>NC_082710.1:123630568-128630568 GCF_030144855.1 Hypanus sabinus | reverse complement strand
TACATTCTATTATCCCAGAAAAGCATGGGAAATTGAGAATTCTTGTTTATATTTTTGGTAAAATAAATACAATACTTTCCTTGAGACTGAGGAAGGAGTTTACAAGGAAGGTCCACACCTTCATTTGGCTCTTCCTTCACATTTGTTTGCTCTGTCATCACATATTCTGATAGAATATGAGCGAGAGTTCTTACAATGTGAACTTCCATCGTTCAGTTAGCAGGGACATCTGTTCTATCTGCAGCTGAACAGCCTAAATAGCAGCAACTGAAATTTTTATTAGAGGCACAATAAATAACATTTGGTCTTCCAGAGATGTTTGCAAAGCAGCCACAGGCTTCATGGTGGTCCGTAGATCTGTAAATCAATTCATCAAGATTGTGCAAACTCAAATAGTGGATTCAGCTATCTGCTTTTAAAATCACGAGTGACTCACATTCAAGATTTTCATATGCTCCAAAAGAGAGGAGATTCTAATGACATAGTTGCACGTTCCTTTTTCTCCCTACTTCCTCCTCGATAATATTGCATGTCACAGCCTATTCCTCAATGCATTTGATACTCATGCCCTCACCCTTGTATATTCTGAGCACTCCAACTCAAATGTAATTCTAAACAGCCTGTCCTTTTTAAATCTTAAGCCATTCAGTTAGTACTCTGCTGTCCAAATACTATTTTGAAACAAGATCTCTAAGCCTCTTTACCCCGTGCACATTGATCAATATTGAGGTGAGTTTTTCTTCAAGTTCCTAATGGCTCCCCATGAAACTCCTAGGGATTCTGGGACCCCAAATGCAAGTGCCAAGATTTTCGTCTTCCTCCTCGGTCCTCGCAGTGGTCACTCTAACTGGATTCATCTGTGTCAAATCCAGCAGCATCCCAGGCACCCACTGACCTTCTGAAATCTGAAGTACTATTGAAAGCACTACTTTGGATATTCTGAAGAGTTATTGGAAATACTGAGCAGTTCAGGGTGCCTCCAAGAAAAGAGAATCAGCATTGATGTTTCTGCAAACTTGTCACAGGTAGTTTGTGAGAAAGTGCTTGGCTGTACTGTCATTTATGGTCTGCATTCCAGAACGTAATGGAAATTTTTACTCCACCTGAACTTGCACTCCATCCTTAAGTTCACCACTGTTCTCAGGGTCAGTTCTTAATTGTATTGATTGAGGGGCTGATATACTCCCTATTTCCTATGACCCTTTCCTTTCTTGGTCTTCCTGTTGCTTCATGGCACAAGGAGAGGTTGTTTTAAAAGCGGTGATTAAGAACATACGAACCTTTGTACCAGCTCCAAACAAGCAAGTGGCCAGTGTAGAAAGAAACAGAGCTATTGATGTGGAATGGTGATTCTGCTCTCCTGACTACAGATGCTGCCTGATCTGCTGACAAAACACAACATCTTATGTTTTCAATTTAGATTTCTAGTATCAGCAAATGTCACTTGTCAACAAAGGTCAGAATCTGAATCAGATTTATTGTCACTACCATAAGTAGGGAAATTGATTGTTTTGAGGCAGTGGTTCAGTGCAAGACATGAAAAAATACTTTATTTCTCAATAAAATATAAACGAACAAATGACTAGATAGATAGAAAGTTAGGTAGTGCAAAAGAAGGATAGCGAGGGAGTGTTCACAGATTGAAGGACCATTCAGAAATCTGATGACAGAGGTGAAGAAGCTGTTCCTAAAGCATTGAGTATTTTGAGTGTGGCTTAAGTGTCGACACCTTAAAAGGGAACAAGTCATGACAATGATCTACCAAAGCAAGGATGTCTAATTTCATTAATTGTTTAGTTGAGTTCCAAATTATTGCCAGCATTATTTTGCAGCACTCATTCAGTAATGTGGGATGAATTTGAGGAAGCAACCAAACATGAAGAGATTGCTCCACGATCCCTCTGAATGACAGAGTTAGTGAGTTGCCTAAAATCATCGATAATGGTTGGGGTAGCACTCTGCATTTCTCCTGGTGCTGTTGTGATGTGGTGATCCTATCCACTCATGCAAATGATGGAATGCACACTGAGGCTGTGGGAAAAGCTCTCGTGTCACAGGGAGGACTCAGAGAGGAGGCCATCCTAGTCTGAACATTGTCTTAGGAAGATATTACCAGGCAAATGGACCAAATCTACAAGGATGCTCTCAAACCTTCTGTGAAAGATACAATTTCCCTACTCCATAATTCCATGAAGTGGAAAGAGTGCATTTAGGATGTGAATGGAAACCGTGTGTCCATGCATCAGCAACCCAATAAAAACAGAGAAAGGAATGCAACACATCTGAAGCTATCCTATTGAGCACCTTCTGCTCCATCTGTGACAGAGTCTGAAAATCTCATATTCAAAGTTCAAAGTAAATTTAATTTCAAAGTACATATACCTGTATGTCACTATACAGTATACTACCCTTAGATTTATTTTCTTGCAGGCATTGACAGTAGAACAAAGAGATGCAACATAATCAATGAAAGTTACACACAAAGACTGACAAGCAACCAATGTGCAAATACAAAAAAAACCTATGATACTGAGAACATGAATTGTAGAGTTGCAGAGCCATATTGGCCTCACTCAGGTAGCAATGCATCCTCGAATCTAGAGAAAGAGATTGAGGATTACTCAGAAGATATTGAAGAAGAAGAAGAAGTGGAAGAAGACCTTCTTTACTTTACCAGTTACATCTAACTTCCGGACAACCTGATCCTTTTTTAATCCAATGCCCTGTTAGAGTGCAGGTGAATTCATTACACCATCACTACAATGACTCGATTCAAAAGCTGGACTATAAAGTAAGTTGAGGTTGTTTTAGGAAATATAAACCCATACACAAAAGCTACAACTGACAGCATATTTTGGGGATGTTATTAAATCCTAAAAAAAAGGCAGAATTATAAGCAATTGTTTTCGCAGAAAACAAAGATTTCCCCAGTCAATTGAATTTGTAGAAAAGAGGAAAGTAGCAGAGATGGGAGAGGCAAAAATGACCCAGGACCTCTGACCACATAATCTTAGAATAAGTTGAGGAGAACAGTGTTGAACCATATATGGCTTGGAGACAAAATTATATACCCTTGAGGAAAGCATGCTATCTGTCACTTGGTGTCGACACTTCCTGTTTTGAAGCAGTTAGAGTGTTTTAGCATTCAATCTAAATACTTGACTTGGCTCAGGCTCATCCTCCGAATGAAAACATTTGTTGGCTGATCATTCTGCTTCAGAAGAAGGAAAGGGGGAAGGGGAATAAAATAAATTGATCTAATAAAGCCAAGTATTTGCAGATTGGGATGAAAGAGAGTGTAAATGAAAAGTGTTGTTGCAGGTTCGTGCTGAATCTGAAACTGCACAATTAGTAACATTTAATATTTTATACAAAGCCAATTAAAGATTTTGTGTGGCTTTTTGTTCCATCATTAGAGATAGAAACATGTGTTGGATGTAGGTTTGAACTGATTTGGCCATGTAGAATATTATACCACTTCATCAACTCATGAGGTTTCAGTTTAATGATCCAAAGAACATCTTGTTATATCAGGGGTATGCTGCCTCTCATTAGCCATGGATATAAAATCATGGGTTGTGTGCCTGGAATTTCTCAAGATGCATTTTCTGTGGTCGCCCTCTTCACTGGGAGTCCACTGGGAGGTCATGTTGATCATTCCTACAGACCCTTCCAGTCCAAGCTGAATTAACAAACAATAAAGTAAATGTAGGAGGAACATTATTATACTCCTGGTGGGTAAGGAGATTAGATAATTAAAAGAGAAGTTGTATGTTAGGGACCAGAGTCATTCAGGATCTCCAGCTGGTCTCATTCAGTAAGTTTGCATTAATGTGGATCATTTCACAATTTCAGGATGTCCCAAAACACTGGGCAGTCATTTAAAGAACATTTAAATCCATCTCATGTCCTTTGGAGAGGCCACATTAATTTATGGGGACTAATGAAAGAGAGGGGGAGAGAGAGATAATCTGGTTTGATCCTATCCTTTAGTACTGCATTAAATTCTCTCCATGTCTGTCCAGATTACTTCTGAGAGCTCCAGTTACCTCCCATGTTCCATGGACATGTAGAGTTAGTAGGGTAATTGGCTGCTGTAGGTGACTACTAATGTGCAGATGAATGCTAGAATCTGGAATGGGATGTGGGATGGTTGATCCATGGGAGGGAAAGAAATTGAATATGAATGTGGGGAGAGTTTTTAAAAATGGGATTGATATAAAATCAGTACAAAGATTTTCTTGATGATTAACATGGATTTCTGGGCTGAAGGGCTGGTTTCCATGCTGGTAGGACACAATGACTCCAATCAAGTAACCTCACAACTGTCTTCTCAACTCTTTCTGATGAAGGCTTAGATCACAGATTTTGTGGTGAACGTCTTTGCAAACTCCACAGGTTAGTTTCATAGCTAAGATTCTTCTGTGTATCTTTGCAAATCTAATGTAGCTCAAGTTGAACAGCAGCTGCAGAGGAATTTGCAAGAGCAGGGATTGCATATTATTGAAAGAAAAGGTAGTATTCAAAGGTACAATTTCTTAAAGACCATACATGTCACACAGAGTCTTCTGATAGAGGACAAGATTGCTTGATATTTTCTTATTAGACCATAATCAGTCTCTTGAGGTAGTGAATGAGTTGGTTCCATTCCAAAGTTGTGGGACCTGAGGCCAATGTGGAAGACTGTGTGACACATACGGTATGAGGTACACGGTGGTGCAGGGAGGAGGGCAATCAGGAAAGGAGTCGCTCTTCCATCACCATTAACACAGCGGGTCTATAAGTTCCAATGCATGAATTCATGGATCCGAGTGCCGTTCTTAAATGTCCTCCATTTTGACTAGCGATTGCTACATCAGGATCTGCATTTCTTCAAGGAGGCTGACAGAACATCAGGTGTCCATCTGGTGATCCTTGTCCAAGGCAGAGTCTGAACATGGTTGTATTGATGTCTTATATTGAACATGCAGAACAGAGCCAACTGAATGATCCTTCCTGTACCTAAATATTTTCATTAGTATTAGTTTGTTATTGTCACTTGCACCACTATGCAGTAAAAAGATTGTCTTGAATACCTTTTATAGAGATTAAATCATTAAGGAACTATGTTGAGGAAGATCAAGGTAAAACATTAACAACGCAGAATGAAGTGTGAAAAAGCAGTGCAGGTAAACAACAAAATGCAAGATCATAAGAAGGTAGATGCGAGGTCAAGAGTGCATTTTATCATTCAAGTGTCTGATAACAGCGGGGTAGAAGATGCCCTTGAGCATGCTGTTATGAGATTTCAAGCTTTCTTTTAATCTTCTGCAAGATGGGAGAGGGGAGAAGTGGGTGGGATGGGTGGGGTCTTTGATTATGTATTTGATACTTTCACATTAAATGTTGGTAGATATCTTCAGTCTACTAGAATAAGATGTAACTTATATGTGTTATGTCCGCAGCCCCCTCCTTTGTGAGAATCACAAGAGCACCAGTTGTGGGGGGGGGGGGGATCAGTTGACCAAGGAAATCAGGAAATGGGAGAGAGACATGCCGGATGCCTCGTTCCCCGGTGATGCAAATTAACGCAACATTGACCATTGTCTCCTGGAGACCACGTTTGTGGATTGGGGACTATGCTACGTGCAAGCTCTCGGGCAAAGTGGGCTGGTTGAGAGAGAGATTGCATCATCCCAACCTGATTGACATCTGAGACCCCGCGAGGAAGTATAAAAGAGGGCCTGGGGGAACAACCCCTTCAGACACACCAGAAGAAACATTAACGATCCCGTAGTAGCGGGAAGCCATTGAAAGGAAGCCACGTGCGTTCGGTTCCCCTTTGCTTGGGAGCCGGTGGCGGGTACCACAGAACCAATGTTCTTGAACTAACCACGGGGAACCAACTTCCCCGATTCAACGGATTTCCTTCATAAAAGACCCGGGCAAGTTTCTTTTCTCACAAATCTCTCTCTCTCCAACAAGTGAAAACCCAATGGTCCCAAAAGGCTGAAGCCTGCAGGAACTGAGTGACTTTTATATTTCCATCGGACAATATATTATCCCCTAGACAAACGATCGAGCTGTTTCTTATTGATGATTATTATTATACTCGTGCTTTTAGATTGAGTAGTGATGACGTATATTATCTGACTGTGTGTATTAATCTTATTTTTGTGCCCCTTTATAAATAAAGACTTTTAAAAATAGTACCATTAGACTTCAACGGACATCTCTATCTTTGCTGGTAAGTGACCTAGTTACGGGGTACGTAACATATGAATGTAACTAGAATAAGAATAACATGAACTTGCTGATCATGCTTCTCTGCAAGTTTACCTAAACCATAAGAAAGATGACCTATGCAAGAGCAGACAATTAGATCAATCCTGCCTGGAATAACTCCAGACTGAAGAGGTTCATGCTCAAGTTCGTGGATATGGTGGCATTCCCTCTTAAACAGGGCTTTACTGACTGCACACATGGCAGTTAAAGAAACCACATAGACCCAGCAATGTTCAGCTACCTCTTCATTGCTTGCTTATCTATTTATCTATCTATCTATCCCCTTTTTTCCCGCACAATTTGTTAACCTTTCACCTATTGGTTACTTGTCCATCTTGTTGTTCATTGATTCTATCATGCATCTTCTTATTTACTGTGTATGCTCACAAGAAAATGAATCTTAAGGTTGTAGAGGGTAACATTTGTGTACTTTGATAATAAATTTACTTTGAACTTTGAATTTTAAACATGGTTTCATCTGCCCGTCAACCTCTCCCTATTTGATTCCACCTATTATGTGTCTTCCATTGTATAGCAACCCCCACTTCCATCTGTACATACCTATCATCATCCCCCACTCTGGTTTTACCTATCATCTGCCAGCCTCTATCCCAACCCTTGCTATCTACTGGCTATCATTCTGGCCTTCTCAGTTCTCAGTTCTTATAGAAGGCCTTGATCTGAAATGTTGACTTCGGCCTCCACAGATGCCAATTGAGCATTCTGTTTTTGAATGAAGGTTTCATTAATTAAACAACCTATTGAAATATTCTGCACACATATGAAATAATCTCATAATGTTATTCATTCAGATAAACTCCAAAGCAAAGAGGGATTGGAAAATTATTCTTTTATTTTCAGTTTCTCTCTCTGAACTCTCTAAACTGCAAAGCATAGTGAGTGCTCTCTCTCTCTCTCTCTCTCCATCCCTCCCTCCCCTCATTGCATTTCATGTTAACTTTTCTTCCCACTCTCACACCAACCTATCTGTTCCTGGCCATTTCCATTGCTACAGAGAAGCCAAAAGTAAATTGGAATAAAAACATCTCACATTCCACTTGGCTAGTTTAAAACCCAATGGAATGATTATTGAGTTTTCCAATTTCACTTGATGAATATTAGTAAGTGTGTTCTCACAGACACCCTCACTTTGCACGTTGTTCTCTTTCTTTCTTTGTTCATCTCTCTCAGGCCCTTTCCACCAGCTGGGCTCAGCTTCCTAACATTCTCTCTCCATTTGGTTCCAACTGCCTCTACACCACACATTACATACAGAATTGATAATGGACTCGTAATGTTTTGTCCCCTCTTGTTCCTGATACAGGGCTTCAACTCAAATTGTCATCTTATACTTCTTGCCTTTACAAATGTTTCTTGCTCTGTTGAAATCTTCCAGCATCTGGTCTTGTTCTGGATTCCACCATCTGCAGTCTCATTTATCATCAAATTGCTTTCTTGTTTTAATTGTGTGAATATTCTCTTGTCTTTCTTTATAAACACGATTGCTATTATTATCAGCACAAGAGATACTGCAGAGGCTGAAAATTCTGAGCAACGTACAGAAAATGCTGGAGGAACTCATGGAGAGAAATGAATGGATCAATGCTTCAGCCGGAGTCCTGATGAAGGGTCTTGGCCCAAAAAGTTGACTGTTCATTTTCCTCAATTGATGTTGCCTGACTTACTGAGTTCCTCCAGCACTTTGTACAACTTACTATATGACAATTTCTTGTGGTCTGTCCAAGTGATAAAAGGGTTCTTTGCCCTTTCAAGGTAGTGACACCGTTCTTCCAAAGCCATCTTAACCGCAAGTAGCTCCCGATTCCTGATGTCATGGTTTCTCTCTGCTGGGGATAGCTGCCTGCAGAAGAACGCACACAGGTGCAGTTTACTGTCCAAAGAACACCGTTGAGACAACGCTGCACCCACTCTGATGTCTGAGGCGTCTACCTCCACAATGAAGGGAAGGTCCTGATTAGGTGAAACCAAGATGGGAGCTGATTTGAACCATTGTATGTGTTCTGCAAAAGCAACCTCCATTTCAGCAGTCCACACAAAATAGCCTATGGATTTCTTGGTCAGAGCTGTCAGTGAAGCCACCACTGAGTGAAGTTCCTGATGAACTTCCGGTAAAAGTTGGCAAATCTCAGGAAACATTGAACCTGTTTCACTTTGGATAGTGATGGCCAGTCTCTGACTGCCTGCATCGTAGTGGGGCCCATCTTGAGACTGCCATTAGAAATGATAAAACCCAAAATTGAAACAATGGTCACGTGAAATTTGGACTTCTCCAGCTTGATGTAAAGTCCATGGTTTAGAAGCCTCTTTAAAATGTCCCTGACATGAATGACGAGCTCCTCCATGGACTTTGAGAAGACTAGGATATCAACCAAGAGGATGAAGGCATACTTACAGAGAGTATCCCAGAGCATGTCATTAATAAGTGCCTGAAAAACTGCTGGAGCATTTGCAAGACCGAAGGTCATAGCAGAGTACTCATGGTGCCCTGTCGGTGTATTGAATGTGGTTTTCCACTCATTGCCCTCCTTTACGCAGACCAGATTGTACGTACTCTGCAGGTCTAGCTTCATGAATACTCTTGCCCCTTGGAGAATTTCAAAAGCTATATTCGTAAATGGAAGGTGGTAATGATTCATGGCCATTATGCAGTTTAACCCTTTATAATCAATGCATGGCCACAGACTCACATCTTTTTTTGTATGTAAGGGGTTCTTCTTTGTGAGGGTTTTTTTTCTTTTTTGTTACTGTGTATGTTAATCAAAATGGCTTCTTTGTTTTGTTAAAAGTAGGAATGCTTCTTTCTTATGATAAATGCTTTCTTTCGCAGCTTGTTTGGGTTAAAATTACTGATAACGAGAATTGTATTCTTTTGTTAACCAATTGAGATTAATATTATTCTTTCTTCTGTGTCTGTAAGCTATTGTTGGCGGGTATTTTGGGGAGTCGGCGTGAGGGGGAGAGAGAGAGAGGACGCGATGCTGTAAGCTGGGTGATGGAACGGACCCCAAGCGGGGGTCCGAGGCCAGGATTTTCGGCGAGGAGAGGAGATGAAGACAGACATGCCGGTGGTGCTTGGTTGATCACTTCAGGTGGTCCTGAGCTACGAGTTGAGGAGTTCAGAAGGGATTGAATGCTGGCCGGAAGACTTCATTAATTGAGCTCCAATGGTTGTGCACAAAGTGGTTTGGACTTTGATAAGTTTTGGCGCCTTTTCTTTATTTTCTTTTCCTTCATATATACTGTATCATTATTAATCACTTAGTTCTAGTAATCTCTATAAAGTGTAATCCTTTAATCGCATATGGTGTACTGTCTGTTATTTGGCGGGTGGGGGGGGGGGATCATCACACAGCATCCACACAAGCTGGTTACCCAGTTTGGTGGGGCCAAAGGCTGCTCCCCCTAGACAGAAGTGAGCTGAGCGAGCCTGAGGCCTGCCAAGGGGCTACATGTACAAAGAAGAAGGCTACACCAGCTGATGAGGTGGAGGGCTGAATAAAACCTTGGCAAGAGTTTCCTTTATATATTCTTCCATTGAGCTTCTCCCTGGGTTTGAGAGCGCGTATAGTCAATTCCATGGAGGACAAATATCAAGCAGTAGGTTCAAGGCACAGATGCAGGGTGGTGTGGACAAGGAGTCAAGGCCTTTTTATCACTTCCAAGTCCTTATATATGGAAGGAACTGCAACTGGTCTAGGTGTTGCAAGTTCCTCAGAACATTCCTTCAAGGATGACTCCTGAAGCTTCTGAGGTGGCAGGGGTGATTCAACAGATCTCAAGTCTCACCTATGGTTCAATAGATTCCTTAGTCTTCACCTGAACTAGAGATTTCCTCTCTCTAACCCCAGCACTAGATAGGGTTGAGACTCGCGATGTCAGTTTGACCGGGACTGACTTGTCTGTCTTTGAGGGATGGTTACATTGCGCTGAGGTCTGCCCACTTGTTAGTCTTTGGCCTCAGGAGAGTCTGTGGTCAGATCTCCATGCTGCAAACATACCTCTTACTATGTCTGGACCAAACTATGATTCCCACTTCCTTCCAGTTTGTGAAAGGGTTATGCTGAGACAGCCAAGGGTACCTGAGGATCAGGGGAATGAGTGGTGAGTCAGTAATGTAGAAACTAATGTCTTCAATCTCATCTGCAAAACCAATGTCTGTTGCCTAGAATCTAGTGTACGGCCGTCCAAGACAGTTGCGGGAAGAACTGGCTCAACTCTCACAGTCGTACGTTGAGCCAAAGGATGGTCCCCAAGTTCAAGAAATTACCAGCCACCTCAGAGTCCACAAAGGCCTTCAACTCTGTTCGGTTCGTAGCCCTGGAGATCTCTGCCTTCAGCATGACACACAACGGGTTTGGAGCAAGGGCTGCTACTGTCACAGTACTTCCAACACAAGATGGTCCTTGCAGTTCTCCCAATGGCTGCAGCCTCAGGCATTTGACCCACAAGTGATCTGTCTCCCTACAGTAACAGCAGCAGCTTTGACTCTGATGCTGAGACCTCTCATCAGTGGAGAGTCTAGTACAGCAAATTTGCATGGTCTTGCCAGGATCTTGAGCAGGAGACGAGGTTGTGGCCTAAGGCCGGAGAGTGTAATTGCGAAGCATTGAGGCTGGGCTTGTGCTAGCCCACTTTGACCTCTTGATGTAGTCCCACTGTTGCTCTGTCAGACGATTTATTGAGACAAATGGACTGATCGATCAGAACCACTAACTCTACTTCTGGCTCTCCCAAGGTGAGGACATCCTTCGTTCATCTCGGAGTCCATGACAGTAGAGAGTGGCCAAGCCCACCCCGTTCCAGGAACTGTCTTGGGCCAAGGTCCAAAACTCAATAGCACAGTCGGCCACTGACCAATATACCCTGCCGAATCTTCATCAGATGGTCTGAGACTCGACTGGCTCCAGCGGTGTGATGGAACACCTTCCCCAAGGCAACCATGATTTCCTCCAAGTCTGAGAAAATATCTGACCTTCATTCCCAATGCATGGTGGCACAGGCCAGGGCTTTCTCAGTCAGGAGAGAGATAATGAAGGCTACCTTTCCATGCTCTGAAGGGAACCGGGATGGCTGGAGTTCAGACACCAATGAGCATTGAGTGAGGAAGCTTCAACAAGAACTGGGGTCACCACCAAATCTCCCCGGGGTTGGAAAATGTATTGACTCCACACAGCGGCCAACTGGCTCTTCCAAATGACTCTGGCATCCTCTTTGCAAAGGTTGATGAACGGCAACCTGGAGATCATGAACCTCCAGGCTCCGTCTGAAAATCCTTTCACCATGGCTGACCACGACGGATGAAAGACTCTGATGCCCCACTTGCCTCCACACTGGCTCAATCATACTTTGATGAGAGACTTTCACAAGGATGGTTTGGACCCAAGTGCTGGAGTATGCGAGGCAAGGATTGAGACATGGTATAAAGCTGGAACAAGAACTGAGCTCAAACAAAACACTGGACGATATTTCTCAATGGGCTCATGATTGAGCACTAAGGCTCTGTCAGGGTACTCTTTAAATACTCAGTTCTTGATGCCAAAACACAATTGCCAATTAGTGGACAGTCCTGAAACCTTAAAGGGGCTGTGTCAGCTATCCATACTCCAGGGAGTTAGAGCGTCTCAACCCAGGGAGTTGCCAACACTTTGGTAACATTATTTGTATTCACCTACACAACTGCAGATCTTACATTGATACCTCAGAAAGCAGACACTTCCTGGGTAGTGATAAGACTCAGACTCTCGAAATGATGCCTCATTCTTCCCACAGTCTCTTTGATCTCTGACCATCAGACAGGAAGTACCGTAGCATGCGGACAAGAACTGTTCGGATGGGACTGTTCCTTCTCCCAGACTGTGAGACTACTGATCTCCCTGCCACCACCCAGGTCTCATCGCCGTGAAGCACCAGCAGCATTATAACTGCTTATATTATAAATTTGTGCTAAATGTCAATCTTCTGGAATATATTTTATTAATTTGTCATTTTTTTGTGATAATATTGCTCTATGTGTTGTGTGTGAATTATATGCACTGTGTTGTGCATCTTTGTCTGAGGGAAAGTTGTTCCTTTTGGGGTACACACATGTAAATGGTTGAATGACAATATGCTTGAACTTAACTCCCAAACTACCCTGCTACATCATTAACAGCTTATGTGTGCTCTGAAGGCCTTTTCCATTTGTATTAAGTGGTCAGAGTAGCAGTTAATTCCCCATAGACTGCAAGGCATCCACCCCAGTGATTAACATCAAATTTTTAGGCTGTAATCCGGAGAACTGTTATAGAGCCAATTTTAATTTCAACAGCATCCAATTTTCAGATCTGAATGTGGGTTTTATATTGAATTTAAAATGCAGCTTGAAACAATGGTCTTCTTGGAGCGGCATTTTAGAATAAATTGCAGACCAGGAAACATCCAGTTGACCAGAGATGTCTGCATATGCATGAATGCAATCAACATCCCTCACTGCATGAATACGACTCAGAGACCACAGTAATTAACACTCATTATGGGTATGTTGGGGGAAAGATCCAGGTACTTGAAAAATTATATGTAACTCAAAAGA
Source organism: Hypanus sabinus (assembly GCF_030144855.1). Taxonomy (NCBI): domain Eukaryota; kingdom Metazoa; phylum Chordata; class Chondrichthyes; order Myliobatiformes; family Dasyatidae; genus Hypanus; species Hypanus sabinus. The sequence continues at coordinate 128,617,715 of NC_082710.1, read as the reverse complement.
AGCATTATGAGGGCATTGTAACTATAGAAATAGTCCTGTGAACTTTGTTCTTTAACATATAAAAATGTGCTGTAATGTTGTGTCTTGCTCCCTCTCTCTCTCTCTCTCTCTCTCTCTCTCTCTCTCTCTCTCTCTCTCTCTCTCTCTCTCTCTCAACTGACTCCAAATGCTGTCAGTTTGTGTGTGTCCCAAATAAAAACTTTTATATCTACCAGCTGCATCTCTCTGTTGATTTCATTCATGGCTACAACAGTCAATGCTCTCCCTAAAGTTTATTGACCTGAAATTTTGGCTGTGTTTCTAACTCCATTGATTTTGCCCGACCTGCATTTATAAACTTTCTTGTTTTGTTCCAGACTTCCTGCTTCAATGGTATTTGGATTTGTTCCCAAATGGAATCAGGACATTGAAAAGCATTTGTTTGATTTCAGGATCTATTCACAGTTTGATTCTCTGTTCAATTATAAACACATTTTTTTTTTTCCGGTCTGCAAAATTAGATCATGTTACTTGAAGGGAAATAAGGAGGAACTGAATGAATCTGCAAATTGCCGCAAGCAGGGCCTTGAATGTCCAGTCAAATTTACTAGTAGGATAATGTCAATACTTCCCAACTCTGTTTCATCACAGTTATTAAAATTCAACAGGTGCATATGGTATTGGTCACACCCAGACATCTTTACATATCTGGCCCTAGCAATTAGAACATTGATAAGCCCTGACTGATAAAGTGCATGATCAAGGTTTGCAATTGTGAGGTTTGGTAGTCAAGAATGGCTGTTGAAGGTTGTAATCCAGTGGAAAGAAGCCAACAGCATTTCATGGTCTGGGGATTGTATTTCTCCATGTTACTTGTTGAAAAGAGTCATACTGTACTTTCTGGACGTGGATCCTGTGGCTTTTTCATTACTGAGTGTCACAACTTTGGAAAATTTATACAGCAAGAGTTTGGACTTTGTGGACCTGGTTTAAATGAAGTGAAATATGGTATTGAATAGCCGTGTTAATCCATGAAACAATTTTATGCCACAGTGTGTGTGATATAACAATAACAGTAGTCAGATGGGCAATGTCTTAGGCTTCCATTCCTTAATATTTAACTCTTCAGTCACTGAGCAGCACCAATCCTCTTACCCCCAGGAGTGGATTGAATGTACTGGCCTGTGTGCTTGTTATTCAGAAACGTTATAAAAACAAAAAAGAAAAAAATAAAGAGAATGTTATTAAAAATTGGTTAAAACATTTAAATAATTGGAAGTATTAAACCAAACATGAGTAAGAATAATAAAGGAGCTGACTTAATATGCCCCTTCCTACTTTCCATACTTCTATTGAAGTGCATACACTTTAATGCAGGTGGATTGATCTTAAGCCATGATACAACAACAGGATCCCCAGCATAAATATCAAGAAACCTCAGCAAACTCCTATTCCATAGGGTAGTCAGTGCTGAAATGCAGATGGGGAAAAAACCAATACAACTTAGCCATTAAATTTGGGTCATCTGATTAATACAGTAGTCCCAAATCATCAGAGACAAATTTAATATCACCAGCATATTTTGTGAAATTTATTAACTATACAGCAACAGTACAATGAAATACATGATAAATAAATATAGATTAAAAAAACCTAGTTACATTAAATATATAAAGTACATGTCTGTTAGATGATTAAGTTAAAATCAGTAGTGCAAGAATTTAAAAAAGTAGCAAGGTAGTATTCATGGGTTTAATATCCTTTTAGAAATCAGATAGCAGAGGGGAAGAAGCAGTTCCTGAAACACTGAGTGTGTGCCTTCAGGCTTCTGTACCTCCTTTCAGATGGTAACAGTGTGAAGAGAGCACTTCCTGGGTGGTGGGGATCCTTAATGATGGACACCGCCTTCCTAAGGCACTGTTTCTTGAAGATGTCTTGGATGCTATGGAGGCTAGGACTAATTTTACAAGTTTCTGCAACTTTCTCCGATGCTGTGCAGTAGCCCCCCCCCCCCCATACTAAACAGTGATACAACCAGTCAGAATGCTCTACAATGTACATGTGTAAACATTTTCGAGTGTTTTAGTTGACAAACCAAATCTCATCAAACTCCTAATGAAAGATGGACACTGTCTTGCCTTCTTTATAGCTACATCAATATGTTACATCCAAGTTAGGTCCTCAGAGGTATTTATACCCAGAAACTTGAAATTGCTCAATTTCTCCATTTCTGATCTCTGTATAAGGATTGGTATGTGTTCCTTTGTCTTACACTTTCTGAAGTCCACAGTCAGCTCTTTTGTCTTACTGATGTTGAGTGCCAGGTTGTTGCTGTGACACCACTCAGCTAATTGATATATCTCCCTCCTATACGCCCTTTCGTCACTATCTGAAATTCTGCCAACATTGGTTATATAATCAGCAAATTTATAGATGGCATTTGAGCGATGCCTAGCCACGCAGGCATGGGTGTGCTACATCCAGTATTTAAGCTGAGAAAAAGCTGTAGCTTTTTCTGTCACTACCAACAAATCCCATCTGAACTCCAAGGCAGGAAAATTTAAGTCCCATAAACTATAAGTTCAAAATAAACAGAATATAGAATTAAGAACCTGAGTGAAGGGGCTCAAAGGACATATTGGTAGAAGCACAGTCTCTAATAGTATGGCATCCCATGGATCTATAAAAAGAAACTAAGTAGAAACAGATACTTCACAGGGCAACAGACATAAAATGCCTTTGGAACTGATTAGGTAAGTCAGCAGCTACGGAAATGAATAAACAGTTGACATTTCTGTCCAAGACTCTTCTCAGGACTGAGAAAGAAGAGGAAAGACACCAGGATCAAAAGGTGGGAAGATGGGCAGGAAATTAGCTAGAAGATCATAGGTAAAACCAGGAGGGTAGGAAAGGTCAAGAACTGGAGAAGAAGGAATCGATAGGAGAGATGAGTGGACCAGGGAAGAAAGCGAAGGAAGGGGGGCCCAAGGGGAAATAATAGGCAGGTGTGAAGAAGTAAAAGGTCAGAGTGGGTAATAGAGGAGCAAAGGTAAAATCTGTTTACTGTCAGAAGAAATCAATATTCATGCAATCAGGTTGAAGGGTACCCAGATGGAACATAAGGTGTTGATCTCCACCCTGAGGGTGGCCTCATCTTGGCACACAAGGAGGCTATAGACTAGGCCACCACAAGGCAGAATAAATCTAAGGAAGTAATCTGATGATGCAGGTAGTGACTTTCTACAGAACAAATGGTAGGTTGGCAGTGTTTCGGGACAACTGGGCTGAAAAACAAGATTGAAAAGTGACACTCCACTGAGGAGACAAAGGGAGGAGGGGGCATTCCTTTTACATTCTGTATTTCCAGAGTCAGATACCTCCTACTGCATACTGGAGATCAGACTTCTGGGCAGCTTGACTCAACAGTCTGATGAAAGCTACTCTACATCAACAGAAAAACAGACTAAGATCACTTAAAAAGCAGCTATGGACACAAAGGAATATTGCCTCCTGGAAATGATAACAGTTGTTAATCAGATCAGGGAATACTGCGTAAATATTATTTTCTTTGGTGTTGTACAGAAAATTCAGTATTTGGAGGGCATCATAAATTAGTCCTGCTTCAGCCCCATGGATTATGATGATATATAATGCATAATTACATTATAGTCAATTATCATATTTCAGTTTAATTAATATTCTAAAATCCTACCTTCAAGCATTTGCAATTCATACCTATCAATTCCATTGTAAGAAAATATAATTTTTCCAGCTAGGATAACCCACATTGGCAAAATGGTTCTTTCTTTGCTGTGAGCATTTCTTACATTAGTAGAATATCAAAGTGACTTTGGCTTCATTCACACAGTCATGAACTAACTGCAATGTTTCCCAGGTTCGAATGATGGCAAAATCATACTGGTGATTCTTTGGAACACTTTTTCAGTCAATGCAGGAAAGCACGAATATGAACTTCCCAACAGCAAACTATCACATTACTAGAGTAAATGATTACAATCCCTAACAGGTTAGTTACAACTTTTCTCTTTTGAGATATTTATTGTTATTCAACAGTTAAAGTTGAAGAATCAGAGCTTTGGTTCAAAGATCATTTCTCCAGCCTTGCACTCAATTAATCTCATTCTCAGTGATTCCAGTTCCTTGAACTCTCTTCCTTTCATATCCCTGAAGGTTACTTTAATGGAGTTCAAATACCATTTTCATAGTTAGCAAATCAAGTTGATTTTAAACCCATTTTGCTGTCTTTTCAAGCTCAGTAAAGAAACCATCATATAGACGGAGGATGCTGGAAATATTCAGCATTCCAGGAAGCATCTGTGGAGGAGGTCAATAATATTCCATTAGGTCATGGTCAAACACCATCAGTCAATGACATAATTGTGCCAAATTTTGGAAGTGAAATTCAGTGTACATATGCAATTATAGTTTGTATTTTAAACAAGCTCCTCAGATTAATCTTCTATCCCAAAACACTTTGAGTAATGGAGGGAAAATTGACAAGGAAATATTAAGCTTGGTCCAATCAATAATCTGAGTACAGGTTAACTTTAAAATCAATGGGAGAGTGTCTTACTGTTCCTTTTAAACTCAGCTATTAACTGGTGTTTCAAAATATTTTAAAAGTAGCCTATTTTTTTCTTATTGAGTAAAATCCTTGAGTAATCCTCAACTTGATTCCAAAAATATTCAATATTCAAAATGGTTTAATGTCATTTCCAGTACACAAGGGTAAAGGAAAAAGAAATACTTCTTCCTCTGGATCCAATGCAGCGCAAAAGTACCTAATAAGATAAAGATCACATTATTAAAAAATAATTACATAAGAGAGCTTATATATATACACACACACATAGGTGGACTGTATACCTATAAACTGATTGCCATAAGGTTGGTTCATTAAGGATGTTATAATTGGTGGAAGCTCCCATGACCTAGTAAATAGCCTCTGACAGTGTCCAATTTCTGGTCTTCACTTGTGGCTTACCTACTAAGCCTGGCAGAAATATTTCTACTGACAGGAAAAGGGGCAAAGCTGGGTTACTGGTGCCTTAAAACCAGTCGCACCAGGCAGATGGAGCTCATCAGCCATGGCTGGCAGCTCATCCAGGAGAAGGAAAATATCAAACCTCCGCTATACCTGCTCATGGGGAAGGCTTTGGAAGTAATCCTCAAGGAAATATCTGAAGCTGGAGTTCCTAAGGCAGTCCTACATTGAGTTCAATGCTGACTGGTAACTCCTGTGATCCCGCTGGTGCCAGACTGTATTATTCTCTGGCATTCCTTTAGGATCATTAGTGGTGTGGAAAGGGGATCCTGCTGCATAGGCAACAGCTTGCTCTCCATATCACGTAGAGAGCTGGGACACAATATCCATGGTTGACCCTGGCCACCAGAGAGGCTCTCTCTCCATAATCCGACACTAGACACAGGAGTGTTAATATAAGTTGACTCTGACAGGAAATGATAAAGTAGTGGCAGTGGAGGTGGTTGCAGGGTGCATTAGTGGATGGAAGTGTTGGGAAAATAACTGTCTTTTGTCTGGTGCTTGTGGTGCTGATGCTACATAGCAGCTTCCCTGATGGGAGACCATAAGATACAGGAGCAGAAGTAGGCCGTTCAGCAGATTGAGTCTGCTTCCCCATTCCGTCGTTTCCCCTAAACTATCTAAGTCTCTCTGAAGGCTCTCTGCTTCCTCAACACTACCCTCTCCTCCACCTATCTTTGTATCATCGGCAAATTTAGCCACAAATCCATTCATCCCATGGTCCAAATCATTGACATACATCGTAAAAAGCAGCGGTCCCGACACCAGCCCCTGTGGAACTCCACTAGCAACTGGCAGCCAGCCAGAATAGGACTCCTTTATTCCCACTCTCTGTTTTCTGCTGATCAGCCAATACTCCACCCATGCTAGTAACTCCCCTATAATTCCATGGGCCCTTATCTTGCTAAGCAGCCTCATGTGCGGCACCTTGCCAAGGGCCTTCTGAAAATCCAAATACACCACAGTAGGACAAACAGTTCATGAGCAGGGTGGGTGGGATCCTTCATGATATTGTTGGCCTTTATCTGGCACCTTTCTGTATATACATATGTCCTTGATGCTGGGTAAGCTGGTGTTGGTAAGGCATCAGGCAATTTTGACTACCCATTGTATAGTCTTCCTGCTTGCCACAGTGCATTTCAACACCATGTTGTGATGCAACATCTTAGGATGCTCTCTTCTACACCTCTTGAGAAGGTCATGAGTTCTGATGTTCACAGAAGTTATTATCATAGTATATATATATCTCCATATGTCTTCTGAGGTTCATTTTCTTTCAGCCTTTCATAGTAAGTACAAAGAAGCACAATAGAAACAATGGAAAAAATGGAGATGATAGACATGAACAACCAGCTTTGTCCAATTTCTTTGGCCTCCTCAGAAAGTGTCCAATGTGTTCTGAAAGGTTGTGCAAGATGTGCACTCCCAGGAGTTTTAAACTGCTCCCAGTTTCCACGGCTATGCCACAGTGTAAAGAGGGTGTATGAGTGGTATGAGTTTTCTTGATGTCAGTAACCATCTGCTTCGTCTGTTGGCATGGAGGAAGAGGTTATTTGCTTGACACCAGGCCTCAAGCTCTTCCACCTCCTCTCTGTAGCCAGCCTCATCATTGTTGTTGATGAGCTCTAACACTCTTAAGTGAACTTGATAGCTCTTAGTCATACATTTTGTGCATGAGTGGAGTAAACAGCAGTGAGCTAGGCACACAGCTCTGGAGGCTCTGTTGATGATGGTGGGGAGGGAAGAATGGTTATCCATCCTGACTATCTGAGGTCTGTTGATTTAGAAGTCCAACCCCCAGTTGCACATTTACGTATTTAGACCAAGATGTAGAAGTTTGTTCACCAAGGTCTATGGGACAATAGTAGTGAATATGGAAGAAAATTCAGGAAGTATTCTTGCTTTCTAGGTGTGCCAGAGCCAGCTGTAGAGTGGTTCTTTTGGTAAGCATATTGGTGAGTTTCCATTGTGGTAGGAGTAGCGTTTTTCATGTATGCCATTACCAGCATTCAAAAGAATTCAAAATCTTTGGCATCAGTATCACCAGATGGTAGTCGCTTACTTTTGAAAGTGTAGGGTTCTGTGGTACAGGGATGATGGTGGCTGATATGAAGCATGTAGGGGCCGCACCTTGGATGAGTGAAGTGTTGAAGGTTTCCATGAAGACATCATTCAGCTAGTGTACACATTCTCTGAGTTCTCGACTTCGGATGCCACCTGGCCTGCCAATCTTACAGGGCTTGACTCTCCAGAGTCCTCCTCACGTCTGCTGCTGTTACCGATAGTGTATGCTCACCTGGTAGGAGAGGTAGCTTTCATGGCTGGAGTTGCATTGCAAGCCTCACAATGTGCTTAAAAGATGTTTATTAGTGTCAGGGAGGGAGGCGTCATTGGTATAAACTGTTAAAGGAGGGCAGCTGTGAGCAGCTCAAGGAGGAGGTATTGGCAGATTTAACAAAGGTGCCTCATGATAAAAATAATCAGCAGATTACTGAGGACATGGGGAGAAATGGAGAAAGCAGGAAGCAGTTTGAAAGCGAATTCTAAATAAGAAGAAACTAACATTCATCTGCAATAGTGGAATCATTGAAAGAAGGAATTTGGAGCTCACAGCAATGTGAATCTAACATGATAGAACATGACACATAGAGTTGGAATAGATACCAAAGGGGTATCTATAGAGGGGAAAACATTGGAGCAAGCATGAAGCATGAATGAGGATCTGGAAATGAAGGTATAAGGAGAAACAGAAGCTAGAGTGGGCTGATGAAGGAGAGGGGCAATCTAGGCACATTGCTGAACAGGGATATAGATTTCTAGTTGAATTGCAACTTGTGCGGTACATACAGAAGCCAGTTAGGAGCTGGGTAACAAAGTAAGAGTGATTGTTTTAGCAATAGTAAGAGCAAAGTAATCATGGTGTTGCACCAATAGCATGGATCTGGAAACAGTAGATCATTGGATGTTGGATTTCTGTTTTTTTTTCGGGTTCAGAATGGTTAAATTTTGTGGAAAGAGAGTAAAGTCAGATTCAGAAATAGGTTGTGAAATTATTGAACAGAATTGTGGGGTCATAAATTGTACTGGAGTTACATATTTGGATTTCATTAGATATGATTGAAAAGTGACTCATTCTTGAACAAAGGTTTTTGGAAAAACATGGATTAGGAAGGGTTATGAAAATCAATTATTGTGCTTATTAGAACTAACAGCAGAAGCTAGTGAGCTGCTGGTTTTGATAGTTGGTCCCTAAAGAACCTTTGACACAAAGAAAAGGTTTGCTAGAATTTGGTAGCCTCCAAAGACATGGGTCATTGCTTATATGTCTTCTTAACGTATTATTTGCACATCAGGCAATCATTTCCCTGTGAAAAGAGTCAGCCAAATCAAATCAGTTCCCAAAACTTAAAACAAATAAACTGTCCTGATGAAGGGTCTCTGCCCAAGGCATCAACTGTTTATTCCTCTCTGTAGATGTTGCCCGACTTCCCGTGTTCCTCCAGCATTTTGTGTGTGTTGCTTAATGAGTTACGCTGTCTCTCCAGAAAGGATCATATAGGGGTCTACAAACCAGCTCAAACTATCAATATTGTTCTAACAATTCACAAGAAGGAAGTCTGAAACCCAGTTATATTCTCCTTCTCCACCTGCTGCATTTGCAATTTTATCCACATATTATACCTCCTGGTCCTCCTATCCCCTCCTCTCAACATGCTCCATTAGCCCACAATCCCTTCCTTATCTGGTTCCACAACACCTTCTGTACTGAGCAGATTCTAGTATCTGTAGCCTCTTCTGTTTCCTCTTATCACCCTCCAGCCTCCGACTCTACCTCTAACCTCCCTCCCTTCCCCACCAAACTGGCACCAATTGCCACTTTCTACTTTCGGTTCACCTGTCTCAACCAATTGCTCACCCATCCCAGTCTCTGTGGTCTACATGAGTCCATTTGCCCTTCACTCATTACCTGCCAGCCCCTACCTCACGCCTCCCTCTCACCTTTTCATACAAACTAACTCCGTTCTAACCTCTCAGTTCTGATGCAGGTCATGTCCCAAAACCAGTAACCATCCCTTTGTCTCCACAGATACTGTTTGACCCATTGAGTTCCTCCCGCAATTTGTTATTTTTCTGCTGTGGATTCCAGCGTTTTGTGTCTCCCCTGAATTAATGGTTCACTATTGTAAACTTTATGAGGCAGTAATTTTCCTAATCTTTAGCCTTGGGAATTACCTCAAACTTCTAGAATCTTTTGTAATTCAAAGATCATTAACCTTCCTCTGTGGCCCTTAACTAAACAAAAGTCGTAAAAAAATAATTATTGCTAAAACTCAATGCTGTTGCATTCTTGTGTTACTTGGGCCAAGTGTTACAGAAAATGACAACTTTTGGTTTAGATTGTCAAACTCAGAGGTCCTAAAACTTTCCCTTAATGCATATCAACTGCCATATTTACCAGCCACTACAGCTGTTTCAAATTTTCAGCCAATTACTAATATCATCTGTCCAATCCAAACCATCATCCACATGATCACACCCATCAAAGCTCCCACAGTCAACTGCCTGAGCCTTCCTGTTCATCTGCTCAGCAGTTGTCTCTGATACTCCACCCAGCCTCTTGTGATTCTCCCTCCTCAACTAATCTCCCCTCCAAGATAAATGCCTACAGCCACAAAAATCAATTTTCTCTGTTAACCATCACTGTCACCCTTAATATTTTGCAATTCCCCCACCCCCGTTGGACTATATGCAATGGGACAAGTTAGGAATTTCCAATCTAGCTGAGTACCTTTTCATGGCAATGATTCTTTATTACATGAAATTAAATATTTCCACATGGATATTGTTAGGGGGTATTCTAGAGTTATGTGAATATAGCAAATATTAATTCAAGTAAGAAGCAGCCTTCTGTTCTTAATGTTGATTGTAAATTGCAAGCTGTAAATTGAAGTTAAAAGCACACCTTTGCAAAGTGGTGACCAGGATATGTTTGCATAGTATCAGCCAAATATTAGGACAATGAGTTTGTGTTAATTGGCTTGCGTCAAACCAGGTAACATAGCTAAGTTATTTGCACCATTATAACTGCGTTCAAACTGGCAGAACAGGCTAATATTGTCAGATAGCATATCAAGCACAGCCACAGGTAAAATTGCAATCAATAGCAATCAATTACAATATTGTGTCTTCTAGCGTCTGTCTCTCTGCCTTCAGAAGTTTTTAGAAAAGATGTGCCAATAGCGGTGTTTGAACATTTAGAGGTGTCTCCCATTGTAGATATATAATTCAAAGGAAGCATTGTCAACAGAAAATATTGGAGTAAATAATGTCATTGTAACTATTGAGATTGTATCAAATCATCTTTAAGGTACAAAAATGTGATGTTGTAGCGGTGTGCTACACGCAGCGCTAAAATTACGACACGGAGTCGGTAACTGCAGTCGAAGGAAAAAACTTTATTCGAAAACTTCAGCCTCACTTTTAAGCCTCCCTCAACCGGCCCCCCATGGCGCAGAGGCTCCAAAGCTCTGTGCTCGCAAACCCCCGTAGGCTATCTAATTGTGAGTCGGTTCGGATGCGCCAGGAAATGGGTCGCCACAATGTACATTTGGGCTTGTAAGCCTCTATTGAGAGTGTCTCCAGAAGAATGTCTATTTTTTTCAAGATAAATATAGGCTTTCATAACTACAACAGTGTCTCTCCATTGACTTACTTCCCTTGGAATATGTGCAATAGGGCAATTTATGAATTTCCAATCTAGCTGACACATTCTTCGTGCAATGATGCTTTATTACATGAAATTAAACATTTCCACATGTACATAAAGTCGTGCACACTGCTGTGTGATTGGATACAACATCAACAAACTTAAGACCTGGATTGGATAAACTAACTAACTTTGGCTCTGTATTTGCTTTCTCTAGACACAAAGGCCCTGAAGTTTTAATCATTTGGCAGTGCAGACCACCATGTTGATGCCAAGCTGTGTAAAAACTTGCAACTTATCTTCGTGTGCATACTTCCATGAACCGCCAAAATACCACCAAGTGTGGCAGGCAAACACCATTCACAAGCTTGTTCAAAGTTAAGATTTTGTCAAAGTACATATATATCACCAGATACAACCCTGAGATTAATTTTCTTACTGGCATAGTAAATCCAAGAAAAATAATAAAATTAATGAAAGGCCTTACCCGGCAGGGTAGACAGGCATTCACTGTGCTAAAGACAACAAACTGTGAAATATAAAAGAGAAAAAAAATAAAAATAACAAACAAATAAGCAAGAATTATTGAGAATAGGAAATGAAAAGTCCTTTAATGTGAGTTTTTAGTTTGTGGAACAGTTCAATGATGGGGGAAAGTGAAGCTGAATTAGGTAAAGTTGAGTGAAGTCATCTCCACTGGTCAATAGTGGGGGGGGGGGGCTTTACCTGTGATGGACTGGACTGTATCCATTACATTTTGTAGGATCTTTCATTCAAGGACATAGCTGTTCTCATACCAGGCTGTGATGTGACCAGTCAACATAATCCCCATCACTTACCTATAGAAGTTTGTCAAAGTTTTAGATATCATGCCGAATCTTCACAAATTTCTAAGGAAGTAGAGGCTCTGCCATGCTTCCTTTGTAATGGCACTTAATGTATTGGTCCCTGAAGAGATCCTCTGAAATGATAAGACTGAGGAATTTGAAGTGGCTGACTGACTCCAACTATCATCCCCCAGTGAAGATGGACACATGGACAGACCTCTGGCTTCTTCCACCTGAAGTCAATAATCAGTTCCTTGCTCTCGCTGTCAATGAATGAAAGGTTATTTTTGTGACATCCCTCCGCCATAATTTCAATCTCCCTCCATTATGCTGATCCATCACTCCTCTGATTTGGCCAATGACAATAGTGTCATCAGCAAACTTAAATATGGTAATAGAACATTGCTTAACCTCCCTATCCTAAGTATAAAGTGAGTGAGTGGAACAGGGGGCTAAGCACATAGCCTTGTGTTACACCTGTGCTGATGGAGATTGTGGAGGAGATATTGCCAATCCATATTGACTGGGGTCTGCCCAGGTGAGGAAATTGAGCATCCAAATACACAGGAAGCATTGAGGCCAAGTTATTGAAGCTTATTGATTAGTTTTAAGGGAATGAGGGTATTGAGTGCCTAACTGCAGTAGATAAAAAATGTCCTGATGTATTCATCTTTGCTGTCCATATTTTCCAGGGTTGAGGGAAGAGCCAGTGAAATAGCAATTACTGTGGACATGTTGTGATGGCTGACAAACTGGGGTAGATGCAAATTGCTTCTCAGGCAGGAGTTGATACGTTTTATCATAAACTCTCAAAACACTTCAGTACATTGGATGTAAGTGCTATTGGACAATAGTCATTGAGACAAATTACCATGTTCTTCTTAGGCACCAGTTTAACTGAAGCCTGCTTGAAGTAGCTGCATACCTCAGACTGCCTAATCGAGTGGTTGAGGATTTCAGTGAGCACTGCAACCAGTTGATCAGCACAGGTCTTTTGTACTAGGCAGGTACCACATCTGCCGGATGCTTTTTGTGAGTTCATCCTTCTGATGGATGCTCTCACATTGATCTCAGAGAATGAAATCACTGGGTCAATGGGGGCTGTGGGATTTAGTTAGGGCTCCTCCATGGTTTGATGATTAAAGCAAGCCTAGAAGGCATTGAGCTCAACTGACAGCAAAGCCTTATTATCACCGATCTTACTTGGTTTCGCTTTGTAACAGGTGATGGCATTCAAGCCCTGCCACAGCTATTGAGCAACCTTCAGTGAATGAATCAAGTTTGGTCCTGAATTGTCACTTTGTACTTGAGATTGTTTTCCAGACATTGTACCTGGACCATTTGTATCTTACTTGGTTGCCAGAACTAAAAGCCACTGATCTGGCTCTCAGCAGACTGTGTATCTCATGATTCATCCAGAGCTTCTGTTTGGGGAAGACTGCGAATGATTTTGTGGAGTCACTCTCATATACGATGGTCCATAACAACCATGGTGTATTCAATCAGATCCTCCAAGTCCTTGAACACAGCCCAGTCCACCAACTTGACACAATCCTATAGGCTTTCCTCTATCTCCCCCGACCACTTCTTTATTGTCATTATCTCTGGAGCCTTGCTCTTTAGCCTTTGCCTGTATACTGATGAGATGAGGACAGCCAAGTGATCAGATTTCTGGAAATGTGGTCTAGGCATGGAACAGTCGGCATTCCTAGTTGTAGACATTATTATTTGAGGAATACAGCATTACTAATATCTTTAATTGAGGAGAATTCAGGCCATAAGACCAAAAGACATAGGAGCAGAATTAGGCCACCTGGCCCATCGGGTCTGCTTTGCCATTTAATCATGGCTAAATTCAGAAGATGGGCAAAATGATGTTCCCTTAATCTGCCAATCTTAAAGCTAGAAGTGGACAAAGGTTGTTCTGGGGTTTTTTGCATCCATCTGCAACATTATCCTAATTCAACCCATCTGAGGAGGTTAAAATATCACTTCAGACATTTGATTTTGACTAGTTTCAGACTGCGAGCCACTCACACTGATTACTCTATGAGTTTGTCAGCATAGGGAGGTGACTGACTCCATTATGTTATATTTCAGTGAATTTGCGGTCTCCCTGCTTTCTTGTGCTGTAATTTCTCAGAATTTCTAATCTGACGCTGGTTAGAAGCAAAGGCTATTGCATCTTCTCACAAATATCCTTGGTGTTAGAAGTCTCTTTCCATCCTCCACCTTGTCCCATTTATGTTGCTGTCCTCTGCAGCAGTCTGAATTGAGATAAGCAATTTTCTCCCACTTAGTGCTCCTCAGTAGATATCTGGTTGTCATCAAAGGGGCTCCTTCGCCCTTTTTGTGCTTTGGACTGAATCACATCAAATATAAAGAATAATAAACAGATCAACCAAATTGCCACCTTGTTATTAATATCCTGCTGTTTATATCATTGTACTTTTGATAAGTTGGATTGATGACATGATTGTGACAACAATTATTTCATTTTGCATGTAGCTTTAACCTTATTTATGTTCAACTCCTGTTTGTGTTTCAGACAGTTTCTTCAAATCAGTTTCATCAAAGAATGAGGAAGAAAAGAAAAAGTTGGCCAACATATTTGCTTGTCAGGGGAGATGAGCCATAGGGAACCTGACAATGTGCACAGATGAGGTACTGATTCATTTACAAGAAGCAATGGCAATTTGCACATGGACCCTGATGACAGGAAAATCCCCTAAAGACAATATCCAAACATAATAATAACAATTTACAATTCGATATAAAAGATAAAAATTGACCACTTATTGATTCACTTACTTCCTGTTGCCTTTGCTTATTAGAAAACTGTTAAATATATCAGCCAAACTGAGACAGGCAAAGCAGCACCATGTTTAACTATCATTAATAAATAGCTTCAGTGTGCTCTGAAACCTGACTGGAAAATAACTTACTTTTTCCATTTGGATACAATTCAGGCAGGATAATACGAAGATTGTGCCAAAATTAAGCTGTGCATTCCTGAAGAAGAAACTTACCTTTTGTTTATGTCTCTCTCTCTTGCTAATAAAGAAAACACATAAAACCCCTGACACATCTGGTTTACTGAGATTAATAATTGATCCAGTAAGATTTTTTTGGTTCTGCATAATGTGTTGGATGCTTTTAATCTATATTTAACTTTCTGAAGGAGTTACAAAATAATTATATTTCCTCACTCTTGCGACAGATATCAAAAACCCAGAGTTCTCCTCAGGCCTTAATGCTTTCTCAAACTGGATGCACATTCCCTGCTCTGCTGCCATGTTTGGGTCCTTCATTTGGACTTCTCATTGATCATTGAATTTGTCAGATACGGAAGGGAACAGTTTCCATTTCACTTCCTGAATCTTTTCCCAGAACGTACAAAACTGAGCAAAGTTTCACGCAAGGCATCTTGAGAGATCCTCTTGATGTATGGGTGGCTGGAGCAGATGCAATGGGAAGATGAATGGTCCTATTTGTAGAACCCTCTAATTATCCATCCACTGCCCTCTCACCTCCCGTCTCGGCCCGTAACGTCGACAGTGCTTCTCCTTATAGATACTGCCTGGCCTGCTGTGCTCCACCAGCATTTTGTGTGTGTAGTTTGTCTTTTTATTGAGACATTTTATTCCCACAGGAGACCTACAGCAAAAGCCCAAAGCTAAAGAGATTTAGTTTAATTTGGCATTGTGTTTGGCATTAACATTGAGGAGCAAAGGGCTTTGTACCTGTATTCTACTGTTGTATGTTCTCTGTACTTACACAGTATCTACATACACTATCATGGAGAGTACCTTTATTTCCCTTCATCTACCCTGATAACTCTGAATGATCAAACTCTAGCTCACTCCAGCTTCATCTACATCTTATTTCCTAAACTTACCTTCTGAAGCAATTATTTTGGACCTGAAAGCAACTTGACAATACCAATAGCATAACCATCTTCCTTTTTCTTCCAGTTTCATTCCTCTCTCTGATTTTCTAGACACCATCCCTTTCTAGCACAGATTGCTTTTACACCCCATCTTACATCTTCAACATCAGCCCAACTATAATAAATCACTCATCCATATCATGGGCAACTTTAGGTGAAGCTATTCCAATACTCTGTCTCTCCTTTCTTATACTTAGTTCATGAAGATCTCTGTTGTCTTATTCCTACTGCCCTCCCACTCTTGTGTTTTAAACTGCACTGTGGCCTTGATCCACTCTATCTATAGAAACGACAACCCCCTAAGAATTTTGTATTCATATTGCTCTAGTCTCTTTTGAATATCCCTTTGCCCTTAATTCAGCCATTAGCACTTTAATTGTCTAAAATCCATGTTCTACATTAGTTTATACACCTCCTTTCAGTTTAATGGCTATCTCTGCTCTGTTTTTATCATATATAACAATTACAGCACTGAAACAGGCCATTTTGGCCATTCTAATCCGTGCCGAATGGAAAGATCATAGGGAAAGACATGAAGACATCAGAACTAGGAACTCCTGCATCATATATACTCCAGTAAGGCCTTTGATAAATTTCTTCATGCTAGGCTGCTCTGGAACGTTAGATCACATGGAATCTAGGGCATATCAACTAATTGGATGCACAGTTGGGCTGATGGTAGAAAACAGAGAGTGATGGTGGAAAGTTGCTTCTTGGGCTGGAAGTCCATGGCTAATGGTGTGCCTCAAGCATTGGCATAGGACACATTTGTTGTTTGACATCTATATCAATGAATAGGATAAGGATGTACAAGGCATGGATTGCACATTGGCAGGTGACACTAGAATAGCTGGGACACTGGGTAATGAAGAAGTTTACTAAAAATGCCAGGGGAAATCTTGATCAACTGTGTAAATAAGCAGAGGAATAGAAAATGGATGCTTTGGGTAAGTGTGAGATATTGAATTTGTAAAGTTAAATTGAGGCAAGATGTTCTTAGTGAATGCAGGGTGCTTGGGTATGTTGTTGAACAGAGGCACCTTGTAGTACAAGTACATAGTTCACTAAAAGTGGAGTCACACGTAGATGGGGTAGTGAAGAAGGTTTTTGCCATGCTGGCCTTCAGTGCAATGAGTATAAAAACTGGTAAGTCATTGTACAACATTACAGGTTGCAGGTTGCATTTGGAGTATTGTGTTCAAATTTGGTCCTGCAGTGCATAAGATATTTATAAAGATGTTGATGAGACTTAAGGGACTGAGTTATAGGGAGAGGTTGGACAGGCTAGGGCTTTATTTCCTAAAGTGCAGGAAACAGAGAAGTGATCTTATAGAGACGTATAAATTCATAAAGGCCATGGATGTGGTAAATGCATTCAGTCCTTTTCCCAGATTTGGGAAATCAAGAACCAGAGGACATGGTTTTAAAGTATAGATTTAAGAGTACTTGAGGGGCAACACTTTTTCTCTCACGTTGATAATTATGTGGAATCAACTGCTAGGTGAAGTGGCAGACACAATAATAACTCATAAAGGCAGTTGGACAGCTACATTGATGGGAAAGGTTTTGAAGGTTATGGGTCAAATTCTTGCAAAGGAGACTAACTTGGATGAGGCGTCTTGGTCAGTTGGACCCAGTTGGGCCAAAGGGCCTGTTTTCATGCTCTATAACTGTATGTCTTTATCTATCCTTTGAAGCGATACTGAAAGCTTACTTTCTTTGATCATCATTCTTTTCATAAGACTAATATTTAGGAGGATTGTCCATTTGAAAGTGCAACATGAATGACACTTTGGTGCTATCACATGTTATATTTAAGTTTCACCAAATTGACTGGCGTTCATTTTCCTTCAAAGCACTGCTTTTTCACCTAAGCCATTCAATAGGAAGCTGCTGAGTTTTGGTTGCCTCTTTTACATCTATCTGAATGTTATTCTCCGTGGAGAGACGAGAATTAATCAGGGTGTAAAGCTAGGTGTTTGTCCCAATCTCAGCAGTTTCCAGTTGGACGGTTTAGGTTAATATTATCTCCACTAACTGAGATTCAGTAATTTCAATAAGAGATTGTCTCCAATGTAGGTTGAATTGAGATCATTGTATGTGGTTGATGTTGCGTGATACAATACCTGAATAAGAACCTCTGTGAAAATCTGGAGCACAGCTTTCTTTGACTTTATTCAGACAAACAGAGCCTCATACCATACAATGAAAGCAGTGTGTGGACCGTCTGTTGCATGGTAACTCCAGGTGTCTTCCAGAAGATGGCACAACTCCATAGCCACCATTAGGAAGGCAGGGCCAATTGCCAAGCAAGCGTGCCAAAGCCTGGAAAAAATTATTGATTGTACCTTGGCAGCTGCTGCCAGTTTGGCATGTTTTCTTTTCGAGAGCGCCACTTAAAAGATAATACTGTGGGATGAGGGTGGTCTTTTACATAAATGGAGATAGAAGTTCTATTATGTTGGCTTACCAGTGTGAACTGTGGAGCTTAGATATTGAATTAGATCCTGATGTTGTGTTAAACACTGATTGTGTTTCATTCAACTCCCAGAGTAGCTCACCTCAAAACAAAAGTGAAGTTCATCAAAGAGATATTTGAAAAGTTTTGGAGAGTATACAACCAGAAGATTTTGCAAAATCGGACCTGAAGGTTTCCTATTGAATTCATTAAAGCTTATGACGTTTTACTGTTGACCAATCAGAGAAGCGTCATCCCTTAAAACTGCACTCCCTATGACAACCAGGCAGTAGCAAAGCAGACTTTAGCTGCTAGTGGAGGAAGGACAGTTTAAAGTTCATCAAGGGATGTGGAATCCCTGGTCAACAGATACGTGCTGCTGGGTGGTCCTGCGTGCCAAATAGACCAGGAAACTTGCCAAGACCACCAGAGGGAGAAGAACCTGGCAAGATGTAGCTCCAGGTGTGAGAATTACTCCCACTCCTCCACTCAATGCAGAAATAAATTTTTGCATCCTCACAATATACATTGGGGTGAACTGCAGACCGCTAAAGAAAATATTAGTAATGAACCATTCCAGTAAATGGCTCTGGGACGTATTTACTATTGTTTGGATCAATGCAGCTGGACCCCATAAACAACATATGAAGGATTCTTATGCTATCTGGGCCCCCCTTGATTTTTCATATAGTTTGTTGACAACAGTTAAAATGCAAAAAGGAATCATCCAGTTTGATTGCTGGCTATGACTTTGCAGGTTCATGCTCCCATTGAGTTCTCTGCGGACCGTACCTACATCCTTCAGGTCAACTGGCAACATGTCAGCACAGGCCTCTGGCTTTGTTCTGAAACCACCTTATTCTTTTTGCTTAAGCTGCTTTTCAGACTCCACCTGATGGCCCTCAGGCTCCTGGTGCCCTTGCTGCTCTTCTTATGGGACTGGCGCTTCTAAACGTCTGCAAGTATTCAGCTCACAGCGAACAAGGTTTCCACTGTATTGAAGTTCTGTACTGTGCATCATTCTGGGGCACACTTGCTGCACATTGTTATGATTTGTAGCTGCAAAATATAAAACCAATTGTAAGAAAAAGATGGGAGCCTAGGAGAACATGTCTTAGTTTGTTTTTACTTTAAACAAGGTGCACACATATGAGAAAATAATGTGATAATGCATACAATTCACTTATTTTTACCCAAGACCTGTAATGAACTATTTAAACAAACAAAGAATGCTTAATCAAATAATATTAAGTAATAGAACATTATATAACACAATATTATATTATACGATATAATACAAATAACATAAAGACATCCACTTCCACAGCAAAGTAAAATTTAAATTGTCCCATTCAGGCCTAAAGATTTAATCACTGTGGAGGATTTCTTACTCTTGCAGGATAATGTTCTTCCTGTCAAAGGGAATCACTCTGCTTGGCAGGTGAGTCTTGTGGCTGTGAAACAATGTCAGGTTCTGAGGCCTCCTCCATAGTGGTTGTAGGAGTTGACTCTGCATCTGCAGGAAGTGGTCCTGACAGCTTTCTTCTCCAACAATTGACTCTGCACTCCTCAACTTACCAATTTGTCGTCTGCAGATGATATCTGTGCTGCGTAGGAGAGTGGTCCAGTTCTGTCCTTAAACTTTCCAAGTAGCCTCTTTTGATCACCTCTGCAGTCCTTCATCAGGACTGCTTGTCCAGGATTGAAACATTGAACCTTCTTGTTTGAGGAGCCTTCAATTTACCTTGGCTGATTGTCCTGCTGTTAAGGATCCAGCCTGAACACGGGGTCAAAGGGCCTCTGCTGATAGCTCTGGACCACGACAGCCCTTAATTTCTGCCGCCTTTCACCTGGCCATGTGGGTTTTGACCCAGCCCCTTTCCTTATCGGACTTTTGCCAATTACCCACTTATCTCCTCACTAGCACCCAACTGTTTCTGTTTTCACTCATTACCCGGTCCATTTAAACCCTGCCTTGACTCACATTCTCTGCCAGTCCGTCCTAGCTCTGACCTGAGTCGTTCTAGCCTGCCATTGCGACTGCAGCCAACTGATTTTGCCGGACTCTGTGTTTCTGGATTTTACCTGTTTTGGAACCTGATTTTTGCCTGTACGCTCTGGATCGTCTGCCCTCGCCGGACTGCCTTTCCCAGTTATGACCTCCGCCTGCCATTCCCGATTCGTGCCTGCCTCCTGTTTTTGAAAGACTGTTGCCCTTGTGCTCCCTAATAAATCCTGGTAAAAGAGCCTTCATTGGTTTGCACTTGAGACCTACCATAACCCAACCCAACCTGACACCTGTATACTTCTTCTGAAAATAAGTTTGAAGAGATCTTAGCATGAGGCAAGGGAGTGTGCTGCATTATGATATGCAAGGAGGAAATTGGCGAGTTTTTGATTTAGTGTCAATGCAGCATGTTCTGCTGACATTACTTACAGTGCATTCATTAGACTCTGGACAAACTTTTCCAAAAAGCCAGTAGTACCTGGGTGGTATAGTGCAGATGTGATATGTCTTATTTCATTCATTTTCAGGAATACCTGAAATTGTTCTGCAATGAACTGTGGTCCATTGTCACTGACTAAGTGTTCTGGAACACCAGTCCTTGAGTAGAGGCATGCCAACACATCAATAGTGCGCTAAGCTATAGTGTTGGCCACAGGGAACACTTCTGGCCACATTGTAGCTGCATCCACTGCTACCAAGAATTGTGTACCTATGAAACTTGCTGGCATCACGAACTGTGCATGGCAAGCTCTCCATTCTCTGATCTATCCCAGGCCACCGTTACAAAGCTTGGAGCAAACATGTTTACTTTGACTATGCCAAGATGACCAGCATCTAGCTCCTCCAACACCTTGACTCTCAATTCCCACTTGATGCAAGCTCCATCCAAGGCAAGTTCATCCCAGAGCTGGTAAAAAATCAAGGAACTGGGATTTCTTCTGCACATTGAGCTGCTGTGCAGATCTGAGTCAGTGTGGGGTCCTTTCTGTGTTTCCCTTTGGATAATTTCTGCCATAATAGGGAGAATTTGCATTACAAAGAGTACGTCAAGAGGTGTGTCTTCTTTTGTGAAATTTTCGGGTATTTCCTTTTCCGAGGGTAAATAGGACAATCCATCTGCTTTTCCATGACTTGTTGTCCTCTTGAATTCAATCTTGCAATTGTATCCTCCAAGAAACAGAGACTATCTCTGCATTTGTGCTACTGTTGTTAGTGGATTAAAAATGGGCACTAGTGGTTGATGATCAGAAATGAGGGGAAACTCCCTTCCACATAACTACAAATTGAAACATTTCACACACCAAACTAGACTCTCTGTAAACCTGTGCATAATTTTTCTGTGCCACAATAAGAGATCGAGATTCAAAGGGTATTGGGAATTCACTTCCATTACTCATAACATGCGACAGGACTGCACATATACCATAAGGTGAGGTATCACAGGGAAGTTTCATTGGACAGTATGGATTATAATGTGTGAGTACAGTGTCTGATGTCACCATTTCCTTTACCTTTTGGAAAGCCAAATCACACTGCTTTGCCCATTGCCATTTCTTCCCAGTCCGTAGAAATGAGTTCAAAGGGTGGAGCACAGTAGCCAGGTTTGGCAGAAACCTGTTTCTGCAATTGAAAAATTTTGGAAAGGACCATAATTTTGACACATCCTTAGGGCTTGGAGGACCCACCATTGCCTAAAGTTTCTCAGCACACATATGTAATCCTTGTTGCACTGTGCT
Source organism: Hypanus sabinus (assembly GCF_030144855.1). NCBI lineage: Eukaryota > Metazoa > Chordata > Chondrichthyes > Myliobatiformes > Dasyatidae > Hypanus > Hypanus sabinus. Next base: position 128,595,986 of record NC_082710.1, on the reverse strand, counting down.
CTGAGCCTAATAATTATCTAATGTTTCTAGCACTGTCTTGACATTTTGGAGATGTTCCTTGTCATCCTTGCTGGGAACCATAATATCATCCAGGTGTCTGAGTGCATGGACAGCCTTGCAGCACCTGGTCCATATTTCTGCCAGAGTGCAGGTGCAGATACTACTCCAAAACAAGCATATTATAGAAGTAAAGCCCTTTACGTGTGTTTATGGTGAGAAACACTTTGGTCTCTCCTTCCATTTCCATCTGTAGGTTGGCCTCAGCTAAGTCTACTTTGTTGAAATATTTCCCCCCAGAAAGGTTTGCAAAGATATCCTCTACCCTAGCAGAGGGTACTGATCTATTTCTAGTACTGAGAAGATGGTGACCCTAAATTCACAACAGATTCATTCTTCTTGTCTACTGCAAACACTGGCACCACACAATCGTTTTCACATTGTGAGCATCAAGCTACACAATCGTGTGTCACTGTCATCATTATCAGATTTTTCTGCAACAGCATGCAGATCAGTGCTCTTTTTGGAAACTGCAACTTGACTTTTTAACTTTTTCTCTTTCCTGTGCAGTCCATTTATTTTTGTCTGCCTGACGTGCTCTTTGTATGTGTCCTATTTTGCTGCATTTTCTCCAAGTTTTGCCTTTAAACTTGCATTGGTCTGGTGTATGTGGGAGTCTGCTACAATTTGTTCAGCAGAGCAGGTTTCTGCTTAGATGATGTAATTTTGTTCAGGCTCGCTCTCATTCCTGAATGCAACTCAATAGTGTCTCCATCTGCTGTTCCCATAGCCACAACCGGTCTTTTCATTGTAAGCTGTGCTTCAGTTTGGAGCCAGTGACAGATTGCCAGGTATGATGTTGTAGGCATCACAGAATCATGGCTGAAAGATTATAGCTGAGATTTTAATGTTGAACGATACACATTGTATTGAAAGGATAGGCAGGAAGGCAGAGGGGGCAGCATTGGTCTGTTGGTAAAAAATCAAATCAAATCATTAGAAAGAGGTGACATAGGGTTGGAAGGTTTTGAATCATTGTAGACCGAGCTATGGAATTGCAAGGGTAAAAAGATCCTGATGGGAGTTGCACACACCCTCCCAGACACTAGTAAGGATGTTGCCTACTTATTAAAATGGGACATGGAAAATGCATGCCAAAAGGTCAATGTTACAATAGTCACGGGGACTTCAATATGCAGGTAGATTGGGTAAATCAGGTTGGTGCGGGATTCCAAGAGGAAGAATTTCAAGAATGCTAACAAGATGGTTTTTCAGAGCAGCTTCTCACTGGACTTTTTAAAAACTTGAACGTCTTGCTGAACTTCAACAGATAGGTAGTTGTCATTGGTTTGTTTTAAAAATACCTCATTGCCACTGTTATATCTTGTAGCTCCAAAACACAAAACTAATTATAAGAGAGAGATGGAAGTCCAGAAGAATGTGTGCCGGTTTCTTTTTACTTTGAGCAAGGCAAGGCAGTATGATGTTTAGCACCATGATGTGTAGAATTTACTCATTTATACATATAACCAGTAATGAATTATTTAAACAAACCAAGAATGCTTAATCAAACAATATATTTACAATATTACACAAATATTACTGAAACATACTGTACATGCTGCTTGGCATTTATAGCAAGGCTTCCTCAAGACTGATGCACAGTTTTGGTAAAACTTCACCTTGGTAAATCTAGATGCATGTGTGCTTAGTTGTAGAGGATACCATTTGGAATATTATAGAAGGAGAATATAGCCATTATCCCTCAGAACCCATTTCCCAAGGGAGTATCCGAAGGAAACTGTGAAATTTGGAAGGCTGCAACCAGTTATAATGCAACTTAGTCAGATGTGTTGATATAGCAGTGTATCTATAATTAAAGAGAATAGTATTGGACTACTAGTTGATTTGGTTCCTAGTTGATCTCAGGGTGTTCCATTATGGTCATAGGTTACATCTCTAAGCTCCAGTTTGTACTAGGAATGGTAAACAGTGGTACTGTGCCAGTAATGAAGAAAATAAATATGCCAAGAGGAACTGTGAAAGTGCTGTTGTAGGAGAGTGCATAGGCATCTGGTTCAGTTTTGTAATTGACAACTCTATTGCAAAATTGGACCAACATTGGTGGTCAACTCCAGGCAAATCAATTTGTTGCATTATCATCACCCTATAAATGGACACAGTCTGGTCTAATGAAGCATGTGAAAGGAATGTTGAAGAAATAAAGCTCATGGTCCAGCTCAGTGATTATAACAAAGTGCTATTTTTTTTACTGGGATCAGCTGCCAATCATCGTCAGACTGCCCAAAGTTAATTGCTGGTACCTTTGCATCGGGTTTCAAAATGATGGGCATATTAAGCTTGAAAAAGCTGGGAGACACAATGTTTCTCTCTCACAGCACAGGTAGTCTTTGTGCTTCTGCTTATCTCGCTGCTCTCCTGACTCCATATTCTTTTATTTCTCTCCCTCCATTTATCATCCACTTGTCCCTGTCTCACAAATCCATCCCTCCCCTCCCTTAAGCAGGATTTGAAGAACTCAGTCCACTGAGCTCCTCCAGCTAGTTGTTCGTTAAGTTTTAAAAAAAACTTAGTGGTTGGATCGTACTTATGGTGGGAGAAGGCCTCGGCTATTTGCTTCCATCCTACAGGAGGCAGTAAGCAGGAACACTCAGCTGTATTCAGGGCTCTGCCTCCCTGCCAATAACTACATCCAAAAGAATGGGCCAAGTTCCTCTGAGCAGGAGAAAGTGGCTCCAGAGATGGTGCAGTTGGTATGTCTCACTGTTCAAGTTGCTCCTGCTTTCTGTTGTTAACCTGTCCAATTCACAGTGGGATATTTTAAGTTGTCTCCACACTCAGGACAGAGGCAGTTAATCTTGCAGTGGGAAAAAAAACGCAGAAGACAATGACATGGTTGGACTCGTATAGACCCAGTCCCGGAAAATTGTTTAGAATAGGTTTGTGCGGCATTGAGACTGGCTTTCATTTAATTGCTTTCATACTAAGGAATTTCATACCACATGGTTTGCTTCAATAGAAGCACAAGTTGTTCTGCTTTTTTGCCAACTTCCTCTTTTCCTATTTCAGAAAACTTTAACTCTTTAGTAATTGACAGCTGCTGCCTCCTTTTGTATACTGAGTATTGCCTTCAATAATTATGGAAAGATAATAATAACCAATGAATTATTACTAAGGTATACTGAGAAGTATTCAAGAGCTGATGAATAGCTTCAGGAGGAGAAAACCAGAAGTCCTCATCAGAGGATCGGAAGTGGAGAGGGTCAGCAGCTTTAAAATCTTCTGTGTTATTGTTTCAGTGGATCTGTCCTGGGTCCAGCATATAAGTGCCATTATGAAGAAAGCATGGCAGCACCTCTCCTTCCTTTGAAGTTTGTGAAGATTCAGCATGCCCTGTAAAACTTTGACAAACTTCTGTTGATAGTCCGGTGGAGAATGTATTGACTGGTTGCATCACAGCCGGGTATTGAAATACCAGTGTCCTAGAACCCTACAAAAAGTAGTGGATACGGCCCAGTCCATCATGGGTAAAGACCTCTCCATCAATGTAGACATTGTTTAGAAGATGAATACAGGGTCCTGGTGGACGACTTTGTTAAATGGTCCAACATGAAACAGTTGCAACTCAATATTAGTAAGACAAAGGAGATGGTGTAGGACTTTAGGAAGACAAAGCCTGCATTCTCTCTGTTACTATTGATGCTGTGGATGTGGTGAGGACCTACAAGTACCTGGGGGCGCACCTGGATGACAGATTTGAGTGGAGTACCATCACAGAGGCTGTGTACAAGAAGAGTAAGAGTCACCTCTACGTCCTGATGATACTGAGATCCTTCGGAGTATGCGGGCCTCTCCTTCACACGTTGCACCAGTCTGCTGTCGCCAGTGCAATCTTCTATGCTGTGGTGTGTGGGGGCAATGGTATCAACACGTGATGCCAACAGGCTCAATAAACTGATCAGAAAATGTGCCCCTGTTATAGGAGCCAAACTGGACACACTGGATGCTGTGTCAGACAAGTGACCCTAAAGAAAATACTGGCAATTATGGAGAATGCTTCTTACTCTCTGCATGCCTCCTTGGCTGAATAGAGGAGCACTTTTAGTAATAGACAACTTTGTTACTCCAAAGAGTGCTATATGAGATCATTCTTAACCATGGTCATTTGGCTCTATAATAAGTCAACCTATAGCCAAGGAAGTGATGACCACTTCTGTTAGACTGTTTGTGGTAACTTATTTTTTATTCTTCCTAACCTCTCCTAGTATTTATATCTGTGCACTTGTAATGCTAATGTGACACTATAATTTCCTGTGGGACCAATAAAGTATCTACAGACATTTGTAACTATCTCTATCTATTTATCAACATAGAGCACTATTGCTGGAAAGCAGCATCTATCATCAAGAACCACCCCCAGTCCCAACACAGGCCATGCTTTTTTCTCACTGCTGCTATCAGGAAGGAGGTACATGAGCCTGAGGATCTACATCCCCAGGTTCAGGAACCATTATTATCCCTCAACCAGGCTCTTGAAGCAGAGAGCGATAACTTCACTCAACCCATCAGTGAACTATTCCCATAAACTATGGACTCACTTTCAGGGACCCTTCATCTCATGTTTTTGATATTTATTGGTTATTTATTATTAGTTCTTTTTTATTTTATACAGCTTGTTGCCTTTTGTACATTGGTTGTTGTCTGTCCTATTGGGTGTGGTGTTTCATTAATTCTCTTGTGCTTCTTGTATTTGCTGTGAATGCCCAGAGAAACAAATAAACTTAGTGTTGTATATGGTGACATACTTGTACTTTGATGCTAACTTTGATTTGAACTTTGAACCGCTACAGAACCATTATAGAAACTAGTGAATGAATCCAAATGGAATATTCCATTCGGCTGTGTCACTGCCTGATATGGGAACTGTACTTCCCTCAGTCACAGGACTCTGCAGAAAGTGGTGCGGACAGCCCAGCACATCTGTAGATGTGAACTTCCCACTATTCAGTACATTTATAAAGACAGTTGTGTAAAAAGGACACAAAGGATCATTGGGGACCCGAGTCACCCCAACCACAAACTGTTCCAGCTGCTACCATCCAGGAAACAGGATGGCAGCATAAGAACCAAGACCAACACGCTCCAGGACAGCTTCTTCCACAAGGCCATCAGACTGATTAATTCATGCTAATGTAACAGTATTTCTATCCTGTTGTACATAATAATTCATATAAATTACTATAATTGTACTTCACACATTTGAAATGAGACGTAGTAGAAAGATTTTTCCTCCTTATGTATATGATGGATGTAAGTAATAAAGTAAATTCAATTCAGATTTAGCCCATTCCAACACAGATATCACAACCAATTCATCAGCCTTCATCAGTCAGGACATTGAGTACAGGAGCTTTGAAGTTAGGTTTCTGTTATACAAGATATTGGTGAGGCCACACTTGGAATATTGGGTACAGTTTTGGTCACACTCTTATAGGAAAGATATTATTAAATTAGAAAGGATACAAAAAAGATTTACCTGGATGTTTCTTGAACTTGGGGGCCTGATTTACAAGAAGTGGTTTCATTGGCTGGGATTTTATTTCCTGGAATGTAGGAGAGTGAGCAGCGATCCAATAAAGGTATTTAAAATTGTGATGGGCATGGACGGAGTGAAAACACATAGTCTAAAATCAAGAGGGGCTGAAGACAAGAGGGCTTAAGCTTAAGATCAAGAGTTGAGATATGTAATTAAAAGGGACATCATAGAGGGGTTGCTTCTTCAATGTGTAGCCGGAATGAACTGACAGAAATAGTGAACATTCGAAAGCCTGCAGACACTAGAAATCAAAAGTAACACACACAAAATGCTAAAGGGAACTCAGCCAGTCAGGCAGCATCCACGGAAATGAATAAGCAGTCAAGGTTTCAGGCCGAGATCCTTCTTCAGGACTCTCAGGACAGAAATAATGGTTGAGGCAAGCACATCAGCAACATTTAGAAGTTAACTAGATAAATACAAGGATAGGAGTGGTTTCCAAGGCTATGGGCCATGGACCAAACACATGCAGAAAGGGCATCGTAGTCAGCATTATTGAGTTGGACTGAAGGGAATATTTCCTTGACTCAATGACTCTAATTTGTAAATTATTTCCAGATATTTATGCCCGGTGACTTCTACACAGACACTGTGATGTGTGTTAATACCCCATAAGGACAAGGGCAATGCTCAATTGGCTCTAACCTAATTGACATTAATTACATTAATTATTGTAATTTAACATGGGTATAAATGTAGAGCTGATCACAGTGCTAATCAATAGAGTAACATTAAGGCTACAATGCTTTGATATCTGATCTGTTCTGAATGTTTCCAACAACATTAAAACCTCCCTTAACACAGCTGCCATGTGAATACTTCGTCCACATAGAAAAGGAGAATCTCACTTCTCTTGTTCGATTGGTACAGAAGCACTTTATTCCAACTAATGTGTTGGCAGGGATTCTCACTGGGCTATAAGGGCCAGCAGTTAAGAGGAAGTGGAAAGGATATCTAGTGCTGATATTTTGCAGTGACTCTGTACCAAAGTCAATGAACATGGAGTTTGCATTAGCACAAGAAGAGGGCTTGGATATCTTATCCCACTTTAAATAGCCTGCTAACGTTGGCTGCCAAACCTTGCACGTGAATAATAACAGTGTGGACGTAACTTGGACTGCAGCCAGCAGCTAAAGAAACGCCTCTTAACGAGATGTCAATGGCTGCAGGACAGAAGAAAACTGGCCAGAAGAAAACATTTTATTTAACAACCTGAATGTGGCAGCTCAGACCCGTTCTGTTGCCTGATGCCCCTCATCGTGGTTTTGTTCTCAAATGTTCTGGTTTTAATTGTGCTCTGTGAAAAAAAACTTGAAGAAATGCCTGGAAATGTTGATGTAGTGTAATTCAACTGGTATGCACAATTATTTATGATTTATTAAATTAATAATCCTAAATCCTTCCTTGTGCTGTGGGAGAGAAAGGAAGAACTCAGTCTGATGATATGAAAAGAAGTGAAGGCCCAAGTGTGACCATTGCTTGTATCTTTGCATTAAAGCAAAACTTTCTAAAACGTTCGTTCCCAAATTCTTGTGGGATTCTTCTTCCTTGGTTCCCGGAATACATTCTCAGCAATCCCCCCCTCTCCCTTTCTGGCCATTCCATAAAGTTATAAATAATTTTTAGTTACAATTCACAATGAATGAAAATAGGAACTGGGGATTCAAATAAATGCAAAGCAAAACACAATTATATTTAAAGCTCCAAATAAAATTATTTATCTTATTTAATTCCAGTCAAAAAAACTTTAGAGCATAGACTAATAGTCTAACTATTCACTACTTTATTGGTTTTTCACCTATCAATGAGATGAATGGACTTGGTGCAGTGATATCAGCTTCTCAACATCATGCTGAATGTTTCACATGATTTCCTTGCAATTAAAAATTGATTTCATTAAACCTTGTGAATAATTTGACAAATAAGTAATGTTGTGCCTAATATTAATTGAGTTGATTATTGGCTGAAGCAGCCGAGTCTTCAAAGAATTTAATCAGTTTTACAAAGCAGATAGAAGCATCTCAAATATTTTCTTTTGGGAACGATCTGACTTCTGTGTGCAACAGCAAGTGCTCATAATGCTTACCATTCTCAATACAAAGCTCTCAAAATAGTCAAGAATTGAGAGCATGAGATTTAATTTTATTTACTGCTGTGATAACAGTATTTAATGATCTGTGCGGCTGTTAACTCAAGCTTTTGTGACAAGATGTTATCTGTGAATTACACAATGAACGGTAAATATGTTAGGTACAACTTTTTCAAGAAAGAAATAACTCCATTGTGGCATCTTATCGTTGACGGTGCCCCTTCTGTTGCACAAGCAAGAATGTTGGTGAGCAAGACATCCTTCTCTTTGAAAATTTGTTCAGCAACCCAAAATTTCAGCTCCTCCTTCATATCTGTTTCTAGTCTGCTTGCAAATAGCAACTCTTGAATCATGCCTTTATCTTTTATACAGCAAACATAACCAAGAAGCAAAGATTTGCTGCTTGTCAAAGCTAAATCATCCAACTTCAGATCATATCCTGTTCTCCTAAGTGAGTTGTACAATGTGCCTTCCACATTCTCAGATATTTCATCTATTCATCTTTGAACAGAGTTGTCACTGAGCAGAATCACTTTAATTATTTGGTCTGGTGACTCATGTAAAACTGCACTCAATGCTTCCCTTACTGCTAGCAGAGTAAGTTCTCCAATTGGATGGGACTTTCCAGATTTAGCAATGAGCAATGAAATGGCGTATGAAGCAGGCAAACCATTGCTGTTCTGTGCTGGCAAACATGTTTTGAAGTGTTTTCTGTTTCTGAAAGCTTTCTTGAAGTGACTGACAGTAAGCCAAGTTATCAGAGTGTATTCTCTTTAAATATATTCAAGGAGTGTGGATGGATTCATCGCCTCATTAAAAAATAAACAATTTCACATAACAGACACATTGGCTGCTGTTGGTTGCTTGGTGCTAGTATAAATCCACATTTCAGATACTCCACACTATACTGTCCACACTCCTTTGTCATTTGGCCTGTTCTGCCATTTTCATTATTTGTCAATAACCAGTCAATTATCTGTTGTTTAAGTCCAACCTTGAGCGCACTTCGATCTATAAAGGGGAAACCTGACTCTCTGCTTGAAGGTACATAGAGTGGGACAGAGATATCTCAGTTGGGGTGTAGGCTTGAGAAATGTGGTCCAGACCATTTGAAAGGGCAGATTCTGAACTTTACCCCATTCGATGCCATACCCTAATTCACAGGAATTGTGTGTGTTTAGAGTATGGGAATTGTACCAGCTAACACCATATTACAATAGTGAGTGACAATAATATGTGGGCTGGGCTTGGAATTAACATGATCTCTTCAGTCCAGATTTCTCATGATACACCAAATACTTCGCAATAAATTTAATGCACTTTGAACAAAGTCTGAGAGAATGCTGGGTTGGCAGGAGATGTGGTGATTATGTGATCATTGTAATCAACTATGAGGCACTAAGGAACAAACACTTGTAATAAGTAATTAATTTCTTAAATTAAGCCTATAATCTCTCAGCTGCCCCCCTTGCTACTGAGCACTACCACCACCCCTTTTATCTTTATTGCCCCCTTAAAAACTCCCAATACCCCCAGGGGAGGGGGGTGATATCACCCACTTTGTGAACCACTGCTTTAAAAGGCAAATGTGCCAAAGAGTTTGCATAAAGGAGGCATCTCTCTGATCATCTGCTCCTGGAGAGTGGAGTAGGGGAAAGGCTTGTGTGAATTGGTTTGAAACTCAGAGGATTCTCATTTCTCAAGGCAATCATGCTACTGGAATTATCAAGAGTTTCATAAAATTATAGAGGTGATTATCCATTCTCAGTGGAAAACCAGACACAACTGAACCATGAGGCAGGAAACAGTGCAACCCCACCCTGACAGACTGCAGCTGTGTACGAGGAAGCTAATAACCAAGACTCTTTTTGACTCTAGGCCTACCTATACACTGCCCGAGTAATGAAACCCATGTTAACCTAATTTACACCCTTCATTAAAACAGCAATTTGTCCTTTCTGGCTGCACGAGGGAATTATTCACTCTTTAGCTACCTGCATATTACTTTGACCTTCTCCAGCCCCTAAATGCATCACATCACATCAAGAAAGCTCAACACTAATTTAGGCTGCAGCTTAAAATGTTATCGAAGGACCTAGTCACTCTTGCACGATGTTCTTTCTACCCAAGGAAACAAACCTTCGATTTCTAAATCTTTCATAGATAAAATTTACCATGAAAATGGTAGAAAAGATTCAAGAATGTACTCAATAAAAAGTCAAGTTTATTGTTATATGCACAAGTGCACGTTTGCACAGGTGCAAAGGAAAACTTACTTGCTGTAGCATCACAGGGACATAGCATCAGATGCACAAAGCTCACAAAAACATGAATTATATACAAACTTTACAGTAAAGCACAGAATTAGAACAAAAAGAAGTCCATTGTTGTGCAAATTGATCAAAGCAGTCATAGTGTTCCTATACTGAGGTGGTAGTTATGGTTGTGGAGGTTGAAATCAGGAACTGAATGTTTGAAGGGATAGCTGTTCTTGAAGTAGCTCCTCAAAAACTGCAACACCCTATGGAAGGTGGGAATCTCTGATAGCTCAAAGTAAAGAAGAAGCATTCAGAATGGCACTGAGAACATCAGATTTATGGACTAACTGCATACAGAGGCTCTACAATAAACAGCAGAAGGAAACTATCCAACTATTTGCCCCATCAGGTACCTCCTGGCCATCTATTGAAGAGGCTGTACTCCCTTATTGACCTCATTGACCACATGAGGTCCTCTGAGACTCGAGTGCAAACAATACGTGCTCAATCTCAAGTGACTGCCTAGGGGAAAAAAGTAGGAAAGGCAGTGAAAACCAGAGGTGCCACTGGTTCCAAAGTACCATAAGGGATTCTAACTTCCCACCTGCCCCGTTTTTATTGAGTGCATAGGCTTAAAATTGCACCCAAACATTCTCTCCAAAACTTAGTCTGAAGCTTTCACTTCCCATCCAGAGAATTGTGAAGTGATATAGTTAGGCAGAAGAATGAGAAGCAATATAGACTGAATGAACACAAGAAAATCTGCAGATGCCGGAAATCCAAACACAGACACAAAATGCTGGTGGAACTCAGCAGGCCAGGCAATAGAATAAAAAGTCAATGTTTTGCGCTGGGAGCCTTCATCAGGACCACCAATGGTCCTCTTCCATCCTCTTTTCCTTAGAAGCTGCTTGTCCTGCTGAGTTCCTCCAGCATTTTGTGTGTGTTGCCTAAGACTGAATGACACTTTTAAAGAGGGTATTGACGCACAGAGATTCACGTGTAAAAAGTCTTTGTAATTGGTAAAGCTTCTTAAGGGAGTGGTTAGTGGGATTTTTAAATGGGATTATGCATAACAGAGTAGGGAATTTATGTCTTACCTGTATAAAATGCTGCTTAAGGCACAAATAAAATATAGCTGCCAATTCTTGCCATCTAAATTTCGGAAGGATGTATTCTGTGAGAGGGTGCAGAAAATAAAAGTCCTGGCAGTAAAGATTTTAATGAAGTAGGCTGGAGAAGATGGGTTGCTCTCTTTAGTGGAAAGAGGGTTCCAAGGAGATTTGATAAGATTAAAAATCAGTTACACACAGGAGAAAATCATTTGATACTTTGAGTCTATACAAGCTTAGTGAAAGAACTACAGCTAGTTCCATTGCTCTTTCATTTTGTTTTGCAATGCTTTCCGTTCAACATTCAATATTCTATATAAATTAATTTTCAGAGGATATATACATCACCATATACTACCCTGAGATTTATTTTCTTACGAGCAATCACAGTAAGCACAAGAAACATAATAGGATCAATGAAAGACCACACCCAAAAGGACAGACAACAACCAATCTGCAAAAAGGGACAACAAACTGTGTAAATACAAAAAGAAAGAGAATAAACACTTTCACTATACCCATATTAACGTGTTCTTTTGGCATAATATCTTGGTCTGAGAGTGACTTGGAAAATTTACAAAGAAAAATAACAATTGAAATGACAAATTTTGGAAAACACTATGTACTGTACATCAAATGTGCATAGACAGAATCAGGAGGAAGAATAACAGATGTAAAAGATTGCTTAACAGTCAGATAAAACTTCTAAGGATATGTTATCATCAATGAAAACAGCGTACAACACTCCACGTGAGAGTATGCAATTCCGATAGGAAGCACACACCACTGAACTTAAATGAAAGCACAGCCCAGGAAAATGAAGTAATTATCACTATAGAAGAAAAAAAAACAATAGAAGAGCATGACCCTCCATAGAAGACATCCCCATCATCTGAGCAGGTTAGATGTCGACAAAGCTCAGAGTTGGAGACCACCCCCCAGAGGCAGAAGGGTTCCTTGAGGGAATACAGGACCAGGTGGTCAACACAAGAAATTATCAAAAATACATAATAAAAGACCAACAAATTCAAGACGATAAATGCAGAAAATGTCAAGAGAAAGCAGAAACAATCCAATACACTACAAGATCATGCTGTAGCTTAACTCGGTCTAATTACTGACATAGGCACAATCAAGTGGCAAACATTATTCAACAAAATCAAGATTTAAAATACAAACTCATAGAAGACAACATGCTTAACTGTAAACACAAATCTGATCCAGTTTTAGAGTCAGCGTCCAATTAAATATATTACGACCAATCAGTTATTACAGATAGGACAATCCATAATAAGCATCCATTTATAACATGACAGGATGAACAAGAACAACTTAAATATAGATATAGGCATTCCAAACAAACAATCAGAAATCAACAAGTGAAAAACAGATGAAATATGGTTTATTAAAAGAGGAAATTGAAAGACTATGGAACATGAACAGTATATACATTGTCCCAATTGTAATATCCACAGCTGGTATCATCTCAAAGTCACTACACTATAGCATTAAACAATTAAGCCTACACAGCAATATTTATGTTAATCTCCAGAAAGCCTCAATACTAAACACCATTAGAATAATCCAAAAGTTTGTAGCACTTGAGAGATGAGTGTGTTTGGTGATGCCCATACCATAAGTTTTACCAGATTGAGCTGAGGAAAAAAAATATAATAATAAATAAATGAAAAATAAATATCCAAGACATGAGATGAGTCCTTGAAAGTGAGTCCACAGGTTATGGGAACTTTTCAGTGATGGGAGAGTGAAGTTCACTGAAGTTATCCCCTCTGGTTCAAGAGCCTGATGGTTGAGGGATAATAACTGTTCCCGAACCTAGTGGTGTGAGTATTGAGGCTCCTGTACTTTCTTTCTGATGGCAGCAGTGAGAAGAGAACTGCTCGAGATGGTGGGGGTCCTTGATGATTGATGCTGCTTTCCTGTTACAGTGCTCCGTATAGATATGCTCAATGGTGGGGATGGCTTTACCAGTCATGTTTGTAGGTTATTTTTGTACAAGAGTATTGTTGTTTGCATACCAGACCATGAAAGAACTGAAGTAAACGAAATTCCCATCATATGATATTTCAAGGACAAAGAGACACAGATTTAAAGCTTTAAATCTCAATGTAGTTATATTCTAGAGCTCACTGCTTGTGGGATTGGTGGAAATAGAATGAAACAGATGCCTTTAAGTACTAATTTGATGGACACTCGAGTGGACAACAATTTATAGAGTTATAGGGAAAAGCTAATGGAATAACACTGATAGAATTGGTCTTTCAGTTTTCTTCTCTACCGCAATAATTCAATGATTTTGATTGAGTCCATAAAAATAGATCACAGAAGCACTATAAAAACATAAGAAATAGGAACAGGAATAGACCATCCAGTCCATTGAACCTGCCCTGCCATTCAATAAGATCATGGCTGATCTGCCTGTAAACTTGGCTCCATCTACCTACCTTTTCCCCATAACCTTTAATTCCCCTACTATGTAAAAATCTATCTAACTGTGTCTTAAATATATTTAGTGAGGAAGCCTCAACTGCTTCCCTGGGCAGAGAATTCCACAGATTTACCACTCTCTGGTAAAAACTGTTTCTCCTTATCTCCGTCCTAAATCTTCTCCCCTGAATCTTGAGGAAATGTCCCATAGTTCTTGCGTCACCTACCGATGGAGACAACTTTCCTACTTCTATCTTACTATCCCTTTCAAAATTTTGTATCTATGGTCCACCTTTTCCATGCTGAGATTAATGCCCGTTTACACTAATTCAACTGCCTGCAAAAGGCCCACATCTTTATACTCCTTTCTCATCCAACTAATTGCTCAAATGACTTTTAAACCATGCCATAGTACCTCCTCTGGCAGTTTGTTCCAAATTTCCACCTTCTGTGAGACAAACTCATCCTTCAGATCTCTGGAGCAGCACACAAAAAATGCTGGAGGAACTCAGCAGGCTAGGCAGCATCAGAAGTTGGTGAAAATTTGGAACAAGCTGCCAGAAGAGCTGGTGGAGGTTGATACCATTGCGAGGTTTAAAAGTCATTTGACCAGTTAATTGGATGAGAAAGGAATAGAATGATGTGAGTCAACATTTTCGGCCAAGACCCTTTCTCAGAACTTTTCCTCAGATCTCTCTTAAATTTCTCACCTTTCATCTTAAACCTGTGTCCTTTAATTCTAGACTCCCTTCATTGGGAGAAAAGAAGATGTTGTCTCCCTACTCTATCTAAGCGCTTCATAATTGTGTAAATCTGTACAAGGCCACCCTTCAGCCTCCACGTTGTAGTGAGAGTAAACCCAGCCACTCTGATCTCTCCATATAACAACAGTTCTCCATTCTAAGCAATATTCTGGTGAATCTCTTCCACAGTCTCTCGATTGCTACTGTAAGCTTCCTGTAATGTGGCAATCTGAAATGTGCAAAACAATCAGAAAAAATTGTACTATTGTAGCATTTAAGCATATAAATATTTATACTTAATGCATTGGCCTGCCTAAGGAAGCATACTAAATGGCCTTTTCACTTCCTTATCCACTTTCAGAGTCATAGATTTGAACCCTGACATCTCTACACCTTTTACCCTGTACATCTTAAATAAATTTGTCCTCACTAATATCATTACCTTACACTTGCCCGGATTAAATTCCATTTTTCTGCCCAACTTTCCAGCTGATTATGTCACTGTATTTTAAATACCTTTCATTATCTATGACTCCACCAATTTTTGTGTCATCCATAAAATTACTAATCATGCTCCCTGCTTTCTCATCCAAGCCCACTTGCAATTAAAAAAATATCTATCCACCACTACCCTCTGCCTCTAATTCACCCTGTGTTTGAACATTCTGGACCAGCCTTTATATAGAACAGATTAAAAGAAAAAGATGACACTCAGATGTAGAAATTCCCCTCCAATTGTGTGCAGTGTCACTTTGTTTTATTGCAGCTATTTTCCCACTTTAGTGTGATTTCTTTACTTTATACCTCTGATACCAGACTGTTTCATGCAGGGAGGGGTATTCCAGAGACATCTGAGGCTGGTATTTGAAGCTTCCTTCAATAATCCAGAGCGTTGTTCGGCAAAGAATTGAATGCTGTGATCCAAAGAGTATTGTTCTTTATACTGCAATTGTGTTGAAATGAAAATAAATTAATAACCACAAGTGCATTTGTTAGAAAAATAAATGATTGAATCTCTATGATGAATGGAGATAAATCACACAGAAGAGATGATGGAATGTATTAAATGCCTTGGGGGGGGGGGGAACTGAACTGCTTATCGGCTGATAATGTTTTACTTGGGAGAAAATACATTGAATTAAATGAACAATTCTGACTGCTTTTGTTCCTAGATTTGCCAAAACATTCAGGAAACAGAAATCAGAACCTTACTGTTTTCCTGAAGGCATGTTTAAAAGCCAGCAAGGAAAGTGCCTGGAATATCTTTGACAGGAATGTCTTGTTCCTCTGAGAAAGTCTAAAATCATTTCCCTCCTGTCTCAAAAGAAAACGGAAGAAAGGTTTTCCTTTCCAATTGTACATTTAACTCCCTCTCACAGAGATTTAAAGCACACATAGGAAAATTAATTTTGAATAAAGCCAGAAATGATGAACTTTTCATACAAATAACAGAATACAGCTTTCCTGGCAGTTAATTTGGCATTTAGAAATTTTGGCTGAGCTATTTACACAATGACATTTCATGCAATACAAAATAGCCAGGTTTCTACCCATGCCTATATCAGTGCTTTTATTAAAAATGTTATGGATTGAAGCAGAGTAAATTCATTTTCAAATGGTTATATACAAAGTTCAAATATGCACATACACTATACAAATAAACAAACTCCTATAGACTTGAGAAACTTTGGAGGACTTTAAAACAAAACATCTACTTGGCTAAAGTCATAGCTGGAAGCACAACATTTTTAGATAAAAAGCCTATTTTGTAGAAGCCTGTACCATGAGTGATGCAGCTATTAATTTGTTCAGATTCACCCAAAGAACTTCTTTGCAGTTCACTGGTGAATTTGGGTTTGTAAGGACACACAAAGAACTCTTTTTCAGTAAAAAGGCCAGTGCCAGCACAATTCTGTCACTCTCACATCTCCCCAACAATCTGCTTCAAATGCCTACTCTGATTCCATTCACATACTCTTAACTCCATTGAACCAAGCATTAGTGCTCTTGTTTAGACAGCAGACTGCATTGGAAAGTGCCTTCATGGATTGTCTCAATGGGTTGCTGCTGCTTCAGCTGAAGGTTGACAGAAACTCCCTGGCTTTAATGGGTTCCCATCTATCTTTAATTGGTAGAGGTTCCTAGGATAATTTTGATATATATGTTTCCAGAAACAGGATGAATAATGCTCTCAACTGTGTTGTAACATGAGCAAAGTTACCAGAGGGACATAGCTGGTAGATATGAAGTAGTCTCTTTATTCGACAAAATGAGACACAGCATGCATCATATTGAGACCCTTTCAAAGGAAGATGCCCGCTATACCCAACATTACATCACATGTTATATGCTGAAGATCAAAAGGCAATTTTACATTTACAATGCATCTACAATTCTTTCTTTTGAGTTACATATAACTTTCAGACCTCCTTCTTCCTACCCACACTCCAGACAATGTTAATCAACATTGTCTGTTTTTTCAATAACCACTGTTTTCACAGGTCTGGGATCCCATTGTCCAGAGCTGCATTTTAAATTTAATCTATAGTCTTTATTCAGAGTTGAAGCTTGGTGGATGAAGTTAATTGCTGAAGTTATTTGCTATATGCTGTAACCTCAAAAACGCCTTAACAAACTGGCAAAGCATCGATAACAAATCAATGACAGGTGACATTTTGTGACAGCCTATTCTATTGAGCTACTGGAATAGTGGGTTTACAATTCAAATTTCAGAGTCAAAAATACATTTATAATCAAAGTATTGTCACCGACCACTTCCCCAAGATTCATTTTCTTGCAGGCATTCACAGTAGAACAAAGAAATAGGCATAGAATTAATAATAAACTGCACACAAAGACTGGCAAGCAAATGATGTGCAAGAGAAGACAAGCTGTACAAATACAAGAAAAGCATCCAGTAAATACATAAATATATAAATAAATAGATAGCTTGATAGAGATAGATAAGTAAATGGACAAACAGACAATCAAATACATAAATAGTAAAGAGAACATGAGTCCTAGAGTCCTTGAAAGTGAGTCCATAGGTTGTCTCCAGTAATCAGTTTAATGTTGTGATGGGTCAATTTATCCATGCTGGTTCTGGAACCTGATGGCTGAAGGCTAATAATTGATCTTAAACCTGGTTGTGTGGGACCTAAGGCTCTGTGGTGAACTAAATATACCTGTCTGGACATGCCCCCCCCCTCGCTGACTGCTCCTGTGGCTTCTCCCACGGACCCCAGTATAAAGGAGATTGGGGACTGCCCCGGTCTCAGTCTCCAGGGTGTAGTGTGGTGGTCAATTGCTGCTTGTTCTTTCCAGGCTCCTGTACCTCCTTTATGATGGTAGAAGAGAACATGTCCTGGATGGTGGGGATTGTTGATGTTGGATGCTCCATTCTTGTGGCAGTGCTCTTTGTAAATGTGCTCAGTGATGGGGAGGATTTTTCTTCTGATGGACTATTCTCTTCTTGGCCGCCCCCCTCCTTTTATCTGTTGTCCTGTCCAGCTGATAACTCTTTAGCTGTGGTTCACCAACATTAACTGTTCCTATTCACTTGAGACTAGAACTAGAAGTTAGGGATTAAGGGTGTGGTGAACTACATATACCTGTCTGGACACGCCCCCTGCTGACTGCTCCTGTGGCTCCTCCCACAGACCCCTGTATAAAGGCAATTGGAGGCACTGCTCCTCCCTCGGTCTCCAGGATGTCGTGTGGGGATCTCTTGCTGCTGACTGCTCTCTTCCAGCGAATAAAAGCCTATATCTCACCTCACGTCTCCGAGAGTTATTGATGGTACATCAAAGAGTGATAGGTGCAATGAGTAAGGCATAGATAGAGTAGACAGACAGTGTCTTTTTCACAGGTATTTTTCCCTAATGCCAGAGGGCATGCATTTAAGGTTCAAAGCAGATGTGTGATGCAAAAGGTTTACACAGAGGGTGGTAGGTGCCTGGACTACACTTTCTGGAGTGGTGGTAGAGGCAGCTACATTTTAAGGTGTTAGATTTTCATCAGTAATGATCTGCAAATTCAGTGAATTTCTCTGCAGCTTCATGATCAGCAAACTCTTCATCTTTAGAAAAAAAATTATCTGAAGATTTAATGTCATGCCTTTTCTTAAATTACTGTAACCGGTTTGTTGAATATTCACAATTATCTTCAATTTTCCATTTGTTGTGATAGATTTTTGCTTGTTTAATGATCAGCATACCAATAAGTGACATATGTTCACTCCCACACTTCACTACATGACCAAGATCTTCCATTTTCTCCTTTATGCAGTGTTTTTCTATTTTTCATTAACTTCTGTTCATTCTATATTTGATGTAACTTCCCAGAACTGTCAGTGATATGCAGAGATCTGTGCATCACCTGAAAACCTGCGCAACGTCTTGTAGAATTTTCCTTTTGTGACGTCATGTCTGTGTTCAAAACATTTCAGACCGGAGGTTTTCGGATAACGGGTCCTCGACCTGAATGAATAGTTTCAAACTACTTCATCTCGAGACTCTGTGCTACCCACTGATTCCAGACATTTCCCATTGTACCCATCGATACCACGTGCTCCTTCTTTAAAGACACATGAACATAGCTCCAGAAGAGTGGTAGCCATTTTTATCTCTGTCAGAACCCTTGACTGCCCACTGCCTCAATCCACTAAGGCTTTGGTCTTTCGATTTTTTGTCTCTTTACACCGCCAATGTCAATTTTTATCTTAAATAGTTCCGACATTTTGCTCCGTTGATTGGTCTCTGTAAGTAAAAATTGATTATTCCAGAAGCAAACAAGAGAAAATCTACAGATGCTGGAAATCCAAGCAACACAACACGAAATGCTAGAGGAGTTCAGTATGCCAGGCAGAAACATTGACTGTACTCTTTTCCATAGGTGCTGCTTGGCCTGCTGAGTTCCTCCAGCATTTTGTGTTGTGTTTTCATTCCAGAGGCAGACTGTATCTGTGAAGGTTGCTCTATATCTCTACTACTCTAAAGACTCTAAAACTGCTGAAGGAGAAAACAAGTTGCCGATACATTTGTAAAAAGTAAAATGTGTAAAAAGTTCTCTGGTACATCTCCTTTGAAATTATACCCTCTCATCTTGAAAGCATGTCCTCTGGTACAAGATATTTTGATTCTGGGATAAAAATACCAGCTGTCTGCTTTTAATCTAATAACCTTTTAATTTCAATCAAGTCTCCAGTCAGCCTCTACTGCACCAGAGAAAACAACCCAAGTTTGCCCAACGTTTCCTTATAAAACATACTCCCTAATCCAGGCAGCATCCTAGTAAACCTCCTATGCATCCTCTCTGAAACTCCCACGTACTGCCAATAATTGGGTATCCTGAACTATATGAAAGACTCCCGATGCAGCCTAACCAGATTTATGACTTTGCAACATAACTTCCTGACTTGTGAACTCAGTGCCTCTACTAATAAGGACAAGATTGCTATATGCCTATCAGTTTGTGAAACCACTTTCATTTTCATTAGTAAAACCTAAGATTAGGATTGAAGCAAAATGCTTTTTAATTAAGATGATTTTTTCAATGCATTGAAGCACACGTATCTCCACCAACTGGGTGGGAAAACCATGTGATTAATGGGTTAACATTGGTGCAGAAAATACAAAGGCCTGTAAGCTCATAGCACCAGGCTCAAGGATAGCTTCTATCCAGTTGAATAGACCATAGAATGGTTCCCTAGTATAATGAGACAGACTCTTGACCTCGCTATCTACCTTATTATGATCTTGCACATTATTGGCTGCACTGCACATTCTGAAACATTTTATTCTGCATTTTGTTATTGTCTTCCCTTGTACTACCCCGATGAAATGTTATGATCACCTGCAAGAACTGGTATACAAGAGAGGTTTTTCACTGTATCTCTGCAGAGGGCATGCTATGTCAGCGTTAGAATGTATGGTGGCACTTGTGTGCTGCCTTCAACACATCCATAGGTTGGGCTGATCATTAATACAAGTTACACATTTCACTGTATGTTTTGATGTACATTTGATAAATAACTAAATCTGGTCTGAATCTGAAGAGTGTAAAACTAGTGCTGCATCTGATCCTGTTAGTTCCTTTGCTGGAAATTTTCAGCAGAAACATTCCCATTATTTAATAAAACTATTTTCATTAAATTTTCTCAGAAATAAACCAATAAATTAATCCCAGCAACCGGGGTTTGAGTTGTGGTTTAGCCACTTTGTAGGCAGATCGTGGGCTAGATTATGTTGAGCGCAGCACTTGGTCCTTGTATCACTCTCCTGACTGCATTTCCTTGCTTTGCACCCTCAGAATCTGTTAGACTGGAGGTGGACAAAGTGATGACCAAGTCCTAGGACCATAATGTTCGCCTTTGACTGCTCACTGCTATTGGAGCAACTTTCACTGTAATCTGGTACTCTGCTTCATGCTCAGTGTCCTTTGCTAAGAATGAGCGAACTAATGGAATTCTCACTATCAGGATTCAGTACAGAATGATGGATATGGAGACTTGTCACTGATACATTGTTACTGATACATTGTTAGCCTCGTGAGAATCGTTTTTCTTCTCATTGCTGAGCTCCAACCTAGAATAAGTCACTAAATGCTAATATCAGCAACCTTTCCCTCAATGTCAAGAAAGCATTGTCTTCAGAAAGGCAGGTAAGCAGTGCACGTGCTCCTGTCTACATCAGCGAGTGTTGAGGTTGAGAGAGTTCTGAGCTTCAGGTTCCTATGAGTGACCATCATCAGTAGCCTGTCCTCGTGCAACTACATTGATATCATAGCCAAGAAAGCTCACCAATGCTTCTACTTCCTCTGGAAGCTAAATAAATTCAGCATGTCCCTGTTGATTTTTATCAATGCACCATAGAATGGCTTGATATGGCAACTGCTCTGTACATCATCACAAGGAACTGCAGAGAGTTATATATGAAGCTCAGCACATCGGAGGAACCAGCTGTCCGTCTACAGACTCTGTCTGTACTTCTCACTGCTTCAGTAATATAACCAGCATAATCAAAGATCTCACCCACTCCAGATAATCTCTCTTCTCCCCTGTCCAATAGGGCAGAAGATACAAAAGCATGAAATCACCTACCACCAGACTTAAGGACAGCTTCTATCCTGGTTATCAGACACTTGAATGAATCTCTTTACAATAAGGGGGATGGATATATGCTTTATTAATTCCAAAGGAAATTACAGTGTCACAGTAGTATTACACAGATAAACAAATGTGCAATTTTTAGAAGAGAGCTGAAAAAGAATAAAAAAAAGGTTACCTCAAACAGTCTAACAGGAAGGGGTCATCACTTTCCTGGCTATAGGTTGACTCCTTATAGAGCCTAATGACCGAGGGTAAAAATGACATTATATAGCATGCTTTGGAGCAGTGCAGTTGTCTTAGTCTGTTTTTAAAAGTGGCATGCAGAGAGTGAGAAACACTGTCCAGAACTGCCAGGATGTTCAGTAGGCTCCTTTGTTCTACCACAGCCTCTAGTGAGTTCAGTTTGACTCATCTAACACAGCCAGCCGAGATGGACTCTGAGCCTCACAATCTACTTCATTATGATCTTGCACTTTGTCAATTACCCGAACTGCACTTTTTCGGACACTTTTATACTTTATTCTGCATTGTTATGGTTTTATCTTGTTTCACCTCAATGCATTGATTTGATCTGTACGAACAGTATGCAAGACAAGTTTTTGACTAACATCTGACAACGATAAATAGATACCAATACCAACTTGGAGAAGCTGGCTGTGAGGATTTGTGGTAGATGGGCTTCTCGTACTAAGACGTGGAGCACCCTGTACAGTGCAATAATCCTAGGCCACTACTAGGGACTGAGCTGGACTCCAGTGAAGCTTGTGGTCCCTCTCATCACCTCCTGTTTGAAGCTACTGTCCCTCTCCTCCTTCTTAACATTCCCCAGACCTGAGGCTTCTCAATGGCAACAGACACTCTGCTGTTAGAGCTTTGTGGGTCGTACAGCACTCACTGTGGGGAAGGGACCTGTTGGTGTTACAGGTGGAAACCCTGCTCTGTAATTATCACACAGGACGGGGTTCAGTTCAGAACCCCATGTTTTAGCAGTGAGCAGCTGCTCTGATCACCAGTCCTGATGCAGGGTTTTGACCCAAAACATCCCTTCCCACCACAGATGATGCTCAATCTGCGGATCCTCTACCGGATCCTGCAGTCAAACCCGTTCCTTCCGTGGATTGTATGTTGCTCTGGATTTCACTATTTGCATATTTTCAGAATCTGAATTTGTATCAGGTTTATTATTGCTGGCACATTGTGAAATTTAATATTTTGTGGGAACAACACAGAGCAAGACATACAATAAAGTACAAGATAAATAAATAGTCTAACAATATGAAGAACAAGGCTGTGCCTTGAGCTGTCCACGTCACCACTTGAACTTGATGTACAGAGGTGAAGTGAGAGGCCATAAGATGCCGGGTGCCTGTCAGTACAGGGAGAGCCAATAAGGGACCCAGCAATAGTTCACACTCATTGTACAAGCACTGGGCTGAGCCTCACCTCAGTGCTGAAAAGATTCATGGCTCCCCCTTGACACCTGCCCTCAGATACAATCTCTTGATACAGAAGAACATAAGAAATAAGAGCTGGAGTAGGTCAACACACACAAAATGCTGGTGGAACACAGCAGGCCAGGCAGCATCTACAAGGAGCAGCACTGTCAACATTTCGGACCGAGACCTTTCATCAGGACTAACTGAAAGGAAAGATAGCAAGAGATTTGAATGTCATTGGGGGGTGGGGGGCATTGAGACTGGACCCAAATGCAGGACGCAGACACTGAAGTACTAGGGACAGGACAGGACAAGACAAAACTAAAGGACGGGACAGGTCACAGACAAGGCTGGGGAAGCAGGACCGGGACGAGGGACTGGGAGCAAGGACCCTGGGGTGGACTCCAAGCTCAAGACTGGACACAGACCCAGAGCCTGGGCCTTGACTTGGGCTCAGACCCCCAAACCAGGCAAAGACATGACAAGGCCTGGGTTCTAGGAGTCGGAGACTTGGGTTCCCAGAGTTCTTGGAGACCTTGGATTTCTAGGGAGCTAGCCTCCTGAGCAGGATGCAGGACTCCTGGGCAGGACACGGGACACAACCCAATGGAGGCAAGGGACAGAACCAACCACAGGGTACCAGCAACCAGCCTGGCTTACCCAACAGAGGCAAGGGACAGGAAAGGAGCTCGGTCTGGATTGGCTCCAAGACTCGAGGCAGCCAGTAACCTCAGTGGGCTGCAGAACAGCCAAATCCATAACTCACTGAATGAGCTAGCCTTCCACCAGTGGGTTACTTCAAGCAGAGACTGCCAATACAACCCCCCAACTACACTCAGTCACAGAACCACTTATATTCCCAGCCAACAAGATGAGCATCAGGTGCAAATGCTTGAGTCCAAACAAGGGACAGTCGGAGGACCCAGAGTCCAGAGTCTGCGGACCGGAATTTGAACTGGAATGCAGATTTTGGACTGAACCATGACATTGAAAGTAGGAGGGAGAGGGGGAAATGTGAAATGATAGAAGACCGGAGGGGGTGGGGTGAAGTTGAGAGCTAGAAAGGTGATTAGCAAAAGTGATACAGAGCTGGAGAAGGGAAAGGATCATGGGACAGGAGGCCTCGGGAGAAAGAAAGGAGGAGGGGAGCACCAGAGGACGATGGAGAACAGGAAGAGTGATGGGCAAAGAGAGAGAGAAAAGGGAGATGGGAAAAAAACTAAATATATCAGGGATGGAGTAAGAAGGGGAGGAGAGGCATTAACGGAAGTTAGAGAAGTCAATGTTCATGCCGTCAGCTTGGAGGCTACCCAGATGGTATATAAGGTATTGTTTCTCCAAGCTGAATGTGGATTCATCTTGACAAGAGGAGGCCATGGATAGACATATCAGAATGGGAATGGGATGTGGAATTAAAATGTGTGGCCACTGGGAGATCCTGCTTTCTCTGGCAGACCGAGCGTAGGTGTTCAGCGAAACGGTCTCCCAGTCTGCGTTGGGTCTCACCAATATATAAAAGGCCACACCGGGAGCACCGGACACAGTATACCACACCAGCTGACTCACAGGTGAAGTGTAGCCTCACCTGGAAGGACTGTCTGGGGCCCTGAATGGTGGTGAGGGAGGAAGTGTGAGGGCAGGTGAGGCACTTGTTCCGCTTACAAGGATAAGTGTCAGGAGGGAGTTCGGTGGGAAGGGATGGGGGGGGGGAAACGAATGGACAAGGAAGTTGCGTAGGGAGCGATCCCTGCAGAAAGCAGAAAGTGGGGGGGGAGGGAAAAATTTGTTTGGTAATGGGATCTCGTTGGAGGTGGCGGAAGTTACGGAGAATTATATGTTGGACACAGAGGTTGATGGGGTGGTAGGTAGGGACAAGGGGAACCCTATCCTAAGTGGGGTGATGGGCGGATGGGTTGAGGGCAGATGTGCGGGAAATGGGAGAGATGCGCTTGAGAGCAGAGTTGATGGTGGAAGAAGGAAAGCCCCTTTGTTTAAAAAAGGAAGACATCTCCTTCGTCCTGGAATGAAAAGCCTCATCTTGAGAATAGATGCAGCTGGAGTAGGTCATCTGGATCATTGAGCCTGTGTTGCTGTTCAGTGAGATCATAAGTGATCCGGCCGTGGGTTCAGAATCAGAATCAGGTTTAATATCATATAACCATATAACAATCACAGCACGGAAACAGGCCATCTCGGCCCTCCTAGTCCGTGCCGAACTCTTAATCTCACCTAGTCCCACCTACCCGCTCTCAGCCCATAACCCTCCACTCCTTTCCTGTCCATATACCTAGCCAATTTTACCTTAAATGACACAACTGAACTGGCCCCTACTACTTCTACAGGAAGCTCATTCCACTCTCTGAGTAAAGAAATACCCCCTCGTGTTTCCCTTAAACTTCTGCCCCCTAACTCTCAAATCATGTCCTCTCATTTGAATCTCCCCTACTCTCAATGGAAACAGCCTATTCACGTCAACTCTATCTATCCCTCTCAAAATTTTAAATACCTCGATCAAATCCCCCCTCAACCTTCTACGCTCCAATGAATAGAGACCTAACTTGTTCAACCTTTCTCTGTAAGTTAAGTGCTGAAACCCAGGTAACATCCTAGTAAATCGTCTCTGCACTCTCTCTAATTTATTGATATCTTTCCTATAATTCGGTGACCAGAACTGCACACAATATTCCAAATTTGGCCTTACCAATGCCTTGTACAATTTTAACATTACATCCCAACTTCTGTATTCAATGCTCTGATTTATAAAGGCCAGTGTTCCAAAAGCCTTCTTCACCACCTTATCTACATGAGACTCCACCTTCAGGGAACTATGCACTGTTATTCCTAGATCGCTCTGTTCCTCTGCATTCCTCAATGCCCTACCATTTACCCTGTATGTTTTATTTGGATTATTCCTGCCAAAATGTAGAACCTCACACTTCTCAGCATTAAACTCCATCTTCTTCTAACCGGCATAAATCTCCCTGCAAGCTTTGAAAACTCACCTCATTATCCACAACACCTCCTACCTTAGTATCATCAGCATACTTACTAATTCAATTTACCACCCCATCATCCAGATCATTTATATATATTACAAACAACATTGGGCCCAAAACAGATCCCTGAGGCACCCCGCTAGTCACCGGCCTCCATCCCGATAAACAATTATCCACCACTACTCTCTGGCATCTCCCATCTAGCCACTGTTGAATCCATTTTAGTACTCCAGCATTAATACCTAACGACTGAACCTTCTTAACTAACCTTCCATGTGGAACTTTGTCAAAGGCTTTGCTGAAGTCCATATAGACTACATACACTGCCTTACCCTCGTCAACATTCCTCCTAACTTCTTCTTCAAAAGTGGCAAATGTCATGAAATTTGTTGTCTTTGTGGCTGCAGTACAATACAATACACAATAATAGAGAAACAAACTGAATTACAGATTATATATCTATATACTTATTGTAATTCCATTTTTCTCTGAATAAAAACCTGAATATAAACCTGAATATAACTATTATATGTATATAAATAGTTAAATTAACTAGTTATGGAAAAATTAAAAAAGAAAGAAATAGTGAGGTAGGTTCAATGTCACTCAGAAATTGGGGAAGAAACTGTTCCTGTTTAGCTTCACCCTCTTGCCTTTAACTCATAATGCCCCTACTGTGCAGCAGGAATCTATATAACTGCATCTTAAAATATATTTAAAGAGATAGCTTTTATTTCTTCTCTTGGTAGAGAATTCCACAGCTCCACTATTCCCTGGGAAAAAGCAGTTTTTCCTCATCTCTGTCCTAGATATATTCCCCTGAATCTTGAGGGTAAGCCCTTAGTTCTAGTCTCAGCTTCTAGTAGAAATAACTCTCCTGCTTCTATCTATGTACCGCTTTCATTGTTTTGTTCCCCTCTCATTGTTCTGAGTTCCAGTCAGTACAGTTTCAGTTGATTCAATCTTCCCTCATGGTCTAACTGTTTCCTCTATGGAGTCAATCTGGTGAACCTCTGCAGCACCACCTCCAAAGACAGTATATCTTTTCTCAAGTAGGAGACAACAACTGCACACAGTACTCTCGGTATGGCCTCAGATGCAGCATAATATCCCTGGTTTTGCATTCTGGTGATTCATTGATAGTGGAACACCAGGGAATGGCAAGGTGTTAGATCATTCATGGCATCCTGATCCCAATGGAGACAGCTGCAGAGCAAGAGCTTATGCTAGGTTTCTAAGCACAGCAGGACTCAACTTGAATGGAAGTATTTTTTTAAAGTACCTGTGAGCGTACAGACTAACAAACAAAGTTTTCTATAACAAATCAGCACTCTGTTGGTTGTGCTATTGTGGCACCAATGTACTTAATTGTCCTAGCGTTTTGAAAAATCCAGAAACCTAACTTCAGCTCCTCATGAGAAATAATTACAATAACTATTTACTAATATTAATGATAACAAAACTATGACATTATCAAACAAACTATTGGTTAGATGTAAAAGCCCATCTGGTTCACAGATGTTCTTCGGGGAGGAAATCTGCTTTCTTTACCCAGTATGGTTCACGTATAAATGCAAAACCATGAATGTGGTTGGCTCCTTAAGCATCCTCTGAAATCGCTCAGCAAGCCATTCAGTTGTATCATAACATAATGTCGAAACAGAGAAAGGATAAAACCAGCTGAACCGCATGATATTAACATCGGCACTGAATTTAGACATGGCTTAGTCAACCTTGCAAAGATTTCTGAATGGTCCATTGCACTATTTACAGATTTTTGTGATTTATAGTAATTTTATATCTTTGCACAGTACTGCTACCACAAAACAACAAATTCCACATCTTATGTCAATGATAATAAATCTGACTCTTCTGTATTTATTTTCTCTTCCTTCAACAGAGAGAAATAGACCTGATCAGAAAGTTGTGGCTTCAATACCCACTTTAAAACCTACCACCCCATGTTAAACCAAACTTGCATCGTCCCACAGAGTAGCCATGAAGGATACATTAAATCTAACATCAGTTCTTTTTTCATGTTGGAAAGTGTCCCCCGACTGTTCTAGTGGATTGCTGCCTCTTTTGCTGATGATATCGCAGAATCTCCCAGACAGTAACTTCAACAGGAGTCCCATTTATTGTATGTCTTTGGGTGGCTGTTTAGATGAAAACATAAGGAAATTTCTACTATGTCTGTGGCCAGGAGTATGACTAAGATAAATGATACTTTTCCATACAACCATAGAACACTACAGCACAGTACAGGCCCTTCAGCCCTCCATGTTGTGCTGACCCATATAATCCTTAAAAAAAGTACTAAACCCACACTACCCCATAACCCTCTATTTTTCTTTCATCCATGTGACTGTCCAAGAGGATCTTAAATACCCCTAATGTTTTAGCCTCCACCACCATCCCTGGCAAGTCAATCCAGGCACTCACAACCCTCTGCGTAAAAAACTTACCCCTGATGTCTCCCTTAAACTTCCCTCCTTTAATTTTGTACATATGCCCTCTAGTGTTTGCTATTGGTGCCCTGGGAAACAGGTACTGACTATCCACCCTATCTATGCCTCTCATAATCTTGTAGACCTCTATCAAGTCCCCTCCCATTCTTCTACACACCAAAGAGAAAAGTCCCAGCTCTGCTAACCTTGCTTCATATGACTTTTCTCCAAACCAGGCAACATCCTGGTAAATCTCCTCTGTATCCTCTCCATAGCTTCCACATCCTTCCTATAATGAGGTGACCAGCATTGAACACAATACTCTAAATGCGATCTCACCAGAGATTTGTAGAGTTGCAACCTGACCTCTCTACTATAACCATATAACAACCATATAACCATATAACAATCACAGCACGGAAACAGGCCATCTCGGCCCTCCTAGTCCATGCCGAACTCTTAATCTCACCTAGTCCCACCTACCCGCAATCAGCCCATAACCCTCCACTCCTTTCCTGTCCATATACCTATCCAATTTTACCTTAAATGACACAACTGAACTGGCCTCTACTACTTCTACAGAAAGCTCATTCCACACGGCTATCACTCTCTGAGTAAAGAAATACCCCCTCGTGTTTCCCTTAAACTTCTGCCCCCTAACTCTCAAATCATGTCCTCTCGTTTGAATCTCCCCTACTCTCAATGGAAACAGCCTATTCACATCACGTCAGCCTACTCTTGAACTCAACCCCCCCCGTTAATGAAGCCTAGCATCCCATAGGCCTTCTTAACTACCCTATTGACCTGCTCAGCAACCTGAGTGATGTATGGATTTGAACCCTAAGGTCCCTTTTTCATGGTCAAAGCTCCTTCGAATTATCATTGTCTTGATTGAAAATAAAAAGTCATCTTGCTAAGAAATTGTTGCTTTAATGCTTTCAAATCCCCCATCATCCCATCTCCATGGCCATTGTCCCTCCCTGTTTCTGTCATCTGCTTCATGTTGTAATCTCTGAAGTCCGTGCACATTCATTAACTGCCACTGAACTACTAAATTGGCCTTTCTCTTGCTCTCTTCCTACTATGTAGGTTGGTTTCTATATTAAAATACAGTAAAAAGTTTATCTTGCATGCTGTTCATCCAGATCAGATCATTACATTGAGGGAGAACAAGGTAAGAGAGAAACAATGTAGAATAAAGTGTAAGAGCAACTGGAAAAGTGTAGTCCAGGGAAACAATAAAGTGAAAGATCATAATGAGGTAGGTTGTGAGGTCAAGAATCCATTTTTTTGCACACGCAAGTGTAACAGTTCCTTTAGTGCTTCAATTCTAGCTACAGTTTCGGCCTCAAATATTGATATTGTTCCCACCTCTAGCAAATAAAGTACTTCCCAGCTTTTTTGTTTTCCTACTGCCAATCAATAAATCTGAATCTACTTTGTTTTCAAACAATGTCATTGATTGGATCAGAGTATTATTTTTGGGCAGGAATTTCAGCAAGTAAAAGTGTAAAGCTGAGGGTCGGAGTACATTGGCAGTTTGGGAGAGGCAGGTTGAAATATCATGTGAGCGATGTGTCTGTTGGCACTTGGGAACGTAAGATAAATAGTCCCTACAATTTGTTGATCTTTGGAACATTTGCAGATGGGACTGTCCCGGTTAAACATAATTAGTCACATGGCTTCAGTTAACTCAGTAGGTTTTTCACTAACGTCTGGCAGATTTGCATCAAAGAGTTATCAGTTGTGCCAGATGTGTCTGCAGGATGCACAGATTTCCATATGGGTTGGCATTATGGACCAGCAGGCAGATAGATACTTCATTGATCCCAAAATAAATTACAGTGCCATAGTAGCATTACAAGTGCATAACATACAAATATACAAATATTACGAGAGAAGTAAGAAAGAATAAAAAATGTTTCCTCAACCAGTCCAGCAGGAGGGGGTCATCACTTCCCCGGCTATAGGTTGACTTATTATAGAGTCTAATGGCTGAGGGTAAGAATGACCTCATATAGCTCACTTTGGAGCAGTGTGGTTGTCTCAGACTGTTACTAAAAGTGCTCTTCTGTTCAGCTGAAGTGGCATGCAGAGGGTGAGAAGTATTGTCCAGAATTGCCAGTATTTTCTGTAGGGTCTTTTCTTCCTGTCAGATCACCAGCAGGTGGTAAGAGTGGGCTCTGAGATCTGCCCCTCTGACCCTCAACACAGGTGTTCCTCAGGGCTGTGTACTAAGCCCCTTCCTTTACTCTCTGTATACCCATGACTGTGTCGCCACCCACAGCTCCAATCTGCTCATTAAATTTGCTGACGACACTACATAGATTGGCCTAATCTCAAATAATAATGAGGCAGCCTACAGAGAAGTCATCAGCCTGACAGAGTGGTTTCAAGAAAACAATCTCTCCCTCAATGTCGCAAAAACAAAGAAGCTGGTTGTAGATTACAGAAGGAATGGAGACGGGCTAACCTCTATTGACATCAATAGATCTGGGATTGAGAGGGTGAGCAGCTTTAAATTCCTTGGCATACACATTGCTAAGGATCTCACGTGGTCTTTACATAACAGCTGTGTGGTGAAAAAAGCACAGCAGCACCTCTTTCACCTCAGACGGTTGAAGAAGTTTGGTATGGGCCCCCAAATCCTAACAACTTTACAGAGGCACAATTGAGAGCATCCTGACTGGCTGCATCACTGATGGTTTGGGAACTGTACTTCCCTCAATCGCAGGACATTTGCAAAAATAGGTGTGTAAGACGGGCCTGAAGGATCATTGGGGTCCATGTCACCCCAAGCACAATCTATTCCAGCTGCTACCATCCGGGAAACGGTACCACAGCATAAAAGCCAGGTCCAACAGGCTCCAGGACAGCCTCTATCACCAGGCCATCAGACTGATTAATTCATGCTGTTACAATTGTATTTTTATGTTATATTAACGGTTCTGTTGTGCATACTATTTATTATAAATTACTATAAATTGCACCTTGCATGTTTAGACAGAGACATAATGTATAGATATTTACTCCTCATATATATGAAACATATAAGTAATAAAATCAATTCAGTTCTACCACAGCCTCCAGTGTGTTCAGTTTGACTCTTACCACAGACCCTGCCTTTCTAATCAGTTTATTGAGACTGTGGGCATCACCCATGTTGATGCCATTACCCCAGCACACCACCACATAGAAGATCGTACTGGTGACAACAGACAGGTGGAACATTTGAAGGAGAGGCCTACACACTCCAAAGGACCCGAGTCTCCTCAGGAAGCAGAGGTAACGCTGGCCTTTCTTGTGCACAGCCTCTGTGTTGGTGGTCCACTCAAATCCGTCATCCAGGTGCACCCCTAGGTACTTGTAGGTCCTCACCACATCCATGTCCTCACCATCAATAGTAACAGGGAACAGTGCAGGCTTAGTCTTCCTAAAGTCCATCACCATCTCCTTTGTCTTACTGATGTTGAACTACAGATGATTCAGCTAGCGCCATTTAACAAAATCCTCCACCAGGGCCCTTTATTCATCCACCCTCTCTTTATACATCCAACTACTGCTGAGTCATCAGAGAATTTCTGCAGATGACATGACTCTGTGTTGTATATAAAGTTTGAAGTATACAGGGTAAACAGGAAGGGAGCCAATACAGTCCCCTGTCGGTCCCCAGTGCTGCTTCTGGCCATGTCTGACACACAGCTCTGAAGTTGCACAAACTGAGTTGTGTGTTTATTATGATAAATAACCACATTAGTGAGGGTGTAGTAAAGGCAAAGGGAATAAGTTATGTATTCTTGCTTATTTCATGGTGTTTGTAGCTTGGGACTGGCGGAGGTCATATCTTTTGCTGACCACTGAGATAAAGCTCAATAATGCTTCACTAGCAGATGCTGGAAATTCAAACAACAACACACACAAAATGCTGGTGGAACACAGCAGGCCAGGCAGCATCTATAGGGAGAAACGCTGTCGACGTTTCTGACGAAGGGTCTCGGCCCGAAACGTTGACAGTGCTTCTCCCTATAGATGCTGCCTGGCCTGCTGTGTTCCACCAGCATTTTGTGTGTGATAATGCTTCACTGTATGTTTGCTAATTTCCTATAAAGGATCAAGTTAAGGATTTGACTTTTGGAGCAATCACTGGAGCTTTGGAAGCAGCACACAAGTATAGCAATGTGCACGATCGCAGACAAGCAGCAATTATTTTGTTTTGCTATTATACATCGTTTGACCTTTTTAAAATATAACTTAATGTATAAACATTTTTTGCACAATAAACAGAGACGTTGTACTATTTTCCCTGGATGCTATTAAACTTTCAATCAGCATCCTTAAAACAGATAATCTTGCTATAACTCAAGTCCAGTTGATGTTTCGGGCCGAAACCCTGCGGCAGGACTGGAGAAAAAAAGCTGAGGGGTAGATTTAAAAGGTAGGGGGAGGGGAGAGAGAAACACCAGGTGATAAGTGAAACCTGGAGGGGGGAGGGATGAAGTAAAGAGCTAGAAAGTTGATTAGTGAAAGAGGCAGAAGGCCTTGGAAGAAAGAAAAAGGGGGGAGTAGCACCTGAGTGAGGCAATGAGTGGGCAAGGAGATAGATGAGAGAGGTAAAAGGGGGTGGGGTGTTGGGGGGAGCATGACCAGAAGTTTGAGAAATTGATGTTCATATCATCAGGTTGGAGGTTACCCAAACCGAATATAAGGTGTTGTTCCTCCAATCTAAGTGTGGCCTCATCACGACAGTGGAGGAGGCCGTGGATAGACATATCAGAATGGGAATGGCAAGTGGAATTAAAATGGGTGGCCACTGGGAGATCCCACTTGTTCTAGCAGACAGCGTGTAGATGCCCAGCAAAACAGTCTCCCAATCCACGTTGGGTCTCACCAATATACAAAAGGCCACACTGGGATCACCGAGCACAGTATATGACCACCTCACCTCACCTGGAAGGACTGTTTAGGACATTGAATGGTAGTGAGGGAGGAGGTGTAGGGGCAGGTGTAGCACTTGTTCCGCTTGCAAGGATAAGTGCCAGGAGGGAGATCAGTGGGGAGGGATGAATGGACAAGGGAGTCGTGTACGGAGCGATCCCTGCGGAAGCAGGAAGTGGCGGAGAGGGATAGATGTGCTTGCTGGTGGGTTTCCATTGGAGGTGGTTGTAGTTTCGGTGAATAATGTGCTGGATGCGGAGACTGGTGGATTGGTAGGTGAGGACGAGACACCATCCTTCAGGAAGGTGAACCCATAGAAAGTATTTGGCCCAGACAGGGTATCTGGCTGTGCTGATCAACTGTGCTGCTATCTTTAACCTCTTGCTTCAGCCGACTAAGGCACCGACAGTACCTGCTTCAGCAGGCGTTCATTATACCGGTACCTAAGAAGAAAGTGGTAACCTGCCTCAATAAATATCATCCAGTAGCACTTACATCTTTGTGAAGTTGACGATGAAACATATCAACTCCTGCCTGAGTGATTACTAGGATCCACTCCAATTTGCCTGCAAGCACAACAGGTCCACAGCAGATATAATTTTTTTGGCTTTTTCACTCAACTCTGGAACACTTGAACAGCAAAGATGCATACATCAGGATGGTCTTTACTGATTACAGCTCAGTATTCAATAATATCACCTTCTCAAAACTAATCAATAAGCTTCAAGAACTTGTCCTCAGTACCTCCTTGTGCAATTGGATCCTCGATTTCCTCACTTGCAATTTTGTCAAAAACATCTCCTCCACAATCTCCATCAGCACAGGTGCACAAGAAGGCTGTGTGCTTATCCCCCTGCTCTACTCACTGTACACATATGACTGTATGGCTAAAAACAGCTCCAATGCCTTATTCAAGTTTGCTGATGACACCACTGTTGGAGGCTGCATCAAAGGTGGTGATGAATCAGCATATAGGAGGGAGATTGAAAATCTGGTTACTGATGCACCATCAATAACTCACACTGAGACGTAGGCGAGATATCGGCTTTTATTGACTGGAAGAAGGAACCAGGAGTGAGTGTCTATCATACAAGGTTCTGGAGACTGAGGCCGATCTTCAGGCCGCAGGTCTCCTTTATACAGGGGCCTGTGGGAGGAGCCACAGGAGCAGTCAGCAGGGGCGTGTCCCGACAGGCACATAGTTCACCACATTCACCCCCCCTTCGTTTGAAAAAGTCCTCATGTAGCGAAGGTTCTTACAAGTCAAGCCGATCAGGCGGTCGAATCTGTCGCTGCGATCTACGTAGCACCGGCTGTGACCACATAGGTGCCGGCAACATTGGCGATTGCACAGGGGACGGGGGTTGCGCGTGTTCTTGCCCACTAGGCGCCGGTGATCCCTCATGCATGTGCGAGGCGCCTGGTATAAATGCGTACGAAACGCCCGGTATACAAGTGTCGTGAGGAGTCTGTGTAGGACCTGGTGAGTACGGTGTCACCTCTGGTGCAGGGTTCACAGTTACCGGAGAGCCTTCAGGGTAGTGGTCTGCTGCACCTGCGGGTGCCAGGTCGCGGATGGAGACCGTGTCCTCCCGCCCATCAGGTAAGACCACGTAAGCATACTGGGGGTTCGCATGGAGAAGGTGAACCCTCTCCACCAGCGGGGAGTATTTATTGCTCCTCACATGTTTCCGGAGCAGCACTGTCCCCGGGGACGTCAGCCAAACTGGTAGGGTGGTCCCAGTGACAGACTTCCTGGGAAAAGAGAATAGGCGTTCGTGAGGGGTGGCATTGGTGGACGTACATAACAGAGAGCGGATAGAGTGCAGTGCCTCAGGGAGGACCTCCTGCCATCGAGAGACCGGCAACCCTTTGGACTTAAGGGCTAAAAGTGTGGCCTTCCACACTGTGGCATTCTCCCGCTCTACCTGGCCATTACCCCGGGGATTATAACTCGTGGTCCGACTGGTAGCAATGCCCCTAGCTAGCAAGTACTGGCGCAGCTCCTCACTCATAAAGGAGGACCCTCTATCACTGTGGATATAGCAGGGATACCCGAACAGAGTGAAGAGCTGGCGCAGGGCTTTTATGATGGACGTGGCAGTGGTGTCGGGGCAGGGGATGGCAAAGGGGAACCGTGAGAACTCGTCAATAACACTGAGAAAATAGACATTGCGGTCAGTGGAGGGAAGGGGGCCCTTAAAGTCAACACTCAGGCGTTCAAAAGGGCGGGTGGCCTTGACAAGTTGTGCCGTGTCAGGACAGTAGAAGTGCGGTTTGCACTCGGCACAAATTTGGCAGTCCCTGGTCATCGTCCTGATGTCCTCCAGGGAGTACGGCAGGCTCCGAGCTTTCACAAAATGGTAAAATCGGGTGACCCCCGGATGGCAAAGTTGTGCATGAAGGGCGTACAGCTGGTCGAGCTGTGTGCTAGCACATGTTCCCCGGGATAGGGCATCAGGGGGCTCATTGAGTCTGCCAGGCCGGTACAGGATATCATAGGTGTAGGTGGAGAGTTCTATCCTCCACCGCAAAATCTTATCATTTTTGATCTTGCCCCGCTGTTGGTTGCTGAACAGGAACGCAACCGAGCGCTGGTCGGTCAGCACAGTGAATCTTTTGCCAGCAAGATAGTGCCTCCAGTGCCTAACAGCCTCCACTATGGCCTGGGCTTCTTTCTCCACCGCGGAGTGCCGAATTTCAGAGCCTTGGAGGGTGCGAGAAAAGAATGCTACTGGTCTGCCTTCCTGATTAAGGGTAGCAGCCAGAGCGAAATCGGAGGCATCACACTCCACTTGGAAGGGAGCGGTCTCGTCCACTGCATGCATCGTAGCTTTGGCAATGTCCGCTTTAATGCAGTTGAAGGCCGCGCAGGCCTCAGCAGAGAGGGGAAACGAGGTAGACTTGACCAGGGGGCGAGCCTTGTCTGCGTAATGGGGGACCCATTGGGCGTAATAGGAAAAAAACCCCAGGCACCGTCTGAGGGCCTTGAGAGTGGTGGGAAGAGGGAGCTCTAACAGGGGGCGCATACGTTCGGGATCAGGCCCAATAACCCCGTTTTCCACGACATACCCAAGTATAGCAAGGCGGGTGATACCAAAAACACACTTGTCCCTGTTATAAGTAAGGTTCAGAGCTGCGGCCACTTGGAGAAACCGTTGGAGGTTGGCGTCGTGATCTGGCCTGTCATGACCACAGATGGTGATGTTATCCAGATAGGGAAATGTGGCCTGCAGTTGGTACTGGTCCACCATCCGGTCCATTTCCCTCTGGAAGACAGAGACACCATTCGTGACACCGAAAGGGACGCGCAGGAAGTGATAGAGCCGGCCGCCCGCCTCGAAGGCGGTGTAGGGGCGGTCCTCTGGGCAGATGGGGAGCTGGTGATAAGCGGATTTCAGATCTATTGTCGAGTACACCTTATACTGAGCATTCTGGTTGACCATATCCGCGATGCGGGGTAGGGGGTATGCGTCAAGCTGCGTAAACCTATTGATGGTTTGACTATAGTCCACCACCATCCTATTTTTCTGCCCAGTCCGAACAACAACCACCTGGGCCCTCCAAGGGCTTGTGCTCGGCTCAATGATCCCCTCCCTGAGCAGCCGCTGCACCTCCGACTGAATGAAGGCCCGGTCCCCCGCGCTGTACCTCCTGCTTTTGGTTGTCACAGGTTTACAGTCGGGGGTCAGGTTGGCGAACAGCGGTGGGGGAGGGATCTTGAGAGTGGAGAGGCTGCAAGTGTCGGTAGCGCAGCTGTTGGCCTGGTTCTGGATGGGATGTGTGTGTCCATGTGTGTGTGTGGTCAGTAGCGGGGTATGTGAAGAAGTCCCACAAAACTGAGGATTCTTGACAGTGAGTGGTGGGAGGGGCCCGTCGTATACCATAGTCACACTTTCGAGATGGCTCTGGAAGTCCAGCCCCAATAGCACAGGTGCACACAGATTAGGCATGACCAGCAGTTCAAAGTCCCGATATTCTGTGCCTTGCACCACCAAAGTCGCTACACAACCCGCCCGGATGTCTGCGGACTGCGACCCAGAGGCCAAATGGAACCTCCGACTGACCGGCCGCGTTGCAAGTCCGCAGCGTTGCACTGTGTCCGGGTGAATAAAACTCCCAGTGCTGCCCGTGTCAAACAGGCATCCAGTCCAATGCCCCTCCACCTGGATGTCCATCATGGATCTTGCAAGCTGGTGTGGGGCGCTTTGGTCGAGAGTCACAGTGGCCAGAGTTGGATCGCCGTCGGGGTACCCGGTCAGCATCGGAGGGTCGGGGGCGGGGCATGCTGACGCCGACAAAGATGGCCGCTCACATCCGGGGTACCCGGTCAGCATCCGAGGATCGGGGGCGGGGCGTGCTGACGTCGACAAAGATGGCCGCCCACATCCCGGCATGCAAGATGGCGGCCCCCACGTTTTACCCGCAGCGCTGCACTCCGCTCGAGGTTGAGACTTACAGACCTTGGCGAAGTGGCCCCGCTTTCCGCAGCTGGAGCAGGTCGCTTCTCGCGCCGGACAGCGTTGTCGAGGATGTTTCTTTTGGCCACAGAAATAACAAAGCACGAGTTTCTTACGGGCCACAGCCGTGGTCTGGGTCGGGGAGCTCGTGGAATCGCGACTGGCGGCGGCGTTGGCGAATTTGCTCCCGGGAGCCGGCGGTGGCGGGGTCTGAGGCGTCCACGAAACCGGCGGGGAATCGCGCGACTGGACAGCGTCGGCGTTATGCCGCGCAGCTTCTAGAGCGTTGGCCTTCTCTATCGCCGAGCTTAAGGTAAGATCCGAGTTCTCCAGCAGCCGCTGGCGCATGTACACTGACCTCAGTCCCGTCACAAAGGCGTCTCGCACCAGCAGCTCCGCATGCTGTTCTGCCGTGAGCGTCTTGCAGTCACAAGCTCGGACGAGTGTCTGTAGTGCTCGGAGAAACTCAGCGCACGATTCGCCAGGCCGCTGTTGCCGGGTAGCTAAGCGATGTCTTGCGTAGACGGTGTTCACCGGCCGCAGGTACTGTCGTTT
Organism: Hypanus sabinus; assembly: GCF_030144855.1. Lineage (NCBI taxonomy): Eukaryota > Metazoa > Chordata > Chondrichthyes > Myliobatiformes > Dasyatidae > Hypanus > Hypanus sabinus. The sequence goes on along the minus strand of NC_082710.1, from coordinate 128,557,785 downwards.
GAGGGCGTCCAGTGCCCCTTCGTAGGTCGGCAGGTCCCGGATAAAGGAGTAAACTTTGGAGGAGACCCTCGAGAGTAGGATTCTGTGCATAACGGCGGGTTCAGTCGCACGAAGCTCCGCCAAGTACGATTGGAAGCATGCAAGCCAGTGTTCAAAAGCGAGAGCTGCGTCAGGGTCTTGAGGGTCCAAATCCAACCGGTCCGGACTCAAAACGGGTTCCATGTTTTAAAACTTCCAGTCAATAAAATTGATGCACCATCAATAACTCACACTGAGACGTAGGCGAGATATCGGCTTTTATTGACTGGAAGAAGGAACCAGGAGTGAGTGTCTATCATACAAGGTCCTGGAGACTGAGGCCGATCTTCAGGCCGCAGGTCTCCTTTATACAGGGGCCTGTGGGAGGAGCCACAGGAGCAGTCAGCAGGGGCGTGTCCCGACAGGCACATAGTTCACCACAGTTACAACAACAACTTCACACTCAATATCAGCAAGACCAAGGAGCTGATTATTGACTTCCGGACTGGGAAACCAGGGGTCCATGAGCCAGTCCTCATTGGGGGATCAAGCAGGTAGAGAGGGCTATGCAACTTTAAATTATTTGCAGTGTAAAAGTGGTTGGGTCATTGGTGGAACTATTATAATTGCATTGTGCATCTTACATGTCAAATAATTTAGACTGTGTGCAGTCTATAATATTATGGACGTGGGAAAGTCACATGTAACTTTTGAAATTAAGGTGTTCACTGACCAAATTAAAAAGTTAACTATGTTAGTAAATCCAGTCTTGAAGGGTCTCAAACCAAAACGTCAACTGTTTATTCTTTTCCACAGATGCTGCCTGGCTTGCTGAGTTCCTCCAGTGATTTGTGTGTGTGTTGCTTCGTAAATTTTGAATATATTTGTATAAAGCTGACATGAATTTTGCTAACATGGGTAATAATATGAAGGCAGATTAAAGTTGGAATTAATAGAATTAGAGAAAATACTATATTCTTTTCCTTTTCACAAAGATAGACATTTTTCGATAATCAATTCAGTCTCTCCATAATGTTCCACATTGTTATGTGTGGTTAACTAAAACAGTTGTATAATTTGAATTGAAGTGTTATGCCCGAAGAAACATTGCTCAAGATTTTGGTTTTCACGCTGCAGAGGAAATAAGCTGATTCCTGGCCAGACGCCTGTTTACTTTTCTTTCAGTACTGAAACTGAACGCATCATTTGTAGAAGTAATGAGACCATTGTAATTCACCCAATGCATCCCTGCTGTTTGTTTCACACAATTCTAGATAATTAAATATGCTTAAGATTCTTCATCAAACTGAGCTTTATATCCCAATCAATCTGTTGCAATTTGAGAGAGAGAACGGATAAAACTGAACGAACAAGCAAGAGCATATTTCATCGATACAAAACAATCATTGTGTTTTTTTATTAAAAATAGATCAAATGTGAAAGAAATGGGAAATGGTTGAAGTGTGGTAAATTCACATGCACCCCTCATGGAAGGAAGGCAGCAGCCATGGGAATAACAAATTCCTTTGACAGTGTTCCTGCCAACTTTGTGGCATGTCCCTTGCCAAGTAGGAGCGGTATTACTGAAGTCTACAGAGACTAGAGAAAAGGATGAATTGAACTTGGTCCTCCTTTGTGAACACTGAGAGAGAAAAGAACACGTAAAAGCTTTTATTGACTAAACTCCAAGTCTAGTGTGTCAAACTGGGAAATTGCTCACTCAGATGAAAGCTTGGTCTAAGTGTGGCTGAGGCAGTGGAATTAATTCAGGAAAAAAAAATGCAATTCAGTTTAGTGATTGCAAGGCTGCAAAATCAATCACATAAGACACAGCTGAATTGCTGAGTTGAATTCAAAAACCTATGGTATATTTTCCAATATTATTGCTTGTGACACTGATAAATATTAATAGTCACAAGCCATAATATTGAAAATAATATTTTCAGCAAGTACAACTTGAATTTTTATAACCTGTAATAAAATAAAATGCCTTAAGCTGCTTCACAGGGCTGTTATCAAACAAAATATGAAACTAGGCCATATGAGAAGACCTAAGGCCACTTGCAAAAAATGCTCTATGGAGCTTCTTAAAAGATCAAGAGTGGCAGCAGCTTGAGAAAGGAATTTTGAATCTTGGTGGAGCAACTAAATGTGAACTTCTACAAAATGTTCTTCTTGCAGTGATAGAGTTCATTTTGTAACATAGAACAATGAGGTGCAGTAAGGTCCTTCAGCCAAATTTGTGCAGAATTTTTGACCTACACCAAGGTCATTCTAACATTTCCCTCTCATATAGCCCTCCAGTTTTCAGTCATCCATGTGCCTATTTAACAATTTCTTAAATGTCCCTAATATACCTGACTCTACCACCACCCCTGGCAGAACTATTTATGTATTTATTTAGCGATACACTGTGGAACGGGCCTTTCTAGCCCAAAGAGCTGTACCAGGCAGCAACTCATCTTGTTAACACCAGCCTTAGCACAGGACAATTTACAATAACCAATTAACTTACTAACTAGTATGTCTTTTGGAGGAAACCGGGAGTACTCAGAGGAAACCCACATGTTCATGGGGAGAATGTGCAAACTCCGTACAACAGGCCCTTTGGCTCACAACATGGTTCAGACCTTTTAAACCAAAGGACAGTCTAACCCGGGGGTCGGCAACCTGCGGCTCCCGAGCCATTTGTGGCTCTTTCACCTCTGTGCTGCGGCTCCCTGTGGCTTTGGGAAATAATTGGTCAGTATTTAATTAAAATGTATTTTATGTTAGTTTGTTAGCTTTTGAAATGTAATTCTAAATTTGAAGATTATGGTGATCTTGTACAATCTAAGTGTGGCGACACATTTCCTGCCACATCCGAAACGGCTCACAATTAGCCAGCATTCCGGCTAAGGGAGATAGCCTACAGGGGTTTGTGAGTACGCGTCTTTTGCAGCATCTGCGTCCATGGGGGCTGGGTTGAGGGAGGCTTAAAAGCAAGGCTGTTTAGTTCGAATAAAGCTATCTTTGACTGCAGTTTACTGACACCGCTACAACGTGTTTTTATCGCTGGCTGTCCAGACGGAAGGTGCTGAAACGCTTTGTCGCGTGTCTGGAAGAAGTGAAAACTTTCCTGGGCAGCAAAGGGCTCACCTTTCCTGAGCTGGAACAGCCAGAGTGGCTAGAAAAGCTACACTTCATGGTAGACATGACAGCGCACCTGAACACGCTGAACACAGCTCTTCAGGGGTAAGGACGCACAGCCCTGCACATGTTGGAGGATGTCTTGGCATTCGAGCGCAAGTTGACAGTGCTTGCCAGAGATTTACAGAAAGGCACTTTGTCTCACTTCCCCAATTTGAGAGAGTTCAAACAAGGTCACGACATGATAATTTCGGAGTATTTACATTCTGCAATCATCGCAATGCAAACATCGTTTGGGAAACGCTTCTGTGAGTTCAGAGAGGAAAAAAACACATTATCCTTCCCGGTCACTCCCTTAAGCATCGATCCTTCCCTACTGAATACGACTGCATTGGCAGGTGTGAGTCAACCTGATCTTGAGATGGAACTGGCCGACATAGCCGACAAAGACATATGGGTGTCCAAGTTTAGACGCTTGACAGCAGACCTTGAAGATGTTGCCCGTCAGAAGGCCGTTCTTGCTCAGAATCACAAATGGAGTGATATTGAAAACCTTCCAAAACCGGACAAACTTGTGTTCGAAACATGGAATGCTATGCCCGACATTTATGTAAACATGAAAAAGTATGCGCTTGGAGTCCTGTCGATCTTTGGATCCACATATGTATGTGAGCAGGTGTTCTCCAACATGAACTTTATTAAAAACAAACATCGCGCACGCCTCACAGATGACAGCTTGCGATCCTGTGTAAAGATGAAGGTGACGTCATACAGCCCTGATGTGCAGACGCTGTGCGCTGAGGTCCAGGAGCAGAAATCCCATTAACCAAGTATGATAAATATTTTAATTCCCTATTATTTTATGTATATTCATATTTTTTCATTGTTCAGTGAAATAGTCCTTTTATTTTTCAGGCTGACAGCTGGCTGATGTTATTTTTGGTTTGCTGCTGGCGGAAAATTTAAGTTCGGCGTTTTTCATAAATACAAGAAGGACTCAAATAGACATTGAGTATTTTACTTAAAAGTAACTTTCAACCCAACGTCTTTTTTTCGGAGTTCAAAATGTTTTTGTTGCATGCAGAAATGTAATTTCGTTTTCTCTGCAGGAGTTCATCAATTTCATAAATGCAACACATTATAGTTTGTTTATACATAGCATAAAGGCAAAAAAAACGTTGTATGCAGTGTTATTTCATTTTAAATGTCAAACGGGTTTTGCGGCTCCCAGTGTTTTCTTTTCTGTGGGAAACGGGTCCAAGTGGCTCTTTCAGTGGTAAAGGTTGCCGACCCCTGGTCTAACCCTTCCTTCCAACATAGTCTTCCAGATTTTTTTTTCATCCAAGAATCTCTTACATATTCCCACTGTATCTGCTTCTACCACCAGCCCTGGCAATGTGTTCCCTGCACCTACCACTCTCTGTGTGATCAACCTACCTCTGTCACCCCCCCCTATACTTTACCAAATCACCTTAAGGTATGCCCTCTGTATTAGTCATTTCAGCCCTGGGAAAAGCTGCTTGCTGTCCATTCTATCTATGCCGCTTATCATCTTATGCACTTCCGTCAAGGTCACTTCGCACCCTCCTTCACTCCAAAGAGAAAAGCCCTCGTTAGCTCTTCCTCATAAGAATTGGGGGTGTCACGGATAGCATAGCAATTAATATAATGCTATCGTGACCTGGGTTCAATTCTGCCACTGTTTATAAAGAGTTTGTGCATCCTCTGCTTGAGCAGGTAGACTTCCTTTAGTTTCCTCCCAGATTTCAAAGTCTTATGAGTTAGTTGGTTAATTGGTCACATTGGTGCATTTGGGTAATGTGGGCTCGTAGGGCCAGAAGGGCTTGTTATTATGCTTCAGCTCTAAATAAGAATAAAGAGTAAAATCTAACTGCGTTCTCCAATCCAGGCAGCATCCTGGTAAATCTCTGCACCTTCCCTAAACCTTCGACATCTTTTGTACAAAGAGGAGACCAGAACTGAACTCACGGAAACTTGCTTCAGAACATTTGTCATATTTGGAACATAAGTGGCTGGAACTGTGTTGAAGAATTATATCATGTGACTAACTGCTGTCTGTGTTGCAATATTGTTAAGTGTGGAACATTTCGGAGTCTGACTGCCTCTGTAGAAGACACAGAGAAAATGCTCCCAACACTGCAAACTTCTGTTGTTATTAGTTTTAAGTTGCCATCTGTTTTCCATCTGTCTCCATACCTTGGAGAGTGAATGAGAGATAATGGACACGTTGACAGGAGGAACAGGGGGAACTCAATGGGTCAGACAGCATCTGTGCAGGGAAGCAGACAGTCATTCTTGTGTTGAGACCCTTACAGTGGGAATTTGCATTGCTGAGAAGGCAGAGTTGATGTCTCACAACTCTAGCAACCCAGGTTCAATACTGACCGTCGGTTTGTGTGTGTGAAGTTTGCATGTTCACTTTCATCATAGCCATCCCCAGTACTTCCAGTTCTCTCCCCACATGCGCTAGCCAGTAGGGTAACTGGCTACTGTAAATTACCCTTACTGCATATGTGGTGATAGTTCAAAGTTCAAAGTACTTTCATTGTGAATATATGTATATATTATACAGTCTTCAGATTTGTCTCCTTACAGGCAGCCACAAAACAAAGAAACTCCAAAATAAAAATAGTAAAAAAGACCATTAAACACCCAAAACGCAGAGAAGGGAAAAAAAACATTGTGCAAACAATAAAAGTAAGCCGAGCTTTACAAGAGACACAAAGCCAGAGGAAAGTTAGCTCAATCGAAAGTCAAGTTCAAGTTCATGGTTATTGTCATGGGCATACATGCTCATGGTATAGATTTTATGAAAATTAGCTTTATGCAGGATGAGCGCAGCACATTACAAACATGACACATAAATTTACATAAATCAGGTATAAATTATTCACCACAATAAACAAAAATTACATTATAATATTAGTGGAAATTGAGGGGAACTTAGGCTGAGATGGAATGGACAAGCCAAAGAAAATAGGTTGCAAAGGATGGGATCGATGGGATTGCTCTGAGAATTGGCATGGGCCCAGTGAGCAGAAAGGTTTCTTCTACATCATAAGAAAATATTATGACACGCATATGTTACTCTGACACTCACTGAGGGTAAAACAAGAAAGTGCGTTTCCATCCAATTCTCTTCCTCCTATCACTTCATCAACTGGCAATTCTTTAGAAGCTGAAGATACTTGATATGTCACTTTCTGTATCCTGCACTTTCTTAAGTGTCATTGATAATATTGTTCAAAGTTCAAAGTGAATGTTGTTATTAAAGTACATATATGACACCATATACAACCCTGAGTTTCATTTTCATATGGCATACTCAGCAAATCTATAGAATAATAACAATAACAAAATCAACGAAAAACCTCCCAACTTGGACATTCAACCAGAGTGTGGAAGACAACAAACTGTGCAAACACAAAAAGAAGAAGCGACAATAATAAATAAATTAGCAATAAATTTCAAGAACATGAGATGAAACTTCCTTGAAGGAGAGAGCATTGTTTGTGAGAAAATTTCAATTACGGGGCAGGTGAAGTTAAGTGAAGTTACCTCCCTTGGTTCAAGAGCCTGATGGTTGAGGGATAGTTACTGTCCTTGAACCTGGTGGAGTGAGTCCTGAGGTACTAGTACCTTGTTCCTGATGACAGCAGTGAGAAGAGAGCATGTCCTGGGTTGTGGGGGTCCCTGATGATGGATGCCGCTCTCCTGCAACAGTGTTTCATGTAGATGGTTGGGAGGGCTTTAACTTTGATGGACTGGCTGTATCCATTACTTTTTGTAGGGATTTTTGTTCGAGGACATTGATATTTCCATACCACACTGTGATGCAGCCAGTTAACACACTCTCCACTGCATATCTATAGCAGTTTGTCATAGATATCATGCTGAGTCTCTGCAAGTTCCGAGGGAAGCATTCTTTGTAATTGCACATACATGCTGAGTCCAGGACAACACCTCCAAAATAATAACACCTAGGAATTTGAAGTTGCTAACCCTCTCCACCTCTGATCCTCAGATAAAGACTGGATCATGGACTTCTACTTTCCTCCTCCTGAAGTCTATAGTCATTTTCTAAGTGTGAATAGAAAATCAAGATTACATATGGTGAAAAATGCTCAAGAGAAAATTTAACAGCAAAAAGAGAAAATTGTATTTATTTCTTATGAAAATGCGGGACATAAGTGAACAAATTCAGTATCTCTGGAGTACTTGACAATAGCAATTAACAGAACTGAGCCTAACAGGAAGAAAATGCATGCATTTAAATAGTCATCTATCATCACCTCAGTATGTCCTGGAATATTTCACAGTCAGTGGAGCACAGAATGCCAAACTATGCATAAGTCCCACAAAGAGCAATGAGAGATAACCCGATAATCTGATTTGGTGAAGTTGGCTAAAGTATAATTCAAGATAATTCTTATTGAAATAGTTCTATGAAATTGGATTCAACATTCCCCTTGGTTGCTTGTTCTTTGCAGTGGTATAATCATCCCTGAACATATCAGGGTGCTGCACAATTCAACACCGTAATGTTTGTGATGACCCAGTCATGCATGATAAGATGCATGTTCTGCATTAAGGTTGACTCAAATCTATTTCTGCTATTGATGATGGGTTCTTGGCCAGATGCCCAATGAAGCAAAGTCTTTCAACCCCCATCAGTCTGGATGCTGTTGGACATGCTATTCCAGAGCTATACCTGCAATGAACCTGATCAAAGTTACTGGATAAGCACTGAAGCTGGTGAAATAGAAGTTTTTATTCAGCACAAGAAGCAGGCATCAAAATGGAGACATTCTCAGTAGAGGCTCTCAAAGGTGCATCATATTTATATATCATTAAGATCAAAGGAAACAGTAGATGATTCAATACAATTTCAGTAGTTACAATGACAATGTTAGCTTCAATATATTGGGCTGACAGCTCCTCTTTTGAGGAAGATATTGGAAGCACATTGTAATTGATGAAACCTCAGGAGGTCCGAATGGGTTTGGGAAATAACACAAATATTCTAAAAGTTTTTAAGACAACAGAGATCCAGACACCCAAAATTAATATTGTCAGGGTTGTCTATGAGTACATTAATGCGGTGAGTACACAAAAACTATTGATTGCCTATGCTGGTGACCATGTTTGATATGCTAGGTGACAACATTTGTCTGGTCTACCAGCTTTCACTCAGTTTGAGCGCAAGCTGGCAGACCAGATGGATGTTGTCACTTAGCATATAACTTAGCCATGTTGCCTGGTGTGATGTATAGTAATCCAATTAATACAAATCCCTTTGTCTTAATGTTAAGCTCTTATATATGCAATCTCTTAATGTGTGGAGCAGCCTATAATTTTAACTTAAATTTGTTGTTTGGAATTTACAAAAGAAATTGAAGGCTAACTGCAAGCTTCCTGAGCTTATTTATATTTACAATAAGAACTGAAGCCTGATTCTTGTTTGAATTAATATCTGCTATATTCACATAACTCGAGAATACTCCCTGACAGCCTACTGTGGTAGAAAAAATCTACTACTGCTCAGTATACTGTGCAGAGACACTATGCTCAGCCATTTCTCTAATCTGCACAGCAGTATGGGAGCTAGTTCACAGTGTTGATGCAGATCTGTGCTCTGTCCAAAAAATCAGAGTGAACTCGGTTTTACACCTCAATCGAAGAAACCATCTCTATCCCACAGCACTTCACATACCCTACATAGTTCCAACTAATACACTCTCTGCTTTAGAAATTCTAATTTGAAACCAATGAGAAATGAGAGTTATACACTGAGGTGCTGTCTTGAAATAGAATCCATATAAATACTTACTTTAGAGGTGACCAGTTTACAATCAAGCATAGTAAGGTGAATAAAATTATTTTCTAGCAATAATGTCACCAATTCCCCTGCCACTCCCTTAGGTGAGACTCAAATGGACCAAATACAGATGCCATTAACATGTTGGTCTGTATGGATCAGTATCACAGCATATATCTTACTTTCAACCATTAACTTGAAATAAGTATTACTTAAAATTTTAACAAATAAAGTTATCCCTTTATTACAAAGTCAGTATATTGGTTCTTGCAACAGTAATGTTTGAGCGCTTGTTGGCAGAATATCAAGGAAACATATAGGAGCCAAGTAGATTAGTAGGTCGAGTGGTGTCACAACTCCTTGCACTTAGTGTGAGCAAGACCAAGGAACTGATTGTAGACTTCAGGAAGGGAAAGTTGGGAGAAAACACGCCAATCTTCATTGAGGAGTCAGCGGTGAAAAGGGTGAAGAGTTTCAGGTTTCTGGGCGTTAACATCTCAGTGGACCTATCCTAGACCCACCATCTTGATGCAATCAAGACAAAGGCATATCAGCAGCTATACTTCATTTGGAATTTAAGAAGATTTTGCATGTGTTATGAATGTACCACAGCTCTGAGGGGCTGAAGGGTGCGGGGTAGCCCCCTCCTTTGTGAGAATCACAAGATCACTATTGAGTCCGTTCAGGAGACCCAGGAAATGGGAGAGAGAGACGTGCCGAATACCTCGTTCCACCCCGATACAAAATAATGCGACCTTGACCATTGTCTCCTGGAGACCACGTTTGTGGATTGGGGACTAGGCTACGTACAAGCTCTCGGGCAAAGTGGGCTGGTTGAGAGAGAAATTGCATCATCCCAACCTGATTGACATCCGAGACCCCGTGAGGAAGTATAAAAGAGGGTTTGGGGGAACACCCCCTTCAGACGCACCAGAAGAAACGCTAACGATCCCGTAGTAGCGGGAAGCCATTTGAAGGAAGCCACGTGCGTTGGATTCCGTGGCTGGAATCGGTGGCTGGAACCACGGAAGACCGCTTTTAGCTAACAATGGGGAAGCCCGCTCCCCTGGTTCAACGGATTTGCTTCATAAAAGACCCGGGCAAGTTTCTTTCCTCACCAATCTCTCTCTCTCTCTCTCCAACAAGTGAAAACCCAACGGTCCCCCAAAAGGCTGAAGCCTGCAGGACCTGAGTGACTTTTATATTTCCGTTGGACACTATATTATCCCCTAGACAAACGATCGAGCTGTTTCTTATTGATGGTTATTATTAGACCTGTGCTTTTAGATTGAGTAGTGACGACGTATATTATCTGAATGTTTGTATTAATCTTATTTTTGTGCCCCTTCATAAATAAAGACTTTTAAAAATAGTACCATCAACAGACCTCTCTATCTTTGCTGATAAGTGATCCAGTTACGGGATTTCGTAACAGTTGGGGTTCTCGTCTTAGGATTTGACACCAAATTGGAGGGCCAGTGAATCGGGCTTGTAGGTCCAAAACTTGGATCTGGTTACGCGAGTAGCCAGACGGGAAACCAGCAAAGATGGATGTGTGTAAATTTATAGAAAACCCGACTCTGAAGGCGTTGGAGGTGGCCTCCAAATCGGACTTGATAAAATTGGCAAAGGAGTTAAACCTTGCAGGGGTGAGGTTGTCAATGATAAAGCGGGAGGTGCGAAGGGCAATAACTCAGTATTATATTGGGAAGAATGTGTTTACAGCTGAGGTATTGGAAAATATCCCTGAAAAGGTACCAGCTAGTGGGGCGGTTCAGTTAGAGTTGGAAAAATTAAGGTGGGAACATGAAATTAAGTTAAAACAGCTGGAAATAGAGAAGGAAAGGGCCGAGAAAGAAAGAGAGCATGAACTTCAGCTAAAAGGGCTGGAAGCAGCTGAGAAGGAGAAGGAAAGGGCTGAGAAGGAGAAGGAAAGGGCCGAGAAGGAGAAGGAGAGGGCTGAGAAGGAGATGGAGGCAGAGAGACAGAGGAAACATGACTTGGAGATGGAGAAGTTAAGGCAAGAGCAACGAAGTCAGGGGTCAGACCGAGAGGAGCGGTTTGATGTCAGTCGGGCGATGAGATTAGTACCCCTGTTAGAGGAGATGGATGTTGATAGTTATTTCTTGCTTTTTGAAAAGGTGGCAGGGAATCAGAAGTGGCCCAGAGAGCAGTGGGTGGCGCTGTTACAAAGTGTGTTAAGAGGGAAGGCCCAGCAGACATATGCGGCGTTGTCCACGGAGGGGGAAGGGGAGGAGGAATATGACCAAGTAAAGGCAGCCATTCTCCGGGGTTACGAGTTAGTAGCTGAAGCATATAGATAAAAGTTCAGAAATTTATGAAAAGGGTGGAATCAGACGTATACCGAGTTTGCCTATGAGAAGGGTGTGCTCTTGGACCGTTGGTGCACCGCGGAAAAAGTGGACGAGGATTATGGGCGTCTCAGGGAGTTATTTTTGATTGAGGAATTTAAAGGTTGTGTTTTGGAGGACATCCGGATGTATTTGAATGAGAAGCCGAATAAGTCCATTTCAGAATTTGCTAGGTTCGTGGATGAATATGCCTTAACCCACAAGACAAAGTTTTCCTCAAATAAAAGTTCCCAGAGAGACCGTGGGAACGATTGAGAAAGTCCGACGAGTGAGGCAGAGGTCCCGCCGGGTGCTAGCAGTAAGGTTGAGGGGGCTGAGCTGTTGTTGATCAGCAGTAAGGTACTAGAATTTGGTCGAAAAACAGGCATGGCAAAGGTAGAGGGGATCAGCAAAAGAATAGAAATGGTGGCCTTACATGAGGTCATTATGGATTGTGAGCTGGTGTTTGGACCCGTTGAAATAGGGGTGCCATCAGAGTTCCTGAGAACTGACGCGGACGTCCTTCTTGGTAACGATTTAGCAGGTGGTAAGGTTTGGGCAGCCATGATGCCGACCCGCCGACCAGCGAGTGCGGTGGCCCCACCCCTAGAGTCCCAGATCTATCCCGCATGCGTGGTCACTCGCAGCCTGTCGAGAAAGGCAGCTGAGAACGAGAGCAGTTTAAATCGGGCCAGTTTTGATTTGGCCGAGACGTTTCTACCGACCCTGTACCACGAGGGTTTAGAGGGGGGTAAAACGAAGAATAGTAAAGTGAAAGAGGGTAAGGGAATGGAGGTAGATATGCCTTTAGCGAGGAGAAAGGTCCTAGAGGCAGAAAATAAAGATGAGGAACTGATAGAGCGGTTAAGAGGTCCAGAGGTGGACATGGATGATCTATCTGATTTGGCAGAACTGTTTGAGGAAGTTGAAACTTCTAAAGGTGTCCCCGATAATGAAATGAGGGCAGCCCTAGATGAAAAGGGTGCCCTTACCTCGAAGAAGTCTGCTGGGTTGGCAGATGAGGTTGTTTCAACCCGCGGGGTTGACTTTACTCCGGAAGGGAGTTGCCCAGAGAGTACCTGGGAGAAACGGGGGAACTTAGAATTTAAAAAGGGTACAGGTGTTGAAAGCCTGGAAGAGGCCAATGTCCCGTTTGAGTGTGCCCAAGATGGGGATGCATGTGGTACTGAACCTAGTAACGGAGCTCAGAAGAAGTCTGAGGTATTTGGTTCAGTGGAAAAAGGGTTATCCTTGGTAACCGAGGGAAGTGTGAGTTCCCAGGTGTTTGTGCTCGAAGGTGTGTTCAAAGTTAATGCAGAATTTAAGAATGGGGAGATGAGGATTATTATTGAAGGAAACGGCAAGTCTGTAGTTCCCAAATCGAATGAAGAAATTTTAAACCTGGCAGATCACTTACAGAGTGAGCCAGGAGATTGCGGGGGGGGGGGGGGGGGGGCACATAATTGTTATGCCAGGATGGGGTGTGAAGAGGCCGAATTCGAAATGCTACTTGAACAAAGAGTTCAAATTAAAAACCAATAGCCTGAAGGGTCATGACAAAAGGGCTAACCACCTGGGTAAAATTAAAGAATTGGGTGGAAATGGTCTAAGTTTGGGACACACTTGATTGGTGTTGATAAAATTAACCCCTATGAACGAGGCGGGCGGGAGTTTACCACGCCAAATTACTCAAGTTCCCCACGGGGGTGGGGGGGGAACTCACCAGAAAAGAGGCGACGGTTAATGGGGATGCCACTTTAAACAGCAAACCAGGTTGTACGGGATTGGGCCAAAGCCTGTGAATAATAAAGACAGCCTCTTGGAGACCTGCCGGTTAATTAAAACGCCCAAAACGATTAGTATTCGCAGAAACTTTTGTAGATGCACATAAGCTAAGATCACACCTCCTTAGTTTTGTTGCTGAAGGAACTAAATAAAAATAGGTGGTTATTAAATTGAAGTCTGATGCTACAAGACTTTAGTAAGGTACGCGATGTTAAGATATTAAAGAAAGTGACACTGTAATCGTTAACTGTTTAGATACTGAATTGAATGTATAACTGTATTACTCTGTAAAAAAAAACTTTTGTATTGTGTTAGATTCTAAAACCCTGTAAGTCTCTGTACTACCAATGCTTTGAAGAAAGGGAGTGTTATGAATGTACCACAGCTCTGAGGGGCCGAAGGGTGTGGGGTAGCCCCCTCCTTTGTGAGAATCGCAAGATCACTATTGAGTCCGTTCAGGAGACCCAGGAAATGGGAGAGAGAGACGTGCCGAATACCTCGTTCCACCACGATACAAAATAATGCGACCTTGACCATTGTCTCCTGGAGACCATGTTTGTGGATTGGGGACTAGGCTACGTGCAAACCCTCGGGCAAAGTGGGCTGGTTGAGAGAGAAATTGCATCATCCCAACCCAATTGACATCCGAGACCCCGTGAGGAAGTATAAAAGAGGGTTTGGGGGAACACCCCCTTCAGACGCACCAGAAGCAACGCTAACGATCCCGTAGTAGCGAGAAGCCATTTGAAGGAAACCACGTGCGTTGGATTCCGTGACTGGAACCACAGAAAACCGCTTTTAGCTAACAACGGGGAAGCCCGCTCCCCTGATTCAACGGATTTGCTTCATAAAAGACCCAGGCAAGTTTCTTTTCTCACCAATCTCTCTCTCTCTCTCTCTCTCTCTCCAACAAGTACAAAACCCAGTGGTTTTCATGTCACCGAGGACTTTAGCAAACTTTTAAAAGATGTGCTGTGTTGAACATCTTGACTGATTGCATCAGAATCTGGTATGGAGGCACTAATGCACCGGATTGTAGGAGGCTTCAGAGGTTGTAAACTCAGCGAATTCCACCATTGACAAAAGCCACCCCACTATTGAAGACATCTTCCAAAAGCAGAGCCTCAAGAAAGTGGAATACATCATTAAGGACACTCATCATCCAGGACATACTTTCTTCTCATTACTACCATCTGGAAGGAGGTAGAGGAACCTGATGACCCACCCTCAAAGTACTAGGAACAGCTTCTTTCCCTTTGCCACCAGACATCTGAAAGATTCATGAACCCAGGAACACTACCTCACTATTCCTCTTTTTTTATATATTGTAACTGATAGTAATTTATTGTGGCTGCATCGTATTCCTGCAACAAAGCAACACATTTCACAACTTACGTCAATGACAATAAACATTTTTCTGCTTATGAATTCTGTTTTAAAAGCTTCTAAAAGTTTTGCCAGTGGCTCCTCTATCACATGAATGCTCGCCATTCATAGTTATGGCAGTTAAAGATGATAGCCTATTCCATCATTGCATCAGCACAGCTAAACCCAGTCCTATCCTTACACAGATTACAGGAATGCACAGTTGTTGGCACTTTCAACAAAATGAGTTTTGTGCAATTAATTTTTGAAGCTCTGGATATTTTGCAGTTCTGATCATCTAACAGGAACAATAAAAATGTTTTTTTTTAAATTTTGCCTGTTTTTGTTTTGCATATATCATGATCATTTAATTTGATTACTACTAATAAAGAAAACATTGTATGTAATCACCCAAAGGTGATTTTAGGTCTTTATTCTTTGGAGCGTATAAGTTTGAGGGGGGACTTGATAGAGGTATTTAAAATTATGAGGGGGATAGATAGAGTTGACGTGGATAGGTTTTTTCCATTGAGAGTAGGGGAGATTCAAACAAGAGGACATGAGTTGAGAGTTAGGGGGCAAAAGTTTAAGGGTAAAACAAGGGGGAATTTCTTTACTCAGAGAGTGGTAGCTGTGTGGAACGAGCTTCCAGTAGAAGTGGTAGAGGCAGGTTTGGTATTGTCATTTAAATTAAAATTGGTTAGGTATATGGACAGGAAAGGAATGGAGGGTTATGGGCTGAGTGCGGGTCGGTGGGACTAGGTAAGAGTAAGCGTTCGGCATGGACTAGAAGGGCCAAGATGGCCTGTTTCCATGCTGTAATTGTTATATGGTTATATGGTTAAAAGCAAGAGGCAGTGATAGGAAAAAAATCATAGACCATCCCATGATGTTGAAACTGATATATACCTGCTGTCTCCATGCCTGTTTGTTCACACACCTGGAGTAAGTCTTTGTGATATAAAGTGTTATGATGTTACTGGAGATAATGACACTCAAGTTCACTTGACCCATCATTGAACTGTTCCCACAATCAATAAACATGGTTTCAAGGTTTCTTCTTCTCATGTTGTCATTATTTATTGCTATATATTTACATTTGCATTTGATCCCTTTGTTGTCTTCTGCACTCTGGTTTATCTTTCATTGATCCTGTTATAGTTAATATTATAATGATTTGTTCAGTATGCTCACAAGAAAATAAGACTCCAGACTGTATATGGTGACATATATGTACTTTGATTATAACATTTACTTTGAACTTTGATCTTTGAATACTATTATCAATGACACTCTAAAGAAAGTGCAGGGAACAGAGAATGACACATCATGTACATTCAGCTCCTAAAGAATTTTCAGTTGACTTGTTGATGAAGTGACAGGAAGAAGAGAATGAAGGGGATGTGAAAGAGTTAGAATCCTGCTTTGATAAACTGAATTAAAATGTTGCCATTGTTTTGGTTTCCTAGAAATTATTGGATGGTCACACAAATTTAAGTGGTTAGTAAATAACTTTTAAGATGGAATTTGACATCCTTACCATGCAACTCTTTCTCTCTTCCAAGTGTTACCGTTAGGATTGTATTTTAGTCTCTTTATTCTATACAATTGTCTTTTTCCTTCTCAAACCAGTATTTTTTTCTTGTCCAATAATATTTCACATATGGCTCTGCTGTTGCTCTTGGGCTAGTTTTAATCCTTCGCTGTGTTCCAACCCAAATACAGTAGCACAATAGTGAAGCAAAAAGAACTGCTACCTGGTGACACCAGAGACTCATTTTCAGTCCTAATCTGGGGAGCTTTCTATATGGAATTTGCATGTTCTCTCTGTGACCTGTGGGTTTCCACTGGCTACTATGGTTCCTTCCCACATACTAAACATGTGAAGATTGGAAGGTTAATCAACTGTTCTAAATTGTCACTTAAGAGTCTGGGTGAGTGAAAGTATCTGAACAGTCAATGAGAATGTGGGGAGGATAAAAAATATAAAATTAATGTGGTGGTAGTGGTAGTTGGCATCTGTCTGCCTCAAATGACAATGGGTGATGATCATCATCACAAGCCTGGGTGGAAGGTATGGAGATCCTGAGATGCTCAGTCATCAAGATCTCCCTCTTTGCCTCACCAGTGTAGTCCAAAGGAAAGCTTATGATGCAATACGTTTGGCACCAGCTTGGCTGCAGGAGTTGCTGGAAGGATGTTCGATGATGTCCAGCCACTCCGGATTTACTGTCTGTGTTTGCTCTCATGGCCTTCGTCTCTCCCAAGGCTGCCCACAAGGCAATGGGGCTACTTAACCAGATCCCCTCCCTGTCCTCTGCAGTTCAGTCGGAGTCTGAAAGGAGTTCAGCTTCCGTGTGTTGCCAGTGAGGAGGCTCTATATGGGGCTTGCTGTTGGACAGTCCATGTACTGGCAGGCAGAAACTTACACACTCACCTCTCTTTTTCACGAGATTGCTGGTCAGTGGTGCAAGCTGAAAGTGAGAGCGACAAGCACTACCCACTAAACTAGCACACTAGACACGTCACAATAACCCTTTTGACACCAGAATTATTCTAGTATTTATGTGAATTGGTGATTGATGTGGGTTTAATCATTGGACTAATTGCTCTCTCTCTTTTGTATCTTTCTATAATTATACCACTCTTATCTTAAGCTTTGCACTTCCAATTCCCTTACAAAGCCATTATTCATTAGGTCCATTTGAAAGTTTTACATTTTGCTCTTGAGTGAACTCAAAAGTGTCCCCATTCATTCCCACCTCTTGCCTCATGCAGTGTTTACTAAACCTACTTTATTGCTGACTCTACTAATATAGTCACTGGGATAGTCTCTGAAAGATTGTGGTGCTCTAGACCATCAAGAATGTTTTACCTCCATCTGTAAGCTCATGGGCTCAAAGCAACATACACAAAATTCTGGAGGAACTCAGCAGGTCAGGCAGTTTCTATGGAAATTAATAAATAGTTGACATTTTGGGCTAGGACCTTTCTCCGACTGGAAGCAAGGGTGAACTTCAGAAGAAAGAGGTGGAGTGAGGGAAAGGAGGCTAGCTGGAAGGTGAGAGGTGAGGGTGGGAAAGGTCAAGGGCTGAGAAGAAGGAATTTAATAGGATAGGAGAGTGGACCATAGGAGAAAGAGAAGGAAGAGGGGGCCCAGGGGGAACTGATAGGCAGGTGAGAGAGATAAAAGGCCAGAGTGGGGAATAGAGGAAGGGGAGAGGATATTATTTCATTTTTCTGTTACTAATTAGTTATATGATTAATTAGTTCAATAAGTAATACAAAAGGACATGCCTAGTGAATCAATATCAGAATTAAAGTCAGGTTTATTATCACTGACATATGTAGCAACATTTGTTGTTTGGTGGCATGCAAGAGATTAAAAATACTATTACAATAAAAATACTGTAAATAAGTAATAGAAAAAGATGAATAATGAGGTCATGTTCAATGACCATTCAGAAATCTGATGGCAGAGGAGGAGAAGCTATTCACAGAACATTTCTGGCTCACGCTCCTCCTCTCTGATGGTAGTAATGAGAAGGGGGCACGTCTGGGCTGGTGTCAGGCACCTACCTATACTACTTTCATTTTCTTGCACTTAGCCTATAATCATCTGAATACGTATAAACTTTACGAGATTACCTACCTCCACCACCCACTCAGGAAGGGTCTTTAAGATATCAACTCCTCATTTTGAGTAAACTAAATTCTTCTCCAAATCCCCTTTAAATCTCTTAACCTTTAACTTACGTAACGCTTACGCGATCGGCTGGTGTATGTCTTGGGGAAAATTCGTCCACCCGCCAGACTGCGCCTCCCTTATACGTGGATGCTGTGAAATGCACACTGGTACAAACTCGCACTCACACAAGCAAACCGCACACCATGTACGTTTACAGAATACACTTTATAAATCTTACTAAAACTAAGTGATTAATAATGATACAATATATATGAAAGAAAAGAAAGGAAAGAAAAGGCACCAGAACTTATCAGGATTCAGTCCATTAGTGCACAATTGTCAGAGCTCAACCATCAAGGTCTTCGGTCCACTATTCGATCTTCTCTGACCTCTACGACCCGCGCGCCTGGGACCACCTTCGGTGATCGACCAGCAGCGCCTCCAGCACCATCCACCTTCCTCGCAATCTCCTCTCCAACTCCCCAAAAACCTGTGAAAACCCAGCTCACAGACCCACAAGAGAGAATAACATCTATCCCAATTGGTGAACAAATGAGTACAATTCCCGTGATCAGTTATCGTAACCCAAACAAGGTGCGAGAGAAAGCACTCTCTCTCCAGTCAGCATAACAAAGAAGCAATTTTACTTTTAACAAAGAAGCCATTTTAATTAACGTACGCAGTAACATAAGAAACCCTTTACACTTAAATATGTTTTCTCGTCATAGGTGGGCCTGCTAAGAGAAAAACTTTTGCCAATAGCGACCTTATCTATACGTCTCAGAATTTTTTGTACCTCAATCAGATTCCCTTTCAGTATTTTTTGCTGAAAAAGAAGTGAACCCAGCATATCACGTTTCTTCTCATAGCTCCATCTTCGGTAATATCCCCATGCATCTCCTTTGCACCATCTCCTGTTCAATCACATCCTTCCTAGAGTGTGGTGACCAGAACTATGAGTAGTACTCTAGTTGTGGTGGATCTAATGTTTTATAAGACTGTAACCATAGCTTTCCAGCTCTTATTCTCTTTATGTTGGTTGGCTCGGGCAAAAAAAGAAAATCCAAGTGACTTCCTATACCCCTCTTATGCCTACCATGCTGGTTTCAGGCATCCTTGGAAATGCTTTCTGTGTGGAGAAGCTGGAATGCAGGATTATATGCACGCGAACAAAAATTGCACAGGCAGAGCTCACCATCTCCTGAGCAATGTTTCAGATCAATACTACACGTCTGGCTGTAACTGACCATTCAACAGTTATAAGCAGGGGAAAAAGATACAAAGGCATCCTTCACTGATGACTGAGTCCACAATTTGAGTGCGAGAAAGAAGGTTGGAACTTTTGCAACCATGTTAAGCCAGAAGTTCTAAACAAATGTTCCAACTGGACTTCACCTCAAACTCCCCACAGGAAATAACAAGAACTAACTGAGAACATGGGTACAGCAATGACAATAGGATCTGACAACATGCTGGCTGTAGTATTAATGATCTGTGTTCCAGAACTAGTCAGACTTGCAGCCAAGCTCTTCATGGGCAATTACAACATTGACATCTTCCCAACAATGTAGAAAGCAGTCCAGGCATGTCCTTCTGTAAAAAATAGGAAAGATGCAATTAAGTTAATTAACACAAAATCAGTCTGCTCCTATTCATTAGACAAAATCTGGGCAAGTGTAAGGTGTTGCAGTTTGGGATGTTTGGGATTGAGTGTGGAAAAGACTGGAACAAGAAATAGGTAATAGAAAGCCCCATAATAATACTGAGGTTCAAACAGATCTTGGGGTTCAGCTTCATAGTCCAGTGAAAAGGGTTAAGCAAATCGATAAGGTCAAGATGGTGCACAAACTTCCAAGGAAGTCGATGTGCTGTCAAGCTTTCTTCATAATTGCATTTACATGCTGGGCCCAGGGCAGATCCTTTGCAGTAACACTGAAGAATTTGAAGTTGCTGACCTTCTCCACATCTGATTCCTTGATGGCTTATAGTCCTCTGTTTTTTTCCTTCTCTTGAAGTCAATAATCAGCTCCTTGGTCTTGCTGAAAGGCTGCTGTTGTGGCAGCCCTCTTGTCATATTTTTAACCTCCCGGATGGAGTTGACTAATTTTATGACCTTCTGAGGCTTCTCTCAGTCCTGTGCAGTAGCCCCCACAATTCCCCCCATACTAGACAGTGACGCAGCCTGTTGGAATGCTCTGCACACAGCTAGAGAGGTTTTTGAGTGTTTTAGTTGACAGACCAAATCTTTTCGAACTCCTAATGAAATAAGGCCGCTGTCTTGCTGTCTTTGTAGCTGCATCAATATGTTGGCGCCAGGTTAGATCCTCAGAGATCTTGACAATTAGGAACTTGAATTCACTCAGTCTCTTCACTTCTGATCCCTCTATGTGGATTGGCTTTTGTTTCCTTGTCTTACCCTTGCTGAGTCCACTATCAGCTCTTTTGTCTTACTGACACTGAGTGCAAAGCTGTTGCTGTGACACCACTCAACTAGCAGGTATATCTCACTCCTGTACACCCCCTCATCTCCATTATCAACAATGGTTGCATCATCAGCAAATTTATAGATGGTATTAGAGCTAAACCTAGCCAAACAGTCATGGGTACAGAGAGAGTACAGCAGTGGCCTAAGCACATGCCCCTGAGGAATGCCAATGTTGATCAACATTGAGGAGGAGATATTATCACCAATCTAAACAGATTGTGGTCTTCTACTTAGGAAGTTGAGGATCCAATTGCTGAGGGAGGTACAGATGCACACATTCTGTAATTTATCAATCAGGATTGTGGGAATGATGATGATGATGGCATCCGTTAGTCTTGCGAGACCATGGACCTGCGCCTGGAAAGTCTTGCTTCAGTCTGTGTTGGTAAAGCAGCATCTGTTGTGGCTGTAGAGGTCGACATGGGAGTGACAGTCTCGGCTCCAGCAACTGCACTTTTAGGCGCTGTCCTTGGGTGTTGTCTTGATGCTGTTTTCTTGGCGAGTGCGCTTTTCTTTAGCAGCAAGCCTCAGCTTCTATTCTCCTCTTTTTAGACCTCTGCGTAGTTCCAGCCTCCAGCGAGGGTGATCGTTTGCAATGTCCTCCCACCTCTTGACGTTCATGTTCAGTGACTTCATGTCTGTCTTGCAGACAGCTTTGAAATGAAGATAAGGCCGCCCTTGTGCTCTCTTGCCGGAGGCCAGTTCCCCGTACAGCAGGTCTTTCAGGATCCTCCTGTCTGACATGCAGTGTACATGACCCAGCCAGCGGAGATGGTGTTGTTGGAGCAGGGTGTAGAGGGTGGGTATCTGGGTGTAGGCCAGGACCTCATTGTTGGTGACTTGGTCAGTCCACTTGACGTCCAGGATGCGTCCAAGGTGGGAGACGTCAAGACACTGCCCTTGTCTGAAGTAGAGGCTCTGGGTCTCGCTGCCGTTAAGCAGTGTGCTGAGGACGCAGGCTCTGTAGACTGTAATCTTGGACCGTCATCAGCTTTCTGTTCTCCCAGACTCTGTCAGCCTGGTGAATGTTGAGGCTGCTCGTCCGATCTGTCTGTTGATCTCGGGGTCTAGGGAGAGACTGTCCATGATAGTGGAGCCAAGCTATGTAAACTTGTGAACTACCTCCAGCTCATAGTTGTTGATGGTAATGACAGGGGGTGCTCAATGCCTTGGTCCAACACGTTGATCTTCTTCAGGCTGATGGTCAAGCTGAAGTCCTGACAAGCTCGTGAGAAGCTGTCCATGAGGCGTTGCATTTGCTCTTCAGAGTGTGTTGCCAGTGCCGCGTCATCTGCAAACAACATGTCCCTGATGAGTACTTCATGAACTTTGGTTTTGGCCCTCAGCTGGGACAGACTGAACAGCCTCCCGTCCAATCTGGTGTGGAGGTAGACACCATCAGTTGATATTCCAATGGTGTGCTTCAGCATGACTGCAAAGAAGATGCCGAACAGGGTGGGGGCAAGCACACAGTCCTGCTTCACACTGCTGTGGCCTCCGAAGAGGAGCTGTCAAACTGAATGACGCCCCTCATCGTCTGCGAGGAATGACTGAACTATTCTTGGGGGCAACCAATCCTGGCGAGGATTTTAACAGGCCATCTCTGCTCACAAGGTCAAAGGCCTTTGTGAGGTCAATGAAAGCGACGTAGAGTGGTTGCCTTTGCTCTCAGCATATCTCTTGTATCTGCCAGAGGGAGAAGATCATGTCGATTGTGGATCGTTCCGACCTGAAACCGCACTGAGACTTGGGATATACCCTGTCAGCTATTTTCTGCAGTTTGTTCAAGACTACGCAGGCGAAGACCTTCCCAACGATGCTCAGCAAGGAGATTCCCCTGTAGCTGTTACAGTCGCTTCTGTCCCCTTTGTTCTTATATAGGGTGACAATGTTGCAGTCTCTCATGCCTAGCGGCACTATTCCCTCTATCCAGCACTGGCATAGGAGTTCATGCAGGTGGTTTAATGAGATGCCCTTTGTGCACTTGATGGCCTCTGGTGGAATGCCATTGATTCTGCTGCCTTCCCAGTGGGCAGGCTGTCAATGGCTTCACTCAGCTCTTCAGCAGTCAGCAAAACATCCAGTTCCTCCATGACAGGCAGGCATTCCATGGCGTCTAGCGTGCTGTCCGAGATATTATTTTCTCTGGAGAAGAGTTCAGAGTAATGCTCCACCCATCTCTCCATCTGCTTGCCTTTGTCTTGGATTGTCTCGCCTGTTATTGTTTTCAATGGAGCTATCCTGCTCTGGGTTGGACCAATGGCTTTCTTGATGCCCTCATACACTCCATGGATGTTGTCTGTGTCAAATGATGACGAATGCTTTTGCATGGTTGTAGCCAGTAGTCATTTGCACAGCATCTGCCTGTTTCCTGGGCCTTGCTGTTTCTTGCTGCCCTTAGCGCTTGCTGTGTTGCCTGGGTGCGGTGGCACTTGTGCCCTGGTAGTGCAACACGTTTTACCTCATATGATGACAGCAGTGAGCTTACTTGAGCTCACTTCAAACCAGTCGTGCATCTTGCCCCATTTCTTCCTGAAGGCCTTGCGTGCAGTGCTGTGGATTGTGTCCCTGAGAGAGTCCCATCTCTGCTGAGCATCTCCCTTGGTGGGTCTGCAAGGAGAGCATCCTCCAGTGACTTGATGAACTCCACCGCTTCGTCTGGCTGTTGTGTCTTACTGGCATCGATGCGCAGCTTGCCTGGAGGCTAGGCGTAGTGCATCTTCTTTGGCCGAAGTCTGATCTTGCAGCAAACCAGAGAGTGATCCGTGTCGCAGTCGGCACTTTGAAAGGAGCGAGGCATGAGCATGTTTCTCAGGTGACGGCGTCTTGTGATGATCAAGTCTCGCTGGTGCCAGGGTTTGGAGCAGGAATGTCAGCAAGACACTTTGTGCTGAGCTTTGGTCTGGAAGTAGGTGTTGGTGACACACAATTTGTGGAGCATGCAAAGCTTGAGCAGTCGTTGCCCGTTGTCATTCACGCTGCCAATCCCATACTGCCCCAGGCAGCTTGGCCAGGAGTCGTGGCCGGTGCCCACTCTGGCATTGAGGTCGCCAAATAGCAGCAACTGTTCCTGACTTGGGATCTCCTGTATCATTGCTGAGAGCTGGTCGTAGAACTCGTCCTTTGCGTCTTGTGTAGAGTAGAGGGTTGGGGACATAGACGCTGACAAGGTTGACAGGCCCATCGGATGTGTGGAGTTGAAGTGAGAAAATCCGCTCCGTCCCTTTCTTGCTAGGCTCTACCATCTTTAGCAGCGAGTTCTTCATGGCGAAGCCGACACCATGCTCTCTGGTCTCTTCTGAGCCCTTCCCCTGCCAGAAGAAGGTATAGTCTCTCTCACGTCGGGTTCCCGATTCCGTGAGACGTGTCTCTTGGAGTGTTGCGACGTCCACTTGGAGTCTCAGCAGCTCATTGTTAATCACTGCTGTCTTGCGTGTGTCGCTGATCTCCCGAAGGTCATCTGATATACCAGTGGTCATGGTTCGTATATTCCAGCTTCCTAGTCTGAGTGCTGGCTTCTTTCTTTGTCTTCTTGTTGTGCCTGGTGCAGTGTTTGCAGTTCGCAGTTCGGGCTACCTGGAACCCTAAGCTCCATGCACCCAGTGAAGTGGAAGGATCGTGGCAGGACAGCACCTAATTGGCTGGGGGCTGCACAGCCTGAGGCAGGCGGTAGCTGTCCAGTGGAGGTTTGAAATCGGAGTTTTTCCTCTCTTAGATGGACTGCCTTCCCAGGCTGATGAGCTCTGTCTACCTGAAGCACTGGCTTTAAGGCACGAGGACTCGCCTTCGTCCCTTCCCCTGTCAGTCGAAACAGTTCTGCCGGGCTTAGAGGCTAAGCCACATGTGAAGGCCAGGAGTTGGACTCGGTTGTCAAAGGCTATTTGAGGCGCATGCCGTGAGGAGCACTTTTAGGCAGTGGGATCTTGTCCCCACTACCACTCCTTGGCTTGACAACCTTGGTGTTAAATGCTGAGCTATCATCAACAGTCAGCATTCTGACATAGGTATTTGTACTGTCCAATAATCTGAGAATTCACACTTGCTGCATTGTGCTCATAGTCTTCTAATCTTTTTAACACTGTTTTGAGATTTTGTAGATGATCCTTGTTATCTTTACCAGTAACAATGATATTATCCAGGTAACACTGTGTAGCTGGGCAGCCTTACAAGGTTTCTGCCAGAGCGCAGGTACAGTTGCTACTCCAAAAATAAGCCTATCACAGAGATAAAGTGCTTTGTGAGTGCTTATACTGAGAAACAATTTGGACCCTTCTTCCATCTCTATCTGCAGGTAAGCCTCAGTTAAGTTCACTTTTCTGAAGTGTTTTCCTCTAGAAAGATTTGCAAATATGTCCCCTATCCTGTGCAGTGATTGATCTACTTCCAGTACTGGGTTGGTGATGACCATAAAATCGCCACAGATCCCGACAGATGTATTCTTCTTGGCTTCTGTAACTAGTGTTTTTTCCCTTAGACTCCACTCAACCTTAAAAGAATTCCTTCAGCCGCCATGTGATCTAACTCACTGGTGACTTTATTATGTATGGTATGAGGAATTGGATTGGTCATGTAAAACTTGAGTGTGGCATTTTCATTTTACCTCTTTTTTACCCTTGATATGTTTGAGTTTTCCAATGCCATTCCTAAACGCTGCTTTGGTATCATCCAGTACCTTTCTTAATTTGCTTTTGGTTGACTCTTTTGCAAGGATGTGGCATGCAAGTTGTGGATGGATCTCTAATCAAATTGTAGCCACACAATGCTGGCCTTCCTCTTTTGTTTTTACCACATACAAGTCCAATGGGGCTTGTTGTCTTTCATTGTTTTGAATGTCATTCCCACAGGGGGTACTTTTTTACTTCAATATAAGTTCTTGGTTTGATTTTTGCAGCCTCCAGTTCAGTAACTTTGAAAAGCCGTTCAAATTCATTTTGTGGAATGATTGAAACAACTGAGCCAGTGTCCGATTCCATTTTAATTAGTCCATTGTTCACTCCTGTTATAAACCATTTTGCTTCTCTCTTATTGGCTTTCACAATAAAAACCTCAAGATTCCCAGACCTGTGCCACTCTCATTGTTATCAGATTAGTGTTCTTTTTGAAACTGCTACTTGACTTTTTTATCTTTTGCTCTTCCCTGTGCAGTCCATTTATTTCTGTCTGCCTGACATGCTTTCTGTATGTGTCCTACTTTGTTGTATTTTCTGCACATTTTACCTCTAAATCTGCATTGGTCTGATGTATGAGAGCCGCTGCCACCACATTAACACAATTTGCTTGGCCAAACAGGTTTCTGTTTAGACGTGGCAATTTTGTTCCAACTCGCTTTCATTTCTGACTGCAACTCAATTGTGTCTATACCTGCTGTTTCCATTGATACAGTGAGTTTATCTGCTCTTTTAGTTACGAATTGTGCATTAGTTAGAAGCCATTCTTGAATGATTTTTGTAAGATTCCTTAAACTAAATGATTTCTCAGCACATCATTAAGCCCATCACTGAACTCATAATGCACTGACATTCTCTTAAATTCAGCCAGAAATGGACTTACCTTTTTTTTTGATCCTGCTTATGAAACCGAAAGCGTTCTGCATTCAGTGATGGCTTTGGTTCCAGATTTTCTTCCATTATATTCAGTACATCAGCAAAGCTCATTTCAGCTGGTTTTGTTGGGGCAGTCAAACTTCCAAGTAAATTGTAATGCTTTTCTACCTATTACACTCAGCAACACTGACACTTACTTTTCATTGGCTATTTCAAAATACTGCTCAAATGTACTGTTCAATGCACATAATCCAGTTATATGTTCTGCAATCAAACATGTCTATTTTTCCTATATAGCCAATTATTTCTGCTTAATATTAATTAATTTATTATTATTATTATCATCCGACATTTACTGTTTAATGACCCGTGGATTTCATCTTTTTGCCTTCTTTTTATTAACTCGACGCCCCCCCGTTCTGAAGAAAATAAAGTGCTGTGCTTTATTTTAAACTTGAACATTTCTTTCCTCCCTTCCAAAGCAAAAATTTTTGCTGCATTTCAACAGGTAGGTTATCATCTTGGGTTCATTCAAAACGTACCTGTCACCATTGTTATGTTTCTTAACTCCAAAACATAAAACTAACTGAGAGAAAAATATGGGAACTAGGGATAACTCATAGATGTTTTATTTTACTTTTACATATGATGTGATGACGTGATGATATATACCATTCACATACTTCTTACATATAACGTGTGATAGATTTTGTGAACAAACCAGAATGGTTAATCAAACAACATATTTGCAATGTTACTCATGCATTACTGAAACATTAAATACACTACATTTTCAGACCTAGGACATTACTGCTGAAGTTTCTCATGCTGAAACATGTTCAGCTACTTCATCAACACTCTTCCTTCCATCACAAAGCCATCACAGAATTCAGTTCCTTTTACAATCCCTCAACAAATGAAGCAGCTCAGGAGCTCTTTTAGAAGGAGAGAAGGACGCACAGGCAACATAAAGTTGTTTTTTTTTAATATATTGAGTGAATTGTTATGATGCAGAATGTGCCCCCAACGAATAAAGAAGCAGATTCTATTGAAGTTTCCAAAAAAAAATTATTCATGAAACTCAAAAGTTCACAAGCAGCAGAAATAACAGGAAATTGAAAATACCTGGATAATATTTTTAAAGAACTGGCACAAAAGTCATAGGCCAAATGGCCTCCTTCTATGCTATATCATTTTTCTAATCCCATGATTGAATTAAAAGTATTGTTGCAGAAAAACAGATCTTTGATTTTCTTTCCACTATAGTATAATATCTTTTGAATGAACCCTTTATGTTATTGTGGGAATATTCAGTTACCACAGTTCTGGAACTCTGCACTTGACAAGCTTTGACAACTGCTGCCTTTTCAGAGTAGCTAAAGTATGACGAAGTGCAGCGTTGAGAACCCAATCACTCGCTTACCATCCACAAACATACTTCCTTCTATGGCTGGAAAGAGAGGGTCAAACGGTTGCCAGGGTCTCTGAGGTCATACAAATTATAAAGAAAGATGACCGAATAACTTAGCATTTGAGAAGATTTGAAACTAGCCAGATGTCATATATTGCCAAAGTAATTGACCCTCAAATACCATAATCCCAGAGAATAGCTGTCGTTTCTCATTGAAAAAGAGAAAAAAATCGAGAATGAGTTTGAACAGACAAACCAATAAGATAGTAAGTCCCACAGAGACCTGACAACATATTTAAAATTCTGTCGGTCAGATGGATGTAATGGTTACTGCAACATAAATTCCCAAACCATGTCAAAGTACCATGCCAATGAAGACAACAGCCCTTATCATCAGTATTGCATCCTATAATAACTAATTTGCCAGCTGAAGAGGTATCATTAAAGGTTTGAACTAATACTGAAGAACAGAGAATTTCAGAACTGTTCTCCTGTTCTGATGCAGATCAATTGAAGACAAACAAATAAAGGAACATTTTTTTAATTTCGTGTCTGCCTCTTTCTCCTTCCAACCGCACATTTGCAATTGAACCAAAATAATTTGCCTTCTACTGGACAGCAAGAAGGACCTCGGTTGCCTAGACAACTTGCTGCCTGAAAACTTCTCAAGATGGCAAATTTCCAGGTTCGTATTTCTTCCCTCCTTTGTGGAAAGACAGACATTGGCAAGAACACTGCCAAGGACCCAATAATCAATAAACGTGTTGTTTGTGAAGGGATTATGTCTGATAACTTGAATGTTAATCTGGTGAGAAATTTCACACTTCTTTTCTGCCCTACATCAAAATTATTTAATGCTGTCAGATGCAGTTAAGATATTTAAATGCACTGCATTGGCCAGTGTTATATTCTTCAAACAAAGACTGCAGTCAAGGGAAATAACACTTACATATTACCAAAAGGAGCTGCAAAGTGACAAATATTGTGCTCTATAGATGGTGTCTCTGAATGCTGCAAGCATTTTCTCAAGACCAAGGTTGTGCTTTGGATGAGAAGCAAATTAGCATTTGCAGCAAATTTCCAGCTAGAACAGTGTACATGTCCAAGTTCAGAATGACGTATTCTCATTAGTGAAAGTAGTCAAACTTTACCCTCTTGGATACTGATTTAGGCTTCTTTATGAAACAGGGTACTCAGCCTTGGCTTGCAGATAACCCAATGATCAACCTGTCCCACCGATTTTCAGGAATTCAAAACCTAAATCTGTCAACTAGGAAGGCTGAATTAAGTGTGCAAGTCAAGGAGACCACATTCAATGTAAGTAAGCATAATTTGAAGCGATGCAGATTTTAAAAGATTAAGAAGACATTGGTAGTAACTGCTTCATCTGAAAGCAGAGAAAACAGCTGATTTTATGAAATTGACTGCAGGGCTGATCAGTGTATTTGTCTTTTTAATTCTAAGGCAGTGCTGTGGATGTAAAAGTGATTTGATTTGTTTCATGTTCTGAGGATCTAATAAGGCCAGTGCGGAATTAGCAGACACTTCCATGGCTGGGGCAGGAGAGGTTCATTTAGGTGGGGTGCATGCCAAAAGCCCAAGTCCAATGAAAAACTTATTTGTAGGAGCTTTACAGACACAAGATATCATACAAGCAACATTCTGAAGAAAAAAAACATAAATTTAACAAACTACATAATTTTCACAAGGAAGAACTCAATTAGAACAATAAAGAAACAGAGTCTATTTTAGTGCAAAGTGATCAACGAGAT
Organism: Hypanus sabinus; assembly: GCF_030144855.1. Taxonomy (NCBI): domain Eukaryota; kingdom Metazoa; phylum Chordata; class Chondrichthyes; order Myliobatiformes; family Dasyatidae; genus Hypanus; species Hypanus sabinus. Next base: position 128,528,399 of record NC_082710.1, on the reverse strand, counting down.
CATAGTGTTGCTACACTGAGGCGGTGATTGAGGTTGTGTAACTTTGTTTGGGAAGCAAATGTTTAAAGGGAAGTAACTGTTCTTGAACCTTGAGGCATGCGACTTCAAGCTTCCATACCTCCTGCATGATGGTAGCTGTGAGAAGATGGCATAGCCGGGTTGGTACAAGGACACCTTTGTATCTTTCTGTCCATTTGGTTATCTCACGTTTGGAATACAGGACCTGCCTGTGGAACTATGAGGTTTACTGGTGGTTCCTCATATATTCATAGAGTCATGGAATCATAGCGTCATAGTGCACAGAAACAGGTGCTTTGGCCAGCTGGGTGGCATGGTAACATAGTGGTTAGCATAACCTTTTACAATACAGATGACCTGGGTACAATTCACACCACTGTCTTTAAGGTGTTTGTACGTTTTCCCATGACTGTGTGGGTTTCTCCGGGTGCTCCAGTCCCCCCCACCACCCCCACAGCCCCAAGACAGACCAGTTGGTAGGTTAATTGGTCATTGTAAATTGTCCCATGATCAGGCTAGGACTAACTCATCTGTTACTGGGCAGCATTGATCAAAGGACCGGAAGGGCCTACCCTGTGCTGTAAAAATAGAAAAATTTAAAAAAAACTCGTCCATGGTGACTAATGTATCTATCCATGCTATTCCCATTTGCCCGTGTTTGCTCCATATCCCTCTAAGACTTTTCTATCCATGTACTTATCCAAATATCTCTTAAGCATTGTAATTGCACCCTCCTCTACAGCTTATTTTGCGATTGTTCCATATACTAACCACTCTCTATGTGAAAATGTTACCCCTCAGGCCCTTTTAAATCTTTTGTATTGCACCCAAAAAATATGCTTTCTAGTTTTAAGCTTTTCTGTCCTGGAAGAGGGGAGGAGTGTGATCATCCACCTTATCTACATTCCTTATGATTTATAGGCAGTTCCTCTGTAAGGTCACTCCTCAAACTTCTATGCTGGAGGTTAAAGAGTGCCAATTGTTCCAGATCCAGCTTCTTCATATACTGTAAGTTAAGTCCCCACCATTCCATTATCAGTCTTGTGAATCTTTTGGCATTCTTCCTATAGTTGGAAGTGGAAGCATAGAGCACATGTCCCTCATTACATCAAGAGATTGACAGGTGGATAAAGGAAAATTCAAAAATGTTTTCAAATGTTCTTGGAAAGAAATGCAAATTTTGCAACAAGCTGGAATTATCTCTAATGAAAGTGATCTTTCCAGTGTTTTATTGCAGATCTTTAGTTCCTAATGCTGTTGAATGAGGCAAGTTGGTAGAGGACTTTTATTTTGCAGATGCCATCTGGAAGACCCATTCTGTAGAATATTCAGTGAACAAACTGACAATGGGTTTGGAATTCAGTCTCCAAAAGTAGACAAGTACAAATATTGTCCTCAGACTGCACTTGTTCGGTCTGAGGTTGGAATGACTTGGCAGTGGAATGACAAAGCAGCTGCAGGTCGGCCAACTCTACTTCAGCACGAGGGGAGGAGCAGCACTAAAGAAAGAAAGGCTGAAAAAAGTTTTAATGGCCCTATCACAGCCTTGTTCAACCCCAGAACATATATTGAGTCTGTCGGGGAGTCATTGGCTAAAATCATGGAATTATATGATAGACCAGTCAAGATGGTGCAATCTTTCAGTAATACAGTCATAGCATTGCGTGACTTCTTAAGATCTAAAAAGGCTACATACAGGTGGATAGTGCTGTTCCCTCTCATAAAGTGTTTTCTCTTAATGTGCATGTGCAGTGAAGATTAAGTGTATTGTGCCTCTGGATGAATATAATCCCCACAGTAACTCAGGCAGCATTTCTTGAGTCACTTGGAAGAAGTGATTTGGCAGGATTTGGTGGTGACTTTCCCTGTAGCAAACAACAGGAGACAGCTCTACAGTTACCACAATTGGATTTATCGTTCTCCTTGAAGATGGTTACATTTATGATGTTTCCGAAGTTCTTGGCTGTCTTCCCCTTATCAAATGCAGAAATAAATGCAGTAATTTCAATTAGAACTAGCTCTCTGCAAAGTTTAAGAAGTTCAGTAGAGATACCTTCCTCACTAAAGACACACTGCCTTTTCAAATTCTTGCCAGCGAGGGATGACAGTAGTTTGGTGTAGGGTCGAATCAAGGATTGGTGTCAAGGTCAAAGTTAATTTTGAAAAAATTTTCAATGTGTTCCTTTCAATAGGCACTGACTGTATTTCGGTTCAGGGTAGGTTCATCTCCATGTTATCTTCATTGGCTGGCTGAGCTTTAGGGTATTTTGTATGTTAATGGTATAGATAGTCTTGACCAAGTTGAAGGACCATGCATATCATGGTTTTCAGCAAATTAATGAGACATTCTGCCCTTTTTCCATGCGTTGGCTATTAATTAGCTTTTTTTTTGCTGGAGCTAATTTTTTCTGGTGCCTGTGGAGTTGCTTCCTTTCCTTTGCTGGATGGTAGATTTTCCAAAATCGAGAATTTGCAGATAACTTGTTCCTAGGTCTTCTCTTGAAATCAGTCCTGCTGTTTTCTGGTGAAGAAGCTATGAGTCACTTCACAGGTGCCAATTATAGCTGTGTCATGTGGAAGGTTGAGATGATTCTGTAGTCTGAGAACACATTTATCACCAGAGAACAGTAAAAAAATCACACTTAACTATTATAAAGATCACAATAGATCTCATAAATGGCTCTTGCCAATATTTACAACAGTTAGGCTAATGTACTGTATATAGAGTCACAGAGTTATACAATACAGAAACAAACAATCTCTATGCCAACCAAGACGTAGAACTGAATTAGTAACATTTGCTTATGTCTTTCCCATATTCCTCTCAATCTTTTCTATCCATGAACTTGTCCAAATGTCTTTGAAACACTGTAATTGGACCTGGCTCTATCATTTCCTCTGCCAGCTCATTCCATAAACCCACCACCCTCTGAGTAGATTCCATGCAGAACCTGCGCAAACATCTAAGGAAGTAAAGGAGCTATTGTGCTTTCTTTGTGATGGCACTTATATCCTGTCCTCAGGACAGGTTCTCTGATATGATACCACCAAGGAATTTAAAGTTACTGACCCTCTCCACCTCCGATCCTCTGATGAGGACTGGCTCACGGACCTTTAGTTTCTACCTCCTGCAGTCAGTAATCTGCTTTTTGGTTTTGCGAACACTGAGTGAGAGGCTCTGGCACCATCAAACAGGTTTTCAAGCTCCCTCCTATGTGCTGATTTGTCACCAGCTTTGATTTGGCCAAAAGCAGTGGTGTCATCAGCAAACTTAAATACGGCATTGGAGCAGTACTTAGTCCCCAGTCATTGATACATAATGAGTAAGGCAGGGGACTAAGCACATAGCATTATGGCGCACCAATACTAACGCAGGAAATTATGTTGCAAATCTGTACTGACTGAGGTCTGCATATAAAGAAATTGAGGACCCAATCACACAGGGAAATATCAAGGCCTAAGTCCTTGAGCTTAGTGATGAGTCTTGAGGGCATGATATTATTGCATTTGTAGGTATAGTCAATGAAAAGTATCTTGATGTATGCATTGGTGAAGTCAAGCAGTTGACAAAGTAAATGCTAAAATAGTTTGCTAGGATTGTTATACAATACATCTAGCTTGATCATATTGGTTTATATTATCTTGTAATAAGGTGCAATAGAAGAACTCTTAGTAGGTTGTTAGTGTTGTCAGTCCATGAGAAAATAAAATAAGGAGAAGCCCTACTCTTCAGATCCTCTTTCAGGAGGTTGCATTCAGCATTACTGATGGCTCCAAAGGAAACACAGAATTTTCCTTATCGCATGTATCTCTCAGGTTCCTGGAGGCATCTATCATCCTGCCACTTCACTTACTTCTCTCACATAAACAGCACTAGATAAAGTTGCAGTAAGCTCAAGAAACTTGATATATTTGCATTGGATATAAGGGTATCCTTGAAGAAATAGCCTTTATCCTGCTGTACACATCTACTGTGCTTATGACTGAGATATCCTGGGGCAGGGTTTCCCAATCTGGGATCCATGGTCTCCTTGCGTATCGGTCCATGGCATGATTCTGGTAGGGAACCCCTTTGCGAGGAGGTTCACCAGGGATTATCTTTGAGGTTATATCTGACCCAAAGTCCTGTGAGGTGAAATGAGACCATAAGACATAGGAGTAAAATTAGGCCATTCAGCATTTTGATTCAGCTTCACCATTCAATTATGGCTGATCCTTTCTTTTCTCCTCCTCAGCCCCATTTCTCAGCCTTCTCCCTGTAACCTTTGATGTTATGTTCAATCAAGAACCTATCATTCTTAGGCCTTAAATACACCCAGTGACCTGGCCTCCATAGCTGCATGTGGCAAATTAGGTCAAATTAATACTTCCCTCTGATGATGATTATCTGTGGCTTGGTTCTTGTGTTGTCCCCACTTGAAGCTAATCAGTGGCCCTCTCTTACTCTTGCTGGGAATATTTCTTTCTTATCCTCAATTTAAGAAGAACACCAGCATATTGAGTGGACAGAGAACATTTGGCTAAGCTAGGTGGTTGAATATTTTCAACTTGTAAAGCCAAGTTCCCAAACAAATAAAACAGGCTGTTCCACTACACATTAATATAAAATATTCACAAATGGAAAAGAAATAATAAAAGCTAATGAAACAAGCAAAAAGATAGAAACTTGCCAAATCCAGGAACAGAGTCAATCAGTCCACCCCATTAGGATGTTTCTTGACAGCTCTTTTGTCTAATTTAACATGATACAGAATGAAGCTCTGCCAAAAACATATTAAGTGGTAACTTCTGAAGAAGCTTGGACACTGCCATGAATTCTTCTAATGCAAATTCAATTTTATCATAATTGCTCTTAGGCAGTTGTTCAGTATTGAGCATTTTCCTGCTCTGCTTTTGTGGGTTCTACGTTGGCTAATGAAGACAATATGAGAACTGCAGACTCTTCCACAGATGGGACAAGAAGTTCCCACCGGGATGGGTGATTAGGTAGTTTATCAGATGGTGCATTTCTTCCCCCATCTATGCAGGGCTTCGCTGTGGTTTCCATGCACGACTTCAAAGTTTTCAACAATATCTCAAATGCTCCTTCTCCGCGTTGAGTGGTTATGGGCTACGATTCCCAGAAACTAATGGGGCTATTGCATTTCTTCAGGGAAGCGTTGGACATGTTATTTAATCTTCTGTTTTCCTGGTAATTTTCTCCCATGACAGAGCCTAGAACAGACCATCTGTTCTGAGATATGTACATAAGAATGAGCAGCGTTTGCAACATATCCAACTGAATATAATTAGGATATCTGTGCTGGGGAGGTTGGCCAAGCAGAGGACACTTACATATCCAATGGAACAAAACAAGTCACAGAAAATCAGCACAAAGCTGAGCATAGATATGAAACACCACACTGTCTATTCTGTCTGCAGATTAAGGGGCAGAATTCCACTTGTGGTGGATGGAGTGAGCACCTCTGCTCCAACTGCCACAAACACAACTTCCTAATAGGCAAACATTTAAATTCCCATTCCGGTGTGTTGGTCCATGGCCTCTGATTGTGGCAAGATGAGGCTACCCTCAGGGTAAAGGTGCAACACCATATATTCAGTTAGGGTAGACTCCAACCTGATGGCATAAATATTGATTTCTCCTTCTGTTAAAAAAAATCCACTCAAACCTCTTTGTCTATTCCCTACTCTATCCTTTTAACCCCTCTCCTCCCCCTGGGTCCCCTTCTGTTCCTCCTATGGTCCAGCCCCCTATCAGATTCCTTCCTCTCCAGCCCTTGACCTGTCCTACCCATCCAGCTTCATCTTTCACCTTCTAGAAAGCCTCCTTCCCCTCCTCCCACCTTTTTATCCTGGTGTCTTTCCTCTTCCTTCTCAGTCCTGACGGAGGGCCTTGGCCTGAAACGATGACTGTTTATTTATTTCCATTGATGCTGCCTAACCTACTGATTTCCTCCAGCACTTTTGTGCATTGCTTAGGATTTTAGCACTGTTGTTCCAATCATAATTCATATAAGTTCTCGTATTTTCCCAAAAACATTCAAATTAAACTATTAGTGATAGTAGTTTTTTTGTGAATCACTAGTTGGCTATTGATGTTATTCTGCCTCACCCAGCCAGCTTTTCCCGGTGTCCAGTGAAATATAGAACAGAACTTGGTAATGAAAGGTACAAATAAATAATTTGGGGCAAGTTAATCTATAGAGAACGTTCAGAGTCTAAATTTCAGATGCTAATATACAAAATAGTAATTTTTATTTACTGTTATTGAAATCATATCAACTCTTTGATGTATTTTTGCAGCATCATTGAATTTCACCTATGCCTCAGATTATCGGTTTCTGACAACCCATCATATTTTAAAGCTGAAATCTTGACCTTCCAGTCTTCCATGATCTTTAAGATGGCACTAGCGAAAACCATGAACAATGGCAACATCCTGCAGACATTACATGAAAGTACTTCTTTAACTTCTTTTTATTCGACTACTAAGCTGTGCCTGATTGGAACCTATGATTTTCATTTTGATGGTGTGCTTTTGGGCCAATTGAGCGATCTGCCACTTTGCTGTCTCCAAGGGAGTTTGGTGAGGTTTGGAGTGAACCTTGCAGCCTGGAGGTTTGGAAGTCTGGAAACCATAATCGCCTCCATTGCTTCTCTCTGATCGAGCAAGGTTGAGGTCGACAAGGGTGAGAGTGGAGGACAGGCATGTGTTTGGTGACATCTGCCTGCATTAGATCAGTCCTCCTCTCCCTCTCGACAGCTACATTCAGAGGGAGGTGCAGGAATCTTGGGATCGAATTTGTAAGAATTGATCTTTGAGTCTGTGGGCTCATTTTAAGGGACTTTATGGTTCGTGTTGCATGTGTTTCTAGATTCTGGTAACTCTTTCTCTCTGCTGTTTCTGAGCAGTTTGATCGGGGCAATCAATGCTCACTGCAGCACTTTGGTGAAGAATTGCCCACTGGCCTGCAGTGAGCTAGTGGTGCAGTGTTGAACTGCACTAAACTGAATACTACTTCCATGTGCCTCTCACTTGGTTTTTGTCATTTCCACAATTTGTTCTTTTTTTTTGCACATTGGGTATTTGATGCTTTCTTGAGCAAGTTCCATGGTGTTTCTTTGCATCAGGGCTGCCTGAGTATTTTTTCTGTATACATACTTTGATAATAAATGTACTTAGAATCTTTGAATCTTTGAACCGTTCCTCATCACACCCTTTTTTTCTGTTGCTGCAACACTATTTTCTGCATTCTGTTTCATTTTACTACCACAATGTATTTGTGTATGGCATGCTCAATCAACCCCATTTCTCACTGATCTCGCCGAAGCATCGAGGAAGATTGAAGTCGTCAAGGTGAGAGTAGATGGTGAGTGGGCGTTCAGTACTGTCCACCACCCTCCCGGAGGAAGGTTCCTGCATTCAAACTGTTTCGCTTCCTCTCTCGCTCCATGCTACCAGAGGATGGTGGCAGAGTTCTGGGTCTTGGACAAGGTTTAATTGATGCAGTTTGTGGATTGAACTCTGTAGTTCACATTTTTTATTGCCATTTTGGGTGATTTTGGCTGGGGCAACCTACAGATAATGTATGACACAGTGTAGGATAGAACTGAATTGAATATGCCTGGTCTCTTTTGATGACTTCGTGGGTTGGTGTTTTATATTATGTGTTTTTTTTTTCCTCATTTTTTTGCCGTTTGTGTGATTTGTTACCTTTTTGCACGCTGGTGGGGGTTGGTGTGGTTGATCTTTTTCTTTGAGTGAGGTCCATGGTTTTCTTCATTTCATGGTTGTCTGTGGGAAGAGGAATCTCAGGGTTGTATACTGCATACATACTTTGATAATAAATGTATGTTGAATCTCTTGAATCTTTTACTGGCTGGTATGCAAACATACGTTTTTCACTGTATCATGGTGCATGTGGCAATAATAAACCTTTGCCAATGCCAACAGGTTCATCTTTATTATCTTCAGGTTTGAATGTTACAGCCTATTGATGGCCAGTTTCACTTGCTTTACTCTCATAAACTTAAGGGCATAAGAAACGATGTTGCCCTTCCCTAATCTGGACCTAAGTCGAGCTCAGTCATCGCTCCTGTACTCACGGAGTTATATTAAGTCATGGTTAACTTATTTATTGCCCATTATGCTGTTGGCATTTAGGGCAGCTATGAATGTTCTCCATCTCTTTCTGTCCAACCTGTTGCACACAAACATAGGAGCATTCTTCACCGCTCCTATATAACAGTTTTTTCGACCGGTCATGGTTGTTAGCCCTGAGCTGAACCTCAGAACCTGGAGGACCAAATGGACCACTCACAGTCTGGCCTCTACCCTTTGACCTGTGTGGCATGGGTGACCCTATCAAAACTCAAGGTCCTGACTCCAGCCAACATAGCTCTCTGGGTCATTGAAGCTGCAAACCTCCAAACCCTACGACAAGTTTGTGGTCCTCTTCATGGAAGTCACAGCTAAACAAGACCTTTATTTTAAAATTCTTACTTTGTCTTCAAAGGTCTCCATCTTATTTCCATGGTCTCCAGCCACATTACTGTGTCACCTACATGTATTGAATTGAGATCTTGCTCCCATCCTTGAGACAAATTACTCCATCAATTACAGTGACTTCTGCTGACAAGACCACTAGCCCTGGAATCCTGTTCCTCGATCTCTTTTCTATAGAGTCACAGACTCATAAAGTTATACATTAGAGAAACCAGCTGTACTTATGTTTCAAAATGATCTGTATGGATGTCTTGCAAAACAAATTTTTTTACTCTGTATCTCACTCCATGTGATAATAATAAACCAATCACCAGTTACAAGCTTTTCAGTCCAACTCTTCCATTCCATCTAAGCTGGCCCTTTTTGGCCCATATCCTTCTGAACCTTTTGTATCTATGATACTAGCTAAAGCCTGCTTCTTTGGCCAGGTTTTTGGTCCTCTGTCCTAACAGAACTGTACAATCATTAACCTAAGTTTTAGTGTTGAGAACTATCCTGTGAACTGCTTGTGATTTTTTTTTCTCTATTAATGGAGAAATATAAATGAACAATGTTATTTGATTTTGTAATTGATTACAGAGCAAGCCATATTGATGTGCAACCATTTTCACTATTGGATATCTATTCATCTCTATGCGACAGTTAGTTCAGAATGACCAGGCAATGGGTGGTCTTGCAATGTACCAAGCACTGTTATTGAGAGACCTGGAGAAGTTATTCAAATTTTTCATTCAAAATTAATGCATAACATTAAACAGAATACATGCAACACACCTGTTTATTGACTGATTGTGAAACGGCGTGAAATAGGCCCTTCTGGCCTTTCAAGCCTCAACACCCAGCAACCCCCCGATTTAATCCTAGCTTAATCGTGGGACAATTTACCGACCAACTCGTATCTCTTTGGACTATAAGAAGAAACTGGAACACCTAGAGGATGTCACTGCGAGAACGTACAAACTCCTTACAGGCAATGGTGGGGAATTGATCCCAGGTCACTGGTACCATAAGGCATTGCACTAACCACTATGCTGCTGTGCCATCCCTGGTTCCCAGAAAAAAATCCTCTGTAGTCTCCTTTTCTCTGTTTAAACTTACGCCAAACTGTATTTTATAATTAATACAAAAGGCTGGTGGAATGCAGCAGGCCAGGCAGCATCTATAGGAAGAAGTACAGTCTATGTTTTGGGCCGAGACCCTTTGTCAGATCTCTTACTATCTAAGAAGAGATAGTAAGAGATTTGTAAGTAGGAGGGGGAAGGGGAAATCCATAATGATAGAGGAAGACCGGAGGGGGAGGGGTGAAGCTAAGAGCTGGAAAGTTGGTTGGCAAAAGGAATACATAACTGGAGAGGGAGAAGATCATGGAACGGGAGGCCTAGGGAGAAAGAAAGGGGGAGGGGAGCACCAGAGGGAGATGGAGAGCAGGCAAGGAGTGATTGTGAGAGTGACAGAGAAAGAAAAAATAGAGTGGGAAAAAAGGGGGGAAAATAATAAATAAAAAAAATCAACCAATCAATCAATAAATAAATAAATAAAGGATGGGGTAAGAAGGGGAGGAGGGGCATTAATGGAAGTTAGAGAAGCCAATGTTCATGCCATCAGGTTGGAGGCTACCCAGCCGGTATATAGGATGTTGTTCCTCCAACCTGAGTGTGGCTTCATCTTGACAGTAGAGGAGGTCATGGATAGACATATCAGAATGGGAATGGGGCGTGGAATTAAAATGTGTGGCCACTGGGAGATCCTGCTTTCTCTGGCGGACAGAGAGTAGGTGTTCAGCGAAACGGTCTCCCAGTCTGCGTTGGGTCTCACCAATATATAAAAGGCCACAACGGGAGCACCGGACGCAGTATATCACACCAGCCGACTCACAGGTGAAGTGTTGCCTCACCTGGAAGAACTGTCTGGGGCCCTGAATGGTGGTGAGGGAGGAAGTGTAAGGGCAGGTGTAGCACTTGTTCCGCTTACAAGGATAAGTGCTGGGAGAGAGATCGGTGGGAAGGATGGGGGAGGGTATGAATGGACAAGGGAGTTACGTAGGGAACGATCCCTGCGGAAAGCAGAAAGGTGGGGTGGGAAAGATGTGCTGGTGGTGGGATCCCGTTGGAGGTGGCAGAAGTTACAGAGAATAATATGCATGAATGCATTTCAATCGGGTGTGTTATAAAATCATCTCATGGTTTTCTACTACCGAAAACAAGTTGTGCTATTGGCAGCACAGCCCATTTCTCACATGCTGCAGCTGAATCCAAGCAAACTATTTGTCACCAGGATGTATGTAATGTAATATAAAACTTATAATAGACCGGAAAACTAGCTTTTACTAGGTTAATGTGACTAAAATGGATACACTGTTGCATCGATTAAACATGTTCCAGATGCTATTCATATATATCCTCAAAGTATTTTTTCAAGAAACTTAACAATTATCTTAGATCTCTTAAATTTCTGTGGCATGGTAAATGACCTTCACTTAAATTGACAAACTTAAAGGCGGATAAGAACACTAGCAAGCAATATGTTCAAATTTAATTTAATTGAAATATGGCACAGATGTAATTTCCGTGAATTTCTCCTGGCAATTTATTGACTGTATTTGAAAGAGAAGACCAGTTCCTGTAACTGAAAACCACGCCATTCATCTACTTCATTTTAAGCATTTTGATTGGATGTGATTTACCCAATTGCTGATCAAGAACATTAAACTCCAATGTTTGAACATGAATTTTTATATTGTGCTATTGTCATTGGGACAAAATCAAGCAATTCCCCATGTAGAGAAGTTTATTTTGTTTGTATTAGGTACCTTGAAGTTATTTGTCAATCTTATGATTAATCTTTAGCATTATAAACCACACACTATTGCAATGTTATCAGAAGTGAAGTTTGCAGACTGGAATCTCTGCTCATCTCATTACTTCACATTGTTTTCTCTGAAATAGATGCATTTGATTGAAAGTTCTAAAGTTCTAATTTTACTAATACAATTGGCTTTGGCTATTTTCATGTATGGACGTCAATCTATTCAATTGTTTAAAAACAAGTGGCTTGATGGCAATCAAATTTAATCTATAAAGTGTGTTGACTTCCTTGACAGAAACTGGTGAGATGAACACTTGTGTTAAAATAGTGTTTGCAAGTTTTTTTTAATCAACAAAAAAAATGTAATAAAAATTCTTCCAGGGTAGCAAGTGTATTAGGAATACTTATAGCAAATCCAGGCTGATTTAAAAAAAAACATATTAGTTCAATATTATAAAACCTGGTGAGTAGGATTTGGAAATAATGAAATTCTGAACTTACAGGTTAACTTTGTCTATGCATTATGAAGGTTAGAGGCCTTAGATGGAAATCATACCTTCAGAAGGATTGAACTTAAGCTCTTTACTAACCAAGATTGGGATTGGGGAAAGGCTAAAGACATGACTGTAGCTGGCCATCCCTACTCCATAATTTTAGCCAAACAGTTTCTGATTGGATGTTAAGTACCTGGATTGGGGGATCTGAATGAAGAGATCAAATTCATCAGAATATGCTCTGTCACTTCCTTCAATTTACAAAATGCTCCCTCCATTCAGAGTAATGTAGAAGAGAGATTAATGTTGAAGGGGCTTTCTTGAACTGTGCATCATTCAGTTAGATCTATTGTGTCAAAGGTTTTTCTGCTGTGTTGAACTCTTACAGCATAAGATTGACTGATGTCTTAAGGAGTTATGATCAATGGCGAAAGACATATAGTGATCTCTGATTTCCTTAATGCAAGCTTTTGTGTTACTTCTAAATGTAGCCTACAGCCATTTATTGGTTTTGGAATTATGAGAGCAATTGCATATAAAAAAACACCCAAGCAAGTGGCTCACAATAGGGATCTTCTAGTAAGATGGTGGTGCAGTGGGACACAGTAGCCTGTTGGCGGGCCAACCAAAGTACTTTGTCTTTTTTATCATTACAATACAATGCTGGACTTGAAGAACTCCAGGTACTACAGATATACCTCATCTTTTGAGGAAGAGTTGGTGGAGATGGACTTGTTGTGAACCATTTTGCTTCCTTTTACTGGAAGGCATTGGAGATGGTGTGTAAAGGCAGTGTGCAGTGTAATGGCACGCGATTTCCTTTCATGATTCTCTTGCAATCGCAAGACCCTGTTGGGCATCAATAATGTAAGATGCTGCAAGCCTATCTCCCATATTTGCTGATGCAACAGATGGTGGCAGAGCTGCGTAGATTTGCTTGCAGGTGGACTAGGCCTCAAGCTGCAGGACTTGCCTGCTGCTGTTGCAGTCCAAGAGAGGAGACACTGGAGTTCATATAGTGTGCCCTCCATGTCAGTTGGAGGCTAGCCTTTCGCATCGGTGCTGCTCTCCAGTGTTTGATTGGTGAAATGATAAGCTGGATTGTGTGTGTGTGTGTGTGTGTGTGTGTGTGTGTGTGTGTGTGTGTGTGTGTGTGTGTGTGTGTGTGTGTGTGTGTGTGTGTGTGTGTGTGTGCCAAAAGCTTCTTTATGAATCTATCCACCTGTGACGTTATTTCAAAGAATTGTTGATCTCTATTCCCAGATCCCTTTGTTCTACCGCATACCTCAGTGCCCTACCATTCATTGTGTATGTCCTATCCTGGTTTGTGCTCCCAAAGTACAAAACCTCACACTTGTCTGCATTAAATTCAATTTGCCATTTTTCAGTCTACTTTCCCAGTTCGTTCAGATCCAGCTGCAAAATTTGATTACTTTCCTCACTGTCCGCTATGCCCATAATCTGGGTGTCATCCACAAATGCTTGATCCAATTTACAAGTTATCATCTGGATTATTGTTATAGACAAGTAACAACGGACTAGTGCCAATCTCTATATCACACCCTTAGTCATAGGTCTTGGGTGAGTGAGGCAACCATCTGTGAACGTTCTCTCGCTTCTTCCATTAAGCCAATGTTCCAATGTTGAATCCAATTTGCTTCCTTATTCTTAATGTCAAATTGAGCAGAAGTAGGGGCAAAGACATTGGGAGGGTGAAGTTAATCATTAATCACAGTCAGCTGAAGTTTACCTTGCGCCCGAGCAAGTGTAACAACTGCAATACCTCACTGATGCAGTACCAAGCAGGTCACATGGTGGAACCTGGTGCGAGCAGAAAACATCCAGCTGCCCAAGCAGCAGGGACACACACCCCTTCACCTTTCTGCTCCCTTAATTTCTGCTTTACACAGCAGCCTTGGAGAAATAAAGTACATTGGAACCAACGGAAGCTCCTCAGGAGGACATCTCTGAAAGATGAGGCCAAACCGAATCTTACCTATTAATCTTGCTAGGGCCATACTACCAATGCCTTTAAACTGCATTTATCCCACTCTTCATTTTGAAAAGGTGGTCATGTACGGGGTCAGATTTTCTAATACCCAGTTGGGGGACACAATGAAGGAAAATGAAAAAGGACCTGCAGATGTTGGAAATCTGATATAAAAACCGAAATTGCTGGAAATACTCAGAAGGTTAGGCAGCATCTATGGAGAGTGACGCTAAGTAAACGTCTTAAGCATAAATCCCTTTGTTGGTCTCCACTACAATGGAGCTGCCCAGGCAGTTTGGAGCAAATTTCTCTGAATGTACCATCTTGCCTGATGAGGTTGGAGAAATCATTGACTCTTCAAGACATGCCGGCCATGACCCTTAATACAGCTTGCCCTCTCCAGTCTCCAGCAGAAGGCAGGAGACTTATCTCCAAGGCATCATTTCACAGTTGGATGATGCAGGTGTTTTTGTGGACCAACGAAAATGGATCAAATTTGTACCTGTTGGAAAACCCTAAAATGGTAATGAATCAATGAAAATTGAAATGGGCATGAATTATGTTATGGTTATATGAATTCCTTAGATTTCCCATAGCATATAAAGGTCTCTAAAGAAGGATGGGCTGAGTAGGAACTACTCATGAAACAGTCAGAGTAGAGAAGGTTAAAAAAATTGGTCATTTGTGACATGTGCCAAATGGGTAAGATAATCACAGCTAGGCTCTATAATCAACACTGAAAGTATGATGCTGTTCATTTCTTGGAACCAAAATTTAGAAGGAAGGTGCAATACATCCACCCTACCTTCCCTATACACCCAAACATTCACTTTGCCCCCCTCTACCCCTTCCCCAACTCTCCTTCCTCCTCTGATCCCAATCTAATCCCTGCCATGTCTTCAGCATTCCCTTTGACCTTTCCTCTCTGAGAAGGAATGCCTGTCTTCAGCAAGGACCTTACCTTTGTAGAACTTTTCACACACCCCAGTTAGTTTTGCACCTGCTATGATGCTGAGATCTTCTTGTATCCACTCCGTCTCTAAGCCCAACTGTTTGACAAGGATTTCCTACTGCGCACTGATGACATCTTTTATAAACCTACCGATTCCCACGGCTATCTTGACAATGCCTTTTCCCTCCCTGTGTTCAATAAAAATGCTCTCCCATTTTCTCATTTCCTTCATCTCTGCCACATCTGTTCCCAGAATGAGGCTTTCCTATTCAGGACAGCAGAGATGTCCTCCTTCTTCAAAGAACAGGGTTTCTCTTCCTCCACCATTGACGCTGCCTTCACTCGCATCTCTTCCGCTTGATGGACATCCATGTTCCCCCCATCTTCCTCTTGTCCTCATGTATCATCCCATGTTCCTTTGCATCCAACATATCATTCTCTGCAACTTTCGCCATCTTCAACGGGATATTATTATGAAATATCCTCCATTCCACTCTCTGCTTTCCACAGGGATTGCTTCCTCCGTGACTTCATTGTCCATTCGTCCCTCCCCATTCACCTTCCTCCTGGCACATTTCCGTGCAAGTGACAGGAATGCTACATCTGTCCATTCACCTCCACTCAGGGACCCAAACAGTACTTCCAGCTGAGGCAACACATCACCTGGAATCTATTGGGGTCACTTATTGTGTCTGGTTCTGTCGTTGTGGCTTCTTCTACATTGGTGAGACCTGAAGTAAATTGGGGGACCAGTTTAGTTGAGCAAGTTTGCCCTATCTGCGAAAAGTAGAATTTCCCAGTGGGCAGCCATTTTAATTCCTATCCCCATTCCCATTCTGACATATCAGTCCATAGTCTCCTCTTTTACCATGATGAGGCAACTCTCAGGGTGGAGGAGCAACACCTCATAGCCCACATAGGTAGCTTCCAACCTGAGGGCATGAACATCTATTTCTCCTTCTGGTAATTTTTTGTTCACTCTCCCTCCCCTCTTCTTCTGTTCCCCACTCTGGCCTCTTACCTCTTCTCTACATTTGCCTATCACCTGCCCGGTGCCTCTTCTTATTCCCTTTCTCCCATGGTCCACCCTTCTCTCCTATCATATTCTTTCTTCTCCAGGCTTTTACCTTTCCCACCTACCTGGCTTCACCTATCATTTTCTAACTAGTCCTTCTTCCCCTCCCCCCACCTTTTTATTTTGGTATCTTCCCCCTTCCTTCCCAGTCCTTAAGAAGGGTCTCAGCTTGAAACGTCGACTATTTATTTATTTCCATGCTGCCTGACGTGCTGACTTCCTCCAGCATTTTGTGGGTAGTCAACCCTTATTGTAGAATGTGCAAGGCACCAGTTCCACTTAATCTTTTGTGCTGCTGCTTTTTTGGGTGAAGTAACTCTTTGCATTGACTGGCATCCTAGCTACCAACAGTGCCTACTTCCACCAGGCCAAATGTTGGCAGCAGCCAGCCGGACTTCTCCAACCCGGGGACCGTGATCTGGCTATCCACCTGACACCTGCCAGCAAGCTCTCAATCCACTTCATTGATTCCTTCAAGATTGCCCATCACATCAATCCAGTCACTTACCATCTCCAGCTGCCACTGTCCCCGAGGATCACACCTACCTTGCTCATGCCCTGCCTCAAGCCTGATGCCCATGGATCATTCAACCTACGTGAGCCTGCACCTCCAGAATGTAGGACAGAATGGGGTCCAGTGTACATGTATGTTGGCTGATGAATGCACGTCATCGTGGGTGGTGGAGTACTTGGTTGACTGGCAAGTGGACGACCCACAGGAAAGACCTTGGGTGCCATCCAGTTTCATCTTAGATCTATCACTCATCAATGAGTCCCACTGGACCCATCACCGCAGGGTGCCAACTGTAGGAATGGGGATCTTGTCGGACCTGCACAGACAGGAAACACCTGCAGCCTATTTAAACCCAGCTCTCATTCACAATCCTTCTTCAACCAGTTGCTCCTAGCCTTCAGTTGCCTTGTTGTGGTAAGTTTCTGTTCTCTCTTGTCTTGTGGTACCTCGTGGATTGTTATTTTACAGTTTATTATTAAAGTTATTGATCACTACTAGCTTTAATATGGAGCAGCACAGTAGCGTAGTGGTTAGCAGTTAGTACAGGCGATCCAGGTTCAATTCTCACCACTGCCTGTAATGAGTTTGCATGTTCTACCTGTGACCACATGGGTTTCCCCCAGGTGCTTTGGTTTCCTCCCACAGTCCAAAGATGTACCAGGTGGTAGGGCAATTGATTATTGTAAATTGTCCCGTGGTTAGGCTAGGATTAAATCAGAGGATTGCTGGGCAGCACAGCTCAAAGGACCAGAAAGGCCTTGTATCTCAATAAATAAGTAAATCAATAGACTTTGCTGCTCTGCATTTGGATTAAACCTCCTTTACAGTCCCTGGCAAACTTCCTCCACTTCTGCTGGGAATAAACGTAGAACAGTGGCACAGATGTGAGAGTTAAAGTGAGGAAAGGTCTGATAATGGAGAATGTGACAAAGATGGATTAAGAAGGGGAGAAGGAACATAGATTAGATAATAAACAGAAAATCTTAAATTAGACCTTGGTGGGTACGATACAAGTGAAGCGTCAACTTAAAGATATATTGGGAAAAAAAGAACAAACCGATAGCAATAACGGATGAGACATTGCATCTAGAATCAAATCAATTCCTTGTCCTTTAGAAGGATTTTGGATTGTCCTGTCTGTGGACTTTGTCTTCTGTAATACTTTAAGTCTGAAATACATGAAGGTCAGAATTATTTTTTTTCAGAATTGGCCCAGATGTTCCACTGATTGCACTGCCAGCAATAGTTGGGAAAAGAATAACATCTGCCACAATAAATATGGGTTTCTGGCTGCATGTCTCTATATTTAAATAGTCATACTGTTGCCAATTTGGAAATAATATTGCATTGCTGCAGAGTTGTTGGGGAGAAGGTAGCTATTGCCAACTTGAAGAGTTCAGTATATTCAGAAGTAATTGTGAAATGAAATTAAACTTGCCGTGTAGGCCCTGTTGTCATAACTGCGAGATTTCATTTTGAATGTGGCAATTATTCTCAAGTAGTTCAAATTCTCTAATGTATTTGCTGGGGCAAAATCTGAAAAAGGCAGATTAGGACTGATTGTCTTTTAAAACAGGGATTCTTTTCTATGTAGATTCGATACTTGTAAGTTAGAACTGGCTGAAAAATCACAATATAAATATTTCTACAAAGAAGCAAAGACTTCACACTTCAGCTTTCACGTTTCCATTGAGAAAACACATTTCCTTTCCAATGAAGCTAACAACTAACATTTTGATACCTTGAAGCAATGGTGCTTTGGTGTGTTGGGACAATTTGTGCCAAAAGAATGCAAACATCATATCAAAGGCTTCTATGGCCAACTAGAGCCAAATGTTCATGCAGTAACAGCCACTAATAGGAGCAGACAATAGTCATTGCAAAACATTCCCAATATTACACTAACCAGCTGATACCATGACTCCAACTGAGCCTTAAAACCAATGGGTTCTTTGTTTTAAAAACTGAACAGAAAACTGCACAGAGTCTGATTCTTGGCATTTAATTCTGAATAGCTGCTTCTTTAATTTGACAATCAATTTTTCTACACAATGAGTATCGCTACTGAAAGAAACTCCCAAAACCAGGATAGACGGATCCAAACTTTGTTGTCAGGTTAATATTGCATAGCATCTGGAAGAGCTAATGATCAAGTCAGAATCTACAGGTGTTGTTTTGGAAGTTAAGATATGCAATAATTTTAGAATGCATTAGAGGTTTATAAAGCTTTTTTGCTGTGATTTGATTTTATAGAATCATATTTGAATTGAGGCTAAATCAGAGGTTATTCTTTTCAGTCTAAACTGAGGGATGTATTTGGTGTCCGATCCGGTTGGATGCTTATGGCAACCTGTTGAAAAATCCAAGAAGAGTATTGAACTTTGAGTATTTCTTTCCCATTAGCAGGCAATGCATGGTCCTTCCAACTACTCAGGAATCTGCTGATATCATGCTGTCTCAGTGACTACAGAAGCACAGGGATTACAAGGCATCAAACAGGAATCCTTTATTCTATATTCTGTGTTGTGTGGAAAAAAAAACAAGAAACCAGTTTCCCTTTGAAGTACTAATTGACTGTCTGTATCAATCAACAGCAAAGCTCTTTCCTGCATGCATTGGGTCTCCAGAGTAACTGAGTTGTGATCACCCAATGGCCATCTAGTTCGAAATATTCCACATCTTTATATAGGGAACCAACATATCAAAATCAGGTTTGTTAACTATTTGCCACTATTAAAAGGATATATAGACGTGTGCAAAGAGTTGAAAAATTTATGGATTTTGTTTTTTTTATTGAATCCTGAAAAATCTGTTTCGATGAACATATACCTTCAGTAATCAAGTCAATAGATGATGACATTTTTAAATTAGCCATTAGAATTTAGGATGCTCCTATATTTTGGCTTTTTTATTATTGTTAGTCTACTATTCCAATGAAAATACGTTTAACTGACTTTACTGGGTTTACAAACACGAGAAAGTCAGCAAAAGCTGGAATTCCAAAGTAACACACACAAAATGCTGGAGCAAATCAGGCAGCACTTATGGAAAAGAGACTGTGTTTCGAGCTGAGACCCTTCTTTAGGACTGAGAAGGAAGGGGGAAGATGCCAGAATAAAAAGATGGGGGGAGGGGAAGGAGGCCAGATGGAAGGTGATGGGTGAAGCCAGGTGGGTGGGAAAGGACAAGGGCTGGAGAAGAAGGAATCTGATAGCAGAGGAGAGTGGACCATAGGAGAAAGGGAAGGAGGAGGGGACCCAGGAGGAAGTAGTAGATAGGCAAGAAGAGGTAAATCAGCAAAGTGGGGAATCGAGGAAGAGAGAGGAGGAATTTTTTTTTAGCAGAAGGAAGATCGATATTCATGCCATCAGGTTGTAGGATACCCAGATGAAATATAAGGTGTTGCTCCTCCACCATGAGGGTGGCCTCATTTGGCACAACAGGGGGCCATGGACCAACATGTCGGAATGGGAATGGGGATGAGAATTAAAATGTTTGGCACTGGGAAGTCCCGTTTGTGTCATATCGGCTTATGATTTTTAGAATGGTGTCACTGCATCATAGAATTACAGGAAGAGGACATTCAGCCCTTTGAATCCACGTTGCCTCTTAGAGGAGCAATGCTGTTGGTCTCATTCTCTGCAAGTTCTTCACGTCCTTACTACATCTTTTGTCTACCACTGTGTCAGCTTACTGTATATTGCTACTTAATATATCAAAATGTTAAAGTAATTTATTGGAATGCTGTAAATGACAATGTAATACTGACTGCCACAAGAAGACTTTAGAAAATGGATATAGTGCTTGTTCAAATAAGTTTCATTCAAGGCATCCCTTAAACAAGAATTGCACTAGAAATACAAGCCAATTAATATTGTAATAGCAAACACGACAAAATCTGCAGATGCTGGAACTTCAAACAACAACACACACAAAATGCTGGTGGAATACAGCAGGCCAGGCAGCATCTATAAGGAGAAGCACTGGCGACGTTTTGGGCGGAGACCCTTCGTCAGGACATTGACGAATATTGTAATACTTGTAATATTGTAATATTGTAATACTTCCTCATTACTGAAAGAGGCTAATGATTATGTCAAAAATAGAAGTGTTATTTTGGAAGTTGTGATACATGATAATTTTGGAAGGAACTCTCACATCTTAGAAACTAGGCAACAAAAGGCACAAGTTCCTTTGATGGAACGAAAGTAACACGGCAGCAGTTTTAATATTCGAGATGCAAGTGAGTAAATCTAAGCTCTTATAATTCACAAACTTTATTTCAGAACATATGCATAGAAGTGGTGTGTTGTACCACTTGATCCCATTTTTGTCAAATTACAATAAATGCAACTGCTTTATATTTTCTTAAAGGTCAACCTCCCATTGCTGTAGTCGGAATTTCCCTCCTGCTTTACAAGGGCAACAATTATATCAGTGCCCAAGAAGAGCAGGGTGAGCTACCTTCATGACTATTGTCTAGTAGCATTCATATCTACAGTGATGAAGTGCTCTGAGAAGTTGGTTATGGATAGAATTAACTAAATTTTGTCTCAGCAAGAACCTGGAGTACTGGTGCCACTTGCCTCTCACCACAATAAGTCTACAGTGGATGCATTATCATTGGTCCTCCATGTAGCCTTGGATCACCAGGAAAATATAAATTCCTGTGTCAGGATGCTGCTTACAGCTCAGCGTTAACACCATCATTCCTACAGTTCTGATTTAAAAGCTCCAGAACTGGGCCTCTCTACCTCCCTCTGCATCTGGATCCTAGGCTTCCTAACCGGAAGACCACATCTCCACTTCACTGACGATCAGCACTGGTGCACCTCAGGGCTGTGTGCTTAGCCCACTGCTCTGCTCTCTCTACACTCAAGATTATGAGGACAAGTACAGCTCATCTGTAAATTTGCTGACAATACAACCACTGTTGGCAGAATCTCACATGCAAGAAATTCCGGTTAGTGAAGGTGTCGCAGCAGCAGCCTTGCAATCAATGTCAGTAAGACCAAAATATTGATTGTGGAACTCAGAAAGGGTAAGGCGAGGGAACCCAAACCAATCCTCATAAAGGAATAGGAAGTTGAAAGAATAAGCAATTTCAAGTTCCTGGTTGTCAAGATTTCTGAGGATCAGACCTGGACCCAATATATTGATGCAGCTACAAAGAAGGCATGACAATAGCTCTGTTTCATTACGGGTTTGAGGAGATTTGGTGTATCACCTAGAACACTCACAAATTTCAACAGATGTACCATGGAAAACATTGTAACTTCATAACTGGCTGCATTACCTACAACTGGAGGGTGTGCTACTGCACAGGATCGAAGTAAGCTGCAGAGTTGTAAACATAGTCAGCTCCATCACTGGCACTAGCCTTCATAGTGTCCAGGACATCTTCAAGGAGAGATGTCTCAAAAACGCGGTGCCCTTCATTAAGGACACCCATCACTCAGAACGTGCTCTCTTCTCACTGCAACCATCAGAAAAGAGACACAGAACCCTGAAGGCACACACTCAATGAATCAGGAACAGCTTCTTCTTTGCTGCCGTCTTATTTCTGAATGGACATTAAAGCCACAAACACTACCTCTCTACTTTTTAAAATTTCTGAATTTGCACTACTTAACTTAACTGTTTTATATATATAAAATTCACAATTTTTTCTTCATCATTTTACTGTACTGTATTGTACTGCTGCAGCAAAGTTAACAAATTTCATGACATATGTCAGTGATATTAAACCTGATTCTGGTTTATTTTCATCAATTCTGTTGTCTGCAGAACATTTGGTAATCTCTCAAGGACTTTAGACTTTACGTCTAGGAGATCCTCATCTCTTGCTGTCATGGATGATCTCCTACACAATAAATTCTTAACCATTAAACATTCTTCAGAGACGGCCTCAATTTTACCTCGGCTGCAACTGACTGGCAGCCAAGGTCAAGAGCCTTCAGAATTATGCTGCTGGGATACTTCTATGGTAATGTCCACACTGGATTAGAAAAACACATCAACTGCTAACTGATTACATGAAAGGCTGCTGGAATTACGAAAAAACCTTGACCTGAGGCTAAGCAATAAAAAAAAACTGACTAGCATACGTGCGTGACAAATAAATTGACCATAAAGTCCATATCCTTACAGTAATCCCCCCCTTGACAGCAAGTTCATCCAGAATAAATTTTCTTGTAAAATTAGACTGGATATGATCTTATTAAAATTCTTGCTTCTTCAGTAGTGACATGCACTTTGAATGCAATATGTTTACTGCCAGAAGGGCAAACTTGAGGAAAAGAAGATTCCTAAAATATTATGTACCTAGTCGCCTCTATAACCAGACATCTGTCAAATGGAAGAAACCCATCCTCTGGTGTTTCTATCAAACCTGTAATTTTCCATTGACTTCAATGTAACTGAACTTCAGAAGCAGTTTCATGCACATATGTTATGATATTACTCACTTAATGCATATACTTGAGGAGATATTTTCACTCCCTGTGGGTAGCCTTTGCCTGTCTCTTAACCTTATCTCAAACTTGAGACCCAGTTCATAATGTGCTCCTCAAAAAAAAATCAATCAAAAAGAGGGCCTTTTTGCCTTTTTGCTGTTTCTCTCAAATCTATTATATAATTGTTATATATTTTCATTAAACAAATCTCTTTCTAACTGTAGCAGTTAGAATGAAAACAGTCTTTAGGAAGTTGTAAGCAGTAGTGCTGATTAAACTAGTGCTTTATTATGATATTGTAGCATATGTACATTTATGGGAAGGAGATAATAGCTTTTCTCATTTTAATGAGAAGAGATGCATCTATCATTAAACTTCAGAATGGAGCTGAACAGGTTTTTTTTAACCTTTTGTGTGCTGTTAACAGACTTTTGCATCAGACCTTACTCCAGAACTGTCAAAAACAAAGCAAAGACATGGTAATGTGAATCGTGGACCTGCCCATCGCTAAAGAAGAGACAATTTGTTACACCAGAGTGCATGGTAGGTGTAAATGGTTTAATGGAAAACCGCCAAAGAAAGCCACATCGTTTTGGAGGGCAGCCATAAACTATACAGTTAACCCAAGCATGATTATCTTCCCTCTTGATAATGCTGGTATCTGCTTCTTTCTTCTGGTTGAAAAGTGTGAGAAAATCTGGTACAGAGGACCTGTATGAAAATATAGTCAATTCAAAATGGTAATTTTATCATCATGACTGCATGGCTGAGAAATTTAGTTTACATTCGCCTTCAGTAGGTGGAATCGGAATCAGAATCAGCGTTAATATCATTGGCATATGTTGTGTAAATTTGGAAAAAGTAACGTTAAATTTTAAAAATATTTTAACTGCCTCCTCTTAATAAATTGTTTAGTGAAGTGTGAACTTTAATCTCTCAATGTTTAATGCAAAACCTCTGTGTTTACATTTCATATCCAAGTACACTTTTTTCCTGATTAGTATCAAAAGATTAGTGGAAGTTTAATGTTCTTGACCATGTTTTGAGGATTTTAATTGGACTTGCAAACAGGGAAAAAATAATAGATGTATTCTGTCTTATCCCAAACTCTGAGGAATAAAGGTTTGACCTGCCACTTTGAGGGTGCTGCACTATCAAATGTGCCACTCTAAAGATCAAGGCCTGTCCATTCACACAGGTGGATCCATAATATTGCATTTTTAGAACTTGGATTTAAAAAAGAAAATCTCCCCAAATTCCTGGCCAAAACTACACCAGGATATTGTGGTCATTGATAAACAGTACGAGGACAACTGGAATCCATCAGTGCTGGCTGATTATTATTGGATACTTAAGCGAGAAGCCTCAGACACTGAGTGCAAACAAAGATCATCAACAAAACATTTTTAGCTAACTTGAGCTATGGCAAAGCATCAGCACCATTATGCAATTAAATGCATTATAGTCAATAAAAGTTAATTTCTTGTCTTTCTAAATTCCTAAAAGGAGTCTGAAATTATATTTGTGTTCAGCTTTGAGCTTTCATAGCCATAAAATTATTCTGAGCAAGCAACACATTCAAAAGCAATTTGCTGTCCAGTACTTGTTAATCACCATTACCAAAGAAGATTACCTGATCATTATGGGAAGTTTGTGAAAATGGTCTCTGCTGTTTCATTCTCCACAGCCTACTTCAGGACAATGTAATGCTGTGAAGACACTTATGTAAGCTGACCTCCCATTTTAATTGCTGGGTTCTTTTCACCTGATACTTCTACTGGTGGCTCTGCCAATATTCACTCTTTATGAATGCATCGGCTCCTTAATTAGTAATGAAAATAAATAGCTAACTTTGAAAGCTTTTGGGTAAAACCTGAACTCCTCCATGATGGCTTGGTTGGAAGTGTTAATGGGTAATTGTAAACTGGCAATTGGTAATTGATTTATTCCTGTCATGTAAGACCATAAAACCACAAATTATAAAAGCAGAATTAGACCATTTGACTATCAGTTTTTACATCACTGTTATAAGACTAATAAGACCATAAAGTACAGGAGCAGAATTAGGCTATTTGGTCCATCAAGTCTGCTCTGCCATTCCATCATGGCTGATTCACTTCCCTTCTCAACCCCAATCTCCTGCCTTCTCCCTGTATCCCTTCATGCCCTGACTAATCGAGAATCTATCAACCTCTCCCTTAAACATACCCAAAGACTTATCTCAGCAGTTGCCTAAGGCAAAGAATTCCACAATTCACCACTCTCTGGATAAAGGGATACAATGAAAAATTTAGGTCTGCATGCCATCCATGCAGAGAATTTAAAAAACGAATTACATCAAATAGTCTAAGGGTGAAACAATAACACAATGCAGTATATAGTGCAGTGTTTTATGACTCTAGGTTTGTACTTGCTGGAGTTAGAAGAATGAGGGGCCGCATAAAGTGGACTTGGGGAAGATGTTTCCAATGGTGGGATAGTTTGGGGCAAGAGGTCATAGCCTCAAAAAAGAAGGACATTGCTTTAGAACAAAAATGAGGAAGGATTTGTTTGGAAAGAGGGTCGAAATCATTGCCACAGAGGGCTCTGGAGTCCAAATCATTACAAGATCATATAACCACATAACCATATAACAATTACAGCATGGAAACAGGCCACCTTGGCCCTTCTAGTCCGTGCCAAACGCTTACTCTCACCTATTCCCACCTACCTGCACTCAGCCCATAACCTTCCATTCCTTTCCTGTCCATATACCTATCCAATTTTTTTAAAATGACAAAATCGAACCTTCCTCTACCACTTTGAGTGGAAGGTCGTTCCTCACAGTTACCACTCTCTGAGTAAAGAAGTTCTCCCTCGTGTTACCCCTAAACTTTTGCCCCTTAACTCTCAACTCATGTCCTCTTGTTTGAATCTCCCCTACTCTCAATGGAAAAAGCCTATCCACGTCAACTCTATCTATCCCCCTTATAATTTTAAATACCTCTATCAAGTGTCCCCTCAACCTTCTATGCTCCAAAGAATAAAGTCCTAACTTGTTCAACCTTTCTCTGTAATTTAGGTGCTGAAACCCAGGTAACATTCTCATAAATCTTCTCTGTACTCTCTCTATTTTGTTGATATCTTTCCTATAATTCGGTGATCAGAACTGTACACAATACTCCAAATTCCGCCTCACCAATGCGTTGTACAATTTTAACATTATATCCCAACTCCTAAACTCAATATTCTGATTTATAAAGGCCAGCGTTCCAAAAGCCTTCTTCACCACCCTATCTACATGAGATTCCACCTTCAGGGAACTATGCACCATTATTCCTAGATCACTCTGTTCAACTGCATTCCTCATTGCCCTACCATTTACTTCTCATGTGAGAAGTCAGGAGATTGGGGTTGAGAGTGATAATAAATTGGCTATGATCGAATGGCAGAGCAGACTCAGTGAGCCAAATGGCCTAATTCTGCTTCTATATCTCATTGTTTTGTAGTTACAGCTGCAGAGAGAGTGGAATTTAGGTAGAAAAGGTAATGATCAGGTAGATTGTGAGCTCATCTTTATCATACAAGATATTCATTTAATAATCTTAAAACAGTGAGACAGAGCTGTCCATGAACCTGCTGGTACATGTTCAAGCTGTTGTACCTTCTGCTCAATGGAAGGAGGCAGAAGACAAAATGTCCTAGTTGGGTGGGGTTTTTAATTATGTTGGCTGCTTTTCCAAGACACCGGAAATGTAGATAAAATCCTTGGAAGGGAAGCTGGTTTCCTTAATGGACTGAACTGTGTCCGCAACTCTCTGAGTTTTCTTGCATTCTTGGGCTAAGTAGTTGCAGCTAATCTTGAGTTTGGAAATATACACATTTTCAGATGCTCAAACATCCCATTTGTCCAGGCAAGTAAAGCCTTGGATCTGTCTCTCATGCTATTTCATAGTCAGATAATTTGGCAATTACACTAACTTAAGACCCTCTTATCACTGTAAAGTTATGCAATTTTACATCCGTGACTTCACTTTTGATAAAAGAGAATGAGGAATCTTTACTCCTTCTTTCCTCGGCAATATTATGAATTACCCTTACAAATCAGAATTGAATTTCACTATTTGTTGAACACTGGTGTTATTTTCAAAATGACTACTACAAATGTTCAAGAGTTAATTACTGAACTATCTGTGAGAATCCTCCTCCAGTTGAACGGAACAGGTAAGGCACTGACACAAACAATTAGGCTTTTCTTTTGCAGGATATTCAAGTCCTTACAAGTATACTTTAATGGATCTTTATTTATTCTGTACTTCTAACTAATAATAAGGGGTGACCTTTGTATTGCAGACAAATGTTACCCAGCACTAGGAGAAACAAAGGCCCAGCAAGCATTCACAGGCCACCTGGGTACCTGGTTGCCGTGTTCTGTTTCTGCGACAGCTTTATCCCCACCAGACTGACTGCCGCCACCTGCCACTTCTCCAAAGCACGCAACTTACAATTAGGGCCGATTGACTGGCTGATGGGGATCCAAGAGGTGAATAGCTAGGATTACTGCATACACTGACTGTCAGCTTGAAATTGGGTGGAACTTGAATATCAGGGTTACACAGGTGTTTGATCCGCGCGCGTGCACACACACACACAGAGACAAAGCACGCACAAAAAACAAAATAAGGGAGAATTTCTTTGCTGTTGCTGTTTGAATTTTCACATTGGCCGAGTATATCCCAAGCCTTCCTAATAAGGGTTTAAGCTTTTCATTTCTTTTTTTCCCTTTATTGCTGCCTGTCAAGATTTAATCTGGACTTGACTGATGGTGAGAAACTCTTGAAGCAAATGCCTGCTGAATTACATCATGTGTCACACGAACACTTCCTCTAGCCCTCTGAATTCTGCTCTCTGTGTGTGCTGAGCATTCCCCCACCCCCGCTTCCCTTCCACCATCCTCCATCCCCTCCCTCCTCCCACCTTTCCCCCTGGCATGCCTGGAAAGATTGTGTTGGTACTGGTGAACACTAGGGTATGATGCTTTGGCTGATGTTAATGCTCTGCATCAATTTTGCCTCTGCTGAATTGCTAATAAAATAGGGTTTGAAATCTTCCAACACCATTGCTCTGGTGTGACAGAAATCATTGAAGTCGTGGCACCTGTTCTACTTTGATATTTCTAAGCCCATCCGTGAACCAACAGTATTCATTGGTCCATGAACCCACCAACACTAACTCACTATTTCTTTTTTGCACAGTGTATTTATCTTATTTCTTTTTGTTACACATAATAATTATTTATTTTCTTTCATTGCACTGCTGCAACAAAACAAGAGATTTCGCAACATATGTCAGTAATAATAAACCAGATTCAGATGCTGATTCATATTTCAAAAGTATTTTATTTGACTTCTAGAAGCTGTCCTTTGACAGGACAAAGGTGCATAAATGGTTTCAAGATCAAAGCATACAGCAAAGAAACAAACCCACCGACCCACCATGCCTGCCTCTACAATTATGCTAGTTCAACAAAGCCCACAGTCTGTGTCCCTCTAGTTCTTGACTATCAAGGGAATATCTCATCTGCTCTGAGAACTTAGCTTCAGTACAAAGTGGCTGGCAGTCACAATGTGTTATGTAACTGTAAGCTGACGGTTTTATTTTGCTCCACTTCTCTCTTTATGAAGGCACCCAGTTGCATGGCATTGGCTGCTCTCCAGTGTCTTGTTGAAGAGGCTTTTCTTTGTGTTGGGCCAAAGCATGAGTTTCAACAAGCCACTGGAATGTGTCACAGCCAATCTTCCTCACATATGTTTTTTGTCTCTCCCAGCAGGGACCTCATGGTTGCAATCTGTAGAAAGATGTCTAGGTGACTTTTCCTTTCCTTGTCCTAAATCTAATGAGCCAAATCTGGCAGCCTTCACCTTACACTGAGGGTAAACAGCTATTGCTGTGTATGTTGGAAATTAAATTGGCAACCTTCCTAACACTTATGGTTTTGCGAATATATGGAGTAGAAGTTCATCTTTGGTTTCATCCCCCTGGCGCAATCCCATTGTCATCTACTTCTAAAACTTGATTTGATTAATATCAAGCTAATTGAATTTCAGAAGTGGACTGCAAATTATACTCAACAGTATGGTATTTTTATCAATTAAGCCACACAGACTTTCGTGAGTGAAATCCATTGTAAGGTAGGCACAGCAGATCCTGCAGATTCTAAAAATTGCGAGTAACACACACAAGATGCTGAAGGAACTCAGCACATCAGGCAGGATCTACAGAGGAATGTGAGCAGTCAACATTTCGGGTCCTTCATCAATGAAATGCCAGCTGTTCATTTTCCTGCCTAGATGCTGCCTGACCTCTAGAGTTCCTCTAGCATGTTGTGTGTGTGATAACATTCAGATCAGATATTCTTTTCCATCACAAAAACAAGAAAACAGGTTAATTTTGAAGAAGATTAAAAGGTTGTGTTTAGTATGAAGCTATTCATTATGCAGAGAGTATAGCAGCGCCTTTACGCTCTGAGGAGTTTGCGACAATTTAGTATGACATCTAAAACGTAGACAAACTTTGATAGATGGTGGTGGAGAGTGTATTGACTGCTTGCATCATGGCCTGGGATGAAACAGCAATGCCATTAAACAGTTGAGCCTAGTGTATAAGGCCCAATACATCAAGGGTAAAGCCCTCTCGATCATTGAGCACGAATGCACAAAGCACTTTGCAGGAAGGCCACATCCATCGTCAAGGACTCCCATGATACAGGAGTGCTCTCTTTTCGCTGCTGCAATCAGGAATATGGTACAGGAGCCTTAGGACCCACACCACCAGTTTCAAGCACAATTATTGCTCTTAAACCATCTGGCTCTTGAGCCAAAGGGGTAACTTCTTGCAACTTCACTCACCCCATCACTGAACTGTCCCTACAACTTATGGACTCACTTTCAAGGGCTCTTCATCTCATGATTTTGATATTTAATGCTTACTTATTATTATGCCTTTTCTTGTTTTCAGCTCAAACCGGTAAAACCTGAGATATGGGCATAGCCATACACAGTCATTTCTCAAATGCAAAGAACTTTCAGACTGTTTAGTGGTGATTGGTATTGTGGCTTTCTGGAGGTTTACATAAATATTGTTATGTAGGCCTAAGTATGTAATGCTATCATGTAGTGATTTTTGGATGATACCAATTGTAAATACAGGTCAACCTTCATTAATCCGACTACCTCTAATCTGGTTCCTTTGATAATCCAGCACTGATTTCAAATTTTCCACGCAACTGTAATTTCAGACTTCCTGGACCACCATACCAACCTGCTGCGCATTGTGTTGGTCGCGCTAGATCTGTTCACGTGTTGGTGTGCTCTTAGAAGCACAGACAGGTGATTCCTGCTTGTTTTCCTGCATTTATTAATATCATTTGCGTGAGGTGCAGCCACCTGGCACCTGCCTGGCTCACCCGCCAGCGGCAGGGGAGCTGGCACGCGCTGGGTCAGTCCTCTACCCTCGCCCACTACCCTCCAGCGTTGCCCAGCCGGTCTCCGTTCTCTTCTGCCTACGACCTCAGATCAGACATGGTGACCTGCTGAATTTAAGCATATTACTAAGTGGAGGTAAAGTAACTGCGAAGAGGGAAGAGCTCAGTGCCGAATCCCTGGCTGCCTGGCGGTCGCGTGAAATGTGTTGTATAGAAGACCTCCTTTCTCCGACTTCTGCTTCTGCTCACCCAGATGTGCTGCCACCATCATCAACAGCTTTTGAAGAAACTCTTGTGCCAGTTTCAGCACCAGCTCCTGATTCTTCACTCATTTTGCAAGATGAAGATGTTGATTATCCTGACAACCCCACACTTGCAGACATGTAACTTTGCCTGAAGGTATATTAAATGTCTCACTTTAGAAGCGGAAGTGCTCACTGTTCTGTATAAGTTAATTCCTGTACATTTACTTCTACCCTTTATTTTATCTGTGCCTGTATAGTATATTACTTTATTAAAATTTCACTTGCTACTCATTTAATATTTCTGATTCATTATTATCTAATGTACTGATTAACATGATATTTTAAAGGTATGATGAGGTAGTTAGCTATTGCTTAATGTGATCCTTCTGTAATTCAGCATTCCTCAGGTCCCAATGGTGCCGGATTATAGAAGGTTGACCTATTGGGACAATGCTTAGCCTTTTCACCTTTGATTTGGCCTGTGACAGTGGTGTCATCAGCAAACTAGAATATAA
This sequence comes from Hypanus sabinus, assembly GCF_030144855.1. NCBI lineage: Eukaryota > Metazoa > Chordata > Chondrichthyes > Myliobatiformes > Dasyatidae > Hypanus > Hypanus sabinus. Next base: position 128,497,368 of record NC_082710.1, on the reverse strand, counting down.
CATTGGAGCTGTGCTCAGCCAAGCAGTCATAAGTGTAAAGTGAGTAGAACAGGGGCTAAGCACACAGCCTTGTGGTGCACCTGTACTGATGGAGATTGTGGAGGAGACGTTATTCCAATCCAAACTGGCTGGGGTCTGCAAGTGAGGAAATCAGTGATCCAATTCCACAAGGAGGTATTGAGGCCAAGGTCTAGGAGCTTATTAATTATTGTTAATTAATTATTGTGTTTGGAATGATTGTATATATTAATTAAGTTGCTTATGTTGTTTATCCTGTAATATTATATCCAGACAGTTATTACGGATTATTCTATCTGTAATAATGGATCAGTCGTAATATAATTTGTAGGATACTGTCTCTAAAACTGGATCAGGCTTGTATTTATAGTATGGTATAGTGTACTTTAAGAATTTGTATTTTCAGGCAAGGTTTTGGTGAATGATGTTTGCCACTTGATTGTGCCCATGTAAGTAATCAGATTGAGTTAAACTGCTGCAGGACCCTGTAGTGTGCTGGATTGATTCTGGTTTCTCTTGGCATTTTCCACATTTATCGTTTTGATTTTGTTGGTCTTCTGTTGTGATTTTTGATTGTTTTTTTGTGTTAACTTCCTGTTCCCGTATTGCCATAAGGAACCCTCTGTTTGGCAAACTTTCTTAAGCCTTGAAGTAAATTCTGTCAAAAGTTTTTCCTTTATCGCACAATGATCTATTTTCTTTCATTGTTGATGTCCCAGAGACTTATGTGTTTCATGTTCATACATTGCTTGTGTTGTATCCTGCTGTTTTGTTTTGTATTCTATTGGCTCTATTACACTTTTCTTTATGTTCAATGTTCTACACTTAACAGGTTCAAAGTTCATATTTATATGTATCTTTAGGAAATTGTTCTATTATTTCAGAGATTCAAAGATTCAAAGTACACTGATTATCAAAGAATATATATATTATACAACCTTAAAATTTGTTTGTTCACAGGTAGCTACAAAGCAAGAAACCTGAAAGAACCTAATTAAAGAAACTAAAATAAAAGACCAACACCCGATGTGCAAGAGAGAAAAGAAAAACACAACTTCATGCAAACAATTGAAGCAAACATCAATATTCCGAACCAAAATGAGTCCTCAGATCTGAAACTCAGAGCAGCCCAGATTTGGCCCAGAGCCGCACTTATCAGATCATCATATTAACGGGCATGGAGCACAGCAGCTCAGCGCCATAGAGGGAGGTGAGCGACCATCGCGGAGAGCAAGTGAAATCAGCTCTCACCTTGGATCCTGGCACCTTGTCTTTTCAGTCTATCTGGGCTGGCCTTTAAATCGACCAAACACTGGAACAGCAGAAGGCTCTGGTTCTCTGGAGAGAGGAGTGAGCATCACAGAGAGCGAGCGAAATCAGATCCCACCTCCAAACTGAGTTGGCAATTAAATTGTCTAAACAGAAGATCGTACTTTGTGCTAGGACCTGGGCACTGTGTAGGACTTGGACACATGCCAAGTCATGCCACCCATATGCCAAATCATGCCACCCATATGCCAAGTCATGCCACCTGGACCATGCCACCCACCAACTCGCTCCGGGCCCAGATTTTGCCGCCCAGTCCAAAGCCACTATCAAGCTCTTCAAATCAGCTCAATGCCCAGAGTGATCCAGCTTCACACCCAGGCCAGTTGTACAGGCATTGGAACTCCATCTGCAATGATGGCTCATCTCCTGAACTTGCCACACTATCGCTTGTTTGCTGTGATAATTTAACACAATTTACCTCAGAAAAGGTATTTTTAGTGATGATTTTAGTCAGATCTCTTAACTTTTTTAACTACCATTGAGCAGTTGCATGTGCTTGGTGGTGTCATCTTAACCAGAATTTTGAATTAATTGTTTTACATTTACTGAAGAAGGAGCCTATAATTTCAAATTATCTATGTATAGAAGGTGTGTCAAAATATAATTCTTCTGCTTGTCTCTGATTTAAAAATTTGCTTTCATCTGATTCAGAAAATTAGAGAGTGGCTTTACAGCTAAACAAAACCCTAGTGGACAGAGTCACCCCGGAAAACACCTCGGTTTATTTTGATTATGGAGGTTGTTCTTTTTTGGTTGTTAATGGATTATAATATGCCAGTGCTTCACCAGATGTAGGAATTCCTGGTTCTGGTGGTGCCAATAAGAATGCAACTCGTGCAAGCAGTTATGATGGAATTCTTCAAATACTCCCATTTTAGTCTGCTGCAGCTGAAATCCACGGCAAAGCCATGTACAATACAATAAGCAACATTAATCTATCACTGTTCAAAGTCCATGAACCTCAGACAGTAGTCTCTGGTGGCAAGTGTGGTTCCACTTAGGACAGTGGAAGGGATGATGCCGCTCTAGGTGGTGCGCTAATGTAATGGTTCTGATTCAGTCCTACTCACTAAACAAGGAACATCCAGCAATCAAGTGTCACCCATTTTATTTGCCGCTGGAGTTTTCAGCCATCAGCTTAGTAGCGGTGTACTTTCCATCTTTGACCTGTGTCTAATAGGCTTGAGTCAAATTGAGCGGTGTAACAACAGGGAAGAAACAGCTCACTCTGATGCCTTTCCCATAATTTTGGGGTCTTTAGCCATGCCAGTTTAAAAAAGGCCCTAAATAATTATTAAGAACATATCACTTGAGGAACCCGAGGAGCAAACACATTGGACCACTGTTGAGTGGTGTCACAGCAACAAACTTGAACTCATTGTCAGTAAGACCAAAGAATTGATCATGGACTTTAGAAAGGATAATATGAGGGAGCACTCATCCAACCTCATCGAGGGATCAGAAGTGGAAAGTGTGAGGATTTTAAAGATCCTGGGTATCAACATTGCTGAGGATCTATACAGAGCCCAATATGTTAATACAGTTTCAAAGATGACATGACAGCATTAGGATTTAGAGGAGATTTAGCATGTCACCAAAGATACTCACAAATTTCTACAGATGTACAGAGAGCATTCTGACTGGCTGCATCACTCTCTGGTATGGGCTGCCACTGCACAAGATCAAAATAAGCTGCAGTAATTTGTGAATTCAGTCAACTCCATCATAGGTACCACCCTCACCAACATCCAGCACGTCTTCAGGGAGCGATGCCTCAAAAAAGGTGGCCTACTCCATTAAGGAACCCCATCACCAAGTACATATCCTCAGGAAGAAGGTACAGGAGCCTAAAGGCACACACTCAATGATTGAAGAATAGCTTCTTCATCTCTGTTATTAGATATCTGAATGGACGTTGAACCCATGAACACTAACTCAAGACTCTTCTCTCTTTTTGCACTATTTGACTTAAAAATATATATATACACACATCTTATTATAATTTACGGCTTTATTATCTGCTGCAAAACACCAAATTTCATGACATATGCCAGTTATATTAAATCTGATTCTTATTCTGAATTCCACAAGTAGTTCATATATATTCATTGCTTCTGTTAACCATGAGTGTGGGACAGAATCAAATGCTTGTTGTTAGTCAATATAACAACATGAAATATTTCTGCTTTTTCACTGGGCTTGATTTAGTATTACAGAATCAGTTGATCTTTACATCCTTTCATACCCTTATGACACTCTTTCTGCTCTTCTGGAAGTATATTGTGGTTATCTAAGTGTGTGCTGATTAGTTGAGTGATACATGTTTGGGAATGGTGTTTCATTGATTCTATTGTATTTCTTGTATATACTGCAAATGACAGCAAGGACATGAATCGTGGGGTTGTTTATAGTGCAATATATGTCTTCTTCTTCTTGGGCCCTTAGATCCCAGTGGAGTATGGGTCATTGATGATCTCCCAACTCCATTGTCCAAAGTCGTTGGTATGATTGGAGTTAATCAATGTTTCTGTAATCAATTGCATCCACTGTACAGGGGATTCGCCTATACAGCCTCACCAGAGCCCTGCTGGCTGGCCTAATCCATTTCCACCTCTCATGATGGAGGTGTGGGGTTGGACTTTGAGAGGCTGACATAAATGCACTTTGACAATAAATTTACTTTGAACCTTGAATGTCTGAAAACAAATTTTGCTACTGTTGTGGTGTGGGAAATGCAGAAGGGAATTGTGAAACATTTAGTTTTAGTGATGTTTTATTGTTGAAATAAAGTTCTTTAATAGTATTATTAATTCATTCAATCAAGAAACAGGCTTCAGTTCTTATTGTAAATGCAAATAGGCTCAGGAAGCTTGCAATTAGCCTTTAGTTTTTATTGTCAGTTGCAAGCAATAAACTGAAGTTAAAAGCCCATAGACTGAAGTATGGTTTGCAAAATGTGATCGTAAGATGATTGCATATGCATGAGCATAAAGTTAAGAGAACGGGTTAGTCTTAATTGGTTTGCATCAAACCAGACAACATGACCGAGTTATTTGCATCATTGTGACTTGAGTACAAACTGAGAGACTAGACGGATGTTGTCACTTACACAGCATGGTCACAGGTAAAGACAAACAATAGTTTTTGTGTACTTGCCATACTTGTATACTCAGAGACAGCCTGGACAACATTACTTTTGGGTGCCTGCCTCTCTGTCGTCAAAAGGTTTTAGAATATTTGTATTACTTAGTTTCCCCCAAAGGTGTTTGGACTTTCAGAGGTGTCTTGTCAATTGCAATGTATCTCAAAGAAACCATTTGTCAACCTAAAGTATTGAAATAACCAATGTCATTGGAACCATTGAAATTGTATTGAATCACCTACTGTTGCCTTTGATCTTAAGGGTATAAAAATGTGATGTACCTTTGGTTTGTGAGCCTCTACCAAGAGCGTCTGCAGTATAATGCCTGCTTGCAGTGCTGAATAAAGATTTCTACGTATATCACCAGCTTCAGTGTTTCTCTGGTGACTTTGATCACAGTTACAACTGAGGTTGAGTATTTCTGACTGTGACACTCCATGTTTAGATCTCATTAGGCCAATGACCATGTATCATTGGCCATATTATATATTATCCATATATTGGCCGTATCACATATATAATACATTATCTTAGGTGAAGTTTCAAAGAACAAGGTAGAGAGCTGGAGAGGTAGATGTGTGTGTGTGTGTGTGTGTGTGTGTGTGTGTGTGTGTGTGTGTGTGTGTGTGTGTGTGTGTGTGTGTGTGTGTGTGTGTGTGTGTGTGTGTGTGAGTGAGTGTGTGTGTGTGTGTGTGTGTGTGTGTGTGTGTGTGTGTGTGTGTGTGTGTGTGTGTGTGTGTGTGTGTGTTGTGTGTGTACTGGACCAGCTATCAGAACAGGATTGAGGCAGGGCCACCAGTTGCAAAAGGTGGTTAAAGACTGTTCAGGGCACCAGAAGGGTGTGTGTGTACTCTTACTGTTGGCAACAACCTAAGTGTAAGGCCTGGGCTGTGCGGAAAATACCAGAGGATGTGTGGATACTCATTTGGGGAATTTTTTGTGTGTGCCTGATTGTGTGCTGAATAAACCTTAGAATCAAAGCCCAGGTGCTGAGATGATAGTGCGATATTGCAGGAATAAGATCGCGAACCTAGCCCAGCACATCACACAAACCAATCTTCCATCCTTGGACTCACTTTATACCACACGCTGTCGGAGGATAATCAAGGATAAGTCCCACCTAGCCAACACACTTTTTGTCCCACTTCCCTCCAGGAGAAGGTTCAGGAGCATGAAGATACGTACGGCCAGATTTGGGAACAGCTTCTTTCCAACTGTGATAAGACTGCTGAACAGATCCTGACCCGGATCTGGGCCGTACCTTCCAAATATCTGGACCTGACTTGCACTACCTTACTTTCCCTTTTCTGTTTTCTAATTATGATTTATAATTTAAATTTTTATTGTATTTACTTCGATTTGTACTTCAGGGAGCGTGAAGTGCAGAAACAAATATCACTGTGATGATTGTATGCTCTAGTATCAATTGTTTGGTGACAATAAAGTATTTGTATTGTATTTAACTTTCTATGTAAAAGGGTAGGGTTACAACAACATCTGGGCTTAATTGTGAAAAAGGGAGAACTGACAGAGTGTATACTCCATAAACTTGAGAAGGTTGAACAGGAATGGTCTAACCAGGTGGGTTAAGACTTGGAGTCCAGAGGAAATGTCAATCAAAGAGGAAGGGAGATAAAGCAACAGTCCTTCTGTCTTGTACATTTGCAAGGGAGAACAATCTACTTAGAATCATAATGTGTACAAATAAAAGAGATACAGAAGGAAAAGATGAATACAGAGAACAGCAAAGCCCTCAATGTCGAAAAAACAAGAGAGCTGATCATGGATTATAGGAGGAATGGAGACAGGCTTGCCCCAATCAACATCAATCGGACTGTAGTTGAGAGGGTGAGTAGTTTCAAGTTCCTCAGTATGCACATCACAAAAGAGGAAATTCGGCATGTGCCCCCAAATCCTCAAGACTTTCTACAGGCGCACCATTGAGAGCATACTGATTGGCTGTATCACCGCTTGGTACGGGAACCGCACCAACCTTTATCGCTAGGCACTGCAGAGAGCGGTATGGACGGTCCAGTACATCTGTGGATGTGAACTTCCCTCCATTAGGACATTTATAGCAGCAGGTGCGTAAAGAAGGCCTGGAAGATTATCTGGGACACCAGTAATCCCAACTATAAACTGTTCCAGCTGCTTTCTTCTAGCAAATGTTACCACAGTATTGAAGTCAGGACCAACAGGCTATGGGACAGCTTCTTTCTACAAGAAATTAGGCTTATAAATTCACATGTCTGTACTTTGCGATGGAGTCATAACACAAAGAGTTTTACTCCCTTTAGCCGGGGAAGTGATGATCCATCCTGTAAGAATGTTTGTGGTAACATATTTTTTATTCTTTTTATTTCTCTTCTAATATTTATGTAATCCTCAGGTTCTGTCAGCTGCATAAGTCTAGGGAAGACGATCTCTGGCCCCACCAAACGTATGAGATTGAGGTGCAAAACCTCCTGTTTGGATGCTGCGTGATGTGTTACCCTGTTACAAATCAGTACCGCAAAATAACAGACAGTACACTACATGAAATTAAACGATTTAGCTTTATAATTCTTAATTTGACTAAAGGATTAGTAAAGTGAAACAAAAGGAAAAGGGCCCATTTTAATGAAGCAGTCTAATGTGCACAAGTTGGAGCTCACAGATTCCCTTCCGCTGGTCCTCCATCGATTTCCGCAGGCTTCGATGACTCCCGGCTCCACTCCAAGTCCACTCCTTTCTGGTGTCTACAACCTCTCCTTTCTGGCATCTTCTCTCTTCATCTTCCGCCGTACAAAATACCAAGATCCCCTTGGTCTTGGGCACACAACAAAAAAAAACACTTCCTTCTTCGGACTGCGCACATTCCAAAGCCCATAACCCAAGCACTGCTGCTACAGAAAGGCCGTTATGTTAGCAGTGAAACCTTTCCCATTGTTACTGTGACACTGTAATTTCCTTTGGGATCAATAAAGTATCTATCTATACAGTACAACCACGGGGGTGTGGGACAGATAATGGGCAACTACAGGGAATGACAATAATGAGCAGAGGTATCGACTGGATCATTAAGGATGAAGCGAGGCAGTGACTCGGAGGAGGTGACAGTAACTTGGAAATGACTACGTCAGTTATTCTGGAATCTGATGAACTACGTGGAGCGAGCACTCTTGGCCATGGTAGTGTGGTGGTTAGCGCAAAGTTATTACAATTGGAGTTTGGAGTTCACTTCTGATTTCACCAGTGAGGAATCTGTATGTGCTTCCTTTCCAATTTTTTTGGTTTTCTCCAGGTGTTCCAGTTTCCTCCCACAGTCCAAAGACGTACCGGTTAGTAGGTTGATTGGTTATTATAAATTGTCCCATGATTAGGTTAGGGTTAAATTGGGGTTTGGTGGGCCGAGAGGTTCAAAAGCTGCAAGGGCTATATCTCTAAATAAAATAAAATAATATAAATAAAACAATTACTCAGGATTAGGTAATCTTTGGAGGAATGATCAGTTTTTCTGAAAATGCTCAAGGAAGGGCTGAGCTCAGCCCACCAGGAGGTTTTAAGACGTGGGAACAATAGGGAGATCCACCTGCTCCACAACAGTTTCATGGGCTGGGGAAATAGATCAAAAGAGAGGCAAGAGGTGATTGTGTCAAATATAGCTGTTGTGAAGATGCAGGGAGCACTTAACAAGGGACTGCCATGCTAGGCATAATGGAGTGAAGAAAACATGTGATTAAACTGCAATGGACCAGCAGGGAAGGAGGTAACAAACCTTAAGGTTGTCAGAGCAGGAGGAGGTAATGGGGATTAAGCTCCCACTATCATTAAATGCTTCCAACAGTGAGCATCTCAAACAGCCTCTGACAACCTAGTTCGGCTCCTGGCCTTCACATGTGGCTACTAAGCCAGGCGGAACCATTTCTATTGACAGAAGGGGCAAAGGTGGGTTACTGGCACCTTAAAACCAGTCACAGGGCAGTTGGAGCTCATCAGCCATAGTTGGCAGCTCACCTAGGAGAAGGAAAACTCTAATGTAAACCTCCACTGACTTGTGGCTATACCCACTCATGGGGAGGAAACCCCGAGGAAGAATCTGGAGCTGGAGTCTCCAAGCTATCAGAATAACCAGAGCCTGGACTGACACCTTACTGCCCTATTGCCTTGTTTATTATTTATTGTAATGCCTGCACTGTTTTGTGAACTTTATGCAGTCCTGGGTGGGTCTGTAGTCTAGTGTAGTTTTTTTCTGTGCTGGTTTTACGTAGTTCAGTCTAGTTTTTGGACTGTGTCATGTAGCACCATGGTCCTGAAAAATGTCTTGTTTTTACTGCGTACTGTACCAGCAGTTATGGTCGAAATGACAATAAAAGGTGACTTGACTTGACTTGACTAAGGTAGTCTTATGTTGAGTTCAACGCTGACTGGCAACTCCTGCGATGCTGCTAGCGTCAAACAGCGTCGGTCTCTGCTGCTCCTTTGGCTTCATCAGCTGTATGGAGACGGGGAACCTGCTGAAAGAGCGACATCTTGCTTTCCATATTGTACCGCTCTGGCTTGCATATTACGTAGACAGCTAGGACGTAACATCCACGGTCAATGCTGGCCAAGGGAGGGCCTCACCTACTCCACAACAGTTTAATGGACTGGGAAAATGGACAAAAAAGAAAGGAAAGAGAAGTCGTAACTTGGTTGTAATGAATGTAATTGCTGCAAGGACACTGAGGACTTACTTTGTGTACCAGCAACCAGGGCACCAAGCAATGGACTGCCAGACCAGACATAGGAGGGTAAAGACAATGGTGTTTTACAACTGTAGCCTCTCAGGCCACGGTCAGAGGCAATGTCACAAGACAGAGTGAAGGAGTGACAGTCATCCACCAAGACAGACAGAAACCGCAGCAGAATGTTCTCTAACCTCATTGACCACTAATCAGATTATACAACTAGTAAAGGCAGCATCCAAGTCAGTCAAACAGCTAACAGCAACCCCTTTGCTAGTACTGGTTACCACGATGTGTACAAAGAACTTTAGTAGGGGGTAAGTAATGCGATATGTTAGGGGACACAGGAGCTTTGGTGTTCATAACTGACTGGGCCTTGCCCTTGACTGGGGAGTGTTTCCAATGGATTTCTCGGTATGCCTGAATAGGGAAGGCACTGTTCTGGGACAGATGAACTTAGTAAGGCAGGTGATGTCCTATACTCGGGGACAGGACAGGTTACATGAACAAGTCAGAGTCAGCAAGAACTTGAGATTCAAGAACTGACAATCTGACCACAGTAATGTTGACAATGCAGGGCCTGAGTCAGGATGGTGTATATAAATTCTGTCAAGAGATCCCTGGGGTATTGGCTGAACACAAACAAGATTGTGAACTATTCAGAATAGGCCCAATTAGAACAGAAGAATCACAGAAACTCACAAACGTATAAAGTGGAAGCAAAGGTCTGGACTAAAGGATGGTCCTGGTAGGATGAATAGAACTCATTGTCCAAGACTGTAAGTCAAATGGGTCACATAATCAGAATTCGATTGGTCAGAGATATGACTTTGAGAAAGCTCAGGGGATGGTAGAAACTTGGTTGCTGTGCGGGATGGTTAAATATTTGTCCAATAATTTCCAACATTCTTTGTTTCAAATACTTAAGGTCTAAGATTCTGGAAGGTGGTTGTGAATGTGTGTTTTAAGATGTTCTGGTGAATGTTTAACCTTTGAGAGAAAGTAACTAAAATATGAATAATCTGTTTTCAAAAAATGTTGCGTGACATGTGACCACAACATGAGTTCACTTGTGTGTGAGAGAGAGAGAGAGAGAGAAAGAGGGAGAGAGACAGAGTGAGAGAGAGCGAGAGTGAGAGAGAGAATGCATGAGTGAGTGGGAAATGAGGGCAAAGTTTGTCATGTGTTGTTAAATCTGTATCAAAAGGGTGTGCAAATTAATCCAAGAGGAAAATTTTATTACTTGACAAGAAATCAATAATCTCCAAGACCTTGGCCTCAGTACCTCCCTTGTGCAATTGGATCACAAACAAGAGAAAATCTGCAGATACTGGAGATCTGAGCAACACACACAAAATGCTGGAGGAATTCAGCAGGCCAAGCAGCATCAATGGAAAAAGTACAGTCGATTATTTGGGTCAAAATCCTTCGGCAGGCCTGGCCTGCCGAGTTCCTCCAGTATTTTGTGTTTATTGTGGAATTGGATCCTGGATTTCCTCACTTGCAGACTCCCGTCAGTTCGAATTGGCAACGTCTCCGCCATGATCTCCACCAGCACAAGTTTACCACAAGTCTATGTGTTTGGTGCTCTGCTCTATTCACTTTGCACTTATGACTGTGTGGCTAAGCTCCAATACCATATTCAAGTTTGCTGATGATACCACTACCAAAGGTGATGATGAATCAGCATATAGGAGGAAGATTGAAAATCTGACTGAATAGTGACATAACAACCTCTCCCTCAATGTCAGCAAGACTAACGAGCTGACTTCAGAAGCAGTAAACTAATGGTCCATGAGCTAGGCCTCATCAAAGGATCAGAAGTGGAGAGTGTTAGCAACTTTAAATTTATAGGTGTTATTATTTTGGCAGACTTATCCTGGGCCCGGGTTGTAGGTGCAATTGTGAAGAAAGAATGGCAGTGACTCTAATTGGCGATTAAAGTCTGATTCTGATTCTGATTCCTGAGGAGTTTGAGGATGTTCAGCATGACACCTAAACCTTTGACAAACTTCTATTGATGTGTAGTGGAGAGTATATTGACTGGCTGATATGGAAACATCATTGACTTTGAATGTAGAGGAGATGGTCCAGTCCATCACAGGTAAAACCCTCCCAACCATTGAGCCCATCTACATGAAACACTATCACAGGAAAGCAGCAATCCATCATCAGGGATCCCCGTCACGCAGGACATGCTCCCTTCTCACTGCTGCCACAGGAAGAAAGTATAAGTACCTAAGGATCTACACCGGCAGGTTGGGGAACAGTTACTACCCCTCAGCTATCAGGCTCTTGAACAACAGGGGATAAATTCACTCCATTTCACTTGCCCCAACTTTGAAATGTTCCCGTAACCTATAGACTCATATTCAAGGACTTGTCATCTTATGTTCTTGATATTTATTGCTTATTTATTATTATTATTATTATTTCTTTTCATTTGCATGGTTTGTTGCCTTAGGCACTCTGGTTGAACACATTAGTTAGACAATCTTTCATTGATTCTGTTATGATTATTATTCTATAGATTTATTGAATAGGTCCACAAGATGATGAATCAAAGGGATGCGAATGGTGATCTATACATATGTACTTTGATAATAAATTTATTTTGAACTTTAAACTAAATTTGCAGGATATTTTATCTTAAGAAAAAATCTCTAATAAATTGTGCGTGGGGCCCCATTTATTCATATTTTCCTACCCTTTGATCTTTAGGATGTATTTATTGAATATTAAATGTTTCTTACAAGTACTTTTTAGTTTATATGTGAAGCTTCAGAAAGAAGTAAAGTACTGATTATTGCTCCTTTCTTCCTCCGAGATCAATATTTTGTGCATCCAATGCTCTAATGTCATTCCTAGTTCCAGGGCCTGTCTAACCCAGCCTTGTAAAGTGCATTCCAAACTTCATAACCCTATTTTTTTAATCTATACCGCATAGTTGGCTATGCATGCACGAGTTCAGTTTTTCACACTACTTTAACCAAAAGCATGTGGACTTTGATGGTTGAACTGGAAGAGCAGCAAACAGATCAAGGTTAAATTGTCTTTTCAAGCTCCAGAAGAGGATACCACATAGAAGGACAGACCAACCCAAGTAGAATCAAATTGTGTTTTACACTCTAGTCGTATGGATACTTTTATGGAAAAGAAACTCAAAGGCATTGAATTGTTCATAATTCCTGAACAATGAAACAGTGTTACAGTCAATGTACATATGTCAACACAAAATATTGCAATGGCCAGTGTCAACCAGTGTCAAAAACAAAGGGTATATCATAAGTGTAAGATTTTCTTTCTGTTGACTGCAGGTTTAACACTACTAAGATCAAAGACAAGAATTTATAGTGGATGGGGAAGGAGATAGTTAATGCTGGAAGATTTCTCAACAATTACAAACATCTGGAAGGAATCCTTTATTTAAAAAAAACTAAGTTGTATAATGTTAATAGTGGATTATGCCATCTCTTGAATGCTGGCTGACTCTGGTATCCTCTAATCTTTCAGCAAGATTGAAGCGAGGGTTTGAAATACCAGTGGAGTATAACTTTATTTAATTGTCAGTTCTATTCATTAAAAAAAACATCTCCCTCCATTTTTTTGCCAACAATATCAGGATCAAAAACAGATTTATTATCACTGACATATTAGTGAAAGATGGTATCGGATTTGTTGTATTGTGGCAGCAACACAATGTTAGCACATAAAAGTATCTGTAGTCTACAAAATAAATAGTGAAAAAGGAATTGAAAACACTCGTGATTGATCATTTATCTTTCATTTCTATGCATTAGTAGTGATTCTTTCATTGTTCTGTAATCCACCCATGAAATTCTCTCTTTTACAAAATGCTGCTTCATAGTTCAGAGATTCTGAACAATACTGTGTCACCGGGTTCTTTTTCTTTAAAAGCTCTCCACAGTTCATGCAACACTCTATTTTGCCAGGTTAACCCCAAATGAAGTGGGAGTTTTGCCATCTTCTTCCTTTTCTGTATGACCCTGCAGCATTTCCTCAGGTTCTCCACCAAGTGGAAACTATGGCAGCCAATATGGGTACCTTAGTTGTGCTGCAGTGGGATTATCACTTCCGAGGAAGTGAAATTCGGGTAAGAAGATTGAAGAGCTCTGGAGGTCCTATAAATTCTTCTCAGTGCATTGGAAGATTGAGCAAATCAAAGTCACTGTACTTCTTGGACAAACATTCAGCATTGAGGTCCTACATTCCACGGAGTTTATGACTCAGGCCATGTCACTCCCAAACCTAGACTTGTAGAGCTCTTTATGCAGAACTTCCCTGCGGGAAATGATTATGACATGGACAGTGTAAAAGATTCAGGAATGTCCTCAATTACTCTTTGGAAAAATTGTAACATCTTCCCTACTACTGGGAAGGACTGCTAAAAGTAGAGAAGGACCACTTGGGTTGGATTTGAGAACATCAAGTCCATATGTGTGAGGCACATTGGTAACCCTGCATAAATAGTGAGAGCTCCATTCCCTCTTTACAGCTTTCCCACACATTCTGGCTCATTGCATTGGCTGTAACATTGTTTCATAGTTCAGAAATCAGGGGTGATACTATGCCATCAGTCTTCTTTTCTTTAAATGTATCCATGAAGATGGAATACAAATCATCATTTGCTTCTGCTTGAGTTGGTGTGTCCTTCTACGTGGCAGCTGCTTCTGGAGTTTGAAAAGATGATTTGCCCTTGATTTGTTTGTTGCTTTTCCACTTCAACTCCTGAAACCTAATTACTTTTAGTTAAAGTAGTGTCATGGCCAATTACTGATTATTACTCCCTTCTTCCCACCTGATCAATATTCTGTGCATCCAATGTTCTACCACCAATCATATTTTCACACCTTTTCTAACCCAGCCACTAAAGTGCATTCCAAACTTCATGACCCCATTTTGTCTCCACAGGAGCCCAAAGGCACAGTGCTACTTTTCTCCCATTGCTATCTTTGCCAGTCATTAAACTGCAGAATGATGAGCTAAATCAGTGCAATCTGTTCCTGAGTGTACCCTATTGGCCCAAATCACCATTTATCTAAATGACACCAAGGAACACCTCCGGAGGAATGGTGGGGAGAGAAGTGAAACTGGGGTTTGGCGGCTGCAGTAACCTGGTGCTGGAAGGTAAGTAGTGTATATCAAAAGGTAAGGAACACCATGGTACCTAGTCATAAGGAGTCTTCATTAGCTGAAATTTGAGTGATCATTCAGCTGGCTTGGTAAAAAGTAATTCCAAAAAAATCAACAACCTTTTAATACATCTTTCAGACTGTGTTGGCTGTACAAACACTCCAAGAAGCATTCTTTTTGAAACAACCAGATTTCTAGCTGCATTCAAACCCTTTAGTAGCCTGTTCCTCCCCCTTTTGTCACTTTAGCAATATAAGTTATGCAGAGGGTCCAACAGTCTCTCACAATAGAGAAGCCACAATTTTAAGCCCCAGAAGGACTCTGCTACAGTTGTGATGTTTATAAATATCTTTTGATAGAGTAATGAAATAAAGTACTAGTAAATTTTTATGCTTTTAACACTGCCAGACCTGAGCCTAAATGAATTGGCTGTTAATAAGTGAGAGTTCGTTTATCACATTCCCAGTATCTTTTCCTGTTTCTTCAGAAGTGGCAAACACAGGGTAAATGAATTGCAAAGTGGGTTAAGATCATTATAACAGGATCAGTGTTTAAGTGTTCCTGCATCAGTTTATCTGATGTACCATAGACCGCATTCTAACTGACTGCATCACAGTCTGGTAAGGGGGGATGAGGAGAGTGGCGACTGCACAAGACTGAGATAAACTGCAGAGAGTTCTCTCAGTCAGCTCCATCGTGAGTACTGGCCTCCATAGTATCCAGGACATCTTCAAGGAACGATGCCTCAAAAAGGCAGCATCCTTCATTAAGGACCCTCATCACCCAGGTCACGCCTTGTTCTCATTGCTACCACCTAGAAGGGGGCACACACTCAATGATTCAGGAAAAGCTTCTTCCCTTCTGCCATTTGATTTTGGAATGGACATTGAACCCATGAACACTACCTCACTGCATTTTGTATTTTTGCACTACTTATTTAATTTAACTATTTTAAAAAATATATATATACTTACTGCAATTTGCAGTTTTTCTCTTTTGTTGTGTATTGCATTGTATTGCTGCCACAAAATCAAGAAATTTCACATCATATACTAGTGGTATTAAACCTGCTTCTGATCCTGATTTGAAAGGATCGTGTTATGTTCGATATAGAGGCCCTGACGGGCAAATGGAAGTAAATTATTTTGGAAGGTGAAGGGAGGAGGTTTAGATAGCAGTGTTTTGCAATGCACTTTATGAGAGGTGCCTCTAGGGAGCAAGAAAACAACAATCAATTCACAAAGGGGCTATTGCTTTATAACCTAATTACACCTGCATGGTCTGGTGTTGACCCATGATTACATCAACCTTACTGCATCAGGTTGCTCACACAGAGCATTATGGGTACCACCTGGTCAGCGCAGTAAAGCATTCACTGTGAGTGACACTATTTACTTTAGATTGCCAGTGATGCTATCTGGAGCAGTAGCACAAACAATGGCTGGTCATTTGCACTTTTATATTTGCTGGGCAAACTAGCTGGCTTTCCTGTGAACCTCCTGACCCATGCCTGACCTCTGTAATTGTGGGCCGCGACCTTTTGTGTTCTTTCATCAATGTTTGCAAAGGGACCTGTCAGAAAGTGTCGCCATCACTTGCAGGCTGCAAGGTCAGGAACAGCATGAGATTCCCAACTTCCTGTTGAAAGAAATGAGAGAGAGAGAAAGAAGTAGGGGAAGGGAGAATGAAAGAAAACCAGCTGTGGTTTGGGGCTACTCCCGTCACCTTCCTGCATAAATAGCACAATCAAATTACCTCACCCAGAGGTGCACTGTCAGGCCAAAGCTGATGGGTCAATACTCGCTGTAATGCCTGCTGAATTAAGTGCAAAGCAATGGGAGATAATGTTTCAGAAGGTAATTACATCATGCTCCAGAGCAAATAACAGGTACCACATATTTGAATGTGTGACATAAAAATTACACTTGTGGTAAAGGGATACTTTTGCTGATGAATTATTGTCGGATTTTTGTTGCCAATTCCAAGCAGAATTGCATAATTAATTTAGGAAAATATCCTCAATCAGCATTTTAACGTATGATGGTGAATTTCTGGCTAATGTCATCCGATTGGGAAAATTCCAGAACTGCAGACTTTGCAGTATTTTCACAGCACCTTTATCAGAATCAGAATCAGTTTAATATCACTGGCATATGTCATGAAATCTAATAATTTATTTTCAAATAATCAGATAAGTTTATTTCCAATTCATCAAACAAGTTCATTAGCTTGGCACAGCAATATTGGAATTAATATGTGGTCTTCACATATCGCAACCTGCTCCACTCTCTGACACTGATTGAAAATTGTTACTCTGGAGGACGAAAACTCTGCCTTTGCTGGAGAGAGCTTTAATCTCATTATAGAACATATAGTATTGTACTAAAGGCTTGTGCACACACACACACAGATAGATATAGATGGATAGGGTTTATATTTGTTGATGTGGAGCAGAGCGTGAGTTTGTAAATCTTGTGGGAGCAAATGATGTTGGGAATGGTGAGGGTGGAGGGGTGTGGGACAGGTGGCAGAGAAGGAATGCAGAGCTGGGTGGAGGTGTGGCCTGGGTGCAGACACACCCAGCCCTGAGACACCAGGCAAGGCCATTTGATTCCAAACAATTGGTTTATTGATCATTACAAAATGTCTCTCTGGTGCTTTCCGTTCCCTACACTCTCCCTTCCACTTTTCCCAACTATGACTCCCCTCTCCCTGCCCCTTTCCCACACTCAGTCTTCAATAGAGACCAATATCAGGATCAGGTTTACCATCACTCAGGTATGTCATGGTTTGTTTTTATTTTGGAGCAGTAATACAATGCAATGCATAAAATTACTACAGTACTGTGCAAAAGTCTTAGGCAGATATATACTGTAATTAGCTAGGGTGCCTTAGACTTTTCGACAGCACTGTAGCACAGCACAGAACAGCCACTTTGGCCCACAATGTTGTGATGACTCTTTAAATTACTTCAAGATCAATATAACTCTTCTCTACCACATAGCCTTCGATTTTTCTTTCACCTATCCAACAGTCTTTCCTCATAAGACATGTTCCCTAATCCAGGCAGCATCCTGGTAAATCTCCTCTGCACCCTCTCGAAGGCATCCACATCCTTCCTATAATGAGGTGACCAAAACTGATTACAATACTCCATGTATCCATTCACTGAGTAAACCTTTCTCTCATTTGTGAAAATGAAGACTGGCTTTGTCATGTTGATTATGGAGTTGCAAATTGCTTGAAATACCTGGGGTTTAATTTATTGTACTGCCTTACTAGTCCTTTATTTATGTCCTGCACTGTACTGTTTTCACAAAACATCAAACTTCATGAGATACGTCAGTGATAATAAATCTGATTCTAATTCTGCTTGAGTTGTGACGTAACTTTTTGACCATAGTTGTTAACGCTTCAGCTGACTGCAGTCAAGTTCCTTTTAAAGCGTAAAATTCAAAGATATTGCTGAGTTTCACTGAATTCCAAAGTGACCAAATGTTAAGAAATTCAGCCACTTAGAAGCATTTTGTTGCAATGCCATGTGAAGGAAAGTTACCCCTTCTCTAGAGAGAAATGCAGTTGCAATCATTTTTGGGTTTAATCACATTTAATCCACGCAGGCACTCACTTTAGAACCTGAAGCTTTGATTACATTGAATGTTAGAGTGCAGTTGAAGGGCAGACTGGCCTACTTTGGCTCCCATTCTCTTGTTTTATGTTCCTGTGATTCATGCTAATATGCGGCTGAACTTTTGGATGTGCGGAAACAGACATCATTCTCCTTTGCAATGACTCCTGTATTGCTGTGTCGATTTAATGAACAGGTCTGATTAGCTAGGAATGAACTTGACTGATTAAGTGGAACACTCAAGGTGGAAATATACTATGAAGCCTAAAGTGTTGGAATTTACCAAATCAGATGATACTAACAAGAATTCTGATCATATTAACAGAGAACATTCCAGAATCTCACCCATTACTAATTAAACAGCTGGTTGAGAATCTTCCTAGATTAAATGTACAATCTTGCTTGGAGAAGTGCCTGCAAATGGTGTTCCTGGTACAATCAGGGTCAGAATCAGATTTATTATCACTGACATTTGTTATTTATACATTGATTGATCCTTTCGGCCCAACAAGCCACACCATCCGGCATTCCACCAACTTTAATCATACCTAATCACGTGACAATTTATAATGACCGATGAACCCATTGACTGGTACATTTTTAGACAGCGGGAGGGAACTGGTCACAGGAAGGATGTATAAACCTCTTATAGAAAGTGTCAGAATTGAACTCTGAACTGTAATTCCCCAAGCTGTAATAGTGTCCTGTTGACTGCTACACGACCATGATGTCCTATTTTGCAGCACAATACAGTGCAAAGACAAAAAAACCTATACATAACAAAATAAAATTTGAAAAGGAATGGCAAGATAACATTTATGGGTTTACTTACCATTTAAAAATCTGATGGTGGAGGGGGTTAAGCTGTTCCTAAATCATTGAATTTTCAGGCTCCTCTGCCTTGATGGTTGGCAGGGTTGTGCCTGTGATGGAGCTGGCTGAATCTAGGACCCTTGGCATCCTCTTTCAATCCTAAGCATTAAAGGCCCCATACCAGGTTGTAATAAACATATAAAGAGTAAAAGAGAGGCAAGAGTGGATATCGGACTGCTGGAAAATAACAAGGCAGAAAAATAATGGGAGACAAAATCAAACAGGCCAGTTTAATAAATATTTTACACCGGTCTTCACTATGGAAGACACTCGCAGTATGCCAGAAATTTGAGAATGTCAGGGGGTAGAATTGAGTGTAGTTTCAATTACAAAGGAGAAGGTGCTTGAGAAGCTGAAAGGTTTGAATGTAGATTAGTGACCTGGACCAGATGGACTATACCCCAGAGTTCTGAAAGAGGTAGCTGAAGAGATTCTGGAGGCATTAGTAATGATCTTTCAAGAATCACCTGTCTGGAATTGTTCCAGAAGAGAACTGTAAATGTTATTCCACTCTTTAAGAAGGGATGATGCAGAAGAAAGGGTATTGTAGGTCTATTAGCTTGACTTCAGTGGTTGGGAAGATATTGGACTTCTGATAAGATGGTGGTATATTTGAACACAGCAGCCTTTTGGTAGCCAACCAAAGATGTACTTTCCTTTTGACAATGTGTTTTTTAAGATTGTAGGACTGTACTGGACTCCAAGACAATGGGTACAGCAGGTGTACCACATCAGTGATCTGTTTGTTGTTCAGAGAAGCTGGCTGTGGTGTCGGAGGAGCTGGCAGTTGGGTTGGGGAAGAAAAAGGCAGCAAACAGGTCAGAGAAGGAGAAGCCATCAGATGGGCTGGAGAAGGAGAAACCAGTGGTCTGGTCGAAGAGGATAAAGTCATCTGATGTGTCAGAGAAGAAGAAGCCAGCGGATGGGCCGGGACAAGGTTCAGAGGAGCTGACTCAGGTGCAGACTGTGCTGTGGCCTGCTACTCAAAGACATCAAAGTTGGTGCATGAAAACAGCATGTAGCATAACCATGAGTGACTGTCTTCGACACTTTTCTTGTGATCGCAAGATTCTATTGTACATTGACAATGCAAGGCCTGCTTCCTTTGTTTGAGACAGGTGATGAGGCAGTAGCATGGTCTCAGTTGTAGCAAGGATTAGGCCTCAAGATGCAGGCTTGCCTGCTGATGCAGTCCAGATGAGAAGATGCTAGAGGCAGTGTAGCATAGCGTCCGTGTTTGATTGGGGACTGGCCTATCCCGTCTGTGCTGCCCACTAGTGTTCTATCAGTGGATTGACAGGCTGGATTGCCTGGAGCTGTACAATCAATTTGCATGAATCTCAGGGCTTTGGACTATATACAGTCAGCCCTCCTTATCCACGGATTCCGCATGCTCAAATTCAACCAACTGCGAATCACAAAAGCCCGGAAGCACTCTTCCAGCACTTGTTGTTCGAGCATGTACAGACATTTTTTTTCTTGTCATTAATCCCTAAACAATGTAGTATAACAACTATTTTACATAGCATTTACATTGTATTAAGTATTATATGTAACCTACAGATGATTTAAAGTATACGGGAGGATGTGCGTGGGTTATCATGGATCGGGATCGAAAAAAATCGGAAGTTCTTTTAATAAGTAAGTTGGAACAGGTACATCCGTATGATTTAATGTCAGTTAGTCAAACGTTTGTCTTTGTATATGGTATATATTTTACCTTTCTATGCATATAAAACACTTAAGAACATATGTTTCAGCGCCGGGCTCAGGAACAGAAGTTCCCGAGTTTGATCTAGTGACAGATCACTCCCGAGTGCGCTCTCCACCTTAATGGGTTGATGTGGAGGATCAAAAACCCAAAACCCCAAAACCCAAAAATTAAACCACTGTGTTGCTTAGTAATAATTGTAGATTTTATTGGGGCAGAGCCTTTCTCACTTTATCCTTTAAAATTGTTCTGATCGTTGACCGACATAGCCTAACACTTTTCCAATGAACGATGGCGTTTCCCCTCTTTCTGATCGCTATATTATTTCCACTTTATTTTCAATCGTGATCATGATTATTTTCATGAACAGAAACACTGCAGATTCAAAGTTCTGCCGTCGGGTCCTAATGTCCACTGCACTGAGACAGGTTGAATAAGGCACTTGAATTTTGGTATCCGTGAGAGGTCCCAGAACCAATCCCTCGCAGATAAGGACTGTATGTGTTTTTTTTCCCTTCACTATTTTGAATATGTGTTATGCACCTTGGCCTCAGAGGAATGCTGTATCATTTGACTGTATACATGTATAATTTGAATGATAATTAAACTTTATTTGTTCTGATTTGAGTCCATTATTAAGGATGAGATTTCAGGGTATTTGGGGGAAAATGATAAAATAAGCTAAAGTCTGTATGATTTCCTTAAGGACAGATTCTTACCTGACAAATCTGTTGGAATTCTTTGAGGAATTAACAGACAGGGTAGACAAAGAAGAGTCAGTGGATGTTGTTTACTTGGATTTTCAGGAGGTCTTTGACAAAGGTGAGCACATGGAGCTGCTGAACAAGGTAAGCACCCTGGGATACATAGCAGCATGTGTAGAAGATTGGCTGAATGGCAGGAGGCAAACAGTGGGAATAAAGAGTCTTTTCCAGTTGGCTGCCAGTGACTAGTGATGCTCTGCAGTGGTCAGTGTTAGAACCGTTACTTTTCACGCTATATGTCAATGATTTGGATGATGGAATTGATGGCTTTGTAGCCATTTGTAGATGTTTGTTGTGACCCAACTAGACATTGCCTATGAAAGAAATCCGATCGAACACCCCGATTAAACTCCATGGCACAGCAGGTGGTGAAGGGGACAGGATTATGATGTCTAGAAGCCCCTCAGAATATGTGAGACCTAGATTGGCCTCTGTAGCCACCTGAAAACCAAACAATCGACAACTCCTTTAGAGAACATCATACTCGGTTTAAGTGAGCGCACTCCTACTGCTGCTGTTCTGTGTTGAACTAATCCGCACAGTGATTGTTCACATGGCAATAAACTCGACTTGAGATCCAGAACATGAAGCAAACACCTGCAAGTGGAAACCTGAGCTTGGATGGGCAGAAGCGCTGAGCACAGAAAACTGAGGTTAGAAGAACAGAAGTGTTTGGAAGAATATGGAAAGTTGGAGGCCATTGAGGCTCAATAAATGAACACCAGAACTAAACTGACTCTCAGACATTCTCAATAACCCTTTGTCCCTACTTTCAGCAGGCAAATGCAAGGAGAAACCTGTTCCTTGTCAGAGCTGGCACTGCTGCCTCTGACTTATGGGAACTGCCATGTGCATTGATCCTCATATGAAACTGTGAACTGATGCAGTTAATTAAAGGGCTATTGACAGAGCCCATTTGCTGGACTGTTAGCAATGAAGTCAGCCACCTGAACAAACAGGAATGCTCTGTGTGTATAGAAGTTACCCACAACTGACACTGTTGCCTCCCTCAATATAGTCTTTCACAGCATTTTATTTCCTTCTACATGTTTTCAGTGCCATTGCTGCTGCTGCTACTGTTGGATTTATCAGCTGTCAGTCATATTTCTATGAACCACAAAGAGACTCTTCAATTATAATTCCCTTGCTGTGACTTTGCCCACATAATCCAATGACAGGATGCATATTCACAACGTAAAGCTGCTTTGGTTAATACAGGAGACCTGACTTCATTAGATTTAAACCTATCAGTGCTGGCAGGCAGTGTTCCTCCAAAGGTTCAGGAGTTTGCCACAAAATCTTCTTTATAATTGTGTGCAGTCATGCTTGTGTCAAATCTGCAGCAGTGTTCCCGATTAGAATTTTACCTGCAATGGAGATGGTTGACTTGGAAATGTCTGATTCTTTGGCAACAGTCTACGAGAGACATTCAACATCTTAAATAAAAACAGTAGATGCTGAATCTGATCAGTACGTCAGGCAGCATCTGTACACAGAGGAACAGAATCAAGATTAAAGAGCCAAATTGCATTTTCACATGCACATCATTTACAATATTTTGCATGGTTCTGCTCTAAACTGAAATTGTCAGGACTGGAAAGCTATATCATCTGTAGCTTTGATCAATACTGATCTTTACTTTTATTGCTGACTACACATAATGTTAAAAAGTATTATTATTTAGAGATACAGCACAGTAATAGGCTCTAAAAGCCCAGACCCATCTAATACACCCATCTGACCAATTAACCTGTTAACCCCCTACAACTTTGGAATGCGGGAGTATGCACTAGCTCCTTACATACAGCGGCAGAAATGAACCTAGGTCTCTGGTGCAGTAAGAGTGTTACGTGAATAGAATTGAGAGAGATGAATGATGGAATGGTGGAGCAGACTCGATGAGCTACCTGGCCTAATTCTACTCCTATGTAGGCTTGCTAGGGATGGTCCTTAAGTGTCGCTACACATCCTGTCATTAATATAACATGCCCAGAATGCTCTGCAGAACAACACAGAACACCGTCACTTCCTTTCATGGAGAGGTCAAGAATGCATGTCTTCTATGTTAAGAGATGATGAAAACAAAGATAAATATCAACATTGTCCAGGTAACACAATTGGCGTGGTCTCTCTCAAAGAGTGAATGATGGATGCTTCTTTTTAATCATAGCTGATCTGTGTGAAGGAGCTGTAAATAATGAGAGGGGAATGATGCCAGTGGAAAGAAAGCAAGTACTGGCACTTGATTGAGATAATGCAAGAGACGATATTGTCAACTAATGTTGTTTAAGAAGCACTTTGATGGGCACATGGAGGGATGGAGGGAAAAGGGTCAAATGCAGGAAATTGGGAGTAGTGAGGTTGTCACTGTGGTTGGCCTGGAGTGATCGAGCTAAAGGACTTGAATCTACACTGTATTGCTCAAAAGTTCCATGATTCTGTAACTGCAAGATTCTGGAAGAATTCTGAAAGATAATGTTAGAATTACTCAACTTGTCATTCAGCTAATGCACTGAATGAAAATCAAGATACCAGATGTATAATAATTGGCAGTTATAACACACACTGGAAAGGTCAATAATCCGAAATGGCTGAATTACAGTTTAAGCTCCTACAACGTAACACACACAGTGAAAAGTTGGGATACTGTAGTAGATTCAAAGGCTGAGATATCAGAGCAGGAACAGAATATAGAATTAAATTGATATGAGACAAAAAGCTCAGAGTCACCCTTCCAGTCAGAACAAATGTGTTCTTACAATCAACAACTGTACATTTGAATTCTTCATCACAGAGACATCAACATTGAATGTAATACTCTAAATTGCAAGAAGTACAAGTATATTGCAGCTTCATTATGAAGAATTGTTTAGGACCTTGAATTGTGTGTGTCAGGGAGTGTTCTGCAGTTATGTGAATATAGCAGATATTAATTCAAGCAAGAACCGGTCTTCAGTTCTGACCCCAGTCACGGGAATAAATTAACATGTGGGCATAGAAAATGACTGAAAGATGTCTCAAAGCTCCCTTGCTAAAAAGCAAAATCCCTTTTGATTCCAGTGAATCTCTATCCCATGACTGCTCAAAGTGTAAAAGCAACATATGGAATAGTACTTGAGTGCATGTGTCAGAAACAGCAAGAAGTCCAGTGTAAATGGGAGAGGAACCATTTCACAAGCCATCTACCCACCAGCCCCCTCAGTCACCTTCTGTCCCGTTGTGGAACAGCCTGCAGGTGTTGGCCTCATTGGTCAACTCTGAACACACAAAACCTAATAAAAGCAAGGCATGCAGAAAAACTGCCAACACTCCCCTGCAAAAAAAAATCTCATTTACTTCACTCATGGGCTTTAAGTGATAGAACAAGTTAAAGTACTAAAATGCAGTGCTTGCTATGTATTTTATCTGCTATGTATTGTCCTGTGATCAAGCCACGTGTTTAGTTTTGGCACTCTGAGATGAACATTCCTGAATTTCTACCATGTTCGGTCTAGGGAATATCTTAGTTAAAGCTGCAGTTCATGTGCTTGTTGCACTTTCAATAGATTTTTTTGTGTGTCTTTTTGTGCCTGCACAGTTTAAAGTGCACACATTCAATTAAACGGTGTCTTTAACATCATAAATGGATGTAGAAGGGAAACCATAATTAAATAAATCGATCAAAGCATGTTTTTGCAAGAACAACTCTAGTAGAGCCACATCACCAATAAACCCTTAAAGGCATCTTACATATTAATTAAGTCAAGATGTTGCTCTAGTATCCTAAGCATCGAAACTGAAGCCACATTTGCAGCATTAATGCATAAACAACAAACATTTTTTTTTTCTCTCCCTTGACTATATAAAACCTTTGTAAGATGACTCAAGTTAGGCAAGAATTGATTCCTGTCAAAGTAAGTCATCCCTCCAAGAGGACCACAACTTTGTTGTTTGTTGGGTTTGGAGGCTTGCATTCCTCAATGACCCGGAGAGCTGTGTTGGTTTGTCAGGGCTTTATGCCTTAGCTCTTGGTAAGGTCACCCTTGCCAAACAGGTCAAAGAATGGAGGCCCATCTAAGAGTGGTCCACCAGTCCTCCAAGTTCAGGGCTAGCAAATCTGATTGGTAAAACTAAATTGTTATGGAAACAGCAATGAAGAATTCATCTACTTGTGAATGCAATGGTACTCCTGAGTCTCCACCTGGGACTTGCATAACTGCCAGTACTAAAGCTACTGACATGATGAAGGAAGTCCTGAATGCTGCACGAAATTGTGGACCTTCATAGCTGCCCTAAATAATGGGCAGTAAAAAAAAAACAAGCCAACAGCCTCAGTGATTTGATTTCCAAAAGTGTTGCACTCTCTCATTTTCCCAAAGAAAAATTCCAATGCAGACAAATTCTATGTTAAAACAATGCACGCACAGTTTCCCTATAGCGGGTAAATTTGTCACCACTGAATGTGGTGGAGAGTACAATTTTAAGTAGGTTATGAGTTCCTGGTAGAATTATCACTGAAGTCTAATTGTTAACTTTGCAATCATCTGAAGGTATACCTGCTAATTTTGTTCTTGTGACATAATATCAATTGTACAGACACTAGGTGCATCAGCATGCCAGTTAAATAGTTCAATATCTGCCTGAGAACGCAGTTGATTGTGTTACTTGTTCTGAATGGAGATAATACAGAAAATTCTTTCATAGTCATCTAAAGGCTGCAGTTATTATGGAAAGCCCAGTCTCTGCATGCAGCTTATCACTTTATCTCATTGGCGCTTTTGTATTGAAGCCACATTGTAAATTTTCACTATTGCTAAGCTTCACATCCACTGCTAATACCCTGTTTCCCTCATGGAATGCATTTAAGCTCACTCCTTCGCCTGATCCCTGACTCTTCTGCACCTATAAATCAAAACGCACAACTTTAAAATTCCTTTCTGTCTTTCTGAATGAATGCTTGCTTTTCCTGTCCATTAACCTCTCCCTGGAATGTGCTTTTACTGTCTGAGTCTCCGTTAGCCTTTATTCTCCTATTAAAACCACCCTCCCTTCCTGGCACCAGGCTGCAAAGTAATATTTCCCGTTTGCTGAATGAAGCGCACTTAACCGGGTGTTTGATTTGGTCTAAGGGCTCACAGAGATGCACTGGAGCACGACCTGCTTTTATTTCATGGGGCTGTGGGAGTTCAGAGAGATGGGAGTCTCTTTCAAACTAAGCAGACACAGTGCTTAGGAAAAGAAAAACAAATAAAAGAACCATAATAGCTTTTTGCATCACCTAATGCTTTTAAAATTGAAAATATTAGGTAGACAATGTGCCAGTGGCTAGATATGAAACATATGCACAATAGAGCATATTAAAATGGATGCATACCAAAAAGAACAGTGCAGTTCAGAAAAACAATTGGCAATAAAACAAAAGGTATAAATGTTTGCTAAGGTTTTGCTTTGCTGAATGTCATGCGCCCAGCATGTAAAAAAGCACGTTAGCGTCTCTACTTCCTTAGAAGTTTGCAAACACTTGGCATAACATCTATAACTTCGACAAACTTTTTAAATGTATTTTGGAACATATATTGACTGATTGCATCACGGCATGTTATGGAAACACCAAAGCCATTAAGTGGAAAATCCTACAAAAACTAGTCAATATGGGCCTGTCCATCACGTGTAAAGTTGTCCTCACCATTGAGCGCTGTTGCAGGAAAGCAGCATCCATCATCAAGGAACACACACAAAATGCAGGTGGAACGCAGCAGGCCAGGCAGCATCTATAGGAAGAAGCACTGTCGATGTTTCGGGCTGAGACCCTTCGTCAGGACAGAAGATTCTCAGCCTGAAACGTCGACAGTGCTTTATAGATGCTGCCTGGCCTGCTGCGTTCCACCAGCATATTGTGTGTGTTGCTTGAATGTCCAGCATCTGCAGATTTCCTCGAGTTTGCTTTTTGATCCATCATCAAGGATCCACTTCATATAACCATATAACAATCACAGCACAGAAACAGGCTATCTTGGCCCTCCTAGTCTGTGCCGAACTCTTAATCTCACCTAGTCCCACCTACCCGCACTCAGCCCATAACCCTCCACTCCTTTCCTGTCCATATACCTAGCCAATTTTACCTTAAATGACACAACTGAACTGGCCTCTACTACTTCTACAGGAAGCTCATTCCACACAGCTATCACTCTCTGAGTAAAGAAATACCCCCTCGTGTTTCCCTTAAACTTCTGCCCCCTAACTCTCAAATCATGTCCTCTCGTTTGAATCTCCCCTACTCTCAATGGAAACAGCCTATTCACGTCAACTCTATCTATCCCTCTCAAAATTTTAAATCAATCAAATCCCCCCTCAACCTTCTACGCTCCAATGAATAGAGACCTAACTTGTTCAACCTTTCTCTGTAAGTTAAGTGCTGAAACCCAGGTAACATCCTAGTAAATCGTCTCTGCACTCTTTCTAATTTATTGATATCTTTCCTATAATTCGGTGACCAGAACTGTACACAATATTCCAAATTTGGCCTTACCAATGCCTTGTACAATTTTAACATTACATCCCAACTTCTGTACTCAATGCTCTGATTTATAAAGGCCAGCGTTCCAAAAGCCTTCTTCACCACCCTTTCTACATGAGATTCCACCTTCAGGGAACTATGTACTGTTATTCCTGGATCTCTCTGTTCCACTGCATTCCTCAATGCCCTACCATTTACCCTGTATGTTCTATTTGGATTATTCCTGTCAAAATGTAGAACCTCACACTTCTCAGCATTAAACTCCATCTGCCAACGTTCAGCCCTTTCTTCTAACTGGCATAAATCTCCCTGCAAGCTTTGAAAACCCACCTCATTATCCACAACACCTTCTACCTTAGTATCATCGGCATACCTACTAATCCAATTTACCACCCCATCATCCAGATCATTTATGTATATTACAAACAACATTGGGCCCAAAACAGATCCCTGAGGCACCCCGCTAGTCTCTAGCCTCCATCCCGATAAACAATTATCCACCACTACTCTCTGGCATCTCCCATCTAGCCACTGTTGAATCCATTTTATTACTCCAGCATTAATACCTAACGACTGAACCTTCTTAACTAACCTTCCATGTGGAACTTTGTCAAAGGCCTTGCTGAAGTCCGTATGAACTACATCCACTACCTTAGCCTCGTCAACATTCCTCCTAACTTCTTCAAAAAATTCAATAAGGTTTGTCAAACATGAACTTCCACGCACAAATCCATGCTGGCTACTCCTAATCAGATCCTGTCTATCCAGATAATTATTAATACTATCTCTAAGAATACTTTCCATTAATTTACCCACCACTGATGTCAAACTGACAGGTCTATAATTGCTAGGCTTACTTCTAGAACCCTTTTTAAACAATGGAACCACATGAGCAATATGCCAATCCTCCGGCACAATCCCCGTTTCTAATGACATCTGAAAGATCTCCGTCAGAGCTCCTGCTATCTCTACACAAACTTCCCTCAAGGTCCTGGGAAAATCCTGTCAGGACCCGGAGATTTATCACTTTTAAATTTCTTAAAAGCGCCAGTACTTCCACCTCTTTAATTATCATGGGTTCCATAACTTCCTTACTTGTTTCCCACACCTTACACAATTCAATATCCTTCTCCTTAGTGAATACTGAAGTGAAGAAATCGTTCAAAATCTCTCCCATCTCCCTCGGCTCCACACATAGCTGACTACCCTGATTCTCTAAGGGACCAATTTTATCCCTCCCTATCCTCTTGCTTTTAATATAACTGTAGAAACCTTTCGGATTTACTTTCACCTTATTTGCCAAACCAACTTCGTATCTTAGCTTTTCTAATCTCTTTCTTAAGATTCCTTTTACATTCTTTATATTCCTCAAGCAATTCCTTTACTCCATGCTGCCTATATCTATTGTAGATGTCCCTCTTTTTTCGAACCAAGTTTCTAATATCCCTTGAAAACCATGGTGCTTTCAAACCTTTAACCTTTCCTTTCAACCTAACAGGAACATAAAGATTCTGTATCCTCATAATTTCACCCTTAAATGACCTCCATTACTCTATTACATCCTTCCCTTAAAACAACTTGACCAAATCCACTCTCTCTAAATCCCTTCGCATCTCCTCAAAGTTGGCCTTTCTCCAATCAAAAATCTCAACTCCAGGTCCAGTCCTGTCCTTCTCCATAATTATATTGAAGCTAATGCTATTGTGATCACTGGACCCGAAGTGCTCCCCAACACATACATCTGTCAGCTGACCTATCGCATTCCCTAACAGGAGATCCAACACTGCCCCATCTCTAGTCGGTACTTCTATGTATTGTGGCAAAAAACTATCCTGCACACATTTCATAAACTCTAAACCATCCAGCCCTTTTACAGAATGAGCTTCCAAATCTATGTGTGGAAAATTAAAATCTCCCACAATCACCACCTTGTGTTTACTACATATATCTGCTATCTCCTTACACATTTGCTCTTCCAACTCACGCTCCCCATTAGGTGGCCTATAATACACTCCTATCAGTGTTACTACACCTTTCCCATTCCTCAATTCCATCCAAATAGCCTCCCTAGAGGAGCTCTCTAATCTATCCTTCCAAAGCACCGCCATAAGATTTTCTCGGACAAGCAATGCAACACCTCCTCCTCTGGCCCCTCCTACTCTATCACACCTGAAGCAACTAAATCCAGGAATATTTAGTTGCCAATCACACCCTTCCTGCAACCATGTTTCACTAATAGTCACAACATTATAATTCCAGGTATCAATCCGCGCTTTAAGCTCATCCACCTTTCTTACAATGCTCCTAGCATTAAAATAGATACATTTAAGATACTCTCCACCTCCTCCTCTCTTTTCATCCATAACAATGCATTCAAATTTATTATCCTTTTCTCTCTTCTCCCCTACATCTTCGGGCTGAGCGCATCCCTTCTCCATCACCTGCCTTTCCTCCCTCACACACTGTCTACTTACTTGCTCTACTGGTGAACTAACCTCCTCTCCCATAGTTTCCTCAAATTGATTTTTGAGGAGGTCATACTCTCTTCTCACTGCTGGCATCAGGAAGAAGGTACAGGAGCCTCAGGACCCACACCATTATGTTCAGGAACAGTTATTACCCCTCAACAATCAGGCTCTTGAACCAACGGGAATACCTTTACTCAACTTCACTTGCCCCATTATTGAATTGTTCCCACAACCTATGGACTCACTTTCAGGGACTCTTCATCTCATGTTCTTGATATTTGTTGTTCATGAATTTATTATTGTTATTTCTTATTTTTTCTTTTTGGATTTGCACAGTTTGTTGTTTTGTGCCAATTGGTTGTTTGTCCATCCAGATGGGTGCTGTCTTTCATTGATTCTATTATGTTTCTTGGATTAACTGAGTGTGCCCACAGGAAAACAAATCTCAGAGTTGTATATGGTGATGTATACTGTATGTACTTCGATGATAGATTTACTTTGAGATATCACAAATTGTCTCATAGGTGGTGAAGTATTTTTTAAAAGTATTTACTATTCTAAAATAAGAAACAAGGGAGCCACACATAGGTATCATTCCCACATCTGATCAAATGACTTGTTTTATTAATGTTGGTTGAGGAGTAAGTGCTGGTTAACAAATACTAAGTTAATGAAATTTACAGGGTAAACACCTGTGCAAAACTACATGATTGGTTTGTAGATGGAAGATAAAGCTCTTGGCTCAGTTCTTGTTGAAGTGAAGGGAGGAAAATGCTTCTTAAAGCAGTATGTATTTGCCTATTGCAACAGCCAACAATAATGTTTCTGCTGCCGTCCTTAATTCCAAGACCTATCTCTATTTCATTGGTTAAGTTTTATGCATACAGCAGAATGTTTGAACCTGCGAAGATGCCACTCCTAATGTGGAACTGAAAGGAAAATCACACTCATCAGTATTTGTTTGTTGTAATCCATTCTGAAATAAACTTAAATGGAGTCATGGTAATAGTTATACAGCAGGACAACAGGCCATTCAGCCCAATAAACCACTCTGACCATCAAACCATCTACACCAATTCTATACCAATCCCATTTTATTTCTCTCAAATTCCCTTTCCTTCCCCTTTCTCTGTCCCCCAGATTCTACCACACACTGACTACTGGGGGCAATTTTGAACTGTATGTCTCATTGAGATGTGGGAATGAATTGGAGCATGCAGAGGAAACCCATATAGTCACAGGAAGAATGCGTAATGTCCTGAGTTACTGCTGTATAAAGCTCGCTTTCATGGCATTTATATCCTCGGTATAATAAACTTGAACTTGAAAATGTTGTGTAAACAGCACAAACAGTACCAGAGATGAGGATTGAACATGGATTTCTGGAGCAGTTAGATGGCAGCTGTGCCACTGCACTGTCCTGAGCAGGGTGTTAAGCACCTCCTGTTTTATGTCACTTATCACACATTCAACCATAGGAAAAAAATCATTCTAAATTGAAATGTAGATTTTCACACAATATCGCTTCCCTGCTTCTGGCAGCATTTGCACCCTCCTTTATCTGTCAGCCCTCTACCTCATCTGCCAGTTCTAGTCCCACTCCTTCCCTCCATCTCTTTAAGTTCAGGGAGAAGGTAAAGTTAGTATTATAGTATTACAGTGGAGTGAAGGGAATTACAGAGAAAGGAGCTGCCCCATATTGATCAGAAGGGGACACTAGCAGTGATGACAGCAGAACAGCAATGGCTGGAATTCCTGGGTGCAATGTGGAAAGTGAAGGATAGATACATCCGAAAGATGAAGTAGTATTCTAAAGGGAGGGTGAGGCAACTGTGGCTGACAAGGGATGTCAAAGACTGCAGAAAAGCAGAAGAGAGGGCATATAATATAGCAAAGGATAATAGGAAGTTAGAGAATTGGGAAGCAATTAAAAACCACCAGGCAATTAAAAAAACCATAAGGAGAGAAAAGATGACATATGAAGGTAAGTTTGCTAATAATACAAAAGAGGATGCCAAAAGATATTTCAGATATATAAAAAGTGAAAGAGAGGGGAGAGTGAATATCAGACCACTGGAAAATACCTCTAGAGAGATAGTAATAGGAGATGAAAAAATGGTGAACAAACTTAATAAATATTTTGTGCCAATCTTCGTGTCAGTTCAGAAATTTGAGAATATCAGGGGGCTAAAGTGAGTGTAATTGCTTTTAATAAGGAGAAGGTGCTTGGGAAGCTGAAAGGTCTGAAGTTTTGATAAGTCAGCTGGACCACACCCCAGGATTCTGAAAGATGTATCTAAAGAGATTGTGGAGGCATTAATGATCTTTCAAGAATCACTATATTCTTGGTATGTATGGTTCCAGAGGACAGGAAAATTGCAAATGTTACTTCAGTCTTTAAGAAGGGAGGCAGACAGAAGAGAGGAAATTATAGGCCTCTCAGCCTGACTTCAGTGGTTGGGAAGATGTTGTAGTCCATTATTAGGGATGAGGTTTTGGGGTAGTTGGAGTCACATGATTAAAAAAGGCCAAAATCAGCATGGTTTCTTTATGGGGAAATCTTGCCTGATGAACTTGTTGGAATTCTTTAACCAGCCTTTGAAATGGTGCTGCACATGAGACTGCTTAACAAGAAAAGAGCCAATGTATCAGAAGAAAATTACTACTATGGCTAGAAGATTGGTTGACTGGCTGGAGGCAAAGAATTGGAACAAAGGAGGCCTTTTCTGAATGGCTGCCAGTGACTAGTGGTGTTCTGCAGGGGTCAGTGTTGGGATCATATCTTCTTATGTTATATGTGAATGATTTAGATGTCAGAATTGTTGGCTATATGGCCAAGTCTGCAGATGATACTAAGATACATAAGCCACATATCTGAAAAACAAAGATGTGCTGTCATTGGAGAGGATCCAGGGGATATTCACAAGAATGTATCTGGGAATGAAAGGGTTAATGTATGAGGAGCTTTAGGTGGCTTTGGGTCTGTATTTGCTAGAGTTTAAAGGAATGAGGGGTGATTTCATTAAAAGTTATCAGATATTGAAAGGCCTAGATGTGGAGGTGATGTTTCCTTTAGAGGGGGAGTCTAGAACCAAAAGTCACAGCCTTCGAATAGAGGGATGTCCATGTAGAACAGAGATGAGGAGGAATTTCTTTAGCCAGAGGGTAGTGAATTGGTGGAATTTATTGCTCCAGACGGCTGTGGAATCCATTTTGTTAGGTATATTTAAAGTGAAGCTTGATAGGTTCTTGATTAGTGAGAGTGTCAAAGGTTATGGGGAGAAGGCAGGAGAATGGGATTGCCAAGGATAATAAATCAACCATGATGGAATAGCACAGCAGACTTAATGGGCCGAATGGTCTAATTCTGCTTCTAAGTCTTCTGGTTTTATGGTATTATGGTCTTTCTCCTCCCGCTTTCTTTCCAGTTCAGATGAAGGGTTTTGATCCAAAACATCAACTGTCCATTTCCCTCTACAGATTGTAAACAGGAGAAATTCTGCAGATGTTGAAAATTCAAACCAACACACAAAATGCTGGACTGACTCCATGGATCAGGCAGCATCTATGGAAATGAATGAACAGTTGATGTTTCCGGTCAAGACCCTTCTTCAGGACAGATGCTTTTAGATGCATTAAAATCCTCCAGCACTTTTGTATGTACTACAAATTCCAGTATCTGCAGTCTCTCAGGTGTAGATATTGTTCTCTCTTTGACTCTAAGTTGTAGCTTACCTTTCACAAACCTCAGAACTTTCAAACAGATTGGCTCCACCTAGACTGGTTCTGGTAGCCTTAGTGACAATGTGACAAATTGGGGAGAGTTATTACATGGCACAGTGCTTACAGAGGCAGCAGTCCCTAATTAACAATCACCTTTTACCAACAGCAGTATAGAAAGTGAAAACACGATTCATTGAATGGAATCAATAGGCACACTGGACTGAATGAAAATTGTGATATAGAAATGCAGAGGGATGATTTATTTTCTGGTGTAACAATCATACTCCAGATCGAAAAGGTTGGCGTGTCAGGGCTGGAGATGAGGAACTGTCTGGTTCAGTTTCCTGCTGTGAGGTTATTTGTCTCTGCACTGAAATTCAGCTCACTGCTCCGTGAGACTTGCTCATCTTTGTGTTGAGCTGAGACTGTGGCCTACAAGTAACAGGATTCTGGACTCACTTTCTTGAACCTGAGTTCAGAATGCTGTTCAATAACTTATTATTGGTATGATTTGTTTTCGCTGTCTGAACATTGGGTGTTCAACAGTCTTCTTTCGCTTCAGTGGGTTCTATGGAGTTTCTTTGTCTTGTGGCTGCCTGTAAGGAGGCATAAAACACAGAACATAGAATAGTACAGCACAGTACAGGCCCTTCTGCCCACAATGTTGTGCTGACCCTTAAACCCTGTCTCCCATATAATCCCCCACCTTAAATTCCTCCACATACCTGTCTAGTACTTTCTTAAACTTCACTAGTGTATCTGCTTCCACGGCTGATTCAGGCAGTGCATTCCATGCACCAACCACTGAGTAAAAAAAAAACCTTCCTCTAATATTCCCCTTGAACTTCCCACCCCTTAAAGCTATGCCCTCTTGTATTGAGCAGTGGTGCCCTGGGGAAGAGGCACTGCCTGTCCACTTTATCTATTCCTCTTAATATCTTTGTCACGTTCTCCTTCGGGTGTAACGAAACGCCGAATTTAACGTCCGGATAAACCACAGTTAATAAGAACCAGATCGCAGTAAGATTAACCATTTACTGTTCACTCTTCACATTAACATATGGTGAAAACTGTTGATAAAACAATACAAGATTGATACAGTATTTGTTCCTTCCTTAATATCACATTTCAAGTGTAAATACTTGCAAAGGTGACTATAACTACATTACACTAAGGTGCAGTATACAGGGAGAGTTTACCTGCTCCATTGACTACTTTAAATACACTTCCATGCAAACTATCCGCGACTCTTTAACTAACGAAAGCATAAACATTATCTACCGTCGTTACCTCTAACAGGATCAGCATTAATATCTTAGTTCAATATATCGATTATCTATTAACTTACAGCGTTGCTCTCACTGTGATTTCTCATGCCTGCAAAACTGCTTGTGCTCAGGTGAGCCTCGTGGAAAGCCCCCACCCTCGCGCTAATTTCAAACCGGTGTTTTCCCACAAGACGCGGCGAAACCGGATGTGACGTCATCGCATGCCGATATATTTTACATGCAATGAATACACTTTAAACACTTCTAATTCTAACTAGAAAATACTATTGAATGAATTACTAAGCGAAAATATTATAAACTAAATAACTGTCGTAAAGACAGCACACTCCCCGCTTGACCTTCGTAAGGTCACAATGAGCAGAGTACAAAACTTAGTCTCTTAATCAGTCATTGGGTAGAAGTAGAATAACTTCTGTAACTGGCCCTTGGTAAATTTTCACATCGCCTTGGTCGGTAGTCTTCAATTCGATCTTCCTGACATGTCCATCCTCGCTAGGGAATGTAGCAGTGATTCTGGCCGTTGGCCAGCTGTTGCGAGCGACTTGCTTGTCCCTGAGCAGGACTAAGTTTCCAACTTGAAGATTCCTGCGGGGTTCTGTCCACTTTTGTCTCTGTTGCAACAAAGGTAGATATTTTTGTCTCCAGCAAGGCCAGAACTGATTTGCCAGAGCCTGGACTTGTCTCCATTGCTTTGTGTACAGATCCCTGTCTGAAAAGTCTCCTGGTGGAGGAGGTGCCCCTGCCTTCTGTGTAAGGAGCATTGATGGCGAAAGGATGAAGGGGTTTTCTGGGTCAGAAGACACAGGTAGGAATGATTGTGCGTTTATAATGGCTGTGACCTCTGCCATTAGGGTGCACAGTACCTCGTGGGCCAATCGGGTGCGTTGCTGTATCTCAGGTTTCTTTTTCCAGGTTTTCCGTAAGGACGTGAACCGTTTGACTGCCTGCTCTTTGTTATCTGGTGAGCGCTGGCGTGGTTCTCTGATTGGCAATGGGGCAACCCCATTATTTGCTTCATCTCTGAAGACCTTGGTGTCTTTGGGTTTTAAAGAAATGGTATCTTGAGCTGATTGTGCAAGTTTGTTTCCGCGCTCGGTTCGAACGAAAACTGACTGACCTAGCGTCTCGTCGGTTACTTTACGCTTGGTAATGTCTTGTTGTGCTTCTTTAGGGTACACCTCAGTGAGGCAGATCTTGGAACAAGAACGGCTTGACTGAGTTTGACCGCAAACTTCTGTACAGTTCGAGCTGACAATTGTTGTCCTGGAGTGAACCTCTCCCTCCCCGCCGTCCTGTTGTGGGGGTGAAGGAGCGTTGTCGGTTCTTTCATTCTTGACTTCATCACGGAGCCGTGAGGGTAAATTTCCTTCCTCGTATGGATGTGATGCAATCGTGACTCTCTGAGGTTCCTCGTAGCTGGGGAAGTTATCGAATACGTATGGAGAGGGGAGACGAGCCTGCCTGTCTATTTGAGATTGTACATAGTCGCTTGTGCGTTCCAGTCTGGTCCTTTCTAAAGTAGATCTTGCTGCGGTCAGATCACGCGACCCTTCAGCTTCTTCTATGTACTTTGCTTCCGCCATGGCAGCAGCTTCTTCTCTTTCTAGCTGCAGCACTTGCAACTCTGTCGATATTTTTGCCATTTCCAACTGGGTTTCGGCT
Organism: Hypanus sabinus; assembly: GCF_030144855.1. Classification (NCBI taxonomy): domain Eukaryota; kingdom Metazoa; phylum Chordata; class Chondrichthyes; order Myliobatiformes; family Dasyatidae; genus Hypanus; species Hypanus sabinus. The sequence continues at coordinate 128,460,405 of NC_082710.1, read as the reverse complement.
TCTCGGGCGGCCGCTTTCCTTTGTCTGGCGGCCTCTATGTACTTTGCTTCCGCCATGGCAGCAGCTTCTTCTCTTTCTAGCTGCAGCACTTGCAACTCTGTCGATATTTTTGCCATTTCCAACTGGATTTCGGCTTCTCGGGCGGCCGCTTTCCTTTGTCTGGCGGCCTTTTCCTTCTGGATTTCGGCTTCTCTGGCGGCCCTTTCTTTCTGGATTTCGGCTTCTCTGGCGGCCCTTTCTTTCTGGATTTCGGCTTCTCTGGCAGCCTTTTCTTTTTCTCTGGCAGCCTCTTCTCTTTGTCTGGCGGCCCTTTCGGCTTCTTTGGTGGCCAGTTTCATTTTCAAAACTGCCTCTTGTTTGGCGTAATGCAGTCGCACCTTGGCGGCTTCTGCCTTGGCTCTTGCCTGTGTGGACTTACTTGATGTCGTTCTACTGCCCTTGTCGCTGGGCGCCATCGACTTGATCCCGGATCGAGCTGACATTGCAGCACTTGAAACACCTGATAATGCCGCTTTTTCACTGTCACGTTCTCCTTCGGGTGTAACGAAACGCCGAATTTAACGTCCGGATAAACCACAGTTAATAAGAACCAGATCGCAGTAAGATTAACCATTTACTGTTCACTCTTCACATTAACATATGGTGAAAACTGTTGATAAAACAATACAAGATTGATACAGTATTTGTTCCTTCCTTAATATCACATTTCAAGTGTAAATACTTGCAAAGGTGACTATAACTACATTACACTAAGGTGCAGTATACAGGGAGAGTTTACCTGCTCCATTGACTACTTTAAATACACTTCCATGCAAACTATCCGCGACTCTTTAACTAACGAAAGCATAAACATTATCTACCGTCGTTACCTCTAACAGGATCAGCATTAATATCTTAGTTCAATATATCGATTATCTATTAACTTACAGCGTTGCTCTCACTGTGATTTCTCATGCCTGCAAAACTGCTTGTGCTCAGGTGAGCCTCGTGGAAAGCCCCCACCCTCGCGCTAATTTCAAACCGGTGTTTTCCCACAAGACGCGGCGAAACCGGATGTGACGTCATCGCATGCCGATATATTTTACATGCAATGAATACACTTTAAACACTTCTAATTCTAACTAGAAAATACTATTGAATGAATTACTAAGCGAAAATATTATAAACTAAATAACTGTCGTAAAGACAGCACAATCTTGTATACCTCTATCATGTCTCCTCTCATCCTCCTTCTCTCCAAAGAGTAAAGCCCTAGCTCCCTTAATCTCTGATCATAATGCATAATCTCTAAACCAGACAGCATCCTGGTAAATGTCCTCAGTACCCTTTCCAATGCTGTCATACAGTGGGGCAATGGGAATGGACCCAAATGCAAGACACAGATACTGAAATACTAGGAACTGGAGTGGACTAGAGTAAGGTATAGGACAGGAACACAGACTTGGGCTAGGACTTAGGCTAGGAAAACAGGACCAGGACAAAGAACTGGGAACTAGGAGCCTGGGCTTGGACTCCAAGCCAGGGACAAGGACCCAGAACCTGGGTTTTGACTCAGACTCAGACCCCAGAACTAGGCAAGGACATGACATAGCTACAGGACTGGACATGGCTTGGGTTCTTCAAGGCTTGACTGCCAGACTAGACATAGAATTCCTGCACAGAACAAGAACCCAAAGCTTTGACTTGATCTTGGGACACCTGAACACAGAGCCTTGGTCTTGAGAGAACAGGAACACAGTGACATGGAACATAGGGCCAGGACCCCTCCTTAGGAGCAGGACTTTGGGCCAGGGATCTACACAGTGTCAGGACCCCTCCCAGGGAACAGGGCATAGGGCCAGGACTCATACACAGAACACAGAGAGACAATTCCCAACACAAGGTAGCAGCAAACAGCCAGACCTACCTAGCAAAGGTATGGACACAGAGACTGTACCAAACAACAATAGACAGTTCCTTATATAGACACAGCAGGGCTCCAATCTTGTTCACGAGGGCATAGAACAGTCCAGCCAATGAAGTTAAACCCAGGAGCTATTTATGTAGCCAGCCCAAAATGAGAATCAGATGCCTCAATTAGAGCACCCAACAGAACAAGGGAAAACCAGAAAACCTGGAATAAGGAACAATGGACTGGACTGTGAACCAGAATGCAGACTTAACGGACCAGACCATGACAAATGCTTGCACATCCTGCCTATAGTGAGGTGACGAAAACTGGACACAGTACTCCAAGTGTGGGCTAACCAGAGTTTTATAGAGCTGCATCATTACCTTGCAACTCTTAAACTCTATCCCTCGACTTTAGAAAGTTAACACCCCATATGCTTTCTTAACTACCCTATCTACCTGTGAGGCAACTTTCCAGGATCTGTGGACATGTACTCCCAGATCCCTCTGCTCCTCCACACTACCAAGTATCTTGCCATTTACTTTGTACTCTGCCTTGGAGTTTGTCCTTCCAAAGTGTACCACTTCACACTTCTCCGGGTTGAACTCCATCTGCCACTTCTCAGCCCACTTCTGCATCCTATCAATCTCTCCCTGCAATGTTCGACAATACTCTACACTATCTACAAAACCACCAACCTTTGTGTTGTCTGCAAATTTGCCAACCCACTCATCTACCCCTATATCCAGTTCGTTAATAAAAATCATGAAAAGTAGAGGTCCCAGAACTGATCCTTGTGGGACACCACTAGTCACAATCCTCCAACCTGAATGTACTCCCTCCACCATGACTCTCTGCTTTCTGCAGGCGAGCCCATTCTGAATCCACCTGGTCAAACTACCCTGGATCCCATACCTTCTGACTCTCTGAATAAGTCTACCGTGTGGAACATTATCAAATGCCTTACTGAAATCCATGTAGATCACATCCACTGCACTACCCTCATCTGTATGCCCGGTCACCTCCTCAAAGAATGTCAAGATTGTATAAAGTTGACAACCTTTGATAATAAATGCATTTTGATAATCCACTTCTCAAGAGTTTGTTTGTAGTTTTCATAAATTTACCTCTGTAACTGGATAATGAAGTAAGACACAGAACTTAAAATAAACCTTTCAACAAAAGTGGCTAAACCATTTATGATGATTGGAAAAATATTAATATTTTTAAGCTTATTGTTCATTACATCCATTATAAGGCCATAAGATACAGAAACAGGATTAAGGCATTTGCCCCATTGAATCTGCACTGCTATTTCCCCTTCAGCCCCAATCTCTAACCCTTTCTCCATATTCCCTTCATACCCTGACCAATCAAGAAAACATCAATCTCTGCCTTAAGTATACATTAAGTCTTGGCCTCCACAGTTGATCGTGGTAAAGAATTCCACACTTTCACCACTCCCTGGCTGAAGAAATTCCTCCTCATCTCCATTCTAAAAGGATGCCCCTGTATTCTGAAGCTGCATCCTCTGGTCTGACACTCTCCCACTAGAGAAAACATCCTCTCCACATCCAGTCTATCAAGACTTTTCACCCTTTTGACAAATTTCAATGAGATGACCCCTCATTCTCCTTAATTCTAATGAATACAGGCCCAGAGCCGTCAAATGTTCTTCATATGACAAGCTATTCAATCCTGGAATCATTTTCGTAAAACTTCTTTGAACTCTCTGTAATGTATGAATCAATTTCTTTTAGTGCAATGAAGCCCCTCCCTCACCACTTTGAACTATGTATTGATTTGTTGTTTGCACATGTGCTCTCTCTCTCTCTCTCTCTCTCTCTCTCTCTCTCTCTCTTTCTCACTATCTATCTCTATCTCTCTCTCTCACTAGTTAAATACACCAGTTAAAGCCATCTCTCGTGTGTGCTTTTATTTGATCGATATTTGTTGTGTACAGACATGACAATTTGGCGACCAGTATGAACTTGAATGTCGGGAAATATCATGAACTGCATTGACATTTATGGGACAAAACTATGAGAGTTAAACAGCACAAGAACACTGATGACTGCTACCTGGTTACAATGTTGGGCACTATTCCGAGGTGCCCACTCTTATGACATAGAGTTCAACGATAACAAACAGCATTTTCCACTAAAGGCAACTGAAGAAGAAAAAGTCTTCATACTGTGACCCAGCAGAAGTGTTGCACACCACGTTGTGGACCAGCTGATGGTGACAAACACAGAAATTCAAAGGGAAACAAAGAATGACCCGGCATTGTCAAAAATCTATAAAGTCGCGGTGCAAGGATGGCCTGTCAAGGTAACTCTGTTTCCAGAGTTCTCAGTGAGACATTCCAACTGTATGTATGTCAAAGAATGCTGGGGTGTGTATCTCGTGTTGTGGTTCCCTCTAAGCTGTGCACCAGAGTGTGAGAGAATCTGCATGAAGGACACTTGGGTACAGTGCAGTGGAGATAGACCAGGAAATTACAGACCAGTGAGTCTTACCTCAGTAGTTGGAAAGTTGATGGGGAAGATCCTGAGAGGCAGGATTTATAAAAATTTGGAAAGGTATAATATGATTAGGAGTAGTCAACATAGCTTTGTCAAGGGTAGGTCGTGCCTTATGAGCCTGATAGAATTTCTTGAGGATGTGACTAAACGCATTGATGAAGGAAGAACAGATGTAGTGTATAGTGTACAAGGTAGATGTAGTGTATCTGGATTTCAGCAAGGCATTTGATAAGGTACCCCATGCAAGGCTTATTGAGAAAGTAAGGAGGCATGGGATCCAAGGGGACATTGCTTTGGGGATCCAGAACTGGCTTGCCCACAGAAGGCAAAGAATGGTTGTAGACAGGTCATATTCTGCATGGAGGTCGGTGACCAATGGTGTGCCTCGGGGATCTGTTCTGGGACCCTTACTCTTTGTGATTTTTATAAATGACCTGGATGAGGAAGTGGAGGATGGGTTAGTAAGTTTGCTGATGACTCAAAGTTTGGAGGTGTTGTGGATAGTGTGGAGGGCTGTCAGAGGTTACAGTGGGACATTAAGAGGATGCAAAACTGGGCTGAGAAGTGGCAGATGGAGTTCAAATGAGATAAGTGTGAAGTGATTCATTTCGGTTGGTCAAATATGATGGCAGAAAATAGTATTAAAGGTAATACTCTTGGCAGTGTGGAGGATCAGAGGGATCTTGCATCTGTATTTACTAAGGAAACTGGCATGGAGTCAATGGAAATAAGGCAAACAAGTAGTGAGGTCATGGAACCTAGACAGATTGAAGAGGAGGGGGTGATTGCTATATTGAGATAAATTGGAGTAGATAAATTCCCAGAACCTGACAGCGTATTCCCTCGGACCTTGAAGGAGATGAGTGTTGAATTTGCAGGGGCCCTGGAGGAATATTTAAAATGTTGGTATCTATGGGTGAGGTGCCAGAGGATTGGAGGTTAGCTCATGTTGTTCAGTTGTTTTAAAAAAAAGCTCTAAAAGTAATCCGGGAAATTATAGGCCAGTAAATTTAACATTGGTAGTAGGTAAGTTATTAGAAGGAGTACTAAGAGATAGGATTTACAATTATTTAGATAGACAGGGACTTATTAGAGAGAGTCAACATGGCTTTGTGCGTGGTAAGTCATGTTTAACAAATCTATTAGAGTTTTTCGAGGAGGTTACAAGGAAAGTGGATGAAGGGAAGGCAGTGGATGTTGTCTACATGGACTTCAGTAAGGACTTTGACAAGATCCTGCATGGGAGGTTAGTTAGGAAGGTTCAGTCGCTAGGTATACATGGTGAGGTAGTAAACTGGATTAGACATTGGCTCAGTGGGAGATGTCAGAGAGTGGTAGTGGAGGATTGCTTCTCTGAGTGGAGGCCTGTGACTAGTGGTGTGCCACAGGGATCAGTGCTGGTTCCATTGTTATTTGTCATCTATATCAATGATCTGGATGTTAATGCGGTAAATTGGATCAGTAAATTTGCTGATGATACAAAGTTTGGAGGTGTAGTGGACAGTGAGGAAAGCCTTCAAAGCTTGCAGATGGATCTGGACCAGCTGGAAAAATGGGCTGAAAAATGGCAGATGGATTTTAATAAAGACAAGTGTGAGGTATTGAACTTTGGAAGGGGAAAAAAGTAGAACATACAAGATAAATGGTAGGGCACTGAGGAGTGCAGTAGAACAGAGGGATCTAGGAATGCTGATACAAAATTCCCTAAAAGTGGCGTCACAGGTAGATAGGGTAGTAAAGAGAGTTTTTGGTACTTTGGCCTTTATAAATCAAAGTATTGAGTATAAGAGTTGGAACGTTATGGTGAGGTTGTATAAGGCATTGGTGAGGCCGAATTTGGAGTATTGTGTGCAGTTTTGGTCACCGAATTACAGGAAGGATATTAATAAGGTTGAAAGAGTGCAGAGAAGGTTTACAAGGATGTTGCCGGGACTTGAGAAACTGACTTACAGAGAAAGGTTGAATAGGTTAGGACTTTATTCCCTGGAGTGTAGAAGAATGAGGGGAGACTTGAAAGGTATATAAAATTATGATGGATATAGATAGAGTGAATGCAAGCAGGCTTTTTCCACTGAGTCTAGGGGAGAAAAAAACTAGAGCACATGGGTTAAGGGTGAAGGCGGAAATGTTTAAAGGGAAAATTAGTGGGGGCTTCTTCACACAGAGAGTGGTGGGAGTGTGGAATGAGCCGCCAGATGAAGTGGTAAATGCTTTTAACTTTTAAGAAAAACTTGGACAGGCACATGGATGAGAGGTATATGGAGGGATATGGGCCAGGTGCAGGTCAGTGGGACTAGGCAGACAAATTGTTCAACACAACTAAGAAGGGCCAAAAGGCCTGTTTCTGTGCTGTAATGTTCTATGGTTCTATCTTGGGATCCAAGTCCATAGGACGCTCAAAGCAGCTGCGCAAGTTGACTTTGTGGTTAAGAAGGAATACGGTGTATTGGCCTTCATCAATCATGGAATTGAATTTAGGAGCCGAGAGGTAATGTTGCAGCTATATAGGACCCTGGTCAGATTCCACTTGGAGTATTGTGCTCAGTTCTGCTAGCCTCACTACAAGAAGGATGTGGAAGCCATAGAAAGGGTGCAGAGTAGATTTACAAGGATGTTGCCTGGATTGCGGAGCATGCCTTATGAGAATAGGTTGAGTGAACACGGGCTTTTCTTTTTGGAGCGACAGAGGATGTGAGGCGACCTGATAGAGGTGTATAAGATGATGAGAGGCATTGATTGTGTGGATAGTCAGAGGCTTTTTCCCAGTGCTGAAAAGGTTTCCACAAGAGGACACAGGTTTAAGTTGCTGGGGAGAAGGTACAGAGGAGATGTCAGGGGTAAGTTTTTTACTCAGTGTGGTAAGTGTGTGGAATGGGCTGCCGGCGTCGGTGGTGGAGGCGGATATGATAGCGTCTTTTAAGAGACATTTAGATAGGTATATGGAGCTTAGTAAAATAGAGGGCTATAGGTAAGCCTAGTAATTTCTAAGGTGGTGACATGTTCTGCACAACTTTGTGAGCCGAAGGGCCTGTGTTGTGCTGTGGGTTTTCTTTGTTTCTATGTTTAGAACTCTGATGTTAGTGATAGACTGTTATTGTGAAAACATGTTTATTTGGAACGTGGTTTGTGAAAGTTTTGTGAAAGTTGTGAAAATGGAGTGTTTTGTACATATACAGTTTTATGGTGCATTAAACTAAAGGGGGAGGAACTGCAATGTATGATTGTACTTCTTTTAGAGCAATGACCCCTCCCTTAACACTATCTATAGACCTGTTTCTGGGCATGCACATTTGCTCTCTCTCTTGCTTCAATGTGAATAGTTTAAGCCATCGCCTGTGTACGTGCTTTTATTTAGTTGTGCACAGATACAACACTCTACAGTTTCATCACATTCTTTCCAAGATAAGGGGCTCAGAACTGCTCAGAATGCTGCAAGTGAGGCTCAACATTGCTTTATAAAGTCTCAATTTTACATCCTTGCTTTTATATTCTCGTCCTCTTGAAATAAATACTAACATCACAGTTGCCATGCTCACCACAGACTCAACCTTCAATTTAAGCTTTAGGGAATCTTGCACAATGACTCCCAAGTCCTTTTGCACCTCAGTATTTTGTATTTTCTCTCCATTTAGAAAATGGTCATTTTCACTTCTTCTACTAAAGCGCATGATTATACACCTCCTGAAACGGTATTCTATCTGCCACTTCTTAGCCCATTCTCCTAATCAGTCTGTCCTTCTGTAGCCTCTCTCTTTACTCAAAACTACCTGCCCCTCCACCTATCATCATATTGTCTGCACACCTTGCAACAAGGCCATCAATTCCATCATCCAAATCATTGACATATAAAATAAAAACAATCAGTCCCAACACAGACTCTATGGAACATCACTAGTAACTGGCAGCCAAACAGAAATGGCTCCCTATATTCCCACTCTTTGCCTCCTACCAATCAGCCACTGCATTATCCATACTAGAATCTTGCTGGTTCCATTGGAGCTTCCAATGTGTGCTGCATCTGCGAGGCTGAGTCGGGCGAAGCCTTGGAAGTCCATTGCGGGGGTATTCCCTTCTGCTGCCGGCATGGAATGGCGAGTCTGTCGGGACCCTGAGGACTTGTGGAAACTGTGGTGATTTCTTTTGAACTGATAGTCCTTTAACGTCTTGGACTATTTTTACTGTGCCCATAGTCCGTTTTTTTTTTATCAATTATGCTATTATTTACACAGTTGTAACTATATGTTGTAATTATGTGGTTTTGTGTAGGTCTTGTAGCTTTAGTTTTTAGTCTTGTTTTTGTCTGGTGGATTTTGGAGCTCCTTTCCAGGGAACGCGCTAGACAGCAGCGCGATATTAATACACAGCAGCCTCTCCGGACTCTGGATTTGGGGATAGTCAAATGTTACGTGGATTTTCCGGCGTAGTCTGTTTTGTCATATGCTTTTGTGATATCATTCTGGGGGAACGTTGTCTCATTTTTTAACTGCATTGCATTTGTGGTTTCTAAATGGCAATAAACTGAATTTGAATCTGAATAAGCTTGTAGTTTGTTAAGCAGACTCATGTGAGGTACCTTGTCAAAGGCTTTCTGAAAATCCAAGTACACATCATTAACCAATTCCCCTTTGTCTATCCTTCCTGTTTTTTTACTTCAAAGGATTCCAACAGATTTGCCAAGTAAAATTTTCCCTTGATGAAACCATGCTAACTACAACCTCTTTTATCATGTGCCTTCAAGCACCCTGAGCCCTCATCCTTAATGATAGACTCTAAAATCTTCTCAACCAGTAAGGTCAGACTAAATGGCCTATAGTTTCCTTTCTTGAAGAGTGGAGTGACATTTGCAAATGTCCAGTCTTCTGTAACCATTTGAGAATCTAATCATTCTTCAAATATCATACTAATACCTCAATGATCTCTTCAGCCAGCTCTTTCAGAACTCCGAGGTGTACACAATCTGTTCCAGGTGACATATTTCCCTTTCAATCTTCCAAGAACCTTCTCTCTAGTAATGGTAACTTCACATACTTCATCCCCTAAACACCTAGAGCTTCTGCCATACTGCTAGTGTCTTCTACAGTGAAGACTGATGCAAAAGACTTATTCAGTTTGTCTGCCATTTCCTTGTCTGCCATTACTACCTCTCCAGCATTGTCTTCCAATGGTCTGATATCCACCCTCACCTCTCTTTTACACTTCATGTATCTGAAGAAACTTTTGGTATACTCTTTAATACTATTGGCTAGCTTATTTTCGTATTCCATCTTTATCTTCTTTGTGACTTTTTCTGTTGTTTTTTAAAAGCTTCCCAATCCTCTAAATTATAACAAATTCTTGCTCTATTATATAGCCTCTGCCTGGGGTTTATATTGGCTCTGATCAATTATAGACAGCAGACAGTAGATGCAAGAGTAGGCCATTTGGCCCTTCGTACCAGCACCACAATTCAATGTGATCATGGCTGATCATCCACGAACAGTACCCTGTTCCTGCCTTCTCCCCATATCCCTTGACTCCGCTATCTTTAAGAGCACTATCTAACTCTTTCTCGAAAGCATCCAGAGAATTGGCCTCCATTGTCTTCTGAGGCAGAGCATTCCATAGATCCACAACTCTCTGAGTGAAAAAGTTTTCCCTGAACTCCATTCTAAATGGCCTACCCCTTATTCTTAAACTGTGGCCTTTGGTTCTGGACTCCCCCAACATCGGGAACATGTTTCCTGCCTCCAGCATGTTCAATCCCTTAATAATCTTATATGTTTCAATCAGATCCCCTCTCATCCTTCTAAATTCCAGTGTAAACTAGCCCAGTTGGTCCAATCTTTCAACATATGACAGTCCTGCCATCCCGGGAATCAAGCTTGTGAACCTACACTGCACTCGCTCAATAGCAAGAATGTCCTTTCTCAAATCTGGAGACCAAAACTGAACACAATATTCCAGGTGTGGTCTCACCAGGGCCCCGTACAACTGCAGAAGGACCTCCTTGCTCCTATACTCAACTCCCCTTGTTATGAAGGCCAACATGCCATTAGCTTTCTTCACTGCCTGCTGTACCTGCATGCTTACTTTCAGTGGCTGATGAACAAGGACACCTAGCTCTCGTTGTACTTCCCCTTTTCCTCACTTGACACCATTCAGATAACAATCAATTTTGTTAACCACGGTTCTGTCTCTTTTCTTCAGCATACTTCTTCCACTTTGGGATGTATATATCCTGTGCCTTCCGAGTTGCTTCCTGATATTCTAGCCACAGCTGCACTGCCGTCATCCATGCCAGTGTTCTTTTCCAATCAATTCTAGCCGACTCTCCTTTCATGCCTCTGCAATTCCCTTTACTCCACTGTAATACTAATACATCTGACTTCAGCTTCCCCTTCTCAGATTTCAGGGTGAATTCAATCATATTATGATTATTTTTCCCTAAGCATTTTTACCTTAAGATCTCAAATTAATTCTGGATTATTGCCAGATATCCAATCCAGAATAGCAGATCTGCTAGTGGGCTCAACCACCAGCTGCTCTTAAAAAGCCATCTCATAAGCAATCTGGAAATTCTCCCTCTTGGAATCTAGCACTAATCTGATTTTTCCAATCTACTTGCATATTGAAGTCCCCGTGACTATTGCAACACTCCCCTTTTGGCATGCATTTTCAATCTCCCATTGTGATTTGTAGACTACATCCTTACTGCACCTGGGAGGCAACATACCATCCAGGAATCTTGTTCTCATGCACAGAAGCTTCTGTCTGTTCCCCAAACTAATGAATCCCCTATTCCACAGCATGCCTCTTCATCCCCCCTTCCCTTCTGAGTCACAGAGCTGGAATCAGTGCCAGAGACAAGACCACTGTGACGTTCCTCTGTTAGGTCAACTCCCCCACCCCCAACAGTATCCAAAGTGATATACCTGTCTCCGAGGGGGGTGGTCACAGGGGTAACTTCCTCCTTATATGTCACCCCTTCAGCCTCCCAAATGATCCAGAGTTCATCCAGTTGCAGATCCAACTCCTTAACACAGCTTGTTGGAAGATGCAGCTGGATGCACTTCTCACAGTTGAAAGGCAGGGATACTGGCGGTTTCTCTGCCTTTTCACATACCGCAAGAGGAACATTTCAGTATCCTGCCTGGCATCTCTACTGTCCCAGATGAACAGATATAAAGAAGGGAAGGAGAAAAACAAACTTAACCTTAAGCTTTCCTTTTCTTTGCTTTCTCTGACTGATTCCTCTCTTTGCTGAAGTGTCAAAGACCTAAAGCTTCAAGTTCACTAGTCTGACTCTGTACACTCAGACAGCAGCCACTGTGCTTGCCCCTGCCTCCCTTTAATTTGCTCTTCCTAATCAATCCCAAATGCAGATCGGTCGTTAGTCAAAGCTCTATTATGCTGCAGTGACCTGTTGCTCCCTTTTCTACACAGGCAGTGGACCTTAGTGAAATGCCCCCTTCTCAAAACTTCTGATGTACAGATTGTTCGCTGGTCAAAGCTCTGCTATGCAGCAGCGACCTGCTGCTCCATTTTCTACTCAGGGAGTGGACCTTAGTGAAATCTTCTCCTCTCAAATTATATTGGAAGGCTATTGCATACAAAACTGGAGCAAATTACATTTTTGACAATGTTGTTGAAAAGAAAATCTCAGCTCAGTTTTCAGTTACCGGCTGGTTCATCTCTAAAAAAGAAAAAAAAGGTATGCTTCTTAGAATAAAAACACTGTAGATTCATCATTCACAGGAAAGGATGTTTTGACTTTTCTTCCCTGAGCTTCTGAAGCTGCCATCAAAGGGTTTAGGATAAAGGGACAGTTCAAAATGAGTTCAGTCCGCCATTTGAAACTCTTTTCAAGAGATTTGTCTCAGGAAATCCAGAACACTGTGGTTTTCTGCACAAAAATAATAATCATTAAAGGCTTTTACCTTATACGGGAATCTTTCATTTACTGAATGCTGACACTGGGTGTATTACACCATAACTGAAGAAATTGAGTGCCATACATCAATCTTTGCTGATCAAAATAAATGAGGCAGTGTAGTAAGTAATGTGGATGGGAAAAGAGACTGACAAAATAAACAATATCAGACTAAGTTTCTGGCCAAGTCTACACCAGATAGAGGTCAGGGAGGAGAAGTGTTTTCACAATGGATCGAAGAAAGACAGAAACAGGTTTTTTTTATATTTCTAAATAGCTGAGATGCTTAGAATCGCAGAGGATCAGAAAATCAGGTTAGGAATCACAGATGTTTGTGGGCAGGCAGCAAAAATAGTTTCAAAGGCAAATGAAAAATTGGTGTTTTGCTCGACTGGGGTGAAATATAAAAAATAATTAGAAAGAAAATGCTGCAGATTCAGGTAAGCCCACATCAAGAGTCCTGTGTCAGTTCTGGGCTCTGTCCCAGGAAGAATGGAATGGTTTTCAGAAAGAAAACCAAGTACACTATAGGATAGCAGCTTACTCCATTCAGTTCAGATGATACTTAAGATGATTTTAAAAATTGTTTGGATCGATACTTTCAACCTTTGAGTCATAACCTTACAGTTCAGTGCAGGACCATTCTTTGCTGAAGACAGGAAGCATTCTCCGCATAGATTCGAGTAGAAACAAGGAATCCACTTACTGAAAGCAGTGAGATTGCATTGATCAAAGAAATAACATGGCAATAGATAGTTGTTAGTTGAAGCCATCAAAAGATATGAAGTAAAGACAGTTAAATGGATTGGAGTGGAGATCACTTAAAGTATGCTTGTTTGGCTGATCAGTCTAGTTTGGTTAAATATCACTATGCTGCTGTGTGCCTGTAACATAGTATTTATTATAGAAGCCTAAATATTTAAATGAAGCAGACGAATTATTAAATTTCCATGAAATTTTGTCTGTCTATTAACAAAGTAATAAATAAAGATAGAATGTTTCAGTAACGAGATCCAAAAATGTTGATGTATCTGTTTGTGGCACTTGTTAAATCAAACTACTTCTACTTGATTTTTATAATTCTGCATTTGTTTCAAACTCTCAGCCAAGTTTGTTCTTTGCAATGGACTAAATTGAAATGTGTGTTGCAAATGAACACATTATGTTTCCCAGACTGGCAAAGTTTGCTTCAGCATTTTTGGTGGAGTTCATCATTCAGTTAATGAAACAAAAGCAAGACACAATAATTGCAGTTAATTCCATTTCTTTCTACCATTCTCTCCATTTACTTCATTAGAACGAGGACAGGTACACAGCTAACGTTCGTAGCTCTTACTAATGGTATTATAACAGACAGAGCTACCATGCCACTTGGCACAAGATACTGTTAGCATTTAATGGCTCCAATTGTTTGCCTGTTTGCACAATCCAATTATTATTTTTGGATTTTTATTTTAATAAATTGAAAGATTCTTTGTTCAAGTACAGCACTTGCAACTTGAAAAGCAGACAAGGAAGGCTACAGGCTGTCAGTCTGTCATTTTACTAAGAGAGAGCTGTTAAGCTAGAAGTGCCCAATATCCCTGCAACCATGACAAGTGATATACATGCCCATTCAGGGCCCTTGATGCACCATCAATAACTCACACTGAGACGTAGGCGAGATATCGGCTTTTATTGACTGGAAGAAGGAACCAGGAGTGAGTGTCTATCATACAAGGTCCTGGAGACTGAGGCCGATCTTCAGGCCGCAGGTCTCCTTTATACAGGGGCCTGTGGGAGGAGCCACAGGAGCAGTCAGCAGGGGCGTGTCCCGACAGGCACATAGTTCACCACATTCACCCCCCCCCTCGTTTGAAAAAGTCCTCATGTAGCGAAGGTTCTTACAAGTCAAGCCGATCAGGCGGTCGAATCTGTCGCTGCGATCTACGTAGCACCGGCTGTGACCGCATAGGTGCCGGCAACATTGGCGATTGCACAGGGGACGGGGGTTGCACGTGTTCTTGCCCACTAGGCGCCGGTGATCCCTCATGCATGTGCGAGGCGCCTGGTATAAATGCGTACGAAACGCCCGGTATACAAGTGTCGTGAGGAGTCTGTGTAGGGCCTGGTGAGTACGGTGTCACCTCAGGTGCAGGGTTCATAGTTACCGGAGAGCCTTCAGGGTAGTTTTCTGCTGCACCTGCGGGTGCCAGGTCGCGGATGGAGACCGTGTCCTCCCGCCCATCAGGTAAGACCACGTAAGCATACTGGGGGTTCGCATGGAGAAGGTGAACCCTCTCCACCAGCGGGGAGTATTTATTGCTCCTCACATGTTTCCGGAGCAGCACTGGCCCCGGGGACGTCAGCCAAACTGGTAGGGTGGTCCCAGTGACAGACTTCCTGGGAAAAGAGAATAGGCGTTCGTGAGGGGTGGCATTGGTGGACGTACATAACAGAGAGCGGATAGAGTGCAGTGCCTCAGGGAGGACCTCCTGCCATCGAGAGACCGGCAACCCTTTTGACTTAAGGGCTAAAAGTGTGGCCTTCCACACTGTGGCATTCTCCCGCTCTACCTGGCCATTACCCCGGGGATTATAACTCGTGGTCCGACTGGTAGCAATGCCCCTAGCTAGCAAGTACTGGCGCAGCTCCTCACTCATAAAGGAGGACCCTCTATCACTGTGGATATAGCAGGGATACCCGAACAGAGTGAAGAGCTGGCGCAGGGCTTTTATGACGGACGTGGCAGTGGTGTCGGGGCAGGGGATGGCAAAGGGGAACCGTGAGAACTCGTCAATAACACTGAGAAAATAGACATTGCGGTCAGTGGAGGGAAGGGGGCCCTTAAAGTCAACACTCAGGCGTTCAAAAGGGCGGGTGGCCTTGACAAGTTGTGCCGTGTCAGGACAGTAGAAGTGCGGTTTGCACTCGGCACAAATTTGGCAGTCCCTGGTCATCGTCCTGATGTCCTCCAGGGAGTACGGCAGGTTCCGAGCTTTCACAAAATGGTAAAATCGGGTGACCCCCGGATGGCAAAGTTGTGCATGAAGGGCGTACAGCTGGTCGAGCTGTGTGCTAGCACATGTTCCCCGGGATAGGGCATCAGGGGGCTCATTGAGTCTGCCAGGCCGGTACAGGATATCATAGGTGTAGGTGGAGAGTTCTATCCTCCACCGCAAAATCTTATCATTTTTGATCTTGCCCCGCTGTTGGTTGCTGAACAGGAACGCAACCGAGCGCTGGTCGGTCAGCACAGTGAATCTTTTGCCAGCAAGATAGTGCCTCCAGTGCCTAACAGCCTCCACTATGGCCTGGGCTTCTTTCTCCACCGCGGAGTGCCGAATTTCAGAGCCTTGGAGGGTGCGAGAAAAGAATGCTACTGGTCTGCCTTCCTGATTAAGTGTAGCAGCCAGAGCGAAATCGGAGGCATTACACTCCACTTGGAAGGGAGCGGTCTCGTCCACTGCATGCATCGTAGCTTTGGCAATGTCCGCTTTAATGCAGTTGAAGGCCACGCAGGCCTCAGCAGAGAGGGGAAACGAGGTAGACTTGACCAGGGGGCGAGCCTTGTCCGCGTAATGGGGGACCCATTGGGCGTAATAGGAAAAAAACCCCAGGCACCGTCTGAGGGCCTTGAGAGTGGTGGGAAGAGGGAGCTCTAACAGGGGGCGCATACGTTCGGGATCAGGCCCAATAACCCCGTTTTCCACGACATACCCAAGTATAGCAAGGCGGGTGGTACCAAAAACACACTTGTCCCTGTTATAAGTAAGGTTCAGAGCTGCGGCCACTTGGAGAAACCGTTGGAGGTTGGCGTCGTGATCTGGCCTGTCATGACCACAGATGGTGATGTTATCCAGATAGGGAAATGTGGCCTGCAGTTGGTACTGGTCCACCATCCGGTCCATTTCCCTCTGGAAGACAGAGACACCATTCGTGACACCGAAAGGGACGCGCAGGAAGTGATAGAGCCGGCCGCCCGCCTCGAAGGCGGTGTAGGGGCGGTCCTCTGGGCAGATGGGGAGCTGGTGATAAGCGGATTTCAGATCTATTGTCGAGTACACCTTATACTGAGCAATCTGGTTGACCATATCCGCGATGCGGGGTAGGGGGTATGCGTCAAGCTGCGTAAACCTATTGATGGTTTGACTATAGTCCACCACCATCCTATTTTTCTGCCCAGTCCGAACAACCACCACCTGGGCCCTCCAAGGGCTTGTGCTCGGCTCAATGATCCCCTCCCTGAGCAGCCGCTGCACCTCCGACTGAATGAAGGCCCGGTCCCCCGCGCTGTACCTCCTGCTTTTGGTTGCCACAGGTTTACAGTCGGGGGTCAGGTTGGCGAACAGCGGTGGGGGAGGGATCTTGAGAGTGGAGAGGCTGTAAGTGTCGGTAGCGCAGCTGTTGGCCTGGTTCTGGATGGGATGTGTGTGTCCGTGTGTGTGTGTGGTCAGTAGCGGGGTATGTGAAGAAGTCCCACAAAACTGAGGATTCTTGACAGTGAGTGGTGGGAGGGGCCCGTCGTATACCATAGTCACACTTTCGAGATGGCTCTGGAAGTCCAGCCCCAATAGCACAGGTGCACACAGATTAGGCATGACCAGCAGTTCAAAGTCCCGATATACTGTGCCTTGCACCACCAAAGTCGCTACACAACCCGCCCGGATGTCTGCGGACTGCGACCCAGAGGCCAAATGGAACCTCCGACTGACCGGCCGCGTTGCAAGTCCGCAGCGTTGCACTGTGTCCGGGTGAATAAAACTCCCAGTGCTGCCCGTGTCAAACAGGCATCCAGTCCAATGCCCCTCCACCTGGATGTCCATCATGGACCTTGCAAGCTGGTGTGGGGCACTTTGGTCGAGAGTCACAGTGGCCAGAGTTGGATCGCCGTCGGGGTACCCGGTCAGCATCGGAGGGTCGGGGGCAGGGCATGCTGACGCCGACAAAGATGGCCGCTCACATCCGGGGTACCCGGTCAGCATCCGAGGATCGGGGGCGGGGCGTGCTGACGTCGACAAAGATGGCCGCCCACATCCCGGCATGCAAGATGGCGGCCCCCACGTTTCACCCGCAGCGCTGCACTCCGCTCGAGGTTGAGACTTACAGACCTTGGCGAAGTGGCCCCGCTTTCCGCAGCTGGAGCAGGTCGCTTCTCGCGCTGGACAGCGTTGTCGAGGATGTTTCTTTTGGCCACAGAAATAACAAAGCACGAGTTCCTTACGGGCCACAGCCGTGGTCTGGGTCGGGGAGCTCGTGGAATGGCGACTGGCGGCGGCGTTGGCGAATTCGCTCCTGGGAGCCGGCGGTGGCGGGGTCTGAGGCGTCCACGAAACCGGCGGGGAATCGCGCGACTGGACAGCGTCGGCGTTATGCAAAGCAGCTTCTAGAGCGTTGGCCTTCTCTATCGCCGAGCTTAAGGTAAGATCCGAGTTCTCCAGCAGTCGCTGGCGCATGTACACTGACCTCAGTCCCGTCACAAAGGCGTCTCGCACCAGCAGCTCCGCATGCTGTTCTGCCGTGAGCGTCTTGCAGTCACAAGCTCGGACGAGTGTCTGTAGTGCTCGGAGAAACTCAGCGCACGATTCGCCAGGCCGCTGTTGCCGGGTAGCTAAGCGATGTCTTGCGTAGACGGTGTTCACCGGCCGCAGGTACTGTCGTTTGAGGGCGTCCAGTGCCCCTTCGTAGGTCGGCAGGTCCCGGATAAAGGAGTAAACTTTGGAGGAGACCCTCGAGAGTAGGATTCTGTGCATAACGGCGGGTTCAGTCGCACGAAGCTCCGCCAAGTACGATTGGAAGCATGCAAGCCAGTGTTCAAAAGCGAGAGCTGCGTCAGGGTCTTGAGGGTCCAAATCCAACCGGTCCGGACGCAAAACGGGTTCCATGTTTTAAAACTTCCAGTCAATAAAATTGATGCACCATCAATAACTCACACTGAGACGTAGGCGAGATATCGGCTTTTATTGACTGGAAGAAGGAACTAGGAGTGAGTGTCTATCATACAAGGTCCTGGAGACTGAGGCCGATCTTCAGGCCGCAGGTCTCCTTTATACAGGGGCCTGTGGGAGGAGCCACAGGAGCAGTCAGCAGGGGCGTGTCCCAACAGGCACATAGTTCACCACAGCCCTAAACAGTCCTTGCAAGTGAGACAGTGCTTCACCTGCAAGTCAGTCATAGTCATTTTATTTAATCTGGTGTTCCTGGTGCATTCTCCTCTACATCAGAGAGGTCCAATGCAGATTAGGGTCTGCTTTGTTGAGCACCTTTACTCTGTCCACCATAAAAGGCAGGATCTCCTGCTGGCTACCTATTTCAATTGAACTTCCTATTTCCACATCAACATGGCTGTCCTTGGCCTCCTCTACTGCCATGATGAGGCCAAATGTAGGTTGGAGGAGCAAAACCTCATATTCTGTCAAGGTGGTCTACAACCTGATGGTATGAACATCAAATTCTCTAACTTCTAGTAACCATTCCCCTCTTCTCTCCCCTTCCCCTTTTGTTTTACTCCCCCATTTTGGTGGCCCTCTTACCCCTTATCTTGTCCTTCCCAACCTCCAGACATGCCTGTCATCCATCTCTTGTTTCCTACCTTCCCCTTACTCCACTCTTCTCTCCTATTAGATTCCTTCCTCCTTCTGTCTCTTCATCTATTACCTTCCAGCTTCTTACTTCACGCGCCCTCCTTTACCCACTCGCCTTCCACCTCACCTGGCAGCATGTACTCCTCTTCTTTCCCCACTTTCATCTCTGGCTTCTGCCCCCTTTCATTCCATTACTGATAAAGGATCTCAGTTCAAAACATTGCCTCCTTATCCCCCTTCATAAACGCTGCCTGATTTACTGAGTTTCTGTAGCATTTTTGCACGTGCCCTTTATCTGATGCGAGGTCCCAAACCTCAGTCTTTCATGGATGAAAACTCTAAAATGGTAGCTGCTTTTGATAGGGAAATATTGCTTGTTCCATTTTGATCCCAGCAACAATCTTTGATCGGGTATAACACGGTGTAGGATTTTATGAATAAAACATGTGAAACATGTTTTATGTGCGTAACAAAAGCCACAGCCCTTTATTTGTTTATTTAGATGCTGAATAGGCCCTACTGACTCTTTGAGACCTGCTGCAAAGCAACCTCCAATCTGGTGAGAGTGTGCAATTTTAAGTTCCTGGGTGTCACTACCTCTGAGGATCTAACCTCACTGCAACATAATAATGCAACTATAAAGAAGGCAAGTCAGTGGCTATATTTCATTAAGAGTTTCAGGAGATCTGATTTGCACCTAAAACACTCAAAAACTTCTACAGATGTGCCAGGGCGGGCATTTTACCTAGCTGCATCATTGTCTGCTGTGCGGTGGGGGGGGGGGGGGGAGGGAGGGTGGGGCTACTGCACAGGATTGAAGTAATTTGCATAAAGTAGTAAAATTCACCTCCGTCACAGGAGTTGATTTCCGTAGTATCAAATACATCCTCAAAGCATCAGGTGCGCCAGGAAGGATGTATCCATCATTAAGGACGCCCATCATCCATGACATGCTCTGTTCTCATTGCTACCATCAGGAAGGAGGTACAGAGGTACGAAGGCACACACTCAATGATTCAGGGACAGCCTCCTCCCTTCTGCCGTCTGATTTCAAAGGTACGTTTAACATCAGGGAAATGTATACAATATACATACTAATATTCTTTTTCTTCGTAAACAGAGGAGTATCCTGAAGAACGAGTGACAGTTAAATGTTAGAACCCCAAAGCACCATCCCCCAGCTCTCCCCTCCCAAGCACAAGCAGCAACAAAGCAACAACCCCCCCCCCCAGCAAAGCGTGCAGCTAAACATCAACAAAGACACAGATTTGCAGTAAACCAACACTACTCATTCACCTAGTAATTCGACATAACACAGCCTCTCGCTCTCTCCTAAATAAGGGAAAAAGGCGTCCCCATTTTCATAGTGAGAGGGGAGACATAACAAACAACTCACTGATTTATGATGTTAAACATCTGTTGCATAGCTTCTTCTAAGCTTAGTGCACAAAGAAATTGAGTCTCTGGGCACACAGCCAGCAGCACCAACTATTTTCCCTTTCTCTTTTAACCGGGTGAAGGGTCTGGACCAACATTTCCTCTGTCCATTTCCATCTACCGATGCTGCCTAACCTCTTGTGTTCCTCCAGCTTCTTTTACATTTGTTTAAGTTCCAGCATCTGCAGTGTCTTGCATCTTTCTCCAAAAATAAGAATTAAAGTTCTTTATTTTTTCTGAATAAAAGAACTAAAACACAAGCAAAGCTTTCGAATACATCTATACCTACTGACCTAAATCAGACATAAACTATTCTCCCAGCAGTTGGCTCTTCCTCTTCATTTCAATGACATTGTTGAACTTCCACCAGGTTAAACCCAAGGAAGTTTCAGAGGGCAGTTGGATTTCCATGCCTCAATTAGGAAGACAGAGGAGGTCTGTGTTGTCCCATTGGAAGCCAGGAGGAGTCAACTGGTGCTGTACAGTGAGCACAGGAGAGAATGCTACTTCTGGTTGAAGTCTGCACTAGTTATTGGATTTTAGGACTTGTCCTGAGAAGTACATTTAAGTTCTATAGAACTGCTGGCATCTGAACAGAAGATGCATTCCATTGTGCCTTTGATAACTTATTGCCCTCAAGTACTTGATTTCTACAAATTGTCTGCATTAATAACTACACTTTCAAATAAAAACAGTTTATTGTCTGTAGATTTCCTTAGGGTGTTTTAAGACATTGATAAAAAGCTTAGATTGAATACAAATTATTATATTTCCCCCCCAAAAATCCTTCAAGTGAGTTTCTTTCTGTGGTAGTAACAAACAAATTCTCTCCTGCCCCCTGCCTTTCTCTCTCTCTCTCTCTCTCTCACACACACACACACACATTTTTCAAATCTTAGCTATAGTCAGGAGATATAAATCACAAAACATTTTTATTGTGAGGAATGCAGAAACAAATTTATTGCACACAATTTAATGTCCATTACTAAACATGCAAAGATTTTTTCCCCCAAAGAACAAACAAGTTTTATTTCAAGTTGACATTGGAGGTTGACTCAGACAATGCTGGGAGATTTTTATTTTTCTTAAAACAGAAAACTTCTGTAAACTGTCAGATTTGTGAATAAGGATGTCCTTACGCCTTGGCCTTTCACCCAGATGGCCTGGAGGTTGCTCTTTAGGATGAGCTGTTGTAGTATGCAGCTTGTCTCTGCTGGGGTTATGTACTTGACACCTGTGCATACCGAAAGCCTAGTTATTTCCTCTTTGGCAGAAACATTTAATCACCCGATCATCTCCATAATCAGAGTGGATTAAAAGCAAGTTTCTCTCATATTGCAACAGCTGGTATTTCTGACACAACGGCGAACATACTAAAGGAGAAAAAGCATTAAACAGCTGGCCTCATTTGTTCTTTTGTATGCTCTTTAAAATCTAGAAGCTAACTCAAAGGATTAAGTTAAAAAAGAAAGTTCTGTTCGGCTCAGTTTAAAGGACATTGTGGGTGAAAATATGTCTTCAGATCTCTAACTCTTTGCACGATAATCCTTTAAATGTCTGCACTCCCTATATTTAGTGAAACCTGCAGTGGAGAGCAATGGTGTCATTTAGATTTATAATCATTCATTTAAGGGAGCACATGGTTATCATGTGCTTTAAGAGGGTTGATGGAAATGTATTAGACAGATGAACCCATAGCTTGAAGGAGCTGGAGAAGAGTCAAGTACTTGTCTCTGATGGTGTGATGAAAGGAGATGTGATCTTCCTCTGCACTGCTCACTCAAGTTACATCCACCCACACTGGATTGATTAGCTCTATTTTATTCTCAGTTGCTCCCACAATCTTACCATTATATGATCTTTACTTATGCAGTACAATCCCACTCACTTTGCTTATTTCCAACTGGCTTTAATTTGATTATCAGTGAGTCTCTAAATTTATCTTTCCTCTTTTCATTGAACTTACAAAAAGCTATCTTGAGAATCTTTTGGTTAGTGTGGTTCTCTTTCAGTTGAAAAGAAAGAAACAAAACAACAGAAAGGAGGGGAAAACACTACATTCCCCAACTTGGTATGGAAACATCAGTACCCTTGAACAGATAATGTAATGGATAAAGCCCTCCCCGCCATTGAGAACAGTGCACTGTCAAAGAAAAGGAGAATCCATCAAAAGAGATTTCTGCCCCACCCCCACCCTCCCAACAAGCCTGATGATGCTCTCTTCTCACTGCTGCCATCAGGAAGAAGGAAGAAGGACTCATAACACCAGGTTCAGGAATAGTTATTACCCCTCAATAACCTTTGGCTGTTGAACCAAAAGGGATAATTTCACTCATCTTCAATCGCCCCGTCATTGAAATGTTCCCATGACCAACGAACTCACTTTATCTCATGGTCTTGATATTTATTGCTTAGTTATTTATTATTATTATTTTTTGTATTTGCAAAATTTGTACTTTGCTTAAATGCCCAACTTAGTGTGATCTTGCATTATTTCTATAATGGGTTTAATGAGTATGCCACAAGAAAATGTATCTCAGGGTTATATATAGCGATATGTATGTAATTTAATAATAAATTTACTGTGAACTTTGAACTTAATTCCTGATCACCTCACAGCCAGTGTACTTTTGTGCTCTTTAGAACACAACAGATTCTGCAGAGCTTGAAACCCAGAACAAAATGCCGGAGGTACTAAACAGGTCAGGCAACATCAATGGAGTGGAATAAACAGTCGACCTTTCAGGCCAAGAGCCTTCATCAAAGCTACTGTAGAACAATAAGGTGAGCAGCACCTGAGGGATGAAAGAGATTGTCAATGTTTCAGGTTGAAAACCTGCATCGAGACTTTAAACATTTACTTCAGAAGTGCCAGTAGTGAGAACCAAGGAGGTATGGCCAAGGGAAGTACAGGAGGACCTACAGGACTGCTTTGGATCGGTGGACTGGACTGTATTCAGGGATTCATCTTCGAACCTGGATAAGTATGTGGCAGTTGTTACCAACTTCATTAAAACCTGTGTGGATGAGCGTGTGCCCACAAATACTTATGGTACATTCCCAAACCAAAAGACGTGGATGAACCAGGAAGTACGTCGTCTGCTGAAAGCTAGATCTGTGGCATTCAAGTCTGGTGACCCAGGCCTGTAGGCGGGCTATTTCAAGGGCAAAGAATTAACTTTGAACAAGATTGGAGGTGACATCGGACGCACGACAACACTGGCAGGGTTTGCAGGACATTACTTCCTACAAAGCAAAACCCAATAGCGTGAATGGAGGCGATGCATCACTATCAAATGAACTCAACACCTTCTATACACGCTTTGAAAGGGAGAACACAACTATGCTTGTGAACATCCCTGATGCACCTGAGGACCCT
Organism: Hypanus sabinus; assembly: GCF_030144855.1. Lineage (NCBI taxonomy): Eukaryota > Metazoa > Chordata > Chondrichthyes > Myliobatiformes > Dasyatidae > Hypanus > Hypanus sabinus. The sequence continues at coordinate 128,436,701 of NC_082710.1, read as the reverse complement.
GTGATCTCCATCTCAGAAGCCGATGTTCGGCTGTCTTTAAAGAGAGTGAAACCTCACAAAGCCGAAGGTCCCAATGGAGTCCCTGGTAATGCTCTGAAAACCTGTGCCAACCATCTAGCAGGAGTATTCAAGGACATTTTCAACCTCTGACTGCTACAGGCAGAAGTTCCTATTTGCTTCAAAAAGGCAACAATTATACCAGTGCCTAAGAAGAATAATGTGAGCTGCCTAAATACTATTGCCCAGTAGCACTCACATCAACAGTGATAAAATGCTTTGAGAGGTTGGTCATGACTAGACTGAACTCCTGCCTCAGCTAGGACCTGGACCCATTGCAATTTGCCTGTCACCACAATAGGTCAACAGCAGATGTAGTCTCAATGACTCTCCACATGGCTTTAGACCACCTGGACAACACAAACACCTATGTCAAGATGCTGTTCATCAACTATAGCTCAGCATTTAATACCACCATTCCCACAATCCTGATTGAGAAGTTGCAGAACCTGGGCCTCTGTACCTCTCTCTGTAATTAGACCCTCAACTTCCTAACCAGAAGACCACAGTCTGTGTGGATTGTTGGTAACATATCCTCCTCGCTGACGATCAACACTGGCACACCTCAGGGGTATGTGCTTAGCCCACTGCTCTACTCTCTATATACACAGGACTGTGTGCCTAGGCATAGCTCAAATACCATCTATAAATCTGCTGATGATACAACCATTGTTGGTAGAATCTCAGGTGGTGACGAGAGGACATACAGGAGTGAGATATACCAACCAGTGGAGTGGTGTCGCAGCAACACTCTGGCACCCAACGTCAGTAAGACAGAAGAGCTGATCGCGGATTCAGGAAGGGTAAGACGAAGGAACGCATACCAATCCTCATAGAGGGATCAGAAGTGGAGAGAGTGAGCAGTTTCAAATTCTTGGTGAGTGTCTAAGGATCTAACCTGGACCCAACATGTAGATATAGTTATAAAGAAAGCAAGACAGTAGCTATACTTCATTAGGAGTTTGAAGTGATTTGGCATGTCAACAAATACACTCAAAAACTTCTAAAGATGTACTGTTGGGAGCATTCTGACAGGCTGCATCACTGTCTGTAATGGGGTGGGGTGGGGTGGGGGGGATGCCACTGCACAGGACCAAAAGAAGCCACAGGAAGTTGTAAATCTAGTCAGCTCCATCTTGGGTACCAGTCTACAAAGTACCCAGGACATCTTCAGCGAGCGGTGTCTCAGAAAGGCAGTGTCCATTATAAGGACCTCCAGCACCCAGGGCATGCCCTTTCCTCACTGTGACCATCAGGTAGGAGATGGATAAGCCTGAAGGCACACACTCAGCGATTCAGGAACAACTTCTTCCCTTCTGCCATCTGATTCCTAAATGGACATTGAACCCTTGAACACTACCTCACTTTTTTTTTAACATACAGTATTTTTGATTTTTGCACTTTTTATGATCTATTCAATATATGTATACTGCATTTGATTGATTTATTATTATTATTATTTTTATTTTTTACTATCTTCTAGATTATGTATTGCATTGATCTGCTGCTGCTAAGTTAACACATTTCACGTCACATGCTGGTGATAATCACCTGATTCTGATCCTGAGATGTACAATGACTGCTATAAGGGAGAAGCATGAATTGAGTTGAGGCTGAGGCCCTGGGTCTGCTCCGGCTGCACCGGGCTTCATGTCCAAGGACTCACTTTTGTTCTAAATGTTGTTTGCTTATTTTTATTGTTTGCACAATTTGTTTTTTCTTTCTCTCTCCACCTTGGGTGTTTGATGTTTTTTTTAAATGGTTCTTTTGGGTTTCTTGTTTTGTGGTTGCCTGAAAATGGTATATGTAGTGCCCTGGTTCATATTTTACTGTTATGCTGCAGATATTTCATTTAGCAGCTCTATGAGAGCAGTTCGTTGAGCTTTCAGTCTGTTTGGATTGTTGTTGGAAATGAGGGATGATGTGGAATGTGTGCCATCCAATTAGCTGGAGGTTTTCTTGGTGAGGGACAATAAAGTTGGTCTTGGGTTGTGTTTGGCAGGAGATGGAGAGAGATGACGCTGGGGAAAACCGGTCGTAGCGTACGATCTGGAAGGAGACCCGTTTGTTCAAGATGGATTGCACATGACGTTCGGAAGGTGGTGTGTGCTTTCACGTTGACCGAGGGCCCAGGACAGGAGTGACAGAGAAGTTCAAGATGAGCTCCAACTTGTGCACATTTGTCTGTTTAATTAGAATGGGCCCTTTTCAATTTGTTATTTTTTACTAACCCTTTAGTTAAGATTCATAAATATAATTCCTTTAATTGTATGTACTGTACTGTCTGTTATTTCGTGGCACTAATTTGTAATAGGGTAGCAAATTAAACAGCATCCAGACAAACCAGGGTTTGGGATGGGATGACCTGTCTCAACCTCACAAGTTTGTTGGGTCTTGAGAGTGTCTTCCTTAGACTTACGCAGCCAAGGAAACCAGCGTGTTTCATATATATACTTTAATAATAAATGTACTTTGAGCTTTGAATATGGCAACCAATTTGTAGCACTACCACAGGGTGATGATGAGCTGTTAAGTTTTCTTGGAGGCATAAGAGACTGCAGATTGTGGAATCTGGGCCAAGAGATAATCTGCTGCTGGATCTCAGCAGGTCAAGAAGCACCTGTGCGGAAGTCAAACGAGTTGGGAATGGGAGGTTGGGAAAGTTCGTGGATGATGGATGGATGGAGGGAGACAGAAAAGAACAGGAAATGCAGGGAAAAGGACCTCTCCTTGGCCTCATTTTTAATCAGTGTCCACGTTCATTATCCATCTTCCTCTATATCCCAGTTCCCCACTTCCTCTTCCCTATCCAGTTCAAACTGCCCTTCATCCTTCTCTTTCCCTCACTCCACTAGTCACCTCAAACACCTGTCTCACCACTACCGCTGCCACTCTCCCCTTTACTATCAATTGTCTGCCTTTTCCACTCTCATTCCTGAGGCAACATTTTGACCAGAAGCATCAATACTTCCTTCCCTCCCACAGCTACTGTTGAACCTGTTGAGTTCTGACAAGGGTTGAGATTTCTTAAGACGTTACTGATCAACTAGACCACCAGGGAGGACGTTGCTGCTTTTCTGCAAAATAGTTCAATGAAATCTTTTATGACCTTCTAGCTGCACAGCAATGCTTTACTATAATGGCTCGTCCAAGTGACAACGAGCAGAGCAGCACTTCAATACTTCACTGTAGTATTAGCTTGTGATGTGCATAGGCAGCTGAGGTCTTCTTTAATGTGCTGACTAAGAGATAAGAAGCAAAATCATCAAACAAGAAATGATTTACCATCAAATTATTGCTTATGTTCTCTAACCCACTAATACTTGCATTGGAGATGATTACACAATCTTCACTCATGTTACAATAATCCAGGAGGTCAGATCTGCTGGTCAATGTTCGTTATCTACAGAGATCGTAGGTATTTCCATCAATGTCCACTTTACATGGTTTGCCAGAAATCTTTGGCAACAGCTCAAAATGAATCTGGTCTGTCCTTGCTTCTGAAGGATTGCTGCACTGTTAGTGGCATCATCCTCTGGATAAGCTATTAAATGAGACGTTGCCTGCCCTGCCACTCTGGCATAAAATACTCTGGTTGTGTTTAGTTGATCTCCAATCTAGGCAATTTACTTGCAAATCTTTCCTCACCATGTGAGGAGACATTGTCAGTGCATTCAGAGGACACACACAATCAACAGCACACTGACGATGTCTCTTCGTGTGGTGATGAAATGTTTGCAAGTCAATTGCCAAGATCGGAGAACAACTCAACCCAACCATCAACCAGCTGAGCTACACATCTTCCAAATTATGTATTATTCTGTTGCACTGCTTTGAAGGAAGGCAGTGAAATTCTCCCTGGTGAGCTGGCCAATTAATGAAACAAAAATGCCTGGTTGTTCTGGCATTGTTGATTGTGGGATCTTGCTGTGCATCAACCTGTTTGCTGCACTCCCCACTTTATAGAAATGATTGTCTTTCTAAAGCAAGCAACCAGCTGTGAGGTGTAAAATGCATAGCGGCTCTCCTCGAGCAGTGGACAGACGAAACAGTGCTATGTAGTCTGTTTCTTGCTGGAATTGCAGCTATCGTGTATTGTAGATTTTCTGTAATGACACTTTTGAAGTTTTAACAAACTTTGAGTGATGCTTCCTCAACTTTGACTGGATTTTATTCCACTTCAGTTATAAGGCTGTGCTCTTTGGTCAGAGGATGTTCTTGGAATTGAATATTAAAGTGAAGTAGTACTGGCTAAGATGTTTTCAGAATAACCAAACACATCCTGAACAGTAGAACAAGGCTGGGGGTGGGGGGGGGGTCAAGTGAAGTTATGCCCAAACATAAACTGTTATTGTAGAAGTACTGATGATCTAGGACCATTGGCTTCAAAGACCTATGGAATAATGATTGCATTCCTTTCCATAATGTTTGCCTAGTTGAGCTTGATTCAAGCCAAATGTGTTAGACAGACATACCATTATGACTCATTTTGATAAGGTAAATAGAAGGAAACTGTTCTTAATAGAAGATAATTCAAAGACAAGAGATTTAAAATGTTTGGCATAAACAATGAAAAAGAAATTAAAACATTTACAGGAAATGATTGTGATCTAGAACTTATTCCCTGTAAAAGTGGTTTGGAATCAAATCAAGCAGAGCTCTCAAGAAGGTATTTAATATAGTCTTGAGGGCTGCGTGGAATAGGTGGAGGAAATTGAACTGACTGGTTCTTAGTATCACAGTCTCAATGGGCCAAACAGCCTTCAACAATGCAGGAGAAGTTTTATGTTCCCATGAGCGAGTAGAAAGGGAAAGATATTAAAACAATATATCAGCTTTGGATTTTACTTCAATTATTGGGATTCAGTCATCACCAACAAGGTGCGACACAAATCACCTGTCACCTGAGAAGCTTCCAAGATGATTTCCAAGACTATTTTATCAGTCAACTATATTGGTGGTTTTTGAGCCACATATAGGCCAACCAGGGTAAAGATGCAATAAATGATTTAGATGGGGTTTAAATGACCATCAAGCTGTTTAGTAGTTATCATTTAAACCATTTTAAATCCCTTATTATTACTCGATTCATGTTCCACAGCTGAACTCAGGTATTAATGGTGCAAGATTAACCCCTGCACCCCCAACATATACTACAGTCCTGATGAAAGCCTTGGCCCGGAGCATCGACAGTTTACTCTTTTCCACAGATGCTGCCTGACCTGCTGAGTTCCTCCAGCATTTTGTAAGTGTTGCTTGTGATTTCCAGCATCTGCAGATTTTCTCATGTCTCTTCATCTCTTTTTCATTGTCCACATTCCTCCCATCTGCAAAACTAGGATTTATTGAGACGAATCACTGTTGTATTTGCACATAAAGCCACTTGCATGGTATTTCAGAAACTTCACCATTGATGAATAAAGCCAGTTTTCATCATTTCGGGGTATTGTACCTGTTTTCTAACTCCACTATGGATGGTCTCAAGCCCGGCTGTGAAAGAAGGAAGACTGGGCATGCTTGTGGTTATACTGGTTAGTATCTAGACAATGGGGATTACACAGGAAAATGTACTAGAGGCACAGAATCATATGTTATCATACTCAATGGAGGCTTGGTGCTAAGTGGATTTCCTATGTTTTTGCACATGTTTCAGTGGAAAATTGGAATAATTTCAGCTGAGGTCAGGAAACAGTATGAAAAAGAGCAATGTGCCAAGTTTAAGTATGCTACTTTTTTAATTGCAATCTGTGTTGGACAAAAAAATAAGGTTTAACAGTGAAGGTCCTGTTGGAAGTATGGATCCGAGGTATGTGTGAAATTTGAAATGGAGCCGAGGAGCAGAAATTGTAACCTGCAGGTCGGGCAGCATCCGTTGAAAGGAGCAGTCAACGTTTCGGGTCGAGGGTCAGTCCTGATGAAGTGTCTCGACCCAAAACGTTGACTGCTCCTTTCAACGGATGCTGCCCGACCTGCTGAGTTCATCCAGCTTTTTTGTACGTCTTGATTTGACCACAGCATCTGCAGTGTACTTTGTATATTAGAAATTGTAATCTGTCATGTCATAGCGCAGTCACGAAAGACTGGACCCAGGAGCGGGAGAACACCTGGACAAAAAAGACACATACCTTCGAATGCTGTTCATAGACTTCAGTTCAGCATTCAACACAATCATTACTCAGCACCTGATTGGAAAGCTGAAACTGCTGGGCCTGAACACCTCCCTCTGCAACTGGATCCTAGACTTCCTGACTGGGAGACCTCAGTCAGTCCGGATCAGAAGCAGCATGACTGTAGAAAGGGTCATAAAGAAAGCTTTTGGCACGCTGGCCTTCAAAAATCAGACTAGTGAGTTTAGGAGCTGGTGGGATGTTATGTTGATGTTGTATAAGATGTCAGTGAGGCCAAATATGGAGTATTGTGTGCAGTTTTGATCACCTAACTACAGGAAAGATATTGATAAGATTACAAGAGTAGTGAAAATTTACAAGATGTTACAAAATTTACAAGCTATAGTTTTGCATCATGTATTCATAAACAGGGATAAAATTTGAAGCTCCACATTTGATTATTCCTCTCTCTCTCTCTCTCTCTCTCTCCCCTCCTCTCTCTCTCTCTCTCTCCTCTCCTCTCCCTCTCCCTCTCCCTCTCCCTCTCCCTCTCCCTCTCCCTCTCCCTCTCCCTCTCCCCCTCCCTCTCCCCCTCCCCCTCCCCCTCCCCCTCCCCCTCCCCCTCCCCCTCCCCCTCCCCCTCCCCCTCCCCCTCCCCCTCCCCCTCCCCCTCCCCCTCCCCCTCCCCCTCCCCCTCCCCCTCCCCCTCTCCCCCTCCCTCTCTCTCCCTCTCTCCTGTCTGATAAAGGTCCTTCATCTCTGGCTGTGTTCAAGGTTTCCATCATGATGTCAGTAGCTTGGTTTTCACTAATATCAGTCATGCAAGTTCTGGGTGGAGAATCAGGAATACCATCACGCTCAGATGTAGAAGGACTTTTTTTTTATTGCTGTTTCCGTTACAAATTTATTTTATCAGTTGGTTTTGTTAGGCCTGAGCTGAACCCCTGAACCTGGAGGACCAGTGGACAACTCTGATACTAGCCTCTACCCTTTGACCTGTTTGGCATGGGTGACCCCACCAAGAGGCAAAAGCATAAAGCCTTGACTCCAGCCAACATAGCTCAGTGAGGCACACAAGCCTCCAAACTACAGCAAGATTGTGGTCCTCTTAGAGGCCATCCGTGATTATTCTTCTTTGTCCAGGTCCATCCGATGAAATCATGTATCCTCTGTGTGGGCTCCACGCATCACTTTACTTGGTGAATAGTGACAGTAGGATACGCTGTTAGAAAGGCTTCCATGGTCATGATGTGGATACTTTTGTCCGAAGTCCTGTGTAACTGTTGTCTTAAATTCAGCCATTTATACAGAGCAACGGTAATCCTGATCATAAAGTGTCATGACCAACCCCCAACCACCCCCTATAAAAGGTGTGTTTTCCAAATGTGCTTGTTGCACTTGAGATGACAGTGGTTTGGAAAAGATATTACCCTAAGGAGATAGGGCAAATGCCTTTTGAATTCTGTTTCCAATTAACAAGAATAACTATCGTTCCCCTTGGCTTTGTCCAGGCGGAGGTGTTACTGATGAAACCCAGAAATACTCATCCTTCACTGCTGCTTTTATATTTATTCCCACTTGGTGACTGCAAAGCAGGTGGTAGCATTTATCATTATGTCCAGTACCAGACCTGAATATATTTGTGTAATGATTTGACTTTCATTCAATAATTCATGTGAATGTTTCACTTGTGATATATGTGTAATCCTGATATGCATACAATGCACTGATATTAGAGGGTAATGCAACTATTAGCGTCCAAGCTTTACTTGAATATCAGCGTTTTAGTACATTTCCAGCATTTCATCATTCCACATTTTTGCAAAACTGGTTTAATAGGCTGTAACAAAGTACAGAAAAGCATATTTTCATTATTCCATGTAACCTCCTGACTGGCAGAAGAAAATCTTTAATTTAAAATGTTGGGTTTCTCTTTCACCCCTTTCCTTTTCTTTTTCACTTTTTACCAACGGTTGTTTTCACCAGACCAGATTAGACATTCCTGCTGAATGATCTATGACTTTGGAACAAATGCTCCAAAGAGCAGACATTCCCTACTGTAAAAGGAGCAAATGGAGCAATTATTGCCCCCAAACTGGGCTGCCTTGTGATTTGATTTATGAGTAAATTGTGCAGTCCTTCCTGGATCAAATTACTTCAATGGTGAAATTTGACAGGACATCTCTTTTTGGTGGGTTATACCTACAGCAGCTATGAGAAATCATGTCATTCTTGCAATAATCTTCCAGAGTATTGCAAGGGAATTTGGATATTTTCCTGAGAATTTTCATTCCATGGCTTTTCCATGTCTTAATATTAGACCCTCCATTCAGTCTCTGTCCTAATCAACTGCGCCCCCACCCCCACACTAGCCTGTTGCTCCCCTCCTCAATGTGCAGCTGGTTTCCTAAGGTCATCCTCCTGTCACCAGATGTTCCAATCACCTTTCAGCCGCCTATATGATGTGTTGTTTGGCAATCTCCCCTGTAGGATTTTGTGAATAAGACATGCAAAAGTCGTTTAATGTGCTTAACAAAAGCCGCAGCACTTTACTTCCGTTATGAACAAACCCAAAGCAGTCACTTTACACTGATGTCATTACATCAGACACTCTCTTAAAGTAAACACAATAATTCAATGACAGTCTTTGTGAAATATGCAGAACAGTTTCAATTATGAACAATATGTGCCTTCTGTCACCCATTACATTACCCTACAGAGGCCCCTCTCTCCAGAACTTACCAAAACCGTCATTGTCTGTCTGTCTGGAGTCCATATGAGCTGCCTGTCTTGGGTCCTATATGCCTTGGGTGGAATAACAGCCGGCACCTCTGGCTTGTCCAGTAGTGTACTGACATATCCTTGATCATGTTGTGATGCAGGGAGTATGGAACCAACTAGGGTTTGGTGGGCCAGTTTAGTGCATTCAGCTTTACCCTTCCTACTTACAATAAAAGTGTTCTCACCCTTTTCCAAAATGCAGAACAGACCATCGTAAGGGGGGGTTAATGGGGTGTCAATGGGGTTTGTTGTAGAGTTGACATGGATAGGCTTTTTCCATTGAGAGAGGGGGAGATTCAAACAAGAGGACATGAGTTGAGAGTTAGGGGGCAAAAGTTTAGGGGTAACACGAGGGGGAATTTCTTTACTCGGAGAGTGGTAGCTGTGTGGAATGAGCTTCCAGTAGAAGTGGTAGAGGTAGGTTCGATTTTGTCATTTAATGTAAAATTGGATGGGTATATGGACAGGAAAGGAATGGAGGGTTATGGGCTGAGTGCAGGTCAGTGGAACTAGGTGAGAGTAAGCATTCGGCACAGACTAGAACGGCCGAGATGGCCTGTTTCTGTGCTGTAATTGTTATATGGTTATATGGTCAATGTGCATCATAGCAGAAGAGGCGGAGTGAAGTTAAGATGGCGCTGAATGCATCTTGCATCTTGTATTTCCATCTTTGATAGCTCTATTTTCCATTTTCAAGGTTTTCAAGGTTCCTTTGAAGACCCTGACCTGGAGCTAAACCTGGACCTTTGGTTCTTCGTGGGAATGGGACCTGCTCTCAGGGCCTCACGACCAGCTGTTTTTTTGATATCCCAAGAACGCTGCCTGGAAGGCGAGCGCGCCTTCAGGGTGCCGGATTTCCGTGGCTCTGGGGACGTGCTGATTCTAGGCCGGTGCCCCTGACTGAAGCGCTGCGGGAGAGCACGGAACATCGGGAGCAGCGGGTTGGCTGCCGGGGGTTGTGTGCCTGGAGAGCTGCGCCATTTTGGTGCCGACTGTCCGGGCACAGAGCTCAGAAAAAACGTCGCAACGGACTTACATTATTGTAAATCAGCAAGCTGTTTGTTATTTCTCCCCTCTCACTATGATATGGGATACCTTTTTCCCCTTATTAGGAAGAGAGGGATCCTGTGGTATGTCAGATTATTGGGTGAACAAGTCGTCTTTGGGGTACTGCGTCTGTGTCTTTATTGATGCTTTGTTGCACGCTTGAGTGCCCGGTGGAGGGTGCTGATGTTTTTCTGCTGGTAGGTGGGTTCATTGCCTGGCAGCTGCTTGAGTGTGGGTTGGGCAGTTGGGGTGGGGGGGGGGGGCGGACTTTGGGTTTTAACTGTTTTTTATTCTTTGGGGCACTTCTCTGTTTTCGTGGATGTCTGCGAAGGAAAAGAATTTCAAGACGAATATTGCATACATTTCTCTGACAATAAATGTACCTATTGAAATGTATTGAAAAGTGAATGAGATAGAATGTAACAATCTGGAACCCAAGAGTGTTAAATGCCATGATGGAAGGTAGGAATGATGGTGGTAAGATAGCAGCACGTTTGAATGCAGCGGCAACCAACCAAAGATTCACTTTTCTTTTTAAAATGTGCTTTTTATGATTATGAAACTATAGCGTAGTCCAAGAACAAAATGTACTGCAGGTCTACCACATCAGTGATCTGTTCATTGTTCAGAGCCGGCGCTTGATCTGGAGAAGGAGAAGCTGGCACTCAGCTGGGAGAAGGAGAAGCCGCTGGTTGGCCGGGAGAAGGTTCAGAGAAGCTAACCTAGGTGCAGACTGTGCTGTTGCCTGCTACTCGAAGACATTGGACTTGGTGTGCGAAAGCAGCGTGCAGTGTAACCATGAGTGACTGTCTTGGACGTATCTCTTGCGATCAAAAGATCCTGTTGGTCATTGATAATGTGAGATGCCACGGCCTGTTTCCCTTGTTTGGTGGTGGGACAGGTGACGCGGCAGCTGTGTGGCCTTGGTTGTAGCAGGGACTGGGCCTCAAGCAGGCTTGCCAGTTGCAGTCCAGTTGAGATGACACCGGAGGTGGTGTAATGTGGTGCCTGTACTCGGCTGGGAGCTGGACTCTCCATCAATGCTTCCCTCTAGTGTTTGCCAGGCGGAAGCACAGGCTGGATTGCCGGGAGATGTACTATGAATTAGCATGTCACTCAGAGTTGGACTATATACGTGTTTTCTTGCACAATGATGCGTGTGTTTTTTTCTCACTCACTATTTTGAACGTATGTTATGCACCATGGCCTCAGAGGAACACTATCTCATTTGACATATGGTTTCTGAACTTGATATTGGCCAACTGCAGGCCCCTGACTGCTTTTGTGCAAGTCTGGACCTCTGCTGGGAGCTTGTTCAGCTGCCATGTTGGCATAGTCAATCCTGATGTGTATGGCATCGATGGCGGACCATAAAAGGCAATTGGCCATCACATTATCTTTCCCTTTGATGTGCTGTATGTCAGTCATAAATTCCTAATGTAGGCCAGGTGGCGTAGCTTCCGTCCTAACCAAGGTGCTGAACATAAACCAATACGTAATTCAAACTGCTAAACTGAATGGGATAAGTTGTTGTTGATTGACATTTAAAGGCAAAAGAAAGAAGTGGTAAAGGATCTTCTGTAGCCACAGGACATCCTGAATAAGTGTTGGTTTTGTATATGCTTCAAAAATTAATTCTGAAATTTAAATTTAATTAAAATGCACACTGATAGGAGTCATTGAAAAATCTCAATGTTATTTGTGTAAAGAAATAGCCAACGAGTGTAGAACAGGATCCCACAAACAGTAATGATAATGAGTAATTCTTCTCATTCTCGTTGTGACTTATGGGTGGGGTTTGTGTATTGTGGGGTGGAGGAATGTCGGTCCTGATATATTAGTGTGGACAATATCATCCTGATTTTAAATCACTGAATTTATTACAGAGTTGGGAGACTCGATACATCATGAACTGATCCAAGGGAAAGCAATAAGATCCTCGAAGTTTGTACAAGAGTTTCAACATTCACATTGGAGCACATCCAGTTACTGGTAATACTGACAAAGGAAAGCAAAGAATACTCATTACAGCCTGTTTTGGAATTAATTTCCTGATTAAAATGATTTGTGCAAATACAAGCATTATTATGCTAATTAAATCCAAGTGCATTGACACAGGAAACCAATAGCAGCCAAGGCCAAGTGTAAGTGGATTTCAGTGGATTTGGACCCCTAATAATAATTAATTTTAAAGAAAGAAAATACAATTTTGCACCACGTTTCAGGTCCCCAAAGACTTCTCAGCCTTTTGATATCTCTGAAGTATAGTACAGAGAAGCCAAACACTGAGCCTTGTGACACAAAGACAATTTCTCACATTATGTGGCTGTTAACACTACTCATTATTGAGTGCTTTGTAATGATGCATGCTTGCCTTCAATTCATCAGCTCTGGGCTGCTGGCTCACCCATGCTGTTTCATGCTGGTGCATTATGATCGCAGTTTGAGATAGCAATCCTTGTGCAACAGCCCAGGCACGAATGAACTAAGCAATGCTTCCTCCTAAGAAGCAGTGCATGACCCAACTAATGATTGTTAAATTTCAGGCAGCTGCCAGCACTTACTCACACAGCAAACACATCAAGCCTCCAGCCGTTAAAGGTACCTCAGCTCAAAGCCACAACGATGCCTCCTGTGGTCTGACTGGGCTTAGCCTCAGACTGAGAGGCAGCAGAGTGTGTCTCCGCAGCTTTTAGATGGGTTTACTTGTGGGCATGGTCCACAGAAGAAGGGGGTCTAGAAAAATAAGCTGGCAGGAGATTGCAGGACTTAGTGTGATATGTGAAGTGCTCTGCAATATGGGGGAATGGTAAAGTGTGGCCTCACAAGTTGGGTCCAGCTGAGAAACATAGCATTTTGAATTACTCTTCGATGCACTGGCTTTCATAAGTAACACCTGACCACGCATACAGCACAGGTATGCACTGATAAATGCACACACACTCCAATGTGTCAACTCCACTACACACAGATGAAGTGTCATCACAAAGAAGGCATGGCAGGGCCTCTACTTTCCAAGAAGTTTGCATAGGTTCAGCACATAACTGAAGCATTTGACAAACTTCTGCAGATGCACGGTGGTGGATATCCTAACTAATTGCTTCGTGGTCTGGTATGGAAACACCAGTGCCCAGGAACAGAAAGGTGATGGATATGGCCCTGTTTTCCATGCCAACAAATTCATTTGCACTGACATTTTCACATTATGTTCTTGAAGGCAAAAGAAGGAAAATGTCTTACCACTATCCGTTAACCAGAGAAATTTGTTTGTGACATTAATAACAATTTATCACTGCAAGATGCAAATGTCCTGTAAGATTTTCCAATTTAAATTTCGCTTTATTAGTTGTCTTTTGGTAATTGAATAAGCCGGGTGATTTCTTTGCTCCATTATTACTGGCTGAATCATAAGCACATTCTTGTGCACACATTTCACATTTTACAGTAAATTATGAACAAGGCATGTCATCCTCCCAGAAGAGTAATTAACCAAGAAATCTACAATGCAACATACAAAAATTGCAACTTCCACATTCTTCCTGGTGCGGCTAGATTTGAATTTGTCACAGAGCACGAATGTTTGATGGTTTATGGATTATCCAGGAAATGTTAAGTGCCTTGTTCCATGTGTTTTTTCATTCAGGTGAACACCTCATACAAGCTTTGCTTCCTTCTTTCCAGTCTAATCGTCACGATGGGATGTTACCTCCAATGTTTTATTGTGACACTCTAAGCCAGCAGACTTAAATAGATGTATGAGGGTAGAGTCATTAAAATCAAGAGTGTAGTCAAGACAGGCTTTTCCAACCTATTTCATGGATATATTACTGGGGCTGCATGGATGGAGACAGACATACTTTGTTTAACTTCTGAAACCTCAAGCACACTTTACATGGAAGATTGCTTCATTTTGTTCTTTCCACATACACGTTCATGCATTTGCCTACTACGTGCTACCGATACATCCTTGTCCAGTACATCACAGGAAAAGCCTTGCCCACTATTGAGCACATCTACAAGGAGCACTGCCCCAAGAACGCAACATCCATCATCAAGAACCCCCACCATCCAGCCCATGCTCTCTTCTCACTGCCGCCATCAAGAAGAAGGTGCAGGAGCCTTGGGTCCCACAACACCAGGTTTAGGAACAGTTATTATCCCTCTACCATCAGGCTACTGAACCAGTGTAGATAACTTCACTCACTTCAACACTGAACTGATACCACAATATGGACTCACTTTCAAGGACTCTACAACTCATGTTCTTGATATTATTTATCTATTTATTGATTAATTGATCTATGCTTCTATGTATTTACTTATTTGTTAATTGTTATTCATTTCTTTTGTATTTGCACAAATTGTCTTTGCAATTTTTAATTGGTTCTATTGTATTTCTTTGTTCTATTGTGATCGCCTGCAGGAAGATGAATCTCAGGGTAGTATATGGTGACATATATGTACTTTAATCATTTTAATTTGAACTTTGAATGTTGTCCTGTGCAATGAGATGTCCCTCCTCTGAGTCAAGCTCATCAAGGGACAGAGCACACAAGTATTCCTGAGGGCCCAAAATCAATTAATGAAACAATGCTACTAATACTTCAATTTGCTCATGTGCTGTCAATTCTGAGTCAGAAGATTATGAGTTCAAATCATGCTCTGTTACGGTTTGCACCTGAGTATGTATATCTGCCGTGGTCCCTTTAAAGATTCTGGCCCGCCCCGCTAATTGACGGTCCTGTTTTGGCACGATGATTTGGATATTTAACGAGCACCTGAATTTAGATTTGGTTTAGTCTGCTACTGTGTTTAGGATATTTCTCTCTTTTGGATTTTCATCTAGTCTCGTCAGGTTCTCATCTAGCATCTGGTCAAGAGCCCTATTCTCATCTCAGTCTTGAAGTCATGTCTCGGATTCTCCAGCACTTGGATCCTTACCGTTCTTGCTGGGGCCTCTTATCACATGCTCCGGAGACATGGGTGTCTCTGATTGACACAAAATTGCTGCACTTTTTAAAGTCCTATATGTTTTTCAAATATTAGTCTGAAATCCATTTCCTTAATTGGATGTAAAGTACCTTACTGACTGTTTTTGATGTAATACTGCATTGTCACTCACATGGTGTTATTTTTCCTATGTTAACCGTATTTTCTTTTTCCAAGCCTTGTATTTCCACACCTGGAGGTCACAACTTTCCTGAGGATGCACCAACATTTATATTCCTCTTATTAATACAGATATGAAAACACCATCAAGGCAGATTATGAATTCAATGGTCTACACACTAGTATCCAATATATAGGAGAGCTCTAGCATTGTTGCTACTAGAAAGAGTAAAGAGGTGGCATGCAGGAGGGGAAGGTAGCTTTGTTTGAGGCAAAGACTGCTGGCCTAATAAATCATTTCTGAAGTGTGGAGGACCTTGCTTCCAGTGGAGTTCTGATACATGGCATGCCAACATAGTAGCCATCTGAATCCTGAAGTCCAGTATGGTGCTATTCATAAACACTTTAAATCACTTAATGGAGCACTAGTCTCTTCTGTCTCTCATCATAGAATCAGTGGAATAACAGTGGTAACCAAAGGAATCACTTATGAAAGGCACTCTGTGTGAAGACCTAGATGATAATTTTGCCGTATGTTACATTAGTTGGCTATTAAAATGTCACAGAGAAATGAACTGATCTTCTTTCCTGCAGCAAATAGGCTGCATTCTCTGGTGTCATGCTTGTGATGAAAGGTCAATGAACCGAAATTTCGATTGTGTTTCACTCTCCCAGATGTTTCCTGATCTGGTGAATATTTCCACATTTTCTGTGTTTCTAAGGCATGAATAGTATTGTTGATCCTGGTATGGAACTGCTTTATCTCTGTGTTGGTGAAATGGCAGAGGTGTTGTCAAGGGTCTGACAGTTCAGTTGAAACTCCATTTAATTATCTGCTATCAAAAGACTCTGACTGTACCAGATGCTTTTACCCACCCACTTCTAATCAATCTCAACTCCCAATTGCTTTCATCACTCAGCATTGGAAAGCTTCGTTCAGTATTGACTCCATATGATGCCCCTTTTCCAAAAGAGAATTATGCAAGTTGCAGCAAGCCACTAGATTTCTGGACACAGAGTTGTATAGAAGGATAGTATAGTGCAGGGACAGGGGACGTAGAACATGTCCAAAATGTTGTGCCAAAATTGTATCTACTCCTTGATCAATTTAAGCCTTTGTTCCTGTATAACCCATAACCCTCCATTTTATCTTTCAATGATATGCCTATCTAAGAATCCCTTAAATGTTCCTAATATTTCAGCCTCTACTGTGATAGCACTGGGTTTGTTGACCACAAAGTTCCAAATTCAAATGAATACCTGAAGTCCTATTGGATATAAGTAGTCATGAGGACTCTCACTAAAGGGGGGTTATACTCTAACTACCTGATCTTCAAAAACTGGAAGATAACAAAGTAACAGAATTGCCTTTCCCCCAGTTGCTATAATAAGCAATCTCATAGGCTTTCTACAAATTCCATCTCTTGGGATACAGCACCAACCTGATTTTTCCTTGCCACTTGCATGTTGAAATCCTGCATGGTTATCATAACATTGCCCTTTTTTACATCCTATTTCCATCTCCCATTTTAGTTTGTACCCCACATCCTAGCTACTGTTTGGAGGCCTGTATATAAGTCCCATTAGGGTATTTTGACCCTTGTGGTTTCTTAAATCTACCTACAAGGATTCCATATCATCTGATCCTACTGTATCTCACCCATTTCTAAAAATTTCTTACCAACAAAGCCACCCATCCAATTTGCCTACCTGCCTGTACTTTTGATGCAATGGATGTTAAGCTCTGAATTATGATTCTCTTTCCACCACAACTCAGTGATGCCCACAACATCATACTTGCCCACTCTAGCTGCACTGCAAGATCATCTACCTTAATCCATATACTGCATGCATTCAAATATAACACCTTCAGTCCAGTATTGATCATCCTTTTCAATTTTGCCCCCATGCGATACATGTGCCTGTCCTTCCTCACAGTTTCACTACACACTTCATCTACATGTATACCAGCTGCCCCATCCTCAGTCCTATCAGTCCAGTTCCAACTTACATACAAGGATATTGGTTTCCCTTGGGTTCTGGTGTAACTAGTTCTTCTTGTACAAGTCATACCTTCCCCAATGATGCATCCCTGCTCCCTACACCAATTCTTCAACCACACCTGCCACATCATACTATTCCTTACTGATGTGTGGCACAGGCAGCAATCCCAAGATTACTACTGCAGAGGTCCTGCTTTTCAGCTTTCTACCCAGCTCCCCTTATTCTCTCTTCAGAGTGTCCACCCTTTTCCTAGCTGTTTTGTTGGTACCAAAATGTACCACAACTTTCAACTGCTTTTTCTCCCGCTTTAGGACAGTGTGGACACAATCTGAGACACATCCCTACCCCAGGTGCCTGGGAGGCAACATACCATTTTGGTGTTTCTTTCATGTCTTCAGTATCTCCTGTCTGCTAATTCAACTCCGGGATTCTCTATCACTACTGCACTCCTTTTCTTCCCCCCCACTGCCCTTCTGAGTCACAGAGCCAGGCTGAGTGCCAGAGACCCGGTCGCTGTGGCTTCCCCTTTTTGGTTATTTCCCCCCCCCCCACCACAACTGTATCTAAAATGCTTTCCTTATTATTGAGGAGAGCAGCCACAGCATATTCCCTTTCCTTCTCCTGACATTCATCCAGATACCTGCCTCCTGCAACTTAGGAGTGAGCACCTCCCCGTAGCTCCTGTCTATCACTTCCTCATTCTCCCATAGGAGCTGAAGGTCATCCAGCTGCAACTCCATTTCCTTTACTTGATCCCTAAGGAGTTGCAGCTCAGTGCTCTTCACGCAGATTGAGTCATCAGGGAGATTGGAGGTCTTCCAGAGTTCCCACATCTCACACAAAGAACATACTATTAACCCTTGAGCAACTTTCACCATTCTAGTTATGAACTGTCTGATAACTGAAGGAACTGCTTTTACCCCGAAAGGCAGATGGAGGAAGGAAAGCAACTCCTTGTGCCTTGTAATGGTGAGAAGCTCCTGTGAATTTTCCACCACTTCCATCTGAAAGGGGGTTTCAGCCAAGGCCAACTTCGCAAAGTGATGACAACCATTCACTTTTGCGAAGACATCTTGGTACTGGGTACTGAAGAGTCTCCAGAGCAGCAATGAAGAAATCTGTACCCAAACTTACTGTCCTGTTGGCTTACTTGATGATGACTACTGGAGTTGCTGCATGGTCTTGTGTACTGATGGTGGTATGGCATTGACTGGCATCACTGGAATGGCCAAAGTATTCCCAAAGACCTCATCCGGAGGGATGCTCCAGAGATCAAGTTTGCCCATGCGGTCAATGCCAAGGATATTCTGATCCGGCTGCTCTGTTTGGTAACACACACTGCTGACTTTCTGATCGTTCAACTTCATGCAGTTTGCCAGTCAGCTGGAGGTTTCCACCTGACGCACTGTAGGAAGGATTGCAAGTTATTTTGACTGGTGACGATCGCTGCATGTTACTGGAGATAATGCTGATGCTTGATGTTGTCTGAGTTGTAGCTTTACCAACTGATTGTTGATAAGTACATTGATGTACTGTCTCCCAGTGGTGAAGTCAACTTTGAATGTGTTCATTACACTCCTGGTTGATTTTGATGGCTTTTGAAACTTCTTGCCATTGTGTTTGGCTGGCCTTGAAGACAGTGAAGGATGGCAAAAGCCTGCTTTGTGACCATGGCGTTGACATTTGCTGAAAATGGGGTTCTTGTATTAGCATAATACTACGCAGCACAGTTCCAACAAGGTTTTGCTGCAGTCTGGTCAGGAGCCATTTGCAAATATCTGCATTGTCAGGTGACTGAAGTACATAAATAAAAATCAGACATTTGAATTGTAATTCAGTCATGTTACCCAGCTTGAACTTTTCACATTTACAAATGTTGACAGTGACATATGTGGTGAAGTCATCGGCATTGTGTTTAACAAGTTTTAGGCAATGGTAGTGAACAATGAAGAAAGATGACTGCTCTCCAAAAAATTCTGTTAGCTAGTTAGCTAATGTTGGCTAGTTTCATCAAACAATAGGTTACCAGGGTTCTTAGGAAGGATGAAGTAGAAATGACACTCATTTTCAGCAGTTCCCAAGTTTTGGAAGAAGGTGTGTGACTTCCACAAGTTGTCTTTACTGGTGAACTTGACTCAGAAGAAATATTCATAATTTTTGAACCACAATTCAAATGTAACTCCTGAAGTGACATTGAAATGAAAGTTAATAATGGAAGCAACAACTGACTCACATGATTCTTTCTGTGTTTGACACCAATGTCACTGGACTCACTGATAACCTGCTCATTAAGCATTTGATTAATTTCAGCTAGGTCATTTCAAGTTAAGCTTACCACTGTTGTAGAATGGCAAATAAGTCTTCTTAAGCCATGACTATAAGCCATGTCAATACAACATCCTGTCATCAATTTACTGTGTTGGCTGATCTATAACTACTGATGAGACCTGAAGCCAGGAGATAGAACAAAGCCGGAACACAAGATGAAACTTCATTCAGTAAAACCACACAGCCAAAGAAAAAAAAAAACTCAACAGTGCATCTAGAGCATGGCTATTTAAATGGTTTACTCAAAAACATTTAATATGTTTATATGTTTAATATGTTTAAAATGTGTTTAATGTGTATAAAATATTTAATATGTTTTTAGGAACTGTTATGAATGTACCACAGCTCTGAGAGGCCGAAGGGTGCGGGGTAGCCCCCTCCTTTGTGAAAATCGCAAGAGCATTATTGGGTTGGGTCAGAGGACCCAGGAAATGAGAGAGAGACATGGCCATGTCTCCTGGAGACCACGTTTGTGGATTGGGGACTATGCTACGTGCAAGCCCTCGGGCAAAGTGGGCTGGTTGAGAGAGAGAGATTGCATCACCCCAACCTGATTGACATCTACTACCCGGTGAGTTAAGATAAAAGGGGGGGGGGGGGGGGCTGTAGGGACAGCCCCTCAGACGCACCAGAAGAAACGCTAGCGATCCTGTAATAGCGGGAAGCCATTTGAAGGAAGCCACGTGCATTCAGTTCCCTTGCCTGGGGGCTGATAGCTGGTACCATGGAAAACGACTTGGAACTAACAATGGGGAACCAACTCCCCCTGACTCAATGGATTGGCCTCATAAAAGTCCCGGGCAAGTTTAAAACCGTCTCTCTTAAACCCAAAGAGCTGCAGCTTGAAAGGACAGTGACTTTTATCTTTTCATCGGACAATACAATATCCCCTAGACAAACGATAGAGCTATTGCTTAATTGATGATTATTATTATACCCACGTTTTTAGATTGAGTATTGATGACGTATATTATCTGAATGTCTGCATTAATCTTATTTTGTGCCCCTTTATAAATAAAGACTTTTAAAAAATAGTACCATCAGACTTCAACGGGCCTCTCTATCTTTGCTGGTCAGTGACCCAGTTACGGGGTTCGTAACAGAACAAAGACCAATCAGTGAAAGTCATCCTGGGATTGGTTGTCAGCTGACCTATAGGCGTTGGCTGTTTCAGCTTCCCATAGCACCATCCCTCCACCGCTCCCATCGACCTCATCACCAAGTCAGTTTTTGATTGAACTTGTCAACATCTCTATGCTGTCAATTGTCTTTTCCTACTGAATCAATCTCCCACACAGAACCTTGTCCAAAACTTTGCTGAAGTCCACATAGGCAATAACTATCACCCTGCATTCATCAAGACTCTTAGTTACCTTCTCAAAGAAAATCTTAACATCAATACTTAAGGGCAACCCAAGCTAGCCATGCGGCCTGATGGACTGGCAAGAAACACAAGGAGTTCCAAGCCAATGGCAAAGCACAGGAAACGTTGGAAGAGTTAGTACATGAAGCAGCGTTTGTGGAAGGAGAAGCAGGGTTGAGACCCCTTGTACAAATGTAATGATGCTCCTAAATAAATACCAAAGATATGAATAGTTTCAGCTCAGTATATCTTTAAAACATTGGGAATGGTGGAATGAGACAATCACTAAGATGAAGTTATGCAAATTTATCATCAAATATATATTAAGGGGCCTCAATTTGCTTATAATACTGATGCAGCTCATACCGAAGGCTATTTGGATTGCCCAGCTTGGCAGCTCACTGAAGTGACCAGCATCCGAGACAGAATAAGGTTTATTCTCCCTGACATATGCAATAGAATGAGTTGTTTTGGGGCAAAAATACAGTGTACGATATCAAAAAGTCACTATTAAGTTATAATAATTAAATAAATTGTGTGACAAAGTTATGGCAGTTAATGCAATGTTAGGAAGAGGCAGTAAATGCTCTTTCCTATATTTTCCGGTGCAGTATCACCAACCCTATTTGCAACAAAACCCCCATTCCATCTGTGGGGTTTTCTTCTTCATCTTAAGAGTTAACAAATTTGTATGAGGAATATACTGCAATAACATCTGGTAAACTGCTGATTCCTGGAGGTTAAAACTCTGGGGTGGTTAGTATTGGATTTTTAAGTCAACACATCTTTGGGTCTGAGCCTTCATTGAGAGAAAAAGAAACTTTGCAGTTTCAGTGCAAATGATAAAATGGAAACCATTAACAGAAGATTGCAAATCATTTAAAGACTTTGTATCTTAAAGCAACTAATTTATCTACTTTGTAAATAATGCCATTTAAATATACCTAGTTATGCTAATACCATTTAAGCTATTAATATCTTGCTTAATCAGTTGTATGATCCTCAGATGACAATCAAAGGCACAAAGATGCGGATTATGAATACTCTCCAATTGTCAATTCTGTAGTGAAGGAACAGAGGACACTATAGCATTTATTCTAATATTTCTTCCAAATCATTTTGTTTTCTTTTTTAGATTTTTCTGTTCCATCTGGAACTTCCATATGAAGTCAATGAAATTTACAATGCAGTGGGGGAGCATTTGGCCCATTAGTTTCATACCAGTCAGAAAAGGCATGTCTACACAGAGCGCTGCCAATTTCTTTAACTTCTTTCCACTAATTATTAACCAGACAGGTAAGGAAACTAGTTCCTTCCTGTTAACTGTGCCTAAGCCTCATAACATCAGACACTTTGGTGGGCCCTGCATTAGAGGTGTCCATGTTACAATACTAGAAGAATTTTCAATCGTCAGTCCCATTGCCCCAATTCACCAAGTGAGCTATAGAGGAGTGTACTGCACATTTTCAGTGGATCTGACATGAGAATGGAAATAAAATACACTTCATTTAATTCTGCCTTCAGCTTCCTCCATTCTAAAGAAAACAATTGACAGTGTATTCCTATGAGCAACACACAAAATGCTGGAGGAGCTCACCAAGTCACACAGCATCTATAGAGGGGAACAAACTGAAAACATCTTGGTCCAAAATACCAACCTTTTATTCCCCTTCATAGATGATGCCTGACTTGCTGCGATTCTCCAGAATTTTGTGTGTTGTTCATGATTTCCAGCATCCGCAAAATCTCGTGTGTATTCCTGTGAGTTCTATTAATAGTATCTAAAGGGGAGTTTGATGATGACATTGAATTAGTAGCATGGTCGCCTGCAGTAAAGACTGCTTGATATAGTTCCATGAAAGTTATTACCACGATAAATGATAACTTGTGCAATGAGGTCATTACAGCTCAATGACTCTGCTGGTAATGATTACAGATCCTCAAAAACAACTTCCATAATCAAGACCACCAACAAGATAAAAAAGACAGACGACCTCTATCCCTTCTGTTTACCTCAAAAATTGGGGCAGGAGATCGCAGCCCATCTGTGATCATTTTTACCATTGTAATTGCTTATTCTAAATACTATCAACATACTGTATGTCTTTGCAGGGATCTTGTAAATGTGAATAGGTTGTTCTGTATCTATTTCCCTTTTGTATTTAGAAAAAAGCATTGAAGTGCCAAGTCTGTGATTTCCCTTGATTCTCTTGCAGCAGTTTCTTCTAAAAACCACTTCTAAATGCCCAGAATTTTGTCAGTCATCTTAGAATTTTAAATTCCTCGAAAGTGTGCAGCTGCATGAGGGTTCAGTATCTTGTACTGACAGGAAAATTGTTGGCATTTGTCATCATTGCATCATACTCCTTATGAAGCGTAGGTATGAGAGATTATCTACAGAAAACTAGCAATCTGACTGCTCCCCCTCCTTTGATGTTGATGCACTGTTTTTTTTTGATATTATACTTTGTTAAAGGATACATAAGACAGATTTTAAATGAAAATCAATAAGAAAAAATTTAGCTGCTTGAAATCTGAAATAAAAACTGAAAATGTTGGAAAAACAGCAGTTTAGACAACATCTGGGGAAAGAAATACAGTCAAATAATCAACAACACTGCATTAGGATGGGTGATTTTGTGTTGTAAAAAACCTTGATAACAGATGTATTGTATAACCTTTCTTCTAGCAACCTAATTGCAAATTGATATTAGTGTCAAATACATATTTCAAGGTTCAGTGGGTTTTTCAGTTAATTGTGTTTAGAATGACTGGGAATGATGAGCAAGCCAGGCAGCATCTCTGAAGAGAAAAACAGAGTTACCAATTTAAGTTCACATTTCAATGAAAGATCAAGTTTAATTGCCATCAATATACTTGAATACAGTCAAACAAAACAGTGTTCCTCTAGGGCCAAAGTACAAAACACAGATCCGACATTCACACACAGTGGACATAGCGTATAGAGTGACGTAATTTTATGTCAGAGTGGACTGAGTCAGAGTGAGATGGCTTTGGCTCAACAGGCTTCGACGTGAACAGGCAGAGGCGAGGGGGGCGGGGGGGTTCCGGTAAGTTTGGTTTTATTTGTTTAGAGTAGAGAGAATGCAAGGCAGGATGTTGGAATGCTCCTCTTGCAGGATGTGGGAAGTCAGGGAGATCTCCGGTGTCCCTGATAACAATACCTGCAAGAAGTGTTTCCAGTGGCAGCTCCTAACAAACCGCATCAGGGAACTGGAGCAGGAGCTGGATGACCTCTGGATCATTCGGGAAAATGAGGAGTTTATAGGTTGTAGCTACAGGGAGGCAGTTAAGCCAAAAAAGCAACACACAGGTAATTGGGTTACCATCAGGTGAGGCAAGGGAAAAGGGCAGGCAGAGCAGGGCTCCCCTGTGGCCATTCCCCTCAACAACAAGTATACTGATTTGGATACCATTGGGGGGATGACTTACCAGGAACAAGCTGCGGAAGCTGGATCTCTAGCATTGAGTCTGGTTCTGCAGGGCAGAAGGGAGGGGGGAAGAAGAAGAGAGCAGTAGTGATGGGGGACTCAATAGCTAGAGGTACAGACAGGAGGTTCTGTGGTCGCGACAGAGACTCCCAGATGGTTTGTTGCCTCCCGAGTGCCAGGGTCAGGGATGTCTCTGATCATGTGTACAGCATTCTGAAATGGGAGGGTGAGCAGCCAGATGTCATGGTACACACCGGTACCAATGATGTAGGAAGAAAGAGTGAGGAGGTCCTGAAGAGTGAGTATAGAGAGCTTGGTAGGAAGTTAAAAAGCAGGACCTCGAGGGTGGTAATCTCAGGATTGCTACCTGTGCCATGTGCCAGTGAGGGTAAGAGTAGGATGCTCTGGAAGATGAACACGTGGCTGAGGAACTGGTGTAGGGGGGAGGATTTCAGATTTCAGGATCATTGGGACCTCTTCTGGGGCAGGTGGGACCTGTACAAGAGAGACAGGTTACACCTGAACTACAGGGGGACCAATATCATTGCAGGGAAGTTTGTTAGTGCTATTGGGGGGGGGGGGGGTTAAACTAGATTTGCAGGGGGATGGGAACCAGAGGGCCAGAATAGATAGTGGAGCGGGGCTGAAAATAACTGATGTTAACGTTTCATGCAAAGTGAGAAATAGAAGGGCTGTGTGTGGTGGTAATAATCTTCTGAAGTGCGTCTATTTGAGTGCGAGGAGTATTGTGGGGAAGGCTGACGAGCCATGTGGAATTATGACATTGTAGCCATTAGTAAAACTTGGCTACAGGAGGGGCAGGATTGGCAGCTTAGTATTCCAGGGTTCCGATGTTTCAGATGTGATAGAGGCAGAAGGATGAAGGGTGGGGGGGGGGGGGGGTGGCATGGCATTGCTAGTCAGGGAAGATGTTACAGCAGTGCTTCGGCAGGACAGATTAGAGGGCTTGTCTACCGAGGCCATATGGGTGGAGCTGAGAAACAGGAAAGGTATGACCACATTAATGGGGTTGTATTACAGTCCATCCAATAGTCAGTGAGAATTGGAGGAGCAAATCTGCAGAGAGTAAGCAGACAATTGCAGGAAACATAAAGTGGTGATAGTAGTGGATTTTAATTTTCCATGTATTGATTTGGATTCCCATACTGTTAAAGGTCTAGACGGGTTAGTTTGTGAAATGTGTTCAGGAAAGTTTTCTAAATCAATATATAAAGGTACCGACTAGAGAGGATGCAATATTAGATCTCCTATTAGGAAACAAGTTAGGACAGGTGACGGAAGTGTGTATAGGGGAACACTTTGGTTCCAGTGATCATAACACCATTAGTTTCAACTTGATCATGGATAATGATAGATCTCATCCTTGGGTTGAGGTTCTAAACCGGAAAAAGGCCAATTTTGAAGAAATGAGAAAGGATCCAAAAAGCATGGATGGGGACAGGTTGTTCTCTGGCAAGGATGTCATTGGTAAGTGGGAGGCCTTCAAAGGAAAATTTTGAGAGTGCAGAGTTTGTATGTTCCTGTCAGGATTAAAGGCAAAATGAGCAAGGATAAGGAACCTTGGTTCTCTAGGGATATTGGAATTCTGATAAAGAAGAAGAAAGAAATGTATGATATGTATAGGAAACAAGGAGCAAATAAGGTACTTGAGGAGTATAAAAAGTGCAAAAAATACTTAAGAAAGAAATCAGGAGGGCTAAAAGAAGACATGAGGCAGCTTTCGCAGTCAAAGTGAAGGATAATTCAAAGAGCTTCTACAGGTATATTAAGAGCAAAAGGATAGTAAGGGATAAAGATGGTCTTGAAGATCAGAGTGGTCAGCTATGTATGGAGCCAAAAGAAATGGGGGAGATCTTAAAAGAGTTTTTTGCGTCTGTATTTACTAAGAAAACTGGCATGGAGTCAATGGAAATAAGACAAACAAGTAGTGAGGTCATAGAATCTATACAGATTGAAGAACAGAAGGTGCTTGCTATCTTGAGGCAAATCAGAGTAGATAAATCCCCAGGACCTGACAGGGTATTCCCTTGGACCTTGAAGGAGACTAGTGTTGAAATTGTAGGGGCCCTGGCAGATATATTTAAAATGTTGGTATCTATGGGTGAGGTGCCGGAGGACTGGAGGATAGCTCATGTTGTTCAGTTGTTTAAAAAAGGCTCTAAAAGTAATCCAGAAAATTATAGGCCAGTAAGTTTGACATTGGTAGTAGGTAAATTATTGGAAGGAGTACTAAGAGATAAATTCTACAAGTATTTAGATTCACAGGGACTTACTAGGGAGAGTCAACACGACTTTGTGCGTGGTAAGTCATGTTTAACAAATCTATTAGAGTTTTTCGAGGTGGTTACAAGGAAAGTGGATGAAGGGAAGACAGTGAATGTTGTCTACATGGACTTCAGTGAGGCCTTTGACAAGGTCCCACATGGGAGGTTAGTTAGGAAGATTCAGTCGCTAGGAATACATGGTGAGGTAGTAAATTGGATTAGATTTTGGCTCAATGGGAGATGTCAGAGAGTGAGGTCAGTGGAGAGTGGAGGATTGCTTCTTTGACTGGATGCCTGTGACTTGTGGTGTGTCATAGGGATCAGTGCTGGGTCCATTGTTATTTGTCATCTATATCAATGATCTGGATGATAATGTGATAAATTGGATCAGTAAATTTGCTGATGATACAAAGACTGGAGGTGTAGTGGACAGGGAGGAAGGTTTTCAAAGCTTGCAGAGGGATCTGGACCAGCTGGAAAAATGGGCTGAAAAATGGCAAATGGAGTTTAATACAGACAAGTGTGAGGTATTGCACTTTGGAAGGAAAAACCAAGGTAGAACATACAAGGTAAATGGTAGGGCACTGAGGAGTGTAGTTGAACAGAGGGATCAAGGAATATAGACACAAAATTCCCTAAAAGTGGCATCACAGGTAGTTAGGGTAGTAAAGAGAATTTTTGGCGCATTGGCCTTTATAGATTAAAGTATTGAGTATAAGAGTTGGAATGTTATGGTGAGGTTGTTAAGGTAACTTTATGGTAAGGCATTGGTGAGGCTGAATTTGGAGTATTGTGTGCAGTTTTGGTCACCAAATTACAGGAAGGATATTAATAAGGTTGAAAGAGTGCAGAGAAGGTTTACGAGGATGTTGTCGGGACTTGAGAAACTGACTTACAGAGGAAGGTTGAATAGGTGAAGACTTTATTCCCTGGAGTGTAGAAGAATGAGGAGAGACTTGATAGAGGTATATAAAATTATGATGGGTATAGATAGAGTGAATGCAAGCAGGCTTTTTTCACTGAGGCTAGGAGAGAAAAAAACCAGAGGACATGGGTTAAGGGTGAAAGGGGGGAAAATTTAAAGGGAACATTGGGGGGGGGGGGCTTTTTCACACAGAGGGTGGTGGGAGTGTGGAATGAGCTGCCAGATGAAGTGGTAAATGTGGGCTCACTTTTAACATTTAAGAAAAAACTTGGACAGGTACATGGTTGAGAGGTGTATGGAGGGATATGGGCCAGGTGCAGGTCAGTGGGACTAGGCAGAAAAATGGTTTGGCACAGCCAAGAAAGGCCAAAAGGCTTGTTTCTGTGCTGTAATGTTCTATGGTTCTATGTTTCTAACAGAAAAACATACAATGACAGAAAAATATATATATGTAGCCCATGTGTCCAAATGTCATGGCTTGTAGATTGATGATGCAGAAGTCCTCTTCATGCTCTAGTACAATCGAACTTGTCTTCTGTGGAGCACACACTGGAGAGCAGGGCCTGTCCCCAACCCAGCACAAGCTGATGTTGCAGTGTGTGAAGGAAGAGAAGTGGGCGCAGTTACTACTACAAGAAAGAAGGTGCTTAAAATGCTAAAAGACCTAATGGTACATAAGTCAGCTGGACCAGATGAACTGCACCCTAGGGTTATGAAAGAGTTAGTGTTAAAGATTGTGGTGGCAGTAGAAATGATCTTTCAAAAATCGTTGGACTCTGGCATGGTGCCAGAGGACTGGAAAATTGCAACTGTCACTCCACTCTTTAAGATAGGAGTAAGTCAGCAGAAAGGAAATTATAGACCAGTTAGCCTGAACTCAATGGTTGGAAAGATGTTAGAGCCAATTGTTAAGGATGAGGTGATGGAATACTTGGTGCCACGGGACAAGATAGGGCAAAGTCCAGGAAAATCCTGCCTGACAAACCTGTTGGAATTCTTTGAGGAGATTACAAGTAGGAAAGATAAAGAGGATGCAGTGGATGTTGTATATTTGGACTTTCAGAAGGCCTTTGACAAGGTGCCAAACATGAGGCTGATACCAAATTAAGAGTCCATGGTATTACAGGAAAGTTACTAACATGGTTAGAGCATTGGCTGATTGGAAGAAGGCAGTGAATGGGAATAAAAGGATCCTTTGCTGATTGGCTGCCAGTGACTAGTGGTGTTCTGCAGGGTTCAGTTTTGGGACCACTTTTTATGCTGTATATCAATGATTTAGATGATGGAATAGATGGCTTTGTCGCCAAGTTTGCAGATGATACAAAGATTTGTGGAGGGGCAGGTAGTGTTGAGGAAACAGGTAGGATGCAGAAGGACTTAGACAGATTAGGAGAATGGGCCAGAAAGTGAGAAATGAAATACAGTGTTGAAAACGCATGGTCATGCACTTTGGTAGTAGAAATAAATGTGTGGACTATTTTTGAAACAGGGAGAAAATTCAACAATCGGAGATGCAGAGGTCAAGCCGGTACCGAGGAAGGCAAATGCCATTTTAGCATTCATTTCAAAAGATCTCTCCCACACCACCTCCGGCAAACCCTCCCCGGATGTCTGCAACGGGCAACCCCCTGGCATGAGGACCTGATCTGCTCAACAGCTGAGGCCACACAGCTCCCTTGCCATCAGTTTCACCATCGAACCAGTCAACTAGACTTGCAGTATCCTATATTTCTGATGTCCAACAGAGTTTTGTGATAACAAGAGAGATATGCGAGACAATCATTTGCACCTTTTGTTGGCCTGTGCACTGCCACTGATGCCTTCCTCCTTCCTTGAGTAGTTGTAACCGCCAGCAACGAGTCCAGCTTCACAGCTATTAAGCAGCTCACCACTGGGGCAGAGCTGCAGCACCCATTGCTCTCAATATCCAGCGCTGTCTTGCGGTCACTCAAAAGATGCAAAAAAATTACACCTTTGGTCCTGGAGAGGCTGCTGCACCCGAGCATGCCACCATCTTTCAGGAAGATCATCAGTCTATATAGCTAAAATATCCACAGATGGTACATGGTCAGTTGAAAGGCTTTAATTCACCCTGGATTCTAGCTTTTGCAGTTTTATTTTTGGTTTTGTGGAATTGTAGGAATTTTATTTTTAAAGACTTTGCTTGTTTCCACTCTCTTCTCTCTCTCTCTCTCTCTCCCCTCTCCCTCTATTTTATATAAATATACTGAGCAACTACAGCTCCCATTTTCTTGTACTTGGTGTTTGATCTATAATCTGTCCTGTTTAAAATGTTTGGAATCTCATTTGCAAGTTGTGCATTTTATGCTGCCCATTAGGATGCTTTAATATGATTAGTTGCTCTGGTTGTTTGATGACTCAGAGTTAGCATTAATAATGGGTGTAGTGAGGTCAAAATGGTCCAGTTAATGGATATACTGAATTAGTGCTGACTGTCCATGTATTCTAATTATCTTGCCATCTCTGGTCTAAGAGTCAAGAGCGAGAGAAGAATTGTCATGAATCTGTGATGTACATCAAATGATGGATTTGCAATCACTCCATATTGAGAGAAGTCCACATATCCCTCAAGGTCATTGTGCAAGTTGTTGAGAAGTGGTTAAGAAGGCATATCCTGTGTTGGCCTTCAATAATCTAGAGATTGAGCTCAAGAGCCATGAAGTAATATTGTAGCTCTGTAAAACTCTGGTCCGACCATACTTGGAGTATTGTCACAAACAAGAGAAAATCTGCAGATGCTGGAAATCCAAGTGGCACACACAAAATGTTGGAGGAACTCAGCAGGCTGGGCAGCATCGACGGAAGAGAGTAAACAGTCAACAGTTCAGGGCAACGGCTTTCATTAGAACTGTGTTCAGTTCTGGTAGCCTCATTATAGGAAGGATGTGGATGCTTGTGAGAGGGTGTGGTGGAGATTCATCAGAATGCTGACTGCATTAGAGAATTTGCCCCCTGAGGAAAGGCCGAGGAAGCTAGGGCTTTTCCTTTTGGAGTGAAGGAGGATGAGAGGAAAGTTAATAGAGGTGTATAAGATGATAAAAGCAGCAGATAGAGTAGACAGCCAGCGCTTCTTTCACAGGTTGGCAAAAGCTAATATGAAAGGACATACTTATAAGGTGATTGGAGGAAAGTATAGAAGAGATATCAGAGGTAGAGCTTTTATACAGTGTATGAGAAGTTCATAAAGCACACTATTAGGTGTGGTGGTAGAAGCAGATACATTAGAGACATTTAAGAGTTACTTAGATAGGCACATATATGAAAGAGAAGTGGAGGATTATTTTGGGGGGAAGGGTTAGATTGATCTTGGAGTAGGTTAAAAGATCGGAGCTACATCTTGGGCCAAAGGGTCTGTACAGTGCTGTGATGCTCTATGTTCTATGTTCTACTAAAATTAGTTGAAGAACCATAACCAGTAATGATACGGACCAAGATCTGCGATTTCAGAACCTGCAGGTTTTCAATTGTTTTTCCCTCCAAATTGGACTGCAGGCATATATAGCACACTGATTGGGTGCATCATATTGTCTTAAAGCTAAATCAAAGGTTAAAAGCTTTAATGTGAAATTGAGACATTCTTGCATCAGGGAATTGTGTTTGTGTTTTACTTTCTCCACCCAGTAACGCCCACGCACGCGCGTGCACACACACACACACACACACACACACACACACACACACACACACACACACACACACACACAGTACGTGCTTTCTTGCAGCTGCATGTGTAGTTTTAAGGGATTTTCACTGATATGAGGTGAGTGGAGGGAGAGCAATAAATGTGTATGGATCTCCCAGGAGCGACAATGCTGACTGACTGGACTCTTCAGTCCCCATGTGGCCCATGCCTCTTGACAAATTGCAGTTTTGGGCCGCAGATCAAAAGGCCTGTGAACTGCTGGTCCCAAACTCCCAGAATCCTGACGTACGGTTACCATTTGTTTTCCAACACGTATTTCAGTAGGATGCTGTCTTACAAAGAAAAAAAATGTCCCTGGAACACTATGTCTTACTACTTTTATCATGAGGTGCACCTTTAATTGTGAATTATTCACCAAAGACATCAGTTGCAAACATTCAGTTCAATTTCTGTCAGGTAATGGCACATCAGTACATGTAAAAAGTATGACAGGAGTTGAAGCTTGAAAACAAACTAAAATGAGTCCAATTTCTGTATTTGTTCAATATTTTAAATTCTCTCAAAGTAAATCAATTGAAATAAAAATAACACCCCTTTTCATTTACTCCCTCATCAAGATAAGCGTTCTATTTGCCAAGGCATAGAAGATGGTGGATCAAGGGCTGCTAAATAGGATACTTGTTGGCTGTCATGAATGAGATGGACCGAATGGCCTGATTCTGCTCTGTATGAATCTGTTAATAACTTGTTTCAATGGCTAAAACCAACAATGCCCTACGAGGATATGTGTACAGATTTATTACTGAGTTGGATGGAATTGGATAAACATTTGGCTGGGTATCCTTTGCTGAGCTTTTTGAAAGAGGGGATTAATTTGATAGTTCCTTGAAAAAGGCAGCAGAGATACAGTGGACAGAATGGACTCATTCTGGGTAATAGCATCTAGTGGTTCATAATGCAATAATTAAGTATATTACCCTCTACATCCCATACTTATGCATTTAGCACATACATCTGAATCTCAGGGAAGTATATGGTGACATTTTCGGACTTCGATAATACATTTACTTTGAACTTTGAACTTACCTAATTATGAATGCAGCTGCGTAAAAGTTAATATTGTACGAATGTTTCTCATGGACCTGAGCCAAAAAAGCTTTGCTTAGCCCTGGTGACTTCTTTAATTAATGTTGAAACAGTTTTATGACTTCAGTTACATGTGATATGCATAATAAAAGGCAAATCTTAATTCTCTGAAATGCCGCACACCTTTGATGACACATTTATTATCTGGTGATCTACAGCTGCATTCCTTTTGACTGCATCTGCACTTATTATTGGAAGTAGGAATGCTTACTGAAACCCACATTTCAAAATGAGAACTTTCAAGCAGCAAGGAAAACTGGAAAGAACCTCAGTTTTCACCTTTCATTGCCCCCTCAAAATTATAGCAACAATTCAGCAAACAGGTTAGGGGAAATAAATATCAAAGACCAGTCAGTTGGTGGTGCCATCATGACACATGACAAGAGGTCAAAAAGTATTATGGATTAAAACATTGTTGGAACAGGATAGTTCATGGAATGTAGACTTCGTTGGCTAGACCAATGTTTAGTCCCTATTCCTATTTGCCCCAAATTTCTCCCCTCACAGGATGACTACTTCAGAGGCTTGCTGTATCTCTGGAGTGACATATTTGTCAGACCATGTGAGGATGGCAGATTTCCACCCTGCAACCAAACAGACTTTGTCACAGCAACAAATAATCTGCTGGAGGAATTCAATGGGTCGAGAAGAGTGTTCTGGGAACTGCTGATGTTTCAGTGTGAGCCCCGACATCAGGACTGAGAATGGAGAAAGGAGGTTGGAAAAATAAAGGAGAGAGAGAGAGAGAGATGAAGGAATGAGATAAGGGCTAGTAGATGATTGATGGACTGAGGAAGGGGTGAAGGATGTCAGGCAGATGAAGCCAACTTTGGAGGGAGGAGGAGGAGCTAGGAGACAAAGACAGGTGGATGATAGGTGAATAAACAGAAGTTCTAAGTTCAAAGCAGATTCATTAACAAAGTACATATACATTACTGTATACAACCCTGAGATCTGTTTCCTTGTGGGCAACACAGTAAATCCAAGGAACCCAATAGAGTCAATGAAATACCATGTTCAACAGGACAAACAACTATGTGCAAAAATACAAAAAGAAAACAAAGGTAATAACAAATAAATAAAAAAAATCAATAGATAGACAGATAAATAAATAAACAAACAAACAGACACATAAATAAATAAATAAATAAATAAATGGGTGGATGAATGAATGAATAAGGAAATAAATATAGAGAATGTGAAATGAATAGTCCTTGGAAGTGAGTACAGGTTTTGTTGTGGGCTTAGTGTATGGTGGAACAAGTGATGGGGTAAGTGAAGTTGAGTGAAGTTATTCCCTCTGGTTCAAAAGCCTGATGGTTGAGGGACAATAACTGTTCCTGAACTTGTTAGTATGGGTCCTGAAGCTCCTGTACCTTCTTCCTGCACTGAGAAGAGAGCATGGCATGGGTGGAGGTGGTGGGTGGGGGGGTCTCTGATGATGGATTTTGCTTACCTGCAACAACTTTCCATGTAGATGTGCTCAGTGGTTGTGAGGAAATTACCTGTGATGGATTGGGCCTTTTGTAGGATTTTCTGTTCAAGGGTATTGCTGTTTCCATACCAGGTACAGCCAGTCAATATACTCTCCGCTGCACATCTATGAAAGTTTGTCAAAGTTTTAGCCGTCATTCCAAATCTTCACAAACTTTAAAGGAAGTAGAGGTGCAAAATAAAACAGAGACTGTAAAAGGCAAAAAAAGTCAGGAAAAGGGAGGGTGAGTATGGAGACCATAACAGGGGACTATGTGGGACAACTAAGGATATCAGTGCTGGAATCTGATAAGTAAGGAAAGTGACAATGGGAACTTTTAGCAGAGAAGTGAAGAGGGAATGGAACCAGTTGAGAGAGGGGAGCATCTGGTGGTTAAATTATATGTGTAGTAGGTGCAGAGAACCAGGAGAAGGAAAATGAAGTTGCAAGATGGGAGCTGCAAGGAGGGGTATGGGAAAGAATATAAAAAATCTGAGAGGATCAGAGGTAGATTATAAGGAGATGAGTGGGGGAGTGAAACACAGAGGGTGTGTGTTACTGAAAGTGAGAAATGCAATATTCATGCCTTTGGGCTGTAGACTATTCAAATACAATATGTGATGTTGTTCTTCTAGTTTGGGTTGGGCCTCACCCTGGCAATGAAGAAGGATAAGGACAGATGTGGAAATGGCAAGGGAAGCTAGAATAGCATGTCACCAGGTTTCAGGATGGCTATTGGGAAGACCATAATACCATTAGATATAGGAGCAGATATTGAGTCTGCTCTGCCGTTTCAGCGTGGCTGATCCAATTTTCTTCTCAACCAGAGTCTCCTGTCTTCTCTCCATATCCCTTCATGCCCTGAATAAGCAAGAATTGATAAACCTCTGCCTTAAATACACATAGAAACTTGGCCTCCACAGCTGCCTGTAGCAATGAATTCCACAGATTCACCATTCTCTGCCTGAAGAAATTTCTTCTCACCTCCATTCTAAAAGGACACCCCTCTATTCTGAGGCTGTGTCCTCTGGTCTTAGACTCTCCTATCATAGGAACATCCACTCCACATCCGCTCTATCAAGGCCTTTCACAGTCAATAGGTTTCAATGAGGACACCCCTCTTTCTTTGAAATTCTAGTGAATACAGGCCCAGAGCCATCATGCGCTTTTCATACGACAGGCTGTTCGATACCGGAATCACTTTTGTGAACCTTCTTTGAACCCTCTCCAGTTTCGAAATATCTTTTCTAAAATAAGGGGCACAAAACTGCTCACAATACTGCAAGTGAAGCTTCACCGGTGCTTTATAAAGTCTCAAATTTACATCCTTGCTTTTATTTTCTGATCCTCTTTTAATGAATGTTAACATCACGTTTGCTTTCTCACCACAACTCATTAACCATTATGGAATCCTTGCACAAGTCCCTCAGTTTTTTTGTATCTTCTCTGCATTTAGAAGGTAGTCAACCCTTTAATTTATTCTACCAACATGCATGACCATACACTTCCCGACACTATATTCCAACTGCCACTTCTTCACCCATTCTCCTAATCTGTCTAGATCCTCGAAACTACCTGACCCTCATGTCATCTGCAATCTTTGCAACAAAGCCAACAATTCAGTCATCCAAATCATCGGCACATAACGTAAAAACTATCAGTCCCAACACAAACCCCTGTGGAAAACCACAATTTCTGGCAGCCAACCAAAAAAAGCTCCCTTTATTCTCACTCTTTGCCTCCTATCAACCAGCCACTGCTTTATCTGTACAGGATGAAATTACGGTAATCATATTATGATCCCTTTTACCTAGCATTCTCTTACCTTAAGCACTCTAATCAATTCCTGTTCACTACACAAAACCCAACCCAGAATTGCTGATCTCTGAGTGGCCTCAATCATGAGCTGCTCAAAAAAGCCATCTTATTGTCATTGTAGAAATTCCTCCTCTTGGGATCCAGCACCTGCCTGATTTTCTCAGTCTACCTGCATATAGTAACACTGCCGTTTTGGCCATTGTAACATTGCCCATTGGAATATGTAGACCACATCCTTACTTCTGTTTGGGGGTCTGTATACAACTTCCATCAGGGTCTTTTTACCCTTGCAGTTCCTTAACTCTATCCACAATGATTCAACAACTTCTGACCCTGTGTCACTTCTTTCTAATGATTTCATTTCATTTTTACCAACAGAGCAAAGCCTCCCTCTCTGTCTTCCTGCCTATCCTTTCAATATAATATGTAATGGGCGTCAAGTCCCCAGTTATAACCTCGTTTCAGCCATGATTCCGTCATGCCTACAACATTATATCTGCCAATCTGTAACCATGCTACAACTTTGTCTATCTTATTTCTCATACTGTGTGCATTCAAATATTACACCTTCAGTCCTGTAGTCACCCTTTTCGATTTTGTCCACCTTTTACATTGTAACTCATCCTGTTGACTGCAACTTTGCCCTGTTACCAGCCTCTCCTTGCTAGCAGTCTCACTTCACGTTGCCTCTGTTAGTAAACCATCTACCTCATCCTGAGTACTATCACCCCAGTTCCCATTCCCCTGCAAGTTAGTTTAAATCCATCGGAACAAATCTAGCCAACCCGCCTGCAAGGATATTGGTCCCCCTCGGGTTCAGCTGAAACCTGTCCTTTTTGAACATGCTATACCCTCCCCAGAAAAGATCCCAATGAACCTTAAATCTGAACCCCTGCTCCTGCATTAGTTCCTCAGAAATACATTCACCTGCCCAGTCATCCTATTCTTACCCTCACTGGCACATGACAGAGGCAGCAATCCAGAGCTTATTAACTTTCAGCTTTCTAACTAGCTCCCTGAAATCTCTCTGCAGGACCTCCTCACCATGTCTAACTTTGACATTGGTGCCTATATGTACCAAGACATCGCCTTTGAGAATGCCATGGACCTGATCTGAGACGTCCCTGACCCTGGCACCTGGAAGGCAACATAATATCCGGGTGTCTCTATTACACCCACAGAATCTCGCCTCACTGTACATAGTACAGGAACTCTGCAAAATCTGTCACCTAGTCTGATTTCGTTCTCACCGATTTAGGTGAGGGCACACTGGGAGCACAGGGTTGAAGGAAGTGCATGTTAATTTATGCCTCACCACGAAAGACTGTTGTAGTCCCCTTGATGGGTAAATTGTAAGTATTGCAATTCTTTTTTTTGAACCAACTATTTTTAATATTCAAATTGTCAGGGCTATTAAAAAGGTCTCATTTAGCAACTGCTGGCAGGATCCCTTCTGTTTTTCCAAATTCTCCAAGCATTTCCCAGTTGTTTTCCTATTTGTCTACCGTACGTTTTTTCTGAGGCGCTTTCACAATGTTGAGTTTCTTAGGCATGTTGGAGCTGGCTTTCATGGTGACATCATGTTCGATTTTGTTCCTTATAGCTACTTCCAGGTTCTTCTTTAGTTTCTGTTGCTGAATCACTTGCTTCTTTTTGGGAGCAATTACTCGACCTCCCTTCCTCGGGCCCCGGGCTCCGCTCCGAGACTTTCCCGTAGCCGGTTTCCGCGCCGCCAGTTTGAAGCGACCCTGCGCCATGGCAAAGCCAAGTATTGCAATTCTTGATTTATACAAAAGAACCTGTCCCCAATAATAATGGTGGGCTTCTCTTACCAGCTTTAATTACTTGAATCAAAATGCCTAAGCTGAATTCAAAACTCATATTTCTAGATGAGTAACATAGGCCTCTGGATATCA
The DNA here is from genome assembly GCF_030144855.1 of Hypanus sabinus. Taxonomy (NCBI): domain Eukaryota; kingdom Metazoa; phylum Chordata; class Chondrichthyes; order Myliobatiformes; family Dasyatidae; genus Hypanus; species Hypanus sabinus. The sequence goes on along the minus strand of NC_082710.1, from coordinate 128,399,225 downwards.
CTTATCCAGTGTAACATCAGCTCCCTCTTAAAGGAATAGAAGGAACTAGCTAAAAAGGAGAAGTAAGACAAGAAAATTTGCAGATGCTGGAAATTCAAGCAACACTCTCAAAATTCTGTATGAACTCAGCAGGCCAGGCAACATCTATGAAAAAGAGTAAACAGCCAATGTTTGGAGTCAAGACCCTTCATCAGGACTTGGCCCAAAAAATGTGAAAAAAGGAGAAATAGTTGAGCAAGGGAAGTTGAGAGACTTTAATCACCTAATTATAGTCATTGACTTTTCATATATTTTTGTCAGCAGCCTTGTGATCCAGGTGTGATTATTAAGAGGGAAAAGCAGAGGGAAGTTGGGAAGGCTCCCTGTGAGTTACTGCCTATTATATTTAACAGTTGATTGAGTTATGGGCAAGTCCGCATGGATTGGCCGTGGTCTCATTAGGTGCCACTATTTAAGAATGGAAGAAACTGGACATTTTTAATTGTAGGCCTCTGAGCTAGATACAGACTGCAGGGGAGCTGTCAAAAAGCTTTAGGAGGAATATGAAATATGACTGCTTGTAAACTTTATTGGGTAGTCCCAGCGTGGCTTCAGGAAATATAGGGCACATGGTACTAACCTGCTTGAAAACTGAGCAATATGTTGAATCAAAACATTTCTGTTAATGTTGATTGCATGGACTCAATAAGAAGCCTATAAGTTACTATGGAGAAAGCTTGTAGGAAAGAAAGTCCTGGGGATTTATAGAATAACCATTTAAAAGAAATGTGATGTTCACACTTTGAACAGGTGAAAGGGAAACTTGCACTTTGATAATGTCATGATGTCAGGATATCCTAAGCTCAATGGTAGAGAAGCTCACTGTAGTAAAATGGGGAATGGTACTGCTGGTTATGCATTTCATTCCATCAAACACAGGCAAAAGAGCGGAACTCCAGAACTGAAGTGAGAGTAACTGCCCTTGATAGATAGTAAGGCTGTATTTGATTGAGTATGACTTCAAGCCTTGGCTTGATTGGAGTTGATGTGAATCTAGAGGAAAACCCTCCAATGGTTGGAAATATGCCGAGAACAAAAGAAAATGGAGGTCCTAGGAGATTAATCATCTCAGACCTAGGATATCTCTGCAGAAGTTCCTCAGAGTAGAGTCCTTGATCTTCAGCTGTTTATCAATGACCTCCTTTTGATTGTAAGGCCAGAAGTAGGAATATTAGTTGATTATTGCAAAATTTTCAAATAGTATTTGAACATAGGTGGGAAATAAAATTTGCACCATACCATTGTTTGGTAATGACAATATCCAACATGAGAAAATGACTTACCACTCCCTGACATCCAATGGCATTGCCTTTACTGAATCCTTGACCAGAAATGGAACTGTTTGATGTGTCTACAAGTGTAGGTCAGAAGCTAGAAATCTTGCTGCAAGTATCTCACTTCCTATCTCCTAACTTCCCAAAGCCTGGCCACCATCTACAAGGGTCAGATCAGGAGTGTGATGGAATAATCTCCACACCTGGATAAGTGCAGCTTCAACAATATGCAGGAGGTTCAACATGATATGGGATATAGTAGCCTGCTTATTAAATATACCATCCAAAACAATTTGTCACTCCACTACTGATGCACCGTGGCAGCATTTTGAACTGTATGAAGGATGCACTGCAGCAGCTCATCAAAAGTACTTAGAAAAAAACATCCAAAGACATGGCCACCACCACCCAGAAGGAAAAGGAAAAGGCCTGGATTTCATGTTTGTTTACTTGGACGATATCCTGGTGGCCAGCAGTTCGCACCAAGAGCATGTGGTACATTTGTGCCAGCTCTGCCAATGCCTGAGTGACCACGGACTGGCAATCAATCTGGCAAAGCGCCAGTTCAGGCTGACGGAGATCGACTTCTTGGGCCACAGAGTCAACCAACATGGCGCAGTTCCCCTACCGGACAAGGTCCAGGCCATCTGCTAGTTCCCCAAGCCCAGCCCGGTCAAGGTCCTGCAGGAGTTTGTAGGGATGGTCAACTTTTATCATCGGTTCGTGCCGGTGGCGGCACGCATCATGAGACCCTTGTTCAGCCTGATGGCCGGCAAGGCCAAAGAATTGGCATGGGACGCGGAGTTCACAGAGGCGTTCGAGCAGGCCGAGGAGGCACTGGCAAAGGCGGCCCTCCTGGTGCATCTGAGAGTCAATGTACCCACGGCACTCACAGTCAACGCTTCTGACACGGCAGTCAGCGGAGTCCTGGAGCAGCTCGTTGAGGACCAGTGGTGGCCACTCGCTTTCTTCAGCCGGCACCTACAGCCACCAGAGGTGAGGTACAGTGCCTTCGACAGAAAGTTGCTAGCGCTCTACCTGGCTGTCCGGCATTTCCGGTACTTCCTCGAGGGAAGGGAGTTCACCATGTATACGGACCACAAGCCCCTCACCTTCGCACTGGCCAAGGTGTCAGACCCATGGTCGGCTCAGCAGCAGAGGCACCTGTCCTTTATTTCATAATTCACCACGGACGTCGGCCACATCGCAGGGAGGAACACACGGTCTCGTCCCCACCTCCACTCGGTAGGCATATCATCCTCAGGAATAGACTACGCAGCACTGGCAAAGCACAATGGTCAGACACCGAGATCCCGGCTTACCGCACCGCCGTTTCGGGGCTCCAGTTGGAGGACGTCTCCATCGGCCCGGTAGCGGATCAACTCCTGTGTGACGTGTCTACCAGCAAACCCCGACCTGTGGTACCAGCCTACACCCTATGTACTGCACCGGGTGTTCGACACGCTGCACGACCTGGCCCACCCGTCCATCCGGGCATCCATCAGGCTGGTAGCGGACACATTCGTCTGGCACGGTTTGCACAAACAGGTCGGACACTGGGACAGACCACCAAAGTCCAGCGACACGTGAAGGCTCCCCTCCAGCAGTTCCAGCCGACACACAGGAGGTTCCAACACAACCACGTGGACATCGTCGGCCCCCTGCCAGTCTCCCGGGGTGCCAGGTATATCTTTACCATGTTAGACAGGCTCACCAGAAGGCCGGAAGCCGTACCGCTCACAGACACGTCCACTGAGTCCTGCGCCAGGGCGCTCATTGCAAACTGGATGGCCAGGTTCGGCCTCCCAATGGACATCACCTCCGATAGAGGGGTGCAGTTCACATCTGGTTTGAGGACAGCACTGGCGCAGCTCCTGGGCACCCAGCTGCATCACACCACAGCGTACCATCCCCAGTCCAACGGTTTGGTAGAGCGATTCCACCGGCATCTCAAATCGGCCCTGATGGTGCACCAACTGGACAGATGAGCTTCCCTGAGTCTTACTGGGCATCTGCACAGCCCCCAAGGAGGACCTGGACACCTTCGCGGCAGATTTGGTCTTTGACGCCCCTGACGGTCCCGGTCGAGTTCATACCAGAGGTCCAAGGTTCAGAAGAAACTCCAGCAGTGGTGCTAATGAGGCTGCGGGACAACATAGGGACCCTGGCTCCAGTCCTGACCTCCAGGCATGGTCCCACGCCATCCTTCACCCCTAAAGACCTCCGAGACTGGGAGTATGTTTTTATTCGCAGGGGCATGCACAGGTCACCTCTACAGTGGTCGTATGAGGGACCCTTCAAGGTGATCCGGGAGATCGGAACCACGTGTGTCGTGGAGGTGGGTGGCCGGGAAGAGACTTTTACAGTGGGCCGCCTCAAACCGGCACACTTGGACATTGAGCAGCCAGTGAGGATACCTGCACCGCGCTGGCGAGGCCGGCCACCCAGGCAAGCCACACAGACGGGGGGCTCCACTCCCCCGATGGACGTTTCTGGGGGGGAGTGTGGTGGCCCGCACACGCGGGACTCGAACCGCCATCGAGAGCCACGTGGTCGACATGCAGTAGCGCGTTTGGAACTACCCACTCGGGACAGACCTTCCGGGGACAGTCTGACGTCACGTCCGCCCCACGGGTCGCAGGGGCCCATGGGAGGGGAGATTTAAGCGCGCGATTTTGAATCAGCAAAGGCATTTTGAGTTCAGCTCTCTCTGCCTCCGTGTGTTTCTTTAGTAGTGCATTGCGCATGACTACAAATAAATAAATGCTGGACATATATCACCATAACTGTGTCAAATATATGGAACTCCCTCACTGACACCTTTGCATGTGTACGCACACATTAAAGACTGAGGCAGCTACTTATCACTATCTTTTGCCTTATACAGTCTCAGCCTCTGAAGCCTACACCCTATGTACTGCACCTATAAACCACAGTAAAGTAACAAATAGCAGAATGACCAAATTTGGAAATTTTCTTAATCCATTCAACAGTGAATCAGATGACTTTCAGAATAGCAAATGAAGATCAAAAAATAAATAAAATTTTAGCTATAGGGAAAGATCAGACAAACTTAGTCGGGAGTGTTGATGGCTTAGGGACAACATGATAAGCATACATAAAATTAGTTAGGGCATAGACAAGTTAAAAAGTCTGAGCCTTTTTCACAGACAGGAAATAGCAAATAATTGGGACAGAGCATTGTTTTAATGTGAGAGCGGCAAAGCTTAAAGGATGGTTACATGGCAAACAGTTTATACAGGGAGTGGCAGGTGCCCGGTATGCTCTGCTAGGCCAAGAGGTGGAAGCAAATATCATAGCAACATTTAGAAGGCATTTAGAGAGACAGGCAGTAGATGAAATGGGATAGAGTGCATGCAGGCAAATGTGCAGTTTCAATTGGCACAGTTATTATGAGCTGAGTGGCTTTTTTCTGCACTGTAATGCGGTATGTTTTAGATGCTGAAAATGCAGATGTGACTAATTCTGATGCAATGTCCTCACCCTGAAATATTAACTCTGTTTATCTTTCCACAGGTGCTGCCTGAGCTGCTAAGTGTTTCAAGACTTTTTTTTCTGTTTGCACTTCTACAGCTCTTTAGTAGAGCTCACTATTATTTCTTTGAATCACAATCAAATATTTTTTTGCCTCAATTCCTGAACTGTCGAGGCAGGAATATCCTGAATTTCTGCCTGGCTGTAAAGTTTGCTGATTGAAATCGGGTAAGTTTGAAGTTGTTCTTAACAGGGATGGATCTCATCGCAATAAGAACAAAAACGAGCTGCAGTTGGAACCCAGCATGGCTGGTGGAACTCAACGAGGTGGCACAGTTGTGTAGTGGTAGGCACAACACCTTGCAGTACCAGCTATCAGGTTTCAATTCCTGTCACTGTCTGTTAGGAGTTTTTATGTTCTCCCCGTGGCTACGTGGGTTTCCTCCAGATGCTCCGGTTTCCTCCAACAGTCCGAAGATGTAGGTGAATTTGCCATTGTAAGTTGTCCTGTGATCAGATCAGGGTTAAATCAGGGATTGCTGAGCAGCATAGTTTGAGGGACTGGACGGGCCTATCTTGTGCTGCATCTCAATAAATAAAAAGCTTTGACCGCACTTTTTAGGCAGAGGAATGCTCCTGATGCAGGGCCTTAACCCAAGATATCAACCATCCCTTTCCCTTCACAGATGCTGCCTGACCTGCTGATTCCTTTTTCCTATCACCTTGCTTCTTTCCCCAGTTCCCAGCATCTGCAGTGCCTTGATTCGCAATGGCAACTGCTTACGTTTCCGTCTCTGATTAATGCAGATTGTCATTAATAGTCTTGTACTATGTTTGCAGTTTGGTAATTTCAGTTCAGGAAGAAACGGACATTCTCACACCCATTGGAATGTTATTTTTGTTTATTTTCCCTTGCGTAAACAAAATTATGCGGTGTATATATAGCACACAGTCACTATTGTACTTTTAGAATCTGTTGTGAACACTATCTGCTGACAGTCATTCAGAAATTTCACATGAAACCTGAAAGTAAATATTCTGGAGTGCATAGATAATGAGCTATTGTTGTATTAGTTTCACTGGATTATAATCCAAAAACATGCTAGCATGCAAGCTGGTCTCTAGTAGAGAACAGATGGTATTTAGGAAGAAATTGTTATTGATGACTGTTACAGAATTTATTAGCTTGCTGACAGATAGCTTGAGGTACAGAGCAGCAGTTAAACCTTAATGAGTTGTGCAACTTTTGTATTAATATTTACCTTAAAATAATCTTTATAATGTGCATTGGAGCAATAAAGTTCAGTGAAACAAAGTCGAGGAGTATTTACATTGTGCTATGTAACAATGTTGATTCATCTCAAGATATTTCACATAATAGTTTCCTTTGGAGCAAAGTCATTAAAAGTCCATAACATTCTCCATATAACTTGTGCTCCTGTCAGCAAAGCCTATTTAAACTTGCTCATTATCATGATTTTTATAGAATTACCTTTACAATGTGATTAATGATAACAAGTAAAGGGAAAAAAAAACTTCATGTTGCAACTGGAGTACTGGCATGGTATTTAACATAATCCTCCAACATTTCTCTCTTCCTTATTTTCATTCCAGTACAGTAAAACAATTTAATTGAACACTTGCTCATTAAAATTCCACTAAAATTCAACAAAACCCGTTTTTTTGTACTAAGGAATAAAGGGACAAAGTTATATCACAAAGATTTCAGATTAATAAACAAAATCATATACATATTTTTAAAAAATATAGACCTTTAACTACTTCCTATCTTAGATTCGCGTATCTCTGAGGTTCTAAACCGGACCCAGTGAATTGACACAGTTACAAAGAAGGCAAACTCCTATTTCATCTGAGGAGAGTTAGTATTTCACCAAAAACACTCGTAAATGTCAAAGATGCACCATGGAGAGCATTCTAACTGACTAAATGATCATCGGGCATGGTGGGGGGGCACTGCACAGGATTGAGATAAATGCAAAAAGTTGTAAAAATTAGTCAGATCTATCATGGGCACTAGCTTCTGTAGAATCCAGGACATCGTCAAGGAATAATGCCTCAAAGAGACAGTGCTCATCATTAAGGACCCCCATCACTAGGTCATGCCTTGTTCTCATTGCTACCATCAGGAAGGAGGTACAGACACCTGAAGACACACACTCAGTGATTCAGGTACAGCTTCTTCCCCTCTATCATCCAATTTCTGAATGGACGTTGAACCCATGAACACTAGTTTACTACTTTTTTATTTTTATTTCTTTGCACCATTTATTCAATTTAACTAATATAGTATTAATCCATTATTTCTTCACGACCTTGGTGATGCTTCCAGAAACTGTGGAAACATAGGGAAGACAAGCAATAGCGAAGGGTTCCTCATCATTGTTAAGTTTCCTGGGTATTCCGTTGGCCCTTTTAAGGGCCCAAGTTATTTCCTTCACCTTGTACCCATTCTGTTGAAATGTTGAGTGTAATCATCTTATTTCCTCATGGACACTCTGCGGATCTAAAGTAGTTTTCACACATTTGATCAAAGTACAAAGAACCACTCCACGTTGGGAGGCGTGATGGTGGCTGTTATTGTTGAGGTATAAGTCCGTGTGAGTGGGTACTGTCCAGTTTCTGCTATATTCGAATGTCCAGGAATGTGAGGCAACCATTCTTCTCCATCTCCATGGTAAATTGAATGTTTGGATGTGTGCTGTACAGTTGGTCATGGAACTGTTGGAGTGCTTGGAGTCAATGAGGCCACACTATGAAGGTACCATCAACATATCTGAAGAAGCATTTAGGAATTAATACCATCCACAAACCCATAGGAAGCTCAAATTGCATCTTCTGTAAGTAACAGATGATCTGGGACACAGGACGGCTGGCGTTTACAGGATTCCCTGTGGATGTGGAGCAGTGTATATCGGCCAGAAGGGACACATGGCAGAAGCCCGCATCAAGGAGCACAGGAAGTGTATCTGTTTGGGTTACCTGGAGAAATCAGCGGGAGCAGAACACTGCATTTGTAAAGGCCATAGGATATGGCGTCATTGGCACAAAGCCACTGTGCCACTCTCGTGGTTTTTCAGACCACCTTTTGAAGGAAGCCATTGAGATAAAACCAGAGAAAAAGAACTTTAACAAAGATGAAGGTCTCACTCTAAGTAAGAACTGGAATTCAGTTTAAAGCAAGTTGGATAAAGACTAACTAATCAGAAGGGTCGGATAACGGGGCTCTATATACCACCAGACGAGACATACCTTGGCATCGTCTCTGATGGAAATGGCTGAGTTTGTCTTTGAAACATTGGTTAAAATTGATACCTGTACCCAGCTGAAGCTTGAGAAGAGTTTATTCAGAAAATACGCTGAGAAAGCACTAGATCCTTTTTCAAAAACTTCAAGTATACAATAATGTATTTACTTCATGTTGTCCTCCATCTTGTTCTATTGACTTAAATGGAAGTGACCTCAGCTGGCAGCTCTGTGCTTGATCATATTTAGCACTTGTGAACAAAGGTAAAGTTTGTGCATCCCTCTATTACTCCATTGATTCATGCTGGCAGAAGAAGGTATATCTTCCCAGCAAAGGTGATCTAATGCAACAGTGACAGTGCTATCTACTCACCAGCATGATAAATTGGGCTGGCAAACTACTGGCATAAAAATGTAGATCAAACTAACCCAAACAAACACCACCTATTGGCCTGCACTCAACCATCAGGAAGAGGAAGGAGGAAGCTGCCAATAGCATTGGTTTATCACTGGCACTCTGAACTCCCGATGTCATCACAACACTGCTCCATAAATGGCTACAAGAGCCAATGGTCAGAGGAATGATGAGATTTGATGCTTCTGATATTAAGGTATATTTGACCGTACCTAGCAGGAATATGAATCAGGAAATTCTGTATTGACAGTCTGTGATTTTCCTTTTAACAGCCAGACAATCTCAGATTTGCCGCATGCTTAAAGCACCTACCAGAAGCAGGAGAACAAAAATATTCTCAGCCTCAGTTCCAAGTAAAATTGGCCAAGTTTTTACCCAACAGTAATTGTTTAGTAATTCTCACAGGGATGATAGAGGCAAGAGCAGCAGAACAAAAAATATTCTCAGCCCATATTCAAAATAAAACTGGTCAAGTTTTTACCCAGCAATAATAATTTAGTAAGTCTCACAGGGATGATACTTCTGATCATAGCAAACCAGTTTTCTTAACTTGTGTGTGTTAAAAGTGAAGAAAGTTGTTCATGTACCAAACCTGTCTGCTGTACCTACCTCATTCTGTTTACACTGTAGCTTCTGTTTGTGTATTCTGGGAGGATTTCAGGAACCCCAATGCTCCCTAGAGTTTAGTCTATGAAGATCCATCCATAAACAGTGAACAAGTTAAAGCAACTTGTTTTCTCTAGGAATGCAGCCCTGCGGGCGGATGTGGCCATTTAGGTTTAAACATATCTTCTCCTGAATTTCACCATTTTATATATGTGTACAAAAATACATTCCACTAAAACATGAGAGTATCTTCTTCTGCAGAAAATAAAACATCCTCTGGAGCTATTAAGAAATTGATATATTTATATTAAACAGTAATGTTGCTTGTTAATGACTTGCAACGGAAGAAGGATATATAATCAAAAAGATCTCACTGAACTCTCCAGGGACTTCCTGTCACGTTTTACCTACAGTGAATTCCAACAACCAACCAACATTGAAATGAATTGGTTTGTTGTGTTGTTTGTTAGAAAATGGTTTCAGGATGTCAAGTTGACTGCAATTTTGAACATTTACCTGGGCTGCAGGAAAAAGCCCAAAGAAGTGGAATAGTTTGGGTGGTGGTGTGTGTGGGGGAGGGCTGGTATGAGGTGGAGGTAGTGTGCAGTGGGAAGCTTTTGAAAGGGTGGGGAAGCCTGGTCAGCATCATAATTAGGAATGTAATCGCCCATCATTATTATTAGGTCATCATCGCGCTCCGCAGCAGGTGATATCGCAGGGCATCCAGGCTGGAATTGGTGCTGCCTCCCAGTTTTTGGTTGGTGTGAGACGGGCTTTATGGTGGTCGAATGTGGATTGATAACCCAAGATTTGGGACCCCTTCATTGCATAATTGTGTCATTTGTATTTGCTGTTTGTGTGTACTTTGTGCTGTGTGTGACTGTTGGTACTATGTTTTGCACCTTGACTCCAGAGTAACACAGTCTCATTTGGCTGTACTCATGGGTATTCATGTATGCTAGAATGACAATTAAACTTGAATTGAATTGAATCATGCAGAAATTCTCAGTGTTAAATACACAAACTACTCATGTAAGGAAAGAGTAATTCCAATAGAGTCAAGTACACAGCTGAATCTGGTATACATCCTATCAGCGAACTGCTTGGCAATGAAAGAAGACCAAACAAAGAAACAATAGTTGCTTCACTTTGATATCAATAGGTTTGAAAGAAATTTACAAGGATTTTGCTGGGCCTTAAGGCCCCGAAAAGATTAGGATTTTTTTTTTCACTGGACCACAGTAGAATGAGGGGAGATCCTATAGAAGTATAACAATTATGAGGGGTATAGATAAGATGAATGCATGCAGACATTTTCCCCACAGGTTGGGTGGGACCAGAACGAAAGGTCACAGGTTGAGGGTGAACAGTGAAATAGTTAAGGGGAAACTGGGAGAAAACTTCTTCACTCAGAGGGTGAAGCGACTGTTGAATGAACTACCAGTGGAGGTGATAGGTGTGGATACAGCTGTAACCTTTAAGAGAGGGGTGTGGAGGACTATGGTCCGGGTGCAGATAGATGAGACAAGGCAGACCAAGTCAAAGAGGACTTGATGGCTTGATTACAGGCCATGGTACTCTGTTACTCTCTAACTTTCTCATGTTCAAAATGAAAGTGTTCCCATCCAGGTCAGCTGAATTACAATCCATGTGGTTCATTCAATTGGCTTGTACATTTATCTACCACATCAAAGGTGATTTAGTCTCCATCTCAATAATTTCATTGGCAATAAGATTAAACTAAGAAGGTCCAAAACCCCATCCAGGCATGTTATTTCCAAGCATGTTATTCTGACTGCTACCTGTGACCAGTTCCACAGGGATCAATGCCAGGACCTCTGGTGTATATTAATGATTTGGATATAAACGTTATTGGACTCATTAGTACGATTGCAGATGGTGGAGCTGTACATTGTAAGAAAGGTTGTCACCAGGTACAGCAGCTCAGTTGAACATAGGAGCAAATGAATGGCAGGCAGAGTTTAATCCAGTGGGCGGTGCTGCACTTTGGGAGGTAAAATACAAGGAGAAAGTTTACAGTTAATGGAAGGATCCTAAGGTGCATTGAGGTACAAGAAATTGTGGAGTTCAAGTCCATTGTTCTCTGAAAGCAGATAGGGTGATAAAGAAGGCATCAGTTCTTCACTAATTGGGGTTTGGAGAAAAAAGATTTGGCAAGTCATGCTGCAGCTGTACAAACTTTAGCTAGGTCACATTTGGAGTACTGTGTGCTCTTCTGTAAAATTAAAGGAAGGATTTAGAGGCTTTGGAAGTAATGCAAAAGAGATAAATCAGGATGTCCCTGGATAAGAAAATGTGAGCTTTACGGAAAGGTCGGATGAACATACTTCTTGTTTTCTCTGGAGCATTGGATTGGAGGCTGGTGGGGGGGGGGCGACCTAATAGAAGTATATAAAGTTATCCGAGGCATAGATAGGGTAGAAAGCCAGTCTTTTATCCCAGACTGGAAATACTGACGCTATAGATGAGGGAGGGAAGGCTTAAGGGAGATTTACAAGCCACATTTTAACACAGAGTCTGGAACACAGGCAGGAAAGTTGGTGGAAGCAGATATGATATCAACACTTAAGAGGCATTTATACAAGCATGTGAACAGGCAGGGAATGTAGGCATTGTGCAAACAGATGGGAGAATGTTAATTCGGTATCATGGTCAGCAAAGACATTGTGAGCCAAAGGTCCTGTTCTTGTGTTGCTTTATTCTTTGTTCTAACATTTTGTGCCGTTTTGAAATTCTCAATTATATTTTCCTGAAAGAAAATGAATTTTTTTGGCTTTTGACTATTTCAAGGTAAAGTTCCTGTTATTCTTTCTGCAATCAGTAATCTAGCCATAAGTTTCTCCTAATATTGGACTCATTCTGAGAAACTGATTTCGCAAGTTTCTGCACAAATCTGTTGTGTATAAGCAAATTCAACATCTGTTGTGAGCTAGGACAATCAGTCAGCATTTTAGAGCATAAGTTTAAAAAAATAACTAAATTGTGTACTTGAGGGATTCCAGAGGTCATGAAATGGCCTATGTAGCTGCAAGGCTTTCTCTCTGTTTCTTATCCTGGCGATACAACAACATATGTTTGCATCCCCATAGCTGCAATTTCATTATTTTTCTGATGTTCCCTCCTATGCTTCAGGATCCAAAATTTACTTTTCACTTTCTGATCCTTTGATCTGGTTGCCAACTCAAAGTTTGTACCTTCCCATTTGCTTGCTCTACTTTCAGTTCCAGTTCATTACATTCCAAGTTCTCTGTACATCTGCATTTACTGCCACCCAATGCATTCATCTGAGGTTTCATTCCCCTGTTTTGTTCATCATCTCTAGCAGCTCTGTCTTTTCAAGCCAATAAACACTTCCAATCTAATGATCAGCCTACACTACTTTCCACAAAGCTACTAAACTCATCTCCGTTGTTAAAAATGGATGGGATACAGATTTAGGTCCTGTTCCAGTTATTTTACAAATTTTCTTATTCACATTTTGCATTTTCTTCATTGGCACTGTGAGGCTAAGTACAGCTCCAATGCCATGTTTAAGTTTGCTGATGACATCACTGTCATAGGTCAAATATGGTGATGAATCTCCATATAAGAGGGAGTTTGAAAATCTGGCCCGATGGTGTCACAACAACCTCTTTCTTAATGTCAGCAAGTCCAAGGAGCTGATTGTTAATTTCAGGAGGAAGAAGCCAGAAGTCCATGAGTCAGTCCTCATTGGGGATCAGAGGTGGCGAGGGTCAGCAATTTTAAATTCCTCAATGTTGTTATTTCGGAAGACTTCTCCTGGACCCAGCATGTAAGTGCCATTATGAGGAAAGCACACAGTACCACTACTTCCTGAGATGTCTCCAAAGATTTGGAATCACATCTAAAACTTCAACAGACATCTGTAGAAGTATGATGAAGCGTATATTGACTAGTCGTATCACAGCCTAGTATGGAAACACCAATGCCAATTAATGGAAAATCCTACAAAAAGTAGTGAATAAAGTCCAGACCATCATGGGTTTAAGCCCTCCCTACCATTGAGTGCATCTACATGGAGCATTGTTGTAGGAAAGCAACATCTATCATCAGAGACCCCCACCAGCCAGGTCATGCTCTCTTCTCATTGCTACCATCAGGAAGAATCTACAAGAGCCTTAGGACTCACACCACACAGTTCAAGAACAGTTATTACCCCTGAACCAAAGGGGATAACTGCACTCAACTACCCTTGCCTGTCACTGAACTGTTCCCACAACTTATGGACTCATTTTGAAGGACTCTTCCACTCATGTTCTCAATATTTATTGCTTATTTATTTATTATAATTATTAGTTATTTTATTCTTTCTTTTTGTATTGGCACAGTTTGTGGTCTTTCACTGATTCTATTATGGTTTTTGGACTTATTGAGTATGCCCAGAAGAAAATGATTCTCAGGGTTGTATATGGTGACATACATGTACTTCAATAATAAATTTTCTTTGAACTAATACTTTGATTATAGCTCTCACATTCCTAGGAACTAAGATTCAGTCCAATCCTGTCAATTTGTTTCTTTTTTCTTGTGGAATGTAAAGTCTGCAATGGAGCAAAAATTTGGAAAATGTTGCCCAAATGTTCTCTCTTCCTCTCATCAGACCATAAATGGTCATACTTTTATCTGACTGTTCATCAATCATTGTCTTGTTTCAAATTGCATAAAACTCAGTGCTTCCTAAACCTTTGGGATCTAGGGACATGGGGTAGTGCTTGAATTAAATGAGTAAAGCCTCATTATATTGACATATCTGATAGATATGTTAATGCACAATTAACTGATGTCATGAGCATGATCAGTTCCAAAATCCACCAAGTGATTGGCTATGTGAATTTTGGATGCACAATTCAATGTTTTGATGCTACTACACTATGCATTTTGTGCATTCGGCGTATTAAAAAAAATTCTCCCCTAGATGCGTGTAGCAGAAGTTTTTTACTCTCATTTGGTCCCTTAATCTACCAAAGGATATAATAGGTCTGGAGGCAGTCCGAAGGAGATTTACCAAGTGAATTCCTGGGCTGAGCATACTGTACGATCAAGTGAGAATGACCAGGTTGGGTCTGTATTCTTTGGAGTTTAGAGGAACGAAAGGTGATCCTATTGAAGTTAATTAGTTTCTGAAAGGGCACATCAGAATAAGTGTTGAGATTTCTCTACTCTTGTGAGGACCTTGAACTGGGGGCTGTAATTTTAATAAAGGGCAGACCATTTAAAAATAATGTGCATTTCTTCTTGCAGAAGGTAGAAAATCACTAAAATTCTCTGACACAGAGAGCTTATTTCTTTATCTATGGACACAGTGTGGAATAGGACCTTACAGATCTTTGAACTGCGCTGGAAGCAGCCCATCAATTTAACCCTAGCATAATCATGGGGAAATTTACAGTGGTTGTGGGAGGAAACTGGAACACCCAGAGACAACCCACAGGTTCCATGGAAAGGACGTACAAACTCCTTATAGAGGACGTCAGATTGAACTCTGAGCTCTGATGCTTTCAGCTGTAATAACGTTGCACTTACTGCTATGCTGCCGTGATGGTGGATCTTTAGAAACATTTAAAGGGGAAGTACATAGATTTTAGAAAGATTAGGGCATTAAGGGCTATGGCGAACTGGTTCAGTGGAACAGTTGAGCTCAGCCATGATTGCATTGAATGGGAGGGACAGGTTTGAATATCCAGGTTGTCTACAGCTGCTCCTGTTTCCTATAGATTATTCTAGCACTGTGAAAATCTCGTAAACAGCACAATCTTCAAATGCAAGTTTTATGGAACAGAATTGCCAGGTTTTTACAGCATAATTTAGAACTGTGTCAATTTTAACAAAGTATGGGCTTGCATTAGCTGCCATTAACCCCATCACTTAAAGAGACATGTCACAAACCAACCTGATCGTTTTTGCTGAAAGGAAGTGTTGTTACTTAAGCTGAGTTGAGGGAAAGTCAAGGAAAAATGATAAAAGTAAATTGTGACATGCATGAATACTCTGAGGTAGAGTTTAAAAAAAACTTGCTTGCAGTCTTATAGATTCTGACAACACACTGAACAGAAATTATACATAAATTGTACTTAAATTTTGCAAGGCAGTGAAGAAAAAGTCTGTGATTAAAAGGGACAATAGTGCAAAAAAAAACTATTGAAAACAGGTCCATGGTGGTGCAAGAAGTGATGCAGTATTCCATTGTTGAGGTAGGGTTAATGTTGTGCCGATTTGTTCAAAAATGTGATGGTTGTAAGAAAGAATTAACTAGAAGATTCAATGATTAAGGGAGTGATGAGAAACTCAGAAGATGTAAAGCAAGCCGGTCAAATACAATTAGATCAGCAGACCATAAGACATAGGAGCTGAATTAGGCCATTTGGCTCATCAAAACTGTTCTGCCATTCCATCATAGCTGATAACTTACCCTCTCAACCACGTTTTCCTGCCATCTCCCCAAAAATCTTGAAAACCCTGACTAATCAAGAACCTATCAACCTCCTCTTAAATACCCTCAATGATTTGGCCTCCACAGCCATCTGTGGTAATAAATTCCACATATTCGCCACCCTCTGGTTAAATAAATTTCCTCTCAGCTCTGTTCTAAATGGACATATATCTATTCTGAGGCTGTGCCCACTGCCACTAAACTAACCCACTATAGGAAACATCTTGTTGCTATCCACTGAATCTAGGCCTTTCCATTATATAAATATTTCAATATGATCCCCTCTCCCCCCACCCATTTCTCCTGAACTCCAGTGAGTACAGGCCCACAACCATCAAACATTCCTCATCCTGTGAACCTCCTCTGAGTCCTCTCCATTGATGCCACGTATTTTCTTAGATAAGGAGCCCAAAACTGCTCACTATACTCCAAGTGCACTCTGTTCAATGCCTTATAAAGCATCAGCATTACATCCTTGGTCTTACGTTCTGCTCCTCTTGAAATGAATGTTAACATTCCACTTGCCTTGCTTGCCACAGACACAACCTGCTAATGAACCTTTTAGGAATCCTGCACAATGACTCTCAAGTCCCTTTGCACCTCTGATTTTTGAATGTTCTCCCTATCTAGAAAATAGTCTATGCCTTTATTCCTTCTAACAAAGTGCACAATTGTACACTTTCTTGCACTATATTACATCTCCCATTTTTGCCCATACTGTTAATCTATCTAAGTCCTTCTGCATGCTCCCTGCCAACTCAACACTACCTGTCTGCAAACTTGGCCACAAAACCATCAATTCCATCATCCAAATCATTCACGTATTACATGAGAAGAAGCGGTCCCAACACCAACCCCTGCAGAACACCACTAGTCACTGGCAGTCAATCAGGAAAGGCCCCCTTTATTTCCAGTATTTGGCTCCTGCCAGTCGGTCAATGTTCTATCCATACTGGAACCTTTCCTGTAATACCATGGGCACTTATCTTGTTAAGCAGTGTATTATGTGTAACCTTGTCAAAGGTCTTCTGGAAATCCTAGTAAACAGCATATACTCTCTCTCCTTTGTTTCTTCTGCTTGTCATTTCCTCAAAGAATTCCAACAGATTTGGCAGGCAAGATTTCCCCTTCTGAAAATCATGCTTGCTTTAGCTTATTTTATCATGTGCCTCCATGTATCCCAAAAGCTCATCCTTAATAATGAAGCACAACATCTTCTTTACCACTGAAGTCAGGCTACCTGGCCTATGATTGATTTCCTTTCTACTCTCACCTTACTTTCTGAAAGAGTTGAGTGACATTTGTAATTTTCCAGTCCTCGGGAAACTTTGCAGAATCTAGTGATGCTTGAAAGGTCATTACTAATACCTCTACAACCTCTTCAGCTAACTCTTTAAAAATCTAGGAGTAGTCTGTCTAATCTAGGTGACTTATCTACCTTTAGACCTTTCAGCTTCCCAAGTGCCTTCTCCTTAGTAATAGCAACTATACTTAATTTTGCTCCCTGACACTCAAAATCTCTGGCATACTGTTAGTCTCTTCCACACTGAAGACACACTTAATAAGTGTGTCTGCCATTTCTTTGATCTCTTATTACTACTTCTCCAAGGTCATTTTCCAGCAGTCCAATATCCACTCCCGCCCCTCTTTTGCTCCATGTACATCTGAAAAAATAAAACATCTGATATATTCTTTTATTTTATTGGCTAGCATACCTTTTTATTTCTTCTTTTCTTTTATTATTAGTTGCATTCTGTTGTTTTTAAAAAGCTTAATCCTCTAGCATCCCATTCATTTTTGCAATATTAGATGCTTTTTCTTTTTCTTTGATTTCCATTGGCAGCCATGGTCGTGGCACCCTCCCTTTAGAATACTTCTTTGGGGTGTATCGATTTGGTGCTTTTCGAATTGCTCCCAGAAACTCCTTTGCTGCCCTGCCATCATCCCTGCTAGTGTCTCATTCCAATCAAATTTGGCTAGCTGCACTGATGCATCTGACCTTATCTTCTCCCTCCCAAACTGTTGGGTGAATTCTTTCATATTATGATCACTGCTTCCAAAGGTTTCATTTATCTTAAGCTCCCTAATCAAATCTGGTTTATTATGCAAGATCCAATCCAAAATAGCTTTTCCACTAGTGGGCTCAACCATACGATGCTCTAAAAACTCATCTCATAGGCATTCTGTACATTCTCTCTCTTGGCATCTTGCACCAACTTGATTTTCTCAATTTATCTGCATATTAAAATCCCCATGACTATCAGAATAGTGCCCTATTTTCATGCGTTTTTTTATCTACTGTTGTAATTTGCATCCAAAATCCTGACAACTGGAGATTTGCCTAAAGCTCCCATCAGGATCTTTGAAATCTCGTAGTTTCTTAACTCTACCCATGAGGATTCTTCATCGTCCAATCGTTTGTCACCTCTTTCTAAGGATTTGATTTCATTTTTGATCAACAGAGTCACCTCGCCCCCTTGGCCTACCTATTTGTCCTTGTGATATAAGGTGCACCAGTGGGTGCTTAATCCCAACTATGTTCTTCTTTCAGTCATGATTCAGTGATGCCGATCTCTAACTGAATTACAAGATCATCTAATTCTATACACTGAATGCATTTATCACTCTTTCTGATTTTGTCCCCATGCTGCATTTCAACTCATCCCATTGCCTGAAGTTTTGCCCTATCATCTCCCTCCCAGCCTCACTGCACACTGCATCTATTTGTATACCAACAGCCACATCCTCAGCCCATCATTCCAGTTCATGTCCCCCTGCCAAATTAGTTAAAACTCTCCCGATAGCTGTAGCAAAACTGCCCACAAGGATATTGAACTATTTCGGGTTCAGTTGTAACCTTTCTGTACAGGTCATTCCTTCCACTGAAGAGATTCCAATGATTCAGAAATCCGAGACTGTCCCCTACTCCAATTCTTCAGCCACACATTAACATGACAGTCATCCTATTCTTACCCTCAGTGGTGCATGGCACAGGCAGCAATCCAGAGATTACTACCCTGGAGGTTTTGGCTTTTCAGCTTCCTACCTAACTCTGTATATTCTCTCTTTAGGGCCTCCTCCCTTTCCCTACCTATGTCAATGGTACTAATATGTACCACAACTTCTGGCTGCTCACCCTTCCCCTTTAGAAAGCTGTGGATCTGAACCAAGACATTGCTGACCCTGGCATCTGTGAAGCAAAATACCATCCGGGTGTCTTTTTCAAGTACATGGAATCTCCTGTCTGCCCTTCTAACTATTGGATCCCCTATCACTACTACACTCTTCTCCCTCTCTTCCCTTCTGAGCCACTGAGCCAGATGGTGTGCCAGAGTCCCAGTGTCTGCAGCTTCCTCTAGGTAGGTCATCTCCCCCAACAATGTGGTGCATGTATTATTGAAGAGAATCGCCACAGGGATTGAAAACTATGCTGGAGATGAACTTTGGATTTTGTGCTATTCTTGAAGTCATTCAGCCGGTTTTATGCCAGAATAAATAACACAATGTAAAAGAAATTCCGGCCAAAAAGTTAGGAATCTAAGGTCCCAGAATGTTCAAAGACATCTCAGAATTTATGCAATATTGTTCTCCTCTCAGCTGAGCTGTTTCTCAACTCCTTTATTGGTGTTATGCAAACCTCTTCCAGGCCTCATGATCTTTAAACAAATTCTGAAGCAACCAATTAAGGATTTAATTCAATGTTTTTTGACTAAAGCTGTAGATGCAACTGTTTTCTGATTGAACAACAATCCACATTTTGTGAGAGAAGATTGGATACAATTTTGTATACCATTTTAGATCTAGTTATTGAAAAGCACATGTAAAATATTTATCAGAGCAAATCTCACCATAATGGAGAACTGATGAAAGGTTATCAGGATGTTTCCTCATCAAAATAAGTTGTTCTTGCTTGTTTATCCTGTGAGATTAGATCCAAATGTTTACTGTGGATTGCCCTGTCTGTAGTATTGAATCTGAGTGAAAATGAAAGCCAGAAATTAATACGTTTATGTTAGGTAAGTTGAAAGATATCGAACTCACAGTGGAAATCAAATTAAGGCACAGAGTAACTACTCTTTAAATGAATGATAGCACAGACATGAAGGGCTGACTGGTTTATTTGCCTGGCTGTGTTCCCAAGCTTATAGCAATGGCTAACAGTACAGAAGGAAGTGAATAGCAGGAACATTAGGTCTAAATATGGAAAGATTTGCCTTCTCTGACTGCAAGGGTCTTGGTAGATGGTGCAATCTTTAAGTGGTTATTCTGTTAACTTTGCGGAGTGCAGTCCTCTGCCAAGTGTTGTGGACTTTAAAGACAGAAACAAGAGCTAAAGGCAGCCTCCACTATATTAGAAATGACTGCAGGAACTTGTGTAGGGAATAGGCTATTTAAATTTGTGCAGCCTTTAAGTACATCATCTGGCATATTCCATCATAATATATTACTGTGTAAAGACCACTGATATGTTTTTTAAATATTCAGTTTCTTTCTATTTACCAGAAGGCACTGTTGCTGAATGTTGTGTAATTTAAGTTGTCTAACTTGTGCCTTTGCAGACATCACAGGCAAGTATTACATTTTGTATATACAGTTCTCATCCTCACCTTTAATAAACATCAGGGAAAAATAATATTATTAAACAAGAAGTTAATTTATAAATATTGCCAAATTCTGACCTCCAGATTTACTTCTTTGTAAAACATATTGCAGCTGGAGTCAGTATTACTCTGGATGGAATCTGCACTCAGTGTATTTTAATTGCAGACTGGAGCTGCTCAGGCTGGTTCTGAAGTTCATTGTTGCTTTTTCACTGGAAATTATCAATTGTGTTTACCTATACTTCACACAAGCGCGTGCGTGTCTTGAGTCACACTGCTGGCTGGCTCCGTTGGAAACACCTAATCCGTATCTGATTCGGTGTACTGGGCCAAGTACGAAAGATCACTGCTTGTAAGGAGACTACATTCTCCTCATGACCATCTGGGTTTCTGAGTGCTCCAGTTTCCTCCCATTGTCCAAAGACATACTGATTGGTAGGTTAATTATTAGGCCAGGGGCTGCTGGGTGGCAAGGATTGAAGGGCGGGACAGGCCTATTCCATTCTGTATATCAATAATAAAAAATAAAATAACAGCATCAACTGGCTGGAGTGCTCACTGACATTTGTAACCTGTTGCTTTGGCAATCTGAGGTATTCACCTGCTTCAAGCAGGCTTCAATCGTACTGATGCCCAAGAAGAACATGGTAACCTGCCTCAATGACTAACATCCAATAGTACCCACCATGATTAAGTGCTTTGAGAGGCTGGTGATGAAACATAGCAATTCCTGCCTGAGGAGTGACCACCTGAGGCTTCAGTTTATCTAACGTAACAACAGGTCAATAGCAGAGGCCTTTTCGTTGACTCTTCACTCAAACCTGGAGCATCTGGGCAATGAAAATGCACACATTAAGACATTCTTCAGTGATTACAGCTCTGCATACAACGTAGGAGGGGACTATGTTGAAAAATATAGATTTTCTAAAATTGACTCCTTCTACCTTAGGCCATGAACTTATCAATCACCCTTCATACTTAAAACAGAGGGTAATAGGTTCTTAATTATTAAGGGTGTCAAAGGATATGGGGAGAAGGCAGGTGAATGGGATTGAGAGGGTTAATCAATCAGCCATGTTGGAGTAGCAGGGAAAACTCAATGGGCCAATGACCTAATTTTGCTCCTATGTCTTATGGTCTTCTGGACTTAATACCATGATACTGTGTCTCACATGTTTGACCAGGGGAGTATAACTACAATTGTGAGGATCCCTGCTGCACCCAGTGACACTGTGATCTCTGTCTCGGAGGCCAACATCATGATCTCTTTCAGGAGGGTGCAGGCCCCGATGGAGTAGCTGGTAAGGCTCTGAAAGTGGTTGTGCCATCCAACTGGTGGGTGTACTCAAAGATATTTTTCAATCTCTCTTTGCTGTGGTCGGAAGTTCCCTCCTGTTTCAACAAGGCAACAATTACACCAGTGCCCAAGAATGCTTTGAGAGGTTAGTCATGGCTAGAATCAGCTCCTGCTTCAGGACCTGCCTATTGCCACAAAAAGTTCGTGGTAGACACAATTTCCAATGGCTCTTCACACAGCCTTAGATCACCTGGATAATACAGCATGTCAGGATGCTGCTTATTGACTACAGCTCAGTGTTTAACACCATCATTCCTATAGTCCTGATCAACAAGCTGCAGAACCTGAGTCACGATACATCTCTCTGCAAATGGATCTTTGACTTCCTACTGGAAGACCACAATCTGTGCAGATTAATAATAGCACCTCCACTTCACCGATGATCAACACTGGAGCTTCTCAGGGAGGTGTACTTAGCCCACTACTCCACTTGCTCCATACCCATGACTGTGTGGGCTAGGCACAGCTCCAATGCTATCTACAAATTTGTTGATATAACCATTGTAGGCAGAATCTCAGATGGAGATGAAAGTGTGTACAGGACCAAGATATACCAGCTAATTGAGTAGTGTCACAGCAACATCCTTGCACTGAGAATCAATAAGACCGAAGAGCTGATTATGGACTTCAGAAAGGGTAAGACGAGGGAACACAAACCAATCCTTATAGAGGGATCAGTAGAGGAGGGAGTAAGTAATTTCAAGTTCTTGGGTGTCAATATGTCTGACGAACTAACCTGGTCCCAAGATATTGATGCAGCTATAAAGAAGGCAAGACAGTGCATATCTTTCATTAGAAGTTTGAGCAAACTTGGTTTGTCACCTAGAACACACAAAAACTTCTACAGACGTATCATGGGGAGCATTCTGACAGGCTGCATCATTGTTTGATGTGGGGAGGCTACTGCACAGTATAAAAATAAGCTACAAAAGTTGTATAAAATTAGTCAGCTCCATCAATGGTACTGGACACTGTAGGATCCAAGATTTCTTCAAGGAATGGTGCCTCATAAAAGTGGTGTCCAATATTATGGAGCCCCATCACCCAGGACATGCCCTCTTCTCATTGCTTCCATCAAGAAGAAGGTACAGAAGCCTGAAGGCACACACTGAGCAATTCAGCAACAGCTTCTTCCCCCTGCCATCTGAACACAAAATGGACAGTGAACCCATGAACACTACCTCACTTTTTTAATTATTTCTGTTTTAGCATTATTTTTAATTTAACTATTTAACTCCAAGCTTACTGTATTTGATTTATTTACTTATTTTTTATATTTGAATTGACTTTATTACTTATATCCTTCATATACATGAGGAGTAAAAATCTTTATGTTATGTCTCTGACTAAATGAGCAATGTTCAATTTATTGCAATTTCTAATAATTAGTATATAGAATAGGACAGTTAATGTAACATAGAAATGCAATTGTATCAGCATGAATTTATCAGTCTGATGGCCTGGTGGAAGAAGCTGTCCCAGAGCCTGTTGGTCCTGTTTTTTTATGCTGCGGTATTGTTTCCCGGATGGTAGCTGCTGGAAAAGTTTGTGGTTGGTGTATCTCAGGTCCCCAGTGATCCTTTGGCCCCTTTTAACACACCTGTCTTTGTAAATGTCCTGAATAGTGGGAAGCTTGTTAAGTTGGTGCTTACACATCTACAGATGCGCTGGGCTGTCCACACCACTCTCTGCAGAGTACGGCGTTTGAGGGAAGTACAGTTTCCAGACCAGGCAGTGATGCAGCCAGTTAGGATGCTGACAATTGTGCCCCTGTAGAAAGTCCTTAGGATTTGGGGGCCCAAATCAAACTTCATCAACCATCTGAGGTGAAAGAAATTATCATGTATTGCATTGTATTGCTGCTGCAAACTAAACAAATTTCACAACATATGCTGATGATATTAATCCTGATTCTGACTCTGCTGTAGAGGCCTCTGTCTGTGATAACCAGTAACATACAGGGGAAAATAAAACCATCTGAACCTGCCTCTAAGGACTGCTTCTGCCATCTAAAAATTACATATTCTTACTTTGGAGACTAGAAGATACTACTGCTGTGAATCTTGGCTCAATGCCTCACTTCAATAGTTATTAGTGAGCAACATTTTGGATACCAGCTATCAAACCACTTCATGGTGATCTGCTAATTTCAAATACCTCTCACTTGTCTACATAAATGTTGATTAAAAGAATTAGCTGGTTCTCCAACTGTTCTCTAAGGAAGAGCTTCCAATGATTAATCTTTTATCTAAGGCCCTAATAATAAAAGTTCAATGGTTCAATGCATTTGCTTTATCGAAATTTCTCTTATTTGCTGTCACTTGAACAGATTCTTCCTCAGTGGAGTCTTCTCAGTAATCTGTCAGGAAATGAATGATCTGAATACTAGTTTGGGATCTAGCCTGAGGTTCCTGACAGGCCTTATATGGCAGAGAGACTGGCACTCCTTTCATGAACAGTTTTAAAAGATTAGGTCAGGAATTTGTACACTATGTATCCTGAAAAGTCACTGGTTGGATGAAATCAAGGTTGGTATGCTGGCTTGAAAGAAGCTGAAGTAGTTCAGAAGTTACTGAAGTACATGACCAGATCCCAGCTGCAGGTTTTGGTTATGATTGTAACCAGGGCTCTTTGGAGTCAATGCATCTGTCGAAATTTGGACATTTAGCCCACTGATATCCACTTGGATGTCACCATCCTTGACATAAACCTGCACCTTGAGCAAATTGTAATAACATATTCTTAAGTTGCTCACTTGTTTCAAAATGCTGATAGGATTCCAATTACCTTTGCATAATTTTAATCACAAAGAAATTGATGCCTGCGGTAGATTAGCCGAGATAACAGGGAATGAGGAAAATAATGTCAAAATCTCTATAATTTCCTGTTTTGTTATTTTCACAGCCTGGCATTAATTTTATATGACTTGGTGATGTATTAACTTTCAAATACCTGAAACATTTTAAATTTCTGTGTATATAACAGTTCCTCTCTGCATAACAGAAGAACACATATCATACAATAGTGTCTGTTTTAATACATTGTTATTGCACATTCATTAATTATTATTCTGTACTTTATTAATAGTTATTATATTATTATTATTATTATTATTATTATTATTATTATTGCTAAGTATGTTTTTAAATGTTGCTGCTGTAACTAGATAATTTCCACTCAGGATCAATAAAGTACTTATTAATATTATTATTATTATATGCTTTGCAAAATTTCATACTTGTCATCCTTAATTGCAACATCAGCATTAACAGTAGCAAAGTCTTCCTTAAAATCTTTTCCATGACTTCTGTCCTATTATGAATGCTACCCTTTTCTTTCATTAATTCTCTTGTTAATTATTAAAAAATATCCTCAGATTTTCTCTTGCTGTTATGTTCTTAATTTTCCTTCATATCTTCATTGTACATTGACTGCTCAGCTCTATAAGTCAAGAGGTATTATTAAAATAATACCAAATAGTAAAAAATATGGAAAAGCATGATCTTATTACAAAATAAACAAAATAAAGATCCAATTGAAGACAGCTCTATGGTAGAGCATGAGTTGGTTTATAATGTTCCATTGCTATTGTAGCATTGGGGTTGTGCAGGAAGATTCATAGAGCAGGTAGCTTTATGCTTCATGAAGCTCTCCTGTAAGCACATAAGTATAATTACAAAGAAAGCATGGCAGCACCCCTACTTCCTTCGGAGTTTGTGGAGATTCGGCATGACATCTAAAACTTTGAGAAACTTCTATAGATCTGTGGTGGAGAATACGTTGACTGCCTGCAGTATAGCTTGGTATGGAATCACAATACAGTTGAATGGAAATCCTACAATAAATGTTTTGGATACAGCCCAATGCATCATGGGTAAAGCCCTTTCAACCATTGCACACATCAACATGACACACGGACACAAAAAGCTGCATCCATCATTAGGGACCCCCACTACCCATGACATGCTCTCATCTCATCTCTGTCATTAGGAGGAAGTTACAAGAGCCTGGGGACTTGTACTACCTATTTCAGGAAAAGTTACTACCCTACAACCAGTAGGTACTTGAACCAGATTCACTCAACATCACTTGCCCTATCATGGAAATATTCCCACAGCCAATGGATTCACTTTTAAGGACTCTTCATTTCATACTCTCAAAATTTATTGTTTGTTTATTTATTTAGTATATTATTGCTTCTTTTTGCATTTGCGCAGTTTGTTGTCTTCTGTAGTCTGGTTGAATGCCCTAGTTGGGTGGTCTTTCATTAATTTTGATATAGTTACTAGATTTGTTGAGTGTGCCCAAAAGAAATTGAATGTCAGGGTTCTATATAGTGACATGTATGTACTTGGAGAATAAAACTTACTATGAACTTTAAAGTTTCCCTTTCTTGCCTTCTCTTACCTTTCTTGTGATGTGGAAGCAAACTGAACACATTTAAATGGGATGCTATGCTATAAATTGGCAAACCCAGACAGAGGTGCAGCTGAAGTCAGTAGTGGGCACAGCCTTGTTTTAATTGAAAAGCATACCCTCACCACTCTAATTACACAAACGGTGGCACCATTTGTGTCCTTTGCCCTCTCTCCTTCAACTTATTATTGATATTCCCTTTATTCTCTGCACCTTACATCTTGTTACAAGTCGAATGGAAGTTCATCGACTCAACATGTTCCCCACTCCTCAGCCATTTCCTGATTTGCGGAGTTTTCCCAGCAACTTTTTTTTATCTCAATGAAATTTCCAAACTCCATATTTTCAAGGTTTCACTTCTCCCTATCGGGTATAACATTTCTCTGTTCATTGCAGAGCAGGATGCAGTTTTTGGTTACGCTGTACTTCCTGAAATACCTTTGATGAGAATTCTAAAAATTAATTAAAGAACAACCAAGAACAGATGTAACTTCTAAATATATGACTCAGAGCCCAAATTTAAACATGTATAAAATAATAATATGCTTATTTTAATCATTGTGCCCTCATACCACAATGGTAACTTAATGGCAGAAGCAACTTCCTGTAATCACTTTGATGAAAGAATGTCTTTTAATTATTTTAAGTACTGAACATTTTAAAATGATAGTCTTAAGACATCATGAACTTATCATAACAAAAAGGAGAAAGGACATGATATAAAAAGGAGTAATTTATTATACTGTATTCTTGCTTTACTTACCCAGCCTCTTCCACAACTTGCAACAATTCACATTTAAATGTCCTATGAGCTTAGTAAACATTTTCAATTGCAAGACCAAGTGATATGATGGAAACTATTTCAATTTGCCTGGTTAAGTTAACAATGCATAATGAGTAACACAAGTCAGGATTTATAAGGCAAAAGGAAAAAGTGATGTTTGGGACATACTAAGCATATTGTTTGTGTATCCAGAGCTAAAAGACTGCTTTATACCATAGTACGGCACTTGCAAAGCTGAGATACAAGATGTTCTGGGTATTCTTGGAGATAGAGAGAAAAATATTACTGACATACATAGTTTTTAATAATCTATCTAGCAATCTTAAAGCAATATATTTCATCACAAAGAAGAGAAAATCTGCAGATGCTGGAAATCTGAACAACACAAACAAAATGCTGGAGGAACTTTGCAGGTTAGGCAGCAATGGATGAGAGTAGTGGGAAGAGGTAGAGTAGCAAATGGCATGGGAGATGAAACCCTGGATTATGCTGTAGCCTAATTTGAGGATGGCTCTACTATTATAATGAATTATCACATAACAGTATTTCATAATATGAAGGATATTCCCAATGGAACATTATAACCAAAACATCAGTCCTCCCCCCAACCCCCCACAAATGCTGCTCAACTGGCTGAGTTCCTCAAGTAGATTCAATAATCAAAGATTAAAAGTACATTTATTATCAAGCTATGTATGCAGTGTATAACCTTGAAATTCATCTTCCCCACAGACAGCCACGAAACAAAGAAGAAACACGGAACCAACCTGTTCAAAGAAAAAACAAGAAAAAAACATCAAACATCAACACTGCCCCCCAACCCCCCAACCCCCCAAGCACACATGCAAAAAATTGCGCAAGTGGAAATGCAAAAAAAAGAACAAAAAGCACAGGATATAAAACACAAAGTCAAAAGGCGTATTTCAGTTCAGTTCAGCTTTGAGTTGACTATCTGCAGGCCACCCCGATTCAAAGATACCCCAAAAATAGTAACCAAAAGTGTGACCAGAGCTAGAACACATCATAAACCCAAATCTGAGTTCAAGTGAACTCTGAGTGAAATCTGAGTTCAAGTTCAAGTTTAATCCACCCATGTTGATTAAACCTTGCTCCAGCACCACTTGCCAACAGCATCAAGGGAGGGAGAGATCACATGAATTCAAGGACCTTCCCTCGGGAGCAGTAAGCAGGAGACCACCACACGCAGACACCTTCTCCTGCAGCAGCAAGGAAGAGGCTGGTAGGGAATGCTGAACACTTGCTCGCTCTCCGTACCCACCTCGATGATTTCAGTCTTCCTCTGCGCTTTAGTTGACAAGAGATGGAGTCAATCCTGGCTTCCTGGCCTCCATAGTATGTTGCTCCAGCTTCCAGCATCTTGTGTCTCTTGAATCTCCATTTCATAGTAGTAGTTGTGAATGAATGATAAGAAGGAAAAAGGATAATAGAAGGTGGTTGGGAAAAAGGGGATTTACTTTCAATGAAAGAGGACCTGCACAGAAATGTTTCTTATGATTCTGCTTGAGAGGGAGCTACTGTTGACCATGTTTAGGTTGTAGACCCTTTCTCTGATTCAATGTCCATCGTAGTGTCCCATAATCTGTCACCAAACGTATCTCAGTTGAAGCTAATGAGAGAGAAGCAAAGCAATGAACAATGAGAAAAGAGGAAGGGAAAAGCAGAATTAATCATGCAGAAATATAAATGCATCAGTAAGAGAGAAAAGAGAGTAAGGGGAGAATTGAGACCAAGGTTGTATCTGTTAAACAACTATTGTAGTCACTTATGGCTGTTGAACTCTGCTTCTGAAACAGTTCCATTGAAGTAATCACTTACATATTGTGCGTTTACAACAGAGCATGAATTATCACCTTCCTGTATTTTATAATGTACTCTGTAAAACAACAGGCAAGTTCAATCAGTGAGTCTATGATTCCTGGAATAAATATTGCTGAGGAAAAAAATTCAGACCTTTGTTTCACTTAACACTGTGTTATGGTCCTTGTTATAACTCTAACCTCTCTGCTCATTTTCCAAATTTCTGATGTTCACAAAATTAGGTGCTGTTGCAAATTAAAAATGACAGTTTTGAATGTTATCCTAAATGTAATTTATTTTAATGAAGTAAATATTTGAGGCTGAAAATAGCCTAACTGGTAAATAGAGTTTTAATTTCAGAAAGAGATTTTAGATCTGTATTTTCCTGTGTAGCTGTGAACAGAGGAGTTCATCAAAGATCAAGGGAAAACAAAAGTAATATGACAGCTTACAGTCAACTTACATACTTTGAAGTTACTGGGGTAAGCTGAGATGAAAAACAATCTGAATCAACTTGAATCAATCTCAAAGGGGCCACAGGTTAGAAAATTATCAACAAGTTAAGGGCAATTAGATTTGCTTCCTTCTCCTGTGCAACGCCATCCAGGATGACTAATGAAAGGCTGCTAACTAATGGAAGGTTTTGGAGGATGCCCTCTAGATATGGTAGTCCCAGCTTTGCTCTGCACCACCTCTGGAATGGCAGTGGAGTTTTCCAATGATTGGGTGATAGCAAGGCCATTGGTACAAACTTGGTCTTCCCAGGGAAAGCACTTCAGTGCTGTAGAAGACTGAGTATTGAATTGTAAGTCCTTGCATGTTCTTTTGTATTGCGTAATTCACAAAATGATGGCAGTAGTCTTAACTTTCACTGCAAGACTCAAATGGTGGCTGTACTGGAACCGCTGATGACCATCAGATGAGGGATTAGTTAGTTCCATGAGTGTGTAAACTGGAATGGTCATCATGTCGGCTCTAATCTCCACTATGTTCCAACCTCCTCTCCCATCCCAAAGATAGGTTAATAGGAAAATTGGCTTTGTAACTTACCCTGTAGTACAGGTAAATGGCAAAAGATATTAAAGGGGAATTAGAAACATAGAAACGTAGAAAATCTACAGCACAATACAGGCCATTCGGCCCACAATCCTGTGCCAAACATGCATTTACTTTAGAAATTACCTAGGGTTACACATAGCCCTCTAATTTTCTAAGCTCCATGTACCTATCCAGGAGTCTCTTAAAAAACCCTATCATATCTGCCTCTACCACTGTCACCAGCAGCCCATTCCACGCACTCACCTCTCTCTGCATAAAAAATTTATCCCTAACATCTCTGTACCTACTTCCAAGCACCTTAAAACTGTGATAGCCATTTCAGTCCTGGGAAAAAACCTCTGACTATCCACATGGTCAATGCCTCTCATCATTCTATACACCTCTATCAGGTCACCCCTTATACTGTCACTCCAAGGAGAAAAGGCCAAGTTCACTCAACCTATTCTCATAAGAATTCTCCCCAATCCAGGCAACATCATTCTAAATTTCCTCTGCTCCCTTTCTATAGTTTCTACATCCTTCCTGTAGTGAGGTGACCAGAACTGAGCACAATACTCCAGGTGGGGTCCCATGCCTCCTTACTTTCTAAATAAGCCTAGCATGGGGTACCTTATCAAATGCCTTGCTAAAATCCATATACACTACATCTACTGCTCTGTGTTCATCAGCGTGTTTAGTCACATCCTCAAAAATTCAATCAGGCTTGCCTTTCACAAAGTCATGCTGACTGTTCCTAATCATGTTATGCCTCTCCAGATATTCATAAATCCTGCCTCTCAGGATCTTTTTCATCAACACACCAAACACTGAAGTAAGACTCACTGGTCTATATTTTCTTGGGCTATCTCTACTCCCTTTCTTGAATAAAGGAAAAACATCTGCAACCCTCCAATCCTCTGGAACCTCCCCATCCCCATTGATGATGGAAAGATAATTGCCAGTGGATCTTTAATCTCCTCCCTCAACTCCCATAGTAGCCTGGAGTCCATTTCGTCCGGTACTTGAGACTTATCCAACTTGATGCTTTCCAAAAGCTTCAGCACACCCTCTTTCTTAATGTCTATATGCTCAAGCTTTTGAATCTGCTGTAAGTTTTCTCTACAGTTGCCAAGATTCTTTTCTGTAGCAAATACTAAAGCAAAGTATGCATTAAGTCTCTTAGCTATCTCCTCAAGTTCCAGACACACTTCACCACTATCACACTTGATTGGTCCTATTCTCTCACGTCTTATCCTCTTGCTCTTCACATACTTATAGAATGCCTTGGGGTTTTCTTTAATCCTGCTCACCAAGGCCTTCTCATGGCCCCTTCTGGTGCTCCTAATTTAATTCTTAAGCTCCTTCCTGCTAGCTTTATAATCTTCTAGATCTCTCTCATTACCTAGTTTTTTGAACGTTTCATAAGTTTTTCTTTTCTCCTTGACTAAACTTTCAACTGCCTTTGTACACCACAGTTCCTGTACCCTACCGTCCTTCCCCTCTCATTGGAACATACCTATGCAGAACGCCATGCAAACATCCCCTGAATTGATGGATGTTTGAGAGAGAATGGGTGTACAGCCACACAGAAATATGACAAAGCACAATAGAACATGGTATTTGCTCTATTATGAGCCAGGGTGGACCTTATGGGTTGAATGGCTTCCTTCTATGTTGGAATATGTAAGTGAGTAAGTGAACTTAGTGAGTAAGCAAGCTACACACATTAGTTCCTTGTCATTGAACATAGTATTTCTAGCAGTCTTGCTTGCTGCCTACATTCTTATGAGTTAAACCTTATGTCAAGGGCCTTGTGGCTTCCGATGGAGCATTGAGTTTCTAGGGTTTTGAGCACCTGTATTTACTAATCAATATCTTAACTAAAGTTGATAAGCCCTTGTGTTTTTGGTTTAATCGTTTCATTAATTACTGCTAGCACGTGTTTCCTGCATTCTATGATTATTTAAAGAGCATCCTGATTCAGTGCCTGAGTGGGGTCATTGTGTCAGAAAGAATGAATGGTCTTGTGGTGTCACGCAGTCTCTCCTCTGAGGTTCTGTAGGTATTCTGATGTCTATCCTCTTGTTTCATCTTTTCCTGGGGGTTCAGTGCAGTATCCTTGCTGTTCCTAGTAGCGCGCTCTTTTAGACCAAGATCTCAGATGTCGTACCTGGGGTTGGTTGGAGCCACTATCCCAGTCCAAGTGTCACAGCTCCAAGTGCTCCTATCACCACTGGATTACTCTGGTTTTAAACTTCCTTTCTATCTGCACTTTCAACTGGTATTTGTCCAACTTCTCATATTCTTTCTTCCTGATGTTACCGTCAACGAGGATTGCCACATCCATTACTGTTGCTTTCTTCTGTTCCTTGTCCAGTATTACTATGTCTAGGTGGTAAGACAGTACCTGTGATCTGTCTGTTTTTGGAAATCCCGCAGGATCTTAGCTTTGTCATTCTCCATTACTTTCGCAGGTGTTTCCCATTTGGACTTGGGAGAGTCCAACACATACTCACCACAGATGTTTCTGTATATAATTCCTGCAACTTAGTTGAGCTGTTCAGTGTATGCTGTCCCCTGTCTGCATCTTACACCCTGCTGCAATGTGCTGGTTGGTTTCAGTAGATTCCTTGCACAGTCTGCATCTTGCTTGGTGTGATGAACCCCCTGCTTCTGTTGTTCTTGTGTTCAGCGCCTGTTCTGGTGCAGCCATGAACAAAAACCTCTGTACTGTCCCTCAACCCTTCCATTTTCAGCCGTTGGTAGGACTTTCTTATGTCAGCCACCTCTGATATCTGGCGATGGTAGATCCCATTCAGTGGCTTGTCCTGCCATGGTTCCTGGGCCCCTGGCTCTGCTTCAGCCACCTCCATTTCCATGTCCCTGCCTGCTGTCTGAGATATTCTCCCAGATCTTCCTGACAAACTCATGGATGTTTTGCATTTCTTTCAGGACTGTGGCCTTGACACTTCCAGGACCCATTCTCATTTATTCCAGTGGGTGTACAGTTGCTTGACGTTGGTCTTTGGGTGGAATTCAGTGATGCCAGTGATATTAAACCTGATTCTGATTTTGAACAGTTATTATCCTTCTATCATTGGGCTCCAGAACCAATGTAAATGACTTCTCTCACCTCAACACTGAACTGATTCCGCAATATATGGACTCTCTTTCACAGGCTCTACAACTCATACTGTCAATATTAACTTTTACTTATTTATTTATTATTGTTGTATTTTTTCTCAGCTCAAGCTGGGAAAACATGAGATACAAGCATAGCCAACCCTTTTCATTTCACAGTTGCTAGGAACTTTAGGATTATTCTAATGGTGCTTTGTGTTGCGGTTTTCTGGAGATTTACATGAATATTGCTGTGTAGGCCTAATTGTTATATGCTATTGTAACTTATCGTTATTATTTGTTTGTTGCACATTGTTTACTTTTTGTTCTAATTGTATTCCTTTTTGTATAAATTTGTATATTTCATGTTTAAGCATGTTTTTCTTGTGAATATTGCGTGTTTAATGCTAAAGATTGTTGTCAGTCTTTGTGTGTCATTTTTCATTTATTCTGTTGCATTTCTTTGTTCTGCTGTGAATGCTTATAACAAAATGAATCTCAGAGTAGTATATGGTGACGTATACATACATTCTTTGATAATAAATTTACTTTGAACTTGGAACTTTTAAATATGACGTTCTATGCCAGAGTCCACACAATTAAGTTAAAATTGGAACTGCTTTAGCAAACAAACGTTAAAATGCTATTTGTACTAAGTTCCAAATTAGTCCCAAAAATACAAGAAATGTGAAATAATAAGACTAGATAACTCACAGTAAAATTTTAAGGAAGTAACCCCTCTGTTCTGTCCTCTTGGTCTCTGCACTAAATGGTCTCATTTGTGCCTCAACATATAACCAACGGGAGAGTTGTCCTGAATTGTCATGATTTATCTTATAAAAACAACAAAGAGCAGAAAGAAAATGACCCTTAATAAAAAAAAACAAAATACATATAGAATGAAATCTCAAATGTTGCTTAAATTTTATCTTCCATTGAATAAAACAGATTCTATGCTTCACTTCCACCCTGATGCCCGTTTTTTTTCCCTATCCTTTCATTTCCTGGATCAAAGTCCAAAGGATCCATTGATTTCAGTCTTGAACATATTTAGTGACTGAGTATTTGTGAGGTGGTGAATTTCAAAGATTTCTGCCTGTCTTTGAGAAGGCATTTCTGAAATGGCCAGCACTATATCCTGACATGTTGTTCACAAGTTGAAGGCCCTCCAGCTGAGCTGGGTACATTGAGACTGATTTGTGAACTAATTCTCTGTAAGGACCTATTTTGGAGCTGAACCCCAGCTCCACCAATTGTGGTCCCTAATGCCGAAAGAGATAAAGCTAGGGGAAGGAACACCCATGTTAGATGTGTCCCGATTACTCTGGCAGAAGTGAGGCAAAATTGTGCATAAGGACCACCTGCAAATGCACTCCTGGATTCTGGGCTGGCATAGGCTTATAAAGCCAGAGCTTTATGAAAGGGCCCAATTGACAGAGTATGGATGGTAAGGGAGAGCACCTAGCTTGCCAATATCCACCTCTGTTGCCTCTACTGCTATTATTGTTCTTTCCAAGTGGAACACAATGTGGAGACAGAATTTGTTGCAAATCTGTTAATGATGAGCCGCTTCTCTTAGATACTTCCTCGCTGTTATACCAGAGATATATTGGGCTTCATCATTAAGTTAACATCAGCCTGGATTTTCAGGAAGG
Source organism: Hypanus sabinus (assembly GCF_030144855.1). NCBI lineage: Eukaryota > Metazoa > Chordata > Chondrichthyes > Myliobatiformes > Dasyatidae > Hypanus > Hypanus sabinus. The sequence continues at coordinate 128,364,871 of NC_082710.1, read as the reverse complement.
TTTTGACAAGTTGGTCAGCAACTGATGTAAAAACCACATTGTAGATAGAATTTGAAGAACGATCAAATTAAAATATGAGAGAATTTTAGTGTCAAGGGAAATAGAACTGGAGCAGGCTGGAGGGTCAAAGAGAATGAAAAGTTTAGTGATTTTGGAGATGATTGGTGTATATCAACAAAGGTGGATATGCCATTTGTGATTGCTAAATTCAGATCTGAAAAATGACAGAAGATGCCAGAATCAGCATGGGTGTGTGTATGTGTGTTTACGTGTATCTAAGACTGGATGTTAAGGAGGCAATCACTGTGCGTGTTAGGAGATAACAGGGAAAAAAGACTTCCCAAGGAAAGTCTATTTAAATCATGGAGAATCCAGACTTATCTCCATCAACACCACAAATTCACGGTACATCATTAAAGACCCCTCACACCCTCTCCATAAACTATTTGTTCTTCTGTCATCAGGCAAACGTTACAGGAGCATCAAAACAAAAACCACAAGGCTACTAAACAGCTTCCTCCCACAGGCAGTCAGACTGCTAAATAGCTGCTCTACCTGACTCTGCTTTGGACACTTTTAACTTGCACTGGACACTTATAACTCGATTTTAACCGACATGTGGCTGTTGTGTTTTACTATTTATTGTTGTGTTTATTATTTAGTGTTGCATTTGTTTCATTATGATTGCACTTGCCCCGGGAAACGCTGTCTCATTCTGCCCTTCAGAGCTGATGTACCGTAAGAATGACAATAAAGATGAAGATCAAGGGCATGTGGTCCACATATGCAACCCATCATGCATTTTCAGTGACTGGTACCAGTGTCTTTGCCCAGCAGCCTAAATAAGGCAGACTTAAATATTAATAAACTTGGCTAGAAATTAATTCACTGTTGCATGTGATAAAATGGCATTTTGGGCAACATCTATGGATTGTGCTTTGTTTCTGTCATTTGGATCTATTGGTGACATATGCAGCTAAACTGGGTCTATATACACTGAGTGGCCATTTTATTAGGTATACCTGTGTATCTGCTTATTAATGCAAATATCTGATCAATTAATCATGTGGCAGCAATTCAATGCATAAAAGTATGCAGGCATAGCCAACAGGTTCAGCTGTAGTTCTGACCAAGCATCAAATGGAGAAGAAACATGATCTAAGTAACTTTGAACCTGGTATGATTGTTGGTTTGAGTATCTCAGAAACTGCTGATTTCCTGGGATTTCCACACACAACAGTCTCTGGAGTTTACAAAGAATAGTGCAAAAAAAGTGAACAAAGAAAAAATCACCCAATGAGCGGCCGTTCTGCAGACGAAAGCACCTTGTTAATGAGAAAAGTCAGAGCAGAACGGCCAGGCTGGTTCAAGCTGACAGGAAGGTGGCAGGAAGATGGCCAAGCATTACAACAGCAATGTGTAGAACAGCATCTCTGAACACAGCACCTCAAACCTTGAAGTAGATGGGTTACAGGAGCAAAAGACCACACCTCGTTCCACTCTTGTATCGAATAAAGTGGCCACTGGGTGTATGTGGCTTGGGACAAATTTCTATCTCCCAATTTCTTCAAAAGTAGCACTATGATTCAGGTGTTAGTGAGGAAATACAAGGATCCAGAAAGCTGTAATGTACCTGCAGCCATTCTGCTCATGAAATTGCTACCAGTGTGTTAGTTTGTATTTGTAAAGTCTAGGTTTATCTCACTCTCTATGTCATTCCACACATTCTCGTTCTCCAAATAATTATGTAGTTCTTCTAGACTTCAGCCTGCTCCTGAGGCAACTTGACTTTTGCGTTCTGTAAAGAACTTTATTTCAACATCCTTTAATTCTTCTTGTGATAAGCTTAAACCTACATTTAAGTATTTCTTCACCATAAAACAGAAACAAGTAATAAATATTTATTTTAACCCAGGAAGATCTCTATCAAGACATTTTTGGTCACTTGGAAAGATGCCTAATACCTTGAGTGGTTATAGCATCAGTTACTCTTCTTTGTGGCCCAGTGAATGAATCCACACATTTTACATTAGTTCTTTCCATAATCAATTATTAATTCTGTACATACATGCCGCTGTTCTTGCGAAGACATCGGATTGTGTATGGTGAGAGAGATTTCAAAAGAAGTGGGCAGGGGATGTCCGGGCATTCTACTTGCCAAGGTTCCCGAGGAGACGTTGGATTGCGTAGTGTGAGAGAGATGTCAAAAGAAGCAAGCAGGGGTAGTTGAGACATTCTCTATGCCACAGTTATTTAGGACTTGTTGGATTGTGCATAATCAGGCACTTGGCAAGCTCCAATAAAAATGTTAGGTATAAGAGTAGCAGGCATTATGGGAGTAGCCATTGTGAGAGTGGGCCAGGGTTAGAGAGCGGAGTTCAGGCTTTGGCTTTGGCGGGAAGAGCTGGAGACTGTAGGTAGACTTTCTCATTTAAATTTTCTTGCCTTCTTATTGCAGTGGAGATGCCAGGCAGGACAGTGGAATGCTCCTCTTGCGGGATGCAGAAAGGCAAGGAGACCTCCAACGTCCCTGATGACTAGGCCTGCAAGAAGTGTTTCCAGCTGCAGCTTCTTTCAGACCATGTTAAAGAATTGGAGCTAGGGCTGGATGAACTCTGAATGGAGGTCATTTAAAGGTGAAATTTTGAGGGTACAGAATCTTTATCTTCCTGTTAGTTTGAAAGGAAAGGTGAAATGTTTGAGAGAGCCATGGTTTTCAAGGGATATTGGAAACTTTAAAATAAGATACGAGGTTGCTTTGGCAAGTAAGGTGAAATTAAATCTGAAGGGTGTCTCCAGTTATATTAATAACAAAAGGATAGTGAGGGATAAAATTGGTCCCTTAGAGAATCAGAGTGGACAGCTATGTGTGGAGCCCAAAGAGATGGGGGGAGATTTTGAACAATTTCTTTTCTTCGGTATTCACTAAGGAAAAGAATATTGAATTGTGTAAGGTAAGGGAGACAAGTAGAGAAGTTATGGAAACTACGACAATTAAAGAGGAGGAACTACTGGCGCTTTTAAGGAATATAAAAGTAGATAAATCTTCGGGTCCTGACAGGATATCCCTAGGACCTTGAGGGAATTTAGTGTAGAAATAGCAAGGGCCCTGACAGAAATATTTCAAATGTCATTAGAAATGGGGATGATGCCAGAGGATTGATGTATTGCACATGTGGTTCCATTGTTTAAAAAGGGTTCTAAGAGTAAACCTAGCAATTATAGACCTAAAAACACAAAATACTGGCAGAACTCAGCAGGCCAGACAGCATCTATGGGAGGAGGTAGTGACAACGTTTCGGGCTGAAACCCTTCATCAGGAGTGAAGTAACATGGGATGGTTGAGGGGGGATAAGAAGTGGGGGGAGGGATGAAGTAGAGAGCTGAGAAGTGATAGGTTGAAGGGAAATGGGCTGGGGGAAGGTGGAGAATTATGGGAAATAAAAGAGAAAGAAAGGTAGGGCTGGGAGAGGTAATAGTCAGGGGGGGAAAGAGAGAGAAAGAGAACCAGACAAAAATTATACAAACTTTGTAGATAGGGATGGGATAAGAGGGGGCAGGGGTATCAATGGAGGTCTGTGAGTTGAATTATAGACCTGTCAGTTTGACATCAGTGATGGGTAAATTAATGGAAAGTATTCTTAGAGATGTATATATAATTATCTGGATAGACAGGGTCTGATTAGGAACGGTCAGCATGGATTTGTGCGTGGAAGGTCACGTTTGACAAATCTTATTGAATTTTTTGAACAGGTTACGAGGAAAGTTGACGAGGGTGAATCAGTGGATGTTGTCTATAAGGCCTTTGACAAAGTTCCGCATGGAAGGTTAGTTAGGAAGGTTCAATCGTTAGGTATTAATATTGAGGTAGTAAAATGGTTTCAACAGTGGCTGGATGTGAGATGCCAGAGAGTAGTGGTGGATAACTGTTTGTCAGGTTGGAGGCTGGTGACTAGCGGTGTGCCTCAGGGATCTGTACTAGTTCCAATGTTGTTTGTCATATTCATTAATGATCTGGATGATGGGGTGGTAAATTGGATTAGTAAGTATACAGATGATACTGAGATAGGTGGCGATGTGGATAATGAAGTAAGTTTTCAAAGCTTGCAGACAGATTTAGGCCAGTTAGAAGAGTGGGCTGAACGATGGCAGATGGAGTTTAATGCTGAAAAGTGTGAGGTGCTACACTTTGGTAGGAATAATCCAAATAGGACATACATGATAAATGGTAGGGCATTGAAGAATGCAGTAGAAGAAAGTGATTTAGGAATAATGGTGCATAGTTCCCTGAAGGTGGAATCTCATATGGATAGGGTGGTGAAGAAAGCTTTTGGTATGCTGGCCTTTATAAATTGGAGCATTGACTATTGGAGTTGGAATGTAATGTTAAAATTGTACAAGGCATTGGTAAGGCCGAATTTGGAGTATTGTGTACAGTTCTGATCACTGAATTATAGGAAAGATGTCAACAAAATAGAGAGAGTACAGAGAAGATTTACTAGAATGTTACCTGGGTTTCAGCACCTAAGTTACAGGGAAAGGTTGAACAAGTTAGGTCTTTATTCTTTGGAGCATAGAAGGTTGAGGGGGGATGATAGAGGTATTTAAAATTATGAGGGGGATAGATAGAGTTGACATGGATCTGCTTTTTCCATTGAGAGTAGGGGAGATTCAAACAAGAGGACATGAGTTGAGAGTTAGGGGGCAAAAGTTTAAGGGTAACACAAGGGGGAATTTCTTTATTCAGAGAGTGGTAGCTGTGTGGGACGAGCTTCCAGCAGAAGTGGTAGAGGCAGGTTCGGTATTGTCATTTAAAGTAAAATTGGATAGGTATATGGACAGGAAAGGAATGGAGGATTATAGGCTGAGTGCGGGCCAGTGGGACTAGGTGAGCGTAAGCATTCAGTACAGACTAGAAGGGCCGAGATGGTCTGTTTCCGTGCTGAAACTGTTATATGGTAATATGGAAACATTCAGGAGGCTGAGAGGTTGATAAACAGGTGATACAGGAAAATAGTTACACCCAAGGTGAAGGGCACAGGTTACTGGGAACTGTCAAGAGGAGGGAAGGGTATAGGCAGCTGGTGCAGAGTACCCCTGTGGCTGTTCCATCAACAATAGGTATACAACTTTGGATACAGTGAACTTTAGGCTGTGGTAATGTGACAACATTTACATCAGTTAAAACAATAGCTGAAAATTAGAACTATGGGTAAGTCATTTATTGCATGAATCAATTTATTATTGAAGTTGGCGTGTTCACTGTTTTCGGGCAACAAGTAGAATTATTCACAGGCATTGCAGTAATTGATGGTGTTTGATACAAGATGTAGCATGCAGCAAATCATTTGGTTTAAATAAGTGTCTCTACAAGAGAAAATCAATATTACCAATGAGTGCCAGGCTGGCTATTTGTGGGCAAAGAGGTGGGAAGATTTGATTTTGGTTACTATTACTATGAGAGGAGCTGAGTGCTTGCAGATGGCTATAACTTTGTTGCTGATCACCCTACACACATTCAGTGCTAGCAACCAGGTTTTTTTCTCCATAGGACCTAGTTCAAGTTACTTTTTGAACATAGAGAGGAGTGATTCACTCCATTAGGACTTTACTGTGGAAAGCTATCAGCATCAGAGAGTATCCACTGGATGGAGGGAGGTGGTGGTTTGGGGGTGGGGAGAGGATGGGGGGAGAGAGAGAGAGGTAGAGAGGGAGGGAGAGAGAGTAGGAGAGGGAGAGGGAGATGGAAGGGAGAGGAAAAAAGAGAGAGGGAAAACATACTAGAGAAAAGATAACTCTTGTGGGAATAACTTTTGTAACAGTGAAATACAACAACTGACGTGCCTTATTGGGCTTGCATGTGGGAAAAACAGGAGGTCCAACATTGTGGAGAAGTGACTGGCTGAGACAAGTACAAATTGATTGCAGATTCATCCATCATTTGCATGCTGCACCCCCTGCAAAAGAATCAACTGAAAGTGAATTAAGAAAGGTACTAGATCATGACACTGCAGTGTTCAAGTTGGTATTGGATTAATCAAACATATCAAGGGAAAATCGCATTAAATGAAAATACCACACCCATGTATTACAAAGCCCATTTGGTTCCTTAGTTTATCCATGATAAAGTAGCCAGTGAGCTAGATCACGTGGAGACTGAAGCAATGTTTGAGAGGAGCTCTTGGGCAACAGCAGATGTTCCAGTAGCCAAAACAACTGGGTCTGTCAGAATCACCATCAACCCTGTAATGAAAGTAGATCAATACCCTCTGCCCCGGATAGAGGAGATCTTTGCGAACCTTTCTGGAGGGAAGCACTTCTGCAAAGTGAATTCGCTGAGGCCTATCTACAGATGGAGATGGAAAAGCAGTCCAAAGTGTTTCTCACCATAAACAGTCAGAAAGTGCTTTATCACTTAACTAGGCTTATTTTGGGGTTAGCATCTGCTCCTGCACTCTGGCAGAAAGCTATAGAGCAAATGTTGCAAGGCAGCCCAGGTACCTGGATGACATCATTCTTACGGTAAGGATGACCAGCTCCAAATTCTCAAGGCAGTGTTAGAAAGATTAGAAGATATGGGTTCAGAGCACAAGAATTTAAAGTGTGAATTCTTTTAAACAAGCAGCACTTAACTGTAGTCACAACATCGACACACAAGATTTACACTAGTGTGCTGAGAAATTTATGCAGTCGTAGATGTCCAAGGCCAAAAGACATGTCAGCGGTGGTTCCTTTTAGGATTTGTCAATTTTTATAGTAGGTTCCTGCTAAACTTGGCTACTGTGTTCCACCTCTTGAACCCATTACTATAGATGGAAGATATAAGACTGAACAAAGCACTCTAAAGTGGCAAAAGGCAAAGGAAATGGTGACATCAGAGACTGTTCTCACATGTTATAATCCACACTTTCCAGTGAAGCTTGCCTATGACACCTCACTTTATGGTATATATGACATCATGTCACAAGATTGAGTAATGGAAGTGAACACCCCATAGCCTTTGAATCATGTTCCTTGACTTCTGCAGAGAAAAATTACACACAGATTGACAGAGATACCTTGAGTCTAGTTTGGGGTGTAAAACATTTTAACCAGTACTTGTATGGGGTAAAATTTACCCTTGTTACTGATCATCAACCCTAGTGTCCATTTCAATCAATGAAGAGTGTTCCATTAATGGCAGCAGCACAAATGCAGAGATAGGCTTTATTTCTCGGAGGGCACAATTACAAAATTGAATTTAAGAGGATGACTAATTATGGAAATCTGACAGATTGTCTCGTTTACCCTTGAAAAAGGAAATACCTGAAAAATTTACAAATGAGGTCACTCCTTTTGATGTATTCTTCATTATGCAAATTGAAAGTCTCCCTATCACAGCAGAGATGATCCAAAGGGAAACTAGAAAAGAGCCCACACTCTTTCAGCTCTACATGATCTCCCAAAGTGGTTGAACTGTGCAACAGAAACTCCAGTTCTTCCATTTTTACCAACCCTGGGATGAGCTTGCCCTGGATGGGTGGTCGTCGTGTGGGGATTGAGCGTTGTTGTGAGAGCTAAAGAATTGGAGGAGCTACATGCCCGTCATCCAGGCATGATCAAAGTCAAAGCTTTGGCTTAATGCTTTGTCTGTTGGCCTGGAACAGATCAGCAGATTGAGCAGCTTGCCATGCACTGTTTGGGATGCCAGCACATCTAGAAGAAAGGCATCGAGAGCTGTTAGAACCAGTTCCTACAGTCCCAGAGTCAACTCCTGCAACCAGCACAGAGGAGACCTCTAAACAAGAGATTGTTTTACAGCCACAAGTCTAACCTGCCATGCATAGTGGCACCCCCTCCCACTTCCATCATCAGGAAAGAAGTTATTCCACAAGAATAAGAACTCCTCCACAGAGTTTAAACACACACACACACACACACACATACACACGCACACATACAGTGTGTGTATATATATATATATATATACATATATATATATATAGATTGACTATTCTCTACATGCAACCAGGCTATGAAAACTGCCCCGGCTCCAGGGTTCTAATCTGAGGACTCGATTTGATTTGGAATGTTGTTGATAACTTCAATTGTTTGCATGATTTGTGTTTTTTTTGCTTTCTCTTGTGTTGATATTTTATTTTTGTTTATTTTGGGTTCTTTCAGGTTTCTTGCATTGTGGCTATCTGTAAGCAAATAAATCTCAAGGTTGTATAGTTTATACATTCTTTGATAATAAATGTATGTTGATTTGATCTGATTTGATATATATGACTGCAGAGCAATGTGTTACATATCTGAAATAAGTTGTATGAGTTGCAGTTTATAGCTAAGCAGGGAAGAGGGTTGTGTAATTAAATTTCAGTAATATTTAAGTAACATTGTAAATGTATTGTTTGATTAAGTATTCTTTGTTAATTACATAATTCATTGCAGTTTATATGAAACAGTACAGGAATGGCATGTGTCATCACATTACCATGTCATAAGTCCGTCCCCCATTTTTCCTGTGCTACATCAATCTATTGGTGCTGCTTACTGCACCATTGTGGAACTCATCGATTTCATCAACTTTGTCTCCATTTTCCACCCTGCCCTCAAATTTACCTGGTTCATTTCCGACACCTTCCTCCCCTTTCTTGAGCTCATTGTCTCTATGTCTGGAGGTAGCTTATCTATTGAGGTCTATTATAAACCCATGGATTCTCACAGCTACCTGGACTATACCTCTTCCCACACTGTTACTTGTAAAAATGCCATCCCCTTCTCTCAATTTCTCCGTCTCCACCCCATCTGCTTTCAGAATGAGGCTTTTCATTCTAGAGCAAAGGAGATGTTCTCCTTTTTCAAAGAAAGGGCTTCCCTTCCTTCACCATCAGTGCTGCTCGCAACTACATTCTTCCATTTCACACACATCTGTTCTTATCCCATGTCCTCAGATGAGGGGGCAAATTCATGGCAGATGCAGTTTAATGTGGTTAAATGTGAGGCTATCCACTTTGGTGGCAAGAACAAGAAAACAGATTATTATCTGAATGGTGGGTGATTAGGAAAAGGGGAGATGCAATGAGACCTGGGTGTCATTGTACACCAGTCATTGAAGGTGGGCATGCAGGTACAGCAGGCGGTGAAAAAGGCAAAGTGTATGTTGGCATTCATAGTAAGAGGTTTCGAGTACAGGAGCAGGGAAGTTCTACTGCAGTTGTACAAGGTCTTGGTGAGACCACACCTAGAGTATTGTGTGCAGTTTTGGTCCCCTAATCTGAGGAAAGACATTCTTGCCATAGAGGGAGTACAAAGAAGGTTCACCAGATTGATTCTTGGGATGGCAGAACTTGCATATGAAGAAAGATTGGATCAACTGGGTTTATACTTGCTGGAATTTAGAAGACTGAGGGGGGATCTTATTGAAACGTACAAAATTTTAAAGGGATTGGACAGGCTAGATGTTGGGGAAGTCTAGAACGAGGGGTCACAGTTTAAGGATAAAGGGGAATCCTTTTAGGATGAGATGAGGAGAAACTTCTTCACACAGAGAGTGGTGAATCTGTGGAATTCTCTGCCACAGGAAGCAGTTGAGGCCAGTTCATTGGCTATATTTAAGAGGGAGTTAGATATGGCCCTTGTGGCTAAAGGGATCAGGGGGTATGGAGAGAAAGCAGGTACAGGGTTCTGAGTTGGATGATCAGCCATGATCATACTGAATGTCGGTGCAGGCTCGAAGGGCCGAATGACCTATTCCTGCACCTATTTTCTATGTTTCTATGTTTCTCACCTACCATGTCACTAGCCTCCACATCCAGCATTTAAATCTCTGGGACTTCTGCCTTTGCCAGCGGGATCCCATCACCAAGCACATCTTTAACCCACCCCCCAATTTCTGCTTTCTGCAGGGATCTATGTGACTACCTTGTCCACTTATCTCTCCCACTGATCTCCCTCTTGCACTTACCCTTGCAAGCAAAACAAGGGCTACACCTGCCCCTAAACCTCCTCCCTCACTACCATTCAGAGCCCCAAACAGTCCTTCCAGGTGAAGCAACACTTCACCTCTGAGTCTGTTGGGGTCAACTATTGCATCCAGTGTTGCTGGTGTGGCCTCCTATGTATCATTGAGAGCAACATAGATTCGCAGACCAGTTCAATGGGCATTACATTCTGTCTGCCAGAAGAAGTGGGATCTTCTTCTCAGGTTATCTCCTTGCCTGCCCATTGCCTCCCTTTGGTGTTCCTCCACCATTTTCTTTCTTCCCTGGTATTCTGTCCTCTCCTATCAGACTCCCCTTCTCCAGCCCTGTATTCTTTCGCAAATCAACTTCTCAGCTACTTACTTCATCCCTCCCCTTCCCGGCTTCACCTATCACCTTGTGTGTCTCTTTCTGCTCCCCCTCCCCACCTTTTAACTTTGCTCCTCATCTTTTTCTCTCCAGTCCGGCCAAAGGGTCTCGGCCTGAAACGATGACTGTACTTTTTTCCCATAACTGCTGCCCGGCCTTCTGAGATCCTCCAGCATTTTGTGCATGTTGCCTGGATTTCCAGCGTCTGCAAACCTCCTCTTGTTCATAAATGCAGGTCACGTTTTGCGATGCTTCTGCAAGTAAGTGCCAGTTTATACATGTACTTGTGCTTATGACAATGAACTCAACCTGACTTCATATTCACTCTGTCCACAAATAACCCATACAACCTTTTTCAAGGTGGCAGGGATGGTGGTCTTCTTTGTCCCTTTGTCAGATTGCGTGTCAGCACACTTTACAACAAAGGGATTGAGCTTGCATCCTGACTGTCAGAAGGTTGCAATAACAGGAATGTGCATTTTCAGGGAAGGAATGCAACAGTTGGAAGGAGTCTTGTGTACACATTGTGCAACAGTTCAAGGGTATAATGGAGAGTGCTACTTCAGGTCTGAAGAAAATAGGAAAAGGTCGTTAGTGATTACTTACTTAACTTGTGATGCAAAACTAAGTAAACACCAAGAGAAATATTACACGGGTCTTAGCTTAGAAATATTGAACAGGTCATCACATTAAATTGCTTGGGTACCACTAGCCCAATGGTTCTAAGTTTTCCTTGATATTCAATACTTTCTCACAACAACAGCATCTAAAATTTGTCACACTGAAAATACACCAATGACTTCCAGCACGGGTCGAAAAGAGTCAGTGCATGTCCCTTTAAGAGTTACAGGCTGCCTTTAAACAGAATTCTTTATGCCCAATTTCTTGCTTTAACTTCCAAAGTCGGCAAGGAGCCAGCAAACAGCAGGATAAATGCTAAGTTCCTTAGTCCATGTAACAGCCAGTTTGGTTTGTGATTCTTGCTGGCATTATTTGACACAATTAACAGCTGCCATGTCTACTTTGTTCCCTTTTCTTTTCTGCAAAAATCTGATTTATTTCCATGCATACACAAACTCATATGCACGGGATTACAGAAGGTATGCCTGGGCTAGTTATGCTGTTAAGTTATGTGTTAAAATCAACCACCTCACTCTGCTAACACTTACTTAGCCTCCCTAAATCCAGACGAGAAAAGGGTTGTTTAAAGTCTGTAGTGAAATATTATGTGCAGAGACTGTTAATCTCACCAGTCCCATTGCCCCATGAAGAAAGTGGAAGGTCAAACGGTGATAGTTGTTTGCCTGTGGAACTCCATGTTTGACCTTGCCCTTTCATAGGAAGTAACTAATGAAGGCAGCTGAAGCATCTCCTGTCCTCAAATACACATCCTTCCGCTGGAAGAAATCAGTATTGAAAAGGGCTGTTATACGCTGGATTTTCTACAGAATGAAAGGATTAATGGCAGATTGCAGGAAGTTAAGTTGCTTTCAGCCTGCAGACATGGGCACATTTTCACAGGCTTCAATCACTTCCATTTTAAGCTTCCTTATTCTCCATAAACAGACACACAGACAAACACACTCACACATGCGCACACAGAGAAGCTGACACAGAGATACATGTACAGATACAGAAGCTAATATGGATGTACATGCACATACTGTACCCCCACACATATACACATGTGCACCTACAAGAACACACATGTGCACTCTTTGACACGGATACCTGGGCACACAGATGCAGGTGGGAAGAAGCCTGAACCAAGGGGGATAAAATGGAGTCATGATTTGCAGATACATATTCAGTGGGACCAGAGCAGGCAGTAATAAAGGGCCTACCTGGACAGGCAGGTTTGTGAATCTTGGGTAGCAGGTAGAAACGAGCAATGCGAGCTAAGGGAACTGTAAGTATTGTGGCGGTGGATGGAAGGTTTTGGCTCCCTTCTTACCTCTTCTCTTCTCCTCACCTGCCTATCACCTCCTCTGATGGTCCTACTCCTCCCCTTTCTCCTATGGTCCACTCTCCTTTCCTATTAGATTACTTCTTTTTCAACATTTTAACGTTTCCACCTATCAACTTGCATCTTCTCAGTTCATCTCCCCTCCTTACCCATCTACCTTCCCCCTCGCCAGGCTTAACCTATCACCTTCTGGCTTGCACTCCTTCCCCTCCTCGCACCTTCTCATTCTGGCATCTTCCCCATTCCTTTCCAGTACTGATGAAGGGTCTTGACCTGAAAAGTCAACTCTCTTCCTTTTCATAAAAGCTGCTTGATTTGCTGTGTTCCTCCAGCATTTTGTGTGTGTTGCTCTGAATTTCCTGCATCTGCAGAATCTCTTGTGATTATGAAAGACCGCAGATGACATACTGTGGAAAAGCAAACAAGATGCTGGAGAAGCTCACTATGTCAAGCAGCATCCAGTCCAAATAATGAATCTCAAACCAAAGCTTCCACTGTCCATTTCTCTCCTCAAATGCTGCCTGACCCATTGCTTTTCTTTCCAGAATTTTTGTTTGTTGCTCTAAAATATTGCATGCGGGCTTGATTTCCCTATCTAAGGGTGAGGAATAACATATCTGTGACAATTGAATTACTGCAAATTTTGCCCAATGGTTAATTTGTCTCGTGAGGAAATGTTTAATGGACAAGGAAAAGAATGACAGTTACCTTCATTGAAAGATACAGAATTCTTGACAAGACAGAAAATGGCCCTTGTCCAAGTACCTGGAGCTTAGGATCACAGTCTCAATTTAAGGGAATGGAATTATCTTCAGTCAGTTGGTAGTAATCCAAACATGAGAAAATCTGCAGATGCTGTAAATCCAAAGCAACACACACAAAATGCTGGAGGAACTCAGCAAGTCAGGCAGCATCCATGGAAAGAATAAACAGTTGATCTTTCAGGTTGAGACCCTTCTTTAGATCAGAAGAAAGGTCTCGGCCTGAAATGTTGACTGTTTACTCATTTTCATATACACTGCCTGACCTGCTGAGTTCCTCCAGCATTTAGCACTCCTTTGGAATTTTCTACCTAAAACACTGGGGAGGTTTTGTTGATGAGTATATCCAAAACAGAGATCGATGGTTCTTTAGATGTTAAAAAACTTCAGGGAATGATGTGGGGTTAATGCAAGCAAATGGCTCTGAGATAAAAGACAAGAGATAAACAACATGGTCATATTACATAGAGGAATATAGCACAATGATGTACTCCTGCTTCTTGTACTTGTGTTCTTACAGAGACCATAGTCGAAATGGATCGATGATAACATCTCCTCTTCACTGGCAATCAATACAGGTGCACCTCGAGGATGCTGCTTACCCCACTGATCTGCTCTTTCTACACTCATGACTGCGGCGGTTAAGCTCAGCTCAAACACCATGTATGAATTTGCAGATGACACCAACAGATGGTAACAGAGCACAGGAGTTCCCATCCTGGACCCCTCTGTTAAAGGTAAAGCTCATTGGCATAAAAAGTATTGGGAACTTCTAGCATAAAGGAATGAAAGTTCAGCTGGTTGAGTAGTGTTGCAACAACAGTCTCACACTCACTGTCAACAAGTCCCGGGAGGTGATTGTGGAACTGGTTCCCACAAAGGGGAAGTAGGGAGAACACACATCAATCCTCATTGAGAGGAATTCAGATTCTTCCCTAATCAGCAGATTTCTGAATGGTCTAAGAAGAAATGAAAATGACTTCATTTTTGTTTTCTTTTTGCATTATTTATTTTGTAACTTATATCATTCTTTATGTCTTTTCACTGTACTGCTGCAGCAAAACAACAAATTACATGACATAAAGGTCAGTGATAATCAACATAATTCTGATTCTGACATGTGGATATCTGGAATGACTAATGCCTCCCTTTCAAAGAAAATTACTTTCATTACTAAATGCCTTAGAGTCTTGTTTGTAGAAGAGTTCATAGCCAGGTTGATTGAAGAAATAATAGACTAGGAATAGTGCTGTCTGTGTTTAGACAGTCCCCCCTCACTACCCACGCCGTGTGATAGAGCACTAGATATCAAAACGTATTTTCATAGAGACGGTGATGTTGGTGGACAAGGGTGGGATGTTTAGTGGTCAGTGGAGCAGTGGCTTTTTTTGAGAGGTACTGTTTTACAGATAAGGTGTTGTCATATAGGTGATGGGTGGCTAAGTTGGTATTTTGAGTCCTGCAGAAATGGGGAATATTGTAAGCCTTGACAGGATGATGATTAATAGTCAAAGGTTGCCAAGTGTGGTGCATACTGGTAATGGCCTGAAGTATTGGTGTGTGATGCACCATCAATAACTCTCGGAGACGTGAGGCGAGATATAGGCTTTTATTGGCTGGAAGAAAGAACAAGCAGCAATTGACCACCACACTGCATTCTGGAGACTGAGGCCGGGGCTGTGTCCCCAGTCGCCTTTGTACCGGGGTCTGTGGGAGGAACCACAGGAGCAGTCAGCGGGGGGGTGGGGGTGTGTGTGTGTGTCCAGAAAGGTATATGTAGTTCACCACAGTATGTATGTAGAGGAGGGATTGGATAGGCAATTGGAGTTCCTGTATTAGAAACCATGGTAGCTAGGGACCCTGATACTGAAGAACTTGAGTTTATCTTCAGAGGCTTTCCACAAGGCTCATCTTCCCAGCAACAGCATCTGTTCCTGTAGCTGCCACAGTTTAAACAAAAACTTCTATGTGGTAGATGAGACAGGGATAAGACTCTTTAATGGCCAACAAAGGTCTGAAGATTTCCTTCACATATGGAGAAGAGAAATCTCTAGTTTGTTCTGGCTGCACTTCCAGTCAATTATATGGGTAAACTTCAAGACGTCCTTCCCAGTAAGGAGGAGGTCATGTGGGTCTGAGAAATAGACGGCAATTTCTAGTTCAAAGATTTTACATAAATTGATGAGGATTGCATCCCCAGAGAAATGTTGTTTTGTTTATTTGAGGTACAATATTTTATTTAAGCTCTAAAAATAAAATCTGTTTTTAACTAATGATATAGAACCTATGATGAATTGCACAAAAGACAATCATCCTTTCATATAATCAGTCCCATAAATGAAAACATGCTGGTCTTTCCTAGAGAAAGTCTTGATCACAATCTTTCAATTATGGTTTGCAAAGTTATTAGGAGTAATGTTGAGAGTGCACTGTGACCTCTTGTACATCTATCATTTATTCTGTTCCATCATTGATGACCAAGTCTTCAACCATTATGTCTTTAAGCCCTGAAATTGTTTCTCTAAACCATTCTGTCTCCTTGTCTCCTATCCTCCCTGATGGCATTCCTCTCAAAACTTAGCCTTTGGCCACATTTGGGCTTATTACCTTAGGCTTTTTGCCAACATTTGTTTGCTAACTCACCTGTGAAGCTGTTTGGTTTATTTATGATGTTAAAGGTACAATATAAATCCAAGCTTTGGCTAGGTCGTAAAATCATTGGCTGCCACATGTACACATATGAAAAAAATTGCTGTTATTCATAATCTTCAGATTAATGCTGCAGCAGACAAATTTCCTATCACCAGCAAACATATTCGGAAATTTGGAGCATTATCAATAAGAAGAGAGAGTGATTTTTATATAATACACTCATAACCTGAGATAAACATCAAACTGAAATACCAAATCAGTGTAAGATGTTGATTGATGTTATTTTTTTGCAGCACTAAATGCCAAGGAATTTTATTTACAAAATTGGAGCATTTCAAAAAGTTTGCTTCTGTCAGATGATCACAGCTGTGTATGTCAGAGAGTTCATATTTCTCATTGCATCCTCCTTGTTGATAATTGAATCCAACTTGATGAAGCCATTGTCCATGGCATACTGTCGAAAGCACTGTCAACACATGCTATGGCCATGCTTCCAGATGGTTTGAGTAGACTAGGAAGGAGCAGGAGCCCTGCCTACATTTATGGAGGTGAGAACAGTAGAGGTGCTGGTAACCGTGTTGGAGAGGCAAAGTGTTTAATAAAGAGTGTGTATAGGCCGTGCACATGTTCCTTAGATTGATTGGTCCGAAAAGAAAGACTCCTTTACTTTTTTTGCACAAAATGCATTGTGGGATTTTTTTACTTCTACCCAAGAAAACTGGGACTATGTTTATTATTTCATCTGAAATACTGTATTTTCCATCAGCACAACATTGCCGATGGCCGTTGGCGGAGGCGTCTTAATACGCTCGGCAGAGGATGGTGCTCAGAGAAGCTGTGCCGGAGGGGATCGTCGGAGGCTCGGAGGTTCGAAGGACTCGGAGTCCACTGCAGTCAGGTCACTTTCACTGTGTGCTGTGTCTGTGAGGCTGGGTCCAGCGGAACTTTCACTGTGTGCTGCCTCTGCGAGGCTGAGTCTGGCGATGCCGTGGAAGTCCATAGTGGGAGTATTCCCGTCTGCTGCCAGCATGGGATGACGAGTCAAATCGGGATCCTGAGGACTTGTCGAATCCGTGTGGTGGTTTCTTTCAAACTTATAGTCTTTTAACATCTTTGAACTATTTTTACTGTGCCCATGGTCTGTTTTTTTTATCAATTATGCTATTGTTTGCACTGTTGTAACTATGTGGTTTTGTGCAGGTCTTGTAGCTTTAGTTTTTGGTCTTGTTTCGTCTGGTGGCTTTGGAGCTCCTTTCTGGGGAACATACTAAGATGGTAGTGCGATATTAATATGCAGCAGCCTCTCCGGACTCTAGATTGGGGATTGCCAAACGTTATGTGGATTTTCTGGTGTAGTCTGTTTTTTCATATGCTTTTGTGATATCATTCTGGCAGAACATTCTCATTTTTTAACTGCATTACATTTGTGGTTTCTAAATGACAATAGACTGGATAAACTGAAATAAACTGAAATGGCAACAAGGATTGTGTCTTTTCGAGTGAATGAAACAGGGTTTGAACCCATAACCTACTGACTGAAGAGTCAGAAGAGGTAAACATTGAGCTGTTGCAAGGGAGATGTAGATAAATGCCAAATGGTTGAGGTTCTCTGGAGAAAGTGTATGAAAGGCTCAGCGAAGTCTGTTTGAGGACAATTGGATGGGAGGTTTGACTACAGGTGGCATTATGAGAATATGAGAATATACCTAGAAAGGCTCAAACCAGATTCCACTGTGTTCTGAACACAGTCAGTCAAAGTTAAATTTATTGTCATATTCAAAATTACATATATGGACAGGCAAAATGAAAACTTATCTAGCTGCAGCATCACAGGCACATAACATCACGTAAGTGGCTTTCACAGGAAAAAATAGATAAATTACAATTAAATTATATACATTTTTTGAAAAAAAACTACAGTTAAAACACACAAAATAAAACGAAGTCCACTTTAATATACAGTGATCAAAGTGGTTATTGTGTTGCTATACTCTAGGGATTAGGATTGTACAAGTTTGTTCAAGAACAATTGGTTGAAAGGAGATAGATACTTTTGAGCCTGGTGCTGCGGAAATTCAGGCCTCTGTATCTCCCGCCCAATAGAAGCTACAAGAAAATGAAACCTGCATTGGGTAGGAGATGGAATTGCCAAATGGTGGGGGTATTTGATGATTGATGTATTGGGCTGGGTCCACTACTCGCAATTACTAACTATGATCAACCAGTCAGGATACTTCCAACACACACAAAATGCTGAGCGATATCAGCAGGTTAGGCAGCAAATGTGGAGAGGAAAAACGGTACACATTTCGGGCCTAAATCCTTCATTAGGACTGGAATGAAAGGAGGCAGAAGACAGAATAAGAAGGTGAGTTGTGGGGGTTGGGGAGGGGGGTAGATGAAGAAGTACAAGATGACAGCTGATTGAGACCAGTGACAGGGAAGGTGTATGGGTAAGGGAGGGGGTTGATCTAAGAAGCTGAGAGGTAAGAGGTGGAAGAGGCAAAGGGTTACAGAAGAAAAAATCCAATAGGAGAGGACAATAAGCCATAGAAGAAAGGGAAAGAAATGAGGAAACAAAGAGAGGAAATGGCAGGTAAGGAGAAGAGAAGTGAGATATAAACCAGCATTGAAAACGGAAAAAGAGAGAATGAGGAAGGGGAATAATTAGTGGAAATTAGAAAGATCAATGTTCATACAATCAGGTTGGAAGCTACTCAAATGGAATAGATGATGCTACTCCTCCAACTTAAGTTTTACCTCATCATGGCAGTAAAGAAGGCCAAGGACAGACATGTTGTTGGCCAACAACATTTGTAGGTTGAATTGAAATAGATGTTCATTGGGAAATCCTGGCAGTCGTAGCAGATGGAGTGAAGGTGCTCTTCGAAGTGGTCCTGCAATCTTCATTGGGTAAGACTCCTTAAATCTTTCTTTGCTACATTGACTACATTACTGCCTCTACATCTATACTGAGCTTGTCAATTTAATCAACTTGTTCTCCAATTTCACCTGCCCTCAAATTTACTTGATCCAACTCCGACACCTCCCTTCCCTTTCTCAATCTTTTTGTCTCAATCTCTGGAGACAGACTATCCATTAACATATTTAAATTTGACTAACCCTCACAGATATCTTGGGCACATCTCTTTCCACCTTGTCACTTGTAAGAATATTCTTCCATTCCCTTAGTTCCTCTGTTTCTGCCTCAACTGTACTCAGGAAGAGGCTTTCTATTCTAGAATATCTGAGATATAGTCTTTTTCAAAAAAATAGTGCTTCCCTTCCATCAGCATCAATGCTGCCTTGATCCACTTTTCCTTTATTCCCAAACATCTACCCTCAGCTCATCCTCCAGCCATCACATCAGAGATAGCGTTTAACTTGTCATTCCTTACTACCTTACTACCCCATGAATCTCTGCATCCAGCACATCATTTTCCACAACTTACACCATTTCAAAGCAGAATCCTAACACTAGGCACATCATTCCCTTCCCCATACCCTCATCTCTGCTTTTTGTAGGGATCACTTTCTACATAATTCTCTTATCCACTCATCCCTTCCCACTGATAGCTACGTGGCACTCATCCCTGCAAGCATGACAGATATTACACGTGCCTATTCACCTCCTCTCTCACCTCTATACAGGGCTTCAGACAGTCCATGCAGGAGAAACAATACTTCTGGGCCTTCCATTGTGTCCAGTGCTCCTGGTATGGCGACCTCTAAATCAGCAAGTAGAACTGTCCGACATGGATTAGGGGACGATTTCATTGACCACCTTTGCTCTGTCTGCTGTTACAGCTACTATCTCCAGGTGGCCACCTATCTCAATGTGACTTAACATTCCTATATGGACAATACTACCATGGCCTACTCTGCTGCCATGAGAATTCCAAACTAGGCTCAAGGAGCAACACCTCATATTCCTTCTTGATAGCTTCCAACCTGAAGCATGAGTGTCAATTTTTCTAACTTCTAGTAAGCAGTCCCCTTCTGTTCTTCCCCCCCTCTCTCTATTTTGCCATTCCCCATTCAGATTATCATCACCACTTCCTTACTCTTCACACATCCTCATAGCCTGACCATCATCTTTTGCTTCCCCACCTCCTTCCCTTTCTTCCATGGTCTACTACCTTCTTCAATTAGATTTCTTCTTCTTTAGTCCTTTACCTCTTCTACCTATCACATCCTAGCTTCTTACATCATCCCCTCTCCCTTAGCCACCCACCTACCCTCTCACCTGGTCTCTCCTATCACCTGCTGGCTTTGTACTCCTCTTCACCCTATTCGTCTCTCCACCTTCTCAGCCCCCTTCCATTCCCATCTCAATGAAGAGTCTCAGTCTAAAACATTGACTGTTTATTTCCTTCCAAAGATGATGCCTGATCCTCTGAGCTTGTCCAGCATTTTGTGTATGCTGCTTAGATTTCAGTGTCTTGTGTGCAGGATACCTTCCACTTCTGCATTACAGAAGGAATGTCTTCTACAGAGTTCTGTAAAACTCCCCATTGCAGAAAGGTAGAAAACTATTGTAAACTGTGAGGAGAATAAATGAATTTTACTTCCGATTTAGTTTCCAAATTGGCATGAAGGTAATTAATGACAAAGGAAACTTTAATTGTTATATCCATATCTTGTTTATTTTGTACAAAACTCGTGCAAATTCTATCAAAAAGAACGCCATTCTGGAATAAACACTACTGGTTTTGCATAGTGACACCTGAAGGGAATTTTCTATACCAACAAATGTAACTGATATAGTGGCCAAGCCACGATATGCATAGCTCTCAAATCTTACACTCACTTTTCGTATAAGTGGGTCAGACCTTTCAAATGTATTCATAGTTGGAGACATTTCTCCAAAACTCATCAATAAAAATGCAAAGTGTAGGATATGCTCAGCAAGACCAACAGCATCTGTTTAGAGTTAAACAGAGGCGGAGAATGCCATCAATACTTACATTGACAAATGAACCTTGTGCGAATTTCAAACAGTTCCCTAGAACCATCATCTGGTGTGCTAAAGTTTTGTAATTTTAGCCATCATTTAAACTTACTTTTGTGCTTTCAACTTGTTTACACTTTTATGGACAGTTGTTGGACTTGCAAGCTGATAAACTACAACCCCTGGGAATTGAGTGGGCATTACAAATATCAAGGAGACCTTTAACTAAATATATTAAAAGATTGTGGAATTCATTGCATGAGTACTGAGAAAATTGTATAAATGAGGATGGGTGAATTTAATGCCATATCAAACTACATAAAAGGGAAACATGCATGAGGAAAACATGTTTAGAGCAAACAAAAAAGAAAGGCAAAGATTAGTTTTTAGTTTATAGATTTTAGACTTTTTGAAATTCAAAAAAAGCAAATACAGTAAGATTAAAAGGAGGTTGTATTTGTTCATTTACAATTGAAACTGATGGACATACCATGAGATAATGAGATAAGTAATGAGAAAGGTGTATGGGAAATGCTTGAAGAACAACTGTTGTTTGGGACACTGGGAACAACTCTTCTTTCAAAAGTTCTTTGTTCAAATACTGCCATGAGATCTTTTAGATCTAGCTAGGAAAAGCATCAGGATCTTGGGTTAACTGTTCATCTGCTGATGGACAGGAGAGTGATAGGTCAGCACTCACACAGAACAGTTGATTCTGTGCTGAAGTGAGATTTGGAGCGCCTTCAAGAACCGGGGATGACGCTGAGAACATTTGAAGTGAGGTACTCTTAGCAAGTCATAGGCACAGAATAAATGAAGAATATCTTCACAAAGGCAATATTGGAAAGAAGAACTAATTTATTATTTGAAGGAAACTCATAGCAAGTAAAAGACAGGAGTATGTTACATAATTTTTAAATGACACTGTGAATTTTAATATTTATTTAACAAATAATTATTGTGGCCTACCCTGATAGACTTTAACAGAAAATTTAAGCTAAACAAATCTGATAGTAAAGGATGTAAATTAAGTCTGAAGCCTCATCACACAAACTTTCTGATATGTTATTCTATTCATTAAAACTCCATGCATTTATAGAGCACAGTGAAATGTACTTGCTTTACTTTTTCTAAAATAATTACGTTTTGTCAGAAAATGACAATGACAAAACCTTTCTGTTGCCGCATTGATTGAAGTGATTCATCAGCCCCATGGATTGAAACAATAGCTGGTGCTTCTGAATTGTGGTAGGGGAAATTCAGCCATATCTGCTTCACTTGGTTACCATGCTGTAAGCCCTTAAAGGAAGAGTACAGCAAATGAGGACCCTTCAAACTGAGTGTTATTTTCTTGTTTTGGAATCTCTCTTTATGCTCTGGGCCTGACATGATTTAGCATCTTCCTTCAAGATATCTGCATTTTTTATTCTGATTTTTTGGGCAATCACAATTTTAATTGCTAGCACCATTGCTACCCATGCCCTGAGTCCCAAAAGGCTACTTGTCCACAAAAATACAAGACAACAGAAGCAGGAATAGGCTACCATTCCCCTCAAGCCTTTCCCACTGTTCAATCTGATCATGGCTTATTCTCTGCTGGCCTCATCTTCTCTTCTATGTCAGTTCTCCTTCACCCTCAGATGCTTGATCTTTCAAAAAAAATTATTGACCCACATTCTTAAATATGTCTAATGATCTGACCTCTGGAGTAGAGGATTCCAGAAATTCACTACCCTGTGCAAAAAGAAGTATTTACACCCTTCCATTTTAAAATGTATGCCCCTTATTCCCTGTAATTCAATCCCTATAATTCTATAGCAACCTAAACATATTTTGTTTTGTTATGAGGTATTTCTGAAGCCTCATTTTTGGACCAAGTCTTAGGTAATTTTAATATTCCTTATAATAGCAACATGCTTATTTTTGTTTGGTAACATATCAGAAGCAATTTAGATTGAATGTTAACATTAGAATACAATTGTTGCAACACCTCTTCACAATCTAAAACGCAACAGTTCGTATTGTCAATGGACCAAAAGCCCTCACGCCTGTCCCTTGATTGGTCGCTGGGGTTATGAAACTGGAAGAGAAGTTTGTCGAAAACACAATATTGGTGATATGCTTTTTCAAGATGGTGTTGAGTTGTGTTCTCCCCTGAGATGACTGCAACTTGATACTGTCCTTAGTTATATTTTTTAAGTTTATTTTATGTTTGTAGGGATGATCTTAGGCACAGAGTTAAGGACAATATTAAGGTTTTAGTGTAGGGATGTGGGTGAATTAGTGGACAGGCTGGAGTCTACACCTTTGCTCGACATTCGAAGGCCAATGGTGAGGGCATAAGTGGAAGGCGATAGCATTTGGGGTCCCATTATCGGTGAGACCAGGTTTCTAAGCCTAGTTTTCAGGTTACCATCATCGGTTTCAAGGCCTCATCCAGGGTCCTCCTTCATCACCATCTGTGACTGCTGGGTCAATACCAAATATCGAAGCGTGAAGGTTGATCGGAGGTGCACACCAAAGCCTAAAGATCAATTAAAAGTCTGGATCCAACTCCAATGTTCAACTGGATGTCCAGATCGAAGCCTGGAGGTTGATCGGAGGTCCGCACGTTGGCTGGTCGGAGATCCGGACTGAAACCTAATGGCTGGATCCTGGAGTCTGGCAATCTGTGTGAATCCTCTGGTGAAGTCGGAGCCCAGTGTCTGTGATTCCATGAGTCCACTGGAGGGTGGAGGCTAAAGGCAGCCTGTCCTGAGGAATCTGCATGTGCGTAGGAAGGGGGCTTGTTTACCTGCTGTTGCTTTGCTGCCTGGTATGTTCTGTTTTGTTGTGTTCTCTCTTGTACTGCTGAACATTGTGGAAAAGCTGTGTTGGCTCTAAAATGTGTGGTGACCCCTGTGGGCTGCCCTCATCACTTCCTTGGGCTTGTTTGCTGTTAACACAAATTACACGTTTCACTGTATGTTTTGATGTATGTGTGATAAATGAATTTAAATCTAAATCTAATCTGAAGAATAATTAGTGTCCAAGTTTACTAAGATAGCTGTAGGGAACAATAGTGACAGAAGTTTTTTTATTTATTTATCAGTAAGTAAAATGCATTTGCGAAAGTTTAAGAGGCGATTCTGACTAAAATAAATAAATGCATTTACAATCTACTTTGGTATGGTCATCCCTTGCCAGTTGAGAGCGAAGCACAATGGATATTTTGTCAGTCACAGTGAAGATAAATATAGAAATATCATTGAGTCACAAAATGAGGCAGCACGAGTTATGCCAACTCACAGAGAATCTATTTTTAAAGCTGCAGGCAGTCACAAGATTGTCTGAAAGAAAAGTGTCTTAGTTTAGAAAGAGACCTGTGTAATCAATTGGCCTCAGATAGGCCAAGCTGGGGCACTTCCACATCAAGTCATAGAAACATGGCTTCCTGACCACATCTCCTCCAACATTCTCAGGATCATCCATCACATGCAGTGGACTGATTCTTTTCTTAATGTACAGGAAATAACTGCTAGGCAAATTCCCCAGCCTCAGATGGCTTCACATTGCCCTAAGCACCTAGTAAAACTGTACCACATTGCAGTACAAATAAAAAATTTCTTTATGAGGGGAAGAATGGTAATCTTTGCTGACAGAAGGATTTGAGTATTTTACTTATGCACAGCAAAATACAATTTTTAGATTCTGAATTCATTACAAAGATGGAAAGTACGTATTTCCCCCTCCAAGAGGATCATAACCTCATTGTGGTTTGGAGGCTTACGTGCCTTAAAGACCCAGAAAGCTATGTTGGCTGGAGTCAGAGCTTCATGGCTCTTGCTCGGGTCATCCATGCCAAACAGGTCAAAGGGTAGAGGACAGACAAAGAGTGGTCCACCGGTCCTCCAGGTTCGGGGGTTCAGCTCAGGGCTAACAAACCTGATTGGTAAACTATCCTGAGTCTCTATCAGGGACTTCAAGATGGACAGTAGGGAAAACTGAGAGGAAACTACTGACATAATGAAGGAAGCCCTGAACACCGCCAGAGATGGGAGATTTTGAGGCCTACAGTTTAGGCCTCATCCAGGGTCCTCCTTTGTCACCACCTGTTACTGCTGGGTCAATACCTAATCTTGAAGCCTGAAGGTCGATCAAACCTAAACACTAGTGGTGTAACAGGCAGTAACTAAGTAAGTATATATTTTCTGAATGGAATAATAATTGTAAATTTAAGCTTTGCTCCATTCACTTCAACAGGATCTGTTTTTATTTACCAAAGTTAACCTAGGGACAGCACTCTTTTATAATGGAATATTTCTGATAAGATAATGGGGGAGATGTTGTACAACAGGGGAGAGCAGCTTGTTTTAAATAACTCCTAATATTTAACAGAAAATAAAATTCAAAGCTGTATAAAATAAACCCTCAACAATATATCACCAGTTTCACACAGTGATACAGCAACAAAGTCTAACCCAGCGTGCATAAAACATGCACTTTTTGTGATCTACTACATTTGACCTTCAAAAAAAACATTTTGTTTTATGTTAAATATCTTTCAACCAAATATGTTTTCAAGCCCTAGTTCATTTCTCTGTTGATCCCAGTGTTTGATCATCTGCTCTGAGGTAAGTCATGCTTCAGGGAAGAGATTTAAAAAAATGTCCTACTGCTTTTTACCACCACACAGTGAAGGTCAAAATGTCCACAGTAGCCACATGCAGGAATAGTAAGCAAGTGGTAACTAGGAAGATTTAGATCTGAATGCTATGTAGTATAAAGAGAGAATTATTTTGTTTAATGGAGCATGACTCCCAACCTGCTGAAATAAATAAATTAGAGGGGAACAAGTCAGAATGCTGGTCAACTGCAAGTGACTGAAGTGCACATGCAGGAGGCATGCTCCCTTGTCAGGATCCAGCGATGTCCCAAATACCATGCCTCGAAACATCAAAGGCTTATTCCCATTGTCCGCACAACACTGTAAATCTGTTGTCATCCGAACAAGAGGTATAGATATTGGTTTGGTGTATTGTTGTCATATGTACCCAGATACAAGAGAGAAGCCTGTCTTGCAGACTGATCTGCACTGTACTGCAATCACAAAACAACATAAGTCAGTGGTAATAAAGCTCATTCTGATTCATACTGATCAAATCAGTACACAGTGTTATGATATGCATCCAATTGTGTCAGCTTCTGGGGTTTAGATACTCTAACTCTCCAGAATATGAATAGCTGGTATGGCCCCTTTAAGGTTCAGGACAGTCCCGCTAATTGACTGCCATGTTTTGGGGATTTCAATATTGAAGGAGCACCTTAATAGAAGTTCAGTGCTCAATTGTCAGTTCTACTTGGATTATGATCTAGCATCTAGTTTAGTTCTTTGTCCTAATTTTAGTCTCACATCAGGTCTCGATCCCAGCCTTAGATACTCCAGCACATAGGTATAACCATCCATGCTCACGTCACTCATCACAGTTAGAGCAAGGTAAAACAATAATAATGCAGAAAAAAGTGTAAAAGCTACAGAGAAAATGCAGTGAAGGTACACAATAAAGTTCATGATCATAACAAAGTGAAGTCAAGAGGTAGGATAAGCTGAGAGAAATCCATTTGAAATGGGATCTGAGGGGCAAGTCTTATTTTACAAAGACAACAGTTGATATCTAAAGTATGCTGCCATTCGCATTAAGAGGCATTTAGACATACCAACAAGCAAGACCTAGAAAGTTAAGATCTTAATATGGGCACAGATGAGTAATGTACATGTAAAAGTGTTGGCATGGATGTGTTGGGCCAGTGGTCCTGTTTCTGTGCTGTATGAAGCTATGATGAATATGTCAATGTATTTCTTCTAGGAGAAGAATAACATAACGATGCAGCAGTTAACAGTGTTGCCTCTCATCTCTGTGAACTTAGGTTTAGTCCTGACCTTGGGTGGTTTTTATGTGGAATTTGCACATTCTCCCTGTGGCCATATCGGGTTCCTCACACGTCCCAGAGCACTGGTTAAATCCAGAGAATTACCCTTTAGTATGCAATAGAATGGGAGTTAATGAGTGTGTAAGTGAGACTAAGTTGCAAGACTACAAGGCAATTGGGAATGGAACTGATGGGATTTCACTGTTGGGAGCTGGCAGAGATTTGATGGGCTGATTGCCTACACCCCCTCCTGTGTTTTAATAAGTAATTTTTCACTGATTTCACAATGTGCATGAATAATTTATTAAAAACTTGTGGCAGTAATTTATCCGGAGCCATTTGCTTTAATTTTGCAACATAGTTGAACGTTTGCATTGTCAGACACTTTCAAAATATCACATGAATGTATTTCATTGACAGAGTGCAATGCAAAATGCAAATATGAAAGTCATCCGTTGGCCAAGACCAAAAGCAAATTCCTATCCATAATCTATACCTTAAGAATTCCTGTTTCTTGTTCTTATATTTCCTTTTTACAGTCTTATCTCACCTGCAAGTTATTTTATTCTATTGAATTATTCAACGACAACTGGTTGCCATCATTGTGCAGCAGAAAGTATTGACTATTTTAGTAGTAACTGTCTGATCATTCATCACAAATAACCTGAAATATATTCCGGAAATATTCTTTAACTGCCATTATTTTCTTCTTAGTAACTGAAATTTCAAATATCCCTATTTTTAATTTAAATAAAAATAATGATGGTGTGATTAGTTGGGGGAAATGCAATCATTTTACTTCCATGCTCTGAACCAGAGAGAGCGAGCAATTTGTTTTGCAACCAGTTTCACCCACTTGTGGCACACGTCTGGACCTTTTAAAGACTGACTTCTGCCCAAATTATTTTGAGGAGGATTAACACAGACCACATCAACCAAGGAAATTTCAGGGTACTGGTGTGAAAAAGTAATTGAATTGAAGTATTAGGACGATTCTTCTTCTGTTCAAAATTGTGCCATGGGGACTTTAGTTATGGTGTGGAAGAGCAGAAGGGCTTACCTGAACAATTTGCCTTGATCACCAAAAACACAACTGCCCCTTTGTAATGCAGTGGAATGTAGCCTGGATTTTTTATCCCAAAAGGGTGATGTTGAATACAGAATCTTTTACTACAGCGGCAAAAGACCTGCTCTCTGCATCACAGCTGCAGAACACAAAGATAGAAAACAAATTGCCCAGATTAAGTTTTCCTTACTATCTCAAATTCTTGGCATGGTTTGAAACTGAACAATTGGAGCCAAAGGATTGCACTAGCCGAGCCTTTTGAGGTCCGCTGTCTTTTTGTCTTCTTGATTAGAAGTCAAGTTTAAGTTACAGAGCTTTTTTTTGACCTAAGATTTCTGATCTATTTGAATTAAGTATTTTTTTCTTGCTAAAATATTAATGACCTGACTCTTTTTTGGTTAAACCACTTCCAGTAGTCTTTTCTTAATGGTGAATGTGACTCAACCAAAAATGGTTTGCAGTCTACTGTGCTGCACTTTGGAGCATGTCATTGAGGCAAAAGTCCAAGCTGTGCATTAAAATCTTGTTTTTAAGTTAGAAGCCAATTATTTACCTTTCTCTGGGTTTAGTAGAGTTATTTGAATAAATCTTTAATTGGTTATGGTGTATTTTAGTTTCATTGACTCTTATTCCTTCAAATTGTTGCTAGATTTCTCAATCCTGATATAGTTATGTGAGTCCAAATGGTAAAGGACCTACTAATATTTGCGTTAATGGTCAGGTGTTATCGCCCTCAGGGATATATATCAAATTCACTCATAATCTTCAAAATACATTTCTGTCATTTATTGACAATTAATGCTATTATGCTATTTTTCTTTGACTTTATATAGCAACAATTATGAGTGCAGATATATGTGCTTTATGTATCTAATTTGTCTCCACATAATTTTAGTTATCTTCATTTTTCCTCAGCAAGTATACTAAGAAGTAATCATGCATTTCTCTGTAAATAATTAGCTCCCCAAGTTGAGGCATGAACTTCAGGAACACGAATATACTTGAAGTGAGGTGAAGGTTTCCATCAATCAGAGTTGACCATGGGTATTGCATGCTAGCTATCTAGATATGCAAGCCTGGACAGTGTGATATGGAGAGCAAGTTGTTGCCCATGTAGCAAGCTCCCCTTCTCCATACATCTGATGAAGCCAAAGGATGGCAGAGACCGATACAGTTTGGTACTAACAGTGTCGCAGGAGTGGCCAGTCAGCATTGAACTCAATGTAGGACTGCCTTAGGGACTCCAGCTCCAGATTTTTCCCTCAGGGTTTACTGCTGAAGCCTTCCCCATGAGGGGATATAGCCGCAAGGCCGCGAAGGTTAGAGATCTGAGATTTTCTTCTCCTAGATGAGCTGCCAACTACAGCTGAAAAGCCCCATCTGCCTAAAGTGACTGGTTTTAAGGTGTCAGTAACCCATCTTTGCCTCTTCTTCTGTCAGTAGACACAGTTTCACCAAGCTTAGTAGTTTAGCCACACCTGAAGGTCAGGAACTGGAATTGATTGTCAGAGAGTATTTGAGGCTCACACCATTGGGAGCATTTAATAAGTAGTGGGAGCTTGTCCCCATTACCACCACCACTATAACACCCTTAAGGAACAACTAATATACTTAAATATTAATATATTATACAAACGTTTGTATGTATACCACTCTTGAATTTCTTCTCTGTGTAAGGTTATGAATATAGTCTAAAAATGATTATTCCCTGATGATATTGGGATGACTTGGAAGTTTCTGTCCAGTTGAAATTGGATGACGTTGAACCTATAAACCAAGCAAAAGACCTTCAACTCCATTCTCAATTTCAAGCACTACACAAAAACCATAGTCCAAGTCTACTACTGAATCAGATAGAATACCTACTTAAGATGAATATTCAAGTCCCATCATATGTGCAAGGTACAGGGAGACAATTTACATTCAGGAGCAAGCTTCATCCAATAACAGCTGGTTCAGTTAAAGAAGATCTCACTGGTACTTTTCCTGGATTGTTCTCTTGCCTTTCCACAAAATAAATGCTTTGTCAAGAGTAAGAAATGCAAGAAATTTACCAATACATCCAATTGGGCACTGAGGAGAGCTTCTTTTCCAGACAGTGGAAAGAATATTGAATACAGTACAATCAGGAATATTTGTGGTAAACCCTATTTTCAAGCCTAAAGTAGAAATGGAGAAACACATGAGGAAGGACATAATAAAACATGCTGGCTGGTTGAAATGAGGTAGGTGGAAGAAGGCAAAGATCTTCTTGGGTCTGCAAGTGCTGTAGACGTCGAGCTCAAAGCAACTTGATGATTGGACTCTGGTAGATATAAAACACAGAACATTGCACAGCACAGTACAGTACAGACGCTTCAGCCTATGGTATTGTGCCGGCCTTTTAACCATTCTACAATCATTCTAATCCTTTTCTCTTGCACAGCTCATCACCCTCCATTTTTATGTCATCCATGTACCTATCTGGGAGTCCCTTGAATCTTTCTAATGAATCAGCCTCCACCGCCACCCTAGCATGACAGAGCATTCCAGACACCTACCACTCTGAGGTAACACATACAAAATGCTGGAAGAACTCAGCAGTTCAGGCAGCATCTGCGGAAATGAATAAACAGTCAACATTTTGGGCCAAGACCCTTCTTCAAGTCTGAGAAGGAAGGGGTGAGACGCCAGACTAAAAAGGTGAGGGGTTGGGGGAAGGAGGATAGGTAAAAAAGGTGACAAGTGGGTGGGAAAGGTCAAGGGCTGGAGATGAAGGAGGCTGATAGGAGATTAGAGTAGACTATGAGAGAAAGTGAAAGAGGAAGAGACCCAGGGGGAAGTGATAGGCAGGTGAGAAGAGGTAAAAAGTCAGAGTGGGGAATAGAGGAGAGGGGACAGGGAGGGAACTTGTTTTACTAGAAGGAGAAATCAATATTCATGCCATCAGGTTGGAGGCTACCCAGAGGGAATATAAGGTGTTGCTCCTCCACCTTGAGTATGACCTACCTCACTGTGGCATGAGAGGAAGTTATGGACTGAAATGTTGGAATGGGAATGGGAACTGAACTTAAAATGCTTGGCCATCAAATGTTGACCTACTTCTCTGTGTGCAAAAAAGCCTACCTCTGACATCTCCCCTAAATTTTCCTCCACTCATCTTAAAAGGATATCTGCTGGCATTAGTCATTTCTGCCCTGGGAAACAATGCTGGCTGTCCACACTTCTATCTATGCCTCCTATAATCTTATATACTTCTATCAAGTCGTATCTCACCTCCTTCACTTCAGACAGAAAAGTCCTAGCTTATTCTTGATGTGGCCCTTAGGAGCTTCCTCTTTGTTTTCTGACGTGGATAGAGGGAAGTTCCCTCTACAGATTCCCTCAGGATAGCTGTTTCTCTATCTGCACACAGTTTATCAAATGACTAGAGGCTGGGGGACTGAAACGATCTCAACCTATTCTTAAACTTTAAATGGCTAAGAAGCTCAGCTCACTGGCATGGAGAGGATGTGTCCACTGGGCCACCTTGGGTAAGCAGAGCCAGTGCTGTGGAATGAACACTCGACAGCAACATTCCCACTGAGACGGTTGACCAATTGCCTCCCTCACCATAGAAGGTTGCTTTCCTCTGGCTCTTGGGATATTAGGCAAAAGCAAGCTCACTTTGGTGGTCTGAACACCATGTACGGGCTAAATGATCCGCCTTTCCACCCCTGTGAGCTGGCTGTTGAGATGCAACAAGACCGCAGCAGATCTTGGGTCTGCTGGGGTACCACTTACAACTTTTGTCAAGAGGTAAGACTGATGGTGGAGCCTCAGCTCCCATCAAAACTATTAAAACTCAAATATTCATTAAACTTTATCAACACTGTTAAACTATTAATTATTAATTTAAGAATTATATAGAATCTGGTCTTCTGTTGGTTGGGTTCAACCATGATAGTTCAACCTTGCTGTCTATATGATACCAGCTTACACAAACTGGTACACAAGTGAGGGCAGTATGATATGGAGAGCAAACTGTTGCCCATGAAGCAGGCTTCCCCCCTCCCCCCCGCCACGCAGCTGATGAACCCAAAGTAAGGGCAGAGACCGATACTGTTTGGCACCAGCAGCATCACAGGAGTTGCCAGGCACTAGTTGCCAGGTGAACTCAATGCAGGACTGCTTTAGGGCCTCCAGCACTAGAATTTTCCTCATGGTTTACTCCTGAATCCTTCTCCATTAGTAGATTTAGCTGCAAGGTACAGAGGTTTGAGATCAAAGTTTTCCTTCTCCTTGATGAGTTGCCAATTACGTCTGTTGAGCCCCATCTACCCTAAGCTACTAGTTTCAAGGCACCAGTAACCCACCTTTGCCTCGTCTCTTGTCTGTAAAAACAGTTCTGCTGAACTTAATAGCTAAGCCACACGTGAAAGCCAAGAGCTGGACTTGGTTGTCATGGGTACTTGAGGCACATGCCATTGGGGTATTTTAATAGGTAGTGGGAGCTTGTCCCCACTACCTTCCCGGGCTATGACAACCTTAAGGAACCTATAGAGAATAGCAAAAAATTAAATTACATACATGTTGAAATAGCAATAGATCATTAACATGTATTAAATTAAAGTAAAATAAGTGGCTAGTACACCTTTTTCTTCCTAATCCTCTGGCCAATTCTCCCTGTCCATGTGATGGGGATTATAGGTCCCAGCTAGGAATGGCTATTGTAGGGTTGCAGAATCAGGAGCAAAATTGGAATCAGGTTTATTATCACTGACCTAAGTTGTGAAATTTGTTGTTTTGTGACAACTGCACAGTTCAAGATATTAAAGAAAAACTACAAGTTACAGGAAGAAATAAAATATGTATTGCAAATGAGGAATAATAAGGAGGTATTAATGTATTCCTGGAACATTCATAAATCTGATGGCTCCTTTAGAAGAGTGAGCTCCTTTAGATACCTTCTTGAAGAGAGTATCTTCAGGCTTCTTTACCTCCTGCCTGATGGTTGTAATGAGAAGAGGGCATTTCCCGGATGTTGAGGGTCTTTAACGACGGATGCTGCCTTCGTGAGGCATCACCTTTCAAAGATGCCCTCGACACGGGGAGGCTTGTGCTCGTGATGTAGCTGAGTCTTCAACCCTTTGCAGCCTCTTTGAGACCTGTGCATTTGAGCCTTTATACCAGGACATGATGCAGCCTTTTCAGAATGCTCTCCACCGCATAGCTGTGGAGTTTTGCAGAAATGGATCCTCCAGCATTAACCCAACGTGTACAAATTCTGCTGCTGAACTTCTCCTCATGGATTCCATTCCTCCATTCATTCCAGACTCAGACTGGAGTGAGTTACTGGGGGCTTAACAGCTGAGTGAAATAACTTAAAACTGGAATTTACAGTTTATTCTATTTTCTTTCTCCATGTTGGATGGCCTTGCTGCAATTTTTAGGAGTGGGACAATGTGCAAATGAAAGGGTTAAAATTTTCTTTGGGAAAGAGAGAACTTGTCATTATATAGCATTTTGCATGACCTTCAGAGTCCCAAAGTACTTCACAGACACTGAAGTATAAGGGCCATTCAGAACATAGTAATTGTTCAGAAAGAACAACCACTAACCAAATATTTTTTGTTTAAAATGTAACATTTTAACATTAATTCTTGGTCAAGTCTTTCCAGATCTATTTTCTATTAGTAAAAGGGGTCTTTTGACAGTAACAGAGCCCGAACAGCAGTTGGCAATTTTTGATACATTGCCCACTGTTAAAAAGTAGAGCTATAAACATGGGCCATTCAGGAATTCTTCAGATTTCTGTGAAAGGAATTACCTTTTCTAATTCATAATGACTTTTGAAAAGCAGGTCACATGGGTCATCATCAGCGCTAGCACTGTAATCTTTCTTGTGGTAAGCTAATTACCCTGCACCACTATGTGCATTCAGTACTGGGACCTTTCCCAGGCTCCAGGCTGCACAGTTTCAATGTATTCTGCCAGTCTATCAGCTGTTGGGTAGGGCTTGGACAACAGCTGCCAGCAACTGCAAACATCCGGCCTCTACTGAGAGGCATAATGGCCCATTTTATGCCAGCAAGCTCCGGGGTGCTTAGAAATTCCCTTACACTTACAAGTAAATTCAAGGAAAAAGTTACCTTATATCACTCCATGCAACAGAATACCGATCTCCTGTTGTATAATTTCTGTTTTATTTTCACATACAATTAGACACTGGCTATTTGTCTCTGAGCGGTTGCTGATTGCAATGCTTGGCAAAAAGCCTAATATTCTTGTGATTAGTTTCTAAACAGGATGTCCTTGCAAAATGAAAAAAAAACAAGAAAGTGCAGCCGAACTTCCTCCCAATGGGAGAAGATTGGATATTGACATGCAGGATGAGTGTAAATGTACACTCATTGAATCCAACTGCTGTAAACTGAATCTGGCAAATGTCAAAGGTGCTGGAAGAGGTTGTTGATAGGCCCATTTGTGTTGCTGAGTTAGTCGCAGGGTGAAGTGCAGACACGGGAAGCTTTTAAATGAAAGAACACAGAATTCTCTATCCTGGGATTGACGGCTAATTATTTTAGGAACTTCAGTGAAAGACTAATCAGTTCAGCGCCGTTTACTTAGTACAGCAAAGAATTGTTTTAATCAAAAAGGTTAATTTTATTTTCCATGTGGGTCATGACCTCACAATTCTGAAGGAACCTAAAACGAGCCATTTCATATTATGTCAGAGTACATGACTTTTTTTTTTACGCAGTTTGGACTATCCTTTCTCACAGTAAAAGAAAACTGCATTTTAAATGAGTGAAGCATCTCACAAACTTAGTAGCGATATTCATTCTGTGATAAAGGTTGTCAGGTAAGCCTCTAATATAGGGGTTCCCAACCTGGGGTCCATGGTCCTCCCAGTTAATGGTACTGGTAAACAGCATAAAAAAATTGTGAGCCCCTACTCTAATAGGTTGAAAATATTTCTAAAAAATTAAATCAATATTGAAAAGTTTACTACCAGAAACAACTGGTGTGCTTTAGCAATGGTGGTAGGTTTTCTAAAGAAATAAAACAAGGGTGTATATGGTGATATGTTATCTTTCTTGACCTCAGGATATTCTTCCAAAGTGCTTGCAATGAAAAAATTACAGTGACTGGCGCCCTGGTGCAAACCCAGAAGCCGAGCTGAGAATAAGCAGCAATAAGGTAAGATATATTGGCCGAAATTCCAGGGCCAAGTATTATTTTCTTACAAACAGTGATACATTATCCTTGCTCCTAAGAGAAAGGGCAGACTACATTTTAGAAATTTATATGCATAATTCTGTTTTATTTCTCTGTGTTGTGCTAATAAAAATACAATTATATCTTCAATAAACAATTCTAGACCATTTTCTGTCGCCGGCAATTCCTTTCTTCCCTTAAATGTTGCTGAAGCTGCTGAGATCTTCCAGCTGATTGTTTGTTGCTCTGCTTTCTGTCACTCTAGGCATGGTGACCAGGCACTCCGACATCAGTCAGCACGTGGCTCAAGCTGGCTCCCACACTGACATTCTTTATAGAAATTCCCATGGTGATCTCTACCACCAGACCTCGAGGCACCTGTTATTGGTCATTCCAGAGATTACATGCGCTTCTCCACACAGCATTGGATTAGGGCACCGGACAAGACAGGTTCATTGCTTAACACTGCTCAATAGCTTCCCAACCCACTCCTTGAACTGTACCTGCTATCCCCATCACACTACAATCAGCTTGGTTGCATCTCCCCAACCCACAACACTCTGGTCTACAGCCGCTTCAAATCTTCACCAGTGAAAATGCCCTATCTCTGGTCTAGAACAAATTCCCAAATGTCAGTTCTTGATCCATTCCTATTCTCTTTAGCCTATAGTATCTGGTCCTGATCTGATCCCATCCGCCACCACGACATAACATGCTCTGCTGCTCATCCATCTCTCCCTTGATCCAAGATTCTGTTCTCTTGCTGAGGCGAGTTAGGCTGAGGTCTAGATATTGACATGGTTCCCTCTGGTTGAGAACCAATCTGCCCCAGCTCACTGATTGGTGGGTTTTTGGTACTAGTGACTCATGTCATTCAGAGGGTAAGGTTAAAAAGAACTGGTGTGACATGGGATTCGAACATTTGAAGGTGATGCGACCCTCATCTAACTGTAGAGGGCTCATCACACTGTGTCAGAATCCCAGGAGTTAAAATAGAGCTGGGGGGAGCACACAGCCACTTCTGCATCTGCCCCAGTTCTGCTGGGGGAGGGCATGCCTAAACTATAGCCCAATATAAAGAGCAATTTGCCTGATCAGAGTCTCCCTTAACGTAATAAGGAATGGGTTCCCTGCCATTTCTCAATGATTTCCATAGGAAACATCTATCTACTCTATCCCTGTTTTGG
This sequence comes from Hypanus sabinus, assembly GCF_030144855.1. NCBI lineage: Eukaryota > Metazoa > Chordata > Chondrichthyes > Myliobatiformes > Dasyatidae > Hypanus > Hypanus sabinus. The sequence goes on along the minus strand of NC_082710.1, from coordinate 128,328,865 downwards.
CAGTGGGAAGATGAGGTGCGAGCAGATGTCCAGGAAATGGAGGATATGTAGGTGAGGGCAGCATTAATGTTAGAGGAAGGGAAACCCCATTACATGATGAAGGTGGATATCTCATATGACATCTCAGACAAAATATTGTTATTGGTTTTTGTGAGCAACAAATTTTTTAGACTTAGAATACTTTTATGTGGAGCTATAGCTCTGAAAGCAGAAAACAGGTCACAAAATCATAGAAAGGTATGGCATAGAAGCAGGTCCTTCAGCCCATCTAGTCTGTGCTGAACCATTTAAACTGTCTACTCCCATCGACCTGCACTGGGACCATAGCCCTCATACCTTTACCATCCATGTACCCATCCAAGGTCCTACCATTTTATACCCTGCTCCCCTCTGTAAAACCATTGCATGGTGTCAGCTCTCCAGGCTAATTGCCTGTCTTTAGCTTTTAATACAATGGAAAAAATTATTGGAAGTTTATAACTTCCAATGTAGAACATGGTAGAAAAGGGAGCTCTACTTAGGGACACTGATAAATGAGGCAGAAGATTGCTCACACAAAAAAAATCTCTGGCCCATTCTGTCTGTGTCAGTCAAAAGGGCTAATTCACCTTCCAACTTCTAGACTGCAGTCCTGCAGGAACCAGCTTTTCAAGTGTACATCTGGGTACTTTTTACAGAGAATGATGTTTTCTATATCTACAGACCTTTCAGTCAATCAGATATAGTTCTTACCATCCTCTGGAGATGACTTTTTGCTCCTCACCTCTCCTCTAACTCCATTACAGATTTAAATCCATGCCTTCTGCATTTTCAGTTAATGAAGATTGTTAATCCTATGTACCCTGCCTAGGTCTCCTTTGTAGTTTTGTGAAATAGATCACCCTTCAGTCTTAAGTGTTCCAAAAGTGGCAGACCCCATCCGTTCAATCTTCCTTTGCTAAGATTTTCCAAATGATTTTCCTCAGTGATCTGAATTGGTAAAGGTCAAATTTCAAAAGTGATCTTCAGGAAGCATTCCTACTATGTTCTTTGTTATGGAATGAGGAGTTTGTTTATATATTCATGTGGAAATGAAAGAGGGGTAGTCAGTGAATGACAGTGAATGTGAAATGAGTCAAGGATCGAAGCAGAAGAAACAAAGTCCAGAGAAGACCACAGAGAAAGTGAAAATATTGACAGAGATAGACTTAGGAGAAGTGTAGCATAGCAAAGGGGAAACATGTCTTAGGGTCGCAACAAAACATTGAGAACAAAAATGGCAAGGCTCATTCAGATATTGCTTTACCTTTTTGATAAGTTCCCATGATTTCTTCCTTTATATTGTTTCCAGCATGGTTATTGTGAGGGGAACTGTACACTGCATTCACAAATGAATTCTTGACTTTATTATTTTTCAGTTTCAATGCTCCTATATCTTAGTTTCCTGCATTAACATCCTCCCCCTCAGTTGTGGTTAGACCAACATTAATTAACAGAACCTCTTCCCCACATCTTCCATACAATCTATCCTTCTGAAATGCATTTTGGGCTTACATATTCAGGTCCCAATCTACAATATCAGAAAGGCATGTTTTAGTAATGACTAACAGATCATGCATACTTATTTTGATTTGTGCTCGCAGTTCTTTTAAGTGTCATGTGCATTCAGATATAAAATCTTATGCTTCGTATATAATTACTTTGCAACTCAAGCCTTACATTTCTGAAACTCCCTTTTACTGGGCATCTCTGGAAATATGGCTCGTTCGCCCCTTGCTAACAGCCACTGGATTCTGCGGTGAGAACCCCACTTTTTTCAGGCTTTATACGTCTGGGGCGTATATGACTTTGGTCCTGCCAAATCCATGAGGTTGGGATGTCTCACCCACCCAAACCCCGGTTTGTATGCATGTTGTGTGATTTACTGCAATTGCCCGTCGGCAAGAAGTAACAGATCATACACTGCATACAATTATAAAGTATATTTAAGAATATTAACTTAAGCTAACAGTTATTAAAGGAAAGAAGGAAAAAAACAAAAAGAGCCCATTATATTTAAACAGTCACATGTGCAGAATGGAGCTCAAATCTTAAGCCTGTCTGTAACTCATGTGCTGGACCCTTGGTCTGTGTGAAAGCAAACATCGCATACCAAATGTTGCTTGAAGTTCATCTTGAACAAATGGGCTCTCCCACGGGAGTATTGCTCCTGCTTCCTCGAAGCCATTCATCTTCACAAACCAATTTGTGCAACAGGCATGGCATACACCACCATCTTCCCTTCTGTCTTCTCCCAGCTTCTGCCAACAGAAAGCTCTCCCCCCCCCCCCCCCCGGCATTTTCCATAGCTTTCTCCCAATTCTACCATCCTGATTGGCTGACACCACCTTCCTGAGTTAAGCAATAAAGTCTCTTATCTCAGCTCAAACCCAAACAAGCTGAAAGCAGAACAGACTGCTCTTACAGAACTGCTAGAATGAAATATCTACAGCATAACAGTAAAACTCTTAACCAGGACTTTACATTTGGTTTACTCGTAAATGGGCCTTAGATTTACACTCACTTCCCTTTTTGTTATAGTCCCTTTATCATTTTCCCTATTTCCTACTCCTACACTTCCCCTCTCAGAATGCCAATGTCAAAGCATCAAGTCTATGATAAAGAAGTCAAGTTCAGGTCTTACACTGTTCAAGTTGTCAATGAAAGTTCTGATGTTCCTAAATTTTTTCTTGAACAGTGGAATTGCAATCCTTATCTTAGAGTCATAGAATCATGGAGTTATAAAGCATCGAAACAGGGCCTTTACAACAACAGGTCCATAAAACTAAGATGCCCATTCAAGTTAGTAATTTTCTCCTGTGTCATCTGGCATTTTGGCCTCTGCGCCAAGTTCAAAGACCAGCAACCTGGACAGATGATGAAGGACATCCAGGGACTAGGTCTCTGCTCTATGCTGAAGGTCACTGATGTGGACGTGGGAGGAAGGACCTCCAGCGTTGTTGGGCTGGCCCAGGTTGATGGGTCCCAGGATTCGACAGCTGTGCTGCTAGGGAGTATTCTGGAGGTATCTATGTGAGTATAACAGATCTGAATTCAAGCAAGAACAAGGCTTCAGGTTTTATTGTAAATTACAAACAGCAAATTGAAGTTAAAAATACAGGCTGTCCCAAAGACTGAGAGGTTGCATCTGCATCAACCCCATTAAAGCAATGGGGTTGTGTTAAGTGCCCTGCATCAATCTAGACAATCACTGGATGACAACCAAACAACTGGAATGGCATCTAGAACTTTGAGAAACTCCTATAGATGTGTGGTGGAGAGTATATTACCCAGTTGCATCACAGTCTGGTATGGAAACAACCCTTGAATGGAATATTCTACAGAAAGTAGTGGATATAGTCAGTCCATCATGGTTAAAGCCATCCCACCATTCAGCACATCTACATTAAGCACCATTGCATGGAAGCAGCATCTATCATCAGGCGCCTCCACCTCCCAAATCATGCTCTCTTCTTACTGCCACCCTCAGCAAAAAGGTTAAGGAGCTTCAGGACTTTCACCACCAGGTTCAGGACCAGATATTACCCCTCAACAGTGGGGATAACATTACACAACCATCAGGTTCTTTTGAGGACCCTGACCTGGAGTTAGACGCTGACTTCAGTTCTTTGTGGAAATGGGACCCTCTCTCGGGGTCTCACGACTGGCCACTATTCGATATGCCAAGGACGCGGCTTACAGGACCAGCGTGCCTTCAGGGTTCCGGGATCTTGTGGCTCTGGAGGCAGGCGGACCCGAGGTCCTTGCCACCACAGAAAACTAGTGTGCCGTGCGAGACGGAGGATTGAAAGCTCTGTGCCCAGAGACCCGATATCTTTGGGAACAGAGCTCAGAAGATGCGATGCAACAGACTTTTAACACCATAAATCAGTGGGTTGTTTTGTTATGTCTCTCCTCTCGCTGTGAAACAGGGACACCTCTTTTTCCCTTATTCGGGAGAGAGAGGGAGCCTGTGGTATGTAGAATTACCAGGTGAACGAGTAGTCTTTAGGGTACTGCAAGTCTGTGTCTTTATTGATGCTTTGCTGCATGCTTGAGTGCTTAGTGGGGGGAGGCAATACTTTTTTGCTGGTGGGGAGGGAGGGTTGTTGCTTTGCTGCTGCTTATATGTTGGGGGGGGGAGTTGGGTGGGGGCTTTAGGTTTCTAACATTTAACTGTCATTCATTCCTTGGGGCACTCCTCTGCTTTCATGGATGTTTGCAAAGAAAAACAACTTAAGTCTGTATATTGTATACATTTCTCTGACATTAAATGTACCTATTGAAACCTATTGAAAATATTGAAAGTGATTATTTCTGTTTTCTTTTGTACTTGAACAGTTTGCTGTCTTTTGCATGTTGCCTGCTTGTTCACCCTGTTGGATACGGTCTTCCTTTGATTCTATTATGGTTCTTGGATTAACTGAGTATGCCCGCAAGAAAACAAATCTCAGGGCTGTATATGGTGACATATATGTACTTTGATACTAAATTTACTTTGAACTTTGAAATAAGTTCAGGGGAGAATCTCACAAAAATTATTTGAACATTCAGAGGTTTCTGTTATTGTAGATAAGTAATTCAAAGGAAGCATTGTCATCTCAAAGTAATGAAGTAAACAATGTCAATGTAACTATTGCAATATTATTGAATCACATACTATTACCTTTGATCCCAGGGGTATAAAAACCAGATGTACTTTTATATTTGTGAGACATTACCTTGAGTGTCTCCGGAAGAATGGCTGCTTGTTGTGATGAATAAAGACTTCTATATCACCAGCTTCATTGTCTTTCTGGTGACTTTGATCACAGTTACAACAGTGCAAGCGGGAAATGTGAAGGACAATGTGTTGGTGAACCTGGAGTTCAAGGTTTGAAGGTCGAGGTCCTTTATCAAATAGTTCAGAGGACAATACCAAAGACTAAAGCCCAAAGGTTGATCAGAATTCCAGAGGTCAAAGTTCGATGGCTGAAGTATGATGGCCAAAGACTGGAGACTGGAAACTGGAGGACCAGAGGCCAGTCCTGGGTTGGAGGTACTGTCCATGTATGTGGGTGGGAGGGCATTTTGAAAGGGACTTGTTTTGCTGTTGTTGTTTTGTTGCGTGTGTTCTGTGTTGTTCTGTCAAGCATTATGTGTCGATACTTCCAGGCTGCCCAAGCACAGATTTAGGTTGTGTTGATTATTAATGCAAATGACACATTTCACTGTAGGTTTTGATGTATATAAAATCTGAATCCTAATCTGAACACCTGAAGAGGTATCCTGTTGATGAGATGATTGATATCCAACAACCACAAACATCTTTCATTATGATAGGTATGATTCCAACCAGCGGACGGTTTCCCTTCTGATTCCTATTGAATTCCATATAGCCAGGGCTCCCTGAAGATATACTCAATCAGATGCTGCCCTGATGACAAGTGAAGTTACTTTCACTTCACCTCTGGAATTAATTTCCATGTTGAACCAAGGCTGTAATGGGTTAGGAGCTGAGTGACTTGCAGAACTGAACCTAAATTCCTGTAATGAAATAAACTTTAAATGTAGCTCTTGTGTATTGGAAGCTCTACTGTTCCTTAGGAAAATTAACAGCTTGACAGGTACTTGAATGTATAGGCACATAGAAGTATTTAGGACACAGAGAACAGATGGTTGCTCAAAAGATCAGGAAAAATCCAGCCATATACTAAGAAATTCTTTACCCCATAACACTAGGATCCACTTTGTTGGGTGGGTGGGTGAGGGCAAGTATAAAGATGAACTTATCAAGGAGAGAGAGAAAGAGCAACACTTTGAAGAACTCTTCAACCATGAGTTCGTTCACTGAAATAAGTGCCATTGACTCCATTCTAAAATATCAGACCCATTCTTATTCTGGCATTAACTGATAAGAAGTGAAAGCAACCTTGAGAAACAATAATGTCCCAGGAATCAGAGAGTTGCCATGGAAGCAGAGAGGTTAGCATAATGTTATTACAGCTCAGGGCATCAGATTTTGGATTTCATTTCCGGCACCCTCTGTAAGTAAGTTTGTATGTTCCTTCCCGTGTGCACATGGGTTTCCTCTGGCAGCTGTGATTTCTTCCCACTATCCAAGGCACATGCCGGGGAACTCAGGTATACTAAAACTGTGTCATTTTCGGGGAAAGAGATTGTCTGACTGTAATAGCTTACAGAGGAGTATTGTATCATCTCTCATGTGGTAAATCATCTGCAAAGCCCTACTCAACCACCTCAATCCAATAGCTAAAGAGCTGTGCTCCCAGTCTTGTCCATCTGGAAAGTCATTGGATATGGAATGCATAATATGTTATCTCTAAGGGAATGTAGGGAAGAACATCAACTGCAGTTCATTGACTTCTTTCACACATGTACTTGTATGAACCCCACTTGTGCAAATGACAGTAAATCTGACTTTGACTTTGACCTCCATGCAGAGATCATCTGAAGTCAAGACTGAAACCCATGCCCCTAGTGCTGCCAGGCAGTGGATGTACTAGCTGTGTCACACGAGCCTACACTCCATAAAATGATTGAAGCATTTCTTGGCAGGTGACACCATTGACACACAAAGTACGCTGCAGATATGTACAACAAGCTAGAGGAACTCAGCAAGTTGGGCAGCATCCGTGGAAACGAGCAGTCAACATTTCGGGCCAAGACCCTTTGTCAGGACTGAAGAGGGAAGGGGCAGGGGCCCCATGTGGTGAACTACGTGTGCCTATCTGGACACGCCCCCTGCTGACTGCTCCTGTGGCTCCTCCCACAGGCCCCTGTATAAAGGCGATCGAGGCCTGATGCTCGGCCTCAGTCTCCAGGATGTAGTATGATGGTCACTCACTGCTGGTTCCTTCTTCCAGTCAATAAAAGCCGATATCTCGCCTTTACGTCTCAGAGTGAGTTATTGATGGTGCATCACCCCATAAAGAAGGTGGGGGGGAAGGTGGGAAGGAGAAGGCTGGTAGATTCCAGGTATAAAACCAGTAAGAGGAAAGATCAAAGGATTGAACTCCCTCCCCTTCACTTTCCCCTTCCCCCATCCCAGTTTCACTCTGCCTCATCCTCCAGCTGCCTTTCAGCTCTCTCATGATTCCGCCTTCTTCTACTACCCCTAGTGCTTTCCCTTTCACCTTTCCTGCCTATCCCCTCCCTGCTTCCCCTCCCCCACCCCTTGATCTTTCCTCTTACTGGTTTTACACCTGGCACCTACCAGCCTTCTCCTTCCCACCCTCACCCCACCTTCTTTATAAGGCCCCTGCTCCCTCCCTCTTCAGTCCTGATGAAGGGTCTCAGCCCGAAACATTGACTGCTCGTTTCCATGGACGCTGCCCGACTTAGCCATTTAATCCATGACTTAACAGCATATGAACATTGAATTCCACTTCCCATTCAAGGAACTTTGCCACTTTTCACATTATTTTATTACATGTATTATACATACAAAGAGAGTCATATTTTATTTGGTAATATTTTAAAAAGATGTATATCCATACGTCTCTCTGCTAAAATAGTACAGGCAAAGTCCTATAGTAGAGACGGAAATGTTAGCTTTTCTGCACCAATCATGTTGCTGCAAATAACACTGAAATGGACTGACACTAAATCTAGATTTGGTATTTTTGGTTAAGGAAGGAATGCTGGCAGAATAGCTGAAGAAATTAATGTATTTCTTCATATAAAACTATCCAATCTTAAGCATACAAGGTACTGTTCAAAAGAACTTGGAGAGTGGGGTGTTTTATAAGGAAATGGACATGTTGCATTACTACTGATTTCAAGGTATTTGCTAGTGCGCATTTGGGATCCGGTTTAAAAATAGGAAATAAAAATTAGTAGGGAGTAGTCAGTGATAAAAATAAGGAAGATTTTGAGCAAAAGTGCTCAAAAGGCACAAGGAAATGCACTTTGAAAGCTTTAAAACTGAGAAGACTGTTTATTAAAGGAGAGTTACCCCGAAACATGATTATTTTAAAAAGAAGGGTGTCAGTTCCTTTAAACGAACAGGGGTGGGGAAGTAAATACCAGCAGGATCAAACTTACAGAATTGAACCTTGCTCTCCTTCGGCTTGCTGTTAAGTAGAGTAGCCTGAACAAATATTTTTCAGAAAGTCCTCATATTACCTATTTATCCACTGGGTACAAATCTGAGTAGAAATTTACATCTGAGGTGCTGAAATCATAAAAATACATTTAAGCACTTCTTACAAAACTTCACAAAGAAAATTAAGTAAAAAACCATGGCACTTTGGGAACGTGTCAGTAATAACCCATGTGATGATTTGTTCTAATATAAAGATTTAAAGATTAATTCTATTTATCATCCTCAAAATATGCCTTCACTCAGCATTTCTGTTGTACGTTCATGTCTCAGAAATCTGCACAACCCTGCTCCATCTCTTTTATATTATTTAATTTATTTTTATGTGGTTTACAAGTTGATAGAGTGGTAAATAAGGTAAATGACATGTTCTACTTTTATTAGTCGAGGTAATAAGTTCAATAGTCAGCAAGTCATGTTTTAACTTTATTAAACTGGGATTCAGATGTATCTGCGGCATTGCATTCAATTTTGGCTGTCCCATTAAAGGAAGGAGTTTGGATGGGTGGGAAGGGGATTGCAGAAGCCTGGATTAGAAAGCGTGTCCCATAACGAGAGACAGTTCCTACTAGGATGTTTTCTCTGGAGTGGCGAAGGCCGTGGGGAGACCTGACAGAAGCTTATAAAATTATGAGAGGCACTGATAGGGTAGACCAATGGCATCTGTTTTCCAGGGTCAGAATGTTTAATACAAGAGGATGTGCTTTTAAGATGGGGAAAATGCAAAGTAGATGCATATGGCAATGTTTTCACACAGAGTATGGTGAGTGCCTGGTATGCACTGCAGGGGTGGTAGTAGAGGCGGATACGATAGAGGTTCTGATATGATTCCTAGATAAGTTCATGAATATGGAGAAAATGGAGGGATATGGATCAATACATTATTACTCCTAATTCATTAATATATTGAAACAGATCATTCAGCCTACTGAGTCTATCCCAGTTATCTCATCAATTCTATTCTCCATTTATGTCCTGGGAACCTACTATCCATCACAAGCCGCACATGATTTTGTTAAACCAGGGTTAATTTACAGTGGACAGTTTACTTTCCAAACTTTCCAAGCTGCTATGTCTTTGGCATTTGGGAGGAAGCCAGAGCATCGTGGGGAAACCCATGTAGTCACTAGAAGTTGAGCTCGAACACGTGTCACTGGAATCAGTATCAGATTTATTATCGCCAACTTCCATTATGTGAAATCTGTTGATTTGCCCCAGCGGTACAGAGCAATGACATATAAACCTTACGAGGGCTGCAAAGAAAAGAACCATCAGGGCCATCACAGAGACTGCTGAGCGAGCTTCTAAGCAGCAATGGATCAAGAGGTGTGACCTGTGGACCATGCTGCTGGGACGCAAGCCCGGGTCTGAACCACCTTGGCTGGGTTGCCTGGGGTGAAAATGTCTGATGCTGAGAGGTCCGGAACACCCGATAACCCCAGGTTGGATCATTGGTGATCTGGCCCAGTGCCTCACAGGATGTATCACAAAACTAAATAAAAAGTACAAGAAAACGGAATAAAAGTTAGTGTCTACAGGTTCATGGACAGTTCAGAAAATGGATGGCAGCAGCATCAACATGATATTAGGTGAGCCATTGCCAGGACTGTGTCACTGAAGTTCACATAAAATGTAGAGGAAGTTATATGAGGGATTGAGCAACAGATGCCATACACAATAAAGAACTTTAATTTTTAAAGGAAACATTAGCGTCTGTCTCCAATATACAAAATATGTCATGAGAATTACATCATCCATGTGGAGAAAGCAGTAGTTGTTCCAATGAACATCGTGGTGCACCATATAAACTCAATGCTTCAATTCTTGATACAGAATGTACAGCAGATACACAGACCATGTGGTAGTAAGCCTCCTTCTTAACCCTTGATCGTCTTGAGATGAAGGTATTCTCAGAGTGCTGTTAAATGAGGGGTTGCAGGATTCAGATGCAAGGTCAGTGAACATGTCAGGATATATGACTTGATAGAGTGGGAGTGGGGACATTTGCAAGGGAGAAACATTGCTGTCTGCTTGTCGTCCTCATTATTTCTGGGTGGCAGAGAGCAGAGTGGACAAGTGCTCTGTAGAAAGTCTGACTGGTACAGTGCATTGGTCACGCACTGCAGCTGTGGTTTATAAGTGGAAGCTGAGTGTATATTTAGGATAGTGATGGGATGCCTCCCTTGGGATAGTGATGAATGTCTTAAACACTGCTGGAGCTGCCCTCCTCCAGGTAAATGGAGAGCAGCTTGTTTGATCCATGATAACTGGACAATGTTGGGGCATCAGAGGAAGAGCAATTAATTGCCAAATAATCACCCTTTGACTTGTTCTTGTAGCTACAGTATTTATGTTTCTGGTCTTATTAAGTTTCTCATCCAGACTAGAAGTCATGTATAATCTGAGCGACCGCTCCTTTCAACGGATGCTGCCCGACCTGTTGAGTTCATCCAGCTTTTTTATACATCTTGATTTGACCACAGCATCTGCAGCATACTTTGTGTTTATTAGTCATGTATAATGTCTTCAAGTTGGAAGCACTGGTCAATTACAAGTTTCACTCAATGAACTTGTGAATTTTTCTGCTCACAATCCATTATTTGTATCCAATAGAACAATTTTAGTATTGTATTTTAAGCGTGAATTATGTATACATTAATGTATTAATGTACTTTAATTCACCACGGTTTTCTAAAATGGAAGGATATTGCAATTCTTTTGTACGTACAAGCAACAACAAGTACAAGAAAATCTGATGTTGTCTACACTTTTTTTCCAATACTCCAGCCTCACAACCTAATCCCCTGACCCTGCTTAACATTCAAACATCCCCACCTCAAGAATTATAAGAATCTAACCGGAAACCCCAACATGCAAGGGTCGCACACACTTACTTGGTCAACAACAACTTGCGTCCCCATCACCAACTGTGTGTAGTGAACCGTGGGGTTGATCTTCTTCCATGACCATTCCACCCTACCCCACCCCCAACCTCTGTGATATCTGGGACAAAGACTCTTTTCTATGTCCTTCTTAGACACAAAGTGGAAGGGAAATGAGTTATCCTGGCCTAGGCTACATCAATAGTGGCTCATGCTGTGGACCTCAGGAATTGCTGAATGTCCAAGTGACCAGATTATAACCAAAACAGACAGTGGTTTGTTGGCACAGCAAATTGCCTCTGCCATGCTGATAAATGTCTGGACTTGCATGACTTTTGCATTCTATTCATTGCTTTCTGTCTTACCTAGGCTTACATCATTAGTAGACTAGATCACTTACACCTTGTTCCCTCATCTTCATCAACAATGTAGAAATAGCTCAAACCAAAGCATTAACTATCAATGCATTGGACTAGTTGATGTCTAACAACTCAAATGACATGTTATTTCATACTCCTGTAACATATTCTAGCTAAGCCTATTGGGATTTCCAAAGGACCTTGTTAAAACATCACTAATAATAAATTCTAAGCTCTTTTAAACCTCCCAGGATGCGTCCCATCAAATGCAAATTATTTGTCAGCTTTTAGTCACATTGATTTCTCCAAAAGCATGCTTTCAGTAACTTTTCTATGCTTATTCTAATTAGACCTTCAGTTCCATACTATTCCTGGAATTTTTTTTCATTTTTCCTTTGGCAAAGACCATCGCAAAGTATTTGTTTATTTCATTCCCATTTCCTTACACCCTATTATATTTTTTCCTGTTTCTGCCTGTAAGGAATTTGCTAATAATTAGTATCTGGAATCTTTACACTTAGAGTTGTACAACATGACTGTTGGCTCAAATAAGTTCAGTGTACCAAGTGTTTTCTGAGCTGTGGCCATGCTGAGAATTAAAGGCATGGTGATCAGATGATGTCCTCCATTTTATTTTCTATATCCATTCCTGATCTGACATGTTTGTCCATGGCTCCCTCTTCTGCCGCCATGAACTCGCTCTCAGGATGAAGGAACCACACCTCATATTCCATCTATGTAGCCTCCAACCTGATGGCATGAATATCAATTTCTCCAACTTCTAAAAATTGCTTCTCCCTCCCCATTTCCACTTCTTCAGTTTCCCACTCTGGCCTCTTCCCTCTTTTCCTCACTAGGCTATCACTTCCACCTCGTACCCCTCCTCCTTTCCTTTCTCCCATGGTCCATTCTCCACATTTCGAAAGGAGACATTGGATAGCATAGAGGGAGAGTGAGTTGAAAAGATGTGAGTCTGGCAGTCTGCTCATTTTGCATGCCGGAGTTCCCAAAGAGTCATTGGATTGCACATTGTTCGGGTCTCATCAAGGATCAATAAGAAGTTAGGGTTTAGTGGGGCAGCCACTTTAGGTGCGACCATTGTGTGTGCGAGCCAGTGTCAGAGTGGAGTGTAGTGGCTTTGGCTCTTCGAGGCTATGGCAAGGAGAGGTGTAGGCTGCAGGTAGATTCGTGATTTATTCTTTTTATCTTCCGTATTGCACATTTAGAGCAGTGGGGATGCTAGGCAGGATAGTGGAATACTCCTCTTGCAGGATATGGAAATGCAAGGAGATCACCATGATGACTACACCTGCAAGAAGTGCATCCAGCTGCAGCTACTAACATAAGGAGCTGGAGTTGGAACTGGAAGAACACTGGACTATTCCGGGAGCTGAGGGGATGATGAACAGGGCAGATAGAGAGGCAGCTACACCCAAGGTGCAGGACCCAGGTAACGGGGTGACCATCAGAAGGGGGAAAGGGCAAAAGGCAGCTCTGTGCCTCAGAAAGGAAATAAGGAGAAGAGGTAAGCTGTAGTAATGCTTCAAAGGGTTCTGATATTTTCAAAGAATGTATACAGTATACAATCTGAAATACTTATTTTTACAGATATCCATGAATAACAGAAGAACACCAAAAGAATGAACACCAGAAAAGCATTAGAACTTCCTCCCTCTGCCCCACATATTACAGCTAATGCGTCAGTGCCCACTACCCACCAAGCAACAGCAAAGCACCAAAAGAGAGACCGTGATGTAGAGTCATTAAAAACTACCGTTTCCCTGAGATGCCAAAGGCTCTTCCTCACACCAACAAGGGACAGAGAGATATCACCCATTTTTTTTAGCAAAAGGGGAGACCGGCAGTCGCTGTTACGATATTACAGTCTGCCACTTTCTTTTAATTCAGCGATTCTCCGACTCAAGAATTGCTAGTAAACTTTCCTCACCATCAAGAGTAAGAGAGGGAGAGTGTGATCACTCGACTACAGAGATCTCCATCCATACATCTGGGAATTAGACAGGGCGTGACATTTTCTGTAGGTGATCATAAATCCAGTAGTTTCAAGGATAGGTCTATCCTCATGTTGAGAATCAAATTTGGAGAACTTCAAAATTTGTTGGAAAGGATCTGACATGTGTGGATTGGGACAGGTTGTTTTTGGGCAAAGGGGCATTTAGTAAGTTGAAGGCCTTCAAAAGTGAAATTTTGAGATTACAGAATTTGAATGTTCCAATCAAAGTAAAAGACAAGGATAACAGGTTTTGGAAACCATGAAAATGACAGAGTGCATAGTGGATATAGGCATGTATGAACAAATGAGGTACTTGAGTATAAGAATTGCAAGAGAGTCCTTTGAAAGGAAACTAGGAGGGCTAAAAGAAGGCATGAGTTTGCTCTAGCAGACAAGGTGAAAGAGAATCCTAAGGTCTTCTACAAAAATGTTAAGAGCAAAAGGATAACAAGAGACAAGAAACAAGGAAAGATGGAGCTAAGTAGTTATGGTGGCCAATGGCGACTCCTTTGCTTGCATCTTCAAAAACAGTCCTATTTCCATCTTTAATATCTCTATTTTTCCCTTTCAGGGTTCATTTGAAGACCCTGACCTAGAGTTACACACTGACTATGGTTCTTTGTGGGAGTGGGACCCGCTCTTGGGGCTCCACAATCGACCGTTATTCGGCACGCCAAAGACACGGCGTACGATTTTGGCATGACTTCAGAAGCCTAGGATCTCGAGTAACTGGAGATGGGTGAATCAAGGGTCGGTGTCGCCACAGGAGAGCCATGTGTCATTGGGAAGTTGGAACATCTGCTGTGTGTCTGGGGATGTGGGAACCTTGCGATCTCCAGGCACAGAGCTCGGAAAAAGCAACGTAACAGACTCTTAACATCGTAAGCCAGCGAGTTGCCTGTTATCTCTCCTGCTCATTGGAAAATGGAATGGAGTCACCTCTTTCTCCCTTATTAGGAGAGAGAGAGAGCTTGCAGCATGTCAAATTATCAGGTGAACAATGTAGTCTTTGGGGCAACTGCAAGTCTGTGTCTTTGCTATTGCTTTGCTTATGCTTGAATGCTGGTAGCGGGTGCACTTTATTTTTGCCAGTGGGGGAAAGGGGGATTGTTGCTTGCTGCCGCTTATGCGCGAGAGGGAGGGGAGCTGGGAGGGGGGACTTTAAGGTTCTAACATTTAACTCTCATTCATTCTTTGGGGCACTCTTCTGATATTGTGGATAGTTGCGAAGAAAAAGCATTTCAGAATGTATATTGTATACATTTCTCTGACATTAAATGTACCTTTGAACCTTTGGAAGTTAGTTCTTTGGAAGATCAGAGTGGTAATCAATGTGTTGAGCAGAAAAAGATAGTGAGAAAAATGATTTTTTTTGTATCTGCATATAGTCAGGAGCAGGCACAGATCCTATAGATCCTAAGGAAAGCAGCAGTAAGGTCATGGGCCCTATACTGATTACAGAGGAGGGGGTGTTTGCTGTCCTGGGGCAAATTAGGGTGGACAAATTCCAAGAGAAGCTTCCAGAGCCTTCCAGAACTATATAACTAGGGGAGACCCTGAACAGCTTCATATGCATATGGTGGCCAGTAGGAAAGATACTAAACTGTTACATGTATATATGTACTACTTATGCATGCAAGCAGACAATTAATTGTTCAACTGCAAAGAAAATAACAATTAAGCAGTTAGATCCAACAAAATGAATGCAAACGTAAGGAGGCTATGCTTCAGTTATTATGGCAGATTGTTTGAGACACGTCTGAAGCTGTGTTCTTTATTGGCCTGCTTATTTAAGGAAGGATGTTTTAGAAGATGTTCACAGAGAGGTGACAAGGCTAATACCTGGAGTGTGCAGGTTGTCTTTTGAGGAAAGATGCATCTGCTGAAGCTTGAAAGAGTAAGAGGTCCTGAAGAGTATTGACAGTGTGTATGAGGAAAAAATGCTTCCACTCATGAGGAAAATCTAGAACTAGTGGCTGCTATTTAAAAACAAGCTATCACCCATTTGAGACAGAATGAGAAAATACTCTTTTTCTCAGAGGACCTTAAGACTTTGGAACTCTCTGGCTTAAAAAGGAAGCAGTGTCTTTGAAAATATTGTAGATAGAGAATTAATAAACAAGTGGGTAAGAACTTATCAATGGGAATATAAGATCAGTTTATAAATAGATCAATCTTAATCTTTTTATTAAACAGTGACACTGGCTTGAGGAGTCAGGTGACTATTCCTGCTTCTAATTTGAATGCTTGAATGTAAATCTCCTCTTAATTCCCTCTCTATTTTTCCTGACAGGAAATGGGGTGCAACGGACAAGAAGCACATGCTGTATGTATGGTTTATATATCTCAGTGAATCTTTCTTGGCATTGCTTATGAAGAGATGAATTGATTTTATAAGGATATGTATACTATACTGTTTCCTGTACCAAATCCTATCCGGCTAAGGTGAAGCTAGGACCATTTATGGAAACAAAATCCAATTGTTGTTGAGTAAACAAAGCCTCAGGTCATTCAGAGTTTAACTGATTTTTTTGTTAAGGAATTTTGCAGATTGAAATATGGTTGTCAGCTTTAGACTGGAGGCTACAAGTGCAACTTAGAAGTGCCACTATCACACGGTTGTTTTTCATCTGTAACACGACGTGACATTCAGAGAATGATATTTATAAATATGTGTCATTATAAAATGTAATTTTGTTCAATCACATTGGAGTGGGAATGGTCTCTATATTTTGCACATGGTATTCAAGGCCATTTCCATTCGAATTCTCCACAGACACTAACAATTAAGTTATACTCTATCAAGAAACTTGCCCAGTCTAGTATTTCTCTGACAATGTCTAAAGCAGTGAACTGCAAATAGCTGGAGTATTCGGCCAGAATAGCTTACCACTGACAATGGGGCTATTGACCATTAGTCCGTAAAACTCAAAAAGTAAATATGTGCTTTTTACATAGAAATCTGGAACTTTTTGGCAAAAGTAGAAAGTTGTACTTAACAAGTTGCTTCATTGACATGATTAGTATTAGGAATAAACCAGTTTCTGATTCTGATTCATACTAATTAAATCAATACAGAGTCCATGTGATAGAACAAGGTAAAACAATACCCCAGGGATGCAGCCTGGAAGACGAGCGCACCTTCGAGGTTCCGGGACTCGTGGCTCTGGAGATGTGCTGATTCTAGGCCGGTGCCCCTGACTGAAGCGCTGCGGGAGAGCACGGAACATCGGGAGCAGCGGGTTGGCTGCCCGGGGTTGTGCGCCTGGAGAGCTGCGCCATTTTGGTGCTGACTGACCGGATGCAGAGCTCGGGAAAAGCGACGCAATAGACTTTTTACATCATAAATCGGCGAGTTGTTTATTATGGCTCCCCTTTTGCTGTGAAATGGGGACACCTCTTTTTCCCTTATTAGGGAGAGAGTGAGCCTGTGGTATGCTGAATTATTGGGTGAACAAGTCGTCTTTGGGGTACTGCAAGTCTTTGTCCTTATTGCTGCTTTGCTGCACGCTTGAGTGCTCGGTGGAGGGTGCTGATGCTTTTTTGTTGGTGGGGGTGGGGAGGGCATATCACTACCTTGCTGCTTTGCATAGGAGGGAGAGTTGGGGGGGCTTTGGGATTCTAATGTTTTAACTGTCATTCATTCTTTGGGGCACTCCCCTGTTTTCATGGATATCTGCAAAGAAAAACAATTTCAGGACGTAGATTGTATACTTTTCTCTGACTTTAAATGCACCTATTGAAACCTATTGAACAATAACAATGCAGAATAATGTGTAAAAACTACAAAGAAAATGCAATGCAGGTAAAAGATAAAGTGCAAAATCATAATAAGATAAATGGTGAAGTGAAGAGTCCATCTTGTCACAATAGCCAACCATTTAAGTGTAAAGAGGGTTTCTTCTTTTTTCTTTGTTACTGTTGGGAAAGGGTTTCTTTTTGTTAACTAGCAGCAATGCTAATTTACTGATAACTAGAATGGTATTCCTTTGTAAACCAAATGGGGATTAATGTTCTTTCTTCTGAGTCTGTAAGCTTTTGTTGTCGGGCTTTTGGGCAGATTGGCGCGAGGGGGTCGAGAGAGAGGACGCAATGCTCTAAGCTGGGCGAGGATCGGACCCCAAAGGGGGGTCCGAGGCCGGGAGATTCTCTGAGGAGGGCGGGGAGGATGAAGCTAGATGTGCTTGGTTGACCACTCGGAGGGTCCTGAGCTGTTTGGAGAGTCGAGGAGTTCAGAGGGTCCTGAGCTGCGAGTTGAGGAGTTCGGAGGGGATCAAATGGTGGCCAGAAGACTTCAGAAATTGAGCTCCGACGGCTGTGCACGAAGTGGTTTGGACTTTGATAAGTTTGGCGCCTTTTCTTTAATTTTCTCTTCATATATACTGTATCGTTATTAATCACTTAGTTATAGTAACCTTTATAAATTGTACTCATTTAATCGCATATGGTGTACTGTCTGTTTTTGGGCGAGGCGGGGACATCACACAGCATCCACACCAGCTGATTACCCAGTTTGGCGGGGCCGAAGGCTGCTCCTCCTAGACAAGAACGAGCTGAGCGAGCCTGAGGCGACCCAGGGAGTTACATTGTGGGGTGCTCGTCCGGGGTTGATTTCTGTGGAGGCTGTGTGATCACCCTATTTAAATTGTGTCTGCGGCGAAGAGCTGGTGTGCCTTTGTGGGTGTGTGATTGCTGGTGATCGCTGCGTGTGTGTTGGGTGGGGTGGCTGCTGTTGGTAGCCTGGAGGTCGTTGTTCAAGTTCTGACTAGTGCTGACGAAATGGTGGTGGGACCATGGGTTGTCCGTACTGTTTGGAGAGTGAGGAGTGACAGGTTGGGATGTTTCAGCAGTGGTGAGCTCCGCCCAGTTATTGGAATAATGTCCAGCCCTAAAGGGGCGGAGGCGTGGGCGGAGCGGACCCCTCAGTTGTTGGGTGAGTGGCAGTGCTTGGCTGAGGGAAAGTGACAGGGACGGGTTGAAAGTTTGAGTAGGTGGGCTGGTGACTTTATTAGAACTGTCAGGCGCAATTACCTCGAAGTGACCGCTGCCAGTTCTGGGAAAGTGTGGGAAAATGCGTGTGGTTCGACTGGAAGTCAAATGCCGCAGCTGGGGGGCTTATCATAGCCGTGGCAGGAGATTGGTGGGAAGTTTTTAGGGTATCCCTTTTTGCCTAGGGGGGCAGATAAATTGCTTGTGGTGCCAAGGGGATCTGTCAAGAGGATCAGTTGTTCCGTTGATTCGAGAGGTGTCGGGAAACTTAGAGGAGGCCCAGTGGGGGAACGGCTTGGGGTCTCTGGGGGAGCACGTTCCCAGCAATGTACCAAGGAACTCCCGAAAGGAACAGACTCTATTCCTGAAGGCTTAGAGGGGCCATTCGCACAGGTGTTGTTACGGATGGATGGAAGTCAAGTTAAAGCCATCCTTGGCACCGGGGCGAAGTTGCTGTACAGTTTGTTTCATAACCGTTATTGGAAGCATTTACCCTTGACAACATTGAGGACACTGGAGATTCGGGGTACCAGTGCCGGTGATTATCCAGACGACGGTTGTTGGTCAGTGAAAATGGAGTTCTTAGAGGCAAATGTGGAGGAGACTGAGGTTCATGAATCGTTAATGCTGATGTGTCCGGACCCTGTTGAGACGGGCAGCGTTTCTGTTCTAGAGAGAACCAATATCCTGCTGGTGTGCTTGGGGGCCTGCCCGGAGGAGGCGGGTGAGCGTTGTTTGGAGGCATTGTCGATGCACCCAGAGTTTCGAGCTGCTTGTGCGGACGTGTGTAGCAGCATTGGGCCGATACCGAATTCAAACAAGAGCCAGTGGTGGTACGGCCTGGGGGAAGTATCTGAGGGTGAGACCCTCTTAGTGGACGCTGCGAAATACCACGAGAGAGGGGAGTTGACTGCTGAAGACACCTCGGAGAGAGAGAGGTTGCGGCGACTGGCCCCTGAAGCCGTGGAAGACGTAGGCAGCGTGTGTGTGGATTGTATTGCGTTGAAGAGGCGCACTGTCAGTGACCAGAATATGGCCCTGAGGGCCGGAGAGGCGATGGCCTGTCTGAATGGTGCGATGTGGTTTAAGGTGCTCGATCTGAGGAGTGGATGTTGCCAGATCCCAATGAGTGGGGCCGACAAGGACAAGACGGCCGTTATAAATTCCCTAGGAGTCTTCGGGTCCGAAAAGATGCCACAGGGCATATCTGGAGCCCTTGCAACCTTCCTGCAGGGCAGGTGGAAGATCATAGGGGATATGGAGGCGTTTGGAGTTTTGGTGTATGTGGATGATCTCTTGGTATTTGGATTTGCCTCAGGAGAATATGAAGTGAGGTCGTTGCAGGAGCAGCTGAGAACTACCGAGTTAAAGTGTTTTCTGGACACGTGTCAGGGCTGGCGAAGGTCGCAGCTCGTGAGTGACTGTCTCTACGGAATCAAGTTTGAAATGAAGACGGAGAGACTGGAGAAAGCGATCTGGAACCAGTCGGAAGACTTACAAGTTGGAGAGAATGAAGAAAGTTGTCTGACTGAGGGTAATAGCAAACTGAGAACCCGGAGAGGGGAGTTTGCGGAGGTGAAGAAATTACAGATGAATCTCAGAAGAGAGAAGCGGAAGCTTGAAGGGAACCTGAAGATGACCATCGACAGTTCAAATGAAGTGCAAAACCTGAAAGTTGATCTGGAAGAAGTCATGAGGAAGAAAAAGCTGGAGAGAAGTGCAGTGAATACTGAACAGGAGGCTGAAGAGACTGCGGGAGCAGTGCAGGCCACGTGTTTCCGTTTGGAGAAGATCAAACAGCAGCTACTGATCACAGGAGTGAGGAAGAATACAGATTCGATGGATGATGTGCTGGATGTGTGGTACATGCTGCCTTTTGCTGACTTTCCCTCGATTGAGGAAGAGACCTTTGGCCCTTCTCCCATTGAGTCAGGTGTAGCGGGGAGGGTTAGCTGTGTGCAGTGTGGGGCATGAGTGAGAGGTTGAGAGAGGAGTTGGTAGTGGGCCCAAGGTATCCCCAGTTGTGTCCGAGCCTGAAGGGTTTAGGTGAGGGGGTACGGAGGCCTCAGAAGGGTTAGGGAACTCCCAGATAGTTGGCCTAAGTAGCGCCTGAGGAACAGGGCGTGAGGGTTACTGTGTGGGGAGGAGATGTCACTGTTTGTGCTTGGGTTACGGTGTGTTGGCAGGAAAGGTGGCGAGTTATTTAGTAGTCATGAGGACATGACTTTTATTTGGTGGAGGGAGAGTGTAAAGGGGGTTTCTTCTTTTTTCTTTGTTACTGTTGGGAAAGGGTTTCTTTTTGTTAACTAGCAGGAATGCTAATTTACTGATAACGAGAATGGTATTCCTTTGTAAACCAAATGGGGATTAATGTTCTTTCTTCTGAGTCTGTAAGCTTTTGTTGACGGGCTTTTGGGCAGATCGGCGCGAGGGGGTCGAGAGAGAGGACGCAATGCTCTAAGCTGGGCGAGGATCGGACCCCAAAGGGGGGTCTGAGGCCGGGAGATTTTCCGAGGGGGGGGGGGATGAAGCTAGATGTGCTTGGTTGACCACTCGGAGGGTCCTGAGCTGTTTGGAGAGTCGAGGAGTTTAGAGGGTCCTGAGCCTGCGAGTCGAGGAGTTCGGAGGGGATCAAATGGTGGCCAGAAGACTTCAGAAATTGAGCTCCAACGGTTGTGCACGAAGTGGTTTGGACTTTGATAAGTTTGGCGCCTTTTCTTTAATTTTCTCTTCATATATACTGTATCGTTATTAATCACTTAGTTATAGTAACCTTTATAAATTGTACTCATTTAATCGCATATGGTGTACTGTCTGTTTTTGGGCGAGGCGGGGACATCACACAGCATCCACACCAGCTGCTTACCCAGTTTGGCGGGGCCGAAGGCTGCTCCCCCTAGACAAGAACGGGCTGAGCGAGCCTGAGGTGACCCAAGGGGTTACATAAGATTAATAGATTCTTGATTAATCAGGGCATAAAGGGTTACGGGGAGAGGGCAGGAGTTTAGGGCTGAGAGGGAATTGGATCAGCCACGATGGAATGGCAGAGCAGACTCGATGGGCCAAATGGCCTAATTCTGCTCCTGTACTTTATGGTAGTAGTCTTATAACAGTGAGGTAAAAGCAGTCCTTGAGCCTAGTAGCTTGAGCTTTTAGGCTTTGTATCTTCTGCTCAATCAGCAAAGGGAGAAGTTAGAATGTATGTAGTTGGGTGGGGTCTTTAATTATTCTGGCTGCTTTACTGGGACAGTGAGAAGTATAGGCTGAGTCCCTGGAAGGGAGGCTGTTTTCTGTGAAATGCTGTCCACAACTCTGCAAAGCCTCCACTGGATCCCGTACTGGGATGCCAAATCCAAGATTCCAATGATCTCAATGAGGGCTTTAAAGCAATGATTTAGGAAGCAAAGGGAAAGATATGCATTTCTTTAATACTATTTGACTGCGGTTTAATGTTTTTCAATACTTGGATGTATTTTAGCCACTGAATTTCTGGCCTGAACTTTCCACCCATCTCTGGGAAAGCAAAGGGTTGAAATTATATATATTAAGGAAAAATAGTATAGTATAAGGTTCCATGCGGAGCAAAGAAGAATACAATGAAAGGTTTCAGAAGTGCAGTTACAAATGTCAGTTGTTTCTGTTTGGAATGCTGCCCATTTTGTACGTAAAAAGGTGGAAAATATTGAGGGGGAGATGTTTCTATCAAATCCATGCTACTTCCAATTGAAGTAAATAGCTTTATATTCATCAGTTTTTTTTGCACCTGGATGTAAAAATATAAATACACTCACTGAAATTCTGCGCATGTGTATTTTCTTGAATTTTCACAAAAAGAAACATTTATTTATTATTTTCAGAAAGCAAAATGCCTTTCTTTGTATGAGATCTGTTACGAAATTAATGTGACAGGGCACTAACTCAAAAGTAAAATAAATGTACAACCCTTTCAAATAAATGCTGCTGCAGCATTCGGCAGATGTGAAGACAATAGGATTTTATTCAGCCCGTCTTTTTTTATTTTAAGTGGAAAAGACCATTTCCGGCTAATGTTTATACAGTTCGACATGTGCCAGAAAACTGTCCAAAATAAAGCAATCTGTGTAAAACAGGATAAGATATTTGAGATTTCCTGATTTCTGCAAATACAGAACAAGAGCCAATTAAATAACTCTCTTCCTTACATTCTTCTGTGCTCAATCTGGGAGCTATTACTATTTTCCACAGAGAGTTTGCTTTTATAAAGTTTCTTGTACAGTTTGAAGAGCAAAATACAGAAAACAGAAATTTATAACATTTTTTTCACAAAGTAAACAATAAAGAACTAACAGGTGTCTATGTTCAATAACACTGACAGAAATTTGCTCTGGAATCCTTAGCTAAGCCACAAAGCAGAGTCTTGTGTGTTTTTGCCCTAAAATGGAATTATAGTAAAAGGAATTGATTGGATCATGAAAAAAACAGTGACTTACAACCAAAAAAGGAGCATACAGTTCAATAATAAACCAAATAATGTGTAGTTTATTGGTGTATGTTAGTGCATTCTGACAGTAGAGTTTATGGACTTGTGCAAACATTGGTCACTATTTTATGTTGCAACTGTATTAATATATACCACTTTGATTCATCTTTGTTTGCACAGTGGGAAAAGGAAGTTGTACTGTATGATTGTAGCTTTAAATAATATGCAATTAATTTCCATCTTTTTCCCAGTAAAAATAATAAATGGTGTGGCACCAAGTTCCAAACTGGTTATCTAGTGTATGGCCCCATTGTTGGAGATTTTGCAGTTTTGGGTGAAGCCTTACACCAACGTGCAGTTAAATATACACTCAGTGGCCACTTTATTAGGTACATCTGCTCGTTAATACAAATATCTAATCAGCCAATCATGTGGTGGCAACTCAATACATAAAAGCATGCAGTTATTGTCAACAGGTACAGTTGTTGTTCAGACGGTATATCAGAATGATGAAAAAATGTGATCTAAGTGACTTTGATTGTGGATTGATTGGTGGTGCCAGACAGGGTGGTTTGAGTATCTCAGAAACTGCTGATCTTGGATTTTCACATGCAACAATCCCTTTAATTTTATGAGAATGCAGTGAAAAACAAGAAACATCTAGTGAGTGGCAGTTCTGTGGTCAAAAACGCCTTATTAATCAGAGCGGTCAGAGGAGAATGGCCAGACTGGTTCAAGCTGATAGGATGGTGTCACTAAATTTAAATAACCAGGCATTACAATAACGCTGTGCAGAAGAGCATCTCTGAATGCAAAACACATTGAAATTTGAGAGGAATGGGCTATAGCAGCAACCACAAATATATCTTCACATAGTCAGTTTATTAGGTACAGGAGGTACCTCATAAAATGGCCACTGAGAGTATGCACAGCTCCTGAGTGAAGTACTTTAAAGAACAGGAAGAGCGTTATTCTGGCCATTATTTGTCCCTCAGTCAATATCACTGTAACAGCTTCTTTTCACAATTTGTCTGTCAGTTTCCCTAGAACAGAGAATAGAAGGTACTTTAAAAGCACTTCAATGGCTGTATCATAGAGTGGGATATTCTAAAGAGTGAGAAGGATAATATTAAGACTTCATTTTATCTTATTTCTCTTATAAAGCCCAAATTCCAAACACTAGTGCATTCAGCCTACTGTGAGTGAACAATTTCCAATGACTTACATGATGATAATCAGCATGTCTCAATCTGACCTGACCTTCAATAGCAAGGTTTTGGCATGAAGTCCAAACCAATGTACCATGCTAATTGCTGAGATACAGTTAGTGCTGGATGGTGTATAATGAATAGATGGGTGGCACAGTGATAGGATGCTCATCTCTAGCAACCAGAGTTTGATCCTGGCCTCGGACGCTGCCTGCTGGCATATCTTCCAATTGATCATGTGGTGTTTCCTGAGTGGCCCAATTTGCTTTAATACTTCAAAGACATGTTGAATGGCTACAGTCATTTGCCCCTATAGTGGGTGCATAGTAGAAGAACTTCGGGAAGTTTGTAGCTCATGAGAGTGGAGAGGTAACAAATGAAAAATCTGGCATGAAACTGATGGGAATGCAGTGTCTACCAGCATCAACTAGATGTGCTGATTGTCCTCCTATGATATGTCATCAATTTGACAACATTTGAAGGAAAGAGTACATTATAGACATCAATCTAATCAAATGCTTTAGGGTGAGCTAAAGCATTTCCTGGAAACATAAAAGGCCCCCTCACTCTCATGCAAAAACACATTCAACCCATCATTGTCTCAGCCTCCTGCTGATGTTTCATTTCTACACAGCAATTATCTTTGCGCTAGTTCTTAAGACTGCCGATTTATGTGGCCATCTGCACAGTTGTTTGTTATATATGAAACTGAAGGCCATCTGGAGGCCTCTTAAGCATATTTCACTTTGAACAAATGTAGTCAACAGAGATATAGGTATTCATCACAACGTCATTCACATTGATTTCAATTTGGGTTATAGAGTGTAAGCTTGGCGCCCAATCCACAGCAGCACTCAAAATTCCGTTTCCAAAGAGTTCCTGTTCAATAAGGAGGCCAAGGTTTTGTGAATTTGCAACCTTTTTGTCCCCATGAGTTTCTAATGTCTTGGTTGGGACAGAAACTCTACCCAAAGAAGTGTGGATAAAGTGTGGAGATTTCCCAAAAATAAATATCCTGGACACCAGCTTGTTTGAACATTGGCAGTCTCCATTGAGAGAAAGCTGAACAACCATTCTTGTAGAGAATACTTTTTGGACTCCACACATAGTCAAAACTTGCTCCTTAATTGCCTGGAAGGGTTGGTGTGGGGTGTGATACTTTTTCAAAAAGGTCTACACTTTCCATTACAGTGTTCAACTCCTGCAGCAGGAACCCAGGATGTATCATTGGTGCGCAGGTAGTCCCATATTTGAGACAAATCCACCAGCTCTACTGGATCTATTGACTTGAAACATTTTAATTCTGTGTTGTCTTAATGATCTGGCCAGAATTAATTGACTCTGTATTAAAATTAGATGGAAGTTCATGAGCCGAACTATGTGAATTAAACCTGCACATACATTAGAACAGTACATGGAACAGTGTAGAAGAGAAATAGGCCCACAGAATGCCTTGTTTGTACTGATCATGATGTCAGTCTAACTAGATCCATCTTTATGCACATGGTCCACACCCACTATTCCCTGTCTGTTCACGTAAATGGCTAAACGCTTTTTAAATGTTGTTATCACATCTGCTCGCCCTGCAGAACATACCAGGCACCGAACATTCATTGTGTACAATACATGGTGTCTCTCCTTAACACATTCATTCATTCATTCATTCATTCATTCATCTTAAATCTATGTCATAGAAACATAGAAAACCTACAGCACAATACAGGCCCTTTGGCCCACAAAGTTGTGCCAAACTTGTCCCTACCTTAGAAATTACTAGGCTTACCCATAGCCCTCTATTTTTCTAAGCTCCACATACCTATCCAAAAGTCTCTTAAAAGAAGCTATCATGTCCATCTCCACCACTGTTGCTGGCAGCCCATTCCACGCACTTACCACTCTCTGAGTAAAAAACTTACCCCTGACATCTCCTCTGTACCTATTCCCCAGCACCTTAAACCTGTGTCCTCTTGTGGAAACCATTTCTACCCTGGGAAAAAGCCTCTGACTATCCACACGATCACATGCCCACATGACCACATGTCCTTTAATATTTGATTCTTCCATCCTGTGAGGTAAAAAAAGACTCTGAGTATCTATTCCATCTGAGTTTGTGCAATGTGCTGAAGAAAATAACTTACTACCTCGACTTTATCTTACACACATTATGCTACACAAGATACAAATTTTCAGAATGCTGGAATTATGAAGATACCAGTAAAATATGAATCTAACATTAGCCAGCAGCAGTCTAATCTCAGAAGAAATGATTCATGACTACAAGGAATTAAAGAATTTAGCTTGATGTCAGGAAGCTAACTTGACCTTCGTACAAGCACCAATACCATTATACTTCACTTATTTGGAATGATAAATTTGAAAGCTAAGCTTTCTACTGGTTTAAATAATTATTTTATTTTATTCTGTGAGAAAGCTTTAACAACATAAGAGCCTATCTATGGGTAATTCCATGTTCCAGAGCTCCCATGTGTATTCAAGGATTGTGTCTCAGACAACTGTGATCTGCCTCTGACATGCATTCATAGGGCAGAAATTGTGTGTGCGAAAATGATTGAAGTGCCCATGGATGTTGTCTATGTGAACTTCAGTAAGGCCTTTGAGAAGGTTCCACATGGAAGGTTAGTTAGGAAGGCCCAATTGTTAGGTATTAATATAGAAGTAGTAAAATGGATTCAACAGTGGCTGGGGGACATGCCAGAGAGTAGTGGTGGATAACTGTTTGTCAGGTTGGAGGCCAGTGACTAGTGGTGTGCCTCAGGGATCTGTACTGGGTCCAATGTCATATACATTAATGATCTGGATGATGGGGTGGTAAATCGGATTAGTAAGTATACAGATGATACTAAGATAGGTGGCAATGTGGATAATGAAGTAAGTTTTCAAAGCTTGCAGACAGATTTAGGCCAGTTAGAAGAGTGGGCTGAACGATGGCAGATGGAGTTTAATGCTGGTAAGTGTGAGGTTCTACATTTTGGTAGGAATAATCCAAATAGGACATACATGGTAAATGGTAGAGCATTGAGGAATGCAGTAGAACAGAGTGATCTAGGAATAATGGTGCATAGTTCCCTGAAGGTGGAATCTCATGTGGATAGGGTGGTGAAGAAAGCTTTTGGTATGCTGTCCTTTATAAATCAGAGCATTGAGTATAGGAGTTGGGATGTAATGTTAAAATTTTACAAGGCATTGGTGAGGCCACATTTGGAGTATTGTGTACTGTTCTGGTCACCACATTATGGGAAAGATGTCAACAAAATAGAGAGTACAGAGGAGCTTTACTAAAACGTTACCTGGGTTTCAGCACCTAAGTTACAGGGAAAGGTTGAACAAGTTAGGTCTTTGTTCTTTGGAGCGTAGAAAGTTGAGGGGGGACTTGATAGAGGTATTTAAAATTATGAGGGTGATAGATAGAGTTGACGTGGATAGGCTTTTTCCATTAAGAGTGGGGAGCTACAAACATGAGGACATGAGTTGAGAGTTAAGCGGCAAAAATTTAGGGGTAACACGAGGGGGAACTTCTTCACTCAGAGAATGGTAGCTGTGTGGAACGAGCTTCCAGTAGAATTGGTAGAGGCAGGTTCGATATTGTTATTTTAAAAAAATTGGATAGGTATATGGAGAGGAAAGGAATGGAGGGTTATGGACTGAGTGCAGATCAGTGGGGCTAGGTGAGAGTAAGCATGGACTAGAAGGGCTGAGATGGCCTGTTTCTATGCTGTAATTGTTATATGGCTATATGGATTGCAAGTGATCCTGATTGGTGAAGTTTTCAATTAAAAAAAACCAGGTCACATGATTTGCTTCTAAAAATTAGCTTAATTAAGCTGAATATCAGACCAGGATGCAACCACACTCGTCAACAACATCCAAACAATTAGTGGGTACATATAAACTTACCCTGAACTTAATTTTCTCAGCATTTTTAACAATGTACTAAGAATTTTAGAGAATTTATAGAACAAAAATAAAACCATTGAGCACAAATGGTCTGTGCAAGTGGCCCACTAACCACTGACTTCATGGTAGCCCATCATTTTGGAGGCACTCTCAGTAGAGGCTCACAAACACAAAGGTACCACACATTTCTATAACCTTAAGATCAAAGGTAACAGTAGGTGATTTCAATAGTTAGAATGATATTGTTCATTTCAATACATTGGGTTCACAAATAGTTTCTTTGAGATGCACAGTTGAATTACTTTGTATTGATAACACCTCTGAAAACAATTTTTGGGGAAAACTAACTAACACAAATATTCTAAAATCTTTTGATGACAGAGAGCAAGGCACCCAAAATTGATGTGGTCAGGGATGTCTATGAGTACATAAATATGGTAAGTACACAAAAACTATTAATTGCCTGTGCCTGTGACTATGTTAGATATGCTAAGTGACAATATCTGCCTGGTCTGCCAGCTTGCGCTCAAGTCACAATAGTGCAAATAATTAGCTAGGTTGTCTGGTTTGATACAAGCCAATTAACACATCTCATTGCTTAATGTTTGAGTCTTGCATAATCAGTCTCTTAGTCTGTAAGCAGCCTGTGCTTTTAACTTCAATTTACTGTTCACAATTTTTAAATAAAACTGAAGGTAATTCCAAGCTTCCTGAACTTGTTCACATTTACAATAAGAACTGAAATCTGGTTCTTGTTTGAATTAATATCTGCTATATTCAGATAACTCCAGAAAACTCCCTGCCACACTTTAAAAACCTTTACATTGCTTCTCACAACTATAATAACATGGTTGAATGTTGAACCTCATGGCCCAATTGAATGCTGGAATGAGTGTCCTAAGCAGTGCTTCTGTGACCAATGAAAATATGGATCAGCCTTTATGTTTATTGTGCTGAAGAAGAGCTCTGATTAAAGGTCATTGACCGGGAACAATAATTCTGTTTTTCTCTCCATGGATACTGTCTGATCTACTGAGTATCTCCAAGATTTTATGTCATTATTGCATTTCTCCAATAACCATAACTTTTAGTTTCCTTTCAGAGCAATTACCATTTTCTGTCCAAAACATATAAAAAGATAATATCTATAGCAATTACAGATTGAAAAGTGCAACAAAGTAACACGCATTAAAGGATTAAACTTGAGACTATCTAAGCCTATCTTGTACATCTTTGAGATGGTAAGTAATTATTAAAGTCTGAGAATAATAAGCAGGATGGTTTACTGATATAGATGCTTTTCCAATTATTTATCACTAACCTCTTGTTCTATACCTCTTTTAACTTGCACAGGCTGTGTATTAGATTTCAGACAAAAGAGTGAAGAAGTGGATTTGTTTTTCTCAAGTTAAGCAGTCTGGAAATTACAAAATTACTGGAATGATGCCTCAGATTTCACAATATATATTTCAGGTGGATGATGCTCCCAGAGGGAGTTGCAATCTCAGTTCCTGGGCCTCCCAGCTACTGAAGCATTTGCTGAAAGCATGGGGCAAGTGAAAGGTTATCAGCATGCTGATTACCCATCTCTCAACAGGAAGAAGCTGCAAGTTGTTAGTTCAGATCTGAGCTCTTCAGTTTCAGGGATTTGGATACTAACCTGCTTGCTACCATCTTAGAAGTCTCAGTTGCTAGATTACTTGATTTCTGTTGGCATGTGGAAAGTGGATATTACATCAAGAGCTTACATCCCTACCGTATACTGGACTATATCATGGATGAAACATTGAATTATCGCTTTTACACTGTAAAATGTTGGACATGTTACTGTTTTCCAGTGAGCACTACAGCACAGCACCAAGCCCTTTGGCCCATCTAGTCCATGCCAGCTGGGTTTTCTGCCTAGTCCCATCTATCTATACCTGGATCTTAGGCCTCCATACAGCTCTCATCCAAACTTTACTCCAATGTTACAATTGAACTCACATCTACCATTTCTGCTGGGAGCTCATTCTACACTTGCACTACACTGCGAGTTAAGAAGTTTCTCCTCATGGTCCCTCTAAATATTTCACCTTTCACCCTAAGCCTAAGATCTCAAGTTCTATTCTCATCCAACATTAGGGGAAAAAAATCATACGTTCACTCTAACAATGCCCCTCACAATTTTGTATATGGTTGTCAGATTTTCCCTTATTTGTTTGTGCTCCAGTGATAAAGTCCCATCCTATTCAACCTCTCCCTATACCTCAGGTCTTCACGCCCCAGAAATGTCCTTGTACATTTTCTCTGTTCACTTGCCCAGGGACAGTTCTTATTGTAAGGAAGCGCCGTTGTTTACTTTTACTATGTAACTTAATTGATTATGTCGGCAAACAACAATTCTGCTTGTGACATCTTTCAGATAGCAAACCTTTTCAGTTATTTCACTCTTTCTATGACTTCTGCTTGTTCTTTTTGTCTTGTTCGTGTTACGGAAACTATTGGAGCCTACACCTTACAGTTTGAATCTCACTCGAAGGATCCAGCACTCTGCTGATTCCAAAGGAGCTGCCTCATGGAGATAGAGATGGTGGCGGAGTGTGGGGGAATGCTGAGAAGGTCTGAGACCAAAAACAGACTCACAGAAAAGATGAGAGATGAGGCATGGGGTCATGAATGGCTCCATCTCGAAGTAGTGAGGAAGATTGCAGCATCGAGGTGAATTTGGATGGGGTCAGTGATGGTTCCCAACAGAGATGGTTAGCAAACAGGATAGGGCTTTCAACCCTGGATCAGTGGCGATTGGACCCGAGTCGGCCTGGATTGGTGCGTTTGACCTGGATCAGCGGTGTTCGGACCCGGTCAGTGGTCACTTTTTACGGAAGGACTGAGTTTGTGCAGCTGCCCTCCACGTAAGCAACGAAAGAAACTTTTTCCATATTCTGAGACTGATGTGATTATTAGACTGTATTTTATAGGTTTCCTTCAGTTTTTCGGTGGTTTACTTGTGGACGGTTGGCGAGTGGGTGACGTGTCAAATCTTTTGTGTGTAAGTGAGGTTGGGGGTTTGGTGCTACTGCCGCAGTTCTTTTCTGTGAGCGAAAGGCCGGGGATTGTTATGTGTAGAGGATTGTTGATTGTTTTTATTGTGTTTTACAGCCACATAAAGAAATAAACAAAGGAGCTGATGTCTTCTTTCATTTACATCCATGGTCCTTCTATATTTAATGGCTATCTGGGGTAGACAATTATCAAGATTGTATTATACCTGCATACTTTCACAATAAAATGAACCTTTGAACCTTTTCTTTTAGATTGGAACCCATTGCAAAGAATGAATATTGTCACAAGAAATTTGCACGGAACATCTAGTTGTAGCAAGACATCATGGTTTTTCATAACTGAGCAAAGATTGGACTTTCCCACTGCATTTTTAACTGATGGGAACTTGCAGAGGGATCCAGGCTCAGTATTCACTCTAGTGTCCCACCGGCTGGCAGGGTCTTACTTGTGGAAATGAGAAAATCAGATCTCACGTTGGTGGATGAAGGAAGGAGTGAAATACCTTGACCACAAAATAGGGAAAAATTATATAACTGTGACAGTCAGTCAACTACACGACCGCATTTAGTTGCTGTCAAAATTCTATAAATCTTTGACCACTGCTGAATGTTTAAAACATATTCACAAATATTCAGAGTACAAAAATGATTGAAAATATTAAAATCAATTAAAGATAGAAGCATTTACCTATAAATTAAAATAATCCAAAATACATTAAACTCTTAGCAAAATCCATTATTTTAAAAAGTACAATAATACTGTGTAAAATTCTTAGGCATACTAGGTATTTTATATGGTTTCAGATAGTGTGACCTCCACAGAGCCCTGATCTCAAGATTATCAAAGATGCCTGGGATTACCTGGAGAGGCAGAAGCAAGCAAGACAGTCAAAGTCTACAGAAGAACTGCAGCAATTTCCCCAATATACTTGGAGCAAACTATGAGTCGATTTTCTTATAAAACTACATGACTGTGCACCTAGGTGAATTGATGAAATTTTAAATGCAAAGGGTGGTCGCATCAACTATTGTTTAGATTTAGTTTTCTAGTGTTTACTGCACTTTATAGTTTTGTTTGATATTTAGAATCCTTTCAGATTATTATTTTTTAAAGCATCTTTGCTTTACCAATTTTTGTTACATGTGTCTATGACATCGGCATAGTATTGTATGTTATCTACAATTATTATCAATGCAACATAAAACATATCCTATCTGGATGTATAATAACTTGGTATGACAACTGGTCTGCACATGACTGTAAGAAAGAAAAGGGTTGTGGACACAACTCTGTTGTGGAAACCGGTCTCCCCCATACGTTACTTTTTACTGCCTCAGTAAAGCAGCCACTAAAACAGAGACCTCACCCACCTTGGGCATTCTTTCATCTCCACAATTTCATTGGGTAGGAGACTGAAAAAAGCCTGAAGACACGCATCAAGGACAGCTTCTTCAAGCTGCTACCTGTAAGAATTTTGTGACCAAATTGGTTTCTTCTGGGTACTCTGGTTTCCTCCCACAGTACAAAGACCTACCGGTTGTTAGGTTAATTGGTCATTGTAAATTGTCCTGTGATTAGGCCAGGGTTAAATTGCGGGAACTGCAGGGCACCATGGCTCGAAGGGCTGGGAGGGCCTACTCTGCACTGTATTTCAATAAATAAATAGTCCCCTAGTAAAATAAGATGGACTCTTGACCTTGCAATCTACCACTTTTTGATCTTGTATCTTATTGTTACCTGCATTGCACTCTCTCTGTTGTTGCCAGACTTTAGGCAACTTTAGACTTTAGACTTTAGCATTGTTATTATTTTACCTTGTTCTATCTCAATGCACTATGCAATGATCTAATCTACAGAATTTGAACAGTAGGCAAGACAAGCTTTTCACTGTAACTTGGTACATGTAAAAATAATAAACCAGCTCTAATCCCATTTCCAGTTCCTTCTCTCTGAAGTTGGCAGAAAAAGCATATCCAGTTTCTCAATGTATCACATACAGATGTTCTGAGCAAATTTCTTTAGTGTGTATGTTTAGTGCAAAATGTAGGGGAGGATACTATCCACAAAAATACTGGTGAATTGCTGACTGTGACTTCAGGATTGCCACAGGGACTAACTGAAGTGAAGTGTATTGGTGCACATCTGGATGTGTATTTGGGTACTAAAATAATTAAAATAAAACCTTAGTACTCATAAAGCAGAGTGGAAAGAGGCTTCTCAGAAGCAGAAGCATCTCTGAATGATGTTTTTCAGCAATGTAACTTCCAAACGTCACTCTATTGATTGGAAATAGCCCATGGGATAGGGGATAAAAACTATTGATTCCAAGTGATGGGATCTTCCAAGATGAATGATCTCAGAAATCCTACCAAATGCTAAACTGTGATTAAAGTGTGTCTGCTGACAGATATTAGCCATTTGATTAGTCGCAGTTTAAAATGTAGGTTAAAAGGGATTGCTGATGTTCCCTGTGTGCTGAGAGGAACAAGAGGAATAGGACTGTATTTGACTTGACTGTATCATGTTAGTTAGCATTGGGCTGGAAGAGATTAACAGAACTCCATCAGGGCCTTTTTGTAGAAAACAACTTACTGATGTTGTACGAGGATGCTGAGAATTGAGAGCATTTCCCTTTGTATTTGTTCTTCTTTATTTGCATCTTAAGATTTAATATCATTGAGTGCTTTACAAGCACCTTGAAAGAGTCTTGGGGATGGTGTAGGGTGGGATGTAAAAAGCAATCTAGCATCAGCAAAATGAGATCTTAAAGACTGGCAGTTATCAGAGAGCAAACAAAGTTTTTTCAAACATGGTTAAAAACAGCCTTGTTAAAACTTATGTAGCCAGTTACAATATGTTCTGTTGTCAGTAGAGGAGAAGTCAAATTAGTATCAAAATCAAAATCAGGGCTATTATCACTGACATATGTCATGAAAGTTGTTGTTTTGTGGCTGCAGTACAGTGGAATAGATAAAAAAAGATGATAAGTTACAAATGTAATGTGAACAAAGTTACTGGAGAGATGCATCTGATTGATATAAACGAGTCTTTTATTCTGGACATGCACACTCGCTGATAACCTTTGGAGTCACTGGAGAGAGAGGCTCCCCAATCCAACACTACAGCACAAAACAAAGGTAACAAGAGAACTTCTAAAGCTACCATGCCCTTATGATGCTTCGTTTGAGTTGCATGTAGCTTTCAAATACTTGGATATTCCCCGCAACACACACAAAATGAGTATTAATTACTGTGGTCGCTGAGTCCTATTCATGCAATGTGATGTTGATTGCGATCATGCATATGCAGAATTAGGTGTTTCCTAGTCTGCAATTTACTGTTCCAAACTGCATTCTCAATTCAATCCACAATCTATATTTAGGTCTGAAGGCTGGTTGCTGTCAAAGTCAAATTAATATTTGCTATATAGCATCTCCAAAATATGCCTTAACAACACTAAGAAATATATACATATAAAATATGTAAATGGTGCAAAAAGAACAAAATAGTTGAAAACTACCTCAATATTTAGTGAGAAATAATATTGAACAAAAATAATACCTGAAATCTCTAGGTGGTACAAGCCCAGATTGGTCTGAATTTATTAAACCAAGCCAAGGAAATGGCAGAAAAGGTAGCAAAAGTGAATGGTAATTTGGATGAATGGGAAGCTTTTAAAATTCAACAAAAAGCTATTAAAAGGGGAAATGTGAAATATAAGGGCAAACTAGCCAATAATGAAAAGCAGGATACCATAAGTTTTTTTCAGTTATATAAAGAGTAAAGGAGGTGAGAGTTGATTCTGGACTACTGAAAAACGATGCTGGTGAGGTAGTAATGGGGGACAAAGAAATGGCAAGAGCACTTAATGAGTGCCTTGCATCTGTCATCACTGTGGAAGACATTAGTAGTGTGCCAGAGGTCCATGAATGTCAGGGAGCATGCTATTACAAAGGAAAAAGTTTCAGGTAAACTGAAAAGTCTTAAGGTGGATAAATCACCTGGACCAGATGGGCTACATCCCAGAGTTCTGAGAGAGGTTGGTGATAATGAATGCATTGTTCACGATCCTTCAAGAATCACCTGATTCTGGCTTGGTCCTGGAGAACTAGAAGATTGAAAATGTCACTCCCTTTTTTTAAGAAGGTAGAAAGCCAAAATAAAGGAAATTATAGGTCAGTTAGCCTAACCTCAGTGGTTCGGAAAGTGTTGGAGTCTATTATTAGATATGAAGTTTTGGGGTACTTGGAAACTAATGATTAAGTAAGTCAAAGTCAGCATGGTTTCTGTAAAGGGAAATCTTGCCCAACGAATCTATTAAAGTTCCTCGACTAAGTAACAAGCAGGGTAGACAACGGAGAAGTAGTGAATGTCATTTATTTGGATTTTCAGAAGGCATCTGATAAGGTGCCAACATGAGGCTGTTTAACAAGCTAGAATCCTATTGTGTTACGGTAAAGATATGGCATGGATAGATGAATGGCTGATAGGTAGGAGACAGAGAGTGGGAATAAAAAGGGCCTTTTCTGGTTGACGAGTGGCAGTGTTGGGAAATGTGTGATGATGAATTTTGGTAAAAGGAACAATAGTGGGAGCTATTATCTAAAAGAATGTTCAAACATCAGAGGTGCAGAGAGACTTAGGAGTCCTTGTACAAGACTCCCAGAAGGTTAATTTTACAGGTTGAGTCTGCGGTAAAGTAATGCAATGTTGGTATTTATTTCAAGAGGAATAGAATATAAAAGCAAGGAGATAATGCTGAACCTTTATAAGACATTAGTCAGGCTGCACTTGGAATATTGTCAACTGTTTTGGGCTCCATATCTCAGAAAGAATGTGTTGTCATTTGAGAGAGTCCAGAGGATGACTCTAGGAATTCAAAGGTTATCATATGAGGAGCGTTTGGCAGCTTTGGGCTTTTACTCACAGGAATTTAGAAGAATGCGTGGGGATCTCATTGAATCCTATCAAATGTTGAAAGGACTAGATGGGGTGGATTGGAGAGGATGTTTCCTATAGTGGTGGTATCCAGAACTAAAGAGCACAGCCTCAAAACTGAGGGATGACCTTCTGGAACAGAGGTAGAGAGGATTTTTTTTTATCCAGAGAGTAGTAAATCTGCAGAATGCTCTGCCATAGACTCCAGTGGAGGCCAAATCCATTGGTACATTCAAGATGGAAGTTGATCATTTCCTGATCATCAGGGTATCAAAAGATATGGCAAGAAGGCAGGTGTAGGGGGTTGAGTGGGATCCAGGATCAGCCATGATGGCACAGCACACTCAATGGGCTGAATGGCCTGATTCGGCTCCTATGTCTTATGGTCTTATCATCTTAAACAGATTTGGGAGGAGCAAGTAGAGAGCCAATAACTGAGTTCATAGTTTGCATTCTTATAAGTATTCACTTACGTTTTCAAGCAACGGGTAAGTGAACTTCATCTCTGAAATTTTGAAGTTTATAACTTGGACTTTTACATTTGGCAGAATAATTTCCTGTGGCAGAGCATTGTTGTAGCAATCACAATCGCTGCTTCCGAACACCAGTGACTTGGGTTCACTCCTGACCTCTGCTGCTGTCCATGAAGACTTTGCCCATTCTGTCCAAGGTGAGTGGGTGAGGGAAGACAGGAGATGTGAGAAGCTGGGGAGTAATAAGATGAAGAGGTAAAGGGTTGGAGAAGGAAAAATTGAATAGGGGAGGTTGAGGGACCATGGAATAAAGGGAAGAAGGAGGGGAACCAGAGGGAGGTGATGGGCAGGTCATGAGGGTGGTAGAGAAGAAGAAAAGGAGTGAGATTGTCATCTCTAATTTCCACCTGGGAGACCAGGTGGGGCTTCAGATTAATCTCTTATCCAAACCACACTGTTGTTACTCAGAGCTGCGTCAAAGGTAACACATTTACTAAAATATTAACCTACGTTATTGTGCTTAAGTCTTGGGAGTAGAACTTGAACCCACAGTCCTTCAATCTATGGATTAAGTGAAACACTAGGGACAAGCTGGAAAGGAGTCATCTACCTTTCAGAGAAAAAAAAACTAATTAGTCTCACACTTAATTTGAACATTTCAAGATTTCAAGGATTTTTAAAAATATATTATGTTATTGGGTTTAGTTTTATCCTATGACCTGGCTAAGTACCCGCTATCTAGGAACTGAAAGTTACAATTGTTATTTTGATTCATTTTGGGGACTTTTTTTTTCTCAGTTTCTCATATTTCCTTTCACCATCAAAAAGAAGCATTCAGCCCCTCAAGTCAATGCCAACACTCAAAGCAAAATCTATTAATCTTCATTCATAAAACCATAGGATATAGGAGCAGAATTAGTCCATTCAGCCCATTAAGTCTGCCCCATCATTCGATCGTGACTGATTTTTTCCTCAGTCTTATTCTCCTGTCGTTTCCCCATGACACTTAACGGCTTTGCCAATCAAGAACCTACCCGCCAATGCCTTGAATGCTCCCAGTTACTTGGCCAATGACTAATCCTCCACTAGTTTTCCTGTAACTTATTCCTTCTCAAGTTCTTATTTCCCATGTATTGTTCATCTACCCACCTACATTTACTATAGCTAATTAATCTACCAACCAACCAACATGTAGGAGGAAATCAGACCATCTGGAAACCACACAGTTAGAGTGAGAACATGCAAACGCAACATCAACAGCACCAGAGATCAATATTAAAGCAGCACTTCAGGAACTGTGAGGCAATGAGCCACTGAGCTACTTATTATCATTTACTATCAACGTTTAGTAATTTTACTTCATTAAAACAATTCTGAAATGCTTACATTGGCTTCTTTAATTGCAACTAATTTGATAATAACAAGTAAACAATGTGACGTGTGGCCAAGTGGTTAAGCTGTTGGACTAGCAATCTGAAGGTCATGATTTCAAGCCCCATCCGATGCAGCATGTTCTGTCCTTGAGCAAGGCACTTAACCATACATTGCTCCAGTCCACCCAGCTGAAAATGGGTACCAGCAAAATGCTGGGGGTTAACCTCTCCGGGGGGAGGGAGTCTCAGTCGCTTCACACCATGGAAACTGGCATAAGCACCAGCCTGATGAGCCTATGAGGCTCGGGAAAGACTTTAACTTTAAATAAACAATGGCAGCACGTTCCAGGTAGTTCATTGCTGCCCATGTTTTTAACCTATCCAGTATTTTTCACCCTAAATTAACCAAAGTTCAAGGTTTAAATTACACTCATTCTCCAGGTATGTATGCAGGATACAATTCTGAGATTCGTTTAAAGAACAACATCAACCCTCCTTTCACATGCAAAAATAAAACAAATCCTGCAAAAAGCACAAAAAAAACAAGTAAGAAACACAGAATATAAAACACAAGAATCAAAAGAGTCCAGGCATATTCATCACTGAAATCACATAATATGGAGACTGCGCAGAATATTCTCATTTTGAATAAAACTGCATTATAAGGCAAAATGAAATTGATAGATCATGTAAACCAATATTAAGAAAGCAAGATTTTTTTTGTTTAATTTGGTTAAATACGAGAAAATCAAGCCCTATTAAATTCTTTTTTTTTTCTGAATGTGCAATTACATGAATTATACTTTCTATGGAAGGGTTTCACTTAACATTCTCAATGATGGCCTAACATCTTGAGAATGTAAACTTTCCAACTCCTGAATACTGAGGTGACACGCTTGAAATTTTTTTGAAGATAAGTATGAGTTTAACCTGGAAATCCTCAGTCAAGAACCCTGCTGAAAAGACTGAGTGAAGGTTTTGTGGGAGAAGCACATAAAACATACACAAACCGTAGGAGCCCATTCAGACAGATGCTTTGCTCCCTTAGGGAGGAAGGAGGAGGAGGAAATAAAAGAGATAATAACACATGTTTTCAGCAAATGGTTCCAATGGGCATCATTGTTTCAAGAGAATTGAAAAGAAAACAGACTGATGTGACAGCAGTTCACATTACATAGATTTGTGGCAGGAGGCAGTATCCATACTTGGTCACCTACTTGTACAGGAAAGAGAGGCCTGGGAAAGAACTCGTAGCACTAAACAAAAGATAAACTTAAAAGCTAAATGAAACTGAGCGGATGATTACAGGAAAGTAAGTGGGAGGAAGTAATAGTTCTAATGGCTGTACAGTGATCGTGTTGTTTAACTTATGAACATTCTCTTTATCCATTGTAAGATGTTAAAAATGCATACAGTTCACATTCATGGAAGAGAAGAAAGGCGATGAAAAGGTAAGAATCAAAGTAATTGCAATCTTTGTTTCCTATCAATGCTCTGGATGATGGAGGAGTAGAAGTGGGAAGAGGCGACCTTCTGCCACTCTAGGAATAAAGCATTCATTTTCTAAATGTACTTATTGAGATGCAGCACAGAATAAGCCTCTCAGCCCTTCGGATTATGCCAACCAGCTATCCCCCAATTAAATCCTAGCCCTTCAGCCCACAGAGTTCCTTCAACCACCAACCGACATTTACATGAGACTTACACTACTTAACTCACTCTACATTAATCTCATCTATTTATTATTTTCTCCACGTTCCCTGCCCCCAGAGTTTACTACTCACCTGCACACTGGAAGCAAATTTATCTACCAACCTGTCCATCTTTGCAATGTGGGTGGAAACCAGAACACTCAGAGGAAACCCATTTTGTCACAAGGAGAATGTGCAAACTTCACACCCACAACATTGGAGGTCCAGTTTGAACACACGTCTTTCCTCAGTCAAGGCAGCAGCTCTGCTAGCTGCCTAGCCGTGCCATGTGAATTATCTCTTGGGCCGGGAGACACAAGAGACTACAGATGCTGGAATCTGGACCAAAACCTCATATTCTGACTGAGTAGTCTACAATCCAATGGCATGAACACTGAGTTTTCCAATTTCAAGTAACTGTCTCCTCTGGAGGTTGTTGACCCCTGCTTCACACCTCCCCCCATTTCAATCCTCCTCTACTCTTTAGTCTTACAATTTTGTCCTGTTCCGCTCAACCAACCACCCCACCTCCCCTAGTCCATCTTCACCCCCTTCCCCTCCTGCCTTGGTTCTATCTATTTATTAAACACGCACTTCACCCACAGGTTTCTTTCCCTTCCCTTTGCTCCCTTCCCCAGATTGATCTACTTCTGGATCCACCAGCCAATCACCTCATTTATCCATCAATCATTTGTAATCCCAGTTACCTCCCTCCAGCAGCCATATCCAACCTTCACCCTCACCCCATCTTGCCCTGTCTGCCTCTCCACCTATTTTTCCCTCCCTCTGTTTGTCTATCTTCATTTATGACTCACCTGCCACTGTCTCCCAACTCCACCTCTTCCTTAGATGGCATGACCTAGCTGTCACCTTATACCTCTCCTCAGTCCCCCAATCATCTTAGACTCCTTTCTCACCATACTCCTTCCCCTCTTCATACTGACAATCTCACCACTTTCAGTCCTGATGAAGTTTTGACCCAAAATGTCAACAATTCATTTCCTCCCATAGATGCTGCTTGACCTGCTGATTTCCTCCAGCAGATTAAATGTTGTTCTATCTACATTGCCTGAGCAATGGACCTGACATCCTGTGGAAATGCCAGGCACCTTAGCAAATAAAATATATGACTACTGTATACCCAAATTGTAAATAAAATATCATTATAATCTGGGATATCTTTTTCCTACAAGCAAAAGGTGTTGCATATTTAGTTCCACACTAAAATTTTAATTTGAGTTGATACATACAACAAGGGAAAATGAATTCACCGCACAGATTGGGAACTTGGTCTTTTCTCCTTGGAGCGACAGAGGATGAGAGGTGACCTGTTAGAGGTGTATAAGATGATGAAAGGCACTGATCATGTGGATAACCAGAGCTACTTTTCCAGAGCTGAAATGGCTAATCCAAGAAGTCATAGTTTTAAGGTGCTTGGAAGTAGGTACAAGGAAGATGTCAGAGGTAAGTTTTTCACATGGAGAGTAGTGGGTTCAAGGAATTCACTGTCAGCGAAGGTGGAAGAGGCAGGGATGATAGGGTCTTTTAAGAGACTCGTAGATAGGTACATGGATCTAAGAAAAATAGAGAGCTATGCGGTAGTGAAATTTTAGGCAACTTCTAGAGTAGGTTACATGGTCGGCACAACTTTTTGAGCCTAAGGGCTTGTAATCTGCTGTAGATTTTCTATGTTCTATTGATAAGTTCATTGTAGTTTTATGTCACATTTTTCTTGGAAGTCATTTATAAAAATCCTTCCAGCATTTAACACATGTTTATCTGGAAATACACAGCACTTTAACTGAGTGTAAAAATTAATATAACTGGACTAGCTTTCAAATATAACTAGGTGTAAACAGCTTTCCAAACTCAAACCCATGGTGGTCATGAAATTCATGCTGTTCTGATTTCAAGACGTCTTTGCAACTCCAAACTGGAAGTCACATTCCTTCCTTGTGTGCCATGGAGACACAAGAGATTCTACAGATGCTGGAAATCTGGAGCAGCTCACTCAAAATGCTCAAGGGACTCAGCAGGTCAAGCAACATCTATGGAGAAAAATGAACAGTGTATGTTTTGGGCCAAAGTGTTTCGTCATGACCTTAAAGGATGAAGTCAGGAGCCAGAAGAAACTTGTTGGTTGAAGTGGGAGGAGAACAAACTGGCAGAGGATAAGTAAATCTAGATAAAAGGGGGAAAATGCAGGTATTGGCCATGTTGAGTGGGAGGGGCAGGGGAAGGAGGAGTATTGTGTCAACAGAGATAACAGAAAATAGAGGGTGAGGAAACAGAAGGGGGAGGGAAGAGGGGTAAGTTTAATAGGAATTGGAGAACTTGAGTCTGCACTTCAGATAACTGTTTTTTCTGTGTTTATGAAATGGCCATTTCTGGCATAAGCCATCCTCTGTGATATTAGCTCAGATTATCATGTCCTGGTGTGTCTCAAAGCTGAATTACTTACAACATGTTTCACTTCCTAGGTTTCTTTATAAATCTCTAATTGCTTTCATTAGCTTATTTGACTGCAGGACTTTTACAACTTATCTCCATGGTAACCTGATATCATCCTATCACCCTATCATAGATACTCCTTTTGTTCTATCCGCCCCTCTGCGCACCCCTATTTGCAACTTTAAACTAACTTGTTTTGAGCTCTTTATCTAATAAAAGGAAGTTAGTGTATGAGAAACATTTGATAATTTTGGGACTGTATTCTCTGAAATTTAGAAGATTGGTAGTGAGGTCACATTGAGTGTTGAAAGGACTAGACAGAGAGGCCATAGAAAGGATGTTCCCTATAGTGCGAGAGTCTAGGACCAGAAAGCACAGCCTCCGTATGCGTCCCTTTAGAACAGAGATGAGGAGGAGTCTTTATCCAGAAGGTGGTGAATCTGTGGAATTCATTGTTATAGATGGCTGTAGAGGCCAAGTTATTGGGTATATTTAATGTAGAAATTTTTGAGGTTCTTGATTAGTAAGACTGACAAAGGTTACAGGGAGAAGGCAGGAGAATGGGGCTATGAGGGATAATAAGTCAACTGTAATTGAATGGCAGAGCAGATTCAATAGACCAAATGGCCTAATTTGGCTCCTATGTCTTAAGATCGTACAATCTGTTTTCTGCTCTTCCCTGATTTGTATGAGGAGTCTTCACTCGAAACATTAGCACAGGCTGCCTGACTTGCTGATTGTGTATGACATTTTCTGTTTTTATTTCGTTTTTCCAGATCTTGAGTTTGGTTTGTTAGTTTAACTTATTGCTAGGTGCCTTCTACTTTGAAATGTCTCCAGTACCTTGATCTCCCACTAAATGCCGGATTCCTAAACTCCATTGCACACCTCACCCTTGATCACCCAAGGGGGCTGCATCTGACCATCCCACCAATGCAGATACCAGTGTTCTTCATCTCTGATCATGTTACTGTATACCTTTCAAAGACAAGGTATTCTACATCAATCTATGTTTTTCGGTCATGATTGCTCCCACCTTGTTTGTTCAGTTCAATTTCTCAACACATTCTTTTATTGCATATTTTTCCTGTGTTCCTCAGCACTAGGAAAGGTGAAACAATTTGACAGCTTCTGAGATAAACTATGATGGCCTTCCAGCCATGACCAAGTGTTCATTAGACATAAAACCAGCCCAACAGGTCAACAATTTTAGATGATAAAATGACTGTCTCTTGCCTGCTGCAAACACTGGCTGGAGGAAGGACTGTAGCTGTTGAACTCAGAGTGATAGCTGCAATAATTTCATGTTGTTATCGGAAAGCAGTGCACAAAGCTCACACCGTGCTGACTTCGATAATAGTTTTGTCTCAGTACAGTCCTGGGATATTGAAATATGGGCTATGAGAGAATGAATACATTGATCTGTGTCAGTACAATAACAACGTTAATGATCTAGGACCAGCATGATGCAGATACCATAGCATGAATTGCAATAACTCATTCTATCTCCCCACCTCCCTTCCTTTATTCCATGCTCTACCTTCCTCCCCTTACAGATTCTATCATCTTTGTCACTTCCAACTATCACCTCCGTGCTTCAGATATTTTTTCCACCTCTCTTCTCCCATCTACCTATCATCCCATCTGACTTGAATCCACCTATTACCTGCCAGCATTTGTTCCTCCCCTCCCTCCACATGTTTACACTGGCTATCTCCCCGCTTTCAGTTCAATGTGAATCAGTGACCACGCTTTCTCCTTCATAAAGCTCCCTGAACTGCTGAATAGGACCAAGATTTTATGTGATACTCCAGATCCCATTGATTGCAGTCTCTTGTGTCATAACTCTGCATGTGTATCTTCACTGGGAGATCTTCAGTCCTTCAAGTAAGTGGCAGACAATTATCTACTCAAGGTCAATTGGGAACGGAAAATACATACAGGCATTGTCAGTGACGTCCAGATCTCAAAACTGATCTTCCCCATCATCAGAGATCCTCACCAACCAGGCTATGCTACTTTCTCACTGCTGCCAACAGGCAGAAGGTACAAGAGCCTCAGTACTCACACTACTAGCTTCAGGAACAGCATCGACCCCTCAACCATCAAGCTGTTGAACAAAAGGGGATAACTACACTCACTTGCCCATCCACTGAGATGTCCCCACAACCAATGATCTCACTTTCATGACTCTTTATCTTGTTATCTTTTGTTCTTATTATTTATTGCTATTCATTCACTGTATATTTGCATATGCACAGTTTGTTGTCTTCTGCATTCAAGTTAAGCTTTCATAGATCCTGTCATAGCTTCTATTGAATTGCTGAGTATGCCCACAGATGAATGAATCTCAGGGTTGTATATGGTGACATTTATGTACTTTGATAATAAAATTTACTTGAACTTTGAACTTTAAAGGAAAGAACATACAAAGCACTGGAGGAAATCAGCAAATCAGGCAGCATCTATGAACCAATGAGTTTCTCCAGTGCTTTGACTGTTTTGTTCTATATTTCCAGCATCCTGCAGTTTCTTGAGTTTCCATAAAGAACATTTTTTCAGTAATATTAATAATATGGATACATTTTTGCCAGGCAATGAAGGACAACTGCCTGTTT
This sequence comes from Hypanus sabinus, assembly GCF_030144855.1. NCBI lineage: Eukaryota > Metazoa > Chordata > Chondrichthyes > Myliobatiformes > Dasyatidae > Hypanus > Hypanus sabinus. Next base: position 128,284,328 of record NC_082710.1, on the reverse strand, counting down.
TCCTTCGAATGGGTGAAAGAAGATCTTTTACATCCATTTCAAAGATCAGGAAGCACTCTGGTCTGATATCTTTTCCAAATGTTGGCACCTGTGGAAATGTAATACTCCCTTGGCATTACAATGGGGTGTCAGCTGAGTGTTGGAAGTGAACATTGCCCGTAGTAATCTTGAGCAAACAGCTGAACTATTAATGCAATATTAGTTTACTTCAGGGAATCAGTAGCACAGTGTGTCAGAGAAAGTCCACTTACCTCTGATGCCTGGATCCCAATCCATCTGAGCCAGGTAAGGACTTCTCCAGTAAGACAACTGTTAAAATAATGCTGAAATAATCGGCAATTGCCGGTAGCCAAACATTATAATTCCCATTCCCATTCCTGTTATGATGTTCCAATCCATGGTCTCCTCTTGTGTCAAGATGAGGTCATTCTCAGGGTGGACGGCCAACAACTTATTTTCCATCTAGGTACCCTCCAATCTGATGGCATGAATATCGATACCTTCTTCCAGTGAACAAATTCTCCCTCATGCCCCTCCACTCCTCTATTTCCCATTCTGACCTTTCACTTCTTTTCACCTGCCTATTACTTTCCACTGGGTCCCTTTCCCCTATTGTCCACTCTCCTTTCCTATCAGATACTTCCTTCTCCAGCCCTTGACCTCTCCTACCCACCTGGCCACACGAATCACCTTCCAACTAACCTCTTGTCTCTCCCCCCACCTTTTTATTCTGGAATGTTTCCCCTTCCTCCTCAGTCCTGAAGAAGGGTCTCGGCCCAAAATGTTGACTGTTTACTCTTTTCCATAGATGCTGCCTGACCTGCTGAGTTCCTCTAGTGTTCTGTGTGTGCTGCTTTGAATTTCTAGCATCTGCAGATTTTCTTGTGTTTGTGCTAAAATAACATAAATGTCAGTTCGGTTCCCCACAGCAATTATTCAGGTGTTTATTTATCATTATTTAACCCTTAAAAATACAAAATAAAATGAACTTGGCTGAACTGAAAACTTAACTCAGGAATATGAAGAGCATGTGACACCAGCAAAAGATTTGTCCCTTCAACTCTTATTCACAGAACTGAGGACAATAAGCAGCTGCAGGTGGGAGAAGAGCTAATCCCTCTGGAACTGATTAAAATAAATTAGTAATGTCCCTGGTACATGGCAGACTACATAGCTATAATTAATGCCAGCAATGGTTTATGTTCCCAGAATGTTTAAGCTGCATGAAGCATCCACAAATAGCAGTATAATCAACCTGTTTGGTATAATTTTAGAAAGTGCCTTCTGTGGTGCATAATTTCAACAAATGGAAGTTGACATTTCCTGAGCCCTTAAATTCTTCCTTTGCTCATATAAACATATAAATAAGCTCTTTATGATTCACTTGGTTTTGTGGGAAATGGAGAGCATTTCTGAGAGCTGGTTTCTAATTAAAATTATATTTACCCTGTGCTCTCAGAGGAAAAGGAAGTAGGAACTAACGGTTCTAAACATCCTTGTCTTTGTTGAATTTGCAAATCTGACTCTTGCTGTTTATTGCAAGCAGCTGGACCTGGGTTCTGCACTGGAAACGGCTGGAGACAGAGGATACAACAGACAGATGATATCATGGCAGTGGGGACAAAGTTTTAGGAAGCTAGCCATTAATGAATGTAAATAAATTTGTATCAAATGTACCTTGAGATTCAGTTACATTCAATAACAGTAGGAATAGCAGCGCCCCTGCAAAGTTAATTCAACCTTTTCTCCAGTTGCGTGATTTTTACTTCATTAGAAGAATCCATCTGGGATCCAGTCAAATTCATAGCAACTATAAATTGTATAGCAAAATAAAATCAAATGAATTGGACACCCAAATACTGAAACAATGATTTTTTTATTTTTGAAATATAGATTTTTCAATGTGCTTTGAAGGGCTTTTAATTAAACGGCAATCTCAGTTTAAACGTTGCTATGGGGTGCAATTGCTTTCTTTGTTGTAGGACTAATGCAGCATCATAGAAAAAATAGTGACACATGGGCTGAGCTCAGTGCCAATAGTGATAGACATATGAAAAAAAAATGTCCTGCATTCATATAGCACCATTTATATTCATTTATGGATGTCTTAAAATGCTTCGCAATTACAGATCACTTTAAATGTATTCAGCGTGGTAATCTGGCCAATTTGCTCACACAAAAGCTTCCACAAAAATCAATGATACAAAATAATTTATGCATTGCTATTGATTGAGAAATGATTGAATCGATGTTGTGGCTTAGAATTAATTAGGTTTTAGGGTTTTTTTTAGATCCATAGGGATGATTTTGAGGACAGAGAGGGGAGTTAGGGATCAGTTTTGTGAGGGAATTGGAGGACAGTCCAGAGTCTTAAGTCTAATTCTCAGCCTCTGCTCAGTGTTTGAAGGCCAGTGTGTGGGCCGACTGGAGGTTGAGGGCTAACTTTTGGGGTCCCATCATCAGTGCATCTGTCATTCGAGGCATGGAGTTCGGGCCCTCATCCAAGGTTTCCATTTGTGATTATCTGTGAGTCCTAGGTCGATATGAATGTTCGAAACCCAAGAGATCGATCAGATGTCTGGATCGAAGCTTGAAGGTTGATTGGCAGTGCAAATTGAAGCCCAAACATCGATTGTTAGTCCAGTCGATGCCTGACAGTCGGAGCTTGAGTCTGCAAATCTCTGTGAGTCCGCTGGGGAAGTCAGAGCCAGTGAATCCACAGCCTGCTGCAGGCAGGAGGCTGAAGAAAGCAGCCTGTCTTGGGGTTATAGTACTGTGTGCATGGGCGAGTGGGAGGGAGCTTCTTTCCTTGTTCCAGCTTTGTTGTACGTTGTGTTCTCTGTTGTTCTGCCAAGCATTATGGGCATGCTATGTTGGTGCTGAAAACTGTGGCAACATTTGCATGCTGTCCCAGAAAATACTTAGCTATGTTGGTTGTTAACGCAAATGACACAGTTCACTGTATGTTCCAATATACATGTGTTTGGAATAAATCTGAACCTGAATATAAATCTTGACCAAGTCATTATGAGTGTGTCCTAGACTTTTATTCAAATCCTCTGAAAACAGGCAGGATCTCATTTCGATCTCTCTTCAGAGAAATAGTCCCTCCTGCCATATAGCAATCTCTCATTGCTCCACTGGAATGACAGGGCATCTCTATTGTGGATGAATCCACAGTCTTCCACCAGGCAGGAAAAAGGCATGATCCATTGAACTAATACTTCATGGTTTTTAGGTAGCATATATCTGTGAAGTATATCTATCTGCTGACTCAATTTCATGATGAATGGGAGTGAGAAAGGATTCTCCGCTTCTGTCAAAAATACAAGATTTCTTAACTTTCAGAAACACAGTGTACAAGAGGTCTCTTCAGAGTCTTCAAAAAACATGACTATTTTTCAGAGTTTCAGATCTTATTATATTGTGGTTGTTAATTTGTTTGAAAAATTATTTTCTATTTTTACTCTTCAGATCTTTCCACTGTGCTGAACTCTGCTAAATCATCCCTTAACCTAGTACAACCCATTTTAAGTTATTGTACATAAGAAACAATGGTGGCATAGAGATCAAGTTATCAGACCAACAACCCTGTGTCCTATGTTCAAGTCCAATCATTTGCTAACTAACCTGAATTTGTAGATGCAACTGATCCATGGGTTATAATGGCTACTAAATGCAGGATTGTTGAAACAATCCAGCTGCTTTAATAATAACATTCAGTGAAGGAATCTGTCTTCTTCTCTGGAGAGGCCTATATGTGACATTCAACTCACCAATGCTGATGAATAGGAATTGATCTAGCGTGCCACTTTGCTTCAAAATGCTTTCTTTCTTTTTCATTTAGTGACACAGTAGGCCCCCCAAGCCCTTCAAGGTATGCAGTCTGAGCAACCCCATGACTCTGATTAACCCTAACTTAATCACGGGACAATTTACAGTGACTGATTAACCCACTTGGTACTGTATGACTTTGGATTATGGGAGGAAAAGGGAGTACCTGAGGAAAACCCATACATTCCACAGGGAGGATGAGCAGAGACTTTCCAAAAAGGTGCCAGAATAAACTCCAGAACACTCTGAGCATTATAATGTCGTGCTAACTGCTACACTACCAAGGTGACCTTCCAGTGATGATCAGTTCATAAAAAATAAATAACTTAAAACAAGATGTCATCTACTTGGGTGGGATTGGCAAGCATGAGGAAGGAGACCTCACCTGAAATTCCACTTGCAGTTGATCTTTTAAGTCTGCGATTGATGGGTCTTTTTGTTAAGAGCTTCACTGCCTGGATGTCAGCAGAATTGACAAGTTTGTGCTTCTTGGGAAGAGATTGTAAGGTAAGGATGGAGACTGGAGAGGCAGAAGAGATTACTGCAATATTCAGAAAGATATCAGAAGGAGAGGTGGGAGGGCAGATCAAAGGTGGATGTGTGGAAATTTGTGTGCAGGAGCATGAGAGGGAACAGAGGAAGAAACAGTTCAGCAGCTTAGAGATATGCACTGGATAGATCTGAGATGAGATGTCCAGATGTTCTTGGTGATTATTGGGGTTTTGATAATCCTGGGAGGAAGGCTGATAGCAATAATTCCAGGGCGGATCTGGTGACCACAGGCAAGTCAGTGATAATACAGTAGAAAGAGCAATCACATAAGAGTTAGTCATCCACAGAAAGAGCCATTGATCATAGGAGAGGTCCAGTAAGTGATCCAGTAGAAGAACTGGTGATGAGCTGTTCATCATGGGAACTGCAATGACCATGTGGAAACATTCTGATCATGCGTAACATTTGGTGTCTCTGTATAGATCAAGAGCAATTAAGTCATCAAGAGGAAGTCTGTAATCACAGGGTGTTCAGTAAGCATGTGGGAGAGCTTGCTTATGGAACCATGCATAAGTTGTTTGTCATGGAACAATGAATAATTGTGGGGTAGTTCTTTCATGTGAGCAAGAGCCTGTATTCACTAGCTCTATATGACTACAACAGCAGACGTGATTTCTCTGGCTCTTCACTCTGCTCTGAACTATTTGGACAACAGGACCATAATTGTCAGCCTGCTGTTCATTGACTACGATTTCACGCTCAGCACCATTATCCCATCCAAACTATCATTGAGCTTCAGGATCCGAACCGCTTTGCCTCACTCTGCAACTGGATCCTCAAATTTCTCACCTGCAGATCTCAAGTAGTAACAACATCTCCTTACTGATCGTCAACATAGGTGTGTCTCAAGAATGTGTGCTTAACCTCCTGCTCTATTTCCAACACCACCTGTTTCAAGAACTGCTACTTCACTATCAGGGTGTAGCAACACCCTGACCATTTTGACAACGATGTAATGAAGTTGTTCTAACAAGTGTAGCAGTTAGTGCAAAGCTATTACCGCTTGGGGCATTCTGGAGTTTGGAGTCCAATTCCAGCATCATTCTGTAAGGAGACTTTCTATGTTCTCTCGGTGGAGTTTCTTTGGCTCCTCCAGTTTCTTTCCACAGTCCAAAGGTGTATCAGGTAGATTAATTGGTCATTATAAATTGTCCCATAATTAGTTTATACTTGATTGGGGTTGTGGGGTTGTGGGGTTGCTGGGATAGCATAGCTCAAAGGGCAGGAAGCACCTACTCCGCATTGTATCACTAAATAAGTAAAAATAAATAAATAATTGTGGTCTTTCCTGTAATAATGTGTTTAGTTTATGTTTATTGTCTGTTTTTACCCCATGGGATATATTATGCATCCAGTGCTTTGTGTCTGTGATGCAATTAAGTTTTTCATTGTGCCTGTGTATACCTGTACTTGCGCATATAACAATGAACTCAACTTTGACCTTGATTGTGCTTAGACATGGTGGAATCAGCTTTGAATTTTTCTGTCTCCTATTCTATCTATTTTTGAGAGTAACAATCTTCAATGTAGAATGTATGTTTGCTAAAATGGTGCAGAATAATGTGTTATACTTTAGTGCTTAGTTGTTGTAAATGGAGTCAGATTTTGTTACAACAGTCACTCTCAGGAACGCACATTTGTCTATTTTGAAAGGAAAAGGACAGATGCTTGAATGTCTAATTAATTTTTGCAGGCAGATGTACAAGGAGTTTGCCTTAATCTCATTAGACCAGACATCGTACCATTGTGGAATGATAATATAAGCCAAAGTCAACGAGGATGGAGGCTCAGGAGCTTCAGCACTTGAAGTAAAAGTGATAGTTTTATCTCTAAAGTTTAAGAATTTTGTGAATGTTGCTTTTTGGCTCAATATGTTAATAATATTTAGCTATTTGATTCCAAACCTACTATGATGCATTTTCTACATTCAGAACAAGAGATAATTTGATATTTTCTTATTGGGGCATATTCTGGAATTAGATTATGTAACAAAATATTAACTTCAGCACCTAACTTCAACAACCAATCCTTAGACCTGGACATGGATTGTAGATTAAGTTTAAAATGCAGCCCTGGACAAGAGTTTCCTGGAGCTGTGGACCCAGTTAGTTGAAAACTAGACAATGCTAGTTGTCTATCATTTTGGGTGTCTGGAGTGTGGGTGCAAAGAAGGAGATGTGAAAATTATATGTAATTCAAAGGAAGCATTTTAACTATAGAATTGTCCTTTGATTTTTAGCATATAAGATGTCATGTATATTAGGACAAACAGGCCTCTTTCTCCAAAGAGTCTCAAAATGATGCCTGCAGCTTGTTTTTATTGCCACTATATCCACTAGCTACAGAGTCTTTCTGGTGACTTTGTTCACATTACAACATTCATCCTCCTAAAATTATACAAGGCTAATAACTTCCATTCATTTTATACATTTAATAGCAAATTATCATATTTCACTTCATACAAAAGGGTGGCACAACAGACATCTAGTAGCCCAGTAACCCAGCCTCATTCCTGACCTCAAAAGTTGTCTGTATGCACAATTCTCTCTGTGATCATATGGGTGCTCCAGTTTCTTCCTGTATCTCAAAGGTGTGCAGATATAAAAATTTTTCTCTCAAATATTTGAGGGTGCATTTCCCCAGAGAAGGAACAATTAAAACTGGGGTGGCCAAGAAATCAGATTTCCTGGAATGCAGGTTTCTTGTCGATTGTAAGGCCAGAGATGTTTCTTGGAATGCAAGGAGAAAGGACATTGAGGTATTTGAATATAATATTGAGAATTTTAATCCTGGGGCACCAGTAATCGATATGAATAATGATATGTCCCATATCTTGTCCCACAAGATAGAGAGAGAATATAAGTATGTGTTGCGTAGTGTGTTTGGAAGACGGCTCCTGATTTATTAGCAGGTTATATGTACAATGTGAGATGCGAGTATGAGCCTTGCAGTATGGGAGCTTGTGAAATGTATCGATGTTATATTAGTTATTCGAGGTATAGATTTTCAGAAGGTGAATTATAAGCATGTGGTACTTTGTGCAGTGAATGAGCCAACAAGTGCAGTTGATAACAAATAACATTTACACCTACACTTGTCAATAATCCTGACCTTCGTGGTGTTTTGTTTTTGCTTAGAAATACAGCATAGAGAAGGCCCTTTGAGTCATGTCACTCCAACAACCCCCAACAACCCTGTTTTAACTCTAATCAGTCATAGGACAGTTTACAATGACCAATTAACCTACTTAATTACCAATTAATGTGTGCTACTGTTGTTTTTTTTTGAATCACTGGTCCACATTCCTTGCATTAATCTCTGCTTTCACCGTCTTTGGAGGACCTTCTAGCTCCTTGGAATGACCTAAAAAGTACTCCGAGACATTTTTGGCTTTAAGCACTGTTGTGTGTCACCCATTTGCTGCTTATGAAAGTGGCATAGAGCAGTTCATCTGCAAGGTTTGCAGAAAACGTTAAGAATCCAGATTCAAAGCCAAGACTAAACTAACATTGTCAGTTTCAGTGAGGTTACTACAGCTATTGGAATTTCTTTCAGATTTCATAATGAAACACATGTGACCTTCGTATTCAGATCTTAAAGGGACATAACATTGCACAAACAACAATCCTCCAGCAACAGGATTGTTAGTACTGAATGAATAGATGATGCTAGGTTTGAGAATAGTTCTGAGGAGTCAGAGGGAAAACAGTGTTTAAAGAGGACATGTTCTTTATGTGTAAAGTCCTCAAACCATCCGGGCCTAAACCCAAGTGCCCCGGTAGGAAACTTCTGGGAGGTTTCTCAAAAGTTACGACTGCAGTATTTGATTGCTAGCACTTTTGGGAAGTTTGCTGAGCAGGCAGATGTTTGTGCTCTAACAGAAAGAAGAAATATTTTTTTTTGCCTTGAATACAGGATTGAGATGAACTCCTTTATGCAATAGTGAAAGATTAGTAGCAGCCTGGAGTGACCCTGAGATACCTAGTTGAGGATGGTAATGATGGTCTAGTCTCGAGGAGCAAAAAGGTATGAGAAGTTGTGAGGGTACAGATCTTAGGGAAGGTCAGTAATGTAGTTTGAGTATTGGCCTTTAAAGTTAGGTTTCAGTTGCCGTCAAAACCATTTGGGGTTTGCACAGATTGTTCACTCCCTCCAAGTACAACTTGAAGGCAAACCTTACTTTTTGTTCTGCTTCTTTCATGTGCTGGAACACAGACTCACAAGAAAAACTTAAATGGCCTATTCACCATTCAGTTAGTGATTATGGGGCAACACAAGATTTGTCCAATACCTTTCAAGGTGAACTAGTAAGATAGAAATTGGAAGATAATCAACACATCTTTTGGTGCTCATCTGATGTTGTCTTAGCAATGAAGGACTAAGAGTTTTACAATCAGATTGTTAAATTATTGACGAACTCCTTGTTGAGGTAAATCTTTTTCAGCTACAGCTGTCCCAGTTGAAAGAAATGAGGGAATTCATTTGATTTAAACATAACTATTTTCTGACTCTAGCTATGGACTATTGCTAGATCAGAAAATAGTAAAGTTTAATTAAGATTATTTTTCTCATTTGTTTCAATGGGAACATCTATAAATGGGAACCAGTTTAAAGATGATTCAGGCTATTGGTAGAGTTATTGGATCTAGGAAATTTGACCTGCCCTTTATACTTGAGAAGTGTCCATTAGTACAATGCAGGGGTTGCTATGAGTGTAATTGGTAGAGTATAAGGCACTGTTGTCAGCATAAGCCTGCACTAGTGCTTGACCTCAGGATGCCTGTAGGGAAATGCAGCTGGATTCCAGCAGAAGACCGAACATGGGCAAGGGGATTAGCTTGCCGCGCAGCACAGTTGGGCTGAAGGACCTGTTTCCATGCTGTATGGTTCTTGACTCTATGACACTACAGGGCATAACACAATGAGTTCTTCATCTTTGCACTGAGATAATCATGAGCCACCTAAATCCTGCACCTGTTCTGAGGAAGGCAGGCTTTTGCTACCACAGCTGGGACTAGGTTCTTCAATCCATCAAATATCACAGAGAATACAGATTATCTTAATGAATCAAAGTGATCTTCAATGATATAAGAAAGTATCTTCCAATTTGTATGAAGCATTATTGATTGGAAAGAAATACTAGCAGGGATGATGGAAGAGCAGCGAAGGCTGGAGTTTCTGGGAGCAATTCAGTGCAGGGTAGATACATCCCAAGGAAGAAGAAGAATTAGTTATATAGGACCTTGGTCAGACCCCACTTGGTGTACTGTGCTCAGTTCTGGTCGCGTCACTATAGGAAGGATGTGGAAACCATTGAAATGGTGCAGAGGAGATTTACAAGGATGTTGTCTGGATTAGGGAGCATGCTTCATGAGAATATATTGGGTGACCTTGGCCTTTTTTCCTTGGAGTGATAGACGATGAGTGGTGACCTGATACAGGTGTATAAGGTGAGGAGAGGCATTGTTTGTGTGGATAGTCAGAGGCTTTTTCCCGGGGCTGAAATGGCTAGCATGACAGGGCACAGTTTTAAGGTGCTTGGAAGTAGGTACAGAGGAGACGTCAGGGGTATGTTTTTTACACAGAGAGTGGTGAGTGCATTGAATGGACTGCCAGCGACGGTGGTGGAGGTGGATACGATAGGGTATTTTAAAATACTGCTGGACAGGTACATGAGGCTCAGAAAAATAGTGGGTAATTTTGAATGTAAGGACATGTTCGGCACAACTTTGTGGGCTTGTATTGTGCTGTAGGTTTTCTATGTTCTTAAGAATTCTAAAGGCATGATAATGCTATCGTGGCTGACAAGAGAAGTCAAAGCAACATAAAAACCAAAGTGAGGGCACACAATTGAGAAAAAGTTAGTAGAAAATTAGAAGATTGGGAAGCTTTAAGAAACCAACAGAAGGCAACTGAAAATGTCATAAAGACCGAAAAGATGGAATAGTGAAAGTAAGCTAGCCAATAATATTAAAGAGGATACCAAAAGTTTCTTCAGATATGTAAAGTATAAAAGCGAAGTGAGAGCAGATCTAGGACTGTTGGAAATGATGCTGGAATGTAGATTTGGGGACAAGTAAATGGTGGATAAACTGAATAAGTACTTTGCTTCGATCTTCACCATGAAAGACACTAGCAGTATACCAGAATTTTGTGAGTTTTGGGAGGAGGAGGGCAAAAGTGATTGAAGGTGCCATTTCTAGGGAGAAGGTACTTGGGAAAATAAAAGGTCTGAAGATAGATAAGTCACCTAGACCAGATAGTAACACTCGAGGGTTCTGAAAGAGGTGGCTGAAGAGATTGTGGAAGCATTTGTAATGATCTTTCAAGAATCAGTAGATGCTGCCATGGTTCTGGAGGAATAGGCAGTTGAAAATGTCACTTGAGGTCCTTGGAGGCACATGATAAAATAGGCCATAGTCAACATGGTTTCCTTAAGGGCAAATCTTGTCTGACAAATCTGTTAGAATTCTTAGAAGAAATAACGAGCAGGATAGACAATAGACAATAGATGCAGAAGTAGACCATTCGGCCCTTCGAGCCTGCACCGCCATTCTGAGATCATGGCTGATCATCTAACTACCAATACCCAGTTCCTGCCTTGTCCCCATATCCCTTGATTCCCCTATCCATAAGATACCTATCTAGCTCCTTCTTGAAAGCATCCAGAGAATTGGTCTCCACTGCTTTCCGAGGCAGTGCATTCCAGACCCCAACAAAGGATAGACAAAGGAGAATCACTGCCCGTTGTGATTTTCAGAAGGCCTTTGACAAGTAGCCACACATGAAGCTGCTTAGTAAGTTAAGAACCCAGGATATACCGGGAAAGATACCAGCATGGATAAAGCATTAACTAATTGGCAGGAGGCAAAGTGTGGGAATAAAGGGAACCTTTTCTGGTTGGCTATTGGTGACTAGTGCTGTTCCGCAGAGTTCTGTGTTGGGACCAATTCTTTTTACGTTAAATGTCCATGACTTGGATGACGGAATTGATGGCTTTGTGGCCACGTTTATGGACAATATGAAGATAGGTGGAGGGGCAGGAAGCATTAAGGAATCAGGGAGGCTATAGAAGGACTTAGACAGATTAGGAAGATGGACAAAGAAGTAGCAGAATGAATACAATGTTAGGAAATGTATAGTCATGCTCTGTGGTAGAAGAAATAGAAGCGTTGACTATTTACTAAATGGTGAGAAAATTCGAAAATCTGAAGTGCAAAGGAACTTGGGATACCTCATGTAGGATTCTGTAAAGGTTAATTTGAAAGGGTGGGTCAGTGGTGAGTAGGCAAATGCAATATTAGCATTCTTCTTGAGGGGACTGGAATATGAAAGCAAAGATGCAATGTTGAAGGGCTGGAGAGGCCTCACTTAGAATATTGTGAGCAGTTTTGAGCACCTTATCTAAGAAAAGGTGTGTTGACATTGGAAAGGGTTCAAAAGAGGTTCACAATTATGTTTCCAGGATTGAAAGGCTTATCATATGAGGAGCATTTGATGGGTGTGGACCTGTACTCGCTGCAATTCAGAAGAATGAAGTGGCATCTCATTGAAGTGCATTGATTGGTGAAAGGCCATGATAGAGAGAATGCGGAGAGGGTGTTTTCTGTGGTGGGAGAGACTAAGACCAGAGGACACTGCCTCAGAAGAGAGGAATGTCCTTTTAGAATGGAGGTGAGGAGGATTTCTTTAGCCAGAGAGTGGTGAATCTGTGGAATTTGTTGCCACAGGCAGCTGTGAAGGCCAAGCTATTTGATATATTTAAGGCAGAGGTTGATAGATTCTTGATTAGTTGGGGCATGAAGAGATATAGGGAGAAGGCAGGAGATTGTGATTGAGAGGCAAACAGATCAAATGGCAGAGCTGACAAGTGAGCCAAATGGCCGAATTCTGCTCCTTCGTATATCTTATGGTCTAAATATCTACAGAGAAGCACAAATTTAACATCATCTCATGCCTGAACATCTACCAATGATACAGAAATCAAAGACAATGCATATCAATTGCAATTTTTTTGTTGATAAGATCTCTAGAATATGTAATAGACACTAATTCCATGTTAATTTTGCCTCAATACCTATAAAAATTCCCTTTATTACCCCTGATGAAGAGACAAATAATAATATTATGCTGTATTGCAGATATCTCAGGAACCTGCAGAAAAAATCTGACACTAGAGGGCAGTTGAAAACAATCAAAAAACTTTAGTTTGAAATAGTAGATTTGAGCAAAAACCTTTAAACAGTGCACATTCTCTGTTAAATGCCAGCTTGGGAACTTTGGCTTTCAAGAGGTCTTACTAAGGTATTTGTCATCCTAAAGGTGTTTGGACTCTGATCTGCTCTGGGGTTTGCCAGCAGGAGCAAACATAGTCCCTGAGGGTTTTTTCCAGGACTGATTGGACTCTCTTATTAATTGATCATTGACTGCAGATGTTACCAATTAACATCTGTGTATTTAAACTGTGCTTTCTGTTTAAGCTGTGGTTACTTAGTTCAGTCTGAGTGTGTGATACTGTAAGTAGCAAGAGCCTCTGGGATTTTTTTGAGTCCTTTTCTGTCTGTGTGTGTTTTTAATATCTGTTTACTGTCTGCCATTTCTGTATCTTACTTGTGTACCAGGATCTTGGATTACTGAATTTGTGTTCAGATTACTGCATTTTTGAGTTGGACTGGTTGCCTGTTGTTGTCTATGCCTGGCTTTTGCCTATCTTGGCTACAATAAAGTTAAACATGCTTTTGAATCTGCTCATTAACTCTTGTCTGCAACATGGTTTCTGCCATTTGGTTCCCTCACAGTCCTCAGTGGTAGAAAGCTGGACTTTCAACTGAACAACCTGATTTCAATTCCTAATTAGGCCAGTTCCCTTTCCAAATGTGATTTGGGTTATTCCACTGCCCCCCCCCCCCCCCCAACCACCCGGATGAATATGGCACATTCACAACCTGCAACTGCTGTTCTCAGCCAAATAACCAACTACATACCAGGGCTGCAATATGTACCATCTACAAGTTTCATTCTGTTTACTCACTTGGAGGCTCCAGCACCAGGAAAGACAAAAGCACTGGGGATCAGTCCCAAAGTATGTGCCATCTGGATGGGGATGGAGAAACTAAAACCAGATGTATCAGTATTGCAGTGGAGTAAAGAGAATTACAGAGGAGTGATGAGTTGGCCAGAATTGATTGGAAAAGAAAACTGATGGGGATGATGGTTGAGCAGTAATGTCTGAAATTTTTGGAACCAATTCTGAAGGCCCAGGATATATATATTCTGAAAAGAAGTATTCCAAAGGAAAGATGACAAGCCATGGTTAACCAGAGAAGACAAAGCCAACATAAAAACCAAAGAGGGCATATAATAGAGCAAAAATTAGTGGGGAGTTCCAGGATTGGGAAGCTTTTAAAAACTAAGAGGGCAACTAAAAAAGTTATTAAGAAGATAAAGATGTAACATGAAAGTAAGGTAGCCAATAATATTAAAGAGGGTAGGAACAGTTTCTTCAGATACATCAAATGAAAAAGAGAGTTGAGAGTGGATATCTGACCACTAGAAAATATTGCTGCAGAGGTAGTAAAGGGCACAAAGAACTGGTGGCCAAACTGAGTAAGTTTTTTTTTACATCAGTCTCCACTGAGGAAGATACTAGCAGTATGTGGAAGTTCCAGGTATCAGGGGTCATGAAGTGTGTGAAACTACCTTTACTAGGGAGCAGGTTCTTGGGAAACTGAAGGGTCTGAAGGTAGATAAGTCACCTGGATTAGATGCTATACACCCTAAAGTTCTGAAGGTACTGGCTGAAGAGATTGTGTAGGCATTAGTAATGATCTTTCAAGAATCACTGGTTTCTGAAATGGTTCTGAAATACTGGAAAATTGCAAATGTCACTTAACTCTTCAAGAATGGAAGTTCTTGAAACTACAGGGCAGTTATTCTGACCTCAGTGGTTGGGAAGGTATTGGAGTTGGTTATTAAGGATGAAGTCTCAGGGTACTTGGAGACATGATAAAATAGGTTGTATTCCGCATGTTTTCCTCAAAGGAAAATCTTGCCTGAAAAATCTGTTGGAATTATTTGAAAAATCAATAAGCAGGATAGACAATGGAGAATCGATTGATGATGTGCATTTGGATTTTCACCAGGCCTTTGACAAGGTGCAACACATGAGGCTACTTAGCAAGCTATGAGCCCATGGTATTACAGGAAAGAAACTAGCATGGATAAAGCAACAATTGAATGGCAGGAGGCAAAGAGTGGCAATAAAGGGAGCTTTTTTCGGTTGACTGCTAGTGGCTAGTGATGTTCCCCAGGGGTCTGTGTTGGGACTGATTCTCTTATGTCAATGAGTTGGATGATGGGATTTGTGGTTTAGTAGCAAAGTTTGCAGACAATATGAAGATGGGTGTAGGGGCAAGTAGAATTGAGGAAGTAGAGAGACTGCAAAAGGACTTAGACAAATTAGGAGAATGGGCAAAGAAATGACAAATGGAATATAGTGTCGGGAGGAGTATGGTCATGCACTTTGCTTGAAGAATTGAAAAGGTTGACTGTTTTCTAAATGTAGAGAAAATACAAAATGCTGAGGCACAAAGGGACTTGCGAGTCATGTGCAGGATTCCTAAAAGGCTATTTGCAGGTTGATCTATTATACAGAAGGCAACTATGATGTCAGCATTAATTTCAAGATGGCTAGAATATGAAAGCAAGGATGTAATGTTGAAATGTTATAAAGCACTGGTGTGGCTTCACTTGGAGTATTGTGAGCAGTTTTGGGCCTGATATCTTAGAAAGGAAGTGCTGAAACTGGAGAGTGTTCAAAGGAGCTTCACAAAAATAATTTCAGGATTGAATGGTTTATCATATGAATAGTGTTTGATGGCTCTGGGACTGTATCTGTAGAATTCAAAAGAATGAGGTGTGACCTCATTGTAACCTATCGAATGGAGAGAGGCCTTGATAGAGTGTATGAGGAGGGGATGCTTCCTCTGGTGGGAGAGCCTAAGACCACACATACAGTCTGAAAATAGTGGGGTGTCCTTCTAGAACAGAGCTGAGGAGGAATTTCTTTAGCCAGTGAGATGAGTATGTGGAATTCTTTGCCACAGGCAGCTGTGGAGACCAAATCTTTATGTATATTTAAGGCAGAGGTTGACAGATTCTTGATTGGTTGGGGCATGAGGAATATGGGGAAAAGGTGATTGGGGCTGAGAGGAAAATTGGATCAGCCACGATAAAATGGCAGAGAAGACTCTATGGGTCAAATGGCCTAATTCTGCTCCAATATCTTATGGTCTTATGTCATTGTTCATTTAACATCAGTTTGTCTAGGTGATGCTGCTCTGTTCCCTATGGGAGTACCTTCATCAGGCAAACTAGAGTTGTGAAAAAATCTGCTGGCTTTGCTGGCAGGGCCACAATTTAAAAACAAATAGATACCACAATTTTATTATTAATTTATTTCCCTGTTGCTGTTTCTTTGATGCTAATTTATTCAAATATCATGGAAATATCTTATTCAGATAATCAAAAATGATCCAGTAAAAATAATTACAAAAACGACAAAGGATTAAAAAAAATCTTTAAACAGTATAAATGATAATACGCATTGCGTGAAATTGCACTGCATTATCTCTTTTGTAACACTGTCAATGACAGGACTCCAGTTAACAACTGGTCTCTGTTCACTTCAGTTCATTTCAGTTATAACCACAAGTCACTCTTGAAATTCACCTTTTCAAATCCTTGGAAAAGGCAAGAGAATTTCAGTTGTGCAAATGCAAACTTTGATTAAGTTATTCTGCAAACCCATCAAAACAGAACTCCTATACCATCTAGATTTATAGCATTAAAGGATGTATCTTGAAGTGAACGAGCTGGAGTTTGACCTATCTGGTCCATTCCACAATGAAGTTAAAACCTGATTGAAAGTCTAACCTTTTTATCCATGGAGCCCAACTATTAACTGAGGGATCTGTGGACCCCAGGCTGGGAACCCCTGATATATAAGTTGCATACAAATAGATGGCAGATTCTGTGAGATATCAAGAAACTAACAGCCTGTGAAAGTGACAACAGATTGATAAAGATGATGATGATAGATATATGAGACTACCTCAATGTGGTAAACATTTTTGTTCAGCTCTGAGAGCAAAATCCTCAACGTTATCTGTGTTAATGGATTCTGACTTGCAAATTCTACATGGCCAAATATAAAATATGATAAAAATGTATTGTTTCTGTCCTTTTATTGCTCAATAGATAACTTCATGTCCTTGAAGCAACAAGCAGTTTGGAATGGATAATTCCCTGATCTTGTCCATCCAACGAGAAAACACATCTGGAGGAACAGAAGGGGGAAAAGCTGATACTACATGGTAGTAAACCTTAGCAAAATCCCAACTCACTGAACCTTTCCTCATAAGATAGCATTCTAGTAAAGCAACATACACAAAATGCTGGTGGAACGCAGCAGGCCAGGCAGCAACTACAGGAAGAAGTACAGTCAACGTTTCGGGCTGAGACCCTTCATCAGGTCTAACTGAAAGAAGAAAGAATAAGAGATTTGAAAGTGGGAGGGGGAGATCTGAAGTGATAGGAGAAGACCAGAGGGGGAGGGATGAAGCTAAGTGCTGGAAACCTGATTGGCAAAAAGGATGCAGAGCTGGAGAAGGGAGAGTATCATGGGACGGGAGGCCTAGGCAGAAAGAAAGGGGGAGGAGAGCACCAGAGGGAGATAGAGAGCAGGCAAGGAGTGACTGTGAGAAGGACAGAGAGAGAAAAGAGAGAGAGAGAAAAAGGGAAAAATAATACATAAATAAATAAGGGATGGGGTAAGGAGGAGAGGAAGGTCATTAATGGAAGTTAGAGAAATCAATTTTCATGCCATCAAGTTGGAGGCTACCTAGACAGCATATAAGGTGTTGTTCCTGCAACCTGAATGTGGCTTCATCTTGACAGTAGAGGAGGCCATGGATAGACATATCAGAATGGGAATTGGACATGGAATTAAAATGTGTGGCCATTGGGAGATACTGCTTTCTCTGGCAGACAGATAGTAAGTGTTCAACAAAACAGTCTCCCAGTCTGCGTCGGGTCTCACCAATACATAGAAGGCAGCACCAGGAGCACCGGACACAGTATACCACACCAGCTGACTCACAGGTGAAGTGTTGCCTCACCTGGAAGGACTGTCTGGGGCCCTGAATGGTGGTGAGGGAGGAAGTGTAAGGGCAGGTGTAGCACTTGTTCTGCTTATAAGGATAAGTGCCAGGAGGGAGATCAGTGCAAAGGGATGGGGGATACGAATGGACAAGGGAGTCGCATAGGGAGCAATCCCTGCGGAAAGCAGAAAGAGAAGGGGAGGGAAAGATGTGCTTGTTAGTGGGATCCCGTTGGAGGTGCTGGTAGCTAGGGAGAATTATATGTTGGACTCGGAGGCTGGTGGGGTGGTAGTTGAGGACAACGGGAACCCTATCCCTAGTGGTGTGGCGGGAGGATGGGGTGAGAGCAGATGTGTGTGAAATGGGAGAGATGCATTTGAGAACAGAGTTGATGGTGGAGTAAGGGAAGCCCCTTTCTTTAAAAAAGGAAGACATCTCCTTCAACCTGAAATGAAAAGCCTCATCTTGAGAGCAGATGCAGTGGAGTCAGAGGAATTGCAAGAAGGGGATGTCATTTTTGCAAGACACAGGGTGGGAAGAGGAATAGTCTAGGTAGCTGTGAGAGTCCAAGTAAAGCTCCTCTGTGCCCTTTCTAAAGCTTCCACAGCCTTTCTGTAATGCGGTGACCAGAAGTGAACACAATACTCCAAGTGCGGTCTAACCAGAATTTTATAGAGCTGCAAGATTACCAAATGTTTCTTGAACTCAATCCCCCAACTAATAAAGGCCAGCTCATCATATGCCATCTCAGAAACCTGCATGTCTTAAGTTCAGTGATCTGTCATGTTAAATATAATTGCATGTCCTCTCTAGGTTATGACAGGACTCTATTCCTGTGGACTTTCTGTAACCTGAACAGTTGCAAGTTGTAAATGTGGTCAACTGGCAATATACTTAATTAAAAAACATAGGGCAAACGAGGGTGATGTGTAGCTAAACCAGGGTACTTAACTAAACCATTCAGATATGTCTGCAAGATGCAATAATATTGCTACAGAGTTCACATATAACAGAAGGTGCATGCAGTCCAGAAGCTGCCATGCTATCAGCCTGCCAGTCTCCCAAATGCTCATTTATATGTACAGGCTCTCCGTAAGTTAGGTCTCCATTGTGTCAGAAAGACCTGAGCTAGAACCACAGTTGATATTCTATTGAGAATAAAGAGCTGTTGTAATCCTTCTGCACATGGACCTTGCAATGGGCAACACATTACAAAGAGGGCACCTTAGTGCCTTTATATTCTTAGAAGTTGCACGGATTTGGTATGTTACCAACAAAATTGACAGGCTTCTGTGGATGCAGTGTGGAGACTAACCTAACTGGTTGCAACATGGCGTGTTATGCAACCAATGTACAGAAATGGGGATGTCTACAGAAAGTGCAGGATACAGCCTAGTCTATCACAGGGAAAGCCCACCCCAACACTGGGCACATTTACATGGGCCACTGCCACAAGAAAGTTGCATCCATTCAGGCCATGCACTCACTCTTCTCACTACCACCACTGGGCAGGAAACCCTTCGTTTCCATACGGCCATATTCTAGGTAATCATCAGGCTCTGAACCATTGTGGATAACTTCATTCGCTTCGACCTTTACTTCAGTTTGAACTGATTCGGTGCACTATAAGCTCATTTTCAATTACTTCTACAACTCCTGTCCTCAGTATAATTTTTATTTGGCATCAATTTTGCCAACTTCTGGTAATTTTCCCCCTCCACCTACCCTCTTCTTTATTTCTCCAGTCTGACCTCTTACTTCTTCTCACCTGCCTGTCATCTTCCCCCTGTGTCCCTCCTCCTTCCTTTTCTTCCATGACCACTCTCCTCTTCTATCTGATTCCCTCTTCACCAGCACATTGCCTTTTCCACTTATCATGTCCCAGCTTCTAACTTCACCACCCCTCCTCCACCCACCTGGCTTTACTGATCACATTCTAGTTTATCTTCCTTCCCCTCCATCCACACATTCTGACATCTCTCCCCTTCCTTTCCAGTCCTGATGAAGGGTCTTGCCCCAAAACATCGACTATTTATTCAGTTCCATTGATGCTGCCTGACCCGATGAATTCTCCCAGCGTTTTCTGAGTGCTGCTATGGATTTCCAACATCTGCAGAATCCTTCATGTTTGTTATTTTTATTTGCTCATCTTTCTTTTGTTTTCTTTTAATTGTTTGTCTGCCTTCGGCTATGTATAGTTTTTCATAAAACTTTATGCTTTTACCTTTTTTCTGTAAATGCTTATAAGAAAATGAGGATAGGTTATCATAACAACCATGCACAGTAATAATAAATTCACTTTGAACTTTGAATGACAAGGGTTGATCTTGTCTCTTTCTAACCTAGTTCAAATCTTCTGGTAAGCATTGTAGGTTTTATAAGATATTAGATGCATTTTGCTCTGAAATTTGTAAATAAGTGTTCTATTAGTCCTGGTTTCAGTTTTTGATTGTTTCTGAATTTTGTTACAGTTCCAGAAGAACTGCACCAAAACTTAACATTAATACATTAAATTCACATCCAGAATTGTCAAGAAATGAGAAGCTTTTTATCCACCATGTACCTTAAAAATATAAGATAGTATAGAACAGGAACAAGCACTTTTAACCCACTATGTCTACACTGACTATAGTGCCAGTCTAACTAATCCCATCTGCCTACATATGATCTTTATTCCTTTAGTCTCCTGCTCGTGCACAGGAGCACAGCAGTCTGTTAACAAGGCCAGCTCTCTCATGGCCACCATCAATAACATCTGCAAGAATTCTTTGCCACAGGCAGCTGTGAAAACCAAGTCTTTATGTATATTGAAGACACAGGTTGATGAATTCTTGAGCAGTTAGGGCATGAAGGGATGGGGGAGAAGGCAGGAGATTGGGGCTGAGAGGAAAATTGGATCAGCTGTGATAACATGGCAGAGCAAACAGCCTAATCCTGCTCCTATATCTGATGGTCTTATGTTCTCAAGGAGGTAGCATCTATCTCTAAGGGCCCTCACTACCTGGAGCATGCTCTCTTTCATTTCTACCATTGATGAGAAGGAGCAAGCCACTTTTAGACCCACAAAACAATTCAGGAACAGTTTCTTCACTTAGATTTCTCAATGGCTCATGAACTCATGGATGCTTCCTGATTATTCCTGCATTTTGTACCATTCATTTATTTTGAAATTCATAGCAATTTTGTATCTTTCAACTGTACTACTGTTGTGGAGCAATAAATCTCACTTCATATAAGACAGTGATAATAAATCTGATTCTGATTCTGACTCCAATTCTGAAGTGTTTTTCTGTATGCATTATAAATGTTGCTGTCTTATCTCCTTCGACCACTTTTCTTGAGGGTGTACCACTCTCTGTGGAAAAAAAAGCTTGCCTCACACATCTCTTTTAAACTTTTCCCCTCTTTCCTTAAACCTGTCTTCTAATATTTGACATTTTCACCTTTGGAAAGGCATCTGACTACCCCATCCATGCTTCACATAATTTTACATTGTTCCATCTATTTCACCCTCAGGCTCCAACACTCCAGAAAAAAGAACTTCTCCTTATAGTTAATGCTCTTCACTCCAGGCAACTTCCTGGTGCACCTCTTCTGCACTCTGTCCAAAGCCTCTACATCCTTCCTGTAAACAGAGCTAGGCACAATGCTGCTAATGTGGCCTACCTAAAGCTTTATACATTTAAAATATCCAGATAATATGCCTAAAGCCTATTCTACTTGAAACAACACAGGCATTGATCATTTGCATTGACTTAATGCTTTATACTAGAGCAGCAAATAACAAACAACATTTATGCAGGGTCTTCCCAAGTTCCAGTAAATCAGGTTCTTGCTCTCTATTATGGGAAATGGCTCTGATTCAACCTCAAAAGAGACAAACTATCTTTACAGTCACATGACTACTCCTTTGTAACTTTAACCTGATATCTGTACTTTTATTCCTCTTTCTGTTCACAGTCCCAGGACCACCAGCAAGTTAGCTGTCGCCTTTGACCTTAATTAGCTGCATTTATAAGAATCCTTCCTTAATACCGTACCCTTCTGTCCAGTTCTGCATCATGTCCTGTGTTAAGTACCTTAGATAATGGGTGATTTTCTACCAGTAGATTATCTATTCAAAACCACTTGTTTTTTTGTCCTTTCCCTTGCTGTTTAAATAAAAGATAGAGAATGACAAAAAAAATCTTGAGCAAAATTAACGTAATCTGCTTGAACTCCTTTAATTCAGAAATGTAGGAGTTAAGTCTTACAGTCTGAGGGGTGACCTGCTTGTGGTTACTGCAAATGAGAACCAAGTGTGGAGGAAGGAAAAAAAAACACAGAAAAGAAAGGCTAGTGAGAATACCCTTTATGGTGTTTTGTAGCCTTTGGGAAAGGAAAGCAGTGTGGTTTCAGAAAGACAAGATTAGTACCTTCCCTCAGGCACATCATAAGGAGACACTTTTCAATCAGTGCAGTATAATAGGTATCATCTGGAGAACATGGAAATGTTTCTCAGTTAGGAATTATAAGAATAACTTGGTAAAGTTCTTCACTGGATTTGTTTTTGTCAGCTGCACTCATTAGGATACAAGGTCTAACGATATAAAGATTATTATAAAAGAGATGAAAAATAATTATGGGTATTACTGCCCATAGCTTTGCACAAAATCTTTGAGACTAACTAACATTATTTATATTTCTGTGTGAATCTCTGTGAAGCAGCACTGTATGATACTGGATTATTAACAAACAAATAAGGAATTGAATGGAATTAGTTGTATTCAGCCCTGCTGACACAGGTACTAAGTTGTCAATGAAATCTTCTAAATGATCTAGATTTTGTGTGATGTTATGGCAAGGAGCTTTGCATTAAAGGTAATGTAATAGAATCATGAATTCTACCTCAAGGGACCATTCATCCTATTGAATCCATACAGATTCCTTGTAGTGCAATCATAATTGACATCTTTGTTGTCTTTTGCACATTGGTTGTTTGTCCAACTTTGCTGTGTACAGTTTATCATTGATTCCATTGTGTTTCATTGTATTTACTGTGAATGGCTACAAAAAAATCAAAATAAATTTGTATAGATGGATTTTCTTGTGGGCATTCACAGTAAATGAGCAAAACCATTTCTCTTTTACTTTATCCAAGATACAATGTTTGGAAGCCCTTCACTGTCACAATTCCACTTCCACCAACAAATGCTCAGGAAAATTATAGTAACAACAACACACACAAAATGCTGGTGGAACACAGCAGGCCTGGCAGCATCTATAGGGAGAAGCACTGTCAATGTTTCGGAACGAGACCCTTGATCAGGACTAACCGAAAGGAAAATGATAGTACCTGGAGAATCTTTATCCTTTCCGTTGGATAAAGGAGGTTGAGAGGAGACTTGATTGAAGATGATGAGTCTCTTTCTACTTTGATGATAAATTTACTTTGAACTTCGAACATGTACAAGTGCAGGTATGTACAGGTGCTATGAAAAACTTACCTGCAGTATCATCACAGGCACATAGCACAAGATGAAAGCTTTCACAAGAAAAACATAAATTGAACGTAAATTACACATATTTTTAGAAGAACACAATTAGAAAATAGAGTACAAATCCATTGACGTGTAAAGTGATCAAAGTGGTCGTGGTTTTGCTATACTGAGGTAGTGATTAAGGTTTTGCAGTTTGTTTCATGAACAGAATGGTTGAAGGGAAGCAGTTGTTCCTAAACTTGGTGAAATGGGACTTCGGGCTTTTGTGCCTCCTGCTTGATGGTAGATTTGAGAAGATGGCAGGGCCAAGATGGTGGGTATCTTTGATGATGGATATTTTCTTCTTGAGGCAACACCTCATATAGATACATATCAAGAGTGAAGTGCCGGTGATGTACTACCTTCTGAGTAAAAATTACTCTACCTACTGCTAGCCCCAACCCTTTCCTCCATCTACCTTGTAGCTTGTATCTTAAAATCTCTGGTCCCTGGTGCATAAACCACCTGGGAGCAACAGCTCTTGATCTTTTACCTGACTGAAACCAGCGATGACTTGTAAACTTCAATCAAGTCTTGCAATGTCTTTGATCCAAGAAGCACAACAAAGGTTCTCTGGGAATTACCATTTTCCTCAGCGTTTGTTGGTGGAAGCAGAATTATGGTTGAAGGTGGCTTCCAACTGGTATATCCTGGATAAAGTGTAAGTAAATGTTTGGTAAGCAACACACACACAATGCTGGAGGAACACAGCAGGTCAGGAAGCAGCTACGCAGGGAAATGAACAGTTATTATTCTGGTGTAGTAATAAACAGTTATTATTATTTTAACTCCTAAATAAAAAGTTACTATTATTATTCATATTCTGGCTTTTGCATCATCTTTTCGAGTTCTGATATAGGGTCTGGGCCCGAAGCATCAGTTGTTTTTTTTCCCTCTATTGATGCTGCCTGACCTCTGAGATCCTTAAATGTTGCTCAGGATTTCCAGTATTTGCACAATCCCTTGTGTGAATGATTTTGGTAAGATGGATAAAAATAAATTAGTCCACCAGAGTCATCACTAATGAAGTTGAGATGTGGGCTTGACTGACATGCAGCCTGAGATTCTAACCGCTTTCCAAGCCGGAAGGATCGACATAGGAAAAAGCAACTTACTCTGGAAAAAATTGGAACTAAAAAGAGAAAATAATGCAGATATCTAGCAGATCAGACAATATTTGTGGAGATAGAAATACACTTAATGGTTTGTTCGACAGAACTAATTATAACCTTAAAAGGACTTATTCTGAATTGGATTGATACAGAAAAGGAACACTTCATCTTACAATTAGCATCTTACCAACAAGACAGGTTCTTCTATCTTTGAAAGTTCACACAAAATCACTACAGCATACCTGTCAACAAAGAACCCATTTTTACTGGAAGGACTAATTAGCAGAAGGGAAAATTCTGCCTCCATCTATTATTGACATAGCTTGCATACAGATTGCAAAGAAGGGCACAGAAAGGGAATCTATGTTTCACTTGTATCTGCTAAACATTATCAGCTTCTCTTCACTTCTTTTATTAATAGGAAGGAGCAGCAAACTTGGTATGCTGGAAGGATTGGCTCAATTGCATTTCCTTTTTAATTCATCTATTCTGTTGTGCCTCGACTAGTAGAACTTTGAATGTAGTGATCATGGAGCAGAAATAGGAAATGTTGGAAGCCTTCAGTAGGTCAAGTGGATGTATGGAGACAGAAACAGAGTTGGAGGTGCGTTACTGGGCAGTGCGGCTCTTTGAGCCCGTAGGGCCTGTTCTAAGTTATTCTGCTGAACAAATAAATAATTAACAGCTCCATTGCCACCCAGTCAGGCCAGTGGCTTAGAGTGAAACACGACCTATCTGTTAAAGATGAACTTTATTTGTCACAGGTAACATCAAGACATATAATGGAAATATATTGTTTGCATCAATGACCAACACAGTCTGAAGATGCGGCAGCGTCTTTGGGGTGGCATGATAGTGGAATGGATGGTGTAATGCCATTACGGTGCCAGCCATCTGGGTTCAGTTCCCTCCACTATCTGTAAAGACTCTGTAGGTCCTCACCGTGACCATGTGCGTTCCCTTCCACATTCCAAAGACCTACAGGCTCGTAAGTTAATTGGTCACATGGGTGTAATTGGGCAGTGCGGGCTCATTGTGCCGAAAGGGCCTGTCACTGTGCTGTACCTCTAAATTAAAAAAATATATAAAATGTGCTGTCGCAGCCTGAAAGTGTCTCCATGCTTCAGAATCAGAATCAGGTTTAACATTAATGACATAGGTCATGAAATTTATTTTGTGGCAGAAGTACACCGAACTCCAAGCCATTGATTCCTTCACTAAAGCTTATATGAGGATGAGCCTGTCACAAAATTCCAAGGAAAAGAAATCTTTCTCAATCTTGTACCATTTCACAAGACCACACTTAACCTCTAAGTCCCAAGGAGAACCTGGACCCAATGATTTACTTCCCACTTTTCAGTGCCACCCTTCAGTGAGGGCAGATCTCGATGATAAAATTTAACAATGTCTTCAGTGTTCCAGCAGACCTTTCGGCCACCTTAGGAAAAGAGTGTTCAAAAGTCAAGACTTAAATTGAGAAACAAGCCTGAGTTCTACTAAACAGCAGTGACTTCCACCTCTCTTTATGATTTGGAATAAAGCCAGCCAACAACAAACACTTCAGTGCATTGGAGAAATACCATCAATTCTGCCTCTGCCAAAATCCTCCATCTTCACTTCCTGCTTCCAAAGAACACTACTGCCCAGTCCAGCATCTCATCAGAAAGAGCATATGTACTTAGACTCAACAAGGTGCCTTGGCCGAGTCACCTTGTCTGTTTGGTCAAAACCTAGTCCACAAAGCAAACACTTCATTCCACATTCTGGAGTAAAGAATATGCTTAACATATTGTTGAAAAAAAACCCCCCATAAAATTCTCACCGAAACCAAATGACTTTATAATAACATATGGATGATTTTAATTACTGAATTTGGCATCATTGTACCAAATAATAAAATAAGTGTTCCTGTGTCCCTTTTATTCCACTAATCCACATTATGTAGTAGTTGATGATACGTAATTGTATAATGAACCTATGCTATCTGTAGTTTTGTTCAAATGAAATAATGCAACAGATGCATTTTGATTGAGGCAGTTGATAAAATAAAATCTGTCTTTAAATATTAATAGTAAATTTAAGCTCCAAAGCTGGAAAGTTTCTAATCCAAAGGGGAAACACTCTTGCAGTTGATTATGCTCAATTTTATTAGGGTAGTGTAGAAAATATTCTGCCAAAAGGAGTGGGCAAACTACACTGGACAACAAGATCTTTTTCCAAAGTGTTGCTTCCTCAGAAATTTGAAGCTGAACGCAAACATAATTTCAGACTACTTGTACAATGTAGCAATTCACGTAGAAACAAGAAATTAACTTTTAATGATTATAATGT
Source organism: Hypanus sabinus (assembly GCF_030144855.1). Classification (NCBI taxonomy): domain Eukaryota; kingdom Metazoa; phylum Chordata; class Chondrichthyes; order Myliobatiformes; family Dasyatidae; genus Hypanus; species Hypanus sabinus. Next base: position 128,257,820 of record NC_082710.1, on the reverse strand, counting down.
GTTTAATTGCATAACGGTGCTGACACTTTGCAATAGTTCAACTAAGCTAAACATGTTTTATTGACGATTTTCATTTATACTCAAAATCTGAGAATTCTCACTTAAGTGTCCAACAATAATCAGTTAGCACTGATGGATTCCAGTTGCCCTGATACCATTTCTCCATGCCCGCAATGTTCTGGTGAAACCTTTTACCATGTCAGTGACAGTGACAAGATTTGTAAGTAAGAAGACCAAACGGGAATCCAGAATATGAATCTGTAGATTACACGTTACACTTCATGGTCTTCAATGCTTGAACCATGTTGTCAACCAGCTGCACATAGTTTGGTGATCTGTAGTTGCCAAGAAAACTTTCAACAACATCTTTGAATGCCTTCCATAAGATTTTCTCTGGTCCCACTAGAAGTTCTTTGAATTACCTGTCATTGATGACCTGTTTGATATGCAGTCAACAAAAATGCCTTCCTTAATCTTGGGATCAGTTATTCTGACTTGAATTATGAATTGGAATGACGACACCACCGTCTTCGGACTCATCCAGAACAGTGATGAATCTGCATATCGACAGCAGGTGGACCAACTGGTGCTCTGGGTGCAGTCGGAACAATCTGGAGCTGAACACGTTCAAGACAAAGGAGATGATAGTGGATTTCAGGAGACATCCCCCCGTTACGTCCCCCCTCACAGTCCTCGGCAGCCCTGTGTCCACCGTGGAGAACTTCAGGTTCCTGGGAACCACCATCTCTCAGGATCTGAAGTGGGAGCAGAACATCAGCTCCATCCTGAAGAAGGCCCAGCAGCGGATGTACTTCCTGCGGCTCTTGAGGAAATATGGTCTGCCTCAGGAATTGCTGCTGCAGTTCTATACTGCAGTCATTGAGTCTGTCCTGTGCACCTCCATCACTGTGTGGTTTGGAGCCGCCACCAAGCAGGATAGAACCAGACTACAGCGCACAGTGAGGACTGTCGAGCGCGTTATTGGAGCCTCCCTGCCCTCTATTGTGGACCTGTACTCTTCCAGGTTGAAGAAGAGGGCGGGGAACATCATAAAGGACTCCTTCCATCCTGTGCAAGGACTGTTTGAACTGCTTCCGTCTGGAGGCGCTTCAGATCCCTCCAGACTAAGACTAATAGGCACAGGAGAAGTTTTTTCCCTACTGCGGTCACTTTGCTGAACAGTTGACTGCCGGTTAACTGTCGGCTAACTATTACTTGGATTGCACTACTTGTATGTATAATCTATATTTTCATTTATATTTATCATTATTATTGTTATGAGCAGAGAGACAACATCTGCCGGAAGTAAATTCCTTGTATGTGCACAGGTACTTGGCGATTAAAGTCTGATTCTGATTCTGATTCTGAATAACAAATATAGGTGATTTTTTTTTAAAAAGATGCGTGACAGGGACATTTTATTGTGACTTTCATGACCAGCAACCCAAAACCCATAAAGTACATCCAAAAGTATTCAGGAAAGTAAATCTTTGTTTTCCATGATTATTATACTCTCACCACCCAGGACACGCTCTTTTTGTGTTACTACCATCCTGGAGGAGGTACTGAAGACCCACACCTTGTGATTCGGAAACAGCTTCTTGACTCCAGCATCAGATTTCCCAATGGCACATGAACCCATGAGCATTACCTCATTGTTAATTTGTTTTTGGTTGCATGTTTTTTTTGTAATTTAGAGTAATTTTATATCTTTCCACTCTACAGCTGCCATAAATCAACATACTTCTTATGACCCAAACACAGATAATAAACATGATTCTGAATTAAACCAAGGTTTTGTTCGGAAGAAGTATTCACGACGCTTAATAGAGGAAAGGGAAAAGGTACAGTAAAAGGAACCATATTCCCAAACCTCCCAGTGAAAGTGCCATGGATGGCATTGTAGTTCATTGAAGAGCTGAATGACAGAGGGAAGGTTTATTTGGGAATTCTAATAGGAAAGGGAGAACACAAATGGCTTCACACTGAATATAATGAAAATGAAAGAAGATGATCTACAGACTGACACAAAGACAGTGAGAAACTATTGCGGTTTTGGGAGGAAGGGAAAGGGTGAAATCCGAAGTCTGATTCATAGCACAGACGGCATTAATTGTCCTGTTGTCCTGATGGGAAAAGGAGGCATACCTGACTGTAGAAACTAAAGGTTGCATCACTGGAATTAATCAACTGAGAAAGTGAAGTTGAGCTATTCCAGAATGTATTGGAGAGTATTGATTATGTTGATTAAGTGCGGGGAGTGGTGGAGGGGGAGCAGCAAGATCTTCTACATAAATTTGTTTTATTTAATCAATTGATATTATCAGACCTAGGTCAATAAAAGAAGATAATCTTGCATAAAAATTTTACCCTCCTTGTATAGCATTGCTACTATTCTGGCTTGTAAGTAAATAGAATTGTTAGATTTTTATGAAAAGTAACTTCACTGAAAATTTACTGGTATAGTTGCACAAACAGATGAATGATCGGATGGATTGAAAAATATTTGAAGTTGACCAATAAAGTGCAGTTTTATAAATGAAGATTAGAATTTATTATGTAAGAACATTAAAAAAAACAAAGATCTATTCCTGAAATTTCTTGTTAAAAAACCAAGGGACAGAATTTGTTCAAATTTTGGAAGGAATGTTCAAAACATGTAGCATGCACATAACAGAGACGAACGTCCAAATTTGCTGATCTTTTCCCAGTTTAGTTTTCATTTTGGGATGGCTGTGATTTCTGTATCAATAATCTACCATAAGTCAACTTCAAAAACAATCATCCACTTTGACAAAATAAGCAACATGTGACCTGTTCATAGTAAATTCATTGAAATAATTACTTCCACATTGCAACAACTCTGTTCATTAGAGAACATTTAAAGTTGCTCGAAATCATCTGGTCTGTTTTACCATTTGCGTATCTTCTCCAATTAACTGTTAGTTAATCTGCATGGGGAGTTTATAACTTAGTTTGTCTGCATTTCGATCCAGCATGATTTGTAGAATATTAGAAATCTTTGAATTCAAATTAGTGCCCAAAATATGTAAATTGTGATCGAAGAAGGACACCTGAAGAAGGACTAAATTATTTGGTTAATGATGACTAATTAAAGTCCTAACAAATCATCAAAATCCACAGGTAGAAATGTCGATCCTGTTGAAAATCAGGAGCAGGCAATTCACATCTTCATTCACTCAATAGTTCCACATGCACATTTTACCCAATAATAATCCACTGAAGTGACCATTACCAAGTGCTTAACTGTACAAACCTTCAGAGACAAACATAGACTTGATGACTAGTCCCACATTATCAGGGAGCCTTCCTATATATTTTTACAATGATTGGAATTTATTATGTAAGAGCAAAAAATGCAACAAGGATATATTCCTGAAATCATTTGTTTAAAAGCCAAGGGACATAAATTTGCTCAAAATTCGGAAAAAGAGTTCAAGGCATGTAGCACACACATGTAACAGGGAGAAACATCCAAATTTGCTGATCTTTTCCCATTTTAGTGTTCATTTTCTGATTTCCTTATCAATGATATACCATATCTAAATAAACCTTAGAATACTTGTGACTTCCCTACTATGTGCAACTGAGTTATTCCTTGGAAGAAAGGATAATTGTGCATACCTTCAGAGAAAACTGCTTTGTTTTATTGTGATAAGTAAGCATATAAATCACCAAAAACCTAAAAATAACTTCTGGGAGTACCTCCATGCTACAATGCAATGAAGATTTAAAACATTTAGTACTAAACAAAATGCACTGGTATTTAAGTAGTTGGCCATCTGGATGTGGTTATCCTGGCTCTGAAACTGGCTTCATTCTGACCTTTCACATCACTCACTTGAATGATGAATACAAATCGATGCCTGCTATTGAGCAGAGTCACCTCAGGCCTTTCTCCGATGCCACGATCAATTGTAGCATGAGGTAGTTTAACTTACCAGCAGACTCCACACTAGGCTGAGTTTTGTGGTCAGTGACAAACCATCCACGTTTGCTGAGGATGTAAAAGGCCCGTATTTACACCCCACCCCCCCACCCCAAACCCGTGGATCTCCTGAGACCAACTTGCAAAGCAAGGCTGTCTCTTTCCTCAGTGACAGGACATCCAAGTGCAATTATTACAATGCAGAGTTGTGGGTGGAAGGGATTTGGTCAAAAACAAGCACATCCATGAAAGTACTGAAATAACTTTAACAATAGCTGTTAAAGTACGATGAATGTATACAACACTCAGAAATGTTCTAAAACTATTAAACAGGCCTATTTTTTCAAGTCTCTAAAAAATGGAATTGAAAATCCTTTAACAACAATCAAAATCATTTTCAAATCATAAGTTATATAAAATTTACGTTTCTCTCTCACAGTCTTTCCTCTCTATTCAACTTAATTGTCAGGCAACTCATGGTGTTGTTGAGACAGATTCTCCAGCATAACTTTAGGAAGTTATTGCAAATTTATACTCCTTCACTGAACCGCTTGAGGAGTTCCACATTGTTGCCAGTAGTTCACACACCTATGCACTCCATGGAAATCTCAAAAACAGTGATACTAGTACAGTAAAATGTAAGCAGCCACACATTTTCCCTCAAAAGATAGGTCTTTGGCTTTAACTATGATTTATCTTAGTCTAGGCCAATTATAACTCCCTCTTGTTATTACTACTGCTATAAAGGTAAAATTTTACTAAATTTAAAGGGTAAGTTTATTTATCTTGTTGCTCATGCAAGCAAATGAATAAAAAAATAGAGTATAGAATAAAATTTATTGCATTGGCCAATCCCCATTTAATTGAGGCCTTGGAATGCTGGCTCCAAATGCAACCTCGCCAAGTGAATGAGACAGGAAGTACAAACCAAAAGTCTAATTTAAATTAGACACATAGGTATCATGTGGATCCATTAATGTAAACACTCTTTGCTTGTAAACATTGTAAACTAATGTGATAGGATTCATAAATCATTTTTGTTCCATTCTTAATATATGAGGATTTCTAACCAAGTTTCCAAATGTTTAATAAGTTGTACTGTGGAGAGCATTCTGACAAGCTGCATCACTGTCTGGTATTGGAGGGGGGGGGATGCAGGGGGCTACTGCACAGGACCGAAAGAAGCTGCAGAAGGTTGTAAATCTAGTCAGCTCCTTCTTGGGTACTAGCCTACAAAGTACCCAGGACATCTTTAGGGAGCGATGTCTCAGAAAGGCAGTGTCCATTATTAAAGACCTCCGGCACCCAGGGCATGCCCTTTTCTCACTGTTACCATCTGGCAGGAGATACAGAAGGCTGAAGGCACTCACTCAGCGATTAAGTAACAGCTTCTTCCCCTCTGCCAGCCAATTCCAAAATGGACATTGAACCTTTAGACACTACCTCACTTTTTTTAGTATACAGTATTTCTGTTTTTACAGTTTTTTAAATATCTACTCAATATATGTAATTGATTTACTTAGTTATTTATTATTTATTTTATTTTATTTTTTTTCTTTCTCTGCTAGATTATGTATTGCATTGTATTGCTGCTGCTAAATTAACAAATTTCACATCACATGCCGGTGATATTAAACCTGATTCTGATTCTGAAATCAACTCTTTTCTACCAGGAGTTATTTAATGGAAATCTCTCAGAAATGCTGGAAAGCAGGAAGATTTATTTTATAGTCCTGATTGTTTTCAGCAAGATGCTTTTGAAAAAAACCTTTTTTTCTAATATGAAATTCAAATACAACCACATTTGTCGATTTCCTAAGTTGTCTGAGGACCCACATCCTATGATCTTGTTCAAATGTTGCAGAAAACCTAGGTCATGGGTCCTGCAGATCTTGTCACCTCCCAGGATAATGTGGTTTGAGCAGAGCTGTGCTATCCTGCTTGACCTGCGAGGTAAGTAAATTATGATCTCAGTCAGAGAAACAATTCTTCATTACCCCCTGCACTCTATTATTCCTAACTTCTGTCATCACTACTCCCACTCATTCCACTATTGAGGCCTGCCAACACTACTATGATGTGCAAACACTACTATTCCTCCAACCTGGGTGACAGCCAATTGCCCTAATCTCCTTCAGTCATCAGTCTCACCCAGTCTTAACTTCCAACCCCAGCTATTCCCAGTAGTCCAGACTCCAATCGATCTCTCAGCTCCCACATGCCATCTCTTTGCCTTTAACACTATTCTCGGCTGCTCCCCACAATGACTGCTCCCTTTGATTCCATTTACTATTCAATACTTTGCCTGTTCTTTATCCATTTACCATACCCATTATCTGTTCTCTCTCCCAGTCCCTTATCCAACAAATTGTTGGTTCTAATAATTCCCCCATTTCATGTCCCCTCAAAGAAACTGTTGACTTTGATACTACATCCTCCAACTATCTGCTGACTCTAATTCTGCCTCCTCTCAGTAATAATCTGTCTGCTTGGATCCTCCCCACACACATAATCTGCCAGTTCCAGTTTTCTGCCCTTCCACACATAGTACCCCACATTCACCAATTATCTCATCTTGATCCCAATCCCAATCTTAATCATTGCATCAGCATACCTTTCACACCCCCCACTTGCTAGAGCCTCTGACCTTCCAAATACACAGAGCAGGAAGTATGCCCTTGCCTGTGAAAATATGCAATATCTTTTCTAAGGTAAACACAATTGCATTTGTCGTTGACAGTCCAACCATAGTTAGATGATGCTTTTTTGTATAGTATATTATCCTACTAACAGTGAGAGGACATCCACAAGGATTAGGGAGGTGGTGTGCATAAGAAGACTGTAAAGCAAATTTGTCTTGCTTGTGTAAATAAAAATTATTTGCTCAGAAGGGACACATTGTACAAATTCAGGGCTTTTCCAAAATCTCCTGAAGCAGTCTAACTATGCTGTCCTTTAGTTGTCATTGAATCCAGTGGAAGATTATACCCTCAAAGAAACAAACTTTGCATTGAGAAAATCATATAATTTCAGAACTGGAAATTGCCACTTATGATCGACTGAAAGTCTGAATGAGTGGTTGGTTCTCAGTGCACAGAAGTGTTTCCGGAGACAAGGGAATCCTCTAGTGGTGTAAATTGTCAACTGCACTAACAGTGTTATTTTATTAGTTGTGTTCATATTAGAACTTATTAATTGTGGTTGGGAGTGTAAACTCTTTACAGAATTGAATGGACCAGAACTGGTCTAATAATGTGATCACATTCTGTTATTGCCTGCAATTAATTCTACATTGACTTTCTTGGCTGTTTTATACACATAAGGCAGAATTTGAGCATGGATATAGTTTGAGAATTTGACAGTCTGTGATAAAAATAGTTTTCTATTCTAATTGATTGTAAACATGTTACCAACACCCCCACCTTAAAAACATTATCGCTATCACTTCCACCCACCTCGGCATTTGGAATTGTAAAGCTCTGGAGTGTCACCTACTGCAGAGTAGTTCAACAGCCCGTTTCACGCTCCCTCCATTTACTGAGTGAGGTGGCTTGTTTCCTCAATTATCCTGATATAAATCAAGACTAATAATCATATTCTTCCTTATGTCAGTTTTCAATTAACTCACTTGGTAGATCCAAAATGGTTATACCAAAGTAGATCTCCCATCCAAATAATGAAATATATATCTACTTAATGGCTAAAGTTCAACAACATAACCAACTTGACAAGAGTCTCCATTGTTTGTGCAGCAGGTGAGCTTTTTGCTTTAGTGAAAACCAGCAACATAATATGGTGGTCCAGTGAGCATTCTATTAGTCTCAGATTTTGTTTTGGATTCTTCACTTATTAAACATGCCTATTCTCTGAAGGGGTAATTGTCAGTAACATGCCTCATGAAGTTTTGTGGAACTAAAGGCAGATGGTATTGTCTTTGTGCTGAACTTTGATACGCTAATTGCTGGTTATGAGTTGCCATGGGGCAGTAGCCTAACATTATCCCTCTCAGAAGGGTTCAAAGTACCTGGACATTCACTTTCTTACTGGCTTGAATCAATTGCAACTCCATCAATCTGGTTAGTATTATTCTCTAAAGCCGGTTTTAAAACTCAACAAAGTTTACACATGTGAAAAGCACATGTAGGGATATAGGAAATATGTCTGTCAAGCAAAGAAAAATAAATACAAGATGGTCAATGTAACAGAAATGGAGAAGAACGTGTACAACAGAGCACTACAAAGAAGATAATGGGTACTGACCTAAACAGATAAGATCAAGGATCTGACAGGCTGAACAATCAGTGCAAAATGGAGACAAACCAACTGCAGATGCTGGAATCTGCAGTTCCATACAAAATGCTGGGTTGACTCAGTGGCACAGTGAGCATATGAGGAGAAAATGGGCAGTTAACATTATGGGCAGAGACCCTTCACCTGGCTTGAAAGACATATGGGAGAGAAAGAAAAGGGAAAGGGTGGAATGAGAACAAGGTGAGGATAGGTGACAGGGAAATGGAGAAGGGAAGAGTGGAGAGCAGAGTTTGGGAGGTGATGGTGGAGTGACAAAGGGGTACAGAGGATGGAGGAGGTATGTAGACCATGGAACCAAGTAAAGAAGGTGTGGAGGGCAGATGGGAACATTGGGGAAATGGGAATCAGTGTCTGGAGTGTGGGGGTGCAGGGTTTGTGCAAAACGCTGGTTTCAGCTGAAGGTGGGAAAGAGTAAGTCAAAAAAAGTTAACACGTTGGCTCAAAGCAGTCGCTTGGATTGATACTTGAACACAGTTCTGAACAAATGTTTATTGATTAAAGTTGTGCTTTTCAGTTGAGATTTTCAGCTCAGCCCTGGTCTGCCTGTTCCGTTTTCTCAGTAATCATCAGAAAAGGGTTCCCCTGATAATTCATCACATCTACTGTTTGTGGAAATTCGCCATGTGGGGACGAGCTGCTGCATAGCAACACTGACCAAAGTCAGTCATGTATCAAATGTAAATCACTCTAATTTCCTCTAGATATAATCAGATGCATTAGAAATGGATGTTTCGTTCTTCAATTTTAGATTTAATTATCAGTCAGGAGTCAATTTACAAAATTACTCTTATGGAAAACATTGCTATTTCATAATATATATTAAGACGGTGCAAATCAGTAACAACACTAATAAGTAGCTGGGGGAGGCAATATTAAGAATGTATGAGTAGGATGTTAAGAGCCTACCCTATAGTTAGGGTACATAACAAATATTAACTTCACCAACATCCAATCTTCAGACATGAATGTGGATTGTACATTGAATTTAAAATGCAGCCCTGAGCAACAGTCTTCCAGGAGCTGAAAAGCAGACATTGCTGATTAGCATTCATTTTGGGTGTGTGGAAGTGTGGGTCAGAAGAAGGAGCTTTGTGTCACTGATATTAAACCTGATTTTGATTAATATTTGAATGGCATTGAAGTATTTCGGTCACAGTGCATGAAATGTCATACAATCACGTGAACCGTATCAAATAAAATCTGATTCTTAGCCCTGTGAAGGGTAGATTACCTCAAGTTTGATCAAAAAGGCCTTTGAGGAAAAACCTCATGGAGAAAAGTGAACCAGAGAGATTTATGTAGGAAATTCTAGGGCAAGGGAAATGATAACTGAATGTAAGACCACCAATAACAGGCTGAATGAATTTGGGCTGAACAAGAGGCAAGAGCAAAAGGTCAGAAGGTTATGGATCATGAGCAGACAGAAAGGATTAGTTTAATTTGACATCATGCACAGCATAGACATGGTGAAATGAAAGGCCTGTTCTTGCACTTCACTCTTCTACTTTCTCTGTTCGAACTGCAGTTTTGTCATGTTGAAGTATTATAAAACTAGAAAACAGAAGAAAGTTTCAAGACATGGTGATATTGGGAAGCAAGATGAAAAGATTAAAACTGACCTTCTGGCCAAGATCGTGCCAGCATACAATGCTCCTTTGGTTGACATCTCCTGGACAGATCATGAAACCATATATTTCTCTTCTTTTACGTCTTTTATCTTTGTGTTTGTTTTCTCTCTTGGATATAATTCTGGAACTATTGGAGCCTGTGATTTGCTGTTTGGAGATAGTTTGGGTGCTCCAGCACTCTGCAGTCTCCAAGAGGATTCTGGGTTGCAGAGGCAATGTATGGGAGCCTCATGGCAGGTTGGCTGCGGGTCAATGCTCAACTTTATTTTGCTGATTAAATCTTCCATTGTTTGTCGATTAAAACAATGAGGAAGATTGAAGCATTTAAGCAAATGGGGGAGCTTGGAGATCATTTGGGTGCCTCAGTGCTCTTGCAGTCTCTGAAAGTATTCTGGGAGACAGAAGCCATGGTGAGAAATCTGCGGGTTAGGGCTCGGGCTGTTGTTTGACTCCATTTTGCTAATTAAAGCTTCCTTTGTTTGCTGATTAAAGTGACAAGGGAAGTTGAAGTATTGAGGTGAGTGTGGAGAGCATGTGCTGGCTTTTGATGGCTCAGCTCCAGAGAGAGAAAGGTCTGCCACTCCTCAGGTTTTCTGCATTTTGGTCGTGCACTTGGACTATAGACTATTTCTTTCAGTTTTATAGTTCTTTTAATATTCTGTGTTTTTCACCCAATTTTTTTTGTTTTTTTTTGTGCAGAGAGGGAAATTTGGGGATCCGTGTGCTTGTTCGCTTTTGTTCTTTTTTAGTGTGGGAACAGGGATTTTGGGTGTTAATGTGCCTGTTCCATTTTTCTTCTTTTTCTTGGTGCAGGAGGAGGGATTTGGGGGTTGATGCACTTGTTCCATTTTTGTTTGTTTTTGTGTGGGGAGGGGAGATTTTTTGATGATTGTGCTGCCTTTCTTTTCTCTCGTCTTCTTGGCTAGCCGGAGAAGAATTTCAAGTCATATAATTTGACAATAAATGAATCATTGAACCTCTGAATATTTGAATCTTTTGAAGTGTTATTTAAATAAGTATTGACATTGTTTGTGAGGAGAGGAAATTTAGTGAGTGAACTAGTCTTGGATCAAATAAGAATATGAATGGCAGAGTATTAGATCAATGATGATGGAGAGTAAGATTGTATTGAACTAAGCCAGTGTTGTTGTATCAATGTCCTAAATGAAAGATTTAGCTGCAAGTGAGCTAAGGTAGGGATGGAGTCAAGGGATTACTCAGCAGCGAAAGTGATGTCTAGATGATGGAGGGATTATGGTAGTGATACTCAGATCAGGTTAACAATGAGGCTAAGGCTGTAAACAGTCTAGTTCTGGTTCAGAAGTTTTTGAAATTAATATTAAAACCATTGCGAACCAACCAAGCTTGACAGTATGTGACCCTTATCTATTTTTATTGATGCACCACAGAAAGCGTTCCATCTGAACACATAACAGGCTGCTCATGACCCCAATAAAGAGCAGAGAGTTGTGGATTCATTTCAGTACATCACAGAAAGCTTCCTCCCCTCTATGGCTGTGTTTCAGCAAGGCAGTCAGTACAATCAAAGACTCCACCTACCTCAGATATTCTCTCTTCTCCTTTGCCCATCAAGCAGAAGATAAAAGGGCCTGAAGATGAACCAGGCTCAAGGACAGCTTCTATCTGACTGTTTTCAGACTCACAAGCAGACCTCTTGTATAAAAAAGATAGATTCTTAACCTCACCATCTTTATAATCTTGCACTTTATCATTCATCCCACGTCTCTGGACCTTTTACACTTTATTCTGCATCGTTACTGTTTTATTTTATTCAACCTCTATACATTGAGTAATGAGATTGTATAGTATGAACAGTGCACAAGACAAGCTTTTTACTGTATTTTTGGTATATGTGGCAAAAATAAACTAATACCAATACCAATAAAACATTAAAATTCACTATTTAAATTAATGTATCAAAAATAGAAAAGAAAGATTTCCTTGTATTAACCTTCACAGCTGTTTCTTCTTATTAGCCTGGCTCAGAATTAGCAGATAAGTTTACCAGACCTATTGCAGGGAAATCGGTGAAGTATCCATTCCACAAGAGGAGTCCAACATTAGAGCACAGGCAATCAGCCGAGTAGGAAATAAAGCTTCCACGAGTGCTCAGAACTTCCAACAAGTTATGTAAGTAAAAGCTGGCAATCTCATATGGAATATTGGACTGTTATGCATTAAGTATGTCCCATTAGATAGACCATAGAAACAGGCCATTCAGCCAACAATATTGTGCTGAATCAATTAAATTAGTAATCAAATGGCTAACTAAACGAATCCCTTCTGCTTACACAAGATCCATATCCTTCCATTTCCCTCACATACATGCATCCATCTAATCATCTCTTAAAAGTCCCTAACATATCGGCATCTGCTACCTCACCAGGCAGCACATTCCAGACACACACCACTCCCTGTGTAAAAAATTTGCCCCTCACATCTCCTTTGAACTTCATTACTCTCGGCTTAAATGCATGCCCTCTGCTATTAGACATTTCAACCCTGGAGGAAAAGAAAAGATAGTCTGTCTATCTATGCCCCTCATGAACATATAAACCTCTATCAGACCTTCCCTCAGCTTTGGCCAGTCCACAGAAAACAACCAAAGTTTGTCCATTCTCTTGTTATTGCACAACCTCTAATTCAGGCAGCATCCTGGTAAACCTCTTCTGTACCCTCTTCAAAGCCTCAACATTCTTTCCTATAGTGAGGCAACCAGAACTGTGTGCAGTACTCCAGATCTAACCGAACCAGAGTTTCATAAAGTTGCAACATAACCTCTTGACTTTTGAACTCAATGCCTCAACTAATAAAAACAAGCACTCCATAAGCCTTCTTAACTCCCCTATCCACCTGTGTAGCTACTTTCAGGGAGTGATGCTCTTAGACCCCAATATCCCTCTGCTCATCAATACTGTTAAAGATCTTGCCCTAAACAGCGTAATGTGTCTTTACATTTGACCTACCAAGGTGCAATTCTTCACATTTAGTTGGGTTAATCTCCATCTGCCAATACTTCAGCCATGTTTGTAACTGATCTATATCCTTCTGTATTCTTTGCCGGATATCTACAGTATCAACAATACCACCTGGCTTTGTATTATCTGTAAACTTACTAAGCCACCCATCTATATCAGCATCTAGGTTTCTGTACAGATTCCTACAGATCACCACTAATCACAGACCTCCAGCTAGAATAAGTCCTTTTGACAACTATCCTCTGTCTTCTATGGGCAAACCAGTTCCAAGTGGATAATTCACAATAGATCCCATGCATCTCAACCATCTGGATGAGTCTCACCAAGGAACTTTGTCAAACTCCTTACTCAATTCCATGTAGAAAATACTCACAGTTTGACCTTCATCAATCACCCTTGTCACCTAGTCAAAAAGCTCAATTAAGTTAGTAAGACATGACTTGCCCAGCATGAAATCATGTTGGTTCTCCATAATTAATAGACAATAGACAATAGACAATAGGTGCAGAAGTAGACCATTCGGCCCCTCCAGTCTGCACCGCCATTCTGAGATCATGGCTGATCATTCACTATCAATACCCAGTCCCCGCCTTGTCCCCATATCCCTTGATTCCCCTATCCATCAGATATCTATCCAGCTCCTTCTTGAAAGCATCCAGAGAATTGGCCTCCACCGTCTTCCGAGGCAGTGCATTCCACACCTCCACAACTCTCTGGGAGAAGAAGCTCTTCCTCAACTCTGTTTTAAATAACTGACCTCTTATTCTCAATCCATGCCCTCTGGTACTGGACTCTCCCAACATCTGGAACATATTTCCTGCCTCAATCCTATCAAATCCTTTAATTATCTTAAACGTTTCAATCAGATCCCCTCTCAATCTCCTCAATTCCAGCGTGTACAAGCCCAATCTCTCCAATCTCTCTGCGTAAGAGAGCCCTGCCATCCCAGGAATCAACCTAGTGAATCTACGCTGCACTTCCTCAATTGCCAGAATGTCCTTCCTTAAACCTGGAGACCAAAACTGTACACAATATTCCAGGTGTGGTCTCACCAGGGCCCTGTACAAATGCAAAAGGACATCCTTGCTCTTGTACTCAATTCCCCTTGTAACAAAGGCCAACATTCCATTTGCCCTCTTCACTGCCTGTTGCACTTGCTCATTCACCTTCATTGACTGGTGAACTAGGACTCCTAGGTCTCTTTGCATTTCTCCCTTACCTAACTCTACACCGTTCAGACAATACTCTGCCCTCTAGTTCCTGCTTCCAAAGTGGATAACTTCACATTTATTCACATTGAATGACATCTGCCAAGTACCTGCCCACTCACTCAGCCTATCCAAGTCTCCCTGTATTCTCCTAACGTCCTCTTCGCATGTCACACTGCCACCCAGTTTAGTATCGTCAGCAAACTTGCTGATACAGTTTTCAATGCCCTCATCTAAATCATTGACATAAATCGTAAAGAGCTGTGGTCCCAATACAGAGCCCTGTGGTACCCCACTAGTCACCTCCAGCCAGTCTGAGAAACACCCATTCACTGCTACCCTTTGCTTTCTATCTGCCAACCAGTTATCTATCCATGTTGAAACCCTGCCCCCAATGCCATGAGTTCTGATTTTACTCACCAATCTCCTATGTGGCACCTTATCGAATGCCTTCTGAAAATCTAGGTACACAACATCTACTGGCTTACCCTCATCTAACATCCTTGTTACACCCTCAAAAAACTCCAACAGATTAGTCAAGCATGATTTGCCCTTGGTAAATCCATGCTGGCTCGGCCTAATCCTATTTCTGCCATCTAGATGTGCCACTATTTCGTCCTTAATAATGGACTCAAGCATCTTCCCTACGACTGACGTTAGGCTAACAGGGCGATAGTTCTCCGTTTTCTCCTTCCCTCCCTTCTTGAAAAGTGGGACAACATTAGCCACTCTCCAATCTTCAGGAAATGATCCTGAATCTAAGGAACATTGGAAAATGATTACCAATGCATCCGCAATTTCCTGAGCCACCTCTTTTAGAACCTTCTGATGCAGACCATCTGGACCCGGGGATTTATTAGCCTTCGGTCCTACCAGTCTACTCATCACAGTTTCTTTCCTAATGTCAATCTGTCTCAATTCCTCTGATATCTTATGACCCTGGCCCATCCATACATCTGGGAGATTGCTTGTGTCCTCCCTGGTGAAGACAGATCTAAAGTATGCATTAAATTCTATTGCCATTTCCCTGTTTCCCATAACAATTTCTCCCAATTCATTCTTCAAGGGGCCAACATTGTTCTTAACTATCTTCTTTCTCTTCACATAGCTAAAAAAGCTTTTGCTATCCCCTTTTATATTCCTGGCTAGACTGAGCTCATACCTGATTTTTTCTCTCCGTATTGCTTTTTTAGTTAAGATCTGCTGTTCCTTAAAACTTTCCCAATCATTTGTATTCCAACTCATCTCAGCCCTGTCATACTTCTTTTTCTTTAATGCTATACAATCTCTGACTTCCTTTGTCAACCACTGTGGCCCCTTCCCCCTCTTTGAATCCTTCCTTCTCATTGGAATGAACTGCATTTGCATCTTTTGTATTATGCCCAAGAATATCTGCCACTGCTGATCCACTGTCTTTCCTGCCAGGGCATCCGCCCATTTAACTTTGGCCAGCTCATCCCTCATGGCTCCGTAGTCTCCTTTATTTAATTGCAACACTGACACCTCTGATCTGCCCTTATCCCTCTCAAATTGTAGATAAAAACTTATCATGTCATGATCACTACTTCCTAATGGCTCCTTTACTTCAAGATCACTTATCAATTCCTGTTCATTACACATCACCAAGTCCAAAATAGCCTCGTTCCTGGTTGGCTCAAGCACAAGCTGTTCCAAAAATACATCCCTTAGACACTCCACAAACTCCCTATCCTGGGGTCCAGCACCTACCTGATTTTCCCAGTCCACCTGCATGTTGAAATCTCCCATAACGACTGCATTACCTTTAGCACATGGGAATGTTAACTCCCAACTTGTACCCAATATCCACGCTACTGTTTGGGGGCCTGTACACAACACCCATTAGGGTCTTTTTACCCTTACTGTTCCTCAGCTCAATCCACACAGACTCTACTTCCCCCGTTCCCAAGTCACCTCTTGCTAAGGACTGAATCTCATTCCTCACCAACAGGGCCACCCCACCCCCTCTTCCCATATTTCTGTCTCTACGATAGCACGTATACCCTGGTACACTCAATTCCCAGGCCTGATCCCCTTGCAGCCATGTCTCCGTTATCCCAACAATATCGTAGTTCCCCATTTTCATCTGAGCTTCAAGCTCATCTGTCTTATTTCTGACACTACGCGCATTCAAGTATAGAATTCTTAGCCCATTCCTCCTCTCTTTGCTTAAAACACTGTCTACTGTACCTAACCCAGCACCTTGAACTTCCATCGGGCAAATTGCACCCTGAATTTTGATGACCTTCTCAAGATCACCCAAACCTTGTACACATTTAACCCCATGCACCTTCTGACCAACCCTCTGGATCTGGATCCCTGCCCCCTGCACATCTAGTTTAAACCCCCCCGAGCAGCACTGGCAAACACTCCTGCAAGAATGTTAGTACCCCTCCGGTTCAGATGTAGGCCATCCCTTCGAAACAGATCCCAATGTCCCTGGAACAAAGACCAATTATCCAAAAACCTGAACCCTTCCTTCCTGCACCTTGCTCTCAGCCTCGTATTAATGTGCATAATCATTCTATTCTTCGCCTCACTCGCACGTGGCACAGGTAGCAATCCCGAGATTGTCACCCTGGAGGTCCTGCCTTTCAGCTTCACTCCTAACTCCCTGAACTCTCTAAGCAGGACCCCCTCACTCACCTTACCTACATCATTGGTCCCTACATGGACCACTACATCTGGGTTCATGCCCTCACTCTCAAGAATAGCCTGCACCCGATCTGAGATGTCCCGGACCCTGACACCAGGGAGGCAACATACCATCCGAGACTCCCGATCTGCCCCACAAAATCTCCTATCTGCCCCCCTAACTATAGAGTCCCCTAAAACTATCGCTCTCTTCTCTTCCCTCCTCCCCTTTCTAGTTGAGGGTTCAACCTCTGTGCCAGAGGCAGGACCACTGCAACTCATTCCTGGTAGGTCATCCCCATCAACAGTATCCAGTACGGTATACTTATTGTTAATGGGAATGGCCGCAGGGGTGCTCTGCTCTCTCTGCCTGCTCCCCCTGCCTCTCTGGACCGTCACCCATCTGCCTACTTCTTGGTTTTTTGGTGTGACTACCTCCTGATAACTCCTATCTATCTCTGCCTCCACCTCCCGAATGATCCGTAGTTCATCCAGCTCCTGCTCCAAATCCCTAACTCGGTCTGATAGGAGCTGCAGCTGGACGCACCTTTTGCAGGTGTGGTCATCAGGGACAACTGTGTTGACCCTGACCTCCCACATACTGCATACGGAGCACACCACTGCTCTGACTGTCTCCCCCATACCTGAACTGAATTAATAGAATAAGTCTAAAAAGCACCTAGCGACCTTACCTTCTTCCCCTCAGCGAGCAATCACACAGGCTTACCGAAGCCCACTTAGCCAAAGCCCAGGACTCTGCTTCCACGGACTCCGCTGCCCGCTCTGAAAGGAAGTCCTGCCTTTTAAAGTGCGCGCTCGACGCTGACGTCACTCGCGCCTGTGCAGTTCCCCCTCCTCCACAGGTATTGACCAGGTAGGCTTAAATCCTACCTACACGGTCGAATTCTCTGAGCTCCCAGCTGAATCACAAGCTGTAACTTGCTCCCGATTCTCCTGATTCTCCCGAGAGTGCTATGGGATTTCCAGATGTTCATAAATCATATCCCTCTAGTCTTTTATCTAATAACTTACTTTCCACTGACATGAGACTCATGGGTTTACAGTTTTCCAAACTTTTCCTAGTTCATTTTTTGAATAGTGGAACAAAATTAGCTACTTGCCAGTGTACTAGGACCTCACCTGAGGATATAGAGGGTAGAAATATATTGGTTAAAGCCCCAGCAATCTCTTCTCTTGCTTCTCTCATTAGCCTGTGATATACCCTATCAGGCCCTGGGTACTTGTCTAAATTAATGCTCCTTCAGAGACCCAATACTACCTCCTCCTTTATCTCAAAATGCCCTAGCATATTAATAAGCTCAGCACTGATCTCCCTATCCTCCATGTTCTTCTCCCTGGTAAATAATGATGTAACATACTTATTAAAGACCTTACCCGCATCCTCCACATCCAAGCAAATGTTCTTCCTTTTTATCATTGAGTGTTCCTTACCTGTTCCCAATTATCTTCTTGCTCTTGATGAACAAATAAAATACCACAGAATTCTCCTTAATCCTACTTGCCAAGGACTTTTTATGGCCCCTCCTGGCTTTCCTAATTCTCCTCAAGTTCTTTTCAGGCTTTTTATATTTCTCAAGAGCTCCGCTTGATTTTACCTTCCTAAGCTTTACTTACTTTTCCTTTTTCTTCTTGACTCTCCTCTCTCAACATTCAAGGTTCACTTACCTTGCCATTTTTCACTTCTGACTGCAAGAACAGTCTACAACAGCCTACCTGAAACTACTTTTGAAGCTGTTTATCAGCTCAAAGTTGCCTTTTGGTTTTGAAATCTTCATAATATTTTGTTGTGTTCTTAAGCCTTGAAAATTCCAGCAATACATGAATTAGTTCGACAAACTCTAATGTTATACCTGTGAGTTTTATAAATGTGACAGACTCTAGTGAACCTGACTAATCACGCTTCGTCTAATTCATCTGAATATTTCTTTTGAAGTTATTATTACCATTTTAAATTTTGGATACCATAGTTGTCAGGTTCAACTATTCCATTGTCTTTGGAACTAAGTCTTGCTGGGCTATAGGTCTGGAGTTTGTACAAACCACAGCAGATCAGGCTAGCAGAATATAATATGTTTTAACTTTGTGTTACTAGCATTTCATTCCAAATGTATTTAATTATTTGAATTTGAATCTACCAGATTGTATTGTATGGTTCAACTAATGTGCTTAAATTGATAATCCAGATCTCCTAATAAGAAAACTAGTTAACTAATTCACTTGCATGTCCTACTTGACATTGAAAGGAGGTATTAAAGAAATAATGGTATATCATTGAATAAAATAGATGTCATATCAATCTATTTATTATTCTTTATTTTTGATACTCCTGAGCAAAATGTATGTATTAAATGATTGATCATTTCCTTTCAGTCTCTAGAAAAGAATCTGAAGATTGTGTATAATTGTTAGTGTGTGGATACAGCAAATATTAGCAGGGGTATCAGAGTGAAAAGTGAGATGAATATACGTCTAGTGAGGCCATCAGAATGAAGTACTGCTTCCAATACTATATCAATGATAATGTTGTCCACCTGGGCATAATGGCCAGAATAATTCTAGAATCAAGAATCAAGTTTTATAAAAAGAGGTTTGTCTGAGCTGTATACTCTGATTTGTAAGGACTGTAAGGATAATGGTCCATCTCTACAGCTGTACCAGTATTAATTAAATTTGTTATTGTTGCCCTTGCTACCATATTATTGTTAACAAACATTTTGTTCTCTATTGTGGAGGAACTTCTTCCACAATGCTGGGAATTGGAATATTTTTTACTTCAGGCAGCCAGGGATAGAAACAGGCACTGTTTCACTATCATGGCACAGGCAACTGAAGAATAATAGTTCTTCTACCACACCACTGAAAGATGGTTCCAATCATGTCAAAATCTCATTGCCAATTAGCATAAGTTCCAGTATTCTGTGCTGCAGCTCAATTCCCCAGGGAATGTTATCTAAATTATATTAATGTTTCATGTTAGAGACTACTGAATTGCTTCACTCTAAACATTAAGCCCATTTCTCTTTCTATGAATGCAGACTGAACTATAGTGTATTTCTAATGTTATTTCTTTTATATTTCACATTTTCAGCATCTACAGTTCTTTATCTTTTTTCCCTTTCATAATTCAAAATATAACATGAATTCAATTAAATGTTTGAAAATCCACATCCCTTTAAATTGCAAGCAAATTTTCTCCCATTTGTTCCCATGGGACTGATGGATCCTGCATCAGCCCTAATGTGGCATCTACTCAGTGGGCAGACATCCAGAGTGAAAGGTGGAAAGCACAGTGCCAACTGGCAACATGGGCAGTAGAGTGGAAGATACCATCACTGATTCAAGCAGCAATGAACACGAACTTTCCTGCATTAGAATTCAAGTACATTCCAGTATAAATGTTAGCATTGGGTCTGGTGATGGCCATGCAGAAAGGTGGTGTGAAAACGAGAAAGAACAAGGAAAAATTGGTATGATTTAGCTGTAGTTCAATCACTGCAGCGATAGAACAAACATGTGACTGGTGTACTTTTACAGGTTGTCAGTAAGCTGTAGAATTGGAATATGTTCATACTTATAGTTCCGGTTTAAGATGGTTCGAGTGACTACTTGCTGGTGACTGATGAAACAAAAAGAACAACTAAATACTTACTTATTCACACTTTTTCTGGTAAACAATTGCTGCAAACAGTGGCCTGTGGCTTCCCTATTGGAGTGGAGTGGAAATCTCTGTATGATCTAGCATTTACATGGTGTGTGTGGAGTCTTGCTGGGGTAGGATGGTTACAGCGTGTCTGGGATGGAGGACAACTCCAAGCAATTTGATGCAGCAGAGATGAGGTGTGGAAATATATGAGGTTTGACCAATTTAAGAGTAAAGCTGAATTGAAAAGGTCAAGTATTGGCCTTATTAAGGTGACAGAGCCTAAGTGTGAGAGCAAGGAACAACCTGAGGTTTGGATAATTTAAGCACCAGGCCAGATTGAAATGGTTGTAGTGTCAAGGTTGGAGGCAAGATGGACTAGTCTAGTTTGCTGCTCCATGTATTGTGCTCCTGGTATTGTGAACTTTAGTTCTGAATGCTGATTGCTTGCTTTATTGTTTGCACGATTTGTTTTTTTCCTTTCTCTCTGCACATTGGGATTCATCGGTATTCTTTTGTTTTTAATAGTTTCGATTAGGGGTATTGTTTCATGGCTGCCTGTAAGGAGATGAATCTCAAGATTGTATATGGTATACATACTTTGATAATAAATGTACATTGAACTTTGAATAGCTACAGAATAGTTATGTGCAGACATTGCTGTATGGTTCATATGTTCATATGCACTGCTGCTCCATGATGCTGATTAATGACCCTTTTGTAGTGTATTTAATATCTTAGTAATATTGTACATATATTGTTTGATTAAATATTCATTGTTTATTTACATAATTTAGTACAGGTTGTATGTAAGAAGTATGTGAATGGCATACATCATTATGCCACCACATCATATGTGACCGTCTCACTACAAAATTTTTTAAAAACTAAGTAAACACACATCCTGACTCCTGTGTTTTTCTTTCAATTAGTTTTTGGAGTTATGAAACATAACAGTGGTGACAAAGAAATTTTAAAGTGAACCCAAGATAGCTACCTATCTCTTGAAGCACAGCACAATGTTCATCGAAAGGGGGGAGAGAAGTTTGTGTTATAAAAGGCAGAAAACAAATGAAATTAACAAGCAACAAGTATGCCCACAGGTTTATAAACCAATAAGTACCAGGTGACAATAATAATATACTTTTTAAAAAAGCAGAAATGGCTGGCTGAATTGCAAAGAAAGTTGCATTTGATTGCACAACAGATAACTGGATGAAATATACTGAACAAATTTAACAGTATTTTGAAACAAATGAAATAGCCAGTGCCAGTGATGTTGGGTGCCATCAGTGGAAAAGTATACGGTTTGTTTAGAAGTTTGACTACTCCAACCAAGCCTGCCAAAATAAGCTTTGTAGCTTTGTGAAAGCAATGCATTAAATTTTAGAACCAAAACCATTGCTGATGCAGAATTCTCTAGGTTTCATAAGTGGAATCAAAAGGAAGGAGTGGCTGAAGAAATTGTCCAAGCATTGTCAGTTCATTTTCAGTCCATTGTCAGTTCAGCAATGGACTTAATGATGCACTGAGGGATTGTTTAGTTTGCAGAATCTCACTAGAAAGCATTAAAAAAAGCAGCATTCCAAAATGAAACACAACTCACAGTTAAAAGACAGGTGAAATCATGTTATCAATGGAAACAGCAGCCAAAACACTATTATGTTGCAGTCAGGAATAAAAGTGAGTGTAAACAAAATTACAGCATCTAGATGGAGGCCTGACTGGCCAAGCAAATTGTGCAACCATTGTGGCAGGGGCTCACATACACCATACTAATGCAGATTCAAAGGTAAAATTTACAAAAAACGCAGCAACGTAGGACACATACAAAGAACATGCGGACAAAAGTAAATGAACTGCCCAGGGAAGAGAAAATGAAAAAAGGCAACTTGTGGTTGAACAATGAGCAATAATCCGCATGCCTTTGATGAAAAATCTAAAAATGATGAGAGTGACCCAGGACTGGGTAGCTTTAAGATTTACAAGGTGAAAACTAACAAAAGACAAACAATTTGGCTTACACCAGAAGTAAATGGTAAATTAAATTAAAATGGAATTGGACACTGGCTCAGCTGTTTCAGTCATTCCACAAAATGAGTTTGAAAGGCATTTCAAAGACACTGAATTGAAGTCTGCAGATATCCAACTAAGAATTTATAGTGAAGAAAAGATAACTCCTGTGGGACTGGCATTGGTAACAATGAAATACAACAGCTAACAAGCCACCTTGGGCCTGTATGTGGTAAAAACAGGAGGGCCAGCATTGTGGGAATGTAATTGGCTGAGACAACTACAATTTCATTGTAGATCCATCCACTATTTGCATGCCACATCCACTGCAATAGAGTCAACTGAAAGTGAATTAAGAAAGGTACTGGATGATGCCACAGCAGTGTTCAAGGATGGCCTTGGAAAACATATCAATGGTAAAATAGTGTTAAGTGAAAATGCAGTGGTGGACGCTCTTTTAAGGATTTTAGGATTTGGCAATTAATATAACAAGTTCCTGCCAAACCTGGCTACTGTACACCACCACTTGAACTCATTACTGCAGACTAGGAAGAAATAGCAATGGACAAAGCCGTGTGAGATGACTTTTGAAAAGGCAAAAGAAATAGTGATGGCAGACACTGTACTCACACATTATGATCCACAGCCTCCAGTGAAGCCTGCCTTATGATGTAGGGGTTGTCATGTCACATGTTATTATTGATGGAAGTGAACACCCCACAGCCTTTGCATCAGGTTCCTTTACTGTCGCAGAGAAAAATTACACACAGGCTGACAGAGAAGCCTTAAGTCTGATTTGAAGTGTAAGCCAGTACCTGTATGGGAGAGAGTTTACTCTCGTTAAATATGAACCATTAGTGTCTGTTTTAAATCATCAGAAGAGTGAACAGCAGCATGAATTCACAAATAGTCTCTGTTTCTTGGAGGACACAATTACAACATCAAATTAAAGAGGACAACTAATCATGGGAATGTTGACAGATTGTCCCATTGACCCTTGGAAAAGGAAATAAATGAAAAATTAACAGAAAAGGATAATCCTCTTGATGTATTCTCTCTGTAGTAAATTGAAAGTCTCCCTATTACAGCAGAGATTATCCATAAGGAAACCAGAAAGGAAAACCAGAGATTGAGAGTTGCATGTCCAAGCTGAGAGCTAAAGTGTTGAAGGAGCTACATGCTATTCATCCAGGCGTGGTCAAAATGAAAGCCTTGGCACCTACCTTTGTCTGGTTACCTGAGAATCAATGGACCACAGTTTGTTGTGGTGCACTTTCAATCATTCATGAACTCGAATTGAATAAGACATGTTACAATGTACTATTCAGCTACAAATTGCTTGGTGGAATTGTTTGTCCAGAGTCTAAAGAAAGCACTAGGACTAATGTCAGCAGAAGATTCTACATTGACACTGAATTAGAAGCTCATCAATTTCCTCTTTGCGTATTGCAATATATCACACTCCACAAAAAACAGCTCACCTGCTATGCATTTTTTGGGTCGTTCCTTATTGATCATGTTTGGAGTATGCAGGACAAATAGCTGAGACAAAATGAGGGCTCCTCAAATAAGGAGGTTCATTGTTTCACTCCTGCACAAGAAGTCCTGCTGAGGGACTACAAAGATGATCAAAAGTGAGTACTTGGAAAGATTTAGGACAGAAGTGGTCCACTCTCCTATTCTGTGGAGATTGAATCTGATGTTATCTTCACATGACACTTTGATCAGTTGAAGAGAACAGATTCAACTGTTAGAGAAGAAAATTTTACAGAGGTGTCAGAACCACTTCCTGCAGTTCCAAAGTGAACTCTTACAACTGCCATGGAAGAGGCTCCAGAACCCAAGGTTGTTTCCCAACCTCATCTCACCAGCCAAGCAGGGTGAAACCACCCCCACTACCCCCACCTTGTCAAGAAAGACATTATCCCATGAGGGTAAGAAATCCAGCACAACAAATAAATCTTCAGGCATGAATTGGACAATTTAAATTTAACTATAGTGGTCATCTATCTTGTTGGACAATGACAGGAAGGAAACCAGTCCGGGAGAGTTTTTGAAAGTGGAAAAGCCATTGGACTCTCAAAGTCAGAAGTCTGGGTACAGTAGTATGAACAAGTGTCACTAACTGGGGTCTTCCTTAGTTGCATGGTCATGACGTCTTCTGGGCTTTGTCATGACCTTTGCTCCCCACGGAGTGTTGCAGTATTGCTTTCCTAGTCGTTGGATCTCACTGTAGATAGCATCCATCCAGTCCACTGGAGATGACTTCAGGCATGTCCCTGTATCACCGGGGTATGAGGCCGCTGGCTACCCTCACCTGGTTTAGCCTGCCTGTCAAAGCAGTGTGCCAGGGTGTGGTATATAAACATAAATATATATATACACATATATTTGTGTTTGTGTGTTTGATGACTAGAGAGCAATATGTAACATATTTAAGTTGAGATGCATTCTATATTGAGTTGGAGTTTATAGCTAAGCAGGGAGGAATATTGTGCATTTAATATTTCAGTAATATTTGAATAATATTGTAAATATTTGATTAAGTATTCATTGTTTGCGTAATTCATTATGGGTTATATGTAAGACGTACATGAGTAGAAGACACCATTATGCCACCACGTCATAGTGAGCATCTCATCATCTTAACCCAGTGTCAGTTGTCCATTCAGAGCTGACCATGACACTCATCAATGGAGATTTTGTTTGAAACCTCTAGCTTCTTTTGGTACATATTTGGAAATAACTCTGTGCAAATATATTATGTTGCTGTTTTCTTCTGTGATCTTATTAGCTATACAAATAATTACATGAGTCAATTTCCCCAGTGCATCTGAATGGAAGGGTGTCTATGCAATCATTAAAAAAATATATAAATAAAATGGCATCAGTGCATTATTTGCGTAGAGTTATGTTATTTTTAATTGTTGCCTCATTTTTTTAATATTTATTGCTGTTAATGGAACAAACTTTTGGAACAGAATAGAAGGTGAACCTTCAGTATTATATTGTTGATCTTGTATTACTAACTGGGGATGAATTTCTAGATAACAGGTAACATAAAAGCATGCTTTTCTTTCAGCTTAACCTTATTATAAGTCATACCACTATGGAAAGGCATTGATGAATCTGAGAGAAATTGAACTATCGCAGTATTTACCACAAAATTAATTTAAATATGCAACGCGACCTTATTTTTTTGTAATTTATGTTTATGTGCTTTCTTTCTGGATTAATTGTGCAATTAAAAACTCGTAAGCATAGTCTGTTTAAATGAGAATGAATGAATCAATGTTATAGCATCCGATGTGTGATTGACTGACAAATAATTTTTTGTTGTTAAAGACACACAAATTTAATGAGCTGTCACTTATGGTACATATAAAATCGGCAGGAGGTCATTCATTTTATAATGAGCTGTTCTATGTCAGACCTACCATGTAAACAAAAACAACCTGAAGTTTCTGTTGGTACATATTGATTTTTTTCTGAATAATGCAGTTTGCACAACCATTGTGAAAAAGGCATGAACCTTAAGTTACATACAACACAGTTTGCATTTGCATTTTTTCTTTCACTTAGGTAATAGACTGGAAATATTATCATTTAACATGTGTTTTTTACGTGTTGACCATAAGTTTGTGTGCAGGAAATCCTTTGCAGGAAGGGCAATCAACAAAGAGCCATTTTCTATGTACATAAATCTCTGGAAGTTGCAGAGCATATTTGAGAGGATGGTTAAAAGTGTCTATAAAACCCTAGGTACAAAAACAGGGAGGTTGCATCAAAATGTTAGAAAGTGCTAGTTGAGCCATGACTAAAATACAGCATCAATTTTAGTCACCACACTTCAGGTAGTATTTGAAACTCTGAGGGAAGGTAGAGAAAAGATTTACTACAGTACTCCAGATGAAAACTGAAAAGTTAATCTGTTCTGCACGTGCTGGCTGACATGCTACATTTTACTATTATTTATGCTTTGTTTCAGATTTCCAGCATTTTTTTTTCTTTTTCAATATACCAAAAGGGAACAGGAATTTTCAGGTATAAGGTTAGACTGGAAAAGCTGGGTTTGATGACCTTGGAACAATAAATGGTAAAAGGAGACTTGATCATGTGATTCAAGTAATGACTGGCAAATAAGAGAGGCTCTTCCCATTAGCAAATCATTCATTAATGAGGAGAAGTTGGAAGAGGTGGGTGCAAAATAATGGAAGGATGCGAGGAAACCTATTTATTTTCTGACCAGAGTCCTTAGGATGGTGAAACTCACTGCTTGTTCAGGCAGAAATGTGATTGACATTTCAGGAAAAAACATAACTTGGAGGGTTATAGGGAATAGAGATGATAGGATTAATCTACAGA
This sequence comes from Hypanus sabinus, assembly GCF_030144855.1. Lineage (NCBI taxonomy): Eukaryota > Metazoa > Chordata > Chondrichthyes > Myliobatiformes > Dasyatidae > Hypanus > Hypanus sabinus. Next base: position 128,231,034 of record NC_082710.1, on the reverse strand, counting down.
CCGAACCAGTTGAGAGACCTTCTTTGGTACCACAACAAGTCTACGATTCATTGACTATTCCTGTCAAACATTGGGAATGAGTACGGATGGGATGACCTTATACATTCACTAATCCCACAAAGGTATACACTTTTCCCCACAGGCATTTTTTGAAAAGCAATTAGAAAAGCGAACCTTGGCAATCTCTCCGTCACCCACCCACTTGCCTACCCTGTGTTTATTTGTTAATCTTTGTTTATTTAAAAAAAATATATATCCTGCAACCCATAGATGCCGAGGCTAATTGTAAAGTCCCCCACCCCCCCAAACTACCACCCAGGCTGAGAAAAGCAAACTCACATTTGGTCAAGAATTGACCCTTGTTTCTTCTAGTCCATTTGCTATGAGGTGAACATGTACACTAAGACCACACAAGCAGCAATTTCTTTGCAATGTAGCTTTACTTAGTTGTGGCATCATTTCTATGGCAAACAAATAATGGGGGATAAAGCCAAGCTTTGGAGTGTTCTGCTTCCAAAATCAGTTTAAGTTGGCTGTGGAAAAGGCAATGATAAAGCTTTCACATAGAAGGCTTATCCAATGTTTCCTGGCAGACAGATTAAGAAGGGTAGTTGCCTTTTAGTATCTTTAAGGGTATAAAGAGCTTTATTGCTGTTCCTATTTAGAGCTTTAGTGACATTAAGAAAAACAGCTGCTAAATTGAGGAAGCACTAAAAAGCAGCAGTGGATAAATTAAGGTAATAGCAGGTACCTTCAAAGAGGAATAGCACTGTTTTAAAGCAATTATGTAGAAAATCTCATTTTATACCGTGTTCGGAAGCAAATTGACAGAAAGCCATCAGAGTATTTTGAAAGAAACTGTTTTGTTTAATTTGTTGAAGCTAATGGAACAATTTGAGAGAAGTCGGTGTCTGCAAAAAAACTCTGTCTTTTACTGAATTGTATTGCAAGATACAGCACTGTCTGATGTAGGCTTAGATATTTAATATTGTGCAATACGAGAAGCCAGCAAGTCTTGGATGGAGAATGATGACCTGATGTTTTCCAGCACAAGAACTTTTCAGGTGAGGAGTAAGAATATGAATACTTTAGAATATTGTAAGAAAATATTTATTAGTTGAATAGTCCACAAATAAATGTTTCATGAATATTGACTTAACCTGTACGCATATTTAGAAATTAAAGCTAACAGTGTAGTCTTAAAAACTGTACTGAGGTTGGGAGATGTATAGATTTGGATTCTGACCTCTATGACTTACTTTGCTCTTTTTTTTTGACCAAGTATCATGTCACAAAGTTTACAGCACAGAAGCCCATCAAAGTCCCATTTATACTAATCCTGTTTTATTGGAACATTATAGCACAGGAATAGGTCTTCAGCTCATGATGCTGTGCTAAGCTAAATTAATCCTTTCTGTCTGAACCATGTCAATGTTCTTCATGTGCCTATCCAAGAACCTCTTAAACTACACTACCATGAGGTGGCATAGTGTTAGCACAATGCTTCACAGTACAGGTGACCAACTTCAATTCCCACTGCTGACTATAAGGAGTTTGCACATTCTCCCCATGATCATTGCTGCTCCAGTTTCCTCCCACCGTCCAAAGACATACTGATCGTGGGTTAATTGGTCATTGTAAGTTGTCCCGTGATTTGGCACAGATTAACTTGGGGGATTGCTGGGTGGCATGGCAGGAAGGCCAGAAGGTCCTGTTCCACATTGTATCTCAATGAGTAATAACATTTAAAAAACTCTCTGTTATATTTGCCTCCAATACCAACCTTGCCACACATAACAGACATCCAGAACTCACTGTGTAAAAAAGAACTTGGCCTGCATATCTCCTTTGAAATTACTTCTTCCCAGTTTAAGCTTTCTAGTATTAGATATTTCACTCCTGGGGACAAAGATGCAGACTGTCTACTTATGTGTGGCTATGCCCCTTCATGAACTGCTTAATTATGCTTATTCTCCCTTCATCCCATACCCCAGCCCTCAGATTCTAATGGTCATTTAGACACTACTTGTAATTAGAATCAGAATCTGAAACTGACATGTATATTATGAAATTTGTTGTTTTGCAGGAGCAGTACAATGTAGTACATATACTATCCAGGACATTTTTAGGGAGTGATGCCTCAAACAGGTGGCATTTATCATTCAGGACCCCCATCACCCAGGTCATGCCTTGTTCCATTACTACCATCAGCAAGGAGGTACAGAAGCCTGAAGGCACACACTCAGCGATTCAGGAACAGCTTCTTCGCTCTGCCGTCAGATTTCTGAATGGACATTAAAACCACCAATGCTGCCTCACTGCTTTGTTTATTCCTATTCTTGCACTACTTATTTTATATTACTATTTTACTTACTCCAATTCACTTTTTTCCTGATGTTATGTACTACATTGTAATGCTGCCGCAAAGAAAATAAATCTCATGGCATACTCTGGTGATGGTGAACCTGACTGATTACTGTAAGCTACACAAAGAATGTATAAAAATAAATAGTGTAGAAAGAGAGTACAATAGTGAGGTGGTATTCATGGGTACATGCAATGTTCAGAAATCTGATGGCAAAGGAAAATAAGCTGTTCCTAAAATGTTGAGTGTGGGTCTTCAGGCTCCTGTAGCTCATCCCCAATGTTAGTCATGAGAAAAGGGCACGTTCCAGATGGTGATGGTCCTTAGTAATGGTTGTTGCCAACTCGAGGCATCATTTTTTGAAGATGCCTTTGATGGTAGAGAGGCCAGTGCCCATCATGGATGCTGACTGAGTTGACAAGCCTCTGTATCTTTTTCTGATTCTGTGCATTGGCTCCTCCATTCCACATGGTGATCCAATGGGTCAGAATGCTCAACATGGTGCATCTGCAGAAATTTTCCTAGATTCTTTGCTGACATACTAAATAATCTCAAGTTGCTAATGAAGTATAACTGCTGTTGTGCCTTCATCCTGATTGCATCGATTTGGGCTCAGGATAGATCCTCTAGGATGCTGAATCCAGGAACTAGAAGCTGCCCACTCTTTCCACTGCATTAGTTGATCCTTTGGCACGTGGAAAGGAATCTGGAAAACTTGGGAGATTCTTGCACCTTCACCCAGACAGTAATGGAGGTCAGTATAGAATTCAGTCAACACGCACAAAATGCTGGAGGAACTCAGCAGGCCAGACAGCATCTATGGAAAAAAGTACAATCGATATTTTTGGCCCAGGTCACTGGATGTGTGAGGCCGCAGCTCTGCAATCTGTATCATGTTGCCATCAAATTGGAACTCATTTGTAACAGAACAATTGAAATGACACATTTAATCCCTATTATCTATTATGACTTCAGTTTCCCATTGTTCACATACAGTTGATTAAAATAGGCAGGCTAAATGATTAACAACAGCAATTTCCATTTAAATAGGATATTTGCATAGGAAAAAATATAGCACTATTCAATGAGTCAGTGATGGAGGTGTTGAAAAGGGTGACCAAAAACAGATGAGAGAGATTTTAAGTAGAAACTTAAGTGTCAGTTGATGAGTCATGAAGGTTTTCAAGTGGAGTTCTGGAATATTTAGTTCAGACAGCTGAAACCAACCTCATCAATGGGAGAGATACATGTGTGTGTTAGAATAGGCATTGGATTATGGGGTGGGCATTTCATGATAAAATAGAACACCAGAGGCAAAATTTGATTTATTAAAACCTTGACATGTGTAAGGCTTGGGAAGATATCACCATCATAAGAGTGAAAAAGCTGTGAATGTAGTTCAAATTTGAGGTCCCACAGTATACCTTTTAGAATGTCAAAGGTGACTTACACAGGCACAAGATTTGGCTGTAGTTGTCAAGACCTTCACCTAATGACTACCTTTAAGGGGTCAGGAGGTGAGCAAGATGTCTACCCATCCAACATTTCCGCACCGCTGCTTATAGCTGAACGCTGTGGTGGTTAACCATATCGGATTGAAATGTAACATAGTAACTGGCCATTCTTCTGTATTGACAGCTGGTGTCATCACTTTGTCAGGGTTGTTTTGTTAATGGAATGAGAAGGAAATTGGTGAGATCTAGCTCCAAAAACTTGATATCCCTGGTTTTCAAGCACAGTCAGTGCAGGGAACTTATCTGAAATTATCAGAGATATCCAGCACTCTGATACTTTTGCACACTTCAATGGTTCAATATTTCAATTCAATATCAGAGAATGTCTACTCCTTACTCTTTGCAGACATCCATAAAACAGGGAGAAAAGAAACAAAGAATGTATAAAAGGAAAAGTTAGAGCCCCAAAGCTCCCCCTCCCATGCAAAAGCAGCAGCAATAGCGTCAGTCCTCCCCTCCCCTTCCCTCTGCTTGCTCCAACAGAAGCATCAGCTGCTCCACCAACCACCATGTATGGTCCCCAGGGACCATAATCTAACATCCATAAGACCATATGTCCATAAGATAGAGGAGCAGAATTGGGCCATTTGGTTCATTATATCTGCTCTGCCATTTCATCATGGCTGATCTAATTTTCCTCTCAGCCCCAATCTCCTGCCTTCTCCCCATATCCCTTCATGCCGTGACCAATCAGGAATCTATCAATCTCTGCCTTAAATGTACATAAACATTTAGCCTCCACAGCTGCCTGTAGCAATGAATTTCACGGCTTCACCACTCTTCAGCTGAAGAAATTCCTCCTCATCCCCACTCTAAAAGGACACCCCTCTATTCTGAGTGTGTGTCCTCTGGCCTTAGACTCTTCCACCATAAGGACATCCTCTCCAGATCCATTCTATCGAGGCTTTTCACCATTCAATAGCTTTCAATAAGGTCACCCCTCATTCTTCTGAATTCTAGTGAACACAGGTCCAGAGCAATCAAATTTTGTTCCTATGAGAAGGTATTCAATCCTGGAATAATTTTCATGAAACTCCTTTGAGTCCACTGCAGTTTCAACACAACCTTTCAAAGATGAGGGGCCCAAAACTGCTCACAAGCTCCAAATGAGGCCTCACCAGTGCTTTTTAAAGTCTCAGCATTACACCCTTGCTATTATATTCTAATCTTTTGAAATGAATGCTGACTTTGCATTTGCATTCATCACAGACTCAATCTGCAGCATCACCTATTCAAGTTCCCCCGACTCGAGAGTCACCCGACTCTCTCTCACCATCGAGACAAAGAGAGTGCAGAAACCTCCAACGACTGCACCCGCGGTCTGGATGTTCCATTTCCCTCGAAGCTTTAGTCGGTGACATCGGCGAGAAATCCGGTCATCCAGAGGGTCGTACCCCGAAGGCGCATGCCTTCCAAGCCACTCTCTGAGATCATGAAACACAGCCGGTTCAACAAGTTCCAAGAATGCAGGTTGAGCGTAGCTGTGGAACATGGACTCCAACCAGGATCCCAGCCACTTTGAAAAGAGAAAAGGAAACATGAGAACAGGAGATTTAAACAGTTTCATGGATGAACTGGAAGAAGTTCCCCAGGGCTGCAACAACTACTTTTAGCATCTCTCACTCCTCATTTCTGGCACTATGGGATTCTTAACCCAAAATATCTCACAGCATGATAATAACAAAGCTAGGGATTAAAATAATTACAGATTGGGATGCAAGATGTCTTTATGAATTGAAGCCCTGCATGTATATTTTAAAATGTTACGAACTCTGTTGGATTTCGAATCACAACTGAAGCTAGAGGAAGGTATCAGCAGAGTCCTGAGAGAAAAAAATCATTCTTTTTGGGGATAACTCTATTCTGGCCCTTCCTGAAAAATTTTTTGAAGATGACTGGATGTATGATTAGCTTTACACTCTATCTGCTTTTACTTCCCAGGAAAGGATGACGCAATTGATATTGGGCAGAGTAGAAAACCAGTATTTCACACTTATTGTGAGCTTCCTGTATTATTGTAGTTAATATAGCCCCAGCATGCTGGCCTCATTTGTTGGAAGAACCAACAGTGAGATGCTGGAAGGCAGAATTTTAGCCTTAGTCTTTGACCCATGTGACAAGAAAAGGGCTCATAAAACAAGAGGGGAAAAAACAGCCTGAAGTCAGCAGCTTCCTGCCATAAAAATAACTGGGAAATTCTAAATTCAAAGCAACACACACAAAATACTAGGCCTGAAACGTTAACTGTTTTTTCATTTCCAGAGATGCTGCCTGACCTGCTGAGTTCCTCCAGCATTTTGTGTGTGCTGCTTTGGATTTCCAGCGTCTGCAGACCTGTGTTCTAAATTAAAACTTCAAGTTGTGGCAAAAACATCTAAAAGCAAAAGCAGGTGTGAGATGTTTCACAGAAGAGAATCTGACAAATATCACAGTACTACCACTCTGCTATACACTATATACTGTATTGTATTTTTGTTGATTCTTGCTGACAAAGTTTTCAAACTAAATTTGATAATAAACTTCAAGAATCACAAAATAGTTTTAAGGTCTCATTTTTTATTGGGACTCATTTTCTGTTTTCTTCAGTCATTTTATCTGATGGTGACTTTTGCTTGGTTTCAGCAGAGGTTGCTGGTATAGAGGTTACCCTTGGGTGAAGGTAAAGTTCACCCCCAAGCTGCCCTCTGAATAACCTCGGGCAATGGTTGTAAATAGTCAAAACAAGTCATAAGAACAAGCTGTGTTCTACAATAGACCACTTCACTGCACAGAAGAATGGCTTTTATTGGTCTAGGAGATTTGTCATTAAAGCCTTACTGTTCGTATGCTAATACTGCCAGCTTTAATTGGCAACAGAATGTCCGAAATGGTATTCTTAGGGAAGTTGAAATAACACTCAGTGACCTTCAGTAATATGAGAATCCAAGTAAAAATACATGAGTGTTAAGTCTTGAAGAAGTTAGCAGTAAGAGCACTCACTCATGGTCCAGACTTGAAATGTTGATTTCCAGTGATCACATCAGGAACCTTGGTGTCAAGTTGCCACAGGAATTTACATCAATTAATTTTGACAAATCTACAGGCCACGCTGACCCACAGCAGAATTCCCAATGTACATACTAGCAGAGTGCAGCTAAATCCGGCCAGCAAAAGGTTTGCAAAATTTGCCCTTATATTGATTCGTGCTTTAACGTGTTTGGGTAATGCTCAACACACAGTGAAAAGCTTTTAAATATTATAGTTCTATGAATGTTCATACCTGAAGGAATTTCTCTTTTATAGGGTTAATTATAATTTAGTGTGGGAGTAAAATTTTAGATCCAGTTTTCTAAGCTGCCCAGAGCTGTCATTTCAAATATGTTGAAGTGATTATTTTGGGAGACTTTTTTTAAAATCAAAAATGGACTTTCTTCTTTCATTGTGAATTAGAATTTATAGTTATACAGCATGAAAACCAGCCCTTCAGCCCATCTAGTTCAAGCCGGCCAAGATGCCTCATCCTCACTAGCTCCATTTGTGAGCATTTGACCATAACCTTCTTTCCCTCTTTCCTATCCATGTCCCTGTCCAACAGTCTTATCAATCTGGCAGCTTATTCCACTCAAATGCCACCCTTTGTGTAAAATAGTTGCTCCTCAAGTTCTTATGAAATCTCTCCCATCTCACTTTAAACCTATGCTCTCTAGCTCCGGATCCCCCAACTCCAGGAGAAAGACTGAGTGCCCTTCATGACTTTATACATCTCAATAGGATCACCTCTCAGTCCCCTCCGCTCAAAGGAATGACGCTCTAACCTGTCCACCGTTCTGAATAACTGAATTTCTCAAGAACTGGTAGCATCCTTGTAAACCTTCTTTGCATCCATTCCATTTTAACAACATCTTCTCTATAGCGAGTTGTTGGGACTTTGTTTACTTTCGGATCCTTAAGGTACTTCTGGGAGTCAGGAATGACGAGCAGTCTTGATTCCAAGATTTCAGATTATTTCAGTGTACAGACAAACATACAAATACTAAGCAAGCTAAATAAAGAGCTGAGAAACGATGCTAAGAGGTGTAAAGACAAAGGAATAAAGAAGCCAAGATGAAAAATCTATCACTTTTACAATAAAAGGAATATGCCTTAGGTAGGGTGATATAGTTAATAGGCTACATAATTAAAACAATTACATCACATAGGTAATGTGCTCATACTGAGCCAATGAAAAATAAGAAAGGTTTAGAAAATAAGAAACCTGTTAGTTTAGCTGCTATACCTCTTTCTGCCACTGTGTGAAATACATGAGTTTGGTAAAAAGTATAAATCTTATAAAAAGTATTATTTTAAAGAACAGTGGTTTCCAACAGGGGCAACCAGAACTGACCACTATACTCCAGGTGCAGCCTCACCAGAATTACACAGCATTAGGACCTCCCAACTTTTATACTCAGCACCCTCAATTATGAAGGCCAGGATGCAAAAAGTCTTCTTCACCACCCCATTTACCTGCATTTTCACTTTCAGTGAACCTTGTGCTTGTATTCGCAGGTCTCTCTGTTCTGCAACACTCCCCTGGGCCCAGCCATTCACAGTGTAAGTCGTACCTGAATTAAACTATCATAACATACCATAGTGAGGTAAATGGCAATTTGGCACAGCCAGTAGTCAATGATTGATGCTATAAAATTGAAGCAAACAGAAGTTAAAAGTGATGTGGCAATCTTTCAATGTGGCTGGGATTTTTTAAAATACATTCCTGTTACTATCAGTACAAATGTAATTTTCCTTCATAATTTGCCACATATTTGAGTATACTACTAATGATAGGATTTTGTTAACCAACCAACATTTTTTAGGAATCCATTGCCTCAAAACTGCAAGATTCAAGCTCCCTGGTAGATGCTAGTTGACCACGTTCATCAATTATCTGCTCGTTACACCCACAGATACCTTATGTAGACCCTGGCTAGTTCTTTGTTGGCAAAGGTGGAAAGCCCTCTGACAGGATTTTTTTAGACATGAATCCCAGTTAGTGGATTCAGCATAACATCTAAAACTGTGACAAACATTAATAGATGTGTAGTGGAGAATACATTGACTGGCTGCATCTCAGCCTGGTATGGAAACACCAATGCCTTTGAATGGAAAATCCTCCAAAAAGTAGTGGATTTGGCCCAGTACACCACTGGTAAAGCCCCCACCCCCCCCCCATCCATTGACAATATCTACCTGAAATCCTGCAGCAGCCATCATCTGCAATCCTCCCCATCCAGGTCAGGCCCTTTTGTTGCCTCTGCCATTGAGTAGAAGGTACTAGAGCCTCAGGACTCACATCACCAGGCTCAAGAACAGTTACTACCCCTCAGCCACCAGGCTCTTGAATAAAAGAGGATAACTACACTCAATTTCACTTGCCCATCATTGAAATGTTCCAACAATCAATTACTTCACTTTCAAGGACATTTTATCTCATTATCTCATGTGCTCATTTATTACTATTTGTATTTGCACAGTATAGTGTCTTTTGCATTTCTAGTTGATCTTTCATTCATCCTGGTTACTATTCTATAGATTTGCTGAGTATGCCCACAAGAAAATGAATGGCATTGTTGTATATGGTGACATAAATGTACTTTGAACTTTGGTTGCTGGGCCATGAGAATGCATACAGTCAGAAATGCACAATAAAACAATGACAGAATAGCAGTCTGGTGTACAGAAATATCAAAAAAACCTCTTAAAAATAAGAGTTTACCAGTTTCTGCAAAACTATGAACACTCAAAAACTACAAAAATTAGTAAAGAATTTAAAAAAAATTTGCAGCAACTAATACTTACCTTTGTTCCTTCAGCCTCTCCATTGGCACCTGTTCACCACAAACCTTTGGCAAGATCATCATACTGAATAAGACTGACAAAACTATCCTGGGTTACATGTGTAAGCACCAGACAACTGCAGAATCAGGTATCATGGCTACAGCCTCAACACTATATGAACAGGTCCAAGCATTGTTGACTGGATTTCAAAATGACTATATGGTCACAGATCAGATATATGATGCTGTCTTCATCAGTAATGGATTTTGAGAAGAACTGTTTGTTTAGCATGTAACTACTCTCTGAGCTTAGCAAGGATGTTGCAAAGCAAGAAGGCTGAACTTGGCATTCAACAAGCTCCACTGTTTGTAAATAGATATTATGCTCACCGTTACTCCTTGAATTTACTATAAACATATGAATTATGCTGTGTATTTAAATAAGGGCTTTCAATTATATAGTGTTTTTCCCTACCTCTTAAAGATGTGTCAAAGTGAACTTGGTGTGACTTTGAATGACTAATCTGAGTTTTCATGCAATTTATTGGTCTACAATAAATCATTGGTAGATGCCTAGTATGAGGTACTTGGGGGAAATGGGAGATAATAATGTTTAAGAGGTACTTGGACAGGCACATGAACAAGAATGAAATAGAGGGATATAGATCATGTGCAGGGAGATGTGATGAGTTTAAATTGCATTATAGTAGGTACATCATGATCTGAAGGGCCTTTTTCTTTGCTATCCTGGCCTATGTTCTATGTTTGCACAGTAATTTCCAAAATTTCAGGTCAAAGTTGAGCTTATTGTCACATACACAAGTGTTTGTATGCACAGGGGAAATGAGAAAATTATTTGCAGCAGCATTGTAGGTGCATAGAAACACATGAGCAACATTCACAAGACAAAATACAAATTAAACATAGATTGAGAAAGGATTCAGTGCTGTCCCAGCATATATGAGGAATAAGCACTTCCCGGGCTTCCAGCCGAGTCAGGTATCAATTTTAACCAACATTTTGATGACAAACTCTGTCATCTTCTTTTCTTCAAGTATGATGATCCTTGAGGAAGGTGGCAGAGTTTCTCATTGAAATGTCATTTATGGTCGATTCCTGTACCTAACTGGAAACCTGAGAAGAGTTGATTATATAAAATTTTACAAGTAATATACAATCTCATCCATGCTTAAGTAAATTGGTTCTATTGATTTATTGGCTGCACTACACTGGACCAATACACCAACGCACCTTCAAAATATGTTTATCAGATTATCTGATGATCTGACATCTACAGCAATATATTATGAAGGAAGGACGGTCTAGAAATTCTATTGTGTATAGTAATGTTTTCATGAGATTCACTGTGGAATTTCATTGAAAACCTACATATTAAATGTGCTTCAGCATTCTGTGCGTGTACATGAAGCTCCCTCAAGTTCATTCTCTGTTCACCATGCCAAGGACATGTTGTATCTCGAGCCACTACTCTTCTGATAATATGGCAGGAAGGATGTGATAGCACCAAAGACGGAGCAGATAAGATAATCAACAATTCAGCCAGAACAGTTTTATTTTTTCAGGAGACATTGGCTAAACTGGATTTGTTTTCTTTGGAAAAAAAGTTAGAGGAAATTTAATCAAGACGTCTAGACATGTAAATAGAAAGACCTTATTTCTTTTTAATATAAGTGTCAATAGGCAGGAGCATCAATTTAAAGCAATTGGTCAGAGGATTAGTGGGTTGGGTTTAGGGGCAGGAAATAAAAACAAACTAATTCTTCAAGGCATTCCGTAAAGACTTAGGAAGAAATTTTAAGTAACATACTTACTTTTGTTCCTTGCAGCCTGTCCATTAGCACATATTCAGCAAAAATCTATGGAGAGTTCATTGTCAAGATGCTCATTTGTCACTCAGACCAGACATCAGAATGGGAAAGAAATGTGATTAAGTGACTTTGACAGTGGAATGATTGTTGGTGCCAGACGGTTTAGCTTGAGTTTCTTAGAAACAGCTCATCTTCTAGGATTTTCACACACAAGAGTCTCTAGAGTTTGCAGAGAATTGTGTGAACAAAACAAAACATCCAGTGAGCAGCACTTCAGTAGGTGAAGATGCTTATTTAATCAGAAAGGTCAGAGGAGAATGGCCAGACTGGTTCAAACTGACAGGAAAGTGACAATAACTCAAATAACTGCATATTACAACAGTGGTGTGCAGAAGAGCATCTTTGAACATACAGTACATTGAACCTTGAAGTGGATGGGCTGCAGCAGCAGAAGACCAACAACATGCATGCAATAATCACTTAAAGTACAGGAGGTACCTAATAAAGTGGCCACCGAGTGTTAATTGAAATAGTAAAATTGCTTCAAAATGTTATTCAGAATTGGGCTTTGTACTCTCCTGTGATCATAAAGTTTTGTGTCAAGATCTGTTGCAAGCTCAAAGTAAATTTATTATCAAAGTATGCATGTGGTCATAGAAAAATACAGCACAGAAACATGAACATTGGCCCATCTAGTTCATGTCAAACTATTTAAGTTGCCTCCTTCCATTGACTTGCCCCAGGACCATTGCCCTCCAAATCCCCACATGCATGTACCTATCCAAACTTCTCTTAAACGTTGCAATTGAGCTTGCATGTACCACTTGCACTGGCAGCTCATTCCACACTCTCATGACCCTCTAAGTGAAGAAGTTTCCACTCATGTCCCCCTTAAACTTTTACCTTACACCTTTAACTCATGACCTCTTGTTGTTGTCCCATCCAACCTCAGTGGAAAATGCATGCTTGCATTTACCCTATCTACATTCCTCTTAGTTCTGTACACCTCTATCAAATCGCCCCTAAATCTCCTACTTACCATGGAATAAAGTCCTAACCTATTAACTCTTTCCTTATTACACAGGACATCCAGACCCCACAACAGCCTTGTAAATTTTTGCTGTACTCTTTCAACTTTATTAACGTCTTTCCTATAGGTAAGTGACCAAAACTGCACACAATTCTCCAAATTAGGCCTTATGCAACTTCAACGTAACATCCCATCTCCGTTACTCAATACTTTGATTTACGAAGGCCAATGAGCCGAAAGTTCTCTTTACGGTCCTATCTATCTGTGACACTACTTTCAACAAATTATAGACCTATATTCCCATATCCTTTTGTTTTACCATACTCCTCAATGCCCTACTGTTGCTATGTACCTTTGGATTCATTTTCTTGCAGGCATAGCAAAACAACTTTTTTTTACACTATGACAAAAAGGAAATTCGATGGAATGTTACTAAAAGCTGTACATAAACAAAGAATGACAAAAAAACCATGTTCAAAATAAAATATTATAAAAGGACATTTAATTGTAGAAAATTTAGTTATAGAAGGAGAATTAAATAAATTAAATTGCTATTTCTCAGTCAGGCTATCAAGATCATCAATATCCTTTTTAAGTCCAAAACCATTTTCCTCTCTGTTAAGTACAGGATCAAAGCAACCTTCTTTAAAATGACGCTTATGTTTTTAAATCTTAACCGTTATCACAGATAACAAAAAAAAGTAGAACTTCAATGGTAGCAGCTTCCAAAAAAAATCTTACCTCAAAACATGACCTTTGCTAATTTTCGATAGGTTTCTTAAATTCCATTGCAATTCTTTTGCTTTGTTGACCTTGTAAAAAGCCTTGTAGGAATACATTTAGATTTTATCAAGCACTCTTCCCTCATCAACAGCCCCTGTTATTTCCTCAAAAGAATCAATGAGGCACCAAATATGAGTTTTTCTCAGCAAGTGTTTCATTAGTATTAAAATAATTAGAAAAAGAAGAGAAGGCCTCTCCAGAAGGTGGAGTCCTAAATTGTGGCAATACAAATTCTGATGGTATTAGACAGACATTTGCCTCGGTTGATTGGGAAAGTTTGCTAGCGGGTAACAGGGCACCTAGAAATGGGAGGCTTTTGAAAATAAGATAGGGAGCGTTGAGGATTAACATATTCTGATTGGACAAAAATACAAGGCTAGCCAAATTAGAGAACCATGGATGATGAGTGATAATATGAATCATTTGAGGAAAAGGAAGCAGGCATTTGCCAAGCATAGGTAATTGGATTCAAATCTTCTTTGAGAATCCTAAGGGTTTATAAGGGATGTAGGAGTATATTTGAGAAAGAAATTAGGAGGACAAAAAAAATGGAATACAAGATATCCATGGCATATAAAATAAAAGAGAATCCTAAAAAAAAGATATCTGTCATTATGAGCAACAGGAAAACTAAGGAGAGATTAAGGCTTCTTATGTGTCCTTGTCTGTGAGTGAAGATGAGCGAAGTCTTAAATGAATATTCATCTGTATTTACTGAGGAGGTCAGGGAAGAGAATATTAATATCCTGAAACTTGTTGACATTATAAAAAGGTGTTGGTCATATTGACAGGAGATTCTGCAGATGCTGGAAATCTAGTTCAACAAAGGTATAATAGTTAAGGAACTCAACAGGTCAGGCAGCATCTGTAGAGGGAATTAAACAGTCGATGTGTCGGGTCGAGACCATTCAACAGGACTAGAAAGGAAAAGGAAAGCAACCAGAATAAGAAGTTAAGCTGGAGATTGAAGGAGAAGGAGTACAAGCGGGAAGGTGATTGGTGAAGACAGGTGAGGAGGGAGGTAGGTGGATGAAGGATGGGAGATGAAGTGAGAAGCTGTGAAGTGATAGGTGGAAAAAGTTAAAGGGTTGAATAAGAGGAAATCTGATAGGAATGGAAGGTGGATTATAGGAGAAAGAGAAGGAGGAGGGACACCAGAAGAAAGTGAAGAGGAGTGAAGTGAAGTGTGAAGGGGGTTCCTACCAAGGGGAACAGAAAGGAAGAGAGGAGAGAGAAGTTGTTGGAAACTGGAGAAATCATTGTTCCTGCTGTCAGGTTGGAGGTTACCCAGAAGGAATATAAGGTGTTGCTTCTCCAACATCATGGACTGAAGGGAATGCTCCTGTGCCATACTATTCTATGTTCTATGTTCTATAGGCTTCTACCGATCAATCTAGAAAATTGCCCAGGAATGTCATGTTAACTAAAATGCAGGATAAATCAATACCAGTTAATTGTGTTCCAACCAGTTTGCTCTCAATCATCAATTAAATGATAGAAAGTGTTGCTGACAGTGCAATCAAGTGATCATTGATAGCACTGGACAATAATGATTTTGCTTCCTAAATACTTTGGTGTGAAATTTGGGCTGTTGATTATGAAAATTACTGTGAAATGTTCCTATCACGCACCATTTTTTTCAAATCGCCTATATTTGTTATTTCAATTCATAATTCAAGTCAATTAAAATGTTGCCCACAATGCAAGCTGAAAAGTCTTCCATCTTTTCCAGGCATGCCTGTTCATGCATCAGCAGCGTGGATGCTATGTGGCAGGACAGGTTTAAAAAGATTATAAATTTCCATGAAGGATTTTGATATTTGAAACAGAAGTTTTCCAGAATAACTGATGCCAAGATTAAGGAAGTAATTTTTGTTGGTCAACAAAACCAAAAAGGTCCTCAATGACAGGCAATTTGAAGAACTTCTAGTAGGACTGGAGAAAATTGCATGGAAGGCATTCAAAGATGTTGAAAATTTTCTTGGCAACTACAGAGCACAAAACAATGTGCAACTGGTTGACAACATGCTTCAAGCATACAAAATCATGACACACAAAAAGGCACTAGTTTCCTTTTCTGCATTCCTACTTAGACTTCTTTGAAAATCTTGGTGACGTCGGTGACAAGCGTGGTGAATGTTGTCAATAGGAGAAATGGTATCGGGGTCAACAGGATTCCATCAATGCTGACTGATTACTTAAACAAGAAGCCTCAGACTCTGAGTACCAACAAAAATTATCTATAAAAAATTTTCAGCTTACTTGAACTATTGCAAAGCATCGATACTGTTACGCAGATAAAACACATTATATTCAATAGAAGTTAATTTCTTGTTTCTCCAAATTCCTACATGATATAAGAAGTCTGAATTTATTTTCACGTTCAGCTTCAAGTGGTCTATCATAAACATAAAACATTTATGAAAAATGACACTTTTGAAAAAATTGTGGTCCGGTGTAAGCTGCTCACCAACGTGCTATGGGTTTTGCCAGGACCACTTGACACTGGCCTCCATTGAAGCCTCATGGGCAAAGACCTGAATTCCAGAACAGAACAAAGGTGCTGCTTTCAATACAAAGGCAATATTTGACTGGCGCCAATATCAAGGAGACCTAGTAAAACTGAAATCAGTAGATATCATTGATAAAACAGTCCAATAGTTATAATCCTACCATTCATCAAAGGAGATAGTGATGGGTATTGGTGGTCAATATGCCTATCCTTAAGTCATCATGGCAGGTTTTTGGGTCCAACCATATACAGTTGTTTTATCAAAGATCTTCTTTCTATCATAAGGTCAGATGTAATGATGTTTGCTAATGGTTGTACAACATTCAATTCTCTTTACAATTCCTTAGCAAATGAAGTAATCCATTCCTGCATGCAGCTTGACTGAGACAACATTCAGGCTTGAGTTAATAAGTAGCAAAGGTAATATTTGTGACAGAATATTTCCTTTTTTGAGGAAGAGAGTTCCTGACCACCTATCCTTAACTTTCAACGATGGTATCATCACAGAATTTCCCACCATGAAAATACAGTTGTCACCATTGAGCAGGAACTGATATGGATTAATTACAGAAATACAACTGCTTCAATTGTAAGTTGGAGGTTTAGGAATCCTTAAGTAAGTGACTTTCATCTTGATGCATTAAACACTTTTCACAAGCAAGGCACATTTCAAATGCTGATGGCATAATCTCCACTTGCCTGGATAAGTACAGTTTCACCAACATTCATGATGCTCAACACCATCATTCATCCCATTGCAACATGCTTCACTGGTACCTCATCAACCATCCTCAATGACTTTCCTTCCATTTCCTCTATTACAAGTGCAGAGTGCTTAAGGTATTTGCAACCTGCAAAATGCACTGCACTCATCCTTGGCTACATTTGCAGAATATCTCAAGTCTGTAACCTCTGTACTAAAGAGGACATGGAGGGCAAGGACCTTGAGCGCATGGAAACACCATTGCCTGAGGTTGCAGTTGTGCATCATGCTGACTCAGAAATATGTCAGTTTTCTTTTATTGTCACTTGGGATACATTGTGGAATTTCATAGCCAATTGCAATGTGGGAGCTTTATCTGAGGAACTGCAGCAGTTCACAAAGTGAGCTCACCATCAGACAGCTTTTCATGGACAACTAAGTACTGGCAGTGAACAGCAGCACTTGTCTGAAGCCCGGATTCCCTCCAAGTAATCAATGAATAAAATGCGTGTGCTTTTTGGTTAAAATACATTATTACTCCAGCAAAACTGTGAAATTGCCAGATATGCCAAATTTTTCATAAGCATTTCTTAAAGGATCTTTGACTTTATTCAGAGTAAAACACAAATGACCCTCCACAAAGCCAATCTGAACAGATTTTTGTTATATTATCGTTGGATACACAATATTTTATCCAATATGTTTGCATTTAAAGTACACTCAGTGGTGACTTTATTGTCTACCTGTACTGCTGCTCATTAACGCAACCATCTAATCAGCCAATCACGTGACAGAAACTCAATGCATAAAAGCATACAGACATGGTCAAGAGGTTCAGCTGTTTTTCAGATCAAGCATCAGAATGGTGAAGAAATGTGATTAAGTGACTTTAACCATAGATGATAGTTAGTGCCAGATGGAGCAGTTTGAGCATCTCAGAAACTGCTGATAAGCAAGGATTTTTATGTACAACAGTCTTTAGAGTTTACAGAGAATGGAGTGAAAATCAAAAAAACATCCAGAAAGTGGCAGTTCTGTAGATGAAAATGGCTTTTTAATGAGAGAGGTCAGAGAAGAATGACCAAGATGGTTCAAGCTGACTGGAAGGCAAATAACCACATATTACAATCATGCATGTAGTATAGGAGAGCATCTTGGAACATACAACACGTCGAACCTTGAAGTGGATAGGCTACAGCAACAGAAGACCATGAACATACGCACAGTGCTCAGCTGATTATGTAATTAGGAGTTCCCTTATAAAGTGGCCACTGAAAGTATAATTTTCCCAGCTGAAGGGTATAATTTCTATATCAGTTCTGATGAAGGTTCTCGCCCCAAAATGTTGAATGTTTATTCATTTCCACAGATAACCTGCTGAGTTCCTCCAGCTTTTTGTGCATGTTGCTATAGTTTCTATAATGTGCTTTATAAAGATAATTTTTGACATTCTAGTTTATAATAATAAAGTCTGAAGCTAATGTATTCTGAGATCTAGGAGCACAAAGCAGTTAGAGATTCTTTGCTATAGTAACTTTAAGAAATGCCCTTTATTACAGACCAAAGCATTGGTGGAATGCACAGCAACAAGGACTAGAACAGCAGCAAACATTATCCACAACCTGCACGCCACCCCCCCACGTCAGCGTTTATGAGGAAACAGTACTTTATAGCAGGATGTACCATTCCACTGATTCACTTAAAAGGAAAAGATTTGAATAATTAATATTTTGACCTTATAATTATACCATACATAGATCAGCATTTAGTGTTTAATATTTCTGAATGCAGCTATGGAGGCATTAGTCCATATATTTTGCAAGCTAACCCCTGAGATAAAATAGCTGACTTTAGAGTTAACGTGATATTGTGCTAATCTTTATATCTGGGAAGATAAGATCTGATATGTGAAGTCAATTCATGTGGATTCCCCTATTACGAAAACGTAATGGAGAAAGATGATTGTCGTGTAAGTTAGGGAAGATTGATTGTGAGATGCTCTGCTAAGGTCCCTTAGTTGGCAGTCTTTGATATAACTTACAGACTGCATTTTCAGCATGAGTGCAAGCGTGTGTGTGAGTGCATCAAATGTATGTGTGTAACTTTCTGTGTCTGTGCATGTGATGCTAAATTGGGATTTATTTTTGTTGAACCAGGCAGTCATCTTAAATTTGAAAAGAGAGGGTAAACAGGTTTGAGGCTAGAATACATTAGAAGCAGAATCTATGCACCATGTCCGGATTTACCATTTTCACCTCTGTGTGTATTGAACTCATTCTGAGCTAAAAGATATGAGTGTTTTTTTAACTGGGCTTTCAATATTATCAAGAATTGGTTCTTATGTTTGGAATCTTTGCACTGTTTCAGGAAATATAGCAATGCATGAATTTGGGAATGAGAAAAAAAAGAGCAAGATGTTTATTACTGGACCCTTGTGGGAAGTAGCTCCAAATTAATTAAAAAGTTTCAGCCTTTTTACGTACACCATACTCATTGGGAAGTGAGGGTTAGAGCCTGAAGCTGAGAATCACTGTTGTTTCCCTGTGCTCCATAGGGGCAACCATTTCTTACGTATTTCTGCCCCACTGTTGCAAGAACACATACCAAGGATCACGTTTTATTTTGTTATCAGCTCCTAACACAAATGAATCTTCAGGGGGTCTGTTCTAGCTGTTGGAGTGAGAACTAAAGGGGCTCCAATGTTTGTTTGTAGAGTGTTGCTAACTGTGTGGTCTTCCTGACATTGCGTGACATTTAATTGGTATTTGGATTCCGTGTCAAGTTTTCCAATCAGTTTTAAAGGCTTGTCTAAATTGTCTGCTGTATGAAAGTAAGCACAATTATTGGATTAGAGCCATACAAAATGCAGCGTTTAAAAGAAAAGGCGCACACACACACACACACACACACACACACACACCCTCCCCATAGGCCATACCATGATCATGAGTAGCTTACTTTTGGTAAAATAAAATGCCTTCCATCCCAACATCTATAAAACATATCATGGACTTTATGGTTAAGACATTTCTGGCAGTTTTGAACAATAGGCCAAATCCTTAGACAGGGAGGGGAAGCTCTGAGAGAAACAATCAGCCGGCAGCATGTGTTTCTCGGAATGTTTCGGATATCTGCATGCACACAATTAAGCAGGCGAGTCTGAGATTTGTTCAATGTCAGATGCCAGTGTACCTGACTGCCATTCCATATCAGTTCAATGGCTTGTTGGAGAAGTGAATCAGATGGCTTTAATGTCCAAATTTCTGTGCTATACCAAGAGCAGTGATGTCCTAACAAGGTCACAAACCCTATTCAGAAAACTAAATGTAATAAGTAGCCTTTAATTATTTCACCACATGTTAATGTTTTTTTTAAATGTCATAAACACATGAAAGACTGCAGATACTGGAAGTCCAAAGCAACACTCATAAAATGCTGTAAGAATTCAGGAGATCAGGCAGCATCTATGGTAATGAATAAGCAGTCGATGTTGTGGGCCGAGACTCTTCTTTGAGACTGTGAAGGAAGGGGCTAGAACAAAAAGGTGGGTGTAGGGGAAGCAGGCTAGCTGGATAGGTGAAGCTAAGTGGGTGGGAAAAGTAAAGGGCTGGAGAAGAAGGAATCTGATAGGAGAGTACAGTGGACATTAGGAGAAAGGGAAGGAGAGTGGGGAATTGAGGAAGAATATTGTTATGTATTAGTTGTTTTTTAATAGACTTGTTGGATCTGGTGATATTGTGATCCAGAAGCTGGTCAGAGATTCCAAAATTCAAAGTTCAAATTAAATTTATTGTCAAAATATGTATAGGTCACCATTTACTATCTCGTGATTTATTTTCTTGCAGGTATAGGCAGTAGAACAAAGAAACACAATAGAATCAATGAAAAAGCTACACACAACAAATACAGATAAACAATCAGTGTGCAAAAGATGACAAACTGTGCAAATGCAAAAAACTTATAATAATAATAATAATAATTAATAAATAATAGACATATAAATAAATAATACTGAGAATATTCGTTGTAAAGACCTTGAAAGTGAGACAATAGTTATGGAATCAGTTCAGAATTGAGTTGAGTAAAGTTAAACATGGGTTCAGGAACCTGAAGTTTGAAGGTTGCTCCTGAACCAAGGAATTCAAAGTTACTAACACTCTCCACCACATACTCACTAGGACCATGGCTCATGGACCTCTGGTTTCCTCTTCCTGTAGCCAATAATCAGCTCTTTGGTTTTGCTGACATTGTGTGAGAGTTTGTTGTTGTGACTCCATTCAGCCAGATTTTCAATCTCTCTCCAATATTCTGATTCATCATCACCTTTGACTTGGCCAATAACAGTAGTGTTGTCAGCAAACTTAAATACAGCATTGGAGCTGTACATAGCTTTACAGTCATAGGAGTAAAGCAAGTAGAGCTGGGGACTATGCAGGGGGACTTGTGGTGCACCTGTGCTGATAGTGATTGTGGAAGAGATGTCAAGAATGAGGAATAAAATGTAACAGTTATGCCCATTTATTAGGTGTTACAAGAACAAAGAATGAACAAAGAAAAAAGAAAGAAATTGTGGTCATCTTATATTAACAACTTCCTTAGATCAGAGAGATAGCAAGACATTCCAGTGATAAGGAATAACCTATGAAGGAATCAGGCTCAGTGGCATTACACAGATTGCAGAAAACAACATCTCGAAGAGTACATAATCACTTATTCTACAGTTGCTGAAAATTCATCAAACAACAACACATATACAGGTGATTATATAAAAATTATAAGCAAACATTGGAAAGTTAAAAACAAACAAAAAAAGAAAATAGAGATTCTACACTCTAGTCCACCAGATAGATTTAAATCAATCTACAAAGCAAAAGCTATTCAAAAACAAATTATGTTTATTTTCTTAATATTGATTTTGAATGATTGTTACGAAGTCAATGAAAGCAGGCATGCTGTCACAAATTGTCAAGGTAGCTGAAGGTCGTGATTGTTGGCAGACTTATGTGATTATTAATTATTGTCAGCGGAGTAACCTGGGCAAATATTGCTTTGACTTCTGAATTCCATAATTGTAAGCTTTTGTCGGATAAACAGATTGAACTGCTGCAGAGTTCCGATTGATCTGAAATTGCTTTGTAACATATTACTTGTTTCATAAGTTTAAAACATGCTTCTAATATTTGCAAATTCCACATGACTCATTTTCAGTAAGTAGTAAAAAACGTGCCTATTAATGGCTATGTGTTCCACTTTGCTTCAAGTCTGTAAAGGTCAATTGAACCAAAATTTGGAAATGAAATTGCAAAAATTGCATCTGGTTCTCTCAGTGAAGCCTCCTCCACATTGGTAAGACCCAAATCAGATTGGAGGATCTCTTCATCAATTACCACCGTAATATTCAGGAAATCCCAGGGGCTACCATTTTAATTCAACTTCCCATTCCAACACAGACACATCTGTCCATGAACCTCTCCACTGCCACAGTGAAGCTACACACTGATTGAAGGAGCAACTCCTCATCGTCTCTCTTGGTGTCTCTAACCTGACAGCATGAGCACCAATTTCCCCACACTCTGAAAATCACTCCACTCTCCCCACCCCCACCTTTGTTCCACTTATCCCCGTGGCCCCAGTACCCCTTCTCTTTCCCAACTTCTGTCCTCACAACTTGCCTATCACTTTCACCTTCTAGTTCCCCACTTCCTTCCTTTATTCCAAGCTCCACTGTCCCCTCCTATCTAATTCATTCTTCATCCCGTTGCCTTCCCTTGTATCACATCCCAGCATCACACATTATTCTTTTTTCTCCCCATGTCCTCACTATCTTTTCTTTCCCCATCACTTGGATTCACCTGTTGATGCACCATCAATAACTCACTCTGAGACGTAAGGTGAGATATCGGCTTTTATTGACTGGAAGAAGGAACAAGCAGTGAGTGACCACCATACTACATCCTGGAGACTGAGAGGCCAGGCTCAGGCCTCGATTGCCTTTATACAATAGACAATAGCTGCAGAAGTAGACCTTTCAGCCCCTCGAGTCTGCACCGCCATTCTGAGATCATGGCTGATCATTCACTATCAATACCCAGTCCCCGCCTTGTCCCCATATCCCTTGATTCCCCTATCCATCAGATATCTATCTAGCTCCTTCTTGAAAGCATCCAGAGAATTGGCCTCCACCGTCTTCCGAGGCAGTGCATTCCACACCTCCACAACTCTCTGGGAGAAGAAGCTCTTCCTCAACTCTGTTTTAAATAAACTGACCTCTTATTCTCAATCCATGCCCTCTGGTACTGGACTCTCCCAACATCTGGAACATATTTCCTGCCTCAATCCTATCAAATCCTTTAATTATCTTAAACGTTTCAATCAGATCCCCTCTCAATCTCCTCAATTCCAGCGTGTACAAGCCCAATCTCTCCAATCTCTCTGCATAAGACAGCCCTGCCATCCCAGGAATCAACCTAGTGAATCTACGCTGCACTTCCTCAATTGCCAGAATGTCCTTCCTTAAACCTGGAGACCAAAACTGTACACAATATTCCAGGTGTGGTCTCACCAGGGCCCTGTACAAATGCAAAAGGACATCCTTGCTCTTGTATTCAATTCCCCTTGTAACAAAGGCCAACATTCTATTTGCCCTCTTCACTGCCTGTTACACTTGCTCATTTACCTTCATTGACTGATGAACTTGGACTCCTAGGTCTCTTTGCATTTCTCCCTTACCTAACTCTACACCGTTCAGACAATACTCTGCCCTCTTGTTCCTGCTCCCAAAGTGGATAACTTCACATTTATTCACATTGAATGACATCTGCCAAGTATCTGCCCACTCACTCAGCCTATCCAAGTCTCCCTGTATTCTCCTAACGTCCTCTTCGCATGTCACACTGCCACCCAGTTTAGTATCGTCAGCAAACTTGCTGATACAGGGGTCTGTGGGAGGAGCCACAAGAGCAGTCAGCAGGGGGCATGTCCAGACAGGTGTAGGTAGTTCACCACACCTGTTGCCTGTCAGCTCCTGGTCCTCTGCTACCCATCTTCCCTACCCCCTCCACTACCCCCACTCTTTCCCCTTTATTCTGGATTCTGTACTCTTCCTTTCCTCTTCTGATGAAGGATCTCAGACTGAAACATTGACCTGCTGCATTTCAACATATTGTGTGTGTTAATACAATGTACGTCTATTATTTAGTTGTAGACTAAGCACTATTAGTCAAAAGGAAATTTATATTCTCAGCTTTACAAACAAGAGCTTGTTACAATTGGTCAGTGAAGCTTAACAGTAGGAACAATAATGCATTATGACATTCCCTTATTTTCTTTCTATAGAAAGATGCCAGACACAATGTCAAATAGCTGTGAATTTGACAGCATTTATGCTGTAAATTTGTTAGCATTTTTGTAGTGATTCCAATCAATTTTATCAATTAGATCAATTTTATTCCTTAACACTTAAACTGTCACTTATTTATTGTTTATCTTTGGCTATATTAACTAAAATGGATTTGCTAACTGTTATCTAGATAATTGTTTATGAAGTTTAAACATGATTTAAGAATATTTGCTGATAATATCATTCACACTTTTGCATTATTAACATGGCGTGTTGTACTCAGACCATGCTGAAAACATTTGAATAGTTTTTGCAAAAATCAGAATAAACTATTGAAACTGGAAATACGAAAGATAATGCAGCTTTGAACTTTTAAGTTCCACATGTTGTCATGCAAGAATAACTTCTGCAAAATGGACTAAATTGTTTCTTTATTATTCCTATAAAATGAACAGCTGCAAATTTTTATGCTCTCTATAAGGGTGTTGCTTCAGTGACATTGAACATGGCTGTGTTATCAATATGATTTTCCATGACACTCAGTCACTTCATTGTAACTGATTATTAATTATTAGCTGAAATGCAAGGAGAACAACTGATTACATATTCTTGACAGAATTGACCTACTTTTGGAAATATTTGGATTGCAGCAATACATCTTCTCTTTGAATTCTAGAAACATGCAGGATTAATTATGCACGACTCACTAGCCTAAATGACTCTTCTAGTCTGTTCCATAATCACAGAACTGTGTAGACCAGGAGAAGTCCTTTCAGCCCAACATAAGTTTGCTGACCAAGATGCCAATCAAACTAATCTCATCTGCCTGCCCATGATCCACTTTCCTCTATTCCAGCCTGTTTATGTGCTTGTATAAAAGCCTCTTAAATGCTGCTATCAAATCCACTTCCACTACCTCTCTTAGCAGCTCTTGCCAGGCAAATACCTGTCTTTGTCCAAAGATTTTATTTGCAAATCTCTTTTAAATTGTCCTCTAGGGTATTTAATGTTTCAGTAATGTTGTAAATACGTTATTTGATTAAATATGCTTTGTTTCTTTACTTAATTTGTTGCATGTTATATGTAAGAACATTCAAGAAGACAACACCTTATCATGGTTTGAAGGCTTACATCCCTCAATGACCAAGAGAGCTATGTCAGCTGGGGACAGGGCTTTATGCTTTAGTACTTGGTAGGGTCACGCATGCCAAATAGGTCAAAGGGTAGAGGACAGTCTAAAAGTGGTCTGGTGGTCTAGTGGTCCTCTAAGTTTGGAGGTTCAGCTCAGGACTAACAACACCGAATGGTAAAACAAAATTGTTACAGAAACAGCAATGAAGAATCCTTCTACATCTGAGTGTAATGGTATTTCTCTGTTTTTACCCAGGAATTGCATGGCCCACAGTACTGAAAACCAAGAGGACGTTACTAACATGATTAAAGGAAACCCTGAACACAACTAGAGATGTAGGACTTTCATTGATACCCTAAACACCAGCAATGTACCAGGCAGTAAATACATGAATAGCATACATCAGTGTATCACCACATCATACAGTATATGAGCACCTCAGTAAAGAAAAACTAAGCACTCGAGTATTCCAGGCTCTCATATTTTTCATTCAATTACTTTCTGAAGTTATAGATAAAGCAGTGGCAGCCAGGTAGCTGTAAAATTAACCCAAGACAATTACCTACTTGCTGGAAATCATCACATTTTTTCTTCAGAAGAGGAGAGAGATGTTCAAGTTTAAAAAAAGACAAAAAAATGGGTGAAATTCATGGGTTCATAATCAGAGAGTACTGGGTGATAATAATAGTAAATAAATGAAAAGTTGAAATGGTTGGCTATGTTGACAAGTTTGATGTATTTGACTGCACAAAAGATAACTGGATGATGTATACTGAATGAATTGAGCAGTATTTTGAAGCAAATGAAATAACCGATGAAAAGTGAGTGCTAGTGTTACTGAGTGTAATAGGAGGAAAGGCATACAGTATGCTTAGAAGTTTGACAGTTCTAACCAAATCAACCGAAATGAGCTTTGTTGTGATCATGAAATTAATGCAGGAATATTTAGAATTTAATCCATTGTTGATCGCACAATACTTAGGCTTTCATAAGTGGAATAAAAAGGAATGGGAGTCCATTTCAGCTTAGGTGGCTGAATTGAAGAAAATTTTCTGAACATTGTCAGTTCAGTGATGGGCTTAATAAAGCACTGAGCGATGACTATGTTTGTAGAATCTTACAAGAAAGCATTTAAAAACTGAAGTACAGTTCACATTTAAAAGAGCAGTTGAAATTGCTGACTCTTTGGAGAGCAGCCAGAAAAACAATTGAATTATAGTTAGTAATTAAAGTGAGTATGAACAAAATTTGCATAGTATAAACAGAAACTTGCCTGGCTGAACAAATTGTGTTATCATTGTGGCAGAAGCTCACATACACCAGACTAATGCAGATTTAAAGGCAAAACTTGTAGAAAATGCAGCAAAGTGGGATAAATACAAAGTGCAGGTCAGACAGACAACATTAAATGGACCACACAGGGAGGAGAAAAAAATAAAAAAAGTCAAGTTGCAGTTTCAAAAAGAGAACCAATCTGCATGGTGTTGAAGAAAAATCTGATAATAATGAGAGTGACTCAGGACTGAGTATCATTGAGGTTTACAATGTGAAAACTAATGAGACCAGCAACATGGCTTACACCAGAAGTAATTGGCAAATTAATTAAAATGGAATTGGACACTGGATCAGCTGTTACAGTCATACCACAAAATAAGTTTGAAAGGTAGAAATTGGAGAAGGATAATTAATTTGGGAATGTCATTTGTAACAGTGAAATACAACAACAAAGAGCTGCAGTGGGCTTGTATGTGTACAAACAGGTAGTCCAGTGGAGCCGTCTTTGGCTGAGACAAGTACAACTTGATTAGACAATAGACAATAGACAATAGGTGCAGAAGTAGACCATTCGGCCCCTCGAGTCTGCACCGCCATTCTGAGATCATGGCTGATCATTCACTATCAATACCCAGTCCCTGCCTTGTCCCCATATCCCTTGATTCCCCTATCCATCAAATATCTATCTAGCTCCTTCTTGAAAGCATCCAGAGAATTGGCCTCCACCGTCTTCCGAGGCAGTGCATTCCACACCTCCACAACTCTCTGGGAGAAGAAGCTCTTCCTCAACTCTGTTTTAAATAACTGACCTCTTATTCTCAATCCATGCCCTCTGGTACTGGACTCTCCCAACATCTGGAACATATTTCCTGCCTCAATCCTATCAAATCCTTTAATTATCTTAAACGTTTCAATCAGATCCCCTCTCAATCTCCTCAATTCCAGCGTGTACAAGCCCAATCTCTCCAATCTCTCTGCATAAGACAGCCCTGCCATCCCAGGAATCAACCTAGTGAATCTACGCTGCACTTCCTCAATTGCCAGAATGTCCTTCCTTAAACCTGGAGACCAAAACTGTACACAATATTCCAGGTATGGTCTCACCAGGGCCCTGTACAAATGCAAAAGGACATCCTTGCTCTTCTATTCAATTCCCCTTGTAGCAAAAGCCAACATTCCATTTGCCCTCTTCACTGCCTGTTGCACTTGCTCATTCACCTTCATTGACCGGTGAACTAGGACTCCTAGGTCTCTTTGCATTTCTCCCTTACCTAACTCTACACCGTTCAGACAATACTCTGCCCTCTTGTTCCCACTTCCAAAGTGGATAACTTCACATTTATTCACATTGAATGACATCTGCCAAGTATCTGCCCACTCACCCAGCCTATCCAAGTCTCCCTGTATTCTCCTAACATCTTCTTTGCATGTCACACTGCCACCCAGTTTAGTATCATCAGCAAACTTGCTGATATAGTTTTCAATGCCCTCATCTAAATCGTTGACATAAATCGTAAAGAGCTGTGGTCCCAATACAGAGCCCTGTGGTACCCCACTAGTCACCTCCAGCCAGTCCGAGAAACACCCATTCACTGCTACCCTTTGCTTTCTATCTGCCAACCAGTTTTCTATCCATGTTGAAACCCTGCCCCCAATGCTATGAGCTCTGATTTTACTCACCAATCTCCTATGTGACACCTTATCGAATGCCTTCTGAAAATCTAGGTACACAACATCTACTGGCTTACCCTCGTCTAACATCCTTGTTACACCCTCAAAAAACTCCAACAGATTAGTCAAGCATGATTTGCCCTTGGTAAATCCATGCTGGCTCGGCCTAATCCTATTTCTGCCATCAAGATGTGCCACTATTTCATCCTTAATAATGGACTCAAGCATCTTCCCCACGACTGACGTTAGGCTAACAGGGCGATAGTTCTCCGTTTTCTCCTTCCCTCCCTTCTTGAAAAGTGGGACAACATTAGCCACTCTCCAATCTTCAGGAACTGATCCTGAATCTAAGGAACATTGGAAAATGATTACCAATGCATCCGCAATTTCCTGAGCCACCTCTTTTAGAACCCTCGGATGCAGGCCATCTGGACCCGGGGATTTATTAGCCTTCAGTCCTACCAGTCTACTCATCACAGTTTCTTTCCTAATGTCAATCTGTCTCAAATCCTCTGATATCTTATGACCCTGGCCCATCCATACATCTGGGAGGTTGCTTGTGTCCTCCCTGGTGAAGACAGATCTAAAGTATGCATTAAATTCTGTTGCCATTTCCCTGTTTCCCATAACAATTTCTCCCAATTCATTCTTCAAGGGGCCAACATTGTTCTTAACTATCTTCTTTCTCTTCACATAGCTAAAAAAGCTTTTGCTATCCCCTTTTATATTCCTGGCCAGACTGAGCTCATACCTGATTTTTTCTCTCCGTATTGCTTTTTTAGTTAAGATCTGCTGTTCCTTAAAACTTTCCCAATCATCTGTATTCCCACTCATCTTAGCCCTGTCATACTTCTTTTTCTTTAATGCTATACAATCTCTGACTTCCTTTGTCAACCACTGTGGCCCGTTCCCCCTCTTTGAATCCTTCTTTCTCATTGGAATGAACTGTTTTTGCATCTTTTGTATTATCCCCAAGAATATCTGCCACTGCTGATCCACTGTCTTTCCTGCCAGGGCATCCGCCCATTTAACTTTGGCCAGCTCTTCCCTCATGGCTCCGTAGTCTCCTTTATTTAATTGCAACACTGACACCTCTGATCTGCCCTTATCCTTCTCAAATTGTAGATAAAAACTTATCATGTTATGATCACTACTTCCTAATGGCTCCTTTACTTCAAGATCACTTATCAATTCCTGTTCATTACACATCACCAAGTCCAAAATAGCCTCGTTCCTGGTTGGCTCAAGCACAAGCTGTTCCAAAAATACATCCCTTAGACACTCCACAAACTCCCTATCCTGGGGTCCAGCACCTACCTGATTCTCCCAGTTCACCTGCATGTTGAAATCTCCCATAACGACTGCATTACCTTTAGCACATGCCAATGTTAACTCCCTAATCAACTTGTTCCCAATATCCACGCTACTGTTTGGGGGCCTGTACACAACACCCATTAGGGTCCTTTACCCACACAGACTCTACTTCCCCTGTTCCCAAGTCACCTCTTGCTAATGACTGAATCTCATTCCTCACCAACAGGGCCACCCCACCCCCTCTTCCCATATTTCTGTCTCTACGATAGCACGTATACCCTGGTACACTCAATTCCCAGTCCTGATCCCCTTGCAGCCATGTCTCCGTTATCCCAACAATATCGTAGTTCCCCATTTTCATCTGAGCTTCAAGCTCATCTGTCTTATTTCTGACACTACGCGCATTAGAGACCTATCCAGCATCTGCATGCCGCATTTCCTGCAATAGAGTCAACTGAAAGTGATTTAAGTTAAGTACTGGCTGATACCACAACAGTGTTCAAAGATGGCTTTGGAAAACTCAAACCTGTCAAGGGTAAGATTGTGTTAAAATGAAAATTTTACAAAGCCTATCTGATTCCATATACCTTCCAAGATAAAGCACCCAATGCACTAAATCGCATGGTGGCTGAAGTGCTGAAGAGCCAATGGGTAACACCAGTGGTCCCTGTAGCCAAGAAAAATGAATCTGTCAAGACCTGTGATCTTAAAGTTACCATCAATGCAGTACTGAAAGTACTTCAATACCCTCTGTGCAGAATAGTGGATATCTTCGCAAAACTTTCTGGAGGGAAACATGTTAACAAAGTGGACTTAGCTGAGAACTAATGGAAGTGGGAGAAGAGTCTAAAGAGAGTATACATCACTATAATAGGCTTATTTTTTCTGAGTACCAGCTGCACATGGACTCTGGCAGAAAGCTGTGGACCGGGTGCTGCAAGGCTGCCCAGGCACTCAGTGTTACCTGGATGACACCATTGCTGCCAGTGAGGATGACAAGGATCATCCCCAAAATCTCAAGACAGTGTTAAAAAAATTGTGATTATGGGCTCTGAGAGTGACACATCAAGTGTGAATTCTTTACACCAAGCATCACCTACTGGGGTCATACCATCACCGCAAAAGACTTACACAAGTGTGCTGAGAAAATTCAAGCAGTGATAGATGTCTCAAGGCCAAAAGTCATGTTACTGCTGTGGTCCTTTTTAGAATTTGTCAATCATTATAACAATTTCTTGCCAAACCTGGCTACTGTGCTCCAGCTCTGAACTCATTACTACAGATTGGGGAGAAATGACAATAGATAAAGCAGTATGAGTTGGCTTTCAAATGAAATTGTGACAACAGACACTGCACTCACACATCATAATCCAAATCATCTGGAGAAGTTTGCCTATGATGCATTATCTTATGGTATAGTAGTATGCGTGTCACATGTTATGAGTGATGGAAGTAAAAACCCCATAGACTTTTCATCATGTTACCTTACCAATGCAGAGAAAAATTACATACAGATTGACAGAGAGGTCTTGAGTCTGGTTTGGTGTGTATAACGTTTAAACTGTACTTGTATTGGACAGAGTTTATCTTCATTACTAATCATCAACCACTAATGTCCATTTTCAATCCACGGAAGGGTGTTCCACCATCAGCAGCTGCATCGTAAATGCAGAGATGAGCTCTTTATCTTGGAGGACAGAACTACAAGATCCAATTCAAGAGAATGGCTAATCATGAAAATGCTGATAGTTTGTTCCGTTAACCTTTAGGAAAGGAAATACTTGAAAAACTTACAAAAGGAGAACTTCTCCTGAGGTATTCTCCTTAATGCAAATCAAAAGTCTTCCTATTCCAGCAGAAATGATCCAAAAAGAAACCAGAAAAGACCCCATACTGTCTCAGGTCTACATGGCAACCCATTATGGCTGGAACATTGGGTAAAGTTGCCCTTGTCGGGGGTTGCCTTCTGTGGAGATTGTTGTACATTCCAAACTGCGAATTAAAGTGTTGGAGGCATGGTTAAAATGAAAGTGTTAGCTCAAAGCTTTGTCTGGTGGCCTAGGATAGATCAGCATTCTTTGTCTGATTACATAACTCATTTTGAGTTAAATGTAATAAGTATGTGAATAGCATATGTTATTATGCAACCACATCATATGTGAGCACCCCTATCCTTCATGATAGACCTATGACTTCTGGTGTTCAAAAATTCCACCCAGATAAAAATGTTCTATCTGCTGTTCCCCATTGAGAACTCGATCATATTACAGTTATCAGATCACCCCTCAGCCATGAAGTTCCAGAAAAATATACAATCAAAATAAATATTAATTCAAAACAAAACCAGGCTCATTGTAAATGTAAATAAGTTCAGGAAGCTTGCAATTAGCCTTCAGTTTTTTTTTGTAAATTGCAGGCAGTAAATTGAAGTTACGAGTGCAGACTGCTCCACAGACTAGGAGCCAAACAGTAAAACAATGAGGTTGTTTTGATTGATTTACATCAAGCCAAGCAACCCACCAAGAGGAACACAACCTTGTCACAGTTTGGAGGCTTGCATGCCTCAATGTCACAGATTGCAATGTTGGCTGGAATCTAGGCTTTATGCTTTGGTTCTTGGTAGGGTCACCCCTGCCAAACAGGTTAAAGGGTGGAAGCCTGACCAAGAGAAGTCCACCAGTCTTCCAGATTCAAGGTTCAACTCAGGGCTAACAACCCTGAAGAGTCAAACAAAACTGTTACAGAAACAGCAATCGATATTGAGCATCTACACCTTCTATATGTAGATGCTTCTACATCTGTCTGCGATGGCATTCTTGAGTATCTAACCAAGACTTGAATGGCTGTAAGTAGTGAAGACAGAATGCAAGCCACTGGCACAAGGAAGGAAGTGCTGAACACTGCCATGACCAAGACCAAATGAGTCAAGGACAGAGAGAGATGGAGTACCTTCAATGCTGCCCCGAAAACCAATAGCATAATGGGCAGTAAGTAAATCAGACAACGTTGTTTAGTTATTTGCACCTTTGTAACTTGAGTGCAAGCTGGCAGAACAGATGGATGTTGTCATCAACATATGAAAAATGGTCATGGATATAGGCAATCAACAGTTTTTGTATACTTAGCAATAGTCCTGGCAACATTAATTTTAGAATATTTGTGTTAATTAGTTTCTCCTAAAGGTGCTTGGACCTTCAAATGTGTCTTATCAATTACAATGCGCTTCCACTATGTAATTCAAAGGAATCGTTTGCCACCCCAAATTATCAATGTAAGCTATGTGATTGTAACTATTGAAATTGTATTGAATCACCTATCTTTGATCTTAAAGGTATAAAAATGTACTTTAAAGGTAGATTTGGGTTTGTGAGCCTCGACTGAGTGTCCCCATGAGAATGCCTGCATATTGTGACAAGTAGAGACCTCCTTATCACCAGCTTCAGTGTCTCTCTGGTGTCTTTGATCACAGTCAAATCACCTACTTCAAAGTGTCTACATTCTTCCTATAGTGTAGTAATCAGATAGTACACAATACTCCCGATGGTTGAGGCTTGTGACTAGTGGTGTGCTTAAGGATTCAGCACTGACCCTATTGCTGTTCGTCATCTATATCAACAACTTGGATAGGAATGTACGAGCCATGGTCAGTAAGCTTATCAATACTATAATAGGTGGTTTCATGGGCAATGAAAATGTTATCAAAGATTAGAGGGGTATCTTGATCATCTGAGTAAATGGCAAATGGAATGCAATTCAGATAACTGCAGGTTGTTGCATTTTAGAAGGTCAAATGTATCTAGGGTATCTGGGAATAACAGGGCTCTGAGAGTTTTGTAGAACAGAAGGACAAATACTAATACCTGGTTTCCTGAAAATGGAGACAAATCGGTGAAAAGGGGTTTTGGTATGCTAGCCTTTTTAAATCAGAGCAATGAGCATAGATTTGTGAGATCATGGTGCATTGGTACATGAAATTGCTGAGGTCGCAGTTATAGTGTTATAGTGCTGTTATGATCTCCTGCTAAAGGAAAGATGTTTCTGTACTGGTTCAGAAAAGGTTTTCAAGGAT
Source organism: Hypanus sabinus (assembly GCF_030144855.1). Classification (NCBI taxonomy): domain Eukaryota; kingdom Metazoa; phylum Chordata; class Chondrichthyes; order Myliobatiformes; family Dasyatidae; genus Hypanus; species Hypanus sabinus. Next base: position 128,197,703 of record NC_082710.1, on the reverse strand, counting down.
GCTGCCAGAACTTGAGGGACTGAGATATAAGGAGAGGTTGGACAGGCTGGGACTTTATTTCCTAGAACACATGAGAGGTAATCTTATAGAGGTGTATAAAATCATGAGGGGCATTAGATGGGGTGAAGGCACTCAGTCGTTTCCTCAGCATTGGCGTATTAAGACCAGGGTGTATTGATTTAAGATGGGAAGGGAAAGAATTAAGAGGAATTTGAGGTGCAAATTTATGCAGAGGGTAGTTTGTAAGCAGATTAAGCTGTTAGATGACTCTGTCTTATAGAGCACCACAACACAGAGACAGGCTTTTCAACCATCTAGTCCATTCTGATCCAATCATCTGCCTCATCCCATCTACCTGCATCCAGATCATAGTTCTCCATACTCCTCTCAGACATGTATATGTACAAACTTAAAAAAAATGTTACAATCATACCCATGTCCACCTCATCCACTAGAAGCTTATTCCTCACTTGTACCACCCTCTGAGTGAAGAAGCTCCAACGTAGCTTCCTCTTAAATATTTCATCTTCTACCCTAACCATACAACCTCTAGTTCTAGTCTCACCCAACCTGAAGGGATGAAGTGGTTGAGGCTGGTACAATAACAACTTCTGAAAGACAGTTGGGCAAGTACGTGGATAGGAAAGGATCTGAAGGTTAAAGGCCAACAACTGGCAAATGGGACAAGTTTGGATGAGGAATGAGGACTAGTTGGACTAATGGGCTTGCTTCCATACTGAATGACTGTATGACTCAATACTGAATCCTTTCTTTACCATCCTATTTCACTTGTATTACCTCTTTCAGACAGCTATTGACTTGCCTCCCAAAATCCCTTTATACACTAATTCTCGAATTTACTATATACCTTTCTCTTGAATTCATTCTACCAAAATGCAACATTTGACTAGTTTAAACATCATCTGTCATATTTCAACTTCAATTTCCAACTGATGTATATCTTGCTCCATCCTTTGACTACCTTGCTTGGTTTCTACAAATGTACCAGTTTTCATTTCACCAAATGATACGTTAGCATATCCTAGGATACTGGGAGAATTCCTTGCATTAACCAATGCACTAGGAGTGTTTTTGGCTTTGGTTAGAACACCGGGAATATTTATAGCATTGAGCAAAGCACTAGGAAAATTCTTGGCATTGGCTAGGACACTGGGAAAATTCCCATCAATGGTGAGAACACTGGCATGTTCCCAGCTCAATATCCACAAGGCAAGCAGATAGAACCCTAGTGTAACATCCGTTGTGTAGAATGCTGTTCCCATCTGTTCTCTCTTGTCTAAAATTCCTTATTTATGACCTTCATATTTAATGGCTTCTACCGGTGCCCTCACGGATACTAGAAACTGAAATAATAACGTGATGATGACAATGGAGAATTAAAATAAGGTTTATTATTACAGACGTACTGAGTATTGTGAATTTTGTTGTTTTGTGGCAGGAGTACAATGCAATACACAAAAATATTACAATAAATTACAATAAGAAATATATTAAAAACTAAATATTTAGTGCAAAAAGAGAGCAAAACGTGAGGGAGTGTTCATTTGTTCATGGTCATCAACAAGGTTTTAAAGTTTTTGATTAGGACTGAGGAGATAATAATGTTGAATGCTGTAATCAATAAACAATAGATGAACATACTGTTGTCCAGGCTACCTGTGAATGATGCCCTAGTACCATAAGATGAGCTCTTGACCTGACAATCTACCTTGTTGTGATCTTGCACCCTGCTGCCTACCTGCACCACACTTTCTTTGTAACCATCAGACTTCATTCTGCATCCTGTCATTGTTTTACCTCAATACACTGTGCATTGAATTGATCTGAACAAAACAAGCTTTTCACTCTATATATGATAAGAATAAACCAATTGCAATTATATTTCTATACGTTCTACGTTACTTTCATTCCTTACCAATTCTTCAATAATTATGAATGCCAGAGATTTTTTAGCAGTGAGTCTAGAGGTGAGATCTTAAATCTAGTCATTTTTTTTCTCTCTGTGTTGATCTGGCTGCTTGGTTTTAGTCACAACTAAATGACAGTATATCACACCATTGTAACAGTGAGTGGAAAAAGCCATACTAGATCAAGTATAAGCAGCGTAAAGCACCAGGCCTATGTTAGATCTGCGCTCTGTTCAAACAGGAGAGGGCCCTTGAGGATTTTCCATTCATCATGAATCATTCTAGAACATGGCTCACAGATAGTTAATTGTTTCATACACTTTATAAGAAGTAGACATGCTCAATAACTCCTAATAATGGAACAGAGACAGCTAAAGAATACTTTAAATACCTACCTTGGAGAACTTATAGTCCTCTCAAGAATGCTAGAAGAAATATGAGCATGATTGAGAAAAATATCACGATTAGACTGCTTGTTGGTTTTCCAGCTTGGCTTCCATTTAACTGTTGCTCGGGTCTCTGTCAGTAACTTTTATTTATGAGTTTACTGACATTTTGAAGAGAAGAAAAGTGGGCATCTATAGAGGATCAATGTTGCTATGTAAATTACAACCTTTCTTTTTCAGGAATATTTAGATCAGAACATAAAACAGTATTAGCACAGTGTAGATCCTTTGGCCTACAAGTTTTGCTGACTTTTTAACATACTCCAAGACCAATCTAAGAGACCAGAGAAGCAGGCCATTTGGCTTACCATTGCACTTATCCATCATTCGTTTGTTTTGTGTCATGTCATGTGACGTAAGCAATCACGGTTTTTCCATGACCATGGTTGTACTTGGCAAATTTTTCTACAGAAATGGTTTGCCATTGCCTTCTTCTGGGCAGTGTCTTTACAAGACAGGTGACCCCATCCTGTTGTTGCATGAATGAACTTAGCAGAGAAAAGTACTGGTAGCTATTAAGCAGCCTTTTTATTCATGGAAACAAGATACAGCAGGTATCATATGGAAATGCTTTTGGTGGCAAGGTCTGGCTGGCCCAATGTGGGTCTCAGTATTTTATGTGCTAAACATCAAAGGTCACATATTTACAATGCATCTACAATGCTTTCTTTGGAACTACACACAAGCATTACACCTCCTGATTGGCACCCAGAGACATCTAAATGAATTTTAATCAGCATGGTCCGGCCTGTGATTCAAGGCTTTTAAAAACCTACTGTTGAGACCGCATCTTACATTCAATCTACAATCTACAGATTATTCAGATTTGAGAATTGGTGACTAAACCCCAAAATCAGTCTAACAGTCTCTCCTCTTGGCCCTCCAGGAAAATAAATTAGTACCAGGAAAGGCAAACTTTTGGGAAGATCTACTGAAACAGGGCAGCAGAAATCCTCTGCCCCGGAATTCCCCACTCCTCCCCAATTATTTTATGTGTGTCTACATCTCACTTATCAACCTCAATGAGTACCTACAAAACACTAAGTAGTGAGATTTTTCCAGAGATTGGAACAGTAGTCTTTAGCAATGTGGCTTCATTCGTATGCCTGTTGGCTCTTTCCCTGCTGGGCGATTGAAGCTTAATCACATTCCTTGTCTTCACCCCGCATGCTCTGGTTGCTAAAACTCTCTCTTTCCAGGGATATAAGCAAGTTAAGTCCATTAGGCTCACAGACCTTCTTATTGATGTACAGGAAGGGGTTGGGGGTCATCGCCTTTTGAATAACTCCAAGGACGTCTCCCTGGTAACTGCCCTTCCAGTCAATCACTGGCCCCAACCACTAAAAGGGGCCAGGTCACTTGTATTCACTCCCTGTTCAGGCTGGAGGTGACTGCCTTGAAATGTTGTGTGCAATCTTCCTCAATCTGCCATGCCATCAAAGCTGTGGAACCTTAAATTCCTCCCCATCTATTTTCTCCAATATCCTTTCTAATCTATGCTATTCACCTAATCATCTAACTTCAGGAACCAGCCTTCATTACAAAGTACCATTACCATTATGCTTTACCATGCATGTCATGTGTTTCTGTCACACTCTCTGTGTCTTCTGCCTTCTCGTTTGCTGAGGGTGTGTTTCAATTAAATATAGTCAGCTCCGGTGTGGCCGGCTGGTGCTCATCTCTAGGTTCTCTGTAATTATATGGTTACTGGGTTCACTTGATCTCATGCTCTGTCTCTGGAAGCAATGAGAAGGTGATTCAAACAGTTTAACCAGAGTTCAGTGTTGCCACTGACTTCCTCACTGAGCCTGCATAGAGACACAAGTGTCACTTGTTAGAAGTATCATCTGTGGTCCTGTCCATCTGGGGGCAAACCCTGCCTTTTCAGACAGCACCTTCACCATGACTTGGTCACCTGGCTGTGAGAGGACTATCTCCTTTCCCTTCAGCTCTCTCTGATCAGCAATGTGTTGCTGTTGCTTTGCTCCGTCCTTCAAAGCTTTTTGGTTCTACAAGATGGTTAGAAAGGTCTATCACACACTGTGTCATTCTATCCCTGTAAGCCCCAAGCTCGCCACAGCCCGTAATTATCCCATAAGGGAGTCGCATTGCTCGCTCCATCAATAATTCATAGGAGTTGAGACCAAGCATACAGGTTGGGGTTGCTCACAATCTCATCAGGATTCCTGATAATACATCAACCCATGTTTCTCCAGTCTCAGTTATAGTTTTGCCTAAAGCATTCTTTATTGTTCAGTTCATCCTTTCTACCATCTCTGAACTCTGAGGATGGGAGGGTACGTGGAACCATGGTCGAATCTCTAACAGTCAGCCCATTTCCTTCCTCACTTTCCCTGTGAAAGGAGCTCCCTGATTTGAGCGCATCTGGTCTGGGGTTTCCACCTTGGGAAGATTTCCTCAACTGGAATCTGTGCGACAGTGCTGGTGGTACAGTCTCTTGTTGGGAAATCCTTTATCCACCAGGTGAAGTGATCCATTATTACTAGACAGTAGTTTTTCACCCTGCTCTTTGGCAGGGTCTCTGTGAAGTCTATAAGACCATAAGACATAGGAGCAGGATGAAGCCATTCAGCCCATCGAGTCTATTCTGCCATTCCATTATGGTTGATCTCAGATCCCATTCAACCCCATACACCTGGTTTCTCACCATATCCTTTGATGCTCTGGCCCATCAGGGAATGATCAACTTCCACTTTAAGTATATGCACTGACTTGGCCTCCACTGCAGTCTGTGGCAGAGCATTTGCACAGATTTAGTACTCTCTGGCTAAAAGAACAATTCCTCCTTACCTCTGTTCTAAAGGGTCACCCTTCAATAGTATCTGCCTAACACATGGTGGGGCCACCGAGACTCCATTCTCCCCATGGGTCCAGCTCCATTGGGTTCCTCCTTTGATCCCTTTCTCCTCCATTTCTCCTTCTCTTCTGCCTCTACCTCTTCATATAATTTTACTAAATTGGTTTCTGTAATTTCTCCTAGCATATTACAATTTCATTTGTCTCATGTTCATCTGCTGCCTTCTTCATACTGATGTTTCTCCACTCATTTCCTTTCAGCTCCTCACTCTCCCCTTTCTGGTGAACCTTTACTTTAATTACTGCTACCTCTGCTGGCAAACACAATTCTTGTATTAGGTGCCCAAGCTAAAACTTTGCCCCTGTTGAGGTTACAAATCCTCGTTGTACTCATGTCATTAGATAATTATGCACCACCCGATCAGGGCCACCATTTCCACCAACTGAGCTGAGCAACCCCCTGGCAGTACTCCTGAAGCTAAATCTTCTCCATGGCTCACCCTGTCCCTGCCTTCCTATCTATGTACCTCCAAAATGCATCTATAAAAACTCCCTCTGCTTCCTCTTCCAGTGGAGTTTCCTGCACACCGATATCTTCCTCCTGCTCTATTAGGTGGAAGAAGGCAGCATACAGAAGGATCAGATGGGTCTATTGAGGAATATAGGGTAGCAAGAAAGGAGCTTAAGAAGGGGCTGAGAAGAGCAAGAAGGGGGCATGAGAAGGCCTTGGCGAGTAGGGTAAAGGAAAACCCCAAGGCATTCTTCAATTATGTGAAGAACAGAAGGATGACAGAAGTGAAGGTAGGACCAATTAGAGATAAAAGTGGGAAGATGTGCCTGGAGGCTGTGGAAGTGAGCGAGGTCCTCAATGAATACTTCTCTTCGGTATTCACCACTGAGAGGGAACTTGACAACAGTGAGGACAATATCACTGAGGTTGATGTTCTGGAGCATGTTAATATTAAGGGAGAGGAGGTGTTGGAGTTGTTAAAATACATTAGGACAGTTAAGTCCCCGGGGCCTGACGGAATATTCCCCAGGCTGCTCCTCGAGGCAAGGGAAGAGATTGCTGAACCTCTGGCTAGGATCTTTATGTCCTCGTTGTCCACGGGAATGGTACCAGAGAATTGGAGGGAGGCAAATGTTGTCCCCTTGTTCAAAAAAGGTAGTAGGGAGAGTCCAGGTAAATATAGACCAATGAGCCTTATGTCTGTGGTGGGAAAGCTGTTGGAAAAGATTCTTAGAGATAGGATCTAAGGGCATTTAGAGAATCATGGTCTGATCAAGGACAGTCAACATGGCTTTGTGAAGGGCAGATCATGCCTAACAAGCCCTTGAGTTCTTTGAGGAGGTGACCAGGCATATAGATGAGGGTAGTGCAGTGGATGTAATCTACATGGATTTTAGTAAGGCATTTGACAAGGTTCCACATGGTAGGCTTATTCAGAAAGTCAGAAGGCATGGGATCCAGGGAAGTTTGGCCAGGTGGATTCAGAATTGGCTTGCCTGCAGAAGGCAGAGAGTCCTGGTGGAGGGAGTACATTCAGATTGGAGGGTTGTGACTAGTGGTGCCCCACAAGGATCTGTTCTGGGACCTCTACTTTTTGTGATTTTTTTATTAACGACCTGGATGTGGGGGTAGAAGGATGGGTTGGCAAGTTTGCAGATGACACAAAGGTTGGTGGTGTTGTAGATAGTGTAGAGGATTGTCGAAGATTGCAGAGAGACATTGATAAGATGCAGAAGTGGGCTGAGAAGTGGCAGATGGAGTTCAACCCGGAGAAGTGTGAGGTGGTACACTTTGGAAGGACAAACTCCAAGGTACAAAGTAAATGGCAGGATACTTGGTAGTGTGGAGGAGCAGAGGGATCTGGGAGTACATGTCCACAGATCCCTGAAAGTTGCCTCACAGGTAGATAGGGTAGTTAAGAAAGCTTATGGGGTGTTAGCTTTCATAAGTCGAGGGATAGAGTTTAAGAGTCGCGATGTAATGATGCAGCTCTATAAAACTCTAGTTAGGCCACACTTGGAGTACTGTGTCCAGTTCTGTTCACCTCACGATAGGAAGGATGTGGAAGCATTGGAAATGGCACAGAGGAGATTTACCAGGATGCTACCTGGTTTAAAGAGTATGGATTATGATCAGAGATTAAAGGAGCTAGGTCTTTACTCTTTGGATATTATACATTGGACCTGGAGGCTGGTGGGGTGGTAAGTGAGGACAAGGGGAACCCTATCCCGAGTGGGATGGCGGGCGGATGGAATGAGTGCAGATGTGCGGGAAGTGGGAGAGATGCGTTTGAGAGCAGAGTTGATGGTGGAAGAAGGGAAGCCCCTTTGTTTAAAAAAGGAAGACATCTCCTTCGTCCTGGAATGAAAAGCCTCATCTTGAGAGCAGATTTGGTGGAGGCAGAGGAATTGAGAGAAGAGGATAGCATTTTTGCAAGAGACAGGGTGGGAAGAGGAATAGTAAAGGTAGCTGTGAGAGTCTGTAGGCTTATAGTGATTATCAGTAGATAAGCCATCTCCAGAGATGGAGACAGAAAGATCAAGAAAGGGGAGGGAGGTGTCGGAAATGAACCACTAAACTTGAGGGCAGGGTGAAAGTTGGAGGCAAAGTTAATGAAGTCAACGAGCTCAGCATGTGTGTAGGAGGCAGCACCAATGCAGTCGTCGATGTAGCGAAGGAAAAGAGGGGGACGGATACCCGTATATACTTGGACCATGGACTGTTCCACAAAGCCAACTAAAAGACAGGCATAGCTGGGATAGGTGCAAATAAAGGGAAACAGTTCTCATTACAGGATCATTCTATATTGGGATTTAATACTTGCATCCAATTATATAAGGACATTGTTGAGCAAATCATTTTTACATTGTAAAACTGATTTTAGATATCTTTTTGTAGCAGAGTTCCTGGTGGAAATTGGAAAAGCAGGCACAAGAAGATAATTTGCAAAGCTGTGGGGAAACTGTGCCTGACCTGATTGTTTATAATGGGACAGTATAATTTTAATGGGCTGATTGGCCTATTTTGTACCATAACAATGTAATTATTCTATCATTTTAACATCTCCATATCAGTATGCCATAGCTGGCTCTCATGTAACACAAGGGAGTACTGCTCAAAATGGTGTTATATCCCCTCCAGTGAACAAGATCCTGGAATATTCAAGCCCCTCAAGTGGGTCCAGCCCCTATAAGCGGGCATCAATGGCAATTCAGGAAGTCAGAATTCTCAGCTTCATGTAAACGTTTTCTTCTTCCCCAGTCTGTGAGGGACACTCCTATCAGCTGGAAAGTCAAAGGCTACAATAGAATCTTCCAATTATCTCTGAGCTGATCCAACTTCCCAGCCCGACTGTGGAACATGGCCTGAAACATTACTGGTAGCCGAACCATTCAGTGCAGAATAGGCCCTTCTGGCATTTCAAGTGGTACCTGCCAGAAATCCCTTGACTTAATGCTAGCCTAATCTCAGGAGAATTTACAATGACCAATTAACCTACCAACCTCTACGTCTTTGGACTGTGGGAGGAAACTAGAGCACCCAGAGGAAACCCATGCAGTCATGCAATGAGCATACAAAGCTCTTTACAGGTAATGGCGGGAATTAAACCCATGTCACTGGTACTGTACAGCATCGTGCTAACCACAATCTACTGTGCACATGAAAGATAGGAGCTGCAGTTCAGTTTCTTGTTCTTGAACGCTGGGGCACAGTAACACCATTCTAAATCTTGCTATTCTTATCTCACAATGTAAATCATAAATCCCTGCTGACACAAATTCTATGGAAAAAAAAATCCATGTAAGGTCAGCCAAAGAAGTTATCTAAGGCTCGGTGCAACACAAGAGATTTGATGATTATAGATGCTGTGATGCAATGGCCATATAAAGTAACTGAAAGTTATAGCATAGGAACAAGCCCATCAGCCTCTGACCATTGACCACCAATGTAGACTTACCCAACACTAACAATACTGTGTTCACCCCACATTCTTATCACTCGCTGCAAGTTTTACCACCAACCCACATGCACACTCAGAACAATTTATAGAAGTCAACTAGCCCACCAACCCACATGTAGGAGCCTTGCATCTGTTCTGCATCTGACTTGTATTCTGAGTTTCACATCCATTATGGTAATTAGTGACATGAGTGGGGGTGTGGTAAAAGTGAAGGGAATAAGTTTTGTCTTCATGCTTTGTTCATGGTTGTTTGTAGCAGCTTGAGACCAGCAGATGTCATATCTTTTGCTGATTGCTTAAGAACGCTCAATATCATTCAGTTGCACTCAGCTTACACTTGAGTGTATTTAAGTTTCATTGCTTCAACACTGTATGTTTGTTAATTGCTAATAAAGGATAGAATAAATGATTCAACTTTTGGAGCAGTCATTGGGCTGTGCATGTCATGCAACTATAACAAATCAGGTATGGTTGCCGGCAGCAGCAATTGTTTTGGTTTAGGTTTGGTTTTGCCACTACACCACATATCTTTGGGATGTTGAAGGAACTGGGGTATATAGAAGATATTCACATGGTGTCAGGCAAACGTGTAAACTCCTCACAGTCAGCACCTGCAGTCAATTTGAAACCTGGATCACTGCAGTGGCTCTACTACCTGGGCCTCTGTGCTGCCTTAAGTTTGTTTTTGGCTTCAATGAACCATTTACCTGTAAAAGATGTATTCGGGAATGAACTTGACAAGGAGGACAAATGAGAATGCTAGTTACTCTGAAATGAATTGGAGAGTTCATGGAAAATGTATCCCAAACACAAAATTGTTCCATTTTATTAATCAACTTCAGCATCCTCTCAATACATGTGTGAACCTTCCATTCCATGATTGAAACAAAAAGTGCTCGAAACTGCCAGGTCAAACTGCATCTGTGGAAAAGCAAACAGAGTTAATAATACCATAGGACCATAAGACGCAGGAGCATAGTAGGCTATTCGGCCCTTCAAGTTTGCTCTGATTCACTTTGGTGATTCTTTTTACCTCTCAACACCATTCTCCAGCCTTCTCCCTGTAACTTCAGAAACACAAGTTGATGATATAGCGAGTTAGTGCTACCTGATTTTATACATACAAAAAAAATTCACCCCCCAGAAGTTTTCATGTTTTATTGTTTTACAACATTGAATCACAGAGAATTTAATTTGGCTTTTTTGACATTGATCAATAGGAAAAGACTCTTTAGTGTCAAAGTGAAAACAGGCCTCTACAAGTGATTTAATTAATTACAAATATAAAGCATTAATAATTGATTACGTAAGTATTCACCCCCTTTAAAATGACACACCAAGTCATCAGTGATGCAGCTAATTGGCTTCAGAAGTTAAATCGACATTACCGTGTGCAGTCAAGGTGTTTCAATTGATTGTAGTAAAAATAGACCTGTATCTGGAAGGTCCAACTGCTGGTGAGTCAGTATCCTCACAAAAACTACACCATGAAGACAAAAGAACACTCCAAGCCACTCTGCTAAAGGGTTATTGAAAATTACAAGTCAGGAGATGGATACAAGAAAATTTCCAAGTCACTGTATATCCCTTGGAGTACAGTTAAGTCAACCATCAAGAAATGGAAAGAAATGTCTAGAGCAGGCCTCCTCAAAAACTGAGTGACTATGCAAGAAGGGGCTAGTGAGGGATGCCACCAAGAAACCTCTGACAACTCAAGAGGAGTTACAAGCTTCAGTGGCTGAGATGGGAGAGACTGCACATACAGACTGTTGCCCCAGTGCTGCACCAGTCACAGGTTCACAGGAGAGTGGCAAAGGGAAAGACACTGCTGAAAAAAACTCACATGAAATCTTGGATAGAGTTTTCCAGAAGGCATGTGGGAGACTCTGAAGTCAGCTGGAAGAAGGTTCTATGGTCTGATGAAACCAAAATTGAGCCTTTTGGCCATCAAATTAAACACTATGTTTGGCTTAAGCCAAACACTGTACATCATCAAGTATACACCATTCTTATACTGAAGCGTGGTGATGACTGCATCATGCTGAGGAGATACTTTATTGCAGCACACCCTGGAAGGCTTGTGAAGATAGAAGACAAAATAAATGCAGCAAAATGCAGAGATATCCTGAAGAAAAACCTGCAAGAGAAATGCAACATGGGAGAAGATCTGTTTTCCAGCAAGACAATGATCCCAAGCATAATGCCAAAATTACCCAGGAATGGCTTAAAAATCAACAAAGTTAATGTCCTGGAGTGGACACTTGCGAACCTCAATCCAATTGAGAATTGTGTCTGTACTTGAAAAGAACTGTTCGGTCATGATCCCCATGCAGTCTGACAGAGTTTGAGCAGTATTGTAAAGAAGAATGGGGAAAATTTGCAGTGTCCAGATGTGCAAAGATGTAAATGCTGCCAAAGATGTATCTGCTAAATACTGCCTTGAAGAGGGTGAACACTATGTAATCAATTATTTTGCATTTTATATTTTTACTTTGGCATGAAAGAGTCTTCTCTGCTGATCAGTGTCAAAAAAGCCAAATTAAGTTTGCTGTGATTTAATGTTGTACCACAATAAAACATGAAAACTTCCAAGGCCATGTTGAATTTTTTTTTATGGGCACTGTTGCCCTCCCAGTTTGTAATCTCAATCATAGAATTTAATCACTAGAGGAAATGAGTTGAAAGAAGCATTCCAGGCACCCACATTTGTGAGTCTTATCAATTAACTCACCAATCCATGTACCCTTGGGATGTTGAAGGAATTGGAGTATCTAGAAGAAACTTACATGGTCACAGGAAAAGCTGCACACAGTCAACACCTAAGGTCAAGATGAAACCCTATGGCTCTATCACCTGTGCCTATATGCTGGCCCATTCTTGTTTTAGGTTGCAATTAATTATTTACCCATAAAAGATGCACCCAGAAATGAACTTGACCAAAAGTGCAAATGGAACTACAAGTTACTCTGAGAAGAACTGGAGAGCATGTAATGAATGTTACCCAAGCTCTGTGTGCAACTTTCAATATTTCCTCACTTTTCAATTTCTCTCAAAGGATCATCAACTTGAAACGTAACTCCTCCTGCAGATGTTGTCTGATCTGCTGAGTGCTTCCAACATATTCTGCTTTAATTTCAGGCTTCAAGCATCTGCAGTTTTACTTGTGATTTTCATATTACGCTTATGTTTTTCTAACTTAGAACAGATACAATTTTTAAGATCCGTGAAGTGAAATAATTAGAAATCCCATGAAGTTTATTATAAATAATGAATGAATAATTGAACATAGTACACTTTAATGGCACTGACAGTATCACAGAGATCTCCCTTTCTGGAAGGAACATTGTATCAGTGAGATCTGTAAGTGCATGTGCATTTCAATTCAGAAGAATACTGGATCCTGTAATCAGAATCAGACTTACTTTCACTGACATATGACAATTTTTTTTTGCGGTAGCAGTATAGTGCCAAGACATAAAGTTATGTTAAAAGTATAGCTCAAACAAGGAAACAGTAATAAGGTCGTGTTCATGCATTCAGAGACTGTTCAGAAATCTGATGGCAGAGGGAAGGTTTCTTTTTCTGTCTCACAGAGTATCATCAGGCTCCTGCACCTTGTCCCTGATGGTAGTCATAAGAAGTTACCACTAGGTTCAAGAACATTTATTACCATTCAATCATCAGGCTTCCGAAGCCGCAAAGATAACTTCACTCACCTCAACCTGAACTGACTCCACAACCTATAGGCTCATTTTGAAGCTCTCTACAACTCCACTCTACTCTTGATACTTGATGATGAAGCCACCCTCAAGAGAGAAGAGAAACTCCTTGTACTCCGTCTGGGTAGCCTGCAACCTGATGGCATGAATATAGATTTCTCTTTCCAGTTAAACCACCCCCCTCTCCCCTCTTCTTCTATTCCCCACTCTGGCCTCTTACCTCTCCTCATCAGCCTATCACCTTCCCTCGGGCCCCCTCTTCCTTCACTTTCTGGTACCATCCACCCTTCCTTTCCAGTCCTGAAGAAGGGTCTCAGCCTGAAAAGTAGACTTCATTCATTTCCAGAGATGCTGTCTGACCTGCTGAGTTCCTTCAACATTTTGAGTGCGTTGCTCAGGATTTCCAGCATTTGCAGACTTTTTTGTGTTTACTATCATTTGTTTACTTTCTATTATTTACACAATTTGTCTTCTTTTGCATATTGTTTTTTTCAGTCTTTGTTATTTATATTTTTTAAATTAAATTCTATTGTATTTCTTTATTTTCTTCTAAATGCCTGCAATAACGAGAACCTCAAGTTAGTATGTTGTGGCATATGAGTACTTCAATAATAAATTTACTTTAAACTTTGACCTTTGAAGAGGGCATGTCCCAGATGGCAAGTGTTCTTAGACTGCAGACTACAATAGCAAAAAAGTCATAACAAACAGTTAAAATATATATAGTTTGCCTGCAGCTACAATCTTGTGCCTGATTCTATGCAACTTTATGAAAAATAAGAAGTTGTATAGAGGACAGAGAGAGATTTGTTGCTGTGAATCCACAAGGGTGATTTATAAATTCAATGCCCTAAGCAAAATTACCTCTTTAAATCCTTTCTCTCCATCTTTCTCCCTGTTCTCACTACTGCCGAGGAAAGGCAGTATTTATTGAATGCTGGCTTCCCCTACTCAAACATTCAGACACACCAAAGGCCAATAAAGCTTTTTCTTGTCATGTGCCAGAAAGTTTGACAGAAAATCATTCCAACTGGGACATTTCCTGGTGGGGCTCTGATTGTTTGAGAGATTAGGTTTTCACTGAAATGAATCGAAGGTTGGCACTATAATTTGTTATTTGAATGTAAAAACCATTTATAATGACAAATGAACAGAATAATTTCAGGAACAAGTTAAGGCAATTAGATTAAGAATTTTTATCTCTTTTTCCAGTTAATTTAAGTTGTCAAACAAATGACAGAACTTTGACCTTCATTTATCCAACAAAACTAACAAATAATAACAGCTTTGGCTGTCATTACCTGAATTTTCTCTCAGGAATAAACTATACACTGCCAGGACATAATGGTAGTGAGATTCATGTTATCACTCACCACCTTCATCATTTCCTCTTGCCCTCTATTACATTTCAAAAAATTAACAGAAGCGTTTTCCAGTGAAAGATTGATTAGTCCAGTTCTGCAAAACCTCGCAATTTAATTCCATTCTCATATCCTTTCATAATTTTCTTTTCCAATCAGCCAGTACAGTCATAGAGGGCTCAATAGTATGCTGGCCTGCTGTAAAATTTTATGAGCTTAATTTATTCCATTGCCAATGAATGAATTTCTTTGATTTCTAATCCTAATCCTGCAACTAACAGTGAAAATGGGAATGATGACTGATAAATCCTTCCTAATCTTTCCAGTGCTCTTTTCATACATTATAAACTTCAATCAGTAATTATCTGATTTAAAAGAATATAGTACTTATCAGAGAGTCATTCAACACAGAAATGGGCCTTTCAGGCCACCTCATTCATGCCAACTGTGGTTCCTGTCCATGCTAATCCCATTTTCCCACATTAAACCCATAACCCTCTTAGTCTTTTCTACTTAATTCATCATCATATGTTGTGTTTTATGACACAGGCTTCCTCAACACTACCTGCTCCTCCACCTATCTTTGTATTATCCAAAAACTTGGCCACCAATTCCATTATCCAATTCATTGTCATCACCATCATCATCATCAGCATTATGCACTGTATTGTGTGACATGGGCGATCATGGTCTCATGACCATGATTGTTCTTGATAAATTTTTCTGCAGATGTTGTTTGCTATTGCCTTCCTCTGGGCAAAGTTTTTACAGGTCAGGAGACCCCAGCCATTACCAACACTCTTCAGAGATTGTCTGTCTGGCGTCAGTGCTCACATAACCAAGACTTGTGATATGTACTAGTTAATCATACGACCATCTACTACCTGCTCCAATGGCTTCACGTGGCCTGGATCGGGGGCTTAAGCAGGTGCTACACCTTGTCCAAGGGCCACCCGTGAGCTAGCAGAGGGAAGGAGTGCCTTACACCTCCTTTGGTAGAGCTGTATCTCCAACCTGACACTATTGAAGTAACTGTCCAGAAGCCTTTTAAACATTTATGATTGCATCTGTTTCTACCATCTCCTGTATTACCTCATTCCAGATACTCACCACACTCTCTGTGGAAACCCTTCCCCTTATATTTCCTTTAAATTCCATCCACTCCCCACCCATCCATCTCAGCTTAAATATTTGCTCTTATGTTTTAGTTTAACCTACCTTGGGAAAAAGGGAACTGACCATCTATCCTATCTATTTCCCCCATAACTTCATGAAATTTTGTAAGGTCACCTCTCAGGCTCCTACATTCCAGGCTGAAACAAAGTCCATTGAGTTGGTATAAAATTGCCTTTTGTTTCTGCACGTATAATGATGAAAATTATAAGCTGATTAAGGGGGTTGTGCAGATAATTAATAGTTTTTTTTATTAATGAGACATCACAGCATTCTTTTTCACTCAGATTTTGGGGGCTAGAATAAAATTATAAAGAATCAAAATTATAAAAACAATTTGAACAGCTAGATTCTGAACTTCAGTTCAGAAGATCAGGTTTTTTAAAAAATTAAATGCTCCACACCTTTTCTGGTATATCTTCTTATTGTCTGTGCATTAGGAAGGAAGTGCTTATTCAACAAATGAAAAACATCACCGTAATGACAAGTTTTTTTTCACTATTACCCATATAAAGATAGCAAGCATTTATTGACAAACATTACTGAGAACTGTTCACAATTTTTATGCATGAATTTAGTTTTTTCACATGTTCTTCAAAACTTATCTGTTTATCTGTTAAGTAGGAGGCTGTGCACAATCCTGATTTGATGAGGACTGACGTGAGAAGCACAGAGGAGCATCTGGTGAAACTTCTGACATGCCTGTTTCGCTGCCGCTGTTACAGTGCAATTGAAAAATCTCCGGAGAGGAAAGCCCCGAATCCTCAGCTTTGCCTGGTGCTTGCTGGCCAGTGCTGGGGTTGAAGCGCTCGGCAGAGATGGTGCTCGGTGTCGGAGGGCTGGTCGGAGGCTCGAAGTTTTTGAACAGACTCAGAGTTGGCTGTGGGATGTTTCCAGAGGCTGCATCGGTTCATGGCAGGAAGAGTTTTTCTTCCTTCTACCGTCTGCATGAGATGATGGGCTATTGAGGACTTTGAGACTTTTTTTTACCATGTCCATGGTCTGCTCTTATCAAATTACGGTATTGCTTTGTACTGTTGTAACTGTATGTTATAATTAGAGCAAACACGAGGAAATCTGCAGATGCTGGAAATTCAAACAACAACACACACAAGATGCTGGTAGAACACAGCAGGCTAGGCAGCATCTATAGGGAGAAGCGATGTTGATGTTTCGGGCTGAGGACTAATGTTATAATTATGTGGTTTTTGTCAGTTAGTCTTGGTCTGTCTTGTGTTTTTGTGACATACTGGAGGAACATTGTATCATTTCTTAATGCATGCATTCCTAAATGACAATAAACGAGGACTGAGTGTCCTCACAATCTAAAACTGGATCACCTGGTGCTTTTCTGGGATATGCAATTGAAAATGCACATAGTCTAGATTCAATCTCATTTGTACCTAATTCAAATAGCAATGATTCTGAATTTCAGCTCAGCACTTCAAACGATCAATTACACTTGTGTAAAATATAGAACATTACAACACATGACAGGCCCTTTGGCCCACAAGGCTTTACCGCCCTTTTATCCCAATCAAAGATCAATCAAACCCATTGTGTCGACATAGCTCTCAATTTTTTGTATCATCCATCTGCCTATCTTAGAATTTCTTCAATGCCCCTGTTGTATATGTCTGCACCTCTGATAGAATGTTCCATGCACCTTCAATTTTCTGTGCAAAAACTTACATTTGATGTCTCCCCCACACTTTCCTCTAATCACATTAAATTTATGTCATCTCATGTTGGCCATTTCCACCCTAGTAATTCCCTGGCAGTCCACGCGATCTGTTCTCCTTATCATCTTGTGTCTCTCCATTGAGTCATCTCTCATACTTCTTTGCTCCAAAGAGAAAAGCCCTAGCTTACTCAACATCCTCAAAAGCCACCCTTTCCAAAACTTCCACATCTTTCCAACAATGAAGCGGACAGAAATGAACACAATATTCCAAGTGTGGTCTAACAAGGGTTTTATATAACTGCATTATTATGTTGTGGCTCTTGAACTCATTTTAGGCCATATTCCTTCTTCACAAACCTATCAACCTGTGTGGCAACTTTAACATATATATGGACATGGCCTGCAAGATCCTTCTGTTCCACTACTCTGCCAAGAATCCTGTCATTAACACTCTATTCTGTCTTCAAATTCAACTTTCCAAAGTGACTCCTTCATACATTCTATTGATTCATTTGTAGTTTTTCATTGACTCTATTATATTTCTCTGTTCTTCTGTGAATCTCTGCAATAAATTTAATCTTAAGGTAGTATATGCTGTTATATATGTACCTTGACAATCAATTTTCTTTGAACTTGATCTTTTCCAACTTCTCTGGTTTAAACTCTATCTGCCTCTTCTCAGCCCAACTCTGCTTCTTGTAAATGTCCCACAACCTTCTGCACTATTGAAAACACTACCACCCCTTGGGTCATCTGCAAACTTACTAACCCACCCTTCTACGTACTCATCCTTGTCATTTATAAAATTCGCAAAGAGCAGAGGTCTTAGAACAGATATCCACAGAACAATAGTGACTTCCAGGCAGAATACTACAACTAACTTCACTCTACCTTCTGTGAGCAAACCAATTTAGTATCGACACTGCTAGTGTCACACTCATGGAGACAGGGCGCCCTCGCAGGTGGGCAGTTGAATGGGGTCAGCAACCACACTTGTGAGTATGCACGTTCCTGTCAATTAGTGTTTCATTGTACCTGCATTAACTCCCCTTCTTCAGTCTTAGTCTTGTCAAATCGTGATCAAAGCACAACGATGGCAACACTCCTTGATTACCTTAGACCACATTCTGGGAAAGAAGATTATTATTTAGATTGATGCTGCAAAGGAGCCTAATTAATTTGGTATTAAGTCATTGCTTCTGAGCCACATTAGATTTCATTTAAAAGATTTACATTCAAGTACAGTTAACAAAGAATATATAAAGTATACAACCTTGAGGTTTGTTTGCTCACTGGTAATCACAAAGCAAGAAACCCAAAAGAACCCAATCTAAAGACCTAAAAAGAATAAAAATAAAAAATAAAAATCCAACACTCGATGCACAAGAGAATGAAAAAAAAATACAAGTTATGCAAACAATTGAAGTGAACAACAGCATTCCAAATGAAAAATAAGTCCTCAGATCTGAACCATGGAATTGCCAGAATACGCCCAAAGCGTCACTTATCAGTTCGTCATATGAGCGGGGAACTCTCCATAGCCTTGGCGCCATGGAATTGACCATCGAGGAGAATGAGTGAAATCGGCTCTCGGCCCAATCAACACCTTGACTTTTCAGTCTGTCTAGGCTGGCATTTGAACTGACCCAACATCAGACTAGCAAAAGGCTCTAGTGCTCTGGAGAGAGGAGTGAATGTCTTGGTGAGTGAGTGTAATCGGCTCTCACCTCTGATCTAGGCCAGTATTTAAATAGTCTAAACAGCTCATAGTATCTCACACTAGGACCCACGCACTGCTACTGTGAATATCCATGGGCCTGGACCACCCTGCCTAGTGGCTTGATCTGGGCTCAGATTTTGCTGCCCAATCTGAAGCTCCTCTTAAGCTTTTTCAATCAACTCAGCACCCAGAACAATCCAACCTTACATCTGGGTCAGTTGTATAAGCATCAAAATCATATCCCCTCTGCCCGAGCCTCAACTTCTTACAGTGCCCAGAGTGACTCAACCTTGCTCCTGAGCCAGATGTACAGGCCTCAGAACTCCATCTGCAGAGATTCATCCACACAAACTTACCTCTGCCATCACTCGCTCCTTTACTATTTGAGGCGATCACTTAACACAATTTACCTTAGGAAAGCTATTTTTAGTGATGCTTTTAGTCAGATTTCTTAGCCTTTTGACTACCAAGAAGATGTTGCACACATTCAATAGTATCATATTAACCGGAAGGTAAGTTGGCCTAGCATTTACTATTTTTCATTTTGTTCTGTACAGTTCTTATTCAAACTCTGAACTGTTCATTATGCTGCTGCGTCTCTCCCTCTACACTTGGGCCTTCACCGAACATCGTGTCATCCTCTTAACTGATGTCCTCTCGTTTGAATCTCCCCTGCTCTCAATGGAAAAAGCCTATTCATATCAACTCTATCTATCCCCCTCATAATTTTAAATACCTCTAACAAGTCCCCCCTCAACCTTCTACACTCCAAAGAATAAAGACGTAACTTGTTCAACCTTTCTCTGTAACTTAGGTACTGAAACCCAGGTAACATTCTGGTAAATCTTCTCTGTACTCTCTCTATTTTGTTGACATCTTTCCTTTAATTCAGTGACCAGAACTGTACACAATTTTCTTTTTCAATCAGCCAGAACTGAACCTGAATCTATAGAACATTGGAAAATGATTACCAATGCATCCATGATTTCTAGAGCCACCTCCTTAAGTACCCTGGAATGCAGACCATCAGGACCTGGGGATTTATCAGCCTTCAGTCCCATCAGTCTA
Source organism: Hypanus sabinus (assembly GCF_030144855.1). Taxonomy (NCBI): domain Eukaryota; kingdom Metazoa; phylum Chordata; class Chondrichthyes; order Myliobatiformes; family Dasyatidae; genus Hypanus; species Hypanus sabinus. Next base: position 128,177,816 of record NC_082710.1, on the reverse strand, counting down.
CCCAATACCATTTTCTGCCTAATGTGAATTTCCTTCAGTTCCTCTGTCACCCTAGGTCCTCTAGCCACTATTACACCTGGGAGATTGTCTGTGTCTTCCCTAGTGAAGACAGATCCAAAATACCTGTTCACCTCATCTGCCATTTCCTTGCTCCCCATAACCAATTCATCCGTTTCTGCCTTCAAGGGCCCAACTTTGGTCTTAACTAATATTTTCCTTTTCACATACCTAAAGAAGCTTTTAATATCCTCCTTTATATTCCTTATATTTATCTACCCTAATATTTTTCAAAGGTTCCAGCATATCCTCTTTCTTAACATCAACAAGTTCCAGCATATCAGCCTGTTTTACATAGCCCTCTTTCTGGTTAATACTGAAGCAAAGTATTTATTAAGAACCTCCATTACCTCCTCCAACTCCAGCACTGGTTTTATCTTTTATTCCTGATCAGTTCTACCTTCACATTAGTTATCCTCCTGTTTGTTACAGTCATGTAGCATTCCTTGAGGCTTTCTTTAATCCTACTCACCAAGGGCTTCTCATGTCCCTTTCTAGCTCTCCAAAATCCATTTGTTAGCTATTCCTAACTACTTTGTAACAGTCTAGAACCCTGTCTGATTCTTTCTTTCTAAACCTTAAATATACTTCTTTTTATCTTCCTGACTTGATCCTTCACATCTCTTGCTAACCATGATTCTGTCATCCTACCTTTCCCTACACTTTCCCTACCTCAATGAGACACATCTGTCCTAGAATCCCATGCAAGTGCTCCCTAAACAACCTCCACATTTTTGTTGTACATTTCCCTGGGTATGTCTGTTTCCAGTTTATACCCCCAAATTCCAGCCCAATAGCATCATACTTCCGCCTCCCCAATTAAATACTTTCCCATACCATTTGCAGCTATCCTTCTCCAAGGCTATAATAAAGGTCAGGGAATTGTGTTCACTGTCTCTGAAATGCGCACCCACTGAGAGATCTGACACATAACCTGGTTCATTGCCCAGCACCTGGTCCAGTATGGCCTCTCTGCTAGTCAGCCTATCTAAATATTGTCCCTCCTGGACAAACATTGATCCTGTTTACAGTTATTGTTCTATAGATTTGCTGAGTATTCCAGCAGGAAAAGGAATCTCAGTGTTGTATGTGGTGACATTTCTGTATTCTGATAATAAATTTTACTTTGAACTTTGTTAACAAATTCTACCCTTACTAAAAGGTTTGCACTAAGGAGGAGCCAACAATATTGGGGAGGCTGAAATCCACTCTTGAACAACACTCTTACTTAAGCACCTTTCCAAAATTTCTCTCCCAATCTGTTCCTCAGTGTCTCAGCTGCTACTGGGTATCTATGCAGTACTCCCAATAGAGTGGTTGCTCCTTTCCTGTTTTTGACTCCCTTCCTGTCCCTGTTGAAACATTTAAACCCCGGAACATCCAGCAGCTATTCTTTGCCCTTGTCAAAGCCAAATTTCTGTGATGGCCACAACATCACAGTTTGATGTACTGACTCGTACTCAAAGCTCTTCTCTCTTGTTCCTGATACATCTTGCATTAAGATAGACACACATCAATACATCTCACTGACTGCAATTTTGCCCCATCAACTGCCGATCCTTCCTCACCGTCTCTACGTCCTGCATCTGCCTGGACACCAACTTCTCCATCATCTGTTTTCTCACTCTTGTTCCCATCCTCCTGGCCAAACTAGTTTTAAACATTCCCAACAGCTCTTACAAATCTGCCCACATACAGGGAACAATTTCCATTCTGCACTTGCATGGGATACTGATCTAGGAGATTGTAGTGAGTCATTTACTTAAATCATTGGGACCTATCCACCTTTGCAAAGAAGGTATTCACCTCCCTTATATCACTGATGTGCCATACTCTGGATGACTTGCAACCAGTGTTGCCACACTGCTAGTTCTTCTGACTCATCCTTCTCTCCTGATTCCAGTGCATCCAGTCACTGATCTTCACTTCTTCTAAACTGATCTTCCCAATCCCTCTTTGGCTGCTCCCTCAGTATTCAACCCTCATCCAAAACCCTCTCCTTGCTCTCTCCAACCACAAGCTCAACAGACCACAAGACCATAAGATATAGGAACAGAATTAGGCAATTCGGCCCACTGAGCCAGCTCTGTAATTCCAACATGGCTGATTTGTAATCCCTCCCAAACATATTCATTGTCTCTGAAATGCACATCCATGGAGAGATCTGGCACTTAACTTGCTCCAGGCTTCTCCCAGTTTATGATGCCTTTATTAATCACAGAACTTCCAACCTCTGTTTTAAATATAACCAATGATTTGGCCTCCACAGCCTTTCTTGACAATAAATACCGCAGATTTACCACCTTCTGGCTAAAGAATTTACTCCTCCTCTCTGTTTTAAAGGGACACTTTTCTAATTTGAGGCTGCGACTTTTGGTTTTAAACCCCCCCCCCCCATTATAAGAAATATCCTCTCCACATCCACTCTACCTAGGCTTTTCAATATTCAACAGGTTTCAATGAAATCCCTCCTCATGAATTGAATGCTAACTTTGCATTTGCCTTCCTTATCACCTACTCAACAAGCAAGCTATCCTTTAGGCAATCCTGCACAAGCATTCAGAAGTCCCTTTGGACTTCCAATTTCTGAATTTTCTCCTCATTTAGAAAATAGTCTACATCTTTATTTCTTCTTCCCTTGACTATAGTTCACCTGCCACTTTGCCTATTCTCTTAATCTGTCAAACTCTTTCTGCAGACTTTCTGATTCCTCAACACTATTTTCCCCTTCACCTGTCTTTACATTGTTTGCAAACTTGGCCACAAAACCATCAAATTCCGTATCCAAACCAATGACCTATAATGTGAAAAGAAGTGTTTCCAACATCAACCCCTGCAGACAATCAGGAAAAGCCCCCATTATTTCCACTCTTTGCCTCCTACCAATCAGACCATCTTCTTTCCATGCTAGTATATTTCCTGTAATACCATGGGCTCTTATCTCATTTAGAAGCCTCACATGTGGTATCGAGTCAAAGGCTTTCTGAAAATCTAAGCAAACAATATTCATTAACTCTCTTTTGTCTATCCTGCCTGTTATTTCCTTAAAGAATTCCAACAAATTTTTTAGGCAAGATTTCTCCTTAACAAAACCATGTTGACTTTTGTCTATTTTATCATGTCGCTTTAAGTTCAATTCTTTGCAGCATTCCTTTTCCTGGAGACCAATAACCACTCACGCCCTTCTTTTACTCTATATATACACATATGACAAAACATCTACTATCCTCTTTTATATCATTGGCTAGTGTACCTGCATTTTCACTCACACCTTTCCTTATCACTTTTATAGTTGCCTTCTCTTGGCTTTTAAAAGCTTCCCAATCCTCTAATTTCCCAATTTTTTTTTGCTAAATAATATGCTTTCTCTCTTTTGCTTTTATACTGTGTTTGACTTCTCTTGGCAGGCCTTGTCTTGCCTTACCCCCTTCTTTGGGAGTTTTTATCCTGTGCCTTCCAACATGCTGCCAGAAGCTCCAGCCAAAAATAAGAGTTAATTCATGGTTATTAGATTGGCAAAAACCAAAGAAGACACTAAGACCATTCACACTGTAAGTCAAGCATGACGGATTCAGCTTTAAAATAATGCCAAGTTTGTGCAAAACAATGGGTGAGAAGATCAAAACAGATTTGGAAGAACAGGCCATAATGACTGCTTCTAGGGCTCCAAATATTGGGTGGCTGTATAGTAGAGTAGCGGTTATCATAACAGTGTTACAGCGCCTGTGACCCAGGTTCAATTACTGCTGTTGCCTGTAAGGAGGTTGTACGTCTTCTCCATCACCACTTGGGTTTCCTCCAAGTACACCAATCCTTTCCCTTATCCAAAGGTGTGCGGGTTAGTAGGTTAATTGATGACCGAGTGTAGTTGACCACAATAGAAAGAAAAACTGCCTTGAAACAATAGTAGTGTAAATGCAACTGTCCAGTTGGACAAATTCCAGCTTCCAGTAGAGATAAAGCAGACTGTTTGTCCTATTTGTTTTTCAAACCATTTCATTTCCACTGATCACATCAAGGTTATTTTCCAGTGATGAATGAAAAATATACATGTGAAACAATAAATCAGCCCAACAAAATTATTCACTGAAAGAGGGAATGATATTTTTTTCATAGGAGCCAAGAAATTTGGGATTGAATCTTGTTTTGCTTGCGGTGAAGAGCTTGAAAATACACAAGAGAGTATTGATCATTTTATAAAATATAGGGCATGGGACATAGCCAAGATTGTTAGAATCATTGAGTCATAGAGCAGTCATAGCATGGATACAGAACCCTAGGTCCTACTAATCTGTGTTGTTTACACAGCAAGTCCCAATTTCCTGTGTTCAGCACATATTCCTCCAAATTCCAACCTCCATATACCTATCCGAGTGCTTCTTAATGACCCTATTATACCCAATATATTGATGGGGCTTAATCTGATCCACAAATGCAATGGCACTGTAGCATGGACAAGACTATTGCAGTGTAGCACCTTGCATTTGAGGGTTTGACCAGCAAAGGACAGTAAGTTCCACTGACTGCTAACTTCTATTATCATAACGTACTAATCACATACAACACAGCAATGTGGTCTTTGACCCACCCACCTGACTGTCAATCATTCACTTACATTAATCAGATACTAGCCTCAATTTTTAATCTTCTCACATTTTCATCAAGTCCCACCAGAGTCAGTGTCCATGGTCTTCTGTTGCTGTGGCCCATCCACTTGAAAGTTCAACATGTTGTGCATTCAGAGATGCTCTTCTGCTGTTGAGTCACTGCAGCTTTCTTGTCAGCTTGAACCAGTCTGGCCTTCTCTGACTTTTCTCATTAACAAGGCATTTTCACCCACAGAGCTGCCGCTCACTGGATGTTTCTCATTTATTGCACCATTCTTTGTAAACTATTTTGTGTGAAAACCTTAGATCAGCAGCTTCTGAGATCCTCAAACCACCCAGTCTGGCACCAACAATCATTCCACGGTCAAAGTCAATGAGTTAGCATTTCTTCCACATTCTGATGTTTCGTCTCAAGAATAACTAAACCTCTTGACCATGTCTGCATGCTTCCATGCATTGAATTGCTGTCACAGGAATGACTGATTATAGATATATGCTTTACTCAGCAGATTTCTCTGATAAAATAGCCGCTGAGTGTCATGTGGCCATTTAACTTTCAGCAGACAAGTCACAGAGAGAAATGAAATGAACACAAATTTCCCTTCGTTTATACCACCTAAAACTTTTCATGAGTTTAAATGCCTCACGTCATTTTAACCATCTCAGCTCTAAGAATGAAACCCCCACCCTATGAATAGGACTCACTACATCGCATTATTTATTTACTTATTAAGATACAGCACAGAATACGGCCTTCCAGCATCTCCAGCCTTTAACCTTACCTTAATCAAGGGATGATTTACCATGACCAATTAATCTACCAACCAGTATGTCGTTGGACTGTGTGAGGAATCCAGAGCACTGGGAAGAAACTCCTTACTGACAGTTGTGGGAACTGACCCTGGATCGCTGGTACTATAATGCATTGTGCTAACCATTATGCTACCATTCCACTTCCTATGTACTTTAACCAAATATTAGGTCAATCAACAATTAGCCACCTTATCCATGTTAGAGCTAAATTCATAAATGCTTGATTCTATCTTTATCTAAGCAATTATATAAAGAGCAATTTTCTCTCTCTTACCATCGTCAATTGTTTTTCAATATTATAAACTTGTCACAACAAAGAAAGATGGTTTGTTCTAAATTTATCTTAAGAGAAAAGAAAGGGTCTGGTCAACAACTCCTTTCACCCACCCACAGATGCTGATTGACTTACAGAGTTGCTCCAGCAGACTGATACCTGAAGGGTTGACAATCTTACCAATGATTCAAACCTTTGCTTCACATATTCATGTGTTGACAAGATTATTTGAGTCTTATGCCAGCAATGAGCCTGCTAACGAAATGTCCACAACCATCACCAATAATGTCTTTACAGACTCTGAATGGTTATTTTTTTGCACAGTCACACTCTCATGCTGAGAGTGTAAAGTTTTCCCTATAAGTTACATATGCTGTCTTGAAGAAAGCAAAATTCAACGGCTCACTGTCTCTTTATAATTGTTCTTTCGTAATGTGCCATTTTGTTTAATGTAGACATTCACGATCTTTCCATTGACCGTGATTGTTCTTGGTAAATTTTTCTACCTTCTACTGGGTAGCATCTTTACAAGATGGGTCACCCCAGCCATTATCAGTACACTTCAGAGATTGTTAGTCAGTGGTCACATAACCAGGAATTGTGATATGTACCAGCTGCTCATATGACCACACCCAACTGCTCCCATGGCTTCAGGTGACCCTTATCGGGGAGATAAGCAGATACTACACTTTGCCCAATGGTGACCTGAAAGGTAGTAGAGGGGAAGAGTGCCTTACATCTCCTTTGGTGGAGACGAATGTCCACTCTGCCAATCTCTCTTTATAATACGATTTTACATTATGAGAATGATTTGTAAAAGGCAAAAATTGAACAAGTTGGATGAGAGAGAAATTAGTGGAGGAAAGGTCAATTTAATCATTGTGCTGTGATAAGACATGTCAGTTAACTAAATTTCTCAAGATATCTGATCTCACCAGATTTTACAAACATAAATTAATTGCGCTGTAAGAATCTGAGTGCTTTTCCTCTATTTCCCAAGCTCATTATAAAAAGGAAATAAATATATTAGTTTTGGTGGGGAAAAGGACAATTTATACCCATGTTAAACATCTATATACATGAATTCATAAACAAGCCCACACCCCACACCCTTCCTTCTTGAGAGAGCCCATCTTCTTTCTTATCCTTCCTTTTGAATACGGCTGGATTGTCTTTTCAATAACTAGGCTGTTACCATTTTAACAGGAAGAGGATTCTGCAGACAGAGATTGATGAGGCTACTGGTAATAAGATAACAGCAAACAAATGGACTCATCTTACGTTTGCAACATACAAAGAGTGTGCTTTCCTTGTGATGTCACAAATCTTTATTTAGATGTCTTGCAATTGAGTTAACGCACTTAGAAATTTGTAAAACTCTAATAGTTACTAGAGCCAATAGCATTAAAATTATTATGCTTTCTGAAAAATACATCTTAATTGGTTACATTTACCACCACTATTATTTGCTTCTGATTTACTTGAGCATTGAGTGCCACTTATAAGCTCTGTAATGGCACTGGATTATTTAAGTGTGGATCAGAGGAAAGACTTGAATCCTTGCAATATTTAATGCATTTTCCTTTGATTTAGCATACATTGCTTACAATCAGTCTAATCCTAAAAGGAAAACAAATAAAGTTAATCATCTTGCTGCAACTGAAGTCATTTTAGCATAGATAACATGCAAGCAGTGTGATTTTATTGTATGGCAGAACTAGAACAAGATATCATGTGGTTACCTCAGATCCTAATTGTTCCAGTTTTATATATCACAATGTGTTGATTGATATCTCTTGTCTTTCTCCCTCTCTGTCTTTTGTTCAATTTGATTGTTATCTAGGACAATTCCAAAGCCAATTATAATGAGGTTTGCTTTCAACCTTGATATTTAGCTTTGCACCTTTAAAAAATAAACCATGTTTTTTCCTGTAACCAGAGAGATAATGGATTAGTTGATGTAACTTGGTCATAATGTTTCCCTGACATTTCTGCCTTCTTAAAGTCAAACTTATTTTATTTTTCTGAGTGCAGGCTTACTTAGTCCCGATCTAAAGAAAGATGAAGCCATGTGTTTGCTAAATTCTAGGATGCAAAATAAAATAAAAGGAAAACTTCCAAGAATTTGAAATGTCAAGCACTTATCCACCAAAACCCCATGACAAAAACCTTTTAACCCTTGTTCCAGCTAGCTATCATTGCTGACAAGCATTCCTAAGCCCCATTGATTGCAGATGACATTTGTATTAGAACACAGTACAGTACAGCACAGGAATAGGCCCTTAATAGCACAATGTTATGCTAAGCTAATTAAACTAGTCATTAAATGCCAAAGTAAACTAATGCCTTCTACCTAGGCAAGATCCATAACTCTCCATTCTCTGTGCATTTGTGTGTTTATCTGAGAGCCCCTGAAACACCTCTGCCATAATTGCCTCCAGTACTACCATGGCAATGCATTTCAGACACCCTCTTACGTTTCTGTAAAAACATGACATGACATGACACCATCTCAACATAAAGACATGCTCTCTAAACATTAGACATTTCAACTCATGGAAAATGATATTGACTGTCTATTCTGTCTATGCCTCTTATAATCTTATGAACATTTAGCAGGTCTCACCTCCCAGGTTTGTCCAAACTCTCTTTATTGTACCTGCTCTTTAATCCAGGTATCATCCTTGTAAACTTATTTTGACCCCTGCCAATGCCTCCATGTCCTTCCTATAATCAAAAGAAAAATACAGGAGGCAGGAATACCTGTGTACATAGTTGTTCTCTAGAGAGGTGCATACATATGATGTGGTGGCATAATGACGTGTGCTATTCATGTACTTTAGTCTAGTTTAGTCTACTCTACTCTTCTGAGTAATCAGTGAGGTGAGACCTGCTAAAAGTTCATAAGATTATAAGAGTAATTGACAAATCCTAAAATAGATCTCAACTGTGACACATCCATTGGCCTTGAGCCATCCATCATCGATTGAGTTTTCTCAGCATACTTGTGCGATGTTTGTGCTTCAATGTTGTGACCACAGCGTGATGTTTGGTTTAAAGAACTCATACTTATCACTTTGTGCTCTGAGCCCATAATCACATAATCTTTTTAACAATGTCTTGAGGTTATGGAGATATTCCTTGACATACTCACTGGTAGCAATGATGTTATCCAGGTAACACTGAGTGCCTGGGCAGCATTGCAGCACTCGGTCCATAGTTTTCTACCAGAGTGCAGGTGCAGGTGCTCCTCCAAGAATAAACCTATTATGCCAATAATGCTCTTTGTGAGTGTTTCTGGTGAGAAAAACTTTGGACACTTCTTCTATCTCCATCTGTAGCTAAGCCTCAGTTAAGCCACTCTGTTGAACCGTTTGCAAAGATAACCTCCTTTCAGGCCAGTGTATTGATCTACCTTCAGTTCTGGGTTGATGGTTACCTTGCAATCACCACAGAGCCTGACAGACCCATCCTTTTTGGCTACTGGGACTACTGGCATTGCCCATGGGTCCCGCTTTATCTTGGAAAGAATTCCTTCAGCCTCCATACTACCTAGCTCATTGGCTACCTTGAATGATCTTTTCTCCAGTATAAGTACTTAGCTGGATATCTTCAGGCTTCAGTGCAGCATCATTGAAATGCCATTCAAACTCATTTTATGGAATAACTGAAACAGTTGAGCTAGAGTCCAAGTCCATTTTATTTCATTTGCCTTTCACTTCTGATATAATCTATATTGCTTGCCTCTTGTTAGTTTTCATATTGTAATTCTCAAGGTAACACAGTCATGTAGTAGAATCATCTTTATCAGATACTTCATCAACAACTTAAAGATTAGTGTGCTCTTTGAAACTGCAACTTAACTTATTATCTTTTTCCCTTCCTTTTGCAGTCCATTTATTTTTATCTGCTTGTCAGGCTCTTTGCATGTGTCATACCTTATTGCATTTTCTGCAAGTTACAATCTAAAATCTACATTGGTCTTCCGTTTGCAAGACCCTTGCCACAATGGTAAAAGAATTTGTTCAGCCTGGTGGTTTTCTGTTTAGTTGTTACAATTTTGTTCATGCTTGCTTTCATTTCTGACTGCAACTCAAATGCATCTCTGACTACTGTTTCTATTGATACTGTGATTTCAAATATTCTTTTAAATATGAGTTGTGCTTCATTTAGGAGCCATTTTTGAGCTTTTTTCTTTTAAGATTTCACAAACTATACAATCTCTCTGTGTGTTATTCTGCCCATTAATGAATTGTCAACAGTCGGACAATCTGTTCAATTCATCCACATAAACTAAAATGGACTCCCCTGCCTTTTGATTCCACTTATGAAAATTAAAGTGCTCTGCAATCTAAAGTGCTTTTAGTTCTTGATGTTCCTGCATAACTTTTACAACATCAGCAGTTCAATTTGGCTGATTTGATTGGGGCAAAGAAATCTCTGAGCAGACCAGATGCCTTTCCACTCTTTCACTCGGCACACTGGCAAGCGTTTCTCATTGGCTATTTAATTTTCTTCAAAATATTGCTCAATTTGTTCAGTATACATCATCCACTTATCTGTTGTGCAATCAAACATGTCTATATTTATGATGTAGCTGACCATTTCTGCTTTTTTATTATTATTATTACCTGCTACTCATGGTTTATAAACCTATGGCCGTACTTTTTTCTTCTTCATTTTGTCAATTTTCCACCTTTCTTTTTAAACTTGACCATCTCTCTCCCTTCTGAAAAAAAGTATCCTTTTTTAAAAACAGCTTGGATGTCTCTCTCTCTCTCTCTCTCCTCTTCGAAGGAAATGGGTTATACTTCAGAAGGTAGCTCATTACCTTGGGTTCACTTTAAAACTACCTCAACACCACTGTTAAGTTTGGTAACTCCAGAAGCTAATCAAAAGAAAAATACAGGAGCCAAAATATATAACTATATAGCTTTTCTTTCTGTCTTTTTTAGTGAGATGCTCACATACGATGTGGTGGCGTAATGACTTATGCCAATCACATACTTTTACATATAACCCAAAATGAATTACCTAAATAAACAATGAATGCTTAATCAAACAATATAATTACAATAATACACAAATATCTCTATGATATTAGACACACTACACTGTCTCTTTGCATTTGAAAAAATATTCTCTACTGAACACATAACACTAATAGTTGTGAATGAACTAAAGGGAAAGATTTATCTTTGGCTTGTTTTAGTCGAAGATTTTTCACATGAATGCACCAGATTAGTTATTGTTTCCAAAATGTTTCAAAGGTATTTTCAAGTTTGAATTGAGCTGCTTATACCTTGGGAATCTATTCATTTCATTGACTTTGACTTAATCTGGATTCTCTTCCCTCAACAAACAGATGAAAAAACTGTAATGCATCAATCTATTTCTTTTAGAACAATGACCCTCTCCCATGGCACTACATATAGATCAGCTGTCTGAGCATGAACTGTTGTCTACACATGCACATTGCTCTCTCTCTCTTTCTCTTGCAGCAATGTGAATACACCAGTTAAACCAACTTCCCATGTGTGTGGTTTTATTTAATTGAGATGTGGTTGTGCACAGACAAAACAAATTGGCCATGGGTACGAACCTGAATGTCAGGAAATATCACGAACTGCACCAACAGTTACAGAGCAAAACAGCGAGAGTAAAACAGCACTAGAAAGCTATCACAAATGCTGACAAACATGAGAGTACAGCGCATAGTAACAGTGAAAGACGTACTGGATTTAAAGAAAGTTCTTGCCTGATAGCCGCGTATTTCCCCATACTCCAAGCTTTCCTAACTTGTCTGGTCTTATCCCTCTCCAATGCTATGGTCAAGGAGATGGAGTTGTGATCATTATCTCCGAAATGCTCCTTCACTGAGAGATCTGACACCTGACCAGGTTCCTTTCCCAATACCAGATCAAGTACAGCCTCTCCTCTTGTAGGCTTATCTGCATATTGTGTCAGGAAACCTTCCTGAACACACCTAACAAACTCTACCCCATCTAAAGCCCGTGCTCGAGGGAGATGCCAATTAATATCTGGGAAATTAAAATCTCCCGCCACGACAACCCTGTTATTGTTACACCTTTCCAGAATCTGTCTCCCTATCTTCTCCTCGATGCTCCTGTTACTATTGGGAGATCTCTAAAAAACACCCAGTAGAATTATTGCCCGCTTCCTGTTCCTAACTTCCACCCACAGAGACTCCGTAGACAATCTCTCCATGACTTCCTACTTTTTTGCAGCTGTGATCAACAGTGCCACACCTCCACCTCTTTTGCCTCCCTCCCTGTCCTTTCGGAAACATCTAAAGCTTGGCCCTCGAAGTAACCATTCCTGCCTCTGAGCCATCCAAGTCTCTGTTATGGCCACCACATCATAGGTCCAAGTACTGATCCACACTTTGAGCTCATCTACTTTGTTCATAATACTCCTTGCATTAAAATAGACACATCTCAAACCATCGGTCTAAGCGCATCCCTTCTCTATCACCTGCCTATCCTCCCTCTCGCACTGTCTCCAAACCTTCTCTATTTATGAGCCAACTGCCTCTTCCTCCGTCTCTTCAGTTTGATTCCCATCCCCCAGCCAGTCTAGTTTAAACTCTCTCCAATGGTCTTAGCAAACCTCCCTAGCAGGATATCGGTCCCCCTGGGATTCAAGTGCAACCTGTCCTTTTTGTACAGGTCACAACTGTCCCAAAAGAGGTACCAATGATCCAGAAATCTGAATCCCTGTCCCATGCTCCAATCCTTCGGCTACGCATTTATCCTCTACATCATTCTATTCTTATACTCACTGTCACGTGGCACAGGCAGTAACCCCAAGGTTACTACCTTTGAGCTCCTGCTTCTCAACATCCTTCCTAACTCCCCCTAGTCTGTTTTCAGGACCTCCTCCCTTTTCCTACCTACATCGTTGGTACCAATATTAACTACAATCTTTGGCTGTTCTCCTTCCCACTTCAGGTTATCGTGGATGCGATCAGAAACATCCCAGACCCCGGCACCTGGGAGGCATACTACCATCTGTGTTTCTTTCCTGCATTCACAGAACCTGACCCCCTAAATATAGAGCCCCCTATCACAGCTGTTATCCTCTTCCTTTCCTTACCCTTCTGAACCACAGGGACACACTCTGTGCCAGAGCAGATAGGCCATCCCTCCCAACAGTACTCAAACAGGAGTACTTATTGTTAAGGGGGACAGCCATGGGGGTACTCTCTAGCATCTGACTCTTGCCCTTCTCTCCCCTGTTACCCACTTATCTGTGTTCTGAGGCCCCAGTGTGACTACCTGACTATAGCTCCTCTCTATCACCTCCTCATTCTCCCTGACCAGACGAAGGTCATCGAGCTGCATCTCCAGTTCTATAACACAGTCCCTGTTCGATGCACCTGGTGCAGATGTGGCCTTCTGGAAGGCTGGGAGACTCCAGGACTTCCCACATCTGTCCATATTAAGGGACAGGCTTGTGTGTTGCATGCATAGTCCAAGCACTCAAGCGAGTCTACTGGCAGAAGGAGAACTAACCTTGGAATGGGGATTGACCATTGCAATATCGTTAGAGAATGTAGCAGAGAATGTAGTAGAACTGATGCACCATCAATAATTCTCGGAGACAGGAGGCAAAAGATAGGCTTTTATTAGTTGCAAATGTGACCACAACATCCTGGAGACTGAGGGAGGAGCAGTGACACAATCGCCTTTATACAGGGGTCTGTGGGAGGAGCCACAGGAGCAGTCAGCAGAGGGGCGTGTCCAGACAGGTATACACATAGTTTACCACAAGAACTACAGAAAAGAGGTTAGGATGTGAAATGCACAAAGAGTCTTTGAATGGATCTAAAAGCCAAAAATGTTATTGATGTAGCAAATTATTCCTTGATGCAAATGACTGCTGGTTCAAAGGGAAAGACTGCAGAGAGTGTCACAGAGAATGTGTGCAAGGCAGACAGAAAGCACCATCAATTGAAAATTCTCAAAGACAAAACTAAACAAATGCATAAAGGTGAACTGTTATGCCTAGAACTGCATCTTATAACTGAAGCAGATTACAGAATCATTTGGATCACAATAGATGTTTTCAGTGTAAAACTGAAAATGGAGGTAGCTACAAGCTCAGCTTTGTCCATAATTCCAGAAGCTGACTACACAGACTGTTTTCCAAGATACCATTAGAGGATATCTCAGTGATGCCAAAGACTTACTCAGGTGTAAAAGTGTCTCCCAAAGGCAAACTGGAAGTAAATGTGATGTATGGAGGCCGAAAACAACTGTTTGAGCTTTGTGTATTGAAAAGTGGAGGGCCAGCACTTACTGGCCGTGAATGGGTGAGAAAAATCCAACTAGACTGGCACAGCTGCTTAATGCTTATGAGAAGGGGTTTGGTAAACTCAAAGGCAGGAAGGCCAGAATGAACTGGATGAAACAAGAATTCCATTATGTAAGTAGGGTACCTTACACACGATGTCCTAAAGTTGGTGCTGAACTGCAGAGCTTGGAGGCATCTGGAATTCTCTCCAAGGTTGAGTAGAGCAATTGGGTCATGCCCATTGTCCCAGTGATGAAGAAAGGGAAAACAGAGCTGTTCACATATGTGGGGCTTTCAAGGTGAGCATTAACCCAGTGCTGCATACAGTGCAATATTGCCTGCCAGGAATAAATAACATTTTTACATCTTTAGCAGGTGGGAATAAGTTCTCAAAGATTGACTTGTCACAGGTCTATCTGCAAATGGAGATTGAGGAGTCAAGCAGGAAGATCCTGTCCATTAACACTCACAGGGGACTGTTCCAGTATAATCGTCTCGTCTTTGGCATCACATCAGGTTCAGCAATTTGGCAAAGAGGAATAGAAGAACTGCTCCAAGATATTCCAGGAACACAATGACTCTAGCATGACTGGCAAAAATGATGAAGAGCACCTCTAGAACCTTGGTAAAGTGCTCACCAGGCTAAATGAGTGTAGTCTGTGCACAAAGAGAGATAAATGTGAGTTTTACAAGAATGAAATTTCATATTTTGGACATGTCATTGACAAGCATGGCTTACGTAAGTCAGAAGGGAAGATTGAAACATTGCTACAGGCATCCAAACCAGAAAATGTGTCACAACTCACTTCTTACTTGGGCCTTGTAAACTACTACCACAGGGTTTTCCCAAACATAGATAGAATGCTGCATTCTTTGAATGCACTGTTACAGACAGGAGCAAAGTCGGGATGATCAGAAAGATGTGAAAGACCATTCAAGGAAACAAAGAGATTAATGTTACAAATGTGCCACAACTCTGAGGGGCCGAAGGGTACAAAGTAGCCCTCTCCTTTTTGAGAATCGCAAGATCGCTATTGATTCGGATCTGGGACCCAGGAAATGAGTGAGAGACACACAGGATCCTCAAGGTTTGGAATGTGTCCTGGGCCTCCAAAAGACAAAGCCACAGATAACGGCCATTGTCTCTGGGAGACGGAATTGTGTATTGAGTACTGTACTGTACATTGAAGCCCGCAGGCAATGACCAGAGTGGGCTGGTTGAGGGATGGCACCATCCCAACCTGAATGACATCTGAGACCCCGTGAGTAAGGATAAAAGAGGGTCTGGGAAACAACCCCCTTAGACGCACCAGGAGAAACACTAGAAATCCCATGACAGCATTTAATAGCGACAGCTGGTGGGGCCGGCGTGTTTCCTTTCCTGTTGCCTGGGATTGGCGGGACTGACCACGGAAGAACGGCTTAGCTAAAAGGAAAAGGACACCAATGACATTTCGAAGGATCGACATCATAAAAAAGGAAACTCTGGCAAGTTCCAAAATCTCTCTCTCTTGACTCCAAAGGCTGCAGCCTGAATGAACTAAAGTGACTTTTATATTTCCATCGGACAATACATTATCCCCTAAACAACGATAGAGCTATTTCTTATTGATTATTATTATACCCGCACCTTTTGATCTAGTATTGATGACGTATAGTATGTTTGCATTGATATCATTTTTGTGTATTTTTACCAATAAATACTGTTAAAAATAGTACCATCAGACTTCAACGGACCTCTCTATCTTTGCTGGTAAGTTACCTAGTTACGGGGTACGTAACAACTTGGGGTTCTCATCTCGGGATTTGATACCAAATTGGGAGGCCAGTGAATCGGGCTTGTAAGTCCAAACTTGGATCTGGTACGTGGGTAGCCAGATGGGAAACCAGCAAAGATGGACATGGATGAATTTATAGAAAACCTGACTCTGGCGAAGGGACTAAACCTCGCAGAGGTGAGGTTGTCAATGAAAAAGCGGGAGGTGCAAAGGGCCATAACTCAATATTATATTGGGAAGAATGTGTTTGCAGCTGAGGTATTGGAAAAGATCCCTGAAAAGGTACCAGCTAGTGGGACGGCTCAGTTATAGTTGGAGAAATTAAGGTTGGAACATGCAATTAAGTTAAAGCAGCTGGAAGCAGCTGAGAAGGAGAAAGAAAGAGCTGAGAGAGAGAAAAAGAAAGGGCCGATAAACAAAGGGAGCATGCACTCCAGCTAAAGGAGTTAGAGGTGAAAAAAGAGCAGGACAGAGCTGAGAAGCAAAGAGAGCATGAAATTCAATTAAAACAGCTGGAAGCAGCTGAGAAAGAAAAGGAGAGAGCCGAGAAAGGGAGAGAGCTGAGAAAGAGAAACAGAGGCAACATGACTTGGACATGGAGAAGTTAAGGCAAGAGCAAAGAGTTCAAGGGTCAGACCGAGAAAAGCAGTTTAATGTTAGTCGGGAGTTCAGGTTAGTGCCTCCGTTCGAGGAAACGGATGTTGATAGTTATTTCTTACATTTTGAAAAGGTAGCAGTGAATCAGAAGTGGCCCAAAGAGCAATGGGTGGTGTTGTTACAAAGTGTGTTAAAAGGGAAGGCACAACGGGCATATGCGGCGTTGTCCATGGAGGAGGAGGAGTCTGAGAATTATGAAAAAGTAAAGGAGGTCATTCTTCGGACTTACGAATTGGTACCTGAAGCGTATAGACAAAAGTTCAGAAATTTAAAGAAAGGGTGGAATCAGACGTATACCGAGTTTGCCTATGAGAAGGGTGTGCTCTTGGATCGTTGGTGTGCAGCAGAAATAGTGGATGAAGATTTTTGGCATCTCAGGGAGTTAATTCTGATTGAGGAATTTAAAGGTTGTGTTTCGGATGATATCCAGATGTATTTGAATGAGAAGCCGAATAAGTCCATCTCCGAATTTGCTAGGTTCGCAGATGAATATGCCCTAACCCACAAGACAAAGTTTTCCTTGAATAAAAGTTACCAGCGAGAACGTGGGAAGGATAGAGAAAGCCCGCTGGCTGAGGCAGAGGTCCCGCCGGGAGCTAGTGGTAAGACTGAGGAGAAGAGGCAGGACAGCCAGAGATTTTCGGGCTTAACCTGTTTTAATTGTGGAAAGGGGGGACATATTGCATCTAGGTGCTTTGCTCCGAGGAAGGAGACAGGAAAATGGAAAGCAGCAGTCCTTATTGGATGTGCCATGGTGATCAGTAAATCGACAAGAGAGCCCCGGGTAGACAGAGTACGAGAAGGGTCTGAGACTTGTATGTCAAACGGAACCATGTCTGTGAGAGAGGGAGACCCACCAGTTCCCATGCAGATCAGGAGAGACATGGGTGCTGAACTGTCATGATTAGCAGTAAGGTACTGGATTTTGGTCGCAAGATGGGAATGGTAGCGTTGAAAGGAATAGGAAAAGGGACAGAAACGGTGCCCTTGCATAGGATCATTATAAACTGTGAGCTGGTATCTGGACCAGTTGAAATGGGGATGCGATCAGAATTCCCGAGAACTGACGGGGACGTCCTTCTTGGTAATGATTTAGCCGGTGGTAAGGTTTGGTTGGCAATGGAGCTGATGAGCCAGCCTGTGAGTGTTGCAGTCCCGCCCCTAGATTCCAAGATCTATCCCGCATGCGCGATCACTCGCAGCATGTCAAGAAAGGCAGCTGAGAACGAGAGCAGTTTAAATCCGGCCAGTATCGATTTGGCCGAGACGTTTTTACCGATCCTGTACCACGAGGGTTTAGAGGGTGGTAAAACAAAGAGTAGTAAAGTGAAAGAGAGTAAGGGAGAGGAGGTAGACCTGCCCTTAGCGAGGAGAAAAGTTATAGAGGCACAAAATAAAGATCAGAAACAGATAAAGCTGTTAAAAGGTCCAGAGTTGGACATGGATGATCTGTCTGGTTTGGCAGAACTGTTTGAAGAAATTGAAAATTCTAAAGGTTTTCCCAATAATGAAATGAGGGCAGTCCTAGATGAAAAGGATGCCATTACCTTGAAGAAGTCTGCTGGGTTGGCAGATGAGGTTGTTTCAGCCCGCGGGGTTGAGTTTACTCCGGAAGGGAGTTACCCAGAGAGTAGCTGGGAGGATCAGGGGAATTTACAATTTGAAAAGGGGACAGGTATTGAAAGCCTGGAAGAGGCAAATGTCCCATTTGAGTGTGTCCAAGATGTGGATGCACATGGTACTGAACCTAGTAATGGAGCTCAGAAAAAGTCTGAGGTATTTGATTCAGTTAAAAAGAAATGCAGTCCTTGTGGGTCAGATGGATTTGGTTCAGTGAAGAAAGGGTTAACCTTGGTAATAGTGGGAAGTGAGAGTTCCCAGTTGTTTGTGCTCGAAAGTGTGTTAAAAGTTAGTGAGGAGATAAAAGGTGGTGAGGTGAATATTATTATTGAAGAAAAGGGGAAAAGTGTAGTTCTCAAATTGAATCAAGAAAATTTAAAGTCTGGACTGATGTCAGAAGCAGCAACCAGATTACAGAGACAATGGCTTGGTAACGCGGTACCTGTGAATCAATTACAGGTTGAGTTAGAAGGTAAAGGGGCCCCACACGCGATTGTTATTCCAGAGTGTGGTGTGAAACCACAGAATTTGAAATGGTGTTTGAACAAAGAGGGATCGCTAGCATTGAGAACTAATAGCCTGAAGGGTCCTGAAGAGAAAACTAGCAACTTGCTTAAAATTAATGAATTGTGTGGAAATTCGGAAAATGGTCTAAGTTTGGAACACATTGTTGATAAAATAACACCTATGAAAGGAGTGGGCGAAAGCCTATTTCGCCAGGGTGCACAAACTCACCACATGGGAATTAACTGGAAAAGGGGCGAAGGTTAATGGGACGCCATTTTTAAATAGCAGAAGCCGGTTTTAAGGGATTTCGACAAAGCATGTGAATAATCAAGACAACCCCCATGGAAGCTTGACTGTTAAGTTTGAAAGTAACATAAAAATTAGTATTTGCATGAACTTTTGTCGTATATGCGTAAGCTAAGATCACAACTCTTTTGTTTTTGTTTGCTGAAGGAAAGAAATAAAAATAGGTGGTTATTAAATTGGATGCTACAAGACTTTAGTAAGGTACAAGATGTTAAGATATTAAAGGAAGTGACACTGTAATCGTTAACTGTTTAGATGCTGAATTGAATGTATAACTGCATTACTCTGTAGAAAAAACAACTTTTGTATTGTGTTAGATTCTAAAATCCTGCAAGACTCTGTACTACTTCGTTTTCACCGCTGGTCAAGATCGCTATTGATTCAGGTCTGGGACCCAGGAAATGAGAGAGAGACACGCAGGATCCACAAGGTTTGGAATGTGTCCTGGGCCTCCGAAAGACAAAGCCACGGATAACGGCCATTGTCTCTGGGAGACGGAATTGTGTATTGAGTATTGTACTATTCATTGAAGCCCTCAGGGAATGACCAAAGTGGGCTGGTTGAGGGATGGCACCATCCCAACCTGATTGACATCTGAGACCCCGTGAGTAAGGATAAAAGAGGGTCTAGGGAACAACCCCCTTAGACGCACCAGGAGAAACACTAGAAATCCCATGACAGCATTTAATAGCGACAGCTGGTGGGGCCGGCGTGTTTCCTTTCCTGTTGCCTGGGATTGGCGGGACTGACCACGGAAGAACGGCTTAGCTAAAAGGAAAAGGACACCAACGACATTTCGAAGGATCGACATCATAAAAAAGGAAACTCTGGCAAGTTCCAAAATCTCTCTCTTGACTCCAACCAAAGGCTGCAGCCTGAATGAACTAAAGTGACTTTGATATTTCCATCGGACAATACACTATCCCCTAGACAACGACAGAGCTATTTCTTATTGATTATTATTATATCCGCACCTTTTGAACTAGTATTGACGACGTATAGTATCTGTATGTTTGCATTGATATTATTTTTGTGTATTTTTACCAATAAATACTGTTAAAATAGTACCATCAGACTTCAGCAGACCTCTCTATCTTTGCTGGTAAGTTACCCAGTTACGGGGTACGTAACAACAATAACATTCGATGAACTGCTCACCCATAGTGACTCATCCTAGCCCATCGGATTAGGGTGCGATGTATCCCGTTATGGCATTGGAACCGTTATGTCACATATTATGAAAGATAGATCTGAACATCTGATTGTGTTTGCTTCATGATCACTGACGAGCGCAGAATGCAACTACGCCCAGATAGACCGAGAGGCCCTTAGCCTAGTATGGGGAATAAAGGTGTTCCACCGCTACCTCTATGGACAAAAGTTTATGATCGTGACAGATCACCAGCCCCTTGTTTCCATTTTCAAACTTTCAAAGGGAATTCCAGCGATAACTGCGACCAGGTTACAATGTTGAGCTCTATTCTTAACAGCCCACTCTTAGGAATAATTCAAGGGTACCAAACAACACAGCAACACTGATAGCTTGTCATGTCTTCCATAATTGACAACTGAAGAAGGCAAGTCTTCAAACTGTGACCCAGCAGATGTGTTTCACACTGCATTGGTGGACCAGCGGCCGGTAACAAATTCCGAAATGCAAAGGGAAATAAGTAATGACCCAACATTGTCAAAAGTCAATGATATCACCATCCAAGGATAGCTAGTTCATGGTAACACTATGTTTCCAGAGTTCTTAGCGAGATGAGACCAACTGTTGGTACGTCAAAGGACACTGATGTGTGGATCTTGTGTTGTGGTTCCCTCCAAAGTGCACACCAGAGTGTTAGAAAATCTGCATGAAGTTCACCTGTGCAGTCAAAATGAACATGTGGTGGCCAGGAGTAGATAAACTGATTGAAGACATGGCCAAAAGCTGTTCAGGATGCCAAAAAAAGTTCAAAATGCACCCCCGCGGGCACTGTTACACAAATGGGAATGGCTGTCTTCAACATGGCAAAGAATATCTGTTGACTTTGCTAGGCCATTCATGGACTCCATGTTTCTGATTGAAGTGGCTGGAAGTTATACCAATGAAGTCAACCACCTCAGCAAAGACTATCTCCATCCTGAGGACTACCTGCACCAGAAATGGCTTACCAAAACAAACTGTGAGTGACAGCAGGCCACAATACATGTCATAAGAATTCCAGCTGTTTATGAAAAAAAATGGCATCAGACATTTCAAGTCATTCCTCACCGCCCAGCAATGAATGGGTTTGCTGAAAGGTTTATCCAAACCTTCAAGAAGTTCATTAAAGTGATAGGCAAGGAGGACATTTCTCTGCAGCACAAGGTGGAGAACTTGCTTTTGTGTTCATGCAACAACAAATCAAACCCCTGCAATACTGTTTATGGACAGGAATCTGAGATCTCGCATAGACCTCCTGAAAACTGATCTACGGAGGGAAGTGCAGAATAAACAGTTCAGCCAGTTGCCAAGAGAAGCAGCAAGGAGTTTCAAGATTGGACAGGAAGTCTATAGCATGTTATTACTGAGAAGACAAGTGAACACCTGGAAAGATAGTTACAAGAACTGGACCACTGATGTATACATTGCATGTTTGAGATCAGACATGGAGATGTCATTTGGACCAGATACTGTTGCTCAACCAAAGAACACACCTGAGGTGACTGCATCCATCAAGACGTACACATTACAGTCACTGGACTTACCTCTTGGTGATTATGTCACTGACAGCAATGTTACACCAGAAACCGCGAACGTTGTCTTAGACAAGACACTTGCCAAACCTGATGCCACTGCATAGGTCCAGAGGCACTATCCTGAAAGAAACAGAGCACCACCCAAAAGACTGCATCTTTGAAACTGTGAAGTTAGTTATGTATTTTTATTGTGAAAGCATGTTTATTTGGCATATGGGTTTATGAAAGAGAAATTAAAAGTTTTGTACATATACAGTACTATGTTGCATTAATCTAGGCAGGGAGGAAGTGTTATGTACGGAACTGTTTGTTTTAGAATGATGACTTTAGCTCTATGTATTGATCTGTTGTTTGCACATTTGCTGTTGTCCACGCATTGCATTGTTCTCTCTCTCTCTCTCTCTCTCTGCAATTGTGAATACACCTTTTAAAGTAATTTCCTGTGTGTGTGCTTTTATTTAATTGATACATATTTAGCTGTGCACAGTCACAACAAAAATGCTCAGGGAGAATTTTATATTTTTGTCATGATATCAGGATGTCAGGATACTTTTCATGGATTATATCTCAGCATTTAATACCATCATCCCACAATCCTGATTGATAAGTTGCAGAACCTGGGCATCTGTATCTCCCTCTGCAATTGGATCCTCGACTTACTAACCAGCAGACCACAAACTGTACGGATTGGTGATAACATCTCCTCGCTAACGATTAACACTGGCGCACCTCAAGGGTGTGTGCTTAGCCCACTGCTCTAATCTCTCTATACACATGACTCTGTGGCTAGGCAGAGCTCAAACACCATCTATAAATTTACTGACGATAAAATCATTGTTGGTAGAATCACAGGTGGTGATGAGAGGGCGTAGAAGAGTGAGATATGCCAAGTGGAGGAGTGATGCTTCAGCAACAACCATGCACTCAACATCAGTAAGTTGAAAGAGCTGATTGTGGACTTCAGGAAGGATAAGACGAAGGAACACATACCAATCCTCATAGAGGGATCAGAAGTGGAGAGAGTGAGCAGTTTCAAGTTTCTGGGTGTCAAGATCTCCGAGGATCTAACCTGGTCCCAACATATTGATGCAGTTATAAAGAAGGCAAGACAATGGCTATACTTTATTAAGAGTTTGAAGAGATTTGGTACCTCAACAAATGCACTCAAAAACTTCTATAGATGTCCCATGGAGAGATTTCTGCCAGGCTGCATCACTGTCTGGTATGGGCAGTGGGGGCTACTGCACAGTACCCAAAGAGGCAAGAAGCTGCAGAGGGTTGTAAATTTAGTCAGCTCCATCTTGGGTGCTAGCCTACAAACTACCCAGGACACCTTCAGGGATCGGTGTCTCAGAAAGGAAGCGTCCATTATTAAGAACCTCCAATACCCAGTACATGCATTTTTCTCACTGTTACCATCAGGTAGGAGGTACAGAAGCCTGAAGGCACACACTCAGTGATTCAGGAACAGCTTCTTCCACTCTGCCATCTGATTCCTAAATGGATATTGAACCCTTGGACACTACCTCACTTTTTAAAAAATATGTAGTATTTCTGTTTTTTGCACGATTTTTAATCTATTCAATATATGTATACTGTATAAAGTACTGAATAAGATTTACTTATTTTCTCTTCCATATTCAGACCAAGATGAATAATATTTGGAAACTTTAATTGAGCTAACATGAAACAGATGCAGTCAGTACAGTCACCACGCTATCACAGCAGTTAGTCCTTCACTCTACAGTTCATAAGACCATCAGATATAGGAACAGAAATATGCCATTTGGCCCATCAAGTCTGCTCCACCATTTCATCAAGGCTGATCCATTTTCCCTCTCAGCTCCAGTCTCCTGCCTTCTCCCTATATCCCTTCATGCCCTAACTAATTAAGAATCTGTAAGCCTCCTCCTTAAATATGCCCAATGACTTGGTCTCCACAGCTGATTGTGGCAATGAATCCCACAGATTCACCACTCTCTGGCTAAAGAAATTTCTCCTCATCTCCATTCAAAAAGGATGCCCCTCTATTCTGAGACTATGTCCTCTAATGTTAACTCCCACACTATAGGAAACATCCTCTACACATCCACTTGATCAAGGCCTATCAAATTTTGATAGGTCTCAATGATGTCATCTGTCATTCTTCTGAATTCCAGTGAGTAGAAGCCTAGAGCCATCAAATGCCTCTTCACATACAAGCCTTTGAATTCTAGAACTATTATCATAAACTTCCTTTGAACCCTCTCCAATGTCAGCACATCCTTTCTGAGATAAGGGGCCCAAAACTGCTCTCATTACTCCAGGTGCTTTATAAAGCCTCAACATTACATCCTTGTATTTATGTTCTAGTCATAACAGTCACCAAATGGAGTTTAATTCCCATTCACCACTCTCTGTAGGAGAGCTCCTAATGCACTCCCCATGGTTTTCCTACAGGTGCTGAAGTTTCCTCCCATTTTCCAAAGATGTACAGTTAGGGTTAGTGTTAGTGAGTTGTGTGCATGCTACATTGGCAGTGGAAGTGTGATGACACTTGTGGGTTGTCCCCAGCACAATGGTCAGTCTTTGCAGGTAATTGATACAAATTACCATTTTTCATTGTGCTATATGTTTCAAAGTATATGAGACCAATAAAATCAAAGTAATCAAACATCAGTAAAAAAATTATAATCAAAGCTGTCAAGTACAAATCATCCAACGATAGATTACAAATTTCAAATTGCTCTCCTGCACTTCATTTCTGATCTTTTCTTGCATTATATCATAATCTTTGTCATTTAATCTCTGCAGATCTCTGCACATTACAGACTTTACACTATCTTGTCTCTACATCTTAAAACCTGTATATTTCCACCAAATCCCAAAATAGAGGAAAGGTCATTGACTTGAAATGCTGATTCCATGTTCTCTCCTTGGATGTTGCTTGATCTGTTGTGTTCATCCAGCAGGTGTCTAAAGTTGTAGTATTTTGCCTTAGGCGGAGAAACCAATTAATTGTTAATGGACACTTAGTCTCTGGGGATCTTCAGGCTCTGAAGTTGTTCAAAGGATCACATTCTGAGCACCTGCTTCAAAAGTCTAAGATATCAAAAGAGATCAAGAAAGAAATAATGAGTCTTACAATCTTCAGAGTTGCTCATTGGGTAATGGATCTCTAGATCCTCACACAAGAACATCAAAAAGTCATCCGGGGATATGTCACATATTGGTTAACAGAGTGGTGTAGCTGTCAGCTGCTGACTCAGCTTTCTTCTGAACTGAGTTCAGTCTTGACCTCTGGTCAAGTCCATTGAATGTCATTGCTGCCATGCCAAGAATCAGAATCAGAATCACAGTTTTATTACCACTGACTTAGATGGCATGAAATTTAATGTTTTGCAGCAACTTTGCAATACAAAGACATAAAATTACAGTAAATGACAAAAGTAAATAAATAATGCAACGAAAAGAAAAGCAATATAGTGAGCAATATGCACAAAATACTGGAGGAACTCAGCAAGTTAGGCAATATCCAAGGAAAGGAATAAACAGTTTCAAGCTGAGACACTTCATCATGATGAAGTAGTGTTCATGGATTCATGGACCATTCAGAAATCTGATGATGAGAAGAAGAAGCTGTTTTTCAATTATTGATTGTGGGTCTTCAGGGTCTGTTCCTCTTCCCCAATAGTAATAATGAAAAGAGGACATGTCTTTGATGAGTGTCCTTAGTGATGGATGCCTCCTTCTTCAGGGACATATCTGGTGAACTTTCACTGCACTCCTTCCACAGTAAGAACATGCTTCTTCAGCTACAAAGACTAACATTGCAAAATTATTCAGGTGATTTTGATGGTTTTATTTTTTCCCAATATTACAGACACTTTAAAATATTAACAATGCCTCATGGCATTGATGGAAGGTATCTAGCTATAAACCCACTCTCTAATTTTCTGAACCAGATGAAAATTGGGTATCAAATCTTAAACAACAAAATGAGTTATACCTTGACACATCTTCCTTAAGAGGATGATTTGAAATTATATTTTCCTTCATCAGTAAAGCCAAAACAACATATTTAAATAGTAGAACTGTTTTCTAAAGATTTAGACATGAACTTTGGACTGGATAAATGTAGAACATTAAAGAAAAAGAAGGGTACAACAGAGTTAGTAGAATATAAAACAGAGCAGCAGGATACAATACAACAGATGGATAAATATGAAACATAAGTATCTTTGATGTCAGCAAGCAAATAAAATAGATCACAGTGCAATAAAGGAAACATTTTGACTAAATTTGCTTCAAGACAAAAAAATCTTCCAATCAGAGATCAACAGTAAAAATATTTGAAAGGCAATAAACATGTTATTGATTATTGCCTTTATGTTATGTTAATATATACCTATATTAATGTATTCTTTTGGCATAATATCTTGGTCCAATACTGATCTGGAAAATTTACAAAGAAAAATAACAACTGAAATGACAAATTTCAGAAAACATTATGTATATTCAAATGCACTTAGATTAATACTACCTTGGGCAGAAGGCAGAAGAGGAATAACAGACAAAGAAATTATATAACAGTCAGATGAAACTTAGACGGATATATTTTCATCAATAAAAACAGGATTCAGCACCCCACATGAACATATACAATTCTGATAAGAAGTACATACCACTCAACTTAAATGAGAACATAACCCAGAAAAATGAAGAAATAATCACTTTTGAAGAAAAAGTTAACCAATGGAAGAGCATGATCCTCCATGGAAGAGAACCCTATGATCCCAGCAGACTGGATCTCAACAAGGAAGTATCGAACAGCTGGCTCAGAGTTGGAGACATGAGCAGGCGGGTTCCTTGTTGCATACAGGACCAGGTGGTTAACACAGAAAACTATCAAAAATACACAATAAAAGGCCAACAAATTCATAACGATAAATGTAGAAAATGCCAAAAAAAAATCAGAAACAACACAATACAGGATCTTGCAGCAGTTTAACTAACTCTGATTACCCATCAGGCACAATTCAATTAAGTGGCAAACATTATTCACCAAAATCTTGCTTTAAAATGCAAAACTCATTAAAGGAATCATACTTTACAGGGAATACAAGCCTGATCCAGGTTTAGAGTCAGAATCCCACAAATTATAGTACGACTGATCTATTATTACAGATAGGACAATCCATAGATGCCATCTGGATATAATAATACAGGATAAATAAGCAAGAACAACTTACTTATTGAATATAGCCATTCCAATACACACAACTTACAGAAACCAATAAGTGAAAAACACCAAAAATATTCTGAACTAAAAGAGGAAATTAAAATACTATGGAACATGAACAGGGTATGCATAGTCCCGATAGTAATATCTACAACTGGTGTCACCCTAAAGTCACAACACAATAGCATTGAGTAATTAGGCCTACACTGCAATATTTATGTAAATATCTGGAAAGCCACAACACTAAACACCACTGGAATAGTCCAACCGTTCCTAGTAATTGAGAAATGAGTGTGCTTGGCTGTGCCTGTAGCTCAGGTTTTACCAGCTTAAGTTGAGAAAAAAAAACAATAAATATATCAAAAACATGAGATGAAAAGTCAGTGAAAGTGAGTCCATAAGTTGTGGGAACAGGTCAGTGATGGGGCGAGTGAGGTTGGTGAAAGAAGCCAGTCACAGATGATCCACAGCTTCAGTCTGGCCTGGTGCTTGAATCTGACAAACCTTGGGCTGGTCCCCACTCTCAGGCCTGGGTCCTGCTGCCTCGCCTTTGCCTCAGCTGATTTCTGCTGCTTCGACTTGCCTCCAAGTCCGCCCAACAGCCAAACATCAGCTCACTCCCTGCTTTCGGATCTGAGCCCCACTGTCTCAGTTTGTTCCGTTTACATCTCGCCACAACCATCCTGTTGATTGTGGAGATTGTTTTTGAGAAAAGGGGTGATTAATAGAGTAGTTGATAGTTGTGTTTGCTGCCAATAAGTCATCGCTGTACTTCAGTAGATAAAATGACTAATGTGTTTTGTATGTCAGTGCAAGTTTATAGAAATATGAGCATTCAATAGAGGAACATTGACTACAGTAAGGTAGTTCATTGTTGATTCATCAAATGTGAACTCACTCACATTTACTTGTTTGGGTACAATAGACCAAAGCAGCTGAGGATATAGTGAGGTCTCAGGGGCAATTAGATCTTAGTAGATGCACTGCTGAAGTTTGCCCCTGCAGACCATGACTGCATTTAACTGCGGTAAGGCTGTGGACAAAGCTTCACATTCTGTCAGCAGCAGGAAGCATCATAAACATTTTAAATATCTATTCCACTGAAAAGCATAAAAGGTGTTACATCATTCAAATAGAGACAAACATAACATTATTTTTAAATGGTGTAATAAGATTGATTAATGGTATGTTACAACAACAAGAAATAGTTTGAACTAAAGCAAAGTCAGTGAAAAGAGTGACAAACAATCTGCTGGAAGAACTCAACGGGTCAAGTGACATCTGTAGGAGGGAGTGTACTGTTGATGTTTTGAGTTGAAAACCTGACCTCTTATTGCAGATTGTTTGCTGACCCAGATTCCAGCATCTGCAAGCTCTCTGTCTCTGATGTAAGTAAAAACTGGATTTTCTCGAGACTAAGAATTCCCATTTAAATAAATGAAGATTAGGAATGGTTTGGTGAGGTGGATTTATTGTAAGGAATGCCTGTGACATGGCCTCCACAATTATCTATGTAATGAATTTCACAGACTCACCACCCTCTGGCTATTGAAATTCCTCCTCATCTCAATTCTAAAGAGACGTTCATTTATCTTCAGGCCGAGGCCTCTGGTCTTGGATTCTCTCTACATCCACTCTATCCAGACCTAACAACATTCAGATGGTTTCAATGAGATCCCCTCTCATTCTTCTAAACTTCAGTGAGAACAGGACCAGGACCATCAGTCACTCCACAAATATTAACCCTTTCATTCTTGGATTCAAACCTCCTCTGGACTCTCTGCAGCACATCCTTCCTCAGATAAAGAAGAAAAAAACTGTTCACTACACTGCAAGAGTGTTCTGATCTTTGCATTATAAATCCTTAGCATTGCCTCCTTGCTTTTTTTGTAATATTCCTCTCAAAATGAATGCTAACACTGCATTTGCCTTTCTCAATACCATCTGCACTACATCCACTTTCTGAGTTCTCTCCCCATTTAGAAAATAGATGGCCATACCCTTCCTTACATTGTATTCCATCTGCCAGTTCTTTACCCATTCTCTCAATTTGTTCAAGAACTTCTACAGACTCTCTGCTTCCTCAGCATCACCTGATTTTCCGCCTAGTCTTTTATCATCTGTAAGCTTGGCCACAAAACCATTATTTTCCTCATCCAGATTATTAAAATATAAGATGAAAAGTAATGGACCCAACAACAACCAATGCAGAACACATCTAGTCACCAGCAGCCAAGCAGATAAGGCCTGTATGTTCCCATTCCTTTCTTGGGAGGATTGGTTGCCTTCTACAAGACAATCATTCTTCTATCCAAGCTAGTACCTTTCCTGTAATACCATAGGTTCTTATCGTGTTTCGCAGCCTCATATGCATAGCTTGTCAAAGGTATTCTGAAAATTCAAATAAACATCATCCAGGAATGCTCTTTTGTCTATCCTGCTTGTTACATCCTCTGAATCCAAGTCTTCAGAGTCAGAATCCGGTTTGTTATCAGGAACGTCTCGTGAAATTTGTTAACTTCGCAGCAGCGGTTCAATGCAATACAAAATATAGAAGAAAAAATAAATTAATAAGTAAATCAATTACAATATATGTATATTGAATAGATTAAAAATTGTGCCAAAAACAGAAAAAATATACATTAAAAAAGTGAGGTAATGTCCAAGGGTTCAATGTCCACTTAGGAATCAGGTGGCAGAGGGGATGAAGCTGTTCCTGAATCACTGAATGTGTGCCTTCAGGCTTTTGTATCTCCTACCTGATGGTAACGGTGAGAAAAATGCATGCCCTGGGTGCTGGAGGTCTTTAATAATGAATGCTACCCTTCTGAAGCAGTACTGCTTGAAGATGTCCTGGGTAGTTTGTAGGCTAGTATCCAAGATGGAGCCGACTAAATTTACAACCCTCTGCAGCTTCTTTCAGTCCTATGCAGTAGCCCATCCCTCCCATACCAGACAGTGATGCAGCCTGTCAGCATGCTCTCCACGGTATACCTATAGAAGTTTTTGAGTTTTGTTGTGTATGTAGCCTGGTTACACAACAATGCTATTAATAAAAACGCTGGAGACGGGAGCTAAGTTTCATAGTTCTTTACTGACATAATCCAAACTCTGAGCACACATATATACAGATCCATACATGCCTAATAGCGCATGCAACAATGTGTTACTACAACACAGAGTAGTCCCCTATTATAACATAGGCAATATGGTACACTCCTCCCCTTTTACTTTAATAGTACATCAGCTGTATTATTTACTGGGGCACTATGCTAATCAAATATGTTTACCCTTAATGTACAAATGCCTACCATTTGTTTACTTAGTAACTTAATAATATCAAATTATAACAAGTCTTTTATATTACTTTTGGTCTAAGACCCATTTATAACTCAAGTCTCTGTGGAGTCTTCTCTGTCTCTCCGGGTAACGTCTGTCAATAAACTTGTTAGTTTTAATACAGATTTCCATATAAAAGTCATGAAAAGTTGACCTCTGAGCCTAGGGAGTTAAGAAGATGTGTGCCTCCACCTTGCTAAGAGTTCTAGGCAGCAGATCGCCTCTGTAAAATAAAGATTCCTCTGTGCAGCTGTCCTGAATATATACGCATCTTTGTGCTATCACTTGTCTTCCTTACCCATATCTCATTTGTTCCAACTGAGCTAATTACACAATCTTCGTATTTTCCTTAGTTTCCAAATAGATATCCTGACCTTCTAGATACCATCTCATTTGTTCTTCATATCTTTGTGCTGGTGATTCATCAGGAGTGCTGGGAAGATGCGCAGGAGAAGACGGAGATGTTGGTCTTTTCGGAGATTTAAGCTTATTGAGAGTTCACAGATCTTCCATTATCTGTTCATCTCTTAACAAGTAATTTAACTGCGTAGGTGCAGATTTTCGTCTTTTGTCTGTAATTGGAACAGGGTCATTAGGTCTCCTTCTTAGTTTCCTAGTCATTATTGGTTTATCCTCCAAAGAATCTCCTGTGAGTTCCATTGTTAATCTCTCATTCTCAATCATCTTTTTCTTTATTCTAACTCAATTTTTTTATCTTTAAACTCCTTCACTGCTGCTTTATACTCTTTAATATAATTCCTTTCTACTTGTTCTGTCTCCAGTTGTAGAAAAAGCTCTGCATTTCATATTCTTTCCTTGTATTGTTGATGTAGTTTCTTCAACCTTTTCTGATACTCCTGCCAAGTGGCTTCCTGTAACTGCTGCAGCTGTCTTTTGAGAGATGTCCATTTCTCCCGGTACATCTGCTCTTTTACATCCAGGTAGTCTTTCATCATCCTGCTTATTGGCAACATCTGTTCCCTTGCATCCTCTGTATCTTCATCTGAGTCACGGTCACGGATACTGCATTTGTCCTCGTCGATGCTGTCTAGCTCCTCATCACATTGTAATAGTCGGCAATGGGTGAGAGGACAGCTGTGGAAATCTTCCCCACCGAGCTGCCCTCTTTTGTTGACACATCTACTACCTTGATGATGTGCCAATCCAACTGGATTTTCCTGAGCCATTCATGTCCCAGCAACGGTAGTCCTCCATTTTTCAGTACATAGAGGTTCAGCTGCTGTGTTTTGTCTCTGTAGGTCACCGTCACTTTAATTTTACCTTTGGGGCACACTCTCTGTCCTGTGTAAGTCTTTAGCAGTAGTTTAGTTCATTTCAGAGGTATGTGAGGAAACAGTCATTTGTAGTCTTGTACAGAGATCACTGTTAAATGGGTCCAACTCCATTTTCAGTCTCATGACTGCCACTTGTGGAATGATCCTTATAACTCTTTGATCACCTGTCTCTTGCACGCTGTGAAGTGGCAGACAAGACCATTCACTTTTGTCTGCATCATTTTCATCTGAATTGCTTTCTTCCATTTCGTGTACATTGCTGTGTTTTCCTTTCTGGGGTTTCTTGTTTCTCTGTATTTTGTCCTTTTTCTGCTGTTTACCAGTTTTGCATACTCTGCCAGTGTGGCCCTGTTTACCACAGTTTCTGCATTTTTGTCCAGCCAAAGGGTCTCGGCCCAAAATGACAATACTTTTATCCATAGATGCTGCCTGACCTGCTGAGTTCCTCCAGCATTTTGTGTGTGTTCTTTGGATTTCCAGCATCTGCAGATTTTCTCGAGTTTTTGATACTTGGGGTTCAAATATGTTTTCATATTCTGCCTTGAGATTCTTACAAATATTCACAGGAAAAAAGAAATACAATAGAAATGGAGGTAAGGGAATAGCAGGTGTGGAGAGCCAGTGAAGTGGTCATTCCGTACACAGGTTCCAGTAAAATTATTGCCTAAGAAATACTTAATTGTTTTAATTGATGAGGTTCAGCAAACAAAAGTAACACATTAAAAATTGACTTCCTATTATGTGTGAACAATACATGAACTTTGGTTCAAGACTGGTTTTATGGATGAACGACAATATAAAATTTGTTGTGGACTTTGCACCACCACTTTTAACTCCATCTTTCAGCGGTAAGTTTTTTACACAGAGTGGTGGGTGCATGGAATGGGCTGCCGGCAATGGTGGTGGAGGTGGATATGATGTGGTCTTTTAAGAGACTCCTGGATGGGTGCATGGAGCTTAGAAAAATAAAGGGCTATGGGTAACCTTAGGTAATTTCTAAGTTCAGCACAGCATTGTGGGCTGAATGGTCTGTATTGTGCTGTAGGTTTTCTATGTTTCTATTCTAGCCTGGCTCACTGTAAATGTAGTTGACGGGATGTACTTTATACATAACTTATGAAAAGCAAACTCCACAAATAAAATTACAGTTTGTAGATTTTCAACCAAGTACCTCTTTAATCATATAGAAAGTGTGCATCATTAAGAATGAACCCCTATTTTAAAATGAACTATTGGAAGGGCTAAATCTGTTTCTTTAGATTTTAATTACAATTGGGCATATTGGCTCCTTCATATACACGAGGAGTAAAAATCTTTATGTTATCTGGGCTCTGAGCTAATTGGAAGAGCTTAAGAGTGGCTTTGGATTGGCTGACAAAATCTGGCCCTGGACAGAGTCACCGGACAGCGTGGTCTAAGCCCATGGATATTCACAGCAGTGGTGCCTGGGTCCTAGTGTGAGATGCTATGCCCTGTTTAGACAATTTAAATGCCGGCCTAGATCAGAGGTGAGAGCTGATTTCACTTACTCTCTGTGATGTTCACTCCTGTCTCCAGGGTGATTGAGTCTTTGATTGTTCTCCATTTGAGTCAATTAAACTGGGACAAAACAAGATAGGCTAAAGCCAGCATGGTTTCCTGAAAGGAAAATCTTGCCTGACAAACCTACTGTGATTGTTTAAGGAAATTACAAGCAGGGTAGACAAAGGAGATGCAGTAGACGTGGTGTACTTGGATTTTCAGAAGGCCTTTGACATGGTGTTGCACATGAGACCACTTAGCCCATGGAATTATAGAGAAGTTGCTAGTATGGGTGGAGCATTGGCTGGTCGGCAAAAAACAGACAGTGGGAATAAAGGGATCCTGTTCTGGCTGGCTACCAGTTACCAGTGGAATTCCACAGGGGTTGGTGTTGGGTCTGCCCCTTTTTACAATGTATGTCAATGATTTGGACTATGGTATTAATGGACTTGTGGCTAAATTTGCCGATGATACAAAGATA
This sequence comes from Hypanus sabinus, assembly GCF_030144855.1. NCBI lineage: Eukaryota > Metazoa > Chordata > Chondrichthyes > Myliobatiformes > Dasyatidae > Hypanus > Hypanus sabinus. Next base: position 128,144,300 of record NC_082710.1, on the reverse strand, counting down.
GGTCGAGGAGTGAGTAGTATTGAGGAAACAGAGAGCCTGCAGAGAGACTCAGATAGTTTAGGGGAATGGGCAAAGAAGTGGCAATTGAAATGCAATGTTGGAAAGTGTACGGTCATGGGCCTTGGTGGAAGAAATAAAGGGCAGACTATTATTTAGATGGGGCGAGAATTCAAAATGTGGGGATACAAAGGGACTTGGGAGTCCTTGTGCAAGATACGCTAAAGGTATCCAGGTTGAGTCGGTTGTGAAGAAGGTGAATGCAATGTTGGCATTCGTTTCTAGAGGTATAGAATATAAGGGCCTGGATGTGATGTTGAGGCTCTAGAAGGCACTCATGAGACCACGCTTGGAGTATTGAGTGCAATTTTGGGCTCCTTATTTTAGAAAGGATTTACTGACACTGAAGATGGTTCAGAGAAGATTCACGAGAATGATACCAGGAATGAAAGGGTTACCGTATGAGGTATGTCTGGCAGCTCTTGGGCTTTATTACTTGGAGCTCAGGAGAATGAGGGGGGATCTCATAGAAACATTTAGAATGTTAAAAGGCCTGAACATTTAGATATGGAAAAGTTACCTCCCATGGGAGGGGATTCTAGGACAAGGGGGCATGACTTCAGGATTGAAGGACGTCCTTTTAGAACTGAGATGAGAAGAAATTATTTTAGTCAGAGGGTGGTAAATCTGTGGAATTTGTTGCCAAGAGTGGCTGTGGAGGCCAAGCCATTGTGTGTACTTAAGGCAGAGATAGATAGGTTCTGGATTAGCCAGGGCATCAAAGGGTATGGGGAGAAGGCAGGGAAGTGAGGAATGACTGGATGTATTGGATCAGCCCATGATTGAGCGGTGGAGCAGACTCGATGGGGTGAATGGCCTACTTCAGCTCCTATTATCTCATGGTCTTTTGGCCTAAGTGGTGGCCTAGATAGACTGAAAAGACAGGGTGTCAGTTCGGACAAGAGCCGATTTAGCCTGTTCTCTGCAATGGCCATCTCCATAGCGCTGAGGCTGTGAAGACATCCCCACTCAATTATCTGATAAGCAAGATTTTGGGTTTATTCCGCCTGCTCCAGTGTGTGGTTCTGAGGACCTATTTTTTGTTTGGAATGCTATTGTTCACTTCAATTGTTTGCATAACTTGTATTTTTTCCCTTTCTCTTGCATATCGAGTGTTGGTTTTTACTTTTATTTTTACGTATTTCATTTCTTTAAATTGGGTTCTTTCAGGTTTCTTGCTTTGTAGTTACCAGTGAGCAGGCAAGCATCAAAGTTGTATAATTTATACATTCTTTGATAATAACTGTACTCTCCTTCTAAAGAGATATCGGCACGTGTGATATCCTTAGATGCTGAGAAAGCCTTTGATTGGGTTGAATGGAATTATTTATTTAAAACTTTAGAAGAATTTAACTTTGGGCCCAATTTTATTCAATGGATTAAATTACTTTATCTATCTTCCTCTGCTCAGGTTCTTACTAACTCTCAGAATTCTAAACCTTTTAATCTTCAACATGGAACTAGACAAGGTGATCCTTTGAGTCCTTTGCTTTTTGATTTGGTCTTAGAATATATCACTATTGCTTTCTGGGAATGTAATGATATCACTGGCATTTTAAGGAGTGGAATTACCCACAAAGTATCGCCTTATGCTGATGACCTTTTGCCCTGCATTTCTAATGTGAAGTCTTCTTTACCTTCCGTACTTTCTTTACTCTCCTGTTTTTGTCAGTTTTCAGGATATGAACTTAACTTTCCTAAGAGTGAACTTTTTCCTTTGAACAATTTGGTATTAGTTAATACTAAACTTCCTTTTAAAAATGCAAGAAATCAATTTACTTATTTGGGCATAATGATTACTAGAAATTATCAATTCCTTTTTAAAGAAAATATTTTACACTTCTGAATTATGTTAAGAAGGCACTATTGAATTGGTCACCCTTCCCTTTATTGTTGATTGTCCAAATTAATTCTATTAAAATTAATATTTTGCCTAAATGTTTATATTTATTTCAGAACATACCTGTTTTTATTCCTAAATTCTTTTTTGATTATTTGGATTCTATTATATCTTATATATGGAAAAATAAAATTTCTTGATTAAATAAAGTTCAACTTCAAAAAGCTAAAAAAAAAGGAGGTTTAGCCTTACCCAGTTTTAGGTTTTATTACTGGGCAGTCAATATACGGAATCTTACATTTTGGTTATATTGTATTAATTGAGAAGACTGTCCAGTCTGGGTTTCTTTAGAAGCTAATACTGTTAATAAATTTTCTATCATTTCTCTTCTTGGATTGTCAATTCCTTTATCTTTAAGTAATTTAACTGATAATTTTGTAGTTAAACACACTTTGAGGATTTGGATACATTTTAGAAAATATTTTGGTTTATTGGGTTTTTCACTTTCAAGTCCCATATTTTCTAACATTTTTTTAAAACCTATGACTGATATAGTTTTCAAAGAGTGGAATAGATTGGGTATTAAATGTTTTCAGGATTTGTTTGTTGGAGACAGTCTCTCTTCATTTCACCAACTGTCGGCTAAGTATAGCCTACCCAAAACACACCTTTTTCAATATTTACAAATTAGAGACTTTTTGCATTCTCAAGTACATATATTTCCTAAAAGTCCAGATAAGAATTTACTTGATACAATTTTTAATTTGAAACCCTCTCATAATGGATCAATATTGAATGAGAAATATTCCTTTAGACACAATTAAAAATCTCAGGGAACAAGATTTACAGATTCTAATTTCTGAGGATACTTGGAATGAAATTTTCAAATTAGTTAATACCTCATCGATATGTGTCCGTCATTCCCTTCTACAACTTAAAGTGGTTCATAGGGCCCACATGACTAAAGAGCAGCTGTTTTCATTTTTATTTTGATATATCTCCTTATTGTGGTAGATGTAATAATGGAGAACCTTCACTAATCCATATGTTTTGGACATCTGAGTCTTGAAAAATATTGGAAAGAAATATTCCAAACTTTTTTGGTGCTTTTTAAAGTAAATTTTAAACAGAATCCTTTAACTGCCTTATTTGGTATTGTTGGACAAAATGATATTATTTTGGAGACACAGGATTTGCACATTTTGGCTTTTATTTCTCTTATGGCCAGGAGGGCATTGTTGCTTAGGTGGAAGAATACCACTCTGCCTACTCATACTCAGTGGTTAAATGATGTTATGTCATGTTTAAATTTAGAGAAGATCCGCTGTTCAGTTTCTGAACCTAGAAAATATTTTTTTAACATTGTGGGGACCATTTTTGAATTATTTTCAAAATCTTTGATTTGCTATTAAGCACATATGTTGGCTAATAATATATTTTACTATATGTTAAGGATTTTTGGCTAATAATATGTTTTACAATATGTTAAGGATTTTTCCTTTTTTTTTACCCAAACAGATGTTTTTTTCTGGTAGTGGATTTAGATTATTTTGTATAATAAAATTATCTTTCTTCAGTATTATGTTTAAATTTAATTTTTATGGATATGGGGCAATGAGACTATATTTGTGATTCCAATATATTGTAATTGATTATATTGTACTCTGTATTCTTTTATGTAAGAAAACAATAAAAATCTTGTAAAAGAAAGAATCTAAATCTCTTAAATGAGATCAAATGCAGCTCAGAAGCAATGACTTAATACCAAACTAATTAGGCTCCTTTGTAGCATCAATCTAAATAATAATCTTCTTTCCCAGAATGTGGTCTAAGGTAAGCAAGGAGTGTTGTCATCGTTGTGCTTTGATCATGATTTGACAAGACTGAGACTGAAGAAGGGGAGTTAATGCAGGCACAATGAAACACTAATTGACAGGAACGTGCATACTCACAAGTGTGGTTGCTGACCCCATTCAACTGCCCACCTGCGAGGGTGCCCTGACTCCATGAGTGTGACACTATCAATGTTGGTACAGAATTGGCTTGCACACAGAAGATAATAGTGTGGTTAGTTGTAGTATTCTGCCTGGAAGTCATTCATCAGCATTGTTCTGCGGAGATCTATTTTGAGACTCCTGCTCTTTGTGATTTTTATAAATGACTTGGATGAGGAAGTAGAAGGGTGGGTTAGTAAATTTGCAGATGACCCAAGGGGTGTTGGTGTTTTCAATAGTGCAGAAAGTTGTGGGACAGTTACAAGATGCAGAGCTGGGCTGAGAAGTGGCAGATAGAGTTTAACCCAGAAAAGTAGAAAAGGATCAAGTTCAAAGAAAATTTATTGTCGAAGTGCATATAATACCAGCATATACTACTTTGAGATTAAATTATTTGCAGACATACACAGTAGTACAGAGAAATACAATAAAGTCAATGAAAAACTACAATAGAATACCATACAATAATGTATGATGTGATTCACTTTGGAAAGTTGAATTTGAAGCCAGAATACACTGTTAATGGAAGGATTCTTGGCAGTGTCGTGGAACAGAAGGATCTTGGAGGTCTTATTGATAGATCCCTTAAAGTTGTCACACAAGTTGATAGGGTTGTTAAGTAGGAATGTGGTGGGTTGGCCTTCATTCATTGGAGGAAATGAGTTCAAGGGTTACAATGTATTGCATTTATAAACAGCCTTTGTTAGATCATACTTGGAATATTGTGTTTAGTTCTGGCTGCTTCATTGTTGAAAGGATGTGAAAGCTTCAGAAACAGTGTCTTTTGAGGATAGAGCAAAGAAGTATAAATTGAATTGAATTGACTTTATTTCTTACATCCTTCACATACATGACGAGTAAAAATCTTTATGTTACATCTCAACTAAATCTGCAATGTGTAATCATAATAATTTATAGTAATTTATAATAAATAGAATAGTCAATGTAATGTAGAGAACACTGAAATCAGTGTGAGTTCATCAGTCTGATAGCCTGGTGCAAGAAGCTGTCCTGGAGATTGTTGGTCCTGGCTTTTATGCTGCAATACCACTTCCTGGATTGTAGCAGCTGGAATAGTTTGTTGCTGGGATGGCTTGGTCCCCAGTGATCCTACAGGTCCTTTATAAACACATGTCCTTGTAAATGTCCTGAATCATGGGCAGTTCACAACTACAGATGTGCTGGGCTGTCCACACCACACTCTGCAGTGTCCTGCAATCAAGGGAGGTACAGTTCCCATACCAGGCAGTGATGCAGCCAGTCAGGATGCTCTCAATTGTGCCCCTGTAGAAAGTTATTAGGATTTTGGGGCCCATACCACACTTCCTCAACCATCTGAGGTGAAAGAGCAGCTGTTGTTCCCTTTTCACCACACAGCTGGTGTGCACAGACCACATGAGGTCCTTGGTGATGTGGATGCCAAGGAATTTGGAGCTGTTTACCCTCTCAACTCCAGATCCATTGATGAGAACAGGGGTTATCCCATCTCCATTTCTCCTGTAATCCACAACCAGCTCCTTCCTTTTTGCAACATTGAGGGAGAGGTTGCTTTCTTGATATCACTGTGTCAGAGAGATGACTCCTTCCCTATAAACCTCCTCATTATTGTTTGAGGTAAGGCCAATCAATGTAGGGTTGTAGATTATAAGGCTAGCAGGGAGGAGCTTAAGAATGAAATTGGGAGGGCCAAAAGGGCCCAGGAGAAGGCCTTGGTAAGTAAGATTAAAGAAAACCCCAAGGCATTCTACAAGTATGTGATGAACAAGAGGATAAGACGTGAGAGAATAGGACTAATCAAGTGTGTCAGTGGAAAAGTGTGTATGGAACCGGAGGAGATCGCAGAGGTACTTAATGAATACTTTACTTCAGTATTCACTGCAGAAAAGGATCTTGACCAATGTAGGGATTGCACACAGCAGACTGAAATGCTTAAGCATATAGACATTAAGAAAGACGATGTGCTGGAGCTTTTGGAAAACATCAAGTTAGATTGGTTTCTGGGACTGGATGAGATGTACCTACTGTGGCAGGTGAGGGAGGAGATTGCTGAGCCTCTGGTAATGATCTTTGTATCATCAATGGGGACGGGAGTGATTCCAGAGAATTATGGAGTTTCAGATATTGTTCCCTTATTCAAGAAAGTGAGTAGAGATAGCCAAGGAAATTATAGGCCAATGAGTTTTACTTCAGTGGCTGGTAAGTTGATGGAAAAGATCCTGAGATGCAGGATTTATGAACATTTGGAGAAGTATAATGTGATTAGTAATAGTCAGCATGGCTTTGTCAAAGGCAGGTCATGCCTTATGAATCTGATTGAATTTTTTCAGGATGTGACTAAACACATCGATGAAGGTAGAGCAGTAGATGTAGTGTATATAGATTTCAGGAAGGCATTTGATAAGGTACCTCATGCGAGGCTTATTGAGAAAGTAAGGAGGCATGGGATCCAAGGGGACCTTGCTCCATGGATCCAGAACTGGCTTGCCCACAGAAGGCAAAGAGTGGTTGTAAGATGGGTCATATTCAACATGGAGGATGGTGACCAGTCATTCGCCTCAATGGTCTGTTCTGGAATCCCTTGGTCTTTTTATAAATGACCAGGATGAGGAAGTGGAGGGATGGGTTAGTAAATTTGCTGATGACACAATGATTGGGGGTGTTGTGGATAGCGTGGTGGGCTGTCAGAGGTTACAGCGGGATAGCAATAAGAAGAAAGACTGGGCTGAGTGGTGTCAGATAGAGTTCAACCCAGATAAGTGTGATGTGGTTCATTTTGGTAGGTCAAATATAATGGGAAAATATGGTATTAATGGTAAGACTTTTGCCAGTGTGGAGGATCAGAGGGATCTTGGGGTCTGTGTCCAATAGGACACTCAAAACTGCTGTGCAGGTTGACTGTGTGGTTAAGAAGGTATATGGTGCATTGGCCTTCATCAACCATGGGATTGAGTTTAATAACCGAGAGGTAATGTTACAGCTATATAGGACCCAAGTCAGACCCAACTTGGAGTACAGTGCTCAGGTCTGGTCACCTCACTACAGGAAGTATGTGGAAAGTATAGAAAGGATGCAGAGGAGATTTACAAGGATGTTGCCTGGATTGGGGAGCATGACTTATGAGAATAGGTTGAATGATCTTGGCCTTTCATTCTTGGAGCGGCAGAGGATGAGAGATGACCTGATAGAGGTGTATACGATGATGAATGACATTGATCACGTGGATAGTCAGAGGCTTTTTCCCAGGGCTGAAATGGGTAGAACGAGAGGGCACAGTTTTAAGGTGCTTGGCAGTAAGTACAAAGAAGATGTCAGGGGTAGGATTTTTATGCAGAGTGGTGAGTACGTGGAATAGGCTGCCGGTGATGGTGGTGCAGGTGGATACGATAGGGTATTTTAAGAGACTCCTGGATAGGTACATGCAGCTTAGAAAAATGGATGGTTATGGGTAATCCTAGGTAATTTCTAAAGTAAGTACATATTCGGCACAGCATTGTGTGCTGAAGGGTCTGTATTGTGCTGTGGGTTTTCTATTTTTCTATGTTTCTATGTAATCAATCTGATGGCCTGGTGGAAGAAGCTGACCCAGAGCCTGTTGGTCCTGGTTTTTATGCTGCGGTACAGTTTCCCAGATGGTAGCAGCTGGAACACTTTGTGATTGGGGTGACTCAGGACTCCAATGATCCTTCGGGCCCTTTTTACACGCCTGTCTTTGTAAATGTCCTGGATAATAGTGAGTTGACATCTACAGATGCATTGGGCTATCCCCACCACTTTCTGCAGAGTCTTGCAATTGAGGGAAGTACAGTTCCCATACCAGGCAGTGATGCAGCCAGTCGCGATGCTCTCAATTGTGAACCTGTAGGAAGTTCTTAGGATTTTGGGGCTGTTAAGTATCCCGTAACTGGATCACTTACCAGCAAAGATAGAGAGGTCCATTGAAGTCTGATGACACTATTTTCAAACGTTTTTATTTATAAAGGGGCACAAAAGTAAGGTTAATACAAATATTCAGATAATATATGTCGTCAAGACTCAATCTAAAGCGCGGGTATAGTAATAATCATCATTAAGAAATAAGCTCTACTGTTGTCTAGGGGATAATATATTGTCCGTTGGAAATATAAAAGTCACTCAGAAGTCTGCAGGCTTCAGCCTTTTGGGAATCGCTGGGTTTCACGTGTTTGAGAGAGAGAGAGAGATTGGTGAGAAAAGGAAAACTTGCCCAGGTCTTTATGAAGCAAATCCGTTGAATCAGGGGAGCGTTGGTTCCCCATTGTTAGTTCGGTCTTTTTCGGTGTTATCAGCCACCCGCTCCCCAGGCAAAGGAGAACGGAATGCATGTGGCTTTGAATGGCTTCCCGCTACGACGGGATCGCTATCGTGTCTTTTTGGTGCATCGCTGGGGTACCGCCTCCTGCAGTCCCCTTTTATCTTGACTTGCAGAGTTGTAGATGTTCATCAAAGTAGGGTGATGCACTCCCCACCCCACATTGCCCGAGGGTGTCCATGTCCCTGGTAGCTGGCACGTAGCAGGGAGTTGCAATTCACACAGGTGTCTCTAAGAACAATGGTCAAAACCGTTGCATTATCTCTCATTTCCTGGGTCAAAGACCCGAATTAATAGTGATCTTGCGATTCTCCGGAAGCAGGGGGCTGCTCCCGCCCCTTTGGCCCCTCAGAGCTGTGGTACATTCATAACGGGGCCCATACCAAACTTCTTCAACTGTCTGAGGTGAAAGATGTGCTGTTGTACTATTTCATCACACAGCTGGTGTTTACAGTCCACACGAGATCCTTGGTGATGTGTACTTCCGAGGAAATTAAAACTGCTCACTCTCTCAACCCCAGATCCACTAACCTGCTCCTTTGTTTTTGCGACTTTGAGAGAGAGGTTGTTTTCTTGACACCACTGTGTCAGGGTGATGACTTTTTCTCTGTAGACTGCCTCATTATTATCTGAGATTAGGCCAATCAGTGTAATATCATCAGCAGATTGGAGCTGTGGGTGGTGACGCAGTCACGGGTATACGAGAGTAAAGGAGGGGGCTTACGCACAGCCCTGAGGTGCACCAGTGTTGAAGGTCAGAGGCCAGAGGTGAGGGAGCCGACGCTTACCACCTGCTGGTGATCTGACAGGAAGTCCAGGATCCAGCTACACAGGGCAGGGTGAAGGCCGAGGTCTCTGAGCTTCCTCCTTGAGCATGGAGGGAATTATGGTGCTGAAAGCTAAACTGTAGTCCAAGAATTTAGACTCTTCTAGTATTTTAGACTTTAAAAAATTTTTTTTACATTTTGTCCCACCTTTTGAAGCCCCTGTAATCTAATCTTCTTCACTCTGTTCCTCTTTTTGCTTTGACATTCAGTTCACGCTCTGCAAATGAAACTTATTGCTCAGTATTCCTTTTCACTCTTTCAATCCTTGATGGGCAAGAGCACACAGTTACTTTCCTGCTTGCTTGGTCCGTAGATGGCTGCTTTCCTTTAGAAACCTGTCACGCTAAAAGGAAATACTTAAAACACCCAAATATTGAAATGTCATTCTAGGTAACAAGAGGCATTGTTCATTGCCCTACACAAGTTGGAATAAAATACTGAAGTCACTTTAGACTGTGTGCTGATAACAAATAGGGTTTGCTTAAAAATGTTACATGATATCTTTGCCAGTATATTAATGTGCAAATCATATGGAGCATAAAATTACTTATGACTTGCATGTAACTAAAATGTTCAATGTTCAACCTTCAACGTAAAGTTACCATGAATGTGTTGTACAGACTTGTATATATTACCATACACTACTGTGGTTGCATTTTCTTTCAGGCATTTACAGGGAAAAAAATAAATAGAATAGATTTCTAAGAATAACTATAAATAAATAAAAATTAACAAACAACCAATGTGGTAAAAAAGACAACTGTGCAAATACAAATTATCCTAGAAACAAAAGTTGTAATGAGTCTTTGAAAGTGAGTCTGTACATCATAGAATTCGTTCAGAGTAGTGGTGAAAGAATATATCTATAGGGTCAGGGCCTGATGACTGTAGTTGAATAAATGCTTCTAAACCTGATGGTCAAGGACCTAAGGCCAAGCTACTACCATCATGTACCTCTTACCTGACGGTTGTAGCGGGAAGAGGTCATGGCCTGGATGGAGGGAATCTTTGAAGAAACGATGCTTACTTGTGGCAGTGCATCTTGTAAATATGTTCAATAGCTGGGGAGCCTTCTTTTGTGATGAACTAGATTGTATCAACCACTTTCTGTTGCCTTTTCTGTTCTGGGACGTTGGTGTTTCCATAACACATGGCTATCTTTATTTTGCAGTGAAATGAAGAAGTATCATCACCGATATCAAGCCCTTAGGCCCAAAAGAGATAGATCTGGAATTTCAAATTACTGTACCTTATGGAATCTTTGGAAAGGATATGAAGGATTGACTGCTCACTACTTAATGAATGAAGTCTGCACAAGCTCATTCTTTTATTACAAGTTGTGTCATATGACGTGGGCAATCATGGTCTTTCCATGACCATGATCGATCTTGGCAAACTTTTCTACAGAAGTGGTTTGCCATTGCTTTCTTCTGGGCAGTGAATTTACTAGACAAGTGACTCCCAACCATTATCCATTCTCTTCTGAGATTATCTACCTGTTTCTCATGGTCACATAACCAGGACTTGTGATATGCACCAGCTGCTCATGTGGCCATCTCCACCTGCTCTCATGGCATCACATGACCCTGATTGGGGTGGGGGGGTGCACTAAATGGATGCAACATCTTGCCCAAGGGTGACCTGCAGGCCAGCGGAGCAAAAGAGTGCCTGACACCTTCTTTGGTAGAGATGTACCTCCACCTTGCCATCGAGCTACACAAACTGATCCTGACAAATCTGGATATTAAATGATTCAAGGATAAAGCATCCAGGAATATAGCAAAAAGTCAGATGGGAAGAGTTACTTTAACCATGATCCTCATGAATGAGGGAGAAATTAATGTTTTGTCTAAACTTGCTCTTTTTTCTTAGGTTCTGTGGTCAGAGGTGCTTATTAGTATTCATTTTATCAAATTAAAATATATTAGGAGCATCCTGAAATCTGGTCTTCATGATTGTTTGAAAATAACACAAAATACATTCAGAAAAACTGTAATGGATTAAAATTTACTAATTATTCTGGACAAATTTCATATGTTATTTATTTTAGACTCACAGCAGTTGAACTTCTCTTTATTTAGAAGCTGATGTGATCTGGAATGACAATGTAAGGGATGAAACTGCTTAATTATTACAATTTTTGTCTATTTGTATACTCTATTTTCTGTTCTTGCCAGAAAATAACTGATAGCAAACACACAAAGAGTAAAATATTTGATGCAAAATATAGATGTCATATAGAAAATTCACATGTGAAATATTTTGCACTTTAATGAGAACTAGAACTTTCAAAAAGTTTTCTGGTTAATGAAATACAAATTTATTCTTGATTCTGTGTGCAGAACATTGCCCCACAAAAGCTCAAATACAGCTTCATAAATATTTTAATGCCAAAAGTGTAATGTGCCTCTTCTACCAGTTGAAGGCAGCATAACTCCATTAAACCTTTTAACTCCATTAACTCTTAAGCCTTGTTAGTCCTGTCTGGAGCTCAAATTGCATTGATATGCAATTAAACTTCTGCGTGTGTTGATATCCACAACACACTAATATAATGAAGTGACACACACAGACAATTGGTGAAAACTGATTTGACTGGTTTATACAGTCATTGTTTTGGAAATAAAACTATTTATAATAACTTCATTTACAATGATTTATTGATGCAAAGAGGTTAAGTTAATTCAGCATTTGTCAGCAGTTGATTTTGGAACAATTTGTATTGATTTGTTTGTTACTTGCACTCGATGTAATCACTGTTCAAAGAAACACAAAAGGAGACAAAACTTAAAGCATCGATTTTGACTCGGCTCTGCTGAGATTTTGGTCCCTGAGGCTTACATGAGAGCATCTTTCAGGAAGGTGAACACATGGAAAGCATTTAACCCAGCTGGGATATCTGGTTGTGTACTAAGATCCTGAGCTGATCTACTGGCTGGAGTGCTCATAATATTTTTAATCTCTTGCTTCAACAGTCTGAGGCACCCGCCTGCTTTAAGTAGGCTTCAATTGTACTAGTACCTAAGAAGAAGGTGGTAACCTGCCTCAATACCTATCGCCCATTTGCACTTGCATCCACTGTGAAGAAGTGTTTTGAGAAATTTGTGAGGAAATATGTCAACTATTACCTGAGAAGCAACACAGATCCCGACACTCCAATCTGCTTACCATCATGATAGTTCAACAGGAGATGCCATTCCATTGGTTCTTCACTCAGTCCTGGAACATATGGACATCAAAGATGCATTAATCAGGATGCTCTTCATTGACAATAGCTCATTATTCAATTCTATCATTCCCTCAAAGCTAAGCAATAAGCTCCAAGACCTTCCCTTCAATACATCCATGAGTAACTGGATCTTCGATTTCCTCATTTGTAGAACCCAGTCAGTTTGGATTGGCAACAATATGTTCAGAACCACCTCCATCAGCACAGGTGCACCACAAGGTTGTATGCTCAGCTCTACTCATGTTATGCTTATGACTGTATGTCTAAGCACTGCTCCAATGCCATTTATATGTTTGCTGATGACACCACTGTTGTTTCCTGAATCAAAGGTGGTGACAAATCAGCAGACAGGAGGGACAGTGAAAATCTGGCTGAATGGTGCCAAAACAACGACCTCTCATTCAATAACAGCAAGACCAAGGAGCTTATTATTGACTTCAGGAGGAGGAAACCAGAGGTCCATGAGACAGTCCTCATCAGGGGATTAGAGGTGGAAAGAGTCAGCATTTTTTAAATCCTCAGTGTTATTATTTCAGAGGATCTGTCCTGAGTCCAGCATGTAAGTGCCTTATGAAGAAAGCACAGCAGCAACTTTGCTTCCTTAGAAGTTTGCAAAGATTTAGCATGTCATCTAAAACTTTGACAAACAGATGTTGTTGGAGAGTATATTGACTGGTTGCCTCATTGTTAGTCTGAAAGAACTTTGAAGCCATTCACAACAATAAAAACATTAAGAACAGGAGCAGGACATTCACTGAATAAGATCACGGCTAATTACACATTTCCTCCATTGCAATCCCTATTTCTATATATGCTCTGTGGAATATCATTCCTGATATTTCTCTGCCCTGTTTGTAAAACCAAGATGAGTAGGAATGAATTGGGATTGGGGAGCTGGTAGCTCACATCCCTTTCAAAGTTACATCCATTTTTTAATACAAATTAAATGTTTTAAATTCAATTCTTCTGCTTATGCATAAAAATGTCAACCTATCTACCAGCATTAAAATAAATCAAATTCAAGTTAAAAGAAGTTTTTAAAAATACTGCGATAGACTGCTGAAAACAATTCTCTTCTGCAAAATGGATGGCATTCAATCTATTTTGTGTGATAGAACAGCCTCCCCATTACCATGGAAACCACACTGTATTTTTTAAAAGAAGTTAATTTTATTTGAATTCCTCAGGCAAAGCTCTTTACAATATAATATGTATTACTGTAAGTCTTGGCACACATGTATTAAAGTACTTGATTGTAATATAGTTAACAGTATATAAATTGCAGTAAAATTCTAATTTGTTAATACTGAAAGAATCGTCAAATAGGTGTTTCAAATTTAATTCTTCTGTTAGTTCGTAAATTTAAGACATTCAAACTCTAATAGAAATTTTCATTACTTGGTGAAAAATTTTGTTTTGTGAAATTTATCTAGTATTTGATATCAGTGGCTCATTAAACGAACAGTTTCTCGCTTGTATCTCTCTGTCCACTTCTGATGAAATTATTCCTCTCTTCTCTAAGAATGCAGCATTTTGCAATTTTTAAAAAAATCAGGTTTGTACTGCTGACTTATATTTTCACCCGGACTGTTTACAGCCTTCCACTGTGTAAAATTTGTGATGAAATATTATAAAAGTTGCAGAAGCAGATGCATAAGATCAAGTTCAAGGTTAAATATTCAAAGTAAATTTTATTATTGAAGTGCATACATGTCACCATATACAATCCTGAGACTTATTTTCCTGTGGGTATATACAGCAAATCTATAGAATAGTAACTGTAACATGATCAATGAAAGATTAACAAGAGACAACAAACTGTGCAAATTCAAATATAAATAAATAGCAATAAATAATGAGAACATGAACAAATGAAATAAAGAGACTTTAAAATGACATTTTTGGTTGCAGGAGCATTTCAACAATGGGGCAAATGAGTGTAATTATCCCCTTTTATTCAAGAGCCTGATGGTTGAGGGGTTCTTGAACCTGGTGGTGCAAGTCCTGAGACTCTTGTGCCTTCTATCTGATGGCAGCAGTGAGAAGAGAACGTGACCTGTGTGCTGGAGCAAAGCTGGGAATAATGGGACAAAAAAATGCCAGCTTAATGTGCATCTGAAACTCATAAGTTTTTTTTAAACTTTTTTTATTGTATTTCAAGTAGTTACAAAATAAAGGTAGAGAAAAAAAATGTATATTACCCACCCCCCCCCAGCATCCCTATAGAAAAAAAAAAGAGAAAGAAAGAAAGGAAGAAAAGAAAGAAAGACTGCCTGGGTATCGGAAGATCCCCACATGCTCCATGGAGTTCGTAATAACTTTAATATATGTATTTATTTCTTTCCCCAAATAACCAATTATTTCATCTTTGGAGCATCTATATATTTAATCCTGTCTTTTGTAAATAAGGGCACCAAATTTTCAAAAATGTTTCATATTTATCTCTTAAATTATAAGTGATTTTTTCAAGTGGAATACAGCTATAAATTTCTTTCTTCCAATGATCTATACTTAAATATGTATCCGATTTCCAAGTAAATGCAAGTTTTTGAGGCAATGCGCTGAAATTGCGAAGAAAGATATTCAATGTACCTGAAATTCCTTTCTTCTTGTGCCTCATTTATCTGAAGGGCCCAGTTTGGAGACGTATATGTTTTATATCTCCATTCAAGACTAGGTACTGGAGGGCCAAGTTATTATTGTGTCCATCAGTGGATGGGAGCCATAGTGCCATTGAGTTATATAGCATGGACACAGGGCATTCTTAAACCTTATTCATGCTGACCAAGTTTCCCACCTGATCTGGTTCCATTTGTCTGCTTACATCCCTCTAAACTTATCCTATCCAAATGTCTGCTCAAATATTTTTGATTGTTCTCTTCTTTGGGAAAAAAGGACTGGGACCACCTACCCTGCATAATTTTACAAGCCTCTATGAGTTCATCCTTTGCCCTCCTTTGGTCCATGGGTAACAGTCCCAATATAGCCGGCCTTTCCTTCCAACTCCAGTCATTCTGAAGGAA
The DNA here is from genome assembly GCF_030144855.1 of Hypanus sabinus. Classification (NCBI taxonomy): domain Eukaryota; kingdom Metazoa; phylum Chordata; class Chondrichthyes; order Myliobatiformes; family Dasyatidae; genus Hypanus; species Hypanus sabinus. The sequence goes on along the minus strand of NC_082710.1, from coordinate 128,129,003 downwards.
GTTGCTTCCTAGCCTAGTGGGACTCTTGTTCATGTTTTGCCAAGCTTGTTGCTTAAGCACAGTTGTGGGATCAAATACACGTAAGCAAGCTTCCAAATATATGTTTTGTTTAGCTTCTGGTCATAAATGGGAGTTAGTCTTCAATTATTAAAATGTAAATGGAAACCAATAGTCAGTTTGAATTTATAAGATAATGGGTTATTTAATTTGGTTTGTCTCAAAACAGACAAATTTGACAAAGTTGCTTAGTTCAAAGAAGCTTCAGGACCAAAAAGAATAACATATCAATAACTGATGTGTTTAGGGCTGGGATTTTATTTTGTACTCAGGGAATTAGCTTAATAGCATTAATTATGGGTACCTGGGATCTATGTCTCCAAAAAGCTTTTAGACATTTTTTGTAAAAAGGATATCTGAGGAAATACTAACGGAGTGTGAAGTCACCCAAGCAGCAAAGAAAAAGGATATAAACGTAAAAAGTAGTTCAGGCTCAGGGCAAGGAAGCATGAAAGAAAAACATGGTAAACTAGAATCCATTCGTCTGGCTTCAATTGCTTCAATGGATGATTTGTTCATCTGCATCATTGCTATTTCTTCTTAGTTTATAGGAATTACTGCATCTGCGTTTTGGAAATCCTTTGTGTTTTGAATCTGCTTTGTAAATTGAAAATGTTTCAGATAGAAATCCTCTCTGAATTTTAAATACGTTTTAAGAATGTTGTTCTAACTTAAATATGTGTCACAGAAGATAAATCTTCTTCTTGATAGGGAGAGGGGACCCACTGCTCAAATAGTGGGTCTGGGCAACTAAATTCACAGTGGAGAATAAACAGGGTAGTGAACCAGTCTTTGAAGTTTGGGTAGTTACCGTATAATCTCCCTTTAGTGAGGGTGCTCAGGGGTATTATGAACGTGTTAATAATATATCAGAAATATTGGATAATATCCTGTCTGCTCCTTGAATTGAATATGATGAATATTTTATTCTTTGAGTCAGAGACTGGAATAATGAAGGGATAGAACATAGGTTGTAGATTAGATAGACCAAGCTCCACTGTGCAACATGCAGGACTCAGACCATTATAACTAGTACCAGATTCCAACAATGTAGCAATAATTTGTGCCTGGAGACACATTGGTTCCTTTTTACATAGAAACCAAACATCCTAGAGGGAATCACATCTGATAGAAGCTGGTGACTCTTTCCAGACACCTGAGGTAGCACCCACACAGGTCAACCCTAGAGGTAATAATGAAGTCTGGAGTACAGATGCTTAAGAACATTCACTAGAATTACTAAAAATATTGACTATAGTCAGTAGAAGAATACAGGGTCAGGTCCTGTACACGGAGCCACTACAGCTTGTCCAGTACAAAGTTCCCATCAAGTTTATGGACCTTTGACTATTCAAAATTTGTGGGCAGTGTGTGCCACACTTCCATCTAATGCTAAAGGAATTCTTAAGTGGCTACTTCAGAATGCTGGGAAGTTATAGGCCTTCTGGGCCATTCATGCTCTCCAACATATTCAATGATTCTTATTAATATTATTTCCCATAGCTTTGGCACTACCTCCACCCAAAAGTGGAAACCTATGTCAGATAAATGTGTGGATTTATGAATAAATAAATTGTGGAGTTCTCTGCAGAAGAATCAATGTTGATGTTTGTCCTTCGGAGTCGAAGACAACCACGACTTCTGTCAGGTGGAGGGTTTGTAACTGTGAGTGTACGGTTGACAATCATCAGCTGATCTCTCTTAGGCAATCCACTATGCAATGCTTAATTAATCAAAGCTTATACTTCATTGTCTCTTTCACAAACATCACATAACCATGTTGGCCAACAATTTAAACATAAATTCTATTGCCCTCTGTACCAATACTCACTCAGATCCCTTCTCCAATTTATAACACTGAAGCAAGAGATCTTCCATTGGCCGAAAGATCGATTCTTCTTCTCCTGGCCCCTGACATGGGGATCTTCCTTGGAATAGTTAGTCTCTACAGCTCTTGATGCTTTGCATTCTAAGCCTCTCATTCTTGTCCTCTTTCTTTACCAGCTCAAATGATGTGTTCTGTTCTCATTTGATGTCCTTTCTCACAAGTAACAACCTGTAATTAATAACTCTTTATTCTAAACAGAGTAAACCAGCCAGTTACTAGGCTCTGGTTACTCAGTTCAGACAAAGACACTCTTATTCACAAAGCTACAGGTTCTATCATATGAAATAACACTTCACAAATAACTTCTTAATTGGAAATTATCGGGGGTTCAGCAATTTATCAGGAACATCATTGTGACCACTTAAGCACTTTTCTACAGCTATTCCTGAGCAAAATCAGTTCACAAGACAACTCAGAAAATGGAGGTTACAGAGTAGCTTCACAAAATGGCAGCCTCCATTCCTTTAAACACATGGCAAGAAGAAAGACATTTGGTTTGTCTCCTTCTATTGCCCATGACTCATTCGAATTAGATGTTTTCTTCCATATTTTACAGTATATGCATAATATACTGTGGTGAACTACATATACCTGTCTGGACACGCCCCTTGCTGACTGCTCCTGTGACTCCTCCCACAGACCCTGGTATAAAGGCGATTGAGGCCTGAGCCCGGCCTCTCAGTCTCCAGGATGTAGTATGGTGGTCAACCACTGCTTGTTCCTTCTTCTAGTCAATAAAAGCCGATAATCTTGCCTTTACGTCTCGGAGAGAGTTATTGATGGTGCATCATATACATACTTCTATGTCTTTTTATGTTGGCTGAACTTAGCACCTGTGACACTGCAAAGGTTCTTCACTGTACATGAAAATAAACTGGACTTGTTTGGAGATAAACTGTAAAGAAGGTTAATGAGTGAATGGGAGCGAGAAACAGGAAAAATAAAGAATAGACAAGAGAATTTGGAAGTACAAATGGCAGAGCAGGAGGATGTGCCTATCAGGCTGGGCATTGAGAAATGCAAAACTCGCCATGAGATGTTGTGCACAGTATATTGAACACCATAGTATCACTTGCATAATGTTGTGTATTTAATACTACAGTGATATTTGTGTAATATTAAATATTCAATATTTTTGGACTATGTTGGGGATATCTTACTGTTCCAGATTTCTCTGAGTTGTACATTTACAGTGGCCACATATCTTAACACTAATTCATGATGCAAGGTGATTCAGAAGGTAATTGTGCTCAGGATTTTGAGGATGAAAATATCCTCAAAATATACTATGGCTATGTTTGATGCAGTAAGCGGCAAAATAGCTAGTCTCGAACCTTTGTCCCAATTGCATAAAATATCTTAATGCAGTGCTCAAGATATCTGATGCTTGGTTGATTGTAGGCCAATTAACATTACCATGTTGCCTATATGTTTGACCAATGCACACAGGAATGTGTCACGGTTTTGTCAGTTTTATAACCACATTGCTCCAGTTGTTTTCAGTGAGGAGGGAGACCTACTTTCTTCACAGACTCTGCTTATTTTATCTGCAATTGTCTTTGTTATTTCAAAACTGATCACTGCTTGCAGTTTACATTTGAGTACAATTTAAAGGCTGGTTCTTCTAGTTTGTATTAATGGCTACCAAATGTTATATTTTATATTTTCTGACTGCACCTACTTGTTCCCAAGACAGGACTGGTCTTGGTTTACATCACATGTGAATACATTTCTGATACTTTGCTGTGCCAGTGTAGCTCACAGTATTGCCATACCTTTTCTGCAAAGCCTCTAGATACACAGTTGAAGTGTTAGTGCTGAGAACATTCTTCCAATCAAACTTCAGTTGCTTCGACTGCTTCTCTCTTTAACATTGGCCTGATTTTGCTGAGATGACATACGTACAGCAGCTCTCGCGATCCATTCTGCAGTAGTTTGCTCTAACGTGTGTACAACCTCACCAAATAAGATTCTCAGTTCAATTATGCTCTCTGTTATTATTATATGGCTGGGTTTGTGAGAATAATTCACCTTGCTCGTCATTTAACTGTTTGCATCAATTCACAGGTCAATGAACAGGTTGTTAAACAACACCCTTATTTATTTTTAAGATGTTTATTTATTCAGATAAAATTCAGCCCTTCAAGCTGAAACTGTGAAACTGTGCCACCCAGAAACCCTCCAATTTAAACCTAGACTAATCACAGGACAATTTACAATGACCGACTCACCTACCAAATGGTCTGTCTTTGGACTGTGGTAAGAAACCGGAACACTCGAAGGATACCCATATCATCACAGGGAGAACGTAGAAGCTCCTTACAGGCAGTGGCAGGAATTGAACGCAGGCCACTCGCGCTGTACAGCACTGTGCTAACCACTATGCTACTGCACCACCCCAGTCTATTTCAAACCACTATAAAACCCCATTTAATCCTGAAGAGAAACAATTCTTCTGTTCACCAGAGAGGCAGCTAAATTTGGAATGCACCTTGCTCTAATGACTGGCTGAGCTTTGTGCTCCCATCAGTGCAAATGGAAACGTTAGACAAGCGATATTTCAAATAGTCACTGGAAAGAACTGTGAAAAATCAACTTCAAATACACCCTGAACAAGTTATGTGAGAGTCATCAATATGCATGAACAAAAATAAAGAGAAAATGAGACTCATCATCAAGTCGGAATGTCTTTACAAAACACTGATAAATAAATATACACATTGATAGAAGTGCTTTTGTCTCAGACAAGTACCTTATTGGCATAAAGTTGAATGTCTGAGAAGATTTTAGTTTGTTTGAAAAGTCAGTGTATTACATGGAACAGGATAACAGATTAAACACAAACACGGATGAAGAAAACATTATGTTCTATGCTTATAGGTAGCTACTGCAGATCATAAAAGCAAAGCTGCTTTTGAGACACAGAACAATATCTAGCCTCAGTCTCTTTCCTTGCATGCATTCTTACTGAAAAATATATGATTGGCAAAGATACTGTGGAAAGCATTAGAAAGCATTCTTCTATGATGTTAGAAGAGTTTGTGTGAGGAAGAGAAGAATGGAGAGAAGAAGAAAGCAACCAAAACAGAAATAACCAAAGTGCATTTCATGTCATCTGAAAGAGGCCTCTTTCTATTGGTCCAAGTCGAATTTGGATGTTGCATCTTAGCTGTCTAGGTACACAAGCCAGTGCAGCACAACATAGAGAGCAAGCTGTTGCCCATATAACAAGCCCCCCGCCTCTACTACACAAATGCAAAGGAAAAGCAACAACTCATGTAGTTTGGCACTAGCAGCATCACAGGAGTTGCCAATGAACGTTGAACTTCAGCCGCTGATTTTTCCCTCAGGGTTTGCTCCCGAATCTTTCCCCATACCCACAAGGCAGCAGAGCTTTGAGATCAGATTTCTTCTTCTCCTAGGTGAGCTGCCAGCCACTGCTGCTGATCCTCATCGGCCCAAAGCATCTGGTTTTAAGGCACCAGTAACCCATTTGCCCCTTCTCCTGTCAGTAGAAATGGTTCCACCAGGCTGAGAAGCTAAGCCATATATGAAGGCCAGGAGCTGAACTTGGATGTCAGAGGCTAACTGAGTATTATGTTGTTGGGAGCATTTAATAGGTAAAGGGAGCTTGTCCCCATTACTACTCCCGGCTATAACAACTTTAAGGAACTAGCAACTCAAGGATACAACAAAATTTAAGGTGAATGAATCACACTTAGTCATAGTCTTTTTGTAAGGGACACAGCACATCGCCAAGGTCCATTAACATCAGAAGTGATGTATAACCAAATTATTGCTTTACAGTGATGCCAGCACACCTGCAGAAAATACTTGCTCTTCTTTGAATAAAGCCATAGGATGTTTTATATTCACTTGGGGAATGAGAATTTTTAATGAGGAAGACTTAATCTGGAACTAGTTAAGTATTTCATTTATCTCTGAAGTTGGCACACCGTGAATAATTCCAGATCTCTAGGAGTGCTCGACAACTGATGCCACTGGTAATAACACACTCCAAGTTTCCTCAAAAAATTCTTCAGTGTTGCATGGGGTGAGATGTTATTCCCATGCAAACTTGTGACTAGCTCGCAAGGGAGAATCACAATAGGAATGCTTGGTTGAGTCCAAACAAACCAGAAATAATCATTGCTGCAGTTCACTCAAGGAAAAATCTATCCCAAATTGCATAATGCTGAAGAAAAATGTGCAAGTGGTTTTCCAGGCATAAGACTGAGGCAAATCTAAAGCTTAAACATCCATCATAGGAAAGCTCTGAATTATTTACTTGACCTTAACTGGCGAGCTTCAAATAAAGCAGTTATCTGTATTTTTCAGAGATGTTGAATTGTCATTTAGACATTCAATACACAAATCTGTCCAGAGCATATTAATGTTTTTTTACATAAGTACAAACAAGAAAGCTGCTTAGCACATTGATTGGTCATTTGAATAGTTCAACATCTATTGAACAAATAAGTGAAATAATTGGTATTAGTAAAAGCAATGAGAATTTTATTAAATTAGTCTTCAAGACTAGTTTCTGGTTTCTTACAGGTAAAAAGAACAAATGAACTGTCGGATAGGAAGGAATCTGTTGTAACCATCAGTGTCAGAAATAGATATTATCTTATTTCCTCCAGCAAGATATGCATTTACTTCTGACCTTCAGACTTAACTATTTCCACACCTAAAATAGAACATAAAATGGAAACAGAGTTTGGATCATCAGCTCCCTTTGTTACAATTACACTGACTGGTAGATAAGTGAACCATAGAATAATCGAAGCCACTGAAAAAAACTTACAACTGTGCACTGGTTTTGATTGCTTTTATCATGGTAATGTTAATTGTATGCTCGGTACTTTGAACTATTAATATCCTCAGCAAATTCCACGTATCCTTGCTCTATGTCCTATGGTTGGTACCTTTCACCCTAGTTTCAGCCATATTTGTTTTGGGAAGTCAGTTTCTAGACTCATCCTGTATTCATAGTGCAGGTACAGGGGCCCTATTGAAACAAACTGGAGCATTCTGCTACCATAAGCCATAACTCTAAATGAATAAAGATTTTAAAATTTGATTTAATTAGGTTAATTGCTTTTAAATCGTAGCTTTGACATCCAGTGATCTTGATGATGAGATCTCATTAGCTAACATGACCAATCTCTAAACAAAGATAGCCACTTTTGCTGGGAGCAACACATACAAAATGCTGGTGAAGCTCACCAGACCAGGCAGCAGCTGTGGAGGACAATTAACAGCCAATGATTTGGGCCAACGCCATTCATTAGGACTGGACTCTTCAGTCTTGATGAAGGGTCTTGCCCTAAAATGTTGACTCTTCATTTCCCTCCATAGATGTTGCAAGATGTGCTGAGTACCTCCAGCATTTTGTGTGATTTCTAGCATTGGTAGAGTCTGTTGTGTCTCCGCTTGTTCTAGGGTATGTCCTCTATTGGCTTAGTCCACACTGGTGAACAGTAAGTTGTAAGAAGCAGTGTGTATCAGGGATATCTCAGAAAAGATGAAGACAGGGTCACTGAGCCATACTGCAGTTGAGAAGTGTCGAGATGAGCACGTGCATTGCCTTGACATATGAAGCTACAGAACAAATGCCGGTTATTTGCCCTGAACCTTCCATGTTAAAGGAGACTGGGGGCTGATGGGAAAGTTGGTTGATATGAGACTACATAGGAAAATGATATTCTTTTCAATTATCATTTCTAGTCACTGTGGATATGATTAAACCAGGGAGGGTGCAGAAAAGAATCCAGGACTATAGGTTGTCATGATATTGGGTATGCTGACCAAAGTTCCAAACTCAATTAAAGATCTTATGCCCTACAGATATAATCAGTCATAAGCACTTTCCCTAAAGGGAGATTTTACTGTAACTACCCGACCTTCAAAAACTAGCTCACTCCCTTATTTATTCTTCGTGGTGAGTTTAGCTGCCAATACCCACTATTTGAGCAGTGGGTCCCCTCTCCCTGCCAAGGAGAAGATACTTGCAGCTAACAACGTAGTTTAAGCACAGTTCACTTATTTTTGGTGATACACATTTAAATTCAAACAACACTCTGAAAACGCCTTCAAAACTCACAGAGGATCTCTGTCTGAAACATTTCCAATTTACAATCTATTTCTAAAACACAAAAGGTGTTCCAAAATATAGGTACAATTGCTAAAAGCCACACAGATATACCACTGGTAAAGATGAACATACTGTCCTTCACAGAAATAGAAGCCAGAGGAATGAAATCTCATTCACCCCGTTTGTTTGGTACCTTTTGATATTCTTCACTCCATTCCTGATAAGCCTGAATACCTTCTACATCTACACCCATTTCCTTGGCCACTTGAGTGACTTCACACTCACAAGATATTTCCTCACATATCCCCTTCTACAAAAAGTGTCTAAGTGTTTTTTGGAAACATGGATCCCAGGTACCCATAATTAACGTTGTAAAGCTAACTTATCAGAGTGCATAAAGCTCCCAAAGCTTTGATAAGCTAAATTATATTATCCATCTGGTCTAGAAGCTTCCTTGAACAAAGCAACTTATTCAGCTTTGATTTGAAACAAGCCAAATTAAGTAACTCATTGTTTTATATTGGCCCTCTTGAGTAGCAGTGAACCAGTTACTTTCTACAGAATTTAACATAACACGTGTAACAGTAGTGGTCTTAGTTGTATTGTAGGCATACCACATACTCAATATATATGGTACGCTTATATCCAAATAGTAAGTAAACCACATTCAAAAGGTTCTACCTTCTAACAAAATAATACTCTATAGACCCCAGAGGCCCTAGGATTAAATTGCCCTTTCCAAAGAAACCACAACAGAACAGGTAACTGTGTTATCAGGAGTATAACATTCCCCAGGGGAAGCTATTTTTCTCCTCCTGATAAGTCTTTTAACATCATATAACGTAACACAGAAAACATATACAAACAAGAGAAAATCTGCAGATGCTGGAAATCCAAGCAACACACACAAAATGCTGGAGGAACTCAGCAGGCCGGGCAGCATCTGTGGGAAAGAGTAGAGTCAATGTTTCGGGCCGAGACCCTCCAGCAGACCTAGAGAAAAAAAGATGAGGAGTCAGAGTTAGAAGGTGATGGGTGAAACTGGCAGGAGGAAGGTTGAAGTAAAGAGCTGGGAAGGTGATTGGTGAAAGATATACAGGGCTGGAGAAGGAGGAATCTGATTGGAGACGACAGAAGGCCATGCAAGAAAAAAAAGGGGGGAGGAGCACCAGAGGGAGGCAATAGTCAGGCAAGGAGATAAGGTGAGAGAGGGAAAATGGGATGTGGAATGGTGAAGGAGGTGGGGAGCAGGGGTTGGCATTACCAGAAGTTTGAGAAAACAATGTTCAAGCCATCCGGTTGGAGCCTCCCTCTGGTGCTCCCCCTGCCCTTTTCTTTCTTCCATGGCTTTCTGACCTCTTCAATAAGATTTACCCCTCTCCAGACATGTATATGTTTTACCAATGAACTTCCCAGCTCTTTACTTCTCCCACCTTTTAACTCTACTCCTCATCTTTTTTTTACTCTAGCCCTGCTGAATGATCAAGTCCGAAAACCATCGACTGTACTCTTTTCCCTAGACGCTGCCTGGCCTGTTGAGTTTCTCCAGCATTTTGTGTGTGTTGCACAGAACATATATAGATAACCTTGAAAGTCAGAGTTGTAAACCATATAAGTACAGTGTCGTTATTAAATGTATTATTAATGTGCATTATTCACACCACAGTATGAAGTATTCACGACTGTTTGATTAAGAGCAAATAGGAAATCTGTGTAGATATAATAAACTATGGGACTAAAATCCCTAAAAAGCTTATTGGACTTATCGTTCTATCATAAATTCTACCTCAGTGCATCTTTCCATTTTACCTTTCCATGCAATAAAAAGCTACGGGGCAGACTGCAATATTGTAACAGTGACTGTCAGTCTCCCCTTTCGCTCTGAAAATGGGTGAATTCTCTCGGTCCCTTTTTAGTGAGAGAGAGGGAGAGCCTGTGGCATGCTGAACTGTCGGGTAAACAATAGTTTTGTTGACTGCGGATCATGGTCTCTCTTTGCTTTGCTGTTGCTTGGTGGGTAGTGGGTGCCAACGCTTTTTGCTGAAGCGTGCTGGGGGGAGTGGGAGGTTGATGCATTGATGCTTGTGCAGGGGAGGGGCAAAAGAGGTCTTTGGGCTTCTAACGTTTTTTTTTCAATTTTGTTTGGGTGTTATTAATCATTTCTGCAAGTGATTATCTTCCTTCCCATGTAACTTCAAATGGTTCTGTTTATGATCAGAGAATGTATACAGTATACAATCTGAAATACTTGACTTTGCAGACATCCACAAAGAAACTGAAGTATTCCAGAAAAACGTTAGAAGCCCAAAGACCTCTTTTGCCCCTCCCCTGCACAAGCATCAATGCATCAACCATGATCCGCAGTCAACAAAACTATTGTTTACCCGACAGTTCGGCAATCTCTAGTATAGTTTTGTGCTTATTGGCCATAAAGTGAAAATCCAATAAGAGGCCTGTCTAATGCAGATATCTTCCTTATTAGGATTTTTCTCAATGCTCTAGTCTAATGATTTCAATGTCATGTTCCCATATGTGGGACCATTCAATGACATAACAGTATCTATACATTTCTTCAAGTTTTTTGGGATCCATGTCAAGGGATTCCTTTATTCGTTTACCTTCAATATCTGGACTAAAATCATCTGGAGTACTTCAGTTTCTTTGTGGATGTCTGCAAAGTCAAGTATTTCAGATTGTATACTGTATACATTCTGTGATCATAAACAGAACCATTTGAAGTTACATGGGAAGGAAGATAATCACTTGCAGAAATGATTAATAACACCCAAACAAAATTGAAAGATTTTAGTCCAGATATTGAAGGTAAACGAATAAGGGAAAAAAAAGACCATGCAAAGACAAGACATAAGTGCCACAAAAGGGCTATAATCAGAGACAAGAAGGGAAAGAAATGGTCAGTGGTATTCCATTGCAGAGGTAAGATAAGGATTGTGCAGATTAGTTCAAGAATCTTTTGATTGTGTTTTACCCTATAGAGACATTCTGCTCCACCACTGTCCCTGTAAATTAATAGATTCTATTTTTATGTATTCCAGTTCTGGTGACAGTTCAATGCGCAAAGACTTGAAACTTTGTTTCTCTTCCCAAGATGCAGCCTGACCTACTGAGTATTTTTTGCTCTTTTTTTGCTTTTATTTTGGAGTTACAACATTTTGGTTTGGAAGCGTGGAGAGGATGGAGGTCATAATCAACTCCAGGTGGTGCAGTTGGGGATGTAGTTGGGTTGGGCTTCTGTCACAGGAGACAAATGCAGTCCAATGTAAAACAAGGGCAGATTTCATGAGAAGAGATCAGATTCAGAATCATGTTTATTAACTGTGCCTTATATGTTGTTAGATTTATTGTTTTGTTGCACTAATAAAGTGCAATGGTATACTATATAATTAAATATTGCAAAAAAAGGAGTAATTAGGCAGCGTTCATGGTTTCATGGACTGTTTGGATGTCAGAGGGGAATACGCTGTTCCTATATCAATGGGAGTGGGTCTTCAGGCTCTTGAACATCTTTCTAATTGTAGTACAGGAAGAGACCATGTCCCTGATGGTGAGAGTTCTTAATGATACATGCCACCTTCTTGAGGCACCACCTCTTGGAGATGTCCTCGATGGTGGGGAGGAGTTGTGCCCATGAAGACTGAGTCTGCAACCCTTTGTAGATTTTTACAATCTTGTGCATTGGAGGCTCTACATCAGGCAATGTCACAACCAGTCAGAGTGCTTCCTGCTGTATACCTCGAGAAGTCGTTCTTTTGTGATCATCAAACTCCAAATGGCTTGCTTGTTTTATGATTGCATTAATGTACTGGAACAAGGACAGATCCTCCAAGATATTGACATCCAGGAAACTAAAGCTGTAAGAGGATATAGACAACCAACTTCATGGAAACAGATCAGGAATGCTGCTTTCCCTTTAACTTGGATCAGAGTCAATTTCACATACAGAGTGATAAACTCCTTCAGTATGTCTACCCCCAACCTTTCAAGTATGATAGATAGGAGCTATGCACACAGAAGTATTAAAGCTGCAGTGGCATATATAGGATCGATATACAGTACTCAGTCTTTTTCCCAGGGTGGGGTAACCAGAACTAAAGGGCATAAGATTAAAGTGAGTGAGGAAAGATTCTACGGGAAGTTCAGGGACTTTTTTTTTACACAAAAGGTTGGCATGTTGTGTCCAGAGATACCAGCCACGTGACAGATGCACTGCCGCCTGGCTGGTCGGAGGACACACCACATACCAATCAACATTTGGTCCCTCCCATCTAATCAATGCACACCAGTTATTTCCATCACAACACATGTATATGTCATGACGTGCGCTAGCAATATTGAAATCCAGGTGTGGAAGGAAGACAGACTCTGATGAAGCATCGACAGTGATGAAATGCTTTGAGGGGTTGATCATGACTAGACTGAACTCCTGCCTCAGCAAGGACCTGAATACATTGCAATTTGCCTATAACTACAATAGGTCAATGGTAGATGCAATCTCAATGGGTCTCCACACAGCTTTAGACCACCTGGACAACACAAACACCTACTTCAGGATGCTGTCCATTGACTATAGCTCGGCCTTTAATACCATCATTCCCAAAATCCTGATTGAAAAGTTATAGATCCTGGCCCTCTGTACCTTCTTCTGCAATTGGATCCTCAACTTCCTATCCGGAAGACAACAATCTGTGTGGATTGGTGATAACATATCCTCCTCACTGGCACACCTCACTGCTCTACTCTCTCTATACCCTTGACTGGGTGGCTAGGCATAGCTCAAATACCACCTAAAAATTTGCTGACGATGCACCTGTTGTTGGTAGAATCTCAGGTGGTGATGAGAGGGTGTACAGGAGTGAGATATACCAACTAGTGGAGTGGTGCCATAGAAACAACCTGGTACTCAACATCAGTAAGATGAAAGAGCTGATTGTAGACAGGAAAGGTTTAGACGAAGGAAAACATACCATTCCTCATAGAGGGATCAGAAGTGGAGAGAGTGAGCAGCTTCAAGTTCCTGGGTGTCAAGATCTCTGAGGATCCAACCTGGTCCCAACATATCAATGTAGTTATAAGGAAGGCAAGACAGCAGCTGTACTTTATTAGGAGTTTAAAGAGATTTGGCATGTCAACAAATATACTCAAAAACTTCTATAGTTGGACCATAGAGAACATTTTGACAGGCTGTATCACCGTCTGACATGGAGGGGCTACTGCACAGGACTGAAAGAAGCTGCAGAAGGTTGTAAATCTAGTCAGCTCCATCTTGGATACTAGCCAACAAAGTAACCAGGACATCTTTAGGGAGCAGTGTCTCAGAAAGGCAGTGTCCATTATTAAGGACCTCTAGCACCCAGAGCATGCCCTCTTCTCACTGTTATTATCAGGTAGGAGGTACAGTAAAGGCACACTCAGCAATTCAGGAACAGCTTCTTCCCCTCTGCCATCTGATTCGGAAATGGACATTGAATCTTTGGACACTACCTCAGTTTTTTTAATATACGGCATTTCTGTTTTTGCATGCTTTTTAAATTCTATTCAATATATGTAATTGATTTACTTGTTTATTTATTATTATTTTAATTTTATTTATTCTTATTATTTTTTTCTCTCTGCTATATTATGTATTGCATTGAACTGCTGCTGCTAAGTTAACAAATTTCACATCACATGCCGGTGATAATAAACCTGATTCTGATGAGGTTTTATTTTTGAAAACTTTTTTTATTGCATTTTTAAGTAGTTACAAAATGAAGTATGAAAAAAAAATGTGTATAACCCTTCCCCCCTCCCCTTAACCCCTCCCCCCTAACTGCCCTATAGAAAAAAAAAGAGAAAGAGAAAAAAAAGAAAGAAAGAAAGATTGTCTGGTTGTTGGAAGATCTCCACATGCTCCATGGAATTCGTAAAAACTTTAATATGTATATTTATTTCTTTCCCCAAATGACCAATTGTTTCATCTTCAGAGCATCTATAGATTTAATCCTGTCTTTTGTAAATAAGGGCTCCAAATTTTCAGAAATGTTTCATATTTATCTCTTAAATTATAAGTAATTTTTTTCTAATGGAATACAACCATAGATTTCTTTCTTCCAAGAGTCTATACTTAAATATGTATCTGATTTCCAAGTAACTGCAATAGCTTTTTTGGCTACTGCCAGTGCAATTTTTATAAATTCTTTCTGGTATTTATTTAGTTTGAGTTTTGGTTTTATCCCTTCAATATCACCTAATAAGAGTAATATTGGATTATGAGGAAATTGTGTTCCTGTAATTTGTTCCAGTAAAAGTCTTAAATTTGTCCAAAAAGGTTGAATTTTAGAACAAGACCATGTAGAATGTAAAAAAGTACCAGCTTCCTGGTTACATCGGAAACACTGATCCGATAAGTTTGGATTTAATTTATTTATTTTTTGTGGTGTAATATATAATTGATGTAGAAAATTATACTGCACTAATCTTAACTGAACATTTATTGTATTTGTCATACTATCAAGACATAGTCTTGACCAATTTGTTTCTTCAATTTTAATATTCAAATCACTTTCCCATTTTTGTCTTGACTTGTGGATTCCTTGTTTAATTGCCTGTTTTTGAATCAATTTATACATACAAGATATAATTTTTTTAATATTTCCTTTTTGAATTAAAATTTCTATTTCATTAGGTTTCGGCAATAACATTGTTTGATCTAATTTTTCTCTTAAATAAACCCTTAATTGAAAGTAACAAAATAAAGTGTTATTTGATACTTTATATTTATTCTTTAATTGATCAAATGACATTAATATACCCACTTCAAAATGATTCCCTATATATCTAATCCCTTTTTGAATCCAATTATATAAAAGTTGATTGTCCATTGTGAAAGGAATAAGTCTATTTTGAATTAAAGATCTCTTTGCTAATAAAGATGTTTTTGTCTCATCATCAACATTTATCTTATTCCATAAATCAATCAAATGTTTTAATATAGGAGATTCTTTCTTTTCCCGTATCCATTTAGATTCCCATTTATATATAAAATCTTCTGGTACGTTTTCTCCTATTTTATCTAGTTCTATTCTAACCCATGTTTATCTTTCTCGAAAAAAGATGCAATAAATCTAAGTTGATTTGCTTTATAATAATTCTTAAAATTTGGAAGTTGTAATCCTCCTAGATCAAATTTCCATGTCAATTTTTCCAACGATATTCTTGACATCTTACCTTTCCAGAGAAATTTCCTCACATATTTGTTTAACTCTTGAAAAAACTTCTGGGGTAATTGTATTGGTAATGATTGAAATAAATATTGTAGTCTAGGGAATATATTCATTTTTATAGTATTTACTCTACCTACTAATGTTATTGGTAATGCCATCCATTTATCAAGATCTTCCTGAATTTTTTTCAAAAGTGGTAAATAATTTAATTTGTATAAGTTTTTTATGTCATTATCAACTCTTATACCTAAATATTTTATACCATTTGCTGGCCATCTAAATTGAGTTATTAATCAACATTGATTATAATCTCCTTTAGTAAGAGGTAAAATTTCACTTTTATCCCAATTTATTTTATAACCCGATATTTTCCCATATTCTTCTAATCTATAAGATAATTTGCGTAGTGAATGTAATGGATCTGTTAAATAAAGTAGAACATCATCAGCAAATAAGTTAATCTTGTATTCTTCCTGATTAACTCTGAAACCCTTAATATCTGGGTCCATTCTAATTAATTCAGCTAGTGGTTCTACTGCCAACACAAACAAAGCAGGTGATAATGGGCAACCTTGCCTAGTTGATCTTGTTAACTGAAATGATGTTGAAATTTGACCATTTGTCAGTACTTTAGCTTTAGGATTAGTATTTAAGGTTTTAATCCATTTTATAAATGATGTTCCTAATCCATATTTTTCCAATACCTTAAATAAAAAATTCCATTCCAATCTATCAAATGCTTTTTCTGCATCTAAAGCAACTGCCACACTCATTTCCTCCCTCTTTTGCACTAAATGGATTATACTAAATAACCGGGTTACATTATCTGCCGATTGTCTATTTTTGATAAATCCTGTTTGATCCATATGCACTAATTTTGGTAAGCATTTAGATAATCTATTAGATAAGATTTTTGCTATTATTTTATAATCGGTGTTTAATAAAGAAATAGGTCTATATGATGCTGGTTTTAAAAGGTCTCTATCTTTTTTTGGCAATACTATTAAAATAGCTGTTGAAAAAGATTCTGGAAGTTTATGCGTTCTTTCCGCTTGATATATTAACTCCATAAAAGGAGGAATTAATAAATCTTTAAACTTTTTATAAAATTCAGGTGGAAAACCATCTTCTCCTGGAGATTTATTACTTTGAAGTGATCCCAAAGCTTCTTCAACTTCCTTCAATATAAAAGGCGTATCTAATCCCTTCTGTTCTTCTGTATTTAATTTTGGAAGAGTTATTTGTGATAAAAATTCTTCTATCTTAACATCATCATTCTTTGATTCTGATTTATACAACTCAGAATAAAAATTCTTAAAAGCCTCATTAATTTCTAGAGGCTTATAAGTAATTTCATTCACTTTTGTTCGAATTGCATTTATTGTTTTGGAAATCTGATCTGTTTTTAATTGCCATGCAAGAACTTTATGTGATCTTTCACCTAGTTCATAATATCTCTGTTTAGTTCTCATAATTGCTTTTTCTGTTCGATATGTCTGGAGTGTATTATATTTTAACTTCTTATTAATAAGTTGTCTTCGTTTTTCTTCTGTCATATTTCTTTGAGATTCTTTTTCTAATTTTATAATCTCTTTTTCCAATTGATCTATTTCTATATTCCTTCTTAATTTTAGAAGTATAACTTATTATCTGGCCTCTCAAATATGCTTTCATTGCTTCCCACAATATAAATTTATCATCAACTGAATGTAAATTTGTATCTAAAAAGAACTGAATCTGCTTTTTCATAAAATCACAAAAATCTTGATGTTTTAGTAGAATTGAATTAAATCTCCATCTATAAATTGATTCCTCTTTATCTATCATTATCATTGTCATTATTAAAGGAGAGTGATCAGACAATATTCTTGCTTTATATTCCACATTTTTCACTCTATCTTGAGTATTTGTTGATAATAGGAAAAAATCTATCCTTGAATATGTTTTATGTCTATTTGAATAGAATGAATAATCCCTTTCTTTTGGATTGATTCTTCTCCATATATCAATCAAATTTAAATCTTTCATCAATGATAGAGTTAATTTTGCTACTTTTGATTTTGTAATAGCCTTTGTTGATCTATCTAAAACTGGATCTAAACAAAAATTAAAATCTCCACCTATTAATATTTTATCATGTGCGTTAGCCAAATTCAAAAAGACCTCCTGTATAAATTTTACATCATTTTCATTTGGTGCATAAATATTCATAAGAGTCCATAGTTCTGAAAAAAATTGACAATGTATAATTAAATATCTTCCTGCTGAATCAGTTAATACATTTTGTATTTTAATTGGTAAATTTTTATTAACCAAAATTGCAACTCCTCTCGGCTTTGAGTTAAATGAAGCTGCAATAACATTTCCAACCCAGTCTCTTTTTAATTTCTGATGTTCTATATCCGTTAAATGAGTTTCTTGTAAGAAAGCTATATCTATTTTCACTTTTTTAATATATGTTAAAATTCTTTTTCTTTTTATTGGTCCATTAAGCCCATTAACATTAAAACTTAAAAATTCAATAGATTAGTCATTATTTTTAATTATGTTACTCCAATCTATAATAATACCTAATCTTTCAACTTTCATTGTATCCTGGGAAATCTTTTTAGAAGTCTCCATGTTGCTATGTGTGTCCCCACCAATCATCCAGACAAAAGAAAAATAGAAAATAAAGAAAAAAACAAAATACCCCCCTACTAATGTTGTGAAAGAAAAAAAACACAACATTACCCCCCTCTATTGTACGGGTCATGGCAGTCGCCATGATTACACACGTGAATCCCGTAGTAACCGATTCAAAGCTCCCCAGCCCCCCCGCAACATAAAAAGTATATATATAAAAAAAACATACTATTCTCAGTTATTATTTCTAAAATTTTACTTTTCTCCCTTATATCATCCTTAAATGTCCATCAGTTCCATTCGCTATCTCTGTCTTCATCTTTAACCATTACGTTTAGAAGTCTCTACGTTTAATTAGCGAAGAGATGGGAGTTTTTGTGCGAACACCTCCGCTTCTCGATAATCAGGAAAAAATCTTTTTCCCTCCTCCAAAAAAATTATCAGTGTTGCTGGGTGACGCATTAAAAACTTATAACCATTTTTCCATAAAACATTTTTAGCTGGATTGAATTCTTTCTTTCTCTTCAAAAGGTTATAACTTATATCAGGATAAAAAAGAATTGGTTTCTCTGCTATCATCAATGGACCTTTTCTTCTTTTAGCACCTTGGGCAGCCGCCTTCAAAATCTTTTCTTTATCCTGGTATCTTAAACATCTTATCAAAATTGATCGCGGATTTTGATCATCTTGAGATCTTGGTCTTAAGGCTCTGTGCACCCTTTCAATCTCAATTGGTTTCTTCTCCCATTTCCAATTTTTCAGGAATCCATTTTTGAAAAAAATTTATTGGGTCTTCTCCTTCGGTACCTTCTTTAAGTCCAACAATTTTAATATTGTTGCGTCTACTAAAATTTTCAAGCTTATCAATTTTTCCCACGAGTTGTTTTCTTTCTGATGTCCAGGCATCATTATCATCTTCCATCTTCTTCATTCTTCCATCCATTTCTTCCACTTTGACTTCCAAATCTGTAATTTTCTTTTCCATTTTTTCCTGTTTCTTTGTCATTTTATCAAACATAGCCTCCATATTTGTTATTTTTTCTTTAATTACTTTTTGGTTACTTTTAATTACTTTTAATGCATTTAATTTTTCTAATTTATGCATTATTTGCCTCAAAGTCTTTTTTGTATTTTCAGAGGAACTTCCATCTCCATCTTTGTCTGATTTTTCCAGAGAGTCCGACTCTCTCTCAGACTCACTGTCACTGTCGGTTTCAGTCGTTGCTGGGTTTTGTAGTTCTGGTTGCACTCGTTTGCGCATGCTCGTTCCTTTGCGCATGCGCAGTTCTCGTTGATCCTTTCCTTTAGAAATGGCCGATGCTGCAGCGGTCTCTTGTTCTGTTTCACCGGTGGTGTGTTGTACCTGAGTCCGTGGTTCTTCGGTAGAAGTAGGCCTTGATTCTGTTCCAACTTGAGCGGTCTTCGCGGAAGTAGTTTTCTTCATCCTCTGTTTATGAGGCATAGCTTAAAACAATCCAGAGTAGTTTATGAGTAACCTTAAAAAAATATTGATTGACTTTTCTTCACTTAAACATTAATTTATTAACTTTTTTACGGGAGGGTTGAGTTCCAGCGTCTCGATCCTACGTCATCACGTGACGTCCCCCTGATGAGGTTTTATTCATTAAAATTCCAACAGAACATCGGTGGCTCAGTCGAGTGACACCACGAGAAGTAACATCCTCAAATTGGGTGTCTGTTTAAATAATACAAGTAACACAGAATACCCACACCTATCAAAATAATCTTAGCAAGGTTAAACAGAAAGCACCAGGAGACCACATTACAAAGAGATGAGTCGCTCAACAAAAACTCAAGGAACTCTAGACAATAATTAAGCAATTCAGCTGCTTTAAAAATCTTGGCGCCAAATGCTCTCCGGCGCCCCGCACAGGCCTGAAGTGCTGATTGCAGTATATGGAACGAGCTGCCAGAGGAAGTGGTATAGGCTGGTACAACAATAGCTTTTAAAAGGAAGTTGGATATGAACAGTTTGAAATATTATGTGCTAATTGCTGGAAAATTGGACCAGCTTATATGATCATCTTGATTGGCATGGGCCATCTAGAGTGTATGACTCTGTTCAACATGAATTAGGCATAAGTGAATGATATAGGGGCACAATTGAGAGTATGGCTGCATCACTGCCTAGTATGGCAACTGTACTTCCCTCATTCAAAGTTCTCTGCAGAGAGTGGTGCAGACAGCCCAGCACATTTGTAGATGTGAACTTCTCACTATTCAGGACATCTACAAAGACAGGTGTGTAAATAGGACCTGGAGGATCGTTGGAGACCCGAGTCTCCAACTTTTCCAGCTGCTACCATCCAGGAAACAGTACCACAGCATAAAAACCAGGACCAACAGGCTCTGGAACAGTTTCTTCCACAAGGCCATCAGACAGCTTAATTCATGCTGACACAGCTGTACTTCTTTATTATATTGACTATCCTGTTGTACATACTATCTATTATAAATTATTATAATTGCATATTGCACATTTAGACGAAGACATAACGTAGATTATTCAATTATGCACATGTTATGAATGTACATACTTATTTATCAAATGGGGTTATATTCATTTATGGTTATATGATGGTTAGGAAGTATCTATGGTGATGCTGAACAAAGTTGAAGTAGGACTGCAGACCATTCTGATTATGTTCTAGTGGTACTGTGCATAGATTCATACCAGGTAAGAAGTGCTGATGATACAGATGAAGGGACTTCGATTCCAGTGTCATACCATTGCTGTATTTGCACCAGCACCACCACCAGATGAAAGCCAAAGCATGTCTGAATCCCAGCAGATCTGAGTGCTGATGAAGCCTGCAAAGTAACTTCCACTTGAATCAATTCTGTATTGTAATTTCATGCCACCTGCCCAATGACTTGTCATTTGCTCTGGAGGGCTATCATCAGCTCATGTGAAAATTGGCCATAGTCTAAGCCCTCTCGGGATGGTATACTTTCGCTGAATTTATTGACAAGAGGGAGAAATTAATAGTTTTATTTATGCCACATCAACAAATGGTTCGTTGTCCTGTATTTTTATATAGTTATCTCTGTTTATATTGTTTGAAGTATAGTAATACTTCTGTATACTTTGTGTTGTGAAAGTGGTGGATGGATCAATTTTTCAGAAACAAATTATATATAACAAAAAGGGAAAATAGGAGTTGGCATAATGTTTTGTACCATTTCTCAAAAATTTTTGTTACGTACTCGTGACACATGACAGTGGAGCCCTTGTCATGTGACTGGGGTTGAAGCTGTACTGGACTTGAGGTGATGGTCTTGTGATGGTGGAATGATGTCGTTTTCCCGCCAGTAGAGATCATGTGATGGGTTTTTTTTTACAGTTTATAAAAGGTAGACCCCACCCTGTGAGGAGGGGCAGTTCGTGGCTGGATTTGCCAGGTTGACTTCATGCCACTGCGTGTTTTAAGAGATGACGCAGTTTAGTTGAAGGATGAAGTTTTTCTTTAATGCCTAAAGTTTAAAAGGTTATTGCCAGCAGGTTCTTTATGATTCTGTTAGTTTGAGAATTACTGGAGAGTGAAGATTCGAAGTTGGAAGTTAAAGATCGAGGAGAATCGCTTTCTACGGTGAAACAGGGGCGACCTTTGTTTGATCCTTATTTGGAAGGATTTCGTTGACTATCTTCGTGTTAATCCCTGGGTTTTACTAGAAAGGATTGAAGTAGTGGAGAAGGAAAGGTCAGTGCCTTTAAGCCGTTCTGTTTCGTGAATTCTTCGTGGGAAGTTCGATGTCGGGGATCGAAGCAAGCGACGTGAAAGAGAACCTAAATCGTCCTGTAAAGTCTCTCCTTTTAAATGGACTGTGAGCATATCGAACTTTTGGCAATACCACTTTAAAGAACTGTTTTTGGAATATCACTTTACGAACTGTTTGAACAGCCGCTCAGCAGCTGTTTCCGGTTACGGTAGTGTTTGTTTACTTTTGGGGGGTTTGTTTTCTGAGTTTAATAAATGTGTTGTTTGTTATAAGAAACCCTTGCCAATCTCATATATTTATTGTTGCCTGAATACGTAAGTTTATTGCTGATCCTCAACAAAATCTTCCCAAATCCCAATTTTTTCTCTAAAATCAAAACATCTATCAAAATGGAATCAGTGACTGAGCCGCCACCTTATTCTGTAGAGAAAATTCCCAAGATTCCCCATTCACTGAATGATTTTTTTTTTGTCATTTCATTTCTAAGTGGACTATCCTTATATGAGATTGTAAGAATAGGGGAGCATTCTCCTCATATATCCCCTATTTAGCCCACACTCTGCTTCTACTCAATCCTCTCTGCCATCTGATTCCATCTACTCTTTCATCTCTCTCTGATAATAGTCCTATTATCTATTAGTTATCAGAATCCAACAATGGGAGACTTACACTCAGTGGCCACATTATTGGGCATATACTGTACCTAATAAAGTGTCAAGTGAGTGCATGTACATGGTCTTCAGCTGCTTGTAGTAACACATCTACTTCAAGGTTTGACATATGTGGCCAGAAATGCTCGTCTGACCACCAGTGTTGTAACATATGGTTATCTGAGTTACTGTCACCTTCCCATCAGCTTGCACCAATCTGGCCATTCTCCTCCGACCTTTCCAGTTAAGAGGGTATTTTCCCGCACAGAACTGCTGCTTGCTGGATACCTTTTTGTTTTTTTGCTCCATTCTCTGTAAACTCTAGAAACTGTTGTGCATGAAAATCTCAGGTGACCAGCAATTTCTGAGATCTTCAAACCATCATTCCGTGCTCAAAGTCACGTAGATAACTTTTTATCCTGATTCTGATGTTTGGTCTGAATAACAAGTAAACCTCTTGACTGTGTCTGCATCCTTTTATGCATTGAGTTGCTGCCACATGTTTGACTGATTATATCTTTGTATTAATGAGCATTTGTACAGGTGTACTTAGTAAAGTGGCCACTGAAAATGGAGTCATTTCATTAGGAGAGAGAGAGAGAGAGCCTGCAGCATGTAGAATTATCAGGTGAACAATGTAGTCTTTGGGGCAACTGCAAGTCTGTGTCTTTGCTATTGCTTTGCTTATGCTTGAGTGCTGGTAGCGGGTAAGCTTTCAGTTTGTCGGTGGGGGGAGGTGGATTGTTTCTCGCTGCCGCTTACGCACGGGAGGGAGGGAAGCTGGGGGGAGGTACTTTGGGGTTCTAACATTTAACTGTCATTCATTCTTTGGGGAACTCTGTTTCTGGTAATGGTTGCGAAGAAAAAGCATTTCAGGATGTATATTGTATACATTTCTCTGATATTAAATTGTACCTTTGAACCTTTGATTGCACTGTTCCTGTGCATCACCCTCTAGCATCTCAATCCGTATTCACCCTCCATTCCCCCAACCTGGCTTCATTTGACTCATTTTCTCTGGCCTATCCTTTCAACCTCAACTGCCCCCCACCTCCTCCAACTCCCCCCCCCCACTTGATTTCATCTACCCATCACCCTTCACTCATACTCAGTTCAACAATCACATTCTGGACACTATCTCGCTACACTCTCTTTACTCTTTACAATGGATATCTTCTCCTTCCACTCTCAGCCCTGACTTCGAAGCTCGACTCAAAGTATTGACAATTCCTTCCCTCCTCACACAGATACCATAAGACCAAAGGACATAGGAAAAGGTTTAGACTATTTGGCCATTCAAATCGGCTTATTTATTATTCCTTGCAAATCATTCTCCCTGTAAACATTAATACCTTTATTAATCAAGGACCTATCAGCCTTCCTTTAGTTATACCTAATGACTTGGACTTCACATTGCCATCTGTGGCAATGAATTAATACAATTGCACCACCCTTAGAATAAAGAATTTCCTCCTCATCTCTGTTCTAACTCTTTTCTAAGGTTGTACCCTGTGATCTTAGACTTCTCCATAAGAAGAAACAACCTCTTCAAATCAACTCTATCTAGGCCTTTCAATATATGATGGGTTTCAATGAGGTTCCCCCTCATTCTTCTGAAAGAGCACAGATCCAAAGGTATCAAATGCTCCTCATATGTTAAACCTTTCACTTCTGTCATCATTCTTGTGATATTTGCTGAACCCTCTACATTTTTAGTACGTATATTATTTCTTAGATAAGGGGTCCAAAACTTTTCACAATACTCCAAGTGCAGTCTGTCTAATGTCTTATAAAACCCTTAGCATTACATACTTACTTTTATATTTTAGTCCTCTCCAAATGAAGGCTAACATTGCATTTGTTTTTCTTTCTACTGACTCAGCTTGCTAGTTAACCTTTTGGGAATTGCATGAGGAATGTAAAGACCCTTTGCATCCCTGATCTTTGAATTTTCTCCCTGTTTAGAAAATAGTCTATTCCCTTTTCTCTACACTATATTTCATCTGCCACTTTTTTGCCCACTCTCTGAATCTATGCAAGTCATTCTGAATATCCTCTGCTTCCACAGCACTACTTACCCTTCCTCCTATCTTCGTATCATCCACAAACCTGGCCACAAAGCCTACAGTTCTGTCATTGATATGTAATGTGAAAAGAAGTGGTTTCAACTCTGACACCTACAGAACACCAACAGCCAACCAGAAAAAGGCCCCCTTTATTTCAACTCTTTGCAATCAGTCAATCTCCTATTATTGTCTTTTAAAGGTGTTCTGAATGCTGCAGAGGCTCGTGCCCACAATGAAGCTGGCTGAGTTTACAACTTCTTGTAGCTTTTTCTGATTCTACACAGTGGCCCCTCCATAGCTGACCATGATTTAACAAGTCAGAATGTTCTTCACAGTACATCTGCTGAAAGTTGCCAGTGTCTTTCATCACATGCCAAGTCTCCTCAAACTCATAATGAAGCATAGCCGCGATCATGCCTTCTTTGTAATGGCATCAATACAGTGAGTCCACGGTAGATCCTCAGAAATGTTGACACCCAAGGACTTGAAACGGCTTACCTGTTCCACTGCATCCCTCAGTGAGGACTAGTGTATGTTCCTTCAAATTCCCCTTCAAGAAGTCCACAATCAATTACTTGGTCTTACTGACTTTGAGGGCACGTTTGTTGTGACACCACTCAACCAGCTCACCAATCTCGCTCCAGTATGCCTTCTCTTCACAATTTGAAATTTTGCCAGCAATAGTTCTATTGTGATGAAAGACAAATTGCAGTGGGTCCAGATCATTGTTTAGGCAGGGGTTCATTCTAACCATGACTAAACTCTCAAAGCAGTTCATCACAATTGATTTGAGTGGAACTGGATAATAGTCACTGAGGCAACTCAACCTGATCTTCTTGGGCATTGATGTGATTGTAGCTCTTTTAAGGCAAATGGGAACCTTCGACTACAGAAGTGAGAGATCGAAGATACCCATGAACACACCTGCCAGTTGGTCAGCACAGGTTTTCAGAGCCCTACCAGTTACACTATCTGGGCCTGATGCCTTACGATGCTGCAGGGATTTGTAGAGGTGTAGTTTTATTCTCCCTTTAAAGAGAGCATAAAAAGCATTGCACTCTTCTGGAAGTGAACCTTCACAGCCATTCATAATGTTAGGCTTTGATTTCTATGGGGTAATGGTCTGCATACACTGTCAGAGCCGAAATGCATCTGATTCCATCTCTAACCTCAATAGGCATTGCTTTGTTGCTCTTTAGCTTTCCACAGGCCATATCTGAACTTCTTACTTAGTTCTGTATTAACAGTCTTGAATGCCTCTGACCTAGCCTTCATCAGACTACAAATCTTCTGGTTCATCCACAGCTTTTGGTTTGGGCATGTCCAGTATTTTCTTGAAGACGCGCTTTCATCTGCATAGGTTTTGCTGAAGTCAGTGACAATTGTGGTGTACTCATTCAGACTTGAAGATGAATCCCTGAATATTGTCCAGTCCTCCAACTCAAAGCAGTCCTGTAAGTGCTCCTCTGCCTCCCTTCTGCATGCATTCTTGGTCTTCACCTTTGGTGCTATGACCTTTAGGTTCTGCCTATACAACCAGATGTAGAAGTACAGCCAGGTGATCGGATTTTCCAAAGTACAAGTGTGGAATGGCACAGAAGGAGACTACTGAGTTCATCCAATCTGTATTTACTGTTTAAAAGACCTAGTCTGTCTGCCAATATCACTTCAACATTTTCAAATTCAGGTTTTATTCAAATCCTTTTTTTATGGATATTACTAAATCTGAATCCACTGACTGATTTCCGGCCACAATCTCTCCAGTTTTCTTCCTCGTCCAAAAGAGGTGCCAGTGTGATGAAACACAAACTCTGTTCTGACTTGTATCATTGGAAAAGATACCCAGGCAGACAGAGGACAGGATTCAATGATGTGCTCAATGCCCTGTCTTTACTAACCCTTGGATTTGTCTGGCCCGTAATTCTTGAAGTGACAAAGGAATATGTGGAATGGTATTCAAAACCAAGCGGACTTGTGTCAGAAGTATACAAAATCTATGTGTATATAACACAATGGATAGAAACCCTCATAAACTTCCCTATCAGGACAAGAATCCGTGGTTCCTGCTTTGGCCTTAACAGCACAAAAACTGGAATGAAAGCAAATGATTCTTGATCCTATGAAAAGAGAATATTGACCACCATAAGACTATAAGAAAAGGAGCTGAGTTAGGCCATTGAGCCTATCAAGTCTCCCTGTAATTCAATTATGGCTGATTTACTTTCCCTCTCAACCCTTTTCTCCTACTTTCTCCCTGTATCATTTGACACCATTACTAATTAAGAACCTATCAACTTCCACTTTAAATATACCCAATAACTTCCTACACTGATACTCGTCCCCCCCAGCCCTATTGGTACTTCACCTTTGGTCGCCTGCCTTTTCCCCAGTCATGTGATCTATAGCCTCCCCAATTACCTGGTTAGGGAATTTCAAAACTTCACAACCTTTTAAAATAAGAAAGTCTTCCTCAATTTTTGTCTCAAGTGAGCCATCCTTCATTCTTTAACTGTGCCCCTAGTTTCAACTTTCTCTCACGAGGAAATACATTTCATGTCCACACTTTTAGACTTCCATGGAATTTTCAACTCTTCAATAAAATCATCTTTCTCTCCTCCAAACTCCATTGGGTATAGGCCTAATTTGTTTAAAGGTTTTTCACTAAAGAGCTATTGCCAATTTGATTTAGCCAATCTTAATGAAAATTAAAGTTGCCCAAGATAATTATTTCTTGATTTATATGCTGTCAAATATTCTATCTGCATTTAAAGGGTCTACAGCTGACTCACCGCAGTGTGTTTCCTTATTATTTCTCAACACCCATGAATCTGAATTTATGTCATTATCTTCTGGGCCAAGGTAAGTTTTTTTTTCTTTGCTGTATTGATATAATCTTTTATTAAGTGAAGCTCCCAACCTCCTTTCTCTTTCTGGCTATACTTCTCAATTGTCAAGTGCTCTGGAACATTTAGTTTCCAACCTTAGTCTACACAACAAAATTTCTAATGGCCATCAGATTATGCTCATTAATTTCAATTTGTGACATCAGCTTATCTACCTAATTGAGAATGCTGCATCCATTCAGTTAAACAGGCTTTAATTTATCCATTCAATCATCATTCCCTGCTCTGACTTTATCTGCAAACATAGTCATATATCTACTGCATATAGTTTGCCCGTCCCTTCACATTCCAGATATCGTTGCCCATTTTACTTAATCTGCAGTATTGCTTGTGCTTTTTCTACTAAATTTCATCCCACCCAAGTCATAACCCAACTGTAACCTTTCATTAATTTATCACCCTCATACCAGAGTTAGCCAGAGCACCAGTTGAAGCCAGTTTCAAATGGAGCCTGTTCTATCAGCCAAGCTCCTTTTCTCCCCAATATTGGTAACAGAGAAACAATAATTGAAACCATTTCATTCTCACCAATCTTTGAGTTGCATATTCAAATCTCTAATCAGATTGCCTCAATGCAATATTTATGCAGCCAGCTTTCATTAGAAGTTCGAGGAGATTTGGTATGACACTGAAGACATTTGCAAATTTCTACAGATGTACTGTGGAGAGCATTCCAACTGGCTGCATTACCGCCTGGTATGGTGAGGATGGCGACTGCACAGGATCAACATAATCTGCAGAGACTTGTGAACTTAGTCAGCTCCATCATGGGCAATAGCTTCCGTCATTTCCAAGACATCTTCAAGGAGCAATGCCTCAAAAAGGCGGCATCCTTCATTAAGGTCTTCCATCACAGGATATGCTCTCTTCTCATTGCTACCTCTAAGAAGGAGGAACAGGAACCTAAGGGCACAAACTGAATTCAGGAACAGTTCTTGCCCTTTGCCATTCAATTTCTGAATGGGTATTAAACCCATGAACACAATGTCTATACTTTATTTTCTCTTTTTGTGCTACTTATTTAACTTAGCTGTTTAATATATATACTGACTGTAATTCGCATTTCTTTTCTCTATTATTATGTATTGCATTGTGTTGCTGCTGCAAAGACAATAAATTTTATGACATATGCCAGTGATAATAAATCAGATTCTAATTCTGATTCTGCTCAGTTGGTTGTACAGATTATTAGTTTTTTGGTTCTGCTTTTAAATGTAGACCTCACATGCTCATACTTCCTCAGCAAAATATCTTTCTTATTCTCTTTGCAACATTTATATCAATTTAAACTCATGGTAGCTTTGTAGCTAAGGATGATACAAAGATAGGTGGAGGGGCATGTCATGTTTAGGGGCCAACAAGGACTTGGATAGATTAGGAGAATGGGCAAGCACATTGCAGATGGAATACGGTGTATGGAAATATATGGTCATGCACTTTGCAGAGGGAATAAAAGTAATTACTATTTTCTAAATGGGGAGCAGTAAAAACAAGGATGTAATGTTTAGGCTTTAATGCATTGGTCAGATCACATCTGGTGTACTGTGAGTAGCTTTGGGCTCCATATCTAAGAAAGGATGTATTGGCATTGGAGAGGGTCCAGAGGAGTTTTATGTAAAAGATCCCAGGAATGGAATTACCATTGCCTGTACCCACTGATGTTTAAAAGAATGGGAGGAATATCATTGAGAAGGTAGATAATCTTGTACTGCAGTTAAAAACTGGCAGGTAAGACAATGTGACATCACAAATTAATGGCTAAAAGATCAAAGCTAGGAACTTTACTTACAAGCTTACATCCTATCAAAAGGGCAGGCAGGTGAACAGAAGGGGTGGATGACTCTGTTGGTAAAAAATGAAATCAAATACTTAGAAAGAAATAACATTGGATCAGAAGATGTAGAGTCCTTGTGGGAAGAGCTGGGAAACTGTAAAAGGTCTATGATGTATGTTATATTCGGGCCTCCAAACAGTAGCCAGGATATGGGGTACAAATTGTAATGGGAGATAGAAAGGCCAATGGGACAATGGGCCAAAGTTGATTTGAAGGATGACTAGAATGAAAAAGGATGACAATAGAGCAGCAATGGCTGAAGTTTCTGGGAGTAATTTGGAAAATAGAGGATTAGTTCATCCCAAAGAAGAAGACCCTTTCTAAAGGTCTAAGGTAATTGTGGCTAATAAGTGAATTTAAAGATACATAAAGGAGAGAAAAGATGAAATAGTAAGGTTGGCTAACCAATAATACAAAAAAGGATACCAAAAGCTTTCTCAGATATACACTCAGTGGCCACTTTATAAGGTACATCTATTAATGCAAGTATCTAATCAGTCAATCATATTGGAGCAATTAAATGCATAAAAGCATGGAGACATTGTCAAGAGGTTTACTTGTTATTCAGACCAAACATTGGATGGGGAAGAAAAGTGACTTTCACTGTGGAATGACTGCTGGTGCCAGATGGGGTGGTTTGAATATCTCGGAAGCTGCAGATCTCCTGGGATTTTCATGCACAACAGTTGTAAAAGTTTACAGAAAAAGATACAAAAAAACAAAAAAAAAAATCCAGTGTGTGGCATTTCAGTGGGTAAAAATGCCCTGAAAGGCTGTCTAGTTCAAATTGACGTGAAGAAGATAGCACTCAAATAAACATTGTTACAACAATAGAGTGCAAAAGAGAATCTCTGAATGCACAACACTTTGAGTCTTAAAATGGATGGGCTACAAAAGTGAAGAGTTTTCTGACAGGCTGCATCATAGCCTAGCGTGGCGGTTCCAATACACAGGAACACAAGACTCTGCAGAGGGTTGTAGACTCCATCACAGGCACAACACTCCTTATCATCAAAGATATTTTCAAGAGGTGATGCCTAAAGTAGGCAGCATTCATCATTAAGGATCTCACCATTTGGACATGCCCTTTTTAATTTTCGATCTTCAAGACCCATACTCAGCAATTTAGGAACATCATCTTCCTCTCTTCTATCAGGTTTCTGAACAGTCCGTGAACCTTTAAGAACTACCTTGTCACTTTATTTGCACTATTAATTTATTTTTGTAATTTATAGTCATTTCTATGTCTCTGCACTGTACTGCTTCCTCAAACAACAGATTTCACCTCATTGATAATAAACTGGATTCTGACTGTGTTTGCAAATGAAACACAATAATTCACATTTTAAGATATTTTGCATCACTTTATAAATTCAGCTGGACACTTCCTAATATTAATCATTCCTGAGAAAATAAGATCATAAGAAATTGGTGAAGGGATGTCCCAATCAGCCCTACATCAGATGTGCCATTCATATAATGGTTAATCTGATGTTTGCCTCAACGCCACATTTCTAACTGATCTTCATTACCCTTGACTTCACTATTGAACAAAATAATCTCATTTACATTTATTTTCTTTACCTTTATATTTTAATTCTTTTTACCTCTTTACTTTCACCTCTATATTTTCAATGACTCTCTCCATAAATTTCTTATGTAGAGAATTCCTATGGTCACAATTCTTTGAAAGAAGCATTTCCTCCCATTTTCATGTTAAATGGGTAACATTTTTTGCCTCTTAGTCCTAGATTCCTTCAGAAAGAGGAAATATTGTCTTAACATTCTCCTTGTTAAACCTCTGGAAAGTATTTTATTCCAATATGATTACTTTCCATTCTTTTAAACTGTAATGGTTGCAGGTCCAACATACTTATTATCATAAAAAAACTCTATCATCTCCCAAAACAACCCCTTGAACCTCTTCTGAAGTGCCTTGAATTCAAACTGATCTCTTCCTAAAGAAGATGAATCACTGTATTAACAACAATAACTGTGATGAATACACAACATCTGGTTTGTTGCAAATGAGTTTTGATGCAGTGTCTTACAACCACAACAGTTGCTGCCTCCACTCAATACTCCATTCCAACACAGGCTAATGAATAGACCAACATTTCTAGGTGGTGGTTTATTGATTAATGGGCTACACATAACCAATGTCATCTGAAGGAAATGATTAATACAAGGAAAGCAAGAATTTAGCATCTTTGTGCTTTGTTTACATTGGTAGTGTCGATATAACCAATGTGATACAAGATCTCGTAAAGGCACATCACATTACATATATACATTGTAATTATTAAATAGTTTTAAGAAAACATCATGATGTAGTTATGAAAGCTGATGTGTTACAGTGTATGCTTTAGCATCTGGTCACGTAATTTTGAAGTATTTATCTATAGAGGTACATTTCTTAGCTTCAATTGCTCCCCAAAATTGGAAAGAAATTGATACATCTGTACATTTCAAGCAATAAAAAAATAGTTGATTTTCCAAAATAGAAATTCCTTTTCGATTCAGTTAAGTTTAAAGTAAAGTTTATACATACACATGTATATTGCCAAATGAGACAACATTCTTTCAGACAGGGCGCACAACACAGTACATATAATTCACACACTTAACACAAAGTAATATTACCACAAACAAATTAACAAACAATTAGGTGCAGTTACGATACAAGTTGAAAAGTAAGCCACATAATGCTACTGGTGCTTCATACGTGATGAGACCCAGATGGTGGTACAATAATGTCACCATATACAATCCTGAGATTCATTTTCCTGTGGGTCTACTCAGCAAATCCCTAGCTATAACAGGATCAACCAGAGTATAGAAGACAACAAACTGCAAATGCAAATATAAACTGTAAATTATTTATTAAATATTGATAAATAATGAGAACTACAGATAATGAGATTAAGAGTGCTTGAAGTGAAATCATTTGTTGTGGGAAACATCTCAATGATAGGACAAATTAGTGTAGTTATCCCCTTTTATTCAATAGCTTGATAGATGACGGGAAATAACTTCTCTTGAACCTGGTGGTGCGAGTTCTGAGGTTCTTAATTGTCCTAATGCCTGGTGGTAGGGGATTTGAACAGATGGGAGGGATTATTGAGAATGCTTAGGGCCCTGCATATGCAGCACTGCTGATAAACATCTCTAATTGATGGAAGAGAGACCCCGATGATCCTTTCAGTAGTCCTTGCAATCCTTTGTAGGACAGATGCCTAGCAACTCCCTTATTAGACATTGATGCAGCTAGTAAGGATACTCATATAAAAGTTGTTTAAGATGGGGGGTGTTGAGCCTCACTTGCCTCAATCTCCTCAGGAAGTGGAGATGCTACTGTAATTTCTTGATTAAAGAGGTGGTTTTGAGGAATCAGGGGAGATCAAAGGTTATGTTCACATCCAGAGTCCTTAGACATCCATTCATTTAGTTTATAAAAGCGAGGTTTATAGTATTCTAAATCAGTTTAGTTGTAACTTCATAACAAGTGAACTGATTTAAAACTAAGTTAGGTGCATGGTGTGACCAAGCATTAATGCATATAATACAATGAGTCAACCCAAGCACTTACCTCTGCAGTACCTCTAGAGGTCATTTTGAAATGAGAAGCAATTCACAGTTCAGCAACACAAGAAACTAAATTATCTCCAGCATTTTAGAGAGGACGTTATATTGATTCTACACTTAATAAAGGTATAGTTGTTCATCACGTCCCATATTGACAATAAGGCTAATGTCAACCATAATTCTGTGTGCCATTCCACACAAACTGTAGAGTGATGGTGACGAATAACTATTCATTAGTTCATTAAAATGCAATTCTGATGTCATTTCCCATTGGTACAGACAGGAAGACAGAGCTTCAGTGAGGAAATTACCTACTTTAAATGGTGCAGGCAATTTAAAAGGGCTTTTCTTTTTAACCCCAAGTATGCTGGGTGCAAGAGGAAGGGAATCTCCACAACCCAGAAAAAGATGTGATTATTACAGCATTCAGAGGCAGTAAATGCTGAATAGAATATTGAAGAAGGGTTTGCTTGGCTGTTTAGTTGTCAATTCTGATAAAAAGATCATATTCTGGCACACTTTACTGAGCAGTAGTGTGGCTGACATTAATGGCTGCTCTTCAACACAAATGCAATGAGACTAAGTGTTTGCTCTGTGCCACAGGCTATTGTGTCTAGGAATAGTAAAACAGGACAGCTAAGTACATGAGTAAGGAGCCGGTGGAAGAGGAGGATCTGCAGGTTTTCATGTCACTCTTCTTTAATAATCCCACATGACCATTCCACCCAGCTGTCACTGGTGAAGGAGACAAGCAGATATTTCTGTAGCTGTGAGCAAGTGAGTGTCCAAGGTGGTATGTAGTCAGCTCCAAGGATATGTCTGAGAGGGTCCTTAGCATTTTAAAAGCGAAGGATTAGAAGCTAGCAGTTGTAGTCCATGTTGGTACTAATAACACAGGTAAAAATGATCACAAAGTTTAGCAAAGAGGGAATTTATGTAGTCAGGAAGTTAAAAGTTAAAGTCTGTCCTGAGCCTCATCAGCCCGGTGCTTATGCAGGTTTCCGTGGAGTGAAGCGACTGAGAGTACGAGACTCCCCCCTGGATAGGACGCCAGTCTATTGTGAGGTTAACCCCCAGCATTTTGCCGGTACCCATTTTCAGCTGGGTGGACTGGAGCAGTGTGTGGTTGAGTGCCTTGCACAAGGACACAACACGCTGCCTCAGCTGAGGCTCGAACTCACGACCTTCAGTTCGCTAGTCTAATGCCTTAACCACTTGGCCACGCACCACAGGTAGTCAGGAAGATCGATGAAAAGCAGGATGTAGACAGTTTGATTTATGCTCCCTTCCTTTTGAGTCCTGATGAAAGGTCTTGGCAAGAAATGTTGACCAGTTATTTCCCTTGATTGATGCTGCCTGACATGCTGAGTTGTTTCAGCATTTTGTGTATGTTGCTGATCATTTCTGCATCTGCCTATCTCTCAGTTGTAATTGCAGCATTTATTCCCTGTGCCAAGAGCAAGTGAGTGTAGGAATAGGAAGGTGGGACAACTTAATATGCGACTAAGGAACTGGTGAGGACTTCTGGACTTTGGGTCATCAGCATCTCCTCTGGACAACGCTGATCTAAAGCAAGGAGACTCACAAGTTAGATGGGTGATCTGTCAGCATGAGTCCACACATTCTGCACAGTGGATGCGAGGATCCTTACTGGCTACATCACAGTCTGTTCTGGAAACAGCAACATCCAGGAACAGAAAAGGCTGCATAAAGTGGTGGATATAGCCAATCCATCACAGGGGAGTCCTCCTCATCATTGAGAACATTTATATAGATTTCTGGCACAAGAAAGAAGTATCCATCATCAAAGACCCCCACCATCCAAACTATGCCCTCTTCTCACTACTATCACCTTTCCTCCGCAGATGCTGCCCGAACTGCTGAGTTCCTCTCGCGGATTGTTTGTTGTTCAATAAGAACAACAAGGTTGTAGTGATGGGGGATTTTAACATTTGCACCATTGATGGGATTGTTTTAGTGCAGTGGGCTTAGATGGAGGGATATTTGTAAAATGCACTTAAGAAGCTTTTTTAATGCAATATATAAAGTCCTCCTCGGAGAGGGGTGGTAACCAAACAGATCTGACAGAGTGAGGATGGGCAATTCTCTGTGTAAGACCAGAAGACCATGACATACTGTATAGGAGCAGAATTAGGCCATTCAGCACATCGATTCTGCACTGCCATACCAACAGGGTAGGTTTATCACCTCTCTCAAACCTATTCTCTTGCCTTCTCCCCCACAATCTTTGATGCCCTTACTAATCAAGAGCCTATCAACCTCCAACTTACATATAAACAATGACTTGGCCTCTACAGTTGTTTGTAGTAATTAACTGAACAGATTCACCAGCCTCTGGTTAAAGTATTTCTTCATATTTTCTGTTCTAAAATAACATCCTTGTATTCTGAGGCTGTGCCATTGGATCCTAGACTCCCCTACTATAGGAAACATCCTCTCCACTTCCACTCCATTCAGGTCTTTCAATAGTGAATACGTTTCATCTCCCCCTCATTTTTATGTATTACAGTGAGTACTGGCTCAGAGTCATCAAACATTCTTCGGCTCATCTCGTGTATCTCTTCTGCAGCATTTCCAATGCTAACATATCCTTTCTCAGATAAGGTACCTAAAACAGTTCGCTATAGTACACATGTGGTTTGACCAATGCTTTGTAAAGTCTACAATGCATTAAACACTTCCTTTGTACCTCTGATTTATGATTTTGCTCCCCGTTCAGAAAATAGTTTACACTTCTATTCCTTCTACCAAAGAGTGTGAAGTTACACTTCCGTACACTGTATTCCATCTACCACTTCTTTGTGCATTCTTCTAATCTCTCTAAGTCCTTCTGCAGACTCCCTGCTTCCTTCACACTACTTGCTCCCCATCTATCTTTGTATTGCCTGCAAAGTTGCTCACAAAGCTATCAATTACATCATCTAGATCATTGACTCATAACATGAAAAGAAGTGGTCCCAACATCGACTCCTGCAGAATACCACTAGTCACCAGCAGCCAACAGCCAACAAGAAAAGGCCCCCTTTATTCATACTGTATTCCAATTACCAAGGTGCGGGTATGCTTTGGATACAGTGATCACAGTTCAGTAACTTTCAAGTTATGTGGAATATAAAAAAACGTAGAGCAGTTAAAGCACAGTGTGGATTTTTCTGTCTGTGATGTTGTGCTGTCCTTTCACCCATTTCACTCACAATTTAACCCTTCCCTCCCAAAGTCATTCAAAAAGACTAGCTTCACTCCAAAGTTAAGATCCTAAATTAAGGAAGGGTGATTTTAACAATGTAAGGCAGAATCTGAAGTTGTCTTGTGACCTGTTTCTGCAAGGATGGCCCACTGCACAAATGCCTTTGCAACAGTGAGTTCAAAATGTATTTCACACCTCACGATGTCAGTGTGCATGTCCATTAACCACCATGCTTTAGCATATTATCTACTGGGAGTACCCACAATAAGCTTTGGTGCTTGGCTAGAAACAATCATCATTTTGATATTGTGCTGCGTGAGATAAATTCTAGGTCGGTTTGTAAGTACAAAAGAGACCACTCTTCTCAATGCAGTGCAATTCTTTTTGTTTTGAAATACAAAATATAATTTATGAAATTTACTCTTGTGTTTATCAACTTGCTTTCTTTTAAAGCAGCAAATTAAGTAAGAAATGTCAACAGCAATTTGATTTCTTGAGTGATTTGTTTTCTTTATTTGTGACTGTTCTGTCAAATGCCATCAATTTAGCTTTTCATTTGGACAAAATATTTATCAAAGGAACTGCTGCAAATGCAAAATGCTATAACTTATTCATGTCAGGATAATTGAAATGGCTGCACTTCTATCTCAGACAACAATTCACTAGAATTCATTGTTAACATCTTGCTGGCATTTATCACTAAAATCATTGAAGAAACTTTCTTCCGAATAGTTTTTAATCATCAGTCGATGCTTCCAGCGTGACTTGCAAACTAGAACTGGTTTAAAAAGGGTGAAGTTTTAAGTAAAATGGTATCTGAAAATAAATGACTAATAATCAAAGACCATCTTTCCATTCTCTGAGACATTAACCTCTGGCACTCACATCTGGCCAAAGCACTTAGATAAAGCTGCCCTTTTGGTTTTTTGCAAAGCAAGTGAGTTGATTTAAAATGATAATATCCTGAAATAGCAACAAATGTCAAATGGTAACTTTAAAATCCTGTCTGTATTCTGTCAGGTCAAAAATTAGCAATAATCCCATAGCACTGAAGCAATCTCCTTTCATTGCAATTTAGATGAGAAACAACGGTTCTTGCTAACCGTGGTTCTCCTAATGCATGAACTAATTGGGCCAGAAACAAAGAACAAATCCTGTCAGCCTTCACATATTTGCATTTAGCATTGATGGTGTGCTGAGGTGGATCTCTTCTCAAATTGTCCTTGGCATGGGTTGATAGCTAGTAATACTGGGGAAAGACTTTGGCCTTCAGGAACTAATCTCTGGC
Source organism: Hypanus sabinus (assembly GCF_030144855.1). Taxonomy (NCBI): domain Eukaryota; kingdom Metazoa; phylum Chordata; class Chondrichthyes; order Myliobatiformes; family Dasyatidae; genus Hypanus; species Hypanus sabinus. The sequence goes on along the minus strand of NC_082710.1, from coordinate 128,091,838 downwards.
ATCATTTCCCGAGGGACTGTTGATACCACAGATAATGCAGACAGATCAGTGTTGTTTATTTTCCCTTGACACAGGAAAAGTAGGCTTCATTTGAGGAACGTTTTGAATGTTATGCATAGGTCAAAGATTTTGTCACAGGAAGTTTGGAACTAAGTGTCAAAACAGTCCTTGTTGTGACATAAACATTGACCAATGGGAGTAAAGCCAGAGAAAACTGTACACTGTACGTACAACCATACCTGGAAATACCATTGCAAACAAAGAACAAGTACAGCTTTGTGTTTTGATTTCAGTTCATTAACCTTGGACTCCTATGAGGGAGCTTTCCTCAGTGGAAACAATGTTGGAGTGCCAGGAGCACGTAATTGTTTCTTAATTCTACCTATAATGAAGTTTCATTGATAAGCAATGTGACCACTCCTACAACATAAGGCAGTGAGGCTAGTTCAAAATACACTGAGATTGTATTTCTCTCTGTAGACATAGAGCTCACAGGGAGACTAACAACATTGGCAAAAATTATGTATTCTCTGTGACAAAGTCCCAGCCTTGTCATAGTTAACCTTCAGTGTCTGTTCACTGACACCATTTCCAGAGAAACTGCCTGTACTATGTTTAATGCAGATAAAGCACCGTTGTCACCTGCTCACTCATCTCAAGAACACTTGACATTTTGAGTAAGGTTTTGAAAGCATTTTATTGCTGAAGCTTTGAGCCAGTGTTTCTGATTTAGGATAATGCTTCTCTGTGTACAGAAACATAATTTATATAAAATGAATATGGTATTCCTCTTTGCGCTTTATGGCACATTGGCAACAACCCTGCTGTTTCTTTAGCATTTGTCCAATTTTTTACGAGGCTGATTTGCTACCTCAATGCTCTACCCAGCACGGATGGAAGGCATACTAGAAGCAGGCCAATTCGAACCCAGGACCACCTGCCTCGAAGTCCTGTGCTGATGCTGCTACACCATCAGCTTGACATAAAATTACACCATAAGACCATTAGACATTGGAACAGCATTAGACCATTTAACCCACTGAGTCCGCTCCACCTCTTCAACATGGCTGACCCCAGATCCCATTCAACCTCAATCCCCAGCCCTCTCACCATATTCCCTAATGCCCCAATCAATCAGGAATCTATCATTGCTGATCATTTTTTCCCCTCCTCAGCCTTACTCCCCAGCCTTCTCCCCACAAACTTTGAGGCCATCTCCAATCAAGAACCTGTCAAGCTCTGCCTGAAATATACCCAATGACCTGGCCTCCACATCTGCCTGTGGTAATAAATTCCACAAATTCACCATCCTCTGGCTAAAGAAATTTCTCCAGATCTTTTTTAAAATGGATGCACCTCTATCCTTTAATTCCAACAAGTTTATCAGGTAGGATTGTCCCTGAAGGAAACTATGCTGACTTAGTACTATCTTGTCCTGTGTCACCAAGCACTTCATCGCCTCGTCCTTAACGATTGACTATAACATCTTCCCAAACACTGAGGTCGTGCTAACTGGTCTACAATTTCCTTGGTGCTACCTTCTTCCTTTCTTAAAGAGTGGAGTGATATTTGCAATTTTCCAGTCCTCTGGCACCATGCCAGAGTCCAATGGCTTTTCAAAGATCATTACTAATGCCACCACAATCCCTAGGGTGCAGTTCATTTGGTCCGGGTGACTTATGTACTTTTAGCTCTTTCAGCTTTTTGAGCACCTTCTCTCTTGCAATAGTAACTGCACCCACTTCTCTTCCTTCACACACTATAACATCAGGCATACTATTAGTGTCTTCCACAGTGAAGACCGATGCAAAATTTACTACATCCAATCAATCTTTATATGTAAGCTATCTTATATATTTATTGTGTTTTTATTATTGTTTTCTTTATCATATTGTGTTTTATTCATTCTGCATCAGATCCTGAGTAACAATTACTTTGTTCTCCTTTGCACTTGTGTACTGGAAGTGGCATTAACAATCCTGCATCTTGAATATGGGAGCTGGAAATTTTGTGCAAGGCTGATGTTCTAATTTGGCCTAAGGTGAATGTTAAGAACGAGAATTGAATGATAAAGATACAGAGACTAGGGTAAGACTAAAGGTAATTTTGGTTTAGATATATCAGTGTTTGCCAAAGGGGGTCATGGAACTTAATGTTCAGAAGAAAGTCTGAGAAATAGCAGTTTTAATACTATAAGATATAGGAGCAGATTTAAGCTGTTTGGCCCATCGAGTCTGCTCTGCCATTTCATCATGGCTGCTCAATTTTCCCCCTCAGCCCCAATCTCCTGCCTTTCCCCCATATCCTATTATGTCCTGACTAATCAAGAAGCTATCAGCCTCTGCCTTAAATATACCCAATGACAGCCCCCTGTGGCAACAAATTCCACAGATTCACTGCTTTCTGGCTAAAGAAATTCCTCCTAATCTCTGTTCTAAAAGGATGCGCTTTATTTTGAGGCTGTGTCCTCTGGTCTTAGAATTCTCCCACCATAGAAATCATCCTCTCCACATCCACTCTATTGAGGCCATTCAAAATTCGATAGGTTTCAATGAGGTCACCCCCTCATTCTCCTGAATTCCAGTGAGTAGAGGCCCAGAACCATCAAACATTCCTCATATGACAAGTCTCCATAATCTCTTCGGCCACCTACATCAGAAACCTGGGATGTAATCCATCTGGTCCAGTTGACTTATCTACATTCTGATCTTTCAGTTTCCCAAGAACCTTCTCCCTAGTAATGGAAACTTTACACACTTCTGTCCCTTGACACAATCGAACGTCAAGGATACTGCTGGCGTCCTTGACAGTGAAGACTGATGCAAAATACTTTTACAGTTCATCCGCCATTTACTTGTCTCTCATTACTACCTATCCAGCATCATTTTCCAGCAGTGTAATATGTAGAAAACGGTGGGGTCAAGAAAAATAATGAAAAGGTAGAGCTATGGATGCATGTAGAAAATCATGTCAGGGGTTTATTGATGATATTGTTCTTGAGAAAGAAGAGGCAGGATACAAAGTAGGTTCTCGGGCTGGCTATGTGAGTGGTGAAAGTAATGGCTAGAGCTAGGGATAATAGAGATGGATCATAGGAACTGAGATAAATTGTGAGCAGCCCCACTAAGTTGGGCAAAGACAGAGAGATAGTGAGTTAAGGGGTCTGCTGAGAAGTTGGAGATGGAGCTTTTGGGCTGAGATATGGAGATTTAATGGATTATAATCGGGATCGAAGGGAGGATTAATTGTGTTATTAGTCAGGACCATGTCTATTCATTGGTGAGAAAGAAACTTGGGAAAAGGTTGTGGGAAGAGTAAGATGGACTTGGAAAATGGATATCATCCTGATGAAATAACACACTGGCACAGATCTGGTCAGATACAAGATTAGGTCAGTATGGAAATGGGGGGGCTATCTGTCATAAAGCTTTACAATATTATTATTCAATAAAGTGAAAACACATTTGAGAAGATTTGAGAAGCATGGGATGATGAAAATAATTATGCCAAAATGGGATAGGGTGGGGGCAGGGATTTCCCCTGAATATAAAGATATCATCAAGCTCTCTCCTTTGTACTAAATGCACCCTACCAGTATATGTAAATATGCCACATATACTAACATGGCACTGTAGGTGTCAACATAAGTAGTCAATAATTTAATCACTGGGTTTATACAGACAGTGATTAGCTCCTCAATGTTGACATGTACCTAGCTATAAGTGCTTGAAGAAATTGAGATGGGGTATGGAACCAACTAAAAGAGTATGTGGATCTGTGAGTATTAAGACAGTGGATAACAAGGACTTAGCGCATAGTCTAAGTTCATGATCGGGGATCCTCACCACCCAGGTCATGCTCTCTTCTCACTGCTTCCATCAGGTAGAAGGTTCAGGAGCCTCAGGGCTCACACCGCCAGGTTACTAACCCTTAACCATCAGGTTGTTGAATAAAAAGGGGCAACTACACTTAACTTCACTTGCCCCATTGTTGAAGTATTCCAAAAACCAATGATCTCACTTTAAGGACTCCTTACCCCATTATCGCATGTTCTTGTTATTTATTGCTATTTATTTATAGTTGTATTTACATGTTTTGTTGTCTTCTGCACTCTGGTTGTCATTCACTGATCCTGTTACAGTTACTATTCTACAGATTTGCTGAGTATGCCCACAGGAAAATGAATCTTGGGGAAGTATATGGTGATAAATATGTACTTTGATAATAACATTTACTTTGAACTTTGAAATTTGTAGTTTAAGGGAGTATTCTTTTAAAGAGGAGAGGTAAATAAATAACAATCTTGCAAAAAGGAGATGCTATCTGAAGAAAGGAAATCTTTTATAACAGCTGGCTGAAGTCGTTTATCCATAGATAATATGATGATGAGAATTTATATGATCTTTATAGTCAGCATGAGCACTGGGAGAGCAGGTGAAAGAGAAAACAAGGAGAGAGAGAGAGAGAGAGAGAGGGAGTATTGGTGCATGTAGCACAGGGAGGAATCTGAAGTACTTAGCTAAGAAATGGGTCAAATAGCAATGTGATCTGAATGGATTGTCTCAACTTTAGCAACAAGGGTATCCATGAGCATCTCCAATGCCAATTACGGTGCGAAGTTAAAGCACTTGGAATTGAGAATAAAAAACTTGCATGCATTAAAAAATAAATTCCAGATGGGAAAGAGGCAATAGGAATTAATGACACAATCATAAGAGATTCTGCAGATGCTGGAAATCTTGAGCAATGCACACAAAATGCTGAAGGAACTTAACATGTTAGACAGCTGGAGGAATGCAGCAAGTTGGGCAGCATATGTGGAGGGGAATAAACTGATGATGCTTTGAGGCTGAGACCCTTCGGGAGTTCTGATGAAGGGTCTCAGCCTGAACCACCATCTGTTTATTGCCCCCATAAATGCTGGCTGACTTGCTGAGTTCACCCAGCAGTTTGTTTGTGATGCAATAGAAATTAATGCTGTTTTTTATGGATTGGCAGGTGATAACAAATGGAGTCATATTCATGGAAAAAATCCTGTATTAATTACGCTATTCTCCTCACATTCCAATGAACACCCCCGCCCACCCCAATCCTCTTCAGCTACTCACCTAGATACAGCAGTAGTAGCAATATACAGGTGGCAAAGGACATGGGAGAAAACTGGAGCACCCAGAATAAATCCATTGAGTCACAGACAGAGAAGGCAAACTCCATAGATATCAAGAGCACCAGAGATTAATATTGAACCCTGACTGCTGGATCTGTGCACAGCAGTTCAATCCAAAAGAGGTACAGCTTGGTAGATTAATTGGCCACTTTAGGTTGCTCCTAGAGTGTAGGTGATGAGCAGAACCTGAGAGGAGTTGAAGAAAATGTTTGGACGGTAGAAGAATGAAATTAATGGAATAATGCAATGGTGGGTGCAGACTTAATAGCTTAAGGACTAGTTTCACTCTATGACTTTATGACACTGCAGTACCCATAAGCTAGTGGAGTGCTATCGGGATCAGAGTTTGAGCCTTAGCTTCTCACAATATATATCAAAGTTCTGGATGAGAAAAATCAAATGTAGTATTCCAAAACATGCCTGTGATTGAGATTGTGAATCTTGCGGAGAATACAAAGAGGCTTCAAGACAATTTAGACAGCTTGAGTGAGTGGGCACCATGTAGTTGGATTGACATGGATAAAAAGTGAAGTTATTCATTTTTGTTGGAAAAACATAAAAGGGAAAGTATTATTTAGGTGGTGAATTATCTAAGAAATGTTGATATAGAGCATAGAGAAGTTGTACTCGATATAAAATTGAAAGAAGCATATTGTTCAAGAGGCTGTCTGACTTAAATGTATTTTGTTTTTCTATCAAATCTTTGTTTGGCCACCAAGGGAACCACCATCTGATTGAAAAGTTTATTATTCTGTTTCTACATGCGACTGGTTTATATTTGAGAATTTGAGTTTCTTGAAATTCTGTAATTAATTGTACATCCTGTGGAGGGCAGTAATACACCTAGATGTGTCTAAACTGCTGGAAATAGAAGAAGAAGTTGATGTGCACTAATCCATAAGGAGAGGTTGGATATACCAGGTTTGTTTCTTTTTGGGGTGGTCAAGGCTGTGGAGTGTTCTGATAGAATTCAATTCAATTCTATTTTACTCAGGCAGGTTTACTTGTCATTTCACCATATATGAATACCCTGAATACAGCCAAATGAGACAGTGTTACTCCAGATTTGAATTGCAAAAGACAGTACAAAGTCACACAGCACAAAGCACACGTCGCATGTAAAAGATAGCAAGCACATACAGCTATCAGCAAGATATAGGCATACAGTAATAAAAAAAAGTCCTGACTTGAGCCACAATGGAACTTGCCTTCTGCCGAGCGAATACTGAGTGTAGCAGTGCCATCCCACCTCCAGGTGGAGCACTCCAGCTCCAATGCCTCTCTCCGAGTGGCTGTAAACAGTCAACTCCACAGCTTGAGGCCTAGCAAAGGATATCAGTAAAATAAAACCACACAGCATATATGTATAAGTTTATAAGATTATGTGTGGCAAAGATACTGTAGAATAGTGAGAATAGTGAACTGATGTTTTCCCCCAGTTTTAAAAGTCTAAAACTAGATGGAAGCTGAGAAAAGTTCAAAGGAAATGTAAAAAGCAAGTTTATTTTTGCTGAGTGGTAGGTGAACGTACTGTTCTACGTTCAGTCACAAGAAGTTATTTTGTAGGTACAACTGCAATTAAGTACGCAGTTTTGAATTTGGGCCCCATCATTTAGGGTTTGGATGCAAGACCAAGGTTACGGTTACGGTTATGGGTCTACAGCATGAGCATACCTGAAGCATGGTGTGGAATTAATGTCTCCTTAACTTAGAAAAGATAGATTGCAAGTGCTACAAGGATTCACCAGATGAATTCCTGGTATAACAGTTCTCTGGTATGAATAGGGATTAGATCAGCTTGGTCTGTATTCATTAAAAGAATGAGAAGAGAGGCCATGGAAACATAATATTGTGATAAGGCCTGACAGCCTAGATGTTTACTTTGGCCAGGGATTCTAGAACGAAGGATCACTGACTCAGTATTCATGGCCTGACATTTAGCATTGAGATGAAGAGGAATGTTGCAGGGAGCTGTAAAATTATGATGGGCGAGGGAAGAGAAGTGAGTGCAGTTACTATTACAAGGAAGAAGGTACTGATAAAGCTGAATGACCTAAGGGTACGTAAGTCACCCAGACCAGATGAATTGCACTCGAGGGTTCTAAAAGAGGTAGCAATAGAGATTGTGGCAGCATTAACATTGATCTTTCAAAAATTATTGGACTCTTGCATTATGCCAGAGGACTAGAAAATTGCAAATGTCACTCTACACTTTAAGAAAGGAGGAAGGCAGCAGAAAGGAAATTATAGACCAGTTAGCCTGACTTCAGTGGTTGGGAAGATGTTGGACTCAATTGCTATGGATGAGGATATGGAGTACTAGGTGACACAAGTCAAGGTAGGACAAAATCAACATGGTCTCCCTATAGGAAGTTCTTGCCTGAAGAACCTGTTGGAACTCTTTGAGGAGATTACAAGTAGGATAGATAAAGAGGATGCAGTGGATGTTGTATATTTGACAAGGTGCCACACATGAGGCTGCTTATCAAATTAAGAGCCCATGGTATTATAGGAAAGGTATTGGCACAGTTAGAGCATTGGCTGATTGGCAGGAGGCAGTGAGTGGGAATACAAGGATCCTTTTCTGGTTGGCTGCCAGTGAATAGTGGTGTTCCACAGGGGTCAGTTTTGGGACCGCCTTTTTATGGGGTATATAAATGATTTAGCTGATGGAATAGATGGCTTTATTGCCAAGTTTGCAGATGATACAAAGACATGTGGAGGGGAAGGTAGTGTTGAGGAAACAGGTAGGATGGCAAAGGACCTAGACAGATTAGAAGAATGGGCAAGAAAATGACAAATGAAATACAATGTTGGAAAATGCATGGTCTTGCACTTTGGTAGTAGAAATAAATATGCAGACTGTTTTCTAAAATGCAAAGGGACTTGGAAGTCCTTGTGCAGAACATCCTAAAGGTTAACTTGCAGGTCGTTTCAGTGGTGAGGAAGGCAAATGCCATGTTAGCATTCATTTCAAGAAGTCTAGAATACAAGAGCAGGGATGTGATGCTGAAACTTTTTAAGGTGTTGGTGAGGCCTCACCTTGAGTATTGTGTAAAGTTTTGGGCCCCTCATCTTAGAAGAGATGTGTTGGCATTAGCGAGGATGCAGAGGAGATTGACAAGGATGATTCCAGGAATTAAATGGTTATCATATGAGGAACGTTTGATGGATCTGGGTCTGTACTCACTGGAATTCAGAAGAATGGTGGGGGGGGGGGGCGGGGAGTCTCATTGAAACCTTTTGAATGTTGAAAGGCATAGACAGTGTAGATGTGGAAAGGATGTTTCCCATGGTGGGAGAGTCTACGACAAGAGTGCACAGCCTCAGGATAGAGGAGCATCCATTCAACACAGAGATGCAGAGTAATTTCTTTAGCCAGAGCGTGGTGAATTTGTGGAATTTGTTGTCACGTGAGCTGTGGAGGCTGGGTCGTTAGGTATATTTAAGACAGAGATTGATAGGTTCTTGATTGGACATGGCATCAGAGGTTAAGGAGAGAAGGCCAGGAAATGGGGTTGAGCATGAGAAAAGAAAAGGATCAGCCATGATTTAATGGTGGAGCAGACTCAATGGACCAAATAACATAATTCTGCTCCTATGTCTTATGATCTAATAAAGTAACACTATGCATATGAGTACCTGTACATAATGTGATTCTAACAGGAAAAGGTAAAGATATCCTCACTAACCTGAACCCAGCTTACTTACATTTTCTGGACATCATCTGTCTCCCTCAACCTGATCCATTATTGTTCTGGTAATGATCAAGACTTGCTTTTATCATTCCTTCTTTTGCATGAGGAGTTTAATTAAAAAAGTAAATACAAATATAGTACCAATAATTTTGGGAAGGCTCAATTAGTATCTGGAAGAGATATATCATCCTTGTTCAGCAATGACTACATTCTACCATTAGATGTCATGAGTACACAATTATCAAACTCAGTTAACATGGCACAAGCACATAAGACTGACATAAATAATGCATAGACAATACCACTAGAATATCAAAGAAGGGAAACTGACATATTGCATGCCTTAGTACAATCAACCTTTATTCTCTATTAGATTAACAGTTTAGGTATTCCATGCTCACAAAGATCTGTGATAAAATTTTAATAGCCAAAGGTCAAGTCTTGGAGATGTACCACTTCTCCAAGACTGAAGATAAAAGATCATTCCTTCAAATATTCTTCAATTTGTGCTTTATCTTCCTAAAGGTAGAATAATATTCCCACAAATGTGATACTTTTCGTGTTTAAACTGATCTAATGTCCAATATAAAATAAACAGATTAATTATATTGAAGGAAGGCCAAAAATGTACAAAACAAGTTTTCATGAACAATTGTGTGTACCTCGAGACTAGAGAAGCACAAGTGTGACAGTTTTTCTGCAGCATGCAATTAGTGGAGTTTAACAGTGCATATATTTTGTGGCAGCTACCATGTTATAATGTGCAATTAGCATATGTCTTGTTATGTCATCCTGTCAATGGGAGATTCTGTTGCTGTGAAATTTACTTGCAACACCACAGTGTGTACTCATTACTACCAATGCTGATGTTTTTTTTCCCCTCTACTCCCTTTCTCTTGCCTTTGTATGAAAAGGATCTAAAGAAATATGAAAATACATTATCAAGGGTCAGATGCAATAGTCCACAATGTTGAGTGCAAAGTAATTGCATATCTATTTATTTCCAATCTCAGTGAGTACATTCCAACATAGAGTTAGGAAAGGCATTTTGATTTTGTTAGTCTTTGATATTTATCACTGAGATATCAATGAGATCAGGCATTAAAGGATTTCTCTCTCTCTCTCTCTCTCTCTCTCTCTCTCTCTCTCTCTCTCTCTCTCTCTCTTCTCTCTCTTCTCTCTCTCTCTCTCCTACACATGCATTTTTTTTCTCAAAATAGTTTTCATTTGTTCCTCTTTCTCATTATTCCTTTCTTTGTCCTTCTGGCTGTCTCTCTCTCTCTCTGTGCCTGTTTCCCAATACAAAATGAACTGATACAAATGCAGAATGTTACAAATACTGGAGCTTTGAAATATAAGAAAGAAATGCTGGTAAGACATTCAGTTGCAACCATGAAAAAAAGAGTTTATCAAAACTGAAAATATTAGATTTTAAAATTTTAGAATTTTATTTTTAATTTTAGAAGTTACAATTGATCAGGATTAATGTCTTGTAGTGAAAGAGCATTCCTGACTCCACAGAATCAGATCTTCATCCATGAGGCAACCATTCCAAGTTCCAGGTTCAATTTAAATTTATTATTGAAGCAACCCCGAGTTTCATTTTCTTGTGGTATACTCAATTAATCCATAATAAAATAATAACCATGATAAAAAAGATCACATCAAATTAGGTGTTCAACCAATATGCAAAAGTTATCAAATTGTGCATATACTAAAAGAAAGAAATAATAATAATAATAATACTCAACAAATAAGCAAGAAGTATTGAGAACATCAGATGAAAAGTCTTTGAAATTAAGTCCATAGGTTGAGGGAACATTTCAATGATGGGGCAAGTGAAGTTGAGTGAAGTTATCCCCTTTAGTTTAAGAGCCTGGTGGTTGTACTAACTGTTTTCAAACCTGGTGCTGTGAGTCCTGAGGCTCCTGTATCTTATTCCTGATGGCAGCAGCGAGAAGAGAGTATGTCCTGTGTGGTGGGGATCCCTGATGATGGATGCTACTTTCCTGCAACAATTTGTACAGATGTGCTCAATGACGGGGAGGCTTGATGGACTGGGCCATATCCACTACTCTAGTAGGATTTTCTCCTCAAGTGCATTGGTGTTTCCATACAAGGCTGTGATGCTGTTAGTCAATTTACTCTTCATCACACATCTATAGAAGATTGGCAGTGTTTTAGGTGCCATGCTGAATCGTCACAAACTCCTTCTTCTTAACTGCATTTATGTGCTGGGCTCAGGGCAGGTCCTCTGAATTGATAACACTGAGGAATTTAAAGATGCTGACCCTCTCCACCTCTGTTAGGAGTATTGTGGACCAGCTGCCACATGATTGATGACTCTGGCTTCAACAGCCATTCAAGACAAAGCAATCTGCTTGCTTCATACACAAAATACGTTTCCTTCCACCTTGGCACATAGAAGCTGCAAAGTTCAGCAGAAAGAGCCGACCAGACCTATGACTTCAGCTGCCAAAAATACAAAGGCACTTCGGAACACCACCAATTGCAAGTAATCAAGTCATGCTGTATCCTAAACTGAAATATCTAAATCACTGTCCTTTTATTATCTAAATCCTGGAACTCTCTATCAGAAGGACTCCAGTGGTTGAAGAAAGATTCCAATGCTTGAATCTTTCAACTTCTTTGTACAGAATTGGATGGCCAATTGTTGCTTGTCTTTCCAGAGAAGATATACCTTATAAGCAATCAAATATTTATATTCAATAAGAGGGAAAGAGAAGGAAGAATAAAATAGAAGGCCTGTGTTTAGAGGAAAACAGGGTATTTCCAACAAGGATTTGGTCTTTTATCTTTCAAAACTGTGAAGGGAATCAACAAATTTCTCATCGATGACTTGCTTTTCGACAAATAGCTGGCAATAAACAGCTAATCTGTTCAATTATTTATTGTGAGATTTCTAGATGCAATCTGACTTCTGATATATTTCCATCTGGTGGCTGCACTTTGAAAATTCTTCATTAGGTGTGAAGCCTGTAGAGTCAATCAGAGGTCATGAAAGGAAAATGGAAGTCTTTCTACTGCTGTGTTAGCTGTTCAATTGTCACCACCTTTTCAGGCACTTCTTTTCAAAATGGTACCATACTCACCTTCAAAAAGGAAGCAGTTTTCACGATTGTTGCACAAACTCATATTTTCTTTCTCAAATGCTAATGTATTTCTTCATCACAAATTTATGACCATCTTTCTTAAAACTCCGTTAGTGAATATTTTACTCTGGTTTCACTCCTCCTTACTGATGCAAGTTATGCAAATAACATTGTTTATTACTGAGATTCTGATGTATTTTCAATTCTCATCCACCTTCAACACTCCTTATTCATGGTTACACACTATATATATTTTTAATTGTCCTTGCAGGGTTCAATGTAACCAGAAGAATCTCAAAAAATGGTGTACATCACATCTCCAATATTAAGATAAGACTGCAATTTGTATAAATGTTATGTCTTTTCGTTTCTTCTTTTTTGCTTCTATATACTGTCCCTGATCAATGCCCACAGAACTCTTATTCTGCACCATAGCTGCAACCATTATTCAAGATTGTTTATTGTCATTCCTCAGTACATGAATGTAAAGGTGAATGAAATGATTGACAACTGATTGTTCAGTATCCTGTCTTTGAAAGCCAAAAGTTTCCTTTCATGTATAAAAACTAGAAAATCCAAAACTATCCATGCTTCTTTGCTATCATTTGGAAGTTTATGTTTGGCTATGATCTCCATTTGACCGGACTCCTGGAAAAATCAATGTCCTGGGCCTTTCTGTCAGAGAGAGATGCATTATAGAACTGCCAGCCCACTGTGTCCACAATTTGACACTAATCTAATTCTTTTTGTTCTCTCCACATTCTCATCAACTCTCTACAAGTGCTACAATTATCTCCACACTGTGGGTAACTTACAGTGACTACTTAATTTATCAACCCACTTGTCTTTGGGTGGGAAGAAACTAGAGCAGTTGGGAAAAATCCATACCTGCACAGATAACACCTGGGGTCTCTGGGGCTGCAAGCCAGAGACTCTACTAGCTGCATCATTGTGCTATCCTGCACGGACTTCCTTATTCCAAACTGGTGATACTGTTTCCATTTCTTTAAATCTGTTCTATAGGTATCCATGGGAGCCCTAGTTGAGAAGGCGCAGTGGAATTTGAGCTATTAAGTCAATGGACAAGCAGTCAGAGTTATGGGTCCAGTGAAAAAATTTGAATCCCTAATGACTGGGGAATTTAAATTCAAGTACAGTGGATTCTGATTGGGCCATCGGTTAAATAGAGCAGTTGCTTATTTGGGACAATTCTTAAAGAACAAAAACTAATGAAGAATATAGCCAAGATTTCCTTCATTTTTTTGGGACACTATGCTGCTTAATTAGGATGCAATACTGTTACCAAACAGTTTCTAACTAGCATCAGTCGCGGTCACTTGCATGGTTGCTAGGCACTGTACTGTGCTTAGTGTGAACAATTTTAAACTAATGTCAGTTGTATGTATTTGTGTTCAAAAAGTAGAGATTTTAGTTACTGATAGTAGGCGATAAATAAGCTATAAGACAATTCAGAACTATTTTGCTCACTGCAATTTCAAGCATTCAGTTTTGGAGATGCTAGAAATGGTTGTGAGTGAAAATGAAATGATTTCACTATTTAAACAAGTTAGGGACAAAAAAGAATTTGAAGTTATTGACAATCGTCTTCAATGGTACAATGAAAATGAAGATGTGGAAGATGCAATTGTCAATCGCATAACTGCCTGTGCTGATTTTGTTCATTTACAGCAAAATAAAGTGGCAATGTACACTGGATAAATTTCTTCACCAGTAACTATTAGGAACTAATACATAGTCTTATAGTATTATAATAGTTTTGGTTCAAATTTGTTCACTATTTTGTTTAAGTACATAATATGTTGATTGTTTTCAAGAAACTGTGGGTAATTGGGGAAGCTGCTTAATTGAGCCAAATATATTGCTCCCAAAGAGTTCCAATTAACCAGATTCGACTTTTTTAAAATCAATCTGAAATTTTTAAAATATCCAGTGCCGGCAACAATGCTATAAAATTATTGGACTGTTGTTAAAGTTTATCTAGTTCACATAGTTCCATCAAAGAAAGAAATCTGCTCTGTACAATGGTGCTTCAACTGCCTAACACCCTCAGTGACCTCAATTCAATCCTGACTTTGTGTGCTGTGTAGTCCTACTTGGGTCACTCCCAGGTGCTCCAGTTTTTTCTCCCCCACATGTCATAGATGGGAAGCTTGTTAGGTTAATTTGCTACTGTAAGTTGCCTCTAGTTTCAGAATGGTGAAGTTGTGTGTTATCATTAAAAGTGAACAATTACTACACAATATCAAGGGAAGTATAATGAAAAGTAAATGGAGATATAAAAAGATATAAAATTTCTACCATTCATATGATGGTCTTGTTACTGAAGATGGGACAGAAGGCCTTGGTCTCAGATTCCCCTCGTGCTAAATCTTGAGGAGGGAATGTGGTTGTTGAGAACATAGGTAGAATTAAATGATACTGATATAGGATTTGTATCAGTAGGTTTTTGATGATTGGATCAAAACACCTGGTTCCAATCCCATATGCCTCTGGGCCTATATATAACTGCTGAACCAACAATATGCTTGACTGTTTAGTTTAAGGGCAATGAGAGATGAACAATTATTGGCAGAATTGTAAAATGCAAATAAGTGAAAATTCAGCTATTTCATTTGGAGGCCATTGCATCAATGATGCCTTCAGTTAAATCTTTATAAAGGGTGAATTAATGTATAGAAGTAAAGTGGTGACCAAAAGAAAAGGTAAGAAATTGAAAATGCTAAGAGAGAGTTCAGTGATCTGTGAAGGAATGGGACTAACTTTAAACTTATTTTTGAAATATTTACCTGTTCCTTCTTTCTTTTTCCATTCATATTGGCTCACTCCTGCTCTTCTCCTCCTCATTTCCTTTCATCCATGGTCAACTATCCTCTGAGATTAGACTCCTTTTTCAGCCCTTAACTTCATCCACCTACCCCACCTGTGGTGAACTACATATACCTGTCTGGACGCGCCCCCTGCTGACTGCTCCTGTGGCTCCTCCCACAGACCCTTGTATAAAGGCGATTGAGGCCTGAGCCCAGCCTCTCAGTCTCCAGGATGTAGTATGGTGGTCAGCCACTGCTTGTTCTTTCTTCCAGTCAGTAAAAGCCAATATCTCACCTTTACGTCTCAGAGTGAGTTATTGATGGTGCATCACTGTCCCAACCATATACTCCATTACCCCCTTCCCAAACCACCCACCTCCCCCCTTTTCACCTGTCTCACCTGTTACTTGCTATCTTATACTCCTTCCATTTCCCCTGCCTTCTTATTCTGACATCTACACCCTTCCTTTCCAGTCCCAAATGCCCAAAATATTGACTGTAATTCCCTACTACAGATGCTATACTCCTGCTGAATTCCTCCAGTATTTTCATTCTGCTGCTCAAGGTTTTCAGCACGTGCTGAATCTCTTCTGTAAATGTTTCTTTAATTGGTTCAATTTTCTTCATCATTTATGCCCACTTTAATAGTCCAATGTTCAAGGTAAACATTATTATCAAAGTACATATATGTCACCATTTACAACCCTGGCATTCATTTACTTGCGGGCATGCTCAGCAAATCTATAGAACAGTAACTATTGTGCAACACTATCAGTGAAAGATCAATTAGAGTGCAAAAGACAACAAACAATGCAAATGAAAATATAAATAAATAGCAATAAATAATGAGAACATGAGTTAATGAGATAAAGAGTCTTTAAAAGTGAAATAATTGGTTTTTGGAACATCTCAGTGGATGGGCATGTTTCAATAGGTACATTTAATGTCAGAGAAATGTTTACATTACACATCCTGAAATTCTTTTTCTTCTCAAACATCCACAAAAACAGAGGGGTGCCCCAAAGAATGAATGATCGTAAATGTTAGAACCCCAAAGACCCCCAGCACCCCCTTCCATGCATAAGCAGCAACCAAGTAACGACAACTTCTTACCAGAGAAAAACCATCGGCATCTGCCCATTGAGCACTCAGAAGGACACAGACTTGCAGTACCCAAAAGACTACTCATCCGCCTGGTAATTTGATATACCACAGGCTCTCACAGGTGTCCCTATTTCCCAGTGAAAGGGGAGACATAGCAAAACAGCTTGCCAATTTATGATGTTAAAAGTCCGTGGCATCACTTTTCCCAAGCTCTGTGCCCAAAGAACTCGAGTCTCTGGGCACACAGCCGGCAGCCAGCTTGCTGCTTACAATTTTCCGTCTCCCACAAAGCACCAGGCAGCAGCACCGGCCTCGAGTCCGCCTGCCTCCAGCCACAAAATATCTGGCACCCTGAAGGCCCGCTAGTCCTCCAGGCCACTTCTTTGGCATATCGAAGAGCAGCCGGTCATGATGCCTCGAGAACAGGTCCCATTTCCACAAAGAACCGAAGTCAGCGTGTAACTCCAGGTCAAGGTCTTCCACAGAGTGAGTGTCGTTACCCCTTTTTATTCAAGAGTCAGATGTTTGAGGAGGAGCAACTGTTCTCAAATCTGGTAGTGGAGGTCCTGAGGCCCTTGTATCTTGTATCTAACGGAAACAGTGAGAAGAGCGCATGACCTGGATGGTGGAGATCTTGGATGATGGATGCTGCTTTCCTACGGCAGTCTAGATGTGCTCAATAGTTGGGAAGGCTTTACCTATGATGTATTGGGCTCAATCCACTACCATTTGTAGGGTTTTCCATTCAAAGGCATTGGTGTTTCCATACCAAGCCATGATGCAGCCAGTCAAAGCACTGTCCACTACTCATCTATAGAAGTTTGCCAACAGTTTAGATATCATACCAAATTTCTGCAGACACCTAAGGAAATGACGGAGCTGTTGTCCTTTCTTTGCAATTGCACTTAGGTGCTGGGTTCAGGACAGATCCTCTGAAATAGTAACACCCAAGAATTTAAAGTTGCTAAAATTCTCCACTCTGACATACATGGTAAATGACAGGGCATTGAGGAATGCAGTGGAACAGAGTAATCTGGGAATAATGGTGCATAGTTCCCCGAAGGTGGAATCTCATGTGGATAGGGTGGTGAAGAAAGCTTTTGGTATGCTGGCCTTTATAAATCAGAGCATTGTGTATAGGAGTTGGGATGTAATGTTAAAATTGTACAAGGCATTAGTAAGGCCAAATTTGGAGCATTGTGTACAGTTCTAGTCACCAAATTATAGGAAGGATGTCAAAAAAAAAGAGAGAATACAGAGAAGATTTATTAGAATGTTACCTGGGTTTCAGCACCTAAGTTACAGAGAAAGGTTGAACAAGTTAGGTCTTTATTCTTCGGAGCGTAGAAGGTTGAGGGGGGACTTCATAGAGGTACTTAAAATTATGAGGGGGGTGGATAGAGTTGACATGGATAGGCTTTTTCCATTGAGAGTAGGGGAGATTCAAACAAGAGGACATGAGTTGAGAGTTAAGGGGCAAAAGTGCAAAAGTTTAGGCTAACACGAGGAAGAATTTCTTTACTCAGAGTGTGGTAGCTGTGTGGAATGAGCTTCCAGTAGAAGTGGTAGAGGCAGGTGCGATATTGCCATTTAAAGTAAAACTGGACAGGTATATGGACAGGAAAGGAATGTAGGGTTATGGGCTGAGTGCAGGTTGGTGGGACTAGGTGTGAGTAAGCGTTTGGCATGGACTAGAAGGGCCGAGATGGCTTGTTTCTGTGCTGTAATTGTTATATGGTTATATATGATCCTCTGATGAAGACAGGCCCATAGACCTGTGGTTTCCCTCTCCTGAACTATAATCAGTTCCTTGCTTGCAGACATTGAATGAGAGGTTGTTGTTAGGACACCACTCAGCCAGATTTTCAATGAATGGTTTGGAATATCTTTGACAGTTCCTTCAGAAAAAAAAGCTGTGCTTTCTGTCAAGACTTCTTTAATGCCTTGCCATCATCTGGTCCACTCTCCAAAACTTGATGGTGCTGTGGCCAAGCTTGGCAAGATTTTGACAACCAGATCTGTGAGCCCAGGTGGCAGGGAATGACTGGAAGTATCTCCAGGTGGCAGGTCAGAATCATGGAAGGTCTTGAGCATTGATCAGCAAATGGATATAAAGCATACATAAAGCATTCAGTTCACAGAAGCAAACCCACTGCAGTAAATTAAGGATGATAAAACAACATCTGTATCTCAGTTCTTGCCATCCAACATTTTCATTATTGTATCTGGATTGACTCCAAAGAGCTAACCCCAAATTTTACATCAGTTCCCTGTTTTCTTGGAATCTTACTAGAGTAACATATGTAAATAGCCACAGCACAGTAATATTAGGTTGATTTTATTTTGCCGGTAAGAATGCAGAGAGGCCAAATACTTACCTCGTTTATCCACTCAGGAAGGTTCACATCTTGCAGAGGATTGCAGTATTTGATAAATATGGTCAGGCAAATTAAAATGATCTGCTCTGGTATAGCAGTTCTCTTTGTTGAGTGTTCATTCATCAATTCCATGAAGAGAACACTGTAAGTAAATTCATCCACCAATATTTGAAATGCAGTTAAGTTAAAAGGATGTCCTAATAAATCTGTATTGTATGTATGTGTATATCTATTGGGAAATAAAATTTTCAGTTGATAACAATATTTCAACTGCACATTATCTGTCTCAAACAGGGAACACTCAAGTTTTGTGATACCAGGAAGCAAATTAAGTGGAAGTGTAGCATATAAATTTGTTGTTTCTGATGATTTTTTGGGCACTTTCAGAGATGCAAATGTCTGTGCCAAGTACTCCCAGGATGGGCAATGCACCTAATTGCAAACTAGTCCATTTCAATAACATGCCTCAAACCTCAAATTCGTCTTTCAAGTCTTTTCATTTTCTTTGTTTAACACCTCTCTGAGCAGGCTAAGTCCATTTCTCTGTTTAAAGTCTCACGTAGGCTAATTCTATTTGTGCAAATTTTTGAGAAAATGTAAAATGGCTCTACTTTTAATTACAAGATGCTGGAGGAACGCAGCAGGCCAGGCCGCATCTATGGAAAAGAGTAAACAGTCGGTGTATTGGGACAAGACCCACCGTCAGGACTGGAAAAAAAAAAGATGAGATGTCAGAGTAAGAAGGTAAGGGAGGGAAGCAAGGAATACAAGTTAGTAAGTGATACATGCAACCAGGAGGGAGGGAGTGGTGAAATAAAGAGCTGGGAAGTTGATTGGTGAAAGAGATCAGGGCTAGACAAGGGGGAATCTGATAGGAGAGGACAGAAGGCCATGGAAGAAAGCGAAAGGGGAGGAGCACCAGAGGGAGATGATGGGCAGGTAAAAAGATAAAGTGAGAGAGGGAAAAGGGAATGGGGAATGGTGAAGGAGATGGGGCACATTACCGGAAGTTCAAGAAATCAGTGTTTATGCCATCAGGTTGGAGGATACCCAAATGGAATATGAGGTCTCGCTCTTACAATCTGAGTGTGGCCTCATTGTGGCATTAGAGAAAGCTATGGACTGATATGTCGGAATGGGAATGGGAAGTTGAATTAAAATGTGTCGCTACTAGGAGATCCCGTTTTACAGACATATTTAATCTCTCCCTCTCCCAGTGTGTCGTGCCCTCCTGTTTTAAATCATCCTTGTCCCTGTACCTAAGAAAACCAAGGTAGCATGCCTGAACAATTGGCACCCTGTCGCACTCAACTCAATTATAAGCAAATGCTTTGAAAGGCTGTTTAAAGACTACATCTGCAGCATGCTACCACCACAGGAGACCTCCTACAATTTACCTACCAATGGAACTGGTCTGCTGATGACACCATAGCCACAGCACTACACACCATCCTCACTCATGTGGAGAAGAGAGATGCATAAGTTAGAATGCTGTTCCTGGACTACAGTTCAGTATTTAACAGAATAAGTCCCTCCAGACTTGACAAGATGCTCAGAGACCTCAGCCTGCACCCCACTTTATGCAGATCGATTCTAGACTTCCTATTGGATCACCGACAGGTGGTAAGGATAGACGCCCTCACTTCTGCCCCACTGACCTTCAACACAGGTGCCCGCTGGGGATGTGTTCTGAGTCTCCTCCTCTACTCCCTTTACACACATGACTGTGCTGCCACACACAGCTCCAATCTGCTGATCAAATTTGCAGATGACACGACTTTGATTGGCCTTAATTCTCGTTGCAACGAGACAGCCTGCAGAGGAGAGGTTAACACCCTGACACAGTGGTGCCAGGATAACAACCTTACCCTCAATGTCCAAAAAACAAAAGAGCTAATTTTGAATTGAAGAAGGAATGGAGACAGGCTTGGCCTGATCAACATTAATGGGTCTGCGTTGGGAGGGTGATTAGTTTCTTGGTATACACATCACCTGACCTGGACTGTATACACTGGCTTTGTGGCAAAAAAAGCACAACAACATCTCTTCCACTTCAGGTGACTGAAGAAGCTTGGCGTGGGCCCCAAAGAAAGCATACTAACTGGCTGTATCACCAGCTGGTACAGGAACTGCACCAACCTTGATCACTGGGCACTGCAGAGAGTGGCATGGGTGGCCCAGTGCATCTGCTGATATGATCTTCCCTCCACTGAGGACATTTATAGTACCTGGTGCAGAAAGAAGGCCTGGAAGCTCATTGGGACACCAGTCACCCCAACCATAAACTGCTTCAGCTGCTTCCATCTGGCAAATGGTACCACAGCATTAAAACCAGGACCAACAGGCTACGGGACAACTTTTTCGACAAGCTATTGGACTTATAAATTCACGTCTCTTCATTGCAACAAAGTCATAACACAAAGATTTTTACTCCCTCATGTTGTGGGATGGATGTAAGATTTAAATAAATTCTAATTCTATTTATTTTCTGTTCACAGAAGAAGTGGAATCTCCCAGTGGCCCATAAAACAGTCAACGTTTCAGGTTGATATTCTTCATCAGGGCTTCAGAGAAGCGTCGGCTGTTTACTCTTTCCCGCAGATACTGCCTGGCCTGCAGAGTTCCTCCAGCACTTTGTGTGCGTGTTACTTGGATTTCCAGCGTCTGCAAATTTTCTCATTTTTGCGTTAATACATAATCGAGACTCAGATGCACTTGTTAAATCACGGTTAAAGTTTAAATTTTGATGCACAGTTTTGGCTCCTTTGCCTGGAGTATAAAGTTGGAAAATAAACACAAGAGCTAATGCAAAGACCTCTCAGTATAAATCTTTGTTTTGGTGAATGATAGGCAAGAGCAAAGTTACTGAGAAATTCATCCGCATGCTGTTGTATAAAATGCACAATATAGTCACATCAGCACATTGGACTCTGTCTCTGAGACTGAAGTCAAGGGGATGAGATTTCAGAGGCAGATTCCGCTGTTTGTTTCAAAACAACTGTTACACTTGAAAAACAGCAAGTGAACTTGAGCATCATTTCCTGGATTTCATGCAACTTCAGGTTTCATTTTAGCTTTTGACGATGATACAAGGTGTACAACATGAGTCTGGTTATCTATTAAGCATGGTACTCAATATACTACTCTATTATATTCAGCAAAACAGCTAATGGATGGCTAGGCTTTATGCTATCGTCAAAACAAACATTTCTTCAAATGTATTTTGCAGTGCTCTGAGGATAACATTTCTTCTGGCATTCTAGGAATTATTAATGGTTGTAAGACACTGTCCCTTGTTATATTAATACACTAATGCAAAGTATTGAATTAAATTGACTTTATTCCTTACATCCTTCACATATATGATGAGTAAAAATCTTTACGCTACACCTCCATCTAAATGTGCACTATTCAATCATAGTAATTTATAATAAATAGAAAAGTCAGTGTAATTTAAGAGTGCATTTGAATCAGCATGAGTTCATCATTCTGATGGTCTGGTTAAAGAAGCTGTCCCAGAGCCTGTTGGTCCTGGCTTTTATGCTGCAGTACCGTTTCCCAGATGGTAGCAGCTGGAATAGATGGTGGTTGGGTTGGCTTGGGTCCCCAATGATCCTAAGGGATCTTTTTTAACATATCTGTCCTTGAAAATGTCCTGACGTTCACGGGAAGTTCACAAGCCATGCGCCTGCACTGCATTCTGTGTTGAATGTTTCTTATATTCATTATGGTGGTTGGTCATGTGAGTGGTAAAAGCGAAGGAAATAAGCTATCTACTCATGCTTTGTTCTGGGCAGTATAGTTTGGTTCTGGGACCACCATGTGTCATATCTTTTGTTCACTGCTTAATTACATTTAATTATGCTTAAGTTCCATTGCTTCAAGATTGCTTGTTTTGCTTGTTGATAGTTAAGGATCAAGTGCACTTCTTCAGCTCCGTGGAACATCATTGCTAGATTGATTGGAGGGCGCATCATACAAGAATAACAGCCCATGGTACGTTGCCAGCAACGGCAATTGGATTTTTAGAACTAGACACTACATTCAGCATCTGTGGAGAAAGAAACTGAGTAAAACGTTTTGGCTGATTTCTGATAAGGCTTTCTATTTTATCTGCTTGACATGCTTCTACTTAAGTACGCTTGATGTTTATATTATTTTGACTAATTGAGGCATATTTCTAATTTTTGAATAGGGAGCATGCACACACCAATATTGCAATGTTGTAATCCCTCATTAGAAAAGTGACCAGTCCACCAATGCAATAGAATACTACATATGAACCTTTTGTTCCAGATCTTGTGGACTGAAATTGTTAAGCAGGAGCATGTATTCCTGTACTGCTAAACACCAAAATCTCAAAGCTAAGAACAGAATTGGAACATTGAATCTTTGGCTTGGTCCATTGATAATCTCCACAGGGATTCTAGTGACAAAGGACAATCTTGTTGATTTTTCTGTCATTTACACTGGGAGATCCTTTCCCCTAGCTTGGATTCATTTCACCTCCACTGAGTCAAAGACTCCAATAATTTTAATGAATTTGGTAGAGCTGCAGATTATGCATGCACAAAAGGGTTCAAAGGTTCATTTATTATCAAGTGTATGTGTGCAGTATACAATTCTGAGATTTGTCACTTAGTTTCCACAAAACTAAGAAAACCATGGAAGTCAGTTCAAAGAAAAATAGTAAACCCACTCACCCATGCAAAAAATCCTATCAAAACACAAAAATAACAATTGACCCCCCCAAAACTCCACCCCAAACAAAATGCAACATGAACATCAACCTCCAAACCCCCACTCCCTCCATATAAAAAAACAACAAGAATGAGTGAAAACAGAATATAAAGAACCGTAGCTAGAAGTCTATAGTCCATAGTAATATTCTCCAACATCATAGAAAGAGAGAGACATTGCTTCAATGCAGAGGCCCAACTGCAGGGCATAGCAAGCTGTCACACAGTGAAATGCCAAAGGCTTCACTCCATCAGTGATCAAAAGGCAGGTAGTCGGCGCTGAACCCTCGCTCGCCTTTAGCACTCCCCTCGATGTTTTAGTCTTCCTCAACAGTTTAATCAGCAAATCATGGACACTTTAATCAGAAAAATTGAGTCAAATATCAGCTCGCACCCTGTCTTGAAGTTTCTTTTGTTTGATGCCTCGAGGGTTTGAGCTTGAGTTCCCTCAAGTCCTGAATCTTCTCAAGACGGCAAAGCACTGGATCACATAATTGGTCTCCAAACTATAAGTCACAGGCTCTAACAGTTCCAGAAACAGATTTAAGATGGACAACAGACATAAAAGAGGTGAGATAAACAGTGATCTATCTGGAAGTTCAACCGAGGGAGAATTGTACACAGGCGTCATCTTGACCGGAAACAACTTTATGTTTGTGTTTTAATCATTTAATTGGATGTTTTAATTGATTTTTTAAATGTGTAAGTAAATTCTACTTTTTAAAAATATTTAGGTCAATATAACTCTGTTTCTAAATGTCAGGGCACATTTAATAACAATTAAAATCAGTCAAAGCTAACAGGGCAGGGGGACGGGTTTCATTCATTTTGAATTATCCCATACCTATGATAATTTTACCAGATTTTCCCATAGCCATAAAAGAGGAAGATGGATGAACATCAATGGACAGTGAGCGGTAGGGCACTGAGCTATGCCACAGAACAAAGGAATCTGGGAATACAGAGCCATAATTCCTTGGAAGTGGCATCACAGGTAGATAGGCTCGTTAAGAGAGCTTATAGCACATTGGCCTTCAGAAATCAGAGCACTAAGTACACGAGTTAGGATGTTATGTTGAAGTTGTATATGATGTTGTTGAGGCCGGATTTGGAGGGTTGTTCTCAGTTCTGGTCACTGATCTACAACAAGAATTTTGAAAATGTACAGAGAAATTTTCCAAGAATGTTGCCAGGACTCGATGACCTTAGTTAGAGAGAAAGGTTGAATAGGTTAGGACTTTATTCATGGGACCATAGGAGAATGAGAAGAGATCTTACAGAGGTATACAATGCATGAGGGGTACAGATAGAATGAACAAAAATGCAAGTTTTTTCCACTGAGGTTGGGTGAGAATAGAAATAGACGTCCTAGGTTTAGGGTGGAAGGTGAATCTCTAAGGAGAATCTTCTTCACTCAAAAGTTAGTAAGAGTGTGGAATGAGCTTCCAGTGCAAGTGGTGGATGCAGGTTCAACTGCATCATCTAACAGAAGTTTGGATAGCTACATGGAACAAAGGGGTATTGAGAAGGTAAAGGAAATCTTAAGAGATTCTATGAATATATTGTGGTAAACTACGTGTGCCTGTCTGGACATGCCCCTGTTGACTGCTCCTGTGGCTCCTCCCACAGACCCCTGTATAAAGGCGATCTGAGGCCTATGCTCCCTCTCAGTCTCCAGGACGTAGTATGATGGTCACTAACTCCTGGTTCCTTCTTCCAGTCAATAAAAGCCGATATCTCGCCTTACATCTCAGAGTGAGTTATTGATGGTGCATCATATATTAAGACAAAAAGGGTGACTAGAGAGTGAGTAGGTCCTCTTAGAGACCAGTAGGTTGGCCTACATCTCAAACTGCAGGAACTGGATAGGATTTAATAAAATATTTCTCTTCAGCATTTGCTAAGTAGAAATTCATGGTGGATAGGACTCGGCGGAAAAACAGATCAGCATGGATTAAATAGGCTGCAGGCCTTTCTCAGTGCTTTAGTGCTCTATGACTGCACAACTATGATACATGGAGTTTGTTCTAGCTGGAGAAGCAGGCTTTGAGGAGAAAGTTGCAGTCCAGGAAGGTAACATTATTAATAGCAATGCATCATAGTAGTACAATAAAGAAGTCAGTTTGAAGTAAGAGTTACAAACAGACAAGAAGCGAGATCATACTGCACATTTTGATTGATCGGTATCTAGAGAAAGACATGGAAACTTATTTCTCATAATTTTAAAGGGGGCATTGATAAGTTGTTGGCAAACAAAATGTGATAAATACACAGATTATTTTAGTAAAAAGTAATTCTTAGCTTGCACATGGTGAGGCCTATCTTTACATACAAAAAACCTGGATGAACTCAGCAGGTCAGGCAGCATCCGTTGCAAGAAGCAGTCAACGTTTCAGGTCGTCCTGAAAAGTCCTGATGAAGGGTTTCGACCCGAAACATCAACTGCTTCTTTCAACGGATGCTGCCCGACCTGCTGAGTTCATCCAGCTTTTTTGCACGTCTTGATTTGACCACAGCATCTGCAGTGCACTTTGTGTTGAGGCCTATCTTTGTTGCATGATGGCAAACATGTCCAAATTAATTTGCGGCTGAGGGTTTGGTTCAGGGGCAGGGGTTCGGGTACTTGGATCATAGGGATCTCTTCTAAGGTACTGGAGGGATGGATTGCACTTGAACCAGAAAGGGAACAATACACTTGCAGAGAAGTTTGCAAATGCTCTATGGGAAGATTTGAACTAGATTGGCAAGGGTTGGGACCCTGAACTAGACCACGTGATGAGGTAAAGAAGTAACCAGCGAGGGCAAAGCAGGATAGCCAGGGACACAATAAAGCAAAGGAAACGAATACTCAGTTAAAAGGCATTTACTTCAATACATGAGGATAAATGGGTAAAATGGGTGTCAAAATAGACAAGAGAATCAAAAGGCCTTTGACAAGGTGCTGCACGAGACAGCTTAACAAGTTACAAGCCCATGGTACTACAGGAAATATTCTAGCATGGAATAACTTGTGACTGATAGGTAGGTGGCAAAGAATGGGGTTAAAGGGAGTCTCATCTGGTTGGCTGCTGGTGACTGGTGGTGTTCCACAGGAGTCTGTGTTGTGACCGGTTCTTTTAACTTTATATGTCAATGATTTGGATGATGGAAGTGATGGCTTTGTTGCAAAATTCTCAGATGATATGAAGATAGGTGGTGGAGCATGTAATTTTCAGGAGAGTGGTCAAAGAGATGGCAGATGGAATACAGTGTTGGGAAGTGAATGGTCATGCACTTTGGTGAAAGAACTGAAAGGGTTGACTATTTTCTAAATGGAGAGAAAATACAAAAAACTGAGATGAAAATGGACTTGGGAGTCTTTATGCAGGATTCCCTAAAGGTTAATTTGCAGATTGAACCTCTGGTGAGGAATGCAAATGCGATGTTATGTTAGCATTCATTTCAAGAGGACTAGAATATAAAAGCAAGGATGTAATGTTGAGAATTTATAAAGCACTAGTGAGGCCTCACTTGAAGAATTGTGAGCAGTTTAGGGCCCCATATCTTAGAAAGGAAAACTGGAGAGGATTCAAAGGACATTCATGAAAATTATTCCAGAATTTTATGGCTTATGACTAGTGTTTGATGGCTGTGGGCCTGTCTTAACTAGAATTCAGAAGAATGAGGTGTGACCTCTTTGAAACCTATCGAATGATTTAAGGCCTTGATGGAGTAGATGTGGAGATGATTTTTTCTTATGGTAGAAGTGTCTAAGACCGGAGGACACAGCCTCAGAATACAGGGTTTTCATATAGAATAGAGATGAGGAATTTCTTAAGCCAGAGAATGGTGAATCTATGAAATTCTTTGCCAAAGGCAGCTGTGGAGGTCAATTCTTTATGTATATTTAAGGCACAGGTTGATAGATTTTTGATTGGTCAGGGCATGAAGGGATAAGGGGAGAAGGTAGGAGATTGGTGCTGAGAAGAAAATTGGATCAGCCATGATGAAATAGTGAAACAAACTCGATGGGCCACATAGCCTAATTCTGCTCCTATATCTTATGTTCGTATAGTCTAAAATGGTTGCACTCAGAGAATAGTTGACTCTGAGGACTGGATTATTATAGTCATAACTGAAACTGGGCTAAAATAATTGCAGGGCTGGTATCTCAATGTCCCAGGATACAGATGCCACTGCCTTATTAGAGGTACAGGTAACTGAAGGGGGACATAGCTGTCTTCTTGATAGGAGAGGACATAATAGCAGTCCACAGAGATGGCATTCTTGAAGGAAGTCTGGTGAAAACATATGTGCAGAACTTGGGAACATAAGTGGAGAGTGTCTCTAGTGGTTTGTATTATAGACCCCCCCAATACTCAGTAGGAACTTGAGGAACAGGAGTATAGAATGATGTGTCATAGTTATTTCAATAGTACGATTTTATCAGTGGGAAGTACTAATTTCCTTGAAATTGACTGGGCAATGTGGAATTTTAAGCATCCCATTGGGGAGGAATTTGTGAAATGTTTACAGGAAAACTTCCTGCATCAATATGGAGATCTTCTTACAGAGGAAGGTGCAATATTGGATCTCCTCTTGATGTATGAGACAAAGCATATAAATGAAGTGGGAGTCAGGGAGCAGGTTGGTTCTAGTAATATTAATTCTATCAGTTTTAATATAGCGATGAAAACGGATAGGAGGGGACCACATGTTAGGGCCCTAAACTGTTGAAGGGCTAATTTTGAGGGAATTAGGCAGGATCCCGCAGAGATCGATTGCCCAAAACTGCACATAATACTCCAAGTGTGGTCTCACGAGTGCCTTATAGAACCTCAAAATCACATCCCTGCTCTTATATACTATATCTCTAGAAATTAATGCCGATATTGCATTCACCCTCTTCACAACCGACTCAACCTGGAGGTTAACTTTTAGGGCATCTTGTACAAGGACTCCCGAGTCCCTTTGCATCTCTGCATTTTGAATTCTCTCGCCACATAAATAATAGTCTGCCCTTTATTTCTTCCACCAAAGTGCATGACTGTACACTTTCAAACATTGTATTTCATTTGCCATTTCTTTGCCCATTCCCCTAAACTATCTAAGTCTGTCTGCAGTGTCTCTGTTTCCTCAACACTACCTGCTCCTCCACCTGTTTTGTAGCATTGGCAAATTTAGCCACAAATCCCTTAATACCATAGTTAAAATCATTGACATAAATCATAAAAAGGAACAGTCCCAACGCCGAACCCTATGGAACTCCACTGGTAACAGGCAGCCAGCCAGAATAGGATCCCTTTATTCCCACTCTCTGTTTTCTGCCAATTAACCAATGCTCCACGTACACTAATAACTTCCTTGTAATTCCATGGGCTCTTATCTTGCTAAGCAGCCTCATGTGCGGCACCTTGTCAAAGGACTTCTGAAAATCCATGTACACCACATCTACTACATCTCCTTTATCTACTCTGCTTTTAATTTCCTCAAAGAATTGCAGTAGGTTTGTCAGGTAGGATTTTCCTTTCAGGAAACCATGCAGGCTTTGGCCTAACTTGTCATGTGCCTCCAGGTACTCTGTAATCTTATCCCTAACAATCAATTCCAACAACTTCCTAGCCACTGATGTCAGGTTAACAGGTCTATAATTTCCTTTCTGCTGCCTCCCACCCTTCTTAAATAGCAGAGTAACATATGCAATTCTCCAGTCATCCACTACAATGCTAGAATCTATCGATTCTTGAAACGTCTTTGTAAATGGCTTGGCAATCTCTCCAGTTACTTCCTTCAGAATTCGAGGGTGCATTCCATCAGATCCAGGAGATTTATCCACCTTCAGACCATTAAGCTTTCTGAGTACCTTCTCAGTTGTAATTTTCACTGCACAAACTTCACTTCCCTGATACTCTTGAATGTCCAGTATACTGCAGACATTGTCCACTGTGAAAAGTGATGCAAAATACACATTCAGTTCCTCTGCCTTCTCTGCATCTCTCATTACAATATCTCCAGCATCATTTTCTATGGTCCTATATCCACCCTCGACTCTCTTTTAACCTTTATATATTTAAAAAAAGCTTTTAGTATCTTCTTTGATATTACTTGCCAGCTTCCTCCCATAATTCAACTTTTCCTTCTGAATGACCTTCTTAGTTTCCCTCTGCAAGTTTTTAAAAGCTCCTCTATCCTCTATCTTCCCACTAGCTCTGGGAATAGAAGTTGTGCGAGATTTACTCCATCTGTCACATTATATTGTCCAGACCAGATCTCTTCACCAAAACAGATTTATTGGAATACAAACATTTCCTCCAAATAAATTAAAACATTTCATGGCTTCTTCACTTGAAAAAGCAAGAACATTAATTTGATGCTACCTGCATTTCATGGATTTTGTTGGTACTGTATCCCTTAGTTTTATATTATTTGTAGTTTTATGGCGGTTACAATGCTACATGTTGAATTGTTATGGATGTTCACATACAGCCACCCATGGAAGTTCATTACATTTCCTGCAGCATTTACAAATTAACTTTAATGGATTCACTGAGGCATCATGCGATTCACAGCTACAAAGGTTATGTTTCACACTGGGGTGATACTTCTGCAAAGGATACTATCAATCTCTGTACGGAGCTTAGAATCAGCGCAGCATTCATTAAATAGACACACACACACAATTCAGCAACTTTGAACTAAATAAAGTGAAGTACTGGAAATGAAAGAAAACAAAAGAATTTTTTTGGTAGAATGCCACTTCATGAATGGTTCATCAAATATGTCATGATCCCTTTGTGAAAAAGATATCTTCAATTCTTGTGCCAGTGACGGGAGTAATCTTTATTTAAAAAAAAACTTGAAAAAATCTGCTGATGCTGGAAATCTGAGCAACACACACAAGATGCTGAAGGAGCTCAGCAGATCAGGCAGCATCTATGGAAAAAAGTAAACAGTCAACTTTTCGGGCTGCGAACTGATGATTAGCTGATGCAATTATTGCTTGTCATTGTGTATCATCAAAAATGCAAATCCTTTGGGGAGTAAAAGAGGCATTGGATATGGACATCACTATTTTAGATTTTGGGCCCAATAACACAAAAATAAGCAAGGAGGAAAGAAGGATTGTTATTAATTTTTACTCTCTCATTATTTCATGCAAGCATCATGGCCAAGGCTATCTAATCAATTAATCATCTGATATGGATTAATCATTCATGAGTTTCTAAGCAAACTATGCAAAAATAATAATTTACTCTTGATACTTGTTGACATTGAGGTCTGTGAATGCAAAATGATGTTTTGTCATTCATAATGCTGTAATGAGATCTGAAGTCTCCCATTCCTCAAACTGTCTGGCTCATTAAAGTGAGGTGATAATTGAATGTTCACAAATTTACCTGTTATCACATACAAAAGATGATTTTATTTCCACAGATGCTGCCTGACCTGCTGAGAAATTCCTGCATTTTTATGTGGACGTATACTCAATTTCGGTGAGAAGTTTGGGTGGGTACATGGATGATAGGGGTATGGAGGGCTATGTTTTGGGTGCAAGTTAATGAGAGTCAGCAGTTTAAATGGCTCAGCATAGACAAGATGGGCTGAAGAGAGTGTTTCTGTGTTATACTTTTCTATGACTTTATTGCTATGTCATATTTGCAGCTTTTGATTTTTTAAAATTTCCTTTTAATATAAGCAGTTTTTAATGTATTTTTCATAATTTGACTATAATTTATTGAAGACATCTTTATATTAAACTTTGATATTTACGTAGCATGAATAGATTTTTGTTGCTCTATGAATTAGTTAAGAATAGTTATTAATGCAATGTGATTCAAATTATTCACCTTTGAGGGAGCCTTCTTCAAATCTAATGAAGGGTCTTAGCTCAAAATGTTTACTGTTTACTCTTTTCCATAGATGCTGCCTGACCTACTGAGCTCCTCTAGCATTTTGTGTGTGTGATTTTTATTATGTCTTATATTGTACTACAGCTATAAAAACACCAAATTTCACGCTATATATCAGTGATAACAAACCTGCACCTTACACTTCAGATGGTTGAAGAAGTTTGGTATGGGCCCCCAAATCCTAAGAAGTTCCTGTAGAGGCACAATTGAGATCATCCTGACTGGCTGCATCACTGCCTGAAATGGGAACGGTACTCCCTCAATTTGCAGGAAGTGGTGCGGACAGCCCAACACATCTGTAGAGGTGAACTTCTCACTGTTCAGGGCATTTACAAAGACAAGTGTGCAAAAAGGGCCTGAAGGATCAACGGGGACCTGTGTCACCCCAACCACAAACTTTTTCAGCTGCTACCAGCCACAGCATAAAAACCAGGACCAACAGGCTCCAGGACAGCTTCTTCTACTAGGCCATCAGACTATTTAATTCATGCTAACACAACCATATTTCTATATTATATTGACTGTCCTGTTGTACATACTATTTATTATAAATTGCTATAAATTGCACATTTAGATGGAGACATAACATAAAGCGCTTTACTCCTCATGTATATGAAAGGTGTAAGTAATAAAGAAGTCTCAGGGAGGCAGAAGGCAGCATTTCCATTTCTATTGTTTAAACATCCGTTTGTCAGTCACAAAATGATCTGCTTTGTGGACAGGCTTTCTCAGAAAGATTTGTTAAGCCAAAGGGATCCCTTAGAATGAAAACATTTAGGCCTAGGCGATGTATGATTTTATCCACTTAGTATAAAATATCAGAGAATCAAAAAAATTCCCGTAATTGTTCGAGAAAGTTATATAAATGAACATTCTTTCCACCTCAGTAATTTTATTTCATGTTCAGAAATATCAAACTGATAGTAGTCAATGAATGTAGTAGAAATCTCAGAATCCCATGATATTTAATGAGGCATCGTTTTCTGATAACATGCTGCTGAATTTCTGCTTCTTAGAATTGGAGAGCATTTGCTGGGAGTATTCAGTTCAATTTTCTTCACTAAAGCCAATGACAAAGCATTTCAAGACACACAAATGCTAGAGGAATTTAGCAGGTCAGGGAAAATCTATGAAGGGAAATGGACCATCAAAGTTTCGGGATGAGATATATTCCACCTTCTGGCTGTAATCTTCAGTGGCATCAGGTCCAATTACAAGGCGCTAAATCTCAAGTCAAGATGCAGTCAGCATTGGCCAAATGTTGTAGAACTTCTTGACACCAGAAGAATTTCACTGAAAGCAACTGGGCTTTTGAAATCAGGTGTCAACTCTAAATGATTATCTTGCAACGATTCTATAGTGTAATAATCTGAGTTCGTAATTTTGTGTGCTGGAACATCTGTAATATATCGTGTACTGGAGTGGGTTGTATATTCAAGGTGGAGTTATGGGGACTTATTCCAAGATTCCACACCACTATTCATCATCAGCATTGCATGCCATATTGCATGGCAAATGATTGTCATTGGCAAATTCTTTAGAAATGGTTTGCTCTTCCTAAGACCTCAATTACATCACTTCCTTTAGTGGATTTTGGATCATGACTGGTCATTGTGCAGAACAACAGGTTGTCAAAAATTAACAGATGAGTACAAGGACTAAGCAAAGATAAAAAGGTTGCACGCATCAATTCTATCACTACATGGGGACTGTAGCAAAGTGTTAACCTAGCGCTGAGAGATGTGGAATAATGAATTGGAGCTTGAATCCCACTGAGACAGCAGTGGAATTTATTTTCACAAAAAATTATATAAATCAATTAAAAAAATCTAAAATGAGAAATTATGACAATGATGTTAATGAATTTCAATTAAAATCATTGAATTTCCTTGTGTTCTTCATAGACAGAAATCCACTATCTGTACTTGTGTGGCTTATATTTAACAGTCGACCATAGATGCTTTCTGTAATGATCTCAGTGAGGGAGCATCTCTGGACGTGCAATAAACAGTGGGCAATGCTCACCCCTTATGAATGAACAACTTCCTGAAATTACCGATAATGCTTTGCATTGAATTAAAAATCATAACTACCATAACTGAATTACCATAACTGAATCATAATTACCATAACTGAAGTCATTGGCTTTTATACTAGGAAAAAAAGTATCATACATTCATTAATGGGCAGAATATGATGATTATGTTGTTTGTATTACGTGAAGGATGGTTTAATTTGGATGGATAGTTACTGAGAGAGTAAAGCTCTGGTTTATTATTATGGTTTATAATCACATAGAGAACATTTCAGATAATCAAAATTCAATAAAGCTCAACTATAATACAAACCATTAGAAAGCAAAAAAAATCTAATATTTGCTTCATTTAGGCCTCTTTAAAACTTTAAGATCTTAACAAGATACCAAAAATGTGAATAGTTGCCGACATGCTGCATAACTTCAGAATAAAAAAAACAAATAAGCATGCACAAATTTAAAGGAGAATCTCATGCAACACAAGTACATTAGGTAAGATGAATTAGAGGAAATATTGAAACAGAGGTGAAGACAGATGATTTGTGAAACAGTTACTCATTGACACCCACAATTGCCCTCTTACATCATCATACGACCAGTTAAAGGCTGATTGTAACTTCCAGTAAAAAACTGTCCTCATAAGGGAAAATCAATTGTAGAACATGTTTATAAATGGATTTCCTTTCCCAGTTACCATTGTTTTACCTGTTTTCTAAATTAATGCATAAGACAAGTGTTTAGTAATCAAAGGAAAAAATGTACTGTTGTAGTGGCGGGTGACAGTTGTCTATTATGGACTTCAAACAATAGTATATTGTCACAGGATCAAGAAATCGCAGCTAGTGAGCAGACTTGGGTCCCTTATCTAAGAAGCAATGGAAAGGGTCTAGATGAGGTTTTTGAAAATGATCCTGACAATGTAAAGTTTAGCAATGAGGTGCACTTGATGACTCTGTGCCTGCACTCACTGGAGTTTATAAGAAAGTGGGGGGGCGTGGGCGGGAGGTCTCATTGAAACCTATCGAATATTCAAAGTCCTAAATGGAGTGGACATTCAGAGGATGTTTTCAATAGTGGGAGAGATAAGAACTAGAGGGCACAGAATCAGAATAGAAGTGTGTCCCTTTAGAACAGAGATGAGGAGGGATTTTTTTTAGTCAGAAGGAAGAGAAACTATGGAATTCAATGTCACATGGCTGTGGAGGCAAAATTATTGGGGCGTATTTAAAGCAGAGGTTGATGTATTCTTGATTAGAAAGAATGTCAAAGGTTGTGGGGAGAAGGCAGAAAAATGGTGTTGAGAGGGATAATATTTAGCCATGACCAAATGGCGGAGCAGACTCAATGGGCAAAATGGCCTATTCTGCTCTTCTGGCTTATGGTGGTATGGTCTAAGTGGCCTTGGTGCCGATATAAATCCTATCCAAGATTGTAGAGTCATTCTCTCAGGACTTTAATTAGCTGGACAGGTGCACCACTCTTTTGATACCAACATATGAATTTGTCAATCCTGATGATGTATCTCAGGTACAATTACTCAACAGTATGAACACAAATTTGCATGGAAATCGATACCAAAACAATACTGGGGAGTGCACAATCCTCTATCACAGCCTTCTGTCATTCTGTCAAATCCAATGGCAAGATTCTCCAAAAACTCTGAGTTGCTATGAACATATTTACATCTCAACAAGAAATTATAGAGATAACCATAGTTACATCATAGAGCCAAGCAACCACTAATTAATTGGAATTCTACTTCAAGGGTTACAAGCTTGCATAGAGTAAGAGTTAGAAACTTGCCAAAGAGGTGGGTTAGGAAGTGACTCTCCAGAAGGTCATTGAAACTGAGCAGCTAATTGTAATATAGGTGAGGTGTGCGATGGAACTTGCTGAAGAATGTGCTGTCCTTATCTGGGATTAGGTGTTATTGTCATTGTGGTTACAACATCGCACCAATTTACTAATGTTCGGGTAACTAATCTCACCTTGGCTGGAGAATTTAAGTTATTTACTAAATTAATATCCACTAAATAAATAGCAATGGTAGCGATGATCATGAATTGAATTAAGCTAAATTAAGTCCATTGCCTAGATTCACACCTATTGCATTCCCATACAAAACTGCAAAAGCTCTATCCATCCAATTACCCTAGCCTGATAGACCTAGAATAGATTGATAAGACATAAAGAAGCTTTAGCGTTAAAAGGGTCTCAAAAGTTGTTTCTCTTAATCCTCACGGTACCTTCAGAAGATTTGATGGACTTTTCTAGAAATCCTAGATTTTTGATCATCTTTTTTTCATTTGTTGTTCAAAGTCAAGATCTTTTAGTCAATGCCTAAGTAGATTTAAATAATCAAAAAGTGAAGAAAATATATGAATAACAAACCTTTTGCACAGGATTGTATGATCCATTCAAATGAATGGAATCTCCAGTCTGCCAGAACAACCTGGTTAAAGGTGCAGGCAGGATACAATGTACAATCTCCTGTCTCTTCAGCAAATGGTGTTCCATCAATAGAGTTAACTGTTCTGCTGGCTATTAGTGAACAAGATTCAGTCTCGTGAAACAACCAGATCTTCAATAAAACACTCACTAATTCTTTCAAGTCACTCTGTTTTGCCTTGTATATGACTTCAAGAGTTCAAATCCCACTCTGTTGCGTGCTTCAAAATGCAAACTATAATGGTATTTATACTTTGGGTTCTTTGCCTATGACAACGAACCTGAATGCAAACTGTTCCATCCTGGTAACTGGGGGGTTTCAATTAGCTTGATAAGTAAATCTGCAATGCAAGAAGAGGCATCCAATGGATGATCTTGAAACAGATAGATTTCCATATTAAAAGAGAAAGAGTGATCTGGTTCATTAATGACATAATCCAGAGATGACAACCTGCTCCATAACACCCAATCTAGCCTACATGTATCTCCATATCCAGAGCAATGTGATTGAGTCCCACCTTCTAACTGCAAGCAAATCAGTTCAAGGGCAATTAGAGATTCACTAAATATATAGTTCTTGCCAATTATACCATATTCTTTGATAAAAGTGTAAATAATCTGGGACCAACTTCTCAAAAAAAGGTAACTGTGTTACTTCCTAGTGACGGATACCCATTAACCTCATTGTAAATTGCCTCCAAACTCCTTTAAGAAACAACAGAGCAGTATTCTTATTTGTTCCCTATGTGTGTACAGCTAAGTAAACTCAAGTATGGCTATTGCTTGGACAGACAAATATTCGGGATTTGCATGTG
This sequence comes from Hypanus sabinus, assembly GCF_030144855.1. NCBI lineage: Eukaryota > Metazoa > Chordata > Chondrichthyes > Myliobatiformes > Dasyatidae > Hypanus > Hypanus sabinus. The sequence goes on along the minus strand of NC_082710.1, from coordinate 128,055,624 downwards.
ATATAAACTTGCTGCTTAGGGAAACAAATAATCAAGAATTCAGTTATATTGAATATCGTTCAAAGCAACAAATACCTTGATCATTTGCTCTTGTCATATCATAAAGCATCCTAAGGACAATAATAATAAAATATTTTTAGTAAGTGAAGATCTCAGGGCAGTTGCTGAATGTTCTGTCCTTCCCAGGATATGAGTGTTACTGGCAAGGCCAACACTTATTGCCCAATTAAAACAATGTTGTATGGCTCGATAACTCTAAATGTTGGAAATACTCAACAGGACATGCAGCATCTGTGGTAAGAGCAACAGAGTCAATGTTTCATTCATGAACCTACAAAAGACAATTATAATGTAATTATTATGTAATTTCAGATCTACAAAAGACAATTGCAATGTAATTATTATGTAATTTCAGATTGTATACTGTATGCATTCCCTGATGTATTAAATTGAACCATGGATCTTGGACCGGGTAACTTTTTTAAGCTATTTCAGGGACAACAGGTTTCAGATTTTGGAGTAGCTTGTAGGGCAGGCCAAACAATGACAGGATATTTCATTCCCTAAGGACATTAGTGAGGCAGATGGGGTTTTATGATAATCTGGTTACTTTACAGTCATTGCTACTGATGCTATTTTAATCTTAATTACAAATTTACAGTCTCCAGCTGTCATGGTGGGATTTTAAATCACAGCCGCCAATTTAATCTGCTCTACCACAACATACAAAAGTCATGAAGGAGCATCTTAATTACAACGAAAAATCAACAAAGGTTAGCAATTTTATGGAGAGAATCCAGGATTTTGCTAATATAACCTGAAGAATAAAAGTCCATTCTGCCATATTTACAGTAGAATCAGAAATATGCAAAGGGACATAATTTGGGGGACTAAAAGAATAAGGAGGGATTAAGATCCCAAGACTCAAGACACTTAGAATCGAGAAGATTTCATGTTTATCATTGTTGGATTGGTTGTTAGAAAAAAGATCATCAGGTAAGGATCAATGGTTGACCTTAATAAACCTGGGGACGGGGTGCGAGCCCATAATTGACTCTATTTCACACCAATCTCACTAATTAAAGCGCTGAGGAACTGGAATCATCGAGGTGAGTTTGGGAGGTGGGTGGATGTTCAGTGCTGTTTACCAGCCTCTGGCTGACTGCTGCCTGAGGAAGGTGTCTGCGTGCAATGGTCTCTCCTTCCTCTCGCTCCCTGCTCACGAAGGAAAGTCCCTGCATTCAAATAGTATCTCCCTCCCTCAAATCTGTCAGAGGATGGTGCTAGAACTTAGGATCTTGGGAAAAGTTTAATTGATGTGGTTTGTGAATTGGACTTTGTAGATTACATTATTTTGTGATGCTGGTTTCTGGTCAATCCTTTTTTCGTTGCTACTTTGGGTGATTTTGATTGGGGTGGTTGGCAGATAATGAACAGAGGTGAAATGAATATGTTATTGCAAGATTTGTTTTTTTTTGTGCATGGGAAAGGGTTTGATGGCTTTCTTTGAATGGGTTTCATGGTTTTCTTTGTTTTATGGACATCTCTGGGAAGAGGAATCTCAGGATATGAAGCAATCTAAGACCTAGGCACCAGAGCTCATTTAGGGTGGAAGTTAGGATACCAGCTAGTAAAGCAATGAAACAGGCAAGCCAAGAAGTAGCAAAGAGAGAAATAGATGATCTGCTGTGTCAGGGGCAAAATGCCAGCACACATGGTGGATATTAGAGATGGAGCTAGTAATACAGCAACTTATTGAAAAGTCAAACATCACCTCAAGCTTGTGAGTGTGAAACTAAGGTCTTTGCTCCAAAATGATCACTCTGTTTCTTTTTTCATGGACGCTGTCTGAGCTGCTGAGCATTCCGACATGCTTTTGCTTTTTAAGTTTGTAAATGGTCTAGTTTGGCTTCACAGTTTAATGTAGGAAGCATATTAACACCAGACATATAAGCCACAGAGCTCCCAACATTATCATGGTGAAAATGCCTTTGTGTCCTACAATAAATGATTATTATAACTTCTCAAGGTGGTGAAAGAAGATACCCTGAATTCTAATTCTTTGAGGGAGCACAGAACACTAATTCACTATAGACTATGCAAACTAATTCAGTATAGACTATGCCAGATACTTCAATAATTTCATTCCATATAGCTCAATAAATAGAATATGTAGGGGTGGCAAACTACTGTACATACTTCCACATAATAATCAGTGATCAGGTCCTGAAGACCATCGCTGAAGCCATCAGTGCAGGAGAGAAGTGGGCAAAGTGGTCCCGACCCTCCAAGCAGACCATTGCCTTTGTAAGAGCTGGGGAGCAGCTAATACCTGCAAAAGAACATCGGCAGGTATCCTGACCTCTGCAAGAGCCTGGCAGCTGTTGGTGGACCTCAAAAGGTAGCTGAGGTGTCCCGACCATATCGCAGCCACCACCCTGCAACCAGACATTGTCCTTGTGTCTGAGTTTACCAAGCAGGTGGTAATGCTGGAGCTGACAGTCCCATGGGAAGATCACTTGGAAGAGGCCTTTGAAAGGAAGCTATCTAAGTACACAGGACTGGTCAAAAACTGTCAGCAGGCTGGATGGAGAGCGAAGTGTCTCCCAGTGGGTTGGTTGTAGGCGATTCGCAGCCCGTTCCTTAGCCACAGCCTTCAGCAATTCGGGCATCGAGGGAGAGAGGAAGAGGAGAGCCATCCGCAGTACCACCGATGCAGCAGAGAGGGCCTCAAGGTGGCTGTGGCTCAAGAGAGGGGAGCCATGGAGTCATGTATAGCTAGCCATTTGGACACAAGCTGGAGTCTGATCTGCCCCGGATGGGTCACCTGGAGGAGGGTGTATGATGTTGAAAGACCTGAAACACCCGATGATTCCAGGAACATCACTGATGATGTGTCCAGAAGCATCAGTAAATGTATGCACATGGTAGTGAGCATACTATGAGCATGAGAATATTAAGCTTGTCCCTGTGAAGGCGGACAAAGTTAAGTTCTTTTGCATGTGTAAAAATCAACAGTCCCACATTATACCCTGCAGAAGAATTGAATGAACTTGCAAGATAGACCTTTATTGTTACCCACAAAACTTTGCATATTCTATAGATAATTCAGTATTATATTACTTTACGAGGGGTGATTGATAAGTTTTCGGCTTAAGGTAGAAGGAGATGAGTTATTAACTTCAAACTTTCTGCATAATCACTCAAAGAGTTGAACTGCATGTGTGATGCACCCATGCTGTGGACACTTTCCGGAGGTCCAAGATCCATATGTTCCACGACCGTTGGACTAAGTGTGTAAATGTAGGAGGGGACTATGTTGAAAAATAAATGTGCTAGGTATTCTAAAATTGACTCCTTCTACCTTAGGGCACAAACTTATCAATCACCCTTCGTATTATTGTCACATGTACTGAGATGTTGTAAAAGGCTTTTGCTAGCATGCTATTCCAACAGGTCATACCACAGCAACACAGACAAAATGCTGGAGGAACTCAGCAGTAGGTCAGACAGCATCCATAGAAAAGAGTAAACAGTTGATGCTTCAGGCCAAGTCCTTCAGTACTGAGAAAGAAGAGGAATGATAACAGAATAAAAAAGAGGGGATGAGGAATAGCTAGATATTCCCTGGTGATACGTTAACCAGGTGGATAGGAAAGGTAAAGGGCTGAAGAAGAAAGAATCTGATAGGAGAGGAGAGTGGACCATCAGAGAAAGGGAAGGAGGAGGGGCCCAGGGGGAGGTGATAGGCAGGTGAGAAGAGATAAGAGGTAAGAGTGGAAAACAGAAAAAGAGAGGAGAGGAGGGATTCTTTTATTGAAAGTAGAAATCAATATTCATGCCATCAAGTTGGCAGCTACTCAGACAGAATATAACGTATTGCTTCTTCACCTTGAGACACAAGTGGAGGCCATGGTTTGACATGTCAGAACGAGACTGGGAAATGGAATTAAAACGCTTAGCCATCGAGAAGTTCTGCTTTTGGCGGCTGGAGAGGGGTTGCTCTGCGAAGCAATCTTCGAATTTATGATGGATTTCACCAATACAGAGGAGGCTGCGTTGGGAGCACTAGACACAATAGATGACCACAGTAGATTTGCTATTGAAATGTTACTTCACCTGAAAGGACTCTTTGGGACCCTGAATGGAGGCAAGGGAGGAGGTAAATGGGGAGGTGTAGCACTTAGGCTGATTGCAAGTATAAGTGCTGGGTGGGATATTGGTGGGCTGTGGTAAACTATGTATACCTGTCTGGACATGCCCCTCTGCTGACTGCTCCTGTGGCTCCTCCCACAGACCCCTGTATAAAGGCGATTGGAGGCACTGCTCTTGCCTCAGTCTCCAGGATGTCGTGGTCTCGTTTGCTGCTAATTAAAGCCTATCGTTCACCTCCCATCTCTGAGAGTTATTGATGGTGCATCAATTTTATTAGCAGCAATTTTAAGACATGGAGAGCATTTTACAACCAGACAGATTGGATCTCGACCCCAATCCCAGGGAGCCGGCGACGCTTTCAAACTCTGGCTAGCATGCTTTGAATCGTACCTGGAGGAGATTCATGTGACCGATCCTGCCACGATTCGCAGGGTTCTCCTCTCCAGAGTCAGTCCAAGGGTCTACTCCATGATCAGAGACCAAACGGACTACCAGGGTGCGATGGATGCCCTCAAAAGACAATACAGGCGGCTGGTGAACACCACCTACGCAAGACATCGCTTAGCGACATGGCGGCAGCGGGCCGGAGAGTCGAGTGCTGAGTTTGTCCAAGCCCTACAGACACTCGTGCAGGCCTGCGACTGCAGGGGACTGACGGTGGAACAGCATGCGGAGATCCTGGTACGAGATGCCTTCGTTACAGGGATCAGGTCTCTGTACATGTGCCAGCGGCACGGGAACACGCCAATCTTACCTCACATTCGGCGACCGAGCTGGCCGACATGCTGGAGGCCACTCTGCACGAGGCTGACGCTGTCCAGGCGCATGATCTCCCGCCGGCCCCATGGACTCTGCAGACCCCTCAACCCTCCGGCAAATCGACCTTGGCTGCTGCCAGTTGCAAGTCCACACAGTGTTACCTCTGTGAACTCGAGAAGCACCCCCGAAAACACTGCCCGGTCTGAGAAGCTACCTGCTCCAGCTGCGGAAAGAAGGGCCACTTCGCCAAGGCCTGTAAGTCCAAACCATGAGCGGGGTCAAGCAGCGCAGCTTGCGAGGCATGGGGGCGGCCATCTTTGTCGGCACCAACTCGCCCTGCCTCCGACTCATGGGTGCTTACCGGGCACCAAGACGATGATTCGACTCTGGCCTCTGTGACCCTCGACCAAAGCGCCCCACACCAGCTCACAAGGTCAATGATGGACATCCTGGTGGAGGGGCACAGGACTAGCTGCCTGTTTGACACGGGCAGCACTGAGAGTTTTATTCACCTGAACATGGTGCAACGCTGTGGACTCGTGACACAGCCAGTCAGCCAGAGGGTCACCATGGCTTCTGGATCACATACCACAGACATCCAGGGTGGTTGTGTAGCGACACCGGTGGTGCAGGACACAGAATATTGGGACTTTGCGCTACTGGTCACGCCTCAACTGGGTGCCCCTGTGTTATTGGGGCTCGACTTCCAGAGCCACCTGAAAAGTGTGACAATGGAGTATGACGGGCCCCTCCCACCAATCACTGTCAGAAATCCTCAGTTTGGTGGGACTTCGTCATATACCCCGCTACTGACCACACACACACCCCGACCCGCATATCCCATCCAGCACCATGCCAACAGCCGTGCTACTGACACCACTTGCAGCCTCTCCACCCTCAAGATCCCGCCCCCACCGCTGTTCACCAACCTGACCCCTGACTGTAAACCTGTGGCAACTAAAAGCAGGAGGTACAGCGTGGGGGACAGGGCCTTCATTAAGTCAGAGGTGCAGCGTCTGCTCAGGGAGGGGATCATTGAGCCAAGCACAAGTCCTTGTTCGGACCGGGCAGAAAAATAGGATGGTTGTGGACTATAACCAGACCATCAATAGGTTCACGCAGCTTGACGCATACCCCCTACCCCGCATCGCGGATATGGTCAATCAGATAGCTCAGTACAAGGTGTACTCGACCATAGACCTGAAATCCGCTTACCATCAGCTCCCCATCCGTCCAGAGGACCGCCCCTACACTGCCTTCGAGGCAGGCGGCAGGCTCTATCACTTCCTGCGCGTCCCCTTTGGTGTCACGAATGGTGTCTCTGTCTTCCAGAGGGAAATGGACCGGATGGTGGACCAGTGCCAACTGAAGGCCACGTTCCCATATCAGGATAACATCACCATCTGCGATCATGACTGGCAGGATCATAACACCAACCTCCAACAATTTTTCCAAGTGGCCAAAGCTCTTAACCTTACCTATAACAGGGACAAGTGTGTGTTCGGAACCACCTGACTTGCTATCCTTGGGTATGTCGTGGAGAACGGAGTCATTGGCCCTGACCCCGACCGTATGCGCCCCCTGTTGGAACTCCCTCTTCCCAACACCCTCAGAGCCCTCAAACGGTGCCTGGGCTTCTTTTCCTATTATGTCCAATGGGTCCCTCACTACACAGACAAGGCCCACCCCCTGGTCAAGTCCACCGCATTTCCCCTCTCAGCCGAGGTCCCCGCAGCCTTCAGCCGCATTAAAGGGGACATTGCCAAAGCAACAATGCATCCGGTGGACGAGACCATTCCCTTCCAAGTAGAGAGTGACGCCTCCGACTTCACACTGGCTGCTACCCTCAATCAGGCAGGAAGGCCAGTAGCATTCTTCTCTCGTACCCTTCAAGGCTCTGAAATTCTGCACTCAGTGGTGGAGAAAGAAGCCCAGGCCATAGTGGAAGCTATTAGGCACTGGAGGAACTATCTCGCCAGCAAAAGGTTCACCTTGCTGACTGACCAGCGCTCAGTTGCATTCATGTTTAGCAACCAACAGCGGGGCAAAATCAAAAATGATAAAATTTTGAGGTGGAGAATAGAATTCTCCACCTCCAACTATGACATCCTGTACCAGCCTGGCAGACTCAATGAGCCCCCTGATGCCCTCTCCCGGGGAGCGTGTGCCAGCACGCAGCTCAACCAGCTATACGCCCTCCATGCAGACCATTGCCACCCAGGGGTCACCCAACTACCATTTCGTGAAGGCCCGGAACCTGCCTTACTCCCTTGAGGACATCAGGACGATGACCAGGGACTGTCAAGTCTGCGCTGAGTGCAAACCGCACTTCTACCGTCCTGAAAAGGCACAACTTATCTAGGCCACCCGCCCCTTTGAGCGACTGAGAGTTGACTTTAAGGGCCCCCTTCCCTCCACCGACCACAATGTCTACTTTCTCAACATTATCAACGAGTACTCGTGGTTCCCCTTTGCCATCCCCTGCCCCGATACCACTGCCGCGTCCTTCATAAAAGCCCTGTGCCAGCTCTTCACTCTGTTCGGATATCCCTGCTATATCCACAGTGATAGAGGGTCCTCTTTTATGAGTGACGAGCTGCGCCAGTACCTGCTGGCTAGGGATATTGCTACTAGTAGGACCACGAGCTATAATCCCCGGGGAAATGGACAGGAGGAGAGGGAGAATGCCACAGTGTGGAAGGCCACACTCTTAGCCCTTAGGTCAAAGGGATTGCCGGTCTCTCGCTGGCAGGAGGTCCTCCCCGAGGCACTCCACTCCATCCACTCCTTATTATGCACGTCCACCAATGCCACCCCTCATGAGCGACTCTTTTCTTTTTCCAGGAAGTCTGCCACTGGGACCACCCTACTGGCTTGGCTGATGTGCCCAGGGCCAGAGCTGCTCCGGAAACATGCGAGGAGCATTAAATACTCCCCGATGGTCGAGAGGGTTCACCTACTTCATGTGAACCCCCAGTATGCCTACGTGGTCTTACCTGATGGGTGGGAGGACACGGTCTCCGTCCGCGACCTGGCGCCTGCAGGAGCACCAGACCCCTACCCCGAACACTCCACGGTGACTATGAACCCCGTACCCACCGAGGTCTATACCCACGAGACACCGCGCACACCAAGCCCTACACAGACTCCTCACAACACTCCCATACCGAGCGCCCCGCACATGCATGAGGGATCACTGACACCAAACGGGCTGGCACCTCAAGTCAGGCCAAAACCAGCACAACCACCATCACCGGAGCTACGTAGATCGCAGCGACAGAGTCGACCGCCTGATAGAGTTAACTTGTAAATATACTTGTAAGAAACTTCGCCCTGTGGGGACTCTCTTTTAAAACAAAGGGGGGGGGGGTGAATGTGGTGAACTACATATACCTGTCTGGACATGCCCCCCCTGCTGACTGCTCCTGTGGCTCCTCCCACAGACCCCTGCATAAGGGCGATTGGAGGCACGGCTCCTCCCTCATGGGCAGAGATGAATAGATAAGGAAATTATGGGGGGAATGATCCCTGCAGAAAACAGAGAAAGGGGGAATGTAAAAATATGTTTGGTGGTAGGATCCCTTTGAAGATGGCAGTAGTTGTGGATAATGATATGTTGGATGTGAAGGTTCATGGGGTGGTAGTTACGGTCAAAGGGAACTCTGTCACTGTTACGACAACGGGAAGATGGAGTGAATGAGAACATTCAGGTAATGGAATAAATGTGGGTGAGGGCAACATCATTGGTGAACACGGGAATCCCAGTTCATTGAAGAAAGAGGATATATACATCTACTTAAATTGAGCTAGTTAAAAAAATAGGATACAGATTATAGTGTTGCAGTTACAGAGAAAGTGCAGTGCCTTTGGACAAATAAAGTGCAAAGGCCAAAAAATGGGTATATTAGAAGATCAAAAGTTCAAGAATTCATTTTTTAGCATATGAAAGGACCATTGAAGAGTCCAATAAAAGTGGGCCAGAAGCTGTCTTGTTCTGTAAGATTTGCTTATTTGCACTAGTGTGCTTCACTGTCTGCTGAACTTCATGCGTTACTGAGATTTACAGATAATGGCTGTATCTCCACCTCTTGCAAAATTTCATGTCAAAACTTCTCTGAGTGAAAATATTTCACTGAAGCATTAATCCTGTTAAGCCACCTTTTGTTGAATGATTACTGGGCATTGAAGAAAGCTGTTACATGCTGAACAAAAAGGAAGCTCGGTTTTATTCCTATGACAGTTTAATTTCTTGAAAGCCCTCCGAATTTACAAGGGACAGCAACCACAACTCTAAAAGATATAACTGGTGTGTGCCAAAGGTTTATTTATTTATTTATTGAGATACAACACAGTATAGGTCCTTCTAGCTGTTTGAGCTAGAAGGACCTATATATACTATAAGCTGGAAGGACCTAAAAGCCCCATCAGTCCCCTGATTTAATCCTAGCCTAATCTTGGGACAATTTACCATGACCAATTAACCTACCAAATGGTACGTCTTTGGACTGTGGGAGGAAACCTATGTGGTCACGGGTAGAACATACAAACTCCTTACAGGAGGCAGCAGTAATTGAAGCCAGCTTCCCTGTACTGTGAAGCTTTGTACTAACCACTATGCACCCCCGATGAAGTCTTAACAAAGAGTAATCTCCAATTTACAAAGATCCATGTTTCCTTTCAGCACAGAAAGTATTTTAGCCAATCAAGGAATAACCCTATTATCTAAGCCGGGGGTCGGCAACCTGCGGCTCCCGAGCCATTTGTGGCTCTTTCACCTCTGTGCTGCGGCTCCCTGTGGCTTTGGGAAATAATTGGTCAGTATTTAATTAAAATGTATTTTATGTTAGTTTGTTAGCTTTTGAAATGTAATTCTAAATTTGAAGATTATGGTGATCTTGTACAATCTAAGTGTGGCGACACATTTCCTGGCACATCCGAAACGGCTCACAATTAGCCAGCATTCCGGCTAAGGGAGATAGCCTACGGGGGTTTGTGAGTACGCGTCTTTTGCAGCATCTGCGTCCATGGGGGCTGGGTTGAGGGAGGCTTAAAAGCAAGGCTGTTTAGTTCGAATAAAGTTATTCGACTGCAGTTTACTGACTGTGTGAGCACACCGCTACAACGTGTTTTTATCGCTGGCTGTCCAGAGGGGAGGTGCTGAAACGCTTTGTCGCGTGTCTGGAAGAAGTGAAAACTTTCCTGGGCAGCAAAGGGCTCACCTTTCCTGAGCTGGAACAGCCAGAGTGCCTGTAAAAGCTACACTTCATGGTAGACATGACAGCGCACCTGAACACGCTGAACACAGCTCTTCAGGGGAAAGGACGTACAGCCCTGCACATGTTGGAGGATGTTTTGGCATTCGAGCGCAAGTTGACAGTGCTTGCCAGAGATTTACAGAAAGGCACATTGTCTCACTTCCCCAATTTGAGAGAGTTCAAACAAGGTTACGACGTGATAAATTCGGAGTATTTACATTCTGCAATGCAAACATCGTTCGGGAAACGCTTCTGTGAGTTCAGAGAGGTAAAAAACACATTATCCTTCCCGGTCACTCCCCTAAGCATCGATCCATCCCTACTGAATACGACTGCATTGTCAGGTGTGAGTCAACCTGAACAAGTATGATAAATACTTTAATTGCCTATTATTTTACGTATATTCATATGTTTTCATTGTTCAGTGAAATAGTCCTTTTATTTTTCAGGTTGACAGCTGGCTGACGTTATTTTTGGTTTGCTGCTGACGGCAAATTTAAGTTTGGCGTTTTTCATAAATACAAGAAGGACTCAAATAGACGTTGAGTATTTTACTTAAAAGTAACCTTCAACCCAACGTCTTTTTTTCGGAGTTCAAAATGTTTTTGTTGCATGCAGAAATGTAATTTCGTTTTCTCTGCAGGAGTTCATCAATTTAATAAATGCAACACATTATAGTTTGTTTATACATAGCATAAAGGCAAAACAAAACGTTGTATGCAGTGTTATTTCATTTTAAATGTCAAACGGGTTTTGCGGCTCCCAGTGTTTTCTTTTCTGTGGGAAACAGGTCCAAGTGGCTCTTTCAGTGGTAAAGGTTGCTGACCCCTGATCTAAGCAATTTACCTATTGTAATTTATCCCTCCCTCCATCCCTGCATTCCTATCAACTCTCTCTAGATTGTACCAGCCACCTTATACTTAGGAAAAATTAGAGTGGACAATTAAGTTAATGACCTGGCAGGTCTTCAAAATGTGGGTGGAAACTGCAGTGCCCAGGGGAATTACATGAAGACACAGAGAAACTGGGCAAACTCTACACAGACAGCACTGGAGATTATGATTAACCTTGTTTCATTGGAACTGTGAAGCTGCAGCTCTACCAGTTGTGTCATTATACCACTGTCCACTGGCTGGAAGAATACTATATATTCAAGAAGATATTGTCTGAGACACAAGTGATTCTGCAGATACTGGAAATCATGAGGAACAAAAACAAAAAGCTGGAGGATCCCAGCAGGGCAGGCTGCATCCATGGAGGGAAATAAACAGGCAACACTTTGGGCTGAGATCCCTCTCTTTAAAATGAAATATTACTTTAAATTGGCAGTGGATTTATTTAGTGATCTTGGAGTGGTAAGTAATTTCAAAACCACTCCCAGCCACTAACCCACACCTGATTCCTGGCTTTTAATGTCAATACATTTCAACTAACCATTTCTACAGATCCGCACTAAAAAAAAGACATCTAGACAGCTGAAATAGTGAGGGCAAAAAACAGAAGAATAACCAAACATCACCATCTGAGGCCAGTCAGTTAAATAGTGATGCATAAAGCACATGTGACTGTAATCAGACCATCTTGTCAGGTGTGAATGGAGACCCAATGAAGCGACCAGCCAGCCAAGTGTTCTGGATTTTCAATAGTGCCGAATGAACACAGGAGTGGAATTTGAGAATGGGCCCACCACTATCAAACTGATCATTCACTTATCTACACACATTTGTACATTGTGTTCACTTTATCAAAGTAGTAAGTAAATAAAATTCAATTATCCAGTTGCATATAGAGTCTGAAATAAGAGATTAAATTAGAGCAACAACCAATCTGCCGGAACTCAGCAGGTCTTAGGAGGAAAGGAATTGTCACCGTTTGTGGTTGAAAACCTGCTTCAAGACTCAGTTAGGTTTGCTTTCATGAGTCTCTTATGAGCAGCACCTTCACGTACATTTTTGACAAAGCTTCAATGATGGAATTGGGTTTGCTGGCTGCGAATTTCTAAACTCGAACAAAGATCCTAAGCCCTATCCGATATGGATAACCATGGGTACCCTCACTCAAGGGAGATAATACTGTAACCACCCAATCTTTAAAAGTGAGGTCACTTCCCTGTTCATCCTCCACAGTGACCTTAGCTGCCAATATCCACTGCTTGAGTTGTGAATACCCCCCTCCCTACCAAGGAGGAGATCATTCCAGCTAAGAAAGCAGTTTAAACACCATTCAGTGGTGTTCAGTGATTCACGTTTAAATTCAAACAGCATATTTAAGGCGTTTAAATTCAAACAGCATATTTAAGACACATTTAAAAGCCATAGAGGATTTTGATCTTATAAAAGTCTTGCAAATTACAAAACATTTCTGAAACACAAGGGATTTCCAAAACACATACAATTCCTGATGATTTCAGACCAACTAGTCATCTACACACAAAAGTTGAAGGCAGAGGGTGGATTGTAATTCACCCTATTTATCTCTAATGCTTCTTGATGATTCTGAAGTTTGATTGCTTTCTCACAGATTATACTATTTTGGCCACTTGTGAGACTTCACAGACGTGATATTCTTTCAAATTCCTTTCAACACAAGTGGTCTAAAAGATTTTGGAGACAGAGATCTCAGATACCCAGTATTGATCCTGTGAAACTGACTCTTTGACTACACATATATCTAACTTATTAATACATCAGCTATTTAATATGCTAAGTGATTATCTTCATGCAGTCTACAACCTTCCTTAAACTGAACAACTCATCCAGTGTTGAATACCTTGGAAAAAGCCAAATTAAATAACATTCTCTTATACTGCATGTAAGAGTTAGCAGCTAGCACAGGTGCTGTTGGCCAGCAAGTCTGTGGCTCTATAGAGATTGTTTATTTGCAAAGCTGTCTTTTAACTTTAAACTGATTACTGCTTGCCTTTTCAATTACAAACTGAAGATCGCTCCCATTTATGACAAGCAGCTAAACAAAGGATATTGCTTGGAAGTTTAACTCATTCAAAAACAACTGTTTGATCTTTCGATTCTCACAGCTGCAAGTGTTTAGAAAGCTGAGCTTCACAAGAAATCAAGATCCCTTAGCGCAAGACAGGGAATATCCAGCACAATATAGTCACAGTTTTCTCCGTTCACTCATTCTCCACTAAAAAGCTTATAAGCATTCTTACAGCTATGCATGATACTTTGTTGGGTCATACCTCTCAGCTCAGTGTGAACCATTCCTAACATTCTGACTGTCAAAAGCTTGACCAGTTTTGGCTGCAGATCGACCACAGTACTCTTTCTTGCAGCTCATTACCATAAGGATTTTATGGGACAGGGGAAATATATATAGAACTACTGAACGGCCACATTCAAAATCATTGTTTGTAAACAAAGACAATTTAATTTAACTGACTTTGATCTCAAGCATGTGTTGCTTCATTGAACATGTCTCCTGCGCACAAGGTGTAATCATGCTACTGATTGAGAGCATATATCACTACCCTTCTTCAAAATTAATGTGATTTTCGGATTTTGATAATTGCTTATTAAGAACATTTGCATTTAAATTAAGTAAGAAATGCAATGCAATTAAAATGCTAAATAATGTTTGATTGAGCTTCTTTTCTGAAAGAGGCAGAATGTATGATTTGCTGCTCCTCAGTGCAATCTAGTTGCATTCATAAATATCCCCAAGTTCCACTAAGTTCATTTCTTGATCTTGTGAAGGAAGTTGTAAACATGGCAGGCGTAAGTTTTATGATCATTTGGAGAATATAAATAAAGAAGCTTTGGAACAATTATAGTATTGGGTGCCAAACATAGTACTGAATGTTGAAACCACCACCTACCAAATGTGGTTTCAACAGCTTGAAAGAGTATGAATAAAGTGAAAAGGTGTGGTTACTGAAGTCTCCAGAATGCAGAATAAGATCAACAAAAATTAGAAACAGATAAAAATTTAACTTCAGGCAACATGGAGACAAAGTTGAACAGAAAAGTGGTGAATACAGGACTGAAGGTGTCATATATGAAATAAAGTAGATGATGTTGCAGCACAGTTAGAAATTGGCAGGTATGACGCTAAGGGTATCACAGAGTCATGGTTGAAAGAAGATCACAGCTGAAAGCTTAGAATCCAAGGGTACACATCATATCAAAAGGACAGGCAGGTGGAAAGAGAGGGTTGAATGGCTTTGATGGTAAAAAGTGATATCCTTAGGAAGAAGAAACATAGGATTAGAAGATGTAGAATCTTCATGGGTAGTGTTGAGAATCAGAAAGAATAAAAAGACCCAGATAGTAGTTACATATTGGCCTCAGAACAGTAGCCAGGGTATAGTGAGAAAATTATAATGGACAATAGAAAAGACATGTAAAAGGGCAATGTCATGATAGTCATGGGGGAGTTCAATATGCAGGTAGATTGTGAAAATCGGGTTGTTGGTGAATTCCAAGAGAAGGAGTTTGTAGAATGCCTTTTAGAATGACTTTTTTTAGAGCAGCCTGTGCACTAATTTAGGACTCAGAGAAAAAGAAATGTTTCCACTTAGAATGTTAAGAGTCCTTTGGAATTTTCTACCTCAGAAAGCTGTGGTCAGACAGTCATTGCTTATTTTCAAGGCTGAAATCGATAAATTATTGGGGTCTTTTTGGAATAATCAGAAAAAGTCATTGAATGGGAAAGTGCATAAAATCTGAGATATTGAATGGAGAGGGGTCTTAAGGTACTTTTTTGCCCTTACCTCTTACATTATTTCCTCTGTGAACATGAAGAACATATAGGGATGTTATATAAATGGTGCATTTCAGGATTTTCACCAATGGCACGGAAGCTGCAACCATTGAAGGAGTAAGAGAAGTGAGCACAAGAGCTTGTAAGCATTTGGCAATGCTTCAATAGAGAGGGTATTTAGAGCCGCATTAATTTCTGAACAACCACCAATTCATGATCTTGAATCCCTAGCCATCTCTCTTTTTACACTAATGTCTGTGAGGGAAGATATCTCCTTCCCAGTTACACCAGCTGGCTTTATCATACTTCACATTATCTCAATTAAGTATCCCCCCCCCCCCCCTCCCGACTCTGCTGTTCCAATGAAAACAACTCAAACTTGTTCAAATTTTCATCACTGTTAGTATTTCCCTTGCCTGGCAACATTTTTGAGAAAGGTCCTCTGCATTTTCTCTAATGTAACTCCAACTGGTTTTGTTGTGAACAGAACCACATGCAATAGCCAAACTGTGGCCTTACTAGTATTGGTACACATGAGCATGGGCTTCAAATTATGCAATAGGCTCAAGGTTGGACAACAGGAAATGCATGGCTTGCACTATCTTGACATTTGGAAATGGGTTGCAAAATATGAGGATCTGTTGAATTATGATTAAATGGAATTCTTTGCACTTGCCAGTACTTCTTTCTTTGTTACTAAAGCATGATGTTTAAAGGAGGAGAAATACCTTCAGTCTAGAGATTTTGGGTGAATTTCTAACTTTTATGATGTCACTTTTAAGTGCATGCTTAAAAGTGGTCATTTTTGCAGTGCTCTATCATTACATTATCTTTATCTGAGTCCAGTTCCTCAATAGGGGCATTCATTTCAAAACTGTGAGTAGCACGATACTCTATTGTGAAGTAACGGGTGATCACTTCTCTGTCAATCTTGAAACATAATTATAAAATTTAAAACTATCAAGTTTGTTATGTCTATGAGATTTGTTTCCATACTGAAGAGTCTGGGAACATCTTGTTAATTTAAACCCACAATAGAATCTGACATCTATTTTGCTAAAGATGATTTAAAATGAACTAGAGGCAATATGCTCTTGCATCCTTCAAAATGATCTCTTTAAGTCTGTGTGTCTAATGTGAATTCATCAGTGACATATTAAACTGGATCATGGACTCGACAAACCAACTACACATACCAGTCTTGCTACCAGTATTGCCAAGGGAAGCAAGAAGGCTGGACTTTGCTGGAAGACTCCAGTCTGTGCTTGTCACACAAGAAAGACTGTACAGAGGCTGACCGTCAGGCCTCAGGGTGTAGAACGTGAATCCTTATACCTGGTACCATCCTGACAGCCTTTGACAGCTTGCTGCTGTTCAATGTCTTTAAAAATGAAAAACATATAAAGATTGTCAAACCAGCTTTAAATCCTTAGAAATACTTTAAACCTACTTAAAATAAAAAATACATTTTGATTAAAAGTAAATTTTAACACTGCATTTTTAAAAATACATCAGTTTTACAATGCAGGTAAAATATTTAACTAGAATTGATTTTTAAAACTGAGGTCATAAATCTAACTGTAGCTAAAGGAGCTGTTGCTTGTATACCTACAATGGCTGGTATAGAGATAGTAGGCTGATATCTCAGCCAGGAATGACATTCAGGTCACAGAGTGGGGATAGATGGTGGGCTGGAAAAGTGAATCTGTTCCCTCAGCCTGGGATGATGTTCAGGTGGGGACAGATGCAACATCATTGATCTTTTTCTCCTCTGTCTCTGCCGCATCTGATCTCAGGATGAGGCTTTTCATTCCAGGACGAAGGAGATGTCTTCCTTTTTTAAACAAAGGGGCTTCCCTTCATCTACCATCAACTCTGCTCTCAAACGCATCTCTCCCATTTCCCGCACATCTGCCCTCACCCCATCCACCTGCCACCCCACTCGGGATAGGGTTCCCCTTGTCCTTACCTACCACCCCACCAGCCTCCAGGTCCAATGTATAATTCTCCGTAACTTCCGCCACCTCCAACGGGATCCCACTACCAAACACATTTTTCCCTTCCCCCCCTTCTTTCTGCTTTTCACAGGGATTGCTCCCTATACAACTCGCTTGTCCAATCGTCCCCCCCATCCCTTCCCACCGATCTCCCTCCTGGCACTTATCCTTGTAAACGGAACAAGTGCTACACCTGCCCTTACACTTCCTCCCTTACCACCATTCAGTGCCCCAGATAGTCCTTCCAGGTGAGGCAACACTTCACCTGTGAGTCGGCTGGTGTGGTATACTGCGTCCGGTGCTCCCGTTGTGGTCTTTTACATATTGGTGAGACCCGATGCAGACTGGGAGACCGTTTTGCTGAACACCTACGCTCGGTCTGCCAGAAAAAGCAGGATCTCCCAGTGGCCACACATTTTAATTCCACGTCCCATTCCCATTCTGATATGGCCTCCTCTATTGTCAAGATGAATCCAAACTCTGGTTGGAGGAACAACACCTTATATACCGGCTGGTTAGCTTCTAACCTGAAGGCATGGACATTGACTTCTCTAACTTCCATTAATGCCCCTCCTCCCCTTCTTACCACATCCCTGACATATTTAGTTGTTTGCCTGTTCTCCATCTCCCTCTGGTGCTTCCCCCCCACTTTCTTTCTCCTGAGGCCGCCCGTCACATGATCCTTTCCCTTCTCCAGCTCTGTATCACTTTCGCTAATCACCTTTCCAGCTCTTAGCTTCATCCCACCCCCTCTGGTCTTCTCCTATCATTTCGCATTTCCCCCTACCCCACTACTTTCAAATCTCTTACTATCCTTCCTTTCGGTTAGTCCTGATGAAGGGACTCGGCCCGAAACGTCGACAGCGCTTCTTCCTATAGATGCTGCCTGGCCTGCTGTGTTCCACCGGCATTTTGTGTGTGTTATTGTTTTAATTTCCAGCATCTGCAGATTTCCTCGTGTTTGATCATTGATCTTCAGTGTTTTTCTGGCTACTGTGTTGCACTGGGCAGACAATAATGAAGCTGTGTTAGACATTGGGCGTACAGGCAGTGGTTTCTTTGTGTTGCTGCTTGATTTGACCTATTGATTTACATGCATTAAAATGGATAAAGCTTAAAAAGTAAAGCATGCTGGAAACAGTCAGCAGGTCAGGCATCACCTGTGCAGATAAAATAAGAGTCAATGACCTTCAGCAGAAAAAGAAAAAAATAGAAATCAAATATACTTATGTTGTAGAGAGGTTTGAGGGGTAGAGAGAACAAAATAAATGTCTGCAATAGAATGGAGAGCTGAAGATTGAATAGCATGGATGATGGTGGTGTCAGCTGAGAGAAAATGAAAACAGCTTGAATGAGAACATTTAGAGAAAGGGGATAAAAGGAATTTGCTGGAACCATTGGATGCAGAAGAAAAGAGTCTTTGAAAGCTGAGGCAAATTATTCTTCCTTTCCTTTTTTATTGTACCTATTAAGCAGACAGCTTATGCAAAGCAGAAAGCATTGTGTTACCTGGGAAACCTTGGCCCTTATCCTATCACAGACATTCCCTTTGTTCTTTTCAGCTCTCCCCTTAGTAAAACTCACTTATTTTCTTACTTCTCCAGTTCTAATGAAGAGTTGTCAACCTGAAACTTTAACTACTTACCTCCCACAAATGCTGTCTGACCTGCTGACTATTTCCAGCACTTACTATTTCTAATCTCAAGCATTTGCAGAACTTTGATTCTCAATCACTAGTTATCTGAAATTTGTTCTGTTTCATAAATAACTCACAGCAATGTGTGAACATAAAACTTAGACCAGTGCAGCACAGGAACAAGCTTTTCAACCCACTATGTTATGCTATACTATTTATATTAGTGTGGTGAACTACATATAGCTGCCTGGACATCCCCCACCCCCACGCCCTCGCTGACTGCTCCTGTGGCTCCTCCCACGGACCCCAGTATAAAGGCGATTGAGGCCTGAGCCCTGCCCTCAGTCTCCAGGATGTAATGTGGTGGTCAATTGTTGCTTGTTCTTTCTTCCAGTCAATAAAAGCCAATACCTCGCCTCACGTCTCAGAGAGTTATTGATGGTGCATCAATTAGTAATCGAATATTCAACTAAACAAGTCCCTTTGGCCAATGCAATGTCCACATCCTTCCATTTCCTGCACAATCATATGCGTATCTAAGAGCCTCTTGAAAATCTCTGTCACATTTGCTTCCACCTCCATCCCTGGCAGTGCATTCCAGGTACCCGTTATTCTCCAGGTAAAGAGCTTGCCCTGTACGTCACCTTTGAACTTATCCCCTTCACCTTAAGTGCATGCCTTCTGATATTAGACATTTTGAACCTTGGAAAAAGATACAGGCTCTCTAATTTATCTCTCTCAAAATCCTCTCAACCTCTCTCAGATCTACCCTCCCCTACTCCAGCCTCCGTTGCTCTAGAGGAAATAACACAGATATGTCCAACCTCTCCTTATAGAATTTGGTCTCTAATCTAGGTAGCATCTCGATAAAAGTCATTTACATCCTCTCCAAAGCCTCAATGTCCTTCCTATAATGGTGCGACCAGAAATGAATACAATACTCCAGATGCAGCTTGATCAGAGGTTTGTAAAGCTACAGCATAACTTCTCAACTCTTGAACTCAGTTCTTCAGCTATAAAAGGCATATACACTCTTTGCCTTTTTTTTTCCCACTCTCAAAGTGCTATGGACTTGGACCATAAGAACTCCCCATGCATCAATGCTGTTAAGGGCCTTGTCATTAATAAAGTCCAACCCCTTACATTTGTTCCCCCAAAGTGCTACACTTTGCATGGATTAAACACCTGTTGCCATTTCTCTGATTCCAGTAAGATGGCAGTGCATTTGACTGCAGCTGCCTTCCCAGGTCCAACCAATGGTGTAATTGTTCAACGTTTATGTCTTTCTTATGATGGCGATGCAGTACTGCATATTAAGAACACTAGGTACTACACATCTTCACTACAAGTGGGTTGCTGGATGGTGATGGAGCTCATCATGGACTTGAGGCATACCGTGTTATCACTTGCTACAGCCACCCAGGGAAGAAGGCATGAAAAACAGTGTGCAGTCCACAAACAGTGCAAGTTATTGCCTTGGATGTTTTTCCTGTGATCACAAGACCCTGTTGGCCATTGGTAATGTAGAATACTGCAAGCCTGGTTCTTTGGTTCCTTGTTGAGACTTATGGCAGGGGATCTGCGTGCTCTTGGTTGTTGCATGGACCAGACGCTCATGCTGCAGCGTCGTCTGTTGAAGCCGCCCAGGCGAGGAAGTGCCAGAGACAGTGCAGGAGGGAGCAGAGGTATGGCGGGCACACAGGAGTCTGTGTTGGGTTGGGGGGCTGGCCCTTCCTGTCAGTGTTTGCTCGCTGGAAGACAAGCTGGATTGCATTCATCTGTGGCTGCACCAACGCATGATGAGGAACTACTGCGTACTTGTTCTTGCAGAAACAAGGCTCAGGACAACAAATCGCGCACCATCAATTTTCACATCATGATACTCAGGGACCTGGGGTAATATTATTGCTTGTTTTATAACCGTATGGGTAATTGTAACTACGTATCTGTTCTATGTACTGTGTGAAATGTGCTGTGAATGACTGTGACTGTGTGTATCATGCTCTGCACCTTAGACCTGGAGGACCACTCTTTCATTTAAGCTACATACTGTTGAATAGCAATGAAACTTGAACTTGAACTCAATATCTGTGAATAATCTATATCCCACTGTATTCTTTGGCAGTCTTTTATGCAATCTACAACACCCTAGGTTGATATAATCTCTGACAGAGTATGTGGTGGCACAGTAATGTAAGGGTACGTGTAACACTTTACAGGGTTCAATTCCCACTGCTGTCTCTAAGGTGTTTGTACATTCTCTGTGTGACTGCATGGGTTTCCTCCAGGTGCTCTGGTTTCCTCCCACATTCCACAGGTGTGCTATTTACTAAGTTGTGGGTGAACTGTGTTGGCATCCGACGCTTGGTGACGCTTGTGGGCAGCTCCCAACGTATCCTTGGAGTGTGTTCGTCATTGATGTACATGTGACGAATAAAGTGAATCTTCATCAGTCTTCATATTGTCTACAGACTTATTAACTCATCTGTTTACATTATATACTGTATATTACGAACAGGAGACATCCCAGTACTAGTAAAGCTCCACTAGTCACAGAGTGACCTTGTGCATCCTAATTTTCTGGACAAGCCTCCCATGAAAGAACTGGTCAGCATCTTACTAAAATCCACGTAGACCATATCCGCAGCTCTATCTTCATCAATCACCTTCATCACCTCCTTGAAAAATTTGATTGCATTAGAAAGACATGAATTCATCCTCAGAAAGCCATACTGTCTGTCCCTAATTAGAAAATGGTTTTCTCAGTGCTCATAAATTCTATCTCTAAGAATCCTCTCCAGTAGCTTCCATACCACTGAAGTGAGACTCACTGGTCTATAGTTGATAGGATTCTTGGTACCTAGTTTCTTGAAGGATGGAAGAATGTTAGCTATTCACTAGTCCTCTAAGACTTTACCTGTGGCTAGAGAGGATGCCAATATATTAGTCAAGGCTCCAGCAATCTCATCTTTGTCTCTCTCAGTAACCTTGGGTATATCTCATTAGACCCTGAAAACTTATCCACTTTAAGGTTCTTAAGGGACCCCATACCACCTCCTCTTTACCTCAAAATTCCCTAAAATATTATCATGCTCCACACTGAATTTTCTATCTTCCACATCCTTCTCCTTGGTAAATACTGATGCAAAGTACTCATTTAGGATTTCTCCTCCACCCTCCATCTTGAAGTACATATTTCCCCCTTTATCTGTGAGTGATGCTATCCTCTAATTGGGTAGCACCACTAGTGGTGGACATTTTGAACTTTAATATTATCCTGCATCCTACTACATTAAACATGAAATAATTTAAATTATTTTAGTTAATGCTTTTCTATATTTCAAAAAATGGCAACATTACAAATGGCAGAACACTTGTTGACAGCTTCAGTACTGCCACCATTGAAACTCTTCAAGATAGACTTGCTAGTTTGGAAAGGAATTCACCAGAGAATGTTTTTATTTTGTCAGCCAGATATCTGAACTGCTAAAGAAATCTATAACTTGGAAAAATAATCCCAGTCCACAGTATACAGAGACTCATTTAAGTAGTAATTCTGTTTTTCTGACAGAAAAATGTTGAGACTATCACCAGAGGGACTTGCAGCAAATCCTTCAGATGCAGAATTGCAACAACCGAGGTCGGTAGAAACTCGCTCCCAATCCCAAGTGCAAGCAGAACAACTACTTCTTTAAATTTACTGTATCTCAGATACTTGGCAACTTACCAACAGCAAGCATCCAATAAGCCTCCTGGTGCATGTCTGTGAGAGTTTTCTAGTGTTTTAGAGAATCTGCTTATAAGGCTATCTGGAGTCAAAAGAGAATGCCAGCCACCAGTGACAAACCTGACTGATCAGTCATCTCAGCTGCAAACACATTGAAGCTTTCTTTTATAGACAGATATAAATATGCAGATGAGGTAACTCCAAATATATCAATGGCATACTTTCAGTACATAAGCCACCCTAAAATTAAACTGGGATATTTTTCTGTTTTTATGAATGGTTTGATTTACACAATTGGGAGAACCTACACTTCACTACTTTCCGCAGGTCCATAAGCATGGCTTAAAATAGGGAAATCACGGAAAGTCTCTGCAGTTCAGACAACATCTCTGGCGAGAGATGCAGAATTAACATTTCAGTTGGTGTTGAGAGTTCACAAAGTTGTGCAGGTAGCAATCATAGAGCACTACAGTGGAGCAACAGTCCCCTTGGCCCATCTATCCATGCTGACCTTGTCATCTAGTAAGTCACATTTATCTGCAACTATGGTCAGGAACCTCAGGACCCTTCTCATCCATGTACCTATCCAAAGGTGGCATGGTAGTGTAGAGGTTAGCACGACAGCTTACCGTACAGGTGACCCTGTTTAATTTCCACCATTGTCTGTAAGGAGTTTGCATGTTCTCCCTGTGGCTTTCCTCTGGGTGCTCCGGTTTTCTCCAACAGTCCAAAGACCTACCGGTTGGTGGATTAACGGGCCATTGTAAGTTTTCCCATGATTAGGATGGGATTAAATTGGAGTGGTTGCTGGGTGGCGTGGCCTGAGGGGACAGAAAGGCCTACTCGATACTGTATTTCAATAAACCTCTCTTAAATATTACAATTGAACTTCAATCTCCCACTTTCTGACCGCTTGTTCCACACTAAGCTTTCTATCTGATTAGAGAAGTTCCTTTCAGGTTGCCCTTTTTCAGGATAGTTCCTGATCTAGGTTGAACAAGTTAGGTCTCTATTCATTGGAGCGTAGAAGGTTGAGGGGGGATTTGATCGAGGTATTTAAAATTTTGAGAGGGATAGATAGAGTTGACGTGAATAGGCTGTTTCCATTGAGAGTAGGGGAGATTCAAACGAGGGGACATGATTTTAGAGTTAGGGGGCAGAAGTTTAAGGGAAACACAAGGGGGTATTTCTTTACTCAGAGAATGATAGCTGTGTGGAATGAGCTTCCTGTAGAAGTAGTAGAGGCCAGTTCAGTTGTGTCATTTAAGGTAAAATTAGATAGGTATATGGACAGGAAAGGAGTGGAGGGTTATGTGCTGAGTGCGGGTAGGTGGGACAAGGTGAGATTAAGAGTTCGGCATGGACTAGGAGGGCCGAGATGGCCTGTTTCCGTGCTGTGATTGTTATTGTTATTGTTTTTGTTATCTCTATAACCACTAGTTTTAGTCCCACCCAACCTGGGTGGAAAAAGCCTTCAGTTACAAATTATTCATCAGCATATTGTTCTTAATGTTATGGAATACAGCAGGGCACTGCATAGCTCAGACATTTACACCTTGAATGTGTGCCTTCAGGCTTCTGTACCTCCTACCTGATCTCTTGAGGTGGTGATAGGGTAAGCAATTTCTTGAACTGTTGTACTCTTTAGCTGAAGGTAGCTCCCACAGTGATGTTAGAAAGGGAGTTTCAAAAACACAACCAAGTAATGATGAAGGAATGGCAATATACAGTAGATTCAGGTTAAATGGGGCATATTGGTTCATTTTAACCCAATTAAGCAGCTGCCTAAATTCACTAATGTTTCATGGAAATATGTAGTTAAAAAGATATAAAAAGGGCAAAGTACCATTTAACTGAGTAATAAATTATACATTTAAATAAAACACTGAACAAATTGGAACCCTACCAATACAGGTTGTCTGTTGTATATGACGATGACTGAAAACCTATGGGGGAGAGTTTTTAAAGTGGAAAAGCCATTGCACTGAGGCAATTGTTATTTTCTCAACCTCAGAAGTTTGGGTCCAGTGGTACGAGCAGGCGTCTCAACTGGGGTCTTGTCTTCCCTGGCTGAGACCATGACTTCTTCTGTGCCTCGCCGAGCCCTTTGCTCTCCATGTGGCATTGCAGAACCACCTTCCTGACTGTTGGATCTACCCAGACCACTGAAGCTGACTTTGCATGCTTGGACAGGTATGTCCCTATCTCACTAGGGTATAAGACCTGCCAAATACCCGCAACTGGTTTAGCCAGACTGTTGAAGTGAGGTACCAGGCTGCAGCTGCTGTCTCATGAAAACAGCTGCTTGGAGCCACAGGTGAGAGTTGAGTGAAGTCATCTCATTTTCAATCCTGGCCGTTCCTGGCACTTCCAAGTCTGAATGCTTATAACTGCAGTGAACAAAACAGTTCTGAAATAACTTACTGCTTATTTCACATCAACTGTCAGTGACAAAAATCCTTACTTTTTGAGCACAAACACACACAACTGATGCAATTTAAAAACTGTTTGCACTCAGCACAGTTTAGGGTCTAAAAGCCACACAGACGCACACTGCTGACGTTAGTTAAAAGCTATTCGTCAACAACCTGTCCCAATTAAGCGGCAGAGTGTCCCAAATAAACAAAGAAAACCAGCTGTTTTCTCAATTAGCTTTTGCTCTTTAAGAGTTGACCCAAATTAGCAGTTGCCCAAATAATCGGAGTCCACTGTATCTTCAATTGGCAGCACAGTAGTGTAGTGATAAGCACATCATTTTACAGCACTGGATGTACAATCGGGGTTCAATTCCTGCCGTTATCGGTAAGGAGTTTGTACATTCAATAGCCAATTTATTATGTACAGGAGGTACCCAATAATGTGCTTACTGAATGCATTTCTGTATGTACATGATCGCCTGCTGCTGTAGCCCACCTACTTCAAGGTTCAAAGTGCTGTGTATTCAAAGATGCTCTTCTGAACACCACTGTTGTAACACATGGTTATTCGAATTACTGCCAATTCTGGCCATTCTCCTCTGACCTCTTTCATTAACATGGCATTTTTGTCTGCAGAACTGCCACGCACTGGATGTTTTCTCTTTGTTTTTTTTGCACCACTCTCTGCAAACACCAGAAACTACTGTGTGTGAAATCCCAAGAGATCAGCCTTTTTTTTGACATATTCAAACCACCCTAATTGGCTCTAAACAATCATTCCATGGTCAAAATCATTTAGAACACATTTATTCACCATTCTGATGTTTGCTGTGAACATCAACTGAACCTCTTGACCATGCCTGCATGCTTTATGCATTGCTTTGCTGCCATGTGATTGGTTGGTTAGATATTGCATTAACAAACATGTGTGCAGATGCACCTAATAAAATGGCCACAGAGGGTACGTTTCCCTTGTGTCTGCATGGATTTCCTCCAGGTGCTCTAGTTTCCTCCCATGTTACAAACGGGTTGGTGTATTGTGAGTATGCTATGTTAGCACCAGAATTATGGTGTCACTTGCAGGCTACTTATCAAAATCCTCACAGATTTTATTTGATGTAAATGACATGCAACAAATAAAGTTAATTTTCATCTTTATCTTTAAAGTCAAAACTGTGAGTAAGTTGGATGGATGCATGTATATGGTGGCATTCCCATGTGTCCACAGCCGTATGTCCTTCCAGATGGAAAAAGCTGTGGCTTTAAGAAGTGCTGCTGAGATTTGCTGCCGTTGATGGACAACGAAAGGCAAGTGCATCGATCTGGAGCTAAGTGATCCCAGTGTAGTAAAACGTAAGGCTCAGTGAGCAGGTTATTGGTGAGCAAGTGCACTTGACAGCACTGCTGACAAGGCCTTCCATCAATTCACTGATAACTGAGAGAAGGGAAAAAAACATGCGATTTAGATGGATTGGGTTTGTCCTTTTATTTGTGGACACGGCTACAGACGGTTTTCCACTCTGCTGGGCAGATGTTAGTGTTATAGCTGTCCTGCAACTTTAGCTGGATGTGCGGCTAGTTCTGGAGGAAAGCTCCTTTATATTGTGGTGGGTCATTGTCCAGGCCTATGACCTTTTCTATGCTTATGCATTACTCTCTTTTGTGATACTATAGAATAAGTCAATTTTTTTTAAGAGGGTGGAGACCTCAAACAGAGGCTGATCTGCTGATGATGGCTGCAGGCATCTTTTGGATTGAGGTGCTGTGCTCTGCCACCCTTGAGAATGCTGTTCTGTGTAGAAATTTCTCCCCCAGGCAGTTTATTTTTTTGTGGTGAGTGGAAATTACAAGACAGAAGACTTTTAACTATGAAGAGCAAAAACTATGGATGCTGGATACAAAACAGAAATCACTGAAATAGTCAAAATGCCAGGCAGCATCAGTGGAAAGAGCAGCAGATTTTTCATTTGTTAATGTAATCTAGCATTTAATGTTTATAGTAGAACTTCAATGCTGTGTAATTGTTATGGGAAGGTTGGTTTTGTTATTTAACATACATGTTGCATTGTAGTTTCAAGGAGCCAGAACCTCTTGTTTATTTATTTATTGAGATATTGCATAGAATTGGTCATTCTGGCCCTTCAAACCTCACAACCCAGCAGCCCCAGATTTAACGCTACACTGATAAGGGACAATTTACAATGGCCAGTTTACTTACCATCTGGTACCTCATTGGACTGTGGGAGGAAACACACACAGTCACAGGGAGAACGTGCAAATTCCCTACAAGCTGTGATGGGAATTGAACTCAGGTCACTGTGACTGTCAGGTGTTGTGCTAACCACTAGGCCACCATGCCACCCTAATGTTACACTTGGTGCTGCTCTTTTACATTCCTCACAGCAGCAGACAGTAAAATGGGCGAACCATCCAGCATCAATTGGATGCAGCTATGAACAAGACATGTGGGCTTCAATAGTGAGAGGAGCCAACATAATAGAAAAACATAAATGTAACAGTCATAGAACAGAGAAAACCTACAGCACAATACAGGCCCTTCAGCCCACAAAGTTGTGCTAAACATGTCCCTACCTTAGAAATTACTGGGCTTTCCCATAGCCCTCTATTTTTCTAAGCTCCATGTACCTATCTAAAAGTCTCTTAAAAGACCCTATCGTATCCGTCTCCACCACCGTTGCCGGCAACACTCAGCACTTACCATTCTCTGAATAAAACACTTATCCCTGACATCTCCTCTGTACCTCCTCCCCAGCACCTTAAACCTGTGTCCTCTTGTGGCAACCATTTCAGCCCTGGGAAAAAGCCTCTGACTATCCACACGATCAATGCCTCTCATCATCTTATACACCTCTATCAGGTCACCCCCATCCTCCATCGCTCTAAGGAGAAAAGGCTGAGTTCATTCAACCTGTTTCCATAAGGCATGCTCCCCAATCCAGGCAAGTTCCTTGTAAATCTCCTCTGCACCCTTTCTATGGCTTCCACATCCTTCCTGTAGTGAGGCAACCAGAAATGAGCACAGTACTTCAAGTGGGGTCTGACCAGGGTCCTATATAGCTACAAATATATAGTCCTTGACAGTCCTTCTGTCACAGATAAATCAAGGCACAACGGCAATATTGGAACAAGGAATATGCCAGATCGTGAGGTTAGAGGTTAAATACAACCCTGAGGCTGCTGATTGCTATGTATGTCAAGTGTGATCTGTTATATGGGTTTTCTACCTCATTTGAAGTTGAACCACACAACACAATGGAGAGCTTCCTCAGAATGAAAACAGGACATGCTAACAATTGTGGTGGTTCTGTCACTGATGAGACGGTTACTTCTGTTATTGACATATCGATGAGGATTTTGTCACTTTTTTTTCAATTGTTATTACGTTTGTCTTATCTACATTGGGCTGACAGAGAATCAGCCTGGTTTGACTCACATGATCATTTTCTGTTGCAGTTGGGAGTAACTGGGTAATAATTTGCTACAGACCTGGAGGCACGTAAAAACTGACCTCAGTAATGATGGCAAATTTCTACTCTATTGGACATTAATGAATTAAGTGAACTTTATCAACAATATCATATTGTCACAGTTAACATTGGTGATACTGATTTTTTTCTTATTGCAGATCACGTATAGAACCAAATTTCAATTTCCATTCTGCCATAAATCAGAGGTTGCTGGGTGTTGTGCTCGAAGGGCCGGAAGGGCCCTTTCTCCACTTTATCTTCGATCATTATTCTAGGGTCTTAATCACCTAAAGCGAAGAGTCTCTAATGCAAAAATTGTGCCATTTGACTAAAGAGCCAATGATATAATGCAGGGCCCATTAACTCCATTTAAAAGTTAGAAGAGCAAGGGACCACCCTGCCTGAATGAAAATAAAATCAGTTGATCCTGTTTTAAGACCGAAAGACCATAAGACATAGGAGCAGAATTAGGCCATCTGGCCCATCGAGTCTGCTGCACCAATCAATCATGGCTGATTTTTTTCTATCTCCTCCTCAATCCCAGTTCCTGGCCTTCTCCCTGTAAACTTTGATGCTATGTCCAATCAAGCACCTATCAATCTCTGTCTTAAATACACCCAACAAATTCCACCAATTCACCACCATTTGGCTAAAGAAATTCCTGCACATCTCTGTTGCCCCTCTATCCTGAGGCTGTGCCCTCTTGTTCTAGACTCTCCTACCATGGGAAGCATGTTTTTCACATCTACTCTGTCTAGGCCTTTCAACCTCTGAAAAGTTTCAATGAGATCCCTCCTCATCTTTCTGAATTCCAGTGAGTACAGACTGAGAAACATTAAACGTTCCTTGTATGGTAACCTTTTCATTCCTGGAATCATCTTTGTGAACCTCCTCTGGACCTTCTCTATTGCCAGCACATCTTTTCTAAGGCGAGGGGCCCAAAATAGTTTACAATACTCAAGGTGAGGCTTCACCAGTGCCTTATAAAGCCTCAGCATCACATCCTTGCTCTTGTATTCTAGACCTTTTGAAATAAATGCTAATGTGGCATTTGCCTTCCTCACGACCCACTCAACCTGCAAGTTAACTTTCAGGGAGTTCTGCACAAGGACTCCCAGGTATCTATCCAATATTGTTTTAATCTTGTATCTATCCAATCAAATACAGATTCACACCAAAATACAGGGAAATAAAATAGTTAGATCTATCATAACTTTCAACTAAACTAAATATGACGTGTTTGAAAAGAAAATTTTAGATGATTGGATGCAGAGATATTGGTGACATTGCTATCAATATAGTTAAATATAAACTTAAGAAAATTCAATTCAAATTCAATTCACGTTTAATTGTCATTCAACCACACATGAATACCCATGAATACAGTCAAATGAAACAGTATTACTCCAGGGCCAAGATACAAAACACAGTACCAACAGTCATACACAGCTCAAGGCATGTATAGCATATACAAGATATCAGAAGATACAGTCAGACAAAAAAAAAGTCCAATATCCTGAATCCATGAATGTAGCAGCTGTCTGCAATCGAACACAGCTTGTCATTCAACTTTTCTTTTGCTGAATGAATGCTGAGGGGCAGCACTGACTCTAGCTTGGACACCACTACACACTTGCCCCCAGCACTCCAGTGGAGTGCACCGACTCCAACACCTCCCTCCCGGGCAGCTGCAGACAGGTGACCCTTCAGCGCGAGGACCTGTCCTCACCGTGACCAGGGCCACACGGTTCTCTCGCAGTTCGCCAATAAATCAGCGAATTGGACTCACGGCATTTCACATCAACAATGTCCAGCAGTGTTCAGCCATCACAAGGAAAGCAACTAAGATGATCACCCACTGCCAGACGCATCAGATGCCTCACTGACACAGGTAGCAGCACGATCAGCACCAATCCCAGCCCCTCCAGCTCCTCCACCAACAAACAACCCACTGATGGAGCAGACCTGGTGGACCCAAGCCCTCAATGTCTGGCAGAGTCCTGTGATTGCAAAAAACACATTTACAAAAGACGTTAATACCATTGGATGGCCCTGCAGAAGCCATTGCATGTGAGTAGGCTGCCATTTTACCAGATTAAAAACAGACAATAATTAATTAATCTCCCCTTTAGATACTTGTCTTTGATGGTTATCAGGGTATTTAAATTTATCCAACGGTTTCAAACATTTAAATATTCAACCAGCTTCAAGAGTTAGAATTATCCACTTTTGTCAGTGAAAGATGTCAATTGCAATGTTCTGATATTTCTATTAAATACAAATTCCTTCATAAAGCCAGCTTTTAGTTGTATTGAAGTAAGTTCCATTTAAGAATGATAGTGGGTGTTCATACATTCGATGAAAAATGAATATTCTGAATAATCAGTCGAAAGAACAGATTCATAGGGAAGTAGGAACATTGTTATTCCTAGCTAAAGAATCAGGATGGAAATTAACAAAAACAGACCAAAAGACCATATGATATAGGAGCAGAATTAGGACATTTGGCCTCTCGAGTCTGCTCTGCCATTTCATCGTGGCTGATCCATTTCCCTCTCAACCAGATTCTCCTGCTTTCTTCCCATAGCCTTTCACACTCTGACTAATCAAGAATATATTAGCCTCTGCCTTTAATGCCCCCAATACCCTGGCCTCCACAGCTGCCTATGGCAATGTATTTCACAGATTCACCACCCTCTGGCTAAAGAAATTCCTCCTCAACTCTGTTCTATTTTGAAGCTGTGCCTTCTGGTCCTATACTCCACTATCAAAGGAACATCAACTCTATCAAGGCCTTTCAACATTTGATAGGTTTCAATGGGATCCCACCTTATTGTCCTAAATTCCAGCTCGCACTAGCCCAGAGTAATCAATCGCTGCTCATGTGATAACTTTTTCATTTCTGGAATCATTCTTGGGAACCTCCTCTGAACCCTCCCCGAGGTCAGCCCATCCTTTCTTAGATAGTAGGCTCAAAACCGCTCACGATACTCCAAGTGAGGCCTCACCAGTGCCTTATACAGCCTCAGCATCACACCCTTGCTTTCATATTCCAGTCCTCTTGAAATGAACGCTAGCATTGCACTTGCTTGGCTCACCAGCAATTCAATCTGCAAATTATGATGATATGAGTGTATTCAACAGAGCATGTATAAATCTAAATGAAAGGTATTGGAATAAACATTTTTATTTTCCTGGCAGATTGTCCCATGGCACCATTGACATTTGTATAACATCCAGTTGAAATGTGATTTTGTTTGGTTTCCATGTCTGTTAACCTTTAATTGTTTGGAAGCACAGGGCTGAAGTTGCAATGGGAGACAAACAATTAAATGTCTAACATGTTAAATGCTGCTTGCTGCACTCTCAGAGCAGTCTTCTTGTCTTATTACCACTGGTGGTAGAAAATTTCCACCCATCAGCTCAGCTTTAATATTGTGGTTGGACTAATTCACTCTGGCAACAGTTCTGAGCTCAACTGATTGCTTCACATCTCCGAGACAAGTTAGTCTTGATGTCGTATATCCAGCACTTGAAGCATCTTGTATGCAGGGGATAAAAACCATTCTAGTTGCATCCATTCTTGTAAGTAATCCTGTCAGTTCTGGTTGGACATATCCACAGTTATTAAAGATCAAAGTTCAAAGTAAATTTATTATCACAATAAACAACACTGAGGTTCATTTTTGTTTTTCTTGCAGGCATGCTCAATAGAATCATAATTGAAAGCAGTGACCATTGAATATCATTTTTTTATTGTTAAAGTGCACTTAAGTTTTCACCCTAGTAATGCTAAAGTGGCTGCCTGTGCCTTTAATGGTGACATTATTTTTCACGACAGAAAGAAGAGTTACCATGTTCCAAAGAGAATGACGTTCATGTGCTTTTCTCAGGTTTGGCGATGAAAGATTTTCGTGAGTAAGGTATCAGCATTGGGTAACGCAACTGTCCAACGACCTTTTTTGACCTAGTAGTGTGGGCGAGGAAATCTAGTTTCAGGGTCTCGTCTGTGTGTGTTTGGAAGTTAAACATGTGTGTGCCAGAAATTGCCACTAACATAGGGGTTTTGTATATTTTGTTTTAGTTATTTTCATACTGCATACGTAACAAGGGTGTGGACCAAAATTAAGCTGAGATTGTAATAGCAGAAACTGTTTTTTTAATTCATTTTGTCGTTTTTAGTTTGATACCTTCATTCTGCATTAAAACATCTAAAACAGATAAAGACCCAAAAAAAGTATTTGTTGTCCTGCATGTGTATTTTTTCCCCAAGCTACAAAATAATCATAACAAAATCAATGAAAGACCACCCAACTAGTGTTCTACTGGAATGTAGAAGACAACAAACTGTACAAATGCAAAAAGAGGAATTAATAATAATAAATAAATAAACATTAAATATCAAGAACATGAGATAAAGAGTCCTTGAAAGTGAATCTATTTGATGTGGGACTGTTTCAATGATGAAGCAAGTGAAGTTAAATGAAATTATCAAATCACGAACAAGAGAGAATCTGCAGATACTGGAAATCTGAGCAACACACACAATATGAAGTAGGAACTCAGCAGGCCAGGCAGCACCTATGGAAGAAGGGCCCAAACCTGAAAGCTGAAGGGTAGATTTGAAAGGAGTGGGAGGGCAGAAAGAAACATTAGGTGGTAGGAGAAACTTGGAGAGGGAGGGATGAAGCAGGGGACTAGGAAGTTGATTGTTGAAAGTGACTGAAGGCCATGGAAGAAAGAAGAAAGGGGGGTGTGAGGGGGGAGGAGCACCAGTGGGAGGTGATGGGTGGGCAAAGAGCTGACATGAAAGAGGGACAAGGGGATCGAAAATGGTGAAGGGGGGAGGTGTAGAGACATTAACAGAAGTTTGAGAAATTGATGTTCATGCCACCAGGTTAGAGGCTACCCAAATGGAATATAAGGTAACGGAATATAAGGTGTTGTTCTTCCAAGCTAAGTGTGGCTTTATCCTAGCAGTGGAGGTTTGCAGCTATGCCTGCCCGTTTGTTGGCTACATGGAACAGTCTATGTTGCAAGCCTACGCTGGTGATTGTCCTGTACTTTTCCTGCACTACATTGACGACTGCATTGGTGCCGCTTCCTGCACCTGTGCTGAACTCATCGACTTCATCCACTTTGCCTCCAACTTCCACCTGGCCCTCAAACTCAACTGGTCCATTTCCAACAATTCCCTTCCCTTTCTTGATCTTCCTGTCTCTATCTCCAGAGACAGCTTATCCACCAATGTCTTTTATAAACCAATGTCTCTCACAACTACTTGGACTATACCTTGTCCTACCTTGCTACTTGTAAAAGCACCATCCCCTTCTCTCAACTCCTTCGTCTCTGCCGCATCTGCTCTCAAGATGAGGCTTTTCATTCTGTAATGGAGATGTCCTTCTTTTTCAAAGAAAGATGCTTCCCTTCCTCCACCAATGCTGCCTTCACCTGCATTTCTTCCAATTCACACACATCTGCTCTTACCCTATCTTCCTGCCACACTACCAGGGATAGGGTTCCTCTTGTCCTCACCTACCACCCCACCAGCCTCTGCGTAGCGCATATGATTCTTTGAAACCTCCACCAGATGGATCCCACTGAACACATCTTTCCCTCCCCCCTGCTTTCTGTAGGGATGGCTCCCTACGCGACTCCCTTGTCCATTTGTCCCTCCCCACCGATCTCCCTCCTGGCACTTATCATTGTAAGTGAAACAAGTGCTTCACCTGCCCCTACACCTCCTCCCTCACTACCAAATAGACCTTCCAGGTGAGACGACACTTCAACTGTGAGTCTGGTGGGGTCATATACTATGTTCAGTGCTCCCAGTGTGGCCTCTTGTATATCGGTGAGACCTGACGCAGATCGGGAGTCAGCTTCACCGAGCATCTATGCTCTCTCCACCAGAACAAGCAGGATCTCCCAGTGGCCACTCATTTTAATTCCACTTCTCATTCTCATTCCGATATGTTCATCCATGACCTCCTCCATTGCCATGGCAAGGCCACACTTAGGCTGGAGGAACAACACCTTATATTCTGTTTGGGTAGCTTCCACCCTGATGGCATGAACATCCATTTCTCACACTTCCAGTAATGCCTCCTGCCCCCTACCCCCTTGTTCCTCTATCATGTTATCCCCTTGCCTGACCATCGCCTCCCTCTGAGCGCTCCTCACCCCCCATCCCCTTTCTTATTCTCTCCCATGGCCTTCTGTCTCTTTCACCAGTCAAATTCCCTGCTCTTTGCTTCATCCCTCCTCCTCCAAGTTTCACCTGTTGCCTGGCGTTTCTCTCTCCCCTCCCCCTACCTTTCAAATCTACTCCTCAGCTTTTTTCTCCAGTCTTGCCAAAGGGTTTTGGCCTGAAAGGCCAACTGTACTTTTTTCCATTGATGCTGCCTGGCTTGCCGAGTTCCTCTAGCATTTTGTGTATGTTTAATTTAAGTTATCCCCACTGGTTCTAGAGCCTGATTGTTGATTATGTAAACTCTGGCCATTGATAAACCCTCACCCATTCGTTACCCCTCCTTCCCTGTCAGGCTTGAACTGAAAATACTCCTGTGAAATACAGTCCTGGGGCTGCTGATAGCTCATATACCTTAAGCTCACATATTTCATATACAAGAGCATATGAGTATTTTCCAGTAGTCATTCAAGCCTCTTTAAGTTAGAATTTTTTCAAAAAACTTTTGAACAGAAGTATACAAAGGGAATATTTAATAGCTTTGCCATGATGTTTCAATGCATGATTGCTCAGTCACAAATGAGCATATTCCATTCATATATCCATTTATGAGATAGAATAGCCGTGGAATTCTGCAAACTGCTAATCATACATTGTGATTTCATTTGCTATCATTCTGATAAGATGTGACATGTACAACCATACAAAATTGTGCTGTATTTGCATTACCACCTGTCAGTATCTGCACTGTCTCTGTTTTGAAGTTCTACTCTCTGCCACTGTTATAAAAAGATCACATGACAAGAATCCACAAAATGATAGATTTGTACGAAACCATCTGATATCCTTTAACCGTGCATAGATTTCTTAATTTTTCAAGTAATCTTTCATATTTAATGCTGATAAATGGTCTGGATTGGTATTTTCTTTGCCGTCCTCATTTTTACTTTATGTGTGAATAATAAACTCTGCACTGTTACTAGTAACAGTAATCACTAACATTTGATCCTATATTATTTGGCTGAATATATTTAGGTAACCTATTGTTGAATATGAAATATGGTCAATAAATGTTAAGTAGGCCTCAGTAGTCCAATGGTAAAGATTTAGTCTAAGTCTTGAAGTATTACAACAGGATTGCTTGCTCTGTGTAAAATGTAGTACATACATGGGGATAGTTGTATTCAATCAGGAACAGGGAATACTTCATTTGCTTACTGTTTAGAGCCCAAAGGCAATTAAATAATCCAATAGAAAGGCAATCATGCAACGTTGAACATTGTCAGGAATGAATGAGGTAAATTTGTTTTATTGCCAATTAATTAACCTTGGGGTTTTATTATTATGTTGCTATTGCAATGAAAGAGAGTAAGAGCCTTTGTATTAATCCAATGAAATAAACATTCATCTCAGTTGTCTCTGTTGGATTTGAGAGGAATTGATGCTCTTGCACAATAGCAATCTCAGGATTGATGCATCCAAAAGTGAAAAGAACCTGTATTTGTCAGAGGGCACTAGCATATCCCTTCTTGAGTGCCTGGAAGATCTCCCTGAATACATGCATACCCGATTGGCCCTGACTAAGGAGCTTGTCCCCATTGATTTCTTTAGCAGAGGATGTTTGCAACACATATGCAAATAATTTTAAATATTTTTTGCAATTCTGTTTTTAAATTTCTTAATTTCTGACTGCCAGAATAAACCATTTTTGACAGGGTTAGTAGAAGTCTAATTCAACGATTGACAGATTAAAGTGCATTCAGACCTAATGTCAGATTATGATGGCCCAGAATGACCAACATCTGCCATACTAGGGCAGATGTGAATGATCTACTTTGCTGCCTCTCTGCAACTCAGTCGACCTGCAGGGTCTAGTCAATGTCCAGGTACCAGTACGTGCTGTAACTAGGCATCTACCGTGTAATTACTTAATTAACTTTGAAAACTGCAAAAGATGGAGGAGGAGATTTGATAGCTTAGAAACTGTCATTGATTTTATTTTTTTTAAACATCCCTGTTATTTCAGACAGATTATATTTGAAGTGGTTATTTTAGAAAGTAAAACAATTGGAAAATATTAAGAATACTAAAAATACACAAAATTATTAAGGCACTATGTTATATGTACTATAATCTTTAAAGGCAACAAAAGATACAAGTGAAAACACAATGAAAAACACAAAATCAAAAGGCATACTGTATTTCAGTACAGTTATATATACATATACTGCATACATATAAAATACTTCTTAAGTATATTGCCTTCTCTACTATTTTCAAAGTCCTTACTCTAAAAAATTACTGAAATGTGACCTTAGGTTTTGAATGAGATGTGCCAGGAACGTTCTGAGTGGAGGTTCTTACTGTAATGCTGCAGAGTGCCCTTCCATTGGAATCTGTGGTTTTTCCTACAGTGGAGAGAACTGATTGATGCGACCCGTTTGCAGACTCCTGTTTTTCGGTCTGTACGTGGATGTCAGGTGCTTGCTTTATTTTTGCTGCTTGCCTGGTTGAAGTTCTGATTGAAAACATCATAGAAGGCAGCATGATCCTGCCCATTAATTTCACTCATATTGCCAGGAAAGAAACGGCAGCCTAGGATAATTAGTGCCCTCTTCTTCCTTTGTGCTCATCTTTAGATCTATCAAGGCAGAGGTTGAAAATTCCTTTCCGGCAATTTGACTGTACAAGATATTACACTAGCTTGATGGAAAGCACATTCATCAGTATATTTTTAATAATAAATTAAAATTACTGATTAATGATGCAAAGTAATGTCAAGAGGAGATGATAAATTTATGCTGAGGCTCAATCATTTTCTGCCAACATCATCTTTATCAAAACTGAGATCTCCCTCTTTTCAAATGAATCATCATTTCAATCCAGCAACCAAGTACAATGCAATTGATGCAACTATCTTCAACTTATTAAATCAGCTGCAGATATATTTGTGATCCTGATTAAACCAGAAGAATCTAATTACTGCCGCAGATTGAATCAGAGAAGAAAAGAAAGCTAGAACTGTCATGATCAAGCTGAGTCTGTAAATAAGAAGAACAATGTAGGCCGTGAGACACTTGGGAGATTAAGATGTAATTAACATTTTTTCTACTTATGTTGTATGCTGATGTTATTGTTTGCGGTGTTAAATTAATAAAGATCCACTCTAAACATGGGTGCATTTTGATCACACAAAATCCTATGACTCTGCCTCTAAATCCTTGACTCTTTACCTTACTCCATCTGGTCAGGCACAGTTCACTGACAGAAGATCAGTTTCCTTCTTTGCGCTTATTCCAGTTCTCCAAGTGGGCTTGAGCTTCTGTTATATGGTCCTAAGCGTCACTTCCAACCAGTTCTGACATGAAGCATCAACAGTCCATGAACAGCTGAGCTTTGACCTCTCCAGAACAAAGAGTCATTTGACCACATTTCCGGCTCATCAAACTGCATTCAGTAATCCAACAGAGAGGTGCCACGATGGTTATCACCCTCCTGAGGAGGGCAAGGGCAATGAGGGTAATCTGTGACTCAGTGGCACCATCAACTGAACTTTCATGTTCATTCTTAGCACTAGATCTATCGCAGATGCCACTGACCAGAACCGTCTGGCAAACTCAAAGTGCGTGGAAAGCTGGACTCCCTTCTTCACATAGACAATGGTGCACGCGCATCAGCACCAATGTACAAAACATGATAAACTCATCAGCTGTGCCAAACTACATTCTAACACAGCCTTCCTTCTCACAACCAAGCCACTTCCATACTCCACCAACAAACCTGTAATGGTCACGGGAACTCAAGTGCAGGAATCAGAGAGACTTCAGAAACTAAAGATTTATTACATAAATTAGCCAGCAAAACCAAGAGCTCCAGCAAACTATACAGAATCTTGATGAACAGAAATCACTGAAGATGCACCGAAGAACTCAGTCTGAGTTTCACCCGGCAAAGAGCCACAACGACCCTACACAGAGGGGTTGCCATACTTCCCCAAAAGCTTGGAGCATGTAGAAATTCTGGAAATTGACAATATCTTGCCAATTAAGTTATCCAGAATTAAATAAATGTGATAAGAATGAAGATCAATCCCCACTAACCCCAAATGAGAAACCTGGAAAATAATTTGAAAAACTAGGGCTGGTGCAAAGACAAACAATTAGACATAAAAAGGTAATCAATCCAAGGACAGTGCATACCCACCAGGTGACATAATGACTGAAAAAAAATCCCTGGTTCTGACAAATCTAGCAATGAAACCCTTCAATGAGGGGTGTAAGAACTTATCGGGAACACCACCAAGAACAGCTGGAATCACGGAAACCAGCTCCATTCCATGGACTCTGTGCTTTTTACTGCCTAGTAGAGCAGCCAGACCACCCATCTTCTCTCCTGTTCCATCAGGAAGATAATACAAAAGCCTGAAAGCACAGCACAGGGATCAAAGACACTTCTATCCCACTGTCATACGGTTATTAAATTGTTCCCGAGGTATTAAGTTGGATCCCTGATCACACAATCTGTCTTGTTATAAACTTGCATCATTTACTGGCACTGTTCTTTTCCTATAGTTGTTACACTTCAGTCTGCACTGTTATTTTTTGTATCTTGTTCTATCTCAGTGCTCTGAGTAATGATATGGTCTATAAGAACAATATGCAAATAGACCTTATTAGTGTACTTTGGTACACATGACAGAAATAAACAATTCCATTTCCAATTTCAATCCATTGCTTTTAAGGCATGAAAGTTACTTGCCCATCCCTGCGTGTTGCCTGGTCTTGTTCTATGCAGGCATGGACTGCTTCATTTGCTGATGACTTACAAAAGGAACAGAACATAGTGTGCAGTCCCACTTCTGACCTTTGGAAGGAATGAGGCTCTTTGGCAAAACAAATGAAGATGGATAGGTCTAGGTCAATGCCTGCAGTGATTTCTAAGCCTGGGGTGAGTGACCTGTAACAACTACAACAATCCTCCTAAGTGCTTGGGATGACTTGAGATTTTGGAGTGTTAATGCCTTATAGCTTACAGACTTTAGTTTTACAGATATTCCACATTGCAGGCAAACCAGTATGTGACTGATTCTGGTATATTCTTTATTCCTTTAATTGTGTGATTGATGTGGAAGTGTTTGTATACTTCCCCTGAGAAAGAAAACAGGCTGTGAAATACCACTAGATCTTCCATGTCAATCACTGGGAAGAAAGTAGGACTTTTGAAGTTTTCTGCCTTTATTTTGTTGGCTGGTATTATGTAAACTGTCTTTATATTTCATTCCCCTACCACATCAATCGTGCTTAGACAATGGCCTCCCACCACTTGGTGGCGTCATTATACTGGGATAGCGCAACAACAGCTTTGCTGAATGACAAAGTCACTATCTGAAGGAGAATAAGGGAAAAGTTTTGCACCATGGAAGTCCGGCTATATCGGTGGGCAGGTGGTAACATTATTGTCAAATCAGTAACTGGAAAGCCACTCCTACAATCCCACTGCCTTCTTCCCGGAAATTAAGGCTTGTACCAACAGTTACTCCAGAAACCATAGATGATGTCAATCAATTTGCCACCCTCCACTACCCCTCTATAGAAAACGGTTTATAGTCACTTACAGTCAAGCCACACTTTTAACTATTTTTTCAGTTACATTGTCATTAAGAAGAAGAACGACAAAAATGAATTGAGTTACTTGAACTAGAAAATTTCAGGACAAAAGCAATAATATGTAATATGTTCCAGATGTTGGGAGAGTCCAGTACCAGAGGGCATGGATTGAGAATAAGAGGTCAGTTATTTAAAACAGAGTTGAGGAAAAACTTCTTCTCCCAGAGAGTTGTGGAGGTGTGGAATGCACTGCCTCGGAAGACGGTGCAGGCCCATTCTCTGGATGCTTTCAAGAAGGAGCTAGATAGATATCTGATGGATAGGGGAATCAAGGGATATGGGGGCAAGGCAGGGACTGGGTATTGATAGTGAATGATCAGCCATGATCTCAGAATGGCGGTGCAGACTCGAGGGGCCGAATGGTCTACTTCTGCACCTATTGTCTATTGTCTATATTGGAATTCAGAAGGCCAGGCAGCACCTTATGGGAAAGAAAACAGTCGATGTTTCAGGCAAGACCCCTTAGCAGGACTGGGGAAAAAAGACGTGGAGGGAGGGGAGGAAGAAACACAAAGGTGATAGATGAAACCAGGAGGAGGGGAGGGGTGAGGTAAAGAGCTAGGAAGTTGATTGGTGAAAGAGATACAGGGCTGGAGAAAGGAGATTCTGATAGAGGACAGAAGACCATGGAATAAAGAAAAGGAGGGAGGAGCACCAGAGAGAGGTGATGGACAAGTAAAGAGATAAGGTGAGAGATGGAAATGGGAATAGGGAATGGAGAAGGAGAGGATGGGCCATTGCCAGAAATTCGAGATATCGATATTCATGCCATCAGGTTGGAGGCTACTCAAATGGAATATATGGTGTTGCTTCCCCAACCTGAGTCTGACCTCAGCATGACAGTAGAGGCGCCATGGACTGACGTGTTGGAATTGGAATGGAAAGTGGAATTAAAATGGTGGCCACTGGGAGATCAGACTTTGGATGGAGCGTAGATACTCAGCAAAACAATCTCCCAATCTGTGTCAGATCTCACCGATATACAGGAGTCAACACAGGGAGCAGCAGAAACAGTGTATGACCCCAACAGACTCAGAGGTGAAGCATCACCTCACCTGGAAGGACTGTTTGGGGCCCTGAATGGTCGTGAGGGAGGAGGCTTAGGGGCAGGTGTAGCCCTTGTTCTGCTTGCAAAGGTAAGTGCCAGAAGGGAGATCAATGGGGAGCGATGAATGGACAAAGAAGTCACATAGGGAGCAATCGCTGCAGAAAGCAGAAAGTAGGGGTGAGTGAAACACTGCCTGGTGACATGTGCAAAATGGAAGAGATGTAGTTGATGGCAGCATTGCTGGTGGAGGAAGGGGAGCCCTTTTCTTTGAAGAAGGAGAATATCTCCTTTGTTCTGGAATGAAAAGCCTCATACTGAGAGCAGATGTGGTGGAGACGGAGGAATTGAGAGAAGGGGATGGCATTTTTACAATTAACAGGGTGGGAAATGTATAATCCAGATAGCTCTGAGAATCAGTGGATTTATAATAGACATCATTAGATAAGCTGTCTCCAGAGATAGAGACAGAGAGTTTAAGAAAGGGGCGGGAGGTGTGGGAAATGGACCAGATAAATTTGAGGGCAGAGTGGAAGTTGGAGGCACTGTTGATGAAGTCAACGAGCTGCACATGGGTGCAGGAAGCAGCATCAATACAGTCATCGATATTGTGTAGGAAATATTGGGGAGTGACACCAGTCAGTGTAGGCTTGGAACACAGACTGTTCCATCCATGTACCCAACAAAAAGGCAGATATAGCTGGGATCCATGGCTACACCTTCTGTTTGAAGGGAGGGGTAGGAGACAAAGGAGAATTATTGAGAGTGAGGACAAGTTCAGAATTATTCAGAGTGAGGACAGAGAATTGTGGTGGTAAAGGGGAACTGGTTGGGTTTGGCGTCCAGAATGAAACAGAGAGCTTTGAGGCCTTCCTGGTGGGGGATGGA
Source organism: Hypanus sabinus (assembly GCF_030144855.1). Lineage (NCBI taxonomy): Eukaryota > Metazoa > Chordata > Chondrichthyes > Myliobatiformes > Dasyatidae > Hypanus > Hypanus sabinus. The sequence continues at coordinate 128,013,685 of NC_082710.1, read as the reverse complement.
GGTGTATAGGGACTGGACATCCATAGTGAAAGTAATTTGCTCGGGCCAGGGAACCAGAAATCATTGAAAAGATCAAGAAGGTCTTGGAGGTTTAGTCTAGCAGGGGAGTAGCTAAGTTATATACCCAGATCGGTGGAATGGTCCTCTTCTAGGGGGCCAGCCTCTGCGACCAAGCTCTGAGCTTTGGGAGGGACGCACATGGAGCTGTGAGGAAAGGGGGACACCCGCCTAGCCAGCCAGATCAGCCGAATCAACCCTAGTGATCAATGGGGTGACAGATGTCGCAGCCAGACCAGCCGAAACAACCCTAGTAATCAGTGGGGTGTCAGATGTCGCAGCCAGATTAGCCGAATCAACCCTTGTGATCAATGGGGTAACAGATGTCGCAGCCAGACCAGCCGAATCAACCCTTGTGATCAATGGGGTGACAGATGTCGCAGCCAGACCAGCCGAATCAACCCTTGTGATCAATGGGGTGACAGATGTCGCAGCCAGACCAGCCGAATCAACCCTAGTGATCAATGGGGTGTCAGATGTCGCAGCCAGACCAGCCGAATCAACCCTAGTGATCAATGGGGTGACAGATGTCGCAGCCAGACCAGCTGAATCAACCCTAGTGATCAATGGGGTGACAGATGTCGCAGCCAGATCATCCTCACACATCTCATGGGAATGTTCGTTTGATGATAAACTTCAATAAAAAATAAAATTATAAAAAAAAAGCAAAAATCAAGAAGGTGTGAAGTATCATGGATGTAGATAAGAACCAGATAGGATAAAACTGAGTCAAGGTATGCAAACATGAGTTCAGTGGGGCAGGAACAGGCAGCAAAAATGGGTCTACCTGGACAGGCAGGTTTGTGAATATTGGGTAGAAAGTAGAAATGGGAGATGCAGGGTAAAGGTACTATGAGGTTGGTGGATAGGAGATCCACAGAGTTAATCAGATCAGTGATGGTGTGGGAGACAATGGCCTGGTGCTCCTTAGTGGGATCCTGTTCGAGGGGTAAGTAAGAGGATGTGTCTGACAGTTGTCTCTGGGCCTCAGCGAGGTAGAGGTCAGTCTGCCAGACTACTACAGCACCCCCTTTATCCGTGAGTTTGATGATGAATTTAGGATTAGTGCAGTGGGAATGGAGAGCAGTGCGTTCAGAGGGAGTGAGTTTGGAAATGGGGAGAGGAGTGGTGAAGTTGAGATGGTTGATGTCTCATCAGCTCTTAACAATGAAGAGTTCTTCTTCCCCTTCCCCCCACCAACTTACTCTGCATGCTCATCTGTTTTTCTCCAGTCATGATGAAGGGTCTCAGCCCAAAACATTGACTATACTCTTTTGCCCAGGTGCTGCCTGATCTGCTGATTTCTTCCAGCATTTTGTGTGTGTCACTTAGATTCCTAGTATCTGCAGATTTTCTCTTGTTTGACATATTGGAATTAGTAATTAAAACCACTTGAAAATCTGAGGTAAATTTGTGCAGGTAGTTTTCTTACAGAGGTTGGAGTGCAGTATTGAGGATGAGGTTTCGGGATACTTGGAGGCACATGATCAAATAAGCCAAAGTCAGCATGGCATACTTCCATTTTCCATGATTCCATTTGCCTGACAAATCTGTTAGAATTCTTTGAGGAAATAACAGGCAGGATAAACGAAGAGAATCAGTGGATGTTGCTTATTTGGATTTTTGAAAGGTCTTTGACACTATACCACACATGAGGCTGTTTAACATGATAAGAGCCCATGGCATTACAGGAAAGATTCTAGCATGGATAGAATATTGGCTGACTGACTGGAAATAAAGAGTGGGAATAAAGGGGTATTTTCTAGTTGGCTGCCCATCACTCACGGTGTCCCACAAGGATCAGTGTTTTGCTCCTTTTCATGTTATACAGTATGTCAATGAATTGAGTGACAGAAAAGATGGCTTTCTCACCGAATTTGCGAACAGTACAAAGATAACTGGAGGGTAGGTAATGTTGAGGAAGCTGGGTGATTGCAGAGGAACTTGTGCAGATTAGGAAAATATGCAAAGAAATGCCTTCCTTTCGAGGACTAGAATATAAAAGCAAGGACGTTATGCTGAGGCTATATAAAGGCATTGGTCAGACTGCACTTGGAGTATTGTGAGCAGTTTTGAGACACTAATCTGAGAGAAGTTCTGCTAGCATTGAGAAGGCTCCAGAGGAGGTTCACAAGAATGATTCCAGGAACGTAAGTATTAACATCTGTGGAGCATTTCTTGGCTTTGGGCCTATACTTGCTGCAGTTTAGAAAGGGGGGAGGGGAGATCACATTGAAATCTATAAAATATTGAAAGAGTAGTTGTGGAGAGGATGGTTCCTCGAGTGGGAGAGTCTAGGACCAGAGAGCACACCCTCAGAATTGAGGGACATCTATTTAGATCAGAGATGAGGAGGAGTTTCTTAGATGGTAGTGAATCTGTGAAATTCATTTCCACAGATGGCTGGGACGGTCAGGTCATTGGGTGTGTTTAAAGCAGAGGATGATAACTTCTTGAACGGTCAGGGCAACAAAGGTGACAGAGAGAAGGCAGGAGAATGAGTTTGAGAGGGATAATAAATTGGCCATGATGGAACGGTGAAGCAAACTCAATGAGCTAAATCACCCAATTCTGCTCCTATGGCTTATATCTGGTGGTAACCAGGCTTGGTTAAAATAACGTTATCAAAGAGAAAGCTAATTTTCTCAGACATTAGAATGTAGAGGGAATGATATGGGCAGGAATTAAAACATGCATCAGGTAGCGTGTCTACTGATTAATGCAGACTGCACTGCAGTCATTAGAGATCTCACTGCACTTATCCTAATTTATTCATTTTCTGTGAATTAGTGTCATATATATTCTTTGAGAAAACATTTGTTGGAAAGCAAAAGCTCAACAATGAGTCAATGCATCACAGTTAAAAATGGAATGTATGAATTCTTTGTTGCATAATTTTTTCATTGTGGAAGATAAATATTACAGCTGGTTCACTGCAGTGCATTTCCTAACAAGGCACTTTGGTATTGCTTTAAGCTGAAAAATTGCTGCTTGATAATACAATATTTCATATCAACAGCATAGAGCATACGTACCAACATACACATGGTATCAGAGTTTCATAGTTCTCATATTTTACTTATCCTGTGCTAGTGATCTACTTAATGCCATATGATATTGCTTTGATTTAGCATTTCAATAAATAAAAAGTTGCGAGTTCAAAATAAATGTGCTTTCAAGGTATGTATATGCTACATTGTGTGTACTACCTTTAGTTTCATCTTCTTGTAAGCATTTATAGAGGAAAAGAAATATAATATATATTTTTACCACATCTGTATATAAACAAAGACTGATAAACACCACTGTTCAAAAGAAGAACTGTACAAAAAAATACAGAGAACATGAGTTGTAAAGAGTCCTTGAAAATGAGTTGGTAATTCGCAGAAACAGTTCAGAATGGTGAATAGTTCGGGAGCCTGATGGTTGTGTGGTAATTCCTGTTCCTAAACCTGGTGGTGTGTGACCCAAATCTGCTGCTCTACCTCCTATCTGATGGTAGCAGTGAGAAGAGAGCATGGCCTGGATGATGTTTGCCACTTCGTGTGACGGCTCTCCATGGAAATGCACTCAGTGTTGGGGGAGGGGGGGTGCTTTGCCTGTGATGGTCTGAGTTGTTTCCACCTCTTTCTGTAGCCTTTTCTGTTCCTGAGCATTGTTATTTCTATACCAAGCTGTAATGAATCCAGTTATGGACAGTTCTCAAATTGCATAGATTTCTTGAATATTTAACACATCTTTCAATACTTCTGACTGAAGAGTTGGCAGATAAGGCTAAAATATAGGTCATATCGGCAGCTAAACATTACTCAAATCTGTAAGTGTTCCCTTTTTCACAACCTCTCTCTTACATCCACTTTTAGCATCGTTGTCTGCAGTCTCATTGTACTTCCACCTTCCTGTACTGACCTTGCTCTTTTATTAAATTTTGCTGAGTTTCCATTGTAAATATCCAAACAGAGCTGGAGAACCTTTGGAAACAGTGTATTCTCTTCTCCACTCAGCATTACCTCAGGAGTCTCAATCTACCCTTAGTCCTCCCCTTGTTAACACCATCCAACAGCATGATATTAGTTTCCATGCAATGCCTACCAAATCCATTGGATCTTGCTGCTGACTTTCAGATTGAGTTAAGAGCACTTTTCTCCAATTAACTACTAATATTTTGATGTCAATATCCAGTACAAGCTCTTTGCTGATCACACTCCCATTCTTAGCATTTGCACCTTACTGATGATACAGACTCTCCTCTTATTTAACTCTGAGCTAGTTTGCTGAACACATATAACAAGTGCCTCCATTACATTATCATTTCTTCTGCTCAGCAGTTCTATTGCTAAAATCTTCTGTCATCATTTCAAGTCCCAGTGTTCTCATACAAATATTTAATCATCTATTTGGGTGGTGGTATGGAGATACATCTCTATCAAAGAAGGTGTAAGGTGATCCTTCCCTCTGCTAACCTATAGGTCACCTTTGGGCAAAGTGTTGCACCTGCTTAGCCCTACCCAGTCAGGGTCACGTTAAGTCGTGGAAGCAGGTGGGAGACAGTCATATGAGAAGTTGGTGCAATTTACAAATTCTGGTTATGCGACCACTGACACCAGGCAGACAGTCTCTGAAGAGTATTGATAATTGCTGGGGTCACCCATCTTATAAAGACACTGGCCAGAAGAAGTCACTAACAACCTACCTGTGTAGAAAAAATTGCCAAGAACAAATTTGGTCATGAGACCATGATCACATACATCATACGGCAGCAAAAAATGATAATGATGATGATGATAAAGTTTAGTTTATTCTATGCACTACTCAATGCATATTACCTTGCATTATGTCCCATTCACCTAACACACCCCACAGTTACTGTTTTACTCTGTATCCAGGTTTTAATGTGACTCACATTATAGTTCACCCTCTCGTTCGGTTCCTTTCATGGCCCTGTTCAGCTTTCATGCCACAATCTACTATAGTTCAAGTTCATTTGAAATTCTATGCTCCTCCAAATGCAATATTTTGCACACCCCAAAATTTCTTTGTCTCATCTCCAGGTAACATGGTATTGATCTTTGAAACTTCCTCCCTTCTTCCCTTTCTCACCTCAGCTCACTGAAAATAATTTGAAAAGAACCCATTTTCCTTGACTAATCTCTTAGCAACAGCTCTAATTCTTGGGACTATCATGGGATAAATGTGGCCATTTGAAATAAAGTCCTCAGCCTATGCAGATTCTCTCTAAGCTAAGACTTAACCATCACAGATGTTACCATACCTGTCAGAACCCTTCCTTATTGGATTCCAGACGAGGTAGAACTTTGTATCTAGCCTTTTCAGGAACGAACTCTTTGATTTGGCAGAGCATCAGAGATCTGATCCAATTCAATGTAGATTCTTATCTGACAAAATAGCAACAAGAGATAATCTGCAGATGCTGGAAATCCAAGCAGCGCACAGGAAATACTGGAGGAACTCAGCAGGCCAGGCAGCATCTATAGAAAAAAGTACAGTCGATATTTTGGACTGAAACCCTTCAGCAAGTCTTTACTCAATTTCTTTACTCAAAGAGTGATAGCTGTGTGGAATGAGCTTCCTGTAGAAGTAGTAGAGGCCAGTTCAGTTGTGTCATTTAAGGTAAAATTGGATAGGTATATGGACAGGAAAGGAGTGGAGGGTTATGGGCTGAGTGCGGGTAGGTGGGACTAGGTAAGATTAAGGGTTCGGCACGGACTAGGAGGGCCAAGATGGCCTGTTTCCGTGCTGTGATTGTTATATGGTTATATGGTTATATAAGTCCTGAAAGTCCTGTTGACTGTACTTTTTTCTATAGGTGCTGCCTGGCCTGCTGAGTTCCTCCAGCATTTTGTGTATGTGACAAAATGGCAAGTTAGGTTTAGTTTAGTTTAATGTTTCCAATTGTTTCTAAGTGTCTCTTTAGACAACCTAAAGAAAATCGTCTATGGATTATATTACGTTGATTATAATAGATTTCATATGTGTCTAAATTCCAGATGATCTTTTATGGATAACATGTAAAGCAAAATGTTTCACTGAATCTTTTATGGGTCACAATAATAAACCAATTTACCTATTTAGTATTAAAAAAAAGATAGAGGCTTTGACAGTAGCCCAAGCTGCAGCTCTAGATTGTCTCTTTGTAAAAAAGCTGGTTTGGTATTTCAGGGTTGTGCCTCATTGCAGCACCATGATGGGGGTGGGCGACATTCCACCCGGCATCAATCGCGTCAGGAGCCGGGTTGGTGGTCACTCTTTACAGAAGGACCAAGTTCGTATGGCTGCTCTCCTTGTACGCGGCAGATTTATATGATTATTGGACTGTACTTTATGTTGGCTTCCTTCAGTCTTTAATGTCAATTTTCTTGTGGTCAGTTTGCGGGGGGTGGGGGGTGGTGATGTGTGATCTGTTAATTTTTTGAGTAGAGAGGATGGGGATTTGGTACTACTTTCGCTGTTCTTTTCTGCAAGTGAGCAGGCCGGGGATTGTTATGTGTAGAGGTTCACTGATTGTTTGGTGGTTGATTTTGCTATGGGTGGGGGGGGGAATTTTGGGGTTTATGAGTTTTGTTTCTTTTCTTTTTTATGACAGTGGGGGGGGGAGGGGTTCATGTCTTTCCTTTCATTGACCCCATGGTCTTCTTGTATTTAATGGCTATCTGGAGTAGACAAACAGAGTTCTATTATACATGCATACTTTGACCTTAAAATGATATTTGACCTTTGACCTTTACTTGTTCTGAGACCTCAGATCGCATGGTGACTTCATCAGCTCCACAGTGTTGAAGATCAGAAAGCCTGGCACTCTGTATCTGAACCAGATACAGTATCTGTAGGTGGGGGAATCCTGTTGGTAAAATGGATTGAGCACAACCCAGAAGAAGCACTCATTTTCAACTGATAACAGTGTGGAGTAGTTTTCTTTGTTAAATATGCAGTGTGCTGTCTATGTTTAGCACACAATGTTTATTTCAATGGTACTTTCATTGACTGAACACTTAGGTACAATAACCCTCTTCATTTGCATTCTGTTACAGTCAGGTACCCTGCAGTTTACCAAGTCCTAAAGGACCAGAGTCATAGAAAAGTACAGCACAGAAAGGGGCCCTTTGGCCCATCTGGCCATGGCAAGCTATCTAAACTGCCTACTCCCATTGACCTACAACAGGAATATAGCCCTCCATACCTCTCCCATCCAGGTACCTATCCAAACTTCTCTTAGACGTTGAAATCAAGCTTGCGTGCACCACTTGTGCGGCAGATTCATTCCACACTCTCATAACCTTCTGAGTGACAAAGTTTCCCCTCAAGTTCCCCTTAAACTTTTCACCTTTACCCATTAACCCATGACATCTAATTGTAGTCCCGCACTACTTCAGTGGAAAAAAAATCATCCAAGAAAAAAAACTACAATAATGTTTTCATTTACTATCTGGTTCCCTAGTACAGCTGGAGGAATAACACCAACTGGGTAGTCGACACACTGTCAGTATGAACATTGAACTTTCCGGTTTCTGGTAACTTGCTTCCCCACTGCCCCTTTTCACAGTGTCTCCTACAATAGCTCCAGGCCCACCATTTCCAATACTCTGGCTTCTGCCCTCCTCCACCTACTTCATTGTTTATCACCCATACATTCCTTGACCTGGGTCCCCTGACCCAACCATTCCATCTGCCCTCCTCACCTTCATAGATGGTTCCATGCTTCATTTTCATTTCTTGTCATAGTCCACCATTTGCAGCCTGTCACTGCTTCCACTCTATTCCCTGTCATAATTTTTCATTTGCACCCTTTCATTTCCTGTCCTAGTCCACCATTTGCAGCCGGTCATTGCCTCCACTCAATACCTCCCACCACTTGTCGTCATTTGTACTCTTATCTTCTTCATTTTTCCATCACCCCTCCTCATCTGGATGACCTATTATCTGCCAGCTCTTCTCCCACCCGTTCCCTTTACCTCTTTTTACTGGTCATCTCCCCTCTATCATTCTATCCAGATGAAGGGTCTTGACCTGAAACATTGTCTCTCTAATTCTCTCCACGAATGCTGCCTGACCCTCTGAGTTTCTGCCTCTGTTTTTTTTGCATATTTTCAGCATCTGCAGTCTCTTGGGTCTGCGCATAGCAATAGTGAATGATTATGGCTATTGCCTCAATGTGCTGGTAATGACCTTTAAAAAAGAAAGTAGTGGTGAGAGCATAATTATTTAGGAGGTTCAAGATCCAGGATATCAGAGGTACTGTAGCGGTGTGCTACACACAGCGCTGAAATAACGACACGGAGTCGGTGAGCTGCAGTTACAAAAGAGGTTTATTCAAACTTTGCGGCCTCACTTTAAAGCCTTCCTGTTCCCGCCCTCCTCGGGCGGGAATGCTGTAGGTGGCGCATATTCACAGTCCTGTCCCGCGCGCGGGCTTTTCCCCTTGCTGGTGAAGAAGGCCTGGTGGCTTCTTTGGGACCGGCCTCAATGCCGGCACGTGCCACTTTGTGAGCCGGTTCGAGTGCGCTGGGAAGTGGGTCGCCACATAACCCCCCACCCCCCAGAACCAGTGATACATGCCCCCAATGTCCACTGTCTGGGTTGGTCTCTGTTTAGGAGGTCTGCCTCTGCGCCGTGGTGCCTGAATCTCGACTGGCTGCGCCAAGTCCACATGGGCTGGTTTGAGTCGGTCCACCGTGAAAACCTCCTCTCTCCCCCCAACGTCAGGCACGAATGTGGACCCATTGTTTCTGATCACCGTAAATGGCCCCTCGTAGGGACGCTGTAGCGGTGTCCGGTGTCCACCCCGTCATACAAAAACAAACTTACAGTGCTGTAGGTCTTTGAGTACGCAGGTCGGGTTCTGCCCATGCTGCAAAGTGGGTATGGGGGCCAGGTTACCGAGCCTCTCACATAGTCTGTTCAGGACTACTGCGGGTTCTTCCCCTTGGGGCTGGTACGAACTCTCCTGGGACGACCAGGGGTGCATTGTACACCAACTCGGCTGATGACGTGTGCAGATCCTCTTTGGGCACTGGGGGGATTCCGAGCAGGACCCAGGGAAGCTCATCCACCCAGTTAGGCCCTTTGAGGCGGGCCATGAGAATCGACTTCAGGTGGCGGTGGAAACGCTCCACTTGTCCATTCGACTGTGGGTGGTAGGCAGTTGTCTGGTGCAGCTGTGTCCCCAAAAGGCTGGCCATAGCTGACCACAGGCCGCAGGTGAACTGGGCGCCTCTGTCGGAGGTAATGTGGGCCGGTACACCAAAGCGAGATACCCAGGTTGCAATCAGTGCTCAGGCACAGGATTCGGAGGTGGTGTCGGTGAGCGGGACCGCCTCTGGCCATCTTGTGAACCGGCCCGCGATAGTGAGGAAGTGCCGCGCTCCACGCAACACTGGCAAGGGGCTCATGATATCCACATGAATGTGGTCGAAATGCCGGCGGGTGGGGTGGAACTGCTGCGGCAGAGCTTTGGTGTGCCGCTGCACCTTGGCCGCCTGGCAGTGCATGCACGTTTTGGCCCATTCACTGACCTGCTTGCGGAGTCCATCCCAAATGAACCTGTTGGCTACCATCCAAATGGTTGACCTGATCGAGGGGTGTGCTAAGTTGTGAATGGAGTCGAAAACGCGCCGCCACCAGGCTGCCGGGACGATGGGGAGGGGTTGGCCAGTGGTGACATCACAGAGTAGGGTCCTCTCACCTGGGCCTACAGGGAGGTCCTGGAACTGCAAACCGGAGACTGCAGTCCTGTAACTAGGGATCTCCTCGTTTGCCTGCTGCACCTCCGCCAGCGCTTCATAGTCTACCCCCTGGGACAGGTCTTGGATGTTAGGTCTGGACGGAGCATCCGCCACAACATTGTCCTTTCCCGAGACATGCCGGACATCCGTCGTGTATTCGGAGATGTAGGACAGATGTCACTGCTGGTGGGATGACTAGGGGTCGGACGCTTTCATGAATGCAAAAGTAAGCAGTTTGTGGTCCGTGAACACGATGAAGGACCTACCATCTAAGAAGTACCTGAAATGCCAGATTGCCAGGTATAGCATCAACAGTTCCCAGTCGAAAGCACTGTATTTGAGCTCGGGTGGTCGTAGGTGTTTGCTGAAGAATGCCAGGGATTGCCAGCGACCCTCGATGAGTTGTTCCAGCACTCCATCAATGCCGTGTTGGATGCATCCATTGTGAGGGTGGTAGGGACATCTGTTCTGGGGTGCACTAGCATCACGACGTTTGCCAAGGCTTCTTTGGGTTTAACGAAAGTGGCTGCAGACTCTTCATCCCAGGTAATGTCCTTGCCCTTACCCAACATCAGGGCGAACAGGGGGCGCATGATTCGGGCTGCAGAGGGGAGGAAGCGGTGGTAGAAATTCACCATACCCACGAACTCCTGAAGGCTTTTGATTGTGTTGGGTCGGGGGAAATGGCAGACCGCGTCTACCTTAGTGGGCAGAGGGGTTGCCCCGTCTTTAGTAATCCTGTGGCCCAGGAAGTAGATGGTGTCAAGCCTGAACTGGCATTTGGCCGGGTTGATTGTTAGGCCGTATTCACTCAGTCAGGCGTAGAGTTGACGGAGGTGGGACAGATGTTCCTGACGACTGCTGCTGGCTATGAGGATGTCATCCAAATAGACGAAAGCAAAGTCCAGGTCGCATCCCACCACGTCCATCAACAACTGGAACGTCTGTGCGGCATTCTTTCAGCCGAACGGCATGCAGAGGAACTCAAAAAGGCCGAACGGGGTGATGAGTGCTGTTCTGGGGATGTCGTCCGGATGCATCAGGATTTGATGGTATCCCTGGACGAGGTCTACCTTGGAGAAGATCCGTGCGCCGTTCAGGTTAGATGCAAAGTCCTGAATGAGAGGCACAGGGTAGCGGCCCGGTGTTGTAGCCTCGTTCAGCTTGCAGTAGTTGCCGCATGTTCTCCAGCCCCCTGTTGCTTTGGGCACCATGTGCAGGGGGGAGGCCCATGGGCTGTCGGACTGCCGGATGATCCCCAATTCCTCCATCCTCTTGAACCCTCCCACGCCAATGCAACTGGGATTCACCCAGGGAGAACGTTTGAAAGGTCTCGGTGTGGACCAGTCTCTTCCCTTGCAGGTCAACCAGTAGGCTGTGAGCTCGCAAAAAATCCGCCCCCAGGAGCGGTTGGGCTACGGCGGCCAGTGTGAAGTCCCACATTAAACGGCTGGAGCCGAACTGTAGCTGCACCGCAGGGGTGCCGTAGCTCCTTACTGTGCTGCCGTTCACGGCCTTCAGGGTGGGACCCGGTGCCCTGTTGCGGGTGTCGTAACTCATCGGAGGTAAGACGCTGATCTCGGCTCCGGTGTTGACCAAAAAGTGGCAACCCGACAGCTTGTTCCAGACATACAGGAGGCTATCCCGATGGCCAGCCACCATAGCCATCAGCGGTGGCTGGTCCTGGTGTTTCCTGGGAACTTGCAGGGCGGGCTACAGCAGTGGACTTCTGCGCCCCACCGCTGGTAGTAGAAGCATCATTGTTCGTTGGTCTTCTCATTCCTGCATCTGGGGTTAGTGGGCTCTGCAGCCAGGCCTGGTCTGGTCTGCTGCTGGGAGCGTGGCCTGGTGATCTGTGCGACGGACACCCCACTCTCCTTCTTGGCTTTCCACAGCACATCTGCCCGGGTCGCCACCTTCCGGGGGTCGCTGAAATCCGCGTCGGACAGCAGCAGGCCTATGTCCATGGGCAGCTGCTCTAGGAACGTCTGCTCAAACATGAGGCAGGGCTTGTGTCCTCTAGCCAGGGCCAGCATCTCATTCATCAAAGCCGACGGCGGCCTGTCTCCCAAACCATCCCGGTGCAGTAAGCCGGCAGCTTGCTCACGCCACGAGAGTCCGAAAGTCCTTATGAGCAGGTCTTTGAATTCTGTGTATTTGCCATCCTGGGCGGCTGTCTCGTGGTCGAGGGAGCTCACCACGTAGTAGTAGTAACGTGTGGAATCCACGGTTACCTGCTGAATGTGGAATTGGGCTTCTGCTTGCTGGAACCATAGGTGAGGTCGCAGCATCCAGAAGCTTGGCAGTTTTAATGAAACTGCATGAACAGATGCGGCGGCATGCATCTCCAGTCCAAATATCATTTGGGTCGTCGGGGTCACCAATTGTAGCGGTGTGCAACACACAGTGCTGAAATAACAACACGCAGTCAGTGAGTTGCAGTTGCAAAAAAGATTTATTCAAACTTTGCGGCCTCGCTGTAAAACTTTCCTGATCCCGTCCTCCCCGGGTGGGAATGCTATAGGGGGCGGGTATTCACAGTCCCGTCCCGTGTGCGGGCTTTTCCCTTTGCCGGTGAAGAAGACCTAGCGCCCTTTTTGGGACCGGCCTCAATGCCAGCACGCGCCATTTTCTGAGCCGGTTCGAGTGGGCTGGGAAGTGGGTCACCACAGTGCCAACGTTAACAGGAGAGTGCTTTCAAATACATCGTCCATGTTGAATGTCTCCAGGTAATATTCAGCCAACATCTTAGATAGTGGCAATATCTAGCCAGTGATAGACGTTGAATATACACTCAGAAGCTGAGCTTGTTCGGGAAACTGTGATTGCCAAAATTACAGCTGCTGAGATTCCTGGTACCAGATATTAGTAGGTCATTTCTTTTGTGATTCAATTCATTAGTCCTTATAATCATATAACCATATAACAATTACAGCACAGAAACAGGCCATCTCGGCCCTTCTAATCTGTGCCGAATGCTTGCTCTCACCTACTCCCACTGGCCCGCACTCAGCCCATAACCCTCCATTCCTTTCCTGTCCAACTTTACTTTAAATGACAATACCGAACCTACCTCTACCACTTCTACTGGAAGCTCGTTCCACACAGCTACCACTCTCTGAATAAAGAAATACCCCCTCGTTTTACCCTTAAATTTTTGCCCCCTAACTCTCAACTCATGTCCTCTTGTTTGAATCTCCCCTACACTCAATGGAAAAAGCCGATCCACATCAACTCTATCTATCCCCCTCATAATTTTAAATACCTCTATCAAGACCCCCCTCCAAAAATAAAGACCTAACTTGTTCAACCTTTCCCTGTAACTTAGATGCTGAAAAGCAGGTAACATTCTAGTAAATCTTCTCTGTACTCTCTTTATTTTGTTGACATCTTTCCTATAATTTGGTGACCAGAACTGTACACAATACTCCAAATTCGGCCTTACCAATGCCTTGTACAATTTTAACATTACATTCCAACTCCTATACTCAATGCTCTGATTTATAAAGGCCAAAATACCAAAAGCTTTCTTCACCACCCTAAACACATGAGATTCCACCTTCAGGGAACTATGCACCATTATTCCTAGATCACTCTGTTCTACTGCATTCTTCAATGCCCTATCATTTTCCATCTATGTCCTATTTGGATGATTCCTACCAAAATGTAGCACCTCACACGTATCAGCATTAAACTCCATCTGCCATCATTCAGCCCACTCTTCTAACTGGCCTAAATCTCTCTGCAAACTTTGAAGACCTACTTCATTATCCACAATGCCACCTACCTTGGTATCATCTGCATACTTAAAGCTGTGCTGGAGGGGATGGTCGTCAGCTCGGAGGTTCAACGGACTAGGAGTCCTTTTGACGGACTCAGGTCACTTTCAGTGTGTGCTGCATCTGCGAGGCTGTCGGGTGGTGCCTTGGAAGTCCATAGCTGGGGTACTCCCTTCTGCTGCCGGCGTGGGATGGTGAGTCTGTCGGGACCCTGAGGACTTGTGGAAACTGTGGTGATTTCTTTTGAACTTACAATCCTTTAACATCTTGGACTATTTTTCCTGTGTCCATAGTCTGTTTTTTTTAATCAATTACGCTATTGTTTGCACTGTTGTAACTATATGTTGTAATTATGTGGTTTTCTGCAGGTCTTGTAGCTTTAGGTTTTGGTCTTGTTTTTGTCTGTTGGATTTTGGAGCTCCTTTCCAGGCAACGCACCAGACGGTAGCACAATATTAATACACAGCAGCCTCTCCGGACTCTGGATTGGGGATTGCCAAATGTTATGTGGATTGTCTAGTGTAGTCTGTTTTGTCATATACTTTTGTGATATCATTCTGGGAGAACGTTGTCTCATTTTTTAACTGCATTGCATTTGTGGTTTCTAAATGACAATAAACTGAATCTGAATCTAAATACTTACTAATCCAATTTACCACCCCATCATCCAGATCGTTAATGTATATGGCAAACAACATTGGACCCGGTACAGATCCCTGAGGCATACCATTCATCACCGGCCTCCAACCTGACAAACAGTAATTCATCACTACTCTCTGGCATCTCCCATCCAACCACTGTTGAATCCATTTTAATGTTTCAACATTACTACCTAACGATTGAACCTTCCTAACTAACCTTCCGTGCGGAACGTTGTCAAAGGCCTTACTAAAGTCCATATAGACAACATCCACTGCTTTACCCTTGTCAACTTTCCTCGTAAACTCTTCAAAAAATTCAATAAGGTTTGTCAAACATGACCTTCCATGCACAAATCCATGTTGACTGTTCCTAATCAGACCCTGTCTATCCAGATAATTATATATACGATCTCTAAGAATACTTTCCATTAATTTACCCACCACTGACGTCAAACTGACAGGCCTATAATTGCTAGGTTTACTCTTAGAACCCTTTTAAAACAATGGAACCACATGAGTAATACGTCAATCCTCCGGCACCATCCCAGTTTCTAATGACATTTGAATTATTTCTGTCAGAGCCCCTGCTATTTCTACACTAACGTCCCTCAAGGTCCTAGGAAATATTCTGTCAGGACCCAGAGATTTATCCACTTTTGTATTCCTTAAAAGCGCCAGTACTTCCTCCTCTTTAATCGTCATAGTTTCCATAACTTTCCTACTTGTTTTCCTTACCTTACACAATTCAATATCCTTCTCCTTAGTGAATACCGAAGAAAAGAAATTGTTCAAAATCTCCCCCGTCTCTTTTTTAGGAGCTTTGAAGGTCCACTAAGGGCTATTCAGATGTTTTTTTTTTATTTTGCCTTTTGATGGACTACTGGAAAAAGTGCAATAGCTTTGGCTTTCCTTGGTAACCCTGAACAGCTAAACATGTTTATCAAAGCAGCCAGTGTAAAACTAAACTTGCCTTAGCTATAAAAATAATGTCCCTCTGAGGGTGTTAATCATGAGACAGGACATCTACCTTGGAACCCAAAGGATCCCGAATACCCACTTTGGACATTGTTTTCCAGCAGCAGGAGGCTTGTCCTGAGAATCAAAAAAGTTGTCAAAGCTAATATCAACTAATGAAGTTTTGCACTAACCTTCCTAGGAGCTTCTTTCTAGTTTTATATTAATAAGATTGTATAGGACAATGGCACAGATAAAAATGCTGCTGATTTGCAAGTCTTTCTTCAGGGAAACCAATCCATTTTGTCCACCAGTGCAGGAACCCTTCATTTTGGTGGATGGCTGCAAATAGAGGACATCTTGCACTGTATTACCAAAGCAAACTTAACTATTTCTAAAATAAAGTGAGACATTTAAAAATTATATCAGTACGAATATCAGTTTAGAACTGTCATCATTAAAACTGTCGGGATGTGGAGAAACCAGGACAGTGCCAAAGTGACCAAGAAGGAATGGTATGCAATTACTGCTAAACTGCAGATTGAGTAAAGGAAACTTTAAACTGCCACAAAATGTGGACGAGCCCCATTTTGGAGTGGAATTGGAACTTCGATTTACGCAAATAGCTTTTATGAAGTAAAATAGTTTGTACCGTCAACTTTTGTTTTTCATAGATTGGCATGCACACCAATAAACTAGCAACAGGACTAAAATCTTTTGTTAACATTTAAATGTTAGGAGAGTTTGTGCAAAATATACAAATTATTTTTCATCATGTAGTGAGCATTTGCATATACTCAAACAAATCTCAAAGTTGTAGAATTTGATAATGAATTTGATAATGAATGTCCTTTGAATACTGTACAATCCAATCTTTGATTATTTTAATAGATAAAATAATATTTTTAACGTTTGTTCTAAAGAAACAGTTTAGATTCAAACAGAGTGCTTATGTCATTAAGATTAATGGACAAGATGTGCTCCTGGCTGACCACTAGTCCACAGTGAGACGATACCCAGCTGAGTGACATTCGATTATTCCATGCTTTCTGATGGTATTACGGAAATACAGAATGCGTTATATGCTTGATAATCACATCTGTGAAATGGCGTCAGCGAATTTTGTATATTGTCCTTTCAAAGGAATGTCACCCTGTTTAATATTTCAACTATTGTCTCAGAAGCGTGTTTTGGTTTGAAATATTCTGGGATTGTCAGCCTTTTGAGTGATGCTGAATGAACTTTGATCCAGCAATGATTTGGGTATTACTATCTTCAAAGTGTTTTGGGGATGAATTTAGACGTGGTTGATAATTCTTGGTAAATATTTCATGTCTTGCAAATGTCAAGACTACAGAAGCTCAGACAAGACAAAGGGATAGATAAACCTAATAAAACAACCTTATAATTATTCTTTTCAGCCTATTTCCATGGGTTAGTGTGAAGTCTATCCTATTGGTACCTCTAGTATTTCGTTCAGCTCGCAAGGTGTTTCAGATGTTCACTTAAAAGTCCCTTGAGTACTCACAGTATGCTGGGGTATGAATCAGTATTAGTTTTTAAGTGCGGAGATCAGTAAACTGTGATTGCAGTGCTTCTACCCAATTCTTTAATTTTGGTTTATTTTGAGCAGAACAGAGGCCCTTACTAGATGTGAAAAGGACTTTCAGAACAAAAGTCATCAGATGGCAATCTGTGGATAAGGCCCCGGTTCAAACAGCATGAGGTCTAATTGCAATCTTCTCCATGTCGCTTTACAACTATGACAGCAAGGTCTCAAGATCTTTGGGAGCTGCACTGCCTCAAAGATTGTTTTGGGCGAACCACAAGATGAAGGCAAATCCACCGTGATCCAGACTTCTACTTACTTGAACTGCCAGTGTCACAGGACAGGACACAAAGCTCATCACCAAGGTTAGTGAGGAATGGCTATCATCACCAGCAATCAGCTCTATCAGGGATGTCTGATATTCAACTTCAATATCTCATCCAATTGTCATAATATGAAAAAAAATGATGCAGAAATTATGAAATAAATCTCAACCCCATGTTCTGAATGGCAGTCTACTGTAAAATCAAGTTGATATGCAAGCAATTGGAGGTTTAGATTCTAATTACAAACAATGGTTTTCCACCAGACTGTTAAAACACAAAAGCCCTCAATCAGACAGTGATGAAAATAAGACTATTACAACAGTGTGTATAAACACAGAAATTGTATGAAAGCATCCAAAACTAATCATCGATTTCTGATCCAACATTAGTTCAATAGTTCAGTGGTTCCATTTAATATCGAGAATGCATACAATATACAAGCTGAAAATGTTACTCTCTGCAGGCATCCTCACAAACTATCAGTGTTTGAGTGTTGCAGTAACAGTCTGAGGTTTTGCTTTTTCTGTTGAGTTTCCTGACTTGAGAATCAGCAGTAAACTCTCACTCACCATCGAGGGAGAAGGTGATCACCCAAAAGTGCAGAGGCCTCCGACAGCCTCTCTCACTGTCCCGATGTAACGGCTGCCCACAACACTCCAGTTTGAAGCACCGGTGAGAATTCGCATCCACAGGGCCACGCAAAGCTGCAGCCTGAAGAAGCCTGGCTTTAGCTGGACATAAGGAAAATGCGGCTGAACAGCAAGCTCTAAGAACAGGAAGACGCCACTGTGCAGAACCGTAGTTTGAGTGCTACTTTAGATCACAGAATGCGACAGGCCTCTGGCCACCTGAAAGGGAAAATAGAGACAGAAGAGGAAGAATGTGCCTGTTGAATTAATTTACAAAGTATATGAATCATACGTTATTTTTTCACTGCACCCAAATTCAGGTGCCGTAATATTTTACTATTAAAGTCTTATTACATCTACATATCATACTGAAGCTCTGACTCACAGTCCTCTTAGAAAATAACACATTACAGTTGCCTCTTTGACATTCTGTCTGTTCAGTGACCTTGCGATTGTTTAGAGATTTTTCGATGCCGTTTTACAACAGAAGCCAAACTGGGTAATAAATTGAAAAAAAAAGATCAATAAAACAAGTGGTGAGAAAAGAAACAAAATTCTTACTGCAACACATTGTTATTGCAAAGGAAATCCTCAGTCTTCTCATGGTCCATCAAGACTTTCTAAATTGTTTCTTTTCCTTTTATAGAATTTAAGGTTATTGAATCATCAATGTTTGATCATATCATGACTGTAATACTTAACAGCAGTTGACTGGATGCTGCCAAGATGGGAATTCTGATGGATATGCTTTTCCATTTCTCTTGTCTAGTGTGCTGTTGAAAGTTGCAGAGTCCAATCTGTGAGCTTCCCCAAGATCAAGAAACAGGGTACAAAATGAGTTTGAATCAGAATGGGTTTAGTGGGCTGTATCCTTACTCATATAATGAAAGTTCTTCTGAACAAACATTTACATGAGAGTAACCAGGCAATCTCACAGATACGTCTTATCATTATCTTCATTTGCTCCTTGCAAAGCATCAATACCATGATTTTAGCTCCTCAATTGACACCCATTATGTGTTAGTCACCAATTATGCAACTAACATAATCTTTTCTTCTAATATAGTATTTTTGTGTCCTTTATATGTTTTTTTGTCTTCTATTTCTTAGTTTCTCTGTATGTGTCTTGAGCAATTTCAAATCTTCTAAATGTCATAATATAAACAGTAACAGATGGATCCAAGTTTCAGCAATAATCATTATCTTTTGATTATTTTACACTCTTATTGTTCTTTCTATATCTCTTGCACACTCCTTTTTCTAAACAACTCGGTCTTAAAGGAAGGCTAAGAAGCTTCAAATGCAGTATTGTGGAGAAGCTTAAACAAAAGATGATTTAAAAAAAATATTAATTAAATTTTTAAGAGAATTACATAAAATGAATAGAATATTAGAATAGTGAAAAATTAATGTTAACCCTCCCCTCCCCTTAACCCTTCCCCCCTTAGATCCCTATCTGAAAAAAAAAGAAAAGAAGAAAGAAAGAGAGATTGCCTGGATATCGAAGGATCCCCACATGCTCCATGGAGTTCAAAATAACTTTAGTTTTTATTTTCCCCAAATAACTTATAGTTTTATCTTCAAAGGACCTGTATATTTGATCCTACCTTTTGTAGATAGGGGTGCCAAATTTTCAAAAATATATCATATTCATTTCTTAAGTTATAAGTAATTTTTTCAAGAGGAATGCAGCATATATTTAATTATTCCAACAGTCCATAGTTAAATATGAATCTGATTTCCAAGTAACTTCAATAGCTTTTTTGGCTACTGCCAATGCAATTTTTATAATTTTTTTCTGATAATTATTCAATTTAGGTTCCCTTCAATATCACCTAATTGTTACGAACCCCGTAACTGGGTGACTTACCAGCAAAGATAGAGACGTCCGTTGAAGTCTGATGATATTATTTTTAACAGTATTTATTAGTAAAAATACACAAAAATAATATCAATGCAAATATACAGATACGTTGTCAATACTAAATCTAAAACGGCGGGTATAATAATAATCAATAAGAAACAAGCTCTATCGTTGTCTTGTCCAATGGAAATATATAGTTTGTTCAGTTCATACAGGCTGCAGCGGTTGGGGACCGCTGTGTTGCAATTGTTGGAGAGAGAGAGAGATTAGGAGAAAAACTTGCCGGCTTTCCTTTATGATTTTGATCTGTCAGGAGTCTCATTGTCGTGACCATTCAGTTGTGGCCTCTCCTTTAGCTAAACTGTTCTTCCGTGGTGAGCTCACCACCCGGGCAAGGGAGGATGCACACGAGCCCCCACCGGCTTTCACTATAAAATGCTGTCACGAGATTTCTAGTGTTTCTCCTGGTGCGTCTAAAGGGGTTGTTCCCCAGACCCCTCTTTTATCCTTACTCACGGGGTCTCAGATGTCAATCATGTTGTGATGATGCAATCCCTCAACCAGACCACTCTGGTTGTCCCCTGAGGGGTTTCAATGAATAGTGCAGTACTCAATACACAATTCCTTCTCCAAGAGACAATGGCAGTAGTCAGTGGTTCCGTTCCGCTGATATCAGGACCTGGAATACACCTGGTTGTGTATTCTGCGTCTCTCTCCCTCATGATGTGTATCTCTCTCATTTCCTGGATCTCAGACCCAAAATAATAGCGATCTTGCGATTCTCAAAAAGGAGGGGGCGACTTTGTACCCTTCAGCCCCTCAAAATTGCTTCACCTTCGTAACATAATAAAAATAATATTGGGCTATGTGGGGCTTGTATTCCAATAATTTGTTCAGGTAAAAGTCTTAAATTTATCCAAAAAGGTCGAATTTTAAATCAAGACCAAGTAGAATGTAAAAAGGTACCAATTTCTTGATTACATCGAAAATATTGGTCAGATAAATTTGAATTTAATCTATTTATTTTCTGTGGTGTTATATATAGTTGATGTAAAAAAATTGTATTGTACTAATCTAAGTCAGACATTTATTGTATTTATCATACTGTCAAGACATAGTCTTGACCAATTTTTTTCATCAATTTTAATATTCAAATCAGTTTCCCATTTTTGTCTTGACTTATGAATTCCTGGTTTAATTGTCTGTTTTTGAATCAACTTATACATACAAGATGTGAATTTTTTAATTTTTCCTTTTTGAATTAAGATTTCTATTTCATTAGGTTTTGGCATTAACATTGTTTGACCCAGTTTATCTCGTAAATAGGCCTTTAATTGAAAATAACGGAAAAGACTGTTATTTGATATTTTGTATTTATTTTTTAATTGATCAAACAACATCAATATACCTCCTTCAAAACAGTCACTTATATATATATGATCCCTTTTTGAAACCAGTTATATAAAAGTTATATATATATATTCATTGTAAAAGGAATAAGCCTATTTTGAATTAGGGTTCTTTTTGCTAATAAGGATTTCTTTATCTCATCATCCATATTTACATTCCATAAATCAATCAAATGTCTTAATATAAGAGATTCTTTCTTTTCCCATATCCATTTGGATTCCCATTTATATATAAAATCTTCTGGTGTATTTTCTCCTATCTTATCTAGTTCTATTCTAATCCATGCCAGTTTCTCTTCATCAAAAAAAGATGCAATAAATCTAAGTTGATTTGCTTTGTAATAATTCTTAAAATTTGAAAGTTGTAACCCTCCTAAATCAAAGTTAAAAGCAAGAGATGACTTAAGCAAGATTTGTAAGTAAAATTAGGATAAACAATACATTCAACATCATTCTCCGTAACTTCCACCATCTCCAAAGGTATCTGACTACCAAATATACTTCTCTGCTTTCTGCAAGAATTGCTTCCTTCACAATTACCTTGTACATTTGACCCTCCCCACCAATCTTCCTACCTGCACTTACCCCTGAAAGCATCCTAAGTGCTACACCTGCCCATTCAACTCCCCACTTTCCTCCATTCAGTGCCTCAAACAGTTCTTCCACACAAAGCTACACTACATCTGCAAATCTGCTGGGGTCATCTCTTGTGTCCGCTGCTCCCAAGGTGGGTGTCTGCCTTACATTGACGAGACCCACTGTAAATTGGGGTCCACTTCGTCAAGCACTTCCAATCCAACCACCAAAAGTGGAACTTCCTGGTGGCCAAATATTTTAATTACAATTCCCATTTCAGTTCCGACGTCAACCAACACACGCAAAATGCTGGTGGAACACAGCAGGCCCGGCAGCATCTATAAGGAGAAGCACTGTCGATGTTTCGGGCCGAGACCTTTCGTCAGGACTATCTGAAAGGAAAGATAGTAAGAGATTTGAAAGTAGTGGGGGGGGGGGGGGGGAAATGTGAAATGATAGGAGAAGACCGGAGGGGGTGGGATGAAGCTCAGAGCTGGAAAGGTGATTGGCGAAAATGATACAGAGTTGGAGAAGGGAAAAGAAAATGGGAAGGGAGGCCTCATGAGAAAGAAAGTGGGAGGGGGGAGCACCAGAGGGAGATGGAGAATAGGCAAGCAACTAAATATGTCAGGGATGGGGTAAGAAGGGGAGGAGGGGCATTAATGGAAGTTAGAGAAGTCAATGTTCATGCCATCAGGTTGGAGGCTACCCAGCCAGTATATAAGGTGTTGTTCCTCCAACCTGAGTTTGGATTCATTTTGACAGTCGAGGAGGCCATGGATAGACATAACAGAATGGGAATGGGACGTGGAATTAAAATGTGTGGCCACTGGGAGATCCTGCTTTCTCTAAACTGCTTTTTCAGTTCCGACATGTTGGTCCATGGCTTCCTCTTGTACAACACTGAAGCCACACTCAGAATCCATTCGAGTAGCCTCCAAGATGATGCATGAATTTTAATTTCTCCTTCTTGCAAAAAAAAAATCACTCCCTCTCCCCTTTTGTTCTATTCCACACTCTGGCCTCTTATATCATCTCACCTGCCCATCATCTTGCCCTGGAACCCCTCCCTGCTTCTCTCCTCTCTATTCAGAATCCTTTGCCTCCAGCCTTGTATCTTTTCCACCCACCCGGCTTCACTGATCACCTTCTAGCTAACTCCTTCCCCTCCTCCTACCTTTTTATTCAGGTGTTTTCCTCCTTCCTTTCCACTCCTGAGGAAGCGTGTTGGCCCAGAACATCGACTGTCTATTGATTTCCATAGATGTTGCCTGACCTGCTGATTTCCTCCAGCATTTTGTGTGTGTTGCTTTGGATTTCCAGGATCCGTAGAATATCTTCCATTTAAAAAAAGATGCAACAGTTTGTTTCTTAATTGATCATTCACTTTGAGGATGTAGTTTTAAGGAAAAGTAGAGATGGAAGGCACAGTTGGATATTGCATAGAGCAAGAACTCAATTGAATGGCACATAATGATTTTCTTTCCTTGTATGGCAATCCTCTGTAATTCTGTCACTCAACAGACAAAAGTATCAACAATACAGTTATAATGTCTTATTTTCACTCTTAAAGTGGATGATATGTTTAAAATGATAGCTGGACCTGATTATGAATGGAGCAGAGAGAAACCTATTTAATATATCTGGAGCAGACTTTAGAACAATTCCCATAGCATCCAAATATAGACGTGGGAAAATATGTTTCTCTTGATCAGGATGTACCGTTGTCACAGATATGCTCAGCACTTAATAACTAATTAATTACAATTTAAGAGAAAATAAGCTGTTCGTCATTTATTAACGTATTATCATATTTCCCTTTTGTGGGGCAGAAGACCATTTGGCCTGTCAAGTATATACTACCTCTTGAAGCATTCTCAGTCATTATCTATTTCTTTGCAGCCCAATCTCTCTCAGATGCCCATCACCTCCAACATTGACCTACAGCAAGGGGTAATTCATGTAAATTACCAGCCAGTAGGTTTTCTGTATGTAGAAAGGAAGATGAACACCAGCAGGTTTCAAAAGAGAACTGGAAAATTCCACTCAGACAATCAATAGAAGATAGCATCAGAGCCAGATTACTGGAGCTATGAGGCAGCAGCACAACTTGCCTTCTCTTTACTTATAATGAGGTTGTGATTGATAATCATATGGTTATATGAGTCAAATTGCCAGGCATTTGATATACTATAAAAATGTATAGGTATATGAATATTGTCAGACAGAATCAATTAGTGAAGGATGATTTAATTCTAATTCTACAGGTATTAAATTAAGATCTAATCTTGTATCTAGTATTATTTATTAAAACCCATGGATTCCATGTTGTTAAGAAGGGAAAACAATTAGTAAGAAACAGATGGATCCAAAATTACAATGAATATTCATTGTTGTCAAATAATTATCACAGTGGAAGTGAATAATTTTCTTCTGAACACAGAAGAAATGCCTCCTGTTTTCTTTACCTGATCTTCTCCTTCCAGAACTTTAATCGTTAACACTTCATTTGCTTTTGGTGTGATGGTGTTACACTTGTGGACATACATCAAATACAGGTTCATGACCAGCTACACAAAATCTTCAATCATCCAGCATTTTTGGGATTCTGGAGGTGTGAGACCAGAAGATTTACCAATCTATTGGATATAACTCTTCAGAATCAGAATTCTGTGAAATCTGTTGTGTTTGCAGCAGCAGTACAATGCAATATGTAATAACAGGAAAAAACTAAAATGATATACACATACACACGTTCACTCACACACACACATTCAACTAAATAGTAGAAAAATAAAATTTTAACAGTAACGAGAAAGTGCTCATGGTTTCAATATCCATTCAGAAATCAAATGGCAGAAGGAAAGGAGCTGCTGCTGAACCATTGAGTATGTGCCTTCAGGCTTTTGTATCTCCTTCCTGATGGTAGCAATGAGAACAAGGCATGACCTGGGTGATGGGGTCATTAGTGATGGATGCCACCTTTTTGAGGCATTGTTCCTTGAAGATGCCCTGGTTGTTACTTAAGAGCATATGAAATAGGAGCAGGAGAAGGTTATCTGGCCCATCAAACTTGCTCTGCCATTCAATAGGTTCATGGCTTATCTGGCCATGGACCCTTTTCCCCATCCCCTTAATTCCCCTCCTATGCAAAAATCTATCCAAACATGTCTTAAATATATTACAGAGGCTAGTGACCATGATGGAGCTGATAAAGTTTATAACTCTCTGCAACATACTTCGATCCTCTGCAGTCGTACACATCCCCCATACCAGATGGTGATGCAGAGAGTTAGAATGCTCTCTATGACACGTCTGCAGAAATTTGAGAGTCTTTTGGTGCATATTAAATCTCCACAAAATGCTAATAACATATGGCCATTCTCATGCCTTTTTTTGTAGCTACATCGATACGTTGGGTCAGGTTAGATCCTCAGAGACATTGACACCCAGGCACTTGAAATTGCTCCCTCTTTCCACTTCTGACCCCTCAGTGATGACTGGTGTGTGTTCCCTCATCTTACGCTTTCTGAAGTTCTACTATTGCTACTGCTCCATAACAATATTAATTCACTTTTATTTGTAGAGTGCTTGCGCAGCAGTAGAAATAGAATCAAGTAAATCTTGTTAGTGTGAAGGGAGTGCCATAAACACTCTAAAGGGAATGCTGAAATGAGAACCTGGTGTGTTTGAAAGTAGTGGGGGAATCAGAGCCATAGTGCATTGAAAAGTAGTACTGGAAGATTTCAAAGTTCAAGTAAATTTATTATCAAAGTACTTACAGTATATGTAATCATGTACTACCATGAAATTCAATTTCTTGCAGGCATTTTCAGGAGAAAAAAAAGAAATACAATAGAATTTCACAAGAAAAATATAAACAGACAAGGACTGACAAACAACCAATGTACAAAAGAAGTCTGGACACAAAAATAAAATATAAGAATAAGAGTTGTGAAAAGTCCTTGAAAGTGAGTCTAACCAGAGTTTCATAGAACTGCAACATTTTCTCGTGGCTTTTGAAATCAATCTCTTTACTAATGACGGCCAATACCCCATACATTTTAACTACCTTTCAACTTGCATGCTAGTTTTGAGGGCTTTATTGACTTGGACCCCAAGATCCCTATACTCCTACACACTGCTGCAAATCCAGCCACTTACTTTGAACTCTGACTTCAAGTTTAATGTTCAAAATGTACCACTTTGCACTTTTCTGGATTGAACTCCATCTGTCACTTCTCACTGGCATCCTGCCATCGTAACCTATAAAAGCCTTCTAAATTATCCAAAAATTCATCAACCTTTACATTATCTGCAAACTTACTAGCACACCCTTCTACTTCATCATCTAAGTAATTCATAAAAATCATTCAGGACAGGGGTCCCAGAAAATTAGTAATTCCCAAGGAACATTAGTAGTCATAGGTCTCCGGGCAGTATACATTACATCTATTCAAAATAATAAATTCTATTATAAGCTACATTTGGATGATATTGTCCCATAACTATTAGAATGGTCATAGAGACATAATCTTCTCCAGCTGTGTTTGTACTAAGTGCTGAACAAGAACTGTAATGGATGGAAAGTAATCGAAGAGAGCAAAATTCAAATGCTCATGGTTCCTTGCAAACATTAGTCCCTCAAAAAATAAATGCACCTTTGAAGAATAAAAGAATGAGAGATAATCTTCATGAGGCATATATTGATTGAGCATTGACTGGATTTATATGGAGCTGATGTTTCTTCAGGTGGGGTTATCTGAAACCAGAGGGCACAGTTTCAGAAATATTGATCATCCATGTTTATTGAAAATTAGGAGGAACATCAGCTCTGTATCAATGGGCCTTGACAAATGGGGATGGCATGGTTTAAGAGAGCAGCCAACTGACGAGCACAATGAGACAAAGTTACAGTAAGCTTCAGCATAGCTCTTGAGCAGTTAATTCCAAGAATATATAGCTCTTTTACAGAAAAAAAATCCTCCTCTATTTGATAATATTCACTGCATAAATGTAGTTAACTGAAGAATTAGCTCCCTTCCACCACAATAAATGAAAGTGTTTTCACTGTTAGTTAATACTTCTCCAATCCACCTTGAGCTGGGAGCTATCTTGAGCTGGGAGATAAATGAAGTGTTTGTTATGATCTTAACACCAAATATTAAAAACATTCTACTGTTTTAAGCTTCAGGTTTTCACATTTCTGGTATCAATTGCAACAATTATTTTCCTGAAGGGAGTCTCTGGAGCATTTAACAATTCTTGTGTATAAAATTGGCAAGTGAGAAACTATTCCCAAAATGCAGTGCTGAATAGCATGGATAACATAAGTGATTTTGACTATAGTATTGACTCTTCTTAAAAAAGCAATCAAACAAAGTAGATCAAATAAATAGAGCTAGAGTATGCATTCAATTACTGTAGTGAATTAAACCAGTAGCACACACTCGGCAAAATGCTTTTGTGGAAGAAATTAACTACACTTGAAAACAAGCATGGGGGAATACAGTATATAATTAACCTGTGCCCATACATTTGTGCTGCCTGCTGGGTACATGATTGCAGCAGGCAGCCATCAAAGCCCTCACACTTCATTGTCTGCCTGCATCTGCAGGAGCCTAAATATCCCAAGTGATTATCAGTGGTCAACAGCAGTTTAAAGGGGAGGTGAACCCCAGCTATGGGAGGTGATGGGATGTAATTGGAAGAGGAAGCTTTTGTCCAATGTATTGAATAATTGAAGAACAATTCAGACCATGTACTAATCAAAACACAAAAGTTCTCAATGGACAAGGGTGCAATAAAGGAAAGATACTCTGCAGTCATAGAAGTAAGTATAGTTGTTTAACAAGCAGATGCTGACAGGACTGTGGGAACAAGTAGCAGAGAAGTGAATGCTTCAAGAATGTGGGACAGCATTGCTGGAAACAATTTAATATCCTGACACAAATTGTGTGGATCGCTGAATTTCTCTTCTAACGGAAACTATATTTACTACTCACTTCAGTATAACCCACCATCCACCTATTGACACAGGTTGCAAAGGAAAGCAATAATGGTATTGTTGCAGAAACATAGAGGCAATGTAAGAAGGTTTTAACAGTCTTGCACAAGTTGAGAAGGTTATCAACTTTCTCTTTACATTTAACATTTAGTAATCATCCTTGTCATTATACTTCATCTTACACCTATTACAGGGGTTCACAACCTGGTGTCCACTATCCCCTGGCTTAATGATATTAGTCCATGGCATAAAAAATGTCGGGAACCCCAGATCTATAGTAACCTTTATCAGTCCTTTCTCAAACCTACAATTCATAGATTTTACCAACTGTTGTACCTTACCTCAGGGATGTGTGCTTAGATCACAGTTCTACTCTGTTTACACCCTTGACTGTATGGCTAGGCACAGCTCAAGTGCCATCTATAAATTTGTTGGTACATCTGTTGTTGGCAGAATTTCAAATGGTAATGAGAGGACGTATAGGATAAATCAGCTAGGGTGAGAGGTTTCACAGCAACAACCTTGCATTCAATTTCAGTAAGACCAAAGAACTGACTGTCGACTATAGAAAGGGTAAGATGAGGGAGTATGCACCCAGTCCCCATAGAAGGTTCAGAAGTGGAAAGAGTAAACAACTTCAAATACATAGGTGTAAATATGTTTGTGGGTCTATTCTTGGTCCAACATATCAATGGAGCTATATAGAAGGCAAGGCAGTGGCTATATTTCATGAGGAGTTTGAGATTTGGTATGTCACTACTAAAGATACTCACAAATTTCTAAAGATATACCATGGAGGGAATTCTAACTGTCTGCTTCACCATGTGTTATTGGGGGTGGTGGCTACTATACAGGATCGCAATAAGCTGCAGAGAGTTATAAACTTGGTCAGTTCCATCATGGGCCTAGCTTCTGATGGGCATCTTCAAGGAGCAATGCCTCAAAAAAGTGACATCTCTCATTAAGGACCCCCATCACCCAGTCATGCCTTGTTCTTACTGCTACCATCAGCGAGGAGGTACAGAAGCTTGAAGGCACACATTCAACAAATCCGGGACAGCTTCTTCCCATCTGCTATCTGATTTCTAAATGGACATTGAACCCATGAATACCACCTTACTACTTTTTATTTTTGGATTTTTGCACTACTCATTTGATTTAACTATTTAACACACATATATACTTGCTATAATTAATGTTTTCTTTTATTATCATAGCTTGCATTGAACTGCTGCCACAAGAACAACTCATTTCATGACATATGCTGGTGATATTAAACCTGATTCTAATTCTACTTGGCATTTATATAAGCCTTGTAATAATGGTCTAACTTCTGTCAGCTGCTCAGCAAAGTCACATCGTTAACACAAATTGATTTCCACAATTCCGTCATCCTATTCAGGAATGGTGCTGAGTGACAAGTACAGCTGCACATTTAAGCTCCCATCAAAGAGATAATTATTTCTATCTTGGGAAGAGACATCACTGAGGAAGTAGTCAATGGCTGAACTAAAGCTGTCATTGAAAGATCATCTGTATAGTCACGCTCCTCCGTTCACACCTTTCCTCCGTCTCCACCATTCCCATTCACAGGATCCAACTGATGTGAACATACTGTATGATCTGAAATTTCCATGCAAGAAGTCAATTGCCCCACATGGATCTCCCAAACTTTATGTTATCACCTACTGAAATTAAGGACTTCTGCCAAAGTGTGTTGATTACCACTGTAGTTTCAACAGTGCTCCAGCACTGAACTCCCCATAAAGTCCAGTAATAGAGCTTGAACAGTTTCAGTTATTCTGTTCATTTCAAAGTAGAGGAATGGTTGTAAGGGAAATAAAGGTTTGTTACAGGCATTTCACATGATTTTGGATAATCAGAGTTAATTTTCATTCATTTATTTCTTCCCTAATATTCTGCAATATTTACTTCTTTCTTAATACTGATTAATAACTTATTAATACTTTTGGTAGCATGTTCAATTATTAATAGCTTTGGGACTAATAGAAATACTCAGTTGGGAACCATCATGGAACCAATGGACATATGGTCACCTTCATTATCATAATAAGTAATTAAGTAAAGCTTTTGATTACATGGAATGCCAAAGACTTTCACAGATGGCTAAGCTACTTGACAGCTTTCACAGCTTGTTCAACCTCGGGCCATGCATTGAACAGCCAACAAGGCATGTCTGTGCTGGGGCATTGGATGTAGACTTGTTCAAGCCTGCCATCTGCCGTAACTTAATGATCAGAAGGACTTGTGCTATTCAATGCTTGAATGCCATTGGGATTCTTCAAGGAAGTTTGTAACATGGGATCTGCTTTAAGCTAAAGTATGTCCTAACTGAGAACTTAACATAGGCTGCAATCCACTCCAAGCAAATTCTAAGTCATCATCCTTCCGTCCTTTAACTGTTCCTTGGAACCCTTGTGCTATGTTACAACAAAAGGATTTTGGACTTGGTGCAAACTTTGATTATTTACTTAGAATTACAAATCATTGTTTAATGGAAAGAATAGCAAGGATTAAAATCATTATCTAGGTATGCATGGGACCCTCTCACTGGAGCATACCTCCCACTCTGCCCAATTTGTGGCACTGTTCGTGACCAGCCTTTAGTGAGGCCTCAAAAAAAAAATATCTCCAAGACCCCCAACCACTCTACTTTTATACACTTTCCACTAATATGAAGTGCTGCAGTGATTGGACCAATACCAACAGACCAGACTAATCATCACTTGTCACCACTCTTCATGGGTCCCATCTAATTTTTACATTCCCATGTATTCCCACAGTATACTGCATTCTCGTGGTGTATTCCCTAAGCAGTAATAAAAGCTCCTGCAGCTGTTTCTGTTGCATTCAAGGCCGCAGTAGTGGTGAGACATTCAACAAGCACAAAGATGAATCTTTTACAATACCTTCCACCTCTCGATGTCACAACCCTGTTACAACCGGCCCAGAAATTTTAATACAATCCCCGTGCATGCCCCACCATATTGCAGGCAAATTGCAAAACTACTAATCGTAAAAGCAAAATGGCTATGGTAACATCCTAGAGCACTATAGTAGCCCAGCAGACTCCTAGCATTCCAACGGGTCATCAACTCCCTCCCAGTATACTATTTATCATATTGATATCCACATTACATATCCTATATACCGACCACTGGATATGGTCAGCCAAATCTATTGTATTCTGTGTCTGTTCACAAACATACGTCCAACACTTCTGGTCTATTATGGTGCAGGTGCCTCCTTCCTTTGTCAGTATATAATCCAAAGCCATTCTATTCTGGTTGAGGCCAGCACGATGACCTCTCTTGATCACTGAGCAATACCATATGGGGGAAAAGCTACCATCCAGAACCAATCAGCGTCCCTGATAACCATTTTCTGACATTTTGACTTGTGGGTCGGGTGATTGGCCAGTTCATCAATGTAATACACATATGGCAACACAAAACTCAGGCAGCAGCAAGCAGACTAGCCTGTGGGGAGCCAATGGTAGGCCAGGGAGCCACACACCCAGTATACACTATACAATGTGGAAAGCATTATATTCCTGCTGTAGTAGTGCTCTGTACCATTTAGGTGTGTAGTGGTACACCAGCTAGTTCCCATCGAAATCTGCCTTTTATGCAGATCATTACTAATGCCTCTATAATCTCTTGAGCTACCACTTTCAGAACCCTGGTGCGTAGTCCGTTTGCTCCAAGTGACTTATCTACCTTCAGACCTTTCAGCTTAGTAATGGCAACTGAATTCTCTTGTGCTTCCTAAAACTCTTTCAAATTTCTGGCATACTGCTAGTGTCTTCCATATGTTATTATTTTTGCTATTATTATTATTATTATTATTATTATTATTATTACATATTATTATGTGCCTCCTATTTTCCTTTTATGCTGTCTTTAACTTCCCTTGTCAGCCATGGTTGCCTCATTCTCCCTTTAGAATACGTCATCATTTTTGTGATGTGCTTTCCAAATTGTCCCCAGAAACACCAGCTATTGCTGCTTTGCCATCAACTTTGCTAGGTTCTCCTTCCAGTCAACATCAGCCAGGTCCTCCCTCATGCCTCTGTAATTCCTTTTACTCCATTGTAATACTGATCCCTCTGACTTTATCTTCCCTTTCTCCAACTGCAGGATGAATTCTATCATCTTAAGATCACTGTCTCCTTATGGTTCCAATACCTTAAGCTTCCTAATCAAAACTGGTTCAACACACAGCACACAATCCAGAACTGTATTTCCCCTGATAGGCTCAACAACAAGCTGCTCCAAAAAGCCATCTCTTTGGCATTCTACAAATTCCCTCTCTTGGGATCCAGCAACAACCTGATTTTCTCAATCTACTTGGATATTGAAATCCTCGTAACATTGAAATCCAAACATAGCATTGTCTTTTTTACATGCCTTTTCTGTACCCAATTGTAATTTGTATCCCACATCCTAGCTACTATTTCGTGGCTGGTAAATCTAGAGAATAATAACCATAATTGAATCAATTAAAGATTGCCCAACATGGATATTCAATTAGAGTGCAGAAGACAACAAACTGCACAAGTACGAAAAGAAAGAAATAATAATAAATAAATAAATAAACAATAAATGTTGATAACATGAGATAAAGGGTCCATGTAAGTGTGTCTTTTGGTTCTGGAAGTGGTTCAAGGATGGGGCAATTGAAGTTCAGTGAATATCCCCTTTGGTTCAACAGCCTGATGGTTGAGGGATACTAACTGTTCCTGAATCGAGTGGTGATGAGGCCAGTGGCTCCTGTATATTAATCTTGATGGCAGCATCAAGAAAAGAGCTTGCTGGGTGATGGGGATCTCTGATGATGGATGCTGCCTTCCTGTCACAGCATTCCATGAACATATGCTCAATGATAGGGAGCGCTTTACCCAGGATGCACTAGGACATATCCATTACTTTGTATAGGATTTTCCATTCAAGGGCATGCCAAGCTGTGATGCAGACAGTCAATATTCTCTCCATGACACATCTATAGAAGTTAGTCAAAATTTTAGATGTCAAGCAGAATCTACACAAACTCCTAAGGAAGCAGAAGTGCTGCAGTATTTTTTTTGTGATTGCACTTACATGATGCACCCAGAAGATTTCCTCCAAAATAATACCACTGAGGTATGCATTTAAAGTTGCTGACTCTCTTCACCTCTGATCCTCCAATGAGGACCAACTCCTGGACTTCTGGTTTCCTTCTCCCAAGGTCAATAATCAGCTCTTTGATCATGCTGGCATTGAGTAAGAACAGCTTGTTGTTATAGCACCACAGCCAGATTTTCAATCTCCCTCCTATATTCTGATCCATCATGACCCTTGATTCAGCCTGTGACACTGGTCCCATCAGAAAACATGATTATGGCATTGGAGCTTGTTTAGCCATACCATCATAAATGTAAAGTGAGCTGGTTTATAGCTAAGCAGGAGTAGATTTTGTGTATTTAGTAATGTTGTATATATATTGGATGATTAAGCATTCTTGGTCATTTAAATAATTCATTATGAGTTATATGTATAAATACATGGATAGAGCAGAGGGCTAAGCACACAGCCTTGTGGTGCATCTGATGGAGATGGTGGAGAAGATGTCATTCCCAATCCAAACTGATTGTAATCTGCAAGAGAGGAAAGCAAGGATCCAATTGCACAAAGAGATACTGAGGCTAAGTTCTTGATTAGTTTTGAGAGGATGATGGTATTGAATGCTGAGCTGTAGTCAATAAAGTGCATTCTGGTGTATGCACCTTTGCTGTCCAGATGTTCCAAGGTTGAGTGTAGAGCCAATGAGATGGCATCTGATGTGGATCTATTACTCTGTTAGGCAAATTAGAGCAAGTGGCTTTTCAAGCAGGAATTGATATGTTTCATCAGCAGCCTCTTGATATACTTCATCAGTGTAGATATATGTGCTACTGGGTGATATTCATTGAGGCAGGTCACCACTCTCTTCTTGGGCACCTGTATAAATGAAGCCTGCTTGAAGCAGGTGGATAGCTCTGACTGCTGAAACGAGAGGTTAAAGAAATCAGTGAACACTCCAACCAAACACAAGTCTTGTTCACCTAACTTTCAGGTTCCCACTGTTGTATTCCCACAGTAAACTGCATTCTGACAGTTGTATGCCTATAGTAGTAATCAAAGCTTCTGCAGCTAATTCTGTTATTTTCAAGGCCACACTGATTGTCAGATGCTCAGCAAGATCTAAGCTTAATCCTTTACAATACACATTTGCAGAAAAGACACTCTTACTTAAGTAACTTCTATTTACCCTTTCCCACAGTCTTCTGGAAGCTTCTTATTCGTTCATCCTGCTGGACTTTGCTTCAACTCCCCTGAAGCGCTGAGTTTAAACATGGAGTCTACCAGTGCACACATGTCTGGAACTGTTTCTATGAATGATCAGTTAAGTACTTAAGCATACAACAGATCACTGCTTGTAGATTCACAAGGCTTCACAAGGAAGAGTAGCAAGCACAAGAAATCTTCAGTTAGGCTGTCGTGAGCTCTTTCATGCCAGTTAACAATGTTTTCAGAGGTGGCAGGTTAAGTGTCTCTGTGGGGATGCAGAGAATGGAGGGATATAGACCATATACAGGAAGAAGGAATTAGTTTAATAAGGCATCATTACCTTAATTAAATCAGCACAACATGATGGCCTGATGGTGAAGGTAGAGTAGTGGATATAGGGTATATAGGTTACAATAAGGCATTTGATAAGGTTCCCCATGGAAGGCTCCTTCAGAAAGAAAGGAGACATGGGATCCAAGGTGATCTTGCTTTGTAGATCCAGAACTAGCTTGCCCACAGAAGAAAAAGGGTGGTTGTAGATAGTTTGTATCCTGAATAGAGGTCGGTGACCAGTGGTGATCTGCAAGGATCTGTTTTGGGACCCCACCTCTTTGTGATTTTATAAATGACCTGGATGAAGAAGTAAAAGGGTTGGTTAGTAAATTTGCTGATGACACAAAGGTTGGGGGTGTTATGGATAATCTGGAGGATTGTCAGAGTTTACAATGGGTGCCAAACTGGGTTGAGAAATGGCAGATGGAGTTCAACCCAAATAAATGTGAAGTAGTTCATTTTGTTAGGTCAAATTAGATGTCAGGATATAGCATTAATGGTAAGACTCTTGGCAGTGTGGAGGATCAGAGAGATCTTGGGGTCCATGTTGATGGGACACTCAAACTGCTGTTCAGGTTGACAGTTTTATAAAGAAGGTGTATGCTGTGTTGGCATTCATCAACCATGGGACTGAGTTCAAAAGTTGTAAGGTAATGTTATTGCTATATAAGACCTTGCTCAGACCCCACTGGATTACTGTGTTCAGTTCTGGTCACCTCACTACAGTAAGGATGTGGATACTATAAAGAGTGTAGTGGAGGTTTACAAAGATGTTCCCTGGATTGGTGGGTGTACCTTATGAGAATAGGTTGAGTGAAATTGGACTTTTCTCCTTGGAGCATTGGAGGATTAAAGATGACCTGATAGCAGTGTATAAGATGTTGAAGGACATGGATTGTGTGGATAGCCAGAGGCTTTTTCCCAGGGCTGAAATGGCTAATACAAGGGGGTATAGTTTTAAGATGCTTGGAAATAGGTACCGAGGGGGTGGGGATATCAGGGGTAAAATTTTTCACATAGAGAGTGATGGGTGCATGGAATGCACTGCCAGTGATTGTGGTGGAAGCGAATACAATCGGGTCTTTAAAAGCCTCTTAGATAGGTACATGGAGCTTAGAAAAATATGCTCTAGGGAAATTCTAGGCAGTTGCTAAATTAGGCTACATGGTCGATACAACAGTGTGGGCCAAAGGGTATGTAATGTGCTGTAGATTTCCATGTTCTACATTCTGAATGCCTTTTCTAGGCCATGCTCTTCAATGTTCCATGTTGTTCATAGAAAGGAATACTGCGGCTAAAAATAACACAGCACTATTATCCCCTTCATATTGTGTGCTGGTTGACATCATAATCTTGAATACAATGTTTCAGCTATATATTAAAAGAAACAAAAATTGCTGAAGGTACCTAGCAGATTAGGCAGCATCTGTGGAGATAGAAACAGAATTATGGTTTCAACTTACACACATAAAATGTTGGAGGAACTCAGCAAGCCAGGCAGCATTTATGGTTTCAACTTGATGTGTTTTGTCAGAGAAATTCTGATGAAACTCCATTGATTGGAAAACATTAATTTCTTCCATCTTTCTATTGAGTATGCCTAGCATTTTCTGTTTTAATTTTTCATCATTACCTGCCTGTCCTACAGTATATGCTATGCTTTCCTCTGTACACAGGTGATGTATGGTGCTTGTCCCAAGAGTCCACTCACCTTGGATGTCATTTCCAAACAATAGAGGCTGCCGACTTCATCTGAAATAAAAAACAAATATTACTGACATAAATCTTCCCTCCAATGTATTTTCAAGAAGTCAGATGATAAACTCTTTTTGAGTCAATTGCCACACAGGGTCACAGTCACTTTTTATTTTCAACCTGTCATGACTTTTGTACATTTGTCTTATAAATGTTTCACAGATGTTATCCACTACAGTTGCTCTCAGTATTCAATAAAGATCTACAGGCATGGGGCAGATTTTGGATGGCATCTTGAACACTGTCCAATGGACAATTGTTCAATTTGTTCATCCAATTTCTTCTCTCTCTGCCCATCACTCTGCCTGTTTTCTATCTCCCTCCCGTCCCATGATCCTTTCCCTTCTCCAGCTCTGTATCCCTTTTGCCAATCACCTTTCCAGCTCTTAGCTTCACCCCACCCCCTCCGGTCTTCTCCTATCATTTTACATTTCTCCCTCCCCCTCCTATTTCAAATCTCTTACTATCTTTTCTTTCAGTCAGTCCTGATGAAGAGTCTTGGCCCGAAACATCGACAGTGCTTCTTCCTATAGATGCTGCCTGTCCTGCTGTGTTCTGCCAGCATTTTGTGTGTGTTGCATGAATTTCCAGCATCTGTAGATTTCTTCATGTTTACTATCCAATGGAAATAGTTTACCTGTTTTTTCAAATGGAATGTGTTAAAACTCCACACATTCAGCATAAGATAAGTCAGAGATAGTGAATACGAAGATGAACTAGATTGATGAATAAAATGAGCTGAGTAATAGAAAGTAAGAAAATCTGACAGAAGAATGAAACTTGGCCTTGAAATGGTTATTAGGAGAGTTTACAAGAGTTCACCAGGCTCTAAGTTCATAACTAATGTGACTAAATACTATAACATGTGGAAGATACTATGTTGCCTAGTAATTAGCTCAAATGAATGCCCTGCGGAAAGAAGATTCACTAAGTGGTGATAAAACACCAGGTCAATAATACGTACATGTAGCTGAATAATTATTGCAAAAAAATAGAAGACTATATAATTGATTGAAATTACCACTTTATTTATCCGAAATATCTGTGGTTGTAATCTTACTGTCATCAAGTGTGCTATTTATTAAGAATCCAAACCAAAATAACCATATTTCATTTTTTATGAATATGAATTCACTGATTAAACTACCAGAAACAGGTCTTAGTAACTTGGCAAAATGAAATCAAATGTTTGAAAAACAGAACTAGGGTCACTATTGCACAATTACCTTATTAGTTTCAGTCATTGGTTCATACTGTGGTTAGGTTCCAGCAGAAAGCTGTGTAGTAGTTTTGTTAGAGGCTTGACATTAGACCTGAAATATTTTGTTTCAATAATTATTGTTGCTTGGTTTTAATAAGTTTCATGCAAAGAATAAATTGAATGATAATAATGATCAAAGTGAAAGTCAAGCATATTGTCACATGCACAGGTGCAGTGAAAAACAGCAATATCACAAGCAGAAAGCAGTATTCACGAGAAATACATAAGGTAAACACAAATTATATCTAATTTTCAAGAATGAATGCAATTAGAAAAAAAGGCCACAAGGTTAATTTCAATACAAAGTAACAATAATGTTACAAAACTCTAGTAATTATGACGGTGCCAATTGGTTCACAACTGAATGGTTCAGAGGATGTAGCTGTTCTTGAACTTGATGATGTGGGACTTTAGGCTTCTGACGGTATCCTGCTCGATGGTAACTGTGAGAAGATGGCATGGCGCAGATGGTGAGATCTTTGATGATAAATGGTGTCTTCCTAAGCAACACTTCCTGTAGATGGTGGGAAGGAATGTAGCTGTGATGAATTGGGATGAATCCGCTCTCTCTGCAGCTTTTAATGTTCCTATGTACCTATATGTAAGTGGGAAAGCAGATTCTTCAATTACATAATCATTTTAACTTTGGTCTGTCAAGGACAAATGATCAGGGGTCTCTTCTGTGAGGAAAGCTGAGAAATGCAGAAATATTGGAAGAAGAAAGTCATATGCAAATAATGATAAGATATTACCCTCTCAGTAAAACCATGCGATGAGCAGGTTGATGTTTTATGTAAGTTTTTTTTGATGAAAGGGACAAACAGACATTTTCAATGTTAGTGATGAGAAGGGATAAAAGGAACTGAATTTTCAATGTGTCCTGTAGAAAGTTGACCACTTTCAGAACAGTAATAACAGATTGTACTGTAAGTTAACAAGAAAAACAACTTTGACAGGATTCTTGCAGAATCATTAAAGTACTATTTGTTCACACAGTGCTTTAGCTCTAGCACGCTACACCAAGAAGTTATTTTGGACTATATGCTACTGCATAAAGTCTGTACTTCTGGAAATTATTCGAAGTTCAAAGTACATTTTAATATCAAAGTACTTACCTGTCACCACATACAACCCTAAGGCTCATCTTCTTGTTGGTATACACAATGTGTCTACAGATTAATAACCATTACAGAAACAATGAAAGACCCCCAGCTAGGGCATGCAATCAGAATGCAAAAGATAATAAATTATGCAAATAGAAAAGGAAGAAATAATAATAATAATAATAATAATAATAATAATAATAATAATAATAATAATAATAATAATAAATATTGTGAACATAAGATAAAGAATTATCATAAGTGAGTCTATTGGTTGTGGGAACATTTCAATCATAGGGCCAGTAAAGTTAAGTAAAGTTTTCCCCTTTGGTTCAAGAGTCCGATGGTTGTGAGGGAGTAACTGTTGATGTTAACTGGTGATGTGAGTCCTAAGGTTCTTGTACCTTCTTTCTGACAGCAGCAACAAGAAGAGAGCATATCCTGGGTGTGGAGATCCCTGATAATGGTTGCTGCTTTCCTGTGATAACAATTCAGATGGATGTGCTTATTGGTAGGGAGAGCTTTACTGGTGATAGACTGGGTCATTCCACTTCTTTTTCCAGAATTTTTGTACTTTATGTAGAAATTGTTCCATGCTGCCACTAATTTTCAGTACTTCAAGGAAGATTTATTTATTATTTATGGTCTAGTAAACCTACCTTTTGCGGAATTCCTTTTCCAACATTACGAGGGGTGATTGATGAGTTTGTGGCCTAAGGTAGAAGGAGTCAATTTTAGAAAACCTAGCACATTTATTTTTCAACATCGTCCCCTTCTACATTTACATGCTTCATCCAGCGGTCATTGAGCATCCGGATTCTGGATCTCCAGAAAGTGTCCACAGATGGGTGATTGATAACTTTGTGGCCTAAGGTAGAAGGAGATGAATTATACAGCTCTTATTACATGCACATGCAGGTCAACTCTTTGAGTGGTTATGCAGCAAGTTTGAAGTTAATAGCTCAGCTCCTTCTACCTTAGGCCATGAACTTATCAAACACCCCTGCTGTGGACACTTTCTGGAGGTTCAAGATCCAGATGTTCCACGACCGCTGGACTAAGTGTGTAAATGTAGGAGGGGACTATGTTGAAAGATAAATGTGCTAGGTTTTCTAAAATTGATTCCGTCTACCTTAGGCCACTAACTTGTCAATCACCCCTTATAAAGTCTTTAGAATATTCCACTATCCAAACATTATAAAGTTAATGATTCCATCTCTGCCTTTGTGAAGGTCATTAATAAATATGTATTCCATAGGTTAGGGAACTCACTGGTCACTGATTTTCAATTGAAATTATTACCATTTATAAGTATCCTCGTATTCATCTTATCCAGTAATTAATGTTCCAATTTGTATGTTAATTTTAAATTCTATGAGCTTTCATATCACCAGTATTTCTTATAGGGCATTCAAGATGTGTAGCAACATCACCTCATCCACAGTTACTTTCAATTAAGAATTGCATCAGCCGAAGAGAAGCAATCAAGTTAAGTTAAAAGTTTTACTTAAAGAATTAAAGAATTTTTCGGACCACCATACCTAACAGAAGCTACAGGGGGATTGTGAATTAAAAATGCATTTTTCATTATCCTATTCCCTGAACAGATTTCATTTCACATTTACTTCTGGGGAGATGAAAAAGAAAATTTCTGGTTCATAAATATTCTTTTTAATTTCTCTTGAGAAAATTAACTTTTGTTTTACCTTAAAACCTAGATTTACAAGACAGTATGCTGAGACAAATTTGGGTGGCCAATGCTTTTTTTCAAATAGTTTGAAGAAAGGATCAAATGAAAATAGTAGTGCAGTTCAAAGTAAAGTCTTTATTTTCCTCATCATACTATTCTTTTTCAAAGAAGTTTATACATTTTGGAGTAAGGCTATAGATTCATGTCAGTTTAGACTCAGAACCATGCTCAAGTATTCTTTTCCTTCCTCACACAGTCACCTACAGGTATTTATTGATCCTTCATTACCTGCAAATATTTCAAAAATAGGAATCAGCATGTTCAAAACAATGGACAGTACAACATTGGCCTGTTCAAGTTGCATCTTGGCCCTCTCTACATTTTAAAAACAGCAGTAATATGTCAAGGTCACCAATAACTCACCAGCAAAAGAAGAAGGTAATTCTCATTTAGCAACTTTCTGGAAGTGCATACCTCAGCGGGGTTTGGTTACTAATCTTTGTCCTTTGGGACCAGAGTTAAATTTCAGAGCAGTTTTATTGAATATTCTTATACTTCCTGCAATTGAAGGTGTTATGTGAGTTCAAATCAGATTGCTTCCCATAAGATGTAAAATGTCAACATGGAAATGTTGTGAGATTTGCACCAATGGCAACAAGCGTCTTTGGTGTTATAGGACATGATCAAGATCAAAATTATATAGAACTGGAAAAAGGGCCTTTGGTCCAAATGATTCATGCTGACCAAGATGCCCATCTAAAGCTCGTTCCATTTACCAGCATTTGGCCCATGACTTTCTAAGCCTGTCTAGGTACAGTATATTTAAAATATGACATTGTATCAGGAAGCTCTTTCACATCAAACCATAAAACCATAAGATACAGGAGGAGAATTAGGCCATTTGGCCCATTAAACCTGTTGCATTATTTCATCATGGCTGATACATTTTTCCTTTCAGCTCCAATCTCCTGCCTTCCCCCATACAGGTTCGTACCCTGACTAATCAAGAATCTATCAACCTCTGCCTTAAATATATCCAATGACTCAGCATTCACAGCCACCTGTGGCAATAAGTTCCGTTGAATCACCATTCTCTGGCTAAAAAAAAATCCTCCTCATCTCCATTTTGAAAGGATGCCCCTCTGTTCGCAGTATGTGTCCTCTCTAGTCTTAGACTCTCCCGCCAAAGGAAGCATCCTCTCCACTTCCACTCTTTTGAGGTCTTTCAATATTCAATAGATTTCAATGAGATCACCCTCATTCTTCTGAATTCCAGTGAGCACAGGCCCAGGGCCATCAAATGCTCCCCATATGTCAAGCCTTTCAATCTCTGAATCATTTTGGTGAATTTCCTTCAAACCCTCCTCAATATAAAACCTCAACTTTACATCCTTGCTTTTATATTCTAGTCCTCTCAAAATGAATGCTAACATCACATTTGCTTTCCACAACACTGACTCTATCTCAAATTAACCTTTAAGGAATCCTGCACGAGGACCCCCAATTCCCTTTGCACCTATGATTTTTGAATTTTCTTGCTATTTTAGAAAATAGGCTACCCTTTTATTTCTTCTACCAAAGGGCATGACCATACATCTCTCAACACTGTAGTCCATCTGCCAGTTTTTGGCCCATTCTCCTAATCTGTCTCAGTTCTTCTGAGGCCTCTATACTTCCTCAAAACTTCCTCTAACTTTGCAACATCCGCAAACTTGGCTACAGAGCCATCAATTCTGTCATCCGACTTATTGACATATAACGGAAAAAGAAGTGGTCCTAACACAGACGCTTGTGGAACAGCACTAGTCACCCTCAGCCAACCAGAAAAGCCTCCCTTTATAACCACTCTTTGCCTCTTGCCAATCAGCCAATGCTTTACTCATGATAGTACCTTGGCTGTAATACCATAGACTTTTAATTTGTTATGCTGACACATTTGTGGCACTTGTCAAAGGCCTTGTGAAAATCCAAGTACACAACATCCAATAATTCTCCTTTGTGCCGAACATGTCCTGACCTGAAAAATTACCTAGGGTTACCTATAGCCCTCTATTTTTCTCAGCTGCATATATCTGTCCAGGAATCTCTTAAAAGACTTCATCATATCTGCCTCCACACCGTCGCTGGCAGCCCAAGCCATGCACTTACCACTCTCTGGGTAAAAAAACTTACCCCAGTATCTCCTCTCTACCTACTTCCAAGCACCTTAAAACTGTGCCCTCTCATGCTAGTTACTTCAGCCCTGGATAAAAGCCTCTGACTACCCACACAATCAATGCCTTTCATCACCTTATACACCTCTATCAGGTCACCTCTCATCCTCGATCACTGCAAGGAAAAAAGGCCTTGTTCACTCAACCTATTCTCAT
Organism: Hypanus sabinus; assembly: GCF_030144855.1. Taxonomy (NCBI): domain Eukaryota; kingdom Metazoa; phylum Chordata; class Chondrichthyes; order Myliobatiformes; family Dasyatidae; genus Hypanus; species Hypanus sabinus. The sequence goes on along the minus strand of NC_082710.1, from coordinate 127,971,314 downwards.
AAGGCATGCTCCCCAATCCAGACAACATCCTTGTATTATAGGTCAAAACACTTATTTACATACATAACACTTCAAAAATCAAAAAGTTAATAATAATAATTGCTAAGTTTTTTTTCTTTTTGCTTCCCATATTCAAGTCTAGAGAAAATAAAATCACTGTCTCACTTGTCCTCAAGCCAAATTCTCATTAAGGACTCTTCATCACTCAAAGACATCTCACTGCAATGTGTTTTGTTGTGTATTTACTATTTCAATAACGATTGAGTAATATTGAAAAGATATTGTTTGATTAAGCATTCTTGTTCATTTAAATTATTCAGCGCAATTTATATGTAAAAGTACAGGAATGGCATATGTCATGATACCAGCAAGTAAAAAATGCATGCCTTGCTTAAAGTAAAAACAGAACTAAAGCATGCATCTCTCAGGCTCACGTGTTTTTATTTTGGAGTTGCAAACCTTAAACGTAGCGGAGGTACTTTTAAAATGACCCTGAGATGACTACCTACCTGTTGAAGCACAGAAAGGTGCTCAGGTTAAAAAAAAGGGCTGTGAGTGATGGATGAGAGAAAAAAAAACAGCACAACTTATGTTTCTTCTGGAAGGGACAGAAACAGTCCAGTAAAATCAAAACCAGAAGACGGACAAATACATGGGTTCATAAACAATGAGTACTAGGTGATAGCAATCATAAATTATAAAAAATGCAGAAATAGATGGCTAAGTTGGAAAGACAGTTACATTCAAATGAAAAAGAGAAAACTGGATGTTATATATTGAATGAATTGAACAGTATTTTGAAGCAAATGAAATAGCCAATTAGAAATGAATGCCAGTTTTGCTCAGTACATTGGGTTTAAAGGTATACAAGTTGCTTAGAAGTTAAGACATACAAACAAGCTGGATGAACTCAGCAGATCGGGCAGCATTCGTTGAAATGAGCAGTCAATGTTTTGGGCCGAGACCCTTCGTCAGGACTGAAGAAGGAGGGGGCAGGGGCCCTATAAAGTAGGTGGGGGGGGGAGGGTGGAAGGTGCCAGGTGAAAAAACAATCAGAGGAAAGATCAAGGGGTAGGGGAGGTGAAGCAGGGAGAGGATAGGCCGGAGAGATGAAGAAAGAATGTAAGGGGAAAGCACAATGGGTAGTAGATGAAGGCAGAATCATGAGAGAGGTGATAGGCAGCTAGAAGAGGAGGCAGAGTGAAAGTGGGATGGTGGAAGGGAGAGGGAGGGAATTACCGGAAGTTGGAGAATTCGATGTTAATACTAAGGGGCTGGAGGCTACCCAGATGGTATATGAGGTGTTGCTCCTCCAACCTGAGTTTGGCCTCATCATGGTAGTAGAGGAGGCCATGTATGGACATATCCGAATGGGAATGTGAAGCAGAGTTGAAGTGGGTGGCAACCGGGAGATTCTGTCTGTTGTGGCGGACAGAGCGGAGGTACTTGATGAAGTGGTCCCCTAATCTGCGTCGGGTCTCACCAATGTAGAACAGGCCACACTGGGGGCGCCGGATGCACTAGATTACCCCAACAGACTCACAAGTGAAGTTTTGCCTTACCTGGAAGGATTGTTTGGTGCCCTGCATGGTGGTATGAGAGGAGGTGTAGGGACAGGTGTAGCACTTAAGTTTGCAGGGATAAGTACCAGGTGAGAGATCTGTGGGGAGGGACGTGTGGACCAGGCAGTCATGGAGTGAACGATCCCTGCGAAAAGCAGAGAGGGGTAGAGAGGGAAAGATGTGCTTAGTAGTGGGGTCCTGTTGAAGGTGGTGGAAGTTGCAGAGGATAATATGCTGGATCTGGAGGCTGGTGGGATGGTAGTTGAGGATAAGGGGAACGGTCCCTGTTGTGGTGGGAGCCAGACTGTCCACTGACATCTCCTATAAACCCACTGACTTCCATGACTACCTCGATTATACCTCTTCCCACCCTGCCAAATGTAAAAACGCTATTCCCTATTCCCAATTCCTCCATCTCCACCACATCTGCTCCCAGGATGAGGCTTTCCGTTCCAGGGCATCCCAAATATCTTCTTTCTTTAAGAATCGTGTTTTCCCTTCTGCTGTCATCAATGATGCCCTCACCCGCATCTCCTCCATTTCCCGCACTTCGGCCCTCACCCCATCCTCCCGTCACCACAACAGGGACCGTGTCCCCCTTGTCCTCACCTATCACCCCACCAGCTGACTTCAGTTTTGCCAGTGCCTAAGAAGAACTTGGTAACCTACCTCAATGATAGATAGATAGATAGATAGAGTTAGATAGTTTATTCATCCCCAAGGGGAAATTCAACATTTTTCCAGTGTCCCATACACTTATTGTAGCAAAACTAATTACATACAGTATTTAACACAGTATTTATCACAGCATAAATATGATATGCATCTAAAATCACACTCCCAAAAAGCATTAATAAATAGCTTTTAAAAAGTTCTTAAATAGTTTACTAAAGTGCATTGAGAGGTAACTTAAGCTCAGTCCTAACCCCGGCACTTTAACATGTCTTGCCCCTGGTGGTTGAATTGTAGAGCTGAATGGCGTTGGGGAGTAATGATCTTTTCATCCTGTCTGAGGAGCATTGCATTGACAGCAACCTGCCGCTTAACTCTTACATCTACAGTGAAGGTGTGTTTTGAGGATTGATGTTGAAACTATCAGCTACCTGAGAAGCAACTTAGATCTGCTCCAATTTGCCTACCAGCACAACAGATGCACAGCATAACCCATTTCGTTGGTACTTCACACAATTCTGAAACATCTGGACAACAAAGATGAGCACATCAGGATGCTTATTTATTGACCACAGCTCAGCATTCCATAATATCAACCCCAGTGCTGGCGACACCATTGTTGTAGCTGAATCAAAGGTGTTAATGAATCAACATATAGGAAGGAGACGGAGAATCTAGATGAGTGATGCCACAGCAAAGTTCCTTTACTCAATGTCAGCAAGACCAAGAAGCTGACTATTGATTTCAGGAGAAGAAACTCAGAGGTCCATGAGCTTTTCCTCATTGGTGATCAGAGGAGGAGTGTGTCATTTCAGATGACCTATCCTGGGCCCAGCAAGTTACTGCAAGTACATAGAAAGCAGAGCAGCACCTCTACTTCCTTAGAAGTTTGTGAAGATTTGGCATGACATCTAAAACTTTGACAAATGTGTAATGGAGAGTACATTGACTAGCTGCATCCAGCTTAGGATGGAAACATCAAAGACCCTGAACAGAAAATCCTACAAAAATTAGTGGATATGGCCAGCCCATCACCAGTGTAGTTTAAGCACATCTGCACAGTATTGTTGCAGAAAATCAGCATCTTTCAGGGATCCCCACTACTCTTTTTGCTGCTGCCTTCAGGAAGAAGGTACAGGAGTCTCAGGGCTCACACCACTAGGTTCAAGAGCAGTTATTATCCCTCCACCATCAGACTCTTGAACCAGTGGGAATAACTCCACTCAGCTTCACTTGCCCAATTACTGAACAGTTCCCATAAGCTATGGGCTCACTTTCAAAGACTCTTCCTATCAAGATCTTGTTATTTTTTGCATATTTATTTGTTGTTATTATATATTTTTTTCTTTTTGTATTGCAGTTTGTTGACTTTTGCCTTGTTGTAGTCTTTCCTTGATTCTATTACAGTTATTGGATTTATTGAGTATTCCCACAAGAAAATTAATTTCATGTTTGTTCATATCTGGTGATATAAATATATGTACTTTGATAATAAATTTACCTTGGACTTTGAAGTTCCTGACAAACCTGGTTACCGAGCTCCGCTCCTTGAGCTCATTACTATAGATTGGGAAGAAATGGCAAAGGACAAAGTAGTGTGAGGTGACATTTGACACTGTACTCATACATTATGGTCCACATTATCCAGTGAAGCTTTTTTGTATACCAACGCATTCAGATGAACAGTCTCCAGAGTCCACTCTGGAACAACTTCCGGCAGTCTCAGAGTGCATTCCTACAATCACCATGGAGGATACCCTAGAACATTAAGATTGTTTAATCTGCCAAACAGAGTGATACCCACCCCACCCCGGTCAGGAAATGCATTATCCCACTAGTGTAAGAAATCCTCTACAATCTTTTGGCCTGAATGGGACAATTTAAAATTTGCTCTGTTGTGAATGCCTACATAGTAGTTGTATTATATAGTATGCAATGCATATGGCTATGTATACATTATATGAATATAAGTTGAGATGCATTCTATATTGAGTTGGAACTTAAAACTAAGCAGGGAGGAGTGTTATGTATTTAATATTTCAGTAATATTTGAATAATGCTGTAAATATATTGTCTGATTAAGCATTCTTGTTTTTTTAAATAATTTATTATGGGTTATACAGTATGTAAAAATATGTGAATGGCATACATCATCATACCACCATATCACTTAAAGTAAAAATGGAACTAAGACATAGACCTCTTGGGCTCCCTTATTTTATTTCAATTAGTTTTAAGTTTTGGAGTTAGAAATCAAATCATGCATTTTACAATGGAATTTTAATATGGTGCACCCAGTCTTACAACATTCTTGTGAACTGATTTTATTTGTATGATCAGAAGATATCATGTACTGAAGACTAATGAGAGTTTGAGTGCTTCAATTGCACAGAGAAAGCAAGGTCAGAGTTTCCATCCACCCTAGACCTAAACTGCTCATCAAGGACTCTTCTTGACTCCAGGACATCTCAAACGGTTATGCATTTTTGGGATTACTTGATATCTCTATTCCACTCGTGATGGCTTCAACAAATACTTACACTACACATGTTTTCCACCGAAGTATCTCACTGCCACTTGTTGCTCCACAACCAGCCAATTGTGTTCACTGTTCTTGTTAGTGGAACTTCAAACAGAATGTTGTAACTCCGTGGGCTTCGAAAAACGCTCTTATTATTCATTTGATGTTGTTATAGGTATGTTCTTCTTTAACGTATTAAACTCACACCACAGTTACACATCTGGGAATATCATCTTCCCATCTATTCTATGCAACAGCCCAGGACTATCATTTATTTAGGTTATTCCTTGTGCATGCAGCTTTTACATCAAGCCTCTGGCTTTCCGACTCTCAGAGAAAACTTTGCATTTGTTTGTTTCTCTACCCCTTTGGTCCAAACTGCACAAACCTCTTCAGATGGGCTTTCCTCCAATTCTATCTGTAGTGGTGCTGGTTCACATACTTTGTGGTTTCCACACTTCTACAGACTGGAGTCATGTGTTGTTATATGAGATTCCCCAGCCTTGCTTTCTATCATCTTCACAGATTGTGAGATAGTGGCTTCTGAATATTGATCTTTGTCATTAACCTGTAAAGTAACAGCTTATGTCTTTGCTGTGGTTGTGCCTAAACTTCTTGGTGCTATCAGCATGGATGCATAACTTTGGTTTAAAGGGAACATACTTTGACGTACTGTATGTGTGCTACTAACATAATTTCCATTTGATTTGGGTCTTCCGTAAAACTTTAGATCAATACTGAGTTCGTCAATCTTTTGCTCTGCCTTTTACCTGAGTTCTGAGGCAGAAACTTCAATTACCTTTTCATTTTGTTGAGGAGGGAATGTTTTATTCATTAATGGAATGTGTATGACATTGGAAATGCTGACATTTTATCCCTAAAACCAGGAGACAGCTAACAATCAGCCACATCATGAAAATTCTAACAAGCTTGTAAAATAGAATTAAATACCCATATTTGGAATGAACATGGAAAATGTTGGGTCAGGTGTCCTCTGTAAGCAGTCTCATCAGATTATTGAAAAGGATACTCATTGAAATAGAAAGATTTTCTAACCAGTTTAATGTGTTTCTATCCATTAAGTGCTGCAACACTCACCCTTCCATGTACATTCTCAAACGGCTTTTGGCAAGTAAGGGTAATTTTGTAATAAGTTTTAAAATTTCACATTAACTCCGGTTGAATCATTATGTTGCTTGGATAAGATGCCGTTATGGAACATACACAAAAAACTCTGCTCTCTACTTAGAGATTTGTCCCTTATCAGACAAAAATGATGAACAGTACTCATTGAAAATATTGCTGCAATAGTGAAATTAATCAGAATCAGAAACAGATTTATTGTCTGTTTTTTTTTGAAAAGGTAAAGAGGAGTGTTCATGGATTCTTAGATTAATCAGAATTCTACTAGTGAGGGAAGAAGTAGTTCTGAATTGTCGATTGTTGGTCTTCAGAATCCTGTACCTCCTCACAATAGTCATAACAAGAAGAGGGCATGTCTCAGATGGTGACAGTCCATAGTGCTGGATGGCACCTTCTTGAGGCAACATCTCTTGGAGACGTACTTGATGGCATGAGGATGGTGTCCACGATGGAGCCTCTTGCTCTACGCTGGAGCTTCTATACCAAATGGTGATGCAATCAGAATGTTCTCCACTGTATAGATTTATAGAAATTTGCAAGAGGCTTTGGTGGCATATGAAATTTCCTTAGTTCTTAATTAAGTAGAGCCACTAATGTGCACAGAACATAATTATTAATATTAAACAATCTACTGTAAATTGTAGCCTTTATTGAAAATTGCAAAATTACTGTTTTCATTTCTGTGGAAGCCTAACCATTATTAAAAACACTGTCTTCCAGACTCTGCCTATTAACCATTGCAAATTACACAAAACATACCAACAAAGTTTAGCCATTTCTCTGTCATTAAAATAGTAGAAATGTTTGTTCAAATATACAAGTAACACTGTATGATATTTAATCTCAACTTAAGGGCACTGAATTCCATGGAAACTCACTTGGTTGTGAGGAAAAAAATCTTTATAAGTTTTTTTTAATTATTCTATTTGGGACATTTTAGTACAATTTTTGTGTATGGGTTATACAATAATTATTACAATACAACGGCACTTTGCTCTGTTCCAACATGGCAAGATATATGAAAGCATTCTTTGGCACTGCATTGCATTTGTGCCTTGTTGTAGAACATGGTAACGATGATCAAATAATCTTTTTTTTTTCTGTAGAAAAAGATAGCTAGTTAAAAAAAAACATTGGTTAGTATATCAGCTTTAACAGCAGAATTTATCTGACCAGCTTATAAGTCTATGCAAATTATGCAGAACTAGTCATGCAGTGAGCAGGATACATTGTTTACATTAATTAATGGCTTATATGTGTGGTTGCTGCTCAGATAAAAAGTCAGATGACAGAATAAATTTGAAACTAAATTGAATCCTCTAAGTTATTTCTAAGGTGACTGTGCACTATCATTCATTTACATGGTGAAAGACTATATTCCTCAAAATGGAATACCCATGGGAACCAATTCTAAGGCTGATTAAACTTGTCCACTGGACTCAAGGTTAGCATTTTGACTTTTCAGCAAATTGAGCTGTGCTTTATTGCCTATTGAAGAAACTTTAATTGCTTGTCAAAAAATCTTACTGTAGTAATTAGAAGAAGTCTAAACAAGTATTAAAATGTATTTATTTATTATGCTGGGTGCAGTTTAAGCTTTGCTGTTCATTACAGCGTGGTCTCACTGCAGCATTGGTACAATTGGGAAGCATACTGTATGTATGTTACCATGGGGATCAAATATACCCATGTAGCTGTTGAAGTTAAGGAGCAGAAATGACAAATATCCAGCCAAATGCTTTGCTAAATTAATGCACAGAAAGTTGAGACCATAAGTCCTCAGATTCCAGAGTTGCACTTCTCACCAAACACAGCTCCTCAGCAGTGCCTGATCAGAGAAATCAATCAAAGAAGAGCACCCTGTAGAGAACTTTGAAGATGGTTGAGGGACATCAAGTTTCATGACATATAGCTGTCATATGAAACCTGATATTGATGTAGCAACATGGAAACATGGAAGGAAGGACATTTATAAGGTTAGACCATGTAGGCAAGAGAGTTGGCTGGATTCTATTTTGCAGCGCATGGAGTGAGGCACGTTTTATAGCAGCTCCACTTTTCTTTATATTTGACATCCCACTGACAGACTCCTTTTAAGTTTGATGATTTATTACCTTTGTTGAAGGATTTACAATTTAATTATGATGGCCGGAAGTCAATCTGGTATTGAATTGAGAAGCGGCAAGACTTTTCCTGAAACGGAGCAAACTGAACAAATAAAGAAATTAGAGGAACCTGTTACTTTAGCAGGAATGTTCTCTTCAATACAAGATATGAAGTTTGAATTTGGATCGCTCAATACTAAGATTGATAAGCTAACAGATACCAATGGGAAGCTTCAAAAATCTATCTTTAATGTCCAAGAATCTTTGAAGAATCTGGATTTTCAATTTCAGTTGCTCAAGCAGACCACACATCGTATTGAGAACGAACACAAACAATTCAGGCAAACTATAAAAGAACAAGAAGTGAAGATGTCTTCAATGGAAAAGAAAATTAATGAAATTACCTCTGAACTATCCAAAATGAAGAAAAAAATGATTGATTTAGACAGTAGAGCACATTGGAGGAAATTGTGTATATTAGGATTGCCTGAAAATACTGAAGCTGGTGACCTGTTAAAGTTCTTCTCAGATATGCTGTACTCACTTTATAGTGAGACCCTGAAGCTAGCCCTTTACTCAATAGAGTCCACAGAGTTCCAAGATTTCGGCGTTCACCTGAATTCCATCCTCAGCCAATCATACTTTGTTTGCATTATTATATAACCAAAGAAACCATACTTCGAGAGGCCAGAAGAAAGCGAAAGATAATCTTCAAATCAATAGAAATTTGTATAGTCGAACATTTTCCTCCTGAGATTTTTGCCAAAAGAAGGAAATACCGGGAAGTCATGAGCAAAATGTATAAGAAAAATCTACATCCATCTCTTCGGTACCCAGCGCAGCTGATAATGCTTCCTGCTGATTCTCAATCACAGAGGACCTACTCCCCTCAAGAAGGATGGGAGTACAATAAAAATCTCAAAGTTAAGCCGATTGCTTAATAGGTAATTCTGATGAATGAGATGTTTATATTTGCCCTGAGCAAAGTCTATTCTATGCTTTTTGAATCTCCGTATGGGATTTGGCTAATTATTTTTTTTCTTTATTCATTAATAATTAGTATATACTTATAATTTCTTTGTAGGGAATCTTTACAGTATCATACTATAGAGGTCCGTATAGGACCTGGCTTGAATTATTTTTTTTAATTTTTTTTCGCTTGTTTCAACATTAGTACAGTTTTAGGTTTGATATATATATTCCTTTTTTTGTATGACTTGTAAGTTTTTTTTGAAAGCAAGAACTTCAGTTGTAATATTACTTGCTTGGATTTACTTTTCTTTGAAAATGTGATTAATATACTTTAGATGAATTTAAGATGGCCGCTGCCAGTTATGTTTTTATTACTGTTAGACATAACATTGCAGTATTTGTTTGTCTTTTTTATTATGGCTAAATTGATTGGGATTAATATTTCAATTTTAATATACATAACTGCAAAATGGAGGACAGGGTCAAGTTTTGTTATTTTAGCATGCAACCAGCTTATTGGTTGCTGTTTCTCAGGCTTTGTGGGGAGTGGGGCTGTTAGAACAGGTTTTCTTTCTCGATTGAGCAGTTCTTTTGATGGCATTTTCTCTCAAATACATCATCCCTTCTAGTCATATCCGTACCTTTTGGATTAATCCGCGTTTGCACAATAGTTTTCTTTATAAAATATTAAATTAAATCTTAAATAGGGATGTTAATAAAATTAATATAATCTCTTGGAATCTGAATGGTGTGAATCATCCTATTAAGCATCAAAAATTTTTAAGAAGTTAAAAACACTTAATGCAGATATTATTTTTTGCGCAAGAAAATCATGTACGGAGACAGGATGAGGACCGTTTTCTCAAATTTTGGAAAGACTCTTTATTTCATTCTTTATCGACTAATAAAGTTAAAGAGGTATCTATTTTTGTTAACTCTAAAATCCCTTTTGGACATTTTAATACTATTACTGATTCAATTGGAAGATATTTAATTGTTACTGATTTATTATGCGATCAAAAGGTAGCTTTGGTGTGTGTATACACACCTAATGTAGATAGTCCTGAATGTTTTAAGAAGCTTTTTTACTGACAAAGATTACCAAATCTGAATGAATATAAGTTGATTATGGGCGGTGACTTTAATTGTTGTCTGAATCCGGCGATTGACAGGTCATCAACCAATCCGTTGCTTCCTAATAAAGCAGTGGCTTGTATTATTAATTCTTTTCTACTAGAATATGGCCTGGTCGATATCTGGAGATATAAACACCCTAACGACAAAGCTTTTTCTTTTTTTTTCACACGTTCATCATAAATACTCTAGAATTGATTACTTTTTTCTAGACGCACGTTTGCTACACTCCATTGTTGAGTGTGCGTATGACATCATTGCGTTGTCGGATCACGCGCCTTTGAAATTAACCCTGAAGCTTTCTGATAGCTTTTTGAAAGTGTCACAGTGGAGATTGAATCCCGTATTGTTACAGGATCCAGCTTTTGTTAGTTTTATTAAGGAGCAAATTTCTATACTTTTTTAATTTAATACAACTGAAGGAATGCCAAACTTGATTATATGGGACACGATGAAATCTTTTCTTAGGGGACAGATAATTTCATACTCAGCAGCTCTAAGAAAGAAAACTAAAGCGGAACTGTCAGTGCTTACTAATAAAATTAGAGAGATAGATAAAGCGTATTCAGTAAAACCTACTGAATATCTATATAAGGAAAGGGTTGAACTTCAAACACAATATGATTTGCTTCTGACCTTTCTCACCGAACAGCAAATTTTTAAATCTAAAAGTCTATTTTATATACATGGAGATGAGTCAGGTAAACTTTTGGCTGCTCAGTTAAAGCAGGTATGGTTAGAAGATGGATTTTGAAAATATGTTGACCAGGTAGAACAGAAACCTTAGATCCTTATGAAGTTAATAAGATATTTATGGATTTTTACACTGATCTTTATAAATCTGAATTTTCTGACAATGCTTTTATTATGAATAGATTTTTGCAATAATTAAATATACCTAAAATTTTGACTCAAGATATTGATATGCAAGACTCAATCTTAATATTGACTCAAGATGCACCTATTTAGCAAGAGGAAGCAGCTAAAGCTATATCCTCTAAGCAATTAGGGAAAGCTCCAGGACCAGATGGTTATACGGTGGAATTTTACAAGACTTTCCATGAAATGCTTATACCACATCTTCATCAAACTCTTACTGATTCTGTATCCTCTGGGAATCTTCCAAAAAATTTTTATGATTCATTAATTTCATTGATTCCTGAAAAAGGAAAAGATTTATTAGAATGTGCATCCTATAGACCTATCTCCTTACTGAATGTAGATTTTAAAATTCTCTATAAGATTTTAGCCTATAGACTTGAGAATTTTTGCCTACTGTTATCTCCAGTGATCAAATTGGATTTATTAAAAATAGGTACTCACATTTTTATATTCAAAGCCTGTTAAATATTATTTATTCCCCCTCAGTTAAAGAATCTGAATGTATTGTGTCTCTGGATGCAGAGAAAGCTTTTGATAGGGTGGAGTGGCCTTATTTGTTTGAGGTTTTGAAGAGGTTTAATTTCAGTCCAGTATATATTTCCTGGATTAAACTGATATATCAAGCCCCGGTGGCTGTGATTATAACTAATAATCAAAAGTCTCCTTATTTTAGATTATATAAAGGAACCCATCAGAGTTGTCCTCTCAGTCCTTTATTATTTAATTTGGTTTTAGAACCATATGCTATCACTCTTAGGGATTCTAATTCTGTGCAGTGTATTAAGAGAGGGGATAAATTACATAAGGTTTCGTTATATGCGGATAATTTATTAGTTTACATTTCAGATGCTAGGAAATCTATTCCTCTTACGTTAGCTATATTTACTGAATTTAATATTTTTTTCTGGATATAAACTAAACTTACATAAAAGTGAATTATTTCCTATTAATATTTATTCTGATTAATATGATCAAATACCTTTCAATATTGCAAAAAACTATTTTACTTACCTTGGTATTAAAAATACTAAAAATTTTAAAGACCTATATAATTTTTCCCCTCTAATTGAATATACTCAACAAACGCTTTCTAAATGGTTGCCTATATCGATGTCATTAATTGGTTGAATAAATGCTATAAAAATAGTTATTTTACTGAAATTTTACATACATTTCAAACAGTTCCATCTTTTGTTCTGAAAATATCTTTTGATAGAATAGATACCATGGTCCTGTCTAACATTTGGAATAATAAAAGCTCCAGAGTGAATAAATTCTAATTGAAAAAATCAAAAAAAGATGGAGGACTTGTGTTACCAAACTTTAGATTTTATTATTGGGCAATTAATATTCATTATATCACCTTCTGGATTCACTGTATAGATAACCAGGACTGTCCTTCATGGTTACATTTGGAGGAGAATTCAGTAAGGGGGTTTACTTTAGCTTCTTTATTGGGAGCTCCTCTTCCTTTTTTGTTCTCCAGGATCGGTAGACAAGGTCTTAGTCTTATTGTTAAACATACTTCAAAAATTTGGTTTCAGTTTCGTAGATTTTTTGAATTAAATAACTTAGTACTCTCTAGTAATATCCATTTTAACTTTTTCTTTGAACCATCAACTCTGGATAAGGCTTTTTTAACATGGAAAACTAAGGGAATAAAAACTTCTTTAGATTTGTTTTCAGAGGATTGTTTAATGTCTTTTTCGCAGTTAGTGGATAAATATGCTATAACTAGTGCACATTTTTTTAGATACTTACAAGTTAGGAATTTTTTACGTGATTTTCTATCGAAGTATCCATTGGCTCATTCACCAAATTTGATTTATGCTATTTTTCAGCTTAAACCACTTCAAAAGTGATAAACAGCTATTATATATAAACAGTTAATGAATGCACATATGATGCCTAATGATAAGGTTAAACGTACTTGGGAAATGAAACTTCAACTTTCACTTTCAGATGATCAGTGGAGTAAAATTTATTATCTAGTTAATAATTAATCTATCTGGGCACGTCACTCCCTAATTCAGTTTAAGATAGTACACAGGGCACATATGTCAAAGATAAATTAGCTCATATTCTTTCTACTATAAGCAGATGCAAAACTGAGGTGGCTACTCTAACTCATATGTTTTGGTCCTCCATAAAGTTAAATAATTTTTGGAGGGATGTTTTTAGAATATTATGAAAAGTTATAGGTGTGGATTTACAATTCAATTCACTTATGGCAACCTTTGGGATTATTCCAGCGGAATCCGGAAGAGTTCCTGCTTCCCCTCAACATGCGATAGCCTTTTCAACTTTACTGGCTCGGAGAGCTACCTTGTTACACTGAAAAGATTCTAATCCACCTACTGTTTTTAACTGACTCTCCTCCATTATGTCCTGTTTAAGTTTGGAGAAAATTAGAAGCCAGACGTTTGACACATCTTTTACCTTTGAGTAAGTCTGGCGACCTTTTATTCAAAATGTTCATATGATTTGATTTTTTTTCTCTTTTTTTCCTCATAAGATGCACTCTCTAATTCAGAAAGCATTCTGGCAAATGTCCTCTCCATCCTCTCTGAAGCTTACACCTCCTATAATAAGGTGATCAGAACCTAAGACGTTACTCCAAGTGTGTTCTAACCAGAGTTTTGTGGAACTGAACAATACCTCATGCCTAATAAACTCAATCCCCCAATTAATGAAAGCCAACATACCAAACGCCTTGTTAACCACCCTATCAACTTGCACAGTACCTTTGAGGAATCTATAGAGGTGGAACCTAAGACATCTGTTCTTCTACACTACTGAGAATCCTACTATTAATCTTGTATTCTGCCTTGAAGTTCGACCTTCCAAAGTGTATCACTTCACACTTTACAGCATCCAACTCTATCTGCCACTATTCATCCCAGTTCTGCATCCTATCAATGTCTCATTTTAACCTACAACAACCGTCATGTCATCTACAAACTTACTAACCCACCCTTCCATTTCCTCAGCCAACTGGTTCACAAAAATCACAAAGGGCAGGGGCCCCACAACAGATCCCTGTAGAACACTACTAGTCAAAAATATCTTGGGAGAATATGCTCCATCGATTACCACCCTTTGCCTCCAGTGGGTAAGCCAGTTGTAAATCCACACAGCCAAGATTCCTGGATCCTATTGCTCCTGACTTTATGATTGAGCCTACCATGAGAAACCTTGTCAAGCACCTTACTGAAATCCATATATACCATATCCACTGTTTTAACTTCACCAACTTGTTTTATCACTTCTTCAAGAAATTTAATCAGGTTCATGAGGCCTGACTGCTCTTCCTAAAGGCATGCTGAGTTCCCCTAATCAGACTGTGCTTCTCCAAATGCTTGTAAATCCTGTCTCTAAGTATCTTCTCCAGTAGTTTGCCCATCACTGATGGAAAACTCACTGGTCTATGATTCCCAGGATATTACCTTTCTTGAGTACAGAGATAACACTTGTCACACTCCATTCCTTTGGTACTCCTCCTGGCCAGTAAGTAAACAAAGGTCACCACCAAAGGCTCAGCAATATCTTCCCTCATTTGTTGTAGAAACCTGAGGTATACCCCACTCACAACTAGATCTGATCTATCTTAATGCTTTTCAAAAATTCCAGCACATCTTCTTTCTTAACCTTGACATTTTCCAGGATATTAGCCTGTTCTATGCTGACCTCACATCCATCAAGGTCCCTCTCACTGGCAAATACTGAAGCAAAGTATTCATTAATAACCTCTCCTACCTCCTTAGACTCCAGCATAAGTTTCTTCTTTTATTCCTAATCTGTCCTACCCGCACTCTCCCCTCACGTCCTTTCTATTATTTCAGTCATGTAGTCTATATTTTGTTAATGCTTTTGTTGGACATCCTGGTCATCACTCTGCCAGAACCTTGGATTTCTTTTTCCACTTTGTCTTCTGCTTCTTCAGCACAATCCACAGAGGATATTAGTCACACTTTCTTGTAACCTGGGCAATGCTTCACACTTGTCTGCACCCGATTTTCATCAATCACATTCTGTCCACATACGCTGCTTATGTTGTTACTTCTGAGCTGCGTCCTTGAATTCTGCAACCTTTCCAGTTCAATTCCATCCTCAAATTTGAGATGAATCAGTTAGCGTGGCTGGCTCTGCTCTCTGGTCCTTGCATCCACCGTACCGTTTCTATGCACATTATCAGTCATTTAACTTTACAACTAAATTCCTGCTGGAAACAATGCACCAAACAGATCCCGCACTGAAAGAGACTAGTTGTCACATTGCCACCGGGGAAACAAAGCTTCGCTGCCTCTTACTTGGTATTTATATCCTTTGGAGACCCAGTGAATCGAAGAATGGCAATTGACAAGACTGGGGAAAATGCTATCTGAAAAGCGATTTAAAAACTTTAGCAAAAGTGCTGATGCCATATAGAGTCATGAGAAAGACAGCAGAAAAGCAGACCCTTCAGCCCACAATGTGTCTGCTGACCATCATGTCTGTCCATTTTAATCCCATTTAGAGTCATATAGCTCAATGCCTTGCTCATTCATGTACTTATGTGTTATTACTGTTTCTACCTCCTGCTCTGGCAGCTCATTTTAGACACAAATTGTTTTTTATTTAAAAAACTTACCCATTATATCTCCATTAAACCTCTCCCCTTAAACCTATGCCTTTTAGTTTTAGATGACCTGACCCTGGAAACTAGAAAAAAATATCTACCCTTCCTCTGATTCTCATAATTCTATATACCTAGATCACATCACCTCTCAGCCTCCTTTGCTCCAGTGTAAAGAAATACAGTTTATTCAAACTCTCCTAACAGGGCATGTCCTCCAGGACATCACACACCCTTGCAGAACTTTTCTGCACACTCACTATTAATCACTTACTTGTACTTTTTCTCTGCAAGGAAAAAAAATTTCAATCATCTGCAATGCCTGAATATGACTTACAGGTAATATCGAGCACATCCTTTGCTCTCAGGTGATTTCTGTAACAATTATACATTTCATCCTTTTCTTCTGGTATTGATTAGGAGTAATATTTGATGTTTATGAATTTTTGTTCTCTGGTTTTTTATCCTGTGGTATTTGTAAATAATGTGTTGCAATCTTCAACTTGTCAATCTCCATGAGTGCAGTGGATAGGGGGAACAGGTGGATGCTGTGTATCAGGATTTCCAGAAGGCTTTCAATAGGTACCACAAAAAAGATTTATCCAAAAGATAAGAATTCATGGATAATGCATGAGCATGGGAAATGTATGAACACAACTAGAGCATTAGGTAACCAATAGAAGGCAGAGAGCATTTCTATTGGTCAGTAAGTGGTGAGTGGAATGCCCCAGGGTTCAACGTGGGGTTAGCAATTGTTCACAACATACATTAATAATTTGGGAGAGAGGACTGTGTCCAGCATTTCTAAATTTGCTGAAGGCAGAGCAATTTGTGCAATTGATGTGGAAAGTCTAGAGAGATATATGTAGATAAATTTAGTGAGTGGGCCAGGGTACAATATTGATAAATCCACTTTGGAATGAAAAAAATAGAGGTTCAGAGTATTTAAGTCATCAATAATTGTAGCTTACAGTTGTGTGGAGGGAGTTGGTCGTGCTCATGCATGAATCACAAAAGGTTGGTTTGCAGGTGCAACAGTTCATCAGGGAGGCAAATACTGTAGAATGCTGTCCTTTGCTGTGAGAGGGATTGAGTTTAAGAAGAGGAAGTTATTCTACAGCTGTAAAGTACATTGATGAGGTCATACCTGGGCTACATATAGTTCTAGTTTCCTTACTAGAGAAAGAACAATATAGCTTCAGAGATGGTGCAGAGGAGGCTCACCAGTTTGACTCTGGAGATGAGGGGCTTCATCAATGAGGAGAGATTGAGCTGCCTGGGACTAAACTTGCTGGAATTCAAAAGAATTAGAGGGGATCTTATAGAAACATGTAAAAGTATGAAAAGGATTAAGACAAGAATGTTGTTTCCACTGGTAGGTGAGACAAGAACTAGGGAATAGATTTCAAACAGAGATGAGCAGGAATTCTTCTTTCCAGAGAGTGGTGGATCTGTGGAATTCTCTGCCCAGGAAAGCAGTAAAGACTAGCTCATTAAATATCCAGAGTTTTAGACACAGTTACCGGTAGATAGATTTTTGCGTAGTAGGTGAATTAAGAGTTATGAAGAAAAGGCAGGTAGGTTGAGCAGAATCCATGACCAGACTAGTCATGATCATAATGAATGATGGAGCAGGTTCAATGGCTCAGATGTCCTAATCCTGCTCCTGTTACTTACGTTATTTTGCTCAGATAGCCATTCAAACTTACTATATTTTTTGATTACTTTATTTATAGGAATTGAGATGTTTTGCTCTGCAGGTATGCTATTCCTCATCCCCTGTGCAAGCGTTCTTGTTTGTGCATTTCCATCATCCTTTTTTCCAGATAAAATACTTTCTCAACTCTATTATTCAAAAAGTTTCTGCCTGTTTATCTCTGTCTGGATTTTGATATTTTCCTGTAATTATTCTTTGAGCATTTTTCCCCTTTTGCCCACGAGTTCTCGCTGCTCATCTCATGCCCACACTCTGATAGCAAGCACCATTAATATTTATGTGACCCTTCGATATCCATTCTATTCTGAATTGTTTGATGTTGTTGCTGCAAATCAGGAATTCTTTCTGCTGCTTTAACAAACTATTTTTCCACATTCAGTGGCAAACCAGTCATTATTTTCACTGGCTAAAGGAACAATTTAAATGAGGGTGTGCTAATTTGGGCAGGTAAACAGCATCAGTGAAACTTAGCCACACCCACACACCATATTCCAGGACACCATACCAATCTGGATTACTGACATGTTCAAACAATAGGCTCGCCTGGAGAACACAGGCTCACATATAGAATGGAGACACTGCAGACTACAATGATGAGTATAATGTAACCAGGTGAAGGCAGGGACAGGAAAGATGAACCAAGGGACAAGAAAACCAGATAGAGAGATGTGCAGGTGAAGGACAGATGGGCCATGGCTGCAGAAGGTAATGAGGTAACAATGGGGGAGAGGGATATAGAGGGTGAACAGAAGGAGAAAGACTAAAGACTCTCTTTCAAGAACTCATCATCTCGTTTTCAATATTTATCGGTTATTTCTCTTCTTCTTCATGTGCCTTGCACGTTACACGCTTGGGCAATCATGGATCTCCACATCGAACAATCCCTTGCTGTGTCAATGATATCTTGCACATTTAGATTTGTTAGGTCTTTCACAGTGTCCATATATTTTCTTCTTTGCTTTCCTCTTCTGCTTTTCCCAGGCATACAGGCTTGTAAAGTAAGGCATTCTATTTCTCCCTTTCTGATGACATGGCCCAGGAAATTATGTTTCCTCTCATTTAATGTTCTCATTTAAAGGTCTTTCTGTATGAGCACATTGGAGTACTGTCCAATTAGTTACCTTGTCTCTATGATATTTTCAGCATTCTTCTAAGAAAAAACATTTTTGTTGCTTCGAAGTTTCTTTGAAGTTCTGGTGTTATAGTCCATGTTTCGGAAGCAAACAGCAAGATTCACCAGATGTAACATTTTAGTAGCCTCAGACTTGCTGTCATAGAAATGTGTCCGTTGGTAAAAATGGGTTTCATGTTTTGGAAATTGGTTTTGGCAATGGCAATTCTTCTTTTTACTTCTACTTTACTTCTAGCACCTTCTGATATAAAGCCACCAATGTAACTAAAGCACAAACACGAGGAAATCTGGTGATGCTGGAAATTCGAATAACACACACAAAATGCTGGTGGAACACAGCAGGCCAGGCAGCATCTATAGGGAGAAGCGTTGTAGATGTTTTGGGCTGAGATCCTTCATCAGGACTAACTGAAAGGAAAGATACTAAGAGATTTGAAAGTAGGAGGGGGAGGGGGAAATGCAAAATGATAGAGGACCGGAGGGGGTGGGATGAAGCTAAGAGCTGGAAAGGTGATTGGCAAAAGTGATACAGAGCTGCAGAAGGGAAATGATCATGGGACTGGAGGCCTAGGGAGAAAGAAGAGGGGAGGGGAGAACCACAGGGAGATGGAGAAAAGGCAGGGTGATGGGCAGAGAGACAGAAAAAAACAAACAACTAAATATGTCAGGGATGGAGTAAGGGGAGGAGGGGCATTAACAGAATTTAGAGAAGTCAATGCTCATGCCATCAGGTTGGAGGCTACCCAGCCGGTATATAAGGTGTTGTTACTCCAACCTGAATGTGGCTTCATCTTGACAGTAGAGGAGGCCATGGATAGACATGTTTTTTTCTCTCTCTCTGCCCATCACTCTTTGCCTGTTCTCCATCTCCCTCTGGTGCTCCCCTCCCCCTTTCTTTCTCCCCAGGCCTCCCGTCCCATTATCCTTTCCCTTCTCCAGCTCTGTATCACTTTTGCCAATCACCTTTCCAGTTCTTAGCTTCATCCCACCCCCTCCGGTCTTCTCCTATCATTTTGGATTTCCCCTCCTCCTCTTACTTTCAAATCTCTTAGTATCTCTCCTTTCAGTTAGTCCTGATGAAGGGTCTCAGCCTGAAACGTCGACAACGCTTCTCCCTATAGATGCTGCCTGGCCTGCTGTGTTCCACCAGCATTTTGTGTGTGTTGTTGAATGTAATTAAAGCTGGTCTTTTGTCCAATCTCTTGGTTACTGTTATACAATGGGCAATTGGGAGTATGCTGCTGTTTTGATATTACTATACATTTGTTTTTTTTTACAGTTGATGGTTAGACCAAAATCTGCACTTGTTTGTACTACTTTGTCTAAGAGGATTTGTAGGTCTTCAGCAGCACTTGCTATTAGGGTGATATCGACTGCATATCTTATATTGTTGATGTTAACACCAATTTTTTTGTAATTTATTTTTTTATTGAAGTTTATCATCCTCTATTTCTCTGAGCATCATTTCACTATATATATTAAATAATTCTGGTGAGGCAGCGCATCCCTGTCTAACTCTCCTTTGAATTTTAGTCCAACTGCTTATATTATCATCAATTTTTACCACTGCCGTTTGATTCCAACATAAATTTTGAAGCAGTTGTTGGTCCCTTCCGTCAATATTTAGTTTAGCGAGAATTGGAAATAATTTTTCATGTTGCACTTTGTCAAATGCTTTAGTGAAATCAATAAAACATAAAAAGACATTATTTTGATATTCAATTGCTCTTTCTGAAAGCACTTATAGTATGAAAATTGCGTTCCTAGTTCCTCTATCCTCAATAAACCCATATTGCAGCTTCGAAGTTTCTGGCCTTAACTTGTTTTTAATTCGACTCAGAACAATTCTTAATGAAGTTATTTACTTCTTATCATTATCTCTTTCTCTCTTCCTTTATGTATTTGCTCAGTTAGTTGTCTTCTGCACATTGGTTGAATGCCCAAGTTGGTGGGGTCTTTCATTGATTCTGTTTTAGTTATTATTCTATGGATTTTTTTATCACATGCAAGAAGATGATTCTTAGGGTTGTATATGGTGACCTATATGTACTTTGATAATAAATTTACTCAGAACTTTGAACTTTGGATAGACTAGCATGAATGGGAAAATTACACAGTGGAAGTAGTTTACCCGAAGATGGAAGTTTCAATATTCATCTGTAGGCTGCCCCTAAAAAATATGAGGTTCATTTTCCATGGCAGTTGAGAGGGCTAAATAGAAACAGGTTGGTTTGGAAATAAGAAGGGTTATGGAAATATCCTGCAACTGGAATTTCCAGATGGCCATTGCAAACAGAACACAGGTGCTCTCAAAATGATTGGTCTTGAAAACCTATGGTATAGAAAGTCATATTAATGGCACTGTTAGGGCACATTCCGGATGCAGCAAATACTAAATTCAACAGCAGCCATCCTTCAGACCTGAATGTGGATTGTTCATTGAATTTAAACTGCGGCTCTGAACAATGGTCTTCCTGGGGAGCTGCATTTTGGGATTGATTGCAAACAAAAATAAAATCCCATGTGATCTCAGATACCTGAATATGCATGGATGCTGCCCAGAGTCAGTGGGAACTAACATTCATTTTGGGTATCCGGAGTGTGGTTGTGAAGATGGAGGTGCTTGTAAATTTTATGTAATTCAAAGGAAGTATTGTAACTGTAGAATTGTCCTGCTGTTACCTTTGGTCTTTAGCATACGAAATGTCATGTAATATTCAGTCGGGGGGTGGGGGGGCTCTTCTTCCAAGAGTATCTCAAATATGATGCCTACTGCTCATTTTGCTGAATAAAGACTTCTGTATCCACCAGCTACATTGTCTCTCTGGTGACTATATTCACCATCACAACAAAAAGCAAACAATGTAAGTTGGAGGAAGGTCACATGAAACTTTACATCATTTCAACTCAGCTTCCCATTCTACCAATGGCCTGTTGGTCCTCCACCTTCTTAACTGCCACAGAAAGAGGGCAATATCTGATCAAGATTGTCAGAACTCACATGTACTTTAGTGACTGATTATGAATAGTGATGTTCCAAGAGAAGGAATATGTATCTATAAAATTATCCCTTTGACTTCAGTGGAATTAACTTTGGAAGGAGTTTACAAAGCATCAGTACTACAATGTAGAATGTTATCTGACCTGGATGAATGTGTAGCCAAAATACTCAGAGATTTACAATAGCATTAATCTCTTTGCTTCTTGAATGGGGATCAGTGAGAATGGCAATAGTTTTTGAAGTATGTCCATAACTCACAATCAGAATCAGAATTACATTTATTAGCACTGACTTTGATAAATCTTACAGTCATTATTTTCCTTCAATATTTTCTGTTGATTTTCTTACAATCCAACACAATTCATTCATATAGCAGCCACCACTTCATTCCCTTTAACTGTACCCTCTGTGACTTTTCAAAAACAGTGATACGTTCAAATAGTCTAACCCAGACCTGACAGATTCATGCTAGCACGTAAGATTACCTCACACCATTTTATGAGTTTCTTGCTTTCATCCACTGCTTTGTATTTTTGTAAACATTTGTCAAATTTCTGGACCCAGTAGAAAGTTCTGCAGGCTGGGATTTCATGGCAATAATTAAGAAGTATAGATCAGTGGATCCTGAAATATATATATATAACCCATTAATACATAAAATATGCAGTTTGGCAGGTTATCTACGTAATATAAAATTAATGGGCATGATCTCCTGATGATTTTCATCCCCCCCTTTAGTGAGTACAATCCTGACATTAGCTGTTCCTTTGGAATTGTAACCAATTGCTCATGTGTTAAAATGAAGGGATGTAATCAAGGTGGTGAAGAATCCCCTCTTGCAGAAACAATAATCGAAATGAAAGGAGCATGCACCAATAAACTGGCTTGGACGTACAAATATGCTGTACTTAATGCAGAACTTGCTCATAACTTTTTCAGTAGTCTCTTGTGTTTATTCATCATAACTAATCTCAAAATTTTGTAACTGTAGTTTCAGAAATATAATATTAAAGAAAACATTCCTACTGCTGATTTTTATTGCATCAATAAAATAACTAAAAGCAGAGGAATGAGTCAAATGATGAAGAGGAGACAGACACACGATGAGCTTGAGAAATATAGTAATCCATATGGGTTGATTTCAGATTGAAACTTAAGAATATGTAGGAAGTATACATTATTCCATCCATTCACTGCAGGGTGTGCTTTATGCAGTCTGATTTGATATTTATAATCAAGTGTTTTGACATATTGTTATTGTTATGAGATGCTATAGACTGCTACACAAGACCGTAATTTTACAAATGAAGCACAAGAGACTACAGAAGCTGGAATCAGCAGTAATGAACAAAGCACTGGAGGAATTTAATTGGTTGAGCAGCATCTGCTGGGAGAAGGGAATTGTTGGCATCTGGGGCAAAACCCTGAATCAGGACTGGTGAAAGAATTAAACCGAAAATTTCAGCGTTCCCTTCCCCTTGCAGTTGCTGCTCGATCCACTGTTTGTGGGCTCACAGTTTTACAAATTCAGGAGTGGAATCTTACTAAAAACATCATTGTCCTTTCAATCAGAGTTCTTGCCCATTGCCTTTTTTCCCACAAAAGGTTAATCAGAATCAAGTTTATTATCGTTGGCTTATGTCGTGAAATTTGTTGACTTTGCAGCAGCAGTACAATGCAATACTTAATAAAAGAATAAAAACAGATGGTGTTTGAGCTAAGCCTAGCCACACAGTCATGGGTGGTGGGAGAGTAGAGCAGTGGGCTAAGCACACATCCCTGAGGTGTGCCAGTATTGACTGTCAGTGAGGTGGAGATGTTACTTCTGATCTGCACGGATTGTGGTCCTCCGGTTAGAAAGACAAGGAACCAGTTGCAAAAGGTCCACAAGCAAATGGGGAAAGATATGATGGGCTTATTGTCCTCTTTATCAGCTGTTCTACTTAGACTAATTAAACAGGATGCTGTGGTAGAACACACACAAAAAATGCTATCAGATCTGGCAGGAAACATTGTCTATTTATTCCCCTCCATAGATGCTGCCTGACACCATAAATTGCTCCAGATTATATATGCGTTGCTCAAAGTTTTCAGTATCTACAGAGTCGCATGTGTTTAAATGTGGTAGAAATGTATATGTAGTACAATTTGTAATTGGACTTTTCAATTTTTTATTGATTTCTCAAGGGAGAAACATCTACGGTTAGTATATAGTATACATAGCATGTAAATTTCTGAGTATATTGAGTATTCTAACCTGACAAAATTCTAGAGATTTATTGAATATGCCCACAAGATAATGTATCTCTGGGTTGTACATGGTGACATATTTCGACTCTGATGGTAAATTTTTCCATTGATCTTTGTACTTTGAACAATATAAAACAAAGGAGCATCATTTTCAAGTTTTAAGTACACTGAAATTAAAATACTGCCGAAGGTGAATAATCTAGGGTTCAAACAGCAAGGTAATATATTGAAAAGGGCATATTTAATTATGAACTATTAAAATAGATCTAAAGTGGTCAGAAAATTTAATCCTCACAAGCAGCAAGAAAATACAGCAGTAGTAACAAAGGTACTCAGATTGCCTATATTTATTTGTGGGGGAAAGAAAAAACTGAAATGAAAACAGAAATATGCAGTTCACTCCAAATTATATCCAGCACAATTGATGCCACTAACTAGGGAAATCATTGGAAATTCAATGCGCGAGAGAGAAAATAATCTATATTGCCACAGTGTTCAAAGCTTCAGTAACATACTATAAATTCTACTTCTCCTATTTCAGATAAACCTTTGATCCTTTGATCATTCTGGTTTCATGACAAAGGGAGATACATGTAACTAAAGTTAACAGGCCATTAAGTTGTATTAAGAGAGCGATTCAACAAATATCAAACAGTATAATCTTATAAAATATTAAAAAGTAGTTAAGGTCCAAGAGATCAATACCACCAACCATACTGAACACATTGTCTAACTCAACCCACCTTGTTGATGCACATTAATTGATCCTTCTGTTGCTTTCTCCTTTGTGCAAATATTTAGTTTCTAATAAAATATAGATTTTTGGGTAATGAGCCCTGTAAGTTCCACTTTCTCACTTTTTCAAAGCTTCCTCACAGGAGTTTTTTAAAATTCTCAATTGATGGTTCTGTTCTCATCCCTGATCTTCATCTGATCGTTCAAAATACTTAAGACCATGATACTCACAATACTCCAGCTTGTCCAGTATCCACTCTCGCCTCTCTTTTACACTTCATGTATTTGAAGAAATATTTGGTATCTTCATTAATACAACAGGGTAGCTTACTTTCATATTCCATCTTTATCATCTTAATGACTTTTTTAGTTGTCTTCTGTTGGTTTTTAAAAGCTTCCCAATCCTCTAACTTCTCTGCCATCATTACTGTCAGTGTTCTTTTCCAATCAATTCTGGCCACCTCCTCTCTCATGCTTTGTATTTCTCTTTACTCTTCTTCTTCTTCCTTGAGTTTTTACGGCAGTTGATATCCACACTGTTGAATTACTGTTATCTTCAGGATTTACTGTCCCACATTGTCCATTCACTTGACTGCCCAATTCTCTTTACTCCACTGTCATAGTGATACATCTGAATTTAGCTTCTCCTTCTCAAATTTCAGGGTGAATTCGATCATATTATGATCACTTTCCCCTAAGGGTTTTTTTTTACCTTAAACTTTCTAATTAAATCTGGTTTATTGCACAACACCCAATCTATAATAGTTGATCCTCTGGTGGGCTGAACCATGATCTGCTCTAAAAACCTATCTTATTAGGCACACTAGAAATACTTCCTCCTCCAATCCAGCACCAATCTGATTTTCCCAATCTACCTGCATATTGAAGTCCCCCAGGACTATTGTAACATCACCTTATGTTACCTGTTTCTAATGATTTGATTTAACACCTTCCAACTTATATCACCTGTTTTGTAATGATTTGATAACATTTTTAACCAATAGAGCAATACCGCTCCCTCTGCCTTCATTCCTATCCTTTATATACAATGTGTATCTTTGGACTTTAAACTCCCAGCTATAATCTTTAAACCGTGATTCAACGGTTCCTACAACATCATACCCACCATACTGCAACTGCACTGCAAGTTCATCTATGTTATTCCGTATACAAAACCTTTTGTCCTATATTCACCCTTTTCGATTTTGTCTATAATGCCTTACAAGGCGCAAAACGAAAGACTGTTTGGTGCACCACTCCTCACACAGACAGTCGGTGGCCGTTGACTCACAAGGAGTTCATCCGCCCTTTGACAGGTTTTGTTTCTGGTCCTGCTGGGTGCCCACACACCCTCCTCCCTGGTTAACGGAAGTGCACAAGGGGGTGTGCTGGTTGAGTTGCTGGCAACCCGACCTGAGACGGGTAGTACTGGGCTATGTGGTACCAGTAGCAAGGCAATGAACAACATGAAGGATATCTGGAGGTCGAACCTGCCCAGAGGGCTCAAAAAGAAGATCTTCATATCAGTCATAGAGTCCATTCTCATGTACGGATGCGAGATGTGGACACTCATCAAGACCATCTGAAAGTCATTAGATGGTTGCTATACACGAATACTCCAGATGGCTCGTGACGTGAGTTGGCAACAGCACATGAGGAACGTTAAGCTCTATGGCGACCTACCGATGCTCACTACTAAAATCGAGGCAGGAAGACTGCAACTAGCGGGGCACTGTCTACGCCACCCTGAGCTACCTGCCAGCCTCGTCATCACATGGGATCCCAAGTATGGGAGGATGAACCCTGGGCGCCCTCCCAAAACTATGGTTAACACGCTCCTAGAAGATAGCGGCGCGGCTAACGTAGATGAACTGAACACACTGATGAGGGAGCAGGAAGAGTGGAGCGTCCATCATAGTGCCTGACACCCGACCTCTAGGCCCGAGTCGACGACATAGTAGTAGATTTTGTCCACCTTTTACATTGCAGCTCATCCTTTTCATTGCAATTTTGCCCTATCAACAGCCTCTCCTCACTACATATCACCTCTGTTTGTAAACCAGGTGTCTCATCTCCTGCACTATTATCCCCTTTCCTATGATACTTCTTGATTTGAAACTTGTGCAACTCGGGACTCTAGTCACACTATGTTCAACCTTTTGATTCTGAATTATGTCTGAGGTCTTACCAATATCTGCCTCCACAAACTCCACACCAAATGTTCTGGCAATCTGTTTCACATCCCCTGCAAGCCTACTTTAAATCCCAATGTGCAGCATTAACAAATCTTCCCGCTAGGATATTAGTCCCCCTCCAATTCAAGTGCAAATTATCTCTTCTGAAGAGGTCCCACCTTCCCTCATAGACAGACCATTGATCCAATAATCTTCTACCACTCCCTCCTACACCAACACCTTAGCCAATGTTAAATTGTACAATCTTCCTAGTTCTAGCCTCATTAGCACATAGCACAGGTAGCAATCCTGAGATCCTAACCTTGGAGGTCCAGCCCTTTAACATAGCACCTAACTCCCTGAATTCCCTATGCAGAATCTCATCACTTGTCCTACCCATATCATTGGTACCTACTTGGAGCATGACTTCTGGGCTGTTCACCCTCACACTTAAGAATGCTGAAGACTTGATCTGAGATATCTTAGATCATGGCATCCAGGAGGCAACTTCCCATCTGGGAATCTTATTCTCATCTACAGATCCTCCTGTCAGTTCCCCTACCAAACAAATCACCACAGCATACTTCTTCTTCCCCTTTCCCTTCTGAATCACAGAGGCAGGCTCAGTGCCAGAGACCGGACCACTGTTACTTCCTTCTGTTAGGTCATAACCCCTGACAATATCCAAAGTGATATATCTGCTGTTGAGGGGGATGGCCACAGGGTTACTCTGCACTGACTGTTTCACTCCTTTCCCCTTCCAGACTGTCACCCACTTTCCTGTGTCCTGCATATTGGCTGTAACTACCCCTCTATGTGTCCTACCTATCACCCCTACAGTATCCCGAATGATCTGATGTTCATCCAGTTCCAGCTCCAACTCCTTAAAGCGGTTTGTAAGAAGCTGCAGCTGGATGCTCTTCTCACTATTGTAGTCACCAAGAACACTGGAGGTCTCCCTGCCTTCCCTCATCCTGCAAGAGGTGCATTTCACTGACCTAGCTGAGCTGTGGTGACCCACTCCTGTCTTTTATCCTTGGGCAGTGGACCTGATTGATATCCCTCCACTGATGTCCGGATTAGCCACTGGTCAAAGCTCTCATCATAATAAAGATGGGAGTCAGCTACTCTTAATTTTTTCCCTTGTTCTTGTCATTAGCTTTTTACTAATGCTGTCAATCTACAAGAGCTTCCCTGATCTTTAGTATTTATATTTCAGAACAATTTACAGAATTCCTCTGTGGTTTACTCAAGGAGCTACATGATTCAACATCGCACTTCCCCAGAATCACTTCCTATCTTCTTGACTGTGACATCTTGCAGGAACTGTTTAAACTCAACAATTGTAGCAATAATTGGAAAACTGGAACATTCAATGAATGTCTGGAAAAACTTCTGCCATCCAAACTTTTGGAAGTAAAGCCAGGGGAAGAGAAATGGAAATAGCAAATCAGTCACCATCTGTGAAGAATGAAATATAATTACTGATCCAAGTCACTGCCCTTGTTATCAGATCTTTTTTTTCTGTTTGGTGTCAGTTCATGGTAGCATTGTGTTGCAGGATGAAATAAAAAAAATTATACTTGATGTTCTCTCTGATTATTAATTAAACTTTCTGTTTAAGAAGGCACTGGTGCTGCCCAGTGACCAGTTATTGGTGGCAAACAAAACAAGAAACCTACTAAATACTTTTCTAATAACACTTTATTAATAACAATCATTGCTAGCGATGGAAAGGCGAGCAGTGGCAAGGCATGGTTGAGGCAAGCGGAGATGGAGACAAGCCAAATCAGAGTCAAGGCAGAGTCACAAAGTCCCTGAGAGCTAGGAATGACTCAATGTCTGATTGATTTAAGCACCAGGCTGAACTGGAAAGGTCTGGTATAGGCCACATAGTGGAGGTGGAGTTCCGGCCACAGAGCAGATCGAGAACGAGGAACAACCTGATGTTTTTTTTTACATTACATTCGACATGGTCTTGCTCTAAAATTCAACCTTTTTGGACAAATTTAAGACTTTTACTGGAACAAATTACAGGAACACAATTTCCTCATAATCCAATATTATTTTTACTAGGTGATATTGAAGGGATAAAACCGAAACTCAAACTAAATAAGTATCAGAAAGAATTTATAAAAATTGCACTGGCAGTAGCCAAAAAAGCTATTGCAGTTACTTGGAAATCGGATACACATTTAAGTATAGATTCTTGGAAGAAAGAAATCTATGGTTGTATTCCATTAGAAAAAATTACTTATAATTTAAGAGATAAATATGAAACATTTTTGAAAATTTGGAGCCCTTATTTACAAAAGACAGGATTAAATATATAGATGCTTTGAAGATGAAACAATTGGTTATTAGGGGAAAGAAATAAATATACATATTAAAATTATTACGAATTCCATGGAGCATGTGGAGATCTTCCAACCACCAGGCATTCTTTCTTTCTTTCTTTTTTTTATAGGGCAGTTAGGGGGGAGGGGTTAAGGGGAGGGGGTATGGGTTATATACATTGTTTTTTTCATACTTTGTAATCATTTAAAAATGCAATAAAAAAAGTTTAAAAAAAAAACAACCTGATGTTTAAATGATTTAAGCATCAGGCCAGATTGAAAAGGTTAGTGTGTTGGGACCAAAGGCAAGGGACAGACAGGTTCTTCCCAGTACTACTCATTGCCCCGTGATGTTTATTCAACTCTGTGCTGAACTGAGGCTGTGGCCTGTTCCAGCTGTAGTAATGTTTTTCATAAAACTTTAGTACTGTATTCTTTTTCCTTACTTTTATTCTTTGTACAATTTGTTTTTTTCTCTCTGCTTATTGGGTATTTGACAGTCTACGTTTTTTAATGGGTTCTTTTGGGGTTTCTTTGCTTTGTGGCTGCATGTAAGGATGCAAATCTCAAGGTTCTATAATATATGCATACATTAATAAAAATGTACTTCAAATTTTGAACTTTGAGATGAAGTGAATATATATGTTTTTTTCTGCATGTACACATTAAATTTAAATAACTGAAATTATCTGCTTACCTGTAGCATATTCTTCAAGTCAGTTATTTAATAGTGGTGATGGTGTTCTGTCATATTCATAATGCTTCAAGAGTTGCCTTCCTAGAACACCTCTCGAGTAATGATGTGAGACCTTGTCAGCAGAGCGCACAGGTAAAGCAACTTTGTGAGATGACAGAATGGAGCAAAATTGATACAATTATGTTTGCTTAGCAAAGTAGAGTATGTGTTAAAAAATATGTGCATTCAATCAAAAATTTCACCAAACCAGCAGAACAAGATTATTTAAGGAAATTGGCCTAAAATTTCAGTCACATTTAATTTTGGGAAATTACACTCAAAATAAATCCTTTGAGAGTAAAATGCAACAGCAAAAATGTCAAGATTCAAGATTTGAGATTTTTTATTGTTATTCTACAGCACATAAGTGTAAAGGAGAACAACATTTGGACGATGTGAGCTTTTAGGCAGATAGAAAAAATGTGAAAGATAAAAAGGATAATTGAGTGAGAAAGTGGCCAACAATTGAAATTGACTTCTGAACTACAAATTGCAAATTGGAAGAATGATTTGTTAGAAATAGACCATTGTTTGTGGTAAACTGAACAGATCATCTATCTTCTCAAACTCTTGTACCACTTATTTAGGTCAAAATACTCAAGCAAAATTCAGCTTGACTGTTTTTAGGGTTGAATGCTAGCTATTGCTTGATAGGAAAAAAGTTTAAATGTTGCAAATATGTAAGATGAAAGCTATTGAAATACAAAGGGAAAATTGTATTGAAAATTGTCAGATTCATCATCTCACACTCTACCATATTTTTGGATATGGAGATAATGCTGAAATTGTTCTACCAGGAACAGGTAGCAAAATCAAAATGAAAGAGTTAATAGCTGAAGATCTGTCATGAGGTATAGTAAATATGAAATCAAATCTGTAAGAGTTGAGGCGTACCACACCTGCTATGGTTTTCAGTACATTGTTGTGTTAATTAGTGTTGATAACCTTCAACAAATACTTCCATCATGAAGGTGACTCCCGTGAGCAGTTCTGTAGAATCCATGACATCTACCAGGAGATATGCCTCCAAAAGATGGCATCCATCAATGGAACTCCCAACACCCAAGTCATGCCTTTTTCTCATTGTTACCATCAGGAAGGAGGTAGAAAACTGAAGGCACACTCAATTATTCAGGAGCAGCCTCTTCTCCTCTGCCATCTGAGTTCTGAATGGACATTGAACCCATGAACACTACCTCACTACTTTTTATTTTAAATTTTGCACTGTTTATTCAATTTAACTATTATATATATATATATATATATATTTACCGTAATTCTCATTTTTCGCTATTATTATGTATTGCATTGTACTGCTGCCACAGTGACAATTAATATTATGACATTATGCTGGAGATATTAAACCTGAATCTGATAAATGATATTTTGTTGGTCATGTTTTCTTTGTTATTTCTCTTATTGAGCATCAGTGCAAAAGCCTGCATCCACTACACTGGGTTTAAACAAAGGAAGAAGAATTTACCTATCTGTGCACGTGGAGATAATTCATGCGTTCCCAACAGTGCTGTTTATGGAGAAGGAGCCAGTCCCATTTACATGACCCCTGTATTGAATAAATGAGAGTGTGGATGTAATTAATTTAATGGTTAAACGAGAGCTCTCCAGACTTTGAAACAGAATATAAAGACAGAACCACTTTAGACTGTAAACGCAGAAAGGCAGAAAACTATAAAAATTCTGTCAGAGTAGGGCAAAGCTGAAGAGATCCATTTTATTTGATAACTGTAGAGACTTCATCTTCAACACAGATATAATATGTTTATGGTGATACTTAGCTACTGCTACACAAATTCTGAGGAAATCTTCATCTTAATATTTTTCATATTGATCAAATTGTCAGTCATGTTAAATCTCTGGTGAGATCAAATGCATCATTGTTTTATTTTGCACTTTTGCAAAGTGAAAGTCAAATACACAATAAAACTATGTAGCATTCCAGTCAGAGTTTATTTTAAATATTGTATCCAATTTAGTTAATCAGTACAAGAGATGAATTGAGTTACTAAAGTGGAAAGGAAGGGGGAAGTTATCAACAACATTATTTAAGGCCAAACTATAATCTTCTGAAATAAAGGTTGAAAAATCCTAGAAACTGGGCTTGGGGCTATTTCACTGATGGAATAAAGTCTGCCATATTTTTGTGAGCAAAAATCCTACATCAGAGACAGAGAACGAAGGTATCGAAGAATAAGGGGGAATCTCATTGAAACCTATCAAATATTGAAAGGCATAGAGTTCGAGTAAATGGGGCATGTCAGCCATGGTTGACGATGTCAGCTCATCTAGGAGAAAGAAAACTCTGATCTCAACTGTCTGTTATCTTGTGGCTATACCCACTCATGGGGGTATACTTATTGTACTGCCCTGGTTTGTGTGCCACTTAGACAGCTAGGATGCAACATCCATGGCTGACCTTGACCAGTGGAGGGCCTTAAAGATAGAGTAGATGTAGAGAGCTTGTCTCCTATAGTGGGGAAGTCTAGGAGCAGAGAGCAGAGCTTCAGAATAGAGGGATGCCTATTTAGAAAAGATACAGTAAAAAAAAGGATACAGTATAAGGAGGAATGTCTTCAGCCAGAGGGTGGTGAATCTGTGGAATTCATTGCCACAGATGGTTGTTCAAGCCAAGTCATTGGGTATATTTAATGCAGAATTGGATAGGTTCTTGATTAGTCAGGGCATTAAAAGTTATGGGAGAAGGCAGGAGAATGGAGTTGATCTTTCACTAGCAAAGCAAAACTGCATTCTAATAGATAGATGAAAAACCCAAATGTAGACAAGTCAAGCAGCTCATCCAGTCTGACAGAATCTAGTGGGAAACTGTAAAGATGAACTGTTCCCCCTACTATTGGATACTCAATCTTGTGTCAGTCTTCAGTGAGTCCTGTCAACTCTTTCTTGGCCACTGGACATGCTATTCCAGGAGAGATACATTTGAGGTACCACACCTGAAAAAGGATGAAAGAGTGGCGTATTGGCATAAAACATCTTTCATCCTTTTCCTTGACACCTCCAAGAAAAAGAAAGAACTTTTTCTGAACCCTTGGTCTCTTGGTCTTTCTCTCAATGCCTGTGAGAGGATTATACAGAGGCGTGTTATATATTGTGGCAGAGTGCAGAGCATAAATTACAACAGTTTATAAGTTCAAACTCACAAAAGAATATCATAGAATTCTTATCAAAAAATTATCTTCACATGAACCAATACCAAGAGACCATTATGAAAAGCAATAAGAAAAAAAGATTACAGGAATCATTCAGGAATCCCACAGGTGCCTTTTTTTTGGGCATCATAGGGACATTGAGTGATATTGCATAGTAACAGGCCCTTCGGCCTAACTTGTCCATGCCAACCATGAAGCCCATCTAAGATGGTCCTATTTCTGGGTGATATGGATAGAAATAATTTTTTTTTCATCTACTGTACATCATCTTGTGGTGGGTCACTTCTTCAATATCCACACACATCTCTTAGATTATTTTACAGAAATCCTCATGCTTTAACTTCGAGACCTTCTAGAAACTGGAGTAAGACTGCCTGTGTAAATTGTTGTGAGCTGTTCTGACCGAGTCTCAGAAAAGGAAAATCATTGTTGGTATTTTAGATTTTGCAGCTTTAAGTGAAGACAACTGTTAATTGTGGTTTATTTTCTTCAACTAAGCAACAAGCATTAATACAAATAATCTAACTTAATATAACCATGCGACATCAACTCTACAGTAAGAAAGAACAATCCTTAGGTTAGCAATTCTTAAGCAGCTAAAATCAGTAAATATGAGAATAAAAGCAGCTAATATGAGAATAGGTTGAATAAATTTGCCTTTTTCTCTTTGGAGCAACAGAGGATGAGAGATGACTTGATAGAGGTGTATAAGATGATGAGAGGCATTGACCACGTGGATAGGCAGAGGTTTTTTCTCAGGGCTGAAGTGGCTAAAACGAGGGGGCATAGTTTTAAGGTGCTTGGAAGTAAATACAAGGGGGATGTCAGAGGTAAGTTTTTCACATAAACAGTGGTGGTGTGTGGAATGCACTGCCAGCGAAGGTAGGAAAAGTAGATAGAATAGAGTCTTTTAATAGAGTCTTAGGTATGTGCATGGAGCTGATAAAAATAGAGGGCTATGCACTAGGGAAATTCCAGGCAGTCTCTATGGTAGGTTACATGGTAGGCACAACATTGTGGGCTGAAGGGCCTGTAATATGCAGTAGATTTTTATGTTCTATGTTCTAAAAGAGGTACACCACAACTTGGACTCCATCCTATTGAGTCAAACAGCAAAAGTCTACTCTTTCAGTGATGTTTTAGCCATATGTGTTGTTCCTTTCATATGTGAGATTATTTTGAAGTAATGATCAAGAATGATATTTTCTTTATTACTTAGTGATTATTTTGTATATAATGTGGGCAAATGAGAGAATATTGGTTCCTAAGGATTACATAATCTGGTAACATGGTCACAGCTAACCAGAGATTTCTGGAGCAACACACACAAAATTTCTGAAGGAATTCAGGAGAATAGGCAATATCTACAGAAGAGAATAAACAACTAATTAAAGGTATTGGTCTGAATTGTCAACTGCTTATTCCCCTCCATAGGTAATGCCTGAGCAGCATTTTGTGTGTGTTGCTCAAGATTGCCAATATTTGCAGAATTTTGTGTGTCTTTCTGGATCTAGAAGTGAAAGGAACTTTCTTATCAGTATGGTCATATCACTAACATATCCAATTTAACTTAATGCTATGGCCACTTTGTTATTGGTGTGTTTTTATTTTCTAATTCCCATCTTATTTTCACTTCTGTCTGGATTTCATATTGGGATGACCATATATTGACGCAGAATAGTTTTGCTCTGATGTAACCTGTTTTGTATAATTCCCTAAAATATGCACCTACTTAGACAAATCTCTGCTGCAAATTAAGGCAAATTATCCCTTTACAGATTGCAGTTGATTGTGTCTATCTGAGAGCAAATTGTAAGTGGTTGACAACTTAAAAGTGAATATATTCTGCTCCAGAACTCTGGTGGATAATTGCAGAAGACACAACTCTCATTTTGTTTGCCCTGTAGAGAAATTCAAATCTCTCTTTCTGCTAATACAGTTGAGGATAAGAAGTCCTTGCAGAAAATAACAGTTCCAGTACATGAGAGAGAAAAAGGGAAAGAAGAGAAGGTAAGCTTTGATCAGTATTTTTATAATATCTCTTTAAAATAAAAACCTTCCAAGTAACCACGGAGACGGCCCCTCAAGCTGACAGTTCTTGTTCAGGTATCCAGCAATCTGCAGTTACTTTTGTTTTTTGTAGGGTGATGTACTTACAATTTACAGATTTGTACTGCAGAATCAAGTTGTGCACAGAGAGCAACCAAAATAATTGAAAGTCCACGGTATGTTCATTGCATAACAGCACACTTTGAAAACAGGGTTTGAAACTCAAGCAGGAGTAAAATTTTAGTTTAAATATCATTTATCACTGCTCATGTCATTTTAATGCATAAGATGATATTTAGCCTTGATTATCGATCTGAGCACAAAGGGAGATGGGAAAGCATATTGGGGGTAGAGGGAGATAGAATGGGGATATGGTAAGACATTGCAATATTGCCATCAGCAGGGATCTCCACCACCCAGCTCATGCTTTTTTCTCACTGCTGCATCAGGTAGAAGGTACAAAAGCTCAGGACTCACACCAAGTTTAAGAATAGTTACTACCCCTCAACCATCAAGTTCTTGAACAAACAGGTTAACTACACTCACTAGTCCCATCCATTGAGATCTTCCCACAATCAATTATCTCACTTTCAAGGACTTTATGTCTCCTTGTCTCATGTTCTTGTTATTTATTGCTATTTATTTGCATTCACACAGTTTGTTGTCTTTTGCATTCTGTTTGAGCTTTCATTGATTCTGTTATGATTACTATTCTATAGATTTGCTGAGTCTGCCCACAGAAAATGAATGAATCTCTGGGTTGTATATAGTGACATATATGTACTTCCATAATAAATGAACTTTAGTGGTCACTGTTCCACAAAGTTCATGTTTTGATCTACATTGTTCCTGCTTAAACCCATAAGTTTAATGGAGCAGATTCTGATGTGTGAAACTGGTCCCTACTGCCCTGCATTACTGTAATTACATGAAAATACAGGTGAATAGCTGGTATCCTCCACAGTGTTTTCGGTAAGGGAGTTCCAAAATGGAATTTGTGGCATACCATTGCACTGGGCTCATTATTCAGGTCTCTGGTGTGCACACACATTAAACATTCAATGAATTGCTAAATGCATTTTGGTTCCCCCACCACCAAACGAACACTCAGCAATGCAGAGCTCACCCCCACCTTCCCATGATTTAAAAGATTAAAGAAGTTTTATCAAGATGCTTGCGGCTCATCTTTGCTTGAGAGAGTGTACAGGATATTCACAGGATGCTGTCTGGACTAGAGGACTTCATTAACAAGGAGAGGTTGAATAGACTAGGCTTGTTCCTTAGACAGAATGTAGCTTGATAGAAGGAAAAAAGATCATTAAAAGCACTGATAGGGTAGATGGTGCTTTCCATGCTAGGTGTATCAAAGACAGGAGGCTAAACTGGTCCCTACTGCCCTACATTACTGTAATTTCATGAAAATACAGGTGAATAGCTGGTATCCTCCACAAGTTTAAGGTGAGGGAAAAGAATTTTAAAGTATTATTTTTATATAGATAGACTGATATCCAGAATATGGAATTAATGGCTTTGTGGCCAAGTTTGTGAACAATATGAAGGTAGGTGGAGGGCCAGTTAGTGTTGAGGAAGCAGAGAGACTACAGAAGGAGTTAGGTAAATTAGGAGAGCGGGTAAAGAAGTGGCAGATGAAATAAAGTGTCAGGAAGTGTATGTTCATGCACTTTGCTGGAAGGAATAAAAACGTAGACTATTTTCTAAGGCTTCATTAGGTACTGGTGAGGCCTCATTTGAAGTACTATGAGCAGTAACCTTAACTTATCTAAGAAATGATGTGCTGACGTTGGAGAGGGTTGAAGGGAGTTTCACAAAAATGATACTGGGATTGAAAGGTTTATCATATGAAGTGTGTTTGAGGGCTCTGAGCCTACATTCACTGGGACTCAGAAGAATGACATGTGATCTCATTGAAACCTATCGAAGCTTCCATATCGAGCTCATAATTATCCACAGCTTCCACTGTCTCCAAAGCTAAACACATCTTTGCCTTCACCCCTCCTCCCCCACCCCACTTTCTGCTTTCTACAGTGATCGCTGACTATGCGACTCCCCTGTCCATTCATAACTCCCCACTGATCTCCCTCCTGGCATTTATCCTTGCAAGCAGAACAAGTGCTACACCTGCTCCTACACCCACTTCCTCACTACCATTTGAGCCCCAAACAGTTTTGCTCGGTGAGGTGGCACTTCACCCGTGAGTCTGTTGGGGTCATTTACTGTATTTGGTGTGGCATCCTGTATATTGATGAGACTCGACACAGATTGGGAGATCGCTTTGCTGAACACCTACGCTCCACCTGTATTTGAGATCTTCCAGTTTCCGTCCATTTTTAATTCCACTTCCCATTCCTATTTCCCTATCCATTGCCTCCTCCACTGTGGTGATGAAGCCACACTCAGGATGGAGGAACAACAGCTTATATTCCATTTGGGTAGCTTCCAACGTAATGACATAAACGTTGGTTTCTTAAACTTCTGGTTATGGCCCCATTCTCCTTCACCACTCCCTATCCCGTTTTCCCTCTCTCAACTTATCTCCTTGCATGCCCATCACCTCCCTCTACATGCTCCTTCCCCCTTTTCTTTCATCCATAGCTTTCTGTCCTCTTCTATGTCTCTAGTCCTTTATCTCTTTTGCCAATCAACTTCCCAGCTTTTGACTTCACCCTTCCATCTCCTGGTTTCATCTATCACCTTGTGTTTCTCCCTCCCCTCCCCCCACCTTTTAACTCTACCCCTCACCTTTCTTTCTCCAGTCCTGCTGAAGGATCTCAGCCCAAAACATAGATGGTAGTCTTTTCCATAGATGCTGCCTGGCCTGCTGAGTTCCTCCAGCATGTTGCTTGGATTTCCAGCATCCGCGGATCTTCTCTTGTTTGTGAATGTTGAAAGGCCTCAATAGAGTGGGTGTGGAAAGGATGCTCCCTATGGTGAGGCAGTCTAAGACAAGGGGACACAGCCTCAGAATAGAGGAACATCCATCTAAAATAGAGATGAAGAGGCATTTCTTTAGTCAGAGAATGGTGAAACTGTGGAATTCACTGCCTCAGGTGGTTGTGGAGGCCAAATTCATGGGCATATTTAGGCAGGGGATGACAAGACAAGGCATGATTAGACAAGGCATGATGGGATATAGGGAGAAAGCATGAGATTGGGGCTGTGAGGGAAATGAATCAATCATGATGAAATGAAGATCGATGGGACAAATGGCCTAATTCTGTTTCTATATCTTCTGGTCTTATGGTCTAATCTGAAAGAGATTGTGGAATTTGTTGCAATCGCAATGTTTAACAGGCATATCAGACAGGCACTTAAAC
Organism: Hypanus sabinus; assembly: GCF_030144855.1. NCBI lineage: Eukaryota > Metazoa > Chordata > Chondrichthyes > Myliobatiformes > Dasyatidae > Hypanus > Hypanus sabinus. Next base: position 127,933,058 of record NC_082710.1, on the reverse strand, counting down.
AGATAAGGCATAGAAGGTTATGGTCCTAATACAGGTAAATGAGACTAGTTTAGACAGGGAAAGAGGTCAGCATAAATGTGATGGGCTGAAGGGCCATTTCTCTGCTGCACAACTCTATGAATCAATCAATCTTTACTTCTGAAAATGGTTTGCTCTTTTCTATTGTGTTCTAAGCATGCAACAGATAAAAAGGATAGATGTGACAGAAGCTGAAGCACTTTTGTAGATTGGTGGCATTGCTTGTAATATGCTCACTATACTCTGGCATGGACTGCTTATTAAATTCACTTCCCAGAAACTGAACCTTAGAATATCATACACTCCCAGATGGCCCTTGTATGCTTCAAGCCATCTGGGTTCTGAGATCTGCTCAGACTGAATCCTTTGGTATCCTCTAAGAATAAAATAATTGATTTTTTTCTCTTTGCTTTGTTCATAGCAATGAAACAAAACAATAACAAAATCAGACTTTGATCAGATAGCTCATTCTTCATAAAAGGTGAAGATTGTTATTTTGAGATTTGACTGTATCTAATGATGTAATTCTTCTGTCTAAAGACGGTACCTAAATGAAACACTGTTAAAGATGATCTTCTGGCTTCCTACTGTCCTAGGTCTAATCTTTGCACCTTTCTTCATCTGTGACATCAAAAGCTGCCATTCCATTTATCCCCTGTGGTTAGACTTTGCTGTCAATTAAATTATCCTTGAGCAATAAGATGAGAGATTTGTACCGACATTAGTAACACCTTTTCTCTGAAGGACCTAATTTTTTTTTGCATGTTATTTTGTCAAGGAAAATGTCATATACATTCACAAAGATTTGATAGTTTATTTCAAGTGGCACATAATACTTCACCAACATACTGACAAATGGATCAAGTTATCACTGGAAGCATATAACAAAACAGAATGCAAAAACTACAATATTCATGAATAATTTATGTATAATTGCAACCATGATAGCATCTTCCAGTGGACTGTTATTCAGAGGTCAAGCCATGGCAAGCCTTCTAGTAGACCCTCAATATCAAATTCAATAAAAACTAAAATAGAATGGCTGTTGACTCAATAATAATATACTATAGTTATTAATGTTCTTCCTCCACAGCAGCTTGTCACTGCCACAAGAAATTATTTTTAATTGAGGGTCTTTCAATCATTTGATAAACACTAACCACTTTAGCAAGGAATTATGATTTAATCTTTGGAAGTCTTTATAATTTAACATTTCATGCTCAGAGTGCACATCATGATTTGACATGCCATTTACACAATCATATTCTTTTACTTTTAGGGGATTCACAGTTCATAGGCAGCTCAAGCCTGTAATTATGTTTAATCTTTGAAATATTTAGGGGCATTTTGCATCTGCATCTGTCTGCATTTCTGACAAGATATTTTTCATTTGAAATGATGGAATGCCCTGGGAGTCTCTTCACAGCCTGAACTCTTCAGGAGACTTTAATGTTACATTATGCCTTTGAAGCACAAATTGATGCTTAAGAACATTATTTATTACATTTGCAATTTCAAGTTGATTTCTCTTTCCTCAGTGAACACAGCCAATAATCAGAATTTTTAGATTGCAGTAATCAACATGCAAAATTGGATACAGAGTCTATCACTTTTTCTAAGGCATGCATACTTTAGTATACCTGGTTACAGCTATCCATTCATCCATTCAGCCATCCATCATCAGTCACAGCTTGGCCATATCAAGCTCCACTCTCAGGCATTCACTTTCCAGGAAGATTGAAATAACCCTGAAACTTATTTTCTTCACGACCTACTAAATGTTTAAACTAGTACTCATAGCATTTTCACATTCAGCTTTTCAACTTTGATAACTAAAGGGAGAGTCTAATGAGATCATCATTACTAATTTTTCTTGCCATTTGTAGACAGCACTCCCTAAATAAGTTCCTCTCTTACCCACACTTCCATTCTTAACCCCTCTTCTCCCAGTCAGAATGAAGATAGGACCCGCTTTGTCTTCACCTTCCACCCCCACTACCCTCTGTATTCAATAGGCATCCTGCCTAATATCAGTGGGATTCCACTATTGGATACACCTTCACCCTCCGTTCTTCCTTATGAATGCTCTGCTAGCTCCACAATTCCAGCCATTCCCCTCTCATGCTACTTGTCTAGGCAGCCATAAAGAGACGCAATTACTGATAGTTCACCTCTTGTCTTCCCAGTATCAGGGACTGAAACAGTCCTTTCATTCCTTGCAGTTTCATCCTCTCAATTTGGCTCTCTCTCAAGGCAGTCTCCTCTACATTGGAGAAATCAAACATACACTGGGTGACCACTTTGAAGGGCACCTCTGTTCAATTGCTAAGGATACACTGAGTTTTCAATATTCTGTCAGAATCAGAATCAGGTTTATTATCACATTACAATATGATTATATAATCCCATCATATACTGTGTGCTACATTTCCTTATGGTAGCAGTACTGTGCAAGACATAAAATTAGTATAAATTACAGAAATAACTAGATATTGTAATTAGGAATAGCGAGGTAGTTAAGGTGTTAATGGACCATTTATAAATCTAACGGCAGAAGGAAAGAAGCTGTTTCTAAAACATTGAAAATGTATCTTAAAGCTGTTCTCCCTGATGGGAGTAACTAGAAGAGGATACATCCCAGATAGTGAGGGTCCTTAACGATAGATGCCACCTTTTTGAGGCAACCCTCTTGAAGGTGTGATCAATGGTGGGAAGGGTTGTACACATGATGGAGTTGGCTGAATCTATAATCCGCTGCAGCCTCTTTCAATTTGCCTTCCATAGCCATGATGCAACCACCACAGAATACACTGCACCATAGAAATTTGCACAAATCTTTAGTGACATCCCACTCCCACTCTTCCTTCTTTGCCCTTCAGTGTTGTTCCATCAATGTCTAACATACAGTATCCTCAAGAAACAGCACATCATCTCCAGTCAGATACATTGTAGGCAACAGGACTAACTCTCTATAATCTTCTTTAAGTACTGTAAATACTCAGAAAATAGATAAACTACTATAGACTAAGAGCAAATAAAATGTGTAGTTATACACACACACACACACACACACACACACACACATTTGATTTATTTGTTTATTAATATATGTACATCAACATAAATCATATTGCTTAGCAGGCTAGACAAGAAACAAGGACTGTTGGCAGTTTAGTTTTTTTTCTGTGAATGGAATTCACAAAGCCAGAATTTGCACGAATGAGATCAATTCAGAGAAGTGATGGATGGGAGATAGATCACAAGCAAGAAAAGAAGATTCAGGTTTAACGTATGGAGTGCTTTGTGTTGTTAGACAAAGTTTAGTGGATAAAAGTACAGGGGGGAAGCAGTAAAATGGAAAGATGAATTAGAAGAAATAATAGCTGCTGAACAACACACAAAATGCTGGAGGAACTCAGCAGGTCATGTGGCACCTATGAAAATGAATAGATAGTCAATGATTTGGGCCAAAGCTCTTCTTCAGGACTGAGGAACAAGGGGGAAGATGCCAGAATTAAAAGGTGGATATAAGTTAAGGAGGCTAGCTGGAAGGTGATAGGTGAAGCCAGGTGGGTGGGAAAGGTCAATGGCTGGAGAACATGGAAACTGATAGGAGAGGAGAGAGGAAAGGAACGAGGAGGGGACCCAGGGGAAGTAATAGGCAGGCAAGAAGTGGTCAAAATTTAAAGTGGGGAATAGAGAGTGGGGAATTTATTTACTGGAAGGAGAAGCATATATTCCTGCCATCAGGCTGGAGGCTACGCAGATAGAATATAATTTGTTATATGAAACTGCAGATGCTGGAACAATAAAATAGGGATAATAAGGCATTTTGTAGGTCAATCAACACCTGTGGGAATAAAATTAGAGTAATTACTCCAGGTCAAAGTTCCATCATTGAAAAGGGGACAGTGACAAATCAAGCATGCATTAAGTTTCAGAGAGAGGGAAATTGAGACAACATTGCATGAACCCTTGCACATGATTGGCATATAGAGTTAATTGATTACTTAAATTTTTCCAGAAAGCAACAGGCAAAACACTGCAATCATTGCTCATTTAACAAGAATGACTTTCTCACTGTCACTGCTAATGGGGAAGGCAAACTTAACATAATGAGAAAGGGTCTTAAATAATGATATTATTATAATGTAAAACTTAATAAAGTATGTACCCTTTTCCAGCCAAGTGACGTCTACTTTAGGCAAAAGGTGAATGCCACTGATTCATAACTGGGCAAGTAGAAAGTTGTAGACGCTGCAAAAGAGGATGACCCAGAAGATTTGGAAGAGCCTGGACCATTTTGGGCATGATCTAGTACTGGTAAAGTTTTATGAGATTTTGCTATCCCTAAAACCCTCGCTTAAAAAGACAAAAAGTAGCTCTGAGGCAGGGGGTCCCCAATTTTTATGCCATGGACCCCTACCATTAATAGAGGGGTCCATGGACCTCAGGATGGAGGGGTTCTGATGAAGACTGTTCTAAAGTCTTCAGTTGCATCCTTGATACCATTTGTTGTGCAGTAATTGATAATTCTCTTATTCCAAAACAATTTCATCATTGATTATCTGTCTTCCAAACCAATCCTAATTGCAGAATATTTATCGACGATGCCACATGAAGTTTTTGATGTAGGTTGTGATATTTTCTTTCTATTTGACAACTAGTGGATGGTGACCTATTATTCATATTGCTGAAAGATCACAGAAGGACAGGAGCTCTAACAGAAGTGGCAGTAATTCTGCTAATTATCCACATGTGGGCTTGCAACCATTTTTACAATGGAAAATTCTAATTGTTCATTGGTCAAGAATGTTTGAAGAGGGCACATCCAGCAGTCTTCTGCAGAGAAGACATAATTGAGGTGCATAATACTAGGAACATATAGGTTTTACATATAAAATTTCAAAGTTGAAAGTAAATTTATAATCAAAATACTATATATATGTGTTACATATACTATCTTGAGATTTATTTACATGTAAAATAAATAATGCAATAGAATTTATATAAAACTGTACATAAAACAGAAACTGATAAGCAACCAATGAAAACTGTGCAAATAAAAATAGCTAATACCAAGAATATGAGTTGTAAATGGTCCTCAAAAGTGAGTATGCAGGTCAAAGAATGAGTTTAGATTTGTGTTGACTGTAATTATCCATAGTAGTTCATAAGCTTGATGTTTGTAGGGTAATGACTGTTCCTGGACCTTGCGATGTGTGGCTTAAGACTTCTGTACCTCCTGCCTGATGGTAGTAACAACAAGAGAGCATGCAGGAGTCTTTGATGATAGTTGCTGTCTCTCTTGCAGCAGCACTCCATGTACATATACTCAATGGTTGGGAGGTCTTTGCCTGTGATGGACTGGGCTATATCCACCACTTTCTGTAATCTTCATTATTCCTGTGCTTTCGTGCTTCCTTGTCATGCCATGATGCAACCAGTTAAGATGCATGATACATCTATAAAAGCTTTTCAAAGTCTTTGGTGATGTGCTATATCTATGTAAACTTCTAAAAATTAGAGGTACTCCCATATGTCTTTATGATGACACTTCTGCGCTGCTACAGCACAAAACTTCTAATATGATAAAGCCTAGGAATTTAAAGCTACTGACCTTCTCCACTTCTGATCCTCTAACAAGGAATGGCTTATGGATGTCCACTTTCTTCCTCATGCAGGCAATAATCTGCTTTTTCATTTTTATGACATTTACTGTAGAGGTTGTTGATGTGGCACCACCCAACCAGATTTTCAATATGCTTGTTGTCCAGAGGTTCATATGCTGGTCAGATATTAACAAAAGTTAGAAGAATTGAAGAGCATACAATGGGATTACTAAAACTCATAGGTCTGGAAACACCCAATGAGACCATTTCAAACTGAAGGTCAAATTAGGCCTGAGAACTTCTGGTCCTTCTTGATGCTGATTTGAAGTAGATCAATGTTTAAAGTATCAAATGGTGCAGTTGCAATCTGCTGAAGGAACTCAACAAATTGCACAGCATCTGTTGGAAATAAAGGAATTGTTGATGCTTTGGTCAAGATGTTGCATCAGAAATAATGATGCTGCAGATTTCAGCTTTTGCAGTCTCATTGTTCAGTTAACTTCTTCTTCCAGTATTGTGTGTTGTCACATTCTGTCACAGGTTTGATTCCAATTGAGCTGTAGAGGCTTGGAAAATTTAAGTGATCAGCTTAGAAGAAAAAGTGAAGAGATAAAATTTGAAACAGAAGCAGATACCATGATTTGTATCCTACCAACTTGCTGGGAAGAGGCAAAGATAACCAGTTCAAACAAAATGAGAAAGGGAGAGTTATTAAGTCTGACAGACAGTTTGACAAGCAGAAGTGAGATGTTGTCAGGATAGTACATGTCTGGAGTAGTGAACAATATTTTGTTTGTAGGAGAAAAGTCAGAAGTGGATACTTTGACCCAAATAGTTGCAACCAGATCAAGCCATATTCCAGAATTCAAACATTCTTCAGATTAAGCAAGAGCTATAATGGTAGGTACCCAAACACAGTTAAGAAGATGTAAACATCCGAGAAAGACAGTTAACTAAACCTACAATTAACAAAACCTGTAATTAACAGAACCTGAAGTTCTGAAGCATTCTTTTCAAAGGGCAAAACAGTGTGGGGAGTTTGTATATAAATATGTAAACAGTGACATGTGTGTAAGAGCCAACAGGAATATCATACTGCAGAATGGGAGAGTGAGAGACCGAAAGACCCATTCACTAACCACAACTACTAGAAGCACTTGCCCAGACTCACCAGAACATTTGGATCCTGGAGCAGCCTCTGCAGTCATCTGAGGACTCAGCAAAAGATAGCCCCTGAGGAGAACATCATACTCCACTCAAGTGATCACACTACTACTGCATGTGGCATAGGCAGTGGTGATGTTTGTCTGAATGGAGTTTTCTTGTATCTTTATTTTTTCATTATCTCAAAGGAACTTTACACAAAGATTATACACAAAGGGAGACTTACACAGGTAAAGTGCAAGGAAACACTGGTGTCACGCGTTATGCCACTTAATGCAGCTAAGTGGTTTTACTAGTCCTGTTATCTTTCTGCATCAGTGCAACAGAGAAGTAGATCAATTTCCTCATTACTCCAGGAATCTGGGTTCAAACCTGACCTATAGTGTTCTCTGTGCAGACTGTGTACATTCTTTCTGTAACAGTATGGGCTTTCACAGGTGCACCCATTTTCCCCCATATCCCAGGAAGGTCGGTTAATTTCTGAGGCCTCCGTCATTCAGGGTCAACCCAGCTGCATCCCAGCTGCCTAGACATGCAACACCAGGGCAGTAGAATATGGAGAGCAAGCTGTTGCCCGTATAGCAAGCTCCCCTCTCCACACATCTGATGAACACAGAGGAACAGCTGAGACCAATACAGTTATGCACCAGCAGCATTACAGCAGTCCATATGGAATACAGCTCCAGAATTTTCCCTCGGGATTTACTCCTGAACCCTTCTCGGTGAGTGGGCATAGCTGCAAGGCAACAGAGGTTTGAGATAAGAATTTTCCTTCTCCTAGAAGGACTGCCAACCACAGCTGATAAGACCCATCTGCCCAAAGCAACTGGTTTTAAGGCACCGGTAGCCCACCTTTACCCCTTCTGCTGTCAGCAGCAACAGTTCCAACAGGCTCAGTAGCTAAATCATACATGAAGGCCAGGAGCTGGACTTGGTTGTCAGAGGTTATTTGAGATGCACACTCATTGGGGGCATTTGATAGGTAGTTGGAGCTTGTCCCCATTACCACAACCAGCTATAACAACCTTAAAGTTAATAGGACACCATTAACAGTCATAGTCAGTCGTGTGTGGATATAATCTGAAAGGAGTTATTGGGAATGTAGCAAGAATAAAACAGGGTAAGTGCAAAACCACTGCAATTTGGTTCTTTGAATTTCCATGTGGAGTGACAGAGACATTGGATTATAGAGAGATACAACATGAAAAGGGTCCATATGTCCCATGAATCCACACTGGCTATCAACTATCTGCTTATATTAATCCTACATTAAACATATTATAATTCGCTACAGATCTTGCAAGTGTGGATTGGACAGGTTGTTTCCTGACAAAGGTGTACTTGGTAAGTAGGAGTCCTTCAAAAGTAAAATTTTGAGAGCACAGTGTTTGTATATTCCTGTCAGAATAAAAGTTAAGAATAACAGGTGAAGGAACATCGGTTTTCAAGAGAGACTGAGTCCCTGCTTAATAAAAGAAGGAGGCACATAGCAAGTATAGACAGGTAGGAACAAATGAGATATTTGAGGAATACAAGAAGTGCAAGAGAATACCTAAGAAGGAAATAACGAAGGCTGAAAGAAGGCATGAGGTTGCTCTAGCAGACAAGATGAGTGAGAATCCTAAGGGCTTCTACAGATAAGTTAAGAGCAAATGGATAGCAGGGACAACATTTGTCCTCTGGAAGATCAGATTGGTGATATATGGGTGGAACCAAAAGAGAAGAGGCTACCTTATATGGTTTCTTTTTGCATCTGCAATTACTCAGGAAATAGACACATTGTTTATAGAACAAAGGCAAAACAACAGCAAGATCATAGACCCTGTACTTTTTACAGAGGAGGAAGCGTTTGTTGTTTGTTGTTTTAAGTTAGGGTGGATAAGTCCCCAGGGCTTGATGAAGTGTTCACTCAGACCCTATGGAGGTTTGTGCAAAAATTGTAGGGGTTCTAGCAGAGATCTTTAAAAAATACCTAGCCACAAGTGAAGTCCTGGGGGATTGAAGGATAGCTAATATTCGGTTATTTAAGAGTATTGACTGCAATTTTGGTCGCCTACCAACAGGAACAATGTAAATAAGGTTGAAAAGGCACAGAGAAAATTTACAAGAATGCTGCGGGGATTTAAGGTCCTGAGTCATAGGGATTGGTTGAATAGATTAGGACTTTACTCCATAGAGCGTAGAAGATTGAGGGGTGATTTGATAGTGGTATAGAAAATTATGAAGGTTATAAATAGAGTAAATTCAAGCAGGCTTTTTCCATTGATGTTTGGTGATACTACAACTAGAGGTCATGAGTTAAGGGTGAAATATGTAATGTTTTAGGGGAACTTCTTCACTCATATAGTGGTTAGGATGTGGAACAAGCTGCCAGATCAAGTGTAAGTGTGGGTTTGATTTCAACATTTAAGAGAAATTTGGATAAGTATATGAATATGAGGGATATGGAGGGCTAAGACCCATGAACATATTGATGGAAATTGGAAGACTAATGGTTTGCAATAGACAGGATGGGCCAAAGGGCCTGTTTCTATGCTGTAATGTTCTATGACTCTACAACTCTAAATTCTCATCAGCTTCCTCCAGATTCTATCACTCACCTGTACTCTGGGGGAAGCGTACAGTAGTCAATTGGCCTTCGAACACATGTGTTTAGGACACGGGAGGAACATGGAATACCTGGGGTGAGTCCACACAGACAAAAGGGAACTCTTCAAACTCTCCACAGACACAAATTGTACTCACAATTGAGATTGGGTCTTTGGCTGTGTGAGATAGTGACTCCACCAGTTACATCGCTGTAACACTCAAATTTCCTGAGCCAAAGAGCTACTTACATAGAGTGAATTTTGTTGTATACGGCTATTGAATGAATCATGTTGATACAAATAAAAATTAAACAAGAATCCAACAATCACAATATTTCACCTCTTTATGAGTCAGCTGCTTTAAACATTGATTCCAAATTGCATTTGACTTCTGTACTTATTGGCAAAAAAGTTAAAACATTCTAAGAAGCACAAAAAAATGGAACTTGCCTCCTCGAATGGTATTTTATGTCTCAGCAGCTTTGTGTAGGCCCCTGCAGGCAACATTTTGCAATATGCATGAAAAGACCTTCATAGGCTGAAGTTCAGAGGAAAGGCTGTAATCAGTGACTTTCCAGCTTTCATGCTTACTTAGAAAAAGAATGATTCACTTAATCTACCCTGTAAAAGAAATGTTACATCTAATATTTATGATTAGAAAGTTGATCTGGTTCTGGAAAACTACCAGTGCTTAGAATATCAATCCCAAATAATTCAGGCAAAAAAAAGATGATTTCCAATCATGATTGATTTCTCCTTTAGTCTAGAAATTAAAACAGATCCATTGTGAATTATTATACAATTTTATTTGTGAATATTTCTGTAATTTTCCATAGGTAATTGAGAACTCGGACTGTTTTCTTTAATTTTCATTCACTTGAGATTGTTGTTTAATATTTAATACTTTCAGAAACAATAAACAATATCTCAACATCATTGAATATGATGAAAAGTTAGTGACATTATCCTCCATACTTCAATCTTCAGGTTTCCGAATCAGGAAATGAATCAGGTTTGGTACCATTGGTATATGTCATGAAATACTCTATGCTGTTTTGGGGCAGCAGCACATTACAATGCATAATAAAAGAAACTATAAATTACAACAAGAAATATATATATACATACATAAAAAAGAGAACCAAAAAAAGGAAAACAAATAGTAAGGTAGTGTTATGGTTATGGTTGCAGATCCTGCAACCCACCTTGGTGGCAGGGACACAGTACAGTTGAGCATTGCACCAGTTGCCTCCATCTCTCATGGATGTAGGTGAGCGTCTGGGTTGCAGCAAAGCTCTGTCCGGTATGGTAGTGTACATGGGTTTAGCGTCCATTCAGAAATCTGGTGTCAGTGGTAGAGAAGCCATTCCAAAACTTTTGAGTGTGTGGCTTCAGGCTCCTGAACTTCTTCCTTGATGGCAGAATTGAGAAGAGGGCATGTCCTGGGTGATGAGGGTCCTTAATGTTGGTTGCCATCTTTATCAGGCATTGCCTTTTGAAGATGTCCTGGATACTATGGAAGCTAGTGCCCATGATGGAGATGGCTGAGCTTACAACATTCTGCAGCTTTTTCTGATCCTGTGCAATGGCCCCTCCATACCAGACTGATATACAACCAGTTAGAATCTTCTCTAGGGTACTTTTGTAGAACTTTGCTAGTGCCATTGGTGACATACCAAGGGTCCTTAGACTCCTAATGAAATATAGCCATTTTCATGCCTTCATTGCAATTGTACCAAAATGTTGGGCCCAGGATCTCCAGAGTTCAGACATCCAGGAACATGAAACTGCTCATCTTTCCACGACTGATCCCTCAATTAGGACTGGTGTGTTTTCCTTTGACTTCCTGAAGTTCACATTCAGTTCCTTGGTCTTACTGACATAGAGTGCAAGGTTATTGTTTCGACACCACTCAACCAGCTGACTTACCTCACCCCTCATCACCATCTGAAATTCTACCAACTATAGTTGTGTCATTGGCCAATTGATAGCCAGCATTTGAGATGTGCCTAGCAGCACAATTATGAGTGTAGAGAGTAGATCAGTGGGCTAAGCACATATTCTTGAGGTGATCCAGTGTTGACTGTCAGCAAAGAGGAGATTTTTTTTTCTGATCTGCGGTGGCTATGGTCTCCCAATGAGGAAATCAAGCATCCAGTGGCAGAGGGAGGTACCGAGGCCCAGGTTTTGGAACTTGTTGATTAGTACTGAAGGTGTGACGGTCTTGAACGCCAAGCTTTTTCAACACCAATTGAAAACAGCAACCTGACTTAGCTATACACAACAGTCCCTGATGTCCTCCTGGTACTGCAATCTTACTCGGAGGTTTTCAATTTTATTTTCCTAAGAATGTACATTCGCTAGCAGGATAGTCAGGAGTGGGAATCTTAGGCGTTTCAAACATACCAGTAGCCTAGTATGCCTTCTCTGCTTCCATTCTTGTGAAAGGGAATTGGGCTCATATTCTGAGGCTGCTGTTCAGGATCGATACATTTTTAAAAAAAGCATAAAATGATGTTGTTATTGAAGTACTAATGGCTGTTCCTGTGGATTTCTGCTGGTAGTAGTCCTGAATGGGAATATTTAATAATTCCCATCAGCACTGCATGCAAAAAGCCACCACATATTGGTACTATCTTGAGATATGCTAAGGATAGGCAGTCAATATGAAATGCAAAATACCAAAATAGCTGTCAGAGATTTCCTTTGTACTTCACGCTGGACTGCTTGTGATGAAAGGGAAAAGCCACTCAAGGATTTATGCATCTGAAAATGCAGGATGAATTCTAACCAGGCTTGCTGCGAGGTACTCAGCTCTATTACGATTTAGAAAATAACAATTTGTAACCTGATGCAAAATATATATTAATTTCTATGCAAGCTGGAGAGACATATGGTAGGGTATTAGGCTGAGACAAGCTTTGTGTAACCACACATTTGCACCAGCAATCAGAGGAATTGAACTGGTTGATGTGTATTTCATGTTTCAGTAATATTCGAGTAAAATTGTACATACATTTTTGATGAAATATTCTTTGTTGTTTACACCATTTGTTAAGGGTTTTACAGAAGGAGTATGTGAATGGCACATGTCATTACTCCACCATGTCATATGTGCGCATCTCGTTTAAAGTAAAAATGAAACTAAGACAAGCATTCCCAGCTCTGCGTTTCCTTTTAATTAGTTTTGTGTTTAAAATTACAGAGAAAATGTGGAGGTTTTAAAATGAACCTGCAACAACAACCTACCAATTGAGGTGAGAGTAAAAAAAAAACACAGCGAAAAATGCTCAAGTGAAAAACAGTGCAGAATATGCTTCTGTAGGAAGGGACAGAGATATTTAAGCTAATGAAAAGGAAGAAAATGAAATAGTGAATACTGGGTGATAATAATCATAAATAGAAAAAAAGCAGAAATAGCTAACTATATCAGAAAGATAGATGCATTCAATTGCATAACAGATAGTTTGTATGCTGAGCAAATTGAGCAGTATTTTAAAGCAAACAGAATAGCCAATGAGAAGTGAGTGCCAGTTTTGCTGAGTGCATTGTGTGGAACAGCCTACAATCTGCTTAGAAAGTTTGACTGCTCTGACCAAACCGGCTGAAATGAGCTATTCTACTTGTACTAACAATAACTAGGGAGCTTCCACTACTGTCTAGTTACATGTCATAGTATAAAGGGCACTGCTTTCTCCAAACTATTCATGAGATTAAACTTTGATTTCACCATACATCTGAGTCTCAAATATGAGGCAATAAATCTCCCACATTGTCTCAAAGTTTTGAATATATTTGAAAATATTTGCTTGCAAGAAATATTCTTCCTGATATTAACGAATGTTATAGTACATATTTGTAAAGACTACTACGGCTGCTCTGGGGCATCTTTATAACAATAGTCTTCTAGATTTCCAACACTTGCAGATTTGTAAAGCTTCAGCTTCTGAGAAGAATTCTTGAGAAGTTATTGTTTTCTTTAGTTACAGTTCCTTTCACCTTAAAAAAAAGTAGATTGGGTATTTCATGAAGTGGAACTTAAACAAGGTGTCAAAAAGCATTTATTAATAGCAAGAGAACAGATGCTGACAACTGAATATTTACCATAGGCAGACCTTTTTCATTCCATATGTTCAAGCTGCAAATGAAGCATTCATGCACGAAAGCAAAAGGATACAAAAGTAGCTTGGGACATTTTGCTCAAAGCTGATGCATTCCAGATGGCTTCAAGGACAACTGCAGGGAAAGGGAAAAATAATTAACTTTTCACATGGTTTGCAGCAGTGAATATGTCATGTAGTGGCATCGTGAAACTGTGTTGCTGAAATTCATTAAATTAACTTCAATGGAAATAGATTTTCCAGGAAGTGTGCAACATACTGATGCATCTTTTGGACTAAAGAGGCTGATGCAGGAACAATGTTTAAAACCGAATTGGGTAGGTCCATGGCCTGCAAAGATTTAGATCGATGTGGTTCAAGAGCTGGCAAATGGGATTAGCGTTCATGTAAAGGATGTTTCCATCAGTTGGAGAGTCTAGGATCCAAGGGCATGGCCTCAAAATAAAGGGGCTGCCCTTTAAAACTGAGATGAGAAGGAATTTCTTCAGCCACATTGGATGTAACAATGCACTTTAATGAAGGTTTTTTACTCATTGATGAGTGTACGGAACATTCTGCTGGTGGTGGTAGTTCGGGCAGATTTACTCAGGACATTGGAGAAACTCTTCAATAGGCACGTGGAGGGCTGTGCCGGCAGGAATGGTTAGATTGATCTTGGAATGGGTTAGAAGGTTGGCACAATATCACGGAGCAAAGGGGCTGTTCTGCACGTTGTGGTGCTCTATGTTCTAGAGAGTGGTGAATCTGTGGAATTTGGTGCCACAGAGAGCTGTGGAGGGCAGTCATCAGGCAGAGGGTGATTGGGAAGGTTAATGGTTAATGGTTGTGGGAAGCAGTTAGGAGAATGAGATTAAAATTATTAGCCATGATTGATTAGTGGAGCAGACTTGATGGGCCTAATTCTGTTCCCAAATCTTATGCTCTGAGTATCTTGGTCAGCATAGAAAGCCTCTGTCTGTTTTGTATAGCTCCATGACAAAAATTATCTTTGATATATTTCTTGGATAAGCTTTTTATCAAAACCTGGAATGGAGAGTGATAAATAAGTTTGTCAAAGACAGTAATTGTTTCCTGGACTTTCTGTTTTTATTTCAGGTTTGCTTAATTTGTAACATTTTTCATTTGTAATTGTGTTGTTTCTGCTTCTCATTTATTTATTTTGTCAATTGTCACTACAGGTATTTTATTTTTCTACTATTCTGTTCTTTAATCCTGTCACAGATGCTGCTGGCTGTATTGATTTTCAGCTTTTATTTTAGTTTAGTTACAGCACTTCCAGTATCTTATTTTTATGTTCTGTACAATGCAATTCCCTGCATTAGTAAGTGCTCTCCTTGGAGTACAATATTACGTGGAAAATTTGCCAAACAGAGCATACTACTGAGAAGAGAAAAAGGATGGCAGCTGTTCCCAGCAGGAAGACATTTGTGCCCTGGTAGTTTATTGTGTTTACAGTAACTCTCAATGAGGAACAACCTATGATCTGTTTAAATTTTATTATGTGTTTCTTCATTGAAATACCCTATTTGGTTCTCCTGTAAATGAAAAGTGGGTCAGTGTATTTCAAGGTAATTGTCTACAAAAATAAGTTACAGAAGTGGGCAGGTTGCTCTCAGGTCATCACCTGATCCTCAAAGGAAACAAATCATCTGTGTAGCCTGTGATTCTAAGTTGTAAATAGAAATGGTATGTCAGCCTTAAATATTTGTCCTTATGGTTCACTGTCTGCCTCTCTTATATACTGAGGGCCCCAGTATGAAAATGCATGTATGGGACTATTCTGCATTGGTTAATTTTTGACTCATCTGGGAAAAAATATTGCTTTGAAACAGATCATTCACTGTGCCTGAGCAAAGCCATTCAAAAGCATCGACAGCACGTGACTCCTGATTTGCATTGTGAGCTGTCCTGAGACACTCATAAGAAGCATTATGGAACAGATTTGACACTGAGCCAAACAAGGAAACTTCTGTATCATGCTGCTAAGACTTCTGATAAAAAGGAATACTTGGTATCTCAATCTACCTTCTCATGGCCCTTGCATTTTATCTGTTAATGTGTACTGCACATTCTCAATAACTGTGATTATATGCTGATCCTATTTTGTTTTCTTTTTATATGACATTGATGTATTAATGTATAGAATGATACATCTGGATGGCATGTAAACAAAAGCTTTTCATCCTATATTGCTACATATGGCAACAATAAACCAATTACAATTACAAGAAGTTACCAGACACCCAAAAGTGTAGAATTGGATTGTAAAGAGTGTCTTAACGAAGAGATGAAATTGAGTGATGGAGAGTTTTAAGAAGGTTAATTCTAGTCTTATACATACTCTCCATGTTGTTTTTAAAATGTATTCATCTGTTCATGTTGTCACACTCTCTTTCCTTCTGCAGTTGATTGGGAAAATTCTCTCTGGAGGAAAACTTCTCTGCCCTTTGAAAATGACTAGGGAATCTAAAGGACTCTGGGCTATTTGCAATTATCCAACATTTTCAGATCCATTGGCACAGATCCAGCTGCCCTTCAGAGATTAACAGGAGGGGCCATAGCACAGAATTCTAGGACATCCCTCTAGTAATCAAACCCTTTGAGAAAACACCTGATATCTACTGCACTGCAGCAAATGAAACAAGACTTTATCCGTTAAATGTGATCACCATGCTGTGTGTACAGCTGACCATGTTGAAAATCACTTTAATTTTTAGAGCACTGCTTGTTAGATTACAATGCAATGGTATACAATGGCAAAGCCCATTATATGACTTTAGCCTATACTGTGAATGGATTGTCAGTATCTGTTGTTTAAAAACAGCTACACATTCATAAAATGAAATTTGCCAAAATCTGTGCTGATGATTGTTTGGATTCCATAAGGCAGTAAGAAGTGTACTTTTCATAAATACATACATATTTATTGAGAGTTTCCATTTCATACAGAGAGCTCTGGACTGAAGGTAATGTTTTAAGTAGTGAATGTAATAGACTGCTGGGATCATAAGGGAGGACAGAATTGAAGTGAAAATGCATGTGCACAAATTTAAAATGATGAATTACAGCATTAAGCAATGTTGGTTTCTGGAACAAATTCAAGCATGCCTTAATGTTCAAAAAGAAACTCAGTGAGCCACACATAAAAACAAATTAAACTGTGCAACAGAAGAATTTTAAATAAGAGTACAAGAAGATGAAGCCAATAAAATATATATAATGTCCACATAAAATACTAGCTCTACCAAAATGTAAAGCCTGAGGTACATTAACCCATGACATAAAAGAATGAATGGTTTACAGCAGGATATTTGCAGTGGGTTTTATTTCCATGGTCTACCGTACATAATGGTATTGCTAGCAAGCCCGGAATGATACAAGAAAATAACCTCGGCACCCTGGGGACTTGCAAGTCACCTTGTTGTAATCAAGCAGGCTTCAGTCACATCAAGTACCTAAGTTGAAACAAGAATATTTCTATTTCAGATACTGGACAGCTGTCCTGCAAAAGCCTGCAGCATTTATAGAGATACTTGAGTCAACGTTGCGGTGGAGAAGGTTTTTGACCTGGAACATCAACTGCGCTCTTTTCCCAGATGCTGCCTGGCCATCTGAGCTCCTCCAGCATTTTGTGTGTGTCCCACTGTTCAGGAATGGGTTTTCCAGTTGATAAAGATGTCTTCTTTAACCCTTCTTTCAAACCACTTGTCCTCCCTGTCCACCATGATTCAGAACTGAAGAAGCTTCTCGGATGAGAGGCGAACGTCTTCTAGACAACACAGCAAGTCCAGTTGCCTTGATTTACTACTGCTTGATATATAATGACCTGGATGACTGAGAGCCTTCGTAGATATTCCGTTTGAACGTTTTTTGGACTTTAATGAAGGGCCACTCCCAAAACGTTAACCCTTCTGCTTTACACATCGGATGATACCTGAAATAGGTGGTACAATATTTCAGGTAAATTTAAGGATTGTTGATCTTAGCGGGGCTTCAACTAATAACACTCATGTTCCTGTGTTAGAGGATCCAGTTTCCAATCTCACTCCAGATACATGAGTATACAATCTAATCGAATGTCGTAAGGCGGTGTTGAGGAATTGTTTTTTCTCAGTAAAATGAATATGCAAGAAATGGCAAATGTTTGAAATCTGGAGCAACACACAAAGGTCTTTGAGGAACTCAATGAGCCAAGCAGAATCTATGGAGGAAAATAGACCCTTCATCAGCACTTATACACATTGCTGTCTTTCAATGTTGCTTTTATATCAGGCTTTGATTGTGTTTGCCCTCTCGAAGTAAAATTAAATATCTCTTTGCTGTTTTTAAAGAAGTTATCTTTGCTATCTAAGCTGACTAATTGGTCAGAATCTAAGTTGCTGTTTCTTGGAGCTGACTGACTGCAAATTCTTTATTTCAGTTTCCAGATTATATCAATTGACTGTCTTTTAAATTTACTTCACCAAATTTAATTTTTCTAGGTGCCATGACGTTGTGGAAACAGCTACAGGAGTTTATAGCTTACCTTTCATTATACTAGAGTCAAAGCCAATTTTCAGCAATATAATGCAAAAAACTGGAAGCAAAATGTGGTCTAATTTTCAGTTCAATGGGTCCCCTTTGGCTCAATGGTAAAATTCTTGCTTCTGAATCAGTTGGATATGCCAAGCTGTAAAAATATGAACTCCTGGCCAATAATGTGAACAGTTGTGGGAGCACTCTCTGTGAAAGCTAGACAACCGAATCACTGGATTGTTTCACTTGCGTGGCAATGGCCCATATTTATTCCCTAGTCCATTCTGCCATTTCTATGCAGCATTGAAAAACTTCAGCACCACTGTTTGTGTCATTTTCTAGTTGAGAACTTAAATTGAGGCCCTTGTACCTGCTGAATGAAATGAAACTCATCCTATTAATCTGTTTGAGCATTCCTCCAGTTTTCTGACCAACAATTATCAGTTGTGGTAATGCAGTAAGCACGTTTTAGTTACGCCCATGGTTCATCTAAAATTGACAACCATATATGCATAAATATCAATGTCCTGAGTTTATAGAAAATGCTTTATAAGGGCAAGCTTTATCTTTGGAATAATATAGGGTAGAAATTATTCCAAATGATTTGCATTGAATGAAGTGGTAGCTGTTCTTCAGATCAGTGGAGCTGAATTTGGGAACTGGGATAAAACATGAGACAGTTGTTTTATGGATGTTCGGTATTTCTGGCCAGAGTGGAATTTCTCTCCTATAGCTTTCTCTTCCATTGCTTTCAGAAAGCATGAAAGATTCCACGCTTTAATTTAAAGTAGGACAGGTATTTTGGTAACCATCCTCTCAGGCAACAGCAGAACAAGTAAATTATGTGATCATTCATCTCACTTTTGTTTTCGAAATTTGCATACAGGCTGTGCCCACTTGAAAACAATGAACACTCAAGCACATATGTTGTTAAATTGAAGTGATCCATTTGAAGTTGAAATCTTTTCAAAGGTATGTAAGGCATGGGTCCTTTTTACTCTGATTTGTCAAGAAGGTTAATAAATTAATGATAAAAAGGATTAAGTTACTTGAATTTTGAGACAATATTTGATAAAGTTCTGCACATGAGACTTCTAAAGAAATGAATAGAATCAGTGATAAATTAGCTTGCCAAATTGAGTGCTGTCTGGCAACATAAAGCAGAAGGTGGTGATAAATGGACATATTCACTGGTGGTTCCATGAAAGCTCATTCTGAATCCTGCACTCTGCTCATTACTCATATTCACAACGAGAAGGACATATCTCATTATATAAGCAAATGATGTAGTTGGCTACTGTTTCAATAAAGATTGATTGGAAGATAGATGTATGCATGGGTCTGTAGGACTTCTTCCCAGGGACCCCAAAGCAATGCTGTAGTACCAAAGGAGCACGCACAATTGCCGACTCCATTTCTTTTGTTTTATCGTTCATGTTGTGTACATAAACACAGGCCAATATTTTCTATTAGATAGCAGGAAAGATTTGCAGAACTAAATGTGCATAAGGCCAAAAAATATATAATGTGGCTTTGAAGTTCATTTTAAATGAAATGGTTGAAGAGATTTGATTTTGCAAGCATGGCAAATGGATATATAAGATGACTGAAGGAGGTGTTATGTATGTTTAGTTTAAATTTCACCGACCTTAAATGCCTAAGAAAGGAAAATGTAAATTGAAGGCAAGATTCAGGGCTTTATGGTAATGGGATAAGGATAATATATGCCTTGCCTTGGAACCAAGTTATATTTGATTATGGTTATTAACTGTGAAACTAAGTACATTCTGTAATCTTTTCATATGTTTTTCAGGTACAAGCATGATTTCAATTGCACAGGATAAATTGGCATATTGGTTTATTATTGTCACATGTACTGAGTCACAGTGGAAACCCATCAGAATGTTCAGACATGGCCTAAGTATGGACAGAGAGAGAGGGAGGGAGAGAGGGGGGGGGGGGGAGAGAGAGAGAGAGAGAGAGAGAGAGAGAGAGACTGAAGTAAGACAGCAGTTCACTGACTTTAAAGGTTCAAAGGTCGAATTTAATGTCAGAGAAATGTATACAATATACATCCTGACATGCTTTTTCTTTGCAAATGTCCACAAAAATAGAGAAGTGCCCCAAAGAATGAATGACAGTTAAATGTGAGGACCCCGAATTCCCCCACAGCTTACCCCTCCTGTGTGTAAGCAGCAGCATACAACGATCCCCCCAATCCCCACCAGCAGAAAAAAAGACAAATCCGTACCATCACAGAGCCCAAGCATGTGTTAACCACTAACAAAGACACAGACCAAAGTTATCCCAAAGGCTTTGCATTTCATCCAACGTTTGACAAACCACAGGCTCTCTCTCTCCCTGGCAAAGGAGAGGGAGATGTCCCCCATTTTCACAGCAAGTGGGAGATACAACAACAACCCGTTGGTTTACGGTGTTAAAAGTCCGTTTCATTGCTTTTTTTGAGCTCTGTGTCAGAAGATCAGAAGGTCTTCGGGCCCACAGAAAATGATTTTTCAACCTCCTGACGACACATGGGTCTCCTGCCATGACACCAGCCCTCGATCCACCCATCTCCAGAGCCCCGAGACCTTAGGCTTCCGAACATGACCGAGATTCTTAGGCCGAACCCTTGGCATGTCGAATGGAACCCTGAGAACGGGTCCCATTTCTGCGAAGAACCAAAGCCTGCATGTAACTCCAAGTCAGGGTCTTCAAAAGGATCCTGAAAGAGAAAAATAAAGATATTAAAGGTGGAAATAGAGCTGTTTCCGAAGATACAAGCAAAGGATCTGCCATTAGGCGCCATTATCCCTCCTAAATTATCCCACCTTTGATGCAGATTTTGCAGAATTTTAAGGGAAAGGCAAACAATAAACATTCGGGCCATTAAATAAAACTCTCAAACTGAAAGTAAAATGCCAACACCACAGCTGAAAGCAATATCTAAATACTAAATGAAAACCAGCGTCAGTCGAAACAGTATTCCTCTTTCTCAGACAAGAACTAAAATAAGAAAGGAAGTGAATGTTACTGTACTTTGCTCGAGTCTCAACAAAAGTACAACAAAAAGAAGGGAGTTAAATTCTATTATAATGAAACAGTAATTAGCTGGCACGTGCATATTCTTGAGTGCAATTGCTAATCCTGATGGTCATCTGCCTATGGGGTGGCCTGTAGACCTCAGAGCAGAGCCTGTGGTTGTGATACCACCCATACGGGTCAGTTCATTACAAATATGCATCATGGTAGTAAAAGGGAGATAAACCAATACATGGATACAGAACAGTACAGTACAGTATACAGTGAATGTGCAATGCAGGTAGACAATAAGATGAAAGTTCAGAATTGATTGCTTATGCAATCCAGAAACACATGGAAGTGTCAAATCAAATGGAGGAACACAAATGGTATTTGTGCACACGCACATGCAATGTAAATTCAGTCTCATTACTGTACAATTACACATCTGTCCTCAGAGGCCCTAAGGTTAATTGGCATGCTATGTAAATTTGTCATAATTATTAGAAACAGGAATATTTGGTGTGGTAATGCCATGGGCTTTCACAAAGAAACCTAGTCTTATCTGTGAGATGAAGGCTTGCCTGCATGTCAGGAAAGAATACAGATTCTTGCTGTGACAAGATTCACAAGTACTGGTCTAGAAATGGTATTGTGCCAGGGAACACTGGATTTTTCTCAAAAGTTCTAGGTGTCTCCGCATGTGGTAGGTAAGACAGGGGAGAGTGAGGCAGGAGGTACAATACTTGCCTGATTAGCTTCCGCCATCAACGTGGTGTGATCATGCATCAGGCAGGCAGGCAGCCAGCTCCCAAACCCTCCCACACTTTGCAGTAGGAAATTACCAGATCAGCCTCACCTCTTGAACCAATTGGCTTCATTGTGAACTTGCGATTTCAAGCTCACAGACCAACAGGAGATCAAACAAATACATTATTTGACTTCTGACCCCTGAAATGGTAATTGCAGAGCACAGTAGTTCTAAAGCAGAGGAAATACACCACTAATTTACCTGCTCCTCTGTAAATTGTCTATGTACGATAATCCTTACTCGGTGGCCCAGGACGTTCATATTAGCATGCATTTATTACCACTTCTATCCATTATGGTGGAAGGCTCAATTCCAAGATTTATGATTAAGGGCAGATCAACAATGGCACATTGAATGTGATCAGATTGTCTATAATTATGAAAATTTGCTAGGTAATTATTAGCCCAAAGCCATTCAATAAAAGAAACATCCAGCTGATAGCTTTTCACAATGCTGTGATTTCAGGCTGAGCTATCAGTTTGGATTCTGGAAGACACTCAATTATGTGGAGTGGAAATAATAGTGAATATTCGTAGTTGTTTGCAGTCACAGTGGGAATTTTTAGGATACTTTGTTATGGCAGCGTTGAATGGGGAAGGGTTAATAGAGCATTAGCTTTCAAGTCCTCATATTCACTTCTCCATCAGAAGAATACCCAGGTGGGACACTGACATCCATTTCCTTGAAATAAACTGCAATGAAGCATGACAAAAGAGAAGAGAGCCTACTTTTGTGGCTGTAGCCACTGTCAAGGTTGCCTGCTAACCCATTTGCTACATGACTCACTAGGTGTCACGCAGCAGGAACTGATGGGAATTTGCAATTTCACAAGAAGGCTTAAACATTTGCTTAAGGAATAAAATAAAAACAACTCTGTTGATCTAGATAAGGCAACAGGGAGCCATGCAAATTCGCAAGGAGAAGGCATTAGATCATAGGAAGAAGTGTTTCTAGATAGCTTATAATTAAATAAATGACTCTGCAATTAACCATGGGTGATAAGAGTACCTTCATTTCCATTTAAATTTGTTATGTTTTCAGAATGTACTAACACATCAAATGCACAATGCACCAAGCCTCTTGCTCTATGCCAGGTTTTTGTTTCCACATGCCTAACCAGTTGGTGGATGGAGCTCTTTGAATGCAAGTGATCCATCTGGTAAAGCAGCCATATGCATAAAGGAGAAGGCTGGATAAATAATTCAAATATTTCAATTCATGATGTGTAAAGTGAAAAAAATCTGTTGACCAGTTGCCCATCACAATGAAGGCACAACAGCAGCTTGCCTTTCTCAGTTGTTTGCATAGATTTGGCACGTCACCTAAAACTTCGACAGACTTCTATAAGTACACAGTGGAGAGTATCCTACCTAGTTGCACCATGGTCTGGTATGGAAACACCAGATGAAAGGGCTCACAGAAAATGATGGACACAGCCCAAGCAACAAAATGCCGGAGGAATTCAGCAGGCCAAGCAGCATCTATAGAAATAGTACAGTCAATGTTTCGGTCTGGAACCCTTGAGCAGGACTGGAGAAAACGATGAGGAGTCAGAGTAAGAAGGTGGGGGAGGGAAGGACGAAACACAAGGTAATAGGTGAAACTGGGAGGGGGAGTGATGAAGTAATTAGTTGAAGTTGATTATTGAAAGAGATACAGGGCTGGAGAAGTAGGCATTTAATAAGAGAGGACAGAAAGCCATGGAAGAAAGAAAAAGGGAGGGGAGTAGCACCAGAGGGAGATGATGGGCAGGCAAGGAGATAAGGTGAGAGAGGGAAAAGGGAATGAGGAATAGAGGGAGGGTGGTCTTACTTGAAATTTGAGAAATCAATGTTCATGCTATCAGACTGGAGTCTACCCAGATGGAATTTAAGGTGTTGCTCCTCCTACCTGAGAGTGGCCCCATCACAACAGCAAGGGAGGCCATGGATGGACATTTTGGAATGGAATGGGACGTGGAATTAAAATGAAGATCCCATTTTTTCTGGCAGGTGCTCAACGGAGCAGTTTCCCAATCAACGTTAGGTCTCGCAGATGTACAAGAGGGCACACCAAGAGCACTGGATACAACAGATGACTCCAACAGACTCACAGGTGAAGTGTTGCCTCACTTGGAAGGTCTGTTTGTGGTTCTTAATGGTAGTGAGGAAGGAACTTCCTAGCTTTTTACTTCACCCTTCCCCCCTCTCTGTTTCTCCTATCACCTTGTATTTCTTCCTCCCCTGCCCCCACCTTCTAACTCTGACTTCTCATCTCTTTTCTCCATACCAGCCCAAAATGTTGAATGTACTCTTTTCCAGAGATACTGCCTGGCTGGCTGAGTTCCTCCAGCTTTTTAGTGTGTTGCTTGGATTTCCAGCATTTGCAGATTTTCTCTTGTTCGTGAGTGGATACAACCCAGTTCATCACAGGCAAAGTCCTCCTAACCCAGAGGTCGGCAACCTGCGGCTCCAGAGCCACATGCGGCTCTTTGATCTCTGTGATGCGGCTCCCCGTGGTTTGTTAGCTTTTGAAATGTAATTCGAAATTTGAAGATTATGGTGATCTTGTACTTTGCGGAGACACCGTTTCCTGGCACATCCGAACAATTAGCCACCGTTCCGACTAAGGGAGATAGCCTACGGGGGTTTGTGAGTACGTGTCTTTTGGAGCATCCGCGCCCATGGGGACTGGTTGAGGGAGGCTTTAAAGCAAGGCTGTTTAGTTCGAATAAAGTTACCTTTGACTGCAGTCTTTATTTTAGCGCTGCATGTAGCGCTACACCGCTACAACGTGTTTTTTATCGCTATTAATATACATCACAACTGCCAATGCCTGACACCCGCCAGTGCGCACTTTCTTTTAATTCTTCGATCCAAGGTAGGCTACCTATGTAGTAACCTTCAACCCAACGTCTTTTTTTCGGAGTTCAAAATGTTTTTGTTGCATGCAGAAATGTAATTTCGTTTTCTCTGCAGGAGTTCATCAATTTCAAAAATGCAACACATTATAGTTTGTTTATACATAGCATAAAGGCAAAAAAAACCCGTTGTATGCAGTGTTATTTCATTTTGTGGCTCCCAGTGTTTTCTTTTCTGTGGGAAATGGGTCCATATTGGCTCTTTTAGTGGTAAACGTTGCCGACCCCTGTCCTAACCGCTGAGCACATTTAGAAGGAGCACAGCCGCAAGAAAGTAGCATCCATCATCAAAGACATCCACCATCTGGGCCATGCTCTCTTCTTGTTGCTACCATCAGACAGGAGGTACAGGAGCTTTAGGTCCCACACCACTGGGTTCAGGAATGGTTATTACACAACAGATATCAGACTGCCGAACTGGCATCGATAACTTCACTCACCTCAAAACTGAAATGACTCCCCAAGTTTCAGGTTCACTCTCAAAGACCCTGGCACTCATATTCTCAGTATTATTTAATTATTATTTGCACAATTTTTTCTTCTTTTTCACATTGGTTGGTTGTCAGTCTTTGTCCATTTATAGCTTTTCATAACTTCCATTCTATTTCTTTATTTTCCAATAAGTGTCTGCAAGAAAATCAATCTGAACATAATATATGGTATATAGTATATACTTAACTTGACAATAAATTTATTTTGACCTTGACTTTGACCAAACTGCAAGGATTAGAACATAAGCTTTTTTGGCATCCTTGAAGCTTTAGTAATGATTTGCCCTTAAAGTGAAATTACTCGTATTCAGAATCAGCAGAGCCAATGAAGTTTTTCTTTCCTGAAGCTAATCTATAAGATTACAATACTGAGAAGGAAATTAGACATCATTTATAACAATAAATTACATTGGTTTAATGTCACAGCACATTGCATCAAGACTACATATGGTTCTCATTAGTAGGCTGCACAATTTCTAGAATGAATTTTACCTCATATATAAGCTCATATGGACTATTGAGACAAAGCTAAGGTTAGAAACAGCATCACACAAGAACAGATGTACAAAACGATACAGGGTGGGTGTGTTCCTGTCAGTTTCATCTAAGGCCATGTGTGAGAGCAAAGTTTTATGATTCTGGGGTCTTTATCCTAATTACACATTATAACAATACGGATCTTTAAGAATTACACAATGCTATTCTGTGAATGAAGGCCACTCTCAAATGGAACTCTGCAAATAACAACGGCCACATGGCTGGTGATCTGATGTGACTGGGATTGAAATGGTATTAGATGTTCTGCTTCTATGACATTCAAATAGTTTTCGAAGTGATTGATTTCACCAATCTGGCTACCTCATAGATTCCAGTGATAGGTCTTGCTTTTGGGTCAGGCTGTCTTTGAAACAGTTAGTGTTAGGATGAGTGGTAGATTAAGTCCTTGAGCTCAGGCTAGATTGAAAAGGCCAGTCCTTTACAAATCGAGAGCAATGCACAAAATGCTGGAGGAACTCAGCAGGTCAGGCAGCATCAATGGAAATGAATGAATAGCCAATGTTTTGGGTGGAGACCCTTAATTGGGACTGGAAAGGAAGGGGAAGGAGGCCAGAATAAAAAGATAGGGGGAGGGAAAGCAGTACAAGCAAGAAGGTGATAGGTGAAAACAGCTGAGTAGGGGAGGAAGTATGAAGCAGGAAGGTGATAGCTGGAAAAGGTAAAGGAGAAGGAAGGGCCTGATAGGAGTGGAGATTGGGCCATGGAAGAAAGAGAAGGAGGAGGAGCAACAGTGGACGGTGATGAGCAGATGAGGAGAAGAGGAGAGGTGAGATGTGAACCAGAGTGGGGAATGAAAGAAAACAGAAGTGATGGGGGAAATTACCAGAATATAGAGAAATCAATGTTCATGCCATCAGATTGGAGGCTACCCAGGTGGAATATAATGTGTTGCTCCTCCAACCTAAGATCCATTCACTTAAAGAATTTCATAAATAGGTTCACTTCTTTATGAATAAATAAGTTATTAGTAGAGACCCATAACAGACGTTTCCAATATTCCACATGTCTGGAGGAGGCTGAGCTTTTGAATGATGATGGTTGGGTCAGGCACTACACACACACACACACACACACACACACACACACACACAAATAGGGTATAGCTTCTTCTCGCTTTCTGCCTGAGCAGGCCTCTGGGGTGGCCTGATGGGGAAAAGGCAAGGAAATGTGAGTCTCGTGTCTCCTGCTGTTATTCATAATATATCCGTGCCTCAGTACTGCAGAAATAATACCCAGCCATATGACATCACTGTTGCTTATTAGACATTATTTGCGCTGAGAGATAGAGAATTGTGTTATTTAAGTCACTTTGCATACTATGGTCACCAAAACTATTGATTGTATTTTACAAGCCACTTTATGTAATGGAATGAATTCTCTATTGCAGTGTCACCATACTGACAGCCTTAAAAACAATGAAAACAAGGTGTTAATACTGCTGGGGGGAAAATTCTCAAGAGCATAATTACCGTGTCCTTCAGGACATCTCAGAACACCCAATGGATTGAGCTCCAGTATAAATCACTTACAGCAATGTAGATCACACAACTGAGTTAGAATTAAGAGCAATAAGAACATTTGTCAGCATAATGCAGATTTGATATAAAGACCCATTACAGATTTACTCAAAGAAATATAGGATGTGGTAGAAAATTGATGCTTATTGTAATGATATTGCTGCAAGTGCTTGAAACCATGTCTATATTAATAGGGCCACAGAGATCTAGATTGAACTTCTCAAGAAAATGTTGTGGGAAGAAGGAGAATCAGTAATACCGATTTTCCCAGTGCCAATTTTTTCCCACCAAAAAATGATTGTAGCTGGAACCAATCACTTTGTCAATGGGAACAAGGAAGACAAGATATATCTCTCATAAATTTGACTCTCAGATGCATGATCATGAAATGGTGACAGAAGAGAAAAAATAGTTGTTGTTCGTTAAAGGTTTGAGTGGACTCTAAACACACAGTAGCTGATCTTAAAAATTAAACCAACATTTATGTGTATTCTTCTTCATTGATTAATAAAACTGATTTTCTGAAATTCTAATGTTTAAGTCCTCAACCTTGCTCTAAATCTGTGGTTCCCAACCCATGGATCCCTATCATAACTGAGGGGTCTATGGACCCCCGGTTGGAAACCCCTGCTCAAAATGTTCTGATGGACTTTTGAACCAATAAGTACAGAAACATAGGGATTGCATTAGTTATTTTTAATTAGAAGCTGGAGTTTACCTCATCTAAAGGGCAGAAATTGATGCTTTCGGGGCAGGACAGTCTCATACCAATCATTGTTCTCAGGACTGTGGTGCTTGAATGACTGCAATTCAGTCAAATTGCCCTCAAAAGATTAATGTTAAAACAGGAAAGGTTGCCTCTTGTAAGCGCCTGCAAACTAAAGGTACCTCCTCGATTAGAAAGAAAATGCTTTGTAGTGTCGGCGTTAATGAACTGTAGTAGAGTTGCTTACACTGTGTCAAATTGAAACTCTTTAAAATTATTGAGTAAATTAATCTATTTTCCATTTCTTTAACCATTACTTTCCTGGTATAGCTTGCATTTTTACTAACACAAGAGAGACTGCAGATACTGGAAATCTGGAGCAATACACACACAACAAACTGATCAGGTCAGACAGCATCTATGGAGGGAAATGAACAGAAAATGGGTGACATTTGAGGGGCATTTGGTATTTTTGGGCCTGTACTCACCGGAATCTAGAAGGATCCATGGGGATATCATTGAAACCTACCAAATATTGAAAGGACTAGGCAGGGTTTATGTGGAGAGGACGTTTTTTATGATGTGGGTATCCAGAACTAGAGGGCACAGTCTCAAAATTGAAGGGTGACCCTTTAGGACAGAGGTAAGGAGGAATTTTTTAGCCAGAGAGTAGTAAATCTGTGAAATACTCTACCATAGACTATCATGGAGGTCAAGTCCATGTATATATTTAAGGCGGAAGTTGATCGTTTCCTGATTGGTCAGGGCATCAAAGGATATGGCGAAAGGCAGGTGTATGGGGTTGAGTGTGATCAGACATGATAGAATGGCGGAGCAGACTCAATGAGCTGAATGGTCTAATTCTGCTCCTATGTCTTATGGTCTTATGGATATAATCACAACAAACAACAGGTTTTATTTACCAAGTGTGGCCTGAACTTACACTTGGTGACCTGTTTCAGACATTCTGAAGGTAAAAAATGTGGAAAATTTTTGGGAAAGATGTACCTGCTAGACAGTAAAATGAACCTCCAATGATTAAAAAAATGCCACCATATCTATGCGTCGATTAAGAAATGCGAGCAGAAAAAAAGATAAAAATAGGTGAAGTTAGGGTCTTGGCCCAAAACATCAACAGTTTATTCATTTCCATAGATGCTGCTGGACCTGCTGAGTTCCTCCAGTATTTTGTGTGTGTTATTATAGATGAAGTTTGCTGTTTCTTTTGCAGTCTCTATGAATATATTTAATTTAATCTCCATATAAATTCCATAAGGGCAAGCTTTCTCGCGTATCTCAGCTTTTTGTGTATGATTTGTGAATTCTGTAAGAGAGAGTAACCTTGCAACTGATAAAGATGCTTTTTTTAAAACTAAATATATTGTCATTTTTAGTTCTAAAATTTCCAACCACTGCCTGTTGGAATGTACTCGTTCTCCACATGATCATGTGGGGTTTTCTCCAGGTGCTCCAGTTGCCTTTCACATTCCAAAGAAGCACCAGTTGGTAGGTTAATTGATTGTAAATTGTAAATTGTCCTGTGATTAGGCTAGGCTTAAATCTGGGTTTTACTGTGTGGTGTGGCTCAAAGGGCTGGAAGGGCCTATTCCACACTGTATCTCAATCAAACCAATAAATAAAAATTCAACAAAAAAATTGATGAATTATAGAAATAGCTAAGCATTTTATATGTTTCTTATTATCTATTCCTCTCAGTGCTATGGCTGTAGTGATGAGACCTACGGGTCAAAGGTATGGTTAGAAATTGTAAATACAACTGTAGAATTTCACAAGAACCGGATAATTAAATGCAATTATGACCTGTTCTCCTCTGGAGCACTTGCTTTACTTGGATACAGGATTCCATGTACTTGATGTACTTGCGCAAATTGCTGGATCACAGCAATATGTCAAATAGCATGTAGCAC
This sequence comes from Hypanus sabinus, assembly GCF_030144855.1. Taxonomy (NCBI): domain Eukaryota; kingdom Metazoa; phylum Chordata; class Chondrichthyes; order Myliobatiformes; family Dasyatidae; genus Hypanus; species Hypanus sabinus. Next base: position 127,903,109 of record NC_082710.1, on the reverse strand, counting down.
TCATGATAATGTCAAATATAAAACAGTATTGCACACATGGGATCTGTAAACAATGCAGCGACAGAAATTAACTGAAGAGCCAAAGTCAATTTCAATGCTATTTAAAGGGTTTAGTGCCAATTTTAGGAAGTCCAAAGGATAATCTTTTATCAAGCTGAATGATTTTTTCCAAGTAATTGCCATTCACTGTCCAATTGCCCACTCACTCCTTTTTTAGTAAGCTTCACTGGTCATTTCTCTGAAAGACATTTAACTTTATTTTTGCCAACTGACTCATCCTTCATGCCACCACCACATAACCCAATTTGACCCACAATCCTTCTCTGCACAAATCCTTTCATCATGTGAAACCCTATCCTCATTGTGATTGTGAACTGCCCACGTGCTTCTCTGGAGAAACTCACAATCACAGCTATGATTGTCGCCCTCTCTCTATACTTCTCTTCTCACATGTCCCCCTCGCTGTGATAACTCCCTCCCCAAACATACTCTTTCCCACCTGCAAATCCTAACCCACCTCTTTCCTTTTGCAACCCCAATGATTTTCGTCTCCTCTGTTTGTTTCACTTAGACAATAACCTCCCCAAACTAAGACATTCTCTTCCACCTACTAGTTCACACTTGCTATTTCTAAGATCTTCAAGCCAGGAGGTCAAGGATGAAAGAACTCTAGGCAAGGTTTAAAGTGTAAAGCATAATCCACAGTACTGTATTCCTAGGGGCTTATCAGAGATTCAACGGTACTGCATTCAAAGGTACATTTAGTGTCAGAGAAAGGTATACAATATACATCCTGAAATTGTTTTTTAATCAACCATCCATGAAAACACAGGAGTGCTCCGAAGAATAAATGGCAGTTAAATGCTAGAACCCCAAAGGCCCCTGCCAGCTCCCCCATCGCACACATAAACGTCAGCAAAACAACAATCCCCCCTCCCCCACCAGGAAAAAAAAAGTATCAGCCCCCACTACCAAGCACTCAGGCGTGTAGCAAAGCATCAATAAGACACAGACTTGCAGTACCCCAAAGATTACTCATTCACATACCACAGGCCTTCTCTCTCCCTACTAATGGAAGAAGGGGTGTCTCCGAGAGGGGAGACATAACAAACAACTGGCTGGTTTACAATGTTAAAAGTCTGTTGCGTCACTTTTTCCAGGCTCTGCACCCAAAGAACTCGGGCCTGTGGGCACACAGCCGGAGATCTTCTGTCTCCCTCGGCATACCGATCTCCTGCTTGAGATCGGTAGGATCTCCTGCCTGGACACCGACCTTCTGTCCGCCTGCTTCCAGAGCCATGAAATCCCAAAACTGCGAAGGTGAAGTAGTCTTCTAGGCTGTGTCTTTGCTGGTAAGAATAACGGCCCGTTGTGAGACCCTGACAGCAGGTCCCATTCCCGCAAAGAATCAAAGTCAACATGAAAATCCAGGTCAGGTCTTCAAAAGAACTCTGAAAGGGAAAAATAGAGATATTAGAATTAGAAACAGAGCTGCTTATGAAGATGCAAGCAAAGTGGTTGCCGTTAGGGACTTAGTGATATTCAAGGCCTCTGTTGGTCAGGGCTGACTATGGATATTGCATCCTACTGTCTAGGTACGCAAGCCAGGTCAGTACAATATGGAGAGCAAGCTGTTGCTCATGTTGCAAGCTCCCTCTCTCCACATAACTGATGAACCCAGAGGAAAAGCAGAGACCAACGCAGTTTGGCACGAGCAGTGTCACAGGGCTTGCCAGTCAGTATTGAATTCAACAAAGGACTGCCTGAGGAACACCAGCTCTGGGTTGTTCCCTTGGGGTTTTACTCCCAAAGCCTTCCCTATGTGTGGGAATAGCTGCAGGACAGTGAAAGTTTAAGATGAGATTGTACCTTCCAGATGAGCTGCTGACCATGGCCAATGAGCCCCATCTGCCCGATGTGATGGGTTTAAAGGTGCCTGATGCCTGCCTTGGAGCCTTCTCCTGTCAGCAGAGCCAATTCTGCTGGGCTTAATAGCTAAGATGCTTGTGAGGAACAGGAGCTGGGTCCTGTGAAAAAGGTCTTGGCCCAAAAAGTCAACTGTACTTTTTTCCATAGATGCTGGCTAGCCTGCAGAGTTCCTCCAGCATTTTGCGTGTGTTGCTTGGATTTCCAGCATCTGCAGATTTTCTCTTGGTTGTGACAGGAAATGGACTTGGTTGTCACAGTCTATTTTTGAGGCACACACCACTGGAAGCATTTAATAATACTGGAAGCTTGTCCTCATTACCATCCCCGGCTATAAGAACCTTAAGGAAGCATTATTTGTTGAGGCATCGGTAATTTTAAGAATTATTCAACCTATATTAGAATAGTTCATTTGAACTTGACATTTGTTTTGATCACAAACAAGAGAGCATCTGCAGATGCTGGAAATCTGAGCAACACTCATAAAATGCTGAAGGAACTCAGCAGGTCAGGCAGCATCTATGCAAAAGAGTACAGTGGACGTTTCAGGCAGAGACCCTTCAGCAGGACTGAAGAGGCCATAATGCTTCATTCTGAGATGAGTGAGTCGATGCCTTTTTTGCACATTTGAAGGGAGAATAGAACTACACCTGTGCGAATCCCTGCAGCATCTAGCAACATGTTGATCTCCATCTCAGAAGCCAAATTAAAAACATCATTCAGGATCAAACTTCAGGATGAATTTGATCATATTAGATCACTGGCCCTGAAAGGTTCTTTTACCTTAAGCTCTCTAGTCAATTCTGGATCATTGCACAACAGCCAAGGCAGAATAGCTGACCCCCTAGCGTGCTCAGCTACTAGCTACTCTGAGAAGTCATCTTGGAGGCATTCCAGAAATTCCTCCTCCTGGGATCCAGCAACAGCCTAATTCTCCCAATCTACCTGCATATTGAAATCCACTATTACTATTGTAACATGCCCTTTTGACATGCATTTTCTCCCTCCCATTGTAATTTGCAGACTACCTCCTTATTATTGCTTGGAGGTCTTTATATAACCCCAGCATTTCCTCCAGCATCTTGTGTGTGTTGTTAAAGATGAAGTTTGGTGGTGGTGGTGTAGTGGCATCAGCTCTGGACTTCAAGGGAGATGGTCTTGAGTTCAAACCCAACCTGGGCAGCAGCAGAATCTGTGCGGAAGAAAGGCCTGGTGATCTACTTCCATATCCTGCCGTGAAAACCCTACAGACTCTATGGTCTATGAGGTCACGAGTCAGATTTGACAATGACTGAACAACAGCAACATATAACTCCTGAAGGTCTTTTTACTCCTGCAGTTCCTTAGTTCTACCCACAGCGATTCACCAGCTTTGAAACCTATGTCACCTCTTTCTAATGATTTGATTTAATTTTTTTACCATCAGAGCCATGACACCCCCCTTTGCCTACCATCCTGTCCTTCTGATACAACGTGTATCTTTGAACATTAATCTCCCAGCTATAATCTTGTTTCAGCCATGATTCAGTGATGCCTACAACATCATACATGCTAATCTGTAGCAGTGCTACAAGTTCATCTACCTTATTCTGTATACTGCACACATTCAAATATAACACCTTCAGTCCTGTATTCACCCTTTTCGATTTTGTTCACCTTTTATGTTGCAACTCATCTTGTTGACTGCAGTTCTGCCTCTTCAGACTCTCCTTGCTGGGAGTCTCACTACACATTGGCTTTGATTATAAATCAACTACCTCATCTGCAGCTCTATAACCCTGGTTTCCATCCTCCTGCCAAATTAGTTTAAACCCTCCCATACACTTGTAGCATACCCACCTGCAAGGATATTGGGCCCCCTTGGATTCCGTCTTAACCCACCTCTTTTGTACAGGTTGTAGCTTCCCCAAAATAAATCCCAATGATCTATAAATCTGAACCCCTGCCCCCTGCACCAGTTCCTCAAGCATGCATACACATGACAAATCATCCTATTGTTACCCTCACTGCCAGATGGCACAGACAGTAATCCAGAGATTACTATCCTGAAGGTCCCATTTTTTAAACTTTCTACCTAGCTCCATAAAATCTCTCTTCAGGATCTCCTCACCTCATCTACCTATGTATGCCAATATGCACCAAGACTTCTGGCTGCTGACCTTCACCCTTGAGAATGCTGTGGACCCAAACCAAAACACCCCTGACCCTGGCACCAGGGAGGCAACATACCATCCGGATGTCTCTATCAAATCCACAGAATCTCACCTCTGTTCCTCTGACTATGGAATCTCTTTTCAACACTGCAGTCCTCTTCAGAGCCGCAGCACCAGACTCAGTGCCAGAGGCCTGGTCACTGCGGCTCCTCCCTGGGAGGTCACACAGTATCTAAAGTTGTATACTTATCAAACAGTGGAACAGCCATAGGTGTACTCTGCACTGGCTGGGCATTTCTCTTCCCTTTCCCGACAGTTGCCTAGTTACCTGTCTCCTGCAAACGAGGTGTGACTAACACCCTGTAGGTCCTACCTATCACCTCCTCATTCCGCTGTATGAGCTGTAGATCCAGTTCTTTAATACATTCTCTTGAGTCGTACATCAGCGCACTAGGTGCAGATGTGTTTATCTGGGAGACCTCCAATCTCCCAGACTTCCTACATCCCACATAGAGTACTCAGCTCTTCCCCGGGAGCCATTCTCACTACACTACTGCGCCCCAACGGATGAGGAACAAACCAATAAGAATAAAAGGAGAGAAACTTATCAGATACGTTACCTTGCCCAAGCTTGATGAGCCAAAGCCACTCTGAAGACTGACACAACCAAAAGAATGGCCGTTCCACTTGCACATGCGTTATTTTTATTCACAGAATAATAAAGTGGATTCTGATTTTGATCCCATACCTGTAGTCCTTTTCAATGAAATTACATCGCAGTAGCCACTAGACTTAATTTTAAATTGTATCAATAACCTCAAAATCATGACTGTACGTTAGTTGTATAAATAGAAAGCTCTGCTGAGATTTGCATCACTCATAAACAAGTAAATATCCTGCATTCAGGCAATCATTTTCTATTAAATTATTATCCACTCAGATCTACTTTGTATCCTGTGCAAGTAATTTAATTAAATAAGCAAATAGCTTTGTACCCCATTGTTTGAATTAGCGGCCTTGTGTAATGAAGAATAACAGATACATTGTAACAAATGTATCAGTTGTTGAACAAATTCAAAGATAGAGACATGTAAAGCAAAACTCACTTTTTTTTGGGGGGGAGATATTCTCTTAACCATTGGAAACTGAGGGTAATAAATTTATATAGAAAGATGGAAAATAAATAGTAATGATGGATTAATCTTGGGTGACTTTTTCTGTTCAGTTGGTAAAATTAAATTTGCGTCATTGGCAACTTTGTTGCTTCTGAAGACTAAATTTGATTATAGAGCACCTTGAGGAATTTGCGTTATGAGACTTACAGTGGGACTTATTAGTGGTGTATTGTTAACAAGTAAATGCTTTGTGTAGATACTCATCCCCTGCACCATACATTAGATCCATGTATCTTGTAACAGGCACACATTAAACATTAAGTCCAAAATGTATGTTTATTGACTTCAAAGCATCACTATTCAGAAGCCAGTACAATATATTCAGTACTGCTAATTATCGACAAATTCCTATGCAGATCGATACGTCAATGCACATTTTGTAAGTTGATGAAATTAACTGCATGTTAGAACGTTATTGTGCCTATTGAAATTGAACAATTCAAATCAAATTTAATTCAATATACCCGCTCCCTCACTCTTCTCTCTCCCATCTCTGTCTCTCGCCCAACTCTTGACTTTCTTTCCAGCTCTGTCTTCCTTCCCATTGCTTTCTCTCCTTCTCCAGGCATAGCAGGGCTAAATCTTTCAATTAATATGTTTCAACATTTAATCAGCTATAACTGAACATGTACTGGTCATCAATTCTTCTTTCAAATTCAGTATTTCTACTGATAATATCTGGGATAGTAGAAAGGTAGACATCCTAAGATTTAGTGAACCATGCAGCAGAGATAGATAAAAACACAAAATGCTGGCAGAACTCAGCAGGCCAGACAGCATCTATGGGAGGAGGTAGTGACGATGTTTCGGGCCAAAACCCTTCATCAGGAGTGAAGTAACATGGGATGGTCAAGAGGGGATAAGAAGTGGGGACCCCCCTTGACCATCCCATGTTCTGCCAGCATTTTGTGTTTTTATTTATTTCCAGCATCTGCAGATTCACTGGTGTCGTCAGCAGAGATAGATATTGCTTGAACTTTAAATTTGTGCCAATTGTTCCTATTTGTCTATTACTTGTCATAAGCCTGGAAGTATTTCTTTTCCAAGTTTATAGTCTATTAATTCTAAAAGTTAGTGTTGAACCTCTGTCTAACACCCTGAAGCCATGATTTCAAGTCATGAATACGTGTTCTATTACCTTTGCCTTGAACCCTCCCCACTGTCGTGAGGATGTGCTTTCATGGTTTTATTGAATTATTTCCCACAGGTCACAGGGTCTTTAGCAATGATGCTCAGTCTCAAATCAGAGTGGATATCTAAATGGAGCTGAAAGGCCATCACCTGAAACAACTTTTCACTTCTTCCCACGAACTACTGCATAAAAAGCAAATTATGCTTACCAACTTTCTTGGGATTTCTTGGCTGTTTTACCAACATGAGAGCAGCTTCTCTGCAGGGCTGGTGCACTATAGTGGAGGATCAAGTCAAAGGCTAGCTTCAATTGCAGTAATTAATTTCATGAGTTACTGATCCACATAGTGGGAATGAAGAGCAAGATGCAGATTCAGGAGTATTTAAACAGCCAAAGCAGATTCAGGTTGGAGGAGCAACACCTTATATTCCATTTGGGTAGCCTCCAACCTGATAGCATGAACATCAATTTCTCAAACTTCTGGTAATGCCCCCCCCCCCGCCCCTTCACCATTCCCTATTCCCATTTTCCTCCCTCACTTTATCTCCTCACATGCCTATCACCTCCCTCTGGTACTCCTCCCCCTTTTTTTTCTCCATGGCCTTCTGTCCTTTCCTATCAGATTCCTCCTACTCCAGTCCTGTATCTCTTTCACCAATAAACTTCCCAGCTCTTTACTGCACCCTTCCCCCCTCCCATCCACCTCCTCGTTTCACCTGTCATCTTGTGGTCCTTCCTCCCATCACCCCATTTTCTTACTCTGACATCAACTTTTTTTCCAGTCCTGATGAAGAGTCTCAACCCAAAACATTGACTGTACTCCTTTTTTATAGATGCTGTCTGGGCTGCTGATTTCCTCCATCATTTTGTGTATGCTGCTCGGATTTTCAGCATCTGCAGATTTTCTCTCGTTTAAGTATAAACTCCCTTATTTTTGCCTTCTGCGGATCTTCAAGCAACCGTTCTCTGGATAACCACGTTCCTACCAGTGGTCTGTCAGAGGAGATGTCAGTGAGGAGGGCAGGGAACTGGAGGCAGCACTGGTGGGAGCAGGAGGTCCAGGGCAGTGATGGTGAGAGCAGGTCATTAAATGCGGCAGCAGGGCAGTGACAGCAGTTCATTGAATGCAATACCAACAGGGTCAAAGGGCCAGGAACCATCAGAAATATCACCTGCCGTGGTAAATATCATCCTTGAGCAAGTGTTTAGTCTGCTTTATTAGGTTCTGCATTGTTTGACCATTTATGTAGCGTGAGAAGTGCTGGTAGAAGTCTTCTTATTATTGTGTTCCACTCCCACAATTTCAGGAATCAATCTACAGACCTGCACCTACTGCATCAACAGGAGGTATCATTTCCTGCAATGTTTAGAGAGAATATGTATTTTGTAAAAACTAATTCATACTTACTGGAACTCTGGATCCACAACTCGTCCTGTTGCAGAGGAAAATGCCAATAGGACACTGCCAATGTGAAACCTTTGCCTGAGCAGAATCAACCAAGCACCAGGTTTATCATTGGCTAGGCTGTATGATTCATTACATTTCACTTTAAGTGTTGCATGTTACCCTTTTAGGAAAATGGTTAATCTGCACATTGTATAGAGCATGACTTTAGACTTGTACCCTTCATGTGCACTCTCTTTTCCTGCATTAGCAAGGCATTGCAGTGAAAAGATACTGGGGGTAGTTAATGGCCAGACAACAAGGAGTGGAACTTAAGTGATAGACAATTTAAGGTCTCAGATGCTCTGCTTGAGCCATCAGGGTTGGTGATAGCTTTAGGAATTGGGGTTGCAACTAACTTCTGTTGGATAGAGCAGTTTTGGAGAATGTCAGGATGAAGGCCGGTGGTCAGTGAAGCAGAGGGAGTAAAGGGCATATCAGATGTTACAGCTGTTATTATTAGTTTTACATAATAATAATCAGAAGAAAAACACAGAGGTGGGAAAACATGTCGAACTTCATTTTTACCTGAGTGACATCTGCATTTATTACATGGTGGTGTAATGTCTTGCGTCTGTCACATATGTTTACATATAACCTGTAATGAATTATGTAAACAAAAAAGAAGGCTTACTAAACAATATATTTACAATATTACTCAAATATTACTAAAATGTTAAATACACAAAACTCCTCTCTGCTTAACTATAATCTCTAACTCAGGGCAGCACACACAAAATGCTGGAGGAACTCAGTAAGTCTGGCAGCATCTAAGGAAATGATGAAATAGTCAATGTTTCCAGCTGACGCTTTCTTTAGGAAAGGAAAGGAAGGGGAAATATGACAATAAATGGTGAGAGGAGGGGAAGGAGGATAGCTAGAAGGTGATAGTGAAGCCAGGAGTGTGATAAAGTTAACTGTCTGGAGAGGAAGGAATCTGATAGGAGAAGTGAGTGGATATAGGAGAAAGAGATGGAACGACAGATCCAGGAGGGAGTGATAGATAGTTGAGAAGAGGTAAGAGTATAAAATGCATCTCAACTTATATGTAATTATATAATATAGTATACTATATTAATACATTCTCTGTACACACATCCACAGCATAGTAAATTTTAAATTGTCCCATTCAAGCCTGAAGTTTTAACCATTGTGGAGGATTTCTTACTTTTGTGGGATAACATCTTTCCTGACAAGGGGTGGTCATTTTGCTTGGAAGGTGAGACTCACACCTGTGAAACAATCTTGGGTTCTGGGGCCTCCTGCACAGAGCTTGTAGGAGTTGTCTCTGGGACTGCATGAAATGGTTCTGACAGCTCTTGACACCTTTTTCTCCAGCAATTGACTCCGCTTTCCTCAACTGATCGATGTATTGTGAACAAATGTCATCAGATACAATCTACACTGTGTATGACAATGGTCCTGTTCTGTCTTTAATCTTTCCAAGTACCCACTTATGAGACTTCTTAAGTCACTTGACAGGCCTGCTTGTCCAGGAGTGAAAGATTGAACATCCTTGTTTGAGGACTCCCGACTTTGTCTCACTTGTTTCTCCTGCATACTTCTTCCGAGATTGGGTTTGAAGAGATGAAAATGAAAATGCTAGGGACTTCTCAAAACAGCATGGTGAGTTTTTTGTTGTCTAGGGCGCTACATTGCAATATGCAAGGAGGAAATGGGCGAGCTTCTGATTCAGTGTCAGTGTAGTGTGTTCTGCTGACATTGTTCGCAGTGTTTTCTTTAGACTCTGGACAAGCCTCTTCACCAAGCCATTTGAAGGCAGATGTAAAATGTCTTACACCTTTCATTTTCAAGAATGACTGAAATTGTTCCACAAACAAACTTGGTCCACTGTCACTGACTATGTGTTCTGAACACCAGTCCTTGAGAAAAAGGTTCTCAACACATCAACATTTTATGAGCCCATTGAGGAGGCTTTAGGGAACACTTCTGGCAACTTTCTAGCTGCATCCACAGCTACAAAGAAATTTGTGCTCATGAATGATCTGGCAAAATCTACATGAATCGTCTGCCTGGGCAATGCATACTATTTCCAGGGATGAAGAGTTGCTGCTCTTGGCATCTTCTGGACATGTTGGCATCCCAGTCAGTCCGTGGAAAATTATTCAATCTGTTGATCTGTTGCAGGACACTAAGCAAAGTTTCAAGCCAATACTTTTGTTTTGACTGTACCTAAATGACTGATATGTAGCTCCTCCAACACTTCAGCTCTCAGCTTGGATGATACAATGACTATCAATCCCCACATGTGGCAACCCCCCATCAACAGCAAGTTCATCCCCGCTGGAATTTCTGCTGCACATGCCAACCATTTTGGTGGCCCAATAGATCTGGGGCAGTGTGGGGTCTTTTCTGGTTTCCCTTTGGACGGTCTCTACTGTAATAGGGATTGCATTGCGGAGAATGTGTCAGAAGAAATGTCCTCTGTTGTAAATTGTTCAGGTATTTCCTTTTACACAGGTAAATGGGACAATCCATCAGCATTTTCATGATTATTTGTCCTCCTAAGTTTGTTCTTGAAATTGTGTCCTCCAAGAAACAGAGGCCATCTCTGCATTTGTACCATTGCCGTTAGTGGAACACACTTCAGTAGATTGAAATTGGACACTTGCAGATAATGATCTACAACAAGAGTAATCTCTCTTCCATAGAAGTAATGATTGAAACACTTTACACCCAAAAGCAGACTCAAGGCTGATCTGTTAATCTGTGTGCTGTGGTAAGGCAACATGATACAAAGGGGCATTCATTTCCATTCCTCATAACATGTGAGATTATTGCTAATATAGCATACGGTAAGGTGTCACAGGCAAGTTACACTGGATGATGTGGATCATTATATGTGAGTGCAATGACTGATGTCACCATTTCCTTTACCTTTTGGAAACCCACCACTCAATGCTTTGTCCATGGCCATTTCTTCCCGTATGTAGCAATGAGTTCAAGGGGTGGAGCACTGTAGCCAGATTTGACAGGTAATTGTAATTGACAAACCCTAAAAAGAACCACAACTGTGACCTGTCCTTTGGCCTTGGGGCATTAGCTAATGCTTGAATTTTTCAGCATGCTTGTGTAACATTTGCGCGAATATAGTGTGATCACATTAAGCGATGCTTGATTTAATGAATTCATGCTTGATGCGTCATGCTCTGAGCCCAGAATTTTCTGATCTTTTAATACTGCCTTGAGAATTTTGGATTGGTTCCTTGTCATCACATCAGTAAAAGTGACGCCATCCAGGATCTGCTCTGGGAGACCTATGACCTGTTCAAAAGTGACGGGTTACACCTGAACCTGAGTGGTCCAATATTTCTGTGGGCAGGTTTATTAGAGCTGTTGGGGAGGGTTTAAACTAATTTGGCAGGGGATGGGAACTGGAGCGAAGGGACTCAGGATAGGACAGATGGTAAAAAAGTGAAGTTAGCAAGCAGGCAGATTGTCAGGAAGGGTAGGCAGGTGATAGGACTTAGTTGCAGCCAACATGCTGAGTATCTGTACATTAGGGATGCCTAATCAGGAAGGATAGCAAATACGGTACTCAAGCTGTTGTATCTAAATGCGTGTAGTATAACAAATAAGGTGGATGATCTGGTTGCACTATTACAGATTGCCAGGTGTGATGTTGTGGCCATCACTGAATCGTGGCTGAAGGATGATTGCAGCTGGGAGCTGAATGACCAAGGTTAAATGTTATATTGGAGGGATAGGAAGGTAGGCAGATGGGGTGGTGTTGCTCTACTGGTAAAGAATGGCATCAAATCAGAAGAAAGATGTGAAAGAATATCAGAAGATGTTGAATGCTTGTAGGCTGAGTTAAGAAACTGCAAGAGTAAAAGGACGTTGATGGCAGTTGTGTACGGTCCTTCCAACAGTGCTGGGAGGTGGACCACAGATTACAACTTCTTCACTGTGGAAGACGCTAGCAGTATGTCTGATGCTGTAGTGTATGAAGGAAGAGAAGTGGATGCAGTTACAGATACAAGAGAGAAGGTGCTCAAAAAGCTGAAAGAACTAAAGGTACATAAGTCACCCGGACCGGATGAATTGCACCCTAGGGTTCTGAAAGAGATAGCATTAGATATTATGTGGCATTAGAAATTGCAAATGTCACTCCATTCTTTAAGAAAGGAGGAAGGCAGCTGAAAGGGAATTATAGACCAGTTAGCCTGACCTCAGTGGGTGGGAAAATGTTAGAGTCAATTATTAAGGATGAGGTGATGGAGTATTTGGTGAGACTGGACAAGATAGTACAAAGTCAGCCTGGTTTCCTTCTGAGAAAATCCTGCTTGACGAACATGTTAGAATTCTTTGAGGAGATTATAAGTAGGATAGATAAAGGGGATGTAGTGGATGTTCTGTATTTGGACTTTCAGAAGGCCTTTGACAAGGTGTTACACATGAGGCTGCTTAACAAGTTAAGAGCCCATAGTATTACAGAAAAGTTACTAATGTGGTTAGAACATTGGCTGATTGGTAGGAGGCAGCAAGTGGGAATAAAAGGATCCTTCTCTGGTTGGCTACCAGTGACTAGTGGAGTTTCGCAGGGGTCAGTGTTGGGCCCACTTCTTTTTAGGTTGTACAGTGTATATAAACGATTTAGATGATGGAGTATAGATGGCTTTGTTGCCAAGTTTGCAGATGATATGAAGATTGCTGGAGGGGCAGGTAGTGTTGAGGAAACAGGTGGGATGCAAAAGGACTTAGACAGAATAGGAGAAAGGACAAGTAAGTAGCAAATGAAATACAATGTTGGAAAATGCATGGTCATGCACTTTGGTGGTGGAAATAAATGTGTAAACTGTTTTCTAAATGGGGAGGAAATCCAAAAGTCTGAGATGCAAAGGGATTTGAGAGTCCTCTTTCAGAACTCTCTAAAGGTTAACTTGCCAGTTGAGTCAGCAGTGAGAAAGGCAAATGCCATGTTAACATTCATTTCAAGAGGTCTAGAATACAAGAGCAAGGATGTGATGCTGAGGCATTATAAGGCACTGGTGAGGCTTCACCTAGAGTATTGTGAAAGTTTTAGGTTCCTCATCTTAGAGAAGATTGACATTGGAGAGGGTCCAGAGGAGGTCCACAAGGATGATTCTAGAAATGAAACGGTTATCATATGAGGAACGTTTGATGGCTCTGGGTCTGTACTTATAATTAAGGATGAGGAGGGATCTCACTTAAACCTTTCAAAAGGTAAAAGTTCAAGATAGGGTAGATGTGGAAAGGATGTTTCCCATGGTGGGAAAGTCTAGGACAAAAGGACACAGCCTCAGGATAGAGCGGTGCCCTTTCAAAGCAGAGATGCAGAGAAATTCCTTTTGCCAAAGGTAGGTGAATTTGTGGAATTTGTTGCCTTCTGCAGCTGTAGAGGCCAGGTGATTGGGTGTATTTAAGGCAGAGATTAATAAGTTCTTGATCAGACATGGCATCAAAGGTTACATGGAGAAGGTCGGCAGTTGGAGTTGAGGAGGAGAAGGAAAAAGGATTGGCCATGATTGAATAGAGGAGCAGACTCGATGGGCCAGATGGCCTTATTCTGCTCCTATGGCTTAAGGTCTTATTGATCTACTTTAGTTATTGGATGGCCTTAAAATCAACATAGATCATGACAGATCAAATCCTCTTGGCTATGGTGACCACCGGCATTGACTGTGGGCTCCACTCAACCTTGGAAAGAATTGCTTGAGCCTCCATGTGATCTAGCTTACTGGTTAATTTGTCATGGATGGTATAAGTAACCTAACCGGCTTTCTAAAATTTGGATGTGTAATTTTCTTTAGCACTATTTTACTCTTGATATGTTTAAGTTTTCCAAAGCCTTACTTGAACATTGCTTTCAGTTGACCCTATTGCCGGGGATATGACATGCAAATCATGGACGGATCTCCAATGAAGCTGTAGTAGTCTCAGCCAATCATGCCCCAACAATGCTGGCCCTCCTGTTTATACCACATACAAACCAAATGTGGCATATTGTTTCTTGTGTTTCATTGCTATGAATGTCATTCTCACAAGAGTTCTCCAGTATACATTGTTAGTTAGGTATCTGCAGGCTTCAGTTCAGTATATTTGAATGCCATTTGAATTTATTTGTGGAATGATTGAAACAGCCAATCCAGCGTCCAATTCCATTTTAATTAATTTGTCGTTCACATTTAGTGTAAACTATATTGCTTTTCTCTTGTTAATGATCAGATTGTAATTCTTAAAGCTACACAGTCCTTGGTACTTATGATGCTTTAATCAGTATCAGATTTTTCACCAAAAGTATGCAGATTAGTATTCCTTTTGATATTTAACGTTTGTATTGTTATGATCCCAGCCCCCTCCTTTGTGAGAATCGCAAGAGCACCTGTCGAGGGGGGGGGGTGGGGTCAGTAGACCCAGTAGGAGAGAGAGAGAGAGAAACGTGCAAAATTGCAGGTCCCACCAGGGATACAGAATAAAGACAACAGTGACTATTGTCTCATGGAGACCACGTGAAAAGCCCTCGGGCAAGGTGGGCTGGTTGAGAGAGAGATTGCATCATCCCAACCTGATTGACACCTGCGACCCCATGAGGAAGTATAAAGGAGAGTCTCAGGGGGACAGCCCCTCAGACGCACCCAGAAGACACGAGAGTGGTCCCGCAGCAGCGGGAAGCCATTCTGAAGGAAGCCACGTGCGTTAGATTCCGGGATTGGAATTTGTGGCTGGAATCACAGAAAACCGCTTTTAACTAACATCGGGGAGAGGGAACCAACGCTCCCCCGATTTCACAGAAGATTCATCAAGACTCGGCAAGTTCTTTCTCTTCTCCCCCCAATCTCTCTCTCTTGGTTGCCCCACGCAAAACCCAGCAATTTTCAAAGGGCTGAGGCCTGCAGACTTTCAGAGTGACTTTTATATTTCCAACAGACAATCTATTAACTCCTAGACACCAGCAGAGCTCACTTCTTAATGATGATTATTACTAGACCCGCGCTTTAGATTGAATGTTGACGATGTGCACTATCTGAATGTATGTATTAACCCTACTTTTGTGTCCCTTTATAAATAAAAACGTTTGAAAATAGTGACAACAGACTTCAACAGACCTCTCTATCTTTGCTGGTAAGTTATCCAGTTATGGGATACGTAACAGTATCTTTTGCCCTTTCTTGTGTGGTCAATTTATTTTTGTCTGCCCAACATGCTCTTTGTATGTATCCTACTTTGTTGCATTTTCTGCAAGTTTTGCCTTTAAATCTGCATTGGTCTGGTGTATGTGAGCCCCCGACACAATGGTACCAGAACTTGTTTGGCCAGGCAGGTTTTTCTTTAGACATTGCAATTTTGCTCATGTTCACTTTCATTTCTGAGTGCAACTCTGTCTGCTGTTTCCATGGATACGGTGACTTCAACTGCTCTTTTAAATGTGAGTTGTGCTTCAGTTAAGAGACATTTTTGAATGCATTCTTATTAGATGCTACAAACTAACCAATTCCCAGTGCATCATTACACCCATCACTGAACTGCCAATGCTTGGACGATCTCTTCAATTCAACCTCATAAGCTGTAATTGACTCCCCTTCCTTTTTGATTCCACTTATGAAAACTGAGGTGCTCTACAATCAACAATGGTATGGTTCTAAATGTTCTTGCATTACTTCCATGATATCCACAAAGTTCATTCCAGCTGTTTTTGTTGGAGCAGTTAAACCTCTAAGCAAACTTTATACTTTTCCATCTATTACAAAACTGATACTCATTTCTCATTTGCTAATTCATTTGCTTCAAAATACTGCTCAATTTATTCAGGGTACATCAGTCAGTTATCTTTTGTGTCGTCGAACATGTAGCTATTTTTGCCCTTTATAATAATTCATTACTGTTATCACCAGTACTTACTATTTATGAACCCCATGAATTTTGTCCATCGTCTACCTTTTTAAGTCTTTGTCTCTGAACCTTTCTGAAGAAAAAATGCACTGCACCTTTTTTTCACTTGAACATCTCACTGTGCTTCAACAGGTAGGTACTTGTCTCAGGTTAGTTTTTAAACTTACTCATTGCCACTGTTATACTTTGTAACTCCAAATCATTACATTAATTGAAAGGAAAACATGTAGCTGGAGATATCATGACTAGTTCATTTTTACTATAGTGAGTTGCGTATTTATGGCATTATATTGTAATGACATATGCCATTCACATAATTTTACATAAAACCCATAATGAATTATATAAACAACAAAGAATGCTTAATCAAACAATATATTTGCAATATTTCTCAAATATTACTGAAATATTAAATACATAACGGAGGAAAATTTATGTATTAGAGGACCATGGATCTGGATTCCACAGGGAGTCACCTCATAAAGCAGTTCCACCTGAGAAAGCTTCACAAAAGCTGTGTGAAAGCAGTTCTAATCCGATCAGCAACTTTACTTATGCAAGGGACAGTGGAATTTTGAAGAAGTGCAACAGAAGAAGAATGTGATCTGTCTTCATCTTCAATGGATTGAGGTCATTAATGGCCAAGATCTCATCAAAGCCCTTCCCATAACGGGCACCATTCTCTCCCCCTTCTGGTTGCATCATGCCAGCACGACCTCTTCCCCTCCAGTGTATTTCTGTAGTCCCCAATAATGCATCACCTTCCTTGACAAGAGAGAGATATGTTGGGAAGGGGTACCATATATCCTGTATGGATGCATTGATGGTGGTGTGTGCAAGAAGAAGAAACAAACTGTATGAGGGTGTCGAAATGATGGGGATGAAGCCTAATTATTGATAAATAAATCATGAGTATGTGATGAAGTTAACAGTGAGGGAAAGTAGTGATGTATGGAAACAGCAAATGACATTTCAAGATACACTTGATTACTTGGATGAGATCTTCTGCTCTAGATTCCTCTTCTTGGGGAGTTAAACACCTCAAATTGGCCCTACCCACCACCTGTTGACACTGCCTCTGCACATGTGATTGGAGGTATTTTGGCATTAGTGCAGATACAGACTTCCCCACATCAAGCTAAATGAAAATTTGGACTTGCTATGGCCAGACATAGTGACTGATGCACCATATATTATTCCCAGTTATGTCCTTTCTATTAAGTAGTTCAGGTTAGATTTAAACAGTGCTAGCAAGCAATGATCTTGGGCATTCTGCTGATACATAAACAATCAGGGTTGGTCGCACACAGCTTTCATTGTAGTAAGCAGCTTTACTAGAGGTATTGCATGTTCTTTTGAACTAATCTCTGCATCACTGTTATTCATTTACTCACATAGACAGGGAGTTTCAGAAAAGCTGAACCTTTAATTGTACTCAGTAGTCTTCAGCTGACATAAGCATGTGACAAACTTCAAGTAGTATTTCCCCTACCAGTTAAGAGACATTCAGTGGCCAATATATTAGGTACACCTGTTCACCTGCTTGTTCATGCAAATATCTCATCAGCCAATCATGTGGCAGCAACTCAATGTATAAAAGCATGAAAACATTGTCAAGAGGTTTTATAGTTCAGACCAAATACCAGAATGGGGAAGAAATGTGATCTAAGTGATTTTGGCTAAGGATTGATTGTTGGTGCCAGGCGATATATCTTACAAATTGCTGATCACTTTGAATTTTCATACACAATAGTCTCTGGAGCTTACAGAAAACATCCAATGAGTGACAGTTCCAAGGGTAAAGACACTTTGTTGACGAGAGAGGAGAATGGGCAGACTAGTTCAAATGACAGGAAAACAACCATAATTCAAATAACCATACATTACAACAGTGGAGTGCAGAGTAGTTTCTCTGAATGCACAACACATTGAACCTTGAAGTGGATGAGCTAAGGCAGCAGAAAACCGTAAGTACTCAGTAGCCACTTTATTTGGTACGGGTGTATCTAATAAAATGTCCACTGAATGTCCATCACCCTTATAAAGTTTGTATGCTTTCACATTACATTGACCTGGAATTGGATATTCATGCATTGCAATGCCTGTGGTCATTTTAGTGGACTATCTAATTTAGCCCATCTGTGATCCATCAGTCCTCGGTGGATTATTAGACTATGTAACAGTGTCTGTAAAATACATTAGATTTTGACTTTCAGAATTAATTTGATTCTTCACAAGGGACTTACAGAAAATGTGGAAACTCTTAGTGTAAAGGACGTTGTAATGAAGTATGTAATTAGTTGTTACTGCATAATAGGAAGCAAAAGGTAAGTGGAGATTTTCTAAATAAATGTATATGACCTGTGAGGTATCCCTTCAATGCTAAGCTTTTTATTGTGTTCAGATGTCCGTGACTTCCCTGCAGGAACTGATAGACAGTGACATTTTGCTCTTCAGCAGGTATGCATTTTGATGTTCACCTCATCCTCACAGCGCGTGCCAATATTCTGCCTTGCAACTGTACTGGCCTCCAAGGGGAGCACAACATCTTTGTAGGGTTTGGAGGCTTGCATGCCTCAATGATCTGGAGAGCTATGCTGGCTGGAGTCAGGTCCTTGTGTTCGGGCTCTTGCTAGGTTCACACTGTGCCAAACAGGTCAAAGGGTAGAAGACAGATTAAGAGTGGTCCACCAGTCCTTGAGGTCTGGGAATTCAGATTAGGTCTAACAACCTTGACTAATAAAATTTTTTTTACAGAAACAATAAAGAAGAATCCTTCTATATCTGTGTGTGACTGTTTGGACAGACAGAGATTGAGGACCTTAATTGCTGTCCTAAATACCAGTGATGTAATGGGCTGTAAGTAAGTACAAAGTTACTAAAACAATTAATAATGTATTGAAAAATATTATAAAATTTATTATCAGTTAAACAGGACATTGCAGAATAACTATTGTGATATCAACAACAGATAACTTCACAATATTTGTTGAAATCTTGTGTGACTAATTTGCTTTCACTCAGCACAAATTTACATTAAGTATTCTTTGCAATGTAGCCATGTTCTTCTGACTTGCTGTTCTTCCAGGATATCGCAGTGAATAACCGTTCATTATTTCTAGTGGCTGTCAGTATGTTCTTCCATTTTGAATATGCCCCCTTAAAGGATATGCATGAACCTGTGATATCTATTTTTGTGAATTCATGACCTTTGATTATGATTGGGTGATATGGATGCTCAAACTAAGATGGAAAAAATACACTTAAACAATGCCTTGTTCCTGAACAAATGGAGGAATTTAACCTCTGCCTGCCAAAATAAAATGGACTAGCAGGCTTTTAATATGCACCTGGTTATCTACCCACAGGAGAAAGACCACAATATTGTATTTGGCTCAGCTAAGCAGGCAGCACAGAAACTTATACAAAGCTAGTACGGTCATATTTAATACATTGTCTTGATAAAGTCATCAGCAACTGCATACAGTAACTTGTTTTCCTATCAGGAGACACAGTTGTTTTCTTATCAGGCTAACTTAGTTAAGAAATGGATAGGCAGTAGAGAAACTAAATGTTTTTAGAAGTGTTAGAACTTTCTTTTGCGACCAGATGGATTACGAGTGTTGGCCAAAGTAACAAAATATACCTGTACATTGGACAGTAAAACCTTCTTCTCACTTTGTCATACTTATGAGGTCATTGAATTTCTCCCAGAATTGTGTGAGAGGTCTCCAGTTCTCCAGTGGTTTGTACTGAATGACTCCACCTTCTCTCCAAATAGCCCAGACCACATTATTTTGAGATTTCTGTAGTTAAATGTCTGTAGTGAAAACAGATGCTGAGAAACATCTTGGGATGCACTTGGACATGTGAGGCAGAAACGGATCAAAAACTTGAAGCAATTCCTATCCCAATGAGCTGAGAGGCCCAGTATTAGAGAAGAACTTACAACCTAGAGGGAAAATCCTGAAATATTGGCTTACTTAAAGGATAAGTTTTGTGCAATGTCAAGTAACAAGGCAGGGAAAGTGGTGAAGAAAGTGCATGGCATGTTTGTTTTCGACAGAAAGGGCAGGATTAGATGGGTTGGGATTGTATGTTACAGCTCTTCCAGGAAAATGGTGAGATAGCACTTGGATTATTGTGTGTGTTTTTTTTTCAGTCCCTGTACTACAGGAAGGATGTGATTAAGCTTGAGCTAGTGCAGGGGAAAATAATGACGAAGATAATAATCAAATGACTGAGATGTGACTAGTTCTGACCTCAACAAGCGTTTGCAGATGGGAACATTTGTGGAAGAAATCATTAACACGTTCTAGTTTGCTGAAATACAAAAAAGTCTGAGCATTCAATCAAAGCATCTTTGTTGAGCTAATGGTTCGCCATACAGAATGAAGACTGTACAATTGTCTGTGAAATTATCACAGCTGTAATTTTCAGATTCTATATAAAAAGTGCTTAAAGAGAAAGGGTGAGAGAGGAGGAAGTGGCAG
Organism: Hypanus sabinus; assembly: GCF_030144855.1. NCBI lineage: Eukaryota > Metazoa > Chordata > Chondrichthyes > Myliobatiformes > Dasyatidae > Hypanus > Hypanus sabinus. The sequence goes on along the minus strand of NC_082710.1, from coordinate 127,882,911 downwards.
CAGTTACTACTAGGTATTACAAGGAATCAGAGGCAGAATAACTTGAGTGGCCACCATTAGCGAGTTCCATTTAAAGTCATCCAAAGGAGAGAATTAGTAATGTTTAGAGTTAGAGTTAAAGGGATAACTTGCAACTCAACTGGGAACAGGATGGGAGAGATAGGTCAGCATCGACATGTAGTGGAAAACACATGCACAGAAAGGTGCATCATATAGAGGTTCTGTTTCAATTCTATATTTTCTAGTGTTTTATGTTATACCTGTGATATCTTCAAGTCACATTGTGTGTACTATCAGTTGTGGTGGTTGTCTTTATAATAGTGGCATTTGTTTGTTTTAAAAGTGTCCTGATCTGTACTGAGCTGTGAACTTTATTTGGTTTTTTGAACCTAGATGGGTTCTGACTAAACTGAGCAATGAAATCGCAGAAGGAGAAACTATTTATACTTTTCTGAGCAGAATTCAGGCCATCAGCAGGAGGGACAGAATCAGATTTATTATTACTGACTTGTAGAAAGTGAAGTTTATTGTTTCAAAGTAACAACACAATGCAAAGACATATATAATACAATAACTTACAAAGGGAAGTAAATACTGCAATAAATAGGATTCGTGCAATATTGTTCATGGTTTCATGGACTGTTCAGAAATCTGATTGTAGAGCGACAGAAGACGTTCCTAAAGTATTGAGTATGTGTCTTCAGGATCCTGAACCTCCTCCCCGATCGAAGAAACAAGAAGGCATGATCTCAATGGTGAGGTTCCTTGATAATGAAGGCTGTCTTCTTAAGGATGGTGATATCTTGGAGGTAAGTAATATTAGGTCAGTCATGGTAAAAGGTATGGTCCTAGGGAGGATTAATGAATGATGTGACCTTAGGATAGAAATCCATAATTTCTTGAAAGTGGCAGTAAAAGTGCACCGCATGGCAAAAATGCATGTAGGATTACTCTTCATCAGCTGAGGCATGGAAGATAAGAGTTAGGATGTTATATTACAGTTCCATAAAACATGGGTTATGTTACACTGGATGTTGCCTAGATTGGATGACCTTAGTTATGAGGAGAGACTGGATAGGCTGAGTTTGTTTTCCCAGGAGCAGGCAGCTGAAAGGTGATTGGTTAGTTAATATATAATATATATAAAAATTCTGAAATGCATTGGATTACAGAAATAACCTTTGTGCCTTTTGGTCTGGATTCAATGGAGAACTGCATATTTAAGGGCCTTTGATTAATTCTTTAAAATGCAGTATGTATCAGTTATTGATTCCTTCCAACTAGATGTAAAATAAATTAATAATTGCAGTAAAAAATTTATTTTAAACAGCATTGAGGCTGAGGTAATGGGGATTGTCTCTTCAGAGTGTCTTTAAAGGCAAAAGATACCTTTTGAAAACAATGAGATCACAGCCAAAGCAACATAAGATTGTGAATGATAACAAGAAGGCTTGGACTTCCTGCAGATTGCCTGACAGAGAGATTTCCTTCTGAAAGGTTTTCTTTATTGTAATTAGTTCCTGAATTATGTTTCTTTCTATAGAATTGCTTATCATAGTGCTAAGTGATTGTGTACGAGTCCAGTACTATGAAACAAGCATACAGTACACATAACTCACATGGGTCTTTATCCCTTTTCCCACTTTGAGTACTTAACTTAAGGTAAATTAAAACATTTTTACATTTTTATGAGCTGTGCTCATACTTTTCCCACTTCCATCTTTAAAAACATTATGGATTCTCCATTCACCACTTTTTCTCTCCCTCCTGGTGAAGCTGTCCCTTACAATATACTCACAGTAACTGAGAGGCATCAGGCAGTTAAGATGTCTGTATCTGTAGCACTATATCCAAGTTAATTCCAACAAACTGAAAATTCAGACTAATTATCCTATCCTCTGTTTTTTGAAAATCATTATTTTCCTTAATAATGGCGAGTGGGATCTAAGTTTCCAGTCTGGAGTTTGCTAAATTTCCATGTTTATTATTCACAGCAAAGCATTTCCTTTATTGTTATGTTCTACTTGTATTGTCATATAATATTAGTATCAAAATAATATTATGTCTCATTATTCTCACAGAATTCAATTGATTATATGATAATCTTCTTTCTAAGCCATTTTGCTGACAAGAATCTTAAAGTAAAATTTCTTATGTTCCAAGTAATGCATTTGAGGGAATTATTTTTTAATGAATGATCTATGGCATGTCTTGCAGTTCAGAACTTCTAAACGTGAAGCTGCCAGAGGTCTTTGTCTGCTTTAATGGAAGAGGACAATGAGCTCCATACTCAGCTATTTTCAAGAAACGAAACTGTTCTATCATAGTCATCATCTGATATCTGCACTGCAGCAAAACAGATGTTTAAAGGAAATTCTATATTAATTCTGCTTCCTTATGATAAATTTCTGAAATTTAATTCCCAACGTTTGCACATGAACAGCAACCATTTTTTCTAATTGGCTTAAAGTTCCTACTCAAAAGGATTTTGGGGTAGAAAGTTTGGTTAGAACATAATTGTTTCTACTCTGACTTTGTTCTGAATCTGAACTTGAGTGACAGATTGAATTTTCATTCTCTTTGGCTTGAGGAGACAAACCCAATTAGTTGTTGATGCCATCTATAAATTTACCGAAGACAAAACTATTGTTGGCAGAATTTCAAATAGTGCCAAGAAGAGACAGATCAGTTGGTTGAGTGGTATCGCAACAACAGCCTTGCACTCAATATCAGTAAGACCAAGGAATTAATTATGGACAATTCCTTGGTCTCTCTCCACACACACACACACACACACACACAGACAGACACACACACACACACACACTTTCAAGTTATTGAGTGTCAACGTCTTTGAGGATCTATTCTGGGCCCAACATATTGACACAATTACAAAGGAAGCATGCCAGCGTCCATATTCATTCAGAATTTGAGAAGACCTGGTATGTCACCAAAGACTCTCAGAAATATCTATAAATGTATCATGGAGAGTATTCTAACCTGTTACAGAAGGACCACAGCACAAGGTCAGAAAAAGCTGTAAAAAGTTGTAAACTCAGCTTGCCCCTTCATGGGTACTGGTATCCCCAGCATTGGGGGCATCTTCAAAAGTTGATGCCTCAAAAAGGCAGCATTCCTCAATAAGGACCCCCATCACCCAGGGTATGCTGTCTGAAACTTAAACAAGCATCACTCCCCACTAACATCTTAACTACATTCTACAAAGACGTGGTTGAGAGTGTGCTGACCTTTTGCATCACAACCTGGTACTCCAGCTGCGGTGCTGCCGACAAAAAAGCCTTGCAGAGGGTGGTTAGGGGAGCAGAGAAGGTTATTGGGGTCTCCCTACCTTCTGTCCAAGACCTCCTTCAGAGTTGATGCCTCCAGAAGAAACGGTACATCATTAAAGACCCCTCACACCCTCTCCATAAACTGTTAGTTCTTCTGCCATCAGGCAAACGTTACAGGACCATCAAAACTAAAACCACAAGGCTACTAAACAGCTTCCTCCCACAGGCAGTCAGACAGCTATGTAGCTGCTCTACCTGACTCTGCTTTAGACACTTTTAACTTGCACTGGACACTTATAACTTGATTTTAACTGACATGTGGCTATTGTGTTTTACTATTTATTGTTGTGTTTGTTATGTTATGATTGCACTTGCCTCTGGGAAACGCTGTCTCATTCTGCCCTGCAGAGCTGATGTATGGTTGGAATGACAATAAAGTTTTTGAATCTTGAACCTTCTCATTGTTATTAGTAAGGAAGAGGTACAAGAGCTTAAAGACACACCCTTAACATTTTAGGAACCGCTCTTCCCCTCTGACATCAGATTTCTCAATAGAAAATGAAATAGTCTACACTACCGCACGTGTTTTTGCACTACTTCGATTTAATTTTTATCTCCATTTCTTATCGTAATTTATAGTTTTTTATTATTATGTTTGCAACTGTAATTCCTTGGTTCATATTTTTACCGTAATGTTGTATATATTTCATTTTGGTAGTTCTGTACAAGCAGTCTGTTCTGTTTTCGTGCTTGTTTGGGTTACTCTTGAAGATGAGAGAGAAGAAATGCGCCATCCAATTGGGATGGTGGAATTTAAGGTTAGGCTTCTCTAGTGAGGGACACCAAAGCTGAGCTTGGAGCTTTTGTTGAGATGAGATGAAGAGAGAAGGCACTGGGGAGAACTGGTCGTAGCGTACAATCCCATGGGAGACCCGTTTGTTCCGGATGGATCACGAGTGACGTTTGGAAGGTGGTGTGTGCTTCCACGTTGACCGAGGGCCCAGCACATGAGTGACAGAGAAGTTGAAGATGAGCTCCAACTTGTGCACATTTGACAGTTTAATTAGAATGGGCCCTTTTTGACTGTTATTTCATGGCATTAGTTTATAACAAGGTAGCAAATGACACAGCATCCACACAAACCGGGGTTTGGGGTGGGATCAAGTGCGCCTCAATCTCACGAGTTTGGTGGGGCTGGAGGTCGTCTTCCATTGACTTATGCAGCCAAGGAAACCAAGGTGTTTCACAATGTACTGCTGCCACAAAACAACACATTTCATGACAACACGTACAGCAAGCCGGAGGAACTCAGCAGGTCGGGCAGCATCCATGGAAATGAGCAGTCAGCATTTCCACGGATGCTGCCCCACCTGCTGAGTTCCTCCAGCTTGTTGTATGTGTTGCTTTGGCCCCAGCGTGTGCAGTGGACTTTGTGTTTACATTTCATGACATATGCCAGTGAAGTTAAAAGTGATTCTGGTTCTGTTTCTGATATGGGAAACTGAAATGTTATACTTGTAGATAAAAGGCTTGTGGTACTGCCTGATGCTTTTTGATATGATGAACCAGAAAGGATTTTGCTTAACATTTATGCAATGCTAAAATTTACCTTGAAATGCTTCAGGTCCTTTTCACCTGAAATGCCACCTTTTTTGCACCAATGGGACCAATTATCTAATTTATACTGCACATTTTTTTGTTATGTATGCTTTCTATTTATCCAAATTCTGGTTTTGATGTGTTTTGTTTGCACCAATCTCTATTATATTGTACTCATTCTAGAGACCACAACTTCTTCAATGGTTAAGGCAACCATTCACATCTATTCATCATAATCAAAGGGTAGAGGTCAGACTAAGAGTGAACAACCAATCTACCAAGTTCAGGGGTTCAGCTCATGGCTAACAATTCTGACAGGTAAAACAACATCGTCACGGAAACAGCAATGAAGAATCTTCTGCATCTGAGTGTGATCATATTCCTGAGTCTCCACCTGCATCTTGCATCACTGACAGTAGTGAAAACCAAAACGAAGCTACTGACATGATGATGGATTCCCTGAACATTACCAGAGCTGGAGGACCTACATGCCAGCGTATGGGAAGAAAGTTCCTATTAATCAATTACAGCTTGGCACTCAACATGACTATTCCCTCAATATTAATCACCAATCATCAAAACCTGCGCCCCTGTCCTCCCTCTAAAACTGGATTCCCTATTTCCTTATTGAGAGTCTGCAGCTAATGCAGATTAGTATTGACTTCTCATCCTTGCTGACATCTAACACAAGTACAGCTCAAGGATGTGTGCTTAGCCCACTGTTTTGCTATCTCTATGCTCACGACTGTATGACTATACCATCAATAACTCTGCTAATGATACCATTGTTGTTAGCAGAATCTCAGATGGCGATGAGGAAGTGTACAGGAATGTGACGGATCAACTGGTTGAATGGTGTGGCAACAAAAACCACACACTCAGCACCAGCAAGAGCAAGGAACTGAATGTAGACTTGGGAGTTGGGAGAACACACACCTGTCCTCATTTGAGGGGTGGGGGGTCAATGGTGGAAAGGGTGAGCAGCTTCAAGTTCCTGAGTGTCAACATGTTTGTTCATCTATCTTGTTTCCAATACATAGATAAAGTCAAAGGGAAGCACACCAGTGGCTTGACCTCATTAGAAATTTGAGGAGATTTGATATGTCACCAAAGGCATGTGTAACATTCTAGAGATGTACAGTGGAGAGTATCTTGACTGGTTACATCACAGTTTGGTATAGAAACTCCAATGCACAGGATCAACAGAAGCTGCAGATGGTTGTAAACTTAACCAGTTCCATCAAGAATATTTTCAAGAGGCAGTGACTCAAGAGGGTGGAAGCCATCATTAAGAACCCTCACCATCTCAAGCATGCCCTTTTCTCATTACCACCAATGAGGGGGAGTACAGGAGCCTGAAGATTCACAACTAACATTTTAGAAACTTCCCCTCTGCCATCAGGTTTCGGAACTGCCAATGAACTTATAAACGCTACTTCATTATTCCTCTTTCACACTATTTAATTATTTTTAGTTCATTTTTATATACTATATATTGCTGCCGCAAAACAACACGTTCCATGACATTGCAATCACATTGCATGACATTGCATCAGTGATAATAAATCTGGTTTGTTCTGTTTCTTACTGGAAATATTACACCATTGTAATTTAGCACAGTCTAACTTGTTAAATTTGTACAGTATTTCTGAATATATCTTTAATCATGGATCAAGTGTTTCTCTTTGTACCCATATTTAGGTGTCTATATCCATATTGTGATCCTGTCGGCCACATGAGATATCTACTTCTCAACAATGCAGCAATTTTGCAAATACAGTCGTCCCTCCTTATCCGCGGATTCCGCATTTCAACCAACTGTGGATTGGGAAAACCCAGAAGTTCTCTCTCCAATACTCGTTGTTAGAGCATGTAGACTTCTTTCCTTCTCATTATTCCCTAAACTATACAATATAACAACTATTTACATAGCATTTACATTGTATTAGGTATTATAAGTAATCTAGAAATGACTTAAAATTACAGGCAGTCCCCGGGTTATGAATGAGTTCCGTTCCTGAGCCCATCATTAAGTCGGACTTGAAGTCAGAACAGGTATATCCGGTATAATTTAGTGTCAGTTAGTCAAACGTTTTTCTTAGTATATAGTACATATTTTACCTTTCTATGCATATAAAACACTAAAGAAACATACATATTTCAATAATCAAACCACTGCGTTGCTTAGTAATAATTGTAGCTTTCATCAGGGCAGGGTCTTTTAAATGCTCCATTAAAATTGTTCCGATTGTTGACCGACTATAGCCTAACAATTTTCTAATGACTGATGGTGTTTCACCTCTTTCTGGTCGCTTTATGACTTCCACCTTATTTTCAATCGCGATCGTGATTATTTTCGTGAACAGAAACACCGCGAATTCAGAGCTACTCCGGGTCCTAATGTCCACCACTCTGTACGTGTTAAATAAAGTCCAGGGTTCCGCTGGGTCCTAAAGACCACCACACTGTTTCAGGATAAATAAGAGACTTCAGCATCCACGATTTTTGATATCTGCGGGGGGGGGGGGGGGGTCTCAGAATCAATCCCCCGCGGATAAGGAGGTTCTGACTATATTCAGTCTACACTGGAAATAAACATTGATAGAGTTTTGACAACATAACAAATATTTGAAAATGTTGATAGTCACAGTCATGAATTAGATTTCTCCTCAAGAGGAGTTCTGTAGGTGACTGCCGCTCAATAAAGTGTTTAATCATTCTTGCTGAACTGGAAGAATGTGTTAGACATGGCCTAATTTCAACAAGTCTCAAACAGATCACCACCTGATTTATGAATATACTGGATTTATTATAGAATAAATCTGCATGATTGACCCTGCGACTTAACAGTTCAAAGACATTTGAATAGGTTTGCTTGTAACTCACTGAGTTTAGAAAAATAAGGAATGGTCTTATTCACATTTTAGAAGATCCTGAAAAGAACTGCAGCATCTGAGCTAATAGTCCTTTTCTTCCAAAATAAGAGTCTACAACTAAAAAGATTGTAAAAAAGATATTATTTGGTCTGCATTAAAGCAGAATCTCATGTCCCAGCTCAGGCAGGAGTTAATTCGAACAATGACCAACCTCTCAATGCACTTCATCACAATAGATGAGAGTGGTACTGATTGATAGTCATTAAGACAGCTCACCCTGCTCTTCTTGAACACTGGTATGATTCCTGCTCTTTGGAAGCAAGTGGGATCCTCCAATGCAGTTGAATGCATTTGTTGTGGCCTACTGCTTTGCCCTGTGAAGTTTGTTCCTGCATTGTTCCTTCATTGGCAGGCTGTGACCAGTGGGGTACCGCAAGGTTCGGTACTGGGACCGCAGCTGTTTACAATATACATTAATGATTTAGATGAAGGGATTTAAAGTAACATTAGCAAATTTACTGATGACACAAAGCTGGGTGGCAGTGTGAAATGTCAGGAGGATGTTATGAGAATGCAGGGTGACTTGGACAGGTTGGGTGAGTGGGCAAATGTATGGCAGATGCAGCTTAATGTGGATAAATGTGAGGTTATCCACTGTGGTGGCAAGAACAGGAAGGCAGATTACTATCTAAATGGAGTCAAGTTAGGAAAAGGGGAAGTACAATGAGATCTAGGTGTTCTTGTACATCAGTCAATGAAAGCAAGCATGCAGGTACAGCAGGCAGTGAAGAAAGCTAATGGCATGCTGGCTTTTATAACAAGAGGAATTGAGTATAGGAGTAAAGAGGTCCTTCTGCAGCTGTACAGGGCCCTGGTGAGACCCCACCTGGAGTATTGTGTGCAGTTTTGTTCTCCAAATTTGAGGAAGGACATTCTTGCTATTGAGGGAGTGCAGCGTAGGTTCACAAGGTTAATACCCGGAATGGCGGGACTGTCATATGTTGAAAGATTGGAGCGAATGGGCTTGTATAGACTGGAATTTAGAAGGATGAGAGGGGATCTGATTGAAACATATAAGATTATTAAGGGATTGGACACACTGGAGGCAGGAAGCATGTTCCCGCTGATGGGTGAGTCCAGAACTGGAGGCCACAGTTTAAGAATAAGGGGTAGGCCATTTAGAACAGAGATGCGGAAAAACGTTTACACCCAGAGAGTGGTGGATATGTGGAATTCTCTGCCCCAGAAGGCAGTGGAGGCCAAGTCTCTGGATACATTCAAGAGAGAGTTAGATAGAGTTCTTATAAATAGCGGGGTCAAGGGATATAGGGAGAGGGCAAGAACGGGGTACTGATTGTGTGTGATCAGCCATGGTCACCCTGAATGGTGATGCTGGCTAGAAGGGCCGAATGGCCTACTCCTGCAACTACTGTCTATTGGCCTCCAAGACAGAGATAAGATTGCCAGATGCTTTGGGGCTTCACACAAGTGTAATCTCATTCTTCCTTTCAAAGTGCACATAAAAACCATTGAACAGGGAATGAAACATCATATGACGACCGTCACTGGGTTCTGGCAAACTAGCAACAGAGGAGCTGCTGCAGGGTGGACAGGGCCAATGAACTTAACTTTTTCTTCAACAGATTGGAGACTGTGGCCCCTGCCCATCCCCCCACATGACTCTGCTCCCAGCCAACATGTACTCCACTCTCCCCTCCTACCCCTCCTCACAGACCCCCACCCTGCTCTCATGACTACACCCCTCTCCCACCTGAAACCACCATGGTGGGCTTCACAGCTGAACAGGTGAGAAGACAGCTGAAACTTCTCCACCCAAGCAAGGCTGCAGGCCCGGATGGTGTCAGCCCCAGGGTGCTCAAAGCCTGTGCCCCCCAGCTATGTGGAGTACTTCACCATGTCTTCAACCTGAGCCTGAGTCTCCAGAGGGTTCCTGTGCTGTGGAAAATGTCCTGCCTCATCCCTGTACTAAAGATGCCATACCCCAGTGGCTCCAATGACTACAGACCGGTGGCATTGACTTCCCACATCATGAAGACACTGGGGAGACTTTGTTCTAGAGCAGCTCCAGCCTATGGTTAGGCCACACTTAGACCCCCTCCAGTTCGCCTACCAGCCCCGACTAGGAGTTGAGGATGCCATCGTCTACCTGCTGAACTGTGTCTACGCCCACACCCGGACAAACAGGCAAGCACTGTGAGGGTCATGTTTTTTGGCTTCTCCAGTGTGTTCATCACCATCCGCCCTGCTCTGTTAGGTGAGAAACTGACAGTGATGCAGGTGGATGCTTCCCTGGTGTCATGGATTATTGATTACCTGACTGGCAGACCACAGTACGTGTGCTTGCAACACTGTGTGTCAGACAGAGTGGTCAGCAGCACTGGGGCTTCACAGGGGACTGTCCTCTCTCCCTTTCTCTTCACCATCTACACCTCGGACTTCAACTACAACACAGAGTCTTGCCATCTTCAGAAGTTTTCTGATGACTCTGCCATAGTTGGATGCATCAGCAAGGGAGATGAGGCAGAGTACAAGGCTACGGTGGGAAACTTTGTCACATGGTGTGAGCAGAATCATCTGCAGCTTAATGTGAAAAAGACTAAGGAGCTGGTGGTGGACCTGAGGAGGGCTAAGGCACCAGTGACCCCTGTTTCCATCCAAGGGGTCAGTGTGGACATAGTGGAGGATTACAAATACCTGGGGATACGAATTGACAATAAACTGGACTGGTCAAAGAACACTGAGGCTGTCTACAAGAAGGGTCAGAGCCGTCTCTATTTCCTGAGGAGACTGAGGTTCTTTAACATCTACCAGACGATGCTGAGGATGTTCTATGAGTCTGTGGTGGCCAGTGCTATCATGTTTGTTGTTCTGTGTGGGGGCAGCAGGCTGAGGGTAGCGGACACCAACAGAATCAACAAACTCATTCGTAAGGCCAGTGATGTTGTGGGAGTGGAACTGGACTCTCTGACGGTGGTGTCTGAAAAGAGGATGCTGTCCAAGTTGCATGCCATCTTGGACAATGACTCCCATCCACTCCATAATGTACTGGTTAGGCACAGGAGTACATTCAGTCAGAGACTCATTCCACCGAGATGTAACACTGAGCGTCGTAGGAAGTCATTCCTACCTGTGGCCATCAAACTTTACAACTCCTCCCTCGGAGTGTCAGACACCCTGAGCCAATAGGCTGGCCTTGGACTAATTTCCACTTTGCATTATTTACTTATTATTATTTAATTATTTATGGTTTTATATTGCTATATTTCTACACTATTCTTGGTTGGTGCGACTGTGACAAAACCCAATTTCCATTGGGATCAATAAAGTCTGTCTGTCTGTCTGTCTGACGTCACTGTTAAGTTTCACCTTATGGAAAGTAATGGCATGCAAACCCGGCCATAGTTGTTGTGCGTCTGATTGTGTTTCTATGATTCACACAGAATTGCCTTTTCATTCTCTTGATAGTCTTCATGACTGTTGTACTTGGATTTCTTACTGGGTTCTGAATTGCTGGTCATGAATACCACACATCTCATCCTCAGCAGATTGAGAATCTCCTGGTTCATCCAGACTTCTGGTTTGGGAAAATTCGGAATGTTCCCAAAGTCACATACTCATCCACAAAGGTCTTGAAAAAATCTGTGATGGCAGTGGAATATTTATTCAGATTGGGTGACGATTCCCTGGATCTGGTATGGTTCACCGATTCAGCCTTGTAACCCCTCCTCCACGTACCTTGACCATACCTTTGTGGACGTCACCACTGATATTATGGTCAATTAAGCAAGAAAGTGGTTCTGTTAATTTCATTTCTCTACAGATTTGACATTTTCTTATTAGCTGTTATTTACCTTTTAGTTCAGAGGGGTGCTGAAGTACATTTCTGGTAGGCATAAGGCATGGTGAGAAGGGGAAAATTAAAACTTTAATTAATACCTTTGTAGCAAGTTTCACATGAATTATTTGGTTTGTGCCATATAAAAGCATGATGAAAAAAGCATATTACCCAGTAGTGTTATCAAGTATTACATGCAGGTAATGGATGGTGTTGGCAAGATTGCCGTAATTTTACACACATTAATTTTTTTTTATTTTAATTGCTGCTTCCCACTGATTTATGCATTTTTTAATCCTCTGTTCCCACTGAAGCAACACAGACTGTGGAATTCGATACACAGCACCAACTGTCACAGAACATTAGTTTAAATATTAAACATATCATTGCCTTCTTGCTGCCTCATCCACAGCAGGACAGACAAGTTCCATTCTGGATAAAACATTTAGGAAATGTATAGTCTTCAAATAGAATTTAAAACATTTTATTATTCTGTTAGGAATGTAATAATTATATTAATTAGGCATAATTTGCCTTATACTGATTAGTATGATGTTAAAGTGAATTTTTCATTTATAACTCAAGGAGCCTGCACTGTCAAATATTCAGTCTTTCAGGTTAAGCATTAAATTGAGACCTATTTCTTTCTCTTAGAAGAGACCTCATGATACTACTTAGAGCAGGAATTCTCAACCTGGCCTCAAGAGGATCACAACCTTGTCGTGATTTGAAGGCTTGTGTGGCTCAGTGACTTGAAGAGCTATGTTGGCTGTAGTCAGGGCTTTATGCTTCGGCTCTTGGTAGGTTCACCCGTGTCAAACCGGTCAAGTGGTAGAGAACAGGCTAAGAGTGGTCCAGCAGTCCTCCAGGTTTGGGGTTCAGCTCAGGGCTAACAACCGTAACTGATAAAACAAAATTGTTATGGAAACAGCAATGCAGAATTCTTCTATGCAATGGTCCTCCTGAGTCTCCACCTGGGACTTGCATAACTGACTGTAGTTAAAACTGAGGGGAAGCTATTGACATGATGGAAGAAGCTATGACAGAGAGTGGTAGCTGCATGGAATGCACTGCCAGTAATATAGTAGAGGTGATAACAATAGGTTTAGAGATTAGACCCATATAGTTGGAATAACCTCACATTTGATCCAATGTTGCAGAATGGACTTAAACAAAACCTATTTTAAAGAGTAAAGTTCATTGAAGTGAAGGAAGCCAGTGGTGAACGCAGCTGATTGGGCCTCCATTCAAAGAGATTAACACTCCTGTGGAGAGAGGGGAAGGCTTTTGGATATTCTCCCTGAAAAAGTGTAAAGGCAATCACACTTCAACTCATTGGAAACGTCACAGAAGTCACCGGGAGAAAAACAAATGCTTCATCACATTACCCTCGGCCTTCATGAAGAATAGGAGCAGGAAGAAGTGAAGTTGATTAGAATGCTTTAGCTGCCTTCAGAGAGGTAGTAACAGAAATCACCAGTTTCCCCAACCAAACATTACTCTCTAACTCCATCTACAAGTATTGAGCATCCTTCCTCAGCTCCCATCCAACTGAGACTCCATTGCATCAGGCTCCCTCTTCCAATACCAGGAGGTGAACTTACCACTTTTAGTTGTAGGAGGCCACACTTGCTGCCACTGAAGTTTGCATCCAAGAGGTCATACTCTGGTTAAGCACATCCAGGCCATTGCAAATTCCAATAATCCGCAAGCAAAGGAAAAGTGGGTGAAAATCACATACACAGAAGCAGATGCCTTCTACAACCCACATACCTGAGTTCATTCTTCAGCCAAAAACATCATCTAGTGCTGTAGGGTAATGTAATTGGAGGAAACATACTGAACTCACAACAACCAACAGTGGGTTGGGGTTCACTTTAAGAGGCTATTCTGAAGCAATGACAATAATTAAGCAAAGTGCTTTTAGCATGCTTTGTACCTAGGTTTTGGAATTCAATAAAATGGGTTACAGTTTTTTTTTATATATAATGTCCTCTGCTGTTTTAATTGTGAAAAGGAACACTCTCATGAATTCTGGGCAATAAATCTGGGGTGCCAAGAATATAAGCTATTCACAAATAAATCAAAAAATTACTTTAGAGCCATTGTCTTTACCCGATGTGAAGTAAGAATGTATATATTTTTCAGTAGCTCTTAAATGTTCTGAGAGTTTCTGCTTCCACTTACCATTCAGGAAGTGTGCTCGGGATTCTACCTACCCTCTGAATGAAAACAGCCATCCTTAGATTCCCTTGGAATCTCCTAGCCCTTATCCTAAGCCTCTGCTCTCAAGTTTTAGATAACTCTGCTGGGGAAACATTTCCAGCTATACATCCCATTTCGATTCTGAATTTCTGCAGAGTGAATACATCATACCTTTTGCCAGGACTATTTGACATCTGATCCCCAACTGAATCATTCATTTCCTACCATTAGCAAAGTACAGAACTTATCTGTGTAAGAACTTGCCAAGGCTTCTTCAACAGTACCTTGCGAACCAATAGCATCCATCATACAGGTTGACAAGAGCTGTGGGTATGTTGGAACCACATTATTTCTCAAGTGTTGCTGCATTTCTGATTTGTTATGTTCCTCTTTTTCCCTGATGAAATTCACAATGCAAATGCATAGGCTATATTGGTGGCACCGGGCTGGATGAATAGTGTGACTCACTGCTACCTTTTGAAAGGCAATTTAAGATAGGCTATTAATGCTAGTTCATTGCTGATGTCAATATTATCACCTTGATTTGTCAAGAGAGTCCTTTGCCTTCTGCCACACCCATGCCAGTTGACTTTTAAACAACTAAAAATATGTAGATCTCCATTTGTTTTTGTTTCTTTTTACATCATTTTAGTGAGGGCTCTTCTCTGCTGATTAACACTAAAGAGATCTTCCAACACAATGTGGAACTCAATGTGATAGATTCAGAAATGATACTGCAGTAGGAAATAATAGCATCAGTGAAGTATCATTATCATCATCAGCATTAGAGTAATGCTGAACTACAAGCCGTACAGCCTTGCATTTTAACAACTGGATATATTCAAGAGCAGAAAAAGTTTTATGAGGGTTCTGTGCCATTCTTTAGCTTTACAGACAAGTACTGTCTCTAGGGTTCCTTAGTGAGTCAGAGTTTAAGAATGTATGAGCTGTAGAGGGAGCTATATACAAGTTCTTTCACTAATGATGCTTGTTTTAGTCTAAATCTTCAAGGCAATGAATGCAGACTTCAGAACCACCAGGAGTTCTGTGCAACCTTTAGAAGAATTGCTCATCCAGCAATAATCAGAAGGACCCATCCATAGAGGGATATGGAGCAGAAAAGTAGTGTTTTAAGCTTTTAAGTCCTGGGTTGTGAGTACTGTTACTCTCCATGGAGGATTTGACTCAAATAGATCTTTAGTCCTTTGCATATGAAAAAAATGAAAATTGATCTCTCAGACAGGGTAGAAAAACTGCTTATCCCTGGATGGAAAGACCAGAGCAAAGGTCACAGCCTGAGGAAAGCAGTTTGCTCATTTAAAATAGATATGAGGAGCTGTTTTATCACTCACCCTTTGGAAATGTCTATCCCCGAGAATTGATGTATAAACTACTTTTGATACTGAAGGAATCAACTGTTATGTGAGCAGTGCTGGAAATAGACAATGAGGTTCAGTCACAGTCTTATTAAACTGTGGAGGAGTTTTGAAGCAGAACTGACTCGTAGCGCAGTTAAATTCAGTTTACCTCTTCCCTCTGCATCCTCCCTGACCCATTCGAGTTCCTCCAGCATCTTGTTTGCTGCTCCATATTCCAGCATCTGTGCTCTCTCGTGTCTCCTTTGCACTCCAAGCTGAATGCTGGTGTCTCTAAAATCCTTGCCCAGTGTTGCAGAATGTACCAGAGCCCCCGGGCTCACTCCATGCCCAGAGAATCTCTACCTCTGTGGGAACAACTTTTATATACTTAATTTGAAAACACCATCTTATTACCTTGAAACTGTGCTCCTTGTTCAAGATTTTCAAGCATTACAATGCCTTGCCATTCCTAGTTAAATAGCCATTGTATTATTTTATGCTTCAATACATCACTCATTCTTCTGTTCGTCAAAGAATAGAAGTCCAACTTTTTAAGCCTTTCTCACTCTCCACACTTCTGTACTGAATGGCTGAACTTTCTTTTGATTTTTGATCTCTAGTCCTAGCCAGTCAGTTGAAACAATTCTACATATACTCATTTAACCTCCTAAGAATTCACCGCATTTGAAATCAAAGTTCAAAGTAAATTTATTATTAAAGTATACAAGTTACCATATACTACCTTAAGATTATATTTTTCCAGGCATTTACAAGGAAAAAAGAAATACAATAGAATTTAGAATATAAATAAACAAAGATTGAAAACAACCAATGTGAAAGAGAAGATGAAGTATGCGAACAAAAATGGTACTGAGAACGTACGCTGGAAAGAATCCTTGAAAGTGAGTCTATATGTCATAGAAACAGTTTGGGATAGTGATGATTGAAGTTATCCATGTTGATTCAGGAGCCTGTTAGTTGTAGTGTAGCGGTGTGCTACAAACAGCGCTAAAATTACGACACGGAGTCGGTAACTGCAGTCGAAGGAAAAACTTTATTCAAAAACTTCAGCCTCACTTTTAAGCCTCTGTCAACCGGCCCCCCATGGCGAAGAGGCTCCAAAGCTCTGTGCTCGCAAACCCCCGTAGGCCATCTAATTGTGAGTCGGTTCGCATACGCTAGGAAATGAGCCGCCACATAACCCCCCCCCAGAACCGGCGATACACCCCCCAATGTCCACAGCCTGGGCCAGAACCTGCTTGGGAGGTCGGCCTCTGCGCCGAGGCGCCGGAAACTCGGCCGGTTGCGCCAGGTCCACATGGGCCGGCTTGAGGCGGTCCACCGTGAAAACCTCCTCCTTCCCCCCAACGTCCAGCACGAACGTGGACCCGTTGTTCCGGAGCACCGTAAACGGCCCCTCGTATGGCCGCTGCAGCGGTGGCCGATGCCCGCCCCTTCGTACAAACACAAACTTACAGTTCCGTAGATCTTTGGGTACGCAGGTCGGGTGCCGCCCATGCTGTGAAGTGGGTATGGGGGCCAGGTTACCGAGCTTCTCGCGAAGTCTGCCCAGGACTGCAGCGGGTTCTTCCTCTTGCCCCCTCGGGGCTGGTAGGAACTCCCCGGGGACGGCCAGGGGCGCGCCGTATACCAACTCGGCCGACGAGGCGTGCAGGTCGTCCTTGGGCGCTGTGCGGATGCCGAGAAGGACCCAGGGAAGCTCGTCCGCCCAGTTGGCTCCTCGCAGGTGGGCCATGAGGGCCGACTTCAGGTGACGGTGGAAACGCTCCACTAGCCCGTTCGACTGTGGGTGGTAGGCAGTGGTGTGGTGCAGCTGAGTCCCCAAAAGGCTGGCCATAGCTGACCACAGGCTGGAGGTGAACTGGGCGCCTCTGTCGGAGGTAATGTGGGCTGGTACACCAAAGCGGGATATCCAGGTGGCGATCAGGGCTCGGGCGCAAGATTCGGAGGTGGTGTCGGTGAGCGGGACCGCCTCTGGCCATCTTGTGAACCGGTCCACGATAGTCAGGAGGTAACGCGCTCCGCGCGACACTGGCAGGGGGCCCACGATATCCACATGAATGTGGTCGAAACGCCGGTGGGCGGGATGGAACTGCTGCGGTGGGGCTTTGGTGTGCCGCTGAACCTTGGCCGTCTGGCAGTGCATGCACGTCCTGGCCCATTCACTGACCTGTTTGCGGAGTCCGTGCCAAACGAACCTGCTGGAAACCATCCGGACAGTTGTCCGGATGGAGGGATGCGCCAAGTTATGAATGGAGTCGAAAACACGTCGCCGCCAGGCTGCGGGGACGACCGGACGGGGCTGGTTGGTGGCGACGTCACAGAGTAGGGTCCTCTCACCTGGGCCCACGGGGAGGTCCTGGAGCTGCAAACCAGAGACTGCAGTCCTGTAACTCGGAATCTCCTCATCTACCTGCTGTGCCTCTGCCAGTGCCTCAAAGTCTACCCCTTGGGAAAGGGCATGAACGGTAGGGCGAGAGAGCGCATCCGCCACGACATTGTCCTTACCCGAGACGTGCCGGACATCCGTTGTGTATTCAGAGATGTAGGACAGGTGGCGTTGCTGGCGGGATGACCAGGGGTCGGATGCTTTCGTAAACGCAAAGATAAGCGGTTTGTGGTCCGTGAACGCGGTGAAGGGCCGACCTTCTAGGAAGTACCTGAAATGCCGGATTGCCAGGTAGAGCGCCAAAAGTTCCCGGTCAAAAGCACTGTACTTGAGCTCGGGTGGCCGCAGGTGTTTGCTGAAAAACGCCAGGGGTTGCCAGCGACCTGCGATGAGCTGCTCCAGCACCCCACCGACTGCCGTGTTTGATGCGTCCACTGTGAGGGCGGTAGGGGTGTCCATTCTGGGATGTACTAGCATTGCGGCGTCAGCCAAAGCTTCCTTCGTTTGAACGAAAGCGGCGGCGGACTCCTCGTCCCAGGTAATGTCCTTGCTCGGACCCGACATCAGGGCGAACAGGGGGCGCATGATCCGGGCAGCTGAAGGGAGGAAGCGGCGGTAGAAATTGACCATACCTACGAATTCCTGAAGGCCTTTGACCGTGGTGGGTCGGGGGAAGTGGCGGACCGCATCTACCTTAGCGGGCAGAGGGGTTGCCCCGTCTTTAGTAATCCTGTGGCCCAGGAAGTCAATGGTATCAAGTCCGAACTGGCATTTGGCAGGGTTGATTGTAAGACCGTACTCACTCAGTCGGGCGCAGAGTTGACGGAGGTGGGACAGATGCTCCTGACGACTGCCGCTGGCTATGAGGATGTCATCCAAATAGATGAACGCGAAGTCCAGGTCCCGTCCCACCGCGTCCATTAACCGCTGGAACGTCTGTGCGGCATTCTTCAGGCCGAACGGCATGCGGAGGAACTCGAAGAGGCCAAACGGGGTGATGAGAGCCGTCTTGGGGACGTCGTCAGGATGCATCGGGATTTGATGGTACCCTCGGACAAGGTCGACCTTGGAGAAGATCCGGGCGCCGTGCAGGTTTGCCGCAAAGTCCTGAATGTGCGGCACAGGGTAGCGGTCCGGTGTGGTAGCCTCGTTCAGCCTGCGGTAGTCGCCGCACGGTCTCCAGCCCCCCGTCGCTTTGGGCACCATGTGCAGGGGGGAAGCCCAGGGGCTGTCGGACCGCCGGATGATCCCCAATTCCTCCATTCTCTGGAACTCCTCCTTCGCCAGTCGGAGCTTGTCCGGGGGAAGCCGCCGAGCACGGGCATGGAGGGGTGGTCCCTGTGTCGGGATGTGGTGCTGTACGCCGTGCCTGGGCATGGCTGCTGTGAACTGCGGTGCCAGAACCGATGGGAACTCCGCCAGGACCCTGGTGAAGTCGTTGTCGGACAGCGTGATGGAGCCAAGGTGAGGGGCTGGCAACTGGGCCGCGCCCAGGGAGAACGTCTGAAAGGTCTGGGCGTGTACCAGTCTCTTCCTGGGCAGGTCAACCAGCAGGCTGTGAGCTCGCAAAAAATCCGCACCCAGAAGCGGTTGGGCTACGGCGGCCAGTGTGAAGTCCCACGTGAACTGGCTGGGGCCGAACTGTAGCTGCACCTGACGGGTGCCATAGGTCCTTACTGTGCTGCCATTCACGGCCCTCAGGGGGGGACCCGGTGCCCTGTCGGAGGTAAAACGCTGACCTCAGCCCCAGTATCGACCAAAAAGCGGCGTCCCGACCTGCTATCCCACACATACAGGAGGCTATCCCGATGGCCAGCCGCCGTAGCCATCAGCGGCGGCTGGCCCTGGCGTTTCCCGGGAACTTGCAGGGCGGGCGGCAACGGCGGGCTTCTGCGCCCCACCGCTGGTGGTAGAAGCACCAGTGGTCATTGGGCCGGGGGTTAGTGGGCTCTGCGGCCGGGCCTGGACTGGTTTGCTGCCGGGAGCGTGGCTGGGTGATCTGTGCGATGGACGCCCCGCTCACCTTTTTGGCGTTCCACAGCAAGTCCGCCCGGGCTGCCACCTTCCGGGGGTCACTGAAATCCGCGTCGGACAGCAGCAGGCGTATGTCCTCGGGCAGCTGCTCCAGGAATGCCTGCTCAAACATGAGGCCTGTGTGTCCCTCGGCCAGAGACAACATCTCGTTCATTAAAGCCGATGGAGGTCTGTCGCCCAAGCCATCCAGGTGCAGTAAACGGGCAGCCCGCTCGCGCCGTGAGAGTCCGAAAGTCCTGAGGAGCAGGGCTTTGAATTCCGTGTACTTGCCGTCTGCCGGGGGTGACTGTACGAACTCCGCGACCCGGGCAGCTGTGTCCTGGTCGAGGGAGCCCACCACGTAGTAGTAGCGGGTGTCTTCTGAGGTGATCCGGCGAACGTGGAATTGGGCTTCGGCTTGCTGGAACCATAGGTCCGGGCGCTGTGTCCAGAAACCCGGCAGTGTCAACGAAACCGCATGAACAGAGGCGGCGTCGGTCATTTCTGGTCCAAAAATCGTTTGGACCGTCGGGGTCACCAATTTTTTAGCGGTGTGCTACAAACAGCGCTAAAATTACGACACGGAGTCGGTAACTGCAGTCGAAGGAAAAACTTTATTCGAAAACTTCAGCCTCACTTTTAAGCCTCTGTCAACCGGCCCCCCATGGCGAAGAGGCTCCAAAGCTCTGTGCTCGCAAACCCCCGTAGGCCATCTAATTGTGAGTCGGTTCACATACGCTAGGAAATGAGCCGCCACAGTAGGATAATAGCTGTTCCTGAACCTGATGATGTGGGACTGCCACCTTCTCTACCTCCTATCTGATGGTAATAGTGAGAAGAGGGTATGGCCTAGATCAGGGGTCAGCAACCTTTACCACTGAAAGAGCCACTTGGACCCGTTTCCCACAGAAAAGAAAACACTGGGAGCCGCAAAACCCGTTTGACATTTAAAATGAAATAACACTGCATACAACGTTTTGTTTTGCCTTTATGCTATGTATAAACAAACTATAATGTGTTGCATTTATGAAATTGATGAACTCCTGCAGAGAAAACGAAATTACATTTCTGCATGCAACAAAAACATTTTGAACTCCGAAAAAAAGACGTTGGGTTGAAGGTTACTTTTAAGTAAAATACTTAACGTCTATTTGAGTCCTTCTTGTATTTATGAAAAACGCCAAACTTAAATTTGCCGCCAGCAGCAAACCAAAAATAACGTCAGCCAGCTGTCAACCTGAAAAATAAAAGGACTATTTCACTGAACAATGAAAACATATGAATATACGTAAAGTAATAGGCAATTAAAATATTTATCATACTTGTTCAGGTTGACTCACACCTGATAATGCAGTCGTATTCAGTAGGGATGGATCGATGCTTAGGGGAGTGACCGGGAAAGATAATGTGTTTTTTTCCTCTCTGAACTCACAGAAGCGTTTCCCAAACGATGTTTGCATTGCGATGATTGCAGAATGTAAATACTCCGAATTTATCATGTCGTGACCTTGTTTGAACTTTCTCAAATTGTGGAAGTGAGACAATGTGCCTTTCTGTAAATCTCTAGCAAGCAACGTCAACTTGCGCTCGAATGCCAAAACATCCTCCAACATGTGCAGGGCTGTACGTCCTTACCCCGTTGAAGAGCTGTGTTCAGCGTGTTCAGGTGCGCTGTCATGTCTACCATGAAGTGTAGCTTTTCCAGCCACTCTGGCTGTTCCAGCTCAGGAAAGTTGAGCCCTTTGCTGCCCAGGAAAGTTTTCACTTCTTCCAGACACGCGACAAAGCGTTTCAGCACCTCCCCTCTGGACAGCCAGCGATAAAAACACGTTGTAGCGGTGTGCTACACGCAGTCAGTAAACTGCAGTCAAATATAGCTTTATTCGAACTAAACAGCCTTGCTTTTAAGCCTCCCTCAACCCGCCCCCCATGGGCGCGGATGCTGCAAAAGACACGTACTCACAAACCCCCGTAGGCTATCTCCCTTAGCCTGAACGCTGGCTAATTGTGAGCCGGTTCGGATGTGTCAGGAAATGGGTCGCCACAACGTCTTATTTAGATTGTACAAGATCACCATAATCTTCAAATTTAGATTTACATTTCAAAAACTAACAAACTAACATAAAATACATTTTAATTAAATACTGACCATGTAGCGGTGTGCTACACGCAGCGCTAAAATTACGACACGGAGTCGGTAACTGCAGTCGAAGGAAAAAAACTTTATTCGAAATCTTCAGCCTCACTTTTAAGCCTCCCTCAACCTGCCCCCCATGGCGCAGAGGCTCCAAAGCTCTGTGCTCGCAACCCCCCGTAGGCTATCTAATTGTGAGCCGGTTCGGATGTGCCAGGAAAAGGGTCGCCATAACCAATTATTTCCCAAAGCAACAGGGAGCCGCAGCACAGATGTAAAAGAGCCACATGTGGCTCCGGAGCCGCGGGTTGCCGACCCCCGGCCTAGATGATGGTAGTTCTTGATGATGGCTGCTGCTTTCGTCTGGCAGAACTTCATGTAAAGGTGTTCAAAGGTGGGGAGGACTTTGCCTGTAATGGATTGTCCACCAATTTTTGCAGCATTTCCTTTTCCTGGGCATTGATGTTTCCTTACCAGGCCGTGTTGCAAATTGCTAGGATACTCTTCACTGAGCATGCGTAGAGGTTTGACAATGCTTTTGGTGACATGCAGTATCTACAGGAACTTCTGAGGAAGTAGAGATGCTGTTGTGCTCTCTTTGTAATGACACATGTGCTGCTCTTAGAACCGATCCTCTGATTTGGTTACACCAAGGTATTTAAATCTACTGGCCCTCTCCACCTCCATTCCTCTAATGAGATTAAGCTCATGGACTTCTGGCTTCTTCCTCCTGTAGTCCATAATCAGCTCTTTGGTTGAGGTCCTTCATTCTCCCAAGATACTTGAGGCCTTGTCTACTCAATCTCCTCTGATATGATGAATCTGCTACTCTAAGAATCAAAAGTAATTCCTTCCTGATCTGGTTCCAACATTTGTAGAAGTGATAATGATGAGGCCTTCACCAATGAAAGTTGACCATGGATGTTATGTCCTAGCTGTCTAGGTGTGCAAGCCTGGGCAGTACAATATGGAGAGCAAGTTGTTGTCCATGCAGCAAGCTCCTTCTCTGTACACAGCTGATAAATCAAAAGGAATGGCTGGGACTGAAACAGCTTGGCACCAGCAGCATCACAGGAGGTGTCAGTCAGCATTGGACTCAACATAGGATTGCCTTCATGACTCCAGCTCCAGATTTTTCCCTCGGGGTTTACTCCCAAAGCTTTCACCATAAGTGGATATATCCACAAGGCAGTGCAGGTTTGAGAGCAGAGCTTTCCCTCTACTAGAGGAGCTACCAACCACAACTGACAAGCCCCATCTGCCTGAAGTGACTGGTTTTAAGCTGGTAGTAACCCATCTTTCCCCTTTTCCTGCAAGTAGAAATGGTTTTGCCACACATGAAGATCAGGAGCTGGACTTGGTTGTCAGAGGCTATCTGAGATGCACGTCATTGAGAAAATTTAATAGGGAGTGTGAGTTTGTCCCCATTTCACTCCTTGCTCAAACTTTAGGAAGTGGGTATTAATGACTGGAGAATAATGCTCCATCCTGGACTGGTCCTCCTCTCGATAAAATGTACTGTCATTGAACTAAATGTTGATCTGACAAGCCACTATGGGAAAAGATTCATCTGCCCTGAAATTGTCAATAAGAGTCAAAAGAAAAATGCAATTCTTTGTAAAAACAAATCGATCATGAGAGAAAGGAAACAATCACTGCCGCTTCACTAATCTATCTTTCCAGACCATTGAAAGTTGACAAGTGTTTCCATTATGGTTTGATTAGGTGCAATGGACGCAGACAGTTTTATATTTTGCTTTCGTAAGTTCATTTAACTTTACCCAATGTGCAATGAAACATAAGGATAGCACATAAGAAACAAAAGGATAGATGCAGAAAGAGTTCATTTAGTCCCTTGAGCTTGTTCCGCCATTCAAAAATATCATGTCTGCTCTTCTTTCTCAGCAGCTTTTTGCTGCCTTATGTCTTGATGTTTCAATTCCTTCAATTCCAGATGATATCTTAGAGGCCAGGGGCCAGAACATCTCAGATAAATTCCGCAGCATTCTTAAGGGGGAGGGTGAGCAGCCAGAAGCTGTGGTCAATGCTGGTACCAATGACATGGGTAGGAAGGGTTACACGGTTTTGCAAAATGAGCTTAGGGTCTTAGCTGCTACGTTAAATGACAGGACCTCCAGGGTGTGATGTCAGGATTGCTACTCATGCCACATGTGAGTGGGGCCAGAAATATGAAAATCATACAGTTGAACATGTGGCCAAAGAGTTGGTGCAGGAGAGAGGGCTTCAGATCTTTGGATCTTTGGTCTCTCTTCCAGAAATGGTGAGACCTGCACAGGTGGGACAGTCTGTACCTGAAATTGAAGGGGACTAATATCCTTGTGGGAAGACTTGCTAGTACTGCAGGTGGATGGGGTTGTGAGCAGAGGGGGTGGGAACCAACCTACTGAAGCAGATACTGGAGTGGCTGAGGGGAAAGTTGTTTTTATTCAAAATCATGAATAGAATGACTGAGCATGGTGGGACTAAAGTTCTGAGTTGTGAACAGTTCAAAGCAAGGAGTGTTGTAGGGAAGGTGGATGAGCTTAGAGCATGGATCAGCTCATAGAATTATGATATTGTAGCCATTAGTGAGAATTGGTTGCAGGAGGAGCAGGATTGGCAGCTCAGTGTTCCAGGGATCCATTGTTTTAGATGTGATAGAGTGGGAACAACTATAGAAGGAGGGGCTGCATTACTAGACAGGGAAAATGTCACAGCAGAGCTCAGACATGACAGACTGAAGAGATCATCTACTGAGATCATCTCCCTGGTGGAGTGATGTAATTTCCCACCAATTTGTGGTCACATGATGTAATTTTCCCAGCAGTGAGAGGTCATGTGATGGCCTGTTTCAACAGGGTATAAAAGGAGCACCCCTCCCTGTGATCATCTAAAGCAGGTGACCTTTTAGTGTGTGAAATCAGGTTCACGGGTTCAGCGAGTGGGAACAGAAGACACTCTCTACCGGTAAGTAACTTAACTATTTATCTACAGGACAGGGCAGACACTATACATCCATTAAATCCTTCAAGTTACACACAGTTACAAATACGGTGCACCTGGGCCCTCTCCCACTGCAGTGCATTTGCACTCTTTCTGTGACACTGTTTGTGACCCCGTCCATCAGCGAGCCACTGAAGCAAAAGACAGGGTGCTCTCAGCACACCAGATTTACACTCTGCCAATGCTGTGACATCATCAGCCAGTGCCAAACTGCAGCCAGTGGGGGGACTACAGTGCTCCTTAAACAGGCTAATCCCTAGCTGACATGGGGAAGCGGCTTTCAATAAACAGGCATGATTGACACCCTCTAGAAGATTCCACCCCTCGAAAGATGCAGCACCATGACATTCAGCCCGCAGGGCAGTGTAACCCCTGCAGATGCCGCCCTATATAACACACAAAATGTAACATTGTGGTACTCAGAATTATCAGCCCCCCAGTTGCTACCCAGTGTACTATATTTGTCTACCAAACTCTCAATTCTCAAATGGCTGTCAATTTCCCCCCTGGGTATAATAGCTGGCCCTCCACTTTCCTGGTCCTTTTTTTACTGCCTGCTGGATACGATCAGCCAGGTCAGTAACGATCCCAGACTCGTTAGTGTCTGGGTGTACCTTGAAGGATTTACTGAATGTTTAGTGTCTGTCTTGTCCTGTAAATAAAGAGATAATGCGTGCCTTCTGTCTCCACTCACTGAACCCATGAACATGATTTCACATGATTGGCACTATGAGAAGGGTTCAGCGATTGAGCAGAAGCACCGGTCACAACCCAGTCCATCGGCAAGCCCCCAAAGCAAAAGAGTGGGTTATAACAGTGCCATGGCTCTGCATGCAAACAGCCTCTTGGCCAAATGTGGACAAGGACAACATGAGCAGATGAAGATACAGTCAGATTCAAATGTCTCAAAAATATTAAGGGAATTGTAGAACCATTTTTCAGAAGAGAAAAAGGAACTCGTATATCCTGATAAAGTACCTTGTCTATTTATTTCTCCCATGGATGCTCCCTGACTTGATGAGTTCCTCTAGCATTTTATGTGTATTGCTCAATATTTCCAGCATCTGCGGAATCTCCTGTGTCTCATGTTTTTTTTTAGCACCTTTCACAATCTCAGGACAAACAGAAACAATTTACAACTAATTAACTTTGTTTTGGCACAATAATATTGGAAATGATTTTATCCTGATTGATTTTATTTGAAACAAAACCAGTGCTCTGTAATTCCAACATTGCAAACATGCTGAAATGTTTAAAAACGTTCACGCTTCTTGAATGAGTAATTATCGTGCCATTTTTAGATGGCAGTTATTGCAGCTTATGTGTACTGGAGGTGAATGGAATAGAGTCCAATGGGCAGTTCTGCCCTGCATTGAGGTAATCTTCTTAAATGTAATTGGTGCTTCACCAGTTCAGGAAAGTGACGAGTATTCCAAAATGAGGACTTATGCCTTGTTGAAGATGCAAAGGCTTTGGTGATTGGGAAAGTGAATCATCACCAGGCTTTTGGTAGACGTTGAATTGTATGACATAAGTGTTAGCTGCTATATATAACCTCTTGCCTGAATATTATTTAGATCTAAAATCAAGCATTGCTTCACTTTCCTGAGAGAGTAAAAGATTTTTTTTTGTTTAGAACTACATACAAAATGTCTGCTACCACCCAGCCCGCATGCACACCCTGTCTGAATGCCTTAGTAGCTGATCACTTTTTCATCTTTTATTGCTGCTTTTTCACATATTTATACAAATGCTTGTTTTATTGTAGATGGGTACATGCAGCTCGTCAGCCTGGGAAGGCAGTCTATCTAAGAGAGGGAATACTCTCATTCCAAACCTTCGTTGCCTTGCGGCCATACCCACTCATGGGAAAGGCTTCGGGAGTAAACCCTGAGGACAAATCCGGAGCTGGAGTCCCTAAGGCAGTCCGACATTGTCTTTAACCTCGTTCTGGCAACTCCTGTGATAACACTGGTGTCAAGCTGTATCGGCCCTTGCCCTTCCCTTGGACAACATCGGTGTCATGGAGAGGGGAGACTCGCTGCATGGGCAACTGCTGGTCTTCCATACAACCTTGCCCAGGCCTGCAATCTGGAAACTTTCCAAGGCGCAGATCCATGGTCTCGTGAGACTAACGGATGCCACATTTGTTTTATTGTAACAATACCAGTTACATTATATAGTCTTACATAAACATGCACTTCCCACTTTACGTCAGTGTGTCAATCTTCAGACCATGTGATTCAGGGACGTTTGCTAATATTATTTTGTGACTGTGTTGGATTGTAACTATATATGCTGTGTGTCTATATGTAATGTATTTTATGCCCTGGCTTGAGAGGAACAAAGTTTTGTTTAGATGAATACACATGTATGGTTGAACAACAGTAAACTGAACTTCAACTTCAACAACTCCAAAAAGATCTTTTGGCATATACAGTGAATTCCAGTTAGTTGCTCTGTTGGTTAATCAGGGCAGCCACTATTGAAGGACAAGAACTAATTGAGTAAATAGCCATGATTCCCTTCGTGTATTTGGGATACTGTGCCATTTAATTGGGCTTGGAGGCTGTTGCTGAACAGTTTTTTACCTAGCATCAGTCGTGTGCACTTGCATGGTTGTTAGACACAACACCTTGCTTCGAGCAAATGGTTTTTAAATAGTGTCAACTGCATGTGTTTGCGCTCAAAAAGCAGTGACTTCTGTCATTGATAGTTGGTGAGGAGGAAGTAGTAAGTCATTTCACAGTATTGTACTCTCTGTGGTTGTAAGCATTCAGGCTTGGAGATGCCAGAAACAGCCGGGTGTGGAAATGAAATGATTTCTC
Source organism: Hypanus sabinus (assembly GCF_030144855.1). NCBI lineage: Eukaryota > Metazoa > Chordata > Chondrichthyes > Myliobatiformes > Dasyatidae > Hypanus > Hypanus sabinus. The sequence goes on along the minus strand of NC_082710.1, from coordinate 127,855,339 downwards.
TACTTCAACACGTTAGGAGCTATGACAAATTTGAAGATATTGTCAATTGTCTTGAACGTTACAACAAAAATGAAGATTTGGAGGATGCAATTGTCAACAGCATTGTATAATGGCAATTCATTATCAGCACTAAGTATCTGTGCTAATTTTGTTCATTTCTATTTAAAAGAATGTGATACGGATGAGTTCCTCCATCAGTAAGTATCAGGAACTAATACACAGTTCTATAGTACTATAGTGGTGCTGGTAGTGTTCTTATTTGTTCTGTATTTCATTTAAATACTGCATAATTTGTTACCAAACTTGTCTTCTCTACACTTTCTTAACTATTTTTATAAAGCTTCAGTTGGTGGAGGCAGCCACTAAATTGGGCCAAAATGTACTGGTCTGATGTGTCCCAATTAACAGGCACCCACTACATATGGAAATCTGTAAGATTTAACCATGAATCTGTGTGCAGATCTAGTCTTTCTACACAACATACACTTGAGATAGAGAGAGAGCTCAAAACTCATTTGATTCTCCGTGTGATAGTTTTTTTCTCTATTAAAAAGGATTAAACAGATGGGGCCTACATTCACTTAAGCTCTGAGAATAAGTAATGGATTTTTAGCACTATGTGCCGGGTTTTAAACTCATTAAAGGTGAAGGTATTCCTGGAACATCATTCTCTCATTAGATTTTTAACTCTTCACCATCATTCAGGTCTTCTTGTGATAAGACTACTAAGCTTTGGTTTGCTGTATTAGTTGTTCCATTTGTAATATGCTGCTTTAACTGCATATAACATTATTTGTGTAGCTTCACTGGGATGAAGGATGCTGGAACACATGATACAGGATGCTATACTTTAAACCAGATACCTTCAGTTTTAATAACGCTGATGAGGGAGCATTTATTGACCAGGACATCAGGGATAGCCAGCTCTGTCTTTGAAATAATGTAAAAGATTATTATTAATGCATAGAGCTTCATAATGCAGGTACAGCTTCAATTTACTTTGTCCTCTGAAGGGACACACTTCCATGAGTGCAGCACTCCAAACATATTCTCAAATTCATGCAATCACATCTCTTTAGTAAGACTTGAACACACATATCATATGCTTCTTGTCTACAAAACGTATGCTGAGCATCAGATGCAGTCAAACTCATTTATTGAAAAGCAGCAAAGTGCTTGTGCAGCAGTCAATTTGCTTGCAGCAATACTACATGTGTCTATACTGTCATAGTTACATCGGTGATTTTCTCAATTCCAGTAAACATGAACATATTTAGAGGAAAGCCTTAAAATGATGGGCATCTAGAAAGTCATTGTCATTCATTGGTGCAAACTGTCACATTGTAGTCTACCCTCTAAAATCTTTTGTATTGCATTCCATGGAACTTCCAACCCTATGTGGGATGAGTAAGTGAAATTTGGTAAGAACGATTAGGCAGGTGCCTATTGCCACCTTCTGCTCTTTCAGTGTTGATTAGGGATTATATGATTGCAGAACCAGTAGTAAAGACTCCCTACTCCATTATATGTGAAAAAGAAGAGAAGCTTGCTTACCAAATTCAAGTAGCAGTATGAAGGAAAGAATATGAGTGTCAAATCCAATTAAATAGTCTTGGCCCAAATCATCAACTGTGTATTCCTCTCCATAGATGCTGCTTGGCCTGCTGAGTCCCTCCGGCATTTTGGATATTGCTCCAGATTCCCAGTGTCTGCAGAATCTCTAGTGTTTACAAGAGTCAAGTAGTAGGCTAATTACAATTTTGTCCCTATAGAAAATAAAGCAAATGAAATGTCTGTCTCATAAGACAAAATATATCTCTTTATCAGCATTTCTTGACTGCATCAAGATTTTAGAATGATTAAATATTTGTTCCATTTTTCAATGTAAGCCAACAAAACAAACAGTTCATCGGCAAAAATTTTGGTTCATTAATTTGAAAATAGATGTTGTCTTACTAGATTCTGCGATTTGGAAGCAGTTTTTTACCATTACACTAATAATAAATATCAGTTATTTTAAAAGGTTACGCTTCTAAAGTTTATTGTTATAATTATCTCAATGAGCAACTTGTGACACCTGTTTCTTCAGAGGTACTTTGATATTTTGCATTGGTATCTTCATCTTAGCACTTGGCTCTGGATGGTTAGCAAAATAAGCCTGTGCCTAATAATACTACTTTGTTTCACCAGCTCTCAAATAGAAAAAGACTAAATTGAGAATTGTTGTCTGAGCCTCATTCTCCTGGTGAGAAATGACATGAGAAAATGGATGTCAATGATTCAATTATTTGTTCTGTTGTGGTAAATACTCAACATGTTCCACTATGAATGAAGACAAAAATATCAGATTCGCACTATGACAAGCACATTTTGCAGAGAAAGATTAGGCCCCTGGTCTTCCATCAGAAGGCTTGGATCAGTATTGAGTCAAGTTGAGTTTATTGTTATATGCACAAGTACATGTACACACAGGTGCAATGAAAATATGTCTGGGCTCTTTCGATGACTTTTGTAGGTTCGTGTGTCTTCTGCTCATTTTTTGCAGTTTGTGTGATTTTTTTTTTCTGTATAGTGGGGAGGGTGTTGGTGTTTCTCCTTGAACAGGTTCCATGGTTTTCATTCTAGTGGGAAGACAAGTCTTGGGGTTGTATAATGCATACATACTTTGATCATAAATGTACTTTGAATCGTTGAATGATCTGTGAGTGAGGTAAAGGGTCTGCCAAATAGGAAATGATGAAAGGCAATCCCTAATGGCTTTTCTTCAAGCATGAAGATGATTTCTCCCATTCTTCATCACTGCACATCAACAAAACTAGTAGTTTTTTTAAAAAAATCTGGTTGGTCCAAAACATGATTGATTATTCTACCCCCAGTCCACTATTTGCAAGTTATGATACACATGATATATCATAAAGAAGTGTGTTTTCATAACAATATGGGGGAGGGAGTGTGACCTTTCAGCCCATTAAGTCTATGCCAGTTTCAAAAGGAGCAATCACATTTGTTCCATTCTTTTATAAGTACTCTGCATTCCTGCAATTATCTTTCTCTTATACACCTAACCACTTTATTTGATTCAAGTCGAGTCACTCTTTATTGTCATTTTGACCATAACTGTTGGTATAGTACATAGTAAAAATGAGTCAATATTTTTCAGGACCATGATAATATTCAATGTAACATTAATTTATATTATCCCTTAAGTGGTAATTAACATTAGCTATTTGTTTATTTATTGAAATACAGCGTGGAATAAGCCCTTCCAGTCCTTTGAGCTATGCTACCGAGCAATGCCCTATTTAATCTGAGCCTAATCATATGACAATCTAGAATGACCAATTAACCTACCAACCGGTATCTATTTGGACCACGTGAGGAAACTGGAGCACTCAGAGGAAACGCATGTACTCTCGGGGAGAACATACAAACTCCTTACAAGCAAGGGCAGGAATTGAACCTGGGTCACCTGTACTGTAAAGCATTGTATTAAACCCTATGCAATCTTAATGCCCCAGCCCTTAAATTAGCAACCTTTATCTGGCATGTAGAAGCAAACTGGAGAACCCTGAGAAATCCATGGGATCACTAAGTAAACTCTACACATCAAGCACCTGAGATCAAGATTACACCCTAGGCTGCTGGAGCTGTGAAGCAGTAGAGATAACACCTTATATTCCATTTGGGTAGCCTCCAAACCAATGGTATGAACATCGATTTCTCAGTCTTCCAGTAGTGCCTCCAACCCACTTCACAATTTCCAATCCCCTTATTCCATCCTGTTTCCTGACGAAGGGTCTCGGCCCGAAACATCAACAGCACTTCTTCCTATAGATGCTGCCTGGCCTGCAGTGTTCCACCAGCATTTTGTGTGTGTTGCTTGAATTTCCAGCAACTGCAGATTTCCTCGTGTTTGCTCCATCCTATTGTAATGGTTTTTCTGTAGCAGCAGTGTTTGGGTTATGTCTAGAGATAATGGAAGCTTTGGAATGTGCGCCATCCAATGAAAGGAGTGTTTTTTCTTATTGTGTGCCTGAGAGCGAGGTGTTCTGTGTCTTTTATTTGGCAGAAGATGAAGGGAGAAGATACCTGAAAGGAGTGGAGTTGGAGAGGGGCTGGGAGTTGATGGAGCCCGCGGAAATTGATGGAGGACCAGCAGAAGGGAAGCCATGAGCTCCAATGTGTAGATTAGACTGTTTCATTAAAATGGGCCCTTTTCTTTTAGTTTTTCTTTACTAACCCTCTTGTCAAATCAAGAATTATGAAGTTAAGATGTTTAATTGCATATGGTGTACTGTCTACTATTTTGTAGTACTGATTTGTAACACATCATGCAGCATCCAAACAAACAAAAGGTTTTGTACAGTTTTCACTCATTTGGCGGGGCGAGAGACTGTCTTCCCTAGACTAACACCTGATGCACCATCAATAACTCTCGGATACGTGAGGCGAGATATAGGCTTTTATTGGCTGGAAGAAAGAACAAGCAGCAATTGACCACCACACTACATCCTGGAGACTGAGGCCGGGGCGGTGTCTCCAATCGCCTTTATACTGGGGTCCATGGGAGGAGCCACGGTCAGTGGGAGGAGCCACAGGAGCAGTCAGTTGGGGGGGAGGGCGTGTTGAGACAGGTATATATAGTTCACCACAACACCACCGGTCAAACCTACAGGTTACGCTATGTTATCCCCCTTTCCTCTCATGTTATTTCCTTGCCTGCCCATCACCTCCATCTGATACTCCTCCTGCCCCCTTTTCTCTTTCTTCCAATGGCCTTCTATTTCTTTCGCAAATCAACTGCTTAGCTTTTGCTTCATCCTTACACCTTATAAATCAACTCCTCAGTTTTTTTCTTCTGTCCTGCCAAAGGGTTTGCACCCGAATCGTCATCTGTACTTTTTCACATAAATGCTCCCTGGCCTGCTAAGCTCCTCCAGCATTTTGTATGTGTTGCTCGAACTTCCAGCATCTGCAGATTTTCTCTTGTTTATGTTGTGTAACTGTGTTGCCAAAGATTCATTTTTTGTATGCCTTTTGATGTTTCTAATCTATTTCCATTTCTCACCGTCTTCAGGAACTGGTATCAGCTTTGTTGCAAGCAAAGTATGCATGAAGGACTGCACCAGACTTAAGAATGTCCTAATTTCAGCAATACTTTCAGGAATCCTTATCTTCTAAATTACTATTAGTTTTACTTCGACTGGCAACAATCCATCTGCATTTAATTCTTTCCATATGAAGGCACACTTGCTTCTTTGGTTCTATCTTATGTTCATGTAGTTCAGGAATAGTCTCCTCCTTGGTAGATCATCCTGATAACATTGTCAGTATAATACCTTGTCTTCTGTTGCTTGAAATTTTTGAGTGATATTTGAACTGTATTAGATTGTTTTTCACTGGTTACAGTTATTTTCAAATATTAGAGTGATTGAGTTAAAACTTCACACAGCACATCAACTCATTCTTCAGCCCACAGAGTCTGCCCTGGCCATCAAACACCATTTAAACCCAAACCTACAATAATCTCATTTTATTTTCCGCATATTCCCATCAGCTGCCCCTCCTCCCCAGGATTCAACCCACACCTGCACTCTGGAGGCAACTATCAGCAACTAACCTTGGCCTATGTGAGACGCAAAGGAAATCAGAGCAGCTGGAGGTAACCCACTTCGTGCCAGGTCCTCACACAGAGCGACCGAGATCAGGACTGGGTCACTGAATCTGTAGTGCCTGAGTCACCATACCATCCTGCCCTCACTCATCCTTCTTATTCATGTTCTGCTGGGCTAATGCTGGTATCAAATCCGAGTTGGAGAAAATTTTAGTTCCTGCAACTCTTTGTGTGGTGGGTAATGGATACTACTTGTTGGTATCTCTTTGGTTTTATGCCACCTTGTAATTGCCCAATAGTTGAACAGCTTTAATCAGTTTAATTACAGTTAGAAATTATTCCAAGAACTAATTTTTATCTGATTTATCTCGCTCCTCAGCTGTTTTTTTTACACTTATGAGATAGATCCAAATTTACTGTAACAAATAGGTAGTGGCAAAGGCGAAGATTGGAAAATCTGCAGATGCTGGAAGTCCAAAACAAGACCATAAGACTTACAAGCAGAATTAGGCCAATCAGCCCCTCGAGTCTAGTTTGCCATTCCATCGTGGGTGATCCTGGACCCCACTCAACCCCATACATCTGCCTTTTCACCAGGACTTGATGAACAGTTTAGGCCTGAAATGCTTTTCCATACATACGTCCTGACTTACTGAATTTCTCTGGCATTTTGTCATGATGCAATGGCAGAAGCACTGTATCCACCATGAGTCAACATTTCAGGTCAAATGTCCATTGAATAGAATGGGGAGAATCAGAAAACAATTCTTGTTGAATGGGGAAAGTACAAAGAGAATGTAGAGAATGCCTGCTTTATAAGCTGGGTATCAAAGCTGAAAGGACTACCATTGTCTTTGTCTGGCAATTTGAGAGATAGGAAGGAAACTATTTGAAATTGAAGTATCTTGCTAGACCTGTTGAGACAATGAAAACAAAAAAGAAGCTGGTGATCTGAAATTGCTGAATTCAGCATATGAGTCCAGTGGATAATGATGGAAGGTGAGGTCATCTTCTTCAAACTTAAATTTAGGATAATTGGACAATGAATGATAATTCAGAGCAAGAGTGAGATGGAGAATTACAGTGACTTATGATTGGAGGCTCTGTGTCTCTCATGTCAGTGAAATGAGATGTCCTTCTAAGTGGTCATCCGATCTGTGTTGGGTTTCTCCAATTTAGAAGCGGGCACATTACGAACGCAGATTGCGTTACTAACTTACAAGCAGTGTAAGAGAACCTCTGCTTCATTCTGTTCCTTTCTCTGCAGATGCTGCCTGATTTACTGAATATTTCCTCAAGACTCCTTCTTTAAATTTCCATTACATTTTGCATCCCCACTTGGCCTGAGCAAAAAAAATCTTAACATCACTCTTAATGGGCAACATGACAGAGATTCGTTTGGGAATATTGAGCTCCACAGCTTTCATAAATAAACTATTCTGTTAAATTCCCTCAAGTGTGGTTTCTGTGCCATTATGCAAGATATGCTGTTAAATCAAGTGCCAACATTAGATTTAAAGAATCTATTTGAAACCACTTGATAATGTGTTTCATTAAGGTAATTAAAATGAAGTGCCTTCATTTAATCTCTTTTTTTTTCAATCCTGCAGAAAGTGAGGACACAGGCAGATGCACAAAATTGAAGTTTTAAAATAAATGAAAATAATTCCTTATCAAAACAGATAACTTGAACTCTAAGAAATTAAGCATTTTCATGCAGAATACAAAAGGAAGCTACCAGCAGATTCTACATTTAAAGTCTCAGAGATGCAACATGGAAGCATGTCCTTCAATCTCTGGAGTTTGCACCAATGACTCGCCATGATGATTTTCCTCTTAAACATGTTTTAAATGTATTTTTAAAAATACAATTGCCTTCAATAGAATGTGTGATGCCTGGATCCCAATGCCTAGAATCACCACTTATAGTCTTCACAAACCTTTGAAGATAGATGGCAGATCTTTCAGACCTTCCACTCTCTGGTGTCTACTGGCATTGTCCATATGGGGCTTCTGCCTCAGGTAGTACAGTAATAAAGCCCAAACTTTGAAATGTCCCTGACAGTTTTTAATACTTTGTAAAGCAGGGAAAGGTATTAATGTTGTTATTAATCTAAATTAACTTTAATTCTCATGCAGCTCAGAACAATTTAAAATGATTTATGTTGAAGTGACAATTTCATAAAAACAAATCTATATAACAAAAAAGTATTAAAATGAAGTTGGAAAACAACATAATTTACCTATATCTGCATTTCTTAATCCACAGCAACTCAAATCCCATCAAAGTCATAGGACCCAATCCAGAATAAATTTCAAGAGTCAGTAGCAAATCTATCAGTGAGTTTTTGATTTTCGCATTTCACAGTGCGTTTACAAAATTCTAAGTTGCTGTAGGAATCAAATTTTTTTTCTGTGTTGTAAATGTGGCATGATTTATTCCAATGTATTGTGCCTGAGTATTGGTTTTGTGCATTTAGCATTTCAGTAATATTTGAGTAATATTGTAAACTTATTTTTTGATTCAGCATTCTTTGTTGTTTACACAATGCATTGCCGGTTATACGTAGAAGTACTTGAATAGCATACATCATTGCATCACCACATCATATGTGTACGGTTCACTAAAGTAAAAGAACAAAACTAAATGTACATGAGTTATTCCAGGCTCCCATTTTTTTCTTTGGAGTTACAGAACATAACAGTTGGTCTCTGCAATTTACAAATATCGTGCATTAATCAAAAGGTAGTCAAAATGAATCATACTCTATAAATTATCAACAAGTAAAAAAAACTGACAACATATTGAAAACATTAGGAAACACAATTAAGTATTTTTAAATACATTTACTTTGCAATTAAACTCATTAACAATTAAGACAGAGATTTACATCTCTCTCTCCCATACGCTCCATAAAATTGAATGGAATTATTAAACCTTTGCCATGCAAAATGTGGTGCAAGTTGAGCAAGTAGAATCCTAATGAGATTCTTAGATTCATAAGCTCATATAGCATGAAAGCAAGCCCTTCGGTGCAACTGGTTCACACCATCCAAAATCCCCATCTAAGCTACTGTAATTCCATTTGCCTGAAGTTGGCTCTAAACCTTTCCTATCTATGTACATGTCCAAATGACTTACAAATGCTTTTTATTGTATCTGCTTCAACTAGTTACATCAACATTTTACTTCCTTGGCAACTCTGAGCTCATCATTGCAAAAATATTCCCTTTTACCAGTCTATCTTTACTTCACCCTTCTTACAACCAGTTCTGATTCAATGTTTTCAGCCTAAAACATTAACTTTTCTTTTCTAGCCACAGGTAGTTGGGAAGTTCCACAAGGAGACAAACACTGGAACATAGTTAAGTTCAAAGTGAAGTTTATTGTAATATGTGCAAATATTTTTATGCACCGTTGCAATAAAAATCTTTTTGTAACAAAATCGCAGGCATATCTTTTCATATGAACAACATTCACAAGAGAAACTCAATTAACACAATTTTTTGCAAGAAAAAGCAATTAAAAAAGTATATTTGAGTCAAAGCAATTATCGTGTTGCTAAATTGCAGTGCTTAGGATTTTGCCTGTGGTACAAGAGCAAAATATTTGAAAGAAAGTAGTACTTGTTCTTGAACATGGTGATGTGGGAATTAATGCTTCTGAATTCCTGCCAGATGGTAGCTGTTAAAAGATATCATAGCCTGGATGGTGGGGATCTTTAATTTAGTTATCGTTTTGAGCAGTGCCTCCAGTGGATAAGACCGGCTGAGAAGAAGAATGTGTCCATGATGATGTCACCAGACCAGAATGCAGGCAGTCAGGATACTTTCAGCAGTATGTCTGCAGAAGTTTGTTACTGTGTTCAGTGGCAACCTCCTAAAAAAGTAAGGATGCATATGCACTTTCCTTATGATTGCATCTTTATATTCAGCCCTGAACAGCTTATTGACATGTTAGTGCCCAGTAAATTAAGGCTGCTGAATCTCTCCACCATTGCTTCCCCCAATATAGACTAATGCATGTTCAAACCTCTCCCCCTCCTGAAGCCAACAATCAGCTCTTTATTTTTGCTCACATTGAGCTAGAGTTTGTTGTCATGACATCTCTCAACCAGATGACCCATATTGCTCCAGTAATCTGACTCATAACCACATTTGATATATCCAACGGTAATGTCATTGACAAATTTGAAGAATGACGATGGAGCTGTGATTAGCAAGTTAGTCTTGTGGTGCAAAAAAGGTTTTAGCAGGGGCTAAGCACATAGCACTGAGGTGTACCTGTATAGTCCTCATGGGTTTAATTTTCATTCAGAAATCAGATGGCAGAGCTTAAAAAACTGTTCCTGGATTGTTGAGTATGTGCCTTCAGGGTTCTGTACCTTCTTCCTGAGGGTATCAATGGGAATAGGACATATACTGGGTAGTGGGGGTCCTTAATAATGGATGTCACATTTCTGAGGCATCACTTCTTGAAGATATCCTGGATATTACAGAGGCTAGTATCCATGATGGATCTGACTAGGTTTACAACTCTCTGCTGCTTACTCTGATCCTATCGAGTGTCCCCGCCCACTCCCCCCCCTATACCAGATGGTGTTGCAGCCAGTTAGAATGCTCTCCATGCTACATCTGTAAAAATATGGGAGTGACTTTGGTGACATACCAAATCTCCTAAATCTCCGAATGGAATATCGCCATTGTCGTGTCTTCTTGGTGGCTGCATCAATGTGTTGGGCGCAGGATAGGTCCCCAGAGATATTAACATCCAGGAATTTGAAATTGATTACTCTTTCCAGTTCTGATCCCTCTATGAGGACTGGAGAGCATTCCCTTGTCTTTCTCCTTCTGAAGTCCATAATCAGTTCTTTGGCCTTAATGACGTTGAATGCAAGATTGTTGCAATGACACTACTCAACTAGCTGATATATCTCGCTCCTGTATGTCCTTTCATCACCACCTGAGCCAGTGTTGATCGTCAGCGAGGTGGAGATGTTATTTCCAAAATTGCCAAGTTGTGATCTTCCAGTTGGGAAGTCGAGGAACATGTTGCAGAGGGAGATATGAGGCCCACGTTTTGGAGCTTTTTGATCAAAACTGTAGGAATGATGGTGTTAAACACTGAGCTGTTGTCAATAACCTGCATCCTGACATTGGTATTTGTATTGTCCAGGTGATCAATCCTTGCTGATTTTGATCAGCCAATGAGGCCGTTGAATATCCAGTGCAGAGGGCGATACAAAAGCCCAGGACTTGAAGTTTGGTAGTGTTGATGATCCTGAGTGATGTAGTTCAGTAATTAAGTCTTCAAATGATTGGCCCTCAGTGGTATTTTGGATGGCCAACCTGGCCTTCTTCAAAGATGAAGTTATGTCTCCCAGTTCTGGAAATGCTTGGACATTACAGACCTCCTTTTCAGTGATTATCCCTGACATAATGTCATTATGATTCATTATTTGGCTGTTTGTGTTTGAGCTCCTGCAGTATCTAAACTAAAGAAGCTACCAAGATGAAAGTAGTCATTGTGGGTGGGACAATTTAAGGAAAGATGAGTTTGTAACTTTCAGTGAGTATAGAGTTAGAGAAGAGACTGAACAGCAGGACTTCCAAGGTAGTAATCTCTGGATTACTACCAATGTCACGTATTAGTCTGGGTAGGAATAGGATCATAGTAGAGTTGAATGGGGCCCTAGGATCTAGTGCAGAGGACAGGATTCAGTATTTCTGGATCGTTAGAATCTCTTCTGGGGAATGTATCACCTAGCTACTCCTGAACCCAAGGGGAAGCATATCTTTATGGGCAAGTTTGCTAGGGCTGTTGGGGAGGATCTAAACAAAGGTGAAAATACTTGAATGGAATTCTATACAGAATACAGATACAGGCCTCCAAACAGTATCTAGGTTGTGGGACATAGATTACAAAGGAAGATATAAAAAGCATATAAAAAGGGGCAGTGTTGAGATAGTCATGAGGGATTTCCATGTTGTGCTGGATCCTAATAGAGAGAATTTAGAGAGAGTCTATGAAATGATTTTCTAGAGCTGCTTATGGTTAATTTCCCTAGGTGGAAGGAAATTCTGGTCTGTGTGTTGTGTGATGAACCAGGTTTAATTAGGGAGTTTAAGGTACAAGAACATTTAGGAGACAGTGACCATAATATGATGGAATTCACCCTGCGGTTTGAGGGGGAAAAGATAAAAACAAACAAACAGACTAAAGGAAACTACAGAAGCATGAGAGGCAAGCTGACCAAAGCTGATTGGAAAGGGAGATTAGCAGCGATAATTCTAGCAGTAGGTCAGAAGTTTGAGTTCCAGAGGGCAGAAATTAGTGCAGTTGCTATTATTAGGGAAAAGGTGCTTTGGAAACTAAAACGTCTGAAGGTTGATAAATCACTCGGTCCAAATGGACTACACCGCAGAGTTCTGAAAGAGATAGTTGAAGAGATTGTGGAGACATTAGTAATGATATTTCAATAATCACAAGATTCTGGAATAGTTCTAGAAGACTGGAAAATTGCTAATGGCACTATACTCTTTAAAAAGGGAGGGAGGCAGAAGAAAGGAAATTGTAGACCTGTTAGACTGACTTCACTGGTTGGGAGAACATTGGAATCCATTACTAGGGGTGAGCTTTCTAGCCTCTTGGAGACACATGATTAAACAGGCCAAAGTCAGCATGGTTTCCTTCAGGTGAAATCTTATCTGACAAATCTGTTAGAATTTCTTGAGGAACTAACAGGCAGTATAGACAAAGGAGAGTCAGTGGATATTATTTACTTATATTTTGAGAAGGCTTCTGACAAATTGTCACACATGAGGCTGCTAAAAGGTAAGACCCCATGGAATACATATTACAGGAAATATACGAGAATGGATAGAAGATTGAGTGACTAGTAGAAGGCAAAGAGCTGAATAAGGGGCCTTTACTTGTTGGCTGTCAGTGACTAGTGGTCTTCCACATGGGTCGGCATTGAAAAGGCTTCTTGTCACATTACGGGCCAAAGATTTGAATGATGATTTTGTGGTCAAGTCAGCAGGCGATACAAAGACTTATGGGGGACAGTTCATGTTGAGGAAGAGGGGACTCTGCCTTAGAATGATTAAGAGAATGGAGAAAGAAGTGGCAGATGAAATATAGTATAGGGGAATGTATGGTTATGCACTTTGATAGAGTATTTTCTAAATAGGAAGAAAACTCAGAATTCACGGGTTGAAGGGGATTTGGAAGATCTTGTGTAGGATTCCCTATAGGTTAATTTGTAGGTTGATCCATGATAAGAAAGACATTCATTTATTTTTCAATATTTTTATTCATTTCTTACATAAAAGAATACAGGGTACAGTAAGATATATAATATATAAGATATATAATATATATCAATTATAATATATTGAAATCACAGATGAATTGTAATTACTCCATATCCATATAGATTAATTTTAAACATAAAATTGAAAAGAAATAATTCTATTATACAAAAAATCTAAACCCACTGCCATAAAAATGCAGCTGTTTGGTTAAAAAAAAAGAAAAGGAAAAAATCCTTAACATATAATAAAACATATTATTAGCCAACATCTGTGCTTAATAACAAATCAAAGATTTTGAAAGTAATTCAAAAAAGGTCCCCACACTGTTAAAAAATCTTGTCTAGTTTCAGAAATTGAACAGCGAATCTTCTCTAAATTTAAGTAAGGCATAACATCATGTAACCAATGAGTATGAGTAGGCGGAGTGGCATCCTTCCACTTAAGCAACAATGCCCTCCTGGCTATAAGAGACATAAAGGCCAAAATATACAAATTGATCAGATAAATATTAGATATCTATATCTAATATTTATGGTATGTTGTTGGGAATGAGAACTATTCTGTTGGATAAAACTAAAAATCTTTGGGAACAAGATTTACAGATATCAATTTCTGAGGATACTTGGAATGAAAGTTTTAAATTGTTTAATACCTCAACGTTATGTCCCCATCATTTCCTTCTACAATTTAAAGTGGTTCATAGAGCCCATATGTCTAAAGATAAGCTGTCTTGTTTTTATTTGGATGTAACTCCCTGTTGCGATAGATGTAATAATGAAGAAGCTTCACTAATCCATATGTTTTGAACTTGTCCAAGTCTTGAAAAGTATTGGAAGGAAGTATTTCAAACTTCTTCGTTGCTTTTTACAGTAAATTTTAAACCTAATCCTTTGACTGCCTTAATTGGTATTGTTGGAGGAAATAATATTATTTTGAAGACATTCATTTCAAAAGGATGAGAATATAAGAACAGGGTTCTGTGCCTAGGCTTTATAAGGCATTGATCAAAACACAGTAGGAGTATTGTAAGCAGTTTTGGGCCCCTTATCTACAAAAAGATGTGCTGGCATTGGAGAGCATCAAGAAGAGATTCTGGGAATGAAACAGTTAGAATATGAGGAGCATTTGATGGCACCGGGCCTGTACTCAGCTGAATGTAGAAGAATGAAGGGAGATCTCATTGAAGCCTTTCAAATATTGAAAGGCCTAGATCGAGTGGATGCAGAAAAATGTTTCCTTTAGTGGTGAGTCCAGAACTAGAGGGCACAGCCTCAGAGTAGAGGGATATCTGTGTAGAACAGAGATGAGAATTTATTTTTTTAGCCAGAGGGTTGTGAATCTGTGGAATTAATTGCCACATTTGGCTGTGGAGGCCAAGACATTTAGTATATTTAAAGTGGAGTTTGATAGGTTTTTGATTATTCAGGGCATCAATGGTTATAGAGAGAAGGCAGAAAAATAAGGTTGAGAAGGTTAATAAATCAGGCATTATGAAATGCTGGAGCAGACTCGATGGGTTGAATGGCCTAATTTAGCTTTTGGTGTTATGGTGTAATGGTCTTCAGTGTAAGAACCACACCAGGATTTGGCCTTCCCACTGCCCACAGCAACAGCTCTTCATTCCCAAGTTTGGAAACGCAACTTGATCTCTGAAAAACTTAGTGGAATCACTACTTTGCTGGAAGCCTGCATACTGTTGGAAAGAAAGATTTTTGTCATTTAGCCATCAGTAATAAGAGTGCACAAAAGCAGTTAAATAAATACAAGGTAGCAAAGTCATAAATAATAAATTGCAATTTAACATTTTTTAACTGATATAGATAATAAGAAGAAAATAAGAATAAGAATAAAAATGTAAGAGATATCTGGAATGGCTACTAAACATTACAGTGGAAAAGGAGCTATGGTACAACCTTTCTGGGGGGGTGGGGGTTTGCAGCTTTGTGATGTTGTGATGCACAGCTGTATAAATTATTACTTTTCACACTGTGTAATTTTGTTGCAGTTGAGGGAAGGGTGGTGAGGAGGAATCAAAGCCAGCTGAAAGGATAAAGAACCAAAGCTGACAAGCTCAACGTGGACGACACTCAGTGGGTGGTCCCAGCAATCAACTGCAATCAAAGTGACTGCCAAAGGATCTGTTCCCAACATTATGCCTTTAAAAGAATACTTGTATTTTGTGAGTCTTTTATTCCATCCCAAATGTCTTTACAACCGACAGAATATTATAGACTTTTGCCAATATACAGTTTAACATAAAAAAGAGGAATATGCACCTTGTGCTAGGTTCCACAATTAGCAACATAATAATGATTTGAAATTCAATTTCCTATCAATATTATCAAGGGATGAGTGGTGATCACTCCTTTTACTTTCTTCCAAATGGTGCCTTGGAATCTTTCACCACCGTGTGAGAAAACAGGTTACTTTAACATACCAAACAGAAGGAATTCTACCAAATTATTCTACCAAATAGGGAACACTCTTTGATTGAAGAGTCAGACAAGGTTTTTGTGCTCAGGTTTTTTAAATAACCTTGAACTGAAGTTTTTGTGACTTAGAGGCATCTTATCAACTGATGTCATCTTTTGAATGAAATAGTTTGGAATTAACAGCATGTGGAAGTTTATTTCAACTACTTCCACCCTACTTTATCCAGACCTAACAAGCTAACCTGCTTTCCTTTCTAGAGACACAATAGACTGCAGATATCAAAAGCTGGAGCAAGTTCAAACTGCTGAAGAACCTCAGCAGACCTTGAGGCCTCTATGGGAGGAAAGGATCCCAAAGTGGAATCTCAACCCAAATCATTGATCATTCCCTTTTCACCACAGATGCTGCCTGACCTGCTGTTCCTACACCAATTTGCTATTTGCTCCTGATGCTTTCTCATTGGATACTCCTTCTCTTTTCTCTTTAAAGAAATCATTGGCCTTCTCTTCAATAATGATATTGGACCTGTGATAATGGGCTCTGCATGTTAACTACTCTCTGGGAAAGAAACTGGGAGTATGTGCGGTATCTATCATTAAGGACCTCCATCACCCAGAACATGAACTGTTTTCATTACTGCCATCAGGAAGGAGGTACAGTGTGTGAAGACACACAATCAGTGATTCAAGAACAGCTTCTTCCCCTCTGCCATCCAATTTCTGAATGGACATTGAACTCATGAACGCTATTTCATTAATTTTGCATTTCAGTTTTCGCACTACTTATTTAATTTATCTATTTAATATAAGTCATGTTTTTTTTCTATTATTAATCATTGCATTGTAAGGCTTCCACAAAGTCAACAAATTTCACCTCAGATGCCGGTGCCGGTGATATTAAACCCGATTCTGATTCTGTTACGTAAGTGTTGTTTTTGCCTATTTTTCAGCTGTATTGGAGCTGGATATGTGTTGAAAGTGGCAAATGTAATATTGCCCATTACACATTCCAACTCAATTTGCATTTCAGTCCCTTTGTGTCATAGTCAAGCATTATTGAAGTTTCCTTTGTTGCTCACAGTTTAAAAATCAATATTCAGATCTCTTAAGCGGTTGCAGCCATTCCAACATTGCTGCGTTGGTAATTACTCAAGATAAGATGCCAATATCCAGCAATAGCAGCCGGTGGTGTAGTGGCATCTACACTGGAATTAGAGGAGAGTGGTCCAGGTTCGAATCCAGGACAACTCCTTGCATGCTTTCCATCTATTTGGGTTGAGAGTTCAGCTAGCAACTCAGCCTTGAGAAAAACAGACAAATCTTAAAGAAACAGCAAGGATGTCACCCGATGCACCACAAGGCACAAAGAGGATTAATAACAGCACTGGGATCCAACAGTGAATGAGATAATAAATGTCAGACAATGAGGAGCCGCAATAGCAGGTGGATGCCCCATGTTGATCGGATGTTTGGGCTGAACAAGAAGAAGTTGCTTTCTAGGGTCTCTAATTTTATTGAGTTTTGCAAGAACATTTGTTTCAAAGGCACATTTAATGTCAGAGAAATGTATACAATATACATTCTGAAATACTTTTTTCCTTGCAACCATCCACAAAAACAGAGGAGTGACAAATAATGAATGACAGTTAAATGTTAGAACCCCAAAGCACATCCCCAGCTCCCCCTTCCCATGCATAAGAGGCAGCAAAGCAACAATCCCCCCCAGCAAAAAAATCAGCACCCACCACCAAGCACTCAGGTGTGCAGCAAAGTATCAACAAAGACACAGACTTGCAGTACCCCAAAGACTACACGTTCACCCAGTATTCAACATACCACAGGCTCCCTCTCTCTCTCCCTAATAAGGGGAAAAGAGGTGTCCCTGTTTCACAGCAAGAGGGGAGACATGACAAACAACTTGCTGATTTATGATGTTAAAAGACTGCTGTGTCGCTTTTTCCAAGCTCTGTGCCAAAAGAGCTCGGGTCTCTGGGCACACAGCCAGCAGCCAGCTTGCTGTTTTCGCTCTCCATCTCCCACAACACACCAGATGCCTGCAGAGACACCGACCTTCCCCAGAGCCACAAAATCCTGGAACTCGGAAGGTGAGCTAATGTCTTAGTCTGTATCCATGGCATATCGAATAATGGCCAGTCGTGAAACCCCTATTCCCGCAAAGAACTGAAGTCAGTGTGTAACTCCAGGTCAGGGTCTTCAAAAGAACCCTGAAAGGGAAACATAGAGATATTAAAGATGGAAATAGAACTATTTCCTCCCAAGCTCCTCCTCCTGTCTCAGCTCTAATGTGTTAAGAGTTTCTGCAAAGCCATTGTCTTCCCCCAACAATTGTCTGACTTTGAATATGTTAAGAGGTTTGCACCCTAATGAACATAAAGGCATCATGGGTCATGGGTTGAGTTGAATATCAGCACACAGCCGAAGACGGAAAAGTAACACAGTTCCAATTATTCCTTGGTGAGTGCTGCTGGATCTCAAGGAACTGGCAGCAAGGCTTAAGAACATCACGTTTTAGTGATCAAAGGACTAAATAGAAAATTCTCTAAAGGAACCAATTTATCTAAGCAATTGTGGTGCTGTCAGTGGAACCATCCCCTGTGGCAGAAGGGTAGTTGGAAGCTCCAACCTGGCAACTACTGCGTCAGTAATCTGAACATCAAGAGCAAGCATAAAAATGTACTGGATTCGTTCTACTAATGGGAGTCTGTCAGTGAAGTTTATATGTGCAAAAAGGCAAGTGACATCAAACTGCAAGGACAATGCAATGTCACTGCACATATCTGGTTCACTTTTTAATAATGAAACTGCACTTAAATGCATTTTCTCTGAAGCAGAGTAAAATGCTCCAATACTAACTAACGAAAGGATACATTTTCTTCTATGAATGCATTTCAGGTGTTCCTTTAATCACATTACTCATGTTCTTTACAGATTGTAGGTTTTAAGTGAATCTGTTTTGAAGTGAAGCTGAATGCTGTTGATAAACGTTAAAAAAAGAAATTGAGAAAGTTTAATTTGGCAAGTGTTCAGAATCTGGAAATGATATTACAGGGACTAGTGGAGCTGAATTGGAGATGTGGTGACACTTTGCAGACAGCAAACAAAACTACTAACTATTCTACAAAATATGTTTTCTTGGGACCATGATCACTGCAATCCACTGCCTGTAATTTCCCGCTGGGTGGTGTGCTTTTCAAGCATCTGTATGACCTGTTTTTTTTGTGGTATGCTAAAGTATTTGGCAAATTGAACTCTCCAAAATGCAATTATGGTTGCCATGGCCATTGCTAGAGTGGACTTGGGGCCAGGATGAAGCAGTGGGCCACTGGCCCAAGACTGGGTAACAAACCGATGTTTGACCGATTTAAGCACTGAGAAGATTAAAAAGGTTAATGCAATGAGGCCGATGGTGGAGGATAAACTGGGATTCACCTCACTATTATGGGAGGCTTTACTCACCTCAACACTGAACTGATTCTGCACCTATGGCCTGCAGCCACTGACACAGCTCAGCGCTGAACCTGGATCCACAGCTGTGGCCTGCAACCATGGGCTTCTGGTCTGGCTGCAGCAGAGAACTGGCAAATTGTTATAGTCTTACTTTCAGCAACTCTGTGGATTATTTATTTGTTTCTTTTTATATTGTTTACATGACTCGTTCTTTTTGTGCATATTGGGTTATGACTGTTTTTATGGTGTGGATTATTTTTGAGAATTTTATTCTGCTTCTTTGTTTTGTGGCTGCCTGCACGAAGATGAATCTCAAGGCTGTGTATGGTATGTACTTTGAAGATAAATGTTGTTTGGACTTTGAACCTTTAACTTTGAACATCTAAGGAAGGTAGATAGAGAAAGGTAAAATGAACAGAAGAATGAAAGGGCAAGATGAGGAAATGTGAGCAATTTCACAAGCAGCATTAACAATATTGGTCTATTTTTGGAATAGTCTGCTTCTATAGTACACAATACTACTCTAATGAATTAATTCCAATAATTTAATTTGATCATGTAGTTCTATACTGCCAGGCAAGATGCAGATATTTGTGTTAGACTTTGTTTCTGGAATAATGATAACTTTTTCAAGGCAGATGCTGAGTATTCTATAGGGTGATTCATTCATATGTTGTCAGACTAAGTATTTAATCCTAAGTAGTGCTCCATTATTAAAAGCATAGATAATTTGACAAGCAGGCATTGTCACTGATGAACATTAATGGTGCCTGGTCTAATTATAATTTTAATTATTTCTCTTTTAAGTAGCTCAGTTGGCAGTCTGAGAACGGAACCGTAAATAAATCCTTTTGCAGTAGTGTTCTGTATCGGAGTAACAACAACAAATCCACTTATATAAATGCAATGAAACAGTAAATCATTCAGAAATCGGACAGAAATCAATTTCAAGCAAGGCAATGTAAGTGACATGAAACTTGTTAAAGAGGTAGAGTTTAATTGGGATGAGATGTTTGGGGACATTTTTAAGTTACAGACTCCTAAGCTCTTCTATCCATCATGCTTTGTGGACTGGGAACTTGTTAAACAAATGAGGTGAAAAATGCCTTTGTCAGCATTCCAATATCAAGACATTGACTTAAGCTTTTCAGAGGTTTCCTGTTTATAGTCTAACAGCCTTGACTGTCAAAATCTAAGATAACCAAAGTCCAACTGTACTGGGTGAAGTCAATTAATTGGGCATGGTACCTGCAAAACAACATGACAGTCTGGACATTCCAACCTGTCACTTGCTGCCATCTCACCTGGTGTCATGGTTGCAATGTACTTAGCTGAACTTTGCTTGGCAAAGTCTTGTCAGCCCTGCCAACGTCCCAACAGAGCTCAGCTGTCTCTCCCTACAGCACGTCCTATATTACGCTGATCTCACTGACATGCTCGAAAGGTGACCTGCTTGATGCACATTCCTGCGGATGGAACACCATTGAAGGGATACCACCATCTACAATGTGTTTTTCAATTTGACAGGACGTACTTGACAACTGCATTTCCTTTATTATTAGGGAACGTGGGAATAAAATCTTCCTCGCTGTAGCTTCCACTATAGCAGCACCCTCCATATTGAGTCAGAATGTACAGTACATCACTAGTGGATTAATCACCATAGTTTACTTCGATATATCCTGATGTCTTGAGGATAATCAGATCCCTTTTAATGAAGTTTAAATGGAATTTTTGCTTTAGCAAGGTTTTTTACAATGATTCCCGTTGATCCTGTTCAGTCATTCATTGGACTCAGTAATGACACTGTTACTTGCCTAGACGTTGTCAAGAATAAATTTGACGTCAGGAAGGGGAAGTCAGGAGAACACACACCAGTCCTCACTGAGAGGTCAGCAGTGGAAATGATAAGCTGTTTCAAATTCCTGAACATCAATATCTCAGAGGATCGATGTACACCAATGTACACTCAGTCACCACTTTTTCTTTAGGTATCTTATGAACCTTATAGTGACTACTGAGTGTACATTCATGGTCTTCTGCTGCTGTAGCCCATCCACTTCAAGGTTTATCAGTTGTGCATTCAGAAATGCTCTTCTGCCCACCACTCTTGCAACACATGGTTATCTGAGTTACTATGAGCTTGAACCATTCTAACCATTCTCCTTTGACTTCACTCAATTAACAAGGCATTTTCATTCAAAGAACAGTGCTCACTGGATGTTTTTTGTGTGTTTGCACCATTTTCTGTAAACTTTAGAGGATCTTGTGCATGTAAATCCCAGGTGGTCAGCAGTTCCAAGGCACTCAAACCATCCCGTCTAGAACCAACAATCATTCCACAGTCGAAGTCACATTTCTTCACCATTCCAATGTTTGGTCTGAACAACAATTGAATCTCTTGACTATACTTGTATGATTTTATGCATTGAGTTGATGCTGTTTAGCTATCTGTATTAAGAAGCAGGCCACTAAGTGTATGAATCTACGAATTTATGACTAAATGACTGTAGTAGGCTGAGAGGGAGATTTTGGTGCAAGGCAAGGCATGGATCTTTCAGAATTTTGCAATAAACAGTGTTTTAAATTAACTTAGTTTTAGAGAGTGGCAAACTCTCTAAACTTAAGCTCATCTGCGACAAGCAAAATATTGGAATAATCTGCTTTATAGTATAGCTGAAGATTTCACCATCAACACACATGGGCTTTAAGGTAAATAAAAGAGATTTCACATGTAGCTTTTCAGCTTAGGACTCACACTATCTTGTGAGAAGTGATTATATTGCCATTGAGGATGGACGGCTGAGGAAAAGGATTGACATATGCCTAGCAATCCATTATGCAGTACAATCAACTCATCAGTAATTAGGCAGCAAGAAACTGTCTTGACCCAAAATGTCGATTATCCATATCCCTACTTAGACATTGCCTGACCTGTTGATTATCATACTGGATCTCTGGATTGAGTACATTAAAACATCCGATGTTATTTTAATTTAACCAGATAAAAGTATGGACAAACTACATAAATAGTAAAGTATCCTCTCAGTTGATTTTCCTTTGCTTGAAGATAAAGATTTGGGCTCTGTTTTATATTGTCTGTCCATTTCAAACACTACAAGATCTCCAGGCTGATTGGAAGAACTAGGCAAGGATCTGATGAGAAAATGAAATAGCCTGTTACCAATATGAAATGTTTGAAGTGGACAGACAATGTATAATAGTGCCTAAACTTTTATCTGCATGCTTAACTTTCTCCTTGGAGACCCTCTATATGGATGTGGCAGCGATATGAAAGCTTATTATTTTTGTTTAAGAAGATATATTTCTAGTTTGGAATGAAAGTGAAAATAATCCTCTTCTTGCCTTGGGAGATAAAGGAGTTATGAAAGTCAGAAGAAGTTAATGCAATATCACCTGATTTCTTTCTTTTTATCTTCCAAGGTGGAACACTATCAATAGGTTTCCTACCATATATGTGAATATGCTGTGTCTTTTAGTATCACTTCTGGGGGTAAATTCCAACCCAGCTTCCCGAACTCCCAAATTCCCATCAATAATGGAATTGACTAAAAGGTCACTTATATGGGTAGTTGTAAGTGCTTTCACTGGTTCAGTTATCTTTGAAATCTTCCCAGCTGGATAAAAGGGAATTGTTGACAGCTTCAATCAGCAGGTTTCATTGCGACTCCACTGCCCTGGGGTTGGAGGCCTGTCTGTACGTTTGAGTGGGTAAGAGGGTGGGAAAATGGATTTTTTTTTGCTACAGTTGTCTTGTTTTGCAGTTCATCTAATATAAACTATGCATTCTCCTGTATATTTCAATGTACACGTAATAAATAAATTTCAATCTGAACCTGACTAACACAAAACATAAGTAAACAGAAACTATTATACAATTATGAAACAAGGTTCATAATTCTTAAATTAAATAATCAATTAACAAACTTAGGATTACTCTCATTTATTTGGTTCCAATGGATCAAATACTATTCAACTCCCACTCTGTAACTAACAGAACAAAAATACAAGAAAGAACAAGCTTTGAATTTGCCATCTGGACTTCACCGACCTCTGAGTATCGATCCCAGAATTAGCCAATCATGGTTTTGACCTATCGGGCCTCCTGACTCGCATTGACCTCCATGCCTGGTGGGCTAAGGATCACCGGCCTGCATGACTCTTGCCCGTGTGGACCTCTTACCTGGGATCGCTAACCTGGGACTGCTGGTTTCCATCCTCTGCATCTTCCAACCCCGCTTCTGGGTTCAAAGATTTCATATTTGTGCCTCAACCCCAGAGTTCAACGATCATAGATTTGAATTTTGGGACTTGACTTCCAGACCCACATGGACTACCAACCCTGGCAAGTTTGGAAAATGCTTGATGAGCATCAAATACATTGATGAGCAAGTTCCGATAGATTGCAAAGAAATGAAAGGACAAAGGAAGGATTGTAACATTAGATAAGAACTTCACTCTGGCAATGACGTAGTTCAGTGAGCACTAAGGTGATGGGACATGACTGAAGCAAGCAGCAGGATTGTGTAGCAGGGCCCTACAACATAAAGGCAGAACATGGCAGAAGTCAGCCATATATTGCATGATTCTGGCTTTAGAGATGATAAAGAATTGATGAACGCAACAGTATAATTGTAAGAACAAACAATCTGCTTGGTGCTTTCCATGGATGACACAGGTTCTTTGTGGGTAGATGAGTTATCAATGTTTCGGATTGAATCCTTGCATCAGAACTCTTAGCCTGAACTATCTGCAATTCCTATTCTCCAACAGATGCTGCTCAATTTACTGTGTTCCTCAAATTGATTATTTGTTGCTTCAGTTACCAGTGTCTTGTGCATTCACAATCATTGGAAGAGTAGCACTCCGTGGCCATATTATTAGGTAAACTTGTACACCTGCTTGTTCATGCAACTATATAATCAGCCAATCATGTGGCAGCATCTCAATACATAAAAACATGCAGGCATTATCAAGAGGTTCAGTTGCTGTTCAGACCAAATATTGGAATGGGGAATAAATATGATTAAAGTAACCTTCACCATGGAATGATTGTTGGTGCCAGATGGGGTGTTTTGAGTATTTCAGAAATTGCTAACTTCCTAGGATTTTCATACACAACAGAGTTCACAGAACATTCTAGAGTTTACAAAGAATCATGTGAAAAATTAAGAAAAATAATATCATCAAGTGAGTAGCAGTTTTGTGGACAAAAACACCTTGTTAATGGGAGAGGTCAGTGGAGAGAGGCCAGACTGATTCAAGTTGACGGGAGGCGACAGTAACTCAAATAACCGTGCATTACAACAGTGAATCAGAATCACTGTCAGAATCAGGTTTAGTATCACTGGCACATGTTGTGATATTTGTTGTTATGTGTAGCGGAACACTATAGTACATGATAAAAATACTATAAATTTCAATAAAACATATATAAGAAGTGCAAAAATAGTGGAGGAAAAAAAAGTGAGGTAGTATCCATTGCCCATTCAGAAATCTGATGGTGGAGGAGAATAGCTATTCCAGAAATGTTAAGTGTGTGTCTTCAGGCTCCTGTACCTCCTCCTTGATGGTAGCAGTAAGAAAAGGATAGGTCCTGGGTGATGGGGATTCTAAATGATGGATGCTTCCTTTCTGAGGCATTGGCTTTAGAAAGTTTCCTCAATACTAGGGAGCCTAGTGCCCATGATGGAGCTGGCTGAGTTTACAACTTACTGCAGCTTTTTCTAATCCTCTACAGTGGCCCCTCCATACCAAATGATAATGCAGCCAATTAGAATGGTCTCCACAGTACACTTGTATATATTTGCAAGTGTCTTTGGTGACATACCATGTTTCCTCAAAACTCTTAATGAAATATAGCCACAGTTGTGCCTTCTTTGTAATTGCATCAATACATTGAGCTCAAGACAGATCTTCAGGGATGTCAACACTCAGGAACATAAAGCTATTCTCCTTTCCACTGCTGATCCTTCAATGAGAACTGGCTTGTGTTCCCTTGACTTCCTCTTCCTGGTCCACGATTAATTCCTTGGCCTTACTGACACTGAGTGCAAGGTTGTTTCTATGACACAGCTCAATCAGTTGATCTATCTCACTCCTGTACACTTCCTTGTCATCCTCTGAAATTCTGCCAGCAATAGTTCTGTCTTCAGCAAATTTATAGATGGCATTTGAGCTGTGCCTAGCCACACAGTTGTGAGTGTAGGGAGAGTAGAGCATTGGGATAAGCACGCATCCTTGAGGTGCATCAGTGAGATGTATTTGGTAAACTGCACAGATTGTGGTGTGCAGAAGAACATCTCTAAATGCACAAAATGTCAAACCTTGAAGTGAATGGAGTACAGCACAAACATACAGTCTGTACAGGAGGTACTCATTAAAGAGGCCCCGGAGCATACAGCTATAATTAGCAAAATGCTGCTACTCCAGTTAATGGTCTCCTAGCACGAGCTTGAATAGCAGTAATTGATTTGTTACATCCCCTGTTAGCTTCTCATGGCTAGATATCTGCTGTGCTTTGGAAAAGGCACACACTTGGCTGGATGTCCCTGTACTGAGAACTTGGTGTTTAAACCTTCGCTCCTTTAGCGTTGCTGTGTCAGGAATCCCATGCTAATCCAGCAATGAGTCACCCCACAGTTTGGTGTGGAGAAGTTGGTGTCAGGTGAGCCAGGGCTCAGAAGTGACATGTGGCCCTGGGCACTGCGGGATATGGTGCTGTTGCTTAGAGACAGCAGCATCTGCTCCTGGTGCTGGCTTGCTGCCACAGTCCTATAGTCATTCTTCACCTCCTGTCGGATGTGATGGAAGGCAATGTCACCTGCTCCCACAGAGCTTGTATCATAGTAAAATCTGAAATTTGGGAGGACTTGTACAGCCCAGCAGAGAGAGGGGAATTGTATGGATTAGGTGCTTCCAGGTACCAGCACCGACCTAAACTCACTGGAACAGTCAGGATACAGTCATCAGCCCTCACTTCAGCACTTGCTCACCTGCAGCTTGCTCCAATACCTGCCCTTGTAGACAGCCTCCCTATACTGAGCCCCGGGGCAATATATTGCCAGATTTCTACCTGTTTCTCAGCAAAGGAGCATGCAACAACGGGGAAGGAAAGTTTACACCAGTTTTCTGGCTTATCAGCATATCAGTAACACATCTCTCTCTAAATATATCTTATGGCAAACACCCATTTTGTTGCTGATGTCATTGATGTTCTCATTTCTAAAAACACACCTTGAGTCAGTGAGTCAGTGAAGATATCACCAATAGTTAGGCTTAGGGCTGGTTCTGAGAAAAGAGATAAGACAAAAGAATATGATTCCAAATACAGCACCTCAGTTTGGTACTCATAGGCTGAGGTAGTAACACCTGAAAGGGTGGCTATGGGGAAATAGTTTTTAAAGAGATAGTTAGCATGTAAATACATCTATTATTTATAAAATGCAAAATCATTCAAAATATTACTAGCTATATACTGTACCAATACCCTGCAAGTCCTGTTCATCACCCTACCCTCTATTTAAAAAAAAGGGGCTAATGGTGCCGGAATACTTGCACTTTGAAATTCTTATTCTTGTTTGCACATTACTCAATAGCTGCATGAAAAGTGGATGTTAGATGTGTTCTAGTGTAAAAATGACAGGTTACTCCAGTAACATGTTTAAGTGAGAGTTTCTTGGTGCACTCAAGAATTTGGCTTAAATTAATAATGACTTCCTGTGTTCACCAGTGAAATATTCACCAATCCTACCTTTAAATTCTAGGATTTCCAAGTCCCAGCCTCGCTCTGCTCCACTTTCTTCCTCCTACACCCTCCCAAACTCTCTGTTTTATGGATATCCTTTCTTTAGATTTCAAAGAAGAAAGAAGGTATAACATGGAATAGTTAAGCTATATATGAGTTTTAAGATTGAAACTTGTGCATTCAGCCAAATCATAGAGCTATAGAATATCGAAGCAGTCCCTTCAGCCCAAATAGACCATGTGGACCATAGTGCTTACCAAGCAAGTCCCATACACCCACGTTGTGCCCCTCAAAGCTGTTCCTATCCATGAACTTACCCAGACCTCCTTGAAATGCTGCTTTTGTACCTACCTCAACCACTGACTCAGGCAACTTATTTATTCTGCACACTACCATCTGCATGAAAGAACTGCCACTCAGGTCTCTTTTCAGCCTTTCACCTCCCACCATAAACTTATGCCTTCTTGTTTTTAATTGCCCTTCTCTGGGAACAAGATGATGTGTGTTCAACCACTCTATGCCACTCTATACCACTCTCATGACTTTAGACTCCTCTATAAGGCCAACCATAATAATGTAGTAGCCTACCCAGCTTCTGCATGTAACTCGGCCCTTGAGTCCTGGCAGCATCTTTGTAAATCTTCCTTCTACTCAGTCTGATTTAATGGCACAGCATGTCTAAAAATGTACACAATTTTCCAAGTTAATTTCATATTTTTAACATTGTTAATTAGATTCAGAGTCATAGAAAAGTACAGTGCAGAAACACCATTTAACCCATGACTAGTTGTAGTCTCACCTAACCTCAGTTGAAAAAGTCTGCTTGCATTTACCTTATCTATACATCTCATAATTCTGTATATGTCTACCTAATATTCTTCTTAGTCTTCTACGTTTTAAAGAATAAGTCATACCCTATGCAATATTTCCATATAACACAATCTTCCAGACCCAGCAGCATTCTTGTACATTTTCTCTGTACTCTTTCAATGTTATTCATATCTTTCCTGTAAGTAGGAGACCAAAACTGCAAATAGTACTTCAAATTGGGCCTCACCAAAGTCATAGACAATCTCATCATGACATCCCATTTCCTGTACTCAGTACATTGCTTTATGAAGGCCAATGTATGAAAAGCTTTCTTTATGACCCTATCTATCTGTAACAAGACTTAACATTTGTCTGTATTAAATTCAATTTGCCATTCTCAGTCCATTTTTCCAGTTAGTCCAGATCCTGCTTATTACAAATAAAATATTATTTTATAAGTTCTGATGTTATCGATATAAGAATAACAAGAAGGGTGACAATACGCCAGCAAGTTAGTTTGCTGTTGCAATTTTCATTGAAAGGTTGATACTAGTGAACTTGATGCTCACTGGTAAAATACCAGTGTATTTTCCCATCCATCTCAACAGACACACAAAGCTCAAGTTCAGTGTTTCATTCAAAACTTAAGTATAAATTGTGTCCAGCTGACACGTAAGTGTTGTGAAAAGATCACTTTGAACTATACCAGTTTACTTCTCTGTTTGACTGAATGAAATCAAGGTTAGAGATGCTCAAAACTTTGCAGAAAGTCACAATCAAACTATCCAGATGAACTATAAAAAAAGCATTTTCTGCATTCATAAAAGGTAATTGTTTTGTAATGGCATATTACATTGAATTTTGAAAATTTACCACTTCAACAGCTTGAAGTCACCTATTTGACCTTTTTAACAATGTGATTCATACATAACAGAGGTAATACAGGAAAGTGAATTTCAGAGTAAAATTGCAGAATTATAAAGTTTGCAGGGAAAGAAGAACCAACAAATTCCCTTCAGTGTTTGAGTCTCAAAGAAGCCGAATCAAATTGGATGAAAAAGCATTCTAACTGACACTGCCAAGAACACAAAAGGAACTGATAAGAGATCAAAGTGGGATAATATAGGGTAAAACAAGCTATTCCTATTAGTTTAAGGTCTTAGAATCAAGGATTCCAAGCACAGTTGAGTAGACACAGTGACAATTCGATGAAAAATAAAACTTTTATGCAGAGATTCTGGCCTGATATTCAAAGACAGGAAGGATAATGGAACCGATTAACTGAGGTATTCAAAAGGGGGATCTGGATATTTCCCTGAGGGAAAGACATTTGCACTGTTGTAGGGAAGACGTACAAGAAAAGATTTGACTGTATTGCATTACAAAGCACTGCACTGAATCTGTAATTCTCCTCTGTATTCTTTTTAAGTTGTTTTAAGTTGTGCCTCAGATTGAACCTCCAAAAGGATTACAGGCTTGCTGTAGAGTTTGGAGGCTTGCATGCCTCAGTGACCCAGACTTTGGACAGCTATGTTGGCAGAAGTCATGGCCTTGTGGTTTGACTCTTGATAGGGTCATCCATGCCAAAGGGTAGAGGCCAGCGTAAAAGTGGTCTTTTGGTCATCCAGATTTGGGGGTTCAGCTCAGGGCTAACAAGCCTGATGGGTCAAAAAAAATGTCACCGAAATGACAATGAAGAATCCTATATCTGTGTGCGATGGTATTCCTGGGTCTCCTCCTGAGACCAGTATGACTAACAGCAGTGACAACCAAGAGCAAGCTACTGGCACCAAGAAAGAAGCACTGAACACCAAGGCCAAAGTTGTTTTTTTTTTTGGAATGTAAGAACCATGTACAATCCTGGTAAGTTAGCACAAATAACTGCAGGAATGCGTCATTACAACCTACATATACTGGGCATCAGTGAAAGCAGATGGACAGGATTTGACAGACTAAATGTAGCAACTGCTGAAACAGTTTTATACTCAGGAAGGGAAGATGGTCAGCATCATGATGGTGTAGCTGTCAGTTTGAAGAAAGGCATTGAGAAGTGCTTGCTGGAGTGGAAACCAATCAACAGTAGGCCAATAAGAGTCAGATTGAAAGGGCAGCAAGTGAACATAACCATTATCCAGTGCTATGCTCCAACTAACAAAAGTGACATTAAAGAAAAGGACATTTTTTAATGAACAGCTGCAATCAAAGTTGGAGTTAGTACTAAGCCATGATGTTATCATCATCATGGGCAATCTAAATGCCAAAGTGGGAAATAACAGCTCCCACTTCACTCAGGTTAGGGGCACACATGAATGTGGCACAATGAATAACAATAGTGAAAGACTGGTTGAATTCTGTGCTATGAAAAATCTGGTCATAAGGGGGACTTCTCTTCCAAAACCATGAAGACCACAAGCAGACATTGTTCTCACCCAATGGACATGATAAGAACCAGATCAACCACTTAATGATCAACGGTATATGGGGACAATCCTTGCAGGATGTAAGGGTGAAGAGTGGAGCAGATATGGGAAGTGATTGCCACCTTCTTGTAGCAGTGATGAAACTCAAGCTGAGAAAAACTGGGACCAGAACACATGTATAAAGAAGTTTTGATGCTGAAAAGCTCAATGACACAAATGTGAGGTCTGCCTTCACCATTCAGCTTAAGAACTGATTCCAGGCCTTGCAAGACCTTGATGAGCTTGGCACAATGTAGAAACCGATTATTTCAGTCTTTAAGGAGAGCAATGAGGATTTTCTAGGTTGCAGAGCTGGACAGAAGAACAAAAAATGGATACAGCACTAAACATGGACAGCCTTAGAAGAAGGATGGAAAAATAAGAAGAAAATGTTAGATCCCAAGTCAACATGAATTAAAGAGAAATTCATATACTGAAGCTAACAAGAAGGGGAAGAGATTTGTAAGAAAGGATAAGAGACTTTATGTGGAAGACCCTGCATATCAAGCTGAAACAGCAGCCATTTGAGGTGATCTGGGAAATATATTCAAGATTTCAAAATTGTTATGCAGGAAGTTCCAGGACAGATCCAATGGTCCCATGAGAGATGAGAATGTTTGCTTTTGAGAACTGAGAAAGAGCAAGAACCACGATGGATGGAGTGTTTCAGAGAAGTACTAAATGGACTTTACTTTATTGTCACCAAACAATTGATACTAGAGCATACAATCATCACAGTGATATTTGATTCTGTGCTTCACGCTCCTTGGAATACAGATCGAAGTAAATATAATAAAAATTTAAATTATAAATCATAATTAGAAAATAGAAAAGGGAAAGTAAGGTAGTGCAAGTCAGGTCCAGATATTTGGAAGGTACGGCCCAGATCGGGGTCAGGATCCGTTCAGCAGTCTTATCACAGTTGGAAAGAAGCTGTTCCCAAATCTGGCCATACAAATCTTCATGCTCCTGAACCTTCTCCTGGAAGGAAGAGGGACAAAAAGTGTGTTGGCTGGGTTGGTCTTGTCCTTGATTATCCTGGCAGCACTGCTCCGACAGCGTGTGGTGTAAAGTGAGTCCAAGGATGGAAGACTTCTGCAGTTTCTTCCGGTCTTGGATAGGACAACTTCCATACCAGGTTGTGATGCACCCTAGACGAACACTTTCTACGGTGCATCTATAAAAATTAGTGAGAGTTTTAGGGGACAGGCCAAATTTCTTCAGCTTTCTCAGGAAGTAAAGGCACTTGTGTGCCTTCTGGGCAGTGGACTCTGCTTGGTTAGACCAAGTCAGGTCATTTGTGATATTCACCCCAAAGCGCTTAAAATTTTTGACCTGTTCCACCTGCTGATGTAGATGGGGTCGTGTGGTCTGCTACTCCTTCTGAAGTCAACAACCAATTCCTTCGTCTTGCTGACGTTGAGGGATAGGTTATTGTCTTCGCACTACGCCACCAGGTTCTTAATTTCCTCTCTGTACTCAGACTCATCATTACCCAAGATGCGGCCTACAATTGTGGTGTCATCGGCAAACTTATATATTCAGTTCAATGGAAACTTGGCTACACAATCATGGGTGTACAGTGAGTACAGCAGGGGGCTGAGTACACAGCCTTGTGAGGCACTAGTGCTCAGAGTGATTGTAGAGGAGAGCTTGTCCCCTATTTTTATAGCCTGAGTCCTGTCTGTGAGGAAGTTGAAGATCCAGCTGCAGATCTGAGTGCTAAGACCCAGGTTTCAGAGCTTAGGAATCAGTTTATTTGGAATGATGGTATTAAAGGCAGAGCTGTAGTCAATGAAAAGGAGCCTTACATATGCGTTTTTATTCTCCAGGTGTTCTAAGGAAGAATGTAGTGCCAGAGAGATAGCATCTCCCATTGACCTGTTGCTCTGGTAAGCGAATTGTGAAGTGTCATGTTTGACCAGTAGGCTATGGTTGATGTGTGCCATAACCAATCACTCGAAGCACTTCACAGCAACTGATGTCAAAGCCACAGGTCGATAGTCATTCAGGCATGCCACCTTGCTTTTCTTCGGCACCGGGATTATCGTTGCCTTTTTAAAACACGAGGGGATCTTAGACTGAAGCAGGGAGTAGTTGAAGATGTTAGCAAACACACCAGCTAGCTCACTTGCACAGGCCCGGAGAACCCGTCATGGAATGCCATCTGGGCCCGTTGCCTTCCTTGAATTTATCTTCAGTAAGGCTCTTTTAATGTCTTCCTCTGTGACGATGAATCTCTATGCCACCAGGTCCGGTTCATCCGGAGGGGGCGGGACGCTACTCTTCTGTTCGAATCTTGCATAGAATACGTTAAGTTTGTCAGGAAGAGAAGCGCTACAGTTATTGATATTCCCAGCCTTTTCTTTGCGCCCAGTGATTTCATTTAGACTCTGCCATAGTCTACTGGCATCCCTCTGATTATCCTGGGCTTCCAACTTGGCTCGATATTGCCTCTTGGCGCCCTTGATGGTTTTCCAGAGTTCACACCTGGATTCCGTGTGGCAACTGGAATCCCTGGACCTAAAAGCCACAGCTCTAGCCTTCAAAAGGGACTGGACCTCATAATTCATCCAAGGTTTCCTGTTAGGGAATACCCCAATTGTCTTGCGAGACACATAGTCTTCTGTGCATTTCCAGATAAAGTCCATGACAGCTGAGGCATACTCATCAAGGTTAGCTGCCGAGTCCTTGAATACTAACCAGTCCACCGATTCAAAGCAGTCACGGAGGACCTCATCCTTTTCCTCTGTCCAACACGACACCACTTTTGACACCGTGACCTCCCACTTCAGTTTCTGTTTGTAAGCCAGGTGGAGGAGTATGGCCTGATGGTCTGATTTTCCGAAGTGAGGTCGTTAGATGGAACAGTAGGCATCCTTGACTGCTGTGTAGCAGTGGTCAAGTATATTCCGGCCTCTAGTGGAGCAGGAGACATGTTGGTATAACTTTGGCAGTGCTTTTCTGAGGTTGGCCTGGTTAAAGTCCCCGGCTGTAATGAGCAAAGCCTCCGGATACCTGGTCTCAGGTTCACTGATGTTGGCATACAGTGTATTCACAGCACACTCCACGTCCGCTTGGGGGGGAATGTAGACCACTGTCAGTATGACCAAGGTGAATTCCCA
Organism: Hypanus sabinus; assembly: GCF_030144855.1. Classification (NCBI taxonomy): domain Eukaryota; kingdom Metazoa; phylum Chordata; class Chondrichthyes; order Myliobatiformes; family Dasyatidae; genus Hypanus; species Hypanus sabinus. The sequence continues at coordinate 127,822,346 of NC_082710.1, read as the reverse complement.
GGGCAGATAATAGGGACGACACTTCATCAACAGATGTTCCAGGTCCAGACTGCAGGAGCTTGTCAGTGCCACTGCGTCCGAGCACCACGCAGTGTTGATCAGTAGGCAGACACCATCTCTCTTCGTCTTGCCCGAAGACGCCGTGTGGTCCATCCGATGGATCAAAAATCCCTCTGGTCGGATGGTACAGTCGGGGTTGGCACTACCACCAAATGAAGAACCTGACACATAGACAAGAAGCAGCAAAGGATCTTAACATCAACATAGATCCACCCAAGAAAGAAGAGATTGTTGCTGCAATTTGATCATTGAAGAACATTAAAGCTCCAGGACATGACAATTTGAATGCTGAACTCTTCAAACCTGAACCAGAATTTGCAGCAGCCATCCTACAACCACTGTTTACAATAACCTGGGTATGTGGACAAGTACAAAGGGAGTTATTGTAATATCCCCAAGAAAGGAGCACTAAGTAATTGCAACTACCGGCCTGGTATCACAAGATTCTCATCAAAGTCATTGCCCAATGGATTACAGATACTATCGATATGTACTTGAGGAAAGAGCAAATAACTTCAGGAGAAACAGCTGTGCCAATCAGATTTTCATGCTGTGTAACATCATACAGTGGAAGACACAACTGTATGTGAATTTTTTGGACTTTGAAAAGGTTTTTGATAGCATCCACAGGGACTGCCTCTGATGAATTCTTAGATCATATGGGATCCCTTTCAAAATTATCCAGCTTATCTAAAGCTTCTATGCTAACTTCACCTGCACAGTTGGGGACTGCAATTTGAGTTTCGAAGCCAAGGCGGGAGTCAGGCAAGGCTGTGTGATGTCAGCAACGTTATTTAACCTGATGATTGACAGGGTTATGAGGTAAACAATGAAAGATAAGCAGAGAGACATTAGGTTGTCTCTTTCTTCTCTACTTTAGAATACCTTGCCTTTGTGGATGACCTTGCATTACTAACACATACCTGCCAGCACATGCAAGAGAAAACTCAATGCCTATGTACCTTTGGTGGACGGGTTGGACTCAGAGTCAGCCAGAAGAAGTTTAAAGTCATGACCCTCGATGTCGAGCCTCCTCCTCCTATAAAGGCATAAGGTGTCAATTTACCCAGGACTGACAGATTTACCTACCTAGGCAGCATCATTTGGCAGGATGATGGGACCAAAGATAACATCCAGTGCAGACTCCATAAAGCTAGAATGCTTTCAGATCAGCCAAGTACGACATCCACAATATGGTGAGGCTGTAGTAGAGCTGTGTTCTGTCCACACTCTTGTACAGGTCAGAGAATGGTTTAGGACAGAGAATGACCTTGCCAAGCTGTTGTCATTCACCACCATGGGCCTCTGGAAGATCCTTGATATCTTCTGGCCAAGGAAGATACCTAATCACGCCTGCCTCCTCAGTGTCATAAACGGGACATGGGACATGGCCACAATCGTCATGAGCAACTCATGAGGAGATGGATTGAGCACGTGATGTGAACAGAGACCAATTCTGTCCTCAAGATAGCACTTCATTGGATCCCTGAAGGACGGAGGAAATGTGGGAGGCCAAAGACAACTTAGCGCCATACTGTAGAGGCAGAAATAAGGACTCTGAATCACACCTGGGGCACAATAGAGAACATGGCCAAGGACATACAGAGATGGAGGACCTTCATTGCTTCCCTAAATTAACAAAACATCTCAATTGCTATTGGGATTTATGATGACCTTCTTGCTCTTGTACTGTATATGTACACATCTAAATCATCTCGTAGGCCAAAACAAAACAGGGTAAGAATAGATTTCAAGGAGATAAAGATAAAAATATACTGATCAAACGCACAGATAGGTGGCAGATGGAAGACAATGCTGCGAATGTGGATGCATGAGGGCCAGTGAGTCAGTTAGCCTGGAGTTCAGGATCCCATCTTTGGCTAATCCAGGGTCAATATGAAATCGAAGCCTGAAGGTTGATCAGAAGTCCAGAAGTCAAAGCCAGAGAGCTGAAGCCCGGAGATTGCAGACTGGAGACCCGGAAACCTGGAGTTGGAGAACTGTCTGTGTTTAAGTGTGTGTAAGTGTGTTTGGGGGGGGGGCAGGGGGAGGGAGGGAAGTGTTGGTTTTGTTGCTTGTTGCGTTCTGCATTGATGTGTCCTGGGTTGTTCTATCATGCATTGTGGGCATGCTACATTGGCGCTGGAATGTGTGTGGCCCCAGCATATCTTTAGGTTGTGTTGTTTGTTGACGCAGATGGTATGTTTTGATGCACATGTGACAGATAAATGAACATGAATACCAATGTGAAGTCATACATAGAAACATAGAAAATACGTTCGGGAGTAGGCCATTCGGTCCTTCGAGCCTGCACCGCCATTCAGTATGATCATGGCTGATCATCCAACTCAGAACCCTGTACCTGCTTTCTCTCCGTACCCCCGATCCCTTTAGCCACAAGGGCCATATCTAACTTACGCTTTTTTAACTATTTTGTCACCGCACTCTCCATTTCCAGTGAAGTATCCACATAACACCAGGGCTTTCTTTCCCTACTCTTTGATAAGTACATCCTTGAAATAACGTTGTTTTGTATTTTTCTTCCTGAAATGTTACACCTCACATTCACAGCATTGCATTTCATCTGCCACCCATCTGCCTATCTTTATCTCTTTGAAATCTATTTGTAACAATCCATTGTCTTATCGAGTTTTGTGTCAACTGCAAATTTGGAAATAATACCATATACAGCTAAGTCAACAATATATATTACAAAATATGATGATTCTGATACAATCTGCAGCAGAGAACTCTATTTTACAATTCCTTCGAATCCACTGTATTCCTGTGGAAATTAGCAATGTAGCCAGTGCATAAACAAAACAAGTAGTTTCAGGATGCATAGTTTTCCACATAATCTGAGGGGTTATGCCGACGCAATGCAGTTCTGCCCTTGCCATAATGATGGATAGTTAAATAGAGCATTGAACATAGAGCAATGAACAGTATGGCACAGTACGGCCCTTCAACCCTCAATATTAAGCTGAACTTTTAACCTGCTCCAAGATTATTCTAACCCTTCCCTCCCACATAGCCACACCATTCATGCGGCTAACAGTTTCTTAAACATTCCTTAAATATAGCTGAGATCTCACTCTATTATTCACAATGGGGGCTTTCCACATTTCTTTGCCATTCATCATTTTCAAATATTCTTCAGTATTTTAGTTAACTGGATTCTGTCTTAATGTACTCTGAAGCTTTGAGTATACAATTGAAAACAGATATATCATCACTGTTTAACTGATGGAAATCTTGAGTATTTTTAACCTCAGTCATTCCTCTTGCTCATTATCTTTCATTTGGTATTTCCCAATGAAGAAAACTGTTACACTTACAGACTAAGAAACTGGCATTTCCATAAATAGTTGGGATGCCCTTTCAGCTACAACTCCAATGAGAAAGTGAGCAGAAGTAACCTCATATGGGAAGCAATGACTAAACATCTCATTGACACCAACTTGAATTATCAGAGAGCATAATATTTAACATCAGCAGAGCTTCTCATGGTATAGTGATAGACTTATTTAAAATGGCGCCTGGAATACCTTGATACTAACAAGGCCCTAATGCCATTTTTGGCAATTGGATGCAGCAAGTGCCATTCGAACTTTAACTAACATCAATTCACACTGAATCCCCAAAATGAATTGTCCAATTAAAAATGGAATGACGTCCATCCATTCAAACTGGCCAGGAAATCCAACATCTTCTAGTTCACTTAATAATGGGCTACCTCTGTTTTTGAACTGTGGCCTAGTAGCTTGATAGGAGTAGACACTGGTCATCAAAAGTTTGAATGGTCATCTTGTCAGAGTAACCAGCTATTGTGTTCTGTTGTGCTGTCTGAAAGAGAGACATCCAAAAGGAGATCTACTGCTTCAATTCCAATGTTATCCAGTGTTAAATGATGTGTAAGTAATGTTCAAATATTTCACTTTCGATCAAAATTATTTTAAACATAATATTAATCACAATTTAAAATGTTAATGATCATTAAAATTAATTTATCCTTTCTTTATTTTGTAACTAATATTTTATGAAATTTGTGCATTTTAATGACACTAATTTGCTTCAATAAATCCACTCTCACATTGCATCTGCCAAAATACCTAATTAATTTTTAATTAAATGCATGTAAATTGTTTTTTTACACATTTATCACAGACAATTTGTATCTTTTTCCTTGCTTATCTGTGGGAATTTATCATGTTAAAGGAGATATCATTAGCCTTGGAATGGAAATGTACTTTACTTGTAGTAATAAGATGGAACCTGTATTGTACTAGAGTGCTTTGCTAATGGTGTTTGTGCAATATTATGCCACTGGACATTGAATGTATGACCGACTGCAAGTAGATGCATTACAGGAAGAATGCCAAGTACACTGATTAAGCAGACAAATGGAATGCACCCTCAGCTTGAACTAATGCACTGTATTTAACACTTGGTATAAAGGTGTGACTATGTTGCCTGCTTTTAAGAAGTTACTACTGGCTCTTCTGCGGTGATGGTCTTCCCTTGCAGTAGGTAAAATAAAAACACTTATGATTGATCCACTCTGAATTAATTATTGTTTGTTATGACACATAGTGAAAAGTTGCTCAACAGAACCTGGTGGTTCCACTGAGATTGCGTATTTAGGTGCACGAGCGGACCAAGAGGGATTATGTGACCGCCTGCCTCTGAGGAAACTCTGGTCGAGGAGTGATCACCAAAGAGTAAGTTTGCTTTTTGCTCTGTGTGGCCTTTTCAGGTGAGTAGCAATTACCAGGTTCTGCCCTGCTCCCATTCTATACTCTGCTTTCTGGTCTACTCTCTAATGAGTGGATCAGTTTCTATCTCTGTGCTTCCGATGTCTTCAGCACAGTAACCAGATCATAAGTGTATCAATGACTAGACTTGACTGGTAAAAATGTCAGGGACACCTATGGCATCAGGGACACACCAGATTTGACCAGTAAGAGTTCAGGGACACCTGGCTTCAGGATGTACCAAATCCATATGGTAAGAGTGTAAGGGACACCTATGATCTGGCATGAGGGATGCACCAGATCTGGTGTTAAGAACGCACTGGTACCAGTAAAAAGGATAAGTAAGACAGGGATTTGAGGAAACTGAGCTCATAAGTTTAACCCTTACAGGAGACTGTACTGAACATAGAACATAGAACACTACAGCACATTACAGGCCCTTCGGCCCACAATGTTGTACCGACCCTCAATCCCTGCCTCCCATATAACTCCCCACCTTAAATTCCTCCATATACCTGTCTAGTAGTCTCTTAAACTTCACTAGTGTATCTGCTTCCACCACTGACTCAGGCAGCGCATTCCACGCACCAACCACTCTCTGAGCGAAAAACCTTCCTCTAATATCCCCCTTGAACTTCCCTCCCCTTACCTTAAATACATGTCCTCTTGTACTGAGCAGTGGTGCCCTGGGGAAGAGGTGCTGGCTGTCCACTCTGTCTATTCCTCTTAATATCTTGTATACCTCTATCATGTCTCCTCTCTTCCTCCTTCTCTCCAAGAGTAAAGTCTTAACTCTCTTAATCTCTGATCATAATCCATACTTTCTAAACCAGGCAGCATCCTGGTAGATCTCCTCTGTACCCTTTCCAATGCTTCCACATCCTTCCCATAGTGAGGTGACCAGAAACGGACACAGTACTCCAAGTGTGGCCTAACTAGAGTTTTATAGAGCTGCATCATTACATCGCACCTCTTAAACTCTATCCCTCGACTTATGAAAGCTAACATCCCTTAAGTTTTCTTAACTACCCTATCTACCTGTGAGGCAACTTTCAGCAATCTGTGGACATGTACCCACAGATCCCTCTGCTCCTCCACACTACCTAGTATGCTGCCATTTACTTTGTATTCTGCCTTGGAGTTTGTCCTTCCAAAGTTTACCACCTCACACTTCTCCGGTTTGAACTCCATCTGCCACTTCTCAGCCCACTTCTGCATCCAATCAATGTCTCTCTGCAATCTTCGACAATCCTCTGCACTATCTACAACACCACCAACCTGTGTGTCGTCTGCAAACTTGCCAACCCATCCTTCTACCCCCACATCCAGGTCGTTAATAAAAATCACAAAAAGTAGAGGTCCCAGAACAGACCCTTGTGGGACACCACTAGTCACAACCCTCCAATCTGAATGTACTCCCTTCACCACGACCCTCTGCCTTCTGCAGACAAGCCAATTCTGAATGCACCTTGCCAAACTTCCCTGGATCCCATGCCTTCTGACTTTCTGAATAAGCCTACTGTGTGTGAACAAAAGAAAGAGAAAATATGGTAGGTAAGGTGCGGAAGAGACACTAGAAATTGGTAATGATGAGATAAGCGGAGTCCTTCCCTGTCCCAAATAAGGGGAAACCTGCATGGTATATGTATACTAATTATGAAAAGTGATTGGTGGAAGAACTATGGGTCGGAAACCAAGGGGTTTAAATAAAACTTGGATGACAGGAGAACTGGGCTGAGACCTTTAATAAGGATGAAGGGTCTCGGTACAAGACATCGACTGTACTCTTTTCCATAGATATTGCCTAGCCTGCTGAGGTCCTCCAGCATTTTGTGTGTGTCAATAGTAGTCAACCCATTTAGACCTTAAGCCATAAGGCATAGGAACAGAATTAGGCCATCTGGCCCATTGATTCTGCTCCACCATTCAATCATGGCTGATTCTTTCCTTCTCTCTTCTTCAACCGCAGTTCCCGGACTTCTCCCCGTAACCTTTGATGCCATGTCCAAGCAGGAACCTATCAATTTCTGCCTTAAATATACCCAATGACCTGGCGTCCACAGCTTTAAACGAGGTTGGTTGGGCAGATACTCAAGGAGTTCCTTGAAAGTCTTTGGAGATTTCTCTGGACTCTGTTCAGACCTACAACTTGGTAAACAGTACTCTTATCTTCACTGATTTCTCCATGAGGTTTAGTGGATGGTACAAGATCAGGGAACAGGGAACCCCACCTAACTCTAGCAGTTTCCAGAGGTAAAGTGGCAAAGGACCTGGGACCAATGGTAAAGAGTCAGCCAAGTGTCGTGACAGATGGTCCTGGCAATGACTGGATAGATTCTGAGGCAAATGGAAGGAGGTAAGGAATTTCTTTTATCGCTCCCTGGTACGTTTGGAGCAGAGGCAACCTTTGAACAGGAAGTTGCCGGAGTGTTGTTGTTCAGACACTGATGCAGAGCCTTTGCTCTTCTAGGTCCCACCACAACTTGGGGCCCTCCAGCCAAATGAAACGGGTAAAGTGCTCACAGCTGAGCCATATAAGGTGACCATCAACCTAAGCGCACTACTGCCCCGCAGGGCACAGTACCCACTTTCCCTGAAGAGGGGATTGATAGAGCATACCAATCAAATATGGCATGGCCCTGTTTATTGCAAGCTGCAAATGAAGATTGTGAATAACGAATGATGGATTTTATGGCAACATGTACAACACGCTGGAGGAACTCAGCAGGTCGGGCAGCATCTGTGGAAACGTGCAGTCAACGTTTCGGGCCGAGACCCTTCGTTAGGACTGAAGAGGGAGGGGGCAGGGGCCTTATAAAGAAGGTGGGGGGAGGGTGGGAAAGAGAAGGCTAGTAGGTGAAAAACCAACAAGAGGAAAGATCAAGGGTTGGGGGAGGGGAGGCAGGGAGGGGCTAGGCTGGAAAGGTGAAGAAGGAATGTAAAGGGAAAGCACTCTGGGTAGTAGAAGAAGGCAGAATCATGAGAGAGGTGATAGGCAGCTGGAGGAGAAGGCAGAGTGAAAGTGGGATGGGGGAAAGGAGTGAGAGGGAATTACCGGAAGTTGGAGAATTCAATGTTCATGCCAAGGAGCTGGAGACTACTCAGACAGTATAATAAATAAATAAAGTATATAAGGTGTTTGCTCCTCCAGCCTGAGTTTGGCCTCATCATGGCAGTACAGGAGGCCATGTATGGACATATCTGAATGGGAATGTGAAGCAGAGTTGAAGTGGGTGGTAACCAGGAGATCCTGTCTGTTGCGGCAGATGGAGCGGAGGTGCTCGACGAAGCGGTCCCCCAATCTGCGTCGGGTCTCACCGATGTAGAGGAGGCCACACCGGGAGCACTGGATGCAATAGATTACCCTAACAGACTCACAAGTGAAATGTTGCCTCATCTGGAAGGAGTGTTTGGGGCCCTGAATGGTGGTATGAGAGGAGGTGTAGGGACAGGGGTAGCACTTATGTTTGCAGGGACAAGTGCAAGGTGGGAGATCTGTGGGGAGGGATGTGTGGACCAGGCTGTCGCGGAGGGAACGATCCCTGTAAAAAGCAGAGAGGGGTAGAGAGCGAAAGATGTGCTCAGTGGTGGGGTCCTGTTGAAGGTGGCGGAAGTTGCGGAGGATAATATGCTGGATTTGGAGGTTGGTGGGGTGATAGGTGAGGACAAGGGGAACTCAGTCTCTGTCGTGGTGATGGGAGGATGGGGTGAGGGCCGAAGAGCGGGAAATGGAGGAGATGCGAGTGAGAGCATCATTGATGACAGCAGAAGGGAAACCTCAATCCCTTCCCCTTTCCCAGTTTCACTCTGCCTCCTCCTCCAGCTGCCTATCACCTCTCTCATGATTCTGCCTTCTTCTACTACACGTAGTGCTTTCCCCTTACATTCCTTCTTCACCTTTCCTGCCTATCCCCTCCCTGCTTCCCCTCCCCCACCCCTTGATCTTTCCTCTTATTGGTTTTTCACCTGGCACCTACTAGCCTTCTCCTTCCCACCCTCCCCCCCCCCCATCTTCTTTACAGGGCCCCTGCCCTCTCCCTCTTCAGTCCTGACAAAGGGCCTTGGCCTGAAACTTTGACTGCTCGTTTCCACGGATGCAGCCCGACCTGCTGAGTTCCTCCAGTGTGTTGTACGTGTTGCTTTGACCACAGCATCTGCAGTGTACTTTGTGTTATGGATTTTATATAATTGCCTTCACGGGAATGATAAATATATTAAGTACAGCTTTTTCAAGAAACGGTGGTGTCCCGTCATTGATGGTGCCTTATCTGTTGCACATGCAAGGATGTTGGTGAGCGGAGTGTCTTTCTCTTTGAAAAATTGAGCAACAACCCAAAATATTGATTCTTCCTTTATACCTGTTTCTACTCCTCTTACAAATAACAACTTCTACTTTCACCTTTTGTGAATTAAACATAACCAAGATTCATTGCTTGGTAAAGTTGCCTCATTGAACTGCAAAGCAAATCCTGTTGTCCTGGGTATGTTACAAAATGTATCTTCCACATTCTCAGATATTTTATCTATTCCTCTTTGAACAGAGTTGTCACTGAGCAGAATCACTTTAATAAGTCTGGTGACTTATACAAAACTATACTCAGAACATCTTACTACTGGTAGAGTCAGTTCTTCTCCAGTTGTCCGGGGCATTCCAGATTTAGTAAATGTTGTATGAAGCACCCAAGCTATTATTCTTTTGCTGTAAAGTACTAGCAAACATGGTCTGATGCATGTTCTGTATCAGAAAGTTTTCATGAAGTAATTACAAATAAGCCAAGTTCTTTTCCTTGTCAGAATGTATTCTCTTCAAATGTTGAAGGATCCCGGACTGTTTAATTTTCTTATTTGGTAAAAACTTTTTCAGCAGTACCAAGATGCATTGGTTTCTGTTGATTGCTTGGTGCTGGTATACATCTGTACTTCAGGTACTCTGCACTATGTTGCTTACATCTCTCTTTCATTTACTTTGCTTCTACCATTTTCTTTATGGATGAATGACCACAGTCAATCACCTATTGTTTATGTCCAACCTGAAGTGCTGCGATCAATAAAGGGGAAAGTTAAGACGTCGTAATAGCTCAGGCAAAACCTGACTCTGCCTGCAGGTAGTACATAAAGTAGGGCAGCAATATGAGGTTGGACCATGGGCTGGACAAATGCAGTCAAACCACTCGAAAGGTCAAATTCTGAACTTTACCCCATTGAGTGCTACACCTTAATTGACAAGAATTTGTCACTATGTGATTAGAGTATGAGAACTACACTAGCTAGCAGTGTATTACAGTAGTGATCAGCAACAATGCATGATGTTGGGCCTGGTAATAACATGATTTCTTCAATCCACGATTATCATGGTATACCAAATACAGAAGTGTCACATGACTTTTCAATAAGTATAATGCACTTAGAGCAAACTATAAAACAATGGTGGTTAGCAAGAGATGACATAATTGAGCAATCTATGTAATCAATTATGAGGCATTGAGGATTAAATGCTTGTAATATGTAATTTCATAAATTAAGTCTGTAATGCCTCAGCTGCCACACCCCACTGGCTTTATCTTTATCACCTCCTTAGAAACTCCCACCAACCCCTGGATAGTGAAATCACCCACTTTGGGATTCACTGGACTAGAGAAATATGGAATTTCACATAAATAAAAAATTCAGATATTTAACTTATCAGTCATATGCATTTTTTTTGTTTCTTATCAGTCAAGTGCTATTATGTGAAAGTCATATGGAAAGGCCTATATAGAGTGGACATGGAGTGGGTGATTCCACTTGTAGGAGAGTCTTAGACCAGAAGGTACAGCTTCAGAATAGAAGGACATCCCTTTAGGACAGAGATGAAAAGGATTCTTTTTTTTAGCCAGGGGTTGGTGAATCTGTGGAATTCATGCCACAAATGGCTGTGGAGACCAGGTCATTGGGAGAGGCTGATAGATTCTTGATGAGTAAACGTGTCAAAGCTTACAGAAAGAAGACAGGAGAATGTAGCTGAGGGGGTAATAAATCAGCCATAATCAAATGATGAAGCTGACTCAATGGGCGAATGGCTTAATTCTTCTTACATCTTATTGTCTTATGGAATAATTGTTTTACAATTTTTAAACTAATGACACAGCAAATTTTAGTGAGCAGTGTGAGATCACTCTCAGCAGCGACTTTCACATCTTCTTAGCTTAGTTCCAACTAAATAACGACATTGTCACTTATTCTAAACATTTGGACATCAGACCTGCTTTCAAGTGTGATACAATGTCAGCTTTCAATAGACTAAGAATATTTCTGGAATCAAGTCAATGTTTGTTTCCAAACAAGGTCAAATGATCGTGCGGAGTTCCTGCAGCAAGGTACTGCTATTTATTCCATTATCTCTGTCATAATGGTTTACATTAAGCAAACTTTCATTCTTTATTGGAAATACTCAACAAACTAAAGAAACTACATCTCAGACAATAGCCTCTCTAGGCACTTAACTCTTTCAGGTAAGGGAGCAAATAAAACAATATCTGAGCATTTTATTCAAATTAGATTGGTACACATTAAAAAAGTAATCAATATCATAAAAGATCCCACCTATCCTGCTTATTGTCTGTTGATCTACTGTCATCAGGGAAGAGGCTACACTAGATCTACACCAGGACCACTATTCTCAAAGACAGTTACCTGCCCCAAGCAATCAGGCTGATCAACACCTCCATCCATTAACCTAGTACATCAACATCTACTACTCCTCTCCATAGTCCCTCAGCACCCTTCATCCTCCCCTGGATTGCAACTTACACTTACATTCCACATTTCATACCTACACTGACACAATCACTCTCCTATTGTGTCTTCATTTGCCCTGTTGCTACCTAGAAGAGCTGCTCCTGACAAGTCACGTTGTCACCTTATCAATTCTTAGCTTATCACTTTATCATTTTTTATCATTCTGTCAGCATGACTTGTAGTGCAAGTCAGTTAGTTTTTTTCACCCATGCCTTCCCTGTTTTTGTTCCATTCTGCACCTTGTGGTGCATCAGGCAGCAACCTTGCCGCTTTTTTAGAATTTGTCTGTTTTTTTTTTCCGAGGCCAAGTTGCTAGCTCAATGCACAACCCTGAATGGATGGAAAGTGTGTAAGGAGCCAGCTGGATTTGAACCCAGGACCACTCACCTTGAAGGCTGGTGCAGATGCCTCTACACCACCAGCTGTCTTAAAGTCTTCCCTGCAGCCCTAGAAATTACTTCTGCCCATGAGGCTATTCGGTTCCTTTTGAGTATCTCCATTCAATGCTTCAACTGTTCTTCATTTCTATCAGTTTCAGGCCATGATACTTCTCAGAATAAAGAGTTTCTCCAACAACTTTACTCTTTATCATCAGTACTACATCATAAATCTGTGACACATGATCCTTCACCGGGCTGTAGCATCACTAAGGGTTGTTTTCTCAAAGCATCAATGGATGGTGTCATAGGGAGAAGACCATAAGACCTAAGAACTTAATAAGACCATTTGGCCCACTGAGTCTGCTCCACCATTCAATCATGGTTGATCCCTTTTTTTCTCTCTTCAGCCCCGCTCCCCATAACCTTTGATGCCATGTCCAATCAAGAATCTATTAATCTGTGCCTTAATTACTCCCAATGATTTGGCCTCCACAACTTCCTGTCATCACAAATTCCACAAAATCACCACCCTCTGAATAAAGAAATTTCTCCTCATCTCTTTTTTAAATGGACGTCCCTCTATCCTGAGGCTGTGCCCTCTTGTCCTAGACTCTCCCACCATGGGAAACATCCTTTCCACATCTACTCTGTCTAGGCCTTTCAACATTCGAAAGGTTTCAATGTGATCCCCCTCGCCCTTCTGAATTCCAGCTAGTATAGACCCAGAGCTATCAAATGTTCCTCAAATGATAAACTTTTCATTCCTAGAATCATCCTTGTGAATGGTTTTTGAAATCTCTCCAATGCCAGCACCTCTTTTCTTAGATGATGAGCCCAAAACTGTAAATAATTCTCAAGGTGATGTCTCACCAGTGCCTTATAATGCCTTAGCATCACATCCTTGCTCTTGTATTCTAGACCTCGTGAATTTGCCTTCCTCACTAGCTACTCAACCTGCAAGTTAACTCCCAAGTTCCTCTGCATCTCTGATTTTTAGACTCCCCCCCCATTTGGAAAATAGTCTGCACATTTATTTCTACTACCAAAGTGCATGACCATGCAATTTCCAACATTATATTTCATTTGCAACTTTCTTGCCATTTTCCTAATCTGCCTAAGTTTTTCTGCAGTCTACCTATTTCTTCAACACCGCCTGCTTCTCCATCAATCTTCATGACATCTGCAAACCTGGCAACAAAGCCATCTATTTCATCATCTAAATCATTGATATACAGCATAAAATTAAATGGTCCCAACACTGACCCCTGCTGAACACCACTAGTCACACATAGCCAACCAGAAAAGGATCCTTTTATTCCCACTCGCTGCATCCTACCAACCAGCCAATCTCAAGCTATGTCAGTAACTTTCCTGTAATGCCATGGGCTCTTAACTTGGTAAGCAGCCCCATTTGTGGCACCTTGTCAAATAGCTTCTGAAAGTCCAAGTATACAACATCCACTGCAACCTCTTTATCTATCCTACTTGTAATCTCCTCAAAGAATTCCAAACGGTTCTTCGGACAAGATTTTCCCTTAAGGAAACCATGCTGACTTTGTACTATCTTGTCCTGTGTCACCAAGTACTCCATAACCTCATCCTTAACAATTGACTCCAATATCTTCCCAACCACTGAGGTCAGGCTAACTGGTCTATAATTTCCTTCCTGCTGCCTTCCTCTTTTTTTAAAGAGTGGAGTAACTTTTGCGATTTTCCAGTCTGCTGGCATCATGACAGAGTCCAATAAATTTTTGAAAGATCATTACTAATGCCTCCACAATTGCTATTGCTACCTCTTTTAGAACCATAGGTTTTATTTCATTTGGCCTGGGTGTCTTTAAACTTTTTGAGCATCTTTTCCCTTGTAATAGTAACTGTACTCTTTTCTCTTCCCACACACCATTCAACATCCGGTACACTCCTCCACATGGAAGACTGATACAAAATACTCATTTAGTTCATCTCATTGTCCCTTGTTATTATTTCTCCAGCATTTTCTATTGGTCCTATATCCACTCTCATCTTTTTTATTTTTACATACTTGAAAAAAATATTTATTAGTCACGTTAATATTGTTTGCTAGCTTGCTTTCATATTTCTTCTTTTCCCTCCTAGTGAGTCTTTTAGTTGGTCTCTGTACATTTTTAAAAGCTTCCTGATCCTTTATCTTCCCTCTAGTTTTTGCTTTGTTGTATGCCCTTTCTTTTGCTTTTTCATTAGCTTTGACTTCCTTTGTCAGCCATGGTTGTACTATTTTGCCATTTGATTATTTCTTCATTTTTAGAATATAACTATCCTGCACCTTCCTCATTTTTTGCACAAACTTGAACGATTGCAGATCTGCTATCATCCCTGCCAGCATCACCTTCCTATTTACTTTGGCCAACACTTCTCTCATACCGCTGTAATTTTCTTTACTCCACTGAAATACTTCTATGTTAGACTTTACTTTCTCCCTATTAACTTTCAAATTGAACTGAATCTTATTGTGATCACTGACTCCTAAGGATTCTTTTACCTTAAGTTCCCTAATCACCTCTGCTTCATTACATAACACCGCATCCAGTATAGCTGATCACCTAGTATGCTCAACAGCAAACTGCTCTATAAAGCCATCTCGTAGGTTTTCAATAAACTCACTCTCTTGAGATCTATTACCAACCTGATTTTCCCAATCGACTTGCATGTTGAAATTTCCCATGATTCTCCTAACATTGCCCTTTTGACATGCTGTTGTAACCTGTGGTTTACATCCCAGCTGCTGTTGGGAGGCCTGTATATAACTGCCACAAGGTTCCTTTTGCCCTTGCAGGTTCTTAATTCAACCCATGAGGATTCAACATCTTCTGATCATATGCAACAAGTTTTCTTACTAATTTGATTTCATTATTTAGCAGCAGAGCCATGCCACCCCCTGCCTACCTTCCTATCCCTCTGATACAATGTGTAACCATGGACATTCAGCTCACAACTACGACCAGTCACGATTCAGTGATAGCCAAAACATTACATCTGACAATTTATAATAGTGCAGCAAGATTACCCACCTTATTTTTATACACCTTGCTTTGAGATATAACACTTTGAGTACTAGATTTGCTAATCTTTTTGATTCTGCATGCCTAATGCAGTGATACTCACCCTGCTGGGTGCAATTTTGTCCTATCATCTGCCTGCATTTCCTGACAGTCTGACTGCATGCTATCTTTGCTTTTTTAACATCCGTCCTGTTGTGAATCTCTTCACTCTGGTTCCTAATCACCTACAAAATTATTTTAAACCCTCCGGAACAGTTCTAATAAACCTTCCCGTGAAGATATTGTTCCCCGTCGGGTTCAGGTACAACCCATCACTTTATACATGGTATACCTCCCCTCTTCCCCCCAGAAGAGATCCCAATGATCCAAGAACCTACAGGGAAGATGTAGAATTTCTAGTAGGGCACAGATTTGACTCATTTGTACATTATTTCTGGTCTGGAGTAAAAACATATCTGAAATGTAGGGCAGTAACCAGACTTATATTCTGACATTTTATAGGTGAGACAGTAGTGCAGGTGGTAGTCAGGTTCAATCCCAATGTCTGGTTTTCTCGGTATAGTTCTCCATGGTTTCCTCCCACATCTCAAAGGCAGAAACACAAAATGCTGGAGGAACTCAGTGGGTCAGGCAGCATCTATGAAGGGAAATAAACAGTTGATATTTCCAGTTGAGACCCTTCATCAGGACATACATTATGTGTGTTGATCAAGATATCCAGCATCGGACAAATCTCTTCTGTGCATGGTTGGTCTGTTGATTGGTTCCTATAAATTGCTCACAGTGTGTGATCAGTCGAATCCAGAGAATGCTTGAGGGAATGTGGAGAATCATTGGATGTTCGATGTTCAGAGTAGACTTGATAGTTTGAAAAGCCAGTTTACATAAAGTATGACTTTACCTCTATGATTCTCTATGACAGTGGAGTCACTGAATTATTATGCCGTGGCAAAACTAATATGTTTTATCAGAATGTACTAACAACAGTTTCACTGAGATCCACTGCCTGGCAGTACTGTCTGTAGGGCCAGTTGTACTTATATCTGCAGTGCTGAGTGTGACCCATTCTGTTCCATACACAGGTACACTAATAGCTATTTCTAAAGTAATCTATTGGTAATAAATCACAGAAGCACTGTGGACCAGTCAAAATCCTAAATATTCACTTTTATCTTTGACTGTCTTTTCATATTGGTTGGATGCTGGTGCTCGAGTAGATATTTACTATTATTGTGTAAATGAAACGATAGCTAGTATTTTGGAACCATGACATGAGAGGTTTGGAACAATCGATGTAGGTTCTACTCAAGCATTCACACAAGAGCTAAACTACAATGTTCTTGAAGAAATAGTTAGTCCTTCCATTATCCAAATGGTGTTTAGATAATTAAATGTATTAAAAAATTTATGAGGTTAGAATTTAATTAAGTCATTTTCAACCCGCAAAGTGCGGGTGGCTCCTCCTTTAGAACTATAATACGTGAAATATCCAATTAATAAATTGCATTAGGATTTTGTGGGGATTTGGTATGACAGAATCAGAATCAGGTTTAACATCATTGATATATGTAATGAAACTTGCACTACATGAAACAATGTAAATTACAATAAGAAATGTAGATATATTGTACATAAAATAAATAATGCAAATAGAGAGAAAAATAGTGAGGTAAAGTTTACTGGTTGGTTCATTGTCTGTAATGAAATCTGCTGGTGGAGGGGAAGAAGGTGTCCCTAAACATTTGCTGTGAGTCTTCGGGCTTTTGTATTTCCTTCCTGATGGTAATAATGAGAAATGGGCATGTCCTGGGTGATGGGATTCCTTAATTGTAAATGCATCAGTATGTTGGGCCCAGGACCAATTCCTTGGTCTTACTGGCATTGAGTGCAAGTTTGTTTTTACAACACCACCCAACCAGATGAAATATCACACTCCTGTACACCTCCTCCTCATCACCACCTGAAATTTTGCCAACAATAGTCATTGCAATGACACTTGAGCTGTGCTTAGCCACACTGACGTGGGTGTAGAGAGAGTAGAACAGTGGGCTAAGCACGCATCCTTGAATGTCAGGAGGAGCACACTTTATTTCCAATCTGCACTGGCTCTGGTCTTCCACTGAGGAAATCAAGGATCCATTTACAGTAGTATGTACAGAGGTCCAGGTTTCAGAGCTTGTTTGTTAGTACCGAGAGTAGGATCTGTTGAATACTGAGCTGTAATCAATAAACAGCAGCCTGATGTAGGTAATGCCATTATCCAGGTGATGCAATGCTGAGTGGAAAGTGAATGTGATTGCAACTGCTGTAGACCTATTGTGGAAACAGGCAAATTGCAGTGGGTCCAGGTCCTTGATTAGGCAGGAGCATACTCTGACCGTGACAAACCTCTCAAAGCATTTCATCACAGAAGATGTGAGTGCCACTAGGCAGTACTTACTGAGGCAGATCTCCCTTCTGTTCTTGGGCACTGGAATTATAGTTGCCCTTTTAAAGCAGGGAGGAAACTTCAACTGCAGAGTAAGAGATTGAAAATGTCCTTGAACACTCCTGCCAGTTGGTTGGCACAGGCTGTTAGACCACTACGAGGTACACCATCAGGGACTGACACCTTACAATGGTTCATTGACCTGAATGACGTTCTTAATTTGGCTTCTGAGATGATGATCACTGTGTTGCTAGATGCTGCAGGGATTCACAAAACCGTAGTCTTTTTTTCTTTTCAAGTGTGCAAAAATAGACATTGATCATCTCAGAATGAAGCAATACAGCCTTTTCAGTCCTGCAGAAGGGTCTCGGTCCAAAACATTGACTGTACTCTTTCTCAACGATGCTACCTGGCCTGCTGAGTCCTTCAGCATTTTGTGTGTATTGCTCAAATTTCTAGCATCTGCAGATTTTCACTTGTTTGTGATTGGACAGCCAATTAGGTTTTATCTTTTAGGAAGTAATGGTCTACAAACTTTGCCAGAGCTGATGTATCCAGTTCCATCTCTTTTGCAATCAGAATTGCATTTTTGCTCTTAAAATAGCCTACTGTAATTCATATCTACACTTCTTGTATAGGTCTGAATAACTAGTCTTGAAAACCACAGACCTAGCCCTCAGCAGACTGTGAATTACCTAATTCACCCATAGGTTCTGATTTAGATATTTCTGGTATCTTTTCAAAGGTAAATATGGCACATTAATTCAGATCCAAAGAAAGATAAAGATCTTTGAGGAGAATATTGTAACATGCCTGCTTCCCTTGCTTGGTGGGGGGACAAGCGGAGAAGCAGAAGTATCATCTCGATTATAGCTAAGACTAGGCCTCAATCCTCAGGCTTGTGTTGTAGTGTGGTGTCCAGGCTTAGTTGGGGGTGACATCTCCTGTCAGTGTTGTCCTCCAGTGCTGGATTGGTAGAAGTAAAAGCTGGACTGCCAGGAACCATTAATTTGCATGACTTGTTGATCAGTAACTTGGTTTAAAAATTTGTTTTCTTATGTGACTATGTTCTTTTTTCTTTTCTCATTATTTTGAATGCGTGTATATGTTTTTGCACCTTGCTCCTAGAGGAACACTGTCTCATTTGACTACATCTATGTATCATTTGAAACACAATTAAATTTGATTTGATTCGAATCCTTGAATATGGTCCAGTCCACCTATTCAAAGCAATCCTGCAGGTGCTCCTCCCTTCATGTTCCTCACCACTGGTGCTGTGGCCCTCAGTCTGTGTCAATAGGCCGGGAGTAGGATAACAGCCAGGTGATCAAGCTTGCCAAAGAGCAGTCATGGGATGGCACGGTAAGTATTCCTGAAGGTGGCATAATAGTGGTCAAGTACGTTGGCTCCTCTGGTTCACAGGTGATTTGTTAGTTGTATTTGGTCAGATAGTTCTTCCAAATGACCTGGTTGAAATCTCCACAATGACCAGGAGGGCATCAGGGCATGCTATTCTGTGTCTGCTGATTGTGGTGCTCAGCTCCTTCAGTGCCTGCCTGATGCTAGCCAGGAGTATGTTGGCCAAAAAGAATTACATCTACAAATCAGTGAACAGGAATAAGACAAGTGTGGTGGAAACAGACAAAGCAAAAGTCTTTGTTCTTGCTGTGTAGTTGTGGAAATGGAGGTGGGAATTCTGTGAGTCTATCTTTGCAGTCGCCATTTTGTAAACTGTTGGATGAACTGGTTCTTCCTCAGAGATAGCTTTATCGGAGGTGTTGCCTGTGATCAGGTCGTCTGGGCCCAATATTTGGCTGACTTTGTTGAACTAGCTTGAACCAGTCTAAGTTAAGCAGAACAAAATAAATCACCAAGACAAAAGGCTAAAGGAAAGACCCATAAAGCAATACTGTTTGTAGCCATGGCCTACTGCCAATGAGAAGCCGACACAGGTCAGTCAGATGACCTTGAGCAAATGAAAGTGAAGCATCATAGATTGGAAAAAAAATAAGAAGCTGCAGAAGATCGTGAACACAGCCCAGCACATCACACAAATCAATCTTCCATCCTTAGACTCACTTTACACCACACTCTGTCAGAACAGTGCTGCCAGGATAATCAAGGACATGACCCACCCAGCCAACACACTTTTTGTCCCTCTTCCTTCCGGGAGAAGGTTCAGGAGCATGAAGATTTGTATGGCCAGATTTAGGAACAGCTTCTTTCCAACTGTGATAAGACTGCTGAACAGATCCTGACCCAGATCTGGGCCATACCTGTCTTGAACTACCTGACTTTCCCTTTTCTATTTTCTAATTATGAGTTATAATTTAAATTTTTATTATATTTAATTTGATTTGTACTTCCGGGAGCGCGAAGCACAGAATCAAATATCGCTGTGATGATTGTAAGCTCTAGTATCGATTGTTTGGTGACAATAAAGTAAATTAAGGTAAAGAATGGAGGAACTCAAGAGCCCAGCCTCACAAAGACCAACCATCAAGAAGTGTATGACTCCACATCGGGAATGTGAAGATTACATCAGGATCAAGAAGAATGCCTAGCCAGTATAATCTCCTTTCCCTGGGTATTACATTTTCTGTTCTTCGACAGTGGAACTCAGTTGTTTAAATTCACATGGTTATGAACTGAGCCAGTAAAGGTACTTGTCAGAAAATACTGTTTCTTTCTACGCCTAACTGAATGTTATTATTGAAGATTAATACTTGTAGCAAGTGGAATGTACCAGGGAGATGGCTGAAAACTGCTTTGGCAGATAAAATGAACAACACTTGACTGCAAAATGCTCCAGGCCAGGTGAGCAGATCTGAGACAGGAGTGCACCACCTGTGCACAACAATAAGTTAATCTTGAAGCAAATGCCACCCCCTCTGCTTTTACGCGACTGCACTGTCCTCTCCATCCAGTGCTGTATCCAGAATGCCGGAGGTGAGCCATATTTCTGTAACACTCTGGGAAAGGTTTCACAGCTAATGTAATGGTCTTTCTACAGAAGCAATGTTTGGGTTATGGTTAGAGATAATAGGTGCTTTGGAATGTGGGCTGTCCAATGAAGGGAATGTGTCTTTGTGCTGTGTACCTGACACTGAGATAATCTGGGTCTGTTGTTAGGTAAAAGATAGAGAGAGAGATGACACCAGAAAGGAATAGACTTGGAGAGGGGCTGGACCAGCAGAAGGAAAACCATTAGCTCCAACTTGTGCACATTACACTGTTTCCTTAAAATGTGCCCTTTTCTTTTTTTTTCTTTACTAACCCTTAAGTCAAAATAAAAATTATAAGGCTAAATTGTTTAACTGCATATAGTGTACTGTCTTTTATTTAATAGTGCTGATTTGCATTAGGAACAAATCATGCATTATCCACACAAACAAGCAGGTTTGCACCACAAACTTTATACATTTTGCGGGGCCAGAGATTGTCTTCCCTAGACTTATGCCGTCGACCGAACCTGAGGGTTATATTTCCATGAAGCAAAGTACACAGCAGTCTCTGATGTCCTTCTAGTACTGCAATCTTGCTCTGTTGTCTTCAAATTAATTTTGCAGGGACTGTAAATCAGCAAACAAAATAGTAGGGAGAGGGTGCCTCAGGGACCTGCAATTCAATCTTGCTGCAGCCCAGCCCACTTGCAAATTTTCTTTTAACTGAACGAAAACTGCACTCACAACCTAAGTCTGCTGTCCAGAGTCAGCCAGTTTTGAGGATCGATATATTTCTTAAGCATCTTTGAATGATGTTGTTACTGAAGTACCTGTGGCTGTGGATTTCAGCTATAGCAGTCCTAAATGAAAACATTTTTGACAAGAGAAAATTAGCAAATGCTGGAAATCCAAGCAGCACACACAAAATGCTGGAGAAACTCATCAGGCCAGGCAGCATCCATGAAAAATTGTACTGTTACCATCTTGGGCCGAAACCCTTCAGCAGGGCTGAAGGAAAAGTGCTGAGGAGTAGATTTAAAAGATAGATGGGAGGGGGGAGAGAGAAAGAGGGACAAGTGGGTGGGATAAAGTAAAGAGCAGAGGAGAGGATTGGTAATAGAGACAGAAGGTGATGAAAAAAAGAAAAGGGGTCGAGCACCAGAGGAGGCAATGGGTGGGTAAGGTAATAAGGTGAGAGGGGGAAAGGGGAATAGGAAATGGTGAAGGGGTGGACATCAAGAAATTGATGTTCTTGCCATCAGGTTGGAGGGTAGACAAACAGAATATAAGGTGGAGGAGGCTATGGATAGACATATCAGAATGGGAATGGGAAGCGGAATTAAAACTGGTGGCCACTAGGAGATCTCGCTTTTTATGGAAGACAGAGTGTAAGTACACAGTGAATTGGTCTCCCAATTAATTTGGGTCTCACTGATATAGAGGAGTCCACACCGGGAGCACTAAACATAGCATATGACCCCAACAGACCCACAGGTGAAGTGTCATCTCATTTGTAAGGACTGTTTAGGGCCTTGAATGGTAGTGAGGGAGGAGGTGTAGGGGCAGGTGTAGAACTTGTTCTGCTTGCAAGGGTAAGTGCCAGGAGGGAGACCAGTGGGGAGTCATGAACTGTTAATGGAGTCACGTAGGGAGTGATCCCTGCAGAACGCAGAATGTGGTGGGGGAGGGAAGATATGCTTGTTGATGGGATATCTCACCTTACCATCCCATCACCTCCCTCTGGTGTTCCTCCCCTCCTTTTCTTTTTCCCATCGCCTTCTGTCTCTTTCACCAATCAACTTCTCAGCTCTTAAGTAAAGAGCTCCCCTTCCAAGTTTCACCTATCACCTTGTGTTTCTCTCTCCCCTCTCCAATCTTTTAAACCTACCCCTTAGCTTTTTTCCAAAAGTCCTGCTGAAGGACCTGGGCTGGATATGTCAATTGCACTCTTATCCAAGAAGCTACCTGGCCTGCTGAGTTCCTTCAGCATTTTGTGTGGAGATATTTGTGGTTCCATTTGGAGCTTCACACACAGTCAGCAAAGGCTTTCGCAAATTTCTACAGATGTTCATAGAGAGCCTTCTGGCTGGTTGCTTCATGGCTGGGTATGGAAGCTTCAATAAACAAGATCGCAAAAAGCTGCAGAGGGTTGTAGACACATCTTAAATAGGCAGTGCCTCAGGAAGGTAGCATCCATTATTAAGGACTTTCACCATCCAGGACATGCCCCATTCTCAATACAGTTATCAGGGAGGAGGTACAGAAGCCTGAAGACACAAACTCAGTGTTTTAGGAACAGCTTCTTCCCCTCTGCCACTACCTCACTACTTTATTCTCTTTTTGAATTATCTATTTATTTTTATACTTTTTATCATTACCAGTAGTGATTTTTAATATATATACAGCTACCGCAAACAAAAAAAACCACCATGACATATTTCAGTGGCAATAAACCTGATTCTGATCGCCAACTGATCGCGCAAGATGGTGATCATTGCCAAGACTCTGTGGGTTGCAGAAAATGCTTCCAGATCATTACAGAAAATCCTAAAAAATGTAGTGCATTCGGGCCAGTACTTCACAGTTAAAACCTTCCCAACCATTGAGTACATCAACATGAAAGCTGTCGTAGGTAGCTGTGAGCTGTGCCTTGTATGGGAGGAAGCAGTACACAGAGCTATAGATAAAACGGCCTTGAATCAATCTTTCAGTAATTGTTTTCTCTATTCATATTTATACCTGTCAAAAGCTTACAACTCAAATCTAAAAAAAAACTGAGTAAAAGGTATACTCATCCAGATGTTAGAACTGAGTTAGAGTTCCACACAGCAATGTTTCTGCAAAAAAAAAATCTACTGAAATGTCCCTGAGCTTTATTAAGCTTCCTACCAGATTTCAGGAAGTTGCAGTGGCACTCATTACCTCCACATAGTGTAACCATGACAACCAATAATATTAAAGTTAATATTTTCATTGAGTTCTCACATATTCAGCTGTAATAAGTTTCCAGCAGGGATCTACTGTCAAAGGCAGTTAACTTCAGAGAGATAATAAACTAAGATTAAAGGCCTAGTTCCCAGACTCTTGTTCCCCACCCACCGAGCCCACCAGACTTAACATGGGATTGCAGAATTATTCCTCTTTAATGTGGAAGCACTTTAACCTGTTTAAAATAGCAAGTTAGAAGATCAGATGCTGTAAAATTTGGGCAGGCATTTTGGAAAACGGAAACATTATTTCATTTTTTTGTTTGTCTCACAAGGTTTCTGGATTGACAATGTTCCCTTATATTGATTCATTTGTTATACTACTGTACATCATAGAAACAGGCTGTTAGGATCAAATTTATGCTTCACTTCTTTAAACCTACCCCCAATTTCCTTAAACCTATTCCCCCTAGTTTGAGAAATCTGTACCATGGGTAACAGACACTGGCTGATCTTGTCTATGTCCCTCATAATTTTATAAATGCCTGTTAGGTCACCCCTCAGTCACCACTTTAGGGAATAAAAGTCTCAGTCTACCCAATTACTGTTATAATTCAAGACCTACAGCCCAGGCAGCTTTCCTCTGAATCTTTACTCCACCATCTCCAGATTAAAGACATCTTCCTCCAATAGTGTAGTGGCTGGAACTTCACAGAATGCTTCAAGCAAACACAGGAATCCGTAGATGCTGGATTCTGGAGCAACAAACAAGCAGTTGGAGGAACATGTGGATCAAGAAGCATTTGTGGGTGGAATGTAGTTGTCAACACTTTAGGTTCTGAAATGGTGACAATTCCTTTTCTCCTCCAGATGCTGCTTGACCTGCTGTGTTCCACTAGAAGCCTGCTTGTTTCAGTATTTCAGGTGCAGACTAACTAATGATATTCTCAACTGTTAACATGACATCCCAACTACTATGCAAAAGCCTCAGATGGTGAAAGTAATCATTATTCATGCATTTTTCACCATTTTCTCTACCTGTGAACAGTCACTTTCAAGGATCTATGTCCTTGGACCCAAGGCGTCATCCTTCAGTTACATTACCTAGGGCCCTGCCATTCATTGTGTCAATCCTGACCTGCTTTAACTTCCCAAAATGCATTACATTGCACATGTCTGAGATAAATTCCATCTACCATTCTTTTCCCACTCTTCCAATTGATCTAGGTCCCACCAAAAACTTAGACCACTTTCTCCACTGGCTACTACACTACAACTTTTTGTGTAATCTGCAAACTTACTAATCATGCCATCTACATTCTCGTCCAAATCATTAATACATATGACAAATAATAAAGGACCCAGCACCGATCATTGTGCCTCCATTTTTCATATCTTATATGCTACCTCACTCTTGATTCCATGTGCTCTAACCTACTGTCAAAGGATTGCTATCATTCAAATATACAACATCCACCACCATGCCCTCATCAAACTTCTTACGTATCTTGTCCTAAAACGCATTCAAATTTGTGAGACATAATCTCAAAGTACTAAAAACAACCTATTAGAGTCGCTGCAATCTGCTCTCTTATTTTCCACAACTTTCAAAGGTAACCTGATCAGGAGCTTATTCAACTTCACTTGCTTCAAGACAGCTAATATCCTTCTTTCATAATGTTGATATGCTTCAGGTCTTCACTGTTCTCTTTCCTGAACTCACTAGCTTTCACAATTGACTTCATGGTAAATACAGATAAGAAGTATTAATTTAAGATCTCACACATCTACCATGCCTACACACACTGTTTAGGTGACCACACTAATACTTAAGTGGACTGAATTGCTCTGTGGTAATGGTGGAGAATTCTTCAGGATTCTCTCTTACCTTATTTGTTAAGGATGTCCCAAGTCCAATTTATGCCCCTTATTTACTCCTTAAGTGCATCTCTATGTCTGTTACAGTCCTGTAGGGACTTGCTTGTTCCCAGCTGCATATACCTCCATAGTCCTTCTTTTCCTCAATATCCCTCATCACGCAGTGTTCCCTAATCTTCTCGTCCTCCACTCAGACATGAGCACACTGACTCTGAGCTCTTCCTATTGAACCACAAAAAAAACTCTTACTTGTGGACATTCCTTTACCTTTCAACCTTTTCCAAAATGCCAACCACGTTCTCAAATGTTGGCCCAAAATGTCAACCATCCCTTTGCCTCCACAGTTGTCCCTGACGCACTGAGTTCCTGCAGCAGTTTTTTTTTTTTTTACTCCAGGATATAGCATTTGCAGTCTCTTGTGTCTCCATTTGATGCAATTTGTGTCTAATGCCATTAAAATTGGCCTTTTCCCAGTTTAAATTGTGGAGCAATCTTCTCTTTTCTACCTTGATCTTTATAGTATTATGGCCATCACTTACAAAGTACTCACTCTATGGCACATTAGACAATAAACTTATTCCAAAGAGATTCAAAGATCGTAAGTTTAAAGTACATTTGTGGTCAAAGTATGTACAAATTATACAACCTTGAGATTCGTCTCCTTACAGACAGACACAAAACAAGAAACATGAAGAAAACCATCAGTAAAAAGACCCACAAATGCAAATGTGCTGAGACAGAAAGAAATCACATATCATGAAAATAATAAAGCCAAGGAAAAGCATTCAGAACAAAAAACGAGACTATAAACATGAAGCCCAAAGCAGCTGGAGCAGGTCCAAAGCCTCAGCCTCAGTTCATCAGACAGGGGAGAAAAACTTCAGAGAGCTCGCAGACAGGAAACCCAGAACAGCCAGAGCAGGCCCACAATTTGAGCTTCAGCCTCAATACAGCAGAGGGCAGTGAGCAGAACTGGTCCAACCCTTGCCTTTTCAATCCATCTGGCCTGGTGTTTAAATCATCCAAACACTGGGTCATCCCTCGCTCTAAGATGCAGGTCCTGTTGTGTCTATTTGCACTGGGCCTGGACCCTACTGCCATGTTTTGGACCAAACCAAAACATTCTGAATCAGCCCAGCGCATAGTTCGATCAGACCTCGCTCTCATTTTAGGTGGACGCACTCCAAAACTCCTCTATTCTGACTTTTCTCCACTTTGCTTGCTCCAGCTCCATCTTGGCCATGTCCTGACCTCACTCCAACTTTGTATCGTACCTGCATGACTCAACCCTTGAGTCAGCCTCACCTTCACTCTCCTCCTCATTGTTTGTGGTAATGGCTTACCACAATTTCCAATAGAAAAAGTGTCATAAGTAAAGTATTTAATTGTAATTTCTTGCTTCATGAATCACCAGTATACTGTCACCCATCATTAGAAGTGCCATCTCCTATCCCCTTTTCTTTAAATTGCTTTAGGAAATTTTCTTGGAGACATTTAACCAATTCTGTTCCATGCCATCCTTTAGCACCATATCAGTCATGCTCAATGTTAAAATCAACTAATATTATAACCCTAAAATCCAATAGGAATAATGATTTCCAAACATATTTGTTCATTAGTTACAATTATTTTGCAATTGGTTTGGCAAAAATTGCTTTTACCAATTTAGATTTACTAAGCAAATGGTGGGGAATAGCTTCATATGAGAAAAGGATTTAACTGTTGCACTTGCAGAAGTGAAAACTCATACATGCTCGAAATAAATGATGGTACATTTTACTATCTAATCCACAGACATCTTCCGAATCCCAGCTGGAGAATCCAAAGGGATCTGTCATTTGCTCCGGAGAATGACTCCCTTTATCAATTTTCCAAAGCCTCTGCAGCAAGAAGGATTACTGGAGCATTCTCTGTGGTGTTCTTCATCCAGCTGGATTCCCTTGTGTCTTTGATTCTTTCAGTTCTGCTCATATGCTATGCAAGAATCTGCAGAGAATACATAGCAGGGAGTGATTTCAGTTTCCTAATGAATATTTTGCTGAGGCATTGCAGTTTTTTAAAGCAGTTTATTCCCAGATTTATTCTTAATCTTGAAAAGGATATTTAAGGAAATGCATGGCAAGAGTAGATTGGTGAGGGTTTTTTTTTAACGGGTTCTGCAGATGTTTTCTATATGGCCCATACTCTCAACTCAGATGAGACGGAATCATCACCTTGAAGGATCTACACTGAGCCCAAACTTTTGATGCAATCACAAAGAAGGCATACTAGTGGCTCTACTTCATTAGCAACCTGCGGAGATTTACTATGTCACCAAAACTTACAAATGACAATGGATATACAGCAGCGTGCTTTCTGATTTGTTGCAGCACAAAATGGTATGGAGACTCCAAAGTACAGTGTCAGAGACTGTAGACAGGTGCATCCTCAGCCAGCTCCATTTCAGGCTCAAGCCTCCTCACCATCCAGAAAATCTTCAAGAGACAGCCCCTCAAGAAGACAGCATCCATCATTAGGACTCTAACCATCGAGAATGCACCCCTTCTTCATTACTATCATCAGATAGGTGTTCAGGAGCCTGAAGATCCACACTCAACAATTCAGAAGCAGCTTCTTCACCTCCACTATCAGATTTCTGAAAAGTCTATGAACCAAGGAATGAGTTTCTCAGTTCCTGATGAATACTGTACATATTTATTCTTGTAACTTATAGTGATTTTTATGTCTTTGCATAGTACTGCTTTCACAAAATAGCAGATTGTGCATAAGTCAGTTGAAATAAATCTTATTTTGATTCTGACTGACAAAATTTGCTGAAGGAATCAATGATGATTTGAAGCATACAAGTATCATCTACATTAAATAATACAATGGATGAGACTGGAATAATTTTTTTTTGTTGGGGGGTTGATGAGGGTTGGCAAGTTCTAGCCTGATTTATAGACTGCATAACAACCATTCTAGTTGGGTACTTCTTGATGAGAAGTTGAAATATTACAGCTGGGAAACTAAAGTTTCTTGGACTGGGATTGTGGTATAATTGCTGGGTACAAGCATGACTTACATGAATAGTGAATATTGACACATTTCTGAATCAATTTTATAAGGGTCTTCCATGGTTCCTTCTGAATGAATCAAAAAACTACCACTGATTGTCACTGGTATGAGCCCAGTCACATTTTATCTGCTCATTTCCTTTGCCTAACTTTTGTTAGGTAGGGTCATAGAGTCATAGAGCACTCCAGGACAGAAATAATTCCTTTGGCCCATCTGGTCCATGCTGAAATATTATTTTGCCTAGTCCCATCAATGTGCACCCTCTATATCCCTCCCATCTATATACTTTGTACTTCCGCAAGTTTCTCTTAAAAGTTTACATTGAACCCTCAACTACCACTTCCACTGGCAACTCCTTTCATATACTCACCATTCTCTGAGTGATAAAGTTTCACCTTTCATCCTTAACCGATGATCTTTAGTTCTAGTTTCACCCAAACTCAATGGAGAAAGTCTTCTTGCATTTACCCTATCTATAACCCTCATAGCTTTGCATACCTCAATCAAGCCTCCCCTTATTCTCCTAGGCTCCGGGGAATAAAGTCCTATATATTCAACCTATTTCCTATAACTCAGACAACATCCTAGTAAATTTTATTTGCACTCCTTCAATCTTATTGATATCTTCCCTCTGGGTAGGTGACCAACACTGCACACCATTCTCCAAATAATAGAATCTTATACTTTAACATTACACCCCAAATCCTGTACTCAGTACTTAGATTTATGAAGGCCAAGCTGCCCAAACCTTTCCTTGTGACTCTATCTACCACTTTCAACAAATTATGGATATTTATTCCCAGAGCCCTCTGTTCTAGCGTACTCCACAGTGCCTTACAGTTCACTACGTTGGATTGTCCTCCCAAATTGCAACACCTCACATATGTTTGCACTAAATTCCATCTGGCATTTTTCAGTCTATTTTTCCAGCTGGCTCAGATCCTGCTGAAAGCTTGGATACCCTTCCTCATTGTCCACTGTGCCCCCAGTCATGGTGTCATCCGCAAATTTGCTGTTACAGTTTAACACATTATCATCCAGATATCTTGGGACTATACCGCTTCTTGGAAAATGCAAAGTAATCTACATTCTTTAATTATATTCAACATCTCAGTGGTATTCCTTCTAATTTAATTTCAAAAGTGGACAGTTGCATGCAGAACTTTGATCTATCTCACCCAAGAGGCTAGTTAAGCCAAGCCAAAGAATGATGGTGAGTAATCAGTTCCAGGGATTGATCCAAGTCTCAGATCTACATTTGGCATAGATTTTTCAAGTGCATTGATTTACAGCTGAACCATAAAAAATGTTTCCAACCTCCTGCTTAGGGCCATTACTTTCTCCTTAACACCACCAACTCAGCAAAGAAGAATGAAAAAAAAACAACAAACTGCATTTCTCAGAATACAATCCAATGAGACAATGAGGGTGGCTATGCTGTATATATCTGTATTTGCACAGAAAACATTGAACTGTGCAACACCTTCAAAGTATCGCCATAATTAGGTCATCAAAACTTTTTGAGTGTGTATGGTGGGTTTTTATTACATCCACTTTATTTAAGTCAAACAAAAAAATCAAGCAAATTCTCAATAGTTAAAATCAACTAATTTGGATAACTGGAGGCTACAAAATTAAAGTATTCACATTAGGTGGATGGATTAAAACTATGCATTGATTTGGGATTCTGCAGCATCTATCCCTCAGGAGATCTTGTCCAAAGTTGACAACTTGCACATTTGGGTGAATTTATTTACTGAGATGCAGTGCGGTGCCATGCCATCCAGAAGCCCCTGATATAATCTTAGCCTAATCATGGGATGCTTTACAATGACTGATACTGAGATACATCCTCAGGTGAACTGAGACACATCATCAGTGCTGTAACCAGGGGCCATCGGGTGTTCTGGATTGTTCAACACCAGACACTCTTGCCCAGGTGACCCAGCTGGTGTTGATCAGGCCCTGGCTCATGTCCCAGCAGCATTGGTCCACGGGTCACATCTCTTGATCCTTCACCATCTGGAGGCTCGCTCGACAGCCTCTGTGATGGTCCAGATGGCTCTTCTCTTTACAGCCTTCAAGTGCCAAGGAGAGAGTAGGTTCTGCATAGCGAGCAGCCAGCAAAACCTGTACACCCCAGTTCTATAGGCTTGCACTGTGACTTTCACTCCTGTCTCTGGCATTGCTCTACGAGCTCCTGGTATTTGGTTTTCTTACGTTCAAACACCTCCTCTATCTGGTCTTCCCAAGGAACTGTCAGTTTTAGCATGAGCACCTGCTTTGAGGCTTCTGACAGAATGATCCTGTCGGGCCTCAGGGATGATGATGTGATAAAGTCAGGGAAGTTTAATTGCTTGCCCAGATCAACTCTCAGTTGCCAGTCTGATGTTGTGGTGTAGGAAGCTCCCTGGTGATCTGGGCTGAGGCTGTGGTTGGTCTCCAGCTTTGACAAAGGCTATGGACTTTCTGGCAGGTGCCTACTGCTGTTAATGGCTGAGGAAGTACTTCCTGAGCAGTTGACATACCAACCAGTACACCTTTGGTTTGTGGGAGGAAACCTGAGCTCTCAGAAAAATCCCGTGTTGTCACAGGGAAAACATACAATCTCCTTTCAGAAAGTGGTGGGAATTGAACCAGAGTCACAGTACTGTAAAGTACAGTCATGGAGCCACCCCAGGTTAATGTAGTAGGTTTGTATAAAAATACATATTAAGACCCTCAATACTAATAATCAATGCTGGAAATACTTGGCAAGTCAGATAGCATCTGTGGAGAGAGAAACAAAAGTTAATGTTTCAGTTCAATAATGAGGAGTTTGAAGGTGAAATAGTTTTTAATTTGGCAAGAAAGGAAGAGGAAAATGTGGACCATAAAAGGTAAACTCTGCAAAAGGATGGCAAGGAGAGCATTGAAAGGTACAAATGACGATGGTGGAGACTGAAGGGTGTAGGGAGAAATTATTAGGAGGAAATAAATGAAATCTATAATACCAGAAGAAGAGAGAAATAAAGCAAAACTAACTTATGAAGTACAAGAATGGAGCAGTCAGGTCAGAAGATGACATACTGGTTCTCAAGCTCATGCTGAACCTCATTGAAACTTGTTGTGTGAGGAGCAAAATGTAGGGAGGAAAGCATGGAGATAGAATAGAATGGGCTCTTTACTCTTCTAGACTGACCTCATGCTCTGAAAAATGGTCACACATTCTGCCTACTGCCTTCCAAATGTGGAAGAGTCCATATCATGAATACTGAATATAATACAGTACATAAAAGTGATTGAGGTCCAAATTGATTACTGCTTCTTGTGAAGAAAATTATTTGTACCCTGGTCAATCAAAAGTTAAAAGGTTACACAGAAGCTATATCTTCTGCTGTTCACTGAGGGAAGGAAGGGGTTCACCAGTGAGGTGTGTGTTCTTCACGTGTCCAGAGAAAAATTCAGAACCTTGAAAGACAACTGCACAGAGGATAGATCCCTGCTTAATGCAGGCAGAAATTGTTCAAGGAATCAATGGATGAGCTTCTGAAATTTTGTCTAGTTAATGAAAATGATATGTAAGTTTGCTGTACAAAATAAGACAAAACAATGTATGCGAAAGGAATGGTAGATTTGTCTTTGCACAATAAGTATATAAAGCTTTTAGGAAGCAGTGAATTGCACAACTTTGAAAACCTTGATTGGTTTTACCTCACTTAAATAAACAAAGTTGAATTTGGCAGTTATCATATGGGGCAGATAGTAGTCTGCTATCTGCAAACATTGGAACTATGTTCACCAATAATTGTAGCATATTTATAGGTAATTTTTAAAGACAGTCTTGTTGAACTGTTCCATTCCAATAGTAAAGTCATAGAGTCATACAACACTACAGCATAGAAAAGGCCAATCAGCCCATTAATTCCATGTCAAACCATTAATCTGCCTAATCCAATCAACCTGCACCCAGACCTTAGCAGGAAATTATACAAATTTCTCTTACATGTTAAAAGCAACCCCACATCTACCACTTGAGCTGGCAGTTTGTTCCACACTCTATGAGTGAAGAACATCTCCCTCATGTTTCCTTTAAAAATGTCACCTTTCACCTTTAATCCATGACTTCTACTTGTAGTCTTACCTAATCTCAGCTGAAAAGGTCTGCTTGCCTTTAGCCTATCAATATCCCTCATAATTTTGTATACCCCTAACAAAAATCCTCTCAATCTTTTATGTTCTAGAGAATAAAGTCCTTACCTATTCAACCTTTCCCGATAACTCGAATCCTCAAGTCCTGCCAACAACCTTGTAAATTTTCTCTGCGCTCTTTCAATCTTATTTATTTTCCCTGTTGGCACAGTAGGTGGTCAGAACAGCTCACCAAAGTAGGCCTCAAAAACATTTTATACAATTGCAACACTGCATTCCCAGTTCCTGTGTCAATACAAGCCAAGTGCTAAAGGCTTTTTTTAAAACACTCTGTCAACTTGTGGTGCCACTTTCAAGGAATTATGGATCTCTATACCCATATCTCTATATCACTCTGTTCGACCACTCCTCTCAGTGTGCTACACTCACTGTGTAAGACCTACTCTGGTTGGTCTCACCAAAGTGCAACACTTCAAATTTGTCTGCATTAAATTCTATCTGCCATTTTCAGCCCATTTTCACATTTGGTCCAGATCCCACTGCTGTCCTCGCTGTCCACTACATCCCCAATCTTGGTGTCATTCACAAGTTTGCAGATCCAGTTTACCACATTATCATTTAAATCATTCATATAAATGACAAACAACAATGGACCCAGCACCATTAGTCACATGCCACCAGCTAAAGAAGTAGATTATCTACTACCACTCTATGCTTTCTCCTGCAAAGCCAATGTCTAATCTAATTTAATACCTCATCTTAATGCCAAGCGACTGAACCTTCTTGACCAGCTTCCCGTGTTGGATTAGTCAAGGCTCTTGCTAAAGTTTATGTAGACAACATCCACTGCCTTGCGTTCATCAACTTTCCTGGTAACTTCCTTGAAAAACTATGTAAGATTGGTTAGGTTAGATATGACCTACCATACTCAAAGCCATGTTGACTACTCCTAACCTAGTACTGTACTGTTATATGTGGTCTTCTAGAATACCTTCCAATAACTTTCAAAGATTCCTTTATTATTGAAGTACACAACTCTGAAATTTTTCAATTCTCCAGGTAGTCATGAAACCAAGAAAGAAAAGAAAGGCAGAATGATCATCAACCTCCAAATCCCACCTCCTCACAAAAAAAAAGAACAGAAATGGAAAAGGCATATTAACCCCGAAAATCCCTCCACCTAAATAAAAACCAAGCAAAATGGATCAAGTTGATCAACTCCAGATCCCCTTTCCCCACATAAAAAATGAACAAAGATGGAGCAGGCACAATGACCCCAAAACCCTCTTTCTGCTAAAAAAAAATGAACAAAATATATCAGGCACATAAACCCCCAAATCCCTCTCCCCACACAAAAAGGTGAACAAAACTGATCAGGAACTTTGACCCCCAAATCTCTCTTCCTGTACAAAGCAAAACAAGAAGATCAGGTGAAAAACAGAATATAAAAACTATAAGAGTGAAAAGTAGAAGTCTATAGTCCAAAGTCCACATCCAAAATGAAGTAAAACCTGGGGAACACTCTCCAGGCCTAACGACAGACCTTTCCCTCTCCAGCACAGAGCGATCAAAAGGCTAGCAGCCAGTTTTCACCCTCCTGTACTCACCTTGATGTTTTAATCTCCCTCATTGCTTTATCAGTGAACACTGGAGGTTATAATCAGCAAAATCTGGACAAACAATGGCATTCGTAACATCCTGCCAACCACAATGTTCACTTATGCTGTCTCTGCTTCCCAAAACCCTCTCTTAGACTGCAGAGCGCCGGAGCACCCAAATAATCTCCAAATAGCATATCACGGGCTCCAACAGTTCCAGAATCATACTCAAGAGGAAAAACAAACATAAAAGACATAAAAGAAATAAAATATATTAATGATCTACTCAGAAGGTATCAACCAATGCAGCATTGCATGCAGGCACCAGGTTGTCTGGAAACAAATCTTTACCTCTACTGATGTCAAACTTTCCAACCTATAATTTTCTGTCATATTCATAGGGCATTTCTTAAACAAAGGAACAACATTAGTCATCCTCCACTCCTTCGGCATCTCACCTGTGCCTAAGGATGTTTTAAATATCTCTACTGGGGCTCCTAAAATTTCTGCACAAGCTCTCACAGATTTCAAGTAAACACCTTGTCAGGTCTGAGGATCTATCCACCCGAACTTGCCTCAAGACAGCAAATACCTCCTCCTCTATAATCTGTCTGGGCCCATGACCTCGCTGCTTCTTTGCCTCATTTCTATACAGTCTATCTGAGTCTATCTCCTGATTAAATACAGATGCAAAACATCCATTTAAGGTCTCTGCCATCCCTTTTGCCTCCACTCATAGATTACCACTTTGATCTTGCAGAGACCATTTTTGTTCCTTTCTATCCTTTTGCTCTTAATATATCTGTGGAAGCCCTTCTTATTCTCTTCAGTTGTTCCTACCAGTGCAAGCCTGGTCTTCTGTCTTATCCCATTTACTGGCACCAGATCAGAACTCTCCATATCGCTCTCATCCATGTACCGGTTCAAACTTTTCTTAAATGTTACAAATGAACTCACATCTGCCACTTCCACTGGCAGCTCGTTCCAGACTCATAGAACCCACTGATTGGAGAAGTTCCTCCTCAGATTTCCATTAAATATTTCACCTTTCACCCTACCTATGACCTCTAGTACAACCCAACTTGAGAAGAGAGTCTGCATGCATTCACCTTATCTATCCCTCTTATAATTGTGCACGCACTTTCCTAGAGCAATTTCTAGAAATTTGTCCTGTTGTTCCAAGGCAGATATGTCATCAGTGACTCTCAATTTGAGCAGGTTTTTATTGCATATTTACTCTGCTGAATGGATGCCTGCTCATTTTGTTTTCTAAGATGCAGTCTGTTGTAGAGCAAAAGGGTAACAGGCTGGTTTTTGTCATCATTAATATTGACCACTGAATATTGAACCCTCCTTACCATGAGTCCTGCAGGGTTTGGGGCATTAGCTAAATGTACAGGATGAACATTGGAATCACTGCAGACCTCCCTGTGACTGAAAGTCTGGACCTCATGCTCACTGCCAATAGATTCTTACTTCAGAGACTGTAGAGACCAACAATCCTATCTCAATCTCTCTGAGGAGCAATTTTTCTGAGGTTATGACTTTCAAAGCATCTCCCTCACTGAAATTTGGAACCTACTGCTCGGCGTTCTCTGGCTGCACAGTTGTTGATGAGCTAATCAGCTGCTAGAGGTCAAGGTCACTATTATTGC
Source organism: Hypanus sabinus (assembly GCF_030144855.1). Taxonomy (NCBI): domain Eukaryota; kingdom Metazoa; phylum Chordata; class Chondrichthyes; order Myliobatiformes; family Dasyatidae; genus Hypanus; species Hypanus sabinus. The sequence continues at coordinate 127,786,718 of NC_082710.1, read as the reverse complement.
CGGCTTCTTAGCCTCTGGTTCAATCCATGTGATGGTACCTCACAACTTGCTGATTACTGGAGCATTGCAGAGGTCACCATTCTGCTACAGTAAAAAAAAATCTCAGTGTTTCCTTCAACAATCTGCTTGAGCAGTTACATAGATTTGCCAGCATTACTGAATAGATGGATAATTTGAATTAAGCATTGACAATGACATCAGATTTTCATTATGCTCTTTTGTCAAACTAATCATCATTTACAGGTGTATTGAAAGTAATATATAACTGTGACCTTGTCTTCATTCTTCATTTCAATCCTTGCTGCTACCACTTACAGAGTTTGATATCAGTGACATTACATTTCATTGTTCAATAATTATCAAGAAGAGACATCTGTGCTGTATATGGAATGAATTAATTTATCATTATGCCATCCCTGGGTGGAAATGGACCTTTCCATTTCATGCACCGTGAGAGGTAATTTTATTCCTGGCATTGGCTTATCATTTACTTCAAAATCCAAATTGTCACAAAAGATACATTCTTGTGGCATGCTGGTCCAGAATTCATCTGTTCTTCGGTATATCCTGCACTCTGTAGTGTTGACCTTATTTTATATTATTTTACTCCAAATATTTCTTCTACCTTCCTGTGAATACTTGCTTGCCCTCCTCTTCTTTAAAGTTCAAAACAAACTTATTATCAAAACACACACACACACACACACACGTATGTCACTATAGACAACCTGAAATTCATTTTCTTGTGGGCATGCTCAGCAAATCCACAAAACACAGTAGAATCAATGAAAGACCACACTAACAGGGCAGACTAATGATCAATATGCAAAAGACAATTAACTGTGTACATCTACCACTGAAAGTAGCATACCACTGCCCATAAAAACTTTGCAAAGCATCACTTAGAAGGTACTGTCAAGATGTGGAAGAAGGTCTTGTAGTTGGATGAGAATAGAGATTTCTGGCCTCAACATTAAGTGGTACATGTGGTGTAAATCCAATACTGTGCATCAGCCAGGTAACACCAATCCTACTGTGAAGCATGGTGGTGGTAGCTATGGGAATGTTTTTCAGCAACAGAGGTTTGAAATCTGGTCAGGATTGCTGGGAGGATGAATACTGCTAACTACAGAGAGATCCTGGATAAAAACCCATTAGCCTCTGCAAGAAAGTTGATAATAGGGAGGAATTTGGTTTTTCAGCAGAACAACCCAAAGCACACTGCCTTCAAATGAAGAAAATTGATGTCCTTGAGTGCCCCAGTCAGACTCCTGACCCTAACCTGATCGAACAACTCTGGCAAGAGCTCAAGATTGCTGTCCACCACCCCTTCCCCAACTAACCTGGTACATCTTGTGCAACTTTGCAAAGAGGAGTACACATTTTGCTGCTTCATGTTGTGTAAGGCCAATAGAGACTTATCCAGAGAAACTGCTGACTGTAATAGCTGTGACAGGCAATTCAACAAAGTACTAAGCAAAGGGCGATGAAGACTTTTGAACTGTTGATATTTCCAATTTTGAATTTTTTGTTTCTCATGGTTTACAATTTCCTCTGATTTTTGGCTCGACTGTGACGAAAGGAGCATGTGTTTCATAAATAAATATTCTCAGTTAGATTCATTAAAATTCCTAGTTGTACTATCTATTTATGTGAACAGATGATTAGGGCCTGGATACTATTACAAGGTACTGTACTATCTTTAGATACATTTTCTTGTATTTACAGGAAAGAGTCATCTTTTGGTCATTTATCCAAAATAAATCTCAAAAATATGGTGGTATATACATACTTAGATAATAAACTTACTCAAAACTTTGACCTTTAAGAATCTGCTTTTGTATTGCACAATCTAACTTTGACATAAATTTCACCCTGCTCGTCTTTCTGCCAGGTGAACATAACTCAGCTTTGAATCTGACTTTTAGAAAGCAGAAAGAACAGAAGTCCCCTCAATTGCAACGTCCTGGAGGACACACCCCAGAAGTTGACTGAAAGGTATAAGATCTCAAGGGGAACGGACATAAAGTGCTGAAAGAAGTCAATAATGTAGATGCTGTGCTTTGCAATTCTAGACACTAATGAAAAGAAAAACATAGGACCCAGGGATATTGTGTATCTAGTTTCTTTCCTTTAATGAGACATGCACATATGATATAGTAGTGTACACCATTCACATACTTTTACATATAACCAGTAATGAATTATATAAACAACAAAGAATGCTTAATCAAGCAATATATTTACATTATTAATGAAATATTAAAAACAATACAGCAGGTTGCTTCTATGGATGGAAATAAATAGTCAATGATTCGGGCTGAAACTCATCATCAAGACTGGAAGGAGGCAGAAGCCAGAATAAGGAGATGGGATGAGAGGAAGGAGTAAAAAATGTCAGGTGATAGTGAGGCCAGACGAGAGGCAGTGTGGGGTGGGTCAGGGAGGTGAATGAAATAAGAAGCTTTGAGGGGAGTGATGGAAAGGGTAAAGGACTGAGGAAGAAAGAGTCCGATAGTAGAGGAAAGTGGGACCGTGGAAGTAGGGAAGGAGGAGGGGAGCCAGAGGGAGGTGATGGCCAAGTGAGGAGAAGAGTAAAGTTGAGAGGGTGAACAGAATGGGGAATGAAAAAAAGGAAGAGGGAAGGGGAGAAATTAGGAAAATAGGAAATTAGAAATGTAAATGCCATCAAGGACTGAGTGGGGCCCTGAATTTGCTTTGTTTGGAAAACCTATCTTGTTCTATGATGCTTTGTAAGGTGGAAAATATGCCATTCATATACAGTCTGGCATGTTATGACTTGGGGCACACATTCCAAGCTTACACCACAGTTCTATGGAAATTAGTCAATAAAGAATGTTTTTTTTAACCACTGAGGTCCACTTCCAGTGGAAAAAAGAAGGAAACATTATTATCTACCTGAATCTTATCTCTTGGATCTTAAGAATGATTAAGAGAGAGAGATTGGATTTCATGGTATCTAGCAACACAGCTGAATACAAAGACAAGGCCTGGAAAATTCAGACAACCCATTCTGCTTCAGTGTTACCAGGACTATTTGGATAAGGCTAAGCAAAAATCCACTCTTTTTATTATTAGTCAATTACAAGGTGCCACAAAGAAAATAAAACCTTCAGAGTTTTCACAAAGTATTGCTTAATCAAATAATGATTAGGATTAAAGGATTATCCCCATTCACGATTCAGGTGCAAATACCAAGCAAATGACATTTTTGACATGTAAATCCACCAAATTCTGAATTTTGTTGAATTCAGAGAGTAGTTATCACTTCAATAGTAATAGAGTTGTCTGAAGCATCTGGATATATAACAAATGAAAACATCTGGAAAACACTTCCCTGCGGGCCAGCTGGCTTCCTCAAAATAAGCAAGGCAGTTACCACATTTTAGAAAGACTTTGTGTATTGGGTGATCTATGGTGATCGATTTTCTCTTTAGATCAGTTGTACAAGCCACTTGCTGAATGGAATGAAAGTAGCTCAAATGCATTAAAATCCCTCTGTGGGCTTTAAGTAAACCCGTTGGAAGAATGTCAGTCAACTGGGTAAGAAGCAAACAGTGTTACTCGAATGTAACATCGTAAATCCAACTAAGTGTCCAATAGATGCATTGGTCGATGCAATTATTAATTGCCTGTCAAATGAAGGGCCTCTTGGTCAAACTAATTCAATGAATGGTCAAGGGGCCGAGCAGTTTACTCAATGATGTACAGACCAAAATCCCATAAAGAGGATCAAAGTGCATGGGATTAATACGGGAGCATAGCATGGAGATAAAACATTAGCCTTTATCTTATGAATAGAGGACATAGTATGATGGTTTAATGTTTTTGTGGCGGTTACAGTGAAAGAAAGGATATGGTCATACAGAAGGAATAAAGACACAGACAATTTTCTAAATGGGAAGTGAATTCAGAAGTTAGAGGTGCAAAAGGATTTGGCGTACACGTGCAGGATTCCCTAGAGGTTAACCTACAGTTTGAGTTGGTAGTAAGGAAGGCAAATGCAGTGTTGGTATTCATTTCAAGAGAGCTAGAATATAAAAGCAAGGATTTAATGCTGAGGCTCTGCAAGGCCTTGGTCAGACTGCATTTGGAGTGTTGAGAAGAGATGTTCACTCCATATCTAAGAAATTATATGCTGGCATTAAAGTTGGCCAGAGGAGGTTTACAAGAATAATTCTGGGAATGAAAGAGTTAACGTAGGAACAACAGTTCACGGTTCTGGGTCTGGATTCACAGGACTTTAGAAGAATGAAGTGGAAATCTCATTGAAACATTCTGAATATTGAAAGATTTGGATAGAGTGGACATAGAGAAAAATTATGGTTCAAAATAAAAACGTTGACTGTTTTAGAAAGATAGAAAACCTGCAGCACAATATAGGCCTTTTGGCCCACAAGGCTGTCCTGAACATATACTTACTTTAGAAATTACCTAGGGTTACCTGCAGTCCTCTATTTTACTAAGTTCCATGTACCTATCCAGGAGTCTCTTAAAAGACCCTATTGTATCTGCCTGAACCACAGTTGCTGGCAGCCCATTCCACGCACTCACCACTCTCTGCATAAAAAACTTACCCCTGACATCTCTTCGGTACCTACATCCAAGTACCTTAAAACTGTGCCCTCTTGTGCCAACCATTTCAACCCTGGAAAAAAGCCTCAGACTTTTCACACCATCAAGGCCTCTCATTATCTTATACAGCTCTATAAGGTCCCCTGTCGTCCTCCTCCATCACTCCAAGGAGAAAAGGTCAAGTTCACTCAACTTCTATGTACATGGAGCTTAGAAAAATAGAGGGCTATGGGTAAGCCTGGTAATTACTAAGGTAGGGACTTGTTCGGCACAACTTTGTGGGCTAAAGGGCCTGTATTGTGTTGTAGGTTTTCTATGTTTCTATTCTCCTAAGGCATGCTCGCCAATCCAGGCAACATTCTTGCAGACTTTCTATAGTTCCCAACATCCTTCCTGTAGTGAGGTGACGACAGCTGAGCACAGCACTCCAAGCGGGGTCTGACCAGGGTCCTATATAGCAGTAACATTACCTCTTGGCTCTTAAACCCAATCCCACGGTTGATGAAGGCCAATGCACCGTACACCTACTTAACTACAGAGTCAACGTGCGCAGCAGTTTTGAGTGTCCTATGGTCTCGGGCCCCAAGATCCCTCTGATCCTCCACACTGTCAAGAGTATTACCATTACTACTACATTCTGCCGTCATATTTGACCTAACAAAATGAACCACTTCACACTTATCTGGGTTGAAATCCGTCTGCCACTTCTCAGCCCAGTTTTGCATCCTATCAATGTCCCACTGTAACCTCTGACAGCCCTCCACACTATCCACAACACCCACAACCTTTATGTCATCAGCAAATTACCAACTCATCCCTCCACTTCCTTATCCAGGCCATTTATAAAAATTACAAAGAGTAGGGGTCCCAGAACAGATCCCTGAGGCACACCACTGACCACCAACATACATGCAGAAAATGACCAATCTGCAACCTCTCTTCATTTTCTGTGTGCATGCCAATTCCGGATCCACAGAGCAATGTTCCCATGGATCCCATGCCTCCTTACTTTCTCAATAAGCCTTGCATGGAATACCTTATCAAATGCCTTGCTGAAATCCATATATACTACATCTACTGCTCTACCTCCATCAATGTGTTTAGTCACATCCTCAAAAAATTCATCAGGCTCATAAGGCATGACCTGCCTTTGACAAAGCCATGCTGACTATTCCTAATCACGTTATGCCTCTCCAAATGTTCATCAATCCTGACTTTCAGGATCTTTCCATCAACTTACCAAGCACTGAAGTAAGACCCGCTGGTCTATAATTTCCTGGGCTATCTGTATTTCTTTTCTTGAATAAGTGAACAACATATAAACATAAAAACATTGAAAACCTACAGCACAATACAGGCCTTTGGCCCACAATGCTGTGCCAAAATTACTGGTAATTGCCAGAATTTTAGAAATTACTTAAGGTTAACCAAACCCTCTATTTGCACCCATGCAATCCTCCGGAACTTCTCCTGTCCCCATTGATGATGCAAAAATGATTGTCAGAGGCTCAGCAATCTCCCCCTTTGTCACACGTACTAGCCTGGGCTACATCTCATCTGGTCCCAGAGACTTAACCAACTTGATGCTTTCCAAAAGCTTCAGAACATCTTCTTTCTTAATGTCTCCATGCTCAAGCTTTTCAATCCACTGTAAGTCATCCCTACAATTGCCAAGATCCTTTTCCGTAGTGAATACTCGAGGGGCCGAATGGTCTACTTCTGCACCTATTGTCTATTGAATACTGAAGCAAAGTATTCATTAAGTACATTTGTTATCTCCTCCAATTCCATATACACTTTTCCATTGTCACACTTAATTGGTCCTATTCTCTCACGTCTTATACTCTTGCTCTTCACATACTTGTAAAATGCCTTGGGTTTTCCTTAAGCCTGTCCACCAAGGCCTTCTCATGGCCCCTTCTGGCTCTCCTAATTTCACTCTTAAGATCCTTCCTGCTGGCCTTATTATCTTGTAGATCTCTATCATTACCAAGCTTTTTGAACCTTTTGTAAGATTTTCTTTTCTTATTGACTAGATTTTCAACAGCCTTTGTGCACCATGGTTCCTGTACCCTTCCATCCTTTACCTGTCTCATTGGAACGTACCTGTGCAGAATGCCACACAAGTACCCACTGAACATTTGCCAAATTTCTGCCGTAGATTTCCCTGAGAACATCTGTACCCAATTTATGCTTCCACGTTCTTGCCTGATAGCTTCATATTGCCACTTACTCCAATTAAACACTTTTCTAACTTGTCAGTTCCTATCTCTCTCTAATGCTATGGTAAAGGAGATAGAATTGTGAGAGATCTGACATCTGACCAGGTTCATTTCCCAATACCAGATCAAGTACAGTCTCTCCTCTTGTAAGCTTATCTACATACTGTGTCAAAAAATCATCCTGAACACATCTAACAAACTCTGAACCCATCTAAACCCCCTGTTCTCGGGAGATGCCAATCAATATTTGGGAAATTAAAATCTCCCACCAAGACAACCCTGTTATTGTTACACATTTCCAGAATGGGTCTCCCTATCTGCTCTTCGATGTCCCTGTTACTATTGGGTGGTCTATAATAAACACACCCAGTAGGGTTGTTGACCCTTTCCTGTTTCTAACTTCCACCCAGAGACTCAGTGGACAATCCCTCCATGATTTCCTCTTTTTCTACAGCCTTGACACTATCTCTGATCAGCAGTGCCACGCCCCCACCTCCGTTGCCTCCCTCCCCGTCCTTTCTGAAACATCTAAAGTTTGGCACTCTAAGTAGCCATTCCTCCTCTTGAGCCATTCAAGTCTCTGTAATCGCCACAACATCATAAGTCCAAGTACTGATCCCATGCTCTAAGCTTATAGATATTGTTCCTGATGCTTCTTGCATTAAAATAGACACATCTCAAACCATCGGTCTGAGTGCATCCATTCTCTATCAGCTGCCTATCCTCCCTCTCGCACTGTTTCCAAGCTTTCTCTATTTGTGAGCCAACCGCCCCTTCCTCCGTCTCTTCGGTTCGGTTCCCACGCCCCAGCGATTTTAGTGTAAACTCTCCCCAATAGCCTCTGCAAACCACCCTGCTGGGATATTGGTCCCCTGAGTTTCAAGTGCAGCCTCTCCTTTTTGTACAGGTCATGCCTGCCCCAAAAGAGGTCCTAATGATCCCGAACTCTGCTAAAGAAGAAGAGAGAGATGTATAACATGTATAGGAAACAGGGAGCAAATAAGGTGCTTGAGGAGTATAAAAAGTGCAAAAAAAATACTTAAGAAAGAAATCAGGAGATTTAAAAGAAGACATGAGGTTGCTTTGGCAGTCAAGGTGAAGGATAATTCTAAGAGTTTCTACAGGTATATGAAGAGCAAAAAGATAGTGAGGGATAAAAATTGGTCCTTTTAAAAATCAGAGTGGTTGGCTATGCATGGAACCAAAAGAAATGGCAGAGATCTCAAATGGTTTTTTTGGCGTCTGTATTTACTAAGGAAACTGGCATGGAGTCTATGGAAATAAGGAAAACAGGTAGTGAGGTCATGGAATCCATATAGATTTAAAGAGGAGGAGGTGCTTGCTGTCTTGAGGCAAATCAGAGTAGATAATTCCCCAGGACTTGACAGGGTATTCTCTTGGACTTGAAGGAGATTAGTGTTGAAATTGCAGGGGCCCTGGCAGATTTATTTAAAATGTCAGTATCTACAGGTGAGGTGCCGGAGGATTGGAGGATAGCTGATATTGTTCTGTTGTTTAAAGAAGGCTCTAAAAGTAATCTGGGAAATTATAGGCTGGTATGTTTGATGTCAGTCGTAGGTAAATTATTGGAAGGAGTACTAAGAGATAAGATCTACAAGTATTTGAACAGACAGGGATTTTTTAGGGAGAGTCAACATGCCTTTGTGCATGGTAGGCCATGTTTAACCAATCTATTAGAGTTTTTCAAGAAAGTTACCCGGAAAGTGGATGAAGGGAAGGCAGTGGATGTTGTATACATAGACTTCAGTGAGGCCTTTGACAAGGTCCTGCATAGGAGGTTAGTTAGGAAGATTCAGTCGCTAGGCATACATGGTGAGGTAGTAAACTGGATTAGACATTGGCTCAATGGGAGATGTCAGAGAGTGGTGATGGAGGATTGCTTCTCTGAGTGGAGGCCTGTGACTAGTGGTGTGCCACAGGGATCAGTGCTGGGTCCATTGTTATTTGTCATCTATATCAATGATCTGGATGATAATGTGCTAAATTGGATCAGCTTATTTGCTTATGATACTAAGATTGGAGGTGTAGTGGACAGTGAGGAAGGTTTTCAAAGGGATTTGAAATCAACTGGAAAAATGGGCTGAAAAATGGCAGATGGAGTTTAATGCAGACAAGTGTGAGGTTTTGCACTTTGGAAGGACAAACCAAGGTAGAACATACAAGGTAAATGGTAGGGCTCTGAGGAGTGCAGTAGAACAGAGGGATCTGGGAAAACAGATACATAATTCCCTAAAAGTTGCATCACAGGTAGATAGGGTCATAAAGAGAGTTTTTCGTACGTTGGGCTTTATAAATCAAAGTTTTGAGTATAAGAGTTAGAATGTTATAGTGAGGTTGTATAAGACATTGGTGAGGCCAAATTTGGAGTATTGTGTGCAGTTTTGGTCAACAAATTACAGGAAGGATATTAATAAGGTTGAAAGAGTGCAGAGAAGGTTTACAAAGAGTTTTGATGAAGGGTCTTGGCCCAGAACATTGACTGCTCATTTCAACGGATGCTGCCCGACCTGCTGGTTCATCCAGCTTTTGTACGTGTTGATTTGACCACAACATCTGCAGTGTACGTTGTGTTTACAAGGATGTTGCCGGGACTTGAGAAACTGAGTTACAGAGAAAGGTTGAATAGGTTAGGACTTTATTCCCTGGAGCGTAGAAGAATGAGGGGAGACTTGATAGAGGTATATAAAATTATGATGGGTATAGATAGAGTGAATGCAAGCAGGCTTTTTCCACTGAAGCTAGGGGAGAAAAAAAATAGAGGACATGTGTTAAGGGTGAAGGGGGAAAAGTTTAAAGAGATCATTATTGGGGGCTTCTTCACACAGAGAGTGGTGGGAGTGTAGAATGAGCTGCCAGATGAAGTGGTAAATGCGGGCTCACTTTTAACATTTAAGAAAAACCTGAACAGGTACATGGTTGACAGGGGCATGGAAGGATATGGGCCAGGTGCAGGTCAGTGGGACTAGGCAGAAAATTGGTTCAGCATGGTCAAGAAGGGCCAAAGGGTCTGTTTCTGTGCTGTAATGTTCTATGGTTCTAAATCTGAATCCCTCCCCCCACTCCAATCCCTCATCTACGCATGTATCCTCCACCTCACTCTATTCCTATGCTCACTGTCATGTGGCACAGACAGTAATCCTGAGATTACTACCTTTGAAATCCTGCTTCCCAACCTCTTTCCTAACTCTCTGTAGTCTGTTTTCAGGACTTGCTCCCTTTTCCTACCTATCTCGTTGGTATCAACATGTACCACGACCTCTGGCTATTCACCTTCCCACTTTAGGATATCGTGGATGCAATCAGAAACATCCCGGACCCTGGCACCTGGGAGGCAAACTACCATCCATGTTTCTTCCCTGTATCCACACAATCGCTTGTCTGACCCCCTAACTATAGAACCCTATTACTGCTGCCTCCTTCCTTTCCCTACCCTTCTGAGCCACAGGGCCAGACTCTGTGTGTTTTAATTACACATTGCAATTAATCTGGAAAATAGATGTACTTTGACATGGTGAGATGATTCTTGTGGAGGTTACAGACGGTCAGGTATAGTTGGACAAAGAGGGCTGGCAAGTGGTCATGTTGTAGGAAAGGCCAATGGTTTGAAGCATTCTTTCTTATCTTAAATTGATGAAGATGGATGCCTAGTCAGCATTAGACAGTGTTATGTGGAAATTTTCTCTGCGATTGTTGTCTTGATATTTATAAGCATACAGGAGGCATGTAGTTGAGCTGGAATGGCAGGGGATATGAAGATTTAACAACCTCATGGTGGGAATTTAATACATTTCCAGTGCAATATTTGTACAGGTTTTGTACAATTTGTACAAAATTAAGGATACTTGAAGCAGGGCAGGTATTCAGACAGTCAGTCAGCAAGGTTGAAGTGAGAAGGGCAACCGAAGACTTCATTCTAGACCTCTAGAGCTTTCCCAGCTTCCTCAATCCTCTCAATTCCGGATAAAAAACACACTTACTATTCATAAACTCTTTCAAAAGTGGACCAATATCCAGCTGAAAGATGAAGCTTGTTTCACCATACTTCTGTAGAAAGATAATACAATACTCATTTGGATTAGATATATAGCAATGGGATTTGATGCTGATTAGGTTTTCATCATTAACTAAACAACTTATTTTCATGTACGGCCTCATATTAGCTTCGGGGATCTGTCTCAGGCAAACAGCTATCAGTGTACTGCAGTTTTTATTTTTTTCTCTCCAGGTCCAGAATGCTGGGTGTTAAATCTACTGAATTATCAAACAAAAACAATTCTTACCTTACACGGCTCACTATATCGAATGAACCGTGTATTCTTCTTAACTTCATTAACTTTAGTCTGTTGAGAGGAGTAATGCTTTTATCCTTCAAAATGAGATGAGGATTTAACGAAGGAGAAATTCTTCATAAATAAATTTTTGATAATCTGTTTTCAAAATCCTTCTCAGCCGCACTGAAAGACAGTGTTTATTCTAAAAGCTTTCATCATTTCTTGACTTCTCTTCGAGTCAATTTATCATGAGTAATACATTAAATAGATATGTCAGGCATTATAAATTATTAACTATCAATTTAAAAGTATAGTTGAAGTCAAGATATTATGCTTACTCCCCTGACTTAAGGTGTACTTATAAGATACCGATATAATTATTATTACCTTGCAGAAATAAAGTCAAGAAATCCAGTGAATGCTGAACTGAAACAGAAACTCTAATCCACAATCAGTACATTTTGTTAATTGCACATTATAAAATATTGAGTTCTGCTATTGCAGCTGCATTGCACATACATGCCTGAAGCATGTAGCAATGGTGCCAATTATTGTGGGATGCATATTTTATGTAAGTGGCTTTAGTCGTGTTGTCCTCGTGACGGGCCACCGTTTCGCTAGTGAATGGGCAGTCTCAAGACTTTGCAGAAGCCTGTTCCAAGCTATGAACTAGTTATCCACATGCTTTAAAATATCTCAGGGTGGCTTTTGAGCAGGAGGAATGATGTTAAAGGTGCCTCCAGATTTATAGCCCTCAACGGTCATCTGCGTGCCGTTCCAAAAGTATCACGCTCTGGTTCAGAGCTGATACACAAAGTTGCCTTCATAGAAATTCCCCTTGACTGGATTCTGTACTGCACCTTTTCACGTGCAGACCCAACCTCTACATTTAATTTCTGCATGGTACCAGCTTGAGGATGAGAATGTCAGACATAAGAAAATGCTGTTAGTGACATCTGTGTCTTGCAATTCAATGACTGAACCCATGCAGGTAGCATTTTTAGTGTGTGTAAAATGGAAATGGTACAAAATGTGATCATGCTGAGTGGAGGGTGCTGTTAAACAAGGTAGGTTTATGCCTTCCAGATATAAGATAGAAAATATTGTGGCACGAGAGGGAAGCAGGATGTGTACAGAAGGAATGGATGTGAGCTTTTTAGCATCTTTAATCTTCTTTAATGCTTCTCATGAGCATCAGCATCATTCCATGATACAATTCTTTCAATTATATCTTGTGGCCATGGTAGAATCACCCACCTCCAGCCTACTGATGGTTTGAGCATCGAGAGTTCTCATCCCTCATAAAACACTGTACTTTCTCTGTAACTGCAAGGTTATATTCTGTAATTTGTTTTTCGTTTCACTATCTTGATACACTTATGATCTGTTGGTGTGGCAAGCAAACGTGACAAAATAAACCAATAAACAAGAGGAAGAATATTAGTGGTGTGTGAGATATCACTGCTTTGCTTCAATATCTGGATGTTTCATGGAGTGTTGAAAAAATGTTTAATGTAAGAGTATAAAGAGGCAAATAATAGGTGTGATTTTGGGGTCCTTCACAGACTTTTGGGTTCCTTCTTAAATATGTGAGGTCTTGACTTTTTTTCTGCATTCCTGTATTGAATTATCAAACCATTTCTCTGTTTAGTGATTCAAATAAGCCTTAATTTTTAAAGGGACACTGTTCGGAGGAAGGATGCTTTTTCTGCCCTCTGCATTTTTGACCAAGGTATTGAGATTCACATCAGTTAAAATGGTGTCTACTTTCTCTCCTGCCTTCCAAATCTTGCAAAGATCTCTATTAATAGTTCTGCTCATAAGTCGCTTGCCTACTAGGAGGCTCAGATGTGTCAATTGCCATTTTTAGCTTCATATAATTTGGTAAAACACATAATTTCTTAATATAAATGCATACTAGTGGAAATATCATCACAATTTTTGCCTATCTAGTCCATAAATTGCTGTAAAAACTGTGGGAATATAAGGACACAAGAACACATGCAATTGGGACCGGGGTAGGCTATACATACCTTCAAGCCTGTCCCATCATTCAATGTGATCACGGCTGATATCTGCAGGCCTCATTTCCCCTCTGTGCCAATTCTCCATTTCCAGAATTCTTCCCTCTTACAAATATTTCTCTTTCGCCACCTTAAATACATCCAATAACTTTTACCAGCCTCAGGTCAGAGAATTCGAGAGCTTCATTACTTTCCAGTAGAAGAAATTCTTATGAACCAGTCTTAAATGAGTGAGTCCTGCAGAAGGGCCTTGACCCAAAACGTCAGCTGTACTCATTACTGTAGATGCTGCCTGGCCTGCTGAGTTCCTTCAGCATTTTGTTTGTGTTCCTTGGATTTCCAGCTTCTGCAGATTTTCTCTTGCCTGTGATTAAATGAGTAAACTCTTACTTTACAGTTAGGCCTCCTTTATCATGCGTGTCCCACTCATGAAGGTATTTTAACCCAAACTCTCTCATGCCTCACAGGGTCATATATGTTTTAACAAGTTCATGATTCATTCTTCTAAACTTTAAGGAATACAGACTCAGTCTGTTTACTGTCTGACAGAGTGTCAAACCCAGCCCATGAATTAGCCTGATGAATTTCTTCTAGACTGCCTCCAATGCCAGTAAGAACTGTTTTTTAGGCAAGAGGACCAAACCTATGCATAATATACCAGGCTTGGCCTCACTAGTCAACTGTAGCCCTGTAACAAAACCTATCTATTATTAAACTATAACCCCTTCATAATAACTTCCAAACTACTGTTTGCCTTCTTAACTTCTTAATGGACATGTCTGCCAATGTTTTATGATTAGATCATTAAAATACTTAGATCCGTCTGAACATCCAATTGTAACCTCTGTCTATTTAGACAATAATTGGCCTTTTGAATCTTTTACTGAAGTACATGACCTCAAAGTTCCACACATTGCCAGGTTTTACCTAATCACTCAGTATATTTATATCCTTTTGTGGAACCACAGTGCCCTCACCTCAACTATACATTAAACCTTTTGTTACAGCATTGGCAAACTTAGAAACCTCTTGTTTTTATTTCTCTCCTTCAGGTCAGCAATGTAAATCAAAAACACAACTTATAACATTAGGAAAAACTGGAGGATGTTCCCTGCTTAGTGCTATTTTAGAACTTTTTTATGCACATTTCAACTTTCAAGCTGTGTTATTATATTTTGCCCTATTATTTTGAGCTTTAAGGGTAACTCTAGTTTGGTTACTCTGCAGTCTCTGCTGACTATAATTTATATAATTGCAAATATCTCTTATATAGAAGAATCTAAATATTCATATAAATTGTTTCAAAGTTTATTCTGTGATAATAAATTGTCTGCATTATTTTGATAATTGTTGCTTGATAGTAACAGAAATTTGTATTAGGAAATAGTATCAAAATATTTAGTTAGACATTCATCTATCAAAGTGGTACTTTTAATTTGATTTTGTAATATACAGTTTGGCTTCTAAACTTGTGAAATTTGAGTGGTAGGCTTTAACTGAAGTAAGGTGAACATTTTTAACCTTTTAATCTTTAAAGAGATCTTTCAATGATCTTTTAAGTTAGAAATTGCCTTCTTCAAGCAAGCACCAACTTTGCGTTGTGAATTGATGAGCTGATAACACTAAAATGCATGGAAGGTTTCTATAAAAGGCAAAAGTTAGTCATTATAAACAAAACTTTCACATTTTCTATTCCACCAAAAATCTTATTAGAAGTAGGGAGTTCAAGATTGTGATGGTGATTACTACTTACACAGCAAAATAAAAATTACTAGGTAGAAATCAACAATTTCAACATTTATCTTTCTAGCTCTGTAAAATAGATCGTTTTAAGCAACAAAAAGAGAAGGAAATATGCACAAATCCCTGTCGATTGTG
The DNA here is from genome assembly GCF_030144855.1 of Hypanus sabinus. NCBI lineage: Eukaryota > Metazoa > Chordata > Chondrichthyes > Myliobatiformes > Dasyatidae > Hypanus > Hypanus sabinus. The sequence continues at coordinate 127,771,706 of NC_082710.1, read as the reverse complement.
GAAAATGACAAAATGCTCTTGTCCAATGGCTACACCTAAAACAGACACGAGAGTCTCTGCTTAGTGAAACCATTGTATGATGATATTTTTACAAGATTAATTTATCACTAGCAAAGCTGAGTACAGTCAGCTAAACAACCAAACTCAGATGCGTGTTAACTTGCAGCAATAAACAGTATGGGGATGTGTGTGGAGCCCAGTTTTAAAGAACACGTACATCCATTAGTACTGATTTCTATTCTTTCCAATTCTCTATCTGATATCCTTTCATCCCAGTCTATAATTCACCATTACTTCCCCATCCCAAACCACCTACATCCTCTTGAGTGCAACAATGAAGCCAGAAGAAGCCCACCATTGAAATTATGTGTATGTCTTACAAAGCATTGAAGCTGAGATAGTGCAGTGTAACATGGAATACAGCAAAAGCAAATAGAACCAATGGCACAGTTAAATAACAGGAATATATATATATATACACAACCTATTAAAAAAAATTCACCCCCTTGGAAGTTTTCATGTTTCGTTGTTTCACAACTTTGAATCAGAAAGCATTTTATTTGGCTTTTTGACACTGATCAACAGAAAAAGACTTTTTCGTGTCAAAATGAAAACAGATCTCTACAAAGTGATCTAAAATAATTACAAAGAGACTTTTTCTGCTGATCAGTTGCAAGAAAGACAAATTAAATCCATAGTAATTCAATGTTAAAAAAAAACCCAAGGGGATGACTACTATTTATAGGTACCATATGTATATAATTTAAATGCATTTTAAAACAGGATACATGAAAGAAAAAAAAAACATATTGCACTTAGAGCACAGAATACACAGAATGGGCCCTTTGGCGCATCATTTCTGTGCCAACCATGATATCCTGTCTGCCTGTACATAATCTACTTCCCTTCATTGCTAAGTGTTCATGTGTCTGTGTAAATGTCTCTTAAACATTACTATTGTACTTGTTCTGCCACTTTCACTGGTAGTGCACCCCAGGCATCTACTACTCACAGTGTAAGATCCTGTTTCACTCGTCTCTTTTAAACTTTCCATCTCCCACCTTAAACCAATGTCATCTAGTATTTGACATATCCATCCTCGGATAGAAGGTTCTGACAATAAATATATCTATGAATCTCATAATTCTATAGACTTCCATCAGCCAAAACAATCTAACTGCACACAATATTTCAAATGTGGCCTAACCAAAGTTTAATGTAGTTGTGACATGGCTGACACATTTTTTATATTCAATTCCTTAGTCAGTGAAGACACTTAGATAGTTCCATTCACAATGTTGGGATATCCTACAGCCTATGAAATGCAATTTAAAATGTAGTCAAGTATGATGGAACTAGCAGATTACACACAACAGAAGTCTGCAAATAGCACAGCATCTGTTTTTGGAAGGGGATGGGAGACAAATGTTATGTTCAGTACAATCCTACAGTTTCATGGTGACAAGTGGCTTTTTTGTTTCCAGCTTTCAAATTCTCCATCAGACTTGATGGAACTTGAAGGGCTGGTGTCTTCCCCTCCTATTTACATTTTCAACAGGCACCATATTTAATTGTTGCTGGCTGTGCAGAAGTACTGATTATTGACTAAACAATTACTAAAATTATTATCTTTATTCAGTGAAGATTAAAAGGTTGCTTTAATGTGACTGTTGCCACTTTTAATGCCTCCCTTTCTGTCTTGCTTTCACTGGTATCAGTTGGGCCCTGGATGTTCACAACCATTTTATATTTCAAAACACAAACTACTGATAAGTTATAACATCCAGTGATTCCTCTTCCCTGATGGTAGGGTCTATCTCTATGATTTACCTGCCAATTTCTGCAGGGTGCTGGTCAGTTCATGCTTTATGAATATAGAGTCCTCACAGATCAGTTGATCAAACAATACCTATAATCCTCTCTTATATCAGGCCCAAGTAAATAGAGCATTCAGCTTGTTTTCCCTTTCCACCTGTTTGATACAGTTTTCATATATTACAAAGATAATTTTAAATTATAATCCAGGTGGCCAAACACAATTTCAAGAGTTGCAGTTTAAGATGGTGCTAGTGAAGCATATTGATGACTTGCTGGTAGGAAAGACAATTATTAATAACTTTATTAATAACACTTTTTCTAGAAAATGATCACTGCAGTCAGTAACCTATAACTTCCTGTTTAGAGTTGAGCTTTCAAAACTGCCTGCATGACCAGGCATGTTTGCTATGTGAAATGAAGTCTCGAATGTGCAGGATGACAGTGGTGTGGTATTTGTGGACCAAATTGGGGTGGCAGGTCCTGGTCCTGATTTAAGCTCTGGGCCAAATTTGAAAAGTCAGGAATGGGCCAAATTGAGGTGGAGAGTCATAGGCCTGAGAGTGTATTGAAGCTTCAGGGCCCAGGTCTAAGAGCAAGGGAAGATCTGTTTTTTCATCAATTTAAAGACTGTGCCTTAAAAAGGTCAGGATGTTTTGAGAGATGAGGGATGGGCCAGTGTTCAGCTCGCTGCTCCATGAAGTTTACTTGTCTCCATGCTGTGAACTCACTTTAATGAATTGCAGTTCTGAATGTCACTTGCTTCCTTTTCTTGTTTGCACAATTTGTTTTTTTTCTTCATATTTGGTGTTTGACGGTTGTCTTTTTTTAATGAGTTCTATTGGGTTTCTTATTTTGTGGCTGCCTGTAAGGAGACAAATCTGAAAGTTGTATGTAGAATACATTATTAGGTTATAAGTGTATTTTGAAGAGTTGCAAAGGAGTTATAACTTATATGGTCTCTGTATAATGAGATTTTTAAATGGGAAGTCAGTCTTAGCAGGATTATATTTTCACATTCAGCATGAATCTTTCATGGGAACATACACCCTTCAAAGATTCATCTGCACTGATTGTACAACAAAGTTAATCATATATTGATATGAAATGCCATGAGCAGGAACAAAATTGTAATGTCTCAACAGAAACTGGCCTGGCCAGATTGTGTTACTCTTGTGGTAGGCACTCACATACCAATACAGATTTAAACATTAAAGTTCAGAAAATGCAACAAAATAGGACAAATACAGAAAAAATAGTCAGGCAGACAAAAATAAACAGTCTGCATAGAAAAGAGAAAAAGATAGTAAGTCAAGTTGCAGTTTCAAAAGGAGTACTAACCTGCATGCTGTTGTTGAAAAATCTGACAAGAGACACATAGCACTGGGTAGCCTTGAGATTTACATAGTGAAAAATAACAAGGGACAAACAATGTGTTTTACACTAGAAGTGAGCAGTAAATGAATTAAAATGATATTGGACATTAGCTTGGCTTTTTCCATCATTTCACAAAAGAGTCTGAAGGGCACATCAAAGATAGTGAACTGAAGCCTGCAGATATTCAACTAGAAAAGGATAGCTCATGCGGGAATAATGTTCATTAAATTGAAATACACTAACCAAAAAGCCAAATTGGGTTTGTATGTATTAAGGACAGGAGGGCTAACATTGTGGGGACATGACTGGCTGAGACAACTACAAATTGATTGTAGATCCATCCACTATTTGCATGCCACATCTCCTGCAATAGAGTCAACTGAAAGAGAATTTAGGAAGGTACTGGATGATGCTACCTAGCACACCAAGGGTAAAATAATGTTGAATGAAAAAGCCACTCTTAACTTTTACAAAGCCTGTCTGGTTCTTTATACCCTTTGTAACAAAGTAGCCAGTGAGCTAGATCACATGGAGGCTGAGGGAATTCTTTCAAAGTTTGAATGCAGCCCATGGGAATTTCCCATGGTTGCAGCAGCCAAGAAGACTGTGTTAAAATCTCTAGTGATTTTAAGGTCAACATCAACCCAGTACTGGAAGTAGATTAATAGCCTCTGCCCGGGATAGAGGCTATATTTTCAAAATTTTCTGGAGGAAAACAGTTCAGCAAAATGGACTTAGCTGAAGCCTACCTACCTACAGATGGAGATGGAAGAAGAGTTCAAAGTGTTTCACACCATAAGCACTCACAAAGGACCTTACTGCTGTAACTGGCTTATTTTTAGAGTAGCATCTGCACCTACACTCTGGCAGAAAGCTATGGACCAGGGGTTGCAAGAATGCCCAGAAACTCAGTGTTACCTGGATGACATCATTGTTAACAGTGAGGATGACAAGGAACATCTCCGAAATCTCAAGACAGTGTTAAAAAGTTTAGAAAATTATGCACTCAGAGCACAAGGTAACAAAGGTGGAGTCTTTAAACAAAGCATCACTTATTGTGGTCACACCATTGACGCACAAGTATTACACAAGTGTGATGAGAAAGTTGAAGCAGTTGTGGATGCTGTAAGGCCAAAGGACATGTCACAGTTGTGGTCCTTTTTTAGGATTCATAAATTAGAATCACAGGTTCCTGCTAAACCTGGGTGCTGTGCTCTACCCCTTGAATTCATTACTACAGACCAGGAAGAAATGGCAATGGACAAAACAGTATGAGGTGGTTTTCCAAAAGGTAAAGAAAATGGTGATGCAGACACTGTACTCACACGTTATCCATATCATCCAGGATCCTAGCACTTCTAGAGTTGTGATCCAGAAGAAAGGTATGCACAGATATCAGAAGTACTTCTTGAGGTCCCAGAATTAACTCCTATGACCCAGAACCTGAGACAGCTTCATAGCTACAAGTCTCATCTACCAAGCACCTAAAACCCCCTTGTCAGGAAAGACTTTATAAGTCAAGAGTAAGGAATCCTCCACAGCAATTAAATGTTTAGGCCTGAATGGGAAAAGTTAAAATGTACTATGCTTAGGATGTTGATATAGTAGTTGGATTATGTATAAATATGTATATATACAAAATTCAACTACTTTATAGACATCAGCAGCATATATACATATATACAGAGTGCATGTGTATATAATATATGTATTTATATATATACTGTATATATGTATATAAGTTGAGATGCATTCTATGTTGAGTTGGAGTCTATAGCTAAGCAGGGAGGAGTGTTGTTTATTTAATATTTCAGTAATATTTGAGTAATTATACTGTTTGATTAAGCATTTTTGTATAAATGATTCATTATTGTTATATATACAAAGTACGTGAATAGCATACTTTACCACACTGCCACATTATATGTGCGTGTCTTGCTTAAGGAAGAAAACAAAAAATAACATACACAGGTTATCCTGGCTCTGTGTTTTTGCTTTCGGCTTGTTTATGTTATGCAGTTACAAAATATAACACTAGCCTGCACAGTTTAATGCAAGGCAGAACATATTTGAAATAATTTGTTGAATTTTTTCAAGGATGTGACAAGGAAAGTTGAAATAGAATTATCTGTAGGTGTGTTCCATTAGACTTCCAAAAGTCATTTTTCAAAGTGATAGAACCTGATAAATAAATTAAGCACCTAAGTTACTGGAGGAAATCTGTTGGCATAGATTAAAAACTAACTGTCTCATATAATAATGAGAGTTAAACTAAATTAGTATTTTTCAGACTGGAGGGGTATACTGTAGCCAACAGTGCACCACTGGGATTGGTTCTTGGCCCTCAATTCTATTTACAAATGATTTGGAGGAGGGAAAGAGCATAATATTTCCAAATCTGATGATGATATGGAAGAAGGTAGAAGGACATGTTTCGATGAGAACACTGTGACTATCCAAAGGAGTATAAATAAGGTGGATGAATAGGGAAGATCTGTCAAATGGAGTAATACGAGGATGTATGATGTCACATACATTTGCGAGAGAAATCAAAAGTTGGGTTATTACCTAAATGAGGAGAGATTGCAGAAGATTAAAGTTCAGAAGCATTTTGATGGTCTGGCACTGAATTGTGAAAAGCAGACAGGCCCAAAAGTAGTTTTAAAGGTAGATGGCATTTCAGCATTTATATGAAGAGGTTGAAGCTTAAGAAATGAAGGGTTTTATTACATAGAAATTAGGTGCAAGAGTAGACCATTCGGCCCTTTGAGCCTGCACTGAAGGGTGTTACAGTTGTACAGTGTGCTAGTGAAGCCACACCTGGTATACTGCACTGTTTTAGTTCCTTACCAAAGAAAGAATATGGAAGCATTATTCAAAGTCCAAGAGAAATACAGCAAGCTAAGTTCTGCGATGAGTGAAATGTCCTTTAAAGAGATGCTAAACAGATTGGCTAGTTTCTGTGAAATCTAGGGTCATTTTATTCAGTGCTGGCAAGGTAGATGTTAGATATTCCTTGTCTTTGATATGGTCTTACATGAGAGGTTGATCAAGAATGTTCAGTCATTTGGCATTCAAGAAGAGGTAATAAATTAGACTAGACATCAGCTTTGAGTCCTTCCAAAGGGTCTCAGCCTGAAATGTCAACTGTGCTCTTTTCCATAGATGCTGCCTGGCCTGCTGAGTTCCTCCAGCATTTTCTGTGTGTTGCTTGGCTTCACAGGAGAGGCCAGAGAGTGGTGGTGGGCGATTGCCTATCTGTTTGGAGGCCTGTGACTAGTGGGGTGCCTCAGAGATCAGTCCTGGCTCCATTGATATTTGCCATCTGTATCAACAATCTGGATAATAATGTGGTAAACTGGATCAGCAAATTTGCAGATAACACCATAATCTGTGGTGTAGTGAATAGCGAGAAAGACTACCAAAGCTTGTAGCAGGATCTGGACCAGATGGAAAAATGGCCTGAAAAATGCCGGACAGAATTTAATGCAGACAAATACGAGGTGTTGCACCTTGGGAAAACAAAGCAGGATAGATCTTAAGCAGTGATTGGTAAGGCACCGAAGAGTGCGGTAGAACACAGGGATCTGAAAATACAGATCCATCATTCCTTGACTGTGGCATCATAAGTAGGTAAGTCATAAAGAAAGCTTTTGGCATATTGAGCTTCATAAATCAAAGTACTGTATTGAATACAGGAGGTGGGATCTAATGTTGAAGTTAAATGTTGATGATGTTGATGAGGCTTTTTTTGGACTATTCAAAACAGTTTTTGTCACCTGTCTGCAGTAAAGATGTCAATAAGATGGGAAAAGTGCAGCGAAAATTTACAAGGCTGTTGCCAGGACTTGAGAACTTGAGTTATAGGGAAAGGTTGAATAGGTAAAGGTTGCATAGGTTAGGTCTTTATTCCCATGGAGTGCAGAAGAATGAGAAGAGATTTGATGTAGGTGTACAGAATAATGAGGACAAATGCAAGCAGACTTTTTCCACTAAGATTGGGTGGTACAAGAACTGGTGGTCATGGGTTAAGGTGAAAGGTGAAATGTTTAAGGGGAACACAAGGGGGAAAGTTTTTCCACTCGAGGGTAGTGAGAGTGTGGAATGAGCTGCCCGCAAAAATGGTGGATGCAGGTTCAATTTTAATATTTAAGAGAAATTTGTATAGGTATAGTACATGGATGGGAGAATTATGGATGGCTATGGTATAGGTGCAGATCGATGGAAATAGGCAGATTATTAGTTTGGCACAGACTATCTTGGCTGAAACATCTGTTTCTGTCCTGTAGTGTTCTATAACTCTTTGATTCTATTTTTTACAAGTTGTTTCACAGACAAGGGGACATTGTTATAAAATAATGGGACTGTCAATTAAAACTGAGGCACATAAAAATTTCTTCTTTCAGAAGGTAATGTATGTTTGGAATTCTCTGCAGCTTAGGGTGGCTGATTCCAGATCATTAAGGTGAAGACTGATAAATATTGAAAGATTGAGGATCTGCCTGTTATGAATACTGCTACACAGAGGAGTTAAGGTAATCTTAAATCACATTTAGCCATATTAAATGATGCCACAGGCTTGTGGACCTCGTAGCCTACTCCTATTTTCTTGATTACTCAGCATTTGCGAAGGGTCGAGGTACAGCACTAGACATCTCCGGCCTTTATTTGTAGCAGTGTCATGGATGTGAAATTGCTGATCATTAAAAATAACAGGAGTAAGAGGAGAGAGAAAAAAAAAACTTAAAATTCAGCAAATACGCCCCTTTCTCTCTGTTCTCACAACCTGTACAATTAAAAAAAACCATAGTTCTCTCATGTTATGCTGGAAAAATTAAATGTTTGGTCAATTACTGGGTATGTGACACTTTGAACATCTTTGATCTGAAACACTGACTTAATTTTTTTTTCTGCCGCTTGATATATTGATCACTTCCAGCTTTCTCTTTGTTGCTTCCAGTGTTTTGAAGCCTGTCGCTGTTGTTAAAGTTAGAATTGTGCATCATCAAATGAGGTACAGAAAAGTGTTGATAATAATCAACTTAAAAATGAGACCTTACAATATTGAAGTATAGTTAACTTCAATATTTCTTATTAATACTTTATCAAATCATATCTTATTCCTCCATTAAAACTCCCAAGAACTTCAACCAATTTAAAAATCGTTATACATTCATGAATACGGGAATCTAACTCTGAACAACATCATTAGTGAAAGGATGACATAAGAGAAAAATAACTGCGAGTTTTTAATGAATGTTTATTCATGCCTTCTAACCAGTTGCCTATTTGTTCAAAGAAGCATGTTTTGACATTTAATCTTTGCCTATATTATCAAAGCCATAACTATCAAAAGTTAAGTCTTGGACTTTATCTGTGCTTTTCATTTAATATTTTACAAACCATAAATAAATTACGTGCTATCAAAGCACATAGCTAATCACTGAATTCTACCTTCCTGAAAGTGACATGACGCATTTGCCGAGAAATAGTAAAATAACTCTGACTAAGAATAAATATAAAGTAGAAAATGGAAGTCATTCTGGCTTTCTTTTGAGTTGGTAGCATAGTAGTTATATGAATAGATTTGTAATCTGGAGTCATTGAGTAATGATCTAGGGACAGAAGTTAATTCCTACTATAGTAACTAAATAGCTTTTACAACAATAAACTGCCTTTGACTATTGCTATCATGGAACTATCATATTGGATCTAAACTATTAGATTAGCTACTGGGGCAGGACAGTAGCATAATGATTAGCACAATGATATACTGTACTGGTGACCCAGGCTCAATTCCTGCTGCTGCCTGTAAGGAGTTTGTATGCTCTCCCCGTGACCGGGTGGGTTTACTCCAGCTGCTCCAGATTCCTCCCACAGTCCAAAAACGTACCAGTTGATAGGGTCATTGTAAATTGACCTGTGATTGGGCTTGGATTAAATCTGGGGGTTGCTGGGACAAATGGCTGAAAGCTCTTATTCCACAGGGTTTTTCAATCACTCAAACAATCAATAAATAAACAAACAAAAAAAATAAATTTCTGAATTCCCTATCAGTAAGAAAACCTGATATTCATACCTTGTGCTAGCCTATGAGTGATCCCATGCCCATAATGGATTCTTAAACTTTAATTAGTGCTGGCCTTTATTCATCTGTTGAATGAATAAAGATAGGCCATTATCTGAGGCTATGTAATTTCAAAAAAAATATTCAAAGAGGCAAAAAAATTGAAAACAAGCATTTTGATACAATATCTACTGTGTATCTGATGGTGGGAGCAAAGCTGTACTGGTTAAGGTTTTCAATTATTTATTTCTTCATGTGTTAAACATTTCTTCCATCTACAGAGAAATACACTGCAACAGTGCCAAGTGAGTGTTCATTCCGAATGAATTCAGAAGAATGCTGCATCATTTTCTGACTGCAGAAGTGATTGTTTCAAATGGAAGACCAGTAGCTCAACAGATAACAAATTATCTATGTAGTGCAGTGTTTTGATTATTCTCTGGAGGGTCACGGAGAAATTTCCAAGAGTTTTTGTTTAAGTTATTGGCTAAGGGTTTAGGAAATCTACAGCCTCATATCACATACTAGGTGTCACATGATGGGTCTGTGTGTCTATCAGAATCAGAATCAGGTTTAATAGCACCGGCATAGGTTGTGAAATCCATTGCCTTTGTGGCGGCAATACATAATAATAGAGAAAAAAAGTAAGTTTCTATATGTTAGTGGAGTAGTGTTCATGGGTTTAATGTTCATTCACAAATCGGATGGCAGAGAGGAAGAAGCTGTTCCTGAATTGTTGAATGTATGCCTTCAGGTTCCTGTAACTTCTTCGTGAGGACAACAATGAGAACAAAGCATGCCCTGGGTGATGGGATTCATTACTGATGGACGCCACCTTTTTGAGGCATTGCTCCTTGCAGATGTCCTGGATACTACAGAGGTTAATGCCCACGATGGAACTCATTAAGTTTACAATTCTCTGCATCTTAGTTCAATCCTGTGCAGCAGCCTCCACCCCCCATAACAGATAGTGATGCAACCAGTTAGAATACTCTCCACAGTACAGCAGTAGAAATTTGTGAGTGTCTTTGGTGACACCCCATATATCCTCAAACTCTGAATGATATATAGCCACTGTCATGCCTCAGTTGTATGCATCAATATGTTGAGTCCAGGAGAGATCCTCAAAGATATTGACACCCAGGAACTTAAAATTGCTCACTCTTTCCACTTCTGATCAGTATGTCCATTTCCTGGAAACAATACTGCAACCACCCTGTTTAGAGTTATATTATATTACTAGGGGTGATTGATAAGTTTCTGGCCTAAGGTAGAAGGATTCAATTTTAGAAAACCTAGCACGTTTATTTTTCTGCATAGTCCCCTCCTACATTTACACACTTAGTTCATAGGTTGTGCAGCATATGGATCTTGGACCTCCAGAAAGTGTCCACAACATGGGTGATTAATATGTTTGTGGCCTAAGGAAGAAGGAGATGAGTTATACAGCTCTCGCTACATGCAAGTGCAGTTCAAATCTTTGAGTGATTATGCAGAAAGTTTGAAGTTAATAACTTATCCCCTTCTACTTTAGGGTACAAACTTATCAATCACCCCTGATGAGTCATTAACTGATGAGTTATTAACTTCAAACTTTCTGCATAATCACTCAGAGTTGAACTGCATGTGCATGTAATGAGAGCTGTATAACTCATCTCCTTCTACCTTAGGCTATGAACTTATCAATCACCCCTCTATGGACACTTTCTGGAGGTCCAAGGTCCGTATGCTCCACAACCGCTGGACTAAGTGTGTAAATGTAGGAGAGGACCATGCAGAAAAATAAATGTGCTAGGTTTTCTAAAATTGAGTCCTTCTACCTTAGGCCACAAACTTATCAATCATCCCTCGTACCTGTAGTGACTGGTAAAAGTTTTCAACCCCCAAACCTTTGTTCACATGAGTATTACAACCAGGGATTCTGATCAATTTAAATGAAAAAACTTACATGTGAATCACATGATCCTTTTTCACAGCAGAGACCCCAAAATACAGAAAATTGTAAAGCATGAAAAAAAAATTTCAAAAACTGAGAAGTCAGCAATTCAAATACTCATCCCGCTTTGCTTAGTATTTAGTTGAACCAGCTTTTGCAACTATTACAGCCAGTAGTCTTTTAGGATAAGTCTCTATTATCTTTGCATAGCACATAGAAACATAGAAAACCTACAGCACAATTCAGGCCATTTGGCCCACAAAGCAGTGCCGAACATGTCCTTACCTTAGAAATTACCTAGGGTTACCTATAGCCCTCTATTTTTCTAAGCTCCACGTACCTATCTAGGAGTCTCTTAAATGACCCTATTGTATCCACCTCCACCACCATCGCTGCCAACCCTTTCCATGCACTCACCACTCTCTGCATAAAAAACTTAGCCCTGACATTTCCTCTCTGCCTACTTCCAAGCACCTTAAACCTGTGCCGTCTCACGTTAGCTATTTCAGCCCTGGGAAAAAGCCTCTAACTATCCACATCATCAATGCCTCTAATCATCTTATACACCTCTATCAGATCACCTCTCATCCTCTGTCGCTCCAAGGAGAAAAGGCTGAGTTCATTCAACCTGTTTTCATAAGGCATGCTCCCCAATCCAGGCAACATCCCTGTAAATCTCCTCTGCACCCTTTCTATGGTTTCCACATCCTTCTTGTAGTAAGGTGACTAGAACTGAGCACAGTATTCCAAGTGGGGTCTGACCAGGGCCCTATATAGCTGCAACAGTACCTCTTGGCTACTAAATTCAATCCGATGACTGATGAAGGCCAATGCAACACCTACCTTCTTAACCATAGAGTCAACCTGCGCAGCAGCTTTGAGTGCCCTATGGAATCAGACCCCAAGATCCCTCTGATCCTCCACACTGCAAGAGTCTTACCATTAATACTATATTCTGCCATCATATTTCACCTACCAAAATGAACCATCTCATACCTACTTGGTTTGAACTCCAACTGCCACTTCTCAGCCCACTTTTGCATCCTACTGAAACCTTTGAAAGCCCTCCACACTGTCCACAACCAACCTTTGTGTCATCAGCAAACTTACTAACGCATCCCTCCACTTCCTCATCCAGGTCATTTATAAAAATCACAAAGAATAGGGGTATCAGAACAGATCCCTGAGGCACTCCACCGATCACTGACCTCCATGCAGAATATGACCCATCTATAAAATACTCCTTGCCTTCTGTTGGCAAGTAAATTCTGGATCCCCAAAGCAATTTCCCCTTGGATATCATGTCTCCTTACTTTCTCAATAAGCCCTGCATGGGGTAGCTTATCAAATGCTGAAATCCATATACAATACATCTGCTGATCTACCTCCATGAATGTGTTTAGTTACATCCTCAAAAAATCAGGCTCGTAAGGCACGACCTGCCTTTCACAAAGCCATGCTGACTATTCCTAATCATATTATGCCTCTCCAAATGTTCATAAATCATGCCTCTCAGGATCTTCTCCATCAACTTACCAACAACTGAAGTAAGAGTCACTGCTCTAAAGTTTCCTGGGCTATCACTACTCCCTTTCTGGAATAAGGGAACAACATCTGCACACCTCTAATTGTCCAGAACCTATCTCTTCCCCATTGATGATGCAAAGATAATTTCCAGAGGCTCAGCAATCTCCTCCCTCATCTCCCACAGCAGCCTGGCATACACCTAGTCTGGTCCAAGTGACTTATCCAACTTGATGCTTTCCAAAGCTCCAGCGCATGGTCTTTCTTAAAGTCTATATGCTCTAGCTGTTCAGTCCACTGTAAGTCAACCCTACAATCACCAAGATCCTTTCTCGTAGTGAATACTGAAGCAACGTACTCATTAAGTGCCTCTGCTATCTCTTCCGATTCCATACACATTTTTCCACTGACACACTTGATTGGTCCTATTCTCTCACGTCTTATCCTCTTGCTCTTCACATGCTTGCTAATGTCATTAATCCTGTCCACCAAGGCCCTCTCATGACCTGTTCTGGTTCTTCTAATTTCATTCTTAAGCTCCTTCCTGCTAGCCTTATAATCTTCTAGCTCTCTATCATTTCTTAGTTTTTTTGAAACTTTTGTAAGCTTTTCTTCTTGACTAGATTTACAACAGTTTTTGTACACCATAGTTCCTATAACCTACATCCTTTCCCTGTCCCATTGGAATGTACCTATGCAGAACACCATGCAACTAACCCCTGAACATATGTCACATTTCTTCCAGATGTTCCCTGAGAACATCTGTTGCCAATTTATGCTTCCAAATTCCTGCCTGATAGCTTTATGTTTCTCCTTACTCCAGTTAAATGCTTTCCTGACTTGCCTGTTCCTATCCCTCTCCAATGCTATGGTAAAGGAGATAGAATTATGATCACTATCTCCAAAATGCTCTTCCGCTGAGAGATCTGACAGCTGACTAGGTTAATTTCCCAATACCAAATCAAGTGCAGCCTCTCATCTTATAGGCTTATCTACATTTTGTGTCAAGAAACCTTCCTGAACACACCTAACAAACTCCACCCCATCTAAACCCCTTGCTCTAGGGAGTTGCCAACTGATATTTGAGAAATTAAAATCTCCCACCAAAACAATCCTGTTATTATTACTCCTTTCCAGAATCTGTCTCAATATCTGCTAATCGATGTCCCTGTTACTATTGGGAGGTCTATAAAAAACACCCAGTGTTGTTGACCCCTTCCTGTTCCTAACTTTCACCCACAGAGGCTTTGTAGACAATCCCTCTATGACTTCCCCTTTTTCTACAGCCGTGACACTATCTCTGATCAACAGTGCTGCTGCTCCACCTCTTTTGCCTCCCTCTCTGTCCTTTCAGAAACATCTAAAGCCTGGGACTAGAAGTAACAATTCCTCTCCCTGAGCCATTCAAGTCTCTATTATGGCCACCACGTCATAGCTCTAGATACTGATCCATGCTTTAAGCTCATCCGCTTTGTTAATAATACTCCTTGCATTAAAATAGGCACATCTCAAACCATTGGTCTGAGCGCATCCCTTCTCTATCATCTGCCTATCCTCCCTCTCGCACTGTCTCCAAGCTTTCTCTATTTGTGAGCCAACCATCTCTTCAGTTTGGTTCCCACCCCCCAGCAATCCTAACTTACACTCTCCCCAATAGCCTTAGCAAAACTCCTCACCAGGATATTGGTCTCTATGTGATTCAAGTGCAACCCGTCCTTTTTGTACAGGTCACTCCTGCCCCAAAAGAGGTCCCAATGATCCAGAAATCTGAATCCCTGCCCCCTGCTCCAATCCCTCAGCCATGCATTTATCCTCCACCTCATTCTATTCCTATTCTCACTGTCATGTGGCACAGGCAGTAATCCCGAGATTACTACCTTTACAGTCCTGCTTCTCAACTTCCTTCCTAACTCCCTGTAGTCTGTTTTCAGGACCTCCTCCTTTTCCCTATCTATGTTGTTGGTACCAACATGTACCACGACCTCTGGCTATTCACCTTCCCACTTCAGGATATCTTGGACATGATCTGAAACATCCCAGACCCTGGCACCTGGGAGGCAAACTACCATCCGTGTTTCTTTCCTGCGCCCACAGGATAGCCTGTTTGACCCCCTAACAATAGAGTCCCCTATCACTGCTGCCATCCTCTTCCTTTCCCTACCTTTCTGAGCCACAGGGCTAGACTCTGTGCCAGATGCGGGCTACTGTTGCTTTCCCCAGGTAGGCTGTTCACCCACTCCCCAACAGTACTCAAACAGGAGATCTTATTGTAGCCCTGTTGAGCCAAAGCCCTACTCTGTCTCCCTCTACCCCTTTTGCATGCAATATAGAACTGTCTCCTTTTAAACTCTTATTGCTCTTCTAACTGGCTGACGTCCACGTGCTTGCGCAGTAGTGCCTCGATCAAACTGCTGAAGAAGTAACACAATGAAACAAGATTTTCCCATTCCTCCTTGTAAAACTGCTCAAGCTGTGCCAGGTTGGTAGGGGAGCGGCAACATCCTACTTCAATATATTTTAAAATGTAAAAATAGTTGTGGGGGTTGAATACTTTTTCATGGCACCGTATCCATCTATTATCTAAATCCAAACCTAATGGAACAATACTTTATCAGTGTTACCGTATATCTAACAGTGAATACAAGTTATGCTACAAGCAACATCCTATTCTCGTGTTCTCAGATTCTTCAGTTTGACCACAGAAAGGAAAGTAAATCTTAATAGAAAAAAATTTGAACACCAGTTATTGGAGGAGTTACCTTTTGTGCTAATAAACAAGTGAAGGTAAAAGACGTAATGTGCATGTTATTAGCAAGAACTCAAGAGTACATGACATTCATATTTCAAACAAAAGTGACTTGCTTAGACAAACATAACTTTTTAAAATAAAAATGTGTCTGCAAAATTCTATAGAATTTTAGGAACATTATGTCTCAGATATTGACATTCTACACTTAGTCTGCCAAGTCATCCATTCTATGGTGCCAAAGTATTTCTTGCCAATTACTTTGTTTTGCTGAAGTACCATTTAAGCACAAGAACTAATTAAAAACTGGACAAAGGAGTGAGAAACAGATTGATATATATAAAACTTAGTCATACAAAATGCCAGTCCTTGGTTTTGATGTTTCAAAATACAGCCAATCATACAATGTCCAGATGTAAAAAAAACACACAAAATATTGATTGAAATCTTCCCTCAGTACTGCATTTCTACAAAACTACAAAGCCATTTCACTCAGGCTAGGAAGCATGGGTAAAATCATCAGAAACTAGAATGATTGAAGGAAACTGAAAACCCCAAGAGATTGGTTTGCTGCTATATTCCTAAGGATGGAAGAGATGTCTTTGCACCAGGAAGCTACCACAATACCTCCCACACCCCTTGCCACACCCTGATATTTGTTAGGGTTGGCATAGATTCTTCCCATCAGAAAGTGACAGACTTACAAGCCACATTGATGAATCAGAATCAGAATTAGGTTTAATATAATTGGCAAATGCAGTGAAATTGGTTGTCTAGCTGCAGCCATGCATTGCAATACGTAGTAATAAAAGCTATAATTATAACAAGAACATTACATGTCAAAAAATTATATAGTGCAAAAAGAAAGTGAAAGAATACTGACAAAGTATTATTGGATTCAGTGTCCATTCAGAAATCTGATAGTGGAGGGGAAGAAGCTGCTCCTGAAATGGTGTGTGTGTGTGTGTTTTCAGGCTTCTGTATCTCCTTCCTGAGGTAGCAATGAGAAGAGAGCATGTCCTGGGTGATGGGGGTCCTGAGTGATAAATGTAGCTTTTTTGAGGCGTAAACATTTGAAGTGTCCTGAAAGCTGCTGAGGCTAGTGCCCAGGATGGAGCTGGCTGCATTCTCAACACTCTGTTGCATTTTCTGACCATTGGCAGTGGCCCCCTTCATACCAGATAGTGATGCAACCAGTTAGAATGCCCTCTACGGTAAATCTGTAGAAATTTGCAAGTGTCATTAGTGGCATAATTCTCCTCAAACTCCTTCTTTGTAATTGCATCAATATGTTTGGGTCCTCAGAGACGATGACACCCAGAAACTTGAAACTGCTCAGTCTTTCCACCTCTGATCCATTGATGGGAGGACTGTGTGTGTTTCCTCAACTTACCCTTCCCGAAGTCCATGATCAACTTCTTGTTCTTACTGATGCTGATTGCAAGGTTATAGCTGCAACTCCACTCAACCAGCTGAGCTATTTCATAAAAACACAAAACTCAGAACACTGGCAGAACTCAGCAGGCCAGACAGCATCTATGGGAGGAGGTAGTGACGACGTCTCAGGCCGAAACCCTTCATCAGGAGTGAAGTAACATGGGATGGTCGGTGGGGGATAAGAACTGGGGGGAGGGATGAAGTAGAGAGCTGGGAAGTGATAGGCTGAAGGGCTGGGAGAAGGTGGAGAATTATGGGAAATAAAAGAGAAAGAAAGGTAGGGCTGGGGGGAGATTATAGGGAGGGGGGGAAAAGAGAGAGAAAGAGAACCAGACTAAAATTATAGATAGGGATGGGGTAAGGGGGGGCATGGGTACCAATGGAGGTCTGTGAGTTGAATGTTCATGCCGGCAGGTAGGAGGCTACCTAGGTGGGAGATAAGGTGTTGCTCCATCGACCTGCGCGTGGCCTCATCTTGACGGTAGAGGAGGCCTTAGACAGACATGTCAGAGTGGGAGTGGTCTGTGGAATTGAAGTGTGTGGCCACAGAGAGATCCTGCCACTGGTGGAGGACTGAGCGCCGATGTTCGGCGAAACGGTCTCCCAGTCTGCGGCGGGTCTCCCCGATGTATAAATGGCCACATCGGGAGCACCGGATACAGTATATCACCCCAGTTGACTCGCAGGTGAAGTGGTGCCTCATCTGAAAGGACTGTCTGGGGCCTGGGATGGTGGTGAGGGAAGAAGTGTGGGGGCAGGTGTAGCACTTCTTCCGTTTGCAGAGATGACTGCCCAGAGGGAGGTCCGTGGGGAGTGATGGGGGGGGGGAGATGAATGGACAAGGGAGTCGCGTAGGGAGCGATCCCTGCGGAAAGCCGAGAGTGGAGGGGAGGGGAAGATGTGTCTGGTGGTGGGATCACGTAGGAGGTGGCGGAGGATTATACGTTGAATCTGTAGGCTGGTAGGGTGATAGGTGAGGACTGGGGGGACTCTATCCCTGGTGGGCTGGTGGGGGGATGGGGTGAGGGCAGGAGTGCGTGAAATACGGGAGATGCGATGGAGAGCAGAGTTGATAGTGGACGAAGCGAAGCCCCTTTCTTTAAAAAAGGAAGACATCTCTTTGTCCTAGAATGAAAGGCCTCATCCTGAGAGCAGATGTGCCGGAGGTGGAGGAATTGAGAGAAAGGGATAGCATTTTTGCAGGAGACAGGGTGGGAGGAGGAATAGTCCAGGTAGCTTTGAGAATCTGTAGGTTTGTAGTAGGCATTGGTGGATAGGCTGTCTCCAGAGATAGAAACAGAAAGATCTAGAAAGAGGAGGGTGGTGTTGGAAATAGACCAGGTGAATTTGAGGGCGGGGTGAAAGTTGGAGGCGAAGTTAATGAAGTCGATGAGCTCAGCATTTGTTCAGGAAGCAGCACCGATGCAGTCGTCAATATAACATAAGAAAAGAGGAGGACAGATACCGGTGGGGTCTTGGAACATAGATTGCAGCACATGGCCGACAAAAAGGCAGGCGTAGCTAGGACTCATGCGGATGCCCATGGCTACACCTTTAGTCTAGAGGAAGTGGGAGGATCCAAAGGAGAAATTGTTAAGGGTGAGGACAAATCCCGCGAGGCGGAGAAGAGTGGTGGTAGAGGGTGACTGGCTGGGTCTGGAATCCAGGAAGAAACGAAGAGCTTGGAGACCTTCCTGGTGGGGGATAGAGGTATATAGGGATTGGACGTCCATGGTGAACATAAGGTGATGGGGGCCAGGGAACTTGAAATCTTTGAAGAGATGTAAAGCATAGGAAGTATCATGGACATAGGTGGGAAGGGATTGAACAAGGGGAGATAAAACAGAGTCGAGATAGGCAGAAAAGAGTTCAGTGGGGCAGGAGCAAGCAGAGAAAACAAGTCTGCCTGGACAGGCGGGTTTGTGAATTTTAGGTAGGAGGCAGAAATGGGAAGTGCGGGGTGTGGGAACTATAAGTTTGGTGGCCGTGGATGGGTGATCTATTTCACTCCTGTATGCCTCCTTGTTACCATCGGAAATTCTGCTAATAGCACAGTGGAGAGAGAGCAGGAGGTTAAGCATGATGTGTGCCTGTGTGATTGTCACGAGGGGGTATTGTTACTTCGGATCTGCACAGACTGTGTTCTCCTGGTGAGGAAGTCAAGGATCTAGTTGCAGAGGAAGGTATGGGAGCCCAGATTCTGGAACTTCTTGATAGTTCTGAGGGTCTAATGCCATTGTTTGCTGACCTGAAGTCAATAGTCAGCAGCTTGATGCAAATATTACTTTTGCCCAGCTGATCCAAGGCTGATTGGAGATCCAGTGAAATTGCATGCACTGTAGACCTATTGTGGTGATAGGCAAATTGCAATGGGTCCAGGTCATTGCTTAGGCAGGAATTGGTTCTACCTATGACCAATCTCTCAAAGAATGTTATCACAGTAGATATGAAGCCACTGGTCAATAATCATTGAAGCAGCTCACCCTGCTCTTGGGCACTACTATGATTGTCCTCTTTTTCTGAGCGGGTGGGGACCTCCAACTGCAGCAGTGAGAAATTAATGATACCTGCTTGGTGCTCATCATTGGTGCTGCAGTCTTTAGTTTCTACCTATATGCTGGCAGTAGAAGTACCTTCAAGTGATCGGACTTTCCAAAGTGTGGGTATGGGATGGCACAGTAAGCATTCATGATGGTGATATAACAATGGTCAAGTGTGCAGGCTCCTCTAGTTCCACAGATGATATATTGGGGGTAGTTGTTCAGGGACATCTTCAAGCTGGCCTGGCTGAAAATCCCCACACTGATTGGGAAGGCCTCAGGGTGTGCTGTTTTCATGCCTGCTGATTACAGAGCTTAGCCCCTTCAGTTCCTGCTTGACATTGGCCTGAGGATTAAGTTCAATTATCGATGGGATGAACATTTTGCTTATTCCATTATCAAACCTTATTCCAGCAATTTCCCACTGTTAGATATTTTGTTACAATGTCTAGTTGACCTGCTGCTTCAGTGAGCAGCGTGATATTTCTTATGTTAAGGAGACCCAAGTGGCAGTCATTTCATTTTATCTCTGAATGGTGAAAAATGTGTGATATCTGAGTAGGCCAAGTTGATTTTAATTGGGATGGAAATAACCAGAGGGGAATTCATTTTTATGCAGTGAACTCTGATCTGGAACTCAGCATCTGAAAGATTTGTGGACAAATGTAATAGAAACTTTCAATAGTGATTAGGATATACACCTGCAAAGGAAAAGAGAATACACGTAAGACCACTATGAGAAAAGGCTCAGATACACGCCGTTTGAACTACATCATTGTATTATCCCATGAATATTAAAGTTACTTATATTAACACTGAGTAATCCCAGATGCACATGCCATTCCTCTGAACTATTTGCATATCTACTAAAGCAAAATTAAATAATGTTTATGACACTTTTATAAGATTGACTTTCACAAGGTCAAATATGTGAAATAATTTTAATTATGTCAAATATGAATGCCTTTCAGGACAGTGATGTAAACAATAAAGGAGCATTGGATAATAGCCAACAAGAACAATCATTTCTTTCCAATGACATTCCAGAAAATAAATAAAATTTAATTGATCCTGATTTTTCTCAGTCCAATTTCTGACTATGCATACATTGGCAATCAATAAACCGGAAACAAAAGAATATTTTTAAGACTTGCTATTTTTTATTTGAAGTAAAAGACTGCATTTGGGATGATTGATTCAGAGAACAACTAAGAGAGCATAACCTCATATAGCTGCCTCCATGGCAACAACAGCAGAAAGATGAAAAGACAAAAAATTTCTGGTTGAATGCAGTGACAATATAACAACATTATTTCTAACTACTCTTAAAGGAAACGTTTGCGCATCTGAATGGGTGAGAATGAATGTATGAATATACATCTCAAGAATTAGAAATATGCTAATCATGTAATCAATATTCATTTTATAGCTTGTCGCTGTGTAATTTATACTAAGGTGAACCTAAGGCTACATCCACACTACACCGGATAACTTTGAAAATGCTAGTTTCGTGTAAAAATGATAGGTGTCCACACTATGCATTTTAAAAAATATCTTCGTCCACATTGAAACAGAGATTTCGGCAAATCTCCTCCTACTACGCATGCGCAGGACACATCTACCAAATACAAGCAACATGTTTGGTGTTGAATCTCGCCGTGAAAGACAGTGTGCGTTTGTGCAGTTACAGACTAGAAAAACTTAAAATGACAGACAGCTGTTGGCTCTTGTGCAGGAGGACTTAAAAGTAAAAAGAAAACAAATACTGGAGCGTACAGAGGCAACCAACAGGGAGTTCACTGACAGATTGACCCGGCTGATGATGAACATCGAAAAACTGACTGACTCTATTGCATTAATAAAGCACCTTGTTAAATGTGTAAAACATGCCTGCATCAGTATTATCTTGTAGTTCCATACAACATTACATTAGGCTGTTACACATCTATTGTCAGAGAAGTACTTGCATAAATAGGCAAACCATTTTCATACAAGCAAGGACAGAAAATAGGGCCAAGTGAGTATACTTATTTATTCAGTAAGTTATGGGTCAAAGTATTTGGCGAGTACATTTCTAATTCTTTTGGCTTCAGTCTTGTTGCCGTCTGTTCTGAAATTGTTAGGTTGCGTTCAGGAAAAAAATGAAATGGCACACTGTCGTCTGAAAGTGTTTTCAGATTTTTCCGGTTACCCCGTCCACGCTGATCTGCCCAAGCAGTGTTTTCAAAAATACACACCTTGGACAGCGTTTCTGAAAGGCTCCGGTTTCGGGGGATGAAAATGCCGTTTTAGTATTGACGAAGGGTAAAAATTAAAAGAAAAAGCTTTGGTTACGGATTTATCTGGTGTAGTGTGGACGTAGCCTAAGATACTGCTGGTCCACATAAAAAAAAATAAAGTTACTAGCCACAGGGGCCTCTAACAGAAGTATTAATTATAAGATTGAAAATTGTAATTTATTCAGGATATCCCTGTATTTCATATTTATGCATTATATGTCATTATTATTATGCTCTCTGTCCATCTGACCAACATAGGAAAATATATACTCATCAGAAAACTGGTATTGTTTTGCATATAGTAGTTATTGATTGTCAGTCAAGTGATAGCTTCAAACTGTTTGTGCAAATGCATGGTAGAATTAAATCTGGTACCTGCTCAACTTGTCCACAGTGTTAGTCTCATTCCATAACTTACGACTGAACTGACAGCAACGCTTGCAGTGAACTAAATGCAAATTTTTATTAGCAGCTCAGCAAGAGGATTGCCCAGATTCACTTTATATACACCTTACAAGCTGTAATGCACACTGACACTACATGTGGAGATGAACCTCTCTTGACCATCAATTGGTAGGTGCCTGAGATGATCAGCTTCAAAGGTAAAAATTCCAACAGTGGAGCAACATCACACAATTTCATGATCTCAAATGATAGGTCAATATGATTGCATCCAAGACTATTTTTACACACAGTCACACTGACACAGATGCACTCAAATATAAAGACTCACTAAAACACGCAAACACACATGCACACTCATAAGACTCTCTCACACAGACTGACTCAAATACATACACCACGTTCAGGTGTGCACATGCACACAGACTCATACACAGCATGCGCTTAGACCTCACATACGCTCGGGTACAGTACATGCATCTTCTCATACATATACCCACGTGCACACAGTCAAACATTTGCACAGGTGTACTTAATCACACTGACACAGATGTAAAACCATATAAAGACTCAGTACATACACGCAAAAACACACAAAACTGTGAGGAACATATACAGCTGTTGTTTGGTTGTTTGGTTGATTGATTGGCATCCTTTGTCTAGAAGGACGATGGGTGATCATCATCATCACAAGCCTGGGCAGAGGGATGGAGATCCTGAGTTACATAGTCATTAAGATCCCCCTCTCAGCCTCACCAGTGTAGTCCAAAGGAAAGCTTATGAAGCAATATGTTTGGCACCAGCTTGGCTGCAGGAGCTGCTGGAAGGATGTTCAATGACGTCCAGCCACCTTACGGGCTCCACTCCGGATTTACTGTCTGGGTTTACTCTCGTAGCCTTCAACTTTCTCCAGGCTGCCCACAAGACAGTGGGGGCTATTTGCCTACAGCTGGGGATCTGGTTCACAAGCACCAAAGTGTGTCCACATACCAGTGGGCCTGCGTGCTATGTGTGCAGAGGCCAGACCTCCTCCCCGTCCTCTGTAGTTCAACCTGAGTCTGAAAGGAGTTCAGTTTCTGTGTGTCGCCAGTGAGGAGGCTCTACATGGGGCTTGCTGTTGGAGAGGCTATGCACAGGCAAGGGAGAGAATTACACATTCAGCTTTCCTTTTCGTAAGACTGCTAGCCAGTCGTGGAAGCTGAAAGTGAGAGTGACAAGCACTACCCACTACACTAGCACACTAGACACATCACAATAGCCGTTTTGACACCAGAACATATACAGTATACAGATACATTATCCACACCACACGCAAAATGCTGGTGGAGCGCAGCAGGCCAGATAGCGTCTATAGGAAGAAGTACAGTCGACGTTTCGGGCCGGGAGTCTTAGTCAGGAACAAAAGGTCTCGGCCCAAAGCATAAACTGTACTTCTCCCAAATAGATGCTGCCTGGCCTGCTGCGTTCCACCAACATTTAGTGTGTGTTGCTTGAATTCCCAGCATCTGCAGATTTTCTCCTGTTTGCATTATCCACACCTACTCAGGTACCATTCTACAACTCCTCTCACCTTCACCTGAAGGATATTCTCCCAGAAGTGGGGTCCATCTCCTCCATTTAGGTTAGCATTGCAAGTAATAAGGAATGTGGTTACCCACACTGCAAAGGAATTTGACGAAACCATCCTCTTCCTCACAGCAGGTGGGTCATTGAGCAACAAACCACATCTTGAGCAGTGTCCACAGAACTTGTTAAGCTTGCTTATCAGCAATCTATCATTCCGATGAATATGGCTGTTTGATTTGAACAGCAGTGCTTCATTGCCACAAATGGAATCCATAAGCCATAGCCATCAATTTATCCGTCTCGAGTGAGCACTCTGCTTTATTCCCCAGAACACCATTATTCAGAATGGTAGGAGGTAGGAATAGGGAAAAACGGGTGTGGTGATGATGATATCGACAGAGCATTCCTGCACATCCTACAATCCCACCTCAGAGAGTAGAGTCATGAGAGGAGAACAGATTGGTTTAGAAAGATCTGTATCTGACAAGTTACACCAGGTTCTAGGAAAGTTCAGGCAGGTGTGCATTGCAAGCAATCTACTGCCGGCACTCAGCAGCATCCCAGGAGATCCATGTACTTGGACCACCACAAAGGACTAAGCTAAGGACCATGACTGGGATCATTCTGAGTCTCTTTGCATGGTCACGTCCATGCCTGATGGTTGAAGCAATAGTGGAACAATTTAATGACCAGCATATTTTTGCACACTTGTGTACTCTGCTGCCTAGCACCCAGGTTTAGGAACAAAGACATCTCCCAACATAACCTCTCACCTGTGCCTCCTCCGAACTATCAAGGACTACTGTTCCAAATGGCATGAGACAGCTCACCAGCAGAAGATCTTTCCTTAGGATGTTAGTTGAGGGATCTTGGGTTCTGATTCCATAAGACACTCAAAGCTGCTACTCAGGTTGACTCTGCGGTTAAGAAGGCATATGGTGTATTGGCCTTCATCAATCGTGGGATTGAATTTAGGAGCTGAGAGGTAATGTTGCAGTTACATAGGACCCTGGTCAGACCCCACTTGGAGTACTGTGCTCATTTCTGGTCACCTCACTACAGGAAGGATGTGGAAACCATAGAAAGGGTGCAGGGGAGATTTACAAGGTTGTTGCCTGGATTGGAGAGCATTCCTTATGAAAACAGCTTGAGTGAACTCGGTCTTTTGTCCTTGGAGTGACGGAGGATGAGAGGTGTATAAGATGATGAGAGGCATTGATCATGTGGATATTCAAAGGCTTTTTCTGAGGGCTGAAATGGCTGCCACAAGAGGGCACAGGTTTAAGGTGCTGGGGAGTAGGTACAGAGGAGATGTCAGGGGTAAGTATTTTACGCAGAGAGTGATGAGTGCGTGGAACTGGCTGCCTGCAACAGTGGTGGAGGTGGATACAATAGGGTCTTTTATGAGACTTTTGGATAGGCACATGGAGCTTAGAAAAATAGAGGGCTATGCGTAACCTAGTAATTTCTAAGGTAGGGACATGTTCAACACAACTCTGTGGGCTGAAGGGCTTGTATTGAGCTGTATGTTTTCTATGTTTCTATGCCCAGCTCTGGTGGCAGGACTCCTAAAAGGCTGAGACATATGTGCAGGATCTCATGGTGAGCTGAACAATCTGTTCTAAGTTTCTCATCTTCTGGCAGGCTCCACTGCAAACCTCCCCCAACCTTATGAAAGTGAGAGGATGAATGAAAAGCAATTGCTTGTGCAGGAAACTGTGATGCTGCTTTGATCAAATCCAGTTGTGAGTTAAGTGAAGTGTGGTACTTGTATTTCATCAGTTCTGGCCGACTGTGCACCTTGAAAGAGCCAAATGGTGTAATGCTTTAAAATAAACTTCACTTGGCATCCTGAGAGAATTTCTCATTGCTGAATGATTCTGAACTTCACTGACTTGAACTTCTAGTCTCTCAATACATTGATGCCATTCTGATCAATATGGTTTAATGTCATATTCTTCTCTGCTGCTGTGGGTATGATGCTAAATAACCACCATCAGTGCTGAGCAGCTGTCCAAAGAGTTCCGGATCTGACCTGCACTGTGAAGCTAAACAGAAAAATGGTACATTTTGAGTGCCTGTTAAACTTACTTAAGGCAAGAGCACAAACGTATTTAAGCAAGCTTGTTGTGGATTGGGGTTTAGATTACTTATTTTTTTTGTAGCTTAACTTTCCTATGCTTGCTTGTGTTTTATACAATCACCAATATGCATGTAATTGTTCAGTGAATTTTACAGTAATTAATGGTGCAGTTGCATTTATATTTCTTTAGAAACTTCTTAGTTTACAGTGGCAGGTGTCACACTACCTGAATCTGGCTATTTCATATGCTAATTGCTATCACTGTAAATTTTGTTATTTCTAGTCTGAGTATAAAATGGCCACAACTAGTTTTTCCTTTCTCTTTTTTTTGTTCTCTTAGTTCTTCTTTCTTACTTGTTTTCTACTCTGGCTGCATTTAACAAAATGGCCATAAGCAACATGTTTTATGCCTCACTCTTGACCTAGAATCATACTGAAATGGGTCCTTCAGTCATCTAGTCCATGCCAAACCACTTAATCTGCCCACTCCCATCGTCCTGCATGGGACCATAGCTCTCCATACCCATATCATCCATGTATCTATCCAAACCTCTTAAACATTGAAATTGAGCTCACATGCACCACTCGTGCTGGTAGCTCATTCCATGCTCTCATGACCCTCTGAATGAAAAAGTTTCCCCTCATATACCCCTTAAAGTTTTTGCCTTCAACCCTTAGCTCATGAACTTTTGTTGTAGTCCCACTCAACTTCAGTGGAAAAAGTCTGCTTGGATTTACTCTATCTATATCCCGCATAATTTTGTACACCTCTAGCAAATCTCCTTTCAATCTTCTACGTTTCTCAGACCTTTGGATCACAAAAGTATCAGAATCAAACACTGTTCGGTAATTGGATATGGTCCCAAATATTAATGCATTATTATCAGTAGAGTGTGCACCTGCAGGATAAAGAATGTCACCTCGTTTGCCTGGCCTTATCATCAGTGGGTGATGTTTGGTGTGTGAAAAGGACCACTTAGTTTGTTGTTGGTGACTATATGAAATTTCAGCTTTCTTAAAGAAAGCATCAATTGAAGACTCAAGGGGGTCACTGAGGCTATCCAAGCTGAATGACTGTCAGCAATGTTCATGGTGAGAGATCTGGCTGGGCCATTCAGACACTTGGAGGGTGTCCTACTGTGCCCTGTTGGGAGGGTCCCTAATCCCATCACTTTACAGGCAGATCGACAGGGTCATAAAGATTCTGAATCTTGCTGCAACAACTAGAAACCTGATTTACAGATATTCATGGGCAGAAATGGATTAGAATTTTATGGCAACTTGAGCCTTGGTATCCTCCTCCTCTTCTTCCTCTTCATCTGATTAATACACTAACATTCCATCATCACCACCCCTATGTACTAGCAAGCCAATAACTTGGAGTTATGTCAGGCTAATGTTAAATTACTCTTATTAATGCATGAGTTTTTAATTTTATTTCTAGAGCCTTTTTAATGCAGGGTATGGTTCATTCATGCAATCCACTGGATAGGAAATTACTACCATCAAAATATAAAATAAAATAGCAAGTGTTCTTATGGTTCACTTGAAGTCTGATGTAAAATTAAACTTAGATAAGTTGGAGATTTTCCATTCCCATTTTTGCTCTCTGGCAATTTATCTTTTTTTGCCATTAACTTCAAACAAGGAGTATTTTATAAACCATTGATTCTTTGCTGCCATTATACTCAAATAAGAAGTGATTTACAAGGAGCAAAGCAAATTTCTGCCACGGCTTTGGGATGTCAGAGTTTGGGTAACTGGGCTAAAAAGTCGGCAGATGGAGTACCACATTGGGAACTCTAAAGAGTTCATTTTGGAAGGAAGAATGAAAGAAGGGAATATTATTTAAATGGGTGAAAGTTACAGAAAGTTGCAATGCAATGGGATTTCAGGATGCTTGAACATGAAAGAGGAAAAAAATTAGCAAAGAAGTGTAGCAAATAATAGTGAGCATTAATGGAAAGTTGATTCTTAGTGTAAAATGTATTATTGTAAAATGATTCTTTATTCCTACTTACTGCTTCCTTTCTGTTAGCACGTTCCCTCACCAGTTTAATCTGTTGCCTCCTTAGACACAATTCTTTTTCCTAATGTGTTGCTTCCTCAGAATTTTTTTTAATTTGTGATAGACATCTGGAAGCGGAACACAAATATAATGTCAAACTACTTGTATCACATAGGAATTTGGAGAAACCAAATAAAAAGGTTTCTAGAATATAATGTGTTTAATTGCTTAACGTTGCTGACACTTTGCAATAGTTCAACAGAGCTAAAAATGTTTTGTTGATGATTTTTGTTTGTACTCAGTGGTGAGGCTTCTTACTTAAATGTCCAACAATAATTAGCCAGTATTGATGGATTCCGCTTGGCCTGATACTATTTCTGCATGACTACAGTGTCCTAGTGAAACCTTTCACCATGCTCATTACTGACAGCACCAAGAAGTCTAAATGGGAATGCAGAAAATGAATCTTCAGTGACATGCTGCACCTAATGGTTTTGTATGCTTGAAGCACGTTGTCAACTTGTTGCACATAGTTTGGTGCACTGTAGTTGCCAAGAAAATGTTCAACAACATCCTTGACTGTCTTCCATGTGGTTTTCTCCGGTCCCACTAGATGTTCTTTGAATTGCCTGTCATTGGTAACCTGCTTGATTTGTGATCCAACAAAAATGCCTTCTTTAATCTTGGCATCAGTTATTCTGACTTGAATTATAAATTGAAATAACAAATATAGACAATTTCAAGAAGAATTGTGTGTGATAGGGAAATTTCACTGTGATTTTCATATTCAGCAGCCCATAATCCATAAGATATACGTAAAAGTATTCAGGAAGCAAAATCTTTGTTGTATGGTCTAATAGGTCCTTATTTTCTGATCTGACCTTTTTTTGAGTCACCTTATCAAATATTTTAGGAAGTCCATAATGCCTAGAGAATCTTCTGCTCCTCAAACAATATGCTCATAAAGCATTAGTATTAGTAATATCATGTTATTAGTGCAGGAGCTGAACAAGTGAGGTGGAATGGTGAGGCCTGCATTTGTTTCATTTTAAATACCTTAGAGAGGCTCATGAGGGTCAAAACATTGAACTTTATGTCAAGCACTTAACAAAAATAGTATTGTCTACTGGCTCCACCATGCTACAGCTGGTGGAGGAACATAGGCAGTTTGCATATTGTTATCCAGGAGAGAGTGAGGCTGACTGATAGCCCTGGAGGGTGAAGGTCAGTGGATTGGGATTGGCAGAACAAAATGTCTGGATGCAAAACAATAACCATTTCTCTCTTCACAGCAGCTCCCTAGCCTGCAAGGTGTTTCCAGCATTTTAGGCTTTTAGTCCTAAACACTGGTGTCCTACAAGACTATGTCATCACCCTTTACTTTACTCACTGTATACTCACATCTTCTCTAGCTGCTACTGTTGTAGCCCAAATCCCATTTAATAATGAGCTGGAGTGGAGTGAGGGAATAGAGTGCCCAGTAATATGGTGTTATGACAACAATATTTCCCTCAATGTCAGCAAAGCAAGAAAGCTGGCTGGTGACTTCAGGAAGTGATGCAGTACGCATGGTCCTGTTTACGTCAGGGTGGAATTAGTTGGGAATTGCAAGGTGCTGGGACTGAATTAGTGGTTATACTTTGTCCTGATCCAACCTTTTAGAAGTCATAGGCAAGAAAGCTCACCAGCACCTTTACTTTCTCAGGAGGCTAAAGGATTTCAGCACGTCCCCATCGACGCTCAGCAGTTTTTATAGCTGCATCCTTAGAATCATCCTATCCAGGTGTATCTTGGCTTTGCGAAAGTGCAGAAAGTTGCAGATGTAGCTCAGTATATCACCTCCATTGCTTCTGTCTCCACTTCTCGCTACTCAGTAATGCAGTGAATATAATCAATGACTCCACCCTTCACTAAACATTTTTTTTTCTCCCATCTCCTCCTCCTCCCAGGGTGCAAGAGATACATAAGCCTAAGCACTCGTACTACCAGGCTCAGGGACAAATTCTATCCAGCTGTTATAAGACTGCTTAAACAATCTTGACCTCACAATCAAGTATATCATTGTCTTGTAACTTATTATCTGCCTGCACTGCATTGTATTTGTAACTGTAACGCTCAATCCTGCATTCCGTTTTTATTTTCCCTTTCTATTACCTCAATGTACTTATGGGATAAAATTATCTGTATGGATGACATGCAAAAAAAGATTTTCACTGTACCTTAGTACAAAGGTTTAGATGGGGTGGAATTTGTTAGGTGCATCCAAGAAGGATTCTTGACACAATATGTGAACATGCCAACTAGAGGAGAAGCCCTACTGAGCTGGTACTAGGAAATCAGTCAGTCCAAATGACTAATCTCTCTGTGGGAGAGCATTTCGAGGACAGTAACCACAGCTCCCTGACCGGGATAGGAGCAGACAGTCTGGAAAGCATTTATAACTTGGGGAGGGTGAATTACCATGCTATTAAGTAGGAAATCGGGAATGTTAATTGGGAAAAGATGCGCTGAGGGAAATGCATTTCAGTGGGCTAGGGTCTGTATTGTGCTGTACTCCACAATGATCTAAGTGCTGGTTCATAACATTTGTCAATGTATATTGATGATTTGGTGGTCAGAAATGCAGCAACATAAAAACAGATGAAAAGGCAAATTTCTAGGAGGATACAAACAATCTACATGTATAAATGTTGTACAGATGTTTTTTTAGCATATATGAAGCCAAAGTTACACTTGGTTGGGTGTGCATATAATTGTGAGGTAAATAGACAGTTAATCTGGTTTGGTCTTGATGGTTGAAGGCAAGCATGTCAGGGGACTTCCGTATTCCTTCCTGAATTAAGAGCCATTAGGAAAACCATGCTGAGATAGAAGCACTGAACACACTGCATATTAGTTTATGAATTCTAATCAGCTTCCAAATCAAATTTTAGAAGCTGCACAAATTATGCAGCTACTAACATGCAGCATGTTGGTCCAATAGAGGAGGGGTAATTTTTAGGCCTACATCTTTTAAATCCACTTTGGCAGGCAGACATGACCTTATTAAACTAATGTCACATCTGAAAGACAGCATTTTGTAATGATGAAGTCGTCTGGACTGCACTGAAATGTCAACATAGATTATGTGCTCAGATCTTAGGAATGGGTTTTGATGTCAAAACCTTCTGCATCTAAGACAGGGGAGCTATTGCTGGGACAGGCTAACAATGATCAAAAGAAGACCATTTCTGTAAGGTAACATGTCAAGATGAAAAAATAATCTTCTGTGATTTTGTTTCATTAGTTTTGAGGTCAGGAAGACAGTTTAAGTTCAGTAGTTATCCAGAAAAAGAACACAAAGAAAGATATTTTGATCTGAAGCAAATATGTTTTTTTTTCCTGGCTTAATACTATTCTAATTTTCATTAAAAAGTTTTGTAATTATCCATGCCATGTGAGTCATAGGTGCAACATAAATTTCTGAGCCTTTGATTTCACATTTCAGGAGTATGTTATTTTCAACACTTTTTCAATAATTAGTCTTGAAAATACATCTGAGGTATAATTGCTTTCCACCATTTCTTAGTTTTTTCTGACTTCCATACAAGGAAGATTGAGATGCAACACATACTCTACACAGAAGATTCATTTTTTCGTTTCCATTGCTTCAGAATAATGCATTGGCAATAGAAATCAAACATAATACAAAAATGGTGGTCGACATCAAAAGGACTTTCAAAAGCATCATTCAGCTCACCAGAATTTTGAACACACTATGATTTTGGAAGCAGTGCCATAAGCGACCCAAAATAAAAAAGGTTAATCAATCTTATCACTCAAGCACTTTTATGGTTTCTAAAACACTGTTCAAGAAGTTCAAATTAATAAAAGTGCCACGCTGAGAGAATTTATTCTATTTGGTAAATGCAGCAGCATGGCATACACATTCATTGTGTTCATAAGTGAAAATTGTTACAGTATCATTATTCATTGTGTGGTAAACTTGCCCCAGGGTAGTTCTTGAGGTTTTTGAAACCACCAGAGGGAGGTGTTGAGTTTAGCTCCGCAATTCTTCCTCAAGAACAAAGGCAAGAGAACACTGGAAAAATATAAGCCACCCGATGAGAATGATATAATTAATTAATATGCAAGACCAGAGATTATAATGACAGCATCTTCACAAGTTAAAAGAAAAATGAAGCGTCTAAAAACACATTGGCAGATCTCAGTTGAGTGGCTGTCCAAATTATTGTAAACAAAACATCTGCATTTCACAAACAACAGAAAGTCTGCATGTGCTGTAAATCAAAGCAATGCACACAGAATGCTGCAGGAACTCAGCAGGCCAGGCAGCATCTATGAAAAAGGGTAAACAATCCACAGGTGTCAGGGCCGAGACCCTTCATCAGAACAGCCCTTAAATGCTGACAGTCCTGATGAATGGTCTCAGCCAGAAACATTGATAGTTTACTCTTTTGCATAGATGGTTCCTGGCCTGCTGAGCTCCTCCTGTGTTTGGTGTGTATTAATCTGCATTTCACAGTGAACAAACACATACTAAGATAAAATATGCATTAATCAGCAGCCAGAAGTTGAACTCCACAACAAAAAAAAATGATCCTGCTCAGTAAGGGCATAAAAGATGGCAATAATTGATCAAGAGATTTACTGTAAAGTACTTTATGTAATAGTTAGAGATGAGGTTACTCCTGTTAGGGATAATTCTGGAGTTATGTAACTGATGTTAATTAAAATGAGAAGCAGTCCTCAGGAAATAAAACCCTGTTCATAATTTAATGTTAAATGATGCCTTGGAGTCATCAAGACCAATTGTTGGATGCAGGGATGGGCCATAGACGTTCACGTTAAAACTTCAGCATTAGATCAGGAAAGGCACTAGATCCTGTAATAACACATTTTTAAAGGCAAAACTCTACCTCTGTATACACAGTTTAGGACAAACTTGTTTATCACTTAATATTCTGGCTAGTTGTATATTCAGGGAGACGTCCATGGATATGGTAACAAACGGGATATATTTTGAGTGTCTGGAGTTTGTACTTAGAAGCTCTTAGACAAGCTGCTAGCAATTGAATATTCAAAAGTGTTCTCAAGGATGGGAGGTGCTCCTTTTGTAAATATGTAATTCTGTTAAGTTACCTGCCTACACTCAAAATGTTAAAGTTAAGTCAGCAGTTATAGCTATAAGAGTCCAGTTGCTGTGCTTTGTGTCTGCGAGCTTTGTGGTGATTTACCCCACTATATGATGAGCTGAGACCAAGGCTTTAGGCCTGCTCCAGGGGGCTGGATCTATGGACTCAATTTGATTTGGAATGCTGTTGCTTGCTTCTACTGGCTGCGTGATTTGTGTATTTGTTCTTTTTTCTCTGCGCGTTGGGGGTAGGTCTTTCTTTATTTAATTGGGTTCTTTTGGGTTTCTTGATTTGTGACTGCCTGGAAGAAGACAAATCTCAAGGTTTTATGATTTATGCATACTTTGCTAATAAATATACTTTGAATCTTTGAATAGCCATTGAAACTGTGGAATCAAAGTGTCATAAGACTCATATGGCACAATACAGGTCCATTGGCCCTACAAGTCTATGCCAATCATAGTGTTCAGCTGCTCCCAATTTCCTTAGACCTGCCAGCCTCATTTCTAATACTCACTCCTGCATGTACCGTACCTCCCCCAGGACCTTCTTAAATGATACTATTGCACCTGCCTCAACCACCTCTTCTGGCCACTTATTCATTATACTCATCACTCTCTGCATAAAGAAAAAAGTTGCCTTTCGGGTCCCTTTTTAATCTCCCCCTTCTTTCCACTCACATCCTATATTTGGACTCCCCCCCACTCCCCCGGGAAAATACCTTATCTAAGTCACTCATAATTTTAAACATTTCTATAGGTTCACCCCTCATTCTCCTACAAATAAAGACCTAACCTGGCCAAACTTTCCCTATAATGCAGAACCTCTAGTCCTGATCAATACCCATGTAAATCTTTTCTGCACTCTTTCCATTTTGACAACATCTTTCCTGTAACAGGGTGAAGAAAGTACTCCAAGTGCAGCCTCACCAATGACTTAAACAATGCAACACAATGTCCCACCTCCTTTACTCTATGCCCTGACTTATGAAGACAAGTGTGCTAAATGTATTGTCACTGCCCTGCCTTCCTGTGATGCCACTTTCAATGAACTGTGCGTATGTATTCCCAGGTCTCTCTATTCCATTACATCCCTAGTGTTCCACTATTCATAAGTCGCACATGGGTTTGACTTACCAAAATGCTTAATCACACAGTTATCTGTATTGAATTCCATTTTCCATTCCCTAACTGAGCAAGAACCCCCTGTAATCTAAGATAAACCTTATTACTATCAATAGCACCTTCTAATTTTGTGTCATCCATCAACTTACTGACTGGCTTGAGCATTCACATCCAAACCATTTATATAAATAATGAACAGCAAGGGTCCTAACCACAAAGTCTGTGCCACATCACTAGTCACTGGTCTCCTTTCTTTTTTTTGTAATTTATTTTTTTATTGAAGGTCATCAAACAAACATTTCCATAAGATGTATTTCAGACATTGTACATATATATCATATAATCATATATATCACAAAATCTCCACAAATTATTTATCTGGGGTATACACTGGTCTCCTTCCAAAGAAATAATCTCAACCTGCTTCCTGCCTCTGAGCCAATTTTGAATTCTCATTTCTTCCTGAATTCTATGGCCTTCCAAACCAGTCTATCATCCAGGACCTTTTGAAGGCCTTGCTAACGTCCAAATAGACAATATCTGCTGCCCTATTTCATCTGTCTATTTGGTTACCTCTTCAATGAGAATGAAATGTGACTTTCTAAGCACAAAGCTATGCTTACCCTTCCTCATTACACCCTGTCTACCCAAGTGCTTGTAGATCCTGTTCTTCAGAATTCCCTCTAGTAACTTCACCACTAGAGGGTGTTAGGCCGAGTGGACCGTAGGTTCTTGGCTTATCCTTGCTACCCTTTATAAGCAGAACAATATTAGCCTCCTTCCAGTTTTTGCAAACTTCACCAGAGGCTAAAAAGGAAGCAAATATCTTCTCAAAGCTCCCAGAATTTCCTCTCCAGCCTCCAACATTGTTCAAGGATGGACTCAGTTCAGGGCCTGGGAAATCAGTCATCTTAATGCACTGTATGTCTTTAAATAACACCCCTCTGGTTTTATGAATATCCTCCAAAAAGTCTCTACTTGTTTCCCTTATCTCTTGATCAAACATGACTTTCTCCTCAGTAAATACCAGGAAGAAATATTCATTAAAAATTCCATTACTGCTGAATATCCTGTGGCTGCAATCCAGTAGCTTATCTCCAAGAAGACCTATTATGTCCCTAGCTAACATTTCACTCAATATAGCTATAGACTGCCTTGGAGTTTCCCTTAACTTTACCTGCCAGATCCATTACATGCCTTCTCTTTGCCCTCCAGATATCCCTCTTAAGAACATTGATAATCATTTTATAGTCATCAAGGGGTTCATTTGATCACAACCTCCTAAACCCAATGTATGCTTCTTTCTTTACCTTGACTTGAACCTCAACCTCTCTCATCAGCCAAGGTCCCTTAACTTGTAAGGTTTACCTTTGACTCAAACAGAAGCTTAGCATTCCTGGACAGATGCTATCTCACTCCTTAAAGCTTCCCACTGGCCATTTTCTCCTTTCCCTTCAAGTAGGTTCACCCAATCAACCTCAGCTAGATTATGCCTAATTCCCCCAAATTATCCGTGCTCCATATTAGGACCCTAACTCTGTTGGTTAAAAATAAAATCAACTCTTTAGAAGGAGACATAGGATCAGAAGGCAGAGAATCCTTGAGATAAGAGACTGCAAGGGTTAAAAGACCCTGATGGGAGTTATACTTAAGCCTCCAAATAGAAGCCAGGATGTGATATGGATAAGGTATGTTATAAGGGAAATGCTACAATAGCCATGGAGGATTTCAATTAGCAGGTAGATTGACAAAACAGGTTGGCGCTAGACCCCAAGAGGAAGAATTTGTAGAAAGCCTACAAGATGGCTTTTTAAAGCAGCTTGTGGTAGAGTCCACTAGGGAAAAGGCAATTCTGGATTGGGTGTTGTGTTATAAACCAGAATTGATTAGAGATCTCAAGAGAATGGAACCATTATGAGATTGTGATCATGATACGATAGAATTCACCCAGCAGGAAGGAAAAATCATATGTATCAGTGGAGTAAAAGGAATGACAGAGGCATGAGAGAGGAGCTGCCTAAGTTTATTGGAAGGGGACACTAGCCGCGTTGATGGCAGGGCAGCAATGGTTGGGGTTTTGGCGAGCAATTTGGATAATGCCAGATGTATACACTGCAAAAGATAATAAGTATTCTAAAGGGTGAGGAGACAGACATTGTTTGCAAGTGTTGGCCAGAAAGAAATACAGTCTGCAAATCTGGGTATTTGAGTGAATTAAGGACAGTGGAAGCAGACAGACAAATTGCCTTTGTTTTTGCCCTAAGGAGGGAGAAGGAGACTGCCATTTTATGAAGAGACTCTGTGTTCTCCATTTGGTAAGTAAAATTACTTGGCTTGATCAACATTTTATAGTAGACACAATGATACCTCAAGTAATCTGCTGAACTTGGAATCATTTACCATGAGAAGTTATTTGTGAGGTGTTCTTTGGTTGGATATAACATGTAGGTTTGTGGCTGTTAGGATCTTTGATTGCTGATTGCTGATTGAGAACAAAGAATCATAAAATACCAATTATCACTTGCTGGGAAGAGGACAATAAATGGATGCTGGCCTGGAGCAGAGCTAAAAAAAAAAGGAGTTAAAGGTCAGACTAAGGCTACGTCCACACTAGACCGGATAATTTTGAAAACACCGGTTTTGTGTAAACATGATAAGCGTCCACACTAAGCATTTTTGAAAATACCTCCGTCCACATTAAAATGGGTATTTGGCTGAATCTCCTCCTACTGGGTATGCGCAGGACACATCCACAGAAAACAAACGATATGTTTGGTGTCGAATCTCACAGTGAAAGTGCATGTTTGTACTTACAGACTAGAAAAACTTAAAAGGAAATTGCCAAACGACAGGCAGCTGTTGGCTGTCGTGCAGAAGGACATAAAGCTAAAAATAAACAAATACTGGAGCATATGGAGGCAACTGACAGGGAGTTCACGGACAGTATGACAAGGCTGACGATGAACACTGAAAAACTGACTAACTCTGTTGCATTAATAAAGCACCTTGTTAATGTATAAAACATGTCTGCATCAGTGTTACCTTGTATTTCCATACAATGTTACAGTAGGCTGTTACACTGTAACACATCTATTGTCAGAGAAGTACTTGCATAGATAGGTAAACAACCTTCATACAAGCAAGGACAAAACAGGGCAAAGTGAGTATACTTACTTACTCAGTAAGTTATGAGTCAAGGTATTTAGTGAGTACATTTCTAACTCTTCTGGCTTCAGTCTCGTTGCCGTCTGTTCTGAAATTGTTAGGTTGTGTGGGTGTTGTGTTCAGGAAAACAATGAAATGCTGCCATCTGTTCCGGCACGTCATGACAGCATTTCTAGAAATCCCCGGTTACCCCGTCCACACTACTCTTGCCCAAACGGCGTTTTCAAATTTAAACACTCTGGACGGTGTTTTAGAAAAGCTCTGTTTTCAGGGGAGGAAAACATCGTTTCAGTGTAGACGGAGGGTCAAAAGGAAGAGAAAAAGCTTCCGTTACGGATTTATCCAGTCTGGTGGTGATGTAGCCTAATGACATAGTCAATGATACTGGAATGTAATATTTGAAATGGTAGGGAATGAGTATAAAACCAGACACTTCACGTGTGCTGCAGTGATGATTCTTCAGCAAACAGAGACCAACCATTGCAGGTGAGGCTGACCCCACAGACAAAATAGAACACAAGAAACATGTGGCCACCAGCAGAAACTCCTTTTCCCTCCCTTCTGCTGGCTCCATCTCTGAGCTTACTTCTTTGACAAGGACTCTCCTACCTCCACCGATGACCCCTTCTCCTGTCTTCAACCCTCCTCCTCTTCATGGACTCCCTGCTCTGGTCTTCTGCCTGCTCTGGATCTCTTTATTGCCAATTGCTGACGGGACATCAAACATCTCGACTTCAGTACACCCTGTTCCAATTCCAACCTAGCTCCTTCCAAACGCTCTACTCTCCACTCCCTCCACACCAATCCCAACCTCACTATAAAACCTGCTGATATGGGGGGAGCTGTTGTTGTCTGGCATACAGACCTCTATCTAGCCGAGGCACAGCGACAACTCTCTGATACCTCCTCTTATTTACCCCTTGATCATGACCCCACCAAGGAGCACCAGGCCATTGTCTCCTATACCATCACCAACCTTATCAGCTCTGGGGATCTCCCATCCACTGCCACCAACCTCATAGCTCCCACACCCCACACTTCCCATTTCTACCTCCTACCCAAGATCCACAAACCTGCCTGTCCAGGTAGACCCATTGTCTCAGCTTGCTCCTGCCCACCACCGAACTCATTTCTGCATAGCTTGACACTGTCTTATCCCCCCTTGTTCAATCTCTTCTCACCTATGTTCGTGACACTTCTCACACTTTGAATTTTTTCAATGATTTTAAGCTCCCTGGCCCCCACCGCCTTATTTTCACTATGGACATCCAGTCCCTATATACCTCCATCCCCCATCCAGACGGTCTCAAAGCTCTTTGCATCTTTTTGGATTTCAGACCTAACCAATTTCCCTCTACCACCACTCTACTCCGTCTAGCGGAATTAGTCCTTACTCTCAATAATTTCTCCTTTGGCTCCTCGCACTTCCTCCAAACCAAGGGTGTAGCCATGAGCACCTGCATGGGTCCAGGTTATGCCTACCTTTTTGTTGGCTTTGTGGAACAGTCCATGTTTCAAGCCTGTACGGATATCCGCCCCCTCTTTTCCTTCGCTGCATCGATGACTGGATTGGTGCTGCCTCCTGCACACATGCTGAGCTCGTCGACTTCATTAACTTTGCCTTCAACTTTCACCCTGCCCTCAAATTTACCTGGTCCATTTTTGACACCTCCCTCCCCCATCTCTGGAGACAGCTTATCTACTGATATCTACTATAAGCCTACAGACTCTCACAGCTACCTGGACTATTCCTCTTCCCACCCTGTCTCTTGCAAAAATGCTATCCCCTTCTCACAATTGCTCTCTCTCCACCGCATCTGCTCTCAGAATGAGGCTTTTCATTCCAGGACGAAGGAGATGTCTTCCTTTTTTAAACAAAGGGGCTTCCCTTCTTCCACCATCAACTCTGCTCTCAAACACATCTCTCCCATTTCCCGCACATCTGCCCTCACCCCATCCACCCACCACCCCACTCGGGATAGGATTCCCTTGCCCTCACCTACCACCCCACCAGCCTCCAGGTCCAACGTATAATTCTCCGTAACTTCCGCCACCTCCAATGGGATCCCACTACCAAGCACATTTTTCCCTCCCCCCCTTTCTGCTTTTCGCAGGGATCGCTCCCTATGCGACTCCCTTGTCCACTTGTCCCCCCCCCATCCCTTCCCACCGATCTCCCTCCTGGCACTTATCCTTGTAAATGGAACAAGTGCTACACCTGCCCTTACACTTCCTCCCTCACCACCATTCAGGGCCCCAGACAGTCCTTCCAGCTGAGGCGACACTTCACCTGTGAGTCGTCTAGTGTGGTATACTGTGTCCGGTGCTCCCGGTGTGGCCTTTTATATATTGGTGAGACCCAACACAGACTGGGAGACCATTTCGCTGAACACCTACTCTAGGTCCGCCAGAGAAAGAAGGATCTCCCTGTGGCTACACATTTTAATTCCATGTCCCATTCCTATTCTGATATGTCTATCCATGGCCTCCTCTATTGTCCAAATGAATCCAAACTCAGGTTGGAGGAACAACACCTTATATACCGGCTGGGTAGCCTCCAACCTGATGGCATGAACATTGACTTCTCTAACTTTCGTTAATGCCCCTCCTCCCCTTCTTACCCCATCCCTGACATAATTAGTTGTTTGTTTTTTTTCTCTCTCTCTGCCCATCACACTGCCTGTTTTCCATCTTCCTCTGGTGCTCCCCCACCCCCTTCTTTCTCCCGAGGCTTCCCATCCCATGATCCTTTCCCTTCTCCAGCTTTGTATCACTTTTGCCAATCAATTTTCCACCTCTTAGCTTCATCCCATTCCCTCCGGTCTACTCCTATCATTTCGCATTTCCCCCTCCCCAACTACTTTCAAATCTCTTGCTATCTTTCCTATCAGTTAGTCATGATGAAGGGTCTCGATGAAGGGTCTCATGATGAAGCATCGACAGTGCTTCTCCTTATAGATGCTGCCTGGCCTGCTGTGTTCCTCCAGCATTTTGTGTGTGTTGTTTGAATTTCCAGCATCTGCAGATTTCCTCATGTTTCTCCTTAACTGGTATTTTCTGTTCTTTGACTGTTCATGGAAGGTCAAGGAATTCTTAATGTGTGTGCAGACTGACATATAGTTGTGGGAGTTCATGTGTTATTTTGTTTAGACAATGAAGCCATGCGTTGGTAATTACAGATTCTTTCTGCCTCCCTGATCATAATTACAAGGGGTGATTTTTGTAAAACAAATGAAGTCAAAGACAGGATAAAAGCAACAGAGAAGGCATACAAAACAGCAGCAAGCTGTTAAAACCAACAGCAAGCAACTAAACAATCAATAAGGTGAGAAAAAATGTAATATGAAGGTAAGCTAGCCTATAATATCAAACAGGATACTGAAGGGTTTTCTCAGATACATAAAGACTAAGAAAGAGGTGAGAGTGGATATGGGATCACTAGAAAATGACACTGCAGAGGTAGTAATGGGGGACGAAGAAATGGCGAATAAAACCAATAAGTATTTTGTGTCAGTCTTCACTGTGGAATACATCAGGAATAGTCCTTGAGCACACAGGTAATCTGTGCCAAGCAGAGTTCAGCCCACTTTAGCCTCAACAAAGTCCCATGTGTAATATCACACACTGAGGTAGAGTGTCACCCATCAAGTCCTGTAGGTCTGAATCCTGCTACCATTGGTGACCCCTAGCGAGGTTTTGTCACTCTTTGCCTTCTCGCCAATACTCGATGCTGGCAGCATACTCACTTGAACACCAGTGTCACGCAGGAAACATTGTCCTGAAAGTGCGTCTGTAATGAACAATAGACAACCCTGACTACTGGAACCCATGGTATTCACAGACCTCTGCAGGGTAGTCGACTCTTCCTAGTGTTTGTGCCAAAGTGAGTTTGGTTAAAAACACAGGCCCAGCATTGTCTGTTTTGCAGCTGCAGATATCCTTATTTTGGGGGCCTTTCTGACCAAGCTTATTGAGGTCAGGGAGGGAGGGAGGAGTGATATGCTGCTGCCTGGCTAAGTGTAGATTACCAGCCATTTTATCGAGCTTCCTATAATCCTTCACAGATGCCTTAACAAGGGCTTGATCAGGCATTTTCTGCATAAAGAGTTCTTTAAAAATAAAACTAGGATGGTGATTTCTCAAGAGAGGAAGCACATGGTCCATTAGCTCTGATGGTTTCACATTCCCAAGGACAGGCAAGGAGAGCAATTGGCGCGCTCAGACTCTGATAGTCCAGAAGTCTGTAAAAGGTGAGCTTTCAACCATCAGTACTTGTGTTCAGATGGGTGTTTGAGCAGGCTCACCACTCTCACAGCCATGGAGTTTCCAAGTGAAGCTGCCACATAGTGGAATTGACAGATGTCGGCATTGATTACTTGCAGCATGAATTGGGCCACAGCTTCTACAAATCAAGCAACGGCATTTTTTTGGCCCCCAAAACTCCAGCAATTTCAAAGCAACATGTTCAATAACTCTAGAATTATCCCACAGTACCGGGGTCACCGATGGAAGTCAATATGCTAGTAATTATGTAATTATGCACATTTTTTTCCACACCTGTACTTTAACCTCAAACTTTACTTCTTATCTAATTCTTTATTCTCTATAATTGTTGAATGTTGTTTTTTTTGCCGAATGTTATGCTAATGCACCACAGCAAATTCCTAATCCACAAGACCATAAGACTGTAAGACACAAGTCCATATAGGAGAAAACGTGCAGATGCTG
Organism: Hypanus sabinus; assembly: GCF_030144855.1. Lineage (NCBI taxonomy): Eukaryota > Metazoa > Chordata > Chondrichthyes > Myliobatiformes > Dasyatidae > Hypanus > Hypanus sabinus. Next base: position 127,729,774 of record NC_082710.1, on the reverse strand, counting down.
GAAATCCAAGTAACACACACAAGATATTGGAGGAACTCACCAGAGCAGGTAGCACCTAGGAAGAGAGTACAGGTGACTTTTCAGGCTGAAACTTTTTGGCAGGACTGGAGGTAGAAAGCTGAGGATAAGATTTAAAAGGTGGGGTCAGGGGAGAGAGAACCACCAGGTGATAGGCACATCCTGTAGGGGGAGGGATGAAGTAGAGTACTGAGAAGTTGATTGCTGAAAGAGACAAAAGACCATGGAAGAAAGAAAGAATGGGGAGGAACCTCAGAGGGTGGTGATGGGCAGGCAGGGAGATGAGGTGAGAGAGGGAGAAGGGGATAGGAAATGGAGAGGGGTGTGGGTTGGGGGGCATTACATGATGTTTGAGAAATCAATGTTCATGCCATCGGGTTGGAGGCTACAAATACAGAATATAAGGAGTTGTAACTCCAACCTAAGTGTGACCTCATCACAACAGTGGAGAAGTTCATGGATGTACATATCAGAATGGGAATGGGAAATGGAATTAAAAAAGTTGGCCACTGGGAGATCCCACTTGTTCTGACAGATGGAATGTAGATGTTTGGTGAAGCGGTCTCCGAATCTACATCAAGCCACATTGTGAGCACCGAACACAGTAACTGACTCCAATAGACTCACAAGTGAGGTGTTGCCTCACCAGGAAGGACTGTTTAGACGTCCTACTTTTTCAAAGAAAGGGGTTTCCTTCCCTGCACCATCAAAGCTGCCCTCAGCCGCATCTCTTCCATTTCACGCATGTCTGCTCTTATCCCATCCTCCCACCACCCTACCAGGGATAGGGTTCTTCTCCACCAGCTGCTACTCCACCTACCAGCTCCACCAACCATTCCATCAGCCTCCATATCCAGCACATAATTTTAAACCTCCTCCAACGGGAGACCACCACCACCACCGCCACCAAGCTCATCCCTCCTCCACTTCCTGCTTTCGGCAGGGTTCACTCCCTATGCCACTCCCTTGTCCATTCATCCGTCCCCAGTGATCTCCCTCCTGGCACTTATTCTTGCAAACGGGACAAGTGCTACACCTTTCCCTACACCTCCTCCCTCACTACTATCCAGAGTCCCAAAACAGTCCTTCCAGGCAAGAGTGGTATGAACAGATATGGACTTCCCAGCATTCAGTTTGGGAAACTTCTACACTAAGTTAGACCTGATTCAATTTCCCTAATGAAACCAATGAGATGACTCTGATACTAGAAAAGTAACACATGTAGCTTTCTCTATGCTTGTCAAAGCATTATTCATTTGTTTATAAGTTTTTATGAAGTTAATTTAGTCCTTGTCTTGTAGCTTTGGGAAAAATACACACGCAGAACAACAAATACATTTTCTGGGTCTTAAATTCCTTTATCTGTTTTAGATGTTTTATTGCAGGAAAGAGTGTCAAAATAAAAACAACAAAATAAATTAAAACAGTTCCCATCATTACAATCTCAGTTTAACTTCAAACCACTCCCTTGTTACGTATGCAGTATGAAAATAACTAAACAAAATATATAAAACCAATAAGGTAGTGGCAAATCTTAAAAAAACAATACAAACTACATTAGAATCCCACCAACCCTGTACCTTATACACAACATCAAAAATTTGAATAAATACATCTTTTTTCAATTAAGAGATATACTTCCTTTTGGCACACATATGCTTAACTTTCAAACACATATATAGGCTAGACCTTGAAATGGGTTCTCCTCACTCACACTACGTGAACAGAGATTAACACATTCACATTACTCTGTTACATTCACATTCAGTCATCAAACAGCAAAGAAAGACAACTAAACTTTTACAATATATTGCCTTGTAGTTGAATTATTAAAAATCTAAACTAGCAGAGCAATTAAGGAACTTCGCAATCACACTATCCAGCACTGATCAATTTACTTGCGAAAATCTAAAGCATACACATGTAAAGCACATCAAATTACTGATATTCTAGATTTACAAACACGTTTAAATGAATTCACATGGATATTATCAAATATTATTCACCTTTTGTCACCAAACCTGAGAAAAGCATTTGAACGTTGTCCTTTCTAGAACATGGCAACTCTACGTTCTACTCCACCCATGCAAAATGACATCACCATTTTCTCTTAAAGGCACGGGCAGCTATTTTATCCTTACCAAGGTGAATACATATGTGCATTTTAACAAATGATATTCAACAGTCACCTGGTTACATATGAATTAGAATGTGAAATGGTTTATTATCACTGATTAATGTTGTGAAATTTGTTTTGCAGCAGCAATACAGTGCTATACTTTAAAATAACTCATTTATATGTTACTGTAAGAAATACAAATAAATAAATATAGCAAAAAGATAGCAAAACAAGAGGTAATACACACAAAATTCTGGAGGAACTCAGCAGGTTAGGCGTTATCTATGGAATTGAATAAGCTGTCAAGGTATCAGGCTGAGACCCTCCTTCAAGACTGAGAAAGAATAAGAAAGATGCCAGAATAAAAAATATTGAGAGAAGGGAAGGTGGAACACTAGAAAGTGATAGGCGAAGCCAGGTGGGTTGAAAAGATAAAAGGCTGGAGAAGAAGGAATCTGTTCAGAGAGGAGAGTGGACCAAATGATAAAGGGAAGGAGGGGGGCAAGGGGGTGGTGATAGGCAAGTGAGAAGTAGTAAAAAGGTCAGAGTGGGGAATAGAAGAATAGGAGAGAGCGAGGATTTTTTTTATGGGAAGGAGAAATCATACCATCAGGTTGAAGGCTGCCCAGATGGGATATAAAGTGTTGCTCCTCAACCCTGAAGGTGGCCTCATCTTGGTTCAAGTGGAGTCCATGGATCAAGGTTTTGGAAAGGGAATGGGAATCAGAATTAAAATTCCACTCTTGTTGGGTGGAGCAGAGGTGCTTGCCCAAACGGTCACCCAATATAGGAAGGATCTCACCAATGTAGAGAAAGCTGCATCAGGAGCACTGAAGTAGTGTTCATGGGTCCATGGACTGTTCAGAAAACTGATAGTGGTGGGGAAGATGCTGTTCCTGGAATGCTGAGAGTGGGTCTTCAGGCTCCTGTACCTCCTTCGTGATTGTAATAATGAGAGGAGAGTATGATCTGGATGGTGAGGATCCTTAATGATGAATTCCACCTTTGAAGTTGTTGTTGGGAAGCCTAGTGACCATGATGGAGTTGGATGAGTCTACAAGTGTTAGAGAATTAAAACCAGGTGGTGCTGCAATCGATCAGAATGCTTTGCACAGCACAGCTGTAGAAACCTGCACAAGTCTTTTGTGACATAAAAAATCTCCTCAAACTTCAAATAAAGTATAGCCTCTTGTGTGCCTTCTTTGAGATTACAATTGTTGAGATGTTGACATCCAGGAAGCTGAAGATGATCACCCCTTACAATGTTGAATCCTCAGTGAAGATCAATATGTGTTCTCCTAACTTCCCCTTAATATATATCAAGCTTTCTAACATTGATCATTATTCCCAAAGTCTCTTATTTACAGTAACCACCATGAGAGTGTTGACAGGGCACCACTAGTTATTATAGTTTGTCCGAAGGTGCAGCCAATCAATATGAACTCTAATAAAGAGGGCTGGGACTTGGACTCTAAGCCTAAGACTCCCATAGTGAGAGGAACAGAGTGGTCCGACCACAACCTGCCTGTAATCTTAGGGTGGCCAGCAATCTGCTCCAGAAGAAATGTACTCAAAGCAAACCAAACTGTCCAAAGCAAACTGGTGAGTGAACAGATGCTTAGCTGTAATGAAGCCATAAACCCGTTCCTTAAAACGAGATGATAGAAATGCTATGTTACGCAGGATATGCAAGGACACCTATCCACATAAAATCATCATTTTGATTCACTAAATAGAAAGAAGTACTAACTTTTACAGCTTGCAGCTTGCTATAAAATAATAATTAAATGTTTAGCAAATCAATGCCACCTTCACTATAAAAAATATAAAGCTAACACTCTGATTTAAAAGCTTTATGTAGCATTGAAGATCAGAATGAAGATCAAAGCATAAATCAAAAGCCAAGTCTTCTAATTAATTTGAAATCCTCTTTTCCAGCATAAAGGGCATTGAAATATTCACTAAATGCGCAAGTCATTGGTTCTAGTTAAGCTGTCATTATATCCACTTTGTAAAGCATTCTTTATTCTGCTATTTCTAGGACCATTAAAGTCTTTGATGCTCTAATTATACCACCTTCTACATGACATCAACAGCATGATTTTTTTTCATAGAATGTTAACTTCCTTTGCCCTTCTATTGCAATGTATAAAGAATGCAGAATTTGTGCTTCAGTCATTCTTCTTTGACGAGCAGCTTATACAGTTTAACCAGGTGTTATTATCAATACAGTTGAGCAGATGGGGCTCCTCAGCCAGGTTAGCAGTTCACCTAGGAGAAGGAAAAATCTGATTTAAATCATCGGCTGCCTTATGGCTATATTTTGTTATGCAGAAGGCTTTGGGAGTAAATCCTGGGGGAAAAGATCCAGAGCTGAAGTTTTTAAGGCAGCTGGGGTCCATACACTGAGTTCAATACTGACTGGAAACTCCTGCAGTGCCACTGGTACCAATCAGTCTCTTCCATTCCTTCAAATTCATCAGCTGAAGTGGGGGGGGGGGGGCTGCTGCATAGGCAATAGTTTTCTCTTCATTTTGTACTGCTCCCTGGCTTGCGTACTGGTTAGACAGTTCGGATGCAACATCCATGGCCAACCCCAACCAATGAAGCGCCTCTTATTAAAATGACATGACACCGATATAAATGAGAACCTCATTGAGCTTGATTATATTTTCATGTTTAACTGATTAAAACTGAAAAACACTCAAAAAACACTCTGGAGAAATATTTTGTCCATAAACAAGAGTTACTCAAGATGTCCAGCATCTGCAAAATTTCTTGTGTTCGTTGTTGTCCCTCATTCCTTCAACTAGTTTCACATTACAGAAGAGAAAATATGCAATTAACTTATCAAGACAAGGCCTGATGTAACCCTTCACTGGAAGAAGTTTTATGAGTGATCATGTTCACTCCTCACTCAAGGTGCTGCCTTTAAGGCATTTGTTTAGGTTATTATATTTTCGCTTTAGTAATTCGTTTGTAATTATTTTTTAGTTAAAGTTAAGGTTGTTGAAAGTAAATTCGTTCTCTGTGATGTATAGCGGCATGCGATGACATCACACCCGGTTTCGCCGCGTGTTGTGGGAAAATACCGGTTTGGAGAAACGGGAAGGAGGGGGCTTGTGTGTGCAGGATCAGTGCAAGAAAAGTTTTCTTTCTATGCACTAGAAACATCAGAGAAGCAACGCCATAAGTTCATAAGATAATCGATATGTTGAAGTAAAAATGTTAACGCTGATTCTGTTAAAAGTAATGAGGGTTGATAAAGTTTATGTTCTTTGTTATTTAAAGAGCTGCATATAGTTTGTGTTGATGTATTTAAAGCCAGTCGATGGTACAGGTAGATTCTGACTGTATATTGCACTTTAATGTAATATAGTTGTTGTAGTTTTACCTTTGCAAGTATTTATGATGTAAATGTGATGCCAAGGAAACAAATACTGTATATATTTTGTATTGTTTTATCAACAGTTTTCACCATACGTTAATGAGGAAGAGTGAACAGTGAACGGTTAATCTTACTGGGACCACGCCTCATTGACCGGTTTATACTTGGTGTTTAGTTCAGAGTTTTTTTTAACACCTGTGTGAGAACACTACAGTGTAAAGGCGGCATTACCAGGTGTTTCAAGTGCTACAATGGCATCATGATCCAGCATCAAGTCGTTGCCATCCAGCACCAGGAGCAGCAGGGCATCAACAAATAAGACTGCCCATGCAAGAGCTAAAGCTGAAGCCGCCAAGGTGCGAGTGTTGTACACCGAACAGGAAGCAAAATTGTAAAAGGAAGTGGCTGCCAGAGAAGCCAAAAACCAGTTGGAAAAGGTAAGGATAGAGTCAGAGTTAGAAGTGCTGATGCTACACCGAGAAGCCGAAGCTGCCAGGGTGGAAGCAGAGATATTAGAAAGTGCTGAAGAAATGCATGTTGTGGATAACGTAAAATCTACCTCAGAAAGGACCAGATTGGAATGCACAAGCGACTATATCCGATCTCAAATGGACTTGAAGATTCGTTCTTCCTCTCCGTACTGACATGCTAACGTCCCACCTCATGAGGGGTCTCAGAGAGGACCAATTGCATCACATCCATCTGAGGAAGACAATTTATCCTTGCAACTCCGCGACAAATTCAAGAATGAAAGGGCTGAAGACAAATACTTCTCAAGACCAAACTTAGCAGATTTGGCGGGAAGAGAGACAAAGGCTGAATTCAGACCAGCAAATTCCATAACAAACGTACACACTCAGTCATATACCCACCGACATATTCCCCCAGCCAGCATGCCACTTGCAGTTGAACCCATGGCACAGTATTTAGCACGACGAGATCTCGTCACTTCAGGACTAAACCAGTTTGACGATAAACCTGAAAATTACCATGCATGGTACTCCTCATTCACCAACGTTATCCACGGAGTCCATATCGGAGTAACCCAAGAATTGCATCTTATGGCGAAATGGCTGGGAAAAGAATCAAGCGAACAGGTGAGACTCATACGTTCAGTGTACATCAACAACCCCAAGCTAGCCTTATGCAAAGCATGGGAGAGACTTCAGGAGTGCTATGCGGCCCCTGAAATTATTGAAATGGCACTATTTTGACGTCTGGAAAATTTTCCTAAGGTGTCAGCCAAGGACCACACTAAGCTAAGAGAGCTCGGAGATTTACTCATGGAGATTAAAGGCACTAAAGAAGATGGCTATTTAACTGGCCTGTCATACCTAGATACTTCATATGGGATTAGACCAATCATGGACAAACTTCCATTTGGGCTGCAGGAAAGGTGGGTGTCTGTTGGCTCAGAGTACAAGGAAGAGAACGATGGTCAATTTCCTCCCTTTGAGTATTTCACTAGGTTTGTGTGCAAGGAGGCGAAGAAGCAAAAGGACACTAGCTTCATGAGTCAAGGTAGCAGTACAATTCACACCAAGCCAGTCAAATCCACTTCGAATAATTTTAACATCAATAAACCAGTCTCAGTGCGTAAAACTGAAGTCTCTACAACTAACAATGACCCTAGCAAGAATTGTCCATTGCACAACAAACCCCACCCCCTCAAAAAATGCAGAACGTTTAGGAAAAAACTCTTTGAAGAGAGGATGGCCCTTTTAAAATTTAAATTTAAAAATGTTTTAAATGCTGTCCCTCTACCTCTCACCTCGCTAGAGAGTGTATGATCCCTGTGAGGTGCCCGGACTGTAATAGCACTAATCACGATGGGACCATGCATCCTGGCCCGTTACCACAAACCGACAAAGCTCCTTCACCCTCACAACAGGACGGTGGGGAGGGAGAGGTTCACTCCAGGACAACTGTTGTCAGCTCAAACTGCACAGAAGTTTGTGGTTAAGGTCAGTCAAGCCGTTCTTGTTCAAAGATCTGCCTCACTAAGGTGTACCCTAAGGGAGCCAAAGACAAGGCCATCAAAGCCTATGTAATTCTGGATGACCAAAGCAATCGCTCACTAGTCAGACCAGAGTTCTTTGACCTGTTCAACATTGAGAGTAATCAGTTCCCATACTACCTTAGAACTTGCTCAGGCAGCGGGGAAACTTATGGAAGGAAGGCAGAAGGCTTCCAGCTCAAGTCCCTGGATGGTAAAGTTGACATCTGTCTCCCTCCGCTCTTAGAGTGCAATGAAATTTTGAATAACTGCACTGAGATCCTGACGCCAAGTGCGGTGCTACACCAGCCACATCTCCACCACAAGGTTAGGCAGCATGTGAATGGACCACACGACGCCCCCTTTGCCCAATGCCTGGATCTGGGCTGGATGGTGATAGGAGAGGTGTGCTTTGGCAATGTACACAAACCGACAGTTAGCACACTCAAGACCAATGTGCTAGAGAGTGGCTGCCATTCAATTTTTCAACCCCGCACAAGTTTCATGTGTATCAAGGTAGCACAACAAGGTTTTAACATGTGTAAAGTAACCAACAAGACGCTGGGACAGTCAGTCTTTGCTCAAACTGAGCATGATAATAAACTTGCTCCATCAGCACAAGACACCATCTTCTTAAAAATAATGGACACCAAGGTCTTCAGCGACGAAGCAAGTAATTGGGTCGCCCCACTACCTTTCAGAGAACCACGCCAGCGACAGCCAAACAGCAAAGAGCAGGCAGTCAAGCGGTTCATGTCTTTGCAAAAAACCCTGAAAAGGAATCCTGAGATGCAGCAACAATACATAGCATTCATGGAGAAGATCTTCGCTAATGGACATGCTGAAGTAGCACCGCCACTGAGGGAAGGCGAGGAGTGCTGGTACCTCCCAATGTTTGGGGTTTACCACCCACAAAAGCCCAATCAGATCAGGGTGGTCTTTGACTCCAGTGCTCAGTGCGCTGGTATCTCCCTTAATGACCCTTAATGCTCCTCACAGGGCCCGAACTTAACAATACCTTTCTCGGGGTCCTGCTGCGCTTCCGGAAGGAGAAGGTCGCAATCGTAGCGTTCATCCAGCAGATGTTCCATTGCTTCTTAGTACAGGAAGACCATCGCAATTTCCTCTGTTTCTTATGGCACAAGAACAATGATATCAACAAGGAAGTCATTGAGTACCGGATGAAAGTCCACGTTTTTGGCAATAGTCCATCACCTGCCGTGGCCATCTATGAGCTGCGTAGAGCCATCAGAGAGGGCGCACAGGAGCACGCCGACGACACCGTTAAGTTTGTAGAAAGGCACTTCTATGTCGATGACGGCTTGATATCGCTACAGAAAGAAGACGAAGCAATCGATCTGCTCCGATGTACACAAGCCTCACTCGCTGAGTCAAACCTCCGCTTGCATAAGTTCTCATCAAACTGTCAGGCAGTAATGGAGGCCTTTCCACACGATGACTGTGCTCCAGCAATCAAAGACCTAGATCTGGATGGAGAAACCATACCCACACAAAGGAGTTTGGGTCTCCTTTGTGAGATTACGACTGATACATTCACGTTCTCCGTGCCGACCGTGATCAAGCCATTCACCCGCCATGGAGTTCTCTCCACTGTCAACAGTGTTTTCGATCCCTTGGGTCTACTGGCGCCAGTTATGATCCAGGGAAGAGTCCTTCTCAGAGAACTTACCTCCGAGCTCTCTGACTGGGATACCACCCTACCAGAAGACAAGCTAAGCAAATGGGAGGCTTGGAGAGATTCACTTCAAGATCTAAAATAGCTTCATATCCCACGTAGGTAGACTGTGACCTCACCCACTGAGGCAGCGCACACAGAATTGTGTGTTTCTTTGGATGTGTCTGCCAAGGCCATCAGTGCTGTGGCTTACTTGAAAGTAGTCGGGAGGGATGGTCAAGTTGAAGTAGGATTTGTAACTGGTAAGGCAAAGCTCGCTCCTCAGTCCGAGCCGACAATTCCAAGGCTTGAACTGTGTGCAGCTGTCCTGGCTGTGGAAATGGCAGATCTTATCCAGGATGAGCTAGACCTAAAGCTGGACGATATCAAGTTCGACACAGATAGCAAAGTAGTGCTTGGTTATATTTATAACGAATCAAAACGTTTCTATGTGTACGTTCATAATAGAGTTCAACGTATCCGCCTGTCTTCAAAGCCCGAACAATGGCATTATGTACATACCGAGGATAACCCTGCAGACCACGCATCGAGATCCTTACCTGCATCCCGTCTGGCGCAGACATCCTGGTTCACCGGACCCCCCTTTCTGTATCAGCCACTAATGGAATAAACTCAAATGAGTGAGACATTTGAGCTGATCGAACTTGAAAGAGACTCGGAAATTCAGACACAAATACAAACAGGAGCCACCTACCTCGAAGAATCAATATGCACTAATGAATGCTTTCAGCGGTTCTCCACTTTGAATTCCTTAGTGAGAGGACTTGCGTTCCTCATTCACATGGCCAGATCTCACAAACACTCATCCCGAAATAGTAAATGCAAGGGATGGCACAAATGTAACCTACCTCGCACTGCAGACGAATTGGCCCAGGCAAAGGAACTCATCCTTAAAGCAACTCAAAGAGCAGCTTTTGCAAGGGAGTTTTCGGCTCTCCAAGCTAATAAACCAATACCAAAGGACAGCCCTTTGAGGAAATTCAACCCAATCCTGAAGAACAATATCATCTGCATTGGAGGCCGGTTAATACACTCTCACCTTCCAGCTGAAGAAAAGAGCCCAGTAATCCTGCCCAAAGACAGCCATGTGTCCTTACTGCTCACTCGCCATCACCATGAACAGGTAAGGCATTAGGGCCGTCACCTGACGGAAGGAGCAATCGGGGCAGCGGGACTATGGATCTTGGGAGGTAAGACACTGATCAATTCAGTACTCCACAAGTGTGTAAGCTGCAGGAAACTGCGAGGGAAGATGAAAGCTCAACATATAGCGGACCTCCCACCAGAACGCCTTGAAGCCTGCCCTCCTTTTACGTATGTGGGGTTCGATGTATTTGGTCCCTGGACTATCACCACTAGACGCACCAGAGGAGGACAAGCAGAGAGCAAACAGTGGGCCATCATGTTCAGCTGCATGAGTTCAAGAGCGGTACACATTGAGGTAATTGAAACTTCGGATACATCCAGCTGTATTAACGCTCTCAGGCGCTTCTTTGTGCTAAGAGGCCCTGAAAAACAGTTAAGGTCTGATTGCAGCACAAACTTTGTTGGAGTGTCCAAGGAGCTCGGGATGGACAAAACAGTGCAAAGGTACAGTTATCAGGGATGCAACTGGGAGTTCAACACACCACACGCCGCTCACATTGGAGGCTCATGGGAGCAGATGATTGGTATAGCCAGAAGAATTCTTGATTTAATGTTTCTGCAGCAACGCACCCGACTGACCCACGAGGTACTGTGCACACTAATGGCAGAGGTCACAGCCGTTATAAATGCACAACCACTCCTACCTGTGTCTTCTGACCCGGAAAACCCCTTCATACTCTCGCCATTAACTCTTCTTACGCAGAAGGCAGGAGCTCCCCCTCCACCTTGGGACTTCTCCGATAAGGACTTGTACACAAAGCAATGGAGACAGGTTCAGGCTCTTGCAAATCTGTTCTGGTCTCGTTGGAGACATGAATATCTACCTTTGTTGCAACACAGACAAAAGTGGACAGAACCTCGCAGGAATCTTCAAGTTAGAGATTTAGTCCTGCTCAGGGACAAGCAAATCGCCCGCAACTGCTGGCCAATGGCCAGAATCACTGCCACATTCCCTAGTAGGGATGGACATGTCAGGAAGGTTGAGTTGAAAACTTCTGACCAAGGTGATGTGAAAACTTACAAAAGGCCAGTTACAGAAGTCATTCTACTTCTACCTAAGGACTGATTTAGAGACTGAAGTTTGTATTATGTTCATAGTGACCTTACAAAGGTCAAGCGGGGAGTGTGTTGCCTTTAAGGCATTTGTTTAGTTTATTAAATTTTCGCTTTAGTACTTCATTTGTAATTATTTTCTAGTTAAAGTTAAGGTTGTTGAAAGTAAATTTGTTGTCTGTGATATATCGCGGCATGCGATGATGTCACACCCGGTTTCGCCGCGTGTTGTGGGAAAATACCGGTTTGGAGAAACGGGAAGGAGGGGGCTCACATGTGCAGGATCAATGTGAGAAAAGTTTTCTATGCACTAGAAACATCATAGAAGCAACGCCGTAAGTTCATAAGATAATCGATATGTTGAAGTAAAAATGTTATGCTGATTCTGTTAAAAGTAATGAGGGTTGATAAAGTTTATGTTCTTTGTTATTTAAAGAGTTGCAGATAGTTTGTGTTGATGTATTTAAAGCCAATCGATGGTGTAGGTAGATTCTGACTGTATGTTGCACTTTAATGTAATATAGTTGTTGTAGTTTTACTTTTGCAAGTATTTATGATGTAAATGTGATGCCAAGAAGGAAACAAATACTGTATATATTTTGAATTGTTTTATCAACAGTTTTCGCCATACTTTAATGAGGAAGAGTGAACAGTAAATGGTTAATCTTACTGGGATCACAGCTCATTGACCGGTTTATACTTGGTGTTTAGTTCAGAATTTTTTTACACCTGTGCAAGAACACAACAATCAAATAACTAAAACATCAACTCATTGCTGATAGTGTGACCACTATTAGCACTCAAGTTTTAAAATTCTAATTGTTAAGTTCTTACTATTGCAACCTTTGGTTTGGTTTGTTCACTGGTATTCAAAATAAATACTTTAAATCTTTCCCAAAATAACTATTTCAAATACCTAACTCAGAACATGGACTTTTCTTATTCAGGTAAATTCTGACAGCAGGAAATGGATGTGCTATTCTTTTTCCTAAAGTATATGTCTGCATGAGCCTACAGATAAACCAATCTTCTCTTTACAATAATAAATTCCTAACAAACATCCCAATGTTATCATCAAATAATTGGTTCCTTGATAAAATGAAGACTGAGAAAAAAAATATATAATGACTGTGAAAGTAAAGTGAAAGAACATGCTGAATCTGAAATGTGAAAGATAAACAGTGAATGTTGTCAAAGTCAATATGGAGCAAGTTATGTGCACAAGTCCAAACAGAAAGTTGTTTTCAGTAGAAAAATTAAATTAGGCATAAATTACAAACATTTTTATTAGGAAGAACACAAGAGGAAGAAAGAAACAACTAAATTAATTTTGATATGAAGTGGTCTAAGTGTTGCTTCCAGTTTAAGATACCATTACTGAAAGAGAGCAACAGCGCACTGGAAGTTTGAAAGGCACAAAATTTGACTAAAACATTATTAATAACACCTTTTCTGATGTAGATTGTGGTAAACTATCACCAGGAGCAATGAAGAGGTGAGTAAAGGCAAAGCAAACTTGAGGGATGAACTGTGCTGGTGTTTTGCAAAGTTGACACAGATTGAGTTGGAGGGAGCAATTCTGAGAGGAGGAGTGGAGGCAGAGGAGTTTTAATGCCCATCCAACTAACTCAGTTGTGAGGATGTGTCGTTTTGAACACTGAGCTGATTTGGAGAGATTGAGAATGGCTTCCGGCTGTGTGGTATAGTCTAGGCATAGCTGGGCAATGTGGTTTAGGCCCGAAGTGTTTCGCTGCAGTAAGACCCGGTTCCTAATGTGAGGCACGATCTACTATTTGGACAATTCAAACGCTGGCCCAGATAGATTAAAAAAACAGGGTGTTGAGACCGGTGGAGTGGGTTGGGTTGATTTTATACTGAGGTTGTGAGACTGTCCAGGCTGCCATGCTTCATGTCTATGAGCTTTGCGGCAATTTATCCTGCTAATATGATGAACTAAGACCAAGACTTTGGGCCTGCTCCAGGCTGCTCCGGCAATTCAGATCTAAGGAGACAATATGGTTCAGAATGTTGTTGCTTGCATCTATTATTTGTATGATTTGTGTTTTTTTTCCCCTTTCTTTGCACAGTAGGTGTTGGTTTTTATTTTTTTTTTAATTGGGTTCTTTCAGGTTTCTTACTTTGTGGCTGCCTGTAAGCAGACAAATCTCACGGTTACATAAATTATACAGTCTTTGATATTAAATGTACTTTAAATCTTTGAAATTGTCATGGTTAGGGTTTACTTGGCTTATTCAATAACTGAAAATGTTGGTGAAAATTTTATAAAATTTAAAGAAACTTATAGAAAGTCTATTATACTCAATGGGCAGCCAATGATATTTCTGAATGACAATTATCTCTCGAATTACAGAGCCATGCTTGTTTTGGCAAAGAAGGGATGCATATAGCCTATTGATTATGAACCAACTCCAGGATATTCAAGGATACCTTCAACAACACATGAACTAACTGTGCAGTTCCCCAAAAAGGTTTGGCTTTCATATTTTACAGCTGTCTGGAGAATAACTTCATCTATTTCCTTATAACATGAATGTAGTAATTTAGTCCATCACCCTCATGGGGCTTTTGGAACAATCTCTTCCATGGTATTCTTTCACATATTTCTCTGCAACTCAATCTCTCTTACAAGCAACCAGCTTGAAACATGTGGGAGTACAGAGAGAACATACAAACTCCACTCAGACAGCACCAGATATAATGTTGCAGGCTAGATCATCGGACCTGTGAGACAATATTACTACTTGGTGAACCGGCACGCTGGACCTTGTATTGTAAATATTAGTTTATCTCTATATTGCCAAATTATGTTTTCCAATACCAATTTATGATGAAACTGGAGTCGCCAATCACTAGCAATACCAGAGGAAACAACACACTTAACCATTGCTACACTACCATCAAGAATGCCTACCGTGCTATTCCACGCCCTCACTTCGGGAAGTCTGATCACCTGGCTGTACTTCTGCTCCCTGAGTATAGGCAGAGACTGAAGACTGCAGCACCACCAGTGAAGGCCATGAAGGTATGGACAAGGGAAGCACAGGAGCGCCTACAGAACTGCTTTGAATTGGTAGACTGGACTGTATTGAGGGATACATCTTTGGACCCGGATGAGTATGCTGCAGTTGTTACTGACTTCATTAAAACCAGTGCGGATGAGTGTGTGCCCATAAAGTCTTACTGTACATTCCCAAACCAAAAGCAATTGATAAACCAAAAGGTACACTATCTGCTGAAGGATAGATCTGTGGCATTCAAACTTGGCGATCTCGGCCTGTACCAGAAAACCAGGTATGATTAGCGGAGGGGCTTCAAGTGTGAAGAGACAATTTCAAATGAAATTGGAGGCAACATTAGATGTTGGAGGCAACCTGGACCCATTGTACTTTGCTTAATGCTACAACAGCTCAATGGCAGCCACAATCTCAATGGCTCTCCACACGGCTTTAAACCACGTGGACAAAACAAACACTTATGGCAGGATGCTGTTCATTAACTATAGCTCAGCATTTAATACCATCCTTCACACAATCCTGATTAAGAAGTTGCAGAACCTGGGCCTCTGTACCTCCCTCTGTAATTGGATCCTTGACTTCCTAACCAGAAGACCACAATCTGTGCAGATTGGTAATAACATATCCTCCTCATTGACGATCAACACTGGTGCACCTCAGGGGTGTGTGCTTAGCCCACTGCTCTACTCTCTATATACGACATGACTGTGTGGCTAGGTATAGCTCAAATGCCACCTATAAATCTGTGGAAAATACAGTCAATCCTCCTTATCCGCGGGGGACTGGTTCCGGGACCCCTTGCAGATACCAAAATTCGCGGGATGCTCAAGTCCCTTATTCAACCAGTCAGAATGCGTTGGACCTTAGAACCCAGCAGAACCCCAGTCCTTATTTAACCTGTCTCAGTGCAGTGGACATTAGGACCCGGTGGCAGAGATCTGAATCCGCAGTGTTTCTGTTCACGAAAATAATCAGGATCACGGTTGAAAATAAAGTGGAAATAATAAATCGATCGGAAAGAGGTGAAATGCCATCGGTCATTGGAATAGCATTAGGCTACTTTGGTTAATGATCAGAACAATTTTAAAGGATAAAGTGAGAAAGGCTCTGCCCTGATGAAAGCTACAATTATTACTAAGCAACGCAATGGTTTAATTATTGTGTTTTGGGTTTTTGATGCTGCTCATCATCCTGGCACGGTGGGCAGCGTGCTCGGAAGCGATCGGTCACCAGATCGAACTTGGGAACTTCCATTCCCGAGCCCAGCGCTGAAACATATGTTCTTAAGTGTATTATACGCATAGAAAGATAAAATATATACTACATACTAAGACAAACGTTTGACTAACTGACGCTAAATAATACCAGATGTACCTGTTCCGTATAACCATATAACAAGTATAGCATGGAAACAGGCCATCTCAGCCCTTCTAGTCCGTGTCAAACGCTTACTCACACCTAGTCCCACTGGCCTGCACTCAGCCCATAACCCTCCATTCCTTTCCTGTCCATATACCTATCCAATTTTACTTTAAATGACAATACCGAACCTACCTCTACCACTTCTACTGGAAACTCATTCCACACAGCTACCACTCTGAGTAAAGAAATTCCCCCTTGTGTTACCCTTAAACATTTTCCCCCAACTCTCAACTCATGTCCTCTTGTTTGAATCTCCCCTACTCTCAATGGAAAAAGCCTATCCATGTCAACTATATCTATCCCCCTCATAATTTTAAATACCTCTATCAAGTCCCCCTCAACCTTCTACGCTCCAAAGAATAAAGACCTTACTTGCTCAATTTTTCCCTGTAACTTGGGTGCTGAAACCCAGGTAACATTCTAGTAAATCTTCCCTGTACTCTTTCTATTTTGTTGACATCTTTCCTATAATTCAGTGACCAGAACTGTACACAATACTCCAAATTCGGCCTTACCAATGCCTTGTACAATTTTAACATTACATCCCAACTCCTGTACTCAGCACTCTGATTTATAAAGGCCAGCATACCAAACGCTTTCTTCGCCACCCTATCCACATGAGATTCCACCATCAGGGAACTATGCAACATTATTCCTAGATTACTCTGTTCTACTGCATTCTTCAATGCCCTATCATTTACCATGTATGTCCTATTTGGATGATTCCTACCAAAATGTAGCACCTCACACTTATCAGCATTAAACTCCATCTGCCATCATTCAGCCCACTCTTCTAACTGGCCTACATCTCTCTGCAAGCTTTGAAAACCTACTTCATTATCCATAACGCAACCTACCTTAGTATCATCTGCATATTTACTAATCCAATTGACCACTCCGTAATCCAGATCATTAATGTATATGACAAACAATATTGGACCCAGTACAGATCCCCGAGGCACACTATTAGTCACCGGCCTCCAACCTGACAAACAGTTATCCACCACTACTCTCTGGCATCTCCCATCCAGCCACTGTTGAATCCATTTTACTACTTCAATATTAATACCTAAAGATTGAATCTTCCTAGCTTACCTTCTGTGCGGAACCTTGTCAAAGGCCTTACTGAAGTCCATATAGGCAACATCCACTGCTTTACCCTCGTCAACTTCCCTCGTAACCCCTTCAAAAAATTCAATAAGATTTGTCAAACATGACCTTCCACGCACAAACCCATGCTGACCATTCCTAATCAGACCCTGTTTATCCAGATAATTATATATACCATACGACTCACGACTTACTTAGTAAGAGAACTTACGATTTCTTTTGATCCGGATCCATGATAACCCACGTATATCCTCCCGTATACTTTAAGTCATCTCTAGATTACTTATAATACCTAATACAATGTAAATGTTATGTAAAATGATTGTTATACTGTATTGCTTAGGGAATAATGACAGGAAAAAAGTCTGCACATGCTCGAACAACAAGTGCTGGAAGAGCACTTCCGGGTTTTCGTGATTTGTGGTTGGTTGAATTCGTGCATGTGGAATTCACGGATAAGGAGGGCCGACTGTACAACAATCGTTGGTAGAATCTCAGCTGGTGACAAGAGGGTGTACAGGAGTGAGATATGCCAACTAGTGGAATGGTGCCGCAACAACAACCTGACACTCAACGTCAGTAAGATGAAAGAGCTGATTGTGGACTTCAAGAAGGGTAAGTCAAAGGAACACATACCAATCCTCCTAGAGGGATCAGAAGTGGAGAGAGTGAGCAGTTTCAAGTTCCTGTGTGCCAAGATCTCTGAGGACCTAAGCTGGTCTCAGCATATCGATATAGTTAAAAAGGCAAGACAGTGGCTATACTTTATTAGGAGTTTGAAGGGATTTGGCATGTCAGCAAATACATTCAAAAACTTCTATAGATATACCGTGGAGAGCATTCTGACAGGCTGCATCACTGTCTGGAATGGAGGGGCTACTGCACAGGGCCGAAAGAAGCTGCAGAAGGTTGTAAATCTAGTCAGCTCCATCTTGGGTACTAGCTTACAACATACCCAGGACATCTTTTGGGAGCGGTGTCCCAGAAAGGCAGCGTCTTACAACCTCATTTTATTACTGCAATATTTGGTATACCAAATGAAGATGGCAATCAGTTTTCCCCCTCAATCAGACGAATGATTGCTTTTGTAACATTAATGGCCAGAAGGTCTATACTACAAAATTGGAAAGAAGTAAATCCTCCTACTACATTTCAGTGGCTTTCTCAAACTATTTCTTATCTGAGTTTGGAAAAAATTAGAAGCACTATTTTTGACTCATCAATTAAATTTGAAGAAACTTGGAGACCGTTTATTCGACATTTTCATATGAATTAATTTGGCCTTCTCCGGACCTTTCTGCTTATTCATGTTCAGGTGTGGAGTTCCGGAGTTCTTTGACACTATCTTATACTTGTAAACTGTTATTATTGCCTATGTTAGTTTAGTTTAGTGTTTTATTTTTTTTTTAATATATATTTTTTCTCACATATTTTTTAATATTTTTTTTTTTCTTTTTTAATGGTTATTTGTTTTTTTCATATAATCATGTGGACTTGATTAAGGTATTTTCTTTTGATGATGTTTAGTAGGATATTATTATCTTATCAATGTGATTTCAAGTCTATTGTATTTATAATTTACTTATTACTATGTTATTTTTTTTTGTGTATATGTAAAAATCAATAAAAAGATTGAAAAAGAAAGAAAAGAAAGGCAGCGTCCGCCATTAAGGACCTCCAGCACCCAGGTCATGCACTTTTCACACTATTACCATCAGATAGGAGGTACAGAAGCCTGAAGGCACACATCAGCAATTCAGGAACAGCTTCTTCCCCTCCACCATCTGATTCCTAAATGAATATTGAATCTTTGGACACTACCTCACTTTTTTTAAATATACAGTATTTTTGTTTTCGCATGTTTTTTTTAAAAATCTATTCAATATAGATAAAAAAATAAACAAGTAAATCAATTAATTTTATTTTTTCTCTCTGTTAGATTATGTATTGTATTGAACTTCTGCTACTAAGTTAATAAATTTCACGTCACATGCCGGTGATAATAAACCCGATTCTGATTCATCTGTATTTGATATCTTGAGCATGCTTATTCTGCCTTCATTCAAGAGTTTTCCCCATTTTCTTAAGCTGGACAAATAGGTATCTCCAGCCCTGGCATAGCTGTCATTGAAGACAGCTTTATTATTCATCAATGGTTGTTGAACTCAAAGAGCTGCTGTAAAAAGACAGTACTTCCTGGCATTTGAACAAAAGGCAGATTCAAATATTGATTGAAACTTCTAACCAGTGCTTTGAATGAATGAATGAATATACAGGTAATATAAAATGGCTGTCCTAATGATGAAAGCTAATTGCTTAACAATGCAATAATGAGAAATCAACAACAGCTGTGAACCCACAAGTAAGCTGTGAGGCCTAGTTATTAGAAATAAAATAACAATCCAAATCAGGAAAGACATAACAATGGTATTGTGGCACTCCGGGAGGGGCGCATTCATCATCCTGCCCCAGCCTTCCTAATGACCAGCGCTATTTATTGTTCTTGTTTTTAAATGCTTTCGTAAAATTATGGTAGGATGTCCAAGTTCATTTATTGTTCCCTGACTGTAAGCAGGGTGTGTGATAATCACATCCCCTGTCTGTGTGAGACTGAACTGTTCTCTCCCCAGGTCATGGTACCTGTTTTTTTTTGGGTTTATCACAATTAAAATTGCTGTTGAGTTTAACAGGCTTACTCGTCTGTCACATTCGACGGAATGCTCGCCACAGTATATTCATCTAGCACTAGATATGGAATTAGAATTTTTTCAATTAGACAGCTTTGCTGACAGTAAATCATTTGTAAGGATCAATTCTGCCAAAGAAAACAACAATATTCAAACAAATAAATACAAAATATTAGGAACAATGATAGTTGAACATTCATTGCAGATTTGTGAATAATTTGGGATGAATTACATTATCTTCATAGGAGCTACAAATGTCATGAAATGATTTCTGTAAGATATTCATGCTTGCTGAATTGCGTGTTTTTATACATATGACTCAGTAACCATATCTCCAGTGCATTCCTGAATTAAAATACAGTTCTACAAGAAATATAGCTCCAGGTTTACCTTATCATTCCCCAGTGGCCTAAGCAGCATCCAAGTTTATTCTTCTGAGTGCTGGAGAAATGAATGTATTGATACAGAGATGGCAGGTGTGAATATTATCAGAAAAGCATTTTTCTTTTCTATTTACAAACTGAAAACTAGGAATAAAGATCATCTTGACGGAGTTAGATTGTCTTTTCTTAATCATTTCATTTTGAAATGCATCACCTAATTTTGAAAGGTAGAAGTAAATCTGAATTTATTTGTACGTGCTTAGGTCTATAAAGTAACAAAACTAATGTTTAATAATTAGAGAAAGTGAAATCAAACTGCAGGTCTAAGAAATATTTTCTGAAATGCAGTATGAAATTGTTGATTGAGAAAACAGGATAACTTGTGGGAATGCCTGTGGTAAATGCTCAAGTCTACCAGAGACAACTTCAATCCAGGTCCACTGAACTCGTAATCTATAAACATCACAGCAGTAAGGTCCCCTTTATCATTTTTATCTTTTTGGTGATATATTGATTTTACTTTTGATACAGTGTACTTCAGCACCTTAGGCCACAAGTTGCTAATTAACTGACATATCGGTATGCATGTTGACACAGTTTTACCTTGTTTGCAGTTGACTACCTTAAATTGCAATCTGGAGTAATTTAGCAAGCATAATTGCACAGAATGTTTATTGTTAAAATACTTAGTGGGATGAATCTTCTGCCTTAAATTCATATACATGACTGAACATGAATCAATATCTTGAAAATTAACCTCATGAATCTCATTCTAAATAATTTCTGCAGTGCCGAGAAATTATTCTCCAACAGGTGCTTAAGCCAGTACTGTTTTAAACATAAATCATTTTCTATTGCATCTTTAATTCAGGCATTAACCTAAAATAACTTATGCATGGTAAAGAAAGAAAGATAAATGGTAAATGGGGAAGATGTGTCACTAGAGTCAAATCTACCGAAGGGACAGAAACCAGCTATATAATAAAAGACATGGAGCATAGACCAGAACAGGGTCCAGGCCCTTTGGACCATAAAGTCTTGCCAATCATAAATATAGAATCAGTATCAGAATCAGGTTTATAATCACTGGCATGTGTCATGAAATTTGTTAACTTAGCAGCAGCAGTTCAATGCGATACATAATATAGAAGAAAAAATATAATAATAATATAGTAAATCAATTACAGTATATGTATATTGAATAGATTAAAATTGTGCAAAAAAAACAGAAATAATATATATTAAAAAAGTAAGGTAGCGTCCAAGCGATCAATACCCACTTAGGAATTGGATGGCAGAGGGGAAGAAGCCGTTCCTGAATCGCTGAGTGTGTGTCTTCAGGCTTCTGTACCTCCTTCCTGATGGTAAAAATGAGAAGAGTGCATACCCTGTGTGCTGGCTGTCCATAATAATGGATATTGCCATTCTGAGGCACCGCTCTTTGTTCTTGTCTTGGATACTACGAAGGCTAATACCCAAGATGGAGCTGACTAATTTTATAACTTTCTGCAGCTTCTTTTGGTCCTGTGCAGTAGCAGCCCCATTCCCCCATACCAGACAGTGATGCAGCCTGACAGAATGCTCCCCACGGTACAGCTATAGATGTGTTCGAGTATTTTAGGTGACAAACTAATACTCTTCAAATTCCAAAGGCCGCTGTCTTGCCTTCCTTACAGCTGTACCAATATCTTGGGACCAAGTTAGATCCTTAGAGATTTTGACACCCGGGAATTTGAAATTACTCACTCTCTTCACTTCTGATCTCTCTATAATGATTAGTTTATGTTCCCTTTTCTTACCCTTCCTGAAGTCCACAATCAGCTCTTTTGTCTTATTGACATTGAGGACAAGGTTGTTGCTGTGACACTACTCAACTAACTGCTATATCTTGCTCCTGTAGCCCTCTCATCTACATCTGAGATTCTACCAACAATGGTTGTATCATCAGTAAATTTATAGATGGTATTTGAGCTTTACCTAGCCACACAGTCATGGGTATAGAGAGGGTAGAGCAGTGGGCTAAGCACACACCTGAGCTGTGCCAGTGTTGATCGTCAGCAAGGAGGAGATATTATCACCAAACCACAAAGATTGTGGTCTTCCAGTTAGAAAGTGGAGGATCCAATTGCAGAAGGAGGTACAGAGGCCCAGGTTCTGCAACATCTCAATCAGGATTGTGGGAATGATGGTATTAATTGCTGAGCTGTAGTTGATGAACAGCATCCTGACATAGATGTTTGTGTTGTCCAGGTGGTTTAAGGCCTTGGGAACTGCCATTGAGATTGCATCTGCCATAGACCTATTATGGCGATAGGCAAATTGCAATGGTCCAGGTCCTTGCAGAGTCAAGAGTTCATTCTAGGTATGTCCAATTTCTCAAAGCATTTCATCACCATAGATGTGACTGCTACTGGAAAACAGCCAGTAAGGCAACTTACGCTACTCTTCTTGGTAACTGGTATAATTGTTGCTTATTTGAAGCAGGTGGGAATTTCCAATCATCGCGGTAAGAGGATGAAAATGTCTTTGAATACTCCCATCAAGTTGGTTGGCACAAGTTCTCAGAGCCTTAACAGGTACTTCATCAGGGCCTACCACTTTGGAAAGGTTCACCCTCTTTAAAGACAGCCTAACATCGGCCTCTGAGATAGAGATCACAGGGTCACTGGGACCAGCAGGGATCTTCACAGCTGTAGTTATATTCTTCCTTTCAAAACAGACATAGGAGGCATTGAGCTCATCTGGTAGTAAAGCATCACTGCTGTTCATGCTATTGGCTTTTGCTTTGTTTGAAGTAATGCCCTGTAAACCCTGCCAGAGTTGGCATGCTTTCTGAGGTGCCTTGAGAATGCAACCTAGTGTAGCACAGCTCGATGGATACAATTAAATATTCCTGTTTCAGCCTGATACAGCTGAGAATGACAACTGCTTACAAGGTCTGTACAGGTAATAAAGATGTTTCAAGGCGACTGAATAGTCTATTGCTGCTTAAAACTGAAGGAAACAATGCTAATTGTGGCCGTACATCTTGGTGGACTCCATGTAAGAAATGTGGCTACAGTCCAGGTATACAGGTGCGTTTAAGAAAAAGGGGCTTTAGTCTCCTAATACTGTCTATCATCCTGGTAAATGTACTGTCTCTAGTAAATAAAATTGAAGATCTCAGATCTAGGGTGCTGTATCAAAAGGACGTTAGGACTGTTTATGTCCTTTGATTCATGGAATCCTGGTTAACCTTTTCTGTACCAGACACAGCAAATCAGTTTGACAGTTTTAACATACACCAACAGCACTGGACTGTCAAGTCTCTGAAAAGTAAAAGTGAAGGTGTATGCCTCATGATCAACCTCTCTTGGTGCACAAGTCTATCTGTGGTGTCTCAATTCTGCTCACCTGACCTGGAATATCTCGCAATTAAGTGCCGTCCATTATCTGCTGTGGGAGATTTCTGCGATCATTTTGGTAGTGGTGTACATTCTGCTTCAGGCCAATATCAAGCAGGCTCTAGATTATCTGAGCAATGGGATCAACATGCACAAAACAGCACATCCTGACAACTTCCCTGCCATTTTTAAACCAGGCTAGCTAGAAAAAGGTCATTCAATAATTACCATCAGCAAATCACTTGAAGTTCTAGAGGAATCAACACACTGGACCACTGTTATACCATCATCAAGAATGCCTATCATGCTATTCCACTCCCACACTTTGGAAAGTCTAATCACCTGGCTGTACTACTTCTCCCTGAGTATAGGTAGTGACTGAGGACTCAGCACCAGTAGTGAGGATCAAGAAGGTATGGACAAGGGAGGCACAGAAGAGCTTACAGGACTGCTTTGAGTCAAAGGACTGGACTGTATTCAGGGATTCAGGTTCAGGTTCAGTTTATTGTCATTTAAAAACCACAAATGCAATGCAGTTAAAAATTGAGACAACGTTCCTCCAGAATGATATCAAAAAAGCACATGACAAAATAGACAACACCAAAAAATCCACATAACGTTTGGCAATCCTCAGTCCAGAGTCCGGAGAGGCTGCTGCGTATTAACATCGCGCTACCATCTTAGTGTGTTCCCCGGAAAGGAGCTCCAAATCCACCAGACAAAACAAGACCTGCACAAAACCACATAGTTGCAACATATGGTTATAACAATGCAAACATTACCATAATTTGTTTAAAAAAAAACAGACCATGGGCACAGTAAAAATAGTCCAAAGAAGTTAAAAGACTATAAGTTCGAAAGAAACCACCACACAGTTTCCACAAGTCCTCAGGGTCCCGATAGACTTATCAGCTCACGCCAGTGGCAGAAGGGAATAACCCCGCTATGGACTTCCACGGCGCTGCCCGACTCAGCCTCACAGACGCAGCACACAATGAAAGCTCCGTCGAACCCAGACTCACATATTTGAAACTGGATGAGTATGCTACAGTTGTTCTCAATTTCATTAAACACCTCTGTGGATGAGTGTGTGCCTACAAAAACTTGCCGTACATTCCAAAACCGAAAGCCATGGATGCACCAGGAGGTTTGTCATCTGATGAAGGCTAGATCTGTGCCATTTAAGTCTCATGACCCAGGTCTGTACAAGAAAACTAGGTCTGACTTATGGAGGGCTACTTCAAGAGTGAAGAAACAATTCTGAGCAAGGTTGGAAGCGACATCGGACCAGCTCTGAGGCTTAGCACTGGTTTGTAAAGTCAGGCAGAACTATAGTGATAGGGAACTCGATAGGTAGGGTGACAGACAGCAGGTTCTGTGGCCTTGAAAGTGAAGCCAGGATAGTGTGGTGCTGCCAGGTGCTAGAGTCCAGGGTGTCTCCAAACTGCTGCAGAAGAATCTCAAGAGGAAAGGTGAGCAGCCAGAGGTCGTTGTGCACATTGTCACCAATGATATACAAACGCCGTTTGTAGTTAGAAAGGGGGAGAGGTCCTGTGCAGAAAGTATAGGGAGTCAGGATTTCTGAGAGAGTAATCTCTGCATTATTCCCAGTACCACGTGCTAGACTGGGCAGCAATTGCATGATATTACAGATGAATGTGAGGCGGAGGATCTGGGGAGGGGGCAGAGTTTAAGATTTCTGGATCATTAGAATCTCTTCTAGGGAAGGTATGATCTGTACGAGAAGGGCAGCTTAAACTGGAATCCGAGGGTGGCTAATACTCTAGCAGTTAGGTTTGCTAGAGCTGTTGGAAAGGGTTTAAAGTAATTTGGCAGGGTGTTGGGAATTGGAGTGATAGGGCTGAGGATGGGGCAGTTGGTATGTAAGATGCAGTGTGTAATGAGAATGTGAGGAAGGACAGATAGATGATAGGGCAAAACTGCAGTCGGTGGGAAGCGTTGAAGTGTAACATGGGGGCAAAATTGTAAAGGATGATGAATACAGGACTGGAGGAGTTATACAGTATTTGAATGCACAGTTAGAAATTGGCAAGCATGACATTATGAGCATCACTAATTCTGGGTTGAAACATTATACTTGGGAGATTAACAAACAAGTATACACCTTGTATCAAAAGCATAGGCAGTTAGGCAAATGGGCTAGAGTGGCTCTGTTGGTAAAAAATGTAATCAAATCCTGCAACAAAGGTGACATCCTGTAGGACTGGTAGATGTAGAATCCTTTTTGAGTTAAGAAACGGCAAGGATAAAAAAACCCTGATGGGAGTTATATACAGGCCCCTGAACAGTAGGCCATGATGTGGGTTATACATTACAATAGGAGATACAAAGGTACGTAATAAGGTCAATGTTACGGTAGTCATGGCAGATTTCAGTTTGAGAAATTGCGTTGGTGCTGGATCCTAATAAGAGGAATTTGTAGAGTGCCTCTGAGATGGGTTTTTACAACAGCCTATGGTTCAGCCTTCTAGGGGAAAGGCAATTCTGGACTGGGTGCTGTGTATTGAACCATATTTAATTAGGAAGCTTAAGGTACAAGAACCCATAGGAGGCAGACCATAATATGACAGAAATCACCCTGCAGATCATTGAATTGAATTTCGGTTTATTGTCATTTAGAAACCACAACTGCAATGTAGTTAAAAAATGAAACAAAGTTCCCCCAGAATTATGTCACGAAAGCCCACAACAAAACAGACTACACCAGAAAATCCACATAATGTCCGGCAATCCCCAAATCCAGAGACTAGAGAGGCTGTGCGTATTAATATCGCACTACCATCTTAGCGTGTTCCCCAGAAAGGAGCTTTAAATCCACCAGACAAAACAAGATTACCCAGACACACCAAATCAGAAGACCAAATCTACCACCCAACAAACCAAAAACTAAAGTTACAAGACCTGCACAAAACCACATAGTTACAACATATTTACAACAGTGCAAACGATACCATAATTGATTAAAAAAAAACAGACCATGGGCACAGTAAAAATAGCCCAAAGATGTTAAAAGACTATAAGTTCGAAAGAAACCACCACACAGTTTTCATAAGCCCTCAGGGTTCCGACAGACTCGTCATCCCACGCAGGCAGTAGAAGGGAATACCCCCGCTAAGGACTTCCACAGCGCCACCGGACTCAGCCTCGCAGACGCAGTGCACAGTGAAAGTGCCCCGACCTCAGCGGACTTCGAGCCCGTCGAACCTCTGAGACTCCGACCATCCCCTCCGGCACAGCCTCTCCGAGCACCATCCACTGCCGAACACACTACGACGCCCCCACTGTTGGTCCCCGGCAATGCAACCCCGAGGACTGGGGGCCTGTTCTTCCCAGCAGAGACCTGAGGGAGGTCTCTGGGGAGGGAGAAGATGAAGTCAGATGCATCAGTATTACCATGGAGTTAAAAGAATTATAGAGGCATGAGAGAGGAGCAAAACAAAGTTGATTGGAAGGGGTACTATCAGGGATAATGGCAGAAAAGCAATGTCTGGAGTTTCTGCACTATGTAGAAGATGCAGGATAGATACATCCCACAGATTAATAACTATTATAACAAAAGGAAGATGGCAAAAGTGGCTGACAATGGAATTAAAAGACAGCATAAAGTCAAATGAGAATGTAGTTGCTTTTTTTGAAGGCGAAGTTAAAAGCTCGGATGGTGGTTAAGTCACCTGGACCAGATGGACTGCATGTCAGGGTTCTAAGGAGGTAACTGAATAGTCTGGAGGCATTAGTTATGATCTTCCAAGAATCGCTAGATTCTGCAATGGTTCCAAGGACTGAAAAGATACAAATGTCACTCTACATTTTAAGAGAGGGAAGCACAAGGAAATTTTAGGCCAGTTAGCCTGATTTCAGTGGATGGGAAGATGTTATTAAGGATGAAGTTTTTTTGTCTTTAGAGGAAGAAGATAAATTAGGCCAAAGTCAACATGCTTTCTGGTAAATCTGTTGGAATTCTTTGAGAAAATAACAGACAAGGTAGACAAAGGAGAGTCAGTGAAAATTATTTACTTGGATTTTCAGAAGGCCTTTAACAAGGCCTTCGGCACATGAGGCTGCTTAACATGATAAGAGTGAATGGTATTATAGGAAGTGCACTGGAATAGATATAAAATTAGCTGACTGACTGCCAAGGGTCAGTGTTGAGACCTCTTTTTTCATGTTGTACTGTATGTCAATGATCTAGATGATGAACTTGGCTTTGTGACCAAGTTTGCAAATGATAAGAAGAAAAGTGAAAGTTCAGGTCTTGTTGATAGAAGAAAGTCTGCAGAAGGACTTAGACGGACTAGAAGACTGGGCAAAGAAGAAATAGCAGATGGAATATAGTAAGGGAAGTGTATGGTCATGAACTCTGGTAGAAGGAATAAAAGCACAGATGATTTTGTAAACTGGAAGAAAGTTTTTTTTTTAAAAATCAGAGGTACAAAGGGAATTGTGCAGGATTCCCTAAAAGTTAACTCGCAGGTTGAGTTGGTGGTAAGGAAAGCAAATGTAATATTTGCATTCACTTTGAGAGCACTAGACTATAAAAGCAAGGATGTGATATTGTGGCTTTATAAGGCATTGGTCAGACCATACTTGGAGTATTGTGAGTAGTTTTAGGCCCCTTATCTAAGAAATGATGTGCTGGCATTGGAGATCAGGTTCACAAGAATGATTCTAGGAATAAAAGGGTTATTATCTGAGAAGTGTTGATGGCTGTGTGCCTGCGCTCACTGGAGTTTGTAAGAATGTGGGACAATCTCAGTGAAAATGATCAAACATATAAAGGCCTAGATAGAGTAGAAGTGGAGAGAATGCTTCTTCTAATGGTTGAGTACAGAACCAGGTGGCACAGCCTCAGAATAGAGGGACGTCCATTTAGATCAGAGATGAGGAGGAATTTCTTTTAAGCCAGGTGATGTGAATCTGTGGAATTCATTGCTATGGCAGGTGTGGAGGCCAAGTCATTAAGTATATTTAAACTGGAGGTTGATAGGTTCTCGATTAGTCAGGACATCAAAGGATATGGTCAGAAGGCAGAAGAATAGTGTTAAGAAGAATAATAAATTAGTCTTGATGGAATGAGCATATTCAATGTGCTGAGGGGCCTAATTCTGCTCCTACGTCTTCATGGTCTTATGGTCAATTAACTGCATTTTTGCAAATTGTTGTTGAGATTCTCTATGTAATTGAAAATACAGAAAACAAACAAGAGCACATGAATTTGTATTTCCCATTTTAAAATAATTAGTAAGTTTAAATAAAATTATGTCAAAGGGGTTTCCAAAATCTTCACTCTTATAATCTCACTGTGTTAAAATTCCACATCACCAATTAGAAACAATAGATTTGTTTTATTCAACATAGTGGGTATTCATAGGCTGAGTCTTGATTTAAATGTCCACCCCCAATTGTCCATTAGAATGTGGCAGTGAGCCTTTTTGAAAGGCTACAGTCTTTGATGCATGGGTACACCTGTAATGCTGTTGAGGAAGGAGTTCCGGGACTTTGATCCAACTACAGTGAAGGATTGGCAATATATTTCCAAAAAAGGACACTGTGTGACTTGGAGGGCAACTTCTAGGTGATAAGCTTCTCATGCTTTTGCTGCCCTGATCCTGTCTGGTCAAGGCTATGAGTTTGGTAGATGCTGTCTAAGGAATTTTTTTTATGAGTTAGTTCCCACTGTGTATTAGTGATGGAATGAGTGAGTCGTGTTGGATGGTGCTTCTATCGAGAGGACTGTTGTGTCTTGTGTGGCGTCTTGCACATTGTTGAAGCTGAAGTCATCCAGTCATGTAGTTACAGTTTCTCTGAAGGGGTAGTTTTCCCATATTATTAATTTCATTGATGATCTGAGGAAGATCGTAAGGTGGCTGGAAAATAGCACTCACTATCACAGCTGGTGGAGAAGGCAGGTCATTTCACAACATTTGAGAAGTTCCTAGATGAAAACTTATATCACCAAGGCATAGAAGTCTATGAAACTAGTGAAAGTAAATGGGATTAATTAAGAGAAATAATTGATTGACATGGACCTAGTACGTTAAAGTCTGTTTCTGTGCTCCATATGTAAGCACTGTAAATGCATGGAATGAATAGTACTTTAATTCTTTGTACATATTGCATGCACTTTAATTTTCTCTTATTCATTATTGGCAAGATTTATTCATTTTACCATTAAAATATATTTTTGATTTATCTATTAAATTAACATTTTATTAAATATTTCATAGTCAGAAAGTTTACTAAGATTCTATGTACAGAGTTAAAAGATTTTCTAACTTTTCAAACTAATAGTACTTCTGTTACGCTCCTTTATATTTAAGCTGAAGTACATTTATTAGATTATTATGCTTTACATGTTGTATAATGTGGAAAATAACAGCCATTTACTAGAATAAAAGTCAGGAGCAGAGTAAATTGTGCAGAACATTTTTTTTTATGTTTATTGCCATAATGTGCCTTTCTACCATCTTTAGTTATTTAAAGAGTCAGTAGAATGAAATGTCTGAGCATTAACAGGAGCAGGAAGGGGGTCTGTTCTGTGTCGTTTCTCTCAGTCATGGGGTCCAAGGTACATTTGTTGCTATATTGAACACACACACAAACTCAGCAAGTCAGGCAGCATCCCTGGAAAGGAATAAATATTTGATGTTTTGGACTGAGACCAAAGTCCTGATGAAGGATCTCAGTCCAAAACATCGACTCCATAGATGTTGCCTAACTTGCTGAGCTCTCCAACTTTATGTGTTGTTCAAGGTTTCCAGCATCTGCAGTATCTCCTTTCTTCATGACTTACTTGTTCAAACACGTCTGGTAAGTGCTGTGAAGAGAGTATTTAACTGCTTTTTACGTTATGGGATAGATGTAGTATAAACTTAACAACACTCTTCAGATATTATATAAAAGTTGCCCAACTCCCAATTTGCATGTTTCACATAACTTTTCAAGCTTACTGGGGATTCATTTTTGGTGGTAAAGGAACTGGTGGATATCATTCAATACAAGGTTAATACATTTCTGTGAAGTTATCTGAACTTTGCTGGACCTCAAATACATTTCTGTGAAGTTATCTGAACTTTGCTGGACCTCAATCACCCAACTCACAGTCACCTTACTCCTTTCTTTGGATCTATCTGATGCCCAATCTTTCTTGGTTTTGAACAGAACTGTGGGAAGCACTGGAACACATACTTGATTCCATAAGCTAATTAGTAATGCCTAGCGGCTGATTTTGAATGGCCTACTAAACCCATTTCATTTGGTAAGCATTATATCCATGACACCTATCTCAGGCTTTCCCCCCAAATTCTTCCAGGTAAAACTGTATATCACACATAAGATAATTTCCATTTTAAAGGGATATATTTCCATTTTACATTAAATTGTGAAAATGAGCAAATAGTTCATTAACATTGACTGTACATACCATATTTCAGTTAAGTAGTGTTTTTTTCTGGCACCATTTATTTTGAAATTTACTATAATTTTATGCTTTTCCACAGTACTACTGCCTCAAAACAACAAATTCAATAATAAACTTGATTCTGATTCAGGTATTGTTTGACTACAAATATAAAGTTTTCTATAGATCAACATAATTATCAATTTTTATTGGGGAATGTTAGTGAATATGGCTAATGCTAGTGTAACATTGTTCTTAGATATAGCTTAGTAAACACATAGGTTTTAGTAATATATTGACAGTAAACATCAGCTTTTAACATTCTCCTCCAGGTTAATTTATGATGACTTCAATGTATAGGATTACTACTTGTACGAGTTTCACTTAAAAGTATATCATTAACCAACTTGGCAAATCTTGCTTGGATGCCTGTTCAAAGCAAGAGTTTCAGTAGGCAAGGGATAGAAGAGTAATTTTCTCACTGCAGTGTCAGACTGTCCAAGGGTGCTGGAATAACACTGGAATGCAAAATGCTTCGTTGTGTCAAGAACTGAGAAATAAGTGAAAGGGTAACCTGATGAACGGTTTCTATAATTCACAAGATGTCTGGTGTGTCAGGTTCAGATAGTGTTACTGAAAAAAGAAAACAAAGATGTCTTAATCAGGGCAACGAACAATAAGTTGAGAATGTCAAGGAGGACTTGTTGGGTGCTCTGAAGCAATTGCCAGTTTGCTAATAGTATTCATATGTGGTCACACCACTACTTCAGTAGTATCATACACTGTCTCTCACAATTATATATAAAACATTACAAACCTACAAGGGAGTATTTGTGATGAAGGGTCTCACCTGAACCGTCAACTGTTTACTCTTTTCCATAGATGCTGCCTGGCCTGCTGAGTCCCTCTAGCATTTTGTGAGTGTTGAAGGGAGTATTTCTGATGGCAATCAAATCAAAGGCCTGCTCGTGAATTGCTCAGATTTCAGGTGAGGCAACGTTTCACATGCACCTCCCCCAGTCTGGCTATTACATTTGGTGCTCTGATGTGGATGTGACCCCCTCTACATCGTTGAGGCCAAGTACAAACTAGGTACCCATATTGCAGAGCACCTGGACTCTGTCTGCATTGGACATACTAAGCTTCTGCATTTACGTTCTTTTAACTCCCCTACTCATTCGCACACAGACTTCTTCATCCTTGGTCTTCTTCACTGCCAGGATGAGGCACAAACTAGAGCAACAACACCTCAGATACCACCTGGGATATCTGCAGCCCAATAGTATGAACAATTACTTTCCCAAATTTGGTGAACCCTTAACTCCTGAGCTTCTTCCCCTCGCTTCTTTCTCTTTTGTACCATTCCACTTCCAGCCCTCATACTTTTGTTCCCTCCCCTCACCCCACCACCCATCCCCATGCCTCACCTCTTTCTCTCCTTCCTGGTTTCATCCTCTTACTCCCAACACTATTTACCTAGCAGATCCATCCTCTCTGGTTCTAATTGCTTACCTCTCCGCTGTCTGTTATCAGATCACCCAATGAAACCTTGTTAACTTCTTGAGTTTGTTACAATTTGGCACATTTTATCTCATTAAAATACACTTAACCCAAAGTCGGCAGTGTCAGTGGGACTGTACATTCTGCTGATGTCAAACTATCCAGATTTCATTCGTGCAAGGGTTCCTAACCTGAACCTCATGGTTAATGGCTAGACTCCATGGAATAAAAAAAGGTTGGGAACTCCTGCATTGGTGTGATGAGCCCTGAAGCAGGACTCAAGCTCCCTGGTCCAACTAGAAAACCAAATGCTAAACCATACAACCTACCTCCTTGACATTCATCTATGCTATTAATCTTTGTCATCATTTTACAGTGGAACCACTGAACTGTATACTTAAATGGAGGATCCCCTAATCTCCAACAGATTATCTTTCTCCTGTTGAAGAAAGAATAACACAATAATAAGGTTTGAGAGATTTCTGGTGAATCCTATTGAGGATTTTAACTTACCTGATTTCCTCCAAGAAGGAAGACTTGAAATCATATCCGTCATCTGGTGCCAACAATTAATATGTACTCAGTCGCCACCTCATTACGTATCCCTTGTACCTAATAAAATGCCCACTGTATGTTTGTGATCTACTGTTACTATAGCCCATCCACATCAAGGTTTGGCATATTGTGCGCTCAGGGAAGTTCTTTTGCACAACACTCTGGTAGTGCATAATTATTTGACTTATTGTCAGCTTGAACCAGTCTGGCTAATCTCCTCTAACTTCTCATTAATGAGGTATTTTTGCCTACAGATCTGCCATACACTGGATTTCTTCTGTTTTTCTTTTGCACCATTCTTTGTCAACTGTAGAGATGGTTGAGCATGAGATAAATAGTTTCCAAGGTACTAAATCCATCTCATCTGGCACCAACGATCAGTTCACAATCACATTTCTTCCCCATTCTGATATTTGGTCTAAACAACAACTGGACCTCTTGACCATGTCTCCTTGTTTTTATGCATTGAGTTGCTGTACTTGATTGGCCGATTAGACATTTGCATTAATGAACAGGTGAACCATGTAACCAGATGAAAAACCAATTATTGTGAGATCTGTAAGACAGTTTGCAACTTTGTAAAGTGAAATTAAGTTAAAACTGAATTTGTTTAATGAGGTAATAATTTTTAATCAAAATGGACTTCAAGTTATAAAGGTTAACTTTCCAGCAGCACTTGCTGGTGGGGAATCCAGTCTACCAACATCATGAAATTATATATGCACTTTTCATGATTTTCTTTTCATTAAAGTAAATGATGAAATGCTAAGGATGAATATGAGAGTTGCATATTTGCAAAATTAGCTCAATAATGCCATGCTGTGTTTCATTTTACATTTTATTAGTTCCTTAACGAGCTACAAACAGGGCATGCTGTTCCCTTGCATTCCTGATGATCCAGCAGTTTTAACTCTTTGTCTGCATGATAATAGAAGAGTGTTAATAAAACACTCAGTTGGTTTCTTTTTAAATAAAATGAAGTGCATGCATGCAAGCCTGGGGGCGAGTATTCAGACCTTCAGCAAGCCAAGTCCATTACACGCAAAAGATCTCGTCTGTTTCAACCTCATGACAAAAGAGCACGTTTGTGAATCAGCTGCACAAATAATTCTGCTTTAACTAGCAGAATTTTGTAACAAAATCTAATGATATTATATTAACTTTATTATGCACTTAGAACTGCTCCACTATACTATATAGGCACATAAATCCTGCATTAAAATAAAATGGATTAACTTTATTCTGTTGTTTTTGTGTCTAATGGGAATTTATGTTCAATTATTTTGATAGAATCAGAATAATGTGAACAATAATGTAGATATATTTTAATGTATTAGAACACTCTAGCACAGAAACAGACCATTCAACCCATCTATTCCATGTTGAACTATTCTTCAGCATAGTTTCATCAACGTGCACCTGGACCAATAGAGTCATAGAACATCATATTCTTTGTTTAGTCTTGTGAATTTATATCCAGAAATAAAATTGCATTGATAAAACCCACACACATTATGTGTTGTTCATGAATAGTGAAGAGAATCCTTGCTGATACCCAAAGAGATTCCAATTAGATTTCCATTGTGCTGATGAAATGTAACTATATTCTTTGAAGAATTAGATAATTTCTCAGCTCTAATGTCATGAAATTTTGAAAGCTAAATTACAGTTTTCGGATCATGAAGGTGCAAGAAAAAAATAGTCATGGTTGAATGACAGAGCAGACTTGATGGCCTGAATGGTCTAATTCTGCCTTTATATTATATGGTTTTAAGAGAAAAGCTACCTTGTGCATCAGAGCTGATGTTATCTATGTGTACATGCAATGGTTTTTGAGCAGCACTGTGAATAAACATAATGCTATTTATGCCACTTTTCCCAAGATTCTTCTGTAAATCAAGCTGAATGTCAAAAATTTCTGTAAATAATTCACTGTACTACCTCATGCTTCATATATCAATGATTATCAAATATCCACCCTAATTTTATCTCACTTTAGAAAAAAATTGTCACCTAGTTCAGAAATTAGATTATGTGTACGAAGATCCTCAAAAGTATAATCTGAAAGCAGTTTTCATGACCAGAAGTTGATTTGAACTATAGTAATCCAATATAATATTGATGCATTTTAATCTACAAATGTTTTCCTTTCTCACCTGAGACCTTGCTTCACCAGCTTTGTAATGACATTTTTCAAGATTCTCCCCATTCTCTTTCAGAAACAAGAGAAAATCTGTAGATGCTGCAAATCCAAAAAACACACTCTAAATGTGACAGGAACTCAGAAGGCCAGGCAGCATCTATGGCAAACAGTAAACAGTCGATGTTTTGACCGAGACCCTTCATCAGGACTCATGAAGGGTCTCAGCCTGAAACATCGATTGTTTACTCTTTTCCATTGATGCTGCCTGGCCTGCTGAGTTCCTCCAGTATTTTGTGTGCATTTCCCGGTTTCTTAGTTTATTTCCCTTTTCGGATAATGATAACTTGCTCTTGTGTTCCATTGTAAGAATTTTTCTCTGGTTGTATTTCGTTCACTGTGATTTTCAGTTATTAATCAGTGAAGTTTCCCTTGAATATTCTGTTTTACCATCACTTATGCTAGTTCTATAACACACAATTTGAACATCTGATATCAATTGATATGTTTCATTTTATCTCAAATGGTGGAACTCTTTAAACTCATTAAAAACAAGATGCTGGAAACAGTCATAGAAAATAGAACACAGAATATCAAAATCAACACCATGTAACCTACTCTAGAAACTGCCTAGAATTTCCCTACTGCATAGCTCTCTATTTTCTAAACTCCACATACACCTGATTTAGCTGACATTGACCTGTTCAACATCAACCAACAGCACTAGAATGGCTGGCTGTCTGGTGTGACAAGCTATGAAAATGACCTCCTTAAGAGTCTCTTAAAAGACCCTATTGTATTCGCCTCCACCACCATCACTGGCAGTGCATTCCACACATCCACCACTCTCTGTCTGAAAAACTTACCTCTGACATCCCCTCGGTACCTCCTTCCAAGCACCTTAAAATTATGCCCCCTCGTGTTAGCCATTTCACCCCTGGGAAAAAGCCTCTGCCTATCCACACAATCAATGCCTCTCATCATCTTACACAACTCTATCAGATCACCTCTAATCCTCCATCACTCCAAGGAGAAAAGACCGAGTTCACTCAACCTATTGTCAAAAGGCATGCCCTCCAATCCAGGCAACGTCCTTGTAAATCTCCTCCACACTCTCTCTATAGTATCCACATAACTTCCTGTAGTGAGGTGACCAGAACTGAACACAGTGCTCCAAGTGGGGTCTAACTCAGGTCATATATAGCTGTAACATTACCTCACGGCTCTTGAACTCATTCCCATGGTTGATGAAGGCCAACACACCATATGCATTTGTAGCAATGCTGTCAATCTGTGCAGCATCTTTGAGTGTCCTATGCACATGGACCCCAAGATCTTGCTGATCTTCCACACTGCCAAGGGTTTTACCATCATTAATATATTCTGTCTTCAAATTTGACCGATTGAAATAAACCACACTTATCTGGGTTGAACTCCATCTGCCATTTCTCAGCCCAGTTCTGCATCTTATCAATCTCCCGCTGTAGCCTCTGACACCCCTCCACACTATCCACAACACCTCCAGTTATTTTCTCATCAGCAAACTTACTAACCCACCTTTCTACTTTCTCATCCGGGTCATTTATAAAAATCACAAAAGGAGGGGTCCAAGAACAGATGCCTGTGGAACACCACTGGTCACTGTCTTCCATGTAGAATACAGATGATCTACACCCACCTTCTGTGGGCAAGCCAATTCTGTATCTACAAAGCAAGGTCTCCTTGTATCCCAAGCCTCAGTAATTTCTGAATGAGCCTTGCATGGGGAACCTTATCAAATACCATATACACTAC
Organism: Hypanus sabinus; assembly: GCF_030144855.1. Taxonomy (NCBI): domain Eukaryota; kingdom Metazoa; phylum Chordata; class Chondrichthyes; order Myliobatiformes; family Dasyatidae; genus Hypanus; species Hypanus sabinus. Next base: position 127,692,932 of record NC_082710.1, on the reverse strand, counting down.
TTCCACTGCTCTACCTTCATCAATGTGCTTTGCTACATCCTCAAAGAATTTGTTCAGGTTTGTAAAGCATGTCCTTCCCTTGACAAAGCCATGCTGACTATCCCTAACCAGATTATGTCTCTCCAAATGCTCATAAATCCTGCCTTTTAGGATCTTCTCCAACGACTTGCCCACCGCTGAAGTAAGACTCACTGATCTATAATTTCCTGGATTACCTCTACTCCATTTCTTGAACAATGTGTGGAGCTTAGGAGGATGATGGTGCCGAATGACAACTCCTTTGCTTGCATTTTCAAAACACCTCTATTTCTAGCTTTAATATCTTTACTTTTCCCTTTCAGGGTTCTTTTGAAGACCCTGACCTGGAGCTACATGTTGACTTTGTTCTTTGCCACAGGGATCTGTCCTGGGACCCCTGCTCTTTGTGATCTTTATAAATGACCTGGATGAAGAGGCGGAAGGATGGGTAAGTTTGCAGATGACACAAAGGTTGGAGGAGTTGTGGATGGAGCTGTAGTTTGTCGAAGGTTATAAGAGGATATAGACAGAATGCAGAGTTGGGCAGAAATGTAGCAGATGGAGTTCAATCTGGATAAGTGTGAGGTGATACATTTTCAAAGGACAAACCAGAAGGCTGAGAACAGGGTTAATGGTAGGTTAGGTAAGAGTGTGGCGAACAGAGGGACCTTGGAGTTCAAATCCATACATCCCTCAAGGTCGCTGCACAGGTTGATAGGGTAGTTAAGAAGGCCTATGGGATGTTGGGCTTCATTAACAGGGAGACTGAATTCAAGAGCAGAGAGGTAATTTTGCAACTCTGCAAATCTCTGGTGAGACTCACTTAGAGTATTGTGTTCAATTCTGGTCACCTCTTTATAGGAAGGATATGGAAGCAATGGAGACGGTGCTGAGGAGATTTACCAGGATGTTACCTGGTTTGGAGAACAAGTCACATGAAGGAAGTTTAGCAGAGCTGGGACTTTTCTCTTTGGAGCGTAGAAGGATGAGAGGGACGATAGAGGTCTGCAAGATTATGAAAGGAATATATAGGGTGGAGAGCCAGTACCTGTTTTTCAGGGCACAAATAATGAACACCAGAGGGCATATGTACAAAGTTAAGGGAGGGAAGTTTAGGGGAGACATCAGGGGTATGTTTTTTACACAGAGGGTTCTGGGTGCCTGGATTGACTTCCCAGGGATGGTGGTGGAGGCTAAAACATTAGGGGTATTTAAGAGCCTCTTGGACAGGCACATGGATGAAAGAAAAATAGGTTACAGGGTAGTGTGGGTTTTAGTACTTTGTTTTAAAGAAATATATGGGTCGGTACAACATTGAGGGCCGAAGGGTCTGTACTGTGCTGTAGTATTCTAGTGGCTTGTGTCTATTGAATGGGACCTGCTCCTGGTGCCTGCTATTCGATATATGAGGACACGACCTAGAAGGCCAGTGCACCTTCAAGGTTCCGGGATTTCATGGCTTTGGAGGTGGGCGGACTCAAGGTCAAATCCTCTGCAGGAAACTGCTGTGTCATGTGAATACATGGAATATTGAAAGTAGTGAGCTGGCTGCTGGCTGTGTGCCTAGAGACTCACGTTCTTTGGGCACAGTGCTCAGAAAAAGTGACCCAACCAACGTTTAACATCGTAAATCAGTGAGTTGTTTGTTATGTCTCCCTTGTCACTGAGAAATTGACACATCTTATTTTCCCCTATTAGGGAGACAAAGACCCTGTGGTATGTAGAATTACCGGGTGAATGAGTAGTCTTTGGGGTACTGCAAGACTGTGTCTTTATTGATGCTTTGCTGCACACTTGAGTGCTCAGTGAGGGGATGCCGATGGTTTTTTCTGGTGGGGGCGACGTTGCTTTGCTGCTGCTTATGCATGGGAGGGGGGAGCTGGGGGGGCTTTGGTGTTCTAACATTTAACTGTCATTCATTCTTTGGGGCACTCCTCTGTTTTCATGGATGGTTGTGAAGAAAAATAATTTCAGGACATTTATTGTGTACATTTCTCTGACATTAAAATGTACCTTTTAAACTTTGAAAACTTTGAATCTTTCAATGCTCTGGTACTTCTCCCATCTCATTGATGAGGCAAAGGTGATCGCCAGTGGCTGAGCAATCTACTCACTTGCCAGAGTTGCCTAGGATATATCCCATCTGGTCCCAGTGACTTATCCAACTTAATACCTTTCTAGAGCTCCAGCACATCCACTTTCTTAATTTCTATACGCTCAATCATTTCAGTCCACTGTAAGTCATCCCCACAATTACCATGTTCCTTTTCACTGGTGAATACTGAGGCAAAGTACCTTCGTTACCTCTTCCAACTCCATGCACATGTTCCCATTATCGCTCCTGATTGGTTCTTTACTCACATGGCTTATTCTCTTGCTCTTCACATACTTGTAGAATGCCTTGGCATTTTCCTTAATCCTGCTCACCAAGGCTTTCTCATGACCCCCTCTAGCTCTCTAACTCATTCTTGAACTCCTTCCTGGCTCCTTCTTGTAATTTTCTAGAGCCCTAATAGAACCTAGTTTCTTGACCTTTCATAATATTTTCTTTTCTTCTCTGCTAGATTTCCTACATCCTTCATACACCAGGGTTCTTCTACCCTACCATCCTTTCCCAGCCTCATTCGAACATACCTATGTAGAATGCCATGCAAATGTTCCCTGTTTGTCATGATTCTGCCATGCATTTCCCTGAGAACATCTGCTCCCAATTTATGTTCCTAAGTTCCTGCCTAATAGCATCATATTTCCCCCTACCGCAATTAAATGTTTTCCCAAATTGCCTGCTCCTAACTCTCTCCAGAGCTAGGTAAAGGAGATAGAGTTTTGATCACTACCTCCCACATACTCTCCTACCGAGAGATCTGACACCTGGCCAGGTTCACTTCCCCAATATCAAAGCAAATACAGCCTCCCCTCTAGTTGGCTTATCTACATATTAGGCCAGGAAACCTTCCTGAAGACATCTAACAAAGTCCACCCCATCTAAACACCTTGCTCTAGGGAGATGCCAGTCAATATTAGGAAATTTAAAATCACCCATCACAATAACCCTGTTATTATTTTTGCACCATTCCAGAATCTGCCTCCTTATCTGCTCCTCGATGTCTCTGTTACTATTGGGGTGGGGGGTAATTTATTTTTTTAAAAACAGTAGAGTTTATGCCCCCTTCCTGTTTCTGACTTCCATCCACAATGACTCAATAGACAATCTCTCCATGACTTTCTCCTTTTCTGCAGCCATGATACTATCCCTGATTAGCAAAGCCACTACCGCACCTCTTTTCCCTCCCTCCCCATCCTTTTGAAAACAAAGTCTGACACACACAGCAGCCATTCATGCCCCTGAGACATCCAATTCTCTGTAATGGCCACAACATCACAGTTCCACATATTGATCCACACTCTAAGTTCATCTGCCTTACCTATGATATTCTTTGTATTAAAATAGACACATCTCAAACCATCTGGCTGAGTGTATCTTTGTTCTATCATCTGCTTATTCTTCCTCACAAAATCCCTACAAGCTGTCTCCACTTGTGCGCCAACTGCCCCATCATCCTCTGCCTCTTCACTTCAGTTCTCACCCTCCTGCAAATCTAGTTTAATCCCTTCCCGATAGCATTAGCAAACCCCTCCCAAGATATCGGATCCCCTCCAGTTCAGGTGCATCTTGTCACAGTTGTCCAGGTCACCCCTGCTCCAGAAAAGATTCCAGTGATCCAAGAACTTGAAATCCTTCCCCTTGCACCATCTCCTCAGCCACTCATTCATCTAAGAAGCAGTGTCTGTGAAAATATTTAATATTCTCCAGACTTTTAAGGAAAGCATAATGAGAATGTTCTTCTCTCAGAATACTGGGGATGTTGGGAATTTTCTACCTGCAAGATCTGTAAAGGCTGAGCCTTTAAGGATGAAGGTGTAGCTAACTGGACAATAGTGAAGTTAAGGATCATGGTGATCTGGTGATTTTCTGGTGGTGGAAGCAAATGTAATAGGGTCTTTTAAGATCTTCTTAGATGGGTACATCCCTCTATTAGGAAAATAGAGGGCTATGCACTGGAGAAATTCTAGCCAGTCTCTAGAGCAGGTTACATGGTTTGCACAGCATTGTGGGCCAAATGGCCTGTAATGTGCTGTAAATTTCTATGTTCTATGTTCTATGAGACTGGAGATAAGTTTAGTCAAGATCATGTTGAATAGGGGACATCACGTGATGACGTAGGATTGAGACGTGGGAATCCAGTTCTCCCGTAAAAAAACAGTAAAATAATGTTTAAGTGAAGAAAAGTTAGTAAATACTTTTTAAAACTTACTTATATACTACTCAGGATTGTCTTAAGATATTTCTCCTAATCAGAAGCAGAAGAAAACTACTACTTTGAAGACAACACAAGATGGAAAAGAATCAAGGCCGGCCGCCATGAAAGAGCCTTGGGCTCAAGTGCATTTTACCTCCGACGATACAGAACAGGAAACTGCGGCAACATCAACCGTTTCCAATAAAAAAGAGCAACAGGAATTGTGCATGCGTGAAGGAAGGGGCATGTGCAAACACGAGCAACCCAAACTACAAATCCCAGCTATGATCGGAACTGAAAGTGAAAGTGAATATGAGGTGGAATCAGATTCTCTGGATAAATCAGACGAAGATGAAGAGACAAACAAAGAAGAGCAACAGAAAGAGGTTGGAGTTGATATTGGAGACATAAAAAAAACTTTGGTGCAAATAATGCATGAATTAAAAGCAATAAAAGTAATAAAAAAGGATAATTAAAATATGAAGATTATGTTTGATAAAATGATGAAAAGACAGGACAAAATGGACAAGAAAATTAAAAACTTGGAAGAAACAACGGGAGACACCATTAATAGAGTGAATAAAATGGAAGATAATATTTCTGCCTGGACATCAGAAAGAAAATGGTTGTTGGAAAAAGTGGATATACTTGAAAATTTTAGCAGATGAAACAGTATTAAGATTGTTGGACTTAAAGAAGGTATAAAGTGAGAGGATCCAATAAATCTTTTTCAAAAATGGATTCCGGAAAGTTTGGAAATGGAAGAAGGAACCCAGTTAACTGAAATTGAAAGGGCTCACAGAGCCTTAAGATCAAGACCTCAAGTTGATCAAAACCCACGATCAATCTTAATAAAATGCTTAGGATATCAAGATAAAGAAAAGATCTTGAAAGTGGCTGCCCAACGGGCCATTGATGATAGATGGGAAAACAGTTCTTTTCTATCCTGATATAAGTTATGACCTTTTGAAGAGAAAGAAGGAATTTAATCCAGCGAAACAAGTTTTATGGGAAAAGGGTTATAAATTTATATTGTGCCACCCGGCATCCCTGATAATTTTTTTGGATGACAGAAAAAGAAGATCTTTTACTGATTATCAGGATGCAGAAGAATTTGCACAAGAAACTCCCAAATATTGGCGAACCACAGCCAAAGATTTAAAAGTGAAACAGATTAAAGATGAAGACAGGGACAGTGAATAGAGTTGATGGATGTTTAAGGACAGAAGAATATTTAAATATATTCTTAATTATATGATACAGGGGGAGAAAGGTAAAAATTTGAGAAATATTAATCGAGAGTAGTGATATTTTTTTTCTTCTCTTATATATATTTTTTATGTTACGGGGGAGCTGGGGGAACTTTGGATCGATCGCTACGGGATTCACGTGTGTAATCATGGTGATTGCCATGACCCGTACAACGGAGGGGGGTAATGTTGTGTTTTTTTTTTATTCACAACATTAGTAGGGGGTAATTTTGTTTATTTTTTTATAATCTATTTTTCTTTAATCTTTCTTTCTTTGCCTGGACAATCAGAGGGAGACACATAGCAACACAGAAAATTTTAAAAAGATTCCCCAAGGTACTATGAAAGTTGAAAAGTTAGGTATTACTATAGACTGGAGTAACCCTGTTAAAAATTATGACTAATTCACTGAATTTTTTTAAGTTTTAATGTTAATGGGCTTAATGGACTGGTGAAAAGAAAAAGAATTTTAACATACATTAAGAAAATGAAAATAGATGTAGCTTTTAGCTGCATTCCATTTGAAAAAATTACTTATAATTTATGAGATAAATATGAAATATTTCTGAAAATTTGTCATCCTTACTTACAAAAGATAGGATTAAACATATAGGTGCTCTGAAGATAAAATTATTGGTTATTTGGGGAAAGAAATAAATATATATACTAAAGCTATGAACTCCATGGAGCGTGTGGGGATCTTCCGATATCCAGGCAGTCTTTCTTTCTTTCTTTCTTTTTTTCTCTTTCTACAGGGATATGTTGGGGGGGAAGGGTTGATAATTTTTTTTCCTTCTGTAACCATTTGAAAATTCAATAAAAAAATTTATATAAAAAAAAGATCATGTTGAATAGTAGAGTAGTCTCAAAGAGCTGTATGGCCTGCTGCTGTCCTATGGTTTACACGTTCATACTCGTGCACCATACTTGTTCGGAATTTAGAGTATTGATCCGAGTAAATTTCATCATCAGCTGAAATTTTCAGTGTTGCATCCCAAAATATTCAAAATAAATAACGGAATTCCAGGCTATCAATCAGACTGAGAGATATTTCACTAATGAGGAATACTCATCTGGTATTCGACATCTGATTTTCAGCATCCTTTCATGCCTTTTCAAAGGATTAACTGAAGTGGAAGACTTCAGATATTTATAAGCAGGATTCCTTTGACCCATGTACCTTCTCGTTCAGGTAGACTTCCATTTGATAGGCCAAATCATTTGTTTCTTCCAATTCAACACCAAAAGGGAAATAGTGAAAAAGAAAGAAATAGGTGTTCCTCATGTTGAATTTGATTTCTTTTACATTCCATATCCCACTTACAGATTTCCATTGTCAGACAAACTGTGCAAGTAACTTAAAAATCTATTTAGGGAACATAGCATAAAAATCATCCTCATTTTCTTTCTCTAACTCAGGGTTTCTCAACCTGGGGTCTACGGACACCTTGCTTTATGGTATTAGTCCATAAAATAAAAACAGGTTAGGTACCCCTGCTCTAAGTGAATAATTTGTCATTGGCCATCTATTACATTTTACATCCAAAGATTTGCTTTATAGAATTAATTCTAGAATTGGAATATGATATGCAGCCACTACCATATTATAAAATAATTGCAATAGGCCCAGAACAAGATTCTTATTCTGACATATTATATGCTTCTGTATAAGAATGTAATTAATTATAATTTATAATTAATAGGCTATAAGTTAAATTGTTTGAAGAAAATGCTAGGAACTTTCTGAAGGTAATCACCTATTATGTGGTGATTTGAGGGATAACCAATGAGTGAAAGATATGGACCATAGTAAAAAGTTAATTTGATGCACAAACTCACTGTGCAATATCAGGAAAGGTTTCTCTTAATTTGAAGCTGATTATCTCAGCAGCCCTGGAAGGGAATCACTGTGGACTCAAATTTAATCCCTTCAGTGCATTGTTTTTAAAGCCAAAATTAGGAATGCTACTCCGTACTGTAAGATAGATGTAAAGAGATGTAACCTGAACATCTAATGATTCTTTTCTGTTACTATCCACAGATTTACATTATATATATCAGCAGAGGGTTATTTTCCATTTAGGTTACAATGTGTAAATTTTTGTTAATGGTGCCACAAATTTAGTTATTATTTTATTTAGAGATACAGCATGGTACAGGCCCTTCCAGCTCAATGAACTGCACCACCCAGTAACCCACTCTTTAACCCTAGCCGATCCAGAGAAGAATTTAAAATGATTAATTAACCTACTAACTGGTATGCCTTTGGACTGGTGGGAGGAAACCAGACAACTCAAAGGAAACCCACACAGTTCAAAAGGAGAACATACAAACTCCTTACAGACAGCATTAGAATTGAACTCTGAACTCCAGAATGCCCCGAGCTGTTATCATGTCACACTAACCATCATGCTAATTAATTTTATAATTTCTGGACAGGCAGTTTCTCTCAGCAGAAATTTATAATGTAAGTTACACGAATTCAGATTAATATATAGGTTTTTGATCCTAAAGGGGTTGGTCATTTGGGATGAAGGATGTGTGCAGATTATCACATGGCATTTGCACAGAGACTGAAAGGCCAACCCGATTGGCACAGCATTAGGCTGTGGAATTTCTCTGCTGTTATTCTGATGCAGAGCTTGACAGGTATTTAGCATGGGATAGCTTGAAACCCACAAGCAGCAACAAAAATAAAAGCAGTAAGTGGTATGTGGTCACTGGACCTTGTAGTTGCTTTTTCCAATTTGCACATAATGGAAGTCCTTCACTGAAAGGATCACCATCCTTTCCCAGAGGATGTTCATTGCTCCAAAACCATCTTTGGCAGTATCAGCTCCTTCTTATTATCAAACTATTGCAGCACAGGCTCTGTCATAGCTATATCCTTAATTTATTTAAACACTTGCTCATGAGCATCCAACCAACACTGTGTTGCCTTTATGGCATTTGTTTAGTTTATAATATTTTCGCTTTAGTAATTCGTTTGTTAGCATTTTCTAGTTAAAGTTAAGATTGTTTAAAGTAAATTAGTTGTCTGTGATATATCGCGGCATGTGATAACGTCACACCCGGTTTCGCCGCATCTTGTGGGAAAATACTGGTTTAGAGAAATGGGAAGGAGGGGGCTCACATGTGCAGGATCAGCGCAAGAAAAGTTTCTTTCTACGCACTAGAAACATCAGTGAAGCAACGCCGTAAGTTCATGAGATCATCGATGTGTTGAATTAAAAATGTTAACGCTGATTCTGTTAAAAGTAATGACGGTTGATAAGGTTTATGTTTTTGTTAGCTCAAGAGTTGCGGATAGTTTGTGTTGAAGTGTATTTAAAGCAGTCAATGGCATAGGTGGATTCTGACTGTATGCTGCACTTTAGTGTGATGTAGTTGTTGTAGTTTTACTTTTGCAAGTATTTACAATGTAAATGTGATATCAACAAGGAAACAAATACTGTATACATTTTGTATTGTTTTATCAACAGTTTTCACCATACATTAATGAGAAAGAGTGAACAGCAAACGGTTAATCTCACTGCGATCTTGTTTTCATAGACTACAGTTTACCTCGGTGTTTAGTTCAGAGTTCTCTTACACCTGAGCGAGTACACTACAAACACCATTCCACATCATTCTGCGTCAGATGTCTGGGTGATTCGCTGACGGGAGAAATAGTTTCAGATAACACTTAAATACTCAATTATTAGCTCAGAGTTTTTCCTTTAAGTGCAAGATAAAAATTTAAAGTTTTTCAAAAGGTTACATGAAGTTTACAGCAAAAGTAAAGATAGAATTGGAATAGGAAACAGGATAAAAGCAAGAAGTGAGCTGGTAGTTGCCGAAGGATTAGTACCTGCATTAGATGAAGGCACAAAAATGTTGTTAGAGAGGTAGAGAGAGAGGGGGAGTGAGAGTGAGTGTGTGTGTGTGTGAGAGAGAGAGTGAGTCAGAGAGAGAGAAAGGGAGAGAGAGAGAGAGAGAGGTAGAGAGGAAGAGGCCAATACAAATAAGGAGTTTAATTCACTTGTTGCAGGGGTGGGGTAGTTCTATTTAATACAAATTGTTATGGTTTAAGTCAAATTTTCTGCATAACTTAGCAAAGATAAACTACTTCCTACTGCTGAAGTAACACTAATGTTCAAGTTAGATAAAACTGATCTGCCATGAATTTTAAAGCTAGGAAGAGAATTCACAAATAATTGTTTACGTGGAGATGTAAAGCTTGGAACAGAATGTAGGATATTGAATCTATTAATCAACAAAAATGAATTGTTTAATTGCCATATTCAAAGTTGGCTAGAAAGAAAAGTAACAATGCAAACTCTATCTGCTCCAAGAAAATTTGAGATTTGTTAATTTTAATAAACAGAGATTTTAAGAAACTGTAATTTTAGACAATTAATATTATCTTGCATGTAGATGCATGCATTTTAATAATGTACATGATACCAACGGTTATTGATAAGTTCATGGCCTATGGTGGAAGGAGATGAGTTATACAGCTCTCGTTACATGCACATGCAGTTCAACTCTTTGAGTGATTATGCAAAAAGTTTGAAGTTAATAACTCATCGGGGTGATTGATAAGTCAGTGGCCTAAAGTAGAAGGAATTGAATTGAATTGAATTTCGGTTTATTGTCATTTAGAAAACACAACTGCAATGCAGTTAAAAAATGAGACACCATTACCCCAGAATGATATCACAAAAGCACACAGCAAAACAGACTACAGCAGAAAATCCACATAATGTTTGGCAATCCCCAAATCCAGAGTCCAGAGAGACTGCTGCGTATTAATATCACGCTACCATCTTAGCACGTTCCTCGGAAAGGAGCTCCAAATCCACCAGACAAAACAAAACTACCCAGACACACCAGGTCAGGAGACCAACTCTACCACCCAACAAACCAAAAACTAAAGCTACAAGACCTACACAAAACCACAAAGTTACAACATAGAGTTACAACAGTGCCTACAATACCATAATTGATTTAAAAAACAGACCATGGGCACAGTAAAAAATAATCCAAAGATATTAAAAGGCTATAAGTTCGAAAGGAACCACCACACAGTTTCCACAAGTCCTCAGGGTCCCGATAGACTTGTCATCCCACGCAGGTGGCAGAAGGGAATACCCCCACTATGGACATCCATGGTGCCGCTGGACTCAGCCTCACAGACACAGCACACAATGAAAGCTCCACTGGACCCAGCCTCATAGTCACAGCACACAGTGAAAGCGCCCTGACTGCAGCGGACTCCGAGCCCATCGAACCGCCGAGACTCTGACCATCCCCTCCGGCACAGCCTCTCCGAGCACCATCCTCTGCCGAGTGCACTACGATGCCCCCACAGCCAGCCACCAGCAACACGACCCCGAGGACTGAGGCCTGTTCTTCTCAGCAGAGACCCAGACCCCACACCAGCAGCAGCAACGAAGAGGGCCTTCCTGGAGATTTCCAGATGTTCCTCCGTGCTCCTACGTCCGTTTTTCATCAGATTAGGATTGTGCATGGCACCCCGCTTGACAAATAACAGACATCAACTCTGGAGAGGCCACTGCAAAATGCGTCACGCCGCCATCTTGAACTTAAACATGATGGACATGATGAACGTGATGCAGATGAGTTATTAACTTCAAACTTTCTGCGTAACCAAAGAGTTGACCTGCATGTGCATGTAATGAGAGCTGTGTAACTCATCTCTTTCTACCTTAGGCCACAAACTTACCCATCACTCATCTACGGACACTTTCTGGAGGTCCAAGATCCATATGCTCCACGACTGCTGGACTAAGTGTATAAATGTAGGAGGGGACTATGTTGAAAAATAAATGTGCTAGGTTTTCTAAAATTGACTCCTTCTACCTTAGGCCACAATCTTATCAATCACCCCTCGTATTTTATGTATAATTTCAGATGTATCTCCCTTGAGCATTGCATGCATAACAATTCATATTAATTCACATAGTAGGGGTTTGAAGTGGATGGAGTGTTATTTATTCACAAGCTTAATGAAGAAAAAATATTGTTTTTCAGAGTGTTATTTTAATGAGAAAGATTATTATGGCATAAAAACTGAAATAGAAACAGAAACAATTATAGATCATTCTTGAAATGAAATTGATGAAGTAGTTTGAAAATGTGTATTTAATATTGATTATGAGGAAGGAATTTTAAAACTCTGTCCCCTTTCACTTGGGGCTCTCCTTCAGACTGGGTTTCAAACATGGCTGAAGAAGCATTTAGAAAGTGTGCTGCAGATAGAAGGGCTCAGGTGCACACTTAGATAAGTACCTGCTTGTTGAATGTTTGGTGTTGTAACTTGGGACTTAACAAAGTAACCGTTCACGGTAGAAGTGTTACTGAGTGTTTCGTGTTATGTAATGGGGGAGCTTAGATAAGTACTTGTTTGACTTAAATGCTCATTTGAGTGTTTTGCTGTTTATTTGTAAACAAGTAGTGAATATGCTTACTTACAGTCAGTATCATCTACCCATTTACCGAATCTATTAATCTGCATGATACCATCCGGATGAAATACCTTGCTCCAGCAATCATGCTTGAATATTCAAATGTGTCTTGTCAATTACCATGTGGCACCACGTTAGTGTAGCATTTTGCACAATGTTGTTACAGATCTGTGCACTCTGGAGTTTGGCATTCAATTCCAGCATCCTCTGTAAATGTGTACATCCTTCCATGAGCACAGTCGAGTACTTTACCTTAGTCCACATCAATTAGGATTTCCTAGTGGCCAGCCCTTTTAATTCCAATAACTATTTCCATTCTGACATGTTGGTCCATGGCCTCCTGGACTGCCAAGATGAAGCTAACTTCAGGTTAGAAGAGCAACATTTCATACCCTATCTGTGTAGCCTCCAACCTGATGAGATAAACCTGGTAAACTCTCACCTGGCAATTTTTTCTCTCCCCCTTCTCACTTCTTCAATTTCCCATGCCAGCTCTCTCTTATCACTTCTCTTCTCCTTATTGCCTACTACGTCCCCCTGGTGTCCATCCTTATTCCCTTTCTCCCACGGTCTACTCTCCTCTTCCATTAGATTCCTTTTTCTTCAGCCCCTTTCCTTTTCCACTTATCACCTCTCAGCTTCTCACTTCGTTCTTCCTCCCCATCTCCCTATCTTTCTGGTTTCACCTATCATTTTTTAGTTTTTATGTCTTCCCCTCTTCCCACGATCTTATTCTGTCTTCTTCCTCCTTCCTTTTCAGTCCTGATGTAGAGTCTCAGCCCGAAATGCCTTCTCTTCATTCTTCTCCATAGATGGTGCCTGACCTGCTCGTTTTCTCCAGCATTTTGTACCTGTTACTTTGGATATTTGCTACTTGACATTTATGAAAATTATACCAAAAGTAATGAAACAAAATACAATCTGCTGGAGAAACTCAGGGGATCAAGCAAAATCTAGGAAAAAAAGGAATCATTGAGCTGCGTGGCCTTGATACAAGGTTTTAACCTGAAAAGCCAATTATTAATTTCATCTCATAGATGCCTTGACTTGCAGAGCTCTTCCACTGAATTGTTTGTTGCTCTGAATTCCAGCATATACAATCACTTGCACCTCCAAAAGCAATGAATGCTGTATAAATGCTTAAAATGAAAATTAAAATGTTTTTATGATGTAAGATATTTTTATGACTTTTTTTTTAAAGGGGAATTATTGTCTATGTATTTTCACAGTGTCTAACATTAAGGGTGGGTTAAGGGTGAAAAGTGAAAAATTTAAGTGGAACAGAAGGAGACACTTTTTTGTTCAGAGGGTCATAGGAGTATGGAATGAGCTGCCACTGGTCCATACAAGCTTGATTTCAAAATTTAAGAGAAGCTTGGATAGGTACATGGATGGCAGGGGTATGATGGGCTATGGCCCGGGTGGAGGTCAATAGAGTAGGCAGCTTAAAAGGTTCAACATGGAGTAGGTGGCTGAAGGACCTTTTTCTGAGCTGTACTTTTCTCTGACCGTATGACTCGATTAGTTAGAGCTTTGCCGTTCTTGGGTTTTAAAAGGTCTTGCATAGCAAACTGTGAAGGAGGATATCAAGGTCCTGACTGCAGAGAGGAAACAATAAAGAATCTTATTAAGCAATCAGAATTAAGAATTTTAAAGTTGACAGTGCAAAGAATGATAAGTGCATATTACGATGGGTGACTTGAAATCAGATACAAAATCAAGCAGAGAACAAATGCTTGTTTAAGACCCTTGGATGAAAAGTGAGAACTATATATACATCAGCTGTTTAAGATCCAAGGACAAAAATTGAAGGAATGATGCCACTTTATTCTTCAGTACTGTCGAGATCGATATTAATTATTGCCACACAATATTGTTAAAAAGAGAGATCACTGAGTTTAACTCATCGTTATCACAATGAAAAAGTGCAAACTAAGGAAAATAAATTTCAGTTATGGAGAACTAAGATAACGGGTTGAAAAATGTACCTTATTATATATGCTGAACAACACTGCAGCATAATGAGCATTTAACAAAGGAGAGTACAATCCAGGAACAGGTGCTCCAGCTCAAAGTACTGATTTAATCTAATCCCATCTGTCTACACATGGGATGCATCTTTCCATTCTTTGAAAAGTTGCTATTGTTTCAGTTTCCACCAAATCCTTTGGCAGTCCATTCATAGCACCTATTAATTTCAGTATTAAAAAATGCTTCATACATCTCCTTTAAACTTTCCCCCTCTCACCTTAAATCTAGGACATCTGCTATTGCATATTTCCAATCTGGGATAAACACTCTAATTATCTACCCTAGCCATACCTCACATAATTCTATTAATTTCTATTGGGTTGCATCTCAGCCTATGATGCTCCGAAGAAAAAAATCCAAGTTTACACAAGAATATTATTGACAAGTATAGCTAATACATTTGACCCACATGACATTTTGTGGACCTCTTCTGCACCATCTCCAAATCTGCATGTTCTTCGTGTAATCAGAAAGACACACAAGGTTTGAGGAAGTTTGGTATGTTACCAAAAACTGTAGCAAATTTCTATAAATGTACCATGAGGAGCATTTTGACTGATTGCATCACTATCTGGTATGAAGGCTCCAAAGCACAGGATCAGAAAAAGCTGCAGAGGACTGTAGACTCAACCAGCATTAGCCTCACCACCATTGATGACATTTTCAAAAGCTGATCCCTCAGGAAGGTGGTGTCGATCATGAAGGCACATCACCACCCAGGATATGCTCTCTTCTCATTACTACCATCAGGGAGGAGATACAGGAGCCTGAAGGTGCATACTCAACATTTTAAAATCAGCTTCTTCCTCTCTGCCATCAAATTTCTGAACATGAACCATAAACATTACTTCACTATGGTGTTCTTTTTTGCATTATTTATTTTTTTAACATATTCTTATTGTAACCTATATCAATTTTTATATATTACTCTGTTTATATATACTCTTTGTTCCTAAGTTAGTCACAGTGGGGTGGTAGTGGGGATAAGCTCCCACTGCCTCTATTGTGCTCCATATGGCATGCAACTCTAACAGCCTCTGACAACCAAGTCCAACTCTTGACCTTCACGTGTGACTTAGCTAATCTCGGTGGACCTGTTTCTACTGACAAGGGGCAAAGGCTGACCACTGGCGCTTCAAAACCAGTTGCTCTGGGCAGCTGGGGCACATCAGCCTTGAACGGCAACCCGCCTGGGAAAAGGAAAACGCTGATTTTAAACCTCTGCTGCCTTGCGGCCATACCCACACATGGGAAAGGTTTCAGGTGTGAACCCCAAGGAAGAAATCCAGAGTTGGCTCCTTGAGGCAGTTTGATGTTGTTTACAACTTCACTCTGGCAACTGGTGCCAAACTGTATCAGCACTTTCCCTTCCCTTGGACTACATCAATGACGTGGAGATGGGGAACCCACTGCATGGGCAACAGCCGGTTCTTCAAATCTTCCCATCCAGGCTTGGTCCTCTGGAACCCATGGTCCCCTGGAATCAATGGCTGCCTACCACTCCGAACTGTTCCACAAAGCCACTAATTATACAACATACATCAGTGATAATAAATCCTATTTTGATTTTGTTTTCGATTCAACACCGCTGATGCAAACTAATCAAAGTTTTATGAAGTTGCAACATTGCCTCACATCGTTTACACTCAAAATCCTGACTAATCAAGATAAGCATATCATACACCTTCCCTACCACTGTATTCCCATGTGGATAGAGAATTTTCTCGTCAAGAAGCAATTTATTTATTTATTTATTTATTGACATGCAGCATGGAGTTGGCCTTCTGGCCATTTAAGCTATGTCACCCAGCAATCCCCTGATTTAATCCTAGCCTAATCATAATTTACAATAACCGATTAACCTAACAACCGGTACGCCTTAGAATGTGGGAGAAAACCAGAGCACCCGGAGGAAACTCACCTGGTCACGGGCAGAACGTACAAACTCCTTACAGACAGGAGCAGGAATTGAATCCAGGTCACCAGTACTGCAATGCGCTGTGCTTACCACTATGCTACCATGCTGTTCCATTTTTACTTGGACTCCAAGATCCCTCTATCAATGCTCTTTAGGATCTTACCATTCATTGTGTACTTTCCTCCTGAATTGACCTTCCAAAGTGTCTGTATACAAACATTCAAATATTGTGTGTCTGTATATAAACAGTATTAAAATATTCTAAGTATCTGGATATAAACAACATTAAAAATATTCAGCTCTGTTTCTGAATTTGTATACAGAAGTAGCACAATATGTAAGCATTACTAACAGAGCTGCTTAACAAGTTTCTCTGCCACAACTTTTGAATATTTGAATCTAGCTATGAACCTTCACTTAGTCTCAAGAAACTACAATTTGCATAAACTCTAAAGAATCACCAGCCTTGCTATTAGTTCAGTTGTTGGGTATAACTGATCTCCCTCAATCATTCTCTTCATTATATTGTTACACTTTACTATCAGCTGCACAATTTCATTTGAAACTCTGATCGAATTTTACTTGTTCATATTTTTCTGCTCAGTATGCTTCAGGGCTGGAAGGGAGCAAATGATTCATGCCCATGACCTTTCATTAGAACTAGTAAAATTTAAGATAAAACAAGTTGCGTAGAAGCGAAGGGAGTGGGGGGATTGATTAGAAAACAAAACATATGATCTGTGGTAGGGTGGAGTTCAGAAGAAACTGGATGACACTGATAGTGATTGAGTCAGCTACAATATAACAATAGATGTACCTGGAGAAGAATTAAAAGGAAAGATGGATCCAATCTGGATTCCAGAACAGCATCTTGGCATAAAGTTTATTATGCTCCTATGTTAGATATATAAACTATCTGCCTACTATATTGTAAGCCCAGGAGAACACTTATTCCCCAAAATGGAATACAGCACAGCTTGATTTCTAGATCAATTTGTTCCTGGAATATTTCTAGTTATTCTGTTTCATAACCATCCAACATTCTATATTCAAATTAATTGCAATAAATAAAGTAAATAGCATGGCTAACATCAAATTTACCATTCATATATTCTATCATTTAGATGATCATTTCTCCCTTCCACATTTTCTTACAAATTAGGCTAAATTCATCAACACTATTCATAAACTTGTAGTTTATGAAAATAACACTATAATCTTGATTGTGCTGTAGTTTATTAAGCTTCAGGCAGAAAAAAAGCCATCTTAAGTAAGTCAACACCAACGTGACTGTGATGCAAATATAATTAATGAAATCCCTTACATCATTTTCAAACAACAATGAATTGTTTAAGCTTTGCTTGTGACTTGAAATCTTGATTTCTCAAATAAATTGCTTGATTTTCAGTGCTAAAGCAAATATTAGAATGACCACTGTGGACCCATGATACAGAAGGACGAGGACTCTAACAAAATGACATGACACCGACAGAGTTTCCATGTCAGATGCTCAATCATAGTCTTAGGTTACCTGAACCATTTGTGTTTGAACAATATTTAAAGCATCAGGTTGCCAAAGGGTATCATTTTTAAAGTGCTCCCTATATTTTTCTTGGAGTTATATGCATGACCTCTTCTAATATCACAAAAGCCTTCGACTTCATCAACTGGGATGCACTGTATGCATGCCACTTAAATTTGGCAACCCACAGAAACTCATCTCCAATTTATGTTGCTCCATGGTACCAACCAACAGTTTCACAACTGACTCAATTCCACCAAATCATCATTCTAAAATTTTTTCTCAATCTTTCTTACTATAAGTCTTCTCAGCTTCCATGGGAATGGAATAATCTTTAAAACTAATGCTAAGTTGTTCAGCCTGTTATCCAGATCATCCAAGCCTCAGTAGCCAAGCTGTGTTATGCATATGATGCTTGCATTTGCATTTACTTGTAAGCCATCATGAATTCAGTTATTGAAGTATCTAAGAGGATGATCCTTACACTCAACACTTGTAAGATAGAGATCCTCTGCTACCATGCCCTGGCTGCACTGCATTGCTCTCTTCCTGTAACTCAAGTTCACTTCCTAGCAAAGGCAGGAATCAACAAAGGAATCATCTTCAACATTACCTTTGGCTGAGTGAGGAAAGTGGTAGTTGAAGACCAAGATCTCAGATGTGGTACAAAGCTTGTGATCTACCACACATTTTTATGAGACCTAGGCTACCTATAGCAACTATATCAAGGCACTGAAAAGGTATCAACAATGTTTTTTTTTTTTTTTATTTTTTTTATTACTTTTTTTTAAATAATTTTTTATTGCATTTTTAAATGATTACAAAGTATGAAAAAACAATGTATATAACCCATACCCCCTCCCCTTAACCCCTCCCCCCTAACTGCCCCATAGAAAAAAAAAAGAAAGAAAGAAAGAAAGAAAGAATGCCTGGTGGTTGGAAGATCTCCACATGCTCCATGGAGTTCGTAATAATTTTAATATGTATATTTATTTCTTTCCCCTAATAACCAATTGTTTCATCTTAAAAGCATCTATATATTTAATCCTGTCTTTTGTAAATAAGGGCTCCAAATTTTCAAAACTTTTACTGGAACAAATTACAGGAACACAATTTCCTCATAATCCAATATTATTTTTACTAGGTGATATTGAAGGGATAAAACCGAAACTCAAACTAAATAAGTATCAGAAAGAATTTATAAAAATTGCACTGGCAGTAGCCAAAAAAGCTATTGCAGTTACTTGGAAATCGGATACACATTTAAGTATAGATTCTTGGAAGAAAGAAATCTATGGTTGTATTCCATTAGAAAAAATTACTTATAATTTAAGAGATAAATATGAAACATTTTTGAAAATTTGGTATCAACAATGTTGATTATGCAAAATCCTCTAAATTCAAAGACAGTATATTCGCTTGCTGATTGTAATTTGCAAATGAACTAGACACGGTTTAGATTCATAGATCCCTTCAGCCCCATCCATGCATGCTGGCGAAGATGCCTTCCTGAGCCAATGGCGAGATTAGGCCTGTATCCCCTTAAACATTTCCTGAATCATGACCTCTCATTACCTGCTTGTTGGTCATCAGAAACTGGTTTCTAATGCCCATTTGCTTTATGAGGAGCAATTCATCTGCTAGAATAACTAGTCATCATGGGTCCTTCAGTTACAGGAATGGCTTTTGACATTATTCCAGAAAGCCAATGTAGTGAACAAACAGTAAACTGTAAACACAAAGTACGCTGCAGATACTGCAGTCAAATCAAGACGTACAAAAAAGCTGGATGAACTCAGCAGATCGGGCAGCATCCGTTGAAAGGAGCAGTCAATGTTTTGGGTCGAGACCCTTCGTCAGGACTAAAGAAGGAGGGGGCAGGGGCCCTATAAGGAGGGTGGGGGGAGGGTGGAAAACCAATCAGAGGAAAGGTCAAGGGGTGGGGGAGGGGAAACAGGTTGGGGATAGGCAGGAGAGGTGAAGAAGGAATCTAAGGGGAAAACACTATGGGTAGTAGAAGAAGGCAGAGTCATGAGAGGTAATAGGCAGCTGGAAGAGAAGACAGAGTGAAGGTGGGATGGGGCAAGGGAGAGGGAGGGGGAATTACTGGAAGTTGGAGAATTTAATGTTCATATCAAGTGGCTGGAGACTACCTAGAAGGTAGATGAGATGTTGTTCCTCCAACCGAAGTTTGGCCTCATCATGGCAGTAGAGGAGGCCATGTATGGACATATCCGAATGGGAATGTGAAGCAGAGTTGAAGTGAGTGGCAACCAGGAGATCCTGTTTGTTGTGGTGGACGGAGCGTAGGTGCTTGATGAAGCGGTCCCCCAATCTGCGTCGGGTCTCACCGATGTAGAGGAGGCCACACCGGGAGCACCAGATGCAATAGATAACCCCAACAGACTCACAAGTGAAGTGTTGCCTCACCTGGAAGGATTGTTTGGGGCCCTGAAAGGTGGTAATAGATTAGGTGTAGGGACAGGTGTAGCACTTAAGCTTGCAGGGATAAGTACCAGGTGGGAGATTTGTGGGGAGGGACGTGTGGACCAGGCAGTCATGGAGTGAACGATCCCTGCGAAAAGCAGAGAGGGTAGAGAGGGAAAGATGTCCTTAGTGGTGGGGTCCCGTTGAAGGTGGCATAAGTTGTGGGGGATAATATGCTGGATCTGGAGGCTGGTGGGGTGATAGGTGAGGACAAGGGGGACACGGTCCCTTTTGTGGTGATGGGAGGATGGGGTGAGGGCTGAAGTGCAGGAAATGGAGGAGATGCGGGTGAGGGCATCATTAATGATGGCAGAAGGGAAACCATGATTTAAAAAAAGAGGACATTTGGGATGTCCTGGAATGGAAGGCCTCATTCTTGGAGCAGATGGAGCGGAGACAGAGGAACTGGGAATAGGGAATAGAATTTTTGCATTGGGCAGGGTGGGAAGAGGTATAATCAAGGTAGTTATGGGAGTCAGTGGGTTTATAGAAGTTGTCAGTGGACAGTTTATCTCCAGAGATGGAGACCGAGAGATTGAGAAAGGGGAAACAAGTGTCCGAGATGGACCAAGTGAATTTGAGGACTGGGTGAAAGTTAGAGGCAAAGTCGATGAAATTGACGAGCTCAGCATGGGTGCAGGAAGCAGCACCAATGTAGTCGTCAATGTATCAAAGGAAAAGTTGGGGAGCGGTACCAGTATGTATTTGGAGCATAGACTGTTCCACATAACCCACGAAGAGGCAGGCATAGCTACGGCCCATGCGAGTGCCCATACTTACACCCTTGGTATGGAGAAAGTGAGAAGAGCCGAAAGAGAATTTATTAAGTGTGAGTACCAGTTCCGCCAACCTGAGGAGTGTGTTGAGGTCTATTGTCCAGAAAATAGCGGAGTGCTTTGAGTCCTTCTGGATGGGGAATCGAAGTCTATAAGGATTGGACATCCATTGTGAAAATGAAGTGGTCGGGACCAGTGAACTGGAAGTTATTGAAGAGGTGGAGGGCATGGGATGTATCCCAGATGTAGGTGGGGAGGGACTGAACTGTGGGTGACAAAATGGAGTCCAGGTAGGCAGATACAAGTTCGGTAGGACAGAAACAGACCGAAACTATAGGCCTACCAGGACAGTCAGGCTTATGGATCTTGGAGAGGAGGTAAAAGCGAGCAGTGCGGGGTGTGGGAATTATGAGTTTTTTGGCTGAGGATGGAAGTTCTCTGGAGTTGATAAGGGCAGTGATGGTACGGGAGACAATGGTTTGATGTTTTTTGGTTGGGTCCTGTTCCAGGGGTAAGTACGAGGAGGTGTCAGAGAGCTGCCATTTGGCCTCAGTGAGGTAGAGGTCCCTCTGCCAGACCACTACAGCACCAGCTTTGTCTGCGGGTTTGATGGTGAGGTTACGATTAGTGCGGAGAGAGTGGAGGGCAGTGCGTTCAAAGGGAGTGAGGCTGGAACAGGAGAGAGGAGTGGTGAAGTTGAGTCGGTTGATGTCTCGGCGACAGTTGGAGATGAAAAGATCGAGTGCAGGTAGAAGGCCCGGTGGGGGTGTCCAGGAGGCAGAGGAGGGTTGAAGACCAGAGAACGGGTCATCAATAGGGGGAGGGGAATACTTGTTAAAGTAGTAGGCTCGGAGACATAAGCGACGGAAGAAGAGTTCAGCATCATGCCGGGCACGGAAATCACTGAGGTGTGGATGGAGGGGGACAAAAGTGAGGCCCTTGCTGAGACAGAATGCTCTGCCTCAGAGAGGGGAAGGTCAGAGGGGATGGTGAAGACATGGCAAGGGTTGGGGCTGGGGTCATAGGAGGTCTCAGGAGGGAGAGGGGGGTTTGGATGTTCAGCGAGAGCGGGCTGAGGGGAGGATGAGGGATCAGAGGAATGGAGGGGAGATGAGGGGTGGAGGGAGGGTTGGGAGACGCAGAGAGGATGGGGGTAGTAGAGGAATAAGACAAGCGTGTATGACTGTGTATGCTGGAAAGCACAAAGGAAGGGTTTCTGCTCTTTGTGCAATTTGTTTATATTTTTCTAAATGATTAGGTACATTCAACTTTTATTTTAATAAGCAGTTTCAGATCTATTATGTCACTTCCTGTGCAGTCAGGAAGTAGTAAGTAGAAAAGTAAATTGGAAGGCTGTAGGCCAGAGGTTTATTTTAGGAGTGAAAGCAGTTTTTAAAGCTGTCTTGTTGTTTCCCCAGCAGAAGCATTACTTGAAGGCTGATGTATATTGTTTAGAAGCTAATCTCAATGCATCAATAAGATTTTGCTGAAATAGAATTTTTGAGTTTATTAGACAGTAACCCAGATGCTAATGGTTTATGCACACTACAAGTACTTACTTGTTGGAATCTTATAATTTTTACCTACAGAAAACTTAACATAGTTCTTACTTATCTGTGTATGTTTACTTGTGTGAATGGAATAATGTGGTAATTGTACTGTATTTTGTTTGTTTTCAGCTTCACTCCTTATTCACTATGTCATGCCATCAAGTCTGCAATAAAACCAAGGCGCTAAGAGGCTATACCATGACTCTCAAGTCATTTTTGAATGAAGTTTGGCTGACTGTCCAATTAATGTTACAACACTACGTCGAGGGCTGTATAAAGGGTATTCTTGGTGTACCTGTGGAGTCAATATGTTGTGGCACTCTGGAGAATTCACAGTGAAGTTTGAGATCATTCAGAATAACTTCACAAAATAGAATGATAAAGGATCCCAAATAGCTCCTTCATTTACTGAGGAAAGGAGATAACAGTTGATTCTAAAGGAGTTCAATGGATGGAGTAATCTGGGTTATGGCACACCTGAGTTGTATATGCTGGCATGCATACCATGTCTGTACAATCATTTGGAGTATTTTGTTGTTCAGTTGTTAAGTCGAGTCCAACTCTTTGTGACCCATGGTCCATACAGTCCAAAGGCAAGACTTGGAAGGAGATTGCCAGGTCTTTCTGCCACACAGATACTGCTGCTGCCCAGGTTGGGACCCGGCTGGGATTGAACTCAGGACCATCTGTCTTGAAGCCCAGTATTGATGGCACTGCACCACCAGCTGGCCCATTTGGAGTCTAAGATCCTCTAGAAGTAAAAGCTTCAAACTCTCTGTGAGCATTTGGAGCACAGAATGTTTCTTGGTTCACCCATGAAAATCCTGTTTAAGATTGATGCAGGTTCCCAGGTCGATATCAGGGTCTCCAGCAGTGCTTATACAATGATTCTGGGCTTCCCACCAAACTGCTGTGGTTTGAAAACAGTTAGGCATCTGTTACCACAAGCAAACCAGTGCAAAAAATTCCATCCATCTTCTATCAACAGCAGTTTCTGTCTGCACACATTCTGTCTCCCATTGTGATCCTGTCAGGCTCGATCTCCAATTCACTCGTGATGAATGTCCCTGAGTTAGTGTTTGTGAAAGACGCACTGATTGATGGCCAGTGCTCAGACAGTCAGTTATCAACTTCTGGGTGAAGAAATAAAGAAAGGAGAATTGCAATGGGTTCCTGATGAGCTGCACTTACTTGCTATTTCCTCACAAAAGTGATCATAAGTCACTAAGACAAGCTTTGTTGGTAGTTAAAGCTGGAAGTAGATGAATGGAAAGGAAGCACTTTGGAGAGGAGAGGCATGGATTAGCGCTGGAACATCCTATCAC
Organism: Hypanus sabinus; assembly: GCF_030144855.1. Classification (NCBI taxonomy): domain Eukaryota; kingdom Metazoa; phylum Chordata; class Chondrichthyes; order Myliobatiformes; family Dasyatidae; genus Hypanus; species Hypanus sabinus. The sequence continues at coordinate 127,669,284 of NC_082710.1, read as the reverse complement.
TGACACCAAATAGAATATTATATTGGAGTTTCCAATCTTTATTATATGTTTCACTGGCACAATGCTGTTTAGAATGGTGATTTTTAGAAGGTGAAACTTCCTTGTCTTCCTGGATTTGCTACTGCTTTGCTCCTGACCACCTTCCTTTAGGCTCAATATTCCATGATTACCTACCTGTGAGCTCCCTGTCTCTGAAATTCACGCAACCCATTTTGACAGCACTGAATTCCTATCATTGATTATGAACTATACGATACTGCCCGCCAATTCAGTTTGCTGTAGATCTTTAAATCTTGAGCAGACCATTGCATAGTGTCCTCAAGCAAGCAAACTGCCAATCAACTATATGAGAGACTTCAATGGAAGGCTCGCCATTCATTATTTAATTGTAATATTCATTTTATTTTTGTTCTGTTTTGTCTTTATTGTGTTTGTTCTTGTAAAAAATTTTTAATTTATGCTTTCTTGAGAATGCTGCTTACATAATGCATGATTCATTGTACCAATGCATACATGTACTTGTGAATATGACAACAAACTCCACTTTTGACTTCTGATCATAATCTAATCCAACACATATCCCGTTGGAAAAGTTATGAAATCTGAAGACAAGATTAGGTTCTGGTTCCATGTCACCAGAAGTAGGGCGGGTCTATTGGACTTAGTTATATTATTACCTCAGTGAGTAGAAGTGGTATGCTTGATCCAATATGTACATTCCAGCATGTCATATTGGATACAAACAATTTCTTGCAAGGCCAAGAATATTACTCCTCTACAATATACAGATTATCCATATATATGGTGGAATTTCACTCTGCTAAACTACCAATAATTATCTGGAATATATTTTTAAATATAATTTCCAGGAAATGGTCATCACAGCTAAGGCCAGCATCTAGAGCCCATTGCTTATAGTCTTTGAGATGTTGGGTGGAGAACAAGCTCCTTGAAATTCTGCTGACCTCATGGAAAAGACTCACTGTGCAAAACTGTAGAAGGTCAAAGGTAACAATGAAGAAATAGTGACACTTCCAGGTCTAATGGTGCAAATGTCAAAGAGATGTTTTGTTGTTTTATTCCCTTGTCATTCAATGGCTTCAAGTTTGTGGGGTTGAGAAGTGGCAATCAAGGACATGTGACATGTTGCAGGAGTACATGTAGCAGTCACGTGGTACCAGTGGCAGAGTACAGAGCCTATCTAGTGGAAGGTATTTCATCACAATCCTGATATGCCACATACATGATTGAGAGCTTTTATGAAGTCAGGAGGGGAGCCCTTATAATAGTAAACCCAAGCTTTGAATCATAAAACAACATGTATGTGGCCAATAGGTAGGATTTTGTTCAATAGTGACTATGGGTCCGACACACTAAAGGGATCTGATATTGTTGACACCATTGAAATTCATATCGAGGAGGGGCAATTTTCAAGAACACTTAATGGGAAATCTATATCTGCCGCTTCCATAGTAAATGTTACCTGTCATCAGCAAACAGATATTCTCCAGGTACAGGTTCTCAACGTCTTGCGATATAACAGCCAAAGAAATGGCTAAATAAATGCATTTGACATATGGCAAAGCATAATGAAATTAATTATTGGAACTTCAATTTTTTTTCTCAAAGAAAGGACTTATTATCAACATCATATGTCACTACATCTGCAGTGAAGTTTTGCTTGTTCATATGATCCCCCAGTGTGGAGATTAAATCAAAGCATAAAGAAATAACTCTCTGGAATAAGCCTTACCTTGTAGCACAATACAGTTCCAATCTTGTAACAAGGTAGCTGAAGAGCAGAATGGATAGTATTTTAAATTAGAAATGACATTATTCATAAGGTATTGAATGTTGTATTATTTTCGTAATGACTCATAAGACTTTAATGTCAACTTTTTTACACAAAACAATATGAGACCACTTTCTGACTTTACAAAGAAAACTTTCTCTTTTACGAAGTTAATTAGAATTTGTCACAGAGCACCGCACCTTTGTTAATTCATTCACCTATCTGTGTTTAGTGTTTTGCTCTCCCATTCTTGGAAGATTCCATTCCCTAATTTGATACCATATACAAATTAAATGCCCTTAATTTTGTGCCAAACTCTGAATTACTTATGCATATCTAACATTCAATTGCGATCAGCATTGATCCCCGGGGGAGTTTGTCATTACAGATACCATTCCACACAAGTTATGAGATGCTTTTGCTTTCTCTGTTTATGTCAGTGATTTAGTCTCTAAAAGGATTGCCTTCAATTGTGTGTCTTGGAGAAGAGAAGCTAATAGGAATTGTGACCTTAAGAGCCACTGACACTGCAAAGTGCTTTGAGAAAAAGTGTTCATAAGTTCAATTGCATTGTAGACTGTAGCAGTTGTGGTGGCTTTATGAAATGACAGTTTTGCAGATGCTGCTCCTCTAGAAATAACCTGTCAGTGTAGATGCTGTGGAGCTCCCAGTAAATATGTACAAAACTCTGATACCATCTGAGCACCACGTTACTGATCTTCATTCAACAAACTTGAACAGGGTGTCTAGTTTGATGGGAAAATGCTGAGGAGGCAACTGCTATAACAAATATCCTGCCTGGGATTGTAAGTGGCTACTTAAGCAGAAGGGGCCTTTTATAGCAGTTTTGTGGCCTGATTCTGTGTCACTTAAACTAAGCCTATGCAAGCGAGCTGGAAATACAACTCGAGTAAGATCAGCTTTGTTACATGTTTTATTGTTGTCTTTAGGGTTCTCTATTAATAGATATTTATGTTGTCAAGTGGAGGCAAATATGAATAGTCTGGAGAGATATTACAGTCATCATTGACGAGGTGGTTAAGAGGGCCAGTTTCTGTGACATATGTTTCTATGATTCTAATCACCTCCCCACTCTCCTAAACTCACCATAATTAACCACCTCTTGACTAACAATTGCCCTATAGCACTCTGTGAACATCATCCTCTACTTCACAACAAGCACTGACTTGTCTACCTCTACTCTATATCTGTCACTAATCTCCAACAGTTACTCCCCATAGGTAATCCCCACTCTCAACCTCATTATCCTCACCCTCCCCCAGTCCCCTCATGAGCCTTTTTGTCATTCAACCTCCCCCTCTCACAGACCCATTTCCTCAGCTTATTTTGTGCAGACAAAATTTCCAAAGTCCTTGTGCTGATACAAAAGACTTTGAATCTCGGCATTCCTAGGTATTACTGAATTTTCCAGAAATAGACCAACAAAAAAAATACAGCAGTCACAAGAGACCGCAGATGCTGTAATCTGGAACGAAAATGCAAACCATGGGTGAAACTCAGTGAGTTGAGCAACAATTGTGGGGTAAAAGAAATTGACAGTGTTTCAAATCGAGACCGTGCATCAGAACTGAGTGTAATCAGTGTAAGGAGATGATAAGAGAGTGGTTTAAAAAAAAACAAATTTTCCCCTGCCCAGCAACTGCTTTGTTGTCATAAACTTCAATTAGTTGGAAAAGCCTGAATGAATGGTATCAAAATCAAGTCTTTATTCTTCAGTTTCTCATTTAGCCCATGTCAGAAACCCTGGATGTTTGACATATACACAGGCATGAGGATGAACCAGGGCCAATGAAACAGTAATAATGGAGCATATGACACAACAATATAATTCTCAGCACACCTCATCTCCGTGGAATTTTTTTGAAACTTAGTAGCTCACTTCCCTTTGCTGGTGCACTAGAATGGGCAGAGGAAGTGGAGAAGAGATCAGCAATTCAGTGATACATAAATTTTCCAATTTTTCTACTTGAATCTGATGGATTTCTTGTTTTATTGAAGAATGTCACTGGTTAGAACTATGTAACATTTGCAAGCAGATGTTGAGGCAGATTGTGATACTCTGCTCTTAAGGGGGCTACAATGATGCACCAGTTAATGCATTTGCTCCTGACCTCAAGTGCTGTCATTGTGGACAATTACCATACGACCATATGACCATTAGACAAGGAACAGAATCCGTCCATTTGGCCCTTCGAGTCTGTTCAGCTATTCCATTATGGCAGATTTATATTCGCTCTTAATCCCATTTTTTCCTGCCTTCTCTTTGTAACCTTTGATGCCCTTTCCAATCAAAAAAATATCAACCTATGCTTTAAATATACAATGACTTGGCCTCCATGGTAGCCTATGGCAATGAATCGCACAGATTTACCATACTCTGGCTAAAGCAATTCCTTCTCATCTCTAATCTAAAGGAATGCCCTTTAATTCAGAGGCTGTGGCCTCTGGTCCCAGAATCTACAACTATGGGAAACATCCTCTCCACGTCCATTCTATTCAGGTTGGTTTCAATAGATCCCCCTCATTTTTCTAAACTTTAGCAAGTATAAGCTCAGAGGCAAGCTTCTCCTACATTAACCCTTTCATTCCTGGGATCATTCTCGTAAACCTTCTTTGGACCTTTTCCAGTGCCAGAACATCTTTTCTTATATATTTGGATCAAAATTCCTTATGGTAATCCATATATGGTCTAACCATTGCCTTATAAACCCTCAGCATTACATTCTTACTTTGATATTCTAGTTCGCTTGAAATTAATGCCAACGTTGCATTTGCTTTCCTTGCCACCAGCTCATTCTGAAAATTCATCTTTAGGGAATCCAGCACTAGGACCCCCAAGTCTCATAGCACCTCTGTTTTCTAAATTCGCCCGTTTAGAAAATAGTCTACACATCTATTCCTTTTATGACTATACATTTCCCTACAGTGTATTACATATGCCACTTGTTTCCCATTCTTCTAATCTGTCCAGACTCCCTGTTTCCTAAACACTGCCTGCCCCTTCCCCTTTCTTTCTATATTCAGGAGGTAAAAGGGCAAATGGAATGAATGGCTTCTTTCTGTATCCTTATGAGGCTAACCGTGGATCCTGACCAAATAACGCGGTTGCCCTGGTGAACTAATAACTAAGTTGATGGCTGCAGGAGGAATAAAGATCCTTGCCTTAAATGGAAGTTGATATGATGAGTAGAATCCTAGGAGGTAGTGAAAGGTCAGCATGATGACGTCAGGAGGAAAATTTGGGAAATTGGGAGGGAGTAGAAAACACTAAGGGAATAGAATATGTAAGGAGGATCCATAGTAAGCTTATGAAAATAGGAGTTCATTTATTGTGGAGGCAGAGTGAAGATGGTGCTAAACGGAGAATGGAGAATGGAGAATTATATGTTGGACCTAGAGGCTGGTGGGGTGGTAGGTGAGGACAAGGGGAACCCTATCCCGAGTGGGGTGGTGGAAGGATGGGGTGAGAGCAGATGTGTGTGAAATGGGAGAGATGCGTTTGAGAGCAGAGTTGATGATGGAGGAAGGGAAGCCCCTTTGTTTCAAAAAGGAAGACATCTCCTTCGTCCTGGAATGAAAATACTCATCCTGAGAGCAGACGCGGCGGAAATAGAGGAATTGTGAGAAGGAGATGGCATTTTTGCAAAAGACAGGGTGGGAAGAGGAATAGTCCAGGTAGCTGTGAGAGTCTGTAGGTTTATAGTAGATATCAGTAGATAAGCCGTCTCCAGAGGTGGAGACAGAAAGATCAAGAAAGGGGATGGAGGTGTCGGAAATGGACCAGGTAAATTTGAGGGCAGGGTGAAAGTTGGAGGCAAAGTTAATGAAGTCGACAAGCTCAGCATGTGTGCAGGAGGCAGCGCCAATGCAGTTGTTGATGTAGCAAAGCAAAAGAGGGGCACGGATACCCGTATAGGCTTGGAACATGGACTGTTCCACAAAGCCAACAAAAGGTAGGCATAGCTGGGACCTGTACGGGTGTCCATGGCTACACCTTTGGTTTGGAGGAAGTGGGAAGAGCCAAAGGAGAAATTATTGAGAGTAAGGACTAATTCTACTAGACAGAGGAGAGTGGTGGTAGAGGGGAACTGGTTAGGTCGAGTTACATGCAGACCGGTTCTTTGTGGAAGTGGAAACTGTTCTCGGGGTTTAAGGACTGGCCGTTATCTGACATGCCAAGGGTTCGGCCTGAGAGTCCCGCTCGTATTTGGAAGCCTAAGGTCTCAGGGCTTTGGAGACGAGTGGATGGAGGTTCGGTGTTACGGCAGGAGACTTTTGAGTTATGGGTGAAGCTGGAAAATCTTTCGCTGACACAAGATCTTTGTGATCTTCAGGCAGAGAGCTCATAAAAAGCAACAAAACAGACTTTTAATGTCGTAAACCAGCGGGCTGTTGTTATGTCTCCCGCTCACTGTGAAAATGGGCGATACCTCCTCTTTCTTATTAGGGAGAGAGAGAACCTGTGGTTTGTCGAATGCCGGATGAAATGCAAAGTCTTTGGGGTAACTGGAAGTCTGTGCCTTTGTTATTGCCTATCTCAGGCTTGGGCTCGGTCGTGGACTGATGCTTTTTTTGCCTGTTGGGGGAGGGAGGATTGTAGCTCAGTGCCACTTGCACACAGGAGGGGGGTGCTAGGGGCGATTTCGGGGTTCTCACGTTTAACTGTTGTTCATTCTTTGGGGCACTTCTCTGTTTTCGTGGATGTTTGCGAAGAAAAAGCATTTCAGAATGTATATTGTATACATTTCTCTGATATTAAGTGGGACCTTTGAACCTTTATTTATTTACTGAGATTAGCCTAACCATGGGACGAGTTGACATAACTAATTAACTCACTAACCGGTATGTCTTTGGACTGTGGGAGGAAGCCCACGCGGTCACAAGGGAAGCGCACAAACTCCTCACAGGTGGTGGTGGGCTACTAAACCCAGTTCACTGGTCCTGTAAAGCATTGTGCTAACCACAGACAGCCTCGAGAGTATCTTGAAGAACTTTTGGTTTGAGAGTGAAAAAAAAAGATTTAGACAGCTTTATTTTCAATATGTCAGAGAACATATTGTACCCATTTCATAACTTCTGAAGTAAAATCATTGCTATAATGTAGAAAAATATGAATAAGCCAATTGTGCATATTGAGCTCCCACATGACCAGATTAACTGTTTTATTATGGTTAATTCATTATTGGTTTAGCACGCCAAGGACAGCTCCCTGTTCATCTCCAAAATAATTCTGTTTGTCTTTTTTTAATGACATAAAATGTTTGAAAATCTCATCCAAAATAACAGGACTTCCAGCACAACCTTCTGCAATGCTCATGTATGGAATGACAGCCTAACTACTTAATTATTGACCAGCTTGGTAGGTGTTATGATTCAGAGGCAAGAACCTTTCAATAAACCAAACAATAAAACGCGCTGACCACTGTTTATAAAGCACCTGCTGGCGTTATGATCCTATGAAATTTGGGAAAGAGACCCCAGGCTGTCACTATAGTTTTTTTTTATTCATAGGCCTGTTTCATACATTTGGTCTTGATATCTGTCTTGATACCAGACGGTTTAAGATGGTGTTGAAGAAGATCAGCATCTACTTGCTTGTGGCCAATGAAACATACTTTGTTAATACACTTTACCTGGTAAGCAATCACCACAAACAATACCCCTTAACCTCCCATTGGACTTGGTGGCAATTTGATGCAGCAACACCAAGGCAAAGCAGTGGATGTGAGGGCCTGTCACTGGAAGCAAGTATAGTCCGAAGTACCGACCGATTTAAGCGCCGGGCAAAGTTGTAAGAGTTGGGTACGGGCCAAATTGAGGTGATTAGGTCCAGGCTCCAGAGCATATCGAAGTGAGTGAACCCAATGTTTGGACAACGATTTAAGCTCAAGGCCAAATTAAAAAGGTTATGGTGTCAAGGCCTGAGGCGAGGAATGGGCCGGTTCAGCTTGTTGCTCTGCAATATTGACTCGGCTCTGCACTGAACTGAGGGTCTATGGAGAGACACTTTCATGGACTTCAGTTCTGAATGGTAATTTGCTTGTATTTACTGTTTGCGTGATTTGTTTTTTATCTCTGTACATTAGGTGTTTGATGGCCTTTTTGTTAAGTGGTTTCTTTTGGGTTTCTTTGCTTTGTGGCTGCCTAAGAGAAGACAAATCACAAGGTTGTATACCATATATATACTTTGATAATAAATGTACTTTAAACTTTCAACAGCATTCTTTATTAATTTATCAAACATAGAGCAGAGAGCATCCAGCATTGTACCACAATCGGGAGTAGGATGCCTGCATACACAGCACTTCTCATTTTGGGTAATTGATTAGCACTACACTTAAAGCTGGGGTAATTCAGAGAGTCAAGAAGAACCAATGGAGCGAGTAGGCAAGTTTATTTGTATTTACATTTCAAACACAAGACAGTTCAAAGTGGCTTACATAGAAAAAGCTATAAAAATCAAATGTTAAATTTCAGACTATATATAGGAGTTAAAATCAGACAAAAATCACTATGATAAATAGAAGTTACAGTGCATGAGATTCTAATTAAAGCTACAGTGAAAAGAAAAGTTTTAAGCTTCGATTTAAAGAAGTTTGAAGTTGGGGCAGACTTCAGATCCTCTGGAAGGTTATTCCAGATAGGTTGAGCATAGTAACTAAAAGCTGCTTCGCCATATTTAGCGTTGACCTTGGAGACTGTAAGCAGACCCGCCCCAGACGACCTGAGATCTCGGGAAGGTTCATAATGCAGCAAGAGATCGGAGATATGTTTTGACCCTAGACCAGAGGTCGGCAACCTGCGGCTCCAGAGCCACATGCGGCTCTTTGATCTCTGTGATGCGGCTCCCCGTGGTTTGTTAGCTTTTGAAATGTAATTCGAAATTTGAAGATTATGGTGATCTTGTACAATCTGAAAACTTTGCGGAGACACCGTTTCCTGGTACATCCGAACTGGCTCACAATTAGCCAGCGTTCAGGCTAAGGGAGATAGCCTACGGGGGTTTGTGAGTACGTGTCTTTTGGAGCATCCGCGCCCACGGGGACGGGTTGAGGGAGGCTTTAAAGCAAGGCTGTTTAGTTCGAATAAAGTTACCTTTGACTGCAGTCTTTATTTTAGCGCTGCATGTAGCACACCGCTACAACGTGTTTTTTTTATCGCTATTAATATACATCACAACTGCCAATGCCTGACACCCGCCAGTGCGCGCATTCTTTTAATTCTTCGATCCAAGGTAGGCTAACTATGGAGTAACCTTCAACCCAACGTCTTTTTTTTCGGAGTTCAAAATGTTTTTGTTGCATGCAGAAATGTAATTTCGTTTTCTCTGCAGGAGTTCATCAATTTCATAAATGCAACATATTATAGTTTGTTTATACATAGCATAAAGGCAAATAAAAACCCATTGTATGCAGTGTTATTTCACTTTGTGGCTCCCAGTGTTTTCTTTTCTGTGGGAAATGGGTCCATATTGGCTCTTTCAGTGGTAAACGTTGCCGACCCCTGCCCTAGACCATTCAGTGCTTTATAAACCAGTAGTAATATTTTAAAGCCAGTCGTCTGATGGACAGGAAGCCAGGGTCATGATCTGGGAACTGGAGTGATGTGTTCTACTTTCTTGATCTTAGTAAGCACTCTAGCAGCAGTGTTCTGAGTGAGCTGCAGCTGTCTGAGGGAATTCTTGTGAAAACACCATTACAGTATTCAAGTCTTCTAAAAATAAATGCATGGACGAGTTTTCTCTGCACATTGGGTGTTTGATTGTCTCTCTTTTTAAACAGGTTCTTTGTTTTGTGGCTGCCTGTAAGGAGACAAATCTGAAGGCTGTATATCATATACTTCATACTTTGAACAGTAGTCTTTACTAATTTATCAAACGTAGAACAGATAACATAGACCAGTCAAGCACAGTACCACAATCGGGAGCAAGATGCCTACATACATGGCACTTCTCATATTGGATAATTGGTTAGCAATAGGCATAAAGCTGGAGTAATACAGAGAGCCAGGAAAAACCAATGGAGGAAATTGCACACACATGAGAAAGCCTGCAGATGCTGAAAATCCAAAGCAACACACACAAAATGCTGGAGGAACTCAGCAGGTCAGGCAGAATCTACGAAAAGGAATAAACAGTCGACATTTCAGTCTGAGGCTCTTCGGGTGATGCTGCCTGAACTGCTCAGTTCCTCCAATTGTTTGAGGAAAATGCACAGTTGCCTTTTTAGGTTGACATCCTTCATCTCTGTGTTACTTTAGATTCCAGCATCAGATGGTTTTGTGTGTCAATCTTGGATTTTAAATTGTCTGGTCTATGCTTGTAATTTCTATAGCATCAACAAATTTCTATTTCTGGATGACTACCATGGAGATATAAGAGACTGCAACATGTAAATGTCTAGAGTGAAAAAAGGAGCTGCCAGAGTAACTCATTGTGAAATGGTCAATTAACATTTCAATTCAAGATTCTTCATATGGTTCCTACCATCTCTGAGAAATCAAGACTGATTTGCACGATGACTTATGGTAAGGTTTTTCAAATGTCCAGAGAGAAGCATGTAATCAAATTTTGCCACACAGCCATTTCTGGATTTTTATACTATTAAATTAAAGCAAATCTGCATTAAGACATAAGTACTTTTTGTCATCCCAAGGCAGATGAAAAATATCCCTTTCAGAAACAATAATTAATCACTCAGAAGATAAAATTCATCATTTGATAAAGCTATTACGACTTCAATAAATCACCTCATCATTTGAGAATGCATTAAATGCGCTCAAACTTTTTTCAGAAACAAAATTTTCAGCAATATTGGCAAGAGCAAATTTATCCTACCTTTTTTCATCAATCAGTATGTAAATGATTTACTTATTATTCCTTAACAAGGGAATGATAGCTGAATCAGTAGCGGGGCAATAAAAACAGCATGGGAACTAAATGGAGTTTAGTTAATGCAACATTCATTGCCTGTGCCTCATAAAATCACTGATTTGTAACAGTGATTCAAGCACTACCTGCATATGCTATCATTACTGTTAGAAAGAAAGTGAACAAAGAACATCTGATATCATATTTAATGAGCTTTCGGAACTCATTAAGCAGAAGAACTCTGTGCTATAAGATCTGATGCACACAGGTAATCGTATGTGCATCTTCTGCCTACCCATGTAAACTTTGATTTTTTGCTTGAATGTTTAATGCAATTTCCCTTGAAGAAATGCATTGGAATTTGGTCTATTATTCAGCTGCCTAACATAGGAACGTCTCAGGTGCATCAGTGACGCAATGAGATAATGCTAATCTGTTTTTAGCTTGCTGAACATTAACATTTCATGTAGAACTGATTGAGGCCAACCCAGTCAGATGCTACCAAACATGAGAATACTGATGCTTCATATATTGGTATGAGATAGCTTGGATAATTTTGGGCTTGGATTTGGACAGGGTCTCTGTGACATGTAACCATGCGGATATCTCTTATATCTTCCGGATGGGACGGAAAAAGATGAGAGCTTTCTATTCAGGACCTCGAGGGATATTGACGAGATGGAGCAATGTACCAACTTTAAAAATGATCATGAGAAAACAAATTATGTTGGCTCGAGCTCACAAACAATTATGGATTAAGCTGCATGACAGATGCAGCGTGTGTCTAAAGCATCACTTCATAAAATAAATAGATGAGCAACATAGAGCAGCATGTGAAGGAATTAACTGATTCACAAGCTCAGTAAATCATTACTGGAGGGCTATTTAATGTGACTCCTGGTGTGAAAAGGTTACCATGGATATGGAAATTTAAGGAGAAACTGCTGATCAGATCAACCTTGAAAAAAGAATGAATGAAGCTACTGTCTTAGTGACTGATCAGGAGGACATCAATTCCTACCATTATTCCAACAAGTAAAATAATATTGATGCTGGTACGTATGCAGTAACTGAAACTAGATGTACTGTGGAGAGTGTGAAAAATGTGAGTACCCTGATAAAAGCAAATTGTATAAAGTCTGAATACTTCTGGCTGAGAGAATCTTCAATGGTTGCTGTGTCTTTGATATTTCAATCTGATATGTAGCAAAGGAACTGTTATCTGCTAACCTTGAGTCTCTAAGGAGGGAACTGCACCTCAGTTTCTGTCTGGGTAGTCTCAATCTGTTAGGATGAACATCTGTTTCTCTAACTTCCAGAAACCACTGCCCTCTATTTTCCCCAGCCCCTTTTTGTTTAACCCCATTCTGAGAGTCCTCTCACTCCTACACTTCTTCCCTGCCCTCATGACTGACCTCCCTTTGGTTTCCCATCTCCATCCCTTTATTCCATAGTCCTCTGTCCTCTCCTATCATATTCCTCCTTCTTCAGGCCTTTACATTTTCTACCTATTACCTTCCAACTTCTCACATTATCTCCCTCCCATTTCCCACCTTCACCCTCACCTGCTCATCAATCTTGTACTCCTTCCCCTTTCCCCTGACCTTCCTTTTCTGTCTTCTGCCCCCTTACTTTCTGGCTCTGATGAAGGGGGTGGGCCTGAAACACTGACGGTCTATTCCCCTCTATAGATGCTGCCTGAGTTCCTCAGGCACCTTGCTCATGATTTCCAGCAGCTGCAGAATTTCTTGTAGCAAAGATCATAAGTAAGATGAGTTAACTGTCATTTTTTCAAGTCTGTTGTAAAGAGGATGAATCATAGAGATTCTGTAAAAAAAAACTGAAGAAAGTCATTTGGCCCATCATGTCTGTACTAATTTATATAAGAACAACCCAGCCAGCTCCTTTCTTCTTCAATTGGGACTACTGTTTTTCATTGGGAATCCAGTGAATCCTCTTGAAAGAGAAGCTATGCATGGGGTCAAGATGAGGACTTAATCAAGCCAATCTTACTGAAACTCTAATATATTCAATATCAATCAGCATACTCTCCTGTCTCAAGTACAATACATAGCTACCTAGGTTAAAGATCCACAGAACCATACCCAAATTCAAGCAAGGTCCTAAAAGACAAGATTAAAGCAGCCTGAGGACAATTTAACATAAGCTTTGCACATACATCCACAAATTTTGCACGTTGGTACAGTGATGTAGCCAGTCTCGTCTCTGTTTTATAACATCAGAGACCTGAGTTCAGTCCTGATCTTGGGTGTTCTCTGAAGGCAGTGTGCACATTATCTTGGTGACCATGTAAGCTTACTCCAAGTGGTCTAGTTTCCTCTCGCAGCCCTAAGTTGTGCCAGTTAGAATATTACTTGGTCACTAAAGATTATCCCTTGTGTGTGAGAGATGAAGATAATGGCAAGTTGAGTTCATTGACATGTGCACCAGCATGCTGAGGTCTAGGTACAATGAAAAATTTGCTTACAACAGCATTACAAGCAGGGAGGTTCAGAGAACACACAGAATATAAAAATTACAGTTAATAAATTATACAAGGCAGTGAATAGAAGAAAATAACTGAAAACCATTAGTGAGAAAAAAAGTCAGGGACAAGTCCATGGTGGAGTGAATGGGCGATGGGTGTAAAGCCCTTGCAGAGTGCTGAGGTGCAGTTACATTTAGTAGACAGTCAGCCAAACTCCATTCAAAAATGACATGAGTGTCAGAACCCAATGGCATGACATAGTGAATAAAGAGTGAAACTGAAAAGCAACAAAATGCAGTAATATCACCACATTGTTCCATTCTCACCAGTAAATATACACAGATAAGTAAGAGCTTACTTAAGTTTCCTGCAAGTAAATGTAAGTGTAAACCATTAGCATCTGGATTAGTATCTAATAAACTCAAAAATAACATTATATTTCAGCAAAATCTTGTTGATACCTTTAGTACAGCTTCTAAAAAATATCACATCAACTTACAAGAAACGCTTCTGCTGAGGAAACAACAGGATGGCTTTAGGTAGAAATGGCTTTAGCTCCTAACATAAACCTCTGGCCTTTTGCCAGCCTATTTCCTGACTACATAGGAAGCGACCTAATACAGATCTGAAACTATTCATTCCAGAATAAAAGCTGAATGTGCTTAATCACGTAGAAAAAAAACCAAACGTAAATCAATTGCCCAAAGGGCAGAACAGAGGGTGTCCCTAGTATTCCATTGCTAAAATAGGTATAGGGTTGTGTAGATCAGTTTCCGAACCTGATGGTTATTGGGAGGTAGCTGTTTCTGATGATGTTCAAGCTTCTGTCCATCTTCCCTGATGGTAGCATAAAAAGAGGGCCCAACATATTGTTGCCATATGTTGCTTTGTGTATATGCTTTAAGTGATTGGGTGCTATGATGGAGCAATATTAATATAGAAACAGTGTAAATAAGTGGTCAAAGATCATCTTGAAACCAATGATTCAAAGTGGATGGTTTCATGTTATGTTTTCCCTAACACTATGAATTATACAGTAAATATCACTACAACTCTTGGACTTCATTCATTATAAATGTCTTTGCAATTGTGAGAAAAAAAAATCACAACCATTGGTTTAAACATTTTAACAAAATGCTAGTTTATGTGCAATTATTTTTTCTGAACCAATACAAAGACTTCTGGTGATTTCTATTAAAGCACAGCGGAAATTATTCTGATTGGTTACAAAACAACTTGGCAAGAAGCCCTCAAAGCACAGCATCCCAAGAAAGTGCAGAGGTTAGTGAACTCAGTATGTTCTAATATGGCACATCCTTCCCTGTCATCAACGATATCTTCAAGAGTCAATACTTCAAGAAGGCAGCATCTATTAATAAGGACAATGAGTATCTGGGACATATCCTTATTATTAAGGGCACTGTTACCATTAGGGAGGAGGTGCTGAGACCCAAATTCAATGTTTTAGGAATAGCTTCTTATCCACTGTCAGATTTCTGAATGGTCCATAAACGTGTCCATGTTATTCATCTTTTCCACTATTTATTTATTTCATAACCTATAGTAATTTACTGCACTGCTCCATAAAACAAATTTCATGAACATACAACAGAGAACATAGAAATCTACAGCACATTACAGGCCCTTCGGCCTACAAAGTTATGCCGACCATACCTAGAAACTGCCTAGAAATTCCCTACTGCAAAGCCTATTTTTTCTAAGCTCCATGTACCTATCTAAGAGTCTCTTAAAAAACCCTATTGTATCTGCCTCTACCACTATCATTGCCAGTGCATTTCATGCACTCACCACTCTGCATGAGAAATTTACCTCAGACATCTCCCCGTACCTACTTCCAAGCTCCTTAAAACTATGCCTCCTCATGTTAGCCATTTCAGCCCTGGGAAAAAAAAACCTCTGGCTATCCACAAAATGAATACCTCTTGTCAACTTAATTACCTTTATCTGGTCATTTCTTATTCTCCATTGCTCCAAAGAGAAAAGGCCAAGTTCACTCAACCTGTTCTCATAAGGCATGCTCTCCAATCCAGGCAACATCTTTGTAAATCTCCTCTACACTCTCTCCATAGTATTCATTAATGACCTATATTTTACATCTTCACAGAATTCAACTTCCTCAAGGGCAACTTCTCTGGATCAAGTACATTCAATGTTTGGATCACTCAGTGTCATCACAGTGAAACTGGTGAATGAACAAGTCACAATCTGTTAACTGAGCTCATGCTAGCACAGTGCAGTGTTTGTACAATGTGCTTTGATCTTGAAATTTGATTTCAGTGGAATTGAATTGAATTTTAGACCTAGAGAATGATGGGCAAGTACTGTTATATTGGACATTTAGCATTAATGGTCTAAGAATATACTTCCCAGTGTAAATTTGGCACATACAGCACCCTAATATGATTAACATGATTTATAGGACTTTCACTATAAACTTTGTACTCAAAAGGAATTTCAAACACCTTGTTATAGAAAATGAATCAAACATGTACAAATCTCTGGGTTTATTTGCACAATCGCTATTTGAACAATATTTTTTATCATAGTTTTATACACCCTGTGGCCATTTTTTAGGTAATCCTGTATACCTGCTAATTAACATAAATATCTTATCAGCCAATCATATGGCAGCAACCCAATACTTAAAAGCATGCGGACATAATCAAGAGGTTCAGTTGTTCAGACCGAACATCAGAATGGGGTAGAAATGTGATCTGAGAGACTTAGACTGTAAAAGGATTGTTGGTGATGTAGTTCAATCCTATGCCTTTCATTTTATTTCAAAGATAGACTTTATTCATAATAAAAACCTATACAATGAAAGAAACAGTGCAAAATGTACTTCTACATTCATGGCTGTTGCATTCAGTAGTATAAACTTAAAAAATAACACAACAAGCATCATTGATACTCACGTATCACCCTAAGATTATAGCCTTTAGTTTGACTGGAAAATAAGTGAAACATAAGAGAATTCTACCTACCCACTCCATCTCCTCACTCACTACCACCTTCCAGGTGGGGCAACACTTCACCTGTGAGTCTATCAGCGTCATCAACTGCAGTGGTTCTCAACCTCTGGGCCGCAGACTGATACCGCTCTGATCTGGGGCAACGTTTACGTGCTGGCCGGCACCTAATTAATTAGCTCGTTTTTTTCGGCTTTTTTCTTAAAAATGTGCTGAGTGCGTTCTGGCTACCACTGCAGTCCTGTGTGCTTCGCGGCCCGGTATCGGTCCGCAGATTGGGGACCACTGATCTACTGCATCCAGTGTCCTTATTATGGCCTCTTCTACAGTGGTGAGACATGACATGGATTGAGGGACCACTTTGTCACGTTCCTTGTTCCATCCACAAAGCCAACCATTTTAATTCCAATCTCCCTTCTCATTCCAACATGTTGGTCCTCTACATCCACAAAGCCAGGTTGGAAGATTAATATTTCATATTCTATCTGGGCAGCCTCAAATCAGATGGCATGAATATCAATTTCTCTAGTCTTCAGTGATTTCTCCCACCCCTCTCCCCTTCTCTCTTTTTTGCATTCCACATTCCCCTTCTCTTCTCCTCACCTGCCCATCACCTCCTCCTGATGCTCTGCTTCCTTCCTTTTCCCCTATCAGATTCCTTTTTCTTCAGACTTTACCTTTTGGACCTATCACCTCCCAGATTCTTACTTCATCCTGCTCTCCCACCCAATTGTCTTCCCCTCACCTGGTTTCAGTTATCCCCTTCTAGCTTGTTCTCTTTCTCCTGCCTCCCCATCCTCTTACTCTGACTTCTTCTTGCCCCTTCCTTTGTAGTCCTGAAGAAGTTTGTTGGCCCGAAACATAGACTCATCCTTTCCATAGATGCTGCCGCACCGGAGTTCCTAACACGTTTGGTTTCTGTAATAAACTCTTCGGGCCTATGTGGTGCACTGGAGAGCATTAAGCCCTGAGTTTTTCAGAGCACCTGAATTGGTTAAATGTTGTGGGATGAGAGTTGTTAATCATTTAGATTTCCTTGTGCTTTTCTCTTTGTAATGCATTCTCCGGTTGATTTCTCATCTGTGTTACTTGTATTACTTAAGTGGATGTCTGATTAGCGCTAATTACAGGGTCCTAGTTTTGAGAATGTTACTTATCACAGTGTCTCTTGGCTGAGTCACCTATGTTCATTTGGAATTATTATGAGTAAACTTTGAACAATGTCTCTACATCGGTGTTTCCTCCACATTTGGGTTCCGATATGGCCAGTGTACACTGTGGCAGTCTGTGTGCAGAATCTCTTGTGTTTAAAAATTCTAACTATGATTGCTTCATTAGTAGCTCCCTTCAGGATACTGTATGTGCTATAAGGGAACAGTGGACAATCTAAAGCTGTTATCTCTGGAGTCTGAGAGGAGACCTAATAGAATTATACAAAATTATATGAGACGTGCATAGAGTACATATCTTGTATCTTTGCAATGTCTAATACTAAAGGATATGCATTTAAAGTGAGTCATAGAGTCACAAAAACAGGCCGCTTCAACCCATCCAGTCTTAGGCCAGATGGCGATGAATTTGTGGAATTTGTTACCACAGACAGCTGAGGAGGTCACATTGTTGCGTGTATTTAAAGCAGAGCTTGATAGGTTCTTGATTGGACACGGCATCAAAGGTTACAGGGAGAAGGACAGAGGGTGGGGCTGAGGAGCGGAGAATACGATCAGCCGTGATTCAGTGGCAGAGTAGACTCGATGGGTCAATGGCCTAATTTTGCTCCTATATTTTATGGTCTTATGGTCTTTTAAAGGAAGTGAAATGCATTCTAGTTTATACTTTTATAAATGGAAGACTTCCTTTTATTCCTAAAATTGCAGAGGGTAAACTTATAAGCTTTCAATCATTATGGTGAATGAACAGCTCATTGCTAACAGTTCTTTGTGATGCTTGCCTCAGGACTTCTGTTTCCTACCAAGATTATCAGATGACCTCAAATGAGAATTGAAACACTTTTAATATACTGAAGAACAGTTTTTATGACCCAACTATAAACACTGCTAAATTAGAGGAGCTTTCCTGTCTCACATTATACTTATCAAATCTTAAATGTTGCAACTTCATAGTTTTGCAGATTTCAAAGTACAGGTTTTGAAACCAACCACAACACAGTTTTTCACTTTTTGTAATGTTGCAGAAGTAATTTTCCTCCCTTAATCAGCCAACATGCAAGCACACACCAATTAAAATTATCACATAACTACATTCCTTCAAAATTTCTATTTCTTCTTTGAGCAAACACTACTGTGCTTTAGTTGCATTAAATATGCAGTCTATAAGATGTATTTGCTTATAGCTACTTTTTTCAGACCAAAATCCAGAAGTGGACAGTACTGGGAGATTTGCTGTCATCGTGAGGGGTTTTAATCATTTAGTTTCAGCTATAGTTCTGAAACATTATTGATTACCACTACTCACTCATTCTGGCATGTGTACACTGAAATATTACTGCGATCAAAAGAAAATCTCATTTTTTTTTAGTGAATGCACCATACATTTTACAAACTTGTGCCAACTTGACCAATACAAGAAGGCGTACTTAGTAGGAATGATATGATATCATAGAGAAACACATGATTATGTTTAATTTCTGATGGAAAGGAAATCAAATGCTATTACTAGACTTAAAGACCAAAAGCAGGTTAAAAGGGAATGATATTGTGATTTTTATCATCAACAGGAGAAGAAATAGGCAAATGTTTAACTAGCAGGAGATTAGTCATTTATTTTTGGATGGAACAATTAATATTATTTCCAAAGGAAGAGGAAAAGGAACTGTTATCTTCTGTGAATAACACAAAGTGGGTTGACAAGGTAACTAATCTGAACACTGCTCGGCTCCTTGAAAAGAAAATTAAAAATATCAAAATTGGGATGAATAATGCTGTAAGCTACAGCTTTAAAGTGTTTCTGTATCCTAACATAGATTCCTAATACTGCAGAAGCTTACAATTTACCCGTCTAGATTTCCCTGGAAGTTTTCACATCATCACAGTAATTTAGCTTAAAAGAATCTTCCTATCTAATGTAGCTGAATGCCACAGCTCATTTAATCCATTAACATCCTCTGTCTGATTGGTGTGTCACTGAAGCACCTTATCATATACGCTCTTTATCTAAAAGCCTTTTTATAAAGATCACTCTGAATGGCACCATTGTAAGCCATCTACAATTTCACTAAGCTTACACCAACCAACATGTTCACTTGTCAGCCTCACCTTCAGTTTTAGCAACGTTAGAATAACACAATGTTTTAGTCGAAGTTCAAAGACCATTTATTATCAAAGTATGTACTAATTATACATACTTCAGATTCCTCTCCTAACAGGCAGCCACAAAACAAAGAAACCCAGAAGGAACCCATTAAACAATAGATAGTTGTACACCCAATGTACAGAGAGAAGAAACAAACCATGCAAGAAACAAACAAAAGCAAATACCATTCTGAACTGGGATCCACAAAGAGAGACTGTCCACAGGCCCTTAGCTCAGCACAGCAGAGAGTTGAACCTGCCCGTCCCTCACCTCAGGCTCCGGCACTCTGACCTTCTCAATCTGGCCCGGTGCATAAATTGTTATCCAGACATAGGGTTCAGTCGCTTTGGTACTCTTGGGGGCCCGGTCTGTGCCGCCTCAATGGAATTACAGAGAAATACTGCAAGGAAATATGCCATTCAATCTGCTGAGTTTGAGTCCAACATTAAGCACCATTCTACACGGACCCTACCCTATCACATTTTATTAAACCAACAACTCACGCCCATTCTACCACTCACCTGCACGCCCACCAACACCAATTTAAACCTACTAGAATCAGGCTTGTTATCAATGATGTATGCTATGAAATTTGTTGTTTAGCAGTGGCAGAACAGCGCAACACATAAAGGTTACGGTGCTGCAATAAGAAATCCAGTGGTATAGTGGTTAGTGCAACACTTTACAGTACAAGCACCCCGGGTTCAATTCTCACTACTGCCTGTGATGAGATTGTACGTTCTCCCTGTGACCACGTGGCTTTTCTGCTGGTGCTCTGGTTTCTTCCCACCAGTTGGTAGGTTAACTGTAAATTGTTCTGTGATTAGGCTAGGGTTAAATAGGTGGGTTGCTGGGTGGCACAGTTTGAAGGACTAGAAGGGCCACTATATCTCAGCACAATACATAAATACTAGAAAAAGAGAGAAAAATAGTGAAGTAGTGTTCGTGGTGGAAAGAAAAGAAATGAAAAAAAAAGTAATGTCACTTTCCCATTGTAAAGGGAAGTGTCATAAGGAGATGGGTTCATGGAAATTCAATAGTCGGCCAGGGAGTCACAAAGGGAACAAATTCCGAAAGGGGAAGAGAGAGAAAAAAATGTGTCTGGTGGTGGAATCTTTTTGAAGGTTGTGGAGAATGCTGGTAGGGTGAACTAAAAAAACGCTATCCTTGGTCAGCTTGGTCTGCCCTGAAGAGAGAATAAGATCAGAGCATGAGAAATGGATGAGATTCAGCCACAGGCTTCATTGACATCAGTCGAGGAGAAGCCGTGGCTCAGAAAGAGTGAGGACAGCTCAGATATTTAAACCTTGTATTTGATTCTGATAAAAGCTTCCTTAATATTATAACAAACCCTGGCCTACCACAATGGTCAAAATAGTTTTGGATTATGTCCCAGAAGAAATGTTTGACTGCATTACTTTCAGAGGGTTCTTTGTTTGGGATCAGAGATTGGCATGAATCACTCTCACCCTTGGAAGGAGAAATAAAAATTCAACAACTTTACCATATAAATCAATATAATGGACACTGAGTCACACTGGACTTAATTGAAAATGAGATAATATTTCAAGAATGGAAATCATTAGTTCACGATGTGGAGGAGCATGTGGAAGCACTTGAATGTCATTGCTGGTCTTTCCTCAACCATCCCCAATCTATTCTACTAACCTTTCAGAATTTTTGGTTGTGGAATGAAATAACTACACTTGTAAAAATAATAAGAAATATTCTAATGTGTGTCTCCTTTACTTACATTGCAACTGCAGATTTGTGTGGCACTCATGGAATCAGGGTCTGGACTATATATATATATATATATATATATATATAGTTATATATACACATACACACAGTCGGCCCTCCTTATCCGTGAGGGTTTGTTTCCAGGACCCCTCACAGATACCAAAAATCGTGGATGCTCAAGTCCCTTATTCAACCTGTCTTTATGAGGTGGTCCTTAGGACCCAGTGGAACCCCAGACCTTATTTAACCTGTCTCAGTGCAGTGGACATTAGGACCCGATGGTTGGGCTTTGAAACCGCAGTGTGTCTGTTCATGAAAATAATCATGATCACGATTGAAAATAAAGTGGAAATAATAAAGCGATCGGAAAGAGGTGAAATGCCATCGGTCATTGAAAAAGCGTTAGGCTATGTTGATCAACAATTGGAACAATTTTAAAGGATAAAGTGAGAAAGGCCCTGCCCCAATGAAAGCTACAATTATTACTAAGCAACCCAATGGTTTAATTATTGGGTTTTGGGTTTTGGGTTTTGGATCCTCCACAGCAACCTGGCACGGTGGAGAGCGCACTCGGGAGCGATCTGTCACTGGATCGAATTCCCGAGCCTGGTGCTGAAACATACGTTCTTAAGTGTTTTATATGCATAGAAAGGTAAAATATATACTATACACTAAGACAAACGTTTGACTAAGTGACAATAAATAATAGCAGATGTACCTGTTCTGACTTACTTAGTAAGAGAACTTCTGATCCATGATAACCCACGCACATCCTCCCAATTACTTAAAATCATCTCTAGGTTACTTATAATACCTAATACAATGTAAATGCTATGTAAAGTAGTTGTTATACTGCATTGTTTAGGAAATAATGACAAGAAAAAAAAGTCTGTACATGCTGGAACAAAGAGTGCTGGAAGAGCACTTCCGGGTTTTTGCAATTCGCGGTTGGTTAAATTCGCGCATGCGGAATTCGTGGATAAGGAAGACCGACTGTATATTGAGTGGTTGTAATTTTGCTGATATCCTATATGTGCTTGTTATCTTGTTTGTGTGAGGACTAGCACCTATTTACAAACGCCAGGAGAGAGGCGTTGGAGCTGTTGCACTCCACCGGGATCAGTGTGGAGCAGTGTCCAGGCTGGAGCTGATGCTGCCCCCCCAGTGTTCAGTTGGCAGAAGACAAAATGTATTGTGGTTGACTGCAGATTACTGTGGCATTCATGGTTTGGGTCTGGACTTTTTTTTCATTGTGTGGATGTATCTTACTGGTATCTTTAAATGCTTGCTATGTGTGCTTTGTGCTGTATGAATGTAGTGTCTTGGACCTTGGCCCCCAGAGTATCACTGTCTCATTTGGCTATATTCATGGGTATTCTTGCTTGCTTGAATAACAAACTTGAATTGAAATTAATGGAACTTATTTGTTCCAGTATTGGGTTGGATGACCCATTACAATGGTCACGTGCAAGCCAAGTCAGAGCTCTTTACAATTATTTCCTTGAAAAGTAAACCTATCTAGACATAACGTGTAGTGGTTAAAAGGTTAATATTCCTTTTTTTGAGTAAGTTTTCTTTAGAAGAAACAAACAATCTACTGAATTTCCTCAAGCATGTTGTCTCTGGCTCCAGGGTCCAAAATTGACCCTTTTGACTTCCTTTTGGAGAAGTTATGATTCTGTGATTATCAACTCCACTAATGATTAAATGACGCTGTAATATGATGTTGGTATAAAATAGATTCACACATAGAATACTACATGCCAGTCTGCTCAACAGTGAATATCTGGACTTACATTTTTGCACACACTGAACTGTGCTGTTATAATTTTAATAAAGACCTCTTTCAGAATCAAAATCAGGTTTTTCATTACTTGAATGATTGTACTGATTTACTAGAATGTTACCTGGATTTCAGCACCTAAGTTACAGAGAAAGGTTGAACAAATTAGGTCTTTATTCTTTGCAGCGTAGAAGGTTGAGGGGGGACTTGATAGGGGTATTTAAAATTATGAGGGGGTAAATAGAGTTGAGGTAGATAGGCTTTTTCCATTGAGAGTAGGGGAGATTCAAACAAAAGGACATGAGTTGAAAGTTAAAGGGCAAAAGTTTAGGGGTAACACAAGGGGGAACTTTACTCAGAGAGTGGTAGCTGTGTGGAACAAGCTTCCAGTAGAAGTGGGTAGAGGTAGGTTCGATTTTGTCATTAAAAAAAAATTGGATAGGTATATGGACAGGAAAGGAATGGAGGGTTATGGGCTAAGTGCAGGTAGATGGGACCAGGTGAGAGTAAGTGTTCGGCATGGACTTGAAAGTCCGAGATGGCCTTTTTCCGTGCTGTAATTGTTATATGGTTTATATGGTTACACGTGAAATTTGTTGTTTTGTGGCTGAAGTGCAATGCAAAGTCAGAAAAATTTCTTTAAATTTCAAAATAAGTAACTAGTGCAAAAGAAAGCAATAAGGAGGATTCATGAACTGATTATAAATAAATGGATGAGGGGAAGATGCTGCTCTTTGAGTGTGCCTCTGTGGTAGTGGTATTGAGAATAACACATACGCTCATGGTGAGGGTCCCTAGTGATAGATGTTGCCTTCTTGAAGCACAGTCCCTGTGATGTTGATCAAGGTTGTTGTGCCATGATGGAACTGGCTGAGTCTTATATCCATCTGTTGCCTCTTACGGTTCTGTGCATTAGAGCCTCCGCACCAGGCTGCGATGCAACCAGACAGTAAGTGCATTCATTCACAAGTTGTGGCTGTCACTGGCAATGCTGAAGGTTATTATCAATCTCTAAATAATCTTGTGGGTGGTGGCTTAGTGATATGTCTCCACCAAAGAAGGTGTAAGAGAGCCCTTCCCTTTGCTAACCCGCAGGTCACCCTTGGGGCAAAGTGTAGCACCTACTTAACCCTGGACCAGGGTCATGTGATGCAACAGGACCAGGTGGTGGATTGTCATACAAGCAGCTGGTGCACATCACAAGTCCTAGTTATGTGACCACTGATGCCAGGCAGACAATCTCTGAAGTGTATCGATAACAGCTGGGTTCACCCGTCTTGTAAAGTCACTGCCCAGAAGGCGGCAATGGCAAACCAATTCTGTAGAAAAAATTGCCAAGAACAATCATGGTCATAGATAATTTACTCACAGGACAGAATGAAGAACCTTTAAAGTTAAATAAAAGAAACAGGAAGTGTGACTGAAAGCACATTGATAGACTTTATATGTCATCATAATGGAAAACCATCATTTTCCAAAAGATGTACTGTGCTTGAAACTGAAAATTGGCAAAAGAAGATCTGTCTGAACAGCCATTCAATGACAACCTTCAGAACATCTCCAGACATCAACACCAATCCCAAGGGTTTTGCAAAAACAGCTCAAGACAGGATTTAGTGATAGCTTTTGTCGTGATCTGCATCAACAGACAAAAATTGTTTGATGGCTGCATGTGGAAATCACCACAAAAGCTGCAGCATCAAATATTGTGTTTAGAGGCTTCTGACTGTTGAACCCATTCCTAAAGTGAGATTTGCTGCAGTATCCTGATCATTCTCAGAGATATATCAAGAAAGAAGAACATAAAGGCGAAGATTGAATTTGCTAGGTCTGAGCTAGAATACATGGATAATTCTGTGCTGCACAATTTCAGAAATATATCAATGCGTTTATGTGTTTATTATTGTCACATGAGTCGAGGTACAAAGAAAATCTTGGTTTTGTACACCATCTATCCACATGTCATCACATCAGTACATTGAGGTAGAGCAAAGGGAAAATCAATAACAGAATGCAGAACAGAGTGCTGCAGTTACAGAGAAACTGCAGCGCAGGCAGACATAAGATGCAATGCCATCACACAGTAGATTGTGACATCAGGATTCCATTCATTTAAGTTCAAGTTCATTGTCATCTGACTATATATATATATACAACTAAATGAAACATTATTTCTCCAGACCTTGATACACCCACAAAGCATATATCACACACAGCACGTAAACCAAAATATAGTCATCAATAAGTTAGTTAAATAGAATTCAAAATGCATGCCATGTGTAGTACAGGTAACAATAAACAGTAAACAGCTCACTGTCCTAGTGACGAGACCTCAGTGGTGGCAGGGTATTCATTAGTCTCACAGCCAGAGGGAAGAAATTGTTTCCCAGTCTGCCAGTCCTAGTCTTGAAGCTTCTGTACCTCGAACAGTAGTGGGTCAGAGATTATGGGACGTGTGCTGGGAATCCTTAACAACACTTTGGGCCCTTCATCTATAATGCTCCCGTAAATGTCACAGATAAGGGGGAAGGAGACCCTGTGATCTTGTCAGCAGTTTTAGGGTCTTGTGGTTTAATACCTTGCAGTTCCTGTACCACACAATAATGTAGCCAGACAGGACACTCTTGATGGTGCTCCTGCAGAAAGATTTTAGAGTGGGGATGGGAAGCTTTGCACGCCTCAATCTCCTCTGAAAGTATAGACAGTGTTGTAGCTCCTTTACTAGTGAGGAGGTATGGTGGCTCCAGGATAAATCATCTATTATTGTACCATACAAATTTGATAGTCTTATAAAAGTATCTGTCCTTAAGCTTGGTGCTATGAGTTTTAAGACTTAAATCTTCTGACCAATGAGATAGGAAGAAGAGGGAATGTTGGGAGAGGTGTTTAAGTTTGTTGACTTCTTTGCCAAGGAACCAAAAAATATAGACTGAGTCCATAGAAGGGAGGCTGCCTTTCATAAGGTGCTGAGGTGAGCCAAAAACTCTTTGCAATTTTTTTCTGTCTTGACCAGGGCAGGGCCATACTAAACTGTGATGCACCTGGACAGAATGTTTTCTGTGGTGCATCTATAAAATCAGTGAGGGTCATTGGGGCTATGCTGAGCTCCTTAAGCTCCTGAGGAAGTAGAGGCACTGGTAGAAAGAGTACAAAGGATGGTTACCAGAATCAAAATCAAACGCTGAAAAGTGAATAAACTGCAGTTGCTGCAAAATGTGAAACAGAAGAAGAAAATGCTAGAAATATTCAACAATTCAGGCAGCATGTGTGTGAAAACAGAAACAATTTTTGTTTCAGGTTCATCTGGTGGGATTTGTGCTAATGATCAGTTCAGGTGAAGGATCCCGTATCCTGTTGCCCTTTCCACAGAAGCGACCTCATCTGCTGAGTGTTTCTGGCTTGGTTTCATGTTTACTAGAATGTTTCTGTGGAGGTTATTTGGATCCTTTGAAGTTATATCTGAGAATTTTGTGTTAACCTTTTAGAGATTTTCAACATCATGCAAGCTTTTGATTTACCCACAGAGAAAAAATAGGTTAAGCATTCAAATTAATTGGTAAGAAATCTGGAAGACAGAAGGGGACTAAATGAAGCCACAGATTGAATTAACAAAATTAACTTAAGCTATACTGTAAATTTCTATCATTCCATTTACTTGGGGGGAGGGTTGCCAAGGCGGAAAGGGCTGTAACATTTTTATGGGAATAGCCAGAAGTGAATTAGATTCATATTTGTTCTTTCCAGGCTTATCTTTCAAATCCCTGTCAAAATTCTTAGCTACAAGGTTAATCCTATCAACTGGAGTGTGACTGAGGAGGAGGCGGCTCTTCTTAATTTTAACCAATAAGTTTATTCATATTCCTAATCAATTCAAATGCACCAACAAATATTGCTTAATATATGAAATGCAGTTTTCCCTCAGGATCATATTCAACTTGTTTATTGCCTGTATAATTTGCAGAGGTTGTGGAAGTATGGTTCCAGTTGATGAAATAACGTCGGCCACTTATAAAATGCTTTCAAGTTTTGAAGAAGAAAAAAGTCAGCTTAATGGTGTTTATAGTAATCCTTGGTCAGAACTATTCAATTAATCTTTTTTAAATCCCTGTTGTCGTTGCTGGGTGTCTGCTATATTCTCTGCTTTTATAACGGTTACTGTTTTGCATACTTTTTAATATGCAACATGCCAGCCCAAATTTCTCACAATGCTGCAGTTTGAAGGCTGATTGCTCCAAGATTAAAAAAAAAAGGTTTACAGCAATTACTTACATTACTCAAACCAAACCTTACTAGAATTTCAATTATACATCACCTCTGGTTAAGTGAATTATGTCTGCTTTCATTGAGTTGGTGAACTATTCCAGGAGCAATCTCATTTTAGATCTACAGCCACCTGTATCCAGTAAAGTCTGTTATATATTATTCTCAGTGAGTGAATGGAACTTGAAGTAACTCATTACTTGTAAGCATGACTAATCGTTTTGCAACATCGTTTTGCAAAAAATATTTTGTTGGGGGTTGGGAGCTGGAATAAGACTCAATTACATGTGAACCTGAGATAATGATAGTGAGAGGTTTATAAAATCTGTTGGAATTTTTATGATGATCATCTTGATTTCCCTTCTGGTACCAACACACAAATTAAAAAAAAAACAGGAAAAAGAACCTACTTTGATGTCACAATTATCAAAAACTCAAAATGTTCCAAAGCAAATAATTAAACACATTTGTGGTAGCGTTCCTCACTAATTGGACTTATTGGATAGGTTTTCAAAACTTTTTCCTCTGTGAGAATATAACATGATTTTATGGCTGTGTCATAACTAAAATGCACAAATATTCTCCTTTTACACAGCTAATTATCTGTCTTTTTGAGTTAATCACCATTCTGCATGCATTCCCCTCATTGGGAGAAAGGGCTCCAACATGAATATCAGTAGAGGGCACTGTTGCCCATTATTCTTTTATCCAACGATGCTGACAAGCTGCATACTCTCACCTCCCTGTTATTGCTTAGGATGCATTTGTTGGAATCAACTGAAGTTACAGACATTACTCATATGTTAATCTTGTTTAATTGCTAACTGTCAACTCTATTCAGCTATTATCCTAAAGTTTACTCATTGTTCCAGAAGCTTTTTGTGGATTATATAAAAGCGCCACTTGGCTCTGGAGACACATTGCTCTGACATGCTTTAACAAGTTTACTTCCCAAAATTCAGCATTTATTATGTGTTTGGATTGTTTAGAATATATCCAGAGAGGTTTCTTATTTCTCTTAGATAGTCACTTGGGATTGAGAATGACATGCTTCCACTATAATTCTGTGGTTTCTGAGACAACATGATAATGCTATTATCGGTACTGTTCTGCAGGGGGAGCAGGGAGTGCCTGCAAGGACAAGCAGGTGAATAGTTCAGGATGCAGCATTATCTTCCTCCCATCTATACTGTCACATGGACCTCTGGCTGTCAATGCCACCCCAAATGCTCCATGATGTTACTCAGATCTACACCAAACTGAGGCTGAGGCTGCGGCCTGCTCTGGGTTTTGTGATTGTGGACTCACTTTTGTTCTAAAGTCATTTGCTTACTTTTATTGTTTCCACTATGTGTTTGTTTCTCTCTGCACTTTGGATGTTCGACGGTCATTTTTAATGGATTTTTATTTTGTTTTATGGCTGTCTGTAAGGCGACGGATCTCGAGATTGTATAATGTATACATACTTCAATAATAAATGTACTTTGAACTTTGAATGTTCTTCTCCATTTGAGCAGCTGTGAGTGAGGAATTCCTGGGAGCTGGTGGGGAAATTACATTTTTTCAAGGAAGTATTGACCACATCCTGGTTCTTTTTCTTTTTGCAACTGATAATCTTAATCTGTATCAGACTTGGGAACATGAGGGAAATTCAAGCACGACAAAGCACCAGCAAAATACTCAGTAGGTCATGCAGCGCAGGTGCTCAGAGAAACAGTCTCCCAATCGACATTGGATCTCACCGATACACAGGAGGCCACACCGGGAGCACCGGATACAGCAGATGACCCCTGCTGACTCATGAGGTGCCACCTTCATCTGGAAGCACTGTTTGGAGCCATGAATGGCTGTGAGGAAGGAGGTGCAGAAGCAATTATGTCACTTGTTTCACTTGCAAGGTTAAGTTCAAGGAGGAAGATCAATGGAGAGGGTTGAAAGGACAAGGGAGTCGCGTGGGGAGTGGTCTCTGTGGAAAGCGGAAAGTGTGGGGGTGGGATCCTGTTGGAGTTGGCAAAAGATCTTTGTAACTATTATCACCAAAAAGCAGAATGCAGGTAAGGAAAAATCTAAGAGCAAAAGTATATCCTTGGATTACAGAAGATGACTGTTCAAGGGAAGAATATAGGTAGTTATATTAAGAGCTTTTGTAGTGATTGAATAGATATGAGTAAAATCAAGATACAGTTGATTGACAATAAACATTTTAATCTTGTTCCAGTCTTACACCCCATGGTTTTAATGAATCTACACCTTTTCTGAATATCATTGAATAATTTTCCAGTGTGCATTTTTGGCAAGAGATGTAAGCATGCAATAGTCAGCTGTCCAGTTTCATAATTACACTTCTCTTGTATTTCTCCATTGTGACACTTTATTTTCTGCTGAAAATGAAGATGACCTTTTAGTCAAAATATTAAAAATATACACTCAGTGTCACTTTATTAGGTACACCTGTATGCCTGCTCATTAATGCAAATATCCAATCAGCCAATCATGCAGAGGCAACTCAATGCATAAAAGCATGCAGACATGATCAAGATGTTCAGTTGCTGTTCAGACCAAACATCAAAATGGGAAAGAAGTGTGATCTAAGTGACTTTGACTGTGGAAAGTGTGTTGGTGCTAGACAGAGTGGTTTGAGAATCTCAGAAACTGCTGATCTCCTGGGATTTTAACACACAACAGTCTTGAGAGTTTACAGGGAATGGTGCAAAAAAACAACAAAAAGCATCCACTGAGCAGCAGTTCTGTGGGCAAAGTGTCTTGTTAGAGATCAAAGGAGAATGTCCAGACTGGTTCAAGCTGGTAGAAAAGTGACAGTATCTCAAATAAATACCCGTTACAACAGCATTGTGAAGAAGAGCACGTCTGAATGCACAACATGATGCTGATTCCGATATGTCGAACCTTGAAGTGGTTGGGCTACAGCAGCAGAAGACAAAAAAAAACACTCAGTAGTCCTTTTACTAGGTACAGGAGGTACCTAATAAAGTGGTTATTGAATGCAGGCCTCTACTTACTTACTGGCGCTGTATGATCCTGTATGTACAGCAGACATTATTCTGTACAACATTCACATAAAATCCCTGTCTTATATCAACATGTAAGAATACTGCATAATGGACTAAAAATACAAGCAAACAAGCAGTGTCATCAACTCATCTAAACTTCACCAAGCTCACTAATGACTCTACTTTCTGAGGAGACTGAAGAGAGCTGGACTACGCACAACACTACTCACAACAGTCTACAGACGCAGAGTGAAGAGCATCCTAATATGCTGCATCACTGCACTGTACAGAAACTCCACTGCCAGCAGACAGGAAGGTACATTGGGTAGTCAAAATTGCCCAACGCATCACCAGCACCAGCCTATCCACCGGGAAGAGCATACATTCAGAAAGGTACCAGAAAAGGGCCAGTAGCATCATGAAGGATCTCACCCACCCTGCTCATCCCACTCCCATCAAAGAGGAGGCTACATAGCATCCACACCAGGACCACCAAATTCAAAAACAGTTACTTTCCACAAGCAGTAAAGCTGATTAAATTCTCCCCCCACCACTACCAGTACTTTATCACTTCCTATCAGTCACCTTATATACCGACACTCCTGTTCCTAGCATCACTTTATAGATATGCAT
This sequence comes from Hypanus sabinus, assembly GCF_030144855.1. NCBI lineage: Eukaryota > Metazoa > Chordata > Chondrichthyes > Myliobatiformes > Dasyatidae > Hypanus > Hypanus sabinus. The sequence goes on along the minus strand of NC_082710.1, from coordinate 127,638,382 downwards.
TGCATCTAAGTTTATAAATCATCTTTAGTCTTTACATTTATCACATTTTTTATCATTGTGTTCTTTATGCTATTGGGTTTTTTGTGCTGCATCGGATGCAGAGTAACAATTATTTCTTCATTACACTTGTGCAGTAAAAATCACCTGAATCTCCTGTTAACAACAAAGTATAGTATTGTCTACCAACATTACTAAATACAGACTATTTCAATTACACATTGTGCTTCTTGAGACAATAAATATATTCTATTTTCCTGTGCAGTAAATGCAAAGATTGTTGCTGAAAAACTTTCCATAACCTGAACTGACAAAAGTTATCATGGTGTGCAGTGTGATGGTTCTGCCTCAGTCCTGCTCACCCGACCTGGAACATCTAGCAGTCAAGTGTTATCAACTTTACCAGCTGAAGGAGTTTTCTCCTGTCATTCTAGGAGCTGAGCATTCTGAACAGCAGTAATGAAGCTGTGCACCCTAATGTCTTTCCTATTACGCAAGGATTTTCAAACTGGCCAGCTTGAAGACTTCGCTGAACAACTACTACCAACATATCACCTGTGGAATCAGAGGAGCAACACTTGACCACTGTTACGTTGCCAAGGAGAATGCTTAACATGTTATTCTACATAATCTGATCAACTGATTGTACCTTTACTTCCGGCATATAGGCAGAAACTGAAGATCACAACACCAGTGGTGAGGACCAAGAAGGTATGGTGTGAGAAGGTGGAAGAGTGGTTTCCGATCTGCTTTGAGTGGGTAGACTGGGCAATATTCAGAGATTCCTTTTCGGATCTGAATGAATATGCCACAGTTTGTCACTGGCTTAAAACCCGTGTGGATGAGTGTGTGCCTTCACAGACATACTGGACATACCCAAGCCAAATGCCATGGAGGAACCAAGAGATTCATGGTCTTCTGAGAGCTAGATCTATGATATTCAAGACTGTTGATCCAGAAGTCCATGTACGACCTACAGAAGATTATTTTAAAAGCAAAAAAAAATTGATTAAAGTTCAAGACAGAATTGGATGCACATCAGCTCCGGCAGGGTTTGCAGGGCATTTCTTATTGCAAGGCGACACCTAACATTATGAATGGCTGTGATGCTTCACTCCCAGATGAGATAAACAACTTTTATGCACACTTTGAAAGGGGGAATAAAACTGCACCTGTGTGAACATCCGTCCACATTCAGTATTGCTTCTGTCAGGTTTAAGCAGCGATAATTTATTTAAACGCATTAAGACATCTTTGTTGACTGAACTGACCTTGGAAGCAAATGTGCTTTTCAGCTGGATCAGGCTGAAATGAGAATATATAATTGTATCCATTGTGAGTCCTGCTGCTACACGAGTCATCCTTAGGTAGCCCAGAAGTATACTGAGACACTCTTGGAAGAAGCCCGTTCAATCCAATACTACACGGCATTTCCATATACTAAAGATCAAAGTTAACTGCAAGAGAATTCTATAGTTACAGTGTATCTACAATGAATTACATATAATTTTCACACCTGCTTCACACCCACATTCCAGACACCAAAAACAAATGTTAATGCCCTCTGACTCCAGGTATACTATTCATGCACATGCTGGCATCTGAAGTCTAATTGTCCTGAGCTGCATTTTAAATTTAATCTGCAATCCCCATTCAAATCTGAAGATTGGTTGCTGGTGAAGTTAATTTTTGCTGTGCACTTTAACTCCAGAATACACTCTAACAGCAAGAAACTGTTCCTGTGGCTAGAAGCTTGATTTACTTATCAGGAGACCAGAGTCAGTGGAGATCAGAAATTACATCTTGCACTCACTCGCCATGGAACACTACAGCACAGTATAGGCCCTTCAGCCCTCCATGTTGTGCCGACCCATATAATCCGTTAAAAATAGTACTAAGCCTTCACTACCCCATAACCCTCCATTTTTCTTTCATCCATGTACCTGTGCAAGAGGCTCTTAAATACCCCTAATGTTTTAGTCTCCACCACCATCCCTGCGAAGTCATTCTAGGCACCCATAACCCTCTGTGTAAAAAACTTACCCCTGATGTCTCCCCTAAATTTCCCTCCCTTTATTTTGTACATATGCCCTCTGGTGTTTGCTTTTGGTGCCCTGGGAAACAGGTACTGACTATCCACCCTATCTATGCCTCTCATAATCTTGTAGACTTCTGTCAAGTCCCTTCTCATTCTTCTATGCTCCAAAGAGAAAAGTCCCAGCTCTGCTAACCTTGCTTCATATGACCTGTTCTCCAATCCAGGCAACATCCTGGTAAATCTCCTCTGCACCCTCTCCATAGCTTCCACATCCTTCCTATAATGAGGTGACCAGAATTGAACACAATACTCTAAGTGTGGTCTCACCAGAGATTTGTAGAGTTGCAACATGACCTCTCTATTCTTGAACTCAATCCCCCTGTTAATGAAGGCATCCCATAGGCCTTCTTAACTACTCTATCAATCTGTGTAGCGACATTGCGGGATGTATGGATTTGAACCCCAAGGTCCCTTTGTTCATCCTCACTCTTAAGTAACTGACCATTAATCCTGTACTCAGTCTTCTGGTTTGTCCTTCCAAAATGCATCACCTCACACTTGTCCAGATTGAACTCCATCTGCCATTTTTCTGCCCAACTCTGCAGCCTGTTTATATCCTCTTGTAACCTTCGACAACCTACAGCTCCACCCACAACTCCTCCAATCTTCGTGTCATCTGCAAACTTACTCTCCCATCCTTCTGCCTCTACATCCAGGTCATTTATAAAAATCACAAATAGCAGGGGTCCCAAGACAGATCCCTGTGGCACTCTACTAATCACTGACCTCCAGGCAGAATACTTTCCTTCCACAACTACCTTCTGCTTTCTTCCTTTAAGCCAATTTTTTATCCAAACAGCCAAGTTTCCACTTATCCCATGCCTCATGACTTTCTGGATGAGTCTCTCATGAGGGACATTGTCAAATGCTTTGCTAAAATCTATGTAGACCACATCCACTGCCCTACCCTCATCAATTTCTTTTGTTACCTCCTCAAAAAACTCAATCAGGCTCGTGAGGCAGGATCTTCCCTTCATAATGTCATGTTGACTATCCATGAGTAAACTGTACTTCTCCAAATGCTCGTAGATCCTATCCTTAAGAAAGTGGTATTTGCATACCACTGACGTAAGACTCACCAGTCTATAGTTCATAGGTTTCTCCCTATTACCTTTTTTAAACAACAGAACTATATTTACAATTCTCCAGTCCTCCAGCACTTCCACTTCAGCCAAAGAGGATTCAAAGATCATAGCTAATGCTCCTGCGATCTCTTCTCTCAATTCCCACAACAACCTGGGGTGTATCATATCCGGCCCTGGGGATTTATTAATCTTAATGTTTTAAAGAAGATCCAGCACTTCTTCTTCCTTAATCTCCACATTGTCCAGCACACAGGCCTGCTCTACTTTGACCTCATCCTGATCAAGATCATTTGCACTTGTGAATACTGAAGCAAAGTATTCATTTAGGACCTCCCCAACCTCCTCCGCTTCCAGGCACATGTTGCCCTCTTTATCCTTTAGTGGTCTCACCTTTATTCTTGTCACCATCAACATTGGCAAACTTCAAGAAAATATGCTATGTCCACTGCTCTACTCTCTCTACACCAATGTCTGTATGGTTAGGCACAACTGAAACACCATCTATAAATTTGCTGATGACACAACTATTGACATCACTAGTGCATACCCCACATCAATGTAAATGGCAAGAACAATTTGGACCTTTGGTCCTCGGCTCTAACCTGTAAGTAAACTCTGAAGTTCAAAGGTGTGTGAGCTTCTGGTGAATAGCATGCATGTTTCACATATTGTGCCACAAGGGACTGAACAAGTAAACTCATGCACTTGCATTTGCCAACAATAATTATAGCTAATGAAGTGGGATATAGCCATTTGACAAAGCTGATTTGGTGCCAGAGATTTCTCTTGGCAGCAAAAAAGACTTGTCATAACATTACAAGGAGCAATTGGAAAGAATATAGAAAGACGAGGTCCAGATATCACGTGCATCTGCTCTATTGTGTGCATCTACACTTCTTGAAATTGGTGTTTGATTTATTCATGTGAATAATAAATGGCTGCTCTGATTTGAGCATTTGACAGGGAGAATCCAGGAGAATCCAGGTGATTCTGTGTAGCTCGATTTTCTTTATGTAAAGAATGGTCTTGATAAAATGGCTCTAATGCAGAGTGGAGGTACAGGTGGAATATAATATTTGATGAGGATTCTGGCATAGGAAATTTGAAAATATGGGTATTGTGGAATGAACAATAATAGTCAGAATTTACAATTCTCTGCAATAATGTTTTAAAGTGCCTCTCTGCATGCCTGTAAAATATGAATATCAAAGGATTGTGCATTGTAGCAGAGTATACTAATGCCAAGTGGCACTTCTGAACAAATAAATCAAAGATTTGTTGGGTTAAGTATCTTATTTCTATACTATAATTTCTTCAGCAGTTTGATCGGGGCACGACTGCGCAAGCACGTGGACGTCAGACAGATAGAGCTGCGAGAAGAGTTTAAAAGGAGACAGCTTTATAGAGCGGGTATGAGAGGAGCGGATGACAGAATAGGAAGGCTTTGGCTCAACAGGACTTTGGTGTTAATGGGTCGAGGTGAGGTAGGTTATCTGTGTAGAATAAGGGAGGTATGTGTGTGAGGCCAGTGTTCTGTACTCAGTGTCAGATGTGGGAAGTCCTGGAGACTCCCAGCCTCTTGGACGGCTGCATCTGCTCCAGATTAGGGAACCACGTTAGGGAACCAGAGATGCAGCTCAATGACCTTTGTCTGGTCAGGGACTGTGAGGAGGTGATCGAGAGGAGCTACAGGCAGGTAGTCACCTCGAGAAACAGCTAAGTGGGTAACAGTCAGGAGAGAGAAGGGCAAGAGTCAGATAATAGAGAGTACCCCAATAGCTGTCCCCCTTAACAATAAGTACTCCTGCTTGAGTACTGTTGGGGGAGACAGCCTACCTGGGGGAAGTAACAGTGGCCGTGCCTTTGTCACAGAGTCCAGCCCTGTAGCTCAGAAGGGTAGGGAAAGGAAGATGATGGCAGCAGTAATAGGTGACTCTATAGTTAGGGGATCTGACAGCCAGTTCCGTGGATGTAGGAAAGAAACACGGATGTTTGTTTGCCTCCCAGGTACCAGGGTCCGGGATGTTTCTGCTCATGTCCACGATATCCTGAAATGGGAGGAAGAACAGCCAGAGGTTGTGGTACATATTGGTACCAATAACATAGGCCGAAAAAAGGAGGAGGTCCTGAAACCAGACTACAGGGAGTTAAGAAGGAAGTCGAGAATCAGGACCTCAAAGGTAGTCATCTTGGGATTACTGTCTGTGCCATGCGACAGTGAATATAGGAGGATGAATGCGTGGCTGAGAGATTGGAGCAGAGGGCAATGATTCAGATTTCTGGATCATTGGGACCTCTTTTGGAGCAGGTGTGACCTGTACAAAAATGACAGGTTACACTTGAATCTAAGGGGGGCAAATATCCTGTCAGGGAGGTTTGCAAAATCTATTGAAAAGAGTATAAACTAGAATTGCTGTGGGGAGAGAACAGAACTGAAGAAACGGAGGAAGGGGTGGTTGCCTCACAAATAGAGAAAGCTTGGAGATGGTGCAAGAGGAAGGATAGGCTGGTGATAGAGAAGTGGCGCGCTCAGACTGATGGTTTGAGATATGTCTATTTTAATACAAGGAGTATTATGAACAAAACAGATGAGCTTAGAGCATGGATCAGTACTTAGAGCTATGATGTTGTGGCCATGACAGAGACTTGAATTGTTCAGGGGCAGGAATGGTTACTCTGAGTGCCAGGCTTTAGATGTTTCAGAAAGGACAGGGAGGGACGCAAAAGAGGTTGGGCAGTGGCACTGTTGATCAGGGATAGTGTCACAGCTGCAGAAAAGGAGGAAGTCATGGAGGAATTGTCTATGGAGTCTCTGTGGGTGGAGGTTAGGAACAGGAAAGGGTCAATAACTCTACAGGATGTTTTTTATAGACCACCCAATAGTAAGAGGAACGTTGAGGAGCAGATAGAGATACCCATTCTGGAAAGGTGTAATATTAACAGGGTTGTTGTGGTGGGAGATTTTAATTTCCCACATAACGATTGGCATCTCCTTAGAGCAAGAGGTTTTAATGGGGTGGAGTTTGCTAGGTGTGTTCAGGAAGGTTTCTTGACACAGTATGTAGATAAGCCTACAAGGGGAAAGGTTGAGCTTGATCTGGTATTGGGAAATGAACCTGGTCAGGTTCATTTAGTGGGAGAGCATTTTGGAGATAGTGATCACAATGTTACCTCCTTTACCATAGCACTGGAGAGGGATAGGAACAGACAAGTTAGGAAAGTGTTTAACTGGAAAGGGAAAATACGAGGCTATCAGACAGGAACTTGGAAGCATAAATTGGAAACATGTTCTCAGGGAAACATACGGAAGGAATGTGGCAAATGTTCAGGGGATATCTGCATGGAGTTCTGAGTAGGTATATTCCAGTGAGACAGGAAAGGGATGATAGGGTATAGGAACCATGGTGTACAAAGGCTGTTGTAAATCTAGTCAAGAAAAGAAAAGCTTATGAAAGGTTCAAAAAACTAGGTAATGATAGAGATCTAGAAGATTATAAGGCTAGCATGAAGGAGCTTAAGAATGAAATTAGGAGAGCCAGAAGGGGCCATGAGAAGGCCTTGGCGGACAGGATTAAAGAAAACCCCAAAGTATTCGACAAGTATGTGAAGAGCAAGAGGATAAGACGTGAGAGAATAGGACCAATCAAGTGTGACAATGGAAAAGTTTGTATGGAACCTGAAGTACTTAGTGAGTACTTTGCTTCAGTATTCAGTACAGAAAAGGATCTTGGCAATTGTAGGGATGAATTACAGTGGACTGAAAAGCTTGAGCATGTAGATATTAAGGAAGAGGATGTGCTGGAGATTTTGGAAAGCATCAAGTTAGATAAGTCACTGGGACTGGACTAGGTGTACCCTAGGCTACTATGGGGGGTGAGGGAGGAGACTGCTGAGCCTCTGGTAATGATCTTTGCATCATCAATAGGGACTGGAGAGGTTCTGGAGGATTGGTTGCAGATGTTGTTCTCTTATTCAAGAAAGGGAGTAGAGACAGCCCAGGAAATTATAGACCAGTGAGTCTTACTTCAGTGGTTGGTAAGTTGATGGAGAAGATCCTGAAAGTCAGGATTTATGAACATTTGGAGAGGCATAATATGATTAGGAATAGTCAGCATGGCTTTGTCAAGGGCAGGTTGTGCCTCTTGAGACTGATTGAATTTTTTGAGGATGCGACTAAACACATTGATGAAGGCAGAGCCATAGATGTAGTATATATGGAGTTTAGCAAGGCATTCAATAAGGCTTATTGAGAAAGTAAGGAGGTATAGGATCCAAGGGGACTTTACTTTGTGGATGTAGAACTGTCTTGCCCACAGAAGGCAAAGAGTGTTTGTAGATAGGTCATATTCTACACGGATGTCAGTGACCAGTGCTGTGCCTCAGGGATCTGTTCTGGGACCCCTACTGTTCATAATTTTTATAAATGACCTGGATGAGGAAGTGAGGGATGGGTTAGTAAATTCGCTGATGACACAAAGGTTGGGGGTGGAGTGGATAGTGTGAGGGGCTGTCAGAGGTTACAGAAGCACATTGATAGGATGCAAAACTGGGCTGAGAAGTGGCAGATGGAGTTCAACCCAGATAAGTGTGAAGTGGTTCATTTTGGTAGGTCAAATATAATGGCAGATTATAGTATTAATGGTAAGACTCTTGACAGTGGAGGATCAGAGGGATCTTGAGGTCTGAGATCACAGGACACCCAAACCTGCTGCACAGATTGACTCTATGGTTAAGAAGGCATTGGCCTTCATCAATCATGGATTCAGTTTAAAAGCTGAGAGGTAATGTTGCAGCTATATAGGACCGTGGTCAGACCCCACTTGGAGTACTGTGCTCAGTTCTGGTCGTCTCACTATAGGAAGGATGTCAAAACCATAGAAAGTATGCAGAGGAGAATTACAGGGATGTTGCCTGGATTGCGGAGCATGCCTGATGAGAATAGATTGAGTGAACTTGGCCTTTTCTCCTTGGAGCGATGGAGGATGACAGGTGACATGATAGAGGTGTACAAGATGACGAGAGGCATTGATCGTGTGGATAGTCAGAGAATTTTTTTCCCAGAGCTGAATGACTAGCATGAGAGGACACAGTTTTAAGCTACTTGGAGGTAGGTACAGAAGAGATGTCAGGGGTAAGTTGTTTTTTTTTTAAATTGTAGAGTGGTGAGTGCATGGAATGTGCTGCCAGTAATGGTGGTGGAGGTAGATATGATAGGGTCTTTTAAGAGACCCCTGTATAGGTACACTGAGCTTAGAAAAATAGAGTACTATGGGTAACTCTGGGTAATTTCTAATGTAAAGACATGTTCGGCACAGCTTTGTGGGCCAAAGAGCCTGTATTGTGCTGTAGGTTTTCTTTGTTTCCATTTCTATAACAATTTTTACAGTTTCCATTACACAAAGAGGCCTGTAAAACGGTTGACTCCCCTCTCCTCCAAATTAAAAAGATTTTCTTTTATATTCAATATTAATTGTTTATATTCAATACCAAATCCATGTTCAAAGTCTAACTTGAACAAGCTGGATGTAACGACCAGCTTCAGAATAGTATTTTACTGAATTCTGAACATAATAAATGTTATTTGTTAAGTCATTTTAAAGTACCTGCAGGTATGATTATTCATTGAAATATACTGCCATTCAGTACATGACTTACTAATTGAATTTGTTGTGAGGATTGAACAATGTTAATAATGGAGAGGAATGCAGATGTGAGGCTTGGCAAGTGGAGGCTGGAGGAGGAGGAGGCAGTGGCGGAGATGAAGGCAAAGGCAAGGGGATGTGGGAGTGAAGAAAGTCGCAATGTCAGACCAGTTTAAGTGCCAGAGCAAATTGGAAAGGATGGGTACGGACCAAATCGTGATGGTGAGTTCCGGGCTTTAGAGCTGCCCGAGAGCAAAAACAACACGATATTTAGTCGAGTCAAGATTCTGGCCAGACTGAAAAGGTCAGTGTGTCGGGACTGAATGCGTGGGATGGGCCAGTTCAGCTTGGTTCTGCTCACTGCTTTGTGACATTCACTTACTGTAGCTCTGCACTGAACAGAGACAATGGCCTGGTCTGGTTGCCGTCATGCCTGACTTCGCATCTGTGACCCAAAAACATTTACTTAGCTCTACGATAAACTGAGGCTATGACCTGCTTCTGATGCAGTGATATCTGGCCTTGTGTCTTTCATGAAACCTCAGCTCTGAATACAATTTGCTTACTTTATTGTTTGCATGATATTTTTTACTCTCTGTGCAGTGTGTGTTTGATGATCTTTCTTTTAATGGGTTACTTTGAGGGTTTCTTTGTTTTGTGGCTGCCTGTAAGGAGACAATTCTCAAGGTTGTATAATGTACAGGTAATTCTATAAGAAATGAACTTTGAACTTCGAAAGTGCGGGACAAATTTTCCTGTACCAAATGACAGATGTGATCAAGAAAAAAACAACTTTCCATCATGAAGTGACATATTAAAACCAAGGAAAGGGATGACAAAATAAGAACTAACATCTTTTTCCTCCCCTCAGGATGTCACAAAATGTCTTTCAGTCATATTAATTTGAAATATCAGTCACCAATGAATAGTAGAAAAATATGGTTGATTTTCATACAAAAATAAATGATTCATTTTATTCTGGTAATGTTAGATAAATTAAAGATGAAAGAGGTGAAATAAGGTATAAAAGAAAGCATGAGTGGAGACAAATACTGAGATATTGATCAATGGTTGATAATTGGTCCATACATGGTTGGCTATGAATTAAGCTATATGGGAATCTCAGTAATTTTGTCTCAGATTTCAGTTCCATTTTCTGAAGTTCAGAAGCATTGATTTGCAGTGCTAACGTTCAGCTTAATAAAAACTTAACATCCAAACTGCTGGAAACATGAGCTAAAGGACAAGAACGAAGGATCAAGGGTAGCGTTATGATTAATAAGACTGTGGCGACTCACTTCCTAGCACACTTGAACCGGCTCACAATTAGCCAGCATGCGGGCACAAAGGCCAGGTCTGCAACAAAGGGTGAAAAGACTGGGGGGTTTGTGAGTACGTGTCTCTTGGAGCGTCCATGCCCGGGGAGGGCGGGATGAGGGAGGCTTTAAAAGCAAGGCTGTGAAGTTTGAATAAAATTATCTTTGACTGCAGTTTACCGAATCCGTGTCATTATTTTAGCGCTGCATGTAGCACACTGCTACAAGACTGAGTTTTCAATAGCTCTGGGCCTGTATTCGATGGAGATTAGTAAATGAGGGACAAATCTCATTGAAACCAATTGAATATTGAAAGGACCAGATCAGATAGATGTGAAGATGTTTCTTGTAATGGTGGAGTCTAGGACACAGTCTCAGAATAGAGAGACACCCCTTTAGAACAGAGATGAGGAGGAATTTGTGGAATTCATTGCCACAGATGGCCATGGAGGCCACATCACTGGGTATATTTTTTAAAAAAATTGATAGGTTCTTGATTAATAAAGGTTTCGAACTCCTCTCATATGTCTGATGATTTTATGGTATTATGGTTTTCTAACTCACTGTTTCATTATTGAGATTGAAATAAAACCAGGAAGGCAAATTAGAACAGGTGAATTAAATGTGGAAGCACGTTCAGAAAGAAAAATAGAGAATAATTGATTAATGTTATAGGTAAGTAAAATGGACATAAAATTTAAAATAAGTAAACATATTTTTCTTCTTTTTTATTAATGTTTTAAAACAATTCACAATCTGAGATTCCAAATTGTTCACTATCTAGGCAAAGAGGATGACTGGCAGCCACCAAAAATAATAACCATTTTTAGAGGGGTAATTTCTGTAGTGAGTTAAATGGGAATTTAATGTGCAAGTGTATACATGCATGAAATGCTTGTTTAAATATTGTTTTTTGCAAAGCTAATGGGAGGAATACAAATGGCCAGTGATCAATTATGATTTATTGCTCATGGACTTCTTACATTACCTAACATCGTTCGAATTTGCACATTAACAACAATGTAAAGCTTTTAGATTCCATTATTTTTCTGCAAAATGTAATTGTTTATTACTATTTGATATTTAAAATCATGTCCTAATGGTCAATTTTGCTATCCAAAGCAATTCCAACAATCGATCCTCAATGTTTGAGATTTTATTTAATCACAAATGCCTAATTTAAAAATAAAACATAATTACTAAATTTTACCAACACTACTTGGTTTCATTTTAGGATTTTCTAGTCTAAAGTTCAAACAAAACTTGCAAAATGAATGCCCAACTGATCAATATCCTGTAAATGAAGACTTAATACAATGGGGAGAGATTTACCAGTTCTCTGCTTCCAACCTTAGTTTTGGTTTATCAAGTTACTGGGCACTTATTTGTAAAGAGATACACACAGAGCAGGTCTTTCTGGCCCACCAGTTGTACTGCCTAGCAACCCACAGATTTGGCTCACAGCCTTATTGCAAAACAAATTATAATGACCTATTAACCTACTAACCAGTGCATCTTTGAACTGTGGGAGGAATCTAGAGCACCCAGAGGAAACCCACACGCACATACACATGGGAAGAATATACCAATTTTCTTAAAGATACTAGAAATGAAATCCAAACTCTGATGCCACAAGCTATAATAGAGTTGCATTGGCTGCTACGCTATTGTAGTCCCTTACTCAAAGATGCCTATACAGTTCCGTCATTCAGAATACCAATATCACCAGAATGTTAGGTAAGTTCCTAGTTTACCTCTGCTCTGCAGAGTTCTTTCCTTCTCTTTCCCCTACTCCCCAGACCCAAGACACCTAACATCCACCAAGCTCTGAAAGGAAGCAAGAAATTTGCAAATTCCCCATGAAAATCCATAGGAATTCAGTACCATTATCTATGTTAAGTTTGAAGATTTCAATCATTTCATTCTTTCCAAATATTTTTAAAGACTGCTTAAGATTATACTTGAAGCCCAAAAACCTACACTTATGCATTTCTACTGTCTGTGAAATCTCACAATCCATTTCTTTCAAAGAGGCATTACTTAAGTTAGCAGAGGAGATGCAAACAATTTCACTAAAATATCTGGAGCAAGTGCAGACTTTGATGGCTGCTTTGCTGAGACACCGAGATGTATAAGCAGAGTCCTCGGACAACATTGTTGTTTTGACACCATGTTTCTATGGTATTTATTGCCTTCATGTACTCCAAGTAATTGTAATTTCAGATACTGCCCACTGTCATGGAATCAAATACATACATAGAGTTAAAGGAGAATCTGGCCACTTCGCCATGAGTGTACATGGAATAGAATAGGGGGCTGAGGATGTAACCTTGTGGAGCACTAGCAGTGGGAATACTCATGACGAAGGTGTGGCTGTCCATCTCTTCTGACTGCAATCTGTTGGTCAGGATGGTGGGGATCCAGCTGCAGAGGGCGTTGCTTACTCCGAAGTGTTGGGGCTTGTTGTTGAGTTTGCTTTGAATTATTGAAATGAAGGTGGACTGTAGACAATGAACAATAGTCTAATGTGAGTGTTTTTACTTATTTACTGCTCCAGGGATAAGTGTAGGGCCAGGGAGATGGCATCCGCCATTGACCTATTCGGGGCAGGCACTTTTTTTAAATTTAGAGATACGTCATAGTAAATGGCCCCTTTGGACCAAAGAGCTATTCCACAGGTAACCAATTGACCTACTAACCCTTTAGATTGTGGGAGGAAACTGCGACACCTGGAGGAAACCAGTGCAGCCATGGTGAGAAAATATAAACCCCTTACAGCCAACAGACAGTGAAAGTGAGTCTCCTGGTGGCGTAAAATCATTATGCTAATGGCTACGTGACCATGTTGCCCCTAAGGAGGCTGGAATTAATATGACCTCTGACAAGCCTCTCAAAGCACGTTATGCTAATCGATGTCCGGGCCACTGGGTGGTAGTTGTTAAGGCAGATTACCTTGAGCATGATCTGAACCACCTGATTTGATCTAATTACTCTGAGGGATAACATGCATACTTAGAATTTAAATTCCCTTTGATAAATGTAAATCTGAAGCACACTGAGATCGCTGAGGAAAGGGAAGCTAATTGGTAAATGGATGTTGTCTGGTGGCTGCAGTGATTTTAGTCTGTTGGTTGGATTCCCCTAGGCAGCAATATTATTACACCTGGTGTTCATCATTCCAAGTACTGAGCACACGTGTGACTGTGCAGCTTAATAGCAAATCTAAAACAGTAACCCAGTGCTCACTGGTTAATGGAGATGACTTAACATACAACTGAAGATCTTGTTACCTTTACTTTCTTCTTTGACACTGAAAATGTATAACAACCCACGTGAGATTCTTTGAAGAGCTTATGCTAATTACATTTTAGAACCACTGATGTCTGTAATTCAAAGGGTTTTGTTTGCTTCGTGATGAGTTCAAGTGGAACATTCCAGAATGCCACTTGCACAAACTGCATATTTTGATATGTCAAGGATGACTGGCTTAGTGCTTAAAACACTGTTGATATAGTTGACATAAAACAGAAAGTTAAGTAACACAAGATGTTCAGTATGTAAGCAGTGTCTTTTATAATGAGCACAGAAAACAAGCAAGAATGGATTCTCCAGTGCATTTGACATCATTGGTTATTAGACAGTAATGACTGTTTGGTGAGAGTTGAGCTTAATTCTTCAAAGTCCTCAAACAGCAGAATTACAAACAATTCTTATTTGTGTCTTCAAACACATATAATATTATTTATTCCATATCTAATCATGAGAAAAAATGAATTTAAGTAAATTTGTCTAGTTTTCCATATTTGGAGATGCTTTATTATTTGACATACTATATTTAAGCTTATACATATAAAGCTCAATTTATTTCATAAGTTAATTAACTAGGTAGCTTAATTTTTCAGACCATTGTTTAATGCTAAGGACATTCAGAATCATATTCAAAAATTCATTCAAGTTGTTTGATTTTTTAATAATGAAGTTTCCTTAAAGTTGATTTCACTCCACATGTCTAATTTCAGTTAGAAATGAAATAGAGACTCTTCTAAAGTAAACATCACGCAGAAATTCTGCTATGACCCTAGGAAAAATTCACTGGGAATGTTTCTCAAGCAGAGATTACTAAACATTCAATGGAAGATCTTGCTGAAACTCTTCTCTTCGCATTTCGGAAGTAAACACCAATTGCAGAAAGTTCTGTGCTGGAAGAGTACATTTATAAAGGGCAAGTTTCTTGGCAGCAAGAATGTGGAAAACTTGCCTCTGTTGAACCCTTGTTATTTCTAGATGACATTTCTACTTTTAGTCACCTCCACAACCCTCAGTCTCCATTAATTTTATCTTGTCTAAAACCATCTGCTGTCAGTAAAGCAGGCAGCATAATCAAGGACAGTTTTATCCTACTGTTGTTATCAGACTATTGAATAGACCTTTTGTACAATAATATGGATTCTTGACGTCACAATCTACCTCACTCTGGTCTTATCACTTACCTGTACTGCACTTTTTTGGTAGTTTTTACACTTTAACCTGCATTGTTATTGTTTTATCTTGTTCTATCCCAATGCACTGTGCAAAGTTTTGATCTGTATGAACAGTATGCAAGACAAGCTTTTCACTGCATCTTGGTACATATGACAATAATAAATTAATATCAATACCATCTTTTGCATCTATTGGCCCATTACAGAATTGCATATATTCAATTTGCTTAATGTCTTGAACATACCAAACTTGAACAAAGTAATTTGCATATCACTTGATGTCCATAGTTGCACACCCTTCCCTGATAGGCTATTCCACTTTCATATTGCTCTATGTGTCCCCATTCCCAATACTGACCCTCTTTGTTTCACCTCAGATCTTTATTTCACCATAGACATTTTTCCTCTAACATCTAATTCTTACCATCTCACTATCCATTGTTCAAATTTAACATTCGACTCGGTCATTCATTTCCCTTCATTGTCGCAGTTACCAAGCATCATTCTCTGATAATGGAATATTCCCTCCACATCTTATAAAGTATAAGTAATTGTGGGCTTTGTGCTTACATAATTGTGGATTGCTTATAGAAAAATAAATCAAAATTAAGATTTGCTCTAAATAGTCAAAAACAGCACCAGTTCAATATAAATCATCAGTTCACGATGCAGGTGATGCAATCCTGATCTGTTTTGTAGTGTAATATAATTAAGAAAAATGTCCATAATTCATAACCACTGACTATCAGAATCTGAGCGCATCAAATAGTTGTTCTCCTTGCCCGGCCTCAGTAATGTTAAGCTGTCTGAGTTAGCGGACCACATGCTGTCTCTCCAGGGAAATCACCAACATTTTATTTTTAAAGAACTCTTCATGCAGCAAATGTCTGATCAAGTTTGCATAGCTGTCCCAAATGCACCCATGATAGACAATAGGGAGCTTTCTAAAATGGCTGATTGTCTCCACTCAGACAGGCAATGGTGCATTATTCCCCCCTCCTTTCTCTTCCCCAGTAGGCCTGGTCAGCAAAACCCTCAACAAGAGGACGTCTACACTGGAAAACAGGCAATGCCAGGCCGGTGCTTGTCCCAAGTTCGTTTTGGTAGGAGTGATAGGAAGTGTGACTGTCTTGCCGTTTCAACAACGCCAGCACATCGGGTCATCAGAGGTCTGTGAACACAGTGGATTCCATCTGCCAGGATTGTCTACTATACATTACAGACAGCCTTTCAGGGTGATGCTTCCTGTATGACCCGGGGAGGTCAGATCAGTGTGCTGCCAGCATTGACTATTGATGGGAAGGCAAAGAGCGATGAAACTTCGCTGGAGGCTGCCAACGACAGCAGGATCCAG
This sequence comes from Hypanus sabinus, assembly GCF_030144855.1. Lineage (NCBI taxonomy): Eukaryota > Metazoa > Chordata > Chondrichthyes > Myliobatiformes > Dasyatidae > Hypanus > Hypanus sabinus. The sequence continues at coordinate 127,622,409 of NC_082710.1, read as the reverse complement.
ATGTACAGGACAAGATAGGTGATATTCGGCTTCAGTGGGTGACTTCGTCCTGGCTAAAGTGGCAAGACTTCTGCTCAGTGCAGATTTCCTATGTGCCCTAAAGAACTTTGTGTCTTTGTGTCTAATGTGTCTTAAGAACTGCTGTCTTGTGGATGTTAAGGACTTTGGGCTGTTATCCTGGTCCCCTAGAAACTTCCCCATAATGACTTTGTCAAGCACTTGCACCACTGCATGTGCATTTACCCGACTGCTGGATGAATTCCCAGACCTCACCAAGCCTACATTTTCCACCACAGTGGCAAAATATGGGGTCGAACACCACATTTCTACAACTGGACGTCAGTCCATGCCTGTGTGTGTAGACTGGACCCAGAGAAACAGGCAGCCGCAAAGGCTGGGTTTGCCAACGTGGAAAGACTTGACATTAAATAGCACCTGGGCTTCACTCCTCCATATTGTCCACAAATCCGATGGTGGATGCTGCCCATGTAGTGATTACCAATGCCTTAGCGAAGCCACTGCCACCTCCTCCAATCGTTTCACTGTGCCAATCCAAGACTTTTTTTGGCATGTTAACTTTTTTCCAAAAATGATCTAGTTAGGGGATACCATCAGGTGCCTTTGTGCTACAAGGACTTTTCCAAAACAGCTGTGAAAACTCCATTCAGCCTTTTTGAGTTTCTGCACATGCTGTTTGGAATGAAAAATACAGCACAGACTGCACAACAGCTGAGGGACTCTGTATTACAAGACTTAGATTTTCTTTCTGTTCATCTGGATGACATACTTGTTGCCAATGCATCCAAAATTTGAACACATATCTCACCTTTGTACATTTTGTGAGTGCTTAAACCAACATGGATTGATTATTAACCCCACTCAATGACAGTCTGGGTTGTCAGTCATTGACTTTCGTATCCATCGCATCTCTGCAGAAGGTGCAAAAACTCTCCCATCAGAAGTAGCAGCTATTATGGATTTCCCACTGCCCCGCATACAAAAAAAAAACTTTTTTAGTTATGGTAAATTTCTAACCCCCTGTATAAAGGCATCATGAGCACCAGGCTTACTGAACAACACTCACAGGCCTGCATATGGCTGACAATAAGTTCAAGGGAGCTGGGGTTTCTCTCCTGTGCTATGCCTCAATCAGTCACCCTCAGCCCATCATGTCTGCAAACTGGAGATGGACTGCTTTTGACTCCATCCATGGCCTCTCACGTCTGGGCCAGAAGGCTTCACAGAAAATGGTTGCACTAAAGTTTACTTGCATTGGCCTCAGGAAGGACATGTGTGTTTCGACTGCAGCTTGTGTGGAGTGCCAGTGGGCGAAAATTAACTCATATTCAGGTGCCATCAGCACCTCTTGAGGTCCTTGAGTAATGTTTTAACCATGTCAATGTGGAAATTGTTGGTCTTCGTCCTCTATCCTGCGGTTTCACACACCTTCTTACCATAATGGACTGTTCCACCAGGTGGCCAGAGGTCATCCCTCTAGCATCGATGATGGCTGCAGATCTGGTTTGGGTGTTCATCAGCACCTGGGTTGCTCAGTTTGGCATCCCATCTGATATTTTCTCTGACCGCGGTCCCCAATTCATTTCAGACCACTGGGCTACGATGGCCCAGAACCTTGGCATTAGGCTACATCACACCACAGCATCTCCTCTGCAGTCAAATTGCCCGTGCTAATGGTTTCCCTCTCCTTAAAGGCTGCTCTGAGGGCTTCCCTGACTGATGAGTGCTGGCATGATCAAATTCTGTGGGTCCTGCTGAGATTCAGAACTGCTCCAAAAGAAGACCTGCAGGCACCCACAGCTTAGTTGGTATATAGGCTGACATTACGAATGCCAGGTGATTTAATTTCTGACCCCATGATCACCTGGTTAGCCTCGCAACAGCATTCCACCCTCCTCAGTAAACTTATTTACTTTTCACCTATTCCTACCCTCCGTCATGGTGCACAGCACTCTTGGGTTCCTGTTGGCCTACTTCCCACCGTTCACTTTTGGCTGGCACCAACATCGCCTTATGCCCTGTTATGATGGCCCATTCTATACTTCGGAACAGGGAAAGGAGACTTTTATCTCAGCTAAGAGGGGTAAACCTGAACATATTTTGGTTGATCACCTTAAACCGGCCCACCAAAATTTAGAATATTCCACTGCACTGCCCCTGGTGTCACAATGTGACGATCAGCGTGTCCACGCGCCTCTGGATAAGCCAGAGGTACCTGCTGTTCCTCCACCCCTGGAAAACAGGACCTGATCCAGGTGGCTTGTCCCGGCTCCAAACAGGCTCACAACGCCAGTTTTAGTGAGTTCTGGGGGGGGGGGGGGGTGTCTATGTAGGGTAGAATATTTGGGAGAATTGTGCATAATTCACAACCATTGAGGTGGGGTTTCACTTTAAGAGGCTGGTCTGACGTGATGACGTTGCATTGTAAGGATTTTAAGTGAGCTTTTGTGTTGTGGGTTTTGGAGTTCAGTAAGATGTGTTATGGGTTTCATTAAGCATAAAATAACTCACTTCATTTTTTTGATATAAACCATAGGTTTCCACAATGAGCTATCAATGATTTGTAGCTATTACACTGGACAACAATTTTTTTTGAGCGTTGCTTTATCACAATTTTTTTTTCTTGGTTATGATAGACCATTTGAAATTAAACACAAATATAGTTTCACACTACTTGGATCACATAGGAATCAGAACTAGAAATTAATTTTAATTAAATACAATGCATTTAATTGTATGACACTGATACTTTGCAATAGTTCCATCTTGTGCCCAAGAATAATCAGCTAGCATTGATGGATTCCAGTTGCCCTGAAACTGTTTCTACATGACTGCAATCTCCTGGTGAAAACTTTCACCATGATTATCACTGACAGTGCCAAGCTTTGCAGGAATGTCATCTAAATGGGAATACAGAAAATGAAATTTTAGTGACATTTTGCACTTCATGCTTTTTTTGCTGGAAGCACGCTGTTAACCAGCTGCACGTAGTTTGGTGCTCTGTAGTTGCCAAGAAATTTTTCAGCAACATCCTTGAATTCCTTCCATGTGATTTCCTCTGGTCCCAATAGAAATTCTTCTAATTGCCTACTGATGATGACCAACAAAAAATGCTTTCCTTAGACTTGGCGTCAATTATTCTGACTTGAATTATGAACTGAAATAAATACTGATGATTTTTTAAAAAATAGAGCATGATAGAGAAGTTGCACAGTGACTTTCATGAGCAGCAGCCCAAAATCCATAAGATACATCCATAAGTTTTCAGAAAGCAAAATCTTTGTTGTACAGTGTTATTAGTGACATACCTAAATATGTCGATGATTTGGAAGTTACCAGACTTTAGGATTTGGGGGCCCATACCAAACTGTAGCTCAAAGACCAAGGAACATTGTAAGAAGAAGGCCCAGCACCTCCCTAGGTCCCCAGCATAGGGTTCCAGCTCGGGTACGTATGGCTCTTGAACTGCTTGTGTTGCCAATCCCAGGGGCTGTGCAGTTTGGGCGGATGGGGTTCTTGGAGGGGACTGAGTAAGGGAAGCAGATACCCACTCCATCTGCTAACTGACCTTCCTCACAGTCGTGGATAGCATACTAATGTTTTCCGTGACCTACTTGATCAGTTGGTCATAGGCGTCCAGTAGGTAGCCCTGGCTGGCAAGGGTCTGTTGCACAATGTCTGCTGGGTTCATTCTTGGCCATTTCATTCTGTTGCAAGGATGTGGCTGGGGTTGAACCCAAGTGCAAGACAGAGTCAGGAGGCATTAGCACAGTAGCGAGCGTGAAATGGGTATCCAGGAGAGACTTTACACAGAGACAAGGTTCACATCGAGAATCCAGGAAACAATACGGAACTTAGAACTGACAGTCCTAAAGAACCAAGAAACAAGGTTACTCATACAAGAGTCGACCAACGAACTGGCAACTCCTTGTTGTGATTCTAAGATTTTTATCCGATATTTACTGATGGAAACCAGGTGTTTGTAATTAGTGGAACTGGGGATGACTGAGAATTAGATGAGGGGATTGAGGGGATTACTGAGGTAATAGCCAGGTGGGAAATTGCCAGATGGGACCAGGACAGGTCCAAGCGTTTCTGCTTGGCAAGATTGCTCCCTTCTGCACAAAGCTTCATCAGTCAGACTGAAATCAACTTTCGTCAAGAAATTATCACCACACAGTCCTATAGCACAGAAGCAGGCCTTTTGTCCAATCTAGACCTTCTCCTGCTTAGTCCCACAACCTGCACCTGGACTGCAGCCTCCATACACCTCTCATCCACACACCCATTAATCATCCTTGAATCAGGGCGGCCTGAACTGAACTCAGTTTGGCCCGGACTCTTTCAATTTTAAGTTTCATACTCTGTTTTCATTTATTTTTTCTTGGTTGCCATTTGTGTGTGGTTTTTTTTGTTCGCGGGTGGGAGAGTCGATGATCTTCTTTGAACAGGTTCCATGGTTTTCTTTGTATTGTGGCTACCTTTGGGTAAGACAAATCTCAGGGCTGTATACTGCATGCATACTTTGGTAACAAATATACTTTGAATCTGTGAATCTTTCATTACCCTAATGTACTAAGAAATGGAATGATATGTGTGGATGCCAGTCATGTAAAGCTTTTCTCTGATCTCAGTGAACATGACTATAATAAACCAATATAAAACAAACTGGGGTATGGAATAGAATAGTTTGTTTATATATATATATCATGAGGTGTTTAACTTTAAGTTGACTATTAAGTGGTAATTCAATACAGGCTTTCCAATGAAAGGATAGTGAGGCAGCAGCAATCTGTGGTGGTAATTCCACTGAGTATTTCTTCTGCCAATAAAACAATCATTCAAAAGACTACTTTAGAGAACCATTAATCAAATGAGGTCCAGAAAGGAGAATATGCTGGAAAGCACTAGAATCTTGATTTACAATAATTCGGTTTACTCACTGACCAAGCTATGAACTCCTGGTGTAATGTAATGCCCTGGTTCACATTTTTACTGAAGGTGCTGCCTGTGAGGGCCACTCCATTGTTCCCCTTACAGACTGCGGAGCTGCTTGACCTACTGTGTATGGATTTCCTGTCAATAGAGTCAGATGCCAGCGACATGGCAAATGCCTTGGTCATTATGATCACTACACCAGATATGCACAAGCCTTCCCTACCAAGGATCAGAGGGAGTCCATTATGGCCAAAGTGTTATGGAAGAAGTATTTCATTTATCATGGCCTCCCCAGGCAGATATAGAGTGATCAGAGATGGGACTTTGAGAATAGGCTCATACATGTGTTACTGAGCAAGCTTGGAATTGAGAGGCTTCAAAGCATCCACCATTGATCCTGTACCTAAATAGACGAGGGTAGCGTGTCTGAGCGACTGGAGTCCTGTCACATTCACCTCAATAATAAGCAAATGCTTTGAGAGGCCAGTCAAGGACTACATCTGCAACATAATACCTCCCACACTGGACCCCCTACAATTCACCTACTGACACAACCGATCAACAGATGACAGAATGGGCACAGCTCTACACACCATCCCTACACATGTGAAGATGAGGGATACTTATGTGAGAATGCTGTTCATGGACGGCAGTTCAGCATTCAACAACATAATTCCCCCAGGCTCAACAGGAAGCTCAGAGACTTCAACCTTCACCCTGTGTTGTGCAGCTGGATCCTGGACTTCTTGACAGACTGCCAGCTGATGGTAAGAGTGGCTCCCTCACCTCTGGCCTTCTGACCCTCAACACGTGCTCGTCAGGGCTGTGTACTAAGCCCCCTCCTTTACCCATGACTGTATCACCACACACAGCTCCAATCTGCTAATTAAATTTGCTGACGACACTACACTGATTGGCCTAATGTCAAATACTAATGAAGCAGCCGACAGAGAAGTCATTACCCTGACACAGTGGTGTTAAGAAAGCAACCTCTCCCTAAGTGTCACAAAAACAAAGGAGCTGGTTGTGGATTACTAGAGGAATGGAGACAGGCTAACCCCTATTGACATCAATGGATCTGGGGTTGAGAGGTTGAACAGCTTTAAGTTCCTTGGCATAAACATCACCGAGGATCTCAGGTGGTCTGTACATACCAGCTGTGTGGTGAGGAAGGCACACCAGTGCCTCTTTCACATCAGAAGGATGAAGAAGTTTGGTGTGGGCCTCCAAACCCTAAGAACTTTCTACAGGGGTACAATCGAGAGCATCCTGACTGGCTGCATCACTGCCTGGTATGGGAACTGTACTTCTCTCAACTGCACGACCCTGCAGAGAGTGGGGCAGACAGCCCAGCACATCTGTAGAAGTGAACTTCCCACTATTCAGGGAATATTTACCAAGACAGGTGTGTAAGAAGGGCCCGAAGGATCATTGGGGACCCAAGACACCCCAACCACAGACTGCTTCAGCTGCCACCATCCAGGAAATTGTACCGTAGCATAAAAGCCAGGACCAACAGGCTGTGGGATAGCTTCTTCCATTAGGCCATCAGACTGACTAATTCATGCTGACACAAATGTATTTCTATGTTATATTGTTGTACATACTATTTATTATAAGTTACTATAAATTGCACATTACACATGTAGACAGACATGTAACATAAAGATTTTTGTTCCTCATGTATATGAAGGATGTAAGTAATAAAATCAATTCAATTTTATTCAATTCAATTCAAGTTGAGGACTATACCTTGTCAACTGCAGGATGATCCCCAGCCCAAGAGGTTCAATCGGACCTTGCTGGACATGCTCAGAATCTTGGAAGTCAGCAAAAAGAACAAGTGGAGTCAACATATTGGACATCTGGTCCACTGCTACACTGTACACAGAATGAAGCTACTGGATACTGGCCATATTATCTGATGTTTGGGCATGAGGTGAGGTTGCCAGTTGGCCTCTGTTTTGGGACTTGCAAGGAAAATCTAACACGGAAGACTTATCTAATATATGTGTCTGATAAGAGAAGGGAGCTGAAAATGGCTTATGAATTAGCTGAGGTCTTGGCTACCAAAGAGAATCAAGGAAATAAGAGGAGGTATGATCAAAAGGTTCGGTTTTCTCAAATCATGCCTGGAGACAGCGTCCTCATAAGGAATTTGGGGCTACCTGGGAAGCATAAGTCGGCTGACTGCTGGGCCGCTATGCCTTATGTAGTGGAGAGTCAGATGCCAAATGTACCAGTTTTCTGGTTGAAACCAAAGGTTGGGAATGGGCCTGTCAAGGTTTGCCATCAGAACTCCTTCTGCCTCTGGGACAAGAGATGCGTGTCGACCTGACCCTGCACCGAGTAAGAGGACTCTGCAGTGATGTGGAGAGACTGTAGGACGAGCAGATCAGCTGCTGCCCCTGAATGGGATATGGACTCAGAAGATGAGGAAATGAGGGTGCCTTTTACTAACTCCTCACTAAATGTTGAAGAGATTCCTAACCCTATTCATGCTGAGGCAGGGGAAATCAGGGGGACTAGCAGTGGACAGGCAGGCTTGCAGCTGGACTATGAAGGTGGCTGTGCTCTGAAGATTCTGAGAATGAAGCTGAGCTCGGTCAGATAGCTGAGGAATCTGAGCTCCTGGAAGGTATGAGTAATAGATCGGGGGAGGCCTCTCCATATAGACCAGCAGTATCCCAAGGAGTGTCTGAATCTGAAGAAGTAGATGATGGGATAAGAAGGTCTCAATGAGTCAGGAGACCCCAGATAGGTTGGCCTATGTATCACTGGGGAAGAGAGTGTTGCAACTATCCTCCTAGTGAGATATGTCACTTCCATTTACAAATGGATTGGAGGTTCTGACATCACAAAATTCCTTTGAAAATTATGTTATTAATGATGGGATGACAAATTATTTCAAAGCCATGAGGACATGACTATTTGTGGTGGGGGGAGAGTGAAAAGCCCTGGTTCACAATTTTACTGTTATGCTGTATATATTTCACTTAGCAGTTCTCTAAGAGTAGTCTGTGCTGCTTTCAGCCTGTCTGGGTAATTGTTGAAGATAAGGATGATGAGGAATATAGAACCATAGAACATTACAGTACAGAAACAGGCCTTTTGGCCCTTCTTGCCTACTCTTACTGATCTGCATCTGAACCATATCCCTCCATACACCTCTCATCCATGTACATGTCCAAGTTTTTCTAAAATGTTAGAAGTGAGCCAGCATTTGCCACTTCAATTGGCAGCTCATTCCACACTCCCACCACTCTCTGTGTGAAGAAGACCCCCCAAATTTCCCTTTAAACTTTTCCCCTTTCACCCTTATCCCATGTCCTCTGGCTTTTTTCTCTCCTAGCCTCAGTGGAAAAAAAGCCTGCTTGCATTCACTCTATCTATACCCATCATAATTTCATATACCTCTGTCAAATCTCCCTATAATATGTGCCATCCAATTAGAATGGTGGAACTGGGGGGAGGTTTTTGGTGCGGGGCATTAAGGTTGGTCTTGGGGCTTTTGTTCAGTGGGTGATGGAGAGAGAAGATGCTGGGAAGGACTGGTCATAGGATTCGACCCAGCGGCAGACCCATTTGTTTGTGACGGATCACGAGCGACATTCGGAAGGTGGTGTCGGCTTTCATGCAGACCAAGGGCCTAGCGTGTGAGTGACAGAGAAGTTCAAGATGAGTTCCAGCTTGTGCACATTTGACTGTTTAATTAAAATGGACCCTTTTCTTTTTGTTTTTCTTTACTAACCCCTTAGTTAAGATTCATAAGTATATTTCCTTTAATCGTATGCTGTGTACTCTTTGTTATTTTGTGGCACTGAGTTGTAACAGGATAGCAAATTACATAGCATCCACACAAACCAGGGTTTGTGGTGGGAGAGCTGTCTCAATCTCATGAGTTTGGTGGGACCAGAGAGTGTCTTCCCTGGACTTATACAGCCAAGGAAACCAGGGGCTTTCAGTAATATTAGACCTCATTGTTCAGTATGGTATTAGAGTCCAGAAACAGTGTCAGGCTTAAGTTATAATGCAGGAGAACAAACATGTCATGTACAGATTGACATCAGGGCGCTTTGGGAATTCACTATCTGAATGTGCTTATTGCAGTTAAGAAGAGTGGCAGACCTGAGACCTCAGTCTCTAGAGAGGAGGCTTACTTTATCAAGAAAACTGCTGAGATCTTTTTTGTACCATATGGTTTAAGCCAACTTTATAATCAAGATAACCATTATAAAGTATTAATGCAAATATGCCCTGAATGCTATTTCTTACATCTGTATCTAACTTGTTCTGAATCAAGGTGATACCTGAAATCTGTTTGATAAAAGCAGTGAAATGATAAATTAATTGTGGGATTGTTGATGTTACCAGTTTAGAATCTTTGGGGAGAGGGGGAAAAGATACTTAATTTTCACACTTTATTGGCTTATTTTTCTAATAAGTACAGCATACACATTAAGCACATCACCTCAAACCACTGGTCATGCTCTTATTATTGTGCTAATTACTGAATTTTTGAAATTACCGAATTAGTGAATTGCTGAAATTACCAAATTACTTAAAATAACCAAGGTGCTGAAGACCACTTGTTACTGACCTTGTCTAACTGGTTCAGAGGGTTCAAATAGTGCACAAAGGCAACCTGCCCATGAACCTCCCCCAACAGCATTGAAAGCTGGGAAACCCCCTTCCCCCCGCTTCACTGACTGTTAACATCATAAATGAATTAAATATTGCTGAATGTATGACATTCACAAACATTTAGGACATATTGAAGTCGGCTATGGGGAAATAAGTTAAAGAGCAGGAAATAAATTGAGGAATTAATTTTCTTTGTGAGCTGACATTGACGTAATGAGCTGAATAATCTTCTTTGTCATGAGGAAAACATTAAAAATAAAATACTTTAAACATTTTGAAGTTAAGGGAGTCAATTAAGAGCACAAAGGTAAAGGTAACTAATTTAAAAATATTAAATAAAACCTTCTTTCAATGCAATCCTACAATCCCTATTCAGTGAGACCACAAATCCTGTGCCATCTAACTTGGCACCAGATTGCAAGTGTGAAATCTAGCAGTGGGGGGGTTGTTGGATGATCTGGTGTCCAGCTTTGTTCTGTTTGCTCTGGACATCTGTGGCTGGGTTTGTTCATATCGAAAACTGCTGCTATTGTCTAACAGACCCAGGGCCTGTGAGTTGCAGCACATTACTCTGTTTATTTCTTAAGTGATGAAGCTTGATGTAGAAATAGTTTTGATACTGGAAAACACAAGTGGCAAATCCAGCCATCTGCTGCCACTACAGCAGAAGAAAAATTGCATATGTGCAGCCAATACAAAATAGTTACCTTGATGATTTCATGTGGATGCAGAAGAAGAAAAAATTGCAAAAATCAATACATTAAGAAATGGAAAGAAACAATCACTTTGCCATCTGTGAAGAACTGAGTATTACAAATAAGTCCTGTTATAGCCTAAATCCACCTGATCAATTTATATCAACCTGGAATATGACTTTTTAATGCAATAGAATTGATCAACATATTAACGTAATTTTCACTTGTGTATTAAGTATAATAAAACTGTGAGCTCATACTTTATATTCTTTTTGTTCCTTTCCTTAATTAATTCACAGGGGAAATGTTTTTCCTGTTTGTTTAATAAAGGAAATGGCTGAGGCTTCTGGGAGGATGGATGAAACAACTGGCAGCTTGAGACAAGTAGAGAATCATTCATGGAATAACTTCGCTGCAACTGTTTCCATCGAGCCTTCCATGTCCCAGTGATAATACACTCACTGAGTGCAAGGATGTGAATTCAAGTCCCATTCTCTGAGACAAGCACATGATCCTGGCTGACACTTCCATGCAATATCGTAGTACACTAACGGAGAGAACATTAATAGAGAAAAAAAATCTGTGAATTACAGTATTTTATACACACACACACACACACACACACACACACACAGTCAGCCCCCCGTATCTGCGGATTCAACTAACCACGGATTGAAAATATTCAAAAAAAGAATTCCAAAAAGTTCCAAAAAGCAAAAGTTTAATTTGCCCAACAACACACACTAAATGCCGGTGGAACACAGCGGGCCAGGCAGCATCTATAGGGAGAAGCGCTGTCGATGTTTCAGTCTGAGACCCTTCGTCAGGACACTGAAGAAGTTTAATTTGCCGCTCGCCAAGCACTACGCTGAATCCACCCAAATGAAGTGATGTAGAGGCATACCCTGCTGTAGCCTCCCACCATTTTCACACATCCTCAGTCTCTCTCCAGCATCTGTTGTTTGAGCATTGTTTGCTTCGTGTCTCATTCATTCGTTACTTGTGTTGTGAGTGAGAGGAAGGAGTTTAAGGCTAGTAAGGGATGGCTGGTTAGCTATGTAAAGTGCTACAGCCTCAAGAACTTAAAGATCATGGGAGAAGCGGCATCGGCTGATGCTTCAGTGTTCCCAGAAGAGCTACGATGGATGCGTCTGTTCTGGACATGTGCAGATATTTTTTCTTGTCATTATTCCCTAAACAATACGGTATAACAACTATTTACATAGCAATTACATTGTATTAGGTATTATAAGTAATCTAAGATGACTTAAAATATACCGGAGGATATGCGTAGTAAATATGCAAATACTACCCCTTTTTATATAAGGAACTTGAGCATCTGTGGATTTTGGTATCCGTGGGGGTTCCTGGAACCAATCCCCCACAGATACCGAGGGACGGCTGTATATATCATGGTTAAATTAAATAAGTAGTGCAAAAAATAGTAATTAAAAATAGTGAGCTAGTGTTCATAGGTTCCATGTCCATTCAGAAATCAGATGGCAGAGGGCAAGAAGCTGTTCCTGAATCATTGAGGATGTGCCTTTAGGCTTCTGTACCTTCTTCCTGATGGTAGCAATGAGAAGAGGGCATGTTCCGGGTGATCAGGGTCCTTAATGACAGATGCTGCCTTTCTGAGGCATCGCTCCTTGAGGATGTTCTGGATACAATGGAGACTACTGGCCCTGATGGAGATGACTAATTTTACAACTTACTGCAACTTCCTTCGATTCTGTGCAGTAACACTCTGCCTCCCCGCCCCCCCCCCCATACTAGAGGGTGATGCAGCCAGTTAGAATGCTCTCCTCAGTACATCTGTAGAAACCTGCAGGTGTTTTTGGTGACATACCAAATCCCCTCAAACTCCTAAAGAAGTATAGCTACTGTCTTGCCTTCTTTATAGCTGCATTGATATACTGGGTCCAGTTTAGGTCCTCAGAGATGTTGACACCCTGGAACTTGAAGTTGCTCACTCTCTCCATTTCTGATCCCTCTATGATGACTGGTGTGTGTTCCCTCATCTTACACTTTCTGAAGTCCACAATCAGTTCTTTGTTTTTTTTTTAGAACAATACAGCACAGTGCAGGCCCTTTGGCCCACAATGTTATGCCGAAACTTAAACCTTGTCTCCCATATAACCTCCCACCTTAAATTCCTCCATATACCTGTCTAGTAGTCTCTTAAACTTCACTAGTGTATCTGCCTCCACCACTGACTCAGGCAGTGCATTCCATGCACCAACCACTCTCTGAGTGAAAAACCTGCCTCTAAAATCCCCCTTGAACTTTCCACCCCTTATCTTAAAGCCATGTATCTTAAAGCCATGTCCTCTTGTACTGAGCAGTGGTGCCCTGGGGAAGAGGTGCTGGCTATCCACTCTATCTATTCCTCTTAATATCTTGTATACCTTGATCTTGTCTCCTCCCATCCGCCTTCTCTCCAGAGAGTAAAGCTCTAGCTCTCTTAATCTCTGATCATAATGCATACTCTCTAAACCAGACAGCATTCTGGCAAATCTCCTCTGTAACCTTTTCAATGCTCTCACATCCTTCCTATAGTGAGGTGACCAGAACTGGACAACATTTTACAGATGTTGAGTCTGCGGAATGCCTGGTTAACATTTATCCTTCAAACATCATTATGGAAACAGATTAATAGGACCTTAATGAGAGTGATTTGTGTTTTGGTTCATTTGCTACAATGATTTTCAAACTACTAACTCAGCCACAAAGTGCTTTGGAATGTTCTGTGGTTGTGAGAGGCATAATAGATCAAATTTGCTGCTCATAGTGTCTTACATGTTCTGGGCTACTGACCAATATTGTTAGTATGAAATAATATTTCCTGGATCTGTTGGAGTCAATGTGCTGCCCAATGCTATCCAGTTACTAAATACTGAAACCCTAATGTGACAGCAGGGCTTTGAATGGTCTAATATTGTTGTAACTACTGAAGTAAGTCAATGGGGAGATGCTGACCCTGGTAGATATAAAAAAAATCTTTATTTGTCATAACAAGCAGGAAACTCAGTAGAATCTCAATGAACTCAAAGTACTTTAAGATAAAAAAAATAACCACAGGTTGATCTATTTAATTTGAATTGCTACAATTGCATGTTACTTTGACATTTTGAATCCACTGAATTGTACATATTTACCTCTGAATGTTCAAACACCTTTATGGGACAAAGTAATTCACATGGATGATTTAAAGGCTTCTGAGGGCAGAGAACCCAGATATTCTTGACAAATATTGTGAGGGATGATTAGCTGAGTACACATATATCCTGATTATTTATGGTAAATATACATATCCATGACATTGTTTCATGTACTAAGTGTCAAAATCAGATTGGAAGCATCCTTGAGCGAGTCACAATGGTACAACATAAATTATCCAGTGTAGCGTGGCATGATGTAAGCAATTAACATGCCCCCATTTTTTACATTTGATTGATGTCCCATGGTCATGCTAAATTATATTTTTCAGCCAGTTTTCTGCTGTAGACCAGTAACTTGTGCTCTGTAGACAGTACTGTTTGTTTACAATGCTGTCCTTCTAACTTCAGATTGATTATCATTTGCAATTTCCACAACTTATGTCAAGAGCAGAAACATGGATTGGCATTGATTGAATGCCTGGCACAATTCATATGACTCCATAGCTCCTGAGTCCCTAATAATAGCATAAAGCATGTAGGGGAGTGAGATGTTTGTAGGTTTCCAAGGGTCAGGGAAAGCTGGAAAAGAGATGTAAGATTTTTTTATAGGACTACGTATCTTAACCTGCTAATAGAAGCTGACGAAGAGTATGAATAATTCTAAGTATCCCCAACATTTGAAAACATTAAACAAAACAAATTTAAAATGGTTTAAATGTAAAATTTATAAATAATATAAAATTCTATTGAAGTTATGTAGATTTTGTACTTGTGCCGTGCATGATTCTGTGCAGCTGGAGTGCTTTCCTGAAGATCTTGCTGCTTAAGATGTTGATGGGATATTCTAAATGAAAACACAGAAGTTTTAAAACGTGGAAGCAGGGCTTTTGTGTGCTCCAGTACAATTTGAATAGACTACTTCAATCTTAACTGCTTCAAAGAGCATCTCAACAAAATGAAGCTTAAAATCCAAGAATTTTCCATATCCAAAGTAAGCCTTTTTACCCTCGTGAAGGATTTCAAGAGTGATAATTCCTCTCCTAGATTCCCATCCTGAACACTACAAAACATTAACTGCAACCTGAGAAGAATGGTGGCTATCCTTATTTACTGTATATTCCTTCTACTTGAGTGTAAATGTGCCCTTAACAGTCTTGCTGCTTGAAATGGGAATTGAATTGAATTGACTTTATTTCTTACATCCTTTGCATATGTGAGGAGTAAATATCTTTGCATACATCTAATTTAAAAGCTCCCGAGGCTGAAGGTCATAATACAAGTTTCAAGCTTCATGAGCAGACATACAATTCTTGTGCACAATTATGTGTAAGACCCAGAATTTATGATTTTTCATAATCTTTATGTTAAACAATTGTTTCCTACCTGTGATTTTGAACTGCACTAATATGGTCTCCCAGGTCAATCCAGGTCACAAGTATTTTTAAGTATAGAAAAAAAATCCAACTCTTCAAATTAGTCTGCATATTTTTTTTTGATGATCGGTTTCCATTAGCAATCTGTTTAGGAAGAAGGGAACAGATTGTTAATTGTTTTGACTTGTGAATTCACAAAGACCTTGAATGCTCAATAAATTAGCTAGCCAAAAATAATCCAGTTGCACTCTTTGATAAGGTGCCTGAGGCACAATTGAGAAGAAGAGACATTACACATCATAAAGTTAGTACATAAAATCAAGCGATCTTTCAAGCTGTCCATGATTTTAATCTGCAGATGCTGGAAATCCAAAGCAACACACACAAATGCTGGAAGAAATCAGCAGGTCAGACAGTATCTATTGAAATGAATTAATAGTCGACCCTTAATCAGAAATTATTCTCCTCACTAAGAATGGCAGGATGAAGGGGGAAGTTCAAGATTATAATTGGACCCTTCAACAGGGAATTTAAGAAAGTCGGACACCTTCAAGATGGAAGAAATATGGACTTATTTTTCCACAAATAATAATTGACAACAGATAAATTATTGAAGTACACCTGGAATTGGTGAGTGTCTGTTCAAGCATAAGGGTAAAGGTTTGTATGCGTAGCTAGATCATGGATTGGCTACCTTTTGCTTTCTATAAAGGAATTAAAATTTGCAAAACAACTAACTGGAATGAATCTAGCTCACCGGGAGTAGATAGGCCAAATGTTTCTGTTCTTGCCATGCGGTTGAAGGAATAGGGGTTGCAATTTGAGTATAGACAAGAAGACACAGGCTCCCTTTCAAGGACATCCCTTTCAAACAGAGGTGAGGAGAATATTCTTTAGCTAATGGTGATGAATCTTGGAATTCATTGCCATAGACAACTGTGGAGGCCAAGTCATTAGATATATTTAAAGTGGAGGTTAATAGATTCTTGATTTTAATGGTTATGGAGAGAAGGCAGGAGAATAAGGTTGAGAGGGAAAATAAGTCAGCTATGATTGAATGCAGAGCAGATTCAGTGGGCCGAATAATTTCCGTTCTTATGCCTGGGTGCTTCTGATATAATTTCACTAGTGCCTTGAACTATTTCAGTAAGAGTTTCTTATTTTTGTGCTCAAACTCTCTTGAAATAAGGGCCAACATTTCATTAGTCTTCCATATTAGTTTCCGTACCTGCGAGTTGGCTTTTTATGCAATTACCATAAAAACACTGAAATTACTTACTATTGCAACTTCCTGGAAGTCTTTTCCATTTAAGTAATATTCTATTCCTTTGTTCTTCCTTCCCAAATAAATAGTTCATATTTTCTCACATTATATATGTTTCATATGGCAGCAATTTAAAGCATAAATGCATGCAGACATAGTAAAGAGGTTCAATTGTTGTTCAGACCAAACAAGTATGGGAAAGAAATTTGATCTGTGACTTTCACCGTGGAATGATTGTAGATGTCAGATGGGTTGATTTGAGCATCTCAGAAACTACTGATCTCCGGGGAATTTCACACACAACAGCGGATATAGTGCAAAAACAAAAATCATACAGTGAGCAGCACTTCTGTGGGTGAAAATGCATGGTTAATGAGAGAGGGTACAGGTTAACTATACTTTGTACTTTGAACTTTGAACATTAAGAATGGCCAGACTGATTCAATATGACTGGAAGGTGACAGTAACTCAAGTAATCACGTGTTACAACAATAGCATGCATAAAAGCATCCCTGAATGTGCAACATGTTGAACCTTGAAGTCGATAGGCTGCAGCAGCAGAAGTCCAGGGATGTATACTCATTGGCTACTTTATTAGGTACAGGAGGTACGGAATAAAGTGGTCACTGAATGTATATGTTTAAAGAAACTCTAATTAGCCATTTTTGATATTCATCACTAGTTTGCCTTCATACCTATAGGTGTTCCCTGACTTGCTCATTTACAGTGATTTTGATGGCCAAATACTGGACAGATGTTTTTCTCTTTTAGTAGCATCTAATTGCTCATTCTCTCATACAGTGTTGAAGGTTCATTAGTCATCTCTGCACTCCCTTACTCACACAGGTGTTTGTTTCTTTTAACCCCTCCAAATTACCTTTGGATAATTTTCACATCCACATACTTCAGCCATTTTGTTCCTTAATTATTAGTCTTGTGCAGGGGGTCAATTCCCAGAATGTTCTTATTCACTATTCTGCTTTCTCACATTTACTGCCCAGCTGTTGACCATATGGCTTTCTTTGACTGCACGATTTGTAATATAGTTCCCTGTATCGCTTGCTAGTCAGAGTGAATTCCCAAAGCCTGATGGGATACTTGGCATTCTATATCCAGCTACAGGCATGTAACAGTGTATATGTTACTTACATGGTCACATGGTCACTTACCTTTTCAAGGTAATCTTACTTACAATGACAGAGCACAAAACATGACATCAGCAATGAAGTCTTTTCAGCCCACATGTTTAGTACATCAAAGAAGTAAAGCTCAAACAGTGAAACGGTTACATGCACAGCACACTAAAGTAATGGTTAGCACAAGGCTTTACAGCACCTGCGACCCGGGTTCAATTCCCTCCACTATCTGTGAGGAATTTGTAAGTTCTCCCCGTGATAGTCTGGGTTTCATCTGTGTGCTCCGATTTCCTTCTATGGTCCAAGACCTACTGGTCGGCAGGTTAATTGATGATGGTAAGTTTTACCATGATAAAGCTCTGATTGGGGAATTGCTGGGCGGCACAGCTCAAATGGCTGAAAGGGGCCTATTCTGCACTGGAACTCAATAAATAGATAACTAACTAAACTTAGGATTATGTGGAAAGTACCTTCAAAAGAGAGAGGCCTAAAAATAAAAGTTAAAACAGAACTGAGGATGAATGTACATGTAGCAATGACAGACAAACAATATGAACAAAAGGAGCAGGAGCAGGTTTTGGATTTATTCTCCTTCATTGAATGTAATCACGACTGACTTTAAGGTCAGCACCAGCTTTCTGTACAAAATCCACAATCAGTGAATGCATTTGATATCAGAATAATATCTCAACCTCTCCCGTGAGGATATTCACAGAGATGTCATAGAGTTACCTTCAATGCTCCATACCTTTCAAGAGATTGCTGCATTACATGGGCACACCAATGCTGAGAGCTTAAGTTCAAGTTAAGTCTGTGTGTGTTGTTGTCACAGACATCCATACATACGGTATAACAGCATTGAAAATTAGCTTAATTTTGCAGAAGCACAGTACAAGATGAACAAACTGAAATTAACATAACGTTATTTAACATAAATAATACAATTATGCAAAACAAACAATAAAATAACCGTACCGACATTAGTGCAAGATTGAAGAGAGAAATATATGCACAATAGTCCAAGATAGTTTCAGTTCCCAGTAAGATCTCAAAATGTTGTAAAGGGGCATATTCTGCAGTCTGTGAATTATGCCATTAATTATGCTTGACATTTCCTTTTAAGGGCCTCTGTAAACTTATTCCTGTTTTGTCACAATCTGCATAAAAAATTAATCGTAGTATTGCACCACCCTGTTTTTAACCGAGTTTTCACCATTTTTAATGAGACTCAGGAAGAAGGACATGTTGGTATCCAGGTAACAGTTTTATTAATTAACGGAGATGGAAGTCAAACTGCCATTTACTTATTAATAGCTAACTACTCAGAATGTGTGAGATCTCTATACACAATGGGGTGCATTATTTACCAATCAATACTGTTTGGGCTGTTCCGTTTTAAAGTTGGTTTCCACTTGCATTTCAGATCTGCCTCCTAGAGATGGATATCAAATATAGGTTATAACATTGCAGCTCAACTGCCCTATAAACCATTATCTAAAATTGGATTGAATCATATTTAAGTCTTTATTTGCAATGCGACTAAATTTCAGTTAAATAAAAACAATAGCAAAGTGAAGACTGTTCAAGTGTTTACTTACATTTGTCTAGAAACTGGATTTTACGTACCTGTTTTTGGTAATGTAATTTTGTGTTAACTAGAATTACAAATGTAAAAAAAGTCACCAAAAACAGTTGCAAAATCCTTTCTTCAGAGGGTGGCACAGTGACCCAGCTAGACCAGCTGTTATCACATTCTTACATCCACCAGCATTCACTCCTGACCTCAGATGCTAAATGTGTGGATTTTGCATGTTCTCTCTTCTGTCTCATGTTTACCTCTGCTCACATCCCAAATGCATTCTGGGAGGTTCTCTGGTCATTGGGCATTAGAATCTGTAAGGAGCCAATGGGAATTTGAGGAGAAAACATTACTAGAAAAATGAATGGAAAGCACAGTAGCAGAGTAGATAGTTTCGCTGAACTCACAGTTCCAGTTTTACAAATTAATTGTTCCAACATGCAACATAATGTCCTTAAAATTTCTATGAGGTTTGATGACCTCTAGGGCCTGAATTTCAGATAATGAACTTATTGTTTCAGAAGCTTTGCCACAGGAATGTAAATTTATAAAATTTACTCCTAGTTATCCATAAATGCTTTAAATCAAAATTGAGTCATGGAACATCATACTTATTAATCAAGCTATTAAGCTGTTTGTATGTACTCCTTGTAATTGAGAAAGGCTTCCTCTGGGCACTCTGATTTGCTCTCACATTCCCCATATCTCCAAACATTACTCAGAATTAGGTTTAATACCACTGGCATGTATCATGAGATTTATTGTTTTTGCCACAGCTATACAATGCAATACGTAATAGTAATGAAAAACTATGAATGACAATATGTATTCTGTATATAATACAGCTGTATATATGAATATAATACATATATGTATATGTATATATGTATTATGTATATGTTACAGCTGTGCAAAAAAAAGTGAGGTAGTGATCACGGATTCAATGTCTATTCAGATATCAAGCAGCAGAGGGGAAGAAGCTGTCCCTAAGGGTGACTTCTTCCTGACAGTAGCAACGAGAAAAGGGTGATGGGGGTCTTTCGTGATGGATGTTAACTTTTTGAAGCATTGCTCCTTGAATATGTCCTGGAGGCTGGGGAGGCTAGAGCGTATGATGGAGCTGAATTTGCTTACAACTTTCTGCAGATTATTTTGATCCTGTGCACTGTCATTCCCCCCCCCCCCCATACCAGAGAGTGTTGCAGCCAGTTAGAGTACTCTCCATAGTACATCTGTTGAAATTGGAGAGTGTTTTTGGTGACATACCATACATGTGAATTGGCAGGTTAATTGTCTGTTGTAAATTGCTCTAAGTATAGGGGTGAAATGTAGAATATGGGGTATGGTAGAGTGGATGAAAATATGAGGAGAATAATAAAAGAGGTCTAATATTGGATTTATGTAGCTGGGTGCTTGATGGTCAGTGTAAGACTTAACGGGTTGAAGAGCTTGTTCCTGTGCTGTATACTTGATGGATAGAAATGGCCTCTTAGTGTGTCATAAAGAAATGAAGCTATGAAAATGTTACAATGACTTACTACCTTTAAGAGATATTAAAATCCTCACTTCTTGCATATACAGTAGGCTTTTGCTAGACAGGCAGCAATAAGTACATAATACATTGACCCACAGAAAATTGGTCATCATTTTTAAAGTAATCTCTCCATTTCAGCCTCATTTTGTGAGACAGCCACAGGAGGTCTCCCTTAAGCATAACTTGCTTATTGCCCATTACGTTACAGGCACTTAAGACAGCAATGAAGGACCTCCATATCTGTCTGTTGTTAGCCACTCAGATGTAGAAGAATTCTTTATTTCTATTTCTGTAAGAATTTTTTTTTTTTTACCAGCAGAGGTTGCTAGCTCTGAGTTGAACTTCCATACCTAGAGGACCAGTGCACCACTGTTAGTCTGGCCTCTACCCTTTGACCTGTT
Organism: Hypanus sabinus; assembly: GCF_030144855.1. Classification (NCBI taxonomy): domain Eukaryota; kingdom Metazoa; phylum Chordata; class Chondrichthyes; order Myliobatiformes; family Dasyatidae; genus Hypanus; species Hypanus sabinus. The sequence goes on along the minus strand of NC_082710.1, from coordinate 127,601,666 downwards.
TGGTATGGGTGTCCCTACCAAGAGACAAAACATAAAGCCCTAACCCCAGCAACATAGCTCTCTGGGTTATTGAAGCACTCTAGCCTCCAAACAATGATAAGTTTGTGATCACCTTGGAGGCCTTGGGATTGAAATGGGCTGATAATACCTTGTGGATGAACATGATCTAGATTTTCCATAATCAATAAGAAATAAAGTATAAGGAGAATGTGCAGTCTCGATGCAGACTGCACTAGAGTTCAGGAATGAACCAATAATGTTGTGTCCCTTGTGCATTTGATACATAAAATAAGCAGTGGAACAAAAAGGAGATTCCCAAGACTTCTGGTAGAGAGGAATCAACACAATTGTCATTTTATACAGATAGCTCACTTCCATCTCAGTGCAACTTATAACAATATGATACCTGTTTATTTCTGGCCATCAAAATCACTACCAATGAAAATTAATTACTACTGGAGTGTAGTTTAATCTAACTATTTCAAGCTATAATTCATGTTGTTAATTGCAAACATGTATTAATTGAACATTTATTCTTCTTATAAAAGCTTTTTTCCCTAACTCTTTTCCTCCCTCTATCACTGAGCGGACATTGACTTTATCCACTAAAATTTTCAGCCTTTATGCAGTCCTCATTCTGTTAATTTCACAATCAACATGACTAATGTAGAAAATGCATAGCTGTTCACTCTACTCCCTCCGGTCCCAGAGTCCATTTACCATCAGTCGAATTTTGTCAACTCACACTTTCGGCAATTTGTAACAAAAATACTACTGTAGTTTAAAAAAATAACAAGGGAACATCTGATAAAAGGTGGATGCAATTTATTGCCGCGATTTAGCAAATTATGAACCATTAGGTTCACAAAACTGGGTGCTCATGACAATAACCAATAAAACACAGTTAATTTGGACATAATGTTGTGCCGTTAAGCACAATCTCAAAATATGTAGCTTAAGTTGACCATGGTACCAGCTCAGTGAGAAGCGTAGAAACAACTATATAGGATGTATAATGATTAACAAGTGAACTTGTAGCTAAAAGTCCAAAGTGCAAGCGAAGAAACTTGCAGCATTAGATATTAAACAGCAATACAGAAATTAACTTGGCATTTTAACTGCAATCAAAACAAATTGGATGAGGCCATTAAAAGGTTTTCAGATTCTAGAGTATTTAAAGATATAACAGCAGCTAGCAGGCAGAAAGCAACGGTGTTTAAATTATTTTTTATTTTGCAAAAACGTTCGCTTTCAGGTGTTGAAGGGCTCTTCATTGCAGTTTCCGTAGCAATTTTGTTTTATGATTCAGAGTTGTTAGCCCTGAGCTGAAACCCCAAACCTGGAGGACCCGTTGAACCTGCTATGTCTGGCCTGTATTCTCTGGCTTGTTTGTAGGTGAGCCTACTAAGGACCAAAACACAAAGCCCTGACTCCAGCCAGCATAGCTCTCTAGGTCATTGAGGCACTCAAGCCTCCAAATCCAATGAGGAGTTTATGGTTCCCTGAACACCACCTGAGATGGAGGACCTTCACTGCTGCCCTAAAAGCCAGAAATTTCCTTTCTTTTGCAACAATGTTTAAATAAGTTACTAGTCAATCAGTGACCACAAGATTTCCAATTTACATTCCGGCTTTTTTTTACAAGGACTCAGTTCTGAATTCAACTATTACTATTACAATTGCCACAATTTTCTAGAATGAACATGGAGAAACAAAAGTAATACTGTGGCGACCCACGTCCCAGCGCACTCGAACTGGCTCACAAAGTGGCATGCACCGGCATTGAGGCCGGTCCCAAAGAGGGTGCCAAGCCTGCTTCACCAGCAAGGGGAAAAGCCTGCGCGTGGGACGGGACTGTGAGAGTGTCCTCAACAGACACATGTCTGTCTGGTATGGGAATTACAAGGCATCTGACTGCAGCTCCATGCAAAGGATCTTGAGGGCTGCTGAGAGGATTTTATAAGTCTTCCACCCATCAGAAATATTTATCTGGAGCACTGTGTTCACAGGGTCTTTAGCATTGTTAATGATCCCACCCATTTGTCCAACAATCTCTTTGACCCCTTACTGTTCTGTTTGTACTTTAACAATGACAAACTTGTGTGAGTAAAAACACTGGAACTCTTTTATTCATAGATTTACAGAATGGCTTCAGTCATGGATTCAGCTCGACCATGTTTTTTCTTGGGGAATTTGAGCCCTCAAGAGAGAGAGAGAGAAAGAGAGAGAGAGAGTGTGTGTGTGTGTGTGTGTGTGTGTGTGTGTGTGTGTGTGTGTGTGTGTGTGTGTGTGTGTGTGTGTGTGTGCGAGCCATAAGACTATTGAACTTCCTGCCATCATGTATGAAGCACCAGTGGTGTTATACTGTTTACTGTTTAACTTATGTTGTAAATATTATTATTGGTTAATTTTCTTGTGGTAATATTACTTTATATGTTAAGTATGTGAGTTTTATGTACTCTGTTGTGCATTTGGTCTGTACAAACATTGTTTCTTCTGGCAGGATACGTGTCCAGTTAAATTACAATAAACTGGAACTTGAACTTTTTCTCCAGAATTGTGTCAAACTGTTGGATTGCACTTCTCCAACAACTTAAACTCAAAAGGATACAAATCGAACTTTAGACCAACTGACACTGTTTTATGGTATTTTTGTTTACTATAGTTTTAAATGTTTCCTTTCTTCACGGCTCTTCTATGAATTACAAATTCACTATCGGCTCAGTTGCATAGCCGCCAGTGTAAAACTGTACAGCACCATCAGTTTGAGGTCTATTGCTTCCACAGTCTGTAAAGCATTTGTAAATTTTCCCTTTGACCGTGTGGGGTTCCTCCAGGTGCTCTGGATCACTCCCACATTCCAAAGATGTATTGATTGGTAAGGGTCAATAAGTTATTGGCGCCAAAAGAACTTGCAGGTTGCCCCCAGCATAGACTCAGTTGTGTTGGTCATTGACACAAATGTACACTTCGCTGTACGTTTTGATGTTTAAATGTAAGTACCACAAATTAATCTAATCTTATCTTATCAATCGATCTTAAAAATGGATATACAAATTTTTTCAATGAATTCCTGATCTACAATTCATTTTTCTAAAGAAAGCTTTGAAATGAAGTTTATGCACATCAACTCTGCAACTGCCAGCCTGCATCTCTTCACAGGATCTCCATTTCTATCACGCTGCTGTCAAGACCATGACAAAATCATAGGCTAATTCAAGGACAAAGAAGCAATTTCGAACGAAGCTGGAGGCAGCATCAGATGACCGACAACTCTGGCAGGGTTTGCAAGACATTACTTCCTACAGAGCGAAACCCAGATCATGAATGGCAGTGATGCTTCATTACTAGATAAACTCAACAGTTTCCATGGCCGCTTTGAAAGGGAGAATACAACTACAGCTGTGAAGAGCACTGCTGCACCTGGTGACCCTGTGATCTCCGTCATGGAGGCCGATGTTGGGCTGCCTTTAAAGAGGGTGAACCCTTGCAAGGTGAAGGTCCTGATGGAGTACCTGGTAAGGCTCTGAAAACTTGTGCCAACCATCTAGCAGGAGTATTCAAGGAAATTTTCAAATTCTCACTGCTATGGACGGAAGTTCCCAATAGCTTCAAAAAGGCAACGATTACACTAGTGCCGAAGAAAAAAAATAATCTGAGTTGCCTTAATGACTATCAACTGGTAGCACTCACATTGACAGTGATGAAATGCTTTGAGAGGTTGGTCATGACTAGACTGAACTCTTGCCTCAGCAAGGACCTGGACCCATTGCAATTTGTCTATCGCCACAATAGGTCAATGGCAGATGCAATCTCAATGGCTATTAACACAACCTTAGAACACCTAGACAACACAAACTCCTATGTCAGGATGCTGTTCATCGACTATAGCTCAGCATTCAACACCATCATGCCCACAATCCTGATTGAGAAGTTACAGAACCTGGACCTCTGTACTTCTCCCTGCAATTGGATCCTCGACTTCCTAACTAGAAAATCACAATCTGTATGGATTGGTGATAACATGTTCTCCTCACTGACAATCAACCTCAGAGGTGTGTGCTTAGCCCATTGCTCTACTCTCTGTATACCCATGACTGTGTGGCCAGGCATAGCTCAAATACCATCTATACATTTGCTGATGATACAACCATTGTTGGTAGACTCTCAAGTGGTGACGAGAGAGTGTACAGGAGTGAGATGCCAACTAGTGGAGTCGTGCCTCAGCAACAACCTTGCACTCAATGTCAGAAAGATGAAAGAGCTGATTGCCGACATTAGGAAGGGTAAGATGAAGGAACACATAGCAGTCCTCATAGAGGGATCAGAAGTAGAGAGAGTGGGCAGTTTCAAGTTCCTGGATATCAAGGTCTCTGAGGATCTAACCTGGACTCAACATATCAATGCAGTCATAAGGAAGGCAAGACAGTGACTATACTTCATTAGGAGCTTGAAGAGATTTGGCATGTGAAAAATACACTCAAAGACTTCTATAGTTGTATCATTCTGACAGCTGCATCACTGTCTGGTACGGGGGTGCTACTGCACAGGACCAAAAGAAGCTGCAGAGGTTTGTAAGTTTAGTCGGTTCCATCTTGGCTACTAGCCTACAAAGTACCCAGAACATCTTCAAGGAGCAGTGTCTCAGAAAGGTAGCGTCCATTATTAAGGACCTCCAGCATCCAGAGCATGCCCCTTCTCACTGTTACCATCAGATTGTAGGTACAGAAGCCTGAGGGCACACAGTCAGCGATTCAGGAACAGCTTCTTCCCCTCTGCCATCGGTTCTTAAATGGACATTGAACTCGTAAATACTAACTCACTTTTTTAATACAGTATATATTATTTGTTTTTTGCATGACTTTTATCTATTCAATATACGTATACTATGATTTATCTATCTATTTATTTATTTATTTATTTATTTCCTCTTCTACATTATGGATTGCATTGAACTGCTGCTGCTAAGTTATTAAGTTTCATAACGCATGCTGGTGATAATAAACCTGATTCTGAAGCATATATGCCAATCTCCCTATTGCAACTATAACATGTATTGTCTCTGCAATGTATTTTCAGGCTGCAATATTCCGAGTCATTATATTTATGCCTCTCCTGTGCTATTTCTAAATCCAGGCTGAATTTAAGTCTCTTTCACCAAAAACTGTTTAATTCTACTTCCAACTAATCTCCTAGACTTAGGTTAGTGCCATAAAATCCTCGCCGATGGCTTTTTAATCTGTTCTGAAGAGATTTTATTTTCCCCATTGGTTAATTTGCTCATAAAAAAATGGTTGCCTGTATTACATCACCAGTCAGTTCACTCATTCTCCTCTTTCTGGTCTACATTATACGAGCTGGTCTTCTAAAGTTCCCTGTAAAAAGCTTCCTAGACTTCTGTTCAAAAGTGATTAGAATTGTAGTACATTTTTTTTGTTATTTTTGTAATCGCAGAGTGGTAGTGTATCGGTTAGTGTAATGCCTTATAATGTCAGCAATTGGGCTTCAGTTCTGCCACCGACTGTAACGCATGTATATGGCTTTCCAATGGGTTTCTCCATGTGCTTCGGTTTCTTCCTACAGTCGAAAAATGTACAGGTTAGTAAATTGTGGGCATATTGCTACCCCCAGCCCCCAGCAATTGACATTTTTTACTGTATGTTTCAATGCACATGTGACTAATAAAACTAACCTTTAATCTTTACTTTCTGTACCATTTCACTCCTTTCCCCTTGACACTTTGTTACTTTGATTGGTATTTCAAAAGACTTTCACCCGAAGTTGGTGAAGGTATAAAAACATCTGGGAATGGGACTAACTGGATTTTTCTTCAGTAAGATTTATTGGTTGAGAAAGGAAAAGAAAACAACGTGCGAAGGAGCAGAGTGAATTGCAATCAAGTTAGGTGCAGATGATAACGTAAAGGGAAGGAAAGGGAAAGAAGTGGCTATGAATGAGCAAAAGAGAAAAATAATTAAAAGGAATGAAATGCTTCAAATGCTTTTATTTAAAATGAAGGTTTATTACTATGCATTCTGGAGAGACAATTTGAATGGCATTTCAGGAATATAAACATGTTATTAAAATTGCCCTTGTTCTGTTATGCGCCAGCCGTGAATTTCTACTTAATTGGTAGTTAAAGTGCAAAATGAAGGACCTTTTTTGGGACTCGCAGCGAGTTTGAAGGTGAGCTGCTTCTTTCCTGTGGCTAATGATGAAGCAATTCAAATCTCCCAACAATTGGTGGTGATTCACTATTCACTTTGTCACTTTCTCATCACAAACTGCTGGGTTGTTTAGACACTATGAATGTGTGCATATCATTTACCACTGAATTCAGCACCAAGAATAACAACATGCATTTATCTAGCACCTGAAAGCACTACCCAATGGGTTTCATAGCATTGAGCACTTGACAGGCAAATCAGAGGAGATGAATGACGATAATAATTTGGATTTTGTTAAAATGCTAGTAGCAAAGAGGGATGCAACATTACAGGAGGTTTTAGTAAGAATATTAATCAGAAAAAAAAATATTCTGGCTTTAATTGAGTGAAAAAAACATACTTAGAGAAATTTATATAAATGGAATACAAAATAATATTGAGAGCATTTTATCGGCAAAATATTTATTCAGGACTATGAAAGTAACATCTTCGGAAAATAGGGAGATCGCATGTGAAATATATTAATGTCTTCTCAAGGTTTTGTTAGTATTTATATTGCATCAAAAGTTAGTTGCAAGCATCTACACATTGCACTTGGCCACACTCAAAAATGTGCCATCTAGATCTCCCCCAAAAATCTGGTTCAGGAGATCTGTCACATCCTGACTGGCAGCAGCGATATATGGGGAAGAAGGAAATTGAGTCAAGATCTTCTGCCATCAGTGGAGATCTAGCATGGGATTCTAATTGATGAAAAGGGAGTGGGCCAGCAGAAGGTGGGTTTAAAATCAGTCTTCTGTTTGTGGTGAGGAGGTCGGCAAGTGACATGTTCCATCAGTGGGATCGAGAGTGGGGCTGGGTTGCAATGGGGCAGGCAGATTGGGCAGCCTCAGCAAATTAATCATGGTTTTCAACGAAGACATCAAGGTGAGGGCAGAGGCAAGCAGGTGTTTGGCACCATCTATCAACCTCTCACTTGCTGCTCCCAGAGAAAAGTCCCTCCATTTGAATGGTCTGTCTCTCCCTCTCAAAGCTCCAGAGGATGGATCTCGGGAAATCTATTTGTAGATCGGACTCTGTAGTTCATGTTATGATGTGTTTCTGCTTACTCATTTTTGTTGCTATTTTGTGTGATTTTGATTGGAGCGGCTGGCTCTGTGGCCTGAAGTTAATGAATAACTTAGAGCTAGGTTCAATTGAACTGAGCTGAACTGAACGTGCTTGGACTGGTTGGATGATTTCTGGTTTGATATTTCATACTCAGTGTTTTTCACTTTTTTTGCTGTTTCACGATTTATTCTTTTTTTTTGCATGTTGGGAGTTCGATGTCTTTCTTCGAATGGGTTCCAAGGTTTTCTTTGTTTTGTAGCTGAGTGTAGGAAGGTGAATCACAGGGTTGTATACTACATATATAATTTGATAATAAATGTATTTTGAATGTTTGAATAGCGGGTGTGAGTGGTGAGAAGCATTCTAAATGCTTATAGGTGTGAGTTGGCGAAAGGGAAGTAATGCTGGCAAGTAGGTTGGTGGGGTGGAAAGAGGAAAGGTAGGCATCTTCCTTACCTTGCAAATGTTCTCGTTGAAAACCATTGATGGGCAGCTTCAGTGTGACCGTGGTCCATTTTCTGCTGCATAGGAGCAACGCGTGAGGAATGTTATCATCACCCTTGTCCCTGATGCTGATTGCAGGGGGAAATCACAACAAGAGAAGTCCTGACTGTTTTGACAGGGAAATAATCACAAATGAGAGATACTTTAAGTTAAATCAAAGTTAAGTTACTTTGAATTATGAAACACAACGCCTTGCAATCCAGATTTCTACATACAATAAACAATCATAAGTAAGGAAGGAGGTGATGATAAAAGTTGAATTGATAATCACACAGATTTAGGTACTCTGATCTGAAATGGTTGGAGTTTATCTACATTAGGCTAGATAAGATTTCCAATGGCATTTGCTTTTATTGTATTCCCAACTCTGGTACTCGACTGCTTCTGAAGGTTTAATAGTCCAGAACTAGCTGGAAATTTATTGCCATCTTCTGATTAATGTGAAAGTCAACCAGCAAATTCGGGGGATTAAGGGAAATGTCAACAAGTTGCAAATAATTGCTTTGTACAACTGGGATTGCCCCACAGTCCATAGCATTTGATGGAATTAAAAATGTGGGAAGATATACAATGAATGGCTGAATCAATCTTTTCCAATATAAGAAATGCCTTCATGGAGTCTAATTGTTTCTTATTTGCACCAGATTTCCATGCCGCATCTCTGCCGACACTTTAATTGCTGCAAACTTACAGACTGATGGAGGCCAGCAATTTTCAATAGGACGCCAGTCTTTCAAAATAAAAGTAGATGATATAAATTCAATCATTTTAAATTGTTTTAAAGAGCACACAGAATGCCATTTCTGTGCATATTTCTTAACTGAAAAATTGAGTGGAGTGGAACAAAAATGTACTCAAACCTGGTATAACTTGTTCAACAGTTCAGATTGTCGACTGATGGAACTAGAAGGTATAAGAGTAGTTGAATCAAATATAGATTGTGACTCTATATGTTAAAAAGATGGAATTAACAATATTTAATTCTATGAATACCAAATAAAATCTTGCAACCAGACATCATATTAACAAAAATGTGATAGGGAATGTTTGATTATTATTTTTTCTCCTATTTCAATTCGTTAGTACTGCAAGCATTGATGTGATGTGTTTTTTTAAGCTGCAAGGTAATATTATGAAACCCCTGGGTGTGTCGAGAAATGTGGCTCGTTAGCCCCTCACTAATAAGCCAATGGACTTAGTGGCGAGAAAACCGCCTTTCTCAAACTCCCTACATCTAGGGTTGGTATGACTGAGTCCCACCAAAAATGGGAAGTTGGGATTTCTGACCACACGAATCCAGATCTGTTCAAATACCGTGTAATTACTGGCCCTGTGCAATTAGCCATTGGCAAGAAATAACAGATCGTACACTGCATACAATTACAAAGAATATATATTTGCAAGTTTTTGCTTTATTGAAAAAGAAAAAAAAGTAAATAAAAAGGCCAATTATAGTTAACTGAGTCTAAAGGTGCACATATGTTGGAGCTCATTGTGAAGTTGTCTTTAACTCATACGCTGGACCCATGGTGTATGTGAAAGCACATACCACCTTCCAAGTGTTGCTTGAAGTACATCTTGAACAAATGGGCTTACCCACAGAGGTATTGGTCCTTCCTTCTTGAAGCTATTCATCTGCACAAAGCACCTTTTACAACAGGATTGGCATCCTCGGCCATCTTCCCTCTTGTCTTCTCCCAGCTCCTGTCAAAAAGCCCTCGACCCACATCAGTGTCCATCACAAAAACCTCTCTGCCCAGCATTCTCTAGAACCTTCTCCCAATTCCACCATCCTGAATGGCTGACACAACATTCCTACATTGAACAATACAGCCCCTTATCTTTAGCTTAAACACAAACATGCTAAGAACAAAACAGACTGCCCTTTCAGAACTTCTAAAATGAAATACATACAGCATAGCAGTAAAAATCTTAAACCAGGTTGTTACAGTTATATCTGAAAAGGGCATGTCATGTCAAGTTATTCCCTTGCGTTCTACTTGATGGTTTAATAGATAGCAAAGATAAACATAAATGGGTCTCAGCTCAAAATGTCAACTTTTTATTCTTTTTCATAGCAAGTCAGCTGCTGAGTTCCTCCAGAATTATTTGTGCAGTACTGTGGATCTCCAGCATCTGCAGAACCTCTTGTGTTCATAACTAGTAACGATGTAAAGATTTCTTTATAAACGAGAAAGTAAATTTTACATCCATGCTAAAATAAAAGCACTGCATCCCATAGATAAACACCAATCATTAATGTAGCAGGATAAGGAGTATTTTCTGCATTTGTATAAATTGTAGAAAAGTGCAAGCCCTCATTTATTTTAGCTGCTGTTCTACTTGATGGTGTGTTTTATGTCATCTATAAGCTCCTGCATCACATCTTGTAGTTAATATGAATCCTGCCTATGATCATGCTCATTACTTAATATATCTTTGATTAGGTTTTTAACTTGTTCGAGTGCTGAATGTAAGGTAATATGCTTATGCTGTTGATATATGGTTACTAATGTAAACTTGGCATCTGAATACCTGTCCTGCCGTTGCCTGTAAGGAATTTGTTCATTCTCCCCATGATCACGTGGGTTACCTCCGGGTGCTCTGCTTTCTTCCCTCAGTCCAAAGACATACCAGTTGATCATTGTAAATTGTTCCATCATTAGAGTAGGATTAAAAGTTGGGGGATTGCCGGGTGGCATGGCTTGAAGAGCTGGAAGGGCTTATTCTGTGCTATATCCCAATAATTAAATAGAATGATATCTGTATTATTTATCTTAGAAATGGGTAGTCTATGAGTGGTCATCAAAATTAAAACTACTAAAATTAATCTCATAGAAAATGTTCCCTAAAAATCTTTCCTTTCTGACTCATCTCTGAATGTGGATCAACCTGTGCCCTGTTTGAATGTCTAATTGACTGTACAGTGGGCCTTCTTCTATTCTGCTTCTGCACTTAAGAAAGTTAGAATCCACTGAATAAATTCTCATTTTCTAAATTTCCTCTTGTTTGGAGTATTATCCACCCAAAGAATTGAAAGCTCTGTCCTTGAATATTCTGGTTTCAACAACCCAAGCATTAATTTAACTAATTTTCTTCCAGAATGTTGTATCAAATGCAAATTCTTTGCCTCCATCGTTCTCCTGTTTGTAAGCATCAATAGGAATTCAGTTCCCTCTCCATTGTTATTGATGGGGAAAAAAAATACAGGACCTAATAGCAACAAGTGTAAGACAAAGAAGCATAAATTTGTTGTTAAGTTTCATTATCAAAGATCCCCACCATCTAAGCCACAGCATCTTCACACAATTACCATTAGGGAAGATGTGCAGAAGTATGAAGTCCCACACCACCACCACACTCAATCATTTGGATCTTCAACCAACTGACATACCCTAGACACTTGAGTTCAGCAACTCATGATCAATTAACACTGTAACGAAATACGCTTTTTGGACTAATTTTGCTTTCTCTTGTAAAAATTGTCTGATTTCTGTTGAAATTTATATTATTTTGTAACTGCTGCTTATATGATGCTATGAGCCTGTGATGCTGCTGCAAGCTATTTTTTCATTGAGAATGTACATAGATGTACCTGTCTATGCACAACAAATTTGACTTAGACCTTGACTTTGAAATGATCATTAGAGCAAGTTCTTATATTACACAATGCCATGTGATAATATATGTCATTATAATGCAAAAATATATATTGGGAATCACCAACTTGCACATTTAGACACATTCCTGTGTACTGTGGATGGATGTGCTGGCATCTAATTAGAGGTTAAATTTCTTGTGCATAAAATTGGCTTTGAAATTACCCAACCAATAATCCACTGCTATATACATATTTTACAGGCAAGAAACAGCCATTTAAAACACTCACTTAAAATTAATAGAGAAATGGAGAATTAAATAATTTGACTCAGAAAGGATCTACAATGCTTTATGCGAACAACACAGCCATATAAATATGATATAATCCAGAAAATAATTGAAATGAAAAACTAATTCATCATTTGCAAATTGCTTTATGACTCAATTGCTTGCTTACTTCCTCAATTCATAAAGTTACTTCCAGAAATTCAATGAATGGACATGAAGATCTTCTTATGATGGAGATTATAAATTGAGAAACTTAAAGATGTCAGCTCTTAAATAAGAGTGATGTTCATAAAATTCAAAGCTGTGCTGTTGATGAACAGTTGGAATAAAATTATGAGAGAAAAGTGCATGAGAGCTAATAGCATCACTCTAAAAATAGAGGGAAATAATTTGATCCGATAGCCTTGTGATGAATGCAACACTGAAGGAAGAATTGTATGATGACAGAAATCTATACATTGATTGATTTTATCAAAACCTATTAGAGATATTGGGCTTATGATTTTGTGCACTGATTACAAATGAAATTGCAGCTGGCAGGGTCTGTAAGTAAACTGACTAAAAAGACAGTGTTTTTAATGATTTAAGTATATTCTAGAATATGGTACGAAGATATATAGTTTGAGTTAAAAGTTTCATGTTGTAATATATGGATATGTGGATATACCTGGTTAGTGGAGCTAGACTCAAAATTCTGTCATATGAGAGACACATTCTATGAGCCAAGATCAATCAACATGCTATTTGCCAACTGTGCCGTAAAAGTCACCACCTCCAGGTCAAGGACAGGCAACAAGGTTCATCTAGTTGATGGGAAGGTATGCGTGAGAAGGGTTATTCTCAGAGAGGTGTTCGGATGCTGTTTGCAAAAGGGATAGACAAAAATTCTTGAATAGCAGCAATGCATCTAAGTTTTATAAAACCCGCTTCAAAGCTAAGAGTAGAATTAGTACAAAAAAACAAATTCCATTATAGTGCCAATTGATCATAGTGATCATAAGTGTTACAAAGTTTCAGTGACTAGAGTTGTACCAGTTGGTTTACTAAACAAATGATTTTTGCAAAGTAGCAGTTCTTGAACTGGTGTGGAGAGACTTCAGGCTTCTGCACCTCCTGCCCAATGGTAACTGCAAGATGTTTAAAGCACAACATAGGGGTGTTACAGTAGCATAGTGGTAAGCACAGTGCTTTACAGTACCAGCAACCAGAGTTCAATTCCTGCCACTACTTGTACATTCTCCCCGTGACAGCATGGGCCTCTGGTTTCCTCCCACAGTCCAGAGATGTACCAGTTGGTAGGTTAATTGGTCATTGTAAACTATCCCATGTTTAGGCAAGGATTAAATTGGGGGATAGCTAGTTGGCACATTTGAAGGGCTGGTAGGGCCTATTCTATGCTGTAAATAAGTAACATGCCCACAGCTTCCTAACCCTAACTCACATGTCTTTGAAATGTAGGAGGAAACTGGAGAGGCCAGAGAATATGCAAATTCCTTACGGACAGCAGCTGATGTTGAACCCTGCTCACACAACTGGTGCTGTAACCTGTGCACAAGCTGCTATGCTATTGGGCTGCAATTGTGTCAGCTGGGAATCCTAAACTCATTAGTGAAGCTCTACGGCATTTCCTTAAAACTGAAACCAGCAATGCTAGCGGTGGCATCATCTCCCACTTTCTATTTGATGCACCAACATTTGCATTCTGCCTAGTCACAATAAACCCATTTGTTTTGAGAGTTACAGCTGCAAAGGAAAAGGGTTAAAATAAGGCAGTTCATATTTTATTAACCAAATATACACTTTCCTTAATGTGTATAATTGTTACATCTTAAACAATTATTCACATTAAGGAATTATACAATTTAATGAGTATAATTGTTTAAAATGCCCTCATTTTCTTAAATCAATGTTCTAAGCATCTTGAAATTGTATTTAATTTGCGTTTAATAGTTTTTGAAATATCACAAATCTTCAAAAGCAACTTCCTTAGCAGTCTGGCAGCTTTGCATACTGTCCAGACATTTTGCAGTGATTTGGTGAGCAGGGATCTTTACATCATTACACAAGGCATCTATATTTTGGAGTGGCATCTTAACAACAATTTAAAATCTTCTTTACATGTCAGTGGTGAATGATGTGGCTCCCTTTCAGCAGCTGGCCCAAAACCTTGATTTCCCTGCCCCCTCTCAGAAAGTATTAGTGAAGTAGTTGGTATCTATAATTTGCCTGAGGCAAAAATAACAGTAGGAACTCAAGATATTACTTAGGGTCTTCATGCACTAATTTCCAACACCCAAAAATCTGAATGATTATTTAGTGCCTACTCATTAGTCTCCTGTGGAATCCTTAGCCATTTTAATTATCTTTCTAATATGTTCTAACAGCAGACTGCCCATGCAGTGAATCAGACTTAGTTTTCTATGCTGCTTTGACATCAACAGCCAGATATTGTATATGACATATTGTGTTTGTTATAAAATTTGATTAGCAAGAAAATAAAAGTATTTTTTACACAAGTGCTCATTTTTTAATATAAAAAGTATTGAGGAATTTTTGTTTTTTACTTCATCTTAAAGATTGCCACTGGCTTTTTCCAATTTAATAAACTGAATTTACTGGTAGAGGAAAGCTGCTCAATTTAAATTGCTAATTTTAATGTTTACTGCTGACATGTTGCTAAGGGATTGATATGGTCGTTGCATTCTAAAATAAATAATGCATTGGAACACATGAATGAAGGTCAAGAAGTTGAAAAGGTACAGAACTGAGCAAAATAAGGAAAGATAAGACAAAGGGAAATGAATAGAATTTTAATCAGCGTCAGTGAGCATTAGTTATCAAAATACACATATGTCACCATATAGTACCTTGAGATTAACATTCTTGCAGGGATTCACCGTAGAAAAAAGATATACAATATAATTAATGGGAAACTACACATAAAGACTGAAAAACAACCAAGGTGCAAAATAAGACAAACTGTACAAAAACAATGATAGCAATAATAACTATGGACCATGAACAAGGTATACATTGTCCCGATAGTAATATCTACTGGTATTATCCCAAAAGCACTACATAATAGCATTAAACAATTAGCAATATCTTTACAAATCTTTAGAAGGCCACAATACTAATCACAACTAGAATAGTCTGAAAGTTTCTAACAGTTGATAAATAAGTGTGCATGGTTATGCTCTTACCTCAGGTTTTACCAGCTTGAGCTGAAAAATAAATTAGCAAACAAACAAACACATGAATAAATGTATAATATTGAGAGCATGAGTTGCAGGGTCCTGGAAAGTGAGTCCATAGTTTATGGAATCAGTTCAGTGTTGAGCTGAATGAAGTTATCCACAATACTTCTCGAGCTTGATGTTCAAAGGGAAATAACTGCTCCTGAACCTGGTGTTGTGGCCCTAAGGTTCCTGTACCTCCATTCTGATGGCAGCAGTGAGAAGAGTAGGGATCCTTGAAGAAACAGAGCTGGTGATGAGCTAAGTGTTTCAATGGAAATACACTCCATTTGTTATAAACCTTCTATACCTTTCTAGAAGCTTACTTAGTTTCTGTCCCAGGCGGCTGAGAGTAAAATGAAATAATAGAGACTTCTTTTTACAGTAGATTAGACAATCAGTCACTGGTAGGCTGAGTTTCATAACACTATAATCATGTCTACTAAGATGACTATATATGATTTGATATTCAAAGGAGGGGCAACTGCTATTTTACTAAGTAGTGAAACAAGAAAGGCAGAGTGGGAAGTCTAAATTATGCATTTAACATGCTAAGAATATTGTCATGCTCATCAACATTTCAAGAAACTGAAAATTTCTTTCCCCTGGCTTGCTGTTTATTTCCAGACTTCTCTATTTCATATTTTAACCTTGTTAATACATGTGTGTCCCCCGCTTTACGAATGTTCACTTTACACAACTTTGCTTTTACAAAAGACCTACATTGGTAATCTGTTTTCGCATTATAAAGAGGATTTTCGCTTTTATGAAAATTTTTCCCCATATAAATTAATGGTTCTTCACTTTACGCCATTTTGGCTTAAGAAAGGTTTCATAGGAACGCTCCACCTTTGAAAAGGGGGGGGGGGAAGCACCCATAGACAGTTCCAGCTGTTGCTTTTCCTTGTCATTATTACATGTTCAAATTATGAACAAATTTTGAAGTACACTTTACTTACTTATTCCCCCACATGCAGCATAATGTCTATGACAATTCTATGAAGTCTGATAACCTCTAAGACAAAATCTTCCAGATAATAAACTCTTTATCTCCAAAGCAGTACCTCAGGAAGGAAAATATATAACCTTTACATTCAGTTATCCATAGATAACTTAAAAGCCCAATTTAAATTATTTCATGGAGCACCATAAATATTAGTTAAGCTATCTGTTTCCAAGTGTTGTGGGCTACCTTTATTTTGCATTTCAATATTGATCCTCTTTACTCTTTCTGTTTCCTTCACATGTCCTTTGACAGAGCTGTTCCTTTAAAATTCTTCTCTCCTCTGATCCCTTCTGTCCTTGTCTGAAGTTCTTCAGATCAGACTCTGCTTTCCTTGTTAGCCATTCTGTTGTGATTTATCAACTGTCACTATCCTATCTATATTTTTTATATATTTCCTTCATGCTGAAGTAAAGCTCTTTTACTGGATTTCCTGTGCTGTTAATACCTGAAATGGCCCATTACATTCAAGTGCCTAGCAGATCTGTGAAAGTTAACAGCAGACAATGATATATGTCAAAATCTCTGCTTCCATTAACCAAAGCATATCAGCTGTATCCTTATTTCATAAAAAAGAGTATCTTTTTCCTGCTAATCATTCTGTTAGTTTATTTATATTAAATTGGTTTACTATTGTCACGTGTACCAAGGTAGTCTGAAATACTTCTCCATGCCATCCATACAGATCATTTCACAGTTCAGAGTAGATTTTGTTGTCAAAATACATACACATCTCCATACACAACACTGAGATTTATTATCCTGTGGGCATACTCAGCAAATCTATAGAATAGTAGCTATACCAGGAGCCATGGAAGATCAGCCAGAATGCAGAAGACAAAAAACTCTGCAAATACAGATATGAGTAAATCACAATAAATAATGAGAACATGAGGTAATGAGATAAGGAGTGCTTAAAATGTGAACATTGGTTGTAAGAGCATTTCAACTGGAATAGTGCGGTGAAGCAGCATGAGGGAAAGCAATAACAAAATGGAGAATAAAGTGTCACAGAGAAAGTGCAGTGGATGAAGAAGGTGCAAGAAATTCTTAGTCATAGATTTTAAAGAGTGGAACGTTTAAGAATAGATCTGTAACTCTGGCACTATTGTGCACCTCATGCACTTTTCCATTCTATTTTACATGAATGAAATATCAAAACATCTGGCTACAAATTTATATCTTTTTGGCTGTCCCCTATACAATAGATATTATATATTTATATATTTTTTTAAAACCAAAAAGGAAACAGCTTGTGTGTTAAATCCATGCGGGTTTAAAGAATAAGCCATTTCCTCATTTATGTACCTGTTTTCTAATCTATTTCACATGTCCCTCAAGGCTCCTCAATTCTTCTTCCAACCACCTACAGGAGGGACAGCATACAGCAGTCAAGCATCCTATCAACCAGCAAATCTTTGGAATGTGTAAAGATTTGGAGGAAGACCCCCTCCAATTTCTTCCAATGTTCCCAAGAAAGGAAGGAAGTGCAGGATGAAGGTTCAAATCCACACAGATAGTACCAGAGATCAAGATTGAAACAAGTTAACTGGAATTGTGGAGCTGTACCATTGTGCCACCTACAGATCAATGTAATTTTTATCTCTTTAGTTTTCATTTCTGTTTTGTGATGCTTGGTCTACTCTCCACATTAATATATTCAACACAATCCTATTAAATAATTTATCCTACTCCTTTTGAAGTAACTTTTCCTGCCATGTATGATGAGCATTGGTGCAAGTAACTTAATGATTGCTTACTGTTATGTAATATGCCAAAGAAAAACATTTTCATTCAAACAGAAGTGTATTTCTTGCAAGCCTTTTGCAACTACAATGATAATTCTGCAGTGTGTATAAGCTAAGTTTCTCTTTTTGTTTTTGACAGTTAGTATAAGCTAAGATATATATTTAAATCTATTTATTGAGATACATTTATTATTTATTGATTATGGATCTGGAATGTTATTGTCAAGGCTTGTATTTAATGCCCATTCCTAAATACTCTTGAGAACGTGATTCACTGTTCTTTTGAGCCATTGGGGTCCTCCTGGAGAAGGCATTCACACAGTGCTGTTGATTAGAGAGTTTCAGGGTTTGTAACCGGTGACAATGAAAGACTAATTAAATATTTCAAGATAGGTAATGTGTGATTTGAGGGAAAACCTAGGGGTGGTGATGTTATCATTTGCATTTGGTAGCATTGTTGGGTTGGACAGATGCTGTCAGAGACTTCTGTGCATGTAACTGCAGTACATTTTGTGGACTCTGGACATTACAGCTCCTTCTGATAGCTGAGAGGGGATGGTCTGGCCCAGATGTTGGGAATCATTGATGATGGTTGTTGCCTTCTTGAGGCAGCATCTCCTGTTCATACTATCAATGGTTAGGAGAAGTACTCGTGATGTAATGGGCTACTCTCTACACCTTATCATGTTCTTGCAATTCTTGACGTCAATAACATTATTGATAGTTGTGCCTGTCAAAGGTAGGTTGGTAAGGACAATCATCAGTAGGTTTATTTTAGCAATTTGCTCCCCATCTTCTGCAGAGCCAGCCTGGCAACAACAGCCTTCCACAAAGCTCTCAGGTAGCTGATCCTGCAATTACATTAGGTGACTAATCTCATTGCAGAACAAGGAGGCAGATCTCTGAGATTATTTCTAGCACCTAATACTAATAATTTAAATGTACGTGATGATTATTGCAACTCCCCATCTGATTGTTTTTTTTTCTAAATCTCATTTGTAGATAAACTTGCCTGAAAAGTTTTTAAAGAATTTCACAGAGAACACTCATCTTTTGAATCCATGCCATTGAAATAACACTATTTTTCTGTGCAATTCTCAAGGACTTTAAGACCTACGTACTGTCAGAAAATGTGTTCCCATTTTCCTAAAGTCACACAGTCATTAAAATTATTGCTATGCTCTTCCACCAGTCTTCCCTCCCAAGAGAATATTAATTGAAGACCCTTTCTAACAACCTTATTATGAAGGGTGATTGATAAGTTTGTGGCCTAAGGTAGAGGGAATCAATTTTAGAAAACCTGGCACTTTTATTTTTCAACATAGTCCCCTCCTACATTTGCACACTTAGTCCAGCGGTGTTGGAGCATACGGATCCTTTCTTTGCAGAAGTTGGTGTCTTGGACCTCCAGAAGTGGTTGACAGCAGGGGTGATTGATAAGTTAGTGGCCTAAGGTAGAATGAGATGAGTTATACAGCTTTTGTTACACGTACGTACAGTTCAACTCTTTGAGTGATTGTGCAGAAAGTGTGGTTAATAACAATAACTTCATTTATTTAAATAATTTAAATCAAAATGACCAACAACTTGTACTTTTAATGTTGTTAATCAAGACACAGGATATTGGGAAAACAAGCATATTCTTCTTTAATGCAATCTAAATATCTGATCTGGGTGACCATTTGTCAAAGGTGTGGTTTTCCCTTCTGATTTCTTATTAAAAATTTTGACTCTATTAATGCTAATAACGTTTATTTTGTTTCCTGTTAACAATGCAAACAATTTTGGAATTATTACTTGGCCCTTAAAGGCACAGAAATGGCTCAAGTATTCTGAAATGATATTATATATTTGAAATATTAATGCTGAGTGAAAATATGCTAATACAAATATGCACATAAATATGAGAAAGATGGAAGCATATAAACTTTAATTTTTGGAGGTTTTTTGATTTACTGTTTAGATTGTTTGGTACAACATACTGAGCCGAGGGACGTGTTCCAGAGCTGTACTATATATGTTCTACGTAATGCAGATATTTTTCCTTTTTTCTTTTAGGATTCTACATCTAAGGATGTTATAAATTTTCTAAACCTATTTTAATAAAAATACTATCTATCCTTTAATCATGCTGTTATCTTTATTTTGACACCAAAAGACCATAAGACCATTAGACATAGGGGCCGAATTAGGCCATCTGGCCCATTGAGTCTGCTCCGTCATTCAATCATAGCTGATCCTTTATTCTTCTCCTCCTCAGCCCCAGTTCTTAGCCTTCTCCCCATAACCTTTGATGCCACGTCCAATCAAGAACCTACCTATCTGTGCCTTAAATACACCCAACGACCTTGCTTCCACAGCTGCTTGTGACAACAAATTCCACAAATTCACTACCCTTTGACTAAAGAAATTTCTCTGTGTCTCTGTTTTGAAAGTGTGCCCCTCTATCCTGAGGCTGTGCCCTCTTGTCCTAAACTCTCCCACCATGGGAAACATCCTTTCCACATCTACTCTGTCTAAGCCTTTCAATCATTCGAAAGGTTTCCCCCCTCATCCTCCTGAATTTTAGTGAGTACAGACCCAGAGTCATCAAACCTTCCTCGTATGATAACCCTTTCATTCCTGGAATCTTCCTTGTGAACCTCCTCTGGACCCTCTCCAATGCCAGCACATCTTTTCTAATGAGGAGCCAAAAACTCTTTACAATAGTCAAGGTGAGGCCTCACCAGTAACTTATAAAGCCTCAGCATTACATCATTGCATTTGTATTCTAGACCTCTTGAAATGAATGCTAACATGCTATTTGCCTTCCTCACCACTGACTCAACCTGCAAGTTAACCTGCAAGGGTGTTCTGCACAGGGACTCCCAAGTCCCTTTGCATCTCAGATTTTTTAGATTTTCTCCCCATTCAGAAAATAGTCTGCACATTTATATCTACTACCAAAGTGCATGACCATGTATTTTCCAACATTGTATTTCATTCGCCACTGTCTTGCCCATTCTCCAAATCTGTCTGTCTTTCTGCATCCTACCTGTTTCTTCAGTAATATCTGCCCCTCCACCAGTCTTCGTAACATCTGTAAACTTGGCAACAAAGCCATCTATTTCATCATCCAAATCATTTATATACAGCATAAAAAAAAGTGGTCCCAACACCGACCCTGCGGAACACTACTAGTCATTGGTGGCCAACCAAAAAAGGTTCATTTTCTTCCCATTCACTGCCTCCTTCCAATCAGCCAGTGCTCTAATCATGTTTTTAACTTCCCTGTAATACTGTGGCCTCTAAACTTGGTAAGCAGCCTCACATGTGACATCTTGTCAAAGGCCTTCTGAAAATCCATATATACATGATCCACTACATCCCCTTTATCTATCCTAATTGTAATCTTCTCAAAGAATTCCAACAAGTTCATCAGGCTGGAGTTTCCCTGAAGGAAATCATGCTGACTTTGCCCTATCTTGTCCTGAGTCACCAAGTATTCCATCACCTCATCCTTAACAATTGACTCTCACATCTTCCCAACCACTGAGGTCTGGCTAACTGTTCTATAATTTCCTTTCTGCTACTTTCCTCCTTTCTTAAAGAGTGGGGTATCATTTGCAATTTTCCAGTACTCTGGCACCATGCCAGAGTCCAATGATTTTTGAAAGATAATTTCTACTGCCACCATAATCTCTAACCTCTTTGAGAACCCGAGGGTACAGTTCCTCTGGTCCATGTGACTTATGTATCCTTAGCTCTTTCAGTTTTTTGACCACATTCTCTCTTGTAATACTAACTGCATCCACTTTACTTCCTTCACACACTACAACATCAGGCATACTGCTGGTGTACTCCACAGTGAAGATTGATGCAAAATACTCATTTAGTTTATCAGCCATCTCCTTGTCTCCCGTTATTATTTCTCCTACCTCATTTCCTGGTGGTCCTATATTCTCTCTTATTTCTCTTTTATTTTTAACATCCTTGAGAAAAAACTTTTGCTATCCACTTTGATGTTATTTGCAAGCTTGCTTACATATTTCATCTTTTCCCTTCTAATGAATTTTTTAGTTATTCTCTGTAGGTTTTTAAAATCTTCCCAATCCTCTATCTTCCCACTAATGTTTGCTTTGTTTTATGCCCTTTCTTTTGCTTTTGCAATAGCTTTCACGTCCCTTGGCAGCCATGGTTGTACTATTTTACCATTTGAGTATTTATTCATTTTTGGAATACATATGTGCTGCACCATCCTCATTTTTCCCTAAAACACTCATCATCGCTACTAGCAGATCCTTCCAATTTACTTTGGCCACTTCCTTTCTCATACCACTGTAATTTCCCTTACTCCACTGAAATACTGCTGCATCAGATTTTACTTTCTCCCTATCAATAATCAAATTGAACTCAATCATACAGTGATCACTGGTTCCTAAGGGTTCTTTTACCTTAAGCCTCCTAATTGCCCCTGGTTCATTACATAACACACAATCCAGTATTGCAGATCCCCTAGAAGGCTCAATGACAAACTGCTCTAAAAAAGCCATCTCTTAGGCATTCAACAAACTCACTCTCTTGTGATCCATTGCCAACTTGATTTTCCCGATCGAACTGCACATTAAAGTCTTCCATGATTACCATAACATTGCTCTTTTGACAAGATTTTTCTATTTCCCGTTGTAATCTGTGGTCCATCTCCCAGTCACTGTTGCATGGACCCTCCCCAACACTGGTAGTATACAAGCGAGAAAGGAACCCCTATAGTATCTGGGGCTTTCTATATAAATATCACAAAGATTTACTTTTTTTCCCTCAAATTTTAGTTCAATTGTTTCATAAGGTTCCCATCCCAGGGCATTATATTACTTGTTTTTCAAACTCAATACACATTATAGAAAATAATGTGTTAATAATGTGTAAAGTAATGTGTTCTATAATAGTTATAGAAAACTAAACACATTTGTCCAATAAATGCCAAGGGCTTGAATTTTGCAACTTATTTCAACATTTACTCAAGCAACTGCCATTTTATTTCCTGTGTAACTGTGAATGTTTAACTCTATAGGTAATCACAAAGATCCCAAGGTTGATGTGAATGGGTTACGAGTGTTTTTTTCGAATATATCCCTAAAATTGCAAGGTTACATCATTTTGCCAGCACTTGCAGAGAAGTACATGTAAGAATATCTTTTTTGTTTGATGAGGTTTCACCATTAATTTAAATAGAGTAAAATAACTGTGAGTGAGTCAGGAAAGACTTCTCTATTAGGACTTAGGATACCTTACTTTCACATCAATTTTGTGAATTCTGATGATCCAAATGTGGCACCCATAGACAAACAGGGCTGCCTGATGAACTGGAAGCTGGGTAGTTGTGAGGTGATCTGTTTCTTCTGCTGCTTACTCAGGGCTTCTGTTTGTTCCTGATGAATGATATTCCAATTTTCAGCTCCATTCCAAATGCTCTTCCATTTAGAATGGTCATGGGATTTGATTCCTAGGAGTCAATGGCAGTGTTGCATTTTTTTTTAAAGGAAGCTATGAGAACACCATTGCTCAATACCTGCCTGGCAACCCATTCCTAGGTTGGAGCTCAGAACTGAGTGTCTGCTTCAATAACCTGCAGTTAGAAATGGGGACAATGTGCACTGCACAATGGTGTTGACTAAGAATAACTAAAGCTTCAACTCTAGGTCTATTGAACTGCTAGCGGACATTGATGTTGGGAGGAAAACATGAGTAGTCTATTTCCAGCTCCTGTGTTGCTCCATTACTGTGGTCCATGTCTCAGGAGGTATGTAGAGGTAGAAGGGCAGAAACTGTCGTTGTAGTAATGCACAAGTTTGTTGCCAAGTCTAAAATGTTGATCTTCAAATACCTTTCCCTTCGTCGGCCAAAGGCATTTCCAATGCTTTGATGGCAATGATCTATTTCACCACTGATGTCATCTTCTCAAAAGTGGATTGCCAAGAGGAACATGTTTGCCAGGTTCTTTATAGGAACTCTCACTTAAAGAGGGCAGTGTGGTTAAGCAGAGCAATGTTGGTAGAGGACCATTGTCTCGTGGCTATTGAATGTAAAGTTTGCATGCTTCAGACACCTATGCATTGGTGCATGACTTCTACGCATTAGCAAAGATAAATGTAGACTGTATAATTCAGTTCCAATGGCCTCCGTGCGTAGTCACCATAGATTGAACAGTTCTCCATTGATTATGAAAATAAGCTTCACAACAGAAGGAATTTTGTCAAAGATGTGTTAAAACTTTGCGGTAAGAAATATTGAGAAATATGTTTTGACGCAATAGTATACCTTTGTCAGATATCTTCACTGTGACTAGTTTTGTTGTGACATATTGGTTTGAATGAGTGCCATTGTGGAGCAAAAGTAACATGGAGATAGACTTCTGTTGGGAGGTTAATTTCCTGTGTCCATCCAATTGATACAAACAAAATGGCTGTTGCTGCTCTCTCTATTTTTCTTAGGGCTATTGTGTGGTGAAGTTCATGTCAACTGTGTCTGTAGATAGATGGAAGCACACTCATTTGCAGAGTATTTTTGGCTATTATGAGGGTGCAGATGAGGAGAGTCCTGGTGATGATGTTCCCTGTGACAGAGAGCAGAGAAACACCTCTATAGTTACAACAATTAGACTTGTCTCCTTCCTGAAGATCATAATCTTAAAGCATTCTTAAGGTCCTTTTGTATATTTACCCTTTCACAGAGGTGGTTAATCAGATTGTGGATTTATGACTGATTTTTGAACTTCAGCAAGGATCTTTTGTTATACAGTACATCTCAGATTTTCTTGTGATCGAGAAGAAAATTATTCAGTCCTTCAAGTCACAGCTGACACTAAGAAAATCCTGAGAGTCCCATTCCCCTATATTTTCCTGTGACCTTTCTCTCATGTACCCATCAAACCCTCCTTTCCACTTTCTTATTGATAAACTTAATTGTCCATGTATTAACTCGAATGAAAGGCCAACAGTTGCAGCGATCATCCCATTCCTTAAATTGTTATACCTTTTTTTTGCCTCCAGATCTATGCTATATGAGCTGCACCAGCATATTCACTCAGAGTTCTTTCAGAGATCAAATGCACTATGAGGTCTGGGAGATAGTAAACGCAGGAGAGGCATTACATGCTGCTCACACTAGTTCTACTATCATGCTGTGGCATCCAGAAGTGATACCAGGAATGCTGCACCAATGTGTTTCAGTCTCAAATTTGTAAAACTGCACAAGCTAAAAATACAAAAATGAATGGCTTGCTGCAATGCATTTCAAGTATGAGAGGGTACATAGTTTATCCAGTTGCTCAAATTTTCTTCTTCCTTTTCTGGCTGCAACCTGTTTTTATTTCCTTGTTCCCACCGTGCATTCCACATTTAAACATTATGCATGTCTTGCTTTTCAAGTATGGTTTACCACTGAGAATCAAGCCAGCTTCACCCACCAGAAATGCCATTACAGGCTTCACTCTTAGCCAGTCAAAAATTTCTTCCCAAGTCAGTGGCAAGTGTGGACAGCTTATGTCATGAAACCCAAATCTGCCACTATCTAGTTCTTGATGTTGTCTATGTGTCAAGGAGGTATTTTTATACTTTATATTTCAACCTTCTCCAAAATCCATTTCACATGCTGTTAGCTTTATCCAGATACTACACAAAAAGTAAGAATGAAAACAGAACATAGATCAGTGCAGCACAGGAAAAGGTACTTCATCCCAAAATGCATGCCAAGCTAATTAAACACTTAACTATACTAATCACTTCTTCCTACATAATACCCATATCTCTCCATTGTCTGCATATTCATGATCCTGTCTAACAGCCTCTTAAACATCTCTAAGTATTTGCTTCCGTCACTATCGCAGGTACCCACCACTTTATGTAAAAAAAACTTGCCAAGCATATCTTCCTTGAACTTACCCACTCTAAAATGCATGTCATCTGCCTCCTCTCTCTCTATGCCTCTCATAATCTTATAAATCTCCAACGGGTCTCGTTTCAGCCTCCACCATTCCAGAGAATGCAATAGAAGTTTGTCCAACCTCACCTTGCAGTCCTCTAATACAGGCAGCACCCCACATCTCTACCACCTCCAAAAACATCATGATTATTTTCAACATTTTGAGATGCTAAGTATAGTGTGACAGAATAAATATCGTTGTTGTGCTGGCTCATGAAAAGAAAGGCTGAATTATTCCTATTTCCTTCATCTTTCCCCGAAGCTCTATAAATGTCTCCCTTTCCATGTATACAACCATTGTCCTTTAGAAGGTGGCTATTATCTCCACTTCCTTTATATTTTCATGCACACCACTCCAGAGCATTAATGCTGAAAGAAAAATGGCTCATCTCCCTCTGCCTGCTTTAGTATTACTTTAATTTTATGTCCTCCTTTGTAAGCTTTTCATCATTTTCAATATACCTGTCAAAGCTTCTTTGATTAATGGTGATCAATCCCAAAATCTTTGGACATGAAACATAATTTATGTTTTTCATTCCTAACAGAATTTTAATACAATATGTCATTCCATTCAATGACATAATATCCTTCTCATAATGTTTTCCTACCTTGAACAAACGCAGAACCCTTCCAAAACCACAAAAACGATTATTGGAATTACTGGCAACTGAGTTCTGATAAAACTGCTGAAGTGCTAACAGAATACAATTCTCCATAATTTAAAAATATTTTTTTCTCTGGATAAAATTTGATACAGAATACTTACTTTCTTAAGTAAAATGCATTGCCAAACTTCTACCATAATCGATGACTTACTTATGTGAAACACAAGGATTTTCCATTCCTGAAATAATTAAATATTTTCATTGAAAGTCACATTAGCAGTTAGGAATGCCAGGTAATTTAACATTGACAATCAGAGATGTGCATCCTCGGAAAAGATTCAAGATTGTGCTTGAAGTTTCTGTGGATATGTGCGTGCCCTTATGTATTCCTGGGGATCTCTGGTTCCTGTCGACTCAAAGAGGAGAAACCAGCAGGATGCTGTTGTGAATCTCGAGGATTTGCAGCAGGAGCACATAGAGATCCTGTGTAAGGGAAAGAAGAAATGAGCAGCCTCAGAAACTACCCACTTGCCTGCACCATCAGCCCCCTCCTGCTCCATTGATGGCAATGTCTGCATTTCCCACGTTTGATTAGCATTCACCTCAGATCCCATAAATCTTGAGTTACTATCAATAGTTAAGGCCGCCTAAGAAGGAGAAAGGATGTGCAGTAGCTCTGACAGGCCCTCAGCTGTCAAAAAATTTTGTTCTCAAGCCACAGGGAATGGAAACATAATGAATGATGAGATAGACAACCAGTTCATTGAAACCTGCTTCAGCAACATGTGCTTTGTTCTACAGATGCTGTCACAGTGAATTTCCAGGTAAATTCATTGCTATTTTTCTGAAGAAGACACTGAATCTGTTGACTTTCCTAATATTACAGATGTTAAAGGCTTCAGCCACAGGCTCATAAAATCTCAATAACCAGGAACTCTGATGATAGTTCAAAGTAAATTTATTATCAAAATACATATATGTCACCATCCACAATCATGAGCTTAATTTTCTTGTAGGCATACTCAATAAATCCAATAATCATAACAGAATCAATAAAAGACCATATCAACTGAGTGGACAACCAGTATGCAAAAGACAATAAACTGTGCAAATACAAAAAGAAAGAAATAATAATAATAAATTAACAGTAAATATTAAGAAGATAAGATAGAGTCCTTGAAAGTGAATCCATAGACTGTGGGGTCATTTCAGTGATACAGCAAGTAAAATTGAGATAAGTTATCCCCTTTGGTTCAACAGCCTGAGTGCTAAGGGTAATAACTGTTCCTGAACGAGGTGGTGTGAATTCTGAGGCTTTTGTACCTTCTTCCTGATGGTAGCAGTCTGAGGAGAGCATGCCCTGAGTGGTAGGGGTCCCTGATAACAGATGCTGCTTTCCTACAACAACGTTCCATGTAGATGTGCTCAATGGTGAAGAGAGCTTTACCCGTGGGCAATGCTACCCATGTCATTTAACTGCTTGTAATCTGGAGATGTTCTTGGATACCCTGACCAATTTTTAAGTCACAGCTATAATGTTCAGAGCACAGATGTCTGAACATTTAATGGAAAAGAGCAAGTTAACTTTTAAACAACTTTACAAAATCTTATTTCATGAAAGCTTTTCTCAAAGATTTGGTTTAAAATTTGTATTCACTTTTTTATCTTTAAATAATACCCTTGTGTTTCTGGATTTCAAAATTCCAGTCTCATTAAAGTACAGAGCTGTCTTATCATAGCACAAAATCAGGGCTAAAGTCTCAATAACGTAACAAGCAACACCCACAAAATGCCGAAGGAACTCAGCAGGCCAGGCAGCACCTATGGGAAGAAGTACAATCAATGTTTTGGGCTGAGATACTCTGAACCCTCATCTTTTTCTTTCCAGTCCTGATAAAAGGTATTGGCATTTTGTATGTGTTGCTTGGATTTCCAGAATCTGCAAATTTTCTATTTTTGTGATAAATGCAATGAGATCCAAATGTCTTCGACTCATACTCTACTTCAGTTCTTGGTATTGAACACACAGGCCTCAGATTTCTTCAAGTCATCTATTGCTGTGCCACTATCTTTTTCATCTCAGCACTGGATTTATTTATTATAACAGCTTCTCTATTTACCAGCTCAGCTGCATTAGCAATATTGATTCAGATCATGCTTGGATGTTAAAATGCACTCAATTCAAATATTATCCTAAGTGCATCACAGCATCACCAAATAGATGCTTTAGATTATGTTTGATCATTTCAGCTGCTATAAAAAATCCCATTTTTCTCCTCTGTGTTTGGATAGCCCAAGAATTTTTGGCCATATTCTGTCTGCAAACAGGGCTACAATGTGGTAAAAATATTTAGAAGGTCAAGCTATTTTGTATGAAAAGAAGATTGGTTGTAAAGTAAGAGTGTATTATCACTTTCTGCAAATGCTGAAGAGGGTAAGTGGCCAATTTTTCCCATTGTTGAGGTCAAAACTTTTATATATATATGTGAGGCCTTTCTTCCTGCCTCTTCCTAATTTGAAGCACTTTCAAGCAGTTTTAATCTGTGAATTACACTACTCATATTCATTCCTTTAACGTTATTTTGTAAGAACATAATGGTTTGGTCTTTGGAAAATAATCTCATAATGCCAATCACTGTGGCAGGTAGTCAGGGACTAGATTGTGGCATCACCCTGGGAGATGGTCACCACCAAGTCATTCTGCTATGAAAGATATTATGCTCTCAGTGAGATCTCTGCTTGTTGGCTATTAAACTGATTTTCTTTTGGCATTGATTTAATAGCTACACAATCCAACAATCAGTGGATGGATTCAAAGAACCGAAGTCCTGCCATATCCTGTCATGAATTGTTGGAGACAATGAAACATCTAATGGGAGGAGTAGTTTCCAAAAACAGCCTTATGTTCTATAACGATAGGGCCCAGCATGGTCAAATCCAGCAAAGCAGAAGCATATGCAGTCATGTTCAGCTGCAAATGTCCATTGTAGTTTTCTACTGATATCCCTACCATAGAACCATATAACCATATAACAATCACAGCACGGAAACAGGCCATCTTGGCCCTCCTAGTCCATGCCGAACCCTTAGTCTCACCTAGTCCCACCTACCCGCACTCAGCCCATAACCCTCCACTCCTTTCCTGTCCATATTCCTATCCAATTTTACCTTAAATGACACAACTGAACTGGCCTCTACTACTTCTACAGGAAGCTCATTCCACACAGCTATCACTTTTTGAGTAAAGAAATACCCCCTCGTGTTTCCCTTAAACTTCTGCCCCCTAACTCTCAAATCATGTCCTCTAGTTTGAATTTCCCCTACTCTCAATGGAAACAGCCTGTTCACGTCAACTCTATCTATCCCTCTCAAAATTTTAAATACCTCGATCAAATCCCCCCTCAACCTTCTACGCTCCAATGAATAGAGACCTAACTTGTTCAACCTTTCTCTGTAATTTAATTGCTGAAACCCAGGTAACATCCTAGTAAATCGTCTCTGCACTCTCTCTAATTTATTGATATCTTTCCTATAATTCGGTGACCAGAACTGCACACAATATTCCAAATTTGGCCTTACCAATGCCTTGTACAACTTTAGCATTACATCCCAACTTCTGTACTCAATGCTTTGATTTATAAAGGCCAGCGTTCCAAAATCCCTCTTTACCACCCTATCTATATGAGACTCCACTTTCAGGGAACTATGCAGTTATTCCTAGATCTCTCTGTTCCTCTGCATTCCTCAATGCCCTACCATTTACTCTGTATGTTCTATTTGGATTATTCCTGCCAAAATGTAGAACCTCACACTTCTCAGCATTAAACTCCATCTGCCAACGTTCAGCCCATTCTTCTAACTGGCATAAATCTCCCTGCAAGCTTTGAAAATCCATCTCATTATCCACAACACCTCCTACCTTAGTATCATCGGCATACTTACTAATCCAATTTACCACCCTATAGCAAAAAAACAATTTTCGGACAACTTGATTTAATCTGATTCAAGGGATCTCGATCTTTTTTATGCCAATTAGCCTGACCATTAAACCATGGTCCATGGACCTCCAGGTTGGGAATCACCGCTCTTTTCTCAACAGTTGGGAAAAAAAAAGTAAAGAGTATTGAATACTGAGTACTGCAAAGACTGAGAGGCCAGACAACATCCCAAATGTATTAATGAAGATTTGTTCCGCAGGACTAGCCTTACCTCAAGCCATGCTGATTCAGTGAATTTACAATACATGCACTTACTCAATGTTATGGTAAGTTACCCAAGGATGCCTTCTCCACAAAAAGCATGAGAAAGAAATTAAGGTATTATTAAAATGGTGTTGTAAGGATTGTTTGTGTGTCGATTGTTTGCTCACTGTTGTCTGGTTTGAATTTCAGCAAGACCATCAAGCTCCAAACCCTCTGAGGCTTTTCTAGATCCTACAAACCCCCAAAGCTTTTCTAGATCCTGTGCATTGGAGCCTCCATGCCAGATGCTAATGCAAACCAGTCAGAATGATCTCCATAGTACACTTGTAGAAATTTGCAATATTCTTTGGTGACATACCAGAATGCTCTTCCTTGATGGTCAAAGAGTCTAAATTCAGGAACTCATCTAATAGCACCGTGAAGATACCTTTACCAGAAGAACTTCCACAGAATAGGAAAACACCCCTCTACCATCTTCTGAAGGTCATTTCAGCATGGACAAATACTGCAGTCCTTGACAGCAGCATTTACACTTTGAAAAATGATTCTAAGAATAAAGCTTGGTCTGCATTCTGATTATTGCTTTATCCTCTGCAATTATTGTGCACTTGACTCTTTTCTTGCTTTGCAAGATTTTATTTTAACACTGACTTGGCATCAGGGGTTTCAATCTTGCTGCTTACTTCAGCTGCCTCTAGCATATGGGTCAGCATTTCTTGCAGGAGAATTTGCAGTTCTGCTCAAGTCCCCTTACACACCTTTTGTCCCTGTGCTTGCAAATTTTTGAGCCAAAGATATGGGCCAGTTTTAAATGAGAGAAGTTAACAGCTGAGAGCTTCTGGCGATCAGAGAGTTCTCAACACTCATGAAAACAAACGTACGGGGAATTTATTCTAATTGGAGGCGTAATCTTACAGATTATGTGAAACAAATCTGGTTACTTCTGTTTCATGAGAGAGAATGATGACCTGAGTGGCATTTTTGCTGCAAATATTGAATTAGTTCCTGATATTTATTTCTAAAGCTGTAATGTAGTCTATTCAGTAATCAGTTCCATGAAATGTCCTGCAATATTCACAAATGAAATAAACATTGGAAATTTGTGGAACTGAGCATGCAATATAGCAGCCCCCAAAATTTTCATTGAGCACAGTGGGATCATTTCTCATTTCTTCCTAAGATGTGGTGTTCTCCTCCTGAAGAGGAGTATGACAGTGCAATGAATGGAATAACCATTGCTTTATGATAGGAACATTGCTGCTGCGATGCCAGTAAAGAAACTTAAGTGACCGATACATTAAAAAAATTGACGTTACATTGCTAGTGACTGAGTGAGACCAAAAAGCCTGGGAGTTATGAAGTCAGAATGTATGTTGAATTGTCTACAGGAAACATCAAGAACATTGTTGCCACTGTCAGGGCAGCAGCTCCTGATTCTCATGTCATTTCTCAAAGAATACTTCCAGATACCAAACCATTTCTCTAACCTTCCATTTGCGTGCCTTTCCACCTCTAGAGCTGCTTTATTCAGTGATTATGGGATCACAGTAATACAATTTTCCATACTTCAAGATACAAACTACTTAGTTTTAAATTCTAACATGGTCATCTTTATCCAGGATGAATGCCCTCAAGCCCCTATGTAGTCACTGGTCCTCCATTGTATCTGTCTATACTGTGTCTTACTTTGCAAATGACATGGGAGCGGGCATAACCCTGGAAGAAGAGCAGGCAGAATCCTTGTGCTTGGGCAGAAACCATGATTACTTTCAACCTATACTCTTGAATGGCCACCTTGGCCAGGTCCAGGAGATCCTCTGACTGATCCACCAACTCCCCTCTCCGCGCTGGATGACTGTAATTTACATGTGGCTGGAGGAATGTAAACTTGGCCAGAGTAGTATTGGTAATTTACTTTCTTAACTGTTTGACAATAGTGTAAATTTTTCTTTGAAGTTGACTTTCATTTAAATTTTTAAAGTGCAAACTCAGTGTTCATGTAAATTATGTTTATTCTTTTAAAACAGTTTAAAAAACAATATCACGTGTCACTTGGTAGACAGTTGCAACGAGGTATTGTGCTTCAGTGTCAGTTGAGAGTCACCTCTCACAATAAATGATCTTTGTTCTCTTTTGCTTCTGGTATAAGACTATAAGACATAGGAGAGAATTGGGCCATTCAGCCCATCGAGTCTGCTTCACCATTCCATCATGGCTGATCCTGGATCCCGCTCAAACACCTGCATTGGCCTTCTCGCCACATCCTTCGATGCCCTGGCCAATCAGGAAGCTATCAACTTCCACTTTAAGTATACCCACTGACTTGGCCTCCACTGAAGTCTGTGGCAGAACATTCCACAAATTCACTACTCTGGCTATAAAAAAAAATTCCTCCTTACTACTGTTCTGAAAGGATGCCCATCAATTTTGAGGCTGTGCCCTCTAGTTCTGAATACCACCACCATAGGAAACATCCTTTCCACATCTGCCTTACCATGTCCTTTCAACATCCCATAGGTTTCAATGAGAACCCCCGCATACTACTAAATGCCAGAAAGTACAGGCCCAAAGCTGCCAAATGCTCCTCATAGGTTAACCCTTTCATTCTCAAAATCATGCTTGTGAAACTCCTCTGAACGCTCTCCAATGACAGTACATCCTTTCTGAGATATGGGGCACAGAACTTTTCAAAATACTCCAAGTGCAGCCTGACTAGTGTTTTATAATGCCACAGCATTATCTCCTTGTTTTTATATTCTATTGCCCTTGAAATAAGTGCCAACATTACATTTGCCTTCTTTACCCCAGACTCAAGACTGGGAGTCTTGCAGGAGGACTCCTAAGTCCCTCTGTGCCTTTGATGTTTGAACATTCTCCCAATTTAGATAATAGCTTGCACTAATGCTTTGCATTTTGGTCTGCTTATAAGCTTATGATCTGCATTTTAACACAAAGAAAACCCAACTTATTGTGATAATTATGCATTATCTTTCAATGAACAGTACTTTCTTTGATTTTGTTCTCTCTCTTTAGAGAAAAACACAAGTGTCTTTTAGATGCAACATGAGTGAATCTGCAGATGGTGGAAATAAATAAAATCACAAAATGCTGGCAGAATTCAAAACGTCTTTTAGATGTTTTTTAACGCCTTTAGTAGCTGATGCATCTGTGCATGTTGATTTGACTGGTTTTATCCATTGCTGCTTTGCTACTCTGTCTCTCAGCCAATGGAATGCAGTTCAGTAACATCCATCATTTGAAGCCTATGGTTTTGATTGGCTTTGGTGTACATATTTATGAACATGAGCTGTCAGACATATTGCCTCAAGTGATAATATATGAGGCTGCAATATTTGCAGGAGGAAGCTCATGACTTCAACCTTTGAATTGATGTCAGTGCTACCAAATTGGACTTTCACCTCAAGCACATAGCACACTTGGAAAACAAGGCTCACTGCCCTATTCAAAGGGCTCATCACTTACTTTCTGGTTTGATTGTGACTGCTTTTCAGGAATGTTGTTTTTAAGAAGTGTTCTTTCTTCTCTGTAGACTTTGCCACATCTTCCGAAGAAGACCATAAAACCATAAGAGATAGGAGCAGAATTAGGCCATCTGGCTCATTGAGTCTGCTCCGCCATTCAATCATGGCTGTCACTTATTTTTCTCCTCCACCTCAGTTCCCAGCCTTCTCCCCATAACCTTCGATGCCATGTCAAATTAAGAATCTATCAATCTCTGACTTAAGTACACCCATCGACCTGGTCTCCACAGCTGCATGTGGCATCAACTTCCACAAATTCACCACCCTTTCGCTAAAGAAGCTTCTCCGCATCTCCGTTTTGAAAAGGCTACCCTCCATCCTGAGACTGTGCCGTCTTGTCCTAGAGTCGCCCACCATGGGAAACATCCTTTCCATGTCTACCCTGTCTAGGACTTGCAACATTCAAAAGGTAACAATGAGATCCCTCCTCATCCTTCTGAATTCCAGCGAGTATAGACCCAGACCCATCAAATACTCCTCGTGTGATAACACTTCCATTCCTGCATTAATCCTTGTGAACCTCCTCTGAAGCTTCACCAATGGCAGCACGTCTTTTCTAAGATGAGGGGCCAAAAACTGCTCACAATACTCAAGGTGAGGCCTCACCGGTGCTTTATAAAGCCTCAGGATCACACAGGTTCTTGTATTCTAGACCTCTTGAAATGAATGCTAACGTGGCATTTGTCTTCCTCACCACTAACTCAGCCTGCAAGTTAACCTTTAGGGTGTTCTGTACCGGGACTCCTAAGTCCCGCTGCATCTCAGATTCCTGGATTTTCTCCCTGTTTAGAAATTAGTCTGCACATTTATTTCTACTACCAAAGTTCCAACATTGTATTTCATTTG
Organism: Hypanus sabinus; assembly: GCF_030144855.1. Lineage (NCBI taxonomy): Eukaryota > Metazoa > Chordata > Chondrichthyes > Myliobatiformes > Dasyatidae > Hypanus > Hypanus sabinus. Next base: position 127,566,856 of record NC_082710.1, on the reverse strand, counting down.
CCACTTTCTTGCCCGTTCTCCTAATCTGTCTAAGTCCTTCTGTATCCTACCTGTTTCCTCAACACTACCTGCCCCTCCACCAATCTTTGTATCATCTGCTAACTTGGCAAGAAAGCCCTCTATTGCATCATCTAAATCATTTATATACAGCATAAAAAAGAAGTTGTCCCAACACCGATCCCTGTGGAACACCACTAGTCACTGACAGCCAACCAGAAAAGGATCCTTTTATTCCCTCTTGCTGCCTCCTACCAATCAGCCAATGCTCTAACCTGGTTAGTAACTTACCTGCAATACCATGGGCTCTTAACTCGTTAAGCAGCCTCATGTGTGGCACCTTGTCAAAAGCCTTCTGAAAGTCCAAATATACAACATCCACTGCATCCCCTTTATCTATCCTACTTGTAATCTCCTCAAATAATTCCAAAGGGTTCGTCAGGCAGGATTTTTCCTGAAGAAAACCATGCTGACTTTGGACTATCCTGTCCTGTGTCATAAAGCACTCTAACAATTGACTCTAACATCTTCCCAACTACTGAGGTCAGGCTAACTGCTCTATAATTTTCTTTCTGCTGCCTTCCTCCTTTCTTAAAGAGTAATCAGAATCAGTACTCCACCAGTAAGGAGGGAAGAATTGTGGGGTGTATAATCTAAGTTTCTGATAAACTTTGTTATTCTGGGATCTGGGATGTTGATAACTGTCCTGCATGATACATGGAAAAGAGAAGTGAAGGACAGATGCAATCAATCAAACACAGTTAAAGTTTACAGTCAATAGTATTCCATCTGATGAGGTATTCAATCTGCCTCTCTCTTACTACACACATGTTGGCTGATCTGCTGTTTTTTTTACCCAGAATTTAAAAAAAAACATAAACTGGGTGATCACACCTGCTCGTTAATGCAAATACCTCATCAGTCATGCATGTGGCATCAACTCAATGTATAACAGCATGCAGGTATGGTCAAGAAGTTCAGTTATTGTTCACACCAAACATCAGAATGAGGGTGAAATGTGATGTAAGTGGCTTTGCCTGTGGAATGACTTCTGGGGCCAATTGGAGTGGTTTGAGAATCTCAGAAACTGCTGACCTCCTGACACTATTACACAGAATAATTTCTAGAGTTTACGGAGAATGATGTGAGAAATGAAAAAACATCCACAACTGGCAGTTCTGTGGGTGAAAGCACCTTGTTTATGAAAGAGATCAGAGGAGAATGGCCGGTCTGGTTCAAACTGACAGGAAGGCGACGACAACTCAAATAACCAGCGCATTACAACAGTGTGGTGTTGAAGAGCAGCCCAGAGTGCACAACACATCATACTTTGAAGTGGATGACAACAGAAGACCACAAACATACAGTCAATGGCCACTTTATTAGGTACAGGAGGTAGCTAATAAATGGCCAATGAGCGTACCTTTCCAAATTGAAATAATACAGCAATTTGTTTTTAACTTATCACATCCAGAAGGAGGGAGAGGGGGAAAGTGTCTTACAGCCAGAATTACTACACACAAAAATGTTTCCTTGTAACTGTTCTAGATACACCAAGGAACAAAGTTTGTGGCAGAGAGAAAATAAGAAGTCGGATATTGGATATATCCTTTAAATTTGAAGAAATCTGGCGATCTTTTATTCAATATTTTCGTATGATCTACTTTTTGTACCGATTCTCTTCCAGCTATTTTTTGAGAATCTTGGATTTGATCAGAGTCTCACTTTTCTTGGTTTTTCTCTCAGAATGGATTGCCCAATCCTTTTTCCTTTTCTGTTTAGAATAGTGTTTTTCCCTCTTTTCTCTTATACAAAAATTTCTAATAGTCCTTTCTTTTTTCATAAATTGATAAGAGGAGAATTATACATTCTATATCAAATTTATACTTTGTAGATCAACACTATGTGTGATTTGATATTGTTTATTTTGCCTTCTGTATGTACTGCTATTGACATATATACCAGAGATATTCTCCTCCTGTTTGCATACACCCTTTTTAAAAAAATCAATAAAAAGATTGAAAAAAGAAAAAAAAAGAATCATCTGCAGAACATTACTGTATTTTACTCAAGGAGAATAAAATTTCTAGTCCTTTGCCCTTGACTGAGTGCGTTAGGCTGCAAAGGTATGTAGATTCCAAAGGGTTGAACAATATTGGATGTAATAGTTTGCCACTGTCTGCACACATATATCTTTGAGAACATCATATTTGAATCTTGAGATGTTCTGCAAATGGAAGGGACTTCACTCACCAAATATGTAGCTGAGTTGTGGGCATGTTGACCAGGTTGTAATGATCAATACCAATTACCTGTGTTCCTTATTTCCAGCATGTGTTGTCTAAGGATGTAATAATGATTTTACCCAGATCACCTCCTGGTGCTCCATGTTGTCAGTAATTTACAGCAACATGTTCCTGATGCCATTTGGCTCCTTTTCAAACTAGTGAGTCTTATTTCCACCAGTTGTGTAGGTTATCATTTTTCCCCCAATTACCAATCAATCCTGGCAGCCGAGTCCTTTTCCTCTCTGACAAATAGCATCTGAAAAAATATGTAATATATAATTATATAGAGAATCCAAAGAAACAAGGAAAATTTTGAGAACATGCAAAGCTTATTTATTCATCTCACTACAATGTATGCATATACACATTAACAAACACAACAGTGTTGGTCTAATGATTGTACTGTCATTGAAGAGGAAATGACATCCAGTTTATTTGCTTCAATGAAACCCTTTGTGATTTTGGGATGAAGTAAGAACAGAAAGGGTTAAGTATAGTTTTGAAAGATTTTTATTTCCTCGGGCACTGAGCAATCATAAAAAGATTGTTTTGGTGATAAGGTAAAGCTGGATGGTGAGAATGTTTTCTGGATCTTGTCCTGACAGATCATTGATTGTGTTGGATGGGTATTGATTACCAATAGCAACTGCACAGAGGGGATATTAGAATGTTGAGACAGAGACCATTTGTCTTTCATGTTACAATATTCTGGCTACAGGTCAAGAAATTCCCTACTTGAAGGCAGGGAGTTTTCATAGTTCAAAGTACATTTACGAGGGGTAATTGATAAGTTTGTGGCCTAAGGTAGAAGGGTCCATTTTAGAAAACCTAGCACATTTATTTTTCAACATGGTCCCCTCCTACATTTACACACTTAGTCCAGCGGTCGTGGAGCATCTGGATCTTGGACCTACGGGAAGTGTCCACAGCAGGGGTGTTTGATAAGCTCGTGTCCTAAGGTAGAAGGAGATGAATTATACAGCTCTCGTTACATGCAAATGCAGTTTAACTCTTTGAGTGATTATACAGAGAGCTTGAAGTTAATAACTCATCGCCATCTACCTTAGGCCACAAACTTATCAGTCACCCTGATGAGTTATTAACTGATAAGTTATTAACTTCAAACTTTCTGCCTAATCACTTAAAGAGTTGAACTACGTGTGAATGTAACGAGAGCCGTATAACTCATCTCCTTCTACCTTAGGCCACAAATTTATCAATCACCCCTCCTGTCAACCACTTCTGGAGGTCCAAGACACCGACTTCTTCAAAAGAAGGGATCCGTATGCTCCACGACCACTGGACTAAGTGTGTAAATGTAGGAGGGGACTATGTTGAAAAATAAATGTGCTATGTTTTTGAAAATTGACTCCTTCTACCTTAGGCCACAAACTTATCAATCACCCCTCATATTTTCAAAGTATGTCTAAATTATACAACACTGAGATTCATTTCCTAATAGGCAACAATGAAACAAAGAAACATGAAATGACTCATTAAAAAAGACTATCAAACAACTGTTGTGCAGAGAAAACACAAAGAAAAGATGAATATAATGAATGCAAGCTAATAGCAGTCTGAACTGAAGTCCACCAAGAGAGACCTGTCCACAGAGCCTTCATGCGCATCTGAGCAGTGAGCTGAAGTGGCACCTCACTCACTTCGAGTCCCGACCCCTCGACCTTTTCAAACTGGCCCAGCACCTAAAGTGTCAACCAAAAGTTATGTTCAGTTACTTTGGTGCACTCCAGTCAAGCTAAATCTCAATGTCCTATCTCTTCAAGTCCCCCTGTTGGTTCTTAATCCTTAATTTCTTGTAGAATGGATCATCATCCATTTATCATTCTATTAGCAGAAATATAGGTTTAGGAAGGAATGTGGTGATAAGAGGATAACTTCTTTGAGGAAATGATGATGTACACAGTAGATTGATTTAATCCACATTCATTCAAATCAATAGACTGTTTTAAAATCTGCACTTTCAGCATGGAAGAAACAATTAGTACAATAAAACAAGTGAAGACATCCTGTCTTCCTGCAATCATTGAAATAATGGCAGGCAATTTTATTTCTAACTCACAACAGAAAGTTCAATTAATGTCAGCAGATTTCAGCTTTTTACCCAATCATTTAGTTTACCGTTTCCACTTTTGTAAATACTGCACAGAGAGAATTGGAATGTTGCTGGATGAATTGAATTGAATTCATTTAAATCTTACATCCGTCACACAATATGAGGGAGTAAAAATCTTTACATTATGACTGTCACAATGTCAAGTCAAGTTTATTGTCAATTCAACCATAAACTGCTGGTATAGTACACAGTAAAAACAAAACAACATTCCTCCAGGACCCTGGTGCTACATGAAACAACACAAAACTATACTAGACTATGTGAGACAGCACAAAGCTACACTAGACTACATAAAACAACATAAGAACTTCACTAGACTACAGGCCTGCACAGGACTACATAAAGTACACAAAATAGTGCAGGGCAGTACAATAATTTATAAACAAGACAATAGGTACAGTAGAGGACAAATTACAATATAATAATAAATGATGCAGATGTTAGTCTAGACTCTGAGTATTGAGGAGTCTGATGGCTTGGGGGAAGAAACTATTGCACAGTCTGGTTGTGAGAGCCCGAATGCTTCGGTACCTTTTGTTAGATGGCAGGAAGTTGAAGAGTTTGTGTGAGGGGTGCATTGGGTCCTTCACAATACTGCTAGCTTTGCAGGTGCAGTGTGCGGTGTAAATGTCTGTAATAGCAGGAAGAGAGACTGATGCAACATCAGTAATTCTCGGAGACGGGAGGCGAACGATAGGCTTTTATTAGCTGCAAGAGACCACGATTAGCGGCAAGAGACCACCACACAACATCCTGGAGACTGAGGGAGGAGCAGAGCCTCCAATCGCCTTTATACCGGGGTCTGTGGGAGGAGCCACAGGAGCAGTCAGCAGAGGGGCGTGTCCAGACAGGTATATGTAGTTCACCACAGAGACCCTGATAATCTTTTCAGCTGATCTCACTATCTGCTGCAGGGTCTTGTGATCCAAGATGGTGAAACAGGCTTGTACAGATGTGAATTTATAAGTCTAATGGTTTGTAGAAAAAGTTGTCCCGTAGCCTGTTGGTCCTGGTTTTAATGCTGCAGTACCATTTGCCAGACGGAAGCAGCTGAAGCAGTTTATGGTTGGGGTGACTGGTGTCCCAATGAGCTTCCAGGCCTTTACACACCTGCTGCTATAAGTGTCCTCAGTGGAGGGAAGTTCACATCCACAGATGTGCTGGGCTGTCCATACCACTCTCTGAAGTGGCCAGAGATCAAGACTGGGGATATTCTGCAGTACCCTTGTGAACCCTGTTTATGTCAGCTCTTTGGTATTCTCATCTGCAGGCTGTTTCATTACTTGAAAACCGCATTGCAACTGGAAGTACTTGAATCCAGCTGGGGAAGTCATTTATGACCTTATTTTACTATAAAACCCAAAGAGGGCCAACGTAACCTACAGAAGGTCATATAACAATGAACTGTACAGGTGTCCATTGGTATTTTATTTGTTACTTGTCCGATGCCCCATGATTTATTGAGCAAGTTAACAGCAATATAATGATCACAGAAACAAACATTACATCATACAAGCTTTGAGTTATGAATCAACTAAATCAATTGATGGTGCACACACATCTTAGAAAGGCTTTCATATGAGGTCCTGAATGGAAGGTTGTTTAGGGAACATGGGGTGCAAGGGATTTTGGCAAACTAGATCCAAAATTGGTTTTGTGTTAGGAGGTGGAGGGTTGAGGTAGGATGATGGTTTTCTGACTGGAAGTCTGTACTTAGTGATATACCACAGCGATCATTACTGGGCCCTTCGTTGTTGGATGCCACATTTATTAATGACTGTCCCTCTCACTTGCTGCTCCCAAAGGAAAGTGCCTGCATTCCAATGGTCTCTGTCCTTCGAAGCTGTCAGATGATGAAGCCAGATTTCAGGGTTTTGGGCAAGGATTAATTGATGCGGGTTGTGGATTGGACTCTGGAATTCACATTTTGATGTTTTTCTGCTTTCTCATCGCTCCTTTTTTGCAGCACACACAAAATGCGGGTGGAACGTAGTAGGACAGGCAGCATCTATAGGAAGAAGTGGACTTCTTTCTATTGATGCTGCCTGGCTTGCTGCGTTCCACCAGCATATTGTGTGCATTGCTTGAATTTCCAGCATCTGCAGATTTCCTCTTGTTTGATCCTTTTTTGGGTTGTGATTTTGGGTGATTTTGATCGAGGCAGCCTGCAGATAACGAACTGAGCTGAAATTAGTTACTCTGGACTCTTTTGACCTTGTGTTTTATATTCTGTGTTTTTTTTTGCTCGGGTTTTTTTTTCTATTTGCATGTTTTGCTTTTTTTTCTCGTGTGGGGGGTTGATGTTTTTCTTTTGGATGGTTTCCATGGTTTTCTTGGGTTTCCTTTGTTGCGCGGCTGTCTATGGGGACGATGAATCTTGCGGTCTATCCTGCATACATGCTTTGATAATAAATGTATTTTGAATCTTCGATTTGGATGAGAACACCAGTGGCCTGATATGGGAGTTCATTGATTTTCAGAGTGCATAGAATGGTTATTGTAGGTTTCAGAGGGATATCAAGTAGTGGAAAAGTTGGGTGGTGGAAGATGCAATTTTATCCAGATAAGTGTGAGGAAATGTATTTTGGGTTGATTGATATTTATAAAGGTTAATCTACAGAGTGACCATGAAGTCCGAGTTCTTAGCTCCTTGAAAATGGTGACAGAGTGTGACAAGACAATGAAGAAGGCAGTTAGCTTGACTGAGTTCATTGGGACGGATACTGAGTATAAAATTCAGTATATCGTGATGCAGCTGTAAATAAATTGGTTAGATAACACTTGGAATATTTTATGTAGCTTTTTGACACTACTCATTAGAAAAAATGTGGGACTGCTAACAGAAAATACAAAAGAGATTTGCCAGAACTATTGCCGAGAATAGAGGATACAGAGAGGTTGGATAGATAGGGATTGTTCTTACTGGAGCAACGGAATCCGAGGGGTAACCTTACAGATAATAATAGACAAGAAAATCTGCAGATGCTGGAAAATCCGCAGATGCTGGAAATCCAAAGCAACACACACACAATGCTGGAGGAATTCAGCAGGGCAGGCAGCAATCATGGAAATGAATGAACAGTCAACATTTCAGGCCAAGACCCTTCTTCAGGACAGATATTTATATAGTTATGAGGGGATTAAATAGAGGAGAATTCTCTCTAATTCAAGGGTAGAAAAGAATAAAGCTAAAGGATACAAGTTTAAAAGGGAAAAGTTTAGAGCGGAAATATTTAAAAAAAGATCTGGGGGCAGGTTGTTCATATAGAGGGTAGCAGATATTTGAAACAAGCTGCCATTCAGTTTTGTACAGGCAGGAACAATTTGGACAATTAAATAGATAAGAAAGGAATAGAGGATATGGCCCACATACAGGCAAATGGGATTGGTATGGATGCACATATGCACATACAGCATGTATGATTTGACCTGAAGGGCTGGTTTCATGCTGCATTAGTCTACGACTCTATGTTTGGTCAACGTTCAAAGTAAAATTTATCATCAAAGTCCATACATATCACCACATAAAACCCTGAGATTATTTTTCCTGCTGGCATACTCAGCAAATCTATAGAATAGCAACTATACACAGAGTGAATGAAAGAGAAAGTGGAGCATAGAAGACAAAAAACAGCAAATATAAATAAGTGGCAAGAAATAATGAGAGCATGATAATGCTGCTGCTGATGGCATCTGTCTGTCTCGAAGGACAATGGACAGCAGCTCTGGAATGACTTCTCCAGGGTAAAAGCCTGGACAGAAGGTATGAAGAGCCTGGGATGTCCAATCAACAAGATTCCTCCTCTCGGCCTCACCGGTGTAGTCCAAAGGAACGTGATGCAATACGTTTGGCACCAGCTTGGCTGTGGAGCTGCCAGAAGGATATTCAATAATAACCAATGGCTTTAGAGGTTCCACTCCAGCTTTTCTGTCGGTGTTTACTCCCAGAGCCCTCATCTTTCCTGAGGTTGCTACAAGGCAGTGGGGCTATTTTCCCATAGCTGGCGACCTGGTTCATGAGCACTTGGGCTTGTCCACATGCCAGTGGGCCTGTGTGCTATGTGTGCAGGGGCCAGACCTCCTTCCCATTCTCTGTAGCTCAGCCTGAGACTAAAAGTACCTCTGTTTCCAGTGAAGAGGCACTATTTTGAGGCTTGCAGTAAGTGTATGACAGGAAGATACTTATGCACCCAGCTGTCCATTTCGTGAGACAGCTGGCCAGTGATGGAAGCTGAAAGTGAGAGTGACAAGCACTACCCACTGCATTACCACACTAGAAGCATCACGACAACCATCTGACACACCAAATGATGAGAACATGAAATAATAAGATAAAGAATCCTTGAAGTGAGATCATTGATTGTGGTACATCTCAATACTTGAGGGTAATTATCCTCTTCTGTTCAACAGCCTGATGGTTGAGGGGTAGTAGCTGTTCTTGAACCTGGTGGTGTGAGTTCTGAGGCTCTTCTGTCTTCTACCTGATGGCAGCAGTGAGAAAAGAGCATGGCATGGATGATGATGGATTCTGCTTTCCTACAACATTTCATGGAGTTGTGCTCAATGGCTGGGAGGGCTTTACATGTGAGGTACTGGGCCAGATCCACTACCTTTGTAGGATATTTTGTTCAAAGGTGTTAGTGTTCTCATACCAGGCCGTAATGCAGCCAGTCAATATACAATATACACCTATAGAAGTTTGATCTGGGTTTTTGATGTTACGCCAAATCTTCACAGACTGAAAAGGGAGTAAAGGCAGTCCCATGCATTCTTTGCAATTACATTTATTGGATGGGTCAAGGGCAGGTCCTCTGAGGTAGTGACACCCAGGAATTTAAAATACTGATCCTTTCCACCTCTGATCCTCCATTGAGGACTGGCTCATGAACCTCTGGTTTTCTTCTGAAGTCTACAATCATTTGTGGACTGTTGACATAGAGTGAGAGGTTGTTGTTATGACACCACTCAGCCAGAATTTCAATCTTCCTCCTGATTCATCACCACCTTTGATACAGTCCACAACAGTGATGTGATCAGCAACTTTGAATATGGTGTTGGAACTGTAGGTGTAAAATGAATAGAGCAGGGGGCTAATCACATAGACCTGTGGTGCACCAGCGCTGAAGGAGATTATGGAGGAGATGTTTATGCCAATCCAAACAGACTGATCAGTTTTCCATAGATGCTGCCTGATCAGTTTTCCATAGATGAGTTCCTCCAGCATTTTGAGTATGTAGATCAATTAGTTCTATATTTATTGTGTTCTTTTTATTATTATAGTGTTCTTTTCATTTCTTGTGTTGTTTTGTGCTGCATTTGATCCAGAGTAACAATTATTTCATTCTCTTTACACTTGTGTACAGGAAATTACATTGAACCATCTTGAACCTTCTAAATAAAAAGCTGAGGAAGGTTTAAAAACTGGAGGTTACTTGGAGATATAAAAGAACGGATTTTACATAAAACATTTTTGCAACATATCCATGTATTTTACATTATAATTTATTTGACGTAGTTTGTGCCATTTAGCAGGCAATTTGGCAACCAGTTAATCTGCGTGTTCACTGCATTTGGAGAAAGGAAGGTTATTTGCAAAGACATTGAAAAACATCTTGATCCTCTTTAGCAAATGTCATGATATTTTTAACCATCCACCTGATCAAGTAACTAGGCATACAACAGCAACACTCATTCCCCGTCAGAAAGAGGACTGGGTAATTCAACTGTCACTCAAACCTGGAGAACAGACTGTTCTAAATGACTCAGAGGTTTCTTATTAATGAAACAAAATGGAAGAGAATTATTCTTGTGATATTTTTTGTTCTGGAAATATGCTGCATTTTATATAGAGAAGTTATATCTGTTTCAGTGATTAATAGTGGTTTCTAAGCTTTTTCAATCATCTCTGTAGTGTAAGTAAATTGGCAATGTTATACAATTGATTATTTTAAGTTCAGACATATGTTCCATTGAGTGAATTGACTGGTACAATATTGTCAATAGAGATGTCACATATGTAGGCAAACACAATTTTTCACAAAATCCAAATCTAAAATACTTGAATTATTAAGCAGAACAAGGAGCTTCTATGGAGGAAGAAATACTTTTCTCTTCACACATGCTGCTTGACCCATTTACTATCCAATGTCCATTCAATAACACACTGGAGTGTCGACCTGGCTTACAGTATTTTTTACAATGAGTAAACCATCTTCATCAGACATCCCCACCACCTGGGCCATTCTCTCTTCTTGCTACTGTCATCAGGTAGAAGGTAGAAGATCCTCAGGACTCACAACCAGGTTCAGGAAAGCTTATTACCCCTCAACAATTAGGTTCCTGAACAAAAGGTGATAACTACACTCATTTGCCCACCCATTGACATGTTCCCCCAACCAATGATCCTACTTTAACGACTCAATATCTTGTTATCTCATGTTCTCATTATTTATTGCTATTTATTTATACTTTGTATTTTCATTTGCACATTTTGCTGTCTTCTGCACTCTGGTTGATCTTTCATTGATCCTAGTAGAGTTACTGTTCTATAAATCTGCCGAGGATGCCTGCAAGAAAATAAATCTCAAGGTTTTATATGATGACATATATGTACTTTGGTAATTTTACTTTGAAATTTGCACGTTGAATATGCAAGAGAACTTGTATACATAGGTTGGTTGTATGTTCGTAAAGTGACATTAGACTGACAGGAAATAATAAATTAGTGGTGGAGTTAGTGGGTGGAGATGTTTATCAAATTTACTGCTTGAAGAAAGGAACTGTTTTCGAGTCTGATATTTGGAGCATGGGTGCTACATAGCTTCCTCCTTGATGGGAGTGGGACAAACAGCTCATGAGTAGGGCTGGGGGGGGGGGGTGGGGAAATCCTTCTTTAAGTTATGTGCTCTTTTACCAGCATGCTTCTGGATATATATCCTTGATCGTGGATAGGCTAGTGTTGGTGATGTGCTGGTTATTTTTGGCTACCTGTTGTAGAACCTTCCTGCCCATCGCAGTGCAGTTTCAAAACCAAGCAGTGATGCAGCTTGTCAGGATGCTCTCTACTACACATCTACAGAATGATGTGAGGTTGGATGTGCAAAGTTCAGCTCTCTTGGCCTCCTCAGAATATAGAGACATTGATAAGCATTCTTGACTCTGTAGGATGTGTTCTGGGATCGTGAGGAGTTGTGTGTGATGCTTAAAACTGCAGTTTACACTGCAGTGCCGCCAATGGAAAGTGGGGACGGGTGAGTCACGTGATCACTCGAAATCGATAATCACCTCCTTTATCTTGTTGACATTGAGGAAGAGTTCATTTACCTGACACCAGGCCTTGAGCTCCTCTACCTCCTCTCTGCAGGCCGTCTCATCATTGTTGGTGACAAGTCCCCACCACTGTTGTGTCATCGGCAAAATTAACAATGTAATTGCTCAATTCCAACAATATAACAATGTTCAAATGAGTTTCAAGCCCAGCTGGGTCACAACTTGGGCAGCAGCAGTATCTGTGTGGAAGAAAGGCCTAGCAATTTACTTCCATAATTTAACATGAAAACCCTATGGACCTTATGACCCATGAGGTCACTAAGAGTTGGACTCAACTTAACAACTGAACAACCAAAAAAAAATATTGATTTTGTTCTATCCAGAATGTGGGCTGAGCACAATGACTTCTGATGCTTGCACACTAATTAATGCCAAAAGGTCAAAGGGAAATGCTATCCATAGATGAGAAATAAAAATCCTACCATTTGACACTGGTAAAGTTTAATGGACATGCCATGATGACATTGTACAGCTGCTGCCTCACACTTCCACAATCCCATGTTTCATGCTGACCTCCGGTGCTGTCTATGTAGAGTTTGCATGTTCTCCTCCAGGTGCTCAAGTTCCTCCCACAAGACATGTGGGATTGATAAGTAATTAGCCTGCAATGTCAGGTGAATGAGAGAAATTGATGGGAATGTAGAGAAACCATGGAATGACAGAGGAACTGTCCCTTTGCCCATGATGTTGTATTCAATTATCTAAACTAGAAATTAAATGCTTACAACACACACAAAATGCTGGTGGAACACAGCAGGTCAGGCAGCATCTGTAAGAAGCACTGTCGATATTTCAGGCTGAGATCCTTCGTCAGAACTAACTGAAAGGAAAGATAGTAAGAGATTTGAATTAAATGCTTAATTAAACTAAGTGCTTCTACCTATACATCGCGCATAGTAGTAGGATCGTCACTCCAGTCAAATATGATGTTCTGCTAAGTTAGGGTGGATTCCCTTAATGCAGAACATCTGTACGTGACTTTGTTTAACATGGGGGGGGGGCTGATGCACAGGAAGCCACCACACAGTCCTAGACAGATCAGGGTCAGGGTCCAATGGCATGGAATGCAAGATGACTGGGAATCCATCACAACTTCTACCTTCCTCTGCCTTCACTATTGTTGTGACTTATTATCATCTTCTGAGAGCTCGACCTTTGAGGTCTTAGTTGGATCTTTGGAACCTCCCCCTTGACCTTATCAGGTAAAAAGCACAAGACAGCTAAATTCAGGATGATGCCACTCTCCTGATCTCAGGAGCTGAAAAGTGATGATCTTTAAAGAGTGCCTATAACTTTCATACTCCGCGTACTGATTTGCCTATGTGCCTGTTGAAGGAACTTTCAAACTCTTTCATTGTATTTGCCTCCACTACCACCCTTGCCAGTCCATTTTGCAGACACCCACCAGCCTTTGTGTAAAATCTTGTACAGTACATCTCCTTTGAAATTACCCCACCCCCACACCTTAAACACATGCCTTCCAGTATTAGACATTTCAACCGTGGGAAAAGATGCCGACTGTCTATTCTATCTATGCCTCTCTTAATCTCAGACTTGTACCAGGCCTATTAGAATAAAATGGAATTAGCTGTAATGAAGGAATTCTGCAAGTGGCTACCCATTGGCTGGTGCAGGCTCAGTGGGCTGGAGGCTATATTTCTGAGTGTATGACTCTAATCCTTATGGAATTTATCAACGATGGCCACATCAATATCCAAAGGCTCATTATACAATGATTGCTTCATTAAGTGGGATTTGGGTGTGCTGATTAAAATAGCAAAGAGCAGCAGAATACTATTTTTGACGGCCTGTTATGATAGTGTCTTCTTAATTTTTAAATACCGTGTAACATAGTGCTCCAACAAAGTCACAATCTTTGGGTTTGATGCTATCCCCCATTCTGAAGATAAGTTGTGAATCATTAGCACTTCATGCTCTGTACTTGCAATCTTACATTCATAAAATCCAGAATAGTAATCGGTGAGTCAGATGCATGTGGGTGATAATTCTTGTCAGAATATTATACTTTTTGCTGAACCTGTATCTGGGGTTGCACACATTTGTGTTCTTCCCCATCATTCTTTTTTGTAAGGCAATGACTGATATTTTTCACAAGAGCCATTTTCAACAGAACAAGAGAAATAGATAGTTTTATTAAACTCCATCTCAAACTAAAGAAAGGGCTATACTTTTTGTGAATTTCAGTCATGTAGACAAGATTGACAAAAACAAAGTAGTTAAATTACAGTAAATGCATGTCAGTTCCATCTGGATTTCCCTCCTCTCTTAAATTATTCTTTTGCTCTTGCTTGTAGGAATTGCCAGTCCTTCAAGACGTGCTTGAGTGTCTCAGGATTAGGCAAATTCTCTGTGGTTATTAAATTATCTTTACTGTTCTGCAAGGGTTCTCAAACTGGTTTTCTTATGCCATGGACTCCTACCATTAGCTGAGGGGTCTGTGGGAATGCCTGCTATACTGCTGCTGCTATACTGCTGCAGGCCCTATAAATGTAGGTAAACCTAACCTTGTACTCACTGCTGGAATAATCACTGTTTCCTGTAGACAGTGGTAACCTGGCAACAATGCACTTAACATGTCTTCATCTTCCTCCTCCTTTAAAATTGTATGAGAAGGTTACTTGATATATAGACCAATTGGATTTAAATAACTTAAAATCATACTTATTTCAAGAATCCAAGAATGGTATAAAATAAAAAGGTGAAACTTGCCTATAAGTCTTTACTTACCACAATCAGATTTGTATATCACATACAGTCCGTGGCCACTTTATTAAGTACACCTGTGTACCGCTTGTTAATGCCAATTATATGGCAGGAACTAAATGTATTAAAACACAGAGATTCAGTTGTTCTTCATACTAAATATCAGAATCGGGAAGAAATGTGATCAAAATGACTTTGACCATGGAATGGTTGTTGATGTCAGATGAGGTGGCTCGAATATCTCTGAAACTGCTGATTGCCTGAAATTTTCACACAAACCAGTCTCTAAAGCAAGAGTTCCCAACCTGGGGTCGACAGACCCTTCAGTTAATGGTATAGGCCCATGGGAAAGATTGGGAACCTCTTCTCTAGAGTTTAAAAATAATAGTGTGAAAATCAATACAACAAGCTGACAGGGAGGGGAGAGTATGTTAAATAATTATTTGTTACTGAAGAACATCTCTGAATGCACAACATTTCGAACCTTGAACTGGATGGGTTACAGCAGCAGAAGCCATTGTGGCCACACACTCATATGCTCAATTACATACAGGAGTTACTTAATAGATTGACAACTGAGTTCATACAGTACATCAAAGCATGCAGTGAAATGGTTCATTTGTATTAAACCTGTCCAGTGCCAACAACAATAGGCTATTTAATCAAGGGGATTATTTTGGAAAAAAATAATTTGATATAATTTATTAAAAATCTGTTTGGATCATAAGAAAGCCCAATTTATACCTTCTGCAAATAAAGTTTGAATAAAGTGTTTGATATGTATCTGTGATATTGTTTTATTTATCTTTTTTCTCATCACGGCTCTTATTTTCACTTGCTCTTCTCTTTCTCTTATTTTTCTCATCTTTGTTTGCAGCCTCCCATTGTATGTTTTTCATGGTTACACTCTTCCTTCACTTCATCTTTTCTCTTGCTATTTGCCACTTCTGCATGGGTACAAACATTACTTTTTTTTTCATGTCACATGGAAGGATTTACTAGATAAAGAGCAGCACTTGAGCTCAAGCTTAATGTCATTATTTAGAAGAAAACTGCATGCATGTTTGAATCAAAATTTTTATGTTTTGTAACTCCAGAACATAAAACTAATTGAAAGGAAAATAAGGGAGATGGGAGATGAGTGTAAGGAGTTTTATTTTTAGTTTAATCAAAGCATGCACATAAGATCTGGTGGTGTGACAGCATATGTCATTCACATGCTTTTATGTATAATCCATATTTAATTTATTTAAATGACCAAGAATGCTTAGTCAACAATATGCTTACAATATTCCTCAAATATTACTGAAATATCAAATACACAACACTACTCCCTGCTGAGCTATAAACTCCAACTCAATATGGAATATATCTCAATGTATATAACCATCCATAGCAGAATAAATTTTAAATTGCACCCTTCAGGCCTAAAGATTTAATCACAGTGGATTATTTCTTACTCTTGTGAGATAATGTTTTTCCTGACAAGGCTGGTCACTCTGTTGGGCAGGTGAGACTTGTGGTAGTGAAACAACCTCAGGTGCTGGGGCCACCTCCATGGTGGGTTGTGGGAGCTGACTCTGAGACTATAAGACAGCTGACAGCTCTGGATACCCTTCTTCTCTATCAAATGACTCTGCTCTCCTCAACTGATCGATGTGTTGTCTCCAGATGATATCAGACACAATTTCCATTGCGTAGGAGAGTGATCCAGTTCTGGCCTTAATCTTTCCTGGTACCCACTTTTGATTACCTCTGCAGACCCCTGTCAGGACTGCTTATCCAGGAATGAAACATCAGACCTTCTCATTTAAGGGTCCCTCAGTTTGTCTCAGCTGTTTGTCCTGCATACTCCCTCTGAGAATAGACCTGTGGAGATCCAAGCCTGAGTACGGGATGACCCAGGAACAGCAGAGCTGGTGAGATGTTGGTTGTGGTGTATGCTGCATTTCAATATGCAAGGAGGAAATTGAAGAGCTTCTGAATCAGTATGTGTAGTGTGTTCAGCTGGCATCGCGCACAGAGCATTCTTTAGCCTCTGGACTAACTTTTCAGCAAACCATTCTTAGTTGGCTGTTATCCTGGGTGCAGTTGTAATATGTCCTGTTCAATTTATTTATTTATTATTTATTTATTTATTTTTAAGGAGTGACTGAAACTGTTCCACCACAAACTGTGGTCCATGGTCACTGAACAAGTGTTCTGGAACACCAGCTGTCAAGTTTGACTTCTTGTTTTTCTTTGAACATGTGCAGCCTACCCGCTTGAAAGAGATTGAACACACCTACCAGAAGGTTTTTTAACTGGATTCCACTCAATGACTGAACAACTTTTCCTTCATCCTCTTTTTATTTTTCGCAAGTGCAGCTGCTTGATAATTCCGTTAGTTCCATCAGTCATTAGTCATAAGGTGAAAAAGCTGGCTGCCTCTTGGACTTTGTAGACGAATTCCAACCTGCACAGTCTCCATTTCTCTAATGGACTGTTATGTTTTCAAACTGGGTGGCCCCTCCTGAAGGTTCCCCAACTCTTCTTAAACCTTGCACCATTTCCAAGAAGCGCTGCGCACGATGATCCCCGTGACGAAGCTAGCGCTAACCCAAATGCAGTGACAGCAGCGCTCTTTAAAGTTCAGCATCTTACCGCAGACTCCAATGCTGCCCCCAGACTGCACTATGACACTGCAAAGTCCGCCTAATTGCAGCACTCAGGCAATGGGTTCTGTCTGGTCTTTCAGTGAATTCTTGCTCTTACTTTTAAATTTTATTTTCTTTTGCCTCTAGGTCCCAATACTTTCTAGAAACTCAAGTTTGACTTGACACCAGTCCTCGAGAAAAGTCTTCTCAACAAATCAATAATGTGTGAGACTGTATTGGTGGCTATTGGAAACACTTCTGGCCACTTTGTAGCTGCACCCACTACCACCAAGAAATTTGTACCCATGAATGGTCCGGCAAAATCCACATAAATCCTCTGTCAGGGCAATGAAGGGTGGTGAGGTGCTGATCTTGGCATACACTAAACATGTCGTCATCCTGAAAAGTGCATGGGAAGCTGCTCAATCTGCTGGTCTATCTGAGGCTGCAAGGGAGAACGTTGATCCAACTCTTATTTTGACCATATCTACTGTAAATGACCAGCATATAGCTCCATCAACACTTTAGCTCTCAGCTTGGATGGTACAGCAACTCTCAATCCCCACATAAGTCAACCTCTGTCAAGGGCAAGTTCATCCCAGCAAAGATGGAGGACCTGGGATTTATGTTGCACATTCCAGGCAGTTTGAGTGGCAATGTAGACCTGAGACTTGGTGGGATCTTTTCTCGTCTCCTTTTGTATCATCTTTGTAGAGACTTCCAATTTGCATTAGGGGGAATATGCACAGTGATCTGTCCTATTTTGTAAATTCTTCAGGTTTTTCCCTTTTTGAAGGGTAAACGGGACAATCCATCAGCATTTCTATGATTATTCAACCTCTTGAATATGATCTTGTAATTGTGTCCTCCAAGAAACAGAGCCCATTTCTGTATTTGTGCTGCTGCTGTTCGTGGAACACTCTTCTGTGGACTGAAAATAATCACTAGTGGTTAATGATCAGTAATAAGGGTTAACTCTCCCATACAGGAAATTGTTGAAATGGTTTCCACCCTAAACCAAACTCCATGCTTCCCTGTCAAACTGTGTGTAATTTTTTCTGTGCAGAGGTGATGGAAAGGCTGTGGGGTGCTCACTTCCATCTTGCATAAGATGTGACATGACTGAGCCTATAACAGAAGGTGAGGCATCCCAGGCAGTGTGATTCACTGGACAGTGTGGATTATAACATGTGAATACCGTGTCTGATGTCACCATTTCTTTAACCTTTTTGAAAGTCAACTCACACTGCTTTATCTATTGCAATTTCTTCCCAATCTGCCATAATGAGTTCAAGGGGTGGAGTACAGTAGCCAGGTTTGCAAGGAACCTGTTAATAGACAAATCCTAAAAAGGACTGCAATTGTGACACATCCTTTTGACTTGGGGCATCCACCAATGCTTGAATTTTCACAGTATCCTTGAAGAAATCTTTTGACAATTGTAAATTATATTCATTTTAAAGAATTCACACTTGCTGCATTGTACTCTGTGCCCATAACATTCGAGTCTTTTTAAAACTTTGAGATTTTGGAGATATTCCTTGTCATCCTCACCAGTAACAATGGTATCAATCAGGTAATACTGAGCACCTGGGCAACCTTGAAGCGCCTGGTCAATAGCTTTCTACCAGAGTCCAAAAATATGCCTGTTATAGTGATAAAGCCCTTAGTGAGTGTTTATAGTGAGAAATTCTTTGAACTCTCCTTCCATCTGTATCTGTAGGTAGTCCTCAGCCAAGTCCACTTTGCTGAAGTGTTTCTCTCCAGAAAGGTTTGCAAAGATGTGCTATGTCCTGGAAGGATATTGATCTCTTTTCAGCATTTGGTTGATGTTGACCTTAAAAATCACCACAGATTCTAACAGACCTATTTTTCTTGGCTATTTGGTTTCGTTCATGGGCTCCACTCAACCTTGGAAAGAATTCCTTCAGCCTCAATGTGATCTAGCTCACTGCCCACTTTATCACAGATGGTATAAGGAACCAGATGGAATTTGCAAAATTTTGTTGCAGCATTTTCACTTAACACTATTTTTCCCTTGATGAGCTTTCCAATGCCATCCTTGAACTTGGTTGTGACATCATTCATAATTAACTTTCGGTTGAAGGTGATGTGACATACAAATGCTGGATGGATCTCCATTCAAGTTGTAGTGGTCTCAACCAATGACAGCCCCACAATGCTGGCCCTCCTGTTTTTACCACATACAAGCCCAACATGGCTTGTCAATTGTTGTCTTTCACTATTCTGGGTGTCATCCCCACAGGAGTTATATTTTCTCCAGTACAAGTTCTTAGCTGGATTTCGGCAGGCTTCAGTTCAGTATGTTTGAAATACCATTCAAACCCACTTTTTGGAATGACTGATACAGCTGAGTCAGTTTCCAATTCCATTTTAAATAAACTGTAGTTCACTTCTGGTATAAGCCATTTTGCTTGTTTGTTAATTTTCACATTGTAAATCACAGGGTTAATCAGTCCTGTGTTACTCCCATAATTATTAGATTTTTCATCAAATGGAGATTAGTGTTCCTTTTGAAAATGTAACTTGACTATTTATCTTTTTCTCTTCCCTGTGCAGTCCATTTAGTTTTGTTAGTCCCACATGCTCTGTATATTTGTTCTACTTTGTTGCATTTACTGCAAGTTTCACCTTTGTACCTGCATTGGGCAGGTGCAGGTGAGCATCTTGCACAATGTTAGTCCAATTTGTTTAGCCAGGCAAGTTTCCGTTTAGAAGTTGTCATTTTGCTTATGCTCCCTTTCCTTCCTGATTGCAACTCAGTTGTGTCTGTCTGCTGTTTCCATTGATGCAGCTATGTCAACTTCTCTTTTAAATATAGGTTGTGCTTTTGTTAAGAGCTATGTGTTTAATGTTTCTTGTAAGATTCCACCAAATAAGCCATCTCTCTGTGCATCATTATGCTGATCACAGAATGGACAATGCTGAGACAATCTCTTTAATTTAGCCACATATACTGAAATGGACTCCTCCCCCACCCCTTCCTTTTGGTTCTGCATATGAAACCTACAGCATTCTGCAATCAACGATAGTCTTGGTTCTAAATGTTCCTGCATTTCTTTCACAATATCAGCAAAGCTCAATTTGGTTTGTCAGTTTGGAGCAGTTAAACATCTAAGCAGGGGATATGCACTTAGCAAAACTGGCACTCACCTTTCATTGGCCGTTTTATTTGCTTCAAACTACTACTCAATTCATTCACTATACAATATCCGGTTATCTCTTGTGCAATCAAATGCGTCTAGCTTTCTGAAGTAGCCAGCCATTTCTGTATTTTGTTTATTTATAATTATCATCATCTGCTGCTCACTATTTATGAACTCATGAATTTTGTGCAGTCTTCTGCCTTTTCGTAGTTCAGTGGTATTTTCCTCTTGCATAAAAACATGCTGCTTTTTTTTATAACTCAAACATCTCACTGCACTTCAATAGGTAATGTAGGTGGTTCTTTCAGGTTCATTTAAAACTTCCTCACAGCTACTATTTTGTTCTGTAACTCCAAAACACAAGACTAATTGGAAGGCAATGTATGCAAGTTGTTTTGGTTTTACTTTATGTGAGGCACTCATGTATGTCATGGTGGCATGATGACATATGTTATTCATTTCCGTTTACATATAATCCATGATTAATTATTTCAACAAACAAGAATGATTACTCAACAATATATTTACAGTATTACTCAAATATTACTGAAATATTAATACATGACAAAAATGGCAAAGATAAAGGTAAAAAAAAATGATTGCAGCATATTAAGATTCTTGTCTGGCATCTTGCTCACAAGCCCCTGTTTATGGCACAATT
The DNA here is from genome assembly GCF_030144855.1 of Hypanus sabinus. Lineage (NCBI taxonomy): Eukaryota > Metazoa > Chordata > Chondrichthyes > Myliobatiformes > Dasyatidae > Hypanus > Hypanus sabinus. Next base: position 127,545,920 of record NC_082710.1, on the reverse strand, counting down.
TTAATGCAAATTGGAGATATTTTCTTACCTTGCTCTTTAAATGTTCAGGGGCTTCAATTCCCATTCCACCTTGGACGTTCACCACTATCCCATTCCCACATTCCTTTCAAAGCTTATAGTTCCCATGCTCCTGTTCCAGTCACTTGATTCAGTGGTGAGTTCATTATTTTCTATGAAACATCTGAAAAAATTAAAAGTGTATGGAGTATTTATAAAAGTAATATCAAATAGACTGTAGAATTTTGTGCACCGTGCAAGTGGCTGCCTCTTCAAGCTCATCTGCAAAAATAGCTTAAGTTCCTGTCTTTAATCTCTCCTTTATCCCTTTCCAAGGTGCTTGGTGTTCTAATGGAGTCCTGATCTGCAAACAGCAGATTTTTAAAAATAAAAAACAATGGACGAGTCCCTGTTCCAGAAGCTCGCCAGCCTACTGTTTTCTGATATTCTCCAGGTGCAGCTTGGAAGATGGTGCATCCAGGGTGGTGTCTGTGGACAGCCGATTGCAGGCCGGTGGTGCTGACTGAGGTGTCGTGGGAGATGAAACGTCAGGGTTTTGGATGGAGGTTGCTGTAGTGAAGCAACACTTCCTTGTTCTCTCTTCCTTGTTGATGGGAGAGTTTACTGCTGATTCTTGAGTTGGAGAGTCTCGGAATAAAAAGCAATGTGGCAGACTGTAATATCACAGTGACCTACAGTCTCCCCCTTCACTGTGAAAATGGGGATATCCCTCTGTCCCTTTCTAGGGAGAGCCTGTGGTATGTCAAACTGATGGGTATACAATAGTTTCTGTTGACCGTAGATCATGGTCTCTCTTTGGGTGCTCTGCCGTTGCTTGGTGGGTGCTGGGCGCCAACACTTTTTGCTGAAATCTGTGGGGACAGGGGAGATTGATGCTTTCATCCTTGCTGTTGCTTGTGTGGGGTAGGGAGGAGAGGGGGCTTTGGGGCTCAAATGTATTTCTGTCATTCATTCTTTGGGGCTCTTTTTTGTGATAGTCAAGTATTTCAGGTTGTATACTGTATACATTCTCCGATAATAATCGGAACCATTTGAAATCTGAGGGTACTGCATTATCAGTGTATGAAGCTTCATTTGTAGAACTAGATCTGGTAAACACACCCTTCTGTGTTACCACTGGCAATGTAATTAAATCCAAATACTGTAATGCAAGAGCAAATCTTTTCTTTTGTTTTGCAATAAAAGCCGTGTGTTCTGAAATTTCTCATGTCATTACATGACTGCTGAGGACTGCAAAAATTGTACAAAAGAAAACAAAACCAGAGCGAAAATAAACAGAGCTGCTGATCCAACAGAATTAGAATCCTGGGGCAGGATTTTCTTGTCATTATAACTAAACTGCAGCTTACAAACAAAGAAAGGATCTCTAACAAACTAAAAATTCTGTTGCTGTTTTGTGTCAGGCAGGTACAGAGATCACACAAGCAAGTTAATGTAAAGCCATGTTATGTCTCTGGATGGAGAATGGGGATTGCCCGACACATTTTGCTATCACTCCCAAGAGATAAGAGACAAGACACTAGCACATTGTGAGGAGGCTAAATTGACAAATGAAGGCTATTTACAGAGGTAAAACAACTAATAAGATAACTTAAACTAATATAACTGACCTGTGTAATGCAAACTGGTTTGGCATTTCAAGTAGATCACATTCACAAGTACATGTATACACAGGTTGTATGAGAAACTGTCTTGCAGCAAGATTAAAGGTAGAATTTGATAAGCAAAGTTCAAAAAAATAATATAACAAATTATATACAATTTTTCCAAGAATGTAAAGAATTAGAACACACACAAGTGTGAAGTGCTTGAAATGGTCATAATGTTACCAAATTGAGAGAGTGTCCACTTTGATTCAAGAATTGAATGATTGCAGAGAAGCTGATATTCTTGAAAATGGTGCTGTAGGGCTTGAGGTATCTGTACTTCCTGCCCAATGGTAGCTGTGAGAAAATGTCATGTGGTGTGGATTTTCAATGACAGATGTTGCCTTCTTGAGGCAATCCCTCCTGTTCGTACTATTGATGATAGGGAGACACATGTCTGTGTTATATTGTGCTAAGCCCATCTTGCAGGAGTGAAAATTAAGTTCCTATGCATTTGAATTTACATACAAGATCATGATGGAACTCAATAGAATTGCTTTTTCTGGATAATTCCTGAAATTCCTTTAAAATGCAACTTATTTATAATAGCATTATTAGGAATTTATCAACCTAAATAGAAAGTAAAACAACTAAAAATGTAGACTACAAATGATAAAATCCCTTGAGGAAATACAATTGTTGGAGATCATGTTGAAAAGCTGTATTCAATTCAATTCAAGTTTAATTGCCATTCAACTTCACATGAATACCCATGAATACAGCCAAATGAGACAGTGTTACTTTGGGCCAAGGTGAAAAATGCAGTAACAATAGTCACACACAGTACAAAACATACATAGCAAATAAAAGATTGCAAGCACATGTAAGATATCAGTAAAATACAGCCACACAAAAGTCCAGACCCTGAATTCATGAATGCAACAGAAATCTGCAGTCGAACATAATACAGCTTGTCTTCTGCTGATCAAACACCAGGCGGCAGCACTGACTTCAGCTTGGACACTTATGCCACACCACCCCAAATGGAGAGTGCCTTTAATGCTTCTCTAAATTGAGTGGAAAAGCAAATTGTGCAGTAGGTATGGAGAGTCTGCAGAGAGATATAGATAGGTTAAGTGAGTGGACAAGGGTGTGTCAGATGGAATATGATGTTGGTAAATACACTTTGGAAGGAAAAATGGAACAGCAGATTATGATTTAAATTGTAAAAATTGCAGCATGCTGCTGTGCAGAGGGACTTGGGAGTGCTTGTGCATGAATCACAAGAGATTGGCTTGCAGATGCAGCAGGCTATCAAGAAGGGAAATGGGATGTTGGCCTTCATTGCTAGAGGGAATGGAATTTAAGAGCAATCTTCTTCTTCTGTACAGGGTACTGGTGAGGCCGCATCTGGAGTACTGTGTGCAGTTCTGGTCTCATTACTGAGGAAGGACATTCTGGCTTTGGAGGCAGTGCAGAGGAGGTTCACCAGGTTGATTCCAGAAATGAGGGGGTTAGACTATGAGGAGAGATTGAGTTGTACTCACTGAATTCAAAAGAATGCATGGAGATGTCATACAAGTATAAAATTATGAAAGGGATAGGTAAGATAGAGGGAGGAAAGTTGTTTCCACTGATAGATGAGACTAGAACTAGGGGACATAGCCTCAAGATTGTGGGGAGTAGATTTAGGACTGATGAGAAGGAACTGCTTTTCCCAGAGGGAGGTGAATCTGTGGAATTTTCTGCCCAGTGAAGCTGTGGAGGCTACCTCAGTATATATATTTAAGACAAGGTTGGATAGATTTTTGCATAGTAGGGGAATTAAGGTTTATGGGGAAAAGGCAGGTAAGTGGAGGTGAGTCCATGGCCAGATCAGCCTTATTCTTATTGAATGGCAGAGAAGGTTCAACAGGCCAAATGGCCTACTCCTGCTTTTGTATCTTATGTTTTTATGTTTTCCTTGTGTTTGTAAACAGGCAACATCACAGAGGCCTGGACCTCTCCATGATCAGCTGCCTTGCCATCCATTGCTGCTGTCTGACAATAAGTCAGTGATTTGAACTTGTAGCATTTGATTGAACAGTCCATAAAGTTACAAGGGAAGTTATTCCATATGGATATCAGTGATCCTTACTTACAACTTAGAATATCACTTAATTCCCTAGAACGCAGATCCATGTATATCCAGCAGTTATTTGAAATATGTTACACCAGGAATCACAAGTGATTCTACTTTAATGCGTTTTCCCACCAAGGGCCAGCATTTGAAGTACAATTTAGCAAATGGAGAATATGCTCGACTTCAGAACCAGCCTTAAAAACTATCACAGAAAGCCGGCATACTAAGGATTTGTGGTTCAGCAGACCTTTAAGCAGAAATTTGTCAGGAATCAAAGTATTAATAAGATAGTCAATCTGTAATTACAATCAATTTGCCAGTTGCAATGAAACTGACAGAACTGTTAACATCTATGACACTGGCTTCTTTCAGCCACTGCTTGATAATTGTGCAGTGTTCAGTCAACTATGTTGAATTGCTTCAAGCAAGTTGCAGACACCTTATTCGAGAAACAGATCACTACACATGTCTGCCTTGAACAAAGAATTAACAAATGGACTTTGAAGGTGTTCTACAAATCTGCCGTTGTAATGGTACTGGTAAAACTGTAGAACCATGGGCAAATGTTTCTGTATTCATACTTTGAAAAACCATTGATTTAATTAATATGAAACTTGACTGAATATCAACAGCGTAAGTACTGCAAGTTACTCAGGATTGTGGCTTTTTTTACATTTTAAACATCAAAGTTCAAATTTCATTTATTATCAAAGTATCCATATGTTACACAACCTTTAGCTTTGTCTCCTTACAGGCAACAACAAAACAAAGAAACCTCAAAAGTACATAATAAAAAAGATCATCAAATGCCCAATACACAGAGAGAGAAAAAATACATGCAAACAATAAATGTAACCAAGTAACATTCAGAACTGAAGATTTTTGAAAGACACAAAGCCAAATATCACTGCAGCTGGAGCAGGCAACAGACATATTTCATTGCAAAGCCAAGTAAACTCCATCTTAAACTAATCACCTGTGAATATTTGGAAGTTAAGACCATTTTGTTTTGCATAAGGGATTAAATTGGACTGGGCAAGAACCTATCTTTCACTTCTGAACAGTATCAACACGCTTTCAAACCAATTCCGGTGTTGTTTCAGCAATGACTCACAGATGTTTCAGCTTTTTAAACTGTGCATTCAGAGGACCATTGCACGGTTACGCATCCTGAGCAATGTTAACTGAGCACACAACACTTTTGGGAATAATTGTTGTCAGTTTCCTGCTGCCTATATTTACTTGTTTACCACATGAACAGAAAACTGAAAAGTTGAACATAAAAAGAAAGTAAACTAATTAGATAAAACGAAAACAATTTAAAACCAAATAAACTTACCATCTGACTTAGAAAACATGCTGTGTTCAAACGATGTTTTGCATAACATGAAGTATTAATTGGATTTTAAAGTAATTGGATAAATCACTGAAAATGTAAGAGAAAAAGTGCTTGACTGATGACCAGCTATTCAATGCAATAAGATTTTAGATGTACATTGGTCCTAGAAAGTTTGTGAACCCTGAAGAATTTTCTCTATTTCTGCATAAATATGACATAAAATGTGATCAGGTCTTCACACAAGTCCTAAAGCTAGATAAAGAGAATGTCAGGTTCTGTCAGGTTACAGTGGGACTCAAGTGCAGACCAATGGATGCTCTTTTACCAGGATTTATTAGGGAGCACAAAGGCAACAGTCTTTCAAAAACAGGAGACAGGCACGAATCCAAAATGGCAGACAGAGATCTTACCTAGGAAAGGCAGTCCAGCAAGGGCAGATGATCGAGAGCACACAGTCAAAAATCAGGACCCAGAACAGGCAAAATCCAAAAACACAGAATCAGGCTAAAAAGTCAGTTGGCAGCAGTCACAATGACAGACTAGGACAGCACAGATCAGAGCTGGGACAAACCGGCAGAGGATGCGAGTCAAGGCAGGGTTTAAATGGACAGGTGATGCACCATCAATAACCCACTCTGAGACGTAAGGCGAGGTATCGGCTTTTATTGACTGGAAGAAGGAACCAGGAGTGAGTGACCATCATACTACGTCCTGGAGACTGAGGCTGAGCATAGGCCTCAGATCGCCTTTATACAGGGGCCTGTGGGAGGAGCCACAGGAGCAGTCAGCAGGGGGCGTGTCCAGACAGGCACACGTAGTTCACCACAACAGGGTAATGAGTGAAAATAGAAACAGGTGGGTGCAAGTGAGGAGACAAGCAGGTAGTTGGAGAAAGTCCAAAAAGGAAAGGGGCCGGGCCAAAACCCACATGGCCAGGTGAAGGAAAGCAGAAATTAAAGACTGTCGTGGTCCAGAGCTATCAGCAGAGGCCCTTCGACCCAGTGTTCAGGCCGGATCCATAACAGAGAACCCAATCAAATAACCCAAAAAAAATCATGGTTACTGCTTTAGATCAATGGCCTATCATCAGAACTAGAAAAAGGAAGAAAGAAAGGGAGATTTCAGCTGCTGTGCGAGAGGGGAAGGTTGGAGAGAACACAAGGGAAATGCGTGACACAAAGAGTGATAAAATGAAGCAAGTAGTAGCTGAAAGAGAGTGGTAAATAAATTTTCAGAGTCGATGTAGAGAGAATAAAAGAAATTACTACCACAGCATTGGCTGGGTAACAACTAATTATCTGCAATTATTGAATTCAGTGCTGAGTCATGAGGGCTGTAAATGCTTCAAGGCAAGAAGTTCAAGTGGTGTTTCCTGATGAAGTCAAAGGCCAAAGGAAAACTGTTGAAGTGGGGTACTGAATCCAGCTGACAGGTCACTGGAAACTTAGTGTGTTCTTTTGGACTGAGCCAAAGTTTTCGGCAAAGTGCTCACCCAAACTGCACTTTGTTGGTCCACTGTAGGGGAGAGCATATTTGAAAAAGGATGTAATTCACTAAACTGAAGAAAAGAACTGTTGAATTGTTTAAGATGCAGGGAACAAATAATGTAAAGAGGCAGGTATTGTATCTACTCAGCAGGGAGGGCGGCATCCGTTGAAATGAGCAATCAACGTTTCGGGCCCAGACCCTTCGTCAGGACTGAAGGAGGAGGGGGCAGGGGTCCTATAAAGAAGGTGGGGGGGGGGAAAGTGGAAGGTGCCAGGTGAAAAACCAGTCAGAGGAAAGATCAACAGGTGGGGGAGGGGGCATAGGGAGGGGATAGGCCAGAGAGGTGAAGAAAGAATGAAAGGGGAAAGTGCTATGGGTAGTAGAAGAAGGCAGAATCATGAGAGAGATGATAGGCAGCTGGAAGAGGAGGCAGAGTGAAAGTGGGATGGTAGAAGGGAGAGGGAGGGTATTACGAGAAGTTGGAGAATTCGATGTTCATACCTCAAGCACCATATGCAATAGATTACCCCAACAGACTCACAAGTGAAGTGTTGCCTCACCTGGAAGGACTGTTTGGGGCCCTGAATGGTGGTAAGAGAGGAGGTGTAGGGACAGGTATAGCACTTACGCTTGCAGGGATAGGTATCAGGTGGGAGATCTGTGGGTAGGGACGTGTAGACCAGGCAGTCATGGAGGGAATGATGCCTGAGAAAAGCAGAGAGATGTAGAGAGGGAAAGATGTGCTTAGTGGTGCAGTCTTGTTGAAGGTGATGGAAGTTGTGGAGGATAATATGCTGGCCTCCTGAGCTGCCATGATGAGGCCAAACTCAGGTTGGAGGAGCAACACCTCATAGACCGTCTAGGTAGTCTCCAGCCCCTTGGCATGAACATCGAATTTTCTAACTTCCGGTAATTCCCTCCCTCTCCCTTCCACCATCCCACTTTCACTCTGCCTCCTCTTTTAGCTGCCTATCACCTCTCTCATGATTCTGCCTTCTTCTACTACCCATAGTGCTTTCCCCTTACATTCCTTCTTCACCTTTCCGGCCTATCCCCTCCCTGTGCCCCCTCCCCACCCCTTGATATTTCTTCTGATTGGTTTTTCACCTGGCACCTTCCACTTTCCCCCCACCTTCTTTATAGGGCCCCTGCCCCCTCCTTCTTCACTCCTGATGAAGGGTCTCGACCGGAAATGTTGACTGCTCGTTTCAACAGATGCTGTCCGACCTGCTGAGTTGATCCAGCTTGTTTGTACGTCTTGATTTGACCGCAGCATCTGCAGTGTACTTTGTGTTTAGGTATTGTATCTCCTAGCTTTGCGTTAAATGGGAATGGACATTCATGAAGATAGAAGTTTGAACCAGAGTGTTATGAAAGATTAGTCGCTTAGCAAAAGGCAAAGGAGTAAAGATGTGCCTGCTAGTAATATTGTGTTACAAATTTCAGAAAGAGATCATTGATGGAAATACTGGTGGGTTAAGTGGAAACTTTATTCTCATTAAGTTTAGATGAGAAGGGATGAGACCAGAAGTGTGGGAAATGGAACAGGCATATTTGATGAAGAAAATAAAAGGAAATCTCATTGGAAGCCACTGGTGTGAAAAGCATTGCCATCAAATGAAAAGCCATGGAAATAACGAAATCCTGTTCTCCTTTGACTAGAGAGTTCCAACAAAGTGAAAATCAAAAGCAATTGTAAATCTAAAACTTGTTGACTGGTCTGTTCTATATCTTACTGTATATACTATTTATTACAAATTACCATAGTTTCACATTGCACATTCAGATGGAGACGTAACATAAAAATTTTTAATCCCCGTGTATGTGAAGGACGTAAAAAATAAAGTCAATTCAATAAAATTAGTGGATAATAAATGTAATAAAAAATCTAAAATATTTATAATAAATAGTAAGTATGAATGATAAATATGAAATATTTATATAAATAATAAATATGAAAGATGGTAACAGTGAGAAAAGGACATGCCCTGAATGCTGGAGGTCCTTAATAATGGACGCTGCCTTTCTGAGACACCACTCCCTGAAGATGTCCTGGGTACTTTGCAGACCACATCTATCTTTACCCAAGATAGAGCTGACTAATTTACAACCTTCTGCAGCTTCTTTCGGTCCTGTGCAGTAGGCCCTCCATACCAGAAAGTGATGGAGCCTGTCAGAATGCTCTTCACTGTACATCTATAGAAGTTTTTGAGTGGATTTGTTGATATACCAAATCTCTTTAAACTCCTAATGAAGTATAGCTGCTGTATTGCCTTCTTTAGGACCACATCAGTATGTTGGGATCAGGTTAGATCCTCAGAGATCATGACACCCAGGAACTTGAAACTACTCACCCTCTCCACTTCTAATCCCTCTATGAGGATTGGTATGTGTTCCTTCATCTTAACCTTCCTGAAGTCCACAATCAGGTCCTTTATCTTACTGATGTTGAGTGCCAGGTTGTTGCTGCAGCACCACTCCACTAGTTGGCATATCTCAATCTTGCACATCCTCTCATCACCACCTGAGATTCTACTAACAATGGTTGTATCATTAGCAAATTCATAGATGAAGATAAACAACAAATGAACTTCGCCATAATTTACAAGTTTACCACCCAGACGATTTTGGAAGACAGTGGGTTAAAGATGGATTGTGTTTTTTTCCAAATAGAGGTACATTACCAGACGGATGTGGCAGGAAATTAAAGCTCAGACAGACGACAGGTTCAGGCAGAAAACTGATGACAGCGATGCCTGTCTTCCTAACAGGCTTAACAAATTCTTTGCAAGCTTCGAAGCATCAAACACTACAGCAAGGGGGAGAGTCAGTCCCTTCTTACCATCTGATCAGCCAGCTCCAATCATTGATTCAGAGCAAACACAGAGGACCCTTGCCAGGTTTAACCCACGAAAAGCGGGAGGTCCCGACAACATCCCCGGATGTGTGCTCAAGGAATGTGCTGATGTATTAGCAGATGTCCTGACAGACATTTTCAACATATCCCTTAGTCAAGCCATTGTCCCCAGATGCTTCAAAACCTCCACAATCATCCCTGTAGCAAATAAATCAGTTGTAGCCTGTCTGAATGATTACCGTCCCGTTGCCCTGACCCCCATTGTGTTGCCTTTATGGCAGTTATTTAGTTTATAATATTTTCGCTTTAGTAAGTCATTTGTTAGCATTCTAGTTAAAGTTAGGATTGTTTAAAGTAAATTTGTTGTCTGTGATATATCGTGGCATGCGTTGACGTCACATCCGGTTTCGCCGCGTCCTGTGGGAAAATACTAGTTTGGAGAAACGGGAAGGTGGGGGCTGACATGTACGAGTCCAGCGCAAGAAAAGTTGTCTTCTACGCATTAGAAACATAGTGAGGTAACGCCGTAAGTTCATGAGATAATCGACATGTTGAATTAAAATGTTAACGCTGATTCCGTTAAAAGTAACAACGGTCGATAAGGTTTAGGTTGTTTTCGTTAGTTAAAGAGTTGCGGATAGTTTGCGTTGAAGTGTATTTAAAGCAGTCAATGGCGTAGGTAGATTCTGACTGGATGCTGCACTTTAATGTAATGTAGTTGTTGTAGTTTTCCTCTTGCAAGTATTTACAATGTAAATGTAATATCAAGAAGGAAACAAATGCTGTACAAATCTTGTATTGTTTTATCAACAGTTCTCACCATATGTTAATGTGGAAGAGTGAACAGTAAATGGTTAATCTTACTGCGACCTCGTTTTCATTGACTACGGTTTATCTCGGCGTTTAGTTTGGTGTTCCGTTACACCCGAGCGAGAACACTACACCCATAGTGATGAGATGTTTTGAACGGCTTGTCAAGCCTCATATCACAGCCAGCTTCCCCTCATTGCTATATCCTCTACAGTTTGCTTATCGTCCCAACCGCTCTACGGAGGATGCAATATCCACCACACTGCACACAGTTCTCTCTCACTTGGACACTTATGCCAGAATCTTGTACATTGATTTCAGTTCAGCGTTCAATACCATCATTCCGCAGAGACTAGTGGAGAAACTGTCGCTGCTTGGCCTTTACACTGCCATGAGTCGCTGGATCCTGGATTTCTTGACAGCGAGACCACGGTCAGTCTGTGTTGACAGGAACATCTCTGATTCCATCACACTGAGCACTGATCCCCACAAGGCTGTGTGCTCAGCCCACTGCTGTTTACACTGCTAACACATGACTGTGCAACCAGATTCAAGGAGAACCTGATCATTAAATTTGCTGATGATACCACAGTGGTGGGGCTCATCAGCAAAAATGATGAAACAATGTACAGGGAGGAGGTCAAATACCTAGAGAGCTGGTGCAGTGACAACAACTTGATGCTTAATGTCACCAAAACCAAGGAGATGATCGTCGATTTCAGACAGTCTCAGCCTGAGCACACACCCCTCAGCATCAGCGGCTCCACAGTGGAGAGAGTGGAAAACATCAAGTTCCTTGGGGTGCAGATCTCGGACAATCTCACCTGGTCCAGGAACATCAATGGGATTGTGAAATGAGCTTTTTGAGGAAGCTTAAACAAGCATCACTCTCCACTAACATATAAACTACATTCTACAGAGGCATGGTTGAGAGTGTGCTGACCTTTTGCATCACAACCTGGTACTCCAGCTGCAGTGCTGCCGACAAAAAAGCCTTGCAGAGGGTGGTTAGGGGAGCAGAGAAGGTTATTGCGGTCTCCCTACCTTCTGTCCAAGACCTCTTTCAGAGTCGATGCCTCCAGAAAACACGGTACATCATTAAAGACTCCTCACACCCTCTCCATGAACTGTTTGGTCTTCTGCCATCAAGTAAACGTTACAGGAGCATCAAAACTAAAACCACAAGGCTACTAAACAGCTTCCTCACACAGGCAGTCAGACTGCTATGTAGCTGCTCTATCTGACTCTGCTTTAGACACTTTTAACTTGCACTGGACACTTATAACTTGATTTTAACTGACATGTGGTTGTTGTGTTTTACTATTTATTGTTATGTTTATTATTTAGTGTTGCACTTGTTATGTTATGATTGCACTGCTCCTGGGAAACAATGTCTCATTCTGCCCTGCAGAGCTGATGTACGGTTAGAATGACAATAAAGTTTTTGAATCTTGAATTACAATCAGGAGAAAGAATTATGTGAGATTCATGTTCCCAGCTATCGAGCACTTTGAGATTCTGTGGTAGCTAATGGAAAGATCCCATAATTTATGCTATGAAAATATTATAGGAATACATTATGCGTTGATAGAAGGTATTATATTAGATATGTCTTGTTGGCATCCATCTGTCTTGAAGGACAATGGGTGATGTTCATCATCACATCTTGCGTGGAAGGTATGGAGATCCTGAGATGGCCAGTCATCAAGACTTCCCTCTCGGCCTCACCAGAATAGCCCAAAGGAAAGCTTATGAAATAATACGTTTGGTACCAGCTTGGATGCAGGAGCTGCCGGATGGATGTTCAATAACATCCAGCTGCCTTAGGGGCTCCACTCCGGATTTTCTGTCTGCGTTTACTCCCATAGCCTTTATTTGTCCCGAGGCTGTCCACAAGGCAGTGGAGCTGTTTACCCAGAGCTAGGGATCAGCAGGGCCTGTCCATATGCTGGTGGGCTTGTGTGAAATGTGTGCAGGGGCCAGTCCTCTGTAGTTCAGCTTGAGTCCGAAAGGAGTTCAGTTTCAGTGAACTCTACATGGCATGGGGCTTGCTGTTGGAGAGGCTGTGTACTGGTAGGGAGAGACATACAGATTCAGCTCTCCTTTTCACAAGACTGCTGGCCAGCGGTGGAAGCCTACTACACTGCCACACTAGAAGCATCACAGCAACCATTTTGACACCTAGATATGTCTAATTAATCAAAAATTAGTTAACATGTCAATCTGTTTCTTTATTTTCCAAAGCTGAAAATTCCATCAGTTACAACAGAGATATATTCACAGAAATAGGCAGAGTGCATCAGATAGTCAAATATCCAGCAATGTCATTTAAAAAAAGAACAAATCGGTGGACATCATTACAAGGATATAAGAAACAAAAATGCATATGCTGAAAGCTAGAGCGGTTAAACACCAGCAGTTTTTAATGCATTGGAGTGTTCAAGACTTTTATACATACAATAGTTTTCAGGCAGTTCTGAACACTCACAAATTTCTACAGATACACCGTGGAGAGCATTCTAACTGGGTGCATCACCATCCGGCATGCACAGGATCGAAGTAAGTTGCAGAAAGTTGTAATATTAGTCAGCTCCGTCTTGGGCACTGTCTCCTGTGGTATCCAAGACATCTTGAAGGAATGGTGCCTCAAAAAGATGGTTTCTTTCATTACAGATTCCCACCACCCAGGACATGCTCCCTTCTCATTTTTACCATCACAAAGGAGATACAGAAGCCTAAAGGCCCACACCCAGTGAATCAGAAATAAATTCTTCCCATCTGCCATTGGATTTCTGAGTGGACATTGAGCCCTTGAACACTAACTCATAAGCTTTTAATTTTTATTTTTGCACTACTTTTTTTAACGTAACTATTATATATATATATATATATATACTTACTGTAACTCACAGTTTTGAATTGAATTGAATTGAATTGACTTTATTACTTACATCCTTTAAATACCTGAGTAGTAAAAACCTTCCTGTTACATCTCCCTCTAAATGTGCAATGTGCAATTTCTAGTAATTTATAATATATAGTATGTCGAACAGGATAGTCAATATATCATAGAATAGAGTCAGCATGAATTAACCAGTCTGATGGCCTGGTGGAAGAAGCTGTCCGGGAGCCTATTGGACCGGGCTTTTATGCTGCGGTTCCGCTTCCCGGATGGTAGCAGCTAGAACAGTTTGTGGTCGGGGTGACTCAGGCCTCCAATGATCCTTCGGGCCCTTTTTATACAGCTGTCTTTGTAAGTGACACGAATAGGAGAAGTTCACATGTACAGATCTGCTGGGCTGTCCACTCCACTCTCTGTAGTACCCTGCGACTGAGGGAAGTACAGTTCCCATACCAGGCAGTGATGCAGCCAGTCAGGATGCTCTCTTATACCCCTATAGAAAGTTCTTAGGATTTGGCAGCCCACACCAAACTTCTTAAACCATCTGAGGTGAAAGAGGTGCTGTTGTGCCTTTTTCACCACATAGCTGGTATGTCCAGACTATGTAAGATCCTCAGTGATGTTTTCGCCAAGGAACTTAAAGCTGTTTGCCCATTCGACCCCAGATAATTGATGTCAATAGGGACTACACACACAACAAGCTGGTGGAACGCAGCAGGCCAGGCAGCATTTATAAGGAGAAGCACTGTCGACATTTTGGGTCAAGACCCTTTGTCAGGACTAACTGAAAGGAAAGATAATAAGAATTTGAAAGTAGTCGGGGGAGGGGGAAATGTGAAATGATAGGAGAGGACCGGAGTGGGTGGGATGAAGCTAAGAGCTGGAAAGGTGTTTGGCGAAAGTGATACAGAGCTGGAGAAGGGAAAGGATCATGGGACGGGAGGCCTCAGGAGAAAGAAAGGCTGGGGGAGCACCAGAGGGAGATGGAGAACAGGCAGAGTGATGGGCAGACAGAGAGAAAAAAGCAAACAACTAAGTATGTCAGGGATGGGGTAAGAAGGGGAGGAATGGCATTAACGGAAGTTAGAGAAGTCAATGTTCATGCCATCAGGTTGGAGGCTACCCAGCCGGTATATAAAGTGTTGTTCCTCCAACCTGAGTGTGGCTTCATCTTGACAGTAGAGGAGGCCATGGATAGACATATCAGAATGGGAATGGGATGCGGAATTAAAATGTGTGGCCACTGGGAGATCCTGCTTTCTCTGGCAGACTGAGCGTAGGTGTTCAGCGAAACGGTCTCCCAGTCTGCGTCGGGTCTCACCAATATATAAAAGGCCACACTGGGATCACCAGATGCAGTATACCACACCAGACGACTCACAGGTGAAGTGTCGCCTCAGCTGGAAGGACTGTCTGGGGCCCTGAATGGTGGTGAGGGAATGAACCACCATCAATAACTCTCGGAGACGGGAGGTGAATGATAAGCTTTCATTAGCAGCAAAAGGGAGCATGGTTTCTCGTAGATTGTGGGAGGAGCAGTGCCTCCAATCGCATTTATACAGGGGTCTGTGGGAGGAGCCACAGGAGCAGTCAGCAGAGGGGCGTGTCCAGACAGGTATACATAGTTTACCACATCGAAGAAGTGTAAGGGCAGGTGTAGCACTTGTTCCACTTACAAGGGTAAGTGCCAGGAGGCCCCAGACAGTTCTTCCAGGTGAGGCGACACTTCATCTGTGAGTCGGCTGGTGTGGTATACTGCGTCTGGTGTGGTCTTTTATATATTGGTGAGACCCAAGGCAGACTGGGAGACCTTTTCACTGAACACCTATGCTCGGTCTGCTAGAAAAAGCAGGATCTCCCAGTGGCCACACATTTTAATTCCATGTCCCATTCCAATTCTGATATGTCTATCCATGGCCTCCTCTACTATCAAGATGAAGCCACACTCAGGTTGGAGGAACAACACCTTATATACTGGCTGGGTAGCCTTCAACCTGATGGCATGAACATTGACTTCTCTAACTTCCATTAATGCCCCTCCTCCCCTTCTTACCCCATCCCTGACATATTTAGTTTGTTTTTTTCTCTCTCTCTGCCCATCACTCTGCCTGTTCTCCATCTGCCTCTGGTGTTCCCCACCCCCTTTCTTTCTCCCGAGGCCTCCCGTCCCATGATCCTTTCCCTTCTCCAGCTCTGTATCACTTCTGCCAATCACTTTTCCAGCTCTGAGCTTCATCTCACCCCCTCCGGTCTTCTCCTATCATTTTGCATTTCCCGCTGCCCTCACTACTTCCAAATCTCTTGGTATCTTTCCCTTCAGTTAGTCCTGATGAAGGGCCTTGGCCCGAAACGTCAACAGTGCTTCTCCTTATAGATGCTGCCTGGCCTGCTGTGTTCCACCAGCATTTTGAGTGTGTTGTTTGAATTTCCAGCATCTGCAGATTTCCTCGTGTTTGCGCAATAGGGACCAGCCTGTTTCCATTCCTCCTGTATTCCACAACCAACTCCTTTGTTTTTGCGACGTTGAGGGAGAGGTTGTTTTCTTGACACCACTGTGTTAGGGTGATGACTTCTTCCTTGTAGGCTGCCTCATTCTTATTTGGGATCAGGCTAATCAGTATAGTGTATTCAGCAAATTTAATTAGCAGATTGGAGCTATGGGCGGCAACACAGTTATGGGTACATGGACAGTAATGGAGTGGGCTTAGTCCACGGCCCTAAGGGGCTCCTGTGTTGGGGCTCAGTGAGGCAGAGGTGAGGGAACCCACTTTTACCACCTGACAGTGATCTGACAGGAAGTCCAGGATCCAGCTAAACAAGGCAGGATGACAGCCGAGGTTTCTAATCTTCTTGTCGAGCCTGGAGGAGATTACGGTGTTGAATGCTGTACTCTAATCCAATAACAGCATTCTCACATAAGTATCCTTCTTCTCCAGATGTGTAAGGATGGTGTATAGTGTTGTGGCTATTGTGTCATCTGTCAATCGGTTCTGTTGGTAGATGAATTGTAGGGGGTCCAGCTTGGGTGGTACCATGCTACAGATATAGTCCTTGACCAGCCTGTAAAAGCATTTGCTTATTATTGATGTGAGCGCAACAAGATGCCAGTTGTTCAGCCATGCTACCTTGGTATTCTTAGGTACTGGAACAATGGTAGATGATTGAAAGCAGCAGGGCACTCTACACTGGGAGAGGGAGAGATTAAAATTTCTGTAAAAACCTCTGCTAGTTGTGCCGCACATATCCTGAGTATCTGCCGTGGGATGCAGTGTTTCTAGTGAGGATGCTTTTACAGTGTTGCTGGGGAGGGCAACAAAGGCCTTCAGTACAGTGATGGTGAAGCAAATGGTGTAAAATGGAGGAAAACCTGTAGGGGGTGGTGCCTTCCAAGCACCTGCTTGCATTTGGCCTTCCTGGTGATAGACCAGCAATCTTCAATGCCATTTCAATGACACCTCATTGTTAAAAAGAATTAGAATGATATAATCTCAAAGGAACCCATTCTTCAAATTTATTAAAACCCACGGTATGATGACACTTTGGATTTAACTAACACCCATCCAAGGAAGCAGTTCATTACTGCTTTCTGTAACTTCATTTTCTGTGGTATTAATCATCTATCCTTTTGCCCAAGTGTAGCCGTGAAGTCAGTTATTTCTGACATCACTTCAATGACCTTGACAACATTTCTTCTTAACAACCGGATAGATACTTTCATTACGACATTAAAATCTTCAAATTACTTCTGTGTGCTTCCATGAATATTTATATTCTTGTGTTGTCTTCAATTTTATTTACTCATTTTAACTTATTTTTACTTTTTTTTAGTAAAATTGGATTGTGCTTTACCCACAAGCCCCAATTACCATTCTGCAACAGGTCAATGGAGATGAAAGAGATATAGCAGTCATTTATTTGAGAAGCAACTCCAATTCATTCCCTGATATTTTTATGGAGGAAGATTACAGATGCATGAAGTAGAGAAGGAGATAAGCATTCTTCTGCATGAATCACTAAAAGCTTGCAGAAAATGGTAGTAAGTGGTTAGGAAGACAAATAGACATTATTTATTGAAAGTGTATTAGAGCTTAGAAATAGGGAAGTATTGGTGTGGTCATTCCTAGAGAACGGTGCACAGTTTTGTTCCTCTGTTTTTTTTTAAATGATATACTGACATTAGAGGAAGTTCAAAACAGGTTCTTCGCGACTACTTCCTGGAAAGAGAGAGTTGTCTTCTCATGAGAGCAAAAAAAAAGAGATCAATATTCTCTGGAATTTACAAGTATGTGCTGCAATCTTATTGAAACATACAATATTGTTTCAGGGCATTTTATCAAGTGAGTGAATCTCGTACGAGGGCATATATTTACCAGATTAGTGCGTAGTCAATTAAAAGTGAGGTACATACGAGCTTCTCACAGAGGGCAGTGAACCACCAGAATTCTCTGGAGGATTAGTGAGGCTGGATCATTGGGGAATTCAAAAACTGAGGAATTAGAGATGAGTAGTGCTGGCACAGAGAAAGATTAACTATGATCATATTGAATAGCAGGGCAGGATTGAGAGGCTGATTAGCTTTCTCCTGCTCTTATGTCACTGACAGGTAGCATGCAAGATAGTGTCCCAATTTGAATAGGGATAGTACTTAGATAACATATTTGATAAAAAGGATCCCACTGCACTACATGTGGTTAATTGGCTATCAGATAGGTTGCTCATGGAGTGAGATAAAAGCTGATGCAGGCATCTATAGAAGTCAGATGCAGTTTACTGAACTTTTTGTTGGCTAACAGGAGGAAGATCACCTCCTCAAGCATCATAATGATATTTTTGGCAATTCTTCTACTGATCACTGAGACCAGTAGCTCACATTCCATAACCATCCTTAGTCTCCAACTTGTCAACAGTCCCAAATTTCTGAGCTCTGACCTATGGTTATCTGACTGTCAGGCAGGGAACAGGAAAGAGAAAAAGTAACATTCTTTTGCAAATGCAGTTCTGTCCTACAATTTATGGATTGGATTGTAGTCCATTTGGATTTATGTTTTTTTTATACTGTGTGTTTTCACCCATTCTTTCTTGTTACAGCTTGTGCAATTTGTTCTTTTTTGCACGAGGCAGGTTTGCATTTAAGGCAATGGGATTATAAACACACAGCAACTATCTCGCTGGCAACTGTGCAGTCTCTGGTGAATAAAATCGATGATCTCAGAGCTAGGGTACTGAATCAGAGGGACATTAGAACCGTGTGTGTACTTTGTTTCACGGAATCCTGGTTAACCCCTTCTGTACTGGGTGCAGCAATTCAGATTGATGGATTTACTATACAGTGTCAGGAGAGCTCTATAGAGGCTCTCAAAAGCAGAGGTGGAGGAGTATGCTTCATGATCAACTCTCTTTGGTACACAAATATATCAGTATGGTACCAATTCTGCTCATCAGACCTTGAATATCTAGCAGTTAAGTGCTGTCCATTTTAGCAACCATTTCCGAGATCATGCCACCTCAGGCTTTAGGTGATCTAAGGAATGGGATCAGCATACACAAAACAGCACATCCTAACACCTTCATCATTGTTTTGGGGGATTTTAACCAGGCCACTCTGAAAAAAAATCACTAAGCAATTACCATCAACAGATCACCTGCAAGACCAGTAGAAACAACAAATTGGACCATTGCTACACGACCATCAAGAATGCTTACCATGCTATTCCATGCCCACACTTCAGGAAGTCTGCTCACCTGGCTGTACTTCTACTCCCTGTGTCCAGACAGAGTCTAAAGACTGCAGCACCAGAAGTAAGGACCAAGAAGCTATGGACAAGGGATGCACAGGAGCACCTAGAGGACTGCTTTGAATCGGTAGACTGGACCGTATTCAGGGATTCAAATTTGAATCTGGATGAGTATGCTGCAGATGCAACTGGCTTCATTAAAAACTGTGTGTATTAGTGTGTGCCAACAAAGATTTAATGTACATTCCCAAATCAAAAGATGTGAATGAACCAGGAGGTACATCATCTGCTGAAGGATCGATCTGTGGCTTTTAAGTCTGATGACCCAGGTCTGTACCAGGAAAACACACATGATTTGTGGAGGGCTATTTCAAGGGCGAAGAGACAATTTTGAACAAAGTTGGAGGTGACATCGGATGTACAACTTTGGCAGAGTGCGCAAGACATTACTTCCTACAAAATGAAACTCAACAGCATGAATAGCAGAAATGCTTCACTACCAAATGAACTCATCACTTTCTATGCCCACTTCGAAAGGGAGAACCCTGCTGCAGCCATTGACCCTGTAATCTCTGTCTCAGAGACCAAGGTTAAGTTGTCTTTAAAGAGGGTGAACCCTCACAAGACAGAAGGTCCCAATGGAATACCTGGTAAGCCTCTGAAAACTAGTGCCAACCAACTGGCAGGGTGTATTCAAAGACAGCTTCAACCTCTCACTGTTATGGGCAAAAGTTTCCACTTGCTTCAAAGCGGCAACAATTATACCAGGGCCTAAGAAGAATAATGTGAGCTGCTTCAATGGCTATTGCCCAGCAGCACTCACATCGAAAATAATGAAATGCTTTGAGAGGTTGGTTATGACTAGACTGAACTCTTCCCTCAGCAAGGACCTGGACTAATTGCAGTTTTCCTATTGTCACAATAAGTCAACTGCAATTGCAATCTCAACGGCTCTTCACATGACCTCAGACCACCTGAGCATTACAAACACCTATGTCAGGATGCTGTTCATCGACTCACTATTTAACACCATCATTCCCAAAATCCTGACTGAGAAGTTTTAGAACCTGGGCTTCTGTACCTCCGTCTGCAACTGGATCCTCAACTACCTAATGGGAAGTTTGGTGATAATATCTCCTTCTCGCAGACAATCAACACTGGTGCACCTCAGGGGTGTGTGCTTAGCCCACTGCTCTACTCTCTCTAAACCAATGAGTGTGTGGCTAGGCATAGTTCAAATGCCATCTATAAATTTACTGAAGATCCAACCATTGTTGGTAGAACAGGAAAGACAAAGGAACACATACTAATCCTCATAGAGGAATCAGAAGTGGAGAGAGTGAGCAGGTTCAAGTTACTGGGTGTCAAGATCTCTGAGGACCTAAACTGATCCCAACACATCAATGCAGTTATAAAGAAGGCAAGGAAGCAACTATACTTCATTAGGAGTTTGAAGGGAGTTGGCATGTCAACAAATACACTCAAAAACTTCTCTAGTTGTACCATGGAGATGACTCTGACAGGTTGTATCACTGTGTGATATGGGGTGGGGGGAGTGGGCAACTGCACAGGACTGAAATAAACTGCAGATGTTGTAAATTTAGTTGGCTCCATCTTGGGTACTAGCCTACAAAGTGCCCAGGACAACTTCAAGGAGTGGTGTCTCAGAAAAGCAGCGTCCAATATTAAGGACCTCCAGCACCCAGGGCATTTCCTTTTCTCACTGTTACCATCAGGCAGGAGACACAGAAGCCTGAAGGCACACACTCAGTGATTCAGGTACAGCTTCTTCCCTTTTGCCGTCTATTTCTTAAATAGACATTAAACCCATGAATGAATATACAATATTTCTGTATTTTTGCACAATTTTAATCGATTCAAGATATATATACACAGTAAATTGATATACTTATTTATTAATATTACTACTTTTTAATTATTTTCTTCTTCGATATTACCTATTGCATTGAACTGCTGCTGCTAAGTTAACAAATTTCACGACACATGCCAGTGATAATAAACCTGATTCTGATTCTTCTTCTGGTTTATCATGGATTCTATTGTGTTTCTTTGTTTTGTGGCTGCCTGCAAGAAGGTAAATCTCAAGGTTGCATATCGTGTGCATATTTTGAGAGTAAATGTACTTTGAAATTTGAACTAGATCCAGTTTGCCTATTTGGTAGTAAACAGACTATAGAAATTCCCCTGTTTTCTCTGTACATTCCTTTCTTTAGCAAAGCACTTGGGTTAGTTTAACAACTGAGGATATTTTACTGTCTAGTACAAATTAAAGTCACATTGTAAAAGAAGTACCAGGAGATAAGACTATGAAATAAAGCTATGGAAGAAATAAATGGGTAGACTATTATTTAGATGGGGAGAGAATTCAAAATGCAGAGATGATAAGGGACTTTGAAGTCCTTTTGCAGGACACCCTAAAGGTTAACCTCCAGGTTGAGTCAGTGGTGAAGAAGGTGAATGCAATGCTGGCATTCATTTCTAGAGATATAGAATATAAGAACAGGGATGTGATTTTGAGGCTCTATAAGGGACTCATGAGGCCGCACTTGGAGTATTGTGCGCAGTTTTGGGCTCGTTATTTTAGAAAGGATGTACTGACATTGGAGAGCGTTCAGAGAATTTTCACCAGAATGATTTTAGGAATGAAAGGTTTACTGTATGAGGAATGTCAGGCAGCTCTTGGGCTGTATTCCCTAGAGTTCAGGAAAATGAGGGGGGATTTCATTGAAACATTCTGAATGATAAAAGGCCTAAAAAAATTAAATATGGCAAAGCTATTTCCATTGGTAGGGGAGCTTAGGACAAGAGGGCATGACTTCAGAATTGAAGGATATCCACTTAGACCAGAGATGCAAAGAAATAACTTTAGTCATAGGGTGGTAAATCTAAGGAATTTGTTGCCACATGCGGCTGTGGAGGTCAAGACATTGGGTGTATTTAAGACAAAGTAAGATAGGTTCTTGATTATCCAGGGCATCAAAGGGTATGGGGAGAAGGCAGCGGAGTGGGGATGACTGGAAGAATTAGATCAGCCCATGACTGAATGGCGATGCAGACACGATGGGCCAAATGGCCTACTTCTGCTCCTATACCTTATGGCCTTATGGAAATTTAGAAGCTGGTCTTGAATTCATGATTGATCAGATAACACTTGAACAAACATGGAGAAACAGTGAGTCTGGTGACTCTAGTGAGATACCACACCATGGAATAATAGGATGCCCCAGTCACTGGCTTACTAGGCAAATAACTTGCCAAAAGAAAAGAGGTGACTTAAGAGAAATCTATCAATCATATGTAGAACTAGATATGGCAATTAAACATATGAGATGGGAGTTGAGATTAAATTAAATCCCAATGGTCACAAGGAAAGAGAATTGTGCCATATCATAAAGCTGTTAAACATGAATCAGGGAACACGTTAGATGCATGATGAATATGTAGCAACATGCACAAGAGGCAGTTAAATAAGACCATAAGGCCATTAGAACATAAGATAAATGAGCAAAATTAGGCCATTTGGCCCATCGAGAGTGCTTCGCCATTTCATGATGGCTGATCCAATTATCCTTTCAGCCTCAATCTCCTGCCTTCTTCCTATATCCTTTCTTGCCCTGATCAATCAAGAATCTATCAATCTCTGCCTTACATATACATAAAGACGTGGCCTCTACAGCAACCTGTGGCAAAAAGTTTCACAGATTCACCACTCTCTGGCTAAAGAAATTCCTCCTCATTTCTCTTCCAAAAGGACACCCCTCTATTCTGAGGCTGTGCTCTCTGATCTTGGACTCTCCTACCATACAAATCATCCTCTCCAGATACACTCTATAAAGGCCCTTCACCATTTGGTCGATTTCAATGAGGTCATTCCTTCGTCTTCTGAATTCTCCTTTGAATCCTCTTCAGCTTCACACATCATTTTTAAGATAAGGGGCCCAAAACTGCTCAAAATACTCAAAATGAAGCCTTACCAATGCTTTATAAAGTTTCAACATTACATACTTGCTTTTATATTCTTGCCTTCTTAAAATGAATGATAACATCACATTTGCCTTCCTCACCACAGTCTCAATCCACAAATTAACCTTTAAGGAATCCTGCACTCGCACTCCCAAGTCGATTTGCAACTAATTTTTTTTTGTATTTTCTCTCCACTTTGGAAAAACTCTTTCATTTATTCTACCAAAGTGCATGGCTGTACACTTCCCAACACTGCATTCCATCTGCCATTTCTTTGCCCATTCTCCTAATCTGTCTAAGTCCTTCTGTAGCCTCTCTTCTTCCTCAGAACTACCTGCCCTTCCATCTATCTTCATAGAATATGCAAACTTTGCAAAAAAAGCCACGATTTCCATCATCCAAATCATTGACATATGTAACCCTCAGGTTCGGCTGGTGTCATTAGTCTGAAGACAGTCTAATGTTCACATTGGAGCTCATGGTTTCCCTTCCATTAGTCATCCATTGATTTCCCCCAGCGTCATTGACTCCCGGCACCTCACGCAAAGTCCACTCCATCCTGTGATCTTCCACCTCTCCTTTCTCATGTCTTCTCGCCAAACAAAGGACACGGAATATCTTGCTCTTGGGCGCAGAAGAAAAAAACACTGCCCTCATTGGACGGCGCATATTCCAAAGCCCCCATTATCTCTAGTCATAGCCCAAACACTGCTGCTACAGAGAAACCATTACGTTAGCAGTGGATCCTTTCCCAGGACATTACACATATAACTTAAAAAGAATCAGTCTCAACACAGATAGACAAAATCAAAAAGGGTGAATACAGGCCTGAATGTGTGCTGTGTATGGAACAGGAGAGATGAACTTGCAGCACAGTTGAAGATTGACAGGTATGATATTGTAGACATCACTGAATTATGGCTGAAATAAGATTATACCCAGGAGCTTAATGTCCAATGATACACATTGTATCAAAAGGGCAGGCAGGAAGACCGAGGGGGTGGCGTGTTAAAAAATGAAATCAAATCATTAGAATTAGGTGACATAGGGCCAGAAGGGGTTGAATCAATGTGAATAGAGCTAAGGACTTGCAAGTGTAAAAAGACCCAGATGGAAGTTGTATACAGACCCCAAAACTATTCTGGATTAGGTGTTGTGCAATGAACCAGAATTGGTTAGGGTAAAAGAACCCTTAGGGGAAAGTAATCATAATATGACTGAATTTACCCTGAAATTTGAGAAGGAGAAGCTAAAGTCAGATGTATTAGTTTTATAGCAGAGTAAAGGGAATTACAGTGGCATGAGAAAGCAGTTGGCCAGAATTAATTGGAAAAGAACAATGGTAGGGATGACAGCAGAGCAGCAATGGCTGAAATTTCAGGAAGCAATTTAGAAGGCACAGGATAGATATGTGCCAAAGAGGACTACGTATTCTAAAGGCAAGATGACAAAACTGTGGCTAACAAGGGAAGTCAAAGCCAACGTAAGAGGCAAAAGGAGGGCGTATAATAGAACAAAAATTAGTGGGAGGATTAAGAAGCTCTTAAAAACCAACAAAAGGCAAATGAAAAGTCATTAAGAAGCTAAAGATGGAATTCAAAAGTGTTACCATGGTTCGGATATGGCCCAAGTGTGGAATGAGAGACACCAAAGTAGGTCAATAATTCACAGACTTTAATACAAACAGTGTTAAAGGAAAAATAAAACAATAAATGCAGGGCCAAAGAGGGATATTAACAAAAACTCTCAAAAGGAAAATGAAGGCTACGCTGTTTGCCGAGAAAAACATCTAAACGTTAAACAAATACCGCTAGTCTTGAGAGTCAGTTGATTTTGAAAATCCAATATCTCAGGGAAGGCCGAATGCAAGACAGCAGCGAAACATTGCTATGCTCTGTCCAAGTCTCGACAAGCACTATGACAACAGCAATAGAGTTAAATACTAACACAATTAAATAATAATTACCTGACACGTGCAAATTCACAAGAGCAATTGCTGTATCTACTGCGCTGCCGAATCCTTGGCTGTGACACAAAAGTAAGCTAGCCAATAACGTTAAAGAAGGTACTAAAATGTTTCTTCAGATATATAAAGTGTAAAGGATAGATGAGAGTGGATATCAGACTCATGGTGGAAGGCACTAGTAGTATGATGGCAGTTCCAGATGTCACAGGTCATGAAGTGCACAAAGTTAGCATAACTAGAGAGAAGGTTCTTGGGAAATTGAAAGGTCTGGAAGTAGATATGTCACTTGAACCAGATGGTGCTCACCACATGATACTGAAAGTGGTGTCTGAAGGGATCATGGAGACATTAGTAATGATCTTTCAAGAATTACTAGATTTTGGAATGGTTTCAGAAGACGGGAAAATTGCAAATGTCACTTCACTATTCAAGAAGGAAAAGAGGCAGAAGAATGGAAGCTGCAGGCCAATTGGTCTGAGCTCAGTAGTTGGGAAGATGTTGAAGTCAATTATTAAGGATGAGGCCTCAGGGTACTTGGAGGCAGATCATAAAATAGGCCGTAGTCAGCATGGTTTCCTCAAGGGAAAATCTTGCCTGACAAACCTGTTGGAATTCTTTGAAGAAATAACAAGCAGGATAGACAAAGGAGAACCGGATGAAGTTGTGTAATTAGATTTTCAGAAGGCCTTTGACATGGTGCCACACACAAGTCTGCTTAACGAGCTATGAGCTCATGGTATTACATAAAGGATTCTAGCATGGATAAAGCAGTGGCGGATTGGCAGGAGGCAAAGAGTGGGAATAAAGGGAGCCTTTTCTTGTTGGCTGATGGTGACACATGGTATTCCAGTAACTAGTAATAGTTCTGCTTTTTTTCACTAGCAACCAGGAAAAGGGAAGTTGTTTTGATACTTTCTTAACAAGGCTAAGACTATTAGATCATTGCAATTATACAAATTTTAAGAACTCCAATTATAAAATCATGGTGTCCATATTAAGAGAATAGATACCAGATGACATGTAAAGTAACTGAGTTTTCCAAGAAAGTATTTAATTGCCAGCCAGTGATGTGCATATGATGAAGTGTGAGACAGAAGATCAGGGGAACCACAATCAAAGTGGCTTAGATGTTCAAAGTACAATATGCTGTCATGAGTGAGAATGTTTGTCATCAATGGACTGGATGAAATTAAATGTGTGGGGCCAGACAAAGGCTATAGTTGCAGAACCAGTTGAGCTCAGTGTCCCTGGAACTCTGATTCAAGGACAATTCTGAGATAAGATGATTTATGCAGGCTGAATCAAGGAGGCAAGGCCCTGGTCTGAGAGTGGGGTATGAGTCAAAATTTGGCCATTGCTGGAATGGATAGAGGCAATTCAATGGGGCAGAACTGAGGCAAGATGAGTAGAGGTGAGGCAAAGACAAGTGGAGGGGCTTGGGCCCAGGATTCAAATGTCATTAGCAATTGGGATGGTGCCGGAGGATTCAAATGTCATTAGAAACAGGGATGGTGCCGGAGGATTGGCGTATTGCTCATGTGGTTCCATTGTTTAAAAAGGGTTCTAAGAGAAAACCTAGCAATTATAGGCTTGTCAGGTTGACGTCAGTGGTCGGTAAATTAATTGAAAGTATTCTTAGAGATGGTATATATAATTATCTGGATAGACAGGGTCTGATTAGTAATAGTCAGCATGGATTTGTGTGTAGAAGGTCATGTTTGATAAATATTATTGAACTTTTTGAAGAGGCTACAAGGAAAATCGACAAGGGTAAAGCTGTGAATGTTGTCTATATGGACTTCAGTAAGGACCTTGACAAGGTTCCTCATGGAAGGTTAGTTAGGAAGGTTCAATCATAAGGTATTAATATTGAAGTAGTAAAATGGATTCAACAGTGGCTGGATGGGAGATGCCAGAGAGTAGTGGTGGATAACTGTTTGTCAGGTTGGAGGCCGGTGACTAATAGTGTGCCTCAGGGATCTGTTTTGGGTCCAAAGTTGTTTGTCATATACATTAATGATCTGGATGATGGGGTGGTAAATTGGATTAGTAAGTATGCAGATGATACTAAGGTAGGTGCCATTGTAGATAATGAAGTAGGTTTTCAAAGCTTGCAGAGAGATTTAGGCCATTTAGAGGAGTGGGCTGAATGATGGCAGATGGAGTTTAATGCTGATAAGTGTGAGGTGCTACATTTTGGTAGGAATAATCCAAATAGGACATACATGGTAAATGGTAGGGTCATTGAAGAATGCAGTAGAACAGAGTGATCTAGGAATAATGGTGCATTATTCCCTGAAGGTGGAATCTCATGTGGATAGGGTGGTGAAGAAAGCCTTTCATATGCTGGCCTTTATAAATCAGAGCACTGAGTATAGGAGTTGGGATGTAATGTTAAAATTGTTCAAGGTATTGTTAAGGCCAAATTTGGAGTATTGTGTACAGTTTTGGTCACCAAATTATAAGAAAGATATCAACAAAATAGAGAGAGTACAGAAAAGACTTACTAGAATGTTACCTGGGTTTCAGCACCTAAGGTACAGGGAAAGATTAAACAAGTTAGGTCTTTATTCTTTGGAGCGTAGGAGGTTGAGGGGGGACTTGATAGAGGTATTTAAAATAATGAGGGAGATAGATAGAGTTGACATGGATAGGCTTTTTCCATTGAGAATAGGGGAGATTCAAACAAGAGGACATGATTTGAGAGTTAGGGGGCAAAAGTTTAAGGATAACTCGAGGGGGAATTTCTTTATTCAGAGAGTGGTAGCGGTGTGGAATGAGCTTCCAGTAGTGGTAGAGGCAGGTTCAGTGTTGTCATTTAAAGTACAATTGGATAGGTATATGTGTCTACTTTCTTGAAGTTTCTTCCAGTCAATAAAATTGATGCACCATCAATAACTCTCTGAGTCGGGAGGTGAGATATGGGCTTTTATTGACTGGAAGAAAGAACAAGCAGTAGTTGACCACCACACAACATCCTGGAGACTGAGGACAGGGCTCAGGCCTCAATCGCCTTTGTACCGGGGCCTGTGGGAGGAGCCACAGGAGCAGTCAGCAGGGGGGGCATGTCCAGACAGGTATATGTAGTTCACCACAATATGGACAGGAAAGGAATGGAAGGTTATGAGCTGAGTGCGGGTCAATGGGACTAGGTGAGTGTAAGCGTCGGCACGGACTAGAAGGGCCGAGATGGCCTGTTTCCGTGCTGTAATTGTTATATGGTTATATGGCCTGAGATTTGATTGATTTAAGCAGAAGGCTGAATTGGAAAGGACACGTGCAAGCTGAATCAAGGTGGCGGGATCCCCAGACCTGAGAGTGTATCGAAGATGCAAGGCCCGTGTCTGAGAGCAAAGAATTACCCAATGTTTGATTACTTTAAGCACCAGGCTGAATTGAAATTGTTGGATACTAGCAGAATTGCAACAGTGGAGCCCAGGCCTGAGAGTGCATCGAAGTGGCAACAGCAAGGTCCGAAAGTAAGGGTGAACCAGGGATGATCAATTTAAGCATCTGGCTGAATTGGAAATGTTGGGTATGGGTCAAATCGAAGTGGCTGGACCAAGTGCATAGCCCAATAGCAGGGTCTGGGTCTATGAGTAAAGAACGACAGGAGGTTTGGAGAATCCAAGCACCAGCCCTGATTGAAATGGACAGCGTGTCAGCACCAGAGGCGAGGAATAGGCTGGTTCAGCTTACTGTGCTGTGAGTTTTACTCATCTCTGTGTTGAACTGAGGCTGTGATCTCTATTTATCCATCTATCTCAAGGCAATGAATTAATTAGTCGTGGATCTGCAATGTTCCAGCCGGCCACAATGAGGCCACTAGGAATACCCCTTGAAGTGACTCCAAGACTATGATACGTGTTTAGTTGCAGATGCTCAGGAAGATGTTACATCCACAATGGGAAGTCGCGCAGTCCAACCGAGGGGATGATAAATGCTCACCATGACAATATCAGAGAAAAAGGTGTGGGGCCAGAATTGAAGATTAGTTCATCAATGCAGCATCTGATGGAGTTTGCATCAAAAAGAAACTGCATAGTTATGATGGACAATTCTGTCACACACCTCTCTCTGTTCTTTGTACAATAATTTAATCACAAATTTTAGCAGTGTTTAAAAGACAAATGGAAACAGTCATAACTTCGGTAAGAATTCTACCCTGAAATTTTCCTTGGCAGTCTTTTGGACAATTAGGGAAATTTGAAACTTATATGTTTGTAGAGATATGCCTGTCACCGGCTGGTAACAGTCCTTTTCTTTGTTAATTTTCTCTTTCCCTCCTGAAGCAAGTGACAGCTCACTGGGCTGAAGATTTACAAATATAAATTGCATTCTATTACTTTGTCCCAGGTGGTCAGTCAAGATGGCAATTTCCAATAACTGTGTTGCCTTTCAAGAAGTGGAGCTTGTGATTCTTCCAAGGGCATTCACTTTCACTGTGTCATCAGTGAGATCTGGAGACATTCTCTTCCTAATTTACCACTGCTTTACCAATTGTGAAGTTTCCATCTCCTTGCGTCAGCTCACTCAGCATGTCCTAATGTCAAACCAGAGATCTTCGTGCTCCACATAGCTCAGCTAATCAGCTAACTGCATCAGCTTGCTGAGCTGTCAGGGAAGCTAATTTTAAACCTATATAGTACAGCAGTTTTCTCTTAGGCTGTAAACTATGATGGGCCAGCAATAAAACACAATCATTTGTACCTACAAATAGGTACATGTCTCACATCCTGTCACAATTGTGTGACAGTTAGACGGTTTAACATTCCAGAATAAACATTGCATTTTTACTTTACAAAACATATACCAGGACTTCTCTTGATATTTGATCAATGTGTGTAAACCTGCTGTTTCTCCTATAGAAAGACAACGTAGCAACATAGGATTTGACGCATAGTTAATGGTGAGAGTCCAGCATAAGACCAGAAGATCATAAGACATAGGAACAGATTTAGACCTTCTGACCCATCAAGTCTGCTCTGCCATTCAATCATGGCTGATCCTTTCTTTTTTCACCTCTTCAACCTAGTTCCTGGCCTTCTCCCTGTAACCTTTGACGCCATGTCCAATCAGGAACCTATCAATCTCTGCCTTAAGTACACCGAACAACCAGACCTCCATTGCTGTATGTGGCAACAAATACCACAAATTCACCATCCTTTGGCTAAAGAAATTTCTCCTGATCTCTATTTTGAAAATGTGCCCCTCTATCCTGAGGCTGTACCTTCTGGTCTTAGACTCTCCCACCATGGGAAACATCCTTTCCACATCTACTCTTTCTATGCATTTCAACATTGAAAACGTTTCAATGGGATCCCCCTTCATCCTTCTGAATTCTAGCAAATACAGACGCAGAGCCATCAAACTTTCATTCCTGGAATCATCCTTGTGAAACTCCTCTGGACTCTCACCAATGCCAGCACATCCTTTCTAAGTTGAGAGGCCAAAAACTGTTCATAATACTCAAGATGAGGCCTCACCAGTGCCTTATAAAACCTTAGCACCACATCCTAACTCATTATTCTAGACTTTTTGAAATGAATGCTAACATGGCATTTACCTTCCTCACCACTGACTAGACCCTCAAGTTAATCTTTAGGGTGTTCTGCACAAGGACTCCCAAGTCCCTTTGCATGTCAGATTTTTAGATTTTTCTCCCCATTTAGAAAATAGTCCACACATTTACTTCTACTACCAAAGTGCATGATCATGCATTTTCCAACGTTGTATTTCATTTGCCACTTTCTTGCCCATTCTCCTAATCTGTCTAAGTCCTTCTGCATCCTACCTGTTTCTTCAACACTACCTGGCCCTCCACCAATCTTTATATCAATTGCAAACTTTGCAACAAAGCCATCTATTCCATCATCTAAATCACTTATATACAGTTTAAAACAAAGTGGTCCCAACACCGATCCCTGCGGAACACCACTAGCAATGGCAGCCAATCAGAAAATAATCCTTTTATTCCCACTCACTGCCTCCCACCATTTAGCCAATGCGCTAACCATACTAGTAGCTTTCTTGAAATACCATAGGCTCTTAACTCGGTTTGCAGCCTCACATTTGGCACACTTGACAAAGGCCTTCTGAAAGTCCAAATATACATCAACCACTGCATCCCCTTTATCTATCCTACTTGTAATCTCCTCAAGGAATTCCAATAGGTCTGTCAGGTAGGATTTTCCCAGAAGAAAACCATGCTGACTTTTTACTATCTTGTCCTGTGTCACCAACTTCTCTATCACCTCATCCTCAACAATTGACCCTAACATTTTCCCAACCACTGAAGTCAGGCTAACTGATCTATTATTTCCTCTCTGCTGACTTCTTCCCTTCTTAAAGAGTGGAATGACATTTGCAATTTTCCGGTCCTCTGGCACCATGCCAGAGTCCAATGATTTTTGAAAGATCTTTTCTAATGCCACCACAATCTCTAATGCTACCTCTATTCAGAACCCAAGGGTGCAGTTCATCTTGCCTGGGTGACTTATGTACCTTTTAACTCTTTCAGCTTTTTGAGCACCTTCTCTCTTGTAATAGTAACTGCACCCACTTCTCTTCCTTCACACACTACAACATCAGGCATATTGCTTTTGTCTTCCACAGTGAAGGCTCATGCAATATACTCATTTAATTCATCAAGCATCTCCTTGTCCCTCATTATTATTTCTCCTGCCTCATTTTCTAGTGGTTCTCTGTCCATTCTCATTTCTCTTTTATTTTTAACATACTTGAAAAAACTTTGATATTATTTGCTAGCTTGCATTCATATTTCATCTTTTTCCTTCTAATGATATTTTTAGTTGCTCTCTGTAGGTTTTCAAAAACTTCTTAATCCTCTGACTTCCCACTAATTTTTGCTTTGTTGTATAACCTTTGTTGGATGTATATCATAGCATCTCACCATGATTTCAAAAAGAAGGCCGTTTTCACTTGAACGAGTGGAGGTTTCCAATTAATATCCAATAGCCTCCAAATCTGTTCCAGTAGTGATTATGTTGTGTAAATTCAAAACATTAAACTAATTGCAAGAAAAGGATGGGAGCCCAGGAGAATGAGCCTTAGTTCAGTTTTTTACTTTATTTAAGGCGGGCACATATGATGTGGTGGTGTGATGATGTGTACCATTTACATACTTCTACATATAACCCACAATTAATTATTTAAACAACAAAGAATGCTTAATTAAGCAATAAACTTATAATATTACTCAAATATTACTGAAATACTAAATAGACAACACTCCTCCCTGCTTAACTATAAACACAAACTCAATGCAGAATGCATCTCACCTTCTATTCATATATATAGTTTACAATATATATACAGTACAACTACTATCTAGACATCAACAGCATACCAAATTATAAATTGTCCCATTTAGGCTTAGATTTAATCACTGTGGGGGGTTTTTTACTCTTGCAGGATAATGTCTTTCCTGTCAAGGGGGATCATTCTGTTTGGCAGGTGAGACTTGCATCTGTGAAACAATCTCACGTTCTGGTGCCTCCTCCGTGCTGGTTGTAGGAGTTGACTCCGGGACCGCAGGAGGTTTTTCTGACAGTTCTGGACAGCTTTATTCTCTGTCAATTGTCTCTGCTGTCCTCAACTGATTGGTGATTCATCTCCAGATGATATCAGATACAATCTTGCCTGTGCAGCAGAGTGATCCAGTTCTGTCCCTAATCTTTCCAAGTATCCAGTTTTGATCATCTCTGTACTCCCTTGTCAGGACTGTTTGTCCATGAGTGAACCATCAAACCTCCTTGTTTAAGGAGCCCTCAATTTGTCTCATCCTGCATTTGCCTTCTGAGATTGGATTTGAGGAGATCCAAGGATGAGTGTAAGCAAGGGCCCAGGTACAGCAGAGCTGGTGATTTGTTGGTTGTGGAGTCTGCTGCAGTACAAAATGTAAGGAGGAGACTGACGAGCTTGTGGTTCAGTGTTCGTGTAGTGTGTTCTGCAGTCATCGCTCATAGCCCATTCTGCAGACTCTAGACAAACATTTCCGCCAAACCATCTGTAGCTGGGTGGTACGGTGCAAATGTAATAAGCCTATTACATTAATTTTCATTAGTTATTGAATCTGTCCCTCCAGAAACTGTGTTCCATTGTCACTGACAAAGTGTTCTGCAACAGCATTCCAAGTGAGGAGGTTTCTTAACATATTAACAGTGTGCGAAGCTGTACTGTATATAATTGGAAACACTTCTAGCCACTTCATAGCTGCATCCATTACCACCAAGAGATTTGTGCCCATGAATAGCCCAGGAAAATCCACATAAATCCTCTGCCAGGAAACGCAGGTCATTCCCAGGGATGGAGAGGTGCTGTTCTTGGCACCTTCTGGATATGATTGCATCCTGAATAGAGCATGGCAAGCTGTTTGATCTGCTGACCTACCCTAGGTCACCAGACAAAACATTAAGCCACACTTTCTGTAGATGACCAACATGTAGCTGCTCCAACAGCTCACCTTTCAGCTGAGGTGGGACAACAACCCTTAATCCCCATATAAAGCAACCTCCATCAAGGGTGAGTTGGTGCTTGTAAAAACGTGGAAATCCGGGATTTCTGCCACATATTCCAACAGCTTGGGGAGGCCATGTAGACCTGAGACACTGTGGGATCTTATTACTAAAATATTAAATACACGACCGTAGTGAGCAACACATGTCCATTGTACCCATAGATATGGACTCCATACCAAACATAGGTGGACCTTTAGATGTTCTGAGCTGCACTCAACAGTGGTCCTGAACAAACCCACTCACAGGAACTACATTAAGGCAATTCTTAGAGTCAGTTGAACTAAATTTCAAATGAAAGCTGTTATGATATAACTTACTTTAAGCTAATATATATTATGAAAAGAATATAATTCTTCCAGATACACGTATAGTCCATAATTTAAATTATGGCAGTATCAGGGTAATTATTAAAAAAAACAAAGAATAATAGCAAATGTATATGGAGTGATGCAGACTGAGAAGATAAAGGAAATTAATGTTTTTGACATATTGATAAATCACCTATTGGACAGTTTTCAGGAATGGTAGACTTCCATTACTAGGGACTTCCCAGACTGCTATTTTTTTCTTTATACTATTTCTAAAGTACCTCATCTCAATGTCTCAATCATTGCTGATAGGCTTCTGAACTCTTGGCCTTTGTGACGTTGAACAAACGCTGGAGGAAATTCACCAAGCTTAGCTGAGGCACTTCAACATACTCAGATTGCTAATAGGCAAGAAATTAGAGGGGGTAGAGTGGAGGAAGGAGTAAACAAGGTCCTACTCACTTTCTGGGGCTATGGGGCTTGGAGGCAGCAGAAACTTTCAGGGGTGTGATGGCTACGAAAGAGTTTCTTGAGAGCAACACATTTGATTACTTATTCAGTCAATAAGAAGAGAAGTATATGGAACCAAGAACTCTGAAGGAATAATGGCAGCAGAGGCGGTGGGGGGGGGGGGGGGGGGGGAGAACTGATAGTTGGAGGAACCATTTTTGGTCTCAGTCAATAGTAAAACTCATCTCTCACATGCAAAGACAGAATGCTCTCAAGTCCATCTCTCTGCATAATATAAATGTTGAAATTATTTAAAGTGGCTTTATTGGCAGAAAATAAATGTTTGCTTTCTGCCTGTGAGTTTTTTTAAAAATAACTCTAATTTCTGATGTTACATTATACACTTGCCTTGGAAGACTTTGTGCTTAATTTCTCAGTCAGTCCCATTTTGAATCATCATTTTGGACTGGAGTACTAATGAAAGGTCTCAACCTGAAACATTGTCTGTTTATTGTTCTGTTGCCTGACCAGCTGATTTCCTGCAGTATTTTGTGTGTAGCTCTGAATTTCTAGCATCTGCAGAATTTCTTGTCTTTAAGAATGGCCATATATACACTGTGATTTTTAATCTTTGTTGTTATCAATCACTGTTTGACTTTGATTAATTTTTAAATCTTTTTTGGGGGATTGCTTCCAACATACAATTGGATATTCAGAACTCTTTATTCACAAAAAAACTCAGAAATTACTTACAGAAATATTACTATGCACATATTCCATAACTATTTCTTAAACTTCAGACTGTTTTGGGAATCTAACATTACATTCCAAAAATAAAAACAGAAAATGGAAGAATCATTGAATGGGTCAGGCAGAGTATGCTGTAAGTTCAAGGACTATTAGATAATTTATTCTTGTTAGTTTGGCTTTATGATACCTGCATTGTTCTGATTTTTAAGCTTTTGCATTTTTGTCACTCAGTAGGGGAAAAGTAGCAAATTTGTGATTTAAAAAAAATTATAAGGTCATTAATTGGTGATATGTTGTCAAAGAAAATCAGACATTTTAAGTATATTAATAAGACACATAAAGTAACATACACATCAATCCCATCAGATTCACCTCAAATAAAGTTAGTACATAAATTAACTTAAACCAATAGATTGCAACCTTTCTCAGGTAACATTTTATCATATTTTTTCTTCAAAGTTGAATGCATCACAGGCACAATGCATCATATAAGTAGCATTTAAAAATAAAAATGTAAATCAGACGTGAATTATACATAACTTTATTTGCAAAATGTACAGAATCACAACACGAAGTCCATTTCAGTGCAAAGTGATCAAAGTGGTCATAGTTTTGCCAGTCGGTTCAAGAACCGAATGGTTGAAAGATAAAGCTGTACTTGAACTACTTACTGTGGGACTTCAGGCTTCCATACCTCCTGCTAAATGCCCAGAAGCAGGGAGTCATTAATATTGAATGTTGCTTTCTTGAAACAGTACCTACTGATTCTATCAACATTAATCTAGTTTAATTGTGGAACTCTATGTCTGTTCCTCTATTAAATTGAAGCAGGAAGAAGGAAGAGCTATCTAAATATCGAAGGCAGTCTGCATGCTTTAATTGAAACAAATATTCCAGCATAAAAAATAAATTTCCAACAGGGCAAGAATAGAAAGAATAAATTTAAAATAGGAAGAAATGAGTTATGTGGGACAAGAAGAGGCTGAAATGATAAGACAATATAGAGACAAAATGCGACTTATTGGAGAAACATGCAATGTATTCTTTCTTCTAGCATTGCATCCCCCTTCAATGTTAAGTTCTGTATTTGTTTTAATCTAACATCATACCAATCCTTTTTATGCATCAACCATAGTTGCTAATAAGACCATGTTTCTTTTCTCATCTTACCATCAACTCATGTTTCCACATTATATGCTGCCAAATATGAACCAATTCTAATTATTGTGAAATTACTTCTGCTTAAATCAGTATTGTCTTCCTGCAAAGTTATTGGAAGTCTTCTATTTAATGGAAATTAAATGCATTACCTCAGAAGACTGCCCACATCCTTTGGCAGAAAACTATGAGATACAAAGACAAATTTGTAATACATAGAAGGGATTGGAAAAAATTATGGAATCTTTGCAAATGAGAACACCTTGATTTACTGTTTTTGTTTTTCAACAGAATTTTTGGATTCCAACTAATATTAATATCCTACAGATCATGATGAAGAAAATTTTAAAATACCCTTGTCACATTAACTAACTCTAAGCACTCCTAGATTATTTATATTTTTGCACATTTTGAGTTACTATTGCTGAACTGAAAATTTTATATTTGCAAATAACCAAAGGATAAATTAAAAGGATGAAACTTCATCTTAGCTCTCTGAAGCTGAACTGACAGGACTTAGAAGAAACTTCCCATCTTATCAAAGTCCCTTTGTAATGATAGATGTTCACTATGAATAATGTGTTTTGATCATCTTGAAGGAAAGACCATGTAATGTTGGAAAGTGAGATGAAAGTGAGGGAAAAAAATTGGGGACTAATTTTGTTTCACTTCAGAGTCCATATGACTCATGTCAGATGTGGCTTTGAAAATCATAAACTTAATGTCCTTGATTCCATTGAAATTAAGTCCACAAAAATAGAAGCAAAGTTAGATTTACATCAATGTTAAATCTTTTAAAACACATTGATGCTACCCTGCCATAAGCAATATTCAGTAGTGCTCTTAGCAGCTCCTTAGGACATAAATTTTAACTCATGCCTGTTAAATGCATGCAGATGAATATAATTTTGTCAGGAGTGACAGCAACATTATGAACTACCCTGATCTCACAAAGTTCAACCATAATTCAGACATATTAAAAGACACAATGATTATCTTATGTATTAACTAAGATAAATTTGCACCTGTCATAAATGAATCACTCTCATACAGCTGCAATTTTTTTGCACTGCACAGTGCTCAAAGGCAATGCGTGAGAAAGATTTGTCAGGGAGTTCAGGAAAAAGTTGCAATTACTCAGCCCTACACATCCATCTGCATATTGTAATGCATGTAATTGTAAAGAATTATTGGTAGATGAAATAATTGTGACGGGAGATCTAGGCGAGGATAGTTAGGACCCAAGTGCTGGAGTATCTAAGACTAGAATCGAGACTGAAATGAGGACATGGTTCCAATTTAGATGCTAGACAAAAATCCAAAGTTGAGCTGATGACTGAGCATCAGAACTCAGTTCAGATCCGCTTTAAACATTAAAAGGCAGATTTGCAATGTCTTGTTGGCCACGGATGAGTAAATAGAGAGACATGGCAGAGCAAGATCTGCATTATACCAGTTTTTAGGCACATAGGGATGTCAGGTTCATGCTCCTTTAAAGTTTTACAACAAAAAAAATGTCACAGAGGTGTTTTCAAACAGATTCGATGCATCAGAATGCTAACCACTTTCCTCGTTTTAGGCTTGGTCAGTTCAAGGCTTTTTACGGTGCTCTCCTTGGAAGATATTGTAATAATCAGATGGAAATGTTCTTTTTTAATCCATTGCCACTACTTATTGCTCATCCCCACTTATCCCTGCAAAGGATGAATGTGATGAACTGCTTCTGTCAACCACTGTAGTCAAAATTACCCGCTATGTTCACAGTTCAATTATTCACAAGTCATGATTTTTGAAAAACAGAACTCAGCAATTAGGATAGGGACCATCTAAACCCATATGTTTTATTAAAGATTAATTTAAGCATTCTAGTGAATGGTTCTGCCATACAAAGAGAATTCTTCTACTTCCCATCATCAATTACAATTTATTGAGAAAATCTACAAATTAGTGGGATTTGGACAATGCAAGGAAGAACGATGGGCAATATGTATGTCATGTTTTCATAGTTGTGGTTATCTACGAAAACAACCAAGTAAGTTGCCAGACTTCCACTGGCTCGTTTAATGAA
The DNA here is from genome assembly GCF_030144855.1 of Hypanus sabinus. Classification (NCBI taxonomy): domain Eukaryota; kingdom Metazoa; phylum Chordata; class Chondrichthyes; order Myliobatiformes; family Dasyatidae; genus Hypanus; species Hypanus sabinus. The sequence goes on along the minus strand of NC_082710.1, from coordinate 127,507,839 downwards.
TCTGTCCCAAGAAAGTTCCCTGAAATTATTGAAACAAATTAGAATAGAACACACTAATTTCAAGCAACATAACAAATGCCTCAGGACAGCAATGAATCAAGCAACTTCATGAGAGGGAAATGGACAATCACGCTTTTGGTTTAAAACCTTCATCTCGACTGAGCTCCTCCAGCACTTTTCATGCTGCTGCAGATTCCAGCACCCATTGTTACTCGTCTTTCTAATTCCCTCTCAAGTATCTCTTTATGTGTTTGTGCACTTACCAAACTTTTGTTTAAGGTGTACATTCTATTGTTGAAATGTAGTCTGTGGAATCAGTGAGATTGTTAGAGATCTTGTCTCAGTGGGATCCTCCTAGGATTGTTATTTTCTGCCCTTTCATGCACACTGCTTCTACAGTATCAGAAATCTCGGTTCTCATTTCTGCATTGCAGTAAAACATTTTTGTGCCTCACTCACCAGGTAAGGACGATAGATTTTTTTTCCCTCTCCGGAGTCATTGATAGATAGAATTTTGGTTTTAGGGAAAACTGATAATTGTATAGCTATGAATGGAGACAAAAGCTAATTGTCCATTTTATTTAATTTCTTGATTACGAGGAATCAAGAACAGATGTCAGATCAGCAGACCAGGCTTTGGATATAGGTATTGTACTTAATAATAAAGCTACCATCTTCGCTTTTTTTATATCTCACATGATGCAGTATTTCTGAAACTACTTCTGCCAAGTCCATGATTAAAGAAGATCTCTGTCTAGTCTTCACTGCTTAAAGTACTGAGAAAAGAGGCAGGGCCAGCCTTAAAGTATTGTGAACTACCAGAAAAGCCATGACTCTCATATCTGCCGTCAATAGCTACTAAGTCTTTGTAGAGTAAATCCACTGCATGGAATCAGGCCTATGAGTCACAGTAAATCCAAATTTGCCTTAATAATTTCTGCACATTATCTGATTGTGCTGAAACCAAGCAAGAAAAATTTAATAGAAACATTGATAATATACAATGTACAGTGCAAATCGAGTTGAAGAACTTTGATCTTTCTAGATTATGTGTGCTGAATTCATAGACTGGAAAAGCCATTGTGCAAAAAGCACAAATATAGCCAGAGAACACTTCAAACTTCAATCCAGACAATAGAAAGTCTTCAGATGCTGGAAATCCAAGCAACGCACACAAAATGCTGGAGGAACTCAGCAGGTCAATCTGCACCTATGGAAAAAAGTACAGTCGACGTTTCAGGCCAAGACTCTTCGGCTGGACTGGAGGGAGAAAAATGAGGAGTAGATTTAAAAGGTGGGCAATGGGAAAGAGAAGCACAGGGTGAAGGGTGGAAGCAGGAGGGGGAGGGATGCAGTAAAGAGCTAGGAAGTTGATTGGTGAAAGGGATACAGGGCTGGAGAAGGGGGAGTCCGATAGGAGAGAACAAAAGGCCTGGGAGAAAGAAAAGGGGGTAGGAGCACCAAAGGGAGGCGATGGTCTGGCAAGGAGAGAAGATGAGAGAGAGAAAAGGAGATGGGGAGTGGTGAAGGACTATGGAGTTTAATTGCACACCCTCCAATAAAGATAGAACACTGTGTTCTGTTATGATGTTAAGTGCAAAGAAAGATCCATGAAGTTCAAATCTGTAGATCATCAGCCAGCCTTAGATAAAAAGTCTGAAGCTGGAAACTGGAGTAACAAACTAGAAACTAAAATAACTCAGCATCTTAGACAGCATCTATGGAAGAAGATGGGTAGTCAATATTTCTAGATTGAGACCCTTCAACAGACTGAGTGACAAGGACAAGTATTGAGGAAGGGCAAGTGGCTGTGGGTGAGAGTCCAGTGAAAAGGCAGAGGAGCCACAGAGATCATACAGTAGGAACAAGTGAGACAAGATTTCACATTACTCCTGTTGCAGAGAGGAGGAAAACACCTTTACAGTCAATGTACTATGAAGAAACCTTGCAGTTGTGTAGAAAAATGGAGATAGAAGAGGCTGTTGATGCTGAAATCAAGAGCAATGGATGAGAAACTGCAGGAACTCAGCAGTACTAGACTCAGATAAAGGCTTTCGACACAAAACATCAAATGTCCATTTGCCCCTGTGGATGCTGCCTGACCTGCTGAGTTCCTCCAACATCTTGCTAAAAGAATTGAACTGGATTGAATTGACTTCATATACATGAGAAGTAAAAATCTTTATGTTGCGTCTCTGTCTACATGTGCAATGTGCAATTTATAGTAATTTATAATAAATAGTATCTACAACAGGGCTGTCAATATAACATAGAAATTCAGTTGCATCAGCATGAATTTAGCATCCTGTTGGCCTGGTGGAAGAAGCTGTCCCAGAGCCTGCTGGTCCTGGCTTTTATGCTGTGATACCTTTTCCTGGATAGTAGCAGTTGGAACAGTTTGTGGTTCGGGTGACTCAGGTCCCTAATGATCCTTTGGACTTTTTTACACACCTGTCTTTGTAACTGTACTGAATAGTATCCTACACAAGGCAGGGTGAAGGCCAAGGTCTCTAAGTTCACATCTACAGATGCACTGGTCTGTCCGCACCACTCTCTGCAAAGTCCTGCAATCGAGGGAGGTACAGTTCCCATACCAGACAGTGATGCAGCCAGTCAGGATGCTCTCAACTGTGCCCCTGTAGAAAGTTCTTAGAATTTGAGGGGCACGTAACAAACTTCTTCAACCGGCTGAGGTGAAAGAGGCAATGGTGTGCCTTCTTCATCGCACAGACAGTACGTACAGACCACATAAGATCCTCGGTGATGTTTTTGCCAAGGAACTTAAAGCTGTTCACCCATTCAAACTCAGATTCATTGATGTCAATAGGGGATAGTCTGTCTCCATTCCTCATAATCCACAACCAGCTCCTTTGTTTTTGCGACATTGAGGGAGATGTTGTTTTCTTGACACCGCTGTGTCAGGGTGATGACTTCTTCTCTGTAGGCTGCCTCATTATTATTTGAGATTAGGCCAATCAGTGTAGTGTCGTCAGCAAATTTAATTAGCAGATTGGAGCTGCGGGTGCTGACACAGTCATGGGTATATAGTGAGTAAAGGAGGGGGCTTAGTACACAGCCCTGAGGGGCTCCTGTGTTGATGGTCAGAAAGGCAGAGGTGAGGGATCCCACTTTTATCACCTGCCAGTGATCTGACAGGAAGTCCAGGATCCAGCTACACAAGGCAGGGTGAAGGCCAAGGTCTCTAAGCTTCTTGTCGAGCCTGAAGGGAATTATGGTGTTGATTGCTGAACTGTAGTCCAAGAACAGCATTCTCACTAATTGGGTTTCCAACCACCGAACTCTTGTTCTTCATGCTGTCAGTAGATCTTCCTCTTGATTAAGATTTCTCTGTATATTCTAGCACTTCCTCCTGTGTCGGCCAGTCCTCCCTCCAGCCCAAACAGGTTGTGTTGAATGTGTACAGGAAATATAACAGTAATAGGCCTAGTGATGGTATATTATAATGAAAATTCTTGTTCTATCTTTACTTCAGTGGAAAAGTGACCTTATCAGCACAAGGAACTTATGGGCAACTTCACTGACAATGAAATAGATGTCTTTGTCAAACAGTCCTCTAAAGACTACCAGCTAATCTCCCCAAACAAACAGCCATTCTAAGGGACAGACTTTGTTGTTCGTAGTGTAGAATGTTTGTAACTATCCATTTTATCGCAGTTATTGCTATATTACAGAAAGTGCAATCCTTGCAGAGAGTCAGAGAAACATGCCTGATGGAAATTGACCCATCATGTCTATGCCAATCACTGAACACCTATTTACACTAAATGGGCACGAAACCCTTTTTTTTATCCTCTTCACATTCTGCTCATTTCCCTTCTATTACTCACCTACACAACCTAGCTATGACTTACAGTGGTCAGATATCCTGATTCACTAGATATCTTTGGAATATACTGTAGGTAGAAATGGAAAAACCTGGAGGAATTCCATGTGATTGCAAAAGGAATGAAGAAATCTAATCAGACAATACCAGGAGTCAGAATTCAATCTGAGATGTTGGGGAATTGAGGCACCAACTCTACTTAAACACAGAAATTCTGTAGATGCAGGAAACCTCAAACAACACACACAAAATTCTGAGGGACTCAGCAGATCTGGTAGCATCTGTGGAGAGGAATGAACAGTTGATATTTCAGGCCAAATCCTTTCATGGAGATTGGAAGGGAAGGTGGGAGAAGCCAATGGGTGTACTGGATTGGGTGGGTGTGGATTAATTCAATAGATAAGATGCAACAGAAAGCTAAATGGATAGATTGGCTGACTAGCAGAAAGCAAAAATTGAGAATAAATAGAGCCTTTTCTAATTGCTTGCTGGTGACTAGTGATTTTCTACAAGAGTCAGTATTGGGGGACCGCTACTTATCACATTATATATTGATGATCTGAATGATGGAATTGATGGCTTTGTGGCCAAGCTTGTTGAAGATACAAAGAAAGGTTGAGGGGCAGATAATCTTGAGGAAGCAGGTAGTCTGCAGAAGAACTGAGATAGATTATAAGAATTGACAATGAAGTGTGAGATGGAATAGTGTAGGGAAGTGTATGGTCATGGTTGTAGAATATAAAAGCAAGGATTTAAGTTGAGACTTTATAAGACATTGATCAAAGTCAAAATAAAATTTATTATCAAAGTACCCACTGTATATGTGAACATATACCTTGAAGTTTATTTTCTTGTCAGACCAAAATTCAGAGAATTGTAGCAGTTATAGGGGCCCACATTTAAGAAAGGATGTGCTGGCATTGATGAGAGTCCAGAGGGGATTCATGAGAATGATCTCAGGAGTGATAGAGTTAGTATATAAGGAACGTTAAATGACTCTGGACCGATACCCGCTGGAGTTCGGAAGAATAAGGGGGATCTCATTGAAACTGATCCAATATTGAAAGGCTTAGATAGAGCCGCCAAAGAGAGGACATTTCCAACAGTTGGAGAATCTAGGACCAGAGCACATAACCTCAGTATAGAAGGACATCCAGAATAGAGATGAGGAGAAATTCCTTTTGCCAGAGTGTGATGAACCTGTGGAATTCATTGTCACAAATAAGAGTGGAAACCAAGTCATTGGGTATACTGTATTTAAAGTAGAGGTTGATAGTTTCTTAGTTAGTAAAGGTATAAATATTACAGGGAGAATGGGATTGAGAGGAATAATAAATTACCCATGATTGAATGGTTGGACAGACTCAATAAGCCAAATGGCCAAATTCTGCTCCTGTGTCTAATGGTCTTATGATCCTTTCTTGTGTATCTGCATGAGGTGCACTGATGCAAATGCTATGAGTGTTCTTTTATGAAGCTATGAGAACATAAGATCTGAATGAGGCTCCATACATATATTTTCTTTCCCATTGTTTGATTCTCCTTGTTCTTTGGAATGAGTTTAAGTAGATTCATAGAGCAGGGAAGCAAACATTTCAGCCCTTTGAGACCATGTCCACCATCAGGAATCCATTTACATTAGATCAGGGGTTCCCAACTATTTTTATGCCATGGACTCCTACCGTTGACCAAGAGGTCCATGACCATAGGTTGGGAAAGCCTGTATTAAATGTATAGATTTCTAGTTATATGCATGGAAACATGCCCCTTGGCTTAACTTGTCCGGGCTAATCAAGATGTCTATATAAGACAATCTCATTTGTCTACATTTAACCAACGTCCTTCCAACCTTTCCTATCCGTTTTTGAAATGCCTCAACTGTACCTGCTTCTACCACTTTGAGCTTCTTCCATATACTTGTTATCATCTGTGTGAAATGTCCTTCAGAACCCCTTTAAAGGTTTGCACCCTCACCTTAAACAAGTGTTGTCTTGTTTTAGACTCTCCTACACTGGGAAAAAGATTGAGACTATCAATTCAGTCTCATAATTTTACAAATTGCTGTAAGCTTGTCCCTCAATTTCCTTTGTTCCAGGGAAACAGTCCCAGCACATCCAGTCTCTCCGATTAACTCAATGGCCCCCAGTTCTGGGAGACATCTTGCAGAACTTTTCCTGCTCTCTCTCTAGCTTAAACACATCCTATGCTATTCAGGTAATCATTCAGCTCCTGAATTATCAGTCTGTAAACCCATTGCTACCATTCACTATTTATGGTCCTCAGTGTGAAAAAAGAATTACAAACGATGAATTTTACATGAAATTGAGTGCATGATGAAAATTAGTAATGTGCTGATATTGCACCCTGAAGGGAATTCAGAATGCTTTTGATTATGATGGGCAATCAAAAGTCAACTGTTGTTTTCCTTTCAAAAGCGGTGCGAATAGCAAAAAGATTGATATGAATGAGGATGACTGTATGAACAAAGCTAAAGATGTGTTGATATTTGCTCCCAATGGGAGTTGGAAATGCCTTACTTCTCCATGAATGATTGCGAGACAACTGCCTGTTTCTGTGTAAAATGATACTTTACAAGCCAGCAATATTCTCAGTGGATATCTTCAGTGATTTAAATATTGTGAATGCTGCTATGTTTAGTGGTACCAATATATCAATGTCTCCATCTGTCATTGAACTATTTTCTAAAACAAAGTGTTACTATCTTTTTTTTGGATAGAAAGAAGAGCCAATTGATTCCTGTGTTATTTACACCTCACTGATGCTTGGCAATTGTGACATGAATCCTTGAGGTTCTCATCATCTTATTGCTAACTAGGAAGGAACACCAACAACATTTTGATGGAAATTTATGCTGAACTGCTTGTTTAATTTATAGCATTGTGACCTGTAATAGCTTCTAAGGGCTTCTGACAAACTCACCAAGCGTATTATTTGGAGAGGTTTTGTATTTGATACTAACACATCCAAAAATCCAGAGAACTGGAAAAGCCTACCTTTACAAATTAATTGCTGCATTAAGACATAACTGGCATGATTCATGATGGCAGCTGGCTTGAGATAGCACAGCTGCCATGTTTGTGCCACTGGGAACCAAGGTAAGTGTGTCAAAGCATTGAAGAGCCAGAACAACTGCAGAAATAGTTGCTGTGGAAATGAGGTAAGTATTGGATGAGAGAAAATGCATTGTAAGTGGCAACTGTCATTTCCACTGTACTGCCACTGAATTGTAGTTCCAATCCAATCCCTGAGTGGGCACAAAGTACTGTGAAGAATGTCTGATTCCCTTTCAGAGATCACAGGATCTCAATATGTATGCCTGCTCTGTACAGCGAAGACATGTGTTGTGAGATGATGTTAAGAAATATACAAAATATTAAAAACTTAGACAGGCAGCCATATATTGATGTGCCCATGGGGACTTCTTAATTCAAACCTCCTGATTGACTAGCTACAGGCTTGTTTTAAAGGGAGTTTTGAACAAAGTTAGCAGTCAGCAGATTACTTTCCAACTTCAGCTAAGGGAAAGGTCTATATCACATATATTAATGATATTCTAAGAAATAACAGATTGTTTAAATTCTGCTTTGAGTGCCCAGTCCCGTTTGACAATACACAGGATTTAAACGGGAAATGATCAAAATTGTGTTAAAACATAAAATAAACTGTTTATATGCTTGATTCATAGTATGAGGGCATGTGGAAACAACAGCAACTTCTGGGCAAAAGATTCAATTTCCTAATAATTTTAAGAGATAATATCATTGTGGTGTTCCCACAGTCAATGATCTTGCTTTAAGGACACTTTATCTTGTTATTTCAAGTTGTCATCATTTATTACTACTTATCTACATTTGGACTTACACAGTCTGTTGTCTTCTGCACTCTAGTTGAGCTTTCATTGATCCTGTTATAGTTACTATTGTATAGACTTGCTGAGTATGCCCACAGGAAAATTATTCTCAAGATTGTATATGATGACATATATGCACATTGGTATTAAAATTTACTTCGAACTTTATTATTTAAAAAAAAATGAACCTTATATTAGGAACAAAAAGGCCATTGGGATAAATATCCCTGCATCTTCATCCTGTGAGGGTTCAATTACTGAGAATAAGCACCAAAGAAAGGTAACAGATACTGTATTTTTAGCAGCTCATCAGCTGACAGGGCACTGATTTCAGTTTGTAAATAATTTTCTGAAAGAAAATGAGATGCAGAACTGAGAATCTTCACCATACAGGAAATGTCTGCTTCTCATTACCATGGGGACAAGGTACAAAAGCTTGAAAGCTCACATCACACTTAACTATTTAGAAACAACTTGTTCCCATCTATAAACATATATCTGAGTTATTCATGAATGCCACCTCATTATTACTTTTATTTTGCACTATTTATTGGTATGTAATTGAAAGTGAATTTTGTGTCTTTGCACTGTACTGCTATTGCACAACACCAAATTTCACATCATTGCTGTATATGCTATATCATATGGCATTGGCAATCATGATCTCTTAAGCATGATTGTTCTTGACAATTTTTTCCACAGAAGTGATTTGCCATCGCCTTCTTCTGGGCAGTGTCCTTTACACAACAGGTGACACCAGCCATTATCAGTACTCATCAGAGATTGGTTGCCTGGCATCAGTGGTCCCATAACCAGGATTTGAGATATGCACTGGCTGCTCACACAGCCATCCACCACCAGCTTCCATTGCTGCACATGACCCTGATGGAGGGGCTAAACAGTTGCTATATCATGTCTATGGGTAACCTGCAGGCTAGCAGAGGGAAGGAGTGCTTATACCTCCTTTGGTAGAGATGTTTTTCCACCCTACTACCCAAAGAGAGTAATTCTGATTCTACTTTTTTAAAATTCACACCCTGTGAGAAGCTGATGAGGAAAACTAAGGTATTGTACAGTTTCCCACATTAGCTTCTATTGTAATAATCCACTTTCCATTTGTGATATTTCTGCATGCAATCAACACCCTTGAAAATGCAGGTGAATTATATTTATATATTAATTAACTGTGCAGTTTTAAACACACTGTTTGGAAATCTTCTGAGAAGAAAGTTCTCCAAAAATAAAATTATCCCAAAAGGAAGGTAGTTATTACATTTGTAGAAGGCCACTTAACAATCATCATTATCATCATTTCCTAAGTCATATGACGTGGGTGATCATGGTCTTCAAATCAAATCAAATCAAATCAAGTTTTATTGTCATTCAAACCTAACATAGATACAGCCGTTCCTCTGGGGCCAAAGAGCAAATGCTTACGCAAGCATTCAAAGTGACCAGTAAGAAAAAAATAACATAGTTATGTAAGAAGATAAATTTTAGACAATGTTCTTGAGTTCCAGGTTCTAAGTCCTGCAAATTAATGGTTCCCAGCAGTCAAACCTGTAATTCCAATGATCCACCACAGGGGCAGCACCAACAATTGAGGCCACTCCCAAAGGAGCCCCACACTGGCTTTACAAATCCTTCATCATGACTAAGTTCCGTCATTACAGGCAACAAAAGTATCGGTCCCATGTATTTAATTCCTTTGTTGTGTGTGTCTGTCCAACATGGCCCTGAACAATGTGCCCAATCAATCATTTATTTGAGTTTAGTCTGAAACTCTGTGCTTTGCCATTCAATGCATTTTGAACTCATTAATAGTTCTATTCCAACAGTAATCAAACAAGATATTTACTCCTGACAAATTTCTGATCACCCCCACTTTCAAAGATCTGCGCAGTATTGCACAAGCTCTGTTTTAGTGCTCTTCTGAGAAAGTCACTGCCAGAAAGTGGTTAAACTAAAACATAAACGCTGTTGATGTTAAGCACATTATAATATAAAGTATGAGACACCAGTCTGCTTAGGCAGCTGAGAGCTGGCACATCCTTAATAATGTTAATTGTATCCATGTCTCTTTATGTCCAATATTGTAACTAAAGACATAGCTGGTGGTATCTTGTAAGCAGCACATTTTATGAAATAAGCTACTGTTCAACACATGATGACTATGTACAATTATCATAATAAGAATTTGAAAATCAATAGCATATTGAGGTAACTAGTTCAGCATTGCATCACGACCATCATTCGTTTGCATAAAGTGTAAAACATGCATTATTTCTGTCAATAAAGCAAGTGTCCTGTAATGTAGGTAGTATAGTAATGGTGCTGCAAAGTCTATTCAAATAGCTTTGGCAAATTAGCTTAAAAACAGGGATCAGCAGAAAGCCAAGATAAGCTAACTTTGATTAGGCCAATATAGTTAATGCAATACCATAGCTCATTTTATCAACACACTGTAACACCTCAGGATTCACCATCTCTTTGTCTGAAAATTGCTAGCTTCTCTTTTTTATAATGAAATTGGCAAAGCTTGCAGAAATACTCCCTGAAAGTAAGTCTTGTATTCCTTACAAATAAAATGAGTCCTTTAAAGCAACAATCAATGGTTAGATATAGTCAAGGGATGAGTGGATTTGCCCCTAGTTTGACACCTGAATTGTGGTAAGTTCAACAATGTCAGATCCAGTGTGAATATGGCATACAACCTTATTAGCTTTGTGACCCCTGGGCTGTGAAACACAATATATGAAAAGAAAAGATCAGTGAGGTTTCAACCTCTTGATTGATGCCTTGTGTGTTTATAAGGTAAAGTTTCTGTTCTCCCCCAAAGACTCCCATGCTGCCACAGTCAGATTTCATTCCAGTTCTTATGTTTATATCAAAAAAGTAGAACTTTCAACAGGAGAAATAATATCCAACATGTTTTTTTACGATATATTTCAGATTTTCCATTTAACAGGAGTATAAAAGTCAGTGATCATATAAATCCAGTGAACAGTTAACTGTCATTTTTGTCTGCATCAAACCAGAAGCTTTGTTACTCTCCTTCAAGAAACTTTTGCAAAACTTTCATATCAACTTCTATATACACCATTAGATTTTCTCTGCCCATTCAATAAGATAAAGTTCACTTTTGTTATAAGCATATATGCACAGCATATTACATACTGCCCGTTACACCACTGCAATGAAAGTCCTCCATCTCTGTTGGTGTTCAGGGCTTCCTTCATTATGTCAGTAGCTTCCTCCCAGTTTTCAGTACTGTCAGTCATGCAAGTCCCAGGTGGGGACTCGGGAATGCTGTCACACACAGATGTAGGAGAGTTCTTTATTGCTGTTTCTGTAACAATTTTGTTGTTAGTTCAAGGCTGTTAGTTCTGAGCTGAACCCCCGATCCTGGAGGATGCACAGGATATAGATGACGTGAAGATCAGTTTTTTTTGCAGCCGCAGCAAGATTGGAATCAGATTTATTATCACTGACATAAGATGTGAAATTAGTTGCAGCCGGACAGTGCAAAGACATAAAAATCTATAAGTGACTAGAATAAGTACATAGTGCAAAAAAAGGAATAACAAAACAGTCCATGGGTTCATATAGATCATTCAGAAATCTGATGGTGGAGGGGAAGAAACTGATCCCAAGCTGTTGAGTGTGTGTCTTTAGACTCCTGTATCTTTTTCCTGATGAGAAGACGCTATGTCCTGAATAGTGAGGATTCTTAATGTTGGATGCTCCCCTCTTGAGTTACCACCTCTTGAAGATACCCTTGATGTTGGAGAGGATTGTGTCCATGACGGAACTGGCAGTGTCAGTACCTCCAGTTGAACTCTATCTTGTTATGTGTTTCCCCCTAGCCATCAGTCTGTGGTTTTGTATTGCCATGTACTCTTGTTTGTTTTTATACCCCATGTGCTCCTGACCCTGTCCTGCTCTACTCTTGCCCCTGTATCACGGATTACTCCACCCCTCACCTATTTCCCAATATTACCTGTATTGCTGCCACCTGTGTCTCACTGTACTCCACCTATCATCTGCCTCTCTGTTTATTGCTCAGTGTATTTCAGTCCTGTGTTTTCACCTGTGTTTTGCCAGATTGTGCCAGTGAGTTTTCCTGAGCCTTTTCCAGCATTTATATCTAAACTCTGTCCTTCTGAGTATCAGCCCTGTCTGCTTGCTGACCCTGATTTTGCCTATTTATCCTGATTGTTCAATTTTTTGACACTGTCTGTTTCCTGATTCTGATTTTTTGGATTTCTCTGGAATTTTTGATCTCTGCCTGAACTTTGGTGCTGACTTTGTTGCCCCTCTGGGTTTGTTACTCAATAAATATCACAGTGTGCACAGTACTCGGTCTGCGATTGGGTCCCCGCTCCAGTGTCCTGACAGGCTGAGTTTATAACTCTTATTAGCCTTATGATCATGACCATTAGAGGCTCCCTGCAAGGTTGTAATGCAAGCAGTCAGAATGCTCTCCACTGCACATCAACAGAAATTTGTAAGGAGTCTTTGGACATACCAAATCCCGTAACACTGTGGAACTGCTGCCAGGCATTCTTCATGTGCCAAGACCAGATCAGATCCCCTGAGATATTGACACACAGGAATTTGATTCTGCTCATCCTTTCCACTGCTCCCTTGGTTCTATTTTCCTGTCTAATTCCCACCACTCTTCAACCTGTTCTGATCCAAAAAATAAGAGCATAAGACTGTAGGATATAGGAAGGAATTAGGCCATTTGGCGTATTGAATCTGCTCTGCCATTTCATCATGGTTATCTAATTTCCCTCTCAGCTTCAATCTTCTGTATTCTCCCCATATCCCGTTATGCCCTAACTAATCATGAATCCATTAACCTCTGCTTTAAATATATCCACTGACCTGACGTTCACAGCTGCCTGTCTTAGATCTTAGACTTGAAAATATTAAAAAATTAGCAATCACAGCTACCTGAGAGGGAAAACTCTGAAGACTCATATTGCTAAAATAGGAAATTGCTAAACAATAATCCAGGGACAATCCTGTCTGATTCTTGTTAATCACAGCATGAAAAATATCCTCAACATATCAGTGCTGTAAAGCCCCTCTTAATCATATAGATTTCACTGTGATCACTTTGCAAACTTCCAAAACACATGAGTATAGTCTCATTCCACACCATCTTTCCTCAGATAACAATCATTTCATTCCACAAATCAGTCTCACGAATTATTACTGCAAGGCTGGTGCATCCTTTCCGAGATTCAGAGACAAAAACTGCATCCTGTGCTCCTAATGCGAGCTCAATGAAGTACCATATTGTTCAAAGTAAATGTATTATTAATATATGTACAGTATATGTTACCATGTACTATTTAGAGATTATTTTTCTTGAAGGCATTTACAGGGTAAGAAAGAAGTACAATAGACTTTTTGAGGGAGATTGGCGATCCGGTTGAATGATTCCACAGCAACCTCTTGCTTAATGTCAGCAAAATCAAAGAGCTGATTATTGCTTACAGGAAGAAGAAACCAGAGATCCATGAGCCATTCCTCATGAGGGATTGGAGGTGGAGAGATCAGTAAGACCAAAGCACTTGACACTATCATTTCAGAAAATATACTGGATTCTGGGACCAAAGCATAAGTGCTATTGCTTGGCTGCGCCTCTGCTTTCTTAGAAGTTTACACAGATGCACAGTGGAGTTATCCTGACTGGTTGCATCACAGCCTGGTATGGAATCAGCAATGCCCTTGAATGGCAGTGCTGACAAAAAGTAATGGATACCATCCTGTCTATCATAGGAAAAGCCCTCCCCACCATTGAGCACAACTCCAAGGAGTGCTGCCACAGGAAAGAGGCATTCATTATCAAAGACCCCCGCCATCAAAGTTACATTTTCTTCTTGCTGCTGTGTGAAGGAGGTACAGGAGTCAATATGTTCCACACCATCAAGTTCAAGAATAGTTACCCTTCAACCTTCAGACTCCTGAACCAGCATGGATAACTTCACTCAGCTCAAAACTGAACTGATTACAAACCTGTGGACTAACTTCCAAGAATTCTATAACTCACCTTCTCAATATTATTTATTTTTCTTATTTTTTTCTTATTATTATATGTTTTGTTCAGTCTTTGTGCGCAATTTTTCAATCATTCTATTGTATTTATTTTTCTACTGTGAATGTTTGCAAGAAAATGAATTTCAGAATAGTATATGGTGACCTATCCATACTTTGATAAACAACTAGCTTTGAACTTTGAACTTCAAACTTTATATATAAACAGAGTTGACAGGCAAACAGCCAAGGTGCAAAAGAAGACAAACAGTGAAGATAAATTAATAAAAATACTGGGCACATAAGTTGTAAAGAGTCCTTGAAAGTGAAACTATAGATCATAGAAACAGCTCAGAGTAATAATGAATGAAGCTATCTATGTTGGTTCAGGAGCCTGATGGTTGCAGAGTAATAACTGTTCCTGAACTTGGTGGTGTAGGACCTAAGGCTTCTGTACCTACTGCCTGATAGAAGAATTGAGAAGAGGGGGTGTTTGCTGATGGATGCTGCTTTCTTGTGGCATTGCTCCATGTGAATATACTCAATGTTGAGAGGGATTTGCTGTGCTGAATTGGGCTGTATCCACCACTTGCTGTAGTCTTTACTCTCTCACCCCATCTCCATCATTTTCCATTCATAATCTTGATTCTATAACAGTGGTTTGCAACCTTTTTTATACCATAGACCAATACCATTAAGTAAGTGGTCCATGGACCATCGATTGGGAACCTTTGCTCTATATGTTCATCCTTAATTCTATAGTTTCCCAAGGGCATTCTCTTTATGATTAAATAATAACGATTATTATTTAAAATTCTTCACTTTGTCTTGCTCCTTGGTTACCTATTCTTTTGGTATGCATTTAATCACTTGTTTAGTGAAGGCACTTAAAAAGGACACTGCAAATCTGGAGCAAAAACAGTTTGCGGATGGAACTCAGTGGATCGAGCAGAACTGTGGGAGGAAAGGAAATATCAATATCTGGGGTCCAAATCCTGCATCTGGATGCTCAATGGCTCACAAGTATTTAAGAAAGCACATACAGTACATATTCGGTTAATGTGTCTGTCATTTGCATTTGACCGAATTAGTACTAATAAAGGGGTTTTAAACTGAAACATTAGATTTAGATCTATTTCTCTTTCCTGAAACACTCCCTCACCTGTTATCATAAAGTCAGAGAGTCATAGAAAAGTACAGTACAGAAACAAGCCCTTCAGCCAATCTAGTCCATGATAAATAACCTACTCCCATCGACCTGCACCAGGACTTCATACCCTTACCATCCATGTACGTATCCAAACTTCTCTTAAACGTTTAAATCAAGCTTGCATGCTCCACTTGTACAGGCAGCACAATCTATACTCTCACAGCCCTCATGCTCCCCTTAAACTTCTTGCCTTTCACACATAACCCATGGCCTCTGGTTGTAGTCTCGCCCAACCTCAGTGGAAAAAGGCTGCTTGCATTTACCCTATCTATACCCCTCATTGTTTTGCATAACTCTATCAAATCTCCTCTCATTCTTCTGTGTTCCAAGAAACAATGTCCTAACCTATTCAATCTTTCCTCATAAATCAGGTCTTCCAGTCCGAGCACCATCCTTGTGTTTCCCAAATGTAACTATTTTTACTATTTCTTCTAACTTCTAAGGGATCATGTTTTATTTTGCTATCATCTTTTTGATGCGGTTTCAGAAGCTCCAACAATTTGGCTTTTTTTTGGTTCATGCTAGGCTATCACTAAACTCTACATTTCTCTTGGTTTCAAGTTTTAGAAATCTTTTTGCTGGTGTCTAGAATTCTCGCAGTGCTGAGAACTACTATAGTTATTTGTAATTTTGCCTTTTTTTCTTATAGCACAATTTTTTTTATTTAGATAGTTGTGGGTGGAAAATTTCTTTGTTACTCAATTCTTTAAGAACTATAAAATATTTTTCTTCAAAATGAGCTGCTGCTGCTGGTAATCTGCTATCATATCTTTCATATATAATCATACTTAATTATTTCAATCTGCCTCAGACAAATTTACCTTTCATATCCATTTTGTTTGAGACTTTATTTTTGGGCTTAAGTTCATCTCTTTAAAACTGTACACAAAATTCTATGATATTATGAACACTTATCCTCGGAAGGTTGTTTGCAAATCCTGTTTCACTAGATAAGTTGAAATAGATATTCCTGGGTTTGGTTTGCAAGTAATTGTTCTGGGAAAACATTTTGTTTGTAAAGAAATGATAAATCAACTTGGTCTTCTTTAGCTACAAAATTAAAAACAAAATCTGAAGTAAATTCTACTTCCATGACTTTGCATTGGGAGTTTGCGTAATAAATCTAAATAATTTCTAAATAAGTGAGCATCATATCTAAATGAATCATTTCCATTTGACTTCCTCAAGAGGTGATTGTTCCACAACTGACATGTTGTAACAAGCACAAGAATTCATATACTCATTGTATCCTCATCTTGTAAACTAGTCATGGTATAAAAGGCAATAATCTCTTAATCCCTGTTTCATTTTACATAAATGGGGTTCTGTCTAGTAGATAGTCCAAGTGCCCTGATGTATTTTCCTTGTTTACATTGATTAGACTAACTGTTCACACTGATCAGAAATCAACAGGTTTGAAGGGGAAGAGTAGGGCTGAGTTAAACTAGTTGGGTAATAGGAGGAAACCGGTTAGAGACTCTGGTTAGAGTTGAACAGAAAGTGGGTTATTATTTTTTTTGTCACAACTAGGGGCTTTTTTTTAAAAAAAACAAAAAGAGATTATTTTGTCAATTAGTTTGTGGATTGCCTTTTCTCACTGTCATCTTGTGGGCGTACAGTGTTCCTTAGGTTGTTCACCTTTTGTGTCTAATTGTCTTTGGACTGGCTCTGTGTCTTCACCTTGTTTTACAGGGGTCTCATTTGGTATCATGGGGATTGTTAAGCTCTCTTTCTATTTATCACTTTTATTCAATTGGGGTAATTGAATTAACACAGGATTTTCAATGTTTTGCATTGCAGTTGGGAGTTACTGTTTTGTCTGGACACTGGGGCTGTCTGGTTAGTTCCGAATTTCTACATTCTCCAGGGTGTGTTTCGGGAGGGCTTGGCAACACTGCTTTGCTTAGTTGTTGTGGATCTTTGTCTGGTGTAACTGTGATTGAGGTCTTCTGCGTATTGTGAGTGATTTCAGTTCTTCAAGATTCTGAATAGTCTGCCTGCATTCGTGTTAGCTTTCCTGGTTAATTTCTGTAATAAATCCTTGGTTTTGTTTCAATTGCCGAAATCTCTGTGATTCCTGCGCTTGAGTTTACTAGTGACCCTGGCATTTTCTGGAGTGTAGAAGAGGGGAAGACCAGAGAGAACTGGAAGTGCAGGGAAATATTTTGAGCTCAGAGGTGCACTATAATCAATCACTGTGTATCCTAAATATCCTGCAGTAACTCCTGGCTGTTTGGTTCCTCAGTGTCCAATTCAAGGTGATTCCATAGGTCATGGTGCATACTCCAGTAGCAATCTAGAGTTTCATTGGAATCCCACAGACAATGCAGGCTTCTTACAGAAGAATTTTATTTATGAAAGTACACGGCCAACTGTGGTACTATTGGAAGTGTGTTTTTCACTGCACTTGCACATGCACTCAGTGGCCATTTTATTAGGCACACCAGCACTCCAGCTCATTAATGCAAGTATCAAATACGTGGCTGCAACTCACTGCATAAAAAGCATGCAAACATCTTCAACAGGTTCAGTTGTTGCTCAGACCAAGCATCAGAATGGGTAAGGAAGTTGATATCAGTCACTTTGACCATGGAATGATTGTTAGTGTCAGATTTAAGAAGTAGCAGGTCTGAGAAACTGCTTATCTCCTGGGACTATCATGCATAAATCAGTAGAGTTTACGGAAAACGGTGTGAAAAACAGAAAGTAGCCAGTGAGTGGTAGTTCTGTGTGAGAAATCGCCTTGTTAATGAGAGAGGTCAAAGGAGAATGTCCAGACTGGTTCAATTTGATAGGAAAGCAACAGTAACTAGGCATTACAACAGTGGTGTGCAGAAGAGCATCTATGAACACACAGCACCTCAAACCTTGAAGTCGATGGGCTGCAGCAACAGAAGACCATGAATGTACACTTAACGGCCACTTTATCAGGTACAGGAGGAACACAGAGTATATTTGCACTTTTTTATCTGACAATAAATTCAACTTTGACTTTGAACTCAGTTCCTAATAGTAAAAGAAACTGTCTCAAAAATTATCATTCATCTTAAACATTTATAAAAGTTGGATGACTGAAAGTGCATCTGGCTCTCCCGACGTGTTTTCCCCCGAACCATCTGTGAGCATTCACATCACAGTTCTCCTCACTTTATAATCAAGTGGCTTTTTGAAATGCCTGAAATTCCTAGTCATTGGCACATAAAACAATGAAGTTCTGATTTATTTCCCTAAAATGTTATCAACATAATGCTGTACTTTCACACCAGGCTCTTGAAGCTGCTTATATTAAGTCTATCCGTGGCTTACACTTTCAAAGATTTTTATCAAGTTTCTCACAAGCAATTCTCTCCAGAGAGTCAAAAAAATGAATCCCCAAATCTTGGAGGCTGGGCATAAAAATGTAACTGACCATTAATATAACTGATTGATTACTGCTATTTAATTATTAAGTACAAATAACTGATTACCACCTTCTTCTCTTAATAGATCCCATGTTAGATGCTTTTTTTTTGTTTCAACTGTTAGTCTTAAGCCAGGAGATGTTAGTTAATTCTCTCGTTCTTGCTAAACTTCTTTTATTTATAGAAATTGTTACAATCATTCACTTTAATACATTTCTGTTCTTCATGGGAGTTATTAACAGAATTCAAATCTGAACACAATGAATCAAAAGGCTTTATGATACTTACACACACACACGCACTGCAAAATGCATCATTCACCAAGATACAGTGGACATTTCTTCATGATGTAGCTGCAGGAGCTTCTGTATTTCTTTCTCCATGGAAAGTAACAAAATGTGAATATCCGTTAATGAATAATATTCTGTGAATGATCCACTGTGTGTGTTGAGTGTCAGTATGAAATGTCAAAGCAGCATAGAGGTGTAAACCTATGTCGCAAGAATAAGGGGCAGATGTCAGGATCAATCTCAACTCAGGATGATAGACCAAAGAAAGAAACAAATAAGATATTAAAATAATATATTTTGTCTCCATTTCTTTTCTGGAATAGTATGAATAGAAGACAAAAATGTGCATTTGTTGGTGTTTCTCTCTCAGAGTGCTCAGTCCTGATTGGCCACTCTTGCAGTTGACCTTTGAATTCTATTGGCCCACATTTCTTTGGCTCTTTGGGGTTTGTAGATGTTGTCTATTTTGATATTGTGATGTTCTGGGTGGGGCATGGTCAACAGCCCACCCCTGCATTTCTAATGATCAGGACTGTTTATTGTTCTTGTGTTAAAATGCTTTTGTGGGATTATGTTGGAAAGTCCAGTTCATTTACTATTACATTTTAGCTTGGGTTATATGGTTATTTGCTTGTGTATTTGTGGGTCACCCCAACTGTAACACAGTGTGTGATGGTCACCTCCCCCGTCTCTGTGGGGTTCACTCTCCAGGTCATGCTATTTGTTCTGTTTTTGCCTATCATGATAAAACTGTTGCTGATTTAAGGAGCTTCTTCGTCTGTCATTATGGACCAAATGCTCACCACATTAGTGTCAGGAGTGGGATGCAGATGGATGACAAGACTGAAGAGCTACCACGGCAGATAGACTTAAGACCCAGGGAGTAAGACAAGGGTCTGAGCAATAGGCCTCCCCCACACCCACAGGCAGGGTTCGTGAAGACAGGACCTTAAGGGAGGACCTGGGAATCGAGCATCGTGCCTTCCCAGTGACGCCTGATGGAGCAAGCATACCCAGGCTCCCCAACCCGGGGGAGACAGAGCGGAGCGCATCACTCGCCTCTGTAGGGACCCGCACCGGGGAACCCAAGGCGCTGTAGCCATGGGAGGATGGGCACCAAGACAGACACTGCCAGAGCAACAGGAAGATTAAAGGGCCTCGACAACTTGTGCTTCAAGGTCTACCTTGAAGTTCCCCAGATAGAGCGGTACCAATCGCCCAGAGCCATACCTAGCACAAGTCAAACTTGTCGCATGTCACAATGGGTGGAGTACCAGCAAGATGGTGCTGGCCCCTTGCCCTGGCTCTAGAGGAAGATGCCCTGCCGGCCCTCCGTGACCTTATGCCGGTGGAACAGCGTGACTGCAAGGCACTTGTAGTGACGCTCGAGCAGCGTTTTGAGCAGAGGCCATGGGCAGAAGCAATGAGGGAAGAACTGTGCAGCAGACAGTGCCATATGGGAGAAATCTTGGGGGCAATTGCTGCAGATGTGCTCGGTGTGGCTACCCTGAGTTCCCTCCCACAGCCCATGAAAAGCTTGCCCTCCATGTCTTTGTAAAGGCGCTGACGCTGGTGCGCCTTCGACAGCATGTTCACCTGAGGTCGCCATCATCACTGGCTGAAGCGCTGGCCGAGGCGGAGAGGACAGAAGCGATTTTAGCACCTCAAAGTGTTCCAGTATCACCCCACATGCAGCGAACCCGAGCTTGTGTCACCGAGGCGGAGGAGGAAACTGCCGAGGAGGAGCCCGTGAGACGGGTCCAAACAGCTTCGCCGGCCTTGAAATGACCTCTGCTCCTCGTGTGGTAAGACAGGTCATTTGGTTTGGGACTGCCCCGCACCGGCACCACGCCTCAGGAAACGCCGAGTGGGACACGCTGCCCGAATCCTCCAGCAGAACCCCTCCATTGATCTCCCTCTGGGTGGGCCATCTTGGGTGAAGTGCAAGGCTTGTAAGTAGACTGCGAGGTGGAGGGCATCGGGACACGGAGTCAACCATCACTATCATCCGTCCTGGTCTCCTCCCCAACACAGACCAGCATCTCCACCTGGGTGGACAACGACTGCGGTTCATCTAGCGACGGTCACCGGTGACTGTGCGGCGATGCAAGGGAGGAGGAGGCTGTGCATCGCAGTGGGGAGAAACACAGTGGAGCACGAGGTGTGGCTCACCAACATCTGAGAGTCCTGCATCCTTGGCCTGGACCTGTGGTCCCGCTGGGGGGCCGGAATGGATGTGTCAGGGGGCAATGCTCTACCTCGGCAGGGCAGCCCCAGGAAGTGGTCCCAGCGGGGCAGCGACAGTGACGGTGCTTCAGCTGACTGCCAACAACAACCTCCCCACCATGGATCAGCAGCTGCGCAGTGAACAGATGAGAGATTCGGTGCTGGCCCAGGTGAGGGAATGGCTGACTTTGGGATGAAGGCCGGAGTGGTCAGAGGTCTCTGCCCTGGACCCAGACACCGAGGCCCTGTACTCGCAGTGGGGAACACTGGCGGTCCACAATGGTTTGCTGTTCAGGCGGTGGCCGTTGTCTGGTGGTGACAGACTCTTGCAGCTGGTGGCCCCCAAGGGGTTCGCGCCACGGTGCTGCGGTTGGTGCACGGGCTGGTGGGAGCCAACCATCTCAGGGTTGCAAAGATGTCGGGCAGGCTGCGTGAACACTTCTGTTGGCCTGGATACAGGCAGGATGTGGCTGTTTGTGCACGGCTGCGATGCCTGCAAGTCCCAGAAGAGACTGGGCCAGCAGTCTGGGGTGCCAATACAGCAGTACATGATAGGGGCCCCAGTGTGTCGACTGCCCCTCCTGGAAGAAGGGACTATCCCTTAGGCTTGGAAGCTACTGGAAGGAACTGGGAGAGGTGCTGGATCACAACTTTGATGTGGAATATTGGGTGCGGTTGCCTGAGCTGTGGAAGGCAGTCGTGCTGCATGGGACTTGTTGGCACAGTTTCAGCCACCACTGACCCAGCGAGGCCGAAGGAAGGAAGTGACACTCGAGTGCCCTGCCTTCTGCATCTCACTTGACGAGGTGGCAGTGTTGGCGCCCACCGGAACTTTTGGACCTTGCTATGGACTCTGGGGCTGCTGGGGATGGCTAACCCCTTGGGTGGAGGCACTGTGAGTTTCTGGGCGGGGGCATGGTCGACAGCCTGGCCCTGCATTTCTAGCGACCAGTACTGTTTATTGTTCTTGTGTTAAAATTCTTTTGTGGGATTATGGTGGGAAGTTCCAGTTCAGTTATTGTTATAGCTTGAGTTATACGGTTAGTTGCTTGTGTATTTGTGGGTCACCCTAACTAACCGAGGTGTGTGATGGTCACCTCTGTGGTCTGTGTGAGACTGGTGGGGTTCACTCTCTGGGTCATGGTAACTGGTCTGTTTGTGTCTATCACAATAAAAGTGTTGCTGAGTTAAAGAACCTCCCCATCTGTCATTATGGACCAAATGTTGCCACAATACATGTGCTTGCAGAGTTATCAGAAGAGAACTACACTTCTAAAAATTTTCTTGCCTGCTTGGTGTTTGCTTGAGCAAAACCTCTGCGGTGTCCCAGTTAAAGTGGTATCCTCAGTCTTCATGTACTGAGATCAGCAACAGTGGATCATGTCTCCATATCTCCAGATGGTATTCCTATAAATGAGGCAAGAGAACAGGGGCCTATACAAATACGAACACTCCCGTGATAGATATACCAACAACTGTGCCCTGAGATTGTCACCTTGATTGCTGATGAAATGTCTGCAAGTTAATTGCTAGCACGGCAAACACCACAACATCAAACACTTCACCCCGATCTATCAATATTCACCAGCATCCTAAAACAAAAGGATTGTCCTCAGGAAATGTGGCCATAACCCATAGCTTGTGCCTTGGCTTCAGTAGATTGATTGACGGTGAGTCTGGCTGCTGGTCTGGTTGACTTGATCTTACATGAGGCTTGTCGCCTTGGACTTTGAAAACCAGCTGCCCTTCATATTGACTGAGATCCCGATGGTGACTGATGAGCCTGACCCCAGCATCAGTAAGACACAATATTTTATCGGTCATTTTATATGTCCCCAAGTTTAATGAAACTATAATACTAACAAAAATAATTAGGAACCTCATGTATCATTCTGCTCCGATCTGCCTTGCAAGTTATTTTGTTGGGTAAAAACACCCAGCTATCTTCTGATATCTTATTGAGAAGGCAATTTTTTTGCACAAGTTAGCTTCATATGAAACCATGTGTATGTCTGATAGCATTTATCTTTTAGGGTAACATACACATTGTGCTGTTAAAGATCCCATTCAATAAAGATCATCAAATACCCAATGTGCAGAGTGAAAAATAATTGTACAAACAAAAAAGTGAGCAAATAGCATTCCGAACTGAAGCTTTACAAAAGATGCCAAGTCAGGCATATTAGGGGTCACCCTAGTTTGGAAAAGGGGTCCAGAAGAGACCCCATGATCTGTGCTGCTATTAAGAGAGAGAGAAGGAGGCGTCCAGTGCAATGAGAGAAAGAGACAGACAGAAACTGCTCAAAAAAAATGATGTTATGGTTCCTCTGATGATAGTTTACCTTTTTCCAAGGTCACTTGCCTGCCTGTAGAGGTTCTGCAGAAAGCGGTGAGTGGAGCAGGTTGATGAACAGCTGGTGTCCAGCATGTGGAGATAAAAAGCAGATCCGTCGGGCCACAGACGGACACACCATGAGATACATAGTGTCGGGCACTGAATGAGCTTGGTGCAGCCACATGAAGGTGGGGTTTTGGAGGATCGATTCGGGGAAATCGATCAGTTGCTCACAGGGTGAAAAGGTGCAACTGTTGTGGAATTATTTGTGTGTCCACCCTCGCCTGGGTGATAATTTCACCACTGAAGAACGGTCGTACATGCTATGGTCACAGTCAGCGACTACAACAGGATTTCGGAAGACAACGGGAAGATCAACGGCAACAGCTCCCCTCTCACCTCTCTCTCTCTCTCCAACGTTACTCAACTAAATACCAACAACTGAATTGAACTTTCTTCATCGCATCGTAAGACTGTACCCATTTACCCCTGCATTTGAAAGAGCCTAGTTTTGTTTCTATTTCTATATATATATCATTGCCTACCTGTTCAATATATTTGCATTTATATTACTGTATTGCTTAGTTACTAATAAACACTATTAGTTCATAGTAATACCAGACTCCAAAGTGTATTCCATTTCTGCTGGTTCTGTAACCTGGTCACAAGGTATGTGACAGGCATCACAGCAGCCAGAGCGGACCACAGCCCTAGTTCAGCACAGAACTGAGTAAACGTCATGAAGCACTGAGCAGAACCAGGCAGAACCAACCTATCCCTCCTCTCTGCTCCTGACACCCTGACCTGGCACTTAAAGCATTCAAAAATCAGGTTGTTGCTCACTCTCAGGCAGCTTTGCCACCTGCCACCACGATTTAGCCACCTGCCACCACGATTTAGCTCATACCTGACCCTTCCTGTCTGGCCTAGCACTTAAATTGATCAGACATCAGGGCTTTCCTCTCTCCCTCCTTTGCCTCCATTTAAGCTTGTTGAGCCTTGCCTCTGCACCCCTCTCCAATGTTAATGGTGATCATTATTAATAAAGTGTTATTAATAGGGTGTTTCACAGTTTTCCAGTTTTTTTGTACTTTGCCACTGATAAAATACATCATCTATGCCATCTTGCACTATGTACTTTGATAAAAAAGTTAGTTTGATCTTCTCTTCATAGATGCTACATGGTAGATCTCCAGCAGGCTTTGCATTTATTTCTGATTTACCTCTGGCTCTATTCCTTTTTGGCTTTCTTTTATGTTACACATCTATTCTATCCTGTGCGTAAAATTGCCAAGAGAATAAAACAAATGCCTACGTAGATGCCTTTTGGACTTTCTACACCACCTCTCGCTTGTGCAATTGCTGCCCAACTCTTTATACCAGCCACCTACAGCTACCTATATTTCTCTCCGCCTTTTCCAATGTGCATTTGAGGAATCTTTCTATTTCCATCCGGGTTTACTTGTCTGTGAGGGTCAGTGGGCTTTCTCCAGATGCAGAGTGTCATTGGGTATAGTCTAATTTGATCAGTGAATCCTGGCCCATAGGAATGAGACAGAATTATAACAAGTTAAAGAGAAGAGACTCAATTCATATCTCAGGAAGTAAATATTTCAGATTTTGCTGCCTCTGTGAGACAAAAGACAAGGATGATAAGAGAATAGAGAGGTATGTGAAAGGGAAGAGTTAGATTGATCTTAGAGTAGGTTAAAAGATTGGCACAACATTCATGGGTCTGTACTGTCCTCTAATATTCTATGCTCAAAGTTTTATGTTGTACACTCCAAAACAGTTGTTAATATTAAACTCTTCTCAGGGTTCCAGTCAGGTACAGGTATCAATTTTAACCAATGTTTCGATGACAAACTCTGCCATCTATATCAGAGATTATGTCTGGGCATGTCTTGTCTGGTGGTATTTTACCCCTGTAGTCTGTTCCTTCTGATTGGTTAGTTTTCATCCAATCATGTTTCCACTCTTCCACTTTGTTTATAATTGAATTCCAGTTTTTATTTAGAGCGAGACGTTCGTCTTTGGTAAAATTCTTTTCCTCGAGTTTTATTTCAATGGCTTCCTTTACCAGGCGGTCCCAAAAGTCATTCGCACGGCACAGTATTTTTTGTGCCATCGAAGTCAATCACATGGCCTTTGCAAATGCAATGTTCTGCTACCATCATTTTTTTCTGGGTAACCCAAATGGATACACCACCTGTGTTCCTTGATGTGGGTTTCCACTCTGCATCCTGTCTGACTGATAAACACAACTCCTCTCTCACAGGGAATCTTGTAAACGCCAGCCGACCTGAGTCCTAGATCATCTTTGACCTCCATAAGTTGTGATTTGAGCTTCCTTACTGATTTGTGTATGGTACTGCTCTGGTATTTCTTCAGGATCCTGGCAATACTTCCTAAAACCATATGTAATACCCTGGTTCATATTTTTAATGCTGTAAATATTTTATTTTTGCAGTTCTGTAAGAACAGTCTGTTCTGATTTCAGCCTGTTTGGATTACCATTAAGATGAGAGAGGCTTTGGGATATGTGTCATACAGTTAGGGTGATGGAAGACGTTTTGTGAAGGACACTCAGGTTGATCTTGGTTTTTGTTCGACAGGAGATAAAGACAGAAGATGCTGGAGAGAACCAGTTGTAAGATTTGATCTGGTGAGAGTACGTGATTCAATGGAGCTAAGGTGCAGAAGTCTACCAAGGATCAGTGAATATGGCTTTTGGAAGATTTGAGCTTCAACCTGTGCATGCTCAGCTATTTAATTATAATGGGCCCTTTTTGTTTTTTTCTTTCTTTCCTTCTTTCCTTAACTCATTGGTTAAGTTAACGTTTATAATTATACTTTACAATTGCATGCTGTGTGCGATCTGTTATTTCATGCTGATGGGCTATTGCAGGGGCAGTAAATTGTACAGCATTTCCACAGACCAGGGTTTGGGTGGCTGAGACGTACCAATCTCATGGACTTGGCGCACTACACCACAGATGTTACGGAGCCGACAATGTCCAAAGTGAGTTTCCCGTCGCGGAGTCCAAAGGCTGTTAGTGAGGGGCTAATGAGCCATTGCTAGAGATACACAGTAAAAAGGAGGTTTCAATGTGGGGGTATCATCCTGGGACTGAGTTCAATGGATGCTGTGTGATTGCACTAAGAGTTGATTATGTGGGTTTACGTTTAAGCCTGTATTAAACTATTGTCTGGGAGAGTGATTAAGATACATGGTTATCTACGCTGCAGGGCTTAAATGTTGGTGTGATTCAAAGAGATTACCTATAGCTAATCCTTTTGTTCTGAGCAATGTGGATATCTTTTATGTTGCCATTTGTGTGATTTGCTTTTTTTGTTCTTTGAAATGGTTCCATGGTTTGTCTTTGCTTCATGGCTGTCTGTCTGTGGGGTATACAGAACTCAGAGATGTATATTGCATATATACTTTGCTAATCAATGTAGTTTGAATAAAATGCTGCCTCTTCTCATTGAAATCCTGCTCCTGGTCTAACCTAGTCACAATGGTAATTCCCCATTGTAATTCTGGTCTCCATAGAAACCCCACTGGGAATGCAGTGATGGCGTAAAATGACGAGCAAGTCCCTGATTTTTGCTTTTCACAGGGGTTCCAAAAATATAAGAAGACTTGGCCTTTGATTTTTCATGATTTTGTAAATGATTTCAGCCATTAGAACCTACCCTATCTCAATTTCAATGTTTAGCAGACAGAAACAAAGATAGATATGTTTTCTATTGCTTGCTTGTAAGAGTGTTGAGAAAAACCTCTAAGAAAACGCTCAAAGAAAATAGACATCTAAAGCTGTAGCTGCAATGATACTTGAAGAGACCTGAATTAATGCTGCAGATCAATAATAATGGCAATAAACATTGCAAAATACTGGTGGAAAGATCATGAAGTAGAAATGACACATTTGTAAATTTTCAGTGTTGTGGAAATACAAATAGTTACATGTCAATGACAGATTCTTACGATTTCAATAAAACATTACAACACAGAGAGTATTAAAATTCATTGGCTAATAAAATTTTATTGAACCAGTTAAAGCCATTCTAATGCTACTGTCACTGTATAACACACACACACACACACATTCATATACAAAGCTGGAAATATTCAACAGTCGCAATGGCAGAGAAGTTTTGCTATTATAATGGGTAGGATACTATATATGTCCATTAAAAAGTGCTATAAATTATTTTAAAGTATTCTGTTGTGCAGCTAAGCTGTGTATATCAAAGTTAAGTAGGGAGGAAACCTACTCATCCATCCTGAGAAATTTATCTATATTTGACAATTATAGCTATAGATGTGATTGAATGTGATGTGAAGGACATATATTCAGGACTATTTTCAGATCAAAATGTGTAAGTGGATAAATATATTATTCACAAATTTCAAATACGACTCTTAAAGGTGTTACATCAGATGGGGACAGAACAGCGTAGATGTACGACATTCTTCTAAAATACAGATAAAACCAAGCCAGCTTTATTTAAGTAAATAAGAACGTTGTGCTTTGATTCACCTACTTACAGCTATTGGTAGAAAAATAAGCCTTTCAGTACCTCCAACCTTTAAGGTGGTAAATTGGTTTATCATTGTTACGTGTACTGAGCTACTGTGAACAATGTTGTTTTGCATGCCATCCATACAGATCATTTCATTTGAGGTGGTACTGAAAAAAACAATGCTAAGAGAATGCAGAATACTGTGTGATGCACCATCAATAACTCTGAGACGTGAGGCGAGATATAGGCTTTATTGACTGGAAGAAAGAACAAGCAGCAATTGACCACCATACTACATTCTGGAGACTGAGGGCAGGGCTCAGGCCCCAATCGCCTTTATACTGGGGTCTGTGGGAGGAGCCACGGTCAGTGGGAGGAGCCACAGGAGCAGTCAGCTGGGGAGCGTGTCCAGACAGGTATATGTAGTTCACCAGATTCACCCCCCCCACCCCTTTGTTTTAAAAGAGAGTCCCCATGGGGCGAAGTTTCTTACAAGTATATTTACAGGTTAAGTCTATCAGGTGGTCGAATCTGTTGCTGCGATCTACGTAGCACCAGCTGTGATTGCACAGGTGCCGGTGGTGATTGCACCGGAGACGGTGGTTGTGCTGGTTCCAGCCTAACTGGAGGTTTCAGCCTACTAGGCGTCAGTGATCCCTCATGCGTGTGCGAGGCGCCTGGAATATGCGCGTGCGAGACGACCGGTATAGGAGTGTCATGAAGAGTCTGTATAGGGCTCGGTGTGCGCGGTGTCACCTCAGGTACAGGGTTCATAGTTACCGTGGAGTGTTCAGGGTAATGGTCTGCTGCTCCTGAGGGCGCCAGGTTGCAGATGGAGACCGCGTCCTCCCATCCATCAGGTAAGACCGCGTAGGCATACTGGGGGTTCGCATGTAGAAGGTGAACCCTCTCGACCAGCGGGGAGTATTTGTTGCTCTTCACATGCTTCCGGAGCAGCACTGGCCCTGGGGATGTCCCAGTGGCAGACTTCCTGGGAAAAGAGAATAGGTGCTCGTGAGGGGTGGCATTGGTGGAAGTACATAACAGGGAGCGGATAGAGTGGAGTGCCTCAGGGAGGACCTCCTGCCATCGAGAGACCGGCAACACTTTTGACTTAAGGGCTAGAAGTGTGGCCTTCCACACTGTGGAATTCTCCCTCTCCACCTGTCAATTTCCCCGGGGATTATAGCTCATGGTCCTACTAGAAGCAATGCCCCTAGCCAGCGGATACTGGCGCTGCTCATCACTCATAAAGGAGGACCCTCTATCACTGTGGATATAGCAGGGATATCTGAACAGAGTGAAGAGCTGGCGCAGGGCTTTTATGACGGGCGTGGCTGTGGTGTCGGGGCAGGGGATGGCAAAGGGGAACCGCGAGTACTTGTCGATAATGTTGAGAAAGTAGACATTGCGGTCGGTGGAGGGAAGTGGGCCCTTAAAGTCAACTCTCAGTCGCTCAAAGGGGCGGGTGGCCTTGGTAAGTTGCGCCTTTTCAGGATGGTAGAAGTGCGGTTTGCACTCGGCGCAGACTTGGCAGTCCCTGGTCATCGTCCTGATGTCCTCAAGGAGTATGGTAGGTTCCGGGCTTTCACAAAATGGTAAAATCAGGTGACCCCCAGGTGGCAAAGATGTGCATGGAGGGCGTATAGCTGGTCGAGCTGTGCACTGGCACACGCTCCCCGGGATAGGGAATCAGGGGGCTCATTGAGCCTTCCAGGCCGGAACAGGATATCATAGTTCTAGGTGGAGAGTTCTATTCTCCACCGCAAAATTTTATCAGTTTTTATTTTGCCCTGCTGTTGGTTGCTGAACTTGAACGCAACTGAGCATTGGTCAGTCAGCAAGGTGAACCTTTTGCCGGCGAGATAGTGCCTCCAGTTCCTAATAGCTTCCACTATGGCCTGGGCTTCTTTCTCCATCGCAGAGTGCTGAATTTCAGGGCCTTGAAGGGTACGAGAGAAGAATGCTACTGGCCTGCCTGCCTGATTGAGGGTAGCAACCAGCGTGAAGTCAGAGGCGTCACTCTCTACTTGGAAGGGAATGGTCTCGTCCACCACATGCATCATTGCTTTGGCAATGTCCCCTTTAATGCAGCTGAAGGCTGCACAGGCCTTGGCAGAGAGGGGAAATGTGGTAGACTTGACCAGGGGGCAGGCCTTGTCTGCATAGTGAGGGACCCATTGGGAGTAATAGGAAAAGAAGCCCAGTCACCGTCTGAGGGCTTTGAGGGTGGTGGGAAGAGGGAGTACTAACAGGGGGCGCATACGGTCAGGATCAAGGCCAATGACCCCGTTCTCCACGACATATCCTCTTTTGGAAGAGGACAGCGAGGCTTGAGAGGAAGTGCGGTGGCGGCCATTTTCAAATTGTCCAATTGCTTCTCAGATCGGAGTTCTGAGAGGTGGGACTGCGCAGGTGCATGAAGGAGGCCTGGGAAGGAGGGAAGATATATAAAGAATGCTGCCTTAAGAAGCGGGCAACGGAGTGAGCCAGGCGCAGAGTGTAGGGCTTGGGCTCAGAGGGCTTAGGCGGAAGAGGACACAGTAGGCTTATCTTTTAGTTCTTGTATTTTCAGTTATTTGGGAGGTATGAGTGTGAGGGCAGCTTGTTGTTCTCGGTGTCGGATGTGGGAGATCCTGGAGTCTCCGAGCCTCCCGGACGTCCACATCTGCGCCAGGTGCGCCAAACTGCTGCTCCTGAGGGACCGAGTTAGGGAACTGGAGCTGCAGCTCGATGACCTCTGGTCAGGGAGAGTGAGGAGGTGATAAAGAGGAGTTACAGGCAGGTGGTCACTCCGGGACCACGGGAGGCAGATAGGTGGGTTACAGTCAGGAAGGGGAAGAGGCAGGTACTAGAGAGTACCCCAGTGGCTGTACCCCTTGACAATAAGTACTCATGTTTGAGTACTGTTGGGGGGGACAGCCTACCTGGTTAGAGTGACAGTGGCCGAGCCTCCGGCACAGAGGACGGCCCTGTAGCTCAGAAGGGTAGGGTTAGAAGAAAGAGGTCCATAGTAATAGGGGACTCAATAGTCAGGGGCTCAGACAGGCGTTTCTGTGGAGGTGACCGGGAGTCCCGGATGGTAATTTGCCTCCCTGGTGCCAGGGTTCGGGACGTTTCTGATCACGTCCAAGATATCCTGAAGTGGGAGGGTGAAGAGCCAGAAGTCGTGGTACATGTAGGTACCAATGACATAGGTAGGAAAGGGGAAGATGTCCTGAAATGAGAGTATGGGGAGTTAGGAAGGCAGTTAAGAAGAAGGACCGCAAAGGTAGTAATCTCGGGATTACTGCCTGTGCCACGCGACAGTGAGAGTAGGAATAGAATTAGGTGGAGGATGAATGCGTGGCTGTGGGATTGGAGCAGGGGGCAGGGATTCAAGTTTCTGGATCATTGGGACCTCTTCTGGGGCAGGAGTGACCTGTTCAAGAAGGACGGGTTACACTTGAATCGTGGGGGGACCAATATCCTAGCGGGGAGGTTTACTAGGGCTACAGGGCGGACTTTAAACTAGTAAGATGGGGGGGTGGGAGACTATTTGAGACTATGGGAGAGGAGGTTAGTTCACCAGTGGAGCAAGTAAATAGACAGTGTGTGAGGGAGGAAAGGCAGGTGATGGAGAAGGGATGCGCTCAGCCCGAAGATGTAGGGGAGAAGAAAGAAAAGGATAATAAATTTGAACGCATTGTTAGGGATGGAAAGAGAGGAGGAGATGGAGAGTATCTTAAATGTATCTATTTTAATGCTAGGAGCATTGTAAGAAAGGTGGATAAGCTTAAAGCGTGGATTGATACCTGGAATTATGATGTTGTAGCTATTAGTGAAACATGGTTGCAGGAAGGGTGTGATTGGCAACTAAATATTCCTGGATTTAGTTGCTTCAGGTGTGATAGAGTAGGAGGGGCCAGAGGAGGAGGTGTTGCATTGCTTGTCCGAGAAAATCTTATAGCGGTGCTTTGGAAGGATAGATTAGAGAGCTCCTCTAGGGAGGCCATTTGGGTGGAATTG
This sequence comes from Hypanus sabinus, assembly GCF_030144855.1. Taxonomy (NCBI): domain Eukaryota; kingdom Metazoa; phylum Chordata; class Chondrichthyes; order Myliobatiformes; family Dasyatidae; genus Hypanus; species Hypanus sabinus. Next base: position 127,476,076 of record NC_082710.1, on the reverse strand, counting down.
AAGAATGGGAAAGGTGCAGTAACACTGATAGGAGTGTATTATAGGCCACCTAATGGGGCACGTGAGTTGGAAGAGCAAATGTGTAAGGAGAAAGCAGATATTTGTAGTAAACACAAGGTGGTGATTGTGGGAGATTTTAATTTTCCACACGTAGACTGGGAAGCTCATTCTGTAAAAGGGCTGGATGGTTTAGAGTTTGTGAAATGTGTGAAGGATAGTGTTTTGCAACAATACATAGAAGTACCGACTAGAGATGGGGCAGTGTTGGATCTCCTGTTAGGGAATGCGATAGGTCAGCTGACAGATGTATGTGTTGAGGAGCACTTCGGGTCCAGTGATCACAATATCATTAGCTTCAATATAATTATGGAGAAGGACAGGACTGGACCTAGAGTTGAGATTTTTGATTGGAGAAAGGCTAACTTTGAGGGGATGCGAAGGGATTTAGAGAGAGTGGATTGAGTCAAGTTGTTTTATGGGAAGGATGTAATAGAGAAATGGAGGTCATTTAAGGGTGAAATTATGAGGGTACAGAATCTTTATGTTCCTGTTAGGGTGAAAGGAAAGGTTAAAGGTTTGAGAGCACCATGGTTTTCAAGGGATATTAGAAATTTGGTTCTAAAAAAGAGGGATGTCTACAATAGATATAGGCAACATGGAGTAAAGGAATTGCTCGAGGAATATAAAGAATGTAAAAGGAATCTTAAGAAAGAGATTAGAAAAGTTAAAAGAAGATACGAGGTTGGTTTGGCAAATAAGGTGAAAGTAAATCCGAAAGGTTTCTACAGTTATATTAAAAGCAAGAGGATAGTGAGGGATAAAATTGGCCCCTTAGAGAATCAGAGTGGTCAGCTATGTGTGGAACCGAAGGAGATGGGAGAGATTTTGAATGATTTCTTCTCTTCGGTATTCACTAAGGAGAAGGATATTGTATTGTCTAAGGTGTGGGAAACAAGTAAGGAAGTTATGGAAACTATGACAATTAAAGAGGTAGAGGAACTGGCGCTTTTAAGAAATTTAAAAGTGGATAAATCTCCGGGTCCTGACAGGATATTCCCCATATTACCTTGAGGGAAGTTTGTGTAGAAATAGCAGGAGCTCTGACGGAGATCTTTAATATGTCATTAGAAACGGGGATTATGCTGGAGGATTGGCGTATTGCTCATGTGGTTCCATTGTTTAAAAAGGGTTCTAGAAGGAAGCCTAGCAATTATAGACCTGTCAGTTTGACATCAGTGGTGGGTAAATTAATGGAAAGTATTCTTAGAGATAGTATTTATAATTATCTGGATAGATGGGATCTGATTAGAAGTAGCCAGCATGGATTTGTGCGTGGAAGGTCATGTTTGACAAACCTTATTGAATTTTTTGAAGAAGTTACGAGGAATGTTGACGAGGGTAAGGCAGTGGATGTAGTCTATATGGACTTCAGCAAAGCCTTTGACAAAGTTCCACATGGAAGGTTAGTTAAGAAGGTTCAGTCGTTAGGTATTAATGCTGGAGTAATAAAATGGATTCAACAGTGGCTAGATGGGAGATGCCAGAGAGTAGTGGTGGATAATTGTTTTTCGGGATGGAGGCCGGTAACTAGCGGGGTGCCTCAGGGATCTGTTTTGGGCCCAATGTTGTTTGTAATATACATAAATGATCTGGATGATGGGGTGGTAAATTGGATTAGTAAGTATGCCGATGATACTAAGGTAGGAGGTGTTGTGGATAATGAGGTGGATTTTCAAAGCTTGCAGGGAGATTTATGCCAGTTAGAAGAATGGGCTGAACGTTGGTAGATGGAGTTTAATGCTGAGAAGTGTGAGGTTCTACATTTTGGCAGGAATAATCCAAATAGAACATACACAGTAAATGGTAGGGCGTTGAGGAATGCAGAGGAACAGAGAGATCTAGGAATAACTGTGCATAGTTCCCTGAAAGTGGAGTCTCATGTAGATAGGGTGGTGAAGAGGGCTTTTGGAACGCAGGCCTTTATAAATCAAAGCATTGAGTACAGAAGTTGGGATGTAATGCTAAAGTTGTACAAGGCATTGGTAAGGCCAAATTTGGAATATTGTGTGCAGTTCTAGTCACCGAATTATAGGAAAGATATCAATAAATTAGAGAGAGTGCAGAGACGATTTACTAGGATGTTACCTGGGTTTCAGCAATTAAGTTACAGAGAAAGGTTGAACAAGTTAGGTCTCTATTCATTGGAGCGTAGAAGGTTGAGGGGGGATTTGATTGAGGTATTTAAAATTTTGAGAGGGATAGATAGAGTTGACATGAACAGGCTGTTTCCATTGAGAGTAGGGGAGATTCAAACGAGAGGACATGATTTGAGAGTTAGGGGGCAGAAGTTTAAGGGAAACACGAGGGGGTATTTCTTTACTCAAAGAGTGATAGCTGTGTGGAATGAGCTTCCTGTAGAAGTAGTAGAGGCCAGTTCAGTTGTGTCATTTAAGGTAAAATTGGATAGGTATATGGACAGGAAAGGAGTGGAGGGTTATGGGCTGAGTGCGGGTAGGTGGGACTAGGTGAGATTAAGGGTTCGGCATGGACTAGGAGGGCCAAGATGGCCTGTTTCCGTGCCGTGATTGTTATATGGTTATATGGTTATACCCAAGGATAGCAAGTCGGGTGGTTCTGAACACACACTTGTCCCTGTTATAAGTAAGGTTCAGGGCTTTGGCCAGTTGGAAAAATCGTTGGAGGTTGGCGTTGTGATCCGACCAGTTGTGACCACAGATGGTGATATTATCCAAATAGGGAAATGTGGCCTTCAGTTGGCACTGGTCCACCAACTGGTCCATTTCCCTCTGGAAGGCAGAGACACCATTCGTGACACCGAAGGGGACGTGCAGGAAGTGATAGAGCCTGCCGCCCACCTCGAAGGAGTTGTAGGGGTAGTCCTCTGGGCGGATAGGGAGCTGGTGATAAGTGGATTTCAGATCTATTGTCGAGTACACCTTGTACTGAGCTATCTGGTTGACCATATCCGCGATGTGGGGTAGGGGATACGCGTCAAGCTGCGTGAACCTATTGATGGTTTGACTATAGTCCACGACCATTCTATTTTTCTGCCTATTCCGAACAACAACCACCTGGGTCCTCCAAGGGCTTGTGCTTGGCTCAATGATCCCCTCCCTGAGCAGCCGCTGCACCTCTGACTGAATGAAGGCCCTGTCCCCCGCGCTGTACCTCCTGCTTTTAGTTGCCACAAGTTTACAGTCGGGGGTTAGGTTGGCGAACAACAGTGGGGGAGGGATCTTGAGGTTGAAGAGGCTGCAAGTGGTGTCAGTAGTGCAGCTGTCGGCATGGTGCTGGGTGGGATGTGTTGGTCGGTGTGTGTGTGTGGTCAGTAGCGGGGTATATGATGAAGTCCCACAAAACTAAGGATTCCTGACAGTGAGTGGTGGGAGGGGCCCTTCATATGCCATAGTCACACTTTCGAGGTGGCTCTGGAAGTCCAGCCCCAATAGCACAGGTGCGCACAGTTGAGGCATGACCAGTAGCGCAAAGTTCCGATATTCTGTGCCCTGCACCACCAATGTCGCTACACAACCCACCCGGATGTCTGTGGAATGCGATCCAGAAGCCAAGGTGACTCTCTGGCTTACCAGCCGTGTCACGACTCCGCGGCATTGCACTGTGTCCGGGTGAGTAAAACTCTCAGTGCTGCCCGTGTCAAACAGGCAGCTAGTCCTGTGCCCCTCCACCAGGATGTCTATCATTGACCTTGCAAGCTGGTGTGGGGCGCTTTGATCGAGGGTTACGGAGGCCAGAGTTGAACTGCCGTCTTGGTGCCCGGTAAACACCGGTGGGTCGGGGGCGTGGCGAGGTGGTGCTGACAAAGGTGGCTGCCCCATCTGGGCAGGCAAGACGGCGGCCCCCATGCCTCGCACGAGGCGGGCAGGCAAGATGGCGGCGACCAAGATGGCGGCCCCCATTCCTCACACGCAGCGCTGCCCGACCCCACTCGTGGTTCAGATTTACAGACCTTGGCGAAATGGCACTTCTTCCCGCAGCTGGAGCAGGTCGCTTCTCGGGCCAGGCAGCATTTTCGGGGGTGCTTTTTGAGTCCGCAGAAGTAACACTGCGCGGACTTGCGACGGGCAGCAGCTGTGGTCGGTTTTAGGGAGTTCATGGACTCGTGGCTGGGCAGCGTCTGCGTTGTGCAGAGCAGCCTCCAGCGTGTCGACCGTCTCCATTGCCGATCGTAAGGTAAGATCGGCATTTTCCAGCAGCAACTGGCGCACGTACACTGACCTGATCCCCGTAACGAAGGTGTCTGTTACTAGCAGCTCCACATGTTGTTCCGCCGTCAGACCTTTGCAGTCGCAAGTTCGCACGAGTGTCTATAGGGCTCGGAGATACTCAGCGCTTGACTCGTCGGGTCGCTGTCGCCACGTCGCTAAGCGATGTCTTGCATAGACGGTGTTCACTGGCCGTAGGTACTGTCTTTTGAGGGCGGCCGGTGCCCCTTGGTAGGTCAACAGGTCCCTGATAAGTGAGTGAACTTTTGGGGTGACCCTCGAAAGGAGAATTCTGTGCATAATAGCGGGCTCAGTCACATGAACCTCCTCCAAGTATGAGTGGAAGCATGCAAGCCAGAATTCAAAGGCAAGAGCTGCTTCTGAGTTTTGAGGATCCAAGTCTAATTTTTCCGGACGTAAAATACTTCCCATGTTTTAAAACTTCCAGTCAATAAAATTGATGCACCATCAATAACTCTCTGAGATGTGAGGCGAGATATAGGCTTTTATTGACTGGAAGAAAGAACAAGCAGCAATTGACCACCATGATACATCCTGGAGACTGAGGGCAGGGCTCAGGCCCCAATCACCTTTATACAGTGGTCTGTGGGAGGAGCTACAGGAGCAGTCAGCAGAGGCAGGGCGTGTCCAGACAGGTATAAGTAGTTCACCACATTGTATTACAGTTACAGAGCAAGTGCAGTGCAGGCTGACATGAAGCTGCAAGGGCCATTATAAATGTAGATTGCGATGTCAAGAATCCATCTCATCATATTGGTCCAACGAAGAGGTTTTTGAGAAGAAAGAATATCTGGGAGTGGGTGGGGTCTTTGAATACATTGACTGCTTTACCAAGGCAATGAGGGGTATAAGCAGGGTCAATGGAGGGGAGGCTAGATTCTCTGACATGTTGAAATGTGTCCAGAAGTCTGTGCAGTTTCTTGTCATCATATGCAACTTAATAGACATATATATATACATTTGTTAAGTTGCCATACCAAGGTAGCAGGAGATAGGATGATCTCTGTGCTGGATCTTTAGAAATTGGTGAGGGTCAAAGAGTACATGCCCAATTTCTTTATCCCCTTGAGGAAGTAGAGTCATAGAATCATAACTGTACGGCCCTGATACAGGCCCCTTGGTCCAATCAGGCCACGTCGACCATAGTGTGCACTCAATTAGTACTAAGTCCCTACATTTTGCCCTTATGCTTCTAAGTGCCACCCTTCCATGTACCTTTCCTATGCCAATTTGATTTTCCAAAATGAATCACCTGATACTAACCTATATTGAAATTTATTTGCTACTCCTTGAACCACTTCCCTAATCGATCAAGATCCCCTTGTAATCTACAATAAACTCATTCACTCACAACAGCATCTCTTGCATACTTACTGATCAAGCTCGGTGTACTGACATCCAATGAGGCCCTGGCGCTATTGGGCCAGTTGGTTAATGTGCTTGGACCAGGGCAGGTTATTGTTGATACTCACTCCTGAGAACATGAAGGTCTCAATCTATAAGACCTCAGCACTGTTGATGCAAACAGGATCATGAGCACAGTTTGCCTTTCTGAAATCAATGACAAGCTCCTTTATTTTTGATGGAAGCGTAGCTGCATGACGTATTTGCAGTACTCAGGAAGCTGAATAGTCTAAGTGTAGATAAATCTCCTGGACCAGATGAAATGCACCCTTGTGTTCTGAAGGAAGTAGCAGTGGAGATTGCGGAGACATTAGGAATGATGTTTCAAAAGTCGATAGATTCTGGCCTGGTTCCAGAGGTCTGGAAGATTGCAAATGTCACTCTGCTATTTAAGAAGGGCAAGGAAGCAAATAAAAAATTATAGACCTGTTAGCTTGACATCGGTTGTTGGGAAGTTGTTCGAGTCAATTGTCAAGGATGAGGTTATGTAATATCTAGAGGCATTTGACAAGATAGGCAGAACTCAGCATGGTTTCCTTAAAGGAAAATCCTCCCTGAAAAACCTAGTGTAATTTTTTGAGGAAATTACAATTAAGCTAGACAAGGGAGATGCAGTGGCTGTTGTGTATTTGGATTTTCAGAAGGTCTTTGACAAGGTGCCACACATGAGCTTGCTAAACAAGATAAAAGCCCTTGGAATTATGGGAAAGTTACATAAGGGGATAAAACATTGGTTGATTGGCAGGAAACAGAGAGTGGGAATAAAGGGATCTCATTCTGGTTGGCTGCCGGTTACCAGTGGTGTTCCACAGGGGTCCGTGTTGGGGCCGCTTCTTTTTACGTTGTATATCAACGATTTGGATTATGGAATAGATGGCTTTATGGCTAAGTTTTCTGATGATACAAAGATAGGTGGAGACAATAGACAATAGACAGTAGGTGCAGGAGTAGGCCATTTAGCCCCAAGCCAGCACCGCCATTCACTATGATCATGGCTGATCATACACAATCAGTACCCCGTTCCTGCCTTCTCCCCATATCCCTTGACCCCACTATCTATAAGAGCTCTATCTAACTCTCTCTTTAAAGCATCCAGAGACTTGGCCTCCACTGCCTTCTGGGGCAGAGCATTCCACATATCCACCACTCTCTGGGTGAAAAAGTTTTTCTGCATCTCCGTTCTAAATGGCCTACCCCTTATTCTTAAACTGCAGCCTCTAGTTCTGGACTCACCCATCAGTGGGAACATGCTTTCTGCCTCCAGTGTGTCCAATCCATTAATAATCTTATAAGTTTTAATCAGATCCCCTCTCATCCTTCTAAATTCCAGTGTATATAAGCCTAGTCGCTCCAATCTTTCAACATATGACAGTCCTGCCACTCCGGGAATTAAAGTTGTGAACCTACGCTGCACTCCCTCAATAGCAAGAATGTCCTTCCTCAAATTTGGAGACCAAAACTGCACACAATACTCCAGGTGGGGTCTCACCAGGGCCCTGTACAGCTGCAGAAGGACCTCTTTACTCCTATGCTCAATTCCTCTTGTTATAAAGGCCAGCATGCCATTAGCTTTCTTCACTGTCTGCTGTACCTGCATGCTTGCTTTCATTGACTAATGTACAAGAACACCTTGATCTTGTTGTACTTCCCCTTTTCCTAACTTGACTCCATTTAGATAGTAATCTACCTTCCTGTTCTTGCCATCAAAGTGGATAACCTCACATTTATCCACATTAAACTGCATCTGCCATACATTCGCTCACTCACCTAGCCTGTCCAATTCCCCCTGCATTCTCATAACATCCTCCTGACATTTCACACTGCCACCCAGCTTTGTGTCATCCGCAAATTTGCTAATGTTACTTTTAATCCCTTCATCTAAATCATTAATGTATATAACAGCTGCGGTTCCAGCACTGAACCTTGCGGTACTCCACTGGGCACAGCCTGCCATTCCGAAAGGGACCCATTAATCGCTACTCTTTGTTTCCTGTCAGCCAGCCAGTTTTCAATCCATGTCAGCACTCTGCCCCCAATACCATGTGCCCTAATTTTGCCCACTAATCTCTTATGTGGGACTTTATCAAAAGCTCTCTGAAAGTCCACGTACACTACATCCACTGGCTCTCCTTTGTCCATTTTCATAGTTACATCCTCAAAAAACTCCAGAAGATTAGTCAAGCATGATTTTCCCTTCATGACTTTATGCTGACTCGGACTGATCCTTCTATTGCTATCCAAATATGTCGTAATTTCATCTTTTATAATTGACTCCAGCATCTTTCCAATACTGACGTCAGGCTAACCAGTCTATAATTCCCTGTTTTCTCTCTCCCTCCTTTCTTGAAAAGTGGGACAACATTAGCCACCCTCCAATCCGCAGGAACTGATCCTGAATCTATAGAAAATTGGAAAATGATTACCAATGCATCCACGATTTCTACAGCCACCTCCTTAAATACCCTGTGATGCAGACCATCAGGTCCTGGGGACTTATCAGCCTTCAGACCCAACAGTCTATCCAACACCGTTTCTTGCCTAATATAAATTTCCTTCAGTTCATCCATTACCTTAGTTCCTTTGGCCACTATTACATCTGGGAGATTGTTTGTGTCTTCGCTAGTGAAGACAGATCCAAAATACCTGTTCAACTCATCTGCCATTTCCTTGTTCCCCATAATAAATTCACCCATTTCTGTCTTCAATAGCCCAATTTTGGTCTTAACTATTTTTTTGCTTTTCACATGCCTAAAGAAGCTTTTACTATCCTCCTTTATATTCTTGGCTAGTTTACCTTCGTACCTCATTTTTTCTCCGCGTATTGCCTTTTTTGTTATCTCCTGTTGCTCTTTAAAAGCTTCCCAGTCCTCTGGCTTCCCGCTCATCTTTGCTATGTTATACTTCTTCTCTTTTATTTTTATACCGTCCTTTTCTTCCCTCATCAGCCACGGCCGCCCCTTACTCCTCTTAGGATCTTTCTTCCTCTTTGGAATGAACTGATCCTGCACCTTCTGCATTATTCCCAGAAATACCTGCCATTGTTGTTCCACTGTCTTCCCTGCTAGGGTATTGTTCCATTGAACTTTGGCCAGCTCCTCCCTCATAGCTCCATAGTACCCTTTGTTCAACTGTAATACTGACACATCTGATTTTCCCTTCTCCTTCTCAAATTGTAGGTTAAAACATATATTATGGTCACTACCTCCTAATTGTTCCTTTACCTCGAGGTCCCTGATCAAATCCAGTTCATTACACAACACAAAATCTAGAATTGCCTTCTCCCTGGTAGGCTCCAGTACAAGCTGTTCTAAGAATCCATCTCGGAGGCACTCCACAAACTCTCTTTCTTGGAGTCCAGTACCATCCTGATTCTCTCAGTCTACCTGCATGTTGAAATCCCCCATGACAACTGTATCATTACCTTTGCGACATGCCAATTTTAACTCTTCATTCAACTTACACCCTACATCCAGACTACTGTTTGGGTTCCTGTAGATAATTCCCATTAGGGTCTTTCTACCCTTAGAATTTCTCAGTTCTATCCATACTGACTCTACATCTCCTGATTCTATGTCCCCCCTCGCAAGAGACTGAGTATCATTCCTCACCAACAGAGCCACTCCACTCCCTCTGCCCGTCAGTCTGTCCTTTCGATAAGACATATGCCCTTGTATATTCATTTCCCAGGCCTGTCCGCTTGAAGCCATGTCTCTGTTATTCCCACAACATCGTACTGGCCAATTTCCAACTGAGCCTCAAGCTCATCTACTTTATTCCTTATACTTCATGCATTCATATATAATACTTTTAATTCGTTACTCCCCTCTCCTTTCATATCAATTCCTATTTCACTTGACCATACTGTATGATCTCTTCTTGAGCTTTCTACTCCATTGATTCTGTTGTCCTTTTTAACTTTTCTTATTTTCACTTTCCCTTTAACTCTATTCTTATATATCCAGTTAATCCCCTCACCCCCCCCCCCCACTACTTAGTTTAAACACATCAGTGTTGCAGCGGCAAACCTGTCTGCCAGAATGCTGGTCCCCCATCTATTAAGGTGCAACCCGTCCCTTTTGTACAATTCATCCCTACCCCAAAACAGATCCCAGTGGTCCAAGAATGTAAATCCTTGCTTCCTGCACCAGTTCCTCAGCCACACATTCAGATCCATTATCTCCCTGTTCCTGCCCTCTCCAGCATAAGGAACAGGAAGCAAACCAGAGATAACCACCCTGGAAGCCTTCTTCCAAGTTCTCTGAAGTCCCGCTGCAGAATGTCCTTCCTCTTCTTCCCGATGTCATTTGTGCCAACATGTACTACCACTTCCTGCTGTTCACCTTCACCCTTGAGGATTCCCAACAATCGGTCCATGATGTCCTGGATCCTAGCACCAGGGAGGCAACACACCATCCTTAAATCTCGCCTGTTGCCGCAGAAACCACTTTCCGTACCTCTTATTATGGAGTCCTCTACTACTACGGCTCTTCCTGATGTCTGACTCCTCGGCTCTGCTTCTGCTCCAATTGGAGAGGCCAGTAGTGCTGAGGAAACAGAGAGTCTACAGAGAGACTTGGATAGTTTGGGGGAATGGGCAAAGAAGTGGCAAATAAATTACAATGTTGGAAAGTGTACGGTCATGCATTTTGGTAGAAGAAATAAACGGGCAGACTATTATTTAAATGGAGAAAGAATTCAAAGTTCTGAGATGCAATGGGAATTGGGAGTCCTCGTTCAGGATACCCTTAAGGTTAACCTCCAGGTTTAGTCGGTGGTGAAGAAGGCGAATGCAATGTTGGCATTCATTTCTAGAGGAATAGAGTATAGGAGCAGGGATGTGATGTTGAGGCTCTATAAGGCACTGGTAAGACCACTTGGAATACTGTGTGCAGTTTTGGGCTCCTTATTTAAGAAAGGATGTGCTGACATTGGAGAGGGTTCAGAGAAGATTCACTAGAATGATTCCGGGAATGAGAGGGTTAACATAGGAGGAACGTTTGAACGCTCTTGGACTGTACTCTTTGGAGTTTAGAAGAATGATGGGGGGACCTCATAGAAACATTTCAAATGTTAAAAGGCATGGACAGAGTGGATGTGGCAAAGTTGTTTCCTGTGGTGGGGGAGTCTAGTATGAGAGGACATGACTTGAGGATTGCAGGGCACCCATTCAGAACAGAGATGTGAAAAAAAGTTTTTAGCTAGAAGTTCGCGAATTTATGGAATTTGTTGCCACGGGCAGCATTGGAGTCCAAGTCATTCGGTGTATTTAAGGCAGAGATTGACAGGTTTCTGAGTAGTCAGGGCATAAAAGGTTATGGTGAGAAGGCGAGAGAATGGGACTAAATGGGAGATTGGATCAGCTCATGATGAAATGGCGGAGCAGATTCGATAAGCCGAATGGCTGACTTCTGCTCCTTTGTCTTATGGTCTATTTGTCACAAGGCTCTCTGTCCCCTTTCTGTATTCCAACTCCTCCCATTATTCAGTCAGAACATTCCTGATTTGTACCCCTAAATCATCTACAAGCATTTTTATAATGTCCCTTAAACCTCATGGAAAATTCAGTCATTGTTGAAAGGACGTAAATGGGGCAATATCCATTGTTTTCAGATATATTTTAAAAAATCCAATTTCTGCAGTAGTTTGCGCTGATGGTTATGTTTCCTGATCATTCTGTAAACTTGACTCTGTAATTTTAGGGCTTTATCCTTTGGTTGTGGATTTTCTATAGCCATAAAAAAATAGCTTAAGGCACATAATTTAAACAAAATGTCGACATCTAACAAAAGCCCCAGGCAACTGAAGCTCTACATTTTTCCTCATTTATGTGTTCAGCACTTGAAATAAAAGCAAGCATATCTTTTTATATTGATGAAGCAATATAGTTAAAATATTGAAGTACCCTTTAGTTATAGCAGAGGTGGTAGTTTTACTTACTTACTGTTCATTACGCCACTGGTGTTTAGGGCAGCATGAAGGTCCTCCAGCATTGTCTGTCCCTTCAATCGCACACAGATAAAGAAGGATTCTTCATTGCTGTTTCTCTAACAACTTTTTTTGACCAATGAGGGTTGTTATCCCTGAGCTGAACCCCCAAACCTGGAGGACAGTGTACCATTCTTAGCCTGGCTTTTACCCTTTGACCTGGGTGACCCTACCAAGATCCAGCCAGTGTAGCTTTCTGGGCCGTGGAGGCAGACAAGCCTCCAAATCCAATGACAGGGTTGTGGTCCTCTTGGAGGAGATGGTGGTGAAGTGGTTCATTTACTGCACTTCTGCCTGAATGAGAGATCTGGATACATGACTCTGAACCTCACCTTGGCAAATTGGTAGGCTCAAGGCAACCCACCGAACTCTGCTTTCTTTGAAGTGTGCGTATAAAAGCCATCAAAGTCATGTCATTTTCTCCAAGATCAATAATTAGCTAAGGAAAGTAGCAGGAGTGAAGCCTTTTGTGAACATGGTTTGACAACCTTCAACTCTGTGTATTTGATGCCTTCCGGGCTGCCTCAAGTGACAGCAATCATATCAGCCACTGTAATTTACATTTATAGTCATCCAGCCAGTTCTGTTATTGTATCACTTTGAGGCTCTCTGTGAATAAATATATAAGTATTTACACATTATAGAACATGGTGGAACCAGTGCCTGCATATGACCTTCAATGATAGATCCATTCCAGGAACCCCAACTCCCAGGGCTGAGCTTCAGTGTGCTTTAAGGTGTACAGACAAACTGCTTATTCTTAGACACTTAGCAAGTCTTTTACAAGTCAATAATACTCCTAATTCTTGATGGAGTTCTAACTTTAAATACTTTGTCCCTTGATCCTGCTTATCCATTGTAGATCGTCTGTAGACTGAATTAAATGTTCTCATTGCCATCACATTTTATGGGTTTTTAGTGTAAAATGATCCTGCTCTCTAAACTACCATATTAATTGAAGCACCTTTAAATTAGTTTTTAATGTGATGGCCTTCCTATATGATTCAATTGTATCAGTTTTCCTTTCCATTTATTACCAGTCAATTGCCGATGTGAAGCAATATAACGACTGTGGTTGGCATTACACTCATTTATGATGCATGTGGATGTCCATTAGTGAACTGACACACAGTACCAAGTTAAAATTATTCATTTTAATGAGATATGGCATGGCTAAAGAATGGATGGAGATGCTTGCATTATTTTCTGAAGACCTTGGAAGTAATATGCTGCAGTAACCATTGAAGACAATGATTATTGTTCTGTAAGTTCAATATTGTTTAATCATCCAGGTTAAATATGCATTTGGTGATGATTGTTCTTCTATCATTTAAAATGAAGTCTGAAGTCAAATCTTTCATGTTTATCCTTGACATTATAGGATAAATCACCTATTCCAATAGATAACCCCTTATACCCACTAGTCTTTGTATCCAAAATACTAAAACACTCTTTCGATGAGTGAAGATTGTGGAAAGAAAGCCAAGCGTTTCAAACTAAGTAAGTTTTTTCTTGACAATTCTGTTCCTTTTAATAGGCTTAGATGCTCACATATTCTGAGAACCTTTAAAGGTGTTTTGCTACTGGTTTGCTACTTGTAAAACTAAGATTAGTATGTAGTTAAGAAAAGTAATTTTATAAAACACTTCATAAATGTGCAGTAACTAAGAGAATGTATAGCATATAAATATCATTATTATTACTTCAGCATAATTTAGAGTACATAGATATATACATTAATAGATAATATATGCATACAAAAATGTATAACCTGTTACTGCCTTTCTTATTATGTACATAATAATTCCTTAGTTCTAACAAGCTACATATCTATGCAGTAGAGCCAAGTCGTCTCAGATTTCAGTTCATGCACCTGAGTGAGATTAAGTCTGCTGCTATATCTTAAGTGATCTCATTTTTTTTTTACTCCTCGTTATGTTGCTGGTGTTTAGGGCAGCAAGGAAGATCCTCCATCTCTGGTGGTGTTCAGGGCTTTCCTCACCATGTCAGTAACTTCCTCTCAGTTTTTACTACCCTCAATCATACAAGCCCTGCATGGAGACTCAGGAATACTAATACGCTCGGATGCAGAAGGATCCTTCATTGCTGTTTCCATAACAATTTTAAACCTGGAGGTCTGGTGGACCACTCTTAGTCTAGCTTCCATCCTTTAACTTGCTTGGCATGGTTGACTCTAACAAGAGCCAAAGCATAAAGCCCTGACTCCACCCAACATAGCTCTCCAGGTCACTGAGGTGTGCAAGTATCCAAGCTACATGTATCCAAGTTTCCAAGTGCAAGTATCCAAGCTGGAGTCCCCTTTGAGGAAGTGATCTATTATTTAGCTTCATATTGGTATAAGTGGTATCGAGTGGTAGTTTGATCGTGGTCCATGATGATCTACAGCTGTATTGTACTGATGGTTTTTTTTTGCTTTATCAATATTTAACTTCAGTAAGCTTTGCACCTTAAACCAGAGCCTGAAACATTCTGATTATCAGTATTATATGTGACGTGCATATACACCTCCACATGTGATTATAATGTGAACTAATATACATTTGGACTGTTAAAGAAGTTTAAGGTATGGAATTGGGAACTCATGCTTTTTGTGACAGGAGTCACAAACCAATTTGTGAATCTGGTTTGGAAACATAAAATACAATGAATAATGATATGGCTTTGTGAGTGACTTCAAATAAATATTGAATATTAAAACAATGCAGGGCAATTAACAATGCACAAAGTACTACAGTGTCCAATTATTCTCTTGTACATACAGTATACTTGATCTCTACATTGCAATATGGTTAAAGCCCAAGTAACTTGAGCAGTTATTGAAGCATAACACACAGAATCTAAATGGACCAATTAAAATAAAATTGACATTTCAGGCATTTTATTAATTAATTGCACTAAGGCAAGATTTCAGAGTGAATCTGTGTAATTGCTTTGATTTATGGAGTTATGGGCATTGTACATGCTGCTGGACGTAGTGATGGATACGGCTGGAGTGCTGCACAAACGAGAGAGAATAAACAAATGGGATTGACCAGCAGTTAAACTTTCAGCAAACCAAAATCAATAATCAATCATAAATCATCTCTGTTAGGGAAAGGTGCTCCTAAGGTTGAGTGCTGGTAATGTCATTAATTTTAACTGGATACTTTTATTTATTTGTCAATAAAATGAGCAACTGCTTACCTGCACAATAAATGATCTGATCGGCATTATTTCCAGCCCTTTTATAAATGTAACATTAGGAGTGAAATCAAAGATCTTATACTCTTTGATGAATAATTTCAGATCATTTAACATTGAACATTTGTCCTTTATTTCAAGAGCTGAAGCTGGTCTGCAAGCCTGAGATCAGTAGGCAATGCTGAGAATTTCCACATTAAGGGAATTGTAGACTCAAGATAGATTTGCCTATGATTCACAATGTTACAAATCAGGAAATTTGATCCATGGGACCATGTGATGGAGAGCACTCCTTACACAAACGCATTTGCACACACAGACATTGCCTTGTCATTCTGCAGTCATTGCACTGAGTGTAAACACTTGTGTCTTCCCCAGTATATCTTCATAATGGGTCATAAACTGACTGATGCTTTATGGTGCCTTCCAACTATTCATGGCAGAACATTCCATTTCTTCAGTAATGGGACTGTGTAATGGTGTATATGTTGTTTGTATACTGTACTTAAGATAGATTTAAAGTAGATCCTTTTGTTTATTTTGTAATATGATTGTAACAACATTTTTGGTGTGCATTATATTCTAATTCCTGTGTAATCTAAAGTTAACTTTGTGGATAAGGAATGATGGTATGTCCTGGTGCCTAATAAAACGGAGTGGATCACCCTCTCTAGGAGAGAGTGATCAGGTCTGCCAGGAGTTCACACCAGACAAAGTATGAAGCTATTATTGCGTTTTCTGATAGATAACTTTTTGTAAAAATTCACAGTTTTCTTTTTGCTATTTTTGTTAATTTTTCTAAATTTGATTTTTGATGCACTTGATAAAAACCCTTGCACCAAAGTGCTAAGTGACTTCACCCATTTTTTTTACTTTGGTCATAACCCATGATTCACAGACTGTAAAATCCCACCTAGAATTTGCCCTTCACACACACACTCACTCCTGCTGGCTGCATTGGCTTGTCTTGACTCTGAATATCCTGAACACATGTGTCACCTGACAGTTACCATCACCACAGGGAAAGTAGCAATAATACTAAAGTGGAGTTAATAACCTGAGCATGATGGTTAGATAGAGATTTTCTAGTAGCTCCTCTGATTAGTCCCTGATGCTAATACTGTACATTGCTATAATAGTGTTTCTAGGATCTTACGTCTGCATAAGTTCCATTGCATTACCTGAGGTACTTGTGGTTCAGGCACAGAGCTCATTACGAATACTGGGAGTAGTGATAGATGTCGGTCACGGAAATATAACGAAATGAGAGCCAGAAAAACTGACTGAAACTATCACAGATTTTCTCAGGGTTTGTGGAAATCACTATGCATATGTAGAATACATTTCATCAAACTGAAGTCAGCTGAGAAAACCCAAATGGACCTGAACTTGAGATTACTTCCAATTTGACAATTTACTTCAAACAAATACAAGAATTGTCAATGTAATGCTGTTTGACTACTGAACATGTATGACCTTGGTTTTTGATACTCAAGGTATTAAAATTGGCATGTTCCCTTCAGTTCTGTTGCTTAGCTGCACTCCTACCATACATTTGTTGAAAATGAGGTGCAACATTCATCCCGGAACACCGAAGAATGTATCTTGATAGTGAGATGCTTTTGCTGGGCATTAGTCTGTTCTGCAATTAGCTCTGAGGTGAAAAAGTTCTTTAGCAGCATGGCCATGAAGCAAATGTAAAATGGAAACAAGCTTAAATAGAGAAAGGTCAACTTTGAATCAAATTTTGCGACAATGGCAGAAGGAGGATACCATTTCACACATTACTCACCAAACCCTATTCCACACCTTCTGTCTGATTGCTGGCCTCATCAGTTACCTCAGGACCTACAGGAGTAAATCATCCTCAATCCTCCAAGTCCATATAAGAAGAGAAGAAGAATTTTTTTAGAAGGTTAAAACAAGCTGCTGTCTTAAAATTAATCACTTTGTGAACTAACATTTTTAAATTTTGCTGAGGGCTAATTTGCTTTTATTTAACACAATTAATGCTGAATGATGAGAGAATGAGAGGTGACCTCACGGAAACCTATTCAAAGGTTGAAGGGCCTTGATAAAGTAGATATGGAGAGGATGTTTCCAATGCTGATGGAGCCTAAGGCCAGAAGACACAGCCTCAGAACAGAGGGGTGTCCTTTTTGAATGGAAATGAGATCAAGATGGCGGTGCAACGCAGCAGCTTGCAGCAGCCACTCCTGAGCCGATATCTGTATCTGTATTTGTATTTGTTAAGCAGGGTGCCATGGTCAATCCTAATCTGATGTAAAATGGACATGGGAGCACGGAGGAACATCTGGAAATCTCCAGGAAGTCCTTCTTCATCACTGCTGCTATTGTGGGGTCCGGGTCTCTGCTGAGAAGAACAGGCCCCCAGTCCTCGGGGTCGTGTTGCTGGTGGCCGTTGGCGGGGTCGTCTTAATACGCTCGGCAGAGGATGGTGCTCAGAGAAGCTGCGCCAGAGGGGGTGGTCGGAGGCTCGGAGGTTTGACGGACTCAGAGTCTTCTGCGGTCGGAGAGCTTTCACTGTGTGCTATGTCTACAAGGCTGGGTTTGACAGAGCTTTCATTGTTTGCTGCATCTGCAAGGCTGAGTTTGGCAGTGCTGTGGAAGTCTATAGCAGGGATATTCCCTTCTGCCACCTGCGTGGGATGACAAGTCTGTCGGGATCCTGAGGACTTGTGGAAACTGTGTGGTGGTTTCTTTTGAACTTATAGTCTTTTAACATCTTTGGACTATTTTTACTGTGCCCATGGTCTGTTTTTATATCAATTATGCTATTATTTGCACTGTTGTAATTATATGTTGTAGCTGTGTGGTTTTGTGCAGGTCTTATAGCTTTAGTTTTTGCTCTTGTTTTGTCTGGTGGATTTGGAGCTCCTTTCTGGGAAACGTGCTAAGATGGTAGCGCGATATTAATACGCAGTAGCCTCTCCAGACTCGGGATTGAAGATTGCCAAACGTTATGTGGATTTTCTGGTGTAGTCTGTTTTGTCACGTGCTTTTGTGATATCATTCCGGAGGAACGCAGTCTCATTTTTTAACTGCATTGCATTTGTGGTTTCTAAATGACAATAAACTGAATCTGAATCTGAACCTGAATTACTTCAGTCATAGACTGGTGAATCTGTGAAATTCATTGCCATGGGTGGCTGTGGAGTCCAAGTAATTAGGTATATTTAAAGCAGAGGTTGATAGATTCTTGATTAGTCAAGGCATGAAGGGATATGCGGGAGAAGACAGGAGATTGGGGCTGAGAGGTAAAGTAGTTCAGTCCTGATGAAATGGCGGAGAAGACCCAATGGAGCAAATGGCTTAAATCTGCTCCTATATCTTATGGAGTTTTGGTATTATTTATGAATTTATTCCTACCTAACTGTACACCAAACCGTGGTTAAACAATACACAAAGTAACTGGTATAACTCAGATATGACAATCAATCACAATCCTGCTTAAAATACAAAATATATGTTTTAATTATACATTTACTTTGTCACCATGTTGTAAGTCATCATTGGTCTTGAAATTCTGCACGCCAGTTGACTCATTCATGTATTAGTTGATATCAAGGGTTTAGGGCTAACGGATGATTTTCCATGAAACCAGGACACTGCTAAAAAATATACGGGCCCTGAGATGGCTACAAAGGATGGAAATACTTTTCAGGAGCACCACATGCAAAAAGGTCCATATGTTTGTCAACAAATTAGAAGAACGAGCAACAGGTTTTGCATCTGGGATATAGTGAGGACCATTGGTGACCTTTGCGTTATTTTGTTAACAGTTAAACAATATACTTTTCTTCAGACTGGTGTTGCAATGGTTTAGCAAAGACCATTCCCTCATCATTGACAAATATATCCACTATTACAAATTCTTTTATCAGAGTCGAACACCTCCACTCAATCCACATAAAGCAAGCCTCCCAGTATCCGAACATTTTAATTCCAATTCTCATCCACATTCTGAAATGTCAGTCCATGGCCTCCTCTTGTGCCAAGACGAGGTCACCCTCAGCGTGGAGGAGCAACTCCTTATATTCCATCTGGGTAGCCTCCAACTTAATGGCATGAGTATTGATTTCTCTTTCTGGTAAAAAAATCCTTCCCTCCCCCACATCCCCCCACCTTCTTCAATTCCCCATGCTGGCCTCTTACCACTGAGATTAATAAAAGTAGATTTAAGCATAATTGCTCAAAGCATGGGGAAGGAGATAGGTTTTAGAAAAACCCTGAATAGGGCCAGAATGAAAAAATGGTGGAGAGGATTAAAAAGGAAATTTCAATCAATTTAAGATCTCAGTGGCTATATGCAGGAAAACAAAATGCAAAGCTATTAAGTTCTTGCTGATTAAAAAGTACTCTTTCAATCAAGGTTAGTGGCTGGATTTAAAAGATGAGGTGAAAACATATGTGACTGGCATAAAGCTGAGGGGGCAGATGTGGATTACGGTTCACCCCCACCCCCCAGTTTAGGATGTTTGTACTTCATCCAGTATGCAGCAGGAAGTAAGAGACACCAGCAGCTGGCTCTCCATCTCTTTCTGCATTCCACTTTGCAACACATTGCCGGGAATAAACCCTGCACTAATCTGGCTCTTCTTTATTCAATTATTGGCTGATGATCATTATCTTTTGGCCCAATTGCTGTGGCTTCCAAATATTTCTTTGTCATAGAGAATAATATAGAATAGATGGCTCATTAAATTACTGACTAATAGAGAGGTTTATAGCTTTTTAAAACTAGCTGCTGCTGAAATCAGTTAAAATAATTAAATGATTTTGCTTATCACTGATAAAAGTTAGATAGTGCTGTCCATAACTGGAAAGGCTGTATTCTTATCTATCCTGGTCTATTCTAATTATTAAACATGAACTGTGATCTTCACACCCCAAACCACATTTGTCAGTGTCATTACTATCAACACCGAGCAGAGTTTTGTCATAATCGATTCATTAACACTTCATACAAGGTTGACTTGAAGGTTATTCTCATGTGAAGAAGGAAATCAGGAGAGCTGTTTAATCTGACCAAGCTATGAGTTTTACTCTGAATTTCAGTAGAATTTAGCCAACATAGTTGTAATCAGAGTCAGAAAGATACATATATACAAACGTATATGCATACACACACACACTGTATATATAGAAAAGGCTGAAGACAAAGTTGGTAAAATGAGTTCCATTCACAGGTCTTCCCCAGGTTATGGCAGGGTTTTGGTCCTGCAAACTGTTCATAACTCAGATAGATTACAAGTCAGAAATATAACCAGTAACCAGGTTCCCAGACAGCAGTAGATGCCTGCAGCCCTGCATCAGCCAGCAAACCCACCCTACCTGTCTCCTTTTCAAGACCAGAACCCTGCCATAATCTGATAACCTATAAATGGTACTCATTTTATCAACTCAAAGTCTGCAGTCCTTACATATGGTCTGTAGTCTTTGACTAAAAATGAAGGGAAATACTCATTTATTTGTTCAGGCTGTGCAGTAGTTAGCTGTTTGTAACCTGGGGGGGACCTGTACTTCTGAATTTGTATCAAACATTCAACACCTGAATATTTTTTTGACAAATAAAACATCTAATAAGGGATAAGTACTGTCTAATAACGAGGACCTTGCTTCAAATGGTAGCAAGCATTCCAGAGATCAAGAAGAGTAGTGTGATCTGCCTCAATAAACATCACTGGACCTCTCATATCTATTGTAACCAAATGTTTCAAGAGGTTGGTTATGGCTTGAATTTGTTCATGTCTGAACAAGGACCTGAATCTCCTGCAATTTCTCTACTATCTACAGCACATCATGTCCTCACTTTAATGGAAAACAGGGTAACATGCCTTAATGAATATTGCGCAGTAGCTCTGACACCTACAATGATGACTACCTTTTACAGGTAGGTCATGGCATAAATTAACCCCAGATTCCCAGGCAAACTCAACCCATTGCAATTCATCCACTGCCAAAATAGAGGTCATTACTGATGCCATCTCTCTGACCCCACACTTCAGTTTGGAACATGTAAACAGTAAAGACATCTGCATTAGACTATTGTTTATTAGACCATAAGACCATAAGACATAGGAGCAGAACTAGACCTTCTGGCCCATTGAGTCTGTTCTGCCATTCAATCATGACTGATGCTTGTTTTTCTCTTCCTCAACCCCAGTCCCTGGCCTTCTCTCCATAACCTTTGATGCCATGTCCAATCAAGAATTTATCAATCTCTGCCTTAAATACATCTAACAACCTAGCTTCTACAGCTGCATGTGGCAACAAATTCTACAAGTTCACCACCCTATGGCTAAAGAAATTTCTCCACATCTCTGTTTAGAAAGGATGCCCCTCTTTCCTGAGGCTGTGCCCTCATGTCTTAGACTCTCCCACTATGAGAAACATCCTTTCCACATCCACTTTGTCTAGTCCTTTCAACATTCAAAAGGTTCCAATGATATCCCCCCTCATCCTTCTGAATTCCAGTGAATACAGACCCAGAGCCATCAAATATTCCTCATATGATAACAATTTCATTCCTGAAATCACCTTCGTGAAACTCCTCTGGACCCTTTCCAATGCCAGCACATCCTTTCTAAGATGAGGGGCCCAAAACTGTTCAGAATTCTCAAGGTGAAGCCGCAACAGTACCTTATAAAGCCTCAGCTCTTGTATTCTAGACCTCCTGAAATGAATGCCAACATGGCATTGCCTTCTTCACAACCGACTCGACCTGCAAGTTAACCTTTAGAGTGTTTTGCACAAGGACTCCCAAGTCCCTTTGCATCTCAGAATTTTGGATTTTCTCCCCATTTAGAAAATGGTCCGCACATTTATTTCTACTACCAAAGTGCATAACCATGCATTTTCTGACATTGTATTTCATTTACCAGTTTCTTACCCATTCTCCTAATCTGTCTAAGTCCTTCTGCATCCTACCTGTTTTCTCAGCACTACCTGCCCTTCCACCAATCAATGTATCACTTGCAAGCTTGGCAGCAAAGCTATCTATTCCATCATCTAAATCATTGATGTACAGCATAAAAAGAAATGGTCCCAACACCAACCCCTGTGGAACACCACTAGTTAATGGCAGCCAACCAGACGAGGATCTTTTTGTTCCCACTCACTGTCTCCCACCAATCAGCTAATGTTCTAACCATGTTACTAACTTTCCTGTAATACCATGCGATGTTAACTTGGTAAGCCGCCTCATGTGCGGTACCTTGTCAAAGGCCTTCTGAAAGTCCAAGTACACAACATTCACTGCTTCCCCTTTATGTATCCTACTTGTAATCTCCTCAAAGAATTCCAACAGGTTTGTCAGGCAGTATATTTCCTGAAGGACACAATGCGGATTTTGTACCATCTTGACCTGTGTCTCCAAATACTTCATCACTTCATCATCTCATACTAAACAATTGACTCTAACATTTTCCCAAGCACTAAGATCGAGCTAAGTGGTCTATAATTTCCTTTCTGCTGCCTTCCTCCTTTCTTAAACAGTAGAGTAACATTTGCAATTTTCCAGTACTCTGGCACCATGCCAGAGTCCAATAATTTCTGAAAGATCCTTTCTAATGCCACCACAATCTCTAATGCTACCTCTTTCAGAATCCGAGGGTGCCATTCATCTGGTCTGAGTGATATACGTACCCTTAGGTCTTTCAGCTTTTTGAGCTCCTCTCTCTTGAATTAGTAACTGCATCCACATGTCTTCCTTCATACTCTACAACATCAGGCATACTGTAGTGTTTTTCAGAGTGAAGACTGATGCATTTAGTTTATCACCCATTTCCTTGTCCCCTGTTATTCTTTCTGCTGCCTCATTTTTAGCAGTCCTATGTCCACACTCATTTCTCTTTTATTTTTAACATACTTGATAAAGTTCTACTATTCACTTTGATATTAATTGCTAGCTTGTTTTTATATTTCATCTTTTTTCTTCTAAGGATTTTTTAGTTGCTGTCTGTACATTTTCCAAAACTTCCCAATCCTTTATCTTCCCACTAATTTTTGCTTTGCTGTATGCCCTTTCTTTTGCTTTTATGATCGTCTTGACTTCCCTTGTCAGCTGTGGTTGTACTATTTTACCATTTGACTATTTCTTCATTTTTGGAATACATATGCCCTACACCTTCCTCATTTTTACCAGAAACACACAGCTTTGCTGCTTTGCTGACATCCTTGCCAACAGCTCCTTCCAATTTTCTTTGGCCAACTCCTCTCTCATACCATTGTAATTTCCCTTACTCCACTGAAATAATGTTACATCAGACTTTACTTTCTACCTATCAAATTTCAAGTTGAACTCAATCATATTGTGATTACTGGTTTCTAAGGGTTCTTTTACCTTAAGCTCTCTAATTGCCTCCGGTTCATTACATAACACCAAATCCAGTTTAGCGGATTCCCTAGCATCTCAATGGCAAACTACTTTAAAAAGGCATCTCTTAAGCATTCAACAAACTCACGCTCTTGAGATCCGTTACCAACCTGATTTGCCCAATTGTCTTGCATGTAAAAATTTCCTATGACTACCATAACATTGTCCTTTAGACTTGTCTTTTCTATTTCCTGTTGTAGTCTGTGGTCCACCTCCCAGCCATTGCTGGGTGGCCTGTATTTAACTGCCATCAACGTCCCTTTACCTTTGCAGTTTCTTAATTCAACCCACAAGGATTCAACATTTTCCGATCCCATGTCACATCTTTCTACTGATTTGATTCCACTCTTTACCGGTAGAGCCACACCACCCCACTGCCTCTGAAATAACGTGTAACCTTGGACATTCAGCTCCCAACAACAACCACCCTTCAGCCATGATTCAGTGATGGGCACAGCATCATAGCTGACAACCTGCAATAATGCAACAAGATCATCCAACTTATTTCTGATATTGCGGTCATTTAGATACAACACCTTGAGTACTGTATTTGCTATCCTTTCTGATTCTGCATCTCTAATGTTTTGATACTCATCCTGTTGGCTGCAACTAAGTCCCATCTAAGTACCATCCCATATTGACTACAGCTCCACCTTGAATGCTATAATTCAAAGCAGACACATCTCCAAACTCCAAAACACACAGTTTTAACACCTCCCTTTTTAACAATTGTGACTTTCAAACCAACAGACCACAGTCAGTAAGGATAGGCCGCAAAACCTCAGCTATAGTTAACCTCAACACTGGTGCCCCATGAACTACGACTTCTCTGATCCCTATACACTCATGACTGGTTTGGCACAACCAAGAAGGGCCAAAAGGCCTGTTTCTGTGCTGCAAAGTTCTGTGGTTCTATGGTTCTATAACCGCAGGAATAAGTTCTGCTCTAAAACCATCTGCAAGTTTGCACCATAGTGGACCGTATCTCAAATAATGTATGTCAGAGTACAGGAAGGGTGTAGAGAGCTGAGAGGCATGGCGTCATCTCAATAACCTTACACTCAATCTCAGCAAAACAAAAGAGCTTATCTTTGAATTCAAGAAGAGGGCCAATGCGCATACCCCTGTTTACATCAATAGTACTGAGTTCAAGAGGGTTGAGAACTTTAAGTTCTTAATAATGAACATCACCATTTGCCTGTCCTGGTCCAACAATGCCAATGTCAGGACCAGGCAGCTCTTCAGCAACTCTTTTTCTTCAGGCATATCCACTTTGACTCTCACCAATTTTTATCAATCCACAATAGAAAACATATTATCTGGATGAATATGGCAACAGCTGTCTTGGGCCACTCTGTACCTCCCTCTGCAACTGGATTCTTGACTTCCTCATTGGGAGACCACAATCTGTGCATATTGGAAATGAAACTACCTTCTTGCTAACAATCAACATGGATGCACTTCAAGGACATGTGCTTAGCCTACTGCTCTACTGTCTCTACACTAACTCTGTAGCTAAGTACAGCTCAAATACTAATGCACTAATGCACATTGGTGTTTGCAGAATCTCAGATGTTAATGAGGAGGCGTACAGGAGCTGGTTGAGTGATACTGCGGCAGCAAACTTGCACTCAACATCAGCATGACCAAAGGATTGATTATGAAATTCAGGAAGGGGAGGATGGGAGAACACACACCAATCGCCTTTGAAGAGCTAGTGGTAAAAAGAGTCTCTGCATCAACATTGTGGAGGATCTATCCTGGGCCCAAAACATTGATGCAATCACAAAGGAGGCATAATAGGACAAAATATCAATTATACTGGATATAGGAACTACTATGTCTGTTCAGAAGCTCACTGATTAAAATAGGAAAGCAAGAAGAATTAGACAAAGTCACAAAACATGATTTTTGTTATTTGGACAACTAAATGAGGTAAAATGGCTATCAGGATATTTTGCCATTTTGATCCTGTATTGCAAAGAGCAAGCTAATGAATGTAACCATCCAATCAGCAACTACTACCTGAAGAATTTGACCAAGCCACAAAATCAAGTAGCATTAACTGTCCTTAATAATGCTTTAGAAGGTCGGGCATCTTTTTGTAAATTTCTTCAGAAAAGCTGTTTGAGTGCAATTAAATGTAGTATGCAAAAGCAAAAATTAACAATACAGTCTCAGTATCTTGGCGATACCATTAATTGGAGTGACAAATTGAAAGATCTCTTTGCATCTATTAGTTCTGAAGTCGATACTGCACCTATTATTGGAGTCATTCAATGTGTGTGTAATCAATTGGATAATACATTTCCTGATGATGGGTTAAGAGAATGGCAAGCTTTTGTCCCTGTTGCTATTGCAAATGCAACCATTTTCGCATTTGGAAAAGAGAATGTTGCTCGACTGACAAAAGAATTATCAGTTACTATTACAGACTGTGATGAAAGCATTGCCTCAAAGATATTGCAGCAATATTGTGATTTAAATTTGTTGTTTCTGAAGAACTTAAGACTGGTTACATTTAGATATTCACTAATATGTTGAAGTATGTGCTTAGAAACAAAGAATTTGAAGAACTGTCTATTCTCCATGACATTGTTGGAACATTTCAAGGATCTCATGCTGACTGTGAATGTGGATTCAGACTTATGAATTCAATCAAATGTAAATCCAGTAAAAGACTTGAAATGGAATATTTGGTTGATCTAATGAGGATTAAGATGTAACTTCCATCTGGATGCAAAATTAATCTGGTCAAAGTTTAGAGATTATAGATTATTTTATAAAGTTAGCGAGAAAAAGTTCACAAAACAAAAGATTTTCTTTGTTGTACTGTATAGCAAATGAACACAAACGTACTTGTTTTTTGTTCAATTTTATTCTATTTATTCAAAGTATGCACATTACAATAAAAAAAAATAAAGTGCCACGCAGTTTTCAGGCCATGTAAAAATTTCCTACTCAAAGCAATAGTTGGTCCATGCAATTGTAAAACATTTTAGAGAGAACATTGAACACCCCCCACCCCCCATGTGTCTACCCTTTATTCACAAATGTATCCATTACTTTTTTTGGGCTTTCCCATTCATAGACATTGGTGTTTTCATACCAGGCTGTGATGCAACCAGTCAGGGCACCCTTCACTGTGCACCTATAGGTGTTAGCCAAAGTTTTAGTTGACATGCTAAATCAGTGCAATTTTCTAAGAAAGTGGAGGTTCTATTGTGCTTTCTTTGCAATGGCACTTATGTGCTGGGCCCAGGACAAATCCTCTTAAATTATAAAGCCAAGGAATTTAAAGTTGATGACCATATCCACTTCTGATCCCCCAATGAGGAATGTCTCCTGGGCCTCTGGTTTCTCCCTCCTGAAGTTAATAATCATCTTCTTGGTCTTGCTGACATTGACTGAGAGGTTGTTATTGTGGCACTACTCAGCCATATTTTCAATATAGTTTCTATATGCTAATTCCTCACCACCTTTGATTTGACCTACAACAGTGGTGTTGTCAGCAAACTTAAGCATGGCATTGGAGCTGTACTTAATCGCACAGTGATAGTATAAAGCGAGTAGAGCAGGGAGCTAAGCGTACAGCCTTGTGGTGATGGCGATTGTAGAGGAGAACTGATTGAAGTCTGCAATTGAGGAAGCTGAGGATTCAATTGTGCTGTAAAACAGTAAAAGAGCTGAAATATAAGAACAATTAATTCAAACTATATGATGTTATTTATAAATCCATTTGTGAAAAGTCTAAATTCAGGAATGTAAAGTCAGGAGAACACCCATCAGTCCTTATTGAGGGTCAGTGTAGAAAGGGTGAGCAGCTTCAAGTTCCCAGGTGTCAACATCTTGGAGGCTCTATCCTGCCTCTATCCAAAACACTGATGCAATCACAAATAAGACACACCAATGGCTCTTCTTCATTAGAAGTTTGAGGAGACATGTCATATCACCAAAGAGTCTTGTGAATTTCTATAGATGTACAGTGGAGGGCATTCTGACTGGTTGCAAAGTCCATTTTTCATTCAGATATTATCCTTCATAAATATTCTGATTGCATGCCACACTAAGAGTTAGTACTTCATGATTTAATTTCTGGACATATTGATTTTTATCTGCTTAGCCCACTCTAAGGAACAAGTACCTCAACATTTCCTGGAGATTAGATATTATTATATTCCACTCACTGTAATGGTGAATATGTTGAAAGACCTAAATTTAGATCTTACTAATGGGAAATACTTGCGATTAGAATTTTAACTTCAGGCATGAAATTGAAAAAAAGTATCAACTACAATTTGCCGATTATCTTTCTTCTCTGAATTTCAGTAATTTCAATGCTCCCTGACTCTGACATCTCGGAAACAGATATCTTCTGGAAGTCCATGTCACATCCACGGGATGTCCTATTTGCATCCCTAAATAATGAATCACTAATCACCACCAGTCTCTTCTGATCCACAGAGTCAGACTCAATGCCGGAGACCTATCACTGTGGTTTTCCCCTGGGAGATCAACATAGACCACCCCCCATAGAACAACAATATCCAAAGCAGTATACTGGTTATTAAGGGGATCAGTCACAGGGGTACGCTGCACTCTAGGCCTATTCCCTTTAACTCTCCTGACAGACATCCATCCACCTGCCTCCTACCACTTAAGAATTTTGAAAGGTAGAATTTAACTACACCTGTGTGATCCCTGCAATGTCCAGTGACATTGTGACCTTTGTCTCAGAGGCTGATGTCAGAACATTTTTCAAGAGACTGAACCCCCCTCAAGGCAACAGGCTCTGATGATATTCTTGGTAGCGCTCTGAAAATTTGTGGCAACTAATTGGCAGGAGTGTTCAAGGACATCTTCAATCCCTCACTGCTGCACTTGAGGGTTCCCATCTGCATCAAAAGGCGACAATTATCCAGTGCCCAAGAAGAGCACAGTGAGCTGTCTCAACAACTGTCACTTTGTGCACTTATATCTAATATGTTGAGGTACTTTGAGAGGTTGGTCATGGCAAGAAATAACTTCTACCTATGTAGGGACCTGGAGAAACTGCAATTTGTCTATTATGCCACAGTAGGTCTACAGTGGACACAATCTCATTGGTTCTTCCTGATTACTGTGACCTTGAAGCACCCAGACAATAGTAATATGATGTCAGGCTGCTGTCTATTGATTACAACTAAGTGCTCAACACAATCATACCCTCAGCTCTATTCAATGAGCTCCAAAGCCTGGGTATCTGTACATCGCTCTGCATTTGGATCCTTGCCTTCCTCACCGGTAAACTACAGTCTGTGCAGATTGGACATACCATCTCCTCCTCACTGACAATCAACACTGGTGCAGCTCAAGGATGCATGCCTAGCTCACTGCTCTACTCTCTCTATATACCCACAACTGTGTGGCTAGGCACAGCTCAAAGACTATCTATAAATTTGCCAGTGACAGAACTATTGACAGAATTTCAGATGGTGACAAGGAGTCATAGTGGAGGGAGATAGATCAGCTGGTTGAATGGTGTTTGCAACAACAAACTTTCACTCAATGTCAGTAAGAGCAAGGAATTGATTCTGAACTTTAGGAAGGGGAAAGCAAGGGAACACACACCAGTCCTCACCGAGGGGTAACCAGTGAAGAGGATAAGTTGTTTCAAGTTCCGGGCATCATCGTCTCTGAAGATCTAATCTGAGTCCAACATACTGATGCAATTACAAAGAAGGCACAACAGTAGCTATATTTCATTAAGTGTTTGAGGAGACTTGGCTATGTCACCAATGACACTCACTGATTTCTGTTGATGTACCATAGACACATTGTAACTGGTTACATCACCATTTGGTATGTAGAGGCCACTGCACAGGATCAGAATAAGTTGCAGAAAGTTGTAAAGATATTTAGCTCTGTCATGGGTAGTAGACTCCAGAGCATCCAGGACACCTTCAAAAGGTGAGGCCTCAGAAACATGGCATCCATCATTGACCCCATCACCCAGGATATGACCTCTTCTCAATGCTCCCATCAAGGAGCAGATACAGGAAGTTTCAGGAACAGCTTCTTCTCCTCTCCCATCAGATTCCTGAATTGAGAGTAAACCCATAAAACTACCTCACTGTATTTTTCTCACTTGGTGCGCTATACATATAGTACTTTATGTAATTTATTGTTTTTTATTATAATGTATTGCAATATATTGCAGTTGAAAAACAACAAATTTCATGGCTTATGTTAATAATATTAAACTTGATTCAGATTGCCTTTAGAGTTTCAAGTTTTTTATGTAAAAAGAGCAATCAATATACAACAACAGAAAATGGGCCAAGATAATATTCAGTCCCGAATTGATTTCAATAATTTGCCACCCAGTCAATGACGCAAAATTATTGAAGCTCTCTCTGTATAGATACTGTTTGCCATTTTCAGGATCCATAACCTAATGGTGCTCTTACACAACAGAAGTAGTTATTTATATGCCCTGAACTTCATGTCCACTTTCAGGTACCATGGTGTTCCTTTCATCTAAACAAACTGACAGATAACCGAGTGAAAAGGAAGCAAACCCAATCCATTGCAGTGGAGCCCCTGCTTATTTGTATCAGCTTCAGCAAACTGTGAGCTTCAGGTTTTGTCTCAAGGCTATGACCATCAAGCAGGTGTAGTATTATGAAGTTGTTATGAACTGTTGCCCTGATTTGATCAAATGGTTCATTTCACTGCTATGTTTTCTTTGTTATCAAAGACAAGAGCAAGAGATATGTTACTTTCACTGGATTCATTTTTAAAAAGTAAAGAATTTGCAACTAGCACCTCTGGCAAAACTATGATGATGATGATGATGATGATGATGATGATCATAATAATAATAATAATAATAATAATAATAATAATAATAATAATAATAATAATAATCTAACACATGACAGGATCCTTTAGCAACTTAACACAATCTAATTACTTACACAGGCACAATCAAGTGGTAAACATCATGCATCAAAATATTGCTTAAAATACAAACTCATAAATGCAATCACAACTTACTATAAATACAAGATTGATCCGGTTTTAGAATCAGAATACCACAGATTATATCATATTCGATCAGTAATTATGAATAGGTCAATAAATAACAACCATCCGGATATAGTAATATAGGATAATCAAGCAAGACCAACTTTCTTAATAGACATAGCCATTCCAAACACATAGGGCCTACAGAAATCAGTAAGTGAAAAACACTAGAAATATGCAGAATTAAAAGTGGAAATTCGAAGGCTATGGAACATGAACAGGGTATATATTGTCCCAATGGTAATATCTACAACAGGTGTCATCCCAAAGGCACTACACAATTGCATTAAAAAATTAGGGCGACAGAGCAATATCTATGTAAATCATCACTAATATAGTTTGAAAGTTCCTAGCAATTGAAAAATTAGCATGCTTGGCAATGCCTGTACCTCAGGTATTACAAGCTTGAGCTGAGAACAAACAAATGATATTATTTATAATAATAATAACAATAATACTAGAACACATTTCAAATTGCTTTACAATGAGATAAAGCACAAGCATAAAAATAAAAGACAAGAAGATGTTAGTTAAAAGCAAGGTTAAATAAATAGGTTTTGAGCTAGCATTTAAAAGTGTCAGCTCAGTCTGCATCCCTTATAGTTTTAGACATTGAGTTCTACAGTTTAGGAGCATAGTTCAAAGAGGCTAACCTGCAAATTATCTTTTGAAGTAGATTACATAAATTTAAGAGACCAGTGTAAAGACACCTGAGAGCTTGATCAGGGTTATAAAACAAAAGTGATTCTGCGATACACTCACAATCCAGACCACTGAGAGCTTTAAAAGCAGGTAAGAGAACTTGAAAATCAATTCTTATAGATACAGGAAGACAAAGCAGACTAATTAGGCCAGGACTGATATGCTCGCTTATCCTTGTTTTAGCTAGAAGTTTAGATGCAGCATTCTAAACAAATAACAACTCCCTCTGGTGCTCTTCCCGCTTCCATTTCATCCATGGTCTTCCATCTTCCCCTATCAGAATTCTTCTTCTCCAGTCCTTTATCTCTGTCATCAATTTACTTTCCAGCTCTTTAGTTCACCCATCTCCCCCATCCCGCTTTCACCTATCACCTACAGCCTTGGCTTTCTTCCTCCCATCCCCCTAAATTTACACAGATTTCTCATCTTTTACTCCTGTCCTGATAAAGGGTCTCAGCGGAAATCGTTCACTGTTTAGTCTTTTCCATGGATGCTGCCTGGCCTGTTGAGTTTTTCCAGCATTTTGTGTGCTTTGCTTGTGTTTCCAGCACCTGCAGATTTTCTCTTGTTTGTAATCTAGTCTATTCGATATAAAGGTGTGTATTTGTTGTTCAGCATCATTACATGACAGAAAGAAGTTTAAATGTATTGGCTTTGGGACCAATTAATAAAATTTCAGTATTACCTTCATTTACTTTTTAGGAAATAATTGCTCATCCATTTGCTTATTGCAGCCATACCAGAAGTCAGAGAAGAAATGGTGTTGACATTGCCTGGCTCAATCAAGATGTACAGTTAGGTGTCAACTGTATAACTGCGGAAATCAAGTTTATTCTCTCTAAAGATCTCTCCTAAGTGGAGTATGTATAAGGAGAAGAGCAGAGGACCAAGACAGCTTACCTGAGCAACAGTAAAAGTTATATCGTATCTTTTGATAAAATATTATTGTTTGATAAGGTTAATTTCTTTTGAATTTCTATAGATTCTCCCTGCCCTGTCAGGAGCTCCATTGTTTTCCATTGTGGCTTCAGATGTCCAGCATCTACATAATTCTGATTTTATATCTGAACAAGTACACTTTATTTTTTATCTACTTACTTGACTTAACAAAGATGGCCTTTCTCTTTCAATGTTGTAGAAAGAAATTATTCACAACATCTATTGATCTTGCAGTAACTACATCAACTAAAGCCAAATTAGAGATGAGTGAGCAAAGCTGAAAACAATTATTAACATAAATACATTGTGTATAAAATTCATTTATCATGATTTCTTCTTTTGACTGTGTTCTGCTAAAGTCTAATCAATCAGATTCACAGTCAGGTTTAATATCACCAGAACATGTTGTAAAATTGGTTAAAATTGCAGATGCAATACATGAGAAATATAGGAAAAAAAACTGAATTATTGTTAATAAGTACAATATATGTATTTTAAATAGTAAAGTTGAAATAAGTAGTGCAAAAACAAATAAATTTAAAAAAAACTAGCAAGGTAGTGTTCATGGGTTCAGTGTCCATTTAGAAATTGGATAACAGAAGGGAAGAAGGTGTTCCTGAATTGCTGTGTGTGCCTTCAGGCTTCTGTACCTTCTTCCTGACAGTAACAATGTGAGGAGGGCATGTCCAGGATGGTGGGGGTCCTCAATGATGGATGCTACCTTCCTGAGGCACAGCACCTTGACGATGCTTCGGATACTGTGGAAGCCTCTGCACATGATGCAGATGACTAGTTTTAAAACTTTTTCAGCTTACTTCGATCCTGTGCAGTAGCTCCCCCCCCCCCCCATCCATACTCGATGGTGATGCAGCTATGCAGAATGCTCTCTGTGGTACACCTGTAGAAGCTTTTGAGTATCTTAGGTGACAAACCAAATCTCCTCAAACTCCCAATGAAATATAGCCGCTGTCCAGTCTTCTTTATAGCTACATCAATATGTTGCTAGCAGGTTAGGTCCTCAGAGACATTGACACCCAGTATCTTGAACTTGCTCACTCTCTCCACTTCCGTTCCCTCTGGGAGGATTGGCTTGTGTTCCCTCATTCTAACCTTCTGAAATCTACAGCCAGCTCTTGGTTTTAATGACCTTGAGAGCAAGGTTGTTGCTCAACTAACTGGTATTGCTCACTCTTGTACTCCTTCTTGTCACTGTCTGAGATTCTACCAACAATTGTTTGTATCATTGGAAAATTCATCAGTGGTATTTGAGCTGTGCCTAGCCTCATAGGACTGTGGGAAAAATGGCTTAGAACACTGAGCTGTAATCAACAAACAGCATCCTAGCATCCTGACATAGGTATTTTTATTGTCCAAATTTGCTCCAGTAGTAAAGAACTGACATTCAAGTCTGTTCTTTGATAACAATTTTAATGGCAGAATTACCTTAATTAAAATTGCATTATGATTTGGGAATAATTTAATGGTTAAGATAAAGGAAGTATAATAATTATTTAGATCACTCAAATGTTTGGATTGGATCAATTACTTAATACCCAGTTAGTGACATCAACCAAGCACATGGATGCTTGTCCTCTTCCAAGCCCTATTTAGATATCTTCCTCACAGGAAAACAAACAAGGATAGAAATGGTAGCAGGAGACAAGGATATATTATACAGAAGCTTAGAATGGAATGTAAATGAGCACTAAATTCAGGTGTAGATTGAATAATAGATTCATTTTGCAAAATTTCCATGTATTCACTGGGAACTCATTTACAGCTGTTTGGTTTCATTAATTCCACAAAATTTCAAGGTGCCAGACCTGCCAACTGATGTCAGCATTTCTATGGGTATGTGGTCATGCACAGCTTCACTCAATTTCTGTAAACAGGTTTTCTGGCACCTCAGCTTGAGAGCCAGATGTCTGTTCATAGATCACCGAGATAACAGATGGAAGAAAGATGGGTCCCCCAGTCCCACACAATGCAGAAAGACTCATGACAGCATTTGAGCTGTAATAAAACAGAATCAAAATAAATGAGCTGCCGCTGTTTGATTCCCTCAGTGCCAGTACTGAGAAGAATGCTCAAACACTCATGATTATAATTTTAGTTTGTTGGTTTACTTCAGTCACACTTGGGGGAAATCATGCTATTAGGGCCTTCTCACTGATAGGTTAAGAACATGCATCTTGTAGAATTAGAAAATTAATTGTAAAATATTGCACTGCATACCATTAGTTCAACTCAGCCACTGTGATTTACAAATCTGTTCAAAGGATTGAAATGACCACTGAAGACTTATCTGCAATGAACCACCTTTACACCTGTTAAGTATATAAATCATTATTTAATTCATAGAAATCCAAAGTCCACTTGCTGAGTGGAGTTGTCATATAGTAATTCTGCTCTCTGTTAATGACTGGGATCTGAATCTAGTTAAGAGGATGGTACACGTTTCAGTTTGTGATATGTGCTGTTAATAGATTGAAGACCAGAAGCATTAAGTATGAAAACGATGAATTGGAAGTGCTTGATTCATCACGGTCAGTGATCAGAACATAGTGGCTAATTAGAGTCTTAAAAATGTAAGATACATTCAAGCCATGTTGTATATGAACTCAGTAATATGTAAAATAATTATTATTTCCTTTCACTGTCTCTCTGCAACTTTTTTCCTGGCTTAAGCATTCCTTTAGCCTTTTGTCCACTTAGACTGGCTTATGTCCAATCAAGTTGAATAAAGATGAACATCAACATTGTTAATGCTGAATTATCTGTTTTTTGTTTTGTCATTCTGAAGCATGTTATCCAGCTTGTTTCTCTCCAGCAGGAATAGAGCATGCAAAAACCTATAGTCAACACTTCCCTCTTTCAACACAACACTAGCCTATCTGTCCTAGGCATCACAAGTTGAAAGTGACAACAAAGCTAAAACCAAGTCCAGAACTTTTAATATGTTAATCATCCTAGAGTCAGTCCATTTCCCAGACCTGTGCTGTGAAGTCTGTCCGACTCATTTAAACTTTTCTCTTAGTAAAGGGCTAGAAAATCTATCCTTTCTCTCTCTCACCTGTTAGATGAATGGGGAAACTCCCCCACCAAGAGCTCACCATTCATTGTTAGAGGGGTTTGAACAGATAGCAACATTTAAGAAACTCATCAGACTGGCAATCAGTTTTTATCTGATAATTCTAACAGGCGATTAAATAATTAAAATAACTCAATACAGTCCTGCCAAAGGGTTTTGGCCCAAAGCATCGATTGTACTTTTTTCATAGATGCTGCCTGGCCTGCTGAGTTCCTCCAGAATTTTGTGTGAATAATTGAATTACTTACCTGCATTTACCTTTTTCAACTGGGGTCGATATCGTTATCCTATGCCACTCTCCCTGGCATGACCCTAAAGTCTTGGGTGCAACGTGCAAAACCTCATCACCTCAAGGTGCCAGTGTTATGCCATTAAGCTTAGTCACCAGTCCATTGGAGGAGCAAGAGTTTAGACCAGGAGGTCCTCTCTAATTTCTATGCTTGGTTGAGAAGGATAGAAGGCCACATAACTGACAGCTGGTGATTCCCAATTAAACCATCTCTATAACTTGATTATGGCAGACAGATTTGGTAGACTTTGAAGACCCTGTTATCATTTTTCTTCATTTAACAAGCAACCATCTGCATGTACAGCTGAATGGCAAGCTGGAAATAAAGAATATACTTGGCAGAATTTATTGCTTTGAAGTTCTGACATTTTTCCCACATAAGATGATGAATGTTATCCACTAGTCTGGAAAACCAGTTCTATTAAATCATATCATTCTAATATTGCGAAGCTAAAGTTCATAAAAGAAGCTGCAAAAGGGAGGGAAATGGAATCCTTCTCTGTGGTTAGTGAATTATTCTGCTTGTAAAGGTACACTGCATGTGTTGGAGTAGGTTTGCTTTAAGAATGTTAGCTAAGTACATTGAATTCACTAGGGGTAATTTTCCTAATCTTTATACCTTAGTAATGTCAGATGCCTAAGATACAAGTCGACGAACAAAGCAAAGGAGCCCTGATAATTTGCATGCAGTACATTAATTTTATTCAGTACAGAATAATATCTCTGGATTGTGGAAGGTTGGCTCTGATTTGCAGGCCAAATCAAATCCCATCCCAAAATTCATATAAACATGTCCAGTTGTGGATCCCAACTTGTCAATTACACAATTTCCATTTGACTCAGCAAAATACATGACAGGATGCTGTTTCGCGATTTCAACACCATCATTGTTTCACTACTAATCAACGCTCAATAAAGACTGGGTTCTGTATTTCTTTCTGCAGCTGCATCCTTAACCTCCTCATTGGAAATACTCAGTTCAAATCAGAAATAACATCTCCTCCTCACAGACAATCAGCACAGGCACATCTTAAGGATACGTGCTTAGGTCATCCTTTTTACACTCATTGGCTAGGTGCGGCACAAATGCCATCTATAAATTCATCGATGACACGTGTTGTTGGAAGCATCTCAGATGGTGGTGAAGAGATGTACAAGAGCAAGATAGACTGGCTGATTGAGGGTTAGTAAGATCAATGAATTAATTGTAGGCTTCAGGAAGAGGAAGTCAGGAGAAAACATACCAGTCATTGTTGAGGGATCACTGGTGGAAAGGGTGTGGAGTCCCAAGTTCATGGCTGTCAACATCTCAGAGCTCAACATCTAGAACTCAATTCAACCGACCCACTATGGTATTGTCCAGCCTAATCTCGTACAAGATCTTTGAGCCTCAGCACTGCTTTCTACTCTATTACTTCCTGATCATCCATTACATCCAGATCAAGGTAGAATCCACCATTTAGGACCCTACACCATCTTTTCATTACTATCATCAAGGAGGAAGCACAGGGACCTGAAGACACAAACCCAACATTCCCCTTGGTCATCAGATCGCTGAGAAGCCCATGAAACCAGGTAAACTACCTCACTATCTTGCTCTCATTTTGCACTATTTATTTCTTATATATTTCTTATTGCAAGTTAAAGCACTTTTAATGTCTTACACTATTCTGCTGCTGCAAAACATCACATTTCATAATATAAATCAGTGATAATAAACCTGATACTGATTCTGATTCAGTTCTTGAGCCTGCCCACAACCAAGAGCCTCCCTCCTGACACTCTCACCTGAAACTCTCCTGACTTACTTCTGACATTCTATTGCATACTTAAAACCTAACTCAGAGAGCAACTTTTTGAAGTGCTTTATATATGGCTCATGAACGCTAATTATTATTGAGGGCATGCATAGATAAATATCAGTGCTGGCTCTGCTAAATAATACTCCATCTTAATGCTTCCCAATAATACATTGTTTTAGCATCCTTGATTTTTTGTTCTCAATGTGTTTGAGTCAGAACTGAATCAGCTACATTTGTCTTGAAAGCTCAGAGTATTTTGTTGAGCTACAACTTACAGAAAGCTAATACTGCCCCAGAAGTACAGAGTTTGATGAATTGAATGCTTTGTTGTTACCTTTTGGAATTGTTATCCAGAACACAAAGAGGATATTTTTTCAATTTTGTATATCATGTCAACATGAAAGACATATGAAATTTAAGTGCACATACATATAATTTCCAAACATTCAATTAAATCACCAAAAATACTTGCTTGGCTGGATGGGTGGTGAATCCTACTGGGATAATCATTTCAAGAAATTATCCTTGTGTTCCTAGATTGACTGGTGGTGAGTATCAGTAAAATGCAAAAACTTGAAACAGAATTATTCAACTGTATTGATCTAACAAAAAAACCTGTGAGTTATATTAACCAAATTAAAGACATTTTGATTATTTTTACCCATAACAAGTCTCATTGGTATAAACACAAGGGAAGTGTATTTGGACAGATTTTTTTAAACCATGCCATACTCACCAAAAGTTCTCCAGCAAATCATTAAGGACAAACATTGATACAATTACTCAGGGGTGTATGCTTACCCACTGCTCTACTCTCTACGTTAAAATGACTGTGTGGCTAGGCATAGCTCAAATAACACCCATGAATTTGCTGACTATACAACCATTGTTGGTAGAATCTCAGGTGGTGATGAGAGGGCGTACAGGAGTGAGATATGCCATCTAGTGGAATGGTGCTGAAGCAATAACCTGGCACTCAACGTCAGTAAGACGAAGGAGCTGATTGTGGACTTCAGGAAGGGTAAGATGAAGGAACATATACCAATCATCATAGGGGGATGACAAGTGGAGAGAGTGAGCAGTTTCAAGTTCCTGGGTGTTAAGATCTCTGAGGATCTAACCTGGTCCCAACATATCGACATAGTCATAAAGAAGGCAAGACAGCCGCTATACTTCATTAGGAGTTTGAAGAGTTTTGGTATGTCAACAAATACACTCAAAAACTTCTATAGATGTACCATGGAGAGGATTCTGACAGGCTGCATCACTGTCTGGTATGGGCATGGTGGCTGCTCCACAAGACTGAAAGAAGCTGCAGAGGGTTGTATATCTAGTGAGGTCCATCTTGGGCACTAGCCTACAATGTAGCCTGGACATCTTCAAAGAGCGGTGTCTCAGAAAGGCAGCATCCATTATTAAGCATCTGCAGCACCTAGGGCATGCCATTTTCTCACTGTTACCATCAAGTAGGAGGTACAGAAGCCTGAAGGCACACACTCAGCAATTCAGGAACAGCTTCCTCCTCTCTGCCATCTAATTCCTAAATGGACATTGAACCCTTGGACATGGCCTCGCTTTTTTTAATATACAGTATTTCTGTTTTTGCATGATTTTTAAAATCTATTCAATATACGTATACTATAATTAATTTACCTATTTATTTATTATTATTTCTATTTTATTTATTATTTTTTCTCTTCTATATTATCTATTGCATTGAACTGCTGCTGCTAAATTAACAAATTTCTTGACACATGCCAGTGATAAAAAACCTGATTCTGATTTCTATCCCATTCTTGGCAGTCTAGTCAGAATTCACAGTGAGTAGGAAGTATCAGCTTTTACCAGATTTACAAGAAAATCATTTCTACAAGAGGATTAAAATTCTGATGTTTATAGAATCATAAAATCATGCAGCACAGAGGCAACATCTTGTGAATTCACATTAATCCTATTTGTCCACATTAGTCCATTTTCTGCAGGTTTCCACACCAATCTTCTTGGAAAATTATCAGTCATCAAGTACCAATCTTCTGTAAAGCCAAGGAAAGAATTAAAAAAAAGCAAAAAAATATAAGTTTTGTTTTAGAAAATTAAAATGGGATGACTTTCAATGAGCAATGTGACATTGACTGTAATGAAAATGAGAAGAAAACACAGCCCCATTAATATCACAATTGAGCTTCCCATGTTAAACTCCCAATATCCCTGGAGCATCAAACTGTTGCAGGAACTCTGTGGTTGAGCAAAATCTTTGCAGGTGGCAGAAATGTCAATATTTTGTGTCAAGCCCCTACAGAATTTTGTGACAGTTGCACAGCGCAAGATATACAAAAAATACTATATGGTACAAAAAGAAAAACAAAATATTAGGCAGTGTTCATTGCTTCAAGGACCATTCAGAAAGCTGAGAGCAGAAGGGAAGAATCTGTTGCTAAAATGTTGAGTGCGGTTCTTCATGCTCCTGAACCTGATAGTAGTAACACAAAAAGAGCATGTGCTGGATAGTGAGGGATTTTATTATTGGATACTGCAATCTTGAGGTATGGCCTCTTCAAGTTGTCCTCGATGGAAGAGAGGGTAGTACCAATGATGGCTGAGTGTGCAACATTCTACAACCTCTTCTGATCCTGTGCATTGGCCAAGGATTCAATGCTTGTACTGCAGTACCCTGAGTACATATTCTAATGAGATATAAGTGAACAACCCTCCAGTGTGATATGTAGTCTCAAAGGAAAATGCGTTGTCTTTAGAAATGTGATTCTGGTGTTGAATTTTGAAATGACTATACGCATTGGCCACTTTTTATGTACACCTGTTTGATAAAGGAAATATCTAATCAGCCAACCATGCAGACATAGGCAACCAGAGCAGTTGTTGCTCAGATCAAACATCAGAATGGGAAAGAAATGTGATTTTAGTGACTTTGACCATGGAATGATTGCTGGTGCCAGACAGTGTGATTTAAATATCTCATAAACTACTAATCTCGTGGAATTTTCATGCAAGAGCTTAAACAGAATGGTGTGAAAAAACAAAAAAAAAATCCACTGAGTGGCAGTTCTGATGGCAAAAACACCCTGTTAATCAGAGAGGTCAGTGGAGAATGGCCAGACTGGTTCAAGCTGACAGGAGGGTGAGTCTAACTCAAATAATCATGCATTACAATTATGCTTGGTGTGCAGAAGAGCATCTCTGAATACACAGCACATTGAACCTTGAAATGGATGTGTTCAGTTCACAGCAGAAACCTATAAACATTCACTCAGTGGCCACTTTATTGTGTGGGTAACAAACCACTGGAAAATGATGCTGGAGAGTTAGTACTGGGGGACAAAGAAATGGCAGATGAATTTAATAAGTATATTGCACCTGTTTTCACTGTGGAAGAACCTAGCAGTATGCCAGAAATTTGATTGTGCAGGGGGTAAAAGTGAATGCACTTGCTATACTAAGGAGAAAGGATTTGGGAAGCTGGAAGATCTAAAGTTAGGTAAGTTACCTGAATCCCAGGGGTTTGAAAGAGATAACTGAAGAGATGAGTCATGATCTTTCAAGAACCACTCAATTCTGGAATGGTTCTGGATGACTTGAAAATAGCAAATGTCACTCTACAATTTAAAAAGGGAGGGAGGCAGAAGAAAGAAAGTTATAGGCCACTTAGCCTGACTTCAGTGACTGGAAAGATGTTGGTTTATTATTAAGGATGAGGTTTTTGGTACTTGGAGGTGCAAGATAAAATAGGCCAAAATCATCATGATTCATTTAAGAAGAAATCTTGCCTGACAAATCTGTTGGAACTTTTTGAGAAAATGACAAGTAAGATAGACAAAAGAGAGTGTGAGTAGATGTTGTTTACTTAGATTTTCAGAAAGCCTTTGACAAGGTGCCACATATAAGAATGCTTAACAAGATCAGAGCTCATGGTATTACAGGAAAGATACTAGCATGAATAGAAGATTGGCTGATTAACATGAAGCAAAGAATCGGAATAAAGGGACCTTATTCTGGTTGACCACTGGTGACAAGTGGTGTTCTGTAAGGGTCTGTGTTGGGACCATTTCTTTTCACGTTATAGTTCAATGACTTGGATGATGGAATTGATGGATATGTGGAAACATTTGCAGTCAATACAAAGACAAGTGGAGGCATTGGACATTGTCCAGAGGAGATTCACCAGCATGTTTCCAGGAAAGAATGGGTTAATGTATGAGAAGTGTTTGATGGCTCTGGCCTTAATTCACTGATGTTCAGAAGAATGACGGGGGGGATCTCATTGAAACCTATTGAATATTGAAAGACCTAGACAGAATAGAAGTGGAAAGGATGGTTTCTATAGTGGGTGAGTCTAGGACCAGAGAGTGTAGCCTCAAAATGGAGGGAAATCAATTTAGAATGGATATGAACAGGAATGTATTTAGCCAGAGGTGGTGAACCTGTGAAATTCATTGCCATGGGCAGTTGTAGAAGCCAACTCATTGAGTATATTTAAAGCAGAGATTGATAGCTTCTTGGTTAGTCATGGTGTCAAAAAGTAGGGGGGGGGAAGGCATGGGAATGGGGTTAGACACATAATAAATCAGCTGTGAAGGAATGGCAGAGCAGACTTAATGGGCCGAGTGGCATAATTCTGCTCCTAAGCCATATGATCTTATGGTCTTTATTAGATAAAGGAGGTGCCTAATAATGTGACCACTGAATGTACATGTAACATGTAGAAGTCCCAACTAGCTTTTTTGATAAATGACAAGTGGCTAGGACTTCTTATTAAATGATGAAATACACTGCCTTTGCATGAACTTTGGAGATTGTGCTATCGATGAAATAGCTGAAGAAAAAACACACTTCCCATTCTCTCTAACCCTCTAGCATACCAAATTGAATTGCATGAGGGACTACCCAGACTGATTTCTCAATTGGCCTGGTCCCACGTGTAGAAGTGAATATCATGACCCAACATTTGTGATTTGAACAAGAGAAGCTATGGAAGTGGACCCAATCTCTTGGCTAAAATATTGCAGAAACTGAAAATCTAAGATCAAAGTGAAAATTTTAATCAGTTTATGCATTAGCTGAGAAGATAAAAACAGAGTATTTATTTCAGGTTGATGCTTTTATCATTTAAAATTGATTTAAATATCAATTAAAGTGCTACATTTTATTTATCATCTCAAAAACATTAAATTGAAATAACCTCATAAAGTGTTCCAAATTAAACAAATTTTAAGGTTTAATCTATTGCTCCTACTCAGTACACAGCATCATGATTTATCTTTAAACCATTTAATTGAGGGAAATTAAATCAAATCTCAATTAAAATTTGTTTGTTAGTATTTCAATGAACAAATAAATTACATCTGTGGTACATGCAAACCTGCTGTACAGATGCCTTGTCATACTGAGTGCTTGTAATTGAGAAAGTATTAATATTGCTAATAACTGATGCCTTGAACGAATCTTTGAAAAACATATTTTCAGATTAATGACTAAAAAGGAACTTAATAAATTCAAATATTGGCCAGACTCTGGGACATATATTTCTAAATTCCTGTTGAAAAAGAATGCCAGTTATATTGTTAGCATTTAAGGCAGTCCGATAAGTTAAATCTGGTTGAAGTCAGCTGGTCAGGCAACAACTGTGGAGAGAAATAGATCTGAACCATGGACTGTCCAGTTCCCACTGCAGAATTACACACAAAATGTTGAGGAACTCAACAGGCCAGGCAACATCCATGAAAAAGAGTAAACAGTCGACGTTTTGGGCCGAGACCCATCATCCTGCCTGACCTGCTAACACCCTCCTGAACCTTTTCTTCTAGATTCCAGCATCAATAGTTCCTTGTGTCTTCTGGAATACACTACTGCATTTTAAATACTGAAAATTAACAGACCTTTTCTTTTACTGAAACATTTTAGTAATTGATTTTGTTAGAATTGAAATTATAAGAATTATCTACTTGAATTGGAAGTTTCTATCATGATAGTTAAAACAAGAAGTGTTTGCTCAACATGAATATAAAAATATTCTTACAATTTTTGAAATGCAAATAAGGTTTGCAGTCAGGTGCTACATTTTTAGAATAATAATCTTGAGTTTTATTGTTATTTTTTTCCTATCAGCAGGAAAGAAATAGCAGGTACTGTTGACTAATATATTACTGATGGTAGCAAGATATCCTTCTGGTATGGAATTCACAATAAAAACACAGACAACAAATCAGAAAGTAAATCTCTAAAGCAATTTTACATCATTACATTGAAAAAAAAATAATTTTAAGGTATATTATAGGCAGGAGATAGGAACTAAAATATGATTTTTAATTGTTCTATTCAAAAATTCATTGATTTATGTGATTATAAGGGAAAGAAAATCTACACATGTAAATAGTTTCATAAGGAATAAACTGATGAATAAGCAGTAATTATGCATTTTATAACATTAAAAAGCCTCATGTATACATAATGAAATTAAATGTAGCACGTTCAGCAATATTTGGCAGCAAGAAAACTGCAAATGGCACATATTCTCACCAGTCAGTGATGTCTGAAGATTACACTGGAGAAGATTGCAAACCAATTCTTTTTGCAGAGGAGAACTCAACTGCTAAAAGCAACATTTTTCTTTTGCTATTAACAGTGCACAAGTGTTTTCCAGGAGTTAATGCAGTAATGATCACTGACAGATTTTACAATATTAAAATCATAAAACCCAGTTAGTGCATGGTTAGTTATTGATCAATGAATGAAAATATTGATCTGGTATTTGTCAATGATTAAATGCCAGCAGTATCTGTGTCTGTTATTTTTTGCTATTGCAATCAACAAGGCAAAACTTTAGCAAACTGATCTAAAATTCCTTACTGATCTTAAAGACATGCAGCACATATAACTGAGTAGCACCTACAAAATGCTGGAGGAACTCAGCAAGTCAGGAAGCATCTATGGAAATGAAAACTTCAGGCTAAAGGGTCTCAGCCTGAAATACTGACCATTTTCCTTTCCATAGGTGCTACCTGACCTGTTGAGCTCCTCCAGGATTTTTTTCTGTTACTCTGAATTTAGAGCATCTGCAAAATCTCTTGTGTTTATCACATATAACTGAGTTTTATTGTTTAACATTTTATTTGGATGGTACTAAAGTAAGCAAATAGTGCCATTTTTAAATTTCTTCTTTCATAAATTAAGATGAAGATGTAGCTATTAACAAATATAAAATTCAATTACAACTGATGTTCTTGTATAAAAGTACTGCATGAGTTAGATTGAAGTAGGTCTATAATGACAGTGGCATGTCATTGGCACGTACCAACCAGGAAATTTATGTACATTATGCTGTTTATTTCAGCACTTATAGACAAGAATCATTTATTTTCTGACTGATAATGCCCATGTTGACTGCACCATTCTAGAAATGCCTATGTCCATTTTCACACTTGAATTGTCTTTGCACTCATAATGTTTTATCTGCTTCAGGCACACATGGCATGCATTCCCTGTGCAACACTCCTTTAGAACACAATTTGAAAATTATATCATGTTATTCTGGGGTGAGTCTATTGCAGGATAACCAATATTTCCTGAGTACATCTCACACTGGGACTTCAAATCCGACAACACAGGTTCCTATGAAAACCTGAATTGCGGGAGAAGATTCTAAGCATCTGT
The DNA here is from genome assembly GCF_030144855.1 of Hypanus sabinus. Classification (NCBI taxonomy): domain Eukaryota; kingdom Metazoa; phylum Chordata; class Chondrichthyes; order Myliobatiformes; family Dasyatidae; genus Hypanus; species Hypanus sabinus. Next base: position 127,431,267 of record NC_082710.1, on the reverse strand, counting down.
TGAGGTATTGCAATGTGGTCCTATTGCAATTAATTCATTTAATTGGGTAAATAAATGAATGCTGCTTCTTGCACAGTGCTGCTTTTGTTTTAGCAGTTACATTGTAAAATGCTGGTTCTAACCACTTTTGCAAACAACATTTAAATTACATTTTTTATCTGCCTCAGTACCTGTCTCATTGATTCTAAGGAGGTACTTCAAAATTAATTTACATTGCACAAAGCAACATGTCTGTACTGTGAAGGAAAGCAAAGTACTGCTGATGCAGGATTTCTGCGAGAAGAGAATGGTACAAACAGCCAGAGATTAGGTGGCATCTATTGAGAAAGAACAAAGTTACTATTTCGGGCTGATAAAATATTCTGCTGCAAAGTCATCGACCTGAAATGTTAATTCTGCATCTTTTTCCATTGACTTGCTGCTACTCAATAGAAGCCTCTACTTTAAAACATTTGTAGCAATGTAAAGGAAACGCTTCATTTATTTCAAGTTTTAGAGTTGCATTTTTTTTGCATTATATAATATTGCATTGTATTGTACAATGTTACTTTGGGACCTCGAACTTAACACATTTCACGGATCTCTGTCCCAGTGTTTGTCTTTGATTTCCCTCCAACAACCCTTTCACTTTGTAATTCTTTCCACCACACCCATCAATGTTCTGATTGCACCTGGCTCCAAATCACCAATGATTCTAGTGAATAATTTTTGAATATAGCTCAGTCTCAGTGATTCATTCTCCTGCCGACATCCCAGATTAAAGCCTGCCAAGCTCCTGCATTTTATCCCTGACCTATAAAAGACTTACAAGGGCTTGAGGCATTGGGCTGAGGTCTAGAATTATATTCCTTGCAAAGTAGAAGACCAATGGGTGATATTATAGTGGGGTAGAAATTCATGAAGGGCATAGGTAGGATAAATGCACACAGGCTTTTCCCAAGCTTGGGCAATCAAGAATGAGAAGGGATAGATTTAAGGTGAGAGCAGAAAAATTTATTTGGACCATGAAGAGACACTTTTTTCACAGAGTTGGCTGTTGATTGGCTAGCCGCGACAAGTGGTGTTCTGCAATGCTCGGTGTTGATGGCTTTGTGGCCAGCTTTACAGGTGATGCAAAGATAGGTGGAGGGGCAAGTAATGTTGAGGAAACATGAAGTCTGCAGAAGGACTTGAACAGATTGGGAGAATGGGCAAAGAAATGCCAGATGGAAGAGAGTGTAGGGAAGTGCTTGGTCTTGCATTTTGGTAAAAGGTAGGCTATTTTCTAATTGGGAAGAAAATTCAAAAAATCTGATGCAAAGCGAAATGGAAGAGCTTGTGCAGGATACTCTAAAGGTTAACTTGCAGGTTGAGTCAGTGGTAAGGAAGACAAGTGCAATGTTAGCATTTATTTCAAGAGGGCTGGAACATAAAAGCAACAATGTAATTCTGTGGCTTTATAAGGCATTGATCAGGCTGCACTTGGAATATTGTGAGCAGTTTGAGCCCCTTATCTAAGAATAAGATGTGTTGGCAATGAAGAGGGTCCAGAGGAGGCTTAACTTATTATGAACGTATAATAGCTCTGCTCCTGTACTCACTGGAAGTAGGAGAATGAGGGATATCCTATTGAAACCTATCAATTATTGAAAAGTCTAGATAAAGTGGATGTGCAGAGCATGTTTCCTATAGTGGATTAGTCTAGGGAAAGAGGACTCAGCCTCAGAACAGAAGAATGTTCATTTAGAACAGAGATGAAAAGGAATTTCTTTAACCAGAGGGTGGGGAATCTGTGGAGTTCATTGCCATGGATGGCTATAGAGGCCAAGTTATTGAGTATATTAAAAGCAGAGATGGACATGCTCTTGGTTAGTCATGGTGTCAAAGGTTACAGAGAGAAGGCAGGAGAATCGGATTGAGAGGGATAATAAATTGGCCAAGATCGAATTGTGGTGCAGAATCAATGGGCCAAGTGGCTGAATTCTGTTCCTATGTCTTTTGGTCTTCTGGTGAGAGGGTTGTACATACAGTATCAGAATCAGAATTAGGTTTAATAACATCCTCGTATGTTGTGAAACATGTCTTTGTGACAGCAGCACAATGCAATACATAATAATAGAGGAAAAAATGTGAATTACAGTAAATAGTTATATATTAAATAGTTAAATTAAATAGTAGTGCAAAAAGTAGTGAGATAGTGTTCATGGGTTCAATGTCCATTCAGAGATCAGATGGCAGAGAGGAAGAAGCTGTTCCTGAATCATTGAGCATGTGCCTTCAGGTTTTTGTACCTCCTTCCTGAAAGTAGCAATGAGCAGATGGCATGTCCTGGGTGATAGGTGTCCGTAATGATGGATGTTGCCCTTTTGAGTCACTGCTCCTTGAAAATATCCTGGATACTGCAGAGGTCAGTGCCCATGATGGAGCTGACTAAGTTCAGAACTTTCTGCAGCTTCTTTTAATTCAGTGCAGTGGACTGCCCCCACTCCCCTATACCAGACAGTGAAGCCGCAAGTTAGAATGCTCTTAACTGTATATCTGTTAATGGAATGAGCTGCCTGAAGAAGTGGTTGAGGTGGGTACAATAACAGCTTTCAAAACATAATGTTTGAACAGGTTCATAAATCAAAAAAAGTTCAGGGAGATTTGCATCAAATGCAGGCAAATGTGACTTAGGCATTTTAAGCACCACGGACAAGATGAACTGAAGACCCTGTTTCTGTATCACTCGATGACTCAATCCCTGAAACCACTGACAAATTTCTCCTTGCAACTTCTAAACTGAGTCCAGTCCCAGACATACCTGATACTTTCCTCTCGACGCTATACAATCACACAAGATTCAACAGAGCTTTTGGCACTATTGAAGTCCACAGTGATGATCTAGCAATGGAATAGTCATTGGGCCAATACACAGAACACCTCCTGTACACATCCCCAGGCCAAATTATTTACAAACCATCTTCTACTAAAATTTATTTATGAAGATGTGAGGTTAATTTTCAAATGCATCAAAATCAGATTGATTCCGTTGCAGCAAGTTAATCTCCCACACCAATTTTACACAAAGGCAGAAAGTCTAAAGTTTATCAGAGTTATTTAAGTTAAAGCCATGAATTTAATCACATTGATGTTCTAATAATACCAAAGAATTAGAAATAATATAAATCTGTCCAAAAATTATTGAAAGTATTACCAGGTCAGAATCTGAAGTGTAAGCAACAAAGAGAATTATGATCAGAATCAGCTTTTTTGTGTTATAATGATGTTCAGTGTGTTGCTTTGCAGTAGTGGTGCAGTACAAAGGCATAAAATTAATATAAATTACGTAATATTTCAATAGTGCAAGATGCAAGTTTTTATGCTCTCCGCTGTTGCAGACTTCCTGTGGTATATGTTCCATGACCCTTCTATTAGCAATTCATAATACAAGGAATAACCACCTTCTTACAGTCCTATTTACTCCTAGATCTGGTCTCATTCTATCACAGATTCTTCCTTTGTTCTGCCCATAACTCCCACCACAATATCTGCAATGTTCGTAAAATTACTGATTCATTTTTCTTTTCCAGTTTTGACATAGGATCTCTGACCTGAAACATCAGTTCTGCTCTTTCAACCTGACCTGTTGAGTGTTTTAAGCAGTCTCTAATTTACTTTTTTCAGATTTTCAGCATTTACATGGATTTCTTTTATTTCTCAATTGGCTATTTGTCACATCTGCTTACTCTACCACACTCTACATCCCCTAAACAGAAAATAAAATATTGGTCTCCTAAACCCTCCCCTATATTGACTTGCCATCCAAAACAAAGACTGTGGTGTCCCTTTTCCCAAGACCCTTCTCTTCCATGGCAAGCAAAGTGTCATTTAGCTCTGGCAACCCAACGGCCAAGCTGAAATAGAATATTCCCTCCTCCAATCAATCTAATGAACTCACTGACTCCAATTTTAAATCCCTATCCTGTAGCTCATGAACAATAATAATGCAAATGTGGTGAACTACATATACCTGTCTGGACATGCCCCCCTGCTGACTGCTCCTGTGGATCCTCCCACAGAACGTGGCTCCTCCCATGGACCCCGGTATAAAGGCGATTGGAGACACCGCCCCGGCCTCAGTCTCCAGGATGTAGTATTGTGGTCAATTGCTGCTTGTTCTTTCTTCCAGCCAATAAAATCCTATATCTCACCTCACATTTCCGAGAGTTATTGATGGTGCATCAGCAATGGCAACTTGAAATCACTTAAAGTGAAACCTCATCAGAGAACATGCATCATGTGTGGTCCATATATTGAATTGACCATCTTGACTTTAACAAAGAGCTTAATTTAAGTATTGCTGACTCACTTCTTACTAGGAAGTGATGCTAAGCAGCTGCAGAAGAGCAGTTTTTAACTCAAATTTATTTTGAAATTAACTTTCTTCATAATAAAAATATATGCAATGGAAGAAACACCATGCAAAATATTTACATTCTTAAGGTCATTAGGTCATTGTATTCAGTAGTCTTAAAATGCACACACACAGAATACTCGAGGAACACAATAAGTTAGGCAGCATCTATGTAAGTGAATATGACATTTCAGGCCAAGACCCTTCATCAAGGCTGGAAAGGAAAGGGCAGAAGGCAGATTAAGATGGGGGCAGGGGAAGGAGTACAAGCTGGCAGGTGATAGATGAAACCAGCAAGGTGGGTGGCTGGTGGAGGGGTGTTGAAGTAAGAAGCTGGGAGGGGATAGGTGGAAGAGTTCAAAGGCTGAAGAAGGAGGAACTTAATTTCATTCATGGTCCATGAATGAAAGGGGAATCAGAGAGAGGTGGAGAGCAGGTGCGGAGAAAAGATGGGGTGAAAGAGTAACCACAAAAATGAATAGAAAAAAGAGAGAATGAGGGAGGGGGGAAGAGAAATTACCAGAGCTTAGAAAAATGGAATTTCCTGTAACCAGGTTGTAAGCTGCTCAGACGGAATATTTGCTCTTACAATCCGAGCTTCACCTCATCATGGCAGTAGAGTAGTGAATAGTGAAAACACTTTTTTTTTAACCTTTGCACTACACGTGTGACTCTCTGGGGTGATAAATCCATTCAATATTTCAGGGACTTAGCCATCCAGCTTTAGTTTTGTTCATGTTTAGTATTGGAAGGAGCAGAGACTGCTTCCCTACAGAGCCATTGTGTTGGCTGTACCAAGTATTAATGCATCTTTCAGTACATAATCCTGCAACCTGAAATCTGCCAGTCAGTAGCATTTCCTTATTGATATGTCACCGTGCTGGAAAACCAATAATTTTTGGGCAGAACAAGAAGCAAATTTCTCTGAGTCGATGACCTTCCAGCACCACGATGTCTACCTAAACCTGTAGGACAGAGAGTCCCCTAATAAGTAGCTGCTTGGGATGAACCAAGTCAAGAACCCTTAAATCCTTCTCCATACCTTCTTCCATCTACAGAACAGGTCCAGACCTAGTCTCTGCCCAGCAAGAATGCCACCTTGCCTTATTGCTCACCCTGGGTGGTGAAAAACATTTCAGAGACATAAATGTGCTCCTTAATTGCCTAATTTTGTGAATGCTGCTGAATTTCATCTGTCTGCAAAATCTTTTGCTCACACTGTAAGTTACTCGGGTGGGTGATATTAAACTATAAGGCTGCCTGCATGCAGCCCAATCCAATTTATAAAGTTGACATATGGGACTCTGACAGATGTCACTTCCAACTCTTTTCCAATATTCTGTCCATAGCGGCTGCATGCTAATGCATTTGATAAGATAAAATTTGTCCTGTACCAGAGGGAGGGAAAACAGTTTCTGTTCATCGGTGTGAACACAAATGCCTTGAAATTAAGTTATGTGAGAAGAATGCTTGACTGTTCATCCTTTTCACATTAAATCCTTTTGTCTGCTTTAATGTCTCTTTTAAAACAGCACAGAGAATATCATACAAGTACATAAACTAATATTGCTCAAGATAATCTAAAAGCATTTGCATTGTAATTTTGTAATAAAAGTGGAAAATTCAGCTCACATTCTCATACCTTCCTAATATTAATTTGCGTCATTTAATTCTTACCATGTGATTTTTATGCTCCATTAGCCAATATCAATTTGCCCTTCACTTCAAAATAGTGGTTTGAGCTTTCCCTGTGCAAATTACATTACTGAGCTGAAATTCCTGCTGGCCATAAATGCACTTTAATGGAGATTTTCCATACGTGACTATTTTGCTAATATTGCTGTTGAGATAAATCTCATCCTATTTGAAAGGAATTTAGTCTACAAGAAAGATTACTGGTCTGAGTGTACAGGTATAAAATTCGACAGAATGTAATCTGCAGAATCATAATTTTGACATGTAAATCTAAGTAGATCTATATTTTTGGATACTCGGACATGATGTGTGGTCAGTTTTTTGTTTGTTATACATTTAGTCCAAAGGACACCTTTGGAATTATAATAAGAGGTTATATGATTCTGGTGCTGCATGAAGCAGCATGGTTAAACCTTTTGACATGTTGAAACTTATCTGCAAAGACAAAGGAGACAACTATAAAATACCTGAACAGTTCATTTCCAATTACCTTAGTTAACACTGGCATCATATACTGGATAGTAGTAGCAGTTCACTGCTGCATTATAAGATTATAACCCCATTAGACACAGGAGAAGAATTGGGCCTTTTGGCATATTGAGTCTACTCCACTGTTCAATCATGGCTGATTTATTTTCCCTCTCAACCCCATTCTATGCCTTCTCTCTGTAACCTTTGGTACTTTAATTAAGAACCTATCAACATCCACTTTAAATATACCCAATCACTTGTCCTCTACAGCCATCAATGACAATGAATTCTGCAGATTCACCATCCTCTGGCTAAAGAAATTCCTCCTATTCTTTGTTCTAAAGGGATGCCCTTTTATTCTGAGGCTGTGCTTTCTGGTCCTGGACTCTTCCACTACTGGAAATATTCTCTTCATTTCCTTTCTATCTAGTCCTTTCAATATTTGGTAAGCTTCGATGAGAATATCACCCACTCCTTCCCCCACCCCACTGCCCAACAATTCTTCTAACCTCGGTGAGTATAGATCCAGAGCCAATCTTAACAATCTTTCTGCATTGCGAAGTTTGCCAATGTCTAGACTTTTATTAATAGAGTACAAATGGTGTATATACATGGAGATTGTTTTCACTCCACCAATGCTTAATCCAGAACCAAGCAGATCCATTTCAATTTGCTGACAGCAGCCAGAATGCCATCATATCAAAACAATCCTTGGTGTTTTTGGCAAGGGAAGATTTCAGAGGACAAAATTATTCTCGTCAGATCTGGCCATAGTTGCACCCAAAACACCAGGTGAATGGACATGTAGTCACACAATAGGGATGATAAAGATAGACACCCTGAATAACTGATTTGTATAATTGGACACATTATTCTTCAGTTTTTTGTTAAGGTATACATTACGTTCCCCATGTGACATGTTAGACTGCTCCTGTGGCTGAGTAAATGTTAAGGTGGCTATTTGAATTTAGGTTGCAGCAAGACTATAACAATATCACAGGAGAAGCCTTTGAAACATCTATGGAGTCCAGTAGTGTTGAACATGTGAGACACCTGGCTGTTCAGATGTTGGAACCTGTCATACTACAGCGGGTTCAGAACCAACCTTTCACATGTCCTGCTTATCAGTCTTCCAGGCTGTAGCTGAAAAAATATTTGTGGATAGTCAGTGCCCAATTTATTAGGTACGATAGGTACCTAATAATGCACCACAGAATGTAATGTCCATAGTCTTCTGTTGCTGTAGCCCATCCACTTTAAGGATCAACATGTTGTGCACTCAGGGGTATACTTCTATATACCACTGTTTTAACGTTTGGTTATTTGAGTGACTGTTGCCTGCTTGTCAATTTGAACCAGTCTGGTCACTCTCCTCTGACTTCTCTCATTAACAAGGCGTTTTTGTCCATTGTACTAGTGCTCACTGGATTTTTTGTTTTGTTTTTTTTTACTCCATTCTCTGTAAACTCTAGACATTGTTGTGCATGAAAATCTGAGGAGATCAGGAATTTCTGCGATACTCAAGTGAGTAGGACAGGACGAATCCGCCAAAGCTGGCAGTATGGCGGAGAAGGGAATAGTCATGGAAATATCCAACACTGATTCCAATCCCACAAAGTCGCATAGCATCAGGTCAAAGGACCTCCCAAATACCACCAACCATCTTTCCTCAGGGAATGAATGTGAGATTCTCCATGTCTAACTGCACTGAATGTAGTAGGGACACTGAATGTAAACTGGGTGGGGGCATACTCCCTGATCCATCTTCAAGAGCAGCATGGCGGTACTAGTACAGACAAAACTGGCTGGGTCCTGAAGGACAAAACAAAACAACATGGAGGTGTGGGAGATACTGAATGAAACAACACTAGTGATAACTTTACATGAATTAATCTTCACCAGTCTACCTGTAGCATAAACAGGAATGACCATCCCATCAGTCCAGTGGAGGCCAAGTACCTTATTCCCACAAAGGATATGCACCATGGAATTATTACCAGTGTGCTAAATGAGAATAGATCTTTCATCTCAAGCCAGGCACACAAGATGTACTGCACTGGAGCATCAGAAACATACACCATCACAGTTACCTCATTGACTAGTATGTCCCTCACACTACAGTAGTCATTGAATCAGAGGTGAAACAACATCCAAAGTGCTGGAGGAACTGAGGGGATCAGGCAGCATCTATTTAGGGAAATGCACAGTCAATGTCTCAGGTCGAGATCTTTAATCTGGACAGGGGAGGATTCCTGCATCTTAAAGAATTCAGAAGTACAAGTCAGGAGCAGCACCAAGTATATGAAAATGATCGCAAAATTTCTAACCCGGGACTAGATGTGCGCGGTACATCAAATGATTTGAACAGACAGGGATAAGTGATCTCACAATGAATAGGTCCAAAACTCCGCAGTCCTGTCACATCTTGCTGTGAATGGCAGAGGAAAATTAAAATGTTCATGAAAAGACGAATCTCCAAAGGTGTCCCTAAACTCAGTACTAGTGAGACTTAGTGTGAGTGCTAAAAGACAAATCTGAATCATTCACAACCATGTCCGGTCAGAAGTGTCAATTGCCCGATTCATCTCAGCTTGCTCCTGAGATCTCAGCACAGAAAACCAATTTCAGACAGTTCAATTCTTTCCACTTGTTATCAGGAAACTGCTGAGAGCTTAGAATTCAGCATAAGGTGTGAGATCAGACAACATTGAGGTTGCGGTGCTGGAAACCTTTGCACCAGATCTAGACATGCTCCTATTAAATTACTCCAGTATAGCTACAGCAGTGACATCTACATGGCCATGTTGAATATTGGTAGTCATATCTTGTTCACAGAAAGCTGGACAAGTTCAATCAAGCAATTAGCTGCTAAAACAGTCAACTTTAAATCTGTAGTAGTAAAGTGATGCTATCAATGCTATCAATGTGTACAATTGACGATAACCTGTTTATTGATACCCAGTAAGTGAACCATGTTCCAGATCTCATTATATAAAACAGGACTACTACTACCACATCGACTCAGGCCCACGCAGCCCAGTACTACCCGTCTCAGGTCGGGTTGCCAGCAACTCAACCAGCACACCCCCTGCTGCACTTCCGTTAACCAGGGAGGAGGGTGTGTGGGCACCCAGCAGGACCAGAAACAAAACCTGTCAAAGGGCGGATGAACTCCTTGTGAGTCAACGGCCACCGACTGTCTGTGTGAGGAGTGGCGTGCCACAGTTTTGCACCTTGTAAGGCATAAGGCAAACCAGGACCAAAAAACTGAAATCGTAAGTAAACTGTGAGTGACTGCCCTTGAAATCAAGGCAGCATTGATCAAGTATGCATGTGGAGGGAATGGGCAAAATTCATTCATTCATTCATTCTCTCCATCACTGACTGCCTTGATCACAGTGACTTTAATGAAACTTGTCTCAAGAGCCAAGATACCAGGGAAAGAAACCAACAAAAGCAACAAGATCATCTGTGGCGATTGCAGCAAGTACTATGCAACCAGAAAGGACATAAACTCTCAACTCATTTGCAAGAACTCAAACTGGCAGTAGGGAAACATGATCTATTGTCACTGATCTCAGTACATGAAGACCTAGAAGGGCTCCACTTTAACTGGGAAACCATGGAGGTTCTGGTGTGGGAAAACACGAAGCATGCACAAGAATGTTTAGAAGCATGGCTCTCTTCTGATAACCATAAAAAAATATTAAAATAGAAGCTGTCTACCAACCTAAGTGCTTAAGAAACATGAACCAATAGAATTCAAAGGTCAACAGAAGGGCCAGCCAATCAGGACTGAGGTCTATATAAACACAAGCACTCCCAGTAAGAAACACCAGCTGAGGAGGTTAGCTGAATTGGTGATGAAACGTTTGCAAACTAATTGCCAAGCTCAGCAAACCCCAGCAACATCAGCCAGCATGTAATATCTATGAAATAAAATGTTAATTGGAGAGCACCAAAACTGTGACCTCTACCACCAGCAGATAACAATCTCCATCACTCCCTTCTCGATATCATTGTGGGAATATCATTTTCAAAAAAGACTTCAGCGGTACAGCAAGGTAATCTATCACCATCTGCTTAAAGATATCCAGGGATGGTCCTTCGTAATAACAACAAAATTGAAAACAATGCAATGTTTGGAGATATGAAGCAAGATGGTTGTGATAGATGGAAGTCGAATATCCATCCCCAGAACATTATTGCAAGAGCTTTTCAAAGCCATGTCCAAGACTCAACCATTTTACCTGATTTTATCCATGACATTTTTTTTCCAACTTTGGTCAGAATTATGGATGTTTATGCTGATTACACAATGTTCTATTTCTTTTGAATTTCTTCAGGAAATAAACTAAACTTTGTCACAAAATTGCAAAGCTAAGACGATTTCCTAGATGAGAATGTCCAACTACCAGGCTTTAACATTCATTAGTTTTACCATTACTGTGTTCCACACCAACAGTATGCTAAGAATTATGATTCATCACTTGGACCAGGAGCAGGCAATGGAATACAGCAAACACGCCAGTGTCCGTGTATTTCAGCTGAATTCTAAAATCTTCAGTTTATCAGAGACTTTTAAAATGGAAAGAAGCATTGATAATAGTTAGCTTGCAAAAGGCTTCAAGATCCATCGACTGAGAATTAGTCATTACTCTCAAATCATGTCACCTCTCAGAGAGCCATGGTTCCAAGTGCTGTTGGACATGTGGAGCAATAGAGCTAAAAACAAAATGGAAGAGTGATCCAGGTTAGACAAGGATCATAGGAAGTGAACCAAACCTGGCGCATTTCTGAAAGACAAGAAATCCAAAGCTAACACACTAAAAGTGCTGGAGGAACTCAGCAGGTCAGGCAGCATCTGTGGAAATAAATAAATGCTATACGTTTCGGACCCTTCCTTAGTACTGTAAAGGAAGCAGGAAGATGACAGAATAAAAAGGAGGAGGAGGGGAAAGAAGCTAGCTAGAAGGTGTTAGGTGTAGCCAGGAAATGTAGCTCATTCTTGCCTATTACTAGTTCTTACAGCAAGTCTTCAACCTGATAAGTTAACTCTGTTTCCCTCTCCACAAATGCTGTATGACCTAAAAAGCATTTCCACTACTTGTAATTTATCTTTAGACTTACAGCATCTGCAATGCTTATATTTCGATTTAAGTTCTAAGTTTGTCACATCTATATTTAAATGTTGTTATGATGCTTGACCTTCAAATGAATTCACCACCTTTCCTTTGGCTTAAAATGTTGTAGTTCATTTTCTCATTATAATATTAAATGACGTTTCTGCGGAGAATAACATTTATTGTATAGGTTGTTGGAGAATTTTGTATGGTTCATGCCACAAATGAGTTCAATCAAAGACTTGTTATTTACTGCATGATACTTGCGCAGGTTCGATTATGCTCCTCAATAGATGTAAGACAATTTTCTAGCTTTCCTCTGTTACAACTGTTTCACAAGAGCTCAAAGGAAGATGATAGAACAAAATGAAGGCCAAGGATATTGTAATTAATTTAGAGTTAACGTACCTAAAATGCAGCAGAAAGGAAATTCAACTCTGATGTAAATAATTTTGACATAAAATTGAATATTAGTCTGTTTACCAGAATCCCAAAGCTATGCATCACTCAAGAACATTGCAAATATCATTCAAGAATGCACATGAGAAATTTTACAGATGCTGGAAATCCAAAACAACACACACAAAATGCTGAAGAAACTCAACTGGTCAGGTAGCATCTATGAAAATGAATAGATAGTTGGCATTTCAAGCTGACCCTTCTTTAGGACTGAAAACAAGGGGGGAAGTTGCCAGAATAAAAAGATGAAGAGAGTGGAGGGAGGCTGACTGGAATGTGATACGTGAAGCCAGGTGGGTTGGGAAAGGACAAGAGCTGAAGAAGAAGCAATCTGATAGGAGAGAAGATTATAGGAAAATGGGAAGGAGGAAGGGACCCATGACGAAGTGATAGGCAGGTGAAAAAAAGTAAAAGGACAAAGTGGAGAATAGAAGAAGACAAAGGGGAGGGATTTTTTTATTACAAGAAGAAGAGATTGATATTCATGCCATCAGGTTGGAGGCTACCCAGATGGAATATAAGGTATTGCTCTTCCACCCTGAGGTTGGCCTTATCTTGACACAAGAGGAGGCCATGGACCAACATGTTGGAATGGGAATAAGAATCAGAATTAAATGTTTGGCCACCAGAAAATTCCAAGTTTGACAGATGGAGCGGAAGTGCTCGAAAATTCTTCTACGGATTTCAAAAACCATTTCTTCAACTTTTTCATACTGACAAGCAAAGGTTTCTTTTGTTTTGCGAGTTTCAAAGCCACAGAGCTCACAAAGCATTTTTCCAGTGATTAAATTATTTTGCAGTCTGGTTTGTAACACAGGAAATAAAATGCTTAAGTTATTCAAAGTAGCTTTGACAAATAGAAATGAGATCATAAACAAGTTACTTAATTTTAGTGGTTTCATCTGCAGGATAATTATTAGGCAGGAAACAGAGGAAAGCCAGCTCTGTTTTCTTTGAAATTAGTGATCTGGTGCCTTTCACACTCATAGTGGAGGGTAAACTCAGAGTTTAGGCTGCACCTCAGTGACACTGCCATCAACCAAGCCACAGCTGAAACTGATGTCTGTTTAATAAGTCTAACTTTCCACTGATTTGTAATAAAAGCATTGATATAGAGCTTTACAATGATATTTGAATTAAAAATATTATCCAAAATGTACACTCAGGGCCATTTCATGATGGACCTCCTTTACCTGATAAAGTGACCACTAATTTAATGGTTGTGATCTTCTGCTCCTGTAGCCCATCCACTTCAAGTTCAGTGTGTTATGTGTTCAGAGATGCTCCCCTGCTCGTTACTGTCATAATGCATTTTGCCCACAGAACTGCTACTCACTGGATGTTTGTTTCTGTTTTTCACACTGTAAACACTGGAGACTGTTAAGTGTAAAAATCCCAGGAGATCAGCAGTTTCAGAGATACTTAAACCACCCAGTCTGGCAACAGTAATCACTCCATGCTCAAAGTCACTTAGATCACATTTTTTCTGCATTCTGATGTTTGGTCCGGACAACTGAATTTCTTCACCACTCCATGTGTTTATGCATTGAGCCGTTGCAATATGATTGGTTGATTTGATATTTGATTTAACTCACAGGCGTACAGGTATACCAAATAAAGTGACCACTGGCTGTATATGTTCTGAGACAGAGGAAAACAACGTGGTGAAAAATCATAGGTGCGTGTAAATTATGTTTCTCTTGTGGATGTTGGTATATGATGATATGTGACTGTGACTCTGTTCAAGTAAGATTTTTTCAATCTTGTACATATGACAATAAACTTGACTTTGACTTTGGTCCAATATATTACAACATTACTATATGCAAGAGAGATTCAAGCAAATAGATAAGATCTACTATTTTATATGCTACTCTGCGCTATATCACAGGTGTTCAAATGAGTATGTGTGGTAGCTGATTTATCCCTCTTTATTTCCAAAGGATGCAACCAAAATATAAATAAACTTTATTTTAAAATAAACTTTGATGTCGGATTATAATACAGTATTTGAAAAATGATCAATGTGCCTTGCTTCCATAAAATTGATCACTGTTGAGGGAAAAAGACTGAACTGAGCTGGATCAAGGTTCTGTGATTAGTTTACAAAATGATTATTTGAGCAACAGAGACTTGCTTTCATCTCTTCCTTGGATGTCAGAGTCAAGGTTAAAGTTTCCTCATTATTAGCGGCCGACATTCATCTCACAGGCTAATGTAATGAGAAATTTTCAACTGAAGACGAGCATGTCAGGGGCAGGAGAAGGCCACATATAGCTTTACTTTAAATCTACTTGCTGTTTAACAACCTATGGATTTTCATTACCAACGTTTATATTTGATTATAGCCATTTGAATAAGGTAAAACAGGTTAACATTAACGATACAGAACCAAAAGAGGGCAGAATTAAGCCCTTTTGGCACATTAAGTTTACTCCATCATTCATTCATAGCGGATTATTTTTCTCTCAGTCCTATTCTCCCACATTGTCCCGTAAACCTTAGCTAGTTCGGCAATTAAGGTGTCTATCAGGAACCACAGTCTGAATCTTTGTGCTCACTGGATGCTTATATTTTTAACCAGGGGTGTTTGAATTGTGCAGATAAGTGGCACTCTAACAAATGATCACTTAAGATCTTATTGAATAGTGGAGTGCACAACAGGGTCCGAATGCCTCAATGTTAATAAGTTCAAGTTTATTTTCATATGCATAAATCCCAGGAAAATTAACTTCTTGCAGCAGCAGCACAATACATTGCAAGACAATGATAAATATAAGCTGACGTGAACTTAAATGAACATCAATTATACCGTTCTTTATCATATAGTTTCTAAATCAATTAACATCCTATTCTCCTGATTGGTGCTCCTACCCAATGAAGCCAAAGTTCAAAGTAAAATTTATTAAATTTATTAAAATAAATATTTATTTGTCACCACATGCAACTGTTTCTTTTTCAGCAGGCATAATTAGCAAATCTATCGAGCAGTAGCTGTAAACTGTTAACTGTAAAGGACCCAAGTGTGGGAGTACCTGGGGCTAGACTTGAAGCATGATTTTGAGATAGATATGAGGGCAGAGTTCTTGACTAGATGCTAGACAAGAATCCAAACAAGACTGAAATCCAAAAATGCAATCACAGACTGAGCTGATGACTGAGTACTGAACCTGAGTTCAGGTGCTCTATAAATATTAAAATGCTGGTGCCAAAACAATTAGCGGAGGGGCTTGAATCTTTAAAGGGGCCACACCAGCTAGCCGTACTCAGGAGATTCGGAGCATCTGAACCCTCGAAGCTGGCGTGGTCGGGTATGTACTGTAACAACTAAGTTCACCTTCCCTTTTGGACTCCATGAGGAATCCAACTGTGGAACAAAATGCCCAAAGAAAAATTGCCCACTGTACAAAAGGCTGGCCTACAGCTTGCATACAGTCAGTGGGTAAAATCTGACAAAATCAGCATTTGAGATAGATGAAAGCCAATGTCTCAACAACAAATAGTCCAACTTAAGTAGGACCATCTGCTTTTACTGCCTAATAAACATGTAGACAGAAAAAAAATTGAAGAATTTGAGCATTCTTTCACAGTTCATCACATTTTTAAGGTTCCCATGGAAGAGATGTTTAAGGCATTGCTAACTTTCAGAAATATCGGTAATGATGATAAATATTTCTCTCCTCAGGGGAAAAAAATATACATTTCCAATGATGAAAATCTAGAACTATCTGCCTCAGAAAAGAGTTAAAGCCATACCAACTGAAATTTAAAAAAAAACAAGAGATACAGTACGTTTTGTTTAGATATGGATTCGAAAGATGACACAAAGCTGGTGTAAATGGCTTAAGATACAGATCAGCAATATTGTACTTGCAGAGCACCTAAGGATCTGAATTGTTTCTAATGCTACATTTCTATGTTCCTTTGATCTAGCCATTTAACATCTGCTTTGGAGTATGTTTTTTATTAATGACCACCTTTTTCATTTTTGTTTTGTGATCACATATATATTCAATACATTCAGGTCTGTTAATGTTGTTCCTTTGCTATCACTCATAGACCACTTGACCCTGAATTTGACCTAAAATGGATACATTTATTTATTTCAGAATCAGAATCAGGTTTATTATCACCGGCATGTGACGTGAAATTTGTTAACTTAGCAGCAGCAGTTCAATGCATTACATAATCTAGCAGACAGAAAAAATAATAGTAATAAATTAAATAAAACATAATTATAATAAATAAACAAGTAAATCAATTACATATATTGAATAGATCTAAAAAAACGTGCAACTGCTTTTGACTGAAGATCATTGACAAAACTTTAATCCTCGTTCTCTTTCAATGGTACTGTCACAACTGTCATCCAAATCCAACATTTTAGGCTTTTATTCAACACCTGGAAATATCCCTGTTTTTAACAACAGTAAATTTTCATATGAAATTGTTGCTGAGCTATCATCTTACACAAGAATGTTGCAGTGCTATAAAAAGTATTCACCCCCTTGGAAGTTTTCATGTTTTATTGTTTTACAACATTGAAACACAATAGATTTGGTTTGATTTTTTTTGACAATGATCAGCAGAAAAAGACTCTTTCATTTCAAAGTGAAAACAGATCTCTACAAAGTGATCTAAATTAATTATGAATATAAAACACAAAATACTTGATTGCATAATACTCACTCTCCCCTTTAATATGACGCACCAAATCATTACTGGCACAGCCAAATGGTTTTAGAAGTTACGTAATTAGTTAGATGGAGATCTGGTTTTGAAGACCTTTGTGCAGTTGAGGTGTTTCAAATGATTGTAGTAAAAATACATCTGTATCTGGAAGGTCCAACAGCTGGTAGGTCAGTATCTTGGCAAAAACTACATCATGAAGACAAAAGGACACTCCAAGCAACTCTGTGTAAAGGTTTTTGAAAAGCACCAGTCTGGAGGTAGATATAAGATCATTTCCAAGCCGCTGAATATCTCTTGGAGTACAGTTAAGTCAATCATCAAGAAATTGAAAGCATATCACACAACTGTAAATCTGCCTAGAGCAGACCGTCCTCAAAGACTGAGTAGCTGCGCAAGAAAGGGAATAGTTAGGAAGGTTACCAAGAGATTTAAGACAACTCTGAGTTACAAATTCAGAGGCTGAGATGGGAGAGACTGTGCATACAACAACTGTTGCCCAGGTACTTCACCAGTTGTAGCTTTATGGGAGAGTGGCAAAGAGAAAGCCACTGTTGAATGAAATCTCAATGAAATTGAATGAAATCTCGGCTAGAGTTCACTAGAAAGCATGGGGAGACTCTGAAGTCAGCTGGAAGAAGGTTCTATGGTCTGATGAAACCATAATTGAGCTTTTTGGCCATCAGCCTAAATGCTATGTTTGGCGTAAGCCAAATACCGCACATCATCAAAACACACCAGCCCTACTATGAAGCACGGTGGTGGCTGCCTCATGCTGTGGGGATGTTTCACTGCAGCAGGCCCTGGAAGGTCTGTAAAGGTGGAGGGTAAAATGAATGCAGGGGAAATTCTATAGAAGAACCTGATGTAGTCTGCAAGAGAACTGCGACTTGGGAGAAGATTTATTTTCCAGAAAAACAATGATTCCCAAGCATAAAGCCAAAGCTACACAGGAACAGCTTAAAAACAACAAAGATAATATCCTGGAGAGGCCAAGTCAGAGTTCAGACCTCAGTCCAAATGAGAATTTGTAGCTGCACTTGAAAAGGGCTGTTCACTCACAACTCCCATGAAACCTCACAGAGCTTAAGCAGTTTTGTAAAGAAGAACGGGGAAAAAATTGCAGTATCCAGATGTGCAAATCTGTTAGAGACCTATTAGTACAGACTCATGGCTGTAACTGCTGTCAAAAGTGCACCTACTAAATACTGACTTGAAGGAGGCGAATATTTATGCAATCAATTATTTTGTGTTTTATATTTGAAATGAATTTAGATCACTTTGTAGAGATCTGTTTTCACTTTAACATGAAATGTTTTTTTTTTCCTGTTGAACAGTGTCAAAAACAGCCAGATTATATCCACCGTGATTCAATGTTGAAAAAAAACCATGCATACTTGCAAGGGGTGTGAATACTTTTGATAGGCTTTCTGTCTCAGCTATCTCCATCTTCGTATATCAGAACACATTTTTTTTTCATTCTTACAGATATCTTTAGATATCCAAATATACATTACATCAGGTCAGATGAGGTCTGTGAAGTAGTTTTGCTCATGGAGTTCTTTACTTCTAAGAGTGTTTACTGCAAAGTACACAAACTGATACATTTGGCCCATCGAGTCTGCTCTATAATTCTATCATGGCTGATTTGTTGTCCTTCTCAACCTTATTCCCCTGCCTTCACTAGGTAGCACTCCATAATACCCCAGATGTTACCAGGAGCTTTCTAGGAGGATGAAGAAGACTACCAGGGGATATTATTGATCATCATCCACCATTCTATCCTGAGGAAATCATTGGTCTCACAGAGATATAGGAGACTCCATGTTGGACAGAATGCTTTCATAATTGGATTTCAAAATAAAATCATCAGCGATATGAGGCACGATATAAGACACTTCTTTAAGACGGCAACACCTAGGGTCAAAGATTCCCACTGTAAAGGCCATGCCATCTTCCTCCAGCTACAATAATGGAAAAAGTACAGTAATCTGAAGTACAACAATATAAGGTTCAAGAACAGATACTTCCCTTCAATTCAGTATAGTTACACAATGATCACTTTGCATTAAAATTGAATTCTTTACATTTTGTTTTTTCTTGTAAAAAGTGTGTATAATTTATATTTTTGTGAAAGCTGTTTACCTGATGTTTTGTTATCTGTGATGCTGTTGAAAGCAAGTTTTCCATTACAGCTGTGCGTACATATACTTGTATACTGCGCAAAAGTCTTAGGTTTATGTGTGTGTGTGTGTGTGTGTGTGTGTGTGTGTGTGTGTGTGTGTGTGTGTGTGTGTGTGTATGTGTGTGAGTGTGTGTGTGTGTGTTAGTGAGTGAACGTGGAGCGGAGAATAGATTTTGTAAATCTGGCAAGAGTGCAGGATATTGGGAAGGGTGAGGGTGGAACACTGTGGGAGAGATGTGGGACAGATGACAGAGAAGAAGCCCAAGGGTGAGGGGGTGGCACAGTTACAGACACACCCAGCCCTGAGATACTAGGCAAGGACATTTGATTCCAAATAATAGGTTCATTGATCATTACAGAATGTCACTCTGGTGCCTCCCATGCCCTCCCCTCTCCTTTCCCCTCTTCCCAACCATGATTTCCCTTTGCTTGCCCACTTCCCATACTCAGTCAACCATAGAGACCCATATCAGAATCAGGTTTATTATCACTCACATATGTGATGAAATCTGTTTTGTTTTTGCTGCACCAGTACAGTGCAATACATAAGAAAAGCTACAGTACTGTACAAAATTCTGAGGCACCCTAGCTATATATTGATGCGCTAAGACATGTGCATAGTACTGTATATGAAAATAAGCTTGACTTTGATTTTGATGAATCTCTCCACACTATAGTGTTTAGCACCAACATTGTATGCCTATGTTCATCTGAGTCCAGAGATTATATAAAATATTTTCATTTCCTACTCTGCAGGTTAATAAGAAAAATTATAATTTTCCTGGTGAGTAGCAACATATAGTGTATTGAAAAAGTATTCAGCGCACATCCTGGCTAATGCACAGTGTTAGATTTATGCCACACATACCAATTAGTGATAAGGCCAAAACATTTTACTTTAGTTTCGTCCAACCACAAGAGCTTATTCCACATCTTTGCTGTATATTCTAGGTGACCCTTTGCAAATTCTTTACAGGCAAGCATATACTGTTTGTTGTTTTTTTGCTCTACTTTGAAAAAAGAAGCATGTGATTCACAAATAAAAATTCTCCTAAAACGGATCAAAATCACTGGTTGTGATACCTATTTATGTGAACAAAGTGTTAGGGCCTGAGTAATTTTTCAAGACACAGTACCTAAACAACTCTGACCATTGAAGAAAATACATTTTTTTCAATAAGCTGCACATTGCAGCTGAAGAGCCTGAAGAACTACCCATCCACATTGTAACCGTAGAAGCTGGGAGTATCGCATAAAAACATATTGATAGATTGGGATTAGTGAGAAGGGAGATATACAATAATGGCTCATATTTCAAGCTAAGAAAGGCCACTATCACTCAACAATGAGAAGTCCCTCATGGGGGTTTATTTTAACCATTATACTAAATGATAATTTCAAGGCAGACAAGGGGCCACAGCTAATGACGTTTCTGTAGTGGAAGAATCACACATCATTCAGCACACGACAGTTGGATCTGATCGATGTAATGTCATGCTTTCCTGCACAAACCATCACTTCTCACTAATGTTCCTTCACCTTATCCTGTCACTTTCAATTCCTCATGTTGAGGGCTCTGAGAGGAGGATGACATTTATTTTCATAATGTAATATTCCTGACAGTTCGCTGTCTGTCATGGGAGTCCTTTTCTTGGAGGGAGCCTTGGTAGGGATTATAAGATTAGAACAAGCAGAAGATAAAAAATGCAGAATTGTAATCAGCTTTGCATTGTTGAAGTGCAAGATGGTGGTGTTTGGGGCATTGCATCAAATTCGTTAGAAAATCATAATGTCAACCCATTGATGGGTCTTAAAATGTTACAATCATGATATCCTTTGCAATGAGGCCAATATTTTTAAAGGGAAAGCTTGACTTAATATGTTATTTAGTCAAATGCTTAGCCTCTTCATGTTCACATGGTACACGTGGCATTAACAATCTTTTCCTGTTAAATAAATGATAAAAAACTGGCTAACAAGTGTGATTTGTCTCTGCAAAATTGAGAATGTTACTTGCCCAAAGTGAGAGCACATTTAGAAATACAAGTGACTTAAGAATCCTTAAAAACACCAAATCAAATCAAACATTAATGAAATATATAGCACCGCTATACAACCTAGCTGTCGTGTGGCTTCACGTGATGAGCTCACACCATGTCCCAGTGTCCCTATGTGGCTGGTTACATTAAGATTGCTCTCTTTCCTTGTGAATTCATATAGATGCCTTCAACAAGATCTTGCCAATGCTGTGCAGACTACAGACTACTGCCCAGGACATATTGAAGCAATGGTTCCTTATTGTTGAACATGATGTGTATGCTACCAGAGCGCCCATAATACCTCTATGGCTGTGAAAACCAATATCTTATATTGCATACCACAAAACTTTTTGGTGGACTGGATAGACAATGGTGCACCAATCCTCTGGACTCAGAATACGCTGATATTCTTTCAACATTCAGAACCAAATCTGAGTCAGTTGGGTGCAAATTAAAGGAAACTGCCCCTGCTACCTTTACACTCCTCCTCTGAGTCCTCATCAAAAATCTGAGCTGACGCTGCTCACATTATGTGTGACAGGTGGTGGGGAGACATGTCTCCATGTGCCAGAAGAGTTGTGTTCCCAGGAGCTGTGTCTCTGCTGTTGGTAAAGGTGTACCATGCTACATATGCTTCTGGCTGGATCTATGTCAGTCTTCATGAAAAAAGGCATCATCACCTTCACTAACAAACAAAAATGCAGAGAGGAAGGACATCAGGAACTGGAGCCCCTTTTCACGGTTGAAGGTGGATGATAAGATCCTGTCCAAGACCATCACCAACCTATTCTAGGACAGGTGAACCATCCAGACCAAGCCTGTAGTGTACAAAGCAAGAAAATCTCTGACAGGCTTTTAGCTATTAATGGATACCATCACCTACGTGCAGGTCAAGGCGTGGATACCTATCTGGTCAGCTTGGATCAGGAGAAAACAATTGTCATGATATCACACACGTACAGGATGGACATGCTCTGCAAACTGGATTTTGGGGAGGGACTCATGAATTGGGTCCAACTGCTCTACATGAATATCCTTAGTTCAAGTTAATGGTTGGGTAGGGTTGAGTGAGGAAACCTGTCGAACAATAAAGGGTACTATCTCAGGGTGCCACATAAGGGGAGTGGTGTGATGAGTGCTTGTATTTTCTTTAAAGTTTACTCTATCTAAATGTTTTACACTGAATATGCTTTTGAATAGTAATTAAGTCCATCTTAGAAATAAAAAAGACTATGCATATACTGTATGTGACACCTCTCTGCTTCATTTGAACAGGCAGCTGGTTTCTGACATTTAGCTAAGGAGAACTTTGACCATCACTGACAGAGTCTACTTGTGAGTGCCATCCCTTTGCTCCACTACGCACGGTGATTGATAAGTTTGTGGCCTAAGGTAGAAGGAGACGAGTTATACAGCTCTCGTTATATGCACATGCAGTTCAACTCTTTGAGTGATTATACAGACAGTTGGAAATTAATAACTTATCAGTTAATAACTCATCAGGGTGATTGATAAGTGCAGGGTCTAAGGTAGAAGGAGATGAGTTATTAACTTTAAACTTTCTGCAGAATCACTCAAAGAGTTGAACTGCATGTGCATGTAACGACAGCTGTATAACTCATCTGCTTTTACCTTAGGCCACCAACTTACCAATCACCCCTGCTGTGGACACTTCCTGGAGGTCCAAGATCCGTATGCTCCATGACCGCTGGACAAAGTGTGTAAATGTAGGCGCGGACTATGTAGAAAAATAAATGTGCTAGGTTTTCTAAAATTGACTCCTTCCTTCTTAGGCCATGAACTTATCAATCACTCCTCGTATGTTATCAGACAGCTACCTGGTGGCTCATTGCTGCTCCTTTGAATCTACAAGTTAGATTAACATAGCTGAGATCAGACCACCAGCTGGATCAAGTGAGATTACAGAGGAGCAGGAATTTGTTGTGCAGTCTCTGTCCATATTTCCATGGCAACTCTTATGCACCTGCAGTCACTGTGTGAAGGGAGCTTTATCACGATCTCAGAAAGACATTCCCATCATGACACAAATGGAGTTTCCTAACTGCTGATACTCCAGAGGAAGGATGGAGATTATCTCCTCCATGCTGCTTGTTATCTTCAGTCATTGTTGCGATTATCCCCAGGAGGCTCAATGGACTCGGAGCAGGGACTTATGGTTTGTGCAGTAAAGTTTAAACAAACACCTGTACAGGCTGCCACTGGCTAACTAATAAGCTCTGTTTACGAGGAATCCAGAAGTGGATTCTGTCCATAAGTCAAATCAAATACATTTATTATTGAAGTATGTATAAGTTTTACAACCTTGAAATTTGTTTGCTTCAAAGCAGCCACAAAGCAAGAAACCCAAAAGAACCCAATTAAAAAAGAATAAAATTAAGACCAACACCCGAAATGCAGAGAAAAGGGGAAAAACACAAATAATGCAAACAACATTTGGATCCAAAATGAGTCCTTAGATTTGAACCCCAGAGCAGACCAGAGTAGGCCCAAAGTCTTGATATCAGCCTATCATAATAGCAGACATGGAGCACAGCTGCCGGGGCAGTCTTCATAGACTCAGTACCATAGAAAGCGAGGAGTGAACATTACAGGAGAGCAAGCAAAATCAGCTCTCTCCTCCGATCCCAACACTCTGTCTTTACAGTATATTGCTTAAATTGTCCATTGTATTGCAATGGACACCATCGCAACAAAAGGCTCTGGGCCGAGAACACACCACCAAACAACTTCTAACTGGCCCAGATTTCACCGCCCAGCCTGTAGCCATTCCCGATTTCTCCAAATCAGCTTGTCCCCCAGAGAGATCCAAAACTACACATTCTCTGTCCATGGCAGTTCCATCCATGCCTCCATTACAATACAGTCAAAGTATGATTGTCTCCACAGTTTGGTAACGAATAGGATCAAAATCACAGAAGACTGTTTGGAAAGAAACATTCTTTCTAAACAAAACAAAATTTGTTATGATTACCAAATATGGAGAGAGACAGACAGAAGAAACTAATTTTACCATTGGTAGGAATGAACATATATATATATATGCATTGGAAATTTTGAATGTAATAATGTTATGGGAGCTCAATTTTAATATGTGCATGTCCATAAATTGGATGCTCTTTACTCTGGAATAGCCCATAATGAATTGTTAGATATTTACTTTATGAGAAAAAGTAAGGAAAATAATATGGGAGAAAAACACTTTGGTCACAACTGTTAAGTGGAGGTATAGTATGCAACTGTTTTCCTGAGCTTCTTCCAGTTTCAGCAGAACCCATTGACCGCAGAAAAAGGAGAAAAAGAACTTTAGCCTTAGTAGTGTTTAGTGCTGCCTGGTTGGCCTCGGTGTCAAAAATAAGAAGATAATCATGTTTCTTATCTTGCCACAGCTGTCAGCATGGTGCATGGTTCTTGTGCGAACAAATATTTTACTGACCTTAAGTTAAGTGTTGCCAAATGTTTCTTTGTGTATAGTCTTTGGCATAGTCTTTCAATGGGAGACTGACTGCCAGCCCATGGATACAATACTGGATACAGAACCCCATCCCCTGTAAGTAGCAGGCAACAATTTCAGAAAAGGCTTTGAAAGCTAGTGAGACCCTATGTTACACTCTCAAAGCTGTCACTGAAAATGAATGTTTTTGAAATTCACAAAGTTCAAAAAAAAGAAATCTAGGATCTAAAAGAATGATAAACTGGCATTGAAAGAAATGATAATTATTAAGAAAATGTTAAAGTACTAAAATGCATTCTCTTAACAAAGTTAGCTATATTTAAATCTGCTGACTTCAATTGAATAAAAAAATCTGCTCACTCATCTCCTAGCTGTCATTTCTCTCCACTGATTTCTGTTTGTACATTTAGAACATACAAGAAACTCTTAGATGGGCACAGTCTTAGATAAACACATGGATGACAGAAAAATGAAGAGCTATGTAGGAGGGAAAGGTTTAATTGATCTTAGAGTAGGCTAAAGGGATGGCAGAACATCATGGGCCAAGGGGTTTGTAGTTTTCAAAGTGCTATGCTTTATTATAATTGCAGCAGATTTAACTGGGTGTGGGCTCAGTGATGGGATTCTTTAGCCTGACATTTGGAAAATCTGTGCAAAACTGTACTGGCATGACAAGGTTCAAAGGTCGTTGTGTAAAACAGTGTAAATGTCCAGCAGCCAGAACATAACTGCAGCTGAAATGAATCAATTCACATTTAAGCAAAAGAGCTGTTTGGCTGACCAGCAAAGATGTGTTTACAAGATCAAGTCATGTCGCACGGGAATTATTCCAAAGGTTAATTATTTCTTTTCCACTCAACTGCAAAATGAGTTAGATTATGAACACATGTCCTACTCTATCACATTAAATTGCAAATCGGACTGTCAAATTGAAAACTGGTAAAACATGCACAGAAGCAGCAAACTTATTTCATGACCATGGGTTCCTGTTGTTACCCTCTGTTAAAATAAACTGATGTGAAATTGTAGAACTGGAAATAATACATCTGAAGTAATGTGAAACGAGATTTGGGGGTGATCGCCATTCTTAGACATAGGAGAATATGTACTGATAACCTGGAACATAGTAAATAAGATCTTGTCTTTTGGGAAGCAGGTACAATTCCCACTTTCATGAAATGTATGCTAAGTCAGTAAATTACTTCCCGAAAACTCCTTGACCATGTTCATTAGCCTTTAGCCACCCCCAAAAATTTCAATACCAAAGTATTAGTGCCTGTTTTCAGCTTTGCATCAGCAGGAACCACATAGTATTAAATGCACCAAAAACATCAAAGTGGAAGTCTGAATGCTCAACTACTACAGAATATTGTTTTCATTTCTACATTTTGGAATGTTGTAGAAATGCTTAATCTTGTCTTTATCAGGATTAGGAATTCTACAGAAAAGCTCTGCAATGTACGTCGATATTTACTCCCACTTTCTGTCCTCAGGATCTTACATGATTTCAATCAAGCTTCAAATTAATTTAAGGAAGTAATTAAGTTATATCTCTCTGGATTCAATGCCAATCTCAACTATTTTACATAGTGAGTATTTATCAGTTCAGCATTTCAGGATCTACAGTATTTTCCTTTTGTAAATTCAGAAAATCAATCTCCTTGCACTACCCTAAGATTGATAAGTTATGTCATATTACTCACTTTCAATTAGCATTGTCATTTTATCTCTCTAGCCTTCCATCCTTTTACAAACATTTACTCTCTTTTCTTCTGCTCCTTTCCTGCATTTTCATAACTGTTTTCCTCATATCTTATTCTTTTTGAAAAGCTATCAGCCCATGAAGTTTACTGTATATCTCTCCTAGCCGAACCTACCAAATCTTTTCAATTGAGTATTTTCGTGTTAGATGTTTAACTTCCCATTTAGCTGTTTGCCAATATTAAAGAGTGGCCTCCTTGAAGAAACTCAAACAGCTTTGACACTTGTTGATATCATTGCTTGTTATAGGACATAGGATTTTTATTCTGTGGTTTACTGTTTCTGTGGGAACAGAGCCTGTAGGGAATATGGCTTGATAAATGTCGAGAGAGCAGTCTTTTATTTTATATCCATTAAAATTTATGCATTTCCCAAGACACATCTTCTGCTCAAAATTTGACTGTAAAATAATCCTGATATTGTTATCTAAAGGTAGACAATATTCTGTGGAGAAGTATATACCTTGTTTTAATAAAGACTGAATGTGCTGCAGGCAGAATTTTTTAAAAAATCCTCTTCTGAGAAAATATATGTGCCTTGTCGGTCTATTCTTTAATTATTGCTTTGTATCAGTACCTTTGAGAATTTGAGCTGAACCAGTTGCATAGAAAAGAATAAAAGATTAGTTAAAAGAAAAAATGTTTCTTCATTTTTAAAGCAACTTTGATAATACCATAAATAGATTATATGCATTCTTCAGAATTCTGTCAAAACTGTGTGTCCTGCTGGTAGATGTCTGTGCACATTTTTCTGAAAAAGTTGGCATTGATGTTATTTTATAAAGTATCTGATTTATACTTGAGCACACATTTTTTAATAATTTAAGACAAGGATGCATGCTTATCACACAGAACAGCTTTGCTGCACTGATTATAAATAAATTTGCCTATTGTATATATCGTGTAGTTGTCCTGTTTGTCTGTATGAAGAGAAGTATAGGTTTTTACCTATTTTCGGAGCAAAATGTTCAAATTTATGATACTGTACATTTTAAAAAGGCTATTCTGTCTATTATTTAACACTACTGTTACCTTCAAATCTACTCTTATATTTTTGATCACGTTTATTTTTAAATTTCCACTATGATCAGTCAAAGTGCAAAGTTCAAAGTATGTTTTATTATCAAAGTACATATATGTCACCATGAAGACAAAAAAAAGTGTAAATGCAAATATAAATAAATAGCAGTAACAAGAATATGAAATAACAAGACAAAGAGTCCTTAAAGTGAGATCATTTTATGTTGGAACATCTCAATGATTGGGCAAATGAGTGTAGTTAACCACTTTGTTCAAAAGTCTGATGGTTGTCGGGTAATAACTGCTCTTGAACTTGTTGGTACATGTCTTGAGACTCTTATACCTTCTATCTGATGGCAGCTGTGAGAAAAGAGCAAAGCCTGGGAGAAAGTATCTCTGATGATGAATGCTGCTTTCCTACAACAGTGATTTATGTAGATGTGCTCAATGCTTAGGATAATTTTGCCCACGATGCACTGGGCTGAATCTGCTACCTTTTGTAGGGCTTTCCATTCAAAAGCACTAATGTTTCCATACCAGCTTGTGATGCAGCCAGTCAATGCACACTCCAATACACATCGATAGAAATTCGTCAAAGTTTTAGATGTCATGCTGAATCTCTGCTGATTCCTAAAGAAGTAAAGGTGCTGCTGTGTGTTCTATGCAATAGCATTTATGTGATGGATCCATGACAGATTCTCTGAAATAGTAACACCCAGGAATTTAAAGTTGCTAACTCTCTCTGCTTCTGATCCTCAGATGAGGATTGGCTCATGGACCTTTGGTTTCGCTCTTTACTTAACACTGTCAATTGGTCACATGAAAGTGTCACAATTCATTGCGCACCACATTGTCTGCTATAGTTAAGGGTTGCGAAAGAAATCTTCAGTTGTTTAGCCCCTTCCATTTAAATAATACAGTGACTGGTACAACATTCAGATCACTTGGTGCTGAGCTCCATGTCTGTCCAACTACACAGCCCAGTCTTACTGGCATGCCCATACTAGTGTTTATTGTTACCTGTACTGAGGACAGACCTTGTTTTGCATAACATCATGTAGATTATTTCTAATTATAACAACTTCAACAGCTATGTGCACAAGCTTCTGCATTTTCTTACAGATTTCGGTAAAGCCAAGATGTGATTGTGCGGATTCCTCTTCAAGAGAATAGGGGAGATAAATTGACAGGTAAAGAAATACCAGCATTAAATATTTTTATTCAGCTATTATTGT
This sequence comes from Hypanus sabinus, assembly GCF_030144855.1. NCBI lineage: Eukaryota > Metazoa > Chordata > Chondrichthyes > Myliobatiformes > Dasyatidae > Hypanus > Hypanus sabinus. Next base: position 127,402,744 of record NC_082710.1, on the reverse strand, counting down.
TTTGATGTGTTTGATCTTCGGTGCTTATTTTTTTTCCTGTAATTTAATCAATTTTAATTGTCTCTTAGCATCACAGACCATTAAATTTATTCAGTTATTTGATGATTTTGACAGTCAGCTATCCCCTAAACACAGTTTTCCTTTAGTTAAAGCCTACCAAGGCTTCTCCAGGAATTGGGATTGGGAATATAAGGCTTTGGTATTCACCTGTGTATCTGTTTGAGATTAGAAAATAAGTTTTGGGTCTTGGAGGCGTTTCAGATCCAGCTCGGCTCATCTTGTTATGCTGTTCCATTGCGTGCTGTTGGAAAAGAATCTTGGCTCTCTGGTTAAGTGCTCTAATATGCTTCTACCTAAATTACACGTTTTTAATACTGGTACCACATTAAATTGTTCAGATGGCCCAGCGTCAATTTGCACTTTCAGACTATCATAATCCTAAATGTTGGGTCCCTCCCACTAATAACTTTTCATGATATATGCTGATTTGGAGGACCAAAGCAAGCCCTGCCATGAAATAACTGAAAAAGAGGCATTGACAGCCAGTTAAACTAATTTCTTAGTGTAAGCAGCTGATTAAACTGTCAGAGAGTGCAGACACAAAGACTGCATATGCTGGAGTAATGCGAAACAATCAGCAGAACACGCAATATCTATGGAAGGAAAGAAGTTGTTAATATTTCAGGTCAAAACTCTGCATCCTAAACATTGATCTATTTTTTCCCCCCACTAGTGCTACATGACCCTGCTGTAAAAAAGTGTGAATATTTTCAAAGTGATTAATGTATATACTCTTTATACTTTTTCTTTAATAAAATATTTTTAAAAACTCGAAGTATATCATGTTAAAACATTTAAAACATCCAAGATATTTAAATGACTTACATGACTGTTGTCCAATTAAATGAATAGAGCTGCTGTTCCTGCACTGGGTCTAACCAGGTGACATGAATTCTTCAAATAAACTGCAAGGGATTTGCCACATATCTATGCTCTGATGATGCAGTCCTGGGAAATCCAATGACTGAGCATATGTTTGAAAAAAACATGCAATAGAAAATAACAGCTTTAGTCTTTCCATTTTGCATAGATATGGCAGAGTAGCCATATCAGAGTAGTATGGCAGAGAGACTATATGTTGAGATGTTAATAGATACATGAGTACTTCTTGATATTTCCCTGCATCTGAAAAGAGTTTTGCTTCAAGTTTAGTTGCTTCAATGACTTAAAACGTGGTTACCTGCTTAATGCTTCAACTTTTTTTCTCTGTGGTTCTATTTAATTACTGCAAACTAATTATGTTTTTGTATTAATTACCCTGGCTAAAAAGAATGTCAGCTTCGTTCTCCATCATTACTGACTGACTAAAGTTCGAATGAAGCCCACAAAATAAAATTATGTACCAGGCCAGTACAATTAATTTCCAGTTAGTTTACTTAGAGTGCAGCAAGAGGAAATTAAACTTAAAATCAGAACTCACAAGGTGTTTCGTATGTTTTTATTCATGAGAATTCCAAAACTGTACATTACATGTAGAGGTAAACAAAAAGTTATTTTCTAAAGCCTACTTTATTTTGTTGTTAATGAACCTTCTGTCTACTTAATCCCAAAAAGACAGACACATCTTCACAACTTTAAGATTCTGCCCTGTTGTTGTGGTCTTTCACTGATTCTATGATGGTCATTGCACTTATTGAGAAGGTCTGAAGAAAATTAATCTCAGGATTGCATGTTGTGACATACAGTATATGTACTTTGATAATTATTTTACTTTGAACTTTGAACTTCTATTACTTCTTACTAAGCCATTTTTGTAGTCAATGCAATATAGGTAAGACAAAACATCAATTTGTAACTAGTTATATTGAGCATTGAAGTAATTCTGAGGAATAAGTATCAGACACAGCACATAGAAATAGTGTTATGTTTCTTCTGTTTCTTCTATATCTTCTTCGGCAGATGTATAAACTTGATTTAATATTTCTTCTGAAAAATAGTGATTCACTTAATGGTAAGGTTGAAATTGTTGCTTGAGTACTTTTTCTAAATATGCAAACTAGTGGAGACTGCACATTATAACTCTGATTCCAGAAAACACCATTAAGAACCTGATGGGATGAACATTGACTTCTCTAACTTCCGTTAATGCCCCTCCTTCCCTTCTCACCCCATCCCTGACATATTTAGTTGTTTGCCTGTTCTTCATCTCCCTCTGGTGTCCTCCCCCCCCCCCCTTCTTTCCCCTGAGGCTTCCCGTCCCATGATCCTTTCCCTTCTCCAGCTCTGTATCACTTTCGCCAATCACCTTTCCAGCTCTTAGCTTCATCCCACCCCCTCCGGTCTTCTCCTATCATTTTGCAATTCCCCCTCCCCCCACTACTTTCAAATCTCTTACTATCTTTCCTTTCGGTTAGTCCTGATGAAGGGTCTCGGCCGGAAACATCGACAGCGCTTCTCCCTATCGATGCTGCCTGGCCTGCTGTGTTCTACCAGCATTTTGTGCGTGTTGTTGTTTGAATTTCCAGCATCTGCAGATTTCCTCATGTTTGATCTTTAAATTCTCTACTGCAAAACCTCTGCCAGTGATGCCTACACTGAAGAAGTTTAAATCTTCTCTTCGAAGGGAGTTCAGTGAAACCCTCTCTCACTGCTCCCCATTTATAATTCCTTTGGCCCTTCAACTTTTCAATCATATTTTGCAGGTTGGAGGAACAACACCTTATACACCGGCTGGGTAGCCTCCAACCTGACGGCATGAACATTGACTTCTCTAACTTCCGTTAATGCCCCTACTCCACTTCCTACCCCATCCCTGACATATTTAGTTGTTTGCCTATTCTCCATCTCCCTCTGGTGCTCCCCCACCCTCCTTTCTTTCTCCTGAGGCCTCCCCTCCCATGATCCTTTCCTTTCTCCAGCTCTATATCTCTTTCGCCAATCACCTTTCCAGCTCTTAGCTTCATCCCACCCCCTCCGGTCTTCTCCTATCATTTCGCATTTCCCCCTCCCCCCACTACTTTCAAATCTCTTACTATCTTTCCTTTCAGTTAGTCCTGACGAAGGGTCTCGGCCCAAAACGTCGACAGCGCTTCTCCCTATAGATGCTGCCTGGCCTGCTGTGTTCTACCAACATTTTGTGTGTGTTGTTGTTTGAATTTCCAGCATCTGCAGATTTCCTTGTGTATGACCATTGAGAAAATACATGTTTATTCCAGAAAATTGCACACAAATTTTAATCTCATGGGTCATATCTACCTTGAGTTGCATTTGCTGAAACACAGCAAAACCAAAAATGAGCAATGACAAAATATCTACAGTTTTTTCACTTGAGGGTAGTCGAGTTTAAACGTTCATGCCATTCGTCTCTTTAAATCTGGGAGTCGACTTTGCTATTGCTTTAATTTGAAAATGTTAACAATATTAGGAGGATACTATGACTAGCCAGAATGTTTTCAATCTGGCTTGCTAATTGGACTTTTGTTTCCCAAATGGAGATTTCAGGGTAAACTGAGTCCCCATATCTGACAGATATTTACTATGTTCTTGATTAGCCAAGGAGCCAAAGGTTACAGGAAGAAGGCAGGAGAATGGGGTTGAGAGGGATAATAATTAAGTCATGATGTAATGGTGGAGCAAACTCGATGGGCTGAATGGCCAGATTCTGCTCTGAAGCCTTAAGGTCTTTTGGTATTCATTGAGGTAGAGTAGCTGTACGTCTTGAACTGTGTTTACTGAGCCCTTACCTCTGAAATACTCTGAAAGCTTCTCTCAGCTAGCCTGCGATTCACAACAATTTTAAAGAGTTAATTTATTAAATAATCTTAAAGATTAATTAAAATATTGAAAAACATTACAATAAAAAGGAACATAAGTGAAGTATTTACTGTATTTATCTTTCATTATAGGGTAAATACTCATATTCCAATAAATGTATTTGCTGTTTAGCTGAATACAAAATGCATCTGACCTTCTCATCATTAAATCACTGTTCTCTACTGGGGTTAATGCTGGTTTCATTGACCAAGACGACAGCTGGATATGTCAACATATAGTTCTTTCATGCATCTCAAGCTTACACTTTTGACTTTGCATACACAGAAGACCAAGATGTTTTCATGCTGATAAAAACTGCTGTCTATCAGTCAGTTAGCCAGATGAAGTCAGCAGTCGGGTTGACTCTCAAACAAAATTAAGGCCCACAGGAAGCAATCAAAAGAGAAATAAGAAGAAATATCTATGAAAGTTCAAAATCTGAAATGAAATGAAAATTCTGACTATACACCGTTGATAACAAACGTCACAGCACTCGGTTGAACTGAATTGAGCTGAACTGAATATGCCTGAGCACTTTCAATATTGGGTATTATATTATATGTTTTTCACAGTTTTTTGCTGTTTGCTGTTATTTGTCTTTTTTAGGGGGGTGGGGTGGGGGTTGATGTTTTTCTTTGCAATGGTTCCATGGTTCTTCTTTGTTTCATGGCTGTCTGTGGGAAGATGAATCTCAAGGTTATATACTACATACATAATCTGATAATACTGTAAATATGCTTTGAATCTTTGATTTAACTGCTCCTGTAAGGAGAAAACATAAGCTAACCACTTGGTTGCAGACAGAAATGTGTAGAAATATTTATTCAGTGGAAAGAGCTTCCATCATTACTCACAGCACATCTGGGGAATAAAATACGATGGGCTAATATCTTTCATTTTCACCGAGGATATGTCATCATGGTGATGAATATTGTCATATGACGATCCCCAGACATATTAGAAAACAATATCTGATACTCCTTCAGCATTCAAAGGCTGTAGGAAAATAAAAGGTCGTTGTCTAGCTGTGAAAGACATTTTGTGAAACAGAAATACAGCAAATTTCCTAGTCATTCCTGTTAAAATATGTTCACAGAATCTCACTGGAGAAGAAAGAACCAGCAGGATAAATGCTAAAATGTACTGTTACAGTAGAACTGTTGTGAAGTAGAATTAGAGGACATTGCCACAGTAAATCCTTAAGGGGGCTTCCAAGTGCATGTGATTCCTGCTTATTATTTAATTTTGGCTTCTTTGTTACCTCGTTTCATGTACAATTACAGAGCTGGATTTTGATGTGCAGACACACGAGGGGCAATAAGTCCAATAACAAAGGAGAAACATGACAATATATTTGCCGTTTCTCTCAGTGGGTTTTCAGCTCAGCTGGTTCATTATAATTCACTTCCCAGATTTCCTGTCACTCTGGAGAAAATCATGTGAATCCCAATGCTTAAGTGTTTAAGCAGGCAGTTCAAACATAGAGGCAAATGGAGTTAGAGGTGTCCGAGAAAGGAATGAAAATAGTAGGATGCTGTTGAATGTGTGAAGATGCCTCACTGTGTATGGCAACATCCATCAAACTACTACAAAAGCAGCAAAGAGCCTAAGCTGTTTGGGAGAGAGAGGTTTGCTCACAAGCCATAGTCACTCGATGAATGGTAGGGCACTGAGGTGTGTGACAAGTAGATCTTACAGAGGTATACAAAATCATGAGGGGAATTGAAAGGGTAAATACATTCAAGTTTTTTGTCTCCTTAAGGCTGAGTGAGACTAGAACTAGAGATTATTGTTTTAGGTTGAATGGTGAAATATATAAGTGGAACCTGAGGGAAACATTCTTCTATAGAGGGTGGAGTAAGTGTGGAATTAACTGCTGGTGGAAATGGCAAATACAAGTTAACTTGAACATTTAAGGGAAGTTTGGAAAGGTATTATCTATAGATGGGAGAGGTACGGAAAACTATGGTCCAGGTGGAGGTCAATTAGATAAGGCATATAAACAGGTTGGCATGGCTGAACTTGTAGTACTCTGCACAGTTCTGCTTGCACATGGGACTGTTTCTGTGCTGCAGTGCTTTGTGACTCTAACCCAAAGCAGGTGTGAGGGGAGGTTTCAAGAATCTAGGGTCAAATGCCTCAAAAAAGCAGGCAGATGCTTACAGAAACTTATGATATTGATAGGCACATAGATCTGCCATTCCATTTTCCAACTCTACACTAACCTATCACTTCCAGTGTTTTCATTGAATCCACTTCCTCCAATGTACTTCAGTCTGGTTGCCAAGGCCACCTACTCTGACCTCCATGCAATTTTATGATTCATGGTCACTGTCAGCAAATGCACCCCATCCATTTAATTGGAAGAAAACAAAGCCAAGAGAGCAGAGGAAGGGAGAAGGTCCAGGGGTTCTGTGGTCTTTCCTGAAGTAGCGAGAAGTTCATAGAGTGTGTTAAATTTTGTAACTTCAAAACATTAAATTAATTCAATGAAGCTCATGAGAGTCTGAAAATACATGTATATTTTGAGTTTACTTTTAACAGGGTGTGCACGTATCATGTGGTAGCATGATGACATGTGCAATTAATGTATTTCTACATATAACAGACTGACTGACTGCCCGATGGCATCCGTTAGTCTCGCGAGACCATGGATCTGCGCCTGGAAAGTCTTGCTTCAGTCCTCTCCAGGGCGTAGGCCTGTGCAAGGTTGTATGGAAGACTGGCAGTTGCCCAGCAGCAAGTCTCCCCTCTCCACGCCACCAAAGTTGTCCAAGGGAAGGGCAGGGGTCAATACAGCTTGGCACCAGTGTCATCGCAGCAGTTGCCAGAGTGAGGTTGAAGGCAACGTCGGACTACCTTAGGGACTCCAGCTCCGGATTTGTCCTCAAGGTTTACTCCCAAAGCCTTTCCCATGAGTGAGTATGGCCGCAAGGCAGCGGAGGTTTAAAATCAGAGTTTCCCTCTCTTAGATGAGCTGCCTTCCCAGACTGACAAGCTCCATCTACCCGAAGCACTAGTTTAAAGGCACCAGGACCCACCTTCGCCCCTTCTCCTATCAGTAGAAACAGTTCCACTGGGCTTAGAGGCTAAGCCACATGAGAAGGCCAGGAGCTGGACTTGGTTGTCAGAGGCTATTTGAGGCACATGCCATGAGGAGCACTTTTAGGTAGTGGGATCTTGTCTCCACTACCACTCCTTGACCTGATAACCTTGGAACCAACATGTAACAATTAATTGCTGAAACAAACAAGAATGCTTAGTCAACAATGTATTTACAATGTTATTCAAATATAAATGAAATATTAAATACACAATGGAGGAGATGATGTTTTCTGTGATGTGCTGAGCCGTGTCGACAACTCTCTGTAGTTTCTTGCAGTCACGTGTAGAGCAATTACCATACTAAGCCATAGTGCATCCAGGTAGAATGGTTTCTATGGTGCAGGAGTAACAATTGCTGAGACTCAATGGGGACATGCCAAATTACTTTAGCATCTTGAGGTAGTAGAGGCATTTATGAGCTTTCTTGACCATGATATCAATGCCTTTGGAGCAGGACAGGCTATTGGTCTTGTGGACACCTCTTAAACTTGAAACTTTCAACCCTTTCAACCTCAGCACTGTCAATGTATACTGGAGAATGTGCATAACCACTTCCTTTCTGAAGTTAATAATTAGCTCTTCTGTTTTCAAATGGAGCGGGTTGGAAAATAGACAAGAATTTGAAAGTTTTAACCCACATGATCAGTTGAGCTTGAATCCAAGGACCCGTCTTGATTTAACCCCAGAAAAAATAAAAGAAGTAACATACACTGAAAGAGCCAATGTGTGTTTTAGAGTCAATTAACCTCCAATAGATGCTCTGCTAGTATAGAGTCGAATTGAATTTGTACTTAGCACTTAATCATTAAAGTGAGTGCCCCAGTGATATCACAGTCACTCGTGTGTTTATGTGCATTATTACTGTAAAAAAATAGAAAAATCCATATAATGCAAACATATCATTTCACCTCTCTATATTCCCTTCTTTTTCATAAGTTGCATCAATAAAACATTTACCCATCTAAATGCTGGGCATAAGTGGTAATGTCAAACCAAATTACTTGTAACTGCAAGTTAATGACTTCCCTGCCCATCAATTATAAAGCACAGTTTTCAAAGTGCATTCTGTATTCAGTGCATGAATGCACCTGCTTCCTCAGAGTCTCTATCCTACACTGTGTCAAGAATCCATGATTATCATTCATCCTTAAAGGTGCATTGGATTGCAAAGGTTTCTCCGGTGAAGTTTTTATTACATTTTTCAGAAGATTATTTTCATTTTGTCATAAGCTGCAAGGCATAAGTATGTCAGAGAAGTCATGTTAGTCAGAAAAATTGTAGAGCTTAAATGACTTTGAATTTTTATTTGATCGTATTGAATTGCCAATTAGTTAGAAAGAAATAATTATCCTATTATTGGTTGAAAATGACAATTGCATTTAATTTTCTGTGACTGGAGTCAATATTTTCCTTTCTTGTTGTCAAAACTACAACAAAATACATGGATTTTGCAGTTCAGTTTATCAGTGTGATCCTGAATCAAGTTGAAATGAAACAGAAATTCTTCATTCTACTTTTTCACTTCATATACTGTTTGGAAATAAAACAGGGCAGCTAATGGCTTTTGTTAAAGATAGGACACCGACAATGATTTGTTATGTGTCTATAGAGTGCTGAGTTCTGATCGCCATCTGTTTCATTTCCCTTGGCTCAGACACAAGGTTAAATTGTGTGGATCAAGCTTGCTGAACAATTTGGCACTTGCAGTCCCCACCTGCTTGAACTTACCTGTGACTGATGTAGAGAGTAGATCTTCCTAATTATTCACACCTGGGAATCAGATGGTGATTCTTCTGGTGGTGTCAGTAGTGAGCGAGCTGGCCTTGGGTGATGGGTGTTGATTGCCCAGGATACTACAACAGTTTTTCACAAGGAACAAAGTGAGTTGCAGGACTTTGTCTTGTTTGAAGGCTGTTATTTTACTATTTCAGAGATATGTAAAAACTCTTGAAATTGCTGTGGAAGTTTTCAAACATCACAAATATTTTCAATAAAATACAAGAAAACATTTACAGATTAATAAAAATGTTCAACCAATGAAAAGCAACTTAAAGGGGGATTGATCTTGTTTTTCTCTAAGGATCCCATTGCAATGATTGGAGCCCCCTGTCCTCCTTTGTCTGGATTTCAGCATTACCAAAATGTATCTTCAGTTGTTGAGACATTTTCACTTTTTACTTCAAGTTCAACTTCCTGTCATTCAATCATACACATGTATACCACCAAATAAAACAATATTCCTTTGGACCAAGGTGTAGAACACAGTATATAAAACTCATACAAACAACATATAAAGTAATATTACCATAAATAATTTACTAATTGGCTGCATTTACAAAATAATTTAAGAAGTATAATACTATTGGTGTTTCATATGTGATAAGACCTAGGTGGTGGCAGGCAGCTTGGTAATCTTACATCTCAGGGAAATAATGTCTTTCCTATCCCAACAGTTCTTGTCTTAATGCAATGGTACCTCCTGCCTGATGGTAGGGGCTCAAAAAATTGTTAGATGGATGGGAGGGATAATTCACAAGGCTAAGGGTCCTGTGTATACAGCACTCCAGATAAATGTTTCTGATGGGTGGAAGAAAGACCCTGATGATTCTCTCAGCAGTTCTCGCAATCCTTTGTAGGGACTTTCAATGGCATCAGATGCCATTCAATTTCAGTACCAGACAGTGATGCAGCTGATCAGGACACTCTGGTTGGCACTCCTGCAAAGATTAGCTAGAATAGGGTTGGGCGATGACTCGCTTCTCTCAGTCCCCTCAGAAAGTGCAGATGCTGCTATACTTTCTTGACCAAAGAGGTTATGTTGAGGGATCGGGTGAGATCATCTGAAATATATACTCCTAGAAACTTGATGCTCCTCCACAGAGAAGTCATGTATGTGCAGTGAGGACAGGTCAGACTACAACTTCCTAAAGTTCACAGTCATCTCTATGGTTTTGTCCACATTGAGACTTAAGGTGCTGTGCTCCCACCATTCTACCAGCTGTTCTACTTCCTCTCTCTACATCGTCTTGTCATGTTGTTAATGAGGCCAACTACAGTTGTGTCATCAGCAAACTTAATGATTTGGTTTGAACTGGGTCTAGTCATGCAATTATGAGTTGAATTGAATTGAATTGACTTTATTACCTACATCCTTCATATACATGAGGAGTAAAAATCTTTACGTTGCATTTCTGTTTAAATGTGCAATGTGCAATTATAGTAATTTATTATAAGTAACAAGTACAACAGGATAGTCAGTATAACATACAAATACAGTTGCGTCAGCATGAATCAAGCAATCTGATGGCCTGGTTGGAAGAAGCTGTCCTGAAGCCTGTTGGTCCTGGCTGTTATGCTGCATTTCCTGGATGGTAGCAGCTGGAACAGTTTGTGGTTGGATTGATGCAGCTCTCCAATGATCCTTCAGACCCTTTTTACACACCGGTCTTTGTAAATGTCTTGAATAATGGGAAGTTCACATCTATAGATGTGCTGGGCTGTCCGCACCGCACTCTGCAGAGTTCTACAATTCAGGGAAGTACAGTTCCCATACCAGGCAGTGATGCAGCCAGTCAGGATGCTCTCAATCATGCCCCTGCAGAAAGTTACTCGAATTTGGGGGGGCCATACCAAACTTCTTCAACCGTCTGAGGTGAATGAGACGCTGTTGTGCCTTTTTCCACCACGCAGCTGGTACATATTGATTATGTGAGATCCTTGGTGATATTTACGCCATGGAACGTAAAGTTGTTCACTTCTCAACCCCAGATCCATTGATGGCTATAGGGGTTAGCCTGTCTTCATTCCTCCAGTAGGAATTGTGCAAAATTAACAATATAAATCAATCAGTCAGAGTTGCTTGATGGTTGTAGGGTAATAATTTTTCATGTTTTTACAGAGTAGGACCTAAAACTCCTTTTACCTGCTGCATGATTGTAGCACAGAGAAGAAAGTGTGGTCTAGATGATGAATATTGTTTTCTTTAAATGTCCTCAATTCTTCCCCATTTTTAGCTTATCTTTGCAAATTTAGACCATTTAGCACATTTAAGTATGATCCATTGCTTAATTAGATTGTGAAGAATCTTCACTCTTGTCGTGTGTTGTAGAAACAACAAGAAATTTGTAATTGCTTGAGAAAGTGGTATTATACATTGTAATAATTTATTAACTCTTTTGGATATGTGCAATGATAATTAATAAAAGTACTAGTATGGTGATGTGTTAATGTGTTAAAATTGAACCTGACTCCTCCAACTATCTAGCCACCTCTGATTCTAACTCCGCAATTCCGTAATTGTTCTCAATAATGGTGAGGGCTTTGTCTGTGAGGGATCAGGCTGTGTCCACCTCTTTTGTCATGCACACCGTCTCTTCTGACCTTCTTCTCTCTGAGTTGAAGCATTCAGTCCTCAGCAAAGGCATTACCTTTGTACCCCTGAGCTTGTCCGCACCTCTGACAGTTCTGCACACTTTACTCTCCTTGTATGTGCTCTCAGTGGCAAGGGCTTTGGCTGTAATGGAGTGGACTGTGTCCTCCACTTTTCCTGCACTTTCCATTCCTGGGCACTGGCGTTTCCATACCAGGCCATGATGCCTCTAGTTGGTATACTCTCCACTGTACATCTATAGAAGTTTGTCAACGTTTTAGAAGATGTGCTGAATGTACGCAAACTTCTAAGAAATTGGAGGAAAGATAGCAAGCGAGCTGCATTTATAGCAACATTCTTAAAAGAAGGAACAGAAATCCCATCAAGACAATTAAAATCTTGCCATATTACACGTGATTTACTTTAAGGAGTAGCTCCTCAAAGTTCCTTCTAGCTCCTCCACAACAAAGCAACAATACACCCACTTGCTCAATTACCATATCTTCTGCTTCAGTTAGAATCAATATAGAGCTAATATATTTTTAAAACTTGGCTCAGGCTGTCTTCTCAATTATTTATATTCATCTACTTTCATAGTCCAATCTGTCGTCCTTTAATTTTGATTTCCATCCACCTTTCATTTCTTCTCTTCCTCATAAAAGAACTTTCCTCTTTTTCCAAATTGTGTTTCATCTACAAGCTACTCAGAAGTATTACTGATCTCCAGCTTTATGTCCTCACATCTTCCTCTTCAATTCTCTTTGAAATGGCTCTGGCCCTGTCTACAGAATAAATTGGTTTAAGAAAGGAACAATATCCTTAATGATTGATTGGAATACTGTATGTAATTACCAGCTGCTATTATTTAGCTTATTTTTGTAAGTGTTTGTTCAACAACTCAAATAGGTGTAGGCAATTTAACTCATTCAAAAATGCTGTATTGTTGTGAAGGATCTTTACCTTTGTCAGTGTGTTGTAAAAGCAACACAACCTGGTTAATTTCTGTAGAATAGTGACGACATACTTTCTGATAGTTAATCAACTCTTTTCAATATTTGCAACTGACATTAAAAAGCTACTGATGTGCTGATTGTGTTAATGTGTTAAGATTGAGTCTGATGCCTCTAGCTTTCTACCCACCTCTGACCCTAGCTCTAATCCTTGCTGTGTCTTCACCATCTCATCTGACTTTACTCTCTCTGAGTCAAAACGTTCAGCAAAGGCATTACCTTTCTACCCTGTGCCTGCCCACACTTCAGTGAATTCCGCAATTGTTCTCAATAATGGTGAGGGCTTTGCCTGTGAGGGAACAGGCTGTGTCTACAGGCTCTTTTGTAGACTTTACTGTTCCTGGATATTGATGTTTCCATACAGTCCGTGATGCATCCAGTCAGGATACTCTCTACTGTGCATCTATAGAAGTTTGTCAAAATTTTAGAAGACATACTGAACCTACGCAAACTTCTAAGAACATGGAGGAAAGGTAGCATGCCCGCTGCAGGTTACAAGCAACATTCTTAAAAGATGAGACAAAAATCCAATCAAGACAGATGAAGTCTTATCATATTGCCCTTGAACTATTTTGAGGAAATATCTTTCTAGCTCCTCCACACTAAAGCAATAATACACCCACTTTCTCAATTACCATATCTTCAGGTTCAGTTAGAAGTTTGTAAGCCAATATATTTTTAAGACTTGGCTAAAGCTGTCTTCTCAATTATTTATATTCATCTACTTTCATAGTCCAATCTGTCTTCCTTCAACTTTGATTTCCATCTACTTTTCATTTCTTTTCTTCTTCACAAAAGAAATTCCCAATCTCTTTTTCAAGTAGTGTTTCATCTACAAGCTACTCATTAGTATTACTGATGTCCAGCTTTATGCCCTCACATCTTGCTCCTCAATTCCCTTTGATTAGGCTATGGCCCTATTTACATACTAAACTGGTTTCAGAAAGGAATAATATCCTTACTAATTGATGGGAATATGTTGCCATTCTTTGGCTTATCTTTGTAAGTCCTTGACCAACATCTATTTTAGATGTAGGCCATTTAATACCATCAAATATACCCTATTGTTCAATAAGATTGTGAAGGATCTTTACCCTTGATGTGTTGCAGAAGCAACACAAACTTCGTAATTGCTTGAGAATAGTGGTAATATACATTCAATTGTGTATCAACTCTTTTAAGTTTCTAGTGTGGCGATGTGTTAATGCGTTAAAATTGAATCTGACCCTTCCAACTCTCTACATCCCTCTGACCCTAGCTCTAATCCAGGCCTTTCTTTACCATCCCTTCTGAACTTCCCCACTGTGAGACAGGATGTTTTGTTCTCAGCAGGAGCATTGTCTTTGTACCACTCTGCCAGCACCGTGCCCCTCATAACACCAAACTCTTCTTCCTTCTCCTCTGTCTCTGAGCATACATCTTTTGCTAGGATTCTCCACCCTACACTGATGACACCCTCTCCTCTCTTCAGCTTTCCACCTCTTCTTGGACAGCATGCTTTGGTCTCTGGATCTTTTCTTCCCTAAATGTCGACAAGCCTTCAACCATCTTGACTTCAGCACTCCTCTCTTCTTTTGAAATCTCACACCTTCTGAATGCACTGCCTGCTACTCACTTCGCACCAATTCCAACCTCACGATTAATCCATACACAGAGAAGGAGGTGCTGTTGTTGTATGGCAGACTGACCTTTCTTGCTGAGGTCAGGTGGTAATTTACAGACATCTTCTGTTATGATATGGCAACAAAAATATAGAATTGAGTCAGGTTTCTTTATAAACAAATAAATATTTATTTAAACTCTGCTCAATAAAAATGAAAAGTAAACAAACGACTAACTTAACCAGAAGTTAACTGCCTTAAAGTGATAAGTACGAACACAGTTCTTAAATTGATAAATGTGAAAGTCCAAATGAGTTATACAGTCAATTAGGAGAGAATTTCCTGAAGTAATGAATTCCTTGACGATGGGATGTTACTGCTGATTCCAGCCGAAATATGCCTTGCCCGAAGGATTCACAATGAAGAAGATAAAAATGGCTTGAAGGAACTGACCTTTTCCTTGGCGAATAACACTGCATCCAACCCTTTCTGCTTTTACAATGCAGGGGCTATTTCAGAAGCAGGATTCTATTTCCAGACCGAAGATCCAATAAGGTCAATCCTGTATTACAGCTGACGACACCAACTTTACTCGATCCTTCGAGTTTCTGTACTTTGGTAAATCGAATAGACTTTAAAATTAAATCGAAGGTACATCAAACATAACTGACAGTGATGTTCAAAACTGCCAGCACAATGACAATGTACCTTACAGTAAGAATTAAAACTCCACTTTAAAACAAAACTGCATCATGAAACCAAATGATGAGCATAACGGAGTAATGGATGACTTAAATGACGTCCCAACAAAAACTCCTGCATCACAGCAGGCTTTCCCCGTTTTATACCTGTTGGAACAGGCCATCACATGACTTCATACTGGTGGGAAAATAATCACCCCACCATCACAAGACCATTACATCATGCTCACCGGATACTCAATTACATCATGGTTGTGAGACAGTCACAAGATACTCACGGGGTATGCAACACTTCTCTTGAATGCCCCTTGAGAAGGACTCTACTAAGGAGCATCAGGGAATTGTCTTCTGCACCATCAGCGACATCATTGACTCTGGAGATCTCCCATCCACTACCACCAACCTCATTGTTTCCTTACACCACACTGCTTCTGCGATCCCTTACACAAGATTAACATACCTGAATATCTGGGTAGGTCCATGGTTTCTGCCTGCTCCTGTTCCACTGAACATGTATCTGCATATCTTGACTGTACTTTGTTCCTCTTGGTTCATCCCCTTTCAACCTATGTCAGTGACACTTCACAAGCTCTCAATTTCTTCAATCACTTTAAGATTCCTGGCCCTAATCGCTTCATATTCACTGTAGACTAATCTTTATGCATGTCTATCCTCCCCATCAAGAAGTTCTTAAAGCTCTTCACTTTAACAACAAAAATCCCATTTGGCACATCTCTCTTCATAATAGTGTCTTTCTTCATTTGATAAATCTGATATTTATTGAAAAAGTTATTAATTATTTAGGAGACCAGAACTACATGGAGTACTTCATATTGTTATGTACCCCGTAACTAGGTCACTTACCAGCAAAGGTAGAGAGGTCCGTTGAAGTCTGATGGTACTATTTTTAAAAGTCTTTATTTATAAAGGGGCACAAAAATATGATTAATACAAACATTCAGATAATATATGTCATCAATACTCAATCTAAAAGCGCGGGTAAAATAATAATCATCAATAAGAAACAGCTCGATCGTTTGTCTAGGGGATAATATATTGTCCGATGGAAATATAAAAGTCACTCAGTTCCTGCAGGCTTCAGCCTTTGGGGACAGCTGGGTTTTCAGTTGTTGGAGAGAGAGAGATTTGTGAGAAAAGAAACTTGCCCGGGTCTTTTATGAAGCAAATTCGTTGAATCGGGAAAGTTGGTTCCCCGTTGTTAGTTCAAGAAAATCATTTCTGTGGTACCCGTCACCGGCTCCCAGGCGAGGGAACTGAACGCACGTGGCTTCCTTCAAATGGCTTCCCGCTACTACGGGATCATTAGCATTTCTTCTGGTGTGTCTGAAGGGGTTGTTCCCCCAGACCCTCTTTTATACTTCCTCATGGGGTCTCAGATGTCAAACAGCTTGGGATGATGCAATCTCTCTCTCAACCAGCCCACTTTGCCCGAGGGCTTGCACGTAACATAGTCCCCAATCCACAAACGTGATCTTCAGATAATGGTCAATGTCACGTTATTTTGCATTGCCGGGGAATGAGGCATCTGGCACGTCTCTCTCCCATTTCCTGGGTCTACTGACCTCCCCCCCCAACTAGTGCTCTTGCGATTCTCACAAAGGAGGGGGCTGCAGGCATAACAATATACTGTGATAAAATATCAGTAAAAATGCTATTTATTATTTTCCAATAAAATATAAAACACCATTTTCCCAAATTATTGAATTACTTGCATTTTGAATGTCTGTGAAAAGGAATCCTAAATCTTTCACAGTGCCAACATTTTAAAGACTAAAAAGTGCTTAAATAATGCTCTATTCTCATCAATCTGCAGAATGTCAAAGCATTTTGCATACAATAGAGTACTTCTTGATGTGCAAAATAATCAAGTTGCTCACACAAGCAGTAATGTGATCCCAGCTTGATTTTCACCTTTAATAATGCTGATTGAAGGATATTAGATAGATAGATAGAAAGATACTTTATTGATCCCAAAGGAAATTAGTGTCACAGTAGCATTACAAGTGCACAGATATACAAATATTAGAACAGAAGTAAGAAAGAATAAAAAATAAGTTACTTCAAACAGTCTAACAGGAGGGGGTCATCAATTCCCCAGTTATAGGTTGATGTATTAAAGAGTCTAATGGCCAAGGGTAAGAATAATCTCAAATAGCACTCTTTGAAGCAACACAGTTGTCTTAGTCTATTACTGAAGTTTCAATGTTACACTTAATGTCAGAGAAACATATACAATATACATCCTGAAATATTTTTTCTTCACAAACTTCCACAAAAACAGAGGTGTACCCTATAGAATGAATGACAGTTAAATGTTAGAACCCCAAAGCCCTTCCTCAGCTATCCCTCCCACGGGTAAGCAGCAGCAAAGCAATGATCCCCCCTCCCCACCAGCAAGAGAAGCATCTGCACCCCCCCACCCTCCACCGAGCACTCAAGCGTGTAGAGCAAACATCAATAAAGACACAGACTTACAGTACTCCGAAGTCTACTCGTTCACCCAGTATTCGACGTACCACAGGCCCTCTCTCTGTCTCCCTAATAAGGGGAAAAAAAAGAGGTATCTCCATTTCACAGTGAAAGGGGAGGTGTAACAAACAATTTGCTGACGTATGATGTTAAAAGTCCATTGCGTCACTTTTATCCGAGCTCTGTGCCCAAAGAACTCGTGTCTCTGGGCACACAGCCAGAGATCTTCCATCTCTAACGACACATTGGTTTCCTGCAGAGGCACCGACCTCAAGTCCACCCACCTCCAGTGCCACAAGATTCTGAAACTCTGAAGGTGAGCTAACGTAGGTCGCAGCCTTGGCATATTGAACAACGGCCAGTCGTGAGACCCCGAGAGTGAGTCCCATTCCCACAAAGAACCGAATTCTGTGTGTAACTCCAGCTCAGGGTCTTCAAAAGAACCCTAAAAGGGAAAAATATGGATATTAAAGATAGAAAAAAAGAGCTGGTTCCAAAGATGCAAACAAAGGAGTTGCTGTTAGGCGCCATTGTCTCTCCTAAGCTCCTCTGTTCAGTCAAGGTGGCATGCAGAGGATGAGAAACTTTGTCCAGTATTGCCAGGATTTTCTGTTGGGTCCTTTGTTCTACCAACATATCCAGTGTGTCCAGTTTGACACCTAAAACAAACCGGCCTTTCTAATCAGATAATTGAGCCTGCTGGCATCACCCGTGTTGATGCCACTGCCCCAGCACACCACCACATAGAAATGTGTAGAAGCGGCGACAGACTGGTAGAACATGTGAAGCAGAGGCCTGCACGCTCCAAAGGACCTCAGTCTCCTCAGGAAGCAGAGGCGACTCTGGCCCTTCTTGTGCACAGCCTCTGTGTTGGTGGTCCACTCAAATCCGTCATCCAGGTGCACCCCTAGGTACTTGTAGGTCCTCACCATCGATAGTAACAGGGAACAGTGCAGGCTTAGTCTTCCTAAAGTCCATCACCATCTCCTTTGTCTTACTGACGTTGAACTGCAGATGATTCAGCCTGCATCATTTGACAAAATCAGATGATGAGGAGTAGGTGTAAAATCTGTAGCAAAGGAGGCTTTTGCACCCAAAGTACAGGGTTGATCAGATATCATCTGTAAGCTGGCTCTTCATTGACAGTAAGGTAAAGCAGTGAAGAAATGGCAGAAATGGGAAGTTACTCACACTTCTCACTTTTAAAAATTCTGCTCTTCCTGAGACGTAATTGTTGTTAACACAAATAATGCATTTCACTGCATGTTTGATGTGCATGTGACAGATACATCTAAATACGAGTCACTACCAGTTCACAACTACACTTTATAATATTGTTTGCCTGCTCAAGATCAAATCACAGAACATAGAACAATAAAGTGCAGAAGCAGGAGCTTTGGCCATCAGTGTTTGTGCCAAATGTAATGTTTGAATTAAACTAAATCACTTCTGCTCGTACATAACCTGTATCCCTCCATTCCCTGTATATGCATGGGTCAAAATAACAGACACTCAAATGTCACTGACAAAATTGGCCCTACATCTGCTGCCACTTTCAGTCAAATATGGATTTGGTCCACATGATCAATCTTTACATTGATTCTTTTAAAGAACTTTCCATTAACTGTTTACTCTTCCCTTGCATCTGTTTCTTCAAAGCACAACACCTCACATTACATGGCTTAAATTCTGTCTTAAACACAAGAAATTCTGGAAATCCAAAGTAACACTTACAAAATGCCAGAGGTACTCAGCAGATCAGGCAACACCGATGAAAGGAATAAATAGTTTATGTTTTTGGGTCAAAGGATTGCGTGTTTATTTTTTTCCATAGATGCTGCCTGACATGCTGAGTTCCTCCTGTTACAGATATGGGTGAAGAAATAGCAGATGGCATTAAACACCATCTTGCTTCAAAAAAGCAACAATTATACCAGTGACTGAGAAGAATAATGTGGGCTGCCTTAATGACTATCACCCAGTAGCACTCACGTCAACAGTGATGAAAAGCTTTGAGAGGTTAGTCATGACTAGATTGAACTCCCGCCTCAGGAAGAATCTGGACCCATTGCAATTTCCCTATTGCCACAAAAGGACAATGGCAGGTGCAATCTCAATAGCCCTCCACATGGCTTTAGACCACATAGACAACACAAACATGTCAGGATGCTGTTCATTGACTATAGCTCAGCATTAAATGTCATCTTTCCCACAATCCTAATCAAGAAATTGCAGAACCTGGGCCTCTGTACCTTCCTCTGTAATTGAATCCTTGACCTCCTAACCGGAAGACCACAATCTGTGTGGATTGGTGATAACATATCCTCCTCATTGACGATCAGCACTGGCACACCTCAGGGGTGTGTGCTTAGCCCACTTCTCTACTCTCTATAGATACATGACTGTGTGGCCAGGCACATCTCAAATGACATCTGTAAATTTTCTGATGATACAACCATTGTTGGTAGAATCTCAGGTGGTGACGAGAGGGTGCACAGGAGTGAGATATGTCAACTAGTGGAATGGTGTTGCAGCTACAACCTTGCACTCAGTGTCAGTAAAACAAAAGAGCAGATTGTGGACTTCAGGAAGGGTAAGACGAAGGAATACATACCAATCCTCATAGAGGGATCAGAAATGGAGAGAGTGAGCAGCTTCAAGTTCCTGGGAGTTAAGATCTCCGGGGATCTAACCTGGCCCCTTCATATCGATAAAGAAGACAAGACAGCAGCTAGACATTATTGGGAGCTTGAGGAGATTTGACATACCGTGGAGAGGTATGTCTGGTATGGAGGGGCTACTGCAAAGGACCGAAAGCAGCTGCAGAAAGTTGTGTTGTTAATCTCATCAGCTCCATTTTGGGCACTAACCTTCAAAGTACCCAGGATATCTTTAGGGAGTGGTGATTCAGAAAGGCAGCATCCATTATTAAGAACCTCCAGCATCCAGGGCATGCCTTTTTCTCACTGTTACCATCAGGTAGGAGGTACAGAAGCCTGAAGGCACACACTCAGCGATTCAGAAACAGCTTCTTCCTCTCTGCCATCGGATTCCTAAATGAACTTTGAAGCTTTGGACACTAACTCACTTTTTTAAAATATACAGTATTTCTGTTCTTTGCATGTTTTTTAAATCTATTTAATATACATATACTGTAATTAACTTATTATTATTATTATTATTTTTATTTTACTTTTTCTCTTCTATATTATGTATTGCATTGACCTGCTGCTGCTAAATTAACAGATTTCACATCACATGCTAATGGTCATAAACCTGATTCTGATTCTGATTCTGACTCTGTAACTGATCTATATTCTTCTGTACCCTTTAGTAATCAGCTACAGCTCTACCAATCTTTGTGTAGTATACAAACATATTAATCCATGCACCTATGTTTTCTTCCAACTCACTGATATATATTTCAAATAAAAGTGGCCTTAGCACTGTTGTGGATTAATTTAACATTTTTCAGCATAACATTAACAGGACTAAGATACTTAATGCAATGTTGATGTCCTGCTTGACCTTGCAAGTTTCAAATTCAACAATCTACTTATCTCAAGAATGCTGATTTCAATTTTGCATCCAATCCACTCCTTGAACTCATTTGATGCAGTTAATCTCTTGTTGGTACTTTCATCACCTCTTGGTTAATTTCTCCAGTGTTGTGCCTATTGGTGTGCCAGTGCCCAATCTATTTTTACTTCAAATTATCCAAGATTCTGCAGTTTGCTTCGTGCACCTCACGAAGCTCAGCTCTTAGCTAATCATAAACATGAGAGATTCTGCAAATGCTGGAAATCCTGAGGAAAACATGCATCTCTCCTATTAGATCACTTCTATATCTGTTCTTTACCTTTTCCATCTGTCACCTCCCCACCTTTCCCCTCATCTGCTTTCACCTATCATTTACCAGCTTCTGGTCCTTCTTCTCCTCCCACCTTTCAAAGCTTCTTCTCCATTCCTTTCCAAACCTTATGAAGGGTCTCAGGCCAAAACATTGACCATTAATTCTTTCCATAGATGCTGCCTGACCTTCTGAATTTGTCCAGCACATTCTGTGTGTTCCTTCTGCTCTCAGCTGTTGCCTGCTTTTGTCAGCCTGCATTTGATTTTTACTCACCCCCACAAAGACTTTGCCCATGTTTGCAAATCTTCTGGAGATGAGCAGGAGCAGCTTCTTTCCATTCCATCTTTACCACCTGCTCCAGTCACCTGCTCTGACTGGCACTTCTATCAGGATTGTGCCCTGCACCAGTCACAATTTCACAGATAGCTCTCTGATGGCGTGGGGGTCATGTTATGAAAATATCAGATTTTAATATCTTGGGGGCTGAAGGGTATTGTTCAGGGGGAGCTACTGGTGAAGACATTATTTTGTGACTTCCATGAGATTGTAAGAGACTCTTGCTTTCTTCTGCTCTTCAGCAAGCTACTTTGGAAAATAAAGCTTACTTTGAATGGATGACCGCAACTGAATAATTCAAGGAAAAGTAGACCTAATGTGTGTCCCTGCTGAAAAGGAGACAGTTGAAGAAAAGGCTTTAATCTTTCACCAGTCTTAGGAGCCTGGGAGCGAGGTTAAACATACGAATAAAATGAGGAGACCATGGGTAATAGTAGGAACAACGATGACCTGGTGCTTGCTGATCAATATGATGGATGTCACCCCTTTGCTATATCAGAAATCACAAGTTTGAAGCCTGAACAAAGGTTATATTGCAGCAATTACATACAATAGACTAAAGCCTTGCTCTATATTGACAAGGAAAACATTACTCTGCTCATTTCTCAGGATAGTTTTACTTGACATTTGCAGCCAGCAGCCTCCATTTGTGCTAATGTAGCTACTCTAAAAAATCTTGTCCTTCAGGACATGAATGTTATGATTTTCAGATCTTTCCACAAGGGGGCAATATCTTTCTCCTCAAGATATTTTGCCAGCTGCATGTGGTGATTAAAGTTCATCCCTCAGGATGAATGGCTGTCCCCAGGCCAGTAGAAGTGGCAATGTCTGAATGACTACATTATCTCCGAATTGTCAGCTGAGTCACATGCACTGGGACCTGATCTCTTTCTCTCCCCTTCCATTGAGAATAAAACAGAGGAGATTTCCATGGGTGATGCTGCCAGACACAGCATTTATATTACTTTGAATAAATGCATAGCACAAAAATAATAATACAACTTGCAGTTACAGAGAACAATATATAGTAAAAATGTCCCTCTAAAGCTAATATACATAAGCACTACATTTGTAATTGTTATAATACTGTGCAATAAACCTGTGTTAAAATGAAGCTAGTCAAAAATGACAGTAAATCTGTGTACAATATATAACATAATCCAGACCATATGAAGGTTATAGTTAGACCTGTGATTGGAAGGGAATGTCTTGTTGGTCAAAGAGTTCATAGTTCATCTTCACTGAAATTTTAAACCTTCATAGGGGGAGTTCTTAATTGAGTGACAAGCTTAGGGCAGTACAGGATAAATACGGTCTTTCCGCATTCCTAGTGCAAACAAGGAATTTATGTGGGAAATCACACAGGGTGATGCTCAATTTTATGTCTGTTAATTGTAGTAAATGGGTAGGTAGGGAGAAAGCACTAGAAGGAAAGTTAGTGAGAGAATGAATCGATCGGTGAGCTGAACGAGGACAATAGAGCAGATTACCTCCTTCTCCGTCAACGAGAAATCTGAAAAAAAATGTTTATTAAGTTTTGAGTATGTTTCATACAGTTTTGTCATATAGATGCTGAGGAACAGTTAAATTTATAGCATTAAGCTGAAATATGTGATGGTGAGAAGGGTGCTTCTCATGAATGTGGTAAACTGTAAGTCTATTCACCTGCATCTCATCTCCTTGGTTAGCATTCTTGGGTCTGAATGCTGCTCAGGACCAGACCTGCTTTCCAGTTATGGATACCTGACTCTTTAATCTTCTTTAGGCTTCTTGCTCTTCTGCAGAGAATATGGGTGCCAGCCTCTGCTCTCCTCCCCCTCTGAGACAGGCATTAATTATTTATACTATAATTATGTTATCAATCAGTTTTTCTTAAAAGAGTAGCCTTTGACTTATATTCCTTTTTTTTTGTTTGGAATAATGGGTTTCTGGTTCAGAAAATGATTCCTGTCTTAACTCATCACTTCAAAAATGTTTCTTTGCACAATCTCATACCACTTGATAAAATGCAATGTTTTATACATTTGACAAGAACTAGGCCAGAAATTTGGCGCAGCTCTCATGAAATTTATTGTAGTCCTGTGCAACGTTCTCTCTAACATTTTTTTTACAGCTACACGGACCAACCATTGCCCTGAGCAGGTAATTTTTACATGGCTTGGAAACTGCATGGCATTATAAAAGTTATATTTTGTAATATGCATACAATGAATATTTACAATGACAATTGAAAAGGCACACATTTTTGATTTTATTTATGAACTGAAGGATATAACGAAATATAGTACAACAAATAGAATCTTTCATGCTTTGTAAACTTTTTCTCGTCTAACTTTATTCCAGTTGTGCAACTGTAGTAAACTATGTATACCTGTCTGGACAGCCCCCCCCCCCCCACCCCGCTGACTGCTCCTGTGGCTCCTCCCACAGGCCCCTGTATAAAGGCAATTGGGACACTGCTCCTCCCTCAGTCTCCGAGATGGTCATGTTCCCTTTTTCGCTGTTAGTTGTTACGAGATCCCGTAACTGGATCACTTACCAGCAAAGATAGAGAGGTCCATTGAAGTCCGATGATACTATTTTTAAAAGTCTTTATTTATGAAGAGGCACAAAAATAAGATTAATACAAACATTCAGATAATATACGTCATCACTACTCAATCTAAAAGCACGGGTCTAATAATAACCATAAATAAGAAACAGCTCAATCGTTTGTCTCGGGGATAATATATTGTCCGATGGAAATATAAAAGTCACTCAGTTCCTGCAGGCTTCAGCCTTTTGGGGGACCACTGGGTTTTCACTTGTTGGAGAGAGAGAGAGAGATTGGTGAGAAAAGAAACTTGCCCGGATCTTTTATGAAGCAAATCCATTGAATCAGGGGAGCGGGATTCCCTGTTGTTAGCTAAAATGGGTTTTCCGTGATTCCAGCCACGGATTCCAGCCACAGAATCCAACGTACGTGGCTTCCTTCAAATGGCTTCCCGCTACTACGGGATCGTTAGCGTTTCTTCTGGTGCGTCTGAAGGGGTTGTTCCCCCAGACCCTCTTTTATACTTCCTCACGGGGTCTCAGATGTCAAACAGCTTGGGATGATGCAATCTCTCTCTCAACCAGCCCACTTTGCCCGAGGGCTTGCACGTAGCATAGTCCCCAATCCACAAACGTGGTCTCCAGGAGACAATGGTCCATGTCGCATTATTTTGCATCGCGGTGGAACGAGGTATTCGGCACGTCTCTCTCTCTCCCATTTCCTGGGTCTATTGACCCCCCCTTAACTAGTGCTCTTGCGATTCTCACAAAGGACGGGGTTGCAGACATAACATAATAAAAGCCTATCATTCACTTCCAGTCTCCAAGAGTTATTGATGGTGCATCAATTTTATTAACAGCGAACTTCAAACCCCATGGAACAAATTTTACGACCTGACAGATTGGATATTGACCCTCAATTCCAGAAAGCCGGCAACGCTTTTGAACTCTGGCTAGCCTGCTTCGAATCGTATCTGGAGGAGATTCAAGTGACCGAGCCTGCCACGATGCAGTTCTCCTCTCCAGGGTCAGTCCATGGGTCTACTCGATGATCAGGGACCAGGCAAGCTACCAGGGCGTGATTGGCGCCCTCAAATGACAATACCTTTCAGCCGGTAAACATCATCTATGCAAGACATCGCTTAGCGACATGGCAGCAGTGGGCATGAGAGTCGAGCGCTGAGTTTGTCCGTCCCTACAGACACTCGTGCGGGCCTGCCATTGCAGGGGCCTGATGGTGGAACAGCATGCGGAGCTCCTAGTAAGAGACGCCTTCGTTACAGGGATCAGCTCAGTGTACCTGCGCCAGCGGCTGCTGGAACACGCCGATCTTACCTTACGTTCGGCGATTGAGCTGGCCGACATGCTGGAGGCTGCTCTGCACAATGCTGACACTCTCCAGGCGCGCGATCTCAGGACGCGACAGACCCAGCAACACACAGGCGAATCGACCACAGCTGCTGCCACTCGCGAGTCAGTGATGTGTTACTTCTGCGGACTCGAGAAGCACCCCTGAAAATGCTGCCCAGCCCGAGAAGTTACCTGCTCCAGCTGCGGAAAGAAGGGCCGCTTCGCCAAGGCCTGTAAGTCCAAACCGTGAGTGTGGTCGAGCAGCGCCGTGTGCGAGGCATGGGGGTCGCTATCTTGGTCGCCGCCATCTTGTCTGCCCGCCGCATGTGAAGCATGGGGGCGGCCATCTTGGTCGGTGTCACTTCGCACTGCCTCCGACCCATGGGGGCTTAATGGGCACCCCAATGCGCCGGCCCAAGATGGCGATTCAACTCTGGCCTCCGTGAATCTTGACCAAAGTGCTCCACACCAGCTCGCAAGGTCAATGCTGGACACCCTGGTGGAGGGGCGCAGGACTAGCTGCCTGTTTGACATAGGTAGCATAGAGAGTTTTATTCACCCGGATACATGCAATGCTGCGGATTCGTGACACGGCCGGTAAGCCAGAGGGTCACGATGGCTTCTGGATCGCATTCCACAGACATCCAGGAGGGTTGTGTAGTGACACTGGTGGTGCAGGGCACAGAATATCAGGACTTTGGTCATGCCTCAACTGGGTGCCCCTGTGCTATTGGGTCTCGACTTCCAGAGCCACCTGAAAAGTGTGACAATGGAGTATGATGTGCCCCTCCCACCAATCACTGTCAGAAATCCCCAGTTCTGTGGGAATTCATCACATACCCCACTGCTGACTACACACACACACACACCGACCCGCACATCCCACCTAACACCATGCCAACAACTGCGCTACTGACACCACTTGCAGCCTCTCCACCCTCAAGATCCCTCCCCCACTATTGTTCGCCAAGCTGACCCCCGACTGTAAACCTGTGGCAACTAAAAGCAGGAGGTACAGCGTGGGGGACAGGGCCTTCATTAAGTTAGGGATGCAGCGGCTGCTCAGGGAGGGGATCATTGAGCCAAGCACAAGTCCTTGGAAGGCCCAGGTGGTTGTTGTTCGGACCAGGCAGAAAAATTGGATGGTCGTGGACTATAGCCAGACCATCAATAGGTTCATGTAGCTTGACGCGTACCCCCTACCCCGCATTGCGGATATGGTCAATCAGATAGCTCAGTACAAGGTGTACCCGACCATGGACCTGAAATCCACTTACCATCAGCTCCCCATCTGCCCGGAGGACCGCCCCTACACAGCCTTCGAGGCGGGCGGCAGTCTCTACCACTTCCTGCGCGTCCCCTTCGGTGTCACGGACGGTGTCACTGTCTTCCAGAGGGAAATGGACCGGATGGCGGTCCAGTGCAAATGAAGGCCACGTTCCCATATCTGGATAACATCACTATCTGTGGTCATGACTGGCAGGATCACAACACCAACCTCTAACAATTTTTCCAAGCGGCCAAAGCTTTTAACCTTACCTATAACAGGGACAAGTGTGTGTTCGGAACAATCCAACTTGCCATCCTTGGGTATGTCATGG
This sequence comes from Hypanus sabinus, assembly GCF_030144855.1. Lineage (NCBI taxonomy): Eukaryota > Metazoa > Chordata > Chondrichthyes > Myliobatiformes > Dasyatidae > Hypanus > Hypanus sabinus. Next base: position 127,375,983 of record NC_082710.1, on the reverse strand, counting down.
AGAACGGAGTCATTGGCCCTGACCCCGACCATATGCGCCCCCTGTTGGAACTCCCTCTTCCCAACACCCTCAGAGCCCTCAAAAGGTGCCTAGGCTTCTTTTCCTACTACTCCCAATGGGTCCCTCACTATGCAGACAAGGCCCACCCCCTGGTCAAGGACGAGGCCCGTGCGGCCTTGAGCCGCATTAAAGGGGACATTGCCAAAGCAACGATGCATGCGGTGGACGAGACCATTCCCTTCCAAGTAGAGAATGATGCCTCCAAATTTGTGCTGGCTGCTACCCTCAATCAGGCAGGAAGGCCAGTAGCATTCTTTTCTCATGCCCTTCAAGGCCCTGAAATTTGGCACTCCGCAATAGAGGAAGAAGTCCAGGCCATAGTGGAAGCTATTAGGCACTGGAGGCACTATTTCGCTGGCAAAAAGTTCACCTTGCTGACCGACCAGCGCTCGGTTGCGTTCATGTTCAGCAACCAACAGGGGAGCAAAATCAAAAATTATAAAATTTTGAGGTGGAGATACGAACTCTCCACACCGGCCTGGAAGGCTCAATGAGCCCCCTGATGCCCTATCCCGGGGAGCGTCTGCCAGCGCGCAGATCGACCAGATATATGCCCTTCATGCAGATCTTTGCCACCCGGGGGTCACCCGACTTTACCATTTTGTGAAAGCCTGGAACCTGCCTTACTCCCTTGAGGAAATCAGGACGATGACCAGGGACTGCCAAGTCTGCACTGAGTGCAAACTGCACTTCTACTGTCCTGAAACGGCACAACTTATCAAGGCCACCCGCCCCTTTGAGCGACTGAGTGTTGACTTTAAGGGCCCGCTTCCCTCCACCGACCACAATGTCTACTTTCTCAACATTATCGACAAGTACTCGTGGTTCCCCTTTGCCATCCCCTGCCCCGACACCACTGCCACGTCCGTCATAAAAGCCCTGCGCCAGCTCTTCACTCTGTTCGGATATCCCTGCCATATCCACAGTGATAGAGGGTCCTCCTTTATGAGTGACGAGCTTACCCAATACTTGCTGACTAGGGGCATTGCTACTAGTAGGATCACGAGACATAATCCCCGGGGCAATGGACAGGTGGAGACGGAGAATGCCACTGTGTGGAAGGCCACACTTTTAGCCCTTAGGTCAAAGGGGTTGCTGGTCTCTCGCTGGCAGGAGGTCCTCCCCGAGGCGCTCCACTCCATCCACTCCCTGTTATGCACGTCCACCAATGCCACCCCTCATGAGCGACTTTTTTTCTTTTTCCAGGAAATTTGCCACTGGGACCACCCTACTGGCTTGGCTGATGTCCCCAGGGCCAGAGCTGCTCCAGAAGCATGTGAAGAGCAATAAATACTGCTCGATGGTCTAGAGGGTTCACCTACTTCATGCAAACCCCCAGTATACCTACGTGGTCTTACCTGATGGGCGGGAGGACACGGTCTCCATCCGCGACCTGGAGCCCGCAGGAGCACCAGACCCCTACCCCGAACACTCCATGGTAACTATGAACCCCGTACCCACCGAGGTCTATACCCACGAGACACCGCGCACACCAAGCCCTACACAGACTCCTCACGACACTCCTATACCGGGCGCCTCGCACGCGCATGAGGGGTTACTGACTCCTAACGGGCTGGCACCTCAAGTCAGGCCGGAGCCAGCACAACCACCGTCACCGGTGCAATCACCACCGGTGCTACGTATATCGCAGCGACTGACTCGACCGCCTGATCGAATTGACCTGTAAACATACTTGTCAGAAACTTCACCCCGTGGGGACTGTCTTTTAAAACAAAGGAGGGGTGAATGTGGTAAACTACATATACCTGTCTGGACAGGCCCCCCCAACCCCCCGCTGACTGCTCCTGTGGCTTTCCCACAGACCCCGGTATAAAAGCGATTGGAGTACTGCTCCTCCCTCAGTCTTTGACATGGTTGTGTTCCCTTGTTTGCTGTTAATAAAAGCCTATCGTTCACTTCCAGATTCCTAGAGTTATTGATGGTGCATCAGCAACAATAAAGGCTATGTCCATGGGTGCATTTCAATTACCGTATGGCTTAGAGGGAACAGTGGTCCTGTGTGTTATCAATAGTTATGGCAATTGCATGCAAGGTCTTTTGCAATAAATATGCTAAAAAAACATTTGATTTGTTCTTGGTGAACGATTAAGGTAGACAAATGACAACAGTAATTAAAAGCAGAAGGAATCAAATGTCTGGACTTTAAAATCTCAGCTGCTTTTAGAATTGTAAGCTTCAAGCCAATTACAGGTATTTCTATTTCAAGGGACATGCATTCTTAGGCATCTTATATTTTTTTTCTAAATTTTGTTTTAGATGTTTATTTTTTGTCTTCTGCATTTAGTATATCAACAGTAAAAAGCAAATTTTGGATTTCTGTATATTTGTTTTCCAAAATATTAAATGTTACAGAGAAATTTTTGTATTTTGTTAAAGAAAGTAACATATTAAGTAACAGACCACTTTTCAAATTAAAACTTTGTAGGTATATCGCCCAGTGCAAGATTAACCAGAGGGACATACAGGTGCTAATGATCAATGACATAATGAGCTGAATGAACTAAACTGATTAAGTGAAACAGAAACAAACGTAGAAGGAATCAAACTGTGCAAAGGACAAATAAATAAAGAGCAGAAGGTGCGATAGATAAGAAAGTTTAGCCTTCAAGTCATCAATTCTTACAGCATGACAAGAGTGAGCATAGCAACAAGATACAAGGTGATCATTTTGCATCAGCAAGATCTCTCTCAAGCAGACATTTTGCAGTAAGCAGCAGTTTCAAGATGTGCTGTCCAAGGTCCTTTGAAGAAGCACAAAGAAATGGTCAAGGTTGAAAACTAGAAACACAGTGGTCGGCCACAGAAACTAAGTCTAGCAGATCATACATCAAACTGATGCCCCTTTTAATTCTGAAGAAGTCCAGCACTGCACCAGCTCTGAACTCACAGAAACCATTCAAACTCAAGTACAGCCATCTATAGTCCAGAAGTCTTGTCAGAAGTGGTTTTCATGGAAGAGTTTCATAGCAAAAAGTCAATTCTCTGAGGTGGAATCAAAGTCAAAAGAGACGCTTACACATAAAAAACACGAAGACTGAGGTGCTGAACAATGGCAGCAAGGGCTCTGGACTGAGGAGTCAAATCTTTGGATCAACCAGGAAGCAGATTGCCTGTAGAAGAGCTGGAGAGCATGGTCGATGCCTGCCGCCAACAGTGAAGGTTCACTGCAGGTTTGGGGCTGCATTTCTGCAAATGGAGTTGATGATCTGGTCAGAATTAATGGAATCCTCTAAGCTGAGAAGTACAAGCAGATTCTCATCCATTATGCAATATTGTCAGGGAGGTGTCTGATTGGTCACAATTTCATTCTGCAGCATTCCTTGGCAGACAACTGACAAGAACAGGGGTCTATATCGATATTACTAATTGGTGCACTGACCTAAAATGAAGCGATTGGCGAAAGAGGACAATGATATATGCAGTCAAGCATCTTAGACACAATAATTCCTGAAGCTTAGCAAAGGCAAATGATACTGAGTTACAAGCAGTCATCGGTTATTTTAATCTCTGAAATGCAATAGATTTATTGTTGTCATATTCTGTGAGGAAGATTAAAGTCAAAACACACTGTGTTATCATCAGAATATTAAAGGAAAGCTGGAAATCAACATACTTTGTCAGTGAATCGCAGAATTTCAGTCAATGAATTCATTTTCCCAATGCCAGAACTCCTGAAAGAATTATTGACTTATTCAACTACCTTATGCATTCCATTTACATATTTTGATACTTATCATTGGAAAAAAATCAGAAGGATATGATTAATTTAAATTTGAAAAGACAGTATTGATCAGGAATAGTCAGAATAGCTTTGAAGGTCTGAGATCCAATCTGCTTAATTTGATAGATTTTTTTTTAAGAAATAACATAATGTATAGATGGGCATATTGTAATTGTTACAGTCTACATAAACTTCAGAAAGTTTGTCCTTTGACAAGTTCTCTAAAGTTAGGCCAAAATGATAAAGCCCGAGAGATGCAAAGAAACTGGGTAAATTGGAGCAAAATTGCTTAATAATGAGGAATAGTTAGTTATAGTAGAGGGTGATCAGAAGACTGTGACTAGTAGTGTACCATGGGGAGTGGCACTGGGACCCTTATTGCTACTGAAAAACATTAATGACCTGAATGTGAATATATAAGATTAGTAAGTTTGTAGAAGACATAAAATTCTAGTGATATTGTTGATAGTAAGGAGAGTAGACAAGAATGATATTGATCAACTGGTGAATTGTGCAAATATAATTTAATCCCAGCACGTTCATTTTGGGGGATCAAGTAAGGGTAGGATATACACTATAAATTTTAGGGCTTTAGGGAGTACTGATGAATAAAGAAACCTTAAAGAACAAGTCCGTAGTTCACTAGAGGTGGTAGATATGGTGATAAAAATGCATTTAGAGTCATAGAGGCATATAACATGGACACAGGCTCTTTGGACTGACTGGTCCATACTAATCAGATTCCCATCTAAGGTCATCCCGTTTGTCTGCATTTTGCCATATCCTGCTGAAGCTTTCTTGTCCAGGTACCTGTCCAAGTGTCTTTTAATCACTGTTAATGTATCTGTCTCATCCACTTCCGATGGCAGTTCATTTAGTATTCTAACCAGCCATTGGGTGAAATTTGTTTCCCCTCAGGCTGCTACTAAAGCTTTGCTCTCTTGCCTTAAAATGAAACCCAGTGATTCTTGATTCCCTAACCCTGGGGAAAAAAGAAGAGGAACATACAAACTATCTAGGCCCTTCATTTGTCTCCAGTAGGTTACCCTCATTTTGCTATCTTCCAATGAATAAAGTATCCGGCTTAATCTCTGTCTATAATTCAGTTCTACAAATGAGAACTGGCCATTGTAATCCAAGGCATTAAATGGTAAAGCATGGAGATCAGGGTACAACTTTAGAAAGTTTGCAAAGGCCACTGCTGCAGCCCTGTGTGTCATTTTATTTGCTGCCCTATAGGAATGACCTGGTTGCACTGAAAAGGAATTGGAGGTTTATTATTGTATATTTATTTATTGAGGTACAGTGTGGAATAGGCCCTTCTGGCTTTTGAGCCATGCCTGCTGCCCAGCAATCCCCTGATTTAATTCAACCCTAATCATGGGAAAAATTACAATGACCAGTATACCTACAACCTACAACCAGTATACCTTTCAACTGTGGGAGGAGCCTCCGCATCCAGAAGAAACCCACAGAGTCATGGGGTGAACGTACAAACTCCATAAAGGCAGCGGTGGGAATTGAACTGGGGTTGCAAGTACTGTAAAGCATTGTGTTAATCACTACACTATTGTATTGGCTGGGATGGAACATGTAAGTTAAACGGAGAGAGTGGATAGGCTGGGTTTGTTTTTCCTTAGTTGCAGAAGAGATGGATAGGGAATCTGACAGAAGGATACAAAAAAGAAGACCAAAAAAAAAAATCTAAACCACAGGAAGAACTTAATAAGTCAGACAGCATCTGTGGAAGGAAATGGACAGCCAAAATTTCAGATTGGAACCCTTCATTTGGACTGAAAGATGGAGGAGTGTTGATGAAGATAAAGAACTGATGAAAGTGTGAGGTGTGCATGGTCAGTTGATGGGTGGATCCAGGTGAGGATGGGAGAATCATGATGAGGAGTGTGATATTGGGCAGATGGAGGTGGGGAGACTGGGAGTGGTGACAGAGGCTGTGAGCTGATTGGTCAAGGCAACAAAGGTCTGTAGATGATGTAATCTGATAGGAAATAAAAATGATGCAACCAAATAAAGGAGGTGGGGTGGGCAGTGAGGAACAGTAGGGGGAGGGAACCTAGTGGGAGGAGTATGTGGATGATGGGTGGAGCAGGAGAAAGAAGTGGGGATTAGGAAAGAGGGGTAAGAGTAGGAGGAACTGGAAAGGTCAAAATGTGAGATGAAAGGATAAAGGGAATCAAGTTGCTTGAAATTGGACAATTTAGAACATTTCATTCTAAATGAAGGATTTTGACACAAAACATTGACTGTCCATTTCAATCTACAGATACTGCCTGATTCATTGAATTCCTGCAGCAGTGTCTCCAAATCATAAGGAACATAGAAAGGCTGGAAGTGGAAAAAGGTACGAAGTTCTACTTTCAAAGTTCCTTTTTTTTATCAAATGATGTATGCAATATACAACCCTGAAATTCGTCGTCCCCACAATGGTCATGAAACAAGAGGAACCCACCCAAAGAAAAACATCACACACCAAACCCAGCGCAAAACAATCGTGTGAATGGCAACAACAACAAAAAGACAGAAAACACCAAATATAAAAACATGCAATCAAAAAGCATATTTTAGTAAAGCAGTTCAGTGTTCATTATTTGCCGGCTGCTCAATTCAGAAATCGCCCAAATGTAGTGAGAAAAAAGATCGACCAGAATTAGAACACATCATAAACCTAAGAGTCCAGATCTACAATCTATGCCGATTAAACCTTGCTCTGGTACAAGCCGCTGACAACATTAATGGAGAAGAGATTCACTCCAATGCATGGATCTTTCCTCGGGAGTAGCAAGCAAGGGACAGCCACATGCAGACACCTTCTCCAGCAGCAGCATGCAAGAGGCTGGTAGACGGCATGAACACTTGCTCACCCTCTGCACCTGCCTTGGTGACTTCAGTCTTCCTCTGCACTGTAATCAGCAAGCTCATGGGCCCACGGCTCATCTCCTGGCTTCCTCGTCGCACACTTTGGTTACAGCCTCATGGAACACTCTGAGATAACCAAGTGCGAGATTGCTTGATCAGCCCGAAATCACACTGCCGTAATGTAGATATTGTAGCAAAACCAGATCTAAAATAAAAAGCTGCTGTAAAAGAAGTGGAAGAAATTTCTTTGTGACCTGTATTGAGGATGTTCACCATTTTCTTCTCAATAATAAAATAATCTTCTTACCCCATCCAGACTCGACAGGAAGCTGAAAGACCTCAGCCTTGACCCTGCCTTGTGCTGCTGGATCCTGGACTTCCTGCCAGATCACCAGCAGGTGGTAAGAGTGGGGTCCCTCACCTGCACCCCTCTGACTCTCAACACTGCAGCTCTTCAGGACTGTGTACTAATTCACCTCCTTTACTTCTTGTATACCCATGACTGTGTTACCATCCACAGCTCTAATCAGCTAATTAAATTTGTCCAGAACACTACATTGATTGACCTAATCTCAAACAATAATGAGGCGGCCTACAGGGAAGAAGACAGCTCTCTGACACAGTTCTGTCAAGAAAACAACCACTTCCCTCAATGTTGCATAAACAAAGTAGTTGGTTGCAGACTACAGGAGGAATGGAGATGGGCTAACCCCTATTGACATCAATAAATCTGGGACTGAGAGGGTAAACAGCTTTAAATTCCTCGGCATCCATATCGCTAAGGACTTCACGCGGTCTGTACACACCAGCTGTGTGGTAAAAAAGGCACAACAGCGACGTTTTCACCTCAGACAGTTGAGGAAGTTTGGTATGGGCCCCTAAATCCTAAGAACTTTCTACAGGGGCACAATTGAGAGCATCTTGACTGGCTGCATCAGTGCCTAGTATGGGAACTGTACTTCCCCTAAAAGCAGAATTCTGCAGAGAGTTGTACAGACAGTCCAGCACATCTGTAGTTATGAACTTCCCATGATTCAGGACATTTACAAAGATAGGTAAAGGATCATTGGGGACTCTGGTCACTCCAACGCCAATCTATTCCAGCTGCTGCCATCTGGAAACTGTACCGCAGCATAAAAACCAGCACCAACAGGCTCTGGGACAGCTTCTTCCATCAAGCCATCAGACTGATTAACTCACACTGATTTGAGTGAATCTCTATGTTACATTGACTGTTTTATTTGTTATAAATTATTATAAATTACAATGATTGCACATCGCACATTTAGACAGAGATGTAACGTAAAGATTTTTACTCATGTATGTGACAGGTGTAAGAAATAAAGTCAATTCAATTCAATAAGGGAAAATTATATAAATCCAGAAGGGGTAGTTTTAAAGTGAACAGAAAGAAGGCTAAAGAGGAAAACTTCTTACATATGGAAGATGGCTTTAATCTCGAATGCATTGCCTGAATTTATGTTTTTTGCAGAGTGTTTCACAATATCTAATGGAGTGGCTGGACAAACATTTGAAGCACCAAGGCAGAAGGTTAATAACCAATTCTTGACGAATAGGATGAGAATACAGTGCCTTTAAAATGTATTCAGCCCCGACATTTTACTGTTTCATTTTCTAAATTTAAAATAGGATTTTGAGCTGATCTGCAAAATATTGTGCATCATGTTAAATCAAAAGTAAATTCCAAAATTTGCCAACTATTTACTGAAAATCAAAAGACAAAATAAGTGTTCAGCTCCTTGTAATTACAACACTAACTTTCCTACCTTATCAACTTACCCAATTTGTTGTCGTAGAAAATTGGAGGGTCATGTGTTTTCAATTAATTCATAGGAATAATTACCTCTTCTCTCTGTAAGGTCCAACGGTGTGGTAGATTTTCAACAATTCAAATCAAAATGAAGACAAAATGGTATGCAAGACATGTCAGGGTAATGATAGAAAAGCACAAATCTGGGGAGGGGTACAAGACCATCACAAAGACATTCAACATACCTCAAGGCTCAGTGCAGTCTATTGCGAAAAAGTGGAAAAAATTCAAAATCACAACTGTACTGCCTATGTCAGGGCGCCCCTCCAAAGTAGTTGTAAGAGAAGAATAGCACTTGTAAAAGAGGCTACTGTGATGCCAACAGTCACTCTGAGTGAGCAGCAGAATTCAGTGGCTGCAACTGGAGATGAAGCTCCTGGCTCCACAATTCCTAAGGCTTTGCACAAAAATGGGTATTTATGGAAGAATGACAAGGAAGAAGCCCTGGCTAAAAGAAAGAAACAACAAAGATATAGTAGAAGATCTTCTGGTCAGATGTATCTAAAGTGGAAATTTATGCCCTCTACAATAAACGGAATTTGTGGCATAAATCTAAGCTGTTCATCAACCAGGCAACAGCTTCCTTACTGTAAAGTATGGTGGAGATAGCATCATGCTATGGGAATGCTTCTCAACTGCAAGAACTGGAAATTTTGTCAGATATGCTAGGACAGTGATTGCTTCTAAATACAGAGAGATCCTGGATAAAAACCTACTGGCCTCTGCCAGAAAGCTGATATTTTCAGAAGGAGGTTCAGCTTTCAGGAGGACAACGACCCAAGGCACACTGCCAGAGGAAACGTGGGATGGATTCAATTGAGCCAAATTGATGTCTGAGTCCTGATATTAACCAGATCTAACACCTTCGGCAAAACCTCATGATTGCTGTCCACCACCACTTTCCAACTAACTTGGCACAGCTTGAGCAATTTTGCAAGAATGGATGGGCAAATCTTACTCCATCATTTTATGCAAATCTAATGGAGACTAATCCAAAAAGACTAATGTCTGTTACAGCTGTAAGAGGTGATTTAACAAAGTACTGAGCAAAGAGGGATGAATACTTTTGAACAGTTGGCATTTTAGTTTTTGAATTTTTAGTTTTTTATGCTTTACAATTTTCCCTGTTCTTTGGGTTCTACTGTGGAAAAAGCAGAGCATGATTCACAAGTAAACAATTATTTGTTAAATTGGTCCACATACCTGATTATAATACTCATTTATGAGAACAAAGCATCAGGGGCTGAATATGTTTTCAAGGCACCGTATGTATAAATTAGATGGTTGGCATGGATTTGATGAGCTGAAGGAGTTGTTTCTGTCTGAACAAATCTTTAAATCTATTTTGCCATCTTCTTGTAAAATCTATGTCTGAAGAAAAAAATTACTCCCTTTATTCATTCTTTTAGCACTGTATTAATTTTAAATCCTCTTATTACTGCTCCACAAACAGTGCCAGCAATACTTCTTTCCTCATGTTATCATACAAAATTCTTCATAATCTCTTCATTAAATTCCTTTCTCTATCCCAGTGAAATAAAACCCATTTCCTCTGATCTTACTTCATAAATAAGTGTTCTTACTTCTGGTCTCATTTTAATGAATCTGTACTGTCTGTGTTAATGTCATTGTGAAAACTTAACATGCAAAGGTAATCCAAGCACATTTTTGCAGCTGTAGTTGACGGAAATTACCAGAAGTTAGATTAACCTCAATCAAAGGGAAGAGTTTATCAAAATGACTGGAGTTGAGCTTAACTCAAATCTAAGGCAGGTGTTTATCCTCTTACTTATGAGGGAGAGGACCTCGTGCCAATTCAATTTTAGAACTTGTCTACTGGTTTTATGGTAGTAACTGTACCACAGTCAGCCTAATATTGCTGCCTCTTTCGAGCAGTTTAGATATCAGCTAAAATGTGAGTCAGCATGAGTGTGGAGTGCTTAAACCATGCACTCTTCTCAAAGTACAAACAATAAAAATATATTACTGCCATGACTGCAAATCTAGTCATGTCCAAAGAAGTATATTTGATTAAGCCATTGGCAGGTCCTAAAAAGTAAACAAATCAATTTGGGAAGCATAGCTACTGCTTTGTTAAAAAACACCACACAATTAAAGTCAAAAAGAGTCAATATGGTGGAAACTTGAAGTGAGGTATCAATGCTGGCAACAGAAAGTTTGGAAACACTTAGCAGGTCAGGCCACACCTGTGGAATGAGAAACAAAGTGAACATCAAATCTCTCTGTTGGAACCCACTGAGGCAGTACTCTGCCCTGAAATGCAATTTCAGTTTTTATTACACAGCTGCTGTTTGCATATTGACTGTTACAGCTTTTTCTGTTTCTACTTCTTCCAAATTTAAGGCTGACCTACTTGCACACATAACACAGCCCTTCCAAGGGAATGTTACCAGGAGTTGAGGACCCAACTAATAGGGAAAGCTTAAACAGGTGAGACTCATGGGCACTTGCCTTCCTATCCCTATTATTGAGGACATCTTCAAAGGGTGGTGCCACAAGAGATGGTATCAGTCACTGGGGACCCTCACCATCCAAAGCATGCCCTCGTCTCATTACTGCCATCAGAGAGGAGGTACAATAGCATGAAGAAGCACATTCGGTGTTTTAGGAGCAGCTTACAATTATAGAAAAGTACAGCACAGAAACAGGCTCTTTGGCCCATCTGGTCTACTGCCTACTCCCATTGACCTGCACCTCAACCATAGCCCTCCATACCCCCACCTATCCAAACTTACTTTAAACATTGAAATCAAGCTTGCATGCACCACCTGCCTTGGCAGTTCATTCCACACTCTCATGATCCTCCAAGTGAAGAGGTTTCCCCTCATGCTTCCCTTAAATATTTCATCTTTCACCCTTAACCCATGACTTCTCACCAAACCTCAGTGGAAAAGGCCTGCTTGCATTTAACCTATTTATACCTCTCATAATTTTTATACATCTAACAAATCTCCTCTCAATCTTCTCCATTCCAAGGAATAAAGTGCTAACCTTTTTAAACTTTCCTTATAAAGCAGAACTTCCAGTCCCAACAGCATCTTTGTATCTTCTATCTGTACTGTTTTCACTTTATTTACCACTTCTTCCCTTTCATCTACAGATTTCTGGATGTTCCATGAACCCATAAACATTTTTTGCTTTCCTTTTGCATGATTTATTTATTTTATGTATTTCTTATAGTAACTTTTCTTATGTATATATTGCATGGTACTTCTACTGTAAAACAACAAGTTTCACAGCATATGTCAGTGCTAATAAAACTGATTCTTATTCTGAATTTGATTCTGATCTCCCTGTGAAAGAGAAGTTTTTATCTTGCCACCATTTCCCTTTCTCTGCAAACATGATTTGAAATGTAGATCATAATTTATTTAAAACAAAAAACTCGGTAAAATGTTCTTTCTAACCTGTGGTAGATAGAATGTCAGCAGGCTGTTATACATTGACTTGAACAGGGTGGGATGTAAAATAAGGTGTTAATTAGTCCATTTTTTGCCCTGCAGTAAAAGAAATGTTCAAGGTGGTCAAAAGATTTGCTTCATCAGTTGAATTTCTACAGAGCTTCTTGGAAAAATAAGATCTTAATAAAATCATCCCCAATATACTGTACTTACAAGTTGTAAGGGTTCCAAGGTTAAATATTCAGGGTCAGTGACTCTGAAAGGAAAGCATCTTTTCAGGCTCAGTCTCTAATTATAACTGCCCTTATCCTGCCAGTCAGCTATATTGCATTTATCTATCTGGCAATTACTTGTTTCTATAAATGAGAAGGAAAGCACAGGAAGAAGGCTTTGCTTTATGAATTGCTTTGAATATGGTTTTTCAAATGCACTGCGTCAACATTCTGCAGAGAGTTGAACATGCGGACTGCTATTGATTATTTTCCCATGTACCTACATTTCTGAATCTACTTGCGGCCTTTGAGACGGATTCCTACTGCGAAGGCTTAAGGAAACAAAATCTCCATGAGGAAAATGGCAGCCAATATTTCATCTCTAATAGGTGTGGTGAGCTACATATACCTGTCTGGACACGCACCCCTGCTGACTGCTCCTGCTAATTCTACATAGAACCTCCTTTCCAGCAGTACTGTGTGAATCCCTTCGCCAGAAAGCTAACGACAGTTCAAGATGGTGAACTGTTGTAGGTGTTCTGGTGAAGGGATTATCACAGCCACTATTTTATGTTAATTAGGAATGAGTAATATTGCCGGCAATGCCCAACATGTGGAAATGAACACAGAAACAAATTGTTGGAAGGAGACTTTTTAGAGCCTCATATTAATGGGGATGAAGTTGCAGTGAAGTATATTTGCTATATAAAGGTGAGTCTGTGATCAGATGTGTGATACCAGACATCATGTGTGGTACCAGTGGTCAAAGGACACACTGGTACAGCTAGTAGAGCTGTTACATCACAGTTCCAGTGACCCAAATTTAATCCTCTATCTCTGGGGTTATCTATGAGAAGATTTGCGTTTTCTCTTTATTCCTGGTGTTCTGGTTTTCTCCGGCTTCTTAAAGATGTGCAAGTTGTTCTTCCATTAGCCACTGTGAACTTCCTCTAGTGTATCAGTGAGTGATAGAATCTGCAAGGATTTGACTGGAACAATATTGTATCTGTACAGGTTTAATGTAAGTACCTACTAGATGGCTGGTACATGCTCAGTTTGCCAAAAGGCCTGTTCTTAGTCTATGTAGCTCTATTTCTGGAATTTTTACCTGGTTTAATTGTTACATTTTCCTGAAATGCTCCTGTGAGAATTTCCTGAGGTTGTGAAACTGGATGTTGAGGATTGTGAATTGCTTTGAACTAAACTGAAACATCTTGACCCAAAATGTTGATTGTCCATTTTTCTCACAAGATGCTGCCTGGCAAGATGAAATTGATGACCATTTCCCTCCATAGAGGCTGCTCCAGCTATTTCATGTCTTCATCCTTCTTATGATGGATGGGTCACAGTAACTCAAAAAATTAAGTGTTTTTAGAGATCCTGAGAAACCACTTGAAAAGAGCATTGATCAATAAGAAATAATCTGATGCATAAGGACGTTTGCCAAATTTGTGACATCTCCCATTTTCACAGTCAATTACTTTAATGACTTGGAAAGGCAACTCAAGTTACAGCTTTCATCAAATTAAGGAATGGCGCTTCAGAACCCTATGTGTGCTGTACCATTCAACTAGATCATGTTGTTCTGTATCTAGACATTACGCAATCACCTTGCTTTTAAAAAGTTTGATAGATTTTTATTAGGTAAGAAATCAATATAAAAACTGACATTTTCAAGTGACCCACTATGATTAGCATTTGAGTAAGAAAACTTTATGCTCATACTTCATGTGAAGAGCTTTATGACCACAAAACAAAATGCTAAGTTTCAAATTTTGTATTCATCCACTCAATCTTTACTCTTGCATATGAAGGGTATCCTATTAAACCCTTTAACCATTTGAAATCTCCTCAATCAGGTCAGAATTTAATCTTTTTCATCAAGCACATTGTAGCAGAGCTCCACTCTGATGTACAGTAATAGGCACATTGCAAGAGTGGCCTTGTACAAAGCAAACCTCGTTTTCACACTTTCCCACTAATGTATTAAGAGATGTTGCACTGGAGGAGGGAGACACATTCATCTTTGCTGCCTCTGCTTATCAATAAGATCAGAGGGAATATTAGGGAATCAATTGTTCCACGCCTTTCTACTTTAAAGCGTAAAAGAATGTCTATGAGCATTTGAGCAAACTTTCACTTGGGATTTGGTGTGACTTGGGAGCAAAAACTGATTTAAAAATTAAATCCTGTAAAACGATTCTTTACATTTTATGAAGCAAATGATCTTAAAACAAGCAGTTTGTTTTCCAAACATCATTTAACTTTGAAATAATAATATAAAGATTTCAGGTGTTCATAAGCAGCTTTATTCATAATTCATCCCTGCTGGGTCTGCATGGCTTGGCATTAATTACAAGTTGAATTGCCCTGCAATAAAATCATTCCTTAAGCATGAACCATTATTCTCCATCACTTTACTGCCATCTACAATTTGTAAAACACTGATCCAAGTCTAATGAAATAGTCAGCGATTCTCTTCATTTGCAATAATGGAATTTATATTCACTGTAAATTCAAAATGAATTATTAATTTTCTTAAATTACAAATTCATGCCCTCCTCTGAGTTGTTCAAATGCAAAGCTTTAGCTTAAGATTTAATCAGACTGCCACATTGTGTTCCAGTGTATAATGAGAGTTATTAACTTTATGGTGATTCTGCTTCTGCACCAGATTCTTGACGAAGAATGAGCAGCAGTGGCTCTCAAGTTCAAAAGGAAATTGCTACTCTGGTATTCAAAATAGCGTCTGACATATGCAGCCTTATTTAGCATTGTAAGAAGGAAAATATATGCTGTGTACATCTTGTTAGTTTTCCCTCTCAGAATAACAAAAGTGTAAGCTTAAAATTATTAACTTGGGTCCAGGAGAGGTCAGAATAATAGAGAGAGAGCCTCTGTAAGATTCTCACTTCTTCTCTCACCATTCACATGGTCTTTCTATATTTTCAACATCTGTGTGTATGTGTGCAAGGAGTTTTTTGTATTAGGTACAGAACTGTTAATTCCTGTTGGTCTTCTGCCAATCTTACCCTAATTTTCTGTATCAAATTGTATTGGGGATTAACATATTTCTTGCTTGCTACCTTGGTTTCAAGCTGAACTCTATCTGTTGGTTAAAGTACTCTAAAAGATCTTTAGAAATCTCAGCCTGATCCCAAATGACTCAAATATTGCCACATGTTTCTTTCCCCTCATTCTGTAATCTCTTCATCTGGCAAGCACCACTATCTTCCGATCTTCTATCTCACCACTGTTCTAGACTTATTTTACATCTTTTACAGGTAGCTAGAGGTAGAGTT
This sequence comes from Hypanus sabinus, assembly GCF_030144855.1. Lineage (NCBI taxonomy): Eukaryota > Metazoa > Chordata > Chondrichthyes > Myliobatiformes > Dasyatidae > Hypanus > Hypanus sabinus. Next base: position 127,360,537 of record NC_082710.1, on the reverse strand, counting down.
AGTTGATGCGAATGAGCAAACATATGGCAAATGGAGTACAATGTAAGAACATATGAAACCATACATTTGACAGGAATTGCAGAAATAAACAAGTTTTCTAACTTTGTCATTCTTTCATGTAATGTTGATTTTGATATTTTGACCATTCCAAGCAGACAGTGTGATGGTCAGTTCCAGCAGGAGCTTTAGAGATTCAACTATGAAGGTTTGGGGAGTTGGGTTATGTGTTTTTAGTAGCTATAAAACTGAGTTTCAGGTTGCCCTCTTTACTCATTCTTCAGTTGACAGGAGCTAGGCCATCATAACATTAAGGTTATGCAGCATATAGGAGAGCACCTGGTAACTAATGCAAGACTCCTTCAGAAAAATGGTCTTAGTACAATCATCTATGCACTCTAGTGGTCTGATTCATCTCTCAGGAAATGCAAATTGATCACATGGGCATAGAAGTATATGAGCAACAGACACAAAATGCTGGAGGAACTCAGCAGGCCAGGCAGCATCTATGGAAAGGAGTACAGTCAACATTCCGGGCCGTAACCCTTCAGCAGAATGGACTGTCCAGCGTTTTGTGTGTGTTGCTCGGGTTTCCAGCATCTGCAGATTTTCTCTTGTTTGTGATGAAGGCATATGAGTCATGAACAATGTTACCAAAGAATTTCTCCTTGTTGAGCAACCTTTAGGTTAAAATAGAGTATAGGAATTGAGATATAATGTTGCAACTTTACAAAACACTAGTTTGGACACACCTGGAGTATTGTGCGTTCCTCTGGCTGCCACCCTATCCAGAAGGAATTACAAAGGAAAGAGTGCAAAGGACATTCACCAGGCTATTGCCTGGATTGGAAGACTTTAGCTATGAGGAGAGATTGGATAGGCTGGACTTCTTTTCCCACGAGTAAAAGAGGCTAGGGGTGACATAATTGGATGTATATAAGATATACACGGTATATGTATATAAGGTAGGGTGGATCGTCAAATTCTTTTTTCTCGTGAAATAGTTATCTAAAACTAGAAGGCATTTTGTAAGATTAGAGGTTCTATATACTTATGATTGACTGGCTAAGTACAACAACCTCTCACTCAACATGAGCAAAACCAAGGAGATGCAGAAGGAAGAAGATAGAGGTCCTCTTTTGGGATCAGAGATGGAGAGGAACGGTTGGCAGTTCATTGGACACTTTGAAAACTTCTATAGATGTACAGTGGAAAGCACCCTAAAACAGCAAAGTTCCACACTGTGAATCTAGAGATATAGTTTAAATCCCAGCTTTGTAAAAGAAAACCTTGCATTTAGATAATTAAATGGATCCAAAATAAAACTCATGAAAAACACATATGCTCTCAATAGCATTAAGCATGAAATCACTGAGTGCTATTAAAACCCATCTGTTTTATTTATGTCCTACAGAAAAAGATCTCAATCACCATTACCTAAGAAGATCTATATGCGACAACAGACCAACAAAAGTGGCTGACCGTTCACATCTTCCTCAGTTCTGAAGAAATTGAGGATGGACAACTAACACTGAAATAGGACATACAAAATGCTGGTGGAACTCAACACGTCAGGCAGCAACTATTGAAATGAATAGACAGTCAACATTTCAGGCTGAGGCTCTTCTTCAGAATTGAGAAGGAAGGCGGGAGATGCAGAATAAAAAGGTGGGGGAAGGGAATGAGGCTAGCTGGAAGAATATAGGTGAAGTCAGGTGGGTGGGAAGGTCAAAGGTTGGAGATGAAGGAATCTGATACGAGAGAAAATTGGACCATAGGAGAAAGAGGAGGAGGAAGGGACCCAAGGGGAAGTAATAGGCAGGTGACAAGAATTATAAGGCTAGAGTGGGGAATAAAGGAAGAAGGGGGTAGGGGAGAATTTGTTTACCAGAGGAGAAATCGATATTCATGCTAACATGTTGGAGGTTTCTCAGATGGAATATAAAATGTTGATCCTCCACCCTGAGGATGGCCACACCTTGGAACAAGAAGAGGCCATGGGCAAACAAGCTGGAATATATATGGGAATAGGGATTAAAATGTTTTGCCACAGGAATGTTGCCCTTTTGATGGATGGATCCGAGGTGCTCGACGAAGCGGTCCCCCAACTTACTGTGGGTCTCACCAATGTAGAGGAGCACTGGACACAATAGACAACCCCAGTTGACTCACAGGTAAAGTGTTGCCTCACCTGGGAAGACGGCCTGGGTCCCTGAATGAAGATGAGGGAACAGGCACTCAGGCCGCTTGCAGAGATAACTGCCAAGACAGAGGTGTGTGAGAAAGAACGAATGGACAAGGGAATTGCAAAATGCTAGAATAGCCTCTGATCCACATATCCTGCACAAGGGAAATAAAACAGTGTTTCTGAACCAGTGTTTTTTCACTATAATCCTCTTGTGATAATGATATAGATATTTAATAGAAACAGATTGAACTGCATTTCAGATATGTTTTAAGATAGTCCTATTTTATACACTGTATATAGACAGAATAAAAGGAAAGGTACATAAACTATTTGTGTAACATTTTGTCCAATTTACTGAAGGAATCTAATAAAGTGTGGATTAGGAATAATTTTAAACCAAATTCAGAGTTTCCTTTGCCTTGATCCTTAGGGCAATTAAAAGTAATTTGTCTTATAATCTGCAAAATGGTGAAAAATAATCAAATGCAATTTTAATAAATTGACAACTGCACTACTGTATAGATAGACTTCTAATTGTGGACTCAAGAGAGACCGGGTGCTACTGACAATCAATTAAAGAATTGCTTTCCTATTTACCTTTCACAAAATTATTTCTCTGGTCTAATGCCTATTATTAAGGCATCTGTGAGCTGTCATCTACATTTGCAGTTATGGATGTTGCACATCTGTCTCTACAGATGTAAAGTGAATTCACATTCACAATGGTCTTGTTAGTTCTAGTACTTACAAATACTGAGAGAAATAAATGCGTACCAACAAAAATACTTGAACATTTTATAAAATGATCCACTTCTTTATTTAACGTGATTTTTTAAATAGATTGTCTAATAACTCAATATCTAATTTGACAATTTGCTTCTGATATTATTTAGAAATAATCATCATATAATTGCCTCCCTGGAGCTTTTTTTTATGCAAAGCCATTGTTGGCAATTTGAAGATGAATGCCACAATTTTCATATCCGGAAGAACAATGGGATTCACTGTAATTTTTTTGGATAACTTATTCTATGTCACTTCTAAGAAAGAAAGAAAGCACATGCCTTTATCAGAGATGCTGTTTTACTGAAGCACCAGTATTATTTAGACTGACGTAGTGAGTGAAATTGTATACTGTGACCTTTTACATGTATGACTTTGGTTCTGCATCCAGCTGAGAAGTCATGAAAATTGCTTTAGCCTGTCAGGTTTCTTCTTGTCCTAGGCTTAATAGCTTTGAACTTTCTAATTCAGTCCCTTTTGGGCTCAAGTTCACCTACAAAATTGCCTTGAAAATGGGACTAATTAGTACTAATTCAAAGATCTTGATAAATGAAGTCAAAAAGAGGGAACGTGCTGTGAACTTTAAAGTCACAGTGAAGCACTGTAAATGCTTGTTTAAAGCTGGACTGAAGAATATAATTTATAACATTTAAAGGGTGCTGCAGAGTTTTATATTCATTTACAGGGTGTAAGCTTCACTGTCAAGGTCAATATTTCTTACCCAGTTCTAGGAGGGATTGAGAAGGTGGTGGAGAGACATCTTGAATTTCAGTTGTTCCAATGCTGAAGCAACCCCTGCAGGTGGGCAGTAAGTGATATATATGGAGCTAGAAACACAATGTCCTTCGCAGCTAGGATTATGTATGATTTGAAGTGGAGCTTGTAGCTGTTAGAAGACCTTGAACCTTCAACCCTCAGAGTTTTAGGTGAATGAGAATTTGAAGGGCTTTTGGAGAAACCTTGAAACAATACTGCCATAAATCATAAGCACAACAGATTCTGCAGCTACTGGAAATCCAGAAAATGCTGGAAGAACTCAGAAGGTCAGGCAGCATCTATGGAAATTAATAAGTAGTTGATGTTTCACGCCGAGACCCTTCAGGACTGAAGAGGAAGTGACCAAGTCACCAGAATAACAAGGTGGGCGGAGGGGAAGGATGTCTAGCTGGAAGGAGATAGGTGAAGTTAGGTGGGTGAGAAAGGTAAAGTGCTGGAAATTAAGCTGGGTTCAAATTGAGGGTTGCAGGCTAGTACAGCTTGAAGGGTCACAATAAATAAATTTTAAATAAATTTTAAAAAAAATCTGAGAAGAGTGAAAATTGAACCATAGGAGAAAGGGAAGAATGAGGGGCACCTTGGAGAGGTGATAGGCAGGTGAAGAGCAGAGGAAAGAGGCTGGAGTGGCAAAGAAGAAGAGGGAAGGTGGGGTGGGAAGTTACCAAAAGGAGAACATGATGCTCATGACATCAGTTTGGAGTCTACCTAAATGGAATATAAGGTTTTGCTCTTGCACCCTGAGGATGGCCTCATCATTGCAAAATAGGAGGTCATGAAGCAGCATGTCGGAACATGACAGGGGATAAGAATTAAAATGGTTGGTCACTGGGATATTTTGGTTTTGCATATAGAGTGGAAGTGCTCACCAAAGTGGCCATCAAATTTACATTGGATCTTACACGCCATCAGTCAAAGCACTGGATACAATCGACTGCAGCAGTCTTGCAGGTAAGGTGTTGGCTCATATGGACGAATTGGTTGGGATCCTGAATGGAAGGATATGTGCCAGAAGGGAGAGTAGTGGAGAGGGATGAATGGACGACGTAGTCACAGAGGGAGTAATCCCTGTGGAAAGTGGAGAGTGGGGAGGAGATAAAGCTGTGTTTGATGGGAGGATCCTGTTGAAGATGATGGAAGAGACCTTAGAAATTATCATTGTTTACCAAGGATAGATGGTTTGGACTTCCCATCAGTGTCTGACCCCCTTGTGTGACATGTATGTTATTCAGAAATTACCAATCCAGCCTTCTATGTTCTGATAATCTTGGCAAATACAGCTTTGGTCTGTTTTGTTATTGTCTTTTGAGATACAGCCCTTTCGGTCCTACAAGTTGCACCGTCAGCCACCTTCAGTTTAACCAGGACAATTTACAATGACTAGTTAACCTATTAACCAGCATATCTTTGCACTGTGGGAGAAAACTAGAATGTCCAAAGGAAATCCATGAGTTTCACAGAGAGGACGTACAAACTTCACATAGGACGCCGAACTCAGACAACTCCTGCAGTAATAGTGTTGCGCTAACCTCTAACCTATTGTGGCACTGTTGTGACTTGGTTAAGTCAAGGTTATTGTCAAATGCACAGGTACAATGAAAAATAGGCCATCGCATTGCAGGATCTATGGAGCTCAAATGGAAGTAAACATTGTGCAGTAACTATAAAAATATCCCTAATTTACCTGCATATATATTGTACAGGTAGGATGAAATATTAAGATCATATATATAGAGTTCATCTATCCACTTATATCATACATCTAAGTATATAAGTAATCACTAATTCACAGAAATAGTACTAGAAGACACTTGAAAGTATTTAACATTTTGTTTTATTCTGTACTGCTTCAAGATTACAGATGCCGTATTCTCAGTGAAATAGGTGGCAGCCTCCCCTTTGACACTGTCAGAGTGATTCCATTACTGAGTGACGGGAGAGAAGCATCAAGAACAGCCATGAGAATATTCTTATAATTTATGACCTGGGGGGCAATGCTTGGCTCCACTTGTCACTCAAATCACATTTCACAATATGTTTTTTGAAAAGAAAATTGCTATTATTTCAGGCATGACTAATCAAAATTCCATTTTGCAAAAGACAATCTTGAATTCTCGTTCATTTGGTTCCGTAAATTTTCTTTGATGTGAAAGGGAAAGAGTATGGATCACTTCCCCACTTCTATTTGTAGATATTGCAATTCATCTCAAGTCCATGACCATGTGTTAGTTCCAAACAAAAGATATTTATTTTTTCAAATTATACTTTATTCATAACGTTCACAGTAAATACAATCAGGAAACATCTTCCACACTACTTATTGCACCATCAATTCAATATACTTGCTTAGAATGTCTCAAGATGTCCCATGAACAATGCACCAATATATCTTCACAATTCAACTTGCTGAAAGAAATACTTTCTATTTGGGCTACTGTCATTTATAGAATGTAGAACCTACAGCACATTACAGACCCTTTGGCCCACAATGCTGTGCCAACCATGTAGCCTACTCTGGCAACCGCTTAGAATTTCCCTAGCGTATAGCCCTCTAAGCTCCGTGTACCGATATATGAGGCCTTTAAAAGACCCTATTTATGCTACCTGTAAGAAAATAAAGGGACCCCATGAAGAAGTGCCTGCCCTAGTTGTATCTCTATCTTTGCAGTACCTGAAAGTCTGGCCAAAGAAAGAAAACCCATGTCAGAATAATCTCTGCAAAATATTACTTCTTGGAGTAGTTAAAATGTTGAAACAGAGATAATGCCTTCCAACAAATGCTCAATATTCTAAGTACTGCATATGCAAGGGTCCTGGATATTTTTGAGAATTAAGATCATAAACTCCTACGACTAATCATTACCTAGTAATGTTGCATTGCAGTTTTGCATAAATTATTCAGCTAGTTTAGCCCATTCCCACTATTGTTAGTATAGTGGAAATGATGCTCAGTTTTCTGTCTCCTTCATGTAAGTAAGGGAAAAATCCTGTTTAATCTTGACTATTTTCTTTTCTTAGATTCAATAAAATAGAAACAGAATTAAAATGATCAATGCAAACAAATGCTGAAATAAAGCAAAGCTGGCTAACTTACAGTAGCTTCAGGATATTAAAGTTGTGTCACCTTATGGCAACAAATAGAAAAAAATCTCTCTTCCCATTTGACTTACAGTTTAGAATGTGAATTTATTTGGACGTGTGGTGATGAAGATCTTTGAAGATAGTGCATGGTTGTCAGTTTATTGACTGATGATAATCAATTGGTTTTCTTTCTTTGGCCAGACTTTCAGGTACTGTTAGTAGTTGGCAATAAATATGCTTGCTCATTGACTATTTCCTGCCCATTCATTAAGGGAGGGCAATGTAAAAAACTGATTTAGATTTGGGTGCCACAGAATTGCTTAGAACAAATCAGTAAAATCAGTCTTGTGTCCCTGACAACAACAACAACAGCTTTAATCTGTTTCTCAGTGTTAAGAAATCAGTCTAACCGCCTGTCATTTTCCTGTCTCTGTTGCCGAAGTCGAAGTTACGATTCTCTTCAGTAAATTTCACAATGTTCTGAAGCCATAAGAGTTTTAAATCTTCTGTGAGTCTTAGGACTACATTTAATATAATGTAAACATTCTCCAACCCCTCTCGTAGATGAAGACATAAGATATCCTGCAGACGCTCAAAAGTTTGGGCAACGCATACAATATGCTGGAGGGACACAGCAAGTCAAGCAGCATCTGTGGGAAATAAAGAGTAGATATTTATTTCTTTTATTTTTCATTACTTGTTGCTTGTAAATTAAGTTTACAATTGTTAAAACTGTAACTGGCTGGCACAGTGGAACAGCTAATAGAACAGCTGCCTCACGAATCCAGTGTCCCGTGTACAACCAAATCTCTGTGAACAGTTTACATTTTCTTCCCATGATCTTGCGGGTTTTCACCAATGCCTTGACACATGACTACCTGTGGATTGATTGATTAAATGGCAACTGTAATTTGAGAGTGAAATAGAAGAGGAAAATGGAAGGAAAAGTGATTGAGTTAATGAGATTGCTCTGTGAGACAGCATTAATTCAATAGGCCAAAATGCATCCTTCTATATAGAAATAAACATAGGAACATAGAAAACCAACAGGCCCTTCGGCTCACAAAGCTGTGTGAAACATGTCCTTACCTTAGAAATTACTGAGGGTTACCCATAGCCCTCTACATTTCTAAGCTCCATGTACCTGTCCAGGAGTCTCTTAAAAGACCTTATCGTATCCGCCTCCAACACTGTTGTCAGCAGCCCACCCCATGCACTTACTACTCTCTGTCCCTGACATATCCTCTGTACCTACTTCCAAGCACCATAAAACTGTGCCCTCTCATGCTAGCCATTTCGGCCCTGGCAAAAAGGCTCTGAATATGCACACAATCAATAAGGAATATCATAAGGAAAGGAGGAAAAATTTGTGAAGTTATTCATACAGGCACAAACATGCAGTGTGTTTGTTCATTCGTTATGTGCTGTGTCATATGACGTGGGCAATCATGGTCTTTCCATGACCATGATTGTTCTTGGCAAATTTTTCTACAGAAGTAGTTTGCCCGCCTTCAACCACTATCAATAATCTTCAGAGATTGTCTGTCTGGAGTTTGTGGTCACATAAGCAAGACTTGTGATATGTACCAGCTGTTCATATACCCATCCACCACCAGCTCCCATGGCTTTACATCACCCTGATCAAAGGGCTAAGCAGATGTTACACCTTGCCCATAGGCGACCTGGAGGCTAGCAGAGAGAAGGAACACCTGATACCTCCTTTGGTAGAGAGGCATCACCACCTTGCCTCACATGTGTGAAATGCAAAACAAATAAACTCACAACCTTATGAGAGAAGCAACTAACAACATCACTTCACATAAAATGAAGCGTAAGGAATTGCCATCACTGCAAGAGAAAGGTTGATTATAGTGCAGCATAAGAATAAGAATATTTTTCTGTTATTGTTTACCTTGTAAGAAATCTACCATGTTTTTACATATAAACAGTTTGATTGAATTATTGCATCAGAGCAATTCTCTGTTAATTAACAGGGTGAAAAATGCACATAGATCAGAGAAGGCAGAACAGACCAGAAACAATAAAGAAAAACTGGCATTTACACAAACACTTTAATTTATCACTTGAAAAATTTTCAAGAAACTTCACAAATTTGCTGCGGTCCCATATGAGGATCTATTAGGCTAATTATAACAAAAGCTTGTATAAGAAGCTGAGTTTTAAATTCAAGTTTAATTGTCATTCAATTATACATGAATACCAACGAATAATGTCAAACAAAACAATGTTATTCCAAAGTCAGGTCAAGTCAAGTCAAGTCACTTTTTATTGTCATTTCACCCATAACTGCTGGTACAGTACACAGTAAAAACGAGACAACGTTTTTCAGGGCCTTGGTGCTACATGAAACAATACAAAACTACTCTGAACTACGTAAAAACAACACAGAAAAAACTAGACTAGACTACAGACCTACCCAGGACTGCATAAAGTGCACAAAACTGTGCAGGCATTACAATAAATAATAAACAAGACAATAGGCACTGTAGAGGGCAGTAAGTTGGTGTCAATCCAGGCTCTAGGTATTGAGGAGTCTGATAGCTTGGGGGAAGAAACTGTTACATAGTCTGGTCGTGAGAGTCCAAATGATTCAGTGCCTTTTCCCAGATGGCAGGAGGGAGAAGAATTTATATGAGGGGTGTGTGGGGTCCTTCATAATGCTGTTGGCTTTGTGGATGCAGTGCGTGGTGTAAATATCTGTAATGGTGGAAAGAGAGACCCTGATGATCTTCTCAGCTGACCTCACTATCCGCTGCAGGGTCTTGCAATCCGAGATGGTGCAATTTCTGAACCAGGCAGTGATGTAGCTGTTCAGGATGCTCTCAATACAACCTCTGTAGAAGGGCCAAAGTGCAAAATGCAGTATCAACGGTCATAAGGCACAAAGCACAGTTAGCACATATAAGATAACAGTAAGATGCTTTCACAGAAAAAAATATAACCCAAGTACCTGAGTCCATGATTGTTGGAGCAGTCTGGAGTCAAACACAGTCCCGTTTGTCTTCCACCAAGCCAATCCTGAAGGGCAGCACCGCTGATGCTGCGCCACAGTGTCTCCGACACCGACTTGGACAGCTCTCTCCAGGATGGGTTCAAACTTGACTGGAAGCTTAATACTCTGTACGACCAAGGCCACGCAGTTCCCCCACCACCAATAAACCGGTGAACTGGACTTGTAGTATTCCACTTCACCAATGCCCAACAGGGTCCTGCAATAAGAAAATTGATTAGGAGAATCAACTCCTGCATGCACCGACTCTGATGTCTCTCTGTAGCAGGTAGCAACATGGTCTGCATGAGTCCAGCTCCTTCAATTCCTCCGCCCATGAACAACTCGCTGATGGGCTAGACCTGCAGTACTTCAAATTCTTTATGTTCTGCACTGTCTTGATCTCATTAAAAAGACATTTCATAAAAGATAATAACACCTATGGTAGCCCCCCATAGAAGCATCTGAGCATGCTGCCAGCTTACTCTTTAGGAGCGTCCTCAAAGATAACAAAGTAATACTTAAATGGTATCGACAACTGTTGATGTGCTTGAGTGACGTAACTGAGAGAAGCAATAATTCGGAATGATTTTGACATTTTTTCTTCTTCTACCAGATCTGCAGAAGGATTTCTCCATATTTTGTTTCATTTAAGATGTCCAGGATTTGGCGTGAATTTTCTTTATGCATTTTTTTAATACAAAAATGTAAGTCTTTGGATGATCAAGCTGAGTAATACAAGATTTATATTAGCTACAAGTGTGGCTGTTGTTGGTGTTATTTGTAGAGTAATGTGCAAATGTACAAGAAGTAGCAATGAGCAATTGCATTTCTGAGGTAATTAATGGGCAGGGAACTCTGTGGAAAAATGGCAGACTCAAATTTTCCAGATGACCAAGGCAAATAAGCAAGTTTAATAAAAGCAGTTATTATTATCTTTATAAGAAAGGGTCAGTAGAAACTGGCATTTGAAGGATGTTATTGCATTATATTAGTGTAGTCATAGAAGAGCTCATCAAGTGGATAAACAAAGATGCCGTGTCTAAGGAAATTAATGAGAAAGTGGAAATATTTGAATTTGGCATCAGTAATCTGAAAACATAGAATTGAGCTTTAGTTGAAATAAAACTTATTATGGACATTCATCCTCACATGCAATCTGATAGATCCAATAGATGACTGCACTCAAATTCAATCACTTATCAGTGTGTCTGTTTGGGACAGATATAATGGTTGACTCTCCTAATAAGAGTAATTCAGATGATACAGTGTCACTGATTCCAACAAGGTCCATTTCAAATTCTGAAATAAGCCAGAAGCAGAAAACGTTATGCCTCTATGATCTCGTGTGCATAACTAGAGTGTGATCCCTAACAGAACTGAAGTTCAAATTCCCCTTGGGCTCAGGAAGCTATCATTATCTTTTGTACAGCAGATCCCTTGGGTATCCGTCTGCTACTTAAAATTAGTTTAATGCTGAAATAAACTTTTCATGGGCTTCTTTGATGATGCTCACATATTTACCTCAGAAAGGATCATATTGCAAGAAATAAAATCTTAGGAATGTAAATTCAAGGAAAAATAATGAACAGAAGGTTACTCAACCCATTGAATCCTGTCCAGTTCTTTCAAAAATCTATTTATTTAGTATCACTCCAATGCACACTCATCAGATTGTTCCAACTGTTCCACCTTTATGTATCAAGCAAGTTCCTTTTAAAGGCTGCATATATGTCTCCAAGCTAATTGCACTGATCTTTTTTCAAAGTTGCAGCTACCCTTGGAAATATTTGCTTTTACCAACATAATTGAATGAAGAATTATAAATGAACTAGAATTCCCAGAATCTGTTCTCAGCTGGATATCTTCCCAGGACAACTATACTCCTTCATTGAAATTCCTCTGTCAGGGACATTGACAGACATTCAATTTCTGCTACACTTGACACACAGCAAATGTATGGCTGACAAAGTATTTCAGGCAGATGGTATTTGTTATTTTATCCTTAGACCTTTTTTGTGGGAAAGATCACTGATCAGTTGGGAGGCTGTATCCTGGAGGAGTAAAACCAGAAAATGCTGGAAATAATGCAGCAGGCCAGGACGCATCTATGGTAAGAGGAACAGGAATATTTCAAGTCAGAGATTCTTAATCGGAATTCAAAAGAGAGAAGAGAAGTTGACTCTCCATTAGATCTACTAAATTCATCGGAGACAAAAATAGGCTAATGTCACTGTCCTTTTCCAGACTAAGAGCCCCAGCATTGAGGCACACATTAATTGATTCCATTGATATACCAAGTTGCTCAGATGTCTGACGTGTGACTCCAGAAATAGGCACAATGTAACAGGAAGTTACAAATCATCATTGTTCACAGTAGACTGACTGAGACAAATTTTGTTGTAGTGGCAATGAACACAACGGTTTATGCCACCCACCTGTATAATGAAGCTGCTGTGATATTTGCATACAGGGATCACTTGCAACTTCATATGCAATTACATCACACTGTTTTTCCTTCTTGAGAAAGTTTTATATATATATATATATGATTCAATTACAGGATCTGCCAATTAATCTGCTTTATCAGGCACAGAGATCTCCCTAGGGTCTCAGGTGATGTATTTACTTCTAGATCCAAAGAATGTACAATAGCCTGCCTACTCCTGATCTTGACTTGTATATTCTCTTTACTGGGTACATGGATATCCATTTTTCAGTAACATCGAAGTAATATATTTCTTCAAAATGGCCTGGTGTGTCTCTCACTGCAATCATGCAGTCATTATGGATGTGTTATTTTTCCCTATTGGCTCAAGTTATTGTTTATTACTGTGGGCTTTTATTACTTCACTAATACCTGTGAACTGATTTTATTCTTCTTCCATCTTCATGATTTCACTCTTCCACATGATTTAAAAATGTGTCTCCTGAATGCCTTGGTAGGATACAGATCATGGGGTTTATTTTCTGTTTCAGCTGCTGCCTCCTTCAAGTAACTTCTCGCAAGGAACAGCAGCTCTGCTGTGGCATACCCTGTGTTAGAATGTGGCATTGCGCACTTGAACAAAATGCAAGCTGAAAAATGATATACCTGCATGGTTAAATTGGAACAACCTTGGAAAAGCTACCTCATTTTACATTCAAGTCAAGTCAAGTCACTTTTTGTTGTCGTTTCGACCATAACTGCTGGTAGTACAGTACATAGTAAAAATGAGACAATATTTTTTCAGGACCATGGTGTTACATGACACAGTACTAAACTAGACTGAACTACATAAAAAACAACAAAGAAAAAAAACTACACTAGACTACAGACCTACCCAGGACTGTATAAAGTGCACAAAATAGTGCAGGCATTACAATAAATAATAAACAAGACAATAGTGCAGTAAGATGTCAGTCCAGGCTCTGGGTTTTGAGGAGTCTGATAGCTTGGGGGAAGAAACTGTTACATAGTCTGGTCATGAGAGCCTGAATGCTTCAGTGCCTTTTCCCAGACAGCAGGAGGGAGAAGAGTTTGTATGAGGGGTGCATGGGGTCCTTCATAATGTTGTTTGCTTTGCGGATGCAGTGTGTAGTGTAAATGTCCGTAATGGCGGGAAGAGAGACGCCAATGATCTTCTCAGCTGACATCACTATCCGCTGCAGGTTCCTGCAATCCGCGATGGTGCAATTTCGGAACCAGGCAGTGATGCAGCTGCTCGGGATGCTCTCAATACAACCCCTGTACAATGTGATGACAATGGGCGGTGGGCGATCGACTTTCCTCAGCCTTCGCAGAAAGTAGAAACGCTGCTGGGCTTTCTTTGTTATGGAGCTGGTGTTGAGGGACCAGGTGATATTCTCCGCCAGGTGAACCCCAAGAAATTTGGTGTTCTTAACAATCTCTACCGAGGAGCTGTCGATGTTCCGTGGGGAGTGTTCGCTCCGTGCCCTCAACAACCACCTCTTTTGTTTTGTTCACATTTAGAGACAGGTTGTTGGCTCTGCACCAGTCCATTAGCCGCTGCACCTCCTCTCTGTAAGCTGACTTGTCGTTCTTGCTGATGAGAACCACCACGGTCGTGTCATCAGCGAACTTGATGATGTGGTTCGAGCTGTGTGTTGCAGCACAGTCGTGGGTCAGCAGAGTGAACAGCAGTGGACTGAGCACACAACCCTGGGGGGGGGGGGGGGGCCCGTGCTCAGTGTGATGGTGTTGGAGATGCTGTTCCAGATCTGGACTGACTGAGGTCTCCTAGTCAGGAATGCTAGGATCCAGTTGCAGAGGGAGGTGTTCAGGCCCAGTAGGCACAGCTTTCCAATCAGTTCAGACAGCTGTACTGCAATATGCTAAACATTTAATTGAGAATACTTTTGACAGTTTATGGAGGTAAGTGACAAAGGAAAACATCAGTCCAGACCGGACAGAGGGCTGTCCGGATGGCAGGAGCTGAAAAGAGTTGGTTGAGATTGCTGCACCTCATGACTCATTAAAAGATAACTGACTTGATTAAGGATCATTAATTGACATCAACTCCCAGATACTGTATATACCGTAGTCATAAATTCCAATCTCAGTTTTTCAGCTGTATATGAGACAATTCTTCATGATCACTCTTGTCAAATTCAATCTATAGCAAGTGGGGAATAGATTGCAGAGATAATTCTGACCATTCCTGATTGTCTTAATTGATAATCTTATCTACTAGCATGGTCTTTGAGGATGTTGTTCTGCCCTCTGTTCAAACTGCACTCTAAATACTCCAGGTGTTTAAAACTCAATGCTTTAGAAATAGTTTATTTCCTTCCATCATCATAGTTCTGAACAGCCCATGAACCACATTTATTTATTTGTAACTTACAGTAATTGTTATGTTTTACACTGTCACAAAACAACAGCTTTCATAACATACTGTATACCAATGATAATAAACCTAATTCTCATTCTGATTCAATAAATAGGAAGTTGTTGGTAACAAACTCCGCATTTATAATGGTCTGATGGCAATTTAGCCAAGATTCATTTTCTTGGCACATCAGATATGACTGTTCTAAGTCTCTAGTACAGGCATCACTGATCAGTGGACAACTTAAACTTTCTAATGGAGTTGGACATTTCACTGAATCAGTTCAATCTCTAAGAGGATAACTGATTTACTAATATTGTTTCAGCGATTTCTGTGGTTTTGACTGGAAAGTCACCATCCGTAGGCTGTAGGATGAACTTCATGTGGTTTTCATCCTGGAAAAAATATCAGCAATTGCATTTTGTTCAGGAAACCAATGTTCAATAACAAAATCCTTCATCTTTGTCAGCTGCCATGTTTGGGAGACAGATATTGGGTTAAGTATAGGCTAATGGGACTCATAACCTGTGAGTAAAATATAGCTCCTATTCAATAATGTTAGGGAAAATTCTTCACTCAAGATTTCATGGATTTTATTGCTATATGTGTACAATTCCATTCACTTCTGTTTAAAGTGCAAATCAAATATGCTATCAATGTTTTTTTTTCCTGGACATCAGTCATAATGTGACTGATATCAGAACCAGCTTCATAGTTTGCAACATCAGAATAAGCTTCAATGTCAAGGTTGCATCATAATACAAAGATAATGACTTGATATCAAACAGTTAACAATAATCTCTGTTGATCTTCACTTATCTTTTACTTCTCCTAAATAAGGGATTTAGTGCTATAAACACCATAGCTAAGTCTGGTGAAAATCTGGAGAAATACGTAACCGTGCCCTAAAAGGCATGTACTATGCCAGATTTTCTGTTCTCTTCATCCTTATAGTTCAACCTTAACCAGAAATATTGTAAACAATTGTCTTCCAAATTTAGTGAAAGTAAAAGACTTGTTTCAATAAAGATACATTTGTTTATCTGAGTTTTGAGTTACACTGATGAAATTATTTGAGAATTTTTTCTAGAACAAGGTTGTTATCTCCCTAGTAGTGATATAATGAGGAGATCAATCTGGTTTCATTGAACAATTATGTATGTCATGAAGGTCTTGTCATTTCCGCTGGAAAATATTCAATGATTGCATTATTCTAAACAGCAATTTGTTATAAGATGCCAGCTTCTCACTGGCACCATCAAGCAGGAGATACAGAAGCCCGAAGACCCATGACAACAAGTTCAAGAACAGCTACTTCCCTTCAATCACTCAGTTCTTGAACCAAATTAACTGCCCTAATCACTACAGTATAAGAAAACTATGACCACTTCGATCTCTTGGCACTAATACAAACTTTTTTTCTTCTACGAGTTTTGTTTTTGTAAAAAATGTCTAATTTTCTATTTTTATGGTACTCTGTGTCTGTGATGCTACTGTAGGTATATTTTTGATTGCACCTGTGCATACATGACAATGACACATGACAATAAAATAGACTTTAACTTTAGAATTTACAGATCTTTTTTATGTACTAGAGATAAGATGACAATGATATTCGCTGTCTTCATTTAAATCAGCATATACTTGTGACAAGTTTAACTTAATGAAGAATTGGGTCTTCTATTTTTGCAAAAGAATGCTGCATTCTTGACACACATCTAAAAAATCTCATTGATCAAGTTTGGTAGACAAGGTGAACCCTGAGGCATTCTGCTTAAGGCAACATTATGTCAGAGCAAAGCATTTTCTAATATTGGCACAAGAAGGAAGAAACTTCTTTCTTGTTTTCTCTTGTGTCTGGTATGAACTGTTGTCATTAGCTTGCATTTTGTTTTAGAAATTAATATGTGAAATAAACTCGGACAACGTATGCACAGTACTGCAATAAGGAAATGGTTAAGTTCAATTTTGTTCATATTAATTTTATCTCCTACAGCCCTGAGGCTATAAAATAGTTTTCAAGTGCAATCTTCAGGGGGAACTTAGCCTATAAGCAACACGCACAGCATGCTGGAGGAACTCAGCAGGTCAGGCAGCATCCGTGGAAATGAACAGTCAATGTTTCAGGCCGAGACCTTGGCTATGAACTTCTTTTGCCTTACCCTATATAACAACAAGTTTTATTAGTGGATGGTACAGTAACATAGTGCTTAGCACAATGTTTTACAGTACAGATGACCTAGGTTCAATTCCCACCACTGCCTGTAAGTTTGTACATTCTCCCCACGACTGTGTGGGTTTCTTCCAGGTGCTCTAGTTTCCTCCCACAGTTTAAAGACATGCTGGTTGGAATGTTACATGGTCATTGTAATTTTTCCCATGACTAAGCTAAAAATAGCTTTGGAGACTGTTGGGCAGTGCGGCTCAAAGGGCCAGAGGGGCTTATTACACGCAGCATCTCAATAAATAAGTAAACAAATAAATAAATTCCTACAAGGCCATGGAACCATGTTCATCATAATAAATGTGGAGACCATTTTACCTGCTGCAGCCACCTATGATAGGAAGTGAAAAGTGATATCTACTATAGTTGGAATTGTGGCATCTATTAGACTGATGTTGTATTTCAACATGTCAGTCCATGGCCTCCTCTATTGCCATGATCAGGACACACTCAGGTTAGAGGAGCAACACTTTAAATTCTGTCTGGAAAGCCTCTAACATGAACGTTGATTTCTCAAACTTCTGGCAATTCCCCCCCCCCCACTTTATGATTCCCCATTCTTGTTCCCCTCTCCAACCTTATCTCCATGCCTGCCCATCACCTCCATCTGGTTCTCATCCCCTTCCCTTCCTTCCATGGTCTTCTGTCCTATCCTATCAGATTCCCCTTTCTCCAGACCTTTATCTCTTCCACTAATCAACTTCCCAGCTCTTTACTTCACCCCTTGCCCCTCTCTGGTTTCACCTACCATCTCCCACCTCATACTTCTTCCTCCCCTCCCCTCTCAACTTCTTATTCTGACTTTTTCCCCCTTCCTTTCCAGTCCCGATGGAAGGTCCTGGCCCAAAATTTCACCTATTTATTCCCAACTATAGATGCTGTCTGACCTGCTGAGCTTCTGCAGCACATTGTGTCTACTGTATTCTAGATTTCCAGCATCTGCAGTACCTCTTGTGTCTACACATAATCGAGTCCTTTGAGTATAATATTCAAGTCTGTAAACTGGAGCATTTTGAGCATTATGAATTCTAACTTAGTTCTATATTGGCATTCTATTACTGTGCACATTTGCAGTTAAAATCATGCAGACCCCTATATTAGTGAAAGCAATTTTGGTGTGTGTACAGTTAATGGGGTCTGCTTAGTGTATGTAGAGTACTGTGTAAAAAGTACACTGTGGTTTTAGACACGTAAAAAATCCTGTAAAGTGAAGATGACTTCAAAAATAATGAAATTAATAATTTTTGAATATCAGAAAATTTCCTATAAAGAACGGTAAACAATGAAAAGACTAAATCAAATCAATATTTGCTTTGGCCACTTTTTGCCTTTAAAACTGGATCTCTTAGGTACACTGTCATACAGTTATATAAGCAAGTCAGCTGGTTCCATACATCTTGGAGAATTTTCCACTGTTTAGCTACAGACATTTGCTGTCTTACATGCTCCTATCTCTCCTGGTAATCTCAGACAGCCTCAGTGATGTTGAGATCAGGGCTTTGTTCAGACCATACCAACTAAAACCATTTTAAAAATCTAGGGTGTTGAAGACTTCTGTACTGATTTTGGTTCTAGCAGGATTATAAAGTCACGTCAAAATCATTCAGCAACAACCACTAATTGTGCTATTAACCAGCAGGCAACACAGATTCACAGCAATGCCATTATGGATCTCAATAGTTCATCTACTGCACTCACAAATAGCTGGAGGAACTCAACAGATCAGGCAGCATCTATGGAGAGTTGACATTTAGGGGCAAGACAACTGATAAAGGGTCTCGGCTCAAAGTGTGGACCGTTTATCCCTCTCCGTAGTTACTGCCTAACTTGCTGTGTTCCTTCAGCATTTTGTGTGTGTTACTCTGGATTTCCAGCATTTACAGAATCACTTGAGCTCATCTGATGATCTCTCTTAATTGTGAAAAGTTGGACATAATTACAGGAAAGGGAAGACATTAGCAAAACTATTCAAAAGGGGCTAGCAAACATTTGCTAATTAAATTCTGCAGACTATTGCTATACGTTAACGAGTTAGTGGTGCATTTTAAATGTCATTTTACTTGCTTAATTCCAATTAGAGTGGTATGAATAGTGCTGAAGAACTTTTTCTTGGTTCAAGCTTCTCCAACATATAGGAGCATCAACAGATATTTCACTTGGAAAATAGAGTAAGTTGAGAGAATGAATAAAAGGTAAACAGATCAGGAAACGAAACTAAGAAAGGGTCAAAGAACAGAAGGATAAGGCAATATTTGTCTTGGATATCCAGTAAGCAATTGTTCTAGATGACTCTTAGTGAACCATAGTTGATGAAATGTCTGCAGCTTAATAAAGAGGTCCTCTGTAAATGGATATTTGCTTCAGCTACAACCAAAGCAGTGTGAGAACTGTATTGCCAGTAGCTGCTGAAGTTATTTAGGTATAATATGTTATGCACTGTGAGTTGAGATGTTAGGTAATCATAAATCTGGCTTATTCTAGGTAACAGAGAATGATGGTGAAGGAGTGTTTCTCTGACTAGAATTCCGTATTTGGTGACATTCTGGAAGGATCAGTCCTGGCACCACTTTTGTTTGTGATTGTCCATAAATGATTTGGATGAAAATGTAAGTAGTGTGATTAGTAAGTTTGCAGATAACATGAAAGTTGATGTGGTTATAAACAGTGATGAAGACTGTCTAATGATAGAGTAAAATATTGATAATTTGGAAATAGCAGGAGTTTCAAGAAGGTGAACCGTGTGCTGGATATTTGATTCCTTGTTTTTTTTGTCAAGTTTAGCTTTTTAAACATAGGACCATAAAACCATAAAACACAGAAGCAGAATCAGGCCATTCAGCCCATCGAGTCTGTTCCACCATTCCATCATAGCTGATCCTGAATCCTACTCAATTCCATTCACTTGCCTTTTCACCAAATCCTTTGATGCCCTGACCAATCTGGAAATTATCAACTTCTGCCTTAAGTATACCCATGCATTCCACTGCAGTTTGTGGCAGAGCATTCCACAGATTCCCTACTCTCTGGCCAGCAAATTTCTCCTTACCTCGGTTTGAAACATTCTAGCTGTCAAATGTAAAGATCAAAATATTGTAAGTTAAACTTTCTAACTAATATTCATTGTTTAGCTTCTGGTCATAAAAAGGAGCCAGTCTTCAGTTCATAATGTAAATAGAAAGCAGTAAGAAGCTTGAAGTTGAAACAACACAGCTTTGTAAACAAGGACTGTTTATACCACAGGATGCTTGCCATAGCACCTAGGATAATTTCTGATGAGGTTCAATATAAGATAATATTCTATTTAATTTGAATTGTTTCAAACAAGACAATGCACGCCAAGTTGCTTAATTCAAGGAAGCTTGCAAACAAGATGGAGACAATCACTTAGCACATCAATAACTGATCTATTATTAAGTTGGAAAGTTATGTATTTCACAACATTAATTATAGGTACCTGGGATTTATGTCTCCTAAAAGCTTTTAGACTGTTTATGTGTGAAGTCACCCAAGTGGCAAATAAAATGTATAAAAAAACAGAACAGTTCAGACTTATTAGGAATGAGGCAAGGAACATCAAGAAGCATTAAAGAAACATGGTGTGAACTGGAGTACATTCCTCTGTCTTCAATTTCTGTGATGGAGACTGGTTCAACTGCAAGATTGGTATGTCATTTTAGCTTCTTGGAATTGTGCCTGCATTGTGGAAATCCTTTGTGGTTTGCAATTTGTAAGTCTTTTATAAAACAGAAATCTTTTGGTGAGATTTAAATGTGTTTTAAGAATGTTGATTTGATTTAAATGTGTATTATTGAAATTAATGAACTGTGTTTTGAAATATCTTGCTAGCTGGAATATCTTTTCCTTGAGATGAGGTCCCAGTGCTCAAATAGAGGGTATTGGCAGCAAAATTTGCTATGAAGATTTAACAGGGAAGTGATCTGGTCTTTGAAGTTTGGGAAGCTACAGTATATCCACCCTTTAGTGAGGGTACTTGTGGATATTTAGTTCATGATAGGGATCAGTCATAAGGTCTTCATTTGAGTTTAGAACTTGGTGGTGAGAAACCCCAATACCATCACACCTATTAGTTATACACTTCTGTTAGGTGTATAAAATTATGAGAGGCATTGAGAGGAGAGTCATTGCCATTTTCTGAGGGTCAAAATGTTAAATACTAGAATGCCTAAGTTTACTACAAAGGGATGAAAGTTTAATAAATAATTAAGTTTTTTGTATATTTAGAATTTCAAGATACATGGAACATGCTGCCAAGGAAGGTGGATGAAGCAGATAAAAAAACAAAGTTTAAGGGGCATTTAGACAGAGATGTATATAGCTGGGGAAAGGAATAGTGACCACATGAAGGCAGAGGGATCATTTAGACTGGCTTCATATTGGTGCAGACATGTTAGGCTGAGGGGCTTGTACTTTCTGTGTTGTACTTCCCTTTGTTTTATATGTTCAATGTGTGCAAGGAGTCAGTGCAGAGACTAAATCTAAAACACGCCTGCCAATCCCTTGCAAGTTAGTAGAGATATTGGGATGAGCTTTAAAAGGATGTGGAAAGAGAATTAGTTATAAGATTAGAAGTACCACCTGTGGAATTGTGCAATTCACCTTTTGAAGATACTGTACACACCTTAAGTTCAAAAGTTCCTTTGTGATGGGAAATCTATCAGTGTAATTATATCCGAGACTAACATTTATGATTTGTGGCATTGACTGCCATACTACAGTCCACATAATCTAACAACCTATACGGCTTTTTAGAGTTGGCATGAAGGGTTAATGTCGACTATAGTTAGAAGACACCACTAATTTCTCACCAACGTGGTCTCCAACACCAAATCCACAAAAACATGGCAACTACGTGACGCAGTTCACTTTATTACCTACTGTTGAAGTGCAATCTGTAACACCACAATATCCTTCCCCTTTAAGTAGAGCAAGTTATCCTTAAACAGTGTCATTCACAGCTGAGATTCACAGACAGTAATGTTCGTCTTGGCTAGCCATAGCACTTCTGTCAGTGAACAGACAATATATGTTCCATCCTGCATGCATCAGAGGGAAAAGGTTAACTGTGCATAACAATCCTTGCACATATTTTGGGGATTATTAAACTTAGCCCCGAATGAAACAATTATTATATGCAAATTCCCCAGCATTATTAATTAACCTAGAATGTGAAGAATAATTTCAGTTCTAGAATTAGATTTTAAAAGCTCGCATATTGGATTTCTTCTCAGCTGTATAGAAAACTGATTGCATTTGTTATTCAGCAGTCTCCTATTTACATAAATTATTCAGCCTCATAGGTTCCAGCTACTTTCTTGTATTTTACCTGGCTATCAATCAATCAACAGTAGACTTTAATATTCTATGATGTGGGTGAGTTAGAATTCTGTCATCATGAGTCATTTGTCTCATAAATGTTGCACAATTACAAACAAATGTTAACACTGAGATAGTAACACTGATTAGTCTTCTATTTCCAAAGATGATGATCGAATTCAATAACTTTTGTGAACTTCGAAATCAAAGGATGAAGAGTATTTTGAGTGTTTCAGAGTCAGGTTTGTTGTCAATGCACACTACATGGGCACTAACAATGAAAAACTCATTTGCAATATCATCAACTGCACTTAGCATCATATTAGCAACATTCACACAAAACTCAAACTGCAACAAAAGAAAACAAATTCCATTTTAGTGCATTTAGGTAGCCACATTACTGCTATACTGTTGTGACTTGTGTGGTGCCAGTTGGTTCAAAAGCTAAATGATTGAAGGAAAGTAGTTGTTCTTGAACCTGGTGGTTTGAGACTTCAGGCTCTTGATGGCAGCTGTGAGATGATAACTGGATGGGGAGATCTTTGATAATTGATGTTGCCATCTTGAAGCACCATCTCCTGTAGATACTAACAATTGTGGGAAGAGATGCACTCGTGATCTATTGGGCTGATTTCACTAACCTCTGTAACATCTTATGTTCTTGTTCTTTTGACTTACCATACCATACCATGATGCAACCAGCCAGGATACTTTCTACAGTACATTTACAAAAGTTTATTGAAGGGTTCGGTAAAAAGCTGAACCTCCTAAGTGAAGATTCCTTCCGATTGCATCAATTTGCAGGTCCCAATACAGGTCATCCAATGTGTTAACACCCAGGAAATTAAAGCTGCTGACTCTCCTCCATTTGCCCTTCCTGAAGTCAACAATCAGCTCTTTAGTTTGACTGAAGTTCAGCAAGAGGATGTTACTGCAGCACCAGCTAAGCAGGTGCTTTATCTCACTCCTGTATGTTAACTTTTCCAGGTTGAAGAACAAATATTTCTCTTCAACCATCCAGTTCCTGAACTGGCAAAACCTGATCACTTCAGCTTACTAAAATCAAATTTTATGTTCCATTTGTATCTTCTTGAAAAAAACGTGTAAAATTTAGTTTTATTTTTTTCTTGTGATTTCTGTTCATATGATGCAATGAACCTATGATCCTACTGCAAATAAGCAATATTTATTGCATTTATGCATACATGTACTTGAGCACATGGCAATAAACTCAATGTTGGCTTTTATACATTGCACTTAACAGGGGGTAAAGCTCTAGGCAAGAGATTTGTAACTGGTTATTATTCTCTGCTGAATCAATTGATACAAGGGCAATTGTTAATATTGGTGCCGTATATTATATAATTTTGTTAAGCAAATATATTAAAAGAAATTCAGAGAATGTGAATACATGGTATTAAAGCCACATAATGACTGTGATCTGATTCGTGGAATCAGAGTTCATCTTTCAATCTCACTGTGATCTGAATGGAGTGTGAAATGGCCTACTGTGCTTCAGAGGCTCCTGTATTTAGATATCACTGGAGCTTGAACAAGATTTCATTTTTTCCTCAGCTTTCTGCAGGAAATGTATTATACTGTGACCAAACTTGCCTTTTGTTACTATGTTTTTTCAATCTTCATAACTATTCTTTTAGTCAACATGCATCTGATTCTTGCTTCCTTAACCTTAGCATGCTTCTTTCTTCCTCTTGACTAGATGTTCATTATCTCTTTTCAACCATGGTTCCTTGGCCCTAATATCCTTTCCCTGCCTCAATGTGACAAACCTATCGAGAACCCTATGCAAGTGCTCACTAACTAACCTTCACATATCCATTATGCATTTCCCTGTTTACATTTGTCAGCAATTTACACTACCAAGTTCCTGCCTAATAGGATCATAATTACCCTGCCCCAATTAAATACCTTCCTATACTATCTGCTCCTATCACCATTCACAGCTATAGAATGGGTCAGGCGGTTGTGGTCACTGTCTTTGAAATGCACTCCCACTAAGAGATCTGTCACTTGACAAGGTTCATTGCTTAGTACCAGTCCCAGAATGGCCTCTCCAAATGGCCTGTGCCAGAAATCCTTCCTGGACACACCTAACACATTCCTCTACCCTTCCCCACATGTAAACCTTTTGCACTAAGGAGGAACCAATAAACATAAATGAAATTAAAGTCAGCCATGTCAACAATCCAGTTATTTTTGCATTTTTGCAAAATCTGCCTTCTGATCTGCACCTCAGTGTTTCTGTTGTTAGTGGGAGGTCTGTAGAATTCTCCCATAAGAGTGATTGCTCCATTGCTGTTTCTGATCTCCATGCACACTGACATCCTCCCTTTCTGTGAGACTATCCCTGATTAGCAAAGACACTTCCCTAACTCTTTCACCTCTGTCCCTGTCCACCTTGAAACATCTAAACATTGGAATATCCAACAGCCATTTCTGTCTTTGTTACAGCCAAGCCCTAGCCAAATCATCATAATTCCATGTACTGATCCATGCTCTAAGCTCATCATCTTTGTTCCTAATGTAATGTTCTGGTTAAGATTGAGTTTGCCTGCAAGAAAATGAATCTTAGGGTTGTATATGATGACATACTGTATAGGTACTTTGATAATAAATTTACTTTGAACTCATCTCTTTTCTTACCTATGCCATGGGTACCAATATACATGTAACACACTGTAATGGTTTCTCTGTAACGTTCACTGCTGAGGTAATGGTTTCTCTGTAGCAGCAGTGTTTGGGTTATGGCTGGAGATAACAGGACTGTGGATGCATGTTAGCCAATCAGGATTTTGCTGCTCTGTCTTGTGAAACTGGAAGGAGGTTTTCCTGGGCTTTTGCCAGGGAGAGATGAGGAGAGAAGATACAAATGGAGAGATTAGGTAGACCACTGGATGGGGTGGACTTGGAGCAAGGGTTTGAAGGGCAGCAACGGTCAGAGGAGGTCGATGGTGAACAATTGACTTATCAGTGAGCTCCAACTTTGTGAAGCAGATTGGGCACTTTGTTTTCCCTTTTATTTCATTTCTCTACTAACCATATAGTCAAAATAAGAATTATAAAGCTTAATTGTTTAATTGCATATTGTGTACTGTTTGTTATTTGGGGGTACTGATTTGTAACAGGGGACACATCATGCAGCATCCACCCAAACAAGATTTCTCAAGTTTGGTCGGGCCAGGTGTTAATCACCACTTATATTAAGCCACTAGCTAAAGTGAGTGTTACAATTGTGGGTGTCATCTGGGATTGCTTCCGTTGGATGCTGTGTGATTACTCTGAGCAATGAACCAGTGGGGCAGATATTTGTAGTCCGGAATAATTGTTAATTCTACTGTTTCTACTAATATTGCATACAGTGGTATGCAAAAGTTCGGGCACCCCTGGTCAAAATTTCTGTTACTGTGAACAGCTAAGCAAGTAAAAGATTACCTGATTTCCAAAAGACATAAAGTTAAATTTGACATTTTTCTTTAATATTTTAGGCAAGATTACTTTCTTATTTCTATCTTCTACAGTTTCAAAATAACAATAAAGAAAAACGGCCCGAAGCTAAAGTTTGGACACTCTGCATGGTCAGTACTTAGTAATGCACCCTTTGGCAACTATCACAGCTTGTAAATGTGTTAAGTCTTCCTGAAGGTCTTTTCAGTCAAACAGGGATCTTGATTTGCCTTTCTAGCAATCCTACGAGCAGTTCTCTCGGAAAGTTTTCTTGGTCTTCCAGACCTCAACTTGACCTCTACCGTTCCTGTTATCTGCCATTTCTTAATTACATTACAAACTGAGGAAATGGCTACCTGAAAACGCTTTGCTATCTTCTTATAGCCTTCTCCTGCTTTATGGACATCATTTGTTTTAGTTTTCAGAGTGCTAGGCAGCTGCTTAGAGGAGCCCATGGCTGCTGATTATTGGACAATGTTTGAGGAATCAGGGTGTTTATAAAGCTTCAAAATTTGCATCAACTGGCCTTTCCTAACAATGACTGTGAACAAGCCATAGCCCTATCAAGTTATTTAAGGTCTGAGAACTTGGAAAAAGTTATCTGAGAGCTCAAATCCCTTGGGGTGCCCAAACTTTTGCATGGAACTCCTTTCCTTTTTTCACTCTAAAATTGTACAAAACAAAAATAATGCACTTGTCGGGCTCTCAGTATGATTAACTGTGATGTTAACTGTTCAGGCTAACAAAAGGGCTTCTCTGTATTGTTATAATGAAATGACTTCTCTGTAAGGTTACTTAATGCAGTAATGGGTTTCTGTAGCTGGAATGTTTGGGTTATAACTGCAGATAAGGGAGGGGAACTAATCAATGGAGAATTGTTACGCTATCCTGTATGTGTGAGCTGAGCAGGAGTTCATGTTCTTTCTCATGAGGCGAGCGAGGTGGACGGATGTGTGAGGCATGGACAGCAGTTCCAGGGCAGCGGAGAGTGGACACTGGCGGTTCGGAGAGTGGACACTGGCGGTTCGGAGAGTGGCCAAAGGCTCAGAAGAGCTTCGTGGATGGAACTGGAGGCATAAACTTACTGATTTGGTGCCTTTACATTATCTGTTTCTGCTACTCCATCACTAAGAAATAACTATAAAGTTGTAATTATTTACTCGCTTTTGGTGTATTGTCTGGTATTTGTGTTGTGGGAGTGTACTGGGGAGCACTACACCGTGTTTACACTGAAGTATTACACTGTTGGCGGGCGACGGTTGTTCACCCTAGGCAAACGGGGGCAAATTGGGTGCACAGATGCTACACAGTTATCTTGCTTAAAATGTTGAAAAGAATGTTTCTCCTTTAACCTTATGACTTCTGGAGATAAGTTCATCTTCTACTCACTTAACTATTCACAGTAACAGAAATTTTGACGAGGGGTGCCCAGACTTTTGAATGCCACCGTAAGTATTGTTAAAGTTGTGACTGTGAGTGGAGGTTTGATATAATGGGGGCACAGCTCTCGTTTTAATGCAGACCAGCACTGAGGTAGTGGTAGCCGGGGGCGGAGATTTCAAAGATAGGGTTCGTTCATTTCTGAGGAGAGAGGGGAAAGAGTGGTCAGATTTGGATGTTTAATTAGTCCACGCTCCCCCAGTGAAGAGTGAGAATTCCGAGTTAGTATCTGCCCTTACTTCTCTGGTGAGTAAATGGAAAAATCAGATTCAAAGTCCCAGCTATGGCAGGCTCTGCCTATTCTCTGGAATAATACCACCCCTAAAGGGGAGTTGGAGTATGAGGCTTGGGCGGAACGGACCTCTCAGTTGTTAGATGAGTGGCAGTGCTTGGACGATGAAAAGCGACAGAGATTAGTTGAAAGTTTGAATGGGCGGGCTGCTGTCGTTGTGAGAGCTGTCAGGTTAAAGTGTCACATAACGACATCTGCAAGCACTGGATGTGCAAGCATCTGCAAGACCCAGTTGTGTGGTACGTACTGCTTTTCACTAACTCCCCAGTGATTGAAGAAGAGACTTCCAACCCTTCTGCCACTGAGTCAGGTGAAGTGGGGGGAGGGGCTATCTGTGGGCAGCCAGGGTTACAGCAGGACCCTGAAGGAGAGGAAGTGGGGCCTGGACATGGGACAGAGGGCTCCGAGTTGCAGGGGGCATGATTGACAGATAGGGGAAGGACTCGCCAGGTAGACCAGAAGTATGCCCAGTAGTGTCTGATTCTGAAGAGTTAGGTGAGGAGGTGCGAAGGTCTCAGAGAAGTAGGAGACCACTGGATAGGTTGGCATATGTAGTAC
The DNA here is from genome assembly GCF_030144855.1 of Hypanus sabinus. Taxonomy (NCBI): domain Eukaryota; kingdom Metazoa; phylum Chordata; class Chondrichthyes; order Myliobatiformes; family Dasyatidae; genus Hypanus; species Hypanus sabinus. Next base: position 127,332,559 of record NC_082710.1, on the reverse strand, counting down.
CGGAGAACAGAGCATGATCTCAGCTGTTTTGGGGAGCTATGTCACTTCCTTTTGCACCTGGATTGGGCTTTGTGTTTTGCAGGAAGAGTTGGAGAATTATCTCAATGTCATGAGGACATGACTAAATTTGGTGGGGGGACAGTGTACCGCACTGTAATGGCTTCTCTGTAATGTTCCCTGCTGAGGTAACGGTTTCTCTGTAGCAGCAATGTTTGGGTTATGGCCGGAGATAACAGGACTGTGGTATGCATGTTAGCCAATCATGATTTTGCTGCTCTGTCTTGTGAAACTGGAAGGAGGTTTTCCTGGGCTTTTGCTGGGGAGAGATCAGGAGAGAAGATACGAATGGAGAGATTAGGTAGACCACCGGATGGGGTGGGCTCGGAGCAAAGGTCCAAAGGGCAGCAACGATCGGAGGAGGTCGATGGTGAACGATTGACTTATCAGTGAGCTCCAACTTTGTGCAACAGACTGTTTAATAAGATTGGGCCCTTTTGTTTTCTTTTATTTCATTTCTCTACTAACCATATAGTCAAAGTAAGAATTATAAAGCTTAATCGTTTCATCACATATTGTGTACTGTTTGTTATCTGGAGGTACTGATTTGTAACAGGGGACACATCACGCAGCATCCACACAAACAAAATCTCTTAAGTTTAGCCGGGCAGGTTGTTATCACCCCCTATATTAAGCCGCTAGCTGAAGCGAGAATTACATACAGGTACACTTACTTCTTCCTTCTCTTCTAATGTTGTATATCTGTGCACTTGTAATGCCACTGCAACACTGTAACTTCCTTTGGGATGAATAAAGTGTCTACCTATTCATACACCTTGACTTCTGGCTGCTTATGAATTGCTTTCCGAGCACTCGGGAAGCAGGATACCTTTCTGGACTCCCCGTTATGTCACGGAATCTCCTTTCAGCTCCCCTGAATATTGAATCCCCAGACACCATTGCTCTTGGCTTCTTCCCTTTCCCTTCTGAGCCACAGAGTCAGACTCAGTACCAGAGACTCGTCATTGTGGCCTACCCCTAGCAGCCACAGGGATGCCCTGCACTCTAGGCCTATCCCCTTTTCCTCTCCTGACAGTCATCCATCTACCTGCCTCCTGCAGCTTAGGAATTTTGAAAGGGGAAAAAAATACTGCAGCATCTAGTGAAGCCTTGATTTCATGTTTCAGAGACTGACGTCCAAACATCTTCAAGGGGATGAATCCTTGCAAGCCATCAGGCTCTGAAAACGTGTGTCAACCAAATGGTGGGAGTGTTCAAGGACAGTTTCAGTGTCTCCCTGCTGCAGTCGGAGGTTCACACCTGCTTGAAAAGGGTAGCAACCGTATCAGTGCCCCAGAAGAGCAGGGTGAGTTGCATCACCATCTGGCATGCAGTGACACTGCACAGGATTGGAAAATGCTGCAAAAAGTTATAAACTCAGCCAGCTCCATTATGGGCACTGATCTCCTCAGCATTATCATTAAGGGCCACCATCACCTAGGGCATCTTAGGTGATTAAGAGCCACCTTCCTGTAGCTTTATCCACTGCCTACTCATTCTTCTCTATAAACCCATGGTCATCAACTGCAGCTCCAGTTCTGTAACACAATCTGTAAGGTACACTTCTTGCAGGCGTAGTGACCAGTGAGACCAGCACTCTCTCTGTTCACAGGCATCGAGCGTGAGGAGCACACCACAGACATAGGATATATTCTCACTGATCTAGCCAGACATTAATATGCCAAGAAAGAGAAACCCAACAGATACATCACCCTAGCTTCCACCTCTCCCCACTGAAGCCTCAGGCTTCCCACTGCAACACAATGGCCACTCCTGCAATCACCTCCCCGCTTACACCTAACTTCCTTCTACCGGCCTTTGCCAATTGCATAATAAACTGAATGCTCTCAAGCCTGCTGAAAATTCCCAACAGGCTTTTAGAATTCTGCACCCTGTCACCACAAGCAACAGCTCACGCAATCTCAAGACCGCTGATTATCCAGTTTTTTTATAATAGAAAATAACTGCTTTTGATAAATGACACAATTATCACAAACAAAACACCCCCAATCTGAACCAAACATTAAAATTGCAAGAACTATATATATATATATATATATATATATATCTTACATATATTCAATCCTCAATTGGATAACTTAAGAAATTATTTTTACTAATTAAACACCTACTTATAACTATCATTTTTAGATACTCTCTGAAGATAGACTGTAAATATTTGCTTGAAATGGCAGATGAAGAACTTAACATTTAATGCTACCACAAAATAATTGCATGCTAGATAAAAAATGTGATGAACTTTTATACCACAATGTCATTATCCATTTTCAAGAGCAGTTTAAAATGAATTGTATTCAATAATTGTTCTAATTAATATCAATCAGTTGAAAGATAATAATTAGCAAATTCTGACAAAATAATCCTGTTATATTTAAATAATGTTTTTCATATTTTTTGGAACTTCCAAAATACTTCAAAGCAAATGCTTAAGGGACTATTACAATTTTGGAAATGCCAGCTTAAATTGTGTACAGCATGATCCACAACATCAGTAATTTATTTTATTGTATTCATTGAGATGTCTGTGCCAGTGGCATAATGGCATCCGCTCTGGACTTCAGGGCGAGAGGACCCAGGTTTCAAATCTAGCTGGCTCCTTACGTGAGTTCTACCTATGTTGAGTTGAGCAACGAGCGAGCAAACCAGCCTTGTAAAACAGACATATGCTCAAGAACTGTCAAAGTTGCCACCCGATGTTTCAAATGAGGTGCAGGAGGAACATTCTATTTATTGAGATACAGAGCTGAATAGGCCCTTCCAGCCCTTTGAGCCATGCCGTCTAGCAATCACGGGACAATTTACAATGACCAAATTAACCTCCCAATCGCTATGTCTTTGGACATTGAAAGGAAATTGGAGCACCCGAAGGAAATCCACGTGGTCATAGGGAAAACGTAGAAGCCCCTTACAGACAGTGGCAGGATGACCTGGGAACTCTACTATTCATGCTCCCTATTCTCCACAAGGCCAAAGCAAGGGAGGAAAATGCACGAGTACATGTAAAGTGCATTGAATGAGCTTTTAGGTATGGACAAATAAGTCCTTTACCATTGACTAACCTTTTTTTACAATTAACATTCTTTTCAATACAGCTCTGTCTTGAGGTGAGAACAAACTGTCGTGATCTGTGGTGATAAAGAAAAGAATAGACCCTTCATCCCACAATATTGTGCCCATCTTAATTAAGCTAAGGACAGCTAATTAAATTAATTCCTTTTGCCTCCATCTGGTCCATACCATTACTGCATATTCATGATTCTCTTAAACATCTCCATCATATCTGCCTCCTCCAACACACTGACAGCTCATTCCAAGTAACAGCCACTCTCTGCATAATGAAAATACACAACACATCTCTTTTGGAGCACCCCCACCCCTCTTTGAATGCCTACTCTTCAGTACCAGACATTTCCATCCTGGGGATAAAGATACCAGCAATCTATTTTTTTTTTCATTTCTTGTGCTTAAACAGAAGAAATTGCAAATCCTAATGAATTTTATAAATGACTTGCACTCAAATGATAAGATTTTAATAAGTGCAAAATGTTATTAACAAGCTACATTCTGAGCTTATAAGGCACAGCATCTATAATTAAGGAACAAACAAGCAAACTTGAAATGCAGATAACGGCTGCTTTCAAAAATATTTGCACCATGAAAAGACACTCAGTAGAATTGATGGCCTTGTATAGATAAAGAAAAGTTCTTCACTAATTCTTGTACTAACCAACAAATCAGACCATATTCACAAACAATTATTTCTTATAGTTTGTTACAGCACAATAAGGTAATTTAGATCATCAAGTTCAAGGACAGAAGACCATAAAACATAGGAGCAGAATTAGGCCACCTGGCCTATCAAATCTGCTCCACCATTCAATCCTTTTTTTACTAATTTCTTCCTCAACCCCACTTCACAGCCTTCTACACATAACCTTTGATGCCATGTCCAATCAAGATCCAATCAATATCTTCCTTAAATACGCCCAATGACCTGGCCTCCACAGCTGTATGTAGGAACAAATTCCACAAAATCACCACGCTTTGGCCAAAGAAATTACTCTGCATCTCTGTTTTGAAAGGGTGCCCCTCTAACCTGAGGCCGTGCCCTCTTGTCCTAGACTCTCCCACCATGGGAAACATCCTTTCCACATCTACTCTGTCTAGGCCTTTCAACATTCAAAAGGTTTCAATGATATCCCCCCCTCATCCTTCTGAATTTCAGCAAGTACAGACCCGGAGCCATCAATCATTCCTCATATGATAACCCTTTCATTCCTGGAATCATACTTGTGAACCTCCTCTGGACTCTCTCCAAGGCCAGTGCATCTTTGGGCCCCTCATTACAAAACTGTTCACAATGCTCAAGGTGCGGCCTTGCCAGTGCTTTATACTTCAGCATCACATCCTTGCTCTTATATTTTAGACCTCTTGAAATGAATGCTAACATGGCAATTGCCTTCCTCACCACCGATTCAACCTACAAGTTAACCTTCAGGGTGTTCTGCACAAGGACTCCCAAGTCCCTCTACATATCAGATTTGTGAATTTCCTCCTGGTTTAGAAAGTAGTCCTCACACTTATTTCCACAACCAAAGTGCATGGCCATGAATTTTCCAACATTGTATTTCATTTGCCACTTTCTTGCCCATTCTTCTAATCTACGGTAAGTCCTTTGGCATCCTACTTGTTTCCTCAACCCTACCTGCCCCTCCACCAATCTTTGTATCACGTGCAAACCTGGCAACAAAACCATCTATTCCATCATCTAAGTCATTGATATACAGCATAAAAAGAAGTGGTCCCAACACTGACCTCTGCGGAACACCACTAGCCACTGCCAGCCAATCAGAAAAGGATCCTTTTATTCCCACTTACTGCTTCCTACCAATTAGCCAATGCTCTGACCATGATAGTAAATTTCCTGTAATACCATGGGCTCTTAACTTGGTAAGCAGCCTCCTATGTGGCACCTTGTCAAAGGCCTTCCGAAAGTCCATATATACAACATCAATTACATCCCCTTTATCTATCCTACTTGTAATCTCCTCAAAGAATTCCAACATGTTTGCCAGGCAGGACTTTCCCTGAAGGAAACCATGCTGATTTTGCCTTGCCAGAACTATCTTGTCCTGTGTCATCAAGTACTCCATCTCCTCATCCTTAACAGTTGACTGCAACATCTTTCCGACCACTGAGGTTAGGCTAATTGGTCTATAACCTCCCTTCTTCTGCCTTCCTCCTTTCTTAGTTGCAATGTTCCAGTCTTCTGGCACCATGCCAGATTCCAATGATTTTTTTGAAAGATCACTTCTAATGCCACCATATTCTCTAACACAACCTCTTTCAGAACCCCAGGGTACAGTTCCTCTGGTCCGAGTGACTTATGTATCTTTAGGTCTTTCAGCTTTTTGAGCACCTTCTCTCTTGTAATAGCAACTGCACCAACTTCTTTTCCTTCACACACTACAACATCAGGCATTCTGCTCGTGTCTTCCACAGTGAAGACTGATGCAAAATACTTATTTAGTTCATCAGCTGTCTCCTTGTCCCCAGTTATTATTTCTCCTGCCTCATTCTCCAGCAGCCCTATGTCCAATCTCATTTCCCTTTTAATTTTAACATACTTGAAAAAACTTTTACTATCTGGGACTCTGCACCTCACTCTCCAACCGGATTTTTGACTTGGAGACCAGAGTCACTATGTCAACATCTCCTGTCAGACACTCAACACAGGCACACTTCAATGATGCACGATTAGTCCACTGTTTCACTATCACTACACTCATCACTCAGTAGCTAGGCAGAGCTCAGAATACATCTGCAAGTTTACTAATGACACCACTACTGAGGCATATGTGAGTGATATAGATTGGCTGCTTGAGTAGTGTCACAACCTTGCACTCAACATCAGTAAGACCGAGAGGAAATTGGGAGAACACTCACCTCTCCTTGTTGACAGCACAGCAGTGGAAAACGTAAGCAGCTTCAAGCTCTTGGATGCAAACATGTATGAAGATCAGTCCTGGACCCAAAATGTTGATGCAACTATGGAGAAGGCATCTCAATAGCTGTAATTCTTTAGGAGTTTAAGTAATAATGTTGCAAATTTCTATAATTTCTATGGAATACACTTGCTGGAGAGCAATCTGACAGGTTGCATTATAGTTTGGTTGTCAGTACCTAGAGTAGAACTCTGTCTTTTTGTGTGTTCCCTGCTATCTATCAATCTGTGGTTTTGTATTGGCATGTGCTCCTGTCCCCACTGCTGCTCTTCTCTGGCCCCAGACTGACTGAGCACAGCACCTGTCATCTGTCTCTCATTATTACCTGTATTCTACCACCTGTGTCTTGTGCTTCACCTCTCTCTCTCTCTCTCTCTCTCTCTCTCTCTCTCTCTCTCTCTCTCTCTCTCTCTCTCTCTCCATCTGGTTTTACAGCGGTTGGCACCCAGCTTAATGGTGCATTACCACCACCTTCTGCTCCGGAGTGTGCGATAGACTCACATTCTAAATCCCTTCCCCCAATCGCACACACACACACATACCCTAACCTACACTTTATCCTCCCATCTTTAGCCATCCTAGTACCCTATTACTGTTTATCCATCATATCCTATAAAAAGACCCCTGTAAGCTAAAAATACCCTAACTTGTGCTCTCTTACCCATGCTCAGAAACCCTTTTAATGTGAATTCCTGCACCCCCAATTCCCTTAGAGTAATTCTCATCATCTCTCTCTGTATCCCAATCTTCCTGCAACTCAGAATTACATGTTCTACTGACTCCTCTTCCTGACATTCCTCACACAGTCCTGTCTGGTGTTTCCCTATCAATTTCAGTGTTTGGTTTAGTGCACAGTGCCCCAGCCTTAACCTAGTGCACACAATTTCCTCTCTTCTGTATCTACTACCTATACTAGTACCTGCAACACTTTTTTGTATTTGATATAAATGCTTCCCTTTCCCCTCCTTGTCCCATCTTTCTTGCCACATTTGGTTGATTTTTTTCCCCAGATAACACACTTAACCTCTGCTTTACTGATACTAAAGTGCATTTCTATATTTTCTTTCTTTAACACCCTCTTTGCCAACACATCCACCCTGTCATTCCCCTTCACCCCAACATGAGCTGGAACCCATAGAAATTTAATCTGACCTCCCTGATTTGCAACTCTTGTGACTGACTGAAGGACTTCATAAAGTACATCTTGCCGGCTGTTTGAGTGAAAAGACCTTAAACTCGCTAGAACTGAGGCTGAATCTGAGCATATCAACGCTTTGACTAGTCTAGCTTTCCCCATCCAACGCAACGTAACTAACACTGCCAGCATCTGCACTGTATTCACCGCTAACTTATCAGATGTTCTTCTACTGATTGCAATTGCTTTTGCTGGTATAGCCACCCCAAACCCTTTCACTCCTGTTTCAGGTTCCTTAGTACCATCCGTATAAATCTGAGTATAATCACTATACTTTTCCATCACATGACAGTTAAATGAACTTACCAAATCAGTTTTATATATTCCTTTCCTTTTTACCTCTAACAAATGCCAGTCTATGTCAGGCCATACAAGCTTCCATGGAGCTACAACCGGATAAACTACTGAAGGACTTATCCTTAGATCAAACACTCCACGTTCTTTAGCGATATCATTCCCTACCTGAGTAAAGTTTTCCCTCTGAAACCTCCCATTTTCCCAGGACTCCTGCAACACTCCTTTAGCAGGGTGAGAAACATTGTGCCTCTGCAAATTAGCCCAATTAGTTTGCCATCAATTGCATCCTTCTTAATTCCAAAGGCATTACTCCCATTTCTACCTGCAAGGCTGATACTGGTGATGTTTTAAAAGCCCCACTGCACACTCTCAAAACCTGAGCCTGAATCACATCCACTTTCCTTATAAGAGACCCAGCTGCTGCTCCATATGCTACACTTCCATAATCCAACACAGATCTTACTAAAGCCACATACATTCTCTTCAACGCTGAACAACCTGCTCCCCATTCCCTACCAGTCAAACATCTCATCACATTTATTACTTTTTTACATTTATCCTCAACTTTTCTGTTATGATCTGCCCATGTTAATCGTGAATCAAATATAACTCCCAGAAATTTAAATGATCCAACCCTTTCTGATTCAATCCCATACATCCTTAACTTCTTCCCTACCTCAATTCTTTTCCTGGTGAAAAATACAGTTTGAGTTTTTTCTACTGAAAATCTACATCCCAGATCATAACCCCACTCTAATACTTCATCAATTGCTCCTTGTAGTTTCCTGATAATATGCTCCATGTTCCTGCCTCTTTTCCACAAGGCCCCATCATCCGCAAACAGTGACCTGCCTATTTCCACTGGTACCTTTGTGAAGACTTCATGGATCATAATGATGAAAAGTAACAGGCTAATCACCCTACCCTGAGGTGTGCCATTTCCCACTGTGTACTGTTTTCATAATTCTGATCCAATCCAAACTTGAATTTTTCTACCAAACAAAAAATCTTTAATCCAATTAAAAACGCTCCCTCCTACCCCCATTTTGTGCAGTTTAATTAATAATTCTTCCTTCCACATCATATCATAGGCTTTTTCAAAGTCAAAAAACACTGCAACTACTGATTCTTTATTTGCCTGGGCCTTTCTTATTTCAGTCTCTAACCTTATCACTGAGTCCATGGAATTCCTTCCCTTCCTAAAACCACTCTGATAACTTGCCAGCATTCCTCTCTTCTCAAGATCATACGATAACCTGTCTGTTATCATCCTTTCCATTATCTTACTTATATTTGATGTTAGTTCTATTGGCCTGTAGCTGGTGGGTTTTGACGGATCCTTGCCAGGTTTCCTTATTGGAATCACTACTGCTTCTTTCCATGCACTTGGCAATCTTCCCTCCTCCCACACACTGTTATAAAAATGCAGTAACTTCAAGAGCGCTCCTTCTCCTAGATTTTTTAGCATAACATAGCATATTAGATCTTTCCCTGGGGAGGTTGGTTTTGATCTCTTTATTGGTCTCACCATTTCTGCCAAAGTAAATGGATCGTCTATTATATCATCTGTTTCTTCCCTCCTGCTTAACACACCTGGGTATTGACTCATTGTTCTTTCCCTTCTCCTTCTCCCTTCTTCAGACAAATTTTCTGAACTATGTATCTTTACAAATGACTTAGCCGTGATCTCAGCCTTATCCCTGCTGGAGACTGCTGTTTCCTCCTCAGATATCATTACTGGATATTCCCATGCCCTTCTATCTCCCCCCATCCTCTTTATCATTCCCTATACCTCTTCCACAGGCGTTGTTCTTCCTATTTTGTTGCAAAAACTCCTCCAACTTGCCCTTTTAGCTTGACGTATAGTTCTTCTCACCACTGCCTGTGCCTTCTTATATTGAATTAAATTATGCATATTATGGGTTCTTTTAACTAGCCTGAATACTCTATTTCTGTTTTTTTTTTACAGCCTGACAACATTCTTCAGTCCACCATGGCACTAGTTTTCTATTCATCCTATTTTTACTCCTGGATATAGATCCTTCTGCTGCCATAATAATTGCTGAAGTCACCTGACTGTTTAATCCATCTATATATCCAGAAATGTCAATCTTTGTCACTTAACTTCTGGAACTTACCCCAATCTGCTTTTCCAAACACCCACTTTGGGATTCCGCCACCTGGTTTTACTTCAACTCTTTCACCCACTGAATATACTGAATATAAAACTGGGTAGTGATCACTGCCTTCTGTTGAAGCAGTCCAGATTCCCCAGTTACTAATGCCATCCAAGTCTTTAGACACTAACATAATATCTAATACCTACTCAGTTCCTGTTGTTATGTTTATCCTTGTTCCTCTACCATCATTCATACATACCAAATCCCTTTCTTCCATCAAATCTTCAATTACCTTTCCATCTGAATCTGTAATCAGATTCCCCCCCCCCATATTGTGCTGTGAGCATTGAAATCTGCACACCACACTACTTTATGTCTGTTTTGTCCTTGTATCCTTAGTAGGCTGTCCAAATCCAACCTTTTACAAGGATTGTAGTAGTTAATTATAACCACTCCCTCCCCTCTCTCCCACATTTCCACCACTATGTATTCCTGATCATCTCCTTTCTCCAGTACTCTATATGGTATACCTTACTTGATTAACATAGCTCATCCCCCTCCTCCCCCTAGATTTCTATCTTTCCTTATCATTGTATACCCATATACCACAAAGCCTAAAGCTGGTTTCAACCAAGATCCTGGAAATACACCACATCCGGTTTTATGCTTGAATTCCTGGCCATTGGCCAGTAAGCTCCTTGCATTCCATTGCAAAAGAATCACCATAATGAGTATTAACCAACCCATGACACTTCCTGGCTTGACTGATTAGTGAGGTTCTCCCTCACTTCTCCTCATGTCAGTCCTACTAACCCTAAATGGTTTACTGCTGCTTTGACCACCAGCTGAATTTTGTCACTTTTTGATCTTACCTCAGCCATCCTATTAATCACTCCTGCAATGAATGTTACTAGAGCTTTTAGTCTACATAAATCCTGTCATTTGTTCTTTGCTGCATCTCCCGCATTCCTATTGCTCCCTGTTCATTAGGAGCAATATTCTTTTCTCTTGACGTTCTTACAGCTTCTGCATAAGTGACCTTTCTTTTCACTCTTATTTCTTGAATTTTATTCTCCCGTCTCATAACCTCACACCCACTATACACCACATTACGAGCTCCTCCATAATTGCAGCATTTTGGTTGCTCTCCTGCTTCGCACTTTCAATATTCATGATCACCCCCACATCTAGCACATTTCCTCGGCCTTTTACAGTTTTTAGCTATGTGTCCAAACCTTTGACAATTATAGCACCTCAATGGGTTTGGCACATACATCCTTACTGGGTTACTCATGAATCCAGGAACACTTTCCTTGGCACTCTTTCTTCTTCAAATTCAATCAATACTGATTCACTTTCATTTTTCACACCCTCCTTTGTTATTTTCAGCCTTAGAACATTAATTGTTTTCCCCCCTTTGATTTTTTTCTTTAACTCCTCCATGTTTATACTCATTGGTACACCCGCAATCACTCCTTTACAACCACCATTTCATCCTCCCTCCCTCCCTGTATACTCCACCTTGCATTTTCCTATCTCTTTTAGCTTGAGTGCTTTCTCAAGTTGTTCCTTATTCACACATCTTACCAATAGGTTGTCATCATTAAGGACTTTTGCAAATACTATTTCCCCTATCTTATTTGCCAGAGTTGCTGTTAGCACAAATGGGTTAATTTTCTTCATGTGTCCTTGAGCCTTCTTATTAAACCTAATTATGACAACACCTTCTCTCTGAACTTGTTCATCTTCCTCACTTTCAGAGCTCTCTCCACTGTCATTTCTTATTCTTTTATTCCCTTTGTCTTGGTTTTCATTCATCCATCCCCTCACTATCTCCTCATTCCCTTTATTTCTCCCTTCACCATAATCCATTTCTCTCCAGCTATCTACCTCTGATCCCAAATCCCTACCCCGCTCCTTCTCCACTCTCTTTCTCTCAACCGCCCCCCCCCCCCACCTTGTCCGCCATTACCGGACCTGGACAACGTCCTCCCAGCAATTCCCGCTCCTTCCCCACTCTCTTTCCCTCAACAAGTTCCAAACCACATTCACACATGCACCCAGCAGTTCGCAGCCGCAATTCTGGCCAGCCAGCTAGTCTTGTGCTTCACCTATCATCTGCCTTGCTGTTTATTGCAGGGCAGGGCAGGGAAAACAAACCTTTGATTGTCTAGTCTATTTCCTTTCCAAGAATTTAAGAAAAGAATGAGCCCTGCTGTTTCCATTGGAGCTGGCAGAGGAAGGTATTATGGAAACAAATGGACTTTCAAATAACATTCCTGCAACTTTCTGAGTAAACAATTGTTCCTTATTCTTTGGCTTTAGATGTAACCGGAGTGACTAGGTACACTGTGGTTCCAAAATAAATAAAAGTAACAAATATTTTCTGATCCATTTTGAGAAGCAATAATCAGATAATTCTGATGCCTGACAGCCACTTAGAGGTACACTTGAGCACTTTATAGGATGGCACTTTTCACTTAGATTACCACCCTTTAATGAGCTGGCTGACAGGCATTCAGCATCCTCCCTGTCAGTGCTTCAGCTACTGTGAGGTAAGTTTGCAATTTTTATTTAATATAAATGTCACTTAGGGTGATTATTCATACAGTGATAGGTAAATGGATGGACAGGGGCTCATTAGTAGTGAATCCTTTCAAATCTCACAAAACTCTGCTGTTTTGAGCTGTGAGAATTTGGAGCCTCTGCCATTATTTTCTTCACCATAATCTGAAATGTTAAACAATGCAGATTCTTGAAAATGACAGCTGAAAATGATTGGTTACACAGAAATTAAACAAACAAGTCCTGTATACTCTCTCAAAATCAAGTTGCTTCAAGCTAAATGAAATTATTCATCCAAACCGATAATTGACAATGGCATTTGTGGTATTTTCAAGAGGAACATTTACACAAGTAACAAGAACAATAGATCCCACTCTTAAAATGTCTCCACTGGCCCATTGAACAGAAGCAGCTACTAACTCAATATGAAATGAGTTTGCATCATAAATAATAATATAAAGTGCTAGAATTACTGAACTACTCACACAGCAGTAGTCAGGATTGCCTTGCCTTGCCTTGCTTTGAATGAGTTGGAAATGAATGGAAGGTGACTCCTGTTAGCTGTGTGGAAACTGAGACATGCCTGTCTGTGCAGCCCTAGCAATCTTCACGTAGTTGGTGGAGCTGAGAGACAGCAGTCCTATTAATTGCACCACTGTGTTGATCATTGAAACAGATGCACTGAGGAAATTGGCAAAAGTGAATGCTGAGAGGATGTTTTATTGTGATGCAGGCACTTCAAACAAGAGGGAGAGCTTCAGAAAAGGAGCTGCTTAATATGAGAATGAGCATAAACTTTTCTCAAAGGGCTATAAATTGTGGAGTCTGTGGGACAGTCGGGACTCAGCAGTTTAAGTCGTGACTTATACAGTTTCATGCTGTATAAAGGACCAGCATAGACTCAATGGACTGAGCTGCCTCCTTGAGCATTGTAGGCAAATAGGAAGTGCCATCATTTCACTGAGTAAATTTGAAATTTGTAGAAATCCTTCTGTATGTAGTAGTGAATCCCTGGAATGTTCTGCCCCTAAGGCTGTTGGAGGCCAGGTCATTAGATGGACACCTAAAAGGAAGTTAGATTAATATTTGAAAGATGAAGGAACTGAGGGTCCTGGTGAATTGGCACTGAGAGAATTTGCGGCCAGCATGGATCAGTTATTATATTGAAGAGAGGGGCATGAGTGGGTCTGGTGGTCTACTCCTGCTTCTCTTCTCTTGTAGAATATATGAATCCAGAAAGCTTTGAATGTGAAGTGAATGTATATAATGCATAAACATTATACCATAAACAATAACTGTTGCCATTTAAACTACAAGAGAGTCAAGGAATATTGGAATTGGAATTAGAATTGAAATTGTTATTGGTTTACTATTATCACAGTACCGAGACACAGTGAAAAGCATTTGCTTGCATTCCACCCAGATTGATTACTCCATGCACTGAAGTAGTAAGTTGGAAAAGATAATGAAGAATATAATTATATAGCAAAAGGAAAGAGAAGTGGCAAATACAGCTTAGGAGTCATGACCAGGTAGATAAGGAGTACAAAATTCATCACTTAGCATCTGAGAGCTCAATTTGTGAGCCAAATATCAGTGGGATAGATGCCATCTTTGAGTCTCACAGTACATGTTCTCAAGCTTCTGCATCTTCTATCCAATGAGAATAGAGAGAAAAGAGAAAGACCAGGGTGGGATTGGGTCATGGATTATGTTACCTACTTTCCTGAGGCAGTGGCGTGCAGATGAAGTAATGGGAGAGATGGAGGGAGGGAGGCATCGGTACTTAGGGTTTGGAGAGAAACTGGTGTGGAGGTCAAGTTTGGTTCATCAATGTTGTCACTAACTGGCAGAGCAGATCTGGGAAATTAATTGGCCTCGTCCTGTTTTGCTGTTTACCTTCTGAAGCAAACATTTGGACTTAGTTCAGAATTAATGTGCCAAAAAAAAGATCAAGCTTTAATGGAAATTAAAACCATTTTCTTCTATCGTTCAAAAATAATAACAAAATGGAGTAACTCCTTAGTAAATTAAACAGCAACTCTGCAGATAGAGTTAATATTTGAGATCAACTTACCATTACTAATTTGAGAAGTTTTCTCTGCTTTTCTTTTTCCACCAATTTGGATTGTTCCTCTAAATATCTCCAATGTGTGCTCAGCTTTCCTTTATAACCATACCATCTGCAGAAAATTTTTCTCATTGAATCAGTAACTCTATCTCAGCATGGTGACAGGGGAGAATATTGGTAAATTAATAAAGTTTCCTAAAACATTTGCATACTCTAGTTTTGACATATTTATTGTAGAGTTCAGAATAGCCTCCCAATGGACAGCAGATACACTAGTGTAAAATGGTTGGTGCAAGAACACATGATAAAGAGTAATACAAAATGTGATGGACTCAGTCATTGAGCAGGATAGGATTGGACTAGGTTGCTGTCCAACACATTGATTTTGTGACATTTGAGGCATAAATGGATTAAACCAATGAATGAGAGGTATGAGAATTATGGACTTAACACAATAAAAGACCTATTAATTTACATAAGTTGTGTCTGAGTAGCAACATTTTGAGGTAGTTATCCTGATTAAGGTGCCTTATAAAGTGTTTGAGTCACATCTCAGCATATTATGATTAAACCAATTAAAATATTGATTGAATATTTTGTAAACAAAGTATGCAAAAGAAACTTTAAAAACAGCGTTAACACCATTATAGATAGTCTTTACATAAGGGCATATACAAAACAGAGCATTGCACAAAAGATAGAAGAAATGCCACTAAAATTAATAGGAGGTGAAATAAAATATTTATAAGAACAAATGGCAAAGATGAGTCATTTCTATAGTTAATAAGAGCTCCTGTGAAACAAAGTATATATTCTACTGTAAGTAACATCACATTAACATTGAGAAATGTAGATAATCAGATAGATATTTTATTCATTCAATTTTTATCAAAAAGCAGAACTTATGAACAAATTATGACATGTCAAGTTTATATAATTAAATTACAGACTACTTATTCATTTGGAAATGCTACTTTAAAATCTAGGATTTTTTTATTCCTCCTAGGAATAAAAAAAAATCAGCAAATAGATTCCCCACATAAATCAGTGGATCTTATCAAGATTCCTTTCACCTAGAAGATAAAGGGCTGAATTGACAGGAGATCACTTAGAGAGATGCATCTAAGTTCTGAGCTAGAAACTATTGATGAGACAAGGATAAGGAGAAATAGTGAGAAAGATACTGTAAATAAGTGATAAAAGTACTAGATGGCCACGAAGAGCCACTAATGTGAAACAGAGAAAATATGAATGCACTGAGCATAGGGATCAGAAGATATCTGATAATGGTTGTACCTAATACCATTGTAACATGGAAGTATCAAAAGGAATCCTTCTCCTCAAAGTTATGGATAGGATAGTTGAAGATCTTAGGTACCCACCTGTCCAACAGACTCATCGGCAATGGCTATGGGTTATTATTCACCTATCACACATTATCTTTGTATCCTCTATATCTAAAACACAATATTTTAATCCTGAAGGAGACTTTTTTTTAACTAAATATCACCAGCCTGAATGCTTGTATATAATAATTAAAAATCGGCTGTATTCACATTTGTGCTATGGGTGGCTTTTCTTGTACAAAATCATCATCTGCAGAGTATAGATGTACAATGGATTACTATAAACTAACTTAATCCCATAGCTACTTTAAAAGCAACTCTTCCGATCCTGACTTGTGTAAGTACGTAATTATTTTCTCCCAGTTTCAACATCTCCATCGCATCTGCTTTCCAGTTGAGTGTTTCCTATTACTGTGGTTGTTGGAGCCTTATCTCTTATCTCCTCAGTTTCTTATACTTCAGCTTTCACCCTGCCTCTCAGACAGAGCAGAGGTAGTATACCCCTAGTTTTATGTATCACTCCACAATGCTCCATAGTCAACATTTCCACCAGCTGCAATGTGATGCCACCACTGGATACATTGTCCCACTCTTATCCACTCTCTATAAGGTACACTCCCTTTGTGACTTCCTCTTGCACTCATCCTTCTGTATCTACTCACTCTTACTTCCCCAGCCCTTGCAAAGCATGTGACACTTGTACTTACATTTCTTCGCTCATAACTATCTAGAGACCTTAACAAAAGTTCACATGCATCTTCTCCAACCTCCAACACTGATGTTCCTGATATGGCCTCCTCTATATTGGCAAGACCAAGCACAGACTTGGTGACCATTTTACAGAACACCTACATTCAATCCACAGTAGCCATCCTGACCCCAGTTGCTGACCACTTCACCTCCCCTACCCATTCACAGGATGATCTGTCCACCCTTGATCTTCTCTACTAGCAGGATGAAGCCCAAAGCAAATTTAAAGAGCAGCCTTACATTCAGCCTGGGTGGTCCACAATCTCATGACATGAATGTTGAGTTTTCTACTTTTGCTATCCTTCCACCCCATACGCGTTTTTCTCTTACCCATTTACCTTCTGATCCTCTGGTTCCCCATTTTGTCCCCTTTTTCATCCTCCTCTCAGTCCTCAGTTCATTCATCTTTATCCTGTTCCATCCATCAACTTCACACACAGATTCTCTGCCTTTCATTTGTTTCCAGCTATCATTCACCTCTGCCTTTTTCTCCAATGGTTCCTATTTTCACCTCCTTTCCTTATCAGAATTCAGTATTTTCTTCATCAACTGTTTTCCAGTCTTCACATTCTCTTCTCGAACTTTTGCCATCAGCCGTTTTTTACTTCTCTTCTTTCTTTGTCTGCCACAGTCATCCAATTCCACCCCTCCTCAGCACCTGTGCCTGGAACTATCAGCCTTTCACCTTATACAGCTATTCAGACCACTGATTTCCTCAGTGTTTCCTTGCGACTCTCCTTCTCCTCTCTATGCTTCCCATCTCGCCTCTCCACACCCTGCAGGGATTTTGACCCAAACATCCATACTTTCCTTCCTCACGCTGATGCATGACCCGCTGAATTCTTTCAGCAGATTGTGTGCGTTGCATTAAATGTTCTCTCTTCTCCCCTCTTCCATCAGGAGAACATACAAAGGTCTGAAGGCAGATATCATTCTGCTCAAGGGCAGTTTCTACCCCACTATTATCAGACTCTTTAATGACTATCTTGCATAATCGGATGGACCCCTGGCATCACAATCTAGCATTACCTGGCCTGCACTTTTTTGGTAGCTTTCACACTTTATTCTTCATTTTTAAATTGTTTACCTTATTCTAGTTCAATGCATGTGCAATGATTTAAACTGGACAAAAATATGCAAGAAAAGCTTTTTACTGTATCTTGGTACATGTAGCAATGATAAGCCAACACAACAAAACAATATAAGATGTACAAATTACCCCGGGTTCAATCAAGGATTTGTGAATTTGGACTTAAATTGGGAGTTCAGCCATAAACTACTCGAATGATTTTCCTCGATGATTCTTTAAGTAAGGGTTAATTCATTCACTTGGTTGCTTAGGAAATTCTTACTCATAGGTTGAACAAAAGTTTAATTTGCTTCAGAAAGATGATTTAGTCATCATTCATTCCTGTCCAGTACCAAGCAGGGGAATGTATTGATGAATTTTATGTCTAATTTCATTTGCTAGTTTCCTGTGCTCTACTTTCAAAGTCCTTGGTTTCTTGTGAGTTTATTGTTGATGGCTACGTTTGACCCTTATATCATTCATTTAAATGGTAAATACGAACAAGCAAATGCTGACTGTCTGGAGAGTATTTAACCAGTTAAAGCCTATCTGATTTGGTGTTTAATTGCTTATGAGGATTCACAATATTTGTTGACTGCTGAAGTCTTTACTGTTGTTTTGGGAAGGATAAACTTGCTCAGTATAGAGCATGTTGAACTTCAGGCTTGACTTAATGAGTTATCATGCCTCAATGACCTGGAGAGCTATGTTGGCTGGAGTTAGGGGCTTATACTTTGGCTCTTGGTAGGGTTACCCATACCAAACAGTTCAAGTGTTAGAGGCCAGACCAAGAATGGGTCCACCAGACCTCCAGGTTTGGGGGTTCAGCTCAAGGCTAACAACCCTGACTGGTTAATGAAAATTGTTACGGAAACAGCAATGAAGAATCATTCGATATTTGTGTATGACTGTATATGGCCAAGGAAAAATAGAGATGGAGGAGATTTATTGTTGCCCTAAATGCCACTAGTGTAACAGGCAGTTACTGAAGAGTTATGGAATTACTAAGTTTTCCACTTTTTGAAATCGCTCTGTTCTGCATCATTATCACTTGCTAGATTTTTGACTACAAATCCCTCCATGCAAGAATACAAATGTGGAAGTGATAGCCATTCGGTGAGGCTTTGTAACAGGGCAATGACATTGAAAGCATCACGAGTGCTTGAGTTGGTATATATACACAAAAGTTAGCACAAATCCCAAAGACAGATGCAAAGTGCAAATTTGATATAATCATTTTCTGCCATGGTAGAAGCACTTAAAACAAGATTCCTCCTGAGACTGACTGCTTAAAGCATGCAGGATGGTTGAATAAGCAAATGAGTAAATAGTGAATAAATTCATGCGATCAACCTCTTCTGATTTCCATGTTGCAGCCACCATCAGGGATATATTCTCATGAGAGGAATGGTGGATATTGCAATGCCTCACCGTAGGAATCCATATAAAACCAAGGCATACCTTTAGCAGAAGGAAAAATGCCTTAATTCTGAAGATTTTTCACTATCTCCTTGTAAAATAAGATTGAACTTAATCCATTAAAGGGGATATAACATGATGCCCTTCCTCCAATCATTCTGCATCCTACTTCTTTCATGTAAAGATGTGGTTGAGGGTCTTGACAATGTAACTGCAATGAGCCCTGTCAATAGCAATAGTGCTGGAATCTTGAGCAACAAGCTTTGTTTATTTAATATTTCAGTCATATTTGAGTAATGTTGCAAATATGCTGCTTATTGCATTCTTTATTATTTACATAATGCATTGCAGGTTATATATAAAAGTAGGTAAATAGCATACGTCATTACGCCGCTCTGTTTTACATGCGTAATTCACTTAAAGTAAAAACTATGTTAGACTCACATTTTGGAATCCTGTTTTTTCTTTTCAATTAATGTTTGTGAATTAGAGTTACAAAACATAACAGTTGCAATGAGGAAGGTTTAAACAAACCCATGATAACTGCCTACCTGTTGAAACGCAGTGAGATGTTTGAGTTTTTAAAAAGTTTTTTGAAAAACAGTTGAGTTTTAATATATAATATTCTCTCTCTCTCACTCCCTCTCTCTCTATCTATATATCTGTATGTATTTAAGTTGAGATGCATTATGTAATGAGTTGGAGTTTATAGCTAAGCAGGGAGAGGGATGCTTTATTGCAGGTTATATGTAAAAGTATGTAAGGCATGTCATTATACTACCACATCATACATGCATGCCTCGCTTAAAGTAAGAATTTAGTTAGACATGCATTTCTGACTCTTGTCTTTTCCTTTGTTTTAATTTTTTTAATACTCCGGTGCTAACACATAACACCCTCTCTGCAATCCATTGCAGGTGCCTTATCTGAAACTGTCACCTAACATCTCCACAAGTAGTCCAATCATTCCCAATTATTTTTCTACCAGAATTACATTTCCCTTGGTGACAACACAACCATGATTTCCAATGTAAGTTGTCAACATATCGTATCAAAGAACATTAGCAAAAGTGAAATCAATGACAGGTAAAAAGAGGTCAGATATTTCAGTCTAACACATTCTTGCAGGAGTTCCTCACTTCAGTGTCCTCAGTCCAATCAATTACATTTTCTGAGCAACACACACAAAATGCTGGAGGGACTCAGCAGGCCAGGCAGCATCTATGGAAAAGCATACAGTTGATGCTTTGGGCTGAGACTCTTCATCAGAACTGGAAAATTACATTTTCTATGTGCTTCTGTCAGGTATGAGGTGAATTCCATATAATTTCAATGTTCAGCCCCATTCAGTCTTCTCCAGGGTTGAAGCAACTTGTGCTACTTTGTCTTAAAGTGCTTCAAAAGCATATGTCATAATAAAAAAGATAGCATAATATTTCAGTGTGCATCACCTGCAATTCTAGATAATGATGTAATGATGCAGAGGAAAAAGTCAGATCAGAGAAACTATATGCCTGTCATGTACTTTTAAATTATGAATTTTAATGGACAATAAATCTGTTTGACTCATTGTGTGACTTATTTTACTCCACACACTCCGCCCAGGGGATTTTTAAATGTGTTCCCTGCCCTAATCTGTTTAATTTTACAGGATTAATGTAATGAGACATTTTAATGAGAAATTGGCATAAGACTGTGAGAATCCTGAACTTGAATTTCAATTGAACTTTTATTGTTCAAGTTTAGCAAACAAAACGCGAAAAGGCCCTTATACATTTAATTAAGACCTGATCTTAAATACTTGATTTAAATTGGTGTTTACATTAATGTGCACTGTTTTATGTCAAACAGACAATGTGGATTGACAGACATTGCTGATAGCTAATAATTATGAAGAGGAGAGATTGCGTATTAACACTTCGACAGACGTAATTTCAGCAAGCTTCGAAATTTCTCCATCATGAAAAGTTTTGCAGAGTGATTATTGCATATAAAATAACTATGTTAATACTCCTATTAAAATATTATAATTTTACCTTTCATGTTGGATTAATTAAGTAAAAACCCAAGAGAATATTCTAACATATTTTCTTATCACCATTGCAGTAGTTTAATTCCGCTTTGTTCTTTTCTGTCTTCACTAAGTGTGGTGAACTACATATACCTGTCTGGA
The DNA here is from genome assembly GCF_030144855.1 of Hypanus sabinus. Taxonomy (NCBI): domain Eukaryota; kingdom Metazoa; phylum Chordata; class Chondrichthyes; order Myliobatiformes; family Dasyatidae; genus Hypanus; species Hypanus sabinus. The sequence continues at coordinate 127,311,471 of NC_082710.1, read as the reverse complement.
CACTCCCCCTGCTGACTGCTCCTGTGGCTCCTCCCACAGACCCCTGTGTAAAGGCGATCAAGGCCTGAACCCGGCCTCTCAGCCTCCAGGATGTAGTATGGTGGTCACTCACTGCTTGTTCCTTCTTCTAGTCAATAAAAGCCGATATCTCGCCTTACATCTCAGAGTGAGTTATTGATGGTGCATCAATTTTATTGACTGGAAGTTTTAAAACATGGAAACCATTTTACGTCTGGATAGATTGGATTTGGACCCCCAAGACCCTGAAGCAGCTCTTGCTTTTGAACTCTGGCTTGCATGCTTCCAATCATACTTGGAGGACCAGCTCGCAAGGTCAATGATGGACATCCTGGTGGAGGGGCACAGGACTAGCTGCCTGTTTGACACGGGCAGCACTGAGAGTTTTATTGACCCGGACACAGTGTAACGCTGTGGACTCGTGACACAGCCGGTAAGTCAGAGGATCAATTTGGCTTCTGGGTCGCATTCCACAGACATCCGGGTGAGTTGTGTAGCGACATTGGTGGTGCAAGGCACAGAATATCAGAACTTTACGCTGCTGGTCATGCCTAAACTGTGCGCACCTGTGCTATTGGGGCTGGACTTCCAGAGCCATCTCAAAAGTGTAACTATGGCATATGACGGGCTCCTCGCACCACTCACTGTCAGGAATCCTCAGTTTGGTGGGACTTCATCACTACTGACCACACACACACACACCGAAACACACATCCCACCCAGCACCATGCCGACAGCTGCGCTACTGACACCACTTGCAGTCTCTTCATCCTCAAGGCCCCTCCCCCACCGCTGTTCGCCAACCTGACCCCCAACTGTAAACCTGTGGCAACTAAAAGCAGGAGGTACAGCGCGGGGGACAGGGCCTTCATTCAGTCAGAGGTGCAGCGACTGCTCAGGGAGGGGATCATTGAGCCAAGCACAAGTCCTTGGAGGGCCCAGGTGGTTGTTGTTCGGACTGGGCAGAAAGATAGGATGGTCGTGGATTATAGTCAAACCATCAATAGGTTCACGCAGCTTGACGCGTACCCCCTACCCCGCATCGCGGATATGGTCAACTAGATGGCTCAGCACAAGGTGTACTCGACAATAGATCTGAAATCCGCTAATCACCAGCTCCCCATTCGCCCAGAGGACTGCCCCTACACCGCCTTCGAGGCGGGCGGCAGGCTCTATCACTTCTTGCGCATCCCTTTCGGTGTCACGAATGGTGTCTCTGTCTTCCAGAGGGAAATGGACCGGATAGTGGACCAGTACCAACAGAAGGCCACATTTCCCTATCTGGATAACATCACCATCTGTGGTCGCGAATGGCCGGATCACAACGCCAACCTCCAATGATTTTTCCAAGTGGCCAAAGCCCTGAACCTTACTTATAACAGGGACAAGTGTGTGTTCGGAACCACCCGACTCGCTATCCTTGGGTATGTCGTGGAGAACGGGGTCATTGGCCCTGATCCCGACCGTATGCGCCCCCTGTTAGAACTCCCTCTTCCCACAACTCTCAAAGCCCTCAGACGGTGCCTGGGTTTTTTTTCCTATTACGCCCAATGGGTCCCACATTACGCAGACAAGGCCCGCCCCCTGGTCAAGTCTACCACTTTTCCCCTCTCTGCTGAGGCCTGCGCGGCCTTCAGCTGCATTAAAGGGGACATTGCCAAAGCTACGATGCATGCAGTGGACGAGACCGCTCCCTTCCAAGTGGAGTGTGACGCCTCCGATTTCGCTCTGGCTGCTACCCTCAATCAGGAAGGCAGACCAGTAGCATTCTTTTCTCGTACCCTTCAAGGCTCCGAAATTCGGCACTCCGCGGTGGAGAAAGAAGCCCAGGCCATAGTGCAGGCTATTAAGCACTGGAGGCACTATCTCGCTGGCAAAAGGTTCACCTTGCTGACCGACCAGCGCTCGGTTGCGTCCATGTACAGCAACCAACAGCAGGGCAAAATCAAAAATGATCAGATTTTGCGGTGGAGAATAGAACTCTCCACCTACAACTATGATATTCTGTACCGGCCTGGCAGACTCAATGAGCCCCCTGATGCCCTATCCCAGGGAAAGTGTGCTAGCGCACAGTTCAACCAGCTATACACCCTCCATGCGCAACTTTGTCATCCAGGGGACACCCGATTTTACCATTTTGTGAAAGCCCGGAACCTGTCGTACTCCCTGGAGGACATCAGGACAATGACCAGGGACTGCCAAATCTGCGCTGAGTGCAAACTGCACTTCTACCGTCCTGACAAGGTGCAACTTGTCAAGGTCACCCGCCCTTTTGAGCGACTGAGTGTTGACTTTAAGGGCCCCCTTCCCTCCACCGACGGCAATGTCTATTTTCTCAATATTATCGACGAGTACTCGCGGTTCCCCTTTGCCATTCCCTGCCCCGACACCACCGACATCCGTTATAAAAGCCCTGCGCCAGCTCTTCACTCTGTTCGGATATCCCTGCTATATCCACAGTGATAGAGGGTCCTCCTTTATGAGTGACGAGCTGTGCCAGTACCTGCTAGCTAGGGGCATTGCTACTAGTCGGACCACGACTCCCCGGGGCAATGGACAGGTGGAGAGGGAGAATGCCACAGTGTGGAAGGCCCCACTTTTAGCCCTTAAGTCAAAAGGGTTGCCGGTCTCTCGATGGCAGGAGGTCCTCCCTGAGGCACTCCACTCTATCTGCTCCCTGTTATGTACATCCACCAATGCCACCCCTCACGAACGCCTATTCTCTTTTCCCAGAAAGTCTGTCACTGGGACCACCCTATCGGTTTGGCTGATGTCCCCGGGGCCAGTGTTGCTCCGGAAACATGTGAGGAGTACTAAATATTCCCCGCTGGTCGAGAGGATTCACCTTTTACATGCGAACCCCCAGTATGCCTACGTGGTCTCAACTGATGGGCGGGAGGACACGGTCTCCGTCCGCGACCTGGCGCCCACAGGTGCAGCAGACCACTACCCTGAACACTCTCTGCTAACTATGAACCCTGTACCTGAGGTGACACCGCGCACACCAGGCCCTACACAGACGCCTCACGACACTCATATACCGGGCTTTTCGTACGCATATATACCAGGCGCCTCACACATGCGTGAGGGATCACTGACGCCTAGTGGGCTGGAACCAGTACAACCTCCGTCTCCTGTGCAATCACCACCGCCAGCATCTGTGCAATCACAGCCGGTGCTACGTAGATCGCAGCGACAGATTCGACCACCTGATAGACTTAACCTGTAAGAAACTTGGCCACATGGGGACTCTTTTAAAACAAAGCGGGGGTGAATGTGATGAACTACATATACCTGTCTGGACACGCCCCCTGCTGACTGCTCCTGTGGCTCCTCCCACAGACCCCGGTATAAAGGCGATCGAGGCCTGAGCCCGGCCTCTCAGCCTCCAGGATGTAGTATGGTGGTCACTCACTGCTTGTTCCTTCTTCCAGTCAATAAAAGCCGATATCTCGCCTTACGTCTCAGGGTGAGTTACTGATGGTGCATCAAACAGCAATGTTGCATTTTAATTCACGATGATTAGATTTACTAAAAGACAAAGACCTGTTTGAACATTGCATTAAATAACCTGAATCTATCTGCACTTTTGCCATGGTCTGACTATGAAGAACCAAGCAAAAGTGTGTTTCATTCTTCAAGAAATATTCCAAATGCTGTGCAGTCATTGTGCAGAACTGAAAGCTATTTTATTGCTGTACTTTAACTAAGTTATAATTTTTTTAATGTATGGGACACAGAATCCTGCAGTTTGTTCGGAATAGTTCAATATAAAAAGAATTTTATTGAAATTCTAATCTTTAACTTTTGTTCTGAGCTCTACAAGGAATGTTTGGGCCACTGTTTACACTTAAGTTCATCCCTCACCTGCAATGAAAAAATCTCAAAACTTTTCTCCATTACCCAGCTGCCTAACTGTGGTAAAAGGACACCAGGTTGTTCTAGATACCTGATCTAGACATTAAGCAAATTACAAGAATTTTAAGAAAGTTCAACCATTTTTAAATCTCTAATGTTCCAGGTGCTGAGCAAGAATTTACAGTCACCCTGTACAGTTTTGAAGGCTCTGAATAGTCGTGTCATTGAATTCAGAGAGCCAAATAAAGAACCTGTTAATGACCACAGCAGTTATTAAGGAAACCATCAGATCACTATAACTAATTAGTCATAACAGAGCAAAATAAGATCTTTGTTTTTTTTTAAATTAGCTTTAATGAATAAAAAGAATTTATAATAATGGGTATTGATATGTCAGGAGCAAAGTGAAAGAAGACAACCCAGGTTATTAACTTCCTTTTTAACCACAAATTCCGGGAAGAATGTTCACAGACCACAATGATGCACAACGAGTGGAATCAATAAAAGGACAAATAGTGGAAAGAAATTGAAAAAAAAATCAAGCTTTGTAATTATTTCTTTCTGCTCTGCAGTTGAGGCTGTTTATTATCTATCAGCATTTGTTCTGCTCACCGTATGAGATATATTCATCAGGATAAACAAAGTATTCTATGATTTTCTTTTAAGAAAACTAATTAAATTAGGAATCAATGCCTTATTGGGGTATAACTAAAACTCTATGCCTGAAATTAGAACAACCTTCTTAAGAGTTATTCTTCCTGGGGAAGTGTCAGAGAGTAACCCTGTGAGTGTTCTGACTGAGGGTTTTCTGGATTCCTGACTACATAATATTTCATGTTATCAGACTCAACATATACAAAAAACATCCTCTGGACTATCATCTTCTGTCCCCCTCCCACAGCTGGAGAATCCCTTCTTCTGTACGTGGAATAACTCTTGAAAGAAACACAGAGCAGAGGGCAGTGAAAGTGCTCTAGCTGGAGGACACCAAAGTCCATTACCAGGAGCAAAACAAGTTCTGCTACTAACTGAGCAGGATGAGTCCTGAATAAAACAATTGTGAACCTGCTGCTGGTGGTTAGCAAACCAACAATGAGAGATAAACCTGCCAGATTTCAAATTCACAACTGTGTCTGTCCAAGTGATTCCTAGTAGGAGTGATAAAAACACAGACACTGTGGAAGCAAAGTCCTTTTGCACTTCTGAGAACAACCTCCATTTTCTTTCTGGGGCAATGCAATTACGTTAAACATTTAGAACAGATCTGGGGTGACTTTTTATTATTTTTCTTTTACCTGGGATTATTCATGGATGCATCTGCCAGCAATTTACTTCCACGTTATTTGCAGAGAAGCCATGTTAACAATATGCAGAAGAGGTGGGATTACAGATTCTGTATGCATCAGACCCAAAAGTCAAAGAAACATGCCAGTGTTTCCTTTTGTGGAATTATGGCATAAATAGGCAAAATTGGTAAAATAGATTATTACTGTCACAAGCAAAAACTTGGATATAAACTTGCTCATTTCATGGTAGCACAGTGATTAGCACAACATTTTACAGTACAGGTGATAGAGATTCAATTTCCACTCCTGCCTGTAAGGAGTTTTTGTTTTCTCCCCATGACTGTGTGGGTTATCTCTGGATGCCCCGGTTTCCTTGTACATTCCAAAGACGTGCTGCTTGGTAGGTTAATCAGTCACTGTAAGTTAGCACATGATTAGGCTAGGATTAAATTGGGGGACTGTTCGGCAGCATGGCTTCAAGGGTTTGAAAGGTCAGTTCTGTGCTGTATTTCAACAAATGAATGAATATTATGCTCAATGAAGCTTCACGTTCTTCCTTCAGATGAGATGCTTTAACAAGATCCAACTATATGATTAGATAATGGACACCTTGAAGGTGAACTCTGAGTTGTCACAGGACCCTAGGCATTAGAGTTACAGACAACTTTAACATCATCAAGAAATACAGCAATGAGAGAGTCTCTTCAATGCACTGAACATAAGCCACCCACTTATATGAAACCAACATTAATTGTACTTTTCTGAGACTCCTCATATTTCATCAGCATCCCTCTATATGTTATCACTTGCACACACTGCAGGAAACGATTTACCCGGGTCAGTAAACTGGCCAACCCGTGAGACTTCAAAATATTGATGGAAAGCAGGACACCTGGAGGGGACCCAGATTGTCACAGGAGGTTGTGCAAACTCCACACAGACAGCACTCAAAGTCAGGTTCGAACTTGGATCTCTGACATTGTGAACTGTGCTACATTATTCTTCACCCTCAATCAATAATTCCTTATCTACTTACTGCTTTATGCCACTGCCATTTAGGGCAGCAATGAAGGTCCTCCATTTCTGTCTGTACAGAAGGATTTGCTATTTCTGTAGCAATTGTTTTGTTTTTAAACTGTCAACATTGTTAGCCCTGAGCTGAACCCCCGAACCTGGAGGACCAGCATACCACTCTTCGTCTAGCCTCTACCCTTTGACCTGTTTAGCATGGGTGACCCTACCAAAAGCTAAAGAACAAGGCCCTGACTCCAGCCAACATAGCTGTCAGGGTCATTGAGGCTACACACCTCCAAACCCTACGACAAAGTTGTCATCCTCTTGGTGGCAGAATAACTTAACTTGCCACTTTTCTTCTTTATGGCTTGTGTGAGGAATGGTTGCTTGCTCTCTTTATTTAACAGTCACTGCACTGTTTTGCTCTGGAGCAATTTGATAAGGAAAGGCACTACTTAAATGCAAGATGTCCTTCCCAAACACATCACGTCGCATAGCACACATCACATTCAGAGTGTGTGTTACTCAGTGCCCAGGTTAATCAAATGTACAGTATTCTTTATATATGGTCGTAGATCTTTATCCCGGAACTATCTATCTCTCAAATCCACCTGCCAGAGTTGGAATGAGCTTTGTTGGTTTTTGTTCAGATGCTCCACAGAATGCTTCATGTCAGCTGAATTGTGATGGAAAACAAAAGACAATCACATCAATTCCCTCCTGGAAAGAAGAGCTTATACAAGTTTTATTAATCTTTTCCAATTCCTTAGAACTTCTGAAAAGTCTGTGCTCAAGAAATTAACAAGTTGCCTGCTTGTGGCGAAGTTTGAACAACAATGATACAGGTGATTTGTTCTTAATCCATTTTCAGGGTTTGAGATTCATAGGCAAGATACCATTTTTTACCCATTCTTCACTGCCTTTGAACTGATTAGCTTGCTGGGACGTTTCATAGTCAGCCATATTGGGTTTGCAGTTACAGAAATGACCATTATAGATATATTCCTCAAAAGAATATCAGTAAACCAGATTTATTTCTTCCATCTCATATTTGCGATCATTACCACTATGCATTATTGTTTTTAAGTAACTTATACTGCTGCTGTGGTTGGTTTTCAATTCAGGCCTCTGGACTGCTAGAATGGTGAATTAACCCTTGCACCAGCACTATGCCAACTTAATTCAACTCTACTGTATTCAATTATCTTGTTGAACTTAATGCAGGGTTTTGATTCAAGAAATTGACCAAGACACAACTAAGGCATTTATGCCAAGTATTACACATCAAGTGGCAAGAGAGAGTGCCAGATGTGGAGAGAGTGCTGGGACAGACAGCACAGAACTGGTTGGACTGGTCATGTCACAAGAATGAGCGATGATCGTTTACCCAGAGCTGTTTTCTGTGGTGAGCTACATGAAGGGAAAAGGAAGCATGGTGGTCAGAAGCTGCACTACAAAGATGTGCTCAACCGCCAACACGGACATGAATGGCAACACCTGGGGGAAAGATGCTTAGGACAGAAGAAATTGCTGCTGCATTATCCCAGCTATCGAGGAGAAAAGACAGAAGAAATATAAAGCAGGTCATGAACGCAGACATTTGGTGCTAGACCTGTCAAATCACAAATGCAACTGATGTAGGTCCAGTGTCGATCCAGTGCTGGTCTTGTGGTCCATAACCGTGCCTGTAGAAACTAAACTCTCAGCACAGTCAACATCAAAATTGATGGACAGCCGAAGAAGAAGAAGAAGAAAGGAGACTCCTTCTCCATCTTACACACACACTCCCCCCCACCCCCACAACCACCCAAGTATGTTTCTCATCTTGCTGAGTTCCTCCACCAGATCACTTTTTGCTGCAGATTCTCACATTTGCAGACCCTTGTGTCTCCATACTCAATCGTATTATTGCACAGTTATAAATATTATTGCACAGTTATAAATATTAAAGAAGTTATGGCTGATGCATCATTAAGCATTTGATGAAAGCATTCCTTGTTCCTATATTTTAATGAGTTAATGTTTCTGATTTGAAGATTCCTGGGAATAAGAATTGCACGTTCAACCCTCTCATGTAAAGCATTTCTATAACCAGAAACCATTTGATAATGTGTCACTTGAGGTTGATGCACAAGCAAGCAAATCATAGAATGAAGGAGTGTGTGCATATGATGAATTGAAGAATGGTTTTCACATAGAAGAAAGAGTGCTGTACATATTTTCAGTTTTATGAAAGGATATATGGGCACTGCAAGCAGTTCAAAAGAGATTCACTTAGGTAATTCCTCATATACAGTAACTGAGGCTGAAAAATTTAGATTGACATTCGCTAAAGTTTGGAGGACAGACAGACAATCATATTGAAAAATACAAGATCTTAAGAGAGCAGGCATTGAAATATTTCCGCCAGTAAGAGACACTCAGAAGAAGGGACATGGTTTCAATATTGCGGGTGCTGACTTAAGACCGGGGTGAGTATAAGATCTTCGTGCACAGGTGTTGAAACTCTGTTTTATTTTGCCAACTGATAGACTTGTGAAATATACTATCAGTGGAGATACTAAAAAAGCACAGGTGCTGGTTTAAAATATTAGGTAATGGAGGACCATGCAGAAACAGCACAGAAGAGAGGTTGGAAGGTAATGTAATTGGTGGAAATCTACAGAGTTCACAACCACCAACTTTGGGTTGGAGTTCACTTTAAGAGGCTGGTCTGACATGATTATGTAAATATGGAAAGGGCTTTCAGCATGCTTTGTGTTCAGGTTTGGTTGTTCAAGAACTGTGCTGTTATGATTTTTTGTTAAACTTAAAACACCTCATATCATTTTATTTGTGAAAACCTACATTGGTGACCCTGAAGCTCTAAGATGATTCCAGAGTTATTAAACATGTTGGCCATCACAGTTACTTTGAAACTGCTGGAGTTTCAGAAACAAAATACCCTTGCTTGCTTTGTACACACTGAGGCCCAATTTTCTCTGCAAGAAATTACAGCTGAAGCCACCAATTTCTACTATGTGGTATCATCACTCGGAAACTACATGGTTGTGAGAGAGGTGAGTCTACTAGAACACCCACCTGAACACAATAAATATCCATCACAGAAAACTCTCACTTTACGGATTTTTGGATGATCAGAGTCTCGGCACACCTAGCAGTTGCTCTCCTTGCCAACCATTGAGTCCTTATACGTATCCATTGACCATGCTGGCATGGCAGGTGACCAAGTTACCGACCCAGATGTCCAGGCTTACCAAACAGCAATCATGGGCCTGTGGCTGGCTGACATGAAGTTTGGAGAAGCCCTCGCCGCATTGTGCCCATAAACTGGAGATAGACTGATGGTGATTCCATACACGGCTTCTCACATCTGGGCTGGAAGGCCTCACAGAAACTGGCTGTATTAAAGTTTGGCACAGCCTCACAAAAGATCTGTGTGATTTGACTGCAGCCTATATGGAGTTTCAGTGGGCAAATATGTCCATCATGTTCAGGTACCATTGGCACCTTTTGACGTCTTTGAGTGACTGTTTGACCATATCAATGTGGACATTGTTGGTCCCTTTCCCACAGTTTCACATGCCTCCTTACCATGGTGGAATCTGCCACCATGTGGCCAGAGGTTTTCCCTCTAGCATTGATGATGGTCACAGATATGGCTCAGAAGTTCACCAGTACCTTGGTTGCTCACTTTGGCCCCCCCATCGGATATTTCCTCTGACCATGGTCCCAATTAATTTCATACCACTGGACTGTTAAGGCCCAGAAGCTCAGAGCTAGGCTACTTCACACCGTGGCATATCACCCGCAGTCCAGTGGCCTATGCGAGTGGTTTCACTGTTCCTTAAAAACTGCTCTGAGGTTTTCCCTGATAGGTGAGTGTTGGCATGATCATCTCCTGTAGGTCCTTCTGGGGCCCAGAACAGCTCCAAAAGCTCGACTGCAGCTGGGATGGTATACAGGCAGCCATTACGTGTGCTAGGTGATTTTGTTTCGAATGCCAAAGCCGTCTGGTTGGCCTCTCAACAGTGTTTCACACTCCTCAGTAAATTCAATTCCTTTGTGCCTATTCCTACCTCCCATAATGGCATACAGCACCCTTGGGTTCCTGGTGAGCTACATTCCGCCTCATTTGTTTTCATCCGCCATGATGAAAAACAACATACTCTTCGGCCCCCTTACAATGGTCGATTCCGCCATTTGGAACAGGGAGAAAAGACTTTTAACGTGTCTCTGTATATTGCTTTAAAATGGCCCACCAAGATTTGAAGGATTCTGCTTCACCACATGAGCACGAGAGTGAAATACTGAAAACAAATCTGGACAGGCCAGAGGCACCTGCTCTTCCTCTACCCATGGAACCAAAAACCTGAGGCAAGCAGCTGGTCTGAGCTCTGGACAGGTTCACAATGCTGGTTTTATTGAATTTTGGTGGGGAGGGGGGCTGTGCAGAATAGTTTCATATGATATGGCCTGAGAGGAGCAGATGTGAGTCTGTCCATTCAAGACCCAGGGTTGCATCAGTCTTCCTCTGGTATCTCGTCCACAGCCTTTCCAACATGGGTGCCCTGAGTTGGCATCACCTGATGGAGTTCTTGAAGCACTTGCAAGCCTCCACACGATGTCAACATGTTGGTCCAGATTGTGGAGGTGTGTAGGGTAATGTAATTGGTGGAAACGTACAGAATTCACAACCACCGATGTTGGGTTGGAGTTTACTTTAAGAGGCTGATCTGTCATGATATGGTATTACATAAAAGACTTAGCATGCTTTGTGTTCAGATTTGGGAGTTCAATAAATGTGTTGTTATTAAACTTAAGTTCCATTAAACCTAAAATGCCTCACGTTGTTTTATTTGAGAAAACCTACAAGGTCAAGGTCTGGGAGAGATCAGCTCTGATGAATTCATTTGGGGGTTGGGTAGAGACGTAGGATTGAGGAGCCAGATCACGTACTCCTGCTCCTGTTTTCCAGTGTTATAGGGTCATAAAGTCATAAAACACAACAGCACAGAAACAGGCCCTTTGGCCCATATTGTCCATGCGGAACTATTAATCTGCCTAGTTTCATCGACTCGCACACTTTAAGCCCCTCCTATCCATGTATCTATACAAATTTCTTATAAATATTAAAATTGAAAGCATGTTTACCATTTTCAATGGAGTTCATCCCACACTCTTACTACCCTCTGAGTGAAGAACCCTTTCATGTTAATCTTAAACATTTCAAATTTCAGACTTACCCTATGACTACGAGTTGTAGTCTCACCCAACCTCAGCGGAAAAAGCCTGCTTGCATTTAACTTCTCTATATCCCTCATAATTTTGTATACCTCTATCAAATTTCCTCTCACTTTCCTGAAACTCTAGGGAATAATGTTCTAACCTTTTCAACCTTTCCCTGTAACTCAGATCCTCAAGGATTGGCAATATCCTTGTAAATTTTCTCTGCACTCATTCAAACTTCTTGACATCATTCCTATAGTAGGTGACCAAACCTCGCACACATGTCTGCATTAAATTTCATTGATCATTTTTCAATCCATATTATTCGGCTAGTCCAGATTCCACGGTAGGCTTTGATAATCTCCCTGTACAATGTACTGTGTATGTTAATCAAAATGGCTTCTTTGTTTTGTTAAGAGTAGGAATGCTTCTTTGTATGATAAGTGCTTTGTCTCGCAGTTGTTTAGCTTTAGACTTGCTGATATCGGGATTGTATTCATTTGTTGACCAATGGGGAATGTTATTTTGTCTTGTGAGGCTGGGAGCTTGAACGTTTTCGCGGTCTTTTCAGGAGAGTCAGGAAGAAGACGCCGAGGAAGGTTGACGTGTGCTGCACTGCTCAGTCGACCACCCGGGTGGTCCCAGGTGCAAGGTCATGGAGGTCGGAGGAAAGTGATGAAGGATCGAATGGTTCGATGGTTGAGCTCCAACGATGTGCACTAAACTGACTGAACTTTGATAAGTTGGCGTCTTTTATTTTATTTTATTTTCCTTCATATATATTGTATTGCATAGTACTCTTTTAGTTTTAGTAAAATCTTTAAAGTGTATTCCATAACAGTATCTGGTGTGAGTTTGATATTGTGTGTGTGCTCGTGGCATAAACTTGATTCTCACAGCACCTGTGTGTACGGGAGGTGGGATTGGTGTGTGGCTGGATCTCCTTTTCCCCTAGACATATACCAGCCTGTTGGGAAAGTGTTACATTCCTCATTGTTCACTGCAACTTTATTTTTGATACTATCTGAAAACTTGCTGATTCAATTTATCACACTATTATCCAGGTCATTGATATAGATGACAAACAACAACTGACCCAGGTCCAATCTCTGCAGCGCACCATTCGTCACGGGTTTCCAGTCAGAGAGGCAACCATCTACTACCACTTTTTGTCTTGTGCCACGAACCTAATGTCTGACCCAATTTACTACCTGATCTTAAGTGACAAGTTACTGAATCTTCTTGATTAATCTCTCATGCAAGATCTTGCCAAAGGTTTTGCTAAAGTCCATTGAGACACCATCCACTGCCTTGTCTTCAACAATTATCCTGGTGACTATTCAAAAAAACATCTGTAAGATTCGTTAGACATGACCTACCATGCAGAAAGCCATGTTGACTATTCATAATATATCCCTGTCTATCCAAACACTTGTATATTCTGTCCCTTTGAGTACCTACCAATAAAATAATCACAAGAAGTTCTGCAGATGATGGAAATCCAGAGCAACACACACACACACACACACACACACACACACACACACACTGCTGGAGGAACTCAGCAGGTCAAACAGCATCTATGGACATGGATAAATAGATTAACTTACTCATTACTGATATCAGGCTCACTGGCATATCATTTCTCGACTTATTCTTGAGCCTTTTGTGGACAAAGGAACAAAATTAACTATCATTAAATTCTCATGCACCTCACAGGGCTAAGGACATTTTAAATATCTCTGCTAGGATCCCTGCAATTTTTGCACTTGCATCCCATAGGGTCTGAGAGAGCAGCTTGTCAGGCCCTAGACATTTCTCTACCTTAATTTGCCTCAAGACAGCAGTCACCTCTTCCTGTGTAATCTTGATGCAGTCCATGACCTCATTGCTGTTTTGCCTCACATCTCCAGACTCTGTGTCCATCTCCTGAGTAGATGCTGATGCAAAAAATCCGGTTATGATATCCCCCATCTCTTTTGTCTTCATGCATAGATGACCTCTCTGTTCTTCCAGAGAACCAACTCTGTCTGTTGTATGCTTTTGCTCTGAATACACCTGAGAAGCACTTGGGATTCTCCTTCACCTAGCCTGGTAGTGCAGCCTCATGCCTTCATTTTCTTCTTAATAACACATACAAAATGCTGGAGGAATTCAGAGGATCAGGCAGTAACTATGAAAATGAATAAACAGTCAACATTTTTGGGCCAAGACCCTACTTCAGGACTGTAGGATTGAAATGCATGAGGAAATATGCCAGAATAAAATGGTAGGGAGAGGGGAAGCAGGATAGCTAGAAGATGATAGGTGAAGCCAGGAGGATAGGAAAGATAAGGGCTGGAGAGGAAGGAATCTGTTCAGAGAGGAGAGTGGACTGTAGGAGAAATAGAAGAAGGAGGTGATAGGTAGGTGAGAGAAGGTAAGGGGCCAGAGTGCGGAATAGAAGAGGGAAGAGGAGAGAATTACTTTTTTGCCAGAAGGAGAAATTGCTATTCACACTATCAGGTTGGAGGATACTCAGAAGGAAAGTAGAATGTTGCTTCCCCATCCTGAAGGTGGCCTCATTGTGGTACATGAGGAGGCCTTGGACTGACACATCGGAATAAGAATGGGAATCAAAATTAAAATCATTGACCACTGGGAAGGTCCACTTTTGGTGGATGGAGCAGAGTTGCTCGATACAGTGGTCCTCCAATTTACGACAGGTCTCCCCGATGTAGAGGAGGTTGCATTGGAAACATTGGACACAATACAAGATCCCAGCAGATGCATAGGTGAAGTGTTGCCCCACCTGGAAGGACTGTGTATCACTAAAAATAAAAAAAAAGTGTTTTAAAATACTTTTGTTATCTGCAATCATCACCTCTTTAGTAGGGAGGGGGGAACCATCATTGAACTAGTGGGTATTGGCAGCTAAACTTACCATGGAGGATCAACAGAGAAGTGATCTAGCCTTTAAAGAGTTGATGGCTACAGTATAGCTTCCCTTGAGGGAAGGTTACAGTGAGGGGTCTTGTAGCTGATTATATTGGATAGGACTTAAGACTCTGAGTTTAGAACTTCACAGACAGCAAACTCAATACAATCACAAAACAAGCGTCTCACTGGACCTGTGCATACTGTACATATATTTGTGACTATGACTATAAACTCAGCTTTAACTATATACATTGCAATTAGCAGGAGATAAATCTCTAGGTGAAAGGATCATAACTCGTTAGTAATCTATCTGTAGAAATAGATACAATTGTTAATATTATAGCTCTGGCTGCTTGATTTTAGGTAAGCAAGTATACTAAGTGAAACAGAGAGAATATGGTGGCATGGTGTTAAGATACACAATTATTGTGATATGATTGCTGGAATCAGAGTAGCTCTTTCAATATTTCTGTAATGTGAATGGAACTCTGAACTCTGCTCCAGAGGCTCCCATGTTTCGATATTTCTGAAGATTGACAGGGATTTCACTTTTCTCTCATACTCTGACCAGAGCTCCCTTTCACTGCTGGATCTTCCATTCTTTTTATTGCTTCTTTTAATCAGCATGCACTTGGAAATTTCCTCTCCAAAGTTTTTGAGCTGGCCCAATGAGCAGGTCATTGTCCTCTATGAAAAATAAGTGAAGAGAAGCAGGAGAGCGAAGTCACTCCGAGAATGAGCCAACATGGCAGACGAATGCAAATCCATCTCTTCTGCTATTGGTCCAACTGCATTTGTTCACAGGTGGCTTTTTACTTCCATGTTGACTAACACATAACTTCTTACAAGAAGAAAAGTGTGATAGGTGCATGGAAAAACACAACTAACTTGCAGCTTTCTCTTTAATTTTTATAACATTCTGACTTGGAAATTCATCACCATTTCTTTGTCATCTCTAGGTCTAGACTGGTAATTCCATATCGAACAAATTTAGGACAGTTTTGGGACAGTGGCCGTTCAAAGGAGTTGACACATTGCACTATTTTCATAACAAATAAGAAGGGGAAATAAAACATAATCTCCGTGTGAAAGTTCACTATTCATTCCTGTCAACAATGGAGGTGGAGGACACAGTAATTTGGTGTCTACATTTATGCAATAAAACTATTGCTATTTTCATCAATTTGGCAGGATACAAAACTTTATCTTTCGAGAAATAGCAGAAAAGTAAATGTAATCAAACTGACACTATTCATTTCTTGACAACCACATGCAGAATAACCTGAGCACACATTTCAAATGGCTGATGCAGCTGACAATCAATTCTCCTTTATACTGACATAAGTGGCTGACCCCATGCAGAAATACGGAAAAAAAAAACATTTCTGTTAAAACACACGAAAGTCTGCAAATACTAGGAATCCAAAGCAACACATAGAAAATGCTGGAGGAACTCAGCAGGTCAGGAAGCATCTATGGATATGAGTAAACAGTCAAGATTTCAGGCCGAGTTCCATCTTCAGGACCGGAAAGGAAAGGGGAAAGCAATGCCAGAATAAGAAGGTGAGGGATGGGAAGGAGGCTAGCTAGAAAGTGATAAAGTGAATCCAAGTGGGCGGGACAGTTCAAAGGCTGGAGAAGAAGGAATCTGATAGGAGAGGAGAGTGGACCTTAGGAGAAAGGGAAGATGGGAGAGACCCAGGGGGATGTGATATGCAGATGAGAAGTGATAAAAGACCAGACTGAGGAATAGAAGAGGGGAGAGGGAATGAAAATATATTTTCCAGAGGGAGAAATTGATAATCATGTCATCAGGTTGGAGGCTACCCAGATGGAATATAAGATGTTGTATCTCCACCCTGAGGGTGGCCTTATTTTGGAACAAGAGGAGGCTATGGACTGATATGTTGGAATGGGAATGGGATTCAGCATTAAAATGTTTGGCCAATGGGAAATTATTTTAAAAAGTTGGTTGAATGGACATAGCTCGTTAATGCTTTAGGAAGAATATTATTTCTGTTGTAGTTTGAATGAATGTTACAACTGGAACTCTAGAATTCTATTTAAATATAAAATTTTAAATGGCAGATGAAAACCCATAAGTATTAATAACATTGCAAACAAGTATAATAGAAGAAATTACCTCAAGACTTAAGTACATTTGCTGCATGTTACAAGATACTCCCTTGTACTTTATAATGAATTCAGAATAGTGTCCCGAACTAAGGTTGTCCTTGGTTATAGTGGACAACCATGACTTCTTTGTCTTTGCTCTCCATGGAGCGTTGCAGTACTGCTTTCCCGACTGTTGGATCTCACGTCGAGTCCACCAGAGCTGACGTTGCATGCTGGGTAGGCATGACCTGAACTGACTGGGGTACAAGACCACTGTCTCCCCTCGCCTGGTTTTAGCCCACCTGTCAAAGCAGTGCACCGGAACGTGGTCAAACAGCTACTTGTAGCCACAGGTGAGAGATGAGTGTCTGGTAGAGACCAATGGTGACCAGAGGTGCTACCCCTCCCTGTATACATGTAATAATAAACATAACAAAAATTACAGGGAAAAAAGGCAAAATAAAAGTATAATGCAAAGATAGCAATGCATTTTGAAACATTGCAAAAGGAAATGCCAAACTTATAATAACGGAAAACCAAGAGAGATAAAATTAAGAGTCTAAGAGCATGGTAGCTCTATCGGAAACAGAGTGTGAAAGAGGTGATTGGTTCAGAAATCTGATAACAGTGGGATGGAGCCGTCTTTAAATCTGGAAATCTGAACTTCCATGCTCTTGTCTTCTTCCAGAAGCAAGAGGTGGGATTGGCCATGGTGGCAGCTATCATTGATGATACTATTAGCCTTTCTGAAGGAACATACCATAAAGATAGACTAGATGGAAGGAAGTGATGAGCCTGTGACGGGTTGGGCTATTTATACCATTCCGTGTGGGTTCCATCAGTCCAGGGCCATACCTGTCTGAGTGGTAACCAATCAGAAAACTTGCTAAAGCACACCTGTAATAGTTCAAGTGAATTGATTACATTCACTGGTGAGAATTACAACCATGACATACAAATCTATTTGCTTCAGGACATTATCCTGGGATCAGTCACAAATATAACAAAACTTAGAAGAGGAAATGTTCATGGTCCATAATGGCCTGTGAATGCTGCTGAAACACATAAAAGGTTTTGACCTATGGGAAACTAGTCTGGTGTTTTAACTTTCTAATTAATTGACAGCAGTGATTATATGGTTAATTCATTGCTAATTACTATTTCATTCTGTAAATTGATGAGTGACAGAAGAAAACTGAACTGCAAGTCTACTTCTTATTTCTCCCATGCATTAAAAATTCATTTTAATGATATAATTCCCATTTTTATTGACAAGTACAATATATAAATCAACTCTGTGTTAAAAACATAGCATAACTTTCAGAAATACTGCAAAACACTTACCTTGCAATTTAAGTCTAATTTTAACATGACATAGACACTCCACTTTGGTCTGAGTGTTTACCTTGTGAATATAATATCCTTAAATATACCAACATGCAACAAGTAAAGTAAAACAGATCTCTTATTTGCCCATCAGTAAACTTATCTAAATAAACAATGTCAACAACCTGGACCTTGAACTGTACGGAACACTGGGTGTCAGTTGGACCCTTGAGAAAACATTCAGCTAGCGAATTCAGGACCACCTCAGGAATCTATCCTTGTCACCAAATATAGACACCAGAGCCACAGGCTATTCAGCCTGCAAATTCCAGCTGACTCCCACCAGAAAAATCCCCTTTTCCACTCGCTTCTCATTTTGGGGCAGCATGGTGAGGGTTAGCACAATGCTTTACAGTATAACTGACCCGAGTTCAATTCCCACTACAGCCTGTAAGGAGTTTGCATGTTCTCCCCGTGATCACGTGGGTTTCCTTGGGGTGCTCTGGTTCCCTCCCACGATCAAAAGGTGTACTAGTTGGTTGGTTAATGACCAATTTTTAAAAATTGTTCTGTGATTAGGCTAGAATTAAATTGCAGGATATCTGGGTGGTGTGGCCTGAGAGGTAGAAAGTCCACCTCTGCACAGTAGTAAATAAACAAATAGAATGAGTGAACTTTTTTTAGGCATACCTTTAAACAAAAAATCCTGTCTGCTTTCATAGGCAATGTTAATGATGCAGTAATGGAAACTCAATATTTGCTCTAAGTGTACATTCACATTAATATCTGTAACAGGCACTCGACTTCAAAATGTGCTTCCATTAACCTCAGGACCAATTGAGCATCGATCATAAATGAAGCTTTCTCCTTGTGAATAACTGAGCGGCAAATCCTACGGTGCATTTACTCGTTCAGATTTTTGGGAATCTTACAGTCTTTTTACTGATTTAAGCATGATTTCATGCTTCATTTTCTCTGCAAGTTAATGTATTGTAATGCTAGGTCTCAGTCATCCTGCTGTTTTCTTAATTTCCTAATAAATTTATGTACAATTTGCTTTAGCCACTGATACATGTGGAAATTGATACCTTGTTACTTTTCATTAAAGAAAAACACAGCAAAGTAGTAATCACAGGTGACAAGTAACCTTCAAGTGGGAACCCATAATCACTCAGTCCAGAAATCAGCAGTACAACAATGTCTCGTTCACAAGGATGCATTGCACCTTGAATTCAGTATTAAGATTCAAACTGAATGAAATGCTGCTGATATTGGAAGTTCAGGCTACAAATGGTTACTGACATTTCAAAGAAATAGATGTTTATTGACATTTCTATCTTTGACAGAAATTAGGAAACAAATCATAGCTAGAGAAAGAAAAAATGCAATGTCAACCTTCGATTAAAAATATGTCATGTATAGTTGACTGTTGCTGAGTGTGCTTACTTCAAAGCCAAAGTCAAAGTAAAATTTATTATCAAAGTACATACAGGTTACAATACAGTACCTTGAGATTCATTTTATTGAAGGCATTTACAATAGAATTTATGAAAAACTTTCCATAAAGAAAGACTAACAAGCAACAATTCTGCAAACTTAGACAAACTATGAAAATAAAAACAAAAATAAGACCAAACATGAGTTATAGAAAGAGAGTCTGTAGGTCTTAGGATCAGTTCAGTGTTGTGGTGAGAGAAGTTCTCCATGCTTGTTCAGGAACCTAATGGCTCTAGAATAATAGCTATTCCTAAACCTGGCAGTGTGTGACCTTAGGCTTCTGTAGCTTCAGCCTAATTGTAGTAGCGAGAAGAAAAGAATGATTGGATGGTGAAGATCTTCGCTTTCCCATGGCAATGCTCCAGGTGGGGTGTCCTTTGTTTGTAAATGACTTGGGCTGTCTCCACCATTTTCAGTAACCCTTTTCCATTCTTGAGCACTGGCATTTTCATAGCTGGCCATGATTCAAACAGGATACTCTCCACTGTGCATCTATAAAAGAAAATCAAAAATTTGATGACGTGCTGAATCTACACAAACTTCAAGGAGAGGTGTTGTCTTGCCTCCTCTGTAAATGACACAGGCTAATCATTAGTTATGATAAATCTGTGTTGTGTATTTAATATTTCAATAATATTTGAAAAACCCCAGACTTCCATGTCTTCTTTTGAATTAGTTAATTGGTTGAAGTTTCAAAACATAACACTCTCCATCTCTGATCTCTTTTGTCATCCAGCTTCTTCCTCCGGTAGTTGCCAATCAGCACTTCAGCTTTGCTGATGTTGAGTTGTTATTTAAAGTCGGCCCATATTGAGTTGTTATTGCAGCACCATTCAACCAGATTTTTAATCTCCCTCCTGTATATTGATTCATCAGCATCTTTGGTTCAGCCTACAACATTGGGATCATTAACAATCTTAGCCACACAATTTTTAGGTAAAAAAAAGGACTAAAACAACAAGTTAAGCACACAGCCTTGCGGTGCACTTGAACTGACAGTGATTATGGAGATGTTGTTGCCAATCTGTACTAACTGTATGTATCTGTAATTCCGGTGCATGATACTTTTCTTCATTATAAAAGACTGCCAAAGAAATGGTGTAAAATATTTATGCTTTAAAAAAGCAGTTGGTGGGCTGCTGGTGACTAGTGGTGTCCAGATTGCATGTTTTTATATTATTCGAGGGGTGATTGATAAGTTTGTGGCCTAAGGTAGAAGGAGGTGAGTTATCCAGCTCTTGTTACGTGCACATGCAGTTCAACTCTTTGAGTGATTATGCAGAAAGTTTGAAATTAATAACTCATTGGTAAATAACATCAAGGGTGATTGTTAAGTTTGTGGCATAAGGTAGAAGGAGATGAGTTATTAAGGCCACAAACTTATCAATCACCCCCCATATGTCAATGACTTAGATGATGGAATTGATGCCTTTGTAGCAAAGTTTGTAGATGATATGAAGATAGATAGTGGGGCAGGAAATTTTTAAAAAGCAGAGAGGCTACAGAAGAACTTACAGTAGGAAAATAGGCAAAGAAGTGGCAGATGATCATGCACTTCAGTAGAAAAAGTAAAAGGTTAGACTATTTTCTAAATGGAGAGAAAATTCAAAAATCGGAGGTACAAAGGAACTTGGGATTAATCTGCAGCATGATTCAGTGATGTTAGCATTTCATGTGGACTAGAATATAAAAGCAAGGATGCAATGCTGAGGCTTTATAAGGCATTGGTCACATGGCATTTGGAGTATTGTGAGCATCTTAATCTCCTTTTCTATGAAAGGATATGTTGACATTGGAGAGTGTTCAAAGGAGGTTCACAAAAATGAGTCCTGGATTGGAAGGTTTTTTATATGAAGAGAGTTGTTGTTTTTGAGCTTGAACTCACTGAAGTTCAGAAGAATGAGGGATGACCTTATTGAAATCTATCAAGTGCTGAAAGGCCTTAATAGACTGGATATGGAGAGGATGTTTCCTATGGTGGGGGAGTCTAAGACGAGAGGACGCAGACTCCGAATAGAGGAGTACCCATTTAGAATAGAGATGAGGTGGAATTTCTTTAGCCAAAGAGTGGTGAATCTGTGAAATTCATTGTCACATGTGGCTGCGGAGCCCAAGAGGTTGGGTAAATTCAAGGCAGAAGTGGATTGATCTTTGATTAGTCAGGATATAAAGGGATATGGGGAGAATGCAGGAATTTGGGGCTGAGAGGAAAGATAGATCAGCTGTGACAAAATGGTAGAGCAGACTTGATAGGCCAAATGGCCTATCTTATGATCTTAATCGGTATGCAGCAAATTGACCATTTCATTAGCAGGTAATCCATATTTTCATTTCCAAAGCTAAATAAGTAGAAGTGACAAATTGACATGCATTATGTTTGTATTAAAACTAGATCAAAATAATTAATGTTCACATTTAATTCTGGGTATCCTTAGGGTTATCAATTTATTTGCGCTGAAACTAAGTTCCTTATTTTTCTGTATTAAAATTGTCCATTAAAATCTAAATTTTGCAAAGATATTTTAAGGCTCATCTCCTCTATAATCATCAGGTTCAGGAACAGTTTTTACCCCCTCAACCATCAGGCTGTTGAACCAGAGGGAATAACTTAACTTCACTGAATTTTTCCCACAACATCTGGAGAGATTTTCAAGGATGCTTCATCTAATGTTCTTGATACTTATTGCATATTTATTTATTTGCACAGTGGGTGTTTGTCTATCCTGTTGGGTGCAGTCTTCCATTGATTCTACTGTATTTCTTGGATTTACTGTATTTCTTGTGTATGCTCTCAAGAAAACAAATCTCAGGGCTGAATATGGTGATATGCAGAATATACTTTGATAATAAATTTACTTTTGACTTTGAACTTTTATGGGACCTTTATCTTAATGTTTAGTAGTGAAGTGAATAATACATTTTGTCCACACTTTCACAACCCTCTCCTATTTAATATTATTCAATCTAAAGTTAATCTAATGTCAGTAGCTTATTTTATACCAATTTCAAATGAGAAATACTATATACAAACAGTGTACATAGTAATTTCATCATTTGCTCCAAAGATTCAAGATTCAAGATTGTTTAATGTTGTTTTCAGTATCCACGTGTAAATTATAATGAAGTAATTGTTACTCCAATTCTGATGCAGTACAATAAGATACAGGACAGAATAATAAAAAATACAAAATATATATAGACACATAAAGTATTTTATACAGGTAGATTGATTGTATGTCCATGAAGTGACACTAGGCACACGAATGTCTGTACACAAGGTGACTCTGACAGGAAATGATAAAGTAACACTCTGGGGGATTTGGAGCTCTATTGTGAGTTAGTGGGTGGAGATGTTGATCAGCCTTAGTGCTTGAGAAAAGTAGCTGGTTTTGAATCTGGCGGTCCTAGCATGGATGATATGTAACCTCCTCCCTGATGGAACTGGGACAAACAGTTAATGAGCAGGGTAGTAGCCTTTGGGATGTTACTGGCCCTTTTCTGCCTCCTTTATGTATATATATATCTCCTTGACAGCAAGTAGGCTAGTGCTGGTGATGCATTGGGCAGTTTTGAGTACTCATTGTAGAGACTTTCTATCCACGTTAGTGCAGTTTCTGTATCATGCAGTGAGGTAGCATGTTAGGTACACATCTATAGAGGGATGTGCGGATAGATTTGTGTAGTCCAGCTTCTATCAGCCTCCTCAGAATGTAAAGGCATTGATGAGCTTTCCTGATAATGTAGAATATGTTTTGGATCTATGAGAAGTTGTGTAAGATGCGTAATCCAGCATTTTGAAAGTGCTCGCAGTATCCACTGCTGTGCCGCTGTTGGAAATGGGGGTGTGAGTTCTCCTAAAGTGATAACCTTTACTGCAAAGTCCTGATGTGCAATATAGCAAATGGAAATTATCTCAGCAGTTAATCAATCTTAACCATAAATATTTGTTTCATTAGTAATATTTTAGGATGCTATAAATAACTTAAAATCAACAAAAAATGCTTTAAGGGAACACGAGTACAAAGGCAGAGTGAATATAATCAGCTACCATATTGTTCATGACATTATCATGGATGTGAGGTAGTTCTTTGAAAATACACCGAGCAAATAAATTATTGCATCCATTAGTATGAATCTCGGCGCTTCAACCAACAACCTCTCTTAACCTTTCATGGGTAAACATATTCAAAGCATGGCTAAACTGAAGCAGGGGGAATGCTGCATTGAAGGGATCAGCATCTGATGAGATAAAAAAAGATGTTCAAATGAGTTTCAAGAGAGGAAAGTATTAATATACCTTCTCATCAGAATTACTCTGTGGAGCTGCTGTGAATGAAAGCTGTAATTGCTAATTTTACCTTGAGTCACCTCTCATTTGGTCACCTTTCTTGCCTTAAAACTCTTCCTCAGTAGGTGTAAACTCTTTCCCAGACACTGTCTAGCTGCACAGGACAACGCTTCACTGATCACCCAAGTATTGATCTTCTATCTGTGATTGCATCCAGGCTATCCAAGGAAGAAACAGTGTACTACTAATTCTGAGTGAGTGGTAAGTTTCAGCAGCTGGAAAATTTAACACATTCTCTTCCCACATTTCCTCCCGTCTGATTCTGCATTCAGCAGCTCTTCAATTTCCTATTGTATTTTATGTCAAGTCATTGTTCTTCTCTCTGCCTAAACCTCCTTTCTATTTAAAAATAAAACTGTAGCGTCATGTCCACTTTTTGTCTTTGACGTGTCCTGTCCTGTGGACTTACAATATATTCAGTGTCCACATTATTAGATATCTCCAGTACTAATAAAGTGACCACAGAGTAGATATTCATGGTTTTCTGCAGCTGTAACCCACCCATTTCAAAGTTCGATGTCCTGTGTATCCAAAAAAGCTCTTCTGCACACACTGTTGTAATGCGTGGTTATTTGAGTTGCTGTCGTTTTCCTGTCAGCTTGAAGCAGCCTGGCCATTCTCCTCCGATCTCTCTCTTTAATAAGATATTTTCAACCACAGAACTGCTGCTCACTAGATTTTTTTTGTTTTTCACACTATTCTCTGTAAACTCTAGTGAGTGTTGTATGTGAAAATTCCAGGAATCTGCAGTTCCTGAGATAATCAGACCACACCGAATGCCACCGACAATCATTCTACAGCTGAAATCACTTAGATCACATTTCTTCCCCATTCTGATGTTTGGGCGAAAGAACAAATGAACCTCTTGATCATTTTGCATGCTTTTATGTAATAAGCTGTTGCCAGATGATTGGCTGAATTGATATGTGCATTGACGAGCAGGTGTACAAGTGTACCTAATGAAGAGTCAACTGAGTTTAGAGTCCATTATTATGGGACCTAGAGAGGTAATATTTGGCAGGAGTGGAGAAAATATACACTTATTCCTTGATACTTCAATCCTGGAATCAAAAGAATCTTCCTCTTCTAAAATAGAAAATGCTTCAAACTTCACTAGAAATGACCAATTGTTCAGTATTCTGTGACAGGCAGCATATTTGCATTCCCAATTTTATGGTACAGGTGATGAGATGGAAATATGTCCCTTCAGACCCTGCTGACTGAATGACGATGAGAAAACCTGTGAATATTTCACAACATTCTCACTCCGCATGCATTCTTACAGATGTAACTTCGATGATCTATTCCCTGAAGCATCAGGACTTGCTTGACCTAGGAGAATTTTGAAAAATTGCCTTTCAAACAATCTTGTTTTATGTAAAAACATACTCAGTACACTCATGTTTTACATCAGATTTATCATTGTTTCTGCCCCATCCAGGTATAACAGTTGCATGGTTCATACAGAGACCCCAGAGTCAGAATCAGGTTTATTATCGCCGGCAGGTGACATGAAATTTGTTAAATTTGTTAACTTAGCAACAGCAGTTCAATGCAATACACAATCTAGCAGAGAGAAAAAAAACTAATAGAAATAAAATACAGCATAATAAATAAACAAGTAAATCAATTATGTATATTGATTAGATATTAGAAAGTTTAAAAACAAAAATACTGTATATTAAAATAAAGTGAGGCAGTGTCCAAAGCTTCAATGTCCATTTAGAAATCAGAATAGCAGATCGGAAGAAGCTGTTCCTGAATCGCTGACTGTGTGCCTTCAGGCTGTTGTTACTCCTACCTGATGGTAACAGTGAGAAAAGGGCATGCCCTGGGTGCTGGAGGTCCTTAATAATGGACGCTGCCTTGCTGAGACACCGCTCCTTGAAGGTATCCTGGTATTTTGTAAGTTAGTACCCAAGATGGAGCTGATGAGATTTATAACCTTCTGCAGCTTCTTTCAGACCTGTGCAGTAGCCCCTCCATATCGGATAGTGAAAAAGCCTGTCAGAATGTTCTCCACGATACAACTATAGAAGTTTTTGAGTGTATTTCTTGACATGCCAAATCTCTTCAAACACCTAATAAAGTATGGCCACTGTCTTACCTACATTATAACTACATTGATGTGTTGGGACCAGGTTAGATCATCAGAGATCTTAAGATCAAGGAGCTTGAAGCTGCTCTTTCTCTCCACTTCCGATCCTCTATGAGGACTAGCATGTGTATCATAAGGTAGTCGTTGAGAGCAGACCTAAGTGCAAGACACAGACACTGAAGTACTAGGGAAAGGACCAGGTGTGTCGGAAAGCAGCGGGAGTGGGGGTGAAACAAAGCTGGACAAGACGCAGGCCCTGGATGAGACCAGGACTCAAGATCTGGGCTATGACTTGGACATGGACCTGGAAACACCTTGGAGCCTTGGACACTGACCTGGAAACCCCGCGGAGCCTTGGACACGGACCTGGAAACTCCTCGGAGCCTTGGACACGGACCTGGAACCCCCTCGGAGCCTTGGACACTGACCTGGAAACCTCTCGGAGCCTTGGACACTGACCTGGAAACCCCTCGGAGCCTTGGACACTGACCTGGAAACCCCTCGGAGCCTTGGACACTGACCTGGAAACCCCTCGGAGCCTTGGACACGGACCAAAAACCCCTCGGAGCCTTGGACACTGACCTGGAAACCCCTCGGAGCCTAGGACACGGACCTGGAAACCCCTCGGAGCCTAGGACACGGACCTGGAAACCCCTCGGAGCCTAGGACACGGACCTGGAAACCCCTCGGAGCCTTGGACACGGACCTGGAAACCCCTCGGAGCCTTGGACATGGACCTGGAAACCTCTCGGAGCCTTGGACACGGACCTGGAAACCCCTCGGAGCCTTGGACATGGACTGGAAATCCCTCGGAGCCTTGGACAAAGACCTGGAAACCCCTCGGAGCCTTGGACACGGACCTGGAAACCTCTCGGAGCCTTGGACACGGACCTGGAAACCCCTCGGAGCCTTGGACAGACCTGGAAACCCCTCGGAGCCTTGGACATGGACCTGGAAACCTCTCGGAGCCTTGGACACGGACCTAAAACCCCTCGGAGCCTTGGACATGGAACCGAAACCCCTCGGAGCCTTGAACATGGACTGGAAATCCCTCGGAGCCTTGGACACGGACCTGGAAACTCCTCGGAGCCTTGGACACGGACCTGGAAACTCCTCGGAGCTTTGGACACGGACCTGGAAACTCCTCGGAGCCTTGGACACGGAACTGGAAACCCCTCGGAGCCTTGGACATGGACCTGGAAACTCCTTGGAGCCTTGGACACGGACTGGAAATCCCTCGGAGCCTTGGACACGTACCTGGAAACCCCTCAGAGCCTTGGACATGGACCTGGAAACCCCTCGGAGCCTTGGACACGGACCAAAAACCCCACGGAGCCTTGGACATGAACTGGAAACCCCTCGGAGCCTTGGACACGGACCTGGAAACCCCTCAGAGCCTTGGACACGGACCAAAAACCCCTCGTTGCCTTGGACACGGACCTGGAAACCACTCGTTGCCTTGGACACGGACTGGAAACCCCTCGTTGCCTTGGACACGGACCAAAAACCCCTCGGAGCCTTGGACACGGACTGGAAATCCCTCGGAGCCTTGGACACGGACCTGGAAACCTCTCGGAGCCTTGGACACGGACCTGGAAACCTCTCGGAGCCTTGGACACGGACCAAAAACCCCTCGGAGCCTTGGACACAGACATGGAAATCCCTTGGAGCCTTGGACATGGACCTGGAAACCCCTCGGAGCCTTGGACACGGACCAAAAACCCCTCGGAGCCTTGGACACGGACTGGAAACCCCTCGGAGCCTTGGACACGGACCTGGAAACCTCTCGGAGCCTTGGACACGGACCAAAAACCCCTCGGAGCCTTGGACACGGACTGGAAATCCCTCGGAGCCTTGGACACGGACCTGGAAACCTCTCGGAGCCTTGGACACGGACCTGGAAACCTCTCGGAGCCTTGGACATGAACTGGAAACCCCTCGGAACCTTGGACATGAACTGGAAACCCCTCGGAGCCTTGGAGACGGACCTGGAAACCCCTCGGAGCCTTGGACACGGACCTGGAAACCACTCGGAGCCTTGGACACGGACCTGGAAATCCCTCGGAGCCTTGGACATGAACTGGAAACCCCTCGGAGCCTTGGAGACGGACATGGAAACCCCTCGGAGCCTTGGACACGGACCTGGAAACTCCTCAGAGCCTTGGACACGGACCTGGAAACCCATCGGAGCCTTGGACACGGACCTGGAAACCCCTCGGAGCCTTGGACATGGACCTGGAAACTTCTCGGAGCCTTGGACATGGACCTGGAACCCCCTCGGAGCCTTGGACACGGACCTGGAAACCTCTCGGGGCCTTGGACATGGACCTGGAAACCCCTCGGAGCATTGGACACCATCCTGGAACCCCCTCGGAGCCTTGGACATGGACCTGGAAACCCCTCGGAGCCTTGGACACGGACCTGGAAACCCCTCGGAGCCTTGGTCATGGACCTGGAAACCCCTCGGAGCCTTGGACACGGACCTGGAAACCCCTCGGAGCCTTGGACACGGACCTGGAAACCCCTCGGAGCCTTGGACACAGACCTGGAAACCCCTCGGAGCCTTGGACACGGACCTGGAAACCCCTCGGAGCCATGGACACGGACCTGGAAACCTCTCGGAGCCATGGACACGGACCTGGAAACCCCTCGGAGCCTTGGACACGGACCAAAAACCCCTCGGAGCCTTGGTCACAGACCTGGAACCCCTCGAAGCCTTGGACACGGACCTGGAAACCCCTCAGAGCCTGGGACACCATCCTGGTAACCTCTCGGAGCCTTGGACACGGACCTGGACCACCTCGGAGCCTTGGACACGGACCTGGAACCCCCTCGGAGCCTTGGACATGGACCTGGAAACCCCTCAGTGCCTTGGACATGAACTGGAAACCCCTCGGAGCCTTGGAGATGGACCTGGAAACCCCTCGGAGCCTTGGACATGGACCTGGAAACCCCTCGGAGCCTTGGACACGGACCTGGAAACCCCTCGGAGCCTTGGACATGGACCTGGAAACCCCTCGGAGCCTTGGACACAGACCTGGAAGCTCCTCGGAGCCTTGGACACGGACCTGGAAACTCCTCAGAGCCTTGGACACAGACCTGGAAACCCCTCAGAGCCTTGGAGACGGACCTGGTAACCTCTCGGAGCCTTGGACACGGACCTGGAAACCCCTCGGAGCCATGGACACGGACCTGGAAACCTCTCGGAGCCATGGACACGGACCTGGAAACCCCTCGGAGCCTTGGACACGGACCAAAAACCCCTCGGAGCCTTGGACACGGACCTGGAAACCCCTCGGAACCTTGGACATGGACCTGGAAACCCCTCGGAGCCTTGGACATGAACTGGAACCCCCTCGGAGCCTTGGACACGGACCTGGAAACCCCTCGGAGCCTTGGACTCAGACTGGAAATCACTCGGAGACTTGGACATGGACCAAAAACCCCTCGGAGCCTTGGACACGGACTGGAAACCCCTCGGAGCCTTGGATACAGACCTGGAAACCCCTCGGAGCCATGGACACGGACCTGGAAACACCTTGGAGCCTTGGACACGGACCAAAAACCCCTCGGAGCCTTGGACACGGACCTGGAAACCCCTCGGTGCCTTGGACACGGAACTGGAAATCCCTCGGAGCCTTGGACACGGACCTGGAAACCCCTCGGAGCCTTGGACACGGAGCTGGAAACCTCTTGGAGCCTTGGACACGGACCTGGAAACAGCTCGGAGCCTTGGACATGGACCTGGAAACTCCTCAGAGCCTTGGACACAGACCTGGAAACTCCTCAGAGCCTTGGACACCATCCTGGAAAACTCTCAGAGCCTTGGACATGGACCTGGAAACCCCTCGGAGCCTTGGACACGGACCTGGAAACCCCTCGGAGCCTAGGACACGGACCTGGAACCCCACAGAGCCTTGGACATGAACTTGAACCCTCTCGGAGCCTTGGACACGGACCTGGAAACCCCTCAGAGCCTTGGACATGAACTGGAAACCCCTCGGAGCCTTGGAGATGGACCTGGAAACCCCTCGGAGCCTTGGACATGGACCTGGAAACCCCTCGGAGCCTTGGACACGGACCTGGAAACCCCTCGGAGCCTTGGGCATGGACCTGGAAACCCCTCGGAGCCTTGGACACAGACCTGGAAACTCCTCGGAGCCTTGGACACGGACCTGGAAACTCCTCAGAGCCTTGGACACAGACCTGGAAACCCCTCGGAGCCTTGGACACGGACCTGGTAACCTCTCGGAGCCTTGGACACGGACCTGGAAACCCCTCGGAGCCATGGACACGGACCTGGAAACCTCTCGGAGCCATGGACACGGACCTGGAAACCCCTCGGAGCCTTGGACACGGACCAAAAACCCCTCGGAGCCATGGACGGACCTGGAAACCCCTCGGAGCCTTGGACATGGACCTGGAAACCCCTCGGAGCCTTGGACATGAACTGGAACCCCCTCGGAGCCTTGGACACGGACCTGGAAACCCCTCGGAGCCTTGGACTCCGACTGGAAATCACTCGGAGCCTTGGAAAGGGACCAAAAACCCCTCGGAGCCTTGGACACGGACTGGAAACCCCTCGGAGCCTTGGATACAGACCTGGAAACCCCTCGGAGCCTTGGACACGGACCTGGAAACCCCTTGGAGCCTTGGACACGGACCAAAAACCCCTCGGAGCCTTGGACACGGACCTGGAAACCCCTCGGTGCCTTGGACACGGACTGGAAATCCCTCGGAGCCTTGGACACGGACCTGGAAACCCCTCGGAGCCTTGGACACAGACCTGGAAACCCCTCGGAGCCTAGGACACGGACCTGGAAACCTCTTGGAGCCTTGGACACGGACCTGGAAACCCCTCGGAGCCTTGGACATGGACCTGGAAACTCCTCAGAGCCTTGGACAAGGACCTGGAAACTCCTGAGAGCCTTGGACACCATCCTGGAAAACTCTCGGAGCCTTGGACATGGACCTGGAAACCCCTCGGAGCCTTGGACATGGACCTGGAAACCCCTCGGAGCCTAGGACACGGACCTGGAACCCCACAGAGCCTTGGACATGAACTTGAACCCTCTCGGAGCCTTGGACACGGACCTGGAAACCCCTCAGAGCCTTGGACATGAACTTGAACCCTCTCGGAGCCTTGGACACGGACCTGGAAACCCCTCGGAGCCTTGGACACCATCCTGGTAACCTCTCGGAGCCTTGGAAACAGACCTGGAAATCCCTCGGAGCCTTGGACACGGACCTGGAAACCCCTCGGAGCCTTGGACACGGACCTGTAAACCCCTCGGAGCCTAGAACACGGACCTGGAACCCCACAGAGCCTTGGACATGAACTTGAACCCTCTCAGAGCCTTGGACACGGACCTGGAAACCCCTCAGAGCCTTGGACATGAACTTGAACCCTCTCGGAGCCTTGGACATGGACCTGGAAACCCCTCGGAGCCTTGGACACCATCCTGGTAACCTCTCGGAGCCTTGGAAACAGACCTGGAAATCCCTCGGAGCCTTGGACACGGACCTGGAAACCCCTCGGAGCCTTGGACATGAACTGGAAACCCCTCGGAGCCTTGGAGATGGACCTGGAAACCCCTCGGAGCCTTGGAGACAGACCTGGAAACCCCTCAGAACCTTGGACACGGACCTGGAAACTCCTCAGAGCCTTGGACGCCATCCTGGAAAACTCTCGGAGCCTTGGACACGGACCTGGAAACCCCTCGGAGCCATGGACACGGACCTGGAAACCTCTCGGAGCCATGGACACGGACCTGGAAACCCCTCGGAGCCTTGGACACGGACCAAAAACCCCTCGGAGCCTTGTTCACAGACCTGGAACCCCTCGAAGCCTTGGACACGGACCTGGAAACCCCTCAGAGCCTTGGACACGGACCTGTAAACCCCTCGGAGCCTAGAACACGGACCTGGAACCCCACAGAGCCTTGGACATGAACTTGAACCCTCTCAGAGCCTTGGACACGGACCTGGAAACCCCTCAGAGCCTTGGACATGAACTTGAACCCTCTCGGAGCCTTGGACACGGACCTGGAAACCCCTCGGAGCCTTGGACACCATCCTGGTAACCTCTCGGAGCCTTGGAAACAGACCTGGAACCCCTCGGAGCCTTGGACACGGACTGGAAATCCCTCGGAGCCTTGGACACGGACCTGGAAACCCCTCGGAGCCTTGGACACAGACCTGGAAACCCCTCGGAGCCTAGGACACGGACCTGGAAACCTCTTGGAGCCTTGGACACGGACCTGGAAACCCCTCGGAGCCTTGGACATGGACCTGGAAACTCCTCAGAGCCTTGGACACTGACCTGGAAACTCCTCAGAGCCTTGGACACCATCCTGGAAAACTCTCGGAGCCTTGGACATGGACCTGGAAACCCCTCGGACATGGACCTGGAAACCCCTCGGAGCCTAGGACACGGACCTGGAACCCCACAGAGCCTTGGACATGAACTTGAACACTCTCGGAGCCTTGGACACGGACCTGGAAACCCCTCAGAGCCTTGGACATGAACTTGAACCCTCTCGGAGCCTTGGACACGGACCTGGAAACCCCTCGGAGCCTTGGACACCATCCTGGTAACCTCTCGGAGCCTTGGAAACAGACCTGGAAATCCCTCGGAGCCTTGGACACGGACCTGGAAACCCCTCGGAGCCTTGGACACGGACCTGTAAACCCCTCGGAGCCTAGAACACGGACCTGGAACCCCACAGAGCCTTGGACATGAACTTGAACCCTCTCAGAGCCTTGGACACGGACTTGGAAACCCCTCAGAGCCTTGGACATGAACTTGACCCCTCTCGGAGCCTTGGACACGGACCTGGAAACCCCTCGGAGCCTTGGACACCATCCTGGTAACCTCTCGGAGCCTTGGAAACAGACCTGGAAATCCCTCGGAGCCTTGGACACGGACCTGGAAACCCCTCGGAGCCTTGGACATGAACTGGAAACCCCTCGGAGCCTTGGAGATGGACCTGGAAACCCCTCGGAGCCTTGGAGACAGACCTGGAAACCCCTCAGAACCTTGGACACGGACCTGGAAACTCCTCAGAGCCTTGGACGCCATCCTGGAAAACTCTCGGAGCCTTGGACACGGACCTGGAAACCCCTCGGAGCCATGGACACGGACCTGGAAACCTCTCGGAGCCATGGACACGGACCTGGAAACCCCTCGGAGCCTTGGACACGGACCAAAAACCCCTCGGAGCCTTGTTCACAGACCTGGAACCCCTCGAAGCCTTGGACACGGACCTGGAAACCCCTCAGATCCTTGGACACCATCCTGGTAACCTCTCGGAGCCTTGGACACGGACCTGGAACTACCTTGGAGCCTTGGACATGGACCTGGAAACCCCTCGGAGCCTTGGACATGAACTGGAAACCCCTCGGAGCCTTGGAGATGGACCTGGAAAACTCTCGGAGCCTTGGACACGGACCTGGAAACCCCTCGGAGCCATGGACACGGACCTGGAAACCTCTCGGAGCCATGGACACGGACCTGGAAACCCCTCGGAGCCTTGGACACGGACCAAAAACCCCTCGAAGCCTTGGACACGGACCTGGAAACCCCTCGGAGCCTTGGACATGGACCTGGAAACCCCTCGGAGCCTTGGAGATGAACTGGAACCCCCTCGGAGCCTTGGACTCAGACTGGAAATCACTCGGAGCCTTGGAAAGGGACCAAAAACCCCTCGGAGCCTTGGACACGGACTGGAAACCCCTCGGAGCCTTGGATACAGACCTGGAAACCCCTCGGAGCCTTGGACACGGACCTGGAAACCCCTTGGAGCCTTGGACACGGACCAAAAACCCCTCGGAGCCTTGGACACGGACCTGGAAACCCCTCGGTGCCTTGGACACGGACTGGAAATCCCTCGGAGCCTTGGACACGGACCTGGAAACCCCTCGGAGCCTTGGACACAGACCAGGAAACCCCTCGGAGCCTAGGACACGGACCTGGAAACCTCTTGGAGCCTTGGACACGGACCTGGAAACCCCTCGGAGCCTTGGACATGGACCTGGAAACTCCTCAGAGCCTTGGACAAGGACCTGGAAACTCCTCAGAGCCTTGGACACCATCCTGGAAAACTCTCGGAGCCTTGGACATGGACCTGGAAACCCCTCGGAGCCTTGGACATGGACCTGGAAACCCCTCGGAGCCTAGGACACGGACCTGGAAAACCCACAGAGCCTTGGACATGAACTTGAACCCTCTCGGAGCCTTGGACACGGACCTGGAAACCCCTCAGAGCCTTGGACATGAACTGGAAACCCCTCGGAGCCTTGGACACGGACCAAAAACCCCTCGGAGCCTTGTTCACAGACCTGGAACCCCTCGAAGCCTTGGACACGGACCTGGAAACCCCTCAGATCCTTGGACACCATCCTGGTAACCTCTCGGAGCCTTGGACACGGACCTGGAACTACCTTGGAGCCTTGGACATGGACCTGGAAACCCCTCGGAGCCTTGGACATGAACTGGAAACCCCTCGGAGCCTTGGAGATGGACCTGGAAACCTCTCGGAGCCTTGGACACGGACCTGGAAACCCCTCGGAGCCATGGACACGGACCTGGAAACCTCTCGGAGCCATGGACACGGACCTGGAAACACCTCGGAGCCTTGGACACGGACCAAAAACCCCTCGAAGCCTTGGACACGGACCTGGAAACCCCTCGGAGCCTTGGACATGGACCTGGAAACCCCTCGGAGCCTTGGACATGAACTGGAACCCCCTCGGAGCCTTGGACTCAGACTGGAAATCACTCGGAGCCTTGGAAAGGGACCAAAAACCCCTCGGAGCCTTGGAGACGGACTGGAAACCCCTCGGAGCCTTGGATACAGACCTGGAAACCCCTCGGAGCCTTGGACACGGACCTGGAAACCCCTTGGAGCCTTGGACACGGACCAAAAACCCCTCGGAGCCTTGGACACGGACCTGGAAACCCCTCGGTGCCTTGGGCACGGACTGGAAATCCCTCGGAGCCTTGGACACGGACCTGGAAACCCCTCGGAGCCTTGGACACAGACCTGGAAACCCCTCGGAGCCTAGGACACGGACCTGGAAACCTCTTGGAGCCTTGGACACGGACCTGGAAACCCCTCGGAGCCTTGGACATGGACCTGGAAACTCCTCAGAGCCTTGGACAAGGACCTGGAAACTCCTCAGAGCCTTGGACACCATCCTGGAAAACTCTCGGAGCCTTGGACATGGACCTGGAAACCCCTCGGAGCCTTGGACATGGACCTGGAAACCCCTCGGAGACTAGGACACGGACCTGGAACCCCACAGAGCCTTGGACATGAACTTGAACCCTCTCGGAGCCTTGGACACGGACCTGGAAACCCCTCAGAGCCTTGGACATGAACTTGAACCCTCTCGGAGCCTTGGACACGGACCTGGAAACCCCTCGGAGCCTTGGACACCATCCTGGTAACCTCTTGGAGCCTTGGAAACAGACCTGGAAATCCCTCGGAGCCTTGGACACGGACCTGTAAACCCCTCGGAGCCTAGAACACGGACCTGGAACCCCACAGAGCCTTGGACATGAACTTGAACCCTCTCAGAGCCTTGGACACGGACCTGGAAACCCCTCAGAGCCTTGGACATGAACTTGAACCCTCTCGGAGCCTTGGACACCATCCTGGTAACCTCTCGGAGCCTTGGAAACAGACCTGGAAATCCCTCGGAGCCTTGGACACGGACCTGGAAACCCCTCGGAGCCTTGGACATGAACTGGAAACCCCTCGGAGCCTTGGAGATGGACCTGGAAACCCCTCGGAGCCTTGGAGACAGACCTGGAAACCCCTCAGAACCTTGGACACAGACCTGGAAACTCCTCAGAGCCTTGGACGCCATCCTGGAAAACTCTCGGAGCCTTGGACACGGACCTGGAAACCCCTCGGAGCCATGGACACGGACCTGGAAACCTCTCGGAGCCATGGACACGGACCTGGAAACCCCTCG
The DNA here is from genome assembly GCF_030144855.1 of Hypanus sabinus. NCBI lineage: Eukaryota > Metazoa > Chordata > Chondrichthyes > Myliobatiformes > Dasyatidae > Hypanus > Hypanus sabinus. Next base: position 127,275,782 of record NC_082710.1, on the reverse strand, counting down.
GAGCCTTGGACACGGACCAAAAACCCCTCGGAGCCTTGTTCACAGACCTGGAACCCCTCGAAGCCTTGGACACGGAACTGGAAACCCCTCAGAGCCTTGGACACGGACCTGTAAACCCCTCGGAGCCTAGAACACGGACCTGGAACCCCACAGAGCCTTGGACATGAACTTGAACCCTCTCAGAGCCTTGGACACGGACCTGGAAACCCCTCAGAGCCTTGGACATGAACTTGAACCCTCTCGGAGCCTTGGACACGGACCTGGAAACCCCTCGGAGCCTTGGACACCATCCTGGTAACCTCTCGGAGCCTTGGAAACAGACCTGGAACCCATCGGAGCCTTGGACACGGACTGGAAATCCCTCGGAGCCTTGGACACGGACCTGGAAACCCCTCGGAGCCTTGGACACAGACCTGGAAACCCCTCGGAGCCTAGGACACGGACCTGGAAACCTCTTGGAGCCTTGGACACGGACCTGGAAACCCCTCGGAGCCTTGGACATGGACCTGGAAACTCCTCAGAGCCTTGGACAAGGACCTGGAAACTCCTGAGAGCCTTGGACACCATCCTGGAAAACTCTCGGAGCCTTGGACATGGACCTGGAAACCCCTCGGAGCCTTGGACATGGACCTGGAAACCCCTCGGAGCCTAGGACACGGACCTGGAACCCCACAGAGCCTTGGACATGAACTTGAACCCTCTCGGAGCCTTGGACACGGACCTGGAAACCCCTCAGAGCCTTGGACATGAACTTGAACCCTCTCGGAGCCTTGGACACGGACCTGGAAACCCCTCGGAGCCTTGGACACCATCCTGGTAACCTCTCGGAGCCTTGGAAACAGACCTGGAAATCCCTCGGAGCCTTGGACACGGACCTGGAAACCCCTCGGAGCCTTGGACACGGACCTGTAAACCCCTCGGAGCCTAGAACACGGACCTGGAACCCCACAGAGCTTTGGACATGAACTTGAACCCTCTCAGAGCCTTGGACACGGAACTGGAAACCCCTCAGAGCCTTGGACATGAACTTGAACCCTCTCGGAGCCTTGGACACGGACCTGGAAACCCCTCGGAGCCTTGGACACCATCCTGGTAACCTCTCGGAGCCTTGGAAACAGACCTGGAAATCCCTCGGAGCCTTGGACACGGACCTGGAAACCCCTCGGAGCCTTGGACATGAACTGGAAACCCCTCGGAGCCTTGGAGATGGACCTGGAAACCCCTCGGAGCCTTGGAGACAGACCTGGAAACCCCTCAGAACCTTGGACACGGACCTGGAAACTCCTCAGAGCCTTGGACGCCATCCTGGAAAACTCTCGGAGCCTTGGACACGGACCTGGAAACCCCTCGGAGCCATGGACACGGACCTGGAAACCTCTCGGAGCCATGGACACGGACCTGGAAACCCCTCGGAGCCTTGGACACGGACCAAAAACCCCTCGGAGCCTTGTTCACAGACCTGGAACCGTTCGAAGCCTTGGACACGGACCTGGAAACCCCTCAGAGCCTTGGACACCATCCTGGTAACCTCTCGGAGCCTTGGACACGGACCTGGAACTACCTTGGAGCCTTGGACATGGACCTGGAAACCCCTCGGAGCTTTGGACATGAACTGGAAACCCCTCGGAGCCTTGGAGATGGACCTGGAAACCTCTCGGAGCCTTGGACACGGACCTGGAAACCCCTCGGAGCCATGGACACGGACCTGGAAACCTCTCGGAGCCATGGACACGGACCTGGAAACCCCTCGGAGCCTTGGACACGTACCAAAAACCCCTCGGAGCCTTGGACACGGACCTGGAAACCCCTCGGAGCCTTGGACATGGACCTGGAAACCCCTTGGAGCCTTGGACATGAACTGGAACCCCCTCGGAGCCTTGGACACGGACCTGGAAACCCCTCGGAGCCTTGGACTCAGACTGGAAATCACTCAGAGCCTTGGACATGGACCAAAAACCCCTCGGAGCCTTGGACACGGACTGGAAACCCCTCGGAGCCTTGGATACAGACCTTGAAACCCCTTGGAGCCTTGGACACGGACCTGGAAACCCCTTGGAGCCTTGGACACGGACCAAAAACCCCTCGGAACCTTGGACACGGACCTGGAAACCCCTTGGAGCCTTCGATACAGACTTGGAAACCCCTCGGAGCCTTGGATACAGACCTGGAAGCCCCTTGCAGACTTGGACACGGACCTGGAAACCCCTCGGAGCCTTGGACACGGACCTGGAAACTCCTCAGAGCCTTGGACACGGACCTGGAAACTCCTCAGAGCCTTGGACACGGACCTGCAAACTCCTCAGAGCCTTGGACACAGACCAAAAACCGCTCGGAGCCTTGGACACGGACCTGGAAACCCCTCGGAGCCTTGGACATGGACCTGGAAACTCTTCAGAGCCTTGGACACGGACCTGGAAATCCCTCAGAGCCTTGGACATGGACCTGGAAACTCCTCAAAGCCTTGGACACCATCCTGGAAAACTCTCGGAGCCTTGGACATGGACCTGGAAACCCCTCGGAGCCTTGGACACGGACCTGGAAACCCCTCGGAGCCTTGGACATGGACCTGGAATCCCCCTCGGAGCCTTGGACACGGACCAAAAACCCCTCGGAGCCTTGGACACGGACCTGGAAACCCCTCGGAGCCTTGGACATGGACCTGGAAACCCCCTCGTAGCCTTGGACATGGACCTGGAAACTCCTCAGAGCCTTGGACACGGACCTGGAAACTCCTCAGAGCCTTGGACACCATCCTGGAAAACTCTCGGAGCCTTGGACATGGACCTGGAAACCCCTCGGAGCCTTGGACACGGACCTGGAAACCCCTCGGAGCCTAGGACACGGACCTGGAACCCCACAGAGCCTTGGACATGAACTTGAACCCTCTCGGAGCCTTGGACACGGACCTGGAAACCCCTCAGAGCCTTGGACATGAACTTGAACCCTCTCGGAGCCTCGGACACGGACCTGGAAACCCCTCGGAGCCATGGACACCATCCTGGTAACCTCTCGGAGCCTTGGAAACAGACCTGGAAATCCCTCGGAGCCTTGGACACGGACCTGGAAACCCCTCGGAGCCTTGGACATGAACTGGAAACCCCTCGGAGCCTTGGAGATGGAACTGGAAACCCCTCGGAGCCTTGGACTCAGACTGGAAATCACTCGGAGCCTTGGACATGGACCAAAAACCCCTCGGAGCCTTGGACACGGACCTGGAAACCCGTTGGAGCCTTCGATACAGACTTGGAAACCCCACGGAGCCTTGGATACAGACCTGGAAACCCCTTGCAGCCTTGGACACGGACCTGGAAACCCCTCGGAGCCTTGGACACGGACCTGGAAACTCCTCAGAGCCTTGGACACGGACCTGGAAACTCCTCAGAGCCTTGGACACAGACCAAAAACCCCTCGGAGCCTTGGACACGGACCTGGAAACCCCTCGGAGCCTTGGACATGGACCTGGAAACTCCTCAGAGCCTTGGACACGGACCTGGAAATCCCTCAGAGCCTTGGACATGGACCTGGAAACGCCTCAGAGCCTTGGACACCATCCTGGAAAACTCTCGGAGCCTTGGACATGGACCTGGAAACCCCTCGGAGCCTTGGACACGGACCTGGAAACCCCTCGGAGCCTTGGACACGGACCTGGAAACCCCTCGGAGCCTTGGACACGGACCTGGAAACCCCTCGGAGCCTTGGACATGGACCTGGAATCCCCCTCGGAGCCTTGGACACGGACCAAAAACCCCTCGGAGCCTTGGACACGGACCTGGAAACCCCTCGGAGCCTTGGACATGGACCTGGAAACCCCCTCGTAGCCTTGGACATGGACCTGGAAACCCCTCGGAGCATTGGACACGGACCAAAAACCCCTCGGAGCCTTGGACACGGACCTGGAAACCTCTCGGAGCCTTGGACACGGACCTGGAAATCCCTCGGAGCCTTGGACACGGTCCTGGAAACCACTCGGAGCCTTGGACACGGACCTGGAAACCCCTCGGAGCCTTGGACATGAACTGGAAACCCCTCGGAGCCTTGGACATGAACTGGAAACCCCTCGGATCCTTGGACATGAACTTGAAACCTCTCGGAGCCTTGGACGGACCAAAAACCCCTCGGAGCCTTGGACATGAACTGGAACCCCCTCGGAGCCTTGGACATGAACTTGAACCCTCTTGGAGCCTTGGACATGAACTGGAAACCCCTCGGAGCCTTGGACATGAACTGGAACCCTCTCGGAGCCTTGGACATGGACCTGGAAACCCTCGGAGCCTTGGACATGGACCAAAAACCCCTCGGAGACTTGGACACGGACTGGAACCCCCTTGGAGCCTTGGACATGGACCTGGAAACCCCTCGGAGCCTTGGACATGAACTTGAACCCTCTCGGAGCCTTGGACATGAAGTTGCACCCTCTCGGAGCCTTGGACACGGACCTGGAAATCCCTCAGAGCCTTGGACATGGACCAAAATCCCCTCGGAGCCTAAGACACGGACCTGGAAACCCCTCGGAGCCTTGGACACGGACCTGGAAACCCCTCGGAGCCTTGGACACGGACCTGGAAACCCCTCGGAGCCTTGGACACAGACCTGGAAACCCCTCGGAGCCTTGGACACGGAGCTGGAAACCCCTCGGAGCCTTGGACACGGACCTGGAAACCCCTCGGAGCCTTGGACACGGACCTGGAAACTCCTCGGAGCCTTGGACACGGACCTGGAAACTCCTCAGAGCCTTGGACACGGACCTGGAAACTCCTCAGAGCCTTGGACACAGACCAAAAACCCCTCGGAGCCTTGGACACGGACCTGGAAACCCCTCGGAGCCTTGGACATGGACCTGGAAACTCCTCAGAGCCTTGGACACGGACCTGGAAATCCCTCAGAGCCTTGGACATGGACCTGGAAACTCCTCAGAGCCTTGGACACCATCCTGGAAAACTCTCGGAGCCTTGGACACGGACCTGGAAACCCCTCGGAGCCTTGGACACAGACCTGGAAACCCCTCGGAGCCTTGGACACGGACCTGGAAACCCCTCGGAGCCTTGGACACGGACCTGGAAACCCCTCGGAGCCTTGGACACGGACCTGGAAACCCCTCGGAGCCTTGGACACGGACCTGGAACCCCCTCGGAGCCTTGGACATGAACTGGATATCCCTCGGAGCCTTGGACACGGTCCTGGAAACCCCCTCGGAGCCTTGGACACGGACCAAAAACCCCTCGGAGCCTTGGACATGGACCTTGAATCCCCCTCGGAGCCTTGGACACGGACCAAAAACCCCTCGGAGCCTTGGACACGGACCTGGAAACCCCTCGGAGCCTTGGACATGGACCTGGAAACCCCTCGGAGCCTTGGACACGGACCTGGAAACCCCTCGGAGCCTTGGACACGGACCTGGAAACCCCTCGGAGCCTTGGACACAGACCTGGAAACCCCTCGGAGCCTTGGACACAGACCTGGAAACCCCTCGGAGCCTTGGACACGGACCTGGAAACCCCTCGGAGCCTTGGACACGGACCTGGAAACCCCTCGGAGCCTTGGACACGGACCTGGAAACCCCTCGGAGCCTTGGACACGGACCTGGAACCCCCTCGGAGCCTTGGACATGAACTGGATATCCCTCGGAGCCTTGGACACGGTCCTGGAAACCCCCTCGGAGCCTTGGACACGGACCAAAAACCCCTCGGAGCCTTGGACATGGACCTTGAATCCCCCTCGGAGCCTTGGACACGGACCAAAAACCCCTCGGAGCCTTGGACACGGACCTGGAAACCCCTCGGAGCCTTGGACATGGACCTGGAACCCCCTCGGAGCCTTGGACATGAACTGGATATCCCTCGGAGCCTTGGACACGGTCCTGGAAACCCCCTCGGAGCCTTGGACACGGACCAAAAACCCCTCGGAGCCTTGGACATGGACCTTGAATCCCCCTCGGAGCCTTGGACACGGACCAAAAACCCCTCGGAGCCTTGGACACGGACCTGGAAACCCCTCGGAGCCTTGGACACGGACCTGGAAACCCCTCGGAGCCTTGGAGACAGACCTGGAAACCCCTCGGAGCCTTGGACAAGGACCTGGAAATCCCTCGGAGCCTTGGACACCATCCTGGAAAACTCTCGGAGCCTTGGACATGGACCTGGAAACCCCTCGGAGCCTTGGACACGGACTGGAAACCCCTCGGAGCCTTGGAGACAGACCTGGAAACCCCTCGGAGCCTTGGACACGGACCTGGAAACCCCTTGGAGCCTTGGACACGGACCAAAAACCCCTCGGAGCCTTGGACACGGACCTGGAAACCCCTCGGTGCCTTGGACACGGACTGGAAATCCCTCGGAGCCTTGGACAGGGACCTGGAAATCCCTCGGAGCCTTGGACACAGACCTGGAAACCCCTCGGAGCCTAGGACACGGACTTGGAAACCTCTTGGAGCCTTGGACACGGACCTGGAAACCCCTCGGAGCCTTGGACATGGACCTGGAAACTCCTCAGAGCCTTGGACAAGGACCTGGAAACTCCACAGAGCCTTGGACACGGACCTGGAAACCCCTCGGAGCCTTGGACATGGACCTGGAAACCCCTCGGAGCCTAGGACACGGACCTGGAACCCCACAGAGCCTTGGACATGAACTTGAACCCTCTCGGAGCCTTGGACACGGACCTGGAAACCCCTCAGAGCCTTGGACATGAACTTGAACCCTCTCGGAGCCTTGGACACGGACCTGGAAACCCCTCGGAGCCTTGGACACCATCCTGGTAACCTCTCGGAGCCTTGGAAACAGACCTGGAAATCCCTCGGAGCCTTGGACACGGACCTGGAAACCCCTCGGAGCCTTGGACACGGACCAAAAACCCCTCGGAGCCTTGTTCACAGACCTGGAACCCCTCGAAGCCTTGGACACGGACCTGGAAACCCCTCAGAGCCTTGGACACGGACCTGGAAACTCCTCAGAGCCTTGGACACGGACCTGGAAACCCCTCGGAGCCTTGGACACGGACCTGGTAACCTCTCGGAGCCTTGGACACGGACCTGGAAACCCCTCGGAGCCATGGACACGGACCTGGAAACCTCTCGGAGCCATGGACACGGACCTGGAAACCCCTCGGAGCCTTGGACACGGACCAAAAACCCCTCGGAGCCTTGGACACGGACCTGGAAACCCCTCGGAGCCTTGGACATGGACCTGGAAACCCCTCGGAGCCTTGGACATGAACTGGAACCCCCTCGGAGCCTTGGACACGGACCTGGAAACCCCTCGGAGCCTTGGACTCAGACTGGAAATCACTCGGAGCCTTGGAAAGGGACCAAAAACCCCTCGGAGCCTTGGACACGGACTGGAAACCCCTCGGAGCCTTGGATACAGACCTGGAAACCCCTCGGAGCCTTGGACACGGACCTGGAAACCCCTTGGAGCCTTGGACACGGACCAAAAACCCCTCGGAGCCTTGGACACGGACCTGGAAACCCCTCGGTGCCTTGGACACGGACTGGAAATCCCTCGGAGCCTTGGACACGGACCTGGAAACCCCTCGGAGCCTTGGACACAGACCTGGAAACCCCTCGGAGCCTAGGACACGGACCTGGAAACCTCTTGGAGCCTTGGACACGGACCTGGAAACCCCTCGGAGCCTTGGACACCATCCTGGTAACCTCTCGGAGCCTTGGAAACAGACCTGGAAATCCCTCGGAGCCTTGGACACGGACCTGGAAACCCCTCGGAGCCTTGGACACGGACCTGTAAACCCCTCGGAGCCTAGAACACGGACCTGGAACCCCACAGAGCCTTGGACATGAACTTGAACCCTCTCAGAGCCTTGGACACGGACCTGGAAACCCCTCAGAGCCTTGGACATGAACTTGAACCCTCTCGGAGCCTTGGACACGGACCTGGAAACCCCTCGGAGCCTTGGACACCATCCTGGTAACCTCTCGGAGCCTTGGAAACAGACCTGGAAATCCCTCGGAGCCTTGGACACGGACCTGGAAACCCCTCGGAGCCTTGGACATGAACTGGAAACCCCTCGGAGCCTTGGAGATGGACCTGGAAACCCCTCGGAGCCTTGGAGACAGACCTGGAAACCCCTCAGAACCTTGGACACGGACCTGGAAACTCCTCAGAGCCTTGGACGCCATCCTGGAAAACTCTCGGAGCCTTGGACACGGACCTGGAAACCCCTCGGAGCCATGGACACGGACCTGGAAACCTCTCGGAGCCATGGACACGGACCTGGAAACCCCTCGGAGCCTTGGACACGGACCAAAAACCCCTCGGAGCCTTGTTCACAGACCTGGAACCCCTCGAAGCCTTGGACACGGACCTGGAAACCCCTCAGAGCCTTGGACACGGACCTGGAAACTCCTCAGAGCCTTGGACACAGACCTGGAAACCCCTCGGAGCCTTGGACACGGACCTGGTAACCTCTCGGAGCCTTGGACACGGACCTGGAAACCCCTCGGAGCCATGGACACGGACCTGGAAACCTCTCGGAGCCATGGACACGGACCTGGAAACCCCTCGGAGCCTTGGACACGGACCAAAAACCCCTCGGAGCCTTGGACACGGACCTGGAAACCCCTCGGTGCCTTGGACATGGACCTGGAAACCCCTCGGAGCCTTGGACATGAACTGGAACCCCCTCGGAGCCTTGGACACGGACCTGGAAACCCCTCGGAGCCTTGGACTCAGACTGGAAATCACTCGGAGCCTTGGAAAGGGACCAAAAACCCCTCGGAGCCTTGGACACGGACTGGAAACCCCTCGGAGCCTTGGATACAGACCTGGAAACCCCTCGGAGCCTTGGACACGGACCTGGAAACCCCTTGGAGCCTTGGACACGGACCAAAAACCCCTCGGAGCCTTGGACACGGACCTGGAAACCCCTCGGTGCCTTGGACACGGACTGGAAATCCCTCGGAGCCTTGGACACGGACCTGGAAACCCCTCGGAGCCTTGGACACAGACCTGGAAACCCCTCGGAGCCTAGGACACGGACCTGGAAACCTCTTGGAGACTTGGACACGGACCTGGAAACCCCTCGGAGCCTTGGACATGGACCTGGAAACTCCTCAGAGCCTTGGACAAGGACCTGGAAACTCCTCAGAGCCTTGGACACCATCCTGGAAAACTCTCGGAGCCTTGGACATGGACCTGGAAACCCCTCGGAGCCTAGGACACGGACCTGGAACCCCACAGAGCCTTGGACATGAACTTGAACCCTCTCGGAGCCTTGGACACGGACCTGGAAACCCCTCAGAGCCTTGGACATGAACTTGAACCCTCTCGGAGCCTTGGACACGGACCTGGAAACCCCTCGGAGCCTTGGACACCATCCTGGTAACCTCTCGGAGCCTTGGAAACAGACCTGGAAATCCCTCGGAGCCTTGGACACGGACCTGGAAACCCCTCGGAGCCTTGGACACGGACCTGTAAACCCCTCGGAGCCTAGAACACGGACCTGGAACCCCACAGAGCCTTGGACATGAACTTGAACCCTCTCAGAGCCTTGGACACGGACCTGGAAACCCCTCAGAGCCTTGGACATGAACTTGAACCCTCTCGGAGCCTTGGACACGGACCTGGAAACCCCTCGGAGCCTTGGAAACAGACCTGGAAATCCCTCGGAGCCTTGGACACGGACCTGGAAACCCCTCGGAGCCTTGGACATGAACTGGAAACCCCTCGGAGCCTTGGAGATGGACCTGGAAACCCCTCGGAGCCTTGGAGACAGACCTGGAAACCCCTCAGAACCTTGGACACGGACCTGGAAACTCCTCAGAGCCTTGGACGCCATCCTGGAAAACTCTCGGAGCCTTGGACATGTACCTGGAAACCCCTCGGAGCCTTGGACGCCATCCTGGAAATCACTCTGAGCCTTGGACACGGACCTGGAAACCCCTCGGAGCCATGGACACGGACCTGGAAACCTCTCGGAGCCATGGACACGGACCTGGAATCCCCTCGGAGCCTTGGACAGGGACCAAAAACCCCTCGGAGCCTTGTTCACAGACCTGGAACCCCTCGAAGCCTTGGACACGGACCTGGAAACCCCTCAGAGCCTTGGACACGGACCTGTAAACCCCTCGGAGCCTAGAACATGGACCTGGAACCCCACAGAGCCTTGGACATGAACTTGAACCCTCTCAGAGCCTTGGACACGGACCTGGAAACCCCTCAGAGCCTTGGACATGAACTTGAACCCTCTCGGAGCCTTGGACACGGACCTGGAAACCCCTCGGAGCCTTGGACACCATCCTGGTAACCTCTCGGAGCCTTGGAAACAGACCTGGAACCCCTCGGAGCCTTGGACACGGACTGGAAATCCCTCGGAGCCTTGGACACGGACCTGGAAACCCCTCGGAGCCTTGGACACAGACCTGGAAACCCCTCGGAGCCTAGGACACGGACCTGGAAACCTCTTGGAGCCTTGGACGTGGACCTGGAAACCCCTCGGAGCCTTGGACATGGACCTGGAAACTCCTCAGAGCCTTGGACAAGGACCTGGAAACTCCTCAGAGCCTTGGACACCATCCTGGAAAACTCTCGGAGCCTTGGACATGGACCTGGAAACCCCTCGGAGCCTTGGACATGGACCTGGAAACCCCTCGGAGCCTAGGACACGGACCTGGAACCCCACAGAGCCTTGGACATGAACTTGAACCCTCTCGGAGCCTTGGACACGGACCTGGAAACCCCTCAGAGCCTTGGACATGAACTTGAACCCTCTCGGAGCCTTGGACACGGACCTGGAAACCCCTCGGAGCCTTGGACACCATCCTGGTAACCTCTCGGAGCCTTGGAAACAGACCTGGAAATCCCTCGGAGCCTTGGACACGGACCTGGAAACCCCTCGGAGCCTTGGACACGGACCTGTAAACCCCTCGGAGCCTAGAACACGGACCTGGAACCCCACAGAGCCTTGGACATGAACTTGAACCCTCTCAGAGCCTTGGACACGGACCTGGAAACCCCTCAGAGCCTTGGATATGAACTTGAACCCTCTCGGAGCCTTGGACACGGACCTGGAAACCCCTCGGAGCCTTGGACACCATCCTGGTAACCTCTCGGAGCCTTGGAAACAGACCTGGAAATCCCTCGGAGCCTTGGACACGGACCTGGAAACCCCTCGGAGCCTTGGACATGAACTGGAAACCCCTCGGAGCCTTGGAGATGGACCTGGAAACCCCTCGGAGCCTTGGAGACAGACCTGGAAACCCCTCAGAACCTTGGACACGGACCTGGAAACTCCTCAGAGCCTTGGACGCCATCCTGGAAAACTCTCGGAGCCTTGGACACGGACCTGGAAACCCCTCGGAGCCATGGACACGGACCTGGAAACCTCTCGGAGCCATGGACACGGACCTGGAAACCCCTCGGAGCCTTGGACACGGACCAAAAACCCCTCGGAGCCTTGTTCACAGACCTGGAACCCCTCGAAGCCTTGGACACGGACCTGGAAACCCCTCAGAGCCTTGGACACCATCCTGGTAACCTCTCGGAGCCTTGGACACGGACCTGGAACTAACTTGGAGCCTTGGACATGAACTGGAAACCCCTCGGAGCCTTGGAGATGGACCTGGAAACCTCTCGGAGCCTTGGACACGGACCTGGAAACCCCTCGGAGCCATGGACACGGACCTGGAAACCTCTCGGAGCCATGGACACGGACCTGGAAACCCCTCGGAGCCTTGGACACGTACCAAAAACCCCTCGGAGCCTTGGACACGGACCTGGAAACCCCTCGGAGCCTTGGACATGGACCTGGAAACCCCTCGGAGCCTTGGACATGAACTGGAACCCCCTCGGAGCCTTGGACACGGACCTGGAAACCCCTCGGAGCCTTGGACTCAGACTGGAAATCACTCGGAGCCTTGGACATGGACCAAAAACCCCTCAGAGCCTTGGACACGGACTGGAAACCCCTCGGAGCCTTGGATACAGACCTGGAAACCCCTTGGAGCCTTGGACACGGACCTGGAAACCCCTTGGAGCCTTGGACACGGACCAAAAACCCCTCGGAGCCTTGGACACGGACCTGGAAACCCCTTGGAGCCTTCGATACAGACTTGGAAACCCCTCGGAGCCTTGGATAGAGACCTGGAAACCCCTTGCAGCCTTGGACACGGACCTGGAAACCCCTCGGAGCCTTGGACACGGACCTGGAAACTCCTCAGAGCCTTGGACACGGACCTGGAAACTCCTCAGAGCCTTGGACACGGACCTGCAAACTCCTCAGAGCCTTGGACACAGACCAAAAACCCCTCGGAGCCTTGGACACGGACCTGGAAACCCCTCAAAGCCTTGGACACCATCCTGGAAAACTCTCGGAGCCTTGGACATGGACCTGGAAACCCCTCGGAGCCTTGGACACGGACCTGGAAACCCCTCAGAGCCTTGGACATGAACTTGAACCCTCTCGGAGCCTCGGACACGGACCTGGAAACCCCTCAGAGCCTTGGACACCATCCTGGTAACCTCTCGGAGCCTTGGACACGGACCTGGAACTAACTTGGAGCCTTGGACATGGACCTGGAAACCCCTCGGAGCCTTGGACATGAACTGGAAACCCCTCGGAGCCTTGGAGATGGACCTGGAACCCTCTCGGAGCCTTGGACACGGACCTGGAAACCCCTCGGAGCCATGGACACGGACCTGGAAACCTCTCGGAGCCATGGACACGGACCTGGAAACCCCTCGGAGCCTTGGACACGTACCAAAAACCCCTCGGAGCCTTGGACACGGACCTGGAAACTCCTCGGAGCCTTGGATATGGACCTGGAAACCCCTTGCAGCCTTGGACACGGACCTGGAAACCCCTCGGAGCCTTGGACACGGACCTGGAAACTCCTCAGAGCCTTGGACACGGACCTGGAAACTCCTCAGAGCCTTGGACACGGACCTGCAAACTCCTCAGAGCCTTGGACACAGACCAAAAACCCCTCGGAGCCTTGGACACGGACCTGGAAACCCCTCAGAGCCTTGGACATGGACCTGGAAACTCTTCAGAGCCTTGGACACGGACCTGGAAATCCCTCAGAGCCTTGGACATGGACCTGGAAACTCCTCAAAGCCTTGGACACCATCCTGGAAAACTCTCGGAGCCTTGGACATGGACCTGGAAACCCCTCGGAGCCTTGGACACGGACCTGGAAACCCCTCGGAGCCTTGGACATGGACCTGGAATCCCCCTCGGAGCCTTGGACACGGACCAAAAACCCCTCGGAGCCTTGGACACGGACCTGGAAACCCCTCGGAGCCTTGGACATGGACCTGGAAACCCCCTCGTAGCCTTGGACATGGACCTGGAAACTCCTCAGAGCCTTGGACACGGACCTGGAAACTCCTCAGAGCCTTGGACACCATCCTGGAAAACTCTCGGAGCCTTGGACATGGACCTGGAAACCCCTCGGAGCCTTGGACACGGACCTGGAAACCCCTCGGAGCCTAGGACACGGACCTGGAACCCCACAGAGCCTTGGACATGAACTTGAACCATCTCGGAGCCTTGGACACGGACCTGGAAACCCCTCAGAGCCTTGGACATGAACTTGAACCCTCTCGGAGCCTCGGACACGGACCTGGAAACCCCTCGGAGCCTTGGACACCATCCTGGTAACCTCTCGGAGCCTTGGAAACAGACCTGGAAATCCCTCGGAGCCTTGGACACGGACCTGGAAACCCCTCGGAGCCTTGGACATGAACTGGAAACCCCTCGGAGCCTTGGAGATGGAACTGGAAACCCCTCGGAGCCTTGGACTCAGACTGGAAATCACTCGGAGCCTTGGACATGGACCAAAAACCCCTCGGAGCCTTGGACACGGACCTGGAAACCCGTTGGAGCCTTCGATACAGACTTGGAAACCCCACGGAGCCTTGGATACAGACCTGGAAACCCCTTGCAGCCTTGGACACGGACCTGGAAACCCCTCGGAGCCTTGGACACGGACCTGGAAACTCCTCAGAGCCTTGGACACGGACCTGGAAACTCCTCAGAGCCTTGGACACAGACCAAAAACCCCTCGGAGCCTTGGACACGGACCTGGAAACCCCTCGGAGCCTTGGACATGGACCTGGAAACTCCTCAGAGCCTTGGACACGGACCTGGAAATCCCTCAGAGCCTTGGACATGGACCTGGAAACGCCTCAGAGCCTTGGACACCATCCTGGAAAACTCTCGGAGCCTTGGACATGGACCTGGAAACCCCTCGGAGCCTTGGACACGGACCTGGAAACCCCTCGGAGCCTTGGACACGGACCTGGAAACCCCTCGGAGCCTTGGACACGGACCTGGAAACCCCTCGGAGCCTTGGACATGGACCTGGAATCCCCCTCGGAGCCTTGGACACGGACCAAAAACCCCTCGGAGCCTTGGACACGGACCTGGAAACCCCTCGGAGCCTTGGACATGGACCTGGAAACCCCCTCGTAGCCTTGGACATGGACCTGGAAACCCCTCGGAGCATTGGACACGGACCAAAAACCCCTCGGAGCCTTGGACACGGACCTGGAAACCTCTCGGAGCCTTGGACACGGACCTGGAAATCCCTCGGAGCCTTGGACACGGTCCTGGAAACCACTCGGAGCCTTGGACACGGACCTGGAAACCCCTCGGAGCCTTGGACATGAACTGGAAACCCCTCGGAGCCTTGGACATGAACTGGAAACCCCTCGGATCCTTGGACATGAACTTGAAACCTCTCGGAGCCTTGGACGGACTAAAAACCCCTCGGAGCCTTGGACATGAACTGGAACCCCCTCGGAGCCTTGGACATGAACTTGAACCCTCTTGGAGCCTTGGACATGAACTGGAAACCCCTCGGAGCCTTGGACATGAACTGGAACCCTCTCGGAGCCTTGGACATGGACCTGGAAACCCCTCGGAGCCTTGGACATGGACCAAAAACCACTTGGAGCCTTGGACACGGACTGGAACCCCCTTGGAGCCTTGGACGTGGACCTGGAAACCCCTCGGAGCCTTGGACATGAACTTGAACCCTCTCGGAGCCTTGGACATGAAGTTGCACCCTCTCGGAGCCTTGGACACGGACCTGGAAATCCCTCAGAGCCTTGGACATGGACCAAAATCCCCTCGGAGCCTAAGACACGGACCTGGAAACCCCTCGGAGCCTTGGACACGGACCTGGAAACCCCTCGAAGCCTTGGACACGGACCTGGAAACCCCTCGGAGCCTTGGACACGGACCTGGAAACCCCTCGGAGCCTTGGACACGGAGCTGGAAACCCCTCGGAGCCTTGGACACGGACCTGGAAACCTCTCGGAGCCTTGGACACGGACCTGGAAACTCCTCAGAGCCTTGGACACAGACCAAAAACCCCTCGGAGCCTTGGACACGGACCTGGAAACCCCTCGGAGCCTTGGACATGGACCTGGAAACCCCTCAGAGCCTTGGACATGGACCTGGAAACTCTTCAGAGCCTTGGACACGGACCTGGAAATCCCTCAGAGCCTTGGACATGGACCTGGAAACTCCTCAAAGCCTTGGACACCATCCTGGAAAACTCTCGGAGCCTTGGACATGGACCTGGAAACCCCTCGGAGCCTTGGACACGGACCTGGAAACCCCTCGGAGCCTTGGACATGGACCTGGAATCCCCCTCGGAGCCTTGGACACGGACCAAAAACCCCTCGGAGCCTTGGACACGGACCTGGAAACCCCTCGGAGCCTTGGACATGGACCTGGAAACCCCCTCGTAGCCTTGGACATGGACCTGGAAACTCCTCAGAGCCTTGGACACGGACCTGGAAACTCCTCAGAGCCTTGGACACCATCCTGGAAAACTCTCGGAGCCTTGGACATGGACCTGGAAACCCCTCGGAGCCTTGGACACGGACCTGGAAACCCCTCGGAGCCTAGGACACGGACCTGGAACCCCACAGAGCCTTGGACATGAACTTGAACCATCTCGGAGCCTTGGACACGGACCTGGAAACCCCTCAGAGCCTTGGACATGAACTTGAACCCTCTCGGAGCCTCGGACACGGACCTGGAAACCCCTCGGAGCCTTGGACACCATCCTGGTAACCTCTCGGAGCCTTGGAAACAGACCTGGAAATCCCTCGGAGCCTTGGACACGGACCTGGAAACCCCTCGGAGCCTTGGACATGAACTGGAAACCCCTCGGAGCCTTGGAGATGGAACTGGAAACCCCTCGGAGCCTTGGACTCAGACTGGAAATCACTCGGAGCCTTGGACATGGACCAAAAACCCCTCGGAGCCTTGGACACGGACCTGGAAACCCGTTGGAGCCTTCGATACAGACTTGGAAACCCCACGGAGCCTTGGATACAGACCTGGAAACCCCTTGCAGCCTTGGACACGGACCTGGAAACCCCTCGGAGCCTTGGACACGGACCTGGAAACTCCTCAGAGCCTTGGACACGGACCTGGAAACTCCTCAGAGCCTTGGACACAGACCAAAAACCCCTCGGAGCCTTGGACACGGACCTGGAAACCCCTCGGAGCCTTGGACATGGACCTGGAAACTCCTCAGAGCCTTGGACACGGACCTGGAAATCCCTCAGAGCCTTGGACATGGACCTGGAAACGCCTCAGAGCCTTGGACACCATCCTGGAAAACTCTCGGAGCCTTGGACATGGACCTGGAAACCCCTCGGAGCCTTGGACACGGACCTGGAAACCCCTCGGAGCCTTGGACACGGACCTGGAAACCCCTCGGAGCCTTGGACACGGACCTGGAAACCCCTCGGAGCCTTGGACATGGACCTGGAATCCCCCTCGGAGCCTTGGACACGGACCAAAAACCCCTCGGAGCCTTGGACACGGACCTGGAAACCCCTCGGAGCCTTGGACATGGACCTGGAAACCCCCTCGTAGCCTTGGACATGGACCTGGAAACCCCTCGGAGCATTGGACACGGACCAAAAACCCCTCGGAGCCTTGGACACGGACCTGGAAACCTCTCGGAGCCTTGGACACGGACCTGGAAATCCCTCGGAGCCTTGGACACGGTCCTGGAAACCACTCGGAGCCTTGGACACGGACCTGGAAACCCCTCGGAGCCTTGGACATGAACTGGAAACCCCTCGGAGCCTTGGACATGAACTGGAAACCCCTCGGATCCTTGGACATGAACTTGAAACCTCTCGGAGCCTTGGACGGACTAAAAACCCCTCGGAGCCTTGGACATGAACTGGAACCCCCTCGGAGCCTTGGACATGAACTTGAACCCTCTTGGAGCCTTGGACATGAACTGGAAACCCCTCGGAGCCTTGGACATGAACTGGAACCCTCTCGGAGCCTTGGACATGGACCTGGAAACCCCTCGGAGCCTTGGACATGGACCAAAAACCACTTGGAGCCTTGGACACGGACTGGAACCCCCTTGGAGCCTTGGACATGGACCTGGAAACCCCTCGGAGCCTTGGACATGAACTTGAACCCTCTCGGAGCCTTGGACATGAAGTTGCACCCTCTCGGAGCCTTGGACACGGACCTGGAAATCCCTCAGAGCCTTGGACATGGACCAAAATCCCCTCGGAGCCTAAGACACGGACCTGGAAACCCCTCGGAGCCTTGGACACGGACCTGGAAACCCCTCGAAGCCTTGGACACGGACCTGGAAACCCCTCGGAGCCTTGGACACGGACCTGGAAACCCCTCGGAGCCTTGGACACGGAGCTGGAAACCCCTCGGAGCCTTGGACACGGACCTGGAAACCTCTCGGAGCCTTGGACACGGACCTGGAAACTCCTCAGAGCCTTGGACACAGACCAAAAACCCCTCGGAGCCTTGGACACGGACCTGGAAACCCCTCGGAGCCTTGGACATGGACCTGGAAACTCCTTAGAGCCTTGGACACAGACCTGGAAATCCCTCAGAGCCTTGGACATGGACCTGGAAACTCCTCAGAGCCTTGGACACCATCCTGGAAAACTCTCGGAGCCTTGGACACGGACCTGGAAACCCCTCGGAGCCTTGGACACAGACCTGGAAACCCCTCGGAGCCTTGGACACGGACCTGGAAACCCCTCGGAGCCTTGGACACGGACCTGGAAACCCCTCGGAGCCTTGGACACGGACCTGGAAACCCCTCGGAGCCTTGGACACGGACCTGGAACCCCCTCGGAGCCTTGGACATGAACTGGATATCCCTCGGAGCCTTGGACACGGTCCTGGAAACCCCCTCGGAGCCTTGGACACGGACCAAAAACCCCTCGGAGCCTTGGACATGGACCTGGAATACCCCTCGGAGCCTTGGACACGGACCAAAAACCCCTCGGAGCCTTGGACACGGACCTGGAAACCCCTCGGAGCCTTGGACATGGACCTGGAAACCCCTCGGAGCCTTGGACACGGACCTGGAAACCCCTCGGAGCCTTGGAGACAGACCTGGAAACCCCTCGGAGCCTTGGACATGGACCTGGAAATCCCTCGGAGCCTTGGACACCATCCTGGAAAACTCTCGGAGCCTTGGACATGGACCTGGAAACCCCTCGGAGCCTTGGACACGGACTGGAAACCCCTCGGAGCCTTGGATACAGACCTGGAAACCCCTCGGAGCCTTGGACACGGACCTGGAAACCCCTTGGAGCCTTGGACACGGACCAAAAACCCCTCGGAGCCTTGGACACGGACCTGGAAACCCCTCGGAGCTTGGACAGGGACCTGGAAACCCCTCGGAGCCTTGGACACAGACCTGGAAACCCCTCGGAGCCTAGGACACTGACCTGGAAACCTCTTGGAGCCTTGGACACGGACCTGGAAACCCCTCGGAGCCTTGGACATGGACCTGGAAACTCCTCAGAGCCTTAGACAAGGACCTGGAAACTCCTCAGAGCCTTGGACACGGACCTGGAAACCCCTCGGAGCCTTGGACATGGACCTGGAAACCCCTCGGAGCCTTGGACATGGACCTGGAAACCCCTCGGAGCCTAGGACACGGACCTGGAACCCCACAGAGCCTTGGACATGAACTTGAACCCTCTCGGAGCATTGGACACGGACCTGGAAACCCCTCAGAGCCTTGGACATGAACTTGAACCCTCTCGGAGCCTTGGACACGGACCTGGAAACCCCTCGGAGCCTTGGACACCATCCTGGTAACCTCTCGGAGCCTTGGAAACAGACCTGGAAATCCCTCGGAGCCTTGGACAAGGACCTGGAAACCCCTCGGAGCCTTGGACACGGACCTGTAAACCCCTCGGAGCCTAGAACACGGACCTGGAACCCCACAGAGCCTTGGACATGAACTTGAACCCTCTCAGAGCCTTGGACACGGACCTGGAAACCCCTCAGAGCCATGGACATGAACTTGAACCCTCTCGGAGCCTTGGACACGGACCTGGAAACCCCTCGGAGCCTTGGACACCATCCTGGTAACCTCTCGGAGCCTTGGAAACAGACCTGGAAATCCCTCGGAGCCTTGGACACGGACCTGGAAACCCCTCGGAGCCTTGGACATGAACTGGAAACCCCTCGGAGCCTTGGAGATGGACCTGGAAACCCCTCGGAGCCTTGGAGACAGACCTGGAAACCCCTCAGAACCTTGGACACGGAACTGGAAACTCCTCAGAGCCTTGGACGCCATCCTGGAAAACTCTCGGAGCCTTGGACACGGACCTGGAAACCCCTCGGAGCCATGGACACGGACCTGGAAACCTCTCGGAGCCATGGACACGGACCTGGAAACCCCTCGGAGCCTTGGACACGGACCAAAAACCCCTCGGAGCCTTGTTCACAGACCTGGAACCCCTCGAAGCCTTGGACACGGACCTGGAAACCCCTCAGAGCCTTGGACACCATCCTGGTAACCTCTCGGAGCCTTGGACACGGACCTGGAACTACCTTGGAGCCTTGGACATGGACCTGGAAACCCCTCGGAGCCTTGGACATGAACTGGAAACCCCTCGGAGCCTTGGAGATGGACCTGGAAAACTCTCGGAGCCTTGGACACGGACCTGGAAACCCCTCGGAGCCATGGACACGGACCTGGAAACCTCTCGGAGCCATGGACACGGACCTGGAAACCCCTCGGAGCCTTGGACACGTACCAAAAACCCCTCGGAGCCTTGGACATGGACCTGGAAACACCTCGGAGCCTTGGACATGGACCTGGAAACCCCTCGGAGCCATGGACATGAACTGGAACCCCCTCGGAGCATTGGACACGGACCTGGAAACCCCTCGGTGCCTTGGACTCAGACTGGAAATCACTCGGAGCCTTGGACATGGACCAAAAACCCCTCGGAGCCTTGGACACGGACTGGAAACCCCTCGGAGCCTTGGATACAGACCTGGAAACCCCTCGGAGCCTTGGACACGGACCTGGAAACCCCTTGGAGCCTTGGACACGGACCAAAAACCCCTTGGAGCCTTGGACACGGACCTGGAAACCCCTTGGAGCCTTCGATACAGACTTGGAAACCCCTCGGAGCCTTGGATACAGACCTGGAAACCCCTTGCAGCCTTGGACACGGACCTGGAAACCCCTCGGAGCCTTGGACATGAACTTGAACCCTCTCGGAGCCTTGGACATGAAGTTGCACCCTCTCGGAGCCTTGGACACGGACCTGCAAACTCCTCAGAGCATTGGACACAGACCAAAAACCCCTCGGAGCCTTGGACACGGACCTGGAAACCCCTCGGAGCCTTTGACATGGACCTGGAAACTCTTCAGAGCCTTGGACACGGACCTGGAAATCCCTCAGAGCCTTGGACATGGACCTGGAAACTCCTCAAAGCCTTTGACACCATCCTGGAAAACTCTCGGAGCCTTGGACATGGACCTGGAAACCCCTCGGAGCCTTGGACACGGACCTGGAAACCACTCGGAGCCTTGGACATGGACCTGGAATCCCACTCGGAGCCTTGGACACGGACCAAAAACCTCTCGGAGCCTTGGACACGGACCTGGAAACCCCTCGGAGCCTTGGACATGGACCTGGAAACCCCCTCGTAGCCTTGGACATGGACCTGGAAACTCCTCAGAGCCTTGGACACGGACCTGGAAACTCCTCAGAGCCTTGGACACCATCCTGGAAAACTCTCGGAGCCTTGGACATGGACCTGGAAACCCCTCGGAGCCTTGGACACGGACCTGGAAACCCCTCGGAGCCTAGGACACGGACCTGGAACCCCACAGAGCCTTGGACATGAACTTGAACCCTCTCGGAGCCTTGGACACGGACCTGGAAACCCCTCAGAGCCTTGGACATGAACTTGAACCCTCTCGGAGCCTCGGACACGGACCTGGAAACCCCTCGGAGCCTTGGACACCATCCTGGTAACCTCTCGGAGCCTTGGAAACAGACCTGGAAATCCCTCGGAGCCTTGGACACGGACCTGGAAACCCCTCGGAGCCTTGGACATGAACTGGAAACCCCTCGGAGCCTTGGAGATGGAACTGGAAACCCCTCGGAGCCTTGGACTCAGACTGGAAATCACTCGGAGCCTTGGACATGGACCAAAAAGCCCTCGGAGCCTTGGACACGGACCTGGAAACCCCTTGGAGCCTTCGATACAGACTTGGAAACCCCACGGAGCCTTGGATACAGACCTGGAAACCCCTTGCAGCCTTGGACACGGACCTGGAAACCACTCGGAGCCTTGGACACGGACCTGGAAACTCCTCAGAGCCTTGGACACGGTCCTGGAAACTCCTCAGAGCCTTGGACACAGACCAAAAACCCCTCGGAGCCTTGGACACGGACCTGGAAACCCCTCGGAGCCTTGGACATGGACCTGGAAACTCCTCAGAGCCTTGGACACGGACCTGGAAATCCCTCAGAGCCTTGGACATGGACCTGGAAACTCCTCAGAGCCTTGGACACCATCCTGGAAAACTCTCGGAGCCTTGGACATGGACCTGGAAACCCCTCGGAGCCTTGGACACGGACCTGGAAACCCCTCGGAGCCTTGGACACGGACCTGGAAACCCCTCGGAGCCTTGGACACGGACCTGGAAACCCCTCGGAGCCTTGGACATGGACATGGAATCCCCCTCGGAGCCTTGGACACGGACCAAAAACCCCTCGGAGCCTTGGACACGGACCTGGAAACCCCTCGGAGCCTTGGACATGGACCTGGAAACCCCCTCGTAGCCTTGGACATGGACCTGGAAACCCCTCGGAGCATTGGACACGGACCAAAAACCCCTCGGAGCCTTGGACACGGACCTGGAAACCTCTCGGAGCCTTGGACACGGACCTGGAAATCCCTCGGAGCCTTGGACACGGTCCTGGAAACCACTCGGAGCCTTGGACACGGACCTGGAAACCCCTCGGAGCCTTGGACATGAACTGGAAACCCCTCGGAGCCTTGGACATGAACTGGAAACCCCTCGGATCCTTGGACATGAACTTGAAACCTCTCGGAGCCTTGGACGGACCAAAAACCCCTCGGAGCCTTGGACATGAACTGGAACCCCCTCGGAGCCTTGGACATGAACTTGAACCCTCTTGGAGCCTTGGACATGAACTGGAAACCCCTCGGAGCCTTGGACATGAACTGGAACCCTCTCGGAGCCTTGGACATGGACCTGGAAACCCCTCGGATCCTTGGACATGGACCAAAAACCCCTCGGAGCCTTGGACACGGACTGGAACCCCGTTGGAGCCTTGGACATGGACCTGGAAACCCCTCGGAGCCCTGGACATGAACTTGAACCCTCTCGGAGCCTTGGACATGAAGTTGCACCCTCTCGGAGCCTTGGACATGGACCTGGAAACTCCTCAGAGCCTTGGACACGGACCTGGAAATCCCTCAGAGCCTTGGACATGGACCAAAATCCCCTCGGAGCCTAAGACACGGACCTGGAAACCCCTCGGAGCCTTGGACACGGACCTGGAAACCCCTCGGAGCCTTGGACACGGACCTGGAAACCCCTCGGAGCCTTGGACACAGACCTGGAAACCCCTCGGAGCCTTGGACACGGAGCTGGAAACCCCTCGGAGCCTTGGACACGGACCTGGAAACCCCTCGGAGCCTTGGACACGGACCTGGAAACTCCTCGGAGCCTTGGACACGGACCTGGAAACTCCTCAGAGACTTGGACACGGACTTGGAAACTCCTCAGAGCCTTGGACACAGACCAAAAACCCCTCGGAGCCTTGGACACGGACCTGGAAATCCCTCGGAGCCTTGGACATGGAAACTCCTCAGAGCCTTGGACACGGACCTGGAAATCCCTCAGAGCCTTGGACATGGACCTGGAAACTCCTCAGAGCCTTGGACACCATCCTGGAAAACTCTCGGAGCCTTGGACACGGACCTGGAAACCCCTCGGAGCCTTGGACACGGACCTGGAAACCCCTCGGAGCCTTGGACACGGACCTGGAAACCCCTCGGAGCCTTGGACACGGACCTGGAAACCCCTCGGAGCCTTGGACATGGACATGGAATCCCCCTCGGAGCCTTGGACACGGACCAAAAACCCCTCGGAGCCTTGGACACGGACCTGGAAACCCCTCGGAGCCTTGGACATGGACCTGGAAACCCCCTCGTAGCCTTGGACATGGACCTGGAAACCCCTCGGAGCATTGGACACGGACCAAAAACCCCTCGGAGCCTTGGACACGGACCTGGAAACCTCTCGGAGCCTTGGACACGGACCTGGAAATCCCTCGGAGCCTTGGACACGGTCCTGGAAACCACTCGGAGCCTTGGACACGGACCTGGAAACCCCTCGGAGCCTTGGACATGAACTGGAAACCCCTCGGAGCCTTGGACATGAACTGGAAACCCCTCGGAGCCTTGGAGATGGAACTGGAAACCCCTCGGAGCCTTGGACTCAGACTGGAAATCACTCGGAGCCTTGGACAAGGACCAAAAACCCCTCGGAGCCTTGGACACGGACCTGGAAACCCCTTGGAGCCTTCGATACAGACTTGGAAACCCCACGGAGCCTTGGATACAGACCTGGAAACCCCTTGCAGCCTTGGACACGGACCTGGAAACCACTCGGAGCCTTGGACACGGACCTGGAAACTCCTCAGAGCCTTGGACACGGTCCTGGAAACTCCTCAGAGCCTTGGACACAGACCAAAAACCCCTCGGAGCCTTGGACACGGACCTGGAAACCCCTCGGAGCCTTGGACATGGACCTGGAAACTCCTCAGAGCCTTGGACACGGACCTGGAAATCCCTCAGAGCCTTGGACATGGACCTGGAAACTCCTCAGAGCCTTGGACACCATCCTGGAAAACTCTCGGAGCCTTGGACATGGACCTGGAAACCCCTCGGAGCCTTGGACACGGACCTGGAAACCCCTCGGAGCCTTGGACACGGACCTGGAAACCCCTCGGAGCCTTGGACACGGACCTGGAAACCCCTCGGAGCCTTGGACATGGACATGGAATCCCCCTCGGAGCCTTGGACACGGACCAAAAACCCCTCGGAGCCTTGGACACGGACCTGGAAACCCCTCGGAGCCTTGGACATGGACCTGGAAACCCCCTCGTAGCCTTGGACATGGACCTGGAAACCCCTCGGAGCATTGGACACGGACCAAAAACCCCTCGGAGCCTTGGACACGGACCTGGAAACCTCTCGGAGCCTTGGACACGGACCTGGAAATCCCTCGGAGCCTTGGACACGGTCCTGGAAACCACTCGGAGCCTTGGACACGGACCTGGAAACCCCTCGGAGCCTTGGACATGAACTGGAAACCCCTCGGAGCCTTGGACATGAACTGGAAACCCCTCGGATCCTTGGACATGAACTTGAAACCTCTCGGAGCCTTGGACGGACCAAAAACCCCTCGGAGCCTTGGACATGAACTGGAACCCCCTCGGAGCCTTGGACATGAACTTGAACCCTCTTGGAGCCTTGGACATGAACTGGAAACCCCTCGGAGCCTTGGACATGAACTGGAACCCTCTCGGAGCCTTGGACATGGACCTGGAAACCCCTCGGATCCTTGGACATGGACCAAAAACCCCTCGGAGCCTTGGACACGGACTGGAACCCCGTTGGAGCCTTGGACATGGACCTGGAAACCCCTCGGAGCCCTGGACATGAACTTGAACCCTCTCGGACCCTTGGACATGAAGTTGCACCCTCTCGGAGCCTTGGACATGGACCTGGAAACTCCTCAGAGCCTTGGACACGGACCTGGAAATCCCTCAGAGCCTTGGACATGGACCAAAATCCCCTCGGAGCCTAAGACACGGACCTGGAAACCCCTCGGAGCCTTGGACACGGACCTGGAAACCCCTCGGAGCCTTGGACACGGACCTGGAAACCCCTCGGAGCCTTGGACACGGACCTGGAAACCCCTCGGAGCCTTGGACACAGACCTGGAAACCCCTCGGAGCCTTGGACACGGAGCTGGAAACCCCTCGGAGCCTTGGACACGGACCTGGAAACCCCTCGGAGCCTTGGACACGGACCTGGAAACTCCTCGGAGCCTTGGACACGGACCTGGAAACTCCTCAGAGCCTTGGACACGGACTTGGAAACTCCTCAGAGCCTTGGACACAGACCAAAAACCCCTCGGAGCCTTGGACACGGACCTGGAAATCCCTCGGAGCCTTGGACATGGAAACTCCTCAGAGCCTTGGACACGGACCTGGAAATCCCTCAGAGCCTTGGACATGGACCTGGAAACTCCTCAGAGCCTTGGACACCATCCTGGAAAACTCTCGGAGCCTTGGACACGGACCTGGAAACCCCTCGGAGCCTTGGACACGGACCTGGAAACCCCTCGGAGCCTTGGACACGGACCTGGAAACCCCTCGGAGCCTTGGACACGGACCTGGAAACACCTCGGAGCCTTGGACATGGACATGGAATCCCCCTCGGAGCCTTGGACACGGACCAAAAACCCCTCGGAGCCTTGGACACGGACCTGGAAACCCCTCGGAGCCTTGGACATGGACCTGGAAACCCCCTCGTAGCCTTGGACATGGACCTGGAAACCCCTCGGAGCATTGGACACGGACCAAAAACCCCTCGGAGCCTTGGACACGGACCTGGAAACCTCTCGGAGCCTTGGACACGGACCTGGAAATCCCTCGGAGCCTTGGACACGGTCCTGGAAACCACTCGGAGCCTTGGACACGGACCTGGAAACCCCTCGGAGCCTTGGACACGGACCTGGAAACCCCTCGGAGCCTTGGACACAGACCTGGAAACCCCTCGGAGCCTTGGACACGGAGCTGGAAACCCCTCGGAGCCTTGGACACGGACCTGGAAACCCCTCGGAGCATTGGACACGGACCTGGAAACTCCTCGGAGCCTTGGACACGGACCTGGAAACTCCTCAGAGCCTTGGACACGGACTTGGAAACTCCTCAGAGCCTTGGACACAGACCAAAAACCCCTCGGAGCCTTGGACACGGACCTGGAAATCCCTCGGAGCCTTGGACATGGAAACTCCTCAGAGCCTTGGACACGGACCTGGAAATCCCTCAGAGCCTTGGACATGGACCTGGAAACTCCTCAGAGCCTTGGACACCATCCTGGAAAACTCTCGGAGCCTTGGACACGGACCTGGAAACCCCTCGGAGCCTTGGACACGGACCTGGAAACCCCTCGGAGCCTTGGACACGGACCTGGAAACCCCTCGGAGCCTTGGACACGGACCTGGAAACACCTCGGAGCCTTGGACATGGACATGGAATCCCCCTCGGAGCCTTGGACACGGACCAAAAACCCCTCGGAGCCTTGGACACGGACCTGGAAACCCCTCGGAGCCTTGGACATGGACCTGGAAACCCCCTCGTAGCCTTGGACATG
Organism: Hypanus sabinus; assembly: GCF_030144855.1. Lineage (NCBI taxonomy): Eukaryota > Metazoa > Chordata > Chondrichthyes > Myliobatiformes > Dasyatidae > Hypanus > Hypanus sabinus. The sequence continues at coordinate 127,249,070 of NC_082710.1, read as the reverse complement.
GACCTGGAAACCCCTCGGAGCATTGGACACGGACCAAAAACCCCTCGGAGCCTTGGACACGGACCTGGAAACCTCTCGGAGCCTTGGACACGGACCTGGAAATCCCTCGGAGCCTTGGACACGGTCCTGGAAACCACTCGGAGCCTTGGACACGGACCTGGAAACCCCTCGGAGCCTTGGACATGAACTGGAAACCCCTCGGAGCCTTGGACATGAACTGGAAACCCCTCGGATCCTTGGACATGAACTTGAAACCTCTCGGAGCCTTGGACGGACCAAAAACCCCTCGGAGCCTTGGACATGAACTGGAACCCCCTCGGAGCCTTGGACATGAACTTGAACCCTCTTGGAGCCTTGGACATGAACTGGAAACCCCTCGGAGCCTTGGACATGAACTGTAACCCTCTCGGAGCCTTGGACATGGACCTGGAAACCCCTCGGACATGGACCAAAAACCCCTCGGAGCCTTGGACACGGACTGGAACCCCGTTGGAGCCTTGGACATGGACCTGGAAACCCCTCGGAGCCCTGGACATGAACTTGAACCCTCTCGGAGCCTTGGACATGAAGTTGCACCCTCTCGGAGCCTTGGACATGGACCTGGAAACTCCTCAGAGCCTTGGACACGGACCTGGAAATCCCTCAGAGCCTTGGACATGGACCAAAATCCCCTCGGAGCCTAAGACACGGACCTGGAAACCCCTCGGAGCCTTGGACACGGACCTGGAAACCCCTCGGAGCCTTGGACACGGACCTGGAAACCCCTCGGAGCCTTGGACACAGACCTGGAAACCCCTCGGAGCCTTGGACACGGAGCTGGAAACCCCTCGGAGCCTTGGACACGGACCTGGAAACCCCTCGGAGCCTTGGACACGGACCTGGAAACTCCTCGGAGCCTTGGACACGGACCTGGAAACTCCTCAGAGCCTTGGACACGGACTTGGAAACTCCTCAGAGCCTTGGACACAGACCAAAAACCCCTCGGAGCCTTGGACACGGACCTGGAAATCCCTCGGAGCCTTGGACATGGAAACTCCTCAGAGCCTTGGACACGGACCTGGAAATCCCTCAGAGCCTTGGACATGGACCTGGAAACTCCTCAGAGCCTTGGACACCATCCTGGAAAACTCTCGGAGCCTTGGACACGGACCTGGAAACCCCTCGGAGCCTTGGACACAGACCTGGAAACCCCTCGGAGCCTTGGACACGGACCTGGAAACCCCTCGGAGCCTTGGACACGGACCTGGAAACCCCTCGGAGCCTTGGACATGGACCTGGAAACCCCTCGGAGCCTTGGACACAGACCTGGAACCCCCTCGGAGCCTTGGACATGAACTGGATATCCCTCGGAGCCTTGGACACGGTCCTGGAAACCCCCTCGGAGCCTTGGACACGGACCAAAAACCCCTCGGAGCCTTGGACATGGACCTGGAATCCCCCTCGGAGCCTTGGACACGGACCAAAAACCCCTCGGAGCCTTGGACACGAACCTGGAAACCCCTCGGAGCCTTGGACATGGACCTGGAAACCCCTCGGAGCATTGGACACGGACCAAAAACCCCTCGGAGCCTTGGACACGGACCTGGAAACCTCTCGGAGCCTTGGACACGGACCTGGAAATCCCTCGGAGCCTTGGACACGGTCCTGGAAACAACTCGGAGCCTTGGACACGGACCTGGAAACCCCTCGGAGCCTTGGACATGAACTGGAAACCCCTCGGAGCCTTGGAGATGGACCTGGAAACCCCTCGGAGCCTTGGAGAGACCTGGAAACCCCTCAGAACCTTGGACACGGAACTGGAAACTCCTCAGAGCCTTGGACGCCATCCTGGAAAACTCTCGGAGCCTTGGACACGGACCTGGAAACCCCTCGGAGCCATGGACACGGACCTGGAAACCTCTCGGAGCCATGGACACGGACCTGGAAACCCCTCGGAGCCTTGGACACGGACCAAAAACCCCTCGGAGCCTTGTTCACAGACCTGGAACCCCTCGAAGCCTTGGACACGGACCTGGAAACCCCTCAGAGCCTTGGACACCATCCTGGTAACCTCTCGGAGCCTTGGACACGGACCTGGAACTACCTTGGAGCCTTGGACATGGACCTGGAAACCCCTCGGAGCCTTGGACATGAACTGGAAACCCCTCGGAGCCTTGGAGATGGACCTGGAAAACTCTCGGAGCCTTGGACACGGACCTGGAAACCCCTCGGAGCCATGGACACGGACCTGGAAACCTCTCGGAGCCATGGACACGGACCTGGAAACCCCTCGGAGTCTTGGACACGTACCAAAAACCCCTCGGAGCCTTGGACATGGACCTGGAAACACCTCGGAGCCTTGGACATGGACCTGGAAACCCCTCGGAGCCTTGGACATGAACTGGAACCCCCTCGGAGCATTGGACACGGACCTGGAAACCCCTCGGAGCCTTGGACTCAGACTGGAAATCACTCGGAGCCTTGGACATGGACCAAAAACCCCTCGGAGCCTTGGACACGGACTGGAAACCCCTCGGAGCCTTGGATACAGACCTGGAAACCCCTCGGAGCCTTGGACACGGACCTGGAAACCCCTTGGAGCCTTGGACACGGACCAAAAACCCCTTGGAGCCTTGGACACGGACCTGGAAACCCCTTGGAGCCTTCGATACAGACTTGGAAACCCCTCGGAGCCTTGGATACAGACCTGGAAACCCCTTGCAGCCTTGGACACGGACCTGGAAACCCCTCGGAGCCTTGGACATGAACTTGAACCCTCTCGGAGCCTTGGACATGAAGTTGCACCCTCTCGGAGCCTTGGACACGGACCTGCAAACTCCTCAGAGCATTGGACACAGACCAAAAACCCCTCGGAGCCTTGGACACGGACCTGGAAACCCCTCGGAGCCTTTGACATGGACCTGGAAACTCTTCAGAGCCTTGGACACGGACCTGGAAATCCCTCAGAGCCTTGGACATGGACCTGGAAACTCCTCAAAGCCTTTGACACCATCCTGGAAAACTCTCGGAGCCTTGGACATGGACCTGGAAACCCCTCGGAGCCTTGGACACGGACCTGGAAACCACTCGGAGCCTTGGACATGGACCTGGAATCCCCCTCGGAGCCTTGGACACGGACCAAAAACCCCTCGGAGCCTTGGACACGGACCTGGAAACCCCTCGGAGCCATGGACATGGACCTGGAAACCCCCTCGTAGCCTTGGACATGGACCTGGAAACTCCTCAGAGCCTTGGACACCATCCTGGAAAACTCTCGGAGCCTTGGACATGGACCTGGAAACCCCTCGGAGCCTTGGACACGGACCTGGAAACCCCTCGGAGCCTAGGACACGGACCTGGAACCCCACAGAGCCTTGGACATGAACTTGAACCCTCTCAGAGCCTTGGACACGGACCTGGAAACCCCTCAGAGCCTTGGACATGAACTTGAACCCTCTCGGAGCCTCGGACACGGACCTGGAAACCCCTCGGAGCCTTGGACACCATCCTGGTAACCTCTCGGAGCCTTGGAAACAGAGCTGGAAATCCCTCGGAGCCTTGGACACGGACCTGGAAACCCCTCGGAGCCTTGGACATGAACTGGAAACCCCTCGGAGCCTTGGAGATGGAACTGGAAACCCCTCGGAGCCTTGGACTCAGACTGGAAATCACTCGGAGCCTTGGACATGGACCAAAAACCCCTCGGAGCCTTGGACACGGACCTGGAAACCCCTTGGAGCCTTCGATACAGACTTGGAAACCCCACGGAGCCTTGGATACAGACATGGAAACCCCTTGCAGCCTTGGACACGGACCTGGAAACCACTCGGAGCCTTGGACACGGACCTGGAAACTCCTCAGAGCCTTGGACACGGTCCTGGAAACTCCTCAGAGCCTTGGACACAGACCAAAAACCCCTCGGAGCCTTGGACACGGACCTGGAAACCCCTCGGAGCCTTGGACATGGACCTGGAAACTCCTCAGAGCCTTGGACACGGACCTGGAAATCCCTCAGAGCCTTGGACATGGACCTGGAAACTCCTCAGAGCCTTGGACACCATCCTGGAAAACTCTCGGAGCCTTGGACATGGACCTGGAAACCCCTCGGAGCCTTGGACACGGACCTGGAAACCCCTCGGAGCCTTGGACACGGACCTGGAAACCCCTCGGAGCCTTGGACACGGACCTGGAAACCCCTCGGAGCCTTGGACATGGACATGGAATCCCCCTCGGAGCCTTGGACACGGACCAAAAACCCCTCGGAGCCTTGGACACGGACCTGGAAACCCCTCGGAGCCTTGGACATGGACCTGGAAACCCCCTCGTAGCCTTGGACATGGACCTGGAAACCCCTCGGAGCATTGGACACGGACCAAAAACCCCTCGGAGCCTTGGACACGGACCTGGAAACTTCTCGGAGCCTTGGACACGGACCTGGAAATCCCTCGGAGCCTTGGACACGGTCCTGGAAACCACTCGGAGCCTTGGACACGGACCTGGAAACCCCTCGGAGCCTTGGACATGAACTGGAAACCCCTCGGAGCCTTGGACATGAACTGGAAACCCCTCGGATCCTTGGACATGAACTTGAAACCTCTCGGAGCCTTGGACGGACCAAAAACCCCTCGGAGCCTTGGACATGAACTGGAACCCCCTCGGAGCCTTGGACATGAACTTGAACCCTCTTGGAGCCTTGGACATGAACTGGAAACCCCTCGGAGCCTTGGACATGAACTGGAACCCTCTCGGAGCCTTGGACATGGACCTGGAAACCCCTCGGATCCTTGGACATGGACCAAAAACCCCTCGGAGCCTTGGACACGGACTGGAACCCCGTTGGAGCCTTGGACATGGACCTGGAAACCCCTCGGAGCCCTGGACATGAACTTGAACCCTCTCGGAGCCTTGGACATGAAGTTGCACCCTCTCGGAGCCTTGGACATGGACCTGGAAACTCCTCAGAGCCTTGGACACGGACCTGGAAATCCCTCAGAGCCTTGGACATGGACCAAAATCCCCTCGGAGCCTAAGACACGGACCTGGAAACCCCTCGGAGCCTTGGACACGGACCTGGAAACCCCTCGGAGCCTTGGACACGGACCTGGAAACCCCTCGGAGCCTTGGACACAGACCTGGAAACCCCTCGGAGCCTTGGACACGGAGCTGGAAACCCCTCGGAGCCTTGGACACGGACCTGGAAACCCCTCGGAGCCTTGGACACGGACCTGGAAACTCCTCAGAGCCTTGGACACGGACTTGGAAACTCCTCAGAGCCTTGGACACAGACCAAAAACCCCTCGGAGCCTTGGACACGGACCTGGAAATCCCTCGGAGCCTTGGACATGGAAACTCCTCAGAGCCTTGGACACGGACCTGGAAATCCCTCAGAGCCTTGGACATGGACCTGGAAACTCCTCAGAGCCTTGGACACCATCCTGGAAAACTCTCGGAGCCTTGGACACGGACCTGGAAACCCCTCGGAGCCTTGGACACAGACCTGGAAACCCCTCGGAGCCTTGGACACGGACCTGGAAACCCCTCGGAGCCTTGGACACGGACCTGGAAACCCCTCGGAGCCTTGGACATGGACCTGGAAACCCCTCGGAGCCTTGGACACAGACCTGGAACCCCCTCGGAGCCTTGGACATGAACTGGATATCCCTCGGAGCCTTGGACACGGTCCTGGAAACCCCCTCGGAGCCTTGGACACGGACCAAAAACCCCTCGGAGCCTTGGACATGGACCTGGAATCCCCCTCGGAGCCTTGGACACGGACCAAAAACCCCTCGGAGCCTTGGACACGGACCTGGAAACTCCTCGGAGCCTTGGACATGGACCTGGAAACCCCTCGGAGCATTGGACACGGACCAAAAACCCCTCGGAGCCTTGGACACGGACCTGGAAACCTCTCGGAGCCTTGGACACGGACCTGGAAATCCCTCGGAGCCTTGGACACGGTCCTGGAAACCACTCGGAGCCTTGGACACGGACCTGGAAACCCCTCGGAGCCTTGGACATGAACTGGAAACCCCTCGGAGCCTTGGACATGAACTGGAAACCCCTCGGATCCTTGGACATGAACTTGAAACCTCTCGGAGCCTTGGACGGACCAAAAACCCCTCGGAGCCTTGGACATGAACTGGAACCCCCTCGGAGCCTTGGACATGAACTTGAACCCTCTTGGAGCCTTGGACATGAACTGGAAACCCCTCGGAGCCTTGGACATGAACTGGAACCCTCTCGGAGCCTTGGACATGGACCTGGAAACCCCTCGGATCCTTGGACATGGACCAAAAACCCCTCGGAGCCTTGGACACGGACTGGAACCCCGTTGGAGCCTTGGACATGGACCTGGAAACCCCTCGGAGCCCTGGACATGAACTTGAACCCTCTCGGAGCCTTGGACATGAAGTTGCACCCTCTCGGAGCCTTGGACATGGACCTGGAAACTCCTCAGAGCCTTGGACACGGACCTGGAAATCCCTCAGAGCCTTGGACATGGACCAAAATCCCCTCGGAGCCTAAGACACGGACCTGGAAACCCCTCGGAGCCTTGGACACGGACCTGGAAACCCCTCGGAGCCTTGGACACGGACCTGGAAACCCCTCGGAGCCTTGGACACAGACCTGGAAACCCCTCGGAGCCTTGGACACGGAGCTGGAAACCCCTCGGAGCCTTGGACACGGACCTGGAAACCCCTCGGAGCCTTGGACACGGACCTGGAAACTCCTCGGAGCCTTGGACACGGACCTGGAAACTCCTCGGAGCCTTGGACACGGACTTGGAAACTCCTCAGAGCCTTGGACACAGACCAAAAACCCCTCGGAGCCTTGGACACGGACCTGGAAATCCCTCGGAGCCTTGGACATGGAAACTCCTCAGAGCCTTGGACACGGACCTGGAAATCCCTCAGAGCCTTGGACATGGACCTGGAAACTCCTCAGAGCCTTGGACACCATCCTGGAAAACTCTCGGAGCCTTGGACACGGACCTGGAAACCCCTCGGAGCCTTGGACACGGACCTGGAAACCCCTCGGAGCCTTGGACACGGACCTGGAAACCCCTCGGAGCCTTGGACATGGACCTGGAAACCCCTCGGAGCATTGGACACGGACCAAAAACCCCTCGGAGCCTTGGACATGGACCTGGAATCCCCCTCGGAGCCTTGGACACGGACCAAAAACCCCTCGGAGCCTTGGACACGGACCTGGAAACCCCTCGGAGCCTTGGACATGGACCTGGAAACCCCTCGGAGCATTGGACACGGACCAAAAACCCCTCGGAGCCTTGGACACGGACCTGGAAACCTCTCGGAGCCTTGGACACGGACCTGGAAATCCCTCGGAGCCTTGGACACGGTCCTGGAAACAACTCGGAGCCTTGGACACGGACCTGGAAAACCATCGGAGCCTTGGACATGAACTGGAAACCCCTGTGAGCCTTGGACATGAACTGGAAACCCCTGGGAGCCTTGGACATGAACTTGAACCCTCTCGGAGCCTTGGACATGGACCAAAAACCCCTCGGAGCCTTGGACATGAACTGGAACCCCCTCGGAGCCTTGGACTTGAACTTGAACCCTCTCGGAGCCTTGGACATGAACTGGAAACCCCTCGGAGCCTTGGACATGAACTGGAACCCTCTCGGAGCCTTGGACATGGACCTGGAAACCCCTCGGAGCCTTGGACATGGACCAAAAACCCCTCGGAGCCTTGGACACGGACTGGAAACCCCTCAGAGCCTTGGACATGAACTGGAAACCCCTCGGAGCCTTGGACACGGACCTGGAAACCCCTTGGAGCCTTGGACACGGACCTGGAAACTCCTCAGAGCCTTGGACACGGACTTGGAAACTCCTCAGAGCCTTGGACACAGACCAAAAACCCCTCGGAGCCTTGGACACGGACCTGGAAATCCCTCGGAGCCTTGGACATGGAAACTCCTCAGAGCCTTGGACACGGACCTGGAAATCCCTCAGAGCCTTGGACATGGACCTGGAAACTCCTCAGAGCCTTGGACACCATCCTGGAAAACTCTCGGAGCCTTGGACACGGACCTGGAAACCCCTCGGAGCCTTGGACACAGACCTGGAAACCCCTCGGAGCCTTGGACACGGACCTGGAAACCCCTCGGAGCCTTGGACACGGACCTGGAAACCCCTCGGAGCCTTGGACATGGACCTGGAAACCCCTCGGAGCCTTGGACACAGACCTGGAACCCCCTCGGAGCCTTGGACATGAACTGGATATCCCTCGGAGCCTTGGACACGGTCCTGGAAACCCCCTCGGAGCCTTGGACACGGACCAAAAACCCCTCGGAGCCTTGGACATGGACCTGGAATCCCCCTCGGAGCCTTGGACACGGACCAAAAACCCCTCGGAGCCTTGGAAACGGACCTGGAAACCCCTCGGAGCCTTGGACATGGACCTGGAAACCCCTCGGAGCATTGGACACGGACCAAAAACCCCTCGGAGCCTTGGACACGGACCTGGAAACCTCTCGGAGCCTTGGACACGGACCTGGAAATCCCTCGGAGCCTTGGACACGGACCTGGAAACCCCTCGGAGCCTTGGACACAGACCTGGAAACCCCTCGGAGCCTTGGACACGGAGCTGGAAACCCCTCGGAGCCTTGGACACGGACCTGGAAACCCCTCGGAGCCTTGGACACGGACCTGGAAACTCCTCGGAGCCTTGGACACGGACCTGGAAACTCCTCAGAGCCTTGGACACGGACTTGGAAACTCCTCAGAGCCTTGGACACAGACCAAAAACCCCTCGGAGCCTTGGACACGGACCTGGAAATCCCTCGGAGCCTTGGACATGGAAACTCCTCAGAGCCTTGGACACGGACCTGGAAATCCCTCAGAGCCTTGGACATGGACCTGGAAACTCCTCAGAGCCTTGGACACCATCCTGGAAAACTCTCGGAGCCTTGGACACGGACCTGGAAACCCCTCGGAGCCTTGGACACAGACCTGGAAACCCCTCGGAGCCTTGGACACGGACCTGGAAACCCCTCGGAGCCTTGGACACGGACCTGGAAACCCCTCGGAGCCTTGGACATGGACCTGGAAACCCCTCGGAGCCTTGGACACAGACCTGGAACCCCCTCGGAGCCTTGGACATGAACTGGATATCCCTCGGAGCCTTGGACACGGTCCTGGAAACCCCCTCGGAGCCTTGGACACGGACCAAAAACCCCTCGGAGCCTTGGACATGGACCTGGAATCCCCCTCGGAGCCTTGGACACGGACCAAAAACCCCTCGGAGCCTTGGACACGGACCTGGAAACCCCTCGGAGCCTTGGACATGGACCTGGAAACCCCTCGGAGCATTGGACACGGACCAAAAACCCCTCGGAGCCTTGGACACGGACCTGGAAACCTCTCGGAGCCTTGGACACGGACCTGGAAATCCCTCGGAGCCTTGGACACGGTCCTGGAAACAACTCGGAGCCTTGGACACGGACCTGGAAAACCATCGGAGCCTTGGACATGAACTGGAAACCCCTGGGAGCCTTGGACATGAACTGGAAACCCCTGGGAGCCTTGGACATGAACTTGAACCCTCTCGGAGCCTTGGACATGGACCAAAAACCCCTCGGATCCTTGGACATGAACTGGAACCCACTCGGAGCCTTGGACTTGAACTTGAACCCTCTCGGAGCCTTGGACATGAACTGGAAACCCCTCGGAGCCTTGGACATGAACTGGAACCCTCTCGGAGCCTTGGACATGGACCTGGAAACCCCTCGGAGCCTTGGACATGGACCAAAAACCCCTCGGAGCCTTGGACACGGACTGGAAACCCCTCAGAGCCTTGGACATGAACTGGAAACCCCTCGGAGCCTTGGAGATGGACCTGGAAACCCCTCGGAGCCTTGGACTCAGACTGGAAATCACTCGGAGCCTTGAACATGGACCAAAAACCCCTCGGAGCCTTGGACACGGACCTGGAAACCCCTCGGATCCTTGGACATGCACCTGGAAACTCCTCAGAGCCTTGGACACGGACCTGGAAACTCCTCAGAGCCTTGGACACGGACCTGGAAACTCATCAGAGCCTTGGACACAGACCAAAAACCCTCGGAGCCTTGGACACGGACCTGGAAACCCCGGAGCCTTGGACATGGACCTGGAATCCCCTCGGAGCATTGGACACGGACCAAAAACCTCTCGGAGCCTTGGACACGGACCTGGAAACCTCTCGGAGCCTTGGACACGGACCTGGAAATCCCTCGGAGCCTTGGACACGGTCCTGGAAACCACTCGGAGCCTTGGACACGGACCTGGAAACCCCTCGGAGCCTTGGACATGAACTGGAAACCCCTCGGAGCCTTGGACATGAACTGGAAACCCCTCGGATCCTTGGACATGAACTTGAAACCTCTCGGAGCCTTGGACATGGACCAAAAACCCCTCGGAGCCTTGGACATGAACTGGAACCCCCTCGGAGCCTTGGACATGAACTTGAACCCTCTTGGAGCCTTGGACATGAACTGGAAACCCCTCGGAGCCTTGGACATGAACTTGAACCCTCTCGGAGCCTTGGACACGGACCTGGAAACCCCTCGGAGCCTAGGACACGGACCTGGAACCCCACAGAGCCATGGACATGAACTTGAACCCTCTCGGAGCCTTGGACACGGACCTGGAAACCCCTCAGAGCCTTGGACATGAACGTGAACCCTCTCGGAGCCTTGGACACGGACCTGGAAACCCCTCGGAGCCTTGGACACCATCCTGGTAACCTCTCGGAGCCTTGGACACAGACCTGGAAATCCCTCGGAGCCTTGGACACGGACCTGGAAACCCCTCAGAGCCTTGGACATGAACTGGAAACCCCTCGGAGCCTTGGAGATGGACCTGGAAACCCCTCGGAGCCTTGGACTCAGACTGGAAATCACTCGGAGCCTTGAACATGGACCAAAAACCCCTCGGAGCCTTGGACACGGACCTGGAAACCCCTCGGAGCCTTGGACATGGACCTGGAAACTCCTCAGAGCCTTGGACACGGACCTGCAAACTCCTCAGAGCCTTGGACACGGACCTGGAAACTCATCAGAGCCTTGGACACAGACCAAAAACCCCTCGGAGCCTTGGACACGGACCTGGAAACCCCTCGGAGCCTTGGACATGGACCTGGAATCCCCTCGGAGCATTGGACACGGACCAAAAACCTCTCGGAGCCTTGGACACGGACCTGGAAACCTCTCGGAGCATTGGACACGGACCTGGAAATCCCTCGGAGCCTTGGACACGGTCCTGGAAATCACTCGGAGCCTTGGACACGGACCTGGAAACCCCTCGGAGCCTTGGACATGAACTGGAAACCCCTCGGAGCCTTGGACATGAACTGGAAACCCCTCGGATCCTTGGACATGAACTTGAAACCTCTCGGAGCCTTGGACATGGACCAAAAACCCCTCGGAGCCTTGGACATGAACTGGAACCCCCTCGGAGCCTTGGACATGAACTTGAACCCTCTTGGAGCCTTGGACATGAACTGGAAACCCCTCGGAGCCTTGGACATGAACTGGAACCCTCTCGGAGCCTTGGACATGGACCTGGAAACCCCTCGGAGCCTTGGACATGGACCAAAAACCCCTCGGAGCCTTGGACACGGACTGGAACCCCCTTGGAGCCTTGGACATGGACCAGGAAACCCCTCGGAGCCTTGGACATGAACTTGAACCCTCTCGGAGCCTTGGACATGAAGTTGCAACCTCTCGGAGCCTTGGACATGGACCTGGAAACTCCTCAGAGCCTTGGACACGGACCTGGAAATCCCTCAGAGCCTTGGACATGGACCAAAAACACCTCGGAGCCTAAGACACGGACCTGGAAACCCCTCGGAGCCTTGGACACGGACCTGGAAACCCCTCGGAGCCTTGGACACGGACCTGGAAACCCCTCGGAGCCTTGGACACGGACCTGGAAACCCCTCGGAGCCTTGGACACGGACCTGGAAATCCCTCGGAGCCTTGGACACGGACCTGGAAACCCCTCGGAGCATTGGACACGGACCTGGAAACTCCTCGGAGCCTTGGACACGGACCTGGAAACTCCTCGGAGCCTTGGACACGGACCTGGAAACTCCTCGGAGCCTTGGACACGGACCTGGAAACTCCTCAGAGCCTTGGACACAGACCAAAAACCCCTCGGAGCCTTGGACACGGACCTGGAAACCCCTCGGAGCCTTGGACATGGACCTGGAAACTCCTCAGAGCCTTGGACACGGACCTGGAAATCCCTCAGAGCCTTGGACATGGACCTGGAAACTCCTCAGAGCCTTGGACACCATCCTGGAAAACTCTCGGAGCCTTGGACACGGACCTGGAAACCCCGGAGCCTTGGACACAGACCTGGAAACCCCTCGGAGCCTTGGACACGGACCTGGAAACCCCTCGGAGCCTTGGACACGGACCTGGAAACCCCTCGGACACTTGGACACAGACCTGGAACCCCCTCGGAGACTTGGACATGAACTGGATATCCCTCGGAGCCTTGGACACGGTCCTGGAAACCCCCTCGGAGCCTTGGACACGGACCAAAAACCCCTCGGAGCCTTGGACATGGACCTGGAATCCACCTCGGAGCCTTGGACACGGACCAAAAACCCCTCGGAGCCTTGGACACGGACCTGGAAACCCCTCGGAGCCTTGGACATGGACCTGGAAACCCCTCGGAGCATTGGACACGGACCAAAAACCCCTCGGAGCCTTGGACACGGACCTGGAAACCTCTCGGAGCCTTGGACACGGACCTGGAAATCCCTCGGAGCCTTGGACACGGTCCTGGAAACAACTCGGAGCCTTGGACACGGACCTGGAAAACCCTCGGAGCCTTGGACATGAACTGGAAACCCCTGGGAGCCTTGGACATGAACTGGAAACCCCTGGGAGCCTTGGACATGAACTTGAACCCTCTCGGAGCCTTGGACATGGACCAAAAACACCTCGGAGCCTTGGACATGAACTGGAACCCCCTCGGAGCCTTGGACATGAACTTGAACCCTCTCGGAGCCTTGGACATGAACTGGAATCCCCTCGGAGCCTTCGACATGAACTGGAACCCTCTCGGAGCCTTGGACATGGACCTGGAAACCCCTCGGAGCCTTGGACATGGACCAAAAACCCCTCGGAGCCTTGGACACGGACTGGAACCCCCTTGGAGCCTTGGACATGGACCTGGAAACCCCTCGGAGCCTTGGACATGAACTTGAACCCTCTCGGAGCCTTGGACATGAACTTGCACCCTCTCGGAGCCTTGGACATGAACCGGAAACCCCTCGGAGCCTTGGACATTAACTTGAACCCTCTCGGAGCCTTGGACATGAACCTGAACCCTCTCGGAGCCTTGGACATGAACTGGAACCCTCTCGGAGCCTTGGACATGAACTTGAACCCCCTCGGAGCCTTGGACATGAACTGGAACCCCCTCGGAGCCTTGGACATGAACTGGAACCCTCTCGGAGCCTTGGACACGGACCTGGAAACCCCTCAGAGCCTTGGACATGAACTTGAACCCTCTCGGAGCCTTGGACACGGACCTGGAAACCCCTCGGAGCCTAGGACACGGACCTGGAACCCCACAGAGCCTTGGACATGAACTTGAACCCTCTCGGAGCCTTGAACACGGACCTGGAAACCCCTCAGAGCCTTGGACATGAACTTGAACCCTCTCGGAGCCTTGGACACGGACCTGGAAACCCCTCGGAGCCTTGGACACCATCCTGGTAACCTCTCGGAGCCTTGGACACAGACCTGGAAATCCCTCGGAGCCTTGGACACGGACCTGGAAACCCCTCAGAGCCTTGGACATGAACTGGAAACCCCTCGGAGCCTTGGAGATGGACCTGGAAACCCCTCGGAGCCTTGGACTCAGACTGGAAATCACTCGGAGCCATGGACATGGACCAAAAACCCCTCGGAGCCTTGGACACGGACCTGGAAACCCCTCGGAGCCTTGGACATGGACCTGGAAACTCCTCAGAGCCTTGGACACGGACCTGGAAACTCCTCAGAGCCTTGGACACAGACCAAAAACCCTTCGGAGCCTTGGACACGGACCTGGAAACCCCTCGGAGCCTTGGACATGGACCTGGAAACTCCTCAGAGCCTTGGACACGGACCTGGAAATCCCTCAGAGCCTTGGACATGGACCTGGAAACTCCTCAGAGCCTTGGACACCATCCTGGAAAACTCTCGGAGCCTTGGACACGGACCTGGAAACCCCTCGCAGCCTTGGTCACGGACCTGGAAACCCCTCGGAGCCTTGGACACAGACCTGGAAACCCCTCGGAGCCTTGGACACGGACCTGGAAACCCCTCGGAGCCTTGGACACTGACCTGGAAACCCCTCGGAGCCTAGGACACGGACCTGGAAACCCCTCGGAGCCTAGGACACGGACCTGGAAACCCCTCGGAGCCTAGGACACGGACCTGGAAACCCCTCGGAGAATTGGACACGGATCTGGAAACCCCTCGGAGCCTTGGACATGGACCTGGAAATCCTTCGGAGCCTTGGACACGGTCCTGGAAACCACTCGGAGCCTTGGACATGGACCTGGAAACCCCTCAGAGCCTTGGACATGAACTGGAAACCCCTCGGAGCCTTGGAGATGGACCTGGAAACCCCTCGGAGCCTTGGACATGGACCAAAAACCCCTCGGAGCCTTGGACACGGACTGGAACCCCCTTGGAGCCTTGGACATGGACCTGGAAACCCCTCGGAGCCTTGGACATGAACTTGAACCCTCTCGGAGCCTTGGACATGAACTTGCACCCTCTCGGAGCCTTGGACATGAACCGGAAACCCCTCGGAGCCTTGGACATTAACTTGAACCCTCTCGGAGCCTTGGACATGAACCTGAACCCTCTCGGAGCCTTGGACATGAACTGGAACCCTCTCGGAGCCTTGGACATGAACTTGAACCCCCTCGGAGCCTTGGACATGAACTGGAACCCCCTCGGAGCCTTGGACATGAACTGGAACCCTCTCGGAGCCTTGGACACGGACCTGGAAACCCCTCAGAGCCTTGGACATGAACTTGAACCCTCTCGGAGCCTTGGACACGGACCTGGAAACCCCTCGGAGCCTAGGACACGGACCTGGAACCCCACAGAGCCTTGGACATGAACTTGAACCCTCTCGGAGCCTTGAACACGGACCTGGAAACCCCTCAGAGCCTTGGACATGAACTTGAACCCTCTCGGAGCCTTGGACACGGACCTGGAAACCCCTCGGAGCCTTGGACACCATCCTGGTAACCTCTCGGAGCCTTGGACACAGACCTGGAAATCCCTCGGAGCCTTGGACACGGACCTGGAAACCCCTCAGAGCCTTGGACATGAACTGGAAACCCCTCGGAGCCTTGGAGATGGACCTGGAAAACCCTCGGAGCCTTGGACTCAGACTGGAAATCACTCGGAGCCTTGGACATGGACCAAAAACCCCTCGGAGCCTTGGACACGGACCTGGAAACCCCTCGGAGCCTTGGACATGGACCTGGAAACTCCTCAGAGCCTTGGACACGGACCTGGAAACTCCTCAGAGCCTTGGACACAGACCAAAAACCCTTCGGAGCCTTGGACACGGACCTGGAAACCCCTCGGAGCCTTGGACATGGACCTGGAAACTCCTCAGAGCCTTGGACACGGACCTGGAAATCCCTCAGAGCCTTGGACATGGACCTGGAAACTCCTCAGAGCCTTGGACACCATCCTGGAAAACTCTCGGAGCCTTGGACACGGACCTGGAAACCCCTCACAGCCTTGGTCACGGACCTGGAAACCCCTCGGAGCCTTGGACACAGACCTGGAAACCCCTCGGAGCCTTGGACACGGACCTGGAAACCCCTCGGAGCCTTGGACACTGACCTGGAAACCCCTCGGAGCCTAGGACACGGACCTGGAAACCCCTCGGAGCCTAGGACACGGACCTGGAAACCCCTCGGAGCCTAGGACACGGACCTGGAAACCCCTCGGAGAATTGGACACGGATCTGGAAACCCCTCGGAGCCTTGGACATGGACCTGGAAATCCCTCGGAGCCTTGGACACGGTCCTGGAAACCACTCGGAGCCTTGGACATGGACCTGGAAACCCCTCAGAGCCTTGGACATGAACTGGAAACCCCTCGGAGCCTTGGAGATGGACCTGGAAACCCCTCGGAGCCTTGGACATGGACCAAAAACCCCTCGGAGCCTTGGACACGGACTGGAACCCCCTTGGAGCCTTGGACATGGACCTGGAAACCCCTCGGAGCCTTGGACATGAACTTGAACCCTCTCGGAGCCTTGGACATGAACTTGCACCCTGTCGGAGCCTTGGACATGAACCGGAAACCCCTCGGAGCCTTGGACATTAACTTGAACCCTCTCGGAGCCTTGGACATGAACCTGAACCCTCTCGGAGCCTTGGACATGAACTGGAACCCTCTCGGAGCCTTGGACATGAACTTGAACCCCCTCGGAGCCTTGGACATGAACTGGAACCCCCTCGGAGCCTTGGACATGAACTGGAACCCTCTCGGAGCCTTGGACACGGACCTGGAAACCCCTCAGAGCCATGGACATGAACTTGAACCCTCTCGGAGCCTTGGACACGGACCTGGAAACCCCTCGGAGCCTAGGACACGGACCTGGAACCCCACAGAGCCTTGGACATGAACTTGAACCCTCTCGGAGCCTTGAACACGGACCTGGAAACCCCTCAGAGCCTTGGACATGAACTTGAACCCTCTCGGAGCCTTGGACACGGACCTGGAAACCCCTCGGAGCCTTGGACACCATCCTGGTAACCTCTCGGAGCCTTGGACACAGACCTGGAAATCCCTCGGAGCCTTGGACACGGACCTGGAAACCCCTCAGAGCCTTGGACATGAACTGGAAACCCCTCGGAGCCTTGGAGATGGACCTGGAAACCCCTCGGAGCCTTGGACTCAGACTGGAAATCACTCGGAGCCTTGGACATGGACCAAAAACCCCTCGGAGCCTTGGACACGGACCTGGAAACCCCTCGGAGCCTTGGACATGGACCTGGAAACTCCTCAGAGCCTTGGACACGGACCTGGAAACTCCTCAGAGCCTTGGACACAGACCAAAAACCCTTCGGAGCCTTGGACACGGACCTGGAAACCCCTCGGAGCCTTGGACATGGACCTGGAAACTCCTCAGAGCCTTGGACACGGACCTGGAAATCCCTCAGAGCCTTGGACATGGACCTGGAAACTCCTCAGAGCCTTGGACACCATCCTGGAAAACTCTCGGAGCCTTGGACACGGACCTGGAAACCCCTCGCAGCCTTGGTCACGGACCTGGAAACCCCTCGGAGCCTTGGACACAGACCTGGAAACCCCTCGGAGCCTTGGACACGGACCTGGAAACCCCTCGGAGCCTTGGACACTGACCTGGA
The DNA here is from genome assembly GCF_030144855.1 of Hypanus sabinus. Lineage (NCBI taxonomy): Eukaryota > Metazoa > Chordata > Chondrichthyes > Myliobatiformes > Dasyatidae > Hypanus > Hypanus sabinus. The sequence continues at coordinate 127,231,673 of NC_082710.1, read as the reverse complement.
AACCCCTCGGAGCCTAGGACACGGACCTGGAAACCCCTCGGAGCCTAGGACACGGACCCTGAAACCCCTCGGAGCCTAGGACACGGACCTGGAAACCCCTCGGAGAATTGGACACGGATCTGGAAACCCCTCGGAGCCTTGGACATGGACCTGGAAATCCCTCGGAGCCTTGGACACGGTCCTGGAAACCACTCGGAGCCTTGGACATGGACCTGGAAACCCCTCAGAGCCTTGGACATGAACTGGAAACCCCTCGGAGCCTTGGAGATGGACCTGGAAACCACTCGGAGCCTTGGACATGGACCTGGAAACCCCTCGGAGCCTTGGACACGGACCTGGAAACCCCTCGGAGCCTTGGACATGGACCTGGAAACCCCTCGGAGCCTTGGACACAGTCCTGGAAACTCCTCGGTGCCTTGGACACGGACCTGGAAACTCCTCAGAGCCTTGGACACAGACCTGGAAACCCCTCGGAGCCTTGGACACGGATCTGGTAACCTCTCGGAGCCTTGGACACGGACCTGGAAACCCCTCAGAGCCTTGCACATGGACCTGGAAACCCCTCAGAGCCTTGGACATGAACTGGAAACCCCTCGGAGCCTTGGAGATGGACCTGGAAACCCCTCGAAGCCTTGGACATGGACCAAAAACCCCTCGGAGCCTTGGACACGGACTGGAACCCCCTTGGAGCCTTGGACATGGACCTGGAAACCCCTCGGAGCCTTGGACATGAACTTGAACCCTCTCGGAGCCTTGGACATGAACTTGCACCCTCTCGGAGCCTTGGACATGAACCGGAAACCCCTCGGAGCCTTGGACATTAACTTGAACCCTCTCGGAGCCTTGGACATGAACCTGAACCCTCTCGGAGCCTTGGACATGAACTGGAACCCTCTCGGAGCCTTGGACATGAACTTGAACCCCCTCGGAGCCTTGGACATGAACTGGAACCCCCTCGGAGCCTTGGACATGAACTGGAACCCTCTCGGAGCCTTGGACACGGACCTGGAAACCCCTCAGAGCCTTGGACATGAACTTGAACCCTCTCGGAGCCTTGGACACGGACCTGGAAACCCCTCGGAGCCTAGGACACGGACCTGGATCCCCACAGAGCCTTGGACATGAACTTGAACCCTCTCGGAGCCTTGAACACGGACCTGGAAACCCCTCAGAGCCTTGGACATGAACTTGAACCCTCTCGGAGCCTTGGACACGGACCTGGAAACCCCTCGGAGCCTTGGACACCATCCTGGTAACCTCTCGGAGCCTTGGACACAGACCTGGAAATCCCTCGGAGCCTTGGACACGGACCTGGAAACCCCTCAGAGCCTTGGACATGAACTGGAAACCCCTCGGAGCCTTGGAGATGGACCTGGAAACCCCTCGGAGCCTTGGACTCAGACTGGAAATCACTCGGAGCCTTGGACATGGACCAAAAACCCCTCGGAGCCTTGGACACGGACCTGGAAACCCCTCGGAGCTTTGGACATGGACCTGGAAACTCCTCAGAGCCTTGGACACGGACCTGGAAACTCCTCAGAGCCTTGGACACAGACCAAAAACCCTTCGGAGCCTTGGACACGGACCTGGAAACCCCTCGGAGCCTTGGACATGGACCTGGAAACTCCTCAGAGCCTTGGACACGGACCTGGAAATCCCTCAGAGCCTTGGACATGGACCTGGAAACTCCTCAGAGCCTTGGACACCATCCTGGAAAACTCTCGGAGCCTTGGACACGGACCTGGAAACCCCTCGCAGCCTTGGTCACGGACCTGGAAACCCCTCGGAGCCTTGGACACAGACCTGGAAACCCCTCGGAGCCTTGGACACGGACCTGGAAACCCCTCGGAGCCTTGGACACTGACCTGGAAACCCCTCGGAGCCTAGGACACGGACCTGGAATCCCCTCGGAGCCTAGGACACGGACCTGGAAACCCCTCGGAGCCTAGGACACGGACCTGGAAACCCCTCGGAGAATTGGACACGGATCTGGAAACCCCTCGGAGCCTTGGACATGGACCTGGAAATCCCTCGGAGCCTTGGACACGGTCCTGGAAACCACTCGGAGCCTTGGACATGGACCTGGAAACCCCTCAGAGCCTTGGACATGAACTGGAAACCCCTCGGAGCCTTGGAGATGGACCTGGAAACCCCTCGGAGCCTTGGACATGGACCAAAAACCCCTCGGAGCCTTGGACACGGACTGGAACCCCCTTGGAGCCTTGGACATGGACCTGGAAACCCCTCGGAGCCTTGGACATGAACTTGAACCCTCTCGGAGCCTTGGACATGAACTTGCACCCTCTCGGAGCCTTGGACATGAACCGGAAACCCCTCGGAGCCTTGGACATTAACTTGAACCCTCTCGGAGCCTTGGACATGAACCTGAACCCTCTCGGAGCCTTGGACATGAACTGGAACCCTCTCGGAGCCTTGGACATGAACTTGAACCCCCTCGGAGCCTTGGACATGAACTGGAACCCCCTCGGAGCCTTGGACATGAACTGGAACCCTCTCGGAGCCTTGGACACGGACCTGGAAACCCCTCAGAGCCTTGGACATGAACTTGAACCCTCTCGGAGCCTTGGACACGGACCTGGAAACCCCTCGGAGCCTAGGACACGGACCTGGAACCCCACAGAGCCTTGGACATGAACTTGAACCCTCTCGGAGCCTTGAACACGGACCTGGAAACCCCTCAGAGCCTTGGACATGAACTTGAACCCTCTCGGAGCCTTGGACACGGACCTGGAAACCCCTCGGAGCCTTGGACACCATCCTGGTAACCTCTCGGAGCCTTGGACACAGACCTGGAAATCCCTCGGAGCCTTGGACACGGACCTGGAAACCCCTCAGAGCCTTGGACATGAACTGGAAACCCCTCGGAGCCTTGGAGATGGACCTGGAAACCCCTCAGAGCCTTGGACTCAGACTGGAAATCACTCGGAGCCTTGGACATGGACCAAAAACCCCTCGGAGCCTTGGACACGGACCTGGAAACCCCTCGGAGCCTTGGACATGGACCTGGAAACTCCTCAGAGCCTTGGACACGGACCTGGAAACTCCTCAGAGCCTTGGACACAGACCAAAAACCCTTCGGAGCCTTGGACACGGACCTGGAAACCCCTCGGAGCCTTGGACATGGACCTGGAAACTCCTCAGAGCCTTGGACACGGACCTGGAAATCCCTCAGAGCCTTGGACATGGACCTGGAAACTCCTCAGAGCCTTGGACACCATCCTGGAAAACTCTCGGAGCCTTGGACACGGACCTGGAAACCCCTCGCAGCCTTGGTCACGGACCTGGAAACCCCTCGGAGCCTTGGACACAGACCTGGAAACCCCTCGGAGCCTTGGACACGGACCTGGAAACCCCTCGGAGCCTTGGACACTGACCTGGAAACCCCTCGGAGCCTAGGACACGGACCTGGAAACCCCTCGGAGCCTAGGACACGGACCCTGAAACCCCTCGGAGCCTAGGACACGGACCTGGAAACCCCTCGGAGAATTGGACACGGATCTGGAAACCCCTCGGAGCCTTGGACATGGACCTGGAAATCCCTCGGAGCCTTGGACACGGTCCTGGAAACCACTCGGAGCCTTGGACATGGACCTGGAAACCCCTCAGAGCCTTGGACATGAACTGGAAACCCCTCGGAGCCTTGGAGATGGACCTGGAAACCACTCGGAGCCTTGGACATGGACCTGGAAACCCCTCGGAGCCTTGGACACGGACCTGGAAACCCCTCGGAGCCTTGGACATGGACCTGGAAACCCCTCGGAGCCTTGGACACAGACCTGGAAACTCCTCGGAGCCTTGGACACGGACCTGGAAACTCCTCAGAGCCTTGGACACAGACCTGGAAACCCCTCGGAGCCTTGGACACGGATCTGGTAACCTCTCGGAGCCTTGGACACGGACCTGGAAACCCCTCAGAGCCATGGATACGGACCTGGAAACCTCTCGGAGCCATGGACACGGACCTGGAAACCCCTCGGAGCCTTGGACACGGACCAAAAACCCCTCGGAGCCTTGGACACGGACCTGGAAACCCCTCGGAGCCTTGGACATGGACCTGGAAACCCCTCGGAGCCTTGGACATGAACTGGAAACCCCTCGGAGCCTGGGACACGGACCTGGAAACCCCTCGGAGCTTTGGACTCAGACTGGAAATCACTCGGAGCGTTGGACATGGACCAAAAACCCCTCGGAGCCTTGGACACGGACCTGGAAACCCCTTGGAGCCTTGGACACGGACCAAACACCCCTCGGAGCCTTGGACACGGACCTGGAAACCCCTCGGTGCCTTGGACACAGACTGGAAATCCCTCGGAGCCTTGGACACGGACCTGGAAACCCCTCGGAGCCTTGGACACAGACCTGGAAACCCCTCGGAGCCTAGGACACGGACCTGGAAACCTCTTGGAGCCTTGGACACGGACCTGGAAACCCCTCGGAGCCTTGGACATGGACCTGGAAACTCCTCAGAGCCTTGGACACGGACCTGGAAACTCCTCAGAGCCTTGGACACCATCCTGGAAAACTCTCGGAGCCTTGGACATGGACCTGGAAACCCCTCGGAGCCTTGGACACGGACCTGGAAACCCCTCGGAGCCTAGGACACGGACCTGGAACCCCACAGAGCCTTGGACATGAACTTGAACCCTCTCGGAGCCTTGGACACGGACCTGGAAATCCCTCAGAGCCTTGGACATGGACCTGGAAACTCCTCAGAGCCTTGGACACCATCCTGGAAAACTCTCGGAGCCTTGGACACGGACCTGGAAACCCCTCGCAGCCTTGGACACGGACCTGGAAACCCCTCGGAGCCTTGGACACAGACCTGGAAACCCCTCGGAGCCTTGGACACGGACCTGGAAACCCCTCGGAGCCTTGGACACTGACCTGGAAACCCCTCGGAGCCTTGGACATGGACCTGGAAACCCCTCGGAGCCTTGGACACGGACCTGGAAACCCCTCGGAGCCTTGGACACGGAAGAAAAACCCCTCGGAGCCTTGGACACTGACCTGGAAACCCCTCAGAGCCTAGGACACGGACCTGGAAACCCCTCGGAGCCTAGGACACGGACCTGAAAACCCCTCGGAGCCTAGGACACGGACCAGGAAACCACTCGGAGAATTGGACACGGACCTGGAAACCCCTCGGAGCCTTGGACATGGACCTGGAAATCCCTCGGAGCCTTGGACACGGTCCTGGAAACCACTCGGAGCCTTGGACATGGACCTGGAAACCCCTCAGAGCCTTGGACACGGACCTGGAAACTCCTCAGAGCCTTGGACACAGACCAAAAACCCCTCGGAGCCTTGGACACGGACCTGGAAACCCCTCGGAGCCTTGGACATGGACCTGGAATCCCCTCGGAGCATTGGACACGGACCAAAAACCTCTCGGCCTTGGACACGGACCTGGAAACCTCTCGGAGCCTTGGACACGGTCCTGGAAACCACTTGGAGCCTTGGACACGGACCTGGAAATCCCTCGGAGCCTTGGACACGGTCCTGGAAACCACTTGGAGCCTTGGACACGGACCTGGAAACCCCTCGGAGCCATGGACATGAACTGGAAACCCCTCGGAGCCTTGGACATGAACTGGAAACCCCTCGGATCCTTGGACATGAACTTGAAACCTCTCGGAGCCTTGGACATGGACCAAAAACCCCTCGGAGCCTTGGACATGAACTGGAACCCCCTCGGAGCCTTGGACATGAACTTGAACCCTCTTGGAGCCTTGGACATGAACTGGAAACCCCTCGGAGCCTTGGACATGAACTGGAACCCTCTCGGAGCCTTGGACACGGACCTGGAAACCCCTCGGAGCCTTGGACACTGACCTGGAAACCCCTCGGAGCCTTGGACATGGACCTGGAAACCCCTCGGAGCCTTGGACACGGACCTGGAAACCCCTCGGAGCCTTGGACACGGAAGAAAAACCCCTCGGAGCCTTGGACACTGACCTGGAAACCCCTCGGAGCCTAGGACACGGACCTGGAAACCCCTCGCAGCCTTGGTCACGGACCTGGAAACCCCTCGGAGCCTTGGACACAGACCTGGAAACCCCTCGGAGCCTTGGACACGGACCTGGAAACCCCTCGGAGCCTTGGACACTGACCTGGAAACCCCTCGGAGCCTAGGACACGGACCTGGAAACCCCTCGGAGCCTAGGACACGGACCTGGAAACCCCTCGGAGCCTAGGACACGGACCTGGAAACCCCTCGGAGAATTGGACACGGATCTGGAAACCCCTCGGAGCCTTGGACATGGACCTGGAAATCCCTCGGAGCCTTGGACACGGTCCTGGAAACCACTCGGAGCCTTGGACATGGACCTGGAAACCCCTCAGAGCCTTGGACATGAACTGGAAACCCCTCGGAGCCTTGGAGATGGACCTGGAAACCCCTCGGAGCCTTGGACATGGACCAAAAACCCCTCGGAGCCTTGGACACGGACTGGAACCCCCTTGGAGCCTTGGACATGGACCTGGAAACCCCTCGGAGCCTTGGACATGAACTTGAACCCTCTCGGAGCCTTGGACATGAACTTGCACCCTCTCGGAGCCTTGGACATGAACCGGAAACCCCTCGGAGCCTTGGACATTAACTTGAACCCTCTCGGAGCCTTGGACATGAACCTGAACCCTCTCGGAGCCTTGGACATGAACTGGAACCCTCTCGGAGCCTTGGACATGAACTTGAACCCCCTCGGAGCCTTGGACATGAACTGGAACCCCCTCGGAGCCTTGGACATGAACTGGAACCCTCTCGGAGCCTTGGACACGGACCTGGAAACCCCTCAGAGCCTTGGACATGGACCTGGAATCCCCTCGGAGCATTGGACACGGACCAAAAACCTCTCGGCCTTGGACACGGACCTGGAAACCTCTCGGAGCCTTGGACACGGTCCTGGAAACCACTTGGAGCCTTGGACACGGACCTGGAAATCCCTCGGAGCCTTGGACACGGTCCTGGAAACCACTTGGAGCCTTGGACACGGACCTGGAAACCCCTCGGAGCCATGGACATGAACTGGAAACCCCTCGGAGCCTTGGACATGAACTGGAAACCCCTCGGATCCTTGGACATGAACTTGAAACCTCTCGGAGCCTTGGACATGGACCAAAAACCCCTCGGAGCCTTGGACATGAACTGGAACCCCCTCGGAGCCTTGGACATGAACTTGAACCCTCTTGGAGCCTTGGACATGAACTGGAAACCCCTCGGAGCCTTGGACATGAACTGGAACCCTCTCGGAGCCTTGGACACGGACCTGGAAACCCCTCGGAGCCTTGGACACTGACCTGGAAACCCCTCGGAGCCTTGGACATGGACCTGGAAACCCCTCGGAGCCTTGGACACGGACCTGGAAACCCCTCGGAGCCTTGGACACGGAAGAAAAACCCCTCGGAGCCTTGGACACTGACCTGGAAACCCCTCGGAGCCTAGGACACGGACCTGGAAACCCCTCGCAGCCTTGGTCACGGACCTGGAAACCCCTCGGAGCCTTGGACACAGACCTGGAAACCCCTCGGAGCCTTGGACACGGACCTGGAAACCCCTCGGAGCCTTGGACACTGACCTGGAAACCCCTCGGAGCCTAGGACACGGACCTGGAAACCCCTCGGAGCCTAGGACACGGACCTGGAAACCCCTCGGAGCCTAGGACACGGACCTGGAAACCCCTCGGAGAATTGGACACGGATCTGGAAACCCCTCGGAGCCTTGGACATGGACCTGGAAATCCCTCGGAGCCTTGGACACAGTCCTGGAAACCACTCGGAGCCTTGGACATGGACCTGGAAACCCCTCAGAGCCTTGGACATGAACTGGAAACCCCTCGGAGCCTTGGAGATGGACCTGGAAACCCCTCGGAGCCTTGGACATGGACCAAAAACCCCTCGGAGCCTTGGACACGGACTGGAACCCCCTTGGAGCCTTGGACATGGACCTGGAAACCCCTCGGAGCCTTGGACATGAACTTGAACCCTCTCGGAGCCTTGGACATGAACTTGCACCCTCTCGGAGCCTTGGACATGAACCGGAAACCCCTCGGAGCCTTGGACATTAACTTGAACCCTCTCGGAGCCTTGGACATGAACCTGAACCCTCTCGGAGCCTTGGACATGAACTGGAACCCTCTCGGAGCCTTGGACATGAACTTGAACCCCCTCGGAGCCTTGGACATGAACTGGAACCCCCTCGGAGCCTTGGACATGAACTGGAACCCTCTCGGAGCCTTGGACACGGACCTGGAAACCCCTCAGAGCCTTGGACATGAACTTGAACCCTCTCGGAGCCTTGGACACGGACCTGGAAACCCCTCGGAGCCTAGGACACGGACCTGGAACCCCACAGAGCCTTGGACATGAACTTGAACCCTCTCGGAGCCTTGAACACGGACCTGGAAACCCCTCAGAGCCTTGGACATGAACTTGAACCCTCTCGGAGCCTTGGACACGGACCTGGAAACCCCTCGGAGCCTTGGACACCATCCTGGTAACCTCTCGGAGCCTTGGACACAGACCTGGAAATCCCTCGGAGCCTTGGACACGGACCTGGAAACCCCTCAGAGCCTTGGACATGAACTGGAAACCCCTCGGAGCCTTGGAGATGGACCTGGAAACCCCTCGGAGCCTTGGACTCAGACTGGAAATCACTCGGAGCCTTGGACATGGACCAAAAACCCCTCGGAGCCTTGGACACGGACCTGGAAACCCCTCGGAGCCTTGGACATGGACCTGGAAACTCCTCAGAGCCTTGGACACGGACCTGGAAACTCCTCAGAGCCTTGGACACAGACCAAAAACCCTTCGGAGCCTTGGACACGGACCTGGAAACCCCTCGGAGCCTTGGACATGGACCTGGAAACTCCTCAGAGCCTTGGACACGGACCTGGAAATCCCTCAGAGCCTTGGACATGGACCTGGAAACTCCTCAGAGCCTTGGACACCATCCTGGAAAACTCTCGGAGCCTTGGACACGGACCTGGAAACCCCTCGCAGCCTTGGTCACGGACCTGGAAACCCCTCGGAGCCTTGGACACAGACCTGGAAACCCCTCGGAGCCTTGGACACGGACCTGGAAACCCCTCGGAGCCTTGGACACTGACCTGGAAACCCCTCGGAGCCTAGGACACGGACCTGGAAACCCCTCGGAGCCTAGGACACGGACCCTGAAACCCCTCGGAGCCTAGGACACGGACCTGGAAACCCCTCGGAGAATTGGACACGGATCTGGAAACCCCTCGGAGCCTTGGACATGGACCTGGAAATCCCTCGGAGCCTTGGACACGGTCCTGGAAACCACTCGGAGCCTTGGACATGGACCTGGAAACCCCTCAGAGCCTTGGACATGAACTGGAAACCCCTCGGAGCCTTGGAGATGGACCTGGAAACCACTCGGAGCCTTGGACATGGACCTGGAAACCCCTCGGAGCCTTGGACACGGACCTGGAAACCCCTCGGAGCCTTGGACATGGACCTGGAAACCCCTCGGAGCCTTGGACACAGACCTGGAAACTCCTCGGAGCCTTGGACACGGACCTGGAAACTCCTCAGAGCCTTGGACACAGACCTGGAAACCCCTCGGAGCCTTGGACACGGATCTGGTAACCTCTCGGAGCCTTGGACACGGACCTGGAAACCCCTCAGAGCCATGGATACGGACCTGGAAACCTCTCGGAGCCATGGACACGGACCTGGAAACCCCTCGGAGCCTTGGACACGGACCAAAAACCCCTCGGAGCCTTGGACACGGACCTGGAAACCCCTCGGAGCCTTGGACATGGACCTGGAAACCCCTCGGAGCCTTGGACATGAACTGGAAACCCCTCGGAGCCTGGGACACGGACCTGGAAACCCCTCGGAGCTTTGGACTCAGACTGGAAATCACTCGGAGCGTTGGACATGGACCAAAAACCCCTCGGAGCCTTGGACACGGACCTGGAAACCCCTTGGAGCCTTGGACACGGACCAAACACCCCTCGGAGCCTTGGACACCATCCTGGTAACCCCTCGGTGCCTTGGACACAGACTGGAAATCCCTCGGAGCCTTGGACACGGACCTGGAAACCCCTCGGAGCCTTGGACACAGACCTGGAAACCCCTCGGAGCCTAGGACACGGACCTGGAAACCTCTTGGAGCCTTGGACACGGACCTGGAAACCCCTCGGAGCCTTGGACATGGACCTGGAAACTCCTCAGAGCCTTGGACACGGACCTGGAAACTCCTCAGAGCCTTGGACACCATCCTGGAAAACTCTCGGAGCCTTGGACATGGACCTGGAAACCCCTCGGAGCCTTGGACACGGACCTGGAAACCCCTCGGAGCCTAGGACACGGACCTGGAACCCCACAGAGCCTTGGACATGAACTTGAACCCTCTCGGAGCCTTGGACACGGACCTGGAAATCCCTCAGAGCCTTGGACATGGACCTGGAAACTCCTCAGAGCCTTGGACACCATCCTGGAAAACTCTCGGAGCCTTGGACACGGACCTGGAAACCCCTCGCAGCCTTGGACACGGACCTGGAAACCCCTCGGAGCCTTGGACACAGACCTGGAAACCCCTCGGAGCCTTGGACACGGACCTGGAAACCCCTCGGAGCCTTGGACACTGACCTGGAAACCCCTCGGAGCCTTGGACATGGACCTGGAAACCCCTCGGAGCCTTGGACACGGACCTGGAAACCCCTCGGAGCCTTGGACACGGAAGAAAAACCCCTCGGAGCCTTGGACACTGACCTGGAAACCCCTCAGAGCCTAGGACACAGACCTGGAAACCCCTCGGAGCCTAGGACACGGACCTGGAAACCCCTCGGAGCCTAGGACACGGACCAGGAAACCACTCGGAGAATTGGACACGGACCTGGAAACCCCTCGGAGCCTTGGACATGGACCTGGAAATCCCTCGGAGCCTTGGACACGGTCCTGGAAACCACTCGGAGCCTTGGACATGGACCTGGAAACCCCTCAGAGCCTTGGACACGGACCTGGAAACTCCTCAGAGCCTTGGACACAGACCAAAAACCCCTCGGAGCCTTGGACACGGACCTGGAAACCCCTCGGAGCCTTGGACATGGACCTGGAATCCCCTCGGAGCATTGGACACGGACCAAAAACCTCTCGGCCTTGGACACGGACCTGGAAACCTCTCGGAGCCTTGGACACGGTCCTGGAAACCACTTGGAGCCTTGGACACGGACCTGGAAATCCCTCGGAGCCTTGGACACGGTCCTGGAAACCACTTGGAGCCTTGGACACGGACCTGGAAACCCCTCGGAGCCATGGACATGAACTGGAAACCCCTCGGAGCCTTGGACATGAACTGGAAACCCCTCGGATCCTTGGACATGAACTTGAAACCTCTCGGAGCCTTGGACATGGACCAAAAACCCCTCGGAGCCTTGGACATGAACTGGAACCCCCTCGGAGCCTTGGACATGAACTTGAACCCTCTTGGAGCCTTGGACATGAACTGGAAACCCCTCGGAGCCTTGGACATGAACTGGAACCCTCTCGGAGCCTTGGACACGGACCTGGAAACCCCTCGGAGCCTTGGACACTGACCTGGAAACCCCTCGGAGCCTTGGACATGGACCTGGAAACCCCTCGGAGCCTTGGACACGGACCTGGAAACCCCTCGGAGCCTTGGACACGGAAGAAAAACCCCTCGGAGCCTTGGACACTGACCTGGAAACCCCTCGGAGCCTAGGACACGGACCTGGAAACCCCTCGGACACGGACCTGGAAACCCCTCGGAGCCTAGGACACGGACCTGGAAACCCCTCGGAGAATTGGACACGGACCTGGAAACCCCTCGGAGCCTTGGACATGGACCTGGAAATCCCTCGGAGCCTTGGACACGGTCCTGGAAACCACTCGGAGCCTTGGACATGGACCTGGAAACCCCTCAGAGCCTTGGACACGGACCTGGAAACTTCTCAGAGCCTTGGACACAGTCCAAAAACCCCTCGGAGCCTTGGACACGGACCTGGAAACCCCTCGGAGCCTTGGACATGGACCTGGAATCCCCTCGGAGCATTGGACACGGACCAAAAACCTCTCGGAGCCTTGGACACGGACCTGGAAACCTCTCGGAGCCTTGGACACGGACCTGGAAATCCCTCGGAGCCTTGGACACGGTCCTGGAAACCACTCGGAGCCTTGGACACGGACCTGGAAACCCCTCGGAGCCTTGGACATGAACTGGAAACCCCTCGGAGCCTTGGACATGAACTGGAAACCCCTCGGATCCTTGGACATGAACTTGAAACCTCTCGGAGCCTTGGACATGGACCAAAAACCCCTCGGAGCCTTGGACATGAAATGGAACCCCCTCGGAGCCTTGGACATGAACTTGAACCCTCTTGGAGCCTTGGACATGAACTGGAAACCCCTCGGAGCCTTGGACATGAACTGGAACCCTCTCGGAGCCTTGGACATGGACCTGGAAACCCCTCGGAGCCTTGGACATGGACCAAAAACCCCTCGGAGCCTTGGACACGGACTGGAACCCCCTTGGAGCCTTGGACATGGACCAGGAAACCCCTCGGAGCCTTGGACATGAACTTGAACCCTCTCGGAGCCTTGGACATGAAGTTGCAACCTCTCGGAGCCTTGGACATGGACCTGGAAACTCCTCACAGCCTTGGACACGGACCTGGAAATCCCTCAGAGCCTTGGACATGGACCAAAAACCCCTCGGAGCCTAAGACACGGACCTGGAAACCCCTCGGAGCCTTGGACACGGACCTGGAAACCCCTCGGAGCCTTGGACACGGACCTGGAAACCCCTCGGAGCCTTGGACACGGACCTGGAAACCCCTCGGAGCCTTGGACACGGACCTGGAAACCCCTCGGAGCCTTGGACACGGACCTGGAAACTCCCCGGAGCCTTGGACACGGACCTGGAAACTCCTCAGAGCCTTGGACACGGACCTGGAAACTCCTCAGAGCCTTGGACACAGACCTGGAAACCCCTCGGAGCCTAGGACACGGACCTGGAACCCCACAGAGCCTTGGACATGAACTTGAACCCTCTCGGAGCCTTGAACACGGACCTGGAAACCCCTCAGAGCCTTGGACATGAACTTGAACCCTCTCGGAGCCTTGGACACGGACCTGGAAACCCCTCGGAGCCTTGGACACCATCCTGGTAACCTCTCGGAGCCTTGGAAACAGACCTGGAAATCCCTCGGAGCCTTGGACACGGACCTGGAAACCCCTCGGAGCCTTGGACATGAACTGGAAACCCCTCGGAGCCTTGGAGATGGAACTGGAAACCCCTCGGAGCCTTGGACTGACTGGAAATCACTCGGAGCCTTGGACATGGACCAAAAACCCCTCGGAGCCTTGGACACGGACCTGGAAACCCTATGGATCCTTCGATACAGACTTGGAAACCCCTCGGAGCCTTGGACACGGACCTGGAAACCCCTCGGAGCCTTGGACACAGACCTGGAAACCCCTCGGAGCCTTGGACACGGACCTGGAAACCCCTCGGAGCCTTGGACACTGACCTGGAAACCCCTCGGAGCCTAGGACACGGACCTGGAAACCCCTCGGAGCCTAGGACACGGACCCTGAAACCCCTCGGAGCCTAGGACACGGACCTGGAAACCCCTCGGAGAATTGGACACGGATCTGGAAACCCCTCGGAGCCTTGGACATGGACCTGGAAATCCCTCGGAGCCTTGGACACGGTCCTGGAAACCACTCGGAGCCTTGGACATGGACCTGGAAACCCCTCAGAGCCTTGGACATGAACTGGAAACCCCTCGGAGCCTTGGAGACGGACCTGGAAACCACTCGGAGCCTTGGACATGGACCTGGAAACCCCTCGGAGCCTTGGACACGGACCTGGAAACCCCTCGGAGCCTTGGACATGGACCTGGAAACCCCTCGGAGCCTTGGACACAGACCTGGAAACTCCTCGGAGCCTTGGACACGGACCTGGAAACTCCTCAGAGCCTTGGACACAGACCTGGAAACCCCTCGGAGCCTTGGACACGGATCTGGTAACCTCTCGGAGCCTTGGACACGGACCTGGAAACCCCTCAGAGCCATGGATACGGACCTGGAAACCTCTCGGAGCCATGGACACGGACCTGGAAACCCCTCGGAGCCTTGGACACGGACCAAAAACCCCTCGGAGCCTTGGACACGGACCTGGAAACCCCTCGGAGCCTTGGACATGGACCTGGAAACCCCTCGGAGCCTTGGACATGAACTGGAAACCCCTCGGAGCCTGGGACACGGACCTGGAAACCCCTCGGAGCTTTGGACTCAGACTGGAAATCACTCGGAGCGTTGGACATGGACCAAAAACCCCTCGGAGCCTTGGACACGGACCTGGAAACCCCTTGGAGCCTTGGACACGGACCAAACACCCCTCGGAGCCTTGGACACGGACCTGGAAACCCCTCGGTGCCTTGGACACAGACTGGAAATCCCTCGGAGCCTTGGACACGGACCTGGAAACCCCTCGGAGCCTTGGACACAGACCTGGAAACCCCTCGGAGCCTAGGACACGGACCTGGAAACCTCTTGGAGCCTTGGACACGGACCTGGAAACCCCTCGGAGCCTTGGACATGGACCTGGAAACTCCTCAGAGCCTTGGACACGGACCTGGAAACTCCTCAGAGCCTTGGACACCATCCTGGAAAACTCTCGGAGCCTTGGACATGGACCTGGAAACCCCTCGGAGCCTTGGACACGGACCTGGAAACCCCTCGGAGCCTAGGACACGGACCTGGAACCCCACAGAGCCTTGGACATGAACTTGAACCCTCTCGGAGCCTTGGACACGGACCTGGAAATCCCTCAGAGCCTTGGACATGGACCTGGAAACTCCTCAGAGCCTTGGACACCATCCTGGAAAACTCTCGGAGCCTTGGACACGGACCTGGAAACCCCTCGCAGCCTTGGACACGGACCTGGAAACCCCTCGGAGCCTTGGACACAGACCTGGAAACCCCTCGGAGCCTTGGACACGGACCTGGAAACCCCTCGGAGCCTTGGACACTGACCTGGAAACCCCTCGGAGCCTTGGACATGGACCTGGAAACCCCTCGGAGCCTTGGACACGGACCTGGAAACCCCTCGGAGCCTTGGACACGGAAGAAAAACCCCTCGGAGCCTTGGACACTGACCTGGAAACCCCTCAGAGCCTAGGACACGGACCTGGAAACCCCTCGGAGCCTAGGACACGGACCTGGAAACCCCTCGGAGCCTAGGACACGGACCAGGAAACCACTCGGAGAATTGGACACGGACCTGGAAACCCCTCGGAGCCTTGGACATGGACCTGGAAATCCCTCGGAGCCTTGGACACGGTCCTGGAAACCACTCGGAGCCTTGGACATGGACCTGGAAACCCCTCAGGGCCTTGGACACGGACCTGGAAACTCCTCAGAGCCTTGGACACAGACCAAAAACCCCTCGGAGCCTTGGACACGGACCTGGAAACCCCTCGGAGCCTTGGACATGGACCTGGAATCCCCTCGGAGCATTGGACACGGACCAAAAACCTCTCGGCCTTGGACACGGACCTGGAAACCTCTCGGAGCCTTGGACACGGTCCTGGAAACCACTTGGAGCCTTGGACACGGACCTGGAAATCCCTCGGAGCCTTGGACACGGTCCTGGAAACCACTTGGAGCCTTGGACACGGACCTGGAAACCCCTCGGAGCCTTGGACATGAACTGGAAACCCCTCGGAGCCTTGGACATGAACTGGAAACCCCTCGGATCCTTGGACATGAACTTGAAACCTCTCGGAGCCTTGGACATGGACCAAAAACCCCTCGGAGCCTTGGACATGAACTGGAACCCCCTCGGAGCCTTGGACATGAACTTGAACCCTCTTGGAGCCTTGGACATGAACTGGAAACCCCTCGGAGCCTTGGACATGAACTGGAACCCTCTCGGAGCCTTGGACACGGACCTGGAAACCCCTCGGAGCCTTGGACACTGACCTGGAAACCCCTCGGAGCCTTGGACATGGACCTGGAAACCCCTCGGAGCCTTGGACACGGACCTGGAAACCCCTCGGAGCCTTGGACACGGAAGAAAAACCCCTCGGAGCCTTGGACACTGACCTGGAAACCCCTCGGAGCCTAGGACACGGACCTGGAAACCCCTCGGACACGGACCTGGAAACCCCTCGGAGCCTAGGACACGGACCTGGAAACCCCTCGGAGAATTGGACACGGACCTGGAAACCCCTCGGAGCCTTGGACATGGACCTGGAAATCCCTCGGAGCCTTGGACACGGTCCTGGAAACCACTCGGAGCCTTGGACATGGACCTGGAAACCCCTCAGAGCCTTGGACACGGACCTGGAAACTCCTCAGAGCCTTGGACACAGACCAAAAACCCCTCGGAGCCTTGGACACGGACCTGGAAACCCCTCGGAGCCTTGGACATGGACCTGGAATCCCCTCGGAGCATTGGACACGGACCAAAAACCTCTCGGAGCCTTGGACACGGACCTGGAAACCTCTCGGAGCCTTGGACACGGACCTGGAAATCCCTCGGAGCCTTGGACACGGTCCTGGAAACCACTCGGAGCCTTGGACACGGACCTGGAAACCCCTCGGAGCCTTGGACATGAACTGGAAACCCCTCGGAGCCTTGGACATGAACTGGAAACCCCTCGGATCCTTGGACATGAACTTGAAACCTCTCGGAGCCTTGGACATGGACCAAAAACCCCTCGGAGCCTTGGACATGAACTGGAACCCCCTCGGAGCCTTGGACATGAACTTGAACTCTCTTGGAGCCTTGGACATGAACTGGAAACCCCTCGGAGCCTTGGACATGAACTGGAACCCTCTCGGAGCCTTGGACATGGACCTGGAAACCCCTCGGAGCCTTGGACATGGACCAAAAACCCCTCGGAGCCTTGGACACGGACTGGAACCCCCTTGGAGCCTTGGACATGGACCTGGAAACCCCTCAGAGCCTTGGACATGAACTGGAAACCCCTCGGAGCCTTGGAGATGGACCTGGAAACCACTCGGAGCCTTGGACATGGACCTGGAAACCCCTCGGAGCCTTGGACACGGACCTGGAAACCCCTCGGAGCCTTGGACATGGACCTGGAAACCCCTCGGAGCCTTGGACACAGACCTGGAAACTCCTCGGAGCCTTGGACACGGACCTGGAAACTCCTCAGAGCCTTGGACACAGACCTGGAAACCCCTCGGAGCCTTGGACACGGATCTGGTAACCTCTCGGAGCCTTGGACACGGACCTGGAAACCCCTCAGAGCCATGGATACGGACCTGGAAACCTCTCGGAGCCATGGACACGGACCTGGAAACCCCTCGGAGCCTTGGACACGGACCTGGAAACCCCTCGGAGCCTTGGACACGGACCTGGAAATCCCTCAGAGCCTTGGACATGGACCAAAAACCCCTCGGAGCCTAAGACACGGACCTGGAAACCCCTCGGAGCCTTGGACACGGACCTGGAAACCCCTCGGAGCCTTGGACACGGACCTGGAAACCCCTCGGAGCCTTGGACACGGACCTGGAAACCCCTCGGAGCCTTGGACACGGACCTGGAAACCCCTCGGAGCCTTGGACATGAAGTTGCAACCTCTCGGAGCCTTGGACATGGACCTGGAAACTCCTCAGAGCCTTGGACACGGACCTGGAAATCCCTCAGAGCCTTGGACATGGACCAAAAACCCCTCGGAGCCTAAGACACGGACCTGGAAACCCCTCGGAGCCTTGGACACGGACCTGGAAACCCCTCGGAGCCTTGGACACGGACCTGGAAACCCCTCGGAGCCTTGGACACGGACCTGGAAACCCCTCGGAGCCTTGGACACGGACCTGGAAACCCCTCGGAGCCTTGGACACGGACCTGGAAACTCCCCGGAGCCTTGGACACGGACCTGGAAACTCCTCAGAGCCTTGGACACGGACCTGGAAACTCCTCAGAGCCTTGGACACAGACCAAAAACCCCTCGGAGCCTTGGACACGGACCTGGAAACCCCTCGGAGCCTTGGACATGGACCTGGAAACTCCTCAGAGCCTTGGACACGGACCTGGAAATCCCTCAGAGCCTTGGACATGGACCTGGAAACTCCTCAGAGCCTTGGACACCATCCTGGAAAACTCTCGGAGCCTTGGACACGGACCTGGAAACCCCGGAGCCTTGGACACAGACCTGGAAACCCCTCGGAGCCTTGGACACGGACCTGGAAACCCCTCGGAGCCTTGGACACGGACCTGGAAACTCCTCGGACCCTTGGACACAGACCTGGAACCCCCTCGGAGACTTGGACATGAACTGGATATCCCTCGGAGCCTTGGACACGGTCCTGGAAACCCCCTCGGAGCCTTGGACACGGACCAAAAACCCCTCGGAGCCTTGGACATGGACCTGGAATCCCCCTCGGAGCCTTGGACACGGACCAAAAACCCCTCGGAGCCTTGGACACGGACCTGGAAACCTCTCGGAGCCTTGGACACGGACCTGGAAATCCCTCGGAGCCTTGGACACGGTCCTGGAAACAACTCGGAGCCTTGGACACGGACTTGGAAAACCCTCGGAGCCTTGGACATGAACTGGAAACCCCTGGGAGCCTTGGACATGAACTGGAAACCCCTGGGAGCCTTGGACATGAACTTGAACCCTCTCGGAGCCTTGGACATGGACCAAAAACACCTCGGAGCCTTGGACATGAACTGGAAACCCCTCGGAGCCTTGGACATGAACTGGAACCCTCTCGGAGCCTTGGACATGGACCTGGAAACCCCTCGGAGCCTTGGACATGGACCAAAAACCCCTGGGAGCCTTGGACACGGACTGGAACCCCCTTGGAGCCTTGGACATGGACCTGGAAACCCCTCGGAGCCTTGGACATGAACTTGAACCCTCTCGGAGCCTTGGACATGAACTTGCACCCTCTCGGAGCCTTGGACATGAACCGGAAACCCCTCGGAGCCTTGGACATGAACCTGAACCCTCTCGGAGCCTTGGACATGAACTGGAACCCTCTCGGAGCCTTGGACATGAACTTGAACCCCCTCGGAGCCTTGGACATGAACTGGAACCCCCTCGGAGCCTTGAACATGAACTTGAACCCCCTCGGAGCCTTGGACATGAACTGGAACCCTCTCGGAGCATTGGACACGGACCTGGAAACCCCTCAGAGCCTTGGACATGAACTTGAACCCTCTCGGAGCCTTGGACACGGACCTGGAAACCCCTCGGAGCATAGGACACGGACCTGGAACCCCACAGAGCCTTGGACATGAACTTGAACCCTCTCGGAGCCTTGGACACGGACCTGGAAACCCCTCAGAGCCTTGGACATGAACTTGAACCCTCTCGGAGCCTTGGACACGGACCTGGAAACCCCTCGGAGCCTTGGACACCATCCTGGTAACCTCTCGGAGCCTTGGACACAGACCTGGAAATCCCTCGGAGCCTTGGACACGGACCTGGAAACCCCTCAGAGCCTTGGACATGAACTGGAAACCCCTCGGAGCCTTGGAGATGGACCTGGAAACCCCTCGGAGCCTTGGACTCAGACTGGAAATCACTCGGAGCCTTGGACATGGACCAAAAACCCCTCGGAGCCTTGGACACGGACCTGGAAACCCCTCGGAGCATTGGACATGGACCTGGAAACTCCTCAGAGCCTTGGACACGGACCTGGAAACTCCTCAGAGCCTTGGACACAGACCAAAAACCCCTCGGAGCCTTGGACACGGACCTGGAAATCACTCGGAGCCTTGGACATGGACCAAAAACCCCTCGGAGCCTTGGACACGGACTTGGAAACCCCTCGGAGCCTTGGACATGGACCTGGAAACTCCTCAGAGCCTTGGACACGGACCTGGAAACTCCTCAGAGCCTTGGACACAGACCAAAAACCCCTCGGAGCCTTGGACACGGACCTGGAAACCCCTCGGAGCCTTGGACATGGACCTGGAAACTCCTCAGAGCCTTGGACACGGACCTGGAAATCCCTCAGAGCCTTGGACACGGACCTGGAAACTCCTCAGAGCCTTGGACACGGACCTGGAAACCCCTCGCAGCCTTGGACACGGACCTGGAAACCCCTCGGAGCCTTGGACACAGACCTGAAAACCCCTCGGAGCCTTGGACACGGACCTGGAAACCCCTCGGAGCCTTGGACACTGACCTGGAAACCCCTCGGAGCCTTGGACACGGACCTGGAAACCCCTCGGAGCCTTGGACACGGACCTGGAAACCCCTCGGAGCCTTGGACACGGAAGAAAAACCCCTCGGAGCCTTGGACACTGACCTGGAAACCCCTCGGAGCCTAGGACACGGACCTGGAAACCACTCGGAGCCTAGGACACGGAGCTGGAAACCCCTCGGAGCCTAGGACACGGACCTGGAAACCCCTCGGAGAATTGGACACGGACCTGGAAACCCCTCGGAGCCTTGGACATGGACCTGGAAATCCCTCGGAGCCTTGGACACGGTCCTGGAAACCACTCGGAGCCTTGGACATGTACCTGGAAACCCCTCAGAGCCTTGGACATGAACTGGAAACCCCTCGGAGCCTTGGAGATGGACCTGGAAACCCCTCGGAGCCTTGGACACGGACCTGGAAACCCCTCGGAGCCTTGGACACGGACCTGGAAACCCCTCGGAGCCTTGGACACGGACCTGGAAACCCCTCGGAGCCTTGGACACGGACCTGGAAACTCCTCGGAGCCTTGGACACGGACCTGGAAACTCCTCAGAGCCTTGGACACAGACCTGGAAACCCCTCGGAGCCTTGGACACGGACCTGGTAACCTCTCGGAGCCTTGGACACGGACCTGGAAACCCCTCAGAGCCATGGACAGGGACCTGGAAACCTCTCGGAGCCATGGACACGGACCTGGAAACCCCTCGGAGCCTTGGACACAGACCAAAAACCCCTCGGAGCCTTGGACACGGACCTGGAAACCCCTCGGAGCCTTGGACATGGACCTGGAAACCCCTCGGAGCCTTGGACATGAACTGGAAACCCCTCGGAGCCTGGGACACGGACCTGGAAACCCCTCGGAGCCTTGGACTCAGACTGGAAATCACTCGGAGCCTTGGACATGGACCAAAAACCCCTCGGAGCCTTGGACACGGACTGGAAACCCCTCGGAGCCTTGGACACGGACCTGGAAACCCCTTGGAGCCTTGGACACGGACCAAACACCCCTCGGAGCCTTGGACACGGACCTGGAAACCCCTCGGTGCCTTGGACACAGACTGGAAAACCCTCGGAGCCTTGGACACGGACCTGGAAACCCCTCGGAGCCTTGGACACAGACCTGGAAACCCCTCGGAGCCTAGGACACGGACCTGGAAACCTCTTGGAGCCTTGGACACGGACCTGGAAACCCCTCGGAGCCTTGGACATGGACCTGGAAACTCCTCAGAGCCTTGGACACGGACCTGGAAACTCCTCAGAGCCTTGGACACCATCCTGGAAAACTCTCGGAGCCTTGGACATGGACCTGGAAACCCCTCGGAGCCTTGGACACGGACCTGGAAACCCCTCGGAGCCTAGGACACGGACCTGGAACCCCACAGAGCCTTGGACATGAACTTGAACCCTCTCGGAGCCTTGGACACGGACCTGGAAATC
This sequence comes from Hypanus sabinus, assembly GCF_030144855.1. Classification (NCBI taxonomy): domain Eukaryota; kingdom Metazoa; phylum Chordata; class Chondrichthyes; order Myliobatiformes; family Dasyatidae; genus Hypanus; species Hypanus sabinus. The sequence continues at coordinate 127,210,034 of NC_082710.1, read as the reverse complement.
CCTCAGAGCCTTGGACATGGACCTGGAAACTCCTCAGAGCCTGGGACACCATCCTGGAAAACTCTCGGAGCCTTGGACACGGACCTGGAAACCCCTCGCAGCCTTGGACACGGACCTGGAAACCCCTCGGAGCCTTGGACACAGACCTGGAAACCCCTCGGAGCCTTGGACACGGACCTGGAAACCCCTCGGAGCCTTGGACACTGACCTGGAAACCCCTCGGAGCATTGGACATGGACCTGGAAACCCCTCGGAGCCTTGGACACGGACCTGGAAAACCCTCGGAGCCTTGGACACGGAAGAAAAACCCCTCGGAGCCTTGGACACTGACAGGGAAACCCCTCGGAGCCTAGGACACGGACCTGGAAACCCCTCGGAGCCTAGGACACGGACCTGGAAACCCCTCAGAGCCTTGGACATGAACTGGAAACCCCTCGGAGCCTTGGAGATGGACCTGGAAACCCCTCGGAGCCTTGGACATGGACCTGGAAACCCCTCGGAGCCTTGGACACGGACCTGGAAACCCCTCGGAGCCTTGGACACGGACCTGGAAACCCCTCGGAGCCTTGGACACAGACCTGGAAACTCCTCGGAGCCTTGGACACGGACCTGGAAACTCCTCAGAGCCTTGGACACAGACCTGGAAACCCCTAGGAGCCTTGGACACGGACCTGGAAACCTCTCGGAGCCATGGACACGGACCTGGAAACCCCTCGGAGCCTTGGACACGGACCAAAAACCCCTCGGAGCCTTGGACACGGACCTGGAAACCCCTCGGAGCCTTGGACATGGACCTGGAAACCCCTCGGAGCCTTGGACATGAACTGGAAACCCCTCGGAGCCTGGGACACGGACCTGGAAACCCCTCTGAGCCTTGGACTCAGACTGGAAATCACTCGGAGCCTTGGACATGGACCAAAAACCCCTTGGAGCCTTGGACACGGACTGGAAACCCCTCGGAGCCTTGGATACAGACCTGGAAACCCCTCGGAGCCTTGGACACGGACCTGGAAACCCCTTGGAGCCTTGGACACGGACCAAACACACCTCGGAGCCTTGGACACGGACCTGGAAACCCCTCGGTGCCTTGGACACAGACTGGAAATCCCTCGGAGCCTTGGACACGGACCTGGAAACCCCTCGGAGCCTTGGACACAGACCTGGAAACCCCTCGGAGCCTTGGACACGGACCTGGAAACCCCTCGGAGCCTTGGACACGGACTTGGAAACTCCTCAGAGCCTTGGACACGGACCTGGAAGCTCCTCAGAGCCTTGGACACGGACCTGGAAACTCCTCAGAGCCTTGGACACAGACCAAAAACCCCTCGGAGCCTTGGACACGGACCTGGAAACCCCTCGGAGCCTTGGACATGGACCAGGAAACACCTCAGACCCTTGGACACGGACCTGGAAACCCCCTCGTAGCCTTGGACATGGACCTGGAAACCCCTCGGAGCATTGGACACGGACCAAAAACCCCTCGGAGCCTTGGACACGGACCTGGAAACCCCTCGGAGCCTTGGACATGGACCTGGAAACCCCTCGGAGCCTTGGACACGGACCTGGAAACCCCTCGGAGCCTTGGACACGGACCTGGAAACTCCTCAGAGCCTTGGACACAGACCTGGAAACCCCTCGGAGCCTTGGACACGGACCTGGTAACCTCTCGGAGCCTTGGACACGGACCTGGAAACCCCTCAGAGCCATGGACACGGACCTGGAAACCTCTCGGAGCCTTGGACACGGACCGAAAACCCCTCGGAGCCTTGGACACGGACCTGGAAACCCCTCGGAGCCTTGGACATGGACCTGGAAACCCCTCGGAGCCTTGGACATGAACTGGAAACCCCTCGGAGCCTGGGACACGGACCTGGAAACCCCTCGGAGCCTTGGACTCAGACTGGAAATCACTCGGAGCCTTGGACATGGACCAAAAACCCCTCGGAGCCTTGGACACGGACTGGAAACCCCTCGGAGCCTTGGACACGGACCTGGAAACCCCTTGGAGCCTTGGACACGGACCAAACACCCCTCGGAGCCTTGGACACGGACCTGGAAACCCCTCGGTGCCTTGGACACAGACTGGAAATCCCTCGGAGCCTTGGACACGGACCTGGAAACCCCTCGGAGCCTTGGACACAGACCTGGAAACCCCTCGGAGCCTAGGGCACGGACCTGGAAACCTCTTGGAGCCTTGGACACGGACCTGGAAACCCCTCGGAGCCTTGGACATGGACCTGGAAACTCCTCAGAGCCTTGGACACGGACCTGGAAACTCCTCAGAGCCTTGGACACCATCCTGGAAAACTCTGGGAGCCTTGGACATGGACCTGGAAACCCCTCGGAGCCTTGGACACGGACCTGGAAACCCCTCGGAGCCTAGGACACGGACCTGGAACCCCACAGAGCCTTGGACATGAACTTGAACCCTCTCGGAGCCTTGGACACGGACCTGGAAATCCCTCAGAGCCTTGGACATTGACCTGGAAACTCCTCAGAGCCTTGGACACCATCCTGGAAAACTCTCGGAGCCTTGGACACGGACCTGGAAACCCCTCGCAGCCTTGGACACGGACCTGGAAACCCCTCGGAGCCTTGGACACAGACCTGGAAACCCCTCGGAGCCTTGGACACGGAACTGGAAACCCCTCGGAGCCTTGGACACTGACCTGGAAACCCCTCGGAGCCTTGGACATGGACCTGGAAACCCCTCGGAGCCTTGGACACGGACCTGGAAACCCCTCGGAGCCTTGGACACGGAAGAAAAACCCCTCGGAGCCTTGGACACTGACCTGGAAACCCCTCGGAGCCTAGGACACGGACCTGGAAACCCCTCGGAGCCTAGGACACGGACCTGGAAACCCCTCGGAGCCTAGGACACGGACCTGGAAACCACTCGGAGAATTGGACACGGACCTGGAAACCCCTCGGAGCCTTGGACATGGACCTGGAAATCCCTCGGAGCCTTGGACACGGTCCTGGAAACCACTCGGAGCCTTGGACATGGACCTGGAAACCCCTCAGAGCCTTGGACACGGACCTGGAAACTCCTCAGAGCCTTGGACACAGACCAAAAACCCCTCGGAGCCTTGGACACGGACCTGGAAACCCCTCGGAGCCTTGGACATGGACCTGGAATCCCCTCGGAGCATTGGACACGGACCAAAAACCTCTCGGAGCCTTGGACACGGACCTGGAAACCCCTCGGAGGCTAGGACACGGACCTGGAACCCCACAGAGCCTTGGACATGAACTTGAACCCTCTCGGAGCCTTGGACACGGACCTGCAAACCCCTCAGAGCCTTGGACATGAACTTGAACCCTCTCGGAGCCTTGGACACGGACCTGGAAACCCCTCGGAGCCTTGGACACCATCCTGGTAACCTCTCGGAGCCTTGGAAACAGACCTGGAAATCCCTCGGAGCCTTGGACACGGACCTGGAAACCCCTCGGAGACTTGGACATGAACTGGAAACCCCTCGGAGCCTTGGAGATGGACCTGGAAACCCCTCGGAGCCTTGGAGACAGACCTGGAAACCCCTCAGAACCTTGGACACGGACCTGGAAACTCCTCAGAGCCTTGGACGCCATCCTGGAAAACTCTCGGAGCCTTGGACATGGACCTGGAAACCCCTCGGAGCCTTGGACACGGACCTGGAAACCCCTCGGAGCCTAGGACACGGACCTGGAACCCCACAGAGCCTTGGACATGAACTTGAACCCTCTCGGAGCCTTGGACACGGACCTGGAAACCCCTCAGAGCCTTGGACATGAACTTGAACCCTCTCGGAGCCTCGGACACGGACCTGGAAACCCCTCGGAGCCTTGGACACCATCCTGGTAACCTCTCGGAGCCTTGGAAACAGACCTGGAAATCCCTCGGAGCCTTGGACACGGACCTGGAAACCCCTTGGAGCCTTGGACATGAACTGGAAACCCCTCGGAGCCTTGGAGATGGACCTGGAAACCCCTCGGAGCCTTGGACACGGACCTGGAAACCCCTCGGAGCCTTGGACACGGACCTGGAAACCCCTCGGAGCCTTGGACACGGACCTGGAAACCCCTCGGAGCCTTGGACACGGACCTGGAAACTCCTCGGAGCCTTGGACACGGACCTGGAAACTCCTCGGAGCCTTGGACACAGACCTGGAAACCCCTCGGAGCCTTGGACACGGACCTGGAAACCTCTCGGATCCATGGACACGGACCTGGAAACCCCTCGGAGCCTTGGACACGGACCAAAAACCCCTCGGAGCCTTGGACACGGACCTGGAAACCCCTCGGAGCCTTGGACATGGACCTGGAAACCCCTCGGAGCCTTGGACATGAACTGGAAACCCCTCGGAGCCTGGGACACGGACCTGGAAACCCCTCTGAGCCTTGGACTCAGACTGGAAATCACTCGGAGCCTTGGACATGGACCAAAAACCCCTCGGAGCCTTGGACATGAACGTGAACCCTCTCGGAGCCTTGGACATGAACTTGCACCCTCTCGGAGCCTTGGACATGAACCGGAAACCCCCCGGAGTCTTGGACATGAACTTGAACCCCCTCGGAGCCTTGGACATGAACTTGAACCCTCTCGGAGCCTTGGACATGAACTGGAACCCTCTCGGAGCCTTGGACATGAACTTGAACCCCCTCGGAGCCTTGGACATGAACTGGAAACCCCTCGGAGCCTTGAACATGAACATGAACCCCCTCGGAGCCTTGGACATGAACTGGAACCCTCTCGCAGCCTTGGACACGGACCTGGAAACCCCTCAGAGCCTTGGACATGAACTTGAACCCTCTCGGAGCCTTGGACACGGACCTGGAAACCCCTCGGAGCCTAGGACACGGACCTGGAACCCCACAGAGCCTTGGACATGAACTTGAACCCTCTCCGAGCCTTGGACACGGACCTGGAAACCCCTCAGAGCCTTGGACATGAACTTGAACCCTCTCGGAGCCTTGGACACGGACCTGGAAACCCCTCGGAGCCTTGGACACCATCCTGGTAACCTCTCGGAGCCTTGGACACAGACCTGGAAATCCCTCGGAGCCTTGGACACGGACCTGGAAACCCCTCAGAGCCTTGGACATGAACTGGAAACCCCTCGGAGCCTTGGAGATGGACCTGGAAACCCCTCGGAGCCTTGGACTCAGACTGGAAATCACTCGGAGCCTTGGACATGGACCTGGAAACTCCTCAGAGCCTTGGACACGGACCTGGAAACTCCTCAGAGCCTTGGACACGGACCTGGAAACTCCTCAGAGCCTTGGACACAGACCAAAAACCCCTCGGAGCCTTGGACACGGACCTGGAAACCCCTCGGAGCCTTGGACATGGACCTGGAAACTCCTCAAAGCCTTGGACACGGACCTGGAAATCCCTCAGAGCCTTGGACATGGACCTGGAAACTGCTCAGAGCCTTGGACACCATCCTGGAAAACTCTCGGAGCCTTGGACACGGACCTGGAAACCCCTCGCAGCCTTGGACACGGGCCTGGAAACCCCTCGGAGCCTTGGACACGGACCTGGAAACCCCTCGGAGCCTTGGACACAGACCTGGAAACCCCTCGGAGCCTTGGACACGGACCTGGAAACCCCTCGGAGCCTTCGATACAGACTTGGAAACCCCTCGGAGCCTTGGATACAGACCTGGAAACCCCTTGCAGCCTTGGACACGGACCTGGAAACCCCTCGGAGCCTTGGACATGGACCTGGAAACTCCTCAGAGCCTTGGACACGGACCTGGAAACCCCTTGGAGCCTTGGACACGGACCAAAAACCCCTCGCAGCCTTGGACACGGACCTGGAAACCCCACGGTGCCTTGGACATGGACCTGGAAACCCCTCGGAGCCTTGGACACAGACTGGAAATCCCTCGGATCCTTGGACACGGACCTGGAAACCCCTCGGAGCCTAGGACACGGACCTGGAAACCTCTTGGAGCCTTGGACACGGACCTGGAAACCCCTCGGAGCCTTGGACATGGACCTGGAAACTCCTCAGAGCCTTGGACACGGACCTGGAAACTCCTCAGAGCCTTGGACACCATCCTGGAAAACTCTCGGAGCCTTGGACATGGACCTGGAAACCCCTCGGAGCCTTGGACACGGACCTGGAAACCCCTCGGAGCCTAGGTCACGGACCTGGAACCCCACAGAGCCTTGGACATGAACTTGAACCCTCTCGGAGCCTTGGACATGGACCTGGAAACCCCTCAGAGCCTTGGACATGAACTTGAACCCTCTCGGAGCCTTGGACACGGACCAGGAAACCCCTCGGAGCCTTGGACACCATCCTGGTAACCTCTCGGAGCCTTGGAAACAGACCTGGAAATCCCTCGGAGCCTTGGACACGGACCTGGAAACCCCTCGGAGCCTTGGACATGAACTGGAAACCCCTCGGAGCCTTGGAGATGGAACTGGAAACCCCTCGGAGCCTTGGACTGACTGGAAATCACTCGGAGCCTTGGACATGGACCAAAAACCCCTCGGAGCCTTGGACACGGACCTGGAAACCCCTTGGATCCTTCGATACAGACTTGGAAACCCCTCGGAGCCTTGGATACAGACCTGGAAACCCCTTGCAGCCTTGGACACGGACCTGGAAACCACTCGGAGCCTTGGACATGGACCTGGAAACTCCTCAGAGCCTTGGACACGGACCTGGAAACTCCTCAGAGCCTTGGACACGGACCTGGAAACTCCTCAGAGCCTTGGACACAGACCAAAAACCCCTCGGAGCCTTGGACATGGACCTGGAAACTCCTCAGAGCCTTGGACACGGACCTGGAAATCCCTCAGAGCCTTGGACATGGACCTGGAAACTCCTCAGAGCCTTGGACACCATCCTGGAAAACTCTCGGAGCCTTGGACTTGGACCTGGAAACCCCTCGGAGCCTTGGACACGGACCTGGAAACCCCTCGGTGCCTTGGACACGGATCTGGAAACCCCTCGGAGCCTTGGACATGGACCTGGAAACCCCTCGGAGCCTTGGACATGGACCTGGAATCCCCCTCGGAGCCTTGGACACGGACCAAAAACCCCTCGGAGCCTTGGACACGGACCTGGAAACCCCTCGTAGCCTTGGACATGGACCTGGAAACCCCTCGGAGCATTGGACACGGACCAAAAACCCCTCGGAGCCTTGGACATGGACCTGGAAACCTCTCGGAGCCTTGGACACGGACCTGGAAATCCCTCGGAGCCTTGGACACGGTCCTGGAAACCACTCGGAGCCTTGGACACGGACCTGGAAACCCCTCGGAGCCATGGACATGAACTGGAAACCCCTCGGAGCCTTGGACATGAACTGGAATCCCCTCAGATCCTTGGACATGAACTTGAAACCTCTCGGAGCCTTGGACATGGACCAAAAACCCCTCGGAGCCTTGGACATGAACTGGAACCCTCTCGGAGCCTTGGACATGAAGTTGCACCCTCTCGGAGCCTTGGACATGGACCTGGAAACTCCTCAGAGCCTTGGACACGGACCTGGAAACTCCTCAGAGCCTTGGACACCATCCTGGAAAACTCTCGGAGCCTTGGACACGGACCTGGAAACCCCTCGGAGCCTTGGACACGGACCTGGAAACCCCTCGGAGCCTAGGACACGGACCTGGAACCCCACAGAGCCTTGGACATGAACTTGAACCCTCTCGGAGCCTTGGACACGGACCTGGAAACCCCTCGGAGCCTTGGACACGGACCTGGAAACCCCTCGGAGCCTTGGACACCATCCTGGTAACCTCTCGGAGCCTTGGAAACAGACCTGGAAATCCCTCGGAGCCTTGGACACGGACCTGGAAACCCCTTGGAGCCTTGGACACGGACCAAACACACCTCGGAGCCTTGGACACGGACCTGGAAACCCCTCGGTGCCTTGGACACAGACTGGAAATCCCTCGGAGCCTTGGACACGGACCTGGAAACCCCTCGGAGCCTTGGACACAGACCTGGAAACCCCTCGGAGCCTAGGACACGGACCTGGAAACCTCTTGGAGCCTTGGACACGGACCTGGAAACCCCTCGGAGCCTTGGACATGGACCTGGAAACTCCTCAGAGCCTTGGACACGGACCTGGAAACTCCTCAGAGCCTTGGACACCATCCTGGAAAACTCTCGGAGCCTTGGACATGGACCTGGAAACCCCTCGGAGCCTTGGACACGGACCTGGAAACCCCTCGGAGGCTAGGACACGGACCTGGAACCCCACAGAGCCTTGGACATGAACTTGAACCCTCTCGGAGCCTTGGACACGGACCTGCAAACTCCTCAGAGCCTTGGACATGAACTTGAACCCTCTTGGAGCCTTGGACACGGACCTGGAAACCCCTCGGAGCCTTGGACACCATCCTGGTAACCTCTCGGAGCCTTGGAAACAGACCTGGAAATCCCTCGGAGCCTTGGACACGGACTTGGAAACCCCTCAGAGCCTTGGACATGGACCTGGAAACCCCTCGGAGCCTAGGACACGGACCTGGAACCCCACAGAGCCTTGGACATGAACTTGAACCCTCTCGGAGCCTTGGACACGGACCTGGAAACCCCTCAGAGCCTTGGACATGAACTTGAACCCTCTCGGAGCCTTGGACACGGACCTGGAAACCCCTCGGAGCCTTGGACACCATCCTGGTAACCTCTCGGAGCCTTGGAAACAGACCTGGAAATCCCTCGGAGCCTTGGACACGGACCTGGAAACCCCTCGGAGCCTTGGACATGAACTGGAAACCCCTCGGAGCCTTGGAGATGGACCTGGAAACCCCTCGGAGCCTTGGAGACCGACCTGGAAACCCCTCAGAACCTTGGACACGGACCTGGAAACTCCTTAGAGCCTTGGACGCCATCCTGGAAAACTCTCGGAGCCTTGGACATGGACCTGGAAACCCCTCGGAAACCTTGGACACGGACCTGGAAACCCCTCGGAGCCTAGGACACGGACCTGGAACCCCACAGAGCCTTGGACATGAACTTGAACCCTCTCGGAGCCTTGGACACGGACCTGGAAACCCCTCAGAGCCTTGGACATGAACTTGAACCCTCTCGGAGCCTCGGACACGGACCTGCAAACTCCTCAGAGCCTTGGACATGAACTTGAACCCTCTTGGAGCCTTGGACACGGACCTGGAAACCCCTCGGAGCCTTGGACACCATCCTGGTAACCTCTCGGAGCCTTGGAAACAGACCTGGAAATCCCTCGGAGCCTTGGACACGGACTTGGAAACCCCTCAGAGCCTTGGACATGGACCTGGAAACCCCTCGGAGCCTAGGACACGGACCTGGAACCCCACAGAGCCTTGGACATGAACTTGAACCCTCTCGGAGCCTTGGACACGGACCTGGAAACCCCTCAGAGCCTTGGACATGAACTTGAACCCTCTCGGAGCCTTGGACACGGACCTGGAAACCCCTCGGAGCCTTGGACACCATCCTGGTAACCTCTCGGAGCCTTGGAAACAGACCTGGAAATCCCTCGGAGCCTTGGACACGGACCTGGAAACCCCTCGGAGCCTTGGACATGAACTGGAAACCCCTCGGAGCCTTGGAGATGGACCTGGAAACCCCTCGGAGCCTTGGAGACAGACCTGGAAACCCCTCAGAACCTTGGACACGGACCTGGAAACTCCTTAGAGCCTTGGACGCCATCCTGGAAAACTCTCGGAGCCTTGGACATGGACCTGGAAACCCCTCGGAAACCTTGGACACGGACCTGGAAACCCCTCGGAGCCTAGGACACGGACCTGGAACCCCACAGAGCCTTGGACATGAACTTGAACCCTCTCGGAGCCTTGGACACGGACCTGGAAACCCCTCAGAGCCTTGGACATGAACTTGAACCCTCTCGGAGCCTCGGACACGGACCTGGAAACCCCTCGGAGCCTTGGACACCATCCTGGTAACCTCTCGGAGCCTTGGAAACAGACCTGGAAATCCCTCGGAGCCTTGGACACGGACCCGGAAACCCCTCGGAGCCTTGGACATGAACTGGAAACCCCTCGGAGCCTTGGAGATGGAACTGGAAACCCCTCGGAGCCTTGGACTCAGACTGGAAATCACTCGGAGCCTTGGACATGGACCAAAAACCCCTCGGAGCCTTGGACACGGACCTGGAAACCCCTTGGAGCCTTCGATACAGACTTGGAAACCCCTCAGAGCCTTGGATACAGACCTGGAAACCCCTTGCAGCCTTGGACACGGACCTGGAAACCCCTCGGAGCCTTGGACACGGACCTGGAAACTCCTCAGAGCCTTGGACACGGACCTGGAAACTCCTCAGAGCCTTGGACACGGACCTGGAAACTCCTCAGAGCCTTGGACACAGACCAAAAACCCCTCGGAGCCTTGGACACGGACCTGGAAACCCCTCGGAGCCTTGGACATGGACCTGGAAACACCTCAGACCCTTGGACACGGACCTGGAAACCCCCTCGTAGCCTTGGACATGGACCTGGAAACCCCTCGGAGCATTGGACACGGACCAAAAACCCCTCGGAGCCTTGGACACGGACCTGGAAACCTCTCGGAGCCTTGGACACGGACCAGGAAATCCCTCGGAGCCTTGGACACGGTCCTGGAAACCACTCGGAGCCTTGGACACGGACCTGGAAACCCCTCGGAGCCTTGGACATGAACTGGAAACCCCTCGGAGCCTTGGACATGAACTGGAAACCCCTCGAACCCTTGGACATGAACTTGAAACCTCTCGGAGCCTTGGACATGGACCAAAAACCCCTCGGAGCCTTGGACATGAACTGGAACCCCCTCGGAGCCTTGGACATGAACTTGAACCCTCTTTGAGCCTTGGACATGAACTGGAAACCCCTCGGAGCCTTGGACATGAACTGGAACCCTCTCGGAGCCTTGGACATGGACCTGGAAAACCCTCGGAGCCTTGGACATGGACCAAAAACCACTCGGAGCCTTGGACACGGACTGGAACTGCCTTGGAGCCTTGGACATGGACCTGGAAACCCCTCGGAGCCTTGGACATGAACTTGAACCCTCTCGGAGCCTTGGACATGAAGTTGCACCCTCTCGGAGCCTTGGACATGGACCTGGAAACTCCTCAGAGCCTTGGACACGGACCTGGAAACCCCTCGGAGCCTTGGACATGGACCAAAAACCCCTCGGAGCCTAAGACACGGACCTGGAAACCCCTCGGAGCCTTGGACACGGACCTGGAAACCCCTCGGAGCCTTGGACACGGACCTGGAAACCCCTCGGAGCCTTGGACACGGACCTGGAAACTCCTCAGAGCCTTGGACAGGGACCTGGAAACTCCTCAGAGCCTTGGACACGGACCTGGAAACTCCTCAGAGCCTTGGACACAGACCAAAAACCCCTCGGAGCCTTGGACACGGACCTGGAAACCCCTCGGAGCCTTGGACATGGACCTGGAAACTCCTCAGAGCCTTGGACACGGACCTGGAAATCCCTCAGAGCCTTGGACATGGACCTGGAAACTCCTCAGAGCCTTGGACACCATCCTGGAAAACTCTCGGAGCCTTGGACACGGACCTGGAAACCCCTCGGAGCCTTGGACACAGACCTGAAAACCCCTCGGAGCCTTGGACACGGACCTGGAAACCCCTCGGAGCCTTGGACACGGACCTGGAAACCCCTCGGAGCCTTGGACACGGACCTGGAAACCCCTCGGAGCCTTGGACACAGACCTGGAACCCCCTCGGAGCCTTGGACATGAACTGGATATCCCTCGGAGCCTTGGACACGGTCCTGGAAACCCCCTCGGAGCCTTGGACACGGACCAAAAACCCCTCGGAGCCTTGGACATGGACCTGGAATCCCCCTCGGAGCCTTGGACACGGACCAAAAACCCCTCGGAGCCTTGGACACGGACCTGGAAACCCCTCGGAGCCTTGGACATGGACCTGGAAACCCCTCGGAGCATTGGACACGGACCAAAAACCCCTCGGAGCCTTGGACACGGACCTGGAAACTTCTCGGAGCCTTGGACACGGACCTGGAAATCCCTCGGAGCCTTGGACACGGTCCTGGAAACAACTCGGAGCCTTGGACACGGACCTGGAAAACCCTCGGAGCCTTGGACATGAACTGGAAACCCCTGGGAGCCTTGGACATGAACTGGAAACCCCTGGGAGCCTTGGACATGAACTTGAACCCTCTCGGAGCCTTGGACATGGACCAAAAACCCCTCGGAGCCTTGGACATGAACTGGAACCCCCTCGGAGCCTTGGACATGAACTTGAACCCTCTCGGAGCCTTGGACATGAACTGGAAACCCCTCGGAGCCTTAGACATGAACTGGAACCCTCTCGGAGCCTTGGACATGGACCTGGAAACCCCTCGGAGCCTTGGACATGAACTTGAACCCTCTCGGAGCCTTGGACATGAACTTGCACCCTCTCGGAGCCTTGGACATGAACCGGAAACCCCTCGGAGCCTTGGACATGAACTTGAACCCTCTCGGAGCCTTGGACATGAACCTGAACCATCTCGGAGCCTTGGACATGAACTGGAACCCTCTCGGAGCCTTGGACATGAACTTGAACCCCCTCGGAGCCTTGGACATGAACTGGAACCCCCTCGGAGCCTTGAACATGAACTTGAACCCCCTCGGAGCCTTGGACATGAACTGGAACCCTCTCGGAGCCTTGGACACGGACCAGGAAACCCCTCAGAGCCTTGGACATGAACTTGAACCCTCTCGGAGCCTTGGACACGGACCTGGAAACCCCTCGGAGCCTAGGACACGGACCTAGAACCCCACAGAGCCTTGGACATGAACTTGAACCCTCTCGGAGCCTTGGACGGACCTGGAAACCCCTCAGAGCCTTGGACATGAACTTGAACCCTCTCGGAGCCTTGGACACGGACCTGGAAACCCCTCGGAGCCTTGGCCACCATCCTGGTAACCTCACGGAGCCTTGGACACAGAGCTGGAAATCCCTCGGAGCCTTGGACACGGACCTGGAAACCCCTCAGAGCCTTGGACATGAACTGGAAACCCCTCGGAGCCTTGGAGATGGACCTGGAAACCCCTCGGAGCCTTGGACTCAGACTGGAAATCACTCGGAGCCTTGGACATGGACCAAAAACCCCTCGGAGCCTTGGACACGGACCTGGAAATCCCTCAGAGCCTTGGACATGGACCAAAAACCCCTCGGAGCCCAAGACACGGACCTGGAAACCCCTCGGAGCCTTGGACACGGACCTGGAAACCCCTCGGAGCCTTGGACACGGACCTGGAAACCCCTCGGAGCCTTGGACACAGACCTGGAAACCCCTCGGAGCCTTGGACACGGACCTGGAAACTCCTCAGAGCCTTGGACACGGACCTGGAAACCCCTCGGAGCCTTGGACACGAACCTGTAAACTCCTCAGAGCCTTGGACACGGACCTGGAAACTCCTCAGAGCCTTGGACACAGACCAAAAACCCCTCGGAGCCTTGGACACGGACCTGGAAACCCCTCGGAGCCTTGGACATGGACCTGGAAACTCCTCAGAGCCTTGGACACTGACCTGGAAATCCCTCAGAGCCTTGGACATGGACCTGGAAACTCCTCAGAGCCTTGGACACCATCCTGGAAAACTCTCGGAGCCTTGGACACGGACCTGGAAACCGCTCGGAGCCTTGGACACAGACCTGGAAACCCCTCGGAGCCTTGGACACGGACCTGGAAACCCCTCGGAGCCTTGGACACGGACCTGGAAACCCCTCGGAGCCTTGGACACGGACCTGGAAACCCCTCGGAGCCTTGGACACAGACCTGGAACCCCCTCGGAGCCTTGGACATGAACTGGATATCCCTCGGAGCCTTGGACACGGTCCTGGAAACCCCCTCGGAGCCTTGGACACGGACCAAAAACCCCTCGGAGCCTTGGACATGGACCTGGAATCGCCCTCGGAGCCTTGGACACGGACCAAAAACCCCTCGGAGCCTTGGACACGGACCTGGAAACCCCTCGGAGCCTTGGACATGGACCTGGAAACCCCTCGGAGCATTGGACACGGACCAAAAACCCCTCGGAACCTTGGACACGGACCTGGAAACCTCTCGGAGCCTTGGACACGGACCTGGAAATCCCTCGGAGCCTTGGACACGGTCCTGGAAACAACTCGGAGCCTTGGACACGGACCTGGAAAACCCTCGGAGCCTTGGACATGAACTGGAAACCCCTGGGAGCCTTGGACATGAACTGGAAACCCCTGGGAGCCTTGGACATGAACTTGAACCCTCTCGGAGCCTTGGACATGAACTGGAACCCCCTCGGAGCCTTGGACATGAACTTGAACCCTCTTGGAGCCTTGGACATGAACTGGAAACCCCTCGGAGCCTTGGACATGAACTGGAACCCTCTCGGAGCCTTGGACATGGACCTGGAAACCCCTCGGAGCCTTGGACATGGACCTGGAAACCCCTCGGAGACTTGGACACGGACTGGAACCCCCTTGGAGCATTGGACATGGACCTGGAAACCCCTCGGAGCCTTGGACATGAACTTAAACCCTCTCGGAGCCTTGGACATGAACCGGAAACCCCTCGGAGCCTTGGACATGAACTTGAACCCTCTCAGAGCCTTGGACATGAACCTGAACCCTCTCGGAGCCTTGGACATGAACTGGAACCCTCTCGGAGCCTTGGACATGAACTTGAACCCCCTCGGAGCCTTGGACATGAACTGGAACCCCCTCGGAGAGTTGAACATGAACTTGAACCCCCTCGGAGCCTTGGACATGAACTGGAACCCTCTCGGAGCCATGGACACGGACCTGGAAACCCCTCAGAGCCTTGGACATGAACTTGAACCCTCTCGGAGCCTTGGACACGGACCTGGAAACCCCTCGGAGCCTAGGACACGGACCTGGAACCCCACAGAGCCTTGGACATGAACCTGAACACTCTCGGAGCCTTGGACACGGACCTGGAAACCCCTCAGAGCCTTGGACATGAACTTGAACCCTCTCGGAGCCTTGGACACGGACCTGGAAACCCCTCGGAGCCTTGGACACCATCCTGGTAACCTCTCGGAGCCTTGGACACAGACCTGGAAATCCCTCGGAGCCTTGGACACGGACCTGGAAACCCCTCAGAGCCTTGGAAATGAACTGGAAACCCCTCGGAGCCTTGGAGATGGACCTGGAAACCCCTCGGAGCCTTGGACTCAGACTGGAAATCACTCGGAGCCTTGGACATGGACCAAAAACCCCTCGGAGCCTTGGACACGGACCTGGAAACCCCTCGGAGCCTTGGACATGGACCTGGAAACCCCTCAGAGCCTTGGACACGGACCTGGAAACTCCTCAGAGCCTTGGACACGGACCTGGAAACTCATCAGAGCCTTGGACACGTACCTGGAAACCCCTCGGAGCCTTGGACACGGACCTGGTAACCCCTCGGAGCCTTGGACACGGACCTGGAAACCCCTCGGAGCATTGGACACGGACCAAAAACCGCTCGGAGCCTTGGACACGGACCTGGAAACCTCTCGGAGCCTTGGACACGGACCTGGAAACCCCTCGGAGCCTTGGACACGGACCTGGAAACCCCTCGGAGCCTTGGACACGGACCTGGAAATCCCTCGGAGCCTTGGACACGGTCCTGGAAACCACTCGGAGCCTTGGACACGGACATGGAAACCCCTCGGTGCCTTGGACATGAACTGGAAACCCCTCGGAGCCTTGGACATGAACTGGAAACCCCTCGGATACTTGGACATGAACTTGAAATCTCTCGGAGCCTTGGACATGGACCAAAAACCCCTCGGAGCCTTGGTCATGAACTGGAACCCCCTCGGAGCCTTGGACATGAACTTGAACCCTCTTGGAGCCTTGGACATGAACTGGAAACCCCTCGGAGCCTTGGACATGAACTGGAACCCTCTCGGAGCCTTGGACATGGACCTGGAAACCCCTCGGAGCCTTGGACATGGACCAAAAACCCCTCGGAGCCTTGGACAAGGACTGGAACCCCCTTGGAGCCTTGGACATGGACCAGGAAACCCCTCGGAGCCTTGGACATGAACTTGAACACTCTCGGAGCCTTGGACATGAAGTTGCACCCTCTCGGAGCCTTGGACATGGACCTGGAAACTCCTCAGAGCCTTGGACACGGACCTGGAAATCCCTCAGAGCCTTGGACATGGACCAAAAACCCCTCGGAGCCTAAGACATGGACCTGGAAACCCCTCGGAGCCTTGGACACGGACCTGGAAACCCCTCGGAGCCTTGGACACGGACCTGGAAACCCCTCGGAGCCTTGGACACGGACCTGGAAACCCCTCGGAGCCTTGGACACGGACCTGGAAACCCCTCGGAGCCTTGGACACGGACCTGTAAACCCCTCGGAGCCTTGGACACGGACCTGGAAACCCCTCGGAGCCTTGGACACGGACCTGGAAACTCCTCGGAGCCTTGGACACGGACCTGGAAACTCCTCAGAGCCTTGGACACAGACCAAAAACCCCTCGGAGCCTTGGACACGGACCTGGAAACCCCTCGGAGCCTTGGACATGGACCTGGAAACTCCTCAGAGCCTTGGACACGGACCTGGAAATCCCTCAGAGCCTTGGACATGGACCTGGAAACTCCTCAGAGCCTTGGACACCATCCTGGAAAACTCTCGGAGCCTTGGACACGGACCTGGAAACCCCTCGGAGCCTTGGACACAGATCTGGAAACCCCTCGGAGCCTTGGACACGGACCTGGAAACCCCTCGGAGCCTTGGACACGGACCTGGAAACCCCTCGGAGCCTTGGACACGGACCTGGAAACCCCTCGGAGCCTTGGACACAGACCTGGAACCCCCTCGGAGACTTGGACATGAACTGGATATCCCTCGGAGCCTTGGACACGGTCCTGGAAACCCCCTCGGAGCCTTGGACACGGACCAAAAACCCCTCGGAGCCTTGGACATGGACCTGGAATCCCCCTCGGAGCCTTGGACACGGACCAAAAACCCCTCGGAGCCTTGGACACGGACCTGGAAACCCCTCGGAGCCTTGGACATGGACCTGGAAACCCTTCGGAGCATTGGACACGGACCAAAAACCCCTCGGAGCCTTGGACACGGACCTGGAAACCTCTCGGAGCCTTGGACACGGACCTGGAAATCCCTCGGAGCCTTGGACACGGTCCTGGAAACAACTCGGAGCCTTGGACACGGACCTGGAAAACCCTCGGAGCCTTGGACATGAACTGGAAACCCCTGGGAGCCTTGGACATGATCTGGAAACCCCTGGGAGCCTTGGACATGAACTTGAACCCTCTCGGAGCCTTGGACATGGACCAAAAACCCCTCGTTGCCTTGGACATGAACTGGAAACCCCTCGGAGCCTTGGACATGTACTTGAACCCTCTCGGAGCCTTGGACATGAACTGGAAACCCCTCGGAGCCTTGGACATGAACTGGAACCCTCTCGGAGCCTTGGACATGGACATGGAAACCCCTCGGAGCCTTGGACATGGACCAAAAACCCCTCGGAGCCTTGGACACGGACTGGAACCCCCTTGGAGCCTTGGACATGGACCTGGAAACCCCTCGGAGCCTTGGACATGAACTTGAACCCTCTCGGAGCCTTGGACATGAACTTGCACCCTCTCGGAGCCTTGGACATGAACCGGAAACCCCTCGGAGCCTTGGACATGAACTGGAACCCTCTCGGAGCCTTGGACACGGACCTGGAAACCCCTCAGAGCCTTGGACATGAACTTGAACCCTCTCGGAGCCTTGGACACGGACCTGGAAACCCCTCGGAGCCTAGGACACGGACCTGGAACCCCACAGAGCCTTGGACATGAACTTGAACCCTCTCGGAGCCTTGGACACAGACCTGGAAACCCCTCAGAGCCCTGGACATGAACTTGAACCCTCTCGGAGCCTTGGACACGGACCTGGAAACCCCTCGGAGCCTTGGACACCATCCTGGTAAGCTCTCGGAGCCTTGGACACAGACCTGGAAATCCCTCGGAGCCTTGGACACGGACCTGGAAACCCCTCAGAGCCTTGGACATGAACTGGAAACCCCTCGGAGCCTTGGAGATGGACCTGGAAAACCCCTCGGAGCCTTGGACTCAGACTGGAAATCACTCGGAGCCTTGGACATGGACCAAAAACCCCTCGGAGCCTTGGACACGGACCTGGAAACCCCTCGGAGCCTTGGACATGGACCTGGAAACTCCTCAGAGCCTTGGACACGGACCTGGAAATCCCTCAGAGCCTTGGACATGGACCTGGAAACTCCTCAGAGCCTTGGACCCCATCCTGGAAAACTCTCGGAGACCTTGGACACGGACCTGGAAACCCCTCGCAGCCTTGGACACGGACCTGGAAACCACTCGGAGCCTTGGACACAGACCTGGAAACCCCTCGGAGCCTTGGACACGGACCTGGAAACCCCTCGGAGCCTTGGACACTGACCTGGAAACCCCTCGGAGCCTTGGACATGGACCTGGAAACCCCTCGGAGCCTTGGACACGGATCTGGAAACCCCTCGGAGCCTTGGACATGGAAGAAAAACCCCTCGGAGCCTTGGACACTGACCTGGAAACCCCTCGGAGCCTAGGACACGGACCTGGAAACCCCTCGGAGCCTAGGACACGGACCTGGAAACCCCTCGGAGCCTAGGACACGGACCTGGAAACCCCTCGGAGAATTGGACACGGACCTGGAAACCCCTCGGAGCCTTGGACATGGACCTGGAAATCCCTCGGAGCCTTGGACACGGTCCTGGAAACCACTCGGAGCCTTGGACATGGACCTGGAAACCCCTCAGAGCCTTGGACATGAACTGGAAACCCCTCGGAGCCTTGGAGATGGACCTGGAAACCCCTCGGAGCCTTGGACATGGACCTGGTAACCCCTCGGAGACTTGGACACGGACCTGGAAACCCCTCGGAGCCTTGGACATGGACCTGGAAACCCCTCGGAGCCTTGGACACAGACCTGGAAACTCCTCGGAGCCTTGGACACGGACCTGGAAACTCCTCAGAGCCTTGGACACGGACCTGGAAACTCCTCAGAGCCTTGGACACAGACCTGGAAACCACTCGGAGCCTTGGACACGGACCTGGTAACCTCTCGGAGCCTTGGACACGGACCTGGAAACCCCTCAGAGCCATGGACACGGACCTGGAAACCTCTCGGAGCCATGGACACGGACCTGGAAACCCCTCGGAGCCTTGGACACGGACCAAAAACCCCTCGGAGCCTTGGACACGGACCTGGAAACCCCTCGGAGCCTTGGACATGGACCTGGAAACCCCTCGGAGCATTGGACATGAACTGGAACCCCCTCGGAGCCTGGGACACTGACCTGGAAACCCCTCGGAGCCTTGGACTCAGACTGGAAATCACTCGGAGCCTTGGACTTGGACCAAAAACCCCTCGGAGCCTTGGACACGGACTGGAAACCCCTCGGAGCCTTGGATACAGACCTGGAAACCCCTCGGAGCCTTGGACACGGACCTGGAAACCCCTCGGAGCCTTGGACACGGACCAACACCCCTCGGAGCCTTGGACACGGACCTGGAAATCCCTCGGTGCCTTGGACACAGACTGGAAATCCCTCGGAGCCTTGGACACGGACCTGGAAACCCCTCGGAGCCTTGGACACAGACCTGGAAACCCCTCGGAGCCTAGGACACGGACCTGGATACCTCTTGGAGCCTTGGACACGGACCTGGAAACCCCTCGGAGCCTTGGACATGGACCTGGAAACTCCTCAGAGCCTTGGCCACGGACCTGGAAACTCCTCAGAGCCTTGGACACCATCCTGGAAAACTCTCGGAGCCTTGGACATGGACCTGGAAACCCCTCGGAGCCTTGGACACGGACCTGGAAACCCCTCGGAGGCTAGGACACGGACCTGGAACCCCTCAGAGCCTTGGACATGAACTTGAACCCTCTCGGAGCCTTGGACACGGACCTGCAAACCCCTCAGAGCCTTGGACATGAACTTGAACCCTCTCGGAGCCTTGGACACGGACCTGGAAACCCCTCGGAGCCTTGGACACCATCCTGGTAACCTCTCGGAGCCTTGGAAACAGACCTGGAAATCCCTCGGAGCCTTGGACATGGACCTGGAAACCCCTCGGAGCCTTGGACACGGACCTGGAAACCCCTCGGAGCCTAGGACACGGACCTGGAACCCCACAGAGCCTTGGACATGATCTTGAACACTCTCGGAGCCTTGGACACGGACCTGGAAACCCCTCAGAGCCTTGGACATGAACTTGAACCCTCTCGGAGCCTTGGACACGGACCTGGAAACCCCTCGGAGCCTTGGACACCATCCTGGTAACCTCTCGGAGCCTTGGAAACAGACCTGGAAATCCCTCGGAGCCTTGGACACGGACCTGGAAACCCCTCGGAGCCTTGGACATGAACTGGAAACCCCTCGGAGCCTTGGAGATGGACCTGGTAACCTCTCGGAGCCTTGGAAACAGACCTGGAAATCCCTCGGAGCCTTGGACACGGACCTGGAAACCCCTCGGAGCCTTGGACATGAACTGGAAACCCCTCGGAGCCTTGGAGACAGACCTGGAAACCCCTCAGAACCTTGGACACGGACCTGGAAACTCCTCAGAGCCTTGGACGCCATCCTGGAAAACTCTCGGAGCCTTGGACACGGACCTGGAAACCCCTCAGAGCCATGGACACGGACCTGGAAACCTCTCGGAGCCATGGACACGGACCTGGAAACCCCTCGGAGCCTTGGACACGGACCTGGAAACTCCTCAGAGCCTTGGACACGGACCTGGAAACCCCTCGGAGCCTTGGACACGAACCTGTAAACTCCTCAGAGCCTTGGACACGGACCTGGAAACTCCTCAGAGCCTTGGACACAGACCAAAAACCCCTCGGAGCCTTGGACACGGACCTGGAAACCCCTCGGAGCCTTGGACATGGACCTGGAAACTCCTCAGAGCCTTGGACACTGACCTGGAAATCCCTCAGAGCCTTGGACATGGACCTGGAAACTCCTCAGAGCCTTGGACACCATCCTGGAAAACTCTCGGAGCCTTGGACACGGACCTGGAAACCGCTCGGAGCCTTGGACACAGACCTGGAAACCCCTCGGAGCCTTGGACACGGACCTGGAAACCCCTCGGAGCCTTGGACACGGACCTGGAAACCCCTCGGAGCCTTGGACACGGACCTGGAAACCCCTCGGAGCCTTGGACACAGACCTGGAACCCCCTCGGTGCCTTGGACATGAACTGGATATCCCTCGGAGCCTTGGACACGGTCCTGGAAACCCCCTCGGAGCCTTGGACACGGACCAAAAACCCCTCGGAGCCTTGGACATGGACCTGGAATCGCCCTCGGAGCCTTGGACACGGACCAAAAACCCCTAGGAGCCTTGGACACGGACCTGGAAACCCCTCGGAGCCTTGGACATGGACCTGGAAACCCCTCGGAGCATTGGACACGGACCAAAAACCCCTCGGAACCTTGGACACGGACCTGGAAACCTCTCGGAGCCTTGGACACGGACCTGGAAATCCCTCGGAGCCTTGGACACGGTCCTGGAAACAACTCGGAGCCTTGGACACGGACCTGGAAAACCCTCGGAGCCTTGGACATGAACTGGAAACCCCTGGGAGCCTTGGACATGAACTGGAAACCCCTGGGAGCCTTGGACATGAACTTGAACCCTCTCGGAGCCTTGGACATGAACTGGAACCCCCTCGGAGCCTTGGACATGAACTTGAACCCTCTCGGAGCCTTGGACATGAACTGGAAACCCCTCGGAGCCTTGGACATGAACTGGAACCCTCTCGGAGCCTTGGACATGGACCTGGAAACCCCTCGGAGCCTTGGACATGGACCTGGAAACCCCTCGGAGACTTGGACACGGACTGGAACCCCCTTGGAGCCTTGGACATGGACCTGGAAACCCCTCGGAGCCTTGGACATGAACTTAAACCCTCTCGGAGCCTTGGACATGAACCGGAAACCCCTCGGAGCCTTGGACATGAACTTGAACCCTCTCAGAGCCTTGGACATGAACCTGAACCCTCTCGGAGCCTTGGACATGAACTGGAACCCTCTCGGAGCCTTGGACATGAACTTGAACCCCCTCGGAGCCTTGGACATGAACTGGAACCCCCTCGGAGAGTTGAACATGAACTTGAACCCCCTCGGAGCCTTGGACATGAACTGGAACCCTCTCGGAGCCATGGACACGGACCTGGAAACCCCTCAGAGCCTTGGACATGAACTTGAACCCTCTCGGAGCCTTGGACACGGACCTGGAAACCCCTCGGAGCCTAGGACACGGACCTGGAACCCCACAGAGCCTTGGACATGAACCTGAACACTCTCGGAGCCTTGGACACGGACCTGGAAACCCCTCAGAGCCTTGGACATGAACTTGAACCCTCTCGGAGCCTTGGACACGGACCTGGAAACCCCTCGGAGCTTTGGACACCATCCTGGTAACCTCTCGGAGCCTTGGACACAGACCTGGAAATCCCTCGGAGCCTTGGACACGGACCTGGAAACCCCTCAGAGCCTTGGACATGAACTGGAAACCCCTCGGAGCCTTGGAGATGGACCTGGAAACCCCTCGGAGCCTTGGACTCAGACTGGAAATCACTCGGAGCCTTGGACATGGACCAAAAACCCCTCGGAGCCTTGGACACGGACCTGGAAACCCCTCGGAGCCTTGGACATGGACCTGGAAACCCCTCAGAGCCTTGGACACGGACCTGGAAACTCCTCAGAGCCTTGGACACGGACCTGGAAACTCATCAGAGCCTTGGACACGGACCTGGAAACCCCTCGGAGCCTTGGACACGGACCTGGTAACCCCTCGGAGCCTTGGACACGGACCTGGAAACCCCTCGGAGCATTGGACACGGACCAAAAACCGCTCGGAGCCTTGGACACGGACCTGGAAACCTCTCGGAGCCTTGGACACGGACCTGGAAACCCCTCGGAGCCTTGGACACGGACCTGGAAACCCCTCGGAGCCTTGGACACGGACCTGGAAATCCCTCGGAGCCTTGGACACGGTCCTGGAAACCACTCGGAGCCTTGGACACGGACCTGGAAACCCCTCGGTGCCTTGGACATGAACTGGAAACCCCTCGGAGCCTTGGACATGAACTGGAAACCCCTCGGATACTTGGACATGAACTTGAAATCTCTCGGAGCCTTGGACATGGACCAAAAACCCCTCGGAGCCTTGGACATGAACTGGAACCCCCTCGGAGCCTTGGACATGAACTTGAACCCTCTTGGAGCCTTGGACATGAACTGGAAACCCCTCGGAGCCTTGGACATGAACTGGAACCCTCTCGGAGCCTTGGACATGGACCTGGAAACCCCTCGGAGCCTTGGACATGGACCAAAAACCCCTCGGAGCCTTGGACAAGGACTGGAACCCCCTTGGAGCCTTGGTCATGGACCAGGAAACCCCTCGGAGCCTTGGACATGAACTTGAACACTCTCGGAGCCTTGGACATGAAGTTGCACCCTCTCGGAGCCTTGGACATGGACCTGGAAACTCCTCAGAGCCTTGGACACGGACCTGGAAATCCCTCAGAGCCTTGGACATGGACCAAAAACCCCTCGGAGCCTAAGACATGGACCTGGAAACCCCTCGGAGCCTTGGACACGGACCTGGAAACCCCTCGGAGCCTTGGACACGGACCTGGAAACCCCTCGGAGCCTTGGACACGGACCTGGAAACCCCTCGGAGCCTTGGACACGGACCTGGAAACCCCTCGGAGCCTTGGACACGGACCTGGAAACCCCTCTGAGCCTTGGACACGGACCTGGAAACTCCTCGGAGCCTTGGACACGGACCTTGAAACTCCTCAGAGCCTTGGACACCGACCAAAAACCCCTCGGAGCCTTGGACACGGACCTGGAAACCCCTCGGAGCCTTGGACATGGACCTGGAAACTCCTCAGAGCCTTGGACACGGACCTGGAAATCCCTCAGAGCCTTGGACATGGACCTGGAAACTCCTCAGAGCCTTGGACACCATCCTGGAAAACTCTCGGAGCCTTGGACACGGACCTGGAAACCCCTCGGAGCCTTGGACACAGATCTGGAAACCCCTCGGAGCCTTGGACACGGACCTGGAAACCCCTCGGAGCCTTGGACACGGACCTGGAAACCCCTCGGAGCCTTGGACACGGACCTGGAAACCCCTCGGAGCCTTGGACACAGACCTGGAACCCCCTCGGAGACTTGGACATGAACTGGATATCCCTCGGAGCCTTGGACACGGTCCTGGAAACCCCCTCGGAGCCTTGGACACGGACCAAAAACCCCTCGGAGCCTTGGACATGGACCTGGAATCCCCCTCGGAGCCTTGGACACGGACCAAAAACCCCTCGGAGCCTTGGACACGGACCTGGAAACCCCTCGGAGCCTTGGACATGGACCTGGAAACCCTTCGGAGCATTGGACACGGACCAAAAACCCCTCGGAGCCTTGGACACGGACCTGGAAACCTCTCGGAGCCTTGGACACGGACCTGGAAATCCCTCGGAGCCTTGGACACGGTCCTGGAAACAACTCGGAGCCTTGGACACGGACCTGGAAAACCCTCGGAGCCTTGGACATGGACCAAAAACCCCTCGTTGCCTTGGACATGAACTGGAAACCCCTCGGAGCCTTGGACATGTACTTGAACCCTCTCGGAGCCTTGGACATGAACTGGAAACCCCTCGGAGCCTTGGACATGAACTGGAACCCTCTCGGAGCCTTGGACATGGACCTGGAAACCCCTCGGAGCCTTGGACATGGACCAAAAACCCCTCGGAGCCTTGGACACGGACTGGAACCCCCTTGGAGCCTTGGACATGGACCTGGAAACCCCTCGGAGCCTTGGACATGAACTTGAACCCTCTCGGAGCCTTGGACATGAACTTGCACCCTCTCGGAGCCTTGGACATGAACCGGAAACCCCTTGGAGCCTTGGACATGAACTGGAAACCCCTCGGAGCCTTGGACATGGACCTGGAAACCCCTCGGAGCCTTGGACATGAACTTGAACCCTCTCGGAGCCTTGGACATGAACTTGCACCCTCTCGGAGCCTTGGACATGAACCGGAAACCCCTTGGAGCCTTGGACATGAACTGGAACCCTCTCGGAGCCTTGGACACGGACCTGGAAACCCCTCAGAGCCTTGGACATGAACTTGAACCCTCTCGGAGCCTTGGACACGGACCTGGAAACCCCTCGGAGCCTAGGACACGGACCTGGAACCCCACAGAGCCTTGGACATGAACTTGAACCCTCTCAGAGCCTTGGACACAGACCTGGAAACCCCTCAGAGCCCTGGACATGAACTTGAACCCTCTCGGAGCCTTGGACACGGACCTGGAAACCCCTCGGAGCCTTGGACACCATCCTGGTAAGCTCTCGGAGCCTTGGACACAGACCTGGAAATCCCTCGGACCCTTGGACACGGACCTGGAAACCCCTCAGAGCCTTGGACATGAACTGGAAACCCCTCGGAGCCTTGGAGATGGACCTGGAAAACCCCTCGGAGCCTTGGACTCAGACTGGAAATCACTCGGAGCCTTGGACATGGACCAAAAACCCCTCGGAGCCTTGGACACGGACCTGGAAACCCCTCGGAGCCTTGGACATGGACCTGGAAACTCCTCAGAGCCTTGGACACGGACCTGGAAATCCCTCAGAGCCTTGGACATGGACCTGGAAACTCCTCAGAGCCTTGGACCCCATCCTGGAAAACTCTCGGAGACCTTGGACACGGACCTGGAAACCCCTCGCAGCCTTGGACACGGACCTGGAAACCCCTCGGAGCCTTGGACACAGACCTGGAAACCCCTCGGAGCCTTGGACACGGACCTGGAAACCCCTCGGAGCCTTGGACACTGACCTGGAAACCCCTCGGAGCCTTGGACATGGACCTGGAAACCCCTCGGAGCCTTGGACACGGATCTGGAAACCCCTCGGAGCCTTGGACATGGAAGAAAAACCCCTCGGAGCCTTGGACACTGACCTGGAAACCCCTCGGAGCCTAGGACACAGACCTGGAAACCCCTCGGAGCCTTGGACACGGACCTGGAAACCCCTTGGAGCCTTGGACACGGACCAACACCCCTCGGAGCCTTGGACACGGACCTGGAAATCCCTCGGTGCCTTGGACACAGACTGGAAATCCCTCGGAGCCTTGGACACGGACCTGGAAACCCCTCGGAGCCTTGGACACAGACCTGGAAACCCCTCGGAGCCTAGGACACGGACCTGGATACCTCTTGGAGCCTTGGACACGGACCTGGAAACCCCTCGGAGCCTTGGACATGGACCTGGAAACCCCTCGGAGCCTTGGACACGGACCTGGAAACCCCTCGGAGGCTAGGACACGGACCTGGAACCCCTCAGAGCCTTGGACATGAACTTGAACCCTCTCGGAGCCTTGGACACGGACCTGCAAACCCCTCAGAGCCTTGGACATGAACTTGAACCCTCTCGGAGCCTTGGACACGGACCTGGAAACCCCTCGGAGCCTTGGACACCATCCTGGTAACCTCTCGGAGCCTTGGAAACAGACCTGGAAATCCCTCGGAGCCTTGGACACGGACCTGGAAACCCCTCAGAACCTTGGACGCCATCCTGGAAAACTCTCGGAGCCTTGGACACGGACCTGGAAACCCCTCAGAGCCATGGACACGGACCTGGAAACCTCTCGGAGCCATGGACACGGACCTGGAAACCCCTCGGAGCCTTGGACACGGACCTGGAAACTCCTCAGAGCCTTGGACACGGACCTGGAAACCCCTCGGAGCCTTGGACACGAACCTGTAAACTCCTCAGAGCCTTGGACACGGACCTGGAAACTCCTCAGAGCCTTGGACACAGACCAAAAACCCCTCGGAGCCTTGGACACGGACTGGAACCCCCTTGGAGCCTTGGACATGGACCTGGAAACCCCTCGGAGCCTTGGACATGAACTTGAACCCTCTCGGAGCCTTGGACATGAACTTGCACCCTCTCGGAGCCTTGGACATGAACCGGAAACCCCTCGGAGCCTTGGACATGAACTGGAACCCTCTCGGAGCCTTGGACACGGACCTGGAAACCCCTCAGAGCCTTGGACATGAACTTGAACCCTCTCGGAGCCTTGGACACGGACCTGGAAACCCCTCGGAGCCTAGGACACGGACCTGGAACCCCACAGAGCCTTGGACATGAACTTGAACCCTCTCGGAGCCTTGGACACAGACCTGGAAACCCCTCAGAGCCCTGGACATGAACTTGAACCCTCTCGGAGCCTTGGACACGGACCTGGAAACCCCTCGGAGCCTTGGACACCATCCTGGTAAGCTCTCGGAGCCTTGGACACAGACCTGGAAATCCCTCGGACCCTTGGACACGGACCTGGAAACCCCTCAGAGCCTTGGACATGAACTGGAAACCCCTCGGAGCCTTGGAGATGGACCTGGAAAACCCCTCGGAGCCTTGGACTCAGACTGGAAATCACTCGGAGCCTTGGACATGGACCAAAAACCCCTCGGAGCCTTGGACACGGACCTGGAAACCCCTCGGAGCCTTGGACATGGACCTGGAAACTCCTCAGAGCCTTGGACACGGACCTGGAAATCCCTCAGAGCCTTGGACATGGACCTGGAAACTCCTCAGAGCCTTGGACCCCATCCTGGAAAACTCTCGGAGACCTTGGACACGGACCTGGAAACCCCTCGCAGCCTTGGACACGGACCTGGAAACCCCTCGGAGCCTTGGACACAGACCTGGAAACCCCTCGGAGCCTTGGACACGGACCTGGAAACCCCTCGGAGCCTTGGACACTGACCTGGAAACCCCTCGGAGCCTTGGACATGGACCTGGAAACCCCTCGGAGCCTTGGACACGGATCTGGAAACCCCTCGGAGCCTTGGACATGGAAGAAAAACCCCTCGGAGCCTTGGACACTGACCTGGAAACCCCTCGGAGCCTAGGACACGGACCTGGAAACCCCTCGGAGCCTAGGACACGGACCTGGAAACCCCTCGGAGCCTAGGACACGGACCTGGAAACCCCTCGGAGAATTGGACACGGACCTGGAAACCCCTCTGAGCCTTGGACATGGACCTGGAAATCCCTCGGAGCCTTGGACACGGTCCTGGAAACCACTCGGAGCCTTGGACATGGACCTGGAAACCCCTCAGAGCCTTGGACATGAACTGGAAACCCCTCGGAGCCTTGGAGATGGACCTGGAAACCCCTCGGAGCCTTGGACATGGACCTGGTAACCACTCGGAGACTTGGACACGGACCTGGAAACCCCTCGGAGCCTTGGACATGGACCTGGAAACCCCTCGGAGCCTTGGACACAGACCTGGAAACTCCTCGGAGCCTTGGACACGGACCTGGAAACTCCTCAGAGCCTTGGACACGGACCTGGAAACTCCTCAGAGCCTTGGACACAGACCTGGAAACCACTCGGAGCCTTGGACACGGACCTGGTAACCTCTCGGAGCCTTGGACACGGACCTGGAAACCCCTCAGAGCCATGGACACGGACCTGGAAACCTCTCGGAGCCATGGACACGGACCTGGAAACCCCTCGGAGCCTTGGACACGGACCAAAAACCCCTCGGAGCCTTGGACACGGACCTGGAAACCCCTCGGAGCCTTGGACATGGACCTGGAAACCCCTCGGAGCCTTGGACATGAACTGGAACCCCCTCGGAGCCTGGGACACTGACCTGGAAACCCCTCGGAGCCTTGGACTCAGACTGGAAATCACTCGGAGCCTTGGACATGGACCAAAAACCCCTCGGAGCCTTGGACACGGACTGGAAACCCCTCGGAGCCTTGGATACAGACCTGGAAACCCCTCGGAGCCTTGGACACGGACCTGGAAACCCCTTGGAGCCTTGGACACGGACCAACACCCCTCGGAGCCTTGGACACGGACCTGGAAATCCCTCGGTGCCTTGGACACAGACTGGAAATCCCTCGGAGCCTTGGACACGGACCTGGAAACCCCTCGGAGCCTTGGACACAGACCTGGAAACCCCTCGGAGCCTAGGACACGGACCTGGATACCTCTTGGAGCCTTGGACACGGACCTGGAAACCCCTCGGAGCCTTGGACATGGACCTGGAAACTCCTCAGAGCCTTGGACACGGACCTGGAAACTCCTCAGAGCCTTGGACACCATCCTGGAAAACTCTCGGAGCCTTGGACATGGACCTGGAAACCCCTCGGAGCCTTGGACACGGACCTGGAAACCCCTCGGAGGCTAGGACACGGACCTGGAACCCCTCAGAGCCTTGGACATGAACTTGAACCCTCTCGGAGCCTTGGACACGGACCTGCAAACCCCTCAGAGCCTTGGACATGAACTTGAACCCTCTCGGAGCCTTGGACACGGACCTGGAAACCCCTCGGAGCCTTGGACACCATCCTGGTAACCTCTCGGAGCCTTGGAAACAGACCTGGAAATCCCTCGGAGCCTTGGACATGGACCTGGAAACCCCTCGGAGCCTTGGACACAGACCTGGAAACCCCTCGGAGCCTAGGACACGGACCTGGAACCCCACAGAGCCTTGGACATGATCTTGAACACTCTCGGAGCCTTGGACACGGACCTGGAAACCCCTCAGAGCCTTGGACATGAACTTGAACCCTCTCGGAGCCTTGGACACGGACCTGGAAACCCCTCGGAGCCTTGGACACCATCCTGGTAACCTCTCGGAGCCTTGGAAACAGACCTGGAAATCCCTCGGAGCCTTGGACACGGACCTGGAAACCCCTCGGAGCCTTGGACATGAACTGGAAACCCCTCGGAGCCTTGGAGACAGACCTGGAAACCCCTCAGAACCTTGGACACGGACCTGGAAACTCCTCAGAGCCTTGGACGCCATCCTGGAAAACTCTCGGAGCCTTGGACACGGACCTGGAAACCCCTCAGAGCCATGGACACGGACCTGGAAACCTCTCGGAGCCATGGACACGGACCTGGAAACCCCTCGGAGCCTTGGACATGGACCAAAAACCCCTCGGAGCCTTGGTCACAGACCTGGAACCCCTCGAAGCCTTGGACACGGACCTGGAAACCCCTCAGAGCCTTGGACACAGACCTGGAACCACCTCGGAGCCTTGGACATGGACCTGGAAACCCCTCGGAGCCTTGGACATGAACTGGAAACCCCTCGGAGCCTTGGAGATGGACCTGGAAACCCCTCGGAGCCTTGGACATGGACCTGGAAACCCCTCGGATCCTTGGACACGGACCTGGAAACCCCTCGGAGCCTTGGACAAGGACCTGGAAACCCCTCGGAGCCTTGGACACAGACCTGGAAACTCCTCGGAGCCTTGGACACGGACCTGGAAACTCCTCGGAGCCTTGGACACAGACCTGGAAACCCCTCGGAGCCTTGGACACGGACCTGGTAACCTCTCGGAGCCTTGGACACGGACCTGGAAACCCCTCGGAGCCTTGGACACGGACCAAAAACCCCTCGGAGCCTTGGACACGGACCTGGAAACCCCTCGGAGACTTGGACATGGACCTGGAAACCCCTCGGAGCCTTGGACATGAACTGGAACCCCCTCGGAGCCTTGGACACGGACCTGGAAACCCCTTGGAGCCTTGGACACGGACCAAAAACCCCTCGGAGCCTTGGACACGGACCTGGAAACCCCTCGGTGCCTTGGACACAGACTGGAAATCCCTCGGAGCCTTGGACACGGACCTGGAAACCCCTTGGAGCCTTGGACACAGACCTGGAAACCCCTCGGAGCCTAGGACACGGACCTGGAAACCTCTTGGAGCCTTGGACACGGACCTGGTAACCCCTCGGAGCCTTGGACATGGACCTGGAAACTCCTCAGAGCCTTGGACACGGACCTGGAAACTCCTCAGAGCCTTGGACACCATCCTGGAAAACTCTCGGAGCCTTGGACATGGACCTGGAAACCCCTCGGAGCCTTGGACACGGACCTGGAAACCCCTCGGAGCCTAGGACACGGACCTGGAACCCCACAGAGCCTTGGACATGAACTTGAACCCTCTCGGAGCCTTGGACACGGACCTGGAAACCCCTCAGAGCCTTGGACATGAACCTGAACCCTCTCGGAGCCTTGGACACGGACCTGGAAACCCCTCGGAGCCTTGGACACCATCCTGGTAACCTCTCGGAGCCTTGGAAACAGACCTGGAAATCCCTCGTAGCCTTGGACACGGATCTGGAAACCCCTCGGAGCCTTGGACATGAACTGGAAACCCCTCGGAGCCTTGGAGATGGAACTGGAAACCCCTCGGAGCCTTGGACATGAACTGGAACCCCCTCGGAGCCTGGGACACGGACCTGGAAACCCCTCGGAGCCTTGGACACGGACCTGGAAAACTCTCGGAGCCTTGGACATGGACCTGGAAACCCCTCGGAGCCTTGGATACAGACCTGGAAACCCCTTGCAGCCTTGGACACGGACCTGGAAACCCCTCGGAGCCTTGGACATGGACCTGGAAACACCTCAGAGCCTTGGACACGGACCTGGAAACCCCTCAGAGCCTTGGACACAGACCTGGAACCACCTCGGAGCCTTGGACATGGACCTGGAAACCCCTCGGAGCCTTGGACATGAACTGGAAACCCCTCGGAGCCTTGGAGATGGACCTGGAAACCCCTCGGAGCCTTGGACATGGACCTGGAAACCCCTCGGATCCTTGGACACGGACCTGGAAACCCCTCGGAGCCTTGGACAAGGACCTGGAAACCCCTCGGAGCCTTGGACACAGACCTGGAAACTCCTCGGAGCCTTGGACACGGACCTGGAAACTCCTCGGAGCCTTGGACACAGACCTGGAAACCCCTCGGAGCCTTGGACACGGACCTGGTAACCTCTCGGAGCCTTGGACACGGACCTGGAAACCCCTCGGAGCCTTGGACACGGACCAAAAACCCCTCGGAGCCTTGGACACGGACCTGGAAACCCCTCGGAGACTTGGACATGGACCTGGAAACCCCTCGGAGCCTTGGACATGAACTGGAACCCCCTCGGAGCCTTGGACACGGACCTGGAAACCCCTTGGAGCCTTGGACACGGACCAAAAACCCCTCGGAGCCTTGGACACGGACCTGGAAACCCCTCGGAGCCTAGGACACGGACCTGGAACCCCACAGAGCCTTGGACATGAACTTGAACCCTCTCGGAGCCTTGGACACGGACCTGGAAACCCCTCAGAGCCTTGGACATGAACCTGAACCCTCTCGGAGCCTTGGACACGGACCTGGAAACCCCTCGGAGCCTTGGACACCATCCTGGTAACCTCTCGGAGCCTTGGAAACAGACCTGGAAATCCCTCGTAGCCTTGGACACGGATCTGGAAACCCCTCGGAGCCTTGGACATGAACTGGAAACCCCTCGGAGCCTTGGAGATGGAACTGGAAACCCCTCGGAGCCTTGGACATGAACTGGAACCCCCTCGGAGCCTGGGACACGGACCTGGAAACCCCTCGGAGCCTTGGACACGGACCTGGAAAACTCTCGGAGCCTTGGACATGGACCTGGAAACCCCTCGGAGCCTTGGATACAGACCTGGAAACCCCTTGCAGCCTTGGACACGGACCTGGAAACCCCTCGGAGCCTTGGACATGGACCTGGAAACACCTCAGAGCCTTGGACACGGACCTGGAAACCCCTCAGAGCCTTGGACACAGACCTGGAACCACCTCGGAGCCTTGGACATGGACCTGGAAACCCCTCGGAGCCTTGGACATGAACTGGAAACCCCTCGGAGCCTTGGAGATGGACCTGGAAACCCCTCGGAGCCTTGGACATGGACCTGGAAACCCCTCGGATCCTTGGACACGGACCTGGAAACCCCTCGGAGCCTTGGACAAGGACCTGGAAACCCCTCGGAGCCTTGGACACAGACCTGGAAACTCCTCGGAGCCTTGGACACGGACCTGGAAACTCCTCGGAGCCTTGGACACAGACCTGGAAACCCCTCGGAGCCTTGGACACGGACCTGGTAACCTCTCGGAGCCTTGGACACGGACCTGGAAACCCCTCGGAGCCTTGGACACGGACCAAAAACCCCTCGGAGCCTTGGACACGGACCTGGAAACCCCTCGGAGACTTGGACATGGACCTGGAAACCCCTCGGAGCCTTGGACATGAACTGGAACCCCCTCGGAGCCTTGGACACGGACCTGGAAACCCCTTGGAGCCTTGGACACGGACCAAAAACCCCTCGGAGCCTTGGACACGGACCTGGAAACCCCTCGGTGCCTTGGACACAGACTGGAAATCCCTCGGAGCCTTGGACACGGACCTGGAAACCCCTTGGAGCCTTGGACACAGACCTGGAAACCCCTCGGAGCCTAGGACACGGACCTGGAAACCTCTTGGAGCCTTGGACACGGACCTGGTAACCCCTCGGAGCCTTGGACATGGACCTGGAAACTCCTCAGAGCCTTGGACACGGACCTGGAAACTCCTCAGAGCCTTGGACACCATCCTGGAAAACTCTCGGAGCCTTGGACATGGACCTGGAAACCCCTCGGAGCCTTGGACACGGACCTGGAAACCCCTCGGAGCCTAGGACACGGACCTGGAACCCCACAGAGCCTTGGACATGAACTTGAACCCTCTCGGAGCCTTGGACACGGACCTGGAAACCCCTCAGAGCCTTGGACATGAACCTGAACCCTCTCGGAGCCTTGGACACGGACCTGGAATCCCCTCGGAGCCTTGGACACCATCCTGGTAACCTCTCGGAGCCTTGGAAACAGACCTGGAAATCCCTCGTAGCCTTGGACACGGATCTGGAAACCCCTCGGAGCCTTGGACATGAACTGGAAACCCCTCGGAGCCTTGGAGATGGAACTGGAAACCCCTCGGAGCCTTGGATATGAACTGGAACCCCCTCGGAGCCTGGGACACGGACCTGGAAACCCCTCGGAGCCTTGGACACGGACCTGGAAAACTCTCGGAGCCTTGGACATGGACCTGGAAACCCCTCGGAGCCTTGGATACAGACCTGGAAACCCCTTGCAGCCTTGGACACGGACCTGGAAACCCCTCGGAGCCTTGGACATGGACCTGGAAACACCTCAGAGCCTTGGACACGGACCTGGAAACCCCTTGGAGCCTTGGACACGGACCAAAAACCCCTCGGAGCCTTGGACACGGACCTCGAAACCCCTCGGTGCCTTGGACACAGACTGGAAATCCCTCGGAGCCTTGGACACGGACCTGGAAACAGCTCGGAGCCTTGGACACAGACCTGGAAACCCCTCGGAGCCTAGGACACGGACCTGGAAACCTCTTGGAGCCTTGGACACGGATCTGGAAACCCCTCGGAGCCTTGGACATGGACCTGGAAACTCCTCAGAGCCTTGGACACGGACCTGGAAACTCCTCAGAGCCTTGGACACCATCCTGGAAAACTCTCGGAGCCTTGGACATGGACCTGGAAACCCCTCGGAGCCTTGGACATGGACCTGGAAACCCCTCGGAGCCTAGGACACGGACCTGGAACCCCACAGAGCCTTGGACATGAACTTGAACCCTCTCGGACCCTTGGACACGGACCTGGAAACCCCTCAGAGCCTTGGACATGAACTTGAACCCTCTCGGAGCCTTGGACACCGACCTGGAAACCCCTCGGAGCCTTGGACACCATCCTGGTAACCTCTCGGAGCCTTGGAAACAGACCTGGAAATCCCTCGGAGCCTTGGACACGGTCCTGGAAACCCCTCGGAGCCTTGGACATGAACTGGAAACCCCTCGGAGCCTTGGAGATGGAACTGGATACCCCTCGGAGCCTTGGACTCAGACTGGAAATCACTCGGAGCCTTGGACATGGACCAAAAACCCCTCGGAGCCTTGGACACCATCCTGGTAACCTCTCGGAGCCTTGGAAACAGACCTGGAAATCCCTCGGAGCCTTGGACACGGACCTGGAAACCCCTCGGAGCCTTGGACATGAACTGGAAACCCCTCGGAGCCTTGGAGATGGAACTGGAAACCCCTCGGAGCCTTGGACTCAGACTGGAAATCACTCGGAGCCTTGGACATGGACCAAAAACCCCTCGGAGCCTTGGACATGAACCTGGAAACCCCTTGGAGCCTTCGATACAGACTTGGAAACCCCTCGGAGCCTTGGATACAGACCTGGAAACCCCTTGCAGCCTTGGACACGGACCTGGAAACCCCTCGGAGCCTTGGACATGGACCTGGAAACTCCTCAGAGCCTTGGACACGGACCTGGAAATCCCTCGGAGCCTTGGACATGAACTGGAAACCCCTCGGAGCCTTGGAGATGGAACTGGAAACCCCTCGGAGCCTTGGACTGACTGGAAATCACTCGGAGCCTTGGACATGGACCAAAAACCCCTCGGAGCCTTGGACACGGACCTGGAAACCCCTTGGATCCTTCGATACAGACTTGGAAACCCCTCGGAGCCTTGGATACAGACCTGGAAACCCCTTGCAGCCTTGGACACGGACCTGGAAACCCCTCGGAGCCTTGGACATGGACCTGGAAACTCCTCGGAGCCTTGGACACGGACCTGGAAACTCCTCAGAGCCTTGGACACGGACCTGGAAACTCCTCAGAGCCTTGGACACAGACCAAAAACCCCTCGGAGCCTTGGACATGGACCTGGAAACTCCTCAGAGCCTTGGACACGGACCTGGAAATCCCTCAGAGCCTTGGACATGGACCTGGAAACTCCTCAGAGCCTTGGACACCATCCTGGAAAACTCTCGGAGCCTTGGACATGGACCTGGAAACCCCTCGGAGCCTTGGACACGGACCTGGAAACCCCTCGGAGCCTTGGACACGGACCTGGAAACCCCTCGGAGCCTTGGACACGGACCTGGAAACCCCTCGGAGCCTTGGACATGGACCTGGAATCCCCCTCGGAGCCTTGGACACGGACCAAAAACCCCTCGGAGCCTTGGACACGGACCTGGAAAACTCTCGGAGCCTTGGACATGGACCTGGAAACCCCTCAGAGCCTTGGATACGGACCTGGAAACCCCTTGCAGCCTTGGACACGGACCTGGAAACCCCTCGGAGCCTTGGACATGGACCTGGAAACACCTCAGAGCCTTGGACACGGACCTGGAAACCCCTTGGAGCCTTGGACACGGACCAAAAACCCCTCGGAGCCTTGGACACGAACCTGGAAACCCCTCGGTGCCTTGGACACAGACTGGAAATCCCTCGGAGCCTTGGACACGGACCTGGAAACCCCTCGGAGCCTTGGACACAGACCTGGAAACCCCTTGGAGCCTTGGACACGGATCTGGAAACCCCTCGGAGCCTTGGACATGGACCTGGAAACTCCTCAGAGCCTTGGACACGGACCTGGAAACTCCTCAGAGCCTTGGACACCATCCTGGAAAACTCTCGGAGCCTTGGACATGGACTTGGAAACCCCTCGGAGCCTTGGACACGGACCTGGAAACCCCTCGGAGCCTAGGACACGGACCTGGAACCCCACAGAGCCTTGGACATGAACTTGAACCCTCTCGGAGCCTTGGACACGGACCTGGAAACCCCTCAGAGCCTTGGACATGAACTTGAACCCTCTCGGAGCCTTGGACACCGACCTGGAAACCCCTCGGAGCCTTGGACACCATCCTGGTAACCTCTCGGAGCCTTGGAAACAGACCTGGAAATCCCTCGGAGCCTTGGACACGGTCCTGGAAACCCCTCGGAGCCTTGGACATGAACTGGAAACCCCTCGGTGCCTTGGAGATGGAACTGGATACCCCTCGGAGCCTTGGACTCAGACTTGAAATCACTCGGAGCCTTGGACATGGACCAAAAACCCCTCGGAGCCTTGGACACCATCCTGGTAACCTCTCGGAGCCTTGGAAACAGACCTGGAAATCCCTCGGAGCCTTGGACACGGACCTGGAAACCCCTCGGAGCCTTGGACATGAACTGGAAACCCCTCGGAGCCTTGGAGATGGAACTGGAAACCCCTCGGAGCCTTGGACTCAGACTGGAAATCACTCGGAGCCTTGGACATGGACCAAAAACCCCTCGGAGCCTTGGACATGAACCTGGAAACCCCTTGGAGCCTTCGATACAGACTTGGAAACCCCTCGGAGCCTTGGATACAGACCTGGAAACCCCTTGCAGCCTTGGACACGGACCTGGAAACCCCTCGGAGCCTTGGACATGGACCTGGAAACTCCTCAGAGCCTTGGACACGGACCTGGAAACCCCTTGGAGCCTTGGACACGGACCAAAAACCCCTCGCAGCCTTGGACACGGACCTGGAAACCCCTCGGTGCCTTGGACATGGACCTGGAAACCCCTCGGAGCCTTGGACACAGACTGGAAATCCCTCGGATCCTTGGACACGGACCTGGAAACCCCTCGGAGCCTAGGACACGGACCTGGAAACCTCTTGGAGCCTTGGACACGGACCTGGAAACCCCTCGGAGCCTTGGACATGGACCTGGAAACTCCTCAGAGCCTTGGACACGGACCTGGAAACTCCTCAGAGCCTTGGACACCATCCTGGAAAACTCTCGGAGCCTTGGACATGGACCTGGAAACCCCTCGGAGCCTTGGACACGGACCTGGAAACCCCTCGGAGCCTAGGTCACGGACCTGGAACCCCACAGAGCCTTGGACATGAACTTGAACCCTCTCGGAGCCTTGGACATGGACCTGGAAACACCTCAGAGCCTTGGACATGAACTTGAACCCTCTCGGAGCCTTGGACACGGACCTGGAAACCCCTCGGAGCCTTGGACACCATCCTGGTAACCTCTCGGAGCCTTGGAAACAGACCTGGAAATCCCTCGGAGCCTTGGACACGGACCTGGAAACCCCTCGGAGCCTTGGACATGAACTGGAAACCCCTCGGAGCCTTGGAGATGGAACTGGAAACCCCTCGGAGCCTTGGACTGACTGGAAATCACTCGGAGCCTTGGACATGGACCAAAAACCCCTCGGAGCCTTGGACACGGACCTGGAAACCCTATGGATCCTTCGATACAGACTTGGAAACCCCTCGGAGCCTTGGATACAGACCTGGAAACCCCTTGCAGCCTTGGACACGGACCTGGAAACCCCTCGGAGCCTTGGACATGGACCTGGAAACTCCTCAGAGCCTTGGACACGGACCTGGAAACTCCTCAGAGCCTTGGACACGGACCTGGAAACTCCTCAGAGCCTTGGACACAGACCAAAAACCCCTCGGAGCCTTGGACATGGACCTGGAAACTCCTCAGAGCCTTGGACACGGACCTGGAAATCCCTCAGAGCCTTGGACATGGACCTGGAAACTCCTCAGAGCCTTGGACACCATCCTGGAAAACTCTCGGAGCCTTGGACATGGACCTGGAAACCCCTCGGAGCCTTGGACACGGACCTGGAAACCCCTCGGAGCCTTGGACACGGACCTGGAAACCCCTCGGAGCCTTGGACACGGACCTGGAAACCCCTCGGAGCCTTGGACATGGACCTGGAATCCCCCTCGGAGCCTTGGACACGGACCAAAAACCCCTCGGAGCCTTGGACACGGACCTGGAAACCTCTCGGAGCCTTGGACATGGACCTGGAAACCCCCTCGTAGCCTTGGACAGGGACGTGGAAACCCCTCGGAGCATTGGACATGGACCAAAAACCCCTCGGAGCCTTGGACACGGACCTGGAAACCTCTCGGAGCCTTGGACATGGACCTGGAAATCCCTCGGAGCCTTGGACACGGTCCTGGAAACCACTCGGAGCCTTGGACACGGACCTGGAAACCCCTCGGAGCCATGGACATGAACTGGAAACCCCTCGGAGCCTTGGACATGAACTGGAAACCCCTCGGATCCTTGGACATGAACTTGAAACCTCTCGGAGCCTTGGACATGGACCAAAAACCCCTCGGAGCCTTGGACATGAACTGGAACCCCCTCGGAGCCTTGGACATGAACTTGAACCCTCTTGGAGCCTTGGACATGAACTGGAACCCTCTCGGAGCCTTGGACATGGACCTGGAAACCCCTCGGAGCCTTGGACATGGACCAAAAACCCCCGGAGCCTTGGACACGGACTGGAACCCCCTTGGAGCCTTGGACATGGACCTGGAAACCCCTCGGAGCCTTGGACATGAACGAACCCTCTCGGAGCCTTGGACATGAAGTTGCACCCTCTCGGAGCCTTGGACATGGACCTGGAAACTCCTCAGAGCCTTGGACACGGACCTGGAAACTCCTCAGAGCCTTGGACACCATCCTGGAAAACTCTCGGAGCCTTGGACACGGACCTGGAAACCCCTCGGAGCCTTGGACACGGACCTGGAAACCCCTCGGAGCCTAGGACACGGACCTGGAACCCCACAGAGCCTTGGACATGAACTTGAACCCTCTCGGAGCCTTGGACACGGACCTGGAAACCCCTCGGAGCCTTGGACATGGACCTGGAAACCCCTCGGAGCCTTGGACACCATTCTGGTAACCTCTCGGAGCCTTGGAAACAGACCTGGAAATCCCTCGGAGCCTTGGACACGGACCTGGAAATCCCTCGGAGCCTTGGACACGGTCCTGGAAACCACTCGGAGCCTTGGACACGGACCTGGAAACCCCTTGGAGCCTTGGACATGAACTGGAAACCCCTCGGAGCCTTGGACATGAACTGGAAAACCCTCAGATCCTTGGACATGAACTTGAAACCTCTCGGAGCCTTGGACATGGACCTGGAAACCCCTCGGAGCCTTGGACATGGACCAAAAACCCCTTGGAGCCTTGGACACGGACTGGAACACCCTTGGAGACTTGGACATGGACCTGGAAACCCCTCGGAGCCCTGGACATGAAGTTGAACCCTCTCGGAGCCTTGGACATGAACGTGCACCCTCTCGGAGCCTTGGACATGGACCTGGAAACTCCTCAGAGCCTTGGACACGGACCTGGAAACTCCTCAGAGCCTTGGACACCATCCTGGAAAACTCTCGGAGCCTTGGACACGGACCTGGAAACCCCTCGGAGCCTTGGACACAGACCTGGAAACCCCTCGGAGCCTAGGACACGGACGTGGAACCCCACAGAGCCTTGGACATGAACTTGAACCCTCTCGGAGCCTTGGACACGGACCTGGAAACCCCTCAGAGCCTTGGACATGAACTTGAACCCTCTCGAAGCCTTGGACACGGACCTGGAAACCCCTCGGAGCCTTGGACACCATCCTGGTAACCTCTCGGAGCCTTGGACACAGACCTGGAAATCCCTCGCAGCCTTGGACACGGACCTGGAAACCCCTCGGAGCCTTGGACATGGACCAAAAACCCCTCGGAGCCTTGGACACGGACCTGGAAACCCCTTGGAGCCTTGGATACAGACCTGGAAACCCCTCGGAGCCTTGGATACAGACCTGGAAACCCCTCGGAGCCTTGGACTCAGACTGGAAATCACTCTGAGCCTTGGACATGGACCAAAAACCCCTCGGAGCCTTGGACACGGACCTGGAAACCCCTCGGAGCCTTGGACACGGACCTGGAAACCCCTCGGAGCCTTGGACACGGACCTGGAAACCCCTCGGAGCCTTGGACACGGACCTGGAAACCCCTCGGAGCCTTGGACACGGACCTGGAAACCCCTCGGAGCCTTGGACACGGACCTGGAAACCCCTCGGAGCCTTGGACACGGACCTGGAAACCCCTCGGAGCCTTGGACACGGACCTGGAAACTCCTCGGAGCCTTGGACACAGACCAAAAACCCCTCGGAGCCTTGGACACGGACCTGGAAACCCCTCGGAGCCTTGGACATGGACCTGGAAACTCCTCAGAGCCTTGGACACGGACCTGGAAATCCCTCAGAGCCTTGGACATGGACCTGGAAACTCCTCAGAGCCTTGGACACCATCCTGGAAAACTCTCGGAGCCTTGGACACGGACCTGGAAACCCCTCGGAGCCTTGGACACAGACCTGGAAACCCCTCGGAGCCTTGGACACGGACCTGGAAACCCCTCGGAGCCTTGGACACGGACCTGGAAACCCCTCGGAGCCTTGGACACGGACCTGGAAACCCCTCGGAGCCTTGAACACAGACCTGGAACCCCCTCGGAGCCTTGGACATGAACTGGATATCCCTCGGAGCCTTGGACACGGTCCTGGAAACCCCCTCGGAGCCTTGGACACTGACCAAAAACCCCTTGGAGCCTTGGACATGGACCTGGAATCCCCCTCGGAGCATTGGACACGGACCAAAAACCCCTCGGAGCCTTGGACACGGACCTGGAAACCTCTCGGAGCCTTGGACACGGACCTGGAAATCCCTCGGAGCCTTGGACACGGTCCTGGAAACCACTCGGAGCCTTGGACACGGACCTGGAAACCCCTCGGAGCCTTGGACATGAACTGGAAACCCCTGGGAGCCTTGGACATGAACTGGAAACCCCTGGGAGCCTTGGACATGAACTTGAACCCTCTCGGAGCCTTGGACATGGACCAAAAACCCCTCGGAGCCTTGGACATGAACTGGAACCCCCTCGGAGCCTTGGACATGAACTTGAACCCTCTCGGAGCCTTGGATATGAACTGGAAACCCCTCGGAGCCTTGGACATGAACTGGAACCCTCTCGGAGCCTTGGACATGGACCTGGAAACCCCTCAGAGCCTTGGACATGGACCAAAAACCCCTCGGAGCCTTGGACACGGACTGGAACCCCCTTGGAGCCTTGGACATGGACCTGGAAACCCCTCGGAGCCTTGGACATGAACGTGAACCCTCTCGGAGCCTTGGACATGAACTTGCACCCTCTCGGAGCCTTGGACATGAACCGGAAACCCCTCGGAGCCTTGGACATGAACTTGAACCCCCTCGGAGCCTTGGACATGAACTTGAACCCTCTCGGAGCCTTGGACATGAACTGGAACCCTCTCGGAGCCTTGGACATGAACTTGAACCCCCTCGGAGCCTTGGACATGAACTGGAAACCCCTCGGAGCCTTGAACATGAACATGAACCCCCTCGGAGCCTTGGACATGAACTGGAACCCTCTCGCAGCCTTGGACACGGACCTGGAAACCCCTCAGGGCCTTGGACATGAACTTGAACCCTCTCGGAGCCTTGGACACGGACCTTGAAACCCCTCGGAGCCTAGGACACGGACCTGGAACCCCACAGAGCCTTGGACATGAA
Source organism: Hypanus sabinus (assembly GCF_030144855.1). Lineage (NCBI taxonomy): Eukaryota > Metazoa > Chordata > Chondrichthyes > Myliobatiformes > Dasyatidae > Hypanus > Hypanus sabinus. The sequence goes on along the minus strand of NC_082710.1, from coordinate 127,167,952 downwards.
CTTGAACCCTCTCCGAGCCTTGGACACGGACCTGGAAACCCCTCAGAGCCTTGGACATGAACTTGAACCCTCTCGGAGCCTTGGACACGGACCTGGAAACCCCTCGGAGCCTTGGACACCATCCTGGTAACCTCTCGGAGCCTTGGACACAGACCTGGAAATCCCTCGGAGCCTTGGACACGGACCTGGAAACCCCTTGGATCCTTCGATACAGACTTGGAAACCCCTCGGAGCCTTGGATACAGACCTGGAAACCCCTTGCAGCCTTGGACACGGACCTGGAAACCCCTCGGAGCCTTGGACATGGACCTGGAAACTCCTCAGAGCCTTGGACACGGACCTGGAAACTCCTCAGAGCCTTGGACACGGACCTGGAAACTCCTCAGAGCCTTGGACACAGACCAAAAACCCCTCGGAGCCTTGGACATGGACCTGGAAACTCCACAGAGCCTTGGACACGGACCTGGAAATCCCTCAGAGCCTTGGACATGGACCTGGAAACTCCTCAGAGCCTTGGACACCATCCTGGAAAACTCTCGGAGCCTTGGACATGGACCTGGAAACCCCTCGGAGCCTTGGACACGGACCTGGAAACCCCTCGGAGCCTTGGACACGGACCTGGAAACCCCTCGGAGCCTTGGACACGGACCTGTAAACCCCTCGGAGCCTTGGACATGGACCTGGAATCCCCCTCGGAGCCTTGGACACGGACCAAAAACCCCTCGGAGCCTTGGACACGGACCTGGAAACCCCTCGGAGCCTTGGACATGGACCTGGAAACCCCCTCGTAGCCTTGGACAGGGACCTGGAAACCCCTCGGAGCATTGGACATGGACCAAAAACCCCTCGGAGCCTTGGACACGGACCTGGAAACCTCTCGGAGCCTTGGACATGGACCTGGAAATCCCTCGGAGCCTTGGACACGGTCCTGGAAACCACTCGGAGCCTTGGACACGGACCTGGAAACCCCTCAGAGCCTTGGACATGGACCTGGAAACTCCTCTGAGCCTTGGACACCATCCTGGAAAACTCTCGGAGCCTTGGACACGGACCTGGAAACCCCTCGGAGCCTTGGACACAGACCTGGAAACCCCTCGGAGCCTTGGACACGGACCTGGAAACCCCTCGGAGCCTTGGACACGGACCTGGAAACCCCTCGGAGCCTTGGACACGGACCTGGAAACCCCTCGGAGCCTTGGACACGGACCTGGAACCCCCTCGGAGCCTTGGACATGAACTGGATATCCCTCGGAGCCTTGGACACGGTCCTGGAAACCCCCTCGGAGCCTTGGACACTGACCAAAAACCCCTTGGAGCCTTGGACATGGACCTGGAATCCCCCTCGGAGCATTGGACACGGACCAAAAACCCCTCGGAGCCTTGGACACGGACCTGGAAACCTCTCGGAGCCTTGGACACGGACCTGGAAATCACTCGGAGCCTTGGACACGGTCCTGGAAACCACTCGGAGCCTTGGACACGGACCTGGAAACCCCTCGGAGCCTTGGACATGAACTGGAAACCCCTGGGAGCCTTGGACATGAACTGGAAACCCCTGGGAGCCTTGGACATGAACTTGAACCCTCTCGGAGCCTTGGACATGGACCAAAAACCCCTCGGAGCCTTGGACATGAACTGGAACCCCCTCAGAGCCTTGGACATGAACTTGAACCCTCTCGGAGCCTTGGACATGAACTGGAAACCCCTCGGAGCCTTGGACATGAACTGGAACCCTCTCGGAGCCTTGGACATGGACCTGGAAACCCCTCGGAGCCTTGGACATGGACCAAAAACCCCTCGGAGCCTTGGACACGGACTGGAACCCCCTTGGAGCCTTGGACATGGACCTGGAAACCCCTCGGAGCCTTGGACATGAACGTGAACCCTCTCGGAGCCTTGGACATGAACTTGCACCCTCTCGGAGCCTTGGACATGAACCGGAAACCCCTCGGAGCCTTGGACATGAACTTGAACCCCCTCGGAGCCTTGGACATGAACTTGAACCCTCTCGGAGCCTTGGACATGAACTGGAACCCTCTCGGAGCCTTGGACATGAACTTGAACCCCCTCGGAGCCTTGGACATGAACTGGAAACCCCTCGGAGCCTTGAACATGAACATGAACCCCCTCGGAGCCTTGGACATGAACTGGAACCCTCTCGCAGCCTTGGACACGGACCTGGAAACCCCTCAGGGCCTTGGACATGAACTTGAACCCTCTCGGAGCCTTGGACACGGACCTGGAAACCCCTCGGAGCCTAGGACACGGACCTGGAACCCCACAGAGCCTTGGACATGAACTTGAACCCTCTCCGAGCCTTGGACACGGACCTGGAAACCCCTCGGAGCCTTGGACACCATCCTGGTAACCTCTCGGAGCCTTGGACACAGACCTGGAAATCCCTCGGAGCCTTGGACACGGACCTGGAAACCCCTCAGAGCCTTGGACATGAACTGGAAACCCCTCGGAGCCTTGGACACGGACCTGGAAACCCCTCGGAGCCTTGGACACGGACCTGGAAACCCCTCGGAGCCTTGGACAAGGACCTGGAAACCCCTCGGAGCCTTGGACACGGACCTGGAAACTCCTCGGAGCCTTGGACACGGACCTGGAAACTCCTCGGAGGCTTGGACACGGACCTGGAAACTCCTCGGAGCCTTGAACACAGACCAAAAACCCCTCGGAGCCTTGGACACGGACCTGGAAACCCCTCGGAGCCTTGGACATGGACCTGGAAACTCCTCAGAGCCTTGGACACGGACCTGGAAATCCCTCAGAGCCTTGGACATGGACCTGGAAACTCCTCAGAGCCTTGGACACCATCCTGGAAAACTCTCGGAGCCTTGGACACGGACCTGGAAACCCCTCGGAGCCTTGGACACAGACCTGGAAACCCCTCGAAGCCTTGGACACGGACCTGGAAACCCCTCGGAGCCTTGGACACGGACCTGGAAACCCCTCGGAGCCTTGGACACGGACCTGGAAACCCCTCGGAGCCTTGGACACAGACCTGGAACCCCCTCGGAGCCTTGGACATGAACTGGATATCCCTCGGAGCCTTGGACACGGTCCTGGAAACCCCCTCGGAGCCTTGGACACTGACCAAAAACCCCTTGGAGCCTTGGACATGGACCTGGAATCCCCCTCGGAGCATTGGACACGGACCAAAAACCCCTCGGAGCCTTGGACACGGACCTGGAAACCTCTCGGAGCCTTGGACACGGACCTGGAAATCCCTCGGAGCCTTGGACACGGTCCTGGAAACCACTCGGAGCCTTGGACACGGACCTGGAAACCCCTCGGAGCCTTGGACATGAACTGGAAACCCCTGGGAGCCTTGGACATGAACTGGAAACCCCTGGGAGCCTTGGACATGAACTTGAACCCTCTCGGAGCCTTGGACATGGACCAAAAACCCCTCGGAGCCTTGGACATGAACTGGAACCCCCTCGGAGCCTTGGACATGAACTTGAACCCTCTCGGAGCCTTGGACATGAACTGGAAAACCCTCGGAGCCTTGGACATGAACTGGAACCCTCTCGGAGCCTTGGACATGGACCTGGAAACCCCTCGGAGCCTTGGACATGGACCAAAAACCCCTCGGAGCCTTGGACACGGACTGGAACCCCCTTGGAGCCTTGGACATGGACCTGGAAACCCCTCGGAGCCTTGGACATGAACGTGAACCCTCTCGGAGCCTTGGACATGAACTTGCACACTCTCGGAGCCTTGGACATGAACCGGAAACCCCTCGGAGCCTTGGACATGAACTTGAACCCCCTCGGAGCCTTGGACATGAACTTGAACCCTCTCGGAGCCTTGGACATGAACTGGAACCCTCTCGGAGCCTTGGACATGAACTTGAACCCCCTCGGAGCCTTGGACATGAACTGGAAACCCCTCGGAGCCTTGAACATGAACATGAACCCCCTCGGAGCCTTGGACATGAACTGGAACCCTCTCGCAGCCTTGGACACGGACCTGGAAACCCCTCAGAGCCTTGGACATGAACTTGAACCCTCTCGGAGCCTTGGACACGGACCTGGAAACCCCTCGGAGCCTAGGACACGGACCTGGAACCCCACAGAGCCTTGGACATGAACTTGAACCCTCTCCGAGCCTTGGACACGGACCTGGAAACCCCTCAGAGCCTTGGACATGAACTTGAACCCTCTCGGAGCCTTGGACACGGACCTGGAAACCCCTCGGAGCCTTGGACACCATCCTGGTAACCTCTCGGAGCCTTGGACACAGACCTGGAAATCCCTCGGAGCCTTGGACACGGACCTGGAAACCCCTCAGAGCCTTGGACATGAACTGGAAACCCCTCGGAGCCTTGGAGATGGACCTGGAAACCCCTCGGAGCCTTGCACTCAGACTGGAAATCACTCGGAGCCTTGGACATGGAACTGGAAACTCCTCAGAGCCTTGGACACGGACCTGGAAACTCCTCAGAGCCTTGGACACGGACCTGGAAACTCCTCAGAGCCTTGGACACAGACCAAAAACCCCTCGGAGCCTTGGACACGGACCTGGAAACCCCTCGGAGCCTTGGACATGGACCTGGAAACTCCTCAAAGCCTTGGACACGGACCTGGAAATCCCTCAGAGCCTTGGACATGGACCTGGAAACTGCTCAGAGCCTTGGACACCATCCTGGAAAACTCTCGGAGCCTTGGACACGGACCTGGAAACCCCTCGCAGCCATGGACACGGGCCTGGAAACCCCTCGGAGCCTTGGACACGGACCTGGAAACCCCTCGGAGCCTTGGACACAGACCTGGAAACCCCTCGGAGCCTTGGACACGGACCTGGAAACCCCTCGGAGCCTTCGATAAAGACTTGGAAACCCCTCGGAGCCTTGGATACAGACCTGGAAACCCCTTGCAGCCTTGGACACGGACCTGGAAACCCCTCGGAGCCTTGGACACAGACTGGAAATCCCTCGGATCCTTGGACACGGACCTGGAAACCCCTCGGAGCCTAGGACACGGACCTGGAAACCTCTTGGAGCCTTGGACACGGACCTGGAAACCCCTCGGAGCCTTGGACATGGACCTGGAAACTCCTCAGAGCCTTGGACACGGACCTGGAAACTCCTCAGAGCCTTGGACACCATCCTGGAAACCCCTCGGAGCCTTGGACACGGACCTGGAAACCCCTCGGAGCCTAGGTCACGGACCTGGAACCCCACAGAGCCTTGGACATGAACTTGAACCCTCTCGGAGCCTTGGACATGGACCTGGAAACCCCTCAGAGCCTTGGACATGAACTTGAACCCTCTCGGAGCCTTGGACACGGACCAGGAAACCCCTCGGAGCCTTGGACACCATCCTGGTAACCTCTCGGAGCCTTGGAAACAGACCTGGAAATCCCTCGGAGCCTTGGACACGGACCTGGAAACCCCTCGGAGCCTTGGACATGAACTGGAAACCCCTCGGAGCCTTGGAGATGGAACTGGAAACCCCTCGGAGCCTTGGACTGACTGGAAATCACTCGGAGCCTTGGACATGGACCAAAAACCCCTCGGAGCCTTGGACACGGACCTGGAAACCCCTTGGATCCTTCGATACAGACTTGGAAACCCCTCGGAGCCTTGGATACAGACCTGGAAACCCCTTGCAGCCTTGGACACGGACCTGGAAACCCCTCGGAGCCTTGGACATGGACCTGGAAACTCCTCAGAGCCTTGGACACGGACCTGGAAACTCCTCAGAGCCTTGGACACGGACCTGGAAACTCCTCAGAGCCTTGGACACAGACCAAAAACCCCTCGGAGCCTTGGACATGGACCTGGAAACTCCTCAGAGCCTTGGACACGGACCTGGAAATCCCTCAGAGCCTTGGACATGGACCTGGAAACTCCTCAGAGCCTTGGACACCATCCTGGAAAACTCTCGGAGCCTTGGACATGGACCTGGAAACCCCTCGGAGCCTTGGACACGGACCTGGAAACCCCTCGGAGCCTTGGACACGGACCTGGAAACCCCTCGGAGCCTTGGACACGGACCTGGAAACCCCTCGGAGCCTTGGACATGGACCTGGAATCCCCCTCGGAGCCTTGGACACGGACCAAAAACCCCTCGGAGCCTTGGATACGGACCTGGAAACCCCTCGTAGCCTTGGACATGGACCTGGAAACCCCTCGGAGCATTGGACACGGACCAAAAACCCCTCGGAGCCTTGGACATGGACCTGGAAACCTCTCGGAGCCTTGGACACGGACCTGGAAATCCCTCGGAGCCTTGGACACGGTCCTGGAAACCACTCGGAGCCTTGGACACGGACCTGGAAACCCCTCGGAGCCATGGACATGAACTGGAAACCCCTCGGAGCCTTGGACATGAACTGGAAACCCCTCAGATCCTTGGACATGAACTTGAAACCTCTCGGAGCCTTGGACATGGACCAAAAACCCCTCGGAGCCTTGGACATGAACTGGAACCCCCTCGGAGCCTTGGACATGAACTTGAACCCTCTTGGAGCCTTGGACATGAACTGGAACCCTCTCGGAGCCTTGGACATGGACCTGGAAACCCCTCGGAGCCTTGGAAATGGACCAAAAACCCCTCGGAGCCTTGGACACGGACTGGAACCCCCTTGGAGCCATGGACATGGACCTGGAAACTCCTCGGAGCCTTGGACATGAACTTGAACCCTCTCGGAGCCTTGGACATGAAGTTGCACCCTCTCGGAGCCTTGGACATGGACCTGGAAACTCCTCAGAGCCTTGGACACGGACCTGGAAACTCCTCAGAGCCTTGGACACCATCCTGGAAAACTCTCGGAGCCTTGGACACGGACCTGGAAACCCCTCGGAGCCTTGGACACGGACCTGGAAACCCCTCGGAGCCTAGGACACGGACCTGGAACCCCACAGAGCCTTGGACATGAACTTGAACCCTCTCGGAGCCTTGGACACGGACCTGGAAACCCCTCGGAGCCTTGGACACAGACCTGGAAATCCCTCGGAGCCTTGGACACGGACCTGGAAACCCCTCGGAGCCTTGGACATGGACCAAAAACCCCTCGGAGCCTTGGACACGGACCTGGAAACCCCTTGGAGCCTTGGATACAGACCTGGAAACCCCTCGGAGCCTTGGATACAGACCTGGAAACCCCTCGGAGCCTTGGACTCAGACTGGAAATCACTCTGAGCCTTGGACACGGACCAAAAACCCCTCGGAGCCTTGGACACGGACCTGGAAACACCTCGGAGCCTTGGACACGGACCTGGAAACCCCTCGGAGCCTTCGACACGGACCTGGAAACCCCTCGGAGCCTTGGACACGGACCTGGAAACCCCTCGGAGCCTTGGACACGGACCTGGAAACCCCTCGGAGCCTTGGACACGGACCTGGAAACCCCTCGGAGCCTTGGACACGGACCTGGAAACCCCTCGGAGCCTTGGACACGGACCTGGAAACCCCTCGGAGCCTTGGACACGGACCTGGAAACTCCTCGGAGCCTTGGACACGGACCTGGAAACTCCTCAGAGCCTTGGACACAGACCAAAAACCCCTCGGAGCCTTGGACACGGACCTGGAAACCCCTCGGAGCCTTGGACATGGACCTGGAAACTCCTCAGAGCCTTGGACACGGACCTGGAAATCCCTCAGAGCCTTGGACATGGACCTGGAAACTCCTCAGAGCCTTGGACACCATCCTGGAAAACTCTCGGAGCCTTGGACACGGACCTGGAAACCCCTCGGAGCCTTGATAACAGACCTGGAAACCCCTCGGAGCCTTGGACACGGACCTGGAAACCCCTCGGAGCCTTGGACACGGACCTGGAAACCCCTCGGAGCCTTGGACACGGACCTGGAAACCCCTCGGAGCCTTGGACACAGACCTGGAACCCCCTCGGAGCCTTGGACATGAACTGGATATCCCTCGGAGCCTTGGACACGGTCCTGGAAACCCCCTCGGAGCCTTGGACACTGACCAAAAACCCCTTGGAGCCTTGGACATGGACCTGGAATCCCCCTCGGAGCATTGTACACGGACCAAAAACCCCTCGGAGCCTTGGACACGGAACTGGAAACCTCTCGGAGCCTTGGACACTGACCTGGAAACCCCTCGGAGCCTAGGACACGGACCTGGAAACCCCTCGGAGCCTAGGACACGGACCTGGAAACCCCTCGGAGCCTAGGACACGGACCTGGAAACCCCTCGGAGCCTTGGACACAGACCTGGAAACCCCTCGGAGCCTTGGACATGGACCTGGAAACCTCTCGGAGCCTTGGACACGGACCTGGAAACCCCTCGGAGCCTTGGACATGGACCTGGAAACCCCCTCGGAGCCTTGGACATGGACCTGGAAACCCCTCGGAGCATTGGACACGGACCAAAAACCCCTCGGAGCCTTGGACACGGACCTGGAAACCTCTCGGAGCCTTGGACATGGACCTGGAAACTGCTCAGAGCCTTGGACACCATCCTGGAAAACTCTCGGAGCCTTGGACACGGACCTGGAAACCCCTCGCAGCCATGGACACGGGCCTGGAAACCCCTCGGAGCCTTGGACACGGACCTGGAAACCCCTCGGAGCCTTGGACACAGACCTGGAAACCCCTCGGAGCCTTGGACACGGACCTGGAAACCCCTCGGAGCCTTCGATAAAGACTTGGAAACCCCTCGGAGCCTTGGATACAGACCTGGAAACCCCTTGCAGCCTTGGACACGGACCTGGAAACCCCTCGGAGCCTTGGACACAGACTGGAAATCCCTCGGATCCTTGGACACGGACCTGGAAACCCCTCGGAGCCTAGGACACGGACCTGGAAACCTCTTGGAGCCTTGGACACGGACCTGGAAACCCCTCGGAGCCTTGGACATGGACCTGGAAACTCCTCAGAGCCTTGGACACGGACCTGGAAACTCCTCAGAGCCTTGGACACCATCCTGGAAACCCCTCGGAGCCTTGGACACGGACCTGGAAACCCCTCGGAGCCTAGGTCACGGACCTGGAACCCCACAGAGCCTTGGACATGAACTTGAACCCTCTCGGAGCCTTGGACATGGACCTGGAAACCCCTCAGAGCCTTGGACATGAACTTGAACCCTCTCGGAGCCTTGGACACGGACCAGGAAACCCCTCGGAGCCTTGGACACCATCCTGGTAACCTCTCGGAGCCTTGGAAACAGACCTGGAAATCCCTCGGAGCCTTGGACACGGACCTGGAAACCCCTCGGAGCCTTGGACATGAACTGGAAACCCCTCGGAGCCTTGGAGATGGAACTGGAAACCCCTCGGAGCCTTGGACTGACTGGAAATCACTCGGAGCCTTGGACATGGACCAAAAACCCCTCGGAGCCTTGGACACGGACCTGGAAACCCCTTGGATCCTTCGATACAGACTTGGAAACCCCTCGGAGCCTTGGATACAGACCTGGAAACCCCTTGCAGCCTTGGACACGGACCTGGAAACCCCTCGGAGCCTTGGACATGGACCTGGAAACTCCTCAGAGCCTTGGACACGGACCTGGAAACTCCTCAGAGCCTTGGACACGGACCTGGAAACTCCTCAGAGCCTTGGACACAGACCAAAAACCCCTCGGAGCCTTGGACATGGACCTGGAAACTCCTCAGAGCCTTGGACACGGACCTGGAAATCCCTCAGAGCCTTGGACATGGACCTGGAAACTCCTCAGAGCCTTGGACACCATCCTGGAAAACTCTCGGAGCCTTGGACATGGACCTGGAAACCCCTCGGAGCCTTGGACACGGACCTGGAAACCCCTCGGAGCCTTGGACACGGACCTGGAAACCCCTCGGAGCCTTGGACACGGACCTGGAAACCCCTCGGAGCCTTGGACATGGACCTGGAATCCCCCTCGGAGCCTTGGACACGGACCAAAAACCCCTCGGAGCCTTGGATACGGACCTGGAAACCCCTCGTAGCCTTGGACATGGACCTGGAAACCCCTCGGAGCATTGGACACGGACCAAAAACCCCTCGGAGCCTTGGACATGGACCTGGAAACCTCTCGGAGCCTTGGACACGGACCTGGAAATCCCTCGGAGCCTTGGACACGGTCCTGGAAACCACTCGGAGCCTTGGACACGGACCTGGAAACCCCTCGGAGCCATGGACATGAACTGGAAACCCCTCGGAGCCTTGGACATGAACTGGAAACCCCTCAGATCCTTGGACATGAACTTGAAACCTCTCGGAGCCTTGGACATGGACCAAAAACCCCTCGGAGCCTTGGACATGAACTGGAACCCCCTCGGAGCCTTGGACATGAACTTGAACCCTCTTGGAGCCTTGGACATGAACTGGAACCCTCTCGGAGCCTTGGACATGGACCTGGAAACCCCTCGGAGCCTTGGAAATGGACCAAAAACCCCTCGGAGCCTTGGACACGGACTGGAACCCCCTTGGAGCCATGGACATGGACCTGGAAACTCCTCGGAGCCTTGGACATGAACTTGAACCCTCTCGGAGCCTTGGACATGAAGTTGCACCCTCTCGGAGCCTTGGACATGGACCTGGAAACTCCTCAGAGCCTTGGACACGGACCTGGAAACTCCTCAGAGCCTTGGACACCATCCTGGAAAACTCTCGGAGCCTTGGACACGGACCTGGAAACCCCTCGGAGCCTTGGACACGGACCTGGAAACCCCTCGGAGCCTAGGACACGGACCTGGAACCCCACAGAGCCTTGGACATGAACTTGAACCCTCTCGGAGCCTTGGACACGGACCTGGAAACCCCTCGGAGCCTTGGACACAGACCTGGAAATCCCTCGGAGCCTTGGACACGGACCTGGAAACCCCTCGGAGCCTTGGACATGGACCAAAAACCCCTCGGAGCCTTGGACACGGACCTGGAAACCCCTTGGAGCCTTGGATACAGACCTGGAAACCCCTCGGAGCCTTGGATACAGACCTGGAAACCCCTCGGAGCCTTGGACTCAGACTGGAAATCACTCTGAGCCTTGGACACGGACCAAAAACCCCTCGGAGCCTTGGACACGGACCTGGAAACACCTCGGAGCCTTGGACACGGACCTGGAAACCCCTCGGAGCCTTCGACACGGACCTGGAAACCCCTCGGAGCCTTGGACACGGACCTGGAAACCCCTCGGAGCCTTGGACACGGACCTGGAAACCCCTCGGAGCCTTGGACACGGACCTGGAAACCCCTCGGAGCCTTGGACACGGACCTGGAAACCCCTCGGAGCCTTGGACACGGACCTGGAAACCCCTCGGAGCCTTGGACACGGACCTGGAAACTCCTCGGAGCCTTGGACACGGACCTGGAAACTCCTCAGAGCCTTGGACACAGACCAAAAACCCCTCGGAGCCTTGGACACGGACCTGGAAACCCCTCGGAGCCTTGGACATGGACCTGGAAACTCCTCAGAGCCTTGGACACGGACCTGGAAATCCCTCAGAGCCTTGGACATGGACCTGGAAACTCCTCAGAGCCTTGGACACCATCCTGGAAAACTCTCGGAGCCTTGGACACGGACCTGGAAACCCCTCGGAGCCTTGATAACAGACCTGGAAACCCCTCGGAGCCTTGGACACGGACCTGGAAACCCCTCGGAGCCTTGGACACGGACCTGGAAACCCCTCGGAGCCTTGGACACGGACCTGGAAACCCCTCGGAGCCTTGGACACAGACCTGGAACCCCCTCGGAGCCTTGGACATGAACTGGATATCCCTCGGAGCCTTGGACACGGTCCTGGAAACCCCCTCGGAGCCTTGGACACTGACCAAAAACCCCTTGGAGCCTTGGACATGGACCTGGAATCCCCCTCGGAGCATTGTACACGGACCAAAAACCCCTCGGAGCCTTGGACACGGAACTGGAAACCTCTCGGAGCCTTGGACACTGACCTGGAAACCCCTCGGAGCCTAGGACACGGACCTGGAAACCCCTCGGAGCCTAGGACACGGACCTGGAAACCCCTCGGAGCCTAGGACACGGACCTGGAAACCCCTCGGAGCCTTGGACACAGACCTGGAAACCCCTCGGAGCCTTGGACATGGACCTGGAAACCTCTCGGAGCCTTGGACACGGACCTGGAAACCCCTCGGAGCCTTGGACATGGACCTGGAAACCCCCTCGGAGCCTTGGACATGGACCTGGAAACCCCTCGGAGCATTGGACACGGACCAAAAACCCCTCGGAGCCTTGGACACGGACCTGGAAACCTCTCGGAGCCTTGGACACGGACCTGGAAATCCCTCGGAGCCTTGGACACGGTCCTGGAAACCACTCGGAGCCTTGGACACGGACCTGGAAACCCCTCGGAGCCTTGGACATGAACTGGAAACCCCTGGGAGCCTTGGACATGAACTGGAAACCCCTCGGAGCCTTGGACATGAACTGGAAACCCCTCAGATCCTTGGACATGAACTTGAACCCTCTCGGAGCCTTGGACATGGACCAAAATCCCCTCGGAGCCTTGGACATGAACTGGAACCCCCTCGCAGCCCTGGACATGAACTTGAACCCTCTCGGAGCCTTGGACATGAACTGGAAACCCCTTGGAGCCTTGGACATGAACTGGACCCCTCTCGGAGCCTTGGACATGGACCTGGAACCCCCTCGGAGCCTTGGACATGGACCAAAAACCCCTCGGAGCCTTGGACACGGACTGGAACCCCCTTGGAGCCTTGGACATGGACCTGGAAACCCCTCGGAGCCTTGGACATGAACTTGAACCCTCTCGGAGCCTTGGACATGAACTTGCACCCTCTCGGAGCCTTGGACATGAACCGGAAACCCCTCGGAGCCTTGGACATGAACCTGAACCCTCTTGGAGCCTTGGACATGAACTTGAACCCTCTCGGAGACTTGGACATGAACTGGAACCCTCTCGGAGCCTTGGACATGAACTTGAACCCCCTCGGAGCCTTGGACATGAACTGGAACCCTCTCGCAGCCTTGGACATGGACCTGGAAACCCCTCAGAGCCTTGGACATGAACTTAAACCCTCTCGGAGCCTTGGACACGGACCTGGAAACCCCTCGGAGCCTAGGACACGGACCTGAAACCCCACAGAGCCTTGGACATGAACTTGAACCCTCTCGGAGCCTTGGACACGGACCTGGAAACCCCTCAGAGCCTTGGACATGAACTTGAACCCTCTCGGATCCTTGGACATGGACCTGGAAACCCCTCGGAGCCTTGGACACCATCCTGGTAACCTCTCGGAGCCTTGGACACAGACCTGGAAATCCCTCGGAGCCTTGGACACGGACCTGGAAACCCCTCAGAGCCTTGGACATGAACTGGAAACCCCTCGGAGCCTTGGAGATGGACCTGGAAACCCCTCGGAGCCTTGGACTCAGACTGGAAATCACTCGGAGCCTTGGACATGCACCAAAAACCCCTCGGAGCCTTGGACACGGACCTGGAAACCCCTCGGAGCCTTGGACATGGACCTGGAAACTCCTCAGAGCCTTGGACACGGTCCTGGAAACTCCTCAGAGCCTTGGACACGGACCTGGAAACTCATCAGAGCCTTGGACACAGACCAAAAACCCCTCGGAGCCTTGGACACGGACCTGGAAACCCCTCGGAGCCTTGGACATGGACCTGGAATCTCCTCAGAGCCTTGGACACGGACCTGGAAATCCCTCAGAGCCTTGGACATGGACCTGGAAACTCCTCAGAGCCTTGGACACCATCCTGGAATACTCTCGGAGCCTTGGACACGGACCTGGAAACCCCTCGCAGCCTTGGACACGGACCTGGAAACCCCTCGGAGCCTTGGACACGGACCTGGAAACCCCTCGGAGCCTTGGACACAGACCTGGAAACCCCTCGGAGCCTTGGACACGGACCTGGAAACCCCTCGGAGCCTTGGACACTGACCTGGAAACCCCTCGGAGCCTTGGACAGGGACCTGGAAACCCCTCGCAGCCTTGGACATGAACTTGAACCCTCTCGGAGCCTTGGACATGAACTGGAAACCCCTTGGAGCCTTGGACATGAACTGGACCCCTCTCGGAGCCTTGGACATGGACCTGGAAACCCCTCGGAGCCTTGGACATGGACCAAAAACCCCTCGGAGCCTTGGACACGGACTGGAACCCCCTTGGAGCCTTGGACATGGACCTGGAAACCCCTCGGAGCCTTGGACATGAACTTGAACCCTCTCGGAGCCTTGGACATGAACTTGCACCCTCTCGGAGCCTTGGACATGAACCGGAAACCCCTCGGAGCCTTGGACATGAACCTGAACCCTCTTGGAGCCTTGGACATGAACTTGAACCCTCTCGGAGACTTGGACATGAACTGGAACCCTCTCGGAGCCTTGGACATGAACTTGAACCCCCTCGGAGCCTTGGACATGAACTGGAACCCTCTCGCAGCCTTGGACACGGACCTGGAAACCCCTCAGAGCCTTGGACATGAACTTGAACCCTCTCAGAGCCTTGGACACGGACCTGGAAACCCCTCGGAGCCTAGGACACGGACCTGGAACCCCACAGAGCCTTGGACATGAACTTGAACCCTCTCGGAGCCTTGGACACGGACCTGGAAACCCCTCAGAGCCTTGGACATGAACTTGAACCCTCTCGGATCCTTGGACATGGACCTGGAAACCCCTCGGAGCCTTGGACACCATCCTGGTAACCTCTCGGAGCCTTGGACACAGACCTGGAAATCCCTCGGAGTCTTGGACACGGACCTGGAAACCCCTCAGAGCCTTGGACATGAACTGGAAACCCCTCGGAGCCTTGGAGATGGACCTGGAAACCCCTCGGAGCCTTGGACTCAGACTGGAAATCACTCGGAGCCTTGGACATGGACCAAAAACCCCTCGGAGCCTTGGACACGGACCTGGAAACCCCTCGGAGCCTTGGACATGGACCTGGAAACTCCTCAGAGCCTTGGACACGGACCTGGAAACTCCTCAGAGCCTTGGACACGGACCTGGAAACTCATCAGAGCCTTGGACACAGACCAAAAACCCCTCGGAGCCTTGGACACGGACCTGGAAACCCCTCGGAGCCTTGGACATGGACCTGGAATCTCCTCAGAGCCTTGGACACGGACCTGGAAATCCCTCAGAGCCTTGGACATGGACCTGGAAACTCCTCAGAGCCTTGGACACCATCCTGGAATACTCTCGGAGCCTTGGACACGGACCTGGAAACCCCTCGCAGCCTTGGACACGGACCTGGAAACCCCTCGGAGCCTTGGACACGGACCTGGAAACCCCTCGGAGCCTTGGACACAGACCTGGAAACCCCTCGGAGCCTTGGACACGGACCTGGAAACCCCTCGGAGCCTTGGACACTGACCTGGAAACCCCTCGGAGCCTTGGACAGGGACCTGGAACCCCCTCGCAGCCTTGGACATGAACTTGAACCCTCTCGGAGCCTTGGACATGAACTGGAAACCCCTTGGAGCCTTGGACATGAACTGGACCCCTCTCGGAGCCTTGGACATGGACCTGGAAACCCCTCGGAGCCTTGGACATGGACCAAAAACCCCTCGGAGCCTTGGACATGAACTTGAACCCCCTCGGAGCCTTGGACATGAACTGGAACCCTCTCGCAGCCTTGGACACGGACCTGGAAACCCCTCAGAGCCTTGGACATGAACTTGAACCCTCTCAGAGCCTTGGACACGGACCTGGAAACCCCTCGGAGCCTAGGACACGGACCTGGAACCCCACAGAGCCTTGGACATGAACTTGAACCCTCTCGGAGCCTTGGACACGGACCTGGAAACCCCTCAGAGCCTTGGACATGAACTTGATCCCTCTCGGATCCTTGGACATGGACCTGGAAACCCCTCGGAGCCTTGGACACCATCCTGGTAACCTCTCGGAGCCTTGGACACAGACCTGGAAATCCCTCGGAGCCTTGGACACGGACCTGGAAACCCCTCAGAGCCTTGGACATGAACTGGAAACCCCTCGGAGCCTTGGAGATGGACCTGGAAACCCCTCGGAGCCTTGGACTCAGACTGGAAATCACTCGGAGCCTTGGACATGGACCAAAAACCCCTCGGAGCCTTGGACACGGACCTGGAAACCCCTCGGAGCCTTGGACATGGACCTGGAAACTCCTCAGAGCCTTGGACACGGACCTGGAAACTCCTCAGAGCCTTGGACACGGACCTGGAAACTCATCAGAGCCTTGGACACAGACCAA
The DNA here is from genome assembly GCF_030144855.1 of Hypanus sabinus. NCBI lineage: Eukaryota > Metazoa > Chordata > Chondrichthyes > Myliobatiformes > Dasyatidae > Hypanus > Hypanus sabinus. The sequence continues at coordinate 127,151,818 of NC_082710.1, read as the reverse complement.
AAACCCCTCGGAGCCTTGGACACGGACCTGGAAACCCCTCGGAGCCTTGGACATGGACCTGGAATCTCCTCAGAGCCTTGGACACGGACCTGGAAATCCCTCAGAGCCTTGGACATGGACCTGGAAACTCCTCAGAGCCTTGGACACCATCCTGGAATACTCTCGGAGCCTTGGACACGGACCTGGAAACCCCTCGCAGCCTTGGACACGGACCTGGAAACCCCTCGGAGCCTTGGACACGGACCTGGAAACCCCTCGGAGCCTTGGACACAGACCTGGAAACCCCTCGGAGCCTAGGACACGGACCTGGAAACCCCTCGGAGCCTTGGACACGGACCTGGAAACCCCTCGGAGCCTTGGACATGGACCTGGAAACCTCTCGGAGCCTTGGACACGGACCTGGAAACCCCTCGGAGCCTTGGACATGGACCTGGAAACCCCCTCGGAGCCTTGGACATGGACCTGGAAACCCCTCGGAGCATTGGACACGGACCAAAAACCCCTCGGAGCCTTGGACACGGACCTGGAAATCCCTCGGAGCCTTGGACACGGTCCTGGAAACTACTCGGAGCCTTGGACACGGACCTGGAAACCCCTCGGAGCCTTGGACATGAACTGGAAACCCCTGGGAGCCTTGGACATGAACTGGAAACCCCTCGGAGCCTTGGACATGAACTGGAAACCCCTCAGATCCTTGGACATGAACTTGAACCCTCTCGGAGCCTTGGACATGGACCAAAATCCCCTCGGAGCCTTGGACATGAACTGGAACCCCCTCGCAGCCTTGGACATGAACTTGAACCCTCTCGGAGCCTTGGACATGAACTGGAAGCCCCTTGGAGCCTTGGACATGAACTGGACCCCTCTCGGAGCCTTGGACATGGACCTGGAAACCCCTCGGAGCCTTGGACATGGACCAAAAACCCCTCGGAGCCTTGGACACGGACTGGAACCCCCTTGGAGCCTTGGACATGGACCTGGAAACCCCTCGGAGCCTTGGACATGAACTTGAACCCTCTCGGAGCCTTGGACATGAACTTGCACCGTCTCGGAGCCTTGGACATGAACCGGAAACCCCTCGGAGCCTTGGACATGAACCTGAACCCTCTTGGAGCCTTGGACATGAACTTGAACCCTCTCGGAGACTTGGACATGAACTGGAACCCTCTCGGAGCCTTGGACATGAACTTGAACCCCCTCGGAGCCTTGGACATGAACTGGAACCCTCTCGCAGCCTTGGACACGGACCTGGAAACCCCTCAGAGCCTTGGACATGAACTTGAACCCTCTCAGAGCCTTGGACACGGACCTGGAAACCCCTCGGAGCCTAGGACACGGACCTGGAACCCCACAGAGCCTTGGACATGAACTTGAACCCTCTCGGAGCCTTGGACACGGACCTGGAAACCCCTCAGAGCCTTGGACATGAACTTGAACCCTCTCGGATCCTTGGACATGGACCTGGAAACCCCTCGGAGCCTTGGACACCATCCTGGTAACCTCTCGGAGCCTTGGACACAGACCTGGAAATCCCTCGGAGCCTTGGACACGGACCTGGAAACCCCTCAGAGCCTTGGACATGAACTGGAAACCCCTCGGAGCCTTGGAGATGGACCTGGAAACCCCTCGGAGCCTTGGACTCAGACTGGAAATCACTCGGAGCCTTGGACATGGACCAAAAACCCCTCGGAGCCTTGGACACGGACCTGGAAACCCCTCGGAGCCTTGGACATGAACCTGGAAACTCCTCAGAGCCTTGGACACGGACCTGGAAACTCCTCAGAGCCTTGGACACGGACCTGGAAACTCATCAGAGCCTTGGACACAGACCAAAAACCCCTCGGAGCCTTGGACACGGACCTGGAAACCCCTCGGAGCCTTGGACATGGACCTGGAATCTCCTCAGAGCCTTGGACACGGACCTGGAAATCCCTCAGAGCCTTGGACATGGACCTGGAAACTCCTCAGAGCCTTGGACACCATCCTGGAATACTCTCGGAGCCTTGGACACGGACCTGGAAACCCCTCGCAGCCTTGGACACGGACCTGGAAACCCCTCGGAGCCTTGGACACGGACCTGGAAACCCCTCGGAGCCTTGGACACAGACCTGGAAACCCCTCGGAGCCTTGGACACGGACCTGGAAACCCCTCGGAGCCTTGGACACTGACCTGGAAACCCCTCGGAGCCTTGGACAGGGACCTGGAAACCCCTCGGAGCCTTGGACACGGACCTGGAAACCCCTCGGAGCCTTGGACACGGACCAAAAACCCCTCGGAGCCTTGGACACTGACCTGGAAACCCCTCGGAGCCTAGGACACGGACCTGGAAACCCCTCGGAGCCTAGGACACGGACCTGGAAACCCCTCGGAGCCTAGGACACGGACCTGGAAACCCCTCGGATCCTTGGACACAGACCTGGAAACCCCTCGGAGCCTTGGACATGGACCTGGAAACCTCTCGGAGCCTTGGACACGGACCTGGAAACCCCTCGGAGCCTTGGACATGGACCTGGAAACCCCCTCGGAGCCTTGGACATGGACCTGGAAACCCCTCGGAGCATTGGACACGGACCAAAAACCCCTCGGAGCCTTGGACACGGACCTGGAAACCTCTCGGAGCCTTGGACACGGACCTGGAAATCCCTCGGAGCCTTGGACACGGTCCTGGAAACCACTCGGAGCCTTGGACATGAACTGGAAACCCCTCGGAGCCTTGGACATGAACTGGAAACCCCTCGGAGCCTTGGACACGGACCTGGAAACCCCTCGGAGCCTTGGACACGGACCAAAAACCCCTCGGAGCCTTGGACACTGACCTGGAAACCCCTCGGAGCCTAGGACACGGACCTGGAAACCCCTCGGAGCCTAGGACACGGACCTGGAAACCCCTCGGAGCCTAGGACACGGACCTGGAAACCCCTCGGATCCTTGGACACAGACCTGGAAACCCCTCGGAGCCTTGGACATGGACCTGGAAACCTCTCGGAGCCTTGGACACGGACCTGGAAACCCCTCGGAGCCTTGGACATGGACCTGGAAACCCCCTCGGAGCCTTGGACATGGACCTGGAAACCCCTCGGAGCATTGGACACGGACCAAAAACCCCTCGGAGCCTTGGACACGGACCTGGAAACCTCTCGGAGCCTTGGACACTGTCCTGGAAATCCCTCGGAGCCTTGGACACGGTCCTGGAAACCACTCGGAGCCTTGGACACGGACCTGGAAACCCCTCGGAGCCTTGGACATGAACTGGAAACCCCTGGGAGCCTTGGACATGAACTGGAAACCCCTCGGAGCCTTGGACATGAACTGGAAACCCCTCAGATCCTTGGACATGAACTTGAACCCTCTCGGAGCCTTGGACATGGACCAAAAACCCCTCGGAGCCTTGGACATGAACTGGAACCCCCTCGGAGCCTTGGACATGAACTTGAACCCTCTCGGAGCCTTGGACATGAACTGGAAACCCCTTGGAGCCTTGGACATGAACTGGACCCCTCTCGGAGCCTTGGACATGGACCTGGAAACCCCTCGGAGCCTTGGACATGGACCAAAAACCCCTCGGAGCCTTGGACACGGTCTGGAACCCCCTCGGAGCCTTGGACATGAACTTGAACCCTCTCGGAGCCTTGGACATGAACTTGCACCCTCTCGGAGCCTTGGACATGAACCGGAAACCCCTCGGAGCCTTGGACATGAACTTGAACCCTCTCGGAGCCTTGGACATGAACGTGAACCCTCTCGGAGCCTTGGACATGAACTTGAACCCTCTCGGAGCCTTGGACATGAACTTGAACCCCCTCGGAGCCTTGGACATGAACTGGAACCCCCTCGGAGCCTTGAACATGAACTTGAACCCCCTCGGAGCCTTGGACATGAACTGGAACCCTCTCGGAGCCTTGGACATGAACCTGAACCCCCTCGGAGCCTTGGACATGAACTGGATCCCCCTCGGAGCCTTGAACATGAACTTGAACCCCCTCGGAGCCTTGGACATGAACTGGAACCCCCTCGGAGCCTGAGAGTTGGACTTTTGATCAAAACTTTATCAGAACTTTTGTTTCTGATAAGATCAACTGGGAATATATCTACTTAGAAAAATGTTAAGGAGTCAAGAGCTCTGATTGTCTGTCTATTGATTGGGGATGCAGGGCAGGAAAGTGATGGTTGTTTGATAGGAGGACACAGTATTTAATAAACAGATTGGTGTGAAACAGCTGTATAGCTCCTGTTTTCTCCTGTGTGGATAGTTGTCACACTCTTTAGAGAACATCAGATTACACTAGGTGCTAGTAGACCATCAGAGGAATCCAGGAATCGAAAAGAGGCAGTGAATAGAAACCACACACCTCTGGAAATAATGTGTGGTTTATAAGAAAAAACAATTTGTACAAAATATTTACAAGAACAAGAACAATGCAAACTTCAAGCATCTTGTTTATTTTCCAGATCTTTGATATCAAGTAAAGCCAAATTCCTGTTTAGTCAGAATGAGTGATACTTTATTAATTAGAGTAACATTTCTTATTCCAATTTCTCTAACTAATTAGATCTAGAGTTATACCCTATTTAAAAGTTTACAGATTAAACTTCCCTTTTTACTTATCCCTAGTTAGTTAGAAAAACAAGTATAATTCCTGTTCTCAAGTGTTATAGTTAACTTCAGTTTCACTCCCATGCAGTATATCTACAAGTTTAAATTCAAATAAAAAAATATATATACAGTTTATTTCCTTTCACGATAATTCTCCAGCATCACAGCTCCTAAAGAAAGTACATCTCATTCAGTAACTTATCAAAGTCTGTGCCAAAACTAATCAGTTCTCACAGAATATCAAATTTGGATTAATAAACTTATACTCCAACCGTATTAAATCCTCTGTATCATTACCCATTTGGTTCCCTTGCTGGTTCTTCATCTGGGTGCTTGGCCATCCTGGTTCGTTGGATGAAATAGTTGATCATCCACAGTAAGTCAATTCACAAACTTGTACAAAACTTGACCAAATCTCTTGGTACGATTTTGCAGAACTAATTCCCAACTACATGGTAGGGATTTTGGACACCAGTCTCTGCCGATATTGTCTCGGTAAATCTGCTGACTGTTATAGATGTAGCTTCAATCAATCTTTTATCACTTTTGTCTCTCCTCCGGGGGTTTCAAGTTAGTAGGGTAAAGATACTCACTACTAATTCCACTCTTAACAGTTCATGTCTTCAGCTTCTAATTGTTACTGCATTCTCTCCTTGTCCATCCTGTGTTCAGCCTGCCCCTTCTTCACACAGAGTTTATTTTTCAAATTATTTTTTTTTTAATCTGTAAACCTCGTTTTCATCCTTCTGCAGGCAGAACTTTCTAACATTACAACTTTTGGTTTAATTAACCTGGGTTACAGGTGGGTAAAATGGAGGTACTGCAGGAATAAACCATGGCAACTTTGCTTGTATTTTGTTTTCTCAAGCAGCCAGTCAGATAGAGAGAACACAAAATTCTCTATCTGGACGTAAACCCTGCACTAGAAAAGGAGCAAAGGGTGGAGAGGGAGACATTATAGAAGAGTAGAGGGTGGGATGGGGATAGGAGTGAGCAAATTACAGAGTAATTAATGCATTTTAGATGAAGGTGCAGGTAAATAACAGGTAAAGGTAAGTAACTCATGCAGTGTATCTGAGGATGTGATTGGCAGATTGGCCAGAAAGGTGCAATGAGATTATTTAGCTGAGAGGGGTAACTGGCCATCTTTTTTCCACAAGCGTTGCTACAGATACCTCTTCCTTATTGAACCTGATATCCTCTGAGCTGCTGTGTTTTCAATGTAGTCTTTAAAATCAGATTAACAGTGGGTTAAACTGAACCAATGCCATTGTTAAAATATCAGGAAGTTTGCTCATTTAAGTGATGATCTAGTCCGAATACAGTTTTGAGCTGAAACATCAACGATTCCTATGCCCTCAAATATACTTCTTGACCCACAGATTTCCTTCAGGAGATTGCTGTTGATTTATTTAAATGCTGCAATAATTGTTTTGCCACTTTGCAAATCGATAAGACACCAAATTCCGGCATCCAGATCAAAAGCTTCAATTGAGCATCTTCAAGAAAGGACCAGACAAGTTTTCAGAAAGGAAAATCTGCTTTAAAACAAAAACTAAAATATCATAAATAACTCTTTATATAATGTTTTTCCTGGCTTGACAGCATCCCAAACCCACATCAAATCTTTCTCCCGGCACTATAGCATATTGAGCAGCATCTATTGTAGAAACTTAGATTACTATCCTAAAGGTGAGACAGGACGGAGCAAGAGGGAAGAAAGATATTTACTATTGTGGGCTTGAAGGGTGACGAATTACTTTCCTTTGAAATATGATTCTAGAACTGGACCTGCCTAGAGAGTGTATGTCATGGTCATGCACTTTGTTGGAAGAAATAAACGGGCAGACTATTATTTAGATGGGGAGAGAACTCAAAATGCAGAGGTGCAAAGGGACTCGAGAGTCCTTGTACAAGCTACCCTAAAGGTTAACCTGCAGGTTGAGTCAGTTGTGAAAAAGGCAAATGCAATGTTGGCATTCATTTCTAGATGTATAGAATGTAAGGGCCGGGATGTGATGTTGAGGCTCTATATGGCATTCGTGAAACCACACTTGAAGTATTGTGTGTAGTTTTGAGCTCCTTATTTTAGAAAGGATGTACTGACATTGGAAAGGGTTCAGAGAAGATTCACGAGAATGATTCCAGGAATGAGAGGGTTACTTTATGAGGAACTTCTGGCAGCTCATAGGCTGTATTCCCTGGATTTCAGGAGATTGAGGAGGGATCCCTTAGAAACATTCCAAATGTTAAAAAGCACTGAACAGATTAGATATAGCAAAGTTATTTCCTATGGTAGGGGATTCTAGGACTAGCGGGCATGACTTCAGGATTGAAGGACATCCTTTTAGAACTGAGATGCAGAAAAAATACTTTAGTCAGAGGGTGCTAAATCTGTGGAATTTGTTGCCACAGGCAGCTGTGGAGGCCAAGTCATTGGGTGTATTTAAGGAAGAGATAGATAGGTTCTTGATTAGCCAAGGCATCAAAGGGTATGGGATGAAAGCAGGAGAGTGGGGATGACTGGATGAAGTGGATCAGCCCATAATTGAATGGCGGAGCACACTTGATGGGCCAAATGGCCTACTTCTGCTTCTAAATGTTATGGTCTTATGGTCTTACAGTTTTCCTGAAAAACATTATGTACAGTAACTGTTGGAACAATGAAGTGGAATAAAACCAATCCAGACTTATATTTATTCTAATAAAGTAAAAATGGTGTCTAACTTTAAATGTAATTCAGAATGAATTGAAAGTTATGTGGCGTATAGATAGGGTAGATGCAAGCAGGCTTTTTCTCCTGGGGTTGGGTGGAACCACAACCAGAGGTCATGGTTTAAGGGTGAATAGTGAGAAGTTTAAGGGGAGTTTCTTCACTTAAAGAATTATGAGCATGTTGGAATGAGCTGCCAGTACAAGTGGTGCATGCAAGCTAGATTTCAATATTTAAGAGAAGTTTGGACGGGTACATTGATAATAGGGATATGGAACACTAAGGTCCTGGTGCAGATCCTGATAGGCAAGTTTAAATATTTTCAGAATGGACTAAATGGGCTGAATGGCCTAGTTCAGTGTTCTACTAGTTTACTTTATGAAAAGATAACCTTATTTGTTCACTTAAATGTATACTTTTTTAATATGTGATAGTTCTAGTTGTGAGGTTATTGAGAACAATTAGATAGAATGCAAAGATTCACCAGGATGTTGCCAAGGGTGGTTTATCTTTATTAAGAGGTCGAGATGAATCAGTTCTGTAGATTTTGTGAGGACCATGGGTGTGGTAGTCATGAGGTTCATTATTGAGGTATGCAAAATTTTGAGGGACATATACATGGTAGATAGGAGGCATCTTCCCCGCAGTGGGGATATTCAAAGCTAGAGGGAATAAGGTTGGAAGCAAATGTAAAAGGTTTAAACAGACTCTGAATAAGAACTTCTATTCCGTACTGGAATTTGGAATCTGGAACCCATGTCCTGAGCGGGTAATGGAAGCTGGTATTTTGCAAACACAAGATGTAGCAAGCACTTGAATTGGCAAACTATAGAAAGCTATGGACCAACTTTTGATTGGCTAGCAAAATACTCTCTGATTCTGTGCTATGATACTCTATGATTCTATGACTATCATGTGGAATTTGTAGTTAAACTGTGAGACCGCTGGAGCACCTCTGTTTACTACAGGCAAAATGGACTTCAGTGACAGTAGCAGTGTGCAGTCAAGGCAAATGATTGAGGCCTCTGAGTGAGACATTTCCAGAAAAGTGTTCGTAAAACGTGGTGTTCCTTTGCATAATGTGGCTGCCAGAGACAGTTAAGGATAATGGAAGGATGTGAAACATACTCAATCTATTTTCGTTAATAACTTGAAAGTATCATTGGCTGTTCATTCAAAGTTCTAATTGACTTTTAACACCTCTGTTTTCCTAAATTCAAAACATCATCAGTGTCTGCTTGAAATTTCGATTGACTAACAGCTCTATTGTGAATGACAATGGTCTTGAAAGTAAGGAATTCAAACATGTACAAGTTACAGTTTTCTATATCCCTAAATGATAAGTCAATTTTCTATGAAAAGATAGCACTTTTCTGTTCAGACTTCATAATAGTCTGGGTGATACATTCTGTTTTCCTTGAGCAGAAGTAAGCGCCACGGTTATGTAATGGTTAGCGCGACACTATTATAGCTCAGGACATTATAGTTCGAAATGCAATTCTGGCGTGCTCTGTAAGAAGTCTCTGTATGCCTTCCACGTGGAATGCATGGGTCATCCCCTGGTCCTCCAGTTTCCTCCCACAGTCCAAACATGTACCAGATAGGTTACTTGGTCATTGTAAATTATCCCATAATTAGATTAGCATTAAATTGAGGCTGTTGAGGTCTTCTTGATTGGAAAACTTCTTGAATCTATGCTGTATCTCTAACTAACTAACTAAATAAACAAGAATGCTACAGTTGTGGAGGTATGTATGTTCTGGGCCCAATTATTTTATCTGTTTTATTACCAGCAAGAGCAGTTACTCTGCCAGGGGCTCCATTGAGATAGCAAATCCTGGACTTCCTTGCTGGAAGTTTGAGAGCGTCTGGGTTCAGAAATAAATGCAATTGCTGTTACTAGGGAGAAGGTGCTTGGGAAGCTGAAAGGTCTGAAGATGGATAAGTGACCTGGACCAGATAAATTACACCCCAGAGTTCAGAAAGAGGTATCTGAAGTTATCAGAATCTGAATCAGAATCGTGTTTATTATCATCGGCATGTATCATGAAATTTGTTAACTTAGCAGTAGCAGTTCAATGCAATACATAATCTAAAAGGAAAAATCATAAAATAATAATAATACATAAATAAGTAAATCAATTACAGTATACATATATTGAATAGAATAAAAATGAGGTGGTGCTCAGGGGTTCAATGTCCATTTAGAAATCAAATGGCAGAGAGGAAAAGGTTGTTCCTGAATCACTGAGTGTGTGCCTTCAGGCTTCTGTACCTCCTACATGATGGTAACAGTGAGAAAAGGACATGCCCTGGGTGCTGAAGGTCCTTAATAACGGACGCTGACTTTTTGAGACACTGCTTCTTGAAGATGTCCTGGGTACTTTGTAGGCTAGTACCCAAGATGGAGCTGACTAAAATTACAACCCTCTGCAGCTTCTTTCAGTCCTGTGCAGTTGCCTCCCACACCCCCCATACCAAACAATGACGCAGCCTGTCAGAATGCTCTCCACGGTACATTGATGCAGTTATAAAGAAGGCAAGACAGTGACTTTACTTCATTAGGAGTTTGAAGAGATTTGGTATGTCAACAAATACACTCAAAAACTTCTATTTGTATATTTGCTGACGTACTAAATCTCTTCAAACACCTAATGAAATAAAGTTGCTGACACCTTTCGGTCAGAGATCTTGAAACCTAGGAACTTGAAACTGCTCACTCTGTCCATTGCAGATCTCTCTATGAGAATTGGTATGTGTTCCTTTGTCTTACACTTCCTGAAACCCACAATCATCTCCTTCAACTTACTGATATTGCATACAATGTTGTTGCTGTGACACCACTCCAGTAGTTGGCATATCTCACTCCTGTACGCTGTCTTGTCTCCATCTGATTTATACCAACAATGGCTGTATCATCAGCAAATTTGTAGATGGTATTTGAGCAGGGTATAGAGAGAGTAGAGCAGTGGGCTAAGCACACACCTCTGAGGTGCACTGGTGTTGATCGTCAGGAGGAGAAAATATTATCACCAGTCCACACAGGTTGTGGTCTTTCAGTTAGTAAGTCAAGGATCCATTTGCAGAAGGAGGTAAGGAGGCCCAGGTTCTGTAACTTCTCAATCAAGATTGTGGAAGTGATCAAATATTAAATGCTGAACTACCTTCATTGAACAGCATCCTGACAATGGTGTTTGTATTGTCCATGAGGTTTAAGGCCATTGAGATTGCACCTGCCATTGATCTATTGTGGTGCTAGGCAAATTGCAGTGGGTTAAAGTCCTTGCGGAGACAGAAATTCAGTCTAGTCATGATGAACCCCTCAGTGCATTTCATCACTGCTGATGCGAGTGCTACCGGGTTATAGTCATTAAGGCAGCTCACATTATTCTTCTTAGACACTGGTATAATAGTTGCCTTTTTGAAGCAAGTGGCAACTTCTGGCCCATAGCAGTGAGAGGTTGAAAATGTGGAGGCATTGATAGTAATCTTTCAATAATCATTAGATTCTGGCAAGGTTCTGTAGGACTGGAATGTTCCACACTTCAAGCAGTGAGGGAGGCGGAAGGAGAGAAGTATTGAGCTGTTCATCTGACTTCAGTGGTTGGGAAGATGCTGAAGTTAATTGTTAAGGATGAGGTCTCAAGGTACTTGGAGGCACTTGATGAAATAGGGCAAAGACAGCATAGCTTTTTAAATGGGAAATTTTGCCCGACAAATCTGTTGAAATTCTTTAAGGAAATAACAAGCAGGATAAACCAAGGAGAATTGGGGGATGTTGTGTACTTGCATTTTCAGAAGGCCTTTGTCAACGTGCCACACATGAGGCTGCTTAACAAAACAGGAGCTCATGATATCACAGGAAAGATACTAGGATTGGCTGATTTAAAGGAGGCAAAAAGAAATGGGAATAAAGAAAGCCTTTTCTGACTGACTACCAGTGATTAGTGTTGTTCTGCAGGGGTCAGTGTTGAGACCACTTCTTCTTATATCGTATGTCAATGATTGGAATGGTAAAATTGATGGTTTTGTGGTTAAGTTTGCTGATGATACAAACATATGTAGCCACCTGGCTCGCCTCAGGCTCATTCAGCTCACTTCCAACTAGGGGGAGCCTTTGACCCCGCAAAACTGGATAATCAGCTTGTGTGGATGCTGTGTGATGTCCCCACCACACCAAATAACAGACAGTACACCATATGTGATGAAATGATTACACTTTATAGATCTTACTAGAACTAAGTGATTAATAACAATACAGTATATAGGAAGGAAAAGAAAATAAAGAAAAGGAGCCAAAACTTATCAAAGTCCAAACCACTTCGTGCACAACCATTGGAGCTCAATTAATGAAGTCTTCTGACCACCATTCGATCCCCCCCAAACTCCTCGACTCGTAGCTCAGGATCACCCGAAGTGATCAACCAAGCACGTCCGTCCCCGTCTCCTCTCCTCGGACCCCTGCTTGGGGTCCGTTCCTCACCCAGCTTACAGCATCGTGTCCTCTCTCTCTCACCCTCTCGCGCCGACTCCCCAAAATGCCCCCCAACAATAGTTTACAGACCCAGAAGAAAGAATAACATTAATCCCAATTGGTTAACAAATGAATACAATTCTCGTTATCAGTAATTTTAACCCAAACAAACTGCACTTATCATAACAAAGAAGCATTCCTACTTTTAACAAACAAAGAAGCCATTTTGATTAACATACGCAGTAACAAAGAAAAATAAACCCCCTTACACATAGATGGGGGGACAGGTAGTGTTGAGGAAGCAGGGAATTTGCAGACTCAGCATTTCAGGAACATCGACTTCCCCTCTGACATCTGATTTCTGAATGGAGTCTGAACCCATGAACACGACATCACCATTTTTTATTTTTATTCTTGCACTACTTATTTAACTTAACTATTCGATATTTACTGTAATTCACATTTTTCTCTATTAATTTTATTACAATGTACTGTTGCCACAAAGTCAACACATTTCAGAACATATGCAATGATATTAAACCTGGTTCTGATTCTGACAGATTAGGAGAATGGGTAAGGAAGTGACAGATGGAATATAGTGTAGGAAAGTGTATGGTCATGCACTTAGGTAGAAGGAATAAAGGTGTAGCTTATTTTCTAAACAGGGAAAAATTCAAAGATCCGAGGTGCAAAGGGACTTGGGAATCCTTGTGCAGGATTCCCTGAAGTTTAACTGCAGGATGTGCCAGTGGTGAGGAAGTTAAAAGCAATGTTCGTATTTATTTCATGAGGACAAGAATATAAAAGCAAGGATGTAATGCTGAGGCTTTATAAGGCACTGGTCAGGTCTCACTTGGAGTATTGTTAGCAGATTTGGGCCCATTATATAAGAAGGAAAGTGCTGACATTGCAAAGTGCTCAGAAGAGACTGACAAGAATAATTCCAGGCATGAAAGGGTTATCGTATGAGGAGCGATTGATAGCTCTGGGCCTTTACTCACTGCAACTTAGAAGAACGGTGGGAGGAGGGATCTCATTCAAACTGATCAATGCTCAAAGACCTAGACAGAGTGGATGTGTTTCCTACAGGAATCTAGGACCTGAGGGCACAGCCTCAGAACAGAGGCACATCTACTTATAATGGAGATGAGGAGGAATTTATTTAGCCAGGTGGTTGTGAATCAATGCAATTCATTGCCGCAGGCAGCTGTGGAGGCCTGGTCATGGGTGTATCTAAGTTGGAGGTTGATTAGTTCTTAATTAGTCAGGGCATGAAAGGTTACAGGGAGAAGTCAGGGAAAATGGATCAAACATGGCAAAATAGAAGAGCAGCCACAATGGGTTGAATGGCCATTTTCTGCTCCTATCTCTTGTGCTCTTACAGAAAGAATTGCCTGGAGGTCCATTTCAAGAGTTGCTGACCACATATACTGCTTTAAAAGTCCACGTGAAGGCAATGTGGAATCACAGCTCACAAGTTAATTCAGAATGGCTATCAGACCAGGAAACAGATAGCCAAAAGACCCTTGACGATAAGGACTGATGGACCGAACTCTTGATCTTTGATACTTGATATCTTATGAAACCAATATGCATTATTTCATTATGGGTAATCTGGACATCTATTTTCTGAATGTAGAAATAACCCACAACGGTAATACCCCTAACACTTATCTTCACCTTAGTTATGAATATCCCTCACTACTAACTGGCCAGGCTGCTAGGTGTGCTCTAGACATTTTGAAGGTGAGTTGTCAGTGCATTATGCCCCTGAATCGCAGTGAGTTTGATTTAGTGTTTTACTTTGATAATGAAATTAGAAATGTAAAAGGGCACTCCCCATTGGAATGACACTTCCCAATGCAACTGTTTTGATGGATAATATCAACCTACTTAGGAAGATTGCATAATTTCCCTGCTCCATAGCTGCTTTGTGGGGACAGGGGTGAAGTACGTCATTGTAACCATCAAGGGATAGGACTAGACTTGGGTAACAGAACGAGAAATGCTGAAACTACTGGTGACCCTCCAAATCCTGTTATCAGTACCTAATGCATATGTAGCCCTGGCTGCCAGGGACAACACGTCTAAAATGGGATCTTGCCCTGATCCAAATCCATGGATCGGTTGTTGTTATTTGGCCTACATAGTACCATAGATGCATCACCTGCCTCTCTACATCCTACTCTGTGGGTTGTCATTGAAGGACTCTGGAGACTGATTGTTTCTGAATTGTGGTGGTCCTGTTCTGGGAACCTGCTTGAAAGCATTAACACTGCCTCGGTACAGCTGGAGAAACTGGCTACTAACACAGCAGTAGAGCGACATGTCATGAGCCAGACCATCAATGGTATTACTGCTGAAATGCTGACAATCCACACTGTGGCCCTCCAAAATGGACTAGTTTTCGACTTTCTCTTGTCTAACAGAGGTGACACTTATTCCATTATTAGCTGGTATGTTACATGCACATCCCTGATGTCAATAGCTGACAATTTCTGATAAATCTGTCACAGAGTTTCAGAGACTCTACATTACTGAAATTCGGTAAGATTTATGTTGTCCTGCACAGCACAAAGAGGAGGTAGTGTTGAATTTGTGGCTAAAGCCTCAAGCAATTGTAGTCAAATAAGAGATTTGAAGTGCAACCACCAGAGACACCCCTTCTTACTGCAGATGAGATGGGCTGGGGTGACTGTGGCAATGTGTACTTAAACCAAATGAATTAGACCTCCGTAGTGAGACCTTTCCAGGAAGATCTTTTTAAAACTTAGCATCCCTTAACACTGGCAAATAAGATAACAATAACAGAAGGATGTGAATCATGCCCAGCAACTAAGGTACTATTGTCTTTACTAACTTCAAAATATCACCGGCTGTCTGCTTGGAGTTTTTACTTCCATTGTGAAATGTGACTAATCTTACAAGTAAGGAATTCAGACGTATACAATTCACAATGATCAATATCCATAACTGATAAGCCAATTTGGTATAAAAGTAGAAGCTTTCTGTTTGGACTTTAGAATAGTGTTGGTAGCATGCTGTCCGCCTTGTGCGCAAGTAAAATAAAAAAAAATGCTTGAGACAAAAGAATGCCTGTATTCTGGGCCCAGTTATACTAGTTATATTTTATTGGCAACAACAGTTACTTCGACAATAGTCTGTCAAGTGCTATTTCAACATCACAACAAGCACAGTAATATTGATTTATGTTTAGCCAGCTGCACTTACCAGATAAGAGCATGGCATTTATTCACATCTTGCATTATTATGATTAAATGTCAATTAGCATCTGGTTTAAAGTAGATCTGCTGCCTAAATGTTACAGATCAGAAATATTAGAAGCCATAGTGACAGCACCTGGTTTAAGATGAATTAACATTCATTGCATTTCTAGCCAAAGAAAACACACTTATGTCAATGCTAGACTTGACAACCTCACAGCCAAAGTGCCCCCAGCTTAAGCACATTGCTTGCTCCATTGTTAACAAATACTTTTCTTGCCAATAAATACTGGCAGACTGGAATATCTATAACTTATAATTTATACAATGGCTAAAGTATTGTGATGATATATTTTTAAGTAGGTCCTTTGATAAACGTACATGCTACAATCACTTGGCACTGACAGAAAGCAATAATGCAAAAAGCATCAAACATATCTTCTGATTCCCTTTTTTCCATGCAGGTTCCAGAAAGGTTTGTGCTTGAATAAATGCTCTCTTCATAGAGAAACTTTTACAGAAAAAGACACTTAAATAAATCCCTGCTTTTCTGTTGTCTTCTGAACAATGTAAAACAGTACAGTCATCTGTCTTTGAAAATCCAAAACAAAAGCTGTAATGCTGGAAATCTGAAATAAAAGAACATAAAATACAGGAAATCCACAGCAGGTCATGCAGCATCTCTGAAATGAGAAAGGCACAGTAATCTGTCTTTTAGAATCAACAATGTGTCTTCAGCATGCAATGTTAATGTCATTTTTTTAACCTGGTGAATATTTCCTATATTTTTGACATTTTTCTATTAAGTTGGATCACATTCCTGAAGAAAATCTGTTGACAGACACAATACTGTAAAAAAAACACAAAAAGTACCATGGAAGCAAGTGTTCTGGATTACAAATGTCTTTTGGAATTTTTATGTGTCATATTCTGACAGAATGATTTAAATAAAGTAATATTCTAATACAATATTTCAAGAATCATTGTACTCTTGAAGATCAATATTTAATAAAATAAGATTTCCTGTCAATCTCTGGAGATACATATTAATGAGAAGCAATCTCATTAATTAATAAAATTGATCTATTTGTAATAGTCCAGGTATTCAAAAAGAGTATTTCATAGCTTTAATGAAGGTGTTGAAATATACAGCATGTCTTTAGCTAATAGGCATATTTGTTATGCAATATCAGTTCAATTATTCAATGCATGCTCCCTTTGGCTGTTTTAAGATCTAGCATCTTGTTATCAAGACAGCAGCTATTAGTGACTAAATAAATTGTTCCCAAAATAGAAGAAAATAAGTATGACACATCATTATAAATAATCTTTTATTTTTGCAAGCAAGTATTAAGACACAAAATTGATATAGATCACCTAAGGTTCAGCAATCTGGAGAGTACAGCACCTTTAGAGAGAAGCAACTCTATTATTGCCTTGGCTGAGTGAGATACTACCAGCTGTGCAATGTCCTTTTGGACTGGAAATTTAACCACAAGCATGAGGAAAGTTGAATGGAACCAATTAGTGGACCTGTAATCTCAGTGATGTATGTTGCAAAGAACTGAAGAGAGAACAGAACAAATCACGGTGTATAACCTGGTGCTTGTTCTCTTCAAAGAGCAAAACAAATCAAGCAATCTACAGTACACAGCTGGCTTTGAACCGGCGTGCAAAATGTCACCATGTACATGTGCAATGACAGCAGTCCTGATGTAGGCATCGTGACAAATATACAGAGAGAGGCAACAAAAGAGCAATCAAAAAAGGGACTCCAATAATGAAGTAGCTTTCAAGGATCGACATTAATAAGGGTACAAAATAATCCATTGCTCTTTTGCTACCCTTCTGGAATATCATGACCAATCAATCTTAATAGGCCGGCAATTATACCATTGCATTTGATTGTTGAAATTCAAAGGATTCAAAGATTAAAAGTACATTTATTATCACAGTATGTATGACATATACTACCCTCAGATTTGTCTTCCCTCAGACAGCCACGGATCAAAGAAAACAATGGAAATCGTTCAAAGAAAAACATCACCACCCCCCACACACAAAAAACAAATTGCGTGAATGGCAACAAGATCAACCCCCTCCCCCCTGAGCAAAAAATAAATTGAGCAAACAGCAATAAGGAAGAAAGAGTGAAGGACATAAAATATAAAACACAAAATTTAAGGAGTCCATATTCAGCTTAGCTTAAGCAGGCCGCCCTGATGCAAAGTCACTGAAAATAGCAACAGAAAAAGGGGTGATCAGAAATGCATTTTAATGTGAACTACAGTCCAATCCACAAACCGCAGAGCCAGAATTTCAACACCATTGTACAACACCATAAAGGGAAAGTGAGAGATCATTCTAGAGATCTTCCCTTGGGAGCAGTAAGCGAATGGGAGAGAAGGTCCACCACAAGCAGGCATAGATGGGTCTGAACACTCGCTTGCCTTCTTCACTCATTTCATATTTTCAATCTTCTTCAATGATTTAATCAATGAGATCGGTGAGAAATGGAATTGATCATGGCCTCACACCCTGTCTCTTGACCTCAAAGCTACTCACCTCCTGGAATCTTCTCAGAGACAGTAAAGCAACAGATTACACAATCGACCCAAAAAATACACCATCGAATTGTAGGTCTCAGGCTCCAACACTACCAGAACAACATTTGAAAGAGAAAGAAGATTATAAAAGAAGTGAAAGATGAATCACTCCAGAGCATTTGTATCATGTATCAAAGAATTTCAGAATTCAAAGTAAATTTTCCCACAAAAAGTTTAAAATCATGGCTTTGCTGAGACAATTTTCTATTATTTGAAGTAATAGCTAGCTTCATGCAACACAACGATGGTCGCCCGTGTCACTCGCTATATGACAATCAGTATAGAGAAGGAGGAAGAGGGGAAACATGGGTAGACGAGATGGTGGACAAGAAGAAGGCCAAAGGAGGTAATGTAGGTAGTCCTTCTTCATAGGTTATCTATGACTACAAATAATGAAGGAGCAAATGGAGGTGAAGCTGATTCGAAGGATGACATGCACTGGTGTATCACAAAGCCAGAACACGACAAGTTCAAGACATGATCACAGATGGAGTTGGTATCACTGTCGCTGTTGGAGAGAATGATTTGAAGAGGAGTAAGTGTGGAAGAGCTTCGATGTCCATCCACCTAACCCAGGTGCGAGGTTGAATCGCTCGAAGCGCTGAGCCGATTTGCTGAGACTGAGAATGGCTTTGGGCTGTGCGGCCTAAGCATGGGGTTGTGCTGGGATCCAGATCCTAGAGCAAGGTGCTACACAGTGCTTGGACAATTTCAACTCCAATCCAGATAGATTGGGAAGCCTGAGTGTCAGGACCAAAGGAGAATGTCAGACTGATTTCGCTCGTTCTCTCTCAGTGTTCATTCCTCTCTCTGTGGCCCCGTGTCTGAGAACTGCTCTGGTGGCTGTCGTCCCTGTGAGTTTTGTAGTGATTCTCCCCCAGTAATATAGTGAACTGAGATCAGGGCTTGGGCCTACTCTGGCTGCTCTGGGGAGTGATATCTAAGGACTCAATCTGGTTCAGATTGCTGTCATTTGCTCCAATTGTTTGCATGATGTGTGTGTGTGTGTGTTTTTTCCCCTATTTCTCGGCACAACAGTTATAGTCTTTTTTTTAATTGAGTTACTTGCGTTCCTTGCCTTATGGCTGTCTGTGAGCATATAAAGTTCAAGGTGTATAATTTATGCATTCTTTGAAAATAAATGTACTTTGAATAAACAATTTGCCCAAGGGCAGTATCATTGACCATAATCACTATTTCCAGTTCTACTACTCCTAGTACACTGAACATCGATCACCTACCCCCACCCCCAAACACCCATCACTCAACAAGACTGGTCACAACGCAAAAAATAAAAGAGAAACAAAACATTACAAAGCAAATTTATGGAGGAAGTAATGTGGTTTGCAGTACGTGGAATGTGAGAATGTGAGGGCAAGCATATGAAGGTTAGATATGTTCTGATCAATAGAGGTTATTAGTACGGTGAGTGATGAAAATGTGATGCATTGAGCACTGTGTCAGGTTCTCATGTGCATCTGGGAACCCACAGCCTTTCAATGTTAATTCACTGACTGCAACTGCTCATACAGAGTTATTGAACAGCTTGCTACAGTGTATCAGGGTTTGAATCCTAACCTTGATTATCATTGTTATCTTTCTGACATGCTCATGATTCCATGTGGGAGAAGATGCTATATCTCTTTCGCATGCCTTTCACTTGGATGTCCCAACAGTCCGAAGAAAACTTTCTCGCACATGATTCCACTCTCCATTGTTTCCCAGGTGAGATTCAGCTCCAGTCACAGATCTCTTTCAGTTTAAGCACTGCGGTCTGACATTCAGCAGAGCAGATGAGCTGTAACTAGCTTTACAGCACTGGTCTTCTGTTGATCTATCCAGTCAAACAAACAAGCTGTTTAACATGGCTGGATTCTGAATTCATGACCTGTGCACATACTGTGTCTTGTGAAGAGTGTCCATCATTAATACATATTGCCCATTGCCTGCAGTGCCAGATAGCATACATCATCAAAATCGTTCAGCTAATTACAGACAGTACCTCAAAGAGCAATAAGCCGTGAGAAGCACCAGCAATTCAACTACTGCCATTAATTTAGGACAGCATCATGGTTCAGAAATGCAGCAAGCTGTATGCATCCCATCCAATTCAAAACTGCCAGCCAATCTCTGCCTCAGAAACATAGACAAGGCTTGCAAAGAGGTGATGCGCCATAGTAAATCATACTGAGAGGGATTATGTAATCTGCATTCAAACACTTAAGTAAATCTGTCTGCTTTCCTTCTTTCCCTGAGGAATTAAGTTGGCTGTTGTGCACAGAATAGAGGTGCATATCCTAGAAAAGAATGCTCCTCAAAAAAAACCCAAGGTTAGCAATAGCAGGTCCATAAAATGACCTAATATTATGCCTCTGTTCCTTTCCTTACTATTACTGTTACTAGTCAGATAAGAGTTACTTAAACAGAACAGCTTAAACACTCACACTGATATACATATGGATTAAAATTGACCTGCATTTTAGACAAAATTTTGTTGAAGTAGAGGAGAGAGGATTTCAAGCAGCTGCATTGGTTGGTTTAGTAATACTATTATAAGAGTCAATTCAAACTAGAAGTGCATCTAAAGCCTTTTCACAGATCTTGTTCTGAAGAAATAAAGTCAGTCTGGATCAATTAGTGAAATTTTTGATAATAAGGAAAAACTTTAAACATTGGAATTCAATTCCAAATTTCTATGTCGACTTAACTTCCACTCAGCTTCAAATCACCTGTAAAATCCAACAAACCAAGCTTTTGATGTCATGTTTAAACACGATGACACCTTGAATCACCTGACGGAAGATTTTTCTTGAAAACGCCTCTGTGGTGTCAGTGTAAGTGCATTGGCAGTGCATTTTATACCCTAGTGAATTTTCATTTATTTTGACATCTTATATTGTCATTCAAAGCCATTTTCATTCACACTTCTTAATTAGGAACTTTTTCATCAAACTCATGAAAAGGTTATGTATTTGTTACTGAGTAATTTTGTATCTATCAGGTGTTTTAGAATGGCGGACTCATAAAGCAACCGGAACAGGTCATATTGCCAATGATATCAACTTTATCTACATTACCTCCTCCTGCAGCAGCTGATGTAAAGTCTTCTTAATCTTGGTTATTGAAGAACTCATACAGATAATTCCTAAATTTGTTGAAAGTACCTGCTTCCAGTACCCATTGGCAGAGAGATCCAGACTGGGAAGATTCTCTGGCTCAGTGTGAACCAGATTCCAAAGAATCTCTGGCTCATTGTATTCAAGATTGGGAAAATTCTCCAGATCGGTGTATTCCAGATTCCGAAGACATTTATTCCATGGATCTCCTATAAACATTCTGTCACATAGCTTAAACCCATATCTCCAAGTTTCAGTCATCACTACAATGTGGAACATATTTTATCATCTACCCAATCTATTGCAACATCTTATATTCAGTCTGAGTAGTGTCCAACTTGCTTCCATGAATTTCATTTTCTTCTTTTGGTAAAACAAACTTTTCTCTCCCCTTCCACTCAGCTTCTATTCCCCACTCTACCCTTTTATCTTTCGTTACCTGCCTATTTCTTCCCCCTGGGCCCCTCCTCCTTCACTTCCTCCCATGGTCCACTCTCTCCTATCAGATTCCTTCTTCTCCAGCCCTCTTTACCTTCACCTATCAGCTTCTAGCTAGCTTCTTTACACTCCCCCCCCCACCCGCACCAGTTAATTCGGAGACCTTTGCCCTTCCTTTTCAGTCCTGAAGAAGGGTGTCAGCCTGAAATGGTAACTGCTTATTTATTTCCATAGATTAGGTAGCACATACAAAATTATTAGAGACAATGTCCACAATGTAATATATTACTCAAGACAGGCATGCAAACAAAGATCAATTGATGATAGCGATTTTTTTTGCTCCAGAACTACTGTTTACTATATAAAATCATAGTGCTATGTGACAGAACATTAAGAATCTCTAATCCACTATCTGTAGGATGGATGCTGATCTACTGTAAAAACTACATTTATTAAGATTTGCATTTGGTTCAGTGAGCGTTGCTTAATAAAAAGTAAAATACAGATGTATTTATTCTGGTACATTTTAAATTTAATTTGAAAATGTAGGAATCAGCTCACAAAACCCTATTTAATTTATCTCCGGTGACCAATGTCAAATTTCACCATTATACCTCACCCATTTCCCTTCATTATAATATTCTCTCTCTCTCTCTCTCTCTCTCTCTCTCTCTCTCTCTCTCTCTTTCTCTCTCCCTCTCCCTCTCCCTCTCTCACCCATGGGTATGAAAGTTTGTCAAATCAAAATCCTTGTGAAGTTTACTGAAAGACGATAAATTCCAGAGGTGGGTATATTTACTTAATTTGTGCAGATTTCTAATGTAACCTTTTCTACTGTATGAAGCTGGTAAATGGGTTACATTACTGGAACTGAACAGGTTGGATATCAAGGATTGCCCAAAGGGCAATTGCATCTTCCTTTTTCACTGTGCACGTTGAAATATCAATATTCAACCTCAATAATCCTGGACTCTATGTTAAGAGATCCAATGTAATGTGATCAATGGAACAATTTCTCTACAAGTTGCATTCCAGATATAGAAGTGGAGTGAATGAAGTACGTTCAAGACTAAAAGCACTCTAGTGTTATAAGCTAAGATGGAATTGTGATTCCTTGCTAAGTAGTTATTTGGTTGGTGAAAAATTATATCTCATGTTGCAGTAATTCTTCCATTAAAATAATAAGTAATACTTTAGAGAAAATAGTATATTTTGTGCTATGATATTTTCTTTTAGTTGAAAGTTGGTCATAAGTGACTATCAGTGATGAATCTATATAATGAAACTAAACAGAGTGTAAGAATATAAGAGCAGAATAGGCCATTCAGCTTCTCATGCCTATTCTACCATTCACAGAGATAATGGAATTCCACATGACATTTTCTGGTCATTGATTTCAGGAAATATGGCAGAACATTTACCCCTATATCTATCAATGGTGCTGAGTACAGACAGCTTCAAATTCCTAAGTGCAAATATCACCCAGAACTTGCTTAGGTCCAGACACATGGACAATGCAAACAAGAAAGCAAAGCAGTACCTTTATTTTCACAGAAGGCTAATGAAGTTTGGCAAGTCCTGATTGACTCACAACAAGTTTTACAGATGCTCCTTAGAAAACATCATAACCGCACATATCACTGCTTGGTATAGTAATTGCTCTGCTCAAGACAGCAAGAAATTATAGAAGGATGTGGGCACAATTCAGCCCATCACGAAAACCAGCTTCAGCTCCATAGAGTCACAGAGAGATACACCCTTTCAGCCCATGTCAACCAACATGCCCCATTTAGGTATCCCTATATGTCAGTATTTGGTCCAAAATCTTCTATACCTTTCCAATATTTATATCTGTCTGTCTTGTAAAAGTCATTATTATGCTTACATCAATCACTTAATTTGGTAGCTGATTTCACATAGATACCACCCTTGTGTTAAAAAGTTGCCATTCAAGTTCCCCTGAATCTTTCTTCTTTCACTTTAAACCCTCTGATCTTGACTCCCCACCTCTGGGAAAAGTACTGAGTACATTTACCCTACCTATTCCGCTTATTATTTTATGCAACTAAATAAGATCACCTCTCAATCTCCTAAACTATAAGGGATAAAGTCCTAACATGTTTGCCTTCTCCCTATAACTCAGTCCTCCAAGTCCTGGCAGCTATCTTGTAAATCTTCTCTGCACTAATTTCAATTTAATTACATCTTTTCTGTAGCAGAGCCAAGAAAATTTAAGATAATACTTTAAGTATGGCTTCCCCAGCATGCTGCACAACTGCACCATGATCTCCCACCTTTTATCACCCATGACTTATCAAGGCCTGCATTCCAAAAACCATCTTTATCACTCTGTCTACCAAAGATTTCCCTTTCAATCAACCATGTACTTGTACTTTGTTCTACAAAACTCCAAGGACCCTACTGTTTACTGTGAAATTTCCACCTGGAATTGAAACAACCTACATTTATCTGATTAAAATCCATTTGGCATTCCTTGCTGTACTTACTCAGCTGATCAAGATCCCCTTGCAATTTTTCATGACTTTCTTCATTGTCCATATCTGTAAACAAAGACCACTCCCATCCCTGTCATTCACTCTTCTTCCCTCAAGCAGAAAATACAAAAGCTTGAAATAACACACTGTCAGTTTCAAGAACAGCTTCTGTACTACTGTTCTACAACTCTTAAATGGATGATAAAGATGAACTGTAAGTTTCACAGTTTACCTTATTCTGTCACTTGCACTTAAATGGACTATATGCACTGCACTTACTTTGAACTGGAATTGTAGCACTGCATTCTGCATTTTAATATTGTTCCCTTTTTGTTCTACATCAATATGTACAATGTCCTGTGTATGTTACTCAAAATGGCCTCTTTGGTTTGTTACAAGTAGGAATGCTTCTTTGTCGGATAAGTGTTTCTCTCGCCGTTGTTTCACTTTAGAATGGCTGATATGGTAATTGTATTCATTTGTTAATCAATGGGGAATGTTATTGTGTCTTGTGATGCTGGGAACTTGGGGGAGGGGTTTTTGCGGGTTTTTGGTGGGAGGAGGAGGCCGAGGAAGACGCCGAGGAAGGTGGACGTGTGCTGGACTGCTCGTAAGACCACTGGGGTGGTCCCAGGTGCGACGGCCGGATGGGTCAATTGGTTCGTTGATTGAGCTCCAACGAGTGCACTAAACAGACTGAACTTTGATAAGTTGGCGCCTTTTGTTTTTTTTCCTTGTATATGTATATATATATATATATATATATATATATATACATTGTATTGCCTACTACTCTTTTAATTTTAGTAAACTCTTTAAAGTGTATTTCATAACGATATTTGTTGTGGGTTTGATACTGTTGGCGGGCGCGAGGCATAAAACTCGATTCTCACAGCACCTGTGTGTACGGGAGGTGGGTTGGTGAGTGGCTGGATCTCCTTTTTCCCCTAGACATATACCAGCCTGTTGGGTAAGTGTTACAAATATATTTATGTTTTATAATGATTTGTATGGATGGCATGCAAAACCACATCTTTCACTATCTCAGTTCATGTGACAATAGTAAACTATTGGCAATTCTCAGTGCAAGTCACTATATTCCATATGTTTTGATCTTGTAGATTAATCTTCATTAGGCACCCCTTGAAAATGATGATGATGTCGACTCAGGCCTGAGAAGCCAGCGTCGGGTATTTTCATGCCTTTCCAGGCGCGGAATGAAAGACTATGTGGCGCGCCACTCTTCACACAGACATTTTGCAGTATTATTCTTCATTTTATGAGGTTGAGTTGCGAGATCTACACTCAACCCGGCATGGATAGAAAGCACACTTGGGAACGGCTCGACTGGATTCGAACCCGGGAACCTCTGTTCTGGAGTTTGGCACTGATGTCACTGTGCCACTAGCCGAACCCCTTGAAAAGCCAGAACTATTACATCCACTAGTTTATTCTTTCTCTTAGTTGTCTCCACACAGAAAAAACAAGTTGTAGTAGACTAGCCAAATGAGATTTTCGTTTTATAGACCTGATTTTGCTCAGTCTCATTATTCTTTTTCAAGTATTCTGATATTGCAGCCTTCATTTCAGATTCCATCATTGTCCCTGTCACTAATATTAGCCTAATAGTTAGGAAGTCCCTGTTCTTTTCTTCTTTCCTTTTTAAGTTGTGGCATTATGTTTACAATTCTTCAATCCATAGGAACATTTCAAGAAACTGTTGAATGTTAGCAAATACTCGCCAGAGGACCCATTAATTCTAAAGCCAAAAATCTAACAGGTAAACTACTGGGTCCTTGAGATTTATCAGCTTTCAGTTTCACCATTTTCTTCCGAATACATTGACTAATATCTCATTCTTTTGAGACATCATTCTTCTTAGACCCTTGATGCTTCAATACATCTGGTAGCTTTGTGTGTATTTTTCAGTGTTGACAGATGGAAAATAATTGTTTAGTTTCTCTGTCATTTTCTATTTCCTCATTATAAACTCTCCATCTCTATATGTAAGGAGGGTACATTTGTCCTCACTAAATTTTCCCTTTCTAGACTGGAGTTCAAGACTCTCATTCTGGAAATGCCATTTAAAATGTCCTATTCCTGATCCTTTTTTTAAAGCACTAGATCTTTCGATCTATTCTACACTCTAAAGCTGTAGATTGTATTCATTGGTAAGTGAAAGTAAAAAAATGTACTCCATATTTACGTGCTGGGAACAGAAATGGGAGACATCTAGAGAGCACAGGATAGTTCTTTCATGGTGTGCTTCCTCTTGGTGCTGTTGCAAGGACGTGGCTGGGGTCACACCCAAGTGCAGGACACAGGCGCGGAGACAGAGTTGAGAGGCGTTAGCACCATAGCGAGCATGGAATAAGTATGCAAGAGAGTCTTTATGCGGAGATCAGGCTCATGAAATCATGAAATCCAGGAAACAATGCAGAACTTAGAACTGACTGTCTTAAAGGATCATGACCGAGGTTAGTCATACAAGAGTCAACCAATGAACTGGCAGCTCCTTGTCATGATTCCAGAGTTTTTAATCCACATTTACTGATGGAAGGCAGGTGTGCTTAATTAGTGGATCTGGTGTTACGTACCCCGTAACTGGGTTTACAGACCAGCAGAAATAGAAGACTGGAGTCTGGTGGTACCAAAAAAACTATTTATTAGTAAACTACACAATACAGTATCAAAAATGCAAATATACATATAAAACAGGTTAGCAATAATAAACATGGAAGTGTAGGAAAAATAATGAACAATAATAACCAAGCTCAATCAATGCCTAGGAGGAAATGAATTGTCATAGAAGAATATAAATCTCAGTTCAGTTCATGTGTGCTGAGGTAGTTGTGGTTGCTGTATTGTAATTTATTGGAGAGAGAGAGAGAGTGAACGAGCAAGAGATTGAGCAGTTGCAGCCAGCAAACCTTCTGTTGTATTCTGATTCCGCCACATCGTTGTGGTTATTCAGTTATGACCTTCCGTTCTCAGCCAGACCGTTCTTCCATGGTGGACTCGTCACTCTGGCATGAGTGGACACCCACGCAAGTCCCCACTAGTCCTGCTGTCACACTGTGAGCTTTGTGACTGATCTCCTGATTCGGTCCTCAAAGACCCCACCTTCCTGTGGGTACACAACACTCAGACAGTGTCCACTGGTGTGTCTGAGGGTTGTCTCCCGACACCTGTCTTTTATCCCCACTGATGGGGTATCAGCCATCCATCAACTCAAAATGACTATGGACATCAAATCAGGCCACTCCTGCTGTCTCCTTAGGAATGTTAATGAGCAAAGTAACGTTCTTGTAGCAAAAGGTAAACAATCCAGGAAGCCATAATACATAAATCAACTGTGTCTCTCTCTCTCTTATCTGTAGCAGATGTTCCTGCCTCTGTGCATTATCTCGCTCTCTCAGTAGCAGCATAGTTCATAGCAATAGTTCATAGTTCTCGGGGGGGGGGGGACGGTTAACTCTTCACCCCATTTCCATCAGATCTGTTCAGCACACATAACACTGGGAATGAAAGGATATTAAACGAGGGGATTGAGCCCAATTACTGAGGTAGTAGCAAGGTGGTGCATTGCCTGATGGGACCATGACAGGTGATACATTTGTTGACATTTTGTGAAGTGCTTGCATTAAAAAAGCCATTGAATGAGTAAATATATTTTACAAAATTAATAATCCTACTTCTTAGACTATACAATCACAAGACATAGGAGGAGATTTAGACCATTCAGCCCATTGAGTCTGCTCCACCGTTACATAATGGCTGAATTATTGACACTCTCAGCCCCTTTCTCCTGTCTTCTCCCCATAACTTTTGACACCCTTACTAAACAAGAACCTATCAAATTCTACTTTAAATATACCCACTAATTTGGCCTCCACAGTCATCTGTGGCAATGTATCCCACTGATTAACCATTTACCACCAAAGAAATTCCACCTCATCTATGTTCTCTGTTTCTATCAGTCTAATTGCTACTCATGCTCATTTAGAATTAATCTTAGATGTATAAATACACTACTGAAATTATGCATGGATATAACTTGGGTTGAGGATGCTCCTTAATCTAATGATGCAAGGTATGACTGACTGAAGTCTGTGTGTTCCTTTAGTGATATATACTGTATGATTTGTGCAGTTACATATGTATGGGTGGTTGATAGTGGTTCTTCTCTAAAACAGCAATGGTATTTGGTCTTTGTGGGACTACGTCAGTGGCCTGACCTTTGTCAAACACTAATTTGGTGTTTCTCTGTACGTGCTGTATCTGCAGACATGTGCACTCTTTAGATTTGAAGAAAATATTTACCATTGTGAAACTCAACTTCAGTATTTTACTTAAGTTGAGATATAGCATGTGGATAATGATGAAAACTATCTCTGAAGTCACATAGAACTCAAGAGAAATGCTTGTATAAAAATAAGGGAGAAAAGAACGAAAATCAACAACTGATGGCTTTGAAAACAATATAATCAGGGAAGATTAATGCCCATAATCAGCTGAATTGCAGCATATGATTTTCAAATTTAAATTTGGTGGTCTATCACATTAATAATTTACTGTAAAGAACATTGATGATGAGAATAAACAGATAACTGCCCTAATTGGTTCTGTAGTTGTCCTTCCTTAAACCCACTGAGCATCATGCTGCTTTAGGGGATTACAAACATGAGAAAACCTGCAGATGATGGAAATCCATAGCAACACACACAAAATGCCGGAGGAACTCAGCAGGTCAGGGTTCATCTATGGAAAAGAGTAAACAGTTGGCCTTTGGGCCAAGACTCATCAGGATGGAGAAAGAAGGGGTGAGATGTCGGAATTAAAATGTGGGAGGAAGGGAAAGAGGTTAGCTGAAAGGTTATAGGTGAAAATAGGTGGGTGGGAAAGGTCAAGGACTGAAGAAGAAAGTAACTGTTAGGAAAGGAGCATGGGAAGGGAACAGAACATAGGAGAAAGGGAAGGAAGAGGGGATCCAAGGGGAAGTAGTAGGTAGGTGAGAAGCAAATGTCAGAGAGGGGAATCGGGGGGGGGGGGGAAGTTTGTTCACTGGAAGGAGAAATTGATCTGCATGCCATCGTCAACTATCACCTTCCAGCTAGCCTCTCTCCCCTTCCCATACTTTTTAATTCAGGCATCTCACCCCTTCCCCCTCAGCCTTGAAGATGTACCTCAACCCAAAACATCGACTGTTTACTCTTTTGCATAGATGCTGACTGACTTGCTAATTTCCTCCAGCATTTTGTGTGCGTTGGTTTAGGGGATTGTCATTTATCTCTGTCTAGGTCAGGGGATCCCAAACTTGGGGACCCCTTCCTTAATGATATTGGTCCATGTCATAAAAGAGACTGGGAACACCTGGTCTAGATCATTGATATGTACCATTTTGTTCTCTGTTTAGATCTATGTTTGTAATCATACTCACTCGGTATGCTTGAAAGAACAAAATAGTCGTGCCTTCTTCTCACGACTACCATTCATACTACCCTGAGTTGATTCTACAATCTACACACACCCCTTCACAGATTCTTAATGTTTTTATTTACAATTTGTCTTCCTTTGCACAATGGTTTGTCAGTCTTTAGCAATACACGCAAAATGCAGAAGGAACACACCAAGTCAGGCTGTCTCAATGGAAATGAATAAACAGCCCACTTTTTGTGCCAGCACCCTTCTTCAGGACTGAAATAAAGAAAGGGGAAGATGTCGGAATAAAAAAAGTAGCAGGAGGGGAAGGAGGATAGCTGGAAGGTGAGAGGTGAGGGTGGGGAAGGTTAAGGAATGGAGAAAAGGGAACTTAATAGGAGAGGAGAGTGGACCATAGGAGAAAGAGTAGGAGGAGGGGAGTCAAGAGGAAGGGATAAGCTGGTGAGAAGAGGTAAAAGGCAAGAGTGGGGAATAGAAGAGGAGAGGGGAAGAGAGAAGAAACATTACCAGAAGGAGAAGTCAATATTCATGCCATGAGGTTGAAGGCTACCCAGATAGAACATAAGATGTTATCGGTCTTTACTTGTTTACACACACACACACACACACACACACATATATAGTAAGATTCTATTGTATTTCTTTTATCCTGTAAATGCCTGCAAGAAAATGAATCGCAAGGTAGCTTATCATAGATGTACTTTGATGATAAATTTACTTTGAGCTCAAAGGATAAGTCAGAGTCTCTATTTTTTGCTTGCTAAGATATAAGCAGTGCACTAAAGTTCCCAGGCAGAATGTTTATCTGACCATTAAACCACACTCTTTTAGCTTAGCTTTATATCTAGAGTGCAAGCTATACAAGTTCAAATTGTTCTGTTAGCTCACAAACCGAGTATCTGTAGTTTATAAGTGGCATTTAAGAGGCCTGAGCAGCTGGGAAGCTGAAGATAAAACAATTCTTTGGTCACACAGCAGATTTATTTTCATGTTTGAAATGCTAATTGGCTACCTGCATCAAAGAAGATGAAATGTGTATATGGAAAGATAATCCATTATATTAAAAAAACACAGTACTTGAAAAGACCTTTAAAAACACATGGGTAAATAAATTAACTCTAGACATAAGCGTTATTTATTTCAAGAACACAATCAAGTAGCACTGAGATAATTAAGTGCTTAGATGTTAACTTATGGAAATAATTCCCCCAAGGGCAATCTCAGAATAAAATAGCATATCAATCACAGTATTAATCAAGTGGAAATCTTCTTCTACTTCGGCAGATTTTCAGCATACAGCTTGAGTTACTTCTCATGCATTTCAGTGGCTCCCAGACAGCAGATACAGACTCAGCAAAGGGTGGGATAAGAGGAACAAATGGCCCAATACTGCTTCCATACCTTATGTGGAAGGAAGCTCTGCAGCCAAACAAAGGAGTTTTTGAGGCAGTTTCCAGTTTCCTCTGATTATGAAGGCAGACTAATATTCCCGACTCACTTTTTTCCTTTTCAATTAATTTTTATGTTTTGGAGTTAACAAAACACAATTGAATCGTGGCCAGGAATGAAACTGACGTGAACAAAATTGCAACATCTAAACAGAAAATCTGTGTATCATTGTGGCAAGAGCTCACATACACTAGACCAATTCAAGTTTAAAGATGTTGCAGAAAATGTGACAAAGTAGAACACAAGCAAACAACATGCTGGACAGACAAAAATATCTACACTGCACAGGGAAGAGATAAAGATAAAACAAGCTGAAGTTTCAAAAAGAGCAGTAATCTTCATGTTTTTGAAAAAAATTCTGATAATGATGATAGTGACACAGAACTGCTTAGCCTTATGATTTACCATGTGAAAACTAACAGGAGTCAAGCAATATTTCAGTCATTCCATAAAATGAGTTTGAATGGCATTTCAAAAATAGTAAACTAAAGTCTGCAGATATCCAACTGAGAAATTATACTGGTGAAAAGATAACTCCTGTGGGAATGACATTTGTAACAGTGAAATGCAACAACCAACAAGCCCCTTTTGGTTTATATATGGTAAAAACAGAAGGGCCAATATTGTGGGATCATGCTTGGTTGAAACAACTACAACTTGATTGGAGATCCATCCACATCCTCTGCAAATGAGTCTTCTGAATACAAATTAAGAAAGGTGCTGGTTGATGCCACAGCAGTGTTCAAGAATGGCATTGGAGAGCTCAAACATATCAAGGGTAAGATCGCGTTAAATGTAAAGGCCAACTCAAGTTTTACAAAGCCCATCCATTTCCTTACATCATCCATGATGAAGCAACCAGTGAACTAGATCACATTAATGCTAAAGGAATTATTTCCAAGGCTGAGTATAGCCAATGGGCAATGGTAGTGGTCCCAGTAGCCAAGAAGAATGGGTACTTCATGATCTGTGGTGATTTTAAGGTCAAAATTAATCCAGTACTAAAAGTAGATCAATTCCCTCTGACCAGGATAGAGGATGTGTTTGCAAAATTCATTGGAGAAAAATACTTCTGCAAAGGGCACTTAGCTGAGGCCTCCCTACAGATGGAGATAGATGATGAGTCCAAAGTGTTCCTTAGCATAAACACTCAGGAAGGGCTTAATCACTATAATGTGCTTATTATTGGAGTAGCATCTGCCTGTATCTGCACTCTGGTTCTAAGCTATGGACTAGGTGCTGCAAGGCTCAGTTTTAACTAAATGAAAACATTGTTACTGGTAAGAACGACAAGGAATATCTCCAAAGTCTGAAAACAGTTTAAAAGTGATTAGGAGATTATGGGCTTAGAGCACAATGTAACAGGTGTGAATTCTTTAAACCAAGTATTACTTATGGTGATCACAGAATCAACGGACAGGGTATCACAGCTAGACAGGGTTGTAAAGAAGGCTTTTGGCATCCTGGCATTCATAAATCAAAGTATTGAGTATAGGAGTTGGGATATTACGATGAGGTTGTATAAGATATTGGTGAGGCCAACTTTGGAGTATTGTGTGCAGTTCTGGTCACCTAACTATATGAAGGATATCAGTAAAATTGAAAGAGTGCAGAGGAAGTTTACTAGGATGTTGTCGGGTCTTCAGGAGTTAAATTACAGGGAAAGATTGAACAGGTTAGGACTTTATTACTTGGAGCATAGAAGAATGAGGGGGGATTTGATAGAGGTTTACAAAATTATGAGGAGTATAGACAGAGTAAATGTGAGTAGGCTCTTTCCACTTAGATTAGGAGAGATAAATATGAGAGGACATGGCTTTAGGGAGAAAGGGGAAAGGTTTAGGGGGAGCATTAGGAGGAACTTCTTCACTCAGAGACTGGTGGGAGTGTGAAATGAGCTGCCATCTGACATGGTAAATGCGGGCTCAATCTTAAGTTTTAAGAATAAATTGGATAGATACATAGAGGTCTGGAGGGTTATGGACTGAGTGCAGGTCAATGGGACTAGCGGAATAAAGTTTCAGCACAGACAAGAACGGACGAATGGCCTGTTTTCTGTGTTTTAGTGTTCTATGGTTCTGTGATTATACAAGTGTTATCAAATTCAAACAGTGCTGCATGCTTCAAGTCCAAAGGACATGCCACAGTTGTAGTCCTTTTTAGGATTTGTCAATTACCAAAAGCAGGTCCTGCAAAACCTCGCTACAGTGCTCCCTTCTTTAAACTCATTATTACAGATCAAAAGGTAACGATACACACAAAGCAGTGTGACATGGATTTCCGGAAGGTAAAGGAAATATGATGTCAAATGCACATTATGATCCATATTATCCAGTGAAGCTTGCCATGCACTGTTCAGGATACCAAATCGTCCACAAGAAAAGTGTTTGTGCTTGTCAGCATTACATCCTGGAGTGCCAGAGTCAAGTCCTACAACCCTCTCAGTTGGAGCCCCAAGAATCTGAGATTGTTTCACAGCCACAACTCTCACCTGCCAAACAAAGTGACGTCCCCTGACAGGAAAGGCATTATCCCACAAGAGTAAGAAATCCTACACAGTGATTAACTCTTCAGACCTGAATGGGACAATTTACAATTTACTATGCTGTGGATGTCTATATCGTAGTTGTAATATATTGTATACTGTGTATATAGTTGAGATGCATTCTATATTGTGTCAGAGTTTACAGGTAAGCAGGTGGGAGGAGTATTGTGTTTTTAATATTTCAGTAATATTAAAGTAATATTGCAATTATCTTGCTGATTATACCTTGTTTAAATAATTAATTACAGGTTATATGTAAAAGTACATAAATAGCATACATCATCAAGTCATTACATTATACATACCTGCCTTGTGAAGTTAGACTTGTATTCCAACCTCCCTTGTTTTCCTTTCAATTAGTTTTTATGTTTTGGAGTTACAAAATATAGCAAAACTATACTGATGCACAATAGGCAATAGTGAATTTATTTATCAATGTCCACCCTTGCTGAGAGTTGGTCCCTATATATGTGAACTAATCCACTTTTGTTTGGTTCTTATTCAGGACCTCTATTAGCTCAAGTAACAATATGATTTTACATCAGGGTGCCTTCCCAAGCTCATGGAATCAGTGTTTGAAAGCATCATTATAGCATTTTATACACAGGGGAATAGATTATTAACAATTCAGCTGTAGCTAGAACCTGCTCCACAATCGTAAAATATTTTGCCGATATCTAAACTTCTAATGCAACACACACAAAATGCTAGAGGAACTCAGCAAGTCAAGCAGCATCCATGCAGCGAAATAAGCAGTCGATATTTTGGTTGTGAGTCCTGATGACTGAGCCTGACAATAACAATATTTAGTTAGTTAACAATAACTAACAATAACTGTTCATCTCACTCCATAGATGCAACCTGTCTGCTTGAGTTCCACAGCACTACCTCACTTTTTTTTATATACAGTATCCCTGTTTTTGCACATTTAAAAAAATATATTCAATACACGTAACTGATATACTTGTTTATTTATTGTTAAGTTTTATTTTATTTATTATTTTTTTCTCTCTGCTAGATCGTGTATTGCATTGAACTGCTGCTGCTCAGTTAACAAATTTCACGTCACATGCCAGTGATTCTGGTTCTGATTTTGATTTTGTATGCACTGTACTTGCCACTGCTGCTTGCCTCTGTGCAAAGAACCGAGCTGAGTACTCATCTCCCTTCAGTGAAATGGTTAAAGTGTTCTCATCTCAGTGTGTGAAGTGAACACTAAGGCAACATGCAGAAGATGTGAGCACTGTTACTGTTGAAAGGCAACTTAATGGACAGTGACCACAGATGAGATATAAATCCCTGGGATGGGAAGAGTGAAACAAAGAGAGGGAGACAATAGCTTGGAACATATACAGCAAATAACAACTGCAGGTGTTAGAAACTGAAATAAAAACAAAAAGTGCTGGAAAACCTCAGCAGGTCAGGAAACACCAGAAAGGAAAAGCTGTTGATGCTTCAGATCCAGGACATTCCAAAGGAACTGAGAGAGAGAGAAATGTTTACCCAGATAGTAGAGAAAGTGGGGAGGGCAACGAATGGAACAAAAGCAAATTCTTTGATAAGCAACTAAGAAAATTGAAGGTGAAGTATCAGAGTTGATATATAGGCT
The DNA here is from genome assembly GCF_030144855.1 of Hypanus sabinus. Lineage (NCBI taxonomy): Eukaryota > Metazoa > Chordata > Chondrichthyes > Myliobatiformes > Dasyatidae > Hypanus > Hypanus sabinus. Next base: position 127,117,112 of record NC_082710.1, on the reverse strand, counting down.
GATATGCTGGAACATGTCGATCTTAAGAAAGAGGATGTGCTGGATCTTTTGAAAAAAAATTAGGATAAATGGCATGCTATAGGTTGCTATAGGAAGTGAGGGAAGAAATTGCTGCACCTTTGGCAATAATCTTCACATCCTCACTAGCCGCAGGAGTAGTATCAGATGCCTGGAGGGTGTCAAATGTAACTTATTTGTTTAAGAAAGGGAGTAGGGTTAACTCTGGCAATTAGAAACCAGTGAGTCTTACTTCAAGGGTGTAAAATTATTGGAGAAGATTGTTAGAGACAGGATTTCTGAGCATTTGGAGAAGTGTAGTCTGATTAGGGATACTCGGCATGGCTTTCTGACTGATAGGTCATGTTTTACAAGCCTGACTGAATTGTTTGAGAATGTGACAAAGCACATTGATGAAGATAGAGAGTAATGTACCGATCTGATTCTTTTAGAGTATTGACTTTCCTTAGCACTATATATAAACTCATAACCTACCTACGCGCATTGATCTGTTCCCTCTCTCTCTTTCTCATGCTACAATATGAATACCATGTTAAAGCTACCTCCCAATTGCATGCTTTTATTTTAATTGATATATAGTTACCAGATACAACAAATCAGCGATGAGTACAAACTTGAATATCACAGAACATCACCAACTGCACTGACATTTACAGGATGATTATGAGATGAGACAGTGAGAGGAAAAGGATAAAGAGTACAGTGAAGGCTGTCACGGATGCTAACAAAGGGATGCGTGAGTAACTGCATAGTGCACAGTGAAAGAAGCACAACTAGCAAAGTTAAAATGAAAATAGCATGGCTTCAGTTGGAAAAGTTGATGAATTTGATAATGCTAATGAAGGTTGGGAGTCATATATCAAGAGAGTTGACCGTATTGTAGGGTGAACAAGAAGGATAAGGAAAATAAAGCTGCCACACTTCTTAGCTTAATGGATGCTAAGATGCATGGGCTTTTACACAACCTAGTAACTCCTGAAAAGCCTTCAAGCAAGAAGTTGTTGCTATTTTACAAAATCACTTGAGCCCTAAACTGCTAGTAATAGTTGAGAGATTTAGATTTCACAAAAGGAACCTGTCAAAGGATGAAAGCACAAACAAGAGAAAATCTGGAGATGCTGGAAAACCTGCTGAAGGATCTCAGCCTGAAACATCGACTGTACTATTTTCCATAGATGCTCACTGGCTTGCTGAGTTCTTCCAGCATAAATAATGAAAGCATTTCTGAATACATTGCAAAACTGTGCAAACTTTCCCAATACTGTGACTTTAGAAATAGATCTTCTAATTACTAAGGGATAGGCTTGTATGTGGCATGCATAGTCAAAGCACTTAAGAAAGGCTAGCATCAGAAAGTGACCTAACATTAGAATGATCACTGACCATTACAATATTATTAGAGACTGCAGCAAAGGATGCAAAAGAGCTAGAGAAAAAGAGATTAGAATGTGAAACACACAAGATGCCCCTGAATGGTGCAAAAAGCCAAATATGTTATCGACGTGGCAAATACTCCAATGATGCAAATAACTGTTAGTTCAAAGAAAAAAGCTTGCAGAAAGTGTTATAGACAAGGTCACATATGTGTGAGGTAAACAAAAATTGCAACTAAAGAGAAAAACCATACCAAGTGAAAAGTTCAAACACAAAACTAAGCAAAAACATAATCAGATATGAAACAGAATCAGACAGCACAGAGCCTGACAAAGCTGAATGTCATTACCAAAGCAGATCACAAAATCATATGGATCACAAAAGATATGTCTAGTATATAACTGAAAATGGAGCTGGATACAGGGTCAGAGTTGTCTACAGTTCCAGAGGCTGACTGCAACTGACTGTTTTGAAAGCTACCACTAGAGAAGACCTCAGTGTTGCCAAAGACCCATGCAAGTGAAAAAGTGTCTCCCAAAGGCAAAATGAAGGTGAATGTGATGTAAGGAGACCAAAAGCAGAAGTAAGAGTTTCATGTCTCTATGAATCTTTTCTCTAAGATAGGTGGCGTTGTGGATAATGAAGCAGGTTTTCAAAGCTTGCAGAGAGATTTAGGCCAGTTAGAAGAGTAGGCTGAAAGGTGGCAGATGGAGTTTAATGCTGGTAAGTGTGAGGTGCTGCATTTTGGTAGGACTAATCAAAATAGGACATACATGGTAAAATGTTAGGGCATTGAGGAATGCAGTAGAACAGAGTGATCTAGGAATAATGGTGCATAGTTCCCTGAAGGTGGAATGTCATGTGGATAAGGTGGTGAAGAAAGCTTTTGGTATTCTAGCCTTTATAAATCAGAGCATTGAGTATAGGAGTTGGGATGTAATGTTAAAATTGTAAAAGGCATTGGTGAGGCCAAATTTGGAGTATTGTGTACAGTTCTGGTCGCTGAATTATAGGAAAGATGTTAACAAAATGGAGAAAGAACAGAGGAGATTTACTAAAATGTTACCTGGGTTTCAGCACCTAAGTTACAGAGTAAGGGTGAACAAGTTAGGTCTTCATTCTTTGGAGCATAGAAGGTTGAGGGGGGGTTTATAGAAGTATTAAAAATTATGAGGTGGATAGATAGAGTTGACATGTATAGGCTTTTTCCATTGAGAGTAGGGGAGATTCAAACAAGAGGACATGAGTTGTGAGTTAAGGGGCAAAAGTTTAGGGGTAACACAAGCGGGAACTTCTTTACTCAGAGAGTGGTACCTGTGTGGAATGAGCTTCTGGTAGAAGTGGTAGAGGAAGGTTCGATTTTGTCATTTAAAAAAAATATTGGATAGGTATAAGGCGAGGAAAGGAATAGAGGGTTATGGGCTGAGTGTAGGTAGGTGGGACGAGGTGAGAGAAGCATTTGGCATGGACTAGAAGGGCCAAGATGGCCTATTTCTGTGCTGTAATTGTTATGTGGTTATATATGTTGAAAAGTGGAGGAACAGGACTTTTTAGATGTGAGTGATTGAGAAAAATCCAAACACACTGGCACAAAATTAAAGCTCTCAATGTGCCATCAACAGGCAAGTGCAGTGCACATGGTAGCACTAACCAGAGACTGGCATAGCTGTTTAATGCTAATGAGAAGGTGATTAAGAATGGGATTGGAATCTCAAAGATATGAAGGCTAGAACTGAATTGAATGAAGCAGCAACCCCAAGATTCCAAAAAGTGCATCCAGTACCTTATGCACTACATCCTAAAAAGGATGCTGAACTTCAGAGCTTGGAGACATCTGGAATTCTCTCCAAAGCTGAGTAGAATGATTGGGTCATAGCCATTGTCCTGGTGGTCAAGAAAATGAGGGCTGGAGCCATTCTCATATGTGGGGATTTCAACCCTGTGCTGCATACTGGGCAGTATCCCCTGAATTGAATAGAAGACATGTTTGCATCTTTGGCAGGCAAGGAGAAGTTTTCAAAGATTGACTTATCACAAGCCTATCTGTCAATGGAGATTGAAGAGTCAACCAGGAAGTTCCTCACAATTAACACTCACATGGTCTGTTTGACTATAATCATTTCACGTTTGGTGTCTCATCAGCTCCAGTAATTTGGCAAAGAGCAATAGACCATATAAATCTTACTTTGGCTAGTGGCTTAATATAGAGGGTGAAAGTCGCCAGCCTAGCCAAACTTCAGACATCTTGTTTGGGTGGATGCTGTGCAATGTGTTCCCTGTTACAAATCAGTACCCCAAGATAACAAACAGTACACAATATGTGATTAAACGATTAAGCTTTATAATTCTTACTTTGACTATATGATTAGTAAAGAAAGGAAAAACAAAGGGCCCAATTTTATTAAACAGTCTGTTGTGCAATGTTGGAGCTCACTGATAAGCCGATCATCCACCATCGACCTCCTCCGATCGTTGCTGCCCTTTGGAACTGCGCTCCAAGACCACCCCATCCGACGGTCTACTAGCTCTCTCTGTTCGTGTCTTCTTTCCTTGTCCCTCCCTGGCAAAAGACCGCGGAAATCTCTCCTCCAGACTCACAAGAAAGAACAACAGCATTCCAAACCCCGTTATCTCTAGCCATAACCCAAGTATTGCTGCTACAGAGAAACCATTATATTATCAGTGAAACCTTACAGCGTGTTACTCAGCGGTGAAGCCCCACAGTAGTGGTCACCAATCTTTTTAAGCCCAAGATCCCCTATCTTAGCCTAAGTGAAAGGGAAGATCGACTCCAAATTGATTAGTTACATGCATGCACACTGGGGCAGAAAAGACCGGAAGTAAAACCCTGTAACCCAGAAGTAGAAATTATGCATAAATACCAGGGGTACCCACACTTTTTTTGCACCGCGGACCGGTTTAATATTGACAATATCCTTGCGGACCGGCCAACGGGGTGGTGGGGGGGAGGTGTAAAACATGACCAGAATACAGCGATACTTAAAGCAGGTTCCTTATGTCCAGTCAATTCCGCAATTTAATTTTCCTAGCTCTCGGCACCTAGCTGCTGTCCCACTTGCTCGTGTTTTTTCCCGCTGAAAAACCTCAGCGGATTCGTCTTTAAGTGCAGGGGGTTTGGACTCAGGGTAGCGAAGCAGTTTTGAGGGCTTGATTGCTTCATTAGACAGCCTCCCGGTCCGAAATCCAACTTCTGCCTGCCCGCCCGCTGCCAGCCACCCTGGCCAGGTGCAGCTGGTCATGGGTGGGTTGAGAGGACAAGGTCAGGGCCGGAGGTCCCCGTACCAGGGCCACGGTGGTCGCAGTCCGGATAAAGTGACCGAGTGAGGAGAGTGACAGGCCTGCGCCCTACCCCTTGTAGAATCTTTCGGCTGACAAAAGTTTGTTTCAGCAGATTGCACTGAGGTAGCTGCTCTGATACTTACAGAGCCCGGAGCCCGAATTAGGTCATCTGTGAATATTTTAGCATTGGGTTCCCTACGAGCATTCGTTGTGGTAAACAGGTTCAGAGGCAGCGCCCATCTGTAAGTGCTCCGGGCCAGTAAAATTGGCACTTCCCGCCGGCTGCACTCCTGGCCAGTAGCATTGGCATTTCACGCCGGTCACACTCCAGGCCAGTAACATTGGCACTTCCCACCAGCCGCACTCCCGTTCAGTAGCATTGGTACTTCCCGCCGGCCGCACTCCGGGCCAGTAGCATTGGTACTTCCTGCTGGTCAGACTCCGGGCCAGTAACATTGGCACTTCCCGCCGGCCACGCTCCAGGCCAGTAGCATTGGCACTTCCGGCTGGTCACACTCCGGGCCAGTAGCATTGGCACTTCCCGCCTGTCACACTCCAGGCCAGTAGCATTGGTACTCCCTGCCAGCCACGCTCCAGGCCAGAAACATTGGCACTTCCCGCCGGCCGTGCTCCGGGCCAGTAGCATTGGCACTTCCCACCGGCCATGCTCCGGGCCAGTATCTTCAGCGGTTCTTGCCGGCCACATGAGGCAAACATTGGCACGAGGGTATCCCGGCATTTAGGCGACTGAGGACCTTGCGTGGGTTCAAGTTCAACAGTGGTCTGATGGGGAATATGGAAAGTTGCAACTGACTCATTTTGTTTCCTTGCAGCCTGGTGGTTGGGGACCACTGAAGCACACTGTGTAGTGCGGGGGAGCTACACGCATGCGCACTGGGCAGAAAGAACGGAACGAAAACCCCACAACTCAGAAATAATTTCTCAACAGTATTTGTGGCTTTTTTTTTTCGGGATCCACTGGGAAAGTCTCAAAGATCGACCAGTCGATCGCGATCGACAGGTTGGCGACCACTAACCTACACCACGTTACAACCAGATGCTCCAAGATATCCCAGGAATGTTTGCTTGATGACGTTATTGTAACTGGCAAGACTGATGAAGAACATCTCCAGAATCTTGGTAAAGTGCTTACCAGGCTGAGCGATTATCGTTTGTATGCAAAGAGAAAGAAATGTGAGTTTGTCAAGAATAAAATGTCATTGACAAGCATGGATTATATAAGCCACAAGACTGAACGAGTGCAGTAGGCACCCAGACTTGAAAATGTGTCACAAATCAGGTCATACTTGGGCCTTGTAAGCTACTACCACCAGTTGCTCTCAAACATTGCTATTGTGCTGCAACTATTGAATGCACTGTTACAGACAGGAGCAAATTGGGAATGATCAGAAAGATGTGAAAAAGCATTCAAGGAAGCAAGGAGACTAATAACATCAGATGGACTGCTCATCCATTATGACCTATCTCTGCCCATCAGACTGGTGTACCATGGCATTGAAGCCGTTTTATCACAAACCATGAAAGATGGGGCTCAGTGTCTGATTGCACTTGCTTCAAGATAACTAATGAGAGCAGAGTGCAACTACGCACAGGTTGACAGAGAAGCCCTTAATATTGTATGGAGAAAAAAGTTCCACCACTATCTCTATGGACAAAGGGTAATTCTAGTGACAGACTAGCAGCCCCTTGTGTCCAATTTCAATCCTAGGAAGGAAACCCCAGTAATGACTGCTATCCAGTTACAACGATGGGCACTTTTCCAAGGAGCTCACTCTTATCAGCCTGGTAGATTAATCTTTCTAGTAATTTAACTACAAGGCAATATACTGTAAAAGTTTTTGTGAGGGTTTATTTTTGTCTTACTTTATTCTTTCATGACTGAATGTGAATATATTGGAGTAATGTGAATGGGCTCATCTCTGTTCATGTAGTGTGAGCAAGAAGAATTTATTTCAGGGTTTAGCCTATACGTGTCTGAAAGTTAAGCTCATGAGTGCCAATGTGAGTAGACATCTTACTTAAGATGAGATGTATATACTTACATTTTTGATGTTGTATACAATGAATAGGGTTGGTGGGATTCTAATGTTGCTTTTATTATTTTTTTAGAATTGCCACTAACGTATTGTTTTTCCTATTTTGTTTTATTTATTTTCATATTGCATACATAATTAGTTGATACACAAGTGTATGGACCGAACATATGCTGAGATCGTAATGGCAGGAAGTAATGTTTTAATTCATTTTGTTATTTTATTTTGTTGCCCTCTTACTGCATTAAAACATCTAAAACAAGTAAAGGAATTAAAGACATTTTTTCCTCGCCTAAACATTTGATACCTGGAGTGGGGCACTTCCGAGCCAGTTTAGAGGGTTTTTATATTTGTAAGCAGTACATTTTACAATACACAATTTGTTAGTAGTGAAGAACAGGACAGTCATTCCTGTGGGACAGAAGGAGAGCCTGGTGTTGAGTGGAAACTCGATACCAGGCTGGGACATCTGGGACTGATATCAAGATATAGAACTGTGGCGGTGATGCCGAGCAACTGTGGCCATGAAGTCACAGTCTCTTCTGCGGGAGATGTCACCAACTCTTTTTCCAGACTTGTAGTGAGTTTAGGACGTGAGCTTTCACACTGTTACATTCAGAGGATGAACAAATTGAACTTGATTTGAATGAGCAAATTATAGAGTTGCATAGTAGTCATGAGGAAGTCCTGGTAACTCTACTTAAGTTAAACAAAACCTATTGTCTAGGTTCCAAGGGAAAGACACATTTTTCCATTTACAGGGGATGTTGAGAAAGATGGGAGGTCTGTTAATGACTTTATTGAAGAAGTCAAATGGGTGCTTCATGATAGAAATCATTCTGACCAGGATTAGTATGATTTTGTTAAGTCACTGCTCAGGGGTGCAGTTCTAGAAGAAGCACTTACGCACAGTGATGCTATGGAGAGCCATGCTGATGGCTTGTTCACCTATCTCAGGGAAGCTTTTAGGGATAAGCATAGTGCACCTCAGCTGTTGCATAGGTCCTGTAGCATATGGCTGAAAACATAAGAGAGCCTTCATATGCTCTGGCACAAGCTCTTAACTTGCTAGGTAAGCATTCCCATCATACAGTGGCCAATGAGATGGTGTTGCTCAGAGATCAAGTTATAGAGGGGATCAGAGATCCTTCCCTTAGAAGGGAGCTTCACAGATACGTGCAGGACAACCCTGAGCCCTCGATGATAGAAGTGGGAGAGTTGGTTCATCTGTGGTTTTTAGAAGAGTACAGAAAATGCAAAGACTGTAAAGTCAGATTATAACGGTAGCCAGGCACAGTGCTCAACTCTCAAAGCTCAGGAATCTGTCACTCTAGACAATGTCCTTGAAGTAGTTGGAGAGCAGGGAAAAGCCATTAGTGAGTTAGCTCAAGCAGTGTTGCACATGCAACTAAGTAACAGCCTAGGTTGACAGAGGTTGGGCAACCAATATATTTAAGTGTTAAGTGTCAGATGGTGAGTGGGAGGGGGCAAGCGGCCAAGAATTGCCCACAGAAGCAAAAGGAGGTAGAGCCTGCATCCTCCAGTCCTCAGGTTGTTGAGAGTCAGGAAATTTGGGGGAACCTCATAGATTCAGATAATGTACAGCTTTTCTGCGACCGGTTACTACAATTCACCATAGGAATATGTCCTGCCATTAAGCTTAAAATATCAGGTGTTGCTCTCCATTGTCTGTTGGGTACAGGCAGTCAAGTGACCATCATGACTAAGCAGTTCCTTCAAGAACACTTGAATGGAAAGGATGAGGATATGTTGTCCACTGCCTATGTTAACAGCCACAAATGGACCTGATATTCCTTATCTTGGGTATCCAGAGCTAGAGGTTCAAGCAATGGGTGTGAAGATACATAAATGTGGCTTTCTAGTAGTCAGGGATCCTGTGAGCACTGAACAACCCATCCCATGCATTGTAGGTATGAACATTATAAGCCAATGTAGACAAATAGTCTACGTAGAATTTGACATGATCCCAGAAGGAAAGTTGGATTCTGATTGGAGATGCTAGTGCTGAACATTAGATGTTACTTGAGCCACTTAACACCCCTCTAAGGGGATGCTTTATAGTCATTCACATGCTCGTTGTCTCCTGTAGTCGTATAATACCAGTACTGGTTTTAAACCTCGCTTGAGAAGATGTGTAGCTTTTTCCTCAGACCTGGCAGGGTATCCTGTCAAAGATAGAGTGTGGATAATGATCAACAAAGTGCTGTAAGATTTCAGCAGATCTCAGCTGGCATTGAACAAGTGACAGTTGGTGTAAAGGAGGAGGGTAGTAACCCCAAGTTAAACTCAATTCTAGACAAACTTGACATTGGAGGAAGTGAAGAACAATAAGCTCAGCTGAGTACTTTACTGGCTAAGTACCCGGATATTTTTGCAGTTGAAGATCAAAACCTTGGATACACTGACAAGGTCAAGCAGGAAATCCAGTTAGTTGATGATCAGTCCATTTCACAGCCATACCATCGCATTCCACTCAATCAGTACCACGAAGTGAAAGAGCACATCTCAAAGTTGTTGAAGAAGAGTGTCCTTCAAGAGAGCAATAGTACCTATGCTTCACCTGTAGTGTTAGTATGGAAGGCTGATGATAGCACAAATTTGTGCTTAGATTATCGGAGACTGAATCTTAAGTCCAAAAATTATGTGTGCCCACTCCATGTATGGATGAGAGTTTTAATGCTCTGTGGGGAGTACAGTTTTTCTCAATGATGGACCGCACAAGTGGTTATCACCAAGTGACGATGGAGGAGTGTGACAGGCATAAGACACTGTTTGGTCTATATAATTATCTTTGCACGCTGTTTGGGTTTGCAATGGGCCAACAACTGTCCAAAGACTCTTGTAGGCAACCATGAATGGCTTAAGCTTCCTTGTTATGCTTGTGTAGCTGGATGATATTCTTTTCAGGACACACTTGGAGAGACTCGACACTGTGCTTCAGATCCTTAGGGAGACAGGTCTGAAGGTGAACTTGGAAAGATGTCATTTTCTGCAGTCAGAGGTCAAGTTCTCAGGACACCGGATATCAGCTAAGGGGATTGGCACAGATCCCGCGAAGGTCTCAGCAGTTAGGAATGGCCAATACCATCTACCATCAAACACTTAAGATCATTTCTTGGCTTTTGTCGTAAAATAGATGGTTAATTCAGGGATTCTCAAAGATTGCAGTTCCGTTGGATGATGTAGTGAATTTGTGTCTTAATGCAGGGAGTCTTAAATAAAAGAAACCAGCTATTAAAGAATGTCAAACTGACTTTGACTTGCTCAAAAAGAAACTGATCAGTTCACCCATCCTTGGCTTTGCTGATTTCACCCAACCTATCATAGTGGAGCCCAATACAAGCAGTCTGTGGTGAACTACATATACCTGTCTGGACACTCCCCCTGCTGACTGCTCCTGTGGCTCCTCCCACAGACCCCGGTATAAAGGCCATTGAGGCCTGAGCCCGGCCTCTCAGTCTCCAGGATGTAGTATGGTGGTCACTCACTGCTGGTTCCTTCTTCAATAAAAGCCGATATCTCGCAGTTTGGTGGGACTTCGCCATATACCCCGTTACGGCACACACACACACACACACACACACACCGAACCACACGTCCCGCCCAGCGCCATGCCGACAGCTGCGCTACCGACACTTTTTGCAGCCTCTCCACCCTCAAGATCCCTCCCCCATCGCTGTTCGCCAACCTGACCCCTGACTGTAAACCAGTGGCAACTAAAAGCAGGAGGTACAGCTCGGGGGACAGGGCCTTCATTCAGTCAGAGGTGCAGCGGCTGCTCAGGGAGGGGATCATCAAGCCGAGCACAAGCCCTTGGCGGTCCCAGGTGGTTGTTGTTCGGACTGGGCAAAAAGATAGGATGATCGTGGACTATAGTCAAACCATCAATAGGTTCACGCAGCTTGACGCGTACCCCTACCCCGCATCGTGGATATGGTCAACCAGATAGCTCAGTACAAGGTGTATTCGACAATAGATCTCAAATCCACTTATCACCAGCTCCCCATCCGCCCAGAGGACAACCCCTACACCGCCTTCGAGGCGGGCGGCAGGCTCTATCACTTCCTGCGCATCCCCTTCGGTGTCACGAATGGTGTCTCTGTCTTCCAGAGGGAAATGGACCGGATGGTGGACCAGTGCCGACTGAAGGCCACATTTCCCTATCTGGATAACATCACCATCTGTGGTTGCGACTGGTCGGATCACAACGCCAACCTCCAACGATTTTTCCAAGTGGCCGAAGCTCTGAACCTTACTTATAACAGGGACAAGTATGTGTTCAGAACCACCCGACTCGCTATCCTCGGGTATGTCGTGGAAAATGGGGTCATTGGCCCTGATCCCAACCATATGCGCCCCCTGTTAGAACTCCCTCTTCCCACCACTCTCAAAGCCCTCAGACAGTGCCTGGGTTTTTTTTCTTATTATGCCCAATGGGTCCCCCATTACGCAGACAAGGCCCGACCCTGGTCAAGTCTACCACTTTTCCCCTCTCTGCTGAGGCCTGCGCGGCCTTCAGCTGCATTAAAGGGGACATTGCCAAAGCAATGATGCATGCGGTGGACGAGACCATTCCTTTCCAAGTAGAGTGTGACGCCTCCGATTTCGCACTGGCTGCTGCCCTGAATCAGGAAGGCAGGCCAGTAGCATTCTTTTCTCGTACCCTTCTGAAATTCGGCACTCCGCGGTGGAGAAAGAAGCCCTGGCCATAGTGGAGGCTGTTAGGCACTGGAGGCACTATTTCACTGGCAAAAGGTTCACCTTGCTGACTGACCAGCGCTCGGTTGCGTTCCTGTTCAGCAACTAACAGCGGGGCAAAATCAAAAATGATAAGATTTTGCAGTGGAGAATAGAACTCTCCACCTACAACTATGATATCCTGTACCGGCCTGGCAGACTCAATGAGACCCCTGACGCCTTATCCCAGGGAATGTGTGCCAGCGCACAGCTCAACCAGCTGTACACCCTTCATGCACATCTTTGCCATCCAGGGGTCACCCGATTTTACCATTTCGTGAAAGCCTGGAACCTGCTGTACTCTCTGGAAGACATCAGGACGATGACCAGGGACTGCTAAATCTGCGCTGAGTGCAAACCGCACTTCTACTGTCCTGAAACGGTGCAACTTGTCAAGGCCACCCACCCTTTGAGCGACTGAGTGTTGACTTTAGGGGCCCCCTTCCCTCCACCGACCGCAATGTCTATTTTCTCAATATTATTGACAAATACTCGCGGGTCCCCTTTGCCATTCCCTGCCCCGACACCACTACCACGTCCGTCATATAAGCCCTGCGCCAGCTCTTCACTCTGTTCAGATATCCCTGCTGTATCCACAGTGATAGAGGGTCCTCCTTTATGAGTGACGAGCTGCGCCGGTACCTGCTAGCTACCAGTCAGACCATGAGTTATAATCCCCAGGGAAATGGACAGGTGGAGAGGGAGAATGCCACAGTGTGGAAGGCCACACTTTTAGCCCTTAAGTAAAAAGGGTTGCTGGTCTCTCGATGGCAGGAGGTCCTCCCTGAGGCACTCCGTTCTATCCGCTCTCTGTTATGTATGTCCACCAATGCCACCCCTCACGAACGCCTATTCTCTTTTCCCAGGAAGTCTGTCACTGGGACCACCTTACCAGTTTGGCTGATGGCCCCAGGGCCAGTGCTGCTCCAGAAACATGTGAGGAGTAATAAATACTCCCCGCTGGTCGAGAGCATTCACCTTCTACATGCGAACCCCCAGTATGCCTACGTGGTCTTACCTGATGGGCGGGAGGACACGGTCTCGGTCCGCGACCTGGCGCCTGCAGGAGCAGCAGACCACTACCCCGAACACTCCCCGGTAACTATGAACATTGTACCTGAGGTGACACCGCGCACACCAGGCCCTACACGGACTCCTCACGACACTCATATACCGGGCATTTCATACACGTATATACCAGGCGCCTCGCACATGCGTGAGGGATCACTGACGCCTAGTGGGCTGACACCTCCAGTTAGGCCGGAACCAGCACAACCTCCGTCTCCGGTGCAAGCACCACCGGCACCTGTGCAATCACCACCACCGGCATCTGTGCAATCACAGCCGGTGCTACGTAGATCGCAGCAACAGATTCGACCACCTGAAGACTTAACCTGTAAGAAACTTCGCCACATGGGGACTCTTTTAAAACAAAGGGGGGGTGAATGTGGTGAACTACATATACCTGTCTGGACACACCCCCTGCTGACTGCTCCTGTGGCTCCTCCCACAGACCCCTGTATAAAGGCGATTGAGGCCTGAGCCCGGCCTCTCAGTCTCCAGGATGTAGTATGGTGGTCAACCACTGCTTGTTCCTTCTTCCAGTCAATAAAAGCTGATATCTCACCTTTACATCTCAGAGTGAGTTATTGATGGTGCATCACAGTCATGGACTGGGAGCTGTTTTATACCAGCAACAGAGGGTCATTGCATATGCAAGCTGGCAATTGCGGAATGTTGAAAAGAATGATAGGAATTATAGCAGCATGAAATGAAGAGCTGCTTGTACTTGAGTGGCCCATAGTAGTGAAGTTTTATGGTTACTTATTGGGTACCAAATTCACAATAATTCCTGATAGTAATCCATTATCGCACTTGCAAACTGCTAAGTTGGGAGCAATTGAGCAGAGATGTGTCTCAACTGTCAGTGTTTGACTGCGATGTTCAGTATTGTCCGGGTCTGAGCAATACCATGGCTGATGCTCTCTCTAGGCAGCCATCTGCCTATTTCAGAAGAAACTGAGTTGGACGGTCTGTGGCAATCTGTAGTTTGATCAAACGTGACATTGCTTTTGACCCGGCACTGGTTACTACGGGTCTTAAAAGCTGTAAGGTTAAGCAAATCTTGAAGCTTGTACTAGTGATGGAAGTGGTCTGATTCAAGGAAACACACCAACCCTTCCAGGTTATTCTAATGGCAACTTGCTCACTTTTCAGCAGCAAAATCCCATGTTGAGTGTCTTCATAGACTTATGGGACCTTAAATTAAAGCCAAATGGCAAAGAACATAAAGCCCTGCCAAGGCCTGTTTTGAATCTGTTAAAGTTCTGGGATAGTATTAGGGGTGTGAAAAGTTTACTGTATCATCTGGTTGAGGATGAGAAGCATGGGGAAAGTGATCAGCTTCTGCTACCTACCAGCTTGAAGAATAAAGTGTTAGGCTATGTGTATGACTCTTCTGGCCACGAGGGCATAGAGCATACTCTGATCTTGTTGAGAAGCAGATGTTTTTGGAAGCTCAAGCATGAAGATGTAGTACAGTAGATCAAAAAATGTCATGCTGTGTGCTAAGATGCCACACCCTAAGTTCCGACCACACATGGAATCATTTCTTGCTTCCAGGCCGCTCAAAGTCGTTGCTGTAGATTTCACTGTGCTTGAGCTGGCAGCTGATGGGTGTGAGAATGTCTTAGTAGTCACAGACGCTTCTGCGAAATTCACCCAAGCACTCCCTACTCGAGATCAGAAGGCAGGTACAACAGCAAGCTGCTCTTGGGGGGATGGTTTATGAAGTACTGTGTTTTTGAGAGGCTGCATTCTGACCAGGACCATAACTTCGAAAGTGTGGTCATAGCTAAGCTTTGCAAACTATACTGGGTAAAGAAAAGTTGTACTAACTCCCATCATCAACCACTGATCCGCTGATCCCGGATCCCACTCAACCTCGTACTCTTGTCTTTTCGCCATAACCTTTGATGCCCTGACAAATCAGGAAACTCAATTTTTGCTTTTAATATACCTATGGTCTTGGTCTGCATACTCTCTGTGGGAGAACATTCCACAGATTCACCACTCTCTGGCTAAAAAATTCCTCTTTACCTGTGTTCTAAAGGGTCACCCCTCAATTTTGAGGCTGTTCCCCCTAGTTATGGACACACCCACCATAGGAAACATCCTCTCCACATACACCTTTCAACATTCGGTAGGTTTCAATGAGATCCCCCTGCATTCTTCTAAATTCCAGTGAATACAGACCCAAAGCTGCCAAACTCACCTCAAATGTTAACCCCTTAATTTCTGGAATTATCCCCGTGAACCTCCTTTGGACTCTCCAATGCCAACACTTCTTTTCTGAGATATGGGGCCCAAAACTGTTGACAATACTCAAAGTGCAGCTTGAATAGTGTCCTATATAGGCTCAATATTATCTCCTTGCTTTTATATTCTATTTCCTTTGAAATAAATGCAAACATTGCATTTGCCTACTTTACCACAGACTCAACCTTTAAATTAACCTTCTAGGTGTCTTGCACGAGGGCTCTTAGGTCCCTCTGAACCTCTGATGTTTGAACCTTCTCCCCATTTAGATAATAGTCTACACTATTGTCCTTTACCAAAATGCATTACTATACATTTCCCAGCAGTGTATTCCATCTGCCACTTTTTTGCTCATTCTTCCAATTTATCTAAGCTCTTCTGCAATTACATAGCTTCCTCAGTACTGCTTACCCCTTCACCTATCTTTGTATCATCTGCAAACTTTGCTACAAAGCCATCAATTCTGTTATCTAAATCATTGATAAACAATGTGAAAAGTAGCCTCTGAGGAACATAATTAGTCACTAGCAGCCAACCAGAAAAGGCCTTCCTAGTCACTGCCTTCTGCCTGTCAGCCATTCCTCTATCCATGCCAGTATCTTTTCTGTAATGCCATGGAATTTTAACTTGTTAAGCAGCCTCATGTGTGACACATTACCTAACACCTTCTGAAAATCCAAATAACTGAAATCTACTGCCTCTCCTTTGTCCACCCTGCTTGTTACTTCCTCGAAGAACTGATTTTCCAGAAACCCACGCTGACTTTGACATGTTTCATCATTAGGCTCCAAGTATCCTTAATAATAGACTCCAACACATTCCCAACCACTGAGGTTAGGCTAGCTGGCCTCAGCTTCCTTTCTTTTGCTTCCTCCCTTCTGAACGAGTGTAGTGACAGTTTCAATTTTCCATTCTTTTGGAACTGTGCTAGAATCAAGTGATTCTTGAATTATCATAACTAATGCATCTGCTATCTCTTCAGCAAGCTCTTTCAGGACTATCTGATCCAGGTGAGTTATCCACCATTCAGTTTGCCAAGCACTCCTTTGCAATAGCTGGAGCCTTCCTCAGTGAAGACTGATGCAAAGTACTTATTAAGATCATCTGCTATTTCTTTTTCCCCCATTACTACCTCACCAGCATCATTTTCCACTGGTCCAATATCAATTCCCACCTCCATTTTACTCTTTATATAGCTGAAAGAACTTTTAGTACCTGCTTTATATTATTGGATTGTTGGCCCTCATATTTCATCTTTTCCTTTCTTATGGTTTTATTAGTTGCCTTTTGTTGGATTTAAAAAAAATATTCATCCAGCTTCCCACTCACTTTGGCTGCATTGTATGCTCATTCCTTGGCTTTCATGCAGTCCTTAACTTCTCTTGTCAGCTACGGTTGCTTAGTCCTGCTATTAGAGAACTTCTTCTGTGGGACATATCTATCCTGTACCTTGTGAATTACTACCAGAAAATTTAGCCACCTCTGCTCTGCTGTCATCCCCATCAGTATCCCCCTCCTAGCCACCAGTGCAAACTCCTCTCTCATACTTCTGTAATTCCCTTTATTCCATTGTGATTCCTCTGACTTACAAATTACAGTACAAATTCAATCATATTGTGATCACTGTCTCCTAACAGTTCCTTTACCTTAAGCTCCCTAACAAAATCTAGAATATTACACAACACCCAATCTAAAATAGCCTTTCCCCATGTAAGTTCAAGCTAAACAGCCATCTCAGAGGCATTCAAGAAATTCCCTCTCTTATGATCCAACAAGGGGAAAAAGGCAGGTAGGTGGAGATGGGTCTACATGTCATAAGGGGACGTGAAACTGGACCCAAGTGCAGGACACAGGCACTGAAGTACTAGGGGGAGGACAGGATAGACAAGATGTGGAGACCATGGCGTGCGTGAGAGACATGGCATTTAAGGTGATTCTGGTGTTCAGGCAGGATCCCAGAGTTCTCTGGGCAGGCTGCATAACTCCTGGGCAGGGCCCAGACCTCCCAGGCAGGAACACAGGGGCCTGGGAAAGTCACAGGGCACAACCGATCAGAGGCAAGGGATAGGAAGGGGCAGAGCCCTCCACCAGGCAACAGTAATCCAGCCTGACTTACCCAACAGAGGCAAGGGATAGGAAGGGAGCTCAGTCCAGGGTGGCTGTCAGATTTACTCACAGAACTCATCTTTACAGTGATGACTGCAAGCCAAAACAATCATTCTTCCCTCCTCACCCACTCACTCCCAGAGCCCTTTAAATACACTGCCAGCTGATGGGCATCAGGTGCGCCTCATTGAGCCCAAACAAGTCAAGATGTTCCACCGGTGTGACTAATTGGGCTCAAGGGTAAACAAGGGACAGTTACAAGACCCAGAGTCCGGAGTCTGGGGACCGGATCAAGAACCGGAATGCAGGCTCTGGACAGGACCACAACACTACGGCCAGATCAGCCATGACCTTATTGAATGGTGGAGCATGTTCTTATAACACCAACCTGATTCTCCCAATCCCCTTGCACATCAACTTACCCCATTACAACTTAATGTGCAAGGGGATTGGGAGAATCAGATTGGTGTTATAAGAACACCTACAATGCTGTTCATGAGCAGGAATCTGAGATCTTGCAAAGACTTCGTGAAACCAGTGTGTGGTAAGTTTGTAGTGGAAGACTGTGGAGAATGTTAAGGCTGGGATTATTCTCCCTGAATGTAGAAGGCAGGTCGGAAGGGGATTTGGAAAAATCTGCAACTGTGAATTCACCTCTCCTACCTGGCACCACACATCCACTATCCCATACCCAGCCCAATAACTGCCCTGGAATCCAAGCCCACATCTTTAAACCTCCAATTCTCACACTGACCTATCCGTCCTTGGTCTTCACTACTGCCAGGATGAAGCTCAACACAAACTGTACGAGAAACATCTTGAATTCCTCCCATGTAGTCTTCAAACAAATGGAATGAATATTGAGTTTCCCAATTTAAAGTAAGCCCCTTTTTCATTTGCACCCTGCTCATTCTCCAACCCACTTTCCCACCCTCCAGCCACACTTCACCCACCTATATCCCCTGTCCCCTGCTGGCTCCATCCAATCATTTCCAATATAGATTCCTCCTCTTATTCCCCATCGGGTACCAACTGCCATTCATCTCTCTCCTAAATGCTCTTATTCTCACCTCTTTTACTCAACTCATATACTCACCTGAATCCAACTCTGGTAGCATTTTGTGTTTCTGTTTATCGCCCACCAAAAGCAGTCTCTGATCCTCTCACACTCCTTTCTCCCACCTTGATGCATCTGTTTTATTTTCCTCTCATTTACAATTGTCATCAACCTCTATCTACTTCAGAAGTTCCCAACCGTTTTTGTGCCATGGACCAATACCATTAAACCAGTGGTCCTTTGACACCAGGTTGGGAATCCCCGCTCTAGTCCATCTACCTGCTACAGGCTTCAAACCCCATGCATGCTCATCTCCTCGACCTGGCACAAATTGCCCCTCATCTTACAAACCTCCTCAGTCCACTAAACACCTTGGAGTCCTTTCCTGCTCTTACTCCTTCTTCAGTCCGTTCAAAGTTCAAAGGACAAAGTATACACAACTTCGAGATTTGTCTTCTGGTAGGCCGCCACGAAACAAGAAACACAATAGAACCTATTATAAAAGCACACACAAAAAGACCATCAAATACCCAATGTGCAAAAATAGAACAAATCCTTCAAACAATAAAACTATAAACAAATTAAAAAGAAGCAAATTATCCACAGAGTACTCAAAAGTGAGGACATGGTTACAGAGGCAGTTCGACATTGAGGCAAGTGAAGCAGATTGAGGAGCCCGATGGTTGTAGGCTATAACAATAGAGTGAGTTCTGTGCTGAGGTGAGTGCCAATGTTGCAGGCCACATCTGCAGAGTCAGTTCAGCACTGAAGGGAGGGACTCTCGCAGAATAGTGAGTTGAACACCGGTTGGCCCTTGGCCTTTGGCCTTGTCACCTTAAACAATCATGCAAATCATAATAAAAAACAAACACAAACACATGGAGCATAAACAGCAGGATCCCCGACAGTGAGTCCACAACTGCAGAGCCCATTCTGCGCTGCAGAGCCCATTCTACCTTTGTAGGATTGGGTGCAAGATTGCTGCACCTCCTGCCCAAACACAGTAGGGACTAGAGACAGAGACTAGTTAAACACAGGCAGGTGGCGTCAAACACCTGTTCATTTTCTGCTCTTCTCCTCGACGATTTTAATCTTGCTCAATACTTTCATTAGTACTGAGTAATGGAATGGGCCAGGGATTTGCCTTCTACCATCAGGCCTTGAGGCACCGTCCACCTACAGGGATGGCTCCTTGTCCATATCTGCATTCTCAAGAGTCCAGATCGCTGAATCCTCCAGGGGAGCACAAACTGCCAGATCACTTAGTTGGCTTAAAAGAACATCCTTAAAAGGGTGCAGACAGCTGTGATTATAGGTCGGATGAAGCATATCAGTTACTTTTATTAGCTGCCTGCAAAACACACGTATTGGGCGCCACTCTAGCATAGAAGTTAATGCAATGCTAATACAGCTGGAGATGTTCTGGAGTTCTTGAGATGTTTGGATTTGTCGGGGCTTTCTGGAATGGTAGGCCTTGAAAGGCCAGAAGGGCCTACTCCACGCTATATCACTAAATAAATAAATACATAAATTGCCACCGTTAGTTGTTGGTGCCATCTTGCGTTCTCAGTCCTGAAGCAGGGTTTCAGCCAGAAATATCGACAGTATCTTTCCACCCAATAATACTGCTTGACCCATTGAGTTCTTCCAGCAGTTTGCACGTTACTCCAGATCTAGCATCTATAGTTAATTTTATCTCTAAGAGTCAAGTGCATAGGCTTAAGGTGAGAAGGAAGAAATTATAATGGATTTTCTTCCAATAACAGTTCTCTATTTATCTTCCTTCAACAGACCAGCTATGCTTTTTTTTCAATTCCTTTTCTAGATGGCACAAAAAAATAATTGTCTCAGTGGAACTCTGATTAAGATACTGCTACTGACCAAACACGTGTGATAGCTTCTGGTAGTCAAAGAGATAAGAAATCTGACTAAAAACATCACTAAAAATATCTTTATTGCGGTAACGTATCAAATTTATGCTGCAAACAGTGAAGGAATGAGCAATGGCAAGACAAGTTTGGAGGATGAGCTAAGATGGTTTTTTTGTCACTGGATCATTGCAGTTAGAGTTTCAATGCCCACACAGCAGGCCTATGAGTGAGGTCGAATCACTCTGGAAACCGAAAGAAGAAGGCGAAGCCCAGGCAGTGAAATTCTGATGCTCGTTTAACTGGCCCATGCGTGAGGTTGGATCACACTGGGCACTAAGTTGATCTGAAAAGCTTGAGAACAACTTCGGGCTAAGTGACAAAATTGGAGCCTGGAGTGGGGCACTAGGTTATGTTGTCTAGGCCCAGTGCTGGGGTTCTAGTGTGAGGTACCTTACGCTGTTCAGACAATTTAAATGTCAACCCAGATCAGAAGCGAGAGCCAATTTCACTCATTTTCTGTGATCTTCACTTCTCTCTTCAGGGCGCTGAAGCCTTTTGCTCTTCTGTTGTTGGGTCATATTAAATGCTGGCCCAGATAGACTGCCAAGACAGAGTGCTGGTTGGGATGTGAGCTGATTTAGCTCATCTTCCACAATGGTCTTCTCCATTGCGTTGAGCTTTAAATACTGCCCCGGGTGCTGTGTTCCATGCCCGCGAATATGATGAACTGATAAGAGAGGGCTTGGGCCTACTCCAGGCTGCTCTGGTGTTCTTATCTGAGGACTCAGCTTTGGCTTGGAATGCTGTTGTTCACTTAATTTGTTTGCATGATGTGTATTTTTTTCTTTCTCTTGTGCTTCGAATGTTGGTCTATACTTTTTTATTCTTTTATATCTTTAATTGGGTTACTTTGGGTTTCTTGCTTTGTGACTACCTGTGAGCAAGCAAATCTCGAGGTTGTATAACTTATATATTCTTTGATATTAAATTAATCTTGAATCCTCTATCTCTGGTCTCCACACAATCCCAGATATTTTCTTTGTTCTATCTAACCCTGCATCTCTGCAATTCAAGATGTGATGTTTTATTCAATGTTAGTTTCTGGTGAAGGATTATCAATCTCTCAGTACAATGTTGTCTGGATCATTTAGTTGATGTTCAAGTCACTACATCTGATTTTTTTTGTAATTAAAAACCATGTTATGCAGCACTTGGTTTGGGCAATGATTCGTAACAAGGAACAGCAAGAGGTGCTGGATTCAGGTGAAACAACCTGAATCTTCTGGCTTTTCAGATGCACCTTCAGAAACCATTTAAAGATTGAAAAATTACATTGTCCATGCGCTTGTCAATATTCATTCAGGATCATCTGAACTCACAACAAAGATTAGGCAAATCTTTAAGCTTGCTCAGGTGATCTTACAACAAAAACATGTCACGTTGCTCTGAGCAACAATAATAACTATATTTTAAAATAACATAATGTATATAGAAATTTCTGTGATGTTTATGTGTGACAAGACTTTACATTCATGCAAGAGAACAAAAGGTTTGGAAAGAACCCTGTATGAAAAGATAAAATTACTTACCTGGCACAAAAAATACAATAGTGGCATGGAATTTGCTATCAGGTTGAGAGGTGCTACAAAATTGGATTAGTCTTTCGAGGAGGGTAGATAAACAGTTGAAAATAAAAATAAATTTGAAGGGCAGGAGAATGAGACTAAGTGCTCATCTCTGAAAGAGCTGTCTCAGTTCCAATAAGAAGAACAGTCCTATCAGATCCACGTTTCTTAAAGCAAAATAGTCTGTGAAAATTAGAAATGCAGGGTGAAACCAGGTGAGCATTGGCAACAAAATGTACATAAAGAACATGAGATGATGAGGTCCAGAAGAACTCGTAGTCATGTCTAATCTGAAGTTAAAATCATTGTAGTAAAAATCCTCTATCTCCAGCACTGGTACAATTGTGAAAATGTAATTGGTTTCTGTTGTCTGCAGTGTAGGAGAAAGTCACTTACAGAACTGCTCTATACATCTCCAGGCTTAACTACAGTTATTTTATCAATCACTCCCTTCATTTTGCAATGTTGGCATTAATTCCACTGCCATAAGGATATGTTTGCCTTGATCTTCAAAAATCTCCATGCAGTGAAAATTGGGCCACCTGATGAGATTTTCATTAAATATAATGGAATGATTAGTTTCGTGTTGTTTCTCACGTGGTGGAGGAATTTTGACTATTTTGCATAGAGCTGCAGTAAGTAACTCACCTGGAGCTTTCAGAATTTCCTGTATCCCTGCTCAACTTTAGGAATGCAGGCATCCGTACGGTGGCTGGAATTCTTTGACTGCAATGGTTGATAAATGGATTTCAAATTGTAGTTGAAATACCAGGCAGCACAATAATAATGACATTAGCACTTCCATCTCCAGAGGTCACCAGAGTATGACGTCATTCAGAGCTTGGCTAACACACCACCATATTGGACTTCAATTCTCTAATTAACATGCTTTTTAAAATCCAGATCATTGAGAATAGTGAAACCAACATGATTTAAATGAATTATCAACTAATGCAGGTTGACTGTTCATTGATTTTTGTTGGATGTTTGTTGATTATAAATAAAAGTTCAATCTTTTTCTTCTAGTTCCTTAAGACTTTACGAAGTTTCAGCATGATACTTAAAACTCTGTCAAACTTCTGTAATCTGTAGTGGATAGTATATTTTCTGGCTGCATCTCAGCCTGGTATGGAAACACCATTGCAATGCCTTTGAATGGAAAATCCTATAAAATGTAGTGGATATGGCCCAGTCATTCATAGGTAAAGCCCTCCCTACCAATAAATACATCTATATGAAACACTATTGCAGAAAAGCAGCATTCATCACCAGGGACTCTCACCACCCAGGTCATGCTCCCTTCTTGCTACTGACATTGGGAAGAAGGTACAGAAGCCTCAGGACTCGCATCACCTGGTTTAGGAACAGTTATTATCCCAGTAAATTATCCCTCTTGAATTAAAGGTGAAAACACAACTTCACTTGCCCCATCATTTAAATATTCCCACAATCCATAGACTCACTTTCAAGGACTCTTCATCTCATGTTTGTGACACTTATTGCTTATTTATTCATAGTTATTATTCCTTTCTTTTTGTATTTGCACAGTTTGCTGAATTTTTCACACTGGTTGAACATCCAAGTCGGTGTGGTCTTTCAGTGATTGTATTAGTGTACTATGGATTTATTGAGCATGTCCGTAACAAATTAATCTCAAGGTTGTATATGATGACATATATGTACTTTGATAATAAATTTACTTTGAACTTTGACCATTTGGAAAGGTCATGCTGCTGTGCTATAGAGCTGAGGTTAGCAATAGACCTCTTGGGCTCTGGAAAGTGACTATCCATCACATTGTACTTCTCTAAAATATAACTCGCATATAGTGATCAGATTCAGATTCAGTTTATTGTCATTTAGAAACCACAAATGCAATGCAGTTAAAAAATG
The DNA here is from genome assembly GCF_030144855.1 of Hypanus sabinus. Taxonomy (NCBI): domain Eukaryota; kingdom Metazoa; phylum Chordata; class Chondrichthyes; order Myliobatiformes; family Dasyatidae; genus Hypanus; species Hypanus sabinus. The sequence continues at coordinate 127,093,738 of NC_082710.1, read as the reverse complement.
AGACAACATTACCCCAGAATGATATCATAAAAGCATATGACAAAACAGACTATGCCGGAAAATCCAAGTAATGTTTGACAATCCCCAATCCAGAGTCCGGAGAGGCTGCTGCGTATTAATATCACACTACTGTCTTAGCGCATTCCCTGAAAAGGAGCTCCAAATCCACCAGACAAACAAGATCAAAAACTAAAGCTACAAGACCTGCACAAAACCACATAGTCACACCATGTAGTTACAACAGTGCAAACAATAGCATAATTGATAACAAACAGAGCATGGGCACAGTAAAAATAGTCCAAGGATGTTAAAGGACTATAAGTTCAAAAGAAACCACCACACAGTTTCCAAAAGTCCCCAGGGTCGTGACAGTCTTGTCATCCCACGCCGGTGGCAGAAGGGAATACCCCCGCTATGGGCTTCCATGGCGCCGCCCGACTCAGCCTCGCAGACGCAGTGCACAATGAAAGCTCCGTTGAAACCAGCACACACCTGAGTTGGCACTTGAGAATGATTTCCGTTGAATGATTGTAGTTTTGTATCTTCACTCTCTTCACTGGCTTCTTACTCTTCAGCTTCTACCTGTGACAAGAGACCTAGGCGAGGATAGTTAGGATCCAAGTGTTGGAGTACTCGAGACTAGAATGGAGGCACAATATAAGACTGAAATTAAGACATGGTTCTGAATTAGACACTGGATGAGAATCCAAAACTGAGCTGATGATTGAGCACTGAACCTTAGTTCAGGTGCTCTTTAAATATTAAACCTTGGTGCCAGAACATGGCCGGACATTAGCAGGGCAGACTGAATCTTTAAAGGGGCTGGGTCAGCTATCCATACTCTGGAGAGTTAGAACATCTGAACTCCGGATGCTGGCATGCTCGTGTGTGTGTGTGCTATAACACTACCTGGCCAGGTTGCAGTTCTTCCTAATTTTCACAAAATTATGGAGGTGGAGAAGAGGCAATGGATCTAGTGGAGAAAGTAAAATGTGTATCAGAGGGCTATATGTAGCTTGTTGCAAATCCTGAAAGATTCAGTCAAAAGGGCAAGTTATATATGGAAAGAAGATTAATTATGGAGATTCCGCAATCCCCAAGCCTGTTCCTCCTTTAACAGGCCACCAAAAGCCAGTTTGACAAAGAACAGGACTATTGCTTCAATGCTACTCACCAACTGGGGGTAGGGAATCTTGCTAATGTATCACCTTTTTCTGTTTGATAAATGAGCTGTGTAAGTGTTTCACAGAATGTTATCAATGCTATAGGCCTTATAGACACAACAGACAATGTTGTGCCTGTCAGAATTTAAAGGAGGGTGCTGTCTGCAAGAAGCAGGAACAAGACTTAATCTGTGCCAGTGTTTGAGGATGAGTTGGAACAATATTTATTGGGAATGAATCATGATCAACTGCGATAATTGTAGGTGAGTGATAGAGGCATAGTGGGATAAACAACATTTAAAGATGCATTCACTGCCTTTGACTGCTTGTATGAGTGTCATAGAACTTTTTATGGTACCCCATTCAAGACTCTGGGTTTTCAGTTTCGTGTTAACTTCTCTGCCTGACTTCCTTGATAATCCTTCCAGTTATTATCACAAGATAAATCACGTCTCTTCTCTTCACCACCTTCTCCATTGAGGCCTTCAGGGTAGCAACTTGAAGATTTTAGAAATACTTCTCTCATGCTGTGCCATTCTAAAACATCATCTGATTGGACACTGTTTCCAGATGTATGTTAACAATTTTTATGGTCACTGCTCTAAAAGTGTGCTTAATTGGCCATTCATGATAGTGGCATCCAAAAATCTGGAAGCTATTGAACACAGTGATTAGTATTAGAACAGAGATCATAGAACAATACAGGAACAGGCCCTTTGGCCCATAATGTTGTGCCGCACCAGCTAAAAGCAAATCAAAAACATCCAAACCCGAATCCCTCCTACTCACACAATGTCCACATCCCTGAATCTTCCTCATATTCATGTTCCTATTTAAACATCTCTTAAAAGCCTCTAATGTATTTGCCTCTACCACTATACCAGGCAGTGCATTACTGGCATCTACCACGATCTAAGTAAAAATCTTACCTCACATACCCTTTGAACCTCATACCCCTCACCTTTAAATATGAACAGTTGTTACCTCAGTGATATTTAGGCTATTGATTTTTTTCTCTCAATATCACTTAAGATATAAGTCCATGAGAAACAAATGTAATACTCGAAACAATTCTCAACCAAATCATGGAAATATGTCTGCATACTTGCGATAAATAGATTATTGATTTTTTTAAAAAGTGCCTTTTTCAATACTTTGGTTCGGTCTGCAAGGGGTAAAGCAATCTCATTGAATGTCAGAATTGAGCACTGGTGAAAAATGTCATACATGCTTTGTTCTGAAGGGTCAAAACATTAATTATTCCAGTACAACTAATGTGAAAAACATCAGAGTATCCAATTTTCACAAGCAGAGCTGGAAATGAAATCATTTCTGATACAGGTTATCGTCTCAATCACATACCAATCAGCTTCACTTTCAGTCCTTACCCAAAGCTTTTAGCATTAGCCAAAAGTATACTTGTGTCTAAAGTATCTTGGACGTTTTTATGATTTACATGTGTTATAAACCATCATATTTTGTGTACAATTATCCATCCAAAGCACTGGAAATAGTGACTGCTGTATGTCAGAGGAAAAGATTGGTGGGGAGTATGTGGAAGAACGTTAGAACACATCTGCAAGGAATGCTGTTGCTGAAAAGCAGCATCTATCATCAAGGACCCTCACCATCCAAGTCATGGTCTCTTCTTATTGCTGACAGCAGGAAGGTGGTGCATGAGTCTCAGGTCCCACACTACCAGATTCAAGAACAGTTATTGGCCTTCAACCATCAAGATCCTGAACAGGTGTGAGTAACTCACTGAACAGATTCTACAACCTATGGACTCACTTCCAATAACTCTATCTATCTATTTAATTATCCATCTATCTATATATCTGTTTGTTTGTTTATTTATTTGCCTATATATCTATCTATTTATTTATTTATTTATTTATTATATTTATTTTTCCTCAGCTCAAGCCAGTAAAGCCTGAGGTCCAGGCATGGACAAGCAAGCTCATTTGTCAATTGCTAGGAACTTTCCGACAATTCTAATGATGTTCAACATTGTGGCTTTTTGAAGATATACATAGATATTAATCAGTGTACACTAATTGTTTAATGCTATTGTGTAGAGTTTTTGGAGTTTTTGTAGATAGTATTAGCGGGACAATGCGTACATTATTCATGTTCCAAAGTCTTTCATTTTCCTCTTTTAAAAATGTGTTTTTCACTTATTGATTTTTGTAAGTCATATGTGTTTGGAACGGCTCTATCTAAGGCTATTGGCAAGAGTTTAAACTAGAATTGCTGGGGGGTGAGAAGCAAATTGAAGTGATGGAGGAAAGGGTGGTTGGCTCACAAACAGAAAGCTTTGATACCGTGCGAAAGGGAGGATAGGCAGGTGATTGAGACCGATGGTTTGAGATGTGTCTATTTTAATGTGAGTATTTCAAATAAAGCAGATGACCTTAGAGCGTGGATCAGCACTTGGAGCTTTAATGTTGTGGCCATTACAGAGGCTTGGATGCTGCAGGCGCAGGAATGGCTACTTCAAGTGCCAGGCTTCGGATGTTTCAGAAAGGACAGGGAGGGAGGCAAAAGAGTTGGGAGTGTGGCACTATTGTTCAGACAGAGTGTTATGGCTGCAGAAAAGGAGGAGATCATGGAGGGGTTGCCTCCAGATTCTTTGTGGGTGGAAGTTATGAATTGGTAAGGTTCAATAACACTACTGGATGTTTTTCATAGACCACCCAAGAGTAACAGGGACATCAAGGAGCAGACAGGGAGACAGATTCTGGAAAGAAGTAATAATAACAGGGTTGTTGTGGTGGGAGATTTTAATTTCCCAAATATTGATTGGCATTTCCTTAGAGTGAGGGGTTTATATAGGGTGGAATTTGTTAGGTGTGTTCAGGAAGGCTTCTTGACACAACATGCAGATAAGCCTACAAAAGAAAAGGCTGTATTTGATCTGGTATTGGGAAATGAACCTGGTCAAGTGTCAGGTCTCTCAGTGGGAGAGCATTTTGGAGATAGTGATCACAATTCTATCTCCTTTACCATAGCATTGGAGAGGAATAGGAACAGACAAGTTAGGGAATCGATTAATTGGAGTAAGGGGAAATATGAGGCTATCAGGCAGGAACTTGGAAGCATAAATTGGAAACAGATGTTCTCAGGGAAACGTACAGAAGAAATGTGGCAAATGCTCAGGGGATATTTGCATGGGGTTCTGGGTAGATATGCTCCAATGAGACAGGGAAAGGATGGTAGAGTATAGGAACCGTGGTGTACAAAGGCTGTTGTAAATCTAGTCAAGAAGAGCTTACGAAAGGTTCAAAAATCCAGTTAATGATAGAGACCTAGAGGATTATAAGGCTATCTGGAAGGAGCTTAAGAAATAAATTAGGAGAGCCAGAAGGGGCCATGAGAAGGCCTTGGCAGACAGGATCAAGGAAAACCCTAAGGCATTCTACAAGTATGTGAAGACCAAGAGGATAGGATGTGAGAGAATAGGAACAATCAAGTGTGACAGTGGAAAAGTGTGTATGAAACCGGAGGAGATAGCAGAGGTACCTAATGAGTACTTTGTTTCAGTATTCACCACAGTAAAGGATCTTAGCAATTTTAGGGATGACTTGCAGCAGACTGAAAAGCTTGAGCATGTAAATATTAAGGAAGAGGATGTGCTGGAGCTTTTGGAAAGCATTAAGTTGGATAAGTCACCGGAACTGGAAGGGATGTACCCAAGGCTACTGTGGGAAGTGAGAGAGGAGATTGCTGAGCCTCTGGCAATGAGCTTTACATCATCAATGAGGACAGGAGAAGTTCCTGAGGATTGGAGGGTTGTGGATGCTGTTTCCTTGTTCAAGAAAGGGAGTAGAGATAGCCCAGGAAATACTAAACCAGTGAGTCTTACTTCAGTGGTTGGTAAGTTGATGGAGAAGATCCTGAGAGGCAAGATTTATGAACATTTGGAGAGATATAATATGATTAGGAATAGTCAGCATGGCTTTGTCAAAGGCAGGTCATTCCTTACGAGCCTGATTGAATTTTCTGAGGATGTGACTAAACTCATTGATGAAGGTAGAGCTGTAGATGTAGCATATATACATTTTAGAAAAGCATTTGATAAGTTACCCCATGCAAGGCTTATTTGGAAAGTGAGGAGGCATGGGATCCAAGGGGACACTGCTTTGTGGATCTAGAAATGGCTTGCCCACAGAAGGCAAAGAGTGGTTGTAGACGGGTCATATTCTGCATGGAAGCTGGTAACCAGTAGTGTGTCTCAGAGATCTGTTCTGGAACTCTACTCTTTGTGACTTTTATAAATGACCTGGACGAGGAAGTGCAAGGATGGGTTAGTAAATTTGCTGATGACACAAAGATTGGGGGTGTTGTGGATAGTGGGGAGGGCTGTCAGAGGTTACAGTGGGACATTGATATGATGCAAAACTGGGTTGTGAAGTGGTAGATGGAGTTCAACCCAGATAAGTGTGAGGTGGTTCATTTTCGTAAGTCAAATATGATGAATGAATATAGCATCAACGGCAAGACTCTTGAAAGGGTGGAGGATTAGAGGGATCTTGTGGTCCGAGCCCATTAGACACTCAACGCTGCTACGTAGGGTGACTATGTGATTAAGAAGTTATATGATGCATTGGCCTTCATCAATCATGAGACAGAGTTTAAGAGCCAAGAGTTAATATTGCAGCTATATAGGACCCTGGTCAGACCCCACTTGAAGTATTGTGCTCAGTTCCGGTTGCCTCACTACAGGAAGGACATGGAAGCCATAGAAAGGGTGCAGAGGAGATTTACAAGGATGTTGCCTGGATTGGGGAGCATGCCTTATGAGAATAGGTTGAGTGAACTCGGCCTATTCTCCTTGGAGTGGCGGAGGATGAGAGGTGACCTGACAGAGGGGTACAAGATAATGAGAGGCATTGGTCATGTAGGTAGTTAGAGGCTTTTTCCCAGGGCTGAAATGGTTGCCACAAGAGGACACAGGTTTAAGGTGCTGGGGAGGAGGTACAGAGGAGAAGTCAGGGGTAAGTTTTTTTACTCAGAGAGTGGTAAGTGTGTGGAATGGGCTGCTGGCTGGTGGATACAATAGGGTCTTTTAAGAGACTTTTGGATAGGTACATGGAGCTTAGAAAAATAGAGGGCTATGGGTAAGCCTCGGTAGTTTTAAGGTAAGGACATGTTCGGCTCAGCTTTCTGGGCCGAAGGGCCTGTATAGTGCTGTAGCCTTTCTATGTTTCTATTTATTAGATAAGTTGTTCTTGCTTGTTTATCCTGTATTAGTACATCCAGAAGTTTATTATGGGTTATCTTATCTGCAATAACTGATCAGTCATAATATAATTTGTGGTTTTCTGTCTCTGAAGCTGGATCAGGTTTGTGTTTATAGTAAGCTGTGATTTAATTTACAAGTTTGTATTTTAAAGCAAGATTATTATTATTATTATCATCATCTTCATTTTTGAATTCACAAAGTTTGCAGATGACATGAAAATCGGTGAGGGGCAGGTAGTTTTGAAGAAGTAGAGAGGCTACAGAAGGACAGACACATAAGGAGAATGGGCAAAATTGGCAGATGGAATACAGTGTTGGGAAGTGTATGGTCATACACTTTGGTAGAAAAAATGAAATGGTTAAATAGAGAGAAATACAATAAAAAAAGACATGCAGAGGGACTTGGCAGTCCTTATGCAGATTGTGTCTGTGATGAGGAAGGCAAATGCAATATTAGCATTCATTTCAAGAAGACTAGAATTGTGGTGAACTACATATGCCTGTCTGGACACTCCCCCTGCTGACTGCTCCTGTGGCTCCTCCCACAGACCCCGGTATAAAGGCGATTGAGGCCTGAGCCCGGCCTCTCAGTCTCCAGGATGTAGTATGGTGGTCATTCACTGCCGGTTCCTTCTTCCAGTCAATAAAAGCCGATATCTTGCCTTTATGTCTCAGAGTGAGTTATTGATGGTGCATCAAGAATATAAAAGCAAGGATGTAATGTTCAGACTTTATAAAGCACTGGTGAGGCCTCACTTGGAGTATTGTGAACATTTTTGTGCCCTTTATCTTAGAAAGGATAGGCTGAAACGGGAGAGGGTTCAAAGGAGGTTAACAAAAATGATTCTTGTATTGAATGTCTTATCATATGAAGAAAATCTGATGGTCTGAGCCTGTATTCAATGGAATTCAGAAGAATGAGGGTTGACTTCATTGAAACCTATAGAATAGTTAAATGCCTTGAAAGAGTTGATGTGGGTGAGGATATTTCCTACGGTGGGAGTATCTGAGACCTGAGGATTCAGCCTCTGAACAGAGGGGCATCCTTTTAAAATGGGGATGAAAAGGAATTTCTTTAGACAGGGAATGGTGAATCTATGGCAATTATATGCCACAGACACAGAGGCCAAGTCTTTATGCATGTTTAAGGCAGAGGTTGATAGATTCTTGATTGATCAGAGTATGAGGAGATCTGGAGAGAAGGCTGGAGATTGGGCTAAGAGGAAAATCTGATCAGCCGTGATGAAATGGCGGAGCAGCTTTGATGGGCCAAGAGGCCTAATGCTGCTCCTATATGCTACGGTCTTATGGTTTAAAATACTTCTGCAGTTGTTTATGTTATGTTTATATTTTGAGCTTGGACAGCATAATGTCTGATTTTATACCATCACAAAGAACAGAAAATATTGTAACTTACCGGTAAGTGTCTCCAGAGAATAGTCAAACACTACAAAGGCCGATTATGAAGTACTACATGAGCTTCCTTCAGAAACAGAGAGTCTTATGTGGTCAAGTTTCCATTCAGAGCAACAGCTGGTTCGGTCGGTTTGAAGATATAGTTGTAAGAAATACAGCAAGTAAAGGCAGGGCACATCCCATTCATTTTGAGTTACCTAACAGCTCTGCTCCTCTTGAAACATATCAGCTTAAGAGAATCCCAGGAGTGTACAATAGGTTCCAAGGAATCAGTAATAATTCCAGTTGTATTTATTATTAAAGGACTGAGCTAAGAATTTTTAAATATACTGATAAGATTAGAAAGCAACCCAAGTGCTCAGATTATTTAAGTAATGACCAATATTTTATTTTCTGGGCATTTTATAGGCCATTGCCCTGTTGATTTGACATCTATTACAATTGATAGCTTAATTACATGTTTTATGTTAAATCTCTACTCTAGAGGCCTATCATGTTCTTGTAATAGGAGCCTTTAATAACAACCTTTAGACTTCGAAAAGGTTTGTGCAATGAAGTATCTTGGATAACTGGCACTGAAAAGGGATTTCAAAGGGAAAAAATGTACATTTTATTGAAAAGAAGATGATACGAGCATTAGATAATCTTCTACTGTTCCACGAGTTGAGCACTGGATGACAAAATACTCTGATTAAATGGACTGCAAAGTAACAGCATAAAAGCTATTAAGATGGAATGAGAAGTCTGCATAACTGTCATCCCCTACAAAAGGAAAACATGCACATGTCAAACCATCAATGTTACAGAGAGTGTCACACAGCATTCCGTTCCAAGTGGCTATTCGATAAAACAGACTGGCAGCATTATCTGTACAAGTAGACCAAACAAATTGCAAACATTATTTGTATGTTTAAATGTTGGTGTCTAAAATGAACAGAACATAAGCTTATTGCTCCATTTAATAAAGTTTCTTGTTCAAATCTAATTTTGTTGTGTAAAAAAAATGCTAATTTTGATGATTTGTGGCCACAAAGTGGAGCAGCACAGGTTTATCAAACCACTGCTGAAATCAAGCTGCTATGCACTTTAACCAGCTGCCTTTGCAACACTCTAATTGGTCCAAATCTTCATTTGAGTGAGAGTAAAGTGGAGAACAACACAATGATCTGATCTTAGCACATTGGTCTGTTTGGTCTGTAGTGGGAGACAGTTTTGTAAAAGTCTGCTGTGTAGGTAAATACTGACAAAGGTGCTCCAACTCTTGATTGTCTCTCCTGGTTAGTTTCAGGAATGTTGAAGTAGCTAGTATAAAACTGCAACTGAAGCTACATTTCTTAAAAGACAGTGGGCCAAATTTGGAGCATGGTATGCAGTTCTGATCACCTACTTGCAGGGAATATAACCTACCAAAAGGTTAACTTGCAGGTTGAGTCGGTGGTGAGGAAGGCAAATGCCATATTAGCATTCATTTCAAGAGGTCTAGAATACAAGAGCAAGGATGTGATGCTGAGGCTTTATAAGGCACTGGTGAGGCTTCACCTTGAGTATTGTGTACAGTTTTGGGACCCTCATCTTAGAAAAGATGTGCTGGCATTGGAGAAGGTCCAGAAGAGGTTCACAAGGATGATTCCAGGAACAAAAGGGCTTTCATACGAGGAACATTTGATGGCTCTGGGTCTGAACTTGCTAGAATTCAGAAGGATGAGGGGGGATCTCATTGAAATCTTTGAAATGTTGAAAGGCCTAGACAGAGTAGATGTGGAAATGATGTTTCTCCTGGTGGAAGAGTCCAGGAAAAGAGAGCACAGCCTCAGCATAGAGGGCACCCTTTCAGAACCAGAGATGTGGAGAAATTTCTTTAGCCAAAGGATGATGAATTTGTGGAAATTGCTGCCACATGCAGCTGTGGAGGCCAAGTCATTGGATGTATCTAAGGCAGAGAATGATAGGTTCTTGATTGAACATGGCATCAAAGGTTACGGGGAGAAGGCCAAGAACTGAGGTTGATGAGGAGAAAAAAAATAAGGATCAGCCATGATTGAATGGTGGAGCAGACTCAATGGGCCGTACGGTCTAATTCTACTCCTCTCTCTCATGGTCTTATATCTGTATGATTGAAAGAATACAGAGAAAATTTGCAAGGATTTTAACAAGACTTGAGGATCTGAGTTATAGGGAAAGTTTGATTAGGTTACGATTTTATTCTCTAGAGAGCAGGGGAATGAGGGAGAACTTAATTATAGAGGTATAGAAATTTATGAGGGGGATAGATAATGCAAATGCAAGCAGGCTTTTTTCCACTGAAGTTGTGTATGACTAGAATGAGATGTGATCAGTTATAGGTTTTAGAGAGAATTTCCTCATTCAAATGGTGGTGAGAGTGTGAAACAAACCACCAGCAGAAGTGGTGGGTGTGGATTCAATTTCAACATTTAGGAGAAATTGGGATAGGTACGTAGATGATAGGGCTATGGAAGGCTATGGGCCAGATGCTAATCGATGGAACTAGACAGATTAAAAGTTCAGTAGGACTAGTTGGACTGAAGGACCTGATTCTGTGCTATAGTGCTCTATGATTCTATAAAGTCATAAAGTCATGGAGAAGTACAGTGCAGAACAGGCCCTAAAGTCCATCTACTCAAAGCAAAAACCATTTAACCTGCCTAAGACCATTGACCTTCACTGGAAACATAGCCCTCCATACACTTACCATCTACGTACCTCGCCAAATTTCTCTTAAAAGTTGAAATTGAGCTTGCGTGCACCACTTGTGCTGGCAGCTCATTCCACACTCTCACAACCCTTTGAGTGAAGGAGTTTCCCTTCATGTTCCCCTTAAACCATGACCTCTGGTTGTAGTCCCACCCAAACTCAGTGAAAACACCGTGTTTGCACTTACTCAATCTATACCCCCATAATTTTGTATACCTCTATCAAATCTCGTCTCAATCTTCTATGTTCTGAGGAATATAGACTTAACCTAATCAACCTTTCCTTTTACCTCAGGTCATCCAGACCCAGTAACATCCTTGTAAATTTTCTCTGTTCTCTTTCAACCTTGTTTACATCTTTCCTGTAGATAGGTGAGCAAAACTGCAAATAATACTTCAAATACCTCACCAAAGTCATCTACAACCTCAGCATAACATCCCATCTCTTGTGCTCAATACAGTCGGCCTTCCTTATCCTCAAGGGATTGGTTCCGGGTCCCCTCGTGGATACCAAAAAAACGCGGATGCTCAAGTCCCTTATTCAACTATCTCAATGCGGTGGAACTTAGGACCCAGTGGTAGCCCAGACCTTATTTAATGTGTCTCAGTTTGGCGGACATTAGGACCCGGTGGTGCAGCTCTGAAGCTGCAGTGCTTCTGTTCACGAAAATAATCACGATCATGATTGAAAATAAAGTGGAAATAATAAAGCGATGGGAAAGAGGTGAAATGCCATCTGTCATCTAAATGTCATATAAAAGCATTAGGCTACATCGGTCAATGATCGGAACAATTTTAAAGGATAAAGTGAGAAAGGCCCTGCCCCAATGAAAGCTACAATTATTACTAAGCAACGCAATGGTTTAATTATTGGGTTTTGGGGTTTTGAGTGTTTGATCCGCCACATTTACCTGGCATGAATGGAGAGCGCACTCGATAGCAGTCTGTCATTAGATCGAACTTGGGAACTTCCGTTCCCGAGCCTGGCGCTGAAACTTATGTTCTTAAGTGTTTTATATGCATATAAAGGTAAAATATATACTATACAGTAAGACAAACGTTTGACTAACTGACACTAAATAATACCGGATGTACCTGTTCCAACTTACTTAGTAAGAGAACTTCTGATTTTTTTCGATCCCTATCCACGATAACCCACGCACATCCTCCCGTATACTATAAGTAATCTCTAGACTACTTATAATACCTAATACAATGTAAATGCTATGTAAAATAGTTGTTACACTGCATTGTTTAGGGAATAATGACAAGAAAAAAAAGTCTGTACATGCTCGAACAACAAGTGCTGGAAGAGCACTTCTAGGTTTTCTCGATTCGCGGTTGGTTGAATTCATGGATGCGGAACTCACGGATAAAGAGGGCCGACTGTACATTGATTTATGAAGGCCAATGTGCCTTTATGACTCAATCTACCTGTTTCGTCACTGTGCTGTCTTTATGACAGTTATTTAGTTTATAATATTTTCGCTTAGTAATACATTCGATAGTATTTTCTAGTTAGAATTAGAAGTGTTTAAAGTATATTCATTGCATGTAAAATATATCGGCATGTGATGACGTCACATCCGGTTCCGCTGCGTCTTGTGGGAAAGTACCGGTTTGAAATTAACGCGAGGGTGGGGGCTCACCACGAGGCACACCTGAGCAGAAGTTGTTTTGCAGGCATTAGAAATCACAGTGAGAGCAACGCTGTAAGTTAATAGATAATCGATATATTGAACTAAGATGTTAATGCCGATCCTGTTAAAAGTAACGACGGTCGATAATGTTTATGCTTTCATTAGTTAAAGAGTTGCGGATAGTTTGCATTGAAGTGTATTTAAAGTAGTCAATGGAGCAGGTAAACTCTGCCTGTATACTGCATCTTAGTGTAATGTAGTTATAGTCACCTTTGCAAGTATTTACAATTGAAATGTGACATTAAGGAAGGAACAAATACTGTATCAATCTTGTATTGTTTTATCAACAGCTTTCACCATATGTTAATGTGAAGAGTGAACAGTAAATGGTTAATCTTACTGCGATCTGGTTTCATTGACTGTGGTTTATCTCGACGTTGAATTCGGTGTTATTAGTACACGTGAAGGAGAACGTTATAGTCACTTTCAACAAATTATGGACCTGTATTCCTGGATCATTTTTTTCCACCAAACTCATCGGAGCCCTAATATTCACTGTCTAAGATCTACCCTGGTACTACCCAAGTGAAAAACCTTGCACTTGCCTGCTTAAATTCCATCTGTCATTGTTCAGCCCATTTTTCCAGCTGATGTAAATCCCTCTGCAAGACACAATAGCCTTTCTCGTTGCCCACTACACTCCCAATCTTGGTGTCATCAACAAAATTGCCGAACCAGTTTACCACATTATCATTCAGATCATTGATATAGATGACAAACAACAAAGGACCCGATACCAATCTCTGCAGCACTCCACTAGTCACAGGCCTCCAGTCAGAGAGGCAAGCATCTACTACCACCCTCTGCCTTCTCCCACAAAGCCGATGTCTAATCCAATTTACTACCTCATTCTGAATACCGAGCAACTGAACCTTCTTGACCATCTCCTAGCAGAACCTTGTCAAATGCCTTTCTAAAGTCTATGAGGACAACATCCACTGCCTTTCCTTCATCCACTTTCCTGGTAATTTTCTCAAAAGGTTCCATAAGATTGGCTAGACATGACCTACCATACACAAAGCCATGCTGACTATCCTTAATCGGTCCATGTTTATCCAAATATTTATATATCTATTCCCCTAGAATACCTTCCAATAACTTTCCCACAATTGATGTCAGACAGACCAGACTATAATTTCCTGATTTATGTTTACAGCCTTTATGAAACAGCAGTACAACATTGGCTATCCCCTGACAAACCACCCCCCCCCCCACCTCCATTTCTAAGGATGACTTTAGCATCTCTTCTCAGCAATTTCTGCACTTACCTCCCATAGTGTCTGAGGGAACATCTTATCAGGCCCTGGGGATTTAACCACGCTGATTTGCTTCAGTACAGCAAACACCTCCTCCTCTGTAGTCAGTACAGAGTCCATGAAGTTGATGCAGCTTTACCTCACTTCTGTAGACTCTGTGTCCGTCTCCTGAATAAATACAGATGCAATGAATTCTTCTAAGCTCTCCCCCATCCACAAATGGATTACCATTCTGTTCTTCCAGATTACCAATTTTGTCCCTTGGAATCCTATTACTCTTAACATATATGTAGAATCCCTTAGGGCTTTCCTTCACCTTGCCCCTCTAGAGCAACCTCATGCCCTCTTTTAGCCCTTCTGATTTCTTTATGAAGGTGTTTTCTTGCATATCTTATTCACCAAAAGGACCTCACTTGTTTCTAACTGCCTATACGTTTTGTATACCTCCTTTCTCTCTTAATCAGGACCTCAATATCTCTTGAAAAATAAGGTTCCTTGCAGTTGTTATCTTTACTTTTCATTTTGACAGGCACATACAAGTTTTGTAATCTCAACAGTTTTCTTTTGAAAGCTTCTCATTTACAAAGTACACCTTTGCCAGAAAACAGCCTGTCCCTTTCTGATACCATCAAAATTGGTCTTTCCCTAATTTAGAATCTCAACCGCCATACATAAGAACATAAGAAATAGGAGCAGGAGTAGGCCATCCAGCCCATCGAGCCTGCCCTGCCATCCAATAAGATCATGGCTGATCTGTCCGTAAACTCAGCTCCATTTACCTGTCTGTTCCCCATAACCCTTAATTCCCTTACTATGTAAAAACCTGTCTAACTGGTTCTTAAATAAATTTAGTGAAGAAGCTTAAACTGCTTCGCTGGGCAGAAAATTCTACAGATTCACCGCTCCCTGGGTAAAACAGTTTCTCCTGATTTCCATCCTAAATCTTCTCCCCTGAATCTTAAGGCAATGTCCCCTAGTTCTAGTCTCACCTACCAATGGAAACAACTTTCCTACTTCTAACTTATCTACCCCTTTCAAAATTTTGTATGTTTCTCATTCTTCTGAATTCCAGAGCGTATAGTCCCAGGTGACTCAATCTCTCCTCATAGGTTAACCCCTTCTTTTCTGGAATCAACTTGGTGAACCTCCTCTACACTGCCTCCAAAGCCACTATATCCTTCCTCAAGTATGGAGACCAGAACTGCACACAGTACTCCAGGTGCGGCCTCACCAGTACCCTGTATAGTTACAAGATGACCTCCCTGCTCTTGAATTCAATCCCTCTAGCAATGAAGGCCAACATTCCATTTGTTTTCTTAATAACCTGTTGTACCAGCAAGCCAACTTTCTGCGATTCATGCACAAGCACTCCCAAGTCTCTCTGCACAACAGCATGCTGCAATCTTCCACCATTTAAATAATAATCTGCTCTTCTATTATTCCTTCCAATGTGGATGATCTCACATATACCAATGTTGTATTCCATCTACCAGACCTTGGCCCACTCACTTAACTTACCTATATTTCTCTGAAGACTCTCCACATCCTCTGTACAATTTGCTTTTCCACTCAGTTTAGTGTCATCAGCAAATTTTGCTATGCTACACTCAGTCCCCTCTTCCAAATCATCAATGTAAATGGTAAACAGCTGTGGGCCCAGCTCCGACCCCTGCGGCTCCCCACTCACCAGACTGCCAACCGGAGAAACACCCATTTATACCAACTCTCTGCCTTCTATTGGCTAACGAATCCACTATCCACACCAATACACTTACTCCGACTCCATGCATCCATATCTTATTTTTTAAGTCTCTTGCGTGGCACCTTATCGAACACAGCATACCAGACCTTTTTTTGGATATTTACTTTGAAAATAATGTCATTGTGGTCAGTATATGCAAGACGTTCCCCTACATAAGCTTCTGTCACCTGCCCTATCTTATTCCCTAATAGCAGATCCAGTATTGCACACTCTTTCGTTAAGACTTCTATGTACTGATGAATGAAACTTTCCTGAACACAGCTGACAAACTCTATCCCATCTAGCCTTTTTACCATATGGGATTCCCAGTCAGTAAGTGGAAAGATAAAATCACCTACTATAACAACCTTATGTTCAGCTGTCATTCCTAATCCTCCTGCAACCAAGTCTCACTAATGGCTACAATATAGTAATTCCATGTGTTAATCCATGCCTTGAGCTCATACGCTTTTCCTAGGATACTTCTTGCATTGAAATATAAGCAGCTCAAGACTCTAGTTGCACCATGTTCAACCTTTTGATTTCTGATGTTGTCTGAGATCTTACCAACATCTGTCTTTGCAGTCTCTCCACTAACTGTACAGTTGGCCCTCCTTATCCGCGGGTTCCGCATGCGCGGACTCAACCATTCACAGACAGGGAAAACACGGAAGTTCTCTCTCCAGCACTCATTTGAACATATACAGACTATTTTTACTTGTTATTATTCCCTAAACAATACTTTATAACAACTATTTACATAGCATTTACATTGTATTAGGTATTATAAGCAATCTAGAGATGATTTAAATGTACAAGCGGTCCCCGGGTTATGAACAAGTTCTGTTCCTGAGTCCGTCTTTAAGTCGGATTTGAAGTCGGAACAGGTACATCTGGTATTATTTAGCATCAGTTAGTCAAACGTTTGTCTTATTATTATATAGTATATATTTTACCTTTTTATGCATATAAAACACTTAAGAAATGAATTACTTCAATAATTAAACCGCTGCGTTGCTTAGAAATAATTGTGGCTTTCATTGGGGTAGGGTCTTTCACATGCTCTATTAAAATTGTTCCGATCTTTGATCGACTATAGCCTAACACCTTTCAAATGAGTGATGGTGTTTCACCTCTTTCCAATTGCTTTATTATTTCCACTATTTTCAATCGTGATCATGATTATTTTCGTGAACAGAAACACTGCTGATTCAGAGCTGTGCCGGGTCCTAATGTCCACCGCACTGGGACAGGTTAAATAAGCGACTTGAGCATCCGCGTTTTTTGGTATCCGCGGGGGGGTCCTGGAATCAAACCCCATGGATCAGGAGGGCTGACTGTGCTGGCATTCTGCTTCCCATCCCCCTGCAACCCTCGTTTAAACCTGCCCCCCACCCCCCAACTATTTGCAAACATTCCCAATAGAATATTTGTCCCCTTCTGGTACAGGTGCAAACCATTCTTTTGTACAGCTCCAACTTTCCTGGAAGAAAGCCCAATGATCCAAATATCTTACGTTCTCCCTCCTACACCAGCTCCTTAGCTGCCTAGTTCTGGTCTCACTAGCGTATGACATGGTTAGCAATCCTGACATTACAACCTTAGAGGTCCTACCCTTTAATTTAAAACCTAACTCCCTGAACTTCCTTTGCAAAACTTTTCAGTCGTCCTACCCACGTAATTGGTACCTACTTGGATCACGACCTCTGGTTGTTCACCATCCCACTTAAGAATGCTGAAGAGTTGATCTGAAATGTCCTTGTCCCTGGCACCTGGCAGGGAATGTACCATCCAGGAATCTCATTCTCGCCCACAGAACTTCCTTTCTGTTCCCCTAACTAATGAATCCCCTAACA
Source organism: Hypanus sabinus (assembly GCF_030144855.1). NCBI lineage: Eukaryota > Metazoa > Chordata > Chondrichthyes > Myliobatiformes > Dasyatidae > Hypanus > Hypanus sabinus. Next base: position 127,076,651 of record NC_082710.1, on the reverse strand, counting down.
GCACTGCATGCCTCTTCTCCCCCTTCCTTTCTGAGTCACAGAGGCAGACTGATTGCCAGAGATCCTACCGCTGTGACTTTTCTCCGTTAGGTCAAACCGCCCCGCCCCAACAGTTTCCAGAATGATGGTAGATAGCCACAGGGGTACTCTGCACAGGTTCCTTAACCTATTGATATAGCTATCAATTGTTGTATAAATGTGGTAATTCTATTCAATGGAGCTCTAAGAGACAAATTCTGGAGACAAAGTCTAGTGTGGTCTGATCAAGAGGCCCAGGGACTCATATGTACCATGCCTCATGTATTCCTGCTGATTTTAATTTAATTTGCTCTTCAAATTGGACAGGGTGAAGTCTTTTCATGAATTTGCACATAACCGGCCCTTAATGAACAATTAAGTGGTGTCACATTGTGCTTGTACAGTATCATTCCCTTAATGCACATTACTCCCAGGCAGAAATGAACTGATTTAAAAACAGAAAATGCTGGAAACATTCAGCAGGTCAGAGTTTAATTGTGCAGCAAGGAACAGAATTAATTTTCAAGTAAATGACCTTTTATCAGAACTATGTTCTGACATTCCTGTTTTTATATCAGATTTCCGGTATCTCAATTACATTGCTTTTAGAAAAATTAGCTCATATTCTACTATTGTGGATACATCAAATTATAACTTGCTAGTGCAATGAGAAATAAAATTGAACTGTGTCTTAGATAGTTACTTGTTAAGGTGCTGTAACATATCCTACAAAAAGGCCTGTGCTGCTTAAACCTTTCAATTTCCACTAGGAACATGTTGATTATATTGTAGCATTTTAATGACGGCTAGAGGAATATAGATAGATATGAACCATTTCCAAGATGGAGAGAGAAAATAAAACTGCTTTTAAAATAACTGCTTGCCCCTGTTTGGAAAGACTTGTATTATAGCCAATGGCTTTTGAACTACAACATTTTTCCTGATTGTAAAGAACATACTTGGAAAAATTTTGGAACAAGCTTGAATTTGGACACCTACATTTACACCAATATTTCCATCTACCACTTCCTTTGGTAAGTTCATTCTACAAATATCCCATGCTTTGTGCAAAAAAGTGTTACCCCTCAAGTTCCTATTAAATCTAATCCCCTCTCACCTTAAATCTCTGCCCTCTGCAGCTCTGGAAAACAGACTGAGTGCATTCATACTCTACTGTAAGATTACCACTCAGTCTTCAATGCTTCAAGGAATAATCAGAATCAGGTTTACAATCACCAGCATATGACATGAAAGTCACAGTGGTAGGGTTTAAAGTGGCAAATCTTGATGGAAACTTTATTGGAGCTAATATCAAATCTCTTTTGATATTTGACAGAACTTTACAAGATGAAATACATCATTTTTTGAGAGCTCCATTTTGGCTTTATAAGTGCTTACTCAAGGTCAAAAATTGTAAGATGGTTGAATCCGGAACATGCAACCATTAAGGTCTAGCTTCGTCATCCCTTTTCAATCTAGTAAAAATCTTCTTGCAGGACCTTACATTTTTTTTCTGCCTTATTCTCTGGTACAGGGATAGATGATAATCTCTTGTCTTTTCACCATGTCTCTTGGAGTTCTCGGCAACTTTGGTAACTTTGACCCTGGAACCAGGTAGGTCACCTTCTATCCTGGAGTTATACCCATAAGAGTGGAAATTCCCACAAGTATTGAAGACTTGACATTTATCTTTTCTTCCTGAACATTAGCGATATTCTATGGTGTTGACTAATCAGAGCAGCATAGTGGAGCATTAGTTGGCACTGATGCCTCACAAGTCCAATTACTACCATTGGATGATTACTGCTATTGAGCAGGAGGTACAGGAGCCTGAAGACCCACATCCAATGTTTTAGGAAAAACCTCTTCCCCTGTTATCAGATTTCTGAATGGTCCATGAAATCATGAACATTATCTTGCTGCTTCTTCTGACCTTTGATTTATTTGTAACTTAATCTGGTTTTTAATGTTGTGCCCTATACTGCTGCCACACATCAACAAAATTTCACTACATGTCAGTGATAATAAATCTTACTCCAATTCTGATTTAGTGATCCAAGTTCAATTCTGACCGAGCCTGCTAACTTTTGGAAATCCTCCCTATGAATGTGGAGATTGTCCCCAGAGGCTCTGATATCCTCCCACATCCCAGAAATTAATTGGTTCCTGTAAGTTAGCCCCAGTACTGAAAAAATAATGGGAGTTTCAGAGAGGAGTTGATAGATATGTGAGACAGACTAGATGGTGGGGCAATAAGGGGGAGAAAGGGATGGGCAGGATGGCTGTTAGAGCAAGCATAGACTAGATGAGCTGAGCGGCTTCCTTCTTTGATATAAAAGCTCAATTGGCTCCTGGGAATTTGCTCTAGTGTAATTGTGTGACAAGGAAGCTGGTGGAAGTTGATAAGCACATGAGAGAGAATAATTGAATAGCTGACAGTAAATGAATGAGGGTGGGGCTAATAAGAAAGTTCTGATAGCTAGCATTGACTAAATGGATCAAATAGTCTCATTCTATGTAGTGGGGAAATATGAAATAAGCCACCTCTCCCTTATCAAGCCTTTAATGAGCCTTTACTCTATCAGACATCCCACCCCGCAAAAACTCATTTCAGAAAGGTAGCACCTGTTAAACTCACTTCAACATGTCTTTTGCAGTCATTTACCCAACCATGGGCAATACAAAAGTCACTGTTGCAAACAGTGCAGCGAGCAACACTGTCATTATTTTCTACCCCTATTAGGCAGGGGTACACTTTAGTGTAGTCTGTGGTGAAGTACGTTTTACATTTTCTTTTTTTGTAAAACTCTGGCATGTTGCGTTCTCTCTCTCCCTCCCTCTCTTAAGCTCGCTCTCGCTCACTCTCTCTTGCTCTCTCTCTCAGTCTCTCTCTCTCGCTTGCTCTCTCTTTCTCACTCACTCTCACTCGCTCTCTCTTTTGCTCTCTCTCTCGCTCGCACACTCTCTCGCTCTCTTTCTCTCGCTCGCTCTCTCTCACTCTCTCTCTCTGTCTCTCTCAAAAAATCAATTTCCAGGATATTGTATACAATTTGTGGCATCAGGGAGCCACTATCAATATGCAGGAAACTCTTGGAACTTCCGGGAGAGGTGGGATGTCTGCTCTATTGGGCAGTGAGAGGCGAGCACCTTCTGAAATGTGTGACATTATTGCGATGGACCTCAATGGTGTTAGCTGCTGCTGTATCTCCATACCACAGAGCTCAAACATCTCCAGCTGTTGTCCCTTTCTGGAGCTGTAGTTACCCTGAAAGAAATGGGAAGCATCCTGGAGTTCTCAGATGTCTTTGGATATGTAACTATGAGTTGGAGATATCCTCTTTCTGCATCTACTTGTTAATTTAATAGGCTATTAGAATGGCATGCTGATGCAATGAGTTTTTGAGAATATTTTTTATCATGACCCAACACTTGTCCACCTGATTTCCCTTCCAATTACATATATTTTGTTTTACAGCAACATCCCATGTCAGTGACAATGAGTTAATTTAATTATTTCTGTCTGTTTCTTGACTTTTCTGGCTTCCTAAGAATGGATCATAACAATCTAAATGCTAGTGCTGTAATAAAGGGACACCGCACTGTCAGCAGAGCTATATGTAACTATCCTCAGTTAATTCTATCTTTTACAGTTATAAAAATAACAGGATTCCACCTCCTAATTGGAAAATAACCTTAATAATGTCTTCAAAACACCAGAGGAAGATCTTAATGATCCATTCTCTGGTTAACTCCATCTCCTTCCATAGATGGATATGTAAGGTCCTATGATAAGTGTTAGTGGCTTTCATAGTGGTTATCATTTGCCCTAGCTAATATGTAGTTCTCACAAAATATTACCAACAAACATTTGTCTAAAACTGGACTTTGGGCATTTATTGTGTACAAAATATTCTTGAATATAACACTAATGTTGAATAACACAGTACAAAAGTAAATTTCAAAATATTTGCTTTAAGAGATCATTTACTTCCATTTATATAATTTAGAAAGCTGATGTGTCATTTCATAGATGACAATGGCTTGGTAAATAGATAACATCTGCATCATTTATGCACTGACCTAGGGGAATCTTGCTCAACATTTTCAAACAGAACATCCCTGGCAGACTATGGAATATGCATCTCCTAGGACAGTATCTCCTGTCAGATGGAATAGGCCAAGAATAGCTCTAGTCACAGGTGGCCTGTATCCTTATTAACAAAATAATCACCTGTCCATAGATCAAGCATTCTGTGAGCCTTTTGATTGAGCGGTTTAGTTTTCAGGGTCCTTCTATATTTTTTTTCTTACCTGAGCTTTGGAAGCTGGTTATAATTTGGCTGAAAACATGGTCAGCAGGTTTTTTTTTAAATAAAAAAACTACACAGTGTTAGAGTGATTTTTTGGGTTCAGGTTATTTGCATTTAGAAAATGGCTTTGGCCATCAGACTTCTGTTCTTTGATAATGTATTATGGTTTTAATTTGTATCAATGCATTTCCTAAAAGCTGTGATTACCAGTCCAGACACTGCTGGCGCCTGTGGGATGGATACGAATCAGAAGGTGTGAAGTTTGTATGTAGCTTCAAAAGAAAGCATAGTCTATACTTGTAAATATGGAATTGTCCTTTGTGGTTAGCAAATAAATATCGAGCCGTATATTGGGCCAACAGACCTTTCTACTGAAAGCGTTTCCGTATGATGCCTGTTATATCTTGTTTTGTCGAATAAAGAAGCTGCTTTGTATCTACCAGTAACTCTCTCTCCGGTGATTTAATTCAAGCAAAAGCACATTGGATGCTACTTTACAGGGAGGAGTAATGTTCATGATAGAACAGTATTGTCACTAAAATTTGTATATAGTTTACTATTTTTCTTCAGTGCACTCTTTATTGCTTTTTATATGAAAAATCCATAGGACAGATCTTTTTTTTATCTAATTCTTCTCATTGAGTCGTGTGCAAAATAATCCACAGAAATAAGCCTTCTCACCAAGCAGTTCCCCATCTACTATATTGATGCTGGGACCTCAGAAATGAATGGGTGCACACACTTCAAAGCAGCCACCATTTCTTGTGTGAGATTTATAGACAATAAACAGGTGAAAAGAAGTCTAATATACAGAAAATTATCTGAGCACTACCATATTGCTGATCAGAGAACTGCTCTCTACAAATTGGCTGATAAGTTTATTTAATAGCAATGGGGAATATATTGAAAGAACCAACATATTACCTGTAAGTGCAGAGGCAGTTGAAATTTTCGATCTGACTTTCACCTCCAGATTCACTCGCCTTGTTATTATTTTCATGTTGTTTGTTTGGGTTTAGTCTTTGCACTTTCTTTTATGATTTTTTTGTTTGATTCTTTCACTTCCAATATCTTCTTTGAAGCAATTCAGCAATTTATAAAGTGTAGTAAGACTAGGCACCATTCAAGGGAAATGTTTCCTTCTAACAGGGTGAATATTATCTAATGGCCACCTGGTAATTCATTCCCCTAGCAATTCTCCTGTAATTAATTGTCTAAATTTCATACAAATATATTCTTTCATTCTTAAAAATTATCAGCAGTAACCTCTAACAACTTGTGTTATTTTGTGCACATTGCACAATATGCATCAATGCCTCCAGAGAATAAGTAATAAATAATCATGTTTTACATGGCACCATGCTCCTGCAACAAATGAGGAAAATAATCACTTCATATGTTAATCATTTTATTCACATCCTAACGTCACTTCATCTATTCATCATTAAATATCACTATTCAGCATCATTACCTTTCCTTCCTTATCATTTTGGCATGCAAATTAGTCTGTAAATTAAAGAAGGATTTATTCTCTTTCACATTCAACACAATGCATTGTCTTTGCTGTATTGCATTCATCACCTTCTTTGTTTTCTTGTGACTGAACTTCTTAATTTTTAGCAACTTTTATTTATTTTTTCAGCTTGACAGTTTGATTTTGAGTATTGGAGCTTACACCAAGTCACTACCTATACGACTGGATATAACGTCATTGAAGGTATTAATACACAGTCCCATCTTTCAATCAATGTTCTTCTCTAACTTCAACACCATTCCTGTTCTGACTTGTCGGTCGATAGTTCATTGCACCAAAAATGAGGCCACCCTGAGAGTGGAGGAGCATCTCCTTATAATCCGTCTGGGTAGCCTCTAACCTGATGGCATAAATATAGATTTCACTTTCTGATAATTTTCTCCCCCTCTTCTTCTATTCCCCTCTCTGGCCATTTACCTCTTCTCAGCTGTCTATTATGTCTTTCTTCTCCAGCATCTTACCTTTCCCACGCACTTGTCTTCATCTATCATTTTCCAGCTATCTTCCTTACCCTCTCCTTACCTTTTTATTCTGGTATTTTCCCCCTTCTTTTTCAGTCCTGAAGAAGGATCTCTGACCGAAATGTTGACTGCTTATTCATAACCCGGCCTGACCAGCTGAATTTCTCCACCATTTTGTGTGTTTTGCTTTCATCTTATTATCTACTTTTCTATTTTCATCCACTTCTTCCCCTTTTCCATTCAACAAATTGTTTTTTAAAATTTTTACTTTCAGATATGACACTTTGTGTCGGTTATTTCATTTGATTTTTTTGTGCTGCTGTGTCACCCGTCTTCATTTCGTTAATATAATCTCTTTTTATCATTCTTCCAATGACTCATAGTTTAAGATCTGAGTTGCTTTATCATATTATCTTCACATTGAGCACATTATCAGATCCCAGTCCACAAATGAGTTCTCTATACAATCTATCTGCACTTTATGAGTAATAATGTGAGCCATATTAAGATTTTGTTTGCCATCTTGAACATGGTTTAAAGAAGTTTTAAACTTTTATCATGTGCTCTGGTATTGCTGTTTATGATACTTTATTTCAGACTTCCTGTTATATTCCCATCTCTGGAGGTGACTTGAATTTTGGGCAATTAAGTCTCAATGTCCTATTTGATTTTCTTGTCCATTGAAGTAACTGGAAGGGCAAATTGGGTAACAGCTTCAAGTCCCACTCCTTGGACTGCGCAAATGATCTTGGTTATCCTTCGTTTTCTGAATGTCTTGGATGCAGCTCTTGGTTTAAAAGATTTCTACCTTCCAAATAAATAACCATTTTCTCAAATAATGTTTACTTCTCATTTACACATGTATGTCTCCAAATGCATGCAAATTAACTACCAACTTTTCAACTTTAAAAATAATGTCTTGAGTTGGGATCACCTGAGGCTGTGAAATGCACTATACAAATGCAAGCTCCAAATCGTGCATAATGAAAGTAAATCTTTAATTAATGGCTGTTAAACAGCTTAGGTTTATTGGACCACACAAACACAGCACCTCAATACATGCTGATTCAACTTACTTAAATGAAAAGTAAACAGATGAGGATTTGCAAAATAAATTCACTGAATAATTAAGTATTGTGTTCAATAACAGAAAAATTATATATTCAAATCAGAAATTACACTGGCTGGAAAGGCTTTGCAGCAATCAATTGAGAGCAATTTTGGCCTTCAAAACTTGGATGTTTCAAGTCACCTACTGTTAGCAAAATTAGAGTCTGGCACTGCTATAAAAGAAATTGCATATGTATTTGTTAAAGTAACATGTTTTTAGTGCTTTTTTTTTGCAATGAATACCCTTTTAAGCATGATGAATAAAGCATATTTAATACTGAATAAAACTTATTTATTGCAATTTATGCAACCATTTAAAAGTGATAATCAGTGGAGATTTTCTTACTACTTGCTTACAGATCAGTGCTTATTGAATGTCAAAGCTTCCACAACTGATATTGATAAGATCATAAGAAACAGAAGCAGAATTGGACCATTTGGCCCATCGAACCTGCTCCGGAATTCTATCATGGTTGATCTATCACCCCTCTCAATTCCATTCTCCTACATTCAACCCATAAATGTGATGCCCCAACTAATCAAAAACCTACAGTGCCTTGAGAAAGTATTTATCCCTGCAACCACTTTCACATTTTATTATCTTGTTTTCTAAATTTAAAATACATCAAAGCAGGATTTTTTGAGCTAATCTACAAAACATTGTGCATCATGTCAAATAAAAAAAAATCCAAAACCTTTCAACAATAAACTAAAAATTTAAAATCAAAATTGTAAGGCTGAAAAAATATTTATCCCCTTTATAATTACAAAGCTAACTCTCTTCAGTTGCAATATACTGCAATGCCGAACAAACTCATCCAATTTGTTGATGTAGAGATTTGGAGGATCACCTGATTTTAATGAATTTAGAAGAATAAATACTCTTCTGTGTGTAAGATTTTCAACAGACCAGACCAAAATGAACACAAGTGAGCATTCAATACAAATCAAGGAAATGATAATTGAGAAGCACAAATCTGGGGAAGGCTACAAGACAATCTCAAAGACACTGAACATACCATAGAGCCCAGTGCAGTATATCGGGAGGCCACAGCAACACCTCTGAGGTCACTGCCCCTGTAAACTTATTAGCTGGAGGAGAATAGCACATGTAAGAAAGGCTACTGCAACGCCGTCACTCTGAGTGAACTTCGGAACTCAGTGTCTGCAACTGGAGCTGAAGTTCATGACTCTACGATCTCCAAGGCCTTGCACAAAAAGAGTATTTATGGAAGAGTGGCATGGAAGAAGCCTTGGCTAAAAATACATATCCTTGCCAGTAAAGACTTTGCAATGTGTCACTTGGAAGATACTGCAAAGATATAGAAGAACGTATTGTGGTCGGATAAGGCTAAAGTGGAATTTTTTTGGCCTCCAACGCTAAGCGGTATGTGTGGTGTAAATCTAATCCTGTGCATTAGCCAGTAACACCATCACTTCTGTAAAGTATGTAGCATCATGTTATGGAAATCCTCTTCAGCAGCAGGATTGGATATCTGGTCAGGATTGATGTGAAGATGAATGCTGCTAAATACAGAGGGAACCTAATAAAATCCTGGGAGCCCCCGCCAGGAAGCTTAAGCTGGTGAGGAAGTTTGTCTTTCAGCAGGACAACAACTCAAAGTATACTGCCAGAACAACGAGATCTAATGAGGATAATTGATGTCCTTAAGTAGCAGAATCAAAGTTCTGACGTTAACACGATCAGGCATCTCTGGCAAGACATCAAGATTGCTGTCCACCGCCACTTCCCAACTCACCTGGCACAACTTAAACAATCTTCCAGGGAGGAATGGGCATATCTTGCCCCATTACATTGTGCAAAGCTAATAGAGATTTATCCAAAAAGACTCCTGGCTGTAATAGCTGCGAGAGATGGCTCAAATAAGCAGTGAGCAATGGGGGATGAATACTGTTGAACTGCCGACATTTCTGTTTTTGAAGTTTTAGGTTTTCATGCTTTTCAATTTTCTCTGTTTTTTGTTCTGTGCTGTGAAAAAATGAGTAATTGATTCACAAATACAAAATCTCAGTTAAATTTGTTGTAAGACTCATTTATGTTAACAAAGGATTGGGCAGTGAATACTCTTACAAGGCACTCAATCAATCTCTGCTTTAAATATGCTCAGTGACTTGACCTCCACAGCCATCCATGGCAAATAATTCTGCAGATAAGAATTTCTTTCGTATCTCTGTTCTAAATAGATATCCTTCAGACTGTGTCCTCTGGTCCTAGACTCATCCACTATAGGAAACATCCTCTCCATATCCAATCTGGATCTTCCAGTGCTTCAGTTGATGATAGTTCTTTCAATGTGCAGCATCCTGGATTTCCCAAATTGACTGAATGTCTCGGTCTATTAATTGAGTATGGTCTGAAGTAACAAATACTCCCTTGGGGTTGTGGTTGATATCCATTGTCCAAGACTGGGGGGGCCCTTTTGCCAATCTCAATTTTCTGACACAGCAGCGGATACTTCAAGTGATCAGAGTTGATTTTGAGTAAATTGAACTTTCGACCAATATTCTCTGTTCAGCTTCTTAGAAACATAGAAAACCTACAGCACAATACAGGCCCTTCAGCCCACAAAGCTGTGCTGAACATGTCCCTCCCCTAGAAATTACTTAGGATTACCCATATTTTTAAACTCCATATACCTATCACAGAATTAACTGTGGGTATCGGGCCTCTGTTGCAAGTGGGAGCCAGTCTTTGTTTCTAACTGTAAATTGCAAGCAATAATTGGTCTCAAGTTAAAAGGACAGCTTTGATCACCATCTAAATAGCACACAATGCTGACCCACAGCAAGGGACTGGTTGCAATATAAAACAATGGGGTTATCTTAATTGAGCTTTTATCAAACCTGATAACACTGCTAAGTACTAACCAGAGAAAATCTCCAGATGCTGGAAATCCAAGCAACACACTCAAAATGCTGGAGGAACTCATCAAGCCAGGCAGCATGTATGGAAGAATTTTCAGTCAGTGGTTTGGGCTGAGTCTCTACAACAGGACTGGACAAAAACAAAGATGTGGAGTAGAGTTTAAAGGTGGGGGGAGGGGAAGGAGGAACATAAGGTGATAGGTGAAACTGGGAGGGGGAGGAGTAAAGTTAAGAGCTGGGAAATTGATTGGAGAAAGAGATACAGGGCTGGAGAAGAGGGAATATAATAGGAGAGGACAGAAGGCCATGGAAGAAAGAAAAGAGGGAAGCAGCACCAGATAGAAGCAAAGGGCAGGTAAGGAGATAAAGTGAGAGAGGGAAATGGAGAAGTTGGGAGGCATTATGGGAAGTTGAAGAAACCATTGTTCATTTTATCAGGTTGGAGGCTACCAAGATGGAATATAAGATGCTGCTCCTCCAACCTGAGTGTAGCCTCATTGCAACAGTAGAGGAGGCCATGGAGAGGCATATTGGAATGGGAAGTGGAATTAAAATGAGTGGGCACTGGCAAACAGAGCATAGGTACTTGGTGAAGCAGTCTCCCAATCTATATTGGGTCTCATTAATATACAGGAAGCCACATCAGGGGCACTGGACACAGCCGATGACCCCAACAGACAGACAGGTGAAGGGTGAGTCAGTGTTCACAGAATTAATTGTGTGTATCTGTGTCCTCTGTCCCCAAGATCTTTTAGGCCATCTCTGTGTAAAGCTACCTGAAAAGATACGCAGGTGTGTGAAGTGACAAAGAACTGTATCGATGTTAGAGAGAGGTCGGGCTTGTTGGATTTTGTCAATGAACATAAAAAAAATACAGAAAAATGGGGAAACTGGAATCTATTCGCTATGTTCAAATTGTTGGTCTGTCTTTGTAGGTTGTAGAAATTGTACCTGCATTTTCAAAATCCTTTGTGCTTTAGAAATTGTTTGTAATTTAGAAATATATTATAAGATTGAAAACATCTGACCCACTATCCCTCTCCTACCTTCTTCCCATAATCTTTGATGCCCTGAGTAATCAAGAACCCATCAAACTCAGTATTAAATATACCCAGTGACGTGGCCTGCATAGCTGTTTGTGATAATGAATTCCACAGATTCACTACCATCTAGCTAAAAAAATTCTTCCTTATCTCTACTCTAAATTGATGTACTTCTATTCTGAGGTTGTGCCTCTGCTCCCTGACTCACCTGCTTATAGGAGACATCCTCTCCATATTGATTCTATCTAGACCATTCAATATTCAACAAGTTTCAATGCAATCCCCCATCATTCTTCTAAACTCCAGTGAGTACAAGTCCAGAGCCATCAAACACTCCTCATGCATTAACCCTTTAATTTCTTTAATCATTCTTGTGAAATTCCTGTGGTCCCTTTCCAATGGCAGCATATCAGCATATCACAGTACTCCAAGTGTTGCTTGACCAATTCCTTATGAAGCTTCAGCAGCACATGCTTCCTCTTATATTCAAGTGCTCTCTAAATGAACATTAGCTTTGCAGTTGCCTTCATTACCATTGATTCAACCTGCAAATTAATCTTTAGGAAATCCTGCACAGGGACTCCCAAGTTTTTTTTTTAGTTTTTTTTTGCATTTTCTCCACTTTTTGAAAATAGTCCACTACAAAGTGCTTGACTTTGGTAAAATATTCCTTCTACCAAAGTGCATGACTATATACTTCCCTACACTATATTCCATCTGCCAATTCTTTGCCCATTCTCCCAATCTGTTTGTCCTTCTGTAGACTACTTGCTTCCTCAGCTCTCGCTGCCCCTCCAACTATCTTTATATCATCTGCAAACTTGGCAACAAAGCCATTAATTCCATTGGCCAACTCATTGACATAAAATGTGAAAAGAAGTGGTCCCAATCCCAACTCCTGCAGAACACCACTGGCAGCCAATGCTCTCTTTATATCCACTCTTTGCCTCCTTCCTGTCAGCCACTCTTCTATCTATGCTAGTATCTTTTCTCTAATACTGTCAAAGGCCTTCTGAAAATCCAATAAACCACATATACTAGCTTTCTTTTGTCCATCTTGCCTATTATTTCCTCAAAGAACTCCAACAAATTTATCAGGCAAGATTTCCCCTTAATCATGTGCCTCCAAGTACTCAGAATACTCATCCTTAATAATGGACTCCAATATCTTTGGAATCACTGAAGCCAGGCTAACTGATGGGAATAGTTGAACCATATTTACATCTACAAAATCCATCAATCTGAATACTGAAGATAATTTAAAGAATTTAAGTACCTTTGTTTCTTTAACAGTGATTTTTCTTTTCCATTGACTGAAGAGTCAGCACAATGTATGTATTTGTTACTTTTTGAAATCACATGTTCAATTGAGTATTCTGAAATGGTACTGGAATACTGTTCCAAGAAAGTGATGTTTAAGTTTTCCTTAAAATTTCACTTATTCCACAGTATCACTATTTGCTGTTCTTTTATTTTGATAAAATGGTACTGTAGCGGTGTGCTACAAGCAGCGCTAAAATTACGACACGGAGTCGGTAACTGCAGTCGAAGGAAAAAGCTTTATTCGAAAACCTCAGCCTCACTTTTAAGCCTCTGTCAACCGGCCCCCCATGGCGAAGAGGCTCCAAAGTTCTGTGCTCGCAAACCCCCGTAGGCTATCTAATTGTGAGTCGGTTCGCATACGCTAGGAAATGAGCCGCCACATAACCCCCCCCCAGAACCGGCGATACACCCCCCAATGTCCACAGCCTGGGCCAGAACCTGCTTGGGAGGTCGGCCTCTGCGCCGAGGCGCCGGAAACTCGGCCGGTTGCGCCAGGTCCACATGGGCCGGCTTGAGGCGGTCCACCGTGAAAACCTCCTCCTTCCCCCCAACGTCCAGCACGAACGTGGACCCGTTGTTCCAGAGCACCGTAAACGGCCCCTCGTATGGCCGCTGCAGCGGCGGCCGATGCCCGCCCCTTCGTACAAACACAAACTTACAGTTCCGTAGGTCTTTGGGTACGCAGGTCGGGTGCCGCCCATGCTGTGAAGTGGGTATGGGGGCCAGGTTACCGAGCTGCTCGCGAAGTCTGCCCAGGACTGCTGCGGGAGCTTCCTCTTGCCCCCCTGGGGCTGGTAGGAACTCCCCGGGGACGGCCAGGGGCGCGCCGTATACCAACTCGGCCGACGAGGCGTGCAGGTCGTCCTTGGGCGCTGTGCGAATGCCGAGTAGGACCCAGGGAAGCTCGTCCGCCCAGTTGGCTCCTCGCAGGCGGGCCATGAGGGCCGACTTCAGGTGACGGTGGAAACGCTCCACTAGCCCGTTCGACTGTGGGTGGTAGGCAGTGGTGTGGTGCAGCTGAGTCCCCAAAAGGCTGGCCATAGCTGACCACAGGCTGGAGGTGAACTGGGCGCCTCTGTCGGAGGTAATGTGGGCTGGTACACCAAAGCGGGATATCCAGGTGGCGATCAGGGCTCGGGCGCAAGATTCGGAGGTGGTGTCGGTGAGCGGGACCGCCTCTGGCCATCTTGTGAACCGGTCCACGATAGTCAGGAGGTAACGCGCTCCGCGCGACACTGGCAGGGGGCCCACGATATCCACATGAATGTGGTCGAAACGCCGGTGGGCGGGATGGAACTGCTGCGGTGGGGCTTTGGTGTGCCGCTGCACCTTGGCCGTCTGGCAGTGCATGCACGTTTTGGCCCATTCACTGACCTGTTTGCGGAGTCCGTGCCAAACGAACCTGCTGGAAACCATCCGGACAGTTGTCCGGATGGAGGGATGCGCCAAGTTATGAATGGAGTCGAAAACACGTCGCCGCCAGGCTGCGGGGACGACCGGACGGGGCCGGCCGGTGGCGACGTCACAGAGTAGGGTCCTCTCACCTGGGCCCACGGGGAAGTCCTGGAGCTGCAAACCAGAGACTGCAGTCCTGTAACTCGGAATCTCCTCATCTACCTGCTGTGCCTCTGCCAGTGCCTCAAATTCTACCCCTTGGGAAAGGGCATGAACGGTAGGGCGAGAGAGCGCATCCGCCACGACATTGTCCTTACCCGAGACGTGCCGGACATCCGTTGTGTATTCAGAGATGTAGGACAGGTGGCGTTGCTGGCGGGATGACCAGGGGTCGGATGCTTTCGTAAACGCAAAGGTAAGCGGTTTGTGGTCCGTGAACGCGGTGAAGGGCCGGCCTTCTAGGAAGTACCTGAAATGCCGGATTGCCAGGTAGAGCGCCAACAGTTCCCGGTCAAAAGCACTGTACTTGAGCTCGGGTGGCCGCAGGTGTTTGCTGAAAAACGCCAGGGGTTGCCAGCGACCTGCGATGAGTTGCTCCAGCACCCCACCGACTGCCGTGTTTGATGCGTCCACTGTGAGGGCGGTAGGGGTGTCCATTCTGGGATGTACTAGCATTGCGGCGTCAGCCAAAGCTTCCTTCGTTTGAAGGAAAGCGGCGGCGGACTCCTCGTCCCAGGTAATGTTCTTGCTCGGACCCGACATCAGGGCGAACAGGGGGCGCATGATCCGGGCAGCTGAAGGGAGGAAGCGGCAGTAGAAATTGACCATACCTACGAATTCCTGAAGGCCTTTGATCGTGGTGGGTCGGGGGAAGTGGCGGACCGCATCTACCTTAGCGGGCAGAGGGGTCGCCCCGTCTTTAGTAATCCTGCGGCCCAGGAAGTCAATGGTATCAAGTCCGAACTGGCATTTGGCAGGGTTGATTGTAAGACCGTACTCACTCAGTCGGGCGCAGAGTTGACGGAGGTGGGACAGATGCTCCTGATGACTGCCGCTGGCTATGAGGATGTCATCCAAATAGATGAACGCGAAGTCCAGGTCCCGTCCCACCGCGTCCATTAACCGCTGGAACGTCTGTGCGGCATTCTTCAGGCCGAACGGCATGCGGAGGAACTCGAAGAGGCCAAACGGGGTGATGAGAGCCGTTTTGGGGACGTCGTCAGGATGCATCGGGATTTGATGGTACCCTCGGACAAGGTCGACCTTGGAGAAGATCCGGGCGCCGTGCAGGTTTGCCGCAAAGTCCTGAATGTGCGGCACAGGGTAGCGGTCCGGTGTGGTAGCCTCGTTCAGCCTGCGGTAGTCGCCGCACGGTCTCCAGCCCCCCGTCGCTTTGGGCACCATGTGCAGGGGGGAAGCCCAGGGGCTGTCGGACCGCCGGATGATCCCCAATTCCTCCATTCTCTGGAACTCCTCCTTCGCCAGTCGGAGCTTGTCCGGGGGAAGCCGCCGAGCACGGGCATGGAGGGGTGGTCCCTGTGTCGGGATGTGGTGCTGTACGCCGTGCCTGGGCATGGCTGCTGTGAACTGCGGTGCCAGAACCGATGGGAACTCCGCCAGGACCCTGGTGAAGTCGTTGTCGGACAGCGTGATGGAGCCGAGGTGAGGGGCTGGCAACTGGGCCGCGCCCAGGGAGAACGTCTGAAAGGTCTCGGCGTGTACCAGTCTCTTCCTGGGCAGGTCAACCAGCAGGCTGTGAGCTCGCAAAAAATCCGCACCTAGAAGCGGTTGGGCTACGGCGGCCAGTGTGAAGTCCCACATGAACTGGCTGGGGCCGAACTGTAGCTGCACCTGACGGATGCCATAGGTCCTTACTGTGCTGCCATTCACGGCCCTCAGGGGGGGACCCGGTGCCCTGCTGCGGGTGTCGTAACTCGTCGGAGGTAAAACGCTGACCTCAGCCCCAGTATCGACCAAAAAGCGGCGTCCCGACCTGCTATCCCACACATACAGGAGGCTATCCCGATGGCCAGCCGCCGTAGCCATCAGCGGCGGCTGGCCCTGGCGTTTCCCGGGAACTTGCAGGGCGGGCGGCAACGGCGGGCTTCTGCGCCCCACCGCTGGTGGTAGAAGCACCAGTGGTCATTGGGCCGGGGGTTAGTGGGCTCTGCGGCCGGGCCTGGACTGGTTTGCTGCCGGGAGCGTGGCTGGGAGATCTGTGCGATGGACGCCCCGCTCACCTTTTTGGCGTTCCACAGCAAGTCCGCCCGGGCTGCCACCTTCCGGGGGTCACTGAAATCCGCGTCGGACAGCAGCAGGCGTATGTCCTCGGGCAGCTGCTCCAGGAATGCCTGCTCAAACATGAGGCCTGTGTGTCCCTCGGCCAGAGATAACATCTCATTCATTAAAGCCGATGGAGGTCTGTCGCCCAAGCCATCCAGGTGCAGTAAACGGGCAGCCCGCTCGCGCCGTGAGAGTCCGAAAGTCCTGAGGAGCAGGGCTTTGAATTCCGTGTACTTGCCGTCTGCCGGGGGCGACTGTACGAACTCCGCGACCTGGGCAGCTGTGTCCTGGTCGAGGGAGCCCACCACGTAGTAGTAGCGGGTGTCTTCTGAGGTGATCCGGCGAACGTGGAATTGGGCTTCGGCTTGCTGGAACCATAGGTCCGGGCGCTGTGTCCAGAAACCCGGCAGTTTCAACGAAACCGCATGAACAGAGGCGGCGTCGGTCATTTCTGGTCCAAAAATCGTTTGGACCGTCGGGGTCACCAATTGTAGCGGTGTGCTACAAGCAGCGCTAAAATTACGACACGGAGTCGGTAACTGCAGTCGAAGGAAAAAACTTTATTCGAAAACCTCAGCCTCACTTTTAAGCCTCTGTCAACCGGCCCCCCATGGCGAAGAGGCTCCAAAGCTCTGTGCTCGCAAACCCCCGTAGGCTATCTAATTGTGAGTCGGTTCGCATACGCTAGGAAATGAGCCGCCACAGTACCGTATATTCAATACACAGTGTTATAGTGATTTCTTCATGTTAAATTTCAAACAAAGTCTTCAGAGATTTTGTTTTCAATTTATGCTCACTGAACAGCATAAAGTCAGGTGACTATTTCTGTCTTAAGATGCAACCAGTAACTAAACAGGTAGTTCTTCATTCAGTCAGAGACAGATCAGTAGAGTTAGAAACAATGCAACCAATGCATCGAGGCTAGTATCTTCTCCATTCAGATTTTGTCTTCTCATATTGTTGACATTAATTCATGGAGGCTAAGCTAATGTACAGGATGCTTCTCAGTACATTGTTGTTACTTTCTAAGCTGACTTGAAATGATTTGAATCATTACTCTACCATGACAGACAGACAGACGTACTTTATTGATCCCGAGGGGAAATTGGGTTTCGTTACAGCCTCGCCAACCAAGAATAGTGGAGAAATATAGCAAAATAATACCATAAATAATTAAATAATAAGTTAATCATGCCAAGTGGAAATAAGTCCAGGACCAGCCTATTGGCTCAGGGTGTCCGACACTCCAAGGGAGGAGTTGTAAAGTTTGATGGCCACAGGTAGGAATGATTTCCTATGACACTCAGTGTTACATCTCAGTGGAATGAGTCTCTGGCTGAATGTACTCCTGTGCCTAACCAGTGCATTACCAGCCCATGGTAATCTGAAATTCTATTACTGATTTACCACCCATTATCTGTTTATTATTCAAGTTTTCTACATGGGCAGTATTTTGTCTTTTACTTGGGTGTCTCTGCTCCATATCAATTGCTTCAATAAATCCATTAATATTATTACTATTTGAAAAATCATGATTTCTCTTGTGAAAACAATCTGTGAAGATGTCTGATGAGAAAGGACAGCATAGTGCTTCAGCAGAAATTTGATAACCTGGATTTTTTTTTACCTCTTTGTTCCAAAAAGGCTAGAAGTGGACAAGTTCTTCATACTTGAATAAAAAGGCACTGCTTTAATATCAAATCCCTAATGCTCTTGTAGAGGGAAATAACTTTGGTTTTCATTAACTAACCTTTAATTACTTAGTGTTTTTATACCAATCCTAACTATCAGTATGGAAATACTGCATGGTTGAATGAGGTAAATCCTTGTTCTATCAGGTCTTTCTAAAATATTGGAATTTCTGAAAGATATCACCACATTTTTGGTGTAATCCATTATTAATGTTGGTAATCTAGTAAACTATTCCCTCTAGAGTTCATTATAAGTGAATAAAATTCAATTGAAAATATACATTTTAATCCAGTATTTATTCATTAATGTTGAATTAAACACCTATAAGGGTACAACATTGTTTTCAAGGCCAAAATGTCTGGCTATTCTGAGCAGTGATGTCTCCTTACCTCTATAGTTTTGACCACTATATCTATTTTTCTCTTATTTAATCTTCAATTTAAGTATAGTTAGTATATGCAATGCTTAGACATAAACTCCTAACGTGATCATGGTGGTAGTAGAGAAATCGAGATGGAACCTGGTACTTGTTTGTTAATGAGCTCCTGTGAAGATAAAACCTAACAGATTTCCTCACTTCACCAGTCAATATGAAATCTGAATCCACAATGGGAAATGGTCCATCCTGTATATGAAAGGAGAATAATAGTTCACATTATTGATCAGTAGTCACTGAGAGATTTCAAGTGCAGCATTGGATAACACTTGCTAATTTATTCCCATTTGATACTTGCATGCCAGACAAAATGATAATTTTTTTATCTATGCAAAGTCAAAGGTTTATTGCAATTTTCTAATAATAAAATTAATTAATGTCATCAGCATGGTAGTATTTCTGAATTTTATCTAATGATTAATTTACAATTTACAACCATTAAGGAAAAACATGTTTGAATTAGACCTAGCTGTTTCTACAAGGGGAAAAGAGATTCCCAAACCCATTTCACTCATCTCATATAAGGACAAGGTTGAGTCCAAATGATTAAGTAAGATATGCAAAACCACGTCTACTCTGGTAAGTATCTCCACCTGGTTCTACTTGTTGCAATGTCTTGTGCAATAATTTTACTCAAAATTTCATTAACTCAAAAGGAGTCTCATCTCCAAATCAGAGGCAACAGTACTTCTGATCACTATTTTGCATTTATGAGTTGGAGAGAACATTCTTTTACCTCAGAAACAAATGTTTAGAACTTAAAATATCAATTCCATTTTGGCCAAGTGGTTTTTCCCACCCCATAGATCGAACAATTATAATTAGTTTTCACCCAAATCCTGATTCCTTTGAATTGAAGTTACTTCAAAGTGAAATGAGTCAGATTGAAATAGATATTCAAATTCCAATTAACTTATTTATCATATACACACACTGAAAATCGCAGTGAGGTGTGTCGTTTGTCTTAACAACCAACACAACCAAAGAATTTGCTGTGGGTGTTCATAGTATTCAGCCATAAAATAGCAATCCACACAGTTTGCCTTTGATAATTTCCCACATTTCTGAAAATGCACTAATTCTATTACATCATTGGATCAATGAAGTTCACCTGTAGATGATGCTTAACCAGTTTTTGTTCCTCCTCCTTCATGAACAGAATATTGGCAAAACTAGAGACTGCAGATGCTGTGAAACTACGAACAATCTGCTTGAAGAAGTCAGCAAGTTGAGCAGCATCTGCTGAGGGAGCGAAGTTGTGGAAGTTTCAGGTTATAACTCTGCAATTGCACACTGAGTTTGGTGCAGCAATTTCACCCAAAATGACAATTATTGTGAACAGAGGATTGCTATTTTCTCAGAAATTTCCAGGCTAAAGGAATGGAAGTTCTACTGACAGGTGGACTGTCAAATTTTACTAAGTATACTGCCCTCAAGATAAACTGCTTCCTACAGTCTCTTGTCTCTGGCACCTTAGACAATGTTTTTGAATAATTTTGAAGATGCATGGGCACTTTTAAAGTATTTCAAATAATATTTTATTGTATTTTAATTTTCCTACAACAGAATGCCATTTGGCCCAATGAGTTAATGCCAGCTATCAGAACATCAACATCAATCCCACTCCTTTTATTTCTTCACAACCCATTCTCTCTCTCTCATATCCATGAAATCTAGTTTGATTCTCCAATCATTCATCTACACTATGGGTGCTTTACAGTAATCAAGTAACCTTGAATATGTCTTGAAAGTGGGCAGAAGTCAGAACAATATAAATAGGAACAAGAGAGATCATACAAGCTCCGCACACAATCTAGCACCAAATTCAAGCTATTGGAATGCAAGCCAGCAAACCCATCTACAAAACAAGAAACAAAATAATTAAGCAAATTCTTGTAATTTTGTTATTTATTTTCCCAGTTAATCCAACAAATGAATTAATACTTTGCACTCCCAAGATGCCTCAAAGCTAAAATCCCAGCGACATTGCAGTGATCAAGGATACACAACATCTTCAGCTTCTTTAACTTCTCGAGCACCATCCAACACCATTAATTTGAGTTTTACATTTGATCCCACAACATTGAGGCTACATTTCCCCCTCTCTCAAACACTTGCCATTTTCAGCAAACTTCTCCAGTGGCAGTGTGTTAAAATGTAAGGAGGTCACAAAGGAATACTGTGTTCTCTATTATGTGCACAGTGATTTTTATCATAAAAATCATAATGATGACAAATATGACTTCCTATTATCAAATCCACAAACTATTCTTAAAACTTTCACAAAGGAATACTGTGTTCTCTATTATGTGCACAGTGATTTTTATCATAAAAATCATAATGATGACAAATATGACTTCCTATTATCAAATCCACAAACTATTCTTAAAACTTTCATTTTCTAATGATGCATCAATCTTACACCTTAACTCTGAAGTTTGGTCTCAGACTAACTGCTGTTTCCACTTTGTCATCCTTATCATCTTTGAATGTAGGATTGATTTTCACCTCTCGAAGTTAATAATTTATTTAAAAGTAATTGGTAAAATAATGAAAATACTTCACTGTAATTAACTGGGGAAAAAGTAGTGAAAATGAATATTTCTGCCTGAATGCACCATAAATACACTGCATCAGTTCTAATCATATGCTACAACAGAAAATGATGACACAATACTGTCTAATAAAAAATGTGTTAAGCTCCTAATATATGTGCTCCAGATATTAATCAGAAGTGTGATGCCATAAGTACAAGGAATTAAATATAACGTGTTATGGACTTGTATGAGAATTTTATTGTCCTTCACATAACCTAATATTACAAATAAGTAATTACTGTAGATAGAAATCTTTAATAGATTTATGTTGAACTGTGATGTTATTGGCCTGGCTGACCGCAAAGTTCTAAACTCAAAGGAAGACCTTAAGCCTGATCCAATACAGATAGCTAGCTACAGGTATCCTCATAAAATGGAGGCTAAACTGTAGAAACTACTTTTCAAAACTTGATAATGTCCCTGTTTATCCTCCACAGTGAGATTAGCTGCCAATATCCACCATTTGAATGGTGGGTCCATTATTTGAGTGGAGGAGTTATATTCAGCTGACAAAGTAATTTGTTGAAATTACTTAACAAATGACAGAAGGTATTATACTTGAATATAATACGGAATATATGGAATAAGGTAGATTATGTTGTAATGCAGTTAGAGATGGGCAGGTATGATGTTGAAGGCATCACTAAGTCATGGCTGAAAGAAGATTATAGTTCAGAGTTTAACATTCAAGAATAGATATTGAGTCAAAAAGACAAACAGGTAGGCAGAGGGGATGGTGTGGCTCTGGTGATGTTTTTTTTAAAAAAAAAAGAGAAATCAAATCCCCAGAAAGAGATGATGTAGGATTGGAAGGTGTAAATTCCTTGAGGGTACAGCTGAGAAACTGAAAGGTTAAAAAGACCCTGATGGGACTTACATACAGGCCTCCGAACAGTAGCCAAGATGTGTGGTACAAATTACAACAGGAGATAGAAATGGCATGTGAAAAGAGCAATGTTACAATAGCCAAAGGGGATTTCAATATGCAGGTAAATTGGGGAAAATCAGGTTGGTGCTGAATTCTAAGCGATGGAATCTGTAGAATGCCTGTAAGATTGTTTTTAGAGCAACTTGTGGTTGAGCTCATGAGCGGAAAGGCAATTCTGGATTGGGTGTTGTGTAATGAACCAATTTTAATTAGGGATCTTAAATTAAGGACCACTTAGGGGTTAGTGATCAAAATATGATTGAATTCATCTTGCAGTTTGAGAGGGAGAAGCTAAATATATCAAAATTACAGCGGAGTGATGTGAATTACAGAGCCATGAGAGAAGGACTGGCCAAGGAGTCAGTAGCAAGGATGACAGCAATGGCTATGATTTCTCGGGGCAACTGGGAAGGCACAGGATAGATGCATTCCAAAGATGAAGAAGTATTCTAAAGGGAGGATGCAGCAACCATGGTTGACAAGGGAAGACAAAGACAACACAATAACAAGAAAGAGGGCATATAATATAGCAAAAAAAAAGTAGGTGGTTAGGGGATTAGAAAGCTATTAAATGCCACCAACAGAAGGCAACTAAAAATCTATAAGGAGAGAAAAGCTGGAGAATGAAGGTAAGCTAGCCAATAATATCAAAATTTGAGAGTGTCCAGTAGCAGAGCTGAGTGCAGCTATGTTTACTAATGAGAAGCTGCTTGGGAGGCTGAAAGGACTGAAGGTAGATTTGCCAGCTGGACCAAATGGACTACAGCCCAGGGTTCTGAAAGAGGTGGCTGAAAAGATTGTGGAGTCATTAACAGTGATCTTTCATGAATCACTAGATTCTGAATGGTTCTGGAGGACTGGAAAATTGCAAATAGCCCTCCACACCACATAGGGATGGAGGCAAAAATAAGGAAATTATCAGTCTATTCTTCTGACTTTAGTGGTGGGGACAATGTTGGTATCCATTATCAAGGATAGGGTTTGGGGGTACTTGGATGCACATGATGAAGGCCGAAGTCAGCATGGTTTTCTTAAGGGGAAATCTTACCTGAAAAAATCAATCGGAAGTCTTTGAGGAAATAACAAATGATAAGATGAATGAAAGATTTTCTATGTGTACTTAGATTTTCAGAAGGCCCTTGAGGAGCTGCTGGACATGAGGTTCCTAAAATGATATTACAAAAAAGATACTAGCATGAATGGAAGACTGACTGATCAGCAATAGGCAAAGAATTTGAGTAAAGGAGGCCTTTTCCAGTTGGCTGCTGGTGATGAGTAGTATTCCTCAGGAGTCAGTCATTTGACCACTTCTTTTCACATTATATATCAATGATTTGAATGGTGAAACTGATGGCTTTATGGCCCACTTTGCATCTAGTACAAAGATAGGTGGAGGGGCAGGTAGTGCTGAATAAGCAGGAAGTCGGCAGAAGGACTTTTATTTTCTAAATGTGTATAAAATTCAAAAATCAGAAATGCAAAGGGACCTGGGAGTTCTCATGTAGGATTCCCTAAAGATTAACATGCAGATTGAATCAGTGGTAAGAAAAGCAAATGCAATGTTAGCATCCACTTAAGAGGACCAAAATATAAAAGCAAGAAATTAAAGTTGAGTCTTAATGAGGCTTAATAAGGTATTGGTTAGACTGCATTTACAGCATTGTGCCAGTTTTGGGCCCTTTATCTAAGAAAAGATGTGCTGACATTGAAGAGGATCAAGAGGGGGTTCATGAGAATTATTATAGGAATGAAAGTGTTAAGTATCAGGAGCATTTGATAGCTCCAGTCCTGTACTCGCTGGAATTTAGAAGAATGAGTGGTGATCTAATTGAAACCTATCAAATATTGAAAGGCCTCGATAGAGTGGATGTGGAGAGAATTTGTAACAATAAGTGAGACTAGGACCAGAGGGCACAGTCACAGAAAAGAAGTTCCCTCCACCACCACTCTACTCCGTCAAACGAAACTTGTTCTCATTCATAATGATTTCCTCTTTGGCTCTTCCCACTCTCTTAAACAAAAGGTGTAGCCATGGGCACTTGAATGGGTCCCTGCTGTGCATGCCTTTTTGTTGACTACATAGAACAGTCTGTTCCAAGTCTATACAGCTGGCCATCTCCCACTTTCCCTATGCTATACTGATGACTGCATTGGTGCTGCTTCCTGCACCCATGTGGAAATTGTTGACTTCATCCACTTTGCGTCGATCTTCTACCCTGCCCTCAAATTTACCTAGTCAAGTTCTGACTCCTTTCTCCTCTTCTTGATCTCTCTATCTTTATATCCAGAGACAGCTCATTTACTGATATCTATTATAAACCCACAGACTCTCACAGCTACCTGAACGATACCTCTTCCCACCCTTTAACTTGTAAAGACATTATCCCCTTCTCTCAATTCCTCTGTCCCCGCTGCATTTGCTCTCAAGATGAGGCTTTTCATTTGAGAGAGAAGATGATGTCCTCCTTCAAAAACAGGGGCTTCCCTTCCTTCAGTGTCAACACTGTACTCAACCGCATCTCTTCAATTTCACGCACGTCTGCTCTCAACCCATCCTTCTGGTTCCCTATAGGGATAGGGTTCCTCTTGCCCTTACCGACCACTCCACTCGGCCTCCACATCCAACACATAATTCTCCACTGCTTCTGCTATTTCCAATGGGACCCCACCACCAAGCACAGCTTTCCCTCACCCAACGATCTGCTTTCCATTGGGACTGCTCCCTACACGGCTCCTTTATCCATTTATCCATCCCCACTGATCTCCATCCGGGCACTTATCCTTGCAAGTGGAACAAGTGCTGCATCTGCCCCTACACCTCCTCCATCACTACCATTCAGGGCTGTAAACAGTCCTTCCAGTTGAGGCAACACTTCACCTATGAGTCTGTTGGGGTCATCTACTATGTCCGGTGCTTCAGTCCAATTTGGTATTTATTTAGCTAGCTCCTCCCAGATCCCATGTGATCTAACTTTCCAGAACAGCCAAAAGGCCTTGAATGGATTGTAATCTTATAGACCGCTGTGTTATAGATATTAATCTAGCTTATGACAGTTAGGAGGGAGGAAGCTGAAACAATATGGCTTACACACTGCAATGAAGATTGGGGTTAGTAGTGAATGCAAATATACATTAGGAGATTTGTTGCAGAAGTTCAGCTGTGTTTGTCAGGGAAGTAATGAGACTCACTGGCCACTTCCTTTAGATGTACTTTTATGAATGTGATTCATCCTTGCAAAAAAAATGGTCAGCTGGAAGGTACAACGTATAAGAAAACAATGATACATTACATCATTACATTACTCCTCTGCCCCCCCACCCCCCACCATGTGCTTTGGGAAGTAATGTAGTTGCAGCTGTCCTGGATGCATGCTGATAGATTGTGAACAGTTAAGAATAAAAAATTCAATAAACAAAGAATGTTAGAGAAACTCTGTAATAAAATTAACTGTTGCCCCCCTGGACACTGCTTAATGAAGAAGAAATTGTGGAAATTTGAAATACTTAACATCTGGCATCACAGCAGCAAAAAACAATAAGCAAATACACGAACAAAAGGAGAAAAATAATGGGAAATGAAGGAGAAATGAAAGAAATGGCACAGTGTGAGTAATGGATTGTGGGAAACAGGTCATTGGGAGAGAGGAGAGAGATGGATTCAGGGTGGTGTTGGACTGACTGTGATTAGGACATAAAGAGAAATGAGGTTTGAGGCTCCCCATAGACCATCAGTGGCCCGTATCTGGGGTTTGGTGTGAGAGTGGGAATGTCCCTGGGGACAGTTAAACTTCATTATTTAACTAGTCCAAGTAAATATATCAAACCAGCTTCTGGGCAATAGACATTATCTTCAATTTATTAAGCTGGTTTTGTTCAACTATAGGTAAGCAGTGGAGAATATATTGACTAGCTGTAATACAGCCTCAATTGGGAAGGCCGAAGCCTTTGAATGGAAGATCCTACAAAAAGTAGTGGATATGGCCCAGTACATCATGGGTAAAGCCCACTCAATCATTGATAACATCTACGTGAAATGCTATTGCAGGAAAGCAGCATCCATCATCAAGGACCCACCCCCCCCTCCCCTAACCCCTACTCAGGAAATGCTCTCTTCTTGCTGCTGCCATCAGGAAGGTACAAGGACCTCAGGACACGCACCACCAGGTTCAGGAACAGTTACTACCCCTCAGCCATCAAGCTCTTGAACCAAAGGGGATAACTTCACTCAACATTACTTGCCCATCATTGAAATGTTCCCACAACTAATAGACTTAATTTCAAGAATTCTTCATCTCATGTCCTCGGTACTTATTGCTTATTTATTATATTATAGTTTCTTCTTTTTGCATTTGCACAGTTTGTTGTCTTCCACACTCTGATTAAACACCTTAGCTGAGTAGTCTTTCATTGGTGCTGCTATAGTTATTATTCTATAGATATGTTGAGTATGGCCACAAGAAAATGAATCTCACTGTTGTATATAAGTGACGTATATGTTCTTTGATAATAACATTTACTTTGAGCTTTCTACTTTGTCCATTGTTAATATGCTACCTCCTTTAGATTACATGGAAATTATTGAATAGGCTCATATTAATTTCATTAATCCAATTCTTATTAATGTTCCTTCTCTTTTCTCTTATTTCAACAAAGTGTCTGTCCAATTTTCTTTAAAAGCCTGATTGATTCTGTTTGGAGCACTTTATAGACAATAACTTTCAGATCATAACCACTTGGCATGGTACTCCACCCCACCACAAACAAATGTTCCCTATTGCTGCCTTTTGTACATAGTTTTAATTTATGTTCCCTGACCCATAGTTACAAATTGTGCAAGCTTTAATGTATTGTTAAACTGCCTGGATCTAAGCTATAACTGTCTTTGAAAAGAAAATTTTGAGAAATAGTGTTTTACCTTTAATAGTCCTCAAGGCAAACATTGTTGAAAAGTGCTTCAATTAATTGTGTAGAAAAAGATTCTGATTCAGGAGTCTATTAATGACTTGATGATTTAATTTGTTTAATGTTGAATAAAATGCCTTAGCCATTTGGCTCAAATCTTCGTGGATAAATAATCATGGGTTTGCAGCAGACTGTTATTAATGTATACACCTCCTTGAATGTTCAGGCACCGAAGAGCTAATGCCTTGAATTGTAAACAGATCTAACTTTGTGAGTGCCTTGACCCATTGACTATCTCAGAAAACAGCTCACCCTACCATAGTCTGTCATTTTCTGAGATTGCAGGATTTATGATTCAGTAATACATCCTCGATTTCACTTCCCTGGTTTCACAGACTTGAGCATATCACTCTACTTACTCCTTGTTGCAAACAAATCACTTTTAAGACCATAAATTACCGATTGCTCCTACCTAAATAGAACCTTCCTCATGATCCTTTAAGCCAAGATCCTTTCTTGTGACTGTACTAATCTCTTTTCCTGACATGGAAGGAAGCCATCTGACACATCAATTCACATCAGCTCCAAGAGGAACAATCTCATTTGTCCCACTCCCCATCATTGGTAATTGGTTTATTATTTTCACAGGTACCAAAATGAACAGTTTGTTTTGCATAGCATGCATACATACATACACAGAGGTAGTATCAAGGGGAAAACAATTCCAAACTGCAGAATACTAAAACCAGAATCCAGTTTAATACAACTGGCATATGTTGTGAATTTTTTTGTTATGTGGCAGCAGTACATTGCAATACATAATAATAAAAACTGTCAATTACAGGATATGTGTGTGTGTATGTATATATATATTTTTTTAAAAATAATAAAACAGAGCAAAAAGAGAGAAAAAGAAGTAGTGAGGTCATGTTCAATGTCCATTCAGAAATTCAATGGCAGAAGCTGAGTCATTTGGTGTGTGCCTTCAGGCTCCCATATCCCGTACCCTCTCCCCAATGGTAGCAATGAGAATTGGGCTGCCTTTTTAAGGCTTCGCTCCTTGAAAAAGCCCTGCAGTCTGGGGGGATTAGTGCCCATGATGGAGGTAACTGAGTTTACTACTTCCTGAGTCTTATTTCAATCCTGTGCAGGGCCCCAGCCCCCAAACCAGATGGTGACGCAGCCAGTTAGAATGCTCCCTACATGTCTCTGGTGACAGACCAAATCTCCTCTAACTCCTAATGAGGTATCGTTTCTGTCATGCCTTCTTCACAGCTGCATCGATATGTTGGGCCCAGGATAGATCGACATGGATGTTGACACCCAGTGTTCCAGTTACAGAGGAAATCCAGTGCAGATAGACAGTAAGGTACAAAGGCCAGAGTGAGGTAGACTCTGAGTTCATCTTTATCATTCAATGAAATCCATTCAATGGACATAACATCAGATGGAAGTTATCCTTCAGCATGATGGTGCATTCTTTCAAACTTTTGTATCATCTGCATGATGGAAGAGGGAAGAAGATGAATGCCCAGGCTGGGAGGTTTTTTTTGATTATGTGGTTGCTTTCTTGAGACAGTGGAAAGAGTATCCTACATATTACTCTCTCATACATATGAAAATTACTTCTTAAATTTCCACTATTTCGCCAATGCTCATTATTAAGTTCCTTCCCCTAGTATCTAAGGAACCAACATTTAATTTACTGTTTCTGAATCCCTACCAGTATATATTTGGGATAAGGGAGGGAAGTGCAGCAAAATGAGGAAGCCCATGTAATCGCAGAAAGAATGAGCAAATTCCAATCAGAGAGCACCAAACCGATCAGCATGAAATCCTGGCCCCCGAAGCTGTGAGGAAGTATCAGGCGCACCAATGTTCCACACAATGGCTGGCACCTCATTCACTAGTATGAGAGTTACCTTCTGAAATTTTCCTATCTCTTCAAAAAGTCAGCGCCCATCCTAGCCTCTGTAGAACATTGCAGGACGCAACAGGCCCTTCGGCTCAGCATGGCGATGTTGACTGTCATGCTAACCTAAACTTATCTGACCCCAGATGTAGGGTCTTGATCCTAAACATTGTCCATCTCTCTGTTTATATGGATCTCCCTTGGTCCATTGAGTTCCTCCAGTAATTCGTTTTGTTTTTCCCTCACTGTTCCTGATTGGAACATCTGAGTCTCTTAATGTCTCCTTAAACTAAATCCATCTGCATTCACATCTGTATTTCTTGTCTGTTCATATGACATGAAATGGGTTCATTTAAGGTACCCAGCCTCTTTGTGTAAAAATCTTGACTGGAAAACCTTAACTCAATTTCTCCCCTTTCGCCTCAAACCTGTGTACTTTAAAAAATTGACACGTACGCTTTGGTTTTAAAAAAAACTGCAATCATTGCCTGTCATAGTTTAAGAAACATCTATTTCTATTGCCACCATATCTCAACAGTAATTAACATGTTGAACCCATCATCTCCACTTTTGCCAGAATTTCATTTATTTTCCATTTATGCCACAAATTCATTTATTTTGTCAAAACTATCTGTGCATTCAGGTGAAACTTTTAGTTCTGTATTTTTGTTTAATTTTAACTGGCCCAATTCTCTGTTGCAGTGTCATTGATATTCTCTCTCCCATTCTTCAACAACCTGCTTGATCTTTTCTATACAAACAACTTAGCTCTGGACATAGTTTGCATTGTTACTCTGAAGGAAAAACAAGGCAAAGGTGTTGAGGTAGAGGTTAAAGGGGCTGCCAACCTCCATTTACTAACTTTCAAACATAATTCTGTGGTCTTCTGGAAAATGCACTTGTAGGTGCACTGCATTTTATTTTCAATTTCATCAAATCCTTCTTAAGTTATTGAAATTACAGAAAAATTCACTTCAGACTCTTTCAAAAGCTATCCAATTTGACAATTGGTGGAACGCAGCAGGTCAGGCAGCATCTATAGGGAGAAGCGCTGTCGACGTTTCGGGCCAAGACCCTTCGTCAAGACTAACTGAAAGGAGAGATAGTAAGGGATTTGAAAGTAGGAGGGGGAGGGGAAAATGCGAAATGATAGCAGAAGACCGGAGGGGGTGGGGTGAAGCTGACAGCCGGAAAGGTGATTGACAAAAGGGATACAGAGCCAGAGAAGGGAAAGGATCATGGGAGGGGAGGCCTAAGGAGAAAGAAAGGGGGAGGGAAGCACCAGAGGGAGATGGAGAGCAGGCAGAGTGATGGGCAGAGAGAGAAAGGGAAAAAAAGGGAGGGGAAAAAAAACCTAAATATATCAGGGATGGTGTTAGAAGGGAAGGAGGGACATGAACGGAAGTTAGAGAAGTCAATGTTCATGCCATCAGGTTGGAGGCTACCCAGCCAGTATATAAGGGTTTGTTCCTCCAACCTGAGTGTGGCTTCATCTTGACAGTAGAGGAGGTCATGGATAGACATATCAGAATGGGAATGGGACGTGGAATTAAAATGTGTGGCCATCGGGAGATCCTGCTTTCTCTGGTGAACAGAGCGTAGGTGTTCAGCGAAACAGTCTCCCAGTCTGCGTCGGGTCTCACCAATATATAAAAGGCCACACCAGGAGCACTGGTCGCAGTATACCACACCAGCCGACTCACAAGTGAAGTGTCGCCTCAGCTGAAAAGACTGTCTCTGGCCCTGAATGGTGGTGAGGGAGGAAGTGTAAGGGCAGGTGTAGAACTTATTCCGCTTGCAAGGATAAGTGCCAGGAGGGAGATTGGTGGGAAGGGATGGGGGGAATGAATGGACAAGGGAGTCACTTAGGGAGCATTGAGGAATGCAGAGGAACAGAGAGATCTAGGAATAACAGTGCACAGTTCCCTGAAGGTGGAGTCTCATGTAGATAGGGTGGTGAAGAAGGCTTTTGGAACGCTGACCTTTATAAATCAAAGCATTGAGTACAGAAGTTGGAATGTAATGTTAAAATTGTACAAGGCATTGGTAAGGCCAAATTTGGAATATTGTGTGCAGTTCTGGTCACCGAATTATAGGAAAGATATCAATAAATTAGAGAGAGTGCAGAGACAATTTACTAGGATGTTACCTGGGTTTCAGCAATTAAGTTACAGAGAAAGGTTGAACAAGTTAGGTCTCTATTCATTGGAGCGTAGAAGGTTGAGGGGGGATTTGATCGAGGTATTTAAAATTTTGAGAGGGATAGATAGAGTTGACGTGAATAGGCTGTTTCCATTGAGAGTAGGGGAGATTCAAACGAGAGGACATGATTTGAGAGTTAGGGGGCAGAAGTTTAAGGGAAACACGAGGGGGTATTTCTTTACTCAGAGAGTGATAGCTGTGTGGAATGAGCTTCCTGTAGAAGTAGTAGAAGCCAGTTCAGTTGTGTCATTTAAGGTAAAATTGGATAGGTATATGGACAGGAAAGGAGTGGAGAGTTATGGGCTGAGTGCGGGTAGGTGGGACTAGGTGAGATCAAGAGTTCGGCACGGACTAGGAGGGCCGTGATGGCCTGTTTCCATGCTGTAATTGTTATATGGTTGTATGGAGCGATCGCTGCAGAAAGAGGGTGGAGGGAAAGATGTGCTTGGTAGTGGGATCCCGTTGGAGGTTACGGACAATTATACATTGGACCTGGAGGCTGGTGGGGTGGTAGGTGAGGACAAGGGGAACTCTATCCTGAGTGGGGTAGTGGGCGGATGGGGTGAGGGCAGATGTGCGGGAAATGGGAGAGATGCGTTTGAGAGCAGAGTTGATGGTGGAAAAAGGGAAGCCCCTTTGTTTAAAAAAGGAAGACATCTCCTTCATCCTGGAATGAAAAACCTCATCCTGAGAGCAGATGCGGTGCAGATGGAGGAATTGTGAGAAGGGGATAGTATTTTTGCAAGAGACAGGGTGGGAAGAGGAATAATCCAGGTAGCCGTGAGAGTTCGTAGGCTTATAGTAGATATCAGTAGATAAGCCATCTCCAAAAGGGGAGGGAGGTATCAGAAACAGATCAGGTAAATTTGAGGGCAGGGTGAAAGTTGGAGGCAAAGTTAATGAAGTCAACGAGCTCAGCATGCGTGCAGGAGGCAGCGCCAATGCAGTCGTCAATGTAGCAAAGTTAAAGAGGGGGACGGATACCCGTATAGGCTTGGAACATAGCCAAGGCACAGTGACAACTCTCTGACACCTCCTCTTATTTACCCCTTGATCATGACCCCACTAAGGAGCACCAGGCCATTGTCTCCTATACCATCACCAACCTTATCAGTTCTGAGGATCTCCCATCCACTGCCACCAACCTCATAGCTCCCACACCCCACACTTCCCATTTCTACCAACTACCCAAGATCCACAAACCTGCCTGTCCAGGTAGACCCATTGTCTCAGCTTGCTCCTGCCCCACCGAACACATTTATGCATAACTTGACACTGTTTTATCCCCCCTTGTTCAATCCATTCCCACCAATGTTTGTGACACTTCTCACACTTTGAATTTTTTCAATGATTTTAAGTTCCCTGGCCCCCACTGCCTTATTTTCACTATGGATATCCAGTCCCTATATACTTCTTTTTGGATTCCAGATCTAACCAATTCCCCTCTACCAGCACTCTCCTCCGTCTAGCGGAATTAGTTCTTACTCTCAATAATTTCTACTTTGGCTCCTCCCACTTCCTCCAAACCAAAGGTGTAGCCATGGGCACCCACATGGGTCCCAGTTATGCCTGCCTTTTTGTTGACTTTGTGGAACAGTCCATTTTCCAAGCCTTTACGAGTATCCGTCCCCCTCTTTTCCTTCGCTACATCGACGACTGCATTGGTGCTGCCTCCTACACACATACTGAGCTCGTTGACTTCATTAACTTTGCCTCCAACTTTCACCCTGCCCTCAAATTTACCTGATCCATTTGTGACACCTCCTTCCCCTTTCTTGATCTTTCTGTCTCCATCTCTGGAGATGGCTTATCTACTGATATCTACTATAAGCCTACAGACTCTCACAGCTACCTGGACTATTCCTCCTCCCACCCTGTCTCTTGCAAAAATGCTATCCCTTTCTCATGATTCCTCTGTCTACGTTGCATCTGCTGTCAGGATGAGGCTTTTCATTCCAGGATGAAGGAGATGTCTTCCTTTTTTAAACAAAGGGGCTTCCCTTCTTCCACTTGCTCTCAAACGCATCTCTCCCATTTCCCGCACATCTGCCCTCACCCCATCCACACGCCGCCCCACTCAGGATATGGTTCCCCTTGTCCTCACCTTCCACCCCACCAGCCTCCAGGTCCAACAAATAATTCTCCGTAACTTCCGCCACCTCCAACGGGATCCCATCACCATGCACATCTTTCCCTCCCCCCTCTTTCTGTTTTCCACAGGGATTGCTCCCTACGTGACTCCCTTGTCCATTCAATCCCCCCCATCTCCTATCATTTCGCATTTTCCCCTCCCCCTCCTACTTTCAAATCTCTTACTATCTTTCCTTTCAATTAGTCCTGATGAAGGTCTCGGCCCAAAACGTCGACAGTGCTTCTCCTTATAGATCCTGCCTTTCCTGCTGTGTTCCACCAGCATTTTGTGTGTTGCTTGAATTTCCATCATCTGCAGATTTCCTTGTGTTTGCAATTCGACAATTATTTGCTTTCTATGATAGACAAGGAGAAGTTTTTTAAGTGATAAGTAGAGGGCATGAAAGAGAGCATACAGCAGTGTAATCTGCAGGATTGTGTGCAACCATTGTTAACAATAGTGTATCTTTCTGGAAAGTTTGTCTCTGATCAACAGTACTTGCGAGTCTTTACCCAGAATCTGGCAAAGTTCCACAATGAGCTCCTCTTTACCATTAGCTTCTAATAACAAATCATTCTCCAAAGCAGTAACAGCATGTCTTGTTTTTCTTAGAGTTCTGATTTTTACTTGCATTTTAAGACTCAAACCTTTCATTTGCATTGCACTCCTATTCAGATGAAGAGGTATGTTCTGCTTAAAGAATCAATATTTGAAAATAACACACTAAAGAGTATACAATAAAATGAAAATTAAAAGTATATAGAATATAGACAGTACACTTTCCACTCTCTGTATATAAAATGCTACCTCTGACATTCCCTTTATTCTTTCCACCAACCACCTTAATGATATACACTCTCATATTAGCCATTGTTGTCTTGTTGAAAGGTGCCAGGTGACTACTCTCCCTATGCCTCGTATCCTCTTATACACTCATCTCTATCAAATCACCTCTCCCCCTCCTTTGTTCCAAAGAGAAAAGTCCTAACTGACTGTAATGAGCTGAGTTGATCAGACCTAAACTACTTGAGTGTCCAGGAGATGATGTAATAAGTGTAGAAGCAGAAAACAAAGCAGAAATAAACCACACAAACTACTCTGTAGTAAGTCCAAAGATTTCCAAAAGTTTTCAGGGCTGACGATTCTTAGTCATACTTGATGGTTGCTGCTGTCGGGGGATCTCTGAATTCTGACTCAATTGTGAATTGACCCTAGGTCCCAGGCACTGATTGTCATTCCCTGGTACAGGCGAAGTCCAATTAACTGAGAGGAAGGTATCCCAATATACATAAGTCCCACAAGTGTAGCAAGAACAGCTCTTTGATCTTTTGTTCTCATGCTATTAACTCAGCCTAGTTTCTTTCATTCAAGCACATCATGTGTTTGTTAACACTGTGTTCAGCATACCTTATAAATCCAATAGACACTTTAATGTTCACTCCTTATCTATCGGTCTGCCAAAGTCTTGGATATAACATTGCTTTCGTTACAAGAGACATTAATATTATATATAAGCAAGAATCTGAAGAGAATCTTTCAAGCTAATTTGATAGACACAAAGAAAGAATCCATCAACCTAGCTCTCAAAACAACCAACAGATATTTAGTCATTAACAGAAATCCTCATGGTAATGGTGCCTGAGACCAAGAAAGAATCCAGCAGCTATCAGCAAACATTAGACATTAACAAACCCACAGTGTTTATCTTGTACAGTTTACATGCTACAAGCTCACAAAGAGTCAAATGGTCATTTTGAACTGTTCAGACAGTCATATAGAATTTTACAAAATTTAATACAACACTCGCTTAACCTTTTCTCATATATTGTAATCCTTATTAATTCTTGCAATAATAAAATCCTTTTCTACAAAATAAAATTCAGTGTTTTCTTTTGTAACTTTAACTTGGATGAGCAATTTTGAAACAGCATAAAATAATCTGGTTATTACTTGCAATGCTTAGAGGATTGTTCAGTTTACAAAATGAGTCTATTTTGTGAATTTCAATCTAGGTTTATTATAATCATCCTCCTCCGCAATTACTTAATGATTGATTTGTCTTGCATCTGCTGTTTTAGAAGTTATGAAAAAGTGGAATGAGTTGTCAGTGGATGTGGTAGATGTGAGTTCAACTGTAATATTTAAGAGAAATTTGGACAGGTACGTGGATGACAGGGAGATGCAAGGCTATGTTCCAGATGCAGGTAGATTGAACTCAGCAGACAACCAAGATAACATGGACTAAATGACAAAGGGTCTGATTTTCTGTGACAGTACTCTATATTTCAAAAATTTTATTGGTTTACTGAGGTTGAATGTACTGATACCAACACAAGTAGGGCCATTTGGCTCACTGGATCCATGTTGGCTCATGCATGAAAAATCACATTAGTCCTATTTCCTCCCTCCCTAGTTTCCTGCACTTCTGCAGTTCTCTCACAAATGATGTCTAACAACTCCATTTTTATTCTTGTTTGCTGGCAAACTATAGAAAGAAGCAATTTACAGTAACCTCTAAAATTATCAGCCAATTTTGGGATATGGGGAAAAAGTTGGAGCCACCAGAGGAAATCCACGCTTTGTCAAAATGTGTTACGTCCACACAATCAGCTCTTGAAGTCAGGATTGAACTGTTTACCTCCCTTATTACCAGTTCAACTGCAAGTTAACCTTTAGAGAATTATGCACGAGGACTGCCAAGTCACTTTGCATCTCTGATTTCTGAATTTTCTCCTCGTTTTCAAAATATTCTAAGCCTTTATTTCTTCTATCAAAATGCATAACCATATTGTTTCCTACAGTATATTCCATCTGCCACTTCTTTGCCTGTTCTCCTAATCTAAGTCTTTCTGCAGACTCCTCATTTTCTCAACACCATCGGTCCTTTTTCCATCTTTCCTAATGTCTATATGCTCAAGCTTTTCAACCTTCTGTAAGTCGCCAAGATCCTTTTCCATAGGATAGCTGCAGGGCAGCAGAGGTTTGAGATTGGAGTATTCCTTCTCCTGGTTAAGCTGCCAACCATGGATGATGAGCCCCATCTGCCTGAAGTAACTGTTTTTAAGGCACCAATAACCTGACTTTGCCCCCTCTTTTGTCAGTAGAATGGTTCCACTGGGTTTAGTAACTAAGCCACATGTGAAGGCCAGGAGCTGGACTTGGTTGTCAAAAGCTGATTGAAATACAGGTCATTGGGAGTGTGTAATAGGTGGTAGGAGCTTGAACCCATTACCACCTCTTGCTATAGCAAACTTAAGGAACCCATTCGTTAGAGTAATTCTGAAACTCTGCATCTTTTACTGACTCTCCTTTGTCTATTGTCTGTTATTTCTTCAAAGAAATTGTATAACAGGGGATACGTTTTGCATGGTCCATTTGTTTTGTATTTATTATAACCAGAAGCTTGATTGGAAATTTTAAGGCAGTCTTAACAGGTGTAGTGAAGGGTGATGAAAAGGAAGAGTGCACTTCCTTTTGGTTTTAAAAGAACCTTTCTTAACCAGGCATACCTGCTCTTGGATATTTGAGGATAGTGTCAAAGTGGTGAACCGTATCCATCTGCAAGCTTTCTGAAATCTTTAGAACTGAACTAGGTCTCATTGATGATCTCCTCAGGAACTCCATGTGTACAAACAAGAGTTGAACTTCTGTACTGTTGTTAAGGCCCCCTTGTCCTTTTTTTCCCCATTTGACGTATTAATGAAAGGGTCCTGAAATGATATTCTACAACTATATGCTATTAGTTTTGAATGCTTGTAAACAAAAGTTTTGGCTTATGTTATACCTCTATTGCCTTTATCTCTTTCTTTTGAAATACATTTCTGTGCTTCAATTATGTACAGCATGTTGATATGATCCTTTCCATATTCAGAACACAGGATGTTTCTTTATTTTAATGTCAGTAAGAGTCATAGGGTTATGGATAGATACAAAACAGAAACAGAATTTACAGTCCACCAAGTCCATGCTAACCCATCAAACACTAATTTTTACACAAATTCTACTGTAACCTATTCAGTTGCCCCATATTTACATTTGCATTAACTCCACTCTAACCCATTTGACTCTTACCACTTTCCCATTAACTCTGCTCCAGATATTTAGACAGACTAAGGGAAATTTACAGTGGAAAATTCATCTACCACCAGAAATATTTATCTTTTGAGATATGGGAGGAAACTGGAGCCCTTTGAAGAAGACTATACAGAAAGAGCATGCAAATTTTACACACACAGATCTCAGCATTGAATACAGCCTTACGGAGCTATGAAGCAGTAATTCATCTAACTGTGCCACTGTGCCCCTATGCCACCCTCTTCTGGGGTGAATTGCTTTTCATAAAGTCATAGTCATAGAATTATACTGTAGAGAAACAGGCCATTTGTTTCAACTCATTTGAGGCAGCCACGATGCCTAACTGAGAATGCCCCATTTGCCTATATGTCTCTCTAAGTGTTACCATCCAAATGCATTTTAATTATCATAATTGTACTTGCCTCTGTCACTCTCTCTGGCAGCTCCATATCTCCTCACACATTGGGTAAAATAGATGCCCCTCAGCTTCCTTTTTTGAATTTTTCCCTTGTAACTTTGAAACTTATGCCCTGTAGTCTTTAGACTCACCTATTCTGAGTAAAGTTTTAATCATTTGGCCTATACCCGACCATTGTGATTTTGTAAACCTCTCTAAAGTCACCTCTCAAATTATTATGCTCCAGTGAAGAAAAATGCCCGCTCTATCCAGTAGGTGGTGGGTTGGAGATAAGTGTCTACCATAGGAGATGTAAGGTGCTCCTTCCCTCCACTAGCCTGTAGGTCACCCTTGGGCAAGGTGTAGCATCGGTTTAGCCCCCTGATCAAGGTTATGATCAGGAGCAGGTGGTGGACGGCCTTATGAGCAGTTGGTGCGTATCTGAAGTCCTGGTTAAGTGACCATTGACATCAGGCAGACAATCTCTGATGAGTATTGATAACGTCTGGAATCATCCGTCTTGTAAAGACGCTGCCCAGAAGAAGTCAATGGCAAATCATGGAAAGACCATGATTACTCATGTTGTGCCATACAGCGGGTAGCAAATGAACAAACTCTATCCAGGCACTGGAACGCAGCTGATATAAATATCTGAGAACCAGCAGTGAGATGTCCATCTGATTGACCAATAGTATCTGAATTTTAGACCAGCTGGACTAACTTGCTGAGAACATATCTGCAAATCCTGATCTTTGTCACTCAGTTCTCTGACATTTGTCACTAATCCACTTATTAACTGATATATCCGTTGATGAGGTTACAGGTGAGTTACTGTGTTTATCAATATTATTTCTTTTTTGGTTTTACTTCAGTGTGGAAGCATTTCTATGAAGTTTTGAACATCCACATACAATTTCTTTGTTCATTTCCTCTACTGGTCAATGACCACTCTAGATCATTTTCTGTAAAGATGAACATTAACCCACATATTGGCACATTTTAGTCTTTTGAAAATGCAAGTGCTTTCAGTAGTGTTTTGTACAAGGTCTGCCCCCAGTCCTTTAGAAGAGATGTACTCCCATAAAATGACAGGTGATTTTTCCTGTGTTGATTTTGCCTCAGTGCATATCACATCCTTAAGATTTTCAATGGGCTGTACCCACAGGATTCAATATCTTCTTTCTGCTTCTTATGATTTAATCTGGTATGTGAGGAATAGAATTAATTCAGTTATTAGATTTGCCCTAGAAGTTTTTCATTTTTTTCTTGTACATTGGTGTTTATTTTGTATTTCAGTCACAACTCCATTGGATTAACTCTGTCTGATGTGTGTTTTATCAGCAGTTTGATCTATGTTCAGGTCCTTTATTTTATCCTTGCAAACTTACATGTTCATCTATTGTTCCTGATTGCTTCATTCTTTTTTTCTCATGCTTTCTTGTTCTCTCAGCACTGCTTCCTTTCTCTGGATTGATTTAGAGACTGGCTCATTTGACTAACCAGTGCCCTAATCTGCTTAGTAGTGCTCTGGCCATATTTAGAGCTTGCACTATGCTGATCTCTTCCCTCCAGATCAAGGCTTTCTGCAATGCTTGTTACAATAAGCATCATGAACTGGTATGCTAACTTTTCACTCCATTCTGTGAATCCACATTTAATGGCCTTGTAACTCTTGTAGGGAATTCATTACCAGACTGCAAGCAACATGTTATGATTAGTTTTCTCGGAGTTCTGTTTTTAAACTGCACATTAAGACTCAGATTTGTGGCTTGTATTTACTTTCAGACTACAGACCCTGTGCTGCTGAGAGATGAAGTGATCTGGAAACTTGATCCATCAGTGCTTCCAATAAGATGGTGTTTCATTTGGTCACGGTGGCTTCTCCAGGTCTAGACAATGTTGTAATTACTTGTCCGTTACATCCTCCTTATGATCACCAGATACTGCTGCATAATAAGGACACCAAGTACTGTGTGTCAACCTCACAAGCAAGTTGCTGGATAATCGTGGAGCTGCAAGGCATGGGCATGTTCTGTACCATTTTTTGCCTGCTTCAGACACATAGGGAAGATGACATTAGAGGTGATGTATAGAGACAGTACACAGTCCAACAAACAATGCAAATTATTGTCTTCGATATTTTCTTGTGATTAAAAGACCAAGTTGGCCATTGGTAATGCAGAATACAGTTCGTCTCGTTCATTTCCTCATTGATGAGACCAGCAGCGGGGGAACTGCATGGCCTCAGTTTTCCTGTAGACCAGACCCTCGTGAAACGGCGTCGCCTATTGCTTCTTCCCCGGGGAAAGAGGTGTCAGGGGTGATGAAGAGGAAACAGAGGTGTGGTGGATTCAAGGCTGATTCTGCTCTCCAGTGTTTGTTTGGTAGAAAACAAGCTGGATTGTGATTGTCTGCAGCTGCACAAGCACATGATGAGGAGTTGCTGAATGTTTGTTCTTACAGAAACTTGGCTCCAGGATGTTCCATGCACCATCAATCCTCAGGTCATGCTACTCAGGGACTTGGGCTAATTTCCTTTTCCCATTGAATGAATTAATGAATAGGAATAAGTGATATTCTACTACCATGTGCTATCAGTTTTGAATGTATGTAAACTAAGGGTTTGGTTATGTTATGTTATGACGCTGTTGCCTTCATCTCCTCCTTTTGAGCTATATTTCTGTGCTTTAGGTATATACAGAATGTTGATATAGGTTGCATCTTTCTTTCCATGTCAGGAAGAGCCGTAGAGTTATGGATAGATACAAGACTTTCAGCACATCAAGTCCATCCTAATGCATCTAGTCAAGTCAAGTAAATTCAAGGTCAACTGTCATTTAACTATATACATGAATATACCATATATAACCATATAATGCAGCAGTAAGGTATAGTCTGCAACAGTGCCAGCAGCTGCCACACAAGTGTAAGCCATAGATACAAATGAGACTGCAGATGCCTGAAATCTCAAACACTGCACTGGAGAGGGCTCTGCCAGCTTGTACTCTCAAGCAAAAACACACACACACACACACACACACACACACACACACACACACACACACCACACACACACCACACACACACACACCACACACACACACACACACACACACACACACACACACACACACACACACACACACACCACACACACACCACACACACACACACACCACACACACACACACACACCACACACACACCACACACACACACACACCACACACACACCACACACCACACACACACCACACACCACACACACACACACCACACACACACACACACACACACACACACACACACACACACACACACACACACACACACACACACACACACACACACACACACACACACCTCACACCTCACACACACACACACCTCTTCTGCACCCCCCCCACCCCCCCACCACCTCAGGATAGGTGGGTCTCCAGTCTCAAGCCTTTGGCTATCTGGTTTTGATTTCTGGGCTGCCAATTGACCTTCATGCTTTGAACCCCGACGAGTCAATGACAGGACTCAGCATTCCAGGCTTGAACTCTGGGCTCTGACTCACCAGCCCTTGTGCCTCCTGCTTGCACACACTTCTGATCCTGGGATCTCCAACCTGGATCAGTCCAGTATCTATGGCTATACTTCTTCACCTATCCACATCACTGGCCTTTGAACATGGAGCAGGGCTTACAGTCTGGATGTCCTTCATATCTTTGATTGCAGAGCAGGGACTGTACCCCAGATATCCTTCACCCCATGTCCACATTTCTGTCCGTTGTGTGCGGAACAGTGGTCTGAACTCCTGCCTGGCCACTAATACATCCACATTCCTGACCTTAAATCCTAATCTAACTTCAAATTCTGTGGCATCCCTGTCCCTGAACTTAACCTTAACACTAGCTTCCCTTTCTGTCTCCAAAAGTATTGCTAAGAACATAAAAAAGCACTCGTGACCTTGATAGAGACTGCAGCTCAACACCATCTTCATCAGAACTTTGTAAAGTTGCAACATAATGCCCAACTCTTATATGCAGTAAGTTCAATAATTCTTCATGTAGAAAAGTTATCCTTCAAATTCCCTTTAAAACTCTTTCCTCACATCTTAACCTGTGCCCCTTTGTTTCTGATACTCTTTTAATGCAAAAATGATTCAGATTATCGAACCTATCTATGATTCTTATCTTATGCACCTCTGTCAGGTCACTCTGCAGCCTCCGTTGCCCCAATCCATCACAGGTAAGGCCCATACCACCACTGAGCACATCTACAAGAAGAGCTGTCACAGGAAAACAGCATCCATCATCAAGGACTCCCACCACCTACACCATTCTTTCCTTTCACCGCTGCCAACTGGAAGAAGGTATAGGAGCATTGGATCCCACACCACTAGGTTCAGGAACAGTTACTTCCCCTCAACCATTAGGCTCCTGAACCAAGATGGGTGACTTCACTCAGTCCAACAGGGAACTGGTTCCACAATATGGACTCACTTTCAAGAACTCTACAACTCATATATCAATAGTATTTTATTATTTATTATCATTTAATATCTCATTATTTATTTATGTTTTTTTGCTTTCCCTTTCGTATTTGCACAATTTACTGTTTTTTTGTGCAATGGTTGTCAATTTTAGTTTGTGTGTAGTTTTTCATTGATTCTATTGTTTTGTTGTATTTACTGTGAATGCCTGCAGGAAAATGAATGTCAGTGTAGTATACGGTGACACCTACGTACTTCGATAAAACAGTTACTTTGATTTTAACTGTGGTAAAGTCAGTGATCACCTATTTTCAATTGCATGTTTGTTGGTATTTGTATAGTATTCATGCTATTACAGCCTTGAGATTAGGCTGGCTGTAAGAAAATGAATCCCAAGGTTGTTTATAATATACATATCTTGATAATAAATGAACTTTATGTGTGTGCATGTGTGTATTTGACAGAGTGTCTCACTGGAAAAACTGTGGAATAGTGTTCCTCTCATCTGCAGCCTCTTCTCCCCACAGCAGTTAGAACATGAGTTGCTGTTGGCTGTCTGTCCTATTGAATACACCTTTATGGTCTGATGAATTGTCATTGGTGCCAGATGCATTAAACTGGATGAGGTTCTCTAGATCTGTGCACATCCCATTTTAGCATAGAATTCTGTCTGCAACCCATTATGGCTCTGTTTCATAGATTTGTGTTCAATACCTTGATATTTTGTGAAGGATCTGTTTGGGCTTTATGAAGCACACATTGTCCACCAGTTCAGAGACTACTGTGTTTCTCCTACAAATAAATTGTATGCCTTTGAGTTATCCAATACATTACAATAATTTTCACATTCCATCTGGAATACAGATCCTTATCAATTTTTGTCCCAATATAAGACATAAGGCAGTAAGACAATGGAGTAAAATTAGGTCATTTGGCCCATTGAGTCTGCTCTGCCATTCAATCATGGCTGATCCTTTATTCCTCTCCTCAGCCCAGGACTATGCAATTGAATATATAATGAAAAAATATTGAAATCTGAGAGCTCTGACAGCCTCCGTTCTTTAATATATGTACTGTAAGTATGAATGTACCTTTAAGAAATAACTGTATCTTGGTGTAATTTTGATACATTACTGTGCCAAGCACTGCAATCAATAGAGAATTTACTACCTTTAAGAAAGGGTATTCTATTGATAGCTTGTCCTTTGTGACTTATCTTCCTAGCAGATGCGACTATTATCATCCCCCACTGTTAAAATGTATTTTCAAATATCTCAACTTTTTATTTGGGGATTAAAATGCTAAAGGTAGTAATTTCAAGGTTTCCTTTTTCTCAGTGGTCAACAGGAACTTTAAGGAAAATTGTGACTTACATTTATCAAGAAACCAGTTAAAAACTACGTTC
Organism: Hypanus sabinus; assembly: GCF_030144855.1. Lineage (NCBI taxonomy): Eukaryota > Metazoa > Chordata > Chondrichthyes > Myliobatiformes > Dasyatidae > Hypanus > Hypanus sabinus. The sequence continues at coordinate 127,033,132 of NC_082710.1, read as the reverse complement.
TGCCCTAATTTAGCTACAAAGGTTATTAAAAAAAACAGTCACTGCTTTTGAAAATTGGCCCATTTTTTAACCTCATCAAACACTGCCTGAAGGAGAAGCATAATTTACAGACACTGGCTGTTTTAAGTGTTCCTTGAAGCTTGAAATGCTGAAAACAAACCAATCAATAACACTATAGACTACAAAATAGTCAAATGCGTTTGAAACAAAAGAAGGACTGACAGGAAGAGTACACCTTGTCATTAAACGGATATATTGGTAATAAATGTGACCAATGTCAGGACTAAACATGTTCTGTGATATTCATTTGAGTGCAGCATTTGCATTTGAGGAGAATTTGTTATTTTGATAGCATCACCCTGTCAGCCTCAGAGAAAAGATTAATATTTTTGTGGTGCCACAATGTTGTGAATAAGCAGAGTCTATTAACATCTTAGCGCTTTCAAAAAGCACTGCATCAGAAATCAGTATATCACTGCCTGTATTTTAACAATTACTTCTCATCATCTTTGCAGCTGCTATATTATGTATATTGATACTGTTTTGCAAGCAACATATAAGCTTACCTTATGAATAAATTTTGTGGTAGAGTCATAAAGTCTTAGAACACTACAGCTCAGAAACAAGCCCTTCAACATAACATCATAACTTCAATAGGTGTTTGTAAGAGTTATCTTCTTTGCCCTAATTATCCACAAAAATTATACAGTATGTAAATTGTCACATGATTATGAAAAAGGAAATAAAAAGATATAATTGAATGCAGGTTTATATATTTCTGTTAAGATTACATTTGTCACAAATTTTCCAAACACTATAATGAAATGCTATTTTTAAACAACCTTCCTCTTCACCCTAATCTTGCAAGGTATCAATTTTCCATCAATGAAACGCAATCGTCTCAGTCAAAGTTGGGTTTATTATCACATGTATGCACAGGTGCAATGAAATACCATCTGGCCCGTGTCTAAAGAGTCTGTTTCCATGCTCAATGACTCTTATGCCTCTGAAGAACAGAAGGACTTTGCTGTAAATGTCTAAGGATGTCTGTAGGCTGCAGTACAGGTAGCTAAACTTGTTAATGAAAAGGAGTTGAGTTTAATCTCATATGTGCAAGTAAATATATGTTCAGCTGCAGTGAAAAACTTACCAGTAGCATCAGTATATGCACATAACATCATACAAGCAGCATTCACAAAAAAAAATCATGTTGTGACTGTAAACAAAATCACCGAACAGACTGAAGCTGGTGATATACAAGTCTTTATTCAGCACAAGTTGGCATCATTATGGAGACGGTCTCAGCAGAAGCTCAGAAACCCAAAGGTACATCACATTTTTATACCCTTAATATCAAAGTTAACAATAGGCGATTCAATACAATTTCAATAGTTACAATAACATTGTTTGCTTCAATACTTTGGGTTGACAAATGGTTTCTTTGAGATACATAGTGGAAGCACATTTTAATTGATAAGACACTTGTGAAGGTTCAAACAGCTTTGGGAGAAACTAATTATCACAAATATTCTAAAACTTTTTGGTGACAGAGTCAGACACCCAAAATTAAGATCATTGGGACTGTCTCTGAGTACAGAAACTATTGATTGCCTATGCCTGTGACCTTGTTTGGTATACTAAGTGACAACATCTGTCTGGTCTGCCTGGTTGTGACTCGTCACAATGGTGCAATAACTTATCCATGTCATCTGGTTTGATGCAAGCCAATTGACACAACCCCATTGTCTTAATTTTTTTCTCTTTCATGTGCAATGTCTTAGTCTGTGAAGCAACCTGTGCTTTTAACCTCAATTTACTGCTTGCAATTTACAATAAAACTGAAGGTGAATTGCAAGCTTCTGAACTTATTCACATATACAATATGAATCGAAGTCTGGTTCTTGTTTGAAATAATATCATACCTCCTAAATGCTGCCTAACAAATTGCACACAAATTTTACAAGAAGGAGCAATATTAGAACAATGAAAATTCATTTAATGCAATGATCAAAGTGGTCATTATGTTGCTAAACCCTAGTGATTAGGGTTGAGCCTGTTGGTTCAAGAACCATAGGGTTGATGGGAAGTAACTGTGCTTGAAACCGGTGACGCAGAACCTCAAGCTTCTGTTCCCCCTTTCCATTGGCAGCAGTAAGAAGGTGGCATGGCTGGATGGTGGGGCTTTTGATAATGGATGGGCCTTCTTGAAGCAGTACCTCTTGTAGATACCATCATGGGATGAGCCCATGATGTATTGCTCTAAGCCCACTATTCTCTGCAGTTTCTTATGTTGTTGTGCATTTAAATCTCCAAAGCAGACTGTGATTAAACCCTTCAGGATACTTCCGACAGTACAGCTGTAAAAGCCTACTGGACCATCTGAGTAGCAAGCAATTCCAAATCATTTTGTATCATCTGTAAAACTTAGCTGAGCTGTTTCTATCATGGATCACCATTGTGATGTTGAATTGTCTCCATTGTCAAAGACCGATGGGATGATGTCATTCTGTGTACAGTGCTCTTTTTGGAATTTTGAAGGAACTTCTACCAAGCTGCTGTGGAGGCACCTATGATTGGCCACTTTCAAGGCAACATTGTCTGAGTCTGAGAGGCTGGCCAGAACAGTGTAGGACTAACCTACAGTACTGTGCAAAAGCCTTAATCACCTTAGCTATATATGTGTGCCTAAGAATTTTGCATAGTACTGTAAATTATACAAATTTTTACAAAAAGAGAACATACCTTGAATAAAAAAAAGGCACTCAGTGGCCACATTATTAGGTATACCAGTTAATGCAAATATAGTACTGTGCAAAAATCTTAGGCACCTGAGCTGTATATCTATGCCCTAAACTTCTGCACAGTATTGTATCTCTCTGAATATGAGCATACACTGATTTCCATGAGGTCCCTTTCCACTCCCTCTCCATTGAAATGCTCTTTCCTTAATCCCGTGATCCCTTGTCCTAAAATACCCACTTCCTCCTCCAAATCTAATGCTCCGATCACTATTAATACTGGATGTCCCCAGGTTATGAACATCTGATTTATGGACACCCATACATACAAACAACCTCCTTAAACATTATTAAGTTCCTATGTCCAGTCCATCTTACACATGTATATCTTCATTCCCATGAATGCTGGAACTAGTTTCCTCACTCTCCACCTATGGTATTTGTTCTTTCTTATCAGTCTGATGTGATTTTGCTGTCATTCATTAAAATACCGTTGTTACTAGATTTCTGTTTACTCTCCAAATCCCACAATTCTCTGTAGCCTTCTTATGTTACTGTGCATTCAAATCTCTTTAGCAGACCATGATGCAACCCATTAGGGTGCATCTGTAAAAACCTACTGGAATTTCTGAGTAATAGTCATTTCCAGGTCTATGGCAAGGTTTAATTGATGTGGTTTGTGGATTGGTCTCTGTGGTTCATGATTTCTGATTTCCGATTGCTGCTTTTTTTGTTGCTATTTTGCACAGTTTTGAATGGGGCAACCTGGTGCTATGGCATGCTGCCAACAAACAATTGATGAAGGATCTCTGCCTGAAAGGTCAGCTGTTTGCTCTTTCCTATAGTTTTTGCGTGGCCTGGCCTACTGAGTTCCTCCAGCACTTTGTGTGTGTTGCTTGTATTTCCAATATCTGAAGATTTTCTCTTTTTTGTGAATATTCCTGGACTGTATCAACAGCTTGTGGTTTAATGTTTTATATTCTCTTATTTATACCGTTTACATGATTTGTCCTTTGTGCATTGGGGTTTTTTCTATGAACAGGTTCCATGATTTTCTTTGTTTCATGGCTGTCTGTGAAGAAGACAAATCTTAGTGTTGTATACAACATACAGACTTTGATAATAAATGTACTTTGAATCTTTGAATCTTAAATCTAATGGACATGATGGACTTATTGTCATCTGTAAAACAAAACCCATTAATTCCCTGGCAACAAACTGAACACACTTCCTCCTACCTGCATCTCTGCCCAAACCGGATAATAGACCTACATTTCTTTCCCACTCTTCAATCATGCTTTCCCTAACTATAGTATGTTAGTGTGGACTGTAGCTTTGTAAAAGTCAAGCTGAGTTTATTGTCATGCATACCAGTACAGTGATAGACAGCTGCAAAGAAAAACTTGCTTGCAACAGGATCGTGCTCAGTGAGACAAGAAATTGTGTAAACGCAAGACCCTAGTGCACAATAACAAAAACATATTTTTGAAGGGATAAGTACCATATTTTGAATGTGTAAATGTGTAATAATCAGCTCCTTGTGATGGAGGATGAATTTTGATGCTTCCTCATTTCCTTGAAATGCTAATTTTCTAGGATATGTACATTGCTGACAAGGTCTGGCACTTACCACTTGTCCCTGTGTCATCATGGACTGTGACTTGGAGAGGCCATGAAGGTGGTGATGATCTAATATGCTTAAACCCCTTGATTTTCTGGTAGAAGGTGTTGTAAACCAGGTTCAAGGAGTCCTTCTGCCCCACTTATTATCAAGCACTTGAATTGGTTTCAATAGGTACGTTTAATGTCAGAGAACTGTATACAATGTACAACCTAAAATAAGATCCTTCGCAAAAATCCACAAAAACAGAGGAGTGCCTCAGAGAATGAATTACAGTCAAACATTAGAATGCCAAAGACCCCCAGTTCCCCCCTCCCACAGACATGCAGCAGCAAGACAAAAATCCCCCACTCCCCCACCAGAAAAAACATAGGCACCCTCCAATGAGCAGCAAAGTATCAATAAAGACCTAGACTTGCAATACACCAAAGACTACTCATTCACCTGGTAACTCGACATACCACTGGCTCGCTTTCTCCCTAATAAAGGAACCCCGCTTTACAGTGACAGTGGCGGCAAAACAAACAACTTGCTGATTTATGCTGTTAAAAATCTGTTGCGTGGCTTTTACAAAGATCTTTGCCCAAGGAACTTGGGTCTCTAGACACCCAGCCAACAGTAGCCTGCTCGCTGCTTCCAATCTTTCATGTAATCCTGCTACGCATCAGTCGGAAGCACTAGCCTTGAATCAGCCCACCTCCAGAGCCACGAAAACCTGGCACCCTGAAGATATGCTAGCCTTCCAGGCTGCGTACTTGTGATATTGAAAAGCGGCCGGTTGCGAGGCCCTGAGAGCGGGTCCCATTCCTACAAAGAACTAAAGTCAGAGTGTAACTCCAGGGTCTTCAAAAGAACCTTGAAAGCAAAAAAAAAGAGAAATCAAAGATAGAAATGGAGTTGTTTCCAAAGATGCAAGTAAAGGAACTGTCGTTTAGCTTCATCATCATCACTAAGCACCGCCTTCCTCTGTGAAGAAAATAAATCTCTCGTACAAGAGGTTTTGTATAATAGACTTCGTAAATAGGGTGGAATCTTGGCCTCATAATCTACCTCATCGTGATCTTACACTTTATTGTTTATCTGCACTGCGATTGTCTGGTAGATTTTGTATTTAATTTTCTGTTGCTTTTGCTTCACCTTATTCTACCTTATTGCACTGGGTAATAGAGCTTTAACCTGTGGCCAATTGCCATTTGGGATTAATTAGTAAGAGCAAATTAAAGGACTGCAGGGCCATCATCTCAGCACCGTTGCCTGAGTGGACATGGTCAGAGTGGTGACCTTTAACTCTTCAAGGCTTCAGCAAAGAGAGGCTTTCACTCAGAGAAAGCAAAACTCAAAGTTTTTTTCTGTCTCTTTTTTATATTTGCTCAGCTAGGTGGAGATTACAGGCAGGGTATTGCAATGCTCCTCTTGTTGGATGTGGGAAGGCAGTGAGACCTCCGGTATCCTTGATCACTACAACTGCAAGAAAAGCATCCAGCTGCAGCCTCTAACAAACTGCATTAACGAGCTGGAGCTGGAACTGAATGAACTCCAGATCATTTGTGAGTCTGTAGGGTGACAGACAAGACATATAGAGAGGTAGTTACACCCAAGCTGCATGGCACATGGAAACTGCATGACAGTGTTGTATCTGAATATGCACAGTATGCAGAATAAAGTAGATGAACTTGCAGCACATTTGCAGTTTGTTAGGTATGATGTTGTAAGCATCATGAAATCATGGCTGAAAGATCATACCTGGGGGCTTAATGTCCAAGGATTCACATTGTATCAAAAGGATCGGTAAGAAGGCAAAGAGGGCAGCATTGCTCTGTTAGTTTAAAATAAAATCAAATCATTAGAAAGAGGTGACAGAGGGTCGGGAGGTGTTGAATGATTGTAGACAGAACTAAAGAATTTGATGATGAAGAGTTAAAGAGCAAAAAGATCTTGAAGGGAGTTGTATACAGATCCCCAAACTGTAGTAAGGACGTTGCCTACAAATTACAATGGGAGATATAAAATGCATGCCAAAATGACAATGGTAATTTGTCATGGGGGACTTCAATATGTAGGTAGACTGGGAAAATAAGGTTAGTGCTGTATTACAGGAGGGGGAAATTCCACAGTGCCTACAAAATGGATTGTTAGAGCAGCTCATGGTTGAGCCCATGAGAGGATCATCTATTCTGGATTGCAATAAACCAGAATTGATTAGAAAACTTAAAGAACCCCTCGGAGTAAGTGATCATAATATGTTCAACTTCACCCTGAAATTTGAGAAGGAGAAGCTAAAGGGAGATGTATCAGTATTACAGTGGAGTAAAGGGAATTAAAGATGCATGAAAGAGGAGTTGGCCAGAATTGATTGGAAAAGAACACTGGCTGGGATAACAGCAGAGCAGCAATGACTGGAAATTCTGGAAGCAATTCTAAACACATGGGATATATACATCCCAAGAGAAAGAAGTTTTCTAAAGGAAACCATGGCAAACAAGAGAAGTCATTGCCATCATAAAAGCCAAGGAGAGGGCATGCACTGTTATAGAGCAGAGATTAATGGGAAGTTAGAGGATTGGTAGTCTTTTAAAAGCCAACTGAAGGCAACAGAAAAAGTCATTAAGGAGACAAAGATAGAATATGAAAGTCAGCTACCACATAATATTAAAGAGGATACCCAAAGTTTCTTCATATACATAAAGTGTAAAAGAGAGGCTAGAGTAGATATTGGACCAGCTGGAAAACAATGCTGGAGTGGTATTAATGGGAGACAACAAAATGACAGATGAACTGAAAATATATTTTGAATTATTCTTCACTGTGGTATGGTGGAAGTTTTAGATGTTGCGAGCTTGAAGTGTGTGAAGTTACCATAAATGACTGAAGGTTCTTGGGAACCTGGAAGGTCTGAAGGTGGATAGTCACCTAGACTAGATGGGGTACACCTCAGAGGTCTGAAACAGGTGGCCAAAGTGTTTGTGGAGGCATTAATAATAATTTTTCATGAATCACTAGATTCTGGAATGGTTCTGGAAGATTGGCAAATTGCAGATGTCACTCCACTCTTCAAAACGGAGAGAAGTGAGGAAGAGAAACTATAGACCAGTTAGTCTGACCCCAGTGGTTGGGAAGATGTTGAAGTCGACGATTAAGTATGGGGTCTCAGGGTACTTGGAGACGCATGATTAAATTGGCTGCAATCAGCATGGTTTCCTCAAGGGAAAATTTTGCCTGACAAATCTGTTGGAATTCTTTGAAGAAGTAACAAGCAGGATAGACAACAGAGAATTTGTTTATGTTGTGAACTTGGAATTTCAAAAAGCTGTTGACAAGGTGCCACTCATGAGGCTGCTTAACAAGTTATGAGCCCATGGTATTGCAGCAAAAATTCTAGTATCGATAAAGCAGTGGCTGCTTGACTGGAGGCCAAGAGTGGTAATAAAGGGAGCCTTTTCTGACTGACTGCTGGTGACTAGTGGTGTAACACAGTGGTCTCTGTTGGGACCGATTCTTTCTACATTATATTGAATGATGGAATTAATGGCTTTGTTGCAAAGTTTGCAGATGATATGAAGATAAGTATAGGGGCAGGTAGTTTTGAGAAAGTATAGAGATTAGAGAAGGACTTGGAATTTGATGGATTTGGAATGCTCAACAAGAGCTGTTGCAATCAGACTGCTTTAAGTCTGTTACCTGTGTTATAAGTACTAGGATAAATATTTTAGTTTGCAACCTTTCCCTCTTTCTAATAGTTAAGCATTTGAAAACCCATAGGACAGTGGTTAGCTGACCATAATATTTTTTCCTACACTGATCACACAATTCCATAAGTACTAGGTTCATAGCTTCTCATGTTCAAGTTTGCTCTAATCCAACATTTGCTCTTCCAAACAGGAACACTGTTTTTAATACCCTCCTTAGCACATGCAAACGGTAGCCTTAAATGATTTGAGCACACTTCAGGTCTCACTTCAAGAAAAGAATAATCCCTGAGGCCAGATTGGCAACTTCATAATGAATTCTGAAAAAAACACACCCTGAAGAAATTAATTTGATTGGATTATATTTGCTTGCATTTCAAAGCCAATATAAATAATACAAACCTTCCAAAATGCATACTTCCTAAAATTGTTGACAAAAATAAAAATAGTTTCAGTGATTGATAGAAAATAGCACCAAACAAATTACAGGAAAGTAATCCTATTTTGAAATTCAGATTATGACGGCAATTAATATTAGTCATTGTGATTTATTGTAGCCCCAAGCTACTTAATTAAATTATCATCTCATAAATAGCTACGTGGTAGATTGGATACTCGTAACCAACAAAGAATATTGAAGCAACAAGATACTGTGAGAAATAGAATTTCCGTATCAGCTTAAGGTAATGGTGAGCCAGACAAAATAAAGTTATTTACTTAATCTTTTTTAAACTTGATTAAAAATCACCTTCAATGGACTAATGTGCAGTGAGTGAATCATTATTCATTAACAAGTTCTTAACCAATAAATTTGGTCTCAATATTCAAAAGCACTTAACTTACAATCTTCTGTAAACCTTGAGATAACAAAAGAATGCCATTCAAATCCAATTATCTGAGGAGAGAGTCTGCCTTTCACAGCATGTGGTTAGATAAATTAACTGATCTTCTGTATAATTCAGTTTTGTTGTATAGGATATCATCATTTTCTACCAGTTACAATATATTTCCATTCAAATATCAGCCATTTTCTTTTTAGTGAATTAAAATGACATTGTTAAATGGTTGTTGGTTTCAATATCTCATTGATCCTCAGTATGTAGGTATAATAGGCTACGATCAGTCCTGCTTACATTTAAAGGTTATGCTCTGCCAGTGTGATTAACATCTCTCTCTCAATTAATTGGACTATTTTTGTTAGGGCTTAATTTTCTAAACTATATTACTCAGTTCCCAAATGCTGACTTTAACATTGTTTTCTATTTATAACAGCAGAGAACAACAGAACCAGTAATTCTATCCTCTCTGGTCCAAGATGACCTGTAAGATACTGTAAATGGATAGCTTTCAAGACGCTGTTCTACTTTTGATGAAAATGATGTTTCTAGAACATTGGGCAGAATTTTAATGAAGAAGGGCATTCTTGATAGAAGGTTTTAAAAACTCATAAAACTGGCATTGGGTTGGAAGTACGCTTTAAACTATTCCTGCCAAAATATAAGGATACTCTCTCTTGATCTCGCCAGAACTGCAGGACGTCAGCTTGCTTCAGTGATTTATTTAAGTGCAGCAACATTGCAATAATAAGTTTACTTTGATGCCAGTCCCCTGTTTTTTAAATTAAATCTTTAAGCTCTCCAGCAAATACAAAGTGCATATAGAGGTTGCATGAATCTCACCCAACAAAACCAACATAATACTTAGGAGTATGGTTTTATTGGTAGAAGAGGATTTACTTCAGTGTAGTCAAGGAAAATTATTCTTTCTGGAAGGAGATTACTTTCTGTTCCTTAGGAGCTTATTCATTTCTACACTATCGAGCACATCTACAGTGCCTTGAAAAGTAACACCAAGTCCTTTACAGTGCAGAGTGGTTGAAATGGTCACAGTGTTGTACTGAAGTGAAGATTAATGTCGTGCAGAGCCAAATGGCTGAAGGGATGCAGCTGAACTTGAAACTAGTGATGTGGGGCTGCAGGTGTCTGGATTCCCTGCCCGGTGGCAGTTGTGAGAAGATAGCGTGGCCCAGTAATGGAGACCTTTGATGATAAATGTTGCCTTCTTGAGGCAGTATTCCATGTGGATGCTACTACTGATGGGAAGGAATGTGTCCATGATGTACTGGGCTGAGCCTACTACTCACGGCTGCTTTTGACATTGTTCCTGAGCCTATGAATTGATGTAGCAGACCATCCTGCTACCAGTCACAACACTTTCAAGAGTTGATCTGTAAAAGTCTGTTCAGCGACATGCTGAATCCTCTTAACCTTCGAAGAAAGTAAAGAAATAGAAGTGTCCATGGAGACTGAAGTACCTGATGAACCACAGTCCCGGATAAACACTGAAGTACAATAACCTGCAGCAATTAATCTCTTTTAGTGTGTGAGCTTTGCTCTGCCAGCTTCTCGGGAATCTTGTCAATTCCAGTTTGACGTCCTGTCACTATATTATATACTGCATGGAGTTGCTTGGTGATGCACTAACAGCATCAGGGAATACCATCTGATGTGTCTGAACACTTCGTTATTTCATCTGTGAGGTGAAAAGTCAACTAGGAGTTGACTGGGAGTTTGAGAGCCTGAATTGTTGTGCAGTGTGTTCAAGTTCAGTGACAACGAGGATCATGAGGACTGCTGAAAGGATCTTCGGGGTCTCTCTTCCACCCATCAGAGATATTTATCAGAAACGCTGTGTTTCAGGGCCCTTAACACAGTCAATAATCCCTCCTATTTGTCCTACAATCTCTTTGACCATCTACCATCAGGCAGTAGGTACAGTAACATTAGGACAATAACTGTTAGGATGGGAAACAGCTCGTTCCCACAGATCAGAGGACTCCTTGCCACGACCCAAGTCACATCACACATGAAGTGTGAGAAACAATACGCTGTTTACTTTTTAACTTACGCATAAATGCACCTTATTACTTGGTATTTTTTTTTAACCTTGGTCCTGAGGAACATCGTTCCATTTGGTATACACGTGTATGACTGAATGACTATAATCTGAACTTGAACTTGAACAGCAGCAAGCACCTTGAAACCATCTTGTGACCTCTGCTGACTGCTTGTATGAAAGTCCTCTGGGAGATAAAAGCATGAATTTGTGAAAAGATTGGCTTTATTTGTTGCACGTATATTGAAATATGCAGTGAAATGCATCGTTAACATAAAATCATTTCAGCAAGTGTTGTGCTGGGCAGCCGGCAAGTATTGTCACACTTCCAGCACCAACATAGCATGCTGACAACTCGCTAACCCTAGCCCATGTGTCTTTGTAACGTAGGAGGAAACTGGGTGAAACACATCCAGAGGAAACCCATGCAGTCACATGCAAATGTACAAACTCTTTACCGTCTGCCACAGGAATCGAACCCTGATTTTAAGCCATTTCAGTTAAGTGTTGTGGTAACCAATATGCCACCATGCTGCTCCCCACACAGTTGCTCTGGCACTCTAGGAATATATAGCAAATTATTCCTGTAAAGTTGATCAATTTTTTTCCTTGCTATATAAATCCAGTCAATATGACAGTGTGACTTTTAATTTCGATCCATCAAAGGGTGTGAGGAACTCACTGTCTCAGATGATGCTGAACTTCGACACCTCCTTCCTTGCACTGGCCAGCTCCATGATTTTGGAGAGTTTCCTACAGCTTATTCTCCTCTGCTGCTCTGTTTTGCTGACATCTGTAAGGAGTAAAAAGAAGCTTTTATGATTAAATGCAGTTCATTTATAGATTAGATTTAATGAGAAAGATCATCAAGCAGAGTCATTAAGAGTCAAACGGCATAGAAACAGATCATTTGATCCATAAACACAAGGAAGTCTGCAGATGCTGGAAGTCTAAAGCAACACACACAAAATGCTAGAGGAACTCAGAAGGCCAGGCAGCATCTATAAAAAGAGTAAACTGTTGATGTTGTGGGCCAAGCCCCTTCTTCAGGTTTGAGAAGGAAGGGGGAAGATGCCAGAATAAAAAGGTAGGGGAAGGGGAAGGAGGCTAACTAGAAGGTGATAGATGAAGCCAGGTGGGTGGGAAAGGTCTATGGCTGGAGTAAAATGTAACTGTTAGGAGTCAAGAATGAACCATAGGAGAAAAAGGTGGAGGAGGCATCACGGGGGATGTGATAGATAGGTAAGAAGAAATTAAAGCTCTGAGTGGGAATAGAGGAAGGGAAGGGGGGAATTTGTTTTCAGATAGAGAAATTGGTATTGATGCTATCAGGTTGGAGGGTACCCAGGTGGAACATAAGGTGTTGCTTCTCCACCCCGAAGGTGCTCTCATCTTGACACAGGAAGAAGCCATAGATTGACACTGGAATGGGAATGGACCCATTTGACCCATGCTGACCATGTTAATGGTCAAGTCCCATCTCTTCTTTTAGAATCTACCAGCACTTGATCCATACCTTACTATGTCTTGATGATTCGGCCACTTCTTACATGTTAACTCTGTAGCCTATGCCTTTCGGTCTTGGACACAATGGCTAATGAACCTATGAAACTGCACACCACTGCGATGGGAGAGGAAACCTACGTGCTCACAGAGAGAATGAACAAATGTTACTACCAGAGGTCAGGATCATACTCAAGTCTCTGCAGCCCTTAAGAGATATTTAACATCAGTTTATTAACCTAGTGACATGTCTACCAAATGTGAGTGATAACAGCACCTCGGGAGAACACCCATAGTCACAGGCAGTCCATACTCAGCTATGCTCCACTTAGAGAACCCTTGAAATCAGAATTGGATTCAGATCACAGAGGCTGTGAAACAAAATGTAAGGCCCATTTCAGAAAGGCTATCTTATTATTTTGCTCTCCAATGTAACTAAGCTAATTGTTTCCATTTTCTACTGAAGTACCTGAACTTTTTATCTCAGGGATATATTGAATCATTACATGGTGTATCAATATTCAGAAAAGATATTGCGGTGCTCCTGTGGGGCACGGTCAACAGCCTGCTCCAGCATTCCTAATACTTTTGTCTTATCCTAGTACTTCCTAATACATTCCTAATAATTCCTATTGTTCTTGTGCTGAAATACTTCTGTGGGATTACAGTTGATGTTTAAGTTCATTTATTGTTACATTTTAGCTTGAGATGTGTAGTTATTCACACGTGTGTTTGTGGGTCATTCTGACTGTAACCAACCCTCCCCCCACCACCCTGCCTGTATAAGACTGAAATCATAGGATCCAGTCAGTTTTTTGTGCTTTTCACAATAGTTTAATGAGCTTACTTGTTTGTCATCATGTGCTGAATGCTCACCACAATATTGTTTTCTGGCCAGGAAGCTTAAATCTTCACACTGTACTCCAGATGTGGGCTCGTATAAAACTCGCATAATTGTAGTAAGACTACCTGTCTCTTGTACTGTTAACCCCACCAAAACATACCACTTACCTTACAAAGCACAAATTGCCTCACTAATTATTTGATTCCTAGATCCTAACTTGCTGTTTTGAATGAACTACTATGGCAGAAACATTCTGTATACCCAGCTTTCTCACTTTCTCACCAGAAACTGGAACTATTTTCTTTGTCAGGAAAGTAGTTAATTTCAACCACAAACGATTCTGCAGATGCTTCAAATCTGGAGCAACACACACAAAATGCTGGAGGAATTCAGCAGATCAGGGAACATCTATGAAAATGAATAAACAGTCGAGGTTTTCGGCCATAATTGTTGTTATTTTGTACTTACAGAGAGCTGACTGAGGACAAACAATCACATGGTCGATAGAAGAAAGGATTCAGAAACTCCGTTGGAACTTCCCTGAAGAGTTTCAAAATTGACACGCATAACTGAGAACAACAGGAATTAGATTGTCCTGCTTAGTGGACCTGCAATGAAAAAACAGAGCTTGCTTACATGAGGAAGCAAAGAGGAAAAGAGAATCTCAAAACATCAGGATTCTCAGATTCTCCAGCTTCTCTACAATTCTGTTACTTGTGGGAAGGGAGTTGAGCCCAGATTGGTCTAATCAGACAGCTATACAATGTGGTAACACTGCAGAATAGAAGTCATGGTCTTATCTGAGAATGAGTAATAACCAACAACTTCATAATATTATTGGAGGCATGGATACGGTAGATGGTTGAAGACTTTTTACCCCATGGTAGCTGTGTCTAAAACTAGAGGGCAAAGGGATAAGGTGAGGAAAAAGTGGTTTGAGGGATAATGTTTTTTTGCACTAGAAGTAGTTGATACCACATGCAGTGCTGGAGGCAGGAAAAGTAACAGCATTAAAGGGCATTTGGAAAGGTACTTCAGCAAGCATGGACAGAGGATATGGAATTAATACAGGCAACTGTTCTGGTATAGATAGACATGATGGTTTGTGTATTATGGTGGGCTGAAGGGCCAGGTACTAAGCTGTATAATGCTATTTCTTTCAAATAGTATACCTCTCCAGTGACAGACAGACAGACATACTTTATTGATCCCGAGGGAAATTGGGTTTTGTTACTGCCACACCAACCAAGAATAGTGAAGAAATATAGCAATATAAAACCATAAATAATTAAATGATAGTGTTAATCATGCCAAGTGGGAATAAGTCCAGCACTAGCCTATTGGCTCAAGGCGTCTGACACTCCAAGGGAGGAGTTGTAAAGTTTGATGGCCACAGGCAGGAATGAATTCCTATGACGCTCAGTTTTACAACTCGGTGGGATTGGTCTCTGGCTGAATGTACTCCTGTGCCTAACTAGTACATTATGGAGTGGATGGGAGTCATTGTCCAAGATGGCATGCAACAATATTCAATATGGCAAAGGTATAAGGGTATGAGATTTGCTGTATAACTCTGTGACTCGGTAGGATTATTGGTGATCTCTTATGATACAGGATACATTAGAGGGGCATGTCACACTTGAACTGGAAGCACTAGTAACTTGGAATACTGAGCTCTCAATTCTGCCTATGAACCGTGTTTCCATAATGACCATAATATCACATTTCTATTTACTAATCCATGCCCTGAGTTCATCTGCCTTCCCAGGAAGACTCGCTATACTAAGATAAATATTGTGCAGCCTATCTGACCTTTCATGATTCCTGAATGCCTACTGGATGTCCTTTACATTTGTTTCAACATTATCAACAGATATACTACGTCCCCTGCCAAGCTAGCTCAAATCCTTCTGAGTAGTATGAGCAAACTACCTTGTAAGGATAACTGTCCCCAACAAGTATGGATGTAGCTCAACCCAGAAGAGATCTCAATCGTCCAAGTAGCTAAGATCCTCTTGCTTGAACCAGCTCGTCTGCTACAAGTCCATTTGCCTGTCCTCTTATTCCTGTCCTCATTAGAGTGTGGAATGGTGAGTAATCCTCAGATTACTCTGCTCAAAGACCTGATTCTTAATCTTAACTCACTATATTCATTCTGCAGGACTTCATCTCTCTTCTTGCTAATACCATTGGTACCGATATGGTGCAAGCACCTAGCTGCTGACCTTCCCCTTTCAGAATCTCTGATGCCTGGTCAGAGACATTGTTGACCTTAGCACCAGGGAGGCAGCACATCAGCCTGCAGTCTTGTTTGCAACCACAGAAATTATCCCAATTATGGAGTCCTCTGTCACTAGAACATGATCTTCCCTCTTGTACAACAGAGTAGGTGGTGCCACAGATCTGGCTGCTGCTGTTACTTTCCCCAGAGAAACAAACCCCATTCCTGCAATGGCAGTGTTTGTCACTGGGCTCTTCCTTCCCTTGCTGGTGAGTTGCTCATCTGACTGGCTGATCCCACAATGTGACCATCTCTGCTGAAAATCCCATCTCTCATACTTACTGTAATTCCTTTATTCCCTTTGTTCCAGGAAATATTTGAAACTAGAGATGCTCCAGTACCTTCATCCAATAAAGCAAGAACAGTGACAGCTCTGGAGAAAATAACAGCCTTGAGATTTTGATGGATTGTGCTGTTACTTTCCACATTATGGATATGAACATTGTTCTAATTTGTACTATGGGAACGAAAATATTTATCATGATATTGTGGTTGAATTGTGCCATTCTGCAAAACTGACTGTGTACTTCCAGACACAAATCACATACGTATGGATGACATTTTCTGCAGAAGCTACATAACACTCAATTACAAATTGCATGCTAAGGTCATCCATGTGGCTCTTAGGTGTACCTGCTGTGGTATTCAAGTTTTCATTATACTGCTCTCTGAAGCTGAACAAGTTGAAGGGATGTTCCATGACTTTGATATCCATATTATTACAGCACCTTTTAATGTACCATTTGCCTGTTCACCTCAGCAACAATCTACAGAGACATCTTCATTCTCTCCACAACACACTTCTAAATATTTGAGTGAGCTTTCCTGTTACTCCCGGAATCTGATTGCCCAATTCAGAATGATGTCCAAATCAGAATCCAAAGCTCTTCCCAGTATTTGCTTGCTCCTGCCTCACGACACAAGTCTCTATCTTCTAATGTGAACACTCACACCAGGTTCCAGGCTGATAGCACAAGAGCAACCACCAAGTCTCTCCTCCTACCCTACCACAATCCAGGCAGTGCATTTATTCTTCAGCCTGTTAGTACATGCTTTTAGGCTTTTGTATCTTCTGCCCGATTGGATGGATTGCCACAGTAACGTAGAGGTTAGAAGAATCCTTTACAGTATACACAACCCAAATTCAATTCCCACTGCTACCTGTAAGGAAATTATACATCCTCCCAGCGACCACATGGTTTTCCTCATGGTGCACTGCTTTCCTCCAACTGTCCAAAGATGTACTGATCAGTAGATTAATTGATCATTGTAAATTGTCTCATGATTAGGCTAGGATTAAATCGAGGGATCACTGTACGGTATGGTTCAAAGGGCCAGAAGGGCTTATTCTGCACTATATCTCAATAAATAAATAAATAAATAAATAAATAAATAAATAAATAGGATTTTTCATGGTTGGTAGGACCTTTGATTAAGCTGGCTGCTTTACTGCAACTTCAAGAAGAATCCATGAAGGGGAGAATAATTTCTGTGATTTGCTAAGCCTTGTCTGCTGCTCTTTGCATTTTCTTGTAGTCACAGGCAGAACAGTTGCTTTGCCAAGTCATCATGCATCCAGATAGTATGTTTTTTATGGTTTATTGATAAAAATTGGTAAAGGTCAAAGGGGATATGCCAAATGTCCTTAGCGTTCTAAGGCAGTAAAGGTGCTAGTGACCTTCTATGGCTGTGGCATCAATGTGTTTGGACCTGGACAGGCTATTGGTGATGTTCATTCCTAGGAACCTGCAGCTCTCAACCCTCTCAACTTCAGTGCCATTGGTGTTAACAGAAGCACGTGCACCAATGCCCTTCCTGAATTCAATGACTAGCTCTTTTGTTTTGCCAATATTGAGGGTAAAGCTGTTGACAGGACACCATTTCAATATGCTTCCTATTTACCTGACTTGCTGGTAACAATTTATATTTCAACTTATGCAGTATATGTGCAGTGAAGATTTAGTAACGTTTGCACACACTGGTACCGTTCAATTTGGACCTTGTGTTAAATTATTCCAAAAGAATATCATTATATTACCTTTTCCTAAACATGAGATAGACTGCCTCTCTCTCCAGTAGAAACTGCTGGTGTCATGCTGAAACTATATAATCTCCCTGAGAGTTTTGAAGATTCATCAAATTCAAAATCAGGCTTCTTGAACAGTGGCCGAAAATGTCCCATAAAAGCTAGAAAATGTGATTGATTTTCTTTCTTTCAACCCTGTAATTTGTATATGGTCTAATTACAATGAATGAATATCCACATTATCCAATCAACCACAGAAAGTTCTTATGTAGTGTACAGAATTTGCAACCGCAAGGGTTTGAATAAGAATTAGCCACATAAAAAGATGATGCCAAAGTGTGACATAAAAGGGTAATTAGAATTTTGTGCTGGACACAATATTTCTTAAAGATTTGACATGTCATTGATCAGAATAAGAATGAGGCAATGTTTATGAAAATGTACAAGCATTACCCTATGAAAATTAAATTTAAATTTGTATTGACAGAGATATAACAGAGCTAGTTTAAAAATAATCGATTGATAAAAATTTCTTTTGCGTGCTATAATTTCTGTCTTTTTAAATATCTTTCTTCGCCTGAATCATCTTACAAACCAATCAGTTAAACAAATCTCTTATTATACCTGCAACACACACAAAATGCTGGTAGAATGCAGCAGGCCAGGCAGCATCTATAGGAAGAAGCACTGCCGACGTTTCGGGCCGAGACCCTTCGTCAGGACGAAGTACCTATATAAGTCACCTTTGTCAACCCTAAGATTCATTTTCTTGTTGCCCTTCTCAGCAAATCTTTAGAATAGTAACCATAACAGACCAATGAAAGATTAACTAGATTATAAAAAATAACAAACTGCAAATGCAAATATAAATAAGTAGCAATAAATAACAAGAACATGAGATAATGATGTAAAGAGTCCTTGAAAGAGAGATAATTGCTTGTGGGAACATTTCAATGATAGGGCAAGTAAAGTTGAGTGCAATTCTCCCCTTTTATTTAAGAGTCAGAAGGGTGAGAGGTAGTAACAGTTCTTGAACCCGGTGGTGTGAGTACTGAGGATCTTGTACATTCTACCTAATTGCAGCAGTGAGAAAAGAGCATGGCCTGGGTGGTGAATGTAAATTGGAACACATTAGCTGTAAGGAGGGGTTAAACAAACTTGGATTGTTTTCTCTGGAGCTTCAGAAGCTGAGGGGTAACTTTATAGAAGTATATGAAATGATGAAGGCAATACATAGGGTACATAGGGAATTTGCTTCAGGATGGGAATACCACATCAAATTCTAGAGGGCATGGATTTGAGGTAAAGAGGGGAAGTTTAAAAGAGACATATGAGGTAAGATTTTACACATAAGGTTGTAGTTTTTTGAAATGCATTGTCAAGGGAGGTAGTAGAAACAGATATAAAGGCAGTATTCAACATAGAACATTGGACAGTACAGCGCATGATATTGTCTCGTTAAAAAAGTGTTTAAAAGGCATTTAGGTAAACACATGATCAGGTAGGGAAAAGATGGAGATGGTCATTATGTGGGCAGATGGGATTAGTTTAGATTAGCATGGAGGTCAGCATAGACACTGTGGACTGAATGGCCTGTTTTGAAGTGATCTATATTCTATGAATTTCCTTTGGGAATTATTATATTTATGAGGACTCAGAAGAAGCATCAATCACATTAAAAAGATCTTCTTTTGTTTTACCCATTCAAACTTTTCATGAATTTAAGGGCCTCTGACCATTTACCTCCCAGTTGTATCTGAAGGCAGGTGTTTTTCCTTGGAGGTATAGCTTTCCAGTTCTTGTATTATTTTACCCAATCTTTTTTATGCAACTGCCCAAGTCCATATTATTCTGGCTAAAATAATAGAACAAAGCACTTCAGAATATTCCATCTGTTCTGCAGTTTTACTCATTAACAATGAAGCACAGAATGATTTTTCAGTGACATCAACTCTACTACAGTATGTTTCATGCAAGCATGTTTTTTTTTAATGAACCTAATTTAATTAAAAAGACTGATTTGGTCTCATTTATATATCACATGACATGTAAGGAACACCATCTGGTCACCTGCTTCCAACTATCTCAAAATAAAAAAGATTTGCTGCTGTTGTCTATGCAACCTTAGTTCTCACCAACAACTCTAATCCTATCCTCAGGAAAGGAACACAATTTCCTCATTCCTTAACATTAACTGCATCCATCTAACTGTCAAGACTACTCTAAAGTTATAAGATGATACCACAGTAGGACTATTCATATTATTGTTGTACTGGGAGTCTTTCTGACTGCTGATCCTATTGTCACAGTTCAATGAGTACAGTAATCCTTTTGCCAGCCAACAGTGGGATCTCTGACATTTTTGGACCAAGGTGTGCAACAAAGTGCGTATTATTCCCACACTCAAAATATAATGTAATATAGCCACAAATAAATTAACAAATAATAAGATGCATTTATGACTCAAGTTAAAATGTAAACAGTATAATGTTATTTTCACTTCAAATGGAATAAGACCTTGGTTCTGATGAGGAGTTTATTACTCTGGAGTAAGGTACTATTTCCCATCCTAACAATCCTACCCTAATGCTACTTCCTGCCTGATGGGTCAGACATTGTTGGATAGACCGGAGGAATCATTGACAATGGTAAAGGCCCTATGTACACAATGCTCTGGATAAATATCACTGGTGGGTCGATGAGGGACCTCAACAATCCTATCAACAGTCCTCATAATCCTTTGTAGGAACTTGTGGTCTTGCAATTCCCATACCAGATGGTGATGCAGCTGGTTAGGACACTCTTGATGGTGGTGCTGAAAACACTGGTTAGAAGGTGAGATAGCCTCACTCACATCAACCTCCTCAGGAACTGGAGAGAGGTGCTGTGCTTTCTGAACCAAAGAGGTGGTGTTGAGGGACCAGGTGAGATAGTTTGTTATCTGCACTCCCAGAAACTTGGTGCTCCCAAATCTCTCCACCGAGGAGCCATGGATGTGCAGTAAGGAGTAGTCAGACAACTCATTCCAAAAGTCCACAGTCATCTCTTTGGTCTTTTCCATGTTGAAACTTAAGTTGTTGTGTTTGCACCATTCTCCCAGCAGTTTTGTCTCCTCTCTATACATCTTCTCATCCTCATCATCGATGAGGCCAACCACATCAAGCAAATCTAGTGATTCAGTTTGAAATGGATTTAGCAAAGCAGTCATGCATCAACAGCATGAACAACAGTGTAAACTCAGCAGCGGGCTGAGTATGCCACCCCAGGGGGTGCCAGTACTCAGCGTGATGGAGCCAGAGACGTTTCTGCCAGCACAGAAAGTATGAATTTCAATTACAGAGAGAGGACAGTTTACACATCAGCTTCTGGGAAATGATCATATTAAATGATGAGCTAAAGTTGATAAACAGCTTCCTGGTATATGAGGCACCATTTTCCAGTTGGCCTGATGGAGTGGAGTGCAAAGGCTATGGCAATATCAGTAGACCAATTTGAGTGATAAGTGAACTAGAAAGGGTCCAAAGTAGCAGGAAGATTGGATTTAATGTGATCCATATCCAGCCACTTTTTATGAATACCCTGCTTCTCTATTTCTTTAGGCATTTGGATTAGGTGGTATCTTTATTTTTTTCTATATACCAAGAAATGAGCAACTTGTTTTTATTTGCAATGAATTTTTTCTAATAGCCCGATCTGCAAATTTATCACTATTCTCCCACATTTTCACAATACTTCATATAATAATTTGTCCTAGTTTAATGCCATCATCAAACATTTAAATATGTACTGTATATATAATTTTTGAGCTCATGTTATTCATGTTTAAATACAAAATGCTAAGAAACCTGCAGCAATTCCTGTGTTACTACTTGTCTTAGGTATAATCCTTAACACTTAGCTTCTGTTTGTATTTTATAATCAACTTAAACTTTTCTCCTTATCTCACATGCTCTGTATTGAAATTAATGTTGTAGTGTTCTTTAGAACAGAAACAGGCACAACAAGCCCATGCTAACCATCATGCAAGCACATTGGTACAATTTGATAATAACCTTATTTTCAAATTCTCCTCACATTTTCTTTGTTTATTGCTAATCAAATGTCTGTTTGAAATCCAGTTCTATTGAATTGGAATTGTTTGGAATTGTAAGCAATTTTGTTGTAAACTTACTGATATTTATCCTACCAGAAGTGCAAACAATATTGAATTCTCACATGAATGTAGTTATCCCAATCAGCTTGCCAAACTGCACTATGGTTATATTCCACTTCTGGACTGTGCTCTCGAGTTTATATTAACTCTTGTCATTTCACTTCACCGTCTATTCTCAGCCTGTCTATGTCTACTTGGTCTATTGTTATCCTCCTCACAGTACACTACACCTCTAAGTTCTGTGCCATTTTCATAGGTGAAAACATAAGAGACTGCATAAAATGTAGAACAATGAACAGTACAGCAAAATACAGGCCCTTCAGCCCACGATCTTCTGCTGACACACTTCCACAATCAATCTAAATTTCCCCAGCCTGAGAGTGAGGAACGATCCGATGTTTGGACAACTTAAGCCCCGGGCCAGATTGAAAACAACAGGGTATCGGGACTGGAGGCAAGGTGAGCGCCGGTTTTGCTTACTGATCTGCAATGTTTACTCAGTTCTGCACTAAAATTCAGTGCTATTTGCCGTGTTGCCTGACTTCACTTCTGTGGGCTCACAATGTTTACACGGCTTTGCGATGAACTGTAACTGTTGCCTGCACCAACAACAGTGTCGGCTGGCTTACTGTCTTTCATAAAGCTCCAGTTCTAAATCTATTTGCTAACTTCTATTGTTTTCATGATTTGTTTCTTTTCTCTCTCTCTCTCTCTGCACATTGGGTGTTTGATGGTGTTTTTTTATAATGGGTTGTTTTGAGGTTTTTTGTATTGTGGTTGCCTGTAAGGAGGTGAATCTCAAGGTTATATAATTATGCATACTTGAATAATAAATTTATTTCTGAATTTTGAATTTTAGAATTTAAAGATAATGCTCTAATTAATTACATCTTTATGCATATCTAAGATATATGACATATCCTTCCAGACACTGGAATGCGGAAATAGAACAATATGCCAGAGGAACTTAATGGGTTAGGCAACACCTATGGAGAAAAAAATACTTATTGACATTCCAAACTCTGCATCAGGAATGAAATCAGAGTTTGAAGACAGCCAATATAAAGAGAATAAGAGTGGTGAGATAAGGGCTTCTAGGGGATTGGTGGACCAAATTGGGAGACAAAAGATATACACTAAAGTTCTCTTGGGACTGGTATTAGAATCACTGTTATTATGTATTAAAGACTTGATCTTAGATTTTCCATCAGCAGTGGCTGTCCTGATAGGTGGAGGCAAAGATGAAAAGGAAGATAGAGGCAGAATTTGGAGTTGGAGACAGCGGTTGAGATTACAAAGGCTACTAGTGCTAGAATCTAACCAGTACAGAAGGTGGTAATGGGAACTATTAAGTGTGAGTTAAAAGGCAGCTGGAAACTTGTGAGGGAGGAGGCATCTAGTGGATGTAATCAGAAAGGTAAAAGGGATAAAAATAGGGGGCTCAAGGTGAATTATGGGAAAGGGGACTAAAGATGAATTAGGAAGAATGAATTAACTGAAATTGGAAAATCCAATATACACAAGTTTGAGTTGTAGAATGCCTATGTGTAATATGATGTGTCATTCCACCAGATTGCGTTGGCCCTAGCCTTGCCAGTACTGATTGCTGAGGAGAGACACAGGGAGATTAAATGATATACAGCTGGGACCTGAGGAACATCATTGCCAACCCAAAGCAACTCCAGTATATGCTTCCTTACAATAAAAAAAATACTTGGTGTTCAAGTTTGAAAGTACATTTATTATTGAAGTATGCATGCAGTATACAACCCTGAGATATGCCTTCCCACAGACAGCCACAAAACAGTGAACAACCATGGAATCCATTCAAGAAAACATCAAACACGCACTAAAGAAAAGAGCAAATTGAGAGACAGAAATAAACAAACAAGCAAATACCACAGCCTGCAGAATGCCAACATTAGTCATGTTGGTTGAAGGTGCCATCTTGAAGGACCTATTACTATTTTATTCCAGTTATTTTCCCTTCTTTTCTTTTGTTCATTTGAAGAATCAAATACCATATAATACCATATAATCTGCTATTTTCAAATACCATATAATCTGCTATTTTTGAAATGCAAACTGCTTATTTTTGTATAGTTAATTTCTATTTTTTTCCTCATTTGCAACTTCTATATCAAGATATCAATACCCTTCATAATGGGTCTTTCACTTACTGGACTTACTTTAAATATAATGATTACAATAACTAGCCACAAGTCTTTAGGTAATATTATCTTTCTAACATAATATTATATACAGTACATTTCAATGTGCAGCTACCATCTCTGTGCGAAATCTCTTTCTACCTTTGAAATTTTTTATTGAGCAGTTTTGCCATTTTCTTTCTCAAATGTGTGCAAATGTGCTACACAGATTATTGCATTCAAAGAACTTAAGATTTGAAATGTTATGGTTGACTTCTAACTTCAATATCAGAAGAATCTTTCTGATTGGTGATACTGTCAAACAACCATTATTCACCTCTCTCAAATTTCATTTTCAAGCAAATTTTATGGTTACTTAATAATGAATTTCAAACTTTCTGTTTGATTGTTAACAAAAATTCAAACTATGAAAAATAATGTACAGATGCATAAATATCCATTTTCCACAGCTATTAAATACCTGACAATATATTTGCACCACAGCTGAACTGACAAATTTCATTCCCTTTAACTTTTACAGCCATCTCTATGTTTGTGAGACATTTATCATTAAACATTAACTGGGAAATGTTGAAATAGATGCTATTAACTTGCGTTGATTCTATTTGTAGTCATGCAAACCTGACAGTTCAAACAAGATAGACACTGTTCATAGAAAACATCTAAGTTTGAAAATTTTATTGATGCTTCAGTGGGCAAAGTGCAGTGTATATGAAAAAGAGCTGCCATAGATATTGATTAGAATTTGTATGTGTTGCTTTGGATTTCCAGAAACTGCAGACTCTAGAGTTGATGATTTGCCAATTTTAGTTTCAAATTTTGTTTTAGAAGTGTAAAGATTCTATAATTTATGTCAAAGCCATACAAACCAACCTGAATATTTTGCATTATTGTTATATTTAGTAAAGCTCATACTTAAAACTTGAAGACTTAGTGATTGTAGAAAGATTGGCATTCACTAACTCATGCCTTCCTCATGATTAAGGGTTAAATCTTATTTGTGCTGAAGTCTCAATATCTATTACTTCATCTTTCAAAATCTTTTTCTGTTAACCATATCCTAAACTTATTCTGTTTATAATTCAACAGGATAAATTCTCTCACATTCACATTCTGCTGAAGTTAAATAGAATGATGCTAGATAACAAGTAAGCTTAGGGTCTACTTAATAATACTCATGTATTGTAGAGTGGAAGTAGAATTCTCCAGTTAACACATAGGTATAAAGTGCCGTCTAGTTGAAGTGCAGAGGAAAAGAGCACAGATTATCTAAGATTCAGTTTATCATGTGTACAATGCATCTTATTTGAAGTGACTTAATTAAAAATGAACTTCATCTTTCCCCTTTTGTCAACAGTAAACAGACAGGTATCTTATGTAACCTCTCAAGGGTCCAAATAGAAAGTGATTTTCAGGGAAAATAGTAGCACTAGAATTACCAACAACATCACGTATCAGCTGCTTTAAGACAGTGCTGTTGATGCCAAGATTAAGGAAGGCATTTTTGTTGGTCCACAAATCAACCAGGTTGTCAATGACAGGCAATTTGAAGAACATCTAATAGGTCTGGAAAAAAAATCATGTGGAAGGCATTCAGAAATATTGTTTAAATTTTTCCTGGCAAATGCAGTGCATCAAACTACGTGTAGCTGATTGACAACATGCTTCAAGCATACAAAACTCTGAAGTGCCACATATCACTAAACATTAATTTTCTGCATTCCCTTTAGACTTCTTCAGTTGCAAATCTTGGCTCTGTCAGTGATGGGCATAGTGAAAAGGTTTCTCCAGGATTTTGCAGTCAAGGAGAAACGGTATCAAGGCAACTAGAATCTATCAATGTTGGATGATTATTGTAGGACACTTAAGCGAGAAGCCTCAGACACTGAGTATAAATGAAAATCATCAACAAAATATTTTTAACTTATTTGAACTATTGCTAAGTGTCAGTGCTGTTATGCATTATAGTCAATGAAAGTTAATTTCTTGTTTCTCCAAATTCCTATGTGAGACAAGTAGTCTTAAATTATATTTGCAATCAGCTTCAAGCAGTCTATCATCAACACAAAATATTCCTCAGGAAGCAACACCTTTGAAAAAATTTACTGTCCAGTGTAAGTTGATACCTGGAACTTGGTACCAGATGAGATGGTGGAATAAGGTTGATAGGGTAATAAAGAAAGCTTTTGACACATTAGACTTCACAAATCAATGTATTGAGTGCAGGAGATGGGATATTATATTGAAATTGTATAAGGTGTTGGGGAGGCCTAATTTGGAGTATTGTGTGCAATTTTGGTCACCTACCTACAGGAAAAATGAAAACAACTTTGAAAGAGTACAGAGATGTTTCTGGCCTAGAGGATCTGAGATAAGGAAAAATTGAATAGCTATTCTTTAGAACGTAGAAGACTAAGAGGAGGTTTGATAGATGTATACAAAACTATTAGGCATAGATAGGATGAATGCAAGCAGGCCTTCCTCCTGAGGTTGGATGGGACTACACCCAGAAGTCATGGATTAAGGGAGAAAAGGGAGAATTTTAAGGGGAATATGAGGGGAAATTTCTTCACTCGGAGGGTCATGAGTGTGTTGAATGTGCTGCCAACACAACTGGAGCACGCAAGCTCGATTTCAACGTTTAAGAGAAGTTTGGATAGGTACGTTGCTAGTAGGGATATGGAAGACTATGCACCCGGTGCCAGCTGATGGGAGTAGGCAGTTTAAATGGTTTTGGTATGGACTAGATTGACCAAAAGACCTGTTTCTGTGTTGTACTTCTCTATGATGCTATGACGCTGCCCATATCTGCAAATGATCTATGTCCTGCTCTATTCTTTGCCAGTTACCTATCCTATTTACAACACTATCATTTTTTGGTATCTCTTCAAACTTACTATTTTATCCATCTATATTTCTACCGAGAACATTTATATACATCACAAACTGCAGAGGTCCTAGTACAATTCCCTGCAGAACATCTCAGATCTCCAGGTAGAATTAGTCCCTTTGATCACTACGCTCTGTCTTCTATGAGCAAGCTAGTTCTGAATCCAAACAACCAATTTACCACTGATCCCATGCATCTGAATGCTCTGGATGAGCTTCCCATGAAGGACCTCATCAAATGCCTTACTAAAATTCATGTAGATGGCATCCACAAATTGACTCTCACCTATGCCCTCATCAGATCGTCAAAAAACTCAATCAAGTTAGTAAGACAAGGTTTACCCTATACAAATCCATGGTGGCTCTCTCTAATTAGGCCATGGTTTTCTAAACGTTCATAAATCCTATCCCTAAGAATTCTCTCTAGTAACCTCCCTACCAGTGATGTGAGAGTCACCACTTTATTCCTTCCAGAATTATCCCTGATTCCCTCTTGAACAACATAAGCTGCTCACCAGACCACTGGGCCCTTGCCTGTCGCTAAAGAAGATACAAAGATATTGGTCAATATCTTCTCTTAACTCTCTCATAACCTTGGCTATATCCCATCAGGCCCTGGGAACTAATTCACCTTAATTCTCTTTAGGAGTACCTCCTCCTTTACTTTGAAATGCCATAGCATATTGATAATCTTGACACTGATCTCCCTATCGTCCACATCCTGCTCATTGGTAAGTACTGATGTAAAGTACACCCTAAGACTTTCACACATATATTTTCTGCATTCAAGAAAATGCTGCCCCCTTTATCCTTGGGTGGTTCTACCCTCTCCTTAGTTATTCCCTTGCTCTTCATGTATGTGTAACACTCGTTTGGTCTGGTGGTATGATCTCGGGGGTGACGACTTCCTATCCGGCCAAACTTTAGTACTGTCGTTTGGGTGGATGCTGCGTGTAGTGTTCCCTGTGTAAAGTCAGTACCCCGAAATAACCAGCAGTACACAATGTGCAGTTAAACGATTAAGGTTTTATATTTGACTATGGGGGGTAGTAGAGAAACAGAATAAAAAATAAAAAGGGGCCTATAATCTCATTAAACAGTCCAGTGCACAAACTGTTGGAGCTCACAGATTTTCCCTTTACTGATGATCCTTCGATCATCGGCAACCTCTGGGCTCCTGCCCAGGGCCCAGAGGGTATGGCAGCCCACCGTGTCCTCAAGCCATGTCCTCTCTTCATCCTCCTCACGATTTCTCCCCAAATCCCACACAAACAACTGCTTTCAGATACACAAGAAAGAATAACATCTATCCCAATTGGTTAGCAAATGAACACAAGTCCCGTAATCACTAATTATAACCCAAACATGATGTTACAGAGAACCCCATACCTCAGCAGTTAACATTATAGAGAAGCCATTTTATTAACCTTAGCAAGTAACAAGAAAGAAGAAATCCTTGCATATGTATAGAATGTCTTGGGATTCTCTTTAATCCTTCTTGCCAGGGATTTTTCATAGTTCATCCTGGCTTTCCTAAATTCCATTCTTAAGCTCTTTTCTGGATTACTTATAACCCTCAAGGGTTCTGCTTGTTTCTAGCATCCTAAGCTTTCCATACTTTTTTTGTTTTCTTCATGACTAAATTCATCACCTCCCTCGAAATCCAATGTTCTTTTCATCCGAGGTCATCAATTTCAGGTGGTGTTGTTTCCAGTTGTGGCAGGTGATTGAATGCTGATGTTCCAAATGGGAGTTTCACAGAAATGTAGATTTTTGAAACAACTATAAAAATAGAAAGGCAAAAGCAATGTTATTTACTTGCGAGGAATGGTTATAAAATAGTAAAAGATGAAATTGATAAAGATTTTAGGGATCTTAATACTCTCAGTGCTCAAAGTTCTAAGCGAATTAGAACTTTGTGTCACCATTTATAACCCTGAGGTTCTTTTCCTTGCGGGCATACTCAATATATCCATAATGAAAGACAGTACCAAATTGGTGTTCAACCAATGTGCAAAAGACCCCAAACTGTGCAAATACAAAAAGAAATAAACAATAATTATAAAGAAGTAAACAATAAATACCGAGAAATTGAGATGAAGGGTCATTGAAAGTGACTACACATATTGTGGGAACATTTCAGTGATGGGGCAAATGAAATTGAGTAAGGTTATCCCCTATGATGATTGAGGGGTAATAGCTGATTCTGAGCCTGGTGGTGTGGGTCCTGAAGCTCCTGAACCTTTTTCCTGACTGTAGCAACAAGAAGAGAGCATGGGTAGTGGGGTCCATGATCATGGATGATGCTTTCCTGTGGTAACGGTCCATGTTGATATGCTTATTAGTGGAGAGGGCTTTACCCATGATGGACTGGGCTGTATCCACTACTATTTATAGGATTTTCCATTCAAGGGCAATTTTGTCTTTATACCAAGCTAAGTTGTAGCCAGTTAAGTTAAAAAAATTAACCAATGAGAAACAGCAAGATAAATACATTAAAGTACCTAATCATAGATTCATAATAAGCTTATAACATAAAAGCAGAACATTCAGTTCAAAAAATCCATATATTTGCAAAAACATAATCTAATCAGTTTACCCCTACTGCTGTGAAGCTCAAAGCTTCTGCTGAGAAGAGAAAGCCTGTGCTTGTGCTTTAATGATCTACGACCAGCCATATCAAGTTCACTCCTTTCCTTCATAACACATATTCTTTACATATTCTCAAGTCTTACACCTCCCCAAATGCCTCAATTGGTTTCTCCAAATGGAATTCAATTGCCCAGCTGATCATGTACCAAGGCAGATATTTGAAGGCTACAGAAAGGTATTGATCTGTTGCTGAACTGGGCAGAATGATGGAACATTTATTTTAATTTAATCCTGATAGTCTTGACGTGATGCACTTTGGGAGAGACAGGACAATGTGACTTTTTACATATCTTATTTGACCGAATTTTTCAAGGAGATGATGAAAGAAATTGTGAAGGTAGAGCAGTGGATGTAAGGCATTCAACAAGGTACTTCATGGTAGGCTCATGCAGAAGATTAAGATGTATGGAATGGATGGTACTTGGCCATTTGGTTTCAGTTTGAATGTAGAAGACAGAATGCAGTGATCAATGGGTCTTACTCTGGCTGGAGGTCCATGGGAAGTTGTATTCTGTAGGGAACTGTGCAGGGTCCTCTACTCTTTGCGATACATATATCTGTAAATTACTTGTAATTGAATTCGAGAGTCAGGAATCGTGGGCAACTTTATAAAACTTTGGAGTATGACAAGCTCTTCTGGTCATCATATTATAAGAAGAATGAGACTTACCAGGATGCTGTCTGGATTAGAGGACATATGCCATAAGGAGAGGTTGATCAACTAGGGTTATTTTCTCAGGAGCAGCACTTACAGAGAAGTTTGGTAAATTATGAAAGGCAGGGATAGACGACCAATTTTTTTTTCTACAGAGCTGAAGTGTCTAATACTGGAGGGCATGCAGTTAAGGTGACAGGAAATTTTAAAGGAGATGAGTGGGTCAAGTTTATTTTACACAGCTGCAGGTGCTAGGAATATGCTGCCAGGGATGGTGATAGAAGTGGATACAATATAGATGTTTAAGAGTTTTACTTAGACACATAAGCATGCAGAAAATAAAGGGATCAGTACTTTATGCAGCAAGAAGAATTTAGTTCAATTATGAATCATCAGCTTGTTACGAACCCCGTAACTGGGTCACTTACCAGCAAAAATGGAGAGGTCCGTTGAAGTCTGATGGTACTATTTTTAACAGTATTTATTAGTAAAAATACACAAAAATAATATCAATGCAAACATACGGATAATATACGTCGTCAATACTAAATCTAAAAGTGCAGGTTTAATAAGACTCAATAAGAAATAGCTCTATTGTTGTCTAGGGGATAATGTATTGTCCGATGGAAATATAAAAGTCTCTCAGTTCATGCAGGCTGCAGCCTTTGTTGGAGAGAGAGAGATTTTTAGAAACTTGCCGGCTTTCCTTTTTATGATTTTGATCCGTCGGAGTCTTGTTGGTGTGGCCATTCACTTGTGGCCTCTCCTTTAGCTAAGCCATTCTTCCGTGATGAGCCCGCCACCCTGGTAAGGGAGGATGCACACAAGCTCTCACCGGCGTTCGATATAAAACGCTGTCACTGGCTTTCCAGTGTTTCTCCTGGTGCGTCTAAAGGGGTTGTTCCCCAGACCCTCTTTTATCCTTACTCACTGGGTCTCAGATGTCAATCAGGTTGGGATGATGCAATCCCTCAACCAGCCCACTCTGGTCATCCCCTGAGGGCTTCAATGAATAGTACAGTACTCAATACACAATTCCTTGTCCAAAAGACAATAGTCGTTATCAGGGGTTTTGATTTTGCTGAGGCCAGGACACATTCCAAACCTTGAGGATTCTGCATGTCTCTCTCTCATTTCCTGGGTCCCAGACCCGAATTAATAGTGATCTTGCGATTCTCAAAAAGGAGGGAGCGACTTTGTACCCTTCGGCCCCTCAGAGTTGTGGCACATTCGTAACAAGCTTCATTAGTTCAGCAGAGAATTTTAGGCTTTAGGACTTGCTTCTGTGTTCGATGTTTTCCTTTTTGAGATACAGCACGGAATAGGCCCTTCCAGCCCCCTGAGGCACTGGCCAGCAATCCCCCAAGTTAATCCTAACCTAATCATGGGACAATTTACAATGGGCAATTAACCTACCAACTGATATGACTTTGGGTCATGGGGAGAATGCGCAAACTCCTTACAGGCAGCAGCAGAAATTGAACGCCAGTCGCTGGTACTGTAAAGCATTGTACTAACCATTATTTTACCATGCCCCTACCATTCTGGGACTACTAAGGGCAGTCCAAACACAATGAATTGTTTGGCTGCAGCATATACTGAGGAGACATCATAGACAGATAAGGTAGTGAAGAAGACACATGGAATGTATGCTTTCATTATTTGAGACAGCAAGTATAGGTGTGAAAACAAATTTATAAAATATTAGCTAAGCCACAGTTGGAATAATGAGTAAGATCTGGTCACCACACTAGTGGGAGGACCTGCCGGGAGAATTACCTGGACATTTTCTGTGATTGAGTAATTGGACAGATGGAGCAGAGCAGGTTGAAGTGATATCTGATGTTCAAAATTATGTGTGACAAATATAGGGCAGGTAATAGGAAGTGTTTTTCTTTCCCAGAGCTGACAAAAAGTAGAGGGTATACGTTTAGATCAGTGGTTCCCAATAGGGGTGCTACCACTTCCCAAGGGGGTGGTTACATGTCCTAAGGTGGTATTAGGGGAAAGAGAAGTCATTCTTCTCTTGATTCTTGAGTGGGGGAGGAACAGTAAGCAACACACTAACTTGAGGCAAAACCTGTAGAGCAGGCACTTCCAAAAGGAAAGAATGAGGCACTGGAACATAGAAAGAACCATAGCTCTGCAGGTGGTGAGCACTCAGCACAACGTGTCTGAAGCTCAGCAATCTCATCGAACCTTACCAACTAAACAGACGTGGGTGAGTAAATTTGCTGATGACACAAAAATTGGGGGTGTAACAAATAGTGTGGTTGTCTGTCAGAAGTTATAGAGGGACAGCAATAGGATACAAATCTGGGCTGAGAAGTGGCAGATGGAGTTCAACCCAGGTAAGTGTGAGGTGGTTCATTTTGGTTGGTGAAATATGATAGCAGAACATAGTATTAACGGTAAGACTCTAGGCATTGTGGAGGATCAGAGGGATCTTAGGGTCCAAGTCCATAGGACACGCAAAGCAGCTGCGCAGGTTGACTGTGTGTTTAAGAAGGCATACGGTACATTGGCCTTCATCAACCATGGGATTGAGTTCAAGAGCTGAGAGGTAATGTTACAGATACATAGGACCATGGTCAGACTCCATGGAGTACTGAGCTTAGTTCTGGTCACCGCACTAGAGAAAGGATGTGAAAACTATAGAAAAGGTACAGAGGAGATTTACAAGGATGTTGCCTGGATTTGGGGAGCATGCCTTATGAGAATAGGTTGAGTGAACTCGGCCATTTCTCCTCGGAGCGACAGAGGAGGAGAGGAGATCTGATAGAGGCATTTAAGATGATGAGAGGCATTGATCGTGTGGATAGTCAGAGGCTTTTTCCCAGGGCTGAAATGGCTAACACGAGGGCCCAGTTTTAAGCTGCTTGGAAGTAGGTATAGAGGGGATGTCAGGAGTAAGTTTTTTACACAGAGAGTGGTGAGTGCATGGAGTGGGCTGCCGGTGATGTTGGTGGAGGCGGATACAATAGGGTCTTTTAAGAGACTCCTGGATAGGTACATAGAACTTAAAAAAGTAGTGGGCTATGGACAACCCTAGGTAATTTCTAAAGTAAGTACATGTTCGATGAGCATTATGGGCCTAAGGGCCTGTATTATGCTGTAGGTTTTCTATGTTTCTATTATTAGGAATACATAAACTAACAACCACAGTGCCCGAGAGATCCCCTTCAATTATGGCATGGAATGAGTTCAGGCAATTTAACAGTTGCTAAGTCAAGGACACCCTCTCAACTTTCATCTGCAGATCTACAGAAAACAGGTTCATGCAGTTGGGAACCAAATGGCAAAACAGCCAATGAGTGAACCTGCTGACCATGAGGATTCCCCTTGAGGTGTTCATAGTGACCTTGGCTTCATATGTGTGGTCAATTGTGCTCACTGGAATAGTACAAAGATAGCTTGTGGAAGTCCAGCTCTATCTCGACTAATATTCAGATTCCTATCTGAATCCTTGTCAATGTAATTTTCGCAGCTGCGATCACCTTCATCTCATCTCACCATTCATCTGTGTGCGGCTACCATTGTTTCATGTGTGTCAACTCGCTGCTGAACCAGTTTCTGTTAACATTTTTTTTCAATTTAGCCCGGTAATAATGGATAAATACATATGACTCTAAGAGTCTGAAGGACATGAAGCCTTGAATTCTAATCCAGCTAAGAAACAAAAACTAGGGAAAGTGCATCAATACAATGCTACATACCTAGAAGAGGATTTTATTCCATTCCTGTCACAGCAGCGACATCCAATGAGTCTTATTTGTAATACTGTACCGTTTAATGAAGCCACAAAACTTCCTAGCTTACAGGAATACTTTTGTAAAAGACACACTGAAAGAGTTCTTGTGGTATCACTCAGTTCCATATGCTGAAAGAAGCTTTTGAAAAGCATTACACACTCAAGTCATTTGCCAAGAAAGCTAAACATGACCTTGTAGTATTCTCATTGCTTCTTATAACATTTCCAAAATGATAGCAAAATGTGGAAAATCCCGTGTAATTGGTGAAAGATTAATAATGCCTGCTGTGTCAGAAGTGTTTACCACTGTTCTCAAAATGGATACCAGTATTTTAAAATCAGTTCCCCTGAGTAATAATGTTGTAGTTTGTTGTATTGACCAAATGAGTGAAGACACTGAGAATCAAAAAACAGAATTTGGGATACAACTGGATGAGTTAATTCTGTCAGACAACCAGGCATTGTTAAAAATGGAAAAATTTATGAAGAGATTGTCTTTTGTAAAAAGTTAAAAGCATGTATCAGTGGAGAATCAATCTACAATGAGCTCAAAATATATATTGAGAATAAAAGTATTCCAATTAGGAACATGATTCTTGTGCGACAGATGTGCTATATATGCTGTGCTGGTTTAGTAGCATATATGAAAAACGAAATTCCAAGTCTGTTTGCAGTCCATTACGTAATTCATCCTCAACACCTCACAGCCAAAAACCTCAGCCAACAACTTTGTTCAAGCACAACTCTTGTAGTATTTGCTATCACCAAAGTTAATCTTCATCCATCAAAAATGCAGCAGAATATTTTGCCAGTTATGCCTAGAGAACAGTGAAGAATTTGAACGCATGCATCTTCACACAGAAGTGTGGTGGCTGTCTAAAGGCTGCTGCTTGAAATGTTTCTTTGATCTTTTTGATACTGTGGTTGAATTTTTGCTCAAAGTTGACAAGAAATTGGAAAATAAGTATCAAGAGATTGGAAAACAAGAAACAGACATCAGGAAGCAGCTCTATTTCCATCTTTAATATCTGTATTTTTCTCTTTCGGGGTTCTTTTAAAGACCCTGGCCTGGAGTTCACACTGACTTCAGTTCTTTACGGGAATGGGGTTTCACGACTGGCCGTTATTCGACACGCCAAAGGCGCAGCCTAAGAGCTTCACTCACCTTTGGAGGTCCAAGATTTCATGTCTCTGGAGATGGGCGGATGAAAGGTCCATGTCCCGGCGGGAGATCAATGTGTCATGGGAGTCGGAAGGTCTAAGGCTGTGTGCCTAGAGACAGAGATCTTTGGGCACAGAGCTCAGAAAAAGTGAAACAATGGACTTTTAACATAATAAACCAATGAGTTGTTTGTTATGTCTCCCCTTTTTCTGTGAAAAAGACCTCTTTCTCCCTTATGAGGGAGAGGGAGTCTGTGGTATCTCGAATACCAGGTGAATGGGTAGACTTTGGGGTACTGCTAGTCTGTGCTTTGGTGGTGGGTGGTGGGTGCTGATGCTTTTTTTTGCTGGTGAGGGGAAGGAGGATCATTACTTGCTGCTGCTTATGCATGGGAGGGAGGGGAGCCAGGGTGGGGGAACTTTGGGGTTCTAACATTAAACTGTCATTCATTATTTGGGGCCACTCCTCTGTTTTCATGGATGGTTGCAAAGTAAAAGCATTTCAGGATATATATCATATAAATTTCTCTGAAATTAAATATACCTTTGTAACCTTTGAAACTTCCAGGTGAGGATGTAGCACACATAACCGATCTGTATGACAAAATGAACACTCTAAATATGAAACCTTAAGGTGAGAATTTCAATTTAATCCAGGCAAAAAGTGCAGTGTCCACATTTATCAGAAAATGAGAAATACAATATATAAGCAAAATGCTTGAAAAAAGAATGTCCTCACAGTTTCCCTGCATGGAAAATATAGTGCTCTCTTTCACAGATGGTGATTTGCAAGAGTATTGCTTACACCTACAGTCACTGAAGAAGTATTTTCAGAATTGATTCAAGGTTTTGAACAATCTGGAAACTCCAAACTGGGTAAATAATCCACTTCTTCGCAACTGGAAGTTTGGGAAGAGAGCTTTCAAGAAAATATTATTGAAATTCAGAATGATGAAGAAGCAAAAATACTTTTCAAAAATGTCGGCTTTTGTGGTATGTAACTACAGTCATGCAAAGTTTTCTGGTCTTTGGTAAAAAGTGAAACTACTCTTCATTGCATTTCTATTCTCCTACTTTTTGAAAGAGGCTTCAATACAGTGAACCTCATACTCACAAAAAAAAGAACCATTTAGACATTGTTACATTAGGGGACTTAAGGCTTTTGCTGTCACAACTTGAATCAGATATTTCAACTCTTGCTAAAAACTATTAAGCTCAAAAATCACATTGATATTGAAGCTGCTCTACAGTGCACAGGTACAGTGTAAACTAGGTTTAAAGACAAATAATAATTTAAAGCAGAATAATTTTTGTCATGTTAGCATATGGTAGATGACTCTTTACACTATTGGGGTCCGGGAAAGTGTATTGTACCTAAGTATGAAGGCAAGTATAAAGGTGGTTTGGGGGGCATTGGGAAGTGTGAAAGTGCTTTAGGGAGGCAATGGGTTAAAAACAGTTGGGAAACACTGGTTTAGATTAAGGGGTAAGAGGAGATCAAAGCAAGAGCTTTCTCCACCCAGAAACACAGGACTGGAGTGTATGTTGGAGGCAGATACTCTTACAACATCTAAGAAATATTCAGATCAGAACTTGAATCACCAATCCGGCTGTGACCTTATGACATTTATAACTTTTAGAACTACAAAACATTCCTCCTTTTGGTCTCTTTATGTGCCATCTGAATATATATTATAGTATCCTCAACATTTAACTCCAAATGGTCTCTGAGGTACAGAAGGCTGAAGGCACACGCTCAGTGATTCAGGAACAGCTTTTTCCCCTCTGCCATTGAATGGACATTGAACCCATAAACACTACCTCACTACTTTTTTCTTTCTGTTACTTTGCATTACTTATTTTAAGATAATTATTACTATGTACATATATAAATATAATGTAGCCCAGTTTTTCTATATTTATTTATCATGTATATCATTTTACTGCTGCCAGAAAATTAACTAATTTGCCAATGATATCAAATCTCATTCTGAAATAGTCAATTTACACACCACAGAGACTGGGGGAGAAATTGGTAGAATAGGGCTGAAAAATTTTTAACCATGATTGGATGCCCAAGCAGACTCAATGGACCAAGTGGCCTAGTTCTCCTCCTATATCTTGTGGTCTAATTGAGCCCTGTGGAATGCAACTGGTAACAGTCTTGCCATTACAAAACAACTTGCTGACCATTATTCTTTGCTTCCTGTCATTGAGTATTTTCAATACAATTTACCAGTCTCCTAGGGACAAAGCTTCCCTTTGTTGAGAAGCTTGCTGTCTGAAACCTTGTCAAAGAGCTTGTTAAAATCCAAGTGTACAGCAATGAGCCACTGTCTCTAATACATCAAAATCATTTTAACCTCCACAAAAAATTTGACCATCCATCAGGTTTGACATTGCCTTAACTGATCCATGCTAACCGATCCTGAACTGATTTTTTTAACCAAAACCAGAATGAAGGAATGTATCACTCTGGTAGTAGCTACTGTACTCTGCATTGGATTCCTGTATCTTTTGGAATTGATTTTAAAGTTCCCTTATTTGTTTTTAAAGCTTTGTATTGTCTGGGACTGAAGTACATCATAGAATCATTTTTGTTTTATAGTCCTGCTCAAGCACTTAGGTCTCCTTCTCCTGGTCCCTTAAATTTAAACAATATCTATCAAAAGATAATTGGCAGGTCAGCTTTTTTGAACTATGGTCCTTAACTATGGAATCAATACTTAAATCTATGAGGGATTGAGGGATGCAGAATCAGTTGACACTTTTAAACATCAGCTCAATAACTATTTATTTAACTAACATCTTTTTGGCTTTTCTGTGTTTATTTTTATTAAATTTTATTTTTATGTTTGTAATTTTATCCCTTGGTGAAGCACTTTGAATTACATCATCTCTATGGAAATTGCTCCATAAATTATTATTATTATTATTATTATTATTATTATTATTATTATTATTATTATTATTATTATTATTATTATTATTATTATTATTATTATTATTATTATTATTATTATTATTATTATTATTTATGAACTCCATTCAGTGATTATAGATAGGTTTATAAAACAGGAAAAATTTCAAACTCAAATGTTAATTAACTTCTTCAACATAGAGTTGTTTTTGATTCACAAGAATAATTATTTTCATCCATCTTTGGATCGTCTGGATTAAGTTTAATATTATTACTTCCTTTGCTCTGAAGACCATATTATCGGTACTCATATCATTCAGCTGCATAATTGGACAGCATACAATTATGTTTTTCTCATAATCATTGAAACTTTTTACAATTATTG
Source organism: Hypanus sabinus (assembly GCF_030144855.1). Lineage (NCBI taxonomy): Eukaryota > Metazoa > Chordata > Chondrichthyes > Myliobatiformes > Dasyatidae > Hypanus > Hypanus sabinus. The sequence goes on along the minus strand of NC_082710.1, from coordinate 126,994,801 downwards.
TGCTTCAAATAGTGTCAAGAATGATCATGTTGCTCCTTAAACTTGCAGACTACATAATGGCTATTTTCCGGATGTAAAGAGTTTGATTTTCTTTTGCTTTGAATAAAACAGCTGCTGGTAGCATGAAACAATATTCAGGCTGATAAGTGACAGGTAATATTCTTGTCATACAAATTCAAGGCCATAACTCATTCTAACAGAAGAGTATAACTTCCACTTGACATTCAATGAAATTTCTATAATTGAATTCACTGCAGTCAAAATCTATGATGCAAGTTAATCTGAGGCATAATGGAACTAGTTCCTTAAATAGAGTTTTATAGGAACATAATCAGGGAAAGTCCATTCCATGGCAGATGGATCATCTCCTGATTCTGTTGTGTCTTTCCTGAATTAATTAACAGTATAATGGTTAGTACACATTTATCTGGATGAATGCAGCTTAAGTAACACTCAAGAAGTTTTTGTCAGTCAGGAGAAAGCAATCTATTTAATTGTCCGACCCTCCCACCGGTTTAAAGTTGCTTCCTCCACCATGAGACAAAACTGCATTGTGCTCAATGTACAAAATATATTTTAGATTTTCTTAAGGACCTCACTAAAATCAAGAAAGTTGAAAAAGGCATCATTATATCATGATACACATACACATGATTCTGCAAATGCTGGAACCTGCAATTCTGAGACATACTCTATTTTAGACATACAGTATAGCTACTTTTGATCAATAACAAAGCCATTTTGCTGCATTTCAAAGTTCAAAGTAAATGTTATTATCAAATTACATATATCACCATATACAACATTTTCTTGCAGGCCACTCTGCTGATTCTGAATCTGTGCTATAACAGAATCAATGAAGGATCAACCATGGTGCAGGCAAAAACAAACTGTGTAAATCCAAATATAAATAAATAGCAATAAATAATGAGAACATGAAATGACAAGATAAAGAGTCCTTAAAGTGGGATAATTGGTTGTGAGAACATTTCAATGATGGGACAAGTACAGATAAATATAGTTTTCTCCTTTCATTTGAGAGTCTGATGGTTGAAGAATAGTAACTGTTCCTGAAAGCTGAAGTATGAGTCCTGAGACTTTTGTACCTTCTACCTGATGGCAGCTGCGCGAGGAGAGCATGTCCTGAGTGGTGGGGGTCCGTGATGATGGATGCTGCTTTCCTATGAAAGTATGTTTCATGGAGACGTGTTCAGTGGTTGGGAGGGTTTTTACACATGACGAACTGGGCTGAATCCACTACTTTCACGAGGATTTCATTCTATTCCCAGAACTCAGTTCTATTGCATTCAATGGAATTAAATTTTCACAGTGCCATGGAAATACACGGCTGTTAATTTATTCTGTTATATAGAAATTATATGCATTCCTTCATAGTGACTGTGTTTGGAGCCTGAAACACTCTGCTGAACAGTACTATGTGAGTATTTTCAGCATGTCGTAGTAGAAGGTCATTCATCATCACCTTGTCATGGGTAAGTAAATGGGGAAGGATTAATTCCATTACATATAAGAATATTAAGCAAAAGTAGTCTGTACACTTATATTTCCTCAGAATATAGCATGGATTTAACTTTAACCTTACATTTACAGCATCATGACCATAGAAAATTACTATGAGCCTTTTTAATAATACCAACATCTTGTAAATGATTTTCAAAAAATAAACAGCAGTGAAATGTGAAAACCCATATTCAAATTGAAGTTATATTAGCAGAATGAGTGAATTATTCTGGCACTGTTAAGTATTCATTTTAACATTAGAAATAGAAACAGTAGAGATAAAGCCTTTAAAGATAATCAAAATCAGGTTTCATATCCTTGGTATATGACATGAATTTTTTTTTATTTTTGGGTGGTTGATAATAATAAAAAAAATCTAAAAAATTACAATAAGAATTAAATACTACAGATTCTGGTTACTTGGGACGTCAGTTAGTCCAGGCAGCAGCTTATTTAGGACAACTCCTAATGGACAAAAACAAATTGAGAAAAAGGCTGGGATTCCCTTTGTTTATTTGGGATATTATGCCATTTAATTGCAATGGGTATGGTCATCAAGTGCACTTACATGGCCATTAGATTCTACACCATGCTCAGAGAAAACAGTTGTCAGTAGCATGTGCTAGAGTTGTTTTATCCATTTGGGCCGACAGACAACAATTCATAAAGCAATGATTTTTTGACCTTTTTAAAAAATTTTTGACTAAAACATTTTTGAGACCTTAGCCTAGATACCACAAAAAGATTTGACACTAGCTGAAGGATTTACTCCATTGGACCAAGCTAAGAGCCTTCCACCTAATATCACTTATCACCAGTTGGTACAGAAAACTGGAGAGTCAATATCTATGATGTACAAGATGATGAGAGGCATTGATCGTGTGGATAGTCAGAGGTTTTTTTCCCAGAGCTGAAATAGCTAACTCAAAAGGGCATGGTTTTAAGGTGCTTGGAAGCAGGTACAGAGGAGATATCAGGGTAAGTTTTTTTTTCTGCAGAGAGTGGTGAGTGCATGGAATGGGCTGCCAGTGACAGTGTTGGAGGTGGATACGATAAGGTCTTTTAAGAGACTTTTGGATAGGTACATGGAACTGAGAAAAATAAAAGGTTATGGGTAACCATAAGTAATTTCTAAAGTAAGTACATGTTTGGCACATCATTGTGGGTTGAAGGGCCTGTATTGTGCTGTAGGTTTTCTATATACCTACAAGTACAACTGAGCACTAGATAAACTGCAAGAAGAATGAGCATTATGCAAAGATAACAGGGACCATCCCAAATGTAAAGACAGGAAGGTAAGTATCTGGATGTTGAAGAGGCCTTCAGTCAATGGCTCTCCATTGTAACTGGACGAAGTGAGTATGTTAGTGGTCCACTGTTTAAAAAAAAACAAGTCAGAGGAGTTAGTTAAGAAGCTGGGTCATGAAGATCTTAAAGCAAGGGACAGTAGTTTGTCTCAATGGAAATTCAGGCACCAAATTAAATTCAAGAATGCACACAGTCAGAAAAATAGTGTTGATGTTATAAGTGCGGAAATACGGAAGTCTACAAATCTCCCCAATTTGCTTCAAAAATCTTATGCAGATGGTATCCACAAAGTCCTTTTTTATCATTTTACACCAGATGGTTCCCTTTGCTACAAACATGCAACACTATCGGGTTCAAAGAAAGCAATGGATCATGTAACTGTGTTGTGTTGTTCAAGTACTATGTCATTGGGAAAGTGTTAAATCTCAATGCTGTAAGGGGCTGAGAATGGTTGGTTTTGCTAATCGAGTACTTTGCTAATAAGAACGCATGGATGACTTCTGACATTTTTAAGAAATGACTGATGAGTTGAGATATGTTGCTATTATGGAAATCGAACAATATTCTTCTGCTTGTTGACAATTGCGCAGCACACCCTAATGTAGATTGTTTGAGAAACATCCAGCTGGAATTTTTGCCTGCCAATACAACATACTTTTTACAGTTAATGGATATGTGAATCATACAAAATTTAAAGACACACAGAAAGTTGGTGAACCATATTCTTGAAGCAATTGAAGAAAATCTTCTGATCTACTGCCAAGGAAGTGATTCAAGGATCACTTACCCAAGGCAGTGCAATTTTTCAGTGATAGTTGGCATGAAATAACCAGAAAGACAATTCAGAAATCTTTTGCTCACTGGAGTTTCAAGCATACAGGGTTGGAGATGTTGGAAATGGCTGGGAGTGAAAGTGAAATGATTTCACTATTTCAACAAGTTAAGAGCTATGCACAATTTGAAGGTATCAACAAACACCTTGAATGTTACAATGTAAACGAAGATTGTCAAAAGCATTGTATCAAAACACAAGGGCAGAGAACATGATGACCACAAGAAAGATAAGGGTGAGAGAACTGAACCTGTGCTAGTGACTACACAGGAAGCCAGAAAATTTATTGTTGGATTATGACATTACTTCATGTAAGAAGGCAACGAATACAGTCCATTATATGTGCTGATTTTGTTCATTTACAGTCAATTGAAAAGTGAAAATTTGCACCAATATTCAGTTTTTTCAACTACAGCACTGCTATGGTGTTATTCCTCACAGAAATACCCATATAGTCTCCTGCTACTTGCAACTGGTTAGAGGCCTTGGAGAATCTCAGGGCACTCTGGAGAAAGGAACTTGTCTCCAGTGGATGTTACACTTCAGTGGATCCCTCTGATTCCCTGAGAGAATCTCTCAGCCCTTCTCATTATTACAGCATCCAATCTGAATGCTTCTTCTGTTATGTCATAATAAATTAAGAACTGGCTACCAAGGTCACATTTGTTAACCCAACTAACAACAACTATAATAAGTTTCAGATCAGTGGAGTAATATACAGAAAAGCTGAGGGCAATACTTATGAAAAACTAACCATGATGATGTGTGAATTTCACAATTGAAGATTGCAGAAATATTAATGGGGTTATTAAAAACAACTTGTGTGTGGCAATTTTAATGCTATTAAAAAGTATTAAGGAAATTTATAGGCCAACATTTCCAACTTTCCATAATAAGTCATTGTGAAGCTCATCTATTGTTAATGATACTACCTCCAATTGTTTTTGAGGAAGTTCACACGTATTTTACAGCCCACATCAAGAATCAAAACCAATTTCTGTTTATCAAAGATGAAAGATTTTTAAAATGAACTGTGCCATATGTTATCCGAAGGAAATACATTTGATGACATTCTTAATACAAAATAACCTTTAAAATGATTGACAATGCAGAATTGAGCCTTTCCAAAGATGAATGTTATGACTGTGCCCAACTCTGAGGGGCCGAAGGGTACAAAGTAGCCCCCTCCTTTTTGAGAATCGCAAGATCGCTATTAATTCTGGTCAGGAGACCAGAAAATGAGAGAAAGACATGCAGAATCCACGAAGGGGTTTGGAATGTCCTAGCCCCTCAGCGATACAAAGTCACGGGAAACGGCCATTGTCTCTTGGAGATGGAATTGTGTATTGAGTACTGTACTTCATGGAAGCCCTCAGGGAATGATCAGAGGGGGTTGTTTGCGGGATTGCATCATCCCAACCTGATTGATATCTGAGACCCTGTGAGTCAGGATAAAAGAGGGTCTGGGGAACCGCCCCTTTAGACGCACCAGGAGAAATGCTAGAAATCCCGTGACAGCGTAATAGCGACAGCCGGTGGAAAGCCCATATGCGTGCTTTTCCATTTGCCTCAGAATTGGTGGGTCTGACCACGGAAGACGGCTTAACTAAATAGCAAAAGGAGCTGGTCACCCGTGACCAGCTACACCAACGGAACTCTCGAAGGATCGACATCATAAAAAGGAAAACGGGCAAGTTCTAAGAAAAATCTGTCTCTCTCTCTCTCCAACAAAAGGCTGCAGCCTGCATGAACTTGAGTGACTTTTATATTTCCATCGGACAATACATTATCCCCTAGACAACGATAGAGCTATTTCTTAGTGATTATTATTATACCTGTGCTTTTAGATTTGGTATTGACGACGTATATTATCTGTATGTTTGCATTGATATTATTTTTGTGTATTTTTATCAATAAATACTGTTAAAAATAGTACCATCAGACTTCAACGGACCTCTCTATCTTTGCTGGTAGGTGACCCAGTTACGGGGTACGTAACAGAAGTACATGATATAAAATACAATACTTTATGATGCAGGTTCATTGCTGACTAGAAATGTGTATGTTTATCATCAGTAACTACCCCATATATATTGTAAACTGCATGCTATACATTTTGCTTGGCCACTGATTATAACTGCTACAAGAGTCTGCTACAAACCTCGAGAGACCCATAGCAAATGACTGGCTATGAACTAGAAAGGCTAAATTATATTCTGTCACTGGTATAATTTCACCAACAATGACCAAGTTCATTCTTTACTAATATAGTCATCGTCATACTTACAAGCTAAAATGATCCATCGGTATAAAAATGCTTCAATTACATGACTGACCAGATCAATTGCATTCAGGGATCTGTGGTTCCACAATGCAAGTTTCCTCAACAGTCCAATCCAGATTTATTCAGTGGCATCATATACATCTTTTATGATGAGATTATAAAAATCTAGTTTGCAGACTGAAAGGTATCTATGCCAATGAAAAGTAATAACCATTATCACAAGAAAGAAAATGACTGCCTGCCTCTAAAAAAGCAGTTTTTTTTCTCAAGCACATGGCTCAAGAATTAGATGTTGCAAGGAAAATGGTGCAATGCAGTTGGACAATTGGAATGAAATGTTTCCCAGAGGGACAAGATATCTTGAATTTATACACGGGATGTGCTACTGCCAGAGAATTTTAAAATAAGAATGTTCCATCCACAGGAATTAACTAAATGTCCTTGAGATGAGATTATATAAAGAAATGTGCAATTAGCACTAATTTTGCAATGACATCAGTTCTCTAATTACATGACTGAATATTATTAAGATTCATTAGACAGAAAAAAAGTGATATTAACAAAATGTTGAAGTTACCAGTTTCAAATTACAAAAAGGAAATTACATTTCATGAACACAAGAGGAAAATTATTGATTTGTGGTTCCTCATTTTCTCTTTTCAAGTATGTTGGACTGCCTGTGTGCTTCACTTTTGCTATGGAGTAGCTTTGAGGTTATTAGTTTCAGAACACATAATCCACTGTGGTATTGATTGCTAGTGTTAGGTGAGATGAAATCAGAAGTGTTTTCTTGAAATGCTAAAGAACACATGGATATTAGTTTTCCCCGCAAACGTTCCTTGATCTGCGGTAAGGAACTTTAATTCAATTGTGAGCATTAGACCAGTAGACATCGGCATTTTCTGTGGATCATGGTTAAATTGTCATTTCTCAGTTCCATTTTCCTACCCATTCCCCGTAACCTCTAATTCCCTTATTGATTAGAAAACTAACTTTTTCAGCTTTAAATGTGCACAGATACTTTGGCTTCACAGCTCTCTGGGGCAAGGAGTTCCAAGGTGTCACAATCTTTGAAAGAAAAAAATCTTCCTTATCTTGGTCTGATATGGGTACCTTTCTACTCCAAGACCATTTGGCTCTGAACTCTGTCATAAGGACAACCTTCCCTAAACCATTTACTTTGGCTTGCTTACTTACTTGTGCCCTTAGTTCTAAGCGGATCATAGACAATTGATGACCTCCTGTCTCCATCGTCTTTTGAAGTCGATGGTATAGTTGGAGATCATCAATATTTCTGCAATCCATTGCCTTCACTGTACAGGGGATTGGCCTATTCAGCTTCACCAGAGCCTTGTTGGCCAGACTTAACCATTTTCATCTCTCACAATGGGGACGCAGGGTTAGGCTATGAAAGAAGATTATCTTGACAAGCCCTTAAGAATATTATCTATTTAATCAGTATACATATTTCAATAAGATTTCTTATCATTTTTTAATCTCTGCTGTATAGCTCTATGACACTATGAACAGAGTTCCTACCTATTTACCCATGTTTATAGGACATCTCTTCGCACCCAAAACCATCTTATTGAACCTCCTCTGAACTGCCTCCAATAAAATAATTCCTTTCCTGAAGGAGGGGGGCAACAATTGTTTGCAATGCTCTGGATGTAGACTCACTGCTGCCTTGTAGAGTTGCTGTGAAACCTCTTTACTTTTATAATATAACAACACTTGAGACCAGGTCCAAAATTCTATATGTCTTCCGTATTGCTGTCTGCACTTGTGTTTGCCTCTGGTGCACAAGATTTCCAAAAGCCTTTTGGTGATGCAGCTTTCTATGGTGTTATTACATTTAAATAATTCACCATTATTTTGCTCTTCCTTCCAAAATAAACATCATTTTTTTTCCTTTGTTATGTTCCATATAACATATTTTGCCCAGTTATTTAACCTATCAATACCCCTCTGAGAACTAATTATATCCTCTCTACAATTTTCTTTGCCATCTTGAGTTATGTTCTTATACTCGTGTATTCCCTGCATTAATCATGGTGTTAACTTATGCTTTACAAGCTGTCGTGTTGCAAAAATACTGCTTACACTTGATAGGTGCGCATTACCAGTTATCCAATCATTATCTACTGTATGTCACTATGTTCCCACAACACGTAGGGCTTTAATCTTGCACCTGAGAATAAACACTTACTGGAAATGCAAAGACCATCCACTGTTTCCCCTTTATGCACTCTGGCAGAAACTTCCTCAAATTTCTCTGATTTTCTATCTGTGAAATCATCCTGACTCTGCTTGATTAGATTATGATTTTACAAATGTGCAGCAAATATACCCAAATATTTGATTCTAACATGTTTCCAATAAAAGATGCTAGGATAATTGGCATATAGTCAGCTTATCTCTATTCAAACTCATTGAATAGAGACAGTACTGTATGTTGCCAGGTTTCCATTTCTCCAGTACTTTACAAAGATTAAGGAATTACAGAAGATTCAAAGTTCGAAGTTAATTTATTATCAAAGTATGTGTATGTCACTATATACTACCTTGAGATTCATTTTCTTACAGGCATGCAGAGGAAATAAAGCAATACAATAGAACTTTGGAAAAACTATACATAACAAAGACTGACAATCGGCGTGCAAAAGATGATAAATCGTACAAATAATAAAAGAATAATACTGAGAACCAGACTTGAAACTGCTTCTTTTAGGTTTCTAGGATGAAACACCAGAAAGTTTACTAGCCCTTGACCCTATTGGTTTGTATGATACTATTTCTACAGTGAAAGATATGGTTATTAATTCCTCCCTGGCATTATTTAGAAAAAGGTGGAAAGATATGCTATAAATGAGGACCTTTGGACATAACAGCTGGATGTAGATAGGCAGACTGACCGAGCATATGATGGGTATTTGCTTCCTAGGCCTCTTCCTTATGTTTTGCAAACCTTGCTTTTGAAAGACAGCAGCTTCTACTTGTAAGTAGCCTTCCAAATAACAGTTGTTTGCCTTCTGGAGTCAGTCGTCAGTGCTTAAATTGTAAATGGCATGCAGTAATCAGCTTGAAGTTGAAACAAGTACTGTTTATAGGACAGCTTTACAAACAAATCCTGAAAATAGTAGATGCTCTGTCTGTGAGAGGAAAGATGTAACTCACTGCAGCTGGTTTATTGCTACTTAAGGGTGCAATCTATGAGATGTATTGTTTAATATAGCTTGTTTTAAACAGACAAACTGACTCCTAGTCACAGTTCAAGGAAGCTTGGAGAACAGATGGATAATATCATTTAGCATGCCAAAGAACTAATGCGTTCATATTTGGAAAGTTTATGTACTTAAGGAAGCTAGCTTTACAGCATAAATTGTGAACTGTGGGCATTAAGCTGAGATCTATGTCTCCAAGATGCTATTAGACTGTTTGTGTAAAAAGGGTACCTGAGGAAATTTCATGTTCATGTGGTAGAAAAGGTGCATAAATCTAGTGAACAGTTCAGGCTTATAAAGAGTGGTTGAGGAACATCAAGCAGAATGTTCAGAAAATGGGTAACTAGAATCCATTCCTCTGGCTTCAATTCCCATGTCAGACAATTTGTCCACCTGCATTGTTGTATCTTGATAGTCTTTTTAGATTATAAAGATTGTACCTCTGTTTCAAAAATCCTTTGTGTTTTAGAAATGATTTGTAACTTTGGAATGTTTTATGTACCGTGAATTTTAAATTACTTTTAAGAGCATTGTTTGGATTTATATGTGTATCACTGAAAATAAATGAACTGCGTTTAAAGTACCTTTTTAGCTGGAAGTAACCTCTCCTTGGTAGGGAGCGGAACACACTATTCAAGTTGCGGGTATTGACAACTAAGCTCACCATGCAGAATAAACACGGAGTTGAACTAGCCTTTGAAGTTTGGGTAGTTACAGTACATTGTCCCTTTAGGAAGAGTACTTGTGGCTATTTACAGTAGATCCCAGTGGGGTTTACGGTCTTCATTCAGGTTTATAACTTTGCAGTCAGCAGACACAATACCATCACAAGCAAAAGGAATTTAATATGGGCAAGCTTGCGGTCATGTTGTTCAGTAGGAAGAATCGAAAGGCAGAGTATGATGTAAATGGCAAGAGATCACAATCAGTATATAGCACAGAGTGATATTGTTTTTGTACGTGAAACATGGAAAGACTATGCAGCTACAGAAAATAATTAAGAAGCCAACTGATATATAGGGAGTAATTTACAGAGGGATGAAGAATAGTAATGCAAAATTAATGTGACATCTGTGAAGGCGTATAAAATATTGGTGTGCAGTCTTGGACCTCCTTTTGAAGAATGGGTTTAGTGACAAAGTAAGTTTTCCAACTTGATTGACCAAATTGGTGTCAAGATTATAAACCGCTGCAATTTCTGTCCTGCTCTGTGCACATTCCCCATATTTTCTTGAGCTTTACCTTACCCTCCAGTGTACTTAACTTTTGAGTGTTTATACTTTACTCCAACCAGTGTCCACACAGAGTGTTTTGATCCAAATCCCTCAATAGATAGTGCTTGATCCATTGAGTTCCTTCAGAGTTTTGTGTCCTACTCCAGCTTCCAGCAGCTGCGGTCTCCTGGGTCTCATTCTCTTTTCTTTCCCATGACTTTTTGTACCTCCACATGAATGAAGTCAACATCTTCTGAGCTTCAATCATTTCTATAACTGTAGTATTTCATCTCTTATTAATCCATGCCTGTCACTGCTCTCTGTAAGGAGTTTGTGCGTTCTCCTTGTAACAGCATGAGTTTCCTCTGAGTGTTCCAGTTTCCCCCCACATTCCAAACACGGACAGGTTAGTAGGTTAATTGCTCACCTGGGTGTAATTGGGCAGCACAGGCACATTAGGCCAAAGGGCCTGTTACCACTAAATTGAATAACTAAATAAATAACTATAGTCCTCCAAGCCTTTAACATTTTTCATCAACATCATTGGCATAATTATTAGATCATACTCATTCATATCTATATACAGTATGTTGTTAGTTCATCTATCTTATTTACGAGATTTTGAATATTAGGATATTCAACCATTTTACAAGCATTTTTCAAAAGTTATTCAACTTAAAATGCAGATAGATTTTCAATGCTACAGAATATAGTGTGTGAATGACATCAACAAGAGGCATAATACTGTTTCCACTTTTGTACCAGGGAGGTTCTGTCGATGTCAGCTTCAGCAGGTAATAGAATCGGCTGTCCAGGGATCCATTGACATTTCCAGCTGGCATTTACTTCTTATTCTGTAGGTGCAGAAAGCCCTACAGACTTCAATGGCAGGAACCATCTTTGGATTACTTGTATAAAGTATAACACAGGTAAAAATTGCAAGCAGTTCAAGAAAACACCAGGGAAATAAATACAGTGTATTCTGGTTAATTGGGCCATTGGTTAATTGGAGCAGTAATTTATTTGGGACAACTCTTAAAGAAAAAGAAACAAATCGAGAAAATTGCTGGGATTCCCTTTGTGTACTTAGGACAATGTCCCACTTAATTAGGGCAGGAGACTGTCGCTGAACATTTTGTAACTAGCATCAGAAGTGCACACGTCATGCGGCTATTAGACATTACACTGTGCTTAGAGTAAACGGTTTTTAAGTACCGTCACTTGCCGGTTTGTGTTCAAAAACAGTGATTTTCTCACCTATACTTGGCAACTATTAAAAAAAATAAGAAAATTCGGAACTAATTTTTGCTTACTGGGATTTCAAACATTCAGCTTTGGAGATACCAGAAATGGCTGGGAATGAAAATGAAATAATTTCACTACTTCAACAAGATATAAACTATGAAGAATTTGTAGGTTTTGACTATCACCTTGAATGTTACACTAAAGATGAAGATTTGGAGAATGAAATAATCAAAAACACTGTTTGAAGGCAGTTCACTATCGGCACAAGGTGGCTGTGCTGATTTTGTTCATTTATAGTTAATAAAAAGAACCCTCGGCATCCACTAAATAAATTCATCCATTGATAACTATTAGGAACTGATAACAATTATTGGTTCTGTAGTAGTTTTGGTATTCTTCTAATCTGTTCAGAACTTCATTTAAGTACATAATTTGTTACTCAGTTAAACAGTATCTTGTCTTTTTTATATCTTTTTAACTATTTCAATGAAATCTCAGTTAATTGGGGCAACTGCTTAATTAGGCCAAAATGTACTGTTCCCAATGTATCTCAATTAACTGGAATCAACTATTCTCTAACCCTGAATAATTGCAAGAGGGTGTCAGGGAGAGATTATTCACGGATTCCTGCATGTTGGCCGGTGTTGGTATCATTTGAAAACTTTGACTCAGGCTGCACAGTCAAGATTCAGTATATATAGTGCTCTGTTCTTGTCACACAGCTCGCACAATAATGGTTAGAGCAGTGTGAAAAGTTTGGCTTACCATCCAAGGAGAGCAATCAGTTTCAGTCTTCTTAATCCTGCTGCCATTTCCACATTTTTCTGATTGTTTTAGAATCAGGATCTTGAGTCACAAACACTAACTTCTAATCTTTTCTGCTCCTGCACCACTCAGCAACACCATTTTCTGTCCTTTTGCAGTGACAACTAGCACATAATGCAGAAGGAAGGAACTAACCATGTGCTAACGAGGCTTTATGAGCCAGATAACCTACTGCAACTCCTATTTGTTATTAGAATCAGAATCAGGTTTAATATCACTGGCATATGTAGCAAAATTTGTTAACTTTGTGGCAGCAGTACAATGCAATGATATTAGAGAGAAAAAAAAGAAAACTGTGAATTGCAGTAAGTATATATAATAGTTATCTAGCCCCCCCGGCAGGACTCAGGCTCGCTCAGCTCACTTCCGTCTAGGGGGAGCAGCCTTTGGCTCCGCCAGCCTGTGTAATCAGCTTGCATAGACACTGTGTGATGTCCCCACCCTGCCAAGTAACAGACAGTACACCATATACGATTAAATGATTACACTTTATAGATCATACTGGAGCTATGTTCTTAACAGAGATACAATATAAAAGGAAAAACAAAAGGCGCCAAACTTATCGAACTCCAAATCACTTCGTGCACAACTGTTGGAGTTCAGTTAACCAAGTCTTCTTGCCACCATTCAATCCCCTCAGACCTCCTCTACCCACTGCCTGGGACCAACCATGGTGGTTGACCAGATGCTCCACACAAATCTGTCCTTGTCTCCTCGCCTTGCTGAAAACACTGGGCCTCGGACCCCCACTCGGGGTCCATTCTGTCTCCCAGCTTACAGTCTCTCTCTCTCCCTCTCCCTCTCCCTCTCCCTCTCTCTCTCCCTCTCCCTCTCCCTCTCCCTCTCCCTCTCCCTCTCTCTCCAAAAGTCCACGCAACACTAGTTTACAGACTTACAAGAAAGAATAACATCTATCCCAATTGGTTAACAAATGAATACAATTATTGTTATCAGTAATTATAACCCAAACAAGCTGCGCGAGAAAGCACTCTCTCACCAGTTAACATAACCAAGAAGCATTTTCACTTTTAAGATACAAAGAAGCCATTTTATTAGCCTTAGCAGTAACATAAAAGAAGAAACCCCTTACAGTTAAGTTAAATAAGTAGCGCAAAATATCAGGTAATTAAAAAGTAGTGAGGTAGTGTAAATGGGTTAAATGTCCATTTAGAAATCAGATGGCAGAGGGGAAGAAGCTGTCCCTGAATTGTTGAGTGTGTACCTTCAAGCTTCTGTCCTTCCTTCTTAATGGCAGCAATAAGAGGGCGTGTCCTGAGTGGTGGATGTCCTTGATGATTGACATCGCTTCTGAAGGCACAGCACCTTGAAGATGTCCTTGAATACACGAAAGCTACTGCCCATGATGGAGCTGACTAACCTTACAACTCTCTGCAGCTTACTTTAATCCTGTGCAGTAAACCCACCCTCCCTCCCATCATACTAGACAGTGATGCTGCCAGTTAGCATGGTCTCATGGTACATCTATAACAATTTCCATGTGTTTTTGGTGGCATACCAAATCTCCTCACAAGACATAGCTGCTGTCTTGCCTTCTTTATAGTTGCTTTAATATTTTGGATCCAGGTTAGATCCTCAGAGATATTGATACCCTGGAGCTTGAAACTGCTCACTCCGTCCACCTCTGATCCCTCTAAGAGGACTGGTGAGTGTTCTCTTATTTTACCCTTTCTGAAGTCCAGATGTTTCTTATTTCATCTATATTCAACTTCATTTTGTTCTCTGTGGCTCGATTTATGAATTCCAGTATCACTTTCAACACATCACATTCAAGTATTTGTTCACAGGCACAAGAGATTCTGCAGATGCTGGAAATCTTGAACACACACAAAATGGTGGAGGAGCACAGCAAATATGGCAGCATTTATGAAGGGGAATAAGCAGTTGATGTTTAGGGCTAAGACCTTTCCACAGTGAAACATCAACTGTTTATTCCCTTCCATGGATGATGCCTGACTTGCTGAGGTCCTCCAGTATTTTGTATGAATTGTTCAAGTAGTTGTGCAGCTGTGCTCCTAAGACCCACTATTCTGAAAGAGATTTCAGAATTGTTTCAATTAATTTAATTTGTTTCTCCATATTCTTTCTATCAAACTTTATGAGTTCATACTTGTCTGCCATTTGTTTTCCTATTCAGTTTGCTTATCCATGTCCTTTTGTAATCTATTGCTATCTACCTCATCTATTTAGCACACTTGCCTGTTTTGTGGAGTACTGTTCTATTTAGCAAACAGCCTTTCTGACACTGGAGCATCTCAAGCCAAATGAAGTTGCTGAATTATAACATGGAGAGGTGAGCACAGTTGGCAGCCATTTTTGTATATATTTGACCAAAATTGATCCTTCCCTCTCAATTGCCATTTTCTATTTGTGCCTATTTATTTTAATGTGATCATGTTGAGTAACCATGTTAGGTCCAAATGATCAATTCAGTGTCTCTGAGTCTCCTTGAATCCAATTCTTTCTGACAAATTTTGCAACGTTTTTCTTCCCACCTATTTCTGCAATTCAACTGCTTAAAAATGACATTCTAGACATCAATTAGAATGGTTTTCAAGTGCCTTAATCTGATTAAGTGCCTTGACAGACTCTTTAATGCACACAAATTATTCCAGGAATAAACCTTCTTTATGCATTTGAATAAAAATTCACTATCGTTAGGCAATTGATGCACTCAAGAAAGGCAAATCCAGATTTAGTATTTAAACATCAGTCACTTTACCAAGAGCTAAAAGGTTTCAAACTGATGTAGCTGTTTATATTCAGGATTAATTTGTTCAGCAATATACATATCTTCAAAGATGCCCTGTCCCAAGGTTAGTGCAGGATCTGGACAGATGTTATCAGGTACAAGAAATGAATGTGAACCTTTTTTGAAATCTTGGATCATTGTTTTATGTCTACTCAAAGCTACTTTTACAAGTAATCAAGGAGATCGCAAGGTAGGAAGCCTCAATTTATGGATACTGCAGCCTCTGTACCTTGTACCAATGCCTTGGTGTCCTCTGTACCTTCCTTCAGTTCAGGTTTTTCACTTGATGATAGATGACAGGTTTCTTTATCCCAAAACTCTCCTGCCTGACTAGCCAGATGATATCAGTGGTATTATTGTGGAATTAGTGTCAGAGTGCTTTTGTATGCCCCTCAAAAATATTGTGGTGACCACCTTCTTGTCCCTTCTTGCACAGCCTGCCATGTTCTCAGTGCACTGTCATGGATCTGATTGATTGGTGTCCATAACCTCTGGCCCTTTTGCAACCAGAATCTCTGACTGAGCAACCAATTAATCTCTGCATCAGTCCCCCAGAGTGGGTGAAGTCCAAAGTTAGTTTCTTCCCTAGTGCTGGCTTTGATCAGACTACAGTTTTTCTGTTACTTGAACCTGTTATTTTTTCACTTGGAGATAATGATAAACAACACACACACACACCCCTCCCCCCAACATCTTGAAGAGAGTACTTCTAATAGCGAGTTCAGGACCATAGGACATAGCCTCACAATACAGGGATATCCCTTTAGAAAATAAATAAGGAGGAACACTTTTAGCCAGATGGTGGTGAATCTGTGAACTTCATGCCACAGACAGCAGTGGAGGCCGTACCTGAGCGTATTTATTGCAGAAGTTGATGGCTCTAGATTTGTAAAGGCATCAGAACTTATGGGGATGAATAGCAAAAAAAATCACTCTACCCCATAGAGGGATGACATGATAGAGTAGTGGTTAGCACAGTGCTTAACAGTACAATCAGCCCAGATTCAATTCTCACTGCTGTCTGTAAGGAGTTTGTACGTAATCCCCCGTGACCACATCTGTTTCCTCTGGGTTCTCCAGTTTCCTCCCACAGTCTAAAGACATTCCAGTCGGTAGGTTTGTTGCTCTTTGTGAATTTTCCTGTGATTAGGCAAGGGTTAAATCGGGGGATTGCTGGGCAGCCTGGCTCGAAGGGCCCGAGGGCCTATTCTGTGCTGTAAGTTATAACATCAGCCATGATGGCAAATATTGTAAAAACATTTTTTCCTCTGTCAGTAGTAAAATAACTTAAAGAAGTAGTAATTTTAAAAAAATTGGAGGATATCAAGGAGAGGTAACATATTTGTATATGAAAGTCAGAAATTTCAAGGACAATAACAAAAGAAACAAAGGTTGTTTTCTCTGGTGTCAGGGATGTCTCAGGTCGCGTCCACAACATTTTGAAGAGGGAGGGGGAGCAGCCAGATGTCTTGGTACATATTGGTACCAGTGACATAGGAAGGAAAAGCAATGAGGTCCTGAAAAGAGAATTTAGAAAGCTAGGTAGAAAGCTGAGAAGCAGGACTTCCTGGGTACTAATTTCTGGATTGCTGCCTGTGCCACGTGCCAGAGAGGGTAGAAACATGATGATTTGACAGATAAATGCATGGCTGAGAAGCTGGTACAGGGGGCAGGGCTTCAGGTTCTTGGATAATTGGGATCCTCTGGGGAAGGGATGCCCTGTTCAAAAGTGAGGGTTTGCACCTGAACCCAAGGGGGGCCAATATTCCTGCGGGCAGGTTTGTTAGAGCTGTTGGGGAGGGTTTAAACTAACTTGATAGTGGGGTGAGGACTGATGTAAAGGGACTCGGGATAAGAGGGATGGTAAAAAAGTAAAGATAGCATGCAGTCAGATCGTCAGGAAGGGCAGGCCCATGAAGGGACTTAGTAGCAGTCAACAGACTGAGTTTTAAATCATTAAGGATGCAAAATCAGAAAGGATAGTAAATATGGTAAATATGGTGTTGTATCTAAATGCACGTAGTATAAGAAATAAGATGGATAATCTTGTTGCAATATTACAGTTTGCCAGGTATGATGTTGTGGCCGTCACTGAATTGTGGCTGATGGATGGTTGTAGTTGGTATCTGAATGTCCAAGGTTACATGTTATATTGGAGGCAGAGGGGGTGGTATGGCTCTACTGGTAAAGAAAGGCATCAAACCAATGTAAAGATGTGACATAGGACTGGAAGATCTTGAATCCTTGTGGGTTGAGTTAAGAAATTGCAAAGGTAAAAGGACGTAATGGTAGTTGTATATATGTCTCCCAACAGTGGCTGGGAGATGGACCACAAGTTACAACAGGAAATAGAAAAGACGAGTCAAAAAGGCACTGTTATAGTAGTCATGGAAGATTTTAACATGCAGGTCGATTGGAAAAATTAGCTTGGTAATGGATCTCAAGAGAGTGAGTTTGTTGAATGCCTAAGAGACGGCTTTTTAGAGCAATTTGTCATTAAGCTTACGAGGGGATCAGATATACTGGACTGGGTGTTATATAATGAACTAGAGATGATTAGGGAGCTCAAGGTAAAAGTAGTCACAATATGATTGTGTTCAACTTGAACTTTGATAGGGAGGAATTAAAGCCTGACATAGCAGTATTTCAATGGAGTAAGAGATATTACAGTGCTATGAAAGAGGAGCTGGCCAAAGTAAATTGGAAGGAGCTGCTGGCAGGGATGTCATGATAATGATGATGATGCCTACTCAAGCCTGAGAGGCCAGCGTTGGGCATTTTCATGCGGATCAAAAGACTGTGTAGTGCACCAGTCCTCACACAGACATTTTGCAGTACCTTTCTTTATTTTACGAGATCGAGTTGCAAGCTCAAAACTCAACATGGCACGGATGGAAAGCGTACTCGAGAACGGTCCGACTCGATTCGAACCTGGGAACCTCCGTTCCGGTGTCCGGCGCTGATATCACTGCGTCACCAGCCGACAATGTCAGCAGAACAGTAATGGCATGCATTTCTGGGAAAAGTGAGAAATGTGCAGGACTAGTGTATTCCAAAAAAGAAAAAAAAAATACTCAAATGGCAAAATAATACAACCGTGGCTGACAAGGGAAGTCAAAGCTATTGTAAAAGCAAAAGAAAGGGCATACAACAAAGCAAAAATTAGTGGCAAGATAGAGGACTGGGAAGTTTTTAAAAATGTACAGAGAGCAACTCAAAAATTATTTGAAGTGAAAAGATGAAATACGAAATCAAGTTAGGCAATAATATCAAAGTGGATAGTAAAAGTTTTTTCAAGTATGTTAAAAATAAAATAGAAATGAGAGTGGATATATGACCACTAGAAAATGAGGGAGGAGAAATAATAATGGGGGACATGGAGATGGCTGATTAATTAAATGAGTATTTTGCATCGGTCTTCACTGTGGAAGACACTAGCAGTATGCCTGATGCTGTAGTGTGTGAAGGAAGACAAGTGGGTGCAATTACTGCTACAAGAGAGAAGGTGCTCAAAAAGCCGAAATACCTAAAGGTACATAAGTCATCCAGACCAGAGGAACTGCACCCTAGGGCTCTGAAATAGGTAACGTTAGAGATTGTGATGGCATTCTCTTGCATGGTGCTAGAGGACTGGAAAATTGCAAATGTTGCTCCACTCTTTAAAAAAGGAAGAAGGCAGCAGAAATGAAATTATAGACCAGTTAGCCTGACCTCAGTGGTTCAGAAGATTTTGGAGTCAATTGTTAAGGATAAGGTAACAGAGTACTTGGTGATACAGGACAAGATAGCACGTCAGCATAGTTTCCTTCAGGGAAAATCCTGTCTAATGAAACTATTGGAATTCTGTGAGGAGATTACAAGTAGGATAGATAAAGAGAGTACAGTAGATGTTGTATATTTGGACTTTCAGAAGGCCTTTGACAAGTTCTCACAGATGAGGCTGCTTATCAAGTTAAGAGCACATGGTATTACAGGAAATATATTAACATAGTTAGATCATTGGTTGATTGATAAGAAGCAGTCAATGGGAATAAAAGGATCCTTTTCTGATTGGCTGCCAGTGACTAGTGGTGTTCTGCAGGGTTCAGTGTTGGGACCACTTCTTTTTATGCTGGATATCAATGATTTAGATGATGGAATAGATGGTTTTATTGCCAAGTTTGCAGATGATACAAAGATTGGTGGAGGGACAGGTAGTGTGGAAGAAACAGGTTGGATGCAGAGGATCTTGACAGATTAGGAGAATGGGCAAGAAAGTGGCAAATGAAATACAATGTTGGAAAATACACAGTCATGCACGTTGGTAGTAGAAACAAATGTACAACTATTTTCTAAATGGGGAGAAAATCCAGGAATCTGAGATACAGAGGGACTTGGGAGTCCTTGTGCAGAACACCCTAAAGGTTAACTTGCAGATAGAGTTGGTGGTGAGGAAGGCAAATGCAGTGATAACATTCATTTCAAAGGGTCTAGAATACAAGAACAAGGGTGTGATGTTGATGCTTTATAAGGTACTGGTGAGGCCTCACCTTGAGGGTTGTGAACAGTTTTTAGCCCCTCATCTTAGAAAAGATGTGCTGGCATTGGAGATGGTCCAGAGGAGGTTTGCAAGGATGATTTCAGGAATGAAAATGTTGTTATACAAGAGACTTCTGATGGTTCAAGGTCTGCGCTCGCTGGAATTCAGTAGGATGAGGTGGATCTTATTGCAGCCTTTCAAATGTTGAAAGACCTAGACAGAGTAGATGTGGAAAGGATGATTCCCGTGGTGGGAGAGTCTAGGACAAGAGGGCACAGCCTCCGGATAGAGGGATTCCTTTTCAAAACAGAGATGTGGAGAAATTTCTTCAGCCAAAGCGTGGTGAATTTGTGGAACTTGTTGCCACATACAGCTGTGAAGAGCAGGGTTGTTGGGTGTATTTAAGGCAGAGATGGGTAGGTTCTTAATTGAACATGGCATCAAAGGTTACGGGGAGAAGGCCTGTAACTGGGGTTGAGGAGGAGATAAAACAAAAACGATCGGCTATGATTGAATGGCAGAGCAGACACGATGGGCCAGATGGCTTAATTCTGCTCCTATGTCTTATGGTCTAAAACATGATTACATTTGAGGATTACCATTGAAGACATGAGGAAAAACTCAAAAAAGCTCCTGTAAGTGAAAAGAGGCCAATTTTGTTAAGGTAATATCGACCAAGATTTGAACATAAATAAGATAAAAGTTGGAAAACGAACCAATGCATGAAAGCTTTATTAAAGCATAATAAGTGCAATTTAGCAACAACAGGAAGAATGAAGTGAGAAATCTAATGCAATAATGGATGTAATTTGAAATCAGGAATGTTGCTGGAAGCAATGCTCCATGGTAAATCAATCAGACACTTTAACTTGGTTTGCTAAATGGATTCTTTATTTAAACTTCAAGATCTAATAAACACATGTACAATTTCAACAGCATTCCAATGAATGATATATAGTTGCTGAATTGTGCCAGTGCACATAGTCACAGTATTTGTTGCATCCTGATTCACGGGCTGTAGCCCACTCTCTTTATATATTCCCACTGGTCTCTAACTTTATTATTATCCACATCATACAATTGAACCAAATCATTCTGTATTAGCTATAAAGCAGCAGAATAGGATATGTGCAGTGGAAAATGTCCAGTTGGGAGGGATTTGGGAAGAGTGGGAATGAGAAATAATACCTGCTCGAAAATATTGTGCTAGGAATAAAACCTGGTGAAACACCAAGGTAGGAACCAAACTCAAATGAGATAGACTCATATCAAATCAACCCGAATGAAAGTAAAGCAAGTGAAGAATGTAACAGGTCCATGGATCAGAGCACATGACATATATGGAGTGTGTTAATGGTAATAAAACTAATCATAATTAAGGAATAAAGCAATGAAATATCATAGAAGTTGTAAAAAAATTTGAACCTGGACTTTCCTAATGGAAAGGTCTCGAGAAGATCACTTGAACATTTTAGGACATGGATATCATCAGATAATTAAATACTTTGTTACTGTATTGTTGCTCCTCTATCACCCTCCTTCTGCTATGAGAGAACAATTGACAGTCATATTGATTACTCTCTAACCATCCCCATTGAGTTTTCACTTAGGGTTAGCAGCAGAGTTTTTTGTCTATTACTCTGGAATAATATTGATCTGTCAATGGGGAAGACAAATAAAGGTGCAGAGCTGATAATCATTTTTCTTCCTGGTCCTAAATCCTTGAACACCTGAGCACTCGAGTGAAACAGCAATAAAAGTCTCAAGATTTCGTAAGCTGTGATAGAAATTACTTTTCTTTAATACTGTTGTATTACTATCAACCTTTCCTCAGTACTGATTCTGTTAGTTGGTGTCTAGGAAGATGGAAAAGTTTTCAAAGTTCAAAGTAATTTCAAAATAATTGATAGCCATCGCCTTCATCCTGGAGCATTCTAAAATAAATAAGTCTCATGGATCAAGAAATCCCAGGCACTTGAAGCATTTTTCTCCCATAGTAAACCACTAGCTCACCTCATTGCTTGTCACCCACTAAGTATGAAACTTGCAATTCCTGTGTGATACTTTTTAAACATTTAAAGCTTCCAAAACTAGAGATCATTGCAAAGAAAGTTCATGGACTGAAAATGAGATACTTTCATCGATCACGAGGGTTTGATTCTTCAGAGTGTGAGTGATAGAAGAGATTTGCATTCATGTTTATGGACTAAAAATTAAATGCTTTCATAAATCATTAAGTTTTGGTTCTCCAGAGTGTGAGTGATAGAAATGCATTGCATCCTTCTACAAAACATGCTGCATTCTTTTCCAGAGAACATCTGATGTAGCTGAGATCACTGAAGAGCTGGATTTCCTTTTCTTGCATGTTACCACATGGATGCATTTAACAGTCTGAATTCCACATATGTATTAGTCAATTAGCCAGTCAACGAACAATCATCACTTTTATCATCTCCATTAACATTCAAAGATTGTATCTACCCATTATGCCACCGCTGTTTAGGGCAACAATGAAGGTCCTCCATCTCTGATAGTGTTCAAGTCTTCTTTCATTGTGTCAGTAGCTCTTTTTCACTATTGTCAGTCATTCAAGTCCTTGGAGGAAGCTCAGGAACACCATCGTACTCAGATGTAGAAGGATTCTTCATTGCTGTTTCCATAACAATTTTGTTTTATCAGTTAGGGTCGTTAGCCTGGAGGACTGGTGGACCACACTCAGAGTGGCCTCCACACTTTGACCTGTCTGGCATGAGTGATCCTACCAAGAACCAAAATATAAAGCCCTGACTCTGGCCAACCTATAGTAGATTGGCAGATCATTGAGGGACCAAGCCTCCAAACCACAACAAGGTTGTGATCCTCTTGGAGGAATACTTGAAGATAGCAGCTAAAAAAAGATGGATAAAAAATTTTTATATTGTAATGCCAAAAATGAATAAACATCAAGCTTGGTTAATTAAAGAAAAGGAAATGCAGAGTGCAAAAATATTGCTGACTGTTTGTAAAAGGCCTTTGTTCCATTATCAAGTTCAGTTCTGTTGCCTCGTTCCAGGAAAATTTAGAAAGCTTGGAGGGTTACTAAGGAGTAGTGTGGGAAAAGGGACCACTGATTATGTTGAGAAACCAAAGAAACAGCTTTAATTTCCTTTGAATATGGAAGATTAAGTGAAGATTTGTTAGAGCTGTAAAGGTATCATGAAGATTACTTTTTCTAAACTAATGGGAGAATTTTGATATCGTTTCATGGAACTATGAGCCAATCATTTTAAGCAAAGAAAACAGAAAATTCTTCTTGCAGACGATAATGAATCTCTGAAAATCTCTTCCTCAGAGAGCTCATTAAAATACTTAAAGTAGACATCAATATAGTTTGAAAGACCAAGGTACTGAGGGCTATGACACAGATATTAGATTGTGGTTATTTACATATATCTAGACATTAAACAGATAATATATTTGTGTCCATTTATTGTACCATGAACTATGCCCATGATCCACCATCAATACTGCCCGTTATCAAAATTTCCTGCAATTTTTTGAACAATTTTGGTAAGTGAAGGTTTTAGCAATAATCTTTCAAAGAACATTTATGCATTTTGCTTTGTATGGCTATGTGAAATTGCCATTGATTTATTATGAGGCTTTCAGGTGTAATGCCTCGGTTTATTACATGTTTTATTTAGTTACTATAGTTATGGCTTATATCTTTTCTGTAAAATTTGTGTTCTCTTAATCAAACTTTACAGCCCAGTATTTTGGTTTTTGTTAAGATCAGGAGTCATTTGATCATTTTAGGAATGTTATGTCAGTCAATTGGGTTTCTCTTGATAAAATTCTGTCCAAGGAGATGCTACGGAACATTTGAGAGAGATTGGCGGAATCAGTTTTCTAGGAGAACAGGGGTTGGTTTTGGGTTTTTTTGTAAGAGTTGGGGGAGGAAGTGAGATGTGGAGAAGAGACAATGGAAGATGCTGGTGGAATCCAAATGTAAGAAATTCTTTGTGCAGACAAATGGTTCCACTGAGGAAGTGCCAAAACTTCTGAGTTAGCTGGTTAGTTCATAAAGGACTTCAAGAGAAGCTTGAACTGTGGCTGATGTCTTTTATGCAGAGCATGGTTTTGGTGCCGTGAGTAACATGAAGCACCAGGCTACGCAGCAATGAGCTCCAATGTTCTTGCACACATTATAGACTCGTTTTATTGTTTGTTAAAGTTGAAATATTTGTAAATATACTTCCACGTTAAGTTTATGCCAATGTAGGTCCTGTTATTTCCTGGCAAATGATAGCTTTTGCATGGGCAGTATTTATACAGCATTCACCATTTCAACTTTACTGTTTGGTAGAACCTGAATCATATCGACTCTAGATGTGTGTTGCCTATTGGAGATGGCTGTCTCACCACAACCATGCATTGCTAAGTCATGTGGCTGTTAGCCAGGAGTAGCTAAGGAGCCTAGTTTGTTATGAGCCTCAGTGAGAGTTCTACAAGGGTAATGTTCACCCAAAGTCCCTTTACTATTTCTTTTTGCAAATGTGCTCTTTGTACAGCTGGCCAAAATCCTCCAGGTTGGTAAACTGCTCAAAATATAATTTGAAAATGAAATTATTTAAGATCATGTATCTCAATAAAGAGCTGGACAGCTTTCCATCTGAATAATGTCAACCAAGCACTATGCAATGTAAGTGTAAGTTGAATGGCTACCTAATAGAGGCAATACTGCAATCTGTTTCCCAGGAGACATGTTTGAATAGCCTCAAAAGACTATCTCCTTAAGTATGATGCATTCTGGTTTAAGATGGCACTGGTTAAGCACAACAACAACTTGCTGGGAGCAAAAATAACTATTAACTACTTTATCAATCACACCTTTTCTGGTAAACAATCACTGTAATCAATAACCTGTAACTTCCCTTTTGGAGCTGAGCTTTCAAACTACCGGTATGACCTGTCATTTTTGTGCTGTGAACTGAAGTTTCAAAGGTACTGGATGGTTCCAGAGTGCCGTATATGAATCAAATTGAGGCGGCAGGGCCCTGGCCTGAGATCACAGACAAAGCCAATACTCGACGGCTAGAGCAGACTTGGAGGCAATTTGAAGTGGCCAAACTGAGGCCAGGATGCGGGACTTAGGCCCGAGAATGCATCAAAGCAGCAGGACTCAGGTCCCAGAGCAAGGATCAACCAACTGTTTCACCAATTTAAATGCTAGACCATAATGAAAAGGTCAGAGTGTTGGGGCTGGAGGCAAGCGATGGGCTGGTGTTCAGCTTGCTGCCTGCAAGGTTTACTGGTCTGAACTGAGGCTGTGGCCTGCAGCTAATGGGCTCCTGGACTGGCTGTGACTGGCTTCATGCCTGTGGACTCACTTTTGTGAACTTCAGTTCTGAATGTTATTTACTTCCTTCCGTTGATGGCATAATTTTTTTCTGCACTTTGTGTGTTTGATGCTCTTCTTTTTCTAATGGGTTCTTTTGGGTTTCTTTGTTTTATGGCTGCCTGTAAGGGACAGATCTCAAGGTGGAATACAGTACACATACTTTGATAATAAATGTACTTTGAAATTTGATTGAGAATTTGCTGCCATGAAATTGAAACTTTAAAAATAAATGACTTAGTGTTGTGCTCAAGCTTAAAAGTGAAGTTGGATTTTATTAGGTTTTCCATCAGATTTTCAGCCTTTCTCTTGCTGAAGCTACTTTGTTGATTTTGCAGTGGGTTTAGAAATAACTAACTAATAACAACTGATCAAAAATTTCAGGCTTTCTCCCTGAAGTTCTTGTACGTGAAAGAAGATATTTTGAAAGATGATTGTATGCCTTGAATCTAGTCAACAAGATACGTTTCAATTGTACTGAACCTAAGTAAAGTGAAACATGTAAAGTGGTAACCTCCTGTTACCAGCCCACTTTTCTGCACTGCTGTTGGAATTTAGCACCTCCTCGCACAGAACATCACATTGTAGTACCGATGTCTCCCATCTACACCAGTCTTCTTCCCTGCACCAGTTACTGCAACTCCTGAGACAGTTTGGTGGAAAGACAGCTTGTGACAGGAGTGCGTAAATTGCTAATATAGTTTGATTGGGAGGGTATAGGGTGGGAGATGTCTTATTGGACACTTTGAAAGCAATCGTAAACCCCCAAGTCCAATCATAAAGATCCCTCAATGTCGCACAATTTGGTAGGGCTGTTAAGACGTATGGTGTGTTGTCTTTCATAAGTCGGGGGATCGAGTTCCAGAGTTGTGAGGTAATACTGAAATATATAATACTGGTTTGACCACATTTAGGGTCTTATATTGAGTTCTGGTTGCATCATTCTTGTGGATGTGAAAACTTTGAAGAGGGAGCAGAGGATGCTCTCTGGATTAGAGAATGTGTCTCATGAGGAAAGGTTGGGCGAGTTTGGGCTTTTCTCTTTGATAAAATGGAATATGATAGACCACTTGACAGTGGTGTGTAAGATTATGAGAAGCATAGACAGAGTGGACAACCAATATCATTTCCCCAGACTGGCAGTGGCCAATATCTGAGGACATACGCTTAAGTTGGTGAAAGAAAGCTTGGGAAGATGTCAAAGCAGTTTTTTTTTTACACAGGTGCCTGGAACACACTACCAGGAATGGTGGTAGAAGCTGATAAAATAGAAACATTTAGAAAGATATATGGATGCAAGGAAAATAGAAGGTTTGGGCTATGTTGCAGGTTTATGCACATCAGGAGAGAAGGAAGATGTGATAGAGGTGTACAAGATGATAAGAGGCATAGACAAAGTGGATAGCCAGAGGCTTTCTTTCCCAGTGTGGAAATGATGAAAACAAGTGAACATAATCTTAAAGTGATTGGAGGGAAATATAGTGGGGATGGATTTCAGAGGTAGGTTTTTACACAGAGAGTGGCAGATGTTTAGAATGTGCTGCCAGTGGTGGTGGTAGATGTACATATATTAAGAACATTTAAGGGACTCTTAAAGAAGGACTTGAATGAAAGTTAAATTCGGAGCTGTGTGTAAGTGGGAAGGGTTGAATTAAGGTTGAAGCCGGTTGAAAGGCACAACATCATAGGCTGCAGGGCATGTACTATTTTATACCACTCTGTGTTTAATGTTCTAAAATATGCTTTTTATTTATATCACTTTAAATTTTATTGCGACTTTTTCCCAGATGCTGGCCTGCCAGTTTAGAACCCACGGGGTTTTCCCAGTTTGACCAAGTGGAGATTTAAAGTCCAAGATCCACTTTTACTACAGGATGGTCATATTAATGAAGAAAATATCAGATCTATTAGTCCAATGAAGATTAAACACCGGATAGAAATTAAACTGAGTTCTAATTGTCATTCTCACAGAACATGATGGTGTAAGCATCATGGTATTGTGGTTAAAAAAATGTTATAGCATGGAGCTTAACGTCCAAGGATTTCAAAAGGACAGAGGCAGGAAGGCAGGGAGGTGGCGTTACACTGTTGGTAAAAAAATTAAATCAAATCATTAGAAAACAGTGGCATAGGGTCAGAAGGTATTGAATAATTATGGATAGAGCAAAGGAACTGCAAGGGTTAAAAGTCCCTGATGAGAGTTGTAATACTGTGGTCTACAAATTACAACAGGAGATAGAAACTGCATGCCAAAATGGCAATGCGCAATAGTCATAGGGAATTTCAATATGCAGGTAGACTGGGAAAATCAGGTTGATGATGAATTCCAAGAGGGGGGAATTCTAGAGTGTCTACAAAATGGCTTTTTAGAGCAACTTGTGATTGAGTACAGCTATACTGAACTGGATGTTGTGCAATGAACCGGAATTGATTAGTGAGCTTAAGGTATAAGAAACTTTACGGGAAAGTGATCATGGTATGAATTCACCCTGAAATTTGAGAAGGTAAAGCTTAGGTCATATGTATCTGTATTACATGGACCAAAAGAAAATTACAGAGGTATGAGAGAGGAGTTGGCCAAATTTGATTGGAAAAGACACTGGCAGGGATGACAGTAGCACAGCAATGTCTAGAATTACTGGAAGCAATTTGGAAAGCAAAGGACATATACATCCCAAAGAGGAAGAAGTATTCTATAGGCAAAATGATACAACTGTGGCTAACAAGGGAAGTCAAAGCCCAAGTAAAAGGAAACCAGAGGGCATATAGTAGATCTAAAATTAGAGGGGAGCTAGAGGACTGGGAAGCTGTGAATAATCAACTGAAGGCAACTAAAAAAAATCATTAAGGTGAAGATAGTATTAATAGTATTAAAGAGCATAACATAAATTTCTTCAGATACATAAACCATAAAAGAGAGGCGAGAGCAATGTTCCCTCTAATTTTTAGTAGTCAGTGTGTGGAAAAGTCTTATGTCGTGCAAATTGTTTGCCTGTGACAAAAGTATGTGCACACTGAATGCACACATGACACAGTTTATGTAGGTTTACAAAATATTTGACATAAAACTGCGCAGAATAACAACAAAATAACATACATATTTAAGTCATTCAGTTATTGTCTCTCCTGTATTTGGCATTTACCCATTCTTTGATTTCCTCTGGATTTGATCATTTTCTCTCTTGCTCATCTGCACTCAGCTGTAACATACATAGCACTCCTGTGATGAGTAATGACGGGTTCTGTTGCATGAGCTTTTGTACACCATCCAAATGTGATTTATTTGCCACATGACACTTCAAAAAGTCACGTTTCCAAATATCATCTCACTTCTTTCCACCAGCAAATTCTCCAGCAACTTTTGCATCACGACAATTCAAGCAGATAACTCCTGTTTCCGAATCATACATGAAATATTTCTTGTAGCTGAACATTCATGGCTTTATGAGATTTCGATGTAGCAGTTTCTACTATTTTGTTAAGCCATTCAACTTTAAATAAATTTGCAGTTCTTTTGCACTTCACGCCATAGAACCATAGAACATTACAGCACAGAAACAGGCCTTTTGGCTCTTCTTGGCTGTGCCGAACCATTTTCTGCCTAATCTCACTGACCTGCACCTGGGCCATATCCCTATTAGCCCCTCTCATCCATATACCTGTCCAAGTTTTTCTTAAATGTCAAAAGTGAGCCCACATTCACCACTTCATCTGGCAGCTCATTCCACACTCCCACCACTCTCTGCGTGAAGAAGCCCCCCCAATATTCCCTTTAAACGTTTCCCCCTTCACCCTTAACCCATGATCTCTAGTTTTTTTCTCCCCTAGCCTCAGTGGAAAAAGCCTGCTTGCATTAACTCTATCCATACCCATCCTAATTTTATACACCTCTATCAAATCACCCCTCATTCTTCTACGCTCCAGGGGATAAAGTCCTAACATATTCAACCTTTCTCTGTAACTCAGTTTCTCAAGTCCCGGTAACATCCTTGTAAACCTTCTCTGCACTCTTTCAACCTTATTAATATTCTTCCTGTAATTAGGCGACCAAAACTGCACACAATACTCCAAATTCAGTCTCACCAATGTCTTATACAACCTCACCATTACATTCCAACTCTTATACTCAATACTTTGATTTTTAAAGGCCAATGTACCAAAAGCTCTCTTTATCACCCTATCCACCTGTGACGCCACTTTAAGGGAATTATGTATCTGTACTCCCAGATCCCTCTGTTCTACTGCACTCCTCAGTGTCCTACCATTTACCTTATATGTTCTACCTTTGTTTGACCTTCCAAAGTACAATACCTCACACTTGTCCCCATTGTCCATCTGCCATTTTTCAGCCCATTTCTCCAACTGGTCCAAATCCCTCTGCAAGCTTTGAAAACTTTCCTCACTGTCCATTGCACCTCCAATCTTTGTATCATCAGCAAATTTGCTGATCCAATTTACCACATCATCATCCAGATCATTGATATAGATGACAAATAACAATGGACCCAGCACTGATCCCTGTGGCATACCACTTGTCACAGGCCTCCACTCAGAGTAGCAATCCTCCGCTACCACTCTCTGGCTTCTTCCATTGAGCCAATGTCTAAACCAATTTACTAGCTCTCCATGGATACCTAGTGACTGAATCTTCCTAACTAACCTCCCATGAGGGACCTTGTCAAAGGCCTTACTAAAGTCCATGTATACAACATCCACTGCCTTCCCTTCATCCACTTTCCTGGTAACTTCCTCGAAAAACTCTAATAGATTGGTTAAACATGACCTACCACACCCAAAGCCATGCTGACTTTTTCTCATAAGTCCTATCTCTTAGTATTCCTTCCAATAATTTACCTACTACCGATGTCAAACTTACCCGCCTATAATTTCCCGGCTTACTTTTTGAGCCTTTTTTAAACATCGGAACTATATGAGCTATCCTCCAATCCTCTGGCACCTGACCTGTGGATATCGACATTTTAAGTATTTCTGCCAGGTCCCCTGCAATTTCAACACTAGTCTCCTTCAAGGTCTGAGGGAATACCCTGTCAGGTCCTGAGGATTTACCTGCTCTGATTTGCCTCAAGACAGCAAGCCTCCTCCTTTATAATCAGTATAAGTTCCATGACGTCCCTTCTTGTTTGCCTTGTTTCCATTGACTCCATTCCAGTTTCCTTAGTAAATACAGATGAAAAAAACCCATTTAATATCTCTCCCATTTCTTTTAGCTCCATACATAGCCGACCACTCTGATCTTCAAGAGGACCAATTTTGTCCCTTACTATCCTTTTGCTCTTAACATACCTGTAGAAGCTCTTAGGATTATCCTTCACCCTGGCTGCCAAAGCAACCTCTTGTTTTCTTTTAGCCTTCCTGATTTCTTTCGTCTACACTAAGGAAAGGCATTCATTACCAGCTAATTGAAAAGTATTCTTGAAGGATGACCTGCAATAACAATGTCAAACATGCCTATCCATTCAGGACAAAGGATTTATCATGAAGTTTAGCATCTGAACACAGTCATTTCAATCACTTCTTCAAGCATTATAAGCATTTCACTCAAAGTTTCAATATTAAAGGAGGGGCAGAGCAAAGGTATGATGGTGCTAAATGGTGACTCCTTTGCTTGCATCTTCAGAAACAATTTTATTTCTCTCTTTAAAATCTCTTTTTTCCTTTACAAGTTTCTTTTGAAGACCTTGACCTGGAGTTACACTCTGATTTTGCTTCTTTGTGGAAATGGACCCACTCTCATGCCTGATGACCGGCCACTTTTTGACATCCCAAGGACGGGGTCTGGAAGACTAGCGTGCCTTCATGGGACGTGGGATATCCCATGGTGCAGGATTTTTGTGGTCCTGAAGACTGACCGAGTCAAGGTTGGTGCCCTTGACTGAGGTGTCATGTGACAACATGGAAGATCAGGAGCAGCAGGTTAGCTGCATAGCCTTTGTGTCCCTGTGTTCAGAGACCTGAGCCTTTCTGGGGCTGACTCTCTGGGAAACAGAGTTCAAAAAAAGTGACGCAACAAACTTTTAACATCATTAATTAGTGAGTTGTTTGTTACATCTCCCTTCTTACTGTAAAATGGGAAGAGCTGGGGGGGCTTTGGGGTTCTAATGTTTAACTGTCAATTATTCTTTGGGGCACTCCTCTGTTTTCATGGATGTTTGCGAAGAAAAAGAATTTCAGGATGTATACTGTATACATTTCTCTGACATTAAATGTACCTACTGAAACCTATTCAAATCAATTTTCATGTGTCAAACAAAGCTAATCTTATCTTCGAAGATGAAAATAATGAAGCTTTTAATTCCACAATTGTTACAGAGATCTTCACCTTCTATCAAAACCTAACTCTAGTCACATTACACCATGCAGCAACACTAACTGATACTAAAACATTCATTTTGGCACTCACAGTCATTGCTGTTCTTTAACTGGCACCCTCTTGATGACTCTAGTGCTTCTATGAAATGTAACCCGAGCAGCAATAGCACTCAATGTAGGTGACCTCTAAAGAAAACAGTTCAGATGTCTTTTTAGGGCAATGGCTATTCTCCACCTGCTTCAGACCTCACAGTCCTAGCATGTGAAAAAACACTAACCGTGTCTCAGTGAGCAAGACTTCTAAAGTTAAACTTATTATTCTGAAATATGGACTTTAATTTTCCTATGAAACTACAGCACAATCATTTAATTAGATTGCTGATTTTCACTTTGGCTGCACAGGACATTTGCCCCTTTGTTGCTCAGTTAGATTCTCTTATTAAAGAAAAGCATAATCAAAAATAAGAGAGAAGAAGGACATTGGCCACTTGCAATATACATGCAAATTTAGAATTAGGCTGCAGTGACTTGCTTCAATGATGAGACATTCCATACAGATGCATCTGAAGTGTCTTCCTTCTTGTTGAACAATGACATTTCCTCCACCATACTGGATAGAGCCCCAACCACATCTCATATAATCTTCTCACATCTTTTCTCATCCCTTTCCAAATGGTCAGAGCAAGAACAGAATTGTCCTTGTCACCTTCTACTCGATGAGCCTCCACCTTTAGCTGGTCAAATAATTATTGTAATCTCCAACAAGATTCCACCCCTTGATTCCACCGTATTTCCCAGCCCTCTGTTTTCAGCAGTTAGAATGCTCTTCTGGTGACTCACTGGTCCACTCAGCTATTACCTGTAATTACTCCTTTTTATCACACTTACACTTGCACCTCTAACAACCGGGCATACTGCACTCAGTGTTCAATATTTGGCTCCTCTGCACTTGAGAAACAAAATGCAGATCAGATGACCAATTTGGGAGCGTGTTCAACTCACAGAAGTGACCCTGAGTTTCTGGGCTCTGCCACTTTAATTGCAATCCCACTCTAATGTATCTGTCTGAAACCTCCCATTTTGTTGCAATGGAACCCAAAACAAGCTTAGGAATGTGAACTCATAATTTGTCTGGGTTTGCTGCGGTCTCCTGGACTCAGCATTGAGTTATTCAATGCTCTCTTTCTTCCCGTCTTTATCAGAATGTGTTATATCCACCTGTTTTCATTTGGACAGTTTTTTTTTCCTAATCAATTAATTTTGTCTGGTCTGAAGGGTATTCCCTACAGTCACACTATTAATAACAAATTATACAGACAAAGAAGCATAATGTGATTAGAACAGTCCCTAATTACCTAATTGGTCTCACCCCATTAAAGATAATTCCTTTTTTTCGACCCATCTCTCCCTTTTCTTCTCTATCGCTGAAAAGTAACACGCTTTTCTTTCTTTCCTGATTTTGGCAAAGGGTCCTGGATTTATTACATCAGTTTTTTTCTTTCTCTCTCTTTCCACAGATGCATGATTTCAGATCTTTTTGCAGCATATTCTACAGTTATTTCAGATTTCCTTCATCTACAGTTTAATATTTTTTTAATTTTCATTTACTGAGCAATACTCACAATCTGTTAGTTTGTCCTAATGAACTGACTGCACTGTTCTGAAAATCAAAAAGAACTACAGATGCTGGAACCATGAACCTAAACAGCAAATGCTGGAAACCACAGGCCAGGTGACCCCTGTGGAAAAGAATCAGAACTAATGTTTCTGGTGCTCAGATTAAGCCTTTTCAGCAAGAAACATTTATTTATGAAAGGACAGAAAAGCAAAAAAAAAAAATCATGTTGTTTGTGCTAAGTGCACAGTATGACAGCATTTTTTGTTGTGATCTTCTTCTGGAATTTATAAATAACTGGGGAACATTACTTGGGCAGGTTTCAGATACCTTTAGATTATCAGTCATTAGAAGTTTACTGTTAGTTACAGGAATTGGGACTCTGCATCTAATATTAATACTTACTTATAAACTAGTCATATTTAACAGTTACTTTTGAAGTGAACTGAATTTTGTCATTTATAATCAGTGAAAATTCTAGCAGTTTCATCAGCTATTGATGCAGGCAAATAGCTGAAATTTTAAACACGCTGATAATCAACGTTCAAAGTAAATTTCTTACCAAAATGCATCTATGTCACCATATACAACACTGGGATTCATTTCCTGCTGAGCATACTCAATAAATCCATAAAAATAATGACCATAAACGGAATCAATGAATGACAGCACCAACTCGGGCATTCAGCCAGTGTGCAAGAGATAACAAAGTGTGGAAACAAAGAAAGAAAGAATAATAAACAAATAAGCAATAGATTTAGAAACAAAGAACCCTTGAAAATGAATCCATATGTTGTGGGAACATGTCAATGATGGGGAAGTGAGTTTGAGTGAAGTTATCCCCTTTGGTTCAATAGTCTGATGGTTGAGGGGTACTATCAGTTCCTGAACCTGGTGTTGTGAGTTCTGAGGCTCCTGTAGATTCTTCCTGATGGTAGCGCCAACAAGAGAGCATATCCTAGGTGGCGGGGGTCCCGGTTGATGGATACTACTTTTCTGCGACAACACTTCATGTAGGTGTGCTTAATGGTAGTCAGGGCTTTACCCCTTATGGACTGGGCCCAATCGACAAACTTCTGTAGGGTTTTCCATCACTCGGACACATGGTGTAGAACTCAAGTTTGCTAAGTAAAGTAATTTATTTGAAAAAGATGTTTGGTTTTATGAAAATGTCAAGAATTTTCAACAACAGTCTTTAGAGCATAGAACATAGAATGGTAGAGCACAGGGAAGGCCATTCAGCCTACAATGTTGTTCCAAACCAGCTAAAAAGTAAATCAAAAACATCTAAGCACTAATCCATCCTGCCTACTCAAAGTCCATATGCCTTCGTCTTACTTACATCAATGTGCCTATCCAAATGCTCTTAAATGCAAATGTCTCTGATGTGTTTGCCTCTACCACCATACCAGGCAGTGTATACCAGGCATCCACAGCTCTCTGAGCAAAGAATTTACTCCTTATTTTCCCTCAGACCTGCCTCTTCTCACTTTCAGTGCATAGCATCTGGTATTAGGCATTTCAATCCTAGGAAACAGATACTTCCTGCATACTCTATCAAAACTTCTCATAATCTTATAAATCTCCATCAGATCTCCCCTCATCCTTTGGTGCTTCAGAGAAAACAACACAGGTCTTTCCAGCTGCTCATGATAACACATGCCTGCTGAACCAGGCAGCATCCTGGTAAACCTCTGCTGCACCCTCTCCCAAGCCTCAACGTCCTTCCTATAGTGGGACGACTAGAACTCCATGCAGTAATCCAGATGTGGCCTAACCAGAGTTTTATAAAGTTAAAATTCATAAAGTTTAGTTTAGTTTACCTTCCCACTCTCTGCAAGTGGAATGCAACAACACATTGAAAGGCCTCGACATGCAACATCATTCTACAGCCTGCAATCTTTTCCCACCATCGCAGACCCCTCATTGAAAAACAGATCTCCTCAGTGCATTTGAGCATTGCTTTCCGGTTACATAAAGAATCCTGCTTGAGTACATCAGTCCAGCATCAGAACAGAGGTCTCTGCAAAGGACTGTAAAAACAGCTAAGAAGATCATAGACCCCACCATCTATCAGGTGTGTTGCATACATAGGGCACTAAGTATTATTGAGGTTCCCACACATCCATCCAGAACCCTCTTTAACTTTCTACCATCAGACAGGAGACTACGATGTATAAAAACAAGAACAATTAGGTTGAGAAACAGCTTCGGCCCCTGGCCATCAGGCTTCTGAACTCCCAGCCACATCATATTCGAAGTTTCACTGGTTAATCTGTTCTGTACCTTACAATATTTAATAATAATGCACTTTAGTTTGTTATTTGTGTCTGATTCATCTGAAGATTTTATCTTTATCTTCATAAGTTATCATGTGTTATGAGTGTTATGTGCTTTGCACACTGGTTCGAAAAAATGTCTTGTTTCTATATGCATTTTATGGTAATATATATGTTATATACATATGTGCATTTAAATGACAATAAACTTGACTTGACTTGCTATAGAACTGAAATTCACCACAGAGCAGGGCCTAAATGCTTGCTTATTGTAGCAACTCTTTACAGTATTGCTTCCTACTCAGTTCCATTCACCACAGTCACTCTTCTGATTGCAAACACAAACTGCGCCCTCCATCCTGCCCTTGAATTTAACCTAATTTCCATGATCCAAGAAAGAAATCTATTCTGGTACCTGAAGAGTGGTCATAATGCAAGATTTGAGAACCTTGAACTGGAACTCATTGGGATATGGTCTACTTGCTGGAATTAAGAAGAATGAAAATGATATAATTGAAACATATCTGTGATGGAATGAGAAGCTGAGAATCTGTGAAACATGGTGGCAAAGCATGGCTTTGTATACCCAAGACAATGGGCTAACCAGCTGTGGTTGAGACAATGGGAAAATTCTTCACTCAGAGAACTATGAGCCTTTGCTCTTTGCATCCACAATGATCCAGAAATGTTCAATACCAGAGTGCATTCAAATCAGAAAACAAAGCATGTAATATTGTCTTCTAAAAGTATCAGCAGATATAGGCTCCAAAAGGGAAAGCAGGATTGACATTTCAGTTGATCACTGAAGCAGGCTTAAGGAATGAAATCATTTCCAATTGTCCCTATTCTAACCCTATTATAATACCAACAAAGCAGAATACAATATAGCTGCGATGTTGCTTTTTCTTCCCAAGCAATATGTATGCTGAGTAGTTTTTAATATATTCAATGGCATCGCTTCATACATACACATTTCATGGCAGAAATTATCTGTAATGGTTTGCAGAAATGAGTACATAGTGCATTTCTTTCATAAAATTAACGTTAATGTTCAAATATTCAATATAAGGTTACTGTAATTTCTTTCGTTATGTAACACACCATTTTGGAGTGTGATAATTCATTCCTTACTGCATGACAAATCCATTGCAAGACTTACTGTAAAACTGTGAATGCATTATTTTGATATTTTATACATTCTCATAAATGAATATACCTAAAAGCAGAAAGTCAGCTTTCTGTTACTATTAAATCACTGCAAATATTCTTATTAATTCAATCCATTAACCGGTTGTATAATTCATTTCTTGACAAATAGAATTTAGAGGTCACTTCATTTCCACAGGTAGCATTTTACTTTGCATATTGCTCACTAAACATTCATCTTAATTTCTCTAGTTAAGGCTTCTGATAGGGCAATATATCAGATTATAATACTCACGAAAAAAAAGTACTGATATATTTTAGTTTGATTGTCATTATTGCAGCATTAAGTGTTTGTATGGGTTTCATTAAGTGCAATAGTTTGTGATTAGAACATAATTTATCTTTACATGAATTGTGGAATACACTTCTCTTTATTCCACACTGTCCATTTGTTCAGAATTAGATGCAAGATTCATAATACAATCGGGCCTTGTGATCTTATTAAACTCTGGTTAGGCCACACCTGGAATATTGCATCCAGTTCTGAATGCCCCACTATAAGAATAATGTTGAGGCTCTTAAGAGGATGCAGAAGATTTTTCCAGCATGTTAACTAGGTTTATAAAGGATGTCCTATCATGAAAGGCTGGACAAACTTGGGTTGTTCTCATTGGAGTACCAGAGACTGAGGGAGATCTGATAGAGGTTTATAAGATTATGAGGGGGATAGATAGAGTAGATAGGAAGTATCATTTCCTCCATTTAGAAATGTCTATTACCACGGAGCATGCATAGAATGTGGGAGGGGGTAGGTTCAAAAGGGAAGTGAGGGGTAAGTTTTTTAGTCAGAGAGTGGTGGATGCCTGGCATGTGCTGTCTGTTATGGAGGCAAATACATTAAAGAGTCTAAGAGACATTTAGATAGGCACATGAATGTGAGGAAGATTGGATCATAACGTATACGAGCAGAATTAGGTCACCTGACCCACCAAATCTGTTTTGCTGTTTCATCACAGCTGATTCACCTGGCCTTCCACATGACTTTAGACTACCTGAACAGCACAAACACCGATGTCAGGATGCTTATCATCGACTATAGCTCAGCGTTTAATACTACCATTCCCACAATCCTGATTGAGAAGTTGCAGAACCTGGGCCTCTGTACCTCCCTCTGCAATTAGATCCTCAGTCTGCTAACCAGAAGACCACAATCTGTGTGGCTTGGGGATAACACATCCTCTTCGCTGATGATCAACACCGGAGCACATCAGGCTTAGGTGTGCTTAGCCCATTGCTCTACGCTCTATATACGACTATGACTATGTGGCCTGGCATAGCTCAAATACCATCTATAAATTTGCTGATGATACAACCATTGTTGGTAGAACCTCAGGTGGTGACAAGAGGGTGTACAGGAGTGAGTTAAGCCAACTAATGGAGTGGTGCCGCAGTAATAACTTGGTACTCAACATTATTTAGACGTAAGAGCTGATAGTTGACCAGGAAGGGTAAGACGAAGGAAGACATACCAATCCTCATAGATGGATCGGAAGTGGAGAGAGTGAGCAGTTTCAAGTTTGTGTGTGTCAAGATCTCTGAGGATCTAACCGGGTCCCAACATATCAATGTGGTTATAAAGAAGGCAAGACAGAGGCTATACTTTATTAGGAGTTTGAAGAGATTTGACATGTCAACAAATACACTCAAAAACTTCTATAGTTGTACCGTGGAGAGCATTCTGACAGGCTGCATCACTGTTTGGTATGGTGGGGTGTGGGGCGGCTACTGCAAAGGACCGAAAGAAGCTGCAGAAGGTTGTGTTGTTAATCTTGTCAGCTCCATCTTGAGCACTAGCATACAAAGTACCCAAGACACCTTCAAGGAGCAGTGTTTCAGAAAGGCAGCGTCCATTATTAAGGACCTCCAGCACCTGGGGCATGCCTTTTTCTCACTGTTACCATCAGGCAGGAGGTACAGAAGCCTGAAGGCACACACTCAGCAATTCAGGAACAGCTTCTTCCTCTCTGCCATCCAATTCCTAAATGAACATTGAAACTTTGGACACTACCTAACTTTTTTAATATAACAGTATTTCTGTTTTTTGCTTATTTTCAATCTATTCAATATACGTATACTGTATTTGATGTACTAATTATTTTTAAGTTTATTTACTTTTTTTCTCTCTGCTAGATTATGTATTGCATTGAACTGCTGCTGCTATGTTAACAAATTTCATGTCACATGCTGGTGATAATAAACCTTATTCTGATTCTGATTCATTTTCACTCTAATCTCTAATCTAATAAAGGGATAATCCCTTTATCCCTCCTTTCCCTAACTACTCAAGAATCTATCAAACTTTGCCTTAAATATAGCCAGTAACTTGGCTTCCACAGCCTCCTGTGGCAACAAAATGCCACAATTCACCACTCACTGACTTAAGAACTTTCTCCTCATCTCCCCTCTACACTGAGGCTGAGTTCACTGGTCTTTGATTGCCCTACCATTGTAAACATCCTCCCCACATCCACTCTATTGAGGCCTTTCAACATTAGATAGGTTTCAATGAGATTCCCTTCATTCTTCTAAATTTCAGAGAGTAGGGACCAGAGCCAACAAACGCTCCTCATTTGAAAAGCCCTTCAATCCCAGAATCATTATCATGAATTTCCTTTGAACCTTCTCCAATGGAGTGATATAGCCTATACTTTTTGTAGGTAGGAGGGATTAGTTTTTGGGAGTTTTTGGGACTTTGTATCTGGTTCAGCACAACACTGAGGCCAAAGGGTGTGGTGTTCTATATTTTATATTCTATGTTCCATGTTCTAGTTCATGTACTTTACAATTCTACTCCTGCTTCAAATTAAACAGGGCCATATTAAAATAGGATAAGTTTTCATTGTGGTAATATTAGTGGGAAGATTGTTTCTTGATAGTCGAGAATTTATTTCCATTTCATGTCTATTTTTCTGCCAATGAGAGCAGAAGACCATTTTTGTTGTAAATAATATTAATAAAAGTACTCTGTTGAACAATAATTCTTTTTTTAAACTTCAGTTAGTTAATGTGGAGTTGGTTAGTCAGTTAGTTAATGGCACCAGGTGTTTGAAAATGATATACTGAAAAGGTTAAGTATCCCAGAACTGGCAGATGGGGAACATCATTTTCCACAAGGGAAGCTGCACGAATTAAGTTAACTTTCTGTGTAAATAAACAAAGAAGCAACATTTAATGCATGGAAAATGGAAATGAATGGAATACTGAGGAATTCAATTGCATTTGATACAGTATATCTCAGTAAATGAAATATAATGAGAGAAAATGTGCAGAAATCCACTTTGAAAGATAAACCAAAAAGGCAACTACAAAATATGGTACAGACTGACATGAAGGCCCTGGTTAATGAAATACAAAGAGCTGGCATTCACGTACAGCAAGTAATTAGGCACACAAATATTATGCAAGGCATTATTGCAAATTGTGTTCAAAATTCAAAGTTCAATATACATGTATTATTAAAGAGTGTATGTGTTACCCTGAATTCCATTCTCTGAAGGCATTAACACTAGAACAAAGAATGAGAATAAAATCAATGAAAAACTACACACAGGGACTGACAAAAAAAACAATATTGAAAAGAAGAAAATCTGTGCAAATCCAAAATAAAAGTAGTATTGAGAACATCGGTTGTAGAATCCTTGAACGTGATTCCATAGGTTGTAGAATCAGTTCAGAGTTGAGGTGAGTGAAGTTATCCATGCTGATTCAGGAGACTGAGGTTTGAAGGGTAATGACAGTTCCTGAACCTGGTGATGTGGGGCCCAATGCTCTTTTACCTCCTCCCTGATGGCAGCAGTGAGAAGTGCATGGCCTGGATGGTGGGGGTTCCTGAGGATGGATGCTGCTTTGTTGTGGTAGTGTTCCTTGTACATATGCACAATGGTGAGGTGGGCTTTTCCTGTGACAATAATTGATGCAGGAATGTATTTGGTGTGATTTTACAAGAGACAATGAGTCTGCATCTGGAACAGGTTTGGTTTTCACAGTTAGAAACACAGAACATAGAAATCTACAGCACAATACAGGCCCGCCAGCCCACAATGCTGTGCCAAACATGTACTTACTTTAGAAATTACCTAGGATTACCCATAACCCTTTCTTCATCCAAGCTCCATGTACCCATCCAGGAGTCTCTTAAAAGACACTATTATATCCACCTCCACCACTGTTGCTGGCAGCCCATTGCACACACTCACCACTCTCTGAGTAAAAAATTACCCTTGACGTCTCCTCTGTACCTACATCCAAGCACCTTAAAACTATGCCCTCTCATGCTAGCCATTTCAGCCCTGGGAAAAAGCCTCTGACTATCCACATGATCATTGCCTCTCATCATCATATACACTTCTCAGGTCACTTCTCATCCTATGTTGCTCCAAGGAGAAAAGGCCGAGTTTACTCAGCCTATTCTCATAAGGCATGCTCCCCAATCCAGGCAACATCCTTGTAAATCTCCTCTGCACCCTTTCTTAAGTTTCCGCATCCTTCCAATAGTGAAGTGACCAGAACTGAGCACAGTAATCCAAGTGGGGTCTGACCAGGGTCCTATATAGCTATAACATTACCTCTTGTCTCTTGAGAACTCAATCCCACAGTTGATGAAGGCCAATGCATCATATGCTTTCTTAACCAAACAGTCAACCAGCGCAGCAGCTTTGAGTGTCTCATGGACTCGGACCCCAACATCCCTCTGATACTCCACACTATCAAGAGTCTTACCATTAATGTTATGTTCTGCCATCATAGGCTTTTTCCCAGGGCTGAAATGGCTAACACAAGTGGGCACAGTTTTAAGGTACTTGGAAGTAGGGAGGAGATATCAAAGCTAAGTTTTTTATGCAGAGAGTAGTGAGTG
The DNA here is from genome assembly GCF_030144855.1 of Hypanus sabinus. Classification (NCBI taxonomy): domain Eukaryota; kingdom Metazoa; phylum Chordata; class Chondrichthyes; order Myliobatiformes; family Dasyatidae; genus Hypanus; species Hypanus sabinus. Next base: position 126,953,397 of record NC_082710.1, on the reverse strand, counting down.
CATGGAGTGGGCTGCCGGTGATGTTGGTGGAGGCGGATATAATGGTGTCTCTTAAGAGACTCCTGGATGGGTACATGGAGCTTGGATAAATAGAGGGCTATGGGTAACCCTGGGTAATTTCTAAAGTAAATACATGTTACCAAAATGAACCACCTCACAGTTGTCTGGGTTGAACTCCATCTACCACTTCTCAGCCCAGTTTTGCATCTTATCAATGTCCCGCTGTAACCTCTGTCAGCCCTCCACACTATCCACAACACCCCCAGCCTTGGTGAAATCAACAAATTTACTAACACATCCTGCCACTTCCTCATCCAGGTCATTTATGAAATTGACAAAGAGGAGGATCCCCAGAACAGATTCCTGAGGCACACCATGGTCACAAACATCCACGCTGAATATGACCGTGCTGTCTACGACCATTCTTTGCCTTCTGTGGGCAAGCCAATTCTGGATCCACAAGGCAAGGTCCCCTTGGATCCCATGCCTCCTTACTTTCTCAATAAGCCTTGCATGGGGTACCATATCAAGAGCCTTGCTGAAACTCATATACACTATGTCAACTGCTTTACCTTCATCCATGTGTTTAGACAAATCCTCAAAAAATTCAATCAGGCTCGAAAGGCATGACCTGCCTTTGACAAAGCCATGCTGACAATTCCTAATCATATTATGTTTCTCTAAATGTTCATAAATCCTGCCTCTCAGGATCTTCTCCATCAACTTACCAACCACTGAGAAGTAAGACTCACTGGTCTATAATTTCCTGGGCTATCTCTACTCCCTTTCTTAAATAAAGGAACAACATCTGCAACTCTCTAATCCTCCACAACCTCTGTCGTCACCATTGATGATGCAAAGATCATTGCCAGAGGCTCAGCAATCACCTCCCTCACCTCCCACTGTAGCCTGGAGTATACCTCGTCCTGTTTTGGTGACTTATCCAAATTTCTGTAAGCTCCAGCACATCCTCTTTTTTAATGTCTAAAAGATATATTTGCATTTGAGGCTGTATAGAGAAGGTTGACTAAATTGATTCTTGATGTATTGGCTTTGACATATGGATAGAGGTTGAGCAGTTTGCTCGCTGTGCTCCATTTTGACGAGTGAAAATTAATCTTTAATAAAAACATTTAACATAGGAACATTTTCCTCAGAAAACAGTAAAACATTTTTTTTTAAATCTGAAACAAAAGCAACTGCTGGAATCACTCAGCTGCTCAAGCACAGGGCAGAGAAACAGTTGATGTTTCAGATTAGAACTGACTAAAGAAGGCAAACATGATTTAACTTGCAAGAAAGGGAAGAGTGAGATAACAGTGGGAATATTTGTTATAGGGTGTAGAAACAGTACAGAACAGAACAACAATGCTCCCAGACATAAGATAAGAGACCACTTTTATCATTGGAACAATGTAGGAGGATCAACAGAGGAAGTACACAATGGGATTAAAATAAAATTGACAGGAAACTCAAAGCTCAGTGTCCTTCTTGTTGGTTGAATAAAATATTTTTTGCAATGATCAGCAAATCGCTTTTGGTTTCACTATATTGTTGAAACAACGAGATCACCAAAGACATTGGATCATTCATACTGCTGATCAATGAAGTCTATTTTAATTTTCATAGCTGTATTGGAGCTAAATAAAGATAGCCATTGCACTAACATTTTCAGTCATTGGCCCTAAGCTTCTGCTAAATTTAACTTACTTTGAGATCTCCTTAATGTGGCTAATTAAAAGGAGAATACAAATTGTTGGCAAAATTAATAATATTCTATGTAATATGGTGATGGTAATGCAAGGTTCCATATTCAAAACTGCAGTGTTCAACATGCATATAAAGTATTTCTCTGTGAATATGCAGTGTTTATTTTTGAGGTGAAAAATGCATTTTTGATAAAAATAAAATAACTTATGTGTTTGAGAATGAAAGGTTATTAACTTGAAATGTTAGCTCTCTTTCTCCCTCAGCAGGAGCTGCTTTATCTTTGGTTTATTTCGTTCTTCATATCTTCAATCTATACTTATGGACTAATTTCTACACTCTTAAGTTACTCAAGTGCATGGAGTGTCCAGGGAGGGGAGCACTTTTGCTGAAAGGGCATGCTGAGTCCATTCCAGGGCAGCTCACTCACCTTTGGTCCCCATCAGACATTCAGCTCCCACCTATGGCTCCAAGTAGCTGTTTGCTCGTGACACCGGCCACATCTTGGTACAGCACTTTGACAAATGGGCTAAAACCAGATGATGGTAGCCAGCAGCCTCATACACCAGTGAGACAGGGATATGCCTGCCCTAGCGTGCAACGTCAGCTCTAGCAGACAGGGCAGATGAGATCTACAGTGAGGTCCAACGGACAGGAAAGTGATAATGAAACACTTCATTGGTAATGAAGACCATGACAAGGTACAGAAGACATCATGGTCATCCACTCTAACCATGAAAGATCCCAGCTTGTGATGATTGTTTGTACCACTGGACCCAGACTTCTGAGATTGAAAGAGTGGAACTGTCCCAGTGCAGCAGCTTTTCCACTTTACAAACTTCCCAACATAGTTTTCCTGTCATTAATCCTGTCAGCACACAATGGCGTTTACACTGGAGGACGTGTAATATTTGGAGGGGTAAAATTGAGCTGACATTCTATCCACAGTCTCAATGCCACAGAAGAAATAGTATCACACAATAATATGTCTAAAATTTCCTTTTTGAAAGTTAGTCCCAACCCTGTGAAATGTAATGGAATTCAGGAGGGAACTACATGAAATAATTGAACAGAAGTGAGAGATGAGGATAATAATTTTGGAAAACAGTTTGGTCAGTCCATAATACATATATTCTTGTTTATTAGAGCGCCCTGTGTATCAACTGACTGTTATATTTCCAACTTTACAACATCTAAAATTCACAAGGATTACATTGACTATGAAGCACTTTAGAAATATTGTGAAAACCAGTACAAAAATGAAAATCATTTTCCATAGTTGTACAAGACACCCAATACAGGATTAGGTACAGATTAGGATGTAGGGTCATGGAGTTGGTCCTACCCAGAGATGAATCCTTCACCTTAGTTCAGAAATATTTATAAATACTTGAGCAATTTAGTTCTGGATTTTACCTTTATTATGAAATAGAATAAATTCGCAGAAGGTATTAACAGCAGCAGCACGGGGCACCAGAGAGATGTATGGTCTGTGTGATTTTACTGGTCTCCAAAGAAACAGGAATAATAATGACAGTTATCAAGGCTAAAGTAACCCCGTGAAGTGTGATTAGTTGTTACCTCAGTCAGAATATACTCTACATTACATTCTACCTATTATGGTCAGCTTAATTGGATTTGAGATCATAGGTTGTTTCTAAGAAGTCAGTCTGTTGATACCAGAGTTCAATGTAAAGACCCCGGAAACCTCACTCCCAATTATAACCTGAACTTATGGAGCAATCAGATGGTGATAATGTTATTTCAGAGTAATTGATGGGAATAGAATTGTAAAGGCTCCACAATGCCTCTGCATTAGCAGATAGATTTAGCATAATGACACATTAGTGACCAGTGGATGTCTGACATGTCTTTGTGACGTTGACCATATCCATCACATAGCAAAGAAGTCACAAACTTCTGTGTTCATAAATTGGATATTATAAGCACCACATTCTTGTGCACTCTATAATTTAATTCTAATGAGAGATAACTTGCACATAGATATTGTTCTCCATCCTGTACAGGTCTCTGCATGGAATTCAATAAGGCAGTCCCCACACTGAGAAAATGCCTCTCAGGCACTGTAGCAGGACATGTCCTGTGCCAGGTCAGATGTCAGATCTGGAACCCATTGACAGACATGGGCAGAAGGCATTTGGGTTAGGAGACAAAAGGAAAGGTAAAGGTTTTTTTTAAGTCATTCAGCACACAAACAGCCTCAAGTTGATGCTGACCACCAGGTGCCCTTTGATACTAATCCATTTACTAACAATTGGTACATAGCCTTTTATAATTTGGTGATTCAACTGCTCAGCTAGATACTTCTTAAGTGCATTGAGACCACCTATTAGTTTAATGATTTTGTGAATGTATATAATTAATCATTTCATTATTTGTGCATATTGGTTTTATATAATATTAAAACATGTTTGTTTTATTTTCATTATCTACTACAACTACAATATTTAAAAATACATCTATAAGTGTCATGGACATTTTTAAAAAGACATTTAACTTATATCTATTTTATAGAATAGATTATGGACTAGACGGGCCAAAGAGTCTGTTTCTGTGCTGTAGAGCTCATGACTCTACAAAACTCTATCTTTTCCTTTTGTCAAAGATAGCCATAAGCTTCACTCTTTAGTCATTTGTCACTTGAATCTTGATTACCAACTCAGAGGGTAGAGACCCAGCGAAGCTAACTTTTCAGATCTGTCTCAGCTACGTGTCAGTGTGAAGGAACAGCAGAGGGCGGCTAAGGGTAGTTTGTCATGCCCAGAAAGAATGTGCTCAAAACAGCAGCCTTTCAAAACAGCTCTCTCTTGAAGACCCTTACCCCACCAATGGCTATGACATTGATTTTCTCATCTTACTCATATCCCTTGCCCAAATCTTCACCAACGAAACTCTGATCTGGTGCCCACCTCATCCCATTAATAATGTCTCCCAAGCACACACCCACTCTGACCACCATTGCTTTCTAGTATACCCAACTTCACAATTCTGGCCACTGATTAGACAGCTCTATCCCCTTTCCTAACCCCACCCTCTGTGTACCTATCCAAATGTCTTTTAAATTTTGCAATTACATCTGCCTCAAACATTTCCTCTACCAGCTCATTCCAGGTTGTCACTACCCTTCTCGGATCTCTTTTAAATCGTTCCCCTCTTATCTTATATCTTTACCCTGAGAAAAAGACTATGAATGTCAATCTTATCAATTCCTCTCATTTTTTTGAGGTCATCCCTCAATCTCTTACACTTCAAAGAACAAAGATTCAGCCTGGCTAACCTCACTTTATAACTCAGGCCCTCTCGTCCAGGCAGCATCTTCGTAAATCTCTTGAGCCCCCTCCCCAATTTGACAATGTCGTTCCTGTAATGGATTGACCAAAACTATTCACAATACTCCAGAGGTGACCTCACCAATGACTTACGTAACTGCGGCATAATGTCCCAACTTCTGAACTCAATGCTGGCATACTAAACACCTGCTTCAGAATCCTGTCTATTTGTGCAGCCACTTTTAGCGAACTGTGCACTTCTAGTCCCAGGTTGCTCTGTTCCAAAATACTCAGGGTGCTTTATATAATCTATAACTATTATGATTATCTTTACATAATCTATTATATCATCTATAATACTGGTAAAGGTCAACAGGGACATGTTGAATTTACTAAGCCTCGTGAGGAAGATGATACGTTTTCTGGCCAGAGTGTCCGTGAGCTCCATGACAACTTGCTCTGCTGTGTGACAAAATAAGGCTGATCTGGACCATATCTATGGACTCACGTTCATTCTGAATGCTGTTTGCTTGCTCGCGTTGTTTGCACTATTTGTTATTTTTTCTCTCATTCTGCACATTGGGTGTTTTTGTAAATGCGTACATTTGGTTTTCTTATTTTGTGACTGCCTCTGAGGAGTCAAATCCCAAGGTTGTATAATGTATATATACTTTGATATTAAATGTACTTTGAACTTCGGTTAGACCAAGACAAGTTATTGGTAATATAGCAACAAAGGCAGAGGTTGGGACATCTGATTTTCTGTACATTCTCCCTATGAAGACACAGGTAAAAATTGGAGATATTCTGCTGTAAAACCTGGCCTGCATCTTAAAACATCTTGGACTTTGTGTGTTAATGTAATCAGTAGTTAACGTAATGGTATTGATGTGGATAGAGAACTGGTTGGCAAACAGGAAGCAAAGAGTGGGAGTAAACAGGACCTTTTCAGAATGGCAGGCAGTGACTAGTGGGGTACTGCAAGGCTCAGTGCTGGGACCCCAGTTGTTTACAATATATATTAATGATTTAGATGAGGGAATTAAATACAGCATCTCCAAGTTTGTGGATGACATGAAGCTGGGCGGTGGTGTTAGCTGTGAGGAGGATGCTAAGAGGATGCAGGGTGACTTGGATAGGTTAGGTGAGTGGGCAAATTCATGGCAGATGCAATTTAATGTGCATAAATGTGAGGTTATCCACTTTGGTTGCAAGAACAGGAAAACAAATTATTATCTGAACAGTGGCCGATTAGGAAAAGGGGAGGTGCAATGAGACCTGGGTGTCATTGTACACCAATCATTGAACGTGGGCATGCGGGTACAGCAGACGGTGAAAAAGGCAAATGGTATGTTGGCATTCAGAGCAAAAGGATTTGAGTACAGGAGCAGGGAGGTACCACTGCAGTTGTACAAGGCCTTGGTGAGACTGCACCTAGAATATTGTGCGCAGTTTTGGTCCCCTAATCTGAGGAAAGACATTCTTGCCACAGAGGGAGTACAGAGAAGGTTCACCAGATTGATTCCTGGGATGGCAGGACTTTCATATGAAGAAAGACTGGATCGACTAGGCTTATACTCACTGGAATTTAGAAGATTGAGGGAGGATCTTATTGAAACGTATAAAATTCTAAACTGATTGGACAGGCTAGATGCAGGAAGATTGTTTCTGATGTTGGGGAAGTCCAGAATGAGGGGTCACAGTTTAAGGATAAAGGGGAAGCCTTTTAGAACCGAGATGAGGAAAAACTTCTTCACACAGAGAGTGGTGAATCTGTGGAATTCTCTGCCACAGGAAACAGTTGAGGCTGGTTCATTGGCTATATTTAAGAAGAAGTTAGATATGGCCCTTGTGGCTAAAGGGATCGGGGGTATGGAGAGAAAACAGGTACAGGATTCTGAGTTGGATGATCAGCCATGATCATACTGAATGGCGGTGCAAGCTCGAAGGGCCAAATGGCCTATTCTTGCACCTATTTTATATGTTTCTATGTAGTCACATGCTTTTGATCAAAACATTTGTTAGCTTCTTCTTCACCATCTGCTTAACCCACTGTTTCAAACATCATTCGGTTTTATTGTGCATTTCACTTGTGATCTACAGAACACCCCCATAGTAAACTTCTTGCATCATTGCCCATTAAAGTACATTAATAGGAGAATAATACCAGTTTTGTGTACAAGTCTGACTGGGTATTAACACCTTAGTTCTTCAGATCTTTTTCTGTCTCTTTAATTTGGCAAATATTTTCTTGATGTGTCGATAACATCAACAATTTTTAATTATTTATTTATTGAGATACAGAATGGAAAGTGCCTTCTGGCCCAGCAATTTCCCAGTTTAATCTTCACCTAATCACAGGACAATTAATAATGAACAATTAACCTACTAACCAGTATGTTTTTGGACTGTGGGAGGAAACTTGAGAACCCAGGGAAACCTATGAAATCATGGGGAGTACATACAAACTTCTTACAGGTAGTGGTAGGATTTGAACCAAGGTCACTGGTACTGTAAAGTGTTGTGCTAACCTCTACATTACCGTACCACCATTAAGAGAGCTGGTATGAATAAGATTCAATAAATTTCAGAGCACATGGGTATAATATCTCTCCACCAGGTTATGTGCAATTGAAGTTCATGGAACAATATCTTCATTGTGTACATGTTAAAATATACTTCTAATATTTTTATTTGAATAAGTATTTTTCCTCACTTGGTTCATAAGTCTTATCTGCTGACTCAGTATATATCAATATTGTTGATTCAGTTTGGAAAGAAAATTTCAGTCCCCATCAATCACAACATGAGTACTACAATTATGAATTTCAAGCTATTTCATCAAAAGCATCAGATGAGATTTTGCTTATAATAAATAACACAAATGTGGTACGTCAGCAGATTCAGTCAACATCTTATGTTGTCTGTTGGAGGACTCTACTGGTAATTATATTGATCTACTTAATAACCATATTTATATCTTGCATTAGAAAAAAAAGGTAATTTGCTAAGATTGTTGATGCTTTCACTATAATCATTCCATTACAATTCACTAATTTCTCTTGCAATATTATCTCACATATCCTTACTCCAGACATAACTAGATGCATTTAACTCAAATGCCAGAAATAGTTCTTTATATTTTTATTCAGTGAAGTATAATTTTTCCAGTATGCATTTAACATTGCTATTGTTACTTTATGTTCACACGTGTTTAACAAATTATTGATTTTCTGCTTAAATATTTCACCCTATACCAAAAGAAAACGTTTTTAGAGAAAATAGTCAAAATAATTTGTACTAGGGAAGAAGATATACTTAAATGTTGGGCTTCTTGATTTGCAAAGTGCCTAAGAGCCCTATTTTCTAATCTCTACCATGGATTTCATAAATATGATGCAAAAAGAGCTGAGTTTCACTCAGATTTCCCACAGGATTCAGTTAATTACACTGGTTTATTGTATTCTTCAGTCTTTAAATAACAATATCCTAGCATAAATATTACAACAAACCAAATTTGTTTGGTTTTTCATTTAACCATGTGATAATTTTGATTGTAATTACAATTGATACTAATAAAGTTATTAAACAAATGCAGAAATATTGGCTGCAGATATGGTCATTGGAATATAATATGTAACAATATGAGGCCACCCACTTTAGTAAAATACGTAGCAAGTTGGAATAGATTTTAGGTATTGATGAATCAAAGGTGTTATTGCTAAAAGAGATGTGGGTGTTCTTCCATCAGAAACAGCAGAATCAGAATCACGTTTATTACCACTGGCATGTGATGTGAAATTTGTCAGCAGGCACTTTGTAAACCAAACAGTACACTGGCCTTTATTGCAAGTGGATTTCAGTACAAATATACAAATGTTATATAAAATCATGGTAAATGGCATGTCCAAAATGTTATGTTCAGTTCTCATCAAAGTTAAGATATATTTACAATAAAATAAGTGAAATAAATTTTCATCAGATTCTTTTGTGAAATGGTGGGTTTGCCACATGAGAAGAGATTAAATAAACTAGGATGACATCCTCTTCAGTTTAGAAGCATCAGAGTTGTTTTCTTTTTTTAATCTATAAAACTCTTAAGTTTTCAAGGTGGATGCAGGGTTAATATTTCCCCTGAATGCGGCGATAAACACCAGGGATCAGTCTCAGAATTAGATTTTGACCACTGAGGACTGAGATGAAAAGAAATATCAAGCACAAATGATAAAAGAATTCTCTACTCAAGGGAATTGCGGCTGCTGCTCTGTCACAGAGAGAATTACAGAAGGATATGGATTCACAGATATTAAATGAAAGAAGGCAACACATCTACATGAAATGCTGTCATAGGAAAGCAGCATCTATCATCAGGGACCTCCACTACCCAGGTCATTCTCTCTTCTTGCTGCTGCCATCAGGAAGACCATACAGGAGCCTCAGGACTCACACCACTAGGTTTAGAAAGAGTTACTACCCCTCAACCATTAGGCTCTTGAACCAAAGGGGATAACTTCAGTGAACTTCAGTTGTGACCTTAGAGAAGCGTTCCCACAACCAAAGGACTGACGTTGAAGGATTCTTCATTTCATGTTCTAGATACTTATCAATTATTTATTTATTTTAAAAAATTTATTTCTTTTTGAATTTGCAGAGTCTGTTGTCTTTTGCACACTGGTTGCATGAACTAGTTGGGCAGTCTTTCAATGATTCTGTTATGGTTATTGTTCCACAGATTCATTGAGTATGCTCACAATAAAATTAATCTTAGGATTGCATATGGTGACATATGTGCACTTTGATAATGCATTTATTTTGAACTTATGAACTTTGAGCATAGTGGTGGCATATTCAAGTATCCATTAACTTATTGAAAGGCAGAACAGGCACTAAGGAGTACACTGCTTATACTAGCTGTTTACAATTTCTGTTTCTATCTCACAAAATAATTTCAGTCACTTTCTCAATGCTTTGTTGACATAAATAAAGCCAGAAGGTATTATGCTATTCTAGAAATTTAGTAGTACATGCAACCTATCAAGCCACTACCAGCTTTTTTCAGCTTTCACATAAAAACTCATGTCATACTGGAAGATGGAGAGGGGTAAAAATGTAGGATTGATGGAGAAGTTCTGACACAGACGTTTAGCACTTTCTATTTATGCCCTACCATATTTTACTTTGGTCTAAAACTTGACTAAAATTAGTAAGAATAAGGAATGCTGATGCATGGGGTTTGACATGGGTAATAAATGGAACCATGGCAGAAAGCGTAAACAAGGAAATTGAATTTATTGTTGCTGAAGTTTTAAAGTATTACTTTGTAATCAGAGATAGCAACAACACTGAAATCTAGTGGGTGATCATCACATTGGCACAGAACAAAAATGCTGTGACTATTCAACATGAATGTGAAGATAAGGATATTTATTTTTTTGACCTACACATCTAAGAATGTTTGAAACTGTTCCATTGATGTAAAGATAAAATAGATTGTTGTTTAGAATACATTCACAGGGAAACCATCTTGGAAGGGCTATTCCTCATACATAGTTGCTTCAAAGAGCAAATTAAAGTCTGAATATAGAAGTAAATAAATTGTCTGTTTGATTGATTCTTGAACACTGGATAGCTATAACAATTGGTAGTAAAAATATTAATCTCTCTTGTTGAGAGAGATATTAATCATTTAATGATTAATGATTATCATTTCCCATCAAACACCAAGCTAGAATTTCTGCTCACTGAAATGCATTGAGTAGAAATAAATGCATTACAATTAAAAGAATAGATAAATCCAGTATATTTTCAATCAGTACCAGCTCTGAGCCTTTCATTAGACAAATGATATGAGCATTCAGTATCGACAGAAAGAAAATCTGCCGTTATCTATCTTTGACAAGGTCATGATGAGTATGCACCCCTTGTATGTGAGACCAAAAGGATTCTCCACAATATTCACCTCATATTCTGCTCTTGCTTTGCACTAAGTTGTTGCTTAAACCTATTTTCAATGTCTTAATTTGATGCCTTTCTTTCTCCTTTTTGTTTCCATCTATGCTTGAACATCTTTTCCTCCAGCATCTTCTCTTGCATTCTTTCTAGGCTACTTCTCTAGCCTCACATCTCTACTTATTTCCTCAACATTTCTTGCCTTTTATACGGATCTCTAAAAATCCCCTTGCCCTTTAGTCTGCCATTGTAAACCTGGCCTTCAGTACCTTATTCCTGGCTTCATAATTGCCTGTCTAAACTCCTGGTCTAGTCCACTACTCACATCTTGTCATTGTGTTTCATTAAATCTATTGTATTTGGCGACATGTCCTAATCCATAACTGGTGTCAGTATATTTCTCTGCCTTTTTAGTATCTTGGCAGCATTTCAAGTTTAAGCTGATTATTTAAATGCAAGCTGTTGCATCCTGGATGCAATCTCTTCATTACAGTTACAGTCCATTCTCTGTCTTATTGCCAGTCTGAAACAATTTTTAAATTCATTGATTATTGCTAATACATTTAAATTGGCCACCTGGACTTACTCTCTTTTTGCCAAGTTTTAGTTGATTATACTCCTGTGAAACACCTTTAGATATTTCCCATGCTAGTGCTGCTAGAGCAATGAAAACTTATATTTTATCTTCTGACATCACAGATAAAGTCCAATCAGCTCATTTGGTCATTTTCAACCACAAGTGGGGGAATTACATTAACTCTCTGTCTTCCTGTTCTTAATTCCTTTTACCTTGAAACTTCCATCTGAGTCAGATCAATGAATGTTCCTTCTTTGCTTTTTGCTATTAATCTTCAGTAGCCTATTAGCTTGCCAGCAGGTCTTTGTGGGAGCACCCAGTGGAAATCCATGAGGACTCTGGCATAACATGAAAGCTGCGCAGACAGCACCTGAGGTCAGGACTGAACTGGGGTTACTGAAGCTGTGTGCTGATGGTACTAACAACTAAAGAAATCTGCTGCCTACTTCTGCTAATTGCAGCTGTGGCTGTTCAACATTGGTCTGGTCATCCAGCTGTTCAATCTGACAAAATCACCTGAAGTAGATGGAACCTAAAGAAATCATTTCTCTGGGTCAGGAATTCCCAGCCTGGGGTCCATAGATTCCTTGCTTAATGGTATTGGTCCATGGCATAAAAAGGGTTGGGAACCCGTGCTCTGGAGTGTCTGATGCCTTATTCTATGATTCTACGTTAAACTTCACTCAACTTCACTTGGCCGGACTATTGAAATATTCCCACAACCTATAGAACCATAGAACATTACAGCACAGAAACAGGCCCTTTGACCCTGCTTGTCTGTATCAAACCATTTTTCTGCCTAGTCCCACTGACCTGCACCTGGACCATATCCCTCCATACACCTCTCAACCATGTACCTGTCCAAGTTTCTCTTAAATGTTAAAAGTGAGCCCACATTTACCACTTCATCTGGCAGCTCATTCCACACTTTCACCATTCTCTGTGTGAAGAAGCCCACCCAATATTCCCTTTTAACTTTTTCCCCTTCATCCTTAACCCATGTCCTCTGTTTTTTCTCTCCACTAGCCTCAGTGGAAAAAGCCTGCTTGTATTCACTCTATTCATACCCATCATAATTTTATATACCTCTATCAAATCACCCCTCATTCTTCTATACTCCAGGGAATAAAGTCCTAACCTATTCAAACTTTCTCTGTAACTCAGTTTCTCAAGTCCCGGCAACATCCTTGTAAATCTTCTCTGCACTCTTTCAACCTTATTAATATCCTTCCTGTAATTTGGTGACCATAACTGCACACAATACTCCAAATTCGGCCTCACCAATGTCTTATACAACCTCACCATAACATTCCAATGCTTATACTCAATACTTTGATTTATAAAGGCCAATGTACCAAAAACTCTCTTTATGACCCTATCTACCTGTGATGCCACATTTAGGAAATTATGTATGTGTATTCCCAGATCCCTCTGTTCTACTGCATCACTCAATGTCCTATCATTTACCTTGTATGTTCTACCTTGGTTTGTCCTTCCAAATTACAATACCTCATACTTGTCGGTATTAAACTCCACCTGCCATTTTTCAGCCCATTGTTCCAGCTGATCCAAATCCCGGTGCAAACTTTGTACACCTTCTCACTGTCCACTACACCTCCAATCTTTGTATCATCAGCAAATTTGCTGATCCAATTTACCACATTATCACCCAGGTCATTGATATAGATGACAAATAACAATGGACCCAGCACTTTGAAGGACTCTTCATCGCATGTTCTCGTTATTTGTTGCTTATTTATTTATTATCATTATTTATTTATTTCTGTTTTTGTATTGACTGTTGTCTTTTTCACACTGGTTGAAAGCTCAGGTTGGTCTGGTGTTTTATTAACTCTGTTAGGGTCATTGTGCTTTGGGTTTATTGAGTTTGCCTGCAAGAAAATGAATCTCAGGGTTGTATATGGTGACGTATATATTCTTTGATAATAAATTTACTTAGAACTTTGAAGTTATATATAGGTTTTGTCAATCAGTGTAGTCCCAACATTTTACTGAATTAATTTTCCTGCTTTTGTCAATTAATCAAATTATTAAGAACATATTCCAAAATTTATAGCTCAAAGTTAATTTATTATCGAAGTACATATTATGATAATGTGTACGAACTGGATTCATTTTCATGCAGGCAAACTCAATAAATCCATAAAATAATAACCCTAACAGAACTGATAAAACACCACACCAACCTGAGCTTTCAAGCAGTGTGAAAAATACAACAAACTGTACAAACACCGAAATAAATAAATAATGACAATAAATAAATAAGCAATCAATATCAAGAACATGCAAATATTGAATCTTTCAAAGTGAGTCTACATATTATGATATTTTATACTAACTGAGGATTCATTTTCTTGCAAACGTTTACAAGAAAAGAAATACAAAAAAAAATTACTGGGAACTATACATGAACCGACAAAGACCGACAAACAACCAGTGTGCAAGTAAAGATAATACTGAGAACATGAGCTGTAAAGAGACATTGAGAGTGAGTCTGTAGCTCATAGAATCAGTGCAAGGTACCATACTGGTTCCAGAGGACTTTGATTGTAGGGTAATAACTATTCCTGAAACTGGTGGTGTAGGACCTAAGTCTGCTGTACCTCCCACCCAATGGTAGTAGCAAGAAGAGAACGTATCTGAAGAGAGAGGGGTCTCTGGTGACAGATGCTGCTTTATTGTGGCAGTGTTTTATGTAATGGTCTGGTCTTTTATCCTTTCATTCATTCCTTAGATGAATTTTATTATAACGTTATTAATTATGTGCAATTTATAGTAATTTATAATAAATAGTATGTACAATAATATAACATAGAAATACAGTTGTATCAGCATGAATTAAGCAGTCTGATGGCCTGATGGAAGAAGCTGTCTTAGAGCCTGTTGGTCCTGGCTTTTATGCTGCGGTACTGTTTCCCGGATGGTAGCAGCTGGAACAGATTGTGGCTGGGATGGCTTGGGTCCCCAATGATCCTTCAGGCCCTTTTTACACACCTGTCTTTGTAAATGTCCTGAAAATGACCTGAAATATCCTGAATCTACAGATGTGCCATACTACTCTCTGCAGGGTCCTGAGACTGTGGGCAGTTCAGTTCCCATACCAGGCAGTGATGCAGCCAGAAAATGTGTCATATGCTCACCTGTACACAGAGATACATTTCTCACTTTCATCTGGTTTATTTCAGCTATTTAACCCTTGACATTCTTGCATAATTGACACAATTATTTCCATGTCTAAAATGCTGAGAACAATATGGATTTTTAAAATATATTCAAAGGCTGAATAATATGTTAACAGTAGGATGACCTTCCTTTCATTGCTACTTGATATTTCTAACCCTAAGTAGAATGACTTGCTGTTCCTCAAAGATTAAAAGTCAAAGTCAATGTTGTGTTTATTGTCATATTCAAGATTTAAAGATTGTTTACGTAGATTGTCTCTGTAGATTGTTTACTTCAATACGTAGATGTAAAAGGGAATGAAATAATTCTTACTCCAGATCTGATGCAGCACAAAAAAAACACAATAAGACAGAGAACATAACCATCAAAAAACACAATAAATATAAATGCAGTAAGTATAAAAATAAATATAAATGAGATAGCTTATATACATTGATCAATTCCATGTCTATAAACTGACATTAAGTACATGACTGTCTGGTTCTTAAGGAGGGTATTGATGGTCGGTCAGTGAGTGGAGGTGTTGATCAGCCTTACTGTTTGGGGAAGGTAATTGTTTTGTGTCTGGTGATACCTAGCATAGTTGCTGAATAACATAACACAACTACGTGTATGCACAGGTCAAATAAAAAACTTAATTGCTGTCTCATCAAAGGCGCACAGCAACGTACAGGCAGCTTCCACATGAAACCATTAATTATACACTCACTTTACAAAAGGAAAACACAACTAGAACAGGAAAAAAATGTCCATTTTAGTGCAAGGGATTAAAGTGGCCAGAGTGTTGCTGAACAGTAGTGATCAGGGTTGTGACAGTTGGTTCAAGAACTGGATGGCTGAAGGGATTATAAAAAATGTTGCAAAGTATGCTCACAACTAAAAGGATGTGATGCTCAGAGCTTCAAGAACATCCATGTTTCTGCTGACAAAGCTAAAGCTTGTACTGCTGTTGTCTATCAGCTGAACTCTACTGGTAGAAAAAGGATGGACTACAAATTATTTCATGTTGACTCGCAGCCACCACATGTACCGAATTAGTGGCTTATTCATAGAGTGTCACCCCCTCCCCACCCCGAATTGCAAACTCAGTTCAATAAAGCCCCTATAATTTAAAATCCTATGGCTTGGAAATTCTGATAGGATGAAATCAGAATCACCTTACTCTCTGTAAGACATCAGAACTCAGTTTCTGTGCTCCTTTAAGCTCACAAAGCTCTCATTTCCATACTTCCTTGAAAATCATTGCATTTTCTTTCCCTTGCTTACTTTAAACTTGCAGAGTTTACTGGAAATTTTATTATGACTATATGACATCTGAAAAAATTGCATTAAAATGTCTTGGAATATCAATTGGTGTGACACTCAATAGTCCAGAAAGTTAGCCTGTCTGACTTCATTAAGATACTGTGAATTAATGGGGTTTTGCTGTGGTCCAAGGTATAAGGCACTGTATAGAAAGAAAGATCTTTTCCTTATATACTGAATCAGTGCAGAACGGACCGTAAAATAAAAAAAAAAATGCCTGAATCCAGTTGGGGATAGAAAGGGAAGGAGGGGCTTATTGTTAGGATCATGTGAAGCGACCAGTGTTTAAGCTTGGAGTTGGTTTTGAGGTGTGTCAATGACTGGCACTTGTTTTGTAATGGGAGCGTGGCAATGAATCACTTCATCATAGTTACCGAGTGGGCTCAGACATCTGGACTTCGATTGGTTTATTCAGGGTTTAGGGATTGGGTGATTCATTGTTTAGGTTGTGGTTGGTGAGTAAAGGCAAAGGGATAATTCATAAGTTACCACCAGAAAAAAATATTTATTTTTAGCATCGAATGCCTTTAACTGCAATATTTCTAATTTGTTTCTGACATATTAATAAGTAGAAAATAATAACTATGACATCTGGTGGCTTGTATCATCAGTCAATAACTGGTATGCATAAATGTTAAACCGTTAAGTGCAAATATATTTGTTCCAATGATTTTGTAACCTAACTCTTTGCTCTTGTTAGTAACATATAATAAAACCCCCTAGATCAAAGACTGGGGAATATGAATTTACATATTCAGCCTAATTTGAAATAATTTACAAAATTGGAAATTGCAACATCATTTCAAGAATAACAAAGTACCAAATTTTGTCTACATTTCTAGTAATGTCACTAAATGATGCAGGATATAGTTTTGGCAAGAAATGTGACCAACATAGATAAATGGTGGAAATACAAGGCTATCAGTTTTAAAACATGCATTTTAAATGAATATATATTTAAAATCTTGATCCTTTTCCCCAATTATCATACTTATTTTATCTTTATTATAGAGATGTAACACAGACCCTTCCAGCCCATTGAACCTGTGCTGCCTAATTACACCTATGTGATCAATTACCCTATTAACCCATAGGATTAATCAGTATACTCTGAGAAAAAAAATGGAGCACCCGGACAAAACTCATATGATCACAGCAAAAGGTATAAACCACTCACAGACAGCGGCAGAATTGAACCCAGGTCACTGGTTCTGTATTAGCATTACGTTAACTGCTACAGTGTCACCCTCTGATTCCAAGATTGATCTTTCTTTTTGACAAAATATGGGCTAAAATATATCCTCCAATTTAATAGGCAATTTCTTGTGGCAATGGTAAAAGAGAAGCTTATCTCTGGTCACTTCAGCTAAATGTGAGTGGGACTATTAGTGGCTCAATGGACCTTGCTTCACAGATTATTTCCAAAAAAACTGAACACACTGAGCTAAATGCAACTGACAGCCAAAACCTGAATTGCTTTTAGGACAAATAACCAAAGACAAAATTCTACCCCTTAGTTTTCAGTAAGGCTGTTGAAGACACTTGTCAGTCGTGCATTTCACATGTTTATACCATTGGTACTTTAAATCAAATTAAGGGAATATTTGAAGGAAGAAAACTATCTTAGTTGATGCAGTACTGAAGGTTGTTATGGAGATTAAGAGACATATCAGAAAAGGAGATGGTTGCTGTTATGTTTTGTAACTCCAGAAACTAACTGTAAGAAAAACACAAGAGCAGGAATATATTTTGCCTACATAGTCTTTCCTTTTCCATTTTGCTAGTGATGTGTTCACATAAGAGGTAGTGGCATAATGACATATGCCATTCACATACTTTTATATATAACCCATTATAAATTAATTAAACAGCAAAGAGCACTTAATAAAACAATATATTTACAATTTTACTCAATTATTACAAAAAATATTAAATGCACAACGCTTCTCCCTGCTATATTTACTCCAGTATAAGTTTGCAGTTGAATATTTGGAGGCTTCAGATTAGTAATGTTCAAATGCCAATAAACTTATTTTGTGGAATGATTGAAACAGCTGAGCCAGTGTCCAAAAACACTTTAATTAATTTGCCATTCACTTCTGGCATAAGCCATAATGCTTGTTTCTTGTTAGTTTTCACAATGTAGTTTTCACCCTGTGTCACTCTTAGATTTGTTGCCGCTAGGTGCTCTTCTTGAAACTGCAACATCACTTTTTTTCTTTATCACTTCTCTGTGCAATCCATTTACTTTTGTCTGTCTGATATGTTCTTTGTATGTGTCCTACTATGTTGCATTTTCTGCAAGTTTTGCCTTTAAACCTGCATTGATCTACTGTATATGATCCCCTGCTAAAATAGTAACATGATTTGTTTTGTCAGGCACATTTCCGTTTAGATGCAGTAATTTCGTTCACACTCACTTTCATTCCTGACTGTAACTGAATTGCATCTCTGGCTGCTGTTTCCATTGATGCAGTAATTTCATCTGGTCATTTACATGTGAGTTGTGTTTCAGTTAGGAGCCATTTTTGAATGCTTTCATGTAAGATTCCACAAACTAACTGAGCTCTCATTGTATCATCGAGCCCATCACTGAAGTGACAGTACTCAGAAAATTTCTTCAATTCAGCCACATAAGCTGAAGTGGACTCCGCTTCCTATTGACTTGGCTTATAAAACCTAGACCATTCTGCATAAAGCATGGTTTTGGTTCTAAATGTCCCTGCATTATGTTCACAATATCAGCAAAACTTTTTGTTTCTTTTTTTTTAGTGGGATGTTGACTAAGTACATGGTGATAAATTGCCATTTACGGTATTTCATCCATATAACCGGTAATGGATTATGTAAACAAAGAAAGCATAATCAAACAATATATTTGCAATATTACTCAGATATTACTGACATATTAAATATATTACAATTACAAAGGTAGGGTGGTGGTTTGAGTGTGGGTATGTTTTTCAGATGGGAAAACATTAGTTACAGAGATATCAAAATGATTACAAAATTAAACAAGTGGTTGCAGAGATGAGCAAATTACAAAGTTAAGAGGTGGTTACTATGTTAACAATGAAGTTACAAAGACAGGGATGGGGTTGAGATGTAGGAAGATGTGGAAATAAGAAGGGATGTGCAAACAATTTTGAGGATTTTAAAATCAATGTACTGGTAACCCAAGATTCAAAATATTGCAGCAAGCACAAGGGAGGTGACAAAGCTCTATTACTTAAAATGAATGCAGGTGGAATTGGGAAACAACAAAATATTTCAAAATTAATTCCTTGCCACTGACACTTTCACTATTTTAGTATGCAAGTAAATGATTAGGTGTGAACTAGGCTGTGGCAAGAAATGAATTCTTCCAATACCTGCTAAGAACACAGAGTGAGCAAAGGTTATTTAATAGACAATAGACAATAGGTGCAAGAGTAGGCCATTCAGCCCTTTGAGCCAGCACCACCATTTACTGGGATCATGGCTGATCATCCACAATCAGTACCCCATTCCTGCCATCCTCCCATCTCCCTTGACTTTGCTATCTTTAAGAGCTCTATCTAACTTTCTTGAAAGCATCCAGAGAATTGGCCTCCACTGCCTTCTGAGGCAAAGCACACCACAGATCCACAACTCTCTGGGTGAAAAAGTTTTTCCTCAAATTTTACCCTATGGTGCCTGGACATTCTGAAGGACAATGTGCTATTTAAACATCATAGACATGACTTAATGCATAAAATCACCAGCCATCACTGATATGTATTTGTTCATGATCCCCAAAGGCAATCAAATATAGAATCGTTTCTTGAATGTCTTATAATTCAGATTCCTGCAATCTGTTTAAGGTCAGAGATGTAATGTCTTTCAGTGCATTGGATCACACTAACCCCTGTGCCTGCTTTAAAAGGTGCCATTCATAAAATCTTCAAAGTTATCTACAACCCTGGCAGGAAAATTCTAAATACTTGTCACATTTGAGTCCTTTTAAATGCATATTCAAATCCATTGACAGCATTTTGATAAAATCAGCTTCATATAACCATTCTCACTTTTAACAATTAAAGAATCTTTTTAAAACTAAATTCTACCAGTAGTCTGGATTTAGTTCTAACGTTTATATCATGAACTGTAATTTTAGATATTATCAGCTTTGCCAGTCCACTTCGGCTTCTTTTAATTATATTATGATAATTAACTCCTTGCATTCCACCGAATATATTAAAGCTGACTTTATTGTTGTGTTTTTAAATTTTAAAAGGGTAGTCCTTACTTAAAAAGAATTTGTTGGACTTTGATAATGTGATATATTCCCATATGGCTGCTCGGTATTGATTAGGTGGAAAGAGGAGCAGCAAATATTTGGTATTTGGCATATATTGGAATCAATAGGTGGTATTTAATTTTATAAAAATGCTGGCTAACATGACATTAGCCTGGGTGTTCCCTCAGTGTACTTGACCTCAGTCCAGGTGCTGTCTAAATAGGACAACCCTATACAAAGGGTGGTCAGGTAATGGAAGTTCCTCCTCATGGAATTAACAAATCATTACTAAAACATTGGAGATATGGAATGTGTTTTTAAAAATCCCTTCTGGAACTTACACAAACAAACAAAAAACACATAAATAATATATAAATAAATAATGACAGGAGCGAAGGGAAAGTGGGAAGGGAGGAGAGGGAGAACTGAACCAGATTACCAATGAAGATTATCATAGACTCACAGTTCTGAGTGAGAAGTCTTTTAAGAGATTGCTTTGGAAATTACAAAGTTATCTCATTTATTGTTACTGCTGTAATGATACTTTATCAAACAACACAATATCTTTTTCTAATTAATTAAAACAACAATCCTAACTGTTCTGCTAAAATACAATCAGAATTACCTTGATTGTAGACAACATTTCCACAGGGGCATGACTATTGTGATGAATATACAATTATAACAAGAGAATCAGGGAGTGCGAAGCACAGAAACAAGTATCACTGTGATGATTGTACACTCTAGTATCAATTGTTTGGTGACAATAAAGTATTTGCATTTGTATTGTATGTTGTATTTGTATCCATGGGAGAAAGTGGCTGTGTTATGAAAAATGGCAATGCAAATAATTTTCCAAGTATACAATTGCACTGTAACCTGGAAGTACATTAGTACTGTCCATCTGGTCAACTCTTCACTGAAGAACTGTTCAGTACAGCATGCTGGTCACTGAAGAACTAGATAACCAACCAAGTTTTACTTCATGACATGGTAGCAATTCATTGCTAAATGTGCACTATAGAAATGGCTGTTCTGAGTCATAGAGAAAGGACAATCTGTCTAACATTTGATAACACAACAATAAAGCCAGCTTTAATGTACTCTGAAATGTAAGGAGTTAAACCTCATTAATGCACTTAAAGGGATTCACAGAGGACTGGAAACACTGATAATATTTAAAATTACAATTCATGATAGAATGTTAGAACTGAATTTCAGTAAAGCTGTTGAACTTGCAGCCATGGCCACCTTGCACGTTTAGCATGAAAAATTGAGTGCAAAGTTTATGAAAATATTCCTGACCAATCCACTTCTTAAATTCTGTTTGGTCAATAGCAACACAGTTTTTCATGAAAGTGTTAAATAGTTATCTGTGCCCTTCAATCCATGCTACCTCCGCAAACCCAAACTGCGACTAGCCCCAACCTAATTATGGGATAATTTGCAATGATCAATTAGGCTTCCTGGTACCTGTGTGGGAGGAAATTTGAGAAACTGCGGAAAACACGTGGATTCTGCTGGGAGGACATACAGAGAACTCCTTACAGAAAGGCGCCAATATTGAACTCCGAACTCCAGTACACCCCGAGCTTTAATAGCTAGGATGACACCAGAGAAGAGCTAGAGGAAATCCACATGACCAAAAGGAATAAATTCATGCTCCACACAGAGAACACTCAACAATTCTTCCTCTGCTGTAAGGACAACTCATTTTTTTTAGTCATTGGTGGGGGTGAGTCATGAGAGAGGAAGCAAATATCATTCTTCAAGGAGTATTGTAAAAAGACCAGTGCTTTTTTTATATAACACCAGAGTGTTACAACCATTCTTGCTGATGCAGGATAATCTAACTGGGGGAGATGTACATAATTCACAACCGCCAACATTGAATTGAGGTTCACTTTAAGAGGCTGGTAGGATGTGATGATGTAATATGTGAAGTTCAATGACCGTGCTTTCTGTGTTCAGCTTTAGAGCACAGTTAGTGAGTTGTTACAGTTTGTCTTAAACATAAAATGCCTCACTTTGTTTTATTTGTGAAAACCTGTACAGACATCAAGATTCTTTCCTTTTTAGTTGAACTAAATTCAAAATTTCAAACCACCGTGGGGAGATTTATAATAAAATATTTGAATATCTATTTGGTTTTCTCTAATCATTCAGTAACATAGGAAATTCAACATAGTTTTGAAGACCTTGTGCACAAGAATTCATCAGTGATTATTTATCATCATTCTAATCCCTTGACACTTGAAAGTAGGTAAAAATATACCTCAAGATCATAAAAATTACTTAACTAAAAGCAGATTTGGCATCGATAGAAAATGTAGGAATGATTGGGCAGCATTGACTCATTTAAAGTTTTACAAGTTCAGTTAAAGTTGTTCATAAAGTTTAACAGACAAGTTCAAAATATATGTTTTTCAAACGTGATCAGTACTAAGTTGATCGAGTTGATCATTTCCATTAATGTTCTTCGATATCTTCATTTGCAAGAAGTCTTGATGGTGAAAGAGCTGGAGTTATTCCTCCCTAATTCAGATACCTGCTTCATTTTTCTGTGACCTTCACTGCTGCCAGTCTCACTTCAAGTATAAAGACAATAATCAAATATGAGAGATTAAATAACACTTCAGTTTCTTTCAGATACAAAATCTTGCTCCCTGCTACACTTATATTTAATTATCTTACATGCTTCTTTCTAAATCAACTTCAACATTAATGTCCCTTTACAATCTCCAGACTGTTACAGACATTTGACATTTAAAATTTTGTAAAAAAAATGATTTATGATAGCTTTGCTGTCTCTAAAACTACAACTAACATTTCTCACAGTAATAAGACTGACATGATGTGACTTTAGTTTCCTCTCGATAATTACGTTAATCTTTCTAATGTCTGGAGCAAAGTTTTTTTTCAATATATTACTGCCTGCATGACTCTCATGATATTATACTCTGAGCTTCTTATTGGTTTTAATTTTATCATTAGAAGCACTCAAAAAATTCTTTTAGGAATTCCTTTTATTATTTCTGGACTTAAGGGTATTATTATGTAAAATATTCTGTAAAGGGAAATTACTTATTGCAGTAATTCTTACTATTCCAATAAATATTCTCCGTAGATACAAAGGATAGATTTCACCCCACATAACAGATGTTTTATGGTATTTGGGAATTAAGCTTTAAGATCTACTTTCCCCTCTCTTGGTGGATTACCAGTTAATAAGGTCTATCACAAAATTTAACAAAGCAATTTTAACATGCTGGCTCTTTGCCATTTTGACAAGGATGAGCTCTGTGATTTGTGAAGAGAATTTATCAATGACAATGCAACTGTAATAAAGGCTTTTGTTCATATTTACAAAACATATAACTTGTGAAGTCCTTTTACTGCATTGTGTACGATCATATTGCTATCACTACTCTGACCTTTAATTAGAGCTTCCTTGTCTGTTTACATGTGCCTTGGCACCCACTACCACAAGGTCTGGTTAGATCAACGCCTTCTGGAAAAACAAATCATGCAAATATTAAAAGCAAGCTGCAACATTCAAAACAAAAAAGTGAATCCATAGACATAAAGGCCAGAGCAGCCAGAGCAGGCCTATAGCCTTAGCCCCAGTTCATCACACAGCAGAGCAAAACATCATGGAGCTCACAGACTCAAAGCTTGGAGCAGGCCCACAGACTCAGCACTATGGAGGGCAGAGCAAACACTGCAGAGCAGTGAGCAGAACTGGCCCTGCCCTTGCCTCTGGTCCTGACACCCTGCCTTTTCAATCCATTTGGCCTGGTGTTTTAATTGTCCAAACATCGCGTCATTCCCTGCAGTAGGACACATTGCAGAGATGTTTGCAGAAATGTATTCCCATAGTCTAGGCCATTTTCTATCTTTTTCACAAGGCTGGAGCATACCTACCATTACAGCCACAGATTAACAGATGTCCAATCACTTATTTATAATTCCCACAATTTAATCATAATAACATAAGAACATAAGAAATAGGGGCAGGAGTAAGCCATGTGGCCCATCGAGCCTGCCCCTCTATTCAATAAAATCATGGCTGATATGTCCATAAACTCAGCTCCATCTACCTACCTTTTCCCCATAACCCTTAATTCCCTTACTATGTAAAAACCTGTCTAACTGTTTCTTAAATATATTTAGTGAAGAAGGCTCAACTGCTTCCCTGGACAGAGAATTGCACAGATTCACCACTCTCTAGGGGGAAAAAAAAGTTTCTCCTCATCTCTTTCCTAAATTTTCTCCCCTGAATCTTGAAGCAATGTCCCCTAGTTCTAGTCTCACCTTCCAATGGAGACAACTTTCCTACTTCTATCTTATCTGTCCCTTTCAAAATTTTGTATGTTTCTATAAGATCCCCTCTCATTCTTCTGAACTCCAGAGAGTATTGTCCCAGACAACTCAATCTCTCCTCATAGTTTAACCCTTTCATCCTTGGAATCAACCTGATGAACCTCCTCTGCACTGCCTCCAAAGTCACTATATCCTTCCTCAAGTACGGAGACCAGAACTGCACACAGTACTCCAGGTGCGGCTTCACCAGTACCCTGTATAGTTGCAGCATGACCTCCCTGCTCTTGAATTCAATCCCTCTAGCAATGAAGGCCAACATTCCATTTGCCTTCTTAATAACCTGTTGTAACAGCAAGCCAACTTTTTGTGATTCATGCACAAGCACTCCCAAGTCCCTCTGCACAACAGCATGCTGCAATCTTTCACCATTTAAATAATAATCTACTTTTCTATTATTTCTTCCAAAGTGGATGATCTTGCATTTACCAGCATTGTATTCCATCGCCAGACCTTGGCCCACTCACTTAACCTATCTATATCCCTCTGCAGATTCTCCACATCCTCTTTACAATTTGCTTTTCCACTCAGTTTAGTGTCATCAGCAAATTTTGCTACGCTACACTCAGTACTCTCTTCCAGATCATAAAAGTAAATGGTAAACAGCTGCGGGCCCAGAACCGACCCCTGCGGCACCTCACTCACCACTGACTGCCAACTGGAGAAATGCCCGTTTATACCAACTCTCTGTCTTCTAATGGTTAACCAATCCACTATCCATGCCAATATACTTCCTCCAACTCCATGCATCCATATCTTATTTATAAGTCTCTTGTGCAGCACCTTATCAAATGCCTTCTGAAAATCCAAGTATACGACATCCACTCATTATGCACTGCACTCATTATGTCCTCAAAGAACTCCAGTAAGTTTGTCAAACAGGACCTGCTCTCTCTGAATCCGTACTGCGTCTGTCTAATGGAACCACTACTTTCTAAAAGCTTCACTATTTCTTCCTTAATGACAGCTTCATGCATTTTCTCGATTACACATGTTAAGGTAACTGGCCTAGAGTTGTCCCTCTTTCTTCAATCAGTTGTTCTCTAATCATAGAAAAAGCCATAGACTACAATTCACCTAGATCTGCATATTCAAGTTTCTAATTGATTAATAATAGGCCTGCTGTGATTTATTTTTGAGCTTTTAGACATCTCCATTAATCTCACCTAATACAGAAAAAAAAGAGAGATAGAACATAGATTCAGAACCTTCACTCATTAAGTCAGTCCCAACCATTGACCACTCATTTACACTCACACTGCATTCATTGTGTTATTTCTCTCTCCACACCACAAACAGCCCTCTCATAATTCTACCAGCTATCAACACACATAATTTACAGAGACCAATTACCCGACCTATCCACATGCTTTTGGGATTTTGGAGGAAACCGGTGGAGCAGGGGGAATCCATATGGAGACTGTACAAACTCACACAGATAGCACTCAAAGATAGGATTGAACACAGTGCTCTAGTGCTGTGTGGTGGCTGAGTTGTATCACTGGCTTCTCAGTGGTGCTTTTATCTCAGTATACCAACATTGTATCAGTTTCTTCTGTCTTGAAAGACTTTCCTTCTTTTTTATGTATAATTTATTCAGCTATATGTTTTTTGTATGAAGAAACTTGTTTTTACCTCACAAATTCATTTTAGACTAATCTTTTCCTTGCCAGCCCACACTAGTTTGTTTCTTTGCTACACTTTCCCATTTTCATCCACATTATAAAATATGCATGGCATGGTAGTGTAGTGGTTAGCACAGCCATTTATAGAGCAGGTGACCTGGGTTAAATTCCCTCCACTGACTGTAAGCAACTTGTACATCCTCCATGTGACTGCATGTTTTTTTTTTGAGCAAACACGAGGAAATCTGCGGGTGCTGGAAATTCAAGCAACACACACAAAGTACTGGTGGAACACAGCAGGCCAGGCAGCATCTATAGTGAGAAGCACTGTCGACGTTTCGGGCCGAGACCCTTTGTCAGGACTAACTGAAAGGAAAGATAATAAGAGATTTGAAAGTAGTGGGGGGAGGGGGAAATGCAAAATGATAGGAGAAGACCGGAGGGGGTGGGATGAAGCTAAGAGCTGGAAAGGTGATTGGCGAAAGTGATACAGAGCTGGAGAAGGGAAAGGATCATGGGACAGGAAGCCTCGGGAGAAAGAAAGGGGGAGGGAGGGAACACCTGAGGGAGATGGAGAACAGGCAGAGTAATGGGCAGAGAGAGAGAAAAAAAAACAACTAAATATGTCAGGGATGGGGTAAGAAGGGGAGGAGGGGCATTAATGGAAGTTAGAGAAGTCAGTGTTCCTGCATCAGGTTGGAGGCTACCCAGCCAGTAGTTCTTCCGCCACCTCGAACGGGATCCCACTACTAAGCACATCTTTCCCTCCCCCCCCTTTCTGCTTTACTCCCTTGTCCAGTCGTCCCCCACCATCCCTTCCCACCGATCTCCCTCCTGGCACTTATCCTTGTAAGCGGAACAAGTGCTACACCTGCCCTTACACTTCCTCCCTCACCACCATTCAGGGCCCCAGACAGTCCTTCCATGTGAGGCGACACTTCACCTGTGAGTCAGCTGGTGTGGTATACTGTGTCCGGTGCGTCCGGTGTGGCCTTTTATATATTGGTGAGACGCGACGCAGACTGGGAGACCATTTCGCTGAACACCTACACTCGGTCCACCAGAGAAAGAAGGATCTCCCAGTGGCCACACATTTTAATTCCACGTCCCATTCCCATTCTGATATGTCTATCAATGGCCTCCTTTACTGTCAAGATGAAGCCACACTCAGGTTAGAGGAACAACACCTTATATACTGGCTGGGTAACCTCCAACCTGATGGCAGGAACATTGACTTCTCTAACTTCCGTTAACGACCCTCCTCCCCTTCTTACCCCATCCCTGACATATTTAGTTGTTTATTTTTTTCTCTCTCTCTCTCTCTGCCCATCACTGCCTGATCTCCATCTCCCTCTGGTGCTCCCCCACCCCTTCTTTCTCCCGAGGCCTTCAGTCCCACAATCCTTTCGCTTTTCCAGCTCTATATCACTTATGCCAATCACCTTTCCAGCACTTAGCTTCATCCCACCCCCTATGGTCTTCTCCAATCATTTTGCATTTCCCCCTCCCCCCACTACTTTCAAATCTCTTAGTATCTTTCTCTTCAGTTAGTCCAGACAAAGGGTCTCAGCCCGAAACTTCAACAGTGCTTCTCCTCATAGACGCTGCCTGGCCTGCTATGTTCCACCAGCATTTTGTGTGTGCATATTTTTTTTTCTCAGTGCTCTAGCTTGTTCCTATAATCTAAAGAGGGGCAAGATGGGTTGTTGGTTAAGGGAAGTAAGATAAGAAGCTGGGAGGTGATAGGTGGAAGAGATAAAGGCTGAAGAAGATAGACTTTAATAGGGGATGGGAGAGGATGATGGGAGAAAGGGAAGGAAGAGGAGCATCACAGGGAGTTATTGGCTGGGTAAAGAGAAGAGAAGGGATAAGACAGGGGCCAGAATGGAGAATGTGAAAAGAGAGAAGTAGTGGGGGAAGGGGGTTGGGCTAGAAATCACTGAAAGTAAGAAAATCAATATTCATGCCTTTAGGTTGGAGGCTACCCGAATGGAATATGAGGTGTTGCTAGTCCAATCTGATTGTGTCCTCATCATGGTACTAAAGAAGTCTATGGACCAACATGTCAGAATGGGAATGGAAAGTCAAACTGATGTGGATGCCCATTGAAAAGTCTTGCCTTTTGTCGGACAGAGGAAAGGAGCTCAATGAAGTGGTCCCGCAATCTATGTTGGTCTCACCCATGTAAAGGAGGTCACATTGGAAGTACTGGATCCAGCAGATGACCCTGACAGACTCCCAGATGTAGTGTTGTCTCTCCTAGAAGGATTGCTTGGTGTCCTGAACGAAGAGATGTAGGAGCATGTATGACACCTGTCCCACTTATGGGGATAAGTGCCAGGAGTGAGATCAATGAGGAGGGATGTGTGGGCACTTAAATAGCAATCTCTGTGTAGATTTGATAGGGGGAAAAGATATGCTTGGTGGTAGGATTTTGTTATAGATGGCAGAAGTTACAGAGAATGATGTGCTGGATACGGAGGCTTGTGGAGTGATAGGTAATGGCAAGGAGAACCCCCAGTCACTGTATTGGCAGTGGGAAGATGGGGTGCTGGCCACTGTGCAAGAAATTGTAGAGTTTAACCCTTGTTTCCCATTAATTTCAGTGTTATTTGGGTCCTTTTTTGTCACATTCAGGCAAAACCACCTTGTCATCAAGCGCAATAACTTTAATCCCATCTCTGCACTTCCATTGAACTAAGGCTGAGGTAATACCAGGCCCATGTAGTACTGAATTCTAAAGGTCATTTTCTATTATAGGAGTAAATTTCAGTTACCTATAATTGCAATGCACTGTTGCTATTATATGTTACACATTTAGTGCTACCAATTATGAATGAACCTAAAGACAAGCAACACTAGAACTGTGTAATTACCATATTCAAACACAGTCTGAATGATTTATGCAAATAATGGGTAGTTAAGTGTTTTCAATTAATTTCCTTCAGAATGCCATCTAGTCCAGTAATCCTGGAAAAATTAATAATAATTAATAATATATTTCAAAAATTCTATAAAAGGCTCTATTAACACTGAGATCCTATCCTGTAGAAATCAAAATATACCTTGATTGAATAGATGATTGAGTGAAAGGAAAGATCAATATATTTTGTAAGTAGAGGTTTAGAATTATCAGTTTAATATAAGTATTAAATGTGTATATAAATGAGTAAACATATAATCCTTAGGAGTTGCTAAGAACTTGAAAAGTTATCCCGAGATCTATCTGTCTAGATTTGCCATATTATTTGCTACATGTGCCCTAAAGTATTAACAACATCTTGCACTTAGACAGGTTTATATAAGGAAGTAAAACACTGTAAAATACTTCTCAGGAGCTATAGCAAGCAAACCTGTTATCAGGCCACAGAAAGAGATGTCAAGGAAGCTGTCAGAGTGTATCTTCAAGTGAAAAGTTTTAAGATAGGTCACAATGGGTTAGAGGCAGAGACTGGATTCCAGAGTTGAGCACTTAGGCTGCTGCTTGCCAATAAGCAATCACTAATATCAATTTGCAGAGATCTGGTGGAGCCAAGAGATCCAGCTAGGCTGAAGTAGCTGCAGATATGCAACGGGATCAAGCCATGAATGATCCACTCACATTGTGTTTCTGTTCCAGATTCTTCTTTTCTCTTGTGATGCCATTGATGGAAAGCCAGTAAAAAGCAGTAAGGGAACAAATAGGTGTTCTCAACATCGACTGATTTATATCAAAGTTTTCAAAAAAAGGTTAGAAGTTAATTATGAAATTTTATGGCTATGCATCACAACTGACCTGAAAGTCCAAGCCATACTGTTAGACCATATCATTATTACCCAGACTGGAATATGGGGACAACTTACCTTCAGTGACCTCACATATGTAGTTATTCTTTCATGGGGTGTGGTCATCCATGGAAAGACCAGTCCATCCTTAATTGTTCTATGAACTGAGTGATGGGCACAGCCACACATCAGAGAGCAGTTAAATGTCAACCATTTGGGGGTGCCAGGAGGAGAAAATAGATCAGATTGTTCAGGAATGGTAGATTTACTTTCCTGATAGATATCAGTGAACCAGACAGACATTCTTAGGGACAAACCAGTATTAAAATAGCTTCATATTACAGATTTATTGAATTGCATTATTTTATATTCTTAGTGAAACATAATCAACCTGAATCATCTATCAAAAATATTATCTTCTAAATACAATATGCCAAACACTATGGGGGAGCAGTCCAAATTCAAAGTACAAAGTTCAGAATAAATTTATTTTCAAAGTGCATATATGTTGCCATATAGAATCCTGAGATTAATTTCCTTGTGGGCATACTCAATAAATCCATAATAGAATAATAACCACAATAAAATTAATAAAAGATTGCACCCAACTTGGGCGTTCAACAAGTGTGCAAAATACAGTAAATTGTGAAAATACAAAAAGAAAGAAATAATAAGAAGAAATAAGAAATAAATAGTGAGAACATGAGATGAAGAGTCCTTGAAAGTGAGTCCATAGTTTGTGGGAACATTTCAATGATGGGCCAAGTAAAGCTGAGTGAAGTTACCACCTTTGGTTCGAGAGACTGATGGTTGAGGGGCAATAATTGTTTCTAACCTGGTGATGTGAGTCCCGAGACTCCCTACATCACCTTCCTGATGGCAACAGTGAGAAGAGAGCTTGAGCTGAGTGGTGGGGGTTCTTGATGATAGATGCTGATTTCCTGCAACAATGCTTCATGTAGATGTGCTCAATGATAGATTGTACCGCAACCACCATATTTTCAAGTTTTCGTCATTTTAAGATTGAACCATCCTAAATCTAGTCACAATATTTCAATAATCTTTGATTAGGAGCTTCAACATCACTCAACAGTTAGTTTATATTAATTGAAATTCAGCGCAGAGTGAAAATTCTGAAGTGTAACTCAGCATCCCTGTGTATTGCATTGTGCATTAAATGAGTGAAAAGATGGTAAATTTCTAGACTGTAACCCTTGATTTGGATGGAGCAGCTGTATGACAAGAGAACAAAATTCTTGCTCCATATTAGCAGGTGCAACCAAAGGCAGTATGTAGCAGGATCAAAGTTAATTCACTGGAATTTGTTGTCATTTCTCTCAAGTGCCTTTTAACATATCAAATGAGGTGGGAGAGCAGCACTAAATACAAAGTAAATTGCAGTCCTCTTCACTAAGTGCTGGTACATCAATGTAACTTTGAGTGACCAAAAAAAAATGTTGAGAAGTATCAGTGTGCCCCTTAAAGACAAACAGTAGCTCAATAGAGAGTAGCTCAAGCTTTTGCAAGATTGGTCTGTCTTTGATTTATGATGAACACTGCTAGAGGAAAGTTGTTTGGTAACGTGTCATTTTTCATGACCTTTTCATTGCCTCTTCAGGAAAGGGCACAGAGGTAATTCAGATGTAACTCTGCTCAAGCACAGAATGGGCTTCAGTCAGGTTTATTGCTACTTATACTTTGGGATTATTCTGTTTTAGGAGACTGAAGTGGTTTATTCTAATGGTCATGTTTAGACTGGAGCACCTAATCTGTATTCAGGATCGGTTATTATTCTTTTTCTTGAATAAACCTTGTGGATTGTAACAGATCATGAGATATATGAGCAGAATTAAGCCATTCAGCCCATTGAGCCTGATCTGCCATTTGGTCATGGTTGATTTACTTCCCCTCTTAGTCTCACGCTCCTGACTTCTACCCATAACCTTTAGAATGAAGAATCTATCAGCCTCCATTTTAAATATACCCACTGATTTGGCCTCCACAGCCATCTGTGCAATGATTTACAAAGATGCATTACTCTCTGGCTGATGTAATTCTCTCTCTCTACTGTTCTAAAGGGATGTCCTATTCGAGGTTGTGCCTCACTCACAACTTGAAATATCCTCTTCATGTCCACTCTAACTAGGTCTTTCAATATTTGGTAGCTTTTAATGAGAACTTCCCTTACTCTCTGAACTCTAGTGAGTACATGCCCAAAGCCATCAAACATTCTTCATATTTTAACCGTTCTATTCCTGGGATCACTCTTGTAAAACTTCATCTGAGGTCCCCCCAATGCCTGCACATCCTTTCAAGATATAGGGCTCAAAACTGCTTGCAATATTCCAAATGTAGTCTTACCATACCTTATAAATCCCCAGCATTACATCTTTGCTTCTGTATTCTTGCCCTGTCAAAATGAATGCAAACATTCCATTTATCTTCCTTCTGCTGACTCATCAAGCAAAGGAATCCTGCACGAGGATTGCCAATTGCATTGGACCTCAACTTCTCCTTGTTGTCCCTGCCTCCCCACAATACTATTCCAACAGGTACACTAACTTTGATAGTCGTTATCACAGTCAGCAGAAGAGTCAAGTGGGGAGATCTTGTCAGCTATGTCTTTGGGAAGTGAATGACTGCATGCAGATTCAGGAATTGGGACTTCATCCCTGTTGTTTGGAATATAGTAGACAAGGGTAAGCAGTTCACCCTTCCCACTGACTCCACAACAAATCTACTGGTACTTCTTCTGACAACTTTTGACATTCCAGAGTATGTCTCCAGAGTGTATGGGGAAACAGAACATTGAATACTGAATATGTCACAGAATGCTGATATTGCCAATGACACATTCCTCTGATCATCTAATATCACACATGTCTTTATTTTTTGCTCAGGATGTTCTTTCGGGTAGATGTTGACTGGACATATTTTATAACAGTATTTGCCCTGGAAGCCTTTCCCGCATACCTCTGTGCAGGAGGAAGTAGCTATATCTGATAGATGCTCAGTTGGCTCCCCGCTGAGCTCTGCTGCAGGTGCGCTGGAACCGATAACAGCCCAAAGTTCTGGCCCTGAATGATGAGCTGATATGTGCTGGTCACTGTTGCACTCAGAGCAGTGTATATGATAGCTTTATAGTCTTTTGCTTGGTGTACTGCTAAAGCACAACATTTGAAACATTTGGAGTCCATCTTCAGACTGCGAATGGCTTTTTTCCAGAATCTTCTGCATTTCCTTAAGAGGTGAGATTTCTTAGGGAGAGAGCATTGTCTGTCACGATTCATGATAGAGTTCTTTTCAGTTTTGTTGACTGTGATAACGACTTTTGGTTTTACTCGCTTTTGTAGGAGACTTCTCTTTCAAAGAGATTTTAGGTTAAGAACATAAAACTAGGGCCATTTCACTTTTCTGCATGGCAGCAGATGAATTCCACCAAGAATGAAAGTGGTGGATAGGGGGGTGAGAGGCGTTTTTCATGTTTGATCCCTTCAGTTGCCCACAGTCCTTGGATATTGTTTGGTAGTTTCTCCATGATAGGGCTTATCCCTCTTGCTCTGTCCAAGAAGCTCAGTACTGGAAAGTAACCCTCATTTTTTGCAGTACAAACAGAAAATGGTTGCAGAAAAGCAGCATCCATCATCAAGGATACCCACCATTCTGGCCATGCTCTCTTGCAGCTGTCAATAGGAAGAAGGCATAGGAACCCCAGGACTCACAACACCAGGTTCAGAAACTGTTTTCACCCTCAACCATCAGGCTCTTAAGTCAGTGGAGATAACTTCATTCAACTTCACTTGCTTCATCACTGAAATGTTCCCACAATCTACAAACTCAGTTTAAAGATACTTCATCTTATGTTCTTGAAATCTATCTATCTATCTATCTATTTATTTATTTATTTATTTATTTATTTATTTATTTATTTATTTATTTATTTATTTATTTATTTATTTATTTATCTATTTATCTATTTATCCATCTATCTATTTATTTATTTATTTATTTATTTATTTATTTGTGTGTATGTGCACATCTATTTATTTATTTATTTATTTATTTATTTATTTGTTTGTTTGTTTGTTTGTTTATCTATTTATTTATTGTTATTTCCCTTTTTTCTTTTGTAATTGTACAGTTTATTGTCTTTTGCACATGAATTTTGTTTATCCATCTTGTTAGGTATGGTTTTTCATTGTTTCTATTATGTTCCTTGGATTTGCCTATAAGAAAACAAATCTCAGAATTGTACAAGGTGACATATCAGCACTTTAATGATAAATTTACTTTGAACTTTGAGATCTGCAAGCTCCTGTAACTTCTGTGGTTTGTTGTGTGAGAGCTTTGGAAAATTACAAGTCTACTGAAGCAAGCTTCTTCGATAATCTGTGGAGATCTATAGCATTAGTCCAGCCTCTTCCACAGCATTTGTAAACCCATACCTGGATTATTAATGTACACTGCTCGAACCCTTCTTGCATGTTACAATGACTCTCCATCAAGTCACTAACAGAAAAGGTCGATCTTCACAACAGGTTTCAGATTTAGTCCTTCCACAGTATTGCAAAAGCTTGACTTTCAGGACAGATAACTAGTAGACTGATTGGTGTACACTTATAGTCCTGCTGTGACTAGGTCCCATGAAGTCAGCTACTGGTTTGTCTAATGTACGTCCTGGGGTGACTGGTTTGCCTAAAGTGTGCCCTGGGGTGAATGTAAGTTCAGTCTGTGCAGATTGGATTGGTATAAGAAGCAACTCTTTACTGATGTCTTTGCTGTGATGAAACTGCAGAAGAGGGTGGTGTGGGTCTTTCCTGCTGTCTTTTTGTGTCCCTGTGTTTAGTGTCTGTGTAAAGCCCTGGCCCTACAACCTGTTCCCAAGGAGGGGTCCTGGCTCTGTGTTCTGTGTTCCTGTGCTCCAGTCTAAGGCTCAGTGCTCTTGTGCTCCAGTCCAAGGCTCCGAGGAGGTTCCAGTCAGTGTCCAAGTCGTAGCCTAGGCCCTGAGTCCTGGTCTCATCCACAGCCAGAGTTCGTGTCCAGCTATGCTTCTCTCCGCTTCTGTTTTGCTCTCCCTCAACCTAAACTCTGCATTCCTGCTCTCCCTCGATCACGACCAAGGCTGAGCTTAATGTCCTCATCCAGCCCTAGAGTCCCGCGTCCTGTCCCCATGTCCAGTCCTGTTACCTTGCCACGTCCAGTCCTCACCTGGATCCGGAGTCCGAGCCCGAGTCAAGACCCAGGTTCCGGGTCCCTGTCCAGTCGCTGGCTCAGAGTCCTTGTCCAGGTTCCTAGTTCCTAGTTCCCAATTCCTAGTTCTTCGTCCAGGTCCTACTTTCCTACTCTAGTCCTAGCCCCTGTCTCCTATTGTCCAGGGCCTGTGTCTTGTCCAGCGTTGTTTCTTCCCCACCTTACTTGCTTTCTTGATACACCTAGTCCTCTCCCTAGTACTTTAGTGTCAGTGTCTTGCATTTGGGTACGTTCCCAACGCCCACCTTACAATAGGTGATGCCTCTGAAGATGAGCTATCTTTTCACTTTATTGCCTTTATGGAGCATGTCTACAAAGCTATTCAGCGAATAATACAATTTCTCAAAAATCATCTGAGATGGAAGCTTTCTTAAGGATTTTGAATGAGATCTTACTTGTGAAACTGCTGAAAATTAACTCAAATATGTATTAAATTCAATACAGAATCGTCACGTCTGAATATACTAATACTGACAATTCCTCTAAAAAATGGAATTAACCAAGATAATACACAAAAATTGTACTCCATAACTATGCCTTGTAAACAAAACACATGGAACAACAATATCTTAATAATAATAATAATAATAATAATAATAAATGATAAACATATTACTTACTACAAAATATATCTACCAATTTACTAATAATTTACTATTATTAACAAAAATATAAGACTCACAAATATGGCCGTTTCAAGGGCAAATAAAGAGAGGATGGAGAGGAATGTCTTTCTGCCATGCGCTTCAAATCAAATCAAAGCTAACTCATGCAGGAAATGAAGATACTTGTTATGTGTAAGAAGTTCCTACAAAACAAACACTAATCTTTTTACAGTCATGTGACTCTCATGTCTCTGCGGGTGTCACTGCCTTGACTACACTGTGAGGCAGAGGCTACCATCAGTGGCTTCCAGACACAGCTGCAAAAAGACCTTTCAATCATCCCAAAGAACCCATCGTGACTGAAAGCCACTTCACTCAAATCTGGGACAACAGCTCTTTGCAAAAGCTTCTAATCAAGATGAAATTCGTCAACATCTACCACATTTCTCCCTGAGGAAGTCAAGAATTTTTAAGGGCTCGAGTAAGTATTTTTGAAATAATACCATGGGTTATTATTAATCAATCACCAGTCTCCAACATAAATATGGATAAATGTTAACAGAAACAAATAGCAACAGTTGAAAAGCATAATGAAAAATACAGTTTCAAGGATTCAAAGTACATTTATTATCAAATTATGTATGCAGTATAAAACCTTCAGATTTATTTTCTACAAAGACAGCCACAAAACAAAGCAAACCATGAACCATCCATGCAATAAAGCAAATTGCACCAATAGCAACAAGAGCATCAATTCCCCACACACAAAAAATTGCACAAGGAACAAAAATAACTTCAATTCCCCCACATATGTAAAAAAAACAAATCATGCAAACAGCAACAAGAAAGAACAAGCAAAAACACAGAAAACAAAACACAAAATCAAAAGGATCCATATTCAGTTCAACACAGTTTTCCTTAGTCCAGTCCAGAAACCACAGACCCAGAAGCGGCCTTCCCTCAGGAGCAGCGAGAGGGAGAGAGGCCTCCACATGAGATACCCTCCTTGGGCAGCAGGGTACAAGAGGCTGGTCAACAGTACTGAACACTCGCCTGCCTTCCATATTGAGGCCACCGTCAGGGTTTTCTGCTTGGGTACCCTCTAACCTGATTGCATGAATATTGATTATTTCTTCCTGTAAAAAATGTTTCCCTCCTCTTCCCCATTTCTTTGTCTTCTCCACTTTGGCATTTTATCTGCCTGTCACTTCCCTCTGGGTCCCCTCCTCCTTCCCCTTTCTCCTATGCTGCACTCTCCTCCCCTAACAGGTTCCTTCTTCTCTAGCCCTTTACCTTTCCCACTGCCTGGCTTCACCTATCACCTTCTAGCTAGCCTCCTTCCCCTTCCCCTACCTTCTTATTCTGGTGTCTTCCCCCTTCCTTTTATTCATCTTCTTTGATGAATAATTGTTGTTTAAGATGTTTAACATCTTGATGAAGGTTGATGTTTCAATCTTCCTTGATGCTTTAATCGGCAAGATCAGAGAGAAATGTAGTTGATCATGGGCTGCTCGCCTTCTGGAGCCTTCTTCGAGACAGCAAAGTACCAGATTGCTCAGTTGGTTGAAAAATATACCACTAAACCATAGATCACAGGCTCCAACGGTACCAGAACCACATTTAAATGCAAAAGAAGCCATAAAAGAGGTGAAAACAACAGTTTTGTGGACCATGCGGAGAATGTCAACCAGAGTAGCTTTGTTTGCTGGCGTTATCTTCTTTCAGATAAAACCAAAGTATTGAAATAAAAAAGTATCTGTTTTTCTCCTTCCTTAGATGGTT
This sequence comes from Hypanus sabinus, assembly GCF_030144855.1. Lineage (NCBI taxonomy): Eukaryota > Metazoa > Chordata > Chondrichthyes > Myliobatiformes > Dasyatidae > Hypanus > Hypanus sabinus. The sequence goes on along the minus strand of NC_082710.1, from coordinate 126,915,700 downwards.
CCTGATCAGTTGTCCAGTATTTTCAGTTTTATTTCAGATTTATTTAAAACTGAATAAAACACATTAATTAAATGCTGCTATTTAGTTAAGACTGCAAATGCACAATACAATGAAGTCAGTGAATAAATAGATGATCCAAATTTCTTCTTTGAAGTTGATTCTGTTTCTGATTCTAAGTTTAATGATTGGAGTTTAAAGAGAGCAAATCTGCCCCAAAAGCAGCTGGTAGGCCTTAATTGATGTGTAATTGAGGGCATACTGATCTACTGCATGACAGTATGGACACTAGCTGCAACAGATTGAGCATAAAGCACTTCTGTGAGATTTCAGGACAGAACACTGTGACACCTCTACATGCAAACCATCTACAACTCATGATGTCTACGGTGGGTTCGCAAAATCATGATGGGCTCATCTCACCCCAGGACTCTCCTGTTCAATCTCCCACCATCCGGCAGGAATCACAGAAATATCTCTGCACTGACATCCAGGCTGAAAAACAGCCACTTTCTCACCGGGCTGTTGTGGAACTGAACAATACCCCATTTCAGAGTTTGTTTATAATTCAGTTGTAACTTAGATGTCACTCTAAATAACTCAGGTGTTATTTTCAATTTAGTCATTGTGTTTTTCCTAATTGAGTTGCCAGTCTGCTGTTTTAGACTGAATGGAGTAACACTGCAATCTCATTGTCCTCAGCAATGACAATAAATCTCTAACTAACTAACTAACTTTCATTAGAGCTGTCAGTAATGATTGACATAAAGTCAAGAGGCCAGGTATAAAGATTAAACAATTTACTACATCCAGCTGCTAAGTCACCGTGAAGCATTGGGTCAGGTACAAGCACATCTCCGGCATGTTCCTCTCAATATTTATTTTCATATTTTTAATGACATAAAATGAACCACCGAGTCTCTGCATTTCCAGCAAGTCCACACCAGTGATTTCCACGTGGAATATTCTCACACATGGCTAACAGCTTTCCTCCAATACTCAAGGAAATGTACAACTGCCAGGTAAACTATCAGTGAAGTGAGACAACACTTCACCTGTGAAGCTGCTGCCGTCATCTACCATATCTGGTGTCCTCGATGTGGCCTCTACATTGGTGAGACCCGTCGTAAGTTGGGGGACTGCTTCATTGAGCACCTTCGCTCCACCTGCCAAAAGTGGAATTTCCCAGTGGTTAAACATCTTAATTTCAATTTCCATTTCTCTTCTGACATGTCAGTCCATGTCCTCTTTTTGTGCCAAGTTGAGGCCACTGTCAGGGTTTTCTGCTTGGGTACCCTCTAACCTGATTGCATGAATATTGATTATTTCTTCCTGTAAAAAATGTTTCCCTCCTCTTCCCCATTTCTTTGTCTTCTCCACTTTGGCATTTTATCTGCCTGTCACTTCCCTCTGGGTCCCCTCCTCCTTCCCCTTTCTCCTATGCTCCACTCGTCTCCCCTAACAGGTTCCTTCTTCTCTAGCCCTTTACCTTTCCCACTGCCTGGCTTCACCTATCACCTTCTAACTAGCCTCCTTCCCCTTCCCCTACCTTCTTATTCTGGTGTCTTCCCCCTTCCTTTTATTCATCTTCACAGATGCTGGCTGACCTGATGAGTTCCTCCAGCATCCTGTGTGCATTTGTTTGGATTTCTAGCATCAGCAGACTTCCTCATGTTTAAATTCATTCATAGGATGCAGGAGGAGAATGGGAAACCTGTGGTGTTTCAGGGATAGTGTGTATGCACAACGCAAACAGCAGCCAAGGTCAGTTCACTGGAGTTAAGTGGCAATGGTACTATCTGCCACACAACCATGAAGACTGTCCTGGTGTATGAAGTTGTAGAAGTTCAAAACATGCATCTATGCAAACTACAGTTAGCCAGCAATTTGCTTTGGGCAGCCAACTAGCTGGCAACAAAACATTGAATTCTTTATTATCCTACTCTATGAATTTAAATGAGCATTTCTTCTAACCTTTTGCTTTATTCATGTTCAGGTGGATGGTAAATACAAAGTAGGTCCTATATCATCATTTCGCATGGCATCTGCAATAATTCATGTTCTACAACTGTACTCCTTTTAATTAGAGTTGTTCTATAAAAAAACGTATTTTTAAAATATCCTCTAATAGTTAAATTGGAAACCTGTTTTTTTTTGTATTATGACAGATTAGTTTTGGCTTGAGTCTTATTTGTTCATGTGTGTGAATTTTTCTATAACATTTCAACATTGCCTCAGGCAATAACTGAAAAAGGCCATAGGGAGAGAGCCAAGGAAATCCACGAATAAATTACCAGTAGCACGTAAGAGAGTAATGTGGTTAAAGATGCAAATTCCATCTCTCCCTTGTTGTCTATATGACTCCGCTTTGATCTGTGGTGATGTTCCTTTGGAAAAAAAAGGTTTATAGTTCAATCACAATGCCAAGGAACTTGAATGTAATTTGAAAACAAAATATTGCAGAAGTATTTGTTTCTCATTTTTATAATGTAGCAGAAAGTGATTTAGAATATTAAATCTATACATTCCTCTCACCTATTCCTGTGCTGTCGTGACCCATGACTGTATTGGGACAAAGGCAGGATAATAGTTTGGCATGCACTAGATGGGCCTAAGGGCCTTTTCTCTGCTGTAGTGCTCAATGAAACTTGTGTCAATCCCATTTTATTTTGTCTGTTTCTTTGTCAGTTCCTCCCAGATTGTACCACTCACCTGCACACTAGCAGCAATTCACAGTGGCCAAATAACTTACAAACCTGTAGCTCTTTGGGTTGTGGGAAAAAACTGATGGAAGCCCTGGTGGTCACAGGGAGGATTTGCAAACTCCACATTGACAGTAGCACAGATCAGGATTAAAACTGAATCACTGGATCTGTGAGGCAACGGCTCTTCTTACCATCTCCAAGACTCAATGAAATGTTAACTGTCCAACATAGTTGTCCTGTCCTGCCGAATAATTTCGGTGTATTTTCAGATTTATTTAAATGCTGTTCTTTGGGAATCTTGATAATTAAAAGGAATTATTTTGTCTGAGAACTGATCCCTGATCCGCCTCCAAAATTGATTCCAATAAAGTCAATTGAATACATTTTGAAGGTCAAGGCTAACATGCAGATTGAAAATTATTGGGAAGTCATATAAAGAAAAATAAAACATTAGTCCTTGCATAGTCTCATTGGATTAAACAACCTTTTTTATCAAGGCAAAGCATAAAAGAATGCAGCACAGGAATAAGCCTTCAGTTCATGTAGTAGTGTTGAATACAATGCCAAACTAAATTAAAATTCTTCAGCTTACATTTGATCCATATCTCTCCATTCCCTGCATATTCATCTAACAGATTCTCTTTCCACCACTACCCTTGGCAGTGCATTCCAGGAACCACCACACTGAGAAAAAATACTGTCCCTTATGTGTTCTCTAAATGTTCTCCCACTCACTTTAAAGCTAGACCTTCTGACATTTGAGACTTTGACTTATCTATACCTCTCATGATTTTATAAACTGGTATCAAATCTCCACTTGATCATTGATATCTAGAGAAAACAATCCAAGTTTGGCCAATCTTTCCTCATAACAAATACTCTCAAATCCAGGCAGCATCTTGGTGAACCATTTCTGTTCTCTCTCTCCAAAGCTTTCATATGTTTCCTGTAATGAAGTTCAAAGTAAAGTTAATATCAACATACATATATATCATCATATACAAACCTGAGATTCATTTTCCTGTGGGCATACTCAGCAAATTGAGAGAATAGTAACTATCACAGGATCAATGAAGGTGCAGAAGAAAATGAACTGTGAAAATTCAAATATAGATAAATAGCAGTAAATAATGAGAACATGAGATACAGAGTCTTTATTTCAATGATGGAGCAAGCGAAGTTGAGTGCAATTATCTCCTTTTATTCGCGAGTTGATGGTTGTGGGATAGTAACTGTTCTTGAACCTGGGTAGTGCGAATCCTAAGACTCTTGTACCTTCTTCCCGTGGCAGCAGTGAGAAGATAACATGCCCTCGGTGGTGGGGATCTCTGATGTTGGATGCAGCTTTCCTACAATAATGTTTTCTGTAGATGTGCTCAATGGTTGGGAGGGCTTTCCATGATGCAGCCAACCAAGCTCGAAGGGCCAAATGGCCTACTCCTGCACCTATTTTCTATGTTTCTATGTTTCTATCAATGTGCTCTCCACTGCACACCAGTAGAAGTTTGTCAAAGTTTAATGAGGCAACCAAACTGTACACACTGCTCCAAATGCAGCCTAACCAAATTTTTATGTGGTTGCAAATGATCCCCCCTCTCTTATACTCAATGTTCCAAACTTAGAAGGCAAGATGTAAGAAAATGCATAAAAAATGAAATTTGCAACTTTATAGTGCAAGCAGTGCAGAAATATACTTTGTTCATGTTTTGAGGAATTTGTACCAATTCCTGAGAAGACCGAGCCATATTGAAATTGGTTTGAATTCCTCTGCTATAATTAATCACAGTACAGCTGTCATTTTCACATTTGCATATGTGGTGATGTTCACATTTCAGGCTTACTCTCAGAAAGTGGATCAAATATCCAACCTTATATTGTTAGTTCACAGTTAAATAAAGCGTATCACAGAAAGTCACAAACCATATGGGAATTAAAAGATTCCTGCTGGAGAATTTTTTAATCTTCATTAACTTTCCAAAGGTTTGCTGACATTTGCAGACTGGAAGCATTTAAAGTGCAGAAACTATGCATCAGATGCTGCAACCTGTGGTTCAAATGATTATAGCATGGGGGTTCCATGTTAAACTACGCTATTTATCAATTTCCTCTGGCAATTTGCCACTTCGTTTTCCCTCTCTTTTTCTATTTCTTCACTCTCCCAGCCCCCTATCACAACCCCTCCTGGTACTGCTGCAGAGACTTTGCATTAGCAACAGTAAGCACAGGAGCAACATCTATATCATGAAGGGGCTCCCTCAAGGTGGGGGAGCAAAACCTTTTATTCAGATTGGATAGCCTCCAACCTGATGGCATGAATATCAATATTTCCTTCTGGTTAAAAAAAAATCCCTCCTGCTCACCTCTTCCTATGTTCCTCATTCTGGCCACTTACCTCTCCTCACCTGCCTATAATCTTCCACTGGATTCTCTCCTGCTTCCTTTCTCCTATCATCCACTCTCCTCTCTTGTGCAATTCCTTCCTCTCCAGCTCTAAATTTCCTACTCACCTGGCCTCATCTATCACCTTCTAGCTGTCCTCATCCACCCCTCCCAGCTTTTTATTCCAGTGTCTTTCCCCTTCCTTTCAAATCCTGATAAAGGGGCCCGAACTGAAATGTTCACTGTTTATTCATTTCCATAGATGCTGCCTGACCCACTGAGTTTCTCCAAGCATTGTGTGTGTGTTGCACAGGATATATACATCCCAAAGATGAAGAAGTATTCTAAAGGGAGGATGATGTAAGGATAGCTCACAAAGGAAGTCAATGATAGTTTAAAAAAAAAGCAGAAGAGAGAGCATATAATATAGCAAAAAAATGTAGCAAGGGAGAGGATTGAGAAAACCATACAACCCGAAGACATAGGAGCAGAATTAGGCCACTTGGCCCATTGAGTTTGTTCTGCCATTCCTTCATGGCTGATTTATTCTCCCTCTCAACCTTATTCCCCTGCTGCCTCCTCATGACATTTGATACCCTGACTAACAGATCTATCATTCTCTGCTTTAAATATGATCAATGACTTGGCCTCCTCAGCCATCCATGGCAATGAATTCCATAGTTTTACCACCCTCTGCCTAAAGAAATTCCATCCCATCTCTGTTCTAAAGGGATCTTCTTTGATTCTGTGGTTGTGCCTTGTGGTACTAGACTCGGATACTACAGGAAACATTCTTTCCACATTCACTCCATCTAGGCCTTTCAATATTTGATGAGATCCTGCCTCATTCTTCTGAACTCCAGTGAGTACAGTCCCAGAGTCATCCAAAACTCCTCATAAACTAACTCGTGCACTCCCACAATCACTCTTGTGAAGCTCCTCTGGATCCTCTCCAATGTCAGTACATCTTTGTTTAGATAAGTAGATCAAAACTGCTCACAATGTTCCAAGTACAGTCTGATCAATGCCTTATCAAGCCTCAGCATTTCATCCATTCTTTTATTTTCTAGACCTCCCGAAATGAATGCAAACCTTGCATTTGCCTTCTTTACCACTGATTCAACCTGCAAAAATTAACTTCTAGGAAATACTGCAGAAGGATTCCCAAGGCCCTTTGCATGTCTGATGCTTGAATTGACTTTCCTCCACATTTAGAAAACAGTTATGTCTTTGTTCCTTCTACCAATGTGCATGGCCATGCACTTCTCTACACTATATTTCATCTGCCACTTACTTACCCATTCTCCCAAACTGTCCAAGTCCTTCTTCAGACTCTCTGCTTCCTCATACCAGCTGATCCTCCAACTATATTTCTATCACCTGAAAACTCAGCCACAAAGCCATTGATTCTATCATCCAAACTGTTGACACAGAATGTGAAAAGAAGCAGTCCAATACCAACTCCTGTGGAACATCACTTGTCACCAGCTGCCAATCAGAAAAGGCCACATTTATTACAACTCTTTGCCTCCTGCCAATCAGCCAATCTTCTATCCAATCTTCTAGCATCCTTTCAGCAGCTCTAATCTTGTTTAGCAACCTCATGGGCAGCACCTTCTCAAGGCCTTTGGAAAATCCAAGTAAGAAACATCCATTGACTCTCTTTTGTCTATCCTGCCTATTATTTTCTCAAAGAATTTCAACAGATTGTCAGGCAAGGTTTCCCCTTCAGGAAACCATGCCTATTTTATCATGGGCTCCCAAGTACCTCAAAACCCTTTCCCTAATAGTGGACTCCAACATTTGTTCAACCACTAAAGTCAGGCTGACTGGCCTATAATTACCTTTCTTTCTTCCTCCCTCACTTCTTGAAGAGTGAAGTGACATCTGCAATTTTTCAGTCTTTGAGAAGCATTCCGGAATGAAAGATCATTATAATTGCCTCCGCTATCTCTTCAGCTACCTTTTTCAGAACCCTGGGGTGTAGTCCATCTGGTCCAGGTGACTTCTGATCTTTCAGCTTTCCAAGCACTTTCTTCTGAGTAACAGCAACTACTCTTACCTTGTCCATGACGCTCCCAAATTTCTGGCACATTGGTAGTGCCTTTCACAGTGGATGGTGATGCAAAATCTAATTTAGTTCATGTGTAGTTTGTTTGTCCCCCATTACTGCCTTTCCAGTGGTTCGATATCCACTCTAGGCTCTCATTTACCATTTCTAAATATGAAAAAACATTTGGTATTCTCTTTGATATTTTTGGCTAACACCTTCATATTTCATCTTTTCTCTCCTTATTTGTTTCTGTTGGGTTTATAAAACTTGTCAATCCTCTATCTTCCCATTATTTTTTGCTATATTATATATCCTCCTCTTTGCTTTTATGCTGTTTTTGACTTCCCTTAGTACCCAGCTTTGCCTCTCCAGAAATATGAGGCATTGGTGAGCTTTCCTGAATGTGTTCTGGGATCATGAGAGGCTGTGTCAAATGTGCACTCCAAAGAGTTTGAAATCCTTTCCGTTTCCACTGTAAAGAAGGGTGTGAGTGGCATGAGTTCTCTTGAAGTAGTAAACCATCTCTTTTGTCTTGTTGACATTAAGGAATACATTATTTGCCTGGTGCCAGGCCTGGAGCTCTTCCACCTTCTCGCTGTAGATCATCCCATCAATGTTATTGTTATGTCCCAGCACTGTCATACCTTGGTGAATTTGACAATGTGATTATTCGAGTGCTTGGCTCTGTATTTATATGCGAGCAGAGTGTACAACAATATGCTCAGCACACATCCCTGGGAGGGGGGGGGGGCACCCATGTTGTGGATGATGGGGCGGGAGGAGCAGTTCTGCATTCTGATTTTTGGAGGTCTGGAAGTCCAGCACCCAGTTGCACAGTGGCGTATTTAGGCCAGGGAGTAGGACTTTGTTCACCAAAGGCTGTGAGCAACCAGCGTTGAATGCCGATATCAAATCCAGAAACAGCATTGTGACTTACGTGTCCACACTTCCAGGTGCATCAGAGCCAAGTGCATGACAAACGCAATGGCTTGGTCTGTTTACTTAAGCGTGGAAAACAGTCAAGTTTCTTCCCACTGTTTTGTGACTTATTCCCTTCTTGATTCATTCATAAATGAAATAAGATATCAATAATGTACCTACCTATCTCACTGAGTGCTACTTTCATTGTTTCCTGAGCTGCTTTACATTGAAGACTCCATAATAATGCAAACTATGGTTATTCTCTTTGTATTTGTCTCAGCTTCTTCTTCATGAAGATTTTGTTCTTTCTCTCAGCTTTATGCAATAATTCCAGATGACAGTATAGAAACCTAAGATACACTTGTTCCATAAATTCCTGGGCTTGGAAGGAATGTCACCCATGTTTATGCCTGGATGTAAGGAGCCAGAATGAAAAGATTCGATCTATTATTTGGGAAGTGCTGTTAACAAATAACCTGAAGATCCAATAAACATTTGCTTTGAACATTCACACCCATTATTGAGGGGGTATGTCCCATCTGTTTATTCAGTTTTTTTAGTTATATATGTGGATTCATATGTATCCATGAACAGTTCCTTTCATCCTCACCACGATGCTTTTGAAGGCATATCTGCATCACTGTGTTGATCTTTTGCATTCAGCTTTTAAGTTAATTACAATAATGGCAGCATAAGCAAACATTTGCACTCTGTAAGCCTGAAGTAAACCTTTAAAAACATGAAACTTTGGCTCCAACGACTATTGTTGCATTTACATTGGCACTGAATAACTTTGTTCCTGACATCAGGTAAGATTGAAACATCTTCAAAAAAGAGGATAAGGAACTCTACCAATTGTAAAATAAAATATAAAGAAAGAAAACTGAAAAATAATTGGGCTCAATAACAATATTTGTCCTGAAAACTTGTGATTGTTGTTGCATTTCTTGTTACAAATAATGTTGAATGTGATAATGTTTGATGTTTAATCTAATCAGTGTGCTGGGACACTTTGTATATGCAAGATGCCACAAGAGCAGATGAAAGAAAGCTCGATGGTGTTGTGAATAGTGTATGTGTAGGCCTCCGTTAGTCTCAATAGACCATGGATTCATGCCTTGAAAAGTTTTTTTTTGTGGAAGACCGACAGTTGCCCAATCTGCGAGTCTCCCCTCTCCACACCACCAATGTTGTCCAAGGGAAGCACATTAGGACCCATACAGCTTGGCACCAGTGTTGACACAGAGCAATGTGTGGTTAAGTACCTTGCTCAAGGACACACTTGCAGCCTCGGCCAAGGCTCGAACTAGTGACCTTCGGATCACCAGACGAACACCTTAACCACTTGGACATGCATCAACACTGAATAGTGTAGAAGGCTATTGAAGAGTACAGTGGGACACTGGTGGGATCTGGAGCTGGGCTGAGAAGTGGTGGATCCACTCAGTTCAATCCAGAAAAGTGTGAAGTGCTACATTTTAGAAGTTTGATTTTCAAGGCAGATTACAATGTTAATGTTAGGATTCTTTGCAGAGTGGAATGACAGAGAAATCATGGGGTCCAAGTCCATAGATCCCTCAAAGTTGCCAGACATTTGATAGGGTGTTTAAGAAGATGTATGGAACATTGGCCTTCATTAGTCAGGGATTGAATTCAAGAGCAATGAGCTAATGTTGTAGCCGCATAAAACTCTGAGTATTGTGCTCATTTCTAGTCATCTCATTATAAGAAGGATGTGAACGCTTTAGAGCAGAGGAGATTTACCAGGATGCTGCCTGGATTTGATAGCATGTTTTATAAGGATGGCTGAGAGAGCTGGAGCTATTCTCTCTGGAGCGAAGGAGGATGAGAGGTGACTTGATAGAGTTGAAAATTATTATTAAGAGGCATAGATAGTGCGGAAGCCAAGGCCTTTTTCACAGAGCATAATGCCTAATACAAGGGGAATAAGGGCTTTATTTATTGTGTTAATCTTCACAGAGAAGGCCTTCACAGAACATTATAGTCATTGCATTATTTTGGGCATGCTAGTACCTTTTGGGCTTTACCATTGCAACCAATACTAAATCATAAAAAGGTGAATGTTTGCTGGCTGCGGCTTTTATAAAAACTAAGACTTACTTATTAATATGTGCCATTTCATCAAGTATAAATCAATCAATTTTTTTTCTAATTCTTTCTCTGGACACATTCCTCCATATACTATGTGATTTTTTTTTTAATGATTTCAGGATTGCTACAACCATTCTTCCATTTCCCTCCATCTCATATGATGCACAGGTAATAGGCTTTAAGCTTTATTTTTCATTTTACTTGAGCTAAGCATGCTCAAAAAATCCGCAAAACAAAGAGATAAAGGACAGGGCTAAAGGACAATTGACCTATCAAGCTCGTTGCTTCTCTACAATGCACTCTATCAAGATTTCAATCTAACGTGTTCCATTAAGATATGGGAAGATTTGAAAAATTTTTAATCTTCTACATTGACATTGTATACACATTCACCAAAACCTTATAAATCTTTCAGCCTATAGTATATTTTCTTGGCATATCTTTCCACTGCCTTGCAACTTTCTTGTGTTAGTTAATGACATCTAAATTTGTAAGCAAGATCCCATTTTTTTATCATCCCTACCTTCAAGTGTCAGGTTAACCCTCCTCCTCATTTGTTATCGATGTTATAAAGCATGGAAAAATGAACATCAATGACATAATAGTAAGTTAGCTCTGCCCTTGCTTAAAATAAACACTTTGAATGTTGTACAAGCATAATTTTATATACTAATGCTAATTCAATTTACTGTGGTTGGCTATGGTCTTGCTACAGCATTGATGATAGTGTGATATGGAATGTCCTTGACACATTAATAGTTATTAAGGAGTTTAACATGGGTATGCTCATTGTTGATAACAGCTAGCAGTACATCCATTTGCATCAAAAGAGCATTTTACAACCTTGTTTGTATTCATATTAGAAACCACATTTTTTTTCGAAACCTTTGGTCCTCATGGATCAGACACAAAGAAGGAATGATAAATGCTGGAAGATGGAAATATGCATAAAATAGATTTTTGTAGCATAACTTCAAAAATAATGTTTCATTTTTAAGTATCAAAAGATTGATAGGTATTTAATGGTACTATTTGTAAAATTAAATACTACAGATGTGCAGGGAGGTTCTGAATATAAAATGTTCTGCTCTGTAGAACAGTAGGTGAAGAATATCAGTTAAGGCATTTAATTCAGAATTTTATGAGGTTACTTCAAGTCTTAAAATTAAACCAGACAGTGTAACCTTGTGTTCAAGTTATTGTAAGCACATGTATAAAGTAATGCAGTTTATCATATTCTTTTCCATATCGGGAAATAACTATTTTTAATCATATGGTCATTTTAAAATTAATATTGTATCCATGCAGAAATGAAGTTTCCAGTTCTAGTTGGATCTTAGGAACTTAGAGATAAATCTATTCTTCAGGTAAGACATATTGACAAGGCCAAGAATGTCAATGTGCAGAAATTTCAGGTTTGGATTAAATCAAATATAAAAAGCTTCCTTATACATTTTATAGTGATATGTAATTTTTGATGGATTGGATGTTTCAAGCAGGAAATAGAAACTCAAAGATAATTTCTCATTCTATGCAGAACAGCAAAGATTGACTGCTTGAGATAACAATAAACTGTGAATTGTTACTTTTATCTTTTTCAGTATCAAGTGGTGTTAAAATGCTGCTAAATTTACCAGTTTTATCAGTTGATTGTGCACAGTCCCAATTAGGACTGCAGCAGCAGCTTAAGTTTGTGTGTGTGAGAGAGAGAGATTGTGTGTGTGTGTGTGTGTGTGTGCTCATTAAATATATATAAAATTAAATATACTGTATATAATAATTTACCGATAAATTACCTGTTGTGAGATATTGTGCATGAAAAACAATAGGCTATGGATTAATGTTTAACAAAGGATTTTAGGCAATTAACCTGGAAGTATAAATGTATGAGGAGTACCAATAATTAAAACAGCTGCCTTGGGATATCATGAAGCGGAATTTTATATAAACAGTGAGATGAAAAGTTATCTCCTTATAAATCAGGTCTATAATTGCATTGGATGCAGCCCACAGATTTCTGTTTTGCAGTAGCAGTAGCTGGTTTAAGAATGTACTGGTGAATCTCAGCGACTTCTTGCGGGTGGCCAATGAAACAAAGGCAGCAACTAAATACTTTGTTAATCACTCTTTTTCTAGTAAATCATCATTGCAAACAATAGTCTGTACCTTTCCATTTGGACTTGGAGGCATTTTGATGCAGGAGAGCCAAGGTGAGCTGAGGAAGCGGGCCCATTGCAGAAAGTGAGGAAGACTCAAGGCATGATTGATTTAAGCACTGGGCTGAATTGGAAAGCGTGGGTACAGGCCAAATTGAGGCAGCAGGATCTGGGTCCCAAAGCATATCAAAATGACTGAACCTGATACCTGGACAATGATTTAAATGCCGGTCACAACCAAGAGAAAATCTGCAGATGCTGGAAATCCAAGCAACACATACAAATGCTTCAGGAACTCAGCAAGCCAGGCAGCATCTATGAGGAAGAGTACAGTCAATGTTTCGGGCCAAGACCCTTCATTAAGTTGAGGTGCAAAGTGACTGGGAAGAACACCCTATATTTAACTTGCAGGTTGACTCGGCGTTGAGGAAGACAAATGCAATGTTGGCATTCATTTCAAGAGGTCGAGAATGCAAGAGCAGGGACGCTGAGGCACTAATGGGGCCTCACTTGAATATTGTGAACAGTTTTGAGCTCATCATCTGAGAAAAGCTGTGCTGGCATTGGAGAGGGTTCGTAGCAGGTTCACAAGGATGATTCCAGGAATGAAAGGGTTATCATATCAAGAACGTTTGATGACTCTGGGTCTGTACTGCAGGAATTTAGGAGGAAGAGGGGGGATCTCATTGAGACCTTCTGAATGTTGAAAGGCCTAGACAGAATAGATGTGGAAAGGATGTTTCCCATGGTGCGTAGTCTAGGACATGAGGGCACAGCCTCAGGATAGAGGGACATCCATTCGGAACAGAGATGCAGAGATATTTCTTTAGCCAGAGTGTGGTAATTTTGTGGAATTTATTACCACAGGCAGCTGTGGAGGCCAGATAGTTAGGTGTACTTAAGGCAGAGGTTGATAGGTTCTTGATTGGACACAGCAGCAAAGGTTATATGGAGTAGAAGTGAGGAGGGGACTAAAAGATTCAGTCATGATTGAATGGCAGAACAGACTCAATGGATCAAATGGCCTAATCCTGCTCCTTTACCTTATGGTCTTAAGTGCCGAGCTGGATTGTAAGGGTCAGAGTGTCGAGGCCTGAGGTGTGGGATTGGTAAGTCAACTGTCTGCTCCGCGATGTTTACTTGGCTCAACGCTGAATGGAAGGACTAGGGATGGACTCTCTTTGTGAACTTCAGTTCTGAGTACTATTTGCTTGGTTTATTGATTGTATGATTTTTTTTCACTGCACATTTGATGTTCAAAGGTCTTCCTTTTTATAATGGATTCTTTTGGTTTTCATCGTTTTGTGGCTGCCAGTAAGGAGATGAATCTTGAGGTTGTATTATGTATTCATACTTTGATAATAGATGTACTTTGAATTTTAAGTTAATCTTTACCTCCATTGTTTACTGCTCCCAGTTTCACAGCGGCATACCACATTTTTGAGGCAGAGAGCTCAGTAGGCCAGTGAGGTCTGATGCACGGTGGGGCTCTGGGAGTTCACACTAAAGGGTCGCTTGAAACTTGTCAGAACTTCCTTCGGTTCCTTTCATGAAGACTGGTGCCGAAATGAAGGTTTTCTGTACACTCAGTGGCCACTTTATTAGCTACCTCTGTGCACCTTGCCGTTAATGCAAATATTGAATCAGCCAATCATGTGGTGACAACTCAGTACACAGGAGCACCTGTGGAATGATTGTTAGTGACAGTCAGGGTGGTCTGAGTATCTCAGAAATTGTTGATCTCCTGGGGTTAACACGTACAAGTGTCTTTAGTGTTTATGATGTGAACCGTTAAAAAAAACGCAGTGAGCAACAGTCCTGTGGGTGAAAACACCTTGTAAGTGAAAGAGGTCAGAGGAGACAGACTTCCTCAAGCTGACGGGAAAGCAAATGTAACTTAAATAACCACATATTACAACAGTGGTTTGAAAAGAGCATCTCTGAATGCACAAGACATCGAACCTTGAAGTGGATGGGTAACAACTGAGCGCCTGCTTTATTAAGCATTGTGTAAGTATAAAGTTCTTACTTCTGCCCGCCTTTCCCATACAGCCTGAATCTTTTATCATTTTCTTAGTTAAGTAATGCAGCAGGCAATAGGAATGTGAAGGCACAGTGTCATTTAGTTTTACACTCACAGCCACTCTTGCTGGTGTTATTTTGCAGTTACCAACAGGCAATGTGACAAAATCAAGAGGTGGACCTCAGACACCGGAGATCCTACAGATGCTGGAAATGTAGAGCAACAAACTCAAAAAGCTGGAGGAAGTCAGCAGGTCAGGCAGCATCTATGGAAGGGGAATAAATCGTCGACATTTTGGGCCAAGTACATTGATAAGGACCATCAGCAGGGTTTGTGGACAGAACTGTACAGATGTCAGCTTCCTGGAGTGAACATAAGGTTCATATAAATCAGAATAGAAATTGACAGAACAGGTTACAACAGAACAGCACAATACAGGCTCATCAGCCTACATTGATATGCTGACCTTTTAGCAAACTCGAAGACTAATTCAAAACTTCTATCATTCTATTTTATGTTTACCTATATGCATATCTACAGTATGAGTAGAAATGCACATAAATAGTTTAAATGCATTTTGTAAGACCTTGTTGATTGGTAAGATTGGAAGGACTGTGCTGACAGTCAAGAGGCACAGGGGAGTCCAGCGGGCATTTTCACAGAACACTTTGCACAGAATTCATTTCTTCCAGGGCAGAAACTCCATTCATAGAGTCAGTAGTAAAGTATGCAGAACTGATCATGGTCCAATGATTATCAAATGATATTGCTGTCTGATTGCCTTACAGACTGACAACTGAGGACCACATTGCCAGCTCAGCTTGCAACCAGGCAGGATCAGATCAATGGCATCCTACCTTTGAATTATAGTAATCAGACAATTCAATTTTCCATCCAACTGACTGCTCAACCATTGTCATACAAATGAGGCAGTGGCTCCTTGGCTGATGGAATGGGGAGGCGGTTGATTATGAAATGCCTGACAGGAAGCCAGACTATGTCCACAAGAGATTCTATAGACACTGTCAATCCAGAGCAACGCCCACAAAATGCAGTGACTATGGAGAAGAATAAACAATCGACCTTTTGGGCCGCCTTTCCCATACAGCCTGAATCAGAACTAGAAAGGAATGGGGAAGATTCCAGATTAACAAGAATTGGGAAGGGGAAAGAGGACAAGCTATGAAGTGATAGGCAAAGCCCAGTCGGTGGGCGAAGGGGGATGAAGTAAGAAGCCAGAAGGTGATTGATGGAAAATGCAAAAGAATGAAAAGGAATCTGAAAGGAGAAGAGAGTTGACCTTGGGAGAAAAGGAAGATGGAGAAGCACCAGCGGAAGATAATATGCAAGTAAAGAGAACAGCTTTAACACAGGTTACCTGTTCATATTCTATACTTTCACAGTATGGTCCAGGTCAATTTTGACCCGGCCCAAGAATACCCTCATAACAAGTGTCTATACCAAATTTTGAACCACAGATCTATTTAGAATGTATAAATAGCCTATCTGACATTAAGAAATGGGTGATTAATCCTTAATTAATGTTTCAGAGATTCATTTCAATAGATACGGGTCAAATTTGACCGGGAATAGCCTCAATGTGCAAAATACTTGTAGCACCTGTACAAAAGTATAACTTTTTAAAATATTTTCATTTTTGCGCATTTTGGATCACTTCGGGAAGAGTCATCAAATTTTGGCTAAAAAATGGCATTTAGGCTGTTTTTACTGCTGTCAAATGTCAAAACGGGTCAAATTTGACCCAAACTGTATGTAAAGGTTAAAGCACAATGGGGATTAGAATAGAAAAAGAGGGAAGGAGGAGTAAAAGACCAATTACCCGAAGTTAGAGAATTCAATATTCATGCTATAGGTTGGAGGAAATCTAAATGGAATATGAGGTGTTCCTCCTCCACCATGAGATTGGCCTCATCCTGGTAGGCCATGGACTGACCTGTCAGAAAGGGATTAGAGATAGGAATTAAAATGGTCAGCCACTGGGAATTTTTGCTGATGGAACCAGGGTGTGCAATAAAGTGGTCCCCCAGTTTATGAAGTGTCTCACCAACATAGAGAAGGTAGCATTGGTAGCACTGGATACAGTAGACAAATCCAACAGATTCTCAGGTGAAGTATTGCCTCACCTGGAATGACTGTTTGGGCCCTGAATGGAAGTGGGAGAGGAGATAAGTGGGCAAATGGACATTTGCAAAGGTATGAGAAAAGGGCTTGAGGGTTCCTTCTCAAACAAGAGAAAATATCTAGATGCTAGAGGTCCAAGCAACACACACAAAGTGCTGGAGGAGCTCAGCAGGCCAGGCAGCATCTATGGAAAAGAGTACAGCCAATGTTTCGGGCTGAGATCCTTCAGCAGGACCCTTCTCCCTTTCTTCTTCCACCTTCTGTTTACTTGCAAGAATCATAGCAAGATGCAGAAAAATAATCTATTAGCTGCAAATCTATTTGTAGTTAATGTTCCCTTTAAGCAGCGCTAGACAGTAGCTCCTTTTGCTGCTGTTTAAGCCTACTGGGTGCCTTCATCAATGTGTTACCATTGTGACTCATCCCACAGATGTGCCATTTACCACAGGCAAGTGTTAGAGCTCCAGGACAATCATCACACATCATTTAAAATGAAGCAAAATTTCCACGGAACCAGCAATTAAAACACAGATGCCAACAAGTAAAGCTGCCCATGCAAGAGCTAAGGCAGAAGCTGCCAAGGTGCGAACATTGTACACCGAACAAGAAGCAAAATTGAAAAAGGAAGCGGCTGCCAGATAAGCCGAAAACCAAATGGAAAAAGCTGCCAGAGAAGCCGAAAACCAAATGGAAAAAGCTGCCAGAGAAGCCGAAAACCAAAAGGAAGCGGCTGCCAGAGAAGCTGAAAACCAGTTGGAAAAAGTAAGGATAGAATCAGAGTTAGAAGTGCTGAAGCTGCCAGGGTGGAAGCAGAGATAATAGAAAATGCTGAAGAAATGCATGTTCTGGTTGACGTAAAATCTACTTCAGAAAAGATCAGATTGGAATGCACAAGCGACTATGTCCGATCTCAAATGGACTTGAAGATTTTTTCTTCCTCTCCATACTTATATGCTAACATCCCATTTCATGAGGAGTCTCAGAGAGGTCCAATTGCATCACATCCATCCGAGGAAGACAATTTACCCTAGCAACTCCGCGATGAATTCAAGAATGAAAGGGCTGATGACAAATACTTGTCGACACCAAACTTACCAGATTTGGCGAGAAGAGAGACAAAGGCTGAATTCAGAACAGCAAATTCCATAACAAATGTACACCCTCAGTCATATACCTGCCGACATATTCCCCCAGCCAGCATGCCACTTGCAGTTGAACCCATGGCACAGTATTTAGCACGACGAGATCTCGTCACTTCAGGACTATACCTGTTCGACGATAAACCTGAAAATTACTGTGCATGGTACTCCACATTCTCCAACGCTATCCACTGAGTCCAGCTTGGAGCAACCCAAGAGTTGGATCTTATGGCAAAATGACTGGGAAAAGAATCATGCGAACAGGTGAGACTCATACATTCAGTGTACGTTAACAACCCCAAGCTAGCCTTTCGCAAAGCATGGAAGAGACTTCGGGAGTGCTATGCAGCCCCTGAAATTATTGAATCTGCACTATTCCGACATCTGGAAAATTTTCCTAAGGTGTCAGCCAAGGACCACACTAAGTTAAGAGAGCTTGGAGATCTACTCATGGAGATTCAAGGCACCAAAGAAGATGGCTATTTAACTGGTCTAATATACCTAGATACTTCATACGGGATTAGACAAATCGTGGAGAAACTTCCATTTGGGCTGCAGGAAAGGTGGGTGTCTGTTGCCTCAGAGTACAAGGAAGAGAATGATGGTCGATTTCCTCCTTTTGAGTATTTCACTAGGTTTGTGTGCAAGGAGGTGAAGAAGCGAAACAACCCTAGCTTCATGAGTTCAGGTAGCAGTACAATTTACACCAAGCCAGTTAAATCCACTTCGAATAATTTCAACATTAATAAACCTGTCTCAGTGCTTAAGACCGAAGCCTTTACAACTAACAATGACCCTAACAAGAATTGTCCATTGCATAACAAACCCCACTCCCTCAAAAAATGCAGAACGTTTAGGAAAAAAACCCTTGAAGAGAGGATGGCCCTTCTCAAGGAGAAAAAAATACGTTTTAAATGCTGTTCCTCTACCTCTCACATTGCTAGAGAGCGTACAATCCCCGTGAAGTGCTCAGAATGTAATAGCACTAATCACGATGGGGCCATGCATCCCAGCCCGTTACCACAAACCGACAAAGCTCCTTCACCCTCACAACAGGACGGCGGGGAGGGAGAGGTTCACTCCAGTACAACTGTTGTCAGCTCAAACTGCACAGAAGTTTGTGGTTAAGGTCAGTCAAGCCGTTCTTGTTCAAAGATCTGCCTCACTAAGGTGTACCCTAAGGGAGCCAAAGACAAGGCCATCAAAGCCTACGTAATTCTGGATGATCAGAGCAATTGCTCACTAGTCAGACCAGAGTTCTGTGACTTGTTCAACATTGAGAGTAATCAGTTCCCATACTACCTTAGAACTTGCACAGGCAGCGTGGAAACTTATGGAAGGAAGGCAGAAGGCTTCCAGCTCGAGTCGCTGGATGGTACAGTTGTCATCTGTCTGCCTCCACTCTTAGAGTGCAATGAAATTTTGAATAACCACACTGAGATCCCGACGCCAAGTGCAGTGCTACACCAGCCACATCTCCACCACATCGCCAAGCACATCCCAGAAGTGGATCCAAAAGCAGAAATACTCCTGCTACTAGGAAGAGATGTTCTCCAGGTGCACAAGGTCAGGCAGCAGGTCGATGGACCTCACGACGCCCCCTTTGTGCAACGCCTGGATCTGGGCTGGGTGGTGATAGGAGAGGTCTTCCTTGGCAATGTACACAAACCGACAGTTAACACACTCAAGACCAATGTGCTAGAGAGTGGCCGCCATTCAATTTTTCAACCATGCACAAGTTTCATGTGTATCAAGGAAGCACGACAAGGCTTTAACAAATGTAAAGTAACCAACAAGACGTTGGGTCAGTCAGTCTTCGCTCAAACTGAGCATGATAATAAACTTGCTCCATCAGCTCAAGACGCCATTTTCTTAAAAACAAAGGACACCGAGGTCTTCAGAGACGAAGCAAATAATTGGGTCGCCCCACTACCTTTCAGAGAACCATGCCAGCGCTTGCCAAACAACAAAGAGCAGGCAGTCAAGCGGTTCACGTCCTTGCAAAAAACTCTGAAAAGGAATCCTGAGATGCAGCAACAATACGTAGCATTCATGGAGAAGATCTTCGCTAATGGACATGCTGAAGTAGCACCGCCACTGAGGGAAGGCGAGGAGTGCTGGTACCTTCCAACGTTTTGGGTTTACCACCCACAAAAGCCCAATCAGATCAGGGAATAATATCATCTGCATTGGAGGCCGGTTAATACACTCTCACCTTCCAGCTGAAGAAAAGAGCCCAGTAATCCTGCCCAAAGACAGCCATGTGTCCTTACTGCTCACTCGCCATCACCATGAACAGGTAAAGCATCGGGGCCGTCACCTGATGGAAGGAGCAATAAGGGCAGCGGTACTGTGGATCTTGGGAGGTAACACACTGATCAATTCAGTACTTCACAAATGTGTAACCTGCAGGAAACTGCGAGGGAAGATGGAAGCTCAACATATAGCGGACCTCCCACCAGAACGCCTCGAAGCCTGCCCTCCTTTTACATATGTGGGGCTGGATGTATTTGGTTCCTGGACTATCACTACGAGATGCACCAGAGGAGGACAAGCAGAGAGCAAACAGTGGGCCATCATGTTTAGCTGCATGAGTTCAAGAGTGGTACACATTGAGGTAATTGAATCTTTGGATACATCCAGCTGTATTAACGCTCTCAGGCACTTCTTTGCGCTAAGAGGCCCTGAAAAACAGTTAAGGTCTGATTGCGGCACGATCTTTGTTGGAGCATCAAAGGAGCTGGGGATGGACAAAACGGTTCAAAAGTACCTCAGTCAGCAGGGATGCAACTGGGAGTTCAACACACCACACGCCTCTCACATGGGAGGCTCATGGGAGCGGATGATTGGTATCGCCAGAAGAATTCTTGATTCAATGTTTCTGCAGCAACACACCCGATTGACCGACGAGGAACTGTGCACACTAATGGCAGAGGTCACAGACATTATAAATGCACGACCACTCCTACCTGAGTCTTCTGACCCAGAAAACCACTTCATACTCTCGCCATCAATGCTCCTTACCCTCCACCAGGGGACTTCTGTGATAAGGATTTGTACATAAAGCAATGGAAACAGGTCTCGGCTCTGGCAAATCGGTTCCGGTCTCGTTGGAAACATGAATATCTACCTTTGTTGCAACACAGACAAAAGTGGACAGAACCCTGCCGGAATCTTCAAGTTGGAGATTTAGTCCTGCTCAGGGACAAGCAAATCGCCTGCAACAGCTGGCCAATGGCCAGAATCACTGCCACATTCCCTAGTAGGGATGGACATGTCAGGAAGGTTGAGTTGAAAACTACCGACCAAGGTGATGTGAAAATATACCAAAGGCCAGTTACAGAAGTCATTCTACTTCTACCTAAGGAATGATTTAGAGACTGAAGTTTTGTATTATGTTCATTGTGACCCTATGAAGGTCTGGCGGGGAGTGTGTTGCCTTTATGGCATTTGTTTAGTTTATTGTATTTTCGCTTTAGTAATTTGTTTGTTATCATTTTCTAGTTAAAGTTAAGATTGTTTAAAGTAAATTTGTTGTCTGTGATATATCGCAGCATGCGATGATGTCACATTCGGTTTCACCGCGTCTTGTGGGAAAATACCGGTTTGGAGAAGCGGGAAGGAGGGGGCTCACATGTGCAGGATCAGCACAAGAGAAGTTTTCTTTCTACGCACTAGAAACATCAGTGAAGCAACGCCTTTTCACCTTACATTAATGTGGAAGAGTGAACAGTAAACGGTTAATCTTACTGGGACCGCCTCATTGATTGGTGTTTAGTTCAGAGTTCTTTTACGCCTGTGCGAGAACACTACAAGGTCTAAGACTCCGACTTCTACAAAGAAGGGATCCGTATGCCTCACAACCACTGGACTAAGTGTGTAAATATAGGAAAAATAAATGTGCTAGGTTTTAACGATGTGCTACACACTGATCTAGAAATAATGACACGCTGTCTGTAAGTTGCACTCCAGACTAGTTTATTCAAACTTGGCGGCATTGGCTTTTATGCATTTCTGTTCCTGACCTCTTCAGGTGGAAATGACGTCAGAGGTGCATTACAAAAGTCTCTTCCTGCACGTTAGCTTTCTCCCTTTGCTGGTGAAGAAGAAGGCCCAGCGCCATTTTGGGGCTGGCCTCTCTTCCAATGCACGCGCCATTTTGTGAGCCAGCTTGCCCGCATAGAAAGTGGGTCGCCACAAGGTTTTCTAAAGTGGACTCCTTCTACCTTAGGCCACTTATCAATCACCCCTCGTACTTCCAGCTAGGACTTCCGTGAAGACAAGTTGCAAAAATTTAGACTTTATTTTTTCAAAGTTTTATGTTTTATTTTGTTATTGCCACAGAGGTCCCCATAGCAACAGTTCATATTTACTAATGATGAGAGGCATTAGACAGCTATTTGATGAATTTTAAAAATGTTTGAGGCTCATGGTGTTTTAACCTTAGTTGGATTCTTACTTCTTTCAAATGTAAAATGCAGAATATCTTATATGAACCCAGTCTGTAATTTTGCAAAATACTGATTTTAATTGTTTACTAAACATGTGGCTAAGAGACTGGGATAATGATGTTACCAATAGTAATTGCTATAAAATTTAACCGTAGTTTGAAATATTGACAATTCACTCTCTTTTTAGTGACCCCATGCTGCAAATGTGGCAGCTCCCTCATTTGTGCATTTTATGAGAGTTTTAAGATGTTTGAAAGAATTTAAAAATTTGCTTTCATTCAGCCAAAGAGAATCTATAAGGCATTATCAAAAGGTGTTTGGTAGAGAAGTCTAGGTACACTTTTTTCATACAGGCAATACCAAAAATTCTTCCTCTCATATTGGCTGTGGACATTGGACTAATATGAGATTTCTTGGAATAGTGAATTTACTTATGGATGGGATTAGTCCTCTATTCAATTTTGGGTTATGATAGTTGGAAACATTGAACAACCCATATAAAGATCCCATTTTATACTGCTGCTTTTCCACCAATTGACTGATAAAGATAGGGTATAAACTCCGAAAATGTAGACGGCGATACATATATAACTGTTCTGCTTTACGTGCCATTGCTTTTTTGTGGATCAGTCATGTTACATTAGTAAGATCTCTTTTATTATGGCAATGAGATTCCCATGGCTGCAGGTAGTGAGAGGAAGCAAACCTGCTATTTGAAAGGTTTTTGATATTTTTCATGTTCATGGGATATAAATTGAATTGCTTCTTCTTTCCTCTAAATGCAAAGTGCAGCATTCAGAAGGTTTGATTTTTACCTGCTGCTTGGGGTTTTGCAGCATAACGACTATAGGAAGTAAGATTATGTGTAAAATCAACTCGAGTTAATTGGGACACAACAGAAACCATACATCTTGGTACAATTAAGTGGCAGCCCCAATTAGCTGAAGTTTCACGGAAATAGTTTAAAAGGCATATAAAAGATATACTAAGTAACAAATTATGTATTTAAATGAAATAAAGATCAAATTAGAACACTATTAATAGTATACAGTATTAGTTCCTAATATTACTATCAGTTGAATATTAGTTCCTAATAGTTATTGACCGAGGAATTCATCCAGTTTATACAAGGAACAAAATCAATGCAGAAACATAGAGCAGATAATGGACTGCTTTCATACAATGCTATTGACGATTGTATCCGCCAAATTTTCATTTTCATTGTAGCATTCAAAATAGTCATCAATACCTTCAAATTATTTGTAGTTCCAAAATTGCTGAGGTAGTCAAATCATTTGATTTTCACACCCAACCATTTCTGGCTTCTCCAAGCTTGCTCACTTGAAACTACAGAGAGCAATACAGTATGGAATTGTCTTTTTGCTTATTTCTCAGCAACCATCAGTGACAAAGGTCACTGCTTTTTGAACACAAACACACTCAGATGATACTATTTAAAAACTGTTCACCCTAAATATGGTGTAGCATCTAACAGCCACACAAGTGTACTTAACCAACACTTATTAGAAACAGTTGGGCAACAGGTCCTACCCAAATTCAGTGGCATTGTGCTTCAAATAAACAAAGGGAATTCCGGCAAATTTCTAGATTAGTTTTTGTTCTTTTAGAGTTGTCCCAAATAAGTGGCCACCCCAATTAACTAATGGCCCAATTAACTGGAATCCACTGTAGTTGAATAATATACTATATATATATCAAAAGGTTTTGAGCAACATCTTTCAACCTACTAAAGAAACAATTTTGTTAGGAATAATGACATCAAAGGTTATTTCCCTTTTGTTCCAATTTCTCAAAATACCCATTTCAATTCCTAATTTCAGTATACAGTGATCATCAATATCCCTAAATGCCAATTTCCATCTCGAATATGGGAATCTTATATCCAGAATAAAGACCCCCATATTTCTAACATTAATTCCTTATGGCCAGTTTGTAAACTGGGCTTTGTTCTCTTTCCTGTAGCAATTCCAAAGGAAATAAAATATAATCTTAAAACAGTAATATGAAGAAACAAAATCCATGCATGTAATTTTCTTCCTTCAGAACCTTTGTAAATGGCTGAAAAACATGGAACAAATGGTTTGATTTCTTCAGGGGAAACCTTTTAACACATTTTCCAAAGGAATAAAGAAAAGAACCCATTCTAGCATTCTCAGCCACAACAACTTCAAACTCTACTTCTGATCACTTTTGCAAATATGAGAATTGGATAAGCAGCAGAGAAGTTGCCATATGTTTGAATTGTGGGCAATGCTTCAATATTTCTTATGGAAGCATCAAGGCTAGCTGTTCATTTGCAAGTTTAAAGGCCTTTGTTAGGTCACCTCTGCTATTGGCTCTGAGATTCTTGTTCTTCCTTCCAACAACTTCAAATCTGACTTGGAAAAAAATGTGTGTAGAAATGATTATCTAAAAAAAGATTTGAAAACATGGAATTGGTAAGAGTACATAAAGTGCAAGTGAAGTAAGTATCCAGCAATACATCAAGTGTTGTCATTTACTATGTAATTCTCCAAGTTGTTCAATCCTGGAGTCATAGAAAAATACCACACAGAAACAAGCCCTTCAGCCCATCTAGTCCATGCTGAACCATTTAATTGCCTACTACTATTGACCTGCACTGGGTCCATAGGCCTCCATACCACTACTATCCATGAACCTATCCAAACTTCTCTTAAGCATTGAAATTTGGCTTGTGGGCACCACTTGTGCTAGTAGCTCATTCCACAATCTCACAATCCACTGAGTGAAGAAGCTTCCACTAATGCTCCACTTAAACTTTTCATCTTTCTCCTGTAAAACATGATCTCTGGTTGTAGTGCCACCCAGCCTCAGTGCATGCCTATTTGCATTTACCCTATCCATAACCCTCATCATTCTGTATACCTCGATCAATTCTCCTCTCAATCTTCCACATTCTAAGGAATAATAACCTAACCTATTCAATCTTTCCTTATAACTCAGACCCTCCAGACCTGGCAACGTCATTGTAAATTTTCTCTGTACTGTTTCAATGGTTCAATGGTTCTATTTGATATCGGAGAATGTATACTTATACTATCTGAAATTCTTATTCTTCACAGACATCCATGAAAACAGAAGACAACCCCAAAGAATGAATAACAGAAAAATGCTGAACCTCCAATGCCCGCTCTTCCACTTCTCGTTCACAAACAGCAGCAAAGCATCAAATCTCCTCCCTCCCTTCCCTCATTTATTTCAGCAGGAAGCATCAGCACCCACCTCCTACCAAGTAAGCAATAATGAAGCCAATAAAGAGAGACTATAATCTGTACCCAACAAACCTATTGTTCACCTGCCACAGTGTCTCCCTCTCTCACTAACGAGGGACAAGGAGATGTCTCCACCACAAGAGAGGAGACCAACAATACGATCGCTACTACAATGTTACTCTCTGCCACGCCACTTTTATTCAGAGTTTCTCTGACTCGAGAATCAGCAGCAAGCTCACCGCTGCCATCGAGAGAGAGAAAGAGCAATGGCTTGAGTACACAGCTATCTGATGGTCGATCCCCTTTTGGCTAAGTTCCATTTTTCTCGAGAGGCCTCAAGTGCACAGGTACTATCTTGATAGAAACAGAGCACCACCCTAAAGTCTGAATCTTTAGAACTGTGAAATTAGTTATGGACTTTCATTGTGAAAGCATGTTTATTTGGGATATAGATTTATGAAAGGAAATTGAATGTTTTGTACATATACAGCTTTATGTTGCGTTAATCTAAAGGGGGAGGAAGTGTAATATATGGATCTATTTCTTTTAGAGCAATGCCCCCCCCTCAGTACTACATATTAACCTGTTGTCTACATGTGTGGATTAATCTGTGTCTACACATGCGTACTGATCTGTTGTTTATGTTCTCTCTCCCTCTCCCTCTCCCTCTCTGTCTCTCTCTCTGCAATGGGAATACACCAGTTAAAGCCATCTCTCACATGTGTTCATTTATTTAGTTGATATGTTGCTGTGCACAGACATAGCTGTGTGCAGAAGAGCGTCTCTGAACCTTGAACTGGATAGGTAACAGCACCTGAAGATCGCAGACATACAGTCAGTGCCTGCGTTATTAGGTACTGTGCAAGCATGAGGTTCCTGTTTCCTCCCATCTCCCTCCTAAAGCCTGAATGTAATTGTGGCCACTGTGTGCACATCATTCCTTAGGGGCGGAGATAGGACTTGCACATAACATTCGCAACGTTGTCTCACCACAACTCCATTTTACTTATAGCAAGCTATTTCTACTCTTGTTTTCAAATCTTCTTGTAATAAAAATCAACAGAGAAACTGGCTTCCTAATTACTTTTTCACCAGTGTATTATGTTACAATAATTCCGGTACAGAGGCATTCACATCCTTCTGGTCATTAGCACCTTCAGTCTCTTGCCATTTAAAACAAAATATCCTGCTTTGCTATTCATTTTCAGCTATAGATTACTTCAGACTTTTCCCATACATTATAATTCATCTTTTATGTCCTTGCCAATTTACTTTAAGTATCTATGATGCCCTTCTGAATATTCCTTAGAGTCCACTTCCTAGCTTCCTTTTATCTGCAAAAGAAAGAACATATTACACAGAGTCTCTCATGAAAATTATTGATATGGATTGTGATAGATGAGGCCCCCAATATCAATTCCTGCGGCATTAGGATCATTACCACCCAGGCTTAAATTGACACATTTATTCCTTCTTCCAATCTTCGAATAACTAGCTCATAATCCACAACTGTATGTTACCTCCACTTGTTTTAATTTTCTGTGGTATTCGCCCATGTGGCATTTTATCTGTCATTAGACTATAAGACTAGATAACACAGCAGTTAAATTTTGCACAATGCCTCCATCCCCTCCCTTTTGTAGCCACTGTATGATATGACTAAATCACAAGGTTAGGTGACAGGAATTTAATTGAAGATGGGTGTTACTTAACTCTTGTCATCGACAAGGAGCCACATAACAGAGAAGCAGTCCTTTCAGACTCTTAAGTCTGCACCAACAAACAACTTGACTGCCTTCAAATAGAGCTTTCAATGATTGCATCCTCCAACTCTTCATTTTCATTGTAACATTCAAGGTGATTATCAATACCTCAAATTTTTCGTAGTACCTAACTTGGTGAAGTAGTGAAATTGTTTCATTTTCACTCAGCCATTTCTGGCATCTCCAAGCCTGAATGCTTGAAATCACAGTGAGCAAAACAGTTCTGAATGATCTTACTGTTTATTACTTACCATTTATCAGTGACAAAAATCACTGCTCTTTGAACACAAACACGTAAGTGATGCTACTTAAGCACAGTTCGCTCTAAACATAGTTATCTCTAACAGCCACACAGCATGCACGTGACTGACGCTATTTAGAAAATGTTCCACAACAGTCTCCTGCCCCAATTAAGTGACACAGTATTCCAATCAGTTTTTCCTCTTTAAGAGTTGTCCCAAATAAGTGGCTGCCCCAATTAACTGATGGCCCAATTAACTGGAATCCATTGAATTTCATTATATTCACTCCACAAATTCTACTACTAACCTCTACATGAGGAATGTTGTAAGATGCCTAATTAATCCACCAACCAGCATTTGTTTGAGATGTGGGAGGAAACTGGAGCACCTAGAAGAAAGCCAGTTTGTCACACAGTGAGGATTTACAAATTCCATACACGCAACACTGGAGGTGTGCTGAAAGAATGAAGAAACATCTTTGTCAGCTGTGCCACTGTAACATATAGTTGCTTCTCATGAAGGTTGTGAGCTCATATCTGAATCTTATTTCTATTTTACATCAGGCAGACATGAGGCAATTGCCTCAAAATTATGTTCACCACTTCCGATGTTGTGAGGGGAGAAAGGTCATTAAGTAAGGTAATCATTCTGTCCTATGTGCAATTCGTCAAGGCACCTTCAGCAGAACAACTAATGTTGAGCCTCCATAAGTGAGAAGTTCCAGTCTCTCTCTTTCTCTCTCTCTCTCTCTCTCTCACACACACACACACACATACACACACACACACACACACACACACACACACACACACACACACACACACGCAGTTTTGCCACTGAACAGTCAAATTCCTGGGATTCTCTTTCAAACTGTGGGAGCATATTCACAAAATTGTGAAAAATAAGACCCTTTCCCTTTCTTTTTGAGAGTGGCTGAGGTTGTAAAATATACACGAATCTTCCCAGCACATCCTACATTCAATATAAAAATCTTTATTTCCTCTGATATTGAAAACCTACATGATTGTTCCTTTTCGATTTCCAATTTATTCAAAGCTTAAGTCCTTCAAAATTAATCAATTTTTGCATTTATTTTTCTAAGAAGTAAATGCAATAATTTAAATTTTTTTCTTTAAGTCTGAAAGTCTAAGGTTCAAAGATTAATTTTATTGTCAGTGTATGCATGTACAATACAACTCTTATATTCATCTTCTCCAGATTACATTGAAATATAGAAAGACCATAGGTGTGGTTGAAAGAAAAGACATCAAATTCCAACCCCCACACATAAAAAGAGAAAGTAACAAAACTTGCAAACCCCAAAATCCCCCACCACCTCCATCACAGAAAAAAAAACAGCAGCAATTGCAGCAAATCCTCAACCCCCTTCCCTGCAGGAAAAAAAAGTGTCAATAACAACAAATCCCAAACACCCTCCCCTGCAGAAAAAAAATCAACATTCACAATCCCCAACCCTGTTGCTTGAAGTAAAGAACAGTGACAATAGCATCCTAATCTCCCACCTCCCCACCACACACAAAAAAATTAACCCACCAGCTAATCAGCCACAAGAAAGAAAACTCCAAAATTCTGAAGGAGAACAATATAAAGTTCAGTCCAATAATCACATAAATCTCAGAATATCAAGAAGTCCGTTCCATCAGTATACAAAGAGAGTGACCACATGAACTCGGGCCTTCTGTGAAGAGAGACTGTCACGTTGGGTCCAAATGCTGGTGACCCAGCTGCTGACTGTCATTGCCCTAGTGGCTTCCATTGGGAGTGATTGCTGACCACTTCCACAGTCACCTCAAAGCTTCAATCTTCCTCGTTGCCTTGAGGTGGTGTCTTTCAAGACCCCTCGTCCCGTCTCTGGTCACAAGTCAGCTCATGTTCTCTGTCCTTTATGGTTCCCCATCTCTGAGTATCTCTGCCAGGCAGCTCACCAGATAGTGTAGAGTGCTAAATCACTTGATAGAGTGCCACACTGCACATCACAAGCTCCAAAGGTTCCTGTAACATATCAAGACAAAACAAAACAGACAAGCAGAAGGCAAAGAAAAAGTGAAATGATTGAAGAGATTGGGAATCTGGAAGATATCACCCAATGAATTGTTCTCTCGTGCCATCTTGACCAGAAGTCTTTTGTTGTTTCTTAGTAGAACCATTCCAATGCATACCTATTTATCTGAAAGAAAAATGTTTACAATACAGTGCTCTCAAGTTAGCTGTACAAAAAAGATATGAATGATTAAAATAATGTTGGGTCTTATTCCTGTAGGAATCTATTAATTAGCACTGCTTATTATAGGGTTGCATGCACTGGAAACTTAATGAACAAAAATTTAGATATTATTCTGGATAAGTGTTCAACATCTAACCCTAACAATGACTAACTATGTGCTATCTCATAATTCATATCGATTTTCATCTGCCCTGACTGTTAGTACTGTCTCATTTATAGACATTGCTTACATTTTGAATATAGCCAACTTGACAAGCTGCAGTGGATTTAGACTGAATTATCACTGTACTGGCAATACAAATACTGCTATAATGTGACATGTCTCTACAGAGATATAGAAAATTTCTCATTCAGAACAGGACTACTTCATGGGTTGTAAACTTGTTTTTATTTTGGTACACCAGAGCATCATCAGGGGATCTAATAGTTGGTGACTCATTAGTCCTCTTTGCTGCTGCCGCTTGTAGGTTGTCATTATTATTGTTATTAGAAGTCTGCAAACCAAACAGCCAGAGAAATTAAAACAAATCACTGCAGAAGCTGCAAGTCAGAAATAACGGCAGAAAATGCTGGAAACACTCAATAGGTGAAGTGGAGTCTGTGCAGAGTTAAGTCAAATTAATGCTTTGGAGCACGGATTCTTCAGCAGAATTTATTTATTTATTGATTGATTGATTTATTAAGCAATGCAGCACAGAGTCTAGAATGCAAGTCTAACTTGCTATTTACTTTCAGCGAAGTACACATGTATGACATGGTGGCGTGGTAATGCACGCCAGTGATGTACTTTTCAATAATGTGTAATCAAACAATATATTTCCAATATTCCTCAAATATTTCTGAAATATTAAATAGACAACATCCACGGATGCTGTTTGACCTGCTGAGTACTTTCAATATTTTCCATTTTTATTCCAAATAGCCAGAGGCTTATACCACAACATTTGATTGACATGCAAGAGTTGTTGTATTAATACCCACACCAATGTCATGCTTTTTATGATAAGAAGCAATGTTATTGCTCATTTTGTTTGTACAAATTTAATACAAAAGAATATATTATATTAACAAGCAAACACAAGGAAATCTGCAGATGCTGGAAATTCAAACAACAACACACACAAAATGCTGGTGGAACACAGCAGGCCAGGCAGCATCTATAGGGAGAAATGCTGTCGACGTTTCGGGCCGAGACCCTTCACCAGGACTAACTGAAAGGCAAGATACTAAGAGATTTGAAAGTAGTGGGGGGAGGGGGAAATGCGAAATGATAGGAGAAGACCGGAGGGGGTGGGATGAAGCTAAGAACTGGAAAGGTGATTGGCGAAAGTGATACAGAGCTGGAGAAGGGAAAGAATCATGGGACGGGAGGCCTCAAGAGAAAGAAAGGAGGTGGGGGGAGCAGCAGAGGGAGATGGAGAACAGGCAAACAACTAAATATGTCAGGGATGGGGTAAGAAGGGGAGGATTACTTACTATCTTTCCTTTCAGATAGTCCTGACGAAGGGTCTCGGCCCGAAATGTCAACAGCGCTTCTCCCTATTGATGCTGCCTGGCCTGCTGTGTTCTACCAGCATTTTGTGTGCATTATATTAACAATTTAATATTGCAGGAATGAGTAGCGATTTACAATGCATTTGAAGCAAGCATACTACTTGCTCATTAAACCCCTTCACCAGATGAAGAAGCATCTATAAAAAGACAAAAAAAAGTTCATACTTTAGGTCCTGGACCCTTCATCAGAACTTCTGGCCTGCTAAGATTCTCCAACAGTATTGTTTTATCTTATGCTACAAAGTGTAAACAAAAAAAACATGCTTGAGCGGAAACTGTCACAACCACAGATTCAGCAGCGCATCAAATTCGGCAATTGCGCTTGTGAATATGCACACATCAGCTAGTTATTACTTCATAGTGATAGTATTTTACTCCATTCATTCTGTCATAGTATTTATTGAGACTTAGACATGGAAATAGCCACGCTTTGTTACCTCCATTCCACCTTGCCTGAGAAATTGGACTGTCGAGTCAACTGACGGTGAAGACAAGTGGTAATCATTTTATTCTTAGTTGTTCTTTTCAGCTGCATTGTAGGCTTTGTTTTCCATTTAAGTGTTTTAGTCAATGACCCTGTTTGGCCTAGTGTTTATTGTTTTCATTTTCCCTTTAACATTGTTTGCATTAAAGTCTGTGAAATATCGACTGGCCTCAGGGTCTCTCACTTTGCTCCTGGGCCATATCCGGACTAAGGTGACAGAAACATAGTTTAAGGTATTTCAGTGGGAAGATCAGATCTTTTTTTGTAGAATGTATTTTATTCTCCTTGGGAATAAGCAGGAGAATAATGTACACACAGAGAAATTTATTCTGGAATGCCTTGTAATTTAGCTTCAACATATTCCAGAAGGATAGAAAAAAGAAGCAACAGTGGGAAAGAATTAGCATTGTTGGTTAAAGAGTATTAAATTTAGTGAAGAGGGATTATGTATTGGAAGGTCCAATGTTAGTTTTGTCACAAGTAAGGTGCAGAGGACAAACTATTATGTGGTTCAGTGCATTTTATATGCAGTAAGCAGAAGGAAGAAGATGGGAAAATAAACATACTGACAAAATACAAGAAGATATTAGAACTGCAGAGCAATGCAAATGTAACAAATGCAATTGTGATAGAGATTAGGATTTTAATAATACAAAGGACTAATACACCCAGAAATAGAAAAGCTCTGTAAGAATCAATTAAGCAAGGAAAATGTTGAGATAATTAAATATAAATTATTCAATCATTTGAAAATACTTTAAAACCTAATAAAGAATTGAGAACTCAATTTCACAAAATAAAAATCTACAAAAAACCTTCCCCTTAAGCTATCTCTCTCCATTCAAATGACTGGTTTCAATATTCTTGCACCAAGTCCAATATCCTAACATTAGAAAGAGCAGTGGGGAAATTATAGCTTCAGTTCAGACATCATGTTCAAGGGTACCATCATGGTCCATAAGTTCCTAGTTCTGGGAGGGATAGAGACTGTCTGATTGAGGTTGTATTTCCTGCATCAACATGATAAAGCAAACTTCTAGCAAAGGAATTGGGAAAAGAAGAATGATGAATCTCAGAATTTACTGGATAGGCATAGTTATATAAAATACATTTGAATAAAAATGTAAGCAAATATAAACAAGAGAAAAACTGCAGATGATGGAAATCCAAAGCAACACACACAAAATGCTAGAGGAAGTCAACAGGCCAGATAGCAACTGTGGAAAAGAATGAACAGTCGACATTTCAGGACTGGATAGGAAGGAGGGAAGTCAAAGTAAGATGGTAGGGTTTGGAGGAAGAATGCAAGGTGGGAGGTGAGAGGTGAAACTGGGAGAGGGGGAAGTGGATAGAGTAAAAGGCTGGTAAGTTGATTGGTAAAGAGATAAAGGGCTGGAAGAGAGAATAGAAGACCATGGAAGAAAGGGAAGGGGTAGGAGCACCAGAAGGAAGTGATGGGCAGGTAAAGAGACAAAGTGAAAGAGGGAAACAGGAACGGGGAATGATGAAGTTTGGGGGGTTGATCAGTTATCGGAAGTTTGAGAAATCAATGTACATGCCATCAGGTGGAGGCTACCCAGACGGAATATGAGGTGTTGTTCTTCCAACCCGAGTGTGGCTTCATCACAGTAGAAGAAAAGGCCATGGACTGATGTGTCAGAATGGGAATGGGAAGTAGAATTTAAATTGCTGCCACTGGGAGATCCTGCTTTTTCTGGCAGGTGGATCATTGGTGCTGGAAGAGGGTCACAGCTGAAGTGTCACATCACCAGGAAGGAATGTTTGGGGCCCTGAATGGTAGAGAGGGAGGAAGTATAGGGACAGGTGTGACACTTGTTCCACTTGCAAGGATAAGTGCCAGGAGAGAATCAGTAGTGAGTGACAAATGGACAAGCGAGCCATGTAGGAAAGTGGAAAATGGAAAGTGTGCTTGGTGGTGGGATCCTGTTGGTGATGGCAGAAGTTACGGAGAATTATATGCTGGCGCAAAGGATAGTGGTGTGGTAGGTGATAAACATAAGATTCTTGATATATACCATAATATACTTCCTACAGTCAGGCTGATCTCATCTGAAAGTTTTTGTAGAAAAAAATAGTAAAGAAAATGCACAAAAGAATCAAAACTAAATGAGCAGGATAACGGAGAGCCAAATTGACTCTATGATACATGAATATTAGATAAAATGTTAAATGGAGAGAGTGAATTATTTTTCCAAGACTGGGACTTCAATGGAGAAGTCAACATTTATTCTTCATTTTATAGATCCTGAGAAGTTAGTAGTGATCTACATAATAGAATGTGTGCAGCTTTTTTGGTGAACGTACTCCCAGAATACAGCAGTATTGGAAATTTTAGACGTTAAACTCACTGAAGTTAAAAGATCAGAAGTATATTTCCAAGTGAGGTGGGTGTCCGATTGGGAGGGGTACATATTTATGCTGCTTTTCTTGGGCATTTGGAAACATTGGGTTTTTGTGATGCCTTCCAACTAATCTAGGTGAATAACTGAAGTATATTCTGTGGCGAGTATATGATAGCCAATGTTGGAAGAATGAATAATTAAGATGATGGATAAGGAACTACTGTTCATGAGCTAACTAATGTGCATCACTAATAACATCTCCTCCTTGCTGACATCAACATCTCAAGGATGTGTGCTTAACCCACCGCTCAACTTCCTCTATTCTCAAGGTTGTGTAGTTAGGCACAGTTCAAACTCCATCCATAAATTTACCTATTAAATCGATGTTGTTGGCAGAATCTCAGATGGTGATGGTGAGGAGTGTAGAAGCGAGTTAAGTTGGCTGCTTTAGCATTGTCACAAGAACAATCTTACACACAGTATCAGCTGAAGAAGGAATTGTCGTGGATTTCAGGATGAAGAAATTGGGAGAACACACAGCATTTCTCCTTAAGGGGTCAGTAGTGGAAAGGGTGAGCAGCTTCAATTTGTTCGACATCAACATCTCAGGGGATCTATCCTGGGCCAAGTATATTGATACAATCATGTAGAAGGCACACTAGTGGCGATAGTTCATATAGGAGTTTGAGGAGATTCGGTTTGTCACTAAAGACTGTAGGAAATTTCTATAAATAAACTGTGGTGAGAATTCTGATAGGTCAGATCACCAGCTGATATGGAGGCTCCAATACACAGGACCGAAGAGTCTGCAGAGCATTAAAGACTCAGCCAGCTCCATTATGGTCACAGCTACCCACTATTGAGGACATCTTCAAAAGCTGGTGAAGAAGGTGGCATGCCTTCTTCTCACTACTACTATTGGAGAGGAGATACAGGAATCTGAAGATCCACACTCAATGTTTTAGGAACAGCTTCTTCCCCTCTGCCATCGGATTTATGAATTGTCCATGCACCCATGAACACTATCTTGCGACACTATGCATTTATTTATTTATATTGTAACTTGCAGA
The DNA here is from genome assembly GCF_030144855.1 of Hypanus sabinus. Classification (NCBI taxonomy): domain Eukaryota; kingdom Metazoa; phylum Chordata; class Chondrichthyes; order Myliobatiformes; family Dasyatidae; genus Hypanus; species Hypanus sabinus. The sequence goes on along the minus strand of NC_082710.1, from coordinate 126,880,647 downwards.
AATTTTTGTTCTATGTCTTCATTGTCCTGCTGCTGCAAAACAGCAAATTCCACAACATATCCCAGTGACAATAAGCTTGATTCTGATTCTGCTTTGCCCTAGATTGTGTTGAACTTCTTGAGTGTGTATTTGCCAAATGGATGGTATTGCAGCACATTACTGACTTGGAACTTGGATGATAGAAAAAAATTAAGAGGTCAGGAAGTGATGGTTACTCATTGTAAGATACTTCCCCAATCACTGACCCTCTCGTTGCCACATAGAATATTTATGTGTCTGGCCATTTGAGAATTTAGTTGATGGTAACCCTCCTGGACATTGATGATAGGGAACAGAGTAGTTATGGTCTTTGTGAAGAAATTACCTGTAGTTTTGTTGGTTATTAGTTTGCCTGTAGTACAATGACAGAACTTTAGAATTAAACTATTAATTGTAAAACATGAGGGATCTTCTTAGGCTTTAAAAGATTTAATTAAAATGGCATTTTTGCTTCTATGAAATATATGGTGAACCTATTAAGCATTGCCTCACCCAACTAAACCACACCCTAAAGTAACTATGAGAACTGAAGTTAAATGGACTGAAACAATGTGAGCAAAACATTGTTTTATTGGAAGTCATCATTAAGTAAACATGATGGTTTTATTTTCTTGAATTGAAATATGGGATTGTAAGTGTTTTCTTTTAATTATATTTTGGCATTTTGTCCCATTTTGCTATAATTCCCAAGGAATAGTTGTTATTGATTCAACATCCCGTGACAGCCCATAATTTAGCTTTTAATTTCCTATAACATCGGACTTACATTACATAGATGAATCTGTATTGGTTTTCCTTTATTGTGTAATGTAAATTGGTTCAATATTCAATCTTATAATGAAGAATCAGAGATAGCTTGTTTCTGTCTCCAGATTTTGATCACCAATTTGGTAAATGCAACATCCTTTTTTTTTATAAGGAGAAAGAATTATCATTATCCCTGTAATGAAGGTAATACACTCTCTGCTGTTTAATTCTAGAGGCAGATACCCTCCATTTGCTGATGATTATCTGGGTGGCTTTTGACAGGCTGTCTTGATATTCACAGTTAGTTACTTAGTCCTGCAACAGACTATTTCAACCTTATATTTAAAGTGCCCGACCAAACAATTCTTCTATAGAGATTTAAATTTGCACATACTTTCAGTCAGCAAATCTTAGAGCATCCTTGTGACCATCTACTTTGGATAAAGAGCGGATTAGTTTCTGCTTCTGGGGGAGATCGGACAGACAGACAAGAACTAAATTTGCAGAAGCTGGATGTATGTATGTATCTTAACTTATTCTCCATAACTTTGATGGATAAACATTAACTAATATCAGCTCAAATGAATAAAAAAGTCATTGATAATTTGTTGACTTCTGAGTGAAAGCTTTAATTATGTCTTCTGAATGGATCCATTTAGAATCTGCCATTGGTGATGTTATGTGTTCATTAGGCCTTCTTCATAAATTTTCTTCAGGGGTTTTCCTTTCAAATAATCAAGGATGCAAAATATTATACTTTTAACAAATAAATTAAAAATCCAGATTTTAAATCTTAACTCTTCAGTAAGAGTCATCTAGTCTTAAGAAGAAGTAGATATTGTTATATTTGTTCTTAATAAAGCCAGGATTGACAGTAAGAACATTTTACGATGTAACACTGTCCAGGTTTGAACATGTGGAATCCATCACCAACAAAGCTTTCAGTTCCGGGAGAACCACCCATATTGCCCACTGGGAAATGACGTTCTTTATTATGTGCAGATATAATAACGTGCCTTCCCCCTTTTAAAGAAGAAAGCACAATACTAATCCTCATAAACCTGCAAGGAACAATAATCCTTTCCAACAAATATATATATATTCTGTAGCAGTACCCTTTTTACTCATCAACTTTCAATCTGTCTCTGAAATGGTTTAATGATCCCTTTTAGTCTGTGGTATGTTCCATAGGTGTATCGCTTGCATTTGATGCATTAATATCAGTCCTTCTGAGAATGCTAATCAACAAATTAGTTTCTTACATCTGATAGCCCCTTTAGTCTACTGCCAAGTGATGTGTCACAGCTGTGGGTTGGAGCTTATGGTTATAGATCCACACGGTTTCTGCTCCATCTGGTAGGAATGTGGACTACCTTCCTCTCGCACATTTCCTTGCATGGACCATGTGCCAGAATCGTGATCTCAGATTCACACTTGATCTCCAGACTTTGGGACCAGTAGGCTTTTCACAGTATTGTCATGATATTGCTTCTGTTTTCCTTTCCCGTTCACTTTTGCCAATTTTACCTTGTGTGCTCCTTTAGGTGTTAACAGGTTTTCATGGAATGCTTTGTATATTCTTTTAACCATCAGCATTTGAGCTGCTGGAAGGCTATTTCTGCAATGGCACCCTTCTCTTAATCATCAGATAATTGTGGAAATCCTCTCATACATCTCGTCCTTCTTCATGAGGCCCTTCACTACCTTAATCGAACTCTCTGTTAGGCCATTAGGTTTTGGGTGACGTGGGCATGAAGTTATTTGTCAAAATCCCCGATCATTGCAGAACACTCAAATTCACAGCATAAAAATTGTGGACCATTGATACCACTTCAATTGGATCTCCATGCCTCACAAACACAGTTTTTCAGGAACGTAGTGACTGCTTTACTGAATGTTGATTGTAGTGTCACAACCTCTGGCTAATTGGAAAAGTAGTCTGTTCCAACAATATGACTCTTTACATTACAATCAATCATAACCACTTCAAATTTGAAGTAGAGCCTGTCTGGTACAGGGTGCAGTGTAAACTATTCTCCTTGGTGCTTTGTTCAGTAGTTAAGATATATTTCACTCAAAGCAGTGGCCTGGATGATATCTTGGCTTATTCTTAACCAGTATATCACTTCATAAGTTCTACATTTACATATTCCCTCATCAAGATGTCCTTCATGCATCTTCTGGGGCATCTTTTAATATAGCAACAAGGGAATCACAAACCAGTTCCCTTTGAAGACTGTATCTTCCACTACTGACAGGTCAGCTCTGCCTGCCAATAACCCGAATGCACACTGGACAGTTACACATTACTGCTGGCTATCCTTTCCATTTTCTACCTTTTTACTTTGATTGTTTTATCAGTCTCTGCTGCTTTCCTAATCTTCTCTGCTCAATTAGGAGATATTGTAATGGAGGTGACAATCATGTCAATATAGGCCTGTATATTGGCATTAATCTGTTGGTCACATTTTTTTTCTTGTTAACTGCTCTTGACAGTGCATCAGCTGAAAACATACATTTACCCAGTGTGTAGATCAGCTTCACATCATATTTCTGCAGCCTTATCAAGATGTACTGTATCCTCATGGGAGAGTCATTCAGCAAGCCAGGCGGTATCTATGGAAGAGTACAGTTGACATTTTGGGCTGAAACCCTTCAGCAGGACTGGAGAAAAAAAGATGAGGAGTGGAGTTAAAAGGTGGAGGGAGGGGAGGAAGAAATGCAAGGTGATGGGTGAAACTGGGAGGGGGAGGAGTGAAGAAAAGAGCTGGGAAGTTGATTGGTGAAAGAGAAAGTGGGTATCTAATAGGAGAGGAAACAAAGCCATGGAAGAAAGAAAAGGGGAGAGGAGCACCAGAGGGAGGCGATGGGCAGGCAAGAAGTCAAGGTGAGAGAGGGGAAAGGGAATGGGAAATGGTGAAGGTGGGTGGGGGAGTGAAGCATTAAGCAAAGTTTAAGAAATCAATGGTCATGCCATCAGGTTGGTGGCGACCCATGTGTGGCCACTGGGTTTTAATTCCACATCCCTTTATCACCCAGTGTCCAACTATTTTAATACCACTTCCCATTCCCATTCCAGTTTGTCAATCCGTGACCTCCTCTACTGCCACAATGAGGTCACACTCAGGCTGGAGGAACAACACCATACATCCCATCTGGCTAGCCTCCAATCTCATGGCATGAACGTCAATATCTTGAACTTACAGTAATGCCCGTCCCTTTACAATTCCCCATTCCCTTTTCCCTCTCTCACCTTATCTCTTTACCTGCCCATCGATCACCTCCCTCTTTCTTCCATGGCCTTCTATTAGAATTCTCCTTCTCCAGCCCTGTGTCTCTGTCACCAAACAACTTCCCAGCTCTTTACTTTACCTCCCTCCCAGTTCACCTATCACTTTGTGTTTCTCCCTCCTTTGCCCCCACTTTTAACTCTGCTCCTCATCTATTTTTTTTTCTCCAGTCCTGCTGAAAGGTCTCAGCCTGAAACATCAATTGTACTCTTTTATATAGGTGCTGCCTGGCCTGCTGAGATCCTTTTGCATTTTGTGTGCATTGCTTCGATTTCCAGAATTTTCTCTTGTTTCTTTCTTGATCTGTGCATGGTTGTCTTCCACACTTGTTGAAGCCCTTGACACATAGGCCCCAGGTTGCCATGTGTCATCATGCTACTTCAGTAATACTGATCCAAGGCTATATCAGCTGAGATTCTAGTACACCTTTCTGGATCATAGAAGTCTAAATCTGGCTCTTTGTTTTGGACTCTTCAGCATCTGGAAACACTCTTCTTGCTCGTGAGACCAAAGGCACTCATTTTGTTGCTCAAGGAATGACCTACATAGTGCTGATATAGTTAACATTCGAGGGATGACTTTAGCCCGGTGAGTCACCATCCCCCAAGAAATATGTCATCTCTTCTTTGTTTTATGACCTCTCCATGTTTTCAATGGCTGAAGTCTTTCTTGTGTCAGGTTTCACTACCTCTTTAAATATGTCATCTCCTATAAAAGTCAATGTCCGAACACTAAACTCTCATTTCTCTTTATTTAATTTCAAATGGGGATCATGTCACATCAAGCACCTATCTCAGTCGTGCATCATGTTTTTCCTTGGTGTTAACCAGATTATAAAATCATCCACTATCGTCTCAACACCAGGTATGCCTTCAAAGATCAAGTGGATGGTTTTATGGTAGACTTCTGGTGTGGACAGGATCCATATGGCAGCTGAAGAAAGTGATATCTTCCCTGTCGTGTCTCTAAAGTACACAGTCTTGACCTTGCCTCGTCAAGCTTCATCTGCCAAAATCCAGAGGATGCATTGAGCTTGCTGAACTACTCGACACTTACTTTCCTTCTTTTTATATCTTTTTATTAATTTTAAACAAACGTAAGAGAAACATAGATACAGAGAGTTTGAGAATACATAATTAATAGGTTAAAGTATAAATACAAATAGATGATAATCCATATATAATAACCTCCCAAACTCATAGTGATTACGAAAAAAGGAGTAAATAAGGAAAAAAAACACCTAACCAACATGGGCCATTGCATTTTGTCAAATATACACAGCAGCGTCAATTACTCCGTACCTCCATCCAAGTAATTAAGGATAATAAAAGTAAGGTTTAGGAAAAGTCAGTTTAGCTCATATGAAACTGTTGAATAAATGGTCTCCAAGTTTGTTCAAATTTAATTGAAAGGTCAAAAACAACACTTCTAATTTTTTCTAAACTCAAATAAGAAATAGTTTGAGAAAACCACCGAAAGGCGCTTACAAACGGGGACATGAGCTTCTCTTGGGTTGGCAGTTTAAAATGCTCTTTCTTGATGGCTTAGACATACCTGTAATGCTCCATTTTTCTTTTGCACAATGGCCTGTGAGATCACCCAATCTGTTGGTTCTTCAATTATCTGTATGAGATTTATCCGTCCTAGTGTGCTAGTTCTTGATTAAGTTTATCTTGAGTGCAAATGGAACTTACTTGCTGCATGGACAACAGGAGCTACTGTCTCAGCTACATGAATTTTGTTTACATCAGTTAAGCATCTGAGCCCTTCTCTTCTATAAATGAACTACAGTCACCTTTGGTCTCTGATGCCACTACAAAAACTTTTTTCACCAGGTTGAGCTCTTCACATACACTCAGACCTTATATTGTCTGTACTCTCTTTCCCACAATAAGTAGCTGTGCAGTTAGGTGCTCCTGCTTGTGCTTGAATGTCATTGTACAGCCCCCTTTTACCAGAACGTTCACTCCAGAATATCATGTCACTTTTAACTTCACTGGGTGAATCTTGCTTTTTACTGGGGGTCTTGTAATCATCCATGGATAACAGATTTACCTGGGCTCTGGTGTCAAGCTTGAATAGAATTACTGTCTCATTCATAGTCAGTGAAACAAGCTATTCTGTTTTACCAGCACCAGCAGTCTGTAGAGAATCTACTTCCTTCATTTCCTCATCTACGTATACACCTTTCTATTGGGATCCCCAGTTTTGCAGTACCTTGCAAGATGACTCTTCTTCCCACAATTATTGCAGGATTTTCCATAAACATCTTTGCAACGTGAATCCCTCCACAAGTGCTGCATGTTTGAACCTACCTTCTTGCTTTGCTGTTGCTTTGGGAAATGTCTTGTGAATTGCTCCCCTTGTTCACAGCATGCACTGCTGTGTCTGACCTGTGTAGCTCTTTAGCTTGTGCTTATGTGGTCTCTGCTGCCCTACACATATTCACAGCCTTTTCTAGTATCAAATCTTTTTCACAGAGCAGTTTTCTCTAAGTTTATCATCTGAAACTTTGCAAATTATTCTGTCTCTAAATACTGAAATCTGCAAATTTACAGGACTTACTCAGCATGTGTAGCTTGGCTAAATTTTGGTGCTCTGTAAGCTGCTAAATATATTTGTATATATTGAGTCACTATTTGAAGCATTTCCAGTTAAATCTGTAGAACAAGTTTGTTGAAGTTGGAAATTAAAGTAAAATAAGTATCGACGTATTGGTAACCCATTCTATACATTGCCTGATATTCTCTTCAAAATTCAAAGTAAATTTTATTATCAAAGTACATATAGGTCACTACATACAACCCTGGAATTAATTTTCTTGCAGGCATACACAACAAATTGACAGAGTATTAACTATAACAGAATTAATGAAAGACCACCCAACTAGAGCATTCAACCAGAGTGCAGAAGACAACAAACTGTACAAATTCAAAAAGAACAAACAATACTAATTGATCAATAAGCAATAAATATTGAGAAAATGAGATGAGAAACCTTTGAAAGTGAGTCTATTGATAGTGGGAACATTTCAGTGATAGGCCAAGTAAATTTGAGTGAAGTTACCTCCTTTGGTTCAAGATGGTTGATGGGTAGTGAAACTGGTGTGAGTCCAGGGGCTCTTGTACCTTCTTTTGCATCAACATTAAATGTTAAAACAGAGTGTTGATTAGCTTCTGCTCATTTTTTGTTGCCAAAGTACAGTTTCATCACAATTGTGAGAGAGCGAGAACAAAAATCCAACGGAATTACTGAATACTTTATTTTAAATATACTGCATCATGTGATTTTGAAATTCAGCTTGCATTCTTTGTGTATAGCTAGATCAGATGTTCAGCAACTTGTGTTCAATGCTGACCTCCAGTGCTGATGATGTGGAGTCTTCACACTCTGCCTGTAGTGCCTCCTTCAGGTTTCTGGATTTTGCCCCATCTCAGAAACTTGCAGGTTTTAGGTAAACTGGCTACGGTAAATTGCTGCCAAGTTTGTTGGGAATGTAGGATTAGTGTAGGTGGGTGTTTGATGGTTGGTATAGGTTCAGAGGACCAACTTCCATGCTGTATACATTTATAAATCGTCCTTGGTTGTTTCAGTGGCTTGAAGAGAAATAACCCATTTGGCTTTCTATTCCTGTCCATGTTTCAACCAATACTTCAACTAATATGTGAGATTGTACACTCCAAAATGAACAACGCCTTCAATAAGATGTAAGATCTGCATCAGAAGGAAGAACAAGGCTTGTTATTCCCCTTTTTCTTGCAGCTCCTTTGTGCCAATTTTTCCTGCATTAATGCTTCCTTAAAATCGGTTATAACTGTACCAGATTTTGATGAATGATCACAAACATTTAACAAATTGTTAGTGTTTTATTATGAGTCAGGAAGAAATCTGAAAGAGTTGGTGAAAATACTGGATAGCATCTAAGCTCCTACCAACATCAGTAACATATAAGCTCATCCTTTTTCATTGCAGGTCAAATAAAAATAAGGCATGGGCAAGCAGAATGACTATTGTTGGAGTGGGGAGACATTTAGCTTTGGCTCAGTAAGTTTGAATGATCGCAGGCATGGGCAATGTAAGTATCTGTAAGCTTTTTCTTGCTCATTATTCAAATGTAAGAATATAGCTAGGGCAGTAAGAGTGGCTCCAGAGGCAGTGTTATGTTCTTTGTGAGAGATGTGGGAATTCTGGGAGAACTCCAGCCTCCCGGATAACCACATCTACACCAACTGCACCAAGCTGTAGCTCCTCAGAGAGCATGTTAAAGAGCTGGAGCTGCAACTCAAAGACAATCAGCTCATTCAGGAAACTGAGGAAATGATTGGTAGGAACTACAGGGAGGTACTCACTCCTAGGTTGTAGGAGAAAGGTTGATTGAGAGGGAAGAGAAATAGGTAGCCTGTACCGAGCACCTCTGTGGCTGTTCCTCTCAATAACAGGTATACAATTTTGGATACTGCTGTGGACTGTATGACCTACTGGGGGGAACCACGGTGACAGGCACTGTCTGACTCTGTGGCTCAGAAGGGAAGTGCACAGAGGAGGAATGCAGTGGTGACAGGAGATTCCATAGCCAGAGGAGTAGATAGAAGAGTCTTTGGAGGCGATAGAGCCACCCAGATGAGACATTGCCTCCTAGGTGCCAGGGTCAGAGATGCCTCAGGTCATGTACACAACATTCTAAAGGGGGAGGGGGAGCAGCTAACAGTCTTGGTGCATATTGGTAGCATAGACATAAGAAAGAGAGGAGATCCTAAAAAGAGAATTTAGAGTGCCAGGTGGAAAGCTGAAAACCACAACCTTTGGGGATACAATCTCTAGTTTGCTGTCTGTGCCATGGGACAGTAAGGGCAAAAATAGGATAATTCAGCAGATGCATGTGTGGCTGAGGATCTGGTGCAAGGGGTAGAGTTTTGGAATTATGGATCATCAGAATCTTTTCTGGGGAAGGCATGACCTGTACCAAAGGGACAGGCTACATTTGAACCCAAGGGAGACTAATATCTTTGTGAGCAGATTTGTGAGAGCTGTTGGGGAGGGTTTGAAGTAATTTGGTAAGGGAATTGGAACCTGAGTGATAGGGCTGAGGATAGAGATGATGGTTTACAAGAAGAGGTAGTGTATAGTGAAACTGTCAGGGAGGATGATAGGGAAAAGTTGCAGTCAGTGGGATGGGTTGCAGTGTAAAAGGGGGACAAATTTGAGAAGGGTGACAACTATAGCACTGAAGGTGTTCTATATGAATGAATGGAGATTGGCAGCTATGATGCTGTGGGTGTCACATAGTCAAAGCTAAAAGACAGCGTAGTTGGGAGTATAATATCCAAGGAAACACAAAATAGCAAAACAACGGCCAGGTAGTCAGAAGAGGAGTGGTTCTGATGCTAAAAATGAAATCAACTCTATAGAAAGAGGTGACATATGATCAGAAGATGTAGAACTCTTGTGAGTACAGTTAAGATACTCAAAGGGTAAAAAGACTATGATGAAAGTTATTTAGAGACCTAAGAGAGAATTTATGGTATGCCTCTGTGATCGCATTTTGGAGCAGCTTGTGCCCTGAACTGGATATGATTCAAGAGCTTAAGGTAAAGGAACCCTTAGGAAACATTGATTAGAATATGAGTGAATTCACCCTGCAATTTGAGAGGGGGAAACTAGAGTTGGATGTATTAGTATTACAGTGGAGTAAAGGAGATTACAGAGGCATGAGAGAGAAGCTGGTCAAAGTTGATTAAGTGGGGACACCAGCTGGAATGATGGCAGAGCTGCAGTGGATGGAGTTTCCTGGAGCAAATCTGAAGGCACAGAACAGATACATCCCAAAGAAAAGGAAGCATTCTGAAGACAGAATGACACAAATATGGCCGACAAGGGAAGTCAAAGCTCAGATAAAAGCAAATGAGATGGCATATAATTGAGCAAAAATTAGTGGGAAGTTAGAGAAAAAGGAATTTAAAAAAACAACAGAAGACAACAACCGAAAACTATAATAGCAAAAATATGAAGGTAGGCTAGCTAATAATATAAAAATTGTTATTAACGTTTTCAGATATACAGTATAAAGAGTAAAAGAGAGGCAAAAGTAGGGACTGGACCACTGGAAAATGATGCTGGAGAGATAGTAATGCGAGACAAGGAAATGACAAAGGAAATGAATAAGTACTTTGCATCAGTCTTCACTGTGGAAGACACTAGTAGAATGTCAGAGCTTTGAGAGGGTCAAGGGGCAGAAGTGAGTGCAGTTGCTATTACTAAAGAGAAGGTGCTTGGAAAACTGAAAAGTCTGGAGGTAGATAAGTCACCTAGACTAGATGGACTACACCCCAGGGTTCTAAAAGAGGTAGCAGAAGAGACTGTAGAGGCATTGGTAATAATTTTCCAAGAACAACTAGATTCTGGCATAGTTCCAGAAGGCTAGAAAATTGAAAATGTCAATCCAATCTTCAAGAAAGAAGGATGGCAGAAGAAAAGAAATTATAAGCCAGTAAGTCTGACATCGGTGGTTTGGAAGATGTTGGAGTCGATTGTTAAGGATGTGGTTTGGGGGTACTTGGAGGCTCATGATACATTAAGCCAAAGTCAGCATGGTTTCCTTAAGGGAAAATCATAGCTGGCAAATTTGGAATTCTTTGAAGAAATAACAAGCGGGATAAACAAAGGAGAATCTGTTGAATCCATACTTGGATTTTCGGAAGTCATTGAACAAGACAATGCACATAAGGCTACTAAAGAAGGTAAGTGACCATGGTTTTACAGGAAAGATACTAGCATGGATGGAGCATTGACTGAATAGCAGGAGACAAAAGAGTGGAAATAACGAGACCCTTTTCAGATTGGCTGCCAGTGACTAGTGGGATCTGTGTTGGGACTGCTTTTTTTTTACAAACTATGTCAATGATTTGTATGATGACTCTGATGACACCGATGATACAAAGATAGGTGGAGGGGCAGGTAGTGTTAAGCAAACAGACAGACTGAAGAAGGACTTAGACAGATTAGGAGAATGGGCAAATAGGTGGTAAATGTAATACACTATCAGAAATGTATGCTCATGATTTTGGTTGAAGGAATAAAGGTACAGACTATTTTCTAGACAAATTACATTTTCTAAAGAAAATTCAAAAAATCTGAGATGTAAGGGAAGTTAAAGTCCCCGTGCAGGATTCCCTAAAAATTAATTTGCAGGCTGAATCAGTGGTGAGGAAGGCACTGGCAATGTTAGCATTCATTTCAAGAGGACTAGAATATGAAAGCAAGGATGTAATGGTAAGGCTTTATATCACACCGTTGAGGCCTCACTTTAAGTCTTGGGCATCTTCTTTAAGAAAGAACATACTGATATTAGAGATGTTTCAAAGGGACATCCGTTTAAAACAGATATGAGAAGGAATTTCTTTAGCCAGAGGGTGGTGAATCTGTGGAATTTATTGCAACAGGTGGCGATGGAGGTCATTGAGTGTATTTAACACAGAGATTGATAGGTTATTTATTATTAGTCAGGGCATGAAAGTATATGGAGGGACAGCAGGAGAATGAGATTGAGAGGGAAAATAAATCTGCCATGATGAAATGGCAGAGCACACTTCGTAGGTTGAATGGCTTAATTCTGCTCCTCTGTCTTATGGTCCTACGGCCTTTTATATGGAAATTAGCTACTGGTTGCCTGCAGAACAGTGACTGAACTTTAAAATTAAACTACTTTTGTAAGCGGCAAGAGGATGTTCTTAAGATTTAAAGCTGTCTAATTCAATGTCGGATTTTTCACACAATAGAATATATTGTGGCACTCTGGTGGTGCGGGACATGGTTGACTGCCCACCTCAGCATTCCTAGTTGCCAGTGCTGTTTATTGTTCTTGTTTTAAAATACTTTCATGGAATTATGGTGGGATGTTCAAATTCATTAATTGTTACATTTTAGCTTGGTTATACAGTTACTCACATGTGTGTTTGTGGATCACCCAGGCTGTGTGATAATCGCCTCCCATTCTGTATGTGACTGAGCAGTTTTCTCCCCAGGTCACAGAACCCAGTCTGCATTTGTGCATGTTGCAATAAAACCAGCAGTTTATTTAAAAGAGCTACTTTTGTCTGTCATCATGGACCAAATGTTCGCCACATTAATGTCTGGAGTGGGATTAGAAATTGACAGCAGGACTAGAAAGCTACGATGTTGGATGGAGCACCTTAAGACCTGGGGAATAAGTCAAGGGACTGAGTAGTCCCTCTCCCGCACATCAGGATTAGGCTCCTGAAGATGGGACGCCGACCCAGAGGGAGGACCTGGGAACCAAGCATTGTGCCTTCCCAGGCAACCTAGACAGGATGAACATACCCTGGCTCCAGAGCCTGGGGGGACACGGCAGAGCACCCCATCCATTTCCCTCGTGGTCCGCACCAGGGAACCCAGGATTCTGCAGCCAGTTCCCTCCCATGGCCCAGGAAGCGTTTACCCTCCTCACCTTTGTAAAGGCGCTGATGCCAAAGCGCCTTTGGCAGCACGTTGGCCTGACATTGCCATCATCATTAGCTGAGCCGCTGGCAGGGGAGGAGAAGGCAGAAGCAATTTTAATCCCCCAAGGCGTTCCTGCGTCGCCTCACATGCTGCGAGCCTGGGCTTGTGTCAATGAGGCAGAGGAGCAGCCCGTGAGACAGGTCCAACCAGCGTCGTGCTGGCCCCGCGCTTTACCATGGAATAATCTCTGCTGCCAGTGTGGTGAGGGAGGCTGTGTGTCCCGGGAGTGCCCTGCACCTGCATCATGCCACAGCTCAGCACAGCCATTGGGAAACACCGAGTGGGAGCAAGTGCCTAATCCGTCCATTGTTACCTCTCCGAGTGGCCCTTTTGGGTGAAGAGCAGGGCTTATATGTGAAATGTGTGGTGGAGTTCATCAGATGCCTTGCATTGATGGACACAGGGTCAACCATCTCCATCATCCATCCAGATGCCCTTCCCAACAGGGACTAGCCATCCCCATGTGGGTGGACAACAACGGCGAGCCAGCTGACTATGGTCACCGGCAACTGTGTGGCAATGAGATGGAAGAGGTGGCCATACATTGCAGTGGAGAAAAACACAGCAGAGCATGAGGTGTGCCTCACTGAGAGTCCTGTATCATGGACCAGGACCTACTGTCCCAGTGGAGGACCCATGTGGATGTGCTGGGGGCAACACTGTACCTCGGTGCTGAAGCAGTGGCTCTCTGGCAAGGCAGCTCCAGAAGGAGGTCTCAGCCGGGGCAGCAGCAACCTCCACCTGTCTTATAGCGGCCTGCCGCACTGCAGCACACTCCGCAGCAGCCCCAAGCAACGCGGTGGAGCCAGGAGCAAGTGGTGGTGAGGTAGACCTCGCCACCATTGACCAGCAGCTTCGGACAGAGCAGGTGAACAATCCCGTATTGGCTTAGGCGAGGGGATGGCTGAGCGTGCGATTGCAGCCGGAGTGAGCAGAGGTCTCCATCTTGGATCCAGAGATCGAAGGCCTAACCTGGAGATGTGCGACAGGTTGCCGTACCAGTGGTGGCAGTTTTCCAAAGGCAATAAAAGTGCCCTCCAACTGGTGGCCCCCCGGGGGCTCTGCGCCACGGTGCTGCGGTCAGTGCATGGGCTGGTGGGGGCTGGCCATCTTGGGGTGGCAAAGACGCTGGGCAAGTGGTGCACATGCTTCTGTTGGCCTGGGTACAGGCCAGACGTGGAGCTGTTTGAGCACGGCTGCGGAGCTTGCACGTCCTGGAAGGGGCTGAAGCACCAGTCCAGGGTGCCAGTACAGCAGGACATGGTGTGGGCTCCAGTATGGGTCCACTGCCCCAGCCAGAAGAAGGGACTATTCCCCAAGCTTGCAAGATGTTGGAAGGGGCCGGGAGAAGTGCTAGCCCTTGGCTCCACTGACCCAGCGAGGCTGAAGGAAGGAAATGATGCTCTGGGTGTCCTGGCTCTTGTCGGTGGGGGTTTAGAAACACATCAAAGCACCCAATGTGGTGGGGTTGACAACCATTGGGAACTTTGGACTATATTGTGGACTTTGTGATTGGCTGACTCCTAAGATGAGGGCAGAGTGGCACTCATGGTTGACAGTCCATCCCAGCATTCCTAGTGGCCAGCACTATTTATTGTTCTTATTTTAAAATTCTTTCATGGAATTATGGTAGGGTGTTCAATTTCATTTACTGTTACATTTTAGCTTTGGTTATACTGTTATTTGCTTGAATATTTGTGAATCACCCTGTCATCGGGGTGTGTGATATTAATCTGTCCTGGATGTGTGAGACTGAGTGGGTCCTCTCCCCAGGTCATAGCGCCCAGTCTGTTTTTGTGCTTATCAGCAGTTGAGCTAAACGAGTTTCTCTCGTCATGGACTGAATATTCATTACAATATCTTCAACCTTTTGGCACTTCCTTCCCCCCAAAAATATGAAGACTAAAATTTACTGGGCTGAATACTGGTTTACTTGAGCTTTTCATTAAATAAGAACATATGTTTAGTTTTCTGCAATTAAATAATAGGATTGCAAAAGATTTTTGAATTAATATGTTGGAATTAAATACAGTAAAATCAATCAATATCAAAAGCTTTAAGTTATCATTGATTGCAATTTCATCTTTCATTTGTGAAGGATATATTGAACACTGTAAATACTGAACAGATTGGGAATGGTGATTGTTGTCTCCTGTGTATGTAGTAAAGTATGAGGTGATGGGTTGGCATAGGGACTATTTTTCACTTTACCTTACTGACACACTAAGTCACCTTCAAGGTCAGACATGCAAAATTAAGTAGCTACAGTGAAAGGCTGTGTCAACTTGCATGTGATGCAGGTTGAGATTTTTTTCTTGGTTTACAGTTGAACCAAATGTAATCCACACATGGAGTTGTTAAATATATTATACTGCAGTTGCAGTTACAATTAGCTGCTAATGAATCTAACCCTTTGCAGATGGTAGACTACTCCAGTCAGCACAGATATATGTGGAGAAAGGCATGGATCATCACAAGCTTATATTAATGATGCCTCAGTTGCTTTCCCCAAGGTTAGTCAAGGAAATCAAAGTCTGACCTTTACTACAAACTGAGGAATAAGGTACTGGTAATGACATTCAATTAATTCAAGCTAATCACCTTATTTTACAAGGAAATTCTTAGCCTTGCCTGATTTGGAATAATATAAGCTAAAGGAAATGCAGATTCCAGAAGCTTTGAGATAAACTGAATAATAATTCTTATAATTCCCAAGATTCAAGGATTCAAAGTACATTTATTATCAAAGGATGTATGCAGTATACAACCCTGACATTTATCTTCCCCACAGGCAGCCACAAAACAAAGAGAACCATGGAAACAATTCAAATAAAAATATCATATCACTCTCCCATGTGCAAAATAATGAACAAATCCTGCAAATGACAATAAAAAATATAATGAGTGATAAACACAGAATATAAAACACAAAATCTAAAAAGCCCAGGCATATTCAGGTCAGCTCAGCTCATCATCTGCAGGCTATCCCCATCAAAATCACCCAAAACAGCAACAAAAAAATGGCTGACCAGGAACCAGATACACATCATAGCGTGAGATGCATTAAGGAAATGAATGGTTTTAAATTTCAGTGCAATCATTTTGTATGTGATTGTAGTAATCATGAGCAAATCACTGTTAACGTGCAATTTTTATTGCAACATTCTGCATTATCTTTATTTTATTATGAATTTATTTGTCAGCCCTTACTTTACATTATAAGAGCATAAGGTCATAAGACATAGGAGCAGAATTAGGCCTTCTGTCCTGGCGAGTCTGCTCCACCATTTCATCATGACTGATCCATTTTTCCTCTTATCCCTACTCTCACGGCTTTTCCCTGTATCCCATCAAACCCTGACCAGTCAAGACTCTATCAAACTCTGCCTTAAATATCCATACAGCCTTGCACTCTGCAGGCAAAGAATTCCACGGATTCATCATTCTCTATCTATAGAAATTCCTTTTCATCTCCGTACTAAAAGGACAGCCCTCTATTCTGAGGCTGTGTCCTCTGGTCTTAGACTCTCCCACCAAAGAATACATCCTCTCCACCGCCACTCTATTAAAACCTTTCACCGATCAATAGGTTTCAATGCCTTCTGAAACTCTTCATATGACAAGCTGTTCAAAACTGGAATCATTTTTGTGAACTTCCTTTGAACCCTCTCCCATTTCAGCATATCCTTTTTCACATAAGGGCACAACACTGCTCACAATACTCCAAGTGAGGTCTCACCAGTACTTTGTATTGTCTCAACACTACCAAACTAACATATATGCTAGACCTCTTGAAGTGAATATGAACATCTTAATTGCCTTCCTCAGCACAGACTCAACCTGCCAATTAACTTTTAGGGGATCCTGCACAAGCAATTCCAAGTCCCTTTGTGCCTCAGTTTTTGTGTATTTTCACTCCATTTAGAAAATAGTCAACCCTTTCCTTTCTTCTACCAATGTGCATTCCCTGACACTGTATTCCATCTACCATTTTTTTGCCCGTACTCTTAATCTGCCTGAGTCTTTCTGCAGCCTCTGTAGTTTCTCAAAACTACCTGCCTCTCCAACTATCTTTATATCATCTGCTAACTTGGCAACAAGGCCAACAATTCCTCATCCAAATCATTAATATATAACATAAAAAGAAACAGTCCAAACACAGACCTCTGTAGAATATCACTAGTCACTAATGGTCAAATAGAAAAGAATCCCTTTATTCCTATTCTTTGTGTTCCGCCAGTCATGCATGCTAGAATTTTTCCTGTAATATCATGGTCTTGAAGCTTGTTAAGCAGCCTCATGTGTGGCTTTTTGAAAATACAAATTCACAACACCAACTGATTCTCCTTTATCTATCCTGTTTATTACTTCTTCAAAGAATTCCAACAGATTTGTCAGCCAAGAATTTTCCTGACAAAACCATACCGACTACTGCCTACTGTATGTTATGATGTGCCTCCAAGTGCCCCGAAACCACATCCTTAACAATCAACTCCAACGTCTTCCCAACCACTGATCTCAGAAAAAAACAGCCTATAAGTTACTTTCTTCTCCCTTTCTCCCTTCTTGAAAACTGGAGTGACATTTGTAATTTTCCAGTCTTCTGGAAACATTCCAGAATCTAGCGATTTTTGAAAGATCATTACTAATGCCTCCATGCTCTCTTCAGCCACATCTTTGAGAACACTGGGAAGTAAACTATCTGATCTAGGTGACTTACCTACCTCAGATCTTTCAATTGTCCAAGAATCCTCTCCCTAGTAATGGTAACTTCTCACACTTTATGATCCCTGACACCTGGAACTTCCACCATACTGCTAGCGTCTTCTACAGTGAAGACTGATGCACAATACTTATTCAGTTTGTCTGCCATTTCCTTGTCCTCCATTACTACCTCTGCAGCATCATTTTCTCGGTAGTTCGATATCCACTCTCATCTGTCCTTATGTACCAAAAGAAACTTTTGTTATCCTCTTTTATATTATTAGCTAGCTTACTTTCATATTCCATCTTTAGTTTCTTAAAGACTATATTAGTTGTCTTCAGTTGGTATTTGAAAGATTCCCAATCCTTCCAAGTCATTTTTTCTATTATATGCCCTCTCATTGACTTTTATGTTGGTGTTGACTTTTCTTGTTAGCCACAGTTGTGTCATTTTGCTTTTAGAATATGTTTTCCTCTTTGGGAAGCATATATCCTCTGTCTACCAAATTGCTTCCAGAATTTCCACCCATCGCTTCTCTGCCATCATCCCTGCTAGTGTTCTTTTTCAATCAATTCTGGTCAACTCCTTTCTCATCCCTCTATAATTCCCTTTACTCTACTGTAATGCTGATATATTTGACTTTACATAAAAACATAGAAAACATACAGCTCAATACAGGCCTGTTGGCTCACAAAGATATGCCGAACATGTCCTTATCTTAGAACTACCTAGGCTAGCGGTCGCCAACCAGCCGATCGCGATCAACTGGTCGATCTTTGAGACTTTCCCAGTAGATACTGAAAAAAAAAGAAAAATACTGTTGTAATGTGAGCATTATAAAAATGAGCATTACTAATTAGGGTAATGGTAATATAGCAATACATGCTATAGAAAGCTATTTGTAAAGAGAGGTTGTTTCCAGGGTTGTGGAGTTTTACCTCCATTCTTTCTGCCTGGTGCGCATATGTGCATGGCCCCTCTGTTCAGTGGATGAGTCGTGGTAGAGTGCTGAAACGATTTGTTGACTTACTGCCAGAGATAAAGACTTTTCTGTCAACAAGGAACGAGGAGCACGAGGAACTGTCAAATGATGCGTGGCTACTGGATTTAGGGTTTCTGACAGACTTATTGGCTAAATTAAACACACTTACCAATGAGCTCATGGGAAAAGACTGACATTTGCCTCACATGATAAGCGCAGCAAATGCGTTTAAGGCCAAGCTTGGTGTTTGGATATCAAATTTAAAGAACGGGAGACTGACAAACTTTTCCAACTTGGAGAAAATGTTACAGGCCATCAAGGAAAAAAATGTTTATCATCTTGAGCAGCACTGTGCTTACTTTGATAAACTGGCAATAGAGTTTGATAGGGGTTTTGGAAAGTTAAACGTCATGAAAGGTATTGCTGCATTTATTTCAAACCCATTTCTGCCAAACAGCATAGAACAGATAGCAGCCAAATTCCAGCAAGTATTTGGTGTGCCAAGTGATATTGAAATGGAAATAATTGATTTGCAAAATGACATTGAGCTTAAAGCAAGATCAAGGGACGGTGACTTTTGGGGTCTTGTCAGCAGGGAGAAGTCTCCTCATCTCATCACAGGTGCACTAAGAGTTAGTGCCTTCTTCGGGTCAACTTATCTGTGTGAAGTTGCATTTTCACAGACGAAAATTATTAAATCTCAGTACAGGAGCCATCTTACTGACAGACACCTTGCAGACTGTCTCAGACTGGCTGTCTGTAGTTATGAGCCAAATTTCAGGGAACTAGCAGAAAGTATTCTGCCCCAGTCATCACACTGAGTGCAACAGTCAATTTTTATTCATTTATTTTTCATGTTGAAATAAAATTGAATAATTTAACTTAGAAATAAAGGTACAAAGTATTGTAATATTCTTAAAGAAAGACAGCTATGGCCTGTTTGATATGTTAGTTACAGTGTTTTCTTGGTTAAATTAATTTGAAAGTTTAACCAAAGCATTTTATGTCATTCAAATACAATTAGCCCAAATAAAAGGCCTAAAGTTGTAAGTACAATCTGAGCTGTTTTTTTCTCTAAACGATTTAGTAGGTAGATCTTGCCTTTCACTAAGGCTGAGGTAGGGGATCCTGGGCTTAAAAAGGTTGGCGACCACTAAACTAGGCTTTATCCATAGCCCTCTATTTTTTCAAGCTCCATGTAGCCATCCAGGAGTCTCTTAAAAGACCCTATCATTTCTGCCTCCACCACTGCCGCCGGCAGCCCATTGCATGCACCCACGACTCTCTGCGTAAAAAAATTACCCCTGACATCTCCTCTGTACCTACTTCCAAGCACCTTAAAACTATGCAATCTCATGAAATCTATTTCAACCCTGGGGAAAAGCCTCTGACTATTGACTTTGACTATTGACTTTGAAAATTCAAACATCAGAGGTGCAAAGGGACTTAGAATCCTCCTGCAAGACTTCCAGAAGGTTGAGTTTGTGGTAAAGAAGACAATTACTATGTTGGCATTCACTTCAAGGATAATAGAATATAAAAACTAAGATAAAAAATGTAATTACCGACATGTTCCTATCTCACTGGCGTATGATACCTGCCAGCTACCCTCAACTGGTTTAGGTTGCCTTTTGAAGCAATGTTTCGGGGTGTGGCCACTATTGCATGTGAACAACTGCTTTGAGCCACAGGTGAGAGCTGAGTGTCTGGTGGGGACCAAAGTTAGCATTCAAGATGATTGCCAATACCTTCAAATTCTTTGTAGTTCCCAACTTGTTGAAGTTGTGAAATCATTTCATTTTCACTCCAGCCATTTCTAGCATCTCTGAGCCTCAATGCTGGAAACCCCAGTAAGCAAAACAGTTCTGAGTTATCTTACTGCTCATTCTTCACCAGCTAAATCACTGTCTTTGAACTGAAATACACACAACTGAAATTATTTAAAACTATTTGCTCCAAGCATGGTGTAGCATCTAACAGCCACAGAAGTGCACATCACTGGCGTTAGTTAGAAACTGTTCAAAAAATCTCCTGCCCCAATTAAATGGCATATTGTCCCAAATAAGCATAGAAAATCCTTGCAATTTTCTTAATTTGTTTTTGTTCTTTAAGAGGTTTTCCAACAAGTGGCTGCCCAGATTAACTAGTGGCCCAATTAATCAGAATCCACTGTATCTTCTCTTTCCGCTTAAACATTTGTCCTCTAGATTTAATCTTCCCTACCTGGGGAAATTGTACTGGCATCAAAATTCACCCACAGAGTTTCTATGTGTCCCTGTTGCAACAATCACTTTAGGGTTGCAAAGATCACTCAGGGTCAAAGTACTTAGTCAAATTTCACAATTGGAAATTTAGACCACAAAAATAACACAAATGCACTTCACTCCAGATTACATCCATTTTAAAGATGTGTAGCATTAAATTTGAAAGGTCTACAGTAGGAGGAGAGAAACTTGAAAGTGACCCAAGGAGCATTTTATTCCACACAGAGAGTACTGAGTATATGGAAAGAGATTGAAATGGAAATATCCATTCAAAAGACAATTGAACAGTTACATAGCAACATAGATGTAGAAGAATATAGGATAAAGACAGATAAAAGGGACTAGCTCTGCTAGGAAACATTAGTCATAAATGTATTGGGCCAAAAGGCTTGCTTCTGTGCTCTATAGCTCCCCAAGTTGACACAATATGCTAAATTACTCAACATTTGGTGTTTAACTATTAGAAAAGTGATTATTTCACTTCAAGTGTTGACATGAAATTTTGGGACATAAAAATAATGAGACATAACTGTAGGAGCAGAATTATACCAATCAGTCCATCGAATCTGCTCACCATCCAAACAGGGCTGATTTATTATCCCTCTCAACAGCATTCTGCTGCCTTCTCCTCATAACCTCTGATACCTTGATTAATCAAGAACCTGTCAACCTCCATCTTCAATATACCAAATGACTTGGCCTGCAGAGCCAACAGTGGCAATAATTGCAACGGATTCACAATCCACTGGCTGAGGAAATCTTTCCTCATCACTGTTCGAAATGGATGTCCCTTAATTCTGAGGCTGTGCCATATGATCCTAAACTCCCACACAAAAGGAAACATCCTCTCCACATTCACTTTATCCAGATCTTTCAGTAAGCAGTAGCTTGCAATGAGATTCACTTTCCCGCATTCTTCTAAACTCCAGAGAGAACAGGCCCAGAGCTTTCAAACACTCCTCACCTTTTCCTTCCTGGGATCATTCTAGCGAACCTCTCTGGACCTTCCTCAATGCCAGCACGTCTTTTCTTCGATCAAGGATCCTAAATTGCTCACAATATTCGAAGTGCTGTCTGACTGATGTTTTATAAAGCCATAGATTATATCTTGTTTTTGTACTCTGGTCCTCTCAAAATGAATGCTAGCATTGCATTTGCCTTCCTTACCACCAACTCCATTTGCAAGCTAACTTTTAGGGAATCCTGCACGAGGAGTCCCAAGTCCCTCTGCACCTCTGATTTTTGAATTTTTCCCCATTTATAAAATAGTCTGTGCCTTTATTCCTTCTGCCAAAGAGTGTGACCGTGCACTTCCCTACACTATATTCCATCAGTCACCTCTTTGCCCATTCCCCCTATCTGTCCAAGTCCTTCTGCAGACATCCTGCCTCTTCAACGCTGCCTTCTCCCCTACATATCTTCATATTCTTTGCCACAAAGCCATCAGTTCCTTCACTTTAATCATTGACATACAATGTGAAAAGAAATGGAGCCAACACTGACTCCTGTGGCACATCCTTGACACCTGCTGCCAACCAGAAGATTCCCCCTTTATTCCCATGCTTTGCTTCCTATCAGTCAGCCAATCTTCTATCCGTGTTAGTACCTTTCCTGTAATACTATGGGCTGTTAGCTTGTTAAGCAGCCTCATTTGCAGAACTTTGTCAACGTCCTTCTAAAAAATCCAAATATACAATAGCCATTGGCTCTTCTTTGCCTATCCTGCCTGTTATTTCCTCAAATAATTCTACAGGTTTATCAGGCAAGATTTTCCCTTTAGAAAACCTTGCTGACTTTGGCCTATTTTTGTCATATGCCTCTGAGTACCCTGAAACCTTACCCTTAGTAATAGACTCCAACATCTGAAGTCAGGCTAAATGGTCTAATATGTCCTTTCTTCTGCCTCCTCTTTTCTCTAAGACAGAGTAACGTGTAATTTTCCAATCCTCAGAAACTATTCCAAAATCTAGTGATTGATGAAAGATCTTTGCAAATGCCTCTGCAATCTCTTCAACTTAATTTTTAAGAACCCTGGGGTGCAGTCCATCTTGTCCAGGTGACTTATCAACTGTACCTTTGAATTCTTCAGTTTCTCAAACACCTTCTCCTTAGTGATAGCAATGACACACATCTCTGTGCTCTGACACACCGAAATTTCCAGCATACTGCTTATGTCTTTCACAGTGAAGGCTAACACAAAATACGTATTCAGTTTCTAAGGCATTTCTTTGTCCCCCATTTCTACCTCTCCATTGTCATTTTCCGGTGGTCCAATATCCACTCTCATCTTTCTTACTCTTATATCTGGAAAATCTTTTGTATCCTCCTTTATATTATTGGCTAGCTTACCTTTATATTTCTCTCCTCTCTTTATGGCTTTTTTAAATGTTTTCTGTTGGTTTTTAAAAGCTTCCCACTCTCCTACCTTCCCACTAATTTTTGATATATTGTATGCCCTCTGTTTAGCTTTAATGCTGTCTTTGACTTCCCTTGTAAGCCAGAATCACTTCATCTTCCCTTCATCATAGAGGTGTATTGTTCCTGTGCCTTCTGAGTGTTCCCCACAAACACCAGCCTTTGCTGTTCTGCTGTCATCCCTGCTAGTGTCTTCTTCCCATCAACTTTGGCCAGCTGCTCTCTCATGCCACTGTAATTCCCTTTATTCAGCTGTCATCGTCATATATTTGATTTTATCTTCTTCTCAAACTGCAGGATGGATTTATCATATTATGATTACTGCTCCTCAAGGTCCATTTACCTTAAGCTTCCTAATCAAATCTCTGTCATTACGTAACACCTAATTCAGAATTGCTGTTCGCCTAGTGGGCTGATGCACTATCAATTACTCCAAAAGACTGGAAGTACAGTAAATACTGAAAGGCTTTTATTAACAGTAAAATGGATCCACGTCCATGCTGTATGTCTGTCCTGGACAGTGGGAGGAGCAGTGACACAATCGCCTTTAGTCAGGGGTCTGTGGGAGGAGCCACAGGAGCAGTCAGCAGAGGGGCGTGTCCAGACATGTCCAGACAGATAACCCAGTTACAACCTATATACATGGTTTACCATATGGGCTCAACCATAAACTGCTCTAGAAAGCTATCCTGTAGGCATTCTACAAATACCTTCTCTTGGGATCCAGCACCGACCTGATTTTCCCGATCTACCTGCATGTTTGCATCTCCCGTGTTTTTAGTGCAACATTGCACTTTTCACATTCCTTTTCCATCTCCCTTTGTAATTTGTAACCCAGATCCTGACTAAGTTTGGAGTCCTGTATATAACTCTCATCAAGGTATTTTTACCCTTGCAGTTCCTTAACTCTATGCAGAAGGATGCGACATCTTCTGATCATGTGTCACCTCTTTCTAAGGATTTTATTTTATTTTTACCAACAGAGCCACCCCATCCCCTCTGCCTAACTTCCTGTCCTTTCGACACAATGTGTATCCCTGGATGCTAAGTTCCCAACTATGATCATTTTTCAGCCATGACTCAGAGATACCCTCAATGTCATATCTGTCAAAGCCTATTTCTATCTCATGCCATTGTCTGCAAGTTTGCCCGATCTCCTGCCTGTCCTTCCTGACAGCCTCACTACACACTGCATCTAGTTAACTGCCCCCTTCTCAGCCCTATCACTTCAGTTCCCAAACCCCTACCAAAATAGTTTAAATCCTTCTCGATGACTCCTGCAAACCTGCCTGTAACGATATAGGTCTGCCTCAGGTTCATGTGCAACCTGTCCATTTTGTGCATTTCATACCTTCCCCAGAAGAGATTCCAATAATCCAGAAATATGAAACACTGTCCCTGCACTAACTCTCAGTCACACATTCATCTGCCTAATCAGCATCTTCTTACCCAGCCTGGCATATGCCACTAACAGCATCCAGAGATTACTACCCTGGATGTCCTGCTTTTCACCTTTCTGCCAAACGCCTTACATCCTCTCTTCAAGACCTCCTTCCTTTTCCTTCCTACGTCCTTGGTACCAATATGTACCATAACTTCCAGGTGTTCACCCTCCCCTTTTAGAATGCCAGGAACTCAATCCAAGACAGCTTTGACCCTGGCACCTGGGAGGCAATATACCATCCAGGGGTCTCCTTCATGACCACAGAACTGGCTTTCTACTTCTCTAATTATGGAATCATTTCTGCACTCTTTTCCCCCCTCCCCCACTTCCCCTCTGAGTAACAGAACCGGTACTGTGCCAAAGTCCTACTCACTGTGACATTCCCAGTAGGTCATCACTCCACCCCCCAACAATATCCGAAACGGTATACTTAATATTGAGCGGGATAGCCACAGGGGTATTCTGCACTGGCTGCCTACTTTCACTTTTCCTCTTCCTGACAGTCACACAGTAACCTGCCTCCCTCAATTTAGCGATGACTAATTCCCTATAGCTCCTATCCATTAACTGCTCATTTTCCCAGATGAGCCTGTCATTGGGCTGCTGCTCCAGTTCCTTAGCGTAGTCTCCAAGGAGCGAAAACTTGGTGTACTTTGTAAGGATGTATTTATCATGGATACTGGAGGTCACCCAAATTTTCTACATCTCACACAAGAAATATACCAATGCCTCCATCTTCAGCACACTAACTATGTACTAATAGAAATAAAAAGATTACTACAAACTTTCTTACTTACTTAGAAATCCACCTGTACTTGCTCAAGCCTGTTGTTGCCCAATTGTGTTGAGCCAAAGACAGACTACTCTAACACTGGCCCACTCCAAAATGGCCGCTTCCATTATATTTCCTCTCTTTTTATAGGAGTTGCACTGATTTCAGCCTGTTAAAAAAACGCTGAAAGCTCCCAAGCTCTTCTTAAACTTCATGCTGCATCACCAGTGAATGACCTCACACTGATTTCAGCCCGTTAAAAGAATGCTGAAAGCTCCCAAGCTCTTTAAAACTTCACACTGCATCTCCAACAAATGATTTCTTGAATTTAGCCTGCCAAACTTTCTACTGATTGAATGTTATCTGATGTCCTTTTTATACTGTACCATTTTATATATGCTATGTATAATTTATAAGCTCTGTGTTCTGTATCTACTGCCCTTGATACTGTTGTAAGCAAGTTTTCTTTGTACTCTTCTTTACAACAGTTGTGCATGTGACAATAAAATTGACTTGACTAGATTCTATTGGCCTTATGAGGCACATTATTGAATTGTGGAACACTATTTGTCTGTAGAAGAGGCAATCACCTCTTATCAAATGGTCACACAAACTCTCAGTTTCAGTAGATAATGAAGCAAAGGAACAAGAAAAAGAAATCCCAGCAGAATAGCTCAAATGATTTTATTCTGGAAAGGACTACCGAATATAAGGGATCAAAAATACTAGCCACCTTCAGTAGTTTTATAAAATGTAATGTATGGGTCAGTCCATTTCCTTCAATGCTGAACACAGTAATGAATCCAGAAGCAGAACATCAACATCCTGAACTGAAGGTCAGGACACGCTTTGCATACAGTCTCTCAAATTTCATCAAAAAAGTTAAGCACCTAGTTACCTGGGTGGAGTTATCAAACTTGACTGAGAATATAAATGCAGTTAAGTGCATTTAATAATCATTATTTCAATAAAGCTTTCATGTCAATTTTTTAAAAATGCATTACTTTTTTAAATTTTTGGATTAACTTCTATTCCATTATTTAGATTTATTTGAATAGTTTATACATGTCTCTGAATTTAATAGATATTTTGAAAAATATATGCTGTTTAAGACCTTTGACAGTAGCATGCTGTGAGGCTTGAGGTCTTATCACCTGCTCAAAGGATGATCGTGGCAGCCGGGTCTTCAGCACATTGAGGACCTAAACGCTGCAAAGTTAATGGAGTGGTGGTGAGCGGTGACGGAGGACAGTGAACACATCAAGTATGATTAAAAAAAACATTGAGGACTTGTCCAAAGGTCAGAAATAGCACAGGAATATCCACAGACTGAGATGCACACAATCAGAGTGAGAAAAGGGGCGGGGTAAATAAATGAAGGAAAATTTGTGAACTATAATTTTCTGTTTAAAAACACAAACTTCTGATTTAATTCATTGGCATTGCTATTCACTCTCAGTTGCAAGCAGTAAACATGAAAAATGATAGTATGTGTGTGCTGTACTTAAAGCTATTGAAATTTAGTTCCATTGATGTCAGTATTGAGCATATGCAACTGAAGATTAATAGCTGTTTACTGAACTATCTGCCTCAATGTATGCCATTCAGACGATAATACTATTTTGCTCATGTCAGTGCTTTCCTTTCAGATATGGGTCCAAATTCAAGAGCACTTTCAAAAGAGAAGGGAAGGGGAGCAACAGAGCTCTGGAGAATGGGAACTTGGACTAATTGGATGGGCTTTTCAGAGTCTAGAGAATGGAATGAGTCAAATGGCTTCTTGCGTTCTATGATTTGGAAATACGTTTAACATGATAAAAAGCTCTAAGGTGCGAGTGAATTTTAACTAAACCCCATTATTGTATTTACATAGTGCTACAGAAATCTGATCTGGGTCTCCCAAGACATAAAAACATGGTAAGTTTTGGCCACTTCGCTGACATGAGTTTGTGGACAGTGTGCAAAACTCAAACATACCAAGTAGTGCAGGTTTTGTACATTGTAACACTTATTAAGCAGACACTTGAAGCCTGTTTTGGCATTGGTTAAAATGCTCTCCTGCACCCAGGGCTGAAGAGCTACAATCTGAATCCTCAGATTCTCAAAACAGACTCTCTTCCCCCATCTTTCTACAACCAACACTTAATGGTCATTCAGAAATAACAAAATGATTTCTTATCATGTAAGGACATTCTGAGATATCTCTTTAAATTCAATGAGTCTATTTTTACAATATTGAAGCAGACATTGATTGTTCATGCTGAGACAGATGGCAACGCTAACAGCTATATAAATAAATCCTGCTTCTGGTGGGTAAGTTGCTAAAGTCAACAGTGACATTTGATTCAAAGGAGAAAGTTGGAAGGTTTCATCTGGACAACAACATGCAAAGAACAATAATAATAATGAGAACCAAAACATCAGATCTGCATTTCATTCCAAAAGTGAGTATGATGTCCTATATAATAAATAAATATCACACAAGTAAACCAGATGTTTGTAAAACAGATTAGGGAAAATACATCCTCAGTAAACATAGAAATCAAAGTTCTGTCCAGAATCCAATTGGGACCAGCTATACTTCTCAGTGATGGCTTCTTCATCCCAAAGAGTTTTGGATCTGCTAAACATCATTCACCAGGTTCACTTTGTGAATCCAGGGTGTTAAAAATTGGGAATTTTCAGTTTCTTATGATCAAGTATGCCAATTTCTACCTGTGATTATTGACCATTCTGCAAATATGTGGCTCAGGTAGAAACATGCAGCCGTTCAATAGTAGTTTAAAGTTTGCTGATGTTTTACCTTACACTGACAATAATACCCAAAGAGTTATACAGAATGTAGGCACTTTGGCCCACTACATCTCTGTTGATCATTGCATACATCTACATTCATCCCATTTACCAAAACTGGGAAAATTCCTTCTTATTTCATTTCTCCCATCTCTCTCTCACTAATCCTCCCCCTCTTCCATCTTTCCCAACTGATCCCATTAGCCTTCATCATTCTGTCTCTTTTCCCTACTCCGCCCTTTCCATCTGCCCACCATCCACACATTCCTCCCACTGATTCTCCACCCCACCTCCTTCCCTTTATCACAGATTCATTGTTCTCTCCTATCAGATTCCATCTTCATCAGCTCTTTGTCACTTCCACTGTCATCTCCCTGCATCCTACATCATTCACGGTCTCCTCCTTCCATCCCTCGTCTGCCTATCCACACCTTCACTTGGATCCACATATCAACGGTCAACTCTTGTGCCGACTCTCCCCCTACCTTTTATTTTGGCAATATGCCCTATATCTTTCCTGTACTGATGAAGGGTCTTGGCACCAAACATTGACAGTTAATTCCCTCAATAAAAGCTATCTAACTCGTTAAGTTTGTTCATTTGCTTTGTGCGTTGGTCCAGATTTCCTACGTCTACCATCTCCTGTGTCTCCTTTTCTTTATTGTCAGATTGCTTGCCGATACATCTTTCTTAAGCAGGATTGTGTAGGAAACAATACATTCAGCAACATTCAGAGATTTTGTAGGTTTTAAGATAATAAAAAAATAATGCATAAAAGTAAAAAATGAACAGCTACCACAAAGTATCCAAAGGTTGTTTAAAATGAGAGAAAGTCAACATGATTTGAGAGGAACATGTATATTTCAAAAACAAAGAATAAGAACTAATGTAAAAAATCATTGTATTTCAGTCAGAGGGGTAAATCTATGGAATATTTGTAGTAAGAATTTAAAAACATGCACCACACTTAAGTTTAAAAAATTGTTCAAAAATTATTTAATGAACAAATATAAAATACATGATTTAAAATGAATGGGAGTTAATGTAAATATATGATATTTGGAATTCAATTTTGGGTTAAAAGATTATGAAGTTTTTTGTTTTTATTGGATGATTGATGCCAAATATGTTATTGTATGAGTAAGAGGGATAGGTGTAATAAACTGTAGCTTCAGCCTACACCCTTTTGGTTTGTTTTAAAGAATATTTATGATTTTTGTTGTAATTTTGTCCTATGAAATCATCATTGTAAATGATGCTTTTTGTTATGCTTGTACTGACCGAGTGGCCAAGTGGTTAAGGTGTTCATCTAGTGATCTGAAGGTCGGTCGCTAGTTCGAGCTTTGGCTGAGGTTGCGCTGCTCTGCACCAACACTGGTGCCAAGCTGTATGGGTCCTAATGCCCTTCCCTTGGACAACATCGGTGGCATGGAGAGGGGAGACTTGCTGCTTAGGCAACTGCCGGTCTTCCATTAAAAAAAAACCTTGTCCAGGCTTGCACCCTGGAAACTTTCCAAGGTGCAAATCCGTGGTGTATCAAGACTAACAAAGGCCTACTACTGACTGAAATAAATTAATTTCATTCATTCATTCAAATCAACAGTCTTTGAGGGACAACTGCAAAACTATGGAGAACTGAGTAAAGTTCCTGAACCATGGGTTAAGCTTACAATTTTGATGCTGGCCCCAGAACAGGCTTAATTACAACAGATCAGAACTTTGAACTATAATATTATGTAACAATTATCCCCTTTTCCTGGTATTCTGCAATCGAGCTTCTACACTTTAGACCAGGGGTTCCCAACCTTTTTTGTGCCATGGACCCCTACCATTAACCAAGGGATTGGTGGACTCTAGGTTGGGAACCCCTGCTTTAGACAAAATTGGTAATGTTGGATTGGCAAAGTATGAATCATTTTTTTGGTTAAAAAAATCTGCTGGAGGAACTGAGAGTAAAAGAGTATCAAAGGAATAGTCAATGCCTCTGCAGATGCCGGCTGAACTGCTAAGCTTCTCCTGCTTCGGATCATTGCATCTGCAGTCTCTTGTGTGTCCATTACAATTTGGTGCACTCTCAAGATTTTATTTTATCCCTTTTTAACTTATGCACATTTGGTCCATTAATTGGTAAGGAAAATTCAGTAGTATCACATTCTTATGCACAAAAAATGCATCTAAAAGTGAATGCATTTAACAATAAATATAATAATTACTGTTTGAAGTACAGATAATAATTATCTCTAACTTATCCTCTCTTAGGAGGGATTATGGTGCTAATGGTGACTCCTTTGCTTGCATCTTTGGAAAAAGCTCTTTTTCCACTAATATCCTCTAATATTCCTCTAATATCTTTATTTTTCCCTTTCAGGGTTCTTTTGAAGACCCTGACCTGGAATTACACGCAGGCTTTGGTTCTTTGCGGGAATGGGACCCATCCTCTGTGTTCCACAACTGGCCGTTATTTGACACGCCAAGGGTTTGGCCTGAGAGTCTCGATTGTGTCCAGAAGCCTAAGATCTCGGGGCTCTGGAGAGGGGTGGATCGAGGGTCGGTGTCACAGCAGGAGATTAATGTGTCGTCAGGGAGGCCGGAAAATCTTTTGCTGTGGGCCCGAAGACCCGAGGTCTTTGCAATCTTCAGAGCTTGAAAAAAGTGACAAAACGGACTTTTAACATCGTAAACCAATGAGTTGATGTTATGTCTCCAGCTCGCTGTGAAAATGTTGGATAGAGAGAGAACCTGTGATTTGTTCAATGTCGGATGACATGTGAAGCCTTTGGGTAACTTTGCTCAGTGTCTTTGCTATTGATTAGCACATGCTTGAGCTCAGTGATGGTACCGATGTGTTTTTTTTACCGGTGGGGGGAGGGATGATCATTTCCTGCTCCTGCTTATGTGTGGGAGGGGGGTGCTGGAGGGGACTTTGGGGTTCTCACATTTAACTGTCTTTCATTCTTTGGGGCATTCCTCTGTTTTGTGGATATTTGTGAAGAAAAAACATTTCAGGATGTATATTTTTATTGTTTCTCTGACATTAAATTTGACCTTTGAACCTTTGAAAACTTATCCTTTTTTTAAAAGCACAATAAATTCACTGATAAAAATTAAATTGCAACAATTCAACAGTGAATGATTTAAAGTTCAATATTCAATGTAAATGTATTATCAAAGTAGATATATGTCACCATATACAAACCAGAGATTCACTTCTTGGAGGCATACTCAATAAATGCAATAACCGTAATAGAATCAATGATAAACCTCACCCAATAGGGCAGACAGCCAGTGTAGAAAAGACAACATACTGTGCAAAACACAAAAAAATAGAAATAAATATTGAGAACATGAGATGAAGATTCCTTGAAAGTGAGTCTGTATGTTGCAGCAAACGTTCAGTGATAGGACAAGTGAAGTCGTAAAGTTATTCCCTTCTAGTAACACAGCCTTATGGTGAGGAACAACAGCTGTTCCTGAACCTGATTTTATGAGTCCTAAGACTCCTGTACTTTCTTCCTGATGCTAGCAACAAGAAGAGAGCATGACGTGGGTAACGGGGTTCCTGATGAAGGATGCTACTTTACTGCGACAATGCATCCTGTAGATGTGCTCAATGGCGGGGAGAGCTTTACCTGTGATGGACTGGGCTGCATCCACTGCTTCCTGGGGAATTCTCCATTCAAAGGCATTGGTGTGATGCAGCCAGTCAATATACTCTCCACCACACACCTACAGAAGTTTGTCATAGTTTCAGACGTCATGTCAAATTGTAGCTTACTTCTAAGAATGTAACGGCGCTGCCTCTATACTTATATGCTGGGCCTGAGACAGATGCTCTGAAATGATAACACTGATGAAGTTGCTGATCTTTCTCTACTTCTGATCCTCTGATGAGGACTGGCTCATGAACGTCCGGTTTATTTCTCCAGAAATCATTAGTTAGCTCTTTGGTCTCACTGACAATAAGTAAGGGGTTGTTATTGTGGCACAACTTAGCCAGGTTTTCAATCACTTTCCCATAAGCTAATTCATCACCACCTTGGAGTCAGCCAACAACAATGGCTCCTCAGCAAAGTACTGTTCATATGGTATTGGAGCTGTGCTGAGCCACACAGTCATAAGTATGCAGCCCCCTCACTGGGCTTGTGTAGAAGCTCATAGCTAGCTCTGCTAACAGACACAGGACTCAGTGGTGAGAAAGCCACCATTCTCAAACAAGGTACGTTTAGGGAAGGTATGATTTGGGTACCTACCAAATGGAAATTTGGGATGTTTTACCTATTGGTAAAACATTGACCTGAGTGAATGATATAGGCATGTATATACTGCCTATATGTAATTATCCATCAGCAAAAA
Organism: Hypanus sabinus; assembly: GCF_030144855.1. Classification (NCBI taxonomy): domain Eukaryota; kingdom Metazoa; phylum Chordata; class Chondrichthyes; order Myliobatiformes; family Dasyatidae; genus Hypanus; species Hypanus sabinus. The sequence goes on along the minus strand of NC_082710.1, from coordinate 126,848,326 downwards.
ATAACAGATTGTACATCACTTGCAATTACAGAGTAAGTGCAATTACTAATTTCAGCTTCATTAAACAGTTATTAAGAGGAAAAGGAGAAAAAAGACTCAAATGTCCCATTATAATTAATCCAATCTAAATGTGCATAAGTTGGAGCTCATATCTTCCAAAAGCTGGATGTGTCCCTTACTCATCATCGACCACCAGTAGAATTTCCCATCCTGGGCTCGTTCGAATTGTGCCTTTCTTTTGGATCGAATCCTACAGCCTTCTTTCCTGATCCTCTCCTCTCTCCATCTCCTGTCAAAAGACCATGAATCCCACCAGTGTCGGTGACAAATTCTCTCCATCCAGCTTTCTCTAGAACCTTCTCCCATTCCACCATGCTGACTGGCTGATGCAGCATTCGTAAGTTGAACATCACTGCTCCATACCTTTAGCTAAAAGCCAAGCACTCTCAGCTGGACACATCGCTTCTACAGAAAGCTACAAAATGAAATACCTTACAGCATCAGCAGTAAAAATCTTAACCAAGGAGTTACAAGCATAAATCAAGAAGAGCAGATGCCTAGCAACAGAGTCTTTGATTACTGCAAATACACACAGGACATTCTTGTTATACATAAAATAGTTTGGGAGATTGCTGGGAAAAGATTCAGTGGCTATTAGTACTAATTTGCATTTTTAATTATCAGTGATCATTTGCGAAATGTACCATGATCATGAGGTCCTCTGGGTTTACCTGCAGTGGCAATTTAGCAGTAATTAAATTCATTAAATGAGGAGTTGTGTCCAAGTAATATACAGAACAGACTTGCAGAATCTATCAAAAGTTACAGCATTTGCAAAAGACATCAATATGCACTTGCTGCCTGTTGCTTTTTTATGTTATATGCACCATAGCTTCTTGATAAATTTTCTGTCAGCTTTAAAGCAAACAGACTTTCTCAGAGGGTACAAAATTTCCCATCAGGCCATATTCCATAGCTGTGGAAACAGTATGGTCACCCTCGAAACTCAAGTTGAAAATAGAACAAGAGCTGAATAAGTAAATACTGCCTGGTTGGTTTTCTTTTCATCCTCAAGAAAACCAGCTCTGAAATCTCTAGACTATGGAAGGGAAATGTTTTGGTTCTAGTATTCTGTTTGATTATATAATCAAAGATTTATTAAGGGAGATTACTCAGCCCACTGAGTCTTTGTTAGATTGTGGTAAAGCAATCCTTTCAGTTTCGCCCTCCCACTCTTACCCCAGATAACTCCCTCACCAGTGCAGTTCAGCTTCACTTTGAAGGCAATCATTGATTTTGCTTCAATCACCCTTACAGACAGTGCATTTCAGATTGGACTCACTCTGATTCCCTATGTACCTTTCGCTCAAAATTTCAAATTGTCTGCAAACAGCTGCTCTTTATCTTAGAATCAGAATCAGGTTTTATGTCACCGGAATAGTGTCATGAAAGTTGTTGTGTGGTGGCAGCAGTACATTGCAATCCATGGTAATAAAAACTATAAATTACAGTAAGACATATAAAAAATTAAATTAAACATGTAGTGTCTCTTCCGGCTCCTGTACCTCCTTGAGAGTAGCATGAGTAGAGGGCATTTCCTAGGTGATAGTTATGCTTAATGATGGAAGCTGCCTTTTCGAGGCATCACCTTTTGAAGGCGTCCTAGATGCTAGGGAAGCTAGTGCCAATGATGAGCTGACTAAGTTCACAATTTTCTTCAGTTTTTTCTGATCCATAACAGACAATGATGCAACCAGATAGTATGCTCTTCACAGTACAACTGGAGAGGAATGTGAGCATCTTTTGTGTCATACCGATTCTGGAATCCTTAATGAAATTTAACCATTGTTGAGCCTTCTTCGTAATTACATCTATATGTCGGGCCCAGGATAGATCCTCAGAGATGCTGACACCCAGGAACTTGAAATTGCTCACCTTTATCCCTTCTTAATCCCTCAATGAGGACTGGTGTGTGTCTCCTTGAGTTATTCTTCATGAAGTTGACATTTGTTTCTTTGGTCTCACTGATGTTGAGTGCAAGGTTGTTGCTGTGACAGCACTCAACCAGCTGATCTACCTTGCTCCCTTATGCTTTCCTGTTTATCTGTTGTATCTAAACCAGTTACAATCTTATATAATTGTGCTGTAAAAGAAAGACTGCACGTATTGAATCTGCCTATTTTGCCTAATTCCAGAGCAGAAAGATTGAATAGGTGCCAATCTTAATTAAAAATGCAACAAGATGAAGCACAAGACACACAAGATAACTGAAGAAGCCCTTGCAACACGCAGAAAATACAGTAGAAGCTCAGCAGGCAGGCACGATTTATGGAAAAGAGTACAGTCAACACTTTGGGTCGAGACGTCGACTGTACTATTTTTTCATAAATGCTGTCTGGCCTGCTGAATTCCTCCAGCTTTTTAAGTGTATTGCTCGGATTTCCAGCATCTGCAGATTTTATCTTGTTTGTGAAGAAGTCCTTGTTATTTTTACATTCCATGCTTAAATCCTATTCTATTAATACCTTACTTCTGGAATTTTGATTTAAAATACTCTTTTTCGCATTGTATCAGAAATGTGAACACTAATACAGCCATATTTTGCTAATTGTGTGGTGTCAAATGATATCTGCTGTTTCTTCCATCCCTTGTGCTGATCTCCATGGAATTCAAGTTCCATTCTTCATTTTTAAGCGAGTTACATAGCGGGCTGACAAAACAATTTCCAATTTGTACATTTTCATTGACTTTCATGAGATTAATTCTAATCATTTACTTATTAGATCACAAATTATTCAAAATAATAATACTTATCCTGTATGCTACAAAGCAATTATAAAGGATCCGAATACGATTTGGCAAAGAAGTGAGGCATAGCATTTTATTGTGTTTATTAAAGAGTAAAAGAAAATTAAAGAAATAAGCGTTGTCATTGAAAGTAGGGTCAGGTGAGAGTGTGAATACTGATGTTAAACAATGTTGATTTTTTTATTACTAATGAGATGGACAGATTATTGATTTGGTTTAGACAGATAGATAGATACTTTATTGATCCCAAAGGAAATTACAAAGTCACAGTAGCATTACAAGTGCATAGATAAAAATATTGGAAGAGAAGTAGAGAGAATAAAAGATAAGTTATCACAAACAGCCTAACAAGAGGGGGGGTCAGCACTTCCCTGGCTATATGTTGACTCACTATAGAGCCCATTTGCTGAGGATAAGAATTACTTCATATAGTGCTCTTTGGAGCAGCACAGTTGTCTTAGTCTACTACTAAAAGTGCTCCTCTGTTCAGCCAAGGGTGAGAAATATTGTCCAGAATTGCCACAATATTCTGTAGCATCCTTTATTCTACCACCACCTCCCCAGTGTGTCCATTGTATCAAGTTTTACTACAGACAACTTGTGACAACATAGGATTTTTGTAAATTTTTCAAAAAACAATTGAAACATACAATGAAATGGGTCATTTTGTGTCAAATCAAATCAGTAAGGATTGTGTAAGAGTTTCCATTCTTCCAACACCAAAGTAGTTTACCCACAGCACACTAGCCTAACAATCCATCTTTGGAATGTGGGAGGAAATCAGAGAAGCTGGAGGTAACTCATGTAATTACTGTGAGAATGTACAAACTCCTTACAGATATGATAAGAACCCATATCTTACAGCTGGTGCTATGAAACTTTGTGCTAACAGCTACACTATCATGTCACCCAGTTCTGCTGGCCTTTTAGCTGTGGATACTTAAGACAATTAAAGTTCAAAACAAGCATAAAATACATCTGCAAATACTTAAGAAAGTGCAAGAGGAAATTTCAAAGACTTTTTTAACAGATCCTGCAGCATCATAGAAATAGAGGTGGTGGGCAAATACAGAAGGGAAGATCCTAATTTTTGGTTTAAGTTTATGTTCGTTTTGATGTCAAAACAATTATTGCATGCATAAGTGTGAAATGATTCTATAGAAGTGAAATAATGGATTTGAGATAGAAAGTCCTGTCAATCTAATTATTTAATGCATTCTGGTTAGCAATACTATTGGAAAAGAAAAAGAAAAATTCTTTGAGACAGTGTAGAAAAGATCTAATGGAAATATCTCACTGATGAGGGATTGTAATTATAGCAAAGCAGTTTTTCTTCTTATTGAAGGGAAGAGCAAGAGACTTTTTGATGCAAGTGTTATCCAGAGTCTAGGCAAAGCGAACAAAGGAAACCAATAAATGAGAACCAGATGACATACATTTAAGCTGATTGGCAAAAGAATTGGTGATACGAGAGTGCATCGTGTTGTCAAGATTATAATTATACCAGTGCACAAGAAGAGCAGGGCAAACTGCTTTACATCTGCAATGATGAAATGCCTTGAGAGGTTGGTAATGGCTAGAATTAAGTCCTGCCTCAACAAGGACATATACCCATTCCAATTTGCCTATTGCCCCAATAAGTCCATGGCAGACATTATCTCACTGGGTCTCCATGTGGCCTTAGATCATCTGGACTGTACAAATGCTTATGTCATGATGCTGTTTATTGATGATAGCTCAATGGTCTGATCAAAAAGCTCCAGAACTTGGGCTTCTGTACCTCCTTCTGCAGATGGATCCTCAACTTCATAACCAGAAATCCACAGTCTGTGCGGATTGCAAATAGCATCTGCACCTTGCTGACGATCAACACTGGTGCTGCATCTTAGGGACGTGTGCTTAGCCCACTGCTTTACCCTCTCTACACCCATGGCTGTGCGGCTAGGCACAGCTCAAAAGCCATCTATAAATTTGATAATGGTACAAACATTGTTGGTAGAATCTCAGATAGTGATGGAGGGCATACAGGAGTGAAGTAAACCAGCTAGTTGAGTTGTCTCGCATCAACAGCATTTCACAGCAGCAATAAGACCACAGAACTGACTGTGGACTTCAGAAAGGTTAAGACAAAGGAACACATACCAGTCCTCATAGAGGCAGCAGCAAAGGAGAGAGTGAGCAAGTTCAAGTTCCTGGGTGTCAACATCTCGGAGGATGTAACCTAGACCCATCATATTGATGCAGCTATAAAGAAGACAAGACAGCAGCCATACTTCAATAGGGGCTTGAGGAAATTTGGTATGTTAGGAAAAATACTGACAAATCTCTATAGATGTAGCGTGGATAGCATTCTAATGGGCTGCATCACTGTCTGGTGTGTGGGAGGGAGGGGGGCTACTATACAGCATCAAAGTAAGCTGCAGAAAGTTGTAAGGTTAGTCAGACCTATCACTGGCACTAGCCTCAACAGTAACCAGGACATCTTCAAGGAGTGATGACTCAGAAAGATGGTGTGCATCACTAAAGACACCATCAACCAGGGCATGTCTCTTCTCATTGTTAATATTAAGAAGGAGGTACAGAAGCCGGAAGACAAACACTCAATGATTCAGGGACAGCTTCTTCTCTTCTGTCATTGGATTTCTGAATGGACATTGAACATATGAGCCCTACCTCACTACTTTTTTATTTCCTATATTTTGCACTACTTATTTATCTATTTTACAACATATGCAGGTGATATTAAACCTGATTCTGATTCCATCCAACAGCTAGGACTTGCCCTTTACTAAGCACTGCAGATGCTGTGGTCAAATCAAGACGTACAAAAAAGCTGGATGAACTCAGCAGGTCTGGCAGCATCCGTTGAAATGAGCTGTCAACGTTTCCGGCCGAGACTCTTCGTCAGGACTGAAGAAAGATGGGGGCAGGGGCCCTATAAAGAAGGTGGGGGGAGGGGGGAATGTGCCAGGTGAAAAATCAATCAGAGGAAAGATCAAGGGTGGGGGAGGGGATGCAGGGAGGGGATAGGCAGGAGAGGTGAAGAAGGAATCAAAGGGGAAAGCACTATGGGTAGTAGAAGAAGGCAGAGTCATGAGAGAAGTGATAGGCAGCTAGAAGAGGAGACAGAGTGAAAGTGGGATGGGGAAGGGAGAGGGAGGGAATTACTGGAAGTTGGAGAATCCGATGTTCATACCAAGGGGCTGGAGACTACCCAGACAGTATATGAGATGTTGTTCCTCCAACCAAAGTTTGGCCTCATCATGGCAGTAGAGGAGGCCATGTACGGACATATCCGAATGGGAATGTGAAGGAGGGTTGAAGTGAGTGGCAACCAGGAGATCCTGTCTGTTGTGGCGGACGGAGCAGAGGTGCTCGAGGAAGTGGTCCCCCAATCTGCATCGGGTCTCTCCGATGTAGAGAAGGTTGCATAGGGAGCACCGGATGTAATAGATTACCCCAACAGACTCACAAGTGAAGCATTGCCTCAACTGGAAGGACTTTTACTTATTTACTTATTGCTACGATCAAGGAGGAGGTACAGGAAACTGAAGACACACACTCAGCATTTCAGGAGTTGCTCTCTCCCGCTGCTATCAGATCTCTGAATGGACAATGAACCCATGAATAGTACCTCAGTGTTTTCCCCCGTCTCTTTTTGCACTACTCATGTAATTTAATATTGTTTTTTATATATACTTCTTATTGTAATGTATATTTTTCATTATTATGTATGTATTGGAATGTACTGCTGCCACAAAACAACAAAAGTTATGATGTATACCAATGGTATTAAACCTAATTCTCATAAGTTTGGCCTTGCTGAGAGCCAGCACTGCTTCAGTGACCTGGACGGTGTGAGTTTACCTCATGTGACTGCTTCTGAAGTTATAACATAGGAAGATGATCTGAATAAATGGGTGTTTGCAAGGCATTTGATTTTCTATAAGATTCTTGGTTTAGCTACTTTAGAAGAACTGCTACTGAAAGAAAATCTATGAGATCTTTCAAAATGGATACCTAATTAATTAACACTAGAAACTTAAGATGGTAAAGGAATTCTAATGATTCTCAGAAAATATTCCCAGTCAGCCCCTCAAAAGCATCTACACAAGTGGGATATCCCAATGGCCAAACATTTTGGTTCTGACTCTTTCCCGTTCCAATGTGTTGGTCTATGGCCTCCTCTTATGCCTCCTCAGGGTGGAGGAGCATCACATTATATTCTGACTGGGTAGCCTCCAACCTGATGGGATAAATATTGATTTCTCCATCCACTAAACTAATTCCCCCACCTTCCTCTATTGCCCACTCTGACCTTTTACCTATTCTCACTTGTTCATTACTTTCCCCTGGTTCCTTACCTCTGTCCATTTCTCCTATGGTCCACTCCCCTGTCCTATCAGATTCCCTCTTCATCAGGCCTTGACCTTTCCCAGCCATCTGGCTTTACCTATCACCTTCCAGCTAGCCTCCTTCCCCGCTTTCTTATTCTGGAATCTTCCCCCTTCCTTTCAAAGGGCTGAAACTTCAACCATCTATTCATTTCCATCAATGCTGCCTGACCTGAGGAGTTCCTCCATCACTTTGTGTGTGCTGCTTTGGATTTCCAGTTTCTGCAGACTTCTTAGTTGATATCTTCATAAATGCTTTTGAACTTGCTAATTGTACAGGTGCTAATAAATGGGGCAAGTTGGAACATTGAAAGGGAAAAGATCCAGGCAAATTTAAATAATCCTAGGCATTTGAGAGGCTGAGGCCAGATGTAATTCAATGAAAAATGATGTTTCACATGGGAAAAAGAATCACAGAAATAAATGATTACTCAATTTGTAAGAAAATAACATGTATCAATAATGAAAAAGATCCAGGGGTACTAACAGACGTTAAACTGAAATTCTCAAAACAATGTATGGTGAAACAAATAGAGCAAATTGAAAATAAAATAGAAAATAATGATTCAAACATATGAGATTCTGAGCAATTTGACAGGGTTAATATGAAGAAGTTATTTATTCCTGTGGAGTATCTGGAGCCATGAGTCTGTGTTTAAAATGAGGAGTTGAATATTTAAGAGATTTTTCTGCCTCAGAGAGCCGTAAGCTTTCCATTTCCTCAAAGGGTGGAAAAAGCCTCATTATTTTAAGACAGTGGTAGATAAAATTTTGATAAGTAAAGACATAAAGCATTACAGGTATGGGCCAGTAAGGCTGAAGGGCCAATTTCAGTGCTGTATATCTTTATCAGCCTATAAATCTACTCAACAGATCAGATGGGATCAGTTAGGAGAGAAACAGGGTTAAGATATGAAGTTCAGCTTTCATCATTATTGAAAAAAGTTAATAAAGAAGACAGTGATAGAAAAACTAAAAGGGGCATTTGTGATTGAACTGACATAAGGAGATGTTGAAGAAAAATATAATGAGAAGTGTCGGAAGGAGGATGATAAAGGCAATGAATGATAAAAAGAATGTCTTTGGGTGGGCAAGAATGGATGAAGAGTGAGGGGTGAAAATCATATCTGTATTTAGGAGAAGATGGTGGATGTATAAGACTCAAGGTTAGACTGAGGATTATCTGAAAGTTTTGAATATTTTCTTATATCTGAAAGACTTAATATTCTTGTTAGACATTGAGGTACTGTTCCTTTACGTTGTGGTTCACTGGAACAGTGCAGCAGATTAACATTCAAGAGGACAGGTCAAGAGTGGGTGAACAGCTGAAGTGACAGGCAACCAAAGACACTCTCAAATTTCTACAGATATATTGTGGAGAGCCTTCTAACTGGCTGCATCACCATCTGGTATGGGGTGAGGGTGGCAACTGCACAGGATCGAAGTAAGCTGCAGAGAGTTGTGAACTTAGTCAGCTCCATCATGGGCAATAGAAACATAGAAAACCTACAGTACAATACAGGCCCTTCAGCCCACAATACTGTGCTGAATGTACTTACTTTAGAAATTACCTCAGGTTACCCATAGCCCTCTATTTTCCTAAGCTCCATGTACCTATCCAGGAGTCTCTTAAAAGAAGCTATCATATTCGCCTATACCATATATGTCAAACTCAAGGCCCGTGGGCCAAATCCGGCCCGCGGTGGAATTATCTTTGGCCTGCGAGATAATATCTAATTACTATTAAAGCTGGCCCCAGTAATCGAAGCGCCTATCGCGTATGATATGGCTAATGCTGAGTTTATTCAGGTACCAGGTTTTCAGGGTTTTTAGTGTTTATTCGGCAGTCTTGCTCGGCAGTCATCTTCATAAGAAACAGAATTTGTAAAGTGAAACACTTTGTAGTTATAGCAGAGACTGAGACACATGAGAGCAGGCTGAAAAAACGGAGGCAACGAAAGCTGCGTTCACACGCGGCCGACTGATCCAGCCCGCATGAAGCTGCATTTTGCTCAAGCCGGCCAGTGACCTAAAATGAGTTTGACACCCCTGGCCTATACCATCATCGCTGGCAGTTATTTCCATGCACTCACCACTCTCTACGTAAAAATTTACCCCTGACATCTCCTCTGTACCTTCTTCCAAGCACCTTAAAACTGTGCCCTCTCGTGCTAGCCATTACATCATACTAGCCTTCATATTATCCAGGATATCTTCAGGGAGTGATGCCTTGAAAAGTTAGTGTCCATCATTAGGGATCCCCATCACCTTAAGTCTAGTCTTGTTCTCATTGCCTTTGTCAAGAAGGAGATACAGGAGTCTGAAGGCATACCCTCTGACATCAGATTTCTAAATGGATTTAGAACTCATGAACACTACTTCAATACTTTAAAAAAATAATTGTAATGCAACTTAATTAATTTAACTTTTTGTATGTAATTACTGTAATTCATAGCCTTTTTTCTATTATTATGTATTGTATACTGTTGCCACAAAGACAACAAATTTCATGACATATGCCAGTGATGTTAAACCTCATTCTAAAGCACCCTCCACTATCACCCATTTACAGAACAATTATAGCACAGAAGAGACCATTTAGATCATTGAATGCATATTGGTTCTACATGACAGCAATCCAGTGAATCTCGGGAGCATTCCAGTGGCCAACATGACAAAAATCTAATGAGGCATAATTGAATGGCCCTTCCTGGTTGTGGTAACTCTGTGGCTCAAAAGTCTTTTAAAGTAAAACACTTGTGATCAATATTAGAAATTGTAGCTTCTGCCTTGATCTATCACAAAGGTTTACACTTTCCCTTCTTTCCATTCTAACCAAAGAATGCTTCACTTCTCTTCCCCCCTCCTATCCGATATCTTTGTCAGTTGTTTGGTACAATTTTTAATGACACATAATGATAATCTGAACAAATGTCATATGATTTATCACAATTGCACATGTCACAGTGGGGCACGGTTTCCTTCAATAAGATTTCTGTTGAGAAGCAAACTCAAGGGAATGGTGCATTCACAATTGAACACACTTTAGCTGTGGAAAAGAAAAAAAATAGAATCTCCCTCACACCTAATTTCTGCTTTTGAAACAAATTAAATCCATGCTACATGGAAACAGACAGCTCTGAAAACTTCTAAAAGTTTCCACAAGAAACTTTAGTTAAATGGCAGGGTTGTGAATATTCAGACTGTGGAAGTTCAGAACCTCTTTCCTCTCTGTCTTTCTTTCTCTCTGCCTCTGTCTTTATTTGTCTCTGTCTCTGAATTCTCCCCTTATCCTTCTCTCTCTCTCCTTAACCATCTCTCCACGTACCTCTCCATCTATTTGTTCAAAGTTCAACGTTCAACTTAAATTTAACCACCGTGCATTACTTCAATCACCACTACTCTAAATTGATTCTATGATCTGCATACTCACTTTCAAGAACTTGTCATAAATCTTGTTCTCAGTATATTTCTATATTGCACCATGTGTCTTCTGCTCATTGCTTGTTAATCATATAGGTTTCTTTGTGAAATTCTTTTTATTCTCTTTTTCTTGTAAATGCCTGCAAGAAAATGAATCTCCAGATAGTATATGGTAACATAGCCTGATGGTTGTAGAACCTGCTAGAGTGAGACTTTAGGCTGCTGTACCTCCCATCTGATTATAGTAGGAAGAACAGTAGGTGACCTGGTTCTATCTATCTATCTATCTATCTATTTAGCTGTCTGACCATCCATCTGTTTGCTTATTAATCTATGTAGCTCCCTCCCTATTTGTTTGCCACTGTATTTGTCTGTCTAGATTCTTGTCTCCCTGACTATTTCTTCTTGCTGTTTTATTGTTACTACTGTCACTGGTGTCTCAGCATTTACGTTCACAAGACTGAACAATGATTCATCTTGGTTAACAATAGCAGTACCAGATCGAGACTGAATTGTCTTTGATGGGGGGGAAATGTAAAACAAATCTATAACAATATTAGCTTCAGTTTTAACTGTTTCTGCATGATGAAGGCTGAGCTGAAGTAATGAAGAGCAGGAAACATTATCTGCATGGTACACTGAAGCTGGTGGTGCAGTCTAGGGAAGGAAGTGAGCTAGGAAATTTGTTAGAGCATCTTGGAGTGTCATGGACAAAGGGATTGGAGGATTGTGGGATGTGGTTTTGGGGAATCATGGGAGAGAAGGGCCTTGGGATGGAATTGCTCAGGGTTGAGCATCATTATTGAGGGAGAAACTGGCCAAATTGACTGAAAGGCAGTAGTACCATTGTTTGCTTCTGTATAAATGGTTCTTGGATAACACACAACACATATGCAAGATTCAAATTCCCAGCAGTGGGATCCAGAGAGTTACTGCACACCAATAAATATGATTTTGCACAACCAGATATGTTCCCATGGGCTTTGTGAGCTGCATACAAATAAAGTGATGTCAAGTTTTGAAGACTATAAACCCTCCATTCCTCCCCACACCACCCCTGCCACCCTCAGTTCTGAGAAAGGATCCCAGAAACTGAAACATGAGCTAGTCTCTCTCTCTCCACAGATCCTGCTGAGTGGCTGAGTTCCTCTAGCATTTCTGTTTTTCTTTATATATATATATATAAAATTCACTCAACGCTCCTGGTTTTCATTTGCAGTTCATCTCTATCATTGTATTGTTGAAATAACCCACAGCATTCACAAATAGAACATGAAAAGTTCAACACCAGAGGTCAGGGTTGAACCCATGTTACTGGAATATGAAGCAATATTTCTGTTGCAGGTCCCACTGAGATGCCACATTTTTATCACCCATTTCCATTCATTACAGCAGATGGAAAGTTCACTAAAACAAATAGAGATGCTTGTTTCAACTTCAGAATTTAGTTCCTTTACTTGACTCAGACCTTAATATATCCATTATTAGAGGCCATCAATCCAATTAAATGGATACACTTTATACCAATTAATTTGGTTGTGAGCAACAAGAAAATCCTAAAAGGCCAAGAAACAGAAGTTTATTTTTAATGCTTATGAAAAGAAAATATTCCATTTTCAAAGACATCTTTATTGAAAATTGATTAATTTATTATCTCAGGTTTTAGCACTGTTGTCTGCAGAGATTTTGTTTTCTCAAAATATTGCTGTCAAAACTGAAACCAATAATTAGTTGTTGCACCTTGCTTTGTGTTGTGCTACCAATTATCTTGAACTGGATGGGGGAACCAAATAACTGGATCTTGCTTAAAACCATTTCATTGGCACACTCAATTAAATTTAAAACATGAGGAGATTGATTTACTTTTTAAATGATGAATTTGTTGCACTATAAATTTAAATTTACTATCAGTAGAGAGGAAGTATAAACACTAGCCTAATGGTTGTCGAGATGCCATTACATCTAGGGAAGTTGTAGAGTTCAGAGTTCAGTTCCAGCACTGCTCTGTCAGGAGTCTTTGTCTGTCCTCCCCATGGAATGAGTGTGTTTTCCCAGTGTGCTCCACTTTCCTCCCACAGCCCAAAGATTTACTGGGTAGGTTAATTGGTGATTGTAAATTGTCCCATGATTAGGATAAGGTTAATCAGGGCTGTGGGTTGCTGAGGTGGCATGATTCGAATGCCAGGAAAAGCCTAATTTATGCAGTGATGCTAAATAAAAAAAAATTAAAATATATAAAAGATAACAACTGTCTTCATATCTAAGGGAGAACTAGCAAATTTACTTACGTACCAACATGTTGTCAGATAAATTACTGTAACTATTTCATTGCATCTGTAAAAATAACACTTGCTCTGGTAAAAACATTTTATTAAAATTCAAGAGGAAATCCTACATTAAAGAAACTTCATGCAAAAAATTCAATCATTCATTTTGTTCTTTAAAATGTTATGGATCCTATTGAATGAATTTTTCTGCTTCTGTATTTAGATTTTCCAATAATTTGCACATTATTTCTTTTCATCTCATGATAGCACAAATTATTACATTTATAAAATGTGATTAGATATGCTCCATAATTTTCCTCACATGAATATCTGCAACAATAAGAATAGGTGCCACTCCCTCTATGAAACTTCGACTTAAATACAGAACTTGAGAAGTTGTTTAAGGACTGAGTGTCAATTTTAATCAGGGTGTATATGGATTGTAGTAATTAATGCAAATGAGAAGCTAACTTGTTCATATGTAATATTCATAGATATTTTATGGACATCTTGAAAGAGGTTGGAAAGACTTCTGAGCCAGCTCGATCACAAGCATAACCTTCGAGGATATTTTTAAGAGGTGGTGGCTCAGAAAAGTGGCATCCATTGTTAAGGTCCTTCACCATCCAAGACAGGCTCTCTTCTCAATACTGCCATCGAGGAAGAGGCACAGGAGTCTGAAGACCCACACTGAACATTGCAGGAGCAGCTTCTTCCCCTTTGTCTTCAGATTTCCAAACACCTCATTAACCTATGAACACTACCTTGCTATTTCTTTTTTGCAGTGTTCATCCACTTATGTATGTATGCATTTATTTCATGTAATTTGTAGTAATATTTTAATTACTTGCACAATAATACTACCACAAATCAACAAATTAGTGACAATAAACCTGATTCTGATTCTGGTTCTGACAGAATCGGCTGTTGGCCTACCCAGGGGCAGACAAAAGAATCCGCTGGCAATGAAACACCATGGATGAAATCAGGGTCTAAACACTTAAAACACTTAAAAACATTGTTAAAGGCATACTCCAGCCACCTAACACAAAGTTAAATACATTATTGCTTTGTTAATCAATATTTGCTGTGTTTGTTTATTTCAGGAACTGTCCATCATTATTATGATAAGAGAACTATAGTTTGTAAATCATAGGTTTTGTTCTCAGAAGCTTTTAGACCAGGGGTTCCCAACCTGAAGTCCATGAATCCTTTGGTTAATGGTAATAGTACATGGCATAAAAAAAGGTTGCAAACTCCTGCTTTAGACCATCCACCTTGACTTGTTATTTCAGATGTGCTCCCATTGTAAATAACTAAATCAATAAAATTACTTGCCTACACCCATTGGGTGTGAACATAATGCATATAACACAGAACAAACCCTTCAGCTCATAGTAGCTGTTTCATACATGATGCCAAATTAAATTAAATCTCTTTTCCTTGCATATGATTCATGTCCCTCCATTGATATGTGCATGTCAAAAAGCCTCTTAAATACCACTACCTATCTGTTTCCACCACTGCACATAGCAACTTGCTTACTGATCCTGTTTTGGTTTTCCTTCACTCTCTCCACTAACTTGGCAAACTAAACTTTGGGATATGGGAGGAAGACAGAATACAGGGAGAACCCCATAAATTTGCAGGGAGAATGCACAAACTCTGCACAGACAGCAGCAAAGGTCAGGATTGAACTTGGTAATTGAAATTGTGAGACAGTGCCTCTATGAGATTTGCCACTGTGCTGCCCTTTGTTGACTCAGAAGTAAACACCAGAAATAATTAATGACTCCTTTAAAATATTCTGATGAACTTCACAGGAGTAGAATCAGATCCTGATAATGTGAGCTATGAGAATCAATGAGGGATCTGACAAACGGGAAGATTAGAGGGATATATTGGAGAATGTTTTTCAAATGAAATGTTTAAAAAAAGTTAAGAAAGATGAAGACTTTATTACGCAGTCTAAAAATGGCATAAGGATTTGATACATTAAAAGGCCACGCCTTTCAGACAGCAGAATAAATTTGTGCTTGTTAGCCCCTTAAATTATATCTGCATGTGTTCACTGCCACCCATGATGTTCATTAGCTGCACAAATCTGCAGGAGGCCAAACAGCATCAGCTTCCAATTACTTAAACTCAGTCTTCATGAGACGTAATCTGTTGCTGCAGCAAGCCAAAAAGTTACTCGAAAGGGAATTTTATCCAATACTTGTCTACACAAGAGAGGGTGCCCTAAAGTTTCCAGGTAGTCAGGTTTCCGGGAAGTGATGAAGGAAATGGAAGTAGTAAAGGGAAAGTGGTGTTGGGTGATAAGAGATTTATGGAGGAAGTTGAGTGGTAGATTTCTGAGGAACAGAGAAATAAATGGTGAACTAAGGATTGTAATGGCTTATCAAATGGTGTTGAAAGCAGTAAACAGGATTTAAATAAAAGAAGGAAAGATTTTAAGGTACTGTTGAGTTTTGAATGTGGACCTGTTTCTGATATCAATCCGATTAGATTAACCAAGGATTTGAAAAATCGGATTAGGAGATATAGTGGGTGCAAGGTTTTTAAGAGATGGGACATGGTTAGTGTTTTGTAAAGTTAGTAAACAATGTGAAAAAGCTCTACAGTTAAAAGCTATGGAAGGCAGGAAAGTAACACCAAAGAACTGCTGCACTTGAATGATGCAGTAATGCATCTTACATTGGTCTGCTGACAGCCATTTAACATTACAAGAAGAAGAAGAAGAAGAAGAAGAAGAAGAAGAAGAAGAAGAAGAAGAAGAAGAAGAAGAAGAAGAAGAAGAAGAAGAAGAAGAAGAAGAAGAAGAAGAAGAAGAAGAAGAAGAAGAAGAAGAAGAAGAAGAAGAGGTTCAGTTGTTGTTCAGACCAAATGTCAGAATGGGGAGCGATTTATCTAACCAACTTTGTCTATGGAATGATAGTTGGTGCCAGACAGGGTGGTTTGATTATCTCACAAACTCCTGATCTGTTCAGATTTTCACTTTAAAAATCTCTAAAATTTATGGAGAATGACGTAAAGAGTATCCCTTTACACACAACATGTCAAAGCTGGAAGTGGATGGTCTACAGTAGCAGAGGTTCATGAACTGGAGGTACTTAATAAAGTGGCTACCGAGAAAACATTCTATTCAGGATGGTTTCCAACTTTATTAGATAAAAAAAAGAAAAATGGTAATTATTGGCTTGGTTTTAAAGTACCGTAGATTCCAGACTACAGAGCGCACCTGATTAAAAGCTGCACGCTCTAATTTTAGAAAGAAAATCAATTTTGTACTTGTACAGGCCGCACCGGATTTTAAGTCACAGGTGTCCCACGTTGTAATATGAGATATTTACACAGAAAGATATTACACGTGAGGATTTTTTAACTTTTAATTAAATCCGTATGGTAACATAAACAAATACATATTGCAAATGCTTTTTTTCAAACAGTGCCTGTAACACAGCTACTTTTAAATATGCATACGTATCGGTAACACAAATTACGTTGCGTATACTTTTTTACTGAACAGTGCACGAACAACATTCCAATATCTCCTAACGACTGGTAAAAAATATATATATACTGCAGCATACCAGGAAAAGTTATTGATCGCCTTCTTCATCTTCCTCCTGCTCACTAAAACCATCAAAGTCCTCTTCTTCAGTGTCCGATCTCGTCACTCACTTCAGTCTCTTCGTTGTCGCTCTCACCTGAGCGCACGCGGTCCTCTTCATCACGCAGCAGTCCAGCCTTTCGAAACCCGTTGGTGATGGTGGATGTTGTGACACGGCTCCACGCACTTAGGATCCACTGGCAGACTTGAGTTAAAGATGCTCTTCGCATGCGTCCTGTTTTGGTAAAGGATTTCTCGCCTCTCGTCATCCAAGCCTCCCACTCAACGCGCAGCGCCACTTTAAATGCCCGGTTCATGCTGATGTCCAGTGGCTGCAAATACTTCGTGGTGCCCCCAGGAATCACAGCTGGAATTGAGTTTGTACTCTTGATGGCAGCTTTCACTGAATTTTCATTGTCAGCTGCTTAAAAAATCACCATCGGTGGAAGCTTTAGTCCGGATGCTGTGCAGCTCAGAACACAAGTAAAATGCGTTCTCTCATGGCCACTTGTTTTCAGTGTGATGGACGAGTCACCTTTTTTATTAACAGTCCGAGTGAGAGGCAGGTCAAATGTCAAAGGTACTTCATCCATATTTATGATACCATCTGGCCCGATGGAATTCTCCGCTATCTTTGTTTGAGTGAATGTGCAGAAGTTAGCAAGTTTTTCCTCGTGGGTGGTCGGGAGGGAGCTGCTGACACAGAGTCGTGCGTACCCTGACGGACAGGCCTTTTCGTCTCATAAATCTAAAACACCACGATGGCCCACCTCTAAAATCTTCGATTTTCATTTTGGTGGCGATTGCTTTAGCCTTCAGTCTGATATGCACAGTGGAAACACCGCGGCCGCCTGCTCTCTGTGTGTTAACCCAGTCTTCAAGAAAGTTTTCAAGTTTGGGCCATCTGCTATGATTACCTCTGAAAGCTTTTGTCGTCTTTTTGCATTGACTCAGTTCTTCACGCTGGCGTCTCCACCGTCTCAGCATCGATTCATTTATGCCAAGATTATGTGCAGCAGCTCGATTTCCTTCTTCAACCGCCAGATTGATCGCCTTTAACTTAAAAGCTGCATCATATGCTTTTCTTCAAGTGTTTTCCTTGCTGATGAGGATGAGTACAAATGACTGATTTACAATAATTTAATTGTGAAAGTGCGCTTGATTTATCATACAATTTCATTGGACCTCTGTGAACTACTCATCAATTTTATTGGTCTACTGTTACGAGGCAAAATGTTTTTGGCGGCATGAAAAAAAACATGCATTAGCTGCACCGTAGTATAGGCCGCAGTGTTGCCGCAGTGTTCAAAGCATGGGAAAAAAGTAGCGGCTTATAGTCCAGAATTTACGGTACAAAGTTTGTAGTTGCAAGAAACCATACAACAAAAGGGACAGTGACCTGTTGAAATTCCCCTATAGTGGATGACCTGAAATAAGCTGTATCAACAATTGCTGTATTCGGGTAAGCCAAACCAATAATTTGTTTGTTGTATAGTCTCTAGAGCAGGGGTTCCCAAACTCTCTTATGCCATTAAGTAGTAGACAGGATTTAAATAAAATAAATCCTGTCGTTAAGCAAGGTGTCCGTGGACCCCAGGTTAGGAGTTCCTGCTCTAGCGGATGAGGAAATAACCTGAGTGTAGAGCCAAAAATGACAGGAGATACACTCAACAGAATGAGAAACAAATTGCGGCCAGCACCAAGAACTGTGGCACTCGCACCCGGTATTCATTATCCTTGTGATTCCAACAGCTCTCAACATTCAACATAACTCCACTCTTTGGAGTAATGCCTAATATCCTCAGCCAACTCACAGTCTCCTTCGAATTATAGTCCAACTATCAATGTGCAGATTTTCAATGTCATTATGTCTTAAACTGGAATTTTCTTATTGAAGGGCATCTGATTCATAAGAGCTTTTGGCTTAGGGATGGGTAATGTATCATCTGAATGGTCACAAATACAGAGTAACCTTCATCGATTTGTATTTGTTTGGTTGCTTTGATACTATAATTATTTGAAAGATTTTAAAAAATCTTTTTTAAAAAATCAATATAAATTTAATAATTTTATATTTTAAAAGTGGTTGAATTATTTTTAATAGTTCTTGTATTTCTACTAATGCAAGGAACATTTGGATATATTCACTGACCATAAGACCATAAGGTAAAGGAAAAGGATTAGGCCATTCGGCCCATCAAGTCTGCTCCACCATTCAAACATGGCTGATTTTTGGTTCTAAATCACTTTCTCCTGCCTTTTCCAGTCAATGGTATAATCATGAATTTTCTGACAACCCTTGGAGGCATGGCTTGTAGAATGCAAAAAAAAAATGTTGTCAACCACCTCCTGTGCTGGGCTCACCAGCACAACAACTTTGTGCAAGATTATGCCAGTATGCTTGACTTCACCAGTCAGCATCAGGGTGACAATGATCAACTTGTTGATATTTATAAATCAAAAAAATGCTGGAAATATTGAACAACAGACATGAAATGCTGGAGGAACTCAGCAAGTCAGGCAACATTTATGGAAAGGAAAACAATTACTGCTTCAGCAGGTCCAAAACCTTTGTCAGAACAATTTCACCACTGGAGAAGTGTCATGGACTTGAAATGTTAACTGTTTCTCTTTTCACAAATGCTGCCTAATCTGCTGATTTTTTTCCCTCTATTTTCTGCTGTAATTGTTGAACAGAATATGAATACACAGTTCTCTGTCTGTTACTATCAGAACCTTGATATCTCAGATATTCTTTCTTCTCCCTTCTCCTGTTGGGCGGAAGATACAAAAGCCTAAAAATGCATACCACAAGGTTCATGGACAACTTCTATGCTGCAGTTATAAGGATCAAATTTATTCTCATATATATTTACATGTATTAGGAATTAGCATGGTGTGTTAATGCAACTGGTGCGACTGTGGTCAAAGTCACTACAGAAACACTGCATACCATAGAAGCTATTATTCAGCACAACAGCCAGACGTCATACTGGCTGATGTTCATCACTTGGATTTTCTGCAATAACAATATTGGGGGTGGATTTGATCCCATGTTCTGTCTGTGAGGGCGACAAGAGGGAAAGATATACGGTTTAACCTGAGTACAGTGCTTCCATTGGCTGCCTCATCGGGTCTGTAAATGAATACAAGTGTCATTTGTCAGAAGCTCCACCTGTGGTTCTATACACCTGGGAATGAACCCTATATTTTCAAGCAGCTCCCATATCAAGACTCAGTCTCCCAGCTTTGGGAGGATTATGTTCTCTCCCTCTGTTTATCTCTGATTCAGCAATGTGCTGCTACTGTTTTGCTCAGTCCCTCAAAACTTTAAGCTGGTTACAGAGCACCTTTACATACTGTGTCACTTCATCATAATAAGTTCCAGGTTCATTGCAACCCATTAAAACCCCATAAGAGAGATGCATTGCTCTCCTCATCAGCAATTCATAGGCGCTCAGACCAACATGCAGTTTAAGATTGTTTACAAACTCATCAGGATTCCTAGCAATACATCAACCCATATCTTTCCTGATTCTGTTTTAGCTTTGGCTGAGGCAGTTTTGATT
Source organism: Hypanus sabinus (assembly GCF_030144855.1). NCBI lineage: Eukaryota > Metazoa > Chordata > Chondrichthyes > Myliobatiformes > Dasyatidae > Hypanus > Hypanus sabinus. The sequence goes on along the minus strand of NC_082710.1, from coordinate 126,828,252 downwards.
GTTCTATTTATCCTTTCTACCATTCCTGAATTCTAAGACTCCATCCACACTAGACCGGATAATTTTGAAAATGCCAGCTTCACGTAAAAATGATAGGCGTCCACACTAAGCATTTTTGAAAATATTTCAGTCCACATTAAAACTGATATTTCAGCGATTCTCCTCCTACTGTGTATGCGCAGGACACATCTACCGAAAACAAGCGAATCTCGCTGTGAAAGACAGTGCGTGTTTGTCCAGTTACAGACTGGAAAAACTTAAACAATGGACAGCTGTTGGCTCTCGCACAGGAGGACTTAATAAAACAACTGACAGGGACAGCTATGACCCGGCTGACGACGAACATTGAAAAACTGACTAACTCTGTTGCATTAATAAAGCACCTTGTTAAATGTATAAAACATGGCTGCATCAGTATTATCTTGTATTTCCATACAATGTTACATTAGGCTGTTACACGTCTATTGTCAGAGAAGTACTTGCATAAATAGGTAAACCACCTTCATACGAGCAAGGACAGAAAACAGGGCCAAGTGAGTGTACTTATTTATTCAGTAAGTTATGGGTCAAAGTATTTGATGAGTACATTTCTAACTCTTCTGGCTTCAGTCTCGTTGCCGTCTGTTCTGAAATTGTTAGGTTGTGTTCAAGAAAACAATGAAATGGCGCGCTGCCGTCACCATCTGTTCCGGCATGTCACGGCAGCGGTTTTAGATTTCTCTGGTTACCGCGTCCACACTGCTCCGGCCCATCCGGCATTTTCAAGTTGACACACTCTGGAGGGTGTTTTAGAAAGGCTCCATTTTCGGGGGAGGAAAACATCATTTTAGTGTGGACGGAAGGTCAAAACGAAGAGGAAAAGCTTTTGTTATGGATTTATCCGGTTTAGTGTGGATGTAGACTAAGGGTAGTAGAATATTTGGAATCATTATCAAATCCCTAATCCAAGTCCGCCTGGGCTGAGATCCCCCACCTGGGAAGGATCTCCTGAGCTAATATCCATGCCCCTGCGCTGGTGTTACAATTTTTCATTAGATGTATCACAACTACAGATTCGACAGTGTAGCAGATAGGCAATTGCGCTCTTGAATAAGCACGTGTCAGCTAATTATTTCATTTAACTACATTTTTTTCATAGTAGCACTTGCCAAGACATGAGCAAAGCACACTAACATTTAACTGCCTGTTTCAATGCGGCTTTGCCTGGGAAACTGGACTGTTGAGTCAACTGTTTCTGAAGACTAGCAGGATTAATTATATATTTAGTCAGTCCTTCCAGCCACAGTGTTGGCTTCATTTTCTATTTGAGAGTAATAGTTATCAGCGCTGTTTGGCCTAGCACTTATTGTTTTCCTTTTCCTCTAACTCTGTTTGCATTAAAGACTGTGAACTATTGACCCACTTCAGTGTCTTTCTCTCTCTCGGGACTTGGGACATATCCAAACGTAGTGACAGTAAGTCTCGACCACACAAAAATAGACCCAGCAGAGGTAGAGCATTTTACCTTCACCCTAAGATTCACTGGTCAGGTAGGGGACAAGCTACAGGCAACTGAATCTGTTCTGAGTGAAGTTACGGAAAGAGGCAGATAACGTCGTGCCGACAAGCCCAGTCTCATCTGGAGGAAAAGGTATAATATCTAGCCACAACTGTTCAACAGCTCATTGCCGAAAATCAGACTCAAGTGTCTGTGACTTCTACTTTCACCGCACCGTCCACGAGCTCACTGTAGACAGCCAACATCAGCTGACAGCCATTAGCGTGCTCGCCAATGTGACCACGTCAGTCCCACTCCCAGAATCTCACAGGTCCTCCTCTTCTGCTGCCCCGACAATCTCCACCACTAATGCTCCTGCTCCCATGCCCAGACCAGAACTGACTCCCGCCTTCAAATCCCTACAAACTCCCACATCCGTACAAGAACCGAGTATTCTGGTGATCCCGACGGCTGCAAGAATTTTATTACCCAATGTATGCTGACATTCCAAGCCCAGCTTGATCATTTTGATAATGATGCAGGAAAACTGACGTACACGGTCAATCTCCCAGGTGGACCTCCACTCAGCCTGCTCAATGCTTTATGGGAGCAAGGATACTCTGCAGCTCAATCATTCCGACATTTTGTTGCAGAATTAAGGAGGGATTTTAATCTTCCAGTATGGGGTTAGGAGGCTGCCCGCCGACTCTTGGACCTGCACCAAGGCAGAGGGTCGGTGAGAGCATATGCAGTCAAACACTGTACACTTTCAGTAGAGACAGGTTGAACTGAGAGATCTCTCATCACTGCCTTCTAGTGTGGACTGAATTCAGGGGTCCAGCATGAGATCGCTGTCCGGGACGAGCAGGGTAATCTGGATGACTGGGTAGCAGGGTAATCTAGCTATCCGAGCTAACAACTGGATAACTGAGTGGCCCGGGGAAAGAATGCCTCAAGCTTCCTATGCACTGTCAGATCACTGCCTTTCCTCACCTTCTCCCAGTCACTCAGCACCCAGCACCCAGCCCACGGAGGAGCCTATGCAAGGAGGGTGCATGTGCCTGTCTCAGGAAGAACGAGAGTCGCACAGGAGAACATGTTCCTACCTGTATTGTGGTCGCCCAGGACATTTCCAGACAGCATGTCATAAGCGTCTAGTAAAAAAGAATACCTGTCCGCAGGGAGGGGACTCCTGATGAGTCAGTTCTCTCTTCAATCAGCTTCCCCTGATTGTGTAATGCTTGCAGCTTCCTTCATGTGGGAGTCTGGGACCCATGAACTTAACGCATTTATTGACTCTGGTGCAGCTGGGAAGCTCATGGAAATTTTGTTTGCTCAAATATGGGGAGTTCCTACTCAGGAATTAAGAGAAAAAAATCAACGTCAAGGTTCTGGACAGTTGACCTCTGGGCTCCGGCCAGATTCACCTTTCCACCAAATCCCTCAAACTTGTCCTTGAAGGCAACCATAGGGAAGAACTCTCCTTCTATCTGGTTGATTCAGCTAAGCTGCCACTGGTACTTGGTCTCCCCGGTTATCCCAACATTAGCTAGAGATCAATTGGCCTCTGAAAGCACTCCTAGAGTGGGGACCAGCATGCCTGTCTACCTATCTGGGTCCAGCTCAAGCTCCATTCCATGAATCCCCTCCTGTGTCAGCTAAGAATGTGGACTTGTCTGGGATTCTGGCTGAATATGCAGAACTTCTTGAGGTCTTCAGTAAAACAAAGGCCATCTATCTGCCCCCAGACTGGCCATGTGTCTGTGCCATAGACCTCCCCAGGACTAGTCCTCCCCAGGGCCGGCTCTTTTCCATCTCTCATCCTGAAATGGTGGCCCTGGAGGAATACATCAAGGAGGCATTGGCCATGGGGTTTATCCGTCCGTCAACCTCACTGGCAGGAGGCTTCTTTTTTGTGAGTAAAAACAATGGCAAGCTCTGACTGCATCGAGAATTGGCCCCTGAACAACGTCACTGTGAAGAACCACTACCCTCTTCCCTGTTGGTATCTGCATTCGAACATCTCCAGGGAGCAATCATGTTTTCCAAAATTGATCTGCGCAATGCTTACAATCTGGTTTGCAAGAAGAAGGGGATGAGTGGAAGACTGCTTTCAGCACTTCTAGTGGTCACTATGAATAGCTGGTGATGCCTTTTGGTCAGTGCCCCCACTGTATGCAGCCCTTGCTTAACAATGTACTCAGGGACATGTTAAACAAGTATGTGTTTGTGTATTTAGATAACTTCTTTATCTATCCCTGCTCTCATCAGGAGTTCATCCAGTATGCCCAGAGAGGACTCAGACGGCTTCTTGAAAATAACCTGTACGCCAACCCCAAAAAATGTGAGTTCCATGAAGACCAGGTGTCGGTCTGGGGTTCTATATTTACCCTATCCAGTGTTCAAATTGACCCTAGTCCAGATCAGGCAGTTATAGGGTGACGTAAACCATCTTTAGTCAAACAGGTACTGCGCTTCGTGGGCTTGCAAACTTTTATTGCCGCTTCATCCAGAGTTTCAGCTCTATCACAGCCCCTATAAATGTACTCATGAGGAAGACCTCGGCAGGATTCCATTGGCCAGATGATGCCAACCAATCATATTTTTGAAGTTGAACTGATGTCTCACCACTGCCCCAGTGCTGCAACACTCAGACCCATCAGATCCATCACAGTAGTTGAGGAGGATGAATCCAATGTAGGTGTTAGAGCTGTCTGCTCTCAGCACTCATCTGTAGATAGCTGGCTGCACCCTTGTGCCTTTCTTTCCCTTTGCTTGACTCTGGACAAGAGGAACTAGGATGATGGAAACTGGGGACTTCTGTCTGTCAAGGAGGCCCTGGGGGAATGGCCACACTGGCTGGTAGGGTAGAGCATCCTTTCTTGGTCTGGACAGATCACAAGAATCTCTCCTGCATTCAGGATGCAAAGAGACTCAACTCTTGTCAAGCCCAGTGGGCTCTTTTCTTCACACAGTTTAATGTCATCCTCACCATTCCTGGCAGCGGGAACACAAAGGCCACCACTCTTTCCTGCAGTTCGATGGATCTGAGGACAATGCTGATCCAGAGCCCATTCTTCCTTGCTCATGTATTGCTGCTCCAGTGATCTAGGGAATAGAGGCAGAAGTGAGGCCCTTCCAACAGTCAGACTCAGGCTTGGGTGTGGGACCTCCCAACTGGCTGTTTGTCCCTGCTACCAAAGTGTTGAAATGGGGTCACTTCTCCCATCTGTCTGGACATCTGGGAATTCAATGGACCCATAAGTTTATAAAGAGAAATCATGCCAGTGTCCTGCGGATCTGCTGTGTCCATTGTGTGTGGCCCACCACTCTGGGTCCCACCTCTCAGTGGTTTTCATCACTGGGCTGCCATCATCTAATGAAGACATGACTATTTTAGTCATAGTGGATCAATTTTCCAAGGTTGTCCACTTCATTGCCCTCCCCAAGCTCCCATCAGCTTGTGAGACTGCCACACTCATGGTTCAACATGTGTTCAGGCTCCATAGCTTTCTTCAAGACATAGCGCTGATCATGGACCACAGTTCACTTCCCACTTTTGGAAGGCTTTCTGCTCTCTTGTAGGAGCCACAGCCAGCCTCTCATCTGGCTTCCACCCCCAATCTAATGGCCAGACCGAGAGAGTGAACCAGGAGTTGGAGAGAACCCTGTGCTGCCTTTCCTCTTCCAACTCCACATCCTGGAGTTCCCAATTGGTTTGGGCAGAGATCGCTCACAATAGCCTCCAGTTGTCCTTCATGGGTTTGTCTCCCTTTGGATGCCAGAAGTATTCCATCCACCACTCTTCCCTGACCAGGAGATGATGTAGGAGTTCCTGCTGTTGAACAGCTGATCCAGTGCTACAAGCGCACCTGGAGATGAGCCAAGGCTTCTCTGCTGTGCACCCAGAACCAACATGCCTGGCAGGCTGATTGGCTCTGCTGACAGGTAAGGCCATTTAAACCAGCAGAGGAGGTCTGGTTGGCATCAAGGGATGCCAACTTTCCCCTGAAAGTTGAGAGCTGCAAATTGGCACCACACTATGTGGGACCACTTGTAGTGGAAAAGGCTTTTAACGGGGTGTCTTATAGGTTGCGTAAACCAGCATCACTGAAGATCCACCCAGTATTTCATTGTTCCCAGCTCAAACTAGTTACTACCTTTCATCTGGCCCCAGTTACCTCACCTCCCCCTCCTCCCCGCTTGGTAGTTGGTTCCCAGTCTATACATTGTGGCACCTCATGACATCTCACCGGGTACGTGGTAAGGTCCAGTGCCTTGTGAACTGGGAAGGGTATGGTCCAGAAGAATGTTCTTGGATCCCAGCAAAGGACACCTTGGACAAGTTGTTCACCCAGGGTGTCTGTCACAACCACAGATTTGGCAGTGCAATAGATATGGCAATTGCATTCGTGAATATGAATGTGTCAGCTGATTATTCCATTATGATGGCATTTAACTCCATTCTTTTCATCATAGCACTTGTTGAGACTTAAACAAAGCACAGCAATGTTTTTGTGCTTGCTTCCATTCAGCTTTGCCTGAGAAATTGGACTGTCGAGTCAACTGACTCTGAAGACTAGCAGTATTAATTTTATATTTAGTTATCCCTTTTAGCCACAGTGTTGGCTTCATTTTCCATTTGACAGTGATAGTTAACAGCCCTGTTTAATCTAGTGTAATTTTTTCTCTTTTCTCTCTAACTCTATTTGCATTAAAGTCTGTGAACTATTGGCCCACTTCAGTGTATCTCTTTCTCTCTCTGGGCATTTGAGCCATATCTGAATGTACTGATGAGGAAAGCCTCTTTCCATAGGGTGAAGTCATCCATAATCACCAGCCAGCAGCTTTTCCCTCTGCTTTTATGGCAGGGGCCCATGAAGTCCATTGGGATGTTTTCCCAGGGTTCCCTTGGCCATTGCAGGTTTTCCAACTGCACCTTATTGTCCTCACCAGGGCTAAAATGGGGCACAAAAATCAATGGTAACAGAATTACTTAACATCTCTGCTGAGCCCTGGCCACCACCAAGCCTGATCACATTGTGCCCTCGCTGATGCATTACCCCATGATATAACTTCAGTAATATCTGTCTCTCCATGAGCCCAGCTCCTATCTGGCCCCTCCTTTGCTTCCTCTTTCCTCCATTTCTCCTTCACCTCTGCATTCAACTCTTCATATAATTTTACTCAGCTGGCTCCAGTAGTTTCTTCCTGCACATTTTCAATTTCAGTTGCCTTTTGTTCTTCTGCTGCTGCCCTTTTTGCCCAGATGTCTGCCCACTCATTCCCTTACTGCTCCTTACTCTCCCCTTTCTGGTGAGCCTTTACTTTAATCACTGCTAGCTCTGCTGGCAGACTCACTGCTTCCTGCAGTTCTTCTACGAGGTGTCCATGTTGAAACCCTGCCCCTCTTGAGGTTACTAATCTTTGCTGTGCCCATGCCATCAGTTAATCATGTACCAGTTCAAAAGCTTACAACATATATTTACTCATCTGCCTTTACTACAGCACAGTGCTCTATCAGGGCCACCATTTCCACCACCTGAGCTGACCAGCCTCCTGGCAGAGCTGCTGAAGCTAAGTCTTCACTCTGTTCCCTTCACCATGGCTCACCCTCTCCATGGCTTCCCGTCTATGTACCTCTGAGACCAATCAATAAAAATGTCCCCTACTTACCTTTCCAGAGGTGCTTCCTTCACACCGACATCTTCTTGCTGTTCCATTTCCATTTGGCATTCATGTGCCTCCCGCTCCATTAGAATGGTGTCTGAGGGATTCATTTCAGTGTCCCTGTCTATCATTACTGAGATCACTGGGGATGAGAATTGCCTCCCAAGCTGCTCTTTGGCTGTTCGTGGCTGCTCTTAGCCTCTCTGTGTTCAGGAGCTCTACAATGGTATGGGGAGTGTGTGGTACAACTTGTCTCATCAACACAACAGGTTTGCTTACTCGCACTGCCCACTCTGCACAGTCTAATGCTGCTGCACTAAAGGAAATCTTGCTGCAAAAGGTTCCCACTTTGTTGAATAATTTGCCACTGTTCTTCTTGTATCCCCATAGTCCTATACAAACACTGCATTGTAACAACCTCCCAGTAAAGATGAAAGGGACAAGTCACTTCAGATAACCCTAGTGCAGGAACAGAGACCAGGGCTTTCTGCAAAAGCCTTTTCCTCATCTGGCCCCCAAATTATTTTCTCCAGAGGGGGCTTCTCTCCTTTGATTAAGGCCTGTATTGGATCCACTAGTGCTGAGAACCCTGGTATTAATTTATGACAGTAATTGAAGGGACAAATTACCTATATCTGTTCAGATCCCTGACTAATTCATTCTTATATTATGTTAAGTTGTCTACCTGTTTCTCACCTGCATGTCTCACTCTTTAAATATTCTGTCCAGTTCCACTTGCCCAGTCTCAGTCTTCTCTGTATTCATCCCTTCCTTCCTGTAGCCCTGCTATTTCTACATTGTGAGGTGATGAAAAAAATGAACCCCTTAGACTGTCGAAGTCACTGGCCACACAGTGGGTCACAAGCTATACCAGATGAGTTCTAAATCTTGTGACTGTGATCAATGTCACCGGAGAGACACTGGTGACATAGAAGTCTTTATTCAGCTCAACAAGCTGGTATCATTGTGGAAGCTCTCTCAGCAGAAGGTCATAAACCCAAAGGTACATCACATTTTTATTACTTTCAGATCAAAGGTGATTCAATAAAATTTTGATAGTTACAACAACATTGTTTACTTCAATATTTTAGGTTGACAAATGGTTTCTTTGAGATACATGGTGAAAACACATTGTAATTGATAAGACACCTGTGAAGGTCCAAACACCTTTTAGAGAAACTAATTTAAGTAAACAACTTAAAACCTTTCAACGACAGAGAGTCAGACACCCAAAATTAATGTTGTCAAGGCTTTCTCTGAGTACATAAACATGATAAGTACACAAAAACTATTAATGCCGATGCCTGTGATCATGTTCGATATGCTAAGTGACAACTTCGGTCTGGTCTGCCAGCTTGTCCTCAAGTCACAATGATGCAAATAACTTGGCTACGTTTTCTGATTTGATTTGGCTCTTACATTTGCAATCTCCAAGTCTGTGAAGTAACCTGTGCGTATAACTTCAATTTACTACCTACAATTTACAAAAAAAAATTGAAGGCCAATTGCAAGCTTTCTGAACTTATTTATATTTACAGAATTGAAGCCTGGTTCTTGTTTGAATTAATATCTGCTGTATTCACATAACTCCAGAATACTCACTAACAATGACAACAAAAAAGACTCAAAAATTATATGAAAAAATAAAGAATTGTAGAAAATAAAGCTAGACATTAAAGTATGGATATAGACTAGAATGCACATAAATACCAGCATGAATTTATGTACATTTTGTACCCAAGAGGGTGAGTATCTGTACATTAGGGATGCAACATCAGAAAGGATAGCAAGTATGGTACTCAAGGTGTTGAATCTCAAAGCATGGAGTACAAGAAATAAGGTGAATAATCTTGTTACTCTATTACAGATTGCCAGGTATGATGTTGTAGCCATCACTGAGTCGTGGCTGAAAGACCATTGTAGTTGGGAGCTGAGTGTCCAAGGTTACACATTGACTTGGAGGGATGAGTAGGTGGGCAGAGGGGGTGGTGTGGCTCTACTGGTAAAGAATGACATCAAATCGGTAGAAAGAAGTGACATAGGGTAGGAAGATGTTGAATTCTTGTGGGTTAAGTTAAGAAACTGCAAGGGTAAAAGGAAGTTGATGGCAGTTATATACAGGCCTTCTAACAGTGGCTGGGATGTGGACCACATGTTACAAAAAGGACGAGAAAAGGCATGTCAAAAAGGCAATGTTATGATAGTAATGGGAGATTTTAATATGCATATCAATTGGAAAAATTATTTTAGTAATAGATCTCAAGAGAGTGAGTTTGTTGAATGCCTAAGAGCTTTTTAGAGCAGTTTGTCATTGAGCCTACTAGGGATCATCTATACTGGATTGGTTGTTATGTAATGAACCAGAGGCGATTAGGAAGCTTAAGGTAAAAGAAGCCTTAGGAACCAAGAATCACAATTAGTCAACTTGAAATTTGAGAGGGAGAAAATAAAATCTGATATAGCAGTATTTCAGTGAAGTAATGGAAATTACAGTTGTATCAGAGATGAGTTAGCCAGAGTAAATTGGAAGGAGCTGCTGGCAAGGCTGTCAGCAGAGCAGCAATGGTGTGTGTTTCTGGGGAAAATGAGGAAGGAGCAAGACATGTATATTCCGAAACTGAAGAAATACTCAAATGGCAAAATAGTACAACCGTGGCTGACAAGGGAAGTCAAAGCTAATGTAAAAACAAAGGAGAGGGCATACAACAAAACAAAAATTAGTTGAAGATAGAAGATTAAGAGGTTTATAAAAACCTACAGACAGCGACTAAAAGAATCTGTAGATGGGAAAAGATGAAATACAAAAGCAAGCCAGCAAATAATATCAAAGTGGATAGTAAAAGTTTTTCAAGTATGTTAAAACATAAGAGAGATGGCAATGGACATAGGACTGCTAGAAAATGAGGCAGGAGAAATAATAACAAGCCCAAGGAGATGACAGAGGAACTAAATGAATACTTTCATCAGTCTTCACTATGAAAGGTATTGGCAGATGTTGTAGTGTGCGAAGGAAGAGAAGTGGGTGCAGTTATTACTACAGGGAGTAGATGTTCAAAAACTGAAGGACCTATAAGAATATAAGTCACACAGACCTGATGAACTGCACCATAGGGTGAAAGAGGTAGTGTTAGAGATTGTGTGACATTAGAGATTATATTTCAAAAATCATTGGACTCTGGCATGGTGCCAGAGGACTGGAAAATTGCAAATGTCATGCCACTCTTTAAGAAAAGAGCAAGGCAGCAGAAAGGAAACTATAGACCAGTTAGCCTGACCTTCATGGTTGGGAAGATGTTGGAGTCAATTGTTAAGGATGAGTTGATGAAGTACTTGGTGACACAGGGCAAAATAGGACAAAGTCAGCATGATTTCCTTAAAGAAAAATACTGCCTGACAAACCTGTGGAAATTCTTTGAAGATATTACAAGTGGGATAGATAAAGGGGATGCAGTGGCTGTTGTATATTTGACAAAGTACAACATGTGAGGCTGCCTACCAAGTTAAGAGCCTATGGTATTACAGGAAAGATACTAAGATGGTTCAAGCATTGGCTGATTGGAAGAAGGCAGCGAATGGGAATGAAATGATCCTTGTCTGATTGGCTGCCAGTGACTAGTGGTGTTCCATAGGGGGCGGTGTTGAGACCACTTCTTTTTATGCTGTATATAAATGATTTGGATGATGGAATAGAGGGCTTTCTTGCCAAGTTTGCAGATGATACAAAGATTGGTGGAGGAGCTGGTGGTGCTGAGGAAACAGATAGGATACAGAAGGACTTAGACAGATTAGGAGAATGGGCAAGAAAGTGGTAAATGAAATATAATGTTGGAAAATGCGTGGTCATGCCCTTTGGTAGTAGAAATAAATGTGCGGAATATTTTCTAAACGTGGAGAAAATCCAAAAAATCTGAGATGCAAAGGGACTTGCGAGTCCTGTGCAGAACACCCTAAAGGTTAACTTGCAGCTTGAGTTGGTGATGAAGAAGGCAAATGCAATGTTACCATTCATTTCAAGAAGTATAGAATCCCAGAGCAGGGATGTGATGCTGAGACTTTATAAGGCATTGGTGAGGCCTCACCTTGAGTATTGTGTACAGTTTTAGGCTCCTCATCTTAGAAGAGGTGTGCTGGCCTTGGAGAGAGTCCAGAGGAGGTTCACAAGGATGATTCCAGGAATGAAAGGGTTATCATACGAGTAACATTTGAAGGCTCTGGGTCTGTACTTGCTGGAATTCAGAAGTGTGGGGGGACTCTCATTGAAACTTTTTGAATGTTGAAGTGCCTAGACAGAGTAGATATGGAAAGGATGTTTCCCATGGTGGGAGAGTTTAGGACAAGAGGGAACAGCCAAAGGATAGAGTTGCATCCATTCAAAAGAGAAAAGCGGAGAAATTTTGTTGGCCAGACGCTGGTGAATTTGTGGAATTTGTTGCTATGTGCAGCTGTGGAGGCCAGGTCATTAGGTGTTTTTAAGGCAGAGATTGATAGGAGAAAAAAAATAATCAGCCATGATTAAATGGTGGAGCAGACTCAATGGGCCAAATGGCCTAATTCTATTCCTTTGTCTTAAGGTCTTGTGAGCTTATGGTATTTACAATGTAAACAGCATTATAAAAATAGCTTAAAGTGTTTATTGTACAGTTTAGTAACTGAGGTAATACATCAAGGGGATGTGGGTTCTAACTAGAACGGTTGATCAGTTTAACTGTCTGGGGGAAGAAACTTTGAAGATGAAGCGATTTTTCTTTTTGTCTTAATAGCCCTACAGTAATTTCCAGAAGGAAATGCAGGAGGATGTGGGGGGTGGAGGATTAGTGTCTGCAATAATTTCCCTGCCCACTTTTCTGCTCTGAACACTTGAGTCCTGCTGTGATGGTAGTTGGGACCAATGACCTTTTCTGCTTACCTGACAGTTCACTGTGGTGTTTGTATATTGTGAGAGGATGCTGCAACAAGCCACACTGTGATGACTGATGTGACCTTGCTTTCCACATTAGCAGAGTAGAATTGCACCAATATGTCCTGGGGAGGATGGAATGTAAATAACTGCCACAAGATGTATATACTCTGCCGAGCCTTTTAGTTAATGATGGAGATAAGGTTCTCCCACCTGAGATCCTGTGAAATAACGATACCCAGGAACATGAATGGTGAAAAGGTGCTAACTATAGAGTTGTTGATGATGAATAAATGGAGAGGAGAGGTATTTCTCCTGAAGTCGATATGCATCTCCTTGGTATTCAGCTCCAAGTTGCTGTGATGCACCAGGACACTCACTTGTTTACTTCCTGTTGGTACTTGGATTTGTCATTTCTGGTGATTAGTCCCACATAAAAAACTATGTTAGGATGCTGTTCATTGACTGTAGCTCAGCACTTAACACCGTTATTCCCACAATCCTGATTGATAAGTTACAGAACCTGGGCCTCTGTACCTTCTTCTGCAATTGGATGCTTGACTTCCTAACTGGAAGACCACATTCTGTGCAGATTGGTGAAAATATCTCCTCCTCGCTGACAATCAACACTGGAGTGTGTGCTTAGCCCACTGCTCTACTCTCTCCTTACCCAGCTGAAATACCATCTATAAATTTGCTGATGATACAACAATTGTTGATAGAATATCAGAAGGAGACAATATGGCAAACAGGAGTAAGATATGCCAACTAGTGGAGTAGTGTCATGGCAGCAACCTGGCATGCAATGCCAATAAGGTGAAGAGCTGATTGTGGACTTCAGGAAGGGTAAGACGAAGGAACACATACCATTCCTCATAGAGAGATCAGAAGTGGGGAGAGTGAACAGTTTCAAGTTCCCGGGTGTCAATATCTCTGAAGACCTAACCTGATCCCAACATATGGATGCAGTTATATAGAAGCCAAGTCAGCAAATCTACTTCATTAGGAAGTTGAAGAGAATTGGTATGTCAACAAATATACTCAAAAACTTCTATAAATGTACCGTGGAGAGCAATCTGACAGGCCGCATCACCATCTGGTATGGGAGGGTGGGGTGGTGCTGCTGCAGCATAGGACAGAAAGGAGCTGCAGAGGGCTGTAAATTTGACTGGCTCCATCTTGGGTACTAGCCTACAAAGTACCCAGGACATCTTCAAGGAGCGGTACCTCAGAAAGGCAGGATCCATTATTAAGTACCTCCAGCACCCAGAGAATGCCCATTTCTCGCTATTACCATCAGGGAGGAGATAGAGAAGCCTGAAGGCACACAGTCAGTGATTCAGGAACAGCTTCTTCCCCTCTGCCATCCAATTCCTAAATAGACTTTGAACCTCTGAACACTACTTCACTTCTAAAATATTTTTTATTTGATTTTTGCATGATTTTTAATCTATTCAATATACATATACTGTAATTACTTATACAGTACTGGATTTATTTATTTGTTTATGTATTTATTATTTTTTTCTTCTATACTATGCATTGCAATGAACTGCTGCTGCTAAATTAACAAATTTCACATCACATGCCAGTGATAATAAACCTGATTCTGAAATTCGTCAGTTTAACTGATGCACACTCATTGTTGCATAGAAAATAGAAAAAGTGAGAGAAAACACCTAAGTGATGCTCCAGTATTGACTGAGCAGGATGTGGAGAAGTGCTTGCTTAGTCTCATATACCATAGAACCATAGAAATATAGAAAACCTACAGCACAATACAGGCCCTTGGACCCACAATGTGGTGCCGAACACGTACTTAGTTAAGAAATCACCTAGGGTTCCCCATAGCTCTCTATTTTTCCAAGCTCCATGTACCTATCAAGGAAGATCTTAAAAGACACTATTATATCCGCCTCCACCACCATTGCTGGCAGCCCATTCCATGCACTCACCACTCTCTGAGTAAAAAAACTTACCCCGACCTCTCCTTTGTATCTTCTTCCAAGCACCTGAAAATTGTGTCCTCTCTTGTTAGCCATTTCAGTCTTGGGAAAAAGCCTCTGACTACACACATGATCAATGCCTCTCATCATCTGATACACCTCTATCAGGTCACATCTCATCTTCCGTTTCTCCAAGGACAAAAGGTCGAATTCATTCAAACTATTTTCATAAGGCATGTTCCCCAATCCAGGTAACATCCCTGTAAATCTCCTCTGCACACTTTCTATAGTTTCCACATCCTTCCTGTAGCGAGGTGACCAGAACTGAGCACAGTACTCCAAGTGGGGTCTGACCAGGGTCCTATATAGCTGTAACATTACCTCTTGGCTCTTGAACTAAATCCCATGGTTGATAAAGGCCAATACACTGTATGCTTTCTTAACCACACAGTCAACTTGCGCAGCGGCTTTAAGTGTCCTATGGACATGGACCCCAAGATCCCTCTGTTCCTCCACACTGCCAAGAGTCTTACCATTAATATTATATTCTGCCATCATATTTGACCTACCAAAATGAACCACTTCACATTTATCTGGGTTGAACTCCATCTAGCACTTCTCAGCCCAGTTTTGCATCCTATCAATGTCCTACTGTAACCCCTGACAGCCCTCCACACTATCCACAAGACTCCCAATCTTTGTGTCATTAGCAAATTTACTAACCCATCCCTCCATTTTCTCATCCAGGTCATTTATAAAAATCATGAAGAAAAGGGGTCCCAGAACAGATCCCTGAGACACACCACTGGTCACCAACCTCCATGCAGAATATGACCTGTCTACAGCCAGTCTTTGCCTTCTGTGGGCAAGCCAGTTCTGGATCCACAAAGAAATGTCCCCTTGGATCCCATGCCTCCTTACTTTCTCAATAAGCCTTGCATCGGGTACCTTACCAAATGCCTTGCTGAAATCCATGTACACTACTTCGACTGCTCTACCTTCATCAATGTGTTTAATCACATCTTCAAAGAATTCAATCAGGCTCGTAAGGCAGATTTGCCTTTGACAAACCCATACTAACTATTCCTAATCATATTATGCCTCTCCAAATGTTCTTAAATCTTGCCTCTCAGGATCTTCTTCATCAACTTACCAGCCACTGAAGTAAGACTCACAGGTCTATAATTTCCAGGGCTAACTCTCCTCCCTTTCTTGAATAAGGGAAGAACATCTGCAACCCTCCAATCCTCTGGACCCTCTCTCATCCCCATTGATGATGCCAAGATCATTGCCAGAAGCTCAGCCATCTCCTCCCTCGCTTCTCACAGTAGCCTGGGGTGTATCTCATCCTGTCCCAGTGACTTATCCAACTTGATGCTTTCCAAATGATCCAGCACATCCTATTTCTTAATGTCTATATGCTCAAGCTTTTGAGTCTGCTGTAAGTCATCCCTTGAATTGCCAACGTCCTTTTCCGTAGTGAATACTGAAGCAAAGTATTCATTATGTACCTCTACTACTGTCTCTGCTTCCATATATGCTTTTCCACTGTCAAACTTGATTGGTCCTATTCTCTCTTGTCTTGTCCTCTTGCTCTTCTCATACTTGTAGAATGCCGTGGGGGGTTCCTTAATCCTGTCCACCAAGGCCTTCTCATGGCCCCTTCTGGCTCTCCTAATTTCATTCTTAAGCTCCTTCCTGCTAGCCCTATAGTTATATAGACCTATCATTACCTAGTTTTTGAACCTTTTCTAAGCTTTTCAATTGCCTTTGTACACCATTGTTCCTGTGCCTTACCATCCTTTCCCTGTCTCATTGGAACGTACCTGTGCAGAACACCACTCAAATATACCCTGAACATTTGCCGCATTTCTTCCATACGTTTCCCTGAGAACATCTGTTCCCAATTTATGCTTCCAGTTGCTGCCCAATATTTCATATTTCCCCTTACTCCAATTAAGCTCTTTCCTAACTTGTCTGTTCCTATCCCTCTCCAATGCTATGGTTAAAGAGATAGAATTGTGATCACTATCTCCAAAATGCTCTCCCACTGAGAGACCTGACACCTGACCAGGTTCATTTCCCAATACCAGATCAATTACAGCCTCTCTTCTTGTAGACTTATCTACATATGTGTCAGGAAACCTTCATGAACACACCTAACAAATTCCACTCCATCTAAGCCCCTTGCTCTAGGAAGATGCCAATTAATATTGACACACCGATCGCGACAACCCTGTTATTACTGCACCGTTCCAGAATCTGTCTCCTTATCTGCTCCACAATGTCCCTGTTACTATTGTCTGGTCCATTAGCAACACCCAGCAGAGTTAATGACCCTTTTCTGTTACTAACTTTCACCCACAGAAACTCAGTAGATAATCCTTCCATCACTTCCTCCTTTTCTGCAGACATGACACTATCTCTGATCAGCAGTGCAACGCCCCCACCTCTTTTGCCTCCCTCCCTGTCCTTTCTGAAACATCTAAAGCCTGGCACTCTAAGTAGCCATTCCTGCCCCTGAGCCATCCCAGTCTCTGTAATGGCCACAATATCATGGCTCCATGTACTGATCCACACTCTAAGCTCATCTGTTTTGTTCATGATGCTTCTTGCATTAAAATCGACACATCTCAAACCATCAGTCTGAGCACATCCCTTCTCTATCACCTGCCTATGCTCCCTCTCACACTGCCTACAAGCTTTATCTATTTGTGAGCTAACTGCCCTTTCCTCCGTCTCTTCAGTTCGGTTCCCACCCCCCAGCAATTCTAGTTTAAGTTTTCCCCGATAGCCTTAGCAAAACCTCCCTGCCCCTTGGCCCCCCTTGGATTCAACTGCAACCCATCCTTCTTGTAATGGTTGCGCCTGCCCCAAGAGTGGTCCCAATGATCTAGAAATCTGAATCCCTGCCCCCTGCTCCAATCCCTCAGCCATGCACTTAGCCCCGACTTCACTCTATTCCTACAGTCACTGTTGTGTGGCACAGGCAGTAATCCCAAGATAACTACTTTTGAGGTCCTGCTTCGTTCCTAAGTCCATGTAGTCTGTTTTCAGGACCTCCTCCCTTTTCCTACTGTTACGAAGGATGAACAGCTCTGATGCGCAGAAGGGTACAGAGTTGCCCATGTTTCCCCCTCCCCAGGGAGAATCACAAAATGTTACTGTTACCACGCTGCTCATGATAGGGAATGAGAGAGACACAGATAAGAGGAAAACAAGTTGGAACAACTGCTGCTGATAAGAGAGAGGAGAGGAGCCATTGATTTACTGTTATGTCTTTTGGACAGGGGTGTTTACTTGGTACCATTCTGTTCATTAAAATTCCTCAGTGGACAGCCGGAATGGGCTGGTTTGATGGACTAAGCCATTCAAAACTGATTGACACCTGAGACCCCGTGAGTAGGGATAAAAGTGAGGTCTGGGGAGAAACTCCTGAGGTGCACCAAGATACACACTAGTGAGCACTGCTTAAGTGTTGGAACCCACGAGAAAGTGTGGGACGTCGGAGAACGAATGAAGGATTGGTCAATTTTAACTCACAGTGTTTATAGCGAGACCGGTGGGGGGCCGTGTGTGTGTGTCCGCCCTTGCCAGGGTGACGAGTCCACCATAGAAGAACGGTCTAGCTAAAGGATAGTGGGGTCATACCTGAATGGCCACAACAACACATCGACGGATCAAGAAAGTAAAGGAAGGTTTGACTGACTGTAGCTGTCACTGTTTGCTCGCCCTCTCTCTCTCTCTCTCTCCCTCCAATGGTTACAACAAAAGAATCAACAACTACCTCAGCCTACAGGAGCTGAACTGGACTTTATACTTTCCCATGATAATTCCTTATCCCCTAGACAACGATAGAGCTTCTTTATTATTGATTATTATTATACCCACACTTTTAGGTTTAGTATTGCTAACCTGTATTATCTGTATATTTGCATTGTTGATATTGATATGTAAATTTTACTAATATACACTGTTTTGAAAATAGTACCAGACTCCAATGGACTCTTTTATCTTTGCTGGTAAGACACCCAGTTATGGGGTACGTAACACTACCTATGTCATTGATATCAATTTATACCATGACCTCTGGCAGTTCATCTTCCCACTTCAGGATATTGTGGACACGATCAGAATTCTCTCAGACCCCGGCACCTGGGAGGCAAACTGTCATCTGTGTTTCTTTCCTACGTCCACAAAATTGCCTGTCTGATCCCCTAACTATAGAGTCCTCTGTTATTGCTGCTATCCTTTTCCTTTCCCTACCCTTCTGAGCCACAGGCCTGGACTTTGTGCCAGAGGCACGGCCACTGTTGCTTCCCCCAGGTAGGTTGATCACCCCCCCCCCAACAGTACTCAACAGGAGTACTATTGTTAAGGGGGACAGCCATTGAGGTACTCACTTATCTGTCTCCCAAAGCCCTGATGTGACTACTTGCCTGTAGCTCCTCTCTATCACCTCCTCACATTTCCTGACCAGATGAAGGTTATCGCGCTGCATCTCCAGTTCCCTAACCTGTTCCCTAAGGAGGTGTAGCTCAACACACCTGGCACAGATGTGGCCGCCCGAACATCTGACACCAGGTACAGAACACTGGCCTCGCACACATACTTCCTATTCCTATTCCTCACAAGTAGCTTAACTCGCCTCGGCTCGTTGAGTCAAAGTCCTCCTACTCTAACTCCCTGTACTCCGTCGCCCGCTCCTCTGGTGCCCACTCTATAAAGCCTTCTTCTTTTTAAATCCTTCCTGCCGGTCTAACTCGCTGATGTCCACGTGTTTGTGCAGTTGTGCCTTGAACTCTAAACATCCCTTGTTAGAGAGGGATTTATGATCCACCTGCAGATTGGACTAGGTACTTTAAGTTTGGACAACTGAAATAAAATTAAAGGCTACTGAATGGATTCTTCCTTCTCCAGATCTTGACCTTCACCTTCATCCCCCTATCTTTTTATTCGGGAAGTTCCCCCCTTCCTTCTCAGTCCTGATGAAGGGTCTTGATCCAAAACATTGACTGTCTATTATTTTCCATAATGCTGCCTGGTCTGCTGAGTTCCTACAGCACTTTGTATGTGATGCTTTGTATTTCAAGCAATTTCAGACTTTCTCATGTTATTAAATGGATATTTTGTCAATAATAACTCACAATCTCCCTTGCCATGACTTTGCACATTACAGTCTACCTGTGTTGCACTTGCTCTGTAACTATTTTCCACATTCTATTTTTGCTTTTCCCTTATTCTACCACAATGCATCAGAATTATGAAATGTTTTGAAAGGATGGCATGTAAAAAAAGTTTTTCATTATATTTTGTTACATAAGATCATAACACATAGGAGCAAAATTAGACCATTTGGCCCACCAATTCAGTTCTGGAATTCCATTAATGCTGATTTATTATCCCTCTCAGTCTATTTTCTGCCTTCCCTCTGTAAACTTTTATGCCTTTACTGATCAAGAACCTATTAACTACCACTTTAAATATACCCAATAACTTGGCCATCTGTGATAATAATTTCCACAGATTCACCATTGTGTGGCAAAATAAATTCCCCCACAGTTCTGTTCTAAAGGGGGAGCCTTCTGGTCCTACATTACCCTACTATGAGAAACACCTTCTTCACATCTACTCTGAATAGGTCTTTCAATATTCAATAGGTTTCAATGAGATCCCCCCCTCATTCTTCTAAACTCCAGCCCAGAGCATATCTTAACCCTTTTATTCCCAGAATGATTTTCATGAATATCCTTTGCACCCTCTCCAATGACAACATGTCCTTTCTCTGATAAGGAGCCCAACATATTCAAAATACTCAAAGTGTGATCTGACAAATGCTTCGGGCTGAAATGTCAACAGTTTACTCTTTCCATAAGTGCTCCCTGTCCTGCTGAGGACCAGCTCCTCTCTTATGCTTCTGTCATTTCCTATACTCCATCGAAATTCCAATACATCTGATTTTGTCTTATTCTTCTTTGTGGAGACCTGCAACATATCCTTCACACTCTTCCTCTTTTATTTTATCCAGAAGTTTCCAGGCTTTTGACCCCAGCCTTTACTATTTAGTTTACTGTTGAATCCACCCACTACTATTTAGTTTAAAGCTCTTTTACAGCCATCATTATGTGAATCATCAGGATCCTAGTCCAAGCATGGATCTAGTGGAGCCCATCTTATTGGACCAGCTGCCTCCTTCCCCAGTACTGGTGCAAATGTCCAACAAATTCACAACCATTTCTCTCACATCAGGACTTTGAGGCGCCCATTTTGCTCTTAGATATTATTAACCCTGCACCATGTAGCAATCCAGAGATGATTGCCTTTTTGGTTCTGCCTTTTAATTTAAATTCATGTGACAATAATAAACCAGTTATCAATGCATTACCTCTGACAGCATGTTTAGTAGTAAGACACAACAAAACCCTTCTGATTGCTTCTTGGAATGTCCCTTTGACCTTTCACTTCTCTCCTAGCTATGGGACCATAGGTCAGTTCTAATAAACAACTTTGTATAGAGCAACACGCTTAGAATGCTGGAGAATCTCAGTAGGCCAAGCAGCATATATGGAAAAGAGTAAACAGTTGACATTTCAGGCCAAGACACTTCCTGGGACCTTTGTACAGAGCAAGTGAAGGGGCTATAAATATTTGTTGATATTATTAGATGCACCAATATTATTGGATATTGTCAGTAACCTTGGATCAAATGACCTACTTATTTGCATGGATTTCATGTATTTCTCTGTGACCTTGCTGTCACATTTATGCCATGTGTGTATATGACATAAGTTTCACAAAAATGGTGACTTGCTTCAATTAACAAGGTTTTCTGAGTTCTTGTGAACTAATAACATGCTTGGAAATTCTGCTTCAAGTGTTTTCACATTCCCACATGCAGTGAGAGATATGAAGGAGATTAATTCATGCTAATGTCTTCAAGCAATCACGTCAAAAATGTTTAATGTTTATTCCATTATTACCTGTCACAGTTCTGAAGGCTAATGGTAGTTGTATGCTACCTAATAATCAGGTTACTAGTGATACCCTTCTCAGCAAAAGACAGCCTGGTTGATGCCAAATTTTGTCCTGTAATGAGTGCCTATCAATTGCAGTCTTTCTTCACATTTATAGAACACCAATGTTAATCTTCATCTCATGTTCTTGATATTTATTACTTATTTATTATTATTATCTTTTGTCAGCTCAAGCTGGTAAAATCTGAGGTACTGGCATAGGCATTTCTCAATTGCTAGCAACTTTTGGACTATTCTACTGATGATAAGTATAGTGGCTTTCTGGAAATTAACATACATATGGCTGTGTAGGCCTAATTGTTTAATGCTTTAGTGTAGTGTCTTTGAGATAATACCTGTTGTAGATATTACTGTTGGGAAAATGTCTACACTGTTCATGTTTGACAGTCTTTCAATTTCCTCTTTTAATTCAGCATAGTTCTGGTCTTTCACACTTACTGTTTTCTGTATGATATGTGTGCTTGGAACAGCTATATCCAATGAGTAAGCTGTTCTTACTTGTTTATCCTGTAATATTTTGTGTTTAGGCGGTGGAATCTAAAGTTGTCATAGCTGCGCTGGTAGTGGGGATAAATTCCCACTATCTATAAACTGCTCCAAATAGCGCGTGTCTCTAATAGCCTTTGACAGCCAAGTCCAGCTCTTGGCCTTCATGTGTGGTTTAGCTTCTAAGCCTGGCGGAATTGTTTCTACTGAAAAGGGAGGGGGCAAATGTGGACCACTGGCCCCTCAAAACCAATGGCAACTCCGATTTTAAACCTCTGCTGCCTTGCAGCCATACACACCCATGGGAAAGGGTTCTGCAGTAAACTCCAAGGAAGAAATCCAGAGCTGGGGTCCCTGATATGGTTTGATGTTGTTTACATCTTCACTCTGGCAACCCCTGCAACAACATTGGTGCCAAACTGTATCGGCGTTTGTCCTTCCCTTGGACCAGATCAGTGACATGGAGAGGGGAAAACTGCTTCATGGGCAACAGCCAGTTCTTCAAATCTTCTCACCCAGGCTTGCACCCTCGAGAGGACAAAGTCCACCAGAGGCACAAACCCATGATTCCTTGGGACTGATGGCTGCCTACTGCTACAGGATTTCCAGACAGATATAATTGTTTGTGCTATCCATACTAAAGGATCAGTTCTAATATAATTTGTAGGACACTAACTCTAAAACTCAATCAAGCTTGTACGCAGAGTGAGATATGGTGTTTTTTATGAGTTTTTGTTTTAAGGCAAAATGTTATTGAATAATGTTTGCCTCTTGATTGTGCCTGTGTAAGTAATCAGATTGAGTTAAACTGCTGTGGGATTCTGTAATGTGTTGAATTGTTTCTGGTTTCTCTTAGCATTTTCTACATTTATGGTATTGAATTTCTTTGTCTTTTATTATGTATTTTTGATATTTTTGCGCTAACCACTTGGTCCTGTATTGCCACATAGAGATCTCCAACTCTGAGCCAAGCATTCGGCACTTTTTAGACAATATCTTTTCTGCTCAGATCATCCAGATGTCCTCCATGGAGGGACATGCTGTTCCATTTATTAACCTTTTCTCCTTTAGTGATAATTTCTTCTTTTTTCTGGGCTATGCTTTCATTTAAGTTTATCTGTGTGTACTTCATATCAGAATCGCAGGTTCTAGCATGGAGTGCAGAGTCCAGTTTTTGATGATGAAATTATATCCTTAGCAGCTTTATTTGACTGTTACATTATTTTTATGTCTGTTATTCCTCTTCTTTTTTCTGTCCTAGGTAGTGTTAATCTAAGTACATTCAAGTGTACATAGTGTTTTCTAAAATTGTAATTTCAGTTCTTAGTTTTCTTTGTAAATTGTCCAGATCAGTTTCAGATGAAGATATTATGCCAAAGAATGAGTTAATATGGGTATAGCAAAAGTGCTTATTGACTTTGTACTTTTTTACTATTGAGCTCTATCCTACCTTAGAAAGTTCTGCCTTAAAGATAGTTATTGTAATTGTAGACTTCACCTCTTTGATATTATATTTGATGCCCCTAAGATATGCTGAGGACATTACAATCAGGAATTCAAAAATTGTTGTAAAGTAGATACTCACATGACCAGCAGCAGAGGGAGGGTAAGATGAGAAATAATGAGACATCTTTTCAGTCAGTCTTGAGATATGGGAGTCACTGGAGTTGCTGTATTTTCAGGGTCATTCTTAATTGATTTTGGACAGGTACCAATATGTCCTATCTTAAGTAAATTATAGTTCAGTGGTTATAGGGAAATAGAGGATTTCGATTCAGTTGCTAATTAGAACTGTAACAAAACACTCAGTAGTACATCTAAGTGAGTATAATGAATGCCCTGGATGCAAAATTGTAGTTGATTGCGTTCCCAAACCTTCTTTCTCCCTAGTCATCTGTGATGATAAAGGACCTTAGGGCTGAAATTGCGCAGAAAATACAAACAATAATCTGTAGAAAGTACACTGTTTAGCCAGAGTGCACAGTACTCTAAAGCAAACATTCAGGATTATAGTTAGGATCCCTTGATTGGGCTTTTGTAACTGTCATCTTTCACTCTCTTCAAATAAGCTTGACACTTCCATTATGTAGGGTAGAATTAGAAGTCTTCAGCATTCACTTTCCCTGCAAATCCATTGTGTGAAAACATTTTTTTAAGAGGGACTAAAAGGAAATTATTTGATTTCTACTGAACATTGATACTGTCAACCAGACATGTCATCTTAACGACAGCATGATTCATTGTACTTACTCCAGTCATAACTCACACACTGTCATGAGTATTTCAGAAATAACTTAGGAAGAAGAATGAGAATTCGCTCATTTTGAGTTATTGTTTCCCACAACCGATGGGAATCAGAGGAGATGACTAAATAAGTTGATATTGGAGAGGGGACTTTGAGCTATTAAATGGTAGGATTCTAAGAAATCTGTATTAAAATGCTTTTCAGGTATTTTCACTCTCATCTTAGCTCTCCCTTTGACAAATATTTAAAAGATCTACCTGCTCGAAAGCCACATCAGCTCTTGGAAACCCTGAATGCAGCTGTCTTTTGACTTTTGCTTTTAGAATGTAGAGCATGAAACAGCACAACAGAGAAACAGGCCCTTCGGCCCACAATGCCATGCTGAACTCACTGAATAAACTAATCCCTTCTGCCCTGCCAATGTAATGGTCATATCCTTCCATTCCTTCTACATCCTCATTATCCTACTCAAGAGCCTCTTTAATCCCTCCATTGTATTTGTGACCTCTGCCACAGCACTTTCTCGGTTATCTACCACCGTCTTTGTAAAAATCTTGCACCACACAATTGCTTTGAACTTTCTATCACCTTAACTGGATGTTTTATTTATTATTTACTATTTATTTCCAGAGTTGGTTTAATGTGAAATTCAGATACTTAAATGTCTATGATTGGATTTAATATCATATTCTTCAATTACCAGCCTATTAAGAGTTGCATGATGTCTTATGTTCTTGAAAGTAACCCAGCTGTTATTCTGTACACACAAAATGTTGGAAGAACTCAGCAGGTCAGGCAGTATCTATCAAAACGAATAATATTACTGTGCTGTCTTTACGACAGTTATTTAGTTTATAATATTTTCGCTTAGTAATTCATTCAATAGTATTTTCTAGTTAGAATTAGAAGTGTTTAAAGTATATTCATTGCATGTAAAATATATCGGCATGCGATGACGTCACATCCGGTTTCGCCGCGTCTTGTGGGAAAATACCGGTTTGAAATTAGCGCGAGGGTGGGGGCTTACCACGAGGCTCACCTGAGCAGAAGTTGTTTTGCAGGCATGAGAAATCACAGTGAGAGCAACGCTGTAAGTTAATAGATAATCGATATATTGAACTAAGATGTTAATGCCGATCCTGTTAGAAGTAACGACGGTAGATAATGTTTATGCTTTCGTTAGTTAAAGAGTCGCGGATAGTTTGCATGGAAGTGTATTTAAAGTAGTCAATGGAGCAGGTAAACTCTCCCTGTATACTGCTCCTTAGTGTAATGTAGTTATAGTCACCTTTGCAAGTATTTACACTTGAAATGTGATATTAAGGAAGGAACAAATACTGTATCAATCTTGTATTGTTTTATCAACAGTTTTCACCATATGTTAATGTGAAGAGTGAACAGTAAATGGTTAATCTTACTGCGATCTGGTTCTCATTGGCTGTGGTTTATCTCGACGTTAAATTCGGCGTTCGTTACACGCGAAGGAGAACGTTACAGTGAAAAAGCGGCATTATCAGGTGTTTCAAGTGCTGCAATGTCAGCTCAATCCAGCATCAAGGCGACGCCGACCAGCGACAAGGGCAGTAAACCGACATCAAGTAAGCCCACCCAGGCGTTATCAGGTGTTCCAAGTGCTGCAATGTCAGCTCGATCCGGGATCAAGTCGATGGCGCCCAGCGACAAGGGCAGTAGAACGACATCAAGTAAGTCCACACAGGCAAGAGCCAAGGCAGAAGCCGCCAAGGTGCGACTGCGTTACGCCAAACAAGAAGCAGTTTTGAAAATGAAACAGGCCACCAGAGAAGTCGAAATCCAGAAAGAAAGGGCCGCCAGAGAAGCCGAAAGGGCCGCCAGACAAAGAGAAGAGGCTGCCAGAGAAGCCGAAATCCAGAAAGAAAAGGCCGCCAGACAAAGAGAAGAGGCTGCCAGAGAAGCCGAAATCCAGAAAGAAAGGGCCGCCAGAGAAGCCGAAATCCAGAAAGAAAGGGCCGCCAGAGAAGCCGAAGAGGCTGCCAGACAAAGAGAAGAGGCCGCCAGAGAAGCCGAAACCCAGTTGGAAATGGCAAAAATATCGACAGAGTTGCAAGTGCTGCAGCTAGAAAGAGAAGAAGAAGCTGCCATGGCGGAAGCAAAGTACATAGAAAAAGCTGAAGGGTCGTGTGATCTGACCGCAGTAAGATCTACTTTAGAAAGGACCAGACTGGAACGCACAAGCGACTATGTACAATATCAAATAGACAGGCAGGCTCGTCTCCCCTCTCCATACGTATTCGATAACTTCCCCAGCTAAGAGGAACCTCAGAGAGTCACGATTGCATCACATCCATACGAGGAAGGAAATTTACCCTCACGGCTCCATGATGAAGTCAAGAATGAAAGAACCGACAACGCTCCTTCACCCCCACAACAGGACGGCGGGGAGGGAGAGGTTCACTCCAGGACAACAATTGTCAGCTCGAACTGTACAGAAGTTTGCGGTCAAAGTCAGTCAAGCCGATCTTGTTCCAAGACCTGCCTCACTGAGGTGTACCCTAAAGAAGCACAACAAGACATTACCAAGCGTAAAGTAACCGACGAGACGCTAGGTCAGTCAGTTTTCGTTCAAACCGAGCACGGAAACAAACTTGCACAATCAGCTCAAGATACCATTTCTTTAAAAACCAAAGACACCAAGGTCTTCAGAGATGAAGCAAATAATGGGGTTGCCCCATTGCCTTTCAGAGAAACACGCCAGCGCTCACCAGATAACAAAGAGCAGGCAGTCAAACGGTTCACGTCCTTACGGAAAACCCAGAAAAGGAAACCTGAGATGCAGCAACGCACCCGATTGGCCCATGCGGTACTGTGCACCCTAATGGCAGAGGTCACAGCCATTATAAACGCACAACCATTCCTACCTGTGTCTTCTGACCCAGAAAACCCCTTTATACTTTCACCATCAATGCTCCTTACGCAGAAGGCAGGAGCACCTCCTCCACCAGGAGACTTTTCAGACAAGGATTTGTACACAAAGCAATGGAGACAAGTCCAGGCTCTGGCAAATCAGTTCTGGCCTCGCTGGAGACAAAAATATCTACCTTTGTTGCAACAGAGACAAAAGTGGACAGAACCCCGCAGGAATCTTCAAGTTGGAGACTTAGTCCTGCTCAGGGACAAGCAAGCCACCTGCAACAGCTGGCCAACGGCCAGAATCACTGCTACATTCCCTAGCGAGGATGGACATGTCAGGAAGATCGAATTGAAGACTACCGACCAAGGCGATGTGAAAATTTACCAAAGGCCAGTTACAGAAGTCATTCTACTTCTACCCAATGACTGATTAAGAGACTAAGTTTTGTACTCTGCTCATTGTGACCTTACGAAGGTCAAGCGGGAAGTGTGCTGTCTTTACGACAGTTATTTAGTTTATAATATTTTCGCTTAGTAATTCATTCAATAGTATTTTCTAGTTAGAATTAGAAGTGTTTAAAGTATATTCATTGCATGTAAAATATATCGGCATGCGATGACGTCACATCCGGTTTCGGCGCGTCTTGTGGGAAAATACCGGTTTGAAATTAGCGCGAGGGTGGGGGCTTACCACGAGGCTCACCTGAGCAGAAGTTGTTTTGCAGGCATGAGAAATCACAGTGAGAGCAACGCTGTAAGTTAATAGATAATCGATATATTGAACTAAGATGTTAATGCCGATCCTGTTAGAAGTAACGACGGTAGATAATGTTTATGTTTTCGTTAGTTAAAGAGTCGCGGATAGTTTGCATGGAAGTGTATTTAAAGTAGTCAATGGAGCAGGTAAACTCTGCCTGTATACTGCACCTTAGTGTAATGTAGTTATAGTCACCTTTGCAAGTATTTACACTTGAAATGTGATATTAAGGAAGGAACAAATACTGTATCAATCTTGTATTGTTTTATCAACAGTTTTCACCATATGTTAATGTGAAGAGTGAACAGTAAATGGTTAATCTTACTGCGATCTGGTTCTCATTGGCTCTGGTTTATCTCGACGTTAAATTCGGCGTTTGTTACACGCGAAGGAGAACGTTACAATTACAAATCAGCAACAATGAATATATGATTGAGACAGGGTTTTTAAAACACATAAAATATTTATTAAACACTGTAAAAAACCCAAAAGTAAACAAACGATTAACTTAACCGGAAGTCAGCTGCGATATGGCAACTTGAACAGTTCTTAAAGCCAGAATGCAAAAACAGTTCTTAAAATTATAATGCAAAAACAGTTCCTAGAATTAGTAATGCGAAAGTCCAAAATGATTTACAGTCAGTTAAAAGAGAGGCTTTCCTTGAGAGAATAAATCCTCTTTCATGGTGTTACTGCTGATCCCAGTCAAAGTATGTTATTTCCCGGAGGATTTTTGATTGAAGGAAAATAAAACGGCTTAAAGGCACTGACCTTCCTTTGACGAAAACTTTGTATCCAACCCTCTGCTCTTCTGGCAAAGCAGGAGTTAACATGGATACAGGTTACTAATTCCTTGTGTGAAGATTAAACAAAGGTCGAATCTGTTCCACCATCGACATTAACTTTCCCAATCCTTCGCAATTTCCGAACTCCTTTAAAATCTTCACTCTCCACGGACTAAACTAGCAGTATTATAGCAAAACTGCTGGCAATAACCTTTGCGACTTAAGACAGAAAGTAAAACTCCATTTTTAAATGAAACTGTGTCATAACATTGGAATACACAGCAGCATGGAGTCAAGACTGAATTCAACCATGAATTGTCCACGTCACAGGGTGGGGTTCTCCTTTTATACCCTGTTGAAAAAAACCATCACATGACATCTCACTGGCGGGAAAATGACATCACTCCCCCATCACAAGGCCATTACCTTATGTCCAGCATAGCCTCAAGTACATCACGGGCATGTGACAGGTACAAGATACCCACGGGTACATAACAATAAACAGTCCTGGTTTGGGGCCAACACCCTTCTTTAGGACTGGAAAGAAAGGAGGAAGATGCCAGAAAAAAAAGGTGGTGAGATAGGAAAGAGGCAACTACGAGATGAGAGGTGAAGCCAAGTGGGTGGGAAAGGTAATGGGCTGGAGAAGAAGGAATCTGATAAGAGAGGACCATAGGAGAAAGGGAAGGAGGAGGAGACACAGGAGCAAATGATAGGCAGGTGAGGAGAGGTAAAAGGTCAGAGTGGAGAATAATAGAGGGGAGGGGTCAGGAAATATCTCTTTTCTGGAAGGAGAAATCAATATTCATGCCATCAGGATGAAGGCTACCCAGAAGAAATCTAAGTTGTTGCTCCTACACCCTGAGTGTGGCCTCCTCTTGGTACAAGACCACATTGTTGGAAAGGGAATGGAAATTAGAAGTAAAGCATTTGGCCACCTGGAAGTTCAACTTCTGGTGGATGGAGTGGAGGTACTCAATGAAGTGATCCCCCAATTTGTGACAGGTCTCTTATGTTGTACAACAAATGAGATATTACACAGGTTGAGCTGTGATTCACGTTGCTTTCCCCTCACCTCCCTGATAATCCTGCCAACTTAAATCATTACACAAATAATGTAAACCACTGAGCATCAGAACTAAACATTTACTTTAAAGTCCCATAGCTCCCATAGCTAGCTCATAAATAAAATAATGTATATTTTTTAAACTAGATAGAGGTATACAAAATTAATGGAGGTATAGATATGGTAAATGCAAGCTTTTTCTACTGAGTTTGGGTAAGACCAGAACTAGAGGTCATAGGTTAAGGATGCAAGGTGAAATATTTAAGGGGGACATGAGAGAAAGCTTCTTCACTCAGACAGTGATCATTTTTTGGTAAGAACACTTGGGCGTATGGTCCTCCTCTGGATGCAGACAAAGATGCAATTGTTCATCATTTATGTCAGTTTTACAGTCACAAGACACATCTGGACATTAACAACATCCAGCATGGCAGGTCTACCCTGCTAGCTGCTCAATAGTGTTGGAGCTGGACTTGTTACACACAGTGTTGCAGCCTGCTTCAACTACCCAGGTTTTGTGTGATTCAACAAACGGTGGAAATGATTGGCTCAGATATTTTCCTTATGATTGCAAGACCTGGTGGACAGTGTTCCAGTGATACAGCAAATCTGATTAACTGGTTCACTGGCGAGGCCGACAGCGAGGTAAGCCTTGTTGCCTCGATTGTCACGCAGACAAGGCCCTCATGCCTTGGAGTCTCCTGTTGTGGTCGATGTCACTGAAGCTGGCTGTGTGCTGCAGGATTCTGCACTGAGTTGGAGGATGGCCCCTACTGTCAGTGCTGCCCTCTAGTGTTTGTTCCCAGAAAGACAAGCTGGATTGCCATTGTCAGCAGACGCAATTGCACAAAATGAGGAACTGCTGCAAATTGTTCTTGCAGAAATGTGGCTCCAAGAAACATTTATTCGCTATTAATCATGACAATCAGGAACTTGGGCTGTATTATTTTTTATTGTAACTATATGTTTTTCGGCTGTCCTAATGATATGATTCTGATTCTGATATGTGCTATATTTGCGATGTGCTGGTATTGTGTTTTGCACCTTGGGCTCAGAGGAACACTGTTTCATTTGCATGTATTTCTGTGAATGAACGGATGACAATTAAACTTGAACTTAGTGAGAATGTGAAACGAGCTGCCAGTAGAAGTGGTACATGTGTTTTAATTTCAATGTTTAAGTTAAGTTTGGGTAAGTACATGAATGGGAGTGAAATGGAGGGTTATAGTCCAGGTGCAGGTCAATAAGAGGAGGCAGAATAACAGTTTGACATGAATAAGACAGGCTGAAGAGCCTGTTCCTGTGTTGGAATGCTCTGTGACTCTAAGACTATGACTAAAGAAAACCAAACCACTTATCTTCTCTTAACTTCATCATCCTGGTTTTAGTATGTGTTCCTGATCAAAACACCAACCAGGGCTGTCATGAAGCTGTGGGATCATGTTTACACAGCCAAGAGGACGGTTCCCCAGCTAAATGTGACTGAACTATCCCCAGACTCAGTAAAGCATTAGATTCTGAGCAGGTTCAGCATTATAATGCCTTTGGCATTTCTACGCTCTAACATTCCCCCCGTACATGTGTGTGCAAGTCATAAAATAATCAATCCATACAAGTTGCCTTATTGGTAATAAATATAGGTGAAATTTTTAATGGATCTAATTTTAACCAAAAGTCCTATATTCTGGAATTGTTGCCTCTAACCTCTTCACTTATTTCTTCCCCAAGGAGTTCTTACAAAATATATTCCTTCGATAAATTATTTGAGCATTTGTCTTTATGTATCTTTACTCCATGGTGTCAGATTTAATTTTGCTAAGTTTTGCTAAGGACATTGAAAGAACATTCACATGTTATGTTTGGTAACATTTCTGTAATAGTTTAGTTACAGGCTGAGCATTAAGAGACTCGGTCTATTTATTGGGATGTAACTTCAAATCCCACCAAGATCCAGGACTCCAGCACAATCCTCTGGCAGCATCAGGAGAGAGGGAGAGAGAGATTATTTGAATGCAGAGAATTTCCTCTGGCAGTAGTGAGTGAGAGGCTGGTAGATGGTGTTGACACCTCCTTGACTTCTGCTCTTGTCTTGATGATTTTAATCTTCCTTGGCGCTTCAGTCAGAGAGACCAGTGTGAAATGAAGTTGTTTAAGGGCTCACGCATCTTTTCCAGGCTTCTTGGCCTTGAGGTTGCACGTTTCACTCAAAGCCTCACCAAGCTCCCTTGGAGACAACAAAGCAACAGATTGCTCAATCAGCCTCAAAATGCACAATCAAACTGTAGATCACAGGCTCCAATAGTAGAAAAAAAACTTGTTTAGAAGGAAAAGAAATGGTTCAAAGTTTCATTTATTATCAAAGCATGTGTTCAGATACAACTCTGGAACTTGTCTTCTCCAGATAGGCATGAAACAAATAACATGAAAATTGTTGAGAGATATTTCTAACCCACCTCCCCACTACACAAAAAAGAGCAGCATCCCTGTCAACAAGTCCCCAGAAACCCCTCTCCCCCACACATTAATCCTCAAAAACAAATCCTCCACCGCACTAAAAACTAACAGAACACGAAGAGAATATGAACCTTCAAACACCCTCCACTTGCACAACAAAATAGAAAAGGAATGGGCAATATAAACACAGAAAATAAAAGCCATCAATCTGAAAATGTCCACCGTCCATAAATGCAATAGTCTAAGCCATAAATGCAGGACCATGATGCCATGCTGAAATGTCACTGACTTTCATTGAAAGAGAGGGACACCACACAAGCGCAGAGGCCTACCCATTTGCCACCATGAGCCACAGAGTGATTGGTATAAATAAAAGGCATGAGAAAAGTAGTTTTGTGAACCGTTTGGAGGATTTCACCCTTAATTGTGTTGTTCACTGGTGCCATTTTCTTCCAAAAGCATTGTATTAATAATTGTCAGAATATAACTCTGGGATTCTTGTAGAAACCTGGGTTCATATGCAGACTGGGCACACAAAACTGCAGATACTGGCTTCAGGAGCAACAAGCAGTTTGCTGGAGAAGCTCGGCGATTGAGAAGATTATTTATTGCGTCAAATAAAATCTCTTGGATTTGAGGATGTTTCCATCCTGGTTTGATGGGTTCTGAAGTAACGAATGAAGCCAAGGTGGGAACCACACTCTATTCTGCCTGAGTGAAGATGGTAATGAAGGGTTGGTGGATTGTGTAGCTTGTGAAGTGATACACTCCTTCTGCCTGGTACACAGGGCTCACGTGAACACCTGAGCTTGGCCCCTAGGTTCTTAATACCATTCCAAATGTTGCTTCCCTACTTAGAGCACATCTTTGAAACATTTTTTTTCTCTCTGCTAATCACTTTCAATGACAGAGCTCATAATAGAACATCTTTTTCAGGAGTCTGGTATTATGCAAATACATAATGTAGCCTGCCTACTTTGTTACTGGAAAAGGTTGCCTGGGAGACTATACTGGCAATGGTTTGTTTATATTTGCAGTGAATTTGGTGGACTTGCAGACACAACATTGATGGATTTGTTCCATGACAAAGAGATGTCTGCTTGTGGCAGCCTGGATAGTGGAAACCTATCAGAGGCTAGGTGGTGTCAGAACCACGGACTCTGCTGCGAGGTACATGCACCTGTGCGGACGGGCTGCGGAATAGATTCTGAAATTGCACTCATGAGTATGCATGTTCCAGCCAATTACTGTTTCATTATGGTAGTATTTAACTCCCTTCTTTTCATTCTAGTCTTTTTGAAACTTGGTCAAAGGCAAGTTACATTTCTGCTCCCTGCTCACCCTCATCCTCGTCTGGGAAAGCAGACAGCCATTTCCGCAGACTCTATAGAGGAGCAGTATTTATCTGGTATTTAGTTATTGCTTCTGGCCGTGGAGTTGGCATTTACATTCCAGTTTGAGAGTTTTAGTTAATGGCCCTGAAGGACTAGCATTTATTGTTTTCCTTTTCTGTTAATTCTTCAACAGTTCTCATTAAAGTCAATAAACTGCGACCCACTTCAGTCTCTCCCTCTTTCTCTCTCTCTTGTAAATGCGGGTTGGCATTCACATACAGGAGTCTGCTAAAATATTAGAAAAGCAACACGTTTCCCAGAGTCTTGATACAAACCATTATTGGTAAGGGTGAATGTGGCCAGTAGGGACAAGTTGGTGAAGGACATCCACCAAAATATTTAGGCGACAATAGATAGGTGCATGCCTTCAGAATATGGGCAAATTCGAGGATCATCTGTATACTACAGTTCAGCCAACGAGATTGGGTAACATTCATTCTCAAGTATAGACACAATAGACAAAACATTTTCGCATCAGTTATGTACTAAGCTCCACTTCTGTTGGATGTGATAGGTAATAAACACTTCTGCTGCAATAATGAGACTGTTAGGGCAGTGACCCAAGCTTGTTTGATATATGAAGGTAAGCCAACAGAAAATATTAAAGAGGATACCAGAAGTTTTTTTTTTCAGATATGCAGTATAAAGAGAAAAAAAGAGTATAGAGTGGATATTAGACCATTGGAAAATGAGGCAGGTGAGGTAGTAGTGGGCTACAAAGAAATGGCAGGTGAACTTAACAAGTTCTTTTTCAGTCTTCACTGTGGAAGACACTATCAGTACGCCAGAAATTCACAAGTGTCAGAGGGCAGAAGAGAGTGTAGTTGCTATTACTAAGGAGAAGGTACTTGGGAAGATGAAAGATTTGGAGGTGGTTAAGTCACCTGGACCAGGGTTCTGAAAGAGGTAGTTGAAGAGATTGTGAAGGCAATAGTAATGATCTTTCAAGAATCACTAGATTCTAAGATGACTCAGGAAGCATGGAAAATTGCACTTGTCACTCCACAGTTTAAGAAGGGAGATAGAGCAAGAAAGCAGGAAATTATAGGCCAGTTAGCCTGACTTCACTGGTTGGGAAAGTGTTGGAGTCCATTATTAAGAATGAGGTTTGAGGGTCAGTGGATGTTACTTACAATGGATATTCTTTTTCAGAAGGCGTTTGATAAGCTGCCACACATAAGGCTGCCTAACAAGATTTGTGCACATGGGATTACAGGAAATATACCAGCATAGATATAATATTGGTTAGTTGGCAGGAGGGAAAGACTCAGAATAAAGGGCCAATGCCAAGTAGTGTTCTGTAGAAGTCAGTATTGTGACCTCTTTTTTCACATTATATGTCACAAATTTAGATGATGTAATTGATGGCATTTTGACAGCTGCAGATGAGTTAGTGTAGCGTTCTCGCTCGGGTGTAATTGAAACGCCGAATTAAACGCTGAGATAAACCGTAGTCAATGAGAACAAGGTTGCAATAAATTAACCATTTACTGTTCACTCTTCACATTAACATATGGTGAAAACTGTTGATAAAACAATACAAGGTTGATACAGTATTTGTTCCCTTCTTGATATCACATTTACATTGTAAATACTTCTGAAAGTAACTAAAAATACATTACATTAAAGTGCAGCATACAGGCAGAATTTACCTACGCCATTGACCGCTTTAAATACACTTCAATGCAAACTATCCGCAACTCTTTAACTAACGAAAACATAAAAATTATCGACCATCGTTACTTTTAACAGGATCGGCGTTAACATCTTAGTTCAACATATCGATTATCTATTAACTTACAGCTTTGCTCTCACTGTGATTTCTAATGCTTGCAAAACAACTTCTGCTCGGGTTTGCCTCGTGCGAGCCCCTCACCCTCGCTTTGATCTCAAACCGGTATTTTCCCACAAGACGCGGCGAAATCGGATGTGACGTCATCGCATGCCGATATATTTTATAGACAATGAATATACATTAAACACTTCTAATTCTAACTAGAAAATACTAACAAATGAATTACTAAGCGAAAATATTATAAACTAAGTAACTGCCATAAAGGCAACACAGGTAGTGTTGGAAGAAGGACATGGACAGATTGAAAGAATGGGCGAAGAAGTGATAGATGGGATATAGTGCAGGGAAATGTATGATCCTGCACTTAGGCAGAAGGAATAAAAGCATAGACTATTTTATAATGTGCAGAAAATTTAAAAATCAGATTTGGAAAGGGACTTGGAAGACCTTGTGCAGGATTCTCTAAAGGTTAACTTGCAGGTTGAGTTGGCAGGTTGAAATGACTAGAATGTAAGAGCAAGAATATGATGCTGAGGCTTTATAAGGCATTGCTCAGACCACCATTGGAGTATTGAGAACAATTTTGGTCCTCTTAGTGAGGAAAATTTGTGCTGGCATTGGAGAGGGTCCAGAGGAAGTTTGTGTGAATAATCCCAGGAAGAAAGGATTTAATATATGTAACCAGCTGACCATTGAACTTTTTATTGTTAAAAGTACACTTATGTATTCACTCTGGTAATGCTAAAATAGCTGCCTGTGCCTTTAAGAGAAACGGTGATGTCATTATACACATGTGGAGTTGAAAAATAAAGAGTTACAATGTTCTACCAGGCGTGTTGGTAGTATAATGATGGAAGATTTTCATGATAAAGGTACTGGCACTGGTACTGGCACTAGTAATTTAACTACATTGCAATATATTGTAAAAGTTGTTGTAAAGGTTTATTTTTGCCTTGCTTGATTGTTTCATGACCAAATTGTGAATGTACTGGTTTAATGAGAATCTGTTCACAAAGAGTGAGCGAGATGAAGTCGTTTCAGGGTCTAGCCTCCACGCAACTGGAAGTTAAGCACATGTGTGCCAAAGTGATATACCTCTTAGTTAAGATGAGATGTATTTATTTGTATTTTTGATGTTGTGTATAAGGTACAGAGTTAGTGGGGTTCTAATGTTGTTTGTATTTTTTTTTAGAATTGCCACTACTGTGTTGGTGTTGTATATTTTGTTTTATTTATTTTCATACTGTATACGTATCTAGTTGATACACAAGTTTGTGGAACAAAATAAAGCTGAGATTGTAACAGTAGGAACTTTTTTTTTAAATTCATTTTTATTGTTTTTATTTTGGTACCACATTTCTGCATTAAAACATCTAAAGCAAATAAAGGAATTAAAGATCGGAAGAGGTATTTGTTGTCCTGAGTGCGTATTATTCCCAGGCTACAAAACATATGAGGAGCATTTGTGATCACTCTGGGCCTGTACTTGCTGGAGTTAAAAAGAATGATGGAGGAGTTTTTTGAAATCTATCAAATCTTGAATGGCCTATATAGAGTGGATTTGGAGAGGATGTTTCCTATAGTGGGGGAATCAAGGACCAGAGGGCACAGTCTCAGAATTGAGGGATGTCCATTTAGAACAGAGATGAAGAAAAATGTCTTTAGCCAGTGGGTGGTGAATCTGCAGAATGCATTGTCAGAGATGGCTGTGCAGACCAAGTCACCGAGTATATTTAGGTAGAGTATGATAGCCTCTTGGTCCAGGCATCAAAGGTGATGGGGAAAAGGGTATCTTTTTTTTCAGTTAGTCCTGACTAAGGGTCTCAGCCCAAAACGTCGACGGTACTTCTTCCTATAGATGCTACCTGGCCTGCTGTGTTCCACCGGCATTTTATATGTGTTGCTTGAAGATAATAAATCTGTCATGGTGAAATGGCAGAGCAGACTTGATGGGCCAAATGACCTAATTCTGCTTCTCTGCCTTTTGGTTTAAACAGTTCAGACGCAATCCCTTTGGCCCACTATGTACATCCCAGCTGTCATACACTGACCTATTTTTTCTCTTCTCTCTCCATCAGATATGCCATTGGACTTTAATTAATATTCAATCATAAAATTATTCCATTATCTCAAAAAAGCAATCTGAAATTACATATATTTTTGCAGATATTATCATCTCTCTTCAATATGAATATTTTGAAAGCAAAATACATGGTGTGAGTATATCATTTTTTGGAGAAAGGAATTGCTATTAATAAAAGAATATTTATGTATGGTGTACCTTTGCTGTTCAAAATTTGTTTTTAAATGAAATTACTTTATGACCCTGGGGAACGCTTTAGATCACTCTCAGCATGCTATGTGTTATTCCCTGTTAATGCTTTTTAGCTGATCCCAAAAAAGCCGCTATTATCACAGTTTAGCACTTCACAGGAAAGGGATTAGCATCTTCCCTCCTTTGGACGAATTTATCCTTCAAGCATGGGTACAGAATACACTTGGACTACCTTCTCAATTTAGGCAGTCGAATCTAAACAATATGGTTAAGGGGCTTAGATAAATTTGGATTAAAAATCAAAGCAACTGATAAATTGCAATATTTGCCTTTTGATTGATGCATTACTACTCTCAAATTTAGACAGAGGCCACAGTTGTGTAACACTAAAGTGAGGGAGGGAAGCAGGGAGGGTTTAAAAAAAGCCCAGGAGGAAACAAACTAAATCTTCAGCCAAAAAAAAAGCATAATGCTATCCTGGTGAGATTGGTTAATGAATATTATCCAAAATTGTGTTGTGGGATAATCGGATTGTTGACAAAAAATGAGTAGAACGACTGTTGTAGTTTATAATAGCTATAAATGCTAGTGGCACCATATGCTATGTTATGAAATTATGAGGTAAGACTATTATCCATCAATCTTGCAGCACCCGTATACAATGCATTTTTACTGAGATGAGCACATCATTGAAAAAAATCACCATTCATTTCTCTTTCCTAGACTTCTTTAAGTTGTGTGTGAGTCGTAATGTATTAGTTTGAATGTGAGGTGAATCTGATTCTATGGTTCTATTAAGAATTTCTGGATTTTAACCCAAAGTCAACTAAATGACTTCTTGATGGCCTATAATTTGGGGGAGGGACGGGTAGAAATACGGAGAATAATGATGCTCTTTAGCAGTAAATGGTGAAGGTCAGAGGTTCGGTAGATTCTGCCAAGGAATCTATGTAACTTTCCCTGCCAATGATTCAGTCTGCCATCATGGAGGACAAGTGATGGAGGGTACGGATCTTTGCAGACTTCTGATCAGGAAAATGTTTGCAACAAGTGAGTTTGAACTTGGAAGTAAATAGAGCTGCTTTCATTTAGCAGGTGCAGTTTATTTTATCTAGTCCTTATTTGTGCCTTCCTAGCAGTGTAGTAGAGCTGTGTCAACATAGACTGCTTCCACACGTGAACAGCTGCAAATGGACTGGAGCAACAAGATGTCACACTCTCTCACCAAGTTAAAACAATATTATATTTATGTTTTATTTTCCACTTAAAGCGAATAATCTCATGTATTTTCCCACACTATATTCCATCTGTCATGTTGTTAACTGCTTCTTCAGTTTATCTAAATCCTCATGAAGCCTCTTTGCATCTTTCTCTTAGCACACATTACTGTTATTTGTGCCTTCATCAAATTGGACATTTTGTGTTCGGTCTCGAGTGCTAAATCATCAATATGACTTACTGCCTGCTACACCGCTGGTGTCTGGGCATCAAGAAAGGTCCTCCACCTCAGTTTGTATAGAATGAATTTTCATTGCTGTTTCTGTAACAATTGTTTTTTAACCATTAGGGTTGTTATCCTGCATGGCCAAGTGGTTAAGGCGTTCGTCTAGTTATCTGAAGGTCACTAGTGCGAGCCTTGGCTGAGGCTGCGTGTGTGTCCTTGTGTAAGGCACTTAACCACGCATTGCTCTGTGACGACACAGGTGCCAAGCTGTATGGGTCCTTATGCCCTTCCCTTGGACAACATTGGTGGCGTGGAGAGGGGAGACTTGCAGCTTGGGCAACTGCTGGTCTTCCATAAAAGAAAACCTTGCCCAGGCTTGCACCCTGGAAACTTTCCAAGGTGCAAATCCATGGTCTATCAAGACTAACAGAGGCCTACACACTAATCTGAACTGCTGGACCACTCTTAATCTGGCCTCTACCCTTTGACCTGTTTGGCATGGGTGACCCTACCAAGGATGAAAGAATAAGGCCCTGACCCCAGCCAACATAGCTCTCCAGGTCATTGAAGCTTCCAAACCCCAAGGCAAGTTTGAGGTCCTCTTGGAGGAAATTGTCGATATAGATTGTGAATAATAGGGACGCAGTCACTACAATCTTGGGGATCACTGGATACGAACAGGTGTAGTAGACTGGATGGAATGTGAGTAGTATGTTGGCCTTCATTGCCAAAGGCTTGATGAGAAAATTAATTACAATTACTTTACCATAACAACAACCTAGAGTGTGTACAGTTTTGTTCCTATCTTAATATGAACATTCTTTCTTGAGAAGGAATGCAGTGATGATGCGCTAAGAATTTTCCGGAGATGGCAGTTCTGACTTACGTATAAGAAGAACAAACCAGGACTTTTTTCACTAGAATCCAGGAGAATGAGGGGTATAAACAACTCAATGAGCTGATACAACATCCTGTTTGATGCTCCAGATCCCATCATCTGCAGTTCTTTGTGTCTTCAGATACAAGGACACCCCCGCTTGCAGGGCTAAGATGATAATAACATTTTGCACTAGTATGAAATCTCCTCACTTAGAAATTGGTAAATCTATGGAATTGTCTCTAAGGCTGTGAAGACTCAGTCATTGCTGGTATTCTAAACAGACTGGTTGATATTATATAAAGCAAGGAAAGGTGAAGGATTGGACAGAAAAGTTGTGTTGAGGTAGAAGGTAAACTGTGGACACAAGATTCTGCAGATGCCGGAAATATAGCATAACACACAACATGCTGGAGGAACTCTACAGTTCAGGTATTATCTAGGGAGAGGAATAAAGTGTCAATGTTTTGGGCCAACACCCAACTGCGACTTTGCTGACTCTGCTCTGAGAGACCCAATTGACCATCCTTGCTCCTATCTCTTATGTTCTTATGTACAGTATGTTCTTTTGCAATGCAATGTCACTTACCACATTTATTTTGTTTTCTATATTTGCTCAGAGATTCATCCTGAGTCAGTCAGATGACAAGGGTGCATTTTTTGTGACAACACCTTCTGCTGTCCCTCCAAAATTTATTGCTTTGACTTCAGCAGAATTAATGTAAAAGTTAAGTACAGAGTGCCATAGCAGCTATATAGCATATTTAGCACTAACAATCAGGGATGAATATCTAGGCAATTGCCTTTACTTGTAGTTTTCATCTTAATTGAAATCCATTTCTGATAGACTTGACAAACTTTAATCGAGCTCAGCTTTTTGAAGAAGGAAGCATTGCTTTGTTGTTGATGTGGGATTGACCTGTAATGACAGAAAATCATTTGCAAATTGAATAAGCAGTTCCTGCAAACTGATGGAACCATTAAACAAATGGAAATCTATCTTTAAGGACTGTGAAAATTGAGCATCATAAACATGAATATAAATATGATTGAGAGAAAATTAAGCATATTCATGCAGCTACAGCATTGGGGAATATGGTTCTATGGATCCATAAACATCACAGCTAAGCTAGAAGCATATTGATGATAGAAAATACTAAGGAAAACTAATAGGAATATAAAAACCAGTAACTATAATTGGAAATCACGCAGATTAAAAAGCTCTGTAAGATGTCCATCAGGTATTGCAAAGCCTTATTTAAAGGTCAGGACCTAGAAGTTCATTTACACAACCCCAGAAAAATGCTGCTTGAGAGGTTAAAAAATGTTAATGCAATGTCAACCAAGTTACTGTGTTTTTTTTTGGTGAGAGTGAATGATCAGTGCAAGTGTTCTGTTCAGCTTGCTGAAATAATGTCAATTGTATTACAAGTTACAATATTTATTTCTGATTCGATTTTTGTATCCACTAGAATTAATAGTGATTTGTGTTTTTCACTTCGGTAAGAAACACATTTTACTAATGTTGAAGGGCCAGATCAGCTTCTGCATTCATAGGCAAGATACTCTCCATTAAATGAGCCCTAAATTAACTGGTGTAAACTGACATTCCATTTGGGTGGTTCCAATACAAATCCCACAATATTATGTAGAAAGGAATGCTGAAGGAAATACTGCAAGAAACAAAATACTATATTTATCGCATGAACAGTGAATAAATAACAGGAATGATCTGACAAACAAAGTGATAGTAGGATCCTTCTCCATTCATGCTTCACAGGGAGACAGACACGAATCAACTATTCCTGCAAGAGAAATGGTTGTTATAGGACTGCTGGTTCTGCCTGGCTCTGCTCGCTACTCTGAAACATTTACTCAGCTCTGCACTGAACTGAGGCTGTGGCCTGTTCTGCTGATGCCTGGCTTCACACCTTTTGTAAAACTTCAGATCTGAATGCTATTTGCTTACTTTTATTGTTTGCATGATTTTGTTTTCTCTGTATACATTGGGTGCTCGGTGTCTTTTTAAATGGGTTCCTTTGAGGTATCTTTGTTCTGTAGCTGTCTCTCAGGAGATGAATCGCAATGGTGCATAATGTATACATACTTTGATATGTTACATACCAGCAGCAATAGACCACAAGCTGGGTCAGGGTTTAAAATTATACCACTATTTTTATTAGTATCTACCCAAAATACAGAAGATTAAACAATCTACTCTCCTAAACAGAAGTTAACAGTTTGTGTGTTGTAGCTCCCAAACTGTCAGGCTTAGGGACAGTTCTTAAAGTCTTAAGATTGCAAGCTAGATAGTTCCAGTCATCCACGGAATAGGCGAGAGGAGAAACCTGTAAATCCGCATTAAAATGCAACGAGGAGGCAATCACGAAGAATTCCATAGGTTCCACACTGGGAAAACAAAGTAACAGTCACAGAAGATCTCAGCTGTCGAACTGTACTCCAAAATTCACTTAGAGATATCACAAGGTGACTGTCACAGAATATTCCTTAGCACAAGCACTCACCACATGACACACCCAAATCCATGTAAGAGTTAACAAAAAGGTGGGTCGCCTCAGAATACTCCAAAAATCCATTCATGGATCATATGAAGTGACAGTCACATATCCGATATGCACTGTGTGCTGCTCATTCACCCAATCGTTTGAGCATGGGAAAGTATCAAACTT
The DNA here is from genome assembly GCF_030144855.1 of Hypanus sabinus. Taxonomy (NCBI): domain Eukaryota; kingdom Metazoa; phylum Chordata; class Chondrichthyes; order Myliobatiformes; family Dasyatidae; genus Hypanus; species Hypanus sabinus. The sequence continues at coordinate 126,786,071 of NC_082710.1, read as the reverse complement.
CACCCATTACTGTAGTGAGCTCCTACTCACAGTCTGGAGCCTTAACTCTCTCTACCGAACGTCCCACCAGTCTGTCCACATTCTGTTACACTGACGTCATACTCCAACCTTGTCCAGGCATTTAAAGTGACACCCCCACTGTAAACAAAACCCATGGTCACGTAATAGATAATAAATGTACTTTCAACTTTGGTGTTGTCCACTGCCTACTAGCATTTGAAATCAGCTACGCACTGTCCAAGAGGACTCGAGGAAATGCGTTCAGGTCTCAGGGGACTGGGTTCTGGATTTGTAGGTCTGAGTTATAGGCAAAGGTTGGGCAGGATAGGATTTTAAACTTTGGAGCGTATGGGACTGAGAGGTGATCTTATAGAACTGCATAAAATAATGACAAGTTTGGACAGGATAAACACTCACAAGTTTTCCCCAAGGATGTAGGAACAAGACCTAGAGGGCACAGGTTCATGGTGTGAATAGCAAGATTTAATAGGAAACTGATGGACATCTTTTTCACACAGATGGTGTTAATTATATGGAATATGTTACCAAAGGAAGTCTTTGAGGCATGAACTGTATACTAATTATTTTAAAAAAAAATTGGGCAGGTATATGCTCAGACAACTTTCTTCATCTGTGTTTTGTCTGAAGCTTAGAAGCAGCTCACATATCCTCCAGCTCTTGGTGAATTGATTTCCTCAGTCAATCTGATTCTTCTTTACCACTGCTGAAAAAACTTTGGTACTTTTTCCTTTGTTTCATCTACAGTCATCTGAATGACAATCACCTTAGATCAGTCGGATAAATCGTCATTCACTTTGCACCTCTTTGATGTCACATTTTTTATTGGTCACTTCATTATTTTGCCATATGTTGCAGTTTATTTTCTGAGGGATCATTTTTGTCTTCTTTTACAATAAGGTATGAAACTGCTTTTCACAATGTCACCCCAATTAATTAATTATTTGTTGGTTTAGTCATTTGCTTTAAGATTCCATATTTGCAACTTTTCTTTTCATTTGAGTAATTCTTTTACAGTGCCATCAGTACACGTTGTAACAAAGCTGACAACTCTTGTATGATGTCTATTTACATGCCGACTATAAAGATACCATGTGAGGATTGTATCAAGGATCATGCATTTTACATGAGACCCCAAGTAGGACACTTGTACTGTTGCTGTAAATAATTTCAAACTAAAAACTCAATAACCTGCCTACGGTAGCTGGTTAAATTAATGAATACTGGCCCCTATGTCAACAATGTAATATTTTTGGTCTCTATCTCTACAGTCGCTTCTTAGCTTACTTGATATATTGTGTATTTATACAAGAATAGACAGTGACATATGCAAGAGTTGTTCAGTGCCAAATATGAGTGAATCATTGCATGTTACCTAATTTACATTCAGTTAGCTCAAATATTCATTTAATATACTTGCTAAAATAAACAACAGTGTCATACTATGATTTTATAGACACAGATATAAATTCCATTGATCAATGTGTGATTTAATTGGATTGCAGCAAAGTATATATTGTGACAATCCTATAAAACTTCTGATTTTTACTTAAAACTTCTTCTAGTGTAATTTCAGACTACAGTTGTTTCACAAGTTATTAGAGTGCAGAAAGATAAACAGATATGTTTAAGGACAAGACTCTTCCTCAGAGCACAGATCTGCAGATTTTCTCATGTTCAATTATTTTCCACCCCTAGCTTTTCCCCAGGTCATTTCAGAGCAAACTTCATTGATGGAAAATGAGTATCAGAGAGGTCAAACACATAAGTTTGGCACATTTATTTACCTGGAGGATCTTAAATGGACATTTTTTTAACTACAGATTCATGTGTATCTACATCAACCTTCAACATGTTTCCATTTTCCATGTTTCAAAGTTCAAAGTTCATAAACAAACACAGACAGACAGACACCAAAGTACAAAAGCAGATAAAAATAACAGTGAGAGCATGAATTACAAAAAGTCCTTGAAAGTGAGCCTGCAGGTTGTGGAATCAGTTCAGAGAAGTGACTCAGGTGTCTGATGGTTGTAGGGTAAACAATTGTTCCTGAACCCCATGGTGTGGAACCAGAGGCTTCTGTGACTCCATCCTGATGGTAGTAGCAAGAAGAAGGCATGGCCTGGATCTTTGATGATGGATGCTGCTTTCTTAAGGTGTGCTCTGTGTACTTAATAGAGAGGAGGGCTTTGCCTGTGATCCAACACTTGCTTTAGTCTTTTCCACTCCTGGCTATTTGGTGTTTCCATACTAAGAGGTGACGCAACCAGTTAGGATAATCTCCACTTTGCATCTATAGAAATTTGTCAAAGTTTTCAGTGACATAAATCCACACAAACATCTACATCTACTTATGTGCTGCTCACAGATTTACTTCACTATCTGACTTTACAACCCGTAGCTGCCATGATAAGAAATAAACATACTGGTCCAGGTCTCTTGATACAGTTCAGTTTATGAATTAGTATGTTACGGTCCCTCTTTCCTATCCAGAAGATGGTCCAATTTGCTGTACAGCCAGGAAATATCCGAGATAATTAAAACAAATATTATCAGAGACATAAGCATGAGAGATTCTGAAAACTCTGAGCAACGCACCCAAAATGCTGGAGGAATTAGTAGGTCGGGCAGGTTCTCTATGGAGAAGCAAAAACAGTCAACGGTTTCAACTGAGACCCTTCTTTAGGACTGAAAATGAAGTGGGAAGAAGCCAGAATGAAAAGGTGAGGGAAGGGGAAAGGGGACAAGCTAGCAAATGTTAACTGAAGCCTGGTCAAGGGGAAGGTGGGTGAGAGGGGGAGTGTCGATGAAGAGAGAAGCTGTGAGGTGATAGATGGTAAAGGTAAAGGGCTGAAAATTGGGATTCTGATCAGAGAGAAGAATAAATCACATGAGAAAAAGAAGAAGGAGGAGTAAATCATGTGAGAAAAGGAAGGAAGAGGGAGATGTTAGGCAGGTGAAGAGAAGAGATGTAAGAGTCAACCAGAATGGTTAATGGAAAAAGAGGGAGGGGGAGAACTTATTGAAAGTTAGAGAAATCAGAGTTCATGACTTGGTTGGACGGGACATTGGTGACATCTTTGATACAATGTAAAGCTCTATCGTTATCCTTGACAGAGCTTTACCCTTGTATAGGACAATCAATGGCATTTCAGTGATAGGGCCTCTGTACATTGCATTATCATGTTCCTTGTCTCCACAGTGTGGTGAGTCACTGAATATGGGCAGGCGATGTTGCTAGAACTGGATAGAGGGATTCGGTCAACACGGTAAATTTGTTTTTGCTATTATAAGGCCTCAATTCTCCAAACATTGTTTCTTTGGATTTTTTCTTAGCTAGTAGCAAAGTTGAATGCTTTAACAGCAACCTATGTTACACCTTGGGTGAAAAATATTTGACGGCAACACTCACAGAAGTATTGAAGTAGTTTGAAGTTAATCAACTAAAATTGTATTTTATCATTCCTCATATACTGTAGCTAATATTATTACCGACAGTACTCCTTTAATACATCTGGGTGTTGTGCAAAATTAAACTCAAAGAAAAGAAATACAAAGAAATAGATTCTTCTTCTGAAGACTTTCCATCCTCTTTGATTCTTCTACTCTATCCTTTTCCTAGGCATATCGGTGATAGTATTTTAATTAATGTGAAGAATAAGGAAGAATTCACTTCAGAAGTAAATTGTCTGCCAGCACTGGCATTTATTTCAGCAGATTCAAAATTTCATTCAAAGGGTTTAATTTAACTTGCTTCTGAATTATTCCAAAATTAATTCTCTTTGTTATGTATTCCAATTGAGCAGGTTCAGTTTTAAAAGGGCATGAAAAGAGAACTTATTCTACACAAACTTTGGAATTTTTAATTGCTAATACATCTGTAGATTTTGAAGGAGAGGTTTTCATACATTCTGATGTTATTGAAGAAAGAATTAAGTCAATGATTTTTTAGGTACAGACTACGGGTGGTCAGAGAGTTCTACTCAGATACCTGAATTGTAAAGTCAGCTTCAAAGTTTCTCTTCCACTATCCCACCATTAATTGGGCCTGTGACCAGCCTAAAATCTCTAGAACTCTTCCATAAAAAACTGTAGGGGAATCATCAGTCATTTACCCACTTCTGTCCACTGTCGGCTTAATGTAGGTTGTTGTTGCTCAATGGGGAGGTGTTGTTAGGTCCTGATGTATAATTTCCAACCTCATGGAAGTAGAATCATCTAGTGACGATAGGATCATCTCACTCAGTTGTTGTCATCACTGGGCACATACAATAGTCCTAAATGCATGGAGCATCAATCTCCCCTACTGCTGAACCCAGTGCACCCCAGGATCCTCAGACACCATTTTCACAAGGCACAAGATACTGAATAAAATCTATAGATCCCATTCATACTTTTCTTCTCTTCCACAATGCACACTATTTAACTTAATTAATGCCCTTCCCCTCCAAACCTTCTGAACCCCGAAGTATTTGCCACTTGTAATTAGTTGGGTTGATCAGACCCAACATTTTGAGTGTCCAGGAGATGTGGTAATACATGGTGCCAAGCACAATAAAGTAACTTAAGTTTAATTTATTATCAGGAAATAGAAAACATAAATAAACCACACAATATACCATGTAGCAAGTCAAAAAGATTTCCACAGAAGATTTCAGAGCCATTGATTCTTAGTCACCAATTAATTGTTGCTCTTTTGGGGGAAACTCCAAAATCTGACTCAGTTGTGAAACCAACCACGGTCTTATGCACTGATCGCAATTTCTAGCCCTAAGTGGAAGTCCAACAAAACCAGGAAGGGTACCTCAAGAAATATGAGTTTCTTAATCGTAGAGCAACCATGAGACAGACAAACTCTTCGTCTTTTGTTCTCATGCCATTAATTCAGCCTGATTTCTTTCAGTCAAACAACTCATGTGTCCAGCAAAACAGTGTCAGCATGACATCAAAAAACAATTTGACACTTTAATGGTAACTCTTCATCCATTAGTCCACCAATGTTTTGGCCACAACAATCCTTGGACTTACAAAAGAACATTAATATTACAAGTAATCAATAAGCCTGAATCAAAAAAAAAAAGAACCCATCAAGCTAACTTGATATTTGCATTTTAATGGTGCCTGAAACTAAGAAAGAATCCAGCTGCTATCTGCAAACATTCTACAGACATTAATAGTGTTTACTCTGTCCAGAAACTCTGCAAACGTTACTCACTAACAGATATAAAAATCCCAGATGCTGAAGGTTCAGAAAGAGTTAAATTGTCATTTTGAACTGTTCTGACATTCGTTCAATGTTTCACAAAATTTACTATAACAAATCACCCTACCTAAATGTTGAAATGCACACCATTTAGACACATAGAGATCATCTGTATGTGTTTGTGATTATGTGAATAGTTGTTGTATACTCCGATGGTATAACTCTCCTTACTTTATAGATGATTACTTTGAAGTCATGTTCTTGTTGGAGTGAGACTAGGTGTGAAAACACTTGGTCACGTTGTACAACACCTCTAATATACAACACTGTAGGAAGTTGGGAGCTTAAGGCACAGACTTTAGCTAATGGGAAGAAAGGAAAACTTTAAAAATAGAGAACTAGAGAAGATTTTCAAGGCAAAATAGGAATACAACAAATACAGTCCTCTTTAATGGTTAGGACAATCATGCTAAAAATTCTGGGGAGCTCTGCATCAAAAATATCTCTTCCCCACCCAACACTCCTTAAATCTCTCCTTGAATAGCAGACTGGGCCAGATACTCTCCCTTCCTGGAGATTTGATTAGTGATGGGCCTTCACCATGTAACTGTCCATATTTACCAAACTGTCTTGTCATGGTTTACATCATTTTTAATGGAGGATGTCCCAACTTGGCCTCAGATCAGCACATTTTAACTTTCCTACGCATAATGAGGAATTGTCTTTAATGGGACATGGGGTAATTAGAAAGACAGAACAATGAGGATTGGTTCACAATTCCATCAAGAGACTCACCTTTCAAGTTGAAATGCAAGTTAAAACCTACGGTTCTCCCCTTGATTGTCACTCAATGGAGATGTCTATTCAGCCCAACTAAGACTATCTAAACTTGTGCTATTGCTGACTTCACAGCATTATGGAAACACTCATTAAGGAAACATATTAAGTGGACTCTTAACATATATGTCCACTTCATGTATTAGGACACATTTTCGCATCTTCACTTCATGAAATGTCCTATTTGTACAGTTTCAGGTAAATGGAGCTTGTCAACTGTGATTGGCAGCTTGTCCAGGAGAAGGAAAACTCTGACTTCAAACCTCTGCTGCATTGCAACTATAGCCACTCGTGATGGTTGCCAAACCATATCAACCTTTACTATCCCTTTGGATTCATTAGCTGCATTTGAGAGGGGGAGACTGCTGCATGGGCAACAGCTGGCTCTCCATATCATGCTGCCTTACATATCACTTAGATAGTTGGGACAAAATATTCATGGTTAACTCCGACCTGTGGAGGGCCTCAGCAAAGTGGCACTGTTAGCAGTCGACATCTATGAGCTTTTCTAACACAGAAGACTTCCTTACTACAACTGAGGAATTGCAGAATATTACTCATGATTGCATTAGTTTTATCATTGCTTCTTCAAGAGAGCAGAGAGATTCATCCCTTTTGAGATTATGGACTGAGGTGCTAAGTTTAATATTTTGATGGGTAACCCAGGTTAATTAAACTCAAAGATGAAATATTAGAGTATTCCCCCTGTGGAGGGATGAAACTGAGTTTACCAAATTAAAAAAAAGAAAACTTGGAAAAAAAAAACTATGTGAGAACAAGGCATGGCTGACACAAGCATGGACAAGCGACAGAAATGCAGCAAATTATAGAGACTAACAGAAGATAAAAACTGTTAGAAAGTGGAATTAGTTAGTATCTCTACCCTACAGACAAGAAATCCTCAGGGTGAAACCCTTGGAGGAGAGACAAAGTCAATAAAAGATTTATTGAAGCTACGACTATAACAAGGATTAGCTATAGGGAGATGATATTGGCAGAGAGTAGTGTCCAAGATTTCCTCTATGTAACCAGACATTAGTTCTGTAAAATCATACCAAGGAAATTGGTGAATTAAAACGCTTTTACTGTTTTGAGTGTATCATTAGTGTATGAAATATGTTCAGTAGTGTTGTAACTGAGAAATATTTGGAAATGACAATGTGATATTGAGTTATTTTGAAATAGAATACAGAACATTCATAAGAACTTATGGATTGTAATCCTGTTGTATACAAATCAAGTTATTTTTGTGTACATTTTGTGAATAGACTTTCCATGGATGACCCTCTATTTTATCCAATGAACCAAGAAACGAGAATACAAGCCACCCAAGATCGAAGAACCAGCTCAGGAAATAAATGTTTCAAGTCGTAGAAAATTTAGCACAGCTGGATGCATAAGATTATTTCTCTTTGAAGGATCTAAGTTTGATATGCTGGAAGAACTGATTATTTTTGCATAGACTTTGAAAAAGTGACTGAATGAGATTTACTTTGTTTAAAAGTTGTGATGTTGGAGATTTGCTGTGAAAGTTAAGCTGTATAGATATAATTTTGGGGGTGTTGAATTTGAATTTGTAGACATACTGACCAGAAATGAAACTGAAGATACTTAAAAATAGGAACTCGATTAGTTATCTAACTAACTACGAATAAATAAAAAGGAAATGTTTGTCGGCATACCTTCAAATTGAGAATAACATTAGATCTAATTAGTTAGAGAAACTGGAGTAATAAAGGTTATTCTAATGAATCTCACTGATTCTAATTAAATCAGAATCAGAATCAGGTTTATTATCATCGGCATGTGACGTGAAATTTGTTAACTTAGCATCAGCAGTTCAATGCAATACATAATCTTGAGAGAGAGAAAAAAATAATAATAATAAATAAAATAAAACAATAAATAAACAAGTCAGATATGTATATTGAATATTTTTTTAATTGTGCAAAAACAGAAATACTGTATATTAAATAAGTGAGGTAGTGTCCAAAGGTTCAATGACCATTTAGGAATCAAATGGCAGAGGTGAAGAAGCTGTTCCTGAATCGCTGAGTGTGTGCCTTCAGGCTTCTGTATCTCCTAGCTGATGGTAACAGTGAGAAAAGGGCATGTCCTGGGTGCTGGAGGTCTTTAATAATGGACACTGCCTTTCTGAGACACTGCTTCCTGAAGATGTCCTGGGTACTTTGTAGGGTACTGCCCAAGATGGAGATAACTAGATTTACAACCTTCTGCATCTTCTTTCGGTCCTGTGTAGTAGCCCTTCCATACCAGACAGTGATGCAGCCTGTCAGAGTGCTCTCCATGGTACAACTATAGAAGTTTTTGAATGTATTTGTTGACATGCCAAATCTCTTCAAACTCCTAATAAAGTATAGCCGCTGTCTTGCCTTCTTTATGACTACATCAATATGTTGGGACCAGGTTACATCCTCAGAGATCTTGATGCCCAGGAACTTGAAACAGCTCACTCTCTCTACTTCTGATCCCTCTATGAGGATTGGTATGCGTTCCTTCGTCTTACCCTTCCTAAAGTCCACAATCAGCTCTTTCATCTTTCTGACATCGACTGCCAGGTTGTTGCTGTGGCACCATTCCACTAGTTGGCATATCTCACTCCTGTATACTGTCTCGTCGCCACCTAAGATTCTACCAACAATGGTTGTAGCATCCGAAAATTTTTAGGTGGTATTTCAGCTATGCCTAGCTACACAGTCATGTGTTTACAGAGAGTAGAGCAGTGGGTTAAGTACACACCCCTGAGGTATGTCAGAAATTTGTCTTTCTTTGATATCTGAGATTTGCAAGTAAAACTGAATGTTGGACTTTTGAATTGTTCTTACTAATGTCAATATTTTGTATATATTGCTATTTTTTATAAACAAAACTTACCTCCAGAAGTGTGTGTTTTCTATTCGCTGCCTTCTTTTTAATATCCAGAGCTTTTGAAGGCCCATTAGCACTTAGTGTAGCACTATGTTAAGTAGATTGTCTCATAAAGAGTGCAACAACAAGTCACTCGAGATAAGATGAGCACTACACAGGTTGTTACAGCTGTTTTCCCGAAGTTCAGATCTCAATGGCTTTCATCAGCATTCAGTAAGAACACAGAGCAATAATTTATTCTGCAATATAAGCATTATTCTAAATATTTCCCCATTTTCCCTTTGTCTCTTATCAATGATCACCATTGCCTAGTCATCTCTTTTTGTAGCATAATTAAAGCATTGTCATATCATCTCATCCAGACCTTACAACAGGTCTGACAAACAAAAAAAGCAGATCACAATTTTTATTTAACATTTCCTGACTGTATCTGCTGTTGATAATTATTTTCATCTTTTTTAATGAATTCTAGTGTTGCAAGAAGTTGAAACCTACGGACTGGCTTGTTGGCGTTTGGATTTTCATGAGATCTTTTCTGAATACATCGATTTGTGTCACAGCAGTTGAATTCTGAAGACTGACTTCATAAAGTAAATGAAAAGTCTCAAAGCCTGTGCACAAGTGATGGAAACACAATGTCTGTGAATGCCCATGACATTGTGAAAATGAGTATACAGGAACCCAATTCTATGATACATAGAGGATTTTATCAACTACCATTTTGCACTTTTGTATAAGTAAATAATGCTTCCCATTGGAGTATTGTGTACAGTTCTGGTCACCGAATTATAGGAAAGATGTTAACAAAATAGAGAGAGTACAGAGAAGATTTACTAGACTGTTACCTGGGTTTCCGCACCTAAGTTACAGAGAAAGGTTGAACAAGCTAGGTCTTTATTTTTTGGAGCGTATAAGGTTGAGGGGGGACTTGATAGAGTTATGTAAAATTATGAGGGGGATAGATAGAGTTGACCTGGATTGGCCTTTTCCTTGGAGAGTAGGGGAGATTCAAACAAGAGGACATGAGTTGAGAGTTAGGGGTCTAAAGCTTAGGGGTAACACGAGGGGAATCTCTTTACTCAGAGAGTAGTAGCTGTGTGGAATGAGCTTCCAGTAGAAGTGGTAGAGGCAGGTTCGATATTGTTTTTAAACAAATTGGATAGGTATATGGACAGGAAAGGAATGGAGGGTTATGGGCTGATTGCAGGTCGGTGGGACTAGGTAAGAGTAAGCGTTCGGCATGGACTAGAAGGACCGAGATGGCCTGTTTCTGTGCTGTAGTTGTTATATGGTTATTGTCTATTTGATCATATGGACAATTGTATTAGGATAAAAAATATAGGCCCAGTACTGTTGATTTGACTGCTTAATCGGAAGTTTTTTTTTTCTCTGACTCTTTTCTCCTGCACAGTCTCTTCTTGTTCTGAGTAATGCAGAAAAGAGATATTTCTAACTGCTTTAGCTGAACACAAAAAATGAAGGGGAATTATATTGGTTTCCTGTTGCACTTCTCAATGTATCGTGTCACGAAAGAACTCCAATAGTCCTGTTCTTGATATGGTCTTTTGCTGTCCATGAAATGCTGAGCTCAAATGAAGATCTTAAGCCCTCTCCATTATAGATAGCTATGGGTACCCTCACTAAAGGGAAGTTGCACCGTTGCCACCGACTCTTCAAAGGTTAGAACTCTTCACTGTTTATCTTCCATAGCAAGTTTAGTAACCAATACCACTGTTTGAATGGTGGGTCCCCCTCCCCCTACCAAAGCGGATGTGCTCCCAGCATTTTTTTTTGTGATATATGTTAAAATTCAGATGCAATTCTTAAAAAGCACATTTAAAACTCACAGAGTATTTTTATCTTTAAAATATTTCCAATTTGCAAATGATTTCTAAAACACAATGGATTTCCAAAACAGACACAATTCCTATAAGCTAAAAAGACATTCCAATGAGTTGCAGATGGAAGAGTTGTCTGTCACATAAATCAAAAGCAGATGAATGGATTCTAGTCATCCCAACTTTCTGATAGTCTCCTTGTTCTTCCTTGATCATTCCTAAGAAGGCTGACTTCTCCCTGACATTTGCACTTCTTTTTTACAATTTGGTGACTTCACACTGATGGTCCAAAAGCTTCTGGGGCCGGAGATCCCAGACACACCAAGTGAATGCTGTGAGGGCTGATTCCCTGAGTACATAAATCTCCCTGCTATCGATTGATCAGCTATTTGATGTGCTAAGTGATAGTATCAGTTTGGTCTGTAAGCTTCCTTGAACTAAATTATTTAGCCAGCATTATCTAGTTTGAAACAGGCCAATGAACAGAAACACACTGTCTTACATTGCATCTCTTGAGGAACCAGCCCCGCACTGTGGGCCATCAATCTGTTGTCTGTGGACAATCATGTTTGTGCTTTTAACTTCAGTCTGATTATTGTTTGCAATTTATGTGAATAACTGAAAACTGGCTCTTGTTAATAACAAGAGGCTAAGCAAAGAATATTGACTGGGAGTTTAACTTACTCAAAAATGAAGTCTTTGATCCTTGGAAATAGAAAAGAGTACATTCGACATTTTGGGCCAAAACCCTCCAGCAGAACTGGAGAAAAAAAGCTGAGGAGTAGATTTCAAAAAGTGGGGGGAGGGGAAAGGGAAACACAAGATGATAGGTGAAACCTGGAGGGGGAACAAAGAAACTAAAAGAACCAGTTAAAAACACAATTAAACACCCAATGTGCAGAGGAAAAACAATGTGCAAATGATAAAAGTACACAAATAGCATGCAGAACTGAGGTTTCACCAATGACTCAAAGCCAGATATCACTGCAACTGGATTAGGCCACAGCCTCAGTTCATTGTAGAGCTGAGTAAATCCCAAAGGGCCATAGATACAAGCCAAGCAGCAATGCGGCTGGAGCAGGCCACAGCCTCAGTTCAGCACAGAGCTAAGGAAATGCCGCAGATCAGTGAGCAGAACCAGGCAGAACTGAACTGTCCTTCACCTCTGGTCCTGACACCTGGGTCCCTTTCGATCTAACCCAGTGCTTAACTTATCCAAGCATCCTCACTCTTGGACTACTCTGGACCTGGACCCTGACGCCACAATTTGGCATGTCCGAACCTTTCCAATATGGTCCAGCGCTTAATTCAATCAGACATCAGTATTTTTCTCACTCCCACATCCCGCCTCCACTTGCCTCCGCTGTGTATCACCTTCACCTTCACCTGCACTTGCCTAGCACGGCCTCAGCTTGGCCCTCCATTAAGGAATTATTAATAAGGTGTTTATTAGAAAGCAGAAAGCAAATATGTTTTGGATGGGGAGGCAAAACTATCTGTAATAGGATGAGAGTCAATAGAAATTTTGGAGAATTCAGACAGGTCAGTTAATACTCCAATAATCAACACCGTTATGTGCTGTATCATTTTTCACAAGTTCTATTGTATTTCTTTAATTTCCTGCAAGAATTGAATCTCAAGTTAGTATATGGTTACATATGTGTACTTTGATAATAAATTTCACTTTGGCTTTGACATGCCACAGTAGCGTAGAGGTTAGAACAACACTATTACAGCTCAGCTGTCAGAGTTCAATCCCTTCTTCTGTACGTCCTCCCCATGGAACTTGTGGGTTTTCTCTAGGTGCTCCAGTTTCCTCTCAGGGTCCAAAGCTGTACTGGGTAGATTAATTGGTCCTTGTAAATTGTCCCATGAAAAGGTTAGGGTTAAATCGGGGTTGTCTGGGATTGATGGGTGGTGCAGCTTGAAGGGCCACAATGGCCTATTCCACGCTGTATCTCTAAATAAAAATAAATGATAGTGTTGAAGAGTTGAAGCCAATGCTACTGACAGCTCCTACTGAAGATCTGGTCACAAAACGCCTGTCTGAATGTAGCCTTGGTTCAAATGAGGCCAGGAATGAATTCCTGAGATGAGAATTTCTGTCCAGAGTTTGTCAGTAACAACAGGATCAAGGAGCCCTTCGAAAGCTGTAGTATATGGGAATCAAGGGGATATTGGACCATTGAGCAACATCACCATATTTGCTGTAGGTTACCATTGTGATAGTGGACTCCCCTTTAGCCTGGATCTGTCCAGTTCCAACTGCTCTCAAGTCCAGTGCCGTCCAGCAGAAATCCCATTTGCCCATGATGGATTAGACCAAGTTTACAACTCTCTACAGCTTGCTTCAATCCTGTGCAATATCTCCCGCCCACTTGATGGTGATGCCGCCTGATGTAGTAAACTGATGCCTTATATCATTGAAGCAACTCCTCCCTACTTTGTTGTGAAGTACCGTAGGAGCCTCCATATTAACTTTCCCTGCAACAGGCATAAGCCATATTGAAGGAGGAATTTGGCCAGAAGAAAGGTATATCTTTTGCCATGATTAGCAGTGCAGCAATAAAATCTAAAAATATTTGAAATACTCTGCAAGTCAAGCACTGTCAGTGGAAAGAGAATCAGTTTCAGGCCTGAAACTCTTTGTCGTAAGTATACCATCAACAGTAGTAATGCCATAAGGACTTTATTAAACATTTATCTTCACATAATCAAATATCCATGATGCTGCACAAGGCCAATACCAAGCAACGGAAGAGACAGTAACAATACTTGGACAATATTAAGATAATAATGAAAACAAGTCAAGAGATAAGGATATGTAAACATTCAAAAGTCTTGAGGAAAGAATCTAGAGAATGCAGTCAATGCGGTTAACAGCAAAGATATCAATGATGAGAAAAAAGGAGAGGGTTATATGGAGACTATATATATACCTAGACTACTAGACAGGTATATGGAGGAATTTAAGGTGGGGGTTATATGGGAGGCAGGGTTTGAGGGTCAGCACAACATTGTGGGCCGAAGGGCCTGTAATGTGCTGTACTGATCTATGTTTATAAAAAAGGTGCAAATGAGCATAAAGCAAACATGCACTGTTCTGAATTGAAGAACAGAGTCATCACATATAGTTATAGGTACCCAGTTTCCAAGCAATAGGGGCCTATCAATTGAAACAGACATGTCTGTGGACAGCTGATGATAAAGCTTTTTCAAAATGAAGCTGCCAAAAATCACCAAGGGACTAAACCTTCTGATCCCATTTTAAAGTAGTTACTATCCTGCTCATATCAGCTGAAACAATTAACATGCTTCCCCAAAACACTTATTCTGGAAAACACATCTGTAAATGTTATAACCTACTGTGCTGGCACTGAATCCAAGATAGACAATATACAGTATATATATATATAATTTTCAAAAAGCTCTGGCAAAACTAAGATTACATAATTATACTACTTTGGAGTGTCCTCTGATGACAAGAAGGAATTATGCTAATGACCTCCCCATAGTATAGGTTTTCATACTGTGACAGGCGGCCTAACTACAGGAGGTGTTGAAGCTGCTTTCTTAAATCATCTCAGGGAATACTTTAATTACTCCTGCTGCAGTTCTTGGGCTATTTCTGGAAATAATTTCACTAAGTTTCACTAGAAAATTTGAAGACTAATAGATGAAAAGTTGTTTTAAACTTACCAAGTATTAGTAGTGACAGGCATACCTTTTGATGTACATACAGTAAAAGTTCAAAGTTCTTATTCAAATTTGTTATCAAAGTATGTATGTATATTACCACTTTGGGATTTATTTTATTGCAGGTGTTTACAAAGAAAATAGAAATACAATAGAATTTTAAGAAAAGCCATACATTAGAAGACAAAGACTGACAAATACAATTGAGTAAAAGATGACAAACAATGCAAATAAAAATATTATTGAGTACATGATCTGTAAAGACCCTTTGAAAGTGAGCCTGTAGGTCGTAGAATCAGTTCCGAGTAATAGTGAATCAAGTTTTTCATTAACTTGGGTCCTCAAGTACAAGCAAAATCCTTATAGATTTTCTCTTTTCTCTTTCAATCTTTTTGCTATCTTTCCTGTAGGTAGGTGACAACAACTGTACACAATACTCCAAATTTGGCCTCACCGATATCTTACGTAATGTCACATTAATATCCCAACTCCTGTCCTCAATACTTTGATTTATGAAGGTGGGTGTATTAAAAATTCTATGTATGAAGCTATCTACTTGTGACACTGCTTTCAAGGAGTTATGGACCTGCATTCCCTGATCCCTCTGTTTTGCTGTACTCTTTGTTAACCTACTGTTCACCATTAATTCTACCCTGGTTTGTCCTCCTAAAGTGCAACACCTCACATATGTATATTAAATTCCATCTGCCATTTTCAGCCCATTTTCCAGCTGGTCCAGATTGAACTGCAAGCTTTGATAGCCTTCTTCACTTTCTACCATTTCCCCAACCCTGGAGCCATCCACAAATTTGCTGATTCACTTTATCAGCCAGACCATTGATGTAGATGTCAAACAACTAATGCACCCAGCACACATCCCTGTGGCACACCACTCGTCACAGGTCTGCAGTCAGAGAGGCAATCATCTACTACACTCTCTGGCTTCTTCTGCAAAGCCAATGTCAAATCTAATTCATTACCTCATCTCGAGTCCTAGCACAGTACATCCTTGTTAGGATGAAGGTTAAACCTAACATGTTTAGGATGGTGAGGAATATTGAGGCTCAAGTCTAAGAACATAAGGAAGTATGCATTGGGTGTAGGAGGTCAGGGTGTGTGTGAACATTTGAAGACTATAAAATCATTTTAGCACGGGAAATCACAAGAGCCAAAAGTTGGTATGATATGGATCTAGGTAAGGTTAAAGAAAATCCTTGAAATTTTATTGCTATATTAAGAGTAAAAGGGTGATGAGGGAGAGCGTATGACTATAAGACCATGCCCATAAGATATAGGAGCAGAAATAGGCCATTCAGTCCATTCAAGTCTTGTCCATCATTCAATCATGGGCTGATTCAATTCTTCCCCACTCTCCTGCTTTCACCGCATACCCTTTGATGCCCTGGATAATTAAGAACCTATCTATCTCTGCCTTAAATACACCCAAAGACTTGGCCTCCGCAGCTGATCGTGGCAACAAATTCTACAGATTTACCACCTCTGACTCAAGTAATTTCTCCATATCTCTGTTCTAAATGGACATCCTTCAATCCTGAAGTCTTGCCCTCTTGTCCTAGATTCCCCTACAATGGGAAATAACTTTGACATATCTAATCTGTTCAGGCCTTTTAACATTTGAAATGTTTCTATGAGATCCCCCCTCATTCTTCTGAACTCCAGGGAATACAGCCCAAGAGCTGCCTGACAGTCCTCATATGTTAACCCTTCCATTCCTGGAATCATTTTCGTGAATCTTCTCTGAACCCTTTCCAACATCAGTATATTCTTTCTAAAATATGGAGCCCAAAACTGCACACAATACTCCAAGTGTGGTCTCACGAGTGCCTTATAGAGCCTCAGCATCACATCCCTGTTCTTATATTCTATACCTCTAGAAATGAATGCCAATATTGCATTCACCTTCTTCCCCACTGACTCAACCTGGAGGTTAGCTTTAGGGTATCCTGCACAAGGACTCCCAAGTCCCTTTGCTTCTTTGCATTTTGAATTCTCACCCCATCTAAATAATAGTCTTCCCATTTATTTCTTCCAACAAAGTGCATGACCATATACTTTCTAACATCATATTTCATTTGCCACTTCTTTGCCCATTCCCCTAAACTATCTAAGTCTCTCTGTAGGCTCTCTGTTTCCTCAACATTACCCGCTCCTCTACCTATCTTTGTATCATCAGCAAATTTAGTCACAAATCCGTTAATCCTATATTCAACATCATTGACATACATTGTAAAAAGCATTGGTCTCAACACCAACCCTGTGAAACTCCACTGGGAACCGGCAGCCAAACAGATTAAGATCCCTTTCTTCCCACTCCCTATTTTCTGTCGATCAGCCAATGCTCCACCCATGCTAGTAACTCCCCTGTAGTTCCATGGGCTCTTATCATGCTAAGCAGCCTCATGTGTAGCACCTTGTCAGAGTCCTTCTGAAAATCTGAGTGCACCACATCTATTGCATCTCCTTTGTCTACCCTGCTTGTATTGTCCTCAAAAAACTGCAATAGGTTAATCAGGCAGGATTTTCTTTTCAGGTAACCATGCTAGCTTTGGCCTACCTTGTCATGTGCCTCCAGGTACACCGTAATCTCATCCTCATGTCTCTTTAGAAGTCAGCAGAGCCACCTATATCTTGAGCAACAGTTGATGGATGGGACTTTTAATAAATGTTTTTCCAAGGGGTTTACTGAGGAGTAAACACCTCAACAGGTAAGGGAAGCATAGTATCTTTGGAGATACTATGTTCTATGTTCTATTTTCAGAGATGATATATTTACAGCCTTAAGGTGCATTACGCTGGATAAATCCTCAGAGCTGACTGAAAGCATCCTAGGACTCTGTGGGGGGGGGGGGGGGGAGTCTAGAGGAGACATTTGCTTCATGGTTAACCACAGATGAAGTTCTCTAAGACCGGAATTTGGCTAGGAATTTCCACTGCCTAAGAGGGTAACAAAGGTAAGCCAGGGAACTACAGGCTGGACAGCCTGACATCAGTAATGAAGAAGTTAATGGAGGATATTCTGAGGGACAGATCCTACGGGCATTCAGATAGAATCTGACTAGGAGTAGTCAGCATGGCTTTGTGGAGGGGAGTCCAAAAATAGGGGAAAAATTTAAAATGGATCCAAAGGCCAACTTCTTCATGGAGAGAGTGGTGAGTATGTGGAAAATGCTGCCAGAGGAAGTTGTTGAGGCAAATACAATATTATCACCTAGGAAGTCCTTGCAGAGTTACGTACATGCAGAGACAATGTTTAGAGTGGTAAGAGCAAAATGCAGTTAATGGACTGAAACGGCCTGTATCCATGTTGCATTGCTTGAAGACTCTCTACGACTCTATGACTCCATTTCTATATATCCATGTGCCTATCTAAGAGCCTCTTAAATGCCTTTATTACATCTGGCTCTACCTCTATCCGAAACAGCACATTCCAGGCACCAATCATTTTCTGTAAAGCAGCAACTTGTCTACTGAACATTTCTCTTCATACCTTAAATGAAAGCTATCTAGTGTTAAACATTTCAACTCTGGAGAAAGATATCAGCTGTGTCTCTATGAATGTCTCTCGTCATTTTATAACCTACTGTCAGGACTCAGCTCAGCCTTCACTGCTCCATATAAACAGCACAAGTCTGTCCAACCTCTCCTGATAACACATACCAATTAATCCAAGAGGCATCCTGGAAAACCTTTCCTGCATCCTCTTCATAGCCTTTACACATGTCCCATAATGAAGAAGGCAATTTTGAATACAATAATCCAGAAGCAACATAACAATTTCAAGTTCAATTGTCATTCAACTGTACATATGTAACAGCTAAATGAAACAGAGCTCCTCCAGAGTCGAGGTGCGAAACACAGTGTAGACAGTCACACACAGCACTTAACACTTAGCACATATAATCATGATAGAATATACAGTCACAAAAAAAAATGTTAGCTCAAGTTCCTCATTGGTATGGTCTGATGATTGATGGTGCATGGGATGTTGATCTGGAGGCACTTTTCTGCAAGAACAGGTAAGCAGCAATTCCTCGTCATGGGCTTGTGCTGCCACAGATGCAGACAAATGTACTCCAGCTTACCTTCCACTGAGCATACATTGGAGGGTAGCAACGACAGAAGGGCCAGCCCCCATCCCAGCAGAGATTCCTGTGTGCCTCTGCTCTCTGACTTCTTTACCATCTTATTAACTTGTGAGCTCACCTTCAGAGAGCTATGAATGTGTCTCCAAGATCCCACTGCACGACAACACTGTTGCTAACACTGTTAACAACACTGTGGCAACAACACTGTTGCCATTAACTATACTTTCCCTTTACATTTGAGTTAGATTGTACATTTGTGGCAATAGTCACAATGTATTCCTATTGCCGATTTTAAGCAAACTGATTTGAGCAGATTGACCCTGTCAGAAATTTTGTTCCTCTTAATGTTTATTAGCACATGGGAGTATCACATTTACACACACCCAATATTGATGTCAGGTTTGATAAAACCTTTCTCAAAGACTAATTTGATGCTTAGCTTATTAATTCATTATGCACTATGTCATATGACATGGACAATCATGGTCTATTGTTCTTGGCAAATTTTTCTACAGAGGTGGTTTGTCATAGCCTTCTTCTGGGTAGGGTCTATACGAGACGAGTAACCCCAGTTATTATCAATGCTCTCTGCTTGGCATCTGTGACTGCATAACCAGGACTTGTGAAATGCACCAGTTGCTCATTTGACCATCCACGATCTGCTCCCGTGGCTTCCTGATCAGGGGGCTAAGCAGGTGCTACACATTGCCCAGCAGGCTAGCAGAGGGAAGGAGCACCTTACACTTCCTTTGGTAAAGTTGTATATCCACCCCAGCCCTTAGTGATTTAACAAAGGGCTAGATTTGGATTTGCTGCACCAACAATTGTGTGTGGGCTTCAGTCAACATAATAAATATTAATTAGCCATCATTAAAACATTGGCAGTCATTCCATTCACTTAATCCAATGAAATATTGTGTTATTATTACCTGTTTATGTTGCCTTTTGTCTCAGTGACGATTTCAGCAACAGTTGACCACTTCACACAGCACGTTACAGGAGCATTTACCTCTAAAAATGTAAAGATCCATAGTGAAAATACAACCATCTCAAAACCAGACAAACTACACTTTGGAGGATGAAGCAATTTAATATCAAAATTTCAAAGGTGCTGTAACGTTCTCCAGGAAGCTAAGGTAAGTATTTCTGTACGCCTGCAATGTGAAATCAGGATCAAAGACTATTAGGCAACACACACAAACATGTGAGTCTGTTGGGGTCATTTACCATATCCGGAGCTCCGAGTGTGGTCTCCTGTATATTGGTGAAACCCGATGTAGATTGGGAGACTGTCTCTCTGAGCACCTATGCTCCATCTGCCAGAAGAAGTTGGATCTTCTGGATCAGTGGCTACCCGTGTTAATTCCACTTCCAATTCCCTAGTGCACTAATTCTAATCCTCTCTCTCTATAGCTACTGCTTGATTGACTGATTATTTCCCACATTTGTGTTTTTGTTTCTCTCAAAATCTTGTAATGAGAACTAATGACTTGATTTCTAAGATCTAATGAACGTTATTCAGATTTATAACATTTCTCTAAATAGTCTTGTGTGCTCAGCCATCTTCTATCATGAAGCACAATTCTGTAGACTACAACAGCTGGAGAAAACAGAAGGACCAAGAATTATTGAGTATTACCTGATAATTGACCAAATCCACCTTGAATGGACTTTCCCTTTAAATAATAGAATAAGAAGCTCAGGTGAGGTCTATTCCCACAATCCGCTGATAATTCAAAGCATCGGTTTAAGGGAAATATCCAGAATTCAATGTGACTTTAGAAAGTAAATATTTGTCTGAATCCCTTCAACAAATATTGAAAAATGGAGTAACTCTGGTGGCCCAACATTTTTAATGGTGAAAATATAAATTCTCCTTGTTTATCTAAACATTGTATTGGGTGTGGACTTAAATTTTCACAACTCCAACTACTAACTGTGTACACTATGGTTTCTTCTGGGAACATCAATTTGAAATTGCCCCAAGAAAGTCCAGAAGAGTTAATGTAATAATCTACCTTGTCATGGTCTTGCAACTTATTGGCTATCTGCTCTGCACTTTCTTACTAGCTGCAACACTACACTTTGCATTCCCACTGTATTATGTTATTCTACTGATCTGATCAGTATGGACAGCATGCAAACAGTTGTTTTTCATTGTATCTTGGCACACCTGACAACAGAGTGTTGCAGTAGCAAAGTGGTTAGCACAACGCCATTTCAGCTTGGGGCATTCCAGAGGTCAAAGTTCAATTCCAAAGCTGTCTGTAGGGAGGTTATATGTTCTTCCTATGAGTACGTTTGTTAAGACCATAAGATATATGAGCAGAAGTAGGTCATTTGGCCCATCAAGTCTGCTCCACCATTCAATCATGGGCTGACCCAATTCTTCCAGTCATCCCCATTCCCCTGCTATCTCCCCATACAATTTGATGCCCTGGCTAATCAAGAACCTATCTAGCTCTGCCTTAAATATGACTTGGCCTCCACAGGCGCACGTGGCAACAAATTCTACAGATTTACCACCCTCTGACTAAAGTAATTTCTCCGCATTTCTGTTCTAAAATGTTGTCCTTCAATGCTAAAGTCGTACCTTCTTGTCCTAGAATCCCCTACCATGGGAAATAATTTTGCCATATCTAATCTGTTCAGGCCTTTTAACATTTGGAATGTTTCTCTGAGATCCCCCCTCATTCTCCTGAACTCCAGGGACTGCAGCCCAAGACCTGCCAGATGATCCTTATACGGTAACCCTTTCATTCCTGGAATCATTCTCGTGAGTTTTCCCTGAACCCTCTCCAATGTCAGTGTATCATTTCTAAAATACGGAACCCAAAACTGCACATAATACTCCAAGTGTGGTCTCACGAGTGGCTTATAGAGCCTCAACATCACATCCCTGCTCTTATATTCTATACCTCTAGAAATGAATGCCAACATTGCATTCACCTTCTTCACAACCGACTTAACATGGAGGTTAACCTTTAGGGTATCTTGCACAAGAATTCCCAAGTCCCTCTGCATCTCTGCATTTTGAATTCTCTCCCCATATAAATAATAATCTGCCCATTTATTTCTTCCACCAAAGTGTATGCCCACACCTTTTCCAACATTGTATTTAATTTGCCAGTTCTTTACCCATCCCCCTAAACTATCTAAGTCTCTCTGCAGGCTCTCTGTTTCCTCAACACTACCCACTCCTCCACCTATCTTGGTTCCCTTTGGGTACTCCATTTTCCTACCATAGTCCAAAGATCTATCAGTTAGTAGGTTAGTAGTTTGTACGGTGTCCTGTGATTAAGCGAGAATTAAAGAGGTTGTGCAGCAGACTGGGCTGGAAGGACCCATTCAGCACCCTGACACTATATAATAAAGAGGAAACCATAAACCAATTACCAAGAACTGTTTGGATAGCACTTTTGAGGTGAATTTTTTTATACATAATTTGAGCATTTTGATCACCGAATGGGGGTAGGGATTGCATGACAGTAAATCCTGAAATTCTGACATAATATTTTATTGGCTGGTCTTTGAGCCTATAAAAATAAACAATTTTGGGCTAATATATGCCAGCATTCACTCTATGGCCTCTAAGTAAATCTGAGTGAGGGATTCTGAACTTAAACTTTGGAACTTCAGTGGAGGGGGCAGGAGAATAATTGTTAGAAATGGCATGTACTGCAGTCAATCAAATGATTGAACAGTAAATTCTACCTGTTCCCTCAATCAGATCCAAGTACTTTAAAGACAGATGAAGACTTGTGACCTATCAGTTAGCCCCAGGAATACACTACGTTGTACAAGTGGCCAATGACTCAGAGCAAGTGATTGTTTAATTTTTATAGATCTTTTTGGCATAAATGTTTTTAGTCTAAGTAAATTTGTATTCCTGAAGGGGAAGAAATGCTTATAATTGCATATCAAGTTTATCACAGTATATTGAAGGTTGTATATCCTGCAACAAACTTGTAGTGCTGTTGGATCAGTTGCTTCCACCTATTTAAAGTTCAAAATTAGATGTTATGCAAAGGAATAATTGCAGCTAATATGGTGATCAATTTTCCTGTGATTTTCCTCAATGCTCATTGGGATTTGATTAAACAACATGTCATATTTAACCTGGGTAGTTGGCAGCAAAGTGGTATCAACATTGAGTTTTCCAAGCAAAATACAAGTTACTGGAAAAACTGAGCGGATAAGGGGCACTGGTGAAGAGAACTGGATAGTTGACATTTCAGGTTGAGACCTTTCTTCTGGACTGAAAGAATATCGGGGAGATATCCAATATGAAGAGTGATAGGGAGGAGTGTGGCAGGAGCTTGTAGGTGATAGGTGGATCCAGGTGAGGAGGGGTTGATTGGAGACAGATGGAGGAGGGAAAGGTGGAAATAGAAGCAAGCTGGGATGTGAGAGGTGTGGGGATCACAGGATCACAGGTGGCAAAATATGATGAGATAGAAAGGTGGACCATGGAACCATAGAAGGGAGGGAGGGTGTATAGAGAGACACTGCAGAGAGAGCCCAGTGGGATGAGTGCTATGGGTGATTTGCAGATAGATTAGGTGATAGCGGGAAAAAGAAATTAACTGTTTAATGGGGATTTAGAAAGAAGAGTGTCATTAATGGACCTGGGTAGATCAGAAAATGACAAAGGCATGGCAGGTTACCTGAAAGTAGAGAATTCAATGTTGGTGTCAGAAATATTTGTAAAGTTTCAAAGAATCCTCTCTAACCTAGTCTTGTAATTTTGATTTCCTCAGATTTATGAAGACTGAAGTCTGTGATTGTTCAACAAGGATATATTTTTATTAAATCCCTCTCCAATTGTTTTGCTGACATTAAGCAATCTGTAAACCTTTGCAACCAGTTGTGTGTGTCCTTCCTATCCCTTGCTCCATCCATACTGATTCAAAAATATATCAGATCGTTCAACGGAGAAATAAAATAAAGGAAAAGATAAAACCCAAAGGAAACAACCATAACTTTTTGGCATTTTAAAACATGTTCAGAACAGAAACAGAATCTTTTAGAAAAGGTCAAAGAGGTGCACGTTAAATTACTCAAATTACAAATATTTTTCTAAGCCAAGTATTTTTGTCACAGATAACATTACGCAACCTGTCAACTAAGATGTACTAATGAAGAGAACGAATATTCTACAAAATGTTGTGAAGATTTTGTGAACTCTGCTGGTCTATCGATAAGGCTGACAATTAAATAAAAGGTTAAGCTAATTGTTATCTAACCACTGTTTTTCCACATGCTGTTAGAATATAATATACTGAAACATTCAAAGTATAAAAGTGAACTTGCACTCCCAATATTGTGACTGCTTGGATAATTTTTTCTTTGAGACTGTTGAATCTGCAAGTCATTGCTAATTGGTCCCATACTTCAAACATTCATTAGAATGTGCCAGATGCAATTAGATAGAACTGTGAATATTCACAAGGGCACTTAGTTAAAATCCGCATTTTGTAAAAGTAGGTATATGATGCTGAAAAAAAATTATGATGAGAGCCTGCAAAACTCATTAGGACAGCTTTAATGAGAAGAAGCATTTAAGAAAAACAGAAACCAAGAACACTTCCACCACATTAATAAGGGGATACCTTTGGGCTAAATCTTATTATTCTAACACCACTCTTAAATGGAATTATCAGTTTTGCATATTGTCACATGATAGCTGAATAAAACCTTCCTTTTGCCAAAAAGACCTTTCAGTTATTAAAAAAATCTTTGATTTTCCACCATAATCAATTGATGTAAAATTAGAATCTGGACGTTGCAGGTAATAAAATCTATTTGCATTTTGCCCTCTATCTTAACACTCAGCTGAAATGGTCACTGTTGCAATCGTTAAAGGTAATTTGGCCTAACACCAAGAGAAGTAAAATGCCCATACAAGGCAATTCCTAAGTACATATGGTACACAGTAGATGATTTGTGATCAGCAATTCACTTTCCCAAGGTCAAAATTACTTCTAACTACTTGCTGATTTGGATCCAATGAACGACACTGGGGGTTAGCTTTTCAGATCAATTTTCTTACTGGTTACCATTTTACTTGCACTGGGAGTATTATGGACAGTCTCGGTCACCCTGTTATAGGAAAGACATTGTCAGGCTGGAGAAAGTGAAGAAAAGATTTGCAAGGATGCTGCGTGGACTAGAGGGCCTGAGTTAAAGGGAGAGATTAGCCACATTCGATTTTTTTCTTGGAGCACAGGAGAATGAGGGATGACCTCATAGAAGTTTATAAGGCGTATGGATAGGTGAACAGTGATAATCTTTTCCCCATTGTTGGGCAGACCAAACTAGAGGAGATAGATACAAGATAAATGTGAAACAGCAACTGACAAGTGACTTCTTCACACAGAAGGTAGTAAGAACTTGGAATGAGTTGCCAGTTGAAGTGATTGAGGTGGATACAGTTGTTACATTTAAAAGGCATTGGGATACATACATGGAAGGGAAGGATTTTGAGAGTTATGGGCATAGGAACTAGCAAGGATGATGCAAAAGTCAGCGTGGACAGTTGGGTGAAAGGGCATGTTTCCATCCTTTATTACCTTAAGACACTGTGAATCTATGGTTTTATTAAAATGATTTTCGTGTCTCATGTCTGGGGAAAACGTTGGAGGAGTGATGTGTGCAGATGGCCAAGTTGCCATCTAATGCAATTGACAAATTTATCCCAGTGGTATTTTTGAAAACTAATGTATCAAACAAATGGTGTAAAACTACATTGACAACTTTTGTACAAAATAAATAAGCATTATTTTATCTTAGATTTTATAATGAAGCTGGATGTATTAGAATATATTCCTTTGTAGGAACAGAGGCACACTCTCATTGTGCATCCATTTTATAAGGTGAACATGAAAACTCACTTAAGGTCATAGAAGACTACAACAAAGAGACAAGCCCTTCGGTTCATCTAGTTCATGATGAACTGTTATTTTGTCTAGTCCCAATGACCGCACCTGGACCACGGCACTTCTACCCCTCCTATCTATGTACTTATCTAAGGTTCTCTTAAATGTATTTAAATCTGCATCAGCCACCACTTCTCCTGGCAGCTCATTCCACACTTGAACCATCCTCTGAGTGAAAAGGTTCCCCTTCAGGCTCCTATAACTATTTCACGTTTCACCCTTAACATATGACCTGTAGTTTCAATCTCACCCAGCCTTAGTAGGAAAAGCCTGCTTCTTGCATTTACCCTGTCTGTTCCCCTCATAATACCGTATACCTGTGTAACTCCCTGGGTCGCCTCAGGCTCGTTCAGCTCGTTCTTGTCTAGGGGGAGCAGCCTTCGGCCCCGCCAAACTGGGTAATCAGCTGGTGTGGATGCTGTGTGATGTCCCCGCCTCGCCCAAAACCAGACAGTACACCATATGCGATTAAATGAGTACAATTTATAAAGGTTACTATAACTAAGTGATTAATCATGATACAGTATATATGAAGAGAAAATTAAAGAAAAGGCGCCAAACTTATCAAAGTCTAAACCACTTCGTGCACAACCATTGGAGCTCAATTACTGAAGTCTTCTGACCACCATACGATCCCCTCCGAACTCCTCAACTCGCAGCTCAGGACCCTCCGAACTCCTCGACTCTCCAAACAGCTCAGGACCCTCCGAGTGGTCAACCAAGCACATCTAGCTTCATCCCCCCCCCACTCCTTGGAGAATCTCCCGGCCTCGGACCCCCCTTTGGGGTCCGATCCTCGCCCAGCTTAGAGCATTGCGTCCTCTCTCTCGACCCCCTCGCACCGATCTGCCCAAAAGCCCGTCAACAAAAGCTTACAGACTCAGAAGAAAGAACATTAATCCCCATTTGGTTTACAAAGGAATACCATTCTCGTTATCAGTAAATTAGCATTCCTGCTAGTTAACAAAAGGAAACACTTTCCCAACAGTAACAAAGAAAAAAAGAAACCCCCTTTACACCCTTCCTCCACCAAATAAAAGTCATGTCCTCATGACTACTAAATAACTCGCCACCTTTCCTGCCAACACACCGTAACCCAAGCACAAACAGTGACATCTCCTCCCCACACAGTAACCCTCACACCCTGTTCCTCAGGCGCTACTTAGGCCAACTATCTGGGAGTTCCCTAACCCTTCTGAGGCCTCCGTACCCCCTCACCTAAACCCTTCAGGCTCGGACACAACTGGGGATACCTTGGGCCCACTACCAACTCCTCTCTCAACCTCTCACTCATGCCCCACACTGCACACAGCTAACCCTCCCCGTACACCTGACTCAATGGGAGAAGGGCCAAAGGTCTCTTCCTCAATCGAGGGAAAGTCAGCAAAAGGCAGCATGTACCACACATCCAGCACATCATCCATCGAATCTGTATTCTTCCTCACTCCTGTGATCGGTAGCTGCTGTTTGATCTTCTCCAAACGGAAACACGTGACCTGCACTGCTCCCGCAGTCTCTTCAGCCTCCTGTTCAGTATTCACTGCACTTCTCTCCAGCTTTTTCTTCCTCATGACTTCTTCCAGATCAACTTTCAGGTTTTGCACTTCATTTGAACTGTCGATGGTCATCTTCAGGTTCCCTTCAAGCTTCCGCTTCTCTCTTCTGAGATTCGTCTGTAATTTCTTCACCTCTGCAAACTCCCCTCTCCGGGTTCTCAGTTTGCTATTACCCTCAGTCAGACAACTTTCTTCATTCTCTCCAACTTGTAAGTCTTCCGAATGGTTCCAGATCACTTTCTCCAGTCTCTCCGTCTTCATTTCAAACTTGATTCCGTAGAGACAGTCTCTCACGAGCTGCGACCTTCGCCAGCCCTGGCATGTGTCCCGAAAACACTTTAACTCGGTAGTTCTCAGCTGCTCCTGCAACGACCTCACTTCATATTCTCCTGAGGCAAATCCAAATACCAAGAGATCATCCACATACACCAAAACTCCAAACGCCTCCACATCCCCTATGGTCTTCCACCTGCCCCGCAGGAAGGTTGCAAGGGCTCCAGATATGCCCTGTGGCATCTTTTCGGACCTGAAGACTCCTAGGGAATTTATAACGGCCGTTTTCTCCTTGTTGGCCCCACTCATCGGGATCTGGCAACATCCACTCCTCAGATCCAGCACCTTAAACCACTTCACACCACTCAGACAGGCCATCGCCTCTCTGGTCCTCAGGGCTGTATTCTGGTCACTGACAGTGCGCCTCTTCAACGCAATATAATCCATACACACGCTGTCTACATCTTCCACGGCTGTAGGGGCCAGTCGCCGCAACCTCTCTCTCTCCGAGGTGTCTTCAGCAGTCAACTCCCCTCCCTTGTGGTATTTCGCAGCGTCCACAAAGAGGGTCTCACCCTCAGATACTTCCCCCAGGCCGTACCACCACTGGCTCTTGTTTGAATTCGGTATCAGCCCAATGCTGCTACACACGTCCGCACAAGCAGCTCGAAACCCTGGGTGCATCGACAATGCCTCCAAACAGCGCTCACCCGCCTCCTCCGGGCAGGCTCCCAAGTGCACCAGCAGGATTTTGGTTCTCTCTAGAACAGAAACGCTGCCCGTCTCAACAGGGTCCGGACACATCAGCATTAACGATTCATGAACCTCAGTCTCCTCCACATTTGCCTCTAAGAACTCCATTTTCACTGACCAACAACCGTTGTCTGGATAATCACCGGCACTGGTACCCCGAATCTCCAGTGTCCTCAATGTTGTCAAGGGTAAATGCTTCCAATAACGGTTATGAAACAAACTGTACAGCAACTTCACCGGCGCCCCGGTGCCGAGGATGGCTTTAACTTGACTTCCATCCATCCGTAACAACACCTGTGCGCATGGCCCCTCTAAGCCTTCAGGAATATGGTCTGTTCCTTTCAGGAGTTCCTTGGTACATTGCTGGGAACGTGCTCCCCCAGAGACCCCAAGCCGTTCCCCCACTGGGCCTCCTCTAAGTTTCCCGACACCTCTCGAATCAACGGAACAACTGATCCCCTTGACAGATCCCCTTGGCACCACAAGCAATTTATCTGCCCCCCTAGGCAAAAAGGGATACCCTAAAAACTTCCCACCAATCTCCTGCCACAGATATAATAAGCCCCCCAGCTGTGGCATTTGACTTCCAGTCGAACCACACGCATTTTCCCACACTTTCCCAGAACTGGCAGCGGTCACTTCGAGGTAATTGCGCCTGACAGTTCTAACAAAGTCACCAGCCCGCCTACTCAAACTTTCAACCCGTCCCTGTCGCTTTTCCTCAGCCAAGCACTGCCACTCACCCAACAACTGAGAGGTCAGCTCCGCCCACGCCTCCGCCCCTTTAGGGCTGGACATTATTCCAATAACCGGGCGGAGCTCACCACTGCTGAAACATCCCAACCTGTCACTCCTCAATCTCCAAACAGTACGGACAACCCATAGTCCCACCACCATTTCGTCAGCACTAGTCGGAACTCGAACAACGACAATTGCTACCAACAGCAACCACCCCACCCAACACACACACAGCGATAACCAGCAATCGCACACCCACAAAGGCACTCCAGCTCTTCGCAGACACAATTTAAAGAGGGTGATCACACAGCTTCCACAGAAATCAACCCCGGACGAGCACCCCACAATGTAACTCCCTGGGTCGCCTCAGGCTCGCTCAGCTTGTTCTTGTCTAGGGGGAGCAGCCTTCGGCCCCGCCAAACTGGGTAATCAGCTGGTGTGGATGCTGTGTGATGTCCCCGCCTCACCCAAAACCAGACAGTAAACCATATGCGATTAAATGAGTACAATTTATAAAGGTTACTATAACTAAGTGATTAATAACGATACAGTATATATGAAGAGAAAATTAAAGAAAAGGCGCCAAACTTATCAAAGTCCAAACCATTTCGTGCACAACCGTTGGAGCTCAATTACTGAAGTCTTCTGGCCACCATTCGATCCTCTCCGAACTCCTCGACTCTCCAAACAGTTCAGGACCCTCCGAACTCCTCGACTCTCCAAACAGCTCAGGACCCTCCGAGTGGTCAACCAAGCACATCTAGCTTCATTCCCCCCCCCTCGGAGAATCTCCCGGCCTCGGACCCCCCTTTGGGGTCCGATCCTCGCCCAGCTTAGAGCATTGCGTCCTTTCTCTCGACCCCCTCGCGCCGATCTGCCCAAAAGCCCGTCAACAAAAGCTTACAGACTCAGAAGAAAGAACATTAATCCCCATTTGGTTTACAAAGGAATACCATTCTCGTTATCAGTAAATTAGCATTCCTGCTAGTTAACAAAAGGAAACCCTTTCCCAACAGTAACAAAGAAAAAAAAGAAACCCCCTTTACACCTGTATCAAATCTCCCCTCATTCTCTGATGCTTCAGGGAATAAAGTCCTAACATATTCATCCTTCTCCGATATTTCAAGTCCTCAAGTCTGGGCAATATCCTAGTAAATTTTGTTTGCACTCTTTCAACCTTAGTGATATCTTTCCTGCAGGTAGGTGACTAGAATTGCATACACTACTCCAAAATTTAGCATCACTAATGCCTTATAAATCTTCAACATAAAACCCCTACTCCTGTACTCAGTACTCATAGTAATGAAGGCCAATGTGCTTAAAGCTCTCTTTATGAAACTATCTGCCTGTGACATCTCTTTCAGAGAATTATGAATCCACATTCCCATATCCTTGTGTTCTTCTGAAATCCTCAGTACTCTAATGCCCACTGTGTAAGTTCCACCCTTGTTTGTCTCTCAAATCTACAATCCCGGTATCATCCCCAACCTTGCTGTTCCTGTTTACCACATTATCATTCAAATCATTGGCATTGATGACAAAGAGTAACAGATCTCCACCACTGAGCATATCTTCGATCGGCAGCAGCTCAAGATAGCAGCATCCATCATTGAGGATTCTCACCATCCTGGGCATATCCTCCTCATATTACTGCCATCAGGGAGGAGGTACCTTAGCCTGGAACTGCACACTCAGCAATTTAAGAATTGCTTCTTCTCCTCCACTATCAGCCTTATAAACTACCCATGAACTGATGAACAGTATCCCAAAATTTCTCTCTTTTTATGGTACAATTTATTTATTAATTATGTAACATAGAGTATTTTTTTATGATGTGCAGTGTACTGCTGCTGCAAAACAACAATTTTTATAACATACGTCATTGGTAATAAACCTGATTCTGATTTTGAAATGAATAGCAATTAGATTGTTTTTTTTACCTCCAATGCATCGGCAAAATAAAACAGGCTTTCAGATGTAGAAATGGATTGGACAGGGAATTCAGAGACTGTTGACATTGTGTTGCTACAGAATGACTGATACACAAAATATTATACCATACTGTTATGGAGTGACTTTCATCTTGCAAATAACTTGGTAGATTTAGTTGGTAATATCTGTCAAAAAGACATTCATACAGGCTGCTTGAGAACTTATAAGCAAAGGGAAATGTAATTTTGAATGCAATTGTAAGTTATCTTAAAACTGTTTGGGATCATACAAGCTTCATTCCTTATTTTGTTGCAAATCTGAGCATTCTAGGCATTTATGTTATTGACACAGAAGAATTTGACGTCAGGCATCTGGGAATCTGATAGAAAAATGTATAAGGAGCTTCGTGATTATGAAATTAAGTTGCCAGCCTACAATGACAAATGCATTGATGACTTCCATACATATACTTTTTGTGAATATTACAAAAATAGCCTGATGTATTTCATAGAAAACATTGTTGTGCCTCACTTTGAAATATTAGGGAAAATGACCAATAGTTTAGAGAAAGATAAAGGGTTCTAAGGAGTATTTTTAAAGAGGAAGCAACAGACAACCAGAGGAGGAACTCAGATGACTGAGCTGCATATATGTGGCAAAGGAATTGTTGGCTTCAGGTTGATACACTGCTTCAAGACTGATACATCTGCATTTTTAAAGAAGAACCTCATGTGGAGACGATTATGGAGGGAATTCCCAGTTTATTTCTTTGTATATCTTGACAGATCACCAAAATGCCAGGAGGTTAAATTCAGTGATAGCAAGTGACTTGAATCCAGTTTAAGATGGTACTGCTGGAGTTCAGTGACTACATGCCAGTAACCAATAAAAATAAAACAAAATACTTCACTATTCACATGTTTTCTGGTAAACTATCTCTTTAAGCAGTGGCCTAGGCTTCCCTGTACCTGAATCGTCTGTATGACGTGGCATTTTGCTGGAGGCCAACAGAGGTCATATCTTATATTGATTTCTCAGTTAGACTTAGCTTACATTTGGGTATGCTTAAGTTCCATCATTTCAAACTTGTATGTTTGTTAATTGCTAATAAAGGATCAAATCAAGAATTCGACTTTTGAAGCAATCACCATTGGAGTGAGGGTGCAACATGCAAGCATAACAAATATCATGCCGGCAGCGATGATTGCTTTGGTTTGCTTTGGCTGCAACTTTCCTGGTTGACAAGAAACCCATGACTTCCTCCCAGAGGCAATGAAGAAAATTTCAGAAGTTTCTTTGTAACATCATTTGAAATGAAACTGTAGGCTAAAGTAGATTCCTTGGAGTGAGGCAGCATTGTGGAGAATAATATGAAATTATGATAGTTGTCAATGAGTTTAAAATGAACACTCCATGACCATTTAAATGGTAAAGGTGGCAGAGCACAGAAAATGCAGTCTACTTTAAACTACGCTCTATGTGGGTTATTTCAAAGGCCACACTGCTTATGTTTCTAAGGCATCTACATATTATATAACATAAAGAATGGAACATCTCATGTATACATGGTCAGCACAATATTGTGGGATGAAGGGCCTGTAATGTGCTGTGAATTTCTATGTTCTATGTTTTATATAATAAGTCTTTGTCCTAATATGAGCATGCTTTTCAGGATTAAGATCCAAAATTACCCAAATGAGTTGGCTAATAATTTGGATATGGCTATGTAATGGATGCCAGACGTTTACCATCTGTACCTGAACTGCATTGTGGCAGAGTTTGCTTTAGGATGTTTTATTTAGATGCACTTCACCGAGACAGAAGAGGGCACTACAATATAATCTGGCTGGCTCACGATTAAAATATTTAATCTTTGTTCATCTTGGTTTTAATTGCCAAGTTAATTGATACAATCATTGCATCTATATCATTCAAGTTTATGTTATTACTCATATCATTGTTGTAATCAACCAAAAGTGATCATGCATTCATTCAGATTTATAGTGCCATTCCCCCTTTAAATATTTACATCTTAAAATAGGTAACAATACTTATGGTTCCAGCAAAATATTTAAGGCCAAATACACTGCACAAAATTAAGAAAGCACACACGGTTAATAAAGTAGTGTGATGTGTGTGGGGAAAGATAAATATCTGTCAAATGCACTCTGGCAATCAGGTATCAGATCATTGTCTAAGCATGCAAATTATTTCCACCACTTGATCTGAAATATTTTCTAACATGGAGCAAGGAGAAATTCCACCAATAAAATGGTCAGGGTACCAGAAGTCCAAGATCACATGATTTGCCCCTGCATCCTACAGTGAGTCCATCATAAATAACTCAACTACTACATCCTAAAATACCATATTCTGAAAGAAAACTGTTCAAAATGTATTTGAACTATTAGATGTCCAGATATATCTCCAGAAGAGACAATGTTGTACACCTGATATCTCAGACTGTTGCTACACACCAAAAAAGATTCTAATTTGCACTAAAACCCATTAGAATGCATTGTCAGTTCTAGAATTAAATGGACTGAATCAATACACTTTCTAAACATGAGATTCTGCAGATACTGGTGTAATGCTCTGGTTAAGATTTTTACTGCTAATGTTGTAGGTTATTTTATTTAGTTGCTTTCTGTAAAAACAGTGTATCCTGCTGGTAAAATGTTTTGGTCTTGGCTAAAGATAAGGGGCAGTGATATTCAACTTAGGGGTGTTGTGTCAGCCAATCAGGATGGTGGAATTAGGAGAAGGTCCTAGAGAGTGCTGGGTGGAGAGAAATTTGTGACAGATATGGGTGGGGTTCATGATCTTTTGGTAAGAGATGTGGAGAAGAAAAGATTTGGAGAGACAGCCTAAGGATTCAACCTGACAGGAAGATGCAATTGCAAAGAATGCTTTGGAAGATGAAGGAGTCCAAGATGGGAAGTTCTACTGGTGATTCGTGATGAGAATTTAGTGCCATGAGTAATAGTCATACCCAAATTTTGGACATTACAAGCTCCAATGGCATACACACATTTAGACTGGTTTAATTGTAATAGGCTCTTTTTTTTCTTTTTATTATCTTAATAACTGCTTGAGAAAGTTGAAATTAGTAAATACACTTTCTTTATAATTGTATGCGGTGTATGATCTGTTATTTCTTGCCAACAGATAATGGTGTACGGCTGTACTTACAGAGTATTTGCTCAAATCAGGATTCCGTTAATCAAAATAACCCAACTTTTCTGTCTGGTTGAACCCAAATCATACCTAACGCAGATGTATATTGTTAGAAAAAGAAGGCCTTCTCACTGCTGAGTCACGTGGCTGTTAACAGAGCCAGCTAACAAGCCAAGTTTGCATATGAGCTCAGTGAGGGTGTTACAAAGCAACATACAAAAAATGTTGGAGGTATTCAGCAGGTCAGGCAGCATCTATGGAAGGGAATAAACAGTCGACGTTTCAGTCCGAGATCTTTCATCAGGGGCTGGAGGCAGGATCTTGACCAAAAACATTGACTGCTTATTCTCTTCTATAGATGCTGCCTGACCTGTTGAGTTCTGCCAGCAGGTTCTGTGCTTTGCTTTCCATACACTTTTATTCTAATTTTAGAAATAATTATTATACAAAGTATATATTTTGTAGAATATTGTTTGGCACATCAATTAAAACTGGAATTAATCACTTTGTATTCTGCAGCTAGATATTGCATAACAATTTGCTCACAAGATTGAAATCATAATTCTCTTGCAACAAAATGGTAATGCTGACTTCAATAATTTCATCCCTCAATGCTCCTTGAAAGTCGTAATAATGTACACAGTGTATCTGCAACAATTCACACAGACACAGTGAAATACTTAATCAAAGAATATAAGAAAACATTAGTTTGCCATCTGCAAATCAAGCCACGCTTTAGCAGCACTTAATTGCAATTTGTGCAGGCACAACTAGCAGAACAAATGTAAAACTATGGTTTACATTGAAAAGTCCTACATATCTCACATCTTCATCTCTTTGCAAATGGCAGTTACTTAACAGCTTCAAGGAAGTGGCATAATTACCACCCCCACCTCATTTCCAAAGCAGTGTCTATTATGCTCATTCAGGTGCATTTTATAGCTGAGCCTCTCATTCACATGAAGACTGTGGTTTGGAAATGTGATTTGGAACCCTATGATTCAAAGGATCTGTGAATCAGTGAGATTAAAAAATAAATTTGTGTTGCTCTTCCTCATCAGAAATATTTTACTATGTTTTAAATTTAGACAATCTTCATTTATTCACAAAATGCTAGAGAAACTCAGCAGGGCAGGCAGCATCTATGGAAAAGAGTAAACAGTCTGACTTTAATCTCTTTTTTCCAGTCCTGATGAAGGGTATCAGTCCAAAATACTGACTATTTATTCTTTCCCATAGGTGCTGCCCAGCCTGCTGAGTTCTTCCAGCATTTTGTGTGTATTACTTTGATTTCCAGCATCTGCAGATTTTCTCTTGTTTGTGAATCTTCTCTAATTTCTTTAAGCATAACGATTGTACTCATATTTTTTAAACCAAAACCTGAAGCCAGAAGTATTCAGGTAACTCATTTCTTCTCCAAAGTCAGTGGACTTCAAATATTAAGAATCTGAAATAAAATTAGAAAATGGTGGAGCGTTCAGCATGTCAGGTAGCATATAAGGAAAGTGAAATGGAGGTATTGTTTTAGGTCAAGGAAACTTGTAAGAGGTGTTGATGAAGTGTCTTCAACCTGAAACATTAATGCAGTCTCCAATTTTACAGATACTCAATTTCCTTCCTTCAAGGA
Organism: Hypanus sabinus; assembly: GCF_030144855.1. Lineage (NCBI taxonomy): Eukaryota > Metazoa > Chordata > Chondrichthyes > Myliobatiformes > Dasyatidae > Hypanus > Hypanus sabinus. The sequence goes on along the minus strand of NC_082710.1, from coordinate 126,750,490 downwards.
AACATGAGAAATTAAATATCCTGTAACAATCTGTAATTCTGAAATCTAGGTGCTTCAGAATAAAAATACCAAGAATCCTTTACCTAAAAGTGCAAATCAATAAAACTATTTTTCAAGTCATGAAAATTTTGAGTATTTTTAATCTTTTTTTATTGTAAAAAAAAGCATAGTCATGGGTCCTTCCATCCAAATGAGACTGTGCACATAATTATACACATGGGACAAATTAGCAGATTAACCCCTTCATCTTTGGGATGTAAGAGGAAACCCACAAAGTCACAGTGAGAATGTACAAACTCCTTCTAGACAGTATCAAGAATTTAACCCAGGTAGCCTAAAGACTTTCCTCTTTATCTCTGTTCTGAAGCTGTGTCCTCCAGACTTAGATTTTCCCACCATATGAAACATCCTCTCCACATCTTTCTATCCAGGCCTTTCACCCTTCCATAGGTTGTAATTTGGTCTCTCCTCATTCTTCTGAATTCTAGTGAATACAGGCCCAGAGCCTTCAAATGCTCTTCATATAACAAGCCATTCAGCCCAAGAATCATTTTCATGAACCTCCTTTGCACCCTCTCCAGGTTCAGCACATCCTTTCTATGATAATAGGCTCAAAACCGCTCATAATACTGCAAGTGAGGCCTCATCAGTGCTTTATAATGTTTCAGCGTTATGCCCTTGCTTTTATATTATTCTCCTCTTGAAATGAATGCTAGCATCACATTTGCCTTCCTCACCACAGACGTAATCTGTAAATTAACACTTAGGGAATCTTGCACAAGGACACCCAATTCCTTTTGTGGTCATTTAAAGAAATATATTTTGCCCTATTTAGAAAATAGTCAACCCTTTTGTTTCTTCTACCAAAGTGCATGACTTCCTGACACTTCTTTGCCCATTCTCCAAATCTAAGTTCTACTGTAGCCTCTCTATTTCCACAGAACTACTCACCCCTCCAGCTAACTTCATATTGTCCGCAAACTTTGCAACAAAGTCATCAATACTGTCATCCAAATCATTGACACATAATAGAAAAAGAAGCAGCCCCAATATAGACATATGTGGATCACCACTAGTTACCAGCACCCAGCCAGGTTCCAACTGATTGCTACCTGCTTATCAGCTACTGCTTTATCAATGCTAGAATCTTCCGTGCAATGCCTTGGGTTTGTAACATGTTAAGCAGTGTCATGCCAAAGGCCTGCAGAAAATCCAATTATACAACATCAACTGATTCTCCTTTGTCTATCTTGCTTGTCATTTCTTCAAACAATTCCAACAGGTTTGTCAGACAAGATTTTCCCTTGAGGAAACCATGCTGACCATGACTTATTTTATCATGTGCCTCTAAGTCCTCAGAAACTACATCCTTAACAATCAACTCCAACATCTTCCTAACCACTGAGGTCAGGCTAACTGGCCTATAATTTCTTATATTCTGCTTTTCTTCCTTTGTATAGGGTGGAGTGACTTCTACAATTTTACAGACTTGAAAGACTTTACATCTTGAAAGATGATTTCTAATGCCTCCACAATCTCTTCAGAACTCTGTGGCGTATACAATCTGGTCCAGATGACTTGAAACCTTTCATTTTCTCAAGAACATTTTCCCTTGAAATGGTTACTTCAAACAATTCATGACACCTGACTCCTGGAATTTCCATCATACTGCTATTATCTTCCACAGTGAAGGCGAATGCAAAATACTTATTCAGTTCTTCCTCCATTTCCTTGTCCCCCATTACTATCTCTCTAGCACCGTTTTCCAGCAGCCTGATATCCATTCTCGCCTCTCTCTTACACTTCATGTATCTGAAGAAACTTCTGGATTCCTCTTTAATACTATTGGCTAAATTACTTTTGTAGTCCATATTTACCTTCTTAATGACTTCTTTTAGTTGCCTTCTGATGGTTTTTAAAAACTTTCAAATCCTCTAACTTCCCACTAATTTTGCTCTATTGTATGCCCTATATTTGGCTTTTAAGTTGGCTTTGACTTCTCTTGTTGGCCATGGTTGTGTCATCAGACCTTTAGAATAATTTTTCCTCTTTGGGATGTATATAGCCTGTGCTTTCCATATTGCTTCCAGAAATTCCAGCCATTGCTGTTCTGCCATCATCCTGCCAGTGGTCTTTTCCAATCACTTCTGGCCTGCTCCTCTCCCACCAGTGTGAGGTCAGATGATGTAATTTTCCCACTAGTGAGAGGTCATGTGATGACCTGTTTCAACAGGAAAGCCTTGCTGTGATGCAGGTTAGTTCGTTGTTTAGTTCGTCAGTTACTCCGCGATGCTGCGGATTCGTCTCATGATGCAGTTTTGTTTTAAAGTGGAGTTTTACTTTCTATCGTAAGTCTCGAAGGTTATATCCTCAGCCACAAATTCACCTTCCAAATCATCTTATTCTTGTCCTCACTGGCACGTGGTGCAGGCTGCACTCCAGAGATTACTCCCCTAGAGAGCCTGTGTATCAGCTTTCTGCCTAGCTTCTTAAAGTCTTGCTTCAGGACATTAGTGCTAATATTGCAATCGGTGCCAATATTTACCAAGAATTCTGGCTGCTCACCCTTCTCCTAGAGAATGCCATTGACCTGATCTGAGACATCCCTGACCCTGACACCAGGGAGGCAATATACATTCCAGGTGTCTCCACCACACCCACAGAATCGCGTCTGTGTTCCTCTGAATGTGAAATCTCCTATCAACACTGCACTCCTCTTCACCTCTCTGCTGTTCTGAGCCATAGCACCAGACTCAGTGCCAGAAAACCAGTTACTGTAGGCTGCCCCCCTCAAAAATATCTAAATTTCTATATTTATTATTGAGGGGAATGGCCACAGGTATACTCAGCACTAGCTGTGCATTTCCCCTGCTTTTCCTGACAGTCTCCCAGTTACCTGTCTCCTGTGATCCAGGGGTGACTACCTCTCTGTAGCTCCTATTTATCACATCCTCATTCTCCCATATGAGTCCGAAGGTCAGTTCTTTAATATGTTCTCTCGGGAGCTGCAGCTTGGTGCACCTGATGAAGTTGTGTTTATTCCCAGTCTTCCCACATCCCGCAGACAGTACGAACCTCTGCCCCTGGAGTCATTCTCCTGACACTACTTAACTCCCAATGAGGATTATAACTCTAATATTTTAATTAGTTCCTGGGATATGGAACATCACTTGTGGTCTATCATTTAATCTGGCTTTCTGGAAGCTTTGCAAAGGGCAGTTAAGAATAAACCATGGACACAGAGTCACTTGAATGGGGCCGATCATCAACATCTACGAAGAGATGTTTCTAGCAGGTCGGCGGCAATTCTTTAAAAAGAGAGCCTATCAGTAGCATCAACAGAGCTCTGTGAACCAAATAAATGTACAAAAGAGATAAACGGAGAAGACCAGTGGTGAGAGTAGAAGCAACAGGCTTTGGCTCAAAAGGCGTCAGCTCTGTGTAAAGCGTCTGCTAAGGTTTCCGTTTTGTATTTTTCCTCTCTTACTGTACCATTTAAATGGCTGTGGTGTGTTCTTCGTGCCAGATGTTGGAGAACTGGGAGACCCAGAGTCTCTCAGGGAACTACATCTGCATGAACTGCATCCGGCTGCAGCTCCATGGAGACCGTGCTAGGGATCTGGAGCGGCAACTGGATGACTTTCAGCTTGTATGGGAGAGTGAGGAGATAATCGATCAGAGTTACAGGGAAGTAGTTACCCCGAAGCTGCAGGAGGCAATTAGCTGGGTGACTGTCAGGAGAAATGGAAGTAGGCAGTCAGAGCAGAGCACCCCTGTGGCCATTCACCTCAAAAGTAAGTATACCGCTTTGGATACTTTTGTAGGCAATGACATCCTAGGACAAGGGTCGGCAATCCGCGGCTCCGGAGCCGCATGCGGCTCTTTGATCTCTGTGCTGCGGCTCCCCGTAGTTTGTTAGTTTTTGAAATGTAATTCGAAATTTGAAGATTATGGTGATCTTGTACAATCTAAAAATGTTGTGGAGACCCCATTTCCTGGCACATCCGAACCGGCTCACAATTAGCCACCGTTCCGGCTAAGGGAGATAGCCTACGGGGGTTTGTGAGTATGTGTCTTTTGGAGCATCCGCGCCCACGGGGACGGGTTGAGGGAGGCTTTAAATCAAGGCTGTTTAGTTCGAATAAAGTTACCTTTGACTGCAGTGTCTTTATTTTAGCGCTGCGTGTAGCGCTACACCGCTACAACGTGTTTTTTATTGCTATTAATATACATCACCACTGCCAATGCCTGACACCCACCAGTGCGTGCTTTCTTTTAATTCTTCGATCCAAGGTAGGCTACCTATGGAGTAACCTTCAACCCAATGTCTTTTTTTCGGAGTTCAAAATGTTTTTGTTGCATGCAGAAATGTAATTTTGTTTTCTCTGCAGGAGTTCATCAATTTCATAAATGTAACACATTATAGTTTGTTTATACATAGCATAAGGCAAAAAAAACGTTGTATGCAGTGTTATTTCATTTTAAATGTCAAACGGGTTTTGTGGCTCCCAGTGTTTTCTTTTCTGTGGGAAATGGGTCCATATTGGCTCTTTCAGTGGTAAACGTTGCTGACCCCTGTCCTAGGAGAATGCCACAGCAACCAGTTCACAGGCACAGAGCATGGGTCCGTGTTGCAGAGTGGACAGAGAGAGAAGAAGGGAGTGGTAGTGATAGGGGACTCAACAGTGAGTAAGTTTTTTGAAATATGTTAAAAATAAAAGAGAAATGAGAGCGGATATAAGGCCACTAGAAAATCAGGCAGTAGAAATAACAACGGGGACAAAGAGATGGCTGATGAACTAAATGAGTATTTTGCATCAGTCTTCATTGTGGAAGGCACAAGCAGTATGCCTGATATTGTAAGGAAGAGAAGTGGGTGCAGTTACTATTACAAGAGAGTAAGTACTCAAAAATCTGAAAGACCTAAAGGTACATAAGTCTGTAATACCATAAGACCATAAGGCATAGGTGCAGAATTAGGCCATCTGGACCTTTTTTTAATCTCCTCCTCAACCCCAGTTCCCGGCCTCCTCCCCATAACTGTTGATGCCATGTCCAATCAAGAACCTATCAACCTCTTCCTTAAATACACCCAATGACCTGGCCTCCACAGCTGCATGTTGCACAAGTTCCACAAATTTACCACCCTTTGGCTAAAGAAATTTCTCTGCTTCTCTGTTTTGAAAGGGTGCCCCTTTATCATAGTCTGTGCCTTCTTGTCCTAGACTCTCCCACCACGGGGAACATCCTTTGCACATCTACTCTATCTAGGCCCCGAGCCATCAAACGTGTCCTTGTATGATAACACTTTCATTCCTGGAATCATCCTTGTGAACCTCCTCTGGACCCGCTGCAATGCCAGCTCATCTTATTCTAAGATGACGCGCCCAAACTGTTCACAATACTCAAGGAGAGGCCTCACCAGTGTTTTATAAATCCTCAGGATCACATCCTTGCTCTTGTATTCTAGACCTCTTGAAATGAATACTAACGTGGCTTTTGCCTTCCTCACCACTGACTCAAACTGCGGTGGTGAAATTAGTAAATATCCTGCACATTTATTTCTACTAGCAAAGTACATGATCATGCCTTTTCCTACACTGTACTTCATTTGCCACATTCTGCCCATTCTTCTAAGCTGTCTAGGTCCTTCTGCTCCTACCAGTTTCCTCAACACTACCTGCCCCTCCACCAATCTTTGTATCATCTGCAAACTTGGCAACAAAGCCATCTACTCCATCATCTAAATCATTTATACATGTAACATGCCGTAGGGTTTCACTGTTGTGTAATGCACTGTAAGATTTCACTGATAATGTAATGGTTTCTCTGTAGCAGCAATGTTTAGGTTATGACTAGAGATAACAGGGCTTTGGAATACTGTTATTCTTTCTTGTGAGTCTGGAAGAGAGATTTTTGCGGTCTTTGGCCGGGGAGAGATGAGAAAAGAAGATGCGAATGGAGAGAGTTAGTCGACCATCAGATGGGGTGGACTTGGAGCGAGGGTCCGAAGGGCAGTGACAATCAGCTTATCAGCCAGCTCCAACATTGCACAATAGACTGTTTCATAAGACTGGACCCTCTTTTTTTGTTTTCTATACTGAACATACAGTCCAATTAAGAATTATAAAGTTTAATTGTTTAATCACCAGTTGTTTACTGTTTATTATTTTGGGGTTTATTTATTATAGGGGACACATCGCGCAGCATCCACCCAAATGAGATTTTTGACCGGGCCGGGGGCTATCACTCCCTATATTAAGCCGCTAGCTGAAGTAAGAGTTACAATTATGGGGACTATGTTCAGGATTGATTCTGTTGGATGCTGTGTGATTATCCCAAGCATTGATATTTCGGTATCTGGATATTTCTCCTACTGAATTGTTAATTCCACTGTTAAGTACTGTTGAAGCTGCGATTGTGGGTGGAGGTTTGATAAAATGCCTGGCGCAGCTCTCATTTTAATGCAGACTGGTGCTGAGGTAGCGGTAGCTGGGGGTGGAGATTTCAAAGACAGAGTTCTCTCGTTTCTGAGGAGTGAGGGGTAAGAGTGGTCAAATTTGGAATGTCTAATTAGTCCACGTCCCCTGGTGAAGAGTGTGAATTCTGAGTCAGTGTCCGCCCTTAATTCTCTGGCGAATAAATGGAACAATCAGGTTCAAAGTCCCAGCACTGGCAGGCTCCACCTATTCTCTGGCATAATCCCACCCCTAAAGGAGAGGAAGAGCATGATACTTGGGTGGAGCAGACCTCTCAGTTGTTAGATGAGTGGCAGTACTCCGATGACATAAAGCGACAGAGATTGGTTGAAAGTTTGAATGGGTGGGCCGCTGACGTTGTGAGAGCTGTCAGGTTGAAATATCTGGTAGCGACAGCAGTCAATTACATGCATGGACTGGACAATATCGACTGGAAGCCCGATGGAGCTCATGGTGGGGTTTCAGAACATGCGTCAGGAGAAGGAGGAGAAGTGTTCTGCTTTTATTTTTCGGCTAGAGCTTGCAGGGCAGAGGGGTCATTCAGGCGGCTGAGGTGAATCAGTTGAGAATTGACCAGATAGCCATGTGTGCCCAGTCCCATGACCGGATTGCGTGAGGTCTCCAACAATCTCGTAAGACACGCCCCCTCCATCTATTGTTGAGCTGATCAGAGAGGTACGGGAAGAGAAGAATGCTGCGGAGGTGCGGGCAGACTCCGTCAGCAGAGTACAGTCCTCAGTAGTAGTCCCCTGCGGTGAAGTGACCACAGATAGCCTACCCCGGGGTGTGGTAGAGGAGGTTGTGGCAGAGTTGAGAACAGAGATGGAGCATATGATGGAACTGATGGGGGGCAGATTCCCCCAAGGGGACAAACAATGCGGAGGGCTGCTGGCAGCAGGTGTCACACAAGAAGGAGAGTGAGCCCCTGGGTACCTCAGCAGGGAGAGTCATTGGGACAACTTAGAGGAGACCCAGTGAGGGAACAGCCTGGTGTCTCTGAGGGAACACATTCCCAGAAATGTACCAAAGAACCACTGAAAGCAAAAGACCCTATTCCTGAGAGCTTAGTGGGGTAATGCTCCAGTGTGTCACTATGATTAGAGAGTATTTGTGCTAAAACCATACTTGACACTGGGTTGCAGGTCACATTGTTGTATCTTTCGTTTTCCAACCATTGACCCCATTCAGAGCACTGGAGATCTGGGGGCTTAGTGCTAGTGATTATCTGTATGCTGGTTATTTTGTGGGTGAAGTTCGAGTTCTCGGAGGCCGACGTGGGAGTGTCTGAGGTGCTTGATTCATTGGTGCTGGTTTGTCCAGACCCTGTTGAGAAGGTTGGCATTTCAATTCTGGTGGGGACCAACACCCCTCATTTAAAGAGGCTCATGGGGGCCTGCAAGGAGAGCTTTCTGGGAGCATTGTCTGTGAACCCGGTGTTTCAAGCTGCTTTTGAGGAAGTGCGTGACTGCATCAGACCAGATACCGAATTTAGATGGAATGTGTGGTTCACCAATCAAAGCCAATGTCGATACGGCCTGGGGAAGTAGTGAGAGTGATGGGGAGCCCCACATTTCTTGGAGTGCGTGAGGGAGAAGCCCCCTTAGTGGACGCTCCAGAAGACCATGACGGGGAGTTTGGATTTCCTGCTGAGGCCCGAACTGCAGAAGCCCTCGGTTGTACAGCCAAGCAGGATGGCAGTGATTGTCAGGAACACCACGAAGAGGGAAGTCACCTTCAAGCGAGGGATGCCCCTGGTGCATTTCCTCCTGGTGATGGAAATACCTAGTGTCCCTGTGAGACAAGCCGGGGGAGAAACGTTTGGAAAATGGGGGAAAGTTGACCGCTGAGTTATTCAACTTCGGGGACTCTCCACTTCCTGCGGGTTGGAAGAGGAGGTTGGTAGAGAAGATGTTGAAACTGGACGGTGGCTTTTCCACTGACGAATTTGACATGAGTTGTTCCAAGAGCATGTGCCACACAATCTGGGTGACTGAGGATGCCCCGTCAGAGAAAGGTCACAGCGACTGGCCCTTGCAGAGGTGGAGGACGTTGGGCAGCATTTGTGTAAGTTGAAGGAAGCTGGGATCAGGACCGAGTCCTGATGCCCCCAATAGTAGTGTCCCAAAAAGAAGAATAGGAATGTACAGATGTGTGTGGACTCTGGGACTCTGAACAGGCTCACCATCCCTGACCGGTACACTGTCCTGAGGATCGAAGACGTGCTGGCCTGTCTGAGTGGTGCAAAGTGGTTCAGTGTGCTTGACTTGAGGAGTGGATATTACCAGATCCCCATGAGTGAGGCTGACAAAGAGAAAGCAGCACTTATATGTCCCCTGGGATTTTTCCAGTTCGAAATGATGCCCCAGGGCATCTCGGGAGCTTCTGCAAACTTCTAGCGAGTCATGGAGAAGATGGTGGGGGGGATATGTAATTGCTTGAGTTGTTGGTGTATCTGGATGACCTCATAGTATTTGGATCCACCTTGGAGGAACATGAAGCGAGGCTGCTGAAGGTGCTGGGCTGCCTGAAATCTGAAGGGTTAAAACTGTTCTGCCAAACGTCTGTTAGCTATGTTGGGCACAAAGTCTCATGGTATGGGGTAGCTACAGACCCAGCTAAGATAGAGGCGATTAGCACTTGGCCAAAACCCCAGACTGTGAGCTCGTTCCTCAGGTTCTGTGATTACTATCGGAGGTTTGTGAAAGGCTACAAAAAAGTGAGTTACCCATTGAATCAGCTTCTGTGCAGTTACCCTCCCTTGGGGAAGAAAGGGAAGGGGAGAAAAGGACTGGCGAATGGAGAGTATCTTAGCCTGTCAGAACCCTTTGGACTGAAGTGGGATGCAAAATGTGAGGAGGCCTTTCAGTCACTGAAGGAGCTGCTGATCCAGGCACTTGTGCTGGCTTTTGTGGACCCCCAATTACCGTATGTACTGCACACAGAAGTCAGCTGAGAGTGTTTGGGGGGCATCCTGTATCAGGATCAGGGCTCTGGGTCAAGGCCCATTGCATTTGTCAGCCGGGGAGCAGAAACATTGATGCTGATGCTTTGATTCAACGGGCACATGAGGGACTGGACAGGGACGAGGTGTGGGAGAGCGTTCCTGCCCCAGGGGTGAAGGCCATGTGTCAGTTGCCATCAACGTGAATGCAGAGAAAAAGGAGGGGCAGGAGTGAGCGGTAGATTAATTGGGGTCTTCTGATGACACCGACCCCCAGGTTTATTGTAACCTGACTGCTCTGAAGACAAATCAGCTGCTGGAATTGAGCTCTGGGGAAGTGGCCGCTGCTCGGCGAGATGATCCGGGCACTGGTACCATTTGGCCGGTGGTCGAAAGGGGAGACGTGGCTCAGGCGGAGAGGACCAAAGACGCGTCAGTGCCTCCATTACTGCGAGAATGGCCTCTGTTGCAGTTGAAGAACTAGATCTTATACCGGGTCACGTCACCCCCAGACCGACGCCAGCATTGCCAGCTGGTTCTGCCCGAGAAGTATTGGAGGATGGCGTTGAGATCATTTCATGATGATCCTGGACATTTGGTGGTGGAAAAGACCTATGGATTGCTCAGAGTCCCGAGTTATCTGCCCCAAATGAAGTCAGAAGTCGAAGAATACAGCAAGGCAAATAAAGCTTAATTGTTTAATCACATATTGTATACTGTTTCTTATTTTGGGGTGCTGATTTGTAACAAGGGACACATCAAGCAGCATCCAATCAAATGAGATTTCTTAAGTTTGGCTGGGCCAGGGGCTATCACCCCCTATATTTAGCTGCGCGCCGAAGTGAGAGTTACATACACAGCATAAAATCAAGTGGGCCCAACACTGGCATGTCTTGTTTGGACGTGGCATTAAAAGTTATAGGGAGAAGGCTGGGAACTGGGGTTGTGGAGGATAAAAACAAAAGGAACAGGCATGATTGAATGGCGGAGCAAACTCGATGGGCCAAATGGCCTAATTCAGCTCCTCTGCTTTCTGGACTTATGTATGCCAGGATGATAAGGCAGAGCAGGTAAAGATAAGAGGCATATTAAAGGTTCGCTAAAGGTATTAGTGAACCAGATTTTTTAACTCAACTTTTTTCTTCATGGTAATCATAGAAATGCTAAGAATTTATTTTTGTTAGCACTTAAGTGCTTTGTGTTTTGTTGGTGAGGTTGAACCTCATGTTTCTGGGTTATTAGTTCAATACTCAGTATTTTAATCCACCAATTTAATGACTAAATTACAATTTCCTCAATGTCAGATTCTATATAAATTTTGGCTCTTGGTACTGCTATAAACAATTCATTTAATGCTATTTAAACTATTGAAATATAACCAAGTTAACTTCAATTTCATTTTCAGATTTTTTGTGATTAAAATTCCCCAATTATATTATTTTTGACTGTTTATGTGAAAAGCATAATTTTATCCAAAGTATAACCAACTCCCCCTGAATATCAAAGCACTGTCATGATCACAATTATGATTATCATTACTGGATCAATGAACCTGCCCATTTTAGTAATCTAGGATCAATAGATCAAATTAATTGCAGTAGTGGCTGAACTTAAATTCAACAAATTAGATGAAACAAAATGCAATGTACAAGTAACTAGAAAATGACTGGATCATTATGCAGAGTACAGTATATATTTCTCGGCGACACATTACTAATTTAACATATGACCAGTCACTTCTCCTATTATTTGATTTATTGTTTTGATGGAGAAACTTACAGACATTATAACTCTGCAGACAAACCACAGCAAGAAGTTCTACTCTGTACAGGCCAAATGGTCTTTTGTCATTTTGATCAAAATTTCTGTCTTCTTGCATTTTAGAAATTGTCAGATGCAGTTGTTGACAGAATTATAAAATTTAGACCAATCCTGAGTGTAAATGTATAAAGTGATGGGGGGGGGGGGTGTCTCATTTGCAATGAGGGCAGCACATGGATATGTGTCAAACTATATGATTAACTTAATCGAGTGCAGGATGGAGTAAAAGAAATTGCCTGAGATTCACATTCAAGTTCAAAATACATTTATTTCCAAGTATCTATGTAGTATATAATCCTAAGATTCATCTTCCCACAGACATCCACAGAACAAAGAAAATGGAACTCGTTCAAAGAAAAACAATAAAACCCCAACACCACAAGAATACCATGCAACTGCAGAAAAATGAGTGAAAAACACAGATTATTAAACATCAAACCACAAAGTTATTGAAATGGTCTAGGGATGTCCAGCTTAGTTCAATTCAGTTAAATTTAGCGCTGTGTCATTCATTGACTGCACGCTGCAGATCCACTCCACCCAATCTAAATCGCAGAAAATTGTAGTAAATAAGGAGGAACCAGAAACTAGAAGCACCTCATAACACGAAGTACGGAGATTAATCCACAAACTGATCAACTGAAACCTCGCCCAAGGCCGAAGACTCTGGCACCATCCTCCGGCAGCATCAGTTGAGAGGGAGAGAGAAATGAGTTGAAAGCAGTAAGTTCTAAGCAAGTAACCTGTTCAAAGATTGGATATTGCTTTAGAAACATTGTGAACCATATGTTGACTCACGTATGGTCAACAAAACAGAAATGATGTATATAAATTGCTTATTGTATTTCATTGGTCACAGGGAGAGAAAATTGTACCAAATTATCAAGACTTTAAATTGAGACTCAGAAGAATGGAAGATATAGTGAAGCAAAGGAAATCTCTCTAAGAATAAAGCTGTTTAATCTTACTGATTATTTGCATTCAACTAGGAGCAGAACACATCTTTATAATGTATATTCATAAGCTGATAATGTTTACAGATCATTGTTCTAGCTCAGATTTGAATGACTTGTTCATTATAGACTGGATTGGAATTAGAGTTTGTAAAATGTATGCAGGATAGTATTTTGCAGCAATACATAGAGGTACCGACTAGAGAAGGGGCAGTGTTGGATCTCCTGTTAGGGAATGAAATAGGTCAGGTGACGTAGGTATGTGTTGGAGAGCACTTTGGGTCCAGTGAACACAATGCTATTGGTTTCAATATAATTATGGAGAAGGATAGGACTGGATCCAGGGTAGAGATTTTTGATTGGAGAAAGGCTAACTTTGAAGAGATACGAAAGGATTTAGAAGGAGTGGATTGGGACAATTTGTTTTATGGGAAGGGTGTCGTAGAGAAATGGAGGTCATTTAATGGTGAAATTTTGAGGGTACAGAATCATTATGTTTGTGTTAGGTTGAAAGGGGAGGTTAAAAGTTTGAGAGAGCCATGGTTTTCAAGGGATATTAGAAACTTGGTTAGCAAAAAGAGAGATATCTAGAATAAATATAGGCAGCTCAGAGTAAATGAGGTGCTTGAGGAATATAAAGAATGTAAGAAGAATCTTAAGAAAGAAATTAGAAAAGCTAAAAGAAGATGTAAGGTTGCTTTGGCAAGTAAGGTGAAAATAAATCCGAAGGGTTTCTACAGTTATATTAATAGCAAAAGGATAGTGAGGGATAAAATTGGTCCCTTAGAGAATCAGAGTGGACAGCTACATGTGGAGCCAAAAGAGACAGGGGAGATGTTGAACAATTTCTTTTTTTGGTATTCACTAAGGAGAAAGATATTTAATTGTGTAAGGTAAGGGAAATAAGTAGGGAAGTTACGGAAACAATGACAATTAAAGAGGAGGAAGTACTGGCGCTTTTAAGGAATATAAAAGTGGATAAATCTTCAGGTCCTGACAGGATACTCCCCAGAACCTTGAGGGAATTTAGTGTAGAAATAGCAGGGGCTCTGAAAGAAATATTCCAAATGTCATTAGAAACGGGGATGGTGCTGGAGGATTGGCGTATCATGTGGCTCCATTGTTTAAAAAAGAGTTCTAAGAGTAAACCTAGCAATTATAGGCCTGTCAGTTTGATGTCAGTGGTGGGTAAATTAATGGAAAGTATTCTTAGAGATGGTATATATAATTATCTGAATAGACAGGGTCTGATTAGGAACAGTCAGCATGGATTTGTGTGTGGAAGGTCATGTTTAACAAATCTTATTGAATTTTTTGAAGGGGTTACAAGGAAAGTTGACGAGGATAAAGCTGTGGATGTTGACTATATGGACTTCAGTAAGGCCTTTGACAAGGTTCTGCATGGAAGGTTAGTTAGTAAGGTTCAATCGTTAGGTATTAATATTGAAGTAGTAAAATGGGTTCAACAGTGGCTGGATGGGAGATGCCAGAGAGTAGTGGCAGATAACTATTTGTCAGGTTGGAGGCCAGTGACTAGTGGTGTGCCTCAGGGATCTGTACTGGGTCCAAAGTTGTTTGTCATATACATTAATGATCTGGATGATGGGGTGGTAAATTGGATTAGTAAGTATGCAGATGATACTAAGTTAGGTGGTGTTGTGGATAATAAAGTAGGTTTTCAAATCTTGCAGAGAGATTTAGGCCAGTTAGAAGAGTGGGCTGAACGATGGCAGATGGAGTTTAATGCTGATAAGTGTGAGGTGCTACACTTTGGTAGGAATAATCCAAATAGGACATACATAGTAAATGATAGGTCATTGAAGAATGCAGTAGAACAGAGTAACCTAGGAATAATGGTGCATAGTTCCCATATGGATAGGGTGGTGAAGAAAGCATTTGGTATGCTGGCCTTTATAAATCAGAGCATTGAGTATAGGAGTGGGGATGTAATGTTATAATTGTACAAGGCATTAGTATGGCCAAATTTTGTGTACAGTTTTGGTCACCGAATTGTAGGAAAGATGTCAACAAGAAGTACAGAGTACAGAGAATATTTACTAGACTGTTACCTGGGTTTCAGCACTTAAGTTACAGGGAAAGGTTGAACAAGTTAGGTCTTTATTTGTCGGAGCGTAGCAGGTTGTGGGGGGACTTGATAGACATATTTAAAATTATGGGGGGGGGGAATAGATAGAGTTGACATGGATAGGCTTTTTCCATTGAGAGTAGGGGAGATTCAAACAAGAGGACATGAGTTGAGAGTTAGGAGGCAACAGTTTAAGGGTAACACGAGGGGGAATTTCTTTACTCAGAGAGTGATAGCTGTGTGGAATGAGCTTCCAGTAGAAGTGGTAGAGGCAGGTTCGGTATTGTCATTTAAAGTAAAATTGGATATGGACAGGAAAGGAATGGAGGGTTACTAGCTGAGTGCGGGCTAGTGGGATTAGGTGAGCATAAGCGTTCAGCACAGACAAAGACGGCCGAGATGGCCTGTTTCCATTCTGTATTTGTTATATGGCTATAAGATTCCAGATGAGACTGGGATCAATGATGGATGCTTGACAGTTTTGGTACAGTCTGAATGCTATATCCTCTACGAAGTTAAATCTTGTGACATAGGGTCAGCAGAGCTTCACTTCCAGATGAGCTCAATGCTTTCTATACTTGCTTTGACTACTAGAACAGGGAGGAACCATGTGTACCCCCATGCCTCCGGGTGATCCTTTGGTCCCAGTATTTGAAGATGATGGGCAGGCTGCCTTCAAGAGAGTGAATCCAAGGAAGGCATCTGGTCTGGATAGAGTACCTGGCTGAGTTCTGAAGACCTGTGACAACAAAATGGCTGGTGTATTCGTGGATATCTCCAATCTTTTGCTCTGGCAGTGTGTGATACACATGTGGTTCAAGCAGGCTTCAATCATATTGGTGCCCAAGAAGAGCTTGGTAACCTGTCTAAATGACTATCACCCAGTAACACTTACATCCCCAGTAATGAAGAGTTCTGAGAGGCTGGTGTTGAAGAATATCAGCTCCTGAGTGGTGATTGGATCCACTCCAATTCACCTACTGAAACAACAGATCCACAGCAGATGCTATCTCCTTGGCTCTTCACACAACCCTGGAAAATCTAAACAGCAAGGATATATACAGCAGGGTGCTCTTTATTGATTACAACTCAGTATTTAACACCATCATCCCTTCAAAACTAATCAGTAAATTCCAAGTCCAGGTCCTCGATGCCCCCTTGGGCAATTGGATCTCTGGATTTCCTCACTTGTAGATCCCAGCCCATTCCGATTGGCAAAAACATCTCCTCCACGACCTCTGCACAGGAGCACCACAGCACCCTGCACTACTCGCTTTACACCTGTGACTGTGAGGCTAAGTGCAGCTCCAAAACCATATACAAGTTTACTAACGACACCACTGTTGTGGGCTGTATCAAAGGGGATGATGAATCAGCAAACAGGATGCAGAGTGAAAATTTGCTGAGTGATGTAATAGCAACAACATCTCACTCAATGTCAATGAATCCAAGGGACTGATTGTAGACCTCAGGAGAAGGAAACCAAAGGCCCATGAACCAGTAATCATCGAAGGATCAGAGGTGGGAGAGGGTCAGTAACTTTAAGTTCTTGGGTATCACTATCTAAGAGGACCTGTCCTGGACCCAACATATAAATATTATTGTGAAGAAAGCACAACAGTGCCTCTGCTGCCTCAGGAGTCTGTGGAGGTTTAGTATGTCATTGAAAACCATGGCAAACTTCTACAGATACGTGGTGGAAAATATGCTGACTGGCGGTATTACAGGCTGGTCTAGGAACACCAATGCCTTTGAGAGGAAAGTCCAAAAAAAGTTAGTGGATTCAGCCCAGTACATCACAGGTAAAACCCTCCCAGAGAATGAGCACATTTACATAAAATGCTGCCATGGAAAAGCATCATCAAAGATCCTCACCACCCAGGCCACGCTCTTCTCTCACTGCTGTCATCAGATAGAAGGCACAGGTGCCTCAGGACTCACACCACTACAAGAACAGTTACTACCCCTCAGTCATCAGGCTCTTGAACAAAAGGGGTTTGCTACACCCTTTTAAGGACTCTGTTATAATGTTATATCTGCATTTTCACAGTTTGTTTACAGTTTACAGATACTGTACTATAGATTTGCTAAGTACACCAGCAGAAAAAGAATCTCAGGATTATATGTGGTGACCTGTATGCACTTTGATAATAAATTTTACTTCGAACTTCGAACTTTGACGTACATCATTTTTCTCCCCTCAGGAGAAAGTCTAACATGTAGCGCAAAATTAAATCTGGAGAAATACATACCAAAGCAAAAAGCTGTGGAATTTCCAAATCTAGGAATCAGGTATGGCAAACAGAAAGAACAGAAAACACAGAGGAAGTGCAGCCAATATGCTTTTGTGTTTTAAGTATTGCAGATTGGAATGTGCATATTTGAAAATAATTTCTGCAAACATTCCATAAAGAAGTGGGCTGACCCATATTTTGATAGTGACAGGAGTTAGATTTAATGCCTTGCACCAAATTAGAGAAATTGACAGAGAGGGTTAATAATCTCAGCACTCGTAACTTGCTCTGTGTACACAGATTGGTGTGCTTTGAGATAACAAAGTATAAGATGAGAATTTGTTTAGATTTAAGTTATGCCTCTGGAATTTTGAAAAGAAGCTACTACTATCTCCAGGATCTTTCTTGCTCTCAATCCATATACACCGCCATGGGAATAGCATATTTACAGGAGATGGGTGGGGAGGGGGGTGGTATAGTCAGGATAACTGTGGGAACCAGTAGGTTTATTAATGGTGTCAGATGACAGTTTATTTACAGAGATGGAATCAGAGAGATCAAGAAAGGGGAGGGTGGTGTCAGAGATGGACAAAGTGAACTAAGGGCATTGTGGAATTTAGAGGCAAACATGATGAAACTGATGAGCTCGGAATGGGGGTATGAAGCAGCACCAATGCAGTGAAAAGTGTAGCAGAGGAAGTGTTGTGGAGGATTACAGGGGAAGGCTTCGAACTTGGATTGTTACTAGCGAGCATGGAGCATAATCAAATGCATTAACTCCTCATCCTAGGACTGAATGACGGTGTACATCGAATGAGAGCAAGGAAAATCCTGTAGATAAGAGTCATGCAGAAGTATGAAGGCCACATATTTATAGAGAGCAATCAATGAAAGGAAATGTTTAACCTCACTTAGTCCAAGTCAGTACCCTGACAAAAGTCAACTTTATTCAGCAAGATGGGTAAATACGTACACTGATATTAGATTATTTCTGAAATTTTTGAAGATAAATTTCAGGGGAAATGTGTTTTTCAACAGTTTTTTTTTAATCAAGAGGCAGTGTGACAGACATGGCACCCTGGATTGCTCTTCATAGTTTATGGTCCACAGTTTAGAGTGGACAACTGTTTAAACTGCTTAAAGGGTTAGCAGCTTAATCACCATACAAAATCAGTTCACTTTCCAGACAGCTATGAAAAGCAAGAAAATGCTTTGACTATAAGATTATAAAAAAGAAAAGACTAAGTTTCAGCTATTTGATCCCGCAGTGCTTCCTTGTCATGCTGTAAGATCATTTTTAATCCAACATTCGTCATTCCACTTTTCTGCCTTTTCCTGAATGCTAAGTTCCTTTGCTGATTAAAAGTCTTCCAATCTCAGTGTGAAATATACACAAGCATTCAGTCTCACCAATTTTCTAGACTAACGAATTTGAAAATTCCTTAGTCACAGCCCTTGGAGCAAAAAAGATTCTTGTTCCCTCAGATTCTAGTATCCTTATGGAATTCGTCATCAAATCATCTATAATTTCACACCATCTAGTGCAACAATGAGTTGAATATTAAAAGGTGCAATTGAAATTGTAGTATCAAATCATGTAAAGTTATCTTTCCTTATGATGTACCTGTATTCTAGAGACATGGTTCCAGCATGGAATACAAGGAAAATAGAATGCAACAATGTTAGTGTTTTTATTATCCAATTCCAGGCATTGGCAAGAAGTATTAGTGCATATTGAATGCTGAAGCAGAAAACATCTGGCCATGTATTGGTAATCTATTAAAATTGCTAGATTTGCATTATATTTAAAATTATATAAATATACCTGACACTTGATAAAAGAAAGGAGTTGAGCAACAAGATTAAAGATTTATGTTTGTGAGAGATAATCTTGTATCAAAACAGCACTGCCAGAATAATTAAAACATTTGAAGAATAAAAAGAAACAGCACAGTTGGGGAAGACAAAGCTGATCATAAAGGATTGTGTTGGTAGAGAGAGACTGATGAAAGTGGCCAGTCCTAAATGAAATAAACAAAAGGGAAGGGAGTCAAGAGGAAAAGATCAGCGCAATATTAATGAGATAACGTGCATCCATGGGACACTGGCAAAACACAGAGTTCAGAGACAGAAGAATATGAAAGGCTGAAAAATTAAAACATCAAAGCTGGAGGTACTTGGTAAATAATCACTTTGCAGCAGAAACATCAAAAATATGGATCAATTCAGAAGATGAAAATGGAACTAGCTCGTCTAATCCATTTCTTATTGATGGGTTAATCCCACTTACATATCTTCTCTCTCCCTCAATAAACAAACATTTTCTGCCTTTACTCAGGGCAGCAATGGCCAATACCAAAACACGTCCAGTTAGATGAGTGTAGAAAAGCTTTGGACATATGTCAGTGGTAGTTTTCTTTTTACACAGATATTCACTGCCAGGGTGGTGGTAGAAGCTGATAAAATACAGATGTTTAAGAGACTTTTAAATAGATACTTGGATACAGGAAATGAAGGCTAAGGACTGTGTAGGAGGGAAGAGTCAGATGGATCATGGGGTAGGTTTATATAGGTATCATGAGTCGATGGACCTGGACAGTACGGTACTGTTCCATGTTCTATGTTAGCAGATTATATACTTGGACACAAATTTTAGCACAGCAGAAAAGGAGAAAGTGTAAGCATTTATACTGGACACAAATGTAAACATTTTAAATGTTTTTGTAGTGACAATACAGAACAAACTTCATGTCACATGCTGGTGATAATAAACCTGATTCTGATTCTGAATGAGCAGGAAGTACAAGGCTTGAAGAAATCTCTAATGTGTCAGCTTCCAAATTGATTTTTGAGCTGAACCCTGATGATTCTGTATGACTGATCCTAGCTTCGGTAGTTATGATTTCCCTTGCTCATATCAGACAACAGAGTTAAGGAATTCTTTGAAGAAATCAGATGAGCATTCTGAGTGGGAAAGGACTCAAAAGAACAAAAAATCCCACCCATATACTTTCAGTTATTAACTCTATTAGACGAATACCGGGAAGTGTTCATGTTTTGTTATTATCTGCTGACAACAGTTATTTGAAGAGGACTGGGAGATACTTTGATATCAACTTTTTCAAAGTAGTCTCCAAATTTCCCCTAATTTTAAGTAGAATATACAGCATCTAACCAAAATACTATTGTATGTGACAGTATGGTTTGTTTTCATGTCGTAGAGTCAGAGAACACCACATCAGAGAAACAGGCCCTTCCATGCCAATCCATTAAACTGCCTAGTCACATCGACCTGCACCCAGACCATAGCCCTCCATACCTTCTCATCCATATAACTATCCAAAATTCTCTGAAATATTAAAATTGAACCCTGATCAACCACTAGAGCTTGCAGCCTGCGCCACACTCTCACCACCCTCTGAGTGAAGAAGTTCCCCCAATGTTCCACTTAAACATTTTACCTTTCACCCTTAACCCATGACCTCTAGTTGCTTCTCACCCAACCTCAGTGGAAAAAAAGCCTATTTGTATTTACCCTATCTATACCCCTCATAATTTTGCATAGCTCTACCAAATTTCCCCTCAGACTTCTAAGTTCCAGGAGATAAAGTCCTAACCTGTTCAACTTTTTCCTATAACTCAGGTCCTCAATTCCTGGCAACATCCTTGTAAATATTATGTACACTCTTTCAATTTTGTTTACATCATTCCTGTAGACTGGTGACCAAAACTGCACACAATGTTCCAAATTAGGCCTCACAAGTATCTTATACAATTTCAATACAACATCTCAACTCTTGTAGACAACTATTGATGTATGAAGGTCAATGTGCCAAAAACTTTCTTTATGACCCACTCTTCTATTGCACTCCTTAGTGCCCTACCATTCACACTGAAAGACCAACCCTCCCAAAGGGTAACACCTCACAGTTGTCTGCATTAAACTCCATCTGCCATTTATCAGCCCATTTCTCCAGCTGCTCCAGATCCCACTTCAAGATTTGAGAGTCTTCCTCACTGTCCACTACACTCCTCGTTTTAGTGTCATCCACAAATTTGCTAATCCAGTTTACCACGTTATCATCCAGATCGTTGATATAGATGGTGAGCAACAACGGACCCAGCACCAGTCCCTGTGATGCACTGTGTGTCACGGGCCTCCAGTCAGAAAAGCAGCCACCTGCTAATAACTGGGAGAAAGATATCCACCAAGGATCTACGAACATCAACTGTCTGTCAAATGGCATGACCAACTCTACCCTCTCCCATGAAGATCAACAGGAGCTCGGATTTGACTGGGCATCAGTGAAAGTCATGGCACAAGCAAACATGTGCTATGCAAGCGAATTCCTAGAAACATGTTTTCCATGAAAAATTCTGTAAACAGACTTTCCAGCTACTTATGTCAGGCACACTGGCCTATAACTTCCTGCCTTATTCTGAGAATGGCAATAACAATCCTCTAATCCTCCTACACCTGAAGGTGTTTAAAATATCTCTGCGAGGGCCCATGAAATTTCTTCACTCACCTCCCATAGGATCTGAGGGAACACCTCATCAGCCCTGGGAATTTATCCACCTTGTCGCCCGTTATCTGTGTAGGGTCCATGACCTTGTAGCTGCATTACCTCACTTCTATAGGCTCTGCCTGTCTTGCAAGTAAATGCAGATGAGAAAGTCTATTTAAGATCTCTCCCATCTCTTTCAGCTCAATGTATAGATTACCACTCTGATCTTTCAGAGGACCAATCTTTTCCCCTTGTTGTTCTTTGGATCTATATATATATCTGTAGAAACTCTTAGGATTCTTCTTCATCTTCTCTGCTAAAGCAACCTCATTTCTTCTTTTAACCCTCCTAATCATAGTCTTACATTTGTTATAATCCTCAATTACCTCATTTGTTCCTACCTGCCTATAACTGCTATGCACCACCTTCTTTTTCTTAACCAGCCTTAATATCTTTCAAAATCCAAGGTTCCCTAAACCCGTTAACCTTGCCTTTTTAATCTAACAGAAACATTCAAATTCTAACTCTCAAAATTTCACTTTTGAAGCCTTCTCACCTGCCAAGTCCACCTTTGGCAAAAAACAACCTGCACAATCCACCCTTGACAAATCTTTTCTGATCTCACCAAAATTGGCCTTTCTATGATCTAGAACCTCAACTCAAGGACCAGACCTATCTTTTTCCATAATTACTTTAAATCAAGTGGTATTATGTTCACTGGATGCAATGTGTCACCCAACACAAATTCCAGTCACTGACCCTGTCTCATTTCCTTTCGGGAGATCTCGCATCATGCCCTCTATAGCTGAGACTTAATGTACTCATGAAGGAAAGTTTTCTGAACACATTTAATAAATTCTTTCCCATTCAACCCTTTTAGAGTTTCGAAGTTTAAGACAGTATGTGAAAAGTTAAAATCACCTATTATTACAACTTTATGCTTCTTGCAACAGTCTGCAATGTCTCTACAAGTTTGGTCCTCTAAATCCTGCAGGTAGCTGGGTGTTCTCTAATACCATCTCAATAACATGGTCATACCTTTCTTATTCCTTTGTGTTACTCATAAAGCCTCACTGGACAAGCTCTCCAACCTGTTCCATCTGAGCAATGCCATCACTTTTTCCCTGACTAGTAACATCACCTCACCCTTTTTATACTTCCTGCTCTATCATGCCTATAACAATAGATGTCTGGAATAATGAACTTCCAGTCTTGTCCCTCCTGCAACCAAGTCTCACTAATAGCTATAATATCATAATTCCCTGTGATGATCCATGACCCAAGTTCATCCATCTTTCCTACATTACTCCTTGCATTGAAGGATATTCAGCTCAGAATATTGGACCCACCATGCTCAACCTTTTGATTCCTGACTTTGTATGTAGGCTTAAAAATATATTTCTCCATAACTGCTCCACTATCTGTTCTGGCACGCTGGTTCCCAATCCCCTGAAACTCTAGTTTAAACCATTTCCTGCCCCCCGCCCCACTTTCAGCAATAGCAAACCTTCCCACTAGCATATTAATCCCACCCCATCCAGTTCAGTTGCAAATCATTCCTTCCCTAGACGATAGCCCAATGATCCAAAATCCTGATGACTTTCCTCCTGCACCATCTCCTTAGCCACAAGATGAACTGTATGGTGTTCTTACTTCTGGCGTTATTAGCATGCGGCATGAGAGGTAATCCTACAATCACATCCTGTCCTTTAACTTAGCACCTAACTCACTGAAATCACTTTGAATTTGTAAATTTTTGCTGCTGTATCAGAGATCTCCAAAAAATAAATAGCATGATTTCTGTTCATATTTCCCTTTGAAACAATATCCTGAATCACTCAGCTGAATCCAATTTGTCAATATTGTCAACTCTCACTGGGGGGACTAAAGTATTGACCAAAGAACTATACTTATTATCCACATACATGGCTTGTCATCTATCACATCAAAAGCTCTGATAACTGAACAACCTCATTGGGGATGGAAGGATCCAAAACACCCAATTGGCAAGCCATTCATTACAAGTGCGGCAGTATATACAACTGAGCTGCCTTGAGGATGTCAACAGCTTTGAAAAACGACTGTTCACGACAACACCTAATTACTTCAGGCACTTGAATAATAACATACAGCATATTTGAACATGCATGGAATGAGAATAGACAGATTTGAACATAAGTTTGCTTTCAAAATTTTTGATAGGCTCTCTCATTCTAGAATATGGTCTCACCCTAACATCAGTCAAAATAGGAAAATGCTACAAAATAGAAAATAAACTCCATTCCTCACTGTTCTTTTTTTTTAACCTCTAAAATGAAATCGTGAATAAATATCCTTCCAAAAGGCTTTAAGTAACAACATTTCAGGGAAATATTTCACACATTTCTTTCTTGCTGTCAATAAGATGTCTGAAGTTGAGCACAGTGTTATTTGTGCAATTCCAGCAGAATCTGCAGAAGTTGATAAATAGCTAATCTAGTAAGGTTAACATGGATTGAATGTCAGTGTGAAATTTATTTTTAGGTTTATCAAACTGAAGCATGTCGAACAGCACTGAGAAACTTCCCAAAGCCGATAATCTTTTTATCCCCATTTTATGATGGTATTGGTGAGAAGGCTGTTCTACAGAATAGTTGGCTGTGGATAATGTGTAAATATATTTCTTTGGTCAATAGCTTAGTTCCTCTACAACTCCCAAACAGAGAATTGGAATAGTTTTGCAGGAAACAAATGATTTAGTCATTATTTCAAAATTCAGGAACATGCTGTTCATTTCTCATATTCTGAGAACATGGTTTGAAGGTCAATCAGTAGGCCAGTTGGTTTGGTGATTGTGAGCATATATTTATATTGTTGTCACTATGTTCGGATATGCTCCAAGTGTGTAGAGAGAGAGGGAGACACTGAAGTGGGGTCAGTAGTTCACAACAGAGGAGATTTACAAGGATGTTGACTGCATTGGGAAACATGCCTTATGACAATAGATTGAGTGAACTCGGCCTTTTCTCCTTGCAGCGAAGGAGGATGAGAGGTGACCTGATAAGGTGTATAAGATGATGAGAGGCATTGATCGTGTGGATAGACAGAGGCTTTTTCCCAGGGCTGAACTGGTTGCCACAAGAAGACACAGGTTTAAGGTGCTGGGGAGTAGGTACAGAGGAGATATCAGGAGTAAGTTTTTTACTCAGAGTACATGGAATGGGCCGCCAGCAACAGTGGTGGAGGCGGATTCGATAAGGTCTTTTAAGAGACTCCTGGATAGTCACATGGAGCTTAGAAAAATAAAATGCTATGGGTGATCCTAGGTAGGTTCTAAGGTAGGGACATGATCGGCACAGCTTTGTGGGCCAAAGAGTCTGTATTGTGCTGTAGGTTTTCTACGTTTCTCAGTTTCTATGTTTTCAATGCAAACAGAGATAGAGGGAAATGAAAACAATAAATGCTAGGCCATACAGGCCCATAACTAAACCTGTCAAATGGAAAATGAAGCCAAAACTGTGGATGAAACCAATAACTAAATGTAAAATGAAAACTGCTGGTCTTCAAAGTCATTTGACACAACAGTCCAATTTCTCAGCCAAGGCTGAATACAAGCAGGCAGCAAAACATTGCTGTAGTGTTCTCACACATGTGTAAAAACTCTGAACTAAACACCAAGTATAAACTGGAGTCAATGAGGTGTGATCCCAGTAAGATTAACCATTTACTGTTCACTCTTCCGCGTTAACGTATGGTGAAAACTGTTGATATAACAATACGAAATATATACAGTATTTGTTTCCTTCTTGGCATCACATTTACATCATAAATACTTGCAAAGGTAAAACTACAACAAATTATATTACATTAAAGGACAGCATACAGTCAGAATCTACCTACGCCATCAACTGCTTCAAATACACTTCAAAACAAACTATCCGTAACTCCTTAAATAACAAAGAACATAAACTTTATCAACCGTCATTACTTTTAACAGAATCAGCTTTAACATTTTTACTTCAACATATTGATTATCTTATGAACTTACGTCGCTGCTTCTATGATGTTACTAGTGCGTAGAAAGAAAACTTTCCTCGCGCTGATCCTGCACACATAAGCCCCCTCCTTCCCGTTTCTCCAAACCGGTATTTCCCACAAGACGCAGCGAAACTGGGTGTGATGTCATCACATGCTGCGATATATCACAGACAACGAATTTACTTTCAACAACCTTAACTTTAACTAGAAAATGATTACAAACGAATTACTAAAGCAAAAATATAATAAACTAAATGAATGCCTTAAGGGAAACACACTCCCCGCTTGACCTTTGTAAGGTCACTATGAACATAATACAAACTTCAGTCTCTAAATCAGTCCTTAGGCAGAAGTAGAATGACTTCTGTAACTGGCCTTTTGTAAGTTTTCACATAATCTTAGTCAGAAGTTTTTAACTCAACCTTCCTGACATGTCCATCCCTACCAGGGAATGTGGCAGTGATTCTGGCCATTGGCCAGCAGTTGCGGGCAATCTGCTTGTCCCTGAGCAGGACTAAATCTCCAACTTGAAGATTCCTGTGAGGTTCTGTCCACTTTTGTCTATGTTACAACAAAGGTAGATATTCATGTCTCCAACGAGTCCAGAACTGATGTGCGAGAGCCTGAACCTGTCCCCATTGCTTTGTGTACAAATCCTTATCGGAGAAGTCCCCAGGTGGAAGGGGAGCTCCTGTCTTCTGCATAAGGAGCATTAATGGCAAGAGTATGATGGGACTTTCCGGGTCAGAAGAGACAGGTAGGAGTGGTCGTGCATTTATAATAGCTGTGACCTCTGCCATTAGTGTGCACAGTACTTCGTGGGTCAGTCAGATGCATTGCTGCAGAAACATTGAATCAAGGATCCTTCTGGCAATACCAATCTTCCCCTCTCATGAGCCTCCCATGTGAGAGGCATGTGGTGTGTTGAACTCCCAGTTGCATCCCTGATAACTGAGGTACCTTTGCACCGTCTTGTCTATCCCAAGCTCCTTGGATGCTCCAACAAAGTTCGTGCCACAATCAGACCTTAACTGTTTTGCAGGGCCTCAGTGCAAAGAAGTGCCAGAGAGCATTAATGCAGCTGGATATATCCAAAGATTCGATGACTTGAATGTGTACCGCTCTCGAACTCATGCAGCTAAACATGATGGCCTACCATTTGCTCTCTGCTTGTCCTCCTCTAGTGAGTCTATTGGTGATAGTCCAGGGACCAAATACATCGAGCCCCACATATGTAAAAGGAGGACAAGCATTGAGGTGTCTGGTGGGAGGTCCGCCATACGTTGAGCTTTCATCTTCCCTCACAGTTTCCTGCAGGTTACACATCTGTGGAGTATTGAATTGATCAGTGTTTTGCCTCCCAAGATCCACAGTCCCGCTGCCCTGATTGCTCCCTCTGTCAGGTGATAGCCCTGATGCCTTACCTGTTCATGGTGATGGCAAGTAAGCAGTAAGGACACATGGCTGTCTTTAGGTAAGATTACTGGGCTCTTTTCTGCAGCTGAAAGCCGAGAGTGTATTAACCAGCCTCCAATGCAAATGAGATTGTTCTTCAGAATCGGGTTGAGTTTCCTCAAAGGGCTGTCCTTTGGTATTGGTTTATTAATTTGGAAGGCCGAAAACTCCCTTGCAAAAGCTGCTCTTTGAGTTGCTTTAAGGATGACATCCTTTACCTGGGCCAATTCGTACGCAGTGCAACTAAGCTGTTTTAGATCTTGAAGTGAATCTCTTCAAGCCTCCTATCTGTTTAGCTTGTCTTCTGGTAGGATGGTATCCCAGTCAGAGAGCTCGGAGGTAAGTTCTCTGAGAAGGACTCTTCCCTGGATCATAACTGGGGCCAGTAGACCAAAGGGATCAAAAACACTGTTGACAGTGGAGAGAACTCCACGGCGGGTAAATAGCTTGTTCACAGTCGGCACGGAGAATGTGAATGTGTCAGTCGAAATCTCCCAAAGGAGACCCAAACTCCTTTGTGTGGGTATGGTTTCTCCATCTAGATCTAGGTCTAGGTCTTTGATCACCAGAGCACAGTCATCATGTGGAAAGGCCTCCATTACTGCCTGACAGTTTGATGCGAACTTATGGAAGCGGAGGTTTGACTCAGCAAGTGAGGCTTGTGTACCTCGGAGCAGATCGATTGCTTCGTCTTCTTTCTGTAGTGATATCAAGCCATCATCGAAATAGAAGTGCCTTTCTACAAACTTAACGGTGTCATCGCCGTGCTCCTGTGCGCCCTCTCTGATGGCTCTTCGCAGCCCATAGATGGCCTCGGCAGGTGATGGACTATTGCCGAAAACGTGGACTTTCATCCGGTACTCAATGACTTCCTTGTTAATGTCATTGTCTTCGTGCCATAAGAAACGGAGGAAATTGCGATGGTCTTCCTGTACTAAGAAGCAATGGAACATCTGCTGGATGTCCGCTAGGATTGCAAACTTCTTCTTTCGGAAGCGCAGCAGGACCCTGAGAAGGGTATTGATAAGTTCGGGCCCTGTGAGGAGCATTAAGGGTCATTAAGGGAGATACCAGTGCACTGACCACTGGAGTCAAAGACCACCCTGATCTGATTGGGATTTTATGGGTGGCAAACCCCAAATGTTCTGAGGTACCAGCACTCCTCACCTCCTCTCAGTGGCAGTGCTACTTCAGCATGTCCATTAGCGAAGAACTTATCTATAAATGCTACTTATTGTTGCTGCATCTCAGGTTTCCTTTTCAAGGTTTTTTGCAAAGACGTGAACCGCTTGACTGCCTGCTCTTTGCTGTTTGGCTGTCGCTGGCGTGGTTCTCTGAAAGGTAGTGGGGTAACCCAGTTACTTGCTTCGTCTCTGAAGACCTTGGTGTCCATTATTTTTAAGAAGATGGCATCTTGTGCTGATGGAGCAAGATTATTATCATGCTCAGTTTGAGCGAAGACTGACTGACCAAGTGTCTTGTCAGTTACTTTAGTACACTTGTTAAAACCCTGCCGTGCTTCCTTGATACACATGAAACTTGTGCAGGGTTGAAAAATTGAATGGCGGCCACTCTCTAGCACATTGGTCTTGAGTGTGTTAACTGTCAGTTTGTGTACATTGCCAAGGCACATCTCTCCTATCACCACCCAGCCCAGATCCAGGCGTTGGGCAAAGGGGACATCGTGTGGTCCATTGACCTGCTGCCTGACCTTGTGCACCTGGAGAATGTCTCTTCCTAGTAGCAGGAGTATTTCTGCTTTTGGATCCAGTTCTGGGATGTGCTTGGTGATGTGGTGGAGATGCAGCTGGTGTCGCCCTGCACTTGGCGTCGGGATCTCAGTGCGGTTATTCAAAATTTCATTGTACTCTAAGAGCGGAGGGAGACAGATGACGACTTTACCATCCAGGGACTCGAGCTGGAAGCCTTCTGCCTTCCTTCCATAAGCTTCCATGCTGCCTGAGCAAGTTCTAAGGTAGTATGGGAACTGATTACTCTCTACGTTGAACAAGCCAAAGAACTCTAGTCTGAACTCTAGTGAGCGATTGCTCTGGTCATCCAGGATTACATAGGCTTTGATGACCTTGTCTTTGGCTCCCTTAAGGTACACATTAGTGAGGCAGATCTTTGAACAAGAACGGCTTGACTGACCTTCACTGCAAACTTCTGTGCAGCTCGACCTGACAACAGTTGTCTTTGAGTGATACTCTCCCTCCCCGCTGCCCTCTTGTGAGGGTGAAGGAGCTTTGTCGGTTTGCGGTAACGGGCTGGAGTGCATGGCCCCATCGTGATTAGTGCTATTACATTCCGGGCACTTCACGGAGATCGTACACTCTCTAGCAAGGTGAAAGGTAGAGGAACAGCATTTAAAACATATTTTTTTCTCCTTGAGAAGGGCCATCCTCTCTTCAAGGGTTTTTTTCCTAAACGTTCTGCATTTTTTGACAGGGTGGGGTTTGTTATGCAATGGACAATTCTTGCTAGGGTCATTGTTAGTTGTAAAGGCTTCAGTCTTAAGCACTGAGACAGGTTTATTAATGTTGAAATTATTCAAAGTGGATTTAACTGGCTTGGTGTAAATTGTTCTGCTACCTGGACTCATGAAGCTAGGGTTGTTTCGATTCTTCGCCTCCTTGCACACAAACCTAGTGAAATACTCAAAGGGAGGAAATCGACCATCATTCTTTTCCTTGTACTCTGAGCCAACAGACACCCACCTTTCCTGCAGCCCAAATGGAAGTTTGTCCGTGATTGGTCTAATTCTGTATGAAGTATCTAAATATGACAGGCCAGTTAAATAGCAGTCTTCTTTAGCGCCTTCAATCTCCATGAGTAGATCTCCAAGCTCTCTTAGCTTAGTGTGGTCTTTGGCTGACACCTTAGGAAAACTTAGGACATCGAAATAGTGCCGTTTTAGTAATTTCAGGGGCCGCATAGCACTCCCAAAGTCTCTCCCATGCTTTGCATAAAGCTAGCTTGGGGTTGTTGATGTACGCTGAACGTATGCGTCTCACCTGTTCACATGATTCTTTCTTTCTTTCTTTCTAAATCTTTTTATTAATATTAGCAATATGAACAGAATACAAATGATATATTGATAAAGAAATTACCAACATACAAATTCCATTACATATGAAAAAAAACATACATAATAGTTACAATATAAATGAGTTTACCAAGACATAAGCCATAAAATATATGTATGAACATGGTAAGTCTAAATAATTCGTAATATATGATATAAAGAAAACAGAAAAAAGAAAGAAAAAAAATTAAAAAATATATATATAATGCAAAACTAGCTAATCTAATCTAATAACTAAAACTAATACAGAAGAAAAAAGAAGCAAAAAAAAGAGAGAGAGAGAAAAAAAAGGGGGCTGTTTATAATATCTCACAAAAATAAGTATTCATCCATGCCGTCACTTCAGGTCCTCTGAACATACATAAGCTAAAAGCTGGGAAATCAAATGAACTTGGCGCAGGGTCATATTACATCATATGAAAATGTTGAATAAATGGTCTCCATAACTTTTCAAATTTAATAGAAGTCTCAAAAGTACCACTTCTAATTTTTTCTAAATTTAAACATAACATAGTTTGAGAGAACCAATTAAATACAGTGGGAGGATTAATTTCCTTCCAATTCAACAATATAGATCTTCTAGCCATCAGAGTTAGAAATGCAATCATTCGACGGGCAGAAGAAGATAAATGCAGTGAGTCTAACATTGGTAAACCAAAAATTGCGATAATAGGATGAGGTTGTAAATCAATATTCAAAACCACAGAAATAATATCAAAAATATCTTTCCAATATTTCTCCAAAAATGAACAAGACCAAAACATATGAGTTAAAGACGCAACTTCAGAATGACATCTATCACAAATAGGACTAATATGAGAGTAAAAATGAGCTAATTTATCCTTGGACATATGGGCCCTATGTACAACCTTAAATTGTATTAATGAATGTTTGGCACATAACGATGATGTATTAACTAATTGAAAAATCCTATCCCAATTCTCACTAGAAATACTAAGACTAAGCTCTCTTTCCCAATCCTTTTTAGTCTTATAAAGAGGCTTTGAACGTATCTTCATAATTATATTATAAAGTTTTGAAATAAGCCCTTTTTGAAAAGGGTCTAATTCAAATAAACTCTCCAAAATATCTGAAGGCACAAAATTTGGAAACGTAGGGAGTACAGAACATAAAAAATGTCTAATCTGTAAATATCTAAAAAAAATGAAATCTAGGCAAGTTATATTTGTTGGATAATTGCTCAAAAGACATGAAACAATTGTCTAAAAATAAATCAGAAAATCTTAGTAATCCCTTAGTTTTCCACGCCGAATAAGCTTGATCTATAATGGAAGGGTGGAAAAAACAATTAGATACAATAGGACTATTTAAAACGAATTGAGTCAACCCAAAAAATCTCCGAAATTGAAACCATATACGCAAAGTATGTTTAACTATCTGGTTGTCAATTCGTTTCGGCAATTTAGAAAGAGCAAAAGGGAGGGAAGTCCCTAAAATAGAACCCAAAGCATAAGCTGATACCGATTTAGTTTCTAAACTGACCCAACAAGGGCCAAAAGATCCACCCCCATCTTTCAACCAACATAACAAATATCTAATATTAACTGCCCAATAGTAAAATCTGAAATTAGGTAATGCTAACCCGCCTTCCTTTTTTGTCTTCTGTAAATATATTTTACCTAACCTGGGATTTTTATTCTGCCATATATATGAAGAAATTTTAGAGTCAACATTAGTAAAAAAAGATTTCGGGATAAAAATTGGTATCGCTTGAAAAATATATAAAAACTTAGGTAAAATAACCATCTTAATAGCATTAATCCTACCTATTAGGGATAAAGATAAAGGTGACCACTTAGTAAACAAACCTTTAATCTGATCAATTAAGGGTAAAAAATTAAATCTAAATAAATCTTTATGGTTTTTTGTGATTTTGATCCCTAAATAAGTAAAAGAATCATTAACTAATTTAAAAGGTAAATTTCCATAAATTGGGACCCGTTTATTCAAAGGAAATAATTCACTTTTTTTGAGATTTAACTTATACCCAGAAAACTCACTAAATTGAGCCGATAATGACAAAACTGCTGGGATGGATTTCTCCGGGTTAGAAATGAATAGTAATAAATCATCTGCATACAAAGATAACTTATGAATATCTGTCCCACGATTAATACCCAAAATATCCTGTGATTGTCTGATGGCAATTGCCAAAGGTTCTAAGGCAATGTTAAATAGTAATGGACTAAGAGGACATCCTTGTCTAGTGCCCCGAAATAGGTGAAAAATGGAGATCTTTGATTATTGGTAAACACTGAGGCTACTGGAGTATGATAAATCAATTTAATCCATGATATAAATATCAGACTAAAATTAAACTTCTCCAACACATTAAATAAGTAAGGCCATTCAACTTTATCAAATGCTTTCTCAGCATCTGATGAAATCACGCATTCTGAAGTGTCATGTGAGGGAGTATAAACAATATTCAACAATCTCCTAATGTTAAAAAAAGAATAACGATTTTTAATAAAACCGGTTTGATCATCTGAAATAATTTTGGGTAATACCTTCTCCAATCTAGATGCCAGTAACTTGGAAAAAATCTTGGAGTCTACATTCAATAAAGATATAGGTCTATAAGAAGCACAGTTAGTAGGGTCTTTATCTTTCTTCAATATTAGAGAAATGGAAGCTCTATAAAAAGATTGTGGCAAATTCCCCAATCTAATGGCTGCATGATTCTTTTCCCAGCCATTTTGTCATAAGGTCCAACTCTTGGGTTGCTCCAATCTGGACTCCGTGGATAGCGTTGGCGAATAAGGAGTACCGTGCATGGTAATATTCAGGCTTATCTTCAAACTGATATATTCCTGAATTGATGAGATCTCGTCATGCTAAATACTGTGCCATAGGTTCAACTGCAAGTGGCATGTTGGCTGGGGGAATATGTCGGTGGGTATATGACTGAGGGTGTACATTTGTTATGGGATTTACTGTTCTGAACTCAGCCTTTGCATCTCCTCTCACCAAATCTGCTAAGGTTGGTGTCAAGAAGTATTTCTCATCAGCCCTTTCATTCTTGAATTCATCGTGAAGTTGCAAGGGTAAATTGTATTCCTCAGATGGATGTGATGCAATTGGACTTCTCTTTGACTCCTCATGAAATGGGATGTTAGCATATAAGTATGGAGAGGAAGAATGAATCTTCAGGTCCATTTGAGATTGGACGTAGTCTCTTGTGCATTCCAATCTGGTCCTTTCTGAAGTAGATTTTACTTCTTCCAGAACATGCATTTCTTCAGCATTTTCTAATATCTCTGCTTCCATCCTGGCAGCTTCGGCTTTTAGGTGTAGCTTCAGCACTTCAAACTCTGCTTCTATCCTTACCCTTTCCAATTGGTTCTCAGCTTCTCTGGCAGCCACTTCCTTTTGGTTTTCGGCTTCTCTGGCAGCCTTTTTCATTTTCAGTTTTGCTTCCTGGTCAGCGAATGACGCTCGCACCTTAGCGGTTTCTGCTTTAGCTCTTGCGTGGGCAGTCTTATTTGTTGATGCCCTACTGCTCCTGGCGCTGGATGACAACAACTTGACACTGGATCGTGATGCCATTGTAGCACTTGAAACACCTGATCATGTGTCTTTTCACTGTAGCGTTCTCGCACAGGTGTAAAAGCTCTGAACTAAACACCAAATATAAATCGGAGTTAGTGAGGCGAGTTCCCAGTAAGATTAACCATTTACTGTTCACTCTTCCACATTAACGTATAGTGAAAACTGTTGGTAAAACAATACAAAATATATACAGTATTTGTTTCCTTCTTGGCATCACATTTACATCATAAATACTTGCAAAAATAAAACTACAACAAACTATATTACATTAAAATACAACATACATTCAGAATCTACCTACACCATCAACTGCTTTAAATACACTTCAACACAAACTATCTGCAACTCGTTAAATAACAAAGAACATAAACTTTATCAACCATCATTAATTTTAACAGAATTAGCGTTAACATTTTTACTTCAACATATCCATTAACTTATGAACTTACGGCATTGCTTCTATGATGTTACTAGTGCGTAGAAAGAAAACTTTTCTCACGCTGATCCTGCACACACAAGACCCCTCCTTCCTGTTTCTCCAAACCGTTATTTTCCCACAAGACACAGCAAAACCAGGTGTGACGTCATCGCATGCCACAATATATCACAGACAATGAATTTACTTTCAACAACCTTATCTTTAACTAGAAAACAATTACAAATGAATTACTAAAGCAAAAATATAATAAACTAAACGAATGCCTTAAGGAAAACACAATTTCCTCAAGTCTCAACAAGCGCTATGACGAAAAGAATGGAATTAATTGCATCACAATAAAATAGTAATCAGTTGACATGTGCATATTCACAAGCGCAATTGTAGTACCTGCTGCATTACCAAATCCGTAGTTGTGACAATTGTAGTGAGGTGCGAAAGCATCTTACCTGCACACAGCAGCAACATCCTCCCTGTGTATATGAACTTCTGCAGGAACATGTTGTATGACAAAGAACAGTCATTGATGTAGTATGTGTGCAGTGACTAATGGATGGGCTTTGGAGTAGCATGGGTATGCAAGGTTTTGATCAGGAACTCAGCAAGTAATTGGAAGCATAGGATCTGGGACAGCATTGGACCCTGTGCTCTGGACCATCATTCCCACAATCCAGATCCCAAAACCTAGGCCTCTGTACCTTTCTCTGCAACTGAATCCTTGAATTCCTAACTAGAAGAACACAGTCTGTGCAGATTGGTGATACCATGTCCTCCTCACTGACGATCAACACTGGTGCACCTCAGGGGTGTGTGGTTTGCCCACTGCTCTACTCTCTGTATACACATGATTGTGTGGTTAGGCATAGCTGAAGTACCATCTATAAATTTGCTGATGATACAACCATTGTTGGTAGAATCTCAGATGGTGATGAAAGGGTGTATAGGAATGAGATATGCCAATTAGTAGCATGGTGACACAGCAACAACCTGGCATTCAAGGCCAGTAAGACAAAAGAGCTGATTGTGGACTTCAGGAAGGGTAAGACGAAGAAACACATACCAATCCTCATAGAGGAAACAGAAGTGGAGAGAGTGAGCAGTTTCAAGTTCCTGGGTGTCAAGATCTCTGAGGATCTAACCTGGTCCTAACATATCAATGTAGTTATAAAGAAGGTAAGACAGCAGCCATACTTTATTAGGAGTTTGAAGAGATTTGGCATGTCAATAAATACACTCAAAAACTTCTATAGTTGTACTGGGGAGAGCATTCTGACAGGCTGTGTCACTATCTGATATGGAGGGGCTACTGCACAGGACTGAAAGAAGCTCCAGAAGGTTGTAAGTCTAGTCAGCTGCATCTTGGGTACTAGCCTACAACATACCCAGGACATTTTTATGGAGCGGTGTCTCAGAAAGGCAGTGTCCATTATTAAAGACCTCCAGCACCCAGGGCATGCCTTTTTCTCACTGTTACCATCAGGTAGGAAGTACAGAAGCCTCAAGGCACACAATCAGCGATTCAGGAACACCTTCTTTCCCTCCGCCATCCGATTCCTAAAGGGACATTGAATCTTTGGACACTACATAATTTTTTGCTATATACAGTATTTCTGATTTTTCATGTTTTTAAATTTATTCAATATACATAATTGATTTATGTATTTATTTATTATTATTATTTTTATTTATTATTAGTAGTAGTTTCTCTGCTAGATTATGTATTGCATTGAAAAGCTGCTGCTAAGTTAACAAATTTCACATCACATGCCGATGATAATAAACCAGATTCTGATTCTGATTCTGAAAAGATGAGTGGCCTGTCCAATTACATTGAATGTGTTTAACTAATGTTACCAAAATTGTGGCCATCAACTTCAGACAAGTTTCTGGTGGCATTGCCCAAAGATTTGAATGTGGTTAGTACTGCAGTTTGAATCCAGCAGATAAATATATGAAAATTCTTCTCTGGATTGCTGTACCTCCACAATTAAAGTTGCCAGAAATCCAGCCTTCATCATGTTTCTATCAAAGAGCAATTCATATCATCCAGAGGAGGAACTTTGTCAGCAAGGGGCTGATGAGTCTGAAGAATTCATTATTACAGCAGGCTATGCAAGCCAGGTCATTGGGTGTATTAAAGGTGGATGTTAATAGGTTCTTGATTGGTAAAGAAGTTAAAGATTACGGAAAGAAGACAGGAGAATGGAATGAAAAATATGTAATCATCATTAATTGTGCGGCAGTCTTAATGAGCTGAATAGTCTTGTAGCGGAGTGCTACATGCAGCGCTAAAATTACGACACGGAGTCGGTAACTGCAGTCGAAGGAAAAACCTTATTCGAAATCCTCAGCCTCACTTTTAAGCCTCCCTCAACCTGTCCCCCGTGGCGCAGAGGCTCCAAAGCTCTGTGCTTGCAAACCCCCGTAGGCTATCTAATTGTGAGCCGGTTCGGATGTGCCAGGAAATGGGTCGCCACATAACCCCCCCCTCCCCCACCAGAACCGGCGATACACCTCCCAATGTCCACAGTCTGGGCCGGAACCTGCTTGGGAGGTCGGCCTCTGCGCCGAGGCGCCGGAAACTCGGCCGGTTGCGCCAGGTCCACATGGGCCGGTTTGAGGCGGTCCACCGTGAAAACCTCCTCTTTCCCCCCAACGTCCAGCACGAACATGGACCCGTTGTTCCGGAGCACCATAAACAGCCCCTCATATGGCCGCTGCAGCGGTGGCCGATGCCCGCCCCTTCATACAAACACAAACTTACAGTTCTGCAGGTCTTAGGGTACGCAGGTCAGGTTCCGCCCGTGCTGTGAAGTGGGTATGGGGGCCAGATTACCGAGCTTCTCGCGTAGTCTGCCCAGGACTGCTGTGGGATCTTCCTCTTGCCCCCGTGGGGCTGGTAGGAACTCCCCGGGGACGACCAGGGGCGCGCCGTATACCAACTCGGCCAACGAGGCGTGCAGGTCGTCCTTGGGCGCTGTGCGGATGCCGAATAGGACCTAGGGAAGCTCGTCCGCCCAGTTGGCTCCTCGCAGGCGGGCCATGAGGGCCGACTTCAGGTGACGGTGGAAACGCTCCACTAGCCCGTTCGACTGTGGGTGGTAGGCAGTTGTGTGGTGCAGCTGAGTCCCCAAAAGGCTGGCCATAGCTGACCACAGGCTGGAGGTGAACTGGGCGCCTCTGTCGGAGGTAACGTGGGCCGGTACACCAAAGCGAGATATCCAGATGGTGATCAGGGCCCAAGCGCAAGATTCGGAGGTGGTGTTGGTGAGCGGGACCGCCTCCGGCCATCTTGTGAACCGGTCCACGATAGTCAGGAGGTGCCGCGCTCTGTGCGACACTGGCAGGGGGCCCACGATATCCACATGAATGTGGTTGAAACGCCGGTGGGCGGAATGGAACTGCTGCGGTGGTGCTTTGGTGTGCCGCTGCACCTTGGCCGTCTGGCAGTGCATGCACGTTTTGGCCCATTCACTGACCTGTTTGCAGAGTCCGTGCCAAACGAACCTGCTGGAAACCATCCAGACAGTTGTCCGGATGGAGGGATGCGCCAAGTTATGAATGGAGTCGAAAACACGGCGCCGCCAGGCTGTCGGGACGACAGGACGGGGCTGGCCGGTGGCGACGTCACAGAGTAGGGTCCTCTCACCCGGGCCTACGGGGCGGTCCTGGAGCTGCAAACCGGAGTCTGTGGTTCTGTAACTCTGAATCTCCTCATCTGCCTGCTGTGCCTCTGCTAGTGCCTCAAAGTCTACCCCTTGGGAAAGGGCATGAACGGTAGGGCGAGAGAGCGCATCCGCCACGACATTGTCCTTACCCGAGACGTGCCGGACATCCGTCGTGTATTCAGAGATGTAGGACAGGTGGCGTTGCTGGCGGGACACGGACGCTTTCGTAAACGCAAAAGTAAGCGGTTTGTGGTCCGTGAATGCGGTGAAGGGCCGACCTTCTAGGAAGTACCTGAAATGCCGGATTGCCAGGTAGAGCGCCAACAGTTCCCGGTCGAAAGCACTGTACTTGAGCTCAGGTGGCTGCAGGTGTTTGCTGAAAAACGCCAGGGGTTGCCAGCGACCTGCGATGAGTTGCTCCAGCACCCCACCGACTGCCGTGTTAGATGCGTCCACTGTGAGGGCGGTAGGGGTGTCCATTCTGGGATGTACTAGCATTGCGGCGTTCGCCAAAGCTTCCTTCGTTTGAACGAAAGCGGCGGCGGACTCCTCGTCCCAGATAATGTCCTTGCTCGGACCCAACATTAGGGCTAACAGGGGTCGCATGATCCGGGCAGCTGAAGGAAGGACGCGGTGGTAGAAAGTGACCATACCTACGAATTCCTGAAGGCTTTGATCGTGGTGGGTCGGGGGAAGTGGCGGACCGCATCTACCTTAGCGGGCAGAGGGGTTGCCCCGTCTTTAGTAATCCTGTGGCCCAGGAAGTGAATGGTATCGAGTCCGAACTGACATTTGGCGGGGTTGATTGTAAGACTGTACTCACTCAGTCGGGCGCAGAGTTGACGGAGGTGGGACCGATGCTCCTGACGACTGCCGCTGGCTATGAGGATGTCGTCCAAATAGATGAACGCAAAGTCTAGGTCCCGTCCCACCGCGTCCATTAACCGCTGGAACGTCTGTGCGGCATTCTTCAGGTCGAACGGCATGCGGAGGAACTCGAAAAGTCCAAATGGGGTGATAAGAGCCATTTTGGGGACGTCGTCAGGATGCATCGGGATTTGATGGTACCCTCGGACGAGGTCTACCCTGGAGAAGATCCGTGCGCCGTGCAGGTTTGCTGCAAAGTCCTGAATGTGCGGCACAGGGTAGCGGTCTGGTGTGGTAGCCTCGTTCAGCCTGCGGTAGTCGCCGTACGGTCTCCCGTCGCTTTGGGCACCATGTGCAGGGGGGAGGCCCATGGGCTGTTGGACCGCCGGATGATCCCCAATTCCTCCATCCTCTGGAACTCCTCCTTCGCCAGTCAGAGCTTGTCCGGGGGAAGCCGCCGAGCGTGGGCGTGGAGGGGGTGGTCCCTGGGTCGGGATGTGGTGCTGTACGCCGTGTTGGGGCATGGCAGCTGTGATCTGCTGTGCCACAACCAATGGGAAATCCGCCAGGACCCTGGTGAAGTCGTTGTCGGACAGCGTGATGGAGCCGAGGTGAGGGGTTGGCAACTGGGCTGCACCCAGGGAGAACATCTGAAAGGTCTCGGCGTGTACCAGTCTCTTCCTGGGCAGGTCGACCAGTAGGCTGTGAGCCCGCAAAAAATCCGCACCCAGAAGCGGTTGGGCTACGGCGGCCAGTGTAAAGTCCCACGTGAACTGACTGGAGCCGAACTGTAGCTGCACCTGACGGGTGCCATAGGTCCTTACTGTGCTGCCATTCATGGCCCTCAGGGGGGGCCCCGGTGCCCTGCTGCGGGTGTTGTAACTCGTCAGAGGTAAAACGCTGATCTCGACCAAAAACCAGCGTCCCGACCTTCTGTCCCACACATACAGGAGGCTATCCCGATGGCCAGCCGCCGTAGCCATCAGCGGCGGCTGGCCCTGGCGTTTCCCGGGAACATGCAGGGTGGGCAACAACGGCGGGCTTCTGCGCCCCACCGCTGGTGGTAGAAGCACCAGTGTTCATTGGGCCGGGGGTTGGCGGGCTCTGCGGCCGGGTCTGGACTAGTTTGCTGCTGGGAGCGTGGCTGGGAGATTTGTGCGATGGACGCCCCACTCACCTTTTTGGCATTCCACAGCAAGTCCGCCCAGGCTGCCACCTTCCGGGGGTCACTGAAATCCACGTCGGACAGCAGCAGGCGTATGTCCTCGGGCAGCTGCTCCAGGAATGCCTGCTCAAACATGAGGCAGGGTGTGTGTCCGTCGGCCAGAGACAACATCTCATTCATTAAAGCCGATGGAGGTCTGTCTCCCAAGCCATCCAGGTGCAGTAAACGGGCAGCCCGCTCGCGCCGTGAGAGTCCAAAAGTCCTGAGGAGCAGGGCTTTGAATTCCGTGTACTTGCCATCTGCCGGGGGCGACTGTACGAACTCCGCGACCTGGGCCACTGTGTCCTGGTCGAGGGAGCTCACCACGTAGTAGTAGCGGGTGTCTTCTGAGGTGATCTGGCGAACGTGGAATTGGGCTTCAGCTTGCTGGAACCATAGGTTCGGTCGCTGTGTCCAGAAACCCGGCAGTTTCAACGAAACCGCATGAACAGAGGCGGCGTCGGTCATTTCTGGTCCAAAAATCGTTTGGACCATCGGGGTCACCAATTGTAGCGGTGTGCTACATGCAGCGCTAAAATTATGACACGGAGTCGGTAACTGCAGTCGAAGGAAAAACCTTATTCGAAATCCTCAGCCTCACTTTTAAGCCTCCCTCGACCTGCCCCCCGTGGCGCAGAGGCTCCAAAGCTCTGTGCTCGCAAACCCCCGTAGGCTATCTAATTGTGAGCCGGTTCGGATGTGCCAGGAAATGGGTCGCCACAGTCTAATTCTACTGCTTTATCGTATAGTCTTATGGTCTTATATAAGCAATGAGTTGAAGATTATAAAACATGCCTGCAATTCAAACATGTAAAATATTAAGAATTAAAATGACATTTGTAAGCATTCCATGTGCCTGATAATGATCCTACTGTTCCTGAAATAGTTTTGCAAAAAAACATGGTCATATGCTTGCTTTTGAATTCATTAATGTTCTATAACTCACACTTTGTTCAGCGGTCTGTAAGCAAAAATCAATTCCTGCTCAAAATCTGTTCTTCTAGTTCTAAGAGTAATATTTATTCTCTGTACTGATTTTAGCCTATCAATGAACTGAATGTATAGGCAGAAATGCAGGAGTATAATTAAAATAAATGTTGGAGACTGGATGATTCAGTTTTCTTGATCTATGTCTTCTTTTTGGATTCAAACTTAGTGCTAGCTTGGGTATATCTTATTCTCACCAAAGCCTGAGACTCAGCTCCCTTATTGGCTCTTGTTACAAACTCCTTGACCTGCTGGAATGTAGCTTAGTTCTTAGAAGCACTGTGTTTCATCTTATCATTGTGTTTGTCTGAATGGCTTCTTGTGGGCCGAAGCTCAACTACCACAAACGTTGCTACAAAATGAAAAGATGAAAGCCAGAAGCTGAAACAACATGTGTCTGATGCTTACCAGTGGTATAAATAAAAGCTGTCAGGGACCAAAGATAGAACAATGGCCAGCAACATTTTATTTTGCATATATTTATTTTACTTTGCTGAAGGTGTAGAAAGGTGAGAGAAATACTTCTTCCAGTCATTCCTCAGTGGGTTGTATTTTTCACTCCCCAACTGCACATTCTGACCCATTGGGCATGAAAATTGATATTCTTGGCTTTGTGATGTTCACCATCTTTAGTCAATTTAGTAACCCACTTCCATTCCCAGATGTTTTCAATGTGTCACTCTTCAGTGGCAGCACCTAATATTTCCACTATTGACTCTATCTCATTGGAAAATGCTTTGCTCTCTTATAACAGTTTGAAGCAGTTTAGAGATCAATGTGATTGCTATTCTTAATATAAATAGGCACTATGGTCTTTAGATTCTGCATTGATTCGAGTGTTTAAGATCATTTTATTTGATTAGTATCTTCTATAATTTTACAGTTCACTGAGATCTGTGCTCACTTCTTATGGTGAGTTGCAAATCACATTTCCAGTTTTAATCATTCCAACATTGTACGTAATAGCAACCTGTTAGCGTAACCCTTTACAGCAACACTGATCGATTGCTGTTCCATTCCCATTATTGTCTTCAAAGAGTTTGTATGTACTCCCCGTAACTGCATGGGGTTCCACCAGCTGTAACATTTCCTTCCACATTTCAAAGACAGAGGAGTTACATTGGCATAGAAGCACCTTGTTGACTGTGTTGCCTCTTGACGCAAATGATCTATTTCACTATTTATGTGGTTGGTTTGTGTACATGTGACAAATAAAAGCTAATCTCTGAACTCTTAGTTGCACAGCTCTGAAATTTCCAAGCTAAACTTCTGTCCACTTCTCCATACTATCTAACTTCAAGCCTGTTTTATATCCAATGTCTTGATCCATATTTTTGCAATACTTCATACTTTCTCTGACTCAGT
The DNA here is from genome assembly GCF_030144855.1 of Hypanus sabinus. Taxonomy (NCBI): domain Eukaryota; kingdom Metazoa; phylum Chordata; class Chondrichthyes; order Myliobatiformes; family Dasyatidae; genus Hypanus; species Hypanus sabinus. The sequence continues at coordinate 126,708,811 of NC_082710.1, read as the reverse complement.
ATCAGGTTTTGTTTTTGATTACACTCCAATAAAGAGCTTCAGGATCACTTTTTATGTTGAATTATTATAGAAAAGTTAGTTGTTGAATAGAGAAAGATCAACACCACTTTAATCGCTCGAAAGTTGACTTGAGAGCATCTGTGTCTGCAAATTCAATTGCAATTCACTGTTTTCTTTTTCAGAGAGTTGTGCAATTGAAAATCAATTTCTCCATGAGAAAAGCAAGATAATGACCACTTCTGGGTCATTTCACTTAGCTCTGAAAATTCAATCAGGCAGTTGCAGTGTCTGTCAAGCTGCAAAACCACATTAAGGCTATACAACATGGTGATATCCTTCATGTGTTGCACTTTTTGGAGAATTGTTGGCCCATATTAACTCAGGAAGACACACAGGAACACTGAAAAGTCCAGTTAGGAAGACTAATGCTTCCATTAGTAGGAGAGTCTTGGATTTAGGGACACAGCCTCAGAAAAAAGAGATTTCCCTTTGAATCTGAGATGGGAGAAGAAATACTTCAGCCAGAAGGTGATGAATATTTGGGCACGGAGAGCAGTGGAAACCAGATTGTTGAGTGTATTTAAAGTAGAGGTTGGTAGGTCTTTGAATAGCAAGGAGGTTAAGGATAACAGGAAGAAAACAGGAAAATAAAATTGAAAGTATCTAGAAGAGACTCCATGGGCTGAATCTGTTCCTATTCTATATCTTACTGCTTTTCATCTTACAAGGTACTCTTAGGATGTCAGTCCTATAGAGACAGCTTTGGAGGCCCGCAGCATAAGCAACCATCATCATTATGTAACCCATGTTAATTAAACCCAAAGACGTAATTTTAGAAAGCTCCACCTGTGGAGGGATGAAAATGAAATTTATTGAATTTACCAAAAAGAACTATTAAAAACTGAAGAAAAAAAACTATTAAGAGTGGACTTCGAAGTGAGTATCTCTACCTACTTACCTGAAAATCTCAGGGAGAAACACCTGGAGGAGAGACAATAGCAATAAAAGATCGATTGAAGCTATGGCTATAATGGGCAGCAGCTGTTACAAGACAATATCAGCAGAGATGAGTGTCCGAGATCTCTATCGTGTAACTGGGAATTTGTTCTGTTAAGTCATAGCAAGGGATTTGATGAACTAAAGCATTTTCTATTGTTTCCAGTGTATAAATTTATGTGTGAAATATGTTGAGTAGTGTTGTAACTGAGAAATATTTGTAATAGAAAGTAGAATGTATATAAAACTTACAGATTGCACTCCTGTTGTATACAGGTCAAGTCTTTTTTGCGTAAGGGTGTAAGACTTTCTGTGGATGATCAACTATTTCATCCAGCGAAACAAGAAACAAGATGGACAGCCACCCAAGATGAAGAACCAGTGTGTGAATGAAATGTTTCATGACATAGAGTGTTTAATACATTTGGATGTACAAGTTTATTTTCATTCAAATGATATGAATTTGATCTTCGGCAAGAACTGATTACTTTTGTAAATACTTTGATAAGTTACTGAATAAGATTTACTTTGATTAAAAGTTGTGATGTTGGAGAATTTTCATGAAACGAGTTAAGCTGTATAGGTATATAATTTCTGAATTTCAATTTCAATTTGTAGACATAATGACTTGAACTGAAACAGAAGTTAGCCATGGTACTTAAGAGTAGGAATTCAATTAGTTTTCTAATGTACTGGGGATAAATAAAAAGTAAAGGTTAGTCTGTAAACCTTTAAATAGGGAATAACACTAGATCTAATTAGAGAAATTGGAGTAATAAGTGTTATTCTAACAAATATCACTGACTCTAACTAAATATTAATTTGCTATTTGTTTGTTATCTGAGATTTGGAACCTAAACATAATGCTGGAATTTTGAATTGTTCTTACTCATGTAAATATATTTTTATCTTGTTTTTTTATAAACACAATTTATTTCCAGAAGTGTGAGTTTTCTATTCACTGCCTCCTTCCGATACCTAGAGCTTCTGATTGCCTACTAGCTAGTGCTATGTAATTTGATTTTTCTAATAAAGAGTGTGGCAACCAATCATACAAGATAAGACAAGCACTCAAGCACTACACCAGTGTTGCAATTAGCATAAACAGAAGAAAATCTGCAGGTGCTGGAGATCCAAACAACACACACAAAATGCTGGAGGAACTCAGCAGACCAGGCAGCACCTACGGAAAAAGAGTATAGTGGATGTTTTGGAGTTGTGGTGAACTACATATACCTGTCTGGACACGCCCCCTGCTGACTGCTCCTGTGGCTCCTCCCACAGACCCCTGTATAAAGGCGATCAAGGCCTGGGCCCGGCCTCTCAGTCTCCAGGATGTAGTATGGTGGTCACTCACTGCTGGTTCCTTCTTCCAGTCAATAAAAGCCGATATCTCGCCTTTACGTCTCAGAGTGAGTTGTTGATGGTGCATCAGGAGTGCAAGGATCATTAGCATCCCTGACTGCCCCAAACCCACCATCCCTGATCCCCAGCTTATAACTCCCCCCCTACAATCCTCAGAACTGTGAACATCCTGAGGTTGAATTATTGTTCGTGTTTGCTTTTTAAAATGAAGATCAGGTTTATTATCATCGGCAGGTGATGTGGAAATTTGTTAACTTAGCAGCAAAAGTTCAATACAAATCATAATATAGAAGAGAAAAATAAAATAAAGTAAAAATAATAATATATAAGGAAATCAATTACAGTATACGTATATCAAATAGGTAAAATAACATGGAAAAAAAGAAATATTGTATATTATAGAATGCTCGCTACAGTACAACTATAGAAGTTTTTGAGTGTATTTGTTGACATGCCAAATCTGAGATCCAGTTGATTTTAGTGCAGAGAAAGTAGGTTTAAAATTACTCTTATGGGTACAAGGAGTTGAGGAACATTCTTAGAACTTTATTCCCAACATTTGGTTTTAGATCCAACAGCAACAATGTCAACTTGCATTTTATAGCAGTATTATACTTTTCAGAAGTATTTATCTACAATATCTTCATTTCTCCTATCATCTTTTGATTTGGTACATATTTCCCCAGCCATTTCAAGGTTTTAATATTTCATTGATGTTTAATTGTTTTTGTATTGCCTGGATATGTCTGTTTGAAAGCCCAATTCTTTCAAGTACACCAATGTCTCTAATGTATTGACAATATTCTTATTACTCAGAATCTCTTTGTTTCTGAAAATGTGTGCTCCACTGATTAATATGCTCTTGATGATATTTCCTTCATGAAATCATATTACAATGCAATGTTTACTGGTGCTGATAATTCCATAAATGAACAGAAAAGTACCTTGAATACTGAAACAGTTGTAGTTTGTATGTTTAATCTTTTAAATTCAACAGCTGTAGCCTGTCCCTAAGTCACAAAAGTCAAAAATATCTTTATAATCACACCTGCAGGACAAAGTTAATAGCTTTTGGAATTATTCAAAGTGCACCTAACTGCTTTCCATGTGGATTTTCATCAGAAAACCAATAAAGTTCTCATTAATATAAAAATCCAAAAGACTTGTAAACATCTCTGTATGCAAAATGATAAAGCTTTTTCCCAGAAACAAAAAGGAGCAAGGGCAACAAGAGTGTTTAAGTAATTGATTACATTTCAATTGTCTATCTGTTCCATATGTTTATTGTTAAAATAAATTGCCAAATTTCCTGAAAACTTTTGAGTTCTTGCATTTGGCTGTTTTGAACATTGCTAGAAATTGAAAATAATTGAAGTGATTAAGATGCAAGTCATAACTTTATGATTCATAATAATCTGAAATATAACTCAATAAATATAAAGTGAACGTTACTAAAGGATTGCAGCACACAGGAACTATATTGCATTAATGACAAACTAATTGAAATTGCAGCAGATTCCTTACAAAGAAGATGTTTAAACAATGAGTAAAACAATTGAATTAATAAAGTGGCTTTAAAACTTTACAGAAAAGAGCAAATTTTCATCTCTAGGATATTCAACGTGTCTATATTTGCATGCACAAACACATACAAAACTAAAGTTCAAATTTCAAAAATTCGTATCAATCACTGCTATCCCACAGCGTTGAACTGTTGTATCAGCCAATATTCATCCATTAAGTAGTGGCATCAAAATCAGATAAAATTGGTGTCTTATTGAATATTTAACATTTATGAGTTCCTGAAATCTATAAGACTGATAGAATTTTCTCTGTAAAAAATTAAATTGTAGTTTTATAATTTATAAAGTATTTTGGGGTATCCTGAAAATGACTTTAAAAAGAGAAACAGAAATTATTATTTTAAATGAAAGAGTTGTATTCTTTGAACTAAAACTTTCCCTGAAGTAAATAGAAATATCAATATTGGGTTTGTAGTTATCTAATTTTGTATAATATCTTACTTCTTTGGATAGAACTGTTTAAGGAAAAAATCAGCAAGATGCATTCAAGGATAACATAACATAACATAAGAACAAAAAATGTTCATTCTTTCATCAAACAAAAGGGCTGGTTTTGAGATCTTGCACTATCAGATTCTGCAATTCCACATTTACAACTTATTTACCTACTGAATTAAGTGGTGAGGTATACTAGTGCTATGTGTAATAACATATAGACTCCATATCCCAATGTGCACTATGTTTCAGGGTTGTTCTATAAATTAAGTATTGTCACCTGTAAAACAGTTTAACACAGATCTCAATGTATTTCACAGTGCTTTACATATGTGAATACTTGAACTTCAGTCATTGTTACTGCTGAGGCAACATTTAATAAAGACAATGCTTGCAATGATGGAGAACATCTGATAAAGTTTGTTGTTGTTCCTTTCCGTGCCTAGTGGCACACTGGGTGGCAGCCTTGCTGTTTCTTTAGCATTTTTTTTAATGAAGCAAAGTTGCTACTTCAACACTCAACCCAACATGGACTCCTCCTCCAATCACCTTAAAACTATGCCATTACTTAATAGCCACGCTGCCCTGGGGAGAAATTTCTGGTTGTCTACTCCCTTAATGCGTTTTATAATCTTATAAATCTGTATCAAGTTACCACTCAACCTTCACTCCAAAGATCTCAGCTCGGCTCTGCATCCTATCAATGTCCCATTGTAAACTAGGACAACCTTCTACACTATCCACAACCTCTGTGTCCTCTGCAAACTTACTCACATACCTTTCAACTTTCTCACCAAAGCCATTTATAAAACTCATAATGAGCAGGTTCCCAGAACAGAACCTTTCTGTTTGCTGAACTCCAGGCACAATATGCTCCATTTATTACCACCTTCTGCCATCTATGGGCAAGCCAGTTCTGTAAATATACAATTCTAAATCCCATGCCCCCCAAATTTCTGGTAGAGCCTTCCAGCTGTACTGTTATCAACTGCCTTACTAAAATCCATTTTCTGTATACCACATCCATTCCTCTGCCTTTGTCAAACTGCTTTGTCACTTCCTCAAGAAATTCAGTCCGTCTCTTAAGGCATGACCAAACACTCACAAGTTATGTTGATTATCCCTAATCAGACTATGCTTCTCCAAATGCTCGTAAATCCAGTCTGAGCATTCAAAGTTCAAAGAATGTTTATTATTGAAGTACATATGTGTTTCCAAATACTCCCCTGAGATTCCTTTTCTTGCAGGTATTCACAGTAGAACAAAGAAACGCAATGGAATCAAAGAAAAGCTACATACAAAGACGGACGAGTGATTAAACTGCAAATGAAGACAAACTGTGTAAATAAATAAGTAGTACTGAGGACATGAGTTGTAGAGTCTATGAGAATAAGTCCATTGGCTGTGTTCAGTGATTAGTTCAGTGTTGTGATAAGTGAAGTCCTCCACACTGGTTCAAGAGCCTGATGGATGAAGGGTAATAATTATTCCTGAACCTAGAGTGTGGAACCTAAGACCCTTGTATCTGCTTTCTGATGGTAGCATCAAGAAGTGAGTATGGTCTGGATGGGAGGGGCCAATGATGATGGATGCTGCTTTCTTATATCAACACTCTTTTTAGGTGTGCTCAGTATTGAGGAGGGCTTTTTCTGTGATGAACTGGGCTGTATCCACCACTTTTTATAGGCTTTCTTCTTCTTGTATTCATTCATCTCCACTTTGGTTTCACTGATCTGGAGTGGGAGGTTGCTTTGGTACCATTCATCCAGATTTTCAATCTCCATCCAATATGCCAATCCATTCCCACCTCTCATTTGGCTAACAGTCATATCATCATCATACTTGAATATGGCATTGAAGCTGTACTTATCCTTAAAGTCATAAATATAAAGTGAGTGGAGCAGGAGGCTAAGTACATAACCTTGAGCTGTACCTATGCTGATGGTGATTGTCGATGAGATGTTCTTGCCAATCCTTACTGACTGATGTCTGCAAATGAGTAAATCGGAGGTCCAGTTGCACGAGAATGAATGGAGGCCTAAGTCTCAGAGGTTATTAACTAGCTTTGAGGGAATGATAGTGTTAAATGCTGAGCTGTAGTCAATGAAGAGCATCCTGATGATATATGCATCTTCACTGTCAGACGTTCCAGAGCTGAGCAGAGAGCTAATGAAATGGCATCTGCTGTCAACCTATTGTGATAGTTGGCAAATTGGAGCAGATTCAAGCAGAAGTTAATGTGCTTCGTGGCCAACTGCTCAAAGCACTTTACAATAGTGGATATAAGTGCTAGGAATTCTCTCCAAAAGTTCTAAGTATCCTTTCTAAAAGTTTGCCTACCACTAACATAAGTCTTACTGGTGTATAATTCGCAGGATTATCTCTATTACATTTTCTGAATAAAGGCAAAAATATTTGTTGGATTCAATTTTCTGGTACTCTTCTTGTGGCCTATGAGAATGCAAGGTTCATTGAAAAGTGCTAAAGATATGGTCAACGTAGCTTTCCCCTAGTAGATCATGGCCCCCATAATTGCCCAAATTGGTATACTTGTTTTTGAGTGAACCAATCACTATTCTGCACTCTCTTGACTACTTTCTCTCCCTCTGCTGACAGTCACACAGCTACAGGTCTCCTACAGCTTAGATATGACTACCTCCCCATAGTACCCATCTATCACTTTGTCATTCTCCTGAATGAACCTTAGGTCATCCAACACCGGCTCCAGTTCCCTAACACAGTCTGTAAGAAGCTGCACCCAGATGCACTTCTGAGAGATACAGTAGTCAAGGAGACGAGATTACTGCATCTCCCACATCTCGCATGAGGAGCACACCACTAACTTGGGATCCATTTTCACTATTCTAGCGAAGCAATAATAAAGAGTGAAAAAGAAACTGCATAGAAATCTCAATATAGCCGCTGCTTCTCTCACCAAAGCCTCAGTTCCCCACCCGCACACAGGTTACTTGAATTTTGGCTGTACCCACAATGACTGCTCCACTTAAACTTAGCATTTTTATTTATTGGGCTCTTGCCTAGTGTCCAATTGCCCAAATGATCTCAATCTCCACAAAACGTTACAACAGGTTCCACCCAGTCCTGAAAAAGAGTCTTGGTCCAAAACATTGTCCGCTTATTATTTACCATAGATGCTGCCAGACCTGCTGAGTTCCTGTAGCATGTTGTTTGTGTCACTCTGGATTTCTAGCATCTACAGATTCTCTTGTGTTTATGCCCCACTTGGTGCTTACTCTTGCAGTTCTGCATTAAATGCTCAGTTTCCCAAGAAATCCTGGCAGTCTCTTGTGCAATGAACTTATGATAGAAATTTCAGTTAAGTGAGTTTTTATTTCTGGCATCATAGGCAAGTTCTATATGCAATTTGCTTGGTTTGTCATACTGTATGCTTCTTCTCACTGATAGTAGTATATTACTTGGAGAGCTTTCTCCTTCTGTGAGGAATACAATGCCACTGTTCTTGTCTTTTGCTTATATAAGGATGCCCAGGCAGCATTGCACTCTTGGGGTGCAATCTCAAAATTACTTCAACCATACATTTCTAGCAATCTCTCAGTTTGATACCTGAAGTCAAACTGGGGCATCCATTCAAGAGATGTTGTCTGCTGTTTAGTGGCTATTATTATTACTGTTCAATACCAGCAGCCCACAGAATGATAATCACAAGTGGCATTTGACATAATCAGATGACAGCTTGAATATTTAGCTTTACATTAATATATAGCACACATATGCTTTTTAAGCAGAAGCATGACATTTATTTTATTCCCATCATTCACAATTTAAAAGCATGAAGAGGTATTTTTTCTTGATATTTAATGTCAGTATCAAGGTCATCTTTTAATGGCCATTTCTAATTCAAGTGGCATATGCCTCCTGCAAAAGTACAATTGCACAGTTAGTATAGTTGTTTGCTCACATTGCCAGTGCCCTGGACTAGTCCTAACCTCTGCTGCTGTCTGTGTGACGTTTTGACAGAGTGGCATAGAGTATTTTCTGGCCTCTAGAGGAGCAGTTTGTTGAGTATGCTGTTCGTTTTGAATGAATATGACTTCCTATGTAAGCTGCTTTTTATATTATTTCTTCCGTGGAGGATTTGGATTTCAATTTGAAGCACACAGTGGAAAGACACCCATCTCCATCATCTCTCTATTTGCCTTTAAAACAGCAATATCCGTGAGTCCTAAGTTTTATTAATATCAGTAAGCATTTAGTAGATATATTTTGAAGTATTATGTTTTTCAGTTATTGTTGTTAAGCATCTTTGGGCCATGAGTTCACTCTGGTCTACATGACTTAATTATGGTGTATTATCTTGGTGAATACTGATTGTCAGAATAGTCAACAGTATTAGTGCAAAGATTCTGCATTGAACTTAATACATATTTCACTGAAATATCTCCCGTTTCACAACTAAGATCTTATTAAAAACCCAGAAGGAAATTTCCGTCTCAGCTGATTTTTGAGAAGTTGTTTAACTCACTGCACAGCTTTGTATATAAGAACCGCTGAGAGTGAAAAGGTAACTTGTCTTCAAGGGCATTGCATGCAGATTGAAGAGGCGTCTGAATGCCATAGACCAAACTGTCAGCTTCCAACCCTTATTTTCCAGATCGCTGATACTGAAAGACTCTTTAAGTTTTGTGGTGTGCTATCAACTATCAACAGCTTATTTGACCTCCTTGGACTAGTTGCTTCAGTCAGTATAGAGGGATGCTTCATATAAAGAGCCTAGACCTTGGACCCTTTAGGATGGGATGTCCCACTCCCTAAAGAGAAATGTGGGCACTGGCAGCAGCGATATTTTTCCCTTCAGGATCTTAAAAGTTTCAGGATTCCAAAAATTATGCTCCCTTCAGCTCAAAAGTAAAAGGTCTGCATCTTCTGTGCTGTGTCAACTAAAGCTATTGCTGCTATTGCATACCTGAAGGTCACAGATGCTGCTGGATACAGTGAGGGTTGGATTCATTCTGGGCAAGGCAAAGCTTGCTGGCAACTAGATCTCACCACATGAAAGTTTGGACTTAGTGCTTAGTAGCTGAGATGACACAGATGATAACTGAAGAGCTGGACACAGAACGAGATGATATAAAGTTCCTTACCAACAAGGTTGCATTCGGTTACATATTTAGTACAAAGATATTCTATGTCTATGTACATAATTGGATCCAACGTATCTGGCGATCAACTCAGAAGAGCCAACCGAACTATATTGCTTCTGATCTCAACCCAGCTGATCACGCCACAAAAGGGCTCCATCTGAACACCTCACCATCTCCTCATTAACTGGCCCAGCACTGCTTGCTGATCCCCACCAGAAACATTATCAAGGTGGTTAATTTTAAAGTGTGAACGGTTAGTGAATGTTTAGCAAGACCTATTTCCAGACCAGTCTCTGATGCTATCCTTCCTTTAGCAAAGAGTTAGTGAGGTTATCATTTGACATCTATTTCAATAGTTAAGTCTGAAATCTTATTGATGCCAGGCAGGGAGTGTTTAGCCTCTGGAGGTTTAGTTCATTTTGATTGAATATCACTTCCTGAACATAAGCTTTTTTAAACTTCACTTCCTGCATGGGTTAACTTGGATTTCAACTTGAATAGATGGTGGAAAAAACCATCTCCATTCTCTTGATATTTGCCCTTGAAAGAGCAACGTCTATGAGTCTTAAGGTTTGGTAACATCGGTAAACATTTGATAGATATATTCTGAAAGAAGCATAATGCTTATTGTTTATCATTATTAACCATTCTTGTGCCACACTTGTTTTTTCCTTGTTTAAAAGGCTTAGTTATGGAGTATCACATGTGAATTACCTTGGTTAACACTCATGGTGAGAAAAATTGACACTATTAGTATATATAGCATGGAATGATTCTGTATTGAATTTAAAACATATTTTATTCAACTTCCTGCAGGTTCACAAGTAAGATCTCATTAAAAATGCTGAAAGAAGCTTCCACATCAAATTATTTTAGAGAGTAACTCACTACATAGCTTTGTACAAACACACTGCGAGGGCAGGGGAGAGTCATAGACCCTGTATAACATAAAAATATGCCCTCTTGGCCCCCACATCTATGTCTACATTTCAACCCGTCTATACAAATTTCATTTACTGCATTTATTTTCCATGCTTTATCCATTTAAATGTTTGTCTAAATGTCGTTTAATGATTGTTACTGTATTTGATTCTACCATGCCCTCTGGCAGAATGTTTTGGATACCAACTAATATTTCTTCCCACACCCATAGGACAAGCAGGTTGGCAGATTAACTTGCCTCTCGAGCTTGCACCAATGTTTGAACTGAGTGGTGGCATCTGTGATCATTGAAGGAATGCAGGGAAAATAGATGAAATGGAAAATCTAATGGAGGAATGAAATTATTCTTTGAGATAATACAGACACAATAGGCCAAATGTGCTCCGTTTTTTATTATAGGAGATTTATAATAGGTAAATAGAAACGTTGGTAAAGGCAAAGTCAAAGGCTGGCAAGATTGGATGCAGATGGCTAAGTTCCTTCCTTCGAAAGCATAATGAGGAAATTAGGTTTTTCACCCCATAGTTATATTTACCGACAACAGCTTCTCATCAACAGAATTTTTTTATAATGAATTGCTAACTATAATTAAAGTGCTGCATTCATTATCCTTGTCCTGAAGTTAACTAACAAAATCATAAATTAATCTTCAAAGCCTTTTTGGACCTTTAAACATATTCCGTATGATTAATTTGAATCAGCATTTTGTTCTTTTTATGCATGAATGTGCGTGGATGTATGAGTAGGAGATTGTTTTGAGAGGGTGAACACATTTGACCGGCTTTGCAAACATAATGTCATGAAGCTAACATCAGGCTTAGCAATATGTTTAAACCAAAGACCTATACTCTTTTATACTTTTATTCTTCTTATGAGAGTAGAAAAATCTTGTGATTATTAAATATGAAAGTTAAAACTGCTGAAAAGTAGAAATAGACTGTTCTTTAATCTTACAACTTAAATTCAATTATCAACATCCAGTGAGCCTGGGATCAGAATGGCGTTCATGTGAAGTATCCACATGACCTTTTTTTAATTGATGATTTCAGTAATGATTGACTGGATTGGCTAGCATGCATCAGAAGATCACACTTTTTATAAAAGTGGTATTTACCACTAAACGCAATTAAAAATGACTCGAAGTGTTTGCTAAAATGGCATAACTCTGTGCAAATAACTGAGAATTTTTCCCATTGTAATTCACTCCTAAAATTGTCCCCAAAATACATATGTGAATAGATAAATGTATAATTATTTTTTACTAATCTGCAATTAGTTCTTGTGCATGTCTAAATGTTCTATTACATTATGCAAAAGCACTGGCTAAGGATTATTTAAAAAATCTATGCATCACAATATTTCTATCAGTGCAATATAATAATCCAAATGCACATATTGAAGTTATTTACATTCATTGAATATTTCATCATGTCTGTCAGTTAGATCCATTGAAAATTCTCACTAGTTTTAGTTTGAGCATCCTGGGGAATTAAGATTAAGACTTGAACTTCTTTGATAATCTATACAACAATGCATCGCTTATTTCGTAAGGATTAGTGGCAGAAAATGCAAATTTAAAAAAGTTGCAAATACTAGAAATCAAAAATTTTAAAAGCACAGCAAATACAGGAAGCAGTCAACAAGTCCAGCAGCATCTGTGGAAGGAAAATCAGTTAACTTTTCCTATCTGAAGAATGGTCATAGTGAGGCTAAATGCAAACTAGAAGAACAGCACATCATATTACACTCTCGGAATGGACAACTCAATATTATCCATTTTCGAGTAACTCAAAAGCCATTTGTTCTTTTTCCACTCCTACTGGTTTGGTCGAACCAGGGTCTCTCTCCCTTTGTTCTCCTTTTCCATCCCACCTTGCACCCCCATTACCTAGATCGGTTACTGTCATCACCCTGGTTTCAACTGCTATTGCCCACATACTGCTCCAGCTGGATTCTTCTCTCCCTTTCCCCACCCTTCTAATCTCTTCCTTCGCCTGGCTCCATCTGGGTATCATCGGTCTGTTACCTTATTATGTCAGGAAGTCTTGCTTGAAAGAAGTATGCGATAAGTGAACAGCATTGATGCAAATAAGCTACATTCAAAGGACTCAAGGTTGATGCATCATGAGGTTCAATCTGTGGCAAAAAAAATTCACATAGCTTGTAATATGTATTTGAAAACTTTAAAAGATTTAGAATGAAATGATCATACATACTTGGGTCCAGCAGATAAATTCATATGCAGCATTTGCTCACGCTAAACATGACAGATTTGTTGACGTCACCTGTCCAATTGTCCAGGAGGAGGATAAATAACAGATGATGCTTAACTTCCTGTGCTGATAAAGTACCCCCTCCTTAAATGCTGCCTGACTTGCTGAGTTCCTACAGCATTTTGGGTGTGTTGCTTAAGAGCTCCAGCATCTACAGAATCATTTGTGTGCAGATGATACTCATTTTCACATTTGATATTAATGATCAAATACTATACTACATGAAGGCTGACCAGGAAGTAAAGCAACATTTGACTTTTGTGAATTTATTTAGAATCATAGAGTAAATACAGCAAGGAAACAAGACTTTGAACTTATTCATGCTAACCTAACATCTACCCACATTTGGCCCATATCCACCTTAACCAGTGTTTTGAGTGGTTGGTTATCACATTAACTTCCATCTTCTAGTTCACTTATCTCTCAAATAGGTCCGCTAATGATGGCATTGCCTCTGCTTTCCACTCCATCCTGTCCCATCTGGCAAATGAAGCCTCTGGGATGTTGTTTATCAGCTTCAGCTCAGTGTTCAATATGATCATCCTTCAGACACCGATAGGTAAACTATTCTTATTGGGTCTCTACACCCATCCCTGTAATTATACCATGGATTTTTTGAAAGACCAGAGTCAGTCTGGGTTTCCAGAAACATCTCTAGCTCCATTACGTTGAGCAGCAGCACCACACCACACCACACCCCACCACTTCACCTACCTCCCTTACCCGCCCATGGCTGCATGTACAGCCCAATGCTGTTCACACTGTTGGTGCTGATGGCTCCAGTTCCAACCGAGTCACCAAGTTCATGAGTGGCACAGCAGTAGATGGCCTCATCAAGATTGATGACAGTGTACAGAAAGGAGGTAGAGTGGCTGGTATACAGGTGCAGACACAACAACTTGAGTCGCAGTATGGTCAAGGCTAGAGTCACTAAAGGTGACTTTAGCTTAGGAGACAGAGGTGAGCAGCACTATTCTAACCGATTACAGGAACACCACTGGGAGTGTCCTGACCAGCTGCACTGAAACTACCGCTAAAGGAATTGCAAGGCATCTGACCAGAAGACCCTACAAATAATTATGAGGACTGTTGAGTGGATCATCAGGATTCTCTTCCATTCATCTGAGATACTTAACAGAAGCGTTGCGTACGCAGGGCTCTTAGCATTACCAAGGATCCCTCTCATCCATCCAACAACTTCTTGACCACCTAAAATCAGGCAAAAGATATCATTGCTTACAGCAAGAACTGTTATTCACTCAGGCCGTAAAACTACCAAATTCCCTGCCACCACCAGATCTCGCCACATATGAAGCATCAGTAGCTTTATATGGTTTATGTTTTAAGTTGCACCTTATTATTTGTTAATGTATTTGTGGGAAAATTACTTGATATGTTGTGAGAGTTGTACATACTGTGCTGTGAACCTTGAACCTGAGGAATGTTGCTTGGTTGGACATATATACATATTGTATGTGGTTGAAAAGGCAATAAACTTGAACATAAATGTGTACTTAACATTTCCTATCCATTTAAACCTTTCTTATTGATAGTATAGGTCTTGTTTAGTAAGAAAAGTGCCATGTAACTTCCTACACTAATGTTTCACAAGTAATGAGGTAGAGAGGAATGATTTCAAGGATGATTAATTGGAATGGCTCATATGCACCAAGAGATCAAACCTGTTACCCCAGAAAGGTACTATCCTTCTACAACAATCACATCACAGAAACTACCACTATATTGATTTTTACCTCATGAAATTTGTACTTTTTTTTACCCGGAGGATTTCCAAAGACAGTAATTTTGTATTGTTTGATACTCTTACTTAATTTGGCGAAAATTAGTAACATTTACATACCAGTCTTGAAAATCCTGAAAGTTAACATCTACTAGAACAGGATACAAAGAAGTTAGAGAACTATAAACTCAGCCAACATCCTTCCAGCCTCCCTTAATCATTGTTCAATTTTCTTGATCTCATGTCTTAAGTCAAATTCTCAATGAAGAAATTCAAACTTTACAGGCTTCTCAAAGAACAGATTTAATGCAAATTAGTTGGTGATACAAAGCTACATTGTTAAGTTATTTTTACAGGTTTTCAAATTTATAGCCTATAAATTTAATATAAAATGGATTTCCTGCTGAGGCATGATATTTCTGACCATCAGTAGCTCACTAAATATATCTACAATTCCAGACCCAGCCATCTGGTAAATGACAGGGGCATATTGTTTCAAGTAGAACATGGAGGTTGCTATTGAAATCTGCTTGAAATTTCCATCAATTTTAAGAAAAAAAGAACAGTACCACCAACCTGAATTTTCATGCTGTCATTATCTTGAAGAATACCACAGGATAACAATGCTACCAATTAATTTCATGCTCAGAGAAGTATCAATTATGTGATCTATTATGAAACATATTGTTTATATACAATGAAGAAGTATGTATATCTCACTTTTTTCAAATTAAACTACAGCAATAGAACATACCAATTTCACCACAAAATAACCATTCCCAATGGAAATGAAGTAACTAATAGCATGGTGTGAAGGTCTCATTAATATAATGCTAATTGACTAGCTGAACAGAAAGTGTTTTAACCTCAGTGGGGAACTCTTGAGTAGTCACCAAGATTACACAGACCAACTAAATAGGCAACATAATGTTTCGTTTACATTGAGGTTGTCACTTAATCTATTCTGACATGAAAGCACGATGGGTGAAGAGACAAAATGAACTGCAGTCTTCAGTTCCACATCTGTGTTGTTTACTGGGCCTATAGCTTATGATGTGTCCAAACCTCTTAGTAATTTCTTAAAATCATGTGGATTAGATCAAACTATTTGAAGGCTAGAGTACGGTTGAGATAAGGATAGCAGTTTTTCTCCCCTGATAACGTTAATGACTCAAATGAAATTTTATCACATTGCAGTTGTTGTTCTTTCATCAACATTCACGACCAGCCCTTTTTTCCCACTTTTTTAGTTTATACCTTGTTTACAAAATTTTCAATTTTTCCACTAGTATTCCAGCAAGGTGATGGAATATGCTCATCTCTGTGAGTGAGGAGAGCCAGCTCCAGCAACATGAGAAGATCTCAGCACCATTCGTAACAAGGCCATCTATTGACCAGCGCCGCACCTACTAAGCGGAGCATTCACTCCCTCAAAAACGGTGTGTCATGGCTTCAGAGGCCATCATCTTTAAAATATAAAGCAACTAATTGGCCAGTTTTCTATTACATCTACTCTCAATCCAAGAGTTTTTGAATAGAAAAGGGAGAATGGTGACATAACTCACTTCCAGTTTTGTGCAAGTTAGAGAAACAATATCACAAAGGGCAACATGTGTTAAGGTTGAGAGAAAGAAAGATGGTGTGGCAAGTGAGAATGAAAGGAAGACAGCAGGGGATAGTTATAAACATGGTGGGACTGATGGGCTAAGATGTCTTTGATTGAATGCTAGTATTATGGGTAAGGCAGATGAACATAGAGCCTGGAATTACGATGCTGTTATTATTACAGAGACCTACTTGCATGAAGGGCAGGACTGGCAGCTCAGTAGTCCTGGGTTTTGTTACTTTAGATGTGATAGAGAGGTCTTAGGGTGGCAAAGGATTTAGAAACGTTGCACCACCAATAAGAGAGAATGCCACATAAGCACTCACCGAGGACACACTGGAAGGCTTGTCCTCAAGGGCAATTTGGTTGGAGGTTCAACATAATAAAGATGTAATTACACTGATGCATTATACCATGGGCTCCTGAATAGGCTCTTATAGGTGAGGAACAGATATGTAGACAGGTGCAGAAAAAACAGTGTTGTCCTAGTGGGGAAATTCACCTTCCCTAGTATTTAGTGGATCTTCCTTAATAGGTGAAGCTTAAATGCAGTGAGATTTCTTTAATGCATTCAAGGTGGATATGTGGAGAGTCCAACTGGAAGAGAAAACATACTAAACTGGGGTTTGGGAAGTGAGCCAGTTGAGGTGACAACTTATTGTTAGTGAACATTTTGCGAATAGTGAACACAACTCATGTTTGAAGGTACTTATGAGTAAGGATAAAAATGGACCTTGCTGTAAGGTACTAAATTTTGGTAGAGAAAATTATGAGAGGATACAACAGAATCTCAGGGTATTGATTGTGACCACCTGATATTGGACAAGAACACGTGGAGAATTCAGATCAATATGTTCCAGTAAGGCGTAAGGAGGATGATGGCAAGAGATGTCCAAAATTTAGTCAGAAAGATAAAGGGAAGCTAAAGTTGTATTGGGCCTTTGTGGAATATAAAGATAACAAGGAAAAGCTCAAGCAAATGATTAGGAAGAGCAAAAGAGGCCACAAATCAGAATCAGAATCAGAATCAAGTTTAATATCACCAGCATACGGTATGTCATGGAATTTGTTAACTTTGCAGCAGCAGTACAATGAAATGCAAAACATTATATTAGAGATACGTAATAACAGGTAGTGATGCTGCCAGTTAGAATGCTCACCACTGTACATCTGTAGAAATTTGCAAGGTGACATACCAAATCGCCACAAATTCCTCATGAAATAAAGTCCCTGTCAAACCTTCTTTGTAGCTGCATTTATATGTTGGTACCAGGTTAGATCCTTAGAGATATTGGCACCCAGGAACATGAAATTTCTTCCACTTTCTACTACTGATCCCCCTATAAGGAGAGGTACGTCTTCCCTCATCTTATTCTTTCTGAAATCCAAATCAGTTCTTTGTTCTTACTTGTGTTGAATATAAGGTTGTTGCTGTGACACCACTCATCCAGCTAATGTCCTTGGCAAGCAGGGTCATAGAGAATCATAAGTGTCCTATTAGGAAATAGAGGATAACTAAAAAGAAGGTAAGTTCTCTCAAAGATAAAGAAGGTAACATGTCCTTGCAGTCAAAGTAAGCTGCTGTGCTACTAAACGTGTAATTTGTGTCTGTATTTACGGTGACAGGAGGCTGCCCAACTCTTGGATCTCCACCAAGTCCAAGGGAAGGTGAGACCCTACACTGTCAAATTCCACATGCTTGCAGTAGAAGTGGGATAGAATGAGAGATCTCTCATCACAGATCTCTTCCAGCGCAGACTGAAAGGGGGCTGGCATGAGATCGCTGTCTGTGACGAGCAGGGTAGTCTGGATGACCTGATTAATCTGGCTATTTGAGTTGACAACCCGGTAGCTGAGTAACGCAGGGGAAGATCACCTCAAGTTTCCTAGGCACTGCCTGATTCCTCTCCCTCTCCCTCACCACAAGCACCCAGTCCATAGAGGAGCCTGTGCAAGTGGGGTGCATGTGCCTGTCTCAGGGAGAAGCAAGAGTGATGTAGAACAGGTTCCTGTCTCTGTTGTGGTGATCCAGCACATTTCCAGTCAGCATGTTCCAAGCATCCAGGAAAAGAGGATACCTGCAGCAGGGATGGAGTACTTATAGTTTGGTTCTCTTTGCAGTCAGCTTCCCTTAACTGTAACACACACAACTTTCTCTTGACCTATGAACATGAGGTGTTTATCAACAGTGTAACAGGGAATCTCATGGACATCTCTTTAGCTCAAAGATGGGGAGTTCCGATTCAGGAATTAAGAGAAAAGATCAATGTCAAGGCCCTGGATGGTTAACCTCTGGGAACCAGCCAGATCTACCTTTCAAAGGCAACCATAGTGAAGAACTCTCTTGCTCTCTGGTTGACTTGCCATTGGTGCTGGATCTCCCCCAGTTATCCCAACATAACCCATAGATTGTTTGGGTTCTGAAAGCACTCCAAGATTTGGGATCGACATGCCTGTCTACATGTCTGGGTCCAGCTCTCTGTTCCATGAATCCCCTCCTGTGTCAGCTAAGGATGAGGACCTGTCTGGGTTTCTGGTTGAATATGTGAATCTCTTTGAGCTATTCATCAAAGGTAGGCCAAGTCCCTGCCCCCAGTCCGGCCATATGACGGTGCCATAGACATCCTACTGGGACTCGTCCTTCTCAGGGCCAGCTCATCTCCCTCTCTTGATCTGAGATGCTGGCCATTGAGGAATACATCAAGGAGGCATTAACCATGGGGTTTATCCATCCATCAACCTCACCGGCAGGAGCAGGCTTCCTTTTTGTGAGCAAGAGCAATGGCAAACTCCATCCCTGCATCGACAGTTGCCCCCTGAACAACGTCACTGTGAAGAACTGTTACCCTCTGCCCCTGCTGGTGTTGCATTCAAACATCTCCAGGGAGCAACCATGTTTTTCAAAATTGATCTGTGTAATGCTTACAATCTTGTTCTCATGAGAGAAGGGGATGAGGTGGAAAATGGCTTTCAACACCTGTAATGGCCACTATGAGTACCTGGTGATGCCTTTTGGTCTGGTCAATGACCCCACTGTATTCCAGGCATTGGTTAACAATGTGTTCGGGAGGCATGAAGAGCCAGTTTGCTTTTGTATATTTAGACAACATCCTTATCTACTCCCGCTCTCATCAGGAACACATTGAGCATGACTGGAGAGTTCTCAGATGGCTCCTCATAAATAACGTGGATGACACGCCCAAGAAATGTGAGTTCTTTAAAGACTAGGTGTCATTTTGGGGCTATATACTTATCCCACCCTGTGTCAAATGGACCCTAGCCTTGCCTCTTCCAAATCCACAACGTGGAACTCCCAAGTGGTTTGGGCAAAGGTCACCCACAATATCCTCCAGTCATCCTCCACCGTCATGTCTCACTTTGAATGCCAGAAGTATTTCATCCCCTACTCTTCCCTAACCGGGAGATTGATGTAGGAATTCCTGCTGCTGAACTCCTGATCCAGCCCTACAAACACACCTGAAGACAAGCCATGGTTTGCTTGGCCGACAAGTAAGGCCAGTCAAGGCAGGAGAGAAGGCCTGGTTGGCATCACGGGATCTTCCCCCGAAAGTCAAGATCTGCAACTTGGTCCATGCTACATGGGATCATGTGTAGTGGAAAAGGCTGTCAACAGATCTCATATAGATTGTGTCTACCAGCATCACTGAAGATTCTCCCTGTATTCCTTGTTTCTCTGCTCAAGCTGGTTACTACCTCTTCCCTGGCTCCAGTCACCCCTCCTCCCTGCTTGGTAGCTAGTTCCTATCTACTAGGTACATAGGGAGATCCACTTCACTGTGGACTGGGAAGGCTATGGTCCAGAAGAGCATTCTTGGATCCCAGTGAAGGACATCTTAGACAATTGCTTATCCGGGACTTCCAGCAGACAAAGGTCTGTGGTGCCTCAGGGGCTGTGCCTAGGGAGGGGTGTCCTGTCACAACCACGATTTGGCAGCGCAGCAGATACAACAATTGTGCTCATGAACATGCATGCATGAGCTAAATATTATTGCATTCTGGTGGTTTTTAACTCACTTCTTTTTATTGTAGCATTCGTTAAGACTTGAGCAAAGCACAGCAACATTATGCTGATAGCTTGCTTTTGGAATTGCCTGATAAAGTGGACTGTCAAATTGACTGACGCTGAAGACTAGAAATATTTGTTTTATATTTAGTTAGTCTTTTCAGCCTCATTGCTAGTCACTTCCATTTCAGAGTTCAGTTAACATCCCTGTTTGGCCTAGTGTTTATTGTTTTCCTTTCCCTTAAAATCCTATTCACATTAAAGTCTGTGAACTATCGACCTGCTTCAATGTCTCTCTTCGCACTTGAGCCATATCTGAACAAAAAGCATTTCTTCATTCTTTAATTATATTTTCTTTGAGATTGTTTCTTCACATATGATTCATAATTATATTCATTGAAGAGGGATTACTGTTTGTCTGCAAGACAATCTTTGGGCTACTTGGAAGGAAACAGTTAATATTCAAAATTATTTCTGTGAAGCAGTATTAAAACTATGACAAATTGAAATATCTCTGACATTGACTTGGTGCACTGAGATTCCAGTGGTTTGATTTTAGACCAATGATTGATCAGAATATATTCTCCAATGTCAACCTACAATCCCTTTGATATTTATCAGCATTACCCTTTTATTTCTGTCTATCTGTTTCTTCCATAAGTGTAATAATGACTTAACTCTTCCTAAAATAAATATTAGTTTAGAATTAGACCTATCAATTTTAGATAGTTGGATGCATATCTTAACATCGTCATGAATTCAAGCATAGAATATTATGTATGGTTTCAGCAGATTTTGGACGAGCTTATTATATTAAATGTGACCTTTGAAGGCCTTAGATCCATTCTGTGGTTGAGAGCAGTAATAAATGTCAGAGCTGACAAGCGTGTGAATGGATATTTGAAGGTCCAGAGCTGGGCATTTTTTCTCAGCATTTTGCAAAGATGACGTTGTTTGTGTGGGTTTGGATCTGTGTGTGTCAGCAGTTAGTTGTATGATAAGTTCAAAGCTCAAAGTAAATTTATTATCAAAGCACATATCCAATCCTGAGTTTCATTGTCTTGTGAGCATACTCAATAAATCCATAGAATAATAACCATAAAAAGAATCAATGCAAAACAGCAACAAGTTGGGCGTTCAGCCTGTATGCGAAAGACAACATACTGTACAAATACAAAAAGAAAGAAATCATAATAATAAATAAATAAACAATATATAACAAGAACATGAGATGAAGAGTCCTTGAAAGTGAGTCCACAGTCTATGGCAATATTTCAATGTTGGGCAAGTAAAGTTGAGTGTAGTTACTCCTTTGTATCAAGAGCTTGTTGGTTGAGGAGTAATAAACGTTCCTGAATGTGAGTGAGTTTGGAGGCTCCTGTATCTTCTTCCTGTTGTTGTCAGGAAGAAGAGAGCACGTCCTGTGTGGTGGGGATCACTGATGATGGATGCTACTTTCCTTGTGACAGTGTTCCATGTAGATGTTCTCAGAGGTGAGGAGGGCTTTACCCATGGTGTATCTATTACTTTTTGTAGGGTTTTCCATTCAGGGATAGTGATGGTTCCATACTAGGCTATGAAGTAGCCAGGCCATATACTTTACACTACACTTCTCTGGAAGTTTGTCTAGGTTTTAGATGTCATGCTGAATCTTTGCAAACTCCTCTGTTCCTGTATTCTAAGAAACTATGAATCTATGTCATCTGGTGGAGGCTCTGAAGGCTTTTACAAGGATGTTTCAAGTAAATTTTAATACTCTCTTCAATAGCATCCTCGGAAAATACATTATTTCTCATGAATACAAATG
Organism: Hypanus sabinus; assembly: GCF_030144855.1. NCBI lineage: Eukaryota > Metazoa > Chordata > Chondrichthyes > Myliobatiformes > Dasyatidae > Hypanus > Hypanus sabinus. The sequence continues at coordinate 126,686,916 of NC_082710.1, read as the reverse complement.
ATACCCAACTCTCCCTATCTATGATCTTAGCTTAGACCCTGCTTTGAACTGTCTGACTGATCATCTAGCATCTAGGACTCATTTGATAAAGGAATTCTTCAAATAAAATTTTACAAGGTTGGAGCTATTTTCTCTCATCTGAAAAACTAGTTATGTTCCCATAGACACCATCTACTTGTATGTAACACAGTTTAATTAAAGCCAAAAGTTGCAATGTTACGAAGTTTCACCTGTGGAGGGATGAAATCGAGGTTTACAGAATTAAAAAAACAAGAACTTAAGGAAAAAAGCTATGCAAGAATGAAGCATGTCTGACACGGTGCAGAGAAGTGAGAGAAACACAGAAAATTGTTAGAAACTAAAGATATAAAACTGTCAAAAATGGTATTAGTAATGAGCATTTATACCCTACTATCTTGAAAACCTCAATGTGAAACCCCTGGAGGAGAAGCAATAGTGATGAAAGATTTGTTGAAGCTACGGCTATAACAGGCAGCAGCTGTAATGAGACAATATTGGAAGATGCAAGTGTTCAAGATCTCTATCGTGCAAATGGGAATTAGTTAAGTTAAATCAAACTAAGGGGTTTGGTCAGGGTTTTTTTTTTGTATGTTCATGCATCGCCTTTCCGTGGATGATCAATCATTTCATCCGATGAACCAAGAAACAAGACGGCGAGCAACCCAAGATGAAGAACCAGTACAGGAACAAAATGTTTAATAACGTAAAGGATTTAATAGAGTTGGATCTATAAGGTTATTTTCATTCGAAGGATCTGAATTCGGTTACTGCAAGAACTGATTATTTTTGCAAAGACTGAATAAGTTATGGAACGAGATTTACTTTAATAAAAGTTGTGATGTTGGAGAATTATTGGGAAAGGAGTTAAGCTGTGCAGATATATACTTTTTGAATTTGAATTTGTATTTGTAGATATACTAACTGGAACTGAAACTGAGTCTAACCATAATACTTAAGAATAGGAATTCAATTTCTAACTAGGGATAAATAAAAAGGGAAGGTTAGTCCGTAAACCTTTAAATAGGGAATAAAACAAGATCTAATTAGTTAGATAAGTCAGAGTAATAAAGGTTATTCTAATGAATCTCATTGATCCTAACTGAGCAGGAACTTTGTTTTAGGTTACCTGAGATTTGGAACCTGAACAGAATGTTGGAATTTTGGGTTGTTCTTATTCATGTAAATATTAGCATATCTTGTTTTTTTCATAAACATAACTTACCTCCAGAAGTGGTATTTTCTATTCACTGCCTCCTTCTGATACCTAGAGCTTCTGATGGCGTATTAGCACTTGTTGTAGTACTATGTAATTTGATTTCTCTCATAACGGATGCGGTGTGATCAGAGAAGTGTTATACAGGTGTTACATGTATCTCCTGAGCAACTGACATCAAGTGAATTAATAATGAAACTAAAATAACACAAAATTGCAGATGCTGAAAATCTGAAATGAAAAAAAAATTGTGGAAATGTTCAGCCATTTATTCAGCATGTGCAGTAAGGCAACCTGAGTTAATGTTTCTAGACAAAGACCCTTCCTCAGATTGAAGCGATTGAAACTTTTTGACATCCTGGTATTGAGATCAGTTCTGCATGTCTGTTTACAAATTATTAATGTTGCTTCTTTACATCTCTGCAATATTGCTTGTGCCTCTGCTGACATAGCTTATGAGCTGCTAAATGATTTGTTTTTACATTGTTACTAAGAAACATGGCTATTTTAATGTATTACACATTAAATGCTGCAGGATCTCAGAAGGTCAGGCATGGAAATGAATAAACAGCCAACATTTCTGACTGAGTCCCTTTATCTTTCTCATTTTCTTGGCTTCATCTTCTAGCTAGTCTCCTTCCCACTTCCCCTTTCCTTTCCAGTCTTGAAGAAGAAGGGGCTTGGCCCGCAAGTCAATTGCTTATTCATTTCCACAGATGCTGCCTGACCTGCTATGTTCCTGTAGCATTTTGTGTGTGTTGCTTTGGATTTCCAGTATTTGCAGACTTTCTTGTGTTTATCTTTTAATATATTCCTGTTTGAACTTCTCTCTACTTTCAATAATAGTCAAAACTCTAGATATCTTTGTCTACATTTGGAACAAATGCCTTTGACTACACATAAGCACTTGAATGTGTAGAAAATGGAGGGTTATGGAGGTATATATCTTATAGTTGGACATTTGGTTTTAATTATTTCAGCACAACATTATACACTGAACATTCTGTTTCTGTACCAGGTATTGTTCTATCACCCATGCTTATTAGCATACATTGATTATTAATTAAGCAATACTTTGCCTTTTTAAAATTGTGTTTAATTTCCCTTCATGTTTAAAATTTCCACTGGCTTTATACTTCCTTGAAATGTCTACACCGCTAGTTTATTGCCTCTTGCGAAACCACAGTTTTCATCACATCCTCGATGGTAGTTTTGCCTTCAGCAGAAATGGAATCATCATGAGCCTCTTCTTATGGCTCAGCTTCCTCCTTAAAAATGACTCATAAACCTTTTAAATCTTGGAGACATGAGAGCTTGAAGATACTGGAATCTGGAGCAACACACAAAATGCTAAAGGGACACAAGTGGTCAGGAAGGATCTATGGAAGGAAATGCACATTCAACCTTTAGGGTCAAGACACTTCATCTGGATTGATGCAAGTTGACAATTGCCCACATCCCTCCATAGATGCCTCCTTGATCTGTTGAGTGCCGCCAGCATTATTTCTGCTGTTCTATAAATCTTAACTCATTATGTTCCATGTACTTGTTGGCCCAATTCTTGTGGCAATGTCGTGGAAAATCTTTAATTTGTTAAGGTTTCTCGAAAACACAAGATATTATTGTGATGCCTACTGTACTCAGTTGCCTTAAGCAGAAATACATAACTCACTGTGAATTAAAATTGAATAAAATTTCTATCATATGTTGCTGTGGGGACCAAAGTGCCAGTGTTGAACATTTCTATTGGGATGTAGGCTGAAAGGAGATCTTGAAGTTATTCATTTTTCATTGGGGCTCCTTGGTTTGTGACAATGTCACCAAATATTATCGCAAAAATAACAAGATGACTCCAGTAAACCTGGCTATTTCCTCAAACGTCATTTGAAAAAATAAAGATTAAGGGGAAAAAAGCTTCGTAATGACTTTTTAACAATTTTTTTCTCTGTGAGTTAAAAAGTTTCATTTAATATCAGAGAAATGTATACAAATAAGCACCATGAAATTCTTGTTCTTTGCAAACATCCAGGAAAACAGAGAGTGCCCCAAAGAATGAGTGACAGTTAAAACATTAGAAACCCTAAGATTGGGTACCAAGCAAACCTGTAATGGACAGTTCATGGCCTGGTAGCAGAAAACAGGATGAAGGTGGTGAAATCTTAAGGAAGGAGAATATCATTCCTCTTGTCACAAGTATGATTTTGAGATATTAAATTACGAAGGATTCAGAGAAGATGTCGGCATCATAGAAAAAACTTAGATAGAACTGTACAATATGTTGAATAATCACTATGATGAGTTCTATTCAATTTCATCTATAGCTTAAGAATGAGTGATATTTCAAGTTAAAGATTAGCATACAATAGAGCTGCATATGGAATTGATCATCTGTGTACAGGTAGGAGGTGCGCCTGAGTTTATATCTTGAATTACAATTAAAATTGCAAAAGGTAAAGAATTAGGGTATTGGTGGTATTTTAACTCTTCTATAATTTCCCACAGAATCTTGTGCCACATTATTTGTATTGTTTGCATATAACTTATTTTATTAGCTTCACCTGCTCTGCTTTAATACATATTCTAAGAGTTCCTTGCTATTTCTGAGCCCTGACTAGTTTTACCCCACCTGAATCACTATCAGGAGAGTGTGCTCAGGGAATAAATATAAGAAGAAACTGTCACAAAGAATGTTCCACCTTCAGCAGACTCTTCGAGATGCTCTGGACTCACTTTGCATTTATTAATTCTATCTCAACAATGTCTTTTTCCAGAATATTACAGGTATCATTAAAAACATAATACAGATACTAGAAATCAAAACTAAAGCAAAAAGAAATCTGATGGAAACACTCAAGGACTCAATAGAAAGATGAAAGATTTTGATGTAAAGTTATTGGATCAGGCAGATTAACCATGTTTCTTTACAGAGGCTGCCTGCATTTCAGGGATGTTCAGTGGTTAGTTCTGACTTTATTGTTGATAGAATAGTATCACAACCTGCTATGGAAGTTGTCCTGTCCAAGACCGGAAGAAGCTGCAGAAGATCGTGAACACAGCCCAGTGCATCACACAAACCAATCTTCCATCCTTGGACTCACTTTACACTGCATGCTGTCGGAGCAGTGCTGCCAGGATAATCAAGGACACGACTCACCCAGCCAACACACTTTTTGTCCCTCTTCCCTCCGGGAGAAGGTTCAGGAGCTTGAAGATTCGTATGGTCAGATATGGGAACAGCTTCTTTCCAACTGTGATAAGACTGCTGAACGGATCCTGACCTGGATCTGGGCCGTACCTTCCAAATATCTGGACCTGACTTGCAATACCTTACTTTCCCTTTTCTATTTTCTAATTATGATTTATAATTTAGATTTTTATTATATTTACTTCAATTTGTACTCCATGGAGTGCGAAGTGCAGAATCAAATATCGCTGTGATGATTGTATGCTCTAGTATCAATTGTTTGGTGACAATAAAGTAAAGTAAAGTAAAGAACACAATAATCTCCTAGGTAAGTTATATCTGTATTCAAAACTATAGTTGGAATTTATACCTATTTATTCTTTGTGTCAGTATGGGATGCTGTAATGCAGGCACAATATTGAGTTGTTTCTAAATGCAGCTTCTACAGTCGATATCTATGCCATTGCTTCTCACTTTGAGCCTCTTGGTTCTCAGTGGTTCTTTGCCAGAGTAACAAATACAGAGCTGAATGATCTGTTGTTTACATATCTTTGGCAGTCTAGTAAATATATTTTACTACCGCTTCTTAGTCAAGGTTAAGATCAAAAGAGCATATGAAAATAAGAACAAGAATGGCTATTCGGTCTACATTGCTGTACCGCTCAATATGATCATGACTAATCTGGCCCAAGTCTCATCTCATCCTTGCTCCTGTGCTTCTCCATACACCTCAACCCAATTTAATACGGACAAGCGCAAGGCATTGCACCTCGGCAGGACCAACCAGGGTAGGTCTAACACAGTGAAAGGCAGGACACTGAAGTGTGGTAGAACAAGGGGATCTGGGAATAAAGGTTCATAATTCATTGACAGTTTCATCACAGGTATATAGCATCATAAAGAAAGCTTTTGACGCATTGACTTTCATTAATCAAAGTATAGAGTGCAGGAGATAGGATGTTACGTTGAAGTTGAATAAGACATTGGTGAGGCCTAAATTGGAGTATTGTGTGCAGTTTTCAATAGGTCAGTCAGTGCATTTGATGTCAGAGAAATGTCTACAATATACATCCTGAAAGTCTTTTCCTTCACAAACATATACAAAAGCAGAGGAGTGCCCCAAAGAGTGAATGACAGTAAATGTTAGAACCCTAAAGCCCCTCCAGCTATCCCCCCACACATAAGCAGCACCAAAGAAACGACCCCCCTCCCCACCAGCAAAAAAAGCATCAGCACCTCCCACAGAGCACTCAAGCATGAGCAAAGCATCAGTAAAGACACAGACTTGCAGTACCCCAAAGAGTATTCGTTCACCTGGAAATTTGACATTCCACAGACTCCTCTCCCTAATAAGGGAAAAAGAGGTGTCGCCGTTTTGATCACCTACCTACAGGAAAGATGTAAACAAGGTTGAAATAGTGCAGAGAAAATTTACAAGGATGTTGCTGGGTTTGGCAGGCCTGAGTTATAAGGAAAGATTGAATAGGTTGCAACTTTAATCCTTAGACCATAGAAAGTTGACAGGAGATTTGATAGAGTTATACACAATTATAAGGGATATAAATAGGGTAAATGAAAGCAGGCTTTTTCCACTAAGGTAGGGTGGGAATACAACCAGGGTCATGGGATAAGGGTGAAAGATGAAAAGCTTAAGAGGAACTTGAGGGGAGACCTTCACTCAGAGGGTCATGAGAATCTGCAATGAACTGTCAGCGCAAGTGATGCATGCAAGCTCAATTTCAATGCTTAAGTGAATTACATGGATACTACGGGTATGGAGGGCTACGGTCCTACTGCGGGTCAATGGCAGTAAGCAGTTTAAAAATGGTTTTGGAATGGACTATGCGCACTGAAGTGCCTGTTCCTGTGCATACTTTATTATAATTATATATCTCACCAATCTTTCAAAATATATCTTCTCTCTCTTTATGTACCTCCTCTATAATCATCTGGATATCTAATTGGATATGCTATCCATTTGATACCAAACAATTAAGGAAATACTTAGAGATAATTAGGCTGCATTGTTGCCTCAAAAACTCGTGATGCAATGCAAGTTGCCCTAAAAATCAGGGATCTTAAACTTTGGTCCATAGATCTCTTGGTTAATGGTAAGACTCCATGCCATTGAAAAGAGTGGGAACACCTGTCCTAAATCTTCTGCATTCTTGGGAATAAAAGCCTAACCAGTTCATCCTTTCCTTTCACTCAGGTCCTCAGGTCCCGGCTATATCCTTGTACATTTTCTCAGTACTCTTTCTATCTCATTTACATCTTTCCTGTAGGTAGGTAACCCAACTGCACACAATACTCCAAATCAGGCCTCAGCAGTGTCTTACACAATTTCAACATAACATCCCGATTCCTGTACTTAATAAATTGATTTATGAAGGCTAACATTCCATAAGATTTCTTTATGACTCTAACTACCAGTGAAGGCACTTTCAAAGAATTGTTCCCAGATCCCTCTGTACCTTCACACTCCTCAGTGCCTTAGTGCTCACTGTGTAACACCTACCCTGGTTGGTCCTCCTAAAGTGCAACACCTCACACTTGTCTGCATTAAATACCATTTTCCAAATTTCAGCCCATTTTCCAGGTGGTCAAGATCCCATTGCAAGCTTTGATTGTCACTACCCCCCAACCTTGCTGCCATTTGTAAATTTGTTAATCCAGTTACCCACATTATCATGCAGATCTTTGATATAGCTGTCAAACAACAATGAACCCAGCACCAATCCCTCTGGCACATCACTAGTCATAGGCCTCCAGTCAGAGAGGCAGCCATCTACAACTACTCACTGCCTAATTCCGCAACTCTCTAACCTAATTTATGTACAAACTCATCTTGAATCCCAACTAACTGAGCCTACTTGACCAACCTCCCATGTGGAACTTTCTAAAAAGCCTAGCTAATGTCCACATGGACAAAATCGACTGCCTTTCCTTTAGCAACTTTCCTGGTAACATGCTTGAAAAACTAGAAGTTCGCTAGACACAACTTAGCATGCACAAAGCAATGTTGACTATCCCTAATCAATTCTCATTTAACCAGTCCCTTAGCATATCATCCAAAAACTTTCCCATTGTTGATGTTAGGCTCACTGGCTGATAATTTCCTGGCTTATTGTTAGAGCCTTCCTTAAACGATAGAGCAACACTATAGCTGTCCTCTAATCCAGTGGCTTCTCACCTGTAGCGAAGGATGTTTTAAATATCTCTGTTACAGCCCCTGAAATTTCTGCACCAACCTCCCAGAGGGTTCGATGGAACACCTTGTCATTTCCTCCTCTATAATCGGTATGGGATCCATGACTCCACTGCTGCATTTCCTTGCACGTATACAGTCCGGCTCCTGAGTAACTACAAATCACTCCCATCTTTTTCCGCTCCACTCATAAATTACCACTTTGATCTGCCGGAGGACCAACTTTGTCCCTTGTTATCCTTTTGCACTTAATGTAATGTATCCATAGAAATTCTTGTGTGCCAGAGCAATCTTATCTCTTCTTTTTGCCCTCCTGATTTCCTTCTTAAGTGTTTTCTTTTATTTCTCATACTCTTCAAGTACCTCATTTGTTCCGATCCACCTGTACCTACTATGACCTCTTCCATTTTCTTAACCAGGGCCTCAAATATCAAAATTCTTACAAATATCATTTGTCTCTGTTGACTTTGACATTTTTCTTCTGTTAGAAATCATGATCTAAATTGTCTATTGATTATATTGACTAAAATATTCCCATGTTTAAAGTTATCTGCAAGAGATTTGGGGTCTATAAGATTTGGTCATTGTTCAGATATCCATAATAAATTTAATTAATCTTTTGTCCTTGAGCCAAACACTGCAAACATGCCTTTCATATGAATTATTCTTTAAGTAATAAAACATTCCTCATGTGTATTTATTAATATCTCTTGATTACAATCAATCATTTCCTCCAAAGGCAAGGGCCTCATCTGTGTTCCATCTCTGTATCTAAAGGATGTAACACACTTGATAGTTTAACCTCTACATCTGTTGGTCAAACGTCAAAACGTTCATCAGATATTTTTTCAGCAGAATGTTTTTTTAAATTTCCTTGTTATGAAAGCTTTAAATCCTGTAGCCCGATTTTATCACAACTTCTTCAAGAGCATGTGATGAGATAATGATATATTGTGGCGGCCCATTTCCTGGCACATCCGAACCAGCTCACAATTAGATAGCCTACGGGGGTTTGCGAGCACAGGGCTTTGGAGCCTCTGCGCCACGGGGGGCAGGTTGAGAGAGGCTTAAAAGTGAGGCTGAGGATTTTGAATAAAGTTTTTTCCTTCGACTGCAGTTACCGACTCCGTGTCATAATTTTAGCGCTGCATGTAGCACACCGCTACAATTGGTGACCCCGATGGTCCAAATGATTTTTGGACCAGAAATGACCAACGGCGCCTCTGTTCATGCGGTTTCGTTGAAACTGCCAGGTTTCTGGACACAGCGACCGAACCTATGGTTCCAGCAAGCCGAAGCCCAATTCCACGTTCGCCAGATCACGTCAGAAGACATCCGCTACTACTACATGGTGAGCTCCCTCGACCAGGACACAGCGGCCCAGGTCGCGGAGTTCGTACAGACACCCCCGGCAGACGGCAAGTACACGGAATTCAAAGCCCTGCTCCTCAGGACTTTTGGACTCTCACGGCACGAGCGGGCTGCCCGTTTACTGCACCACCTGGATGGCTTGGGCGACAGACCTCCTTCGGCTTTAATGAATGAGATGTTGTCTCTGGCCGACGGACACACACCCTGCCTTATGTTTGAGCAGGCGTTCCTGGAGCAGCTGCCCGAGGACATACGCCTGCTGCTGTCCGACGCGGATTTCAGTGACCCCCGGAAGGTGGCAGCCCGGGCAGACTTGCTGTGGAACGCCAAAAAGGTGAGCGGGGCGTCCATCGCACAGATCTCCCAGCCACGCTCCCAGCAGCAAACCAGTCCAGGCCCGGCCGCAGAGCCCGCCAACCCCAGGGGCAGGGGTGGGGGGCCCAACGAACAATGGTGCTTCTACCACCAGCGGTGGGGCGCAGAAGCCCACCATTGTCGCCCGCCCTGCAAGTTCCCGGGAAAGGCCAGGGCCAGCCGCCGCTGATGGCTACGGCGGCTGGCCATCGGGATAGCCTCCTGTATGTGTGGGACAGAAGGTCGGGACGCCGGTTTTTGGTCAACACTGGTGCCGAGATCAGCGTTTTACCTCCGACGAGTTACAACATCCGCAGCAGGGCACCGGGGCCCCCCCGAGGGCCGTGAACGGCAGCACAGGAAGGACCTATGGCACCCGTCAGGTGCAGCTACAATTCGGCTCCAGCCAGTTTACGTGGGACTTTACACTGGCCGCCGTAGCCCAACCGCTTCTGGGTGTGGATTTTTTGCGGGCTCACAGCCTACTGGTTGACCTGCCCAGGAAGAGACTGGTACACGCCGAGACCTTTCAGACGTTCTCCCTGGGTGCAGCCCAGTTGCCTGCCCCTCACCTCGGCTCCATCACACTGTCCGACAATGACTTCACCAGGGTCCTGGCGGATTTCCCATCGGTTCTGCCCCCGCAGTTCACAGCGGCCATGCCCCGACACAGCATACAGCACCACATCCCAACCCAGGGACCACCCCCTCCATGCCCGCGCTCGGCGGCTTCCCCCGGACAAGCTCTGACTGGCGAAGGAGGAGTTCCAGAGGATAGAGGAATTGGGGATCATCCGGCGGTCCAACAGCCCATGGGCCTCCCCCCTGCACATGGTGCCCAAAGCGACGGGAGGCTGGAGACCGTGCGGCGACTACCGCAGGCTGAACGAGGCTACTACACCGGACCGCTACCCTGTGCCGCATATTCAGGACTTTGCAGCAAACCTGCACGGATCTTCTCCAAGCTGGACCTCGTCCGAGGGTACCATCAAATCCCGATGCATCCTGCCGACGTCCCCAAAACGGCTCTCATCACCCCGTTTGACCTTTTCGAGTTCCTCCGCATGCCATTCGGCCTGAAGAATGCCACACAGACGTTCCAACGGTTAATGGACGCGGTGGGACGGGACCTGGACTTCGCGTTCATCTATTTGGACGACATCCTCATAGCCAGCGGCAGTCGTCAGGAGCATCTGTCCCACCTCCGTCAACTCTGCGCCCAACTGAGTGAGTACGGTCTTACAATCAACCCCGCCAAATGCCAGTTCGGACTCGATACCATTGACTTCCTGGGCCGCAGGATTACTAAAGACGGGGCAACCCCTCTGCCCGCTAAGGTAGATGCGGTCCGCCACTTCCCCCGACCCACCACGATCAAAGGCCTTCAGGTATTCGTAGGTATGGTCAATTTCTACCACCGCTTCCTCCCTTCAGCTGCCCGGATCATGCACCCCCTGTTCGCCCTGATGTCAGGTCCGAGCAAGGACATTATCTGGGACGAGGAGTCCGCCGCCGCTTTCGTTCAAACGAAGGAAGCTTTGGCTGACGCCGCAATGCTAGTACATCCCAGAATGGACGCCCCTACTGCCCTCACAGTGGACGCATCTAACACGGCAGTCGGTGGGGTGCTGGAGCAACTCATCACAGGTCGCTGGCAACCCCTGGCGTTTTTCAGCAAACACCTGCGGCCACCCGAGCTCAAGTACAGTGCTTTCGACCGGGAAATGTTGGCGCTCTACCTGGCAATCCGGCATTTCAGGTACTTCCTAGAAGGTCGGCCCTTCACCGCGTTCACGGACCACAAACCGCTTACCTTTGCGTTTACAAAAGCGTCCGACCCCTGGCCGTCCCACCAGCAACGCCACCTGTTCTACATCTCTGAATACATGACGGATGTCCGGCACGTCTCGGGTAAGGACAATGTCATGGTGGATGCGCTCTCTCACCCTACCGTTCATGCCCTTTCCCAAGGGGTAGACTTTGAGGCACTGGCAGAGGCACAGCAGGCAGACGAGGAGATTCCGAGTTACAGAACCACAGTCTCTGGTTTGCAGCTCCAGGACCTCCCCGTAGGCCCGGGTGAGTGGACCCTACTCTTCTGGCGCCGTGTTTTCGACTCCATTCACAACTTGGTGCATCCCTCCATCCGGACGACTGTCCGGATGGTTTCCAGCAGGTTCGTTTGGCACGGACTCTACAAACAGGTCAGTGAATGGGCCAAAACATGCACGCGCTGCCAGACGGCCAAGGCCAGACACCAAAGCCCCACCGCAGCAGTTCCATCCCGCCCACCGGCGTTTCGACCACATTCATGTGGATATCGTCGGCCCCCTGCCAGTGTCGCGCAGAGCGCGGCACCTCCTGACTATCGTGGACCGGTTCACAAGATGGCCAGAGGCAATCCCGCTCACCAACACCACCTCCGAATCTTGCGCCCGGGCACTGCTCGCCACCTGGGTGTCCCGCTTTGGCGTACTGGCCCACATTACCTCTGACAGAGGCGCCCAGTTCACCTCCAGCCTGTGGTCAGCTATGGCCAGCCTTTTGGGGACTCAGCTGCACCACACAACTGCCTACCACCCACAGTCGAACGGGCTAGTGGAGCGTTTCCACCGTCACCTGAAGTCAGCCCTCATGGCCCGCCTGCGAGGAGCCAACTGGGCGGACGAGCTTCCCTGGGTCCTACTCGGCATCCGCACAACGCCCAAGGATGACCTGCACGCCTCGTCGGCTGAGTTGGTATACGGCACGCCCCTGGTCGTCCCCGGGGAGTTCCTACCAGCCCCACGGGGGCAAGAGGAAGATCCCGCAGCAGTCCTGGGCAGACTACGTGAGAAGCTCAGTAACCTGGCCTCCATACCCACTTCACAGCATGGGCGGAACCCGACCTGCGTACCCAAAGACCTGCAGAACTGTAAGTTTGTGTTTGTACAAAGGGGCGGGCATCGGCCACCGCTGCAGCGGCCATACGAGAGGCCGTTTATGGTGCTCCGGAACAACGGGTCCACGTTCGTGCTGGACGTTGGGGGGAAAGAGGAGGTTTTCACGGTGGACCGCCTCAAACCGGCTCATGTGGACCTGGCGCAACCGGCCGAGTTTCCGGCACCACGGTGCAGAGGCCGACCTCCCAAGCAGGTTCCGGCCCAGACTGTGGACATTGGGGGGTGTATCGCCAGTTCTGGGGGGGAGGGGGGTTATGTGGTGACCCATTTCCTGGCACATCCGAACCGGCTCACAATTAGATAGCCTACGGGGGTTTGCGGGCACAGAGCTTTGGAGCCTCTGCGCCATGGGGGGCAGGTTGAGAGAGGCTTAAAAGTGAGGCTGAGGATTTCGAATAAAGTTTTTTCCTTCGACTGCAGTTACCGACTCCGTGTCATAATTTTAGCGCTGCATGTAGCACACCGCTACAATATATTTATTTCCAAATATCCACTGATTCAATGGAGAGAAAATTGGATCGAATGTAAACAGGATTAAAACCTAAAACCAACCCATTTCCAACCATGAGTGATTGAAATCAAAAGATTCTCATCAGTCTTGGCTTTGGTGATAGGAAAATATTGTTCATACATTTGGCCAGCAGTTCAGAAGATTGTAGAAGATTTTGTTCAAAACATCTTCTCCCTTTTTACAGTACACAGAATTTGTATGCAGATTCCAGTAATTATGATGCAATCATATCTTCTTTGAAATTTCTGCCACAAATATCTGACAGACAGCGCATGATTAAGGTTCAAAGGTCCAATTTAATGTCAGAGAAATGTATACAATATACATACTGAAATACTTTTTCTTCGCAAACATCCATGAAAACAGAGAAGTACCCCAAAGAATGAACGACAGTAAATGTAAGAACCCCAAAATCACCCCTCCCGCTCCTCTCCCTCTTGCGTGTAAGTGGCAGTGTGCAACAATCCCCCTCCCCCCAAATGCAAAAAAAAGCAAGCATTGGCACCGCCACTGAGCACTCAAGCCTGAGCAAAGCAATAGCAAAGGCACAGTCTTGCAGTTACCCCAAACACTTCGCATTACACCCGGCATTTGACATACCACAGATTCTCTCTCTCCCTAATAAGGGAGAAGAAGGTGTCTCCATTTTCCCAGCAAGCGGGAGACACAACAAACAACTTGTTGGTTTATGATGTTAAAAGCCCGTTATGTCTCTTTTTTCAAGCTCTGTGCTTGAAGATCACAAAGATTCCAGTCCTTCGGGCCCACAGTAGATATCCTGATTCCACCGACAACACACGCGTCTCCTGCCATGACACCGGCCCTCAATCCACCCACCTCCAGAACCCCGAGATCTTAGGCTTCCGAATTCGAGCCGGACTCTCAGGATGAACCCTTGGCTTGCCGAACAATGGCTAGTTCTGAAACCCCGAGAACGGGTCCCATTACTGCAAAGAACCAAAGTTAGTGTGTAACTCCATGTCAGTGTCTTCAAAAGAACCTTTGAAAAGAAAAAATAAAGATATTAAAGATGGATGTAGAGCTATTTCCAAAGATGCAAGCAAAGGAGTCATCATTTAGCGCCATCTTAACTTCATTCTGCCTCCTCGATTAACAGGAGTGCTCTCAATGAAAATTTAAAATTCAGAGTAAATGTATTATCAAGCTATGTGTATGCCACCGTATATCACCCTGGGATTCATTTTCTTGCATGTGCTCACTGTAGAACAAAGGAATACAATAGAGTCAATAAAAAACTACACACAAGAGATTAACAAGAAACCAATGTGCGAAAGTAGACAAGCTACATAAATACAAATAATAATAATAATAATAATAATAAATAAATAATACTGACAACATGAGTTCCAGAAAGAACTCATGTTCTTTCATTTCTCCTAGGTTGTCTCCAGTCATCAGTTCAGTGTTGTGGTGAGTGAAGTTCAGAATCACAATCAGGTTTAATATTATTGGCATATGTCATGAATTTATTTTGTTATGTGGCAACAGTATATGGCAATACATAGTCATAAAACCTGTCAATTACTGTAAGAAGTATATTAAAATGTTACAATAAATGAGTAGTGCAAAGAGAGAGGAAAAGTAGTGACATGCTGTTCATGGTTCCATATCTATTCAGATATCAGATAGCAGAGGGGAAGAAGCTGTTTTTGAATTGTTGAGTGTGTGCTTTCAGGCTCCTGTACCTCCTCCCTGATGGTAGCAATGAGAAGAGGGCATGTCCTGGGTGATGGATGCTGCCTTTTTTGAGGCAAAATTCACCAAAGATGTCCTGGATGCTGGGGAAGCCAGTGGCTTTAATAAATCTAATTGCATTTACAACTTTCTGCAGCTTTTTTCCATCATGTGCAGTGTCCTGTCCCCATTCCAGATGGTAGTCCACACTGATACTGGAGCTTGATAGTTGAAGGACATTAACTTTTCCTGAATGTGTTGGTACAGGACCTAAGGCTCCTCTACCTCCTTCCCGATGGTAGAAGTAGGAAAAGAGCATGGTCTGGATGTTGGGGGGTCCTTCATGATGGCATCCACTGACTTGATGATACGAGGGGTGATTGATAAGTTTGTGGCCTAAGGTAGACAGAGTCAATTTTAGAAAACCTAGCACTTTTATTTTTCTTATATTTACACACTTAGTCCAGCAGCCATGGAACATATGGATCACTGCTTTGTAGAAAATGGCATCTTGGACCTCCACAAGTGGTTCACAGCATGGGGTGATTGATAAGTTCATGGCTGAAAGTAGAAGGAGATGAGGTTATTAACTTCAGACTTTCTGCACTTTCACTCAAAGAGTTGAACTGCATGTGCATGTAATGAGAGCTGTATAACTCATCCCCTTTTACCTTAGGCCACAAACTTATCAATCACCCCTGCTGTGGGCCACCTGGTGGTCCAAGATGCTCTTGTTACCTGCACGTGCAGTTCAACTCTTTGACTGAAAATGCAGCAAGTTTGAAGTTAATAATTCATCTCCTTCTACCTTAGGCCACAAACTTATCAATCACCCCTGCTGTGCACCACTTCTACAAAGAAGGGATCCGTATGCTCCACGACCGCTGGACTTAAGTGTGTACATGTAGGAGGGGACTATGTTGAAAAATAAAAGTGCTAGTTTTTTTCTAAAATTGACTCCTTCTACCTTGGGCCACGAACTTACCAATCACCCATCCTAAATCTGTTGACTAAGGATACATTTAATACATCCATCATAACATGTCTGATCTCAAACATTCACTACATAAATTAAATGGAAAGAAACCCATGCAAAAGCGACACTGGTTTAGAGTCACAGGTGTATTTTATCTCTATTGTTTTTATTTCAGGGTTGGAAGAAGTTGACGTTCATGGCAGCTCTCACAGCCAAGTTCCATTTTAATTGGAATGGATTCTTTGATTTTGTTTCTGGAACACTTGGTGATGTTCTTCTATAAAACCAAATGGTTTATTAATTTACCTCTTACTTGAAACAAAAAAAACCAAGAAAACTGGCTTTTAAGTCTGTCATTGAAGAAATTTAGATGTGCTTTTTCATATAGCTGTTAGAAGTTATGATGAATTGTTTCAGCATGCTAACTACGGTGGGAGTACAAGGCTCTAGGCCTATCCCTCTGCAGACCAATATAAATGGAAATGGAATTATTTTTTAATTAGGGAACAAGCCTCTGAAAAAAAAAGAATGACAATGGCTGACTAAAATATTTGCTGAGCTTATTAATTTTGTGTTTCTTGCCAAATGTTAGATGTCTTACACTGCAGTCCAAGTAAAAAGAGAAGATATTTCTGAGAAAGCATTTATAATTGCAGTGAACAGCATCACTTTCTCAATTATAACCATGATTTTAAAATCATTCTGTGAAACAAACTTTAACTATATCTTGGAAATAAACTCTAGGCATTACCTCATCAAAAGTAAAGAAGGAAGATAACATGGAAGTGCTATTTACAGAGAATTGCAATATTATGGCAAAGATAGATGAGCCAAAGCACTATTTCACAAAGTAATGGTTTGGAGCATTTCAGAATGAAAGACACAGACTAAATTTGAGTAATTTTATCATGGCCTGGTATGATAGTACAGTGATTTTTAAAGTTATGAAGCATTAGGGGCAGAGTTGATAAAACTGGCTGTAAGTAATTTTGCCTTTCGAGCAATATTGGATTGTATGAAATGAGAATGGAAGCAATCAATAATGAGCAACTAATGTATTAAATTAGGCTGTTTATTCCAAACGTGGGTTACAGTCTGTAGAATACTGGCAGCTAGCCTTGTCCAGGGTTTTCTGCCACGTTGAGGACAACTCAAAGCTCTTGTGTTCTAAATTGGCTTCAGTCATGTATGATGACAGCAACAACTGCCTGGAGCCTCCAACTCTGGTCTTGCAGCAAGTGTTCATGTTGGAACAAAGAGTCCTGCTCTAAATGAATGAGGCAACCATCCAAAGTTCTGTCTGATATATGGGAGCTTTATTTCAGGCACACTTCAAAGTTCCCAACATAAAAATTACCTCCTGTTTCCAGAGTTTTAAAAAGTGACATCTCAATGTAGATGTCATTACTGACATCTGCTTTTACTGAGAGGTGGTTTCTGAGATATGAGAGGTGGTCCACATATTCCAGGGTCTTGCTGTAGTCTCCCTTGAAGGTGATGTGTATTAAGAACTGGATGAAAGCGGACCCTTGCTTTGGAAATATTGTGCATGAGGCATATTCACCTGAACACATTGGAGCTCAGACTGTGGATGTGCACATTCAAAAACATGATCTTCACATAGCAGCCTTGATGACAGGGGTTGCAGTGACCTTACCTCCGAAGTGGAGAGCACAAGTTTGGAACAGTGTCCCACTTGCCTTTTGGGATAGCACCAATCTAGTGGGAAATATTGTTGTTATTCCTCTCCATACCTCATAGGACATCAGGAGCCAACCTTGCTGTTTCTTCAGCATTTTTTTTTGCTTCTCTTGAGGCCAATTTGCTAGCTTGATGCTCAACCCAGTGCGGAAAGAATGCAGGAGCCAGCTGGCTTCGAACCTTTTGCCTTGAAGTCCAGTGTGGATGCCACTACAACACCGGCCAGCTTTTGAGGGAAACTTATTGGTGGTGAAATATAATCTGAAAACTTCTTCTCAAAATCATTATTTTGAGACTATGACCTTGGGTTCACGATATTCCAGTTAGGAGAAATTGAAATTGTTATCTACCCTATAAAGTCACTTCATAAGTATGTTTGTTTAGATGATGTCACCATTCACTCTTCTAAATGAAGCAGAGAACAGTCACAGTCTACTTAATCACTTTTCATATGACAAACCTACCTTCTTAGAAATCAACGTAGTAAACCTTTGTTGTGGTCCGTCAAGTGCAGGTGCATCTTCCTAACACAGTGCTATTTCTGTATTCTTTTCACATTCTCCCAAAGACTGCATAAGTTTTCTCTGCATGCTTCAATTTCCTCCCACATTCTAAAATTATGGCAGTTGATAGATTTATTGGTAAATTGCCCTGGTGCGTGGGTCAGTGGCAGAAAAGAGATAGGGGAACCAAGAGGAGAGACAAGATGAGAGTAAGGTTAGTGTAGTCAGACACTTGATGAATAGCAGCGCATTGGGCTTGAGGCCTGTTTTAATGCTCCAAGATTCTGTGACAACATTTCTGATGCTGTCTCACAAGCACTTCATAC
Organism: Hypanus sabinus; assembly: GCF_030144855.1. Classification (NCBI taxonomy): domain Eukaryota; kingdom Metazoa; phylum Chordata; class Chondrichthyes; order Myliobatiformes; family Dasyatidae; genus Hypanus; species Hypanus sabinus. Next base: position 126,668,911 of record NC_082710.1, on the reverse strand, counting down.
AATGGAACAAAACAATTCCAGTTCTGTACTGAGACACTCGTGCAATAAAGATAAATAAATCATTTCTTTTATAAACTGCGTGCTGGCTCTATATGTTACTTTTCAGTGACTGGTGAACAGGGGCATCCAGATGCCTCTGAACACCATCCCCTTAAGTCTTTTTTTTTAAAGTGCTCTGTTTCTTCTTTCTCAAGCACATTATGTTCCATTTGCTAACTCTTTGCCCATTCACTTAACCTGTCAATATTCCCTTGAAGGCCTCCCAAAGACCAACCCTACGTCCCCAATATGCAAGGTAGAAAGAGGTAAGTCTGGCCAACAGGGTTGTAGTGAAGCTGTAGAGGTCAATCCTTTGTACAGTGGATTACAGAAACATTTATGAACTCCAACTCTACCATTGACCTTGGTGGTGAGAGGTCACTGACAGCTTATGCTCGATTGCGAACTAAGGGCCCAAGGAGAAGAATGCCCTTGAAGTGTCTCTGCATCCTCCCCACAATTCACTTTGTCACTCCGATCAGTAATATATATGATCTATTTGTCCATGTGATTAATACTGATGCGAACAGCTAGCTTTACTGAAGTCAACCAAGGCTTTTCTGTGGTTATCAAAGAATATGTATAGCATTTGATGCCGCTTTGTGAATTTCTCATGGAGTTGATGCCTAGTGTCGACTGATTTTCTAATGAATAGACAATGTTTACACTATGATTCAGCAACCACCATGAAGGATGTTGGCAAAGACTTTTCCCACAACAGACAGGATGGGAAACTCCTCTGCATTTAGCCCCATCAAATTCCTGTCCCTTATTGAAGATAGTCATGATTGCAACATCATTGAGATCTCATGGCGTATTTGCTTCTTCTCAGTCATGTTGAAACAGGCTGTGAACTTGTGACTGAAGCTCCTCTCTGTGAAGCTTTAGTGCTTCAACAGGTACATTCTCTACCTCCTTCAAAAGCTTCTGAACTATTATTTTAAACTTGTCTGTCAAAGGAGGTAGTGAGTCTGAAATAAAGACAAGGACACTTGCGTTAAGAATAATGTTATGTTTCTTTGAAATATTCCTTTCAGGTGTTAAATACTTCTCTGCTCTTGACAAGCTTTCAGCTTGCCTTGGCTCTCAGGGATTCAATCAGTAGATGTTGGAAATGTAGATGTTCATTGAGAGTGTTGAAGGATCCATACATCTCATGGTTGTCAGAAAGGTGCTGACGATCATTGGCATTTTGTTCAATTGATCCTTGAGAAGGAAGATTTGTATTAATATAGAGTTACTCACAGGCTGATTAGTTCCAAAGTGAAGTATATCATAAATTGTGATCAGTGCAGGGACAGGACCTTTGATCATAGCAAGAAAGAAGATGCATCTAAATAGTAATTTTAGATGTTTGAATTTCTCTATTTTTTTCTTCCATTGAATAATTCACAATTTACTTAACTGATCTAATCCATGAAATTTTGTAGCGGGCTGAATCTCAATCAAGATGCAAATCAAAAGATGCATTGATAAGATGCTGTCATGGAATTTTTATTGTCCTGTCTAGTACATTTATAGTCAGCAATTATCTCAATGTTTTCCTTCTACAGAATTTATGGATATTAATAAGATTCACAAGTCAAAGTTTAGCAATATTTACGTGGTTATCACTGTAAGTAAGAACTCTCAAGTTCTATACAAAAAGACTTCAGTAACAGATTAAAGGTGATAGAGAGATGAAGACACATCTGTTATTGCACAGCACATACACATTATTTTGGTGATATTGGTAAAACTAGATTACAGTTACTTTGGAAGTTACACTGAACATGGGTGATTGGAAAGGTGCAAATACCACATGTCGCACAATTCGCCAAATTAATAAGCGTAAACCTAACCTTGTGCCCATTACTCAAAAAATGGAAATATTGGAAACACAGTAGGTAATGATTTTGACTGAGACAGAAATTGACAAGATCTGTTAAAAGAGGAGTTGAAAAACAAACTTGTTCTCAAGTCAAAATGCATTGCGTGCCTTTTCAGTCTCATCTGATATTTTCTCATATATTTCTATTTCTCGTTTGCTTATTATATAAAGGAAGCCATATGGCCAATTGATATGATGTTAAGTCTCAACATTCTCATCATTTCTGTGTCCCCTCTTTTCCCCTATATTTTCTATCAACTCCCCATTCACAATTTTCTTACCATCAGCCTGCACTAGGGTAAATTAACAGTTCAGAGATTCCCAGAGTAATCAATGAGTTCCATTTTAACAAACATCCGTGTGTCAATTTTGTCTATAGTTCGGAAAATCCACAGAAGTCACTCACAATATGATTGCCATGGCTCCATAGTAATGTACTGAATGGCATCAAAAGAACACAAGACTGATAGAAAGAACAATTACTAATAGTGGGGAGGGAAAAATCTAGTTCTGTTGTTCATATGAACAAGCATACTGTCAGTATGCTCATCAGAATTATGGATTTAATAAAGGTTTGGGAGTTCATTCATATGTTCAGATATACAGTATATAAGCAGTGCATTTTAACATGGAAACTACCTGTATCCACATCTCGGATGTCCCCTTTCTTTAAGAATCGTGGTTTCCCTTCTGCCGTCATCAATGATGCCATCAACCGCATCTCCTCCATTTCCCGCACTTTGGACCTCACCCCATCCTCCCGTCACCACAACAGGGACCGTGTTCCCGTTGTCCTCGCCTACCACCCCACTGGGCTCTGGATCCAGCATATTATCCTACGCAACTTCTTCCACCTTCAACACGACCCCACCACTAAGCACAATTTTTCTTCTCTACCCCTCTCCGCTTTCCACAGGGAGGATTCCCTCCGCGACTCCCTGGTCCACATGTCTCTCCCCATGGATCTCCTACCTGGCACTTATCCCTGCAAGTGTAATTGCTACACTTGTCCCTACACCTCCTCTCTTACCACCATTCAGGGCCCCAAACACTCCTTCCAGGTGAGGCAACACTTCACTTATGAGTCTGTTGGGGTAATCTATTGCATCTGGTGCTCCCGGTGCGGCCTCCTCTACATCAGCGAGACCCGATGCAGATTGGGGGACCGCTTCGTCGAGCACCTATGCCCCGTCCGCCACAACAGACAGGATCTCCCGGTTGCCACCCACTTCAACTCTGCTTCACATTCCCATTTGGATATACCCATACATGGCCTCCTCTACTGTTATGATGAGGCCAAACTCAGGTTGGAGGAGCAACACCTCATATACCGTCCGGGTAGTCTCAGCCCCTTGGCATGAACATTGAATTCTCCAACTTCCAGTAATTCCCTCCCTTCCCCCATCCCAGTTTCACTCTGCCTCCTCCTCCAGCTGCCTATCACCTCTTTCATGATTCTGCCTCCTTCTACTACCCACAGTGCTTATCCCTTACATTCCTTCTTCACCTTTCCTGCCTATCCCCTCCTTGTTTTCCCTCCCCCACCCCTTGATCTTTCCTCTGATAGGTTTTTAACCTGACATCCACCAGCCTTCTCCTTCCCACCCTCCCCCCATCTTCTTTATAAGGCCCCTGCCCCCTCCCTCTTCAGTCCTGATGAAGGGTCTCAGTCTGAAACATTGCGCGTTTCCACGGATGCTGCCCAACCTGCTGAGTTCCTCCAGCTTGTTTGTAAGTGTTGCTTTGACCACAGCATCTGCAGTGTAATTTGTATTTACCTGTATCCAATCTACCTATAACAAAGACAACAATACACATTTGGGTATTAAAAAATTATACTTATGCATTTATTCTGTTTGGAATTTATTCTCTGCTCCTTGGTATTTGTCTGCTGTGGTACACTTCTGAAGTTTAACTCCATTTAAAACTTAATTTCAAGTAGTGGGGTAAAATATACAGCTGTTGTGATAGATGAGTTTTTTCCCTCAGGTGATAGGAGATACATCTTATATTTACATTAACAACTGCAGGTACTTTAGGTCTACCCCATCAGCTCACAGGGAGAGGAGCTGAAGGAGCTGGAGGAGCTGGAATTGGTGTGGACTGTGCTACTGCCTGCTACAGGAAGCCTCCACATCAGTGCACAAGGGCAGAGTGCAATCTAATTGCAAGTGACAGTCCTGAATGCATCTCTTGTGATTGCAAGACCCTCTCGGACATATGTAACATTAAAAGAAAGCAAGTCTGTTTCCCTTGTTTATTGAAGGAACAGACGGTGGGGAAGCAGTGTGGCCTCATGTTGTATTGAGGGCTCGGCCTCAAGCGTGGGCCTGTTTGACTGCACAAAGACTTTTCATCGTACAGAAGTATTTATATGATATCACAAACCTAATCTAGAATAAAGCTCACTGAGGTTCATAATTCAGAGTGTGTACTTGGCAGAAACCACATTTCTTTCTGTTACGTCTGCAGTAGCGGTCTGCTTTACAAAGGGTGTTGCAGTGTGGGACATGCAGGCGTGCATTTGAGCAAATGGCTCAGCAGAGGCAGGTTTGCTGCAAACTGCTATGAAATGGGCGGGAGGAACGGAGGATGGCAACACGGCTCAGAACTGAGCTGCTTGGTGAGTCCTGACATGTTAAACTGGGTGATCTGTGATTGCAGAGCGTGTGCTCCACTATTGACCTAGAGTTTGAAAAAGCTGAAACGCTGGAGTTGTAACTTCTGTTCCACGTAAGGAACTTGCCAGTGTGTTGGAAGTTTATCACACATCTTGACCTTCACCACTGTCTTGCTGAGATGCCTTCTATACATTTACAAGCCTGAAATTTGTCTTCCCACCAATATTGATATTCGTTTATTGAAATAAATTGATATTGCTCTGTGCCCAGTTATGCTCCCATTCACTGGAAACCCTCAAGTCCAGTGCCAAGGTCTGAATGGGAATTCCATCGCAAATAAAATGTCCCTAATGGCTGACAATGATGAGGATGCAACTCTTCCATCCATGAAGCATATCCAGTTTTAATTTGTCACCTTTAGTTTTAATGGTATTGCAATAGGAAGACAATGGGGTTGGCTCTGTGCTGAGACAGATAGAACTGATTGGGACCAGTTCAAATCCTTAAAAGCAAGTTGCTGACTCCAATGAGCTATAGAAATCCCATGCTTAGATACTACATAACAACTATCCCGTAAACTCTGGGAAGGGCAGCTAGCCATGGCACATTTCAAGAGAAAGCAGAAATGCATCTTCCCACACACTTTACTGAGCATTGAAGTTTGGCATTGTAAATCATTTACTTGGCTCATTGCTTTCACTGAATATGTATGAAATAATATAAAACCACAATAAATTTGGGAATGAGTGACTCCTCTGTTGACATCAGATTTTAATACAGAAAGTTTATTCTGAAGGTAAACCTCAGATCCCTTGTGGATTTTTCTATCTGAAGTCATTAAATCTCTGTCATTAAAATAGTTCTTTCACATACACACACACACACACACACACACACACACACACACACACACACACACACACACACACACACACACACACACACACACACACACACACACACACACACACACACACACACACACACACACACACACACCCCTTTACAGTACCAGCAACCCAGGTTCAATTCCTGACGGAGTCTTTAAGAAGCTTGTATGTTCTCCCAATGACTGTGGGGGTTTCCTCCCAGTTCTCCAGTTTCCTCTCATAGTCCAAAGACATGCCTGTTGATCGGTTAATTGGTCATTGTAAATTGTCCCAAGATTAGATTAGGTTTAACTCAGGGGTTGTTGGGCAGTGCACCTTGAAGGGCTGGAAAGGCCAACTCTGTGCTTTATCTCAATAAATTAAAAATTAATAAATATATATCTTGAAATAAATAAAATATTACATTAAGAAAATACTTCATGTGTTCCCTGCTTGGGCTCATTTACAGACCTAGAAAGCTTTTCCAAATCAGAAGGGTTTTTGATGTGCTGGTTTTCACCGAAAGCATGCAGACTGAAGAATCACTGTCAATGTTTCAGGAAGTCCTAGATTCCTATAAGATCATCTGCCAAGTCCAGGACTTAAGACTGCATCAAATGACACAAGAGTGAGTCCAATGAGATTAATGCTTGGAGTTTCCCTGTTTGGATTCGGGTTTTGTTGGGACTCTGTATTTGGATCTGTTTCATGTCTGAGTATAGAGGCTTTACCCAACATATCCAGTAAATTCTCTCTAACAAGGAGAGTGACATCTTAAATTTCGGTTTCTCTGTAATATAGATACATCCTTGTGAAACTATGGGGAGAGCAGGTGATGCAACCTAATTTTAACACTTCCTAATTGATATTGAAATCACAAAGGAACTTTAATCTCAATAATACACTTGTTATAATCAACCATAGTTCAATTTGTTTCCCCAGTGATGCTCTGCAGAGCTTAGTACACGTATATGAATCTCAGTGATAGCATTTTGTATTTATACTTTATCAAATCTATTTATAATTTCAAATTAATTCTGACATTTGTTGCTAAACAGAAGTGTAAGACCTATCTCTGCATTGCTGTGAAGATAAACCTTTCGGTTTAAAATAGTGTTGGAGATGTCCAGAGACTACTTATCGGTGGCAAAACACAAAACAAAGAAAACAATTAAACACCTTTTAATAACACCTTATTAATAACAATCACTGCTAACAAGGCAGTGGCATGCAGAGGTGAGCCTACTGAGTGGAGGCAGGAGGAGGAGGGGATTAAGGGGAGGCAAAGCGGAGGCGGCTGCAAGGAAAATCCAGAAGTCTGATCAATTTAAGCACCAGACTGAATTGAAAAGGTCAAGTATGGGCTGTGATGGCAGGATCAAGGCCTCAGAGGTGTTTGAGAGTGAGGAATGACCCAATGTTCGGATGATTTAAGTGCTGGACTAGACTGAAGAAGTCAGGGTGTTGGTACCGAGGGGTTAGAGACAGGCCGGTTCAGCCTGGTTCTGCTCTGTGACATTTCCACAGCTCTGCATTGAACTGAGGCAGTGTCCTGCTCTGGCTGCAGTGATACCCAGCTTCGCGTCTGTGGTCAAGTGACATTAACGTGGCTCTGTGATAAACCAAAACTGTGGCCTGCTCCGGCTGTGCAGATGCCTGCCTTCACGTCTTTTGATAAATTTCAGTTCATCTTCCGGTAAGATGTCGACGTGTTTGAACACAGCGGCCACTCAGGAGCACTTTTCTTTCTGAAACGTGTATTTTATGATTGTAAGACTATACTCCACTCCACGATCATGACAGGTCAACTGCATTAGTGATGGGTTTGTTTCTCGGAGCCACTGGCCTGAGTGTCGACGGAGTCAGTGGAGGAGTTGGAGTAGGAGAAGCCGCTGGGTCGTCAGTGCTTGGCCAGGTGAAAGAGAGCCTGGTGCCTGGCCAAGAGAAGAAGCTGGCGGGGTGCCAGGAGAAGGAGAAACCAGTGGGGGGGCAGGGAAAGGAGAAGCTGGTGTATGGGCTGGGAGAAGGTTTGGAGGAGCTGACCTGGGTACAGACAGTGCTGCTACTGGTTACTCAACGACATCGGATTTGGTGCATGAACGCAGCGCGCAGTGTAACCGTGAGTGACTATCTTGGATGTTTCTCTTGCGATTGCAAGACCCTGTTGGATGTTGATAACGTGAGATGCAGCAGGCCTGTTTCCCTTGTTTGAGGAGAGCAACAACGTCGCCTTGAGTGCAGAGAGGACAAGGCCTCTAGTGGGCCGGTCATCCAGGTGAGACGACACCGGAGACGGTGTACTGTAGTGTGGACTCTGTGCCCGGTTCTGAGCTGGCCTTGTGCTGACCCACTTCCTGCGCAGGCGAACTGGCTCACAAATAGCCAGCGCGCGGGGAGAGACTTTGGTAATGCACCTCTGATGTCATTTCCGCCCGGAGAGGGTGGGCGCTAGGGATTGAAATACCAGCGCTGCGAAGTCTGAATAAACTAGTCTCGAAACGACTTACCGACTGCGTGTCGTTGTTTCAGCGCTGTGTGTAGCACATCGCTACATTGGTGACCCCGACAGTCCAAATGGGATTTGGACCAAAGATGACCGACTCTTCATCTGTTCACACAGCTTCACTAAAACTGCCGATTTTCTGGACGCTGCGACCACGCGTGTGGTTTAGCCAAGCAGAAGCCCAGTTCCAGATTTGGCAGATATCCTCTGATTCCACACATTACTACCACGTGGTGAGTGCCCTTGACCAGCAGACGGCCACCCAGGTTGCAGATTTCATACAGTTGCCCCCGGAAGATGGCAAATATGAAGCATTCAAGTCACTGCTCATTGGGACATCAGGCCTCTCTTGACGTGAGCGGAGTGCTCACCTGCTTCACCTGGAAGGTTTAGGAGACAGGCTGCCGTCAGTATTGATGAACGAGATGCTGGCCCTGGCTTACGGACACAAGCCCTGCCTCATGTTCAAGCAAGCATTCCTAGAGCAACTGCCCAAGGACATACATCTACTGCTGGCCGACACAGATTTCAGTGACCCCCAGAAGGTGGTGGCCCGGGCAGATGTGCTGTGGAAAGCCAAGAGGGTGAGCGGGACATCTGTCGGACAGATTACCAGGCCACGCGCCCAACAGCGGACCAGACCAGGCCCGGCAGGGGGGCGCACACAGCACAGAGGCAGGAGTGAGGAGGCCAGTGAACAGTGGTGTTTCTACCACCAGTGGTGGGGCACAGAAGCCCGCCGTTGCCGCCCGCCCTGCCAGGGCCAGGGCTAGCTGCCGCTAATGACTATGGCAGCTGGCCACCAGGACAGCCTCTTGTATGTCTGGGACAAACAGTCGGGACGCCACTTCTTGTTCGACACCAGAGCGGAAATCAGCGTCTTGTCCCCAACGGGGTACAACACCGCAACAGGAAGCCAGGACCCACCCTGAGGGCTGCAAACGGCAGCACAATATGGACCTATGGCAGCTGCACAGTGCAGCTGCAGTTCGGCGCCAGCCGGTTCACATGGGACTTCACACTGGCCGCCGTGGCCCAACCACTCCTGGGGGCAGACTTCTTGCGAGCTCACAGCCTGCTGGTCGAATTGCAAGGGAAAAGACTGGTACATGCCGAGACTTTCCAGACATTCTCCCTGGGTGAAGCCAAGTTGCCGGCCCCACACATGGACTCCATCACACTGTTGGACAACAAATTCACCAGAATCCTGGCGGACTTTCCATCGATTCTGGCACTGCAGTTCACGGCAGCCATACCCAGACACAGGGTACAGCACCACATCCCGACCCAGGGACCACCCCTCCACACCCGCGCACAAAGGCTCCCCCCGGAAAAGCTCCGCCTGGCAAAGGAGGGGTTCAAGAGAATGGAGGAATTGGGGATCGTATGGAGGTCCAACAGCCCATGGGCCTCCCCCCTGCACATGGTGCCCAAAGCAGCCGGGGGTTGGAGACCATGCGACGACTACCATAGACTGAACAAGGCTACAACTCCAGACTGCTGCCCCGTGCCACACATACAGGACTTTGCAGCAAACCTGCACAGGGCAAGAATATTTTCCAAAGTAGACCTTGTCCGGGGGTACCATCAAATCCCAGTGCATCCTGAAGATATCCCCAAAACTGCTCTCATCACCCCATTCGGCCTGTTGGAGTTCCTCCGAATGCCATTCGGCCTGAAGAATGCCACACAGATGTTCCAGTGGCTAATGGATGCAGTGGGATGCAACCTGGACTTTGCGTTCATCTATTTCGACGACAGCCTTATAGCCAACAGTAGTCATCAGGAGCATCTGTCCCACCTCCGCCAGCTCTACTCCTGCCTGCGTGATTTTGGCCTCATGATCAACCCGGCCAAGTGCCAGTTCGGTCTCGATACCATCGACTTCCTGGGCCACAGGATTACCAAAGACGGGGCAACACCTCTGCCCGCCAAGGTGGACGTGATCCGCCACTTTGCCCAGCCCAACACGGTCAAAGGCTTGCAGGAGTTCGTTGGTATGGTGAACTTCTACCACCGTTTCCTCCCCTCAGCAACCCATATCATGCACCCTTTGTACACCCTGATGTCGGGTAAAGGCAAAGACATTACTTGGGACGAGGAGGCGTGGCCGCTTTCGTTAAAGCCAAGGAAGCCTTGTCAGATGCCGCGATTCTGGTGCACCCCAGAACAGACGATCCGACCGCACTCACGGTGGACGCATCCAACACAGCAGTCGGTGGGGTGCTGGAGCAGCTCATCGAGGGGCGCTGGCAACCCCTGGCATTCTTCACCAAGCACGTATGACCACCTGAACTCAAGTACAGTGCTTTCGACTGGGAGCTGTTGGCACAGTATCTGGCAATCTGGCATTTCAGGTACTTCTTAAAAGGCAGGCTGTTCACTGCGTTCACGGCCCACAAACCGTTGACCTTTGTGTTCACGAAGGTGTCCGATCCCTGGACGGCTCGCCAGCAGCGACATCTGTCCTACATCTTCGAGTACACAACGGACATCTGGCATGTCTCAGGAAAGGACAACGTCGTGGCGGACGCACTCTCCAGACCAGCTGTCCAGGCCCTGGCCCTGTGGGTGAACTATGCAGCACTGGCGGAGGTGCAGCAGGCAGACGACAAGATGCCCAGGTACAGGACCGCAGTCTCGGGTTTGCAGCTGCAGGACTTTCTCGTAGGCCCAGGTGAGAGGACCCTCCTGTGTGATGTGGCTACCGACCAAACTCGCCCCATCGTCCCAGCAGCCTGGAGGCAGCGAGTTTTCAACTCCATACATGGTTTGGCGCACCCATCTATCACGACAACCGTCCGGCTGGTCTCCAGCAAATTCGCGTGGCACGGACTTCGCAGGCAGGTCAGTGAATGGGCCAGAACGTGCACGCAATGCCAAACAGCCAATGTGCAGCGGCACACTAAAGCCCCGCCGCAGCAGTTCGAACTCACCCACCGGAGGTTCGACCATATTCATGTGGATATTGTGGGCCCCCTACCAGTGTCCCGAGGAGCACGGTACCTCCTAACTATGGTAGACCGGTTCACAAGGTGGCCAGAGGCGGTCCCGCTCACTGACACATCTGTCGATTCCTGCGCCCGAGCACCGATTGCAACCTGGGTAGCACGCTTCGGGGTACCGGCCCACATTACCTCCGACAGAGGTGCCCAGTTCACCTCCAGCCTGTGGTCGGCTATGGCCAGCCTGTTGGGAATGCAGCTACACCACACTACTGCCTACCACCCACAGTCGAACGAACTAGTGGAACGCTTCCACTGTCACTTGAAGTCGGCTCTCATGGCCCACCTGAGAGGACCTAACTGGGTGGACGAGCTTCCCTGGGTCCTGCTTGGAATTCGCACAGCGCCCAAAGAGGATCTGCACATCTCTTTGACCAGGTTGGTGTATGGCGGACCCCTGGCCATCCCAGGAGAGTTCATACCAGCCCCAAGGGGGCAAGAGGAAGAATCCACAGCAGTCCTGGACAGACTACGCAAGAGGCTCGGCAACCTGGCCCCCGTACCGACTTCACAGCACGGACGGACCCCAACCCATGTACCCAAAGACCTGCAGAACTGTAACTTTGTGTTTGTGCAAAGGGGCGGACACTGGGCACCACTACAGCGGCTGTACGAGGGGCCGTTCAAGGTGATCAACAACAACGGGTCCATGTACGTTCTGGACGTTGGGAGGAAAGAGGAGATTTTCACGGTGGAACGACTCAAACCAGCCCATGTGGACTTGGTGCAGCCGGTCGAGGTTCAAGCACCATGGCACAGAGACAGACCTCCCAAACAGCGCTGTGTGTAGCACATCGCTACAACCTCACCGTCAGTGCTGTCCTCTAGTGTTCCGTTGGCAGAAGGACAGGCTGGATTACCAGGAGCTGTACCATCAGTTTGAATGTTTGGCTATACTTGTGTTTTCTTGTGTAATGTAATGTCTATTAGTGTGTGTTTTCTCTCTTGCCATTTTGAATGTATGTTATGCAGATGGGGCCCTACAGGAATGCTGTCTCATGCCATTGTATCCATGTATGGTCTGAATGATAATTAAAACTTGATTTGATTTCTGAACGCTATCCGCCTAATTTTAGTTTTTTCACAATTTATTTTCTCTGTCTGTGCACAGGGTGTTTGACAGTCTTTGAAATGGGTTCTTTTGGAGTTTCTTTGTAGCTGCCTATAAGGAAATAAACCTCAAGGTTATATAATATGTACATAATTTGATAATGTACTTTGAACTTTGAGATAAACAGCTTAGTTATTTCTGCTGAGAAAACCAATACTACATTCCTCTTTATTTCAACCAGTATTGCTGATAACCTGTCACCCTTTGCTGACACAGAATCCAACCCATTGTTGTGTTTTGAAGCCCTAAATACTCTGTGTTACCAAAAATTTCTGAGAAGTTGAAATTACCAATAAGGCTTTTCACAATTATCTATATGAAATAGATATGTTTAAATAAATACATATTTTAATTATTTATGGCAGGGGTTCCCAACCTGGGGTGCGAGATGGAATTTCAGGGGGTGCGACAGAGAGTGGTTTGTGTCCTTGAGTGACAAGTCACGAGTCATCACTCAGCCAGCTGTCAGTGTGCCTTGAGAAGTGGTAGTAACGTTTGTCCCAAGCACACTCCAGTCTCCCTCTGCCCGAGTCGAGAGAGACGTAAACTCACTCCAGTCTCCCACTGCCCAAGTCAGCATTGAGGATTCTCATTAGTGTTACCTGGGAAGTTACACCTCAGAATTTAGGAGTCTCATCATTGTTAGCTAGAAGGTTACACCTCAGAGTTAAAAGTCATCTCATAATGCCGAAATCTTTATATATCCCAAATCAACCATCAAGTAACGACTTTGCGTTAAAACCAAACCCGCAGACAGTAGGTAGCAGCTGAAGTCATTCATTCATATTTGTCTCAAAGCATTAAAGAAGTTTTTGAATTTCAAATGTGTTTTTTTCTCTTAAAAGGTTTTTTTCTTGAATCGTTGATAATTTTGAATTATGTTAGTTGAGGAGGTAATTATGTTAGTTGAGGAGGTTAGCACCGAGGACTTTGAATTGTGTGATGGGAGTTCATATCTCCAGTAATCATTGGAAATAGGTGTGTAAATTCAATAGAAAGTAGCCTAATAATTCGCGTTGCGTCCCCATAGATTTCCACCTGATGATTTATCTTGGCTTAACCACAGATAACATTGTAATATAATATTCGAAAGTGTATTTCTCGTGATACTTTGCTATAGGCGTGTCTGGTTGAGTAAAGCGGTCATCCCTGACTTAGTCAGATAGTTTTTCTCATATTAGCTTATACTTTTCCCTTCATTAACCCTTCATCACGTCAAACGGAGAGAAATGGAATGATGACTATGTGTGCTTTGGTTTCACTTGCACAACAGGAAATAATGGCTTGCAAAAAACACAGTGCATTCTTTGTAGCGTTGTGTTTTCCAACTCAAATCTGAAGCCATCCAAGCTTCAAGAGAACTTCAAGAACAAGCATGGCAGAGCTGATGTTGAAGGACATGATGTTGGGTCATTCAAAATCAAAAGAGCTCATTTTGATTCACAAGGAACTCTTCCAAAATTAGGTTCCATTTCTGTTGAAAAACCATTACCTCTTGCTTCATACCAAGTGGCAAATGAAGTGGCCAAACCCAAGAAACCCCATACAATTGTGGAAGATCTCATCAAGCCATGTTCACTGGAAATGGAAACAATTATTCTGGGAAAAGAAGCAAGAAAAAAATTTGAACAGGTGCCCCTATCAAATAATGTCCTTCACAACCGAATCAGTGATTGGAGTGAAGATATTTTGGACCAAGTCATCTCAGATGACAGAGCTAGCCCTCTTAAAATCTCTATTCTGTTGGATGAGTCAACTGATGTCTCCATTTGTAGTCAACTCATCACATTAGTGAGGCATGTCAATGAAGGTGCTGTGAAGGAAGATTTCCTGTTTTGTAAAGATCTGAAAACAAACACAACTGCAAAGTACCGTAGATTCCGGACTACAGAGCGCACCTGATTAAAAGCCGCACGCTCTAATTTTAGAAAGAAAATCAATTTTTTACTTGTACAGGCCACACCGGATTTTAATTCACAGGTGTCCCATGTTGTAATATGAGATATTTACACAGAAAGATATTACACGTGAGGATTTTTTAACTTTTAATTAAATCCGTATGGTAACATAAACAAATACATATTGCAAATGCTTTCTTTCAAACAGTGCCTGTAACACAGCTACTTTTAAATATACATACGTATCGGTAACACACAAATTACATTGCGTATACTTTTTTACTGAACAGTGCACGAACAACATTCCAATATCTCCTAAAGACTGGTAAAAAAAAATATATACTGCAGCCTACCAGGAAAAGTTATTGATCGCCTTCTTCATCTTCCTCCTGCGCACTAAAACCATCAAAGTCCTTCAGTGTCCGAATTGAACAACCTCAGGATCTCGTCACTCACTTCAGTCTCTTCGTTGTCGCTCTCACTTGAGCGCACGCGGTCCTCTTCATCACGCAGCAGTCCATCCTTTTGAAACCTGTTGGTGATGGTGGATGTTGTGACACGGCTCCACGCATTTAGGATCCACTGGCAGACTTGAGTTAAAGATGCTCTTCGCATGCGTCCTGTTTTGGTAAAGGATTTCTCGCCGATCGTCATCCAAGCCTCCCACTCAATGCGCAGCGCCACTTTAAATGCCCGGTTCACGCTGATGTCCAGTGGCTGCAAATACTTCGTGGTGCCCCCAGGAATCACAGCTGGAATTGAGTTTGTACTCTTGATGGCAGCTTTCACTGAACTTTCATTGTCAGCCGCTTAAAAATCACCATCGGTGGAAGCTTTAGTCCGGATGCTGTGCAGCTCAGAACACAAGTAAAATGCGTTCTCTCATGGCCACTTGTTTTCAGTGTGATGGACGAGTCACCTTTTTCATTAACAGTCCGAGTGAGAGGCAGGTCAAACGTCAAAGGTACTTCATCCATATTTATGATATCATCTGGCCCGATGGAATTCTCCGCTTTCTTTGTTTGAGTGAATGTGCGGAAGTTAGCAAGTTTTTCCTCGTGGGTGGTCGGGAGGGAGCTGCTGACACAGAGTCGTGCGTACCCTGACGGACAGGCCTTTTCGTCTCATAAATCTAAAACACCACGATGGCCCACCTCTAAAATCTTCGATTTTCATTTTGGTGGCGATTGCTTTAGCCTTCAGTCTGATCTGCACGGTGGAAACACCGCGGCCGCCTGCTCTCTGTGTGTTAACCCAGTCTTCAAGAAAGTTTTCAAGTTCAAGCCATCTGCTATGATTACCTCTGAAAGCTTTTGTCGTCTTTTTGCATTGACTCAGTTCTTCACGCTGGCGTCTCCACCGTCTCAGCATCGATTCATTTATGCCAAGATTATGTGCAGCAGCTCGATTTCCTTCTTCAACCGCCAGATTGATCGCCTTTAACTTAAAAGCTGCATCATATGCTTTTCTTCGAGTGTTTTCCATGTTGATGAGGGTGAGTACAAATGACTGATTTACAATAATTTAATTGTGAAAGTGCGCTTGATTTCTCGTACAATTTCATTGGACCTCTGTGAACTACTCATCAATTTTATTGGTCTACTGTTACGAAGCAAAATGTTTTTGGCGGCATGAAAAGAAAACATGCATTAGCCGCACCGTAGTATAGGCCGCAGTGTTGCTGCAGTGTTCAAAGAGTGGGAAAAAAGTAGCGGCTTATAGTCCGGAATTTACAGTATGTGATGCAGCTAGTGAAAGACGTCTTTGCCAAACATGATTTAGATATCAAAGTCATTGTTTCTGTGTGCACTGATGGGGCACCTGCAATGCTGGCTTTTCTGCTTTGATGAAAAAGGAGATTCCAGACTTGCAAGTTACCCATTGTTTTCTTCATCGGCATGCTTTGGCATCAAAAACGTTGCCTCCAAATTTGAAGAAAGTCATTGATACCTTGTGAAGATCATCAACTGGATCAGGGGGCGTGCTTTGGACAATCTGAGAAATGAGCATTCAGTTTTGCTTTTCAACACTTTGTCCGTCGGTTGTCATGAGGACAAGCTTTAACCTGCTTCTTTGAACTGCGGGAAGAAACCAAAGTTTTTCTGGAGGAGCGTGAATGTGATCTGGTTGGGGCAATGGAATCACAGAAATTCGCCCAAATGCTGCCTTACTTAGCTGACATTTTCACACGTATGAATGACCTGAGTGTTTCTTTTCAAGGAAAAAGGATAAACATATTGAAGGCTTGTGAAAATTTGAATGCCTTCAAAGAAAAGTTACGTCTTTGGGGTCGAAGGATGGAAAGAGGCAGTCTCTCAAATTTTCCTTCACTAGAAGAGATGGTTGATGATGCTGGATCCATAACTCCTACTGTGCGTGAAGAATTTGTGGCTCATTTGGAAATGCTGTCAGAATCATTTGATGGATATTTTGCTGCTGGAGATCTGAAGATTTCAGAAGAATGGATCATGAATCCATATTCCTACAATTTAGAGAAAATGTCAGATAATGAAGAGCTGAAGGTATATCTTATTGATTTGCGGACAAATCGAGCTCTTGAAATACAATTTGAAAGCAAGACTTTGGAGGAGTTTTGGTGTGCAGCACTTGATATGTTTCCAAGACTTGGTGGAAAAGCACTCTGTGTCCTCATTCCATTTGCAACAACATACTTGTGTGAATTTGGATTCAGTTTGCTTTTGTCAATCAAGACAAAATCTAGGAATCACCTGAATCCACAGGCAGACCTGCGGATCGCAATCAGCAAGAAAGTTCCACGTTTTGACAAAATCATGAATGAGAAGCAGAAGCAAAGAAGTCATTGAATTTTATGTTCACAATTGTGATTGATTTTACTGTTTACAATTTTTTCTGAATAAATTACAATCTAATTGCTCAGTTTATATTTGCATTTTATGCACTGAATTAAGCTTTTTTTTAAAATTCAATTTGTTCATCCGCAGTATTGTATGTGGTTCAAAAATTAGAAATTAGACTTCTTCATCTTCAAATGTGATATTACTTTTGCAGTGGGTGCGAACATTAATCAAACATTTCCTAGGGGTGTAAGGCATAGAAAAGGTTGGAAACCACTGATTTACGGTAATCTTGTATACTTTACACTTTATCTACCTTTAAAGAGGAAGCAGGTTAGATGAACAACAGTATTTTTTCATTAATAGACACATTATTTCTCCATCCTATATGCTCTTCATCCTTACTCTTCTACAGATGCAATCAAGCTTAATGTAGAATCAAGCAATGAAAGGTTAATTTCCACTACACACCATGAGACTCCTCTGAAGTGATATTGACTTTAAGCTATTCATAGATTCTTTTTGATGGAATGTATTAATGAGGGATTTAGGGTTTACAGAGATGAAGATGATTACTCCATGGAAAACAGTAGAGTATTTTTAATAGAACATAGAACAGTATAGCACAGGAACAGACCATTCAGCCCATAATGACTATGCTGACCATGATGCCATTTGAAACTAATCCCCGCTAACAATATCCGGCCATTCCTTACCTGCTCATATGTCTGTGTAAATGCTTCTTAAATATTGAAACCGTGTGGTTCCATCATCTTAACTCATCGAGGCATGACTGCAAAAGCACATGGATGTCAATGAGTTAGACCAGCGGGAAGAGTTTAAAAGGAGACAGTTTTTTCTTCAGCTGCTTGATCAAGGCACAACTGCATAAGCACATGGCTATCAGCGAGTTAGACCACCGAGAAGAGTTTAAAAGGAGCCAGTTTTTTCTTCAGCGATTTGATCCAGGCATGATGATTACGCAGGCACATGGACGGCAGCGAGTTAGACTGCCAGGAAGCATTTAAAAGGAAGAGAGATTTATAGAGTGGGTGCCAGAAAAGAGAGAGACAGAGTAGGAGGGCTTTGACTCAACAGGGCTTCGACGATAATGGTTCAAGGCGATGTAAGTAATTTGTGAAGAATAGAAATAGGAAGTATGTCTGTGAGGCAGTTGTTCTGTACTGGGTGTCAGATCTGGGATGCCCAGGAGTCTCACAGCATCCCGGATGGCCACCTCTACGCCAGGTGCATTGAACTGCTGCTCCTTAGGGACCAGGTTAGGGAACTGGAGATGCAGCTTGAGAACTTCATTTGATAGGAAAAGTGAGGAGGAGATAAAGAGGAGCTATGGGCAAGTAGTCCCGCTAGGGCCTCGGGAGTCAGATAAGTGGGTAACAGTCAGGAGAGGGAAGGGCAAGAGTCAGATACTACAGAGTAACCCAATAACTATCCCCCTTAACAATAAGTACTCCTGTTTGAGTATTGCTGGAGGGAAAGACCTACCTGGGGGAAGCAACAGTTGCACAGAGTCTGGCCCTGTAGCTCAGAAGGGAAGGGCAAGAAAGAGGATAGCAGCAGTAATAGGGTAGTCCATAGTTAGGGGGTTGGACAGGCGATTCTGTGGATGCAGGTGCCAAGGTCCAGGATGTTTCTGTTTACATCCACGATATCCTGAAGTGGGTAGGAGAACAGTCAGAGGTCGTGGTACATATTGGTACCAACAACATAGGTAGGAAAAGGGATGTGATCCTGAAAACAGACTACAGGGAGTTAGGAAGGAAGCTGAAAAGCAGGACCTCAAAGGTAGTAATCGCGGGATTACAGCCTGTGCCATGCGACAGTGAGTATAGGAATAGAGTGAGATGGAGGATAAATCCATGGCTGATAGATCGGAGCAGGGCACATGAATTCAGATTTCTGGATCATTGGGTCCTCTTTTGGGGCATGCATCATTTGTACAAAAAGGACAGGTTGCACTTGAATCCAAGAGGGGACTGGTATCCTGGTTGGGAGGTTTGCAAAGGCTTTTGGCGAGAGTTTAAACTAGAATTGCTGGGGGTGTGGGAACTGAACTAAAGAAACAGAGGAAGGGGTGGTTGACTCACAAATAGAGAAAGCTTGGAGACAGTGCGAGAGGAAGGATAAGGAGGTGGTAGAGAAGGGATGTGCTCAGACCGATGGTTTGAGATGTGTCTATTTTAATGCAAGGAGTATTATGAACAAATCAGATGAGCTTAGAACATGGATCAGTACTTGGGGCTATGATGTTGTGGCCATTACAGAAACTTGGATGGCTCAGAAGCAGGAATGGTTACTTCAAAGGCCAGGCTTTAGATCTTTCAGAAAGGACAGGGTGGGAGGTAAAAGAGGTGGGGGCGTGACACTGTTGATCAGAGATACTGTCACGGCTGCAGAAAAGGAGGAACTCATGGAGGGATTGTCTACTGATTCTCTATGGTTGGACGTTGGGAACAGGTAGGGGTCAATAACTCCACTGTATGCTTTTTTATAGACCATCCAATAGTAACAGGGACATTGAGGAGCAGACAGGGAGACAGATTCTGGAAAGCTGTGATAATAACAGGGTTGTCATGGTGGGAGACTTTAATTTCCCAAATATTGATTGGCATCTCCCTTGATCAATCGGATTAGATAAGGTGGAGTTTGTTAGGTGTGTTCAGGAAGATTTCCTGACATAATAAGTCGATAAACCTATTAGAGGAGAGGCTGTATTTGATCTAGTATTGGGAAATGAACCTGGTCAGTTGTCAGATCTCTCAATAGGAGAGCATTTTGGAGATAGTGATCACAATTCTATCTCCTTTACCATAGCACTGGAGGATAGGAACAGACAAGTTAGGAAAGAATCTAATTGGAGGAAGGGGAAATATGAAGCTATTAGGCAGGAACTTGGAAGCATAAATTGGGAATAGATATTCTCATGGAAATATATGGCAGAAATGTGGTTCTGTGGCAAATGTTCAGGATATATTTGTGTACATTTCTGCATAGATACGGTCCAATGAGACAAGGAAAGGATGGTAGGGCACAGGAACCGTAGTTTACAAAGATTGTTGAAAATCTAGTCCAGAAGAAAAGAGTTTACAAAAGGTATATAAAACTAAGTAATGATAGAGATCTAGAAGATTATAAGGCTAGCAGGAAGGAGCTTAAGAATGAAATTAGGAGAGACAGAAGGGGCCATGAGAATATCCTTGCTGAACAGGATTAAGGAAAACCCCAATGCATTCTACAAGTATGTGAAGAGCAAGAGGACAAAACATGAGAGAACAGGACCAATCAAGTGTGACAGTGGGAAAGTGTGTATGGAACCAGAGGAGAAAGCAGAGATGCTTAATGAATACTTTGCTTCAGTAGTCACTATGGTCTTGGTAATTGTATGGATGATGTACAGCGGACTGAAGAGCTTGAGCATATAGACATTAAGAAAGAGGATGTGCAGTAGCTTTTGGAAAGCATCAAGTTGGAGAGGTTACCTGAACCAGACAAGATGTACCCCAGACTACTGTGGGAGATGAGGGAGAAGATTGCTGAGCCTCTGGCAATGTTCTTTGCATCATCATTGGGGATGGCAGAGGTTCTGGAGGATTGAAGGGTTGCAGCTGTTGTTCCCTTATTCAAGAAAGGGAGTAGAGATAGCCCAGGAAATTATAGACCAGTGAGTTTTACTTCAGTGGTTGGTAAGTTGATGGAGAAG
The DNA here is from genome assembly GCF_030144855.1 of Hypanus sabinus. Taxonomy (NCBI): domain Eukaryota; kingdom Metazoa; phylum Chordata; class Chondrichthyes; order Myliobatiformes; family Dasyatidae; genus Hypanus; species Hypanus sabinus. The sequence continues at coordinate 126,648,458 of NC_082710.1, read as the reverse complement.
ATCCTGAGAGTCAGGATTTATGAACATATGGAGAGATATAATATGATTAGGAGTAGTCAGCATGGCTTTGTCAAAGGCAAGTCTTGCATTACGAGCCTGATTGAATTTTTTGAGAATGTGACTAACACATTGATGAAAGTAGAGCAGTAGATGTAGTGTACATGGATTTCAGCAAGGCATTTGATAAGGTACCCCATGCAAGGCTTATTGAGATAGTAAGTAGGCATGGGATCCAAGGGGACATTTCTTTGTGGATCCAGAATTGGCTTGCCCAAAGAAGGCAAAGAGTGGTCGTTGACAGGTCATATTCTGCATGGAGGTTTGTGACCAGTGATGTACCTCAGGGATCTGTTCTGGGACCAGTTCTCTTTGCGATTTTTATAAATGACTCGGATGAGGAAGTGGAGGGATGGGTTAGTAAATCTGATGATGACACAAAGGTTGGGGGCATTGTGGATAGTGTGGAGGGCTGTCAGATGTTAAGTGGGACATCGATAGGATGCAAAACCAGGCTGACAAGTGGTAGATGGAGTTCAACCCAGGTACGTGTGAGGTGGTTCATTTTGGTAATTCAAATATGATGGCAGAATATAGTATCAATGGTAAGATTCTTGGCAGTGCGGAGGATCAAAGGGATCTTGGGGTCTGAGTCCATAGGACGTTCAAAGCTGCTGAGCAGGTTAACTCTGTGGTTAAGAAGGCATACAATGCATTGGCCTTCACCAATCATGGGATTGAGTTTAAGAGCCGAGAGGTAATGTTACAGCTGTATAGGACCCTGGTCAGACCCCACTTGGAGTACTGTGCAAACACAAGGAAATCTGCAGTTGCTAGAAATTCAGACAACAACACACAGAAAATGCTGGTAGAACACAGCAGGCCAGGCAGCATCTATAGGGAGAAGCGCTGTTGACGTTTTGGGCCGAGACCCTTCGTCAGGACTAACCGAAAGGAAAGACAGTAAGAGATTTGAAAGTAGTGGGGGGGAGGGGGAAATGCAAAATGATAGGAGAAGACTGGAGTGGGTGGGATGAAGCTAAGAGCTGGAAAAGTGATTGGCGAAAGTGATACAGAGCTGGAGAAGGGAAAAGGATCATGGGATGGGAGGCCTGAGGAGAAAGGAAGGGGGTGGGGGAGCACCAGAGGGAGATGGAGAACAGGCAAACAACTAAATATGTCAGGGATGGGGTAAGAAGGGGAGCAGGACATTAACAGAAGTTAAAGAAGTCAATGTTCATGCCATCAGGTTGGAGGCTACTCAGCCGTTATATAAGGTGTTGCTCCTCCAATCCGAGATTGAAATCATTTTGACAATAGAGGAGGCCATGGACAGACATATCAGAATGGGAATGGGACGTGGAATTAAAATGTGTGGCCACTGGGAGATCCTGCTTTTTCCGGCGGACCAAGCGTAAGCATTCAATGAAATGGTCTCCCAGTCTGCGTCGGGTCTCACCAATATATAAAAGGCCACACCGGGAGCACCGGACACAATATACCACACCAGCTGACTCACAGCTGAAGTGTCGCCTCAACTGGAAGGACTGTCTGGGGCCCTGAATGGTGGTGAGGAAGGAAGTGTAAGGGCACGTGTAACTCTTGTTCTGTTTACAAGGATAAGTGCCAAGAGGGAGATCAGTGGGAAGGGATGGGGGGGGACAAGTGGACAAGGGAGTCGCGTAGGGAACGATCCCTGCGAAAAGCAGAAGGGGGGGGGGAGGGAAAAACGTGTTTGTTAGTGGGATCCCGTTGGAGGTGGCGGAAGTTACGAAGAATTATACGTTGGACCTGGAGGTTGATGGGGTGGTAGGTAAGGACAAGGGGAACCCTATCCCGAGTGGGGTGGCGGGTGGATGGGGTGAGGGCAGCGATGCACCATCAATAACTCTTGGAGACGTGAGGCGAGATATAAGCTTTTATTGGCTGGAAGAAAGAACAAGCAGCAATTGACCACCACACTGCATCCTGGAGACTGAGGCCGGGGCGAAGTCCCCAGTCTCCTTTATACCGGGGTCTGTGGAAGGAACCACGGTCAGTGGGAGGAGCCACAGGAGCAGTCAGCGGGGGAGGCGTGTCCAGACAAGTATATGTAGTTCACCACAGGCAGATGTGCGGGAAATGGGAGAGATGCATTTGAGAGCAGAGTTGATGGCGGACGAAGGGAAGCCCTTTGTTTAAAAAAGGAAGACATTTCCATCATCCTGGAATGAAAAACCTCATCCTGAGAGCAGATGCGGCGGAGATGAAAGAATTGTGAGAAGGGGATAACCTTTTTTCAAGAGACAGGGTGGGAAAAGGAATTGTCCAGGTAGCTGTGAGATGCTGTTGGAGTACTGTGCTCAGTTCTGGTCACTTCACTACAGGAAGGATGTGGAAATTATAAAAAGGGTGCAGAGGAGATTTACAGGGACATTGCCTGGATTGTGGAGCATGCTTTATGAGAATAGATTGAGTGAACTCGGCCTGTTCTCCTTAAAGCAACAGAAGTTGAGAAGTGACCTGATATAGGTGTATAAGATGATGAGAGGCATTAATCGGGTGGATAGTCAGAGGCTTTTTCCCCAGAGCTGAAATGGCTAACACGAGAAGACACAGTTTTAAAGTGCTTGGAAGTAGGAACAGAGGAGTTTTTTTTAATGCAGAGAGTAGTGAGTTCATGGAATGGGCTGCCGGTGATGGTGGTGGAGATGGATACAATAGAGTCTTTCGAGAGACTTTTGAATAGGTTCATGGAGCTTAGAAAAATGGTGGGCTATGGGTAAGTCTAGGTAATTTCTAAAGTAAGTAAATGTTTGGCACAGCATTGTGGGCCGAAGGGCCTGTATAGTGCCGTAGATTTATTATGTTTCTACATTTCATAGCATGTTCCAGGCACCAATCATTTCTTGCGTAAAATCCTTGACTTTCAAATGTACATTAATGTTTCCTCTTTAATATTTCAACCCATGTTTGATGCTGTAAGTGACTAAGTCTGAGGAAAATATCTCTTAAAATCTATCCAACCCTTTGGCCCATCAACTTCATGCTGACCCAACCTTCTACCTAGTCCCATTTGCTTGCAACTGGACTATATTCCACCATATCCCTCTCATTCATGTATTTATCTAAACTTCTCTGTAATGTTAAAATTGAAACTGCATTTAACACTTCCATTGGCTGCTTGTTCCACACGGGTACCACCCTTATGCATCAAACTTAAGACAATGGGGATATGTTAATTGCCCTACATCAAACCAGGCAGCAGACATCTTCAACTAAGCTATTTTGAATAATTGTGACTAAGATAAATGAAGTTTCTAAACCTGATTTATTTAGCACATCAAATGTGATCATTAGCATATTAGCTCGGCTTATCAATAATCAGGATATTTGAAGACCCGGTGTCAGGCTTCACAACACTAATTTTGGGTGACTGTGTTCTCATCCTCAGAAGCTCTTAGACCATCCCCGTGAATTAGCAGACAGTGTGTTTGAACATTTAGACATGTACCATCGTTTACATTTTGCTCCCATTACAAGTACATAATTGAATGGATCCATTAGTCAGACCCACAATATTGATGTAAACAATGTGGAGCGTAGCTAGTGAAATTATACTGAATTGTCTGCTTTACCGTTGTTCTGCAGAGAACGTAAAAAATGATGTATTTTGAGTTTGGAGAGATTCTACTGAGAATGTCTCCACCAGAATGACTGCTTGTTGTGATGAATACAACTCTTCCATATCTATCCGTTCTTAGTCTCTGCTGACTTGGTCACCATCATAACATGCTATGCAACTTCCATAACATCTTATCTACCAGTGTTGCCACTTTCAGGTACAGTAGCTATGGACTAACACTCCAAGATCCTTCTGTACAGTATATAAGGCCTCCAAAAGGGCAATACCTTTTACTGTATATTTTCCTTGCATAATTGACCTCCCAAAGTGAAGAATGCAAATGTATTCAGATTAAACTTTTTCTGGAATTTGCAAGCTCAAATTTCCAAATCTGTATACTGTGCACCTTTCAGCAACCTTTTTCACTCTCCAAACTTCCACCAATTTTAATGCAATTTTTAAAATCTTTTATTAAATCAACTATTATTTTATTAAATCAATTATTAAAAAGTGCATGAAAATTGGTGAAACAAAGTCATATATATCTGTGGCCATTCCACAACATGAGCCTCTGGAAGATTCTCCTTATTTTCAGGCCAAGAAAGATCTTAAACCATATTGTATTCCTTCAGTGCCATCAAGAGGACTTGGCCACGATCATCATGAAGAAACATTGGAGATGGATCGGGCATATGCTGAGCAGAGAGGACAACCCCATCATCAGGACAGCACTTCATTGGGCCCATGACAAGCAGAAGAAATGCAGGAGGCCAAAGACCATAGAGGCATAAATGAGCATTCAGAACCATACCTGGAACACAACAGAGAAGATGACCAAGGATAGAGAGAGATGGAGGACATTTATTGCTGCCCTAAAAGCTAAAGGTATATCGGCCAATAAATATGTAAGTATATTGCTAAATATAAATGCACACACACTCTGTGGATATGACCCAGGGGTTCAGTTGTTACTCAGAGCAAACATCAGAATGGAGAAGAAATGCGACCGAAGTGACTTTAACCATGGAATGATTGTTGGTGCCATATGGAGAGGTTTTAATACCTCATATACTGTTGATCTTCTGGGATTTTCACACACAGCAGTCTTCAGAGTTTACAGAAATTGATGTGAAAAACAAAAATGATCCAGTGAGCGGCAGTTCTGTAGTTGAGAATGCCTGGTTAATGAGAGAGATGAAAGGTGAATAGCTAGATTGGTTCAAGTTGACAGGAAGGAAACACTGACTTAAATAACCAGATGTTACAACAGTGATGTGCAGAAGAGCATCTCTGATTGCACAACACATTAGACTGTGAAGTGGATGGGCTACAGTAGCAGAAGACCACAGAGGTGCCGAAATACACTCAGTGGTCACTTCATTAAGTACCTCCTGTACCTAATAATGCGGCAACTGAGTTTCTATTCATTTCCATGCATAAATCATCTGGATCAGCTCAACATGAGGAACATTGTTGAGTGCTTTACTAAAATCCATGTATTGTATACAATATCCACATCTTTATCCCCTCCTCAAAAAGCCTGATCAAGGATATGACCTTCCCCGCAGAAAGCCATCCTATCCCTAGGAGTTAATCCTATCCCTATGAATCTTTCCAATAATTTCTCTATCACTGGCACATTGGCCTATAATGTCCTGCTTTGCCCCTATTGCCCCTCTTAAACAAAGGAACAATGTTGGTTATGCAACAATTCATTGTAATCTTCCCTGTGGCTGATGAGGCTAAAAAGATCTCTACCAGAGCACCAGCATTTTCCACTCTTGCTTTCTGAGTAACCTGGGATCAATTCCATCAGGCCCTAGAGATTTATCCACCTTTATTTTCTTCAGGATTCCCAGGTTGATATCAATTGTCTTGATACCGATATACTCTAGAATATCAGTACAACCCTCTCTGATCTCACTATTCTACAAGTCCTTCTTCTTTGGTGAGTACTGATGCTAAGTTCTCGGTTAGTATCTCACCTGTTTCTTCAGGCTCCAAAAATAATTTTTTCTCTTTTGTCTTTGAGTGGTCCTTTCCTCTCCTTACCTATTCTCTTGTGTTTAATGTATGCCGTCAATGATTGGCATTCTCATTAATTCATCCATCAAGGACACTTCATGACTTATTTTACCTTTCTTTACTCTCAGTTTAAGTTATTTCTGTTTTTTCTCACTATTTCTCAAGAAAACTGCTGGTTTGCAACTTCTTATATTTTATCTATGTTTCCTTTATTTCCTTTTGACTGAATGTACAACAGCTCTTTTAATCCAAGAAGTTTGCCATGTTTGTCTTTCCTCTTCACTAGAACATACTTGCCCAGAATTCTGACCATTTGATCTTTAAATGACCCCCGTATTTCAAATATAATAATAGCTGCTCTCAATCTACCCTCCTCAGCCCCTTCCTACTACTCTTGCAATCAGTCTGCCTCAACTTTAGCACATTGCATCTAAGGACAAGTCTTATTTTTATGAATAACTATGTGAAAACTTACAAAGTTATGATTACTGCCCCTAAAGAGCCCTTCCACTGAAATTCTAATGAGTTATTTAGGCTGATTTTCCAATAAAAGGTCTAGTATGGCTCCTTCCTTGGTTGCATTATCTACATAGTGTGCCAAGAACTCTTCTTGGATACACAAAACAATTCTTGCCCTCTCTAAGCCTTTGGGACTAATCCTTGCAAATATTAGGAATGTTACCCACTAAAGCAACCCAGTTGCTTCTACAGGTATTTGTTCCTCTATTTCCTGCTAGCAATGAGTAGACCTGTACTACAACTCTATCATAGTGAATGCAACTTCCTTATTCCTGAGCTCTACTGATGTTGTCTCACCTATGCCCCTTCCAAGATGTCCTCTCTATGTTAACCATTCTCATTGACAACTATAGTTTTGCATCACTCTAAAGTCTCTGGAGATTTCTCCCTCTTTGTCCAAGACCTGCCTAAAATACCACATACAGCCAAACAACTCCAAAAAGAAATGCAAGTGTTTTCCATCTGCATGACTTCTAATTGCTAGCTGCTAAATGTCAGCTTGCGATCACTTCAACCTCTCAGACTGACCCGGTTTAACTGCTGTCATCCGACTGTCACTCTCCAAGAAAGCAGTTTCCAAAGTAACAATAAGAACATGCTAAAGCAAAAAATAAAATGCAGTTGCAGGGGTTGCAAAATTGAAATAAGAGCATAAAGCACTGGAAGCAGTCAGCAAGTCGGGAAGTGTTCTTGCAGGCACTGCTTGTGATATTAAAGCTTCCACCCTCAGCTGGTTTTCAATGCATAGAGAGATGCAGCATGGAAATAGTCCCTTTGAACCATCAAATTTGCATCAACAATCAACAACTTACACAAATCGTAGCTTTAATTTTCTGCACATTTCTGCTCCCTACAGATCCTTCCACAACCTACAGACAATTTAACAGTACCTAATTAACTTATCAATCTACATATCTTTGTGGCATGGCAGAAACCTAGACCACCCTGAGGAAATCTGCATGTCACAGGAAGATTGTGCAAATTCCTCATAGGCAACATCCGACATTGGGATTGAACCCAAGTCTCTGGCACAGTGAGGCAGTGGCTCTATTAGCCACACCATGGCAGCACCCTGTTAGTTAGTTGCTGAGTACATCTTCCGATTAAGACAGTACTGGTGAATCTCAGCAACTTCTGCCTGGTGGCTAAAAAAACAATGAAAGTAACTAAATACTTTGTTACTCACACTTTTTCTGGCAAGCAATTATCGCAAGTAATTGTGTGTAACACCCCTCTGGACGTGGAGGCAATTTGATGTCGCAGAACTGAGACAAGATGAGGCAATGGGCCCGTCACTGAGAGGGTGGAAGAGCGTGAAAGGTCGGGCACAGGGCAAGTCAAAGCCGTGGGGTCCAGATTCCAGAGCATGTCGATGCTACTGAATATGATGTTCAAATAGAGATTCACAGGTCAAAGCAAGGCAGCAAGTCTGGCATATCCAAGCAGCAGTACCCGTTCAGATGGACATTTACAGGCTGAATTGGGGCAGCAGAGTCCAGTGTTTCCAAGTGGCAGAACATTTTGATCAGATGGAAACTTAAGCACTGGGCCAGATTGAAAGGGCAGGGTGCTGAGGCCCAAGGGGAGATGGGGACCAGTTCAGGTTGCTCCATGAAGTGGCAGAATTCGATGCTCAGACAGAAAGTTAAGCAGAGGGCCTGATTTCAAACGTCAGGAAGTAGGGGCCCAAGGTGAGATTAAGTTGGGGGCCACTTCAGATTGCTGCTCCATGATGCATTTACTTGGCTCTACACTGAACTATGTGACACTCTTCGTGAAATTCAGTTCAGAAACTCTATTTGCATGATTTTTTATCATTGCTTATTGGGTGTTCAACAGTCTTTTTTTATGGGTTATTGTATTCTTTTATTTGTTGTGGGCATGATGTGTTTTTTTTATTCTCTGCACATAGGGAGTTAGACAGACTTTATTTATTTTAAGAATATATAGGATATATATAGGTTCGTTTTTCATGTGTCTGTTTTGTGGCTGCCTGCTGCGAGACAATTCTTAGGGTTGTATAATGTATACAACCGTTTGCAGTATGTGGGATGACTACACCTGCAAAAGGTGCATCCAGCTGCAGCTCCTGACAAACCGTGTTAGGGAACTGGAGCTGGAGCTGGATGAACTTCAGATCATTCGGGAGGCAGAGGCAGAAATAGACAGGAGTTTCAGGAAGATAGTCACCCCTAGAAGTCAGGAGACAGTTAGTTGGGTGACTGTCAGGAGACTGATTGTTGGGTGACTGTCAGGAGAGGGAAGGGGAATAGACATAAAGAACAGAGCACACCTGTGGGCGTTCCCATCAACAATAAGTTTACTGTTTTGGATACTGTTGGTGGGGATGACTTACCAGCAACAAGTTGCAGTGGTTGCGTCTCTGGCACCGAGACTGGACCCTCAGCTCAGAAGGGAAGGAGGGAAAAGAGGAGAGCAGTAGTGAAACGGGAATTGGATAGTTAGGGGGACAGATAGGAGGTTCTGTGGAAGAGATCGAGAATCTCGGATGGTCTGTTGCCTCCCTGGTGCCAGGGTCCGCGATATCTTGTATCGAGTTCTCAGTATTCTCAAGAGGGGGGGTGAGCAGCCGGATGTTGTGGTCCATGTAGGGACCAATGACGTGGGTAGGAAGAGTGAGGAGGTCCTGAAAGGTGAGTTTAGGGAGCTAAGTGCCAAGTTAAAGGATAGGACATGCAGGATTGCAATCTCAGGATTGCTACCAGTGCCACGTGCAGGTGGGTTTAGAAATAGTAAGATAGTGCAGATCAACACGTGGCTGAAGACATGGTGCAGGAGGGAAGGCTTCATATTTATAGATAATTGGGCAGTTTTCCAGGGAAGGTGGGACCTGTTATGGTGGGACGGTTTACATCTGAACTGGAGGGGGACAAATATTCTTGCAGGTAGGTTTGCTAGATAGGCTCCAGTGGATTTAAACTAGATATGAGGGGGGAGGGGAACCAGCGTGTAGGAACAGATGTATGGGAGAAGGAAGAAAAAGAAGACAGTAAAGTTCTTTATACTGTTAGAGATAAACAGAGAGGAAGAGGTGGAGAATTTCGTAAATGCATTTATTTTAATGCTAGGAGCATTGTAAGAAAGGTAGATGAGCTTAGAGCATGGATTGATACCTGGAAATATGATGTTGTAGCTATTAGTGAAACATGGTTGCAGGAGGGGTGTGATTGGCAACTAAATATTTCTGGATTTTATTGCTTCAGGTGTGATAGAATTGGAGGGACAAGAGTGGGAGGTGTTGCATTGCTTGTCAGAGAAAATATTACAGTGATGCTCTGGCAGGATAGATTAGAGGGCTCATCTAGGGCGGCCATTTGGGTGGAATTGAGGAATGGGAAAGGCATAGTAATACTTATAGGGGTGTATTGTAGACCACCTACTGGGGAGCGAGAATTGGAGAAGCAAATTTGCAATGAGATAGCAAATATTTGTAGTAAGCACAGGGTTGTGATTGTGGGAGATTTTAATTTTCCACACAGAGACTGGGAAGCCCATACTGTAAAAAGGATGGATGGTTTAGAGTTTCTGAAATGTGTGTAGGATAGTTTTTTGCAGCAATACATAGAGGTACCGACTAGAGAAGGATCTTCTGTTAGGGAATGAAATAGGTCAGGTGATGGAGGTATGTGTTGGGGAGCACTTTGGGTCCAGTGATCACAATGCCATTAGTTTCAATATAATTATGGAGAAGGATAGGACTGGACCCAGGGTTGAGATCTTTGATTGGAGAAAGGCTAACTTTGAGGAGATGTGAAAGGATTTGGAAGGAGTGGATTGAGACAATTTATTTTATGGGAAGGATGTATTAGAGTAATTGAGGTCATTTAAAGGTGAAATTTTGAGGGTACAGATCTTTATGTTCCTGTTAGGTTGAAAGGAAACATTAAAAGTTTGAGAGAGCCATGGCTTTCAAGGGATATTGGACACTTGGTTAGGAAAAAGAGAGATATCTACAATAAATATAGGCAGCATGGTGTAAATGAGGTGCTCAAGGAATATAAAGAATGTAAGAAGAATCTTAAGAAAGAAATTAGAAAAGCTAAAAGAAGATACTAGGTTGCTTTGGCAAGTAAGGTGCAAATAATTCCAAAGTGTTTCTATAGTTATATTAATAGGAAAAGGATAGTGAGGGATTAAATTAGTCCCTTAGAGAATCAGAGTGGACAGCTATGTGTGGAGCCGAGAGAGATGGGGGAGATTTTGAACAATTTCTTTTCTTCGGTATTCACTAAGGTGAAGGATATTGAATTGTGTAAGGTAAGGGAAACAAGTAGGGGAGTTATGGAAACTATGATGATTAAAGAGGAGGAAGTACTGGCAGTTTTAAGGAATATAAAAGTGGATAAATCTTTGGGTCCTGACAGGATATTCCCTAGGTCCTTGAGGGTGGTTAGTGTAGAAATAGCAGGGGCTCAGACAGAAATATTTCAAACGTCATTAGAAACGGGGATGGTGCCAGAGGATTGGCGTATTGCTCATCTGGTTCCATTGTTTAAAAAGGGTTCTAAGAGTAAACCTAACAATTATAGGCCTGTCAGTTTGACGTCAGTGGTGGGTAAATTAATGGAAAGTATTCTTAGAGATTGTATATATAATTATCTGGATAGACACGGTCTGATTAGGAACAGTCAACATGGATTTGTGCATGGAAGGTCATGTTTGACAAATCTTATTGAATTTTTTGAAGAGGTTACCAGAAAAGTTGACAAGGATAAAGCAGTGAATGTTGACTATATGGACTTCAGTAAGGCCTTTGACAAGGTTCCGCATGGAAGGTTAGTTAGGAAGGTTCAATTGTTAGGTATTAATACTGAAGTAGTAAAATGGATTCAACAATGGCTGGATGGGAGATGTCAGAGAGTAGTGGTGGATAACTAGCAAACTTGAAGAAATCTGCAGATGCTGGAAATTCAAACAGCAACACACACAAAATGCTGGTGGAACACAATAGGCCAGGCAGCATCTATAGGGAGAAGTGCTGATGCTGCCTGGCCTGCTTTGTTCCACCAGCATTTTGTGTGTGTTGCAGTGGTGGATAACTGTTTGTCAGGTTGGAAGCTGGTGACTAGTGGTGTGCTTCAGGGATCTGTACTGGATCCAATGTTGTTTGTCATTAACATTAATTATCTGGATGATGGGGTGGTAAATTGGATTAGTAAGTATGCAGATGATCATGAGGTAGGTGGCGTTGTGGATAATGAAGTAGGTTTTCAAAGCTTGCAGAGAGATTTAGTCCAGTTAGAAGAGTGGGCTGATAGATAGCAGATGGAGTTTAATGCTGATAAGTGTAAGGTGCTACATTTTGGTAGGAATAATCCAAATAGGACATACATGGTAAATGGTAGGGCATTGAAGAATGCAGTAGAACAGAGTGACCTAGGAATAATGGTGCATAATTACCTGAAGGTGGAATCTCATATGGATAGGGTGATGAAGAAAGCTTTTTGTATGTAGATCTTTATAAATCAGAGCATTGAGTATAAGAGTTGGGATGTAATGTTAAAATTGTACAAGACATTGGTAAAGCCGAAATTGAAGTATTGAGTACAGTTCTGGTCACTGAATTATAGGAAAAATGTCAACAAAATAGAGAGAGTACAGAGAAGATTTACTGGAATATTACCTGGGTTTCAGCACCTAAGTTACAGGGAAAGGTTGAAAAAGTTAGGTCTTTATTTTTTGGAGCGCAGAAGGTTGAGAGGGGACTTGGTAGAGATATTTAACATTATGAAGGGGATAGATACAGTTGATGTGGATATGCTTTTTCCATTGAGAGCAGGGAAGATTCAAAAAAGAGGACATGAGTTGAGAGTTAGGGGACAAAAGTTTAAGGGTAACACGAGGGGGAATTTCTTTACTCAGAGAGTGGTAGCTGTGTGGAACGAGCTTCCAGTAGAAGTGGTAGAGGCAGGTTCAGTATTGTCATTTCAAGTAAAATTGGATAGGTATATGGACAGGAAAGGAATGGAGGGTTATGGGCTGTGTGCGGGTCAGTGGCACTAGGTGAGAGTAAACGTTCGGCATGGACTAGAAGGGCCGAGATGGCCTTTTTCATGCTGTAATTGTTATATGGTTATACATACTTTGAATCCTAATCATTGAAAACTCTTTTCATGGAAGCATCCAATCATCAATCTTGGACAACAAACTATGGGTCTCACTGCAATATCCAAAGTTGTACCTATTGCATTTTAGTGGTTAATAACTTATAACGATTTCTACCCTCACTTCTACAACATAAATGCAGAAGGAGCTTACCAGCTAAATTTCTCCACTAACTTCACATCCATAGACTAGTGCACGTAAGGTATTCATCATAATCTATCTTTCCTAAACACTTTGATTCAATGTATTCAATGAAAATAAATTGAAGATCCATGCAAACATAAATCAATCATTGTATTCCCTCTGTCTCAACAGTCAGCCAAGCGGGCTTTTATTGGTCATGCTATCAATGGACACTTCCAAACTATCCTTGATCTACACATGATCACTGTGCCTCAAACCCAAGCAATGAATCCTTCTAAAGCTATTAGGAGGATCAAGGTGACAGAACCTGAAGTTTGGATGATGATTTAGGTTCTGGGCCAGATTGTAAAGGTCAGGGAGTTGGGGCCAGAGGCGAGGGGCAGGACAGTTCTGTCCTCTGCTCCATGACATTTACTCTGCTCTGCGCTGAACTGATGCTATGCTGTGGATGTACTCTCTTTCATGGACTTCAGTTCTGAATGCTATTTGCTTGATTTTATTGTTGGCACAATTTGTTTTTTATTGTCTCTCGGCACAGTGGGTGTTTGAATGCCTTTTTGTTAATGGGCTCATTTGGGTTTCTTTATTTTGTGGCTGCCTGTAAGGAGATGAATCTCAAAGTTGTATAAAGTATACATACTTCGATAATAAATGGGCTTTGAACTTTGAAGATTATGTTTAAGCTATATCAGTCACTAGTCTCTCATGCTCAGTTACATTGTAGAATGGATGGTATTACCTTAACATGCCTGGAATAAAAGGATAAATCCAAGGATATCGCAAGGATATACTCACCAACTGATTTATGTCTTCAACCATTCAAGCATCCTCAAGGTCATGCAAAGTTGCCTGTATTCTTCGTAAGATCTCTGAGCCTTTCTGCTTTTGTCTTGTTCTGTTATTGCCTCTGCCACTTCATCATGTCTTCTTTGAAACTAATTATTTTACACCTCATTACTTTTCCTATATCTGTCTTCTTGCCCCCTTTCTTCAACTCTATTTCTCCTCATTACCATTTCCATTATATTGCAATTTGGCTAATTGGATTTATTTGAAAAGAAATAACTTTAAAACCAATAATTTGATTTTAATCTATGAATCTTCTTGAGAAAAATAATGGATTGTTTTTTACTAAATTATGCCAAATTCTGCTTCAAAATGAACTATTCAAACTTTATTACAACATTAATTTCCTGAATATTGCTACTATTACAGCATATTAAAAAAGCTATTTTGTACTATTTAAATGAACATGTTTCACACCAAATTCAACAATTTCAATTATTACAGCCTGACAATGCTATAACATAGGGATCCTCTGACCAATTCATGTTCCCATTGAAGAAAACCATACTATCCATATTTGTACTTAAACAGTCTTGAAAAGTCATGTCAAACTGAATTTGATAGCTGTACAAAATATAATCAGTAAGTACTGGAAATACTGAACAGCTCATCGAACATCCATTGAAAGTGAAGAGCCTTCTGTTTAAAATCAGTGAGTTTCCATCATAACAGTAAGGTAATACTGTTACATTTAATTTTAGTGCTAAACCACTAAAATTTATGTCTATTAATTAATAAATCTACAATTAGAATAATTAATCAGAGTGATCCAACATATCCACGTATTAATCTCAATGGAAAATTGCATTAATATGCATGCAGCATTATGGTGTTGTAGAATCTCATGTGAATCTATGAATACATAAATTACGAAAGGTTTCCAAATCTGAGAAACTTTTTTTTTAACATTGTTTGGAAATCACATTTCAGAATCTAATTTCAGATACACTGAAAATGAACGCTTCACACTTGAAGCAAAACTTTCTGCAGAGTTCAATTTGCGTTTCCAATGTATTTTTCATTGCTAGCCTTTACTTAGAGAAAAAATGCATTTTTAAAGGCTGAGATGTATCAATTACTCAAATGATTGCAATAGGAAGCGTATAATTAAAAAGCAAATACTTTAAATGAAACAACGCTTATTTTGTTCCTCAATATTCATGGAGCCTCATGTTATGTCAGGTAGATAGTTACCCTCTGGCTCATTGTCTGTAGTTCCAATTTTCCTTTTGTCACACAGTGCTGTGGAAAAATTGAAACAGAGCTGCAATTAGAGTGAAGTGTGAATCATTATGTTGGACCTGACTTTCTAGTGAACTCTTGCAAGTTCACATTTATTTGAAATTTATCACTGCCCTAAATAAAATGCTATGCCTGGCTGCAGTCATTTAACTTAATTTGGAATATAATTGAAATGTGAAAGATCACTTGGATGCTTGCAGTGGTTGACTGTTAACATACTGTCCATATTAACTTTCAGTGATATTATTTGCTAGAACACCAATACCAGGAGGAATTTGCCTCCCATGAGTGGTGGGTTTAATAAGTGCATGGTGGATAAAAGTGGTAAGCCATCAGCATCCCAAAGCCAACTCACAAATTCCAAATTTAATGGAGGCTGCATATGGGAAAATTACTCTTTTCAGCTCTCTTTTCTGGAGATACATTTAACTTTCCATGCAGATTGCCATTGTCCCATCACCAGTGTGGTTACTGCTTATGTTGCAATACTATAGGATCACAAGAGCAAGCATCACGAGATTGAAGCTGACTTCTGCTGACATAACTGCAGATGCATGGGAAGGAAGAAGTCATCATGGAAGTCTACCTGGCAGGAGCTTAATGCCCTGTACACAGGCTGGATTTCCTCATCACCAGCATCCGAGGGGACCCGATATGACTGCTATTGGCAGATATTTTCATTCTACTTCAACAAGATCCCGTACTGCTGAACCCAGAGCCAATGGTAGTCAAAATCACAATATTCTCAAAATAACTAACATTCCACTGTAGGAATTCGACGAGTCGAGTGGCATGAATAGGAGGAAAGGATGCAGGGTTTCAATCCAAAATGTTGACATATGATGATGATTAAAGTACTGAGTTCCTCCAACAGATTTTTGTTGATCCAGATTCCAGTCTGTTGCGTCTACACTGTCAAAATCTCTGTATCAGGATCTCCCCAAGAGAGTTCTACAGGTTCCTTTGGCCAGCCACAGGGTCAAACACATCAAACAGAGGACTAATTGTTTTGCTTTCCAGACAAAAAAAGTTACTCCTTAGAACTTCTTGTTGTCTTGCATGCAGACCAGCCACATTTAGATGCAGTGGATTGCATCTGGCTTATGAACACTCTTTGGTGACTCTGCCATGCCTTAGTACCATCTGTATTCAGTTAAGACCTTGAGAGAAACTAAACCAAACCTGTACAGCTGCTCATCAGGTCTGGAGTTCTGCTCATTCAGGTGCTCTCACTGGTAGCAAAGCCGATGAGACTGTTGAAAGTATTATCACAGTTCTATTGAAAGAACATACATTGCTTTGATTTTCTGTTCCGTTGGAGCAGCTAAGGACAGGAAGAACAATTCAATGGGAAGTTGGTTGGAAGCCAGTTTGACCGGGTCACGGAAATGGCAACTCATGTGGCATAGTTACACACAGAGAAAGAATTCTTCATCACACCAGTGACCTGAGTTCACCCAGAACTCCAGCTCAGTTTCTGTAGAGTTTTCACATTCTTCCTGTAATGGTGTAGATTGTCTGCAGGTGTTCCGGTTTCTTCCCATATCTCAAAAACCTGTGTGAAGACAGGTAAATTTCCCATGTTGGGTTCATGAGGGATTGAATAACAGGAAGTTAATGAATATGTGGGGAAATTTGGGATTAGTGTAGCATTAGTGTAACGGATGTGTAATGGTCAGTATTTGTTTCCATGTTACAGTCATAAGTCATAGAAAAATACAGCACAAAAACAGGCCCTTCAGCCCATGCCAAACCATTTAAACTACCTACTCACAAAGAGCTGCACTAGTACCATAGCCATCCATGTACCTATCCAAACTTCTCTTAAATATTGCATTAGAGTTTGCATGCCCCACTTACGCTGGCAACTCGTTCCACATTCTCATGACCTTCAGAATGATGAAGTTTCTGCTTGTGTTCCCCTTAAACTTTTCACCTTTCACCCTTAACCTATGACATTTAGTTGTAGCTCCATCCAATCTCAGTGGAAAAAGCTTGCCCTTCTTGTACTTAGCCTATCTATAACCATGTAATCATATAACAATTACAGCACGAAACAGGCCATCTCGGCCTTCCTAGTCCGTGCCGAATGCTTACTGTCACCTAATCCCACTGACCCGCACTCAGCCCATAACCCTCCATTCCTTTCCTGTCCATATACCTACCCAATTTTGCTTTAAATGATAATACCAAACCTGCCTCTACCACTTCTACTGGAAGCTTGTTCCACACAGCTACCACTCTTTGAGTAAAGAAGTTCCCCCTCCTTTTACCCTTAAACTTATGCCCACTAAGTCTCAACTCATGTCCTCTTGTTTGAATCTCCCCTAATCTCAAAGGAAAAAGCCTATCCACGTCAACTCTATCTATCCCCCTCATAATTTTAAATACCTCTATCAAGTCCCCCCTCAACCTTCTATGCTCCAAAGAATAAAGACCTAACTTGTTCAACCTTTCCCTGTAACTTAGGTGCTGAAACCGAGATAATGTCCTAGTAAATCTATACCCCTCATAATTTTTGTATAGCTCTAGCAAGTCTCCTCTCAATCTTTCATCTTCCCAGGAATAAAGTCTGAACCTATTCAATCTATCCTTATAGCTCAGATTATATAACTTTAATATCATTGTGTATTAAATAATGAAATGCTTTCTTCTCTTCATGTGTACGTTAATGGTGGAATCTGTATGGGAGTCAATAGGAATGGTGTGAGTATACAATAGGTTAATGCATGTCTAGTGCAAATGCATACTCAATTGTTGGCACAGCCTTGGTGGTGTCACAAGGTGGGGACAAGGGTGCTGGAAGAGGACCCACAGGCAGGACACAAACACGTCTTTCTTAGGTTCAATAAAATAGCGTTTATTACTCGCTACACAGAAAATTGGGAAATCAAGGAGGACAAAGAGGAACATGAACCTCGGACTAGGAGACTAGGGACTAGGATTGCCGCAGACCTGGGACTTGGAAACAGGGAACTGGGATTGCTGCGGCCATGACTTGGACAGTGGGAACATGGACAGCTGCGGACCTTGGACAGTGGGAACATGGACAGCTACGGACCTTGGACAGTGGGAACATGGACAGCTACGGACCTTGGACAGTGGGAACATGGACAGCCGCAGCCATGACTGGGACCCTGGGGACTGGGACCGCCACGGCCCTTGGACTTGGAGACTGGGATCCATGGATCACCGCAGCCGGCAACGTGGAACCTGGATTGTCATGGACCCTGGACTAGGAGACTAGGACCTTGATTCACTGCAGCCAGAAATGTGGACACCAAAACCCAGGACAAGGAACCTTGAGCCAGGACTCCTGCTTCAGATCAGGCACTGAGCCAGGGCTCTTCTTCAAGGGGACAGACGTAGACACAGGGTATGAACATCAAGCCAGGACTCCGCCTTCTACTCAGTCACCGATCCAGGACTCCTCAAGGGGTAGACACAGACAATGGGCATGAACGTTGAGCCAGGACTCCGCCTTCCACTCAGTCACCGATCCAGGACTCCTCAAGGGGTAGACACAGACAATGGGCATGAACGTTGAGCCAGGACTCCGCCTTCCACTCAGGCACCGATCCGGGACTCCTCGAGGGGTAGAGACGGACAATGGGCACGAACATCGAGCCGGGACTCCTCGAGGGGTAGACACAGACAAGGGGCACGAAAGTCGAGCCAGGACTCCGCCTTCCACTCACCCCTGGCAGATTGACATTGCCTGGACCCACTCTGGCGATGGAAGGCAAATTGCTGGTACTCCGATGCAGGCTGGATAACTCTGGCTTGTCATAGCGATGGCAACTTGCTAAGGCTTCTTAACACTCTCACCCCGAATGGCTAAAGCCAGGGGCTTATAAGCTGCCAGTTCGGGTCGAGATTAGATCACCTTAATTGCCAAGCTCAAGGGACATGTGAAACAGAATTAGAAGGGAACAAAGAGTCAATAGTCCCAATCATAACGCAACTTATCTAAATTTAAAGGGGATCCGATCCGGACCATGACAGGTGGGCAAGTGAGTTTGTTTTTATTGATGCAGAATATTTTTTTTGGTGGAAGACAATGAAGAATTTAATATGACCCAGTTTTAGTGAAGAACTGAAAAAGCAAGTGATCAATGACACTAGATCTAAAGGCATCCAAGGGGAGCTAGAAAGCTAGGTACAAAATTGGCTGGATGGTGTAAAAGTGGATGGTAATGGAGGAAGGATGTTTCTTTGTTCAAGACGTTGGTGGGTATGGTCACACTCTTATGGGAAGAATGTAATTAAATGGGAAAGAGTTCAAACAAAGGCTTATAAGGATGTTGCTGGAACTTGAAGGACTGAGATTTTCACCTTGAGGTGCAGCGGACTGAAAAAACATCTCATAGATCCGGAGTTCTCAAGGTGAAGTGATAGTTAGTAAGGGTCCATGGTATAAAAAAAGTTGTGAACCCCTGTTTCCATCCAAGGAGTCCATGTGGACATAGTGGAGGATTACAAATACCTGGGGATATGAATGGACAATAAACTGGACAGGTCAAAGAACACTGAGGCTGTTGACAAGAAGGGTCAGAGCCATCTCTACTTCCTGAGGAGACTGAGGTCCTTTAACATCTGCCGGACGATGCTGAGGTTGTTCTGAGGCTGTGGTGGCCAGTTCTATCATGTTTGCTGTTGTGTGCTGGGGCAGCAGGCTGAGAGTAGCAGACACCAACAGAATCAACAAACTCATTTGTAAGGCCAGTGATGTTGTGGGGGTGGAATTGGACTCTCTGATGGTGGTTTCTGAAAAGAGGATGCTGTCCAAGTTGCTTGCCATCTTGGACAATGACTCCCATCCACTCCATAATGTACAGGTTAGGCACAGGAGTACATTCAGCCAGAGACTTATTCCACTGAGATGTAACACTGAGCGTCACAGGACGTCATTCCTACCTGTGGCCACCAGACTTTATAACTCCTCCCTCAGAGTGTCAGACACCCTGAGCCAATAGGCTGGACCTGGACTTATTTCCACTTGGCATGATTAACTTATTATTATTTAATTATTTATGGTTTTATATTGCAATATTTCTTCACTATTCTTGGTTGGTGCAGCTGTAATGAAACCCAATTTCCTGCGGGATCAATAAAGACTGTATATCTGTCTGTCTGTGAAACCCTGTCATACAGTAATCTCATGATTACAAAAGGTTCTGCAGATGCTGGAAATACAGAGTAATACACCAAAATGTTGAAGGAACTTTGCAGTTCAGGCAGCATCTAGAGAGAGGTTTTGGGGTGAGAAGGTCCTGATCGTAAACATTGACCACTTATTCCATTCCAGAAATGCTGCCGGACCTGTTAATTTTGTGTGTGTGTGTGTGTGTGTGTGTGTGTGTGTGTGTGTGTGTGTGTGTGTGTGTGTGTGTGTGTGTGTGTGTGTGTGTGTGTGTGTGTGTGTGTGTATGTGTGTGTGTTGTATAAAATAATGAAGGAGAGAGGTCTTTTCTCTAGGGTTGAGGAATTAAAAACTAGATGACATCATTTTAAGGTTAAAGGTGAATGGTTTAATAGGAAGCTTTTCACCTTTATTATTAGGCATCCGTTAGTCTTGTGAGACCATGCATTTGCTCCTTGGAAGGTTTCCAGGGGGCAGGCTGGGCAGGGTTGTATGGGAGACCGGCAGTTGCCCAAGCTGCAAGCCTTCCCCTCTCCACACCACTGATGTTGTCCAAGAGAATGTCAATAGGACCCAAGCAGCTTGGCACCAGTGTCATCATAGAGCAATGTGTTGTTAAGTGCCTTGCTCAAGGACACAACACACTGCCTCAGCTGAGGCTCGAACCAGTGATCTTCAAATCACTAGACCAATGTCTTTATCCCCTAGGCCACACACCAACACTAATGACACTATTTTAACCTTTAAACTTAAAATATGTTCTCTGGGGACATTTTTTTACATATATGGTGGTAGATATATGGAACCAGCTGACAGAGGAGGTGGTTGAGGTGGGTACATGAGATATTTTTAAGATATATAGAACTGTACAAAAGTCTCAGGCACTTAAATGTAGGTCATGTGTCTAAGACATTGGCACAGTACTGTACTTGTCAATATGGAGCAGAGAGCGAGTTTGTAAATATGGTGGGAGCAAAAGATATTCAGAATGGTGAGGGTAGAGCACCGGCAGGTGGGGTGTGGGACACGTGGCAAAAAAGGAGTGCCAGGGGTGGGGTAGTGCAGGTGCAGACACACCCAGCCCTGAAACACTAGGCAAGGTCATTTGATTTCAAACAATTGTTTATTAATTATTACAGAATGTCTCTCCGGTACTTCCTGCTCCCTGACCCTCTTCCTTCCCCTTTTCCCAACCGTGATACACCTCTCACTGCCACATTCCCACTCTCAATCTACAATGGAAACCCATATCAAAATCATGTTTATCGTCACTCACATATATCATGAAATTTGCTTCTTTTTTTTGCGGCAACAGTACAGACCAATACATAAAATTATTACCATATTGTGCATAACTTTGAGGCACCCGAGCTATTTATTTGAGCCTAAGGATTTTTGCATAGAACTATAAGTAGACAGGTGTATAGGTGACAAAAGTTTAGAGCTATTTGTTCAAATGCTGGGTAATGGGATTAGTTTGAACGCACATCTTGGTCAGCATAGATAAGTATACGCTAAGGGGCCTTTTTAAGTGTTGTTCAAGTCTTAGACTTGAAAACTGAAATAAAATAAAATACGCACTTTAGATGTAGGCAGTGCCAATTTCATCAGAACTTTTCAGTGACCTGAAACAATAACTCCATCTCTTTCTTTACAGATGTTGTCCATGCTGATAAGAACTTCCATGTTTCTCTGTTTTATCCTGAGCATCACATGTGCTCATTTCTATGACAGGAGCATGAAAAATATTATTTTCAGCCTTGGGCCTTGGCACTGAATAGCAATGAAACAAGAAATAAACAAAAGGAAGGAAAAATGAAAAAGATGAATGAAAATCTGCACTTCACAGACTGCAGTCAAAGGAAGAAATAAAATGCGCTGTAAGGTGCTTAAGTAGCAAACAGGTGGTGATTAAATAGCATGATTTAAAGAGATATTGCTAAGGAAAAGTAAGAGTGATACAGAAATAATTTAACAACATTGATGAAATGGGGCGATGCATCACCTCAAGTGGATAAGATCATAAAAAAAGCTAATGGAATATTTTATAGGAAGAAATAAAATAATGAGATGCTATGGTGAATCTAAATAAAATTTGATCAGAACAGGCTTGTGCAGGTTTGAGATTAGCATCACAGGAAAGATGCTGAGGGAACAGAAAGAGTACAACGTAGCCTCAATAAAGTGGTACTTTCTTTTCTGAGAAAACTAATGTTTATTTTATCACACTGTAGCAAGTTGAGAAAGGATGGATAGAACAAAATAACTATTATCAATCAGTTTCCTATGTTTAAGAAGGATTAATAAACACAGTATTAGCTATGTGGTGTTTACATCATAAAAGATTATATTAATCAGATCAGTATCTCAAAACATTTGGCTAACAAATGTGATTGGAGAAAGGCTGTGAATTTCAGGCATAAGCTTTAGACAATATGGCACGGGAGTTAAATTAGACCATACAACCAACCAAGTCTGTTCCACCATTCAATCATGGCTGATTTATTATCCTCCTCAATGTGATATTCATGCCCTTACCCCATAACCGTTGAAGGCCTTACCAATCAAGATTCTATCAACCTCCACTTTAAATATACTCAGTGACTTGGCCTCCATAGCTTCTGTGGAAATGAATTTCACAGATTCACCATCCTCTGACTGAAGAAATTTCTCCTCATCTCAGTTGTAGAGGGATGTCCTTCTATTCAGAGGCTGTGCCTACTGTTCCTAGACTTCCCCATGATAGGAAACATTCTCTCCACATCCACTCTAACTGGAAGACCACAATCTGTGCGGTTTGGTGATAACATTTCCTCCTCACTGATGATCAATGCTGGTGCACCTCAGATCTGTGTGCTTAGCTCACTGCTCTACTCTCTCTATATGCATGTCTGTGTGGCTAGGTGTAGCTCAAATACCATCTATAAATTTGCTGATGATACAACTATTGTTGGTAGAATCTCTGACAGTGACGAGAGAGTGTACAGGAGTGAGATATGCCAGCTAGTGGAGTGGTGTCACAGCAACAACCTGGCACTCAACGTCAGTAAGATGAAAGAGCTGATTGTGGACTTCCGGAAGTATAAGACAAAGGAACACATACCAATCCTTATAGAGGGATCAGAAATGGAGAGAGTGAGCAGTTTCAAGTTCCTAGGTGTCAAGAACTCTGAGAATCTAACCTGGTCCCAACATATTGATGCAGTTATAAAGAAGGCCAGACAGTGACTATACTTCTTTAGGAGTTTGAAGAGATTTGGTACATCAACAAAAAAACTCAAACATTCTAAAGATGTACCGCAGAGAGCATTCTGAGAGGCTGCATCACTGTCTGGTATGGAGGGACTACCACACAGGACCAACAGAAGCTGCAGAGAGTTGTAAATTTAGTTGGCTCCATCTTGGGTATTAACCTATAAAGTACCCAGGATATATTCAAGGAACGGTGTCTCAGAAAGTCAGTGTCCATCATTAAGGATCTACAGCACCCAGAGCATGCCGTTTTCTTATTGTTACCATTAGGATGGAGGTACAGAAGCCTGAAGGCACACACTCAGCAATTAAAGAACAGCTTTTACACTCTGCCATCTGATTCCTAAATGGACATTGAACGATGTTATTTATGGGTTGTGCGTGATTTTGAAGCTATTCAATATGCATATACTGTAATTTATTTACTTATTTAATTTTTACTTCTTATATATTGTGTATCGCATTGAACTGCTGCTGCTAAGCTAACAAATTTCACAACACATGCCAATAATAATAAACCTGATTCTGATTCTGATATCAGAATCTTATTCCAATTTAGAAAATAGTCAGTGCTTCTACCGAAGTGCATTACCACTTCCCTACACTAAATTCCATCTGCCACATCTTTGCCCATTCTGCTAATCTGTCTCAGTGCTTCTGCAGACCCCTGCTTCCTCAGCACTATCTGCCCCTCCACTCATCTTAATATTATCAAAAAATTGAACCACAATGCCATCAATTCTGTTACCCAAAACATTGCTACATAAAATGAAATGTTGAGTCCCAACACCAGCCACTGTAGAATACCACTAGTCACCAGCAGCCAGCAAGAAAAAGCTCAATTTATTCCCACTCTTTGCCTCCTGCTAGTCAGCCAGTTTCTATCTATGCTGGTGACTTCCCTATAATACCATAGGCTCCTATCTTGTTTAGCAGCCTCAAATACAATACCTTGTCTGAAAATCCAAGTAAACATTATTCACTGACTCTTTCACTGCCATTTTTTTAATCAAAAAAATCCAATAGATTTGTCAGCCAAGATTTCCCCTCAAGGAAGTGTTATATTTCTTCTTTAACAAAGACTAACTTGTGTGGGTGAAAACATTAGAACTATTTTATTAACAGAATACTACTGTCACGGCTTCAGGTTGACCACATTTTATTAAGGACTTTCAACCCACCAAGAGGTGAATCATCCACATTGCACAGTGGGAACTGAAGTTCTTTATAATGTACATACATAATAACACATCTTCTCCCTTTAAAGAAAACAAACTCAATTATGTCCTCATAATGTTTTCTAACAGAGATATTTGCATTTGTATTGATTGAAATAATTCACTCAAGCGCTCTCAATCAGTCTCTGAAGTGGTTTGATGAAAATTTATGGTTTGCTATTTGTCCCCACAAGTGTATTGTTTCACTTTCTGTGCTAACATTAATGTCTTATTGGAAACTCTGATCTACATGCTCATTTCTTTCACATCCTTTGGCCAAGATCCTATCTGCTCAGTCTTTGTTCTTGTTCTTGCTGTGTGGCCATTACTCATCCCATGTACCTCATAATGTAGCCCTGAACTGCATCCATGTGATTGGTGAGACTTTTCTTAAGTTCCAACTGAATCTGTCTCAATTCACAGAGCTCCTTCTGTTGTCTTGGTATCATAGATAGCACCTCCACCTGTTGGTCTGTGCTGACCTATTACTTTCGTTGTCAACTTAGGGTCTGCGTGGTCTCCCTATCTTCCTTTTCATTGTTGCTTTTTATCTTTGGAGAGGATTGTGGAGATCTTTTTGATGTCCAGTCTTTAACTGGAAGTTGATTAGAGACAGGTTTTGAACCAAGGCTACATAATGTGGAAGCAACACTGGAGACCTTTCTCTTTTTAGCCTTGAAGCACTTGGTGAAATTATTCCTCTTCCCACAATTATTGCAGGACTTTCCATAAGCAGGACACTTCTTTGGCATGTGCTTACCTACATATCTGCTGAATTTACTGTTTGAACCTGTCTCTTTGGTTTGTGGTTGCTTTGTGAAACATCTTGTGCTCTGCCCTTTTGTTTTCACAGCATGCACTGTTGCCTCTGCCCTGTACAGCTCTGTGGCTTGAGATTGTGCAGTCTCCACTGCACAACACGTATTCACATCCTTTTCTAGTGTTCAATCTTTTTCTCAGAGCAATCTTTCTTGGAGCGCTCTAGCTGGGATTCCACAAACTATTTTTGTCTCCTAATTGACAGGACTTACTCAGTGTGTGAAACTCAACTAATCATTGGTCAAAGCTAACAGTTTGACTCTGTTCACAAAAAAAGAATTTCGATCTTTCAAGTGTTATGTTTTTACTTGAAACAAAATATTCCTCAAATTTTTCATCAGAGTTTCAATGTCAAAGCTGCCTCATCAGTTTGGAAGACGTTGTAGATGTCCAAAGCATCTTTACCAATGATAGAACCGTGGAACACTACAGCACAGGGACCAGGCCATTCGGCGCTTCTAGTCTGTGCCGAAATTTTATTCCGCTAGTCTCACTGACCTGCACACAGTCTATAATCCTCCAGATCTCTCCCATCCATGTATCTATCCAATTTATTCTTAAAATTTAAGAGTGAGCCTGCATTTACCACGTCTGATGGCAGCTCACTCCACACTCCCACCACTCTCAGAGTGAAGAAGTTCCCCCTAATGTTCCCCAAAACCTTTCCTCTTTCATCCTAAAGCCATGTTCTCTCATATTTATCCCTCCTAACCTAAGTGGAAAGAGCTTACTCGCATTTACTCTCTCTATACCCTCATAATTTTGTAAACCTCTATCAAATCCCCCTCATTATTTTACGCTCCAAGGAATTAAGTCCTAACCTGTTCAATCTTTCCCTGTAACTCAACTCTTGAAAAGCCAGTAAATCTTCTCTGCACTGTTTCAATCTTACTGATATCCTTCCTATAGCTAGGTGACCAGAACTACATACAATACTACAAATTTGGCCTCAATAATGTCTTATACAACATTACAATAACATCCCAACTCCTATACTCAATACTTTGATTTATGAATGCCAGGATGCCAAAAGCCTTCTTGATAACCTTGTCTACCTGTGACACCACTTTCAGGGAATTATGTATCTGAACTCCCAGATCCCTTTGTTCCTCCGCACTCATCGGTGCCCTACCATTTACTGTGTATGTCCTACCTTGACTTGTCCTTCCAAATTGCAACACCTCACACTTGTCTGCATTAAATTCCATCTGCTATTTTCTGACCCATTTTTCCAGTTGGTCCCGATCCCTCTGCAAGCTTTGAAAGCCTTCCTTGCTGTCCACAACGCTTCCAATCTTAGTGTCATCAGCAAACTTACTGATCCAATGTGCCACATGATCATCTAGATCATTGATATAGATGTGTAGAAAGATAGACACTTTCAATTTCTCCTCTGCCCCGTTGGCTCTGCTGGCCACTAAATAAATATTGAATCATATTTTGCAGCATCTCCAGTTATTTGGTAAATTGCTGCTAAATTGCAGAAGTGCAGGAGGGCTTAACTTATACATGAAGGGTGTTTAGAGGCTCTCTCTCCTCGTATTCTCTTGGTGAATTACATGTGACTATAAAAAACCTATCACTAATCGAAAAGGGGCTATATTGCATTAGGAATAATTTGTTAGAAGTGTAGCTAATGTTACTCTGAGAAACACCTTGAAGACAAATGTTCATTACTTCCTATGGAACTGATTTTTTCATCATATTTAAACACTGAAATAACCCAGTACTTTGCTTTCCTTCTATGAAGTAACTCCTGAATTAAGCTGATGTCATTCCTGCTGTATGCACTAGTCTCATGTTATGGCATTTCCACTCTTTCATGAGCAGCATGGTAACTTTGTAGGAATCCTATTTAATCTGCACTGAACTAAGTATAAAGGTTATCAGTGAAAACAATCAGAATATATTTATAGGCATACATTTCTGATCATAGGAATTTTAACAAGGTAAATGTAATTAGAAAAAATGGTGAATCATAAAATTTGACCCAGACTAGCCCAAGTTTATTTAATATGTGTATTTGCTGTGATTAACTTTCTGCTATTATGGGATATATTGCAGCTAAACTTAATTATGTTCTTACTTGTTCTACACATCATACATTTCCCAGCAGGACAGAGGGAAAACTGCTACATTGAGAATATTGAAATAATTTGCTGTATGTTTTTTTTGTCATGGACAGTAAAGTCAGGGTGTTGGGATCCAAGGTAAGAGATGATTTTGCTCATTCTTAGCGATGGTCATTCCCCTCTCCATGGTGCTGAGAGTATGAAGACTGCCACTAATCTGATAAGTGAGGCTTTGGGCCTACTCTGGCCTGCTCTGAGGATCAGACCTGAGGACTCAATTTGGTTTGAATGTTGTAGCTCGCTTCAATTGTACTCTGAATCTTTGAATAATACTGGACAATGTGATACTTTAATCATGTGCCTGTAATCATTCTGTCCTGCCCTACATGTATTTTTCCAATTTCTTCTGTTTTAAGCACACCAAATACAAGTTACATAGCCAATTGGGGCAATACAGGTGATGGCCCAACTGCAGGCACTTGAATCACCAAGAATACATATGTGAATGTGAATGAGCCAAGTGAGAGTGAAATGAATTGGAGCAAAAAACTACAGACGCTGGCAATCTGAAAATTAGAACATAGGACATAGAATATAGAGCATAGAACAGTACGGAATGTGGGCAAACCCTTTGAAAAAAACACAGAAAATACCAAAAGTTTTCAACCAGTCAAGCAGATTCTGTGGGAAACAAACACTACCAACTCTTTCTGTCATTGGCTGGAAAAAAGAGAAAATTGGCCTGTGAACTTGCATGTAGAATGCTTTGCAGAGAAAACAGGAAGAACATCTTTGATGAAGTGCAGACCAAAGTTGCCAAGGGAACAGGCATCTGGAAGCTGAATGGAGTGTTCCTCAAAGTGATTGCCCAATCTATATTTAGTTTTTTTAATATAAAAGAGAAAAAGTGTTGATTCAACTGTACTATAACCAGTGTTGCTGCAATTTTCTATCTCAGACTAGACCAACAAATGAATCTGCCATGAACCTATTCTTATGACAAAGCATCCTAGTTGTCATGATTGCTGCATTATCCATGATTATTTATTTCCACCAGTAAATGCATTTTCTTGTCCAATACCGATCAAGACCAAAGTGGAAAACAAATCTTCAATGCACACTTTCAAATGGGGTTTTTGCTTTCATTTTCACATGACTGTCTCTAACTTTTTACAAGCTATTTCATAACATGGACCATTGAATTATTGCATCAGCTTCCGAAGGCTATCATGTTGCAAGCAGCGATGAATTTGCCTATTTCCTCCAATGATTTTAAATGTGCTTTGCCTGCAGGTACAATTTTTTTTCTGACATTTTAACAGCATCTGCCCTGTTGGTGCCACCATATGATCCTCATGATTGATTATTTAATATTTCTGTCATTTCACTTTTATTGATTCAGGAGATTATTTCCCCATTCTTCATGAATGGTGCACAGTCCATTACTTGTGCCATTGCCCTGCTTGTCTAGTCCCAGCTGAAAATACTTCTGTTTTGGGAATTAATTCATCTGGGTCTAATAGAAAGCATTTTCTGTAGGGGATGGAACATCAAATATGTGAGCACTTTTCCATCATTTTTATCATTTGCACACTGCACAGCCTTGTCTAAAAGCTAAGTTTTCCATTAACTTTTATTAAGAGGCTAAAAGCATTTATCATTCCAATATCACTTCTGTTTTATAGATTGTTTGGATTGCTACCTCTGTTGGATTTTATTTGTTGTTACTGGGTATTTTTCATCCATTGCTTAAACAAAATGATAGCTGAAACTCATATCCCCAGAATGTGCTTCTTGGAAGCCATTCTACTGATAATTCCATTCTGGACTAATTCTACATATCATTTATGTTAATTGATTGACACCTCTCATAATAGTTGATCTACGTTATCTATCTGAAAACAAACCAAGAGATTACAAGAATGGTTTAATCTGATATGGGTATTCAACAGTCATTTGGATTTTCACAGCTTGCATTATTCTGGTGAATTATTCTAATGTTCCTTCTACTGTTTTGAAGTCCTTTCAATAATGAGGCTTCAAAACAGCTTATAGTAACAACAACAGCTGTGCATATGCCATATTGTGGTTGATATAAGCAGATGACCCTTTGAGGGATAAGTAACTGACACCTGTTTAACACAGAAGAGATAAAAGAATCTGATCATGAATTTTTGCAATTCTGTGCTTTGTTACAATCACACTGCTACCTTCCTTTTATACTGTATGTTCCACTGGTAGCCTTCCTCTATATTTTGGAAATAATATTCAAACAAGCTTTGCTCTCAATTGGGATCATTAGCATAATGCTACTCATGAAGACTGTGAGGGAACTAACATTATGATTGATTTTTTTATTGCATATGGTATGTTTCAGACTTTCTTTGGCAGTGTTTCATATATAAGCTATTAAAAATTGATGCTTGACAATATTTATGAAGGTTGTAATATACTCTTGGCTTAGATAACGCTATGAAGTTACATCTTTTTCTATCTTCTTATTACCTATAATTTATTTGTCATGTAAAAATTAGTGAGATTGTATTAAAAGAATGACACAGGAACACAATGCAATTTCATGCGGCAGACGTCTTTTGTCATAGGATTCTTACCAAGTGCCAAGATAAAAATGATTTGACAGAACGTTAAGAAAATTTAAATTCCTGCTCTTATTGATTTCATTAATGACATGGCACTTAAGAGTTGTAGCAAAGCAACACGTTTCTGATAATCCACCATTTGATCATCCAGAAATTCCAATGTTTGGCTGCTGAAACACTTGGTTCTGTTTCCCACATCCACTTTACACCCATTGAGGCCAACACTTGCATTCAGCCATCATCAAGAACCCCACCAAACTCCACCCCTCCCACCGCTCAACCCTCCCTCTAGGCCATGCTCTCTTTGTGTTGCTGTCATCAGGCCTGGTACCAGTAGGTTCGGGGACAGTTATTATGCCTCAGGCATTCAGTTCTTGAACCAAAGGGGACTACTTCACTCACCCCAACACTAAGCTGTTCCCATAACATATGGACTCACTTTCAAGAATTCTTCAGCTTTTCCTCTCATGTTCTCAATATTTATTGCTTATTTAATATTATTATTATTACTTTCTATTTCTTTTTCTATTTACACAGTTTTTTTTGCACATTGGTTGTCCATCCTGGTGGGTGCAGTCTTTCATTGATTCTATTGTGCTTCTTTGTGTTATCTGTGATTGCCCATAAAGAAATGGATCTTGGGTTGTATATGGTGACATATACTTTAACAATAAATTTACTTTGAACTTTGAACTTGAAGTCCGCAAGAACTCATTCCCACTGTCCTCTCAAACACATTGGAGAAAAAAAATATCATCTTTTCCTGATTTTTTTCCACTTGCTTACTTCCCACCACTCACCTGGATCACTGGAGAATTTATTATACTCCTGTGTAATACATAAAAAATCATGTACCAAAACTATGTTGGTATATTAAAGACAAAGAGAAAATCTTTGAGGTTATAAGGATAAAAAGACAAAGTTAAAGATTAGTTTTATTTGTCACATGTGCATCAACACTATGAAATGTATGGTGAAAAGGGCCATTTTTCACCAATGATTAACACGAAAGTTTGTGCAGGTGGCAACCCACAAGTATCATTCTGGCGCCAACGTATTATGTCCACAACTCACTAACCCCAACTGACCATGTGGGAAGAAACCAGAGAACCTATGGGAATCCCACACATTCACAGGGATAACAAACTCTGTGTAGTCACTGGCAGGAATATAATCTCAATCATTATTAAATTTATTTTTAATATGTCTTAATGAAAATTATATATTTTAAAAAATATGTTATGTAATGCAATGTACTGCTGTTGCAATACACAAATTTCACTGCATATGCCAGTCATATTAACTTGATTCTTAGAACTATTAACTTCTATTTATTGGAGTTGTTAACACTCGAAGTAAATTTATTATCAAAATACACACTGTATATGTCACCACGATACAACTATGAGATTCAGTTTCTTGCAGGCATTAATAGTAAACATAAGAAACAAAATAGAATAAATGAAAGACCGTACCCTGCAGGACAGGCAAACAACCACTATGCAAAAGACAATAAACTGTGCAAATTAACAACAAGTAAACAAATAAACAAACAAAAATAAATAAATAAACAGACAAATAAATACACACATACATACATAAATAAATAAATAGATGGATAGATAAATAAATAAATATTGATAACATGAGATGAAGAGTCATGGAAGGTGAGTCCATATGTTGTGGGAACAGCTCAGGGCTGAGTGAAGTTATTCCCTCTGGTTCAATACGCTGATTGTTGAGGGGTAAAAACTGTTCCTGAACTTGCCTGATGGCAGCACTGAGGAGAGAGCATGGCCTGTATGTTGGTGGTCCTTAATAATGGATACAGTTTTCTTGCAACATCGCTCCATGTAGATGTGCTCAACGGTGGAGAGGATATTACTCATAATAGACAGGGTGATATCCACTGCTTTTTTTTGTAGAATTTTCCCTTCAGGGTGTTTCCATCACTATCATTGGGTGCATAGCTACACAGTAATTCAAATGCTCCTATGTACAAAGCTTTTGTTACAGTGCAATTGGAATTTTCTTTCATAAAATGTTAATATAATTTTGAAATTGTGCAAATAATTAGAATAAAGTATCAATTATGCAGGATATAGAAATACTACTACAAACAGTATTTATATCATTCAGTAGGTTGTTGATTAAAAAAGGAAAGCTAGCAGAATTAGCTAATGTCACAAATGTTAATGTAATTTAGACCGCTAAACGAAATAAGATGGCAGTCAAGACATGTTGTCGTTACTGCTTTAATGAGGGATTATGGAATTTTGATCTAGTACAGCAAAGAGCAAGTTATTGAATGTAATGATTCAACCAGCAACTACTGCCTGAAGATTTTGGCCAATCCACAATATAGAGTAGCATTAACTGTCCTTAATGATGTTTTAGAAGATCTGGGATCCCTTTGTAAGTTCCTTCATAAAAGCTGTCTGAATTCAATTGAAGCATTGCAGTATACAACAGCAAAAGATAACACCAAGTTTAAAGTATCTTGGCGACACCATTTATTGGAGCAACAAATTGAAAGATCTGCTTGCATCTGTTCATTTCGATGCCGATACTGCACCTATTATTTGATTCATTAGAAGAATTACTGTATAATCATTGGATAATAGATTTCTTAACAATGTGTTAAGACCATGAGACCAGAAGATATAGGAGCAGAATTTGGCTATTTGGCCCAACGAGTCTGCTCTACCATTTCGTCATGGCTGATCCAAATTCCTTCTCAGCCTCAGTCCCCTGCCTTCTCCCCATATTCCTTCGTACACCGACCAATCAAAGAATCTATCAAACTCTGCCTCAAATGTCAATAAAGACTTAGTCTCCACAGCTGCCTGTAGCAAAGATTTCCACAGATTTACCACCCTCTGGCTAAGGAAATTCCTCCTAATCTCTATTCTAAAATGACACCCCTCTATTTTGAAACTGTCCCTTCTGGTCTTAGACGCTCCCATCATAGGAAACATCCTCTCCATGTCCTCTCCTCATCCACTCTATCAATGCCTTGCACCATTTGATAGGTTTCAATAGGAATTTAGTATCTCTGGACATTAAGTTAAGAGGATAGCAAGCTCTAGTCCTTGTTGCAGTTGGAAACACAACCAATTCTGACGTTGGGAAAGAGAACATTGTAGAATTGATGAAAAAGTACGCATTAAGTCATAGAGTAATAAAAAAGTACAGTACAGAAACAGGCCCTTTCTATGCCAAAATCATTTAAGCAGTATACTCCCATCAACCTGCACTGGACCATACCCCTGCCATCCATGTACCTCTTCAAACTTCTCTTCGATGTTGAAATCAAGCTCACATACTTCACTTACATTGGAAGCTCACTCCACACTCTCACAGCTCCCTGAGTGAAGAGGTTCCCCTCATGTTCCCCATAAACTTTCGCCTTTCACCTTTAACCCATCATCTGTAGATATAGTCCTCCCCAATCTCAGTGGAAAAGCCTGCATGTATTTACCCTATCTATTCCCATCATAATTTTGTATGCTTCCAGCATATCTCCACTCAGTCTTCCACATTCAAAGGAATGAATTCCTAACCTATTCAGTCTCTCCCTCACATAACATCCCATTTCCTGTACTCAGTACTGTAATTTATAAAGGTCAGTATGCAATGAGCTTTCTTTATGAGCCTATCTACCTGTGCTACCACTTTTAATGAATCATGGACCTTTATTCCCAGATACCTTTGTTCTACCACATTCCTCAGTGCCTTACCATTCACTGTGTTTTACCTACCTTGGTTAGTCCTACTGGAGTCCAACATGTCTCAATTCTCTGCACTAAATTCCATCCGCAGTATCTCAGCCCATTAGTTGAATCCGATCCCACTCTGTTAGTTTACCTCACTGTCCACTACACTCCCAATCTTGGTGTCATTCGCACATTTATTAATCCAGTTAAACTCATTATCATTCAAATCATTGATATTGATTACAAGGAACAATGGACCCAATACCAATCTCTGTGGCACGCCACTAGTCACTAGCTTCTAGTCAGAGAGGTAATTATCTATTACCACTCTCTGACTTCTCCCACAAAGCCAAATTTACTACCTCATTCTGAATGCCGAGTGATTAAATCTTCTTCACCAAACTCCCATGAGGGACCTTGTCAAATGTTTGCTGAAGTCCATGTAGGTAACATCCATTGCCTTGCCTTTATCATCTACTATCACAAACTATGAAAAAAGTGATGCCTCAAGAATATTGCAGCAATATTTAGATTTCAAATTTGTCATTTCTGAGAAAGTTAAGATTGGTTCAATTAAGACGTTCACTGCTATGTTGAACTACTTACTTAAAAAACAAAAATTTGAAGAACTGTCAGCTCTTGTTGACATTGTTAGGAAATTTCAAGCTTCTAGTGCTGACTGTGAAGGTGGATTCAATCTTATGAATTCAATAAAATTGAAATCCAAAAACAGACTAGAAGTGGAACGTTTAAATGATTTAATGAGGATTAAGATGTTATCTTTTATCTGGATGTGAAATTAATCTGGAAAGTGGTTATAGACAATGGATTTGTAATAATGAGAGATGAGCAAAAGTTTGCAAAACATGAAAGACTTTCTTTGTTGAACTGTATTTTATCATATCTTCAATTAATAAATAAAATCAATGAAAGTGATTTTTTTTTCATTTTCATTCTAAACATTTATCATATGCATATTATTTTTCAAAAATTAAGTGCTGCAAAGTTTCCAGGCTGTAGGAATAGTTCTTGCTCAGAGCAATGAGGGAATGTTGGTTTCTATAACGCACCATAATGCAAACATTCAGTATACTCCCCAAAACACATCTCTGGAAGTTGCCCTGTTCATGAAGTTTGAGCTTAAATGCTCTGTGATGGACTCAGATTCATCTGTAAACAAATCAAGATGTTTATTTATTGAGATTAGAAACAAACAGACAACAGACTGAACAATGTATTTGATGTCAAATCAACAGTATAAAGAGAAAAGATTGGGAAAATGAGGGAAATGCCAGAATAAGTATGACATTGATTAAATATCTATTGTTTATTCCTGGTCTGAGGATGTTTTCAGTGTCATGGAAACCGTGTTTGGGGATGTTGACACCCAGTTGAAGTTTTATAGTTTCCATGGCAGAGACAACTAGATTATCCATCAAAGTATGAAAATTGTAAATTTGGGGATACACTTTCCTTCCATTGATGTGCACATTAATAATGGTGTCAATCATTTTGATTGCTTTATTATATCTGTAAAACTTGAAGCAATAAAATACAACAGTTGACACTAATTTCCTTACAGCAATACTAAACATCAGTACATTTTCACTGAATGTTTTTTCAAAAAAACTGAATAACACACGACTATAGAACTAGCTACAGGGAAATTTTGGAATTAATTGTTTTCTAATATCTTAATTGAGGAGAAATTGAAAATATTTAAGGTTGCAATTTATGTGCAGAGAATTCCCTATTGTGATCTCAATCAACAAAGTGAAAATATGATGAACTTACTTACTGTCCATTAAACCATTAGCATTTAAGGCAGCAATGAATGTTTGGCATGGGTGACCCTACCAAGAGCCCAAGCGTAAATCCCAGATACAGCCAACGTTGGTCTCTGGGTCATTGAGGCATGCAACCCTCTAAACCCAATGACAAAGTTGTGCTCCTCCTGTATGGACAATAGGCTCACACCAACATTGAAATTATATTATTGTAATAATGAATAAACAAAGGTTGCAACACAGCCCATATGTAATACAATATTTTTAATTGGATAGGTACAGAGTTCAGTGGAGGGAGAATTTATGGAATCTAAATGTTGCAGTCACAAAAACGAAGTGCTTGGGAACAATGGATGAGTTTTACTGACAGGGAGATGGAACTTTGAGCAAGAAGTGTCAGAGTGTAACGATTCCATGTCTCGAGAGTACAAGCATTTAAGGTGAATATAGGGAAGTTTTAGGGGAGAATGGGGAAACTTTAGAGAAGGTGCTGAAGAGGTTTACCAGGCTGCTACTTGAATTAACAAATATGATTTATGAGAGAAGATTGAGCGAGCTAAGGCTTTTCTCTTTGGAGTAACAGAGGATGAGAGTTGACTTATTAGAAGTGTATAAGATTGCGAAGAACAAATAAACTGGACACCCAGCAACGTTTCCTCAAAATCAATCCTAACCATGTATTTTTCGAGAGTTAGCAATGTGCTCATTTAACCACTATTTCTGTTAGCTTATTCCAAATATACATCAACCTTTGTATGAAGAAGCTACCCCTGAATGGGCAGAACTACAATGGTGCTTAACAGCAACTCCTTCAAGCTCATCTGCAGAAGCAGCTTAATTTATATCTTTGATGCCTCTCTTTTTCCTTTTCAGTGTGAAGGGGGTTCTGTTGAAGACCCTAACCTTGAGTTACACTCAGACCTCTTTGCAGTGGTGGTCAAATAAAGAAACTGCTTTGCATCTACCAGTGCTTTTCTGTGGTGACTTCACTCATACAACAACAACCACCCCCAGGAATAACACTATGTACTTTCACCCTGTCTGTGTGGAAGAATTAATGCACAGGCATGGAGATGAAAGGAGGCTGGCTCATCCTACATCACAACCATAAAATGCACAAGTTATTAGCTCAGAAATGTAGTATTTGTTTTAGTCAATTGGATCAACTTTCAGAAATTGAGTACAATGCGTTTAGTGCAGACTTCTGAGGATGTTTTCCTCTAGCAAGATTAACCAAATCTGATTTTAGTATTAGTTGGTCATCTTCATGACTGAAGAAAGAACTATTTTCAACAGACCAGACCAAACCAGTGCAAATAACTGGGAATGTTCATGCATTGGAAATTAAATTTCCACAAATGTCTGTGCTAGTTTAAATATCACCTCTGCTAAGAGCTGCCTCTAATCACACTCAGACCAAATGAATCATCATA
The DNA here is from genome assembly GCF_030144855.1 of Hypanus sabinus. Classification (NCBI taxonomy): domain Eukaryota; kingdom Metazoa; phylum Chordata; class Chondrichthyes; order Myliobatiformes; family Dasyatidae; genus Hypanus; species Hypanus sabinus. Next base: position 126,611,916 of record NC_082710.1, on the reverse strand, counting down.
ATGAGTTTCCACTCAATGTGCCTCCTGTGAGCCTTGGATGAAGCACTTGCATTTAAACTCCCTATTCAAGCAGAGGGATATGAATAACAATATTTTCAAAAGTTTCTTTTCTATGAAGAAATTAGTAAATTGTTTCCTCTATTATCTTTTTAAAACCAGTTATGGCTTGTCTATTGTCAGGTAATTCATGAAACACTAATTAGAACATAATGTTTTTTGTGAACTAGGTTTTAGCTGACAATGAAACCTACTATGCTGCATCAATATGCCCAAACACCACGACTGCGGCATAGGCTGTGGACAGTTGATCACCAGAGTCCTCGCTCCTGGGCCAGTTTTTAAGTTATCTCCATGTTTAGCCTATCTTCTTGGTGTATCCTTCCTCTTCCAGGGATGAGGTCACTGGAGCTTCTGTTGCTGTTTCTGCAGCTTTGTTTTTTTAGGATGGGGTTGCTAGCCTCATGCCCAACCCTCCTCCTTTTACAGCCTGGATTGGTACTCTCCATGGCGGGGTTATGCTGTATTAATGTAAAAATAAACTGCTCAGCAGGTCCGATGGCATATCTGCAGAGAGAGACATTTTAATTTTACATTTGCTAATACACACGTAGGCTTCATAGATACCTAAAAAATAGATACTTAAACCAATTAAACTGAAGTACTTGAAGGCCATTCCTGAGACCACTTTCTGCTGGATTCTTTATTGTATTCGAAGTAGAACACTTGTATAAATTTAGGGAAATGTGGTACCACCTTCCCTAAAACTTTATGATCATTGGGACAATTGGAGCCTTAAAAACTGAAAGAAGTAAATAGATAGTTTCTTTTAGTTTTTATAGGTTTAATTTTTATACAAAGTTCTATAAGTAAGTTGATAAAGGTTTATAAGACAGGACGTTTTTTTCCTAGGACAGCAATTTCTGCAATTTTAAACAAAATCGGGAAAATGGATTTTGGCATGAATTCAAAGTGATCTAAGTGAACAATGGAGCAGACCAGATGGGGGTTACTGACTCATTTTTATATGAGCCTATAACATTGTCAAGTATCAAATGTCACTTAATGCTCAAATGATCAGCCACATCCCTAACTATATCCATAATATATTGTTGTAGTAGAGTAGAGCATTAGTCTATTAGAGTAGAATCATGTTTCTCTCCCTCTAATGTCTTTCTTTTTGTTTGGCTATTTTCACACACGAGTTCAGATGCACCATCCAACTTTTGTACCACCATTCAATTCTTGCAAAATATGTTAAATATTTTGCAATTCTTGCAAAATATCTAGCATTTTTACATGATATATTGAATTAATATAAAAACAAGATAAACATTTTTCTTGATCACATATTCTTTCCATAACTCAGACCCAAATACTAGCTTCGGTTTTTCTTCTATTTCGGTTTGATGTTGTGTTTTGTATTGTCTATTAAGATCACATCTTCTATTATGTGAGAAAGTGTTTCCTCAAATAATGCATAACAGTTTTCTTGATGGACCTGCTATAAATAAGAACTCATTTTCCTACTGTTCATTGATTTCACACTTACTATCACTTTCTACTTTTATTTTGTTTGTTTTCTTTTGCACTGTGATGGGTAACTGAGTGTTAAAACAAGGCTTAATTTTCGAAAAAGTACAAAACTGCAAATATTCGCAAAGGACGAACAAAACACAACTCTGTAGCACACGAGTGTCAATTGCAAACTGACTGGCAAAAACCTGCGACACACCGCTGTTGCAGATGTCTGGCGCCTCAGGATCAAACAAGTATCAAACATGTATTGAACAGTTATGGAACAACTGCAGAACAAATGTCCTTCTTTCCTAGTTTGACTCATTGAACATTTTTTAATTGAAAACAGGTTAATGTGAAAGAAGATAACATTGCCAAAAGATGTGTACGAAATAATACATTTTCTAAAAATAATTGCTAAGTTTTAGATTTATTCTCAGTAAAACCCATTTCTAGCTCAAAGCTACTTGGATTCCTGTTATAGATTTTTTTTCTACAGATTGATTTCTGATTAATACTTTTTGCATGAGTGGGCTTACTTTTTTATTATTATCACTGGGGTGCAATGTGCCACTTCTAATCACCCAAAGTGCCACTTTTGGCACATGCGCCATAGGTTGGCCATTCCTGGGCTAGAATTTCATTCTAATCCTTTTCTAATTGCATGAATCCAGAGGCTGATATTGCTCTATCCTTTTACATAGTCTTGCATTTGTCAAGATGGACTTAAATACGTTTCTCTATTCCACTGCATTTTATCCCTGAAATCAGACAGAAAACATTGGTGTTAAATGTTGAATTGGATGACTACGAGATGAATAAGTCTCCAGTTTAGAGCAGTAAGCCAAAGCTTGATGTTAACAACCTGTAACTTTAATTCTTGCAACTAACCTATGTTCAACAGTTCCTTTTACAGTCTAATAATTCTAAGATTTTAACATTGGAAATAATCGTCAAAATTAAATTGATATAATGGAATCTTTTCATGCAACATTAACTTCTTTACAATTTTTTCTATTGTAACCTACAAATCTCACAGAAAATAAGAAAAACTCTGAATGATTATAAAAACCTTCAAGACCCAATAAAAGGGTAGTGAGAGGAATTTAAATGAATCTGAAAAAATGTATAAGCACAAATACTAAACAAACACACATTTCTATATGGAATTTTAAGTAGATAATGGAGATTACATTGTTAAATTGTTAAATTATAGTATTTGGTAGAATACCGTTTGAAGATGGTACTGGTGACCCTCAGTGACATCTGGCTGGTGGCTAACAAAACAAAGATAGCAACTAAATGCTTTGTAAGCCATACATTTTTCTGGCAAACGATTATCTCCAGTAATAATCTGTAACATCCTTTTGGACTTGGAGGCAATTCGATGTGGTAGAACTGAGGTAAGGCAGGGCAGTTGGCCTGTCTTCAAGAGTGTGGAAGAGTGTGAAAGGCTGGGCATTGGTTGAATCAAAGCCCCAGATTGTATTGACATGACTGAACATGATCTGCAGATAGAGCTTTATGGGCCGGATCGAGGTGACTTATCTATGTGGCAGAACTTGTTGTTCAGATGGAGATTTAAGCACCAGGTCAGAGTGAAAAGGTCAGATATGAAGGCCTGACGTGAGGTATGGGCCAGTTCAGATCGCTGCTCGATGAGACATTTATAACCATATAACCATATAACAATTAGAGCATGAAAACAGACCATCTTGGCCCTTCTAGTCCATGCCAAACACTTACTCTCACCTAATCCCACTGACCCACACTCAGCCCATAACCCTCCATTCCTTTCCTGTCTGTATACCTATCCAATTTTGCTTTTAATGACAATACCAAACCTGCCTCTACCACTTCTATTGGAAGCTCATTCCACACAGCAATCACTCTCGGAGTAAAGAAATTCCCACTCATGTTACCCTTAAACTTTTGCCCCCTAAGTCTCAACTCATGTCCTCTTGTTTGAATCTCCCCTGCTCTCAATGGAAAAAGCCTATCCACGTCAACTCTATCTAACCCCCTCATAATATTAAATACCTCTATCAAGACCCCTATCAACCTTTTACGCTCCAAAGAATAAAGACCTAACTTGTTCAATCTTTCCCTGTAACTTAGGTGCTGAAACCGAGGTAACATTCTAGTAAATCTTCTTTGTACTCTCTCTATTTTATTGACATCTTTCCTATAATTCAGTGACCAGAACTGTATATAATAATCCAAATTTGGCCTTACCAATACCTTGGACAATTTTAATATTACATCCCAACTCCTATACTCAATGCTCTGATTTATAAAGGTCTGCATACCAAAAGCTTTCTTCATCACCCTGTCCATTTGAGATTCCACCTTCAGGGAATTATGCACCATTATTCCTAGGTCACTCTGTTCTACTGCATTCTTCAATGCCCTAGCATTTACCATGTATGTCCTATTTGGATTATTCCTACCAAAATGTAGCACCTCACACTTATTAGCATTAAACTCCATCTGCCATCATTCAGCTCACTCTTCTAACTGGCCTAAATCTCTCTGCAGACTTTGAAAACCTACTTCATTATCCACAACACCACATACCTTATTATCATCTGCATACTTACTAATCAAATTTACCAACCCATCATCCAGATCATTAATGTATATAACAAACAACATTGGACCCAGTATAGAACCCTGAGGCACACCACTAGTCACTGGCCTCCAACCTGACAAACAGTTATCCACCACTACTCTCTGGCATCTCCAGCCACTGTTGAATCCATTTTACAAATTCAATATCAATACCTGCTGATTGAACTTTCCTAAATAACCTTCCGTGCGGAAACTTGTCAAAGGCCTTACTGAAGTCCATATAGACAACATCCACTGCTTTACCCTCGTCAACTTTCCTCATAACCTCTTCAAAAGATTCAATAAGATTTGTCAAACATGACATTCCACACACAAATCCATGCTGACTGTTCCTAACCAGACCCTGTCTATCCAGATAATTATGTATACCATCTCTAAGATTACTTTCCATCAATTTACCCACCACTGACGTCAATCAGACAGGCATATAATTGCTAGGTTTACACTTAGAATGTTTTTTAAACAATGGAACCACATGAGCAATATGTCATTCCTCCGGCACCATCCTCGTTTCTGATGACATTTGATATATTTCAGTCAGAGCCCCTGCTATTCCCTTCTTCAAGGTCCTGGGGAATATCCTGTCAGGATCTAGAGATTCATCCACTTTTATATTCCTTAAAAGCACCAGTACTTCCTCCTCTTTAATCATAGTAGATTCTACAACTTCCCTACTTGTTTCCCTTACATTACACAATTCAATATTCTTTTCCTTAGTGAATACCGAAGAAAAGAAATTGTTCAAAATCTCCCCCATCTCTTTCAGCTCCACACATAGCTGTCCACTCAGATTCTGTAAAGGACCAATTTTATCCCTCACTATACTTTTGCTATTAATATAACTGTAGAAACCCTTTGGATTTATTTTCACCTTACATGCCAAAGCAACCTCATATCTTCTTTTAGCTTTTCTAATTTCTTTCTTAAGATTCTACTTACATCCTTTATATTCCTTGAACATCTCATTTACTCCATGCTGCCTTTATTTATTGTAGATATCTCTCTTTTTCCTAACCAATTTTCCAATATCCCTTGAAAAACATGGCTCTCTCAAACTTTTAACCTTTCCTTTCAACTTAACAGGAACATAAAGGTCTGTACCCTCAAAATTTCACCTTTAAATGACCGCCATTTCTCTATTACATTCTTCCCATAAAACAAATTGTCCCAATCCACTCCTTCTAAATCCTTTCGCATCGACTCAAAGTTAGCCTTTCTCCAATCAAAAATCTCAACCCCGTATTCAATCCTTTCCTTCTCCATAATTATATTGAAACTAAATGGCATTGTGATCACTATACCCAAAGTGCTCCCCAACACATACCTCCATCACCGGACCTATTTCATTCCCTAACAGAAGATCCAACACTGCCCCTTCTCTAGTTGGTACCTCGATGTATTGCTGCAAAAAACTATCCTGCACACATTTTACAAACTCTAAACCATCCATCCCTTTTACAGTATGGGCTTCTTAGTCTCTGTGTGGAAAATTAAAATCTCCCACAATCACAACCCTGTACTTACTACAAATATCTGCTATCTCCTTACAAATTTGTACCTCCAATTCTTGCTCCCCATTATGTGGTCTATAATACACCCCTATAACTGTAACTACACCTTTCCCATTCCTCAATTTCACCCAAATAGTCTCCCTAGATGAGTCCTCTAATCTATCCTGCCAGAGCATCACTGTAATATTTTCTCTGACAAGCAATGCAACACCTCCCCCTCTTGTCCCTCCAATTCTATCACACCGGAAGCAATGAAATCCAGGAATATTTAGTTACCAATCACACCCCTCCTGCAACCATGTTTCACTAATAGCTACAACTTCAAATTCCAGGTATCAATCCATGCTCTAAGCTCATCCACCTTTCTTACAATGCTCCTAGCATTAAAATAAATGCATTTAAGAAATTCTCCACCTCTTCCTCTCTGTTTATCTCTAACAGTACAAATAACTTTACTGTCTTCTTTTTCTTCCTTCTCCCATACATCTGTTCCCCTCTGGTTCCCCTCCCCCCTCGTATATAATTTAAATCCACTGGAGCCTCTCTAGCAAATCTACCTGCAAGAATATTTGTCCCCCTTCAGTTCAGATGTAAACCGTCCCACCAGAACAGGTCCCACCTTCCCTGGAAAACTGCCCAATTATCTATATATCTGAAGCCCTCCCTCCTGCACCATGTCTTCAGCCACGTGTTGATCTGCACTCTCTTACTATTTCTAAACCCACCTGCGCGTGGCACTGGTAGCAATCCTGAGATTGCTATCCTGGGGGTCCTGACCTTTAACTTGGCACCTAACTCCCTAAACTCAGCTTTCAGGACCTCCTCACTATTCCTACCCACGTCATTTGTCTCTACATGGATCACAACATCCAGCTGCACACCCTCCCTCTTGATAATACTGAGAACTCGATCCGAGATATTGCGGACCCTGGCACCAGGGAGGCAACAGACCATCTGGGATTTTCAATCTCTTCCACAGAACCTCCTATCTGTCCCCCTAACTATCAAATGCCCTATCACTACTGCTTTTCTGTTTTCCCTCCTTTCCTTCTGAGCTGACGGTCCAGTCTTGGTGCCAGAGATGCAACCACTGCAACTTGTCCTTGGTGGGTCGTCCCCTCCAACAGTATCCAAAATGGTATACTTATTGTTGATGGGAATGGCCACTCTTCCTGGTGCTCTGCTCTTCCTGTCTATTCCCCTTCCCTCTCCTGACAGTCACCCAACTACCTGTTTCCTGACTCCTAGGGATGACTATCTCCCTGAAACTCCTGTCTATTTCTGCCTCTGCTGCCCGAATTATCCGAAGTTCAGCCAGCTCCAGCTCCAGTTCCCTAACATGGTTTGTCAAGAGCTGCAGCTGGATGCACCTTTCGCAGGTGAAGTCATCAGGGACAACAGTGCTCATCCTGACTTCCCACATACTGCAAACGGAGCACTCGACTGCCCTAACTGCTGCCTCCATTACCTACTCCTAAGCTAATTAGATTAATTAAAGGAGCTTACCCGGACTTACCTCACCTGGATTGAAGCTCGTACTCAGCCTCTGCTCGCTATTTAAATTCTCCCGCTGTCTCACGGGCCGACTCTCATGCGCTTGCGCAGTTATGCCCCATTCAAACCTTGCCTCTGCCTGTTCTCGCTGAAGCCTGATTGAGCCAAAGCCATCCCACTCTACCTCAGTCCTCTCCGACAATGGCGGCTGTATATGGCGGTCTTTCTTTTAAACCTTTGGTGCGCTACGTCACGCAACTGCGCAGTCTAGCCTCTTTGCCGCGATCAGTTAAAAAAAAAGCTTCTCTCCAAGCTTCTTTTACCTCTTCCCCCTCCGCCTCTTTCTGCAATTTAAATAACCGTTGACAACCTCCTCTCCTTTTTACTTGGCTCTGTGCTGACCTATGGGATTCTCTTTGCAGACTTCAGTTCAGAAACACTATTTACTTGCAGTTACTGTTTGCATGATGGTTTCTTTTCATTGCGCAATGGGTATTTGATGGTCCTCTTCTTAATAGGTTATTTTATACTTTTATTTTATCATGGGTCCAGTACCTCTAGTTGAACTCTGTCTTTTGTGTGTTTCCCCCGAGCTGTCAGTCTGTGGTTTTGTATTGCCATGTGCTTCTGTCCCCGCTCCTGCTCTACTCCGGCCCCTGTATTACTGAGTACTCCATCTCTGATCTACTTCTCATTATTACCTGTATTGCTACCACCTGTGTCTCATTGTGCTCCACCTATCATCTGCCTCTCTGTTTATTGCTCAGTGTATTTCAGTCCTGTGTTGTCACCTGTTTGTTGTGAGATTGTGCCAGTGAATTTACCTGAGCCTTTCCAGCATTTGTATCTGTACTATGTCTGTCTGAATATTGACTTTGTCTTTCTCTGATTCTGGTTTTTCGATTTCTCTGGATGTTTTGATCTCTACCTGAACTTTGATGCCGACTTTGTCTGCATCTCGGGATTTGTTACTCAATTAATATCACTGTGTGCACAGTACTGGGTCTGTGATTGGATCCCTGCTCCAGTGCCCTGATGATGGGTTCTTTTTTATGGGCATAATGTCTTCATTTCTTGGCTGCCTGTTAGGAGGCAAATCTCAAGGTTGTATGATGCATACATGCTTTGAAAATAAATGTACTTTGCTCAGCAGTTCCTCTAATATTTCAGAAGGACAGATAACATTCTAAATTTTAAGTACAGCTTCTTCCCGTCTACTATCAGATTTCTCAATGGTCCATGTGCTAACAAATATGACTTCATTATTCATCTTTTGCACTATTTATTTTGTAACTTACAGTAATTTCATGTCATGTCTGTACTGCTGCCATGAAATAATAAATTTCATGACATTTGACAATAAATCTGATAGTCAAGTAATAGACAAACACTTTGCATTCCAACCAGATTTTGCATCTTCAATATAATTTAGTAGAAAATTACAGACATCCTAAAATATTTCAAGGAAAAGAAAGTGTGTGAGAGTGCATGTCCATGTGTGTGAATGATATATGGCCATACTCACAAAGGACTTAAAGATTTCTCAATAACCTGGGGTGACACTGCATTGCAGCAAGTAAGGATATAACCTCATATTCTTCATGACTCTAATAAATGCTTCACTGTTATTGACAGGTAAGAAGACAGAAAAATAACTTGAATTAATTGCTGAGCTGCTTATTTAGATTGACCATAGTCTTGTTTGTCTGAAGTGACATTGTCTGTAGTATCATATCACTCAGTCTATATCCCCCGCCCCATCTTTGTCATCTCTGCCCTTAGATTGCCAAACGTTGTACTCGGTAATAATTGGCCCAACTCCATCCCACGAATGTACAAGTAGCCTAAATCTGTGCTGACAGCATCAAAATTAATCTCATTTCCTGTACTCCTGAAAATCTGTGTTAGTCCTCTTGTTTCTATCACAATAGATTCAATGCATCAGTCTTCTTTTGTAAAATCCTTTTATGGACTTGCTTTTATCTATGTAAATTTTATCTAGAGTGTTAAGAAAAGCAAGTACACATTAGGTGGTTGAAAGTGCCTGATTAGATTGGAGGCACCAGAGACTTCGGATGCTGGACTCTGGAGTGTCAAACAATGTATCAGGGGAACTCAGGAGGTCGAGCAGCATCTGTGGGAGGAAAGGATTTGTTGCCGTTTCAGTTCAAATCTCTTCATTGGGACATCAATCCCAGAATTAAGTCTAATGATTCAGCCTGAACTATCAAATGATTCCTTTCCTAACCCACAGATGCTGCTTTACCTGCTGAGGTCCTTCAGCAAACTGCAGGCAACTGGGCCCTAAATTTCTCAGCAAAATTCTCTTTTAGAGTCTTAAATTGAGAGTCTTTGAGTATTTAACCATCTGGGAAATGTAATAATTGATAGTTTTTTTCTTTAACAAAGGCAAATTTGCATAGATTTTCAAATGTCAACACATTTATTAACAGGAGACAGTCCTGGCTTCTGGTCCCACACTTCCGCCCACATGTGTGTCTGTGTGCGACCTATTCACCAATGTCGCTTACTGTTCTGGGTGAACTGTTCACATTGTATACTGGGAAATGATATTCTTTAGTATGTCCACACATAATAACAATTTTCATGCTTTAAAGAAAAGAAACAATAATATGTCCACAGAAACCTGCAAGACCCAATAATGCATTCCAACAAGGTTATTCCCATTAACTTTAATTGTAATGAACAAATACAGTCCCTTATTCCTTCAACCACTCTCAATCCATCTCTGTGGTGACTCAATGATCCTTTTCAGACTGCTATTCTTTCCACAGATGTCTTGCTTTCACTTGTGGTGTTAATACCAGTGTCTTTTTGAGTACCCAAATCTATATGTTCATTTCTTTCACATCCTTCCTCTGAAGGTCAGAGGAGCAGAGGTGAGGGAGCCCACTCTTACCACCTGCCAGTGATCTGACAGGAGGTCCATGATCCAGCTTCACAAGTCAGGGTGAAGGCCGAGGTCTCCAAGCTTCTTGTCGAGCCTGGAGGGAATTATGGTGTTGAATGCTGAACTGTAATCCGAGAACAGCATTCTCACATAAGCATTCCTCCTCTCCAGATGTGTAAGGAAGGTATGCAGAGCTGTAGCCATTGCGTTATCTGTTGACTGGTTGTGTCAGTAGGTGAATTGTAGGGGTCCATTGTGGGTGACAGCAAGCTGCAGATGTAGTCCTTGACCAGCCTTTCAAAGCATTTGCTTATTATTGAGGTGAGTGCGACAGGGTGCCAGACATTCAGACTTGGTCTTTTTGGGTACAGGAACAACGATGAACGTTTTGAAGCAGGATGGCACTCTACAATGGGAGAGGGAGAGATCTAAAATGTTTGTAAATACATCTACCAGTTGTTCTGTGCACACTCTGAGTACCCACCATCTGGTCCTGCATCCTTACGACTCTCCACCCGTTGGAAACACCTGCTATTTCAGCCTCAGAGATGACCAAGTTTCAGCTCTCTTCGGCATCTCTCTTACAGTGTGGCTGTTATTCACCCCACATGCATCATAATGGAGCCCTGGGCTACATCCATGTGATTAATGAATCTTTTTACAAATTCCAACTGATTCCGTCTCAATTCACAGAGCTCCTTCTGTTGGCTGAGTATCCTAGACAGCAACTCATTTCGTTGGTCTGTGCTGACCTGTTGCTATTGTCCTGACCTTAGAGACAAAATGTTCCTTCTTCCTTTTTCTTCTTCTTCTTCTTCTTCCATCTTTTTTATTTTTTTTGTTTCAACATTGGAAGTATTTTTGATTTCGAGTCTGCAACTGGATGTCAACTAGAAACAGATTTTCATCTACCACTGAATGATGTGGAAACAACTTCTTCATCATGATTATTCTGTTCAGCCCTGGCATCCTCACTGTCATGCTGGTGCAGCTGGTAAAGATGTCTGTGGAAGCTGGAGATGTTGTGCTTCTCTTGCATAACCTCTCTGGGTCTCTCATGGATGCTGTTACAAGTTTCTCCAGTTACAATGGGTAAGCATTTGTGCCCCTCAGACACATCTGCGTACTCTTTATTGAATGTTTCTTGGTCACTTCTGGTCTTTGAAGCCACTATGAAAATACTTTCCACTAGGTTGAAAGGTCAAATTTAATATCAGAAATGTATATAATATACATCCTGAAATGCTTTTTCTTCGCAAACATCCATGAAAACAGAAGTGCTCCAAAGAATGAATGACAGTTAAATGAGAGAACCCCAAAGAACCCCTCCATTTACCCCTCTCACGCATAAGCAGCAGGGAGCAATGATCCCCCCCCTCCCCCCACTGGCAAAACAAAAGGTGCACCTGCTACCGCGCACAAGTGTGTGCTAAACGATAGCAAAGACCAACGTTACCCCAAAGGTTTCGGATTTCGTCCAACATTCGACAAAACACAGATTCTCTCTCTCCCTGGCAAGGGAGAGGGAGGTGTCCCCCACTTTCACAGCGAGCAGAAAACATAACAACAACCCACTGGTTTACGATGTTAAAAGTGCATTTTGTCACTTTTTTCGAACTCTGTGTCTGAAGATCGCAAAGCCCTCGCGTCTTTGGGCCCACAGCAAAAAATTTTCCGGCCTCCCCGCTGACACACAAATCTCCTGCCATGACACCAACCGTCGATCCGCCCATCTCCAGAGCCCAGAGATCTTAGGCTTCAAGACACAATTGAGACTTTCAGGCCAAACCCTTGGCATGTCGAATAACAGCCAGCCGTGTAACCTCAAGAAAGGGTCCCATTCTCGCAAAGAACTGAAGCCTGTGTGTAACTCCAGGTCAGGGTCTTCAAAAAAACCCTGAAAGGGAAAAAGTAAAGATATTAAAGGTGGAAATAGAGCTATTTCCGAAGATGCAAGCAAAGGAATCGTTGTTAGGCGCTATTATCTTTCAAAGCACCAGGTTGAACCTTTCATTATATTTGTCTGAACTCCCTTTTCAACAATCAGTAGCTGTGCCTTTAGGTGCTGTTCCTCGTGCTTGAAGGTCACTATTCAGCCTCCTTTTACTGGAATGTTCTCTCTAGTATAGCCAGTCACCTTTAACTTCACTGGGTAAATCTTGTTCTTTACGTTGAGAGTCCTGTAGTTACCCATAAATAACAGATCCACCTGGGCCTCAGTGTCAAGCTCAAACGGAATGACATTGTCATTCACAGTCATTGGAATAATCCATTCTGTCTTACTAGAACCAGCAGTATGCAGAAAATCTACAACAACTTCCTCAATATCCTCATTAACAGTGTGCATCTTTCTCTTGGTAGCCTTGCAGTGCTTTGCCAAATGATTCTTCCTTTCACAATTATTGCAGGACTTTCCATAAGGACAGTTAATTGGGACGTGTCTACCTCCACATTTGCTGCATTTACTGTTTGTGCCTATCCCTTTTCTATGCTGTTGCTTTGGGAAATGCCTTGTGCTCTATCCCTCTGCTTTCACAGCATGCACTGTTATTTCTGCCCTGTGCAGCTCTTTAGCTTGTGCTCCTGTATTCTGCTCTGCCCCATACATATACACAGCCTTTTCTAGTGTTAGATCTTTTGCTCAGAGCAATCTTTCTCTGAGAACATTATCTGGGATTCCACAAACTATTTTGTCTCTGACTTGTGAGATTCTCAAATCTACAAACTCACTGGACTTACTCAGAGTGGGCAATTCTGTTCAGTATTGGTCAAAACTAACACCTTATTTTTATTCACAGGAACAGAACCCATATATCTCAAGCATGACATCTTTACTTGGGACAAAATACTTCTCAAATCTTATCATCAGAGTGTCCAATGTAAAGTCTGACTCATCAATTTAAAAGCTGTTGTAGATGTCCTAAGCATTTTCGCCAATTAGGTGTAGAAAGATTGACGTTTTCAACTTTTCCTTTGCCCCATTGGTTCTGCTCGCTGCTAAATATATATTGAATCGTGCTCTTTGAAACATTTCCAATTATCAGTGAGTTTAATTTTCCATTACAGTATTTTTTGGGCTTCTCTCACCTGGTTTGCTCTTGGTGAATCCAGTGAACAATAGCAGCTTCAAGACACAACGTGCTCTCAGGACGGCAGCCTCTCTCTGTCAGAACTAGTGTCTCTTTCTTAGTCACTCGTGGTACTCATTTATGCTCCGTATTTAAATCTCTCGCCGTCTTCTGACACCATGTTATGTTTGTTCTTTAACAAAGACTAACTTTGCATGGGTTTACAAATGTTAACACATTTATTAACAGGAGACAGTCATGGCTTCAACTCAAACCACATTTCACTTAGGCACCTTAGCCCGCCAAGAGTGAGTCCGCTTTCACCAATGTCCCTTCTGGTTCTGGGTGAACAGCTTGCTTTGTACACTGCGAACTGAAGTTCTTGATTATGCGCACACATAATAACACAATACTAATTGTAAATAATGATTTTTACCTGAAATTTGTAACTACTTTACGGATTGACCTGAGATAAAATATCTGGGGTTCAACAATGGATGCAGAAAGTTTCAGAAAGACAGTCTTGGAAGTGCTTTCAAAAGAGAGAACACACCTTATTCAGATCCGAACACTAACAGAAGAAAATCTGCAGATGCTGGAAATCCAAGCGCTTTCTTCCACTTTCTTGATCTCTCCATTTCTCTCTCTAGAGACTGGTTATCTACGGATAGCTATTATAAACCCATGGACTCTCCCAGCTACCTGGACTATACCTCTTCCCACCCTGTTACTTGCACCATCCCCTTCTCTCAATTCCTCCGCTTCTGCCACATCTGTTCTCAGAATGAAGCTTTTCATTCTACAACAAGAGGTATTCCTCTTTTTCAAGGAAAAGGGCTTCCCTTTCTGCACCATCAACGCTGCCATCAACTGCAACTCTTCCATTTCACCACGTTTTCCCTCACCCAATCCTCCCGCCTCTCTACCAGGGATAGGGTTCCTTTTGTCCTCACCTACCAACCCACCAACTTCTGTGTCCAGCATATCATTCTCCGTAACTTTCACCACCTCTACTGGGATCCTGCCACCAAGTACATCTTTCCCTTCACTGCCCCTGCTTTCTGCTTTCCGCAGATATCTCTCCCCACATGACTCCCTTGTTCATTTGCCTCTCCCCACTGATCTCTCCTGGCACTTAACTTCGCAAGCGGAACAAGTTCTACACATACCCCTACTCCCCTAAACTGCCTTTCCAGGTGAGGCGACACTTCACCTGTGAGTCTGTTGGGATCATAAACTGTATCTGGTCCGGTGTGGCCTTCTGTATATCAGGTATATCAGTGAGACCTAACGTAAATGGGGAAACCGCTTCGCCGAGCACCTTCACTCCATCCGCCAGAATACGTGGGATCTCACAAGCCACCCATTTTAATTCCACTACCTATTTCCATTCCAATATGTCAATCCATGGTCTCCTCTACTGTCACGATGAGGCCACACCTGGGTTGGAGGAACATCACCTTATATTCTATCTGGGTAGCCTCCAACCTGATGACATCAACATCTATTCCACAAACTTACAATAATGCCGGTCCCCCTCTCCTTCACCATTACCCATCCCCTTTTTCCTCTCTCACTTTATCTCCTTGCCTGCCCGTGACCTCCCTCTGGTGCTCCCTTCCCTATTTCTTTCTTCCATGGCCTTCTGTTCTCCCCTATTAGATTCACCCTTCTCCAGCTTCTATCTCTTTAACCAATCAATTTCCCAGCTCTTTACTTCACCTCTCCCTCTCCTGGTTTCACCTACCACCTTGTGTTTCACCCTTCACCCCCCTCCCCCAACCTTTTTAAATCTACTCCTCTTCTTGTTTTCTCCTGTCCTGAAGGGCCTCAGCCTGAAATGTCAGCTGTACTCATTTCCATAGATGCTGCCTGGCCTGCTTGTCACATGTTTTTGGTCATAACTCTGTAAGTAGACATTATTAGCCATGAGGAATCCACAAAGAATACAAATTGCAAGTTCTGAAGTGGGAATATTCTTGTTAAACCCCTTCATCTTGTAAACCTCTTAAAAGCTTACCAAAAGACTAGGCAGGATGGAAGAAGCTCATCATTGACCAAGTCATGATCTCAAGTCTGCTGTATCATGACAGCAGATACAAGCCAGAGGCAGGGTACTCTGGGAGATTTGTTTCCTATTTACGTTGATTGATCTACCTGTTTCTTTGAGACATTCCAGGCTTTTACGAGCGTATCAGAGCAGAGAGGGGTAGAAAATGTGCATGAGATTAAAAAAGGCAGAACACCTTCTAATGGAACAATTCGCTCCTGAATCCCTTGAAAGAGTTTGATTTGGGAATAAGATCAAGTATGTACAGCAGGAAGAACCATAAATGGTACATATTGACTTTATTGCAATGACCCTGTTTTTAATGTATTTTATTGAACATTCTGCAACTATGAACATATTTAACCATGTAGCTTTTACACAAAAGCACTCATAATGATCTATTATTTTATCCATCTGGCATATGTTATTCAATTTTAGTCACAGCGAAGAACAGTGTTGTGTAAATAATGATGTTGTAAAACTACCCTGCAAATTTTATCACCAATGTGTTACGTTATATGGGAACTCTGTGGGGAATGTATTTGCACTTCAAAAACCTCATCAGCTCTCAGGCTAGCAACTGTGGGAGACACAAAATTCGCAGGGATGAGATTTCTTTTTAATAAAAATTGCTCTTTTTCCCAATTCAATAAACTGGATTGCTATTCTGACACTTTGTTCTATCATTCGGTCTTGTCATAGATTATTGTGTTTTGTTCAGTCAGCTATTTCATATGTGGTTCTGTCATCTTGATCTATCTTATATCAACTACTCTAATTCATTTGGTTCCAATCACATCAGTGACTATTACAAATTTCAACAGAATTGTTACATAACTCCATGTGCCATCTTGCCAATGTATTGATAAGATTGCTACTGATGACTAATTATGAATACTTCTGTGGCTTTGGAATGCTCTGCTGAAATTGACGTTTTTTAAAAAATCTCTTTTTTTCATCAATTCTGGTAATTGCTATGATATTTTATTATTAATACATTTCTGCAGCTTTGTTCTTGCTGCCCTGTCTTCTCAATTAATTGGCTTGATAATATACATTCAGTTATCACTTTATTAGATGCCTTCTGTATCTAATAAAGTGGATGCTGGGTGTATGTTTCTGATCTTCTGTTATTGTACCCTGTCCGCTTCAAGGTTTGATGTGTTATAGTTTTGGAGATGCTCTTCTACGCACTGTTGTTGAAATGCATGGTTATCTGAGTTATTGCCGCCTACCTATCACCTGAAACCAGTCTAGCCATTCTCCATCTGTCAGAAACAACTGGATCTCCAAGTAGCCACTCATTTTAAATCCACTTCCCAGTCCCACTATGATATGTTAATCCATGGCCTCTTCTACTGTCACAGATGAGGCCACACTCAAGTTGGAAGAACAATAACTTACATTCCATCTGGATAGCCTCCAACCTGATGACATAAACAGTGATTTCTCAAACTTCTGGTAACGCCTCTACCCCTTCACCATTCCCCATTCCCATTTCCCCCTCTCATCTTATCTCCTTACCTGCCTATCATTTCCTTCTGGTGTTGCTCATCCTTTTCATTCTTCAATGGCTTTCTACCCTTTCCTATCAGATTCCCCCTTCTCCAGCCATCTCTTCCACCAAATCAACTCCTCAGTTCTTTACTTCTTCCCTCCTCCCACCTTTTTCCACCTTGTGGTCATTCCTCCCCCCGCCCCCCCCCCCCACTTTCTTACTCTGACTCCTCATTTTATTTTTCCAGTCCTAATGAAGGGCCACAGCCCAAAATGTCAATAATATGCTTTTCCATAAATGCTGCCTGGCCTGCTGAGTTCCTCTAGCATTTTGTGTGTGTTGATAGTCATTCTCCACTGACCTTTCATTAACAAGGCATTTCACCCGCAGAACCTCTGCTCACTGGATTTTTTTTCACATCATTCTCTATAAACTGTAGTGACTGTTGTGAATGAAAGTCCCGGGAGATCAGCAATTTCTGAGATACTCAAATGCTCCTTCCAGCTCCAGCAATTATTCTGTATTCAAAGTGACTTAGATCTGGTTTCTTCCCCATTCTGATGTCGACCATGTCTGCATTGTGTTGCTGCCACATGATTGGCAGATTAGATATTTGCATTAATGAGCAGGTGTACAGGTATATCGAATAAAGTAGCCATTAAGTGTATTACCTTTAAGTAAGTACTTTGTAGGTGTTAATGCTTTTGCCGTTTTAAACTAGTCTCCAATATGGTTCACCCTAAGTACGAGTCTTTCTTTGGAGTTTCTGCATTGGAATGTCAGATGTCAGCCTCTTTCATAGTTAGGTTCCAGGTCAGTTTCAATTGAACTGGAATGTCACCATCAAGCTGCAGTCTGAGCATTAATCAAGATCAAGCCAATGGGCATTTAGACCTGAAGTTGGTTGGCTTTGTTTTATGTAGGTACTTTTGTTGATGTTTTTTTCTGATCCTTGTTTTTTAATGAACAGGAGGACCATAGAACACCCAAAATGAGATGATGTGAAAATAGAACCATATATGTAAATACAAGCTATAAGAAACAACATAAAATTACCCTAAAAGAAATATAAACTGACAATTAGTTTTAGCATAGTAGTGCACTAATAACCAATATTCGGCCACAACGTGAGAATTCCTGTAATTCACGCAATGCTAATAATTATACAATCATAAATGTCTCATAAACAACTATAATTTTTCATTCAGCTTTCTTTATCAGATATTTTCACAGCATAGAATCATGAAGAGATTCAGAATCAGAACCGGCCATCCAAGATATCCAGCCATCCAAAATGGCAGGATACTTGAGAGTGTGGAGCAGAGGGATCTGAGGGTACATGGCCATAGATCCCTGAAAGTTGCCTCACAGGTAGATAAGGTAGTTAAGAAGGCTTACGGAGTGTTAGCTTTCATAAGTCAAGGGATAGAGGTTAAGAGTCATGGGATAATGATACAACTCTATAAAACTCTGGTTAGGCCACACTTGGAGTACTGTGTCCAGTTCTGATTGCCTCACTATAAGAAGGATGTGGAAGCACTGGAAAGGGCACAGAGGAGATTTACCAGGATGCTGCCTGGTTTAGAGAGTATGGATTATGATCAGAGATTAAGGGAGCGAGGGGCTTACTCTGGAGAGAAGGAGGATGAGAGGAGACATGATAGAGGTGTACAGGATATTAAGAGGAATAGATAGAGTGGACAGCCAGTGCCTCTTTCCCAGGGCATCACTGCTCAATACATGGCTTTCAGGTAAGGGGTGGAAAGTTCAAGGGGGATATTAGAGGAAGGTTTTTTTACTCAGAGAATGGTTGGTTCATGGAATGCACTGCTTGAGTCAGTGGTGGAGGCAGATACACTAGTGAAATTTAAGAGACTTCTAGACAGGTATATGGAGGAATTTAAGGTGGGGGGGGGGTTATATGGGAGGTAGGGTTTAAAGGTCAGCACAACATTGTGGGCCAAAGGGTCTGTACTGTGTTGTATTGTTCTATGTTCTATGTTTGAAAACAACTATGCCCATGATCCCATAGGTTATTTTTTTCTCTCAAGAATATTCACCTTCCTCATTGACCTTCAGAATTTGGCAGCAATGAATTTCTTTGACATTCACCTTCAATGAGCACCCTGAAACCATGGGCTGAAAACCAGCGAACTTGTTCTTTTCATTGGTTATTGAAAACAGAGCAGAGAATTCCAAGCATAGTGGTTTCATTAGTAGCGGGACAAATCTCTACTAACCCCCATGGAGGGGACGGCTGTGGAATTCCTGGGTGGAGATGTGAGATGTGAGCCCATGATTAACCCCGTTTCTTGCCAATCTCATCAATTAAAGAGTTGAAAGTGACTGAAGTGACAGTGGAAGGTAAGGGTACTCAGTGTCATCTGTCTGCATTTGTCCATTCTCTCTCTCCCTCTTGCCCAATGCTGCCAGAGTCCTGGGTCTTAGGCAAGGTTTAATCAATGCCATTTGTGAATTGGACTCTAAGGTTTGTGTTATAAGTGCTTGTGGTTTATGGATACTCCTTCTTTTATTGCTATTTAGTGTGATTTAGATCAAGGAGTACTGGCTCTGCGGCCTGCAGTCAATGAACAATACAGCACTAAATTCAACAAAACTAAATTGAACATTTCTAGTCTGTTTCAATGACTCTGTAGTTTGATGCTTTATACTGTGGTTTTTGCTTGTTTTCTTTTACAATTTGCGTGATTTTTTTTATTCGTTGGGTTTGATTTCTTTGAAGTGACTCCAATATTTTCTTTGTTTCATGGCTGTCTGGGAAGATGAATCTTAGGGTTATATACTTTGATAACAAATGTTCTTTGAATCTTTGAGACAGCACAAAGAGAAGACTGAGTTGGCATGCAAGGTAATCATTGAAATAATTTGATTTCTGAAGGATGAGTGTTGGACTGGCATGATGCTCACCAGAACCAAATGAATAGGTAACTGTATTCAGTTTTTCCTAGCCATCAAAACATCCCCTGTATTAAGTCAGTATATGGCAATGAGGGAGTTGGGAATCAGGACTTCAGGTGGAGTGTTTAGGATTTATAATTTCAGTTAATCTTGCACAGATCCAAACAGGCAGGTGATCAGTTGAAGGATTAGGACAAAAATAAGGGATTGAGATTGAGCTAGTTGGGAAGTGGCAGAGTGAGATGATTGAGATATTGGTACCATTGAGTGAAGAGTGGCAGCAGGGTCTGAGGGAGATAAAGCAAGTAATAGAACATGTCTGAATGGAATTCTAGGCAAAGGTAGAGCTTTTGATACCAGACTATTCTGGGCTAAGTTCCTTAAGGTTGTTATAGCTGGGAGTGGTAATGTGGAATTACTCCCACTACCTATTAAATGCTCCCAGTTGAACCACTGAACTATTGTACCAATGTGTGAACCTCAAATAGCCTCTGATGACCAACTCCAGCTCTTGACATTCCTGTGTGGCTCAGATACCAAGCTTGGCTGAACCATTTCTATTGACAAGAGAAGTGGAAAAGGCAGGTTACTGGCACCTTAAAACAAATCACTTCGAGCAGGTGGTGTTCAGCAGCCATGGTTGGAAGCTCATCTAAGAGAGGAGGAACTCTGATCTTAGACCTCTGCTGCATTGCGGCTCTATCCAGTCATGGGGAAGGTTTTGGAAGTAAACCCCCATGGGAAAAATCTGGAGCTGAAGTCCCGAAGACTATCCTCTGTTGAGTTCAACGCTGAATTGCATCTGTATCAGCCTCTGTCATTCCTTTGGGTTCATCAGATGCATGGAGAGCGGGAGCTTGCTATAGGGCAACAGGTTGCTCTCCATATCGTACAACCCTGGCTTTGTGTATCTAGACAGGTAGGATGCAACATCTGTGGTCGTCATTGACTGACATCTAATTCTGGGCTGTCCCTAAGTCAAACTCTCTGGCTCAAAGAGGAATAATTTACCCATTAACACTCCAAAAAACAGAAGGAATTACATCTTGGTTCAGAAATCACACCAGATATAATGAGTATTTTGAATCCAAAGATCATTACATAAATGACCAGAGTAGAGTAATTTGACCTTGAAATTGCTGCATTCATGTTTTCTCCGAGATAAAAGAAAATCTAGGTGCATTGCACCAGCAAATGTGCCAACATTTGACAGAATATCACATCAAGTTGCCATGGAAAAAGTGAAGTCAATTGGTATGAGTCAAAGGGAAGATGGTTTTGTTTGAGAAGGTCAATAATCTCAGGCCCAGAATAAAGCTGTAGAAGTTCCATTGCACAATGGCTTCACTCCAACCTTCTTTAACAGCTTCATCATCAATCTCCTTTCCCTCATTCGGCCCAAAGGAGAAGTTTGTTGATATTTAATTCCATTTGAGACCCACTGGCAAATGAATTAGCCCAGTGCAACATTATTACTGACTTGTGTAATGCCCTGGTTAAGATTTTTACTGCTGTGCTCTAAGTATTTCATTTCAGCAGTTCTGTAAGTGTAGTCTGTACTGCTCTCAGCTTGCTTGGGTTTGAGCTGAGATAAAGAAGATCTTTTATTCAGTTTAGGAATGTGGTGTCAGTCAATCAATGGTAGATTTGGGAAGAGGTCCTAGTCGATCTGGGCTGAGAGGACTCTGTTGGTGGGAGCTGGAGGGAGATAGGGGGAAAAAAAAAGAAGGCTGAAGATGCTGCCCCTGTTCAACAAGGTGCTTTGTACAGATGAACGACTTCAAGGAGAAAGAACTAACACTCCCTTGGGAAACCTGTTTGTTTGATATGGATTTCAAGCGACGTTTGGAAGTTGGTGTGTGCCTTCATGCAGACTGACTGTTCAGTGCGCAAGTGGTAGACAAGTTCAAGGTGAGCTCCTACTTAAGTGCACATTTGACTGTTTGAGAGTAAAAGGTCCTTTTTGTTTTATCTTTCTTTCATTTAATAACTATCTGCCTAAATTAACATACTTAAAATATACTTCTTTATAATTGTTCGCAATGTACGATCTGTTACTTATTGCCAGGGGCAGTAAATCACACAGCATTCACACAAACCTGGATTTGGGCGGGCTCGACATCCAAACATCACGGATTTGGTGGGACCAAAGTTGTATATATCCTAGACGTACGAAGCTGGAGAAAGGTAGGTTTATCACCACAGAATCCAATGGCTTTTAGTGAGGGGCTAATGAGCTGGTTTTCCAGTGACGTCCATTAAAAGGGGGTTCCACTTGTATTGACGTGAAATCTGTGTTTTGCAAGAGCAATAGCGTGCGAAGACAGAAAATTACTTCAACTTGCAAAAGTAAATAAATTGATCACAGAATAAGGAAGAATGGGGTAGTGTTAATGGGTTCATTGACTGTTCAGCAGAAATCTGATTGTGAAGGTGGACCTGATTCATTGTGTGCATGTCTTCAGGCCTCTGTAAACCTTCCTGATGGTAGTAATGAAAAGAAGCCATGTAAAGATTCAAAGTGCATTCATTATTAAAGTATGAATGCAGTATACAACCCTGAGATTTGTCTACCCCACAGACAGCCATGAGAACAAAGAAAACAAGGGAACCTGTTTGAAGAATGACTATCAGCCTACCCCACACATCTGGAGACTGCATGCTTTGCACAAAACATCCTCAGAGAGAGGGCAAAGTGCCAGAATGCTCAAATGGCCTGAAAATCACACCATTGGAATGTCAGTCACAGGCTTTAACAGTAGCAGATCATATTTGAAAGAAAAACAAGATAGAACAGAAGGGAAAGAAGTAGTTTTGCAAACCACCTGGAGGATGTCACACTTGGTCATGTTGTTTGGTAGCTGCAATTTCTCTGGATGTTGAGCATCCTAACGAATGAATACTATGTTTTTGAGGAAACCTCTCTTAAAGATCTACTTTATGGTGAGGAGGATCATGTCTGTGAAGGAGCTGGCTGAATTAATAATCCTCTGCAGACTCTTTTGTTCCTGTGCATTGAATCCTCCATACCAGTTTATGATGTAACCAGTCAGAATGTACACCTGTAGAAATTTGTAGAGTCTTTGGTGACGTACAGGATCTCCTCAAACTCTGATTAATCTGTGGCAGTTGACTCAGATCCTGAGGTCTGAGGCCTAATGTCTTTCCGCCATCAAGTAAATGAATGGCATAAGATATTCGGGAACACCACCAGATACAGGCATCTCTCCAAGCCATACATCACACTCATATGGAAATGTATTGCCAGTCCTTCACTATTGCTGTGTCTGCTTCCTGGGCAGTACAAAAGCATTGGAATTTCCTTCTCCTAAGATAGCAATTGTTCAAAAAACTGGATTACCACCTTCTTCTTAAGAGCAATTACACTGGGCAAAAAAAAGACTTTGCTCCCTGAGTACTTTTGGGTGTATTTATGGATGCTGCTGATCATGAAAATCACCAAGAAATTTCTCTATCACACACTTTTTTTTTGAAATCACCTATATATATTATTTCAATTCATAATACGTCAGAATAATTGATGAGAAGATTAAGGGAAGTGTTTTTTGCTGGTCCACAAATAAAACAGTTCATCAATGACAGGCAATTCAGGAAATTCTCAGAATCAGAACCAGGTTTAATATCACTGGCATATGTCGTAAAATTTGTGGGACCAGAGAAATTTTCATGGAAGGCATTCAAGGATGTTGTTGAAAATTTTCTTGGCAACTACAGAGCATCGAACTATGCGCAACATGCTTCAAGTATACAAAACTGTCAAGTGCAGCATATCACTGAAGATTCACTTTCTGTATTCCCATTTAGATTTCTTCCCTGTAAACCTTGGTGCTGTCAGTGTTGAGCATGGTGAAATGTTTCACCAGGATATCGTGGTCACAGAGAAATGGTATCAGAGCAACTGAAATCCATCAATGCAGGCTGATTATTCTTGGACAAAAGCCAGAAGCCTCAGACACTGAGGACAAATGAAAATCATTAACAACGGACTTTGAGCTTAGTTTCAAAGCTTGAGCACCATTACACTTTTCTTGTTTCTCCAAATTCCTGTGTGTGATGGAAGTCGTCTGAAATTATACTTGTGTTCAGTTTCAAACGGTCTATCATAAACAAAGAACATTTCTGAGAAAACAACACTTTTGAAAAATTTATTGTCCAGTGTTTCCAATCAAAAAATAATAATTTGAAGCAAAAACCAAACTACTGGGGAAAGGCAGGAGATCTGATCTGTAGAATCAGAGGGATCATCAACATGCTGTATTCCCCTTCCTCCATAGATGCAGCCCCCACCTGTTAGGCTTTTCCAACGGTATTTATTTTCTTCCAGATTCCAGCATCTGCATTCTCTGGGATCACCAATGGAAATAACATTTTCTCTTCCAAACAGCACAAAAATTCCAAAAAGTAATCAGTGAACTAAACAACATCATTTAAGAAACTTTAAAGTTGAACCCTCTGACTCCCATCAAATCCCAATGCAAACTCTGTAACCCCTCTACACCCCAGGTTCAAGCCACGAAGCCCAGGTCCTGTATGTAAGATTTTCTTTGCATTCAAGAGTAAGTTTGGCACTTTTGAAATTCACAATTAAATGTGCACTAAAACATTTGTTGATTCACTAAATGAAAACACTATCAGTCACCTGGCAGGATGTACAGCAGTTTGTAGACTGGTGATCGCCTCTTTAGGAATACCAGTAATGATGAGAGATGTAATTTTACAATTAAAATTACAGCATGTGATACTTAATGAACAATTGTTTGCATTTCCACAGTATTTGTAATAACAAATATACTGAAGTGCTGCACCAAATAAAACTTGACAACAAGCAACAAAAAGGATGGATTAATATAGGTGATCATAAGCTTAGTGAAAGAGATTAAGCAGTTCCATAAAAGAGGACAGAAAGATAGAAAAGTAAAGAGGATTACAGAGCAAATTCAGAAGCTTAGGGCTAAGGAAGCTAAAGGGATAACTGGAAATGACAATGCTAAGTAGGGGATGTGTGACAAATAAAATTGAGGCGCTTACTTTTATTGAGATACAGTGCAGAACAGACCCTTCTGGCCCTTCAAGTCATGCCACCCAGCAATTCCTCAGTTTAATCCTAGCCTAATCATGAGATTGTTTACAATGACCGGCAGCGTCTTTTTTGACTCTGGGAGAAAACCGAAGCAGCTGGAGAAAACCCACGCGGTCACAGGGAGAACGAACAAACTCTTACCAGGCAGAGGTGGGAATTGAACCCGGATTGCCTGTACAGCAAAGCATTGTGCGAACTACACTATCGTGCCACCCCACTATTTTTTTCCTATAAGTGACATTATTAACATTAAAAATAGAGTGAAAATTCAAATCAGGAAACCTGAGGTTAAATTAGTTGAAAATGACTTTTTTTTTGCTGGAAGAAATCACAAAAATATTTGGATCTTAGATACACACAGCTGGTTATACCTCATCAGCCTTGTGCAGCTGAAGAGAAATTATAGTCTTCCAGGTAAAGTCAAATGCAAATTATATCTTAATGATTGTACAGAATCTGCCAGAAAGATTGCAGCTGGAGATCTTGTGCATGACCAAGCTGTGATCATTATCTCAAAATGCTTTGAGCTGCATTGCCTGCCAGTGGAGAAAACAGAAAGAGGGTCATATTTCAGAATTTCAGGAAAAAAGATGAGCATAGTAACAGAGGCAAAGGGTGAAGTTTGATCTGATGGTTTCATTTCATATTCAAAATGATTTGATTATAGGACACAAAAATGGTCATTGTAAAATGATATACAGCAACATGTGCAGGATTTAAACTGCAAATTACATAACAACAGGGCCTACAGGCAAAATTTCAGACATGCCATTAACTATTCACCATTGGAGCAAAACCTATTTTGAAAGAAATTTGGCCACAGCACGGATCATCCCACAATAACACAGAGTATGATTGCACAACTGTCCTGCAGGACAAAGTAATGAAATAGAAGTTGGGTTATAACTATTGTATTTTTTGAGTTAGCTAATTTTCAGACAGGTTTGCTTCTTGCTCTAAATAGTTGTTTAGGAAAAATTAAGGATAGATTGGTAGCTGTGAACATACTGAGATCTGGAAATCATCCAGAGCATATAGTAAACAAAAACAAGTCACAATAAGAAAGCGAATAGCCTTTGAGGCTGGAACCTTAATGATGGTTCTCGACCCAAAATATGAACTGTTCGTATCTCCATAGAACCTGTCTGACCCATTAAGTTTCTTCAGCTCCTTTGTGTTTTGGTCCAGATTTCCACAATCTACAGTCCCTCATATCTCCCTCTTGTTAAAAAAGCTTGCATTTGCTTTTATTAAGATGGTTAGCAATGCACAAATCATTGAGAATCTGGGTTGCATTATTCATGGCTGTGAGGCACTGGAGGTTTGCAGCTGACTTATGTTTACTGATGAGCCTGCTGAGAAGAGGGAAGGGGGGAGGGCATGTGACTTCTGATGACCTTAATGAGTGTGTGTGTGTGTGTGTGTGTGTGTGTGTGTGTGTGTGTGTGTGTGTACAAGCTTGCATCCATTCTAACTTCAGATAAATAGATGAAAAATATTTGCAAAGGTTTCCAACCATCAGTTGGGAGGAAGTATAGAAACAAATAATTTGCAATCATCTTTGCTCTCTTTCAGGGTGGATCAACTTTTCTACTGCTGAGACCAATATGTTTGCACTATATTACTCCCTGTCCATACCTCATCATATACCATGTTCCCAATTCATCCCAGATTCTAGAAAACCCATCAGACTTTTCCCCAGCCCCATGTGCCAAATTAGAGAATTTTTGCTCTCAGTGACCTTGTATATAGAGACAACATGATTTACAAAGCAACTGAGGCACACCAGAAGATGTATCGCAGGTAAGAGTGTCCAACTCTGAGCATAAGCCAAGTGGTTAAACACCAAATACTGAGTTTTATAATTGGATAGCGAATTGGAAGGAAGCTCCAAATACTTATCATTGGACAGGGAGTTTGAAATTCAATCACATAGTAAACTCGTCTTGGCTCTGTGAGCTTATCATCTTCTAAACAAAGCACAGGTTATCAGCAGTTTTTTCCCATTACTACCAATATTGGATGATGATGTAATTACCTGTAGAACATTGATAGGAAGATGCCACGAACATTTTGCAAATCCATATTTGAGCTTTGCCTTGCTGTAATTGTACATGGCTAAGCACACTATTGAGAAACACAAAGAAACCTCTCCTGTTGCTTTTCAAATGGATCATTAACTAGTTGCTCATTAAACAACTGTTTATTTCTTCTGGTGCAAGCATTAAAAATAGTTTTTTTTTATTGGTAGAGGTTTCAATACTCTGATGGGAAAGGTCTGTGTTGTGATTTAACATGATCAAGCAATTGACTGTAAAACTCTTTGAGCCTGTTCTGTTGTCACTGTGATCAGGGCTAATTGGTTATAAACTGATTCTCTCTCCAATATATATCTTTTATTTCAGTTAAAAAAAAACTATCAACCTCAGGTTTAAAACAAATGTTTATGGAATTACAATCTAAAAAAAATCATCCATTGTGTGTAAAAGCAGTTTCTAACTTCACCCTGAAACACTAAACATTAATTTGCAGACCATGTCCTCCTGTCCCAGATTTGCTACCCTGTTGAAATAGTTCCTCTTAAACAGTTTTATCAACTCCTCTTACGTCACTGAAAACAATTCTAGTTATCCCATTATTGAAGGGATGTGGAAGCTTTAGAGAAGATGCACTGGATATTCTCTAGGATGCTGCCTGGACTAGAGAACATAGTTTAAGAGAAAAGTTGAGTGAACAGGGCTTTCCTCTTTGAAGCAAACAAGGGAGAGAAGTAATTTGATAGAAGTTAGTAAAATTATAACAGACATAGATAAGTGGACAGCCAGCAGCTTTTACCCCAGTGTGGCAATGGCTAAGACCAGAGGACATAATTTTAAGGTAAGTGGAGGAAAGTTCAGTAGATATGTTAGAGGTAGTTTTTTGCACAAAGAGTGCTAAGTGCTTGGAATGCACTGCTGTGTATAGTGGCAATGGCTGAGGTTAAAGAGACATTTTGAAGATTCTTAGGTAGGTAAATGGAGTGCTATGTGTTGTGTAGGAGGAAAGAGTGAGATTGATCATGGAGTAGGTTAAAAGGTCAGCACAACATCATGGGCCAAAGGACCCATACTGTCTTGTATTTCTTGATGTTCAAATTGCCTTCTAACCTTCAAATGTCCAGGGAGTATTTCTGCAGGTTGTTGTATTGTAATTATCTCATAGGCTATCGGACCTAGATGTATGTTGTCTAGCAAGCTTCCTTCTGTGACTTTGTGAAGGTGAAAAGAGGACAAATTGAGCAGGATGAACGAGTTGAATGAGGTTCAGGGAACTCAGGAGGAGGCAATATCTGTGAAGAATCCACGTCAAGCAATTCTCTCATTGCAACATCAGAGGCACTGCACCCAGACACTGAATTATGCAAAGCCACATTTTGTGCACCGACCCATCAGCATTTTTCGGAGAAGCAAAGCATAATTGAAGGTTGACAACTCACCAGTTGGATTGCTAGGCTCATGGCTTTTCTGCCAGGTGCATTATGCATCTGTCTCTAAGTAGTGCTACCCACCATTAATATTAAGCATGCTGATGACGCACATTGTGCAGGCTGCAAGCAACAATCACAGAAATCAGCAGGAAGAACCATTAGAAAATACTGATGCCTGCAGTGCAATCAGTTGTTGCATGTTAATCAAGGATCAAGATTTTCACATTCACCTTTGGAGTTAAGCGATTAAGCTTCCAAGAACCCACTTCAATTGTTCACATCGTAACTATTGCTTCAAGCAGTATAAATTGTAGTGTCAAGATAAACTATGTTTCCCACTAATTATAAAAACGAACATTTGGTCTCTTTGTAGTTCACATGATCTATCTGTCACTGATTCTTTACGGTCTGTCATTTTCAAATGGTATAGGTGCTACCATTGTTAACTAGGAGAAGAGTACACATACAGTGGTCCTGGGTCAGTACACATTGAGAAAGAGTATGTGGATTTCAAAGGTTAGTGTGATGACAGAAGTATTAAACACCTCATGTAACATTATGCAATTGTGGTACCACCTTCTTGTCACTTTTAATTGCATTCAACATTACTTACAGTCGATTTGAAAGCCCTTCAGCTACTGTTTCAATGTACATTACTCTTCCATGTTTAGATTATTCCCAGTGTTTATGTGCTTGGTTACAACTTTTGACTAGGAGTTTTCTTAGCAATGAAGGAATGCTGCTTTCTGCATTCCAGGAAGAAAGCTATCTGAAAATATTACAAAAGCGGCAGACTGTTGATTTCCTCTGCTCTGGTATGACTTCCAAAATGATTCAATTCTATGGGATTACTGGCATTCAGTGACTAGTTGATAGGGATGCTGAGCAACTGTTGAGATTGACAAATCATTAGAGGTAGAAGTCAGAAAGTAAAAACCAAGAGATAATATTTACTTTTCAAGCTTTTTACAAAAATAAGATTGGAATACCCACATGGGATAAGGGAAAAGTGTATTTTCATAAAAAGATACAAAATAAATATTGTTTTTTTATTGGAGCATTGTGAGAGACTCACTGTATAAAATGAGCTGCTCAACATCACCAAAGATTTGATATTCTATGGGGTACTCAAAATCACTTCTTCCACTGCTGGAGTTTTTGTGTTTTATTCTGGAAAAATAGTGTATTAAGCATTCACACATTAATTATTCTACAAAGATTAGAGTAGCAAAGGCCCATCAATGGAGGTACAGGGTATCATTGCTTGAAACTTCTGGACTTCTACACTTAACTTCTAAAATATTGTTGCCTGATCTGCCTGTTCGTCTTGCAGATTAATCCCTAGGAACACTAACAATTTCACCTCTATTATAACTACAGTTTACATTCAGTACCTTCAATCTTGTTGTAAGGTTTGGAGGCTTGCATGCCTCAATGACTCGAAGAGCTATGTTGGGTGCAGTCAGGGCCTTGAGCCAAACAGGTCAAAGGGCAAAGGCCAGACCACTGGCCCTCTAGGTTCAGAGGTTCAGCTTCTGCCTACGGAAACAGAAATGAAGCATCCATCCACGTCTGTGGGTAGGTGTGGATCCTGAACCACACCTGGGCACAATAAAGAAGATGGCCAAGGACAGACACAGATTGAGGAACTTTATTACTGCCCTAAACACCAGCTGTGTAATGGGCAGTAAGTAAGTTAAGTTCAGTATGTACAACAAGAATTTCATTTGCACCATCACCACTGATTCTGCTGTGAAAATTCATTTTTCTCCTTATTTCACAGCAATCTATGATCATGTCTAAGTTCTCAGCACTACCAGAAACTCCCTCATTATTTTGCTGGCAATGTGATTATCTCCTTGCTCTGAGCATAAGTTATTACTAAAGCTGGTAGCAGATTTAAGTGAAGATGAACTTACTGAACTGAAAACATCATTGCTGGCAGTATGACTTTATGTATTGCTCCATAAATACATGGTTTCTGCTTAGATCCCTCCTTCTACTCCAACAGCTGCCCTGCTGCCCATGGCCTCATCACAGTGCACTGAAAGGAAATTTATTCATTAGTATTGCTCACAAATCTGTAAACAACTCATTAGTGCAGAAGCCTTGAAACAGAAAAAAACTGTATTCACCACTTGCCACACCTTTTTAGACTATAATAACTTCAAGAATTTCTGGAAATAACATACACTTATTAAGTATTGTAAAGATGAATGGTGCTCAACCAAAAGCTACCAGCAGCTTCTGTTGCCTATGACTGAGACTTTGGTGCTGCTGACTTTTTTTTTGTCTTACACACAAGTTTTAAGATAATATGATATGAGAGCAGAATTAGGCCATTCAGCCCATTGAGTTCCTCCACTATTTAGTTATGGCTGATTTATTATCCCATGAATCTATCAACTTCAGCTTTAAAAATACGTCATGACTTAGACTCCATTGCTGCCCATGGCAATGAATTCCACAGATCCACTGCACTCTTAAATCAATGCCTTTTTAAAGTGACGGGATTAGCTTTGAATCAGCAGTCCTCTCTTTTAGCTTTATTTTTGTCTTTTAGAAGTAATTTATATACTTCCTGAGTTTCTTTTCCTTTCTGCAGTGAGTTGTGTAAAGGGCATGAGATGCCTTCTCAAAAGCCAAGTTACAGGTTGCAATGAGAGATACAAAATAAAATGGATTATTTTTCTGCATTTGCTTCCTACTCCTTTAATGTTTTATTTTATAAAGATAATTGACCACCTGAAAGATTCGGTGACAGCAAAGAATATATATTTTCAATAAATAAACATAACTGAATCAGGAAAGAGGAAGCTAGCTTCAGGGGAAAAAATTAAATTCCTAAACTCAAATAGATATATATTTTTATTTAAATGCCTTGTTAAGATAAGTTGATTATAAATGAAGTGACTCCTGTCAATGACTTGTCTCACACTATCTGGCCTCTTACCCTTCTCTTCAGTATTGTCATTTCCTGAAAAAAGTACTCTCACACCATTCAAGTGCACATCCAAATGCTTCTAATAAATGACAAGAATCTTGTTTGGAATATAGAAGGTTGAAAGCTAAAGTAATGAAGCAAAATATCATCTTAGCTTTGATTTGGTTGCTTTGAGTGCCAAATTAACCAATTTAATTCACTTTAGAATAATTGCCATACTTAAAAATAGATTGATTTGTGTGAGCAGCAGATATTACTTATTTCCTATCAATAGTGGAATCTATTTCAAAAGTTTTAATAATCTAACACTTCTGTCAATAGATAAATTCATTTTTCTCTCAATACATATATATAATACTTGAGAATATTATTCAAATTACAACCAAGGACTTCTCCTGCCATTGTAGCATTTAAATCCACGATTAGTTAGCTCTTAATGTCTTATACTGACTAACATCTGTAGTCATTAACCGACAAGCAAAATATTCAAGTGATTCTAAGCAAAAATAGCTTGAAATGAATGACACAAAAATGTTGCCAAAAATATACAATGTGCTAACCCTTTCAGAGGAAGTGGCCTGCCTAGACCAATATTACTTGATTGTATGATAAAGATCAAAGGACTATTCTAAAATTAAAATGTATCTACCCCAGCACTTCCCTTTGAGTTATGTATAACTTTCACACCTCCTTCCTTGCACACACCTTGCAGACACCTGAGTGGATATTAAATCAGCATTGTCTGTCTTTCTAATTAACTGTGCTTCATGGTGCTTAGGAACACATTGTTCATAGCTGCATTTTAAATTTAAACTACAGTCCATATTCAGATCTGAAGATTGCTGGCTTCAGCTGTTGAAGTCAATGTTTTGCTATACCCACTTAGTCCAGAATATGCTTTAACACCAGGATGTCATCCTTGCTCGCACTCACCATACCCCACTGACTAATTGGACCTGTGCTCACCATATTGGCAACACCAATCATTCTTTTCCGTTTCTTGTTGGCTGGGGAAACAATTTTCAGAGTTGCGACCTTTGGATTAGATAAGTCATAAGCGAGAAAGTACAAGCCCTTTAAGCACTTACTCCACAGGGTGTTACAAAAGCTCAAGTTCTTCGGACTGTTTGCATACCATGGAACAAGGTTGGTTTGAATGGGTTACCCTCCTCACACTTCCCCGAAAACAGAATACAAAAGCCACAGAAGCTAAACAAGTTCCTCAACAGACCTGTTCCCTTCAATCAAAGGATCTTGGTACTAGTGGTACCCCTTCCACAACTTGAGATGTGATCATCTTACATATCCAGCAATCCAAAATGTTTGTGCGATATGCATATTTATATGTCATCTGCAAGAATGTGTTGTAGGATCTTACACAGTAGGTATCATCATCCCCACTTCCATCAGCTTCCATCACTTCATCATCTTGCATTGTATGGAGAGACGCAAGCATACGCAGAATCTGTCCTACTTAATCATTATTTAAACACAAAACAGTTTTGTTAGCAAAAACAACAACTTTTAGGATTGCTCCCCAAATCTTGCAATCTTCCAAAATATCAATTTACTGTAACTATCCAGCAATGAGCAATTTCCCCATACACTCAAACCCCCTGTAATGTGGGCAGATCATATCCTGATTTGAGATGCATAGATTTCCAGCATCTTAACCTGGATTCCACATGGCCAGTGTGGGATCAGGATTTCTCTCTAAAATCAATTCTGTAGAAGCAAATAAAAAAGCACAAACTAAAAAGACAGTTAAGC
Organism: Hypanus sabinus; assembly: GCF_030144855.1. Lineage (NCBI taxonomy): Eukaryota > Metazoa > Chordata > Chondrichthyes > Myliobatiformes > Dasyatidae > Hypanus > Hypanus sabinus. Next base: position 126,579,038 of record NC_082710.1, on the reverse strand, counting down.
CAAAACATAAATCCTTTGTTACATTCTTTCCTTCAGAACCTTCAGAAGGAACAACAACATTTAGAATAAACACAGTTAATTTGAAAGTGGAAAACTTTAACATATTTTCCAAAGAACAAAGGGAAAGAAAAGATGGCTGGGTAGGGCCCCAACATATTAACCATTTCAACACCAATCTCAGGACAGATATGGAGCCACTGCAATTTGCCTATTGCCACAATTGGTCTACAGCAGACACAATCTCAAAGGCTTTCCACGCAGCCTTTTCTTGTTTGACTATTAAGTCAGCATTGTACACTATCATTCCTACAATCCTGATCAAAAAGCTGCAGAGCCTAGGCATCTGTACCTCTCTCTGCAACTGGATCCTTGACGTTTCTCATGTCACAAACAACATGATGGAAGAACTATTATGTCACTCAGCATCAGTGGGGTGGAAAGGACTTGTCAAAATTTTGGGTTGAAATGCCACATCAGGACCTGCAGAATTTTTTGCTCAGATCTCAGCATTGGCAATCTCTTACATCTGCTTCTCAAAGGTAGTTAATTATTCTCTAACTTCTGGACATAGAAACATATAAGTCAAGATGAGCAGACAGATACTGGTACAGCTGTGTTCCTTTTAGAGGCCAGATTCACCAAAGAATCCAGCACATAACTGAAAGGAATTCAATTGTAGTGCAGAAGGAGAAATCCAGTATTGATAGAGTGATGGTACATCAAAGGCTGAAGAGATCTTCCTTAAAATATCAAGTGTCACTAACTAAATGATTATTCTTTTAACTTTAAATTGATGATCATCCTCTAAATACACTTGTACAACCTAATGTGGTCGTTGTCGGTCTTTGCTTATATTTTTTCCCGAATTTATTTTGCACTTCTTTATTTTCCTGTCAATGCCTGCTAGAAAATAAATCTCAAGGTTGCTTCACTGCTGAAATGCACATTTTGCCAGTTGTTTAGCATTGTCAAGGGTACAGCTTAGTCAGAAAAGACGTTAACAGGCACTTCTGTTTGTATTCTCAACCAGAACGTGACAGTTCCCAATGGCGCCATCTTACTGAAAAGTTAGGCTATATTCTCAGACCCTTAGCCCATATTTATCATCACTAAAACCAATTATCTTTTCATTTGTCTGACTTCTTTCCTTGGATGCTTTTGAAGTGGGGAAATTTCCTTATATTTCAGCACAAATGATATAATGAAAAGGAATTCTCAGAATGAAAGTTATTCCATGACTTCTTTTGTTAGCATGGAGTTTCTTATGGGCAGGGTATAAAGAAATATGGCTATTATTAACTGTAATAAACTCTTGGTGTCAGACTCGCCTGTGGTTACACTTCCCACTGTGGGAGTGAAGCCTCTTAAAGTGCCAGTGCAGAGTGGATTTGAAAGGCACCAACTGCACAGCTTTGTGCGTGTTGCCGTTGGACTGCAGAGGAAGCTGTAACAAAAGGCATGCTGTGTGTCTGCACTTCTCTAGCAAGGGTCAGGTCTTTTAAAATCAATACTATCAATGATTTCTCTTGGCAAACTGGTATCTCCAGCTTCAGCCTGGAAGGATCACGATAAACAAAAATTCACTTTAATGGCTACCCTGACAGCAACTTGCAACACAGTCTGTTGCTGTGTCAGGTGGCAGATTTTCTATTCAAATACAGATTCTTCACACATTGTCCTTCCTGATGAAACACTTTACACACATTGCCTTATCCACTCAGTAACTTGTGTAACTTTATAGTCCTTCTGTTCTTTCTCCCTTAGCCTACCACATAGTAGAAAAGAGTGATGCATTTGCAAATGTACACTTTTGTTCTGCCAGGTGACTTTAATAGGCAATTGCATCACTTCCCATCAAATTCAAATCCCTGTTGCACTTATTTCAAGAGCAAATTTCTTGCAAAAAAAAAACCAATAAAAAAAAACAACTGGAAGTCCTTATGTACCTTGCATGGCCTTCCCTGTAGGCATTTGCAGTTTGAAACTCTATACAAAGTGCCAAGTAATTGAGGAATTAAATCAACATCCTGAAGAAATCAACTTGTACCTAAGCTACAAATAGGTGATTTATGATACCTGTGAAAACTGCTGATGTTCTCAAGCTGCTTAATGTTTGTTCACCCTGGCAGGACACAGAGATAATATCAGCAGGAATGTTTGTGCTCCAAAATGGTATTATTGAATTGATTTTATGCATGTTAAAACCTTCAGCAATGAGGTATAACACTATTTGTGAAAAATATACTGTATTAGGTGCAATGGTACTCAGGCAACTGGTACCTGTTGCCCTGGTGTTGCACCCTTGCTTAATACTAAACTCATCGCAGCGTACAAGAACTGATGTAACTTTAGTTTTAATGAATGGAGCATTATGTCTTTCTGATGTAGGCATCACAATCACAATCCAGCTAATTAGGTCTTGCCTGAGGAGATACAATGTATCCAAATGTTTTTAAAGAATATTGATGGAATTAATTAAGTAAATCAATATTTTTCCAGAAGAAAGACAAGAAAGTAGTGATCCGATCCTTCTCCTTCAATCAAATTTTAATCACCTTTGTGATAACTCTAATGTGCCACCATCACTTGGGTGTAAAAATCAGCCACTGATGCAGAAGCAATGAGTTGACGGTGGAAACATATTTAAAACAATGTCAGAAATCTTTATACTGAAAAATATTGTGCCACTGATGGTTAAATCTTTCAGTTGTTAACACCTGAGTTTTATCAAATGGGCATCTTGATTGAAAAATGTTTTGGAGATCCATCTCTTTGGATTCTTCCCAAATTTTCATACAGTGCATACTTTGGGCATAGAACTCAATCTAGGCAGAAACCTTTTGAATGAAGCAGATGGCAGCTTTATTGCAATATTTAAATTAAGTTGCAGTAATATTTGGATGTGCACTCAACTTCTGTGCATCATTATATGAGTAATCTAACTTTGGATAAATATACATAAACACAGAACACAGTCAGTTAAGTACAGTGCAATGCAAGTTCTTATAATCACATTAAAAGTTATAATAACTTCTTACATTGACATTTATGAATCAATCAATCTGGTAGGTTCCTTGCTCACTGCAAACAACATAGGCAAATCTGAATGGTCTTGGCCCGAAATGTCGACTGTACTTCTTCCTATAAATGTTGCCTGGCCTGCTGCGTTCCACCAGCATTTTGTGTCTCGTCGTTAGATAACACATTTTGTTTGAGGTGTGCCCTCCTTCATTACATTAGTTACAGTGGCAAAGCCTCACCTACTTCAAAACGATGATCACAATATTTGGCCTCGTTGCTCTTTATTTTTCTCCTGCTTTAAACAAACAAAAAGCTTAAGCACTGGCCTCACAAAATCTAAATGTGCTTTGCTTGATCTCTCCATCAGGAATAGACCAGGTGATTCTCCCATGGTTCTATTATGGCAGCAACATTTTAAGTGTGCATTCTTTTTTCAGTTTTATTCCTTTCATCATTTTCAGTCCTCCCTGTGACAGTCTGAGCTGTCCTTTTTACCAAACCATTTGAGCCTGGTTAGCATGGAGCTCATTGAGCATTCTTAACACTATTCCTTCTGAAGGATTTACCACTAGCAGAGTTGTTTGCCTTGTCTATCATGAGTAAATCTGGAATCCCATGAATACTAAAGACCATTCTCATGCCAGAAACTGTTGATTGAGATGTAAATTTATCCATTAGAGCATGGCATTACCACAACTGCAAACGTTTTATCTCAGAATCAGTCTGTATTTGTGAATGTTCCTTCAGGGCCAGGGACTGTGAAGAGTACATTCTGTGATACTCTTGATTCACATTCAGGATCCTCCAAGTGCTTTATTTATTACCACCATAAAAGACAAAACCTCTGACAATTTGCTTGCTCTGAGATAACACCATAAGACATAGGAGCAGAATTAAGCCATTTGGTGCATCAAGTCTGCTGTGCTATTTTATCATGGCTGATTTATTATCTCTCTCAATCCCATTCTCCCACCTGATACTTGAAACAAATCAATAACCTAACAAACTCTGCTTTAAATATACCCAATGAGTTGACCTCCACATCCATCTGTAGGCAATGAATTCCATGGATTCACTACCCTCTGGCTAAAAAAAATCCTTCTAATCTTTGTTCTAAAGGGACGTCCATCTATTGAGATGTACGTTAACCATGTGTCATCTTCTCATCATGTAAGCTACATTTGAATATTCAGTGGTAGGTAGGGTCAGCAAAGTAGCAAGCAGTTATATTGTGACTAGAAAGAAACTGGTAATGATACATTCTCAAATAGCGTTGGCGTCTCACATGGAGGTCCATCAACTGATAGCTAGTTCAACACATTCTCTCTCCGATGGTATTGCCCAGTCTTGCAATCTAGAACAATGTCTTTGTGTTAAAAGCATTCATGCCTGTGTCTCCATTTTGACTGATGACTTCAGGAGTTAAACAAAAATATCCTGCATGGAACTGTGACCCGACACGAAGTTTCCAGTCACATAACTTTGCCATTCTGTAGATGATAGCTTAACATTACTTGCCCAGAAATTAGTATGCTTTGAAAGGGAATCTTAATGCAAAAACATACAGTCGTACATCCCCACAGTGTGGCAAATTTGCACCAAGGCAGTAGAGAGAATAATGGCAGTGTTTTTTGGATAAGAGTGAAGAAGGTTCCATTGTGATTTCTACAATTACTGTTTCAACTCTCTGAATGGTTCTTTTCTTTGGTCGAATTATTTGTTGATTTGTCATTCAGCTTTCTGAATAAAATCCTAAGATCTTACTTAAAAAAGGACAGAAAATTTCTGTAATAGTTGATAAATCCCAAGTAGGCCTTCAATAACCCATAATGAATTAATTAAACAACAAAAAATGCTTAATCAAACAATACATTTAGAATATTACTCAGTTATTATTGAAATACTAATTACAAAACAATTATGGTATTTCAAGATGAGAATTTACCGTTTACATCTTGAAACTTCTAGCTCAGTTTGTGATTTTTTTAAGATTTTATCTTATTCTACACCCTGCAGACTCACTTTCAACAACTCCCTTACGAACCATGTTCTTAGTATTACTTGTTTCTATTTGCATACATTTGTCTTCTTTTGCACATTTGCTTTTTGTCAACGTTTCTTCATGAATGGTATTTTCATAAATTCTATTGTATTGCTCTTTCTTGTAAATGCCTCAAGAAAAATGAATCTCAAGATAATATGTAGTAACATATATGTACGTTTATAAAAAAATTTTTTGATCCTTTGAACCACGAATTTTTGCCCTCCTCTTCGCTGCACAGTTTATCAAAAAGGTAAGAGGTGTCTGTCCACCGTTGTTACTGTGATCAGTTTTATCTTATCATCACAGGTCCCTATGATGCCTTTATTCTTCACTTTAGAAACAATCAGTGCAAATTAATCAGAATATTCAACCAACTCAACAATACCAGCTGCTGTTCTTCAAACACTATAATCTACTGACTTGATAAAGAGAGTTGATACAGATTGTTTCTTCCTGCTTTAGATTGCTTCCCATTCTAATTTTATCTTTAGCAAGTTCCAAACAATCAAATTTGATTCTTAGCCTGGAACAATCAAAAGGAGATGTGCTTCACTTTCAATATATCTCACTCTAAATATATAAACTCCCAACACCTGGATGCTGCTCCCTGTGTAGAAATAAGAGGAGATGAATGACCCTTAGGTTTCACTGTACTTATCTTCAGTATTGTACAATCAGTCCTTCAATTCTTATTGGCACTCACTTTCCTTCTGGAAAATGTCACTAGCCAGCTGATTTACCGTGAGATTTAACACCATCTACAGTATCTACATCACCACTTTCTTCTCCCAGTTTATGTGTAGAATGCTGAATGCTAAATTTTCTGGACTTGATTTTCTTTCAAGCAAATTCTAACAAATATCCCTTAGTGTCACAATTAAAACTAACTGAATCTCTGCATCCTGACTTATTATTATAATTGTGTTCTCTACCACAATAAAAACTTTCCCCTTTATTCAGAGATGTTGTAGAGTTAGACCCCAAACTGTTTACATTCTAGACTTCACTAGTTTAACTCTCACCTCTGCCTTTTCAATTCATCTGCCCAGGCATTTAAATTATTTAAACATCTGGTCATTTCTTGCACTAGGAGCTGTGACCTGCTGCTTTGATGCAGTCTGGCCTGGACCCCACTGCCATGTTTTGGCCTGTACCCGATCTTTTCAAATCGGTCTGGGGCTTAGACCAATCAAACCTTGCTTTTGGTTTAGTTGGATGAGCCTTGAATCTGTTTTTCCTCTGCTCTACTCACTGAGAATTTGCCTCAAATGTGCCTCAAACTCACCCCGACTTTGCCACAAGTAAGTGTCACCTTGACATCACCTTGCACTAGCAGATTCCCTGTAGAATTGAAATACCATAATCTCACAAGAATAGACAAGGTGTATCTTCCCAATCTAACATCATTTTCTTGAGGTTATCTGGTGCCAGCGAATAAAATTTTTTTTGTGTGAAACTGACCCACTCTTTGAATACCCTGTACATGATCAGTTAGTGGAGGACGCCATCTGATGTCGATCTGGGTGCTAGGGCGTAATCTGGGGTATAGTCTCAGAAAAATATGTCATAAAACTAGTGAATTGACCTCTTCAACAATAAGGTGTTTTGACCTCACAAATTACCCTGTTTTGCCAATGTTCTGTTGTTGCTTTTCCCTCGTAGTGTCTGATAACCAATGTTGTGAAATGATCTATAGAGTTGACATGCAAAGCAAAACATTTCACTGTATCTCAACAGAATAATAAACTAATTACCAGTTGCCAATCAATGCTGTCTGTACTAGGCTTCTACTTCTGAAGACAAAAAAAAAGATTACAGACACTGGGATATGTATATGAGAATAGAACACTGGAAGAACTCATTATGTCAGGCAGCATCTGTGGAGACAGAACATTCTACCCAAGAATTAAGCAGGAATCAATCTTTATGTAGGGTCTTAATTTGAAATGCCAACTTATACCTTTTGCCTCCACGGATGTTGCTCGATATCTTGAATTCTTCTTTCATTCTGTTCTTTATTCCAGTCTTTTATTTTTGATGCTTATACTTTAGCATCAAAATGTTGGAGTTAAAAGATGACATTAACTAACTATAGAGACAGCACTGGTGATACAGAGAGTGAAACAATGACAAGTGCAATATCATAGACAGAGCCTGAAGATAGAGATTGAAAAAGGCATTTGGAAAGTTAGGGACATTGAATACCTTGCCATACCTCATACCTTAATAGCTCTCTGCCCTGATGAAGTAATTGTGTATGAAGTATCGCAGAAGGGTGGAATAATATTTCTGCTTTAAGACTTTATTTTTCCACAATAATAAGATGATCAGAGTCAAAATAAAAGTAAGTTTATTATCAAAGCACATATATGTCACCATATATTACCTTGAGATTCATTTTCTTGCATGCATATACATGAAAATAAAGAAATACAGTAGAATTTATGAAAAACTACATAAACAAAGACTGGCAAACAACCAATGTGCAAAAGAAGAAATATTCTGCATAAAATATTTAAATACTGAAAACATGAACTATAGAGTCCTTGAAAATGAGCCTGAATGTTCAGTTCAGGGTTGAGTTGGGTGAAATAATCCACACGGGTTCAGAAGCCTGCTGACTGTAGGGTATAACTCTTCCTGAACCAGGTGGTGTGGGACATAAGGCTCCTGTACGATGGTGGGGGTCCTTGATGATAGATGCTGCTTTTTTGTGACAGTGCTCCATATAAATGTGCTCAATGGTGAGGATGTTTTTTGCCTGTGATAGACTGGGCTGCATCCTGCAACTTTCTGTAGATTTTCTATTCCTGAGCATTGGTGTTTCTATACAAAGCCATGGTATAACTAGTTAGTATACTCTCCACTCTGCATTCATGGAGGTTTGTCAAAGTTTTTGGTGAAGTTCTGAATCTACACAAATTTCTAAGAAAGTAGAGGTGCTGCATGTGTTCTTTGTGATGGGAATCTGGTCCCAGGACAGATCCTCATTTATGATAACTCCAAGGTATTTAAATTTACTGACCTTCTCCACCTCAGATTTCCCTTGTGAACATTGGCTCATAGACCTCCACTTTCTTCCTCAACCAGTCAACAATCAACTCTTGATGTTGAGTGAGATGTTGTTGTTTTGCACCATTCAAACGGATTTTCAATCTCATTCCTATTTGTTCATTCATCGCCAGCTTTGAGTTGGCCAACAACAGTGGTGCTTACACAAAGTATGCTGCAGATACTGTGGTCAAATCAACACATGCAAACAAGCTGGATGAACTCAGCAGGTCAGGCAGCATCTGTTGAAAAGACAGGATCTCCTGGTTGCCACCCACTTCAACTCTGCTTCACATTCCCACTTGGATATGTCCATACATGGCCTCCTCTACTGCCATGATGAGGCCAAACTCAGGCTGGAGGTGGTGTTTCTTTTGCAGAAGCTCTGTGGAACACTACAACTTGAGAACTGATTCATATCCTTGAAGTTAGGTCTGCAATTGAATGTGTTGAAATGCAAATCATGTTGCATTGTTAGAAAGGTGTTTGTAGTTCAACTGGAAGATAAGACTACTGAGACTGTCTTGTTCCAAAGAAATGATGAGAATTTTCAACAACTAACAAAATACTCCAGTGAATCAAAAAGAGATTATTCAGTGCCCTTATAACCTCATTGAGCTGTCCTCTGATTTGTATTGTTGTCACATTAAACTGTTCTGACTTTAAGTACTCTCCTGTAGCATATTTGAAGAGTATCTACAAGGCTTTCAAATAGGAAGAACTTCCTGGGAATCCCATGACACATTGTGTCTCTCAGACTAAATCTCAATGCAGCAAGCGCTTGGTTTGAAAAGTCAAAGAAGAGTGTAAAATGAGATGATACATTCATGTAATTTGTGACACTCATGAAGCTTATATTTTTGAAATGTTTAGTTCAGACTGAGAACAGTAGTGATTCTATTTACAGCCTTCTATTTACAGTTTGCTGAATGGCTGCTGTGTAAGTTAGAGAAAATTGACTGTATCACCACTTGATGTTTTTGACTAACCATGAGTAAAAGCTGGTTCTTCTGTGAATGCAGAACATTTGATGTTTTAAAGATAAACCTACTTAAGAAAAAAACTCACTGCATTACCTTTGATGTTTTTATTCAGCTGGTTTGAAACTGAAAAAGCACGGAAGATCTCCCATGATAATAACAATACAAAATGGAACTATTCATAAAATTACTTCATGCCGTGCTAACATGATTTTAAACTCTGCTTTTTAATCATCCTTGCACAAATGAATTTCTGGATGGGTCCTCCTACCCCAGAATTAAACGAGAATATAAACTTAAGCATCCATAACATGATCCACAGTTTGTAATTTATAGCAAAGTCCTTGTTCACAAATAACTGTGAAGGGGGAGACGTCATGCTTCCATTGATTAAAGTAATGATTATTACATCAATCTTTCACACTGTTGATTATTGATTCTCTAGCAGAATCCAAGAGGACAGTTGATGGATGAAGAGGATAGAAAGGAGTTTCAGTTCATGATGGAAAGGTCAGCAAAAGATAAGATGAGAGACTGGAGTTCCTATTTGTGAGGAAGCAGCTTTGAAAATATGTAGGGAAGCACATAGGTTAAGCAGATTAAAGGGAATTCCAATGTTGAGCAGTGGTAGGAACAGTGTGAATGATGGAAAAAGGATACAGAGCTTTCCCAGTGTATTTGATGAATAAATTCATCTTGAGCTTTCAGCCGAGTACAGGTATCAATTTTAACCAACATTTCAATGTCAAACTCCGCCATCTTCAGCAGGGTTGATGCATGGGCATGTCTAATACAATGGTCGTTCATGTCTAATGAACAACCCCTGTCGCTCATCCCTCCTGATCAGTTAGTCCTTATCCAATAAGGTTTCTGCTGTGCCAACTTTTTTGCAATCGAATTCCAGTTCTTATTTTAGAGCGAAACCTTTGTCTTTCTTAAAATTCGTTAACAAGGTGCATAGCGGAAACTTGATTGGATGAGGACTAACCAGTCAGGAGGGATGAATGAAGGGGATATATATACACCACCTGAAACATTACCTCTGTTCCTCTCATTTGCTGCCTGACCACAGAGTATTTCCAGCATTTTCTGCCTTTATTTCGGACTCTCAGCATCAGTGATTTTTTTCCTTTAGCTTGATTCAGTCTCTTGATCATTCTATGACTCCCCTCAGGCAAAAGTCACAGCTGTCTGGCAAAGGGGTTTGGTGTGGATTAGAAACTAAAATTCATCCACAGAGAATTTGTTTTTTGTGGATGCAACTGTGGAGGGGAGCAGGAAATCTGTTTACTTTTAACCAGGTGCCCTTACCGATAGAGGCAAAACAGCTTACATTCCAAAACAATACGATGTGGAAATAGGCCCTGGCAATCATCAATCTCTCATTTACACAAATCTTACATTGGTATTAATTTGTTCTCCACACTCAGGCTGATTACCCTCTTCCTTTTTTTTCGGTTCTCTTTTAGTACTACATACTTAATTTTATACATAAATACATGCATGGGAGGAAACGAGAGTATCCAAAGGAAATCTGCTGGCCGAAAGGTGGATGTGCGAACTGCACACAGATAGCACTCAGGTTTAGCATTGAACATGGGTCACAGCCTCTCTGCAAATTTAACCACTGTGCTCCCCTTCTGTAAGGATGTACACTAAAATGTATAACCAACTGATTGTTGGTACATTGGTGTCAAACTTCACAGGAACAGAAAGCTCATTAAGAATTAAGTCTTCTGTAACAGAACTTTTAACTGAAGTTGTTTTCTCTGTCCTTTACTGATAATCATTAAGAGCTGCACCAAAATAACGCTGACGGTGATATACAGTGAATGTATTGAAGCTCTTGTATGTGAATTGGATGATTAGAAGTTCTAATTTAAATAAATGAGGTTAGTCTAGTCTACTTTTTCAAGGGCTACAGCACTAAATAAACTGCTGTGTCAATGGAAAACATACAAACAAGTGATTAATGACCGAACTCATCTACTGGGTAGAATGATAGAAGTAGGAGATTATTGAGAGCAATGAAATTTTGTCATGATGTACTGCAGAGTCCTGATCCCTTAGCCCAAAAAGGAAGAAGATATGGGATCATCATTTTCTTTGTTTTGTTGCTGTCCGTGGGAGGACGAATCTCAGGGCTGTATAGTGCATAGGTACTTTGATAATAACTCTACTTTGAGTCTTTGAATCTTGAATCCATACCGACTGACAATGACAGAAACTTCATAAGGCTAGTGCTTTTGCTTTGTTTTAATAGGATAAGAATTACACGGCTTCCTGAAACTATACAGATGTAGAACTTCCCTGCCGCAAAGCTTGATCGCAAGATTTATGTTAAGGATATCAAAATAGTCAACAAAATGGATGAAGGAGGAACTAATTTCTCCAGCATTGAGTCGATAATTTTGATTATAACTTTCTGCATACAAGATGGATTATGTAATTTGTGGGTTTATTCACTTTCTTTCCAGAAGTCTGGACCTTTATTTTCAAGGTAAAGAAGAGAAATGGGAATTATATTTGCAAACTTATCTGGCAGAAGGCACACCAGTTACAGACCTGAACATTTATCATGGACAATAAAGGACATATTTCTACCTGTGCTGGATTAGCATAAGAAATGGTGTGTGAACACTCCTTGCTGTGATTAATGATTAGAATGAATGCAGAGCCACCTCCTTTCCCACACTATGTTAATTACACAGGCCACCTACTATTAACATTTAACGTAAGAACTCTGAGGAAATATGGGTTGGCATTAGCAGTGGGTAATATAATTACATTGTTATTTCAGATAATTGAAAAAATGCCATCTACTGCTTTGTTTTCCACCAGTTGTCGAAATCGTGCTGCTTTTGAATTTATGTTAGTACATACAATCACTTTGCTGTTCTTTTGCTCTGCTTTCTGTCCCAGCAGCCCTAACATTGACTTTAATGGATTATCAGGAACCTAGGGATTCCTGATCAGTATTGCCTAAGTAAGTACAAAGTGCTTATTTTTAAAGATTTCTACCATAGAGTAACTCTTTATCATTGACAGCTGGAGAAATGAAAGGGGATTTATTAAAGGAGACTTGCATTTCAATAATTCCTATAAGAAAAGATAGATTGTTCTCTGTCTGGGGAAAGAATCATGTCCTTGGAGGGAATTATGAATTGAAGCTCTAGGCTTTAGTTAACCTTTTATTGGCACTGTGATTGGATACTATGATTGTGCTTGTTTACTGACCTGTCACAGTCTTACACGAGAATTTTACAGGGATATTATTCATGACAATTCAGCCTGTTCGGCCATGCATTACTGACAAAGAAAATTAAATCAAATCATCTAAATGCATCACTGTCTTTTCACCCTCTGATGTACTAATATTTCCATCTATTGTACTTAATTTTGCTAAATTTGCCTGTGCATTTGTTAAAGTAAATGACAAGTACTGATAGTTTGATTAATAATTTCCTATTACCCAAGCCATTTGACCTCATTATAAAATACATTGAACTGCATTGTTTGTATGAAAAGTGCTCTGTAAATAAGTTATTATTAATATTATTATTGTTTCTTAGTTTCAGATGGTAAAACCTGAGGTACAGGCATAGGCAAGCACGCTAATTTCTCAATTGCTAGGAACTTCGGACTATTCTGGTGGTGCTTAGCACAGAGGCTACCTGGAGACACATATACAGTAGATATTGCTGTGTACACCTAATTGTTTAATGCTATTGTGTAATGACTTTGAAATTAGACTAGTTGCAGATAATTACTAACGGGAGAATGTACACCTGTTCATGTTCCAAAGCTTTTCAATTTCCTCTTTTATTTCTGCATATTTTATGTGTTTTTCACTTATTGATTTCTGTAAGTTATGTGTGTTTGGATTGGCTATATCTATTGTTGTTCTTCCTTTTTTTATTCAGTAATGTTATATCCGGACGATTGTTATGGATTTTCTTATCTGTAATAGTGGATCGGTCCTAATATAATCTGTTGGACTCTAACTTTAAAACTGGATCAGGCTTGTATTTATAGTAAAGTATAATGTCTCTTATGAGCTTATATTTTAAAACAAGATTTTGGTGAATGATGTTTGCCTGCTGATTGATAAGTAATCAGATTGAGTTAAACTGCTGCGGGACCCTGCAATATGTTGGATTGCTGCTGGTTTCTCTTGCCATTTTTGTATTTATCGTCTTGAATTTGTTGGTCTTTCATCACCGTATGTACTTTTGATACTGTGTCGAGCAATTAGTCCATAATGACAGGTGAGGAAGCTCTTTACGTTTGGCAACAGTGTTTATTGTGAAAAACATCAAAACAGACTGGGTGCCATATGAACAATAAACAGTGCTGGTCATTAGAAATTCAGCGGTGGGCTGTTGAACACACCCTCTCCCCTAGAGCATCATACTGCCCCCACCTGAGGGGTCATCTGACCCCAGCAACCCCAGACTCCATAACAGAGTCTAAAAGTCCTGGTGGACATTGATGCTGCCACCTGGGGTGCTGGGGGGTTCTGGAGCCCCTCCAGGGGAGGCCCTGTATGTGTGAGGCAGGAGGCAGGGCACCCAGAGTGTCACTTCGTTCCTTCACTAGGTTAGTGGTGGTCAAGTTAGTGGGGGCACAGACCAAGCTGGTCCCGGTGCAGCACGACTGCCTTCCACAGCTCAGGCAACCGCACCCAATATACCACATCAAAGGTGCGGTCGAGCTAGAAGTGGCTGCCCACCCTGGGGGATAGTTCCTTCTGAAGGAATAGTCACCTGAAGGGCCATCATTGCTTGCCCCTTGTTCTGCTGCGTTGTGTTGGGCCACCACTGGGTGTGCTGCGCCGCCACGCTCCGCAGTGAAGCCGCTGGTGGTTGCTGCCCGCGCTGGGGCTACTTCCTGGAGCTGCCCTGCCGGAGAGCCACAGCTTCAGCTCCCAAGTAAAGTGTTGCCCCAAACCCATCCACACGGGCCCCCAGTGGGACAGCGAGTCCAGGCCAAGGATGCAGCGAGCCTCATACTCCCCTGTGCTTTTCCCCCACTGCAACGTACAGCCACCTCTTCCCTTGCATCACAGCACAGTTGCCGGTGACCATGGTCAGCTAGACCACTGTTGTTGTCCATCCAGGTGAAGATGGCTGGTCCATATTGGGGAGGACACCAGGACAGATGACAGTGATGATTGACAGACGAGGAAGCTCATTACACTCAACAACAGTTTTTATTGTGATAAACACCAAATCAGATCAAGGACCAGGACCCGGAAAGTGAACCTAACCAATCTCACACAGAAGGGGGGAGGTGACCATCACACACTGTGTTACCGTTAGGGTGGCCCACAAATACACAAGCAAATAACTGTATAACCCAAGCTAAAATGTAACAATAAACAAATTGGAACTTTCCACCATAATCCCACAAAAGCATTTTAACACAAGAACAATAAGCAGTGCTGGTTATTAGAAATGCAGGGGTGGGCTGTCAACATTGTACGGTGCCCCCATCCCCCAGAGATTGACAATAGTTTTTTTGTTAACCACCTGGTCCTGATGCACAAGGATTACACAAGCAGTAATCCTTCAAGAAAATTCAAGCAGTGCTGGATGCCCCAGGCCAAAGGACATATCACAGTTGCAGTCATTTATAAGATTTGTAAATTTCTATATCAGGTTCCTGACAAATCTGGCTACTGTGCCCTACCCCTTGAACTCATTACTACTGATCAGGAAGAAATGGCAATGCACACAGCAGTGTGAAGTGTCTTTCCAAAAAGTAAAGGCAATGCTGATGTCAGACACTGTAAACACATATTATGATCAGCATCATCCAGTGAAGCTTGTAGTAGCTCTGTTCAGAATGCCGACATGCCCAGAAGAAAGATGTCCAGAGCCGTCAGCACCACTTCCTGCAGTCCCAGCGTCAGCTCCTACAATCAGCATGAAGGAAACCCCAGAACCCGAGATTGTTTTGCAGCCAGAAGTCTCACCTGTGAAGCAGAGTGATTCCCCTTGACAAGAAAGACATTACCTCATGAGAATAAGAAATCCTGCACAGTGATTGAATTTTTAGTACTAAATGGGACAAGTTACGATGCTGTGGATGTCTATATGGTAGTTATATTATGTAGTGTACTGTATATTTACATATATAACACCATAAGATATAGGAGCAGAATTACATCATTTGTCCCATTATATCTCCTCTGCCGTTTCATCATGGCTGATCAAATTTTCCTCTTAGCCCCAATCTCCTGCCTTGCCCCATAACCCTTCATGCCCTCACCAATCAAGAATCTATCAACCTCTACCTTAAATATATGTAACTACTTAGCCTTCACAGCTGCCTGTGGCAAAGGATTTCACAGATTCACCACTCTCTGGCTAAAGAAATTCCTCCTCATCTTGGTTCTAAATGGACTGCCATCTATCCTGAGGCTGTGTCCTCTGGTCTTAGACTCTCCCACCACAGCAAACATTCTCTCCACATCCATTCCATTCGAGTCTTAGACCATTTGATAGGTTCCCCCCCCCCCCCCACTTTGAATACAAGTTCAGAGCCATCAAACGCTCTTCATATGACTAGTCATTGAATCCTGGAGTAATTTTCATTAACCTCCTTTGAACCTTCTTCAGTTTTAGCACATCCTTTCGGAGAAGAAGTGCCCAAGCCTGTTCATTATACTCCAAGTGAGCCCTCGCCAGTGCTTGATAAAATTTCAACACTACATCGTTGCTTTTATATTCCAGACCTCTTGAAATGAATGGTAACACTTGTTTTTGCCTTCCTCACCAGAGGCTCAGCCTGCAAATTAACCTTTAGGGAATCATGTACAAGGACTCCCAAGTCCTTTCACACACTAAGTTGCTGTATTCTCTCTCCATTTAAAAATAGTCAGCCCTTTCATTTCTTCTACCAAAGTTCATGACCATACTCTTATCAACACTGTTTTCAATGTGCCATTTCTTTGCTCTTCCTCTTAACCTGTCTAATTCCTTATGTAGCCCCTCTACTTCCTCAAAACGGCATTCCCCTCCACCATATCCTCTGTAAACTTTGCAACAAAGCTATCAATTCCATCATCCAAATCATTGACTTATAACCTAAAAAGAACTGGTCCCAAAACACACCCCTGTGGAACATCACTAGTCTCCAGTAGCCAGCCAGAAAAAGCTCCCTTTATAGTCTTTGCCTTCTGCCAATCAGCCACTGTTTTATCCAAGCTAGACTCCTTCAGGTAATACTATGGGCTCACAGCTTGCTAAGCAGCCTCATGCACGTCACCTTTTCAAAGGAGTTCTGAAAATCGAAGTACACCACATCAACCGATTCTGCTTCGTCTACCCTGCTTATTATTTCTTCAAGGTATTCAAATGGCTTTGTTAGACAAGAATTTCCCTTGAGGGAACCAAACTGACTACGGCCTATTTTATCATGTGCCTCCAAGTACCCTGAGACCTCATCCTTAATAATCGATTCCAACATATTCCAAAGCACTGAGGTCTGACAAACTGTTCCTTTTCTCCTGCCTCTCCCTTCTTGAAAAGTGGAGTGACATTTGCAATTTTCTAGTCTTTCAGAACCTAATCTAGTGATTCTTGAATGATCATTACTAATACCTCCAAGATCTCTTCAGCCACCTCCTTCAGAACTCTGGGGCGCACACCCTCTGGTCCAGCTGACTTATCTACCTTCAGACCTTTCAGTTTCCCAAGAACCTTCTCTCTAGTTATGGTAACTTCACAAACTTCATGATCCCTAATACTTGGAACTTCCTCCATACTGTTGATGTCCTCCACAGTGAAGACTGATGCAAAGTACTTATTCAGCTTGTGTGCCATTTTGTTGTCCCCCATTATTACCTCTCCAGCATTATTTTCCAGCTGTCCTATATCCACTTCCACTAGCATATGTATATTAGTTGAGATGCATTCTATATTGAATTGGAGTTATAGCTAAGCAGGGAATACTTGAGTAATATTGTAAATATATTGTTTAATTAAGCATTCTTTGTTGTTCAAGTAATTCATCATGACGTATGTAAAAATATGTGAATTGCATATGTCATCATGCTACCAAGTCATACGTAAGCACCTCGCTTTAGAGTAAAAATGAATGTACATGAGTTTTTCTTCTGGATCCGTTCTGTATTTTTATTTTGATTATTTTTATGTTTCAGAGTTACAAACATAATACTTTTATAGTAATTGCATCCCCAGGTAAATCAGTTATTTTTTTCAACGGATCATGTCCAATACAAACTCACCAATTACTTGCCTTCAGATTTAACCTGGAGTCTTGTACAATGCTATACTGGGGAGAAAGCTACGAGCATTGCATGGGCTGAGCACACTACCAGTAAAAATTATTGATTCCCCGTTGCAATCACAATGCAGATGCATTGATAGGACACTAATCTACTTCTAGTGTCACGTTCATCACAGGCACTTCAAAGACTGACATAAAATACATGCATAGAAATATATTTGACCTACAGTTCGACATGCTAAGTATAATTTGTTTTTATGTCATTCATGGGACATGGACATCGGATTCACAACCTGTTTTATTAACACTGTCTTATAGGATGTGAAGTTTATTATTGCGCAGCAGCAGTACAGTATAAAAACACCATAAATTACAAAATAAATAAAGGGTGATAAAATAAAGAAATAATGCAGCTGTGTTCCTGGGTTCATGCACCATTCAAAAATCTGAAGACAGAGAGGAAGAAGCTGCTCCTGAATTGTCAAGTGTAGGCCTTCTGTCTCTTGTACTGCCTCCCTGATGGTAGTAACGAGAAGAGGGCAAGACGCAGATGCCACAATCTTGAGAAACTGTTTCTTGAAGATGCTGAGAGCATTGTGCCTGTGATGAAACTGGTTGAATCTACAATCCTCTTCAGCACCTGCCTTCCTGTACATTGGAGCCACCATACTAGGTTGTGATATAACCAGAGAATACTCTCCAACATACATCTATAGAAATTTACAGGAATCTGGTGACATTCCTGGCTCTACCAGCATTCATTGCTCATCCTTAAATTCCCTGGGAATTGTGAAAACACAGAAGTATCAAACATATGTAGACCAGACTGCGCATGCCCTTCCGTGGAGGAAATAAATGATTCCCTCATAATTGTTGTGTCACACAATAAGTAATGCATAATTTTGCATCTGAAAATGGGCCATTTGCCAGGAAGCCCTCATGCTCCCAGAACCAATCATAACCTATGAAGATGGACATCAAGGTACAGTCTGTGGTGGTGGCGTTTGTTGTTGTGGGGAATGAGAAGAGTGTTGAGTGATGATTTGAGGATACCCTAAGCAAACAGAGCAAGGGTTTTATGATTTTTTGTAGGATGAGGCAGTAGGCAGTTGAGTTAAGTGATCAGGGGGATTGTAGAATGGTACTGAAGAGCTGCTGAAGAAGCTTTAGTTCCTCAAGGGATGAGGTCTGGGCTTGATGAGATCTTCTGGGTTTGTAGTTGAATTAAATCTTTAGGACTTGTGATTGGGGAGCTAGGAGAACACCCATTAGGTGTTGGGATTAAGATGACAAAAGCACTTGGAGATTTATTAGAGAGCTGTATGAATTTTAGAAGTCTTTCTTTCTTTTTCAATCTTTTTATTAAATTTCATATATAAAAAAAACAACACATAATAATGAACAGATTACAAATTCAATAAACTTGAAATTACATTAGTAATAGGATAATAATATCCTATTAAACATCAATCG
Source organism: Hypanus sabinus (assembly GCF_030144855.1). Classification (NCBI taxonomy): domain Eukaryota; kingdom Metazoa; phylum Chordata; class Chondrichthyes; order Myliobatiformes; family Dasyatidae; genus Hypanus; species Hypanus sabinus. The sequence continues at coordinate 126,560,213 of NC_082710.1, read as the reverse complement.
ACAAAAGGTACATAAATCAATCAAGTCTATATAAATATATATGAAAAAAAACCCAAAAATAATCATCGAAAAAAGAAAAAAAAAATTGAAATTATATATGAGAAAAAATATATATTAAAAAAAATACTAAACTAAACTAACATGGGCAATAATAGCACTTTATAAATATATAAAGGTGTCAAGAAAAGAACTCCGGAACTCCATACCTGAACAAGGATAAGTAGAGAAAAGGATCTGAAATAGGCCAAATTAATTCATATGAAAGAATTTTAGAAGTCAAGAGGGTGTTGACCTGCAGCAATAGACAGGTAGATGGCAAATAAAGTGAAATCAAATCCTCCAAATGCATTGACTTGTTCATTGCTTCTGTAGAATGTTACATCTGGACACAAAGATAGGAACAATAAGTCACACCATGTGGGGATCCATTCCAATGTGGTATATATAAAATATGATTGTTCTCAGAGTGATTGTCAGTTAATAGAAACTTCCAAATAAATTCACAGCCAGTAGTGCCGAAGGAGCATTCTACACAAAAACTTACTTTTAAAATATGTTGAACTCCTGATTGAGGCAAGAGTACTCAGCTGAATTTCTTTTCTGTGCTATAAAAGAACAACTATAAGATGATTATCCATAGCTGCTTAAAAAGATCAATGGCCAAAATGCAAAGTATATTAGTAATACACTTCATAATTGCAAATTGTTGGTTCATTACCTCATAGAACATCAATGATATTAAAATAAGTTGAAAATTAGAAAATATATATCAGTTCTTCAATTCATAATTATAGCTTTCAATGTATCAGCTCACAAAGATATAAGACTTACAGAATATGACTGTAGAAATTCTAGGTAGTTTAAACATTAAGTATGAATACAGCTATAGTTATTAATTTTTTGGATGAATTACTTCTCATACAGATTAAGAATTATTGAGAGACTCTTAATATTTTCAGCACTTGATAGTCAAAATTGCAAATCATAGTAAGGTGCTCATTAGTGTCATTAATACGTCTTAAATCACCATGGAATTTGGCATGTAATCATGCACGAGAATAAACTAGTAGAACTTTGAAAATAAATGTGCAATCTTGGTTGTAATAATACAAAATTAGACAGCCAGGTCATTACTTTTCAAGAATTGACTCAATTTACATTCAACCTTTAAATATAAATTTAATGTGCCCACTGAAAATTGGTTGCAATAACAACCAAACCAAAATATTAATTTTAAGCAGAGGCCTTGCTTGGGATAACAAACTGTGAAAATATAGGTGCCCACGTTAAAATGCTCTGACTTGGAGTTATCTCACTTGCATTACTGATCTGAGATACTGCAGAAAGATCCTGTCCAGAAAGTTTCAATCCTGAAATGTGATTAATCTGCTGATTTCCTTTTCTCTGGTATGACAATTTTACTCAATAAAATATTATTGATTCATAAGTGAAATACTCTGCCTTTGGTAAACACTTACTCAAAACCAGTGAACCAGAACAGATGTATCCAATACAACACTTCAGTGTAAATGCAGGTTGACTGGAGATGTCAGCAATCTGAACATTTGTTGTTGAATTTCAACACTTATACAGCATGACCTGATTTAAGCTGATGCACTTTTAAATATGTCATGAACCTTTGATATCAAATATAGCCTGATGCTTCTTTTAGACTGAAATTGTCGTGGTCCCGAACATAAAATCCTCATTTTCTCCTAATTCCCTTTGATTGTGCCACTGTACCAACCATTAATTCCCGACTTTCTCCTAATTTCCTTTGATCGTGGCACACCTGGTTTTCATCACGTCCTGCAGTATATGAACCCCGGCTTTGCATCCACTAGTTGCCAGATTGTTGGTTTTGCCAGTGTGGTAATTAACATTTCCCACATCTTAGGATTGTGTGTTCTATGATTTGCTTCAGTACCGAGATTTACCTGTGCAACTCAGTCTCTCCGAGTCACGTTAAGTTTTCTAAGTTCAACTTCAGTTCCGAGATCTACCTGTGAAACTCTGTCTCTCCGAGTCATGTTAAGTTTTCTAAGTTCAACTTCAGTTCCAAGGTTTACCTGTGAAACTCTGTCTCTCTGAGTCAAGATAAGGATTCCAAGTTTACTCCAGTATTGTGGTTTACCTGTGTAACTCCGTCTCTCCGTGCTAAAAAAAGTTTTGTCTGATGCTTCCCTCTCTATGCTCCGTGTCAAGATTTCTGCCTGCCTCCTGCTTCCCTGCACTCCCTCCTGTTTGCCATTCAACGCTCATGCCCACGTCTGCATCCTAACTCAATCTCCGTGCCTGTGTCCTGCATTTGGGTTCACCCTGTTTGCTGCAACAGAACTGTTTGAACTATGGATTCTGTTGATCCATTCACAGCTTCTGAGCAAATGAAGTGTCATTCAATTACTGAATTCACCACTTTGTTCCCCTGAACCAAACATCTCGCATCCTGAAAGGTGGCCGATCCTGCCAGTCCTGCTTTGGAATGACATTAAGTAGCCATGGAGTGTTTAAGTAGACTTGGTGATAATATGCTTCCTCCTCTATTTTAGAATGACACAAGAGCTATCAGGGATTCATAGCTTATATGTTCACCCTTATATCATTATATCGCAAAGGGCTTGATACAATAGCTTAATAGCATTTTATAAAAGTGCTTATTTCAATTCTAAAACACAGCTTCAATGAAACTGTTAGAATATCATTTCTGAAGTAGAACACAATGCATACAGGTTGCTATACTTGCCTTGAAAATCATTAATTGTCAATAATAGAATCAATGGACACGGTGATTAGCCAGAAAGCTGAAGAGAAAGCTGAAGCTGATGTGGAAGGTCAGCCGTAATTTTGAATGGTAGAGTAGGCATGATGGGCCAAATGGTCAGGCCTGCATCTATCTCCTGTTCTTTAAGGTAATTTAATTCTCACTACACTTCAGGCTGAAACAGATGTTCGGAGGTTGGAAACATTGCTTGTAATTTACAATTAAGTGAAGTTGTCTTGGTTTATTTCATGGTTGCCTGCACTTGTTCTCAAGTGCTCAGTTGGCATCTGTTAGCTGGTGCAGTTCAACACGCACTTGCTTGATAAGCAGTAAATAATATAAGTGACTGTCAGTGATGCATACTGGTACAAATGTCACACAGAATACAGAGATAGCTCAGGCTTTCAGAAAGGTTTGTCAGAGATTGCTCAAAATGTTTCAAATTTATTTAAACATTCCAAAATGTCCTTTTATAATTTTACAATAATCTGATGTCATACTTACAAACTTCACACTTCATATTTTAAATATGAAATTGTCAAAGACTCAAAGTACTGTATGCCGTATACAACCCTGCGATTCGTCTTCCCACAGAGAATCATGAAGCAAAAAACTATGGAATTAGCATGTTCAAAAAATAACATCAATATCAAAGCCTCCTCCCTTGGAGCATGCGAAAAAGTCACACAAATGGCAACATAAAAAAAATGAGCAAAAGCATGGAATATAAGACACAAAATGAAAAGGCATGTTCCAGTTCTGTTCTCAGTGTTCATTATCTGCTAATCACCTGATTCAAAAATCACCCAAAAATAGAAACAAAAAGAGTGAACAGAACTAGAACACACCATAAACCTGAATTATTGTCCAAATCTACAATCCTAGTTGATTAAATCTTGTTCTGCCACCATCTGCTAACAACACTGAGGCAAAGAGAGAGATGACTCAATTGCAAGGACCCTTATGATTATGAAATCTTAGGGTTACTCAATTTAGCAGTATAAGGAATAATGCAGACAGCTCAATGAACAGCAGGGGTATCATACAGGAGAAAAAAAATACTAATTGAATGTAAGTACAGGAAAATCAGTACAGCAACTGAAAGGGAAAATAAAATGACAAACAAGCACAGTATTTGATCACCATCAGAAATACACAGGTTAAGGTTCAAACAAAATACTCAGACTTTTAAAACAAATTGTCTTATTGACTTTTATTTCCTCAAAACTCTCTTATCCATGGATTGTTAAGACAGAAGTCACCAGGCTTTTGTAAACATGGGAAGCTGACGGAGTCCATGAAAGTGATATCTTTGGAATAATTGACCCACAGAAACACGCTTTGAAATTAACTTTAAAAGTTTGTTCATTTAACTCAGAGAATGGAACTCAATGGTTAATTAATTAACTACAAGAAGGCGTTGACAAACTTTCTCGGCAGATGCCATCGAGTCTGTTAAGTGTTCCTAGCATTTGCATTTTTTGTTAAGATGGTTGAAATGTCTGAATAGTACATTTTCTGTGCTTATTGATTGAATCCTGTATTGGAGTTGGAATGAAAAAGTACATCAGGATTAACCTAAATGTGAGGGTCCATGAACACTCAGGAAGCTTGGCTTCATCCGACACAATGCTGCTCACTCGAATGGGACCCAGTCACCATTCTAAATGTTCATTCCCTCCAGCATCATTGCACAGTGCAGTCACTTAGCTCAGTTATACCAGCAGTGCTTCCCAAACACACGAGCTCTGTCACTGAGAGCAGGCTGCAGGTGCATGAGAACACAAGCTAGTCTGCCTCCATATTTCACAGTATCCTGGAAATACAAGCTCAGTTTTATTGTCATCTGAATATACGTATATACAACCAAACAAAACAACGTTCCTCCAGGCCACAGTGCGCCCATAAAACATATATCACACACAGCACATAAACCAAAATATTACCATAAATAAGTCAATAAACTATATTTCAAAATGTGTGTAATGCACAGCACAGTAAACAGCTTACTGGACTAGTGATGCAACCTTGGTGGCCAGTATGGTAGACTTGGTCCTGATGATCCTGTACCTCCTTATTGTCGGGTAGAGGATCAAAGGGATTGTGGGATGGATGGTGGGGATCCTCCGCAATGCTTCGGCCCTGTTGTCAGGAATGCTGGTAGTAAATTTCACAAATGCGTGGAAGGGAGAGCCCAGTAATCCTCTTGGCAGTTTTTACTGTCCTCTGCAGGGTCTTGCAGTCTGATACATTGCAGGTTTCTGTGCATACAATGATGCAGACAGACAGGACACTCTCAATGGTGTACCTGCAGAAAGTTGTTAGAATGGGGTGAGGAATCATGCATGCCTCAGTCTCTTCAGGAACTATAGATGCAGCTGTGCCTTATGACCAGTGACGAGGTGTTTTGGGAACAGGCTAGAATGTTAGTTATGTGCACACAAAATAAATTTTTTGCTCTTTACTTCCTCCATGCCAGAGCCATTGATGTGCAATGGACAGTGGATCAATTGTGACTTCCTGAAGTCCGCAATTATCTCTTCTGTCTTGTCCACATTGAGACTCAGTGTTTTGTTCTCACATCATTAGACAAGCCTCCCTACCTTCTCCATGTATGTTGACTCAACGTTGTTACTGATGAGGCCGACTGCTGTTGTATCATCAGCAAACTTGATGATATGATTAGAGCTGAATCTGGCAGTGCAGTCATGAGTCAGTAATGTGATCAGCAGCAGGCTGAGCACACAACCCTGGGGGGCACCAGTACTCAGCATGATGGAGCTTGAGATGCTGCTGCCCACACAGACTGACTGCAGTCTTTCCATCATGAAGTCAAAGATCCAATTACAGAGAGGCGTGTTGAGTCTCAGTGATGATAGTTAATCCACCAGCCTGTGAGGGATGATCGTGTTAATTGCCGTGCTGAAGTCAATGAACAGCATCCTGGCATATGAGGGTTCTGCATGGGACCAAATGGAATGGAGGGCCAAGGCTATGGCAACATCAGTAGATTAGTTTAAGAGGTAGGCGAACAGGAAAGGGTACGATATAGCTGTAAGGTGGTATTATATATGATCTATGATCTATTACCAGTCACTCAAATCACTTCATGATTGTTGAAGGCAATGCTACTGGGTGGTAATTGTTTATGCCAGTTGTCATCAATTCCTTGGGCACCAGATGATGATAGTTGCCCTGAAGCCTGCAGGAACATTGGACTGTTTCAGCGAAGTATTAAAAATGTCCATTAAGACTTCTGTTAGCTCTTGTTAGCTGGTTACCTAGCCAAGACACAAAATTGTAACTGTCCCAGTGGCAATTGTTGTGACAGTTTACATTTCACCGCTATTGTATTTGTATGGCTTCAAAATCATTGGGTCTAGATCCTGGATCCTGGACCCTAGATGCCTGGAGTATTGGGTGTAGGTTCGGTCACCTACCTACAGAAAAGATGTAAGTAAGTTTAAAAAAGTACAGAGAAAATTTACAAGGATGTTATGTGTCAGGACGACCTGCATTATAAAAAATGTTTGAATTTGTTAGGACTTTATAGGTTAGGAAGATTGAGAGGAGATTTGATAGAGGTGTTCAAAATTATGAGGGGTATATATATCATACACACACACACACACACACACACACATATATATGTGTATATATATGTCTGTATGTGTGTGTGTATATATATATATATATATATATATATAGAGAGAGAGAGAGAGAGAGAGAGAGAGAGAGAGAGAGAGAGAGAGTGAGAGTAAATTCAATCAGGCTTTTTCCACTAGGTTAGGTGAGATGACAAGTAGAGGCCATGGGTTAAAGGTGAAAGATGAGAAGTTTATAGGGAATATGAGGGTAAACTTCTTCACTCAAACAGTTGTGAGATTATAAAATGAGCTGCCAGCATAGGTGCTGCATGCATGCTGGATCTCAATGTTTAAGTGAAGCTTGGATAGATACATGGATAGTAGGTGTATGGACGGCATGGCCCCAGTGCAGGTTGATGGGAGTAGAGAATTTAAATGGTTTTGGCATGGACTAGATGGGCTGAAGGGACTCTTTTTGTTACTTTGTCCCCTTCCCAGTTTTGTACTTTTCTATGATTCTATGACTCTACAGGACTGTGGGAGCACTTTCAATGGGAGGATTATGGCAGTTCAAGAATGTAGCTCATAATACCTTTCTTAAAAAGAATTATGGACTAACCCTTGCTAATTGGCATTTATAGACAGCCCATAAAAAGATCTCAAAAAAAGAAAACTATAAGCTTTCAAAAGATAAGAAGACTGTGCATTAAACAAGGCAGTGTTACATGCTCAGTGTTACTGACAAAAAAAATAAAGACAATTGGGAATGAAAGGAAGAATGAACAATAGAAAAAAAGTAAAGAAAATAATGGGAAGGAGAAAAGAAGAAAGAAAAGTAAAGGAAAAATAAAAGACAAGATCCTGTAGTATTTCAATATAGATTTATATCAAAAAGATTGTATTTCTGATGTTCATTACGCCCACTCTAGCCCTCGACAGGGTTAACCTGGTCTTGCAATTAGTCAAAATTTCAAAATCAGTCATTAATTTCTACTCAGCTGAAGTATGGATATTGCACTCCCAACAACATTACCATCGCAGTACCAGGTTATGTTATTAGAGGATGTTCCTTTGCTGTCTCATATCTTATGCCAAGACACAACATTATAACAGTTCCAGTGGCTGTTGTTGCTACTGTTATCATCTCCCTGCTGTTGCATGTAATAACATTGGGGTTAAAACAAAGTAAGACTTTGTTTAAATATGCTATTAGTATTTAATTATGTTTTTTTAATAAGCATATATAAGTGTTCAAATTAAGGCTATTATGCCCCCGATTTTGGCCTCAAATGATTTTAATAAGGCATGGTTAGCTGAATGGATTTGCTGGCAAAATTATACAGTTAGAAAATCTATCTGGGCATAAAGTCAGGTGCAAATGAATGTGCAGCTGAAGAAAATATTAGGGACCTGATACTTTGCTCATGTAAATGACTATCAATCTGCATCTTCAAAGTGAAATCTATGACATATGTCTTGCAAATTATGGACTATTATGTAACTATTTATGTCGTAATCACACATGTTAAAATGTAGCTTTTGTTGATTAGAGGCAAAACTGAGCAGGTTTCTGTGAGCAAAAAAAAATTAAAGCTGATCATTACAAATGGCGAAACTTAAATTAAGTTAGTGATTGTCATGTAGTCTAATGTCCAATAAAACATAGTTCAAATGATTCTGTTTAATATCGGAGAACGTACACCATGTACAACATGAAATACTTGTTTTCACAGACATCGATGAATAGTATGAATGACAGAAAATCATTAGAACCCCAAAGACCCCTCTCCCCTTCCCCCAGCACAAGCAGCAAACAACAACACATCCACATCTCCCTGCCCACTTCAGCAAAGCCTCAGCACCCACCACCCACCAAAAGCAACAGCAAAGTACCCAAAGAGAAACCATGATCTGGAGTCAACAAAAACTATTGTTTACCCGACAGTTCGACATACCACAGGCTCTCTTTCTCATTAACAAGGGACAGAGAGATGTCACCCATTTACACAGCGAATGGGGAGACTTTTATGATGTTGCAGTCTGGCACATCACTTTTTATTCTGAGATTCTCTGACTCAAGAAAGAGAGAGAGAGTGTCCTACCTCTCGACTACAGAGACCTCTGTCCATATATTCACCACAGCCAAGTCCTGATGTTCCTTCTCCCATGGCGTCTCAGTTGGCTACACCAGCCTGGAATCAGCTGTCCACAGGGCTGCACCCCAGAGCAGCCATCTTCCAAGCCGTGCCTGGAAAGTATCAGGAAATGGTTAACCGATGAGCTACAGGAACGGGAATTCATCTACCGTAAAAAAAAACGTAGTTTGAATGTCATTGCTGATCAGGTCTCAATAGAACCACAACCACCTTGAAAAGGAAGAAAATGAGAGACATTAAAGAAAGGAGTTTAAACTGTTTCTGCAGACAAGCTGGAAGAGGCAGCCACTTGGCACCATTTTAACTGGCCAGAACTGAAGAAAACTATTGCTTGCCATAGACTGCCAGGATAGAGTTCCTGCATCAGGACGTGTTAGTCACAAGAAAAATCTGGCTTGGGCTTTATTTAAAATAGACTGGTAGCTTTGATGCCCGTTGAATGACCTAAACAGCTTCTTGCAATGTGAATGTCACTGTAGACTGCAAATGACAGCAAAAGCACATAGAAGATAGAACACTACAGCACAGGAACAAGCCATTCAGCCCACAATGCTGGGCCAAACCTACTAAAAAGCAAATCAAAATCACTCAAACTATTCTCTCCATATCCCTCCATCTTCCTTACATTTACTTGCCTATCCAAATGTCTCTTAAAAGCCTCTGACATATTTGCCTCTAGCACCATTCCAGGTATCCACTACACTCTGAGTAAAAAACTTATTCCTCACATCCCCTTTGAAACTACACCCTCTCACATTCATGCCCCCTGGTGTTCGACATTTCAACCCTGGGAAGCAAATACTGACTCTATCTATGTCTCTCATTATCTTATAAACTATTAGATCTCCCCTCAGCTTCTGGTGTTCCAGAGAAATCAGCCCAGGTTTATCCAGCTTCTCGTGGTAGCACATGCCCTCCAAATGAGGCATAATCCTGGAAAACCTCTTCTGCATCCTCTCCAAATCGTCAACATCATTCCTATAGTGCAGCATCTAGAATTATGCAGTATGACTCCATCAGGCAGCCTCAAAATGGGATTTGATTTACCTTCAGATCAGGGATAGGTACAAGGTGAGATAGAGAGAACAGAATAATTTAATGGCCTGTAAGGCCAAGGGAGTTATCCAGATCCTCTTCTCCTCCACACAAGGAAACAAAAATAAGTTTAAGTTGTTTATTTAATATTAATTTCTTCAGACTAGTTCCTGCCTTGTATTTTCACAACAAATTTATCATAGGATCTTTTCAGGAGATTTTAAAGGTTTAATAGTTGTGTTGAACTGGCAATAATTTATTCACTGCACAAATGATGTTGGAGATGGGTCAAAGTCTACCACACCATTAAATAGTGCACCACCCTGTTGATTTTTTTTTGAGTTAGAAACCAATGGAAGCTATATACAAAGTTAGAGGTTGCTATTGCAAAGTACCTTAAGGCCAAGATCACAACTAAGTTTTGTCTGATCATTCAAAAGTCATGGGCCAGGTTGAGCTGATGGTCAGCTTGTGATTTTGTTGAGAACCCCACTAACTGTAGTGTATATGTTGGTGTATCCCAGACTACTACGTTTGTGAGCTGAAACATGGGAGTGTGGAACTCTTGATTTTCTCCTTGACTTGAATTCAAGACATCTTGTTCCCTTTGTGAGATAATTTAGAAACATATCTACCACAGCTGTTTCAAATTAGATATTTGGTACCATTGTAACAACATAATAATTGTTATTTTCTACCAAATTATTGCTTCAGCACTGAGCATTCATAATTGCAAATGTGGAATCTTTTGTTTTGGCTTTTAAATGTGTAAGTGATATTTTTAATGTTACATTTTATATTTTACCAATTATTTATTTTTTCTCTTGCACCTAATCAAGTCTTTCTTCCCTTCTATTTTGATTTCAGTATCCCACCTCCCCCACCCCTCAGCCCACCTTTGCTTATCCCCTATTCAATCACACACTTATTTATTATCTACTCCTTAAACTTCATGGTAAAGAAATAACCTGTTGGATGTGCTGTATTCTCAGATCCCAGATACATTCCTTCATTGTGATTTTATCAGGTGCAATGGTGTGCATGTAAGTTTTATTTCAGTTAATGTTTGGAGGGAAAGTCTAATCAAAAACACTTGCTAAATACATGCTGTAGCACAGTCTGGCTGAAGATAATTTCAAGCAAATATTTTCAAGTTTCTTCTTGTGTCAAAAGACACCAAAATTATAACATTTTCTCTGAGAAATATCATTGTTCATAAAGTGAATTGAACAGGCTATATTAATACAGTAGCCATAAAAGCAGGACAGAGATGATATACTGTAATAATGATCAGTTCATTTTTAAAACATTCTGTGCCTACTTCCCACTTATGTTCAAATAAAGGTATGCAGAAGCTCTACAGCATCCAAGATCAAACAATTCATATAATCCAACAGTACAGCTTGCCAGTGTGACACCTACCAATGTGAAGGACAGAAGGAAAGAAATGAAGGAAGGAAAACAGGGAGCAGTGCACAGAGGACGGAGGAAACAAAGAAAGTCTATAAGACAATAAGAAATAGGAGCAGAATTAGGCCATTTGGCCCATTAAGTCTGCACTACAATTTAATCATGGCTGAAGGAAGATGAGAAGGAAGAAAGAAAGTTGCAGTAAATTTTAAAAAAATGAAGGGTGACAGTAGGGAAGGAGGAAAGAAGGGAAGGAATGTAAAAAAGATGAGGGAAGAATGGAAGGAAAGAAAAAAAGAAAGAGGAAGGACGAAAATACCCTACAGTCAATAACATGTTTCTGCTGAGTCGTCGTTTCTGTAAGGCGGCCACGTTTCATAAACAAACTCCCTGAAATAAGGAATTATTAATGAGCAAATTATCTGTATCAGATACATGCATGGACTAGAGTTGTGGGTAAAATTCGACTGTTATTCTTCAAGTTGTATCAGGCTATTTTTCCTGGTCTTAATTGGTGAGGTAGTGCTCATACTGTTCGTGGATTCAATGTCCATTCAGAAACCTGATGGCAGAGGGGAAGAAGCTATTCCTGAATCATTGAATGTGTGCCCTTGTGCTCCTGATGGTAGTAATGAGAAGCAGGTATGTCCTGAATGATGGGGTCCTTAATAATGGATGCTGGCTTTTTGAGGCATCATTTCTTGAAGATTTCCTTGATGTTGGGGAGACTGGTGCCCATAATGCAGCTGACTGAGTTTGCCACTCCTTGCAGCTTACTCTGATCTTGGACAGTCCCCCCCCCCCCCGCCCCCCCACCCCATCCCAGACGGTGATGCAGCCAGTTGGAATGCTCTGCACGGTACATCTGTAGAAATTTGCAAGTGTCTTTGGTGACATACCAAATCTCTTCAGCCTCCCAATGAAATATAGCCACTGCTTTGCCCTCTTTGTAACTGCATTGATAGGTTGGGCCCAGGATAGATCCTCAGAGATGTTGAAACCCAGGAACTTGAAATTGCTCACCCTTTCCACTTTTGGTCCCTTTGTGAGGATTGGTGTATGTTCCTTCATCTTATCCTTTCTGAAATCCACATTCAATTCTTTGTTCTTACTGACACTGAGTGCCTGGTTAATATGAATTTATTGTCTCAACCATATTGTATTATTTATAATAAGTCAATTGTTTCTTCAGGACAGGATGGGCATCCAAATCTGAACTTCTGAGGCCAGGATCTATGGAGGACACATTTGCCTAGGGATTAATCTCTGATCAGTACTGTGAAATGTATTTACTAGTCCTGCTATTCTATTTACCTGCCAAACTTCAGTCACAATAATTTCAAGCCATCATGTACTGAAGACTGAAGTTTAAGGCAAACAGCTGTCTTAAATCTCAAAGGGAAGTTTTCTGAAACTCCCCTTTGAAGTGTATCTACTTCCTCACTTGTACAATTATTGGTATTCTTTCAATGTTAGTGGATCAAAATCATTGTGAGAGCAATAGTAACAAGCTTCAGTCTGAGGAGAATGTTCACTTCCACGTTAAAAGCCCTAATGACTGAAATGAAGTTATAACCTGTAATTTTAGGCAATCAAAGCAATTTCAAGCTGCCAATTTAGTCTTGAGGATGATCTTAGTTGATAAATTGCAATTTAAATTGAGCACTGTGTGACAATTTTAAAATACCAATTTAGCCATAAATTAGAAGAGGGTCTCATGAATAGACAAATGTGGTGCTGTGTTACAGTAGCTTACTTCAGCCTGATTGTTACTGGTTTCTGCTGATCGAGTCCTTCAGGACGTGTCAGTTAAACTGAAAATAGTAATCAGCATACCAATGAATTTTTCACACAGTAATTCAAACTGAATGAGCTGTGAGTAGCCCATTACATCATTCTGTATTCTGTGCTGTGAAACCCGGTAAAGATCAACATTCACGTAGCCTGTCACCTGTTTGTTTATTTATTTATGTATTGAGATACCACGCAGAATAGCCCATCCTGGCCTTTCGAGCCATGCTGCTCAAAAATCCTCCGATTTAACCGGAGCCTAATACTAGGACAATTTAATTTGCAGTGACCAATTAACCTACCAAACAGTAGGTCTTTGGACCGTGAGAGGAAACCGGAGCACCCGGATAAAACACGTGGTCATGGGGAGAATGTACAAACTCATTACAGGCAGAGGTGGGAATTGAACCAGGGTCGCCTGTACTGTAAGGTGTTGTGCCAACCACTACACTGCCATGCTGCCTACTTGTGTTCAACAAAGAGTAAAGTGTTTTCTATGAGAAAATAACTGAAAAAATGTGTCTGGCAAATTTTGGCTAACTTTGTCCCTACAGCCCTATTATTCTTTTCATCCAAATGGAATGTAATTTTGCTAGAGTAACAGTTATATAGAAAGACAGCATGGAAAATGGCCTTTCGGTAAAACTCATCCATGCTAACCAAGATACCCAAATAAGCTGGTCTCATTTGCCCAACTTTGGTCCATATCTCTCTGAACCTATCCCATCATGAACCTGTCCAAGAGTCTGTCACAGATTGCTATTGTACCCAGCTCAAACACTTGCTCTGGAAGCTCATTCCAAATACGCACCAAGCCCTCTGCATGAAGAAGTTTTCCTTCCGGTTCTTCTCACTTTATAAAGATCTAAAATGGCCAACTTCACCCTATAACATAGGTGCTCTGGTCCAGGCAGCAGCCTCTAATCCTTTTTTCAGCCCTCTCCTGCTTGACAATGCCTCTCCTGTAACGTGGTGATCAAAACACAATACTCTAAGTGAGGCCTCAGCAATTGCTTCCATACTGTAACTGCAATATAACATCCCTGTTTCTAAACTTGATTTCCTAACTAATGAGGGCCATCATGCTAAACACCTTTCTCACCACCCTGTCTACTTGCACACCTGTTCGCTCCATTCCACATTTGTCATTGTCTAGCTATTCACTCAATTAGTCCTACCCTGGTTTGACTGTCCAAAATGCATCACCTTACATTTATCCAAGGTGAATTCCTTTTGCAGTTCTTCAGCCTATCTCCCTAACTGATCAAGATCTCTTTGCAATTCATTGTAAAATGTTTTGCCATCAATGACCCATTAATCTAATATCATTAGCAAAAATTATAATTGTGCTATGCACATTCAAATCCAAATCATTCACAGAAATAACAGAGGCCCCACCAGTGACCCCTGGGGCACCCCACTAGTTACAGGCCTTTGGTCAGGGTACTGATCTTCAATTATCACTCTTGCTTCCTATCACTGAATCAATTCTGAATTCACCTTGCAAGCTAACCATGAATCATATGTGACCTTACCTTCTGGACCCACCTACTGTACAAGACCTTGTCAAAGGGCATATTAAAATCCATGTAGACAACATCAGAATCAGATTTAACATCACTGCATATGTCATGAAATACGTTGTCTCTCGGGCAGCAGTACAATGCAATACATAATAATGGAGAAAATAAATCTTTTTGAGGCATTTCTCTTTGAAGATGTCCTGGATATTACAGAGGCTGGTGCCCATAATGGAGCTAAGTTTAGATTTCTCTCCAGCTTATTTTGATCCTGTGCAGTAGCAACCCCCACCCACCAGATAGTGATGCAGCCAATGAGAATGCTCTCCATGGTACATCAGTAGAAATTAGACAGTATCTTTGGTGACATACCAAATTTCTCAATCTCCGAATGAAATGTAGCCACTGCGGTGCCTTTTTTATAGCTGCATTGATATGTTAGGTGTTAGTGATACACAGAAACTTGAAATTGCTCACTCTTTTCACTTCCAAAACTTCTGTGAGGACTGATGTGTGTTCTTTAGCCACCCTCAGCCATCTTTTGTGGCTCCATTCAGAGGCAGCCCTGATGGTGTTTAAGAGGACCTAGTCTCTCCTTAGTCAGCCTTTTACTGTTAGTGTAACTAAAGAACCTCTTGGGATTATCTTTAAACCTGCCTGCCAAATTTATCTCGTACCCTCATTTTGCTTACCTGATTTCCCTCTTAAGCCTGGGCTTAAAGTTATTATATTATTCCAGGGATTTATTTGTACCCAGCTGTCAGATAATATACTTCCTTCTCTTTCCTTACCAGAATCACTTTTGTTTTTGGTTTTCACCTCCTTTCCTCTCTCTCACACATTAACTCATATTTACCAAAACTAGGAAGACAACCATGATTATATAACAAGCGTAATCTATACCTTCTGAAGGTAGTTGCACTAAAATGGGACATTGAGGGTTATTGTAGGTTAAATTATTTGCTTGATTTGTAATTGTAAACTCAATAACAGAATTACTAATGTTTTAATATGTGAATACATTGGCATATTTCTGAAACGCTACAGTAATCCCTAAGCATGCTGCATAATTAAAAAATGAAAAATTTGTTCATCTTTAGACCAGTCTGTGACCTGTTCTAAAATAAGGAACTTTCTATAATTTACAGACAACTATACAGTACAGTAATTCAGCATTATGCTGCAATGAAGGGACCTTATACAAGGGTGGCACTGTTGATTAACGGCTAACTTAGTCATTATAGAACTGGTTGTTGGTCCCCAAAAGGCATTTAGATAGCTAATTAGTTTCTGAAAGGGTCAGAATACATTCATTTTGTGTTGTACAGTGTGCTTAGCAAGGAACCCTGTGCAGTATACAAGTGAAAAGACCAGTAATTATGTAACTTTTCTTTCCCTTATATCAAATCTGTGATTGAAGAGATAGTTCTTTGCAGGAAGCTTGATACTGTTCTCATCTGAGACACCTATTTTTAACAATAGATACAGCATAGCTGGAGAAAATAATACCTTCATGGTGATTTGAAAAGTTTTCCAATTAATTACATTGTCGCCAATTGTGTTAGAAATGCAAAAACATTGCTGAATTTGCAGGAGGATTCATAATTTATGTATTTCGCAAATCTGGCAGCTATATTTACATGACAGGTTCATTTTTTTTGCAGGAGTTTTCCCTATTACTAATGATAATTTTAGCAGAAGAAAGAAGGAATTTGCATCCTAGCAGAGCCTCCAGAACATTCCAAAGTCTTTCCATAGTACTGTAATGAAAATAACATGGTAATATATTTAGGTACCAAGTTCTTATAAACAGACGTGTTACAACGATAAATGTTATAATTTTGTTAATGGAGTATAATTATTATCTCCTTGGATACTGTTGAGAAATGGTGTACATTGTGTTTGTGCTATATTGCCATGGTTTCCATGAGATTCTGTCTCTTTCTGTCTCTCTCTTTACTGTGGTACCCACTTAACATTCTGGGATCTTAAAATTTGGTCAGCTTCTGACTATATGGCCTTATATGTGGCTTCAAGCTCAACAGCTGCCTAACTCTGTTAATGTTGGTACTGTAGCGGTGTGCTACACGCAGCGCTGAAATAACGACATGTAGTCGATGAGCTGCAGTTGCAAAAGAGATTTTATTTGAACTTCACGGCCTCGCTTTAAAGCTTTCCTGATCCCGCCCTCCCCGGGCAGGGATGCTGTAGGGGGCACGTATTCACAGTCCTGTCACGCGCGCAGATGCTGTAGGGGGCACGTATTCACAGTCTGTCCCGCGCACGGATACTGTAGGGGGCACGTATTCACAGTCCTATCCCGCACGCAGATGCTGTAGGGGGCACGTATTCACAGTCCTATCCCGCGCGCGGATGCTGTAGGGGGCACGTATTCACAGTCCTATCCCGCGCGCAGATGCTGTAGGGGGCACGTATTCACAGTCCTATCCCGCGCGCGGATGCTGTAGGGGGCACGTATTCACAGTCCTGTCCCACGTGCGGATGCTATAGGGGGCACGTATTCACAGTCCTGTCCCGCGCGCGGATACTGTAGGGGGCACGTATACACAGTCCTGTCCCACGCGAGGATACTGTAGGGGGCACGTATTCACAATCCTGTCCCGCGCGTGGATGCTGTAGGGGGCATGTATTCAGAGTCCTGGCCCACGCGCGGATGCTGTAGGGGGCACGTATTCACAGTCCTGTCCCGCGCGTGAATGCTGTAGGGGGCACGTATTCACAGTCCTGTCCCGCACGCGGATACTGTAGGGGGCACGTATTCACAGTCCTGTCCCGCGCGCGGATACTGTAGGGGGCACGTATACACAGTCCTGTCCCACGCGTGGATACTGTAGGGGGCACGTATTCACAATCCTGTCCCGCGCGTGGATGCTGTAGGGGGCATGTATTCAGAGTCCTGGCCCACGCGCGGATGCTGTAGGGGGCACGTATTCACAGTCCTGTCCCGCGCGCGGATACTGTAGGAGGCATGTTTTCACAGTCCTGTCCCGCGCGCGGATACTGTAGGGGGCACGTATTCACAGTCCTGTCCCGCGCGCGAATGCTGTAGGGGGCACGTATTCACAGTCCTGTCCCGCGCGCGGATACTGTAGGAGGCATGTTTTCACAGTCCTGTCCCGCGCGCGGATACTGTAGGGGGCACGTATTCACAATCCTGTCCCGCGCGTGGATGCTGTAGGGGGCATGTATTCAGAGTCCTGTCCCACGCGCGGATACTGTAGGGGGCACGTATTCACAGTCCTGTCCCGCGCGCGAATGCTGTAGGGGGCACGTATTCACAGTCCTGTCCCGCGCGCGGATACTGTAGGAGGCATGTTTTCACAGTCCTGTCCCGCGCGCGGATACTGTAGGGGGCACGTATTCACAGACCCGTCCCGCGTGCGGGCTTTTCCCCTTGCTGGTGAGGCAGACTTGCCGCCCTTTAGGGACCGGCCTTTATGCCGGCGCACTGGCTATTTGTGAGCCGGTTCGAGTGCGCTAGGAAGTGGGTCGCCACATAACCCCCCCCCCCTCAGAACCGGCGATACACCCCCCAATGTCCACAGTCTGGGCCGGACCCTGTTTGGGAGGTCGGCCTCTGCGCCGCAGTGCCGGAAACTCGACCGGTTGCGCCACGTCCACATGGTCCGGTTTGAGTCGGTCCACCGTGAAAACCTCCTCTCTCCCCCCAATGTCCAGCATGAATGTGGACCCGTTGTTTCTGATCACCGTAAATGGCCCCTCGTAGGACAGTTGTAGTGGTGCCCGATGTCCGCCCCTTCATACAAACACAAACTTACAGTTCTGCAGGTCTTTGGGTACGCAGGTCGGGTTCTGCCCATGCTGTGAAGTGGGTACGGGGGCCAGGTAACCGAGTCTCTCGCGTAGTCTGCCCAGGACCGCTGCAGGTTCTTCC
Source organism: Hypanus sabinus (assembly GCF_030144855.1). Lineage (NCBI taxonomy): Eukaryota > Metazoa > Chordata > Chondrichthyes > Myliobatiformes > Dasyatidae > Hypanus > Hypanus sabinus. Next base: position 126,542,037 of record NC_082710.1, on the reverse strand, counting down.
TCGTGCCCCCTTGGGGCTGGTATGAACTCCCTGGGGACAACCATGGGTGCGCCGTACACTAACTCGGCCGACAAGGTGTGCAAAGATGAGGTCATTGGGTACCGTGCGGATTCTGAGCAGGACCCAGGGAAGCTCGTCCACTCAGCTAGGTCCTCTCAGGCGGGCCATGAGAGCCGACTTTAGGTGACGGTGGAAACGTACCACCAGGCCGTTCGACTGTGGGTGGTAGGCAGTTGTGTGGTGTAGCTGCGTTCCCAACAGGCTGGCCATAGCTGACCACAGGCTGGATGTGAACTGGGCGCCTCTATCAGAAGTAATGTGGGCCGGGACACCAAAGCGAGATACCCAGGTGGCGATCAGTGCCCGGGTGCAAGATTCGGAGGTGGCGTCGGTGATCGGGATCCCCTCTGGCCATCTTGTGAACCGGTCCACGATAGTGAGGAGGTGCCGCGCTCCTTGCGACACTGGCAGGGGGCCCACGATATCCACATGAATGTGGTCGAAACGCCAGCGGGTGGGGTGGAACTGCTGCGGCAGGGCTTTGGTGTGCCGCTGCACCTTGGATGTTTGGCAGTGCATGCACGTTTTGGCCCATTCACTGACCTGCTTGCGGAGTCCGTGCCAAACGAACCTGTTGGAGACCATCCGGATGGTTGTCCTGAAGGAGGGGTGCGCTAAGTTATGAATAGAGTCGAAAACGCGCCACCACCGGGCTGCCGGGATGACGGGATGGGGTTGGCCGGTGGTGATGTTACTGAGCAGGGTCCTCTCACCTGGGCTACAGGGAGATCCTGGAGCTGTAAACCGGAGACTGCGGTTCTGTAACTCGGGATCTCCTCGTCTGCCTGCTGCGCCTCCACCAGCGCCTCAAAGTCTACCCCTTGGAAAAGGGCCTGAGTGGTAGGGCGAGAGAGTGCGTCCGCCACGACATTGTTCTTTCCCGAGACGTGTCGGACATCCGTCGTGTATTCGGAGATGTAGGATAGATGGCACTGCTGGTGGGATGACCAGGGATCGGACACCTTCGTGAACGCAAAGGTAAGCGGTTTGTGCTCCGTTAACGCAGTGAAGGGCCTACCCTCTAAGAAGTACCTGAAATGCCGGATTGCCAGGTATAGCGCCAACAGTTCCCGGTCGAAAGCACTGTACTTGAGCTCGGGTGGTTGCAGGTGTTTGCTGAAAAGCGCCAGGGGTTGCCAGCGACCCTCGATGAGTTGCTCCTGCACCCCACCGACTGCCGTGTTAGATGCGTCCACTGTGAGGGCGGTAGGGACGTCCATACTGGGGTGCACTAACATGGCGTTGTTTGCCAAGGTTTCTTTTGTTTTAATAAAAGCAGTGGCAGACTCCTCATCCCAGGTAATGTCCTTGCCCGGACCCGACATCAGGGTGAACAGGGGGTGCATGGTTCGGGCAGCTGAAGGGAGGAAGCGATGGTGGAAATTTACCATATCCAAGAATTCCTGCAGGCCTTTGATTGTGGTGGGTTGGGGAAAATGGCAGACTGTCTACCTTGGCAGGCAGAGGGGTTGCCCCATCTGTAGTGATCCTGTGGCCCAGGAAGTCGATGGTGTTGAGTCTGAACTGACATTTGGCCGGGTTGATTGTCAGGCCGTATTCACTCAGTCGGACGTAGAGTTGACGGAGGTGGGACAGATGCTCCTGACATCTGCTGCTGGCTATGAAAATGTTGGCCAAATAGATGAAAGGGAAGTCCAGGTCGCGTCCCACTGTTGGAACGTCTGTGCCGCATTCTTCAGGCCGAACAGCATGCGGAGGAACTCGAAAAGGCCGAAAGGGGTGATGAGTGCCGTTTTGGGGACGTCATCAGGATGCATCGGGATTTGATAGTACCCCCGGACTAGATCCCCCGGAGAAGATCTGTGCAGGTTTGCTGCAAAGTCCTGAATGTGCGGCACAGGGTAGTGGTCCGGTGTGGTAGCCTCGTTCAGCCTGCGATAGTTGCCGCATGGTCTCCAGCCCCCTGTTGCATTGGGCATCATGTGCAGGGAGGAGGCCCATGGGCTGTCAGACTGCCGTATGATCCCCAATTCCTCCATCCTCTTGAACTCCTCCTTCGCCAGTCGGAGCTTGTCCAGGGGAAGCCTTCAAGCACAGGCGTGGAGGGGTGGTCCTTGTGTCGGGATGTGGTGCTGTACGTCATGTCTGGGCATGGCTGCCGTGAACTGCGGTGCCAGAACTGATGGGAAATCCGCCAGGACCCTGGTGAAGTCGTTGTCGGACAGCGTGATGGAGCCGAGGTGAGGGGCCGGCAAATGGGCTTCACCCAGAGAGAATGTCTGAAAGGTCTCGGTATCGACCAGTCTCTTCCTGGGCAGGTCGACCAGCAGGCTTTGAGACCGCAAAAAATCCGCGCCCAGGAGTGGTTGGGCTACAGCAGCTAGTGTGAAGTCCCACGCGAACTGGCTGGAGCCGAACTGTCGCCGCACCTTATGGGTGCTGTAGGTCCTTACTGTGCTGCCGTTCACGGTCCTCAGGTTGGGACCCGGTGCCCTGTTACAGGTGTTGTAACTCGTCGGAGGTAAGACGCTGATCTCGGCTCCGGTGTCGACCAAAAAACGGCATCCCAACCGCTTGTCCCACGCATACAGGAGGCTATCCCAATAGCCAGCCATCGTAGCCATCAGCGGCGGCTGGCTCTGGCGTTTCCCGGGAACTTGCAGGGCAGGCTACAGCGGTGAGCTTCTGCGCCCCACCACTGGTGGTAGAAGCACCATTGTTTGTTGGTCTCCTCACCCCTCCCTCTGGGGCTAGTGGGCTCTGCTGCTGGGCCTGGTCTGGTCTTCTGCTGGGAGCGTGGCCTGGTGATCCGTGCGACGGATGCCCCACTCTCCTTCTTGACGTTCCACAGCAAGTCCACCCGGGCTGCCACCTTCCGGGGGAAATCCGCGTCGGACAGCAGCAGGTAGATGTCCTCAGGCAACTGCTCCAGGAATGCCTGTTCAAATATGAGGCAGGGCTTGTGTCCTCCGGCCAGGGACAGCATCTCATTCATCAAAGCCGATGGCAGTCGATCTCCCAAACCATCCAGGTGCAGTAAGCGGGCAGCTCGGTCATGCCGTGAGAGTCCGAAAGTCCTTATGAGCAGGGCTTTGAATTCCGTGTATTTGCCATCCACTGGGGGAGGCTGTATGAACTCCTCAACCTGGGCCGCTGTCTCCTGGTCGAGGGAACTTACCACGTAGTAGTAACATGTGTCCTCCGAGGTTATCTGCCGAACGTGGAATTGGGTTTCTGCTTGCTGGAACCATAGGTGAGGTCGCAGCGTCCAGAAGCTTGGCAGTTTCAACGAAACTGCATGAACAGATGCGGCGTCGGTCATCTCCAGTCCAAAAATCGTTTGGACCGTCGGGGTCACCAATTGTAGCGGTGTGCTACACGCAGCACTAAAATAACAACACGTAGTCGATGAACTGCAGTTACAAAAGAGATTTTCTTCGAACTTCGCGGCCTCGCTTTTAAGCCTTCCTGATCCCGCCCTCCCCGGCCGGGGATGCTATAGGGGGCACGTATTCACAGTCCTGTCCCGCGCGCGGGCTTTTCCCCTTGCTGGTGAAGCAGACTTGGCGCACTTTTGTGACTAGCCTTTATGTGGGCATGCTGGCTATTTGTGAGTCGGTTTGAGTGTGCTAGGAAGTGGGTCGCCACAGTACAGTTAGCAGCTTTCCAGCAGAGAATTCATAGCATTGGAACAATCTAATATTTCAAATTTGTACCACATGTCAATCAATTCTTTGCACCTTTTTAGCTTCTTGATTTACACCCAAGCTCAAAGTTGCAGTTGTAAACTGAAAATGGGCAATTATGTGCATTATTTAAAGTGCTGTTAAGATGATTATCTATGAATATATTATATTCTGTAATATGAAATGTTGATTTTATATAAGAACAGGAAATTGTCGAGCATGCTGGCCATTTCAAGCAACTTCTATGGAGAGAGAAGCAGAGTTAACTTTTCAGATCAAGACTTTTATTCAGAGTTGGAAAATTGAGATAGTAAGATGATTACAAATTGCAGAGAGGATGCACAATAAATGTTATGTCCCTGAAAGTGCTAGCTGCTTGTCACTTTGATCCTCTTTTCCCCTTCCACACTGACCTCTCTGCCTTTGGTCCAGAAAAGCACAAAGTAAACTCACAGGAGAGCATCTCATTCTCAGACTGGCACACCACAGTTCTCAACATGCAATATTGTCAGAAAACTACACTTTTCTCTTTGTATCAGAACTCGATTGAACCTGATGTAAGGTAAAATACCTGTAGCACTAATTTTTTATGCTTCTCTCTGCTGATGCTATCTGAGCTGATAAAAAAAGTATACATTTTTTTTAATTTCAAGTTTTGAGCAGCTAGAATTTTCTTTTTATAATCACAGCATTCTCTTTCTCTCTCTCTCTCAACTTCCTTCATCCACTTACTCAAATTACTTACCTCTTTTTAATGAAAACAGCAGTATCACATGGATCCTCACTGTTTCCACATGTTCATATTTGTTCTCCCTATGCCCTCTGCAACTTAAAACACACTTGGGTTTTCACTTTTCCACTTTTGTTGAAGGGTATTTGATATGAAACATCAACTTTATTTGTCTCCACAGAGTCTGTCTAACTAGCTTAACAATCTCAGTTAAGTTCTTCTCTCTCCCTTTCTGTTTTTATTTCAAATATCCAGGATCTGCAGGATTTTATTCTTCATTGTTAATTTTTGTTGTACAAATTGCCTTTGGATTTCAAAAATTATTTGAGTGAGGTACAGTCACCACATAACTTATGAACTAGTCCATACACAGTTCCTCAGCATTTATTAGCATTAATCAGAATCAATTAGCATTCTTATCATGCTTCACTTATATGCCTACTAAGGTGGCAGATTTCAGGAATTCCAAAAAATGTTTGATGTGGTATCTTAAGTTGGTTTTAGTAATGAGTTAATTTGCTGCTTTTGAGCACAAGTAGCATTGCACATATGGATGGCCAATCTACAGTACGTGCAGTTAGTATCAAAATACCTTCATCCCAGGATGTTATTATCTTTCCAAGGCTATAATATACATTTTTTTTTTAAATTTACACTGAATGCAGATTTTTTGAATTTATGTTGGAAAATAAATTGAAACTTTTGATATAGTGTAGAAGAAGTATTGCCATACTTTCCCATTTTTTTGAAAAATATTAAGAGATTGAATTTTAATTTATGACAGTCATCTCTTTCTGGGCTACTTCTGAATTACTTTTTTTGATTAATATTTGCTAGTTTTCAAATCATAATTTACCAAACTATCCAGAAGAGTTCAAAAATTGACAACTTGAAATGACGATGTCTGAAGAGAAAAGACCATCCATAAAATAAAGGCAGACACAAAATGGTCCATGGACTCCAGCACACAAGCTAGTCTTCTATTGTTGCTTCACACAACTGATGCTGGATGGTACGAAAAAGATCGATAAATTTTAATTTTTACCTCAAATTAAACAGTTTCCATAATATCTCAAGCCTTGCACTTTCAATACAGATGCATTAATCTCACTACTGTTCTCAAAAAATAAAAGATCTGTCATCTAGATTCTGATACTTGTGGAACAAATTGGAATTGATGAGATCATAATGAGGTAAAAATTATACAACATATCATACACATTGGAATTGTGAATGCCAGACCTTGAGCAAGTCATTAAGCTTAAAAGAGATGGTAAACTTTAAGTAGTACAGGAAGTTCAGCACCCCCCCATGACCCCCACCCTGGCTAGATGCTTCATCTACTGGGACATCGACACTGGACCCCATGAAGTCTCATGGCACCAGGTTAAACATGGGCAAAACCTCCCGCTGATTACCACATACTGTCCTCCCTCAGCTGATGAATCAGAACTTCTCCAGGTTGAGTAGCCCTTGCAGGAGGCATGGAGAGTGGCAAGGGCACAGAATGTACTCTGGGTAGGGAACTACAATGTCCATCACCAAGAATGGCTGGGCAGTACCACTACAGACTGAGCTGTTCAGGTCCTGCTGGCCATAACTACCAGACTGGGGCTACAGCCAGTGGTGAAGCAACCAACAAGATGGAAAACATTCTTGACCTCATTCTCACCAACCTGCCTGCAGCGAAAGCATATGTCCATGACAGTATTGATAGAAATGACCACCACACAGTATTTGTGGAGACTAAATCCTGTCTTCACAGTGAAGAAACCCTCCATCCATTTTGTACCACTGCAAAATAAGATAGAGTGAACAGAACTAGCAGCCCAAGACAGGGCATCTGTGAGGTGCTGTGGGCCTTCAGCAGCAGCAGAATTATATTCAACTGCAATCTGTATCCCCCACTCTAAAATTACCACCATTGAACCAGGGGATCAACTCTGGTTCAATGAAAAGTGCCAGAGGGCTTGCCAAGAACAACACCAGGCATACCCCAATATGAAGCGTCACCCTGGTGAAGCCACAATATAGGATTATTTGCATGCTAAGCAGCAAAAGCAGCAAGTAATCGACAGAGCTAAGTGGTCCCACAACCAACAGGTCAGGTCTAAGCTCTGTAGTACTGCCATATTCAGCCAGGAATGGCAGTAAACCTCACTGGAGGAGGAGGAGGCTCCACAAATATTCTCATCCTCAGTGATAGAGGAGCCCAGCACACCTGTGCAAAAGATAAAGCTGAGGAATTTGCAACAACCTTCAGACAGAAGTAGCAAGTAGATGATCCAGCTTGTCCTCCTCCAGAAATCCCCAGCATCCCAGAATGCAGTCAATTCAATTCACTCCACGTGATATCAAGGACCGGCTGAAAGCATTGGATACTGCGAAGGCTATGGGTCCAGACAAAATCCCAGTAATGGTCCTGAAGACTTGCGTTCCAGAACTTGCCGTGGAACTAGCCAAGTTCTTCCAGTACAGCTACAGCACTGGCATCTATCCGGCAATGTGGAGAATTGCCCAGGTATGTTCTGTACACAAGTAACAGGACAAGTCCAGCCCAGCCAATTACCACCCTGTCAGCCTACTCTCTATCAACAGCAAATGGAAGGGTCATCAATGGTGCTATCATGCAACACCTACTTGGCAATAACCTGCTTACAGATGCCCAGTTTGGATTCCATCAAGGCCACTCAGCTCCTCACCTCATCACCTCTTTGGTCCAAACATGGACCAAAGAGCTAAATAATCACAGATGAGGTGAGAGTGCTAGCCCTCGACATCAAGGCAGCATTTGATCAAGAATGGCATCAAGGTGCCCTAGTCAAAATTGAGTCAATGGGAATAAGGGGAAAAACCCTCTGTTGGTTGAAAGGAAGATTGTAAGGTGGTTGTAATTCAATCATGTTCCTCTCAGGACATCACTGCAGGTTTTTCTCAGGGAAGACCAACCATCTTCAACTGCTTCATCAATGACCTTCCTTCCATCATAAGGTCAGAAGTGAAGACATTCGCAGATGACTGCAAATGTTCTGTATCATTCATGACTCCTTAGACAGTGAAGCAGTTCATACCCAAATACAGCAGGACCTGGACAATATCCAGGCTGGGGCTGACAAGTGGCAAGTAACATTCAAACCACACAAGTGCAAGGCAATGACCATCTCCAACAAGAGAGGCTCTAACCATCGTCCCTTGACATTCAGTGGCATCAGCTACTGAATCCTCTACTATCAACATCCTGGGGATTATCATCATCAGGAAACTGAACTGGTCTAGCCATATAAACACAATGGCTACCTGAGCAGGTCAAAGACTAGAAATCCTGCAGTGTATAACCCACCCTCTGACGCCCCAAAGCCTGCCACCATCCACAAGGCTTAGGTGAGGAGTGTAATGGAATACTCGCCACTTCCCTGGATGAGTGCAGCTCCATCAATGCTCAAGAAGCTTGACAACATCCAGTACGAGGCAGCCCACTTGAATGGTACCCCATCTACAAGCATCCAATCCCTCCACGATCAACAAACAGTGTGTACTATCTACAAGATGCATTGCAATAGCTCACCAAAGTTCCTAAGGCAGCACCTTCCAGACCATGAACACTACCATCTAGAAGGATGAGAACAGCAGATACCTGGGAACATCACCACTTGGAAATCACCCTTTAAATCACTTACCATCCTGGTTGGAAACAAATTGCCATTTCTTCATTGTCGCTGGGTCAAAATAATAGAATTCCCTCCCTAACAGCACAGTGGATGTACCTACACCTCAAGGACTGCAGTGGTTCAGGGAGGCAACTCATCACACTTTCTCAATGGCAACTGGGGATGGGCAATTAATGCTGGCTTAGCTGGTAATGCACACATCCCACAAATGAACAAATTTTAAGAAAACATGCTGGGGATCACCTCTGAGGAGGGAGTGATGAATCTCAAGATTGTGGAAGCTAGATCACTGGATGTATATAAAGAAAGGGTCAAAATATGTTGCTACAAAAGATAAGGAATTGGAACAGAAGAGAAGCTGCAGCAAGTGATGTTCAACCATAATCATGTTGAATGGCAAGACAGGCTTGAAGGGTCAGGTACCCCACTACTTCTTTCATTTTCTTGTGTGTTCTACTTGAGTACAATGTTCCTATATTTGTTTATTGTGTCTTAGATTTCACAAAAATATTACATGAAAGTCTGAGCAGTTCTAAGTGATACTTTAACACTTTGTAAGGAGTTAGTACAAGTTAAACACTGTCAGTTTGTTAATGCCTAAAGTTTGCTGATAGCAGCTGGATTCTTTCCTGCCCTCAGGCACCAGTGACATGTCAGCAAAAGATCAAAGAGTTTATCTGTTTCAGTATGTCCTTCAATTCTTGTGAAACTCTTTTTTAAACCATGCTAAGTAAGCGGCATGAGAAGAAAAGACCAAAGAGTTTGTCTCAGTGTATCTTGCTATGCTTGTGCATTGAACTATTATTGAGGCACCTTTTCCTTTGTTCTTGTGACTTCATCTAGACCGAAGGATCGTAATTCATAGGTGCCTAGGGTGGACACAGAGTGATTTCATGAGTCGGAATTTGGAGCTCCCCAACAACAGTTGGAATCAAGTCCACTGACAACAGCAACAATCAAGCGGAGACTAAGAATCGTAAGCCCTGAATTTGTGGCTTATTGTGTTGCATTTAGTGCAGTTTATTTCTGTTTTCTATTTTATGATAATAAATCAGGCTTAAGTTACTTTCTTGTACTTTGACACTCAATACCACATTTCCTTAGCACTTCAATGAGTTTTGGTCTATTGGGTATGATCAACCCAGCCTACTACAACTTGATTTTCCTTTTTTCATGATGAATAGCACACTAAGACAAATATTATAGCAATACATTCCATGCTTCACATCTGGCATTTTTAAAGGTAGACTATTCTGAAGTGAAAATTGACTATATAAAATAGTTCATCTCAGACACTTTCATTTTGCTCATATTTCATCTCCGTTACTAGACATCAGGTGCAGGAACTTGTTCTTTTCTTTTTCGCTGGACTGATGTAAAATCAGCCTGCCTATCAAGCAAATATGGTATTTTGCAGCTAAAACCTGACTTTTAGGCAACTGACAAGTCTTGTCCTTTACTGAATATCCTTTAAAACTTCAATTGAAGTAAAAACAGGGGAGCATGAAACTGAACTTCTTGCAAATATGCTGTGCAATAAGCAATTTATATTAGTTATGGGGAAATATGAGTTGAATTGTTCATTATTTATCAAAATTCTGGCTCTTACCATAATCTGCTGTCTCTAGTTCTGTGTACATTGGCCGGGGAACATTATAACATTAAAGGACAGCTAATAATGAAAATCTAGGCATCCTTTGAGAGCTTTGAGCACAATCACTCACTCTGTTTCATTCAAGTTCACCCATTCAAGTGAGATGCATGGTTGCAACAATATTTACAGAAATATTTAGAATAATTTTAAGTGGAAGTAGTGATAGGAGAATAATTCTATTACAATGAGCCTCATTTTATTTTTGAAGTGCAGTGGCAGCAGAAGCTGCCAAAGGTGTTTGCCATATACAACTGAAGATTTAAAATGAATCCAGGATCACGTAAGCTTGTCAAATAATAAAAACATTGGGAAGGAAAACACACTTCAGTTTTCAGCTTTTCATGCTTTTCCGTGGAGTTACCAAGTAAATTTTGAATCAAGGAGCTTTGCAATGTTTTTATTTGTTATTAAAGTTTTCAGAAAAATATGCAGTATATACTTTTTGAGTACTGGCCTTCTTGGGTGAAGAAAACCCAATTTAGTGGACGTACAAGTAAGCTCCCATAGCATTATTAATTTCAAAAATCTGACATTCACATGTACATTTGCTCCAATGAATGACAGAACTAATTTCCCTCTCTTACTCACGCTCTCTCCACTTTTAGTAATGGTTCTTTGAAATTATTCTTATGTGCTTTTGGTGCCATTCATTACAACACTGATCTGGCAACCATATTGAGTGATTTTTGTGCATTTCCTGACTTAGGAACAAAAATGACCAATTTACATCTGTAACATTAGAACGGTTCATTATCCAGTGATTTGACCATATTATGTGTGAATAATAGATTTCCTATGAATCAAAATTTCTTTCCCTCTCAGTACTAATAAAAAAAGCTAACAATAAAAGATATCTGGGAAAACCTAGCAGTCTAAACTGTACAGAAGATTCTTTCAGATACTGTGGAATAAGAAAAAGGTTATAAGCTACAGGGAAAAGCTGAACTGGGAACATGATAATACTTTCTAGGAACTGGGATCATGTAGAAAGGAATCCTGAAATGTAGGGATTAGTTTAAAAAAAAACATAATATTAGGGAAAATTGATGGTGTAAAGAGATCAAGGGACATGATCTAACCTGGGCCCAACATATCGATGCAGCTATAAAGAAGGCAAAACAGTGATTATATTTCATTACGAGTTTGAAGAGATTTGGTTTGTCAACTAAAACACTCAAAAACTTCTTTAGATGTACCAGGGAGAGCATTCTGACAGGCTGCATCACTGACTGGTATCTGGTATGGGGGTGGGGGTGGTTACTAATGCACTGGACTGACTGAATCTACAAAAAATTGTAAAATTAGTAAACTCCATCTTGGGTACTAGCATCTTTAAAGAGCAATGCCTCAGAAAGGTGACATCCATCATCAAGGACCCCCATCACCCAGGACATGCCCTCTTCTCATTGTTACCATCAGGAAGGAGGTACAGAAACCTACAGGCACACAATCAGTGATTCAGAAACAACTTTATTCCCTTCTGCCATATGATTTCTGAATGAACATTGAACCTATGAACATTACCTCAGTTTTTGAAATATATATTTTTTCAGTTTTTGTACCATTTTTAATCTTTTAAATCTATCATTATTTATTTATTTGTTTGTTTGTTTGTTTGTTTACTTATTTATCTATTTATATATTAGCTTATTTTGTTTCTTTCTATATTATCATGTATTGCGTGAATTACTGCTGCTAAGTTAATAAATATCACAACACATGCTGGTGATAATAAACCTGATTCTGATTCTGAATGCTCTCAGGTTTATTATTATATTTACACCACCATTCACTGTGATCATGGCTGATCATCCACAATCAGTACCCCATTCCTACCTTCTCCCCATATCCCTTGACTCCGCTGTCTTTAAGAGCTCTATCTAACTCTTTCTTGAAAGCATCCAGAGAATTGGCCTCCACTGCCTCCTGAGGCAGAGCATTCCACAGATCCACAACTCTCTGGGTGAAAAAGTTCTTCCTCAACTCTGTTCTAAATGGCCTGCCCTTTATTCTTAGAGTCAGAGTCCTCTGAGATGTAGATGTCTAGGAACTTGAAGCCAAGGATTTACAGAGGAACATCATGAAACGTTGGTGCCAATATCTTAGCAAAAGCTTAATAGGTTTTATGGAGCACCTTAAGGGAGAAGGGAGAAGCTTGATGTACTGAGATCTGGTTTTTCCATCTTTTTTTTCTGATTTTACTGTGGAGAATTTGTTGGCAGCACAGCTTAATTATGTCACATTATCAAGCAGCCAGGTCAATAACATAATACTGAAGAAGGTGGAAGGATATAGTCAGATGTTATGCCTAAATGTGTGAAATATGACCCTTATAAGATCACTGCAGCTTCTTATAAAGTTAATTGAACCCCCATAACTTATAAAACTATTATGGATCAAGTAGGAATCTGGAAGAGCCCTTTACTATCCCCTTTTCAGAAACCAAATGCTTATGTAAGGTTCTAAGTAAATTCCTAGTAAGCTTTTTCTCCTTCTTTGTCTATTATAACATAGCCAGTGTGTGGCGAATGGATCCAGTGTCAGTGGTATGTTCTTCATGTGAGATATGGGAACTCTGGGAGACCTCCAGTCTCTCTGATAATTACATATGTATGAGGTGCATTGAGCTGCAGCTCCTTAGAGACCATGTTAAGGAACTGGAGCTGCAGCTGGATGACCTTGGACTCATACGGGAGAATGTGGAGGTGAACGAGATGAGATACGGGGAGGTAGTCACCCCTAAGTTGCAAGAGACACTTAGCTGGGTGACGCACAGGAGAGGGAAAGAGAATAGGCCTTCAGTGCAGAGCAACCCAGTGGACATACCCCTCAATAATAAGTACACTACCTTCAATACTGTCGGAGGGTGTGGTGCAGTGGGATGACTTATCAGAAACCAAGTCTCTGTCACTTGGTGCCTGAGAAGGGAAGGGAGAGAAGAGGAATACAGTAGTGATGGGAGATTCTATAGTTAAATGAGCAGACAAGAGATTCTGAGAATATGAAAAAGACACCTGGATGTTATGTTGTCTTCCAGGTGAAAGGGTCAGGGATGTCTTGGATCAAGTCCACTGCTGTGTAATGGAAGAGGGTGAATAACCAGAAGTCATGGTGTATTACATTTCAGTACCGACACCGTAGGTAGGAAAAGCGATGAGGACCTGAAGAGAGAACATAGGGAGTTAGGTAGAAAACTGGAAAACAGGACCTCAAAGGTAGTAATCTCTAAAGAGTAGTGGCAGTGGTTTGGGCACCAGAGTGATAGGGCTGAGAATGGGGCAGTTGGTATACAAGTAGTGGCAGTGTGTAGTGAGACAGTGAGAAAGGTAGGGCAGATGATGGGGTAATATTATAATCAGTAAGATGAGTTGAAGTGTAAGATTGGGGCAAAATCAGGACTGAAGATGTTATATTTGAAAGCATGCATTATACAGAATACAATAGATACTCTTGAAGTGTAGTTAGAGTTTGGCAGGTATAACAAAATGGGCATCACGGAGTCATGGCTGAAAGAAGATCAGCGTTGAGAGCTTAACATTCAAGGATACTCATTGTATATTGATGGGATAGGCAGGCAGAATAGGTGAGATGGCTCTGTAGGTAAAACATGAAATGTAATCATGTGTGTATTTTCCAGTACTCTGTAGAAGGTGCTTGGAAGCAGAAAGGTTTAAAGTTAGGTAAGTCATGTGGATGAGATGGACCACACCCCAGTGTGCTGAATGGGGTAGCTGAAGGGATTGTGGAAGCATCAATTGTGATCTTTCAAGAAGCACTAGATTCTGGAATGGTTCCAGATGACTGCAAAATTGCACATGTCACTCCACACCTTAAGAAGGGAGGAAGGCAAAAGACATGAAAATATAAGCCATGGAACCGTACTTTGGTGGTTGGGAAGATGCTGAGCTCCATTATTAAGGATGAGGTTCTGGGGTATAAGAGGCATGTAATTAAATAGGCCAATGCAGTGTGGTTTCTTTGAGGGGAAATCTTGCCTGACATATCCATTGGAATTCTTTGAGGATATAACAGGCAGAATAGACAGAGAATAATAGGTTGATGTTGTATTACAGGAAAGATAATAACCTGGATAGGAGGGTGGCTGATTGGCAGGAGGCAAAGAGTTGAAATGAAGACTATTCTTGTTGGCTACCAGTGATAATTGTTGTTCCACAGAGGCCTGTGCTTCTTTTCACCTTATATGACAATGATCTGGATGATGGAATTTGTGCACAATACGAAGATAGTTGTTGGAGCTGTTAATGTTGAAGAAGCAGGGAGGTTACAGAAGGACTTGAACAGTTTAGGAAAATGGTCAGAGAAGTAGTAGATGGAATATACTTTCAGGATGCCTGTAGTCATGCACTTTGGTAGAAGGAATAAGGGTGTGGACTATTTTCTAAATGGGGAGAAAATTCAGAAATCAGACGATCAAAGGAACTTGGGAGTTCTCATGCAGGATTCCCTAAAGGCTAACTTGCAGATTGAATCTGTGGCAAGGAAGGCGAATACAAAGGTGGCATTTATTTTGAGAGGACTAGAATGTAAAAAAGAAGGATGTTAGGCATTGTTCAAACGAGGCGTCAGGTATTGCGAGCAGTTTTTGGCAACATTTCTAAGAAAATATGTGCTAGCATTGGAGAGGGTTCAGAAGGAGTTCCACAAGAATTATTCCAGGATTGAAAGGGTTAACATGTGAGGAATATTGGATAACTATGGGCCAGTACTCAATAGGATTTAGAAGCATGGGGGAGATCTCATTGAAGCATATCAGGTATTAAAAAGCCAAGATAGAGTGGATGTGAGGGACCCTAGGACCAGAGGGCAGAGCCTCACAATAGAAAGACATCCCTTTACAGCAGAGTTAAGGAGGAATTTCTTTAGTCACACTGTGGTGAATCTGTGGAATTCATTGTGGAGTCCATGCCATTGAGTATGTTTAAAGGCGAGGTTGATAGTTTGTTGATTACTCAGGGAGTCATAGGTTATGGGGAGAAGGTAGAAGAAAGGCCAAATTACCTAATTGTGCTCCTGCAGCTTATGGAATGATTCCTATGTTTTTCCCTTCATTAATGCATGTACCATGCATTTTCTGATATTAACGTGAAGTGGGCACTTTGCTTTCTGTACAGAATAAATTGGTAGGAAATGAAAATTAAGAGATTGTCTTGAGAAGCTGATCCTTGCCTTCTTCCTACTTGGCATCATAGCCAAAGATGAATTCTACTACTACAGTATCCAAAGGCTATTGTCTAACATCAGCTTTACACTATCCTAGTGAAAGGCAAAGTATACTTACCAAAGAGAAGAAGGACTGAAATTGATTAAGTTCCCAATGGCTGGAAGTAGCTGATGTAGAAATCTATCCCTAGTTAATAGTACCTAACATGCAATATTGCAATGTAATATTCCGTTTAAAAATTCCAGGTCTGCAGGAGTTAACAGAAGTTCAACGTGCAACTGCTATTTCGTCCATTTAACACTAGTGGCAGGGAATGAACTTACACCCTGCAGTCGGGATAGCTGATGTAGAAATACGCTTTTAATACAAAACTATAGCATATATTTAAATAATAAATAGAAATATATATTTTAGCAAGCCCCAAGATAAAGATCCTCTTTTTAATCCCTTGCATTTGAAAAGGTCATTCACTGCATTCAAACACTTGATATATAATGTGTTATTGGAAATAAATTGGTCCTGTCAGAGTAAAATATCAAGCAATAGATGCAGAAAAATGCATTTTCACGTTTTTGTGTGATGCCAGCAAATTGTACTCGAGGGAAAATGCAGCTGTTAATTAGATAGCTTTCAAATCAGAATATGTTCAGTTTCCTAGCTTCTTC
Organism: Hypanus sabinus; assembly: GCF_030144855.1. Classification (NCBI taxonomy): domain Eukaryota; kingdom Metazoa; phylum Chordata; class Chondrichthyes; order Myliobatiformes; family Dasyatidae; genus Hypanus; species Hypanus sabinus. The sequence continues at coordinate 126,526,431 of NC_082710.1, read as the reverse complement.
CAACTTAATTTTAAAATATGCCTACAAATCTTGCAGAGTTAAGAAATTATTTAAATTAAAAATGAAACTAAAAGCTACAGTAGTCTTACTGTATCTTGGTATTATCATTACAGTATCATTCTGACTTTGCATAGCAACACCTTTTTGGATCATGTAATTCTGTGTGCAAATCTGCTTTCTTGCTATCCAATCACGAGACAGGACTAATGAAAACACCAACACAGCATCTCGCAATGGACCCTCATCTCATAAGAATTATCATATTTTGGTTCAAGTAGGTTGACTGCCATTTTTTTTATCATGTTGCTTTCTATTGTCTGGGCCCTCTAAATGGATTAATCTTTGCATTGGCTACTGGTCAATTACAAATTCTTTAGAGTTTTAGGAAATGAAAATCAATTGCATGAAAAATACATAACAGTAAATGGCATATACAGAGTCAGCACATCTTTTGACTGTTTATTGTTGATGTGAATTATTCATTTCACTGTGTTTTGACATTTCAATGTACATGTGATACAGAAAGTTCCACAAACATGAGTAACTAAATAGGTGCTGGAAATCCAAAGCAACACTCACAAAATGCTGGAAGAATTCAGCAGATCAGACAGCATCTATGGAAAGGAGTAAACAGTCAATGGGCCAAGACCATTCATGAGGACTGGAAAGAAAGAGGAGAGGTCAGCGTAAGAAGCTGGGGGGAGGGGAGGAAGAAGTACAATGTGGTAGGTGAACCAGGAGAGCGGCAGAGGGTGAAGTAAAGAGCTGAGTAGTAGATTGGTGAAAGAGATAAAGGGCTGGAGAAAGGGAGCATCTGATAGGAGAGGACAGAATGGAAAAACGGAATTGGGATGAGCATCAAAGGGGAGTGATGGATAGGTGAGGAGATAAGATGAGGAAGGAAAAGAGCAATGGGGAATGGCAAGGGGGAGCTTTCTTCATTCCCTCCCTGTCACAACCATGGATTCGGCAGTGCAGTAAATACGGCTATTCCCTAAATAAAGAGCCAGGGCTTCTCCACTGTGTGTCCAGAAACATCATTCCCAGCAAGCTGATTGGCTCAGCCGACAGGCAAGACCATTCAAGTCAGGAGAGGAGGTCTGGTTGCCATCAAGGGATCTTCCCCTGAAAGTTGAGAACCAGAAATTGGCACCACTCTATGTGGGACCATTTGCAGTGGGAAAGGCTGTCAACAAGGTGTCAGATAGATTATGTCTACCAGCATCACTGAAGATCCACCCAGTATTCCATGTTTCCCAGCACAAGCCCATTACTACCTCTCCCCTGGCCCCATCTTCCCACCTGGTAGATGGTTCCCCTGTCTATACTATGTGGTACCTCCTGGCATCTCACTGTGCACGTGGTAAGGTCCAGTACCTTGTGGACTGGATAGTGTATGGCCCAGAAGAACATACTTGGTTCTTGGTGAAGGACATCTTGGACAAGTCGCTGATCCGGGACTTCCGGTGGTCACAGGTCTGTGTCAACTCAGGGGCTGTGCTTAGAGGGGGGCGGCCCTGTCACAACCATGCGCAGCACAGTAGATATGACAATGGCGCTTGTGAATTTGCACATGCAGGAAATTATTATTTAATTGTGGTAGTATGTAACTCCATACTTGTCGTCGTAGCACTTATTGAGACTTAGACAGAGCATAGCAATGCTTCAAAACACAAAAATACAACATTCCTGATGAAAGGTCTTGGCCCGAAACGTTGGCTACTCTTTTCTCACGGATGCTGCCTGACCTGCTGAGTTCTTCCAGCATTGTATAGCAATGCTTTGCTGCTGTTTTGCATTCAACTTTCCCTGAGATATTGGACTTTCAAGTCTGCAGACTAGCAGTATTTGTTTAATGTTTAGATGTTCTCTTCGGCCGCAGTGTAGGCTTCATTTTCCTTTTGAGCTTTAGTTAATGGCCCTGTTTGGCCTAGCGTTTATTGCTTTATTTTCCCTTTAACACTGTTTGTATTAAAGTCTGTAAACTATCAACCTGCTTCAGTGTCCCTAACTCCGCATTCGATCCATATGTGAACCTGGTAACACTTCCCTGCCTCCACCTTCTTACGCTGACTTCTCTTCCTTTCAATTCCTGATGAAGGATCTTGGACTGAAACTTCAACTGTTACTCTTTTCTGCAGGTGCTGCCTGGTCTTCTGAGTTCTTCCAGCATTGTATGAGTGGCACATAAAGTTACTTGTTAAAATGAACAGAGAGATAGCACTTCTCCTGCTCATGCCTACAGCTGAACCAGTGCAATTTCTTTTTCTATAATGTTTTGAAATGAATTGTGGCAGAAAATAAAATGTAGACAGTCATCTTTTATTAATATTTTCTGGGTAAGAGTAGTGAATAAAGGGAACATTCCTGCTTTGTTTACAGAAGAGGTTCTTTTCTCCCTTGGATTGATAGTGGAAACAAGACTGCACAGGAACTCTTTAAAAAAAAATCAAATGTCACTGGTAAAATGACAGCATTAATGAATGTGATGTTGTATCGGATAAAAGAGCAAAGTTGCTCTTCAAATGCTGCACATCCATCAACATTAACATTGTCTGCACAAGTACAATGCGCACCACTACTTCATTACACTTGACAATTTTGCATGTTATATGAAAACAAGAATGGAAAAGATGTTGGAAAACAGAATGAATGTTTCAACTTTAAAGACCATAAGACCATAAGATGTAGGAGCAAAATTAGACCATTCGGTCCACTGAGTCTGCTCCACCATTCAATCATGGCTGATTTATTACCCCTCATCCCCATTCTCCTGCTGTCTCTCTGTTAAGTTTGATGTCATTACTATTCAAGAACCTATTAGCTTCTGCTTTAAGTATACCCAATGACTTGGCCTTTACAGACATCTGTGGCAATGAATTCCATAGGTTCACCACCCTCTAGATAAAGAAATCCATCCTCATCTCTGTTCTAAAGGGGTGCCTTTGTATTCTGAAGCTGAGCAGTCTGGTTCTAGATTCCCCCACTATAAGAAACATCCTCTCCATGTCCATTCTATCTAAGCTTTTCAATATTCCAAAGGTTTCAATAAGGTTCCCTCTTATTCTTCTGAATTCCATTGGGTACAGGCCCAAGACATCAAACATTCTTCATATATTAACCCTTTCATTCTCTGAACCATTCTCATGAACCCCCTTTGGACTCTCCAATGGCAGCACAACCTTTCTTAGATAAGGAGCCCAAAACTGCTCTCTGTAGTGCTAAAGTAGTTTATGCTTTAAATATTAAAGTAAGCAATCAAAACATGAATTATATATTCTTGTCGTGCAGAAAGGAAATCAATTATGGAAATGTTTATAATAAAAGCAAAAATATTGCCAAACCAAAATCCTCAAGATTCAAGACTCAGATTTATCTCTCACGCGTGCATTGAAATATGCAATGCAGTACGCCACATGTGAACAATTAACACTCCTGAGGGTGTGTTTGGGGCAGCCTGCAAGTGTCATCACACACTCTGGTGCCAACATAGCACGCTCACAAGCTAACCGAATAAACGACAGAATACAAAACAGAAATGATCAGTCGGTGAGGGAGAACCTAGAAAAAGAGAAAGGCATTTAACATTTCAGGTTAATGACCTTTCATAAAGACACTAATGTGAGTATTTAAATTCACATGCAAAGTAATAACTTTTCAAAAACATATGATGTGAAACATCAGTAAGGAAACGCAAGGAGTATACTGTAAATAATGATTAAGTTCTGACTGTGATTGGCAGACAAAGACTTTTCCAGCAAAAGGAATGTCGGGGATATTCTGTCAAGAGTGTGCTGACCTGCAACGTGTGTCAAGGTCCTGGCTCAGATTTGTTTTTAGATTCATAGGGATCGTTTGGGAGCAATGTAGGGAGTTAGGGGACAGGTTAGATGTAGAGATAGGGATAAGTGGTAATTAGAGGTGGAGGCAGTAAATAAAGAGTGTGGGACAGGAGCTGGTGGCTGAAGTCTAGGTCAGAGTGCTCCACAATTGAAAGTCAGTGATCCCTATGGATGGTTGTTGGGTTGGCAGGCACTTAGGACAAATACTCTGATGATGGTGGGTCCCGAGAATGAGGGCTACTGATACCCAGGAAGGTGAGTCTTGGGGTTGGAGGTCCATGCAAGTCTATATTTTGATATAAGATCATAAGACCATAAGATACAAAAGCAGAAGTAGGCCACTCGGCACATCGAGTCTGCCAGGCATTCTCACACCCTTGCCTTCTCCCCATACCTTTTGATGCCCTGGCTAATCAAGAACCCATCTATCTCTGCCGTAAATACATCCAATGACTTGGCCTCCACAGCCGCTCATGGCAACAAATTCCACTCATTTACCACCCTCTGACCAAAGAAATTTCTCCTCATCTCTAAATGGACGTCCTTCAATCTTGAATCGTGCGCTTGTGCTCTAGACTCTCCTACAATGGGTAATAATTTTGCCATATCTAATCTGTTCAGGCCTTTTTAAAATTCAGAATGTTTCTATGAGATCACACTCCTGAACTCCAGGGATTACAGCTCAAGAACTGCCAGACATTCCTCATACGGTAACCCTTTCATTCCTGGAATCATTCTTGTGAATCTTCTCTGAATCCTCTCAAATGTCAGTATATCCTTTCCAAACTAAGGAGCCTAAAACTGCACACAATACTTCAAGTTTGGTCGCACAAGTGCATTATTGATCCTCAACATCACATCCCTGCTCTTATATCCTATAACTATAGAAATGAACATCAATATTGCAGTTGCCTTCTTCACCACCAACTCAACCTGGGGGTTAACCAATGTGCCACCTCCTCTGTTGCAGCTCTCCAACTCATGATTGGTGTACTGGTTATCGTATAAATGTGTTAAATAAATCATTCTGAGTGTGAATCTGAAACACACAAAGGTCCCAAAGTGTTAGGCAGCATCGGCAGAAGAAAATGGACAAGTGGCATTTCTGGTCTAGGCCCTTTACCTAGAAGGGAATGAAAGAGGGTGGCATAAAAAGGTAGAGGGAAGGGGATAATCAACAATTGGCAGGTGATGGATAGATACCGGTCAGGAGGATAATAGGCAGGTGAGTGGGGGGGGGGGGGTGGAGGGGAAGAGAGTGGGAATTATGTCCAAAACAGGGAGGTGATTGGTGAAAGTAACATATGGCTGAAGAAGAATCTGATAGCAGAGGAAAGTAGAGCAGGAATAAATGGAGGAAAGTAGGAAGGGAAAACAGAAGCATGAGTGTGTGGGTGATGGCAGCCGGTGAAGGGTACTTCACTGGACTTCAGGAATGGGAAGTCCAATTCTCTTTGAGGACTCAGCATCGAAAGGGTGAGCAGCTTCAAGTTCTTGGGTGTCAGCAATTCAGGGAATTTATCCAGGGCCCAACAAATTTATACAATCACAAAAAAATCTCTACTTCATTTGAAGACTGAGGTGATCTGGTATGAAACCAAAGAGTCTACAGATGCCCAGTGGAGAGCTTTCTGACTGCTTATATCTCTAGCTGGCATGGAGGCTTTAACTTGCAGGATGGAAAGAGGTGGTGTGGGTTGCAGGCTCATTGAGTTCCATTATAGGCAATAGCCTCACCATCATCAAGGACATCTTCAAGAGGCAATACTTCAAAAATATAGCATCCAACATTAACGTCCCCCATGCCTATGGCATGCACTCTTCTCATTATCACCATCAGGGAAGATGCACAAAAGCCTGAAGGCACAAATGCTATGTTTTAGAAATGACTTATTTCCCTCTGCCACATATTTCTGAATGGTCCATGAAACCATGACCACTACCTCAATATTCCACTTTGACAATATTTATCGATTTATTTGTTTGATGAAAGTCAAAGTGATTTTTATGTCTTGCATTGTACTGCTGCTACAAAACAAAAAAAAATGTGACATATATCAGTGATAATATATCTGATTCTGATTTGGGATAGTTTGATCAGGGAAAGAGAGAAAAGAAAAAGTGTGGGGATGGGAGGAAAAGAGGAGAGCATTTCCTGGAATTGTTTATGATGTCAATTTGGAGAGTATTCAGGTGGAATTTAAGGTGATACATCTCTCCATATAGATGAAACAATAATCACATGGATATTTGGGAAAAATCAATAGAGCTTCACAATCTCTTCAGATACCTCTTTCAGAACTCTGGGGTGTAGATGATCTGGTCTAGGTAACTTATCTACCTTCAGACCTTTCAGTTTCACAAACTCCTTCTCCCTAGTAATAGCAAATTCTTTCACTTCTGCTCCCTGCCATTCTCTAATTTCCAGTGTACTGGAAGTGTCTTTCACAGTGAAGATTCATGCAAAATACTTATTCAGTTCATCTGCTATTTCCTTATCACTTATTACTACCTCTCCAACAGCGTTTTCCAGTAGTGCAATATTCACTCTCCCTTCTCTTTTACACTCTATGTACCTGAAGAAAACTTTGATATCCTTTTATATTATTGGATAGCTTACTTTTGTATTCCATCGTTTCCTTCTCAATTACTTTTTTAGTTGCCTTCAGTTGATTTTTAAAAGCTTTCCAATCCTCTAACTTCCCACTAATTTTTGATCTATTGCATGCCCTGCCTTTAGCTTTTACATTGGCTTTGACTTCTCTTGTCAGCCATGGGTGTGTCATCTTGCTTGTAGAATACTTCTTCCTCTTTGGGATGTATCTATCCTGCACCATTTGAATTGCCCCCAGAAACTCCAGACTTTGCTGCTCTGCTGTCATCCCTGCTAGTGTTCCCTTGCAATCAATTTTGGCCAGATCCTTACTCATGCCTCAACAAGTTATTTTACATTGTAATACTGGTACCTCTGACTTTAGATTCTCCTTCTCAAATTACAGGTTGAATCTCATCATATTACTCACAGAATGCTGGAGGAACTCAGTAGACCAGGCAGCATCTATGGAAAAGAGTAAACAGTTGGCTTTTCAGATCAAGATCTTTCATCACAGTCCTGGTGAAGCGTCACAGACTGAAATGTCGACTGTTTACTCTTTTTCATAGATGCTGCCTGGCCTGCTGAGCTCCTCCTGCATTTTGAGCACATCACTTTGATTTCCAGCTTCAGCAGACTTTATCCTGTTTCTATCAAATTATAATTACTAAACCCTGAGGATTCCTTTGCCTTCGGCTCTTAATGAATACAGCTTCATTGCACAGCACCCTATCATGTATAGCTGATCCTTTTGTGGGCTCAACTACAAGCTGCTCTAAAAAACCATCTTGTAGTTATTCCACAAATTCCCCTTCTTAAGATCCAGCACCATCCTGATTTTCCCAATCTACCTGTTTATTGAAACATTGCACATTTGAAATGCAATTTTTATCTCTCATTGTAATCTGTAGTCCACATCTTTGTTACTGTTCAGAGGTCTATATATAATTCCCATCAGGTTATTTTTACCCCTGCAGTTTCTTAACTCTACCCACAAGATTCTAAACCTTCCAATTGTATGTCACCTCTTTCTAATGATTTGATTTCATTTTTTACCAACAGAGTCAATCTTTTCCCCTCTGCCTACCTGCCTGTCCTTTTGATATAATGGGATCCTTGGACATTAAGCCCCCAGCTATAATCTTCTTTCAGCTGTGATTTAGTGATGCCCACAACGTCATCCATGCTAGTCTGTAACATGGGTGCAAAATCGAAAAGAGTGACAAATACATGACTGATTGTGTTATTTTTGAATGCATACAGTCTACAGAATAAATTGATGACATTGTAGTGCAGTTAAAAATACCATCCAAATGGTATTTGTGAGTTCCCCTACAATACTCTATGCTTCTCAGATCTGCGGCTGACATTGTGGACTTGTCATGAAGCTCCACTGCCAAACTTTTAGAACTCCTGCAGCAGCATCTTCTGTTCTTATTTCTTTAAATGTCAAGTAGCTATTTTAACATTTTGTTTCATAAGAATGACAGCATTCATACTGAATATGTTGGTGTGGGACTGAGGTAATGGCACCCACATCAACCACAGAGCTTACTGAGAAAATCACTGAGGAATAACATGATGATAGCATTTTTTCTGAAGTTCCATCCCACAGAAAATATTTAGAATATTTTTGACAGAGATGGCATTAGCTTGTCAAGTTCTGCAGGTACATTGTAATAGACTGGATTAAACAGACCCAACAATTTGAGTGCTCTGAATATGCAGTAGCAAGCACCAGACAAAATAACTTGAGCCTAATTTATTGTCAGAAAAAAATCAACATCAATAAACCACAACATACTATAGAGCAAGTCACAAATATTTCTGCACGTCAGAAAGGTTTCAGACCTCACAATTCTTAGTCTTAATCCTTGATCATTGAGGTTAGGAGAACTCCTATATATCTGACTCACTCGTGAAACCACCCCTGAGTCTTAGGCACTGATCACGATTTCTGGCCCCAGCTGAAGTCCAAAGGAAATCTTGAAAAACAGGTGATACAGATACACTAGTTTCACAAATGCATTCACTGAGAAACACACTAACATTTTGATCTTTTGTTCTAATTCTTTTATACCCAGATGCAATATTTTGAGGGCTTACAAAGCACATTAAAGTTTTCAAATGTAAGAGATAAACCCTAATCCAGACAGACATTTTCATTTTAATAGTTGCCCATTGTTATTTCATGCATTCATGGTTGGGCACACTACATTGCTTAGGCTTTCAAAGTACATTAAAGTTTACATATGAACAATAAGCATGAGTTTAGGAAGCATATAGACATCTATAAACATTCTACAGATATTAACAGATCTCACATGCTGCAGGTTTCAGCAAGAGTTAAGTTGTCATTGACCTACTATGCATGCTACATACATGATCTCTGGAGAATCAGATAAAGGATATTCTGTTTTTCTCTACAAAAATTCCTTCCAGTAATATTCATGTCCAAATATCAGGCTGCAATGTAAATATCAAGCACTCTCAAATTCTCCTGTAATACCAGAAACATTGAGTTCATTCAAATGTGCCTTTGAGATTGTTGCACATGCTTGAAATGTTCTAATGTCTGTCTATAAAGTGTTTGAAAGAAGCACTGTACTTTTACACCAAATGGAAAGAATAAAGTCGCCCTCCTTGACTGGGATCCAAGGGAATGGAGCAGAGGTAAGACAGTAACAATTCTTTGAGTCTCTAAATAACTCCTAACTAGGATCATGGGATTGTCACCTTATCCCTTTAATTATTCTACAAACAATTAGACTGCTTGGGGACAATATTTATTTCAATATTCTGTTTATAGCCAAAGCTTACAAAAAGCTTATTCCCAGTGTACTTATGATTCAAGTATAACTTATTAGATGTCAAACCAGCCACAATACTACTAATTGAATTACAAGGCTACTTGCTGAATCCATTATAATTTAACATTTTCAAATGCTTAATCATAGAGAATTATTCAAAGTTGTATACATTTTAAATTTATATAGCAATTGTATTCTTCTATTACTGTTTTGTTGATTAACATTCAGTGGGATTCCATAGAACAAAACAAATGCTGCTTTATCACAAATAATATAAAAACCAACTTGAGGATTACAGGAGAATTAATTTTCAACTTGACATGTAAACAAATTAAAAGAAAGTTTACTATAATCTCCAAATCCTGTTCTCCAAATCAGATTCTCCAAAACAAGATCTGGGCTGCCTCTTGTCAGTCGGGAAAAGAGTAGGGAAAATTTTGGAAAGGTCAAGTTTGGGTAAAAACAGGAAGGGAATGAAATGGCAAGAGCACTTAACATAGCTACCAAACAGTCTTAATCTGTATTATGTTCAGGAAAAGTAAGTTAATCACTCCAGAGGCCAAATAAAAGGAAGAAAAAAGTTCTGTGATTATGTTTGAAACCGTCTATTCTGTTTCTTTCATTGTTCAATGTAAGCCCGTAATACCTTAGGACGTTTAGCCTATCAAGTTAGCTCCATCACTTGATCATGGCTAATTTGTTTTCCCTCTCAACCCCATTCTACCTTCTCTCCATAAACCTCGATAAGCTTACTAATCACATTAGCAAGGATATTGGACCCCAGCCCTCGAGATCAGGTGTAACCCTTGACATATAACATTTTATGTTTTACTGAATGTGAAGTAAATGGTGAATGATATCCATTGCAGGAACATAAACACTGTAACAACAACTGAAATAAAAAAATAAAAAATAATATTTATTAATTTTTGAATTATTTATCTCAGGGAGAAACACCTCCACCCACCAACTCCACAACTACTTTATTATTTCCTGGCAGCCACCTTATATACCACCTAAATTGTATGGACATACAGTCAATCCATGTATAAAAGCTAACTTAAGCTTGAAGCTGGTTAACTCTTCTTCGACCTGTGCTAGTCATTCACTGATTCAATTTAAAATTGTACATCGTTACCATTTGACGAAGGAGAGACATTCTAAAATATTTCTCAATGTTGACAAGTAATGTGATAGATGTAAAACTGAGATAGCTACACTGCCACATATGTTCTGGCCATGTTCTATATTAAAACAGTTTTGGAAGTCAGTCTTTTCGACAATTTCTAAAGCACTCAGAATCAATTTATAACCTAATAAATTGACTGTGCTTTTTGGAATAATTCCTCAAAATATCCATGGTATTTCTGTGTCTGACCAACATGTTATTGACTTTGTTACATTGATAGCTAGGTGGGCCATCTTGTTGAAATGGAAGGATGTATCAGCTCCTACTTTGTCACAACGATTCTCTCAAGTAATGCTGTGTCTTAGCTTGGAAAAAATTAGAAGTCGAATCTTTGAACCTTTATTTGATTTTGAGAAATGATGGGGCTCATTTGCTCGTTATTATCATTTCAGTTAACTGATAGATTTCCTCCACGATCTAAATGAAATTTTTTTTGATATTTCTTTTTTTCTTGTTAGTGGTTTGATGTTTACTTTTAGAAGCTTTTTGTATGACAAATGGCTCCGGTGTTGTACCTCCAATGGGTTTCTTTTTTTTTTCCACACTTTTCTTGCATAGTAGGGTTTTTTAATTCACAAAAGTTTTTGATCCTTAAGATGATTTCTTCTTTTATGAGGCATTGTAAGTGCTGTTACTTCGATGTACTTGTGCTTTTTTGAATAATAATAATAATAATAAAAAGATTTGAAAAGAAAAGAAACAAGCTTTTATATTTATTGTGTGCTTTTTTATTATTATGATTAGAGATTTTTGGTTTTTGTCTTTTTATGTGCCACATCAGATTTGGAGCAACAAATATTTTGTTCTCCTTATACTTGTGTACAGGAAACGACATTAAACAATTTTGAATCTTGAAACTTGAGCAATCCCTGCAAAAAAAATAGCATTTCTGGGTCAGTTAGGTAATATATATACACTAAAGCATCCTTATATATGCCTTCCGAGTTTTATTTTCGAATGAAATTGATTTCAAAGTACTCTGAGTTCTTGTTAAACCATCAATATTCAAAGATTGGGTAAGGTTGTAAACCAGCAGTCCCTGACGAGGCAAAGGAATTTGACGTCAACAGTTTCTGGTTTCTTATGTTTAGCATAATTTGGAAGATCTTCCTAATTTCATAGTACAATGGTTATGTTTCCTTATGGCTGTCATAGCAGGGGGAGGAGGGGTGGTTTTGGGGATAATATTTCAGAAGTTATTGAAAGAAAAGACATCAACCCTCCCTCCCCTGACACAATAAAAAGAAAAAAAAACTCGTATGCTAAAGCCTTTGAAAACATCCTCCATTAACATCAAGGAGAGCAACCGCTTGAACTCAGTCCTTCCGTGTAGAGCCGTGGGCTAAGCACACATCCCTGAGGTGTGCTAGTGTTGATCGTCAGTGAGGAGGATATGTTGTCACTAATCCACAAAGATTGTTGTTGAGGATCCAATTACAGAGGGAGGAACAGAGGCCCAGGTTCTTCAACGTCTCAATCAGGATTGTGGGAATGATGGTACTAAATGCTGAGCTATAGTCGATGAACAGCATCCTGATGTAGGTGTTCGTGTTGTCCAGGAGGTCTAACACCACGTGGCGAGCCATTGAGATTGCATCTGCCATTGACTTATTGTGGCGAAAGGCAAATTGCAATGGGACCATGTCCCTGCTGAGGCAGGAGTTCAGATTAGTCACTGTGCTGTCTTTATGACAGTTATTTAGTTTATAATATTTCCGCTTAGTAATTCATTCGATAGTATTTTCTAGTTAGAATTAGAAGTGTTTAAAGTATATTCATTGCATGTAAAATATATCGGCATGCGATGACGTCACATCCGGTTTTGCCGCGTCTTGTGGGAAAATACCGGTTTGAAATTAGCGCGAGGGTGGGGGCTTTCCACGAGGCTCACCTGAGCAGAAGTTGTTTTGCAGGCATGAGAAATCACAGTGAGAGCAACGCTGTAAGTTAATAGATAATCGATATATTGAACTAAGATGTTAATGCCGATCCTGTTAGAAGTAACGACGGTAGATAATGTTTATGCTTTTGTTAGTTAAAGAGTCGCGGATAGTTTGCATGGAAGTGTATTTAAAGTAGTCAATGGAGCAGGTAAACTCTCCCTGTATACTGCACCTTAGTGTAATGTAGTTATAGTCACCTTTGCAAGTATTTACACTTGAAATGTGATATTAAGGAAGGAACAAATACTGTATCAATCTTGTATTGTTTTATCAACAGTTTTCACCATATGTTAATGTGAAGAGTGAACAGTAAATGGTTAATCTTGCTGCGATCTGGTTCTTATTAACTGTGGTTTATCTCGACGTTAAATTCGGCGTTCGTGACACGCGAAGGAGAACGTTACAGTCACGACTAACCTCTCAAAGCATTTCATCACTGTCCATGTAATAGTCATTAAGGCAGCCCACATTATTCTTCTTAGGCACTGGTATAATTGTTGCCTTTTTGAAGTAAGTGGGAACTTCTGCCTGTAGAAGTGAGAGGTTGGAAATGTATTGAATACTCTTGGTTGGCACAGGTTTTCCGAACCTTACCAGGTACTCCATCGGGACCTTCCGCCTTTCGAGGGTTCACTCTCTTTAAGAACAGGCTGACATTGGCCTCTGAGATGGAGATCACAGGGTCATCAGGTGCTGTAGGGATCTTCAGAGCTGTAATTGTGTTTTTCCTTACAAAGCATACATAGAAGGTGTTGAGTCCATCTGGTAGTGAAGCTTCGCTGCCATTCATGCTATTGGGCTTCGCTTTGTAGGAAGTAATGTCTTGCAGATCCTGCCAGAGTTGCCGTGCATCTGATATCACCTCCAACCTCATTCAAAATTGTCCCTTTGCCCTTGAAATAGCCAGGCATAATTTGCTGTGGGCTTTCTGGTATAAAACCACAGATCTAGCCTTCAGCAGACAATGTACCTCCTGGTTCATCCACAGTTTTTGGTTTGGGAATGGACAGTAAGTCTTTGTGGACACACACTCATCCACACAGGTTTTAATGAAGTCGGTAACAACTGCAGCATACTCATCCAGGTTCGAAGATGAATCCCCCAGTAGAGTCCAATCCATCGATTCAAAGCAGGTGCTCCCGTGCTTTGCTTGTCCATACCTTCTTGGTCCTCACTTCTTGCTGCTACAGTCTTCAGTCTCTGCCTACACTCAGGAAGTAGAAGTACAGCCAGGTGATCAGATTTCCCAAAGTGAGTGTGTGGAGTAGCACCATTGGCATTCTTGATAGTGGTGTAGCAATGGCCCAGTGAGTTGTTTCCTCTGGTATTGCAAGTGATCTGTTGATGGTAGTTATTTAGTACTTTTTTCCAAACCTGCTTGGTTAAAATCCCCCAAAATGATGCTGAAGGCATTAGGGTGCGCTGTTTCGTGCACATAGATCCCATTGCTCTCATCATTTAAAGCCTGCTTGACATTGACCTGAGGTGGAATGTAAACTGCAACCAAAATGACCCCAGAGAACTCCCGTGGCAGGTGAAAAGGACAGCACTTTACTAGCAGATATTTACTAGCTTTACTAGCTTTTCGCAGGGATTGTTCCCTCCACGACTACCTGGTCCATACGTTGCTCCCCACAGAACTCCCAACTGGCACTTATCCCTGCAAGCGCAAATGCTACACCTGTCCCCACACCTCCCCCCTTACCATCAAGCACCTAGGCTCCGTCCGACACAATAGACAGGATCTCCCGGTTGCCACCCACTTCAACTCTGCCTATCATTCCCATTTGGATATGTCCATACATGGCCTCCACTACTGCCATGATGAGGCCAAACTCAGGTTGGAGGAGCAACACCTCATCTACCATCTGAGTAGCCTCCAGCCTGGTGGTAAGAACATTGAATTCTCCAATTTCTGGTAATTCCCTCCCCCTCCCCCTTCCCCTATCCCAGGTCCCTCTCTGCCTCTCTCCCCTTTCAACTTTCTGCTTCTTTATCTCTACAGTTCTTTCATGCTTATCCCCTCCCTCTCCCCCCTTTATCTTTCCTCTGATTGGTTTTCCACCTGGCGCCCCTAGGCCCTACCCCCTCCCCTATCTCTGTTAATGGGCTTCGGTCCTCTCTTCCCCCCCCCCTTCCTGATGAAGGGTCTCGGCCCGAAACGTTGGCTACTCTTTTCTCACGGATGTTGCCTGACCTGCTGAGTTCTTCCAGCGTTGTGTTCGTATACTTACTAGCAGATATGCCAGGGCTGGTGAGCAGAATTGGGACAGCACTGATATATTTGTGCACCAAGATGAGTTGATCAAGAAGCATACTCCTCCACCTCTGCTTTTGAGATACTCTACAGATCTATCCTGATGGTGTATAGAAAAACCGTCGACCTGGATCACTGCATCTGGCACGGAACAGGTTAACCAGGATTAGAACACACGTGGTCCTAATGTCCCTCTGATTCAGCACCCTGGCTCTGAGATCATCGATCTCTATGCTATATTGACTATCCTGTTGTACATGTATTTATTATAAATTACTATAATTGCACATTGCATATTTGAGTGGAGACATAACGTTAAGATTTTTACTCCTCGTGTATTTGAAGGAAGTAAATAATAAAGTTAATTCAATTCAATTCACCTCTCCTCTCCCTTCCCTTCTGAGCTACAGAGCTAGATTCGGAGCCAGAGACTTGACCATTATGGCTTTCCTCTGTTAGGTCATTTCCCCCTCCCCCAATTGAACCCAAAGCAGTATACCATTCGCTGAGGGAAATGGCCACAGGGTTACTCCAAACTTGCTGCCTCTCTCCTCTCCTCCATCTGACAGTAACCCAGTTAACTGAGTCCCGCACCTTTGTCTTGTCTACCAACCTCTTGGTCTCCCAAATGATCCAGAGTTCATTCAGTTCCAGCTCCAAATCCTTACACGGTCTGTTCGAAGCACATGTACTCTTTCGGGATGCTGGCAATCTCCCAAATTTCCCACTTCCCACAAGAAGAGTATTCCACTATCCTGTCCAGAATCCCCAGTATTCTAAAATGTACAATAAGAAAGAAATATAGTATTAAGATTAATCAGCAGATTGTAGCGATGTGCTACGTGGGTCGCCACAAGATACTGATTTATAGTTTCAGAAATCTACAGTCTAAAATTTAATGCTTTATCACCTATATGTGTAAAAGTCCAATTAAAGTAGTTAGCTATCAAGCCTGCCATTGTAACAGGCTATGACTCAAAGATTTACAGTTCTGAAGCTTCCACTATTGATTTGTTTTTAAAGTTTGTTTGACATTAATTGATTTGCTTCCAATTGTATCACAATATTTCTTCATACAATTATTGCACAATGGAATCAAAAATCCCACTCTGATAACTAGCCTTGCAGTAGAATTTTATTACATGCTCTTCAACAAGAGAGATTATCTTCTGTATGGAGCATATTGATTTAGAATAATCTTGATGGGAGTGTGACAATATTTGGATTTATCTTTAATGTGATCCAAAGTTAGTTGAAAAATATCCAGAGAGAGTTTTCCAAGAAGATTATTCTAAACCTCACATTTACCATTTTTCATTTGTTTCTTACACAGTAAATAATTTTACACTATTATTTGCTTAAATCCTTATTTTATTCAAATATTTGTGTTGGTAGATTATCTGGTTTCTCTACAATTGATGAGATGCAATGTCAGAACAAAGGAATGACACAAATGTAGAACAATTTTCTAATTGCCTGAAAGACTGGCGTTCTGTTGCACTCGCCTCAATAATAAGCAACAGATTTGAAAGGCTGGTCAAGGACTTCATCTGCAGCATGCTACCACCCAAGCTGGACACCCCCCCACAATTCGCCTACCGATACAACCGATCGACAGGTGTTGCGATAACTACTGGTCTACATACCATCCTTACACATCTGGAGAAGAGGGATGTTTAAGCGAGAATGTTGTTCTTGGACAACATTCCATCCGGGCTCGACAGGAAGCTCAGAGACCTTGGCCTGGAACCTGCCTTGAGCAGCTGAATCGTGGGCTTCCAGTCAGATCACCATTAGGTAGTAAGAGTGGGCTCCCTCACCTCCACCCCTCTGATCCTCAACACAGGAGCCCCTCAGAGCTGTGTACTAAGGCCCCTTCTTTACTCACTGTATACCCATGAATGTGTCGCTACCCTCAGCTCTAATCAGCTAATTAAATTTGCTAATGACACTGCTTTGATTGACCTTATCTCAAACGATAACAAGGTGACCTATAGGGAAGAGGTCATCACCCTGATACAGTGGTGTCAAGAAAACAACCTCTCACTCAACGTCGCAAAATCAAAGGAGCTGGTTGTGGATTACAGGAGGAATGGAGATGGGCTAATCCATATTGGTATCAATGGATCTGGGGTTGAGAGGGTAAACAGCTTTAAATTCCTTGGCATCCACATCACCGAGGACCTCACGTGGTCTGTACACACCAACTGTGTGGTGCAAAAGGCACAACAGCACCTCTTGCACCTCGAGCAGTTGAGTAAGTTTGATATGGGCCCCCAAATTCTAAGTACTTTCTACAGGGCCACAATTGAGAGCATCCTGACTGACTGATTCACTGCCTGGTATGGGAACTGTACCTCCCTTAGTCGCAGGATTCTGTAGAACATGGTGCAGACAGCCCAGTGCATCTGTAGTTGTGAACTTCCCATGATTCAGGACATAATCAAAGACACATGCGTAAAAAGGACCCAAAGGATCATTGGGGACCTGAGTCATCCCAACCACAATCTATTAGCTACTACCATCTGGGAAATGGTACCGCAGTATAAAAGCCAAGACCAACAAGCTCTGTGACAACTTCTTCTACCAGACCATCAAACTGATCAACTCACGCTGATCTGAGTGTATTTCTATGTTACATTGACTCTTCTATTTATTATAAGTTATTGTAACCTACCATGATTGCACATTGCACTTTTGAACGGAGACATAACATAAAGATTTTTACTCCTTATGTATGTAAGATTATGTATGTATTAAGGATGTAAGGATGTAAAGTCAATTCAATTCAAGACCAAGGAGCTGAATATTGACTTAGGAGGGAAGTGAAGGTCCATGAGCCATTCCTCATTGCAGTGAATCAGAGGTGGAGAGGGTCAGCAACTTTAAATTCCCTGGTGTTATCTCTCCTGAGCCCATAACGCAAGTGCAATTACGAATTAAGCATGACAGCATCTCTACTTCCTTAGAAGTTTGAAAAGGTTCAGCATTACCATCTAAAACATTGACAAATTTCTGTAAGTGTGTGGTGGAGAGTATATTGACTGGCTGCATCACAGCCTGGTATGGAAATGCCAATGTCCTTGAACAGAAAATCTCACAAAAAGTAATGGACACAGCACAGGTAATCACGGGTAAATCCCTCCTGACCATTGAGCACATCTACATGGAGCGTTGTCGCAGGAAAGCAGCATCCATTATCAGGGATCCCCAATACACAGGTCATACTTTCTTCTTACTGCTGCCATCAGAAAGAATATACAGGAGTCTCAGAACGCACACTACCAGGTTCAGAAACAATTACCCCTCAAACAAGAAACTCTTGAACCAGAGGAGAAATTTCACTTATCTTCATTTGCCCCATCACTACTCACTTTCAAGGACACATCATCTCATGTTCTCTATATCTGTTGTTTGTTTGTTTGTATATTTATTTAATATTATTTTTATTTTAACATTGTTGTTTTTCTCTTTTTGAGTCTTTGCACAATTTATTGACTTTTGCACAGTTGTTGGCTACTCTGCTGGTATGGTCTTTCATTGATTCTAGTTTGGTTATTGGATTTATTGAGTATGCACACAAGAAAACTCATCACAGGTTTGTATATGGTGAAATATATGTACTTTGATAATACATTTATTTGAACTTTTGACATATTTTTATTCTGCCTTGCTGTTGCAGCAATTCAAGCATAAAACATAGAACATAGAAAAGTGCAGTGTGGGAACATCAAGATGTTGTGCTGAACAAATTAAATTAGTAATTAAATTACTAAATAAACTAATCTCTTCTGTCTACACAATGTTTATATCATTTCATATTCCTCATATTCATGTGCCTATCTAAATGTCTCTTAAGCATCTCTAATGTGTCTGTCTCTACCACCATCCCAAGCAACACATTCTAGGTACTCAACACTCTCTGTACAAAAAAACTTGCCCCTTACTTCTCATTTGAAGTTACCCCCCCCCCCCATCCTATAAGCATGCCTGCTAGCATTAGGCATATCAGTCTTTGGAGAATGATATTGTCTGTCTACACAATGCCTCGCACAATTGTATCAACCTATATCAGATCTCCACTCAACCTCCGCCACTCCAGAGAAAACAACCCAAGTTTGTCCAAGCTCTCATTATAGCCCATGCTCTCTAGTTCAGGCAACATCCTGATAAACTTCTTCTTCATCCTTTGCCTTTGCATACTTCCGAAATGGGTTGATGTGTGTGATACTTCAGATGTGGCCTTAGCAGAATTTTATAAAACAGCAACATAACTTTCTTACTTTTGAAATCAAAGCTTCAAGTTGACAAACATGCCATATGCCTTCTTAACCACCCTACCAACCTCAAGAAGGGAATTAGGAAAGCCAGGAGGGGCCATGAAAAGTCCTTGCCAAGTAGGATTAAAGAGAATCCCAAGGATTCTATACATAGAGCAAGAGAAACAGGATAACTAGGGAAAGTGAAAGACAACTCAAGGGTAAATGGAAACATTTGCTTGGATATGGACGATGTACTGTATGTGAGGTCTTTAATAATTACGTCAGTATTTACCAAGAAGGAAGACATAGAGGATAGGGAGATCAGTGTTGAATGTATTAATATGCTAAGGCATTTCAAGATTAAGGAGGAGGTAGTATTAGGTCTCATAAAGAACATTAAGGTGAATATGTTCCAAGTGTCCAGTGGTTTGCACCTCAGGTTGGTAACAGAGGCAAGAGAGATCGTTGGGGCCTTGACCAATATTTTCCTGATGGACTATCAACATATTGATTTATCTAACAAATTCTACCCCATCTAAATCTCTTGCACTCAGAAGATTCCATTTTTTTTTTATTGAGGCTGAAATCCCCCATGACAACATGTTTTTACACCTTTCCTTAATGTACCTGCATAAGTGTGCTCCAATTTCATCAATTTTACCAATAATACCCCTATCATTTAAATAAATACATATCAAACTATTCACTCCATTGCATTGATTATTTTACTCTCTTTTTTTTACAGACCTTGACATCTACTTTTCTGTCCCTCAGTCCACTTTGACATGGTTCTCTGGATCCCATACCCTTGCCAATTGTACATTGTAAAATTGGGTACAAAATATTGGACTTATTTGGATCATATGCTTCTGCAGTAAAAGGTATTCAGCAATTAAGTTGAATTTTGAAGCACAGATTTCTTAAGCAGCTCCCAAAATGACTATTGCTTGGTTTTACAATGATAGGCTTGCTTCTTTTCTTAAGTCATTTTTAATGTCAGGAACAAGCAGTTGTTCTTTTCCAATACGTAATGTAAAGATACTGTACAAAGGTCCAGGTCTACGACGTTGAAGCTTCATTTGTAGGAACTGACACTGCACACGGAATGACTGGATAATAACCAGCATTGGCTCTCTGTTAGACATTTTAAATTACAGTGACTTCCCAACATCTGACCTTCATCTTTTCCTTTTAATTCTATCTAGACCTTGGCAAAAATTTCAAGAGAGCAAATAATCAAACACTGTCATAATTTATAAGAGGGGACAGTTTTGTATAAAGGCTGCCTTTTTGCATCATTTTTCCTCACCCTCTATTTCTAAAGATCATTTGTGTTCACAAAATGGTGGAAGGTTGAACTGATAATGACATTGTGAGGATAACAAGGCACCTGGGGTTGAGATGAAGGATAGTGTTCTTTACATTTAGAATTAAGGGAAAGGAATAAACAGCAGAACAATAGAGATGGGAACTGGATGAATTAAAGGTGAACCAAGTATATAAAAAAATCAACAAAATAGAAAAACATATTGGATTGATCAAGAGAGAGAGAGAGGAAGGCAAAAGAAAATATGATAAAAAAGCTTTTGAAGCATTATATTTTAAATGAAATATCTTGACATAATTTCCTACCAATAGGAATATTATCCCACAGTTCAAATTGTTCTTTTTGTGGTCGAATCGGAAGATGTTAAATCACATTATTTAAAGACTCTTTGCATCAATAAGGAACCAGCTGCTCTAATTTAATTAATTTGGTTTAGTTTATTTCTAAAGCAACAGATCTTTCTCTCCCTAGTTCTGACACAAGGCCTTTAAACTTAAATATTTACTCTATTTTACTTCCTAAGGACATAGGCCATTCTGCTGAGTATTTCCAATGTGTTACGCATTTATTTTAGGTTTTCAGCATCTGCAGTTCTCTTATGTTAATCTCTTTTGATACTAGGATTCAGTGGATTCTAGAACATGATCCTCATACATATGGACAGAACTAATTCATCAACAGCCAAATGAAGGAGATATGTCAAAGAAACATAAAATCATAAGATGATAGAAGTTTGCAGTATAGTCTTAGTTTGCCTAAGCTTTAAGATCTATGCTTGTTCTTTAAAGAGATGGTGTTTAGTTCCACTTTTTCTCTCCCATATTGTACCCCCTTCCTTCTCAAATACCAGGGACTCCTTAAAAATCCAATAGTGATCCACTTGTATCTCTTCCAATTCAGTGTATTGTATTCAGTGTTTCTGACGTTGTGTCTTCTATACTAGGGAAAGCAAATGTAGATTGATTGACCTCTTGACAGGACACCATTCGTATACTCCAAATATACAACCAGAGACATCGGGAGTTGATGCAGAGTTTAAGCCTTTGTTTTTTAGTGGAATTGCAGATTGCAATGTGGTTCTCATGTGCACATTCTCATCTTGTGCATATTGGTGTCACAAGTTGGATTGTTAGAAAGTAGTCTTGTACTCTGGACACAAATCTTTGACCTGGTTTGGTGGCATAAATTTGTAGGATTAAAAGGAACTAAAGAAACTAAATTGCAATTCATTTGTTAACAGTGGACAGTTATCATCATAAAAACCTGCAGATGGCTGCTGTCCAGCTTTACACACAGGGAGGAGAAATAATTGACATTCTGCAGCCAAACTCCCTTTAAGTGATGTCAGTGTGGTCAATGACACCTTGTCATTTTGTAAAACCAGCTTATCTAGCAGTTCCTCGTGCCTGCTCTGCACGAAAGACATGATCTTGGAGAAGGTGAGACTAAAGAAGATTTAAAAAAGGATCAGTTAGTAGCATTTGAGAGCGCACAATGTGCTATCGGGGCAAGTAGCATTACAGATGTGGAGGAAATTACCTATGTTTGCAGGAGGATATAAGGTGGAAAGTTTAGGTTCCAGTGAAATTGGTTACCAGGCCAAGGAACAATCTGAGTTGTGATAGAATCAGTGCCAGGAGACCGAAATTCAAGGTTATTGCTCTTCAAAAATTGAAGAGATAGAACAATTACTGTTAGTTTGATAGTTTACTATCATATTGCAGATAAAATGTAGATCACATAGAAAAATAGGAAACATAGAAACACTGAAATACATTGGCCATTCAACCTCTCAAACCAAATCTGTCATTCAATTAGACAATGGCCAGGTAACTTTTGGGACTAATTCCTCTGTTTCTAACCACCCCCACCCACCCTTTTGTGTCTTCCCCCATTGTAATAGCCCTCTCACCCCTCCTCTACATCTTCCCCACCCCCATGACCTATCCATGGCCTCCCTTTGGCTCCCCTCCTTCCTCTCTTTATTCCATGGTCCACGGTCATATTCCTCCTTCTTCAGCCCATAATCTCTACCACCTGTCCCTTCTCAGCTTCCTTCTTCATCTCCCCTCCTCCGCCCATGCATCTTCCCTCTCATCTGTTCTCACCTATCAATTTGCTCTCCTCTCTCTCTCCATACCTTCTTATTTACCCTCTTATTCTGCCTTCTGTACCTTTCCTTTCCAGTCCTGAAGCAGGGTCTTGGTCCAAACTGTCGACAGTTTATTTCCGTCCCTGGATGCTGCTGACCTGCTGAGTGCCTGTAGCATTTTGAGTGTGCGCTGTGTTTTAACCTCTGTGTTTGTGTCATATTCTTTGATATCCTTAGTAACAAAAGTCCAGATCAGCCCGAGAAATCTCCAGTCATCCCAGTGTTTAATAGCTGTGCTCCATCAGGATACAGAGAGAAGCTCACATCATCTTCTTTGTTGAACATGCTCTGACATTGTATACAGTAGGAAGGAGGAAGAGTCCAAGACTACACCCTTGCTACTGCTAATTGACAGCCAAATTTTGTAGATTAAATATGCTATGGCAGAATTATGATTGAGGATTGCAGGCATAAATTAATAAATCAGCTAAATAGATTGCCTCAATCCTATTGCCAGCTGGGATAATGATCTGTCTGCTTATTGTTGAAGGACGTCAAGTAAGGGTGATTGCTAATGTTGAAAAATAGTAAGGCAAGGATTATTATTTGTACTCTGTAGGCAGATGCTTCTGAGGGTGATTGACAGAGAAGCCTGAGAATAACCATTGTTCCAGATGTGGTCTAACAGATGTACTGACAAATAGGTGTGCAGTTGATATGCTCAAAGCTCCTGCCCTTAAACTTTAAAGGATATAGATGGAACCTGACCATAAAAAACTAAACATCTGGGATCAGACAGAGTAAATATTTAACTGCGGACAAGTTAATTAAAATAGAAAGTAAAGAAAATTGTTCAGCTGATCATTATTTTACACAAATGGTGGAATGTTCATGGGATATTGTCCTCTAGGATGAATGGAAGAAACTGAAACACAAGCAATTGCTTGTATATCAGTTTCGTCCATTCAAAGTTTTAAAGTTTTTCGACAGTAATTTGATACTGGATAGGTCTGATAATAATAGACAAGAGATTATTTCCCCAGTTGTTTCATTGTTAATGCAAGAGCAGATACTCTGGATCATCAATAGAATTATGAAATGAGGAGGTGAAACACTAATTTCCGAAGGTTATTAAATAATGAAAATGTTTCCCATAAGATGTTATTAAGATAGGAATGATGCCAAATTTAGAAGTAGACAGAGAATGTATTTGATAGAAGGAATAAAATTAAGTAAGAGATTAAAGAAAATCCTTAGATAATCCACTTCAGGGCTGCAAAAAAAGAGCTACTCTTTAAATCAGAATTGTGATTGAGGTATTAAAGACAGTTTTGTGTCAGTTTCTCTGAATTGAGGAGCAACCAATCAGCAAAAGGGATTCATCAGAAAAGGCCAAAAGGAATAAGTCAGGTAAAGGCAGTGTGGACCTGCTTTTGAGTGTACCAGTCTTTAGAGTGGCCTTGGCTCTGTTTTTATTAGTTTATTCCTCATCTCTTAGGGCATTGTAGTTTAGTGAGAATGGCTCTAGGGGTGATGCACCATCAATAACTCACTCTGAGACATAAGGCGAGATATTGGCTTTTATTGACTGGAAGAAGTGAGTGACCACCATACTACATCCTGGAGACTGAGAGGCCGGGCTCAGGCCTCGATCGCCTTTATACAGGGGTCTGTGGGAGGAGCCACAGGAGCAGTCAGCAGAGGGCGTGTCCAGACAGGTATATGTAGTTCACGACAAGGGGGTGGGGCAGTGCTTTGCACTGTGTGTGGGATGTGGGAAGTCTGGGAGACCTCCAGTTTCCCTGATACAAACATCTGCACCAAATGCTCCAAACAGCGCATTAGGAAACTGGAGCTGCAGCTTGATGACCTTTGACTTACAGTTGGTGATAAGGAGGTGATAAATAGAAGCGACAGAGAGGTAGTTACCCTGAGGTTGATGGGAGACCGGTAACTGGGTGACCAATAGGAGGAAGGAAAAGCACAGCCAGTGCAGAGAGCACCTGTGGCTATTCCCCTCAACATACTAATAAGGGGGACAACCTACCGGAGGGAGCCACGGGGTCAATGAGTACGGTGCCATGGCTCAGAAGAGCAGTATGGTGAAGAGGACTACAGAGTTGACAGGAGATTCCATAGTCAGAGCAACCCAGATGAGGTTCTGTGGACATGATAGAAACACCGGGATGGTTTGCTGCCTCGCTAGTATCAGGCTCAGGGATGTCTTGCTTCATGTCCATGGCATTCTCAAGAACACGGTGAGCATCCAGAAGTCTAGGTACATATTGGCACTAATGACATAGGTAGACAAAGGGAGTAGGTCATGAAGAGAGATTTTAGGAAACTAGGTAGAAAACACAGAAACAGGGCTTCCAGGGTGGTAATCCCCAGATTGCTGCCTGTGACTAGTGCCAGTGAGGGCAAGACTAGGATGATCTGGCAGGTGAATGCATGGCTGAGGAACTGGTGCAGGGGCAGGGTTTCAGATTTATGGATCATTACGACCTCCTCTAGGGAAGGTATGACTTGTATAAAAGGGATGGGTTACACCTGAACCCAAGGGGGACCAATATCCTTGCAGACAGGTTGGCTAGATTTGTTCAGGTGGGTTTAAAGTAATTTGGCAGAGGAATGGGAACCAGCGTGATAGTGCTGAAGAAAGGTGGCTGGTTTACAAACAAAGGCAATGTGTAGTGAGACTCCGAGAAAGGAGAGGCTGATGATAGGACAAAATTGCAGCCAACAGGATGAGTTTCAATGTAAAAAGGTGAACAAAATTGAAAAGAGTGAATACAGGACTGAAGATGTTATATTTAAATGCACGCATCATTCGGAATAAGGTCAATGAACTTGTAGCACAGTTACAAATTGACAAATAAGATGTAGGCATCACTGAATCATGGCTGAAAAGAAGATCATAGCGGGGGACTCAAGGTCCAGGGATACACATTGTATCATAAGGACAGGCAGGAAGGCTGAGGTGGTGCTGTGTATCTGTGTGTAGAAAATGAAATCAAGTCATTAGATACAGATGACATGGGGTCAGAAGGTGTTGCAACATTGTGGATAGAACTAAGGAGCTACAGGGGTAAAAAAAAAACCCTGATGGGAGTTATATAAAAAACCTCCAAACAGTAGTAAGCATGTGATCAACAAGTAACAATGGGAGATGAAAAACAGATGCCAAAAGAGCAATATTACAATAGTCTTTGGGGATTTCAATATGCAGGTAAATTGGGAAAATCAGGTTGGTGCTGAATTGAAAGAGGGGATTTTCTATATTGCCTATGAGATCGTTTTTTAGAGCAGCTTGTGGCTGAGCCCACTAGGGTATCAATTATTCTGGACTGGGTTTTGTGCAGTGAAACAGAATTGATTAAGGAGCTTAAGGTAAAAGAACACTTAGGGTCAAGTGATCATAATATAATTAAATTCACCCTGAAATTTGAGATAAAGAAGCTCAAGTTAGATGTCTCAGTATTACAGCGAAGTAAAATGAAGTAAATGACATGAGAGGGGAGTTGGCCAGAATTGATTGGAAAAGAACACTGACAGGGATGATGGCAGAGCAGCAATGGCTGGAATTTCTGGAATCAATTTGGAAGGCACAGAATATATACATCCCAAAGAGGAAGGAGTGTTCTAAAGGCAAAATGACACAACTGTGGCTAACAAGGGAAGTCAAAGGCAACGTAAAAGCCAAAGACAGGGCATGTAATCAGCAAAAATTAGTGGGAAGTTAGAGGATTGTGAAACTTTTAAATATCAGAGGGCAACTAAAAAGTCATTAAGGTAAAGATGGAATACAAAAGTAAACTAGCCAATAATATAAATTAGGATACACATTTTTCTTGAGATACATAGAGTGTGCAAGATGTGAAAGTGGATATCAAACCACTGGAACTACTGCTGGGAAGTAGTAATGGAGGAGAAGGAAAAGGTAGATGAACTGAATAAGTATTATGCATCAATCTTCACTATGGAAGACACTAGCAGTATGATAGAAGTTCCAGGCATCTGTGGGTATGAAGAGTGTGAAGTTACCATTGTGGCAGAAGGTTCTTTGAAAACTGAAAGGTCTGAAAAGGTAGGTAAGTCACCTGGACCAGATGGTGTACTCCCCAGGGTTCTGAAAGAGGTAGCTGAAGAGATTATGAATCTATCAAGAATCACTAGATTCTGGAATGGTTCTGGAAAACTGGAAAATTGCAAATGTCACTCCAGTCTTCGAGGAGGGGGAGAGGCAGAAGAAAGGAAATTATAGGCCAGTTAGCCTGACCTCAAGTGGTTGGGAATCTGTTGGGGTCAATTCTTAAGTGTGTGATTTCAGGGTACTTGGAGGTACATGATGAAATTTGCTGTACTCATCATGGTTTCCTCAAGGACAAATCTTGCCTGACAAATCAGTTGGAATTCTTTGAAGTAATAACAAGCAGGATAGACAAAGGAAAATCGGTTGATGTTGTGTACTTGGATTTTCAGGTGGCCTTTGAAAAGTTTCCACACATGAGGCTGCTTAACAAGCTATGAGTCCATGGTATTACAAGAAATATTCTAGCACGGATAAAGCAGTGGCTGATTGGCAAGAAGGAAAGAGTGGGATTAAAGGGAACATTTTCTGGTTGGCTGCCAGTGACTAGTGATGTTCCACAGTGGTCTGTGTTGGGACTGATTCTTTTTAAGTTATATGTCAATGATTTGGATGGTGGAATTGATAAATTTGTTTCAAAGTTTATAGATGATACTGGAACAGTATCAGGAAGTGTACAGGCATGTACTTTAGCAGAAGAAATGAAGAGCTCAACTATTGTCTAATTGGAGAGAAAGTACAAAAATCTGAGCCGTTGAGGGATTTGTTATCCTTATGCAGTATTCCCGAAAGGTTAATTTGTAGGTCAAGTCTGGTGTAAGGAAGGTAAATGCGATGTCAGCATTCATTTCAAGAGGACTGGAATATAAAAGCAATGATGTAATATTGGGACAGCTGAAGCCTCACCTGGAGCATTTTGTGCAGTTTTGAGCCCCTTATCTTAAAAAGGATATGCTGAAACTGGAGAGGGTTTGAATGAGGTTCACGGAAACGATTTTAAGATAAAATGGCTTGTCATAGGAAGAGCACTTGATGGCCCTGGGCCTGCGGTCACTAGAATAGAATGAGGAGTGACCTAATTCAAACCTATTGAATGTTGAAAGGCCTTGATAGAGTGGATATGGAGAAGATGTTTCCTAAGATAGGAGTGTCAAGACCGGAGGGAACAGACTCAGAATAGATGAGGTTTTCTTTCAGAACGGAGATGGGGAAGAATTTCTTTAGCCAGGTAGTGGTAAATGTGTGTAATTCATTGTCAAGAGCAGCTGTGGAGACCCAGTCTTTTTATACAGTATACTTAATGCAGAGGTTAAGATTCTTGATTGGACGGGGCAGGAAGGCATTGGAAGGTGAAGGCAGGAAACTGGGGTTGTGAGAAAAAAATGGATCAGCCATGATGAAATGGTGGAGGAGACATGATAAGCCAAATGACCTAATTCTGCTTGTAGTGTTCTGCTTTAAATACACTTCAATGCAAACTATCCGCAACTCTTTAACTAACGAAAACATAAACATTATCGACCGTTGTTACTTTTAACAGGATCGGCGTTAACATTTTAATTCAACATATCGATTATCTCATAACGCACAGCGTTGCTTTCACAATGTTTCTGGTGCGTAGAGAAAACTTTGCTGCTGCTGCGCTAGCACATGTCTCGACCCCCACCTTTCCATTTCTCCAAACCGATATTTTCCCACAGGACGTGGCGAAACCGGATGTGATGTCATCACATGCCGCGATCTCTCACAGACAACTTTAAACAATCCTAACTTTAACTAACAAACAAATTACTAAGTGAAAATATTATAAACTAAATAACTGCCATAAAGGCAGCACACTGCTCCTATCTCTCATAGGATTATGAAAAATGGAATTCGAGCTACAATTGAAGAGTCAGAAAATACAGACAAAAGTGATAAACTATTAGCAAGGAAGAATAACAAAGACATGATCATGTGCTTTCATCATTTCAATTTAGCACATTGTTACTTGTTTATACTGCATAATTCCACTGTATATAGGAGAGTCTACTACAGTACTTTAGCATTCATTCCCTTGCTATTTCATCAATTTTAAAATGAAAGTGGCATGAGAAAAAATCTCATTGTGTTCTTTGTTAATTGAATTGCACTCGTTTATTACATTTGTGGATTTGTCTTTGCAAGCTTTGGAATTACTTTCTTCAGAAACCTATACTCAAGTAATTAAAAGCACAATCCAAAATCTCTGTACTATTGTAACTTGTTTTTCTAAAAATGTTCCATCATTTCAGAAGAGAATATAGCCACCCATTATTATTTGGAAATCCAAACAAAATACTGTTTGTTCTCCTTCTCCTAATTGACAAAATAGTTAACTTGGAATTTAATTTTTTTCAGCATGCTGTTCTCTTCGCTCGATATGGCTGCCATGGTACCCTATGATTAACGTTTTCTGATGAGAGCTTTTGATAGTAGTTCATTATGCGGAAGAGCTAATTCCATAACATTGGCAAATTACCAAGAACAAAGCCTTTATTGAAAGAGGATTTGAATACAAGAGTTAATCACTTACAATCATATGGAGTGTTCAGTAGAAACTTGTGAGCATTGGAGAGTGGATTGATGTCATTCAAATGGTCCGTAGTTAAAGGTGGGTAAGTGAGTTACTTAAAATGGATCCATATGACCCACATTCTGGTGTCAGAATGCAGTGCTTGAATGTGCTCTTGGTCTATGTACCAACAATCTGTTTCATTTACAGAGAAGGATTTGAAGAGGTGGCAGCAATATCCAACGTGCTAGAATGGAAATTCCATATCTGTAAAGGAGAATGCAGCATTTCCTGTAAAATACAAGCTTTAATGTTGATCATCTTTTGCTATTGAATCCAAAATTCAGAACACTCCACCCAACCACACCATGAAGTTGGCTTTATAACATTACAGAAATCATTCAATATCTTCTTCACCAAGTACTGGATGACACAGTTTCGCGGTGAAAAGAGCTGCTGCTTCACAACTCTAGTAACCCAGGTTCAATCCTGTTGGGCTAGGGCGGGGGTCGGCAACCTGCGGCTCCCGAGCCATTTGTGGCTCTTTCACCTCTGTGCTGCGGCTCCCTGTGGCTTTGGGAAATAATTGGTCAGTATTTAATTAAAATGTATTTTATGTTAGTTTGTTAGCTTTTGAAATGTAATTCTAAATTTGAAGATTATGGTGATCTTGTACAATCTAAGTGTGGCGACATCCGAAACGGCTCACAATTAGCCAGCATTCCGGCTAAGGGAGATAGCCTACGGGGGTTTGTGAGTACGCGTCTTTTGCAGCATCTGCGTCCATGGGGGCTGGGTTGAGAGAGGCTTAAAAGCAAGGCTGTTTAGTTCGAATAAAGCTATCTTTGACTGCAGTTTACTGACACCGCTACAACGTGTTTTTATCGCTGGCTGTCCAGACGGAAGGTGCTGAAACGCTTTGTCGCGTGTCTGGAAGAAGTGAAAACTTTCCTGGGCAGCAAAGGGCTCACCTTTCCTGAGCTGGAACAGCCAGAGTGGCTGGAAAAGCTACACTTCATGGTAGACATGACAGCGCACCTGAACACGCTGAACACAGCTCTTCAGGGGTAAGGACGTACAGCCCTGCACATGTTGGAGGATGTTTTGGCATTCGAGCGCAAGTTGACAGTGCTTGCCAGAGATTTACAGAAAGGCACTTTGTCTCACTTCCCCAATTTGAGAGAGTTCAAACAAGGTCACGACATGATAATTTCGGAGTATTTACATTCTGCAATCATCGCAATGCAAACATCGTTTGGGAAATGCTTCTGTGAGTTCAGAGAGGAAAAAAACACATTATCCTTCCCGGTCACTCCCTTAAGCATCGATCCTTCCCTACTGAATACGACTGCATTGTCAGGTGTGAGTCAACCTGATCTTGAGATGGAACTGGCCGACATAGCCGACAAAGACATATGGGTGTCCAAGTTTAGACGCTTGACAGCAGACCTTGAAGATGTTGCCCGTTCTTGCTCAGAAACACAAATGGAGTGATATTGAAAACCTTCCAAAACCGGACAAACTTGTGTTCGAAACATGGAATGCTATGCCCGACATTTATGTAAACATTAAAAAGTATGCGCTTTGAGTCCTGTCGATCTTTGGATCCACATATGTAAGTGAGCAGGTGTTCTCCAACATGAACTTTATTAAAAACAAACATCGCGCACGCCTCACAGATGACAGCTTGCGATCCTGTGTAAAGATGAAGGTGACGTCATACAGCCCTGATGTGCAGACGCTGTGCGCTGAGGTCCAGGAGCAGAAATCCCATTAACCAAGTATGATAAATATTTTAATTGCCTATTATTTTATGTGTATTCATATTTTTTCATTGTTCAGTGAAATAGTCCTTTTATTTTTCAGGCTGACAGCTGGCTGATGTTATTTTTGGTTTGCTGCTGGCGGAAAATTTAAGTTCGGCGTTTTTCATAAATACAAGAAGGACTCAAATAGACATTGAGTATTTTACTTAAAAGTAACTTTCAACCCAACGTCTTTTTTTCGGAGTTCAAAATGTTTTTGTTGCATGCAGAAATGTAATTTCGTTTTCTCTGCAGGAGTTCATCAATTTCATAAATGCAACACATTATAGTTTGTTTATACATAGCATAAAGGCAAAAAAAACGTATGCAGTGTTATTTCATTTTAAATGTCAAACGGGTTTTGCGGCTCCCAGTGTTTTCTTTTCTGTGGGAAACGGGTCCAAGTGGCTCTTTCAGTGGTAAAGGTTGCTGACCCCTGGGCTAGGGTATAAATTGTTCTTTTAAATCTTATTTTTCTTGCACTTTAATTTTTATTACCCTTGCTTACATGTTTGTGTATACAATTGTCTGTAAATTCTTAGTAGGTTTTCAAACTTCTTTTTCTGTAAGCCTAATTTGTTATTGCTGTATAAATCAAGATTAACCCTCTTATTCACAGATTGCTTCGATTAGAGAAGACTCTTTTATCTAACCAGTTTAAAGTAATTTGCAGGATAAAGGGAGAATGCAAGGTCTCCAGTTCCTTGTTACTCGCTTTATTTGTTTTTACTCCAGGTTACTCATTGTTTCAAGCTGACACTGTTTGACATGTCCTACGATGAATGTCTAATAAACAGCTATAATAATATTTGTACCTCATTCTTGACTTCTGAATAACCTTCTGAACATCTCCAGATCCAACAATATTAGCAGGATATTGAGAAGGTTAAGGGTGCAGGAAAATTCCAGATGAAGCCTTCAATCCCTACAGTTGTTACCAACTGTGCAAATTGTATTTTCTACCAGTGACTGGGTGGCATTCTGGTGGGTGATCCAGCTTCCTCCATCACCCTGAAAACATGAGGTGGTGGGGGGGGGGGTGATTGGTAGAATCTGGGAGGAGCTGATGGAAGTGGAGAGGGATTTCTGTCGAATTAGTGTAAATGGGTGTTTGATAGCTAGCATGGATTTGATGGGCTGAAAGTCTTGATTCTGTGCTCTTCGAGTTCCTGACTGAAGTACCAGCCAAGCCAGGACATCCACAACACCCCTTTCCCTCCCAAAAATAACCTTAAACATATCCATCACTCAAGTTCACAATTCTGTCATATTGCATTAGACATGGTGTGACACTTCACCATGTAGTTTTCACAGTTTGACAAACATGGCCTTTTACTGCACTGACAGGATTTCTCTCAGCAATCACATTTACATACTTAAAAATCATTATCTTCTTTCTATCCTGTCATCTTAAGTAAATGTACAAAGGACAAAGATTTCAAAGATTACAAAGATAACACTGGAGTTTAGAAGGATGAGAGGGGATCTGATTGAAACATATAAGATTATTAAGGGATTGGACACGCTAGAGACAGGAAAAATGTTCCCGATGTTGGGGGAGTCCAGAACCAGAGGCCACAGTTTAAGAATAAGGGGTAGGCCATTTAGAATAGAGTTGAGGAAAAATTTTTCACCCAGAGAGTTGTGGATCTATGGAATGCTCTGCCTCAGAAGGCAGTGGAAGCCAATTCTCTGAATGCTTTCAAGAAAGAGTTAGATAGAGCTTTTAAAGATAACAGAGACAAGGGATACGGAGAGAAGGCAGGAACGGGGTACTGATTGTGGATGATCACATTGAATGGCGGTGCTGGCTCAAAGGGCCGAATGGCCTACTCCTGCTCCTATCGTTTATTGTCTATTCTCTTCTCACCATGAACCATGAAGGAAGTCATACTGCTCTAGTACAGGTGCTGAATGCCTTATTATAAATGAATAGAGAGGAAGAACACCTGAATTACATCATGAATAGTAGGGCCTTGTGAAAACAATAAGGTACATTAAATCCTGAAAAATCAACAACATCAGGGACAAAGGAGCATGATAAAAAATATGCTTTACTCTGATTCCTATACTTTTTCCTAATTTTATGATCACAAAGGAGGAAATCATTGAGCCCATCGATGTCATCCCTTGGAGCATGTCAGTCAGTCCTATTCCTCTGAGAACTATTCTCCACCAACTCTGTTTATCCTGTCACCCACAGCATTACAGGCACTTTTCAATAATCAGTTAACCTGTCTGCATCTTATTAGCATATGGGTGGAAACAGCAAAACCCAAGGGAGACCCATATAGTCAAACAGAACATGCAAACCTCTTGTCCAGTATTCAGAGTAATAATTTAGTTCTATACCTTCAATTGTTCTACACCAGCTTTACTAATCACTAATACTTTTGTCAACTGGTCACTTTAGATTGTATTTTAAAAAAAAGCATTGTAATTTCAATGTTCTTAAAGCAAAAAAGGGGTATTTTCTAGACATCCTGAACAGACTGTTTATTCTTTTCCATATCTATTGTCTGACTCAAGTTCATTCAACATTGTTGTGTGTTGCTGAAGATACCTAGCATCTGCAGATTCTCCTGTGTCTATGTTCAGACAGAGCTTGACTCGTTTTAAAGTTCACTCATCTGTTCAAGCAGTTATAAATTTACAACATCTTACACTTAAACTACTCTTGATATTATGCCTTTGCCTGCAGTTTTCTCAATGTCTTACTATGGTTTCCTTATTACTCAGGGCATGAGACATGTCTGAGAGTTTAGAGGAATTTTATTTTCTGACACTACCCTTCTCAAAACATACCACAGATTTATGCAGTGACAAAGTACTTAATGGTATTTAGATATGACACATCTTATGTAGGGTTCTTTTCACCCATGTTCTCTCGGAGAAATCACTTACATCAGTTTGTCTCAAATGTCTGAAAATACAACCATACTTTACAATGATAATATCAAATACAGGATGTCCTCCCTAGTGCATCATGTGGGGAAGGAAGGAATTTTGTTAACTTAGCTGCAGTGACGTGAAATTTGATTCTCTGAAGTCCAAGTCCAATGGTTACTTAGTGGAAAAAGAGCAGTGAGGATGGCACTAAACACCGAGCCCTGATAACTACTCAAAATTGTAGAGACAGTCCACCTCTTCTCAAATAATCCACTCACTTATTTCTTGCTGTACCTGTGAAGAACTTCAGGATCTCACATTGGTCTCATTGTTACACAACTGCATAATGGTAGGGAAAACAAGCCATCTTCACTCCTAACAGGCTGAGTGAAAAATGCTACATCTGCCACATTGCTCTATCATAGGAACTCGAGTAGTCTTGTTGAGATACTCTGTTTTAATCCTATGCCAGTCAGACTTGGTAAATTAATTATACCTAGTGTAGGCTAGTGTGATATCTAAAGAGGTAGCTGCATTTCCCTTCCTATTTGAAAATGTTAAAAGGTTTAGTGAATGTAAAAGACTTTTGACTGATGTCATATCTGAATTTCCCTTGGGCAGAGTAGAATTTGCAGAGTAGAATTTGTCCGCTGTGCTTCCAGTTGCTGGAATCTACAATGCGATTCAGTGAACAGATCTTCAGCCAATGGGCCAAAGAGGTTGAAAGGGGTTCTGGTGATAGCTTTCTGTGTAGGAAACAGCAGAGTGGCCACCCTTTAACTACAAATCTGTCCTACTTCTTTTAAAGTTGTTCATGATAAGAATCAAAATCGGATTTATTATCACCAGCATATGACGCGACATTTGTTAACTTAGCAGTAGCAGTTCAATGCAGGACATAATCTAGCAGAGACAAAAAATAATAATGAATAAAGATAATAATAATAAACAAGTAAATCAATTACACATATTGAATAGATTTTAAAAAGTGCAAAAACAGAAATACAGTACAAAAAATGAGATAGAGTCCAAGGATTCAATGTCCATTGAGGAATCGGATGGCAGAGGACATGGTGTTCCTGAATCACTGAGTGTGTGCTTTCAGACTCTATACCTCCTGCCTGATGGTAACAGTAAGAAAAGGGCATGCCCTGGGTGCTGGAGGTCCTTAATAATGGACACTGACTTTCTGTGACACCACTCCTTGAAGATGTCCTGGGTACTTTGTATCCACGATGGAGCTGACTAGATTTAGAACCCTCTGAAGCTTCTTTCAGTCCTGTGCAGTATTCCCCCCGCCCCAATAGCAGACAGTCATGCAGCCTGTTAGAATGCTCTCCACGGTACAGCTGTAGAAGTTTGAGTGTATTTATTGACATGCCAAATCTCTTCAAACTCCTAATAAATTATAGCCACTGTTTTGCCTTCTTTATAACTACATTGATATGTTGGGACCAGGTTAGATTCTCAGAGATCCTGACACCCAGGAACTTGAAGCTGCTCACTCTCTCCACTTCTGATCCCTGAATAAGGATTGGTATGTGTTCCTTTGTCTTACCCTTCGTGAAGTCCACAATGAGCTCTTTCATCTTACTGACCTTGAATGCCAGGTTGTTGCTGTGCACCATTCCAAATAATTGGCATATCTTACTCCTGTATGCCCTCTTGTCACTACCTGATATTCTACCAACAATGGTTGCATCCTCAGCAAATTTATAGATGATATTTGAGCTAAGCCTAGCCACATAGTCATGTGTATATAGAGAGTAGAGGAATGGGCTGAGCACACACCCACCCCTGAGGTGTGCCAGTGCTGATCATCAGTCAGGAGGATATCACCAATCTGCACAGATTTTGGTCTTCTGGTTAGAAAGTAGAGGATCCAATTGCAGAGGGAGGTACAGAAGCCCGGGATCTCAATCAGGATTGTGGGAATGATAGTGTTAAATGCTGAGCTATAGTCAATGAATAGCATCCTGACATAGGAGACATAGGGTTTGTGTTGTCCAGATGGTCTAAAGCCATATGGAGAGCCATTGAGATTGCATCTGCCTTTGACCTATTGTGATGACAGGCAAATTGCAATGGGTCTAGGTCCTTGTCATGACCAACCTCTCAAAGCATTTCATGCACTTAAGCTTCATCTTGTATCTTTACAAAGAAAACATCACTCAATTGCCTGCAGACTGAAAAGGCTGCTGATGCTGGATTAGGAATAAAGTACAAAATGCTGGAGGAAGTCTTTAGGTCAGGCAGCATCTATGGAGGGAAATGGCCAGTCAATGTTGTTTTAGTTGAGTCTTTTCATCTGGACTGGATGAGGATTCCAAATCCAAGCTGTTTCTCCAGCATATTTTATATTGCTCCAATTGTCTTGTAGTGGGTCTTCGCTTACAACAACCCTTTGTTTTTGACCTGAACCTAGCTGGGTAAAATAAAATTAGTCAAGACCCATAGGTAGCAAAACCCAGAATTCTTTACCAGGAATAAACACCACAAATACTATATTAACAAAGCATTACAAATATTGTAATTTACAACACTGTATGAATAACTAAAGGTACAAGGTAAAATGGTGCAAATCATTGACCTCTATATTCTGAGCCTTCAACAACATTAATTATGACATAGTATGCTCACCTACACCTTCCTCTGACTCTGCATAGGTGCTGAGTTCTGTTTACAATTACCTTTCAAACTACACTCGGTGGCAACTTTATTAGGTACCTTCTGTATACCTTTATGGTATTCTGCAGCTGTTGCTCTTTCATTTCATGGTTTGATGTGTTGCAAGTTCAGAGATGCTCTTCTGCACACCACTGTTTATAATGTGTGGTTATTTGAGTTGCTGTCACCTTACTGTCTGCTTGAGCCAGACTGACTATTCTCCTCTGACCTCTTATTAACAAGGCATCCCCCCCCCCCCCCCGTCACAGAACTGCTGCTCACTAGATCTTTCTAGATCTTTATTTGAATTTTTTTTGCACTGTTTTCTGCAAATTCTAGACAATGCTGTGCATGAAATTCCCAGGAGATTAGCAGCTTCTGAGATGCTCAAGCCTGCATCAATCTTTCCACTGTCAAAATCACTTAGATTACATTTATTCCCTATTCTGATGTTTGGCCTGAACAACAACCAGTTTTCTTGACCATTTCTGCACATGTTTGTGCATTGAGTTGCTGCTTCAAGATAGTCCCTTTTGATACAGTATTTGCATTAATGATCAAGTGTACAGGTGTATTTACTAAGGTAGCTCCTGAGTGCTTGTCCTAACTCTGAACATTGCTCAGTCTTCTGGATGATTTCAGACAGAATTTGCTCTGGAGTTCAGTCAGAATACTAGCTGTAGCTTCCTGCGAGTTGCCAAAGTTTTCCCAGAGCACTCATTACTTCGTAATTTAATGATCATTACAGATCTTCATTCCCTTCCCTAACACAAGTCCATGAAGGGCATGATACAAGAATATTTATTATGCAATCATGAACACAAAGATGCTTTGATATGGGAAAAGGTTTAGTTTATCTGCATTCTAAAAGATTGTTAATGAGCTTTCGCCCCTGATCTTCACAGTTGCGAACACCTGCTGAGAACAGATCAAACCACATTGGAGCCATCCTGTTAGCTAAGCAATGACTCCGAACTCTTGGTGCCATAGCCATTTAGCAGGGGTCCAGTTGAGAAGCCTGTGTAGACAAATTCTCCAAGATTTTCTTTCATCTTACAGCTTGTTTGAAAAAGTTCAGCATGGACTGAGTTCACCAAGGCATCTTGGGATAGGAAGGTTGGCCAATTTTAGTGTTGTTTCACCACAATTTATGTATTCTTATTGAAGCCATCTGACTGCAGTCTGTAACATCCATTAGAAAGCAGAGTCAGACTGTTATTTCAAGGCAAGTAAACATTCTAAGTCTGATAGAATGGGCCCATCCATTCAATCAGAGGCAACTGGTCTTTGCAATGAATCAGCAGTGACAAAAAAAAATCTGTCATCCTACAAAGAATAATCTATTTTTAATTAATTAACTCCTACATTAATTTTCTAACCAATTGTTAAGACTTTAAAACAGCCATATAGTCCAGAACGGTGGACAGAGATTTCAGCACAATGTGCCAGAATAATCTCCTAAAACACAGAGTTCTTAAACTTGTTGGATAGAAAGACTGTAACAGTTAATTAAATATTTTATTATAATCACAATGCATAATTTACTTCATGACCGTGGGTGTGAGCACTTGTACATTTATAACCAAGTTCAATTCAAGCTCAAGTATACCAATGAAAACAGCGTCCCTCCAGACCAAGGTTCACAAAGCAATGCACAAGTCACACACACAACACAAAGTCTATTACCACGAGTAATTAACAATGGAAGGATATTTTAAAGTGAAGAGATCAGCAAACACCTTAACTGAGACTAGATAGTTCACGTTGATATTCTAAAAGCTACTGCAGACAACTAACTTCAAATATGATTACAGTCTGCAAGTTATATTTGTCAGCAGTTTGAAGGCAGGCACACCTTTTTTGCTACTCCCCGAGTACTGCTTAAGATTGTTCCTGCTGAAACAAAACTATTATATTATGCTCAATGTAATTTAAGCTTGTTACTGGAAGTTCAATTAGTTCAGTAGTTCCATTTAATATCAGAATGCACACTACATACAACCTGAAATTCTTGTCATTGACAGACATCCACAACAGAAGAGTGCCTCAAAGAATGAGTGACAGTAAAAATGTTAGAACCCCAAAGCCCCTTCCACAAGCTAAGCAATGACACTCCCCCTTGCCCACTTCAGCAAAAAACATCAGCACCCTCCACCCACCAAGCAAAGCCCCCAAGACCAACCATGAACTGCAGTACAATAAAAACTAATCATTCATCCAACAATTTGACATACCACAGCCTCACCTTCCCTAATAAAGGGACATAGAGGTGACCACTTTTACAGCGAGAGGGGGAGACCAAAGTCTAACAGCTCACCATTTCCAGTGCTAAAGTCTGCTGCATGGCTTCCTCCCACTCCCCCCCCCCAAGATATCCTACTTGAATCGGCAACAAACTCTCTTCCAATGAGAGAAGGAGTGCATACGATTCACTGAGTACAGAGACCCCAACAGCTGATTCGCTGTTCCTGATGTTATGTTTTCATCCACGACACTTCAGTTGGTAGGACCAACGTAGAATCTGTTCATCCCAAGGAGGGAACCCCAAGGGTGTGTTTGTCTTCTAGGCTGCATCCTTGGGATATTGAGAAATAGCTGGTCAATGAGCCCCTAGAGCAAGTCCCACTGGCACAAAGGACTGAAGTCTGTGTAGCTCTAGGTCAGGGACTTCGACGGAAACCCAACCACCTTGTAAAGGAAGATGTATTAAAGGTAGAAATTATGCCACGTCCACAGATGAACAAGGAGTCACTTTTGAGCTGTATCGTGCTCAGCCCGTTCTCAATAATGTTCTTTCTCTAAAGTACTCAAACACAAATTGTGTATTTTAGGAGTTTTAAATCGGCCTTGTGGCTTCTCCCTTGTGGTAAGAACTGTTGATACCAAAATGCTAAATGCTTACGATCATGTCACCATGAGATGGAGCTTGATAATGAAACATCCCTTAAATTTAAGATCAAATAACAATCAATGTAACAGCCATTCACACATCTTGTGTTTATCGTAAATCCCAGTGTATAAGCTGAGAATTTGGCCCTAAATTTTGGTCCTAAAATTAGGGAGTCGGCTTATACAGAGGGTGCCAACTTTGGAGAAACAAATACATGGAAGACAGGTCATATTTATTGGCTATTTGAGACAAATTTGTTCCAATGTTGACGCATGAATTCTTTGAATGGTTTGTTTAAACTTTCATCTAGTGGCTGGAGCATGGATGTCAAACCACCAGGGATGACTGCAATGTCAGTATTTTCAGCTTTCAATGCTGCTTTTGTCTCACCTGACAGGTGTTCTTTGAACACGACCCAGACAAGTAGCGACTTTTCCTTCCTGAAACCTTCGGGATGTTGACACCACACCTCTAACCTACTTCAAGCAACCCACTTTGTCCATCCAGCAGCATTCTTGAATGTAAACAACAACAATCCACGGGAATTTTCTGAGCAATCTGTTTTTTGTCTCAACACAAGATCATGTTTATTTATAAATTGGGTGCCCCAACTTCACGTTGCTTTGAAATTTTCACTGACTTCATGGTGTTTTTTGGCCCAATTCAGCTCTTGAACTCGAATCATTTCTCTGGTAACCATGTATCCAGACGATCTCTGGTGATTCACCTACTCTAAAGCTTTTCCTTTGAGTTCTGGCCACGTGGTTTTTTCCCGTGGTTTGTACATTTTGTCTTTGGCATTTCCCTCATTGTGTCCTCTGCCTTTCTCCACTCTGTCTTGTTTCTCATTTACACTAAACTTCTTAGCAGCTGCAGAATTATTCACTCCTTTAGCAAAATCATCAAACTTCAGCTTGAAGTCAGCATCATATCACAGTCATTTTAACCTTTTGTAGATGGTGTTTGCAAACTCAATAGTGAATACACATACTGATCCCACCACCCCGTGTTATGTTTTAACAGGATTATGAAGGGCACTAAAATGGTTTCACGGGGGTTACATTTCAGAGGATTCTTTACCACTGGGAACCTAATCCAAAACTTCCCTCCCTGATTTATTTATTAAAAATTCGCTTATAATGCTCTACAATGTGTAGACCTATTTTCTTAGCAGGTACTGGTTCACAAAATTTCCTGGTTCCGGATCCGGCAAAGCTGAGTACTGACCGGCATGTGAGATCTTGTGATCTTTTCTGGTTAAATCAAAAACCTCTACAAAAGGGGTTGGCTTATACAAAGGTAACATGAAAAAGTCACTTTTTTAACCTTGAAAATGGGGAGGCATCTTATACTCCGAGTCAGTTTATACACCGGAATTTACAGTATATAAGCACAAATTTGCATGGATCATTTTTGATGGAGTTTAAACTACCTTAGCATAAAATTCAGCATCAGAATAGAAGGATATCCCTTTAGAACAGATAAGAGGAGGAATATTTTTAGTCAGAGAGTGGATGATCTGTGGAATTCATTGCTACAACAGCTGTGCACCAAATTATCTGGTATATTTAAAGTGGAGGTTGATGTGTACTTAATTAGTAAGGGCATCAGAGGCTATGAAGAAAAAGACAAGAGAATGGGGCTGGTGGGAAAATAAATCTGCCAGAATCAAATGGTGGAACAGATTTGACAGGCTGAATGGCCTAATTCTGCTCCTATATTGTATCTTATGATTTAACTAAGCACTAAATATGAGATTTTGGATGGTGTAAACTTCCCGCAAATCTGTGCGCGTCATATTTTCTCATGAAGTCTTTCACTTCTGCAGGATATTATTTGAGTCACTCAAGAATAAATAAGCTTATGAAGAATACATCTTTCAGTGTGAACGTCATCTTCATATTCCATTTCAACTACTTCTCCCTAGTGTTTGTTCAGTAAGGCTGTTTTTGTCATGTTTTATCCCTGCTTTCACATCAGCTCATCCTCCAAAGACAGATCTATTATCTGTTCCAGCAGCTTATCTTAACTATTACTGAAACACTTCCTCTGCTGTTCTCAAAAGGCTTCCTCAGCCCAGCTACTTGGGATTTACATACATCTCTCTTCAAGTACAACAAACTCTGCTTTATACCATTGCTGTTCTCTGGATTAGTCACTTCCAGATTGCAATTGCCCTGCGGCATTACACTATTACTGCTGTATATTGTTAGTGCTTGCTTTGTCTCCTCAAGCTTCTTTACAGATTACTTGCGTCACTGGGACCACCTTCTCCAATCTCCACTGTAACTAGGATCTATGTTGGTCATCCATCCTTGTCTGCTCTGTTCACATGCTCCATTCCCTTCTGCCCGTGTTCAATGCCATGGCTCTGATCAAATCACACTGTCTCAGCCATCTCACAGAAACTGCAGTCAGCTTGTCTAAAATAGTGATCTGACCTTATCATTTTGCTCACACTCCCCTGATTGCTAACACTGCAATCAGTATACAAAAAATGTGAGCCAGTTTTTTTGCATTTGTTGCACTCCTTCCCAAAGCTGGGCATTGCTCTATCAGCCATTCATGTTTTCTTCTGTATAATTTGTATAATTGAAGCTATTTTTGTTCATTCTTTCTCTGCCTCTGTATGAACCATATTGTGCTATCCACTCTTTAACTCATCAGAACTGGTTCTGGACCATTTAGATATCCTACTGAATTTGAAAGTAAACCTTGCTCTCTGCAGTTTCTCCCTCAATCTTCTTACATCAGATCTTCATTTTGCAACAAACATCTGAAGTTCCTTCAAGTATACTTTTATACCGTGGTTTGACTGGATAGCCAGGACCTTCTCTCCAGGACAAAAAAGCTATTATTCTTTCAAGGAAAGTGGAGGAAAGTTTGGGGGAGATGTCAGAAGCAGTTTTATTAATAAACAGAGTGACAAACATTGAGTATAGGAGTTGGGATGTCATGTTAAAATTGTACAAGGCATTGATAAGACCAGATTTGGAGTATTATGTACAGTTCTGGTCACCAAATGATAGGAAAGATGTCAACAAAATAGAGAGAGTACAGAGAAGATTTACTAGATTGTTACCTGGGTTTCAGCACCCAAGTTACAGAGAAAGATTGAACAAGTTAAGTCTTTATTCTTTGGAGCGCAGAAGGTTGAGGGAGAACTTGACAGAGGTATTTAAAATTATGATGGGGCTGGATAGAGTTGACGTGGATAGGACATGAGTTGAGAGTTAGGGGGCAAAAGTTTAAGGGTAACACAAGGGTGAATTTCTTTACTCAGAGAGTGGTAGCTGTGTGGAACAAGCTTCCAGTAGAAGTGGTAGAGGCAGGTTCAATATTGTCATTTAAAGTAAAATTGGATAGGTATATGGACAAGAAAGGAATGGAACGTTATGGGCAGAGGCAGACGCAGCACACAGTGAAAGTGCCCCGATCGCAGTGGATTCCGAGTCCGTCGAACCTCCGAGCCTCTGACCATCCCCTCTGGCACAGCATCTCTGAGCACCATCCTCTGCCAAGTGCACTATGATGCCCCCACCAACGGCCACCGGCAACGTGACCCCAATGACTGAGGACCTGTTCTTCTCAGCAGAGACCCGGACCTCACAACAGCAGCAATGAAGAAGGCCTTCCTGGAGATTTCCAGATGTTCCTCCATGCTCCCATGTGCATTTTTCATCAGATTAGGATAGTACACAGCACCCCGCTTAACAAATAAGAGATATCAACTCCAGAGAGGCTGCTGCAAACTGCGTCACACAGCCATCTTGCCTGGACTTATTGGCAAGAAAAAAATGCAGCTATTCTGAAACTCAGAAAGGCACAAATAAAGTTTTTGTTTTAAACCATCTTTTTCAATTTTTCCTTCAGATTGGAGCTTACTATATATTCCATTCACTAAGTTTGGCTGTAAGTGAAACTATTTTCTGGAACTCACTTTTTTAAAACTAAATTATACATGTGAACTGTCAAACTGTTGGAATGTTTCCAAATTTAAGGAATATGATTTGACTCAAAATGTTGTCAGATATTACAAGATTAGAGGACAAAATAATTGTATGAAAAATATTTTTAAAGATCAAAAAAATATGAGGGGGGGGGAAGAGATGGGGGAGGTGTGTGTGTGTGAGAGAGAGAGAGAGACAGAGACAGACACACACACACACACACACAGAATCATTGAAGAGAAGAGAATATTGAAGTTGGGAAGATATGGGTGAAAGTGCTAAGCTGGCCCAACAGCAGAAGAGTGGCCAGTGAATCAGTTCAAGTCCCAGCCTTCAGTTAAACAAAATGTATTTGCAAACCATGTCTTTTGCAGCATCTCCTCTCCCATTCTCTCCCAACTCCCTCCCATGCTTCTACCTCTCAAACTCATCTTTCTCTCTAA
This sequence comes from Hypanus sabinus, assembly GCF_030144855.1. NCBI lineage: Eukaryota > Metazoa > Chordata > Chondrichthyes > Myliobatiformes > Dasyatidae > Hypanus > Hypanus sabinus. The sequence continues at coordinate 126,482,849 of NC_082710.1, read as the reverse complement.
GCAACTGAAACTTAAGTTTGTCTGGAAGCTTGAAGAAAATGGGCTTAGGAGGTATGCTTGCAGAAACCTATCTTGTCAGGGGAAGGCCCAACCTTCCATCCTCACTCTTACTGAAAAGGCTGTTTGATGAACAACCGGGTTGTTGTTCACTGCCACTAGGGTTCCAGATAGAAACATAGAAAATAGGTGCAAGAGTAGGCCATTCAGCCCTTTGAGCCTGCACTGCCATTCAGTATGATCATGGCTGATCATCCAACTCAGAACTCTGTACCTGCTTTCTCTCCATACCCCCTGATCCCTTTAGCCACAAGGGCCATATCTAACTTCCTCTTAAATATAGCCAATGAACCGGCCTCAACTGTTTCCTGTGGCCGAGAATTCCACAGATTCACCACTCTCTGTGAGAAGAAGTTTCTCCTCATCTCGGTTCTAAAAGGCTTCCCCTTTATCCTTAAACTGTGACCCCTCGTTCTGGACTTCCCCAACATTGGAAACAATCTTCCTGCATCTAGCCTGTCCAATTCCTTTAGAATTTTATGTGTTTCAATAAGATCCCCCCTCAATCTTCTAAATTCCAGTGAGTAATACGGGATAATATGGGTGTATCTGTGAAAGGCACAAAATGAAGAAAAATTAGAATATTATTACAATCAGTCACAGATCACATTTCAAATCTTCTCAGAAGTGCTCCTGAAAAGTGCTTAGTTCTCTCAAATGTTATTGCATTACTGAGAAAATTGAAGTAATGACCTACATTATCACAGACAATTTTGGATGTTTCAGTTTACTACTAACCTTTAATTTTCAGGTCAGCTTTTGGCATGCAAGGAGCATTGTGTAGATTGCAGATTTTAACATTGTGTCAGTTCCTCCTCTTCTAACTGCAATTCATTATCAGAAAAGATATTCATTTACTTTTCCTAGAGACAAGTATTGCTGCAGCTTGCAGGGTTTTGTGTCACATTCTGCACGATGACAACTTGCTCAACTGTTAGTGGATATAGAATGGATTCCATTATTATTCCACCTCAGAAATGGCAATAGCTTTGAATCAGCATTCATTAAATTAAAATTTTGTCCAGATCACATTAGATTTGGTCTCCTGCACAAAGCCACTAAGACTAGTATTTGTGTGTTTTCAATACAGAAGGCCAACCAAGCTGATCCTTGATCTCTACAAAGTGGAACAAGGTGAAAGCAATGCACTTCAGGAGAAGTGGCTGATGCACCATCAATAACTCTCGGAAACGTGAGATGAGATATAGGCTTTTATTTGCTGGAAGAAAGAACAAGCAGCAAATGACCACCACACTACGCCCTGGAGATTGAGGCCAGGGCTGTGTCTCCAATCGCCTTTATACTGGGGTCCGTGGGAGGAGCCACAGGAGCAGTCAGCCGGGGGGTGGGGGGGGGGTGTCCACACAGGTAAATGTAGTTCACCACAGTGGCTTCACTTCACCCACCTCCAGGACTGCCCTGATAGCCTTTTGATATCTCATGCCTCTTAAATACCTCAGAGCACACTGCATATCAAAGACTGAATAGCAAATTAAAGAGGCCCAAATATTAGGTCTAAAAGAAAACAAACTAAAATGTAGCAGTTACTTAAATACAAACCAGAACCAACGAGACTAAGCCAGGAGATCAAAACTGTATGACATCCTTCCAAATAACAAAGTCCCAAAGTCAAAAAAGGTATGTTTGATCCTTTATTTTGAACAAAAAAAGGAACAATCTTGTAACGAAGCTAGTTATGCGATATAGCGTTCAAATTAGCGAAGTAACAAAGTTAGCAGTCAAACTCATGTGTTTAAGCAAAGTTAGCAATCTAGTTAGTGCTCCAAAACTGTCCCAATTAGTGTAACTAAGTGGTCAAACTAAAATAGCATAATAAACAAATTTAGCGGTCAAAGTCTCCCTGTGGCTTACCTGCTCTCAACTAGAAAAAACTAAACAATTGTATAAATACGTGACTATACCCATTTGGTTCTACCACACCCTAACCCACGTGACAGACTACCATGGCTAACATAACGTAAAATACAATGCAGACAGGCTCCTTTCTAAATGAAACATTTTAAAAGCCTAGTATTTAATTAAAATCATTGAGAAAATATAAAATGAAGGTACCATTTTATCCAGAGTTGGTGTTTTAAAGGAATAACTTCATAGATTAGGGATAGAATCAAACTTAACCATTGCTGATTTAAAGCCTTGGAGTCAAATCCAAAGCTCAGACCCACATCAGCACATCTGTGCTTCACCCCAGCACTCAATAGCAAAACCAACAGAGAAGCAAGCCACAAAGAAGAAATTTTGCAGTTGTTGGAAATCCACAGTAGCATGTGCACATCATGTAAAATGCTGGAGGATTTCAGTAGGTCAGGCAGTATCTAAGGGCAGGAATTAGTTTATGTTTTAGGCAGAGCCCATTTGAAGGGTCTCTGTCCAAGTCATTGACTGTTAATTTCTCTTCTTAGATGCTGCCTTACCTATGGAGAAGGAAGCCCTATGCATTTAAGCCAACTTCTGTGTTAAACATTTTTAGCTAAAGACAGGTGCAATTCGAATCATTATTACTCAGAGATCTATTACTAACCAATTCCAAATCAATAATATGATTAAAGGCACAGAGAATGCTCTGTACCGGACCACAAAAAAACAAAAAAAATCATTGAAAACCTTGGGCAGCCAGCCTTCATTGACCTGTACAGCAGTAACTGTTTTTGCATCTACTATTCACTAATAGGCACTGGGTGACACAGATAAGACAAAAGTTACTGGGCCATCCCAAAATGTCCTTGAGCTGAATGTTTATTTGCCATTACAGAGGAGAGTTAACAATCCACTATGTTCCTGTGGGTCTGATTTAAGTATAGTCCGATCTGCATAAGCCAGTAGCAAACAAAAGAGGATTTTACAGTTATCTGATACTTAAGGAATTTCAAAATTGCCATACAGATAAAAGCCATTTGGCCCATCATATCATGCTAGTCAATAAAGTACTAGTTAAGCTAATGCCATTCCATTCACTCGTTTCTTGGCTTGAACGCGTTCATGTATTCACAAATGTGATGAATGTATCTGCATATCTTGTCAGAATAAATCTTGTTGAATTATTTTGCTAATAACACTGGACAACAAGATTTTTCTTCCTGTATATTTCTGGGTGTATCTTATGGATTTTAGGCTACTGACCATGAAAACCACCATGAAATTTCCCTATCATGTAACATTTATTTTTAAATCGCCTACATTTGTTATTTCAAGATAGAATAACTGATGTTGAGATTTAGGAATGCACTTTCGTTGGTCCACAAATCAAACAGTTCATCAATGACGGGCAGCTTATCTGCTAGTGGGACCAGAGAAAATCGCATGGAAGTCGTTCAAGGAGGTTGTTGAAATTTTTCTGGGCAGCTGCAGAGCACCAGACCACATGCTCCTGTTTGAGAACACGATTCAAGCGTACAAAACCATGAAATGCAGCATGTCACTAAAGACTCATTTTCTGCATTCCCATTTAGACTTCTCCGCAAATCTTGGTGCTGGCAGTGATGACCATATTGAAAGGTTTCAGCAGGACCTTGTAGTCATGGAGAAATGGTATCAGGGCAACTAATCCATCAATGCTGGCTGATTATTGTTGGACACCCAAGTTAGAAGATTCAGACACAGTGCAACTGAAAATCAAAGCATTTTTAGCTTAGTTGAACCATTGCAGAGCATCAGCACTGTTATGCAATTAAACACATTATATTCAATAGAAGTTAATTTCTTGTTTCTACAAATTCCTACTTGATACAAGTAGTATGAAATTATAATAGTGTTCAGCTTCAAAGGGTCTATCACAAGTTAAAAAATCTGTGGAAGAAACACTTAAAAGAATTTGTTGTGCAGTGTAATTAGATGTTAAGCATATGTGCAGGCAATCAGAGGATAACTCTTAAATAATGTTGTGACCAATATCTGCATGACTATTATAGAACAAACAAGCACATTTATTATTGCACTAACTGGGAAACATCCATTGCAGCACATACCTCCTTGGTAGTAAAGTGAATTTATCTTTCAAAAATCAAAAGACAGAGTAATGGCATGCAAAATAAAACAAATTTGGTCCATTGTCCTTTGAAGTACAAGAATGTGTACTTTATGCAGTAAATTTCTGGGTTTTTAAAATAATACCCAAGCACAGAAAGTAACTAGCCTTGTGGTTCATAAGAGGTAGATTGTAATAAAGTAAACATGTTTGCACAGGACAGACAAGATCAAACAGTGAGATCTGACAGCTAGGAAGGTGATACTGTAAAGCTCCAAGGAGAGTGGAAGGCATGACAAGGCACAGAAAACATCGTGGTTATCCACCTTAGCCAAGGAAGTCCTCAGTTTGTGACACTTGTTCATACCACTGGGCCCGGACTTCTGAGGTTAAGAGAGTGGAAGTGCCCCAGTGCAATGGTTTTTCCACTTTAAAACCTCCCCCACACATCGTCAGATACAATGGGCAACCACCATAGAAGTGAGGGCTCGATAGATCAGAAACCCATTTCTACAGGATTAATAGAAAAGTGTGGAACAGGAAGTTCAATCTATATAAAGGACAATGACCATTAAATAGAGAAGTTAAACAGATAATTGAAGGAATCTGTTTATGCAAATAGTTCTGCAGTATTTCCAGAAATCTCATAAGGGTTAAACTGCAAATTCATTAGATGCTTAAAGCACGAGGCCCTTACTACTGCTTGTTATTCAGCTGAGCATGAATTAGGTGGTCTTCTTTAGTCTAGTAGTTTGCAGGTGCACAATTAAAAGTCAAGGACACGATGAAATAAACATGCGCTGCTGAATTTTCAACATGAATATTTCCTGTCTTTACTCAGACACTTGGAATGCAGATCTAAATTCAGAATAATGGGGAGTGAGGGAAAGGTCAGGGAAATTCACACAGATAACTAATTACCAGCCACGAGTCTGATCCAGTCCAATAATGTCATCTTCATCACGGATCATGTGTGCATTCTGCTTGGACCTTTTTATACAATTGTTATCTTCACTGAATTGATTTGCACTGGCACCATTTTAGAGCACAGAAGTTCAGCTCAAATAGTCTATGCTTCCCAAGATGCCCATCCAAGCAAGATCTATTTGCCAATACTGGCCCACATCAGTTCCTACCCATGTTGCTGTCCAAATTTCTTTTAAAAGTTGTATTAGTATCTGCCTCAAACTTTTACCCTGGCAGCTTATTCCTATACGTACCATACTCAAATTAAAAACTTGCCTTATCTCGGTTTAATAATCCAGCCTCAAACCTATGTCCTCTAGTCCTTGATTCCCTAATTCTAGGGGGAAAAAAAACTATGTTCATTCTGTCTATTCCCCTTGTGATATTATATACCAAAAATCAGTAGCCTAATGGTTAGCACAATGTTTTGCAGAACAAGTGACCCAGGTTCAATTGTCTGTAAGTAGTTTGTAAGATCTCCCTATGAAAACATGAGTTATCTCCGGGTGCTCCAGTTTCCTCTCAAAGGTTAATTGGTCAATGTAAATTGTCCCTAGGTTTAAAATCAGGGGTTTGCTGGGCAGTGTGGCTCAAATAACTGGACGGGCTTATTCAACACTGAATCTCAATGAAGTGTATAATCCCCACTCTTCAACACTCCAAGAAAAAGACAGCTCATCCAAGCTCTTAATATAACTCAGTTCTTTGAGCCCTGAACACAGTTGCCTGCACCCTTTCCAGTTTAATAGCATTTCTCTTATAGAACAATAACTAAAAAATGGACTATACCCCAAGTATGGATTCTTTTGTACCTTACAGAACTACAACATCAACTGCCAAACCTTTGTCTTACTCTGACTAATGAAGACCAGATGTCGAAAGCATCCTTCGTCATCTTGTCTACCTGTGACTCCATTTTAAGGAAATTGAGATCTTTTACTTGTCAGGCACTACTGTTTACTGTACAATTTCCATCTTTCCTTTCCAAAATGAAATGCCTCTCATGGCTCTGAACTGAAATTATTGGAACAATTTTCAAGGATATGCATCTTAGATTCCTATTAGACTCTGGTTGATAATCTTTTCTTCAACTATCCTGCTATTCCTTCAACTATTTTCAGGGAGGGTGGATGGAAATGAAATCACTTATTGCATTCTGTTTGTACATTTGTCAGAAAAATCATCTGCAAAGCAGGTGAATGGGGCTGACGAGGTTGATCTGGTTGGGGCTGCCCTGATTTGATGGAATGAATGATCTCATTCTATGATCCTAATTCATTTTATGATTCTTGAATCATCATATATCTGATTCAGGGCAAAGCAACCTCAAAAGAAAATTTCAGAGATACCAATGTTCTCTTGACATTGATACTCCTGTCTTTCCAAGTGATAGTGCTTTCAGGAGAGGAATAATATGTCAAAGTAACCTTGGTGAGTCACTGCAGTTCCAAATGAAATTTCTTGTTATCAAGACAGCTGAACAACTTAAAGACGTATATCCTCCAATTAAATGTTAATATTATCCTTTGTAAGTAATAGATTTTGAAACCACAAGAGTGCTTAAAACTAGGTCGAGATCTTGATGAATGGTGTTGAAACTTTCAAGGTTAGCCACTGAAAGAATAACAGATGGAGGATGCTTGAAAACACAAATTCATTTGGTAAGCTGAGCTACTTGAGCTGTATGACCTTATTTTGTTCTGCAGCTACTCAGGTTCTGAGGTTAATTGCCTATTTTACCTTATTCTAGGATTATTACCTCAAAATAAATGAATACATTGTGTCCAAAAGAAACAGCAACATGATTATAAAGCAGATGAAAGCTAAAAGTACGTTGTCATTATTCTGTTGAAAGACTTCATTACAATAGAATAAGAAAGCAATGAAAGAACAGTGTGATGGACCATGCAAAAGAAGAAAGATGTCCTTTCATACAGCACACATGGTGCAGCTGTTTAAACTACATATATCAAGATTGATAAATCCAATGAGAGGATAGTTTGGACAAAAACAATAAAACATGCATGTTGATAGAAGGAAGAGTAAAAGATATGAAGATAATGAGAAAAACAAAATTATACCTGACATCACTGGATATAAACCATAGATAAATTACTTAGAAAGATTGAAACTGCATAGCTATCCGTTTGTAAAGAGCAATTAATATACTGTAGGCATATCTGTTAAGATATCCTCTCACCAATGTTATGCTACCGATAATAAGATTAACATGGATTTACTTACTTACTGCACGTCACACCACTGGTGCTTAGGGCAGAAATTAAGTTCCTCCATCTCTGTCCATACTGTCCCACAAAGACAGAGGATTTTTTCATTGCTGTTTCCATGAATTTTTTTTTTGACCAGTCAGGGCTGTTAGCCCTGAGCTGATCCATTGAACCAATGGACCGCTCTTGGCCTAGCCTCTACCCTTTGACCTGTTTGGCATAGTGACCCTACCCAGACTCAAAGCACAAGGCCCTAACTCCACCCGCCATAGCTGGGCCATCGAGGTGCAGAAGCCTCCAAACCACAACAAGGCCATGGACCTCTTGGAAGAAACATGGATTTAACTGGCATATTATATTACACCGGTTAGTGTCACACCATGTGTTTAGGTGAAAATAAATGACTCAGGATCCTGATCTGCCAAGAACTTTTCAACATTATACATTTTGGAGTATAATCTTCAGAGTCATGATGTAAAACATCAGTAGGAAGGATCGTTTATCCATTAAGCTGATAAAGAGTAATTGAAGGGCAACTGTTTTCAATGACAGATGGTTCATGGGTGAACAAATAAGGAACTAAACTTTGAGCAAATAGCACAACATTGAAGGAATGAGGCAGAAGAAAGGAAATTATAATCCAGATGGCCAGACCTCAATGGTTAAGAAGATAGAACATAGGACATAAAAGAATACAGCACAGTGCAGGCCCTTCAGCCCACAATGTTGTGCTGACCCTTAAACCCTGCCTCCCATATAACCCCTACTTAAGTTCCTCCATATACCTGTCTAGTAGTCTCTTAAATTTCATTAGTGTATCTGTCTCCACCACTGACTCAGGCAGTGCATTCCACGCAGCAACCACTCTCTGAGTAAAAAACCTTCCTCTAATATCCCTCTTGAACTTCCCACCCCTTACCTTAAAGCCATGTCCTCTTGTATTGAGCAGTGGTGCTCTGGGGAAGTGGTGCTGGCCGCCCACTCTATCTACTCTTCTTAATATCTTGTATACCTCTATCATGTCGCCTCTCATCCTCCTCCTCTCCAAAGAGTAAAGCCCTAGATCACTTAATCTCTGATCATAATGCATACTCTCTAAACCAGGCAGCATCCTGGTAAATCTCCTCTGTACCCTTTCCAATGCTTCCACATCCTTCCTATAGTGAGGCGACCAGAACTGGACACAGTACTCCAAGTGTGGCCTAACCAGAGTTTTATAGAGCTGCATCATTACCTCATGACTTTTAAACTCTATCCCTTGACTTCTGAAAGTTAACACCCCATAAGCTTTTTTAACTATCCTATCTATCTGTGAGGCAACTTTCAGGGATCTGTGGACATGTACCCCCCCAGATCCCTCTGCTCCTCCATACTACCAAGTATCCTACCATTTACTTTGTACTCTGCCTTGGAGTTTGTCCTTCCAAAGTGTACTACCTCACACTTCTCCGGGTTGAACTCCATCTGCCACTTCTCAGCCCACTTCTGCATCCTATCAATATCTCTCAGCAATCTTTGACAATCTTCTACTCTATCCACAACATCACCAACCTTTGTGTCATCTGTAAACTTGCCAACCCACCCTTCTACCCCCTCATTCAGATAGTTAATAAAAATCACAGAAGTAGAGGTCCCAGAACCTTGCATTGTGGAACACCACTAGTCACAACCCTCCAATCCAAATGTAATCCCTCCATCATCGAGATGTCAGAGTCAACTGATTGGCTGGATCTGAGTTGCCTATTCCCGATTGGTTAGTTTTAATTGTCACTGAACTGATTGGCCAATTTTTTTTTAAGGTAAAACCCTCTTTAGGAATGTACGGTCCCAGACTTACCTTGTATTTCCTGTGCTAATGTCTTAGTTCTCAGTCTTCATTGCTTTTCATAATTAGCTGTTATTTACAATTTATGTGTGTTTTCTGAACCTAAGTGTCTGTGATGACGCTGTGAGGAATTTTTTTTGTGTACCTATACCTCAGCAAACTTTTGCATATGACATAAATGCTACTTGACCTTGCTTCCTCCAGACCAGGGGTTCCCAACTGTTTTTTAGTGCCATACACCAATACCTTTAAGCAAGGGGTCCATGGACCCCATGTTGCACACTAACTTCCATTTTCCATACCCCTATAACCCTAATTGATACAAAATTCTATTTTCACTGTTTGATACACTTTCACCATTCAGCCTTGGGCCTGTTATACAGCCCTAGAAGAGTACACCGTTTAGTCCATCCCAAGCCATTTAAACCACCTGTTCCCATCAACCTGCACCTGAACCATGGCCCTCCATGCCACTACCATCCATGTACCTATCCAAACTTCTCTTAGATGTTGAAATTGAGTACACATTCCATACTCTCAAGACCCGCTGACTGAAACAGTTTCCCATCGTGTTCTCCTTAAACTTCTTAACACATGACCTCTGGTTGTAGTTCCACCCAACCTCGTGGGGGGGGGGGGGGGACCTGCTTGCACTTACCCTATCTATACCCCTCATAGCTTTAGTGAACTTCTGTCAAATCTGCTCTTAGTCTTCTCGGTTTCAAGCCATAAAGTCCTAACCTATTTAATCTTTCCTTATAACTCAGGTCCTCCAGAAAATTTGTAAATTTTCTCTGTACTCTTTTTTTGTTATTTGACATTGGGTTTTAGTTACCTAACAGAGGCAATTATGTCTTAAGCTGTGGAAGATACAAGTGCTGGAATTTATTCCTTATACCTCCTCACTTCCCTATTTTTCTTTCAGATCTGAAGTCACTATTTAAAGCCTTTTTTTTTTGTCTCATCTGTCCTATTTTCTTCTGAAATTTGTTTGTGTCAAATTTACTTTGTTCATACCATTGTCAAGAATTTTGGTGCACTTTCAATGTCAAAAAAATATAGAATGCTGAGAGCTGCTTTTATTTTGTTCCAAATGTGTGAATTCTATCTCTTAAATAATAAAGAGGGAATAATGTATATTTTTCAGTTGTCTTCAACTAGCTGAATCTTTTCTATATCTTGGAAATTGACCAGAATACAATGCAAAAAAGAAATCAGCTACATTTCCAATACAAAAGGCAAGGCAAAATTGAGGTCATGATAATTGTTATGTGTATCAAACTATATATTTTTTTTCTGAATTTCAAACCTCCTACACTTTGTGTTATTTTAGTTTTCAGAGGCCTGGATCCACCCTCACAGAAACACCAATTCATTATGTCTCACTGAGATTATCAACCACTGATACATATCTTAAACAAGACACCTGTTGGACTAGCTGCTGTTTCACTCAATCTCTGAAAAAAGAGATGTTTCTTTCATGTTAAAACAGAACACTTAGACACAGTTAACTATAATAAGAAGTCTAGGCAATTATAATTTTATCTTTATACTAAATTATGTTTTCCATATCTGCATCTAAATAATTAATTCATTAAGGAATGTCAGCATTCATTGGTGGTTTGTTGGGTTAATTTATCACACATGATGCTTGCTGAAGTTTAATTGGCTGTTTTACCTTAAGCCAGTTATGGTTCATCAAGCTGACTCATAAAAATGGATGATTTTATTTCTTGGTTACTAGCTATCTTGGGCAAACAGTTATTCTGTTATAGTTATTCTTGTTGTTTATTGTGACATTACTATCTGTAAAGATCTTTTAATATAGCATGCAATGTTTTAATACCCATATTAATATTGGTTTTCTTATTTTTGTAGACAGTTAAAGAAGTATTTTTCCTTTAGAAACCCAGTTCATTTTCAGAAAAAGTTTAATCTGTTACTGGCTTTTGCAGGCATTGCTCAACAACAGGAGAGTGCCCACATTCAATAATGCAGACCAAAATATTTAATCAAGGTCAGAACTACAACTATAAACAAGTTTAGTATTTGTTGGTTATGTAGGTATGCAATATAGAAGCTGCTGTTGATCACACATCATTTTGCTTGGCTCCATTGAGATACCTGAATCTCAAATATCATGGCAGCCATTACTATATTCCCCAATTAGTGGTAGAGTACGACACAGACAAATTGGCATTTTATATATACTCAGACTTTGCAACACAAGCAACATAGTCACCTGAATGTGATAGAAACATCTGCAATTAAAACCCTGAACCTGCTTCATGGACACATCTTGGAACATTTACACGGGTTTGCCATTGCCTTCTCCGGGCGGTGTTTTAATAAGACAGTTGACCCCAGTCATTATCAATACTCTTCAGAGAATGTCTAACTGGTGTCAGTGGTTACATAATCAGAACTTCTGATCTGCAGCAGCTGCTCACTCAACCATCTACCAAACTATTCCAATTGCACCATGTAAACCTGACTGGCGGGGGTGGGATGAAGAGTGTTGCTAAACAGGTGCTACACCTTGCCAAAGGGTCTAAAGCTGTCTTGCAAATTAGCAGAGGGAAGGAGAACCTTACACCTCCTTTGCTAGGGACCTGCCATCCAATTAATAATGTTTCAGGTAGGTAATGATGTTCTAGTATAGCTCAGTGTTCGGATAGACAAGCTTATAATAATTCTGATTAGTTTGGGAAACCCAGCATTATAGGTTTCCAGAATAACCTGTACAATAGTTTATTAGTTAATATAATCTTTTAATAGTTTACTAAAGGCTTCTCAACCACAGCCTAACTTAGACAACCCAATCCACTCATAATTGTGAGTTATAATCCCACTCTTAGCTTCAAGAACAACGAGTCCCTTCCTGAGGTTTTTCATGTCGATGCATTTACAATATGTATGAACAAAACAGATTTCAAGCTTTGGAGAAGACAAGGAACAATTGGAGAAGGAAGGTTAATACTGAATTATTTGCAGATTTAAAGTTAAAAAGAAGCAATTGTGTTCTGAACAACACACTCACAATGCTGAAGGAACTCGGGAGGACAGGCAGCATTTATGAAAATGGATAAAGTTGATGTTTTGGGCCAAAACCCTTCATCAGTACTGGAAAGATGCCAGAATGAAAAGGTGGCGGGAGAGGAAGTAGGAACATCTAGAAGGGGATCATAAAGCCAGGTGGGTGGAGGAAGGGTGATGAAGTAAGTATCTGGGAGATGATAGGTGGAAAAGGCAAAGTATTTGAGAAGAAGGAATTTGATGGGAGACGAAAGTGGACAATGGCAGAAAGGGGAGGATGAGAGGCACCAGGGGGAGATGATAGGCATGTAAGAAGAACAGAATAGAATCCAGAGTATGGAAAAGAAGAAGAGAGAAGGGGAGGGAAAATTACTGGAAGGAGAAACTTAGACGCTGGGTCTGTACCCGTTGGAATTTAGAAGGATGAGGAGGAAATCTCATTGAAGCCTTTTGAATGTTAAAAGGCCTAGACTGAATAGATGTAGAAAGAATGATTCCCATGGTGGAGGAATCTAGGACAAGAGGGCAAGCCTCAGGAGAGTCCATTTAAAACAGAAATGCAGAGAAATTTCTTTAGCCAGAGGGTGGTGAATTTGTGTAACTTATTACCACAGGCAGCTATGGAGATTGGGTCATTGGGTATGTTTAAGACAGAGCTTGACAGCTTCTTGATTGTACACAGCATCAAAGGTTACAGGGAGAAGGTTGGGGAGTGTGGCTGAGGAGGGGAAAGAAGGATCAGCCATGACTGAATGGCGGAGCGGACTTGATAGGCCAATGGCCTAATTCTGCTACTAAGTCTTATGATCTTATGGTCTAAATTGACATTTATGCCATCAGGTTGGAGTCTTCTCAAACAGAATATGAGGTTTTGCTTCTCCACCCTGAGAGTGGCTTCATCGTGGCAACAGGGGAGGTCATGGGGAAGTCATGCTAGAATGGGAATGAGGATAGGAATTAAAATGGTTAACCAGTGGAAGTTCTGCTTTTGGCAGATGAAGCAGAGGTGCTTGACAAAGTGGTCCTCTAATCTATGTTGTGTCTCACCAATGTAGAGGAGGCTACATTAGAAGTACTGTATACAATAGATGACCCAAACATATTCACCAGTGAAGTGTTGCCTTACCTGAAAGGACTGTTTCGAGCCCTAAATGAAGGTGAGGGCTACTTGTAGGGAAGAGTGCCAGGAGGCAGATTAGTGAGGAGGGACAAAAGGACAAGGGAATCATGGAAGGAGTGACCTCTGCAGAGAGAGGAATTGAGGGAGCAAAAGATTTGTTTGGTGGTACGGTTGAAGATTGCAGAAGTTGCACAGAATGATGCATTGGATTCTGAAGCTCATGGGATCATGAGTGAGGACCAGAGGAACACCATCCCTGTTAAATTGACAGGAGGATTGGATGAGCGTGGATGTTCAGGAAATGGAGGAGATGTGGCTGAGGACAGATCAATGGTGGAAGAAGGGAAACCCTTTTATCTGAGGAAGGAATACATTTCTCATGTCCTTGAAAGAAAGACTCATCCTGGGAACAGATGAGGTGGAGACAAAGAAATAGAGAAAAGGGAGTGGCATTTTTACTGGAGACAGGATGGGAAGAGGTATAGTCCAGATAGCTGTGGAAATTGCTAGGTATACAAAAGATATTGGAAGACAGTTTGTCTCCAGAGATGAAGTCACAGAGACTGAGAGAGAGGAGAGAAGAATCAAACATGGACCAAGTGAATTTAAGGGCAGAATAGAAGTTGGAGGCAAAGCGGATAAAATGGATGAGCTCAGCATGAGTGCATGAACCAGCACCAATGCAGTTGTCAGTGTAACACAGAAACAGGTGTGGAATAATACCAGGGAAGGATTGGAACATGGACTGCTCCACATAGCCATCAAAAACTCATGTATAGGTAGGGCCCATGTGGGTCCCCATGGCGACACCTTGAACTTGGAGAAAGTGTGAGGAGCCAAAAGAGAAATTATTGAGGGTGAGGACCAGTTCCACAGCCAAAGGAGGATGTATGTATTTGTATCAACCATTGGTGTCCATTTTCAATCCACAAAAGGGAGTTCCTATTAGTATTGCTTTCTTCTGTTCATTGTTGAGTATTACTGTATTTGGTTGGTTGGCCAGTACCTGCTTATCAGTCTGCATTGGATGCCCACAGGATCTTAGCCCTGTCATTCTCCACAATCTTCTCAGGTGTTTCCCATTTGGACTTGAGAGTGTTCAATCCATACTCTGCCCAGATGTCCCTGTATGCAATTCCTGCAATTTGGTTGTGCTGTTCAGTGTATGCTGTCCCTGCCTGCATCTTGCAAACTGCTACAATGTGCTGAATGTTTCAGCGGATGTCTTGCACAGTCTGCATCTTGGGTCTTGTCTGGTGTGATGGGCCCCTGCTTCTGATGCTCTTGTGCTCAGCGCCTGTTCTGGTGCAGCCATGAGCAGCACCTCTGTACTGTCCCTCAACCCTGCCATTTCCAGCCATTGGTAGGAATTTCTTATGTTAGCCACCTCTGATAATCTAGCAATGGTAAATCCCATGCAGTAGCTTGTCCTCCCAAGGCCTCTGGTCCTCTGGCTCTGCTTCATCCACTTCCATTTCCACGTCCCCTGCCTGCTGTCTCAGGAATTTTCATAGCAGTTTGTCATTAGGGGCAATCTTCCTGACATATTCATGGATGTTTCACATTTCTGCCTGGACTGTAGCCAAGTCCCTCCTTTATTCTGTCTGGTGTTCAGTAGCTCAACGTTGGTCTTTGAATGGATTGTTAGTAGCTTTTGGGTCTTGATGTCAGCAGCTTCCAGTTCATACCTTGGCCGGCACACCATTGTGGCTGGCTACCTGAGGACTGGTAGGGTGAATTTGTTGATGACTCTGATCTCAGTCTTCCCATTCAGCTGGCTTTTTAGGATCTGTGTCACTCTTTGGAGGTACTTGGATGTTGCAGCCTTCCTTGTGTCCTCATCGTGGCTTTCATGTGCCTGCAGGAACCCCTGGTATTTTCAGCTGTCCTGTACAACCGGTATGTGGCCTTTAGGTAACTGAATTCCTTCAGTCTTAATGTGTTTGCCCCTTTTCTCTACCATCCGGCTGTGCTGTTCCAGTCCAAATGACATCCTGATGTCTCTGCTGTGCACCCTTCTCAGCTGGATTAGTGAGTCAATGTCTCTTTCATTTCTGGCATACAGCTTGATGTCATCCATGTATAGGAGTTGGCTGATGGTCTGAACATGTACCCATGTCCACTCTTTGAGATGATCTAGCTGAGGGTGTTCAAGCCAATGCAGAACAGAAATGGAGATAGTGCATCTCTCTGTTATATTCCACGTTGAATGGTCACTTGTGCTATTGGCTTTGAGTTAACTTCTAGCATTGATCTACAATGGTCCATTGAGTTTTTGATGAAGGTCCTCAGTGTCTTGTTGAACTTGTCCAGAGTCAGGCATTCCAGGATCCATGTACAGGGCATTGAGTCATATGCTTTTGGGTAATTGATCCTTAGTAATTGGTTAATTGTGCTTAGATTGGTTTGCCTGGTTTTGGTGTCTCAAATGACTGCTTTGTCTACCAGTAGTTGGCGCTTGAAGTCTTTGGTTCCATCATCAACCACTGGCCCCCTCTGAAAGCGGCTCAAGAATTTACACACACGTTCCTTGGTGGCTATGATGCCTGATAGAAGCTTCCATGTTGTTGACAGGCAAGTTATAGACTGGTAGTTTGATGGTGCTGCTCCTTTATAAAATATTTCCCTGCTCCTGTGTTTTTCTTTTGCTTAATTTCTGGAGTTGCAAAACATAACAGGGAACTGTTTGGGTCTGTTACCAGGAAAGAATCAGAGAGCTTTAAAACCTTCTGGATGGTGGATAGAACTGGACACCAATGGTGAAAATGAGGTGATCAAGGAATTCAAAGCTGTTGAGGAGATCAGGAGCATGTGAAATGTCTGTGGGAAAGGACCGAAACAAGGGTGATAAAATGGAGTTAAGGTAAGAGGATGCAAGGTCAGTGGGGCAGGAGCAGGGAGAAACAGTAGCCCTATCCAGAAGTTCGGTTTTTGGATCTGGGGCAGGAGGTAGAAATAAGCAATGTGAGGTAAAGGAACTACTGTACGAGGCTGGTGGCAGTGGGTGGGGTATTTCCATTGTTGATGAGGTTGGTCATGGTTTTTCTGGCAATATCCTGATGATCCTGAGTGGGATCCTTTCAAGGACCAATTGAAAGGGGGTGCCTAAGAGTTGTCACCTGGCTTTAGCAAGGCAGAATTCAGTTTGCCACACTACAACAGCATTCCCTTTGTCTGCAGGTTTGATGGTGATGTTAGGATTGGTGCAGAAAGGGTGGATGGCAGTGAATTCAGAGGAGGTAGGGTTTGGGGAAGTGATGCACCATCAATAACCCTTAGAGACGGGAGGCAAAAGATAGGCTTTTATTAGGAGCAAACGTGACCACGGCATCTCAGAGACTGAGGGAGGAGCAGTGCCTCCAATCACCTTTATGCAGGGGTCTGTGGGAGGAGCCATAGGAGCAGTCAGCGGGGGGGGGGGGGGGTGTCCAGACATGTATACACATAGTTTACTATAGGAAAAGAGGAGTGTCTCATTGGCAATTAGGGATAAACAAATCAGAGGTGAGTGTCCAAGAAGAAGAGGAACGTTGGAGATGAGAGAAGCTTCTGAAGCTGGTTCTGAATTGCCAGTATCTGAATACAAATTATCAAGATGTAACCCTCTTCAAATAGTTTATGATACAACCATGTAAACCCATGCTGACACCCTTTAGTTATGAATATTTGAAAATTGTTCCCTGGCGTGTAACAAGTTGATTCCACAACACATAGACTCACTTTCAAGAGCTCTACAACTCATGTTTTCAATATTATTTCTTTAACTTATTGATTTTGTTTGTATTTGCACAGTTTGTCTTTTTTTGGCCATTGGTTGTTTGTCAGTCTTTGCACGTAGTTTTTCATTGACTCTATTGTATTTGAATGTACTGTATTTTATTTCTATTTGTATGTGAATGCCTGCAATAAAATGAATCTCAATATAAAACATCATGATGACAGACTGTATATGTGCTACTACTAATTTGAACTTTGTACTTTGGACTTGGTCAAAATTAGGATCGGGGTCAGTTTTAATGTCACCAGCATACGTCGTAACATTTGTTAACTTTATTGCAGCAGTACAATGATAAACAAATACAGAGAAAAAATTGAATTACAGTAAGTATATATCTGTCAATTAAATAGATATGTTAAAATACATAGTGCAAAATAAAACAGAAGTATAAAAGTAATGAGATAGTGTTCATGGATTCAATGTCCATTTAGAAATCAGATGGCAGAGATGTTCCTGAATCGCTGAGTGTGTGCCTTCAGGCTTGAGTACCTTTTTCCCAATGGTAACAATGATGGTGTACTGAATAGTGCTGTAATCTCAAAACTAAGGATCTGGGTTTGATCCTGACCTTCGGCACTTTAATGATTTCACATTCTCAGCGTAAATGTGGCTGGTCCGATAACTTCCCATTTCATAAACATGTATTGCTGGATGAGTAGCTATTGTAAATTTCCCCTTTTGTGCAGGTAAGCTGCAAAAGTGGATTTAGTGGACATGTGAAAGTCAATCTGTTGTAAGACTTCCCGGAAACAAGGCGATGGAGGAACGGGATTCAGATTGATCTGTTGATTGCTGATATGGACACATTCTGCTGTAGTAAGCAAGAATGCTAACAAAAACAGCCAGAGATTGGACCAAGAGCAATAATATTTTGCGCACTAAGTGGGATATGGGATGAGAAAAGTGGATTTGGTATAAAGCTTGAGCCATACTGCTATTAAAGTACAGAGCAGGCTTGAAGGTTCACTTGCCCTACTCCTTCTCCGATTTATGATGTTCTTTGGTTCGGACTGCCACTTAAATATACAACACCTACACAGTTCCCCAGGGCTTCTTACCTGAAACTCACCATTGAAACAAAGCTACAAAGAGCTGGATGATTCCTGGGTTTGGATAGAAGTCAATTAAGAATGCAAACAAATGCTCAGATTTCCAGCTGCCTGTTATCTTCCCTTTGGGAAAAGGAAGAAAATTTAAATAAAAGCACCTTTTCAAAAAATGTGAGTTTTCCAGTCAATTAACTCTCATCAGTAAATCCTATTTTCATTTCAAATTCCTAGCACACACAGTGTTTTGCTTCTGTTTAGATTTGATTAGATTCAACTTTATTGTCATTGTGCCGAGTACAGATACAAAGCCAAATGAAATGCAGTTAGCACCTGACAAGAATAGTGTTATTTACAAAATAACTGTGAATAAAAAGTAAGTGTTACAGCACACAAATATAAAAGTACTGAGACAGTACAATATGGGTGCAGTACTGTTTAGTGCTGTGATGTGAGGTTCAGCAGGATCACAGCCTCAGGGAAGAAGCTCTTCCTGTGCCTGCTGGTGCAGAAGTGGGGGTTCTTCGAGCACCTAACGGATAGGAGGAGAGTTAAAAAGTCCATGGTTAGGGTGAGATGCATCCTTTTTCTTTCTTTTCAAATCTTTTTATTATAGTATTCAAAAATAACACAAGTACATCAAAGTAACAACACTTACAATGCCTCAAGGAAAAAAAATTATCTTAAAGGTTGAAAATTTTACGAATAAAAAATCCCTACTGAGCAAAAAAGTGGGGGACAAACCCATTAGGGGTACAACCCTGGAGCCATGCATCATACAGAAAGCTTCTAAAAATAAACATCAAACTGCCAGCAAGTGAGAAAAGTATATAAAAAAAAATTACAATTAGATCATGGAGAAGATCTATCAAATAACTCAAATGATAATAGCGAGCAAATGAGCCCCATCTTTTCTCAAAATGAAATAAAGGTTCAAATGTTCAACTTCTAATTTTCTCCAAACTAAGACAGCATCACTTGAGAGAACCATTGTGACAAAGTAGGATCTGATATATCCTTCCACTTCAACATAATGACCCTCTTAGCTATCAATGTAACAAATGCAATAATAGGGTCTCCTTTTTGCAGCTATCACAGGAGACAAGACAAGGTTGTCCATTGAGTCCTTTGTTATTTAATTTAATATTAGAACCCCTTGCTATTGCTTTTTGTGAAGCCAAAAATATTCATGGGATTTTTGTGAATGAGACCATGCACAAGATCTCTCTTTACGCTGATGATTTTTTGGTTTATATATCTAAGCCTTACGAATCTATTCCTGCTTTGCTAAAATTATTTAACAAATTTGGAGATTTTTCTGGATGTAAAATAAATTTTAGTAAAAGTGAATTGCTTCCTTTAAATGAATCTGTTTCTATATATGATAATATTCCCTTTAAAGTTATGGATTCTTTTAGATGTTTAGGAGTTATAATTACTAAATAAATATAAGGATCTTTATAAAGCCAATTTTGTTCCCTTAGTGGACTTTATGAAGTATTTATTTAGTAGATGGAGTCCACTTGCATTTTTACTTGGTCGTATTCATATAGTTAAAATGATGATTTTACCAACATTTTTATATTTATTTCAGAATATTCCTTTTTTTTTGACTAAGAAGTTTATTGATCTGATTGTTTCTATTATTCTATCTTTTATTTGGAATAATAAAAGACCGAGAATTAGTAAATGTCATTTACAACAGTTGAAAAAAAGATGGAGGTCTTGCTTTGCCTAATCTAAGAATGTATTACTGGGTTGTTATTTAGTGATTCAAGTTCTTTTGGATATATTGGGTTGATAGGAATGACCGGCCAGTTTGGGTAGACCTGGAACTGAGAGCTGTGAAACAGTTTTATTTAACCCCGTTATTGGGAGTTGCTTTACCTATTCAATTAGCTAAAGTTGCTAATTTAAACCTATATCCCGTGATTAAGCACTCTTTACAAGTTTGGCTCCAGTTCCGCAGTTTTTTTAATTCTAAAAAATTTAAACTTTGTAGTTTAATTTATCATAATTACTTTTTTGAACTTTCTTTGAGTGATCCAATTTTTTTTAACTTTTGGAAAAATAAAGGTATTAACTCTTCTTTGGATTTATTTAAAGAATGCAGATTGATATAACCATATAACAATTACAGCACGGAAACAGACCATCTTGGTCCTTCTAGTCCGTGCCGAATGCTTACTCTCACCTAATCCCACTGACCCGTACTCAGCCCATAACCTTCCATTCCTTTCTTGCCCATATACCTATCCAATTTTGTTTTAAATGACAATACCGACCCTGCCTCTACCACTTCTACTGGAAGCTCGTTCCACACAGATACCACTCCCTGAGTTGAGAAATTCCCCCTCGTGTTACCCATAAACTTTTGCCCCCTAACTCTCAACTCATGTTCTCTTTTTTGAATCTCCCCTACTCTCAATGGAAAAAGCATATCCACGTCAACTCTATCTAACCCCCTCATAATTTGAAATACCTCTATCAAGTCCCCCCTCAACCTTCTATGCTCCAAAGAATAAGACCTAACTTGTTCAATCTTTTCCTGTAACTTAGGTGCTGAAACCCAGATAACATTCTAGTAAATCTCCTCTGTAGTCTCTCTATTTTGTTGACATCTTTCCTATAATTCGGTGACCAGAATTGTACACAATACTCCAAATTTGGCCGTACCAATGCCTTGTACAATTTTAACATTACATCCCAACTCCTATACTCAATGCTCTGATTTATAAAGGCCAACATACCAAAAGCTTTCTTCACCACCCCATCCACATGAGATTCCACCTTCAGGGAACGATGCACCATTATTCCTAGATCGCTCTGTTCTACTGCATTCTTCAATGCCCTACCATTTACCATGTATGTCCTATTTGGATTATTCCTACCAAAATTCCTACCTTACACTTATCAGCATTAAACTCCATCTGCCATAGCTTAGCCAACTCTTCTAACTGGCCTAAACCTCTCTGCAAACTTTGAAAACTTACTTTATTATCCTCAACGCCATCTACCTTAGTATCATCTGCATACTTACTAATCCAAATTACACCCCATCATCCAGATCATTAAAAAATATGACAGACAACATTGGACCCAGTACAGATCCCTGAGGCACACCACTAGTCACTGGCCTCCAACCTGACAAACAGTTATCCATCACTACTCTCTGGCATCTCCCATCCAGCCACTGTTGAATCCATTTTACTACTTCAATATTAATACCTAACAATTGAACCTTCCTAACTAACCTTCCGTGTGGAACCTTGTCAAAGGCCTTACTGAAGTCCATATAGACAACATCCACTGCTTTACCCTCGTCAACTTTCCTTGTAGTCTCTTCAGAAAATTCAATAAGATTTGTCAAACGTGACCTTCAATGCACAAATCCATGTTGACTGTCCCTAATCAGACCCTGTCTATTCAGATAATTATATATACTATCTCTAAGAATACTTTCCATCAATTTAACCACCACTGATGTCAAACTGACAGGCCTATAATTGCTAGGTTTACTCTTAGAACCCTTTTTAAACAATGGAGCAATATGAGCAATATGCCAATCCTCTGGTACCATCCCCGTTTCTAATGATATTTGAAATACTGCTATTTCTAGACTAACCTCCTTCAAGGTCCTAAGGAATATCCTGACAGGATCTGGATATTTATCCACTTTTATATTTCTTAAAAGCACCAGTACTTCCTCCTCTTTAATCGTCATAGTTTCTATAACTTCCCTACTTGTTTCCCTTACCTTACACAATTCAATATGCTCCTCCTTAGTGAATACCGAAGAAAGTAAATTGTTCAAGATCTCCTCCATCTCTTTCGGCTCCACATATAACTGTCCACTCTGATTCTCTAAGGGGCCAATTTTATCCCTCACTATCCTTTTGCTATTAATATAAGTGTAGAAACCTCTCTGATTTATTTTCACCTTACTTGCCAAAGCAATCTCGTATCTTCTTTTAGCCTTTCTAATTTCTTTCTTAAGATTCTTCTTACATTTTTTACATTTCTCGAGCACCTTATTTACTCCATGCTGCCTATATTTATTGTAGATACCTCTCTTTTTCCTAACCAAGTTTCCAATATCCCTTGAAAACCATGGCTCTCTCAAACTTTTAAACTTTCCTTTCAACCTAACAGGAACATAAAGATTCTATACCTTCAAAATTTCACCTTTAAATGACCGCCATTTCTCTATTACATCCTTCCCATAAAATAAATTGTCCCAATCCACTCCTTCTAAGTCCTTTCGCATCTCCTCAAAGTTAGCCTTTCTCCAATCAAAAATCTCAACCCTGGGTCCAGTCCTATCCTTCTCCATAATTATATTGAAACTAATGGCATTGTGATCACTGGACCCGAAGTGCTCCCCAACGCATACCTCTGTCACCTGACCTATTTTATTCCCTAACAGGAGATTCAACACTGCCCCTTCTCTAGTTGGTTCCTCTATGTATTGCTGCAGAAAACTGTCCTGCACACATTTTACAAACTCCAAGCCATCCATCCCTTTTACAATATGGGTTCCCAGTCTATGAGTGGAAAATTAACATGTCCCACAATCACCACCCTGTGCTTACTACAAATATCTGCTATCTCCTTGCAAATATGCTCCTCCAATTTTCACTCCCCATTAGGTGGTCTATAATACACCCCTATAAGTGTTACAACACCTTTCCCATTCCTCAATTCCACCCAAATAGTCTTCCTAGGCAAGCCCTCTAATCTTTCCTGCCAGAGCACCGCTGTAATATTTTCTCTGACAAGCAACACAACACCTCCCCCTCTTGTCCCTCCGAATCTGCCACACGTGAAGTAATGAAATCCAGGAATATTTAGTTGCCAATCACACCCCTCCTGCAACCATGTTTCACTTATAGCTACACCATCGTATTTCCAGGTATCAATCCATGCTCTAAGCTCATCCATCTTTCTTACAATGCTCCTAGCATTTAAAATAAATGCATTTAAGAAGTTCTACAGCTCTTTCTCTCCGTTTATCTCTAACAGTGCAAAGAGCTTTACTGTCTTCTTTTTCTTCCTTCTCCCATACATCTATTCCTACACTCTGGTTCCCCTCCCCCCCGCCCCCCCATATCTAGTTTAAAGCCACTGGAGCCTCTCTAGTAAACCTACCTACAAGAATATTTGTCCCCTTCCAGTTCAGATGTAAACTGTTCTGCCGGAACAGGCCCCACCTTCCCTGGAAAACTGCCCAATTATCTATATCTGAAGCCCTCCCTCCTGCACCATGTCTTCAGCCACATGTTGATTTGCAATATCTTACTATTTCTAAACTCACCTGCACGTGGCACTGGTAGCAATCCTGAGATTGCTATCCTGGAGGTCCTGTCCTTTAACTTGGCACCTAGCTCCCTAAGCTCACCTTTCAGAACCTCCTCACTCTTCCTACCCACGTCATTGGTCTCTACGTGGACCACGTCATCTGGCTGCTCACCCTCCCTCTTGATAATACTGAGAACTCGATCCAAGTTATTGTGGACCCTGGCACCAGGGAGGCAACAGACCATCCGGGATTCTCGATCTCTTCCACAGAACTTCCTATCTGTCCCCCTAATTATCAAATCCCCTATCACTACTGCTCTTCTATTTTCCCTCCTTCCCTTCTGAGCTGAGGGTCCAGTCTCGGTGCCAGAGACGCAACCACTGCAACTTGTCCCTGGTAGGTCTTCCCCACCAACAGTATCCAAAACAGTAAACTTATTGTTGATGGGAACGGCCACAGGGGTGCTCTGCTCCTCCTGTCTATTCCCCTTCCCTCTCCTGACAGTTACCCAATTGTCAAGACAATCTTTTGATGTCTTTTGAACAATTAGTCGATAAATACTCTCTCTCACATTCACACTTTTTACAATACCTTCACATTAGATATTTTTTACAGAAATATTTAAGTAATTTTCCTTACATATTGGAGGCAGACCTGTTAGATACTATTATGAGTACGAACCCTTCGATGAAAGGTTCTATTGGAAGAATTTATTATTACAATGGGATAAGCGTCCTTTGTTTAAGATTAAACAGGATGGGGAAAAGGAACTCAATTTGACTTTTATATGGGAGGATTGGGCATTGATTCTGAAGCTGGTTAGCTCTTCTTCGATCTGTGCCAGTCATTCACTGATTCAATTTAAAATTGTACATCGTTAACATTTGACGAAGGAGAGGCTCCCTAAAATATTTCCCAATGTTGATAGTTATTGTGATAGATATAAAACTGAGATAGCTACATTGGCACATATGTTCTGGTCATGTTCTATACTGGAACAGTTCTGGAAAGCAGTCCTTCTAAAGCACTCAGAATTAACCTACAACCTAATAAATTGACTGCACTTTTCGGAGTAATTCCTCAGAACATCCATGGTATTTCTGTGTGAGATGCATCCTTGATAAAGCTTTTTGCCCTACCCAGGGAGCATTTATGGTAGATGTTCTCAATGGTGGGCAATAGGGTGCCGATAATCCGCTGGGCAGTTTTCACCACCCGCTGGAGTGCTTTGCGGTCTGATACGGGACAATTGCCATACCACACTGAGATGCAGTTGGTGAGTATGCTCTCAGTATTACAGCCGTAAAAGTCTGTCAGTATCCTGGGAAAGAGGTGAGCTTTCTTGATGCTCTGCAGGAAATAAAGCCTTTTTGATCAGGATGGAAGAGTTCAGGGACAAGGTGAGATCCTTGGAAATGTGGACACCAAGGAATCTGAAGCTTGATACACGCTCCACTACTGTTCCATTGATGTAGATGAGAACATGAGTGTGGCTCCTAGCATGCCTGATGTCCACAATGATCTTCTTGGTCTTCTGGGTGTTAAGAACCAGGTTGTCAGCACACTGTGTGGCCAGGTGCTGGACCTCATTCCTGTAAGCCGTCATGTTATCCCCTCTGATCAGACCTGCCACTGTGGTGTCACCTGTGAACTTGATTATTGGGTTAGAACCATGTACAGGAATGAAGACATAAATGAAAAGTGAGTACAGAAGAGGTCTCAGCACACAGCTTTGAGGCATGCCGTTGTTCAGGGTGAGAGTGGAGGAGGAGAGGTAGTTGAACTTAACAGATTAGTTAGAAAGTCCAAGGTTCAATTGCAGAGAGATGAGCTGATACCAAGCTGGCGAAGTTTGGCGATCAGCTTGGAGGGGATCACAGTATTGAATGCTGAACTAAAGTCAATGTACAGCATTCTGACGCAAGAGTTGGGGCTGTCCAGGTGGGTCAGGGCAGACTGAAGTACCATGGAGATAGTGTCCTCTGTTGACCTGTTGGTGCAATAAGCAATTAGATGGGCGTCCAGGGTAGTGGGCAGACAGGATTTCAGATGTGATAGAACCAGTCTCTCAAAGCACTTTGCAATGATGGGGGTGAGAGCAACTGGGTGGAAGTCATTCAGGCCCATGACAGTGGAATGCTTTGGCACTGGCATGATGATGATGATCTTGAAGCTTATGGAGACAACTGCCTTGGCCAGGGACAGATTGAAAATGTCCGTGAAGACCCTGGCCAACTGCCCTGCACAGACTCTGAGCACACAGCCAGGTATTCCATCCGGACCAACTGCCTTTCGTACATCTACCCTGCTCAGGGTGGCGCAAACATCGGAGGTGAGAATCTGGTTTCTGCATGTTGATAATATAGTCGTAAGTTTGGTTTTGGTGGCATCATTGCTGTTTGGACCTTGGGTTTGGATCAGGATCAGTGACAAGCTTTCAAGTCCAATTTATTGTCACGTGCACAGGTACAATGAAAAACTTACTTGCAGCGCCATTACAGGCCCAGTATCATACAAGACAGGAAAATCTGCAATGCTGTGGAAAGCATAAACTGTTGACGTTTCGGGTCGAGACTCTTGTTCAGAAGGGCATTGGCCCAAAATGTCGACTATTTACTCTTTTCCATAGATGCTGCCTGGCCTGCTGAGTTCCTCTGGTATTTTGTTGGTATTGCATAGTATCATACAAGCTGAATTTATGACAAGAAAAGTAAATCATTCTCTAATTTTACAAGAAAGAGTTTAATAAGAATAGAACAAAAAAAGTTCAAAGTAGTGCAAAGTGGTCTAAGTAGTTATAATATTGCTTTCTTGCAGTGATTAGGATTTTGCTGGTTGGTTCAAGCAGCAAATGGTTGAAGGGAAGTAGCTGTGCTTGAACCTGGTGATGTGGGACTTCATGTTTCTCTACCTCCAGCCTGTTGGTAGCTGTGAGAAGTTGGCATAGCCTAGATGGTGTAAAACTGTTGAAGACTCTTGCCCTGAAATGTCGACGATTTATTCCCATTCATAGATGCTCCCTGACCTGCTGAGCTCCTCCAGCGCTATGCATGTTGCTCTAGATTTCCAGCATCTGAGTACTTCTTGCATCTATGGTGAGAATCTTTGCATGCTGCCTTTTTAAGGCTTTGGCTCCAGTGGATACTATTATGGAGAAATCCGCTGGTGCTTAGCTGCGTATGGGAAGCATCTACCATAGGCATTGAGGACAAGAATGAAGAAGGAAACAGCTCAGGATTGACACAGTAAATGGCACAGGGATACGGCTAATAGAGCTTTCGCTTTACAGCTCCAACTATTTGTATTCAGTCCTCAGTTGTAATGGTGTCTCTGTGCATAACTTGCATGCATTGCCGGCAGCTGACTGTGTTTCCTCTAGGTGCAGCTAGAGAATCTAACCAAGTGCACTAAATGTTTTGGGCACTAAATTGGAAATGGGATGAGAAAAGTGGGTTTGAACCATACTCTTATTAAAGGACAATATGAGTAGGTTAGCAGGGTAATTGACTGTGACGATTTGTCCCTAGTTTGTTAGTGAGTGGTCAAAGCAGAGAGGGATGGATTGGATGTGGCTGACTATTCCCCGGAGAGGAGGTTAAGATAAGAACTGATGGAAGTATATAAAAAAGTTAGGGGAACAGATGTAATTGTTGGGGTAGACTGCAGGAAATATTCACTCATATTAGAAGCAGTTAAAATTGGAAGGCAGCAATTTAGATTAAGAGATCTAGAGGAGATCTGAGAGGAACCCTTTTCAATCTGAGAGTGGTGGTAACTGGAATATACTACCTAAGAGAGTGGATGAAGCAAATTCACTGCAGCATTTAAGAAACAGTATTGTAGAGGTTAGCACAATGCTTTACAGTTCCAGTGGCCCAGGTTCAATTCCCTCTGCTGTCTGTAGGAAGTTTGTATATTCACCTCATGACTGTATGGGTTTCCTCTGCATGCTCTGGTTTCCTCTCTCAGTCCAAACACATGCCTGTTCGTAGGTTATTGCAGGGGTCAACAACCTGTTTTTGCACCGCGGAGTGGTTTAATATTGACAATATTCTTGCAGGCCAGCCGACGGGGGGTGGTGTGGGTGTATTAATCACGACCGGAATATAGGTGATAAGTCAGCTATAAGTCACTTATAAGCCAATAGCATCATAACATTTTATGTAATGTTTGGATATTAAACACACAGCACATATTTTCCTCGTATGAACATATAAAATCATTGCAACACACCAGTGAGAAGACAAGGTAAGAGCCAGAGGTCCCCATACTGGGGCCGTGGCGGTCGCTGTCGAGAGAGAGCGAGTGACTGACTAAGCGAGGATTGCGACAGGGCTTTGGTTTGTAGGTAGGTAGGATCTATCAGCCGACAAAAGTTTGGCTCAAGGGATGACTTTCAGTAGATCACGGTGAGGTAGTTGCTCTGCTACTTACGAAACCCTGATCCTGAATTAGGTTGTCTGCCAATATTTTAGCACCGGGTTCCCCACAAACATTCGGTGTGCTAAACAGGTTCAGAGGTGGCACCTATTTGTCCACGCTCCAGGCCAGTATCAACAGCACTTCTCGCCTCTGTGCGAGGTGGTTGGTTACCCAAAACCAACCAGTGATCCCTGGCACGAGGGTATCACTGCGTTTAGGCGACTGATGACCACGCGTGCATTCAAGTTCAACAGTGGGCGTATCAGGGGATAAGGAAAGGAGCAGCTGACTCATATCGTATCGTATCATGTTGTTTCCTCACGGCCTGGTAGCACATGCTTTGCGGCCCAGTACCGTCCCACAGCCCAGTAGTTGGGGACCACTGGGTTAATGGGTCATTGTAAATTGTCCTTAATTTAGGGTAGGGATAAATCAGGGGATGTTGGGCGGCATGATTTGAGAGGTCGGAAGGGCCTACTCCACACTGTATCTCAATAAAAATAAATAAATAAAATATCTAGACAAGCATTTGAGGCATCCTGGTAAAAGTGTGATTAATGGATGCTCCTTGAGTTGGCATAGATAAGGTGGGCTGAATGACTTGTTCCCATGCTGTATGTCTCTATAACTCTCAAATTTTCCTTTGCTTCTGCATCTCCCCATTGTGCATAAATGCATGAAGTAGATTATAAGGGATGTGGCTGAGAATGACAACTAGATCAGCTTTACTTGTGATGACACCAGTCAGAATAAGTAATTCACTTTGGTTTGCATCTTTGACTGCTTCATAAAGTATGTACATATAGCTATCCATTAAACCACAGATCAGCTAGGAAAATTATTTCTATTTCATCAATATTTAACTGATTTGGAACTACAATAATAGATTTATGTGAGCAGCATTGATTGCCAGGGAGCTGCCAAAATGGTCTTATACGACTGCAGCCAAAGCTCTTCATAGACATTATTTCTCAGGGCATAAGTCAGCTTGCAATGTCTCCTCACTTTAAGCATAACTGTTGACACTGCAATACACTCAAGCAATGAATCTTAAGAGCAGGTTAAGTAGGACCATGCTACAGCATAACGTTTCCTCTAATTCTTTTTTACAGTTGTGTAGACCAACCATTGTCCAAAGTTCAATGTAAATTTATTATTAAAGTATGTATATGTCATCATATATAACCCTGAGATTCATTTCCTTACAAGCATACTCAGTAAATTCAATAACCATAACAGAATTGGGCAGACAATCGGCGAGCAAAAGACACAAAATGGTACGGCACTTTAAATGCTTTTTTTTAGTAATATGCGTACTATGAATACTTAGAATGAAAACTAAAAAATCACAAACTTTTGATGTTATTTGTTAATTGAAGGGTATAATGAAATACAGTACACTAAAGAAAATCTTTCATGTTGTGTAAACTTATTTCCATCTGTCTTTATTAAAGATCAATTTTTTATGAACACTATCCAGATTTAGAAATTAAAATTAAAAAATAGCATTGTAAATGTAAGTGTAATATACTCACATAGATTCAACCTTCTGCTTGACCTTACTTTCCTTAAGATGTAACTTGTATTTTCCAGTGCAGCTTATGACTTCTGCATTTTATTATCAAGTAGTAGTTGTATACTGAAAGATACACAGTTGATGAATAGTAAAAATATTTATGATAATTATACAACATTTTACTGGTACAACACTAAAGCACAGTTGTTTCATATTTTGTATTCATTTGTCTTCTGACAATAGCTCGCATCTAATTCTGCTTGCAAGCTAGGGTCCAAGTTTAAGTACTACATATGTTTATGTTTATGGATGAACACATTGTCAGCAGGGAATGTGACACTTACATAATATAGTGTCCAAGACAAACAAAATTGCAAATACACAGAAAACTGAAAAAGAATGCTTCTCTTATAGGTGAACACTTTTAAAAAATCTATTTATTTCAAAGTCATCTTTCAAGGTATTTAATTATTGCATAACTGTTGTCAAGTGCCTTATATAATAGAAGATAGTTTTTATTCATTCTGAGAACAAGGAAATGTTTGTTATGCATGTATCTATGACTAAATGTGATGTTATTAAGCATCCAATGTCTAGCACAATCTCATAAAATATATTGCTTTGTATCACTTTCTTCTATCACTCATCCATGGTAATTGACGTCAAGTTGTACTTTTAGTTGCTCATTGATGACTAGAAGGGCAGATGGGAATCAACGAAGGGAACTGATGATTAGTTGTCTATGATTTAGTGTTGTACCAGTAAGATATTGCACTTGCATTCCCTGGTGCTGTTAACTAACTGAAGTATATACACCCTAGAAGATCTTATTTGACAGAATGATTGTCTGATGCTAGTAAGTACCCTATTTCCTTGCACCATAACTTCCTTTACTTTTCATTTTCCTTTTCCTGCTCTTTCATCTCCTCTGATCAATGTCCACTGCCCTTGATCATCCAACAATTCATTCCTCACTGTAGATTTATGATGTTTGGTATTCTGTATAACATGTTCATCTCGGAAACCCTGACAGGCAAGGACAGCTTGTGATCGTTCCAAGTATTTTAAAATGCATCATGAGCGTGCGATTGTAATGTGCGGCTGTAGCACTGTTCTAAGTTTTGACGGTGTGCAGCCAAGTTGTAACTGAGTTGCTCCTGTAGACATAGCCTTTGTTGCCATGTAGCTAGAAATTTCCATTACATAATGTTAATATAATCTTGAAATCTATGTTAAAATAATTGTACAATTGATGCACCATCAATAACTCTCGGAGACAGGAAGTGAACGACAGGCTTTTATTAGCAGCAAAAAGGGAGCACGACATCTCAGAGACTGAGGGAGGAGCAGTGCCCCAATTGCCTTTATACCGGGGTCTGTGGGAGGAGCCACAGGAGCAATCAGCAAATGGGGCGTGTCCAGACAGGTATACATAATTTACCACAACAATACCCTGTTACAGATGTGTTAATGAATATAATCCATAAATTTTCTTAATAATAAACATAACACAACCTTTACATTGAAACATTTTAGAGCTTCCACATACTTAAATTGCCGGTGTTTCAAGTTACAATGCTGCTACAAATTGCAACAATAAACATAGAATGGAAGTCCGAAGCTCATTGTTATTAAACCATCGGCCTGCTGAACGCCGAAGCTGTCTAGACAAAATATTTTACTTTTGCCATTGTGCCTGTCAGTTGTTTTGACTACCTGACATTGTTTACTTGAGTTGTGAGTTGAGGCTTGTATTTGTCTGATGTGAAAAATTCTATATTCTGAATTTTTTTGGAAAAGTAATCTTTCATAATCTGATAAGAATTTATAATAAAAAATGATGCATACATCAGGATGCTCTTTATCAATTACAACTCTGTATTTAACACCATCATTCCTTCAGAACTAAAAAGTAACCTAGGCCTCAATGCCCACTTGTGCAATTGGATCCAGGATTTCCTCATTTGCAGACCCCAGTCAGTTCAGATTGACAAATACATCTCCTCCAGAATCTCCATCAGCACAGGAGTACCAGAGGGATGTGTACTTAGCCCCCTGCTCTACTTGCTTTACTCCAATGACTGTGTGGTACAACTCCAAAACCAGAAACAAGTTTGCTGATGACACCACCGTTGTGGGCTGTAACAAAGGGGGTGATGAATCAGTATACAGGAGGGAGATTGAAAACTTAGCTGAGTGGTGTAATAACAACAACCTTTCACTCAATGCCACTAAGAAAAAGGAACTGATTATAGATTTCAAGAATGAGAAAGCAGAGGTCCATGAGCCAGCAATCATCAGATGATCAGTGGTGGAGAGGTTCAGTAACTTTAAATTCCTGGGTGTCGTTATTTCAGAGAACCTGTCCTGGACCCATCTTATAATATTATTATGAAGAAAGCACAACAGTGGCTCTGCTTCCTCAGGAATCTGCAGAGGTTTGGAATGTAATCAAAGTCCTTGGCAAACTTCTATAGTTGTGTGGTGGAAAGTATGCTGACTGGATGCATTGCAGCCTGGTGTGGAAACACCAATGCCTTTTAGTGGAAAATCCAACAAAAGGTAGTGGATTCTGCCCTGTACATCATGACTAACATCTACATGAAACATTAAAGATCCTCACCACCCAGGCCATGCTCTTTTCTCTCTGCTGCCATCAGATAGAAGGTACTGGTGCCTCAGAAATCGTACTACCAAGTTCAAAAATAGTTACTACCCCTCAACCATCAGGCTTTTTAACAAAAGGGGATAATTACACTCATTTAAGGACTCTGTTATATTGTTATTTCATGCTCGTTATTTATTGCTTTTTATTTATATCTGCATATGCACAGTTTGTTTACAGTCCGCAGTTCCTGATGTTCACATTTTTCAGTTACTGTTCTATAGACTCAGAAGCATAGAAACATAGAAAATAGGTGCAGGAGTAGGCCATTCGGCCCTTCGAGCCTGCACCGCCATTCAGTATGATCATGGCTAATCATCCAACTCAGAACTCTGTACCTGCTTTCTCTCCATGCCCCCTGATCCCTTTAGCCATAAGGGCCATATCTGACTTTTGCTAAGTACTAAGATTTGCTAAATATGCTTGCAGAAAAAGAAATCTCAGGGCTGTATGAGGTGACATGTATGTACTCTGATAATAAATTTTACTTTGAACTTTGTTAGAACAAGGTAGAAATTTGTTTCTATAAAACTGTTTGCATGACTGTGGTTACTTTATTAAAATCACATTTTTAACAATTTATCTTGTTAAAATTTTCAAATAGTGATTTTATTTGTAGTAGTATTCTCAAAAATAAATATAATTATTAGTATTTACAGACTCAACTTTCCTTTTTACTTATCCCTAGTTAGTTAGAAAACCAAACATAATTCCTATTCTTCAATATTATAGTTAACTTCAGTTTCAGTTCCTGGCAGTATATCTACAAGTTTAAAGTCAAATTCAAAAATTATATATAAACAGTTTAGCTCCTTTCATGACATTTCTCCAATATCACAACTTTTATACAAAGTATGTGCTTTTGCAAATTCAGTATATATTTATGCAGCATTTTATATAAAAAAGCAATATTTGGGGAAAGTTATCATTCAAAGACAGGATAGTAAGTCCCTAAATAAATGTTAACAGCATCTTAAGGAGAGTAAAGAGATTTACTTCAGTGGTTCGTGTAAAATAATGGCATAAGAATGTTTTTTTTTGAGATGGTCCAGCTGTGCCTGTCATATTAAAGGCCTTACTCCAAAATCATACAACACACTTGCTGCTGTTCATTGCAAAGAGATTGGTGACCTTGTGGCCTTTGCAGTAAATGAATTATAGCAAGTCAACATTTTGTTGCTGGAATTCAAAATTTCCCCAAACTGCTTCACACTCATCAAAGATAAAACAAATAAATCTGTCATGAAGCCAATGTATAAAATGTTAAAATCTTTAAAACAAACACACATAAACATGTACAGTGTAAGATCCACACAGCCAGAGATTAACTGAAAAGTCATGAGGAAATAATGGCATCCAATTAAACATTATCCATTATATGAGAAGGGAGGAGATGGAAAGGGAGGAAACATCTAATGAGATAAAATTATAATCTACAAAAAAAATTTAAATTTAATTGCAGTTGGTACAATTGTTTTGTTACAATGTTTGGAATATAGGTCTTACATCCACAGTAAAGAAGTACTTTAAGAGATTGATTATGAAACATCTTTCTGCCTGAGAAGAAATCCAATTTTCCTACTGGAGCAACATGTTCACAGCACTCCATTCAGCCCTGGAAATTCTGGACAGCAAAGATGCATACATCAGGATGCTCTTTATATTTCACAACTGGGCATTCAATATCATGCTCCCCTCAAAACTAATCAATAAGCTTCAAGACCTTGGTCTCAGTAATTCCTTGTGCAATTGGATCCTCAATTTCTCCATCTGTAGACCCCAGTCAGTTTAGATTGGCAGCAGCATCTTCTCCATTAACTCCATCACCACAGGTGCTTTACACTTATGACCGAGGGGATAAGTGCAGCTCCATTGTCATATTCAAGTTTGCTGACAAAACCACCGATGAAGGTGAATAAAATGTGGTGATGATTCAGCATCTAGAAGGAAGATTGAAAATCTGCCGAGTGGTGCTGCAGAAACAACCTCTTACTCAATGTCAGCAAGATCAAGGAGCAGTTTGATGACTTCAGGAAGAGGAAACCAGAAATCAGCCTGTGCTCAACAGGGGTTCAAAGGTGGATGGGGTCAGCATCTTTAAATTCCTAGGTGTTATCATTTCAGGGGACATGTCCTGGGCCCAGCATCTAAGTGCAATTATGTTAAAATGCATGGCAGCAGCTCTGCTTAGAAGTTTGCCAAAGGTCTGGCACTGTAACACATTGACCAACATTTATAGATGTTTAGTGAAGACTATATTGACTGGCTGCATCACAGCCTGGTATAGAAACACCGATGCACTTGAATGGAAAATCCTACAAAAAATAGTGAATAAGGCCTCTTCCATCACAAGTAAAGCCCTCCCCACGATTGAGTACATCGACATAAAGCATTGTTGCAGGAAAGCAACAGCCATCATCAGGGACTCCTACCATCCAGGTCAAGCTCTCATCTCACTGTTGCCATCAGGAAGAAGATACAGGAACCTCAGAACCCACACCACCAGCTTCAGGAATAGTTATTATGTCTCAACCATATGGCTCTTGAACCAAAGAGAATAACTTCAGAACCAATGGATTCACTTTCATGTTCTCAATATTTATTGTTTATTTATTAATTATTAATTTATTTTTGCATTTGCGCAGTTTGTTGTCCTTTGTACATTGGCTGAACACCCAAGTTGGTGTGGTCATTCATTGATCCTATTATGGTTATTATTCTATTGTGGATTTATTGAGTATGCCTGCAAAAAATGAACTTCAAGGTTGTAAATGGTGACATACATGTACTTTAATAAATTTTACTTTGAACTCTGAAATTTGCGGTTGCTGTTTCAAAGGTGGGGATGTAATTTACTAAAGAAGGATGTTATATTCAGTAACTCTGATTAAACTTTGAGTTTTGAGACAAATCCCAAGTCCCAATCTAATTGCACTGGCTAAGCTGGACATTGGGAACATGGATAAGATAATACAGAAAACAAAGCTGATGAAATAAACAAAAGCTGCTGCTTGTTATGCTATTAACGATGATTGATTACAAAGTTTGGACTGATTTTTTTCCTCCGGGCAGGACATTCTTCTTAAAGCACATTGAAGAAAACTGCCCTTTTCAAAATTGGAACTGAGGAAGTTAAATCATATGGGAGAAAATAAGGCAAAGAGGGATGTAGTAAATAGGAATTAATTCCCTTCGAATAATGTTCATTTAAATTTGCAGGGCAAAGGAGCTGCTTTGTATGGTGGATCTCTTGAATTGACTCTTCCAGGTTATTGCACTGGCTTCATCACTGTGATTTAAAGTTGAAATACATACAAGTATAAAAGATTAAGGATTTGAAAACAACCACAGAAGAGGAAATGGGTGTCTGGACAAATCAGCCATGTGTCTCTTTGAAATATTTCTATGAGCTCAGCCTTTTGATCCTATTTGCACACATCTGCCCATTTCAACAAGTAATTGTGTTGCATTGCAAAATTTCTGATCCCCTCCCAGAAGACAGAGAAATAAACAAAACCAGAAATCACTGGGATGTCATGAGCCCCAGTTAGTGATTTTCTATGACAACATTGCATGCTCAAGAAACGTGTTAGTCCAAAAATATAATGACGTATATAGTTTACCTTGTATTAGTGAGAAGGGTTTTATCAGAGCAAGTTATTCCCTTTCACTATTTGACTTCTTAACTGGATATTCTTTTTGCCGTGCCTGCAGTGTCTGAACAACACCTGTATGATTTCCATTGGACAAAAACTATGCATTATTTTGTTGTCTATGTGTCATGGTTATGCACTAAGAAAATATTTTAACATGTGTTTAACGTCTTATAGTCTTTATTTCCAAAATTACTTTCAACCACAGTTTTAATACTTCAGTCTTGGACCACTCTATCACCTTAATAGTGTGATGGTATGAGAATATTCATCATTTTTTTGCATTTTCTACACAAAATAATAATTTCTATAAATTTGTTGAATGCAATGGGAAAACCGAAAGCCACTTACAATCTAATGGGTAGATTAATTTGAGTGATCTAATTTAAATCATCTTTATTTGTAGCTTCACAACAAAAAGCATTGAGGAGTTTTTTGGATTTATCAGAATCACACTTACTTCTACCAGCAAATACTTAAAGAAGTTACCATAAGTTACAAAATTAATTAGTACAAAAAATGAAAAATAAGGTAATGCTTATGGACAATTCAGAAATCTGATAGCAGAGTGGAATGAGCTACTTGAAAAATGCTCCTGTATCTTTTCTCCAATGGTAAAAAAGAGGACATATATCAGATGGTGTTGATACTTATTGATAGATATTTCTTTCTTGAAGCTTCAACTTGAAGTTGTCTTTGATAGTGGAGATTGTGGTGGTATGACGTGTAAGAACATGACTGGAGAAAGTTCTGAGCATGCGTAGGGATGAAAGCAAGATCGAGAAACATAGTATTGTAAAAACGTTGTGGTTATTGTTAAATAAAAATGCTGTTTCTTCCAGAATATGTTTCTTTATTAGTAACCTATGGTACATATGAATATAAAGAACACAACATGGTTTCAGAAGTCGGTCTGCAAGAATAAAATGTTTCCTAACATGGGAGAATCGAAGATACTTTTCTGAAAAAAAGGTTTGAACTCTTTTGGTGTGGCTAACAGTTTTACAAATGGAAGGTTTGCACCTCCATCGACATTTCAATTGTTTGGGAACGTAGCTGAGAACTGGAGAAAATTTAAGCAATGTTTTGAATTGTATTTATTGGCGATTGATGCGGATAGAAAACTGGAAAAAAACGAAAGCTGCGCTTTACTACACATAATAGCTGACAACACAATTGAGGTAT
Organism: Hypanus sabinus; assembly: GCF_030144855.1. NCBI lineage: Eukaryota > Metazoa > Chordata > Chondrichthyes > Myliobatiformes > Dasyatidae > Hypanus > Hypanus sabinus. Next base: position 126,446,068 of record NC_082710.1, on the reverse strand, counting down.
ATAATCAGTTTATTTTGAAAATGATGATAATTTAAAGTTAAAATTGACAATTGGCAAATTTGAAGCATATTGTATACCGAAGCGTATATGAGTGGCATAGATTTCTTGCATGTATGCAGAGAGCTGGTGAACCTATTGATCAATATGTTCCTGAGTTGAGACACCGGAGTAAAGCATGCGAGTTTGGAGAACTGACAGACTCTTTCATTAAAGACAGAATTGTTTGTGGAAATCTGGATAATGGTCTGAGAGAAAGACTGTTAAGAGAACAAGACTTAGACTTGGACAAAGCTTAAATACTCTGCAAAGCCTCGGAAACCATGACGTCACAGGCTAAAGAACTTTTCATTGACAGTTGCAATGCAGACGCTGTGAGGAAGCATGAACATATTAGAAAAAATAATAAAATGACAACAAAACCGACAGAGAGCAAGATGTCACCTGAGTGATAAAAGTTATGTGATTGCTTTGGGCGACAGCATGGGCTAAAACAGTGTCCAACATATGGGAAAATATGCAATGACTGCAGTAAGAGTAATCATTTTTCACGCTGTTGCAGAAGTAGAAAGAAAATAAAACAAGTCAATGCAGTGCCTGAAAATGAACTTAAGGAGTTTTATATAGATGTGCTTTGTGAAAACAAAGTAAGAATGACTGGACTATTCCATTGCAAGTGAACGAAAACAATATTCTGTTTAAACTTGATACTGGAGCACAAGTAAATGTTCTTACAGAATCTGAGTATAATGCATTAAAGTCAAGACAAATATAAATGTGACTGGGTATTCAAGTGCAGACATTCCAGTTAAAGAATCATATGTGGCAAAGGTATCACACAAAAATATTGTGCACATGCTTTCATTTATGGTGGTGCCAAAGGATGTACAGCAAATACTGGGTTTATCTGCCTGTGAGATACTAAATTTGGTGAAAAGAGTATTAGTCCTGGACAGTGACACACAGTCAGAATACAGTTACTTGATGAAAGAGTATGTGGACTTGTTCAAAAGGCTTGGTTGTCTTCCAGGGGAGCACACGATTAAAATTGACAACACACTGCCACCTGTAGTACGTCCATATAGAAAAGTGCCATTTGCATTATGTCATCAACTGAAAACAGAGCGTAACAGAATGGAATGGCTAGGAGTCATAAAAAAAAATTCATGAACCCACTGAATGGATCAATTTGCTTGTCATTGTTGAGAAGAAAAATGGAAAACTGTAGATTTGCTTAGATCCAAGAGACTTGAATCGAGCCATTAAAAGAGAGCATTTCAAATTGCCCACTCATGAAGAAATTATGCCACAGTTTGCTAATGCAAAGTACTTTAGTACGTTAGATGCATCCTCTGGATTCTGGCAACTTAAAATAGATGAACCGAGTTCAAAATTGTGTACCTTTAACACTCCTTTTGCCAGGTACTGTTTTCTTTGGCTTGCGTTTCGAATTCGATCAGCTCCTGAAGTGTACCATAAGACCATTCACATGCTATATGAGCACATTGAGGGTGCGGATACATCCATGGATATTATTGTTTGGGGATCATCTAAACCAGAGCAGGGTGCTAGACTCACACAAGTCTTTGAGGCAACATTCAAGGCAAACCTGAAGTTGAATAAAGACAAATGTCAGCCAGGAGTGACTGAACATATCTTTGTGGGTGATATCATCAGCAATGAGGGTATGCGTCCTAATCCATTGAAGGTTTCTGCTATTGAGAACATGCCAAAACTGCAATGTAAAAAGGATATTCAAAGGTTCATAGGAATGTTCAACTACATGGGAAAGTTCATACCCAAACTTTCAGAACATCTTGCTCCATTGAGTGAGCCAGTGGATGGATGGCCAGATAATAAGCATCACTGTACCTCAGAAGAACAATAATATTGGAACCACAGATCAGAACTTTCTGTTGTGGATGAGATATTGTACAAAGTTAGCAGTATTGTGATTCCTAAAAGTCTCCAAAAAGAACTGCTTGGGAAAATTCATGGAGGCCTCCTAGGTATTGAAAAATGTAAGAGAAGGGCACGGGAAGTGATGTTTTGGCCCAGAATGAATCAAAAAATTGTATAATTGGCGTCTTCTTGTCAAATATGCCTTAGATAAAAACCTAGCAACCCTAAGGAGCCACTGCTTCCACATCCTAGTCCTCAGAGACCCTATCAGAGGGTAGGCATTGATCTGTTTGTAACTGATAACAAACATTATCTATTAATAGCAGATTACTACTCCTTGTATCCTGAAGTGTGTGGTCTGAGCAGAACAACTGCAGAGAATATAATTACATGCATGAAATCAGTTTTTTTTCCAGACATGGTGTACCTGATGAAGTTTTCACAGACAATGGTCCACAGTTCCATAGTGAATGCATGAGACATTTTGCTCGTGAATGGGGCTTTGTTCATACAACATCTAGTCCATTTTTCCCTCCGACCAATGGATTAGTTGAGAAGTCAGTAGGAGTTATCAAGAAACTGATGCACAAGGCAAAAGATGTGAAGGCGATTTTTATAAAGCTTTGTTAGCCTGTCACAGTACTCCACTTGAATGTGAATTTTCACCTACTCAGCTTTTGATGGGACACCGTTTGACATCCAATCTGCCAATAGATGAGAGCCTTCTGAGAACAGAGGGAGGTGAACAAGTGAAATGATAGAAAGACAAACACAAATCAAAGCAGAAAACATACTTTGACAGATGTTCTCATCCTTTACCTGAACTGCACCAAGGAGATGAAGTAAGGATACAAGGCAAAATGAGCACATGTACTCTGAAAGTTACAGTACTTGAAGAAGTACAACCCAGATCACACATGGTCCAAACAGAAGAGGGAGCAGTGTTAAGAAGAAATTTCAATGACCTCAAGAAAGAGCCAACTTCAGAGTTTCGGTTAACTGATGCAGACCAGACAAAACATGGAAATAACAACAAAACACAAGAGCTGTGTGAGCCACTTAGAAGGTCTACTTGTGTTCATAAACCCCCAGAGAGACTGATAGAGACATGATAAATTATGCATTTGCTCTGGTCAATGTTGCTAATTGTTTTTCTTTTTAAGGAAAGGAAAATGTGGTGATATGATGTGTAAGAATGTGATTGGAGAGAGTTCTGAGCATGCGCAGGGATGATAGAAAGATCGTGAATCATGGTATTGTAAAAATGTTGTGGTGGTTGTTAAAAAAAAGTTCTATTTCTTCCAGAATATGGTTCCTTATTAGTAACCCACAGTCCGTATGAAGATAAAGAACACAACAGGGATGGTTATGCCTTTGATGCAACTTGCTGAAACTAGAAATCTTTCTAGCAACTTCTGATCCTATGCATTTGAAACTCCATACTGTACACTGATGCTTTCCACTGTACTGTACATCTGTATAAAATTGCAAGAGTCTTTGGTAACATACCAGATTTCTTCAAACTCTGAATGAAGTAGAACTGCTGCTGTGCCTTGTCTGTGATTGCATCATTGTGCTTGTTCTGGGCTTAGGATAAATCCTCTGTGACGTGATGTCCAGGGATTTGATTCTGCTCACCCTTTCCCAACTCTGACTCCTCAGTGAGGACTGGTGTGTGTTGACTCGACTTCCCATTCCTGAATTTAGATGTTTCATAAATGGATCTGTAGACAGCATCATTAATCGGCTCTTTTACTATTCTACGTATTTCAGAAATCAGAATGTGGATGGATCCCAAGAAAAGTCCAGAACTGCCATTCGTGAGCTTGTTACTTTTGGTACAGATTTCACAAATTTAAACAACTAAAGCTGCAGTACTTTTTATTTTAGTTGAACAGTCTGAAGTTTCCAGGTACAAATTTAGAATTTCTTTATAGATTCAATGCATTGAGTGACCAGCAATCCTTGAATGTTATCTGATGTTCAAAGAGCTATGGAAATTACTCCTGTGAACATCCTGGTGATACTCATTCAGGCCAGTATTATTTCTGCTCTGAGCGTTACTGTGAACTGAAGGAATTGAAAAGCACCAAGATGAGCTGGGATGGTGAGAAATGAAGATAGTCTTTGCATCACTATGACAACTGTGTAACAAAATGTGATAACAGTTATACAATCAGGTGAAATGGAGCATAGTTAATGCACAATTGCCTCTCTTTTCTCCACAAGAAATAAGGGTAATATAATCATTTTTTTTATTATTGCAGTGTCTTCACAATTCAAATGATGACAATGATGCCAACTATATATATTAAAGATTTGTCTGAACATTTTTTTAGAGTAATTAGAGGATCAATTCGCTGAATCTATCTGAAAAAAAGATATGAACTTTGGTGCACGAGCCCTACATTGGTAGATAGTTGTGAATCACATTTAAATTCATTGCCTACATCATTTGGGTTTTGTGGAGAAAGATGAATTTAATTATTTCAATTTTCAGCGGCATGGTAGCATAGTGGTTAGCAGAATGCTTTATAGTACTAGCGACTCCGGTTCAATTCCCGCAGCTGTCTGTAAGGAGTCTGTGCATTCACCCTATGTCAGCTGGGTTTTCAGTTTCCTCCCATAGTCCAAAGATGTACCAGTTGGTAGGTTAATTGGTCATTCTAAATTTTCCCATGATTAGGCTAGGGTTAAGCCAGGTAATGCTAGGCAGCGTGGCTCAAAGGGTGTAAAGGCCTATTCCATGCTGTAGCTCAATAAATAAATAAAATAAATACGCAGATGTTAAAGAGCCATAGCTCTAATTTTAAAGTGAAACAATATTTAAACCAAAGGTTTCTCATCTCAAGGTCTGGGATCCTTCAATATCTGATCCTTGTAGTTCTATTTGCAATAAACAGAAGTTTATTGTTTTTTTCTCCTGCAATACATTGGGCCTGGACAGTTAAAAAAGGCTGGGCATGGTATTATGGCTCCAATCATCTGTAAGTCACAAGTAGAAAACAGAGATTTGTTAGTGTCCAGAAACTGAGTCATTTATTAATTAATAGGAAAATGTTAGACACTTTTGCCTGGGATCTGAAGGATGGAAGCTGAAAAGAAATTCTGACTGATACTCCAGAAAAAAAAAGTCTATCATTTCAAACATGGATGTACAATGTGACAAACTAACTCAGTGCCTGATCATGTCTTTGACAGGCGGTGAAGATGCACTATCATGATACAGAGAAAATTGAAATATGAGTCCCTTTCATCGCACCTGGAGCACTCTCTCCAGAGGACAACGTGCTTCACTGTGCATCGTTCAATGTGCTGGCCAAGCTGAGTGAAGTAATTGCAGAAGGTGAAAACAGAAACAGAGAAAGATTTCACATTGTAAACAATGTGGCCACATTAAAGCATCCAGCTCTTTTGAGCACCAAGGTACAAACCCAAAGACTACATGCATGGAGGTCAGTGACCAGTGATGTACCTCAGGGATCTGTTCTAGGACCCTTACTCTTCGTGATTTTTATAAATGACTTGGATGAGGAAGTGGAGGGATGGGTTAGTAAATTTGCTGATGACACAAAGGTTGGAGGTGTTGTGGATAGTGTGGAGGGCTGTCAGAGGTTACAGCGAGACATCAATAGGATGCAAAACTGGGCTGAGAAGTGGCAGGTGGAGTTCAACCCAGATAAGTGTGAAGTGGTTCATTCTGGTAGGTCAAATACGATGGCAGAATATAGTATTAATGTTAAGGCTCTTGGCAGTGTGAAGGGTCAGATGGATCTTGGGGTCCGAGTCCATAGGACACTCAAAGCAGCTGCACAGGTTGACTCTGTGGTTAAGAAGGCATACGGTGTAATGGCCTTCATTAATCGTGGAATTGAATTTAGGAGCTGAGAGGTAATGTTGCAGCTATATAGGACCCTGGTCAGACCCCACTTGGAGTACTGTGCTCAGTTCTGGTTGCCTCACTACAGGAAGGATGAGGAAGCCATAAAACGGGTGCAAAGGAGATTTACAGGATGTTGCCTGGATTGGGGAGCATGCCTTATGAGAATAGGTTGTGTGAACTCCGCCTTTTCTCCTTGGAGCAACGGAGGATGAGAGGTGACCTGATAGAGATGTATAAGATATATAGAGATGTATAAGATGATGAGAGGCATTCATCGTGTGGATAGTCAGAGGCTTTTCCCAGGGCTGAAATGGTTGCCTCAAGAGGACACAGATTTAAGGTGCTTGGGAGTAGGTACTGAGGAGATGTCAGGGGTATGTTTTTTACTCAGAGATTAGTGAGTGCGTGGAATGGGCTGCTGGCAATGATGGTGGAGGGGAATACAACAGGGTCTTTTAAGAGACTTTTGGATAGGTACATGGAGCTTAGAAAAATAGAGGGCTTTGGGTAATTTCTTAGGCAGGGACATGTTCGGCACAACTTTATGGCCCAAAGGGCCTGTATTGTGCTGTAGGTTTTCTGTGTTCTCTATTTCTATGTTGAAGCTTCAAGGGGTTGCCTGTCAGCCTGATGCACACTTATTGCTCAACAACACTGCGGCTTTGTAAGACCTTTTCATTCATCCACTGCTCTTTACTTAGCTCTATAATTCACTTGCCATGGAGGTATCATACTCACAACTGATATGATCATTTAAAAATAAAATTTGTGTATTTCTGCTTTGGGGCTCAAGCAATTATTTTTAATCACTCATTTTAGAAAGCCCAACAGAAACATTACTGACAGGTGAACCATCCATTACTTTATTGTCAGCTGAATCTTTGTTTACATGACACAGATTTTGTTTAGTGTGAGGCAATTCAGGAATGACATTTCTGTGAGTAGAGCAAATACAATCATTTCCAGATCACTCAGGAGAGTAGCCAGTTAGTTTGGGTTGTAAGTCACTCTTGTCATTCTGATATGATTTCCATGGACTTGCGCCATTCCCATACAATACTTCTTTCCAGGAGAATATAAGAATCGAGTGTGTGCTGGATAATGAAATTACTCCACCCCTTCCTCACACAACATTATATCTATTTATAACACTAAATCCACTTTCCAGGATTCCCATGTTTTGAAGCTTTCCAACCATAAGATCTGCTACCAACCCTCAGATGTCCTGCTGCCCCATTTGCCAGGTCATGATGGTGACATCCCATCCCTCAATAGAGAAGTTCTGAACACAAATCAATACTTTTAATCCCTTTCCCTACAACACTACAGATATCCAATGGAGAAATTGTCATCTATGCCCTCCATATGTTTGGCCAAAACAAAGATGCAAACATCCTTCTGGACCCATCCATAAGAAAGAAAGTTCTGGAGACATACATTCAAATTGAAAAGAGTGTATTACAACCAAAAAGCTGTATTGTGCCTTGAGTCATCCTAAGCATATCACACTGGATTCCAGACTGGGTAGGTATTAAATATAATTACCATAAACTATAAGACATAGCAGCAGAATTAAGCCATTCAGGTCACAGAGTCTGCTCTGCTATTCACTCATCGCTGATATATTTTCAGCTTTATTTCCATCTTTAATTTCTCTATTTTTCCCTTTTAGTGTTCTTTAGAAGACCCTGACCTGGAGTTACACACTGACTTTGGTTCTTTGCAGATATGGGACACGCTCTCAGGGTTTCACAACTGGCCGTTATCCGACATGCCAAGGGCGTGGCCTAAGAGTTTGGCTCACCTTTGGAGGCCTAAGATCTTGGGACTCTGGACATGGGTAGATCGAAGGTTGGTGTCCCAACAGATCTGTGAGTCATGGGAGATGGAAGATCTATGACAGTGGGCCAGAGACCTGAGATCTTTAGGCACAGAGATTGGAAAAAGCGATGCAACTGACTTTTAACATCATAAATTAGTGAGTTGTTTGTTATGTCTCCCCTCTCACTGTGAAACGGAGACATCTCTTTCTCTCTTATTAGGGAGAGAGAAAACCTGTGGTATGTCAAATATCAGGTGAACTCACAGTCTTTGCAGTACTGCAAATTGGTGTCTTTGCTGTTGCTTTTGCTGCACACTTCAGTGTTCGGTGATGGGTGCTGATGCTTTTTTTTACGCACTGGAGGGGAGCTGGGGGGTACTTTGGGGTACTAACATTTAACTTTCATTCATTCATTCTTTGGGGCACTCCTCTGTTTTTGTGGATTATTGTGCCGGAAAATCATTTGAGGATGTATATTGTTTACATGTCTCTGACATTAATTGTACCTTTGAAACCTGATAGAGGTGTATAAGATGACGAGAGGCATTGATCGTGTAGATAGTCAGAGGCTTTTTCCCAGGGCTGAAATGGCTAACATGAGAGGGCACAGTTTTAAGGTGCTTGGAATTAGGTACAGAAGAGATGTCAGGGGTAAGTTTTTTTTTAATGCAGAGAGTGGTGAGTGTGTGGAATGGGCTGCATTTTAAGAGACTCTTTGATAGGTACATGGAGCTTATGTAAGCTATGAGTAACCCTAGGTCATTTCTAGAGTAATTAGATATTACAAGTAATTACAAGTTCGGCACAGCATTGTGGGCCTGTATTGTACTGTAGGTTTTTTGTGTTTTTGTTTCTATGTTTCTATGTTGTGTTGGATCCAAGTCTCAGGATCAATAATGTATCGTTTCGATATCAGATCAATAAATTAACTACCTTGCCTTCAAACCACATATGCAGATACAAATAGGTAAATCTCACAAAGATTACATCAGTGGTATGCAAACTACTGGAAAGAATTCTTAAAGATAAAATCTATGAGCATTTGGAGAAGTACAGTCTACTCATGGATAGTCAACATGGCTTTGTGATAGGAAAATCATGCCTCACGAGCCTGATTGAGTTTTTTGAAGAGGTAACAAAAGAAATTGATGACAGTATGGCAGCGAATGTGGTCTACATGGACTTTAGCAAAGCATTTGTCAAGGTCCCTCATGAGGGACTCATTCAGAAAGTCATGAGGCATTGGATAAGCGGAACCTTGCTGTTTGGATAAAAAAAATTGGTTTAAAAGAAGAAAGCAGAGGGTAGTTGTGGAAGGAAAGTATTCTGTAGACCCCTCATTTCCTCATCACAAATCGCAGTATACAAGAGTCTGTCAAGAGCTGTAGATTCAGCCAGATCCTTTACAGTTACACACTTCCCACTATCAAGGATATCTTCAAGAGTCACTGCCTCAAGAATGTGGCATCCATATTTAAGGACCCTCACTATATAGGACATGCCCTCTTCTCATTACTTCTATCAGGGAGGCGATACAGCAACCTGCAGACCCACACTGACTGATACAGAAACAGTGTCTTCCCATCTGCTGTGGTGTTCTCTGTATTTTTTCTTCCTTGAATTTCTGCAACATCTTTCATGTTATCGCATTTGTTCTTATCACATGCTTTCTCAATCCTCTTGCAAGCTGTTCAAAGTTTACATAAATGGTTAAGACTTTCCACTGAAGTCTTACAATTTGTGGTAAATAATAGCTAATTTAAAAATGTTAATGCATGGCTTCTTCTGCTTATGTATATATTGCTTAATGGCTGAGATTAGGAAAGTGTAATATATTTTACTTATTAATAATAATCATTAATTTAGCAATATTCATTTCTCACCTTTTTTATAACTACAGCATAGTGTATTGGCCTCTGTTTGTCTCGATAGACCATGGATTTACGCCTTGGAAAGTTTCCAGGGTGCAAGCCTGGGCAACGTTGTATGGAAGAACAGCAGTTGCCCAAGCTGCAAGTCTCCCCTCTCCACGTCACCAATGTTATCCGAGGGAAGGGCACTAGGCTGATACAGCTTGGCACCGGTCTGAGCAATGTGTGGTTAAGTGCCTTGCTCAAGGACACACGCAGCCTCAGCCAAGGCTCGAACTAGTGACCAGCAGATCACTAGATGAACGCTTTAACCACTTGGCCACGCGCCAACACTATAATTACAGTAAAACACTTTCAACTTAACAAAACACATTATGATTGGTAGAAAGATTAGCTAAACCATATTGTTCACATTTCTGAGAAACTCACTATTAAAATACATATTCCATTTAGTCTTCAGTGCATCCTAGGAGCAGACCAAAATCGGGATGCTAAGGGACTGACATAAGTGTCATAGTGGTTACTAAGGAGAAGGTGCTTGGGAAGCTGAAAGGTCTGAAGGTAGATAAGTCATCTGGACCAAATGGACTTCACATCAATTTCTGAAGGATGTAGCTGAAGAGATTGGGAAGCCATTAGTAATCATCTTTCAAGAATGACTAGATTCTGAAATGGTTCTGGAGTGTTGAGTAATTGCAAATGTCACTTCACTCTTTACGAAGGCTGAAGAAACAAAATTTTAACCTACTTTGCCTGACTTCAGTGGTTGGAAAGATGTTGGATGTAAGGTATAATGATGAGATTTTAGGCTACTTGGAGTCACATGATAAATTAGGAAAAAGTCAGCATGAGGCTGCTTAGCAAGACAAGATCCGTGGCATTATAGGAGAGATACCAGCATGGATAGAAGATTGGCTGACTGGAAGGAGACAGAGAGTGGAAGCAAAAGGGACCAATTCTGTTTGTCTGCCATTGAATAGCGTTCCGCAGATGTCTGTATTGGGACTGCTTCACTCACAATATATATATATATCAATGATTTGGATAATGGAATTGATGGCATTGTGGCCAAGTTAGCAGATCACAGTTTCAGTTTTACACGTTTAAATTCAAACACTTTAAAACACATTTATAACTCACAGAGGATTTCTATCTTAAATATTTCCAAATTATAAATCTTTTATAAGACACAAAGTAGAAAACATTTCTCCAGTGCAAGGGATTTTTTAACCTCAAAGGATTTTCAAAACACAGATACAATTCCTATAAACAAATAACACATGACACAGATGCAGATGAACAAATAATCCATTGCAGAAATCGTAATGAGAGGAATGGATTCTATTTTGCCCCATGTTTCTTCTATATTTCTTTTTTTAACGTTCCTTACCTCACTATGGAAGGCACTCACAGTGTGCCAGATGTTGAAGGGTGTGAGGGAAGAGAAGCCAGTGCAGTTACTACTAAAAGGGAGAAGGTGATCAAAAAAGCTGAAAAATCTAAGGGTACATAAGTCACCTGGGTCAGATGAGCTGCACTTTACTGCTCTGAAAGTGCTAATGGTAGAGATTGTGAAGGCACTAGTAATGATCTGGCAAAAAAAAAATAACTTCGGCATGGTGCTGGAGGACTGGAAAATTGCAAATGTCACTCCACTTTTTAAAAAAGGAGGAAGGCAGCAAAAAGAAAATTATAGACCAATCAGCCTGACCTCAGAAGTTGGGACGACGTTGGAGTCAATTAGTAATGATGAGGTTATGGAGTACTTGGTGACACAGGACAAGATAGGAAAAAGTCAGAATGGTCTCCTTAAGTGAAAATCTTGCTTGACTAACCTGTTGGAATTCTTTGAGGAGATTACAATTAGTATAGATAAAGAGGATGCAGTGGATGTTGTATATTTAGATTTTCAGAAGGCCTTTGACAAGGTGCCACACATGAGGCTGCTTACCAAGTTAAGAGCTCATGGTATTACAGGGAAGTTTCTGGCATGGTTAGAGTATTAGCTGATTGGTAGGAGGTGGTGAGTGGAAATAAAAGGACCCTTTTCTGGTTGGCTGCCAGTGACTAGTAGTATTCTGCAGGGCTCAGTTTTGGGACAGTTTCCTTTTATGCTGTATATAAAGATTTAGATGATGGAATAGAAGGCTTTCTTTCCAAGTTTGCAGGTGATACAAAGATTGGTGGAGGGGCAGATAGCTTTGAGGAAACAGGTAGGCTACAGAATGACTTAGACAGATGAGGAGAATGGATTAGAAAGTGGCAAATGAAATATAATGTCAGAAAATGCATGCTCACACATATTGGTAGTAGAAATAAATGTGCAGACTATTTTCTAAATGGGAATAAAATACAAAAACCTGATTTGCAAAGGGATTTGAGAGTCTTTGTGCAGAACACCCTAAGGGTTAACTTGCAGGTAGATTTGGTGGTGAGGAAGGCAAATGCAATGTTGGCATTCATTTCCAGAGGTCTAGAGTACAACAGCAGGAATGTGATTCTAAGGCTTTATAAGGCACTGGTAAGGCCTCACCTTGAGTATTGTGAACAGTTTTGAGCTCTCCATCTAAAAAATGATGTGCTGGCATTGGAGAAGATTCAGAGGAGGTTCACAAGGATGATTCCAGGAATGGAATGGTTATCATACGAGGAATGTTTGATAGCTCTGGGTCTGTACTCACATGAATTTTATAGGACAAGGGCAGATCTCTTTGAAACCTTTCAAAGGTTGAAAGACCGAAGACAGAACATATGTGGAAAGAATGTTTTCCATGATGGCAGAATCTAGGACAAGAGGGCACAGCCTCAGCATAGAGGGGCGTCCATCTAAAACAGAGATGCAGAGAAATTTCTTTAGCCAGAGTGGTGAATTTGTGGAACTTATTACCACTGGCAGCTGTGAAGGCCAGGTTGTTGGGTGTATTTAAGGCAGTGCTTGATTGGTTCTTGATTGGACATGGTATCAAAGGTTATTAGGAGAAGGCTGGGGAGTAGGGCTGAGGAGAGGAAAAAGGATCAGTCATGATGAAATGGCAGAGCAGACTCAATGGGCCAAATGGCCGAATCCTGCTCCTATGTCTTATGGTCTGTGGTCTTAATTAGTCTAGTCTGGTCTCCAGATTTATACCGTTTATCTCTCACTTGCTTGACTTCGCATGCATATAATATTTTCTCAGATATCCTTTTAACATGAATGGTCTAAAAGCATCTTTGGAGGCATATACCTCAATTAATGCTCACAGTTCATAACTGTGCAGTTTAAGAGTCAACTTGTCTGTTTTAAACAGCCCAAATTAGATAACCCATTGTCTTATACTGCTGCTCTATAGACAGTAACTCGTTTAATGTTAAACAGATTACTGCTTTCCATTGACATTTTAAGAACTTAAGACTGATTTCCTTTTATGACTATAAACTAACCAATCTCTTAGTTGGAAGTTTGCTTGCACCTGTTTTTGATTTTACAAGTGATAGATGCTGTGTTTCGAAAGTTGAGATTAGCAACAACCAAGGGGCCTACTGGCCAGGAGTGAATATCTATCACAGCAGGAAACCGCATATTATGTTCATGTGGTCAATCCCAAATTTCCAATTACATATCCATTATTATTATTCATTGAAATTGGATTAGATAGGAAAAATGGCAACTGGTATTATCAGAAAGCATGGATCCACCAAGAGGAGTTTGTAGGAGGAACTGTTTGCATAAAAGTACATAAGCACGTATATACTATTTAATTGTATATAAAAGTTCATAGGCAATACAACAGCACAAACAAAGTACCTCCATTGGTTAGAATCAACCATGGGTGTTGCATCCTAGCTGTCTAAGTATGCATGCCAGGGCAATACAATATGGAGAGCAATCCATTGCCTATGTAGCAAGATCCCTCTCTCCACGCATCTGACTAACCCAAATGAACAGCTGAGATTGATACATGTTGGCAGCATCAGAGAAATTGCCAGTGTTGATCTCAATGTAGGACTCCAACTCTAGAGTTTTCCTTTGGGGTTTACTCCTGAAGCCTTCCTCATGAGTGGATAGAGCCTCAAGCCAGCTGAGGTTTGAGGTCAGTTTTCATTCTTCTAGACAAGCTGCTGTTCATGGATGATGAACCCCATCTGCCTGAAACAAGCAAGAACCCCATGTTTATTTCTTACTAAAAAATGCTTAGGAAACTCAAGTGCCAACTAGACAGATGTTGTTAGCCAGAGCATCACTAATGTAAGCAAATGCACACCCTACTCTCTGTGTAATGAAGTGAACATGAAAGGGAAAGAGGAGATGCACTAGGGTGATGTGATGGGTCAGTGAGGGGGACCTCTCTCCCTCTCCCTTACCCAATCCTCACACCAGTTTCCTTCTTTTCTCCTCACCTGTGCACCAGCTTGTTATGGAATTTCTCACCTTCCTTTGCTTCAGTGGTCCACTATCCTATCAGATTTGTTCTTCTTCCACCCCTTATCACTTCTACCTATCATCTCCTAATATCTAGCATCACCCCCTCCCAAGCTCGCCCACCTTCTCCCTCACCTAGTCTCACTAATCACCTGCCAATCTGTACTCTTTCCAATCCATCACCTTATTATTCTGGAAGTAGCCTCCTTCCTTTCCAGTCCTGATGAAAGGCCCCAGCTCGGAACTGCAACTTTATTCATGTCCATTGATGCTGCTTGACTTGTTGAGTTCTTCCAGCATTTATGTGCAATGTTCACTGATTCAGTGAATTCAGTATTAATGATCAAAGGAATCATTACTCCTTGTCTTTTATCAATATTTATGAATAAATTTCTTTCTCCATTTTTCTATAAAATTAAGTCAAAATATTCCAATATATTAATGGATATGAGAGTCATTGGCAAGGTGTGCAACTAATATCCAAACTTTACCATCCATAATCAGATGGTGAAGAGCCCTCTTGTTGAAATGCAAAGCTCAAATTGTAGTCAGGATTCCATTACATGCTATATTCAGTGAGATTTCCTGTTTTAAAGCAATGGTTCCATTTCTTAGATGAAATACTTTTAAATCAGTGCTTGCCCCATCTCATATGACCTAATTAACTTTTCTGAATCTCTACATCCCAGATCCTCTTCTACTTCCAGCTATTCCCTTTGCTCCTTATTTCCTCCTCCTTTGAGAAAATAGTTAAATAAAACATTATGGTTCATATGATAGGGCATAATTTTAAGTGTTTGGAAAAATGTATTGGGGGGGATTTTAGAGGTAAGTGTTTTTTCACATAGAGAATGGTAGGTGAATAGAAATGCTACCGGGGTGATAGTACAGGCAGATACAGTGTGTTAAGGCTGTTTAACAGACGGTTAGATAGGCACATGTATGATAGAAAATGGAGAGCTATGCGGGCAGGATGAGTTAGATTGATCTTAGTGTAGGTTAAAATGTCAGCATAACTTTGTCCTCCAAAGGGCCTGCACTATGCTGTAACCTTCTATGTTCTATGTTCTTTACAATATTTCTGTTTATCTAGAAAAATTAAATGTTCCCTCCCTCTTTTGGTCCTCTTCTTTAATGTGAGTTATTCTCACAAGAAATCACATGTTACAGTGTAGAAACTTTCAAGCTCTTGACAATCTATAAAATAAGACTTTTGCAGAAATGCCTTCTCCACAGAAAATGTGAGTTTTTTTTAATTACTAAAAATCTTTGCTGTCGAGATTTTCACGGCAAAGGCTTTCTCAAATATCAAAAGTCCAGCATGATTTGCACTTCCAGAGATAGTCTGCTCATCTGATAGCAAACATTTCCCTTTCTGCCAAATCACAAAGTCTGGTCCATATTGACAGATCTATCTTCATAGTCCTTGCAGTAAAAATGCTAATCAGGTTTGTAGCAAAAGTAAATCAGACAAGACTAATCCCTCTGTTTCTAATTTTGTTTTGTCCACGGATATAACATAACCTAGGATTTTATTGTCATTGATCACTTAATGTCAGGCCAAATATTGTCATGTACAGAGCTTTTATCCTTACGAATGAGAGCAGCAAATTGATATGTGAAGTTTAAGATTACAAGGAACAGATTATTTAATGAAAATTACATTAATCTTCAATCTGTTTTTCTCATCAGTGAAGAATCAAGTTAATTATTGTATTTTGCTTTTAGGTCAATGCATTGGACTTTTGAATTCAAAGCAGGTAATTAAGAGACAGCTGTTATTTAATGATGCACGTAGCTAACACATTCTTTCTCACAATGATTTTTGTTTCATAGATTTCTCTGGAGACGTGAGGATAGCTTTAGTTTGTAAATTACTTCTGTCTGGACAGTTGCATTAAAACCCTTTATGTTAAATGATTTATCCCAACCTTGAGTATTGATCTGTTTGCCATTAATCAAAAAATTCCTGAGCATGTTTAACTTAAGTTCAGATGACAATACATGCTGCTTTCAGATGTAAGATGATTGAAATGAATGGCCACTAGAATGCATTTGGGACTTCTGTTACAGTGAAACAGTCTTTCAAAGGAAAGAAAAGTAAAGAAAAGAAAGAAGCAGATGATATTTTTATTGGAAGAAATGTTAATACCATATTAAATTTCTTGTGTCAAATAATTTTCCTTGTACACTAAAGTTAAGTAGATTTATTATCTTGTAACTTCAAACAATCAAAACCAAATATATTGCTAAAACTTACAACATATACATATAACATTTTTCAGTGGTCAGTTGTTAAATTAAATATTGAGTTGTAGTGCAACTATTAAATGAATGGGATTAGATTTGACAGCAAGTGCATTGACAAAGTGTTTATAATCTTCCAGCAGAGAGAAAACTTTGTAATTAACTGTGTTTTACAGGAGCACCATTGAGATTGTCCTGACAAGTTGCATTTCCATTTGGTTTGGGAATAGTCGAGCCTCTGACCAGAAGTCCCTACAAAGGATTGTGAGAACAGTTTACAGGATCACTGGGGTCTCCCTACCATCCATCAGGGACATTTATCAGGAGTGCTCTGTATGCAGGTCCCTTAATATAATTAAGGATCCCATCCGTCCATCCAGCATCCTCCTTAACTTTCTACCATCAGGCAGGAGACTATGATGCATGAAAACCAGAACAGTCAGGATGAAAAAAGCTTCCCCCAGGCCATTAGGCTTCTGAAATCCTGGCTGCATTGTATTTGAAGTATCTGTTCTGTACCTTACAATATTTAATATAACTGCACTTTAGTTTGTTATTTATATGTGATTCATCTGTAGATTTTATCCTTACCTTCATAAGTTATCACATATTATGACTGTTACGTGCTTTGCACCCTGGCTCAAAGAAATGCTGTCTTGTTTCTATATACATTATGTTACGAACCCCGTAACTGGGTCACTTACCAGAAAAGATAGAGAGGTCCGTTGAAGCCTGATGATACGATTTTTAACGGTATTTATTAGTAAAAATACACAAAAATAATATCAATGCAAACATACAGATAATATATGTCATCAATACTAAATCTATAAGTGCGGGTATAATAATAATCAATAAGAAATAAGCTCTATCATTGTCTCGGGGATAATGCATTGTCCGATGGAAATATAAAAGTCACTCGTTCATGCAGGCTGCATCCTTGGGGACTGCTGTGTGGAGAGAGAGAGAGATTTTGAGAAACTTGCCGATTCCTTTTATGATTTTGATCCGTCAGAGTCTCATTGCTGTGGCCATTCACTTGTGGCTTCTCCTTTAGCTAAAGCCGTTCTTCCGTGGTGAGGCCGCCAACCCCAGGCAAGGGAAGGACGCACACGAGCCCCCCACCAGCTGTCGCTATTAAACGCTGTCACGGGATTTCCAGCGTTTCTCCTGGTGCGTCTAAAGGGGTTGTTCCCCAGACCCTCTTTTACCCTTACTCACGGGGTCTCAGATGTCAATCAGGTTGGGATGATACAATCCCTCAACCAGCCCACTCTGGTCATCCCCTGAGGGCTTCAATGAATAGTACAGCATTCAATACACAATTCCGTCTCCAAGAGACAATAGCCATTATCAGGAGTTTTTGTTTCGCTGAGGCCAGGACACATTCCAAACCTTGTGGATTCTCTCTCATTTCCTGGGTCCCAGACCCGAATTAATAGTGATATTGCAATTCTCAAAAAGGAGGGGGCAACTCTGTACCGTTCGGCCCCTCAGAGCTGCTGCATATTCGTAACACCCCCTTCCTTCTAAGATTTTTACCAACAGGTAAAAATTAATTAATACAGAGTCTTACAGGATTTCAGAATCTAACACAATACAAAAGAGTTTTTTTTTCATTACAGAGTAATACAGTTATACATTCAATTCAGCATCTAAACAGTTAGCGATTACATTGTCACTTCCTTTAATATCTTAACATCTTGTACCTTAATAAAATTCTTGAAGCATCAGACTCCAATTTAATAACCACCTATTTTTATTCCTTTCCTTCAGCAAACAAACTAAAGAGTTGCGATCTTAGCTTACGTGTATATTACAAAAGTTCATGCAAATACTAATCTTTGTTTTACTTTCAAACTTAACAGTCAATCTTCCATGGGGGTTGTCTTTATTATTCACATGCTTTGTTGAAATCCCTTAAAACTGGATCCTGTTATTTAAATTGGCATCCCGTCAACCCTCGTCCCTTTTCCAGTTAACTCCCACGTGGTTAACTTGTATACTAGTGTGGGATCAGCTTTTGCATGCTCCTTTCATAGGAGTTATTTTTATCAACAATGTGTTCCAAACTGAATTTCCACACAATTCTTTACTTTTAAGCAAGTTGTTAGCATGAGTTTTCAGTTTAAACTCTGCAAGTGATCTCTCTTTGTTCAAACCTCATTTCAAATTCGGCCTCTTCACAGCACACTCTTGAATAACAATAGCCTGTGGGGCACCTTTACATTCCAAATCAACCTGTAATTGATTCGCAGGCACAGTGTTACCAAGCCATTGTCTCTGTAGCCTGGTTGCTGCTTCTGACATCAATCCAGTCTTTAAATTTTTTTTCATTCAATTTAGGAACTACACTTTTCCCTTTTCCTTCAATAATAAGATTCACATCACCACCTTTTATCTCCTCACTAACATTTAACACACCTTCAATCACAAACAACTGGGAATTCTCACTTCCCACTAGTGCTAAGGTTAACCCTTTCTTCACCGAACCAAGTTCATCTGACCCAAGAGGGCTGCATTCCTTTTTAACTGAATCAGATACCTCAGACTTTTCCTGAGTTTCGTTACTAGGTTCAGTACCACGTGCATCCACATCTTGAACACACTCAAACGGGACTTCTGCCTCTTCCAGGCTTTCAATACCCGTCCCCTTTTCAAATTCTAAGTTCCCCTGATCCTCCCAGTTACGCTCTGGGCAACTCCCTTCTGGAGTAAACTCAACCCTGTGGGATAAAACAACCTCATCTACTAACCCAGCAGACTTCTTTGAGGTAATGGCATCCTTTTCATCTAGGACTGCCCTCATTTCATTATTGGGAAAACCTTTAGAATTTTCAACTTCTTCAAACAGTTCTGCCAAACCAGACAGATCATCCATGTCCAACTCTGGACCTTTTAACAGCCTTATCTGTTTCTCGTCTTTACTCCGTGCCTCTATAAATTTCCTCCTGGCTACGGACAGGTCTACCTCCTCTCCCTTACTCTCTTTCACTTTCCTATTCTCCGTTTTACCACCCTCTAACTCCTCTTAGCACAGGGTTGGTAAAAACATCTCGGCCAAATCGATACTGGCCAGATTTAAACTGGTCTCGTTCTCAGCTGCCTTTCTCGACATGCTGCGAGTAGACACGCAGGCGGGATAGATCTTTGAATCTAGGGGCGGGACCTCAACACTTACAGGCTGGCTCGGCAGCTCCATGGCCAACCAAACATCACCACCAGCTAAATCGTTACCCAGAAGGATGTCTACGTCAGTTCTCAGGAATTCTAATTGCACCCCTATTTCAACTGGTCCAGATACCAGCTCACAATTTATAATGTTCCTATGCAAGAGCACCGCTTCTGTCCCTTTCCCTATGCCTCTCAAAGCCACCTCTCCAGTCTTGCGACCTAAACATAGTACCTTACTGCTAATCAATGACAGCTCAGCTCCCGTGTCTCTCCAGATCCGCACTGGAACTGGTCTGTCTCCCTCTTTCACAGACACGGTTCCTTCTGAAATACATTTCTCAGGTCCCTCTCGTATTCTGTCTACGTGGAGCTTTCTCGTTGATTTACTGATCAACACAGAACATCCTATAGGGACTGCTGCTTTCCATTTTCCTATCTCCTTCCTCGCAGCAAGGCACTTAGATGCAATATGACCCACCGTTCCACAATTAAAACAGGACCTCTCCTGCCGTCTTGCCTTTCCTCCTCCTTAATTTTACCGCTAGCTCCCGGCTGGATCTCTTCCTCAGCTGGCGGGCTTTCTCTACCATTCCCACGGTCTCTCTGGTAACTTTTATTCGAGGAAAACTTTGTCTTGTGTGTTAGGGCATATTCATCTGCGAACCTAGCAAATTCGGAGACGGACTTATTCGGCTTCTCATTCAAATACATCCGGATATCATCCGAAACACACCCTTTAAATTCCTCAATCAGAATTAACTCCCTGAGACGCCAAAAATCTTCATCCACTATTTCTGCTGCACACCAACGATCCAAGAGCTCACCCTTCTCATAGGCAAACTCTTCATACATCTGATTCCACCCTTTCTTTAAATTTCTGAACTTTTGTCTATACGCTTCAGGTACCAAATCATAGGTCCGAAGAATGGCTTCCTTTACTTTCTCATAATTCTCAGATTCCTCCTCCATGGACAACGCCGCATATGCCCGTTGTGCCTTCTCTTTTAACACACTTTGTAACAACACCACCCACTGGGCCACTTCTGACTCACTGCCACCTTTTCAAAATGCAAGAAATAACTATCAACATCCGTCTCCTCAAACGGAGGTACTAACCTAAACTCCCGACTAACATTAAACCGCTCCTCTCGGTCTGACCCTTGAGCTCTTCGCTCTTGCCTTAACTTCTCCATGTCCAAGTCATGTTGCCTCTGTTTCTCCTTCTCTTTTTCGGCCCTTTCCTGCTCTTTTTCAGCTACTTCCAGCTATTTTAACTGAATTTCATGCTCCCTTTGTTTCTCAGCTCTTTCCTGCTCTCTCTTCACCTCTAACTCGTTTAGCTGGAGCTCATGCTCCCGTTGCTTTTTGGCTCTTTCTTTTTCCTTTTCAGCTGCTTCCAGCTGTTTTAACTTAATTTCATGTTCCAACCTTAATTTCTCCAACTCTAACTGAGCCGTCCCACTAGCTGGTGCCTTTTCAGGGATATTTTCCAATATCTCAGCTGAAAACACATTCTTCACAATATAATACTGAGTTATGGCCCTCTGCACCTCCCGCTTTTTCATTGACAACCTCACCTCTGCGAGGTTTAGTCCTTTCGCAATAGTTATCAAGTCCGAATTTGTGGCCGCCTCTAGCGCCTCCAGAGTCGGGTTTTCTATAAATTCATCCACGTCCATCTTTGCTGGTTTCCCGTCTGGTTACCCGTGCAACCAGACCCACGTTTGGACTTAAAAGCTCGACTTACTGGCCCTCCAATTTGGTATCAAATCCTGAGACCACTTTGTTATGAACCCCATAACTGGGTCACTTACCAGCAAAGATAGAGAGGTCCGTTGAAGTCTGATGGTAATATTTTTAACGGTATTTATTAGTAAAAATACACAAAAATTATATCAAAGCAACTATACAGATAATATACGTTGTCAATACTAAATCTAAAAGTACGGATATAATAATAATCAATAAGAAATAAGCTCAATCGTTGTCTAGGAGATAATGTATTGTCCGATGGAAATATAAAAGTCACTCAGTTCATGCAGGCTGCAGCCTTTGGGGACCGCTGTATTTCAATGGTTGGAGAGAGAGAGAGAGATTTTTGGGAGAAAAACTTGCCGGCTTTTCCTTTTATGATTTCAATCCGTCGGGCGTCCCGTTGGGGCAGCCGTTCACTTGTGGCCTTTCCTTTTAGCTATAGCCGTTCTTCCGTGGTGAGGCCGCCAACCCCAGGCAAGGGAAGGACGCACATGAGCCCCCCACTGGCTGTCGCTATTAAACGCTGTCACGGGATTTCTAGTGGTTCTCCTGGTGCGTCTAAAGGGGTTGTTCCGCAGACCCTCTTTTATCCTTACTCACGGGGTCTCAGATGTCAATCAGGTTGGGATGATGTAATCCCTCAACCAGCCCACTCTGGTCGTCCCCTGAGGGCTTCAATGAATAGTACAGCATTCAATACACAATTCCGTCTCCAAGAGACAATAGCCATTATCAGGGGTTTTTGTTTTGCTGAGGCCAGGATACATTCCAAACCTTGTGGATTCTCTCTCATTTCCTGGGTCCCAGACCCGAATTAATAGCGATCTTGCGATTCTCAAAAAGGAGGGGGTGACTCTGTACCGTTCAGCCCCTCAGAGTTGCTGCACGTTCGTAACAATTATATGGATATATACATGTATGTAGTCAAATGTCAATAAACCACTTAATTTCAATTCATCTTAATACCAAATACACCTTTATTAAGTCAACTGCATTACCTGGCAGAATTCAATAGCTTAATTTTGAGGTCATGTGGATGAAAGTTTATATTAATTAATCACTGAAAGGTTATACATTTCAATGTGTTGTGGTTTATTAAATTTTGTAAAATATTGGATGGAAGTCTGAACAGCTTCAAGTGACACTTTAACTCTGTGAGCTCACAGCATGTAAGGTGTCAAGGTGTCTGTGCAAGTTTTTTTTCTTTCCAATATTTTTATTAGTTTCTACATAGAAGAATACAGAGTACAAGAAAGTGTATGTAAAAGGTCAAAAAGATAAAAAAAACTACCAATTACATTGTATCTGTTCATAATAACGATCTCATTACCCCATACTCATTTGTTAATCAATAGTTGTATTGAACAATACTAATTTATTACAAAAAAAAAGAATCTAACCCACAAGTTAAACACTGTAGGATTATTAATGTTTTGCTAATAGCAGCTGGAGTATTCCTTGGCCTCTAGGCACGAATGGCATAAGGATGACTGTTGATGAACACAAGTTGCTTGAATGAAATAAACCATCCTGAGTTAGCGGCAGGAGAACAATGTCCAAGTTTATCTGTCTCTGCATCTCTCTCAATGCTTGAGGATTGAACCGTTAATTTCCTGCAATTCCTGCAACTCCACCTAGACCGAGGAATTGTTATTGATCAGTGTCAAGGACTCAGACCCAGGGTGTCTTCAGAAGTGGCAGTTCAGTTTCCCCAACAACTGCAGCTATCAAGTCTCCTGACAATGGCAGCATCAATGGTTCAAAGTGGTCCAAAGTTTCATTTATTATCAAATGATACAATTCTGATGTTCTTCTCCAGATAACCATGAAACCAAGAAGGAAATGAATGGCAACATGATCATCAACCTCCAATCTCCCTCTCTTGCACAAAAAAAAGAGGAAAGCTCAGGCTTAAGAAAAACACAGAATATATATTTAAAAAACTGTTAGACGAGAAAAAATAGTCCTTAGTCCATAGTTCAAGTCTATATCCTTATCCACATTCAAAACACAGAAAACGCCAATAACAATCTCTGGACACTGTGTTAGGCCACACAGGCTCCCCTCTCCCACAGCACTGTGACCTCACCAGCAATCAAAAGGCAGTCTCTGCTCTCTGTAGCAGAGTGATCGCAAGGCTGTCTCCCCTCTCCATAGCAGAGCAATCCCACCAGTGATCAAAAGGCTGTCTCCCCTCTCCATAGCAGAGCAATCCCACCAGTGATCAAAAGGTCGGAAGGTGCTCACCTTCTGCATTTGCCTCGATATTGCAATCTCACTCGTTGTTTTAATCCGTGAACAAAGGAAGCTTCAATTAGCAAAATGGAGTTGACTGTCAGTTCATGACCCCTGCAGCCTCCTTGCCAAGAGGCTCGCGCCTGCTGCCGATGCCTCCTGAAATCTTCTCAGAGACTGCAAAACACTGGATCACCCAAATAATCTACAAACTGAAAATCACAGGCTCCAACAGTTTAGAACCACACTTAAGATGAAAAACAGATGTAAAAGACAGAGGAGAAGTGAAATAAATAGTTTTTTTTTGTCTACCCATAAGATATCAACAGTAGGAACATTGTAAGCAAGCACCATCTTGACTGACATTAAGTGGACACTAAGAACGATGAGCCCTGAAAACTTTGTAACTTTCTACATAGTCTTGTGTGGTTTATTTGTGCTTTCTAGTTTATTTTAATAAATTAGGCTTAAGTTACTTTGTTGTGTATGTATGCTTATTACCACATCTCCTCAACACACAAATTGGCTTGGGTCTTTTGAGCCTTTACAATTGCTAAGCCTCCAAAAGCCCCAAGTGGGGTCACTTAAACCTGGGAGTGAGTGTTTCTTCTATTTCTACATGACTTCATCTAACACTAAAGTATTAGACTGGAACATACAATTTTTAGCCACTATGTTGGGAAATGACTGGTGGGCCCAAAGCCAACAACTGAATTGCTCTATTTAGATTTATAAATAAAAAAACAGATAACTGCAGTTAAAGTCAAGTTTATCTTAGGGAAGCTAACTTTGTAATCTGGCTAAGTAGAAAACAGTGTTAATTTTTAAACAAGAATATTACCACTTCAGTCCCAATATCAATGTCTAAGAAACTCCTTCTGAAATTTATCTCCAGAGACCTCACCATCATTTTTTACCCCAACTCCAAACACAAGCTACACTGTCATCCCTTTCTCTAACCACAACAGTACTTCCATGACAAGCAATCCTCCTACTTATTTCCCAGCAGCACTTGCCAGTGTCTTCCAACTGGAATAACTGAAATCTCTCTGAGCCTCAGTCTCCAGGGACCCTAATCTCAGACAGTCAAGGTCCAGATATTTGTCTTCCTGAGCCCCCTCATCCAATACAATGTAAAACTTGCAAGATGATATCTGCAGGATCCCTAAACATTCTAGAGTGATGAGCAGACTAAAACATTTTGCATGGTTCACTTATCATCGTCCTCCCAGTCCTCTGCATTGTAGCTCTATTTCAGCATATCAGCTCTTAACACAATGCCATGGACAGAGAGCTGATTTAGTTCCTTGTAGGCTGCTTATTTTTCTCCTCCTCCTGCAAGAAGCCCTTCAGTTCCTCCAGTGCTCACGCTGATCCTTCCCTTCAAAGTCATACCAGTCACACATCCTCAGGTATGACTGCTGCACCAATGCTGACAAACCCTGTTGTTAAGAGGAAGCTTCTGATGACTGCAGACATTTTCTGCAATAGCCTGATCTTGTTAAGGTTATCTGGTATCTTATTTTCCAGTTTCCTGAGCTGGCCACAACTCTCAGGATGTCTAGCTGTGTTATTCCTGCAGATGGGTACAAGTTGTTGTCATTGGCCTGAGGCATCCGCTGGTGATGATTAGAGTTACAATGACTATAAATGCTCATATTAATATTACTGAAAGTATGGTGTAGGCAAATCAAGACAAGGTAAGCTATCACGTTTTACAGAATACTTGGCATCAGTGACAACTATGGTAATTTGTACATTTTGGAATCCTGCCTGGAGATATGTGTTCCCACCCAGTGTGAATGAAAAAGTCACATTTATTACTAAAGAGTTACAAACTTGATGGAAGAGCTTTTCCTTGACCTGTAGCAGTGAATAGCATGCTGTTCTTTGTGGTATGTGTGTGGAAGGATCCAGAGGCAAAGTTTCTCAAAAGGACATGACCCAGACTCTAACTTTGAGAGCAGAACAGGAGACAAATTTCAAGGAGCAAACAAACTCAACTCTCTCCACAGGGAAGCTGTCACTCAGAAACCTGCCTCAATATCCTTGCAACAGTCTCTCTTGATACAGTATATGTCACATATTTCTGCAATGTGGCGTTGAAGAGCAAGATTTTTTTTACAGTCAAAGAGGAGAACCTTCCCTTTCTGATGCCTGTTACATTTGCGTCAGGCTCTCAGCATGCAGGTAATTACTGTAGTGGGTTAATCCCTGTGATCCAGGAGTGAGATACTGACTAAAAGAGGCTACAGAGATCTGCCCCTTAGCAAGTTCCTCTGGTGATGAAACTGAGAGTTAACATGACCTTGGCATGAGGAGAGCAGACCAGGAACAACACTACAGATCAATTTAGGGGAGTTGACAGTGATAGTGCTTTTTTTTATATGGAGAGTGCTAAGTACTGCGATACACTGCCAGAATTAGTGATAGAAGATGATACAATAGGGACATTTAAGAGATACTTTGATAGACACACGATGAAAGAAAAATGGAGAATTATGGGCTTAGAAGGGAAGGTTTCAATTGCGAAGTAGGTTTAAATGTTGATATGACATTGTGAGCTAAATTCTCATAAAATATCAGATGCCTCAAAATCCTCAGTTTTAGACAACCTGAATATGCAAATGTGTTGCTCATCAAAGAGGTTTATGTCTATATATATTACAGTGTTTCTGTAGACACATGGGGATTAGTTTTTTTTTGCTTATGGGTGTGACTTTCCGAGATTCCAAAAGTACTCAGAAAGACCAGCCAAGGCTTTGATGAGGTCTCCAGTCTGAAGAACTGCCAATGGTATCACCACTGCAGCTCCTATTGCATAAATATCCAGGCAGCGAAATGCGGAAGGAAATAATCCCTGTGCGTACAATCAACAGATCTTGGAATGTGTTTGAGCTGGCTGCCATTAGACAAAGCCATTCAGATGTTAACAGAGTTTTCTTCCAAATAACAAAAAAAGCATCAAGTTAGTATGAGATTTCCTCATCTCACTGAAAATGGTGACGGTGCAGAGCTTTAAATTCCAGTATGTCAATATGGCTGGAAGTGGGCAACACATGATTAATGATAGCATTGAGTGTTTGCCTGATGCCAGAAAAAGGATAGAAGTTTCAGTAGATATTGATTGTAATAATGACCAGTCCAAATTGTATCAAGGTGATTTCATCTAGATAATTATGCTAATACAAGCTAATCAGAGTAAATGCAATTTTGCACAATTAATAGTAATGCAATCTAATGTCTGGGCTATAATACTGACATGTTAACTTTCCTTTCCTAGTGTATTGATGAGAATATTCTAATGCTGAAATTTAGTTGAAGGAAATCAACAGCAGATACTGTAAAGCTGAAACAGAACAGAAACTGTTGAAAATACACAGCAGGTCAGATAGCATTTGTGGGGGTTGGAAAAGGGTTAGCATTTTGTGTCAATAAAAAAGTTAGAAGTGAAACAAGTTTAGTTGTAAAGGGAGGAAGAGAGAGAAGATAAAAAGGAAGATCTCTGATCGGCTAGAGACGGGAAGAGATTGAATGATGCAAGTGTCGATGGTGCCATCTTTTACAGAAGGTAATGTCTAATGCAGGAGGGATGAATAAGAAAAATATACTAGGAGAGGAGAAAAGAGAACATATGCTGAAAATGTGAGATATAAGATTAAAATAGTTGGCTTTCTAAAACTACTGAATTCATTGTGAAGTCCTGAAGTATGTAATGTGCTAAAATGAATGAAAAGAAACTTACTTATTAAGCTTAAACTGGAATGGTGTAGGGGTGACTGTGGGGGTAGGGACTGGCAGTGAAAATTGGGGAAGGTGAGAGACAGAGAGGTTAAAGTGAGAACGCATGGACAAGTAAAATAATAGGCAATTGGAGGCTTATAGACTGAATCAAAGGATTCGGCAAATTGGTCCCCAATCTGCATTTGGTTTCTCTAGTGTAGGAAGTGTAGAGGAGACTAGATTGTAAGCATCAAATACTAAATTAGAAGAAATGTGTGTAACCTGTTTCTTCGCCTGAAAGGCATTTGACTCCCTTGGCATTGGTTTCATTGGTTGTGTGAGAAGAGCCATGAGAAGGTGATTAAGTATCAATACAAATGGAAGAGCTGTCCAGAGAGCTGTGGATGGATTATTTCCTTTGGACTGCTCTACCCCATCACACACTTCTTTTTGCTCTCTCCACTGTTCCCCCTTGTTTCATTCCAGATTCATTCAGGCAGCCATATTATATTTTTGATTTTGCCTTCAAGTCAATTTGCTTAACATGATTCATTCCCATTCTAACATGTTGGTCCATGGCCTCCTCCCAATGTCAAGATGAGGCTGCCTTCAGGGTGGAGGAGCAACACTTTATATTCCACCTTAGTAGCTTCTGAACTGATGGCATCAAAATCGATTTCTCCTTCTGGTAAAAAAAATCCAACTCTCTCCCCCTTCCTCTATTCCCCATTCTGACCTATCATCTCTTTTCACCTGCCTATCACTTCCCCCTGTGTCCCCTCCTCCTTCCTTTTCTCTTATGGTCCACCCCTCCAATCAAATTTCTTCTTCTCCAGCCTTTAACGTTTCCCACCCAGCTGGCTTCACCTATCATCTTCCAGCTTGGATCTTTCTCCTCCCCCAATCTGGTGTCGTTTGGATAGTCAGGGCTTTTTCCCAGGGCTGAAATGGCTAGCACAAGAGGACACAGTGTTAAGTGCTTGGAAGTAGGTACAGCGGAGATGTCAGGGGCAATTTTTTCATGCAAAGAGTGATGGGTGTGTGGAATGGGCTGCTAAGGACAGTGGTGGAAGCGGATACGATAGGGTCTTTTAAAAGACACCTCAATAGATACGTTGAGCTTAGAAAAATAGAGGGCTATGGGTAACCCTAGGTAATTTGTAAAGTAAGTACATGATCAGCACAGCATTGTGGGTTGAAGGGCCTGTACTGTGCTGTAGGTTTTCTATGTTCTGTGTTCTATGTTCTTCCCCCTTCTTTCTTCATCTTGAAGAAGGGTATCAGCCTGAAGTATTGCCTGTTTATTCATTTCCACAGATGCTTCCTGACCTGCTAAATTCCTCCAGCATTTTTTGTGTGTTGATTTGGACCTCCAGCATCTGCAGACTTTAAAATTTACTTTGCACATTTCAGTGACAAATTTCCTATTAATTCAACAAAGCGCAGCCACTAATTCAGGGCTAGTCAAGCAATGTCATATACTTTCACAATGCATTGTTAGGTGTTTAACTAAACCCACTCAATCACCACAAAGAGTCTTCCAAAATATATGGTTGCTTATGTGAAATATGTCACATATATAAAACATGTGAGTGCAGTTAATGGCAGGACAGTGTTGATGCACAGGGGAATCTTGGAGTCCAAGCTCATTGCTCCCTGAAATTAAAAGGACATAAATGGTATTAAAGAAGGTGTATCATATGCTTACCTTACAGCAGCATGTGCTGAGTCTGAGCAGGAAGTCCTGTACAGCTGCATCACCATCTGGTACAGGAATTGCAAGTCCCTTCAATGTATTGAGAGGACTGCTGAGAGGATCATCAGATACTCTTCCACCCATCCAAGGGATTTATCAGGAGCGCTGTGTATGCAGGGCTTTTAGCATTGTCAATGATCCCTTCCATCTGTCCAACAATCTCTTTAAACCCTCACCATCAGGTAGAATCAGGCCAAGGACTGTTTGTACGGGAAACAGCTTCTCCCAGGCCATGAGACCACTGAACTCCCTTCCACCACCACCTGCCATCACAAGTGAAGCATCAGTACTGTTACAATGTTTATTTTTAAACCAGCGACATAAATAGTCCTTATTATTGTTAAGTTATTTGAGGTAATATTATTTAATGTGCTGTGTGCAAACCTTGGTCCAGAGGAACGTCACTTTCTTTGGTGGCATGTATGTATATTGTTGAATAGAAATGAACTTGAACTTGAATTTTATTACCTAGGGCATTTAATTCAATTATCAGGAAGTTATATCCCACTTTATAAAATTCTGGTTTGGTTGCACTTGGGGTATTGCATTGAATTTTGCTTCCCCCCATATAAGAAGGCTGTGGAAGTTTTGACAAGGGTGCAGAAGATGCCTACTGGGATGCTATCTGTATGTGCTAGAGAAGAGGTTGGGCAAAGTTGTCCTGTTTTCTCTGATGTAGTAGAGGTGGAAGAGAAATCTGATAGAAGTTTATAAGATTATGAGGGGCATAGACAAAGTAGACAGCTGGTATCTGTTTCCCAGGATCAAAATTTCTTATGTGTAGAGGGCATACATTTAAGATAAGAGGATGCAAGTTTAAAGGAGAGGTACAATGCAAGTGTTTTACACAGAGAGCACTGGGTGCCTGGATTGAGCTGCTGGGGATGATGATGGAAGCAACTATGATAGAAGCATTTAAGAGGCTCTTGATAGCACATAGATATGTAGAGAATGGAAGAATAAGGACTGGTGCAGGTGGAAGGGGCTAGTTTTGTTTCGCTTTTAATTACTAGTTCAATTAGCTCAGTATTGTATCATGGGTTGAAGAGCATATTCCCATGCTGTCATGTTCTATGTCCCATGTAGCTGACATAGAGCTGAAGGCAGTAAGTCATTATGTGTTACTTCATCCCTGTGGGTTTCACATACTGGCAGCACCTGAATAAAACAGTGCTTTAGATCATCAACTGAGATATGCAAAATACAAGACAACCTGTTTGAAATTGAAGAGTTTGAAAAAGAGAAAAGGTTGTAAGGAGGATCAAAAAAGTAACACTTGAGGATAACTAAGCCTATCCCTTTGAAGAGATTTTTTCTACTGTAAAAATACTCTCCAAGCTACCAATACAATGCACTTTAAACTGGATTAAATGCTATCTAATTTGTTAGATTAGTTAGATTAGTTTTTCTTGCATATTTTTTTTTCTTTTTCTCTTTTCTGTTTTTTTTAATATATATTATGATATACCTAGGTTTGCCTTGTTTATATGTTACTTGTATCGTCTATGATTTGGGAAGACTCATTTATATTGTAACTATTGCTTATGTATTATTTCATGTTCAGTTAAAATATGTATGTTTGTAATCCCATTGTCTATGTATCAATCTTATTATGTTGATATGAATAATAATAATAATAAAAAGATTGAAAAAGAAAGAAAAGAAATTCTATCTAAACCTCCGAAGAAAGATCCTAAAGTTTTCATCAGTACTAGGAAATAATTTGGCAGATGGAATTCAATGTCTATAGGTAAGAATGCAGTGAAACATTAACTGTCAAATCCAGTTCTTACTGCATTGTTAGATTTACTGACGGCATTGCAGTGATTTGCTTCATCAGCAACAATGATGAAACAGCATATAGGGAAAAGGTACAGCAACTTGTTGACTGGTGTAAACACAACCTGAGTCTCAATGTGGACAAGACGAAGGAGATGATTGTGGATATCAGGAAGATGCAGTTTTACCACTCCCTATTTTACATCAACAGCTCAAGTTTTTTGGCGTGCCCATTACTGACAATTTCACCTGGTCCGTCAACATCACCTTTTTAATCAAGAGAGCACGGCAGTGTACGGCACTTTCTGAGGTAACTGAGGCAGGCAAGGCTCCCTACCCAATTCCATCCATCCTCTCTGTAATACATTAGATCGCAAGACCCTGCAACAGATAACAAGGAATGCTGAAAACATTATCCGGGTCACTCCCCCTTCCATTCAGGACATATCATACTGTATATCAGAAACACTGCATTCACAGAGCCTCAAGCATTGTCAGAAAGACCTCCGATCCTTTTACAAGCTCTTTGACCTCCTTCCATTAGGCAGAAGGCATAGCACCTTAAGAACCAGAATTATCAGACCATGTAATGGCATCTTCCCCCCAGGCTTAACACTCTACTGCCACCCAGCACACATGTACATGTTGTCTGAATGCCCTGCCACCCATACCACACCCAACTCATGAAGCACACTCATACTGACCTTGTCACCTCCATCCTTTATTTCTGCTGCTTTACATAGTTATATGACTGCTTGTTTTATTATAATAGTGCCAGTAATATTAGACTGTCTTAAATAAATATGCACCTCACGTTGTCAGTCTTCAGGCCATACAACTCAGGCACTGTGCCAATATTATTTTGTGACTATGTGCTGGATCACAACTGTATGTGCTGTGTGTAATTATATGTATTGCTCTTTCACCTTGACCTTAGAGGAATGATGTTTCATTTATGGTGGAATGATA
The DNA here is from genome assembly GCF_030144855.1 of Hypanus sabinus. Taxonomy (NCBI): domain Eukaryota; kingdom Metazoa; phylum Chordata; class Chondrichthyes; order Myliobatiformes; family Dasyatidae; genus Hypanus; species Hypanus sabinus. The sequence goes on along the minus strand of NC_082710.1, from coordinate 126,414,556 downwards.
ATAACCTTGAACTTGGACTTGTATTCTCTTCTTCTTGGCAGTCTCTTAGAATTGGGGATGTCATGATTCCATTATGGTTTATAGTAATGAGTTGACCAATGAGGACAATGTAGGAATCTGAGCCTCTGCCACCGATGGGTCATGATATGCCCGAAGAGGAAAGTACATGAGTGGTTCATGAGATGGGGAGCTTCACTTACTTTTCATACTTTTCTGTTCTTTTTCTTCTAAAAGATAGATACTTTATTCATCCCAAAGGAAGTTACAATGTCACAGCAGCATTACAAGTGCACAGATATACAAATGTAAAAATATTAGAAGAGAAGTAAGAAAAATAAAAACTACCGGTAAGTTACATCAAACAATCATCACTTCCCCAGCTATAGGTTGATTCATTATAGAGCCTAAAGGCCAAGGGTAAGAATTACCTCATATAGTGCTCTTTGGAGCAGTGCAGTTGGCTTAGTCCAGGGGTCAGCAACCTTTACCACTGAAAGAGCAATTTGGACCCGTTTCCCACAGAAAAGAAAACACTGGGTGCCACAAAATCCGTTTGACATTTAAAATGAAAAATGAAATAACACTGCATACAACGTTTTTTTTTGCCTTTATGCTATGTATAAACAAACTATAATGTGTTGCATTTATGAAATCAATGAACTCCTGCAGAGAAAACGAAATTACATTTCTGCATGCAACAAAAACATTTTGAACTCTGAAAAAAAAAGACGTTGGGTTGAAGGTTACTTTTAAGTAAAATACTCAATGTCTATTTGAGTCCTTCTTGTATTTATGAAAAATGCCAAACTTAAATTGTCCACCAGCAGAAAACCAAAAATAACGTCAGCCAGCTGTCAACCTGAAAAATAAAAGGACTATTTCACTGAACAATGAAAAAATATAAATATACGTAAAATAATAGGGAATTAAAATATTTATCATACTTGGTTAATGGCTGTGCGTCCTTTCCCCTGAGCTGTGTTCAGCGTGTTCAGGTGCGCTGTCATGTCTACCATGAAGTGTAGCTTTTCCAGCCACTCTGGCTGTTCCAGATCAGGAAAGGTGAGCCCTTAGCTGCCCAGGAAAGTTTTCACTTCATCCATACACGCGACAAAGTGTTTCAGCACCTCCCATCTGGACAGCCACGGGACTTTGCTGTGCAGCAGGAGATCAGAATATGCGCTTTCCAGCTTGTCCAGTAACAAACGGAATTGACAGTGATTTAAACTTTTTGCCATTATTTTATTGACAATCTGAATGACAACATCCATTACTTCTGTGCATTCTGGAGGAAATGTTTGAGCGCACAGTGCCTCTTGGTGCTAGATGCAGTGAAAAGTTAGCAGCTTTCTGTCCAGCGACTTCTGCAGTAAAGCCACAAATCCCTTGTGCGCTCCTGTCGTACTTGGTGCCCCATCAGTAGCTACTGACACCAGGTGGGTGGTCTTTATTCCTTTGGCCCTTAAACAATTCAAGACAGCCTCACAGATGTACTCCCCCCGTGTTTGGCCTTTTAGAAGTATCAACTCAATCACTTCTTCCTGTGGCCCGCCAGAACAGCGCTATTTGTTCAATATCACCTTTGTCTTTAGACTCAGCGCAGGCAATCGAGTAGGCCACAGCTGAATTGATGTCTTTAATTTGCTGTCTTGTGATTTCTTCTGCCATTTTTATGGTTCTGTCCTTGACAGTCTTTGCAGAGAGGGGCATATCCCTGATTTTCTGCACAATTTCACTCTTGTTTTTAAAGTCCGTGAATAGATGTTCTGAAATCTTAATGAAAGATTCTTTTATATATTCACCATCTGTAAACTGCTTCCCGTGCCTGACTATTTCCTGAGCGGCAACAAAACTAGCATACGTAGTTGATTTTCCAGACTTCATCCACTTCTTGAAATTATTTTTGCTCAGATCAACCTTCCGCATCAGTTCCAAAACGGCTTTTTTTCTCTCATCTCCATCCGGATATTTTTGAGCAAAGGCTGCGTGGTTATTCTGGAAATGTCTTGCGACATTTGACTTTTTGTTGTTTGCTAGTTTCTCATTGCATATTAAGCATACCGGTAAACCAGTCTCGTCAGCAGTGAAAGCAAATGAATCTGCATACGTTTCATTAAACGTTCTGTTTTCTTCAGTCACTTTTCTTTTTTTAGAATTCTCCATAGTTAGCCTACCTTGGATCGAAAAATTAAAGAAATTGCGCATTGGCGGGTGTCAGGCATTGGCAGTGGTGACGTATATTAATAGTGACAAAAAACACGTTTTATTTAGATTGTACAAGATCACCATAATCTTCAAATTTAGAATTACATTTCAAAAACTAACAAACTAACATAAAACACATTTTAATTAAAAACTCATCATTTATTTTCCAAAGCCACAGGGAGCCGCAGCACAGAGATGAAAGAGTCGCATGCGGCTCTGGAGCCGTGGGTTGCCGACCCCTGGCTTAATCTATTACTAAAATGTTCCCCTTTTCAGCTAAGGTGGCATACAGAGGGTGAGGAGCATTGTTCAGAATTTCCAGGATTTTCCATAGAGTCCTTTGTTGTGCCACAGCCTCCAGTGTGTCCACTTTGACTCCTATAAGTCTGAAGAAAGCTTTTGGTATGCTGGCCTTTATAAATCAGAGCATTGAGTATAGAAGTTGGGATGTAATGTCAAAATTGTAGAAGGCATTGATGAGGCCAAATTTGGAGTATTGTGTATAGTTCTAGTCACCGAATTGTGGGAAAGATGACCAAATTGTGGTAAAGATGTCAACAAAATAGAGAGAGTACAGAGGATTTTTACTAGAATGTTACCTGGGTTTCAGCACCTAAGTTATAGGGAAAGGTTGAACACGTTAGGTCTTTATGCTTTGGAGCGTAGAGGTTGAGGGTGGACTTGATAGAGGTATTTAAAATTAAGAGGGGGATGGATAGAGTTGATGTGGATAGGCTTTTTCCATTGAGAGTAGGGGAGATTCAAACATGAGGACATAAGTTGAGAGTTAAGGGGCAAAAGTTTAGGGGTAACACCAGTGGGAACTTCTTTACTCAGAGAGTGGTAGCTGTGTGGAATGAGCTTCCAGTAGAAGTGGTAGAGGCAGGTTTGATATTGTCATTTTTTTAAAAATGGATAGGTATATGGACAGGAAAGGAATGGAGGGTTATGGGCTGAGTGCGGTTCAGTGGGACTAGGTGAGAGTAAGCGTTTGACACAGACTAGAAGGGCTGAGATGGCCTGTTTCCATGCTGTAATTGTTATATGGTTATAACAGAGCTAGCCTTTCTATTCAGTTTGTTGAGTCTGTGGGCATCACCCCAGAACATCACTGCATAGAAAATTGTATTGGCAACAACAGACTGGTAGAACATGTGAAGGAGAGGCCTGCATACTCCAAAGGACCTCAGTCTCCTCAGGAAGTAGAAGTGACTCTGGTACTTCTTGTATACAGACTCTGTGATGGTGCTTCACTCAAGTCTGTCAATCAGGTGCACCCCCAGGTACTTGTAGGTCCTCAGCACATCCACGTCCCCACCATTAGTAGTAACAGGGAGCAGTGTAGACTTAGTCTTCCTAAAGCCCATCACCATCTCCTTTGTCTTTCTGATGTTGAGCTGCAGATGATTCAGCTTGCACTATTTGATAAAGTCCTCCATCAGGGTCCTGGATTCATCCTTCAGTCTTCCCTTTATACACCCAACTATTGCTGAGTCATCAAAGAATTACTGCAGATGACATGACTCAGTGTGGTATCTAAAGTCCGAAGTATACAGGGTAAACAGGAAGAGAGCCAATACAGTAAGCACCAGTGCTGTTTATAGCCATATCTTGCACACAACCTTGAAACCACAAAATCTGTGTGTGGACAGAAAATGCATGACAGAAGATATGCAATGTTCTTGCTCTTTCAACACTTTTAACAGACTCTGGGTCAGAAATTCTAATAGGTTAATGATGCTTTGCATTTCTTAATGGAAACTTAAGGTAAGTCTTTGAATCTTGTGTTTCCAGTAATCTCTGTTATTTCAGAGCTTAGAATAGAGTGAATGGTTCTAGAGCCTGAAAGTCAGGTTATGGGCCCAACAGAGCTGGCTGAGTGCAATCAACCTGGAATTTTGACATGGAAAAGGACAATGATGTTTGTTTGCTTGCCTTTCCAGTGAACTTGGAGGAATTTACACTCTGCATCGGTGCAATAGGTACCTGCTTTAGGTAGTTCAGAGGGCTCAAATCTGTAAACCTAGCTATAAAGATCCACAGGGAGACCAGGAAAATGTGGACTGCTTCTCCTATATGGTGCCAGGGAGGGCAGACATCAGTGATGAAAGTCATCATTGTTTTCAATACCCAGCACAGACTATGATTGAGGGAAAGGTTGCATAAAGATGAGAATCTCAGTTCTCGCACATAATTCACATTGCTCATATGTTTTCTCTGAATGATAATATCAGTTACCAATGAGTGATATCACTCTGATTCTGATTCTCATTCTAATTGTCTTCATGCAGAGACAGTAAATGAAGCAAGTAGATACTCAGAATTAAGCAAGTTGGAAACAAAATGCTGAAGGACATCAGCAGGTCAGGCAGCATTTGTGGAAGGAAATAAACAGTCTATGTTTTGGGCTGAGACCCTCCTTCAGGACTGCTCTGATGATGGGTCTCAGCGCAAAATGTTGACCGTTTATTTCTCTCCACGGATGCTGCCTGACCTGCTGAGTTCCTCCAGCATTTTGTGTGTATTGTTCAATGTTTCCAACATACGCTGAGTCCCTAGTGACTTTGGGGAGAAACCAGAGTTTATAGATTAAGATAAGTAATTAGAATTGGAGACTAAAACTTAATCTGATCTATATTTCTTCTTTTTAATCACCTGTTCATTCAGAAGGTTAATATAATCACACAGAAAATAGCTGCAAGGGTAACAGAATCAGAGTGTGTATCACCTTTTAGCAGGAGCTAGATTTGAACATAGAAAGGACTAACTCATAGGATTTTAAGGGAAAATGCTGGGATGTAGGAAAGTTATTGCGAAAAAGCTGGTTCAAGTTGATTGATTTCCTTATACCATTCTATCTGCATCATTGTCATTTAAACAGAATTCATAATTTAATTTGAGACAGAACTAAAATGACTTCTACTTTTGTTGGTTGTATGCTTTATTGCTTATAGGCAATTTTCAGTAGATCTCTGTTGTCATCTGGTCTGTACATGGGCAACCAATTATTTACATATGTCTATGGCTTTTCATTTCTGTTATGTTTTGTAACTCCAAACCATAAAATTAACTGAAAAGAAAACACTGAGAGCTTTTAAGGCATGTCTAACTTCTTTATTAATTACAGCTTGGCATTTAGCAACACTATCCCTTCAAAACTAATCAGTAAACTCCAAGACCTGAGCCTCAATACCCCCTCGTGCAGTTGGATCCTGAATTTCCTCAATTGTCAACGCCAATCAATTCAGGTTGGGAAAACATCTCCTCCACAATCTCCATCAGCACAGGAGCATCACAGAGATGAGCACTTAATCCCTGATCTACTCGTTTTACACCTATGACTGTGTGGCACAGTACAGCTTCAATACCACTGATGTGTTTGCTAACAACAGCACTGTTCTGAGCCGCATCAAAGGGAGTGTTCAATCAGCAAACAGGAGGGAGATTGAGAATTTGGCTGAGTGGTGTAATAACAATAACCTCTCACTCAATGTCAATGAGACAAATGAACTGATTGTAGACTTCAGGAGAGAGAAACCAGAGGCTGATGAGCCAGTAATCTCTAGAGCAGGGGTCAGCAACCTTTACCACTGAAAGAGCCACTTGGACCCGTTTCCCACAGAAAAGAAAACACTGGGAGCCGCAAAACCCGTTTGACATTTAAAATGAAATAACACTGCATACAACGTTTTGTTTTGCCTTTATGCTATGTATAAACAAACTATAATGTGTTGCATTTATGAAATTGATGAACTCCTGCAGAGAAAACGAAATTACATTTCTGCATGCAACAAAAACATTTTGAACTCCGAAAAAAAGACGTTGGGTTGAAGGTTACTTTTAAGTAAAATACTCAATGTCTATTTGAGTCCTTCTTGTATTTATGAAAAACGCCAAACTTAAATTTGCCGCCAGCAGCAAACCAAAAATAACCTCAGCCAGCTGTCAACCTGAAAAATAAAAGGACTATTTCACTGAACAATGGAAACATATGAATGTACGTAAAATAATAGGCAATTAAAATATTTATCATACTTGGTCAGGTTGACTCACACCTGAAAATGCAGTCGTATTCAATAGGGATGGATCGATGCTTAGGGGAGTGACCGGGAAGGATAATGTGCTTTTTTCCTCTCTGAACTCACAGAAGCATTTCCCAAACGATGTTTGCATTGCGATGATTGCAGAATGTAAATACTCCGAATATATCATGTCGTGACCTTGTTTGAACTCTCTCAAATTGGGGAAGTGAGACAATGTGCCTTTCTGTAGATCTCTGGCAAGCACTGTCAACTTGCGCTCGAATGCTAAAACATCCTCCAACATGTGCAGGGCTGTACGTCCTTTCCCCTAAAGAGCTGTGTTCAGCGTGTTCAGGTGCGCTGTCATGTCTACCTTGAAGTGTAGCTTTTCCAGCCACTCTGGCTGTTCCAGCTCAGGAAAGGCGAGCCCTTTGCTGCCCAGGAAAGTTTTCACTTCTTCCAGACACGCGACAAAGCGTTTCAGCACCTCCCCTCTGGACAGCCAGCGATAAAAACACGTTGTAGCGGTTGCTACACGCAGTCAGTAAACTGCAGTCAAAGATAGCTTTATTCGAACTAAACAGTCTTGCTTTTAAGCCTCCCTCAACCCGCCCCCTGTGGGCGTGGATGCTGCAAAAGACACGTACTCACAAACCCCCGTAGGCTATCTCCCTTGGCCTGAACGCTGGCTAATTGTGAGCCGGTTCCAATGTCGCCACAACGTCTTATTTAGATTGTACAAGATCACCATAATCTTCAAATTTAGAATTACATTTCAAAAACTAACAAACTAACATAAAATACATTTTAATTAAATACTGACCAATTATTTCCTAAAGCAACAGGAAGCCGCAGCACAGATGTAAAAGAGCCGCGGGTTGCCGACCCCCGCTCTAGAGGATCAGAGGTGGAAAAGGACAGTAACTTTAAATTCCAGGGTGTCACTATCTCAAAGGACTTGTCCTAGACACACTTATAAATATTATTGTGAAGAAAGGACGACAATGTTTCTACTTCCTCAGGAGTCTGCGGAAGTTGGAATGACATATTTATTGACCAGGGAGGCGATCTCTCTGCTTGTCAGGTTGTCAGGTGAGACTTCTGGCTGGAAGCAATCTCGGTTTCTAGGGGCGTCCTCCATGGTGGTTGTAGGAGTTGATTGTGGAACTACAGGAAGTGGTTCTGACAACTCTGGTCATCTTCCTTTTCTATTAATTTACTCTGCTTCCCTCAACTGATTTGACCATTTTTCACTGTGCTTTTTTTAAGCTTGAAAGTTTTGCTGCAACAAGCAGTTACCCATCTCGGGTTCATTTTAAAAATAACTCATCTCCACTGTTATAATTTGAATGTCCAAAACATAAAACTAATTGTTGAAAGGGAAACAAGGAGAGTCCGTAATGCGGGTCTAACTTTGTTTTTACTTTAAGCGTGGTGCTCACATATTATGTGGTAGCATCCTGACAAATTCAATTCATTTATTTTTACATATAACCCATAATTTAAATGAACAAAAACATTTAATCAAATCATATATTTACACAAATATTTCTGAAATATTAAATGCACAACAACTTCCCCTATGAGTAATTGACTGCTGAAAGGAAATTGTTATTAAATCTGTTGTTCATATAGAAACCACGTATCAATTTCCTTGGGGAAATTTCCTACATTTAAGGTGCTTGCTAAAGAAGCTTTCCCTTATATGAATGATCCAAACCCTAGTATCAGTCCTTAGCTCAACTGCCATAGACCTCTCTCTGTGAAAATCCATGTTAGCTCAGCTCCTACACAGCTGATAGCATACTTATTAAATACAGCCAACAGTTTTAATTCTGCATACAGACTTCTGTTAATTTGTTTAATTTTCAAGATGATGTCACAGTCATCAGCAAAATGTAGATTGCCCCCTCTGCCTCTTTCAGATCCATATAATCTAATTGGCAAACACAAAGTACATTGCAGATGCTGTGGTCAAATCAGCACATACATGTAATTGGCAGATATCCCCTCCTGAAGAATGGGTAGAGGGAGAGGCTCATGCACTTACTTGCTTTGATAGCTGCAAACAAGAATAGATGGAACTTTGTGTTGCAGTTTTGTTGGTAGAGGAGCAGATGACAGCCTGCCTCGTAAACTTGGATCTCCCACACACTGCTTCTCAGGAAATTGTAATAAGGATATTCTAGGCCACCTGGGCAAGTTCTCCTGTGAGTTGCTTTCCCAATCCATTCTCTGCATAATTGCAGTTTCCTGCAGACATGGGATCACATAGATGTACCAAGCAGACATGGTTTCTTATGGCCTAGCTCATCAGCAGGTAGTTAAAACATTTGCTTGCATTAGGTTCATATGTCCCCTCTTCTTTCCAATCTAAGTAACTGCAAATCATAAACACGAGGAAGTCTGCAGATGCTGGAAATTCAAAGCAATACACGCAAAATGCTGGAGGAACTCAGCAAATCAGGTAGCATCTATGGAAATGAATAAGCAGTCAACGTTACAGGCTGAGACCCTTCTTCAGGACTGGAAAAGAAGGGGGAAGGTGCCAGAATACCTTTGCTTAGATGTTGTTGTTGTATCTGCCATCACTGCCTCCTTTAGCTGCTCATTCTAAATATTTATAACCTCCTTAGTGAAAATCCCATCTATCAGGTCTCCTTTAAATTTCTAGTCTTTCACCTTAAACCTGTGCCCTGTGGTTTTAGATTACCCTGCTCTGGAAGAAAGATTCTGATGACTTATCCTTTCCATGCCCCTCATAGTATTGTAAACCTCTAAAAGTTTGTCCTGCTACATTCCAGTGTGAATAAACCTAGCCTGTCTAATCTCTTAATGACAGTTGTCCTTCCAGGCAGCATCCTCATAATTCCCTTCTCTACCTTTGTTATTGTTACCACATCCTTCCTGCTCTGTGATGGCCAGAATGCACATATCACTCTATGTACAATCTAACAATGGGACCATAAAATATCAGGACTGAATTAGGCCATTAAGCATATCAACTTTGCTCCTGGTTCAACTACATCTGACTTTCTTTTCAACCCCACTCTTTCATCTTTTTCCAGTATTCATTAAGCCCCTTACCAACGAGGATCCTATTACACTCTGCCTTGAATTCACCCAGTAAGTTGACTTACACAGCCCATTCTTGCAACAAATTCTAGAAATTCATCATCCCCTTGCAGAAGAAATTATCCCTCATTTCAGGTCGAGAGCAATGTTCCTTTATTCTGAGGCTGAGTCCTCAGATTCTAGACTCACATACCAGAGGAAACATCCTCTACATGTCCAATCTATCAATGCTTTAAGTAACCAGTGTTGGATGTGACCTCTTTCTCCTGCACCAGATGCAACATCAACATCAACAACTGGCCATTAGGTGGTTGCTAAATGTGAATGTTGTTGAAGGGTTGACAAAATCCATGCTCTTACTTCACCAAATTGCTTTCCTCACAAGATATCACCTGCCCTATAGCACACATCTCTAAAAGCTCATATAGTCAATCTAAAGAAATTAATGATGGTGATCCAGACTAATGATTTTTCCAGGTTCTGGACATCACTGACAAGACCAGCTTCTATTGCCCATGCCTAATTACTCTGAAGTCTGTAGCTGCAATCCAGACATTGAGATATAAATTGGTTTGCCAAGCCATTTTGGAAGGCATTCAAATGAATCAAATGTTTCAATTTCATATGAGAGCATGTATGCAGAATACATTATGAAATTCTTACTCTTCACAGGCATCCACAACAAAAACCCCAAAGGATGAATGATAGTAATATCAGAACCCCAAAGCCCCTCGCACACAAGCAGTAGAAAAGGTGTTGACCTTCTCACTCCTCTAGCTCCCACTTGCTCTCCACTACACCCCCAGAAACACTGACCATCCCACCATACAAGCACTAACAAAAAACTCCAAACAGACCTTGATCACGAGTCCATCAAAAACAATCCATATGCCAGCATTTCAGTATCTCAAACAGGCTCTCTCTCACTAGCAATGAAGAAAAGGAGATTGCTCCTGCAACAAAGAGAGAGGGAAACCAGCAGCCAGCTGTCTAGATGTTACAATCTTCTGCATTGCTTCTTTTGAATGACTATTTTTGGAAGGCATTGAAGAGTAAATTAGATGGGTGGATCATTGCCAAATCCTTATTGATAGGAGATTTTCTCCTCTTAAATTCAGTCAACCAGATTGTTTTTGTAACAATTTACAATTATTAATTATTAAAATAAAGTTCTCTTCTTGATGGAGTTTTCACAATCACATTTTTTTTCCAGAGTAAACACTTACTATTTTTTCAGCTGAAAGTACATCTCAGCCACTTCAACTAGAAGGCCTAAAACTGGTATTTCAATATTATCAGTGTCAGGAGCCTTGGTGCCTCCCTCTTTTCATTTCAGTAAGTTACGTGTTACCATAGATCATGATGTTCACTGTTGTCTTCAGTTACCAACACAGCTTTAGACAGCTAAGAAAAAGCATTTTTCAAGTCAAGGCCTCAAACTTGTTGCAAAACTCATAATCTACCAGGCAACAGTGACCTTTGCTGCCACTATATGCCTCTGATTCTAGTGCTACCACAATCAGACACCTCAAGGCATTGGAAAATAAATCATCAATGTCATCTTAACCAAATCTTCTGAATCCACTGAAAGGATAGGCAAAAAAATGTCAGTGCCCTTTTGCAAAGTTTCAACCTGAAATGTTGACAATGATTTTTCTCCCACAAATGCTACATGACCTACAGAGTTCCTCCAGCAGATTGTTTGTTGTTCTAAGGTCTAGCCTCTGCACTCTCATGTGTATCTGGCTAATACCCTGACACTGAGAACTTAATTGTATTCATTTGAGCAGGCCGTGTTTTCTGTATGTCTGACACCAAACACACTTTTCATAGGTCTACCACTCAGGCAGGGATAAAAGTTCAAGGATTCTGTCAAAGCCTTCTTAAAAAATGGACCATTCTCATTGACTCAGATTCATTGACATTCATAGAGTTGTACACCATGCTAACAAAGATGCCTAAATATACTAATTCTATTTTTTTCTGTATTTGGACATATCCCTCCAAACTTTCTCATCCATATACCTATCCAAATGTTTTTTAAATGTTGAAATGTTTCAATCATATGTGCAAATTCAGTCCACGTGACTTTCATCATTTCTATGTAAAACTAGCCCCTCAGATCCTATTTAGGTCTTTCCCCTTTCACTTTAAACCTATGCTTTCCAGGTTTAGATTTCCCTACGCATGGAAAAAAAAAATAGTGACCAACTACCTTATCTTATGCCCTTCATAATTTTAAACGCTTCTTTAAGATCATCCTAAGCCTTCTTCACCTCAATCTTCCCTTGCATCTGAACCAGTTTAGTCCAAGTAATATTACTGTGAATCTTTTCTGTATCCTCTCTAAATTAGTCACATCCCTCCTTCTTGGAATCCTTAGCTACTCGAAGTAAGGAAGCAGCAAGAATCAGTAACACAAAGAAGCAAAGTTTAAATGGTGGAGATAGTGTACTACCAACTACCTACATCTACCCATCAGACTCCTCCAGTCTGAATCTGTCATATTGGCCTCAAGGTCAGCTAATGTGGAAACAAGCAGCTATGAATTTCATGGGAGTACCTCGAAGGGTGAGAAGGTATTTTGGTTGAGCACCAGCGAGAGATTTCCTCGGGATCAATAAAGTATGTCTGTCTGTCTGTCTGTCAGATCAACAGCTTCATGGGTGTCGGGACTGGTGAAATGGTTACAATGGTTTACACTGTTGTAAAACAGTCATTTTCAAACTTAGTTTTCAGGTCACCTAATTTATCCAATTGTTTCACCCATAGGATTCAGTGGTAATGACAAATTTTCTCTTGGTACACCAATTCATTTAATTAATTTCAAGAAGTGGACACAGTGACACATTTTTGTTAATATCTCACAACCTTAGTATGAAGGTCCATATTTGAAAACCATTGCTGTGGAGAATGTATTCCAACTCCGAATGACTATAATTGCTCAAGGATTGTGAGTGATATGGATCCACTTTCAGTAAAGAAATTGGAAAATCTATTAGTTCTGTCTTGTGCCTGTTATATCTATGCAAATGATGCATAACAAATGTTTTCTTTGGATGCAGGATACTGGTGGCTAAATCTATGATGTAAGGTATTGATTTTGTGTTAATTGATGGTCACAAGCCTATTTTCATTTCTTTTATGTTCTTACAATTCCCTGAGTATAGGAATAGTTCCAAACCATTTTCTTCATTAGCTTACTATCAATTTATTGCTTACTTCTTTATTGGTTTTATCAACTAATACATTTCCATATAAACTAGGCACTGGCAAATGTTGTACTTGATCAACATAATGTTAATTGAAATTCAAAGCGTTGTTTTTCTCCCTGTACTTTAGTAAGTGATTTACCTGCAGATCTTTGGAAGGTGCTCTCTGAATTAAGTATAGTTTTTTGCACTTCATGAAGTCCATGTTCCTACCCTTAAAGGAATCAAGTGAAGTGAGTGATCCGTGTATAAATATCAGAAATTGTCTATTCTATATCCTGGCTTGAAAGGGAACAGAAACTCATACTCCTGAATGGCATGAGGTCCCATCTCAAAATGTTAATACATAGTCGTTAAATGGAGCAATTAATTGCACATGCTGAGCTGTGAACTATCAGCATATGAAGTAAAAAAAAAATTGGCAATGAGTTATTTTTCCACTTCCCGTTTTTCAATTTTCTACCATCTCTTTTAAGGGTACTGTTGTTTCTTTTTCCAACTCATCCAATGACATGGTAGTGCAGAATAGCACTTCATATCACGAATGGATAACCCCTTTTCAAGCTGTTAGGTTCTTTTTTTGATAAGCTATTGATGTGATTGGTTGATAGGGGAAGCTATACCATCATTAATCATAATAAACTGATAGATTTTCAGTTTTATCAATGCCTTATAATCCAACAAAAATACATCCATCTGTCAACTTTAATACAGTAAACTGTCCATTGCTCTTCATTGGAGTGCTGCTGAAAACAATTTGTTGGTAAACTACATGAGAGATATAAGAATAGATGACCAAACATTTGGCTAAAGGAGTTAGGTTTTGAGTGTCTTAAAATGATAAAAGAGAAGTAGAGGTCAGATAAGAATTAACACAAGCTTTATGAAGCTCTGGGTTTGGAAGTAGAAGGCAGAGCCACTACTAATGGAGTAACTAAATTCATAATTCATAAATGCCAAGAAAACGGAAAATCACATATTTTGCAGCTATAGGAAATTAGAGTTAATTAGAGTTAAATGAGTCAAGGAGGGACTTAGAATTAAGGATGAGAATTCTCACTTCTTGGATATTTCAACAGCAATTGAGTTATATGCAATCTTCAATAACACAACAGACTACTGAATTAAACTGAATTTAGCTTTGATTTCCAATTATTCTGTGTATTAAGCTGGTTCAATTCATTACTCTACAGGCTTATTGATGGATATATTTGCTCAAGTGATATCTAATTGTTTGATTAAACTTATTCCAAGATATTAAGATTTTCACAAAATAACTGACCACATGGTGCAGCGATTGAACTGTAACTGTTTCTTTCTTGATTCTTGTGAATCTTCTCTGAACCCTCTCCAATGTCAGTATATGCTTTCTAAAATAAGGAGCCCAAAACTGCACACAATACTCCAAGTGTGGTCTCACGAGTGCCTTCTAGAGCCTCAACATCACAACCCTGCTCTTATATTCTATACTTGTAGAAATGAATACCAACATTGCATTGCCTTCTTCACAACCAACTCAACCTGAAGGTTAACATTTAGGTTTCTTATACAAGCACTCCCAATCCTTTTGCACCTCTGCATTTTGAATTCTCTCCCTGTCTAAGTAATAGTCCACCCGTTTATTTCTTCCACCAAAGTGCATGACCATACACTTTCCAACATTGTATTTCATTTACCACTTTTTTGCCCATTCCCCTAAACTGTCTAAGTCTCTCTGCAGGGTCTCTGTTTCCTCAACACTACCCGCTCCTCCAGATGTCTTTGTATTATTGGCAAATTTAGCCACAAATCCATTAATACTGTAGTCCAAATCATTGACATGCAGAGTAAAAAGCAGCAGTCCCAACACCGATCCCTGTGGAACTCCATTGGTAAAGGGCAGCCAGCCAGGATAGGATCCCTTTATTCCCACTCTCTGTTTTCTGCTGACCAGCCAATACTCCACGTACGCTAGTAACTTCCCTGTAATTCCATGGGCTCTTATCTTGCTAAGCAGCCTCATGTGTGGCACCTTGTCAAAGCCCTTCTGAAAATCCAAGTACACCACATCTACTGCATCTCCATTGTCTACCCTGCTTGTAATTTACTCAAAGAATTGCAGTAGGTCTGTCAGGCAGGATTTTCTTTTCAGGAAGCCATGCTGGCTTTGGCCTATCCTGTCATGTGTCTCCAGGTACTCTGTAATATCATCCCTAACAATTGATTCCAATAATTTCCCAACCACTGATGTCAAGCTAACAGGTCTATAGTTTCTTTTCTGTTGCCTCCCACCCTTCTTATATAGCAGAGTATCATTTGCAATTTTCCAGTCATCTGGTACAATGTCAGAATCTATCGATTCTTAAAAGATCATCGTTAATGCTTCCACAATCTCTCCAGCTACTTCCTTCTGAACTCAAGGGTGCATTCCATCAGGTCCAGGAGATTTATCCACCCTCAGACCATTAAGCTTCATGAGCATCCTCTCAGTCATAATTTTCACTGCACAAACTTCACTTCCCTGACACTCTTGAAAGTCCGGTATACTACAGATGTCTTCCACTGTGAAGACTGATGCAAAATACACATTCAGTTCCTCTGCCATCTCTGCGTCTCTCATTACAATACCTCCAGTGTCATTTTGTATTGGTCCTATGTCTACCCTCGACTCTTTTTACCCTTTATATACTTAAAAAAGCTTTTAGTATCTACTTTGATATTAGTCGCTAGCTTCCTCTCATAATTCATCTTTTTCTTCCGAATGACCTTCTTAGTTTCCTTCTGCAAGTTTTTAAAAGCTCTATCTTCCCACTAGCTCTGGCTTCTTTGTATGCCCTCTTGGGATCCAATTTAGTTGTTCCTTGAGATTGGCTGCACAGGCTTATAGAATACTTGCTTTTATAAGTTGTGGCATTGTGTCAAAAGTTTATGTAGCAACTTTATAGAACGTTGGTTCAGCCACATCTGAAGCATTGCATATAGTTTTAGTCTCCCCAGTATAGGAAGGGTGTGGAGGCTTTGGAGAATTTGCGAAAGAGGCTGACGAGGATGCTGTCTGGGTTAGAGGGCATGTGCTATCATGAGAGGCTGGACAAACCTGAGTTATTTTCTACGGAGCGGCAGAGGCTGAGGGGAGATCTGATGGAGGTTTACAAGATTATGAGAGGTACAGAAGAGTAGACGGGGAGTATCTTTTTCCCAGAGTAGAAATTTCTAATACCGGAGGGTATTGATGGTGAGACAGGGTATGTTCAAAGGGGATGTGAGTGGTAATTTTTTTTACTCCAAGAGTGGGGGATGCCTGGAATGTGCTGTATAGTGGTAGAGGCAAATAGATTAGAGGCTTTAAAGAGATGTTTAGATAGGCACATGAATATGAGGAAGATGAAGGAAAGTGGACATTGTGTAGGTAGGGGGGATTAATTTTTGGGGCTTTTTTGCTTCACATTTTAGCTGGTTCAGCACAGCATTGAGGGCCAAAGGGACTGTTCCTGCGCTGTACTGTTCCATGCCTGTGTCTTGTAATGCTTAGAGGGTAACTGTAAAAAGAAAAACATGGTTAAAAATTCAGGTCCAAGAAACCCGATTAGAACTGGAAAGCAAGAAAACATGGTTTTCAGTTGCAGAGAAGTGAAGAAGGGATAGGATATGCATTTGCTTCAGTCTAGTGTACTGTATTCACTATTCAATAGGGGTCTGAATACTGGAGAAATCAAACAGGGATAGAGTGTTTAATTTGCAGAGCACCTATACTCAATCCTCAAGGGAGATCCTGAGCTTCCAATTAGCTACTGTATTACTTCAGTTCTCCATCCTACTCCCACTCAGACCCATCTGTCTGTCGAATTCTGCCCTGCTACATTGAGGCTGTCCTGCTCCCTGTGGACTTCTGCAATTTGCTGTCAAACGTTGATCTTCTTGATTTCACAAGCACCACTATTTACTAACTGTAATCTTAAATAGAGCCATTAAGCCCTTTTGCTTTTGGTTTAATCTTGTCAAGTTAATTGTGACTGGCATGTGTTTCCTGCATTCTATGATTATTTAAAGGGGATTCTAGTTAGCTCTTTAGCGGAGTTCTACTGTGTTAGAGAGAATGATTTGTCTTATGGTGTCACTCAGACATCCCTCCAAGGCTCTGTTGGCGTTCCTATGCCTAACCTCTTGTTTCCATCTCTTCATGGGTATTCTGCCGTTCCTCCACTCCTGGGTCAAATCGTGAGCCTGCCATCCACTGCTCCTGGGTTGAGTTGCTGCCAGAAACTTACTGTGACAGAGAGAATCTGCCACTACTCCACAACTGGATCCAGTCCTGCAAGCACACACTATGAAAGAGGCTTAATGTACACCTAGAGACTGACTCATCAACTTCTTTTAAGGCATGTGTTACAGCTGGGCTGGTCTCAATATCATAATATCCAACTTTAGGCAAAATTTTCTTTATGTATCAGAGTTGGCTGTTTAAAATATTTGTGATTTTGTCTCACACATTCCCTCTTTATCAGTACAGCTGTCTATATCACATATGCTCCTATTTAGTCAGATGTAACATGGACTAAGAAACACATTGACATGTTAACAAATTTGGAATTACTCTGTCAGAAGTATCTGCTCTGTTCTGTCAATTCCTCCTGAAATATCTGTTCACATGCTTATAGCAGTTTTTCAAAGATGTAGCTATAATACAAGATAAAACAGTCTCCGTGAAGACATTTTTTCCTTTAAAAACAATACTCATTTTAAGGTTCTTATATTGAAATGTGGGGGACTAATATCAAAATATTAACTTCATTTGTCTTGGGTAGGACATAAAGTCAGATGCATCTCAACAACCAAGTGGAAATTAAGTAATTTAGAAATATATCAAAGCTCAATGTTCAAAGTAAATTTTGTTATCAAAATACATGTGTCGCCATGTACAACCCTGAGATTCTTTTTCTTGCATTCATACTCAGTAAATTCAAGAAACACTTAGAATCAATGAAAGACCTGTGTGCAAAAGACAATAATCTGTGCAAATGCAGAAGAAAAGAAAACAATAAACATCAAGAGCATGAGATGAAGACTGCTGAAAGTAAGTCCTTAGGTTGTAGGAACGGTTCAATGATGGGGTGAGTGAAATTATCCCCACTGATGAGGGTTAATAACTGTTCCTGAAGCTGGTGGTGTGGAACCTGAAGCTTCAGTACCTTCTCCCTGATGGTAACAGCGATAAAAGAGCATGGCCTGGGTGGTGGAGGTCCTTGATAATGGATGCATCCTTCTGCAACAGCACTCCAGAAATTAAGATCATGCAAATTAAGACAATTATTAATATAAATAATTTATTGCTCTGCATTTCATGTGTGAAGTGCTGATCCAGATTATCAGGCAGTTGATTCATCTATTACTCCTGTCCAGTTTCTTTACAATTTTAAACTCAGATTTGCATATTTTTATCGAGTATGATTTGTATTTTCATTATGAATTAATTCACAAATATATCACTAGTACACATCTCCAATAACTGAACAGTTAGGAGAACCACACAACCTACTTTCATAGCTAGGTCAATTCTATTTGTCTTTGAAAGAGAGGTTTCTGTTTATGCATCAAATGTGTTCCTTCCTTCCATTTGCCATTATTTTTTTGTGCCTTTTCAGATTTGACCCTCTTAGTGTTCACATATACACATTATGATACATGAGGCCATTTAACCCATTGAGTCCATACCTCTCCTTGAAGAACAATCCCACCAGTTTAATTCCCTCTCATCTTAATGCTCGATGACCTGCCACTGATTCTTTCATTCTTCCTCACCAGCTTCCCTGCTTTACTCTCTTAATCTTAATCTACTTACTATGACCAATTTATCTACCAGTGCGTCTTTGTGATGTGAACCAACAAACCAACCAGGCATGTCTGGAGAGATGCCCCACAACCATAGGAATAGCACGGGAAGTTCTCAAGGGAGAATCCAAGGTCAGAATTAAACACGTCTCCCTGGAGTGGTGAGGTGGGAACATTGCTTTACCACAATAAATGCAGCTGCTTTGCAACATCAATGAAAGGAAGAAAAATAATGATTTGCATTTCACTTTGGGCATTTTGTGAAAAAAGTTCATGCACCACCTCACACAACTGAACAATGTCTCAAAGTGTTGTGTAATCAATGAATCACCATCCTGAAATAAAATGAACACGCAGAGGAAGAGAATAGGATGTTATAAAGTCTAAAATGTATGTAGAAAATGAGTCAAAGAATCATAAGCTACTATCTCAGCATATTTTCTTCATTAATATAATCTGAATACAGACATCAATAAAGGAGAGAGATCTAACGTGTTTTCATGGAGCAAGGAAAATTAGTTGAGAAAATAAAATCAAAAAGACTCACATTATCAAGGTCTGTTTGCAACATTCTCTCCTTATAATTTTATCATGCATACCGGAAAGAGGAATGGAGAATATGTCGCATGATTTAAAATTGAAGCTTCATCTGGGTTAATTTATTGCAAGTCATGACAATTGTAGAGTTCACAGTTGTTAGTGAGACAGTAGAAATTTAAGTTCATGTTGGTGGAAGAAAATACTGAGGAAAATATAGCTGAGAATACAAGATTTGGCATGCTGATTGTGGTGTTTGAATTCAATATGAATGAAAAGGTTACCACATGAGGAATGTCTGGTAGCTCTTGGGCTGTATTCCCTGGAGTTCAGGAGAATGAGGAGGGAATTTCATAGAAACATTCTGAATGTTAAAAGGCCTGAACAGATTAAATATGGCAAAGTTGTTTCTCATGGTAGAGGATTGTAGGACAAGAGGGCTTGACTTCAGGATTGAAGGGCATCCTCTTTGAACTGAGATGTAGAGAAATTACTTTAGTCAAAGAGTGGTAAGTCTGTGGAATTTATTGTCACGAGTGGCTGTGGAGGCCAAGTCATTGTATATATTTAAGGCAGAAATAGATAAGTTTTTGATTAGCCGGGGCATCAAAGGGTATGGGGTGAAAGCTGGGGAGTGGGGATGACTGAAAGAATTGGATCAGCCCATGATTGAATGGCAGAGCAGACTCGATGGGCTGAATGGTCTACTTCTGCTCCTATATTTTATGGTCTTACAATCTCTGCTTAGGAACACTGTAAAGTGTCTGGCTATTAATTTTTCCAACACTTCCTCTATATTTCTACTACTGACTCTTTTTCCATCCATGCTGCACTGAGTATCAGAGTAGCAACTCAGCCTCATAAAAAAAACTGACAAAATAAATGACAAGGTTGCTCTGATGCACCACAAAGCGTGGAGAGAAACAACATTTATATTTTGTGTGAAGTTTATATCTTTATACACTACAACACAAATTAAACAGTTCAAAGAACTTACCTCTTCTTTTAAAAATGAAGTGAAAACATATAAACATATAATACCTACAGCACAATACAGGCTCTTCGGCCCACAATGCTGTGCCAAACATGTACTTATTTTAGAAATTACCTCGGGTTACGCATAGCCCTCTAATTTTTTTAAGAAAAAGCAAAAGATTTTCCTTCTGTTTGCCACAAGCTAACTTATTCATAATGAATGTTTTGTTTTGATGGTATTGGATGTGAATGTCTGACCTAGTGGAAGTGCCAATCACAAGTAAAGGAGTAAGATGAAAAATGTTTCCTATCGTTGCTCTTAATGCACAGTCAATCAGTAAGCTGCAACAAAGCAATGTAGAACACTAAAACCAAAAGTTTTACCAATGTTCTTAAATGATGAATACTGATACAGATATATAGAGACAGAATTTTTCAAGTTTTTGTTGATCTACCCTAAAGGTCGAAATTCAACATTTTTCATGGAGATTGTTTTTTAATAAGCATGAAAGAAATGGAGCTCCTCTCTCCCTATCATCTATCATTCAGTCAGCTTTCTGACTTCAAAAACTGATGAACTCAGCAAGATGTATAGGTTTCAAATAACCTTTTATTTGTTGTGCAACACCTACGTTCCACAACAATAAAAAAAAACTCCATTGCCTTGCTTTCTTGGTGCAGAGCTAAATTTCATTCATTTGTTAGTCAGATATTCTACTGGGCATCAGAATATTTAGTCATGTGGGCTTCAACGACACAAAATCAATGATAAGCCGCTATATTAAAGTAAAGCGTTAAATTGCATTGGGATTGGAAAACTCCTGGGAGCAAAGCAAATCTCCTGTATTCCGTAATAAAGTGAGTACACTGAACTGATTGAGACCAAGAGGTTATAGCATGGGGGAACTGTATCAATAAGCTTCTCAACCTCTCACAATGAACACTTCTTCAGAGAAGACTGAAAAAAAATCACACCTATCCATTAGGCATGACATACAGTATTCTATATATGATGAATGAACAAAATATTCCATTTAATAATCAATGATAATGTTGAAAATTAATATTCCTGAAGCTTTGCAAATAATAGAATCTAAATTTACCAAATGCCTTTATACTTTGTATAAAATTCAATGATTCGGGAACAACTACTTTCCTCTATTTTCACTACATTTAAATGTATTGAAAATATATTTAAAGAGAGTAATTACTGTTAATTTATCATTTTTACTCTTATGTATACTCTTATACTGTTGATGCATAACAACAAATTTCATGACATATGCCAGTGATATTAAACTTGATTGTGATTCTGATGTGCACTTAAGAGTCTCCAGTTTATTACAATGTTCAGCTCAATTCATATCATTTATGGCATCTGTTTTCTTACACTTTGCTTTATATGACTAATCCTTATTTTTCTGCAGAGATTTGATGGTAAGATTTATGATTCTACTCTTTGAGATTGTTCTGTCATTTAGACTGTGAATGAGCCAAACCATCAATTTACCCTTGTTCTTTTTCTCTTGATTCATTCAGCCAATGAAAATCAACAGACCACTATCTTGAAACGTCTGTGTTCTTTTGAGGAAGAGAGCTTTGGATTTTCACCAGCTTCTAGGTGTGAATTATTTTGGGCTTGAAAAGGTTAGTTCCATATTTCAAATTCTCCACTAAGAAGAATATTATTATTTTTTGTTAGTTGCTACATGTAGTTATAAAAGTTTATCTTATCTTCTAACATTTACAATCTAAGATTATGTAAACTGTCCTTGTGTGCATTGGAATAATTGCAACTATACTCAGTGGCCACTTTATTGGGTACCTCCTTTACCTAATAACATGACCACAAAGTATATGCTTGTGATCTTCTGCTGCTCCAGCCCATCAACTTCAAGATTTGATATGTTGTGCATTCAGAGATGCTCTCCTGCACACCATTCTTGTTCCATATAGTTATTTCTGTTACTGTTCTCTTCCTGTCAGCTTGACACAGTTTAGCCATTCTCCTCTAACCTCTCTCATTAACAAGGTTTTTTTTTCTATGACAGAACTGCCATGTTTTTTTTTGTTTATCACAACATTCTTTGTAAATCCTAGTTGTGTGTGAAAATCCCAGGAGATACTCAAATCACCCCACCTGGCACCAACAATTATTCAGTAAAATCACTTAGATCACATTTTTTCCCCATTCTAATGCTTTGTCTGAACAAAAATTGAACCTCTTGACTGCATGCGTTTATGCATTGAGTTGCTGCCGCATGATTGGCTAATTAGAAGTTTGCATTAACAAGCAGGTATAAAGTGGCCACCAATTGTATATCTGGGCTGTTGTTGTTCCAAGATTAATACATTTTATGAGATGTAGAACAAAATAGGCTAATTCTTGGTTGCCCCAGACTTCTGCATTTCAATTAAGTTGGAGGCAATTTCATCTGCAAGGAGGTTGTCATCAGCAGCTTCCTGCAAAACGGCCACCCAGAGATAACTGTTTTGTACAATAATGTTGGTCTAATTTCCATGACAATTCACTAAGAATAATATTCTTCTGCAGACAGAATCACTTGTTTGATAATGACATTGCAGGAGTGATGTGAGACAACACAACTTCTTGTTGACAAAGACATTAAAGACCGCAGATGCTGTAATCTGGAACCACAAACAGAGGAACACAATGGATAGAGTGATAAAAAAGAATTGTTGACATTTTGGGTCTAAACCTTTCATTAACCTAGCAATAACAAGAAATTAATTCTTCAAGAATAACAAGAAACACACCAAAAAAAGGTACTTTGGTTATATTGCGCCAATCATACATTCAGATGCTGTTCATAGACTTCAGTTCAGCACTCAACACAATCATCCCTCAGAAACTGATTGGAAAGCTGAGCCTACTGGGCCTGAACACCTCCCTCTGCAACATAGTTCAGTCCAGTTTTTGGAACACCATCGTCCTGAAAAACGTTGTCTCATTTTTACTATGCACTGTACCAGCAGTTATGATTGAAATGACAATAAAAGTGACTTGACTTGGCTGACTTGACTTGACTAAACATAACTACAAAGATGAATAATTTGGAGTTTTATGCACCTAAAAGACCAAAGGTTTTTGTCGATACATCTGGATGGCACATAAATAAAGCAATAATGCTGTTGCATATAACGTCAATGAATTAAGTTTGTTCCTGACCCAAGATGCTGTCTGGGTGGTATTTCCGTTCTATAAGTGAGAGATGCTTAAATTGATTCATTCAACCATCTATACACGATAGACAACCCAAAAATTTATTAGCACAAGGAGCCGTGTGCTATTGCACAAGTAAGGATTTAGACCTTGACTATGTTTGCACACTTTTATACATTGTTGCTGCCACATGATTGGTTGATTAGATATTTGCATTAATGACAGGGTGTACATGTACAAATTTTAGGGTAAGTATCTGTTAGATGAGATAGAACATGGAACATAGAATAGTACAACACATTACAGGCCCTTTGGCCCACAATGTTATGCTGACCCTCAAACCCTGCCTCCCTTATAACCCCCCACCTTAAATTCCTCCATATACCTGTTTAGTAGTCTCTTAAACTTCACTAGTGTATCTGCCTCCACCACTGACTCAGGCAGAGCATTCCACGCACCAACCACTCTCTGAGTGAAAAACCTTCCTCTAATATCCCCATTGAACTTCCCTCCCTTTACCTTAAAGCCATGTCCTCTTGTACTGAGCAGTGGTGCCCTGGGAAAGAGATTAGGGAGAATCAGGAAATCTGGGTCTAATATACACAGTGGGATGTGGGAATGGTATGGAAATAAGAGGCGTGAGGATTCAGAAGAGTGTGGGATGAGAAGCAGAGATGATTTTGCTGGGCAGAATTGTCAAGTCTAATCGGCTCTGTGGCCAGGACTAACATTAATCAAGGTATTGAGGGGCAAGATTTCAGAAGGGCAAGTAATGAACTTTAGTCAGATTGTAGATTGTCTGCTACCAAAGATGATAGGTGGATGGGGTGTTCAGTTGTGGTGAAGTTAGGGGTGGTCAGTAGTTGGCCTGGGTAAATAATAGAGGTCTTATGGCTGACCGCTAAAAGGAAATTGCGGTGGATCTGCAGATTGCAGGTGAGGCATCACAAGCTGGGCTGGGAGAGCAAGGAAGAGCTTGTAAGTTTTTTATTTAAGCAGGGTGTATCTGACATGGATCCCTAACATCAGACTCCATAAATGAGTGTATGCTGAGGAAAACTTATTTTCACTGTGTTACGAACCCCGTAACTGGGTCACTTACCAGGAAAGATAGAGAGATCCGTTGAAGTCTGATGATACTATTAGTAAAAATACACAAAAATAATATCAATGCATATATACAGATAATATACGTTGTCAATACTAAATCTAAAAGTGCGGGTATAATAATAATCAATAAGATATAAGCTCTATCGTTGTCTAGGGGATAATGTATTGTCCGATGGAAATATAAAAGTCTCTCAGTTCATGCAGGCTGCAGCCTTTTGTTGGAGAGAGAGAGATTTTTAGAAACTTGCCGGCTTTCCTTTTTATGATTTTGATCCGTCGGAGTCTCGTTGGTGTGGCCATTCACTTGTGGCCTGTCCTTTAGCTAAGCCGTTCTTCTGTGATGAGCCCGCCACCCTGGTAAGGGAGGATGCACACAGGCCCCCACCGGCGTTCGCTATAAAACGCTGTCATTGGCTTTCCAGCGTTTCTCCTGGTGCGTCTAAAGGGGTTGTTCCCCAGACCCTCTTTTATCCTTACTCACGGGGTCTCAGATGTCAATCAGGTTGGGATGATGCAATCCCTCAACCAGCCCACTCTGGTCATCCCCTGAGGGCTTCAATGAATAGTACAATACTCAATACACAATTCCACCTCCAAGAGCCAATAGCCATTATCAGTGGCTTTGCCTCGCTGAGACCAGGACACATTTCAAACCCTTGTGGATTCGCTCTCATTTCCTGGGTCCCAGACCCGAATTAATAGCAATCTTGTGATTCTCAAAAAAGAGGAGGTGACTTTGTACCCTTCGGCCCCTCAGAGTTGTGGCACATTCGTAACAACTGTCTCCAACATGTCTCTCAAGTCTTATGAAGGGCTGCCTCTATGGGTTCCACAACTGCGATCCAAAATCAGGATAGATGCATTCAATAATCTATTGAAAGTCATTGGACACCACTGCACATGTTCAGGCTCCATGCTGTAGCATTAGAAGCATGCAAGATCTGAAAGTATTATTTGCAATAAGTCTAAAGTTTTCCTCTGCAAATTATTTTTTAATTGAATTGTTTAGCACACAAGAATATAGATTGAAAATATCCAATTATAAATTCTCAATATCTCGCTTTTCAAAATTCATCCTAGGTTTCTCTCCATCCTCATTTCAGAAACTGTTATTAATAATGTCTTCAAATGTAGGAAGTAGCAAATCCTCAGTTTTAATTACTTCTTTAAAATCAACTTCAGATGTTTTAGCTCTAGGTACTGAAGTTCATAAAGCCCCTATATCTCTGTTCCTTCCTTCAGGATATTCTTTCAAATTTCTCTTTGGATTTGATCATCTGTCTGAGCCTCTTGTTTTGTGCTCATTATTAAACATCAGTCAAAAGTGCTCCTCTGAAAGACTGAGTTGCCTTATTATGTAAAACATGTAGGTTTGGTGCTCTTCCTTGGATGCATATGGGAGGAAACTACAAGAATTGTTTTCAGGCCGAAAGGGTGAAAATTTGTCTCGTTGGCACTCACTTATTTTCAAAAAGTAATGCTTGTGGTTTTTTTTTGTTGTTTTCATTATTTATTTCTGGTAATTTGATGAATCTTACTTTAGAGTTCATAGTTTACATTTTGGAAATGATAATTTCCCTGATGAGGAATTGCAATACTAATAGCCCACCTGGCCAAATGTCATTGCTATCTGCCAATGATTCAGCACTAACTGGCGTTCAGCAGGTTGGAACTCTGTCAACCTACTGTGCATCTCGCAGCCACCTTGACGTCAGTCACAATTCCCTCAGCCCTTCCACAATGGCAGCTGTGGCTGAGCACAAGAGGTCTACAAACAATAAAAAAAATCCATTTCAAATGAGCTATTTATCCTCTGAGTTTAATCCGCTTATTTGATAATCTTTCTCTTTACGTTTTAAGTGTAGATAAATTCTGCTTAATCCCTCTCATAGTAATTTCTATATGATCTGTTTCCATGGTAATATGTTTAATGTTTCTACTTTTTTGCACTTGTTATACCCATGCTTTTGAAACCATATTACTCTCTTCTCATCCTCCTCCCCCACAGACTTCTGTTGTATTGATGTGCCTGTAGAATATTTCCCATATTGTTTTATATTCTGTAATGATTTAATATAGTTCTGCTTTGCAATTCATTGTAGTTTCACACTCAAAAGATAATCTATTTTAGTCCCTTTATTGTTCATGTAGTATTAAATCATCACTTTTAACCTTACCATTTTCCTTGGTCTTTATTCAACTCTGCACTTCAATAATATTTACATTTTTTTTGTCTCACTGTTTTTCATGAATTCTATTTCCTACAGATCTTCAGCACTTCTACTGGCCAATATTTTTTATCCATTTTATTTCTCCAGTTTATATTCTGATCCTCTTAAAATGGATTTTTTTCACTCCAGCAGTCTACCTTTTATCACATTGACGCTAGAGACTGCAGGTGTTACAACCTAGAGCCAAAAAACGGCTGCTGGATCCAGTTTCTGGCAACCAGCTACCCCTCTGTCCCTTACTGTTCTTCTTCTTATCCAACCTCAAATCCCTATTATCCATTCCTTTCCCTCAACCACCAACCCCATCTACCACCCACTGGTTTCCCTTAACCCACCACTCCCGTCTGCCCAATGCACATCACTTGTTCGGTCCCTTGCTCCACCTTCCTCCTGCATCAGGTTCTCAGAAACAGTCAGAATCAGGTTTAATATCACCGACATATGCCACAACATTTGTTGTCTTTATGGTAGCAGTACAATGAAATACGTAAAAAGAGAAAAAAAAACCTGAGTTACAGTATGTATATGTGTTTATGTGCATGGATTCAATGTCCATTCAGAAATCAGATGGCAGAGGGGAAGACCCTGTTCCTGAATCACTGAGTGCGTGCCTTTAGGCTTCTGTACCTCCTTCCTGATGATAGCAATGAGAATAAGGCATGATCTGAGTCCTTAGTGACGGACACCACCTTTTTGAGGCATCACTCTTTGAAGGTGTCCTGGATACTAAGGAGGCTCGTGCCCATGATGCAGCTGTTCTTTTTTACCTCCAGCTATCACCTCCCAGCATCCATTGTTATTTCTTTCCTCCTCTATCTATCACCGTATTTCATCTGGATCCATCTATTGCCTACTGGCTCTTGCACATCCCATCCCCTCACCACATGATACTAACCAACAGCCCTCTCTCTTTCATTCCAGATGAAACTCCCAAATATCAACCATTCATTTTCCCTCCAGATGCTGTTGAACTGCTGATTTTCACTAGTGTTTTTTTCATTTTTATCCAGTAATATGAAGGAGACCATAAGACATTGAAGCAAAATTAAGCCATTCTGCCCATCGAGTCCACACCGCCATTTCATTATAGCTGATCCTAGATCCCATTCAACTCCATACACCTGCCCTCTCATCAATCTGTTGATGCCCAAAACAGTCAGGAATCAATCAACTTCTGCTTTAAATATACCTGTGGATTTGGCCTCTACCACAGTCTGTGACAAAGCATTCCACAGATTCACTACTCTTTGGCTAAAAAAAATCTCTCCTTACTTCTGTTCTAAAAGGTAGCCACTCAATTTTGAGGCTGTGTCCTTTAGTTCTGGATAGCCCACCAGCGGAAATATCTCCTTTTCTAGTCCTTTCAACATTCAGAATGTTTCAATGGGATCCCCATGATTTCTTATAAATTGCAGTGAGTACAAGCTCAAAGCTGCAAGTTGCTCCTCATAGGTTGACCCCTTCATTCCCGGAATCATCCTCGTGAACCTCCTAGTGATTCTCTCCAATAACAATACATCCTTTTTGAGATAAGGGGTCCAAAATAGTTGAGAATACTCCAAGTGTGGCCTGTAAAGCTTCAATTTCCATGTTTTTAATATTCTGTTCCCCTTCAAATAAATGCCAACATTACATTTGCCTTCTTCACCACAGACTCAACCTTTGAATCAACCCATGATTCTTGCATGAGGACTTCTTAGTCCCTCTGCACCCCAGATGTTTGAATTTTCTCCCCATTTAGATATTAGTCTGCACAATTGTCCCATTTACCAAAATGTATTATCATACACTTCCCAACACTGTATTCCATCTGCCACTTTTTTGCCCATTCTTCAAGCTTGTCTAAGTTCTGCTGCAATCAAATTGCTTTTTCAGAACTACGTATGTAAGGGGACAGGACGCTGGACCCAAGTGCAGGATGCAGGCACTGAAGTACTAGGGGCAGGACAGGAACAACTAAACAATGGATACGATGTAGTGACTGTGGTGTGTATGAGGGACATGACATTCAAGGTGATTCTGGAATTCTGGGAGAGTCTTAGAATTCAGGCAAGGAGAAGGATCACAGAGTTCACCAGGCAGGCTACATAACTCCTGGGCAGGGCCTAGACCTCCCAGTCAGGAACACAGGGGCCTGGGCAGGTCACAGGGCACAACCCATCAGCAGCAAGGGATGGAAAGGGGCAGAGTCCCCCACTAGGCAACAGCAGTCCAGTCAGGCTTATCCATCAGAGGCAAGGGAATGGAAGGGAACTAGGTCCAAGGTGACTACCAGACTTACTCAAAGAACTCATCTTTAATGGATGTGGAGGGGAGGGCAGGAGAGATTTGGGGGGGGGGGGCAAGCCAGAGAAACAGGGTAGGTAGAACAACCCCCAACACCACTCACTCCCAGAGCACCCTGTATACACCACCAGCCGATGGGCATCAGGTGCACATCCTTGAGCCCCAACGAGCCACGATGATCCACAGGTGTGACTAATTGGGCTCAAGGGTGAAAACAGGGATGGCTACAAGATCCGGAGTCCGGAGTCCGTGGACCGGATCAAGACCCAGAATGCAGGCTCCAGACCAGACCATAACAACCTGCCCATCCACCTATTTTTGTATCATCTACAAGCATTGCCAAAATGCCAACAATTCCCTTATTCAAATAATTGACAAACAATGTGAAAAGTAGCGGTCCCAATACCAACCCCTGATGAAAACCATTAGACACTAGCAGTCAACTAGAAAAGACCCCATTTATTCCCTCTTGCTACTTCCTCCTTTTCAGCCAGTCCTCTATCCATGCCAGTATCTTACTATCTCACCAGCATCATTTTCCAGTGGTCCAATATTAACTCTCACCTCCCTTTTATTCTTCATACAATTGAAAAAACTTTTAGTATCCTGTTTTATATTATTAGCTTGTCCCCCTCATGGCTTATCTTTTCCCTTCTTATAAACTCCCCAATTATCCAAATTCCCACACATTTTTGGTACCTTATATGCCTTTTCCTTGGCTTTAAAGCAGTCCTTAACTTGCCTTGTCAGCCACGGTTGCCTAGCTCTGCCATTTGTAAACTTCTTCAGTGGACATATCTATCCTGTGCCAGGTGAACTATGCCCAGAAACTTCAGCCAGTTCTGTTTTGCCATCATCCCCATCAGTAACATCCTCCAATCTACCTAGAGAAGCTCCTCTCTCATGCCTCTGTAATATTCTTCATTCCATTGCAATACTGAAACATGTGACTTATGCTTCTCCCTCTCAAATTGCAGAATGAATTCAATTATATTATGATCACTGCCTCCTAAAGGTTCCTCTACATTAATCTCCCTAATAAAATCTGGATTAATTCTCAACAACCAATCTAAGATAGCTCATTCCACCCTCTCAAGACCCTCTGAGAGAAGCAAGCCCTTTCCAGCTCCCTTTGCAATCTCAACTCCACATCTTGGCTACTATTTGGAAGCCTATATATGATTCCCATAATGTTTTTTACACCCTTGCAGTTCCTTAACTCCACCCACAGAGGTTTGACATTCTCTGACCTTATGTTACCTCTTTCTTTAAATGTAATTCCACCTCTTACTAATGGAGCCACACCACTGCATATGTCTTCCTGCCTGTCCTTTTGATACAAAGTATATCCTTTGATACTAAACTCCCAACTATGACCGGTTTTCAGCCATAAAGAGCACATCATTATTATCAAGATATACTGTACCTCCAATTTACTTCTCTTACTTTCTGTGATAGACCGAAGAACAAATGCCTTAAATGTAAACATGCAATCTGGGTGAGGCAAACGTTCTCATGTTAGAGTCATAGACAATTGCAGCACAGAAACAGACCTTTCAGCCTATCTAGGCCATGCTGAGTTATTTAAGCTGCCTGCTCCCATCAACCTCTACCGGGACCATAGCCCTCCTTACCCCTAGCATGCATGCACCTGTTCAAACTTCTCTTAAACATTGAAACTGAGCTGGCATGCACCACTTATGCTGGCAGCTCATTCCACCCTCTCAAGAGCCTCTGAGAGAAGCCAGTTACCTTCACGTTCTCCTTAAATGTTTCACCATTCACCCTTAACCCATGACCTCTTGTTGTAGTCCCATGCAACTTTGCATGCATTTATGCTATCTATATCCCTCATAATTTTGTATCGCTCTGTCAGATCTCCCCTCAATCTATATTCCAAGGAATAAAGACTTAACTTATGTAATATTCTTCACTAAGGGATGGTAAATTCCTGTTGCATCCATAATAATTCCGGGGGTATATTCCGCTGATTAATGTCTATGCTATGCCTTTCACTCACTGCCCTCTGTGCTTGTGCCATTTTTTTAACTACACTGCTGGCAGCATCCTCACAGCCCTCCTGCAAGTTGCTGCAAGCCAAGCAGTGACAGTGGGATATGAAGTCCCTCCTTCCCCTTTCCTGATCCATTTGGAAGATTGTTTTACTCTCACAGTGCACTTCCTGCATAGTGTGGCACTTCATTCAGTGCTTCCACAGGTTGGTAATGGCACATGTTAACTCTAGCACACCAGACAACCTCAGCCTACTGTTGAAGCAAGTCTGTAGCAAATACCATTTCATCACTGGAGCACCTGGCCAGTAAAAATACCTAGGTTAGGCTATCATTGATTGACTACAGCTCCATCTCAAGCACTATAATACCAAGCAAACGCATCACCAAACTTCAAGTCCTGGGAGCCAACAACTCGATATCCTGACCAACAGACCACAATCAGTAGCGATAGGCAGCTACACCTCCACCATGATCATCCTCAACACTAATTCACAAGATCACATCCTCAGCCCCCTGCTCTACTCCCTATACACTTATGAGAGTCTGGCCAAGTTCTGCACTAAATCCATCTACAAGGTTGCAGACGATATTACTATATCACAAATAATGATGTCAGAATCATTGTCATTATGTGCCATGTTAATGAGTCAGGTTACCAAAAGGAAATAGAGAGCTCAGAGAGTATGGTGTCATGACAACAATCTTTCCCTTGATGTAAGGAAAAAAAAGTGCTGATTGTTGACTTCCAAAAAGGTGAAGCTGCAGGGGTGGGCGAGGTGGGAGCTGGTGCATACGCTCCTGTCTATATCAACGGTGCTGAGGTTGAGAGCTTCAGGCCCTGAGGAGTGAACATCACCAATAGCCTGTACTGGTCTAACTATGTCGTCACCATGGACAAGAAAGCTTGCCAACATCTTTACTTCCTCAGGAGGCTATAAAAATTTGTCATTTCCTCATTGACCTTGATCAATTCTTATCGATGCACCATAAAAAACATCCTATCATGGATACATCATGACTTGGCAACTGATCTGCCCATGACATTAGAAACTGCAGAGAATTCTGACCATACGTTATCTGAGCATAACGTGGATAGCGGCCTCCTATCTATGGATTCTGTCTATGTTTCTGGCTGCATCACTACAGAAGCCAAGATTATCAAAGAACCCAGCAATCATGATATTCTCATCTCTCCCATTGGGTCAAAGATAAAAAAAAGCTTGAAGCATTTATTGCAAAGTTAAGGGTGATTTCTACCCTGCTGTTACAAGATTATTTTGAATGATTTCATAAAATGATAAGACGGACTCTTGACTTCATTATGATGTTGAACCTCATCGTGTGCAGCAATATAAATTTGCTGATCTGTTGCACTTTATTCTACATTCTGTTATCGTGTTAGCTTGTGCTACCTCAATACAGTATGTAACAAATTGATCTGTATGAACATTAGGCAGGATACGCTTTTCATCGTTCTTGGTACATAAATCAATAATAAGCTAATTCCAATCACAATTTCAATTTCAATTCCAATACCCCCACAGAGCCGTTCTCCAAACAGTACTCTTCCAGTACATTTCCTACAGAATTTAACACTTCTAATTAATGACAAAATGTTTGATCAATTATCCTTTAACACTACCTACATAGATGGTAACTTTATTATATTACCACTATTAAATAAAGCATACCATCTCTTATTATTTCCCTCATTTTTTTGTAGATAAAACTTTTACATGTTTATTCACAGTCATGATATATTCTGTAGCTCTACCTGTACTGAGCTCCTTGCAATAAATTTCCTTGTTAATTACTGACCTTGAGTTTGCGGCTGTAGTACAACAGTTTTTTTTTCTAATTGGTGTGTTCTCACTTCTTATACATTTAACTATGTCTTCATAATTACTTCCAATCTTTCTACCCACTTGCTTCATCTGCTTTCTGGTTTGTTTCCTATTTAAAACTGTTTAAATTGTGCAGATTTTCTTTCTTGTACCCAACCCCCAGTACTCCCTGTTGTAACGTGACAAACTCACCTGAGAGATGTAGCTAGTAGATATGGAGTAGACTTTAATTTGACGGAAGAGATACACAGGCATCATATTGAGACCCCTTTGGAGGCAGAGGCCCATTCAACCCAACAATACATGACTTTTTATATGCTAAAGAGCAAAGAACAATTCCATATTTAAACAAATCTTTCTTTGAATTACATATAGGTTTCCCACCTTTGTTACGAACCCCGTAACTGGATATCTTACCAGCAAAGATAGGAGTATCAGTTGAAGTGTGATGATACTATTTTTAACAGTATTTATTAGTAAAAATACACAAAAATAATATCAATGCAAATATACAGATAATATACGTCATCAACACTAAACCTAAAAGTGCGGGTATAATAATAATCAATAAGAAATAAGCTCTATCGTTGTCTAGGGGTAATGAATTGTCCGATGGAAATATAAAGCTCAGTTCATTTCATGCAGGCTGCGGTAGTTGCTGATCACTGTGTTGCAATTGTTGGAGGGAGAGAGAGAGAGTAACTTGCCGACTTTCCTTTTACGATCTTGATCCATCTCCGTCCTTTAGCTAGACCGTTCCATGGAGGACTCGTCATCCAGGCAAGGGTGGACACACACACAAGCCCCCACTGGTCTCGTAGCGTCTCTCCTGGTGCGTCTGAGGGGTGTTCCTCAGACCCTACTTTTATCCCCACTCACAGGGTCTCAGGTGTCAATCAGGTTGGGATGATGCAATCCCTCAACCAGACCACTCTGGTTGCCCCCCTGAGGGGTTTCAATGAATAGAACAGTACTCAATACACGATTCCTTCTCCAAGAGACAATAGCAGTAATCTCTCTCTTTGTCAATAGGAGACATTCCAACCTGTGCTGTGCCTCTCTCTCATAAATTTGTATGAGATGTTTATCTCTCTTATTTCCTTTGATAACAGTATCGGAATAGTAGTGATTTGTGATTCTCCAAGGGTGGGGGGGGGCAGTGGCGATTCTGTACCCTTCTGCCCATCAGAGTTGCTCCTCATTCATAACACCTTCTTCTTCGCACCTACCTGACAGACACCCAAATAAATGTTAAATCAGCATTATCTGGTCTTCCAGTTAACAGTGGTTCATAGCTTTGCAAAACCCATTACCCAGAGCTGCATTTTAAACTTAATCTACAATCCATATTCAGATCTGAAGATTGGAAGCTGAATTTTGCTGTCCTAAGTCCAGAACATGCTCTAACGTTCCCAACATCTCTTCAACAATTTATTAGTTTGCAGCTTTTCTTGCTTTCCTCTTGACTAAACATATGGTTCATATAATGTTAAATAAAAATTGCACCACATGGCCAACCGATCTCTCTGCTGTTGCTACAAGTGAATCATGGTGGAATTAGACAGAACGACTGACCCATGAAGAAGCAAGCCTCAGCAGGAATGCTGGCTGCACTTGTTGCATGAAGTACCCTTGAATTACTGATTATTTTCCAATAACTTCAGAAATAAACTGATCTATGGAGTTAGAACTGTTGGCTAATGAAACACCTAGGTGCTAAGCTTGAATCCAAATATTGAAAGTCAGATGGGATCCTTCCCAATTGCGATAATGCATGGATATTCTCAAAGAAACCTCAGGCAGTATAATTCACATGAAATCAATGCATGATGCAGTAAATAAAATTGTCTTGCCTGCTTGGCTTCCAGCCTGGTAACCTGTCAATTGAATAGAGAGAGTGAAAAGAAAAATGCTTTTATATGTGGACTGGATCCTGATGGAAGATATTGACACAAAATGTTGACAAATCCTTTGTGGTTCAACTAAGTACTGAGGAAAGGGGGATGAATACTTCTACACAGCTGAAATTTCAGTTTTTGAATTTTTAGTTTCTCATGCTTTACAATTCTAACAGTTTTTCGGGCTCCACTGTGAATGAAAAGCAGAATGTAATTCAGAAATAAAATTCCTCAGTTAAATTAATCGAATTCCTCGGTTGTAATACTCATTTGTGTGAACAAAAGTCACTGTATATAATACCAGACATTCCTCAAGTGAGATCCAAAAGTATGTGCCAGATGCTTGAAAGTGGCATCACAACCTGCCAAGAAATGAAACTATTGACTGTTAGCTTTCCTGTAAACAGGAACAGTGATAATCCTCTGTACTCTCTGAATAACAGAAATGCAGTTCCACAGATTCATCGCAGAATGGATTATTTATCTAAGGGAACTGTCCAGTCTAAGAAACAGATGTAGCAACTGACAGAGTTAAATCTAGAAAAATGCATGCAGGCATACACTCCAGATAGCTGGAAAATTGCATAAGTAACTCCAATCTATAATAAGGGAGGGAGGCAAACTACATGAAATTATAAGCCAATTAGCCTGATTTCAGTAGCTGGGAAGATGCTGGAGTCCATTATTAAGGATGAGATGTCATGGTACTTGGAGGCACATGATAAAATAGACCAAAGTCAGCATGGTTTAATACCATAAGACCATAAGAGATGATGTACAATAGAACAAAAATTAGTGTGAAGTTAAAGGATTGGGAAGCTTTTAAAAACCAACAGAAGGCAACTAAAAAGTCAAAAAGAAGGAAAAAAGTGGAATGTAAAGGTAAACTAGCCAATAATATTAAAAAGGAGACCAAAGGTGGTGGTTTCCTTGAGGGGAAATTTTGCCGGACAGATCTGTTGAAATTTTTGGAGAAATAAAAGGCAGAGTAGACAACAGATATCTAATGGATGTTATTTAATTGAATTTTCAGAAGGCCTTTGTCAAAATGCCACAAATGACGCTGCTAAACAAGATAAAAGTTCAAAGTTCAAAGTAAATTTATTATCAGAGTACATATATGTTACCACATACAACTCCAAGATTTACTTTTCTGCAGGCACACTCAACAAATCTACAGTATATTTACTGTAACAGGACCAATAAAAGATTAACCAGATGACAGCCATCTGTGCAAATGCAAATATAAATAAATAAATAGCAATAAATAATAACATGAAGTAACTAGATACAGACTCCTTAAAGTGAGATAATTGGTAGTGGAAACAACTTAATGGATGGACAAGAGAGTGTAGTTATACCCTTCGTGAACCAGCTGGTGTGAGTTCTTGGGCTTTTGTACCCTCTACCTGGTTGCAGCAGTGGTGAGAAAAGAACATGACTGGGTGAGTGGTAAGGAATTCTGATGTTGGATGCTGCTTTCTTACGATAGCACTTTATATAGATGTGCTCAATGGCTGGAAAGGCTTTACCTGTTGTGTACTCAGTCAAATGCACTACCTTTTGTAAGATTTTCCATTCAAAAGAATTGGTGTTTCTAAACCATGCTGCAATGCAGCCAGTCAATCCACTATTGACTAGACATCTATAGAAGTACATCAAAGGCTTTGATGACATGCCAAATCTCTGCAGACTCCTAAAGAAGTCTAACACTGTTGTCTTTCTTCACAATTGCTTTTACATACAGGGTCTAGGACAGGTCCCCTGAAAGACTAACACCCAGGAATTTAAAGTTGCTAACGTTCTCTATCTCTGATCCTCCGATGAGGACTGGCTCACTGACCTCTGGTATCCCTCTCCTGAAGTCTACAATCAGTTCCTTGCTAACTTGCTAACATTAAGTGAGAGGTTATTCTTATGAACCCACTCAACCAAGTTTTCAGTCTCCCTCCTGTAAGCTGGTCATTAACAATGGATCCATTGGTCCTGGCTGAAATTATCGGTTGGCCAGGCTGATGGAGCAGGACACTCCCTGTGGGCAGTGGTCATACAAGCTGCCCGTGCTCAAAGCCCTGCCCTTTTTGATTGGGATGTGTCTCCTTATCCTTAGAATTGTGGGCTAAATTTAGAAATTAGGGACAGACAGCTTTTAAAACAAACCTTGGCTGCCAATCATCATGGGTTGTGCAACTGTTCAGATTTGGCAAATAGATTATGTTGGTCCCCTTGCTTTATAAAAGCGATTCCACTACCTTCTCACTACGGTGGACACTTGTTCTGCTCTTTTGATGATAATCCCGACTGTCGAAGCTAATCAGGATGGTGCGCTCTAGGGATTAGAAAATCTTGTTTCTGCATATGGTGATCCCCTTGGAATTTAATCTGATAATGGTTCACATTTTTTGGGTCCTAGGGTACAAGAGTGGGCTGTCTCTAATGGTGTATGGTGGGACTTCCATGTCCCCAATTATCCTCAGGCTAGTGGTCTGATTGGATGAATGAAATTTGCCTATTAAGATAAGCAAATTTATTTACTTATCTTGCTCGTACCTTATCTAGGTTCTTATCTGTCCTTTCCTGTGCTTTGTATAATTTGAATAGCCACCCTTTTTGAAAGGAGGTACATCCTTTTGTTAATGACAAGACAATTTATTCCTTTTGTTCCTGATGACATAACAGAATGTGCTGATAAAGAACCTATTAAGAGCTGGACAAAGTATGCTAATTCTGGATTGGAATAAATTTTCTGCAAGTATGAGTGGACGAGGTGGGTCATTCAGGGACAGAAATAAAGTCCCAAGCAGAGAAGCTGGTGGCAAAGAAGGTCACATCAATAGAAAGATCACCTGCTAGCCAGACCTAGGTCAAGCACAAGAGATTCTGCAGATGCTGGAAATTTTGATCATCACATGCAAAATGCTAAAGGAACTCTATAGGTCAGGTGGCATCTATGGAGGAAATAAACTATCAAGATATTTTTGAGTTGTGGTCACAAGCTGATGGGAATGTAAGCAC
The DNA here is from genome assembly GCF_030144855.1 of Hypanus sabinus. Taxonomy (NCBI): domain Eukaryota; kingdom Metazoa; phylum Chordata; class Chondrichthyes; order Myliobatiformes; family Dasyatidae; genus Hypanus; species Hypanus sabinus. Next base: position 126,377,139 of record NC_082710.1, on the reverse strand, counting down.
AACTCAAATACTCACATGTCACAATATTTTTGAACATGATTTGGATTATTTTTGTTTTCAGTTGATAAGGCAAAATTTATTGATAATAAACATACTGCCTTGAGACTGATGGCTTGTTTTCAAATTCCATTACTTACTGTATTTCAGCCAGACTGAAATGTCACTGTTTTTCTTTGCACTGGCATCTTGTCCTAGATGCAGAGCTACACACACAAAATGCAGGAAGAACTCTACAGGTCAGGCAACATCTATGGAGGGAAATGAACAGTCAGTGATTCAGGCAAAGACCCCTTATGAAGTGTATTGAGGAGTCTCAGTTACTACTGAAATATTAAATACACAACAGCCTCTTCATATCTATTTACAGTCCCCTTCCAAATAACAACTCTCAAGCTTTCAACTTTTATGAAGTGGACATAACTAAGAGGCAAAGATTCATTACCTGGTAAAGTTGACTCATCCAAATGCAGAGCAAGTTCTGTTGTTATGTGTACGCTGCACAATGTGCCTTCCACATTATTAGACATTTCATCTCTTCGTCTTTGAACGCAGTTGCCACTGAGCACAATCTGTTTAATTATTTGGTCTGGAGGCATATAAAAATCTGTACTCTGAACTTCCCTCACTGCTAGCAGAATTACATCTTCTCCAATTGCATGGGATTGGCCAGATTTAGCAATGAGCAATGAAGTGTTACACAAAGCATGCAAACCATCTCAGTTTTGTTGTGAAGTGCTGGCAAACATGATTTGAAGTGTTTTCCTAATTCTGAACATTATTACAAAGTGACTGAAAATAAGGCAAGATCTTATTTGCTTTATCAGAGAATATTCTCTTCAAATTTTCAAGAAGTTTGGACAATTTTATTTCCTTATTTGAAAAAAGGTTTTCACACAACGGACACATTGGCTGCTTGGTACAAATCCATATTTCAGACACCCAACAATATACTGTCTACACTTCGTTTTCATTTGGTCTGCTTCTATCATTGTTGTTATGGACTAACAATCAAGATCAATTGCCTATTGTTAAGTCCAACCTCAAGCATTGCCATCAATTAAGGGGAAAGGGGAAAGTTATGACATCATAATATCTCAGGCAAAAGCTTATGCTCTTTAATGATTACAGCTCTGCCTTCTCTACTATCATCGCCTCAAAACTAATCAATCAGGTCCAAGACCTAAACCTCAATTCCTCCTTGTGCAATGAGATCCTTCATTTCCTCACATGCAGGCTCCAGTTAATACTGATTAACAACAATAAAACCTCCGTCATTGCCATCAGTGCAGAGGATATGTGCTTAGCCCCCAACTCAACTCACTGACTACGCACAGCTCCAATATCATATTTAAGTTTGCTGACAGCATTGCTGGTCAAATCAATGCTGGTGACAAATCATTTTGTAGAAGGGGGGTTGAAATTCTGGCTGAAAGGTGTCACAACAAGAACCTCTCACTCAATATCCGCAAAACCAAAGAGCTGATTATTGAATACAGGAGGAGGAAACTGGGGGTCCATGAGCCAGTACTCATCAGGGGATTAGAAGTGTAGTGGATCAGCAGCTTTAAGTTCCTTAGCGTAATTATTTCAGAGGATGTGTCCTGGGCTCAGCATGTTAAGTGTAATTACAAAAAAAGCAGGGTAGTGCCCCGACTTTCTTAGAGGTTGGTGCAGAATTGGCATGTTATCTAAAGCTTTGACAAACTTTTGGAGGCACCTGGTAGAGAGTATACTGTTTGCATCACAACCTAATGAGAGAACACCAACGCACTTGAATGGAAAAGACTACAAGAGATGTGGATACAAGTCAGTCCATTGCATATAAAGCCTTCTCCATCACTGAGTGATGCACCATCAGTAATTCTCTCTGAGACATGAAGGCAAGATATCGGCTTTTATTGACTGGAAGAAGGAACAAGCAGTGGTTAACCACCATACTACATCCTGGAGACTGAGAGGCCGGGCTCAGACCTCAATCGCCTTTATACAGGGGTCTGTGGGAGGAGCCACAGGAGCAGTCAGCAGGGGGCGTGTCCAGACAGGTATATGTAGTGTTCACCACATTCACACCCCCCCCTTTGTTTTAAAAGAGAGTCCCCATGGGGCGAAGTTTCTTACAAGTATATTTACAGGTTAAGTCTATCGGGTGGTCAAATCTGTCGCTGTGATCTACGTAGCACCGGCTGTGATTGCACAGGTGCCAGTGGTGGTGATTGCACCGGAGACGGTGGTTGTTCTGGTTTCGGCCTAACTGGAGGTGTCAGCCCACTAGGCGTCAATGATCCCTCACGCGTGTGCGAGGCGCCTGGTATATACGCGTACGAGACGCCCAGTATAGGAGTGTCGTGAGGAGTCTGTGTAGGGCTCGGTGTGCGCGGTGTCACCTCGGGTACAGGGTTCATAGTTACCGTGGAGTGTTCGGGGTAGTGGTCTGCTGCTCCTGCGGGCGCCAGGTCACGGACGGAGACCGTGTCCACCCGCCCATCAGGAAAGACCACGTAAGCATACTGGGGGTTTGCATGTAGAAGGTGAACCCTCTCCACCAGCAGGGAGTATTGTTCCTCACATGTTTCCGGAGCAGCACTGGCCCTGGGGACGTCAGCCAAGCTGGTAGGGTGGTCCCAGTGGCAGACTTCCTGGGAAAAGAGAATAGGCGCTCGTGAGGGGTGGCATTGGTGGATGTACATAACAGGGAGCGGATAGAGTGGAGTGCCTCGGGGAGGACCTCCTGCCATCGAGAGACCGGCAACCTTTTTGACTTAAGGTCTAAAAGTGTGGCCTTCCACACTGTGGCATTCTCCCTCTCCACCTGTCCATTTCCCCAGGGATTATAGCTCGTGGTCTGACTAGTTGCAATGCCCCTAGCCAGCAGGTACTGGCGCAGCTCATCACTCATAAAGGAGGACCCTCTATCAGTGGATGTAGTAGGGATATCCGAACAGAGTGAAGAGCTGGCGCAGGGCTTTTATGACGGACGTGGTAGTGGTGTCGGGGCAGGGGATCGCAAAGGGGAACTGTGAGTACTCGTCGATAATGTTGAGAAAGTAGACATTGCGGTCGGTGGAGGGAAGGGGGCCCTTAAAGTCAACACTCAGTCACTCAAAGGGGCGGGTAACCTTGATAAGTTGTGCCGTTTCAGGATGGTAGAAGCGCGGTTTGCACTCAGTGCAGACTCAGCAGTCCCTGGTCATCGTCCTGATGTCCTCCAGGGAGTACGGCAGGTTCCGAGCTTTCATGAAATAGTAAAATCGGGTGACCCCGGATGGCAAAGATGTGCATGGAGGGCGTATAGCTGGTTGAGCTGTGCGCTAGCATGCGCTCCCCGGGATAGGGCATCAGGGGGCTCATTGAGCCTTCCAGGCCGGTACAGGATATCATAGTTGTAGGTGGAGAGTTCTATTCTCCACCGCAAAATTTTATCATTTTTGATTTTACCCCACTGTTGGTTGCTGAACATGAACGCAACCGAGCACTGGTCGGTCAGCAAGGTGAACCTTTTGCCGGTGAGATAGTGCCTCCAGTGCCTAATAGCTTCCACTGTGGCCTGGGCTTCTTTCTCCACAGCAGGGTGCTGAATTTCAGAGCCTTGAAGGGTACGAGAAAAGAATGCTACTGGCCTGCCTGCCTGATTGAGGGTAGCAGCAAGCGCAAAATTGGAGGCGTCACTCTCTACTTGGAAGGGAATGGTCTCTTCCACCGCATGCATTGTTGCTTTGGCAATGTCCCCTTTAATGCAGCTGAAGGCTGCACAGGCCTTGGCAGAGAGGGCACAGAGAGTGGTAGACTTGACCAGGGGGCAGGCCTTGTCAGCGTAATGGGGGACCCATTGGGCGTAATAGGAAAACAAGCCCAGGCACCATCTAAGGGCTTTGAGAGTGGTGGGAAGAGGGAGTTCTAACAGGGGGCGCATACAGTTGGGATCAGGGCCAATGACCTCGTTTTCCACGACATACCCAAGGATAGCAAGTCGGGTGGTTCCAAACACACACTTGTGCCTATTATAAGTAAGGTTCAGGGCTTTGGCCACTTGGAAAAATCATTGGAGGTTGGTGTTGTGATCTGGCCAGTCGTGACCACAGATGGTGATGTTATCCAGATAGGGAAATGTGGCCTGCAGTTGGTACTGGTCCACCATCCGGTCCATTTCCCTCTGGAAGACCGAGATACCATTTATAATACCAAATGGGATGCACAGGAAGTGATAGAGCCTGCCGCCCACCTTGAAGGTGGTGTAGGGGCGGTCCTCTGGGCGGATGGGGAGCTGGTGATAAGCGGATTTCAGATCTATTGTCGAGTACACCTTGTACTGAGCTATCTGGTTGACCGTATCCGCGATGCGGGGTAGGGGGTACGCGTCAAGCTGCGTGAACCTATTGATGGTTTGACTATAGTCCACGACCATCCTATTTTTCTGCCTGGTCCGAACAACAACCACCTGGGACCTCCAAGGGCTTGTGCTTGGCTCAATGATCCCCTCCCCGAGCAGCCGCTGCACCTCTGACTGAATAAAGGCCCTGTCCCCCGCGCTGTTCCTCCTGCATTTTGTTGCCACAGGTTTACAGTCGGGGGTCAGGTTGGCGAACAGCGATGGAGGAGGGATCTTGAGGGTGGAGAGGCTGCAAGTGGTGTCAGTAGCGCATCTGTCGGCATGGTACTGGGTGGGATGTGTGGGTGTGTGTGTGTGTGTGTGTGTGGTCAGTAGCGGGGTATATGATGAAGTCCCACCAAACTGAGGATTCCTGACAGGGAGTGGTGGGAGGGGTCTGTCATATGCCATAGTCACACTTTCGAGGTGGCTCTGGAAGTCCAGCCGCAATAGCACAGGTGCGCACAGTTGAGGCATGACCAGTAGCGCAAAGTTCCAATATTCTGTGCCCTGCACCACCAGTGTTGCTACACAACCCACCCAGATGTCTGTGGAATACAACCCAGAAGCCAAGGTGACCCTCTGACTTACCAGCCGTGTCATGAGTCCACAGCGTTGCACTGTGTCCGGTCAATAAAACTCTCAGTGCTGCCCGTGTCAAACAGGCAGCTAGTCCTGTGCCCCTCCACCAGGATGTCCATCATTGACCTTGCAAGCTGGTGTGGGGCGCTTTGGTCGAGGGCCAGAGTTGAACCGCCGTCTTGGTGGCCGGTAAGCACCGGCGGGTCGGGGGCGGCGTATGTTGACGCCGACAAAGATGGCCGGCCACATCCAGGCATGCAAGATGGCGGCCCCCATGCCTCGCGCGAGGCAAGCAGGCAAGATGGCGGCCCCCATGCCTCACACGCAGCACTGCCTGACCCCGCTCGCGGTTTAGACTTACAGGCCTTAGCAAAATGGCCCTTCTTCCCACAGCTGGAACAGGTCGCTTCTCGGGCTGGGCAGCGTTTTTGGGGGTGCTTTTTGAGTCCGCAGAAGTAACACTGCCGCAGCTGTGGTCGGGTTCGGGGAGTTCGTGGAATCGCGACTGGCAGCGGCATTGGCGAATTTGCTCGCGGGAACTGGCGACAGGGTCTGAGGCATCCTCGGGACCATCGGGGGATCACACGGCTGGACAGCATCAGCGTTGTCCAGAGCAGCCTGTAGCATGTCGGCCGTATCGATCACTGAGCGTAAGGTAAGATCGACATTTTCCAGCAGCCGATGGCGCACATACACTGACCTAATTCCTGTGACAAAGGCGTCTCGTACCAAGAGTTCCGCATGCTGTTCCGCCGTGAGAGTTTTGCAGTCACAAGTTCGGATGAGTGTCTGTAGGGCTCGGAGAAACTGGGCGCTCGATTCTCCAGGCCACTGTCGTCGCATAGCTAAGCGATGTCTTGCATAGACAATGTTCACCGGCCGCAGGTACTGTCTTTTGAGAGCATCCAGTGCCCCTTCCTAGGTCGACAGGCCCTTGATAAGTGTGTAAACTTTCGTGGTGATCCTCAAGAGGAGAATTCGGTGCATAACAGCGGGTTCAGTTGCATGAACCTCCTCCAAGTGTGAGTGGAAGCATGCAAGCCAGAGTTCAAAGGCAAGAGCTGCTTCAGGGTCTTGGGGGTCCAAATCCAATCTTTCCAAACGTAAAACGGTTTCCATGTTTTAAAGCTTCCAGTCAATAAAATTGATGCACCATCAATAACTCTCTCTGAGACATAAAGGCGAGATATCGGCTTTTATTGACCGGAAGAAGGAACAAGCAGTGGTTGACCACCATACTACATCCTGGAGACAGAGAGGCCGGGCTCAGGCCTCAATCGCCTTTAGACCGGGGTCTGTGGGAGGAGACACAGGAGCAGTCAGCAAGGGGCGTGTCCAGACAGGTATATGTAGTTCACCCTACACTGAGCACATTTACAAGAAGTGCTGCCGCAGGGAAGAAGCGCCCATCATCAGGGACACCCCCCCCACCATCCAGGCCCGGCTCTCTTCTTGCTGCTGCAAGCTGGAAGGAAGTACAGGAGCATGAGGTCCCACATCACCATGTACAGAAACAATTATTACCACTCAACCAAAAGGCTCTTTAATGAGAGGTGATAACTTCACTCACCCCAACACTAAACTGAGTCCACAACCTGTGAGCTCACTTTTAAGGACTCTACAATGCATGTTCTCGGTATTTATTCTTTATTTACTATTACTTTTTTTTTGTTCCTGCGCAGTTTGTTCTCTTTTGCCCATTGGGTGTTTGCCTGTCATTGTTGTGTTTGCTTTTTCATTGATTCTATTGTTTTTTTTTGTACTTACTGTGAATAACTGCAAGAAAATAAATCTCAGAGTAGTATAGTGTGACATATACATTATACACTTTGAACCTGGTCACCAGGCAGATAACACAACCTTTGGGACTCTCTGTACTTAAGAAAGAGTGTTGTGTTTATTTTCCTGACTATGTATACTCCCCTTTGTAAACATATCCTTTATTTAATGAAAACACTTGATTATTTTCCAGTATCTGAGGAAAAGGCACTAAGTCACTGCGCTATTCTGATCCTGGTGGAATCTTTTCAACATCTACACCCGCCTTTCCTCTGGTGCTGTTGAAACGTTCATCTAAAAGGAAACTTGATTTACACTATATTATTTCCAGGTGTGAGATACTCCCGTTTTAATTTCTGGGCTTTTGACATTTACAAGAACATTTATCTTGACAACAAAAGGGTCTTTCAATATAACACCTAACATTTTCTGCAGATAACACTGCAAATGCAGCAATTTCTTGAAATTCATGGTGTTCTAAGCCAAATAGTGAAAAAAACACCTTTCTCCAATAACCTCTGGCAATTCACAATTCACCATGTATTGCTCCCTTGCCACCTAAAGCCAAGTGGTTTACACATTATGTGTACATAATAAACCACATCTTTGTCCATTAATTTCCAGGCCAGTTATAGGTCTCTATACAGAGCTCCAAAATGTCAGTTGTGTTGATAATTTATCTATGTACATCTGAGATCTGCAGCCCCTGAGTAAATTTTAGTAAAAGGCAAGATAAGTTCACACATCATATGAATTATACAAAGTAGAACACAATTATTTTATTTAGGCAACTGCAAAAATAAAATATAGTATTTGTTTTAAGGATTGATTGGAGTTTTAAGTTAATCCATATTGTGGTGGTGACCATTAGAATCAAGTCAATTCACTTTTTATTGTCATTTCGACCATAACTGCTGGTACAGTATACAGTAAAAACAAGATAATGCTTTTCAGGACTATGGTGCTACATGAAAGTATACAAAAAACTACACTGAACTAAGTAAAACAACACAAAAACTACACTGGACTACAGACCTACCCAGAACTGCATAAAGTGCACAAAACAGTTCAGGCATTAGAATAAATAATAAACAAGACAAAGAAGCACAGTAGAGGGCAGTAAGTTGGTGTCAGTCCAGGCTCTGGGTATTGAGGAGTCTGATAGCTTGGGGCAAGAAACTGCTACATAGTCTTGTCGTGAGAGCCCGAATGCTTTGGTGCCTTTTCCCAGATGGCAGGAGGGAGAAGAGTTTGTATGAGGGGTGCATGGGGTCCTTCATAATGCTGTTTGCTTTAATGAGACAGTTCCAAATTTTAAGAAATGACAGGACTGTGATATGAGGCAGATCTTTGAAGAATTAAGGCTTCAAAGTAATAAAGCTACGTTCAGTCATGAAGACATAGTGAATCTCCCTTTTAGATGCCAAGCAGCCATTGTTAAATCAGTCACTTCATATTTTTTATGGTCAATTTCACAGCATTAACAGTGCCAGCATCATCCCCCATGAGACATGCACATAGTTGTAGAATACACTGTCATACCTTCCATTAACATCAAGCAGAGTTCAGCTCATTGCAACACAGATTGAAAAATGTCAGCTGCAAGAGCTTCAGTGACACTTTTCCACTGATCTCAAGATATTCCGCTGAGTTAATATGCAGCTCTTGAACGTTCTGTTGGAAATGTGACTGAAAATCACAAAGATGCATATCTGAAAGAAACTAAAGGGTATACTGGTGATTTTTTAAAGGATTAAGTCAATGCATTCTTCATTTACCCCCTTATCAACAATAATGAGTTTTTCAAAGCTATAGCTCTTGAAATAAATTAAAAATATTACATGATGTCAACATTCACAAAACAGAATTGGATTCATATTGTAGAATTTATTTGGAATTATTCAAATATCACAGTTGCCCTTAAAATCTCAAAATGCTTCGTTCACTTCTTATCCTGTGACTCTTTGGTGGTCTCATGTAATGTTATCACAAGACAGTGATGGATATTCACTTTCCAGGGCCCAAGCGGCTTATAGCTTCCAGGACGCTTTCAAAAGGGCAAACTCGTGGTAGTTCAGCTCAATGGATATGATCAAATATTCCCATTTCAGCCTACTACAGCTGAGAATCACAACTACACCCAAGGTCTGTACAGTTTATTAAGATGTTTTATTGTAATTGAACAATCTAACATCTGTGGTCTTAATATCATCGTTAGAAGGACTCCTCATCCGAAATATGGCTGTCATATTGTTCATGGTGATCAACCGGATGTAATGAAACAAGTACCATAGTTGATTCTTTTCCACCTTTATTAGTAGTAAGCTATGTGAGAGAATCCTCCTTCTGCACTCTCACAGAATCAGCCACGAAGAACAGAGATACAGAGTTTTTATACCATCTTTGTCACGTATGCAGAAAACAATTTCCAGCTAATCCCCACAGTCACATGCCCAGCAACAGTGATTGTCCATGACAAAGACCACTGAATCACCTCAAACAAAATAGATATTCCAGTCCAACCTGGCAGCATGAACATTGACTTCTCTAACTTTCGTTAATGCCCCTCCTCTCCTTCTTACCCCATCCCTGACATATTTAGTTGTCTGCCTGTTCTCCATCTCCCTCTGGTACTTCCCCCCACTTTCTTTCTCCCGAGGCCTCCCGTCCCATGATCCTTTCCCTTCTCCAGCTCTGTATCTCGTTTGCCTATCACCTTTCCAGCTCTTAGCTTCATCTCACCCCCTCCAGTCTTCTCCTATCATTTCACATTTCCCCCTCCCCCCACTACTTTCAAATCTCTTACTATCTTTCCTGTCAGTTAGTCCTGACGAAGGGTCTCGGCCCGAAATGTCGACAGCACTTCTCCTTATAGGTGCTGCCTGGCCTGCTGTGTTCCACCAGCATTTTGTGTGTGTTGTTGTTTGATTTTCCAGCATCTGCAGATTTCCTCGTGTTTGTTCCAGTCAAGTAAGTGGATTATTGATATAAAAGGACCATCAGTTTGATAGACACTCCAGCCACTTTAATTAAGAAAGGAATGCCCTTCCTGGTTTTTTGGAGTCAAAACTTAAATTACAAAGATAAGAAAATCCACCAAATTTTATGTTTTAATTAAGAAAGGAATGTTCTGTCTAATTTCCATTAGCAACCCCCTTTTGTTGAAACCAAAAGGTGTGAAAATTCAGGAGACATCCTCTTGTGGGTCTTGTGAGCTTTTTAACCTGAAACCAAAAGATGTGATAAATCAGGAGACATTATCTCACTCCAAAGAGCAGCTGCTCAAACACACTGCAGCCATTCGCAAACCAGAATACACAGACTCAACCTAAACTATTATTTACAGAAATCTGAGAATCCCCTTAAGACTTTATCATTTCACATGAGACTAAAAGTGCATGTTAGAAAATCAGTGTTTTTGACTGCCAGTACTGACTATCCTGAGGCAAACACACTGTGTCTGGTAAACAAAATTTATGAACTTAGAACAAGCATTCTTTATCAGAGGGACGTTAGGACAGCGTGTGTGGTGAACTACGTGTGCCTGTCTGGACAAGCCCCCTGCTGACTGCTCCTGTGGCTCCACCCACAGACCCCTGTATAAAGGCGATCAAGGCCTGAGCCCGGCCTCTCAGTCTCCAGGATGTAGTATGGTGGTCAACCACTGCTGGTTCCTTCTTCCAGTCAATAAAATTGATGCACCATCAATAACTCACTCTGAGACGTAAAGGCGAAATATCGGCTTTTATTGACTAGAAGAAGGAACCAGCAGTGAATGACCACCATACTATATCCTGGAGACTGAGAGGCCGGGCTCAGCCCTTGATTGCCTTTATATAGGGGTCTGTGGGAGGAGCCACAGGAGCAGTCAGCAGGGGGCGTGTCCAGACAGGCACACGTAGTTCACCACAGCGTGTGCCCTCTGCTTCATGGAATCCTTGTTAACCCCCTCTTTCTAGACACAGCGATTCGGTTTGACAGGTTCACTCTACACCATCAAGATCGGACTGTTGAGTCTCTCAAAAGCAGAGGTGGTGCTGTATGCCTCATGATGAACTCCTTGTGGTATACTAATGTGATGGTGACATCCTAATTTTGCTCAACAGACCTGGACTATCCTGAAATTAAATGCTGTCCATTTTACTTGCCTTTGGTAGTGGTGTACATTCCACCTCACGTCAATACCAAACAGGCTTTAGATGGTCTGAGCGATGTTATCAACATGCATGAAACAGCACACCCTCGTGCCTTCACCATCACTCTGGGGGATTTTAACCAGGCCAGCTTAAAAAAGTCACTAAATAATTATCATCAGCAAATCACTTGTAGTACCAGAGGTAACAACACACTGGACCACAGTTGCATGAAGATCAAGAGTCCTTACCGTGCTTTTCTATGCCCACACTTGAAGTATCTCCTCCTCAATAGGAAGGGTGAGCTTACTTTCCATGCAATGTGTATTGGCAGCTAAACCTTGCCACAGAGACCAGACAGGGAAGTAAGTTAGTCTTTCAAGAGTAGATGCTTACAGTTGAACCTCTCTATAGTGAATGTACAGGTAGATATCTGTATTGGATAGGACTTAAAGCTTTCTTTTGAGTTTAGGGCTTTGTAGACTGAGGACCAAATACTATCTCAAGACCAGCAAGAATCTTTTGTTCTGTTCAGTACTTGTAAGCCATTGAACAATAACTGAAATAGTGAAGGAGCCGTGCATTTGTTTTCTATCTGCATTGTACTCTGTGCTGTGCATTTATTATGTGTATATGGTAACTATTCATGTGAGTGAGAATGTGGTAAAAGCGAAGGGAATAAATTACCTATTCATGCTTTGTTCTGGGAACTGACAGATGTCATATCTTTTGTTGACTGCTCAGTTACGCTTAAGTTTCATCTCCTCAAGATAATATGTTTTACTAGTTGCTAATAAAGGTTCAAACACATTTCTTTACCTTTTGGAACATCATTACTGTTGTGATTGGAGGACGTATTGTACAAGTATGCGTTGCCAGCAGTGGCATTGGTTTGTTAGAATTGTCTCTATAATTGGATTGTATTCATATTCATATATCGGAATAGCTCAATGAACATTCAACCGTTCTGTGATGCAGAATGTCCTTTGTGGTTGATACGATTGTTGAATTCAGTTTGCTTGTTTCAATTATCTGTCTCCTGAGACAGCATGCCTATTGCAGATGGTATTCCCAGGTGGTCTTCCATGTGCAGGCTTGACTCTGCTTAGCAGAGCTAAAAATGACAAGAGCATTGCTGTCCAACTCAGGATTGGAAATCCAAATACAAATGCAGATGGATTATGATGCATGGAATGAATCACAATTACTGGTTCAAAGTTCAACGTTCAAAATAAATTTTTATCAAAGTACATTTACTGTATGTCATTATATACAACCCTGAGATTCATTTTCCTGTGGGCATAGTCAGCAAATCTATAGAATAGTAATTATAACAGGATCAATGAAAGATCTACCAGTGCGTAGAAGATAACAAACTGTACAAATGGAAATATGAATAAATAGCATTAAATAATGCAGACGTGAGATAATGAGATAAAGAGTGAGAACATTGGTTGTGAGGACATTTCAATGATGGGGTAAGTGAGTGTAGTTATCCCTTTTTATTCAAGAGCCTGATGGTTGAGGGGTTGTTCTTGAACCTGGTGGTGCGAGTCCTGAGACTTTTGTACCTACTGCTGTGCTCGGCTGTTCTGATAAAATGATGTTTTTTTTAACCTGATTTTATGCCTCTGACTACCAATACTGAAGCCATGCCTCTATCATTGAGATTCATGTGCTTTTTATTTACATTGATATTGATGTTGATAAATCAGAATTAGATTTAAAATCAATTCTATATATGATGTGAAATTTATTGCTTTGCTAAAACAAAATTACCAATCAGAAGGTTCTCCATGATAGTTTTGACCCGGCAAAAATTTCATTAGCGGAATACAACCTCCAGACACTTGCGACAGACCAAGATATACAGCTCTTAAACCTGTATATTTCAAGGTAGGTATCAAGGAGAGAGTCAGCCTGTAATCTGAAGCTTCTATATAAATTGTTTCTGCAGATAAATAGGATACATTTCTTCTACTAGAGCTAGAACAACTTATGTAAATATCCTGCTTGGGAAAAAAAAACTAGCAAATAATAAAATGAAGCTTTAAACAAACATGATAACTTTAGAACAAAATATGTAAGGCCTAAATCTAGTTCTAATTCCATTTATAATAGAGCATCAAACTGGTGTAGATCATGTTGGAGCTTGGAGGATTAGTTCTCCATTAAGTACTCTCTCCAATACCCCTACTATATTCCCTCTAATTCCCTGGGTAAACAAGGTGGTCACTTGTCATACTCTTTTGAGAAAAAAAAACGTGTCTTCAAATGGCTGCTTGTGTAGACTGTTCTGGGTGTCAGAGGTGAGACTTCCAGGAAACTACAAGCCTCCCCGATGACCACATTTGCAGCAGGTGCATTGGGATACAGCTCCTTAGAGATCGTGTTAAGGAACTGGAGCTGCAACTCGATGACCTTCGGCTTTTTAGGGAAAGTCAAAAACTGATAGATGGGAGCTATAGGGAGGTAATCACTCTAAAGCTACAGGAGACAGATAAATGGGTGACTGTCAGGAGATGGATGGTAGAACATCAGATGGTGGAGAGCATCCCTGTGATCATCCCCCTCAACACCCAAGAACTTCATTTTGACTATTGTTGGTGGGAAAGCAACAACAGCCCTGCCTCAGGCATTGAGTCTGGCCCCATGGCTCAGGAGTGTAGGAAACTGAAGAGGATGGCAGTAGTAATAGGGGACTCTATAGATAGGGGGAAGGATAGGTATTTCTGTGGATGTGAAAAAGAAACACGGATGATAGTTTGCCACCCTGGTGACCGAGTCTGCGATGTTTCTGAATGCGTCCACAATATCCTGAAAAGGAAGGGTGAGCAGCCAGAAGTTGTGGTACATATTGAAAACAACAACATACATAGAAAAAGGGAAGAGGTCCTGAAAACAAAATACAGGGAGTTAGGAAGGAAATTCCAAAGCAGGACCTCAAGGGTAGTAATCTCAGAATTGCTGCCTGTCCACGCGATACTGGGTACATGAGGTGGTGGATAAATGCATGGCTGAAGAATTGGAGCAAGAGGCAGGGATTCAGGTTTCTGAATAATTGAGACCTCTTCTGGGGCAGGTGTGACCTGTACAAAAGGGATGGTTTGCACTTGAATCTGAGGGTGTCAATATTCTTGTAAGCAGGGATACTAGAGCTGTTGGAAGTGGTTAAACTAATATGGCAAGGGGATGGGAACCGGTATGATAGAGCTAAAGGTGAGCCAGCAGGATTACAAGTAGGGGATGGAAGTAGCATGAATATAAGGAAGGACAATCCAATGACTGGATGCAAATGAAGACAGAGCAAGGAGTTAGATTATACCAGAGAGGACCGAAGGTGCTGTACTTAAATGTGCATACATTCGATACAAGGTGGCTGATCCCAGATCCCACTCAACACCAGACACTGCCTTCTCTTCATATCCTTGGATGCCCTGACCAATCAGAAAACTATAAATACTGCCTTAAATATACCCTTGGACTTGGCCTGCAGCACAGTCCGTGGCAGAGCATTCCACAGATTCGCTAAAGAAATTCCTCCTTGCGTTCTTTCTAAAAGACTGCCCCTCAGTTTTGAGGCTGTACTCTTTAGTTCTGGGTATGTCCCCTGCATCAGAAACATCCTCTCCACATTCACCCTATCTAGTCCTTTCAACATTCGATAGGTTTCAATGAAATCCCCACACATTCTTTCTTCTAAATCCCAGTGAATACGGGCCCAAAACTGCAAAATGCTCCTCATATGTTAACCCCTTCATTCTCGGAATCATCCTTGTGAACCTCCTCTGGAATCTGTCCAATGACAACAGATCCTTTCTGAGATGGGGGGCCCAAAGCTGTTGACAATACTCCAAGTGCTGCCTGACTAGTGTCTTATAAAGCCTCTTGCTTATCTTCTTGCTTTTATATTCTATTCCCCTTGCAATAAATGCCAACATTGCATTTGCCTTCTTTACCACAGACTCAACCTGTAAATTAACCTTCTGAGAGTCTTGCACGAGGACTCCTAAGTCTCTCTGATGTTTGAACTTTCTCCCCATTTAGATAATAGCACACACTATTGTCCCTTTTATCAAAGTGTATTTTCATACATTTCCCAACACAGTATTCCATCCACCATTTTTTTGCCCGTTCTTCCAATTTGTCTAAGTCCTGCTGCAATCATATTGCTTCCTCAGTACTACCACTTCCACCACCTATCTTGGTATAATCTGCAAACTTTGCCACAAAGCCATAGAAACATAGAAAACCTACGTCACAATACAAGCCCTTTGGCCCGCAAAGTTGTGCCGAACATGTCCCTACCCTAGAAATTATTAGGGTTACACATAGCCCTCTATTATTCTAAGCTCCATGTACCTTTCCAAAAGTCTCTTAAAAGACCCTATCATATCCGCCTCCACCACCATTGCCAGCAGACCATTCCATGCACTCACCAGCCTCTAAGTAAAAAAACTTAATCCTGACATCTCCTCTGTGCCTAATCCATAGCACCTTAAATCTGGGTGCTATAGTGGCAACTATTTCAGCCCTGGGAAAAAGCCTCTGACTATCCACATAGTCAATGCCTCTCATCATCTTATATACCTTGCATCCTCTGTTACTTCAAGGAGAAAAGGCCAAGTTCACTCAACCTATTCTCATAAGGCATGCTCCCCAATCCAGGCAACATCTTTGTAAATCTCCTCTGCATCCTTTCTATTGCTTCCACATTCTTCCGGTAGTGAGGTGACCAGAACTGAGCACTGTACGCTCAGTGGGGTCTGACCAGGGTCCTAAGTAGCTGCACCATTGTCTCTTGGCTGCTAAATTCAATACCACGATTGATGAAGGCCAATACACTGTATGCCTTCTTAACCATACAGTCAACCTGTACAGCTGCTTAAGGGTCCCATGGACTCGTGCCCCAAGATCCCTCTGATCCTCCACACTGCCAAGAGACTTACTATATTCTGCCATCATCTTTGACCTGGTTCCCAGGTTGTCAAGCCAAGGAGTGGTAGTGGGGACAAGATCCCATGACCTAAAAGTGCTCCTCATGGCATTTGCTCAAATACCCTCTGACAGCCAAGTCCAACTCCTGGCCTTCTTGGGTGGCTTAGCGTCTAAGACCAGCAGAACTGTTTCTACTGACAGGATAAGGGCGGAGGCAGTTCCTGGCACCTTAAAACCAATGCTTTGGGTAGATGGAGCTCATCAGCCTGGGAAGGCAGTCCATCTAGGAGAGGGAAAAATCTGATTTCAAACCTCCGCTGCCTTGTGGCCATACCCACACATGGAAAAGGCTGAGGGAATAAACCCTGAGAAGAAATTCGGAGCTGGAGTCCCTAAGGCAGTACGACGTTGCCTTCAACCTCATTCTGGTAACTCCTGTGACGACACTGGTGCCAAGCTGTATCGGCCCTTGCCCTTCCCTGCAACAATATCAGTGGTGTGAAGAGGGGAAACTCGCTGTATGGGCAACTGCTGGTCTTCCATACAACCTTGCCCAGGCCTTCACCCTGGAGAGAGCGCAGATCCATGGTTTCAGCCCAGTTCTGCATCATATCGATGTCCTGCTGTAACCTCTGACAGCCCTCCACACTATCCACAACACCTCCAACCTTTGAGTCATCAGCAAACTTACTAACCCATCCCTCCACTTCCTTATCCAGGTCATTTATAAAAATCACAAAGGGTAGGGGTCCCAATGTAGATCCCTGAGGCACACCACTGGTGACCGACCTCCATGCAGAATATGACCCGTCTACAATCACCCTTTTCCTTCTGTGGGCAAGCCAGTTCTGGATCCACAAAGCAATGTCCCCTTGGATACCATGCCTCTTTATTTTCTCAAAAAGCCTTGCATGGGGTACCTTATCAAATGGCTTGCTGAAATCCATATACACTGCTTCTACTGCTCTTCCTTCATCAATGTGTTTAGTCACATCCTCAAAAAATTCAATCAGGCTCATAAGGCACAACCTGCCCTTGACAAACCCATGTTGACTACTCCTAATCATATTATACTTCTCCAAATGTTCATAAATCCTGCCTCTCAGGATCTTCTCCATCAACTTACCAACCACTGAGTTAGGACTCACTGGTCTATAATTTCCTGTGCTATCTCAACTGCCTTTCTTGAATAAAGGAACAACATCCACAACCCTCCAATCCTCTGGAACCTCTGCCGTCCCCATTGAAGATGCAAAGATCATCGCCAGAGGCTCAGCAATCTTTTCCCTCGCCTCCCACAGTAGCTTGGGGTACATCTCATTCGGTCCCGGTGACCTCTTTAACTTTATGCTTTCCAAAAGCTCCAGCACATCCTCTTCCTTAATATCTATATGCTCAAGCTTTTCAGTCTGCTGCAAGTCATAACTACTATCAGTAAGATCATTTTCTATAGTGAATACTGAAGTATTCATTAAGTACCTCTGCTATTTCCTCTTGTTCCATACATACTTTCCCACTGTCAGACTTGATAGTCCTAATCTTTCACGTCTTATCCTCTTTTTCTTCACATACTTGTAGAATGCCTTGGGATTTTCCTTAATCCTGCCCACCAATGCCTTCTCATGGTCCCT
The DNA here is from genome assembly GCF_030144855.1 of Hypanus sabinus. Classification (NCBI taxonomy): domain Eukaryota; kingdom Metazoa; phylum Chordata; class Chondrichthyes; order Myliobatiformes; family Dasyatidae; genus Hypanus; species Hypanus sabinus. The sequence continues at coordinate 126,359,710 of NC_082710.1, read as the reverse complement.
TCTGGCTCTCTTAATTTCCTTCTTAATCTCCTTCCTGTTAGCCTTATAATCTTCTAGATCTCTAACATTACCTAGCTTTCTGAATCTTTTGTAAGCTTTTCTTCTCTTCTTGACTAGATTTATTACAGTCTTTGTACACCATCTTGCCATCATTGACAGACTATGCGAAAAGTACCGGTCCCAATATTGACCCTCAAGAAATACCACCAGTTACTGACCGCCAACCAAAATTGCCTCCTTTATTCCCACTCACTGCCTCCTGCCTGTCAGTCATTCCTCTGTCCATGCCAGTATCTTTCCCACAATGCCATGAGATTTTATCTTGTTAAGCAGCCTCATGTGTAACACCTTATCAAATGCCTTCTGAAAATGCAAGTAAATGACATCCACTGCCTTTCCATCTTCCTGACCATTGACATATTATATGAAAAGAAGTGGTCCTACCATCGACTGCAGGTGGAACACCACTAGTCACAAGAGCCAATCAGAGAAGGTGTCCTTCATTCCTACTCTGCCTTGTGTCATTTAGCCAATTTTCTATCTAAGAAAAAGGAAATGTAGACTTCACACAGATTAAACAGCCGCAAATTTGCCAGAAAATGGTGCAGCAATCCATGAAGCTTAGAGTCTATTTGCTTCTGCTTCCAACCACACTGCACTTTGGAAGATATTATTTTAAATTTCTATTTCCACATTGATATTTGCTTGACTCGAAATATTGCACTACTTTAACCATTTCCTCTTTTAACCTTATTCTTAGACATGTCTGTTGCATGTCTACTACTATTAGCAGGCCATTGCCATAAAAATGTTTTCTTTTTGTTTGAACATTTCTGAAATTAAATTAAATTAACTCTTCTCCCTCATTACATCCATGAGTCGGATTGTAAAAGATGCTATTAACGCAACTTTCAGGTGCCAACAGTTGAAGCAAAAAAAAATTCTAAAAGACCATTTTGTTAATATAATTTTGTCTTTTATCTGGAGTTATTAATGTTATGTTAGCAGCGAAACAAACTACTATTTAACTACTTTATCTTAAAACTCTCATTGTATAGGTCTAATTATTCTTCACGCTTGTCTTTGAATATTAATCATGTGACTTTTGCTCATTAGAACTATCCCAGTGCTTAACCTAATAGAACTGAATTTTCATTTCCATTATGCATGAAAAATGCATGACTCAATCAATTTTCTATCTTTTTTCTTGATTTGTGGTAACCCCACTATGATCAAAGGCCCCTTCTTCCTTCATCTACCTTAATATTTGTAATCATTCAATGCAAATTGACAGTTATAAATTTTTAAAAACTCTGCACAACAGATTTCAAACCAAGTCTCCTCTTTGAGAAATAATTTTAAGTTACATAGTTCATACATTGTCAAACATATTTAAATATAATATTTTTATCTTGGTTAAATTGACTATTGGAATGACAGTTTGCAAAAATCTTAAATAAGTTCAAGTACATTCTTGCTTTTGGAATAAGACTGAAAATTGTGTGATGCCACAGGATACATATTTCTCATGTAAGTATTTCATTATCTTTCACCTCATTTTCCTCTCTCATCATTGGATTTCAATATGATTTTTCCAAGATTATGATTTATAATCAACTGTCTTCATTGATTCTCTTTTCGAACTTTAAGGGAAAAGAGGTTACATTGCACAAAATCTTTGACCACTAATTTGCATGAATCTTCTGGAAAACCATAATCTACACCTAAGTCTATATATTGTACTAAATATAGAATGAATTTCTTATTCTGTAATTTGTGGAATTGGGTAAGTTACCTTAGTGTGAAATGTATTTTTCAAAAAAAAACCTGGTGCTCCAGTTTAAACAGCTCATGAGATCTTTCCTTTCTCAGTTCCAACATGGAGTAAGGTTTAAGATGTCATCAGGAACGGTGTTGTCAACCTTAGAAGAACAAGTCTCAGTAATGTTTTCTCATGAACAGGACAGAAACAATGAAGGCATGATGTGAACTCCATATCTGATGTATAGTATATTAGAGCTTTAATCTCAGTGAGATTTGTCTATGGACTCAGTGATAGGTTCAGCAGCAAAGAAGAACAAATGAGACAGCCTCTGGCCTCCAGCAAGTTCCAGACTTCTTTGCTGCAATGTTAGGTAGAAAGATCAGAATTCAGATATCAAACTTCAGATTTATTTATCACGTGTACATCGAAACATACAGTGAAATGCGTAATTTTTGTCAGAGAATTTTTAAAATAATTACTCGATGTTGCAGTCTTCTTTACTTGATCTTGTCTGTCCCGTCTTTCCTACCTGATTATGGGCTGGGACAAGGGGACTCAGAGTGGATCAAGCAATGTGTGTAGTAAATGAAAGTTGACATTTTCACCCTCAGTTAATTCATCATTCAATCACATCTTGTAGGGATCCTGCTGACTGCACCAATTTGTTGGCAATGTTTTTAAATAAAGCTCAATACCTGAATTTGAGAGGGGAATCATTTATTTTAGCATGATTTCATAGAGAATTCACAAGTGGAACTCTGAACTACTAGGGAAAAACTTGTCTTTATATCGAGCTGCGAGTTTGTGTGAGCTTAGCTGAACAAAGGAATTAGTTCATAATGATATTTTTCATGATTTTTTTTCTGTACATATTCATCTCTTTTGTGCAGCTGTGTTAATACTTTAAATAAGGATATTGACCAGAACTATAAATCTTAGTTATGTAGACTACAACTTTAATTGAGAAAAACACAGGGTGTTCTCAAGGACAAAAACCTTTCGCAATAGCCATAGCTCTTTTAACCCAATATTCACAATTTTCTTCCATAAGTCTGTTAACATCAACACATCCAAGGATGTGTTGGAGGTAGCCTTCAACAGTCATCGCACATTCCAGCACCTACATAGCATGCCCACAATGTTCAGCAGAACAGTAAACATCGACAACAACAGAGGAAATCAAGACAACAGCAAGGCAACCCTGCTTCCCATCCAGCCATTCCCTCACTCACACAGACAGGTCTCCAACTAATGACAGCCCACTCGTGGGCATCTAGACCTTGGCTCCACACAATCAGACTAAGAGACATCAGATCTCTAACCTCACATCCATGGTTTGGATACAAACTTGAACTTGGGGCTTATACCTCTGGACTTGCCAATTTCTGCCTTCAATATTCCAGTTTTCCACCCCCAGGTTCCTGAACTCTGTACTTCGACCTTTCACTATGCTATCTAATTTTCTCTGACCTTTAGGTATTGACCTGAGGACTCACGAGTCATGGGGTTGATTTGAAGCTCAACGCCAGGATTCATCAAACAAGGGTTTGACTTTCAGGTTTCAACTTCCAGACTTACAAGGACTTCTGACCCCAATGATCTTGGTGGTCACAAGCCTTTGTGACTCTCTCCCTTACAGACCTCCAACTTGGGACTCACAGACCTGGGGAATCACTGGTTTCCTTAATGATGAATTGTACTCAATGGTGAAGTGGCAGCAGATTTTGTCAAGAAGTTCAGTTGTCGTTCAGACCAAACATCATAATGGGGAAGAAATGTGATCTAAATGACTTTGATTCCGGAATGATGGTGGGTGCCCAACAGTGTGGTTTGAGCATCTCTGAAATTGCTCATACACTGGAACATTTAAATACAACAGTCTTTAGAATTTACAGAGAATGGTGTGAAAAACAAAAAAAAAAAATCCAGTGAGCAGCAGTTCAATGGGTGGAAGTGCTTTGTAATGAGAAATGTCAGAGGAGAAAGGCCAAACAGATTCAAACAGACAGGAAGGTGACTAAACTGAAATAACCATGCATTACAACAGTAGTCTGCATAAGAGCATCTCTGAATGCACAACACGATGAACTTGATGAGGATGGACTTTAGCAGCAGAAGATCTTGAACGTACATTCAGTAACCATTTTATTAGATACACAAGGTATCTAATAAAATGACCACTGGGTGCATGTGTCAGATAGCATTAGAGGAGGGACAAAGATGAAGTTAATGCTTCAGGATGAAGATATTTCACCAGTAATATTTTTTGGAATGGAAGAATTACAGCTGCTAATTTGACCAGCACACAACAAGCTGAAAGAAATATCAGTAGAATATGCACCAAATACTGGTGGAACTCAGCAGACCAGGCAGCGTCTATGGAAAAAAGTAAGCAATGTTTCTGGCCGAGACCTTTCATCAGGAAAGGAGAAAAGGGATGAGAAGTCAGAGCAAGAAGGTGGATGGGAGGGGAGAAGAAGTACACTATGGTAGGTGATAGGTGAAAACAGGAGAGGGGAGTCGACTGGTGAAAGAGAGAAGGGGCTGGAGGAAGGGGATCTTTGATTTTCTGCATCTGCAGATTTCCTCTTGTTTAGAATTCAATGGGCCAAGCAGCAGCAAAGGAAAACAACTGACAGTTTACAATGCGGGTTAGGGCCCTTCATCAGGACCTTTTATCTATCATTGTATCCACTTACTTGTGATATATTTAAGACTTGATTTTTTTTTCAATCGATAGATACCAACTTTTCCAAAAACAGTTTTACCTTTTATGAGGGATTCAGAAAACAAACATATGACAGGTTATATGTCTTTGCTCTTTATGTGACACTCTTAAGTTCTTATGATGAAGAATAATATTTGATACGAAACTTAACAGTTGTGTGACAAATGCATTCTTTTTGAGGACTATATATGTCACAAGTGGTTAAGGCGTTGGTCTAGTGATCTGAAGGTCACTAGTTCGAGCCTCAGCTAAGGCAGCATGTTGTGTCCTTGAGCAAGGCACTTAACCACACATTGCTCTGCGAAGACACCAGTGCAGAGCTGTATCGGCACATGCCCTTCCCTTGGACAACATCGGTGGTGTGGAGAGGGGAGACTTGAAGCATGGCCAACTGCCTCGAGACTAAAGCATGCCAATTTTGTTTTAATTTTATGTCACAACCACAGACTCTGCTGCCTCTGAAAGTTCAACGCTATATTCTTGTAGTGATGGGGAAAGATGGGTAAGGCCAGCCAACAGGGTTTCTTGAAGCTGAATAGTCCCTGTACAGTAGATGCAATGGATTGCAGACGTGTTGATGAACTCCAGCCATACCATTGACTTAAAGGGCAATGTGGGCAAGATGTCATCAATGGCCAATGCACCACTGGGAGCTAAGAGCCTAACAGCAACAATAGATTCTGCTGCATGGCTATATGCCCCTGCAGATGGGCTGCATAGCAAGTTTGGCAATTGTGCTCGTGAGTATGCACATTCCAGCTAATTACTGTTTCATTGTGGTGGCATTTAACTCTCTTCTTTTCATTCTGTCCTTATGAAGACTTGACCCAAAGCACAGCAACACTTATGCTCCCTGATTATCCTCATCCTTATCTGGGAAAGAGGACTAACATTTCCACTGATGCGCTAAAGGAGTGGGATCCGTTTAGTATTTAGTTATTGCCTCCAGCCACAGTATTGGCATTTAACTTTCAGTTTGAGAGTTCTAGTTAATGGCCTTATTGGTCTTACATTTATTGTTTTCTTTTTCCTTTAAATTCTGCCACAGATCTCATTAAAGTCTATGAACTGACGACTTGCTTCAGTATCTTCCTCTCTGCACTTGGGCAATATCTGTATGCTCTGGCAACTTAAGGTTGATAAGAATGCACACTGAGGAACAATTTTTCAGCTTTGCCCATTCAAATATTTTCAATCTATTGTGTAACTCTACAATGTTGTTATAATGAGAAATTGCTTTCTGATCAGAGCAGAACTTAATTTAATGTAAAGCTTAGTTTTGCACTTTCACATGCTCTATCTACATGTTATATACAGAAAATTAGTCAAAGTAACATAATTGATGCAGAATATTTTTGGAGATGGAATTCAGAGTAGCAAGAGGTAGGGACATGCTCGGCACAACTTTTTGGGCCAAAGGGCCTGTATTGACCTGTAGGTTTTCTATGTTTCTAAGAATATCAATTTATTAACTCACATATCTGATTTTGATGTTTCACTGGAAGTTAATTTCATAGTTGTTTCATCACATCAATAATCTAAGGGTCAAAAATGTATAACAAAATCTTTCTTATGTAAGCTGGTTGTATCACTTAACAGAGTATTATCTTCATTGTCAGCAGTTAGTGGAATCCTTCAACATGTAATTAAATAATTTTATCTGATCACTATGAAGTTTTCAAGTAGATTTGGCTTAAATATCCACCAGTGACTGACTGAGATGTGTTTACACTTTGAATACACAGGGGATGGCATTACAGGAACAAATAATTACTTGACTTTTTTGTCTGCAAATGCTCTCTTTAACTAGCAGGCAGAGGGACATTCTGATACACAGAGACAAGAAAAACTGCAGATACTGGAAACTGAAGCAACACACAATCTGCTGGAGGAACTCAGTGGGTCAATCAACATGCGTGGAGGAATAGATTTGTTTACATTGTCAAGATTACCAATTATGATTCTTGTTAGGGCATGTTCTGGAATTAGGCAAAATAGCAAATATTAACTTCACCAGCAACCAATCTTCAGACATGAACGTGGATTGTAAATTGAATTTAAAATGCATCCCTGAGCAATAATTTTCCTGGAGCCGTAGACTGGAGTTGATTGCAAACAAGAAAAATGCTGATTAACAATCATTTTAGGTGTCTGGAGTAAGGGTACAAAAAAGGAGGTGTGTGAAAATGCTATGTAAATCAAAGGAAGCATTGTAAATACATTGAAACTGTATAATTGTCCTGCTGTTACTTTTGATCTTTCGCATATAAAAATTTCTTGTGGCATTGGATTGGGAGAAACTAAGGGGGAAGGAGCTCAGATGGTGCCAGAAAGCAACTTCATTAAACTCATTAGACACTAGAACTAAACACTAGAATGCTACAGCACAGTACAGGCCCTTCAGCCCTTGATGTTTTGCCGATCCATATGTACCTAAAAGAAAGTACTAAACCTACACTATCCCATAACCCTCCATTTTTCTTTCATCTATGTGCCTATCCAAGAGATTCTTAAATACCCCTAATGTTTTAGCCTCCACCTCCACCCCTGGCAAGTCATTCTAGACACTCACAATCCTCTGTGTAAGAGGAGATTTACCAGGATGTTGCCTGGATTGGAAAATAAGTCTTATGAGGCAAGGTTAGCAGAGCTGGGACTTTTCTCTTTGGAGCTTGGAATGATGAGAGTGGACGTGATAGAAGTCTACAAGACTGTGTCTCCCCTAAACTTCCCTCCCTTAACTTTGTACATATGCCCCCTAGTGTATGCTATTCGTGCTCTGGGAAACAGGTACTGGCTGTCCACCCTATCTATGCCTGTCATAATCTTGTAGATTTCTATCATTCCAGCACAGTGTTGTCCAAAGAATCCACATATAAAAATGTTCCCAGGAATGAAAGTGTTAACATATGATGAGCATTTTATGGTGCTGGGTCTGTACTCTCTGGAGTCTGGAAGAATGAGACGAGACCTCATTGAAACTTAACAAATATTGAAATGCCTTTATAGACTGTACATGGAGAGGTTGTTTCCATGAATGGGAGAGTCTAGGACTAGCCTCAGAATGGAAGGCCATCCCATTAAAAGAGGGACAAAGAGGAATTTCTTTCACCAGAGTGTGGTGAAGCTGTGAATTAATTACCAGAAATCACTGTGGATGCCAATTTGTGTGTATATTTAAAATGGAGGTTGTTAGGTTCTTGATTAATAAGGGCATCAAAGGTTACTGGGAGAAGGCAGGGAAATATGCTTGAGTGAGAAAGTAAATCATCCATTACTAAATAGCAGAGCAGTTTCAATGGGCTGAATGGCCTAATTCTACTACTATGTCTTTTGGTTTTACATCTTATTTTGAGAATCAAAGCACAAAAAGTACCATACCTAATTAATTCTAATTTTTACATGTCATTATGTGGACCTTTTATATTGACCTTTATATTAATTTAAGATCTACAAGTGTGTCATTAATAATCTGACATATTCCACAATTATCATTTGCTTGTTTATATTCCATTATTAATGTATTTACAGTATGAGAGAAAGCACAGAATATTCTTAAGAGCAATTAATGTATATTAATATTTGTTATAAACACACATTTGTTGTGAGACAAAATTATTCTTGTTTCTTTGCCTGTAACCTACACATCTGTTTTATTTCTGATTTCATTCTATGTTAATCCATTCTCATCATGTTTCTTTATTAACTGCTTGTTTTAACTTGCTGTTGTTATTTTGTTTCTCTGCAAACTCTATTGATACTCTATTTTGTTCCATTTTATTCTGACCTTTAGTCAGGCTGCATTTTCGATTTGTTCTTTGGTTTCAGTCTCTTTCCTCATTCATCATTCCACTCCCAACTACCTTTCCCTTCACTTTTGAATTGAATTGAACTGAATTGACTTTATTTCTTATATCCTTCACATACACGAGGAGTAAAAATCTTTATGTTACGTCTCCATCTAAAAGTACCATGTGTAATTAAAGTAATTTATCATAATTTATAATAAATAGAACAGTCAAATCAGCCTGAGTTCATCAGTCTGTTGGCCTCGTGGAAGAAGCTGTCCCAGAGCCTGCTGGTCCTGGCTTTTATGCTGCAGTACCACTTCCCGGATGGTAGCAGCTGAAGTAGATTGTGGCCGGGATGACTTGGCTCCCCAGTGATTCTACAGGCTCTTTTTGAACACCTGTCTTGTATATGTCCTGAATCATGGGAAGTGCACAACTACAGATGTACTGGGCTGCCCACACCACTCTCTGCAGAATCCTGTGATTATTTATTTGCAGATCCTCTGACTGAGATAAACAGAGGCAGCAAGTTTGAAAATGATTTCATGTATTCTGCGGTATCATGCACTCAAGACTGTCTGGACTACTGCATGTAGATCTTTGACCTTGTGATTGCTTTCCCCTCAATAATCATCTCTGTCCTCCCACAAAAATAATTCATCCCTCTTTTCTTACTTCCACCCTATTTCTCAATAACTTCTCCTGTTACCCCCACCAGTCTTTTCCCTGCATCCCAGCTCTTCCCAGCATACATTCTCCCACAATATTTTCCACCAAACTCATTCTCACAATTATTTGCTCCACACACCGTAAACTTCTTGCTCATCGCTCAATGCTCTTCTCCTTATATCTTTTACTTCTTTTCCACAACTTTTCCCTTAATTACCCACTTCCATCTTTGAATCTCAACCCTCTACTTACTCTTCTCCCTGTCCCCAAGTATTCACATTGGTCTATTCCCCCCCCCCCCCCCCCATGATCATTTTCCCTCCCCTGTAGAGACAAGGGCTTCCATACAGATTGTAATTGAATGCATGTGCAAGCTCCGAAATTTCTTACTCAAAACTATATGATGCTTTGGAATAAAGTTGCATGAGAATAACAGCTCAGCTCCTTGTTAGTTCATTAACAATCAGTATGGGTTTGGTCATGAAGCATCTTTGTAACATGCTTTCAGCAGTTGAAGAACTTCTGAGTCTTCACAATCTATTGACACCAGAAGCCATTCGGAGCATTTTTTTAATCAATTACTCTTATTAATTGTGAATCATAGACAAATTTATTTGAAATCCATAATCTTAAAAATATGATACAACTGATTTACAAATTATTCTTTACACTTCAATATGTAAACACTCTATTTTCAGGTGCTATTCTAATAGAAACTTAGCCCATTCATTTTAATATGCTAACTCCATGGAGAAAGCTGTGAAATCAGCAAAATTTAAAGCAGATAAAGTTTTCGTAAGTTGATATTTGGGACAATAAATTTCAAACAATAAAACAAGTGATGTTAAATTCAAGAATACTTGCACCAGGCATGTGGATCAAATTTACTCACTATTAGATGAATAAAAGAGACTTTTCACTTGAAAACCATTTTCAATCTTCATTCTACTCTTGCTTTCCTAGTGAGATGGTGTAGAAATATCTCACAGCACAGAATTTGGAAGGAGTACTCAGGTGTTGTTATTGCAAACAATTTCCCACCCAAATTACATTTTTATTTAATTTCCCAAAACACCTGACAAATAATTTGTTCTTCTGTTATGTGCCATATCATATGAGACGGGCATTGATGGTCTTTCCATGGCCCTGATTATTCTTGGCAAATTTTTCTACAGAACTGGTTTGCCCTTGTCTTCTTCTGGCCCGTGCCTTTACAAGACAGTTGACCCCAGTCATAAGAGATTGTCTGGCATCAGTGATCACATAACCAAGGACTTGAGATATGCACCAGCTGCTCATATGACCATCCACCACCCACTCTGTTGGCTTCACGTGACCCTGATTGGGGGTTACGCAGGTGCTACACCTTGCACGCGGGTGACCTGCAGGCTAGCGAATGGAAGGAGTGCCTTAGTCCTCCATTGGTAGAGATGTATCTCCACCCCGCCATGGATAATGATTAAATAACAAATGATCAAATGAAATATTCTTACCTAGAGCTTCTGAAGTTTAGTTCTACAAGTTGCGTGTTCAGCACGAAAGACAAAGTTTATTAGAAGCTTACAAATTTGTATTTTCACTGTGTTGATTTTAAACCATTAGCCCAGATATCAACTCTTGGTTAGCTTAACAACAAGGTTTTCTTAAATTTTGATTGTTAAGATCTACCTCTGGGCCGAATGGTCTACTTCTGCACCTATTGTCTATTGTAAAACCAGGAAACCTGTATATTTTTGAATGAGCTGTACAATTGGAATTACTTCGCTAGATGTGAGCTGCCATTTGCAAGATCTTTCTGCTGACCTAGCCCTCAATGTGCTTCTCTGTCCAGTTTTTTCTTTATGTCTCCTCATGGTCTCATCAAGTTCAAAGTCAATTAAGCCAACGCTGTGCTAACTTGGCTGCTTTCGTAATAAATGTCTGACCATCAGCAACTTAGAACTGCCATGTTAGCTGATGTAAGCAATTCACTTTCCCCTGCCAATAGCCTGTCCTTCTAAATCTACTGTTGTTTTTTTAAAACATTTGTTGTTGTTGCTTTTAGTGCCTTATAGCGCAATGGGTGCCACTTTTTACTATTTTCTTAACATTTGTTTTTTTATGAGGCTGAATTGTTAGCTTGACATTTAAACCCAGCACGGATGGAAAGCATGCAAGGGACTGGCAGGGTTCACAACCAGGACCATTTACCTCAAAGTCCAGCGCTGATGCCACTGTACCACCATCCAGAAATTATTTGATGCTTATCCTTTTAAGAAATGTAAAAATATAACTACCTGTCTGATATAATAATTTGCTTTTCAAAGTAGAACTAGGTAGAATTATGTGGAAGTACACCACAGCAACAATGCCCTTCCTCATATGAACCTTTCTCCTTTGTTTTATGAAATATCGTTCTGTTAATTTCTTTCACTAATTCATATTATCTTAGCAAGAGAAATACTGACACCGATACTCTTCCTCAGAAAAAAATACATTGGTGACTCCTTGCAAGTGGTAATCTAAACTTCCCTTTCCTCTTCAAAGAAGTTATCTCTTCCTTGTCACAACTTCAAAATTTAACCTCTCTACCAAGACTTGAAATTACACAAAATGAAAGGAATGGTGAAAGGGTTTGTTTTCAATGCAAACATGTGAGAAAGAGATATGAGAATGGAGATGAAATGACTCAGTCACAACCATGTAAGTGCAAACATTTTAAGTAGCAGATTATGATCGATCCTCTGAAAGTTCAAAAGTTCAAAGTATACTTATTATCAAATTACACATATGTCACCATACAGTAGACTGAAATACATTTTCTTGCAAGCATTCACAACAAGAAATACAATAGAATCAATGAAAAGTACACACAAAGACTGACAAAATACAAATGTGCAAAAGAAGACAAACTGTGCAACTACAAATAATAATAATATTATTATAGCATAATTATCAAAATACATAATAAAAGACCAAAAATTCAAGATAAACCAGAAACAATCCAACATATTATAGGATCCTTTAGCAGTTTAACTCGATCTGATCACTTACACAGGCACAATCAATTGGCAATATCATTCACCAGAATCTTGCTTTAAAAATACAAACTCATAAAAGACACCATTCCTTACTACAAATATTAGTCTGATCCAGTTTTAGAGCCAGAATCCTACACATTATATTATGACTGACCCATTATTACAGATAGAACAATCATAATAACTGCCCAAATGTAATATTGCAGGATAAATAAGCCCAAACAACTTACTTAATAGATACAGCCATTCCAAACATACATAATGTACTGAAATCAATAACTGAAAACACCAAACATATGCTGAATTAAAAGAGGAAATTGAAAGACTATGGAACATGAACTGTGTATACATTTTACCAATAGTCATATCTTCAACTGGTATCATCCCAAAGTCACTACACAATAACATTAAACAATTAGGGATGCACAACAATGTTTACATAGATCTCCAGAAAGCCACTATTCTAAGCTCCACTAGAATGGTCCGAAAGTTTCCAGCAATTGAGAAATGAGTGTGTTTGGCTATGCCCATAGCTCAGGTTTGAAAGCTTAAGTTGAGAAAAGATAAAAATAAAATAATAAAGAAATTAGTGAATAAATAATGCTGAAATCATAAGTTGTAGAATTCTTGAAAGTGAGTCTATTGGTTATGGAATCAGTTCAGTGTTGAGGTGAGTGGTTTGAGGAGTAATAACTGTCCCTGAACCAGAGGTGTGGGAGCTGCAGATCCTGTACCTCCTTCCTGATGGCAGTGGCAATAAAAGAACATAGTTCTTTGTTGAGTTCTGGGATTAATCTGACGAGAATTTTTTTACAATGATACGAATCTTGGAAAGTGATGCATTTGGCTTTCTCATTGAAGTTCAGAGGTTAAACTGGAAATGCTAGACATACTCAAAAGCTAAGGTAGGATTTGTGAAGCCTTAGGCTAATAAATCAATCATTTAGGGCTGAGACCAGTAGTGTGGTTGGATCCACACGTCTGGTGCTGGTCTGCACTGTTAATGTTCTCTGATGGTAGCAATATCCTTGGGTGATCCAGTTTCCTTGCACATCCCAAAAAAGTGTGGCTCGGAAAACTCTCTACTCCGCATTACCTCTCAGTGAGTGTTTCTGGCAAAATGTTGAGCAGATCGACATGTCTGAGAGAGCAACAACAGGGAAACAAGAGGAAAATAAGATTGATGGTATTGCACTGCTGAGATCTGGCATGAACCTGATTGTTTCAATATAATCTTTTTTTGTGAAACGATAAAGTTTAAGTTTAATTAAAATCTTTTTGGGCTTTTTGCATTGTATGCCTTATAGAAATTTGATACCAAATTACAGAAGTGAAATTCAGAACACTGACAGGTAGATCATTCTAATCAATATACAAATTGATTGTACTTTGTTAACCCTATATGCAATAAATGAAGGTTTGAAGATGAGCTCTTTCCTTTGATAGTCACTTGGTGGTAAATATATTGGAACTGTAACTTAGTCCTGGCTGTTGGCATGAAACCCCACAGCAAGGTATAAATTCCATCACTTCGCTGGAAATCAGGTGCAGCTGCAGCAGTTGATAATATTGTCTGTTTGCTCTTGGTAGCCAAAGATTAAATTCTGTTCTTCAAGAGAGGAAGGACTGGTGTTATTATCTTGGCTTGCCTACCCTGGACGTTGCTAAAAGCCATAGCTTTGATATTTACTTGAATAGTTGTTGTGGAGCGTGGACAATTTCCACTACCCTGCAAACAACAGGCTATCCTTTCCTCAATTTAGTCTTGTACTGGCCAAGAGAAGAAATAGACTAGCACCCAAAAATAAATCAAATAATGTACAGGGATTTGACACATTTATGTGTAGAATTAAAAAATGAATTCAATTTACTGACCTTCAGAAGGCATGTATTATTGCTTATGGCAGCCAAGGTCGCTGCTGAATTGGTATCCTCTATCACAGGATGTTTTCAACAAACTGCTGAAAGTATTTGCTGACAGCCTGCCTTCCCTGTCAAAATCTGTAGGAGCAATCAAGAAAACAGATCAATATATTTATTCTGCTGCAGGAGTCTCAACAGCTACAGCAAGTCAAACAAGGGTTACATGATATATCTGGCTTCCTTAATGTATTGATGTCAATGCCTGGTTCATACTGTTGGAATTCTGAAGAATATTTTGATGAGTGTAAGAAAAATAATGGATTTTTGGTGCGAAGCAAAATAGTTAGGTTCATACAGTGAATTCAAGGTTTTGATCAGTTTTTTTTTTCTCCCCAGTGCTCAGATAAGTTGAGCCAAGAAATAGTTGATAGATAGTATTCCTGATACCTGCTCACTATCTGTGTCCTATATATATTATTGATTTCTACTGAAAATTGCAGAGGAGATAATCTGTGTATGCCACCGAGTATGGCACAGTAAATCTGGCCTTTAGCTTCTTTCAAATGTCACCAGATAACTTTGTACACTGATGGGCACAAGACTTTAACTTGCCAGCTATTGAGGAATATGTGCATATCAGTGTAATCACAAAGATGGCACAACAGTGTGTCACTTTCTTAGAAATTTGATTAGTTTTGGCATATCTCCAAATATTTTGACAAACTTCCATAGATGCACAGTGGAGAGCATCCTAACTGGTTACACCACAGCTTAGTACTGAAACACCAATGCTAGTGAATGGTAAAAGACTTGAGAAATACTTTAAAGATTAAGGATTTGTTTTAATTATTACATGTGCATCAAATGTTATCGTGCTTCTGGCACTAACTTAGCATAGCACAAATCACTAACCCTATGTCCGTAAAAAAACATTATGGTAAATGATCATCTCAAGCAATGAAGAGCCAAATGAAGGCAAGGCTGAATTGAGGGTCAAAGTGTTTGGGTGCGAGGCAAAGTCAGAGCGAGGTAAAGGCATGTTCAAGACGGAGTTGGGGTGAGTGGAGTGAAGAAAAGGAAGGAAAACAGATTTGGGGCCTGTCCACCTAAACCGAGAGTGAGGCTCGATCAACCTATGCACTGGGTCAATTTGGAAAGGTTGAGTATGGGCCAAATCATGGCTGCGGGCTTTAGGCCCAGAGCATATTGATGCAACAGGGCCTGGGACTTAGAATGAGGAATAACTTGATTTTTGGATTGGAGAGACAAGGT
Organism: Hypanus sabinus; assembly: GCF_030144855.1. Lineage (NCBI taxonomy): Eukaryota > Metazoa > Chordata > Chondrichthyes > Myliobatiformes > Dasyatidae > Hypanus > Hypanus sabinus. Next base: position 126,344,602 of record NC_082710.1, on the reverse strand, counting down.
GTCTGGACAAGAAATGTGCATCAGTCCAGTTCTCCACACTGTTCTGCGATGTTTACTCCGCTCTTCAAGGATGAGGCTGTGGGCCTGCTCCAGCTACTCCGGGCTTCATGTCTGAGGACTCACTTTCCTTCTAAATGCCATTGGCTCACTTCTGTTGTTTGCACAACTTTTTTTCTTCTCTCTGCACAGTAGGGGATTAGTCCTTTCTGTAATAAGTTCTTTTGGGTGTCTTGTTTTGTCCATAAGGAGACGAAACCCAAGGTTGTATAAGGTATACGTACATCAATAATATGTGTGCTTTGAACTTTGAACATCTTAGTAGAGCACTGACAGCAAACCCCTCAGTCACGGGGCGAAGGTACAAACTCCTTACATACAGCGACAGGAAATGAACTCTGCTTGGCGATCACATTGTGCTAACTGCGATACTACCATGCCGCCCAAAGTTTACAGCGTGTCATAGGTACAGCCCAGTCAGTTACAGGCGAAGCAACACCCACCATTTGGAACATTTACATGGAACGCTGCCAGAAGAAGACAGCGTGCATCATCAGGTTACCCCACAATCTAGGCCATGCTCTCCTCTCAATACTAACACAGGCAGAAGTAAGAAGAGGGTCCACACTACCAAGTTTCAGAACAGCTCGGCTCCATCAGGCTCCTGAACCAGGGCAAATAACTTAATTCACCACTACTCTGAACTGAATCTACAGACCCACTTTCAAATACTCTTTACAGCTCATGTTCTCAGTATTATTTTTATTTGCACATTGTCTTTTTTTTCACTTTGGTGTTTTTCCAGCTTTTGCGTATGTATAGTTTTTCTAACGTATTTCTTTTTTTTTCCTGTAAGTGGTTGCAAGAAAATGAATCTCAGAGAAGAGTACATAACAAAGTTCAAAGTGCATTTATTATCAAAGTATGCATGCAGTGTACAATCTTGAAATTTGTCTTCCCCACAGACAGTCATGAAACAGAGAAGAAACTTGGAACAAATCTGTTCAAGGAAAAACATCAAACATGAAACCCCCTTCCTCACCGTGCAAATAAAAAAAATCACAACAACGGCTACAAAAAAAGATTAAAAGCACAGAATATAAAACACAAAAGGCATATTTCAGTACAGTTCAGTCTAGTTCTTTTATGAGTACTTTAATAATAAATGTATTTGAACTTCAAGCTTTACATCTGAAAGTTGTTAATGATATTATTATTCACTTTGTGGGTTGAAGGAGGCTTTCTTTTGTCCAGGACGACATACAATCAGAGCTCCCTGTAAAGCCCAGCTGTGTTCTCTGTAAGTGTGGCTTGAAAATACAGCCTTGATTGTAATTTAGACATGCAAAGAGCCTTTGAGCCTTTCCTCTGTATGTGCATTTAGCTTATAGGCAGAGAAGACAATACTTCAGTAAGCAAAATTCAGCAGACTGCAGGCACAAAGAAGGTAAATTCAGAAAATAATGTGTTTTGTTTATCACTCAGAATTACCACTCCCACGGTATTTGGTTTTTGAACTTAATGATGTACTTCATTCTGATTTAGAGGGCTTCCACGCACTTTGGAAATATTAGTCACTATGGGGTGAACCGAAATCCATGCTATAAGATATTACGGAAAGCCAGAAATACATTTGCAGCATATTGTAATTTGTTTTCTCCCACAAAACCACTGCAATTATTCATAGAGGAGACACAAACAGAGAGATTTGTATTCGAATTGTGCATCTCTGAGAACTCCAAACTATATACACTGCACAAAAAGCTTTGAATTGTAATATGGGAAAGACAGCAACCATTGGTGTAAAACAAGCACTAATAACTTCAACCTGATATTGACTAGAAATTCTTTTTGCTTCACAATGGTTGAGAAATAAATACAGGCTTAACACCAATGGTAATCCTTCCTGCTCTTCGTACAATGGGGAGACAGGCATTAATTTAGTATCTCACTCCAAACATACGCCTGACACTGCAGAACGGCCTCCAAATCGACTCGTAACCATTTGACTCAGATCTGAGTGAACCTTCCACTGAACTATGCCAGACACAAAAAGGAAAAGCAATAATCCAGAATATCTGAAATTATTGATCTAGAAATGGTCTTAATGCCCTGTGCCATGACAGGTTCTCACAGTTCTTGCAATGGAGGTGTAACTTTTGCAGCCAGCTCTTAAAAGGGCATGCCGTAAAAAAGCAACTCTCTTCCAGAATGAGTGGATGGTACAATGATGAGAATGGAAAGCAGAATTCTCCCTGGAATCTATAGGAAATGGGCAAGCTGGTGAGGATTAACAACAACAGGAGCTACATTCCTTGTGCTCTGAGGTCTTCAGTGTCCTCAGCTAGGTACTATTTATGAGAGACTACCAATAAAGTCTGTGCAGGAAAGTACTCATGCCACTCACTCACAATAAGCATCCACTGATGTGACAGATATGAAAGACCTCGATAGAGTGGATGTGGAGAGGATGTTTCATGTGGTTGGAGATTCTAAGACCAGAGGACACAGCCTCAGAACAGACAGGTGTCCTTTTAGGATGGAGATGAGAAGGAATTTCTTTAGCCAGAGAGTGGTGAATCTGTGGAATTTCTTGCCACAGGTGTCTGTGGAGGCAAAGTCTTTATTGAATATTTAAGGCAGAGGTTTAAAGATTTTTAATTATTCAGGGCATGAAGGGATAAGGGAAGAAGGCAGTAGATTGGGGCTGAAAGGGAAAATGGATCAGCTGTGATGAAATGGTGGAGCAAACACAATGGGCCAAATGACCTAATTCTGCTCCTATGCTTTATTGTCTTATATCAGAAGTAGGCTAGGAAGATATCTGTAACCTTGATCAGTACATCACTCAAGGTACATTTGTAAGATTACATTTGAGGTCTTAGATATCAGCGATCACATTGAGAAGAAAGGATGCAATTTGAAAACTATCATTTAAATAATTGAGCTTCAGGAAGATGTGATGATTGGAAACTAGTTGTTTAGATCAATGAAGCTGATGATCAGACTGTTATAATCAATTGTGGGAGTGCTATACTAGTAAAATAGTAAACATGAGAATGAAATCCCACAAAAAAGAAGAAATTAATTTGTTTGACCAGTGCAAATGCATCCAGTAAAGTTCATCTTTTTGCTCTACTCTGGGTAAATCCAATTTCCAATTGCAAACACTAACCACTTGGAAAAGCCACCAAACCATCTTCCAAATCATGTAAGTCAGATATTTACTTTAATCTTAAGCAACATGATCATAGAATTACTTAAATTTACAAATTATTGCATCATAAAAATTGCTTATCATTTTTAATATTTTTCTCTATTCTTTTCTCAACCTTTCCAGCTTCTGGTCCCCAAACTGCAACTTTCATATTTTCAAACAGTTTCCTGTAGTGTTTTTCCTTTTGACGTGATGTACTATCACAGAATATTACAGTGATACAATTTCTAGATCTATGTTTATAGATATTCTGAATTACTGCTTTTTCCTTTTATAGCAGCCATAATTCTACTGATGTTTCCACTCAGATCAGAGTCAGAAGGTTATCACTTCAATTCTCACTTCAGAAAGCTGAGCACTAAAATCTATGCTGATGTTCAATGGCAATTTTGAGGCAGTTCTGTGGTGGACAGCTGATAACATATACCATTTCAGCATACTTATGCGGGGGAACTTCATCCTCTACCATATGCAAAGAATACAAGATGTAGTAATACACTTCAAAGGAGGCTAATTTCAATATCCACATACTACTATTCCACATACTTAAGAGATGAAACAGGCAGTCAGTTCGGATTCAGCCGATTCTATGCAGCCTTCAATCGCAGCATATTGTCGAAATGTGTGAACCCATCTACTTGGTTAGAAAAATATGTTTATAAATGAGCTTTATTATCTGTAAGGTAAGAGATTGCAGAGCTCTGAGACCACATGGGATCTGAATGTCAGTTTAACATCTGAATCATTGATTTTGTGAATCATCTGAGTGCATGGTTCACAGAAGCCTAGCACGTTAATAGAGAGGATAGCAGAATGTTTTAATGCTTATTGATTGGGGAGTTGAACGGGAAAGTAAGAAGGCTATGATTCAGTTGCGTAACTTGCAGGTATTGGTAAGATCACAACTGAAGCACTGTATATTGTATTAGGGTCTTTATTAAGTAAAGGAAGTTAATACTTTGGAAGCAGTCCAAAAATGATTTGCTGAACTTGTTATTAGAATGGTCAGAGTGTATTTAAGAAGAAAGGTTAGCAGGCTGTGCTTTTATCCACTGATGCATAAGCAGATGATTCTGAGAGTCGCTGGAGAGCCTGCAAATGCTAAAATCCAAAGCAACAATCAACTGGAAGAACTGGTTAAGTAGCATTTGTGGGAGCCTCGAAACTGTTGGCATTTCAGGTTGAAAACCTGCTTCATGACTGAGAGCAGAGAGGGTAGAGGGAGAAGTGGATTGGCAGAAAGGATTCCGGGGCAAATGCTGAACTGTGAAAGGGTGTAGAATGACAGATAAATTGTGCCAGATAAGAGGGGGAAGCAGGGGTTGATCTGGAAGACTGTAGCTGGAGAATGATAGATGCAATCAGACAGAAAGAGAGAGAAAGATGAAAAAGAAAAAATGGAACGGGTGGGCGGAGGAGAGCGTGAAGATGGGAGTCAGTTGCTGGGGCAGTGGGTCACATGGCACTAGGGAAACTGGATTCAGGCAGCTAAAGGTTAATGAATGTGGAGGGCAGTAGTTAGGAAGGAGGATAAAGAGGAGAAGGGGATGTGAAGAGGGCGAGCAGTCAAACAGAAGGGAAAAACGGTATGAAGCTAGCTAAGTTTGAAAAACTCAATATTCATGCTGTTGGGTTCAGGGTTCAGAGAACATAAACCATAGAACAGAAATCTACAGCACATTACAAGCCCTTCGGCCCACAATGTTGTGCTGACCATGTAACCTACTCTAGAAACTGCCAAGAAGTTCAAAGTAAATTTATTATCAAAGTACATATATGTCACCATATACAACCTTGAGATTCATTTCCCTGTGGGTATACTCAGCAAATCTATAGAAAAGTTACTGTAACAGGATAAATGAAAGAGCAAGCAGAGAGCAAAAGACGACAAACTGTCCAATAAATAAATAGAGCATGAGATAATGAGATAAAGACTCCTTAAAGTGATCATTGGTTGTGGGAATATCACAATAGACGGGCAAATGAGTGTAGTTATCGCCTTCTGTTCAAGAGCCTGATGGATGATGGGTAGTAACTTTTCTCGAATCTGGTGGTGCAAGTCCTGAGGCTCTTGTACCTTCTAACTTATTGCAGCAGGAGGAAAGAGCACGGCTTCGGTGGTGGTGATCTCTGATGATGAATGCTACTTTCCTATGACAGAGCTTTATGTAGATGTGCTGAACAGTTTGGAGTGGGTGCTTTAAGTGTGACGTACTGGCCAAATCCACTACCTTTTGTAGGATTTTCCATTCAAAGGCATTGGTGTACCCATAGCAGGTCATGATGCAGCTAGTTAATATACTCCCCACTAGAATTCTATAGAAGTTTGTTAACACTATAGATGATATACATCGTATTCCTGCTGACTGCTGAGGAAGTAGAGGTATTGCCATGCTTTCTTTGTTATTGCATTTACATGCAGGGCCCAGAATAGATCCTCTGAAATAGTAACACGCAGGAATTTAATGTATGCATTAGACTACGCAGGTGGAATATAAGATGGCTCCTCCAGTTTACACCTGGCTTCACCCTACCAGTAGCAAAATGCAAAAATGGACAGTTCAAAGAGGGACCGGGTAGGGAAATTAAAATGGCCTGCATTGTGAGCATGGGATGGCTGTCACTGATGCTGTGGGTCCTCTGAGAAATGGTCATTGAGTCTGTGCTTGGTCTTGGTAATAGAGAGGAGGCCTCATCCACATTTACATTCCGAAAGTTCTTGATGAGGTGCATATGAAAAAGGTGGTTCTTTAGAAACATAGACCTACAGCACAATACAGGCCCATCGGCCCACAAAGTTCTGCCGAACATGTCCCTACCTTAGAAATTACTAGACTTCCCCAAAGCCCTCTATTTTTCTAAGCTCCCTGTACCTAACCAAAAGTCTCTTAAAAAACCCTTTCAGCTCTGGGAAAAAGCCTCTGACTAGCCACATGATCAATGCCTCTCATCATCTTATACACCTCTATCAGGTCACCTCTCATCCTCTGTTGCTCCAAGGGGAAAAGGCCGAGCTCACTCAATCTGTTTTCATAAGGCATGCTCCCCAATCCAGGCAACATCCTTGTAAATCTCCTCTGCACCCTTTCTATGGCTTCCACATCCTTCCTGTAGTGAGGCAACCAGATCTGAGCACAATACTGTAAGTGGGGTCTAACCAGGATCCTATATAGCTGCAACATTACCTCTCAGCTCTTAAATTCAATTCCATGATTAATGAAGGCCAATACACCATACACCTTCTTAACCACAGTGTCAACCTGTGCGCTGTTTTGAGCATCCTATGGACTCAGACCCCAAGAGCTCTCTGATCCTCCACACTGCCAAGTCTTACAATTAATACTATATTCTGCCATCATATTTGACCTACCAAAATGAGCTACTTCACACTTTTAGGACAATATCTCACAAAAATCATTGTTATAAACAAAATTGCTCAAATAGGATTGAAAGGATATATAGTACATCTTGATTCTCAGAAGATTATGAGCTTTTAAAATTGTTTTCGTCAAAGGACTTTATAATCAAAGATTTTTGTATATATTGCAATCAGAGGCACAGATTTTTAATAAGAAAGTTGTGAAAGATTATTGCACGTAGTCAGGAAAGTGAAGTTGAAATTATCATCTGATCAAACATGTGCTTTTCAAACAGCAGAGCCAATCTGAATGGCTAAGTAACCTTCTTCTGCTAATTAAAATGTATGATGCATGTTTATTTGTATGCCTCCATTTTAATTCTCGTTACAGTGAAACAAAATTTTTCTTAAACTATCATCAATCAGGTAGTCTCTTGCTTTGGCATTCACCCACTCACATTCAGTTCTTTCTCAATTCAGTAGCATCACTGGACACAGAACCTAATTGTCAATACATGGATTTAGAAGAAATACCATATTTAAACTACTTGCTACTTTTGACTATCGTGAAATAATCAATCAGTTCCTTTCTTCAATACCTCAGGCAAAAATGCATATTTTCATTCATTCTTCATCTTTCAAAATTATACTTTTTACTTTGTTGCTATATCTTTCTGATTGCAGTTTATCAAAAATGCACAATATTGGAGCTCATTTAAGCATTTGTATACTTAAGACATTACCATCCCAACAATGTGATCAAGATCTCAAGATACAAAACCTCATTTTTAAACCCTTTTTTAAACCATTTTTAAATTGGATTTTTAAACCCTTATCTATGTTCATGACAAAATTTTAAATGTGTATATTTGCAAGACAAGATGAAATTAACTTATTCAGAAGACATAGAATTTTACAGAATAGAAATATGCTCTTCATCCCACCTATCACCTATTTAAAGCTCAGTCTAAATTCTTCTTTACAATACAACTTGTGTCTTGTTCCATCAACTCCTGTGGCAGATGTGTCTTGCTATCAACCACTCACTTGGATTTCTAGTCCAATAAATTAATGATCAACACATTAATCTCCACATCCAGCAATTCCATTTATGGAATTATAAACTGATGACAGTATAATGAGGTCAAGATGGTATCTACAACTGCATTGAATAATGGGGGCAGAGTGTTCTTTAACAAATAGGAATCAGAAATAGAATCAAGTTTACTATCACTGATATATGTCATGAAATGTGTTGTTTTGTGACACCACCAAAGAGCAAGAAATAAAAATTATGTTACATTATAATTAATTTTTTTAAAACAAAAGGCCCAAAACAAGAATCATAATATAGTGCTTAGAAGATTGTGGACCATTCAAAAATCTGATAGCCATGGGGGAAGGAGCTGCTCTAAAATACTGAGTGAAGGTCTGGTAGTAATGTGAAGAGAGCATGTTCCAGACAGTGAATGTCTTTAACGATGGGAGTAGCTTTCTTGAGGCACCACCTTTTGAAGATGTTCTCAATAGTGGGAAGAGTTGTGCCTGGGATGGAGCTAGCTAAGCTTACAATTCTTCATAGCCTCTTGTAATCCTGTGTATTGGAAACTCCAAACTAGACAATAATGCAATCATTCAGAATCCTCCCCATGGTACATTTGTAGAAATTTACCGGAGTCTTTGGTGATGTACCATATCTTTTCAGTCTCCAAACAAAGTATAGCCACTGGTGTGCTTTCTCCATGATAGCAGCCACGTGTTAGGCCCATGATAGGTCCTCTGAAGCTGCTTTCTCTTTCCACTGTGAGGGTTTCTCTGATTTCCCCTTCTTGAAGTCCATTATCAATTCCCTGGTCTTGCTGACATTGAGTGCAAGGTTGTGTTGTAATATCACTTAACCAGTCAATCCTTTTCCTCCTGTACACCTCTTGTCACCCTCTGAGATTCTGCCAACAACAGTTGCGTCATCAGCGATTTTATATTTGACCTTTGAGCTGTGTCTAGCCACATAATCATGGGTTTAGAGAGAATAGAAGAGTGGGCTAAGCATGTGTCGCTGAAGTGTGCCTGTGTTGGGTATAATTGCCAACCTGCAATGACTGTGCTTTTCTGACAAGGTAGTTATGGACCTGTTTGCAAGGTGAGGTAATTTAACTCAGGCTTTAAAGGTTGTATGCATGAATCCAACTGCGTTGATGGTCCTTACCATTAGTGCTGTGGTCTGCAGCCTCTGCCTAAGTGCTGATACTTGCCCAAGTGTGTTCACGAGATGTTAGAGTAAGTAGTCATATTGATATTATAACTGTGATCAAGTGTGTTTGCTCCTTTCATTCCATGGATGACATATAGTTGGTAGTTTACTAAGTCACTAAGACTTCTTCAAGCTGGTCTGGTTGAAGCCCCCCACAATGATTGGGAGGACATCAGTGTACACAGTCTCATGACTGTTGAACATAGTGCTCAACTCCTCCAGTGCCAGGTTATTGTTTGCCAGGGATGGAACGTACATTGCAACTAGAATGATGGTGGAAAACTCACTCAGCAGATAGAATGGATGACATTGGTCCGCTCGATGTTTCCGATCAATGGCTGAGAGAGAACTGCACATCTGAGCAGCATAATGAATTATTTGTGAATGAAATGTTGCCACTGCCATGGTCCTGACCGTTAATTCTCCATTTTCTCCTAATTCCCTTTGATGGCGGTAGACCTGGTTCTCATCAAGACCTGCAGCTTAAAAACCCCGGCTTTGCATCCACTCGTTGCCAGATTGTTGTTTTAGCCAGTGCAGTAATTAACGTTCCCGACCGCTTAGGGTTGTGTATTCTAAGTTTTACTTCAGTACCGAGGTTTACCTGTGAATCTCTGTCTCTCCGTGGCGAGATAAGTATTCTAAGTTTTACTTCAGTGCCGAGGTTACCCTGTGTAACTCCGTCTCCCTGTGTTAAGTATTGTCTGCCACTTGCCTTTCTACGCTCCACGTCAAGATAAATTCTGCCTGCCTGCTTTCCTGTTCACCCTCCTGTTTGCCGCTCAGTTCCAGCAGTGCTCACGCCTTCGTCTGCATCCTAACTCAGTCTCTGCGCCAGTGTCCTGCGTTTGGGTTCGCCCCGTTCTTAGCAACAGCTGCGGCTGCTTTACAAGATGCTGCTCTGCAGTCCATGTGGTGGGAGGTGAAGCCCTCGGGCTGGACTGCTGTATCTGGAGTGCTGAGTGAGCCATGTCTCTGTGAAGCAGAGTGCACAACAGTCCCTGATGTTCCTCTGGTATTGAAGTCTTCAGTTTCGTTATCTAGTTCATTGGCCAGGCGAATGGTAGGAGGGTGGGCCTCAGGATCTTGTGTTTAAGTTCTACCTGCAGGCCTCCAGCAGACATATGTCCTAATAAAATAGATTAAAGAAATGACTAGTAATAGAGGTAATATTTTGAAGAATTGCTTTGAACAATCTCAATGTCAAATCAAAAAGGATAATGAGGAGAGACAACATTGGCATAAAAGATAAAAACTGAACAGAAGATTTTTAAAAATAATATCTAGATTGACATTTTTAAAAATCTCTTTACAATTTGCAAACCGAAGGAATGAATCTTCACATCTATGAATGATCACTTTTGAATAAAAGTGATTGACTGCCAGTCATTATCAATTACTACATTATTAAAAGGGTGCATGCACTACTAATCATTAAATTTAACTTTCTGTGACAGGCTTAATGAGCAATTGATGTGCAAAAGCAGTAGGTTTATGAAAATTATAAGGAGATTGAGAACAAGTTGCCGGTTCCACAATTTTAAAGTGGAAGCTAAGTTAATCAGCCAACAACCTGAAGTAATTCATAATTCATGAGATCATTTCTTATGATAAGTTGTGACTGTGTTTGCACATTAATAATAAGATACATCATTCACACACCATTACTTTTTTTTCAGGAATTTTTCAGGTGGTGTATCAGCAATAGGTTGGCAAGTCATTTTCTTTACAAGAGTACTCTCATCAACTATTTAAAAGTTTGTCCAAAAGGATCGGTACTTTTTAAATGAAATATTTAAAATATGATAAAATGGTTACAGATTTCAGATTTCTTTTGTCAGAATCGTGTACATTGTCATGTGAAATTTGTTTTTTTTATACACAGAGCTTGCTGAGTTTGAAAGTGTTGACGCTACAGACTTCAGTTTATTGATGTTCCTACAGAGTAGGTTGGAAACCGCAGTGTCATGAATTGCAGAAGCTCAAGCACAACACATCAGACAGAATCAAAATCACAATCAGGGTCTGAATTACAATCAGGTTTATTATTACATCTTTTTGACATAGAATCATTTGTTTTATGGTGCCAGTACATTGCAAAGACAAAAAACTTATAAATAACACAGTAGATAAATATTATAATGAGGTAGTGTTAATTTGTTCATGTACCATTCAGAAATCTGATGAGGAAAGCAAAGAAGCTGTTCCTGAATCATTGAATATGGGTTTTCAGACTCCTCATCCCTGATGGTACAAATTAGAAGTGGGCATGTCCTGGCTGATGAGGATCCTTAAGGATGATGCCACCTTCTTCCTGGTTAAAATGTCCTAAATGGTGGGGAGGCTTGTGCATGGAGCTGGCCAAGTCGACAACACTTGGGCATGTCTCACGTGATTCTCTGTGTTGCAGCCTCTATACCAGGCTGTGATGCAACGAGTCAGAACGTTCTTCACGGCACATCTATAGAAATTCACAAATGTCTTTGCTGACATACCAAATCTCCTCAAACTCCAAATAAAACCGAGCCGATGGTGTGTCTTTGGTGCTGTCTTTCATGTAGTCTGCGCAGCCTATTTGAGAGATCAATCCAGCCTAATTCTCCTGCCCAAGTATCTCATAAATGTGTATGTCCCTGTGTTTCAAATATTCCCTGAAAATATTCAACAGTTTCTGCCTGAGTTACTCACTGTGGCAAATCATTGCCATGCTTCAGCAATCCTCTGTGTGAGGGATTCTGCAGTAACTTCTTTATCATTTTAGACTGTATATTAATAAAGAAGCTGTATTAGATTTGAGTCTGAAAGTCCAAGCTTAAATCTTTGGTTTAATAAATAAGTTAAATTCAGAATCACTTTTCCTGACCCTGGAAAATGATAAATATACAGTAAATATTAAAGCATGTCATTCCAATGGGAAATAAAATATAACTATAGCAAGATTTAGGTTGAGAGACTGGGCCTGAGAAGTTCACAGATTGAGCTGCATTGAAATAAAGGTAACTCTGAAGCATGTTGATATATAAACCCAGATCAAACAATCTAGTAGTGTATAGTCACCTCAGAGACAAATGTAACTGCATTAAAAATACCATATTATCTGCTGGCCTATTTTATATATACATACCCACACACACAATAGAGTCAATGGAGTCACACGTAGTAGAAAAAGAATTTCCGGATGTATGTTGTATGCATTTCTCTGATATTAAATGGAACTATTGAACTACTGAACTTCGGAGTTCCATTCCAAGAGCTATTGGAAATTATAATAGGCAAGAGCAATTGATAAAACATGCTATGCAAATGAATAAGGAGATGCTCTTTTGTAGCTGTAATATTTTTCTGAAGAACTTCTTTATTTGAAGGTGGAATTTCAAATCAATATCTGCATATCTTATTTCAATAAAATATACAATAAGGCCAGTTTGCATTTCCCATCTATAATGCAACCCCCATACAAATTTTACTTCCATTCTCATTTACTTGGAAGCTTGCACGCCTCAATGACCCAGAGAACTCTGTTGGCTGGAGTCAGAGATTTATGCTTTGGCTCATGCTAGTGTCGCGCATGTCAGACAGGACAAAAGGTAGAGATCAGATTAAGAGTGGTTCACTGGTCCTCCAGGATCAGGGGTTCATCTCAGGGCTAACAAAGTTGACTGGTCAAGCAAAACTGGCACAGAATCAGTAATGAAGTAACCTTCTACATCTCAGTGCAATGGTATTCCTGAAACTCCACCTGGGACTTATATGACTGATGATAGTGAAAAGCAAGAGGAAGCTACTGGCACAATGAAGGAAGCCCTGAACATTGCCAAAGATGAGGGAACTTCATTGCTGCCCTAAACGCCAGTGGCATAAGAGACAGTAAGTAAATCTCAATAAAGTCAACTCCCATTGTAAATGTATAACCCCATTGGAACTACTGATGCTGTATTGACCACCTGGAATGTAATTCAGAATTGCGACTTTGTAATTCAGGAAGACATTGAAACTAGACAGGTGAAGAGGAGAAAGCAAGAGTTCATGAGGGCTGAGTGTAAAAATCAGTGTAGAACAATAGTGTAGTTGAATGTTGAACTGTTAACATATGGAGGGGTTTTACATTATGTAAAAAAAAATGATCCCATAGCCAATAAAGCAAGGGGAGCTTTATTGAGACAGAGGCTACAGACAGAAAAAGGGACCCGGTCAGTCACTAGGTCTTGTGGTCATTGGATCACTAGCATACTGATTTCCTGCCACTCATATGCAGATGAGCTCATATTCCGAAAAGGTGAAGTGAAAGAGAAGTATGTCATAGTGTCAGCTGTCACATATAGATCACTGCAATCTCTTAACCTCAAAAACAGAATTTTCATTACATGATAGAACTAGTTTGAAATGATGTTCTTTGGTAATTTTTAATTCTGGAAATTGAAAGCTGTGACAAGTAATATTATTTGAAATCCCATTTGAACTTACTCCTTTTAACTCAAACTTAGATGAAAGAAGTAGCTTACAGAGGAATATTAGTTAATATGCAGTATTTTCCAAACAGAAATTGTTTCCATGCTCAAATAAAGTTGAAACTAATTCTCCAAGTCTAAGCAATCACTGGAATATCTTATGCTATGAAAACCCATTTCTGCAAAAACTCATTAAAATCAAACAGTGGAAAATCAAATGAAAGTACCAGATTTTTATGAAGAAAGGAAGCAAAAAAATTATATGTTGCCCCTCAATTTGATAATATCTAAATATAATGGCATTATTTATACAGAATATCGTTTTCATTTCATTTTGCTCATTCCTTTGTTTCATTTCATTGTTGCTTGGAGACTATTTTTAATACTTTAAGTTGTTGAGGATGACTAGAATTATTTTGTACCCATGTCTCAAAATAATCATGATCTCTTAATAATGCCTCTGTTTGATATTTAAAATCCACCCTAACAACTCTGAAGCTTTCTGTGATGTCTAGTTTTATTCGTGTCTCTTAGATGTAATAACTGCCAATGTCTGTCTCTCTCTGTCTGTATACTGTGTAATTGTTAAACACTGAGTGGCCAGTTTATGAGGTATACTCAGTGCATGCTCATAGCATTCTGCTGCTGTAGCCCATCCACTTCAAGGTCTGACAAGTTGTGTACTCAGAGATGCTCTTCTGCACACCACTGTTGTAATGTGTAGTTATTCAAGTTACTGTTGCCTTCCAAACAGGTTGACCAGCCTAGCCATTCTCTTCTGCCCTGTTTTCATTAGCAAGGCAGATTTGCCCAGAGAACTGTGGCTAAATTAATACTTGGTTGTTTATTGCACCACTTTCTATGAACTTTAAGGACTGTTGTGCATGAAAATCCCATGTGATCAGCAGTTTCTGAGGTACCCAAACCACCTCATCTGGCACAAACCATCATTCCACAGTCAAAGACACTTACATCTCATTTCTTTCCCATTCAACAACTGAACCTTTTCTTCTTCTGAGTTTTACTGATGGCTGGCTGTCTAACTTAAAGATGCTTTACCACCACTAACTGCAGTGTAGTGTAAGGTACTGGGAAATAATACCCTTACTACTTTTCTTTTAAAGTGAAAGCTAAATTACCACAAAAAGGACTATACATTGTAAGCAATGAAAGACAGTGAATTAAAGTCACTCTCATAACTTAACAGTTTTTAAATAAAAACTGTCAACCCTCCAAAGATTGTAATGAAGTCTGCATTTGATTTCTTTCAACCTTATATATTTCACCCTGTAGTAGTATATGTTCAACAGTTTCATAATTATGACAAAACCTACATAACCCAGAATGATGTTTTTTAACAAGACAAAGGAAAAATTCAGCAGAGAATGCTCAATTCTAAGTTGTGTCAAAATAATTCCTTCCCTCCTTGTTTTACCCGATTCTCCCATAAACTCGACTGCTTTATGTTTTCTACAAAGGTGTTTCCCCTTATGCCCATTACCCCACAGGTCCTTCCATAATCCTCCCATAATTCTTAATCCTCCCAACCCCTTAGCTTCTGATTTGCTAAGTGGAAGGTCTATATCCACTGCTGAACTTTTAACAGCTTTCATAGCTAAGTGATCAACCATGTAAACCAATAATTTGAATAAGAAATATTGTTTTGTGTTCATATTTGAACCTGAGAAAACTACAGCTTTACATAGACAAATCTCCTCCACCTACTGTAAGCCTAAAATGATGGCCACCAATTCTGCTGTGGGTACTTATAAATGATGAGTAAGTCATTTCTTTATCAACCGAATCTCTTGACTATGCATTGAGTTGCTCTCTCATGGTTGGCTAATTGGATACTGTACTTGCAGCAGTGCACATGCATAATGAATAAAGTGGCCACTGAGTACCTCTGAACATTGTCTCTTTATAGATACAAACATAAGCATATACATACACTCATTGGCTACTTTATTAGATATTATAGGATATAGATACCTACTTATAATATCATATGAGATGGATAGCAATTTAATTGCTAATATTAGAGGAAGCTTGCCTATATTTACTTCATTAATACTTGAAGTAGTTCTCTCTGCTGAGCTTGAATGATTCTGTAGTTAATAAGAGCTTAGAAACCAAAACAAATGATCAAACAAAGAAGCAAGATAGATCCAGATAGGTAAGCCACCACAATACAAGTCACAAATGATAATGATTTTGATGTTTATATTTAAAATTACAATGATAAACCCATCAAAGCATTTGTGATGCTGATTGAAACCTAACCGCATAGAAGTTACATATTTCTACAAACTCTTGTCAATGTCACCGGACGTGACAGGATGATCGCTCTATGGCAGAACGTTTTCCTCCATATTACTACAGATGAAAGGATTTTTTTTAGCTTGGAGAATCTCAGTTTCTTTTGCATGAACCACAAGATGAATTTCAATTTTATGGAGCAGTGGTGTGGTAATAAATGGTTAATTTACTGAATAAATGGCCAGAGATTTAAGATCCTCACCAGGCTCCTCACTAGGTCCACAATCTTGACATCCTTTTCCCAAGCTTTATCAAAATGGCCACAGTGGTTCAAAGTCATAATTTATTTCTGAAGTGTAAATAGAAATGGGCAATAAGTGTCTGCTGTGACACTGATAACCTCATGCCTTCAATTAATAAGAAGAAACAATAAAGGTACCTAATTATTATATTACAAGTCCTGACAGTGTGTTTCTGACCAATACTTATCCCACAATAAATATCACTGAGATGGAAGATCTAGTTATTATTAAATTCCTGCTTTTGGTTGATTTCAACATTATTGCAAACCGCTTCCAAGTAGCCTGCCACAATTATATAACAGAAACAGTACATTTCAATAAATTCTTACTTGATTGTAATGCTTGCTGAAAGGTTTGCGATACGGAAAGTTTCGTTAAAAGTGTAATTCTCAAATGCTCCTCTTGTAAGATGTGAGATTGCAGGGTACTTGATGGTCTTCCTGGTAACTACATCTTTTTGAAATACACCCAATTTTAGCTCCTCACTGACAAGGTCATCGAACTGGAGCTGAAGCTGGATCTACCCAGGACCAACCAAGAGGCTTTTGGATGAGGTTCTTACAGCAGTGATCAGGCTTCAGATAGATGTGGGTGACCATCAGAAGAAGCAAAGGGATAAGCAGTTAGTGCAGAGTTCCCCTGTGCCCATTCCCCTCAGCAACAAGTATACTCCTTTGGACACTGCTGGGGGAGTAGGCCAAGCAGGCACAGCAGCAAAGGCCAGGCCAGTGGCAAGGAAGGGTAAAGTCAGGTAGAGTGATAGTGACAGGAGACCTGCTGGTTAGGGGGACAGACAGGAGAATCTATGGCCGTGAAGGAGACGCCAGGATGGTGTGTTGCCTCCCAGAAGCTAGAGTCAAGAGTGTCTCAGGATGACTGCAGAATATTTTCAAGAAGGAGAGTGGGCAGCCTGAAGTCATTGTGCACATTTGCTCCAATGACATTCATTGGTAGAAAGAGGGAAGAGGTCCTGTGCAGTGAGTGTAGGAAGTTAGGGAACAAGCAGAAGAGCAGGACCTCCAAAGTATTAATCTCTGGATTTCTCTCAGTGCCATGTCCTAGTCACAGCAAGAATAAGATGATAGTACAGGTGAATAAGTGGCAAAGGAACTGGTGCAAGGGCAGGGTTCCAGATCCTTGGATATTTGGAACCTTCACTGGGGCAGGGGTGACCTGTACAAGAGGAACGGGTTGCACCTAACCTGGAGGAGAATCAACATCTTGGCTGGAAGGTTCACGAGTGCTGCCCAGGAGGGTTTAAATTAGTTTGGCAGGGAAATGGGAACTGAAGCACCAGGTCAGACACTGGAGGGATGGACAGGAGGGTAAATTGCAGGGCAAGTAAAAAGGGACTCAACAAATTAACAAATACAATGAGAAAGTTAGCTTTAAGTGTGTGCATTTTAATGCTTGGGGTATTATGGGCAAAGATGAACTTGGAGCATGGATCAGTACATGGAACTATAACTTTTTAGCCATTACAGAGACTTGATTGAGAGAGGGACAGAAGTGGGTGCTTAATATCCCAGAGTTTAGATGTTTTAGAAAAGACAATGAATGAAATAAAGGAGGTAGGAGAGTTGCACTACTAATTAAGGACAATATCACATCTGCACTCAGAAGGGACATAACTGAGGTCTCATTCACTGTGTCTATAGGGGTAGAACTCAAAAATAGGAAGAGTACAATCACTCTGATGGGATTGTTCTGCAGATTCCCCAATAGCCACTGGGACATTGAGGAAAAGACTGGTACAAGATGCTCCCAACCATGCCATCTTGCAGGATTTAGATGCTCTAACTCTCTGGAGAATGGATAGCTGGCACAGCCCCTTAAGGGTTCAGAACAGTCCGCCTAATTGGCAATCATGTTTTGGGTGCCAAGAATTGAGTATTTAAAGAGCACCTGAAGTGAGGTTCTGTGCTCAATTGTAAGCCCTGCTAGTGATATCGTCTGGCTTTTGTTCTGTGCTCTGATCTTGATCCAGTTTGATACGGTGTCTTGACCCTTGCTTTGGATACTCCAGCATATGAGTCCAAGCCATCCTTGTTAAGGACTCACGTCACAGTACGATTGAGCTAACATGGGTTCACTGGGGTTTCAGAATCTTTCGTCCGCTGTGGCCAGCCACAGTGAGAGGATTTCCAAACGTAGCCTGCAGATTCACAACCTCCAGGAACTGTAGTTGTTCATCAGCTTTCGCAAGGAGGAAGCCAGTTCCTCAGGAAAGCCACTCGGTCATTCTGCGGAGCCAGGTTAATTAAGCCAGGTGATTTAAGGTTTGAACTCCAGCCGTCCCTGTTCCCTTTGGAGCATAGAAAAGAGGCCTTCATTATCTCTCTCCTGACTGGAAGGGTCCTGGCATGGACCACCATAGATTGGGGACTTAGGTCAGAGATTTGCTTGGATTCGGAGGAATTCATGGCCATCTTGGACCACCTAATGCGGTGTCAACAGGTGGGATGGTTAACAGGACTTGAATACAAGAGCAGGGATGTGATACTGAGGCTTTATAAGGCACTGGTGAGACGGTATTGTGGACGGTTTTGGGCTCCTCATCTCAGAAAAGGTATTCTGGTATTGGAGAGGATCCAAAGGAGGTTCACGTGGATGATTCCAGGAATGAAACGTTATCGTATGAGGAACATTTGATGGCTCTGGGTCAGTACTTGCTGGAATTTAGAAGGATGGGGTGGGGGTCTCATTGATATCTTTTGAATGTTGAAAGGCCTAGACAGAGTAGATGTGGAAAGGATGTTTTCCATGGTGGGAAAATCTAAGACAAGAGGGTATAGCCTCAGGATAGAGGGGCATCATTAAAAACAGATTGAGAAATTTCCTTAGCTAGAAGGTGGTGAAATTGTGGAATTTGTTACCACAGGCAGACGAGGAGGTCAGCTCGTTGGCTGTATTTAAGGCAGGGATTGATAGGCTCTTGATTGGACACAATTACAGGGATGGGTGGGGAATGGGGTTGAGGAGAGGAAAAATGAATCAGCCATGATTCAATGGCAGAGCAAATTTAATGGTTCAACTGGTCGAATTCTGCTCCAATGTCTTAGTCTTATGGTCTTATGGTCAGTGGCCAACTAAACAATCAAATTTCAGACCTTGGCCGAAGAGAGTGGTTGGATGGGGCGGTCTTGGCCACGCTATACCGCCACAGTCTCAGAGGTAAACTGAGGGATGTCCTCACCTCGGGAAAGCCTCAGAGAGCCTCACCTCAGAGAACTTAGAGGCTCTGATTGACCAGTCCATCTGTCTCGATAATAGTCTTGCAAAACAAAATGGGGACTACTTCAGGATGTCAAAGAGAGCTGGTCCAAGCCCATCCCTGTGCATTGCAGTTCAGTTCCCAAACCTTGGACTATGACCAGCCTGTCACCTAGTCAAGATCCACATGCAGATCAGCTGGACTAGATTCCCCACCAATGAAAGGTCCTGGCATCAGAGTCAAGGTTGCTGCTTTTACTGAAAGGAAACAGGTCACCTGCAGGCTGAATGTCCCAGGATGCAACTGACAGGAAACTGTTAAGACTGTCCAGTGTCAGATGGTAGCAGCCAATACTCCCAATCCCACAGATTCAGGTTTTGTGCTGAAGGTTAAGTTCACCTGGGGTGAGATCTTGAGGCAGGTGAAGACTTCCATGGACTCAGGGCCAGTGGGTAATTTTCTGGAGTTAGGAACCGCCTGTTGGTGAGCCGTACTGCTGCAAGAGTTGAGCCAGACCATGCCTGCAATTGTCTTAGATGGCCATCCACAGGGTTCCAGGCAGAACCATCAACAGACTGAGGATAGGGGATCATGTGGTTAACATTAGTTTCTACATTATTGATTCACCACTCATACCTTTGATCCTCAGGTTTTGGCCCAAAACGTCGACTGTACTCTTTTCCATCAATGCTGCCTGGCCTGCTGAGTTCCTCCAGTAATTTGTTGTGTGTAGCTCTGATTTTCCGCATCTGCAGAGTTTCTCTTGTTTGAAATTTCATGTCATATAAATCAGTGATAATAAACCTGATTCTAATTCATAAATGCAATTCAAATAAGTGGCTTCTAATCTGAAGGAAGAATTCTTGCTTGTTTGACGATAAATTTTTGCTCTTCTTTAAGAGATACTTGATCCCCATTTAACTAGACAAGTAAACTCAGTTTAATATATAATCCAGGAAAAATGATAAATGCAACAATGATAAAATTCTTTTTACACAGTACTGAAGTACAATAACTTTTGAAAAAAAGACAGGTGGAAAGTACCCTGAACAGCTGATTTATGACTAACCATTCTACTCATCACCTTTGCTGAATTTCATCCTCTCTCCGTTTAATTCTCTGAATAGTTTTTATTTGGTGTTCATTTGACTATTACTTTTGTAGAAAGGATTTGGAAAAGGCAACATCAAGCTGGTAGAGCCGTTGTCTCACAACTCCACCGACAGCGGTTCAGTCCCAACCCCCAATGCTGCTGTGAGGTTTTTACATACCTTCCTTGTGACCACATAGGTTTCCACCAACTGTGCCAGCACTCCATCACATTCCAAATAGCTTTTAGATTAATTGATCAGTATAAATGGCTCAGATCTAGATGGAAGATAAAGTCGTTTGGAACGTCTGGAGAATAGGTTAACAGAGAAAAAAAACTAGCGGAGGAATGATATTGATCTGCAAGCTGGCATGGATAATGAGTGTAATAGCACATTTCAACTTCATAGAAACTGTAGAGGAATACTTTCAAATGATTTGTGGCCTAGAATTGGAATTAATTACACAATGATATTGTACGTGAAGTGGCTTAGTCTCAAAGTAAAAATAAAAGTAAAGGAAAATAATAATCTTATGATGATTCTCTTGAAACCTGTAATTTTCATTCATGTTAGAGACATGGAAGAGCTTGTCCAAGTACAATGGCATCCAATATGCTTGTGGAATGCAGCCTCAGGGATTTTGGCGAACACTTGTCCGGACTGTGGACAGGAGACTCGCGCAGAAATTGCCTGTCTCAGGACTCGAGAGGCCGGTTTCCTCGATCATCTACTTGCGTAGAGCACTCTTCTTGTGTTCTCAAACTGCTGCTGCCTTATAGTCATGAGTCAAATATTTCAAATTTATTATGGACTCTATACTCCCAACTGTGACCTCCACTTCCTCTCAAGAATAGTGAACTTCACATTTGATCCTTATATCTTCAGAGGTTGCAACACTATTCTAACTTCAACCAACGTGAGACTGGATCAGTTCTGTATCCAGACCTGGACTCAGATTTGAACTTGAATTGAGACCATGATTCGGAAAAAAAGGGGAAGATACAAGGTACCAAGTGTGAAATAGATTTTATGCATTTTATCTGTACTGTTTCTTGTACCCAGCATTGGTCACATCAGAAGTCAAACTGAACCAAATTCTGCACTTAGGCAGCCACCCTTCATGAAATCATTGGCTCTATTTCAGTGTGTTCCCAAAAAAAATCAACTTAAGTCATATGTATGGAAATATTGAATAAGAGACTCCCAAGTTTCCTCGAACTTAATTGAGGAATTAACTGTGCCACTCCTAAATTTTTCTACATTTAAACAAGCTATAGTTTGAGAGAACCATTGAAGTGTAATAGGGGGATCAGAATCTTTCAATTTAAATAAAATGGATCTTCCGGCGTTACAAATGCTATCAAGCTGCAGGCTGAAGATGATAAATAACTAGAATCAATCATTGGTAATCCAAAAATTGCAGTAACAATATACTGGAACTGAAGCTACGAAGACTAGAACATCCATGGCCTCAAATTCTTCTATATGTTTAATACTTTCAAACAAACACAATTTCCTTCCACTATGTCACACAACACTGATCATCCACTGCACTTGATGAAATCATCAGCGCCGCAATTAATGCTTACGCTTTCTTTATAATCAAGAATATTCATCAATAGATGCTGTTGCTTATTGCTTTTCCATCATTGGATATCTAAGCTGAAGTGGGATGTCCAAGATCAATGTCACTGATTATACAACCACATGACTGGCTGCAGTTGCAAAAGCACTTGGAGAATGAAATAAATATGCTTTGGATCCTGAAGGGAGCCCTTCAGCTGTCAGAATAAGTGGTATAGAGAGAGTATATTAGCAAGCTAAAGATAACCTTAGAGAAAACTGATTTTTAACAGTCTGCATAATAATTAGACACATGTATTCTAGAAGTAGTTTAAGACCAAGTAACAATAGTAGGCTGCTCCAACAATCCAGAAAGCTCATAGTCTTTATCAAAGCTGGAGACCAAACACAGCTTCAGCCTGGATCACTGGCAGACTTGCTCGCCACGGCGACTGACTGGCAACTGAAGTCACTCTTTGCAAACAACTGAAGTTCCCTGATTTCATCACATTATTATCCTTGAGGCCCAACATGGTCAGACTGTCAGAAATCTTAAAAGTAGGAAGTCATAGTAGAACTGACAGTTCCCTGGGAAGACTGGATTGAGGGTGCATTTGAACATAAGAAAGCCACATACCAGGAGTTAGTAGAGTAGTGGTGAGTGGAGGGCTTGATATGACCCTGTAGAGGTTGGATGTTAAGGCTTTGCTGGCTACTCACTGTGCAGAAACTACTCATTCCTTGGCATTATGGGAGCTTCAGAGAAAAGCGCCATCAGGACCATCACAGAGGCTGCTGCGTGAGCCTCCAGATGGCTAAGGATCAGGAGGTGTGACCCGTAGACCAGTGCTGCTGGGACACAAGTCAGGGTCTAATCAACTCTGACTGGGCCACCTGAGCAAGGGTGTCTGATGTTGAAAGACTCGAAACACCCAATGACCCCAGGTTACATCACTGCGATGTGACCCAGCGCATCCTAGGATGTATCTCAGCATCAAGAATGTAAGGCATCCATACGTGATGCATAGTGAGTCTATTCAGAAAGGGGTGGATTTGGCTGATGACTCACCTACTTTTGGAACTCAGCCACCTGCAGTGCACATGTGTAATTCCACACCCATTCTTCGGAATGGTGGCTTATGGTAAAAATTAGATGCAAGTGCACCCGACTTCTCAGTCTGCCTCAGAGTTCATTGTTGATATGAGAGCTCAGGGCGAATTACAATTTGTAATTTGTAATTGATCTGTACACCAGCCACACCTAACACATCTAGTACAGCCCCATTCACTTGAAAGGGTCATTGATCTTAATTAAAAGTGTAAACTCATGTAAATACTTCTGTGTTGATTTTGTTGTAATTAATTTGAATATTTCAGTTATTTCATACTTGTACTTGATAATAAATATTTTTTTTTACATTTTGAATGTTTTATTAATTAAAATGTAAATATTTTTCAATGGTTTGCAATGTCCATGAACAATAGAGACATTCAGATGAAACTTGAAAGGTCTTTGACTGGTTACGTCATCAGAAAGCCATCTTGATGGACTGTGTTGTCTGATGGAATGGCCACAGCAAATTTGCCTGGGGGCTGTCCAAAGCCACCTGCCCGCAGAAGTGTAAAGCATCCACAGCAATAGCACAAGGGGGCAAATAAGGCATGTGGGCTGATCATCTGCTTCTGCTGCCCCCTAGTAGATCATGAGTATGACTGTATCTGCTCCTGACAATCTTTTGAAGGGCAGGTATTTTCTGAAAACTGCCTGGTAATCAACATCAGGAGAATCAGTGAGGAGACCAGGAGAATACTTGGGCTGAAGGATAAGCTGAAAGATTGTTCTCATCCACTTCCTTCAGAGGACATATATAGATTCATTTCTTGTGAATTGTTTCATCTTTTGAGACATGTAGAATGGAAGGTCAGAGATCAGAAAGAGAAAAGAAAAAGAGTAGTGAGGTGATGGACCATATCTGGATTATGGAAGATGCGGTCCTGACTGTTTTGAGGTAATTAAGGAGGGTAAATATCCATGGTCTGACAGTGGTCTTAGACTTTGTGGGAGGCTAGTGCAGAGATATGTAAAAAAACAATCTTAGCCAAGGGTGAGGTGCTGGACATCTACAGAAAACAGGTCACGCAATGATACAGTGCCTGCCAGAAAACAAACGGTGAAATAGAACCAATCAGTGAATCTGTCAACCACAAGGATTCCTCTTGAACTGTTCAAGGTGTGCGGTCAAGAATCATCTTTGGGAAGTAAGAGACCTTACGTGATTGGTCAATTGTACTAAAGTAAATTGTATAATGGTAGCCTGCTGAACACTAGCCCTATGCCGACTAACTTTCAGATTCCAATCTGAATCCTTGCCAACGTAATTTTCTTTTTCATCTTCTCGTCTCCGTTGCATTGCATGGTGCTACCATCATACCATCCAGGTTAACTTGCTGCCATCATCAACATCTGATAGGCATTCCCAGGTTGTGTTAATTTTTAGATAAATAATTTAGTTCTGTTAATGATGCATAAATATGCACAGCGAGCTTGCTATGAGTCTGAAGGTGGTGAAGCCTTGAATTCCAATCCTGCTGAGAAACAGAAACTATAAAAAGTGTGTCAATATAATATTATATACATGGAATATGGTTTTATTCCATTCCCGCTGGAACACTTCTGTTAAAGATATCCTGAGAAAGCTACTTATGGTATTACTCAATTCTAGTAGATGAAAGAAGCATTTGAAAAATGTTGCACACTCGAGTCATTTGCCAAGAAAGCTATAAATGTCATTAATATCAGTCTCCTCGCTTCTTATAAAATTTCCAAAATGATAGTAGGGTGTGGACAATGTCACAAAATTGGTGAAAGATTAATAATGCCTGCTGTATCAGAAGTGCTCATTTCTAATTTCAAAATGGACACCAGTATTTTAAAATCAATTCCTCTGAGTAATAACTCTTTAACTCATTGTATTGACAAAATGAGTGAAGACACTGAATATCAACTATGCACAGAGTTACCAAAAACAGAATTTGGGATACAACTGGATGAGTTAACTGTGTGGGACAATGAGACGTTGCTAATAGCACATGTACAATTTATCAAAAATGGAAAAGTTTATGAAGAGATTCTCTTCAGTAAAAAGTTAAAAACAAGTATAAATGGAGAATCATTCTATGACAAGCTTAAAATGTATATTGAAGATTAAAGTATTCCAACTAGGAAAATGATTTTTTGTGCAACAGATGCAGCACCATATATGACAAGTCACCATGCTAATTTAGTGGCATTTATGAAAAAGAAATTCCAAGTCTGTTTGCAATCCATTGTATAATTCATCATCAACATCTCGTAGCCAAAATCCTCAGCCAGTGAATTGTTTCAAATATGGCTCTTATAATATCTGCTATCAACAAAATTAAAGCTCATCAATTAAATAGCAGAATATTTTGTCAGAAATGTCAAAATAACGATGAAGAGTTTGAATGCTCACTTCTCCACACTAAAGTGTATTGGCTGCCAAAAGGCTGCTGCTTCAAACCTTTTTTTTTGACACTGTGGTTGAATTTTTGCTGAAGTCAACAAGAGCTTGGGATACAAGATCAAACTACGGGGAAATGTGGCATACCTAGCCAATCTGTATGACACAATGAACAATTGAAACTGCAGGGTGTGAGTTTTAATGGAACCCAGGCAAAAAGTGCAGTGTTCACTTTTATCAGAAAATTAGAAATGTATGAGCAAAACGTGGGGAGAAGGATGTTGTTACATTTTTTCTGCATGGAGTGCATGGCACTCTCATTCACAGATGCTGAAGAAAGATTTTCATAATTGATTTAGGGATTTGAACAATCTGGGAATACCACACAGGGTAATTAAACCATTTCTTTGCAAGGTGGAAGAACAGGAAGAGAGTTTGCAAGAAGAAATTATCAAAATTCAGAATGATGAAGAAGCAAAAATGCTTTTCAAAAATGTCAGTCTTTGTGGTATGTGGCTACACTGTCCTATGAAGTTTCCTGAAATTTTGAAAAGAGCCAAATTGCTTTTCATTGCATTTCCAACCTCCTACCTTGTTGAAAGAGGATTTGGTGTAGTGAACCACATACTCACAAAGAACAGAAACCACTTGGACATTGTTACATGTGAGACTTAAGGCTTTTGGTGTCACAACTTGAACCAGAAATGTCAACTCTTGCCAAAAACCAAGTTCAAGGGTCACATTGATATCAAAGCTACTGTACAATGCACAGATACTGTGTAAGCTAGGTTTGAAGACAAATAAAAAATTATAGCAGAATCACTTTTCTCGTGTTAGCATATGTTAGACAGATTTTTACACTATGGGGGCAGCAGAAAGTATATTGTGTCTAGGAGGGGTGTTGACAAGTACGAAGGTATTTTAGGGGACATTAGCAAGTATGAATGTGTTTTAGGTGGTGTTTGGCTAAAAAAAATGATTGGAAACATGTTCTAGATCCTTCCAACAGCCTGCATTCTCTCTGTTGTTACACATCCTCACTGTAGTGTGGCAATTAAAATTTTACAATACTTTAAGTGCATGCTAACCAATGGATAGCACATCTGCAATATCATGTCTTTGCTCTTATGTTCTGCATTATTGCCCATGAAGGAAGGCATACAAAATGCCTTTTCACTGCACTTCCCTGTGCATCACTTATTTTCAGAAAGTGATTATTTACACCCAGGGGTCTCTCTGTACTTTATGTCAGCACTCCCAAAGTCTCTGCCATTTAGTCCATATGTCATAAAATTATTTGACTTGCCTGGATCAAATTCCATCTGCCACTGCTGTGCTGTACTGAAGAATGGCACCTGTGTTTCGGAAACTAGCTCAGAAATTATTGGTCAAGATAGCTAAAACGAATGAGAATACGCTGCTTGTGACTACTAGTTGACCATGAGTCTGTCACTTTATTGGGTTGCCAGCTATACTCAATAGATTACCTGTTAAAAAACTAATTTTCTGGCGTAAGATGTTAAGATACAGGAAAAGAATTAGGCCATATAACCCATCGAGTCATGACTGCTTATATCCCTTCTCAATGCCATTTTACTGCATTGTCCCCATAACCTTTGACACCCTTCCTAATCAAGAACCTATCAAACTCCACCTTAAATAGAAGCAGTTACTTGACCCCCACAATTATCTGCGGCAATAAATTTTATAGATTTACTGTGATGTGTGGATCTATTTATTTTAGAACAATGACCTACCCCCACCCCCCCAGCACTATGCATTGACCTCTTGACTACACATGCTCTGCTGTCTACACATGGTGCACGTTGTTCTCACTCTCTCTCTTGAATACACCAGTTAAAGCCATCTTGTGCATGCTATTTTTATTTAGCCGATATGTAATTGTATACAGACATAACAAATTGGTGATGAATATGAATCTGAATGTCAGAAAATATCACTAAATGCACCAAAAGTTACGCGACAAAACAGCGAGAATTAAACAGCACGAGAAAGCCATCATGGATGCTAACAAAGGGATGAGTACAGTGCATTGTACACAGTGAAAGATGCGTTGAATTTAAAGTAAAAATAACATGGCAATGTCTTCATCAGGAAAGTTGACAAATTTGATAGTGCTAATGAAGGATGGAAGTCATGTATCGAGAGGGTGGAATTGTATTGTATTGCAACCAACATGGTGGAGCAAAAGAAAGCCCTAATTAAGCTTCTAAGTTTAATGGGCCCAAGATTGTACAAAGTGTACTAACCCCTGCAATGCCAGTAAGCAAGATATTCAATGAAATTGTTACAATTTTATAATATTACTTGAGCCCTAAACAGCTGGTAATAATGGAGAAATTCAGATTTTGCCAAAGGAACAGTATTTCTGAATACATTGCAGGACTATGCAAACTTTCCCAGTACTGTAATTTTAGAGATGGACTTTCTGATGCACTAAGGGACACTCTAGTAGGTGGCATACATAGTCAAAGAACTCAAAACAGGCTATTATCTGAAAGAGACATAAACTTAGAACAGGCAGTGACCATTGCAATATCATTAGACATTTCAGGAAAGGATGCAGCGGAAGTACAGAAATGGAGGTTAGAACGTGAAATGCACAAAATGTCCCTAAACTGTGCAAAAAGCCAAAGATGTTATTGATGTGGCAAATCCTCCCATGATGCAAGTGACTGTTGATTCAAAGAAAAAAATCTGTAAGAAGTGTCATAAACAAGGGCATATAGAGAGAATATGCAAAGCAAACAAAAAGCACAACCAGGTGAAAGGTCTCAACACAACAGAAAACTAAGCAAATGCATAATCATAATCATTGTAAAACACAATCGGCCAACATAGAGTCTGACAAAGGTGAACTGTTATGCATAGAACTGCATAGTATAACCAAAGCAAATCTCAAAATCATCTGGATCACAGTAGATGTGTCCGGTGTAAGACTGAAAATGGAGCTGGATAACAGGGTCAGCTTTGTCCATAATTCCAATGGCTGACTACAACGGACTGCTTTCTAAGATACCATTAGAGAAAATCTCAGTGAAGCTACAGACTTACACAGGTGAAAAATTGTCTCCCAAAGGCAAACTGAAAGTAAATGTGACGTATGGAGGCCAAAAACAACTGTTTGAGCTTTCTGTATTGAAGGGTGGAGGGCCAGCAACTTTTCAGACGTGAATGATTGAGAGAAATCCATCTGGACTGGCACTCATTCAAAGCTCTATGTGTGGCATCAATATGCAATGGTCAGCCAGATAGCAGCACTAACCAGAGACTGAAACAGCTGCTTAATGCTGATGAGAAGGTCTCTGAGAATGGGGTTGGTAAACTCAAAGACGCGAAAGCCAGAACTGAATTGAGTGAAGCAGCAACGCCAAGATTCCCCAAAGCATGTTCAGTGCATTACATACTATGTCCTAAATTGGTTGCTGAATTTAAGAACACGGAGGTCTGGAATGCTCTTCAAGGTTGAGTGGAGGGATTGGGCCACACACATTGTCCTGGTGACCAAGAAAGTGAAGGCAGGAGCCTTTCAATATGTAGGGAATTCAATGTGAGCATCAACCCTGTGCTTCATACTGTATAGTCTCCCCTGCCACAAATTGAAGACGTTTTTGCATCTTAGGCAGGAGAGGATTTCAAAAACACAGACCTATCTCCAAATGGAGATTGAGGAGTCAAGCAGGAAGTTCCTCACAATCAACACTCACAAGGGACTGTTCCAATATAATTGTCTCATCTTTGGTGTTGTATCAGCTCCAGCAGTTTGGCAAAGAGCAAAGGGCCAAGTGCTCCAAGATATCCAAGGAACACAACGTTACCTTGATGAGATAATCGTCACTGGCAAAAATATGAAGAGCACTTTGAGAACCTTGGTAAATTATTTACCAGGCTGAGTCAGTATGGTCTGCACTCAATGAGTGAGAAATGTAAGTTTTTCAAGAAATATATCTTATATTGTGGATATGTCATTGACAAGCATGGCTTACGTACATCACAAGACTGAAACAGTGCTATCGGCACCCAAACTGGAAAATGTGTCACAACTCAGATCATACTTGCCCCTTGTAAACTACTACCACTGGTTTCCCCAAACAGTGCTACAGTACTGCATTCATTGACCACACTGTTAGAGACAGGAGCACAGTGGGAATGATCAGAAGGATGTGAAAGAGCATTCAAAGAGAAACTGAGAATGTTGTCTTAGACAGGACAACTGAGGCCACCCCGCAAGTCTGGAGACGCAATCCTGAAAGAAACAGAGCCCCACATAAAAGACTGAAGCTTTAGAACTGTGAATTTAGTTGCGTACTGCTATTGTGAAGGCATGTTTATTTGGAATATGGAGTAATTAATGTTTTGTACATATACAGATTTATGTTGCATTAATCTAAAGGGGGAGGAAGTGTAATGTATGGATCTATTTCTTTTAGAGCAATGCCCCCTCTTAGCACCCTAAGTTGATCTGTTGTCTGCATGTGAACATTGTTCTCTCTCTAACTGCAATGTGAATACACCAGTTAAAGCTATCTCCCACATGTGTGCTTTTATTTAGTTAATGTGTAGTTGTGCACAGACACAATATTTGCCAGTCTTCCAGTAAAGGAATTCCTCTTCATCTTTGTTCTGAGCAAAAAAGCCTTCTACTCTGAG
Organism: Hypanus sabinus; assembly: GCF_030144855.1. Classification (NCBI taxonomy): domain Eukaryota; kingdom Metazoa; phylum Chordata; class Chondrichthyes; order Myliobatiformes; family Dasyatidae; genus Hypanus; species Hypanus sabinus. Next base: position 126,314,749 of record NC_082710.1, on the reverse strand, counting down.
GCTATGTACTCTGGTCCTATAATCTCCCACAAAAAGAAACACCCTCTCTATGTCCACTCTGTCTAGGTCTTTTAGTATCTGGTAGACTTCAATGAGATCTCCCTTATTTTTTACTCCAGCAAATACAGCCCCAGAGCCATCAAATGTTCCTCATACATTAACATTTTCATTCCTGGGATCATTCTTGCAAACTTCTCTAGAACTTTCCCAATGCCAGCATGCCCTTCCTTAGACATGGGGCCTAAAGCTACTCACATACTCCAAATGTGGTCTAACCAATACCTTATCATGCCTCAGCATTTCATCCTTGCTTTTATATTCTTGTCCATTTGAAATGAATGCAGCACAGCATTTTCCTTCCTTAGAACTGATTTAACCTCCAACTTAACCTTTAGCGAATCCAGCACTAGGATTCCCAATACCTCTGATTTTTGCATTCATTCCCTGTTCTGAAAATTGTCTATGCCTTAATTGCTTCTAACAGAGTGCTTGGCCATATAATTCCCTACACTGTACTCCAGTGTATTAGTGATCTTTGAGGGGGCATTGAAATAATTTTCCAGTATATCTTTCCAACTGTTATTTAAAGATCTCTAAATATAACAGGAAGAAGAGAGAAATTTCTCAGATTCCCTGGCCAATGTTTGTCTTAATTGGTAGTTGTAAGCCCAATCTAGTTATTTATCTGTTGCTGTTGATTCTGCATCAATTCTTCCGCCCTACATTGTTATCATTGTCCTTGCATTTTCTTGTCTACCTGCACTGCAATTTCTCTGTAACTGCACATGTAATATTATATCATTCATTTTGTGATTGATTTTCCTTTGTGCTACTTCAAGATACATATGTTGTTAAATTGTCCTATATGGATGGCTTTCAAAACTAAGTGTATCACTCTTTCTGGATACATAAGACAATAATTAACCAATTCCACTTCCAATTGCCTTTAAACCCGTTTGTGCGCATCTGCTCCTAGACTCATTTGCATATTTCTTCCTGAAATCCATTTTCAATGCCTTTAGTGATCTGAGTCCATTGTACTGCTGAGGAGTCTGTTCCTGTAGAATTAATTTTGAGGACTAGATTACAAAAGCAATGATGTACTGCTGAGGCTTTATAATACATGGTCAGACCGCATTTGGAATATTGTAAGCAATTTTGGGCCCTATATCTAAGGAAGGAATCTAGACCTGCTGAGAGTCCAGAAGAGATTTCCAAGAATGATCCTAGGAATGAAAAGTGCAAAAGGAGAGCAAAATAGTGTAGCACTGTTCATTGGTCTGTTCAGAAATTTGATAGCACAGGAAAAGAAGTTTAAAGGCTGGTTATGCATCTTCAAAAACTTCTATAGTTGTACCGTAGAGAGCATTTTGACAGGCTGCATCACTGTTTGGTATGGAGAAGCTGCAGAAGGTTGTAGATCTAGTCAGCTCCATCTTGGGTACTAGCCTACAAAATACCCAGGACATCTTCAAGGAGCGGTGTCTCAGAGAGGCAGCGTCCATTATAAGGACCTCCAGCACCCAGGGCGTGCCCTTTTCTCACTGTTACCATCAGGTAGGAGGTACAGAAGCCTGAAGGCACACACTCAGCAATTCAGGAACAACTTCTTCCCCTCTACCATCCAATTCCTAAATGGACATTCAATCCTTGGACACTACCTCCCTTTTTTTAGTATACAGTTTTGCATTTATTTCTGTTTTTTGCATTAAAAAAAAATCTGTTCAATATACATTTACTGTAATTGATTTACTTATTAATTTAACATTTTTAATTTATTGTTATTATCTTTTTTCTCTGCTAGATTCTGTATTGTACTGAACTGCTGCTGCTAAGTTAACAAATTTCACGTCACGTACCGGTGATAATAAACCTGATTCTGATTCAGGCTCCTGTACTTCCTCCCTGATAGTAGTAATAAGAAGAATAAAAGGTAGGCCCAGATGAAATTCAGAAAAAAAGTATATAAAAAGTTTTTTTCTGTCTGATCAACATCAACATTTGTGAAGACTGTCAGCAGTTCCTATGTTATATGCCTTTAAATGTCAATTATACCCATAATAAAAAATATCAAAACCTGACAGGTTTGAGAAAACATTGAATGCAGTCTGCTAATGAACTGATCCATCATTATAACATTCATACATTATATTAGCTTCTGTTTCATGACCAGTCTGCCAATTATTAAATAAAACGATGGAATTCATTTCTTTGCAATGAAATTCATGGACATCTGATATAATAAACAACAGTTAAGATCTCTATTACAGAATCAGAAGCCAGACAGAGTTCTAAACCATCTCTGTATCAATTGTCACTTCATCTGTCATGACAAGACAGTTACTGAAGGGCAAATTTATCTTTCTGATCTTGTGAAAGATGATCACATAGAAGGTAATTAATTCCAGACACAATTGCACAATATGAAACTGATTGAGTTTAATAACAATCCAGGCACGTAATGCCAATGAATAAACATGGTCTTCCCCCAATAATGTAAGGATTTTAGCACAACATAAAAGATTGAATGAACAGGGTGGTTGTTACATGGGGGTGACAGAGGAGAACCCAAGTGCAGGACACTGGCACGTCGACTCAGTTGGGGATGCTGCGTAGACCTGAACATAGAGCAGGAAACCAGAGGGATCTTGACAAGGAGATGGGATTCATAGGGACTCTCCAGAAACTCGAGCAGAACTTAGAATTACCGGTTCTAATTGGAACCGGGAACAAAGTATCACACAAGAATTGACCAATGAACTGGCAACCTGTGATAGAGTCATTTCCCCAGTCTCTGATGAAAGCCAGGTGTATGATTACTGGGTAACCAGCAGCAATTGACTGAAATTGGGGCATGATCAGGGAGAAAGTAAGAAAGTAGTGTTAAAGGGGAACAGCCAAATGGAACCATGACAGTACCCCCCATGGGAGCCTCCCATCGTTCCTCCGGGCCTGTCTGGATGGTCCCGATGGAAGTCCTGGATGAGGGAAGGGTCTAGGATAAAGGAGCAGGGGACCCAGGAATGTTCTTCAGGACTGTACCCCTCCCAGTCCACCAGGATTTGGAGGCCCTTGCCCCGACAGCGCACATCTAGCAGTCGTCTGACAGTGTTTGCTGGATGGTTGTCAATGAGCCGGGCAGGGGGAGGAGTCACAGCTGAAGGACACAAAGGGCTGAACAGAGACAGGTTTTATCTGGGACACATGAAAGGTTGGGTGAATACACATGGACTTAGGCAGTGTAAGGTTGATTATCCTGTGGGGTTATCACAGAATGCTGTGGGGTTGGTTATCCTTTTGATCTTGAATGGGGCCAGGAAGCGGGGGGCGAGTTTCCCAGGTTCGCATTTGAGCGGGAAGTCCTTGGCGGAAAGCCACACCATTTGCCCCGGTTGATACTCTGGTGCTGGAGTCCGGTGTCGGTCAGCCATTGTCTTATTTCGGTTTGTTGATCTGAGTAGGGCCAAGCGAATCCCCTCCCAAACCTTCCGGCACCAATCAACGTGGTCCCAAACCGACGGTACCACGATCTCTTCTTGCTGTGCAGGGAACAGCGGGGGTTGGTACCCAAGGGAGCTTTCAAACAGGGACCTCCCAATGGCAGAGCTCACCAGCGAGTTGTGGGTGTACTCAACCCGCGGGAGATGGTCGCTCCAGGTTGATGGGTGGTTTGCCATTACGCAACATAATGTCGCCTCCAGGTCTTGGTTGACCCGTTCCGTCTGGGGGTAGAAGACGCCCAACAGGCTGGTCGTTGCTCCAAGGGCTCGACAGAAGGCTCTCCATACCTGCAAGACGAACTGGGGTCCTCGGTCGGAGAGGATGTCCATGGGGATTCAGTGGAGACGGAAGACATGGCAGACTAGAAGATCTGCAGTTTCTTGCAAGGATGGGAGTTTAGGGAGGGCCACAAAATGCACCACCTTGGAGAATCGGTCTACCACAGTGAGGACAGTTGTGTTTCCACAGGAAGGGGGTAGACCGGTGATGAAGTCTAAAGCAACGTGGGACCAGGGATGCCCAGGTACAGGTAGGGGACGGCGTAATCCCGCAGGTGGCTGATGGGAGGCTTTTCCACAGACACAGACGGAACACGTGGAAACATAAGAACGGTGCCAGCGCCCATGGAGGGCCACCAGAAATGCCTCTTCAGGAGGGTCAGGGTCCAATCAGCTCTGGGATGGCAGGCAAAGTGAGAAATGTGCCCCCACAATAGGACCTGTGATCAAACAGCATCGGGTACAAAGAGGCGATTGGGAGGTCCGGTGCCTGGGTCGGGTTACATCCTTTGGGACTCTTTGACTTTGGACTCGATCTCCCAGGTGAGAGCAGCAACTACACAGGATGGTGGAAGAATGGTCTCGGGGCTGGGAGAATCCTCCTCGGAAATGTAGTGGCTGGAGAGGGCATCGGGCTTCCAGCTCTTGAACCCTGGATGATAGGTGAGGGAGAACATGAACCGGCCAAAAAATAATGCCCAATGGGCCTGGTAGGAATTCAGGCGTTTGTCAGTCTGAACATATTCCAGGTTCTTCTGGTCTGTCCAGATGATAAATGGGTGTTCCACCCCCACCCCCTCCGACCAATGCCTCCGCTCTCCTGCCAGTTTGACCGCTAGTACCTCCTGATTCCCCACGTCGTAGTTTCATTCAGCGGGAGATAGTCAGTGAGAGAAGGCGGCACAGGGATGTAGTTTCTGATCCAGGCCCGAACGTTGGGACAGTACTGCTCCCACCCTAGAGTCAGAGATGTTAACCTCCACAATGAGCTGACAGGAGGGGTCTGGTTGAATCAGAATGGGGGCAGACGTGAAACGCCTCTTCAGTTTGGCGAATGCTCAGTCCGCCTCAGAGTTCCAAAGGAAAGGTATGGCAGGCGACGTAAGTCGGGTAAGGGGAGCCGCCACCTGACTGTAGTTTCTGATGAACCAGCGATAGAAGTTCATAAACCTCAGGAACCGTTGGAGTTGCTTGCAATCCGTGGGTTTGGGCCACTCCGCCACAGCCCAGATCTTCTCAGTATCAGCTCTCACCTGTCCCCTCTCAATGATATAACCTAGGAAGCTGACCGAGGGGACGTGGAATTCACATTTCTCCGCCTTTACAAACAATTTATTCTCCCCCAGCCTCTGCAGGACTTGACGGACATGGAGCACGTGTTGCTGGGGACTGCTGGAAAAGACCAGGATGTCATCCAGGTAGACAAACACAAAGTGATTAATGAAGTCTCTTAGAACATCATTAATCAAGGCTTGAAAAACTGCGGGGGCATCGGTGAGGCCGAAAGGCATGACTAAGTACTCGAAGTGGCCTAATGGGGTATTGAAAGCTCTCTGCCACGCGTCCCCCTCCCTTATCCGGACCAAATGGTAGGTGTTTATTAGGTCCAACTTCAAGAAGATGGTGGCTCCATGAAGTGGCTTGAACGCAGAAGCAGTGGGTACTTGTTCTTAATGACAATATGATTTAGGCCTCGGTAATCGATGCAGGGACGGAGAGAGCCATCCTTCTTCCCCACAAAGAAGAATCCATCGCCCACTGGGGATGATGAGGGTTGAATAATGCCTCCTGTGAGAGACTCACTAATATATTTCTCCATGGCTTCTCTCTCAGGCCGGGACGAGTTATACAGGCAACTGGTAGGTAACGAGGCCCCGGGGAGAAGGTTGATAGGGCAGTCACACAGGCGGTGTGGAGGCAGGGAAAGGGCACATTGCTTGCTGAATACCTGTCCCAGGTCATGGTATTCTGTGGGAACTCTGGACAATTCGAGGGTTTCAAAGACGGGTGAGGTCGCTGTATCCTCCCTAGGGGATAGGGCCGACTGCAGACAGGTCGCGTGGCAAAACGGCTCCAGCTGGCTATCCTCCCGGTAGACCAATGAATGCAAGGATTATGGCGGCGTAACCAGGGGCATCCAAGTACTATCGGGGCTTGAAGAGAGGAGATTAGGTTAAATTGCATCTGCTCCTGATGATTCCCAGAAAGGATCAAAGACAGTGGTGGAGTAGAGTGAGTGATTCGAGCCAGAAGTCTTCTGTTCAGTGCTCAGGCTTCCAGAGGGGTAGACAACTGCTCCCAAGGAATTCCGGCCTGGGCAGCTATGTCTTCATCCAACAGATTCCCCTCAGCACTGGAGTCTATCAAGGTAGACAAGGATAGGGACTGTTGGTTGCATATTACAGTTGCTTGGATCTGCGTCCGGGCTTGGGGAACTGAAGGGAGTGGCGTCTGATTCACCAGAATAGTTGGAGTGGGGGCTACACTAGGAGGGGACGGGGAAGAGAGGTTGGCTGAAGATGGTAAGATAGGCTGCAGGATGACCCGAGGAGCAGGGTGACTGGTCTTTTCTCTCAGACGTTCCCAAAGTCGATTATCTACCCTGGGGGCTAGAGAGACCACGGAGTCCAGGCTGTTCGCATCATCCCTGGCCGCTAATTCATCTTCTATCTTGTCAGAGAGACCCCGTCGAAACACTTCCTGTAGTGCTTCATCATTCCACCCAGAGTCGGCCGCTAATGTTCGGAACTCTACGGAGTATTTTGCTACACTTCGTGAGCCCTGACAGAGTCAGAAGGCGCCTAGCGGAGTCCTTCCTGCGAATGGGCTGTTCAAAAACCTTCCTTATTTCAGAGACGAAGGTGGAGAAGGAGAACAGACCTCTGGCCGGTTGTCCCAGATCGCAGTGGCCCATGATAAGGCATCTCCTCGTAACAGCTCCATGATGTATGCAATTTTTGGTCTATCAGAGTTGTACGTACGTGGCTGTTGCTCAAAAACTAGAGAGCACTGCAGTAAGAAAGCTCGGCACTTCCCTCGGTCCCCAGCACAGGGTTCTGGTTTGGGTATGCAAGGCTCACGAGGTGATTGTGTTGCCGAGCCAAGGGGCGTAGACATCCCAGGCTGTGCGGTTTTGTCAGACTGGGTTCTTGGAAGGGACGGAGTAAGGGGAGCGGATACCCGGTCAACCTGCTCACTGACCTTCTTTACATCCTCGGATAGGGCACAAAGATCTTTCATGACTTCTCTGATTAGTTGATCGTGTATGCCCAGTAGGGAGCCCTGGCTAACGAGGGCCTGTCGCACCGGGTCCATGTCCGCTGGGTTCATTCTGGCCAGTTCATTCTGTTACACAGGGGCAATGGAGGAGAACCCAAATGCAGGACACTGGCATGTTGACTCAGTTGTGGAGGCTGGTGTAGACCTGAACGTAGAGCAGGAAACCAGAGGGATCTTGACAAGGAGACGGGATTCACAGGGACTCTCCAGAAACTAGAGCGGAACTTAGAACTACCGGTTCTAATCAGAACAGGGAGCAAAGTATCACACAAAAATTGACCAATGAACTGGCAACCTGTGATAGAGTCGACCTCGTATTTATTTCCCAGTCTCTGATGAAAGCCAGGTGTACGATTATTGGGTAACCAGCAGCAATTGACTGAAATCGGGGCATGATCAGGGAGAAAGAAGTGTTAAAGGGGAAAGGCCAACCGGAACCATGACAGTGGTGAAGAAGGTAGGAAGCACTCCCTTGTCTTCGTAGAGCAGAGCATGAGTTGGGAAGCTGTGTTGCAACTTCACAATTTCTGTTTGGATGGCACTTGGAATGTCGTGTGCAGCTCGGGTCACCACACTTCAGGGGTTAAGTCGGAAAAAAGTGATGTTGCCTGAATTGGAGCACTTGAGTTTTGAGAAGAGATTGAATTAACTGGATATTTTCCCTGGAGCAATGCAGGCTCAGTAGTGACCTGCAGAAGGCCATCGTGGACTTGAAAAGGCAATTGCTGGATACACAACAGCCATGGCAGGGCTTGCATGCCATTATTAACTATAAGGTGAAACATAACAGTGTAAATGGATATAACGCCTCAGTCCCTGAGATCAACACCATTCATGCATAAAAATGAAGATTAACACCACAGCTATGCAAGTTCCCACAGCGTGTGGCAACACTATGATCTCACTCTTGAAGGCCCATCTCAGAGCATCCTTCAAGACCATGAAATTAATAAAAGTTGACATCTCGGGCTGAGAACCTTCTTCAGGAATGAAAAGGAACAAGGAAGAATAAAAAGGTGGGGGGAGGGGAATGAGACTAGCTACAAAGTGATAGGTGGAGCCAGGTAGGTTGGAAAGGTAATGCACTGGAGAGAAAGGTATCTGATAGGAGAGGAAAGTGGACCATAGGGGGAGAAAAATGAAGGCAGAGGGGAACAGGAAGAGGTGGTAGGCAAGTGAGAAGAGTTAAGAGGTCAGAGTGGGTAAGAGAGGAAAAGGGGATGGAGAGGGAAAAATATTTTTACCGAAAGGAAGAGTAGATATTCATGTATTCAGGTTGGAGGCTACCCAGATGGAATATAAAGTGTTGCTCCTCCACCCTGAGGGTGGCCTCAACTAGGCACAAGAGGAGGTCACGGACTGAAATGTCAAAATGTGAATGGGAAATAAAATGCTTGACCACTTTGCAGATGGAGTGGAGGCGTCCGATGGAGCGGTTCCCCAACTTATGACAGTACTCATCAATGTAGCAGAGGCCGCATCAGGAGCACAAGATACACGTCTTTATGCTTATGACATATGGACAAATGATACGTGCTTAAGGAGTAATGAAAGAATATTATAGGGAAAGTTAGGAGTATGTTCTTTAATACAACGTGCTTGATTCTGGACTGTGTCACCAGAGGCGGTGGTAGAATGAGATACAGTCACTACACTTAAGAGGTATTTAAACAGATGGAAAGATGGGATTGGTGTAGATGGTTCAAACTGTCAGCAGAGATATCCTGGGCCAAAGGACTTGTTTTGTTGCTTCACAGCTCTTGTGTTCCCTTGTCTTCATAGATCAGAGCAGAGCAGTAATCTACAATTAATCCAACATTAGAGAAAGAAAAATCAACAGAGCTGTCAGATAGATGACTAACGGATGTATGTACAATGTTCTTGAGCTTGAGTTAAGGCATATTACTGGGCTAGATGGGATGGAAAGCATGAGACAGCTGTTCCATGAATAAACAACCTAGAATACTTAGATACCAGAAGAATCACATAAGAAGCCCACCTTTTGTAACATCAAGATTCAAGAGATGTGAATGGGATCCATTGCATATACTCAATGGCCACTTTATTAGGCACAGCTGTCCACCAATTTGTTAATGAGAATATCTAATCTGCCAATCATGTGGCAACAACTCAATGCAAAAAAGCATGTAAACATGATCAAGAGTCTCTGTTGTTGTTCAGACCAAGAGTCAGAATGGGGAAGAAATGTGATCCAAGTGACTTTGATTGTGCCATGATTGCTGTTGCCAGACAAGGTGGTTTGAGTATCTTGGACGAGGTATTTTGCTGAATCTCTAGGATTTTCATGCACATCAGTACCTAGAGTTTATAGAGAATGGTGTGATAAAAAAGACATCCAGTTAGAAGGAGTTCTGACTTCCTCGTCTTGTTGATGGGACAGATCAGAGAAAAATGACCAGATTGGTTCGAGTTGACAGGACAGTAACTGGGATAACCATTTGTTACAGAAGTGATGTGCAGAGAGCATTGCTGAATGCACAGCACGTCAGACGTTGAAGTGGATAGACTACAGCAGCAGAAGCCCATGAATATACATTCAGTAACCACTTTAATAGGGACAGGAGGTAACTAATAAAGTGCCATTGACTGTATGGAAAACAAACCTAATGCTTACCTGTTTTCCTATATTCATACATCACTTGGCATATCAATCAGATGGGTTTCTTTTTGTTTGTTAACGCATTCACTTTAGGAGAGAAATGAGCAGAGGTAATACTTTGTGAATACATTTTCTTTCCTTTGAATAAGAATTCAATTGGTAAGGCAGAAAATAACCTACGCTCTGCTTTAAATAGAAGAGTCAAGGTTAATTTATCACCATCTTTACCACCCTCTCCATCGACTGTGATTCCTCACATCAATTTCACTAGATTCTGACAACTTTGTTCTTTCAAATATATCCTTGTGGAAGGTCCCACCCACAATCTTTCCTTTCCAATGTTCCTGTAGATTTTATTTTACTTCAAATCCTCAGAATTTGCATTCTTATTTCAATTGCATTAACGTGCTTTTTATTTGTTCACACATTTTTATTAATTCAATTATTTGATTATTCATATGTATCAATAGCCAGAAACATATAAATTGACTAATCTCTCAAACGTCCCTGAAAATTTGCCATGCAATATTTTTGAGCAGATTGTTCACACCATTTTATAGCTTGATATTTAAGACCTGACGACAACATGTCAAGTACTAAAGTAGCCTGAAATATTTCATATTAAGTACGGTTACTGCACTGTCATACAATGTAAAAAGAAACAGCTCCAAAAGCAATAACACCTATTGTATGAAAAAAGGAATCCATCATGATTGTTATGAATTCTTGTTGGACAAATAATGCTCAAAGAACTACAACAGAGCAGAAAGTTAAATTAATTTGCTCCAGATTTTGCTTGGTTTCGGCATATATATGTAGGTAGGCAGTAGACTGCTGAATGCAGAAGCACAATAAAAGAGAAAATAACTATATAATTGTTGCACAGAAAAGCTGTTTAATGGTTTCAATGCCCCATTGGAATTGTCTTCCTTCTCTGTTTAGCAATATGTTGCCAGTGGGTATCAGTATGAAAACTTTGATATTATATAGTACATTCTTCTTGAGTGATGAGAAATATGACAGGCATACACTGGGGAGCTGTGCAAATCTGAACCACTGTCAGACTAAAACCCCTCTTCTTTCCCCTTGAAAATTGGCAGTGTTGTTCCTTAGCTTCCAAACCTCCAGGGTTGAAGTCAGCGAGGACTGGGCCCAGTCGTATCTGATTTTCTGAGGGGAAAGTATTGAAGCCATTTATAGTTGGTTGTCAAGTACTGAAATATTATCTGGAAATACTCAGTGGGCATTGTTAAAAGAAAATTGCAGAGCATAGTTCACACCAGCAAAGTACATGCAGTGCCTCACAAATCACAGGAGGGTGCATCCAAGGGGAAGATTTGTGCTGCTCATAAATGCTTAATAGCATGATTTTTTTCCCATGTTTGCTTATGCACATCTTAATTTTAAATGTCGACTTCATAGCGTTTTCTGAGTTAATGCAATTATCTTTAGTACATGTGATAAAATAATGCTAAACTGTTTTCTGCATCTTGAAACTTGAACTGAGAACAAATATGGCTATAATAGTGGCAGAATCATAATGTCAATATTTTAGCTCTAAAATGTTCCATCAGTTCCTTAGAAAAATACACATTAGTTGCCTCTTTGGCTCTAATATTTCATTTCAACCACAGAAAATCAATCTTTAATATCATAGATGTCTCTTTGCAGAGTATCTTCAGACATATATATGAACATGCTACCTATAATAGAAATTCATTTCTACCTAGGCAATAAGATCTGGAGGTTTATTGTATTCATCTATGCTGTTATCATTACAATACCTCACTGCCCTTAAAAGGTCATATGCAATTCCATAAAATAAAGTAGATGTTTATATCATCATCTGCCATTATCTTTCATGCTTTAGGTGTTTTTCCACAAGATAGGAGCTGCACAAAGTTTACACTTGCACTGGATCAGAATTACTTAGGCAGCATTTGTGTATAAAAATAATATGCAACCTGTGATATTTCAAAAAACACTTTAGCAATAATATTGTTAGTGTTGCTGAAAGTGAATGCAATCTGAATGCTGAGGACTCATGAAACAGAAAGATACCGTATTAAATAAGTGGTTGTCTAATGCTATCAGTTAGGTCTTTGAAAACAGTGAGCATCCTCCAATATCGTCAATGGAACCCTCATGCTAATGTTCAACCATAAGGCAGGTGTGTATGCGATAACTTTTTTTAAAGTCAATTTACATGTGAGGGTATCCTTGCAAAAGTATCTACTGCTGATATCAAATTGCCCTTGAGAAAATGGAGGTGTATGTCCTTCTCCGAATGCTGTAGTCAATCAGATGAAAGTACTCCCACGGTGTTTCTGAAACTTGACATAGTCATGCTGAAGGAATAACAATATATTTGCACGTTAGTGTATTCTGTGACTTGAAGATATTCCCTTGCCTCCTTTCCTTTGTTGTTCTTCTTGGAGATGGAAGTTGTAGAAGTATTTTCACAGCAACTTTGATGAACAATTACTGTGCTTTTTGTGGGTGGTGCCCAGTGCTGACATGATATGTTGGCAGTGAAGGAAGCAGTGTATAGGCTTGTGAGTGTGATAGAAGCCAGAATGTCTGTTTTGCTCTGGACCATTTCAAGCTACTTGGCTACAGTTGGTGCTGCACTCATCTAGGCAAGGGGAGAGCACACCATCTTTATCCAGGTTGTGGGAGGGATCTGTAGAGCTGGATGTGAGTTGTTCACTCAGGGATCCATAGCCTTGGATCCTCTAACACTGGCCAGAGTATTTATGCCATAGTTGTATGTGGGGAATAGTGGGATGGAGGAAGTTGTCAAGTTTAATCACTCTCACTTTGAGGAACTTGAACAGCAGTGCCTTTAAGGTCAGATTGAACATTCAACTTTATTCCTACCATTCAGGATTTTTGCAAATGTGTTAAGTGCTACAATGGGCATGTGTGCATTCTTCAGGTTCTTTGCTAAACTTGGCAGATACATAGGATCAAAGGAATATCCTGACTCTGATAAAAGAAGATTAAAGGGGAAAATAATAGATCAATTCACCAGTTATAGCCTGCTCCAACACTTAGTGAGATCATGGCTAATCTCTTACTTTGGCTAACACTAGCAAAGATTGATCTACTTTTTGTCTAGCTTAATATAGAGGGAGTTGGCTGAAGAGGCTGAAAAGGGCAGCTTTTGGCTGTTGATGAGCAGGAAGGATAGAAACTGGGGGACAGACTAACCCCACTGGAAGCTACTGGGGGTGGCAGGAAGATGTCTATGGCACTTCTGTGCCACGAGGAGATGTATCGTGGCTAAGGGAACAAATCATCAATAAGCAGTGGTCCTTGGCTGATAAGCCTGCACCTGACCTAAGGGAAATACAGCAGGCAGCAACACCAAGCAGGAAACAACATTTTCCTGTAAATCTTGGTAACTTATTATTTGTAAGAATAAGTGTTTTTTTTTAATATAGTTTCCATGATTGATGGCCTATGAGATCTCTGTGGTCCCCAATCAATAATTGATCTTTGGAACAGTGACAATGGTTAGCAGATTCTCCTGTCATTATCATGCTGAAATGTTTTGAAGTATGTTGATTGGCTGTTGTTTTTCCAACTATGATAGAGACCTGTTTCGATCTCCTGTTAGGTTCCAACAGATTTCTGAGGTTCTGAATTGCAGTAACTATACACATGTCTCCCCTTTCATGCTTTCTCTGAATAGGCAGCATTTCCTTTCAGCAGGAGTGAATGCTGAACTGAAAGAAATGCTCAAAAAAAGATGTCAATGGGTACAGAATGCTATGTTCAAATATAATTATACTGAAGAGTGCTATGCACATTGCCAACTTTATCAAAAACAACTTCATCAATTAAGTGACAACTTAATTCACAAAGCTTCACCAGGCTATGCAAGCCTTGTTGCCATTTCAAGTTCACCCACCCTCAGTTGCAAGTGCCCTTCTCTACCTACACCCCTTCCACTCTCCCTCTATTATCACACGGCTAGTCCAGGCTGATCATTCCTATGTCATGGCACAAATGGCTAAACTTTTCTCAGCTTTCTGTGGGTATACTCTGGAAGTCCATTGAAATGTTGTCCATGTGTGTCATATCGGCAATGTGAACTTCTATGTAAAGAAGCAAGCCAAGTTCCAGTCCATCCTTTAACAGTGCACATATAATTTCATAAGGCTGTTTTGAAAAACAAAATGCAAGAAAGTTATCCCAATTTTTTGACCAATACAACTCACATAGCATCATAAGACCACAAGACATAGGAGCAGAATTAAGGCACTTGGTTTGCAATTTGATTGTGGCTGGTTTCCCTCTCTATTCCATTCTCCTGCCTTTTCCCCATAACCTTTCATGAACTATCAAGACCCTATCAAATTTGGCATTAATTATATCCTATGTCTTCGGCTCCGCAACCACGAATTCCATGAATCCCCCATGTAGTTGAAGAAAGTTTCCTTCATTCCTGTTCTAAAGGGAGATGCTACTCTTATGAGACAGTGCTCTCTGGTCCAAGACCCTCCTGCTATTGGAAATATCCTCTCCACATCCACTCTATCTTGGCCTTTCATTATTCAGCATGTTTCAAAATATCCCTTCTCCTCCTTCTGAATTCGAGCAAGTACAGACCCAGAAGCATCAAATAATCCTCATATATTAACCACGTTATTTTTAGGATAATTTTTATAAACTTCCTCTGGACCCTTTCTAATGCCAGCACGTCCTTTCTTAAGACCTCCGGTAAGATGGAGATGCTCTGATTCAGTGCATTATTCAGGACCAACCAAAGGTGTTATTGTCTTTTGCAAATGTATTTTTTTATCAATTGCAAGACCCTGCTGGACATTAAGAATTTAAAGGACTCCAGGTCTAACTCATCAGTGAATTGTTCATTGACAGAGAAACTGAATGAGCTTGACCTGACGCATACCATACTGCCTGAGTCAAAGCGGCATTGGAGAAGTCAGTGCACGATGGAGGTGTGCAATCTAGCAGTGAGAGATTGCTCTAGTCACATTTCTTGTGATTGCAAGGCCCTGCTGGACATGGTTGATGTAGAATGCTGGAAGTCTGATTCACTAGTTTATTGGCGAATGGCAGGGGCAGGTGGCTGGGGAATCAGTTGTGATGAAGGTCAGGCCTCAAGCTGCGGTGTTGCCTGTTTACAGCTGTCCAGGAGTGAGGTGTTGGAAATGGTGTGCTCCACTGGAGTCCAGGAGCACTGCGGTGCACCATCCAAGATGAAATCAGTGCTAACCCCTAATGTTAGCTTGGAAGAAGGCACGGACCTGTTGTGTTCAACTGCAGATTGCTGCAAGATTCATGTTACTCAGGGTCTTGGGGTATAATTTTTTTGTGTGACTGTATTTTACTGGTACCTTATAATGTGCTTAGTGTCTTACATGTGCTATATGTGCCTTGGTCTGCGGGTGACTGTTGGTAATCTCTTATGCTCCTTGGCCACAAAGTAACGCTGTTTTGTTTGGCTATATTCATGGATAATGATGTATGATTGAATGACAATTAAACTTGAGCTTCAATATGGGGCGTAACACTGCTCATAATTCATCACTTAAATAGATTCTCTGATGAGATAAAGGTGGGTAGAAGTCGGGTGATAGATATTTTACATTTCATCACCCTTTAAATTACATTGTCTCTTTACACTACTGGCACACATTCTATTTCTTTGAAAGGTAATAGATTAGGGGCAAATCTTCCCTGTTTCTTTTTTTGGCCTAATGGATCTGTATTGGTGTTGATTTTTCACTCCACTCTCCCCCACATTTCTTCTGCCATCAAGATACTTGTGCCCTTCTGGTGTTAGAGTCTTGTACGCGCTAAATTTAAACATTCTGTAATTGGCAACTGCTTTTTCACCTGAAAAGTTCCTACTTTTGAGAAACTCATCATTCATTACACTTCTCTCTTTTTATTCCTTTAAAATCCTCCACAAAACCATTTGGGTTGTATCAGTCTTTGCCTAATTTTTCCAATATCTCTTTGTGGCTGGGTGTCAATGGATTGGCTATTGGTATCACAACATCAAAGGAGTTACTTAAATGGAAGTATTGCTACTCTTATCTTATTATAATAGTCTTTTGTTCCTTTCTCACTCATTCCCTTATCTAATTAACCCATAATCATATCTGGAAGGCACTGTAACGTAACGGTTAGCACAATGTTTTATAGAACCATCTCTAAGATAGGGGTCCAACTCCCACTGCTGTTTGTAAGGAGTTTGTATGTTCTACTAGTGATCACATGGGTTTCCTCCAGGTGAACAACTTTCTTCCCACATCCCAAAGCTGTACAGTGAGGGTTAGTAAGCTGTGGGATGCTTTGTTGGCACTGGAAGTATGCGACACTTGTGGGTTACTGATGCACCATCAATAACTCTCGGAGACGTGAGGCGAGATATAGGCTTTTATTGGCTGGAAGAAAGAACAAGCAGCAAATGACCACCACACTACATCCTGGTGACTGAGGCTGGGGCTGTGCCTCCAATCGCCTTTATACCGGGGTCCGTGGGAGGAGATGCAGGAGCAGTCAGCGGGGGGGGGGGGGGGGGTGGGGGGGGCGTGTCCAGACAAATATATGTAGTTCACCACAGTTACCCAGCACAATAGCACAATCCCGCAGATTTGACAATGCAAAACGACACATTTTACTGCATGTTTCAATGTACATGCAGCATAAAACTTAATCTTAATCCTTATTGTATATTAATTTCAGTGGTGCCTTGTAGAAATGAGTTCCATTAAACCTTTCACATTTTCCACAATAACTTTAGCATTTGTAGGAAGGGGACATAAGGAGACATATTTGACTCCACATATTCAGCTCTAAATCATTTTCATTCTGATATGACTAAACATACAAAATTTTACAGAGACAAAATAAAACGCCTCTCTTTTCAGTCTGCTTTTTGTATACTACTGGGTCAGAATGGTTGAAGGTCTGTAATTCATTCTTAAAGACAAATATCCATGGTCCTTCAGATGAAATACCGTTGTCAGCCGGGTGTTGTAGAAACTGTAAGGTCACAAACAATAAAAATGAACAAAAAATGCAAATGCAGGAAATCTGGAATATCTCAGACACAGAAACGATATAATATCACTGGCATATATCAATAAATTTGTTGTCTTTGCAGCAGCAGTACAATGCAATACATGATAATAGAAAAACACATGAATTACAGTAAATATATATTAAATAGTTAAATTAAATAAATTGTACAAAAATAGAAATAGGAAAGTTCATGGATTCAGTGTCCATTCAGAAATCAGAAGGCACAAGATATGTCCTGGTTGATAGGGGTACTTAATGATGGATGCCACTTTTTTGAGGCATCACTGCTTGAAGATGTCCTGAATACTATGGATGACCATGATAAGTTTGCAACTCTTTGCAGCTTACTTTGATCTGTGCAGTAAACACTGCCCCCCCACCTCCCCATACTAAATGCTGGTGCAGCCTGTTAGAATGCTCCCAACAGGTCAGGCAGCATCAAAGGAAATAGGAAGAGCATTTCATGATTAAAAAGTATTCATCAAAACTGTTTTGATGAAGGGTTAAAAGACCATAAGATATAGGAGCAGAAGTAGGCCATTTGGCTCATCGTGTCTGCTCCACCATTAAATCATGGGCTGATCCAATTCTTTCAGTCATCCCCACTCTCCTTACTTTTCCCCTTACCCTTTGATGCCCTGGCAAATCAAGAACCTATCTATCCTTGCCTTAAATGCACCCAATGATGTGGACTACAGAGCTGCTCATGGCAACAAATTTGACAACAAACAGATTTAGTACTCTCTGACCAAAGTAATTCCTCTGCACCTCTACTCAAAATGGACGTCCTTCAATCCTGAATCATGCCCTCTTGACCTAGACTCCCCGACAATGTGAAATAACTTCGCCATATCTAATTCTGTTCAGGTCTTTTAACATTTGGAATGTTTCTATGAGATCACCTCCTCATTCTCCTGAACTCCAGGGAATACAGCCCAAGAACTGCCAGAGTTTCCACATATGGTAAACCTTTCATCCTGGAATCATTCTCGTGAATCTTTTCTGAACCCTCTCCAATGTCAGTAAATCTTTCTAAAATAAGGAGCCAAAAACTGCACACAATACTCCAAGTGTATCCTCACGAGTGCCTTTTAGAGCCTCAACTTTATAAAACATCCCTGCTGTCATAGTCTATACCTCTAGAAATGAACGACAACATTGTATTCGCCTTCTTCACCGCTGACTTAACCTGGAGGTTAACTTTTAGGGTATCCTACACAAGAAATTCCAAGTCTCTTTACCTCTCTGCATTATGAATTCTCTCCCCATCTAAATAATAGTCTGCCGATTTATTTCTTCCACTAATGTGCATGACCGTGCACTTTCCAACATTGTATTTCACTTGCCACTTCTTTACCCATTCTCCTAAATTATCTAAGTCTATCTGCACGCTCTCTGTTTCCTCAACACTACCCGCTCCGTCACCTATCCTTGTATCATTGGCAAGCTTAGCTAAAATCCATTAATCCCATAATCCAAATTATTGACATACATTGTAAAAAGCAGCGGTCCCAACACCAAGCCCTGTGGAACTCCACTAGTAACTGGCAACCAGGCAGAATATGATCCCTTTATTCCCTCTTTCTGTTTTCTACCTATCAGCCAATGCTCCACCCAAGCTCGTAAATCCTTTGCAAATCCATGGGCTCTTATCTTGCTAAGCAGCCTCATGTGTGGCATCTTGTCAAAGGCCTTCTGAAAATCCAAGTACACCACATCTACTGCATTTACTTTGTATACCCTGTTTGTAATTTCAGGAAACCATGCTGGCTTTGGTCTATCTTGTCATGTGCCTGAGGTATTCCATAATCTCTTCACTAACAATTGATTCCAACAACATTCTAACCACTGATGTCAGGCTAATAGGTCTATCGTCCCCTTTCTGTTGCCTCCTACTCTTCTAAATAACGGAGTAACATTTGCAATTTTCCAGTCATCTAGTACAACGCCAGAATCTAATGATTCTTAAAAGATTATTGTTAATGCCTCCACAATCTCTCCAGCTACTTCCTTCAGAACCCAAGGGTGCATTCCATCAGGTACAGGATATTTATCCACCCTTAGACCATTAAGCTTCATGAGCACTTTCTCAGTCGTAATTTTCACTGCACAAACTTCACTTCCCTGACACTCTTGAATGGCAGGTATACTGCAGATGTGTTCCACAGTGAAGACTGATGCAAAATACGTATTAATTTCCTCTGCCATCTCTGTGTCTCTCATTACAATATCTCCAGCATCATTTTCTCTTGGTCCTATATCTACCCTTAATTCTTTTTTACCCTCTATATTTGTAAAAAAGCTTTTAGTATCTTCTTTGATATTAGTCACCAGCTTCCTTTCATAATTCATCTTTCCCTTCCTAATGATCTTCTTAGTTTCCTTCTGCAAGTTTTTAAAAACTTCTCCATCCTCTATCTTCCCACTAGCTTTGGATTCCTTGTATGCCCTCTCTTTTCCTTTTACTTTGGCTCTGATTTCTCTTGTCAGCCCTGGTACTGGCATCATCCATTTCAAAATTTCTTCTCATTGGGAATATATCTGCCTTGCACTTCCCTGATCTTTCACAGAAATGCCAGCCATTGCTGCTCTGCTGTCTTTCCTGCTAGTGTCCCTTTCCAGTCAACCTTGGCCAGTTCCCCTCTTATGCCATTGTAATCTTCTTTATTCCACTTAAATAGCAACACATTGGAATTTAGTTTCTCCTCAAATTTCAAAGTGAACTGGATCATATGTCAGCTCCCCTAAGGGTCCCTTAACCTTAAGCTCACTTATCACCTCTGGATCATTGCACAAGACCCAATCCAGCATAGCCGATCACTAGTGGGTTCAACAACAAGCTATTCTAAAAAGCCATTTCTTAGACAGTCTACAAATTCTCTCCTTTGAGGTCCAGTACTGACCTTGTTTTCCCAATCCACTTTCATGTTAAAATCCCCAATGATTATCATGACATTTCCCTTCTGACACACCTTTTCTATCTCCTGCTGTAATTTGTAATCCACATCCCAGCTGCTATTTGGAGGCCTGTATACAACTGCCATTAGAGTCCTTTTACCCTTGCCATTTCTTAACTCAGCCCATAGAGACTCTATTCCTTCTAATCCTATGTCATCTCTTTCTAACGATTTAATATTATTTCTTATTTTGAGCCACACCACCGCATCTGTCTACTAACCATCCTTCTGATATATTGTATATCCTTGGACACTCAACTCAAAATGACAGCCATCCTTCAGCAAAGTTTCAGAGATGGCCTCAACGTTGTATTTACAATCTGCAGCTGAATTTCAAGATCGTTCTTTTTATTCCTTATGCTGCATGCATCCAAATACAACACTTTCAGTTCAGCATTTGTTGCTTTCTGTTTTAACTGTACCATGCCTCTATTGCCCTGTAACTCATCCCATTGGCTGTGATTATGCTTCACTCTGGCCTGTCCTTTCTATCATCTCTGTTGCACACCATCTTTGATTTATTTCTGTCTTCTCTTTCCTCAGCCCTATCACTCTGGTTCCCATCCCCCTGCCAAATTAGTTTAAATCCTCCCTAACAGCTCCATTAAACCTGTCTGCTAGTATATTGGACCCCTTTGGGTTCAGGTGTAACCTATTCTTTTGTACAGGTCGTACCTCCCCAGTGAAGATGCCCCAGTGGTCCAGGAACCTGAACCTCTGCCCCCTACACCGGTCTCTCAGCCATGCATTAATATGCCTAATCATGCTATTCTTGCACTTGTTAGCAAGTGGTACAGGCAGCAATCGTGAGATTACTACCCTGGAGGTGCTGCTTTTCAGCTTCCTACACAACTCCCTGAATTCTCTCTTCAGGACCTCCTCCCTTTCTCTACCTATGTCATTGGTAGCAATGTACCAACTTCTGGTCGTTCACCCTCTCCCTTCAGAATACTCTGCACCTGATCCAAGACATCCCATACTCTGGCACCGGAGAGACAACACACTATGAGGGTGTCTCTATTAGGCTGACAGAACCTCCTGTCTGTTCCCCTCACTATGGAATCCCCTATGATTCCTCATCTTCCTCTCTCCCTGCTGCACCACGAACCAGGTTCAGTGCCAGAGACCTGATTGCTGTGGTCATTCTCTGTCAGATCACCCCCTCCCCCAAACAAAATCCAAAGCGAGATAACGATTACTGAGGGGGATGGCTACAGGGGTGAGCTCTGAGCTCTTCCCTTCCCCTCCCTGACAGTCACCCACTTGTCTATCTTCTGCAGCCTCAGGGAGACTAACTCCTTGTAGCTCCTATCTATCTCCTGCTCACACTCCCTAATAAGCTGTAGGTCGTCAAGCCACAGCTCCAGATCCCTGACACGGTCTCTCAGGAGCTGCATCTCAGTGCACCTGGTGCAGATCTGGCCATCTGGGAGACTGAAAGATTCCCAGGATTCCCACATCTGACACCCAGAGCAAAGTACTATCCCTACAGACCTGCTCCTTATTCCTCTAAAAAAAAATGGAAAGAAAAATAAACAAAGTCTACTTACCCACTTACCTCACTGAAGCCCGAATGAACCAAAGCCCTACCATTCTGCCTCAGATCACTCCGTCGATAAACGCTCCTTTGATGACTGCTCTGCTTAGGCAGTGTCTCCCTTTTATGCTTGAACCTTCCCTGTTATCTAACTCATGATTGGTACTCCGGTTGTAGCTGCTGATAGGCCACGTACAATGGACAAACACTCTCGAAGCTCCCTTTTAAATAACTGGCGCCAACCTGCCAGAATTCCCTCTCGGTGAAGTTCTGCTGATGCCACTGATAGGCCACGTACAATCTTAGATCAGAAACGCTGACTGTATCTCTTTCCAAAGATGTTACATGATTTGTTGAGTTATTCTAGCAGCTTCTGTATTTCAGGTCGAAGACAATGCCTGATTCAAAGTTCATACAGGTTTTCCTTTAACCTTGGTTGATGCTTAGTTTCCACAAGTAAGAAGGAGGTACTGCAGAAAGATGATCACAAGTAAGGAATCTCAAAGTTTCCCACATATCATCTTTGGAACCTGAGAAGCCAACACACTAGACCACAGTAATACCTGCATGAAGAACACTTACTGTGCCTTCTCACACCCACACTTCGGAAAGTCCCAGTGTACAGCCAGAGACTAAAGGCCGCAGCAACAGTGGTGAGGACCAAGAATTTCAGGTCAAGTGAGGCGGAGGAGTGCTGACAGAACTGCTTTGAGTCGGTGGACTAGACAATATTCATGGATTCATTTTTGAATCTGAACGGATACATCGCTGTTGTCTCCAACTTCTTCAAGATCTGTGTGGAAGAGAGTATGCCTTTCAGAACATAGTGGACCTACACAGACAAATAAGCTGCAGATGAACCAGGAGATTCCTAACCTACTGAGTGCTAGATTAGTGACATTCAACACTGGAGATCCAGAAATATACAAGAAGTGCAGGCCTATGGAGGGTGATGTTAAGAGCAAAAGTTGGTCTTGGTGTCATGGTCAGAATCAACTCCTGCCTAAACAAGGACCTGGGCTGACTGCAGTTTTCCTATCACTATAATAGGTCTACAATGGATGCAATCTCATAGGCTCTCCACTCAGCCTTAGATCACCTGGACAACAGCAATACCTACATAAGGCTACTGTTCATTAATTATAGCTCAGTGTTCAACACCTTCATACCCTGAGTGCTAATCAACAAGCACCAAATCCTGGGCCTTTGCACCTCCCTCTGCAGATAGATCTTTGACCTCTTCATCAGTAGACCACAGTCAGGGCTGATTGGAGGTAACTTCTCCTCCTCACTGACAATCTATATTTGCACACCTCACGAATGCATGCTGAGCTGACTGTTCTACTCTCTGTACAGCCATGACTGGGTGGCTAGGTACAGCTCAACTGGCATCTATAAATTTGCCAATGACAATAACTGTTGGCAGAATTTCAGATGGTGATGAGGAGGAATACAGGAGTGACATGGCTGAGTGCTGTTGAAAAAAGCTTTCTCTCAATATCATTAAGGCTGGGTCCAACAGCGCTTTCATTGTATGCTGTGTCTGCGAGGCTGAGTCCAGCAGTGCCATGGAAGTCCATAGCGGAGTTGTTTCCTTTTGCCACCTGCGTGGGCTGACAAGTTTATCGGGACCCTGAGGACTTGTGGAAACTGTGTGGTGGTTTCTTTCAAACTTATAGTCTTTTAACATCTTTGGACTATTTTTACTGTGCCCATGGTCTGTTTTTTTTATCAATTATGCTATTGTTCGCACTGTTGTAACTATATGGTTTTGGGTAGGTCTTGTAGCTTTAGTTTTTGGTTTTTTGGGTGTTAGGGTTGGTCTCCTGACTTGGTGTGCCTGGGTAGTCATGTTTTGTCTGGTGGATTTGGAGCTCCTTTCTGGGGAACATGCTAAGATAGTAGTGTGATATTAATACGCAGCAGTCTCTCCGGACTCTGGATTGGGGATTGCCAAACGTTATATGGATTTTCTGGTGTAGTCTGTTTTGTCATATGCTTTTGTGATACCATTCTGGAGGAACGTTGTCTCATTTTTTAACTGCATTGCATTTGTGGTTTCTAAATGACAATAAACTGAAACTGAACTGAACTGAAGTCCAAGGAATTAAATGTGGTCATTAGGAAGAGGAAGTCGAGGGTATATAGCAGTGGAAAGGGTCAGCAGTTTCAAATTCCTTGGTGCCTACATCTCTGAAGATCTATCCTGGAACCAACATATTGATGCAATTACAACGAAGGCATGACAGCAACTAATCTTCATTAGGAGTTTGAGTTCAAGTTCAAGTTCAACCGTACATTAATGCCCATGAATATAGCCACACAAAACAGCATTACTTTGGGACCAAGGTACAGAACAGAGTACCAACAGTCACACACAGCACAAGGTACATTGAAACCTATAAAATAGTGAGCACATATGAGGTATCAGTAAAATATAGTCACACATAAAATATAGTCCAAGAACCCAAGTCCATGAATGTTGCAGCAATTTGCAGTCGAACACAATGCAACCTGTCTTCTGCTGAGCAAGACTTCTTATGTCACTAAAGACTCTCACAAATTTCTACAAATGTACCTTAAAGAGCATTCTAAATGGTTGCATTACCATCTGGCATGGAGAGGCCAGTGCAGAGGTTCAGAGAAAGCTGCGAAAAGTTGTAAACTCAGCCAGGTACATCATGGACACTAACATCCCTAGCTCAGAGGATTCTTTCAAAAGGCAGTATCTAGCGTTAAGAACCCCCATCAACCAGGACACACCCTCTTCTTATTGCTATCATTCAGGAGGAGGCAGGTACAGGAGCTTGAAGACGCACATTCAGGAACAGCTTCTTTTCCTCCATCGTCAGATTTCTGAATGGCCAATGAACCCATGTACACTATCTCACTATTTTTGCTCACTTTTTGCACTAATTTATTTCTATATTTCTTACTGTAATTTATAGTTTTTATATACAATATTAGGCACTGCAATGTACTGCTGCCGCTAAACAACAAATTTCACAACATAGGCCAATGATATTAGACCTGATTCTGATTCTGATCCTCCTTCTCTGGAAATCTGAATTGTTGAGTCTTCTCATGGATCAAAGCAGAGAGGAAAAAAAGACTTTTAACTTATACGGATGTCTGCTGTTGGTGACCATCCCTGGTTTCTATTCTGATTCTGTAAGATGTAGCATTTTCCTGTGGGTTATTCTGATTTACTTTAAAAAAAAAAGATTTTTGGGGCGATATCTAATACTTTTGTCCGATCCCTGTCAGTTTCCTCTCAGTCTGTTCCACCCAACCACCCTGTTGTGCTAGTTTCATCACTGTCGGTATTCAGTTCAGTCCGGAACCCACCAGCGGGATGCATAACCTTCCCTGTAGGAGCTGTTGAATCTGACATCATTTCAGATCTGTTTCTGGGAGATTAAGCTTGCAGTTGAAATGCACCAGAAAAGCTGCATATATTTTCTCTTTAACATTCATCTGACAAAAAGCACGATCAGTTCAGTATTCCCAAACCTTCAAGCTGGAGCTAGAACTCTGCAGAACTTGGAAGTTCTGTGAAACATGGTTTAGTGACAACCTTGATTCATAGCTTTAGAAGCTTTCTTATCGAGCTTGAAGCAAGCTAGAATATTGATTCCAAGGGGCTGAAATGTTGACAAGGATTATTTTATTTGAAACTATTGAAAGACAAATGATTCCAAATGGATATATAATTGTTTTTAACTGCATAGTGGAAATGAATGCTTCTGTTGAAGAAGAAATCTGAAAAGTAGATCACAAAAGTAAAGAAGTCATATGTTTAGAGGTAATTGTGGCATCTTTCAGAATAAGTTACCTGCCAGCACCATTTTCATTAGTGAGTCAACATTCTGTCTTCTCAGATCGTGAAATGTTGTGCCAAGGAAAAAGTTGTTCATCAAATATAAAATCAAATTTACTTCACCATTCAGCAACATAGATCTCTATTTCTGTGTGACATCACAGAGATGAAATTGTAAACAATTCTTAAAGAATCATTGCTGTTCTGGCAAAATTAAATGTGCAGTTTTATCAGGTTTGCACACACAAGCTTGTGGGAATAACTGGTACTTGGATTATCCCTTGGGACAGCAACAAACATTTTCTGATAATTCTCTACCACAAAAAGACAATTTTAACTGAACAAGTACAGTGGAGATTTGAGTGAAATGGTATTTAAAAATCACTCGGAATACTACCCACCCTACGGCTACTGAGAACAGAACATCAGGAATATTGCTCTAAGTTTTGCAGAGACAACAACACTGTTTAACTAAAACTGGCAGAGTTTTAATTGGATGCTCATTAATATGTAGATTGGAGCCCAAATGAGCCAAGGGAGACCAATGCTATTTAATATTGGCTTAAGATGAGAAGGTGCTGTGACTTTGCTGTCACCTAGAATTGCTGATATTTTTCTCCAACTATAAGGAACGAGTTATGAGAGAGTTGTACATAAGTGAGTGTATTGTAGGCTGAGCCTGCCTGCCCTTCTGGAAAGGAGCTTGATGGTTCTTAGAAGCATCTACAGATAAGGTTTCACAGAGGTAATCTTCAGTTAATTCACAGGGCAATGGCAAATCAACAGTGCTCACTGCCAAATGCAAAATCTTGGCTAGTGTGTTTCCTAGAGGCACACTTAACATTTTAGGAATAGTTTCTCCACATTGAACATTTCAGGAGCAATTTCTTCCAACTTCGTGTTTTAGGTTCTTCCCCTCTCCCATCAGAATACTGGAAGGCCCATGAACTCATGAATATAATTCACTATCTCTCTTTTCCAATACATATTTAATTTAATTTTATTGTAGTTTATAGTGATTTCTTTTCTGCCTGCATTGTACTGCTGCTGCAAAGCAACAGATTTCACAGTCCTGGAAGAAGGGTCTTAGCCTGAAACGTCCACCGTTTATTCATTTCCATATATGTTGCCTGACCTGCTGAGTTCCTCTGGAAAGCATTCTAACTTGTTACATCATCATCGCCTAGTATGGGGCGACTACTGCACAGCATCGAAGTAACCTGCAGAGAGTTGTAAACTTAGTCAGCTCCATCATGGGCATTACCCTCCGTAGTGTCTGGGACATCTTCAGGGCCTGGGACTTCATATTTGTTGGTTGTGCTTCTGGAATAGGAAACTCACATGAGAAAAGTGCAATTTGCCCTGATATTTCAACGGGAGGCCAATCTCCCATTTAAATAAATGGCTGTTCTTCAAATGTGGTCTGGCTTATCATTCTATTCTGATATATGGGCTTGACAGGCAGTCCTAATCTGTTCCCAATGGAGGGAACTGGTGTGCCTTTACAAGGAAGCAGGAGAACTTTTCTCCAAAGCCTTCAGACTCTAAATTCCCCAATTCAGCACAGCCTGGTTCCATCTCCCTACACCCCCACCCAACTCCACCCCCTGAAACAGATAGACACCAAACCTCAGTCTGCTTTGTGCTGTTGAACCTATTTCCTCCCACCTTCTCTCCGTGTTTTAGAGTCTTAGAGCACCACAGTACAGAAACAGGGCCTTCAGCCCACCTAGTAGATGTTGAACAGTTTTTCTGCCTAGTCACAATGACTGGCAGCCAGACCATAATCCTCCATACCCCTCCTATCTGTGTACATCCATATTTCCCCTTAAGAGTTGAAATCAATCCTGCACCAACCATTTCTGCTGGCAGCTTATTCCACACTCTCACTACTGTCCGTGCGAAGACTTTCCCCCTCATGTTCCCTTAAAAATTCCACCCTTCAAACTTAATTAATGACCTCTAGTTCTAGCCGCACCCAACCTCCATAGATAAAGCCTGCTTGCATTTAGCCAATCTATACCTCTCATAACTTGTATACCACTGTCAAATCTCCTGTCATTCTCATGAGCTCCAGTGAATGAAGTCCCAACTTATTCAACTTTTCCCTATAACTCAGTCCGAGCAGAAGATGCTGTCCTGGGGAGTACCGATGGAGCATGAAGGATTTGGAAATGTTTCTGCCAATACAGACAACACAGACAGTCAAGGACCCAGCGAGAACTCAAAGAGGAAAATGTCCGATGTAGCAGGAAGATGGAATTTGATGCAATCCATCACCAAACAACTCAAAGGAATTCAATTTTGGTTTGGTCAATGCCACTGGATGGTGGTCTTTGAGGCAGGTTACTGTCACCCTCTTGGGCCCAGGAATGAAGGTGGCTACCTAGAAGCCTAGTGGACAATGGACTGTTCTAGAGAGATGTTGAAGATGTCTTTTAGAACCTCTGTTAACTGGGCTGCGCAGATCCTCAGCACGTGACCAGCTCTGTTATCAGACCCTGCAGCTAGGATCTTCCTCATATCGACTGCGGCCAAACAGAGTGCCAGCTCCTTGTGGGGAGGGGAGGGGGAGGTGGGGGATGGGGACCTTCTTCATCAACAGGGTGGACTTATAGCCCATTATGGACTGAATGTCCTGCCAAATGCATCTCATGTCTCTGTGCCACAGAAATGGCTGGATATTCTCTGAGAATAATCCCATTTTGCCTTCCTAATGATATGGGAAAGTACAACTCTTGCTGACCCGAGTGATGTCTCATCCCCCGATTTGAAGGCAGCATCCTGATCTCTTAGTCATGCCTGGACTTCTGCCATCGGCCATAGCTCTTGATTTGCCCTTATATATGTGTGTTTAATAATGGTGACATCCCCAATGCACTCCTCTATGTGGCCAGATACAGATCTGACATATTCATCGATGTTATTCAGGAATTAGCATAACAAATAACAGTGGTCAGAGTGGACAAGGAGTAGCTTTATATGCACCAGAGAGGTTGGTATAAACCAGGTGTTGGTGTGTGTTGCTAATATGTTCTCACCTCTGGTGGCAAAGTCAACATGCTGAGAGAATTTAGGCAGGACTGTTTTCAAGTTAGCATGGTTGAAGTCACCAGCAACAATAAGAGTGTGTGGTTTGCAAGTCACTGATGGTTAAATCAGGTGAGGGTAGCTGCCAACCTCCAACCCTGGTGAGATAGGGATACGCCTACCCCAGCATGTGAAGCCAGTTCTGGTGAAATGGGCAGATGAGATCAACTACAAGATCCAATGGTTAAGAATGTGCTTTTCAGAGAGCAAAGGGCATGACAGGGCACAGAAAGCATCATGAATACCCATTGCAGCGAGGGAAGTCTCCAGACATGACAATTTTTTTTGTACCATTGGACCTAGAATTTTGACCCTAAGAGAGTGGAACTGCCCCAATGCGATGGCTTTCTCACATTAAAACTCCTTCCGCACAGGTCTACATCATCGTTGGAAATGACGGACAACCAATGCATGTCACTGCAGAGCTTCCATAGTCCTTCCCCAGCATTAGCACAGAGGTATATATTCAGCCACAATCATAATAGCAGTGAGCTCCCATGTTAAATAGAAGGGTTTTCACTTCACCATCGAGAACCATAGGTGAACAATGGGTCGCCAATGCAATTCTTATTAATGTGGATAAATACACCTCCACCGCAGGGCTTGTTAGAGATTGCAGGAATTCTGTTGGCCCAAAAAGAGATTGGGTGGCCACTTCATGGGTGGGATCCTGGAGCCACGTTTTCATCAGAAATACACACTTAGCACTCATTTGTCTCACACTGATACACATGCAGGTAATCGAGTTTATTTTCTAGCAACTGAGTGTTTGAAAGCAAAATCGACAGGTGTGCTGGCTTGAAGGGTTTTGGCTTTAGTCTTGTATGAACACTGGCACGCCGTCCTCACTTCTGCTTCCTTGGGCACCACTTCCAATGGCATTTCCCCTGGGTGGCTATAGCAAGTGACAACATGGCATGTAATAAGCCCATGCTGCAGAGCTCGTCTGCTATCCAACAACTCGCTAGTTCTTGGCGTTTTTAATGTCTTTCTTAAGATTTTTGCAATCTTAGGAAAGACATAAAAGATGAATGATTACACCATTAGTTGGAGCTGGAGTGGCCGCTGCGTCTGGACACACCGCCACCTTTTAAAATTTCTTTTAGTCCATCTGCTTTCTGAAGCAGTTGTGCGCACCGTGGAAGTGTAGTGGTCAGTGTAATGTTACCCCAACGGTGACTCATGTTCAATTCCATCCCTCACTGTATGGAGTTTGTATGTTCTCCCTGTTACTGGGTGGCTTTCCTCTGGGTTCTCTGGTTTCCTCCCACAGTCCAAACACCTCTGGGTTAGCAGGTTAAGTGGTCACATGCATATAACTGGGTAGTCTGACCTCATTAGGAAAGAAGGGTCTGTTACGTCCTGTATCTCTAAATAAAAGGTAAAATATTAAAAATCTCTAAATAAAAAATAAAACTTCTAATGTTGGAATTTTTCATCGTCAAAGAAGAGTGACTACCTTGGAAACTCACAGATTTTGGGATCTTACATTTCTTCAATTATGATCAACAGTTCACTAACACTGTTTCCAACTTAAATGTATTGCATTAGGTGCTTATGACATGATCTCCTTTGCACCAACTAAATCGATTGCAGCCAATTAAACCCACTGGGAGACTGCTTTGGCAAGCCTTTCTGTCTTATGTCTCAGCAAGATCCAGAAAAACTTGTCCATGCATTTCACTTTTAGTAGGCTTGACTACTACAATGGTGTTTTCACAGGTCTCTGTAAAAGAATCGTTTAGACGGCTGCAACTCATTCAGCACACTGCTGCTAGAGTCCTCACTAAGATCAAGAAAGTAGAACACTCATCCCAATTCTCAGATCATGACACTGGCTTCCTGTCCATCAGAGGATTGGCTTTAAAATATCATTGCTGATTTATAAAGCAGTGAATGGTTTAGGGCGAAAGCACATCTCTGATCTCATGCTGCGTTATGAACCTTCCCGAGCTCTCACGTCAGTTGGGGCGGGTCTGCTTATTGTCCTAAGCATCAAAACTAAACATGGTGAAGCAGCTTTTAGCTATTATGCTCCACATATCTGGAATACCCTTCCAGAGGATCTGAAATCTGCCCCAACTTTAAGCTCTTTTAAATCGAGGCTTAAATCTTTCCTTTCTCTGTAGCTTTCAATTAGAATCTCCTGTACTGTAATTTCTATTTATCATATCTAATTTTGTTTGATTTTATTCTCTTATATATTGTCTGATTTCTGTATCTTGTTCTGTGTAAAACACTTTGAACTGCCTTGTGTTTGCAAATTGTTAAACAAATAAACTTGCTTGCGTATTTGTGACCCTTAGTCTCCTGTTATTTGTAAGCATTAATTCTCCAGCTCACATTCTGACTGCTCTTTGCTCTCCTACATTGCTCAATTGATGCCCAGCATGAATTAAAGTAACAACACTTCATAGAACAGAGACTATACTGTAGAGCGTATAATACAGAAAGGCACCTAGATCCACAATGTTACAGCAACCTAATTCAGCTAACAACACCTGTTTAAATTTATCCCATCTGCCTGTACTTGGTCCATATCCTTCTCTCGTCTTTCACATTACAATCTTGCAGACTTACATATACCGAGTTTAATAATTCCAGGTAAACGCTTAGTGTTTGCAGTTGTTGTCACAGTTTCATTTCAATACTCTTCTGTTAATTTGTTCCATTGCTGATTTTTAAAGTAATTTTACCTTAAGAACTTTTGTCTTGCACTCCGTTGAAAGCCTCTCTTCTTTCCACCGCATCTTCTCTCTGCAACTAAAAGCGTCTTATCTTCTTACTTTCCCAGTTCTGAGAAAGTGTCGATTTGAAACATGGACTCTCTTTCTCGCCCCACTAATGCTGCTTTTTGTGATGAGGTCTTCCAGCTTTCTTTGTTTTTTTTTTGTTTTGTACTTCCAGCATCTGCAGCGTTTTGCTTCATTTGGCACTCATGACCACTCATAAATATCCTCGAGAAGCTAACGCTTCCTCCTGAATTTCAAAGTTCTTTATAGTGAAGGAGCTGCAACAGGCAAAGAATCATGGAATGTTGTCATAGATGAAGAAGGTGTAAGGTTATTCCAAGGCAGCAGACTGACTGGTTTCATTATGGTCAGCATGTCAATTCAATTGCTCTGCAATGTAAGAAGCTGCAGTGAGCGAAGGACTCAGCTAAATACTTCACTGGCCTATCTACCCCACCATTGGTAGTATCTGCATGAGGTGTTTCCTCATGATAGTAGATTTCAGATTCAGATTTATTTATCACAAGTACATAGAAACATACGGTGAAATGTGCTGTCTGCATGAACAACCAACTCACCCAAGAATATACTTCGAGCAGCCCACATTCAGGCGCAAACATAGCATGTCCACAATGTTTATCAGAACAACACAAGCTGCAAAAGAACAAAACAAGGCAATAACAGCAAAACAAGCCTCTTTCCCAACCCCTCTCTCTCTCTCTCACACACACACACACACACACACACACACACACACACACACACACACACACACACACACACACACCCACCCCTGCTGGACCTGCAAACTTAACCTTTGGTCCTCTCTACTGCAGTCTTTGATGTTGATGTTTGGGCTTTCTAAATCCAGATTTGTTAAGCTTTGGATATCAACTCTCAGATTTGCCCTCCAGATTTCACCAGTCTCTTAATACCAAACCACAGACTCACTGATCATAGATTTGACCTCCAGGTCTTGACCCCAGGAATCTCCGATCACAGGTTTGATCATTAGGACTCAGCCAGCTCAGGATTCACCTGGGGTTGAGAAATTGACGTTCATGGAAACATAGAAACATAGAAAACCTACAGCACAATACAGGCCCTTCGGCCCAAACAGTTGTGCCAAACATGTCCCTACCTTAGAAATTACTAGGCTTACTCATAGCCCTCTATTTTTCTAAGCTCCATATACCTATCCAAAAGTCTCTTAAAAGACACTATTGTATCCGCCTCCACCACCATTGCTGGCAGCCCATTCCATGCTCTCACCACTCTCTGAGTAAAAAACTTACTCCTGACAGCTCCTCGGTCCCTACTCCCCAGCACCTTAAACCTGTGTCCTCTTGTGGTAACAATTTCAGCCCTGGGAAAAAGCCTCTGACTATCCACATGATCAATGCCTCTCATCATCTTATACACCTCTATCAGGTCACCTCTCATCCTCCATCACTCCAAGGAGGAAAGGCCAAGTTCATTCAACCTATTCTCATAAGGCATGCTCCTCAATCCAGGCAACATCCTTGTAAATCTCCTCTGCACCCTTTCTATAGCTTTCACATCCTTCCTGTAGTGAGGTGACCAGAATTGAACACAGTACTCCAAGTGGGTTCTAACCAGGGTCTTATGTAGCTGCAACATTACCTGTCGGCTCCTAAATTCAGTTCCACGATTGACGAAGGCCAATACATCATGCCATCATGGCATGGATATCGATTTCTCCTTCTGGAAAAAATAAAATACCCTCCCCTTTCCCTCTTCTATTCCCTTCTCTGGTGTCTTACCTCTTCCTACCTGTCTATCACATCCCTCTGTTGATTCTCTCTTTCCCTTTCTCCTATGGTCCACTTTCCTTTCCTACAGATTCCTTCC
Organism: Hypanus sabinus; assembly: GCF_030144855.1. Taxonomy (NCBI): domain Eukaryota; kingdom Metazoa; phylum Chordata; class Chondrichthyes; order Myliobatiformes; family Dasyatidae; genus Hypanus; species Hypanus sabinus. The sequence goes on along the minus strand of NC_082710.1, from coordinate 126,282,001 downwards.
TCTCCAACCCACCTGACTTCACCTATCACCTTCTAGCTACCCTCCTTCTCCTCCTCCCACCTTTTCATTCTGGCATCTTTCCACATCCTTTCTAGTCAGGCTGAAATATCGACTATCTATTCATTTCCATGGATACTGCCAGGTCTACTGACTTCTGCCAGCATCTTGTTTGTGTTGCTTTGGATTTCCAGCATCTGTAGAATTCCTTGTCTTTATCTTTGCAAGGACTCATGCTTCACACCACATCTTGTTGTAATATAATGAGTGATCACTATGGAGACCTGTGTCATGTAATGTCATGAATTAAAAAGAATGGAAATACAAAAGACTGACAATGCTGAAACTGTAATGCTAGAGGAAGTCAGCCTTTCTCAAAGCCTCAAAGAGGCACAGCGTTTGTTGATATTGTAAGTTGAGACCCTGAACATAATTGAAAGCAAGTTTTTACATGAAAGAAGTGGACTAAAACCATTTCTGTAATCAAAATAGAAAACCCTGTATTGATTGAATGAAGGCAAAGGGAGCGCAAAGAAGGCCACAAGATAGTGTTTAAGATGATCAGAGGCATAGATAGAATGGATAGTCAGCAACTTTCTCCCAGGGCAGCACTGACTGATAGGAAAGGGGATAATTTTAAAGTGACTGAAGGGAAGTTTAAGAGGGAGGTTAGAGTACAGAGAGTGTTAAGTGCATAGAACACCCTCCTATGGGTGATGGTAGAGGCAGATACATTAACAACATGTAAGAGACACTTTGGTACATGGATGAAAGAAAAATGGAAGCCTATTTGCAAAGGAAGGATTGATTGACCATGGTGTGGTTAAAAGGTCAGCACAACATAGTGGGCTGAAGGGCCTGTATCGAGCTTTACTGTTCTAGGCTAGGCCATTCAGCCCCTCAAGTCTGTACTATCTGTCTCTGTATCTATCTATCTATCTATCTCTCTCTGTCTCTCAGAGTAAGGCTGCCAGATTCTCTTACAAAAGTCCTGCAATTTATGTTTACTTTAAGGACTAATCTAATTCTCAATTGAGAAGCATAATAGATTTGTTTCCCACTATCTGCCAGGCAATGGCCTTCAAATGCTAACCACACAGTGCTTGAGAAATGCGTTCTTCCTGTTGCATTTCTTTCTTTTGCCACTCACTTTAAATTGATGTTGTCTAGTTCTCAGTACTTCCCACAAAGAGATCAGTTTCTTTGTCATATTCTGTTCCAAATCCTTCACTACCATGGACACACTCATCACACCTCCTCTTGATCTGGAGAAAAATACCACTTTCTCCGGCATTTCACAGTAACATGAATCTTGTTCCAGGAATCATTTAAGCGAACCTTCCTTTCTTCATCCTCCCTAAAGTCTCCACAAGTGTTTTATTTGTATTAATCATAATTCCCCTCAAGTTTTGTACACGACCTCTCAATTTAAGAGATCCATGATCCCATTTCCTACGGTCTCCTATATTCTCCTATCATATTCTTTCTTCTCTAGCCTTTGACCTTTCCCACCCACCTGGCATCACTTACCACTTTCTGGCTAGCCTCCTTCCCCTCACCCTACCTTTTTATTCTTTCCAATCCTGAAGAAGGGCCTTTGCATGAAACATCAACAGTTTATTCATTTCCATAGATGCTGAGTTCCTCCAGCATTTTGTACATATTGCTCATGATGCCCCTGCTCTTTCAATTACTTTTCCATGCATCATTGTGGGCCAAAGGGCCTGTATGATGCTGTATGTCCTGAGAAATAAAAAAAACCTGTTCCAGTATAGCCTTTGAATTTTTTCGGCATATTACTTTTTACTTCTCTTGACAAAATTGTATCACATCATAATTTGCTGCATTAACTTTTTCAACCATACATTTGCCCAAAAGGCTGTCTGTGTTTTCTTCAATGGAGACACACGGGACAGCAGACACTGGAACCTGGAATAAAGGAAACTGCTGGAGGATCTCAATGTGTTGAGCAGCATCTGTGGAGAGAAAGAACTGGTTGAAGTTTTGGGTCAAAACCCTGCATCAAGACTGAGGCAGGAGAAGGAAGATCACTGGACTTTAGTGAGGAAGGAGTAAAGGTTAGTATGTAATAAGTAGAATGAGAGGGGATGAAAGATGATTGGGGGGGGCGATAGAGTTAGGAGACAGAAGATGGTGATAGGATGAAGCGGACAATGGAACAAAAAGACAGGTGAAACTTGGTGGAGTGTGGAGAGAGCCATACTACAAGGGTTAGAAGTGAGGAAACAAAGGCTACCAGTACTGGAATGTGATCAGTAAGGAGAGTGATAATAGAAACCATTTGATGAGAGATGAAGAGGCAGAGGGAACCAAATGGAGGAGGGATATCTGATAGATGAAGTTTCTGTGTAAACAGGTCAATGGAACCAAAATGGTTGAATGGAAAAAAATAGGTGATGTGCAGCTGGGAAAGGCATATAAGAAAGGGAACAAAAATGGGAGCATTAGAGATGAATGGGAAGGAGGAAAAGAGAACGGAAGAGGGCGGCACAGGAGTAATAGTTACCTGAAACTGGAAAATTCAATGTTCATACCTCTGGGCTGTAAACTCTCCAGGCAGAATGAGGCATGGTTCTTTGAGCTGATGATGGTCCTAGGCATGCAGAGGAGAAAACTAATGACAGACAGGTCAGTGTGGGGATGGGAAAGGAGCTGAAAGAGGAGTTAGGCCAAAGATGAAGAGGAATTTCTTTAGCTAGGGAGTGGAGAATCTGTGGAATTCTGTGTCACAGAAAGATGTGGAGGCCAAGTCCTAGAATGTATTAAAAGCGAAGGTTCTTAAGTTGATCGCCAGCGGGGCTGTTAAAGGTAATGGAGAGAAGGCAGTAGAATGGGCTTGAGAGAGAAAATAAATCAGCCATGATGGAATGCTGAAGCAGACTCAATGAGCTGAATAGCCCAAGTCTGTTCCTATGTCTTATTGTCATATGGTGTTATGGAAATGGTAGTCAACTGGGAACATTGATTGGTGCCACCACAGACAACGCATGGGTGCTCTGTCTATCACGTGACCAGCCTGTGCTTGATCTCATCTATGAAAAAAGGGAGGAAAACAAAAGAGAGGAAATTATAGGCCAGTAAGCGTAACCTCAATGGTTGGGGAAGTGTTGGAGTCCATTACTAAGGACAAAGTTTTGGTGTACTTAGAGACCAATGATAAAATATGTCAAAGTTATCATCATTTCTGTGAAAGGACATCTTGCCTGACAAATCTGTTAGAATTTTTCGAAGAAGTAGGGTAGACAAAGGGGAGGTAGTGGATGTCATTTACTTAGATTTCAGAAGGCATTTGATAAGACTGCTTAACAACTTGAGCTTCCTCATATCCTGTGTTACATGAAATGTACTGGCATGCACAGGCCCAAAGCTGAAGGAATGGCTGACAGGCAAGAGGAAGTGAATGGGAGTAAAGGCGGCCTTTTCTGGTAGGCTGCCAGTGACGAGTGATGTTCCTCAGAGGTTAGTATTGCAACCACTACTTTTCACATTGTTTGTCAATGATTTAGATCATGGAATTGATGGCTTAGTGGAAAAGTTTGTGGATGATATGAAGATAGATGGAGGGGTAAGTGGTGCTGAGGGAGCAATGTGATTGCAGCAGGACTTAGAAAGATTGGAAGAAATGGCAAAAAGTGGCAGACAGAATACAGTGCAGGGAAATGTATGATAATGCATTTTGGTAAATGGAAAAATAGTGCAGACTATTATCTAAAAGGGGAGAAACTTCAAACATCAGAGGTGCAAAGGGACTTAGGAGTCCTCATGCAAGATTCCCAGAAGGTTAATTTATGGGTTGAGTCTGTGGTAAAAAAGGCAAATGCATTGTTGGCATTTATTTCAAGGGGAATAGAATATAAAACAAAGAGATAACATTGAAGCTTTGTAAGACACTAGTCAGGTTGCACTTGAAGTATTGTCAGTGGTTTTGGGCCCCTTATCTCAGAAAGGATGGATGTCTTGTCAGTGGAGAGAGTCCAGAGGAGATTCACGAGGATGATTTTGAGAAGGAAGGTGTTAAAATAGGAAGAGCATTTGGCAGCTTTGGGCCTGTATTCACTGGAATACAGAAAAATGTGCGGGGGTCTCATTGAATCCTCCGAATGTTGAAAGAACTGGATAAGGTGTATCTAGACAGGATGTTTCCTCTGGTTGGCATATCCAGTACTGGAGGGCACAGCCTCAAAATTGAGGAGTGACTTTTTAGAACAGAAGTAAGGAAGAATTTTTTTGGGCACACTGTGGTGAATCTGTGGTATGTTCTGCCAGAGATTGCAGTGGAGGCCAAGTCCATGGGTATATTCAAAGGAGAAGTTGATAGATACCTGACTGGTTGGGGCATGAAAGGATATGGTGAGAGGGCAGGTGTCTTTGATTGAATGGAATCCGGGATCAATCTTGTCAAAATGGTGGAGCAGACTCAATGGGCTTAATGGCCTAATTCTGCTCCTATATCTTCTAGTCTTATATAGAGTTGATCACATCAGCAGAACTGAATGTAGCAGACAAATTGGAAGGAGATGCTCATGAACTTTTGTCTCATTTGGAAAGGCTGTTTAAATCCATGGTGAGGAAGGAGGTGTTGGGACAGGTGTGGCACCTCCTGTGGTTGCAGACAAAAGAGCCAGATGCCAGGATGGCCTGCATGGGGGAGTGGGGGTGCGATAAGCACAGAAGGAGTGGTGCCTACAGAAATTTGAAAGGAGTGGAGTGTGGAAAATGTGGTAATAGATGGGATCCAATTGCTCTTGGTGGAAATGATGATGAATGCTAAACTAGATATGTTCTTTTTAAGTTTATTAATAACATCCTTACTGCACACCACAGTGGCACCACACAGTGATGCAACCAATTAATAGATAAACTGAAAGCTTCAGCGATGCAGATCATACATCTGTTTCTGTCTGTAGGGAAATCATTTGTTGACTTTCTGACCATATGGGTTTCCCTTAGTAGCTCTGGATTCCTCAGACATCCCAAGGGTATGTAGATCGTTAACTTAATCGGCCATTGCAAATTGCCCCTAGTGGGGGTGGTACAAGAGTGTAGTGTCTAGTACAACACTTTACAGTACAGGCGACTTGGGTTCTATTCCCACCTCTGCCAGTAAGGAGATTACGCATTCTCCCTGTGACCACATGGGTTTCCTCCCACAATTCAAAGATGTACCGGTCATTAGGTTAACTCATCTTTTCAAATTGGCCCTTGATTAGGCTGGGGCTGAATCAGGGATTGTTGGGCAGTGTGGTTGTGAGAGCTGGAAAGGCCTTTTCCACACTGTATCTCAATCAATAAAAAAAAGATAGAATTAGAGTCGGAATCAGAATTAGGTTTACTCTCACTGACAAATGTAAAATTTATTGTCTTGTTACAGCAGTACAGTGCAAGGCAGGAAAAAATCTATATGTACAATAGAAATAATTATTGATAGTCAAATAAATAAATCAATTAAGTAATAGTACTAAAGAGAATAGCAAGGTGGTGTTCATGGACCATTTGGAAGTTTGATGGCAGTGGGGAGAGAAGCTGTTCCTAAACATTGAGTGTGGTTATTTATTTATTTTTTGAGATACAACATGGAATAGACCCTTCGGACTCTTCAAGCTGTGCCGGTCAGCAGTCTCCCAATTTAACTCTAGCCTAGTCACAGGACAATTTACAATGACCAATTAACCTACAAACCAGTTCATTTTTGGATTGTGGGAGGAAACGGGACCACCCAGAGGAAGCACGGAAACAGGGAGATCATACACACACTTTATGGACAGCGGTGAGAATTGAACCCAGGTTGCTGGTACTGTAGAGCATTGTGCCAATGACTATGCTACTGTTCCACTGCAGGCCCTGTACCTCCTCCTCTGGAAATGAGAAAAGGGCATGTGCCAGACGTTGAACTGTATTTTGGAAATGTCCTCAGTGATGAGGTGGGTGGTGCCCATAATGAAGCCGGCTAAGTCTCTTTTGTGCCTGGTTGAGGCAGGTACTTCAACAACATTTAAAAGATACCTGGACAAGGATATGTATAGGAAAGGTTTAGAGGAATATCATTCAAAGTTGAGCAAATGGGGCCAGCTTATATAGACATCTTCCTCAGCATAGACCAGTTTGGCTAAAAAGCCAAACTATTCTCTATGGTTATGTAGGTGAGTTGAACCCTAAGGAAGGGCAGAGTTTGGGGAAGGTAAATGATGGGAATATATGGTGAATAAATGGGTTAGTTGCCATGGGAACTTGATGGTTGACAAGGACTGGATGGACTGAAAGGCTGCTTCAATGATTATGAATTCTAGTGTTCATGAAACTGTTAACTGTAAAGTTGGATCTAAACTGGGAGAAGAATGAAGTTGCTCATTGCCTTTTATGTGATTGAGGCACAATGGTCTACCACCAGTTCTACAATATGTGCATTCCGGACACTGCCTGAAGGGATTACATTCTCCAAATGACTGCGTGCATTTCATCTGTGTGCTCCAGTTTCCTCGCACAGTCCAATGACATACTAGTCGGTAGGTCATTGTAAATTGTCCTGTGATTAGGCTAGGATTAACTCAGAGGATTGTTGGGCACTATGGTTTGAAGGGCCATAAGGGCATATTCCATACTGTATCTCAATAAATAAAAAACAAATAAAATATTACTGGTAATAATCAGTCATTGCAGTCTCTTTTAATTGGAACTGCAAAATAAGCCACAATAATCTTAAGTGTTAGAATAACTTATCTCAAAATTAGGTGTTGCTGTTGAATGACCATCAGTTATGAAAAATCTGAATATGCTTTTTAATATATTTGGAGACACAAACAAAATTCGCATTTTGCAGCTAAAATTATTGTGTGTGAATGATAAAGACCATTAGTGTGAAAGAAATGAACTTGTATCAAGAAAAGGATAATGGGTGTCTTGAAAACTGTAAGTCTTTTGTGATTTGCTCCCTGATGTGCATTGTTCCATCACTGCCAGTGCAAAAATGGCATTTCTCCTTTCTCCTTTCTGTAAGTTTCATGTTGATGCATCACATAGGAAAATCACAGTGGAAACTTAAATGTAAAATATTAATAGCACATGCAGTCTTTTTTAATGATGTGAGAGCTATTCATCCCAACAGGATTTGGAGATTTAAAATGTCATATGTAATTTTTCAAAATAATTCATACATTCTTTTTCTCTTTTCTCTCTCTAGACACATCCTCTTTTGCCTTGTTTTTTTAATCTGATTTGCTATCAGAATGCAATCTTGTTCAAAATCTTCTCAATTCACATTCTGTTAATATTGCAGTTCTTTCATTTTATTGGTAAGGAGTTACGTTGTGAGCCTCAGTGTTCAAACCTGAAGCAACCATTGTGATCTCTCTGCATCATTTCATCTTCATTTAGCTGACAATCATCAACATGTGAAAACATGTTTAACTTTTGTGATATTCCATAAGGTGCCCTGCTTGAACAAATCCTGGGCCAAATAAGTTATTAAAACACATCGTTTTATTATGTTTTTGTTCCAGAGTTACGCCTATTAGATTATGCTTTTAGGTGTGATGATTATCTTTAGAAGCAGCTCCTGAGCCATACACCTGTGTGTTAGATTGAAATATTTCTCTGCCACGGCTTGCAGCAGTTTCACATCTCCGACTGGTCCAGAGCAGCCTAACATCAAATCACAGTGAGGAAAAGCTAACTGCTATCAAATCAGTACTATTTTATATGATAATAGACCCTTTTGCCACATGTATTATGGTACATTTCATTCTTGTAATTTATTTTACGAAGTAATAGCTTTGGATTTACTATTGAGTTTTATTCTCAATACACATGTTACTATGTTTGTATTACCAGCGCATAATGTTTTTCTCAAGTGCTGTGCAGCATTGATTAATCCTGGCCTTATCTTACATTGCCAAATTGTTCTCAGTGTGAAGTGACTGCTTCATGGTGTTATAACACTGAATCCATGTGTTAAAGTTGTTGAGCTGTTAATTCCTCAATTGGTATTTAAATGTATCACATACCATTCTTCAAATCTCACATTTTGGACTTGTGTTGCTCTCAAGAATTCAGCACATCGGTAATGGCAGACAGCATAGTTTAACAGACAACAGGGTAACAGCTTCAGCAGCAAGTATACATGTGGCGTGAGCTCAGACAGAACGACTAGGAAATGCATAGTCTCACATTTGCATTTGGCAGAAGTTCAGATTCATTAAAGTTTGCAGAAGGCAAACAGCCAGATCGTGTCAGAAATCGTAGTATATACTACGATCTGAGACACAATTCCTAGGAATATTCGAGATTGAAGGTACTAAAAGTCTCTGGTTGATTAAGGAGATAATAACAATCCAATAAGAGCCACAAGATATTTTATCTAGTAAAAATGATCTAACATCAAAATTTACTTTGTCAAATTTTTGTCATGTTATAGTGAAATAACATTTTTGTATCTTGAGATCAAGTGTTCATGACAGTTAGAAACATACATTCAGTGGCCATGTTATTGGATACACCTGTACACCTGCTTATTAATACAAGTATTTAATCAGCCAATTACATGGCAGCAACTCGATGCATAGAAAATGAAGATATGGTCAAGATGTTCAGTCGCTGTGTGCACCAAGCATCAGAATAGTTAAAGTGCCAAGAAACTTTAATTCCCATTGTCGTAAAAGTCCCCATGGCTTAATGAATGCATGCCCATGACTGTAAAGGAGTTATTGATAGGTTGGTCTCTTTAGGCAGTACTCACCAATCATTCTTGGTCACTGTGCATAGAAGACCGTCCAGTTCATCTGGCAAAATCTCTCGTTGCCAGGCCTCACCAACAGGCACCAAGACCTCGCCTGGCTGGCAGTGAGAGGGGCCCTCCCAGTCTGATCCCTCCTCTACGCCGGGAACGTCGTCTCCACACCCCTCTGCCCATGGGAGGACTGCAGTGAGGAGTTGTCGGTGACCCACCTCTTTGCACACTGTGGGTTCGCGGAGAAGGTGTGGAGGAGGATGGAAGGGGCAGTGTCGAGGTTCATCCCCAGTAGCTGCGTAACAGTGGAATCTCAGATCTACAGGCTGTTCCCGGGGACGCACACCGAGACCAACATTCAGTGCTGCTGGCAGATCATCAACTTGGTCAAAGACGCTGTTTGGTCGACCCGAAACTTGATGGTCTACCAGCACACGGAGATGTCCGTGGGGGAATGCTGCAGACTGGCACATTCTCGGCTGCAGGAGTATGAGGGACGCACTTAAACTCAGTGCAGCCACCGCAAGGGCCCGGTGGGGAAGGACCACAGTCTAGGGTTCTTCTCCCGCAGGAGTTGAGGGGTAGTGGGGTTGGGAGTATACCCCCTGAATGCAAATATGAAAGAACAGAGTGCCACGTGGGTGGCAAAAAATTTGAATTTTGAAAGTGTAAAAACAGTAATGGTAACAAATGTAAAGAATTGAAAGTCATTGAATGGTGGTTCTATATAATTTTATTTTTGAATAAAGTATATTTTGTTTAATAAAAAAAGGGCAGAAATCCAGTATTTTATCACTTATTTCATTCTGCATTTGAGTAGATGCTTGGTCCTTATGTTCCATATAGGTATTAAAATCCTCTTACTCGATGTAAAAATAATGTAAGTATTTAAGAAAAGAGGGATCTACACTGAGAATTAAAGGAGGCATCACACTGAGAATTAAAGGAGGGATCACACATTGAGAATTAAAGGAGGGATCACACTGAATTAAAGGAGAGATCTACATTGAGAATTAAAGGAGGGATCTACACTGAGAATTAAAGGAGGGATCACACTGAATTAAAGGAGAGATCTACATTGAGAATTAAAGGAGGGATCTACACTGAGAATTAAAGGAGGGATCACACATTGAGAATTAAAGGAGGGATCACACTGAATTAAAGGAGAGATCTACATTGAGAATTAAAGGAGGGATCTACACTGAGAATTAAAGGAGGGATCACACTGAATTAAAGGAGAGATCTACATTGAGAATTAAAGGAGGGATCTACACTGAGAATTAAAGGAGGGATCACACATTGAGAATTAAAGGAGGGATCACACTGAATTAAAGGAGAGATCTACATTGAGAATTAAAGGAGGGATCTACACTGAGAATTAAAGGAGGGATCACACATTTAGAATTAAAGGAGGGATCACACTGAATTAAAGGAGAGATCCCCACTGAGAATTAAAGGAGGGATCACGCACTAAGGTTTACATGGGGCGTTATACGTTAGGTGTGTCCAGAAAGGATTCTTGATACAATATGTTGACCAGAGAAGAAGCCATACCAGACCTGGTACTGGGCAATAAACCTAGTCAAGTGACAGATCTCTCGATGGGTGAGTATTTTGGAGACAGTGACCATAACTCCCTGATTTTTAACATAGGCTTGGACAAGAATTAAAGCAGACGATACGGGAAAATATTTAATGTGGGAGGTTGAATTATGATACTGTAAGGCAGCATCTTAGGAGCATAAATTAACAATGGATGCAATAAGAGGAGTGCACAATGGAAATGTGGAGTTGTTTGGAAAGCAATTGCACTGTGTGCTCAATATGATTGTCGCACTGAGACAGGAAAAGGATGCTAGAGTGTAAGAACCATGGTAAACAAGACATGTGAAACATACACACAGTGGCCATTTATTAGGTACATCTGTACTCCTGCTCGTTAGTCAGCCAAACATGAGGCAGCATCTCAATGCATAAAATGGGTGCAAATGTGGTCAGGAGTTTCAGTTGTTGAATAGACCAAACATCAGAATGGGGAAGAAGTGTGATGTAAGTGACTTTGACTGTGGAACGATTGTTGGTGGTAGACGGGATGGTTTGAGTATCTCAGAAACTGCTGATCTCCTGGGATTTTGATGCACAGTATTCTTCAAAATTTACAGAGAATGGTGTGAAAAACAACCAAAAAAATCCAGTGAGTGTGAGTTCTGAGGTTTAAAATGCCTTGTTCATGATAGAAGTCAGAGGAGAATGGCCAGTCTGGTTCAAGCTCACAGGAAGGTGAAAGCAAAAGGTGGTAGGAGATATAATTTATTCTGCCTGGAAATCCATAACCAGTGGCATTGCACAGAAATCTGTTACCTACACTTTGTGATTTTTATAAATGGCTTGCGTTAAGAAGTGGAAGGGTGGGTTAGTAACTCTGCAAATGACACGAAGGTGGTGATGTTGTGGACTGTGTAGAATGCTGTACTGGGTTAAGCTGAGACATTGACTGGATGCAGAGCTGGACTGAGAAGTGACAGATGGAGCTAAATCTGGAAAAGTGTGAAGTGAATTAATTTTGGAAGATAGAGCTTGATTGCAAAATACAGAGTTAATGGCAGGATTCTTAAAAGTGTAGAGCAACAGAGGGATCTTGGGGTCTGTGCCCATATACCACTCAGAGTTGAAGGACATGTTGATAGGGTGGTTATAAAACATATGGTAAATTAAAGAGCCCGATGTAATTTTATAGCATCATAAAACTCTGGTTACACCACACTTGGAATATCATGTTCAGTCTCATCACCTCATTATAGGAAGCATGTGGAATCTTTAGAGATTGTGCAGGACAGATTAACCAGGATGCTGTCTGACTTAGATAGCAAAGGAGTATGAGAGGTGACTTGATAGAGGTGTACAGGATGAAAAGAGGCATAAATAAGGTGGCAAATCATAACCATGAGGAAGTCTGCAGAAGCTCTAAGTTCAAAGCAATACACACAAAATGCTAGAGGAACTTAGCAGGTCTCAGGGAATGAATGGATAGTTGATGTCTTAGGCTGACACCCTTCTTCAGCACTGGAAAGGAAGGGGAAGATGCCTGAATAAAAAGGTGGAGGCAAGGCAAGGAGGCTAGCTAGAAAGTGACAGGTGAAACCATGTGTCTGGGAATGGTAAAGGGCTGAAGAAAACAGAATTTGTTAGGAGAGGAGAGTGGACCATAGGAGAAAGGAAAGGAGGAGGGGACCCAGAGGGCAGGTATAGACAGGTGAGAAATAAAAAGTCAGAGTGGGGAAGGGGGAAGCTTGTTCACAGGAAGGAGAATTTGATATTCATGCTATCAGATTGGAGGGTACTTGGACGAAATGTAAAATGTTGCTCCTCCATCCTGAAGATGGCCTCCTCTGAGGACAGAAGGAAGCCATGGACTGATGCATCGGAAAGGGTATAGGAATTGGAATTGGAATGTTTGGCCACCAGGAAGTCCCACTGGTATTTCAGATTGATAGTCTGCATGTTGTTGGGGCAAAAAGGACTGGCTTTGAGTTCCCATTTGCTCACTATCCATTTCAATGCTATGCTTAATAGGAAAAAGGCCAAGAATCCAGGTGTGTTATGAAAGCAAGTAAATTGGCTGGTGGCATGACGTATACGAGGAATCAATTGTCAAGGACACAAGGAGGCTTCAGAGAGATTTAGACAGGCTAAGCAAATTAATAATAACATGAAAGATGAAATGTGAAGTGGAAAATCCAGAAAAGAATCATAATGTCACAATGAGCGCTGGCAATGACTGAGCCCAGGTATGGGGGAATGATAGACTCTGTCACGGTGAGCGCTGGCAATGACTAAACCCAGGTATGGGGGAATGATAGACTCTGTCACGGTGAGTGCTGGCAATGACTAAACCCAGGTGTGGAGGAATGGTAGACTGTCATGTAGAGACTGAAACAAGAGGTTATACATAGAAATACTAGCACAGATTCGGAGGCACGACTGATTACATCATGAGACAAATCATTCTCACCACAAGGACTCCAGAATCAGCGGTAATCGAGAGTCCACATTAGATGATCATAGAAAGTGGAAAAAAATGTGCAGTTGTGGTGACCCATTTCCTGGCACATCCGAACCGGCTCACAATTAGATAGCCTACGGGGGTTTGCGAGCACAGAGCTTTGGAGCCTCTGCGCCACGGGGGGCAGGTCGAGAGAGGCTTAAAAGTGAGGCTGAGGATTTCGAATAAAGTTTTTCCTTCGACTGCAGTTACCGACTCCGTGTCGTAATTTTAGCGCTGCGTGTAGCACACCGCTACACAGTCACAATTAACTTGACAAGATTAAACAGAAAGCACAAGGACTTAATGGCTATATTTAAGACCACAATTAGGAAACACAGGTGCACAAGAAACCTAGAAGCCCAGTTCTCCATGGCACACCACAGAGCCTTGCAGGACTTATGCCACATAACCTTTTAAAGATGACAAACTAAAATGTTGGTGACGTTCAGAGAGAACCAGACAAAAGTTAACATTGATTTGTAGCAAGCAAATAGGAAATAACAGAGTGTTTGCCTTTAAGGCAAGAGGATTTGATGATAAAACTTTTTAAAATTATAAAAGGCTCCAATAAAACCTGTCCATAGAATATTGTGTACATCTCAATTCTCTACTAAGAAAAATATATTTGGCAACAAAAGGAAGTCAGTGAAATGTCATCAGAATGATTTCTGAGATGAAATCTTTGTTTAGTGAGAAAAGATTGGACCCAGGGTCTTCAGCTCTATGTAAGATGATCTACTGTAATCAGCACATACAATATTTGTAAGGGGCTTTGGCAGGGTAGACACAGCGATGCTACTTTCCTTGTCTGCTTTGCCTGGAAACAAAATTCACATTCTCAAGATATCGAGCCAGTCATTCAAGACAGAAATTGATAGATCTTTGGATATTAAAGAATTCAAGGAGTATAGGAGCATTGAGTTTAAAGATCAACCATGATATGATTGAAAGTTGAGAGCATATTCTTGTGTTATGTTCTTATAGACTCCTGCTTCCATAACAATTCTCTCTGAACTTTGTGAAATCTCTTCAGTTTCTTTTCTGTACTCTATCATTTTCTGTCCATTTTTTTAATGACTGTTCATACATCATTTTCAACATTGTGTCTTTCTGATTTGTCTGGAATTTCAGATTCACCTACTAGAAAGTTATCATCCACAACACCTAACATGTTGATGGTATTTTTATTTCCACCTTCAGTGTTCTCATGGAGGAGACATTACAGAGCTTCTACCAAGGTATTCCTAGTGCTTTTGAACTTGACTGTGTCATCATACTACAATAGATAGATATTGCATCATTGCCTATTTGGTAGCTAATATCGACAATAATGGCTTATGACTATTATTAGGGAATAGAAACCACTTAATAGATTGTAATTTTATGATTCTAAACATTATTTCAAGTCCTTTCTTCTGATTTCAGACTTAAGTCATCCCCTGTTAGAGAGTGAGAAGTGATAGCAATGGTTTTCTCCTCCTTGTTTTCCATAATAAGACATATCTCCACATCTGGCCTTGAACTTGTGCAATAAATGTCAACTTTAGTTCAAATGTAGTAATACTGTACATTGAATTGGATGGTGTGATAGAGTATTACTTGTGAAGTTTTTTTCTTATTTCTTGTATTCATGGAATATATGTTGCTCTCTACAAGTTTATTCTACAAATTTTTGTCAACAACTGATGTAATGGTGTCACATCGCAGTTTTATTTACTATTATTACAGCCTTCATACTTTGTTGGTAGCTTCTAATTTCATTTATTTATAGTTCATTAGAATGAATCATCAATGCAAGGCAGATTATAACATAGAATGCCAAAAGAGTTTTAATGTCACATTATGATCTATGTCCTTATGGCAAAATGCTTTTGTTTTTGCTTGCTTTTGCTTGCAAAGATCTGCCAGCAATTGGAATGTGACCATTCCTTTGATGACTGAAACACTTTAGCTCTTTGAAATTAAGATGGTTCTGGTGGGTGTTGCACATTGAAATGCTGACAGAGGACAAAACCCATCTCACTGATACATTCACTAGCACCCTTGAATCTCATTTCCATTTACACAATAGTTTAACATGCAAGCTTGATATCAGATTTTGCATCCTCGATAGCTTTGACTGAATTTGTTCATTCACTGGTCCTGCTGGTGAGCCATCACAAATGCTGTAATCTAAGATGTCTCCAAAATTGCAAGGATAAGATAATTAATGAAGCAGTATACTCAGAAATAGCATTGCCTCAATTCTGGATCTCTCTTCCAAAATTATGGTTGACAGCTATTTCCAATCTATTTTGATAAAAGTAACTTTGGACAACAAAGATTTTGCTTCCTGAATCTTTTTGGGTGTGTCTTGTGAATTTTGGGCTGCTGATCATGAAAATCACCATGAGATTTCCCTATCACACACCACTCCTTGGAAATTGCCTTTATTTATTATGTCATTTCATAATTCAAGTCAGAATAATTGATGCCAAGATTAAGGAAGACATTTCTGTCCACAGATGAAACAGGTCATCAAAGACAGGCAATTCAAAGAACTTTGTGGGACTGGAGAAAATCACATGGAAGACATTCAAGAAAAGTTGCTCTAAACTTTCTTGGCAACTACAGAGCATCAAATTACATGCAGCAGGTTAACAACATGCTTCAAGCAGAAAAAAAAACATGTACCATTAAAGATTTATTTTCAGCCTTCTCATTTAGAATTCTTCCCTGCAAATCAGTGCTCAACATAGTAAATCATTGCACCAGGATGTTATGGTTATGGAGAAATAGTATCAGGCAACTGGAATCCATCAACGCTGGCTGATAATTGTTGGACACATAAGCAAGAATTATTGCAAAGTATCAGTATTGTTAGCATTATATTCAATAAAAGTTAGATTCTTATTTCTCCATAGTAGTCTGAAATTATGTTTGTGTTCAAATGGTCTATAATAATCAAAAAAAATTCTGAAGAAGCAAAACTTGCCAAAAAATTTGTTGTCCAATGTAATAACTGCAAATCATTGATAGCTGATTGATATAAGCTAATCCAAATTGCAACATGAATTAATTAATTACATTGAACTAGTGTTGTCTTTGACTATGTTTAGAGCAATGCTTTAGTTTTCTATAAAGAATCCAGTTATGTAAGCACAAATCGCACATTTGCTTATGTTTTATAATATGAGTGCTGTGGTCCCTCACCACTCTGTATTACTATGCTATGCTTTCCTGACACTATTTGAAAGTTGTCAAGACAGAGTCACAAATATATTGTAATAATCCCAAAGAAGGACTTCCTGAAATCCCATCATCATCACCAACTCGTAATTTCTTTGTGAGTGCATCAAGGCACATTATATAAGCCTTGTATATGCCAAAAGACATTGTAGTATATAGTTTTTGCAAGACAGAGACTTGTTGAGTCTTCAAAGTTCAAACTTCGAAGTAAATTTATTATCAAAGTGTATATCTATTACCACACACTACCCTGTGGGTCATTTCCTGTGAACAGTCACAGTAAATATAAAGAAAAACAATAGAGTAAATGAAAAACTGCACACTACAGAGACCGATAAACAACAAATGTGCAAAAGAGAATCCATGAAAAATAAAAGAAAAGAAAAAATAGTAAATATCTAAGTAATAAATACCAAAAATATAAGTTGTAGAGTACTAAAAAGTGACTTCATAGGTTGTGGAATCAGTACTGTTTTCCATTCATGGGCATTGATACTTCCATTACAACCGGAACACTCTGCACTGCACATCTGTAGAAATTTGTTACAGATTTAGATGACTTACTAAATCTTAGCAAACTTATGTAAAGGAAAGGTGCTGCCATGGTACTTACATACTGGGCTGATCTTCTGAAATGATAACACCAAGGAATTCAAAGTTGCTGGCTTTCCCCTGATGAGGAATGGCTCATGGATCTTTGCTCTCCTTCTCCTGCAGTCAATAATCAGCTCTTTGGTTTTGCTGACATTGAGTGAGAAGTTATTGTGGTACCATTCAGCCAGATTTTCAATCTCCCTCCTATATGCTGATCATTATCCAGCTTTGATCCTGCCCACAACAGTGGTTTCACCAGCAAATTGAAATATAGCATTGGAGCTGCACTTAGCCTCACAGTCATAAGTATAAAGTGAATAGAGCAGGAGGCTAAACACATATACACGTGGTGCAACTGTGCTGGTGGTGATTGTGGAGGAGATGTTGATGCCAATCTGAACTGACTTGGAGTCTGTAAGTGAGGAAGTTGAAGATCCAGTTAAACAAGGAGGTATTGAAGCCAAGGCCTTGAAGGTTATTGATTAGTTTTGAGGGGAAGCTAATATTGAATGTCAAGCTGTAGTCAATGAAGAGAATTTTAATATATGCATCTTCACTGTCCAGGTGTTCCAGACTTGAATGTAGAGGCAAAGAAATGGCATCTACTCTTGACCATCTGTTGTGATATTCAGCAAACTGTTGCAGTTCCAAGGCGCTACTCAGGCAGGAGTTGGCATGTTTCATCACCAACATCTCACAGCACTTCATCACAGTGGATGCAGGTGCTCCTGAATCATTGTCACGGAGGCGGGTGATCACATTATTCTTGGGCACTGGTATAATTGAAACTTGTCTGAAGCAGGTGGCTGAAGCGAGAGGTTAAAGGCATCAGTGAACCAATATCCAGTTGAATAGCACAGGTCTTCAGAACTCAGCCAGGTATCCCATCTAAGCCAGATGCTGTCTGTGGGTTCACACTCCTGAAGGATGCTCTCACATTGGCCTCAGATATGAAAATCACGGGGTCTTTGGGGGCTGTGAGAGTACTTCAAGGTGCTTCCATGCTTTGTTGGTCAAAGCGAGTAGGAAAGGCAAGGTACTCATCTGGGAGCAAATCTTGTTGACAGATATGTTGCTTGGTTTTATTTTGTAGGAGGTAATAGCATTTATGCCCTGCCACTGCTGTTGAGCAACCTTCAGTGATTCAAGTTCCTGCTAAAGATAGGAAGTTCAATCATTGTTATTTTGCTGCAAATCAAACACACCACATGACTCCTCTAGAACAATGGTGTAGCTATGGGCATTTGAGCAGTCCCAATCTATAATCCTTTTTCTGTGGGGTAGGTAAAACATTCTTTCTTATAATCTTACTGTGGCCCACACCCTTTTCTCTTTCTTTGATACATCAATGGCTACATCCAAGCTGTAGCATGCACCTGCAGAACTCAAAAATGTCATCACATTTGCAGACAAGTTCCAACCTGCTCTCATGTTCACAAAACCGAACTTTGACTTTTTCATTCACTTTCTGGGCCTCTCCGTGTCCATCTCATGGTACAGTCAGGCCATTAACATATACTCCAAGCCCCTGTACTCCACAGCTGAGTCATACTTCCTCCTACCCTAACTCCTATAATGTTTCCATTCACCAAGTTGCTCCAATGCTATTGCATTTGAATAAATGATGAGTCATTCCTCACGTATGCTTCTGAAGTGTTTTCCTTTTTAGTTAACAGTGGTTTCCACAATACCGTGGTGAACAAACCTTTAATTGCATCTTGCTTATTTCTTGCACTGGCCTCTTCTTCTCCTGGACAGAACGAAAACAGAGTTTTCTTGCTCCTTACCTTCCATCCTAACAACATCCACATTCAGTGTATCATCATTTGCAATTTCTACCCGCTCAAACTGCTGGACATATTCTCCACCCTACTCTTCGCAGCATTTTATAGGGATCACCTTTTGATGATTCCTTGTTCTTCAGTTCTGTGGTGTGTACGTCTCCTTCTTGTTCAACTACAGGAGCTGAAATGTCCATCCTTTTCCCTCCTTTCTTCCATCCATCATCTAGGTACCCAAAAATGCTTTTCAAGTCAAGCAGAGATTCTCTTGCACTTCTTCCAAACTTGTGCACCACATAATTGTACATGAGAGGATCCAGTGACTACTGAGTGTATGCTTTGTGGAGCACCTGCACACAGTCTTCAGGAGTGACCCTGACCTTCAAACTGTTTTCCATTTTAAATTCACCATTCCACTCTGATTTCTCTGTCAGTGGCCTTCTGCACTGTTTGCAATGAGGCCTAACGTGCAAGTAAAAAACAACTTATCTTCCATCTGAGCACGTCTCAGCCTTTCAAATTCTAAATCAGTTTCTCTAACTTTTTCTTCTTGTGTTCATGGAACCATTTCTTCCTACCATCATTTTTCTTCTTTTCTTCTTCTTAAAAATCTGGCCTGTTGGCCGTGTCCCAATACATTGGGAAAAGAATTAAGAACATGATGTACACAAGCATTGTAGCTAAACCTTGTCCCCATTGCCTTTGGCTTTCACCAATTTTTTTTTGCCACCAAAACTAACTTAGTTCTCTTTTTCCCTGGTCTGATGGAAAGTCTGTTCTGTATTTTCCTCTCCAAAAAATGAGCTTTTCCAGCATTTTAAATTTCTGTTTGATTTTAGTGGCTTCATTTTCCAACGTGTCTGTCCATTCCACTATTAACAACTTAGTTCACAAATCACAAGGCTTAATTACTGCCATTAAGCCATTTTGACCTATCGTTTAATCATTTGTTCCACATCCATCTTCTCTCCTACTGAAATCTATCTTGTCCCTTTCACCTTTCCGGTTCTGAAGAAGGGTTTCAGATTGAAAATATTGGCTGCTCTTCCTTCTACAGCTGCAGACTGACCTTCTGAATACGTCCAGCTTTTGTTC
This sequence comes from Hypanus sabinus, assembly GCF_030144855.1. NCBI lineage: Eukaryota > Metazoa > Chordata > Chondrichthyes > Myliobatiformes > Dasyatidae > Hypanus > Hypanus sabinus. The sequence goes on along the minus strand of NC_082710.1, from coordinate 126,262,518 downwards.
CTTCTGTTTCAGTTTCCCAGTTCCTACAGCTTTTCTTCTCACTCTTCTCCCCAACAACTTCACAACATACTCACCGAATAAGTAATTACTATCCAATTCTAGTAGGAATTTACAGTAAAAATTAACTAATTTCTTACAGTCCAACAGATTAGAAGCATATGAGATCATATGGGGTTTTTACATTGGAGTGGGGCAGTTGATTTATTAGCAGTATAAAAGAAGTATATAGTGCCAATGAAAAGTATTCATAGCCCTTAGAAGTTTTCATGTTTTATTGATTTACAGCATTGAATCACAGTGGGTTTAATCTGGCTTTTTTGCCACTGACCAAAAGGAGAAAAGACTCTTGTGCAAGAAAACAGATCTGTAACAAGAGATTTAAATTAATTACAAATATAAAACACAAAATAATTTATTGCATAAGTATTCACCCCTCCACCCTTAATAGGATACATCAAATCACCACTGGTGCAGTCAATTGGTGTTCGAAGTCACATAATTAATTAAACTGAGTTCTGTTTTTGGAGACCTGAGTGCAGTCAAGTTGTTTCAATTGTTTGTAGTAAAATACACCTGTATCTGGCAGGTCCAGCTGCTGCTGAGTCAGTATCCTGAGAAAAACTACACTGTGAAGACAGAAGAACGCTCCAAGCAACTACACAAAAAGGTTATTGAATAGCAGAAGTCAGGAGATGGATACCAGAAAACTTCCAAGTCACAGAATAACCCATGGAGTGCAGTTAAGTCAATGAAAAGAACTTGGCACAGCTCTAAATCTGCCCAAAACAGGGCATCCTCAAAAACTTAGTGACCGTTCAAGAAGGAGGCTAGTGAGGGAGGCCACTAAGAAACCTATGACAACTCTGGAGGAGTTACAAGCTTCAGTGGCTGAGATTGGAGAGACTGCACATACAACAGGTGCCCAGGTGCTTCAGCAGTGGCAGCTTTATGGGAGAGTGGCAAAGAGAAGGCCACTATTGAAAAAATTCACAGGAAATCTTGGCCGGAGTTTGACAGAAAACATGTGGGAAACTCTAAAGTCTGCTGGAAGAAGGTTCTATGGTCTGATGAAATCAAAATTGAGCTCTCTGGCTATCAGTCTAAACACCATGCTTGGCGTAAGCCAAACACCGCACATCATCATAAACATACCATTCCTACAATGAAGCACGGTGGAGGCTGCATCATGCTGTGGGGGTGCTTCACTGCAGCAGACCCTGGAAGACTTGTGGAGGTAGAGGGTATTCAAACACCTAAGAAATTTCTATCAATTACATGGATGCTGCCTGGTCCGCTGAGTTCCTCCAGCCTTTTTAGTATGGTGCTACCAAATATCAATGTTATGAAACATTTTGAGACTCACATTTAGTTACAAATGCAGGAGTTTTCTTTGGTGAAAAATTCATGTAAAACGTGGCTTTCAGGCCAGGTAAAACCAATTGTTACCACCACTGTCCTCCATCTAGTGGAATTAGTCCTTACTCTCAATAATTTCTCTTTGGCTCCTCCCACTTCCTCCAAACCAAGGGTGTAGCCATGGGCAGCCATACGGGTCCCAGTTATGCCTGTCTTTTTGTTGGTTTTGTGGAACAGTCCATGTTCCAAGCCTATACGGATATCTGTCTCCCACTTTTCCTTCGCTACATCGACGACTGTATTGGCGCTGCCTCCTATAACTATATAACAATTACTGCATGGAAACAGGCCATCTTGTCCCTTCTAGTCCATGCTGAATGCTTACTCTACGCTTACTTTAGTCAGCCTATAACCCTCCAATCATTTCCTGTCCATATACCTTTCCAATTTTTTTTTAAATGACAAAATCGAATATGCCTCTACCACTTCTACTGGAAGCTCATTCCAGACAGCTACCACTGTCTGAGTAATGAAGTTCCCCCTCGTGTTACCCCTAAACTTTTTCTCCTCAACTCTCAACTCATGTCCTCTTGTTTGAATCTCCCCTACTCTCAATGGAAAAAGCCTATCCACGTCAACTCTATCTATCCCTCTCATAATTTTAAATACCTCTATCAAGTCCCCCCTCAACCTTCTATGCTTCAAAGTATAAAGACCTAACTTGTTCAGCCTTTCTCTGTAACTTAGGTGCTAAAAACCAGGTAACATTCTACTAAATTTCGTCTGTACTTTCTTTACTTTGTTGACATCTTTCCTATAATTTGGTAACCAGAACTGTACACAATGCTCCAAATTTGGCCTCACCAATGCCTTGTACAATTTTAACATTATATCCCAACTAGTATACTCAGTGCTTTGATTTATAAAGGCTAGCTAGCATACAAAAAGTTTTCTTCACCACCCTATCCACATGAGATTCCACCTTCAGGGAACTATGCACCATTATTCCTAGATCACTCTGTTCTGCTGCATTCCTCAGTGCTCTACCATTTACCATGCATGTCCTATTTTGATTAGTCCTACCAAAATGTCGCACCTCACACTTATCAGCATTAAACTCCATCTGCCATCTTTCAGCCCACTCTTCTAACTGGCCTAAATCTCTCTGCAAGCTTTGAAAACCTACTTAATTATCCACAACCCCACCTATCTTAGTATCATCTGCTTACTTAATAATCCAATTTACTACCCCATCATCCAGATCATTAATGTATATGACAAACAACATTGGACCCAGTACAGATCCCTGAGGCACACCACTAGTCACCGGCCTCCAACCTGACAAACAGTTATCCACCACTATTCTCTGGCAGCTCCCATCCAGCCATTGTTGAATCCATTTTACTACTTCATATTAATAGCTAACAATTGAACCTTCCTAATTAACCTTCCATGTGGAACCTTGTCAAAAGCTTTACTGAAGTCCATATAGACAACATCCACTGCTTTACCCTCGTCAACTTTCCTAGTAACCTCTTCAAAAAATTCAATAAGATTTGTCAAACATGACCTTCCACACTCAGATCCATGTTGACTGCTCCTAGTCAGACCTTGTCTATCCAGATAATTATTATATACCATCTCTAAGAATACTATCCATTAATTTACCCATCCCTGACGTCAAACTTACAGGATGATAATTGCTACATTTACTCTTAGAACCCTTTATAAACAATGGAACCACATGAGCAATATGCCAATCCTTCGGCACCATCCCTGTTTCTAATGACATTTGAAACACTAACTTCCCTCAAGGTCCTAGGGAATATCCTGTCAGGATCCGGAGACTTATCCACTTTTATATTCATTAAAAGCACCAGTACTTCCTTTTCTTTAATTATCATAGTTTCCATAACGACCCTACTTGTTTCCCTTAACTTACACAATTCAATATCCCTCTCCTTAGTGAATACCAAAGAAAAGAAATTGTTCAAAATCTCCCCCATCTCTTTTGGCTCCGCAAATAGCTGTCCACTCTGATTCTCTAAGGGACCAATTTTATCCCTCACTATGCTTTTGCTATTAATATAACTGCAGAAACCCTTTGGGTTTATTTTCACCTTACTTGCCAAAGCAACCTCATATTTTCTTCTAGCTTTTCTAATTTTTCTTAAGATTCTTTTTACATTCTTCATATTCCTTGAGCACCCCATTTACTCCATGCTGCCTATATTTATTCTAGATCTCTTTCTTTTTCTGAACCAAGTTTCCAATATCCCTTGAAAACCATGGCTCTCTCAAATTTTTAATCTTTCCTTTCAACCTAAAAGGAATATAAAGATTCTGTACCCTCAAAATTTCACCTTTAAATGACCTCTATTTCTCTATTACATCCTTCCCATAAAACAAATTGTCCCAATCCACTCCTTCTAAATCCTTCTGCATCTCCTCAAAGTTAGCCTTTCTCCAATCAAAAATCTCAACACTGGGTCCAGTCCTACCCTTCTCCATAATTATATTTTAACTATGTAATATATAATTATATTGAAACAGCCTGCATGCACGCTGAGCTCATTGACTTCATGAACTTTGCCTCCAACTTTCACCCTGCCCTCAAATTTACCTGGTCCATTTCCGACACCTCCCTCCCCTTTCTTGATCTTCCTGTCTCCATCTCTGGAGACAGCGTATTTACTGATATCTACTATAAGCCTACACTCTCAAAGCTACCTGGAATATTCCTCTTCCCACCCTGTCTCTTGCAAAAATGCCATCTCCTTCTCGTAATTCCCCCGTCTCCATTGTATCTTCTCTCAGGATGAGGCTTTTCATTCCAGGATGAAGGAGATGTCTTCCTTTTTTAAAGCAAGGAGCTTCCCTTCCTCCACCATCAACTTTGCTCTCAAACGCTTCTCTCCCAGTTCACACACGTCTGCTCTCACCCCATCCGCCCACCATCCCACTCGGGATAGGGTTCCCCTTGTCCTCACCTACCACCCCACCAGCCTTTGGGTCCAACATATAATTTTCCATAACTTCCGCCACCTACAATGGGATCCTGCTAACAAGCACATCTTTCCCTGCCCCCCTTTCTGCTTTCCACAGGGATCGCTCCCTTCATGACTCTCTTGTCCATTTGTCCCCCTCATCCCTTCCCACCGATCTCCTTCCTGGCACTTATCCTTGTAAGCGGAACAAGTGCTACACCTGCCTTTACACTGCCTACCCCACCATCATTCAGGGCCTCAGATAGTCCTTCCAGGTGAGGCAACACTTCACTTGTGAGTCGGCTGGTGTGATATACTGCATCCGGTGCTCCCGGTGTGGCCTTTTATATGTTGGTGAGACCCGATGCAGACTGGGAGACCGTTCCGCTGAACACCTACTCTCTGTCAGCCAGAGAAACCAGGATCTCCCAGTGGCCACACATTTTAATTCCCCATCCCATTCCCATTCTGATATGTCTATCCATGGCCTCCTCTACTGTCATGATGAAGCCACACTCAGGTTGGAGGAAAAACACCTTATATACCGGCTGGGTAGCTTCCAACCTGATGGCATGAACATTGACTTCTCTAACTTCTGTTAATGCCCCTCCTCCCCTTCTCACCCTATCCCTTATTTATTTCTTTATCCCTCCCCCCTTTTTTTTCTCTCTCTGCTCATCACTCTTTGCCTGTTCTCCATCTCCCTCTGGTGCTCCCCTGCCCCTTTCTTTCACCCTAAGCCTCCCATCCTATGATCCTTTCCCTTCTCCAGCTCTGTATCCCTTTTGCCAATCACCTTTCCAGCTCTTAGCTTCACTCCTCCCCTCCTGTCTTCTTCTATCATTTCGGATTTCCCCCTCCCCTTCCTACTTTCAAATCACTTACTGTCTTTCTTTTCAGTTAGTCCTGACAAAAGGTCTCGGCCAGAAACGTCGACTGTACTTCTTCCTCTAGATGCTGCCTGGCCTGCTGCGTTCCACCAGCATTTTGAGTGTATTGCTTGAATTTCCAGCATTTGCAGATTTCCTTGTGTTTGCGTTGTTATGCTATAACTTGTATATTAGGCTGAGGATGCTGTGAGTTTGATTAATTGAGCATAATATCTAATAGAGGTTCCTTGAATTTGAGCATTCTCTGTTATTATGAACACACAAAAAATTTGCAGATACTGCAAATCCAAAGCAACACCAATAAAATGCTGGAGAAACTCAGCAGGCCAGGCACTACCTATGGAACAGAATAAACAGTCAATATTTTGGGCCAAAACCCTTCTTCAGGAGTGAAATGGAAAGTTGAAGAAGCCAGAATAAAAAGGTGAGGAGGAGGGGAATGAGGATAGCTAGATGATAGTGGAAGCCCAGTGTGTGAAAAAGTAAAGGGCTGGAGAAGAAAGAATCTGATAGGAGAGTGGACCATAAGAGAAAGGGAGGGAAGAGGGGACTCAGGGGTAAGTGTTATGCAGGAGGGAAGAGGTAAAAGGACAGAGTGAGAAATAGAGGAAGAGGGGAAGGAATTAAAAAAATACCGGAAGGAGAAATTGATAATCATGCCATCAGGTTAGAGGCTACACAAATAGAATATAAGATATTGCTCCTCCACTCTGAGATTGGCTTCCCCTTGGCACAAGAGGAAGCCAAGGATGGACATGTCAGAACTGGAATGGGAATCAGAATTAAAATGCTTGGTCAACAGGAATTTCCATTTTAGGTGGATGGAGTGGAGGTACTTGATAAAGTGGTCCCCCAATTTACCATGGTTCTTGTTTCTATTTTCACTTTTGTTGTTTCACTGACCATTATGAGCATGTTACATTGGCAATGCAATGTTGTGAGACTACACTTGCGGGCTGTCCCTGGCACATCCTTAGACTGTGGTGGCTGTAATCGGAAACAATGCACGTCACTGTATGTTTTGACGTTGATGTGATAAATAGATGAATCTGAATCTGAGTGCCTACATCTTTAGCTGGTAGCTGTGAAAGGAATAATGAAGTAAATCTCTATCAGGGACATCTTTTAGTTGTTTCTCTCCTGCTTAGATAGTCTGCATTGTCACAAAAAGTTGAGGAAGACTGACAGTGTTGCATGAACTGAAGGAGGGTGAGTACTTGATGCAAGTACCGTGTAAATCAGAGCAAGTTTCTGTTGAAGATGAGGTTCAAATAACTGACATTGTACATAGATGGATACTACTGCCTGAGTAACACTGTCACTGGTCATAAACTCAGCATCCATTACTCTAATCAAAACCAGAACTATCTGCTCATGTGATACAGGACATGCAGGAATGCGACCTGCATCTCTTTTGCTTGAATTATGGATGGCTGTGTGTTGGTGTTTATCATGCAATCTATTTGAGAGGTATGACTGTCACATGGTAGAGCTAACACTTGCGAGAAAGCTGTGGGCTGTGAGTGTGAGATGAGCAGCAATGATAACATATTCCATCTGCATTGCACCTTCACAGTGGCGAGATGTCCCAGGCACTTTGCAGGAGTGCTATCAAGGAAAAGGTGATGTTGCTGAATGTGGTGAAGCATGCAAATGCTAGAAATGTCTTTTAATTGATAGAGATTGTGGAAGGTGAGTGAGGGCAAACTGAATTATTTGAAGCTGTTGCTGCACTGTCTACGATATGAGGTTTGAAAAATGCTTTCGCTGATGTTCTCAGAGTGAGAGTATTGAACATTGCACAATGGGTGCAATCCACATTCTTGGATTGCATCTCTAACACTAGCATCCCACAAACCTCTACTTTCATAGCCCTTGGAATATGCTCTATGTCAGCAAGTTTGCTCAGCAGTATGGTCATCTTTTCTACTTTGGGTACTGCTTTGTCTAATTCTGTCCATTCATTCACACTTTTACAGGTCAAATTCACTATCTACAGCTGTTTCAGTCACAAAATTGCTTCCCATGTTATAGTGCAGACCAGCTTTGGTAGATGCTGATGACTCATAATGTTGGCCTTCTACTGGTGTGAGAAGCCAATCAACTACACCAACAAACTTCTATAGATGTGTAGAGGACAGTGTATTGACTGGTTACATCACGGCCTTGTATGGAAACACTAATGCCTTTGAATGCAAGATATTATAAAAGATTGTGGATTTGGCCTGGTACAACACGGGTACATCCCTCCCAACCAATGAGCACGTCGACATGACTTACTGAGGGAGGAAAGCAGCATCCATCAACAGAGAGCCCCAACACCTAAGCCATGCTCTCTTCTTTCTGATGATGTCAGGTAGAAGGTACAGGAACCTTAGGACTCACGCTACCAGGTTCAAGAAAAGTTACTATCCCTCAGCCATCAAGCTTTTGAATAAAAGGGGTTAATGACACTCACTTGCCCCAACATGGAGATGTTCTTAAAATTTAAGGACTCTTTATCTCATCTCGTTCTCCTTACTTATTGCTATTTATTTATATCTGCATTTGTACAATTTGTTGTGTTCTGCACTCTGGTTGAACTTTCATTAATCCTGTTACTATTCCATAGATTGCTGAGTATGCCCACAGGAAAATTAATCTCAGGGTTGTATATGGTGATGTTTATGTACTTTGATAGTAAAATTTACTTCAAACTTTGAACTTTGTTAGCAAAGGTTGAATTGAAAATAGTTGCAAGCAGTCATCACATAAATAAGTAGGGAAAATGAAGTTCTACCACCATTACTATCGATATGTTGAGGTTGGATCTGTTTATATTACCTGCAACCATTTCAGGAACAGGTGAATTCATTCCTCTCTAACTTTCCACCCCCATACATAGACTTCCTCTTGTTTTAGATCAAATCAGATGATCCAAGAACTTATTTTATGTCAGATACTGGGACCTCCTTGCTAATGCAGTGGAATTCTTTTCTTTCTCGTTGTAAAATGATTCTCTCTGGCTACCCAGTTCCTCTGTTGGTTGATAATAATCCCTTGTAGCTCAAATAATCTAGAAAACTTCATTCATTAAGCAGAAGTTTGCTTTATGTTTGAATTTAAAAGAGAGGCATGTATTAGCCTGAATTCAGAAGTTCAGTGCTTCTTTACTCTAATATAGGAGTCAAAAGTACCATAATTCCATCTGCATTGTTAAAGCTCTGCAGCATCCAATGCAAACCAGACTTCCTGGTGGTCAAACATGTTAATTCTGATTCCCATTTCCATTCTATCATGTCAGTCCATGGCCTCCTGTTGTATCAAGATGAGGCCACCCTTGGGGTGGAGGAGCCACACCTTATATTCTGTCTGGGTAACCTCCAATCTGATGGCATTAATATCGATTTCTCCTTCTGATAAACATATATTCCACCCTCCTTTCCTCTGTTCCCCACTCTGACCTTTTACCTCTTCTCACCTGCCTATAACTTCCCCCTGGGACTGTTTCTCCTTCCCTTTTTCCTATGGTCCACTGTCCTTTCTTATCAGATCCCTTCTTCTGCAGCCCTTGACATTTCCCAATCACCTGGCTTCATCCATCACCTTCCAGCTAGCCTCATCCCTTGTCTCTCCACCTTTTTTATTCTGGCATCTTCCACCTTTCTTCTCAGTCCTGAAGAAGGGACTTGGCTTGAAACATCGACTATCTATTCATTTCCATAGATACAGCCTAACCTCCCAAGTTCCTCCAGCATTTTGTGTGTATTGCATTATTAAACCTTGACTTCCAAATTATGCATACACTGAAATACTCCGATGAGCCTTTCTTCAGGAACTCTAATAATTAACATGTTATGTGGATCTTCTGACTTGAAGCACCTATCGGTCAAATGCAGACCATTCTATTTGCCTCGGGGGTTCTAATTTGTGATCTTGACCTCAGTTTATATAACACCAACTATAAGCAAGCACCCATGACACTGTATGATGTCATCTGTAGACAAGAAAAAAACCATCCTGACACATATCAAGTTAGAGTCAGAGACTTCAAGTAGGCTTGTTTGAAGTAAATCCTGCCCAGTTATCACCAGCATATAACCTGTAGCACCAGAGATCCCAATACGCTAGACCACTGCTACACTATAATAAGGAATGCCTATTATTCCCTGCCTACACCGCATTTCGGTAAATTGGACCACTTGGCTGTCCAGCTGTCCTACTACCTGCATGCAGAGAGAGCCTAAAGAGCAAGGCTCGAGAGATTAAAACAAGTAAGAGATGCTCATGAGAGAGAGACGTTTGTAATGTCTTGACCCCCCCCCCCCCCCCCGGCGATATAAAGCTACAGGAAATGGCCATTGTCTCTTGGAGACAGAATTGTGTATTAAAATACTGTGCTTCATGGAAGCCCTCGGGCAAAGTGGGCTGGTTGGTGGAGGGATTGCATCATCCCAACCTGATTGACATCTGAGACCCTGTGAGTCAGGATAAAGGAGGGTCTGTGGGAACAGCCCCTCAGACGCACCAGAAGAAACGCTAGCGATCCCGTAATAGCAAAAGCCAGTGGGAAGGCCACGTGCGTCCATTTCCATTTGCCCCGGAATCAGTGGTCCTTTACCACGGAAAAACGTTTTTTAGCTAACAACGGGGAAACCAACTCCCAATGACTCTCGAAGGATTGACATCATAAAAGGACTGGGCAAGTTTTAACCCGTCTTTCTCTCAAACCAAAACGCTGCAGCTTGAATGAACTAAAGTGACTTACATATTTCCATCGGACAATCCAGTATCCCCTAGACAACGATAGAGCTATTTCTTATTGATTATTATTAGATCCACGCTTTTAGATTTAGTATTGATGACATATATTATCTGTATGTTTGCACTGATATTATTTTGTGTATTTTTATCAATAAATACTGTTAAAAATAGTACCATCAGACTTCAACGGACCTCTCTATCTTTGCTGGTAGGTGACCCAGTTACGGGGTACGTAACAGGACTAAAATGGAATCAACAAGGAATGCTCGACAGCTGTGTTTGAATGCTTTTATAGGTTTTCACTAATAAAATGGCAGAGACATTTTATGTTTCACAAAAGTTGTAGCAATTCATTTATCGAACACCAAAAACTGAATCCAAAGCATGCTATAAACATTTCACATTATTATGTTATCATGTCAGAGCAGCCTCTTAAAGTGAAACCCTCAACTCAATGTCGGTAGTTGTGAATTATGTACATTTCCACCAATTACATTATCCTACACTTTGCCTGTCAGAACATGGAGGAACCATCACGATCCCCCACATCTCCTGATGATACTTTGGTCTCAGTATCTGAATATGACATGCAAGCTGCTGTCAGGAGGGTGAATCCAAAGAAAACATTCTGTCCAAATGGAGTACCTGGCCAAGCACCAAAGACTTGGGCTGACCAACTGACTGGTGTGTTCACAGATAACTTTAACCTCTCGCTTCAGCAGTTTGTAGTCTCCACGTTTCATGCAGGTGGATCATACCAGTGCCCAGGAAGAGCGTGATGACCTATCTCAACGACCGATGCCCGGTTGTACTTACATCCACAATGATGAAGTGCTTTGAGAGGCTAATGTTGAAGCATATCAGCTCCTGTCTGAGTGGCGACTTGGATCGCTCCAGTTTGCGTATTGAAGCAACAGGTCCACAGCAGATGCCATCTCATTGGTTCTTCACACAATCTTGGAACATCTGGACAGCAAAGGTGCATGTATCAGGATGCACTTTATTGATTACAGCTCAGCATTTAATACCATCATCTCCTTAGAACTAATCATTAAACTCTAAGACCTGAATGGTGTCATAACAGCAATCTTTTACTCAGTGTCGACAAGATCAAGGAACTGATTGTATACCAGGGGAGGGAAACTAGAGGTCCATGAACCAGTCCTCCCCAGAGAATCAATGGTAGAGAGGGTCAGTAACTTTAAATTCCTGGGTCAGTAAACCTGTCCTGGACCTATCATATGAATGTAATTACAAAGAAAGCATGACACTACTTCCGCTTCCTTAGGAATGTGCAAAGATTCAGCATGTCACCAAGAACTTTGACAAACTTTTATAGGTGTGTAGTGGAGAGTTTACTGACTAGCTGAATCATGGCCTGGTATGAAAACAGTGCTGCTGTGAGGCATAATGTACAAGTTACTACTCCTCAGCCATCAGGCTCTTGAACAAAGGAGGATAACTACACTAATCTATTGAGATCTTCCCACAACCAATGATTTCACTTTAGTACTCTTTATCCTTTTTTTTCATGCTCTTGTTATCTATTGCTATTTAATTATATTTGGATTTCCATTGTTTGTTGTTTTCTATGCTCTACTTGATCTTTCATTGATGCAGTTATAGTTACTATTCTGTAGATTTGATGAATATGTCTGCAGGAAAAAAAAACATCTCGGGTCTGCTTGCGGTGACATATACTGTATGTCCACTGATAATAAAGATTACTTTGAATGTTGAACTTTGAACTTTGGATATCATGTCCTGAAGGAGGGAAATATAAAGGACAGGGAACTGAGAGTTTGGGGGAATTGGCAGAGAGGATGAGATGATACCTGGGTAAGAATAGTCATGATCATACTGAATGGTGTGGCAGGCTTGAGATTTCTACACCTGCTCCTGTTTCATTGGCATCACATATTGATGGTGATGTCAGAACGATTTGAATCCACAGAGAATGTGACAAGTCCGGCCTGCATTCAGCAGCTGCATGTACTTGTGCGACCATGTCCACGTGGTCATCTTCACATACACCCTTTTGCTCCACTTCCATTTCTTGTCTAAGTCATTTTAGCAGCGCTTAGTATTTGGTTTATGCCTGAGATTCCCAGAACTGGCAATCGCCACATCTGACAAAGCTTGCTCCCAAACAGTGGCTCATGGCTGCCAATACACTTTCAGTATTTTAGCAAGCAGAACAACACACTGCCCACATGTTAGCTCAGTTAAACAGATTGTAGCAATACCATCACGGTATGATATTCTCTGTGGTGTGTCTCAAGTTGAATGTGTGCCCACATATAATTGCTATTGAGCTGAATGATATTGAGGCAATTATGTTACAGGCTGCCAGAAATTGGAAAAATTCTGTTTGTTTAGTATAAAATGAGAAAAAAAAGAACATTACCAGAATGAAATTATGAAAATAAAAATTGGGAGAAAGTTAAAGCCAAAATCTGATTTGCGATTTGTCATAAATTCTGTCCCATGTGACGATAATACTGCAAAGATGCCCATTTGCAGGAGGTAGTCATTCTGCATCAGTATGAATTAACAAAACTCTTTCAAAGACATACTATTCATCCCACCACCTATGAACATTTGTTTCCACTCATTACGATAGGGCTTTGAAGAGCCTTGATAACAGACTGAGATGCTGTTTACTACTTGTGATGTCAGTGTACCAAAAAAATAGTCTTCTGTTTAGTTATTGCAAGTTTCATTTCACTAGTTCTCCCACTGTTTAATTGTGCCAAACAAATAAAGCCATGATGCACATTTAATGGTACATTTGTTATTCCCCATGAACAAAAGAAGCAATCAGTTAACCCTTTATTGTTGGAGTGTGGGGATCATGTACTATCTTGCTCTGCAACACTGGGAAAGTTTGTCTAACGGTACTATCCACAAAAGCTTTATCAGTAGTGTAGCAATTTTTGTGACATTGCTACAGCTTAGGGTGTTTCGCAGTTCTAACCTCAATTCCAGTGCTGTCTGTAAGCTCTCCCCATGAAACATGGGTTTCCTCCACAAGCTTGGCTTTCCTCCCACAGTCCAGAGACATTCCAGTTGGTAGGTTAATTGGTCATGTAAATTGTTCTATGATTAGGCTAGGGTTAAATCAATAGGTTGCTGCATGGTGCAGCTCATTACATCAGTAAGGCCTGTTCTGTGCTGTTCCTCTAAATAAATAAAATAACATAAATATGTGTAAGTAACACACACAAAATGCTGAAGAAACTCAGCAGGTCGATCAACATCTATGGAAACGAATAGATAATCGATGTTTCGGGCCAAGACCCTTCTTCAGGATTGAATATGTGAAAGTGATGTGATTTTGAACACACAAGTCATGTACCATTTAGAAGAATGTAGGACAAGTATATTCACGAAGTCTACCTAGATAGAACCATTGTTGCAGACCTGGGGATTTAATCAAACCAAAATGTACCAAATCAATATGTTTTATTCGATAGTGCTCCACCATCATTCGATTTAAGAGATCACTGTGACTTAATATTATTTCTGACACTACAACCTCCAATACCTTCTCTCTCTGAGGTACACCTTATGTTTTCTTTGGTAGTCAACTTGTTGATGATCTGAGGATCTACAGTTTCTGGTGACAGATCGGGTCGTGCCATTATGAATGCAGTGACTTCATAGCTAAGAGTCTGTTTCCTTTCCAGACCAAACTCTGCTGCCATTACGAGCTGTTTTCACTTCTTTGCTTTGTTTTCCCCTCCCATTTCTGTAACAATAGGCTTCATTGTGAGATGCTGATACCCCACTTACTGACCATCTAGTCATGAGTAAGTAAGAGTTCATCTCAAGCTACTTTGTCTTCTCTCTATGTCCACCTCACATTTTCACTCACTGCCTTTTAAAAGATTACAGGCCTACAATGAAATTACACTGCATGTGACAGATGAATCAGATGACACTGTGCATTTTCTGCACTATTTTTCCATCCTTTAATTGATTGTAACCCACTTATCCTGTTTGTTTGTTATAATTCTATGATACATTTGATCTATTACCCCAGTCTTTTCTCATTGAAGGAATGTCATTTGGTTCAGTGCTGTACCATCATCAAGGATCAAGAATCAACTTTATTTGCCATATACATTCATATGTAGTAGGAATTTGTTGTGGTGCATTGCTGCCACATGCAATGGAAAATTAACATTCAACAATAAGAAAGGATAAAGAATCATTTAAAAATAAAGACAGAAGTATTGATATAGAATATCAATACTTACAGGTGAAGCTAAGGAGATAATGGCACCTAACAGCGACTCCTTTGCTTGCATCTTAGGAAACAGCACTATTTCTATCCTTAATATCTCTATTTTTCAATTTCAGGGTTCTTTTGAAGACCCTCTCCTGGAGCCGCATACTGACTTTGGTTCTTTGTCGGGATGGGACCCGCTCTTGGGGTCTCATGTCTGGTCATTATTCGAGATACCAAGCACTCAGACTAGAAAATTAGCTCCCCTTCGGAGTTCTGGGATTTTGGAGCTCTGGATGCGGGTGAACTGATGGCCGGTGCCTCTGCAGGGAATCGATGTGTCATGGGAGACGGAAGATGGAAAGCAGCAAGCTGGCTGCTGAGCTGTGTACCCAGAGACTCGAGTTCTTTGAGCACAGGGCTTGGAAAAAATGATGCAACGGACTTTTAACATCGTAAATCAGTGAGTGTTTGAGAGTTTTCTCTGTGAAACAGGGACTCCTCTTTTTCTCTTATTCAGGAGAGAGAGAGAGAGACTGTGGTATGTTGAATTAATGGGTGAATAAGTAGTCTTTGGGTTACTGTAACTCTGCGTCTTTATTGATGCTTTGCTGTATGCTTAAGTGCTTGGTGGTTGGCGCTGATGCTTTGTGGCTGGTGAGAGAAGTGGGATCATTGCTGTGCTGCTGCTTACGCACGGGAAGGAGTGGATCAGTGGGGGGGGGGCTTTGGCATTCTAACATTTAACTGTCATTCATTCTTTGGGGCACTCCTCTGTTTTTGTGGATAGTTGCGAAGAAAAAGCATTTTAGTGTGTGCATTGTATACATTTCTCTGACATTAAATGTACCTTTGAATAAAATGTGCATGAATACATTAAATAGCAATGTGTATTTACCATATAAGCAGCATTCTCAAAAGGGGTTTAGAGTGTTTACAGTGCAATACAGTGACTGACAGAAGGGGATGGAGGGGTGTAGAAGTGGGAACATTTGGATAAGGAATGAATTTCACTCAAGTAATGACCTGTGGATTAATATTTCCAAAGATTTTTTGGAGATGATGTCAAACTTGCTGGAACCAAGTTTTCAATTTCTCTGGATTTGTAAATCCGATGAACAGCCAGAGCAGAGGGAATTGGAAGCTAATCTTCAACAAATGCTCATCATTGTGTCTCTGTAAAGATAGATCTACCAGCTTATGCTGCTACTCAAAATCAGTTTTAAAAGTAAATTTTTAAAAAATCCTCTGACTCCATGCAACATGTTGGGAAATGAAGTGTTCATGTGTGATGTCCATTAAATGACATTTACAATGTGACAATTTAATTCTTTTTAATGTAGCTAACTTGATCCTGCTATAAGTCTAGCTCCGAGACACTTTTGATCGGTGAACTAATTGATGCATTGCAACAACAGGATTGGAACTCAGTGATAATCAGCTGCAAGTGCTATTGGAGGTAATGGGCTTCAGTTGACTTCCAAAAATAGCAACAAGGCAGAGATGGGAGAGACCATATGTTGTGTATTTAATATTTCAGTAGTATTTGAGTAATATTAAAAATATATTACTTGATTAAACTTTCTTTGTGGTTAAATAATTCATTAGAGGTTATATGTGAAAGTACGTGAATGGCAAACATCATTATGCTACTATGTCATAAGCATGGGCCTCACTAAAATTAAAATGTATTAAGGACACATTATCACCAACTCTGTGTTTTTCCTTTGATTAGTTTTATGTTTTGGAGTTGCAAACCCTAACAGTGGGAATGAGTAAATTTTAAAATGAACCCAAGATGGCTACCTACTAGTGGAAGCACAGCAAGATATTTGAGTTTTTAACAAAAGCACAGCACACTTTTGTTTCAAGAGGAGACAGAGGTCAAGTAAAAATGAAAAAAAGCATAGTTTATTTGTATTTAAAAGCAAATAGAATAGCCGTTGAGAAATGAGTGCCAGTTTTGCCAATAGCAATTGGTGGAAAACCATACAGTTCCTTTGAAGTTTGACTGCTCCAACCAAACCTGCCAAAATGAGCTTTTCTGATATTGTGAAAGAAATGCAGGGGCATTTGGAATAGAAACCATTGTTGATGGCAGAACATTTTAGTTCTCATAAGTAGAATCAAAAGGAAGGGGAATTCATTTCAGCTTACGTGCATGCCTGAATTGAACAGATAGTCTGAACACTGTCAGTTCAGCTATGTGCTTAATGATGCACTGAGAGATTCGTTAGTTTATGGAGTCTTATAAGAAAGCATTCATAATTGGCTCTTAAATGAAGCACAACTCACATTTAAAAGAACAGTTGAAATTGCTGTATCAGTGGAAACCGCAGCCAGTGACGCAATCGAGTTGCAGTCAGGAATGAAAGTGCGCATGAACAAAATGCAATGTCCAAACAGAAACCTGCTTGGCTGAACCAATCATGTTACCATTGTAGTAGGGGCTCACATACATCAGACCAATGCAGGTTTAAAGTCAAAACTTGCAGAAAACGCAACAAACACATCCAAAAAAACGTATCAGGCGGGCAAAGCTAGACAGACTGCACAGGGAAGAGGAGAAGATTAGAAGTCAAGTTTCAGTTTCAAAAACAGCACTAATCTGCTGATGATGAAAATCTGATAATGATGAGTGTGACACTGGACTGGGTAGCCTTGAGATTTTTAATGTTAAAAACTAACAAGAGATAAGCTGTATGGCTTATACAGAAGTGAATAGCAATTTAATTAAAATGGAATTGGACACTGACTCAGCACATTCCACAAAGTGAGTTTGAGCAACATATCAAGGATACTGAAATGAAGCATGCAGATATCCAACTAAAAACTTATACTTGAGGTAAGATCACTCCTGGTGGAATGATATTCGTAACAGTGAAATGCAACAACCTACAAACCATATTTGCCTTGTATGTGGTAAAGGTGGGACGGCCAGCATTGTGGGACTGTGACTGACTGAGACAACTGCAAACTGACTGGAGATCCTTCCACCAACTGCATGCCACATCCCCTGCAATAGTCAACTGAAAAAGAATTAAGAAAGGTTCTGGATGATGACACGGCAGTGTTCAGGATGGCATTGGAAAACTCACACATATCAAGTGTAAAATAGTGAAAAATTGAAATGCCACACCCAAGTCTTATAAGCTTGTCCAGATTCATTTACTATTGTGATAAAATAACCAGTGAGCTAGGTTGCATGGGGGCTGAAAGAATTCTTTCCAAGTTTGATAGGAGCCAATGGGCAATGCCATTGGTCCCAGTAGCCAAGAAGAATGAGTCTGCCAGTATCTGTGAGGATATTAAGATCACCATCAAGCCAGTTCTGAATAAAGATGAATACCCTCTGTCCAAAATAAGGATATTTTTGCAAATCTTTCTGCGGGGAAGCACTTGCACAAATTGGACAGCTGAGGCCTACGTACAGATGGAGATGGAAGATGAATCCAATGCATTTCTCAAATGACTTCATAATAATAATAGGCTTATTTGTGGAGTAGCATCTGCACCTGCACTCTGGCAGAAACCTGTGCCCAGGTGTTGCAAGATTGGCCAGGCGCTCAGCATTACCTGCTTGACATCATTGTTAACAGTAAGGATGACAATGATTAGAAGATTATGGGCTCAGAGCATGTCAAAATAAGAGTGAATTCTTTCAACCACGCATCATGTACTATGGTCACATCTTTGATGGACAAGCATTATACAAGTGTACTGAGAAAATTCAAACAGAGGTGGATACCCCAAGGTCAAATGACATGTCACTATTGTGGTCCTTTCTACAATTTGTTAACTACTATAACAGGTTCCTGCTAAACATAATTACTGTGCTCCACCTTTTTAACTCAGTACTAGAGATCAGGAAGAATTGGCAATGGACAAAGTGTGGAGTGACTTTCCAAAATGTAAAGGAAGTGGTGATGTCAGGTCATTGTACATCTTGATACACATCATCCAGTGAGCTTGTATAGGTACAGTCATCTCACATGTTATGTGATGGAAGTGAACACTTACTGCTGCAGAGGAAAATTACACATAGATTGACAGAGGCCTTGAGTCTGGTTTGTGGTGGAAAACATTTCAACCAGTACTTTATGGGAGAGTCTGCTCTCATTACTGATAATCAACCACTGGTGTCGATTTTCAATCCACAGAAGGGTGTTCCAGCAGCTGCATGAATGTATAGATAGGCTCTGTTTCTTGGAGGATTGAACTCAAGAGGACAGCTAAGTATGGAAATGCTGCTGGATTTTCCTGTTTACCCTTGGAAAAGTATATACCGTACTTGAAAGATTTACAAAAGAACACACTCCTCTTGGTGTATACTTCCTAATGCAAATCAACATCTCCATATTACATACAACAGGGATGATCTAAAGGGAAACCAGAAAAGACCCCACACTGTTTCAGGTTTACATGGTAACCAAAAATTGCTGGAATGTGCAGCAGAAATTCTAGTTTCCCCATTTTTACTAGTGTTAGGATAAACTTGTGTAACTCTGCAAGGTTTCACTGCTAATGTAATGGCCTCTCTATAAGGTTTCTCTGTCCCTGTGGGACAAGCTGGGGAGAAACTATTGGAAAAAGGGGGAAAGTTGACCGCTGAGTCATTCAACCTTAGTGACTCCCCATTCCTTATGGGTTAGAAGTGGAAGTTGGTAGAAAAAATGTTGAAGCTGGCAGGTGTCTTTTCCACTGACGAGTTTGATGTCGGTTGTTCCAAGAGTACGCGTCACACTATCTGGGTGACCGAGGTCATAATGTTCAGCGAGAGGTCACGGCGACTGGCCCCTTCAGGGGTGGAAGATATTCGGCAGCATTTGTTGAAGGGAGCTGGGGTCATCATTGATTACTGAAGCCCCAGTGTGTCCCCGAATGTAGTAGCCTGGAAGAAGAACGGGATGCGTGTGGACTATTGGACTCTGAACAAGCGTAGTGTTCCTGATGTGGTCCCAAGGTTTTAAGACACTCTGGCCTGTCTGAGTGGTGCAATGTGGTTCAGTGTGCTGGACTTGAGGAGTGGATATTACCAGATTCCGATGAATGAGGCTGACAAAGAGAAGACAGCATTTATCTGTCCCCTGGGATTCTTCCAGTTTGAAAGGATGCCTCAGGGCATATTGGGAGCCCCTGCAACCTTCCAGCGGGTCATGAAGAAGATGGTGGGGGATATGAATTTGCTTGAGATATTGGTGTATCTTGATGAACTTATAGCATTTGGGTCCACCCTGGAAGAACATGAAGCAAGGCTACTGAAGGTGCTGGGCCGCCTGAAAGCTGAAGGATTAAAACTTTCCCTAGACAAGTGCCAGTTCTGCAAGACATCTGTTAGCTATGTTGAGCACATAGTCCTACAGATTGGGGCAGCTACAGATCCAGCTAAGAGAGAGGTGGTTACCAAGGCCCCAGACTGTAAGCACTCTGTGCTCGTTCCTCAGGCTCTGTGGTACTATCAGAGGTTCGTGTAGGGCTAAGTGAAAGCGAGTCACCTGTTGAATCAGCTTCTGTATGGTTACCCTCCCTTGGAGAAGAAACAGAGGGGGGAAGATGGAGAGGAGGGTAGAGGGTATCTTAGCCACTCGGAGCCCTTTGGACTGAGGTGGTATGTGAAGTGTGAAGAGACCTTTAAGTTGTTAAAGGAGCTGCTGACCCAGGCGCCCATCCTGGCTTTTGTGGACCCCCACTTGCCGTATGAACCGTGAGGGCTAAGGGGGCATCCTGTATCAGGGTCAGGGAACCGGGTTGCAATCCATTGTATTTGTCAGCTAGAGTTAGTCGCCCTCTGATAAAAACTATCCTATGCACAAGTTGGAGTTTCTAGCGTTGAAATGGGCTGTGGTAGATAAGTTGCATGAATACCTCTATGGTGCCAAGTTTGAGGTGAGAACGGACAATAATCCCCTAACTTATATCCTGATATCAGCGAAAGTGGATGCCACAGGCCACCAGTAGTTGGTGGCGTTGCCTGCCTATGATTTTAGCTGAAGTACTGGCTGGGCAGGAACACTGTTGCTCGTTCTTCGTCCCAACATGCGCATGAGGGACTGGACAGGAATGAAGAGTGGCAGTGCATTCCTGCCCCTGGGGTGAAGGCCATGTGTCAGTTTGCCATCACAGTGGAGAGAGAAGGAAAGCAGGGGCAGAATCGAGCAGTAGATCAATTGGAAGCTTCAGATGACGCCATTCCACAAGTTTACTGTAACCTGACTGCTCTGAAGACAACTCAGTTGCTGGAAATGAGTTCTGGGGAAGTGGCAGCTGCTCAGCGAGATGACCCGGGCAACAGTACCATTTGGTCAGTGGTCAAAAAGATGGACATGACTCAGGCAGAGAAGACAAAACACGCCACAGTGCCTCCATTACTGAGAGAATGGCCCTGGTTAGAGTGGTCAAATCAGATCCTATACCAGGTCAGGTCACCTCCGGACCAACTGCAAGGTTCCCAGCTGTTTCTGCTGGAGAAGTGTTGGAGGATTGTGTTGAAGTCACTTCATGATGATTCCAGACTTTTTGGGGGTTGAAGAATCCCATGGGTTGCTCAGAGACAGGTTTTATTGGCCTTGAATGAAGCCAGAGGTTGATGAAGTCGTGCATTTGATGCATATGGTGGAATACTCTGCCTATGCAGGCTGCTCCCTTGCTCCACTTGCAGAGTGCAGGGCCCTTGGACCTGGTGTGTATGGATTTCCTGTCAATAGAAGCCAATGCCAGCAACACTGCGAATGTCTTAGTCATCATGGACCACTACACCAGACATGCGCAGGCTTTTCCTACCAAAGACCAGAGGGCATCCACGGTGGCCAAAGTATTATGGAAGAAGTATTTCATTCATTATTGTCTCCCCAGACACATACATAGTGATCAGGGACGGGATTTTGCGAGCAGCCTCATACATGAGTTACTGGGCATGCTTGGAGTTGAGAAGTCAAGGACCACATCCGATCATCCTCAGGGTGATTCTTACCCGAGAGGTTTAATCAGACCTTGCTAGACATGCTCAGGACCTTGGAGATCAGCAAGAGCAGGTGGAGTCAACATATTGGACATCTGGTCCACAGTTACAACTGCACCCGAAATGAAGCTACTGGGTACTCGCCATACTATTTGTTGTTTAGCTGGGGTTGTGACTGCCAAGCAGAATCAAGGGAATAAGAGGAGGTATGATCAAAAGGTGAGGTTCTCCCAACTGCTGCTGGGAGACCGAGTCCTCATAAGGAATTTGGGGCTACCTGGCTGACCGTTGGACGGCTAAGGCCTATGTGGTGGAGAGTCAGCTGCCAAACCTACCAGTTTTCTGGGTGAACCCAGAGGATGGGAATGGGCCAGTCAAGATTCTCCATCGGAACCACCTTCTACTTCTGGGACAAGAGGTGCAGGTTGACCCAGAGCCTGACCTGGACCCTGCACCTAGTAAGAGGACTCTGCGGGGACACGGGGCAACTACAAGACCAACAGCAGGAGGGGTTAGGCTGGCCCCTGCCCCGAGAAGGATACTGATTCAGAGGATGCAGACATGGAGTGTTGGTATATGCTGGCTTTTGCTAACTCCTCATTGATTGAGGAAGAGACTCCCAACTCTGTTCATGCTGAGTCAGGTGAAATCGAGGGGCTATCTGTGGACAGTGTGGGTTGCAGCGTGACCCTGCAAGGGATGAAGCAGGGCTTAGCCAAGGGAAGGGGGAGGGACGTGTTCAGATTTGCAGGTGGGTATGAGTGATAGGCCAGGAGAAACCTCGCCAGATAGACCAGAAGTTTCCCCAGTAGTGTCAGAACATGAAGAGGTAGATGAGGGGGTACGAGGTCTTAAAGAATCATTGGTCCACCAGATAGACTTGCCTATGTAGCACCGGGGGAACAGAGTGTGGCCCATACCTCTTTGGGGATCTATGTCACTGCTTTTTACTCTTAGGTTGGACTTTGTGCTTTGCAGGAAGATTTGGCGAATTATCTCAATGTCATGAGAACATGACTAAATTTGGTGGAGGGAGAGTGTAACACTTTGTAAGGTTTCACTGCTAATGTAATGGTTTCTCTATAGCAGGCTAGAGATAATGATAGAGACAGATAGAGACTAAGGCTAGAGAGGCTTTGGAATGTGTGACATCCAGTGAGAGGCATATTGTTTCTTTCTTGTGTGTCTGAGAGAAGGGATTCATGTGCTTTTGGTATGGGAGAAAATGGAGAGAGAAGATTGCAGAATGGGGAAATTGTAGAGTGCAGGACTGAGTGGACTTGGAATGGGGTCGGGGTCAGGAGTCGACGATGGCCAGGGGAAAACGATATAGAACAAATGGAATTGAAAACAATGAGCTCCAACGTGTGCATTAGACTGTTTCATTAAAATGGGCCTTTTTTCCTTTTTATTTTCTTTACTAGCCTTATAGTCAAATAAAGAATTATAAAGCTCAATGATTTAATTGCATATTTTGTACTGTTTTTTTTATTTTGTGGCACCGATTTGTAACAGGGGAACATATCACACAGCACCCACTCAAACCAGATTTCTCAAGTTTTGGCCGGGCCAGAGGCTGTCAAACTCCTAGATTAATGAAGCTGACCAAACCAGCCAAGGGTTATACTTGTTCTTGACAGGCATTTTCTTATTTGGGGATTGAGACCTGATGTACCATTCAAGCTGAGAGCTAAGTATTTGGAGAGAGCTATGTGCTAGTCATCTAGGGGTGATCTAAATGAAGGTGTTGGTTTGAAGCTTTGCCTGAGGTCCTGGGATAGGTAAGCAGACGGAGCAGATTCCTATGCCCTGTTCAGGATGGCAACATGTTCAGAAGGTGCCTGGAGCAATACCACTTCATCTCTGCAAATGGCCTTCGTTGCCCTGGCAAAGGATTGATGTGGATTTTTCCAGACCATTCATGGGCACATATTTCTTGGTTGTAATGGATGTAGCTACAAGGTGGCTGGAAGTGGCCCCAGTAGCCTCCACTACAGTCTCTCACACTGTTGATGTGTTAAGAAGCCTCTTCTCAAGGACTGGTGTTCCAGTGCACTTCGTCTGTGATAAAGAACCACAGTTTCAGTCATTCCTGAAAATTAATGGAACAAGACATATTACATCTGCACCATACCATCCAGGTACAAATGGATTGATAGAAAGGATTGTCCAGAGACTAGAGAAAGCACTGTGAGCAATGTCAGCAGAACACATTGCACTGACACTGACAATGAATCAGAAACTCGCCGACGTCCACCTTGCGTATTGCAAAGCAGCACATTCCACAACCAACAACTCTCCGGCTGTGCTGTTCCTGGGTCATCCCTTACACTCATACTTGGATCTCCTCAAACTCAATCTCAGGAGTGTGCAGGACAGGCAGCTGAGACATATTGAGGGCTCCTCAAACAAGGAGGTTTGTTGTTTCACTCATGGACAAGAAATCCTGGTGAGGGACTACAGAGGTGAACAAAAGTGGGTACTTGGAAAGATTAAGGACAACCCTTAGAAGCAGAGAGACCCCTCTTGTCAGGAAAGATGTTATCCCATAAGAGTAAGAAATCTTCAGGCCTGAATCAGATGATCTAATATGCTGTGGACATCCATCTAGTAGTTGTACTTTATAGTTTTGTACAGTGTGCAAGATGCAATCTAGATTGAGCTGGAGTTTGTAGCTAAGCTAGGAGGAGTGTTGTTTATTTAGTATTTCAGAAATATTTGAATAATATTATAAATACATTGCTTGATTAAGCTTTCTTTATTGTTTAAGTAAATCATTATAAGTTATAAGTATGTGAATGGCATGCGTTATTATGCCACTGCATCATAAGTATGGGCCTCACTAAAAGCAAAGTCATCTAAAAACACATCATTATCCCCAACTCTGTGTTTTTCTTTTAATTTGTTTTATGTTTTGAAGTTACCAAACATAACACTATACTGCTTCTCTGATGACTTAGAGAATTAGGTGGAAAAGCCAGTTACACAGAGAGAGAGAGAACTGGAGTACTAGGTGACCCTAACAAGGAATGCAGAATGGAATAAAAACCTGAAATTTTGTTTCACCTCAACTGATTTTAATGATGTCATCTTAGTAACATCTCAGCAAAAATATTGGTTAGTTAGGATTTGAGCAATTAGTTAGAACCAACATGCATTTTATAGGAAATGATGTAAATCCAGTCTATTCTTCAAATAGAGGAAAAGCAATTGAACTCTATATTCATGGAATTTAGAAGAATAAGGAGTGACCTTATTCAAACATATGAAATTCCAGAGGGACTTGCTAGGGTAGATGATGTGAAGCTTTCATGACTTGGAGTATCACACACACAATCACAACCTAACAAAATCTAGGTTCCAATTATGTAAAACAGAGCTGCATAAAAATTTATCCTCTCAGAATTTCTGGAATTTTCTACTCCTTGCATTTCTTTTTGTGTTGTGATCCTGGTTTGGTGTGAGACCTTCAACACAATACAAAGATTTTTCTGATGATTGACACCTCCCACTGCATTTCAACATTGTAGTCCATGTGCATGTTGTGAGTTGGGGAAGCGCACTGAGTAATTTTCTAACGATCTTTAATTTTAATTTCATATTCATTATGCAGTACACAAAAAAGAATGGGTACCATGCAGCTGAATTTCTAGTTTGCCAAAATTCATTTTAACTTTTGCATTGATTCCTGATAAATTAGCATTAAAATCTGTTTTATCCCAATTTTCAGCAGGAAGTGGCTTGTACAGTTGTTTGGTTTAAAGCTGGTCTGCTTTGAATTGAGCGAGCTGTTATCATGCGCTGCATCTCCACAGACAGTTTGTTCCTTTTCTAAAAGCAAATGGACTATTAAGCTGTGTTATACATGTCTCAGAAATAAATGATTAGAGTGGACTCAGTGAGAAGTTTGCTCAAAGAATTCCAAATTTTAATGTCTCCTGAACATTGCGACAGCTATTTGTGCATTAGTTCCTGCTTGACTTGGTGAATCCTTGTGTCTCAAAAATCCTCTTACTCAATATTTACTACAAAGTCTTTTGGCTGTTTGTGAGGTGCTGAGTTAATATCCCCTGAATTAGTATAGCTATACTAAGCTTGATTCAGACCTAAACATGTCACTGGGAAGAAAATATCTTAAGAGCAACTTTTAAGGTCACAAACCTTGAAGAGTTTGCTATTCCCCAATAAACACCATTAGTCAGTTTAGTCCCAAACAGAGCCAGTGTGATTTTCAACAGATATGACCTACAGCCTTTGTCACCATCACAGAAGGTAAAGCCAATCATATTAATCACATTATACAGTTACTATAAGAAATATGCAATATTATATATAGGGTTCAGAATTTCTAAAGTTTTCTTCAACAAAAGACTGTTATGGCCTCATTAACATAAAAAATAATTCTGATGTTTAATGGTGTCAAAGTATCTGTGTGCTCATTCCTTCAATATCTGCAGTATTTACAATATAAAATGACTTTCACATTTGCTAAGTATAAAGATCTTTGCCTTGTAGTTATTAAAATATTTGTTCTGGTTGCACAGAAAAAAGAAACACTGGATAAACCTCATAAAAAGTAAATGAGAGATAATAACCACAGGAACATCTGATTTAACTGGTAGGGATTTGGAGACATAATTAATTTTTTTAGACTGTAGAACTGGTACTAATCATAAAATAATATGAAACCATTTTCTTCATTTTATTTTTTGCAAATAAAAAACTGAAAATATTCTTTGAGGTACTGGAAATGGTGACTGTACACTGAAGGTATGGTCTGGTAGATTCATAGAACAACATCTACTCTTGTCTTCTGGAAGCAGGATGATATAGTTGTTTTTACATTTCTAGTAATTTCTAACATAGAAGCTCAAGACAGCTGAACTAGAAGATGTTTCAGAATCTCTCTCAGGGAATGTTCACTTCTTCAGCTCAGTAAGAAATACCGAGTAAGAATTAAGAAATACTCTAAGAGTATTGCCTCTCTCCTTTTGTAAGAAAATACATTAGAGCAGGATTATGACTTACTACCATCCTGGGTCCAATATTGAAAATGGCACAAGGCTTCCAATTTTGATTGGAAAAGCAGATTTGAATGTTGAAAGCAGTATTGGGGATTGCAAAGCCTTGTGCATTTATTATGGATTACTGGGAGGATTGCTCTTAATGAGCAATTGAGAAATATTTCTTTGCAAACTCTCAGAAGTTTAAACAGAGTACTTTTGACTTTTCTTTCATTCATAGTGCATAAAATGGGGTAAGACAGCCCAAGGTACTTCTCAGAACTAAACTTATCATTGAACCACAAGAGAAGTGATTAGGACAAGTGACAAGAAGCTTGGACTAAGAACTTGGTGTTGTGTGGTGAAAGAGACAGAGTAGTTCAGGAAGGACAATGGCTTAGAAATTTGAAGACCTAAGCCTGCTGACAAAGTTACTGAAAATGAAAAACTACCACCAGCAAAAAGGAGGAAATTTAAGGAAAAAAAATGCAAGCCACAGAAGAGTTTGATAATAAGGATTAGAATTTTAAAATCAAAGGTTTGTTTCCAAGAAATCAATATTTATCATTTAGTTTAAGACTGGAGCTGAGGTAGAAGGGAAAAAAAGGATATCTTCAGAGTCATTGGTTATGGCATGCTTCACAATTCATTATCTAGGACATTAATAGGGTTCCAATGTGCTAAATAATTTTGCAGAAGTGATGTCAAAAGAAGCCATGCATACAATCTGATGTCCTTGAAGATGCCCTCACCTTACATGCACACTTCTTATCTATAAAGGATCTGAGGTACACAGGCAACACAAATGGTGAGATTTTTGAGAATATTTTATCGCATAATGAATGTTTAAGAATATTTTATTATATAATGAATGTATAAAAATCATTGCATCCTAGTGGAACTTATAGACTGTTATCTATAGCATATCTGAGTGGAAAACAGTTGAAGTTAATATGTGTTACAAAGGTATACCTAACTGAGTCTGAGTTTAGATAGGAGTTTGCTTCCTTAAAAGGACATTAAATATGCAATTCACGTCTATCACAATCAAATAGCTTCATAGTAATTTTTATCAAATTTTACAGCTTGTATCTTATCTCCATAGTCTCAGAATAGGAACTTGAGACTTTACTTGCTGAGTTTTCAATGCAGAGCCCTGTTTATTTGTCCAGTAAATCGACCTGTTAGATATCTGAAATAAACAACAGAAGGTGCTAAAACACAAAACACTCTGTTTCCAATTCCGTAGGTGCTGACTAACCTGCTGAACATTTCCAACATGTCTTTTTATTAGAGGTTCAGTGCAAGGAATTTGAATTAAACATCACTAAAGGTATAACGTATAAGGAATAAGGTAGAATGCACACATTCTAATATAATGGTTTTAAGTCCAGGAAGTCTAAATCAGATTTTACCAATTTAAGAGGTGATCGGTATAGAGAAAATAAAGTGGAAATAAGTAAATCCACATTATTTTCTCAATTGCATTTCTATTCAATATAATCCTCCATTGATTGAATGTATTTTGCTGCCAACATTATAATTTGGTAGTTTCCACGTTACTTTGCTGATCATTCCGTATATATTTGTATCTTTTTATCAACTAATGGATTGAAGGATAAATTCTTCATTTCACACTATTAGAATAACAATGGATTATGAAAGCTGGGCTTGAACCCCTCCATGCTAAAGCATAGTAGCAGAATTAATATGTAATTACTTGTCAGTTTGTGTCAGAGTTATGTATTTTCCCTACACTGAAATATCCATCACTGTTGAGCTTATCAGTCTGTGTTGCATGTTTGCATGGAGACATTTCAATTAGCAGCTTTATCACTAAAGTAGCTCAATGAGTTACTTGATTCAGATGAAGCAATGTTACATTCTGGCATTGCCTTAAACAAGATTCAACTGAATAGGCTGACAGCTCACCCATTTAATAAACTATATTTCTTCCATACAAAATGCTGGATCTTGAGGAACACAGCATTTCCGGCAGTATCAATGGAAATGAATAAACAGTCGACCTTTTGGCTGAGACCTTTTACAGGACTTCATAACTTCAGTATTTTGTATGTGTTGCTTTAGATTTCCAGCCTCTGCAGATTTTCTCACGTTCATATTTGTTTCATATCTATTGTAATAGAATTGAGAATGTCTTTCAATTTTGTGTTTTTCACTCAATTTTCAGATTCAGATTTAGATTCAGTTTATTGTCATTTAGAAACCACAAATGCAATGCAGTTAAAAAATGAGACAACGTTCTCCGGAATTATATCACAAAAAAGCACACGACAAAACAGACCACACAAGAAAAAACACATAACGTTTGGTAATCCCCAATCCAGAGTCCGGGGGGGCTGCTGCATACCAATATCACACTACCATCTTAGCACGTTCCCCGGAAAGGAACTCCAAACCCATCAGACAAAACAAGACTACCCAGACACACCAAGTCAAGAGACCAGCACTACCACCCAACAAACCAAAAACCTACACAAAACCACACAGTTATAGTTAATATTTAGTTGCAACAGTGCAGACAATACCATAATTGATAAAAGACTGACAAAAATCACAAAATTATAACATTTAGTTACAACAGTGCCATTGGCACAATTTGTTATCTTTTTACACATGGGGGTTGGTTTGCTTTTTTTCTTTGAATGGGTTCCGTGGTTTTCTTTGTTTTGTGGCTGTCTGTGGGGAAAACAAATCTCAGGATTGTATTTTGCATACATACTTTGGTATAAATGTAATTTGAGTCTTTCAATCTTGATGAAAAATGGCTGCAGAAAAGCAGCAATGCTTGTGGTTATGTGCATATGGATATGTTTATGCAGTTTTATATTTTAATGTTTTAGTTTGTTTGAGAGATGTTTATTTTCAACAAGTATCACTTATGCCTAATCCCCCTTTAAAACTGAACTGCCACAACCTATGTTGGGAAGCTTTTAGACTTACGGTTGGATGAATAATGGTTCCTGCCTGTTCAAACACTCAATGCAATTCCTAACACCGCAAAACATTTCACAACATAAGATAAACATAATGGTCTTTATACAGATGGATGGAATTAACAAATTAGTCATTCATTATGCAAGGAGCAATCAACTACTTATACTGCTGATTTCAATTGAGAAGTTATGTTGCTTTGTTTTGTAAATTAGTGCAACTGAATGTCCCCAAAACCAAATTTAAAAAGAAGTATAATCTCAAACACTTGCAAAATACAAAACAATGACAACATAGAGGAGCAAGGGCAGCACATTCATTGACATGTCTTCAACCTGATTTGGAAGTATGGTGCTGTTGCTTCATCATCATTTGGTTCAAGTTCTGGAACTCCCTACCCAATTGCATTAGAGTCATCGAGTTTCATAGCAGAGAAACAGGCTATTCAGCTCTTTTTCTCTATGCTGATCATGATGTCTAACTATGATAATCACATTTATCTGCATTAGGCTGATGTCCTACTACTACCTTTTCTGCCAAAGTATCTGTTCAAATGCTTTTTATATACTGCAATCGTATCTGCCTCAAACACACTCTTTGGCAGCCATTCCATTATAACCAACACATCTGTGTGAGAAACATCTCCCTCCAGTCCCCTTTAAATTTCTCCCCTCTCATCTTCCTGCTGCTGTCTGTAAGGTGTCTGTATATTTCTCCCAATGACTGGGTGGGTTTTCCTCCGGTTTCTCCAGTTTCCTCCCACAGTCCAAAGATGTACCAGTTGATTGGCTAATTAGTCCTACTGTAAGGCTAGGGTTAAATCAGGGGATTTCTGGGGGGGGGGGCATAGCTCATAGGGCCAGAAAGGCCTATTCTGTGTTGTATCTCAATTAATAAATTACAGCTATGATTTCTAGTTTTAGATTTGCCCACATAAAAAAATGAGTCTGACAATCTATCATAAATATGCCCCTCAGAAGTTTAAGAAACTCAATAATATCACTTCTCAGCCTCTCAATTCCCAGTGAGAATAAACCCAGCCTGTACAATCTCTCTTTATATGAAAAAGACCCAATTCCAGGCAACATGATGATGAACACAAGAAATTCTACAGATGTTGGAAATCATGAGTCACCCACACAAAATGCTAGTAAGGTAGCATCAATGGAGGGGAGTAATCGGTTAACATTTTGGCCTGATACCCTTCATCAGGACCGGAAAGGAAAAGGGCAGAAGCTGGATTAAGAGGATGGGTGAAGGACTGCATGCTTGCAGGTCATAGGTAAGACTAGATGAGGGGGAAAGAAGGTTGATGGACAAGGGGCAGTTGAAGTAAAAAGCTGTATGGTGATAAGTGGGAGTGGTACAGGGCAGAAGAAGGAGGAATCTGATAGGAGAGGACAGCGGCCCATGGGAAAAAGAAAGGAGGAGGGTATGCAAAGGGAGGTAATGTGCAGGGATGGAGAAGAGAAGGGGTAAACATAAATAGAATGGAGAATGGAAAAATTGAGTGGTGGGGAAAGATGGTAGTAATTAACAGAAGTTGGAGAAATTGATGTTGGAGGTTATCCAGATGGAATATGATGTGCAAATCCTCCATCCCTCCTCTAGCCTCATCATGACAGTAAAAGAGGTCAAGACAGATATGTCAGAATGAGAACTGGAAGTTGAATTGAAAGGAGATCTTGCATTTTGTGGCAGAAGGAGTTCAATGGAGAAGTGCTTACTGCACCCATGCTGAGCTTGACAATTTATTCAAATTCCACCTGTCTCTCAAAATTACTTAATCCATCTCTGACAGTCCTCTCCCATTTCTCAACCTCTCTGACTCCATTCCTGGAACTGATTATGGACTTAAGGAAAGAGAAATCAAGAGAACAGACATTTGTTCTCATCTGGAGGGGCAACAGTGGGAAGAGCGAGCAACTTCAAGTTCTTGTGTGCCAAAATCTCAAAGGATCTACCCTGAGCACAGAAAATTGATGCAATTATGAACAAGGCATGCCAGTGGCTATACTTCATTAGGAGTTTGAGGAAATTTGGTATATAACTTAAGACTCTAGCAAACTTTTACAGGTGCATCGTGGAGAGCATTATGAATGGTGTGGAAGTGCGGCATCCATCAGGAAAGACCTTCATCACCCAGGCATGCCCTCGTCTCATTATTACTGTCTGGGGAGAGATACAGGACACAAGGAATAGGAGCAGGAGTAGGTCATCCGGCCCATCGAGCATGCCCCACCATTCAATAAGATCATGGCTGATCTGTCTGTAAGCTTAGCTCCATCTACCTGCCTTTCCCCATAACCCTTAATTCCCCTACCATTTAAAAATCTATCCAACTGTATCTTAAATGTATTTAGTGAAGAAGCCTCAACTGCTTCCTTGGGCAGAAAATTCCACAGATTCATCACTCTCTGGGAAAAACAGTTTCTCCTCATCTCCATCCTAAATCTTCTCCCCCTGAATCTTGAAGCAATGTCCCCTAGCTCTAGTCTCACCTAGCAATGGAAGCAACTTTTCTACTATCTTATCTAACCCTTTCAAAATTTTGTATGTTTCTATAAGATCCCCTCTCATTCTTCTGAATTCCAGAGAGTATAGTCCCAGGTGACTCAATCTCTTGTCATAGGTTAACCCTTTCATTTCTGGAATCAACCTGGTGAACCTCCTCTGCACTGCCTCCAAAGCCAGTATATCCTTCCTCAAGTATGGAGACCAGAACTGCACACAGTACTCCAGGTGCCGTCTCACCAGTACACTGTATAGTTGAAACACGACCTCACTGCTCTTGAATTCAATCCCTCTAGCAATGAAGGCCAACACTCCGTTTGCCTTCTTAATAACCTGTTGTACCTGCAAGCCACCATTTTGCTATTCATGAACAAGCACTCCCAAGTCCCTCTGCACAATAGCATGCTGCAATCTTTCACCATTTAAATAATAATCTGCTCTTCTATTATACCTTTCAAAGTGGATGATCTTGCATTTACCAATGTTGTGTTGCCAGACCTTGCCAGACCTTGGCCCAGTCACTTAATCTATCTATATCCCTCTGCAGACTGTCCACATTCTCTGTACAATTTGCTTTTCCACTCAGTTTCGTGTCATCAGCAAATTTTGCTATGCTACACGCAGTCCCCTCTTCCAAATCATCAATGTAAATGGTAAACAGCTGTGGGCCAAGCACCAAAGCCTGCCACACCCCACTCACCACTGACTACCTACCAGAGAAACACCCATTTATATCAACTGTCTGCCTTCTCTTGGTTAACCAATTCACAATCCATGCCAATACACTTCCTCCGACTCCATGCATCTGTACCTTACTCATAAGTTTCTTGTGCAGCACCTTAGCAAGCACCTTCTGGAAATCGTGGAGATGTACACTCGACACTTTAGGAATGGCTTCTTGCCTTCTGACATCAGATCTCTGAAAGCTCCATGAACACTACTTCACTATTTTACCCTCTTTTTGCACTACTTATCTATTTTTTATATGTTCTTATGGTAATTTTTAGCATTTTTTGATATACTGTACTGTACTACTGCAAAACAAAACATTCCACAATAAATGTCAGTAATAATAAGCTTGATTCTAGTTTTGATTTTCACTACACCTCTTGCCACCCACCCTGTCACTTGTAAAAACTACCCCCTTTTCCCAGTTCCACCGGGCCCACTACTTTTGTTCTCAAGATGTGTTTGTCCATTTGAGATCATCTGATATATATTTTTTTTCCTTTTTTAAAGAATGTGGTTTCACTTCCATCACCACTGATTCTCTACTCACTCCACCCCACTGCCATCATAACAAGGGCATTCTTGCTTTTATATTCAGGTCCTCTGGAAATGAATGCTAACATTGTATTTGTCCTCCTAACCATAGATTCAACCTGCAAGTTAACCTTTAGAGAATCCTACATGAGGGCTGCCACATCCCTCCACACCTCGGTTTTCAGAATTTGCCCTCCATTTAGAAAATAGTGTAAGCCTTTATTTCTGCTACCTAAGTGTATGACCATGCTCCTCCCTACAATATATTCTTCATCCTCTTTCCTAATCTGTCTAAGTCCTTTTGCAGACTCCCTGCTTCCTCAATACTACCTGCCCCCCACGTATTTTGTATCATGAACATGCTTAGCAGAAAGCCATCAAATCAGTCATCCAAAGCACTGACATATAACATGTAAAGACACAGTCCCAACACCAAAACCTGCAGAATACCACTAGTCACCGGCAGTCATCAAGAGAAGGCCCGCTTTATTCCTACCTTTTGCCTTCTGACAGCCAGCCGATCTTCTATCCATGCTAGTATCTTTTCCTGAAGAGCCATGATGAAACTGAACTCAGTTTGGAGAAGCAACACTTGATACTCCATCTGGGTAGCCTCCAACTTGATGGCATGAACATCGATTTCTCTAACTTCCTGCGGTTACTATCCCCTTCTCCTTTCCCTCTTTTTCCATTCCCCATTCTTGTTGCCCTCTCAACCCCATATTTTCTCCTCACCTGCCCATCATCACCATCTGTCTCCCCTTCTCCTTCCCTTTCTTCTATGGTCCACTGCCCTCTCCTATCAGATTCCTTCTTTAGCCCTTTACCTCTTCCATGAATCACCTCCCAGATATTCACTTCACCCTTCTTCCTTCCCTATCCACTCAGCTTTCTCCTCACTTTAACTCACTTGTCACTGGCCAGCTTGTACTCCTCCTCCCTATGCCTTCTTTTTTGATTTGTCTTTCCTTTCAAGTCTCGATGAAGGATCTCAGCCTGAAACATTGAACAGTTTATTCACTTTCACTGATCCTGCCTGACCTTCTGTGATCCCCCAGCACTTTAAGTGTATTGCTCAACATGCAGCTGAATCACTTTTGCACTCTTTCTAATGCTACCATGTCCTTCTATAGTCTGGTGGGCAGAACTGCACTTAACACTCCAAGTGCAGTCCGACAAGTCCAATTCGAAAATCATATTATAGAACTGCAATATGGACATTGTAGAAATTATAGGAGTACTTCCACCATTGGGACTGCATTTGGTCTAGAATTCTTCTCATTCTCTTATCTTTATGTTAAAAATTAGTTTCTTCTTTACCAGTCCTTAAGTAGAGAATGTGGTCAATATGGGATGTACAAGGCTCATCCGCGGATGGTGCAGAATGTTCTTGATGGGTGGAAGATGTTGGATAATTTTGGAGGTCATATCCATCTTTCACATGACATTGTGGCACAGTAGATAGTACTGCTGCTGCACAACTCCAATGACCCTGGTCATATCTGAGCCTGGCACTGTTGGAGTAAAGATTTCACATTCTTCTGGTGAACTTCTGGATTTCCTTAGGTAGTCCGGTATCTTCCCACATCAGGTTTGCTGATTAGAGGGTTAAATGGCTACTGTTAATTATCCTGAGTGTATGATGCAGGATAATTGTGTTGGAATAAAGCATAGTATCAGAGATAATGGATTGCAATGAAAGAAGTGAGTGAGTAGGACTGATGGGATTTTGAAGAGAACTGGAGAACTCAGTGGACTAAATGGGCTCTTTGTCTGCCTTATGCAATGCGAGAAATTTGCATTATGAAAAGTCTGCTGTACCTCTGCATGCTCCCAGTGCAGGTCATCGGGTGAGAATATTCCAATTGGCCCAAGTGCGGGGGAGGGGGGGAGAGAGAGAGAGATGGCAAATTGTTCATTGATATTAATGCAAACTTTGAAGAATTTTAAAGGAAAGGAAAACAATAAATAGGATCATTAAATAAAGCCCTCAAACTAAAAGTAAAATGCTAACACTGCAGCTGAAAACAATATGGAAATACTAAATTAATACCACTCCTTTCCAGCCTCAGTGAAAATGGTAGTGTTCTTTCACAGACAAGGACAGAGGTAAGTAGGCAGCATAACATTTCTCTGCTTTGCTCAAGTCTTGACAAGACTACAGTGAAAAGAAGGGAATTAAGCACTGCCATAATGGAACAGTAGGAACATGGAACATGCATATTTGTGGGCGCAATCACCAAACCTATTGAGTAGCCTAACTTTGTAAACCCTCAACAGAGTCTGTGATTGTGGCATGTTGTGGTTCTTCCTGTCACTTTGAATCTTTTTGATTAACCATTTTGAGCAATTATAGACAGGGGCTCCAATGAGTTTGACGTTAATAATCCCGTTCAATGACAGAACTCATGAACCTCACCACCACCTTCTGGACGCAAGTTGGAGATGTACAGCAAATGCTGGCTTTGTTATTCTGATTCTCAGGGACTGTCCTGAGGGATTGTCTCTACGTATGAACATACCCCCTCATACTTTGCCCTTCACTTGTAATTTGAGGTACTAGTGAAGAGTTTTATGTAGAGAGTTTGTGTGCTGTGTAAATTGCTTCTTTAGTTTATATAGCTTGTGAACAATAAGTCTCCTGTGGAACTGAGGGGGTAAAATGTATGAATTAGATTCAGCTTTATGAGTTGCAAAATTCACTGTTTTATGACAGCAGACATAATGAATTATCATAATGTATAATATATATAAGTAAAGAACACAAAAACAAAATAATCATAATCATGAAATTTGTTGTTTTGTGGCAGCAGTTCAATACAGGCATAACAAATTACTATAAGATGCAATAATAAATAGGTAAATAAATAATGCAAAAGAGGAATTGTGAGGGAGTATTTGTGGGTTCATGGACTATTGAGAAATCCGATGGCAGAAGGGAAGAAACTGTTCCTAAAGCTTTGAGTGTGGGTCCTCAGGCTCCTGTATTTCTTCCCTGATGAAGTGAAAAGATGGCACATCCCAAAGGGTGAAGGTCCTAAATGATGGATGCCACCTTCTTGAGCCATTGTCTTTTGAAAATGTCCTCAGTGAAGAGTTTCCAACCTGGGACCCCTCGTTTAATGGCAGAGGTCAATAGCATAAAAAAGCTGGGAGCCCCTGTCCTAAACATAGAAGAGGCTTGTGCCCATAATGAAACTGGCTGATTCCACCATTGAAAAAATATTATTAAAATGGCAATTGTTCTAATTTCTCAGAAATTGAAAAAGTCAGGAGAACAAGTATGTTGTCCATTCTGGGCAACATTCCTGTTTCAAGTTGTGAATTCAATCTTCAGAACTTTACATAGTGATATATCACTGGGGAATCCACATACGTTAGAGATAGGAAAAATACATTTCATATGTCATGCAGATAAAAGATGGTTTGAAGGAATGATGTAAAACTTGAGAACGTGGAACAGATTTTATAGTAGAGACATTTAAATCTGTTATGAGTTTGCTGCAGTCTGATTTAACTCTGGCAGAATATTTCTTGAGGGAATAAGACATTGCCAGTTTACTGGACCTGTGGGATTTTCTCCCTCAGAAGTTTACTTACCTGTATTTCACCAACAGTAATATGATCTGTTGTTAGCATAAATGGGAGCAGAATTAGGCTATTTGCCCATTGTGTTTGCTAGCTATACAATGTCTGTATTTTTGAAAAAGCTTGAAATGACATTGACAGCATTTCTGGGGTTCTGTGTCATCAATAAACTTCTGAAATTATTGTTGCTTTGCTCTATTAAATTACCTCTCTGAATTGGAACACATTGTCATTTTTTTTCCTTGGAAGATCTTTAAATTTGTTCAAAGTTTCACCAACTTCAAATAATTACTTTAATAAAATATTGTCACCTCCAATCCTACTTTGCTCAGGATATCACATTACTTTCTTTCATCAACAATTAATTATCTTAAGTTACCTTAAAGTAAATGAAATATAAAATTTCATTATATATAGCATAGAAGAAGGATACTTAGTCCACACTCTGCCCGTGTGGATCACTATCACTCCTCATGGCTCTTCATTCTTTTTTTTATTATTTGTTCATCTTCCTTCTCATTAATTACTTCGATGCAACTTAAATGCCTCTAGATTTTCAGTGGTGCGAGACCCAATCATTTGACAAAATGTCTTCAACCAGAAGCAGGAACTCTTCTTTCTCCACAGTTGTCATCTGACTGACTTCCAGTTGCATGTCAAATAAACCCCTTCCAGTTTGTGTATC
Organism: Hypanus sabinus; assembly: GCF_030144855.1. Classification (NCBI taxonomy): domain Eukaryota; kingdom Metazoa; phylum Chordata; class Chondrichthyes; order Myliobatiformes; family Dasyatidae; genus Hypanus; species Hypanus sabinus. The sequence goes on along the minus strand of NC_082710.1, from coordinate 126,225,345 downwards.
CTTGGCTTTCCCCACTGCTGTGGTGAGACCAGACACAGGCCAGGAGAAGAAAAATTGTATTTTGCCTACAGCCCAATTGAGCGAACACTGAATTCTGCACTTTCAGGTAACTCACACCCCTGTATTTGGTGCCTACTCCCAACAGTCCACGTGGAATTTCTTTCCCATCCCTTCACCTCTTCACCCTATTACTTGGACTTATTACCATCCTCCATCTAGCCCCGTCTGCCCATCACCCACATACCTATCCACTTGGGTTTCTTCTCCTTTGGCTCAACTCTCTTCAGCTCTCCCTCCTGTTTCAATTAACCCATCATTTTCTCTTGTCTGATTCAACCTATCACCTGTCTCCATCCTCCCTCATCTAGTTATAGCTATGTGATTTCACCTCTTCACGTCTTTTATCTATTTCTATCATCACCTACCAGTCTCTGGGTCAACACTCCTCCTCTCCATATTTCTTCCCTCGTGGCACCATCTGCCCATTAACTACCACTCTCCCCACCTTATTTGGTTTCAGCTATCATCTATTAGCCTCTTGCCTTATCGTTTCTACATAATACTTATCTACCCTCTACCCTCTTAGTCCTTTTGCAGATATCAACCCGAAACAACAAATATTACTCAGCTTCCACTGCTGCTGTTTGACTTGCTGAGATCTTCCAGCAGTTTGTACTTCACCAGCTGAAACATGTTCTTTCGTCTGTAATTCTGATTTCCAGCACCTGCAGTTTTTATTTGTACCCAAGTACTATATCTGATTTGAATTCTCTCTTTCTTTGTGTGATGCTTAATGGCTCTTGGAGGCTTGTAGTCCTGCTTTTCTCAATATCTGGAATTGTATATGTCTTGGTAAATAATGCTGAATGTGTCATAATGTATTGGTGCACATTCTATCCCGTCCCTGTTTGAGATGATTTTGACATATCATATAACATAACATTACAACTCAATAATATTTAACATTTAACCTTACAACTCAGACAATAGTGACTGAGTCGTATAATAACAATATCCTCTCACTTAGTGTTAATAAGATCAAGGAACTGATTGTAGATTTAAGAGAGGGAAACCAGAGGTCCATGAGCCAGTAATCATCGGAGGATCAAAGGTGGAGAGGGTTAGTAACTTTAAATTCCTAGGTGTTACTATCTCAGGGGACCTGTCCTGGACCCATCATATAAATATAATTGTGAAGAAAGCACAACAGTGCCTCTATTTCCTCAGGGGTCTGCAGAGATTTGGAATGTCATCAACAACGTTGATAAACATCTATGGATGTGTGGTGGAAAGTGTGCTGACTGGCCACAATACAGCCTGGTATGGGAGCACCAAATGTCTCTGAGCAGGAAATCCTACAAGAGGTAGTGGATTCGGCCCAGTAAATGGGTAAAACCCTCCCAACCATTAAGCTCATCTACATGAAACATTTCTGCAGAAAAGCAGCACCCATCATCAAAGATCCTTACCACCCAGGCCATGCTTTTTTTCTCACTGCTGCCATCAGATAGAAGGTACAAGTGCCTCAGGACTCACACCACCATGTTCAGGAACAGTTACTATCCTTCAACCTTTAGGCTCTTGTACAAGAGTGTACTGTAACCCCCGGGTCGCCACAGGCTCGCTCAGCTCATTTTCGTCTAGGGGGAGCAGCCTTCAGCCCTGCAAAACTGGGTAATCAGCTTGTGTGAATGCTGTGTGATGTCCCCGCCTTGCCAAATAACAGACAGTACACCATATGCGATTAAATGATTACAATTTATAAAGATTACTATAACTAAGTGATTAATAACGATACAGTATATATGAAGGAAAAGAAAATAAAGAAAAGGCGCCAAACTTATCAAGGTCCAAACCACTTCATGCACAACCGTTGGAGCTCAATTACCAAAGTCTTCTGGCCACCATTCGATCCCCTCCGAACTCCTCGACTCGCAGCTCAGAACCACCCGAAGTGGTCAACCAAGCACATCTATCCTCGTCTCCTCTCCTTGGGGTACCTCCTGGCTTTGGACCCCTGCTTGGAGTCAGTTCCTCGCCCAGTTTATAGTATCATGTCCTTTCTCTCTCACCCCCTCGCACCGATCTCCCCAAAAGCCCACCAACAATAGCTTACAGACTCAGAAGAAAGAACAACATTAATCCCAATTGGTTAACAAAGGAATACAATTCTCGTTATCAGTAAATTTTAACCCAAACAAGCTTTCAGCACTCTCTCACAACAAAGAAGCAGTCCTACTTTTAACAAAACAAAGAAGCCATTTTGATTAACATACACAGTAACAAAGAAAAAGAAACCCCCTTTACACTACACTCATCTAAGGAATCTTTTATCTTGTTATTTCATGTACATTATTTATTGTTATTCATTTATATCTGCATTTGTACAGTTTGTTTACAGTTTACAACTCCTGTTGTGGACACTTTATAGATTCTCTTTATAGTTACTGTTCTATAGATTTGAAAAAGTACGCCTGCAAAAAAAGAATCTCAGGGTTGTATGTGGTAACTATGATAAATTTTACTTTGAACTTTGAAATTTATTAAAGACAAGAGAATACAAGAGAAAACCAGGAGCAGAATTAGGCAAGTTATTCCTTAAGCCTGTTTTTCCATTCAACACGGTCATGGTTGGCCCAGTCTTGTCCTCAACACCACTTTCCTGCTTGTTCCCTCTGCCACTTGACATCCCTGCAATTTAAATGCCTGGCAATCTCTGGCTTGCATCCAGACAGTAACCCTCATCTCTTCACTTCTTTTGGAGAGGGAACTTCAAAGATTCTGAGAGAGAAAAAAATCCCCTTTATTTCTGCTTTAAATGAATGATCCATCATTCTGAAACGATGCCATCAGATTCGAGATAGACTGACCAGTGGGAACACATCTGCATACACCTTGTCAATCCCTGTCAAGATCTTGTACATTTTTTTCCAAGTACTGTTAAGTACAACCCAACAAGTTCAATTTTTCTTCACATGTTAACCCACTCATCACACAATACATCCAAATGAACCTTTACTCCACTGTCTCCAAGTACTTAATTCTTTTGAAACTGGAGACCAACGTGGAAGATATTGGTATGTCACCCCTGAAGTTGCAACAAAACACCCAAAATTTTATATACCATCCTCTTTGCAACATCAGCCAATATTTGATTAGTCTTACTGATAACTCGCTTTATGTGCAGGCCAAACTTTTGTCTTTAATATACTCATACCAAGACTTAATAGGCTGAGCTGCCTAATTCAGCATTTCATTTATTGGTCATGAACAATGTTTCTATTAGTCCTTTTCTGGTAAATGTTGCCTCAAAATTTTCCACTCATCCTTGTAAATTAATCCATTTTAGCTGTGTCTCCATACCATGTTTTTCCTAAAATTTGGTGAGAAGAAGCAAATAGTATGGTTGAACCAAACTTTGAGAAGTTCATCATAACTTCTCCGCTTTTCAATATGTTCCCTTCAGAAATAAACTCAGCTTGCTTCTCCAGGGCCTTTTTAAATGACACTATGACTTGTAATAATTTGCATATTAGTACACTGATCTCTGTGTTCCTCTATCTCATTAAAATTTTCATTTTCATTTTCAATAAGATATGTAATCTCAATATTGTTATTACAAAATGTAATGTTGAAATTAATTTCCCAATTATATATCCATTTTGCAGCTTTATTATTGTCATCTTATACCACTTTGCAATTCTTCCTGATTTTGACAGTTTTGCAACACGACCAACATTACCTAAAACAGCAACCCAAAATCTTGCCACAAATAGAAATAAATGTTGGTGTAGTTTGAAAAGTCAGATATGGTGAACTGGATTTTAAGCAAATAGAGTTAAAGCTCAAAAACTTAAAAACATTTCAACCTGCCAGTTTGATCTGCAGGGTGTTAGAGTGTACCTAAGCATTTTCAGGGGAAATGGTTTGTCTATTTCATTGGATTAAACAGATTATAAAGCAAATAATAGCAATTTTTTTTGTAATTTACCTGTGGTTCCATGCAGTTTCTAGTGACTGGGGATGTTGAAGAGATGAAAGGAAAACAATTCCAGTATTTTGTTCTCACTTCCTAGTTGTTGCCATACTGACAGGGGTCTTTGCAAATGTTCCAGCTGTGCACATGTGACTTGTGCAGAAAATGATGGTAAATTGATTTTGCAATTGGAAGCCAGTTGTATACCGTAAGGATCAGTGCTGGTAGCTGTTTGAGATATACATTGATGGTTCAAATATGAATACAAGAGACATCATAAGTTTGTAGATTATATGAGAAGTTGGCATTTTTGATAGGAGGAAGGACTTAGACTACAGGATAGTATTGATCACCTAATAAAATCAGTAGTGGGAAATTAAACCTGATAAGTAAAGGGTTATGCTCTTTAGAAAGGCAAATAAGGACAGAAAATACACAATTAATATACCCAGTGTCTCATAGCATACTATTATCGCCATTTCATTAACTTCTGTGCAGTACTGTCTGTTTTGCTATACAGTTTAAATTAATTATTATAGCTATGTCTCTCACTTTTCTTTAGCTAACCCTAACAAAACTGAACAATAACTATTATTTCCTCTGGACATTTATCTCCTTCCTGAGATAAATTTTACTTTTGCCATTTTACCTACACATTTATTATTTAGTTCTTTATTATTAATTGAGATACAGTGTAGAATAGGCCCTTCTGGCCCTTCAAGCCTTGCCATCCGGCAGTCCCTACACATAATCCAAGCTTAATCATGGGACAATTAAAAATGATCAACTAACCTACCTTTGGACTTTGGGAGGAAACCAGAGTACCCAGAGAAAACCCATGTAGTCACTGGGAGAGCATACAAAAAGCCTTTACAGGCAATGATGGGAATTGAACCTATTGTGCCACCCCAATTTATAATTGAGTTCTTGCAGATGGATGTCTTTGCCTACTGTATTTCCTGTTTGCCTGTTCCACTGGGACACTGGTCTCACTCTTGCTTAGGTTGATCCTGTCTTACATTTACAGCTCTTCCCTATATCATGTTGGTGCCAGTTCCTTCGGAAAGGTAACTTCTCATTCCAACATGGACGCTGAGGGGAGACCAGACAAAAAGTTATAAAATTATAAGAGGCAGAAAAAGAGGAGACTGCAGGCTTCTTTTTCCTAGGATCAACATGTCTAATACAAAAGGGGCATGTATTTAAGGTGTGAGGCAGAAAGTGCAAAGGCAATGTGTGGGGCTAATACTTTACACAGAGACTGGTGGGTGTTTTTGAATGATGCCAGTGGTGTTGATGAAGATAGATAACACGGAAGCATTTAAGAGGTTCCTAGATAAGTACATGAACGTCTAGAGGATGGAAGGATATTGTCCATGTTTTGACAGGTTGGATTAGGAATCATTGGCTTTAGTTCAGCATCACATCATCGGCCAAAGGTCTTTGCTCCTGTGCTGTTCTGTTCCATGTTTTATACTGTCCTTTCAGTCAAATATTGCCTCGCCTGTCGGTCTGTCCATATGTGTGTGCTGCAGACAACAATTACTCTCAAATTCCTCTTTTTAAATTTCACTTCTAATACTCAATCTAAGCATGAACTTTTCTCAGTTCTTAAGTTTGCGATTTGTTCCCTGATTCCAAATACTTCAACCATCCCAAGAACACAAGAGAATAGAAGGAGTTGGCCATCTGGACCCTCAAGCTTGTCCCACCACTAAATATGTACTCACGGCTGGTCCACTTCAGACCTCTGTGCCAGATGCTCTCTGCCCTCAATCCCCTGAAGTTTCAAGAAAATGCAGTTCCACTTTCAAATGATCTAGCCTCCACAACTCTCAGGGGTGGAGAATTCCAAAGATGCATCACTCGCAGCAAGAAAAAACTACCACACTCCTCTATTTTCAGTGACTGCCTTCTCATCTTGCCCTGTGGAGAGTATTCTGACCAGTTGCATTACTGTCAGGCACCAATGCACAGAATCATAAGAGGCAGATGAGGGTTCCAGACTCAGCCATCTTCATCACGGGCACAGTCCTCCCCACCAAGAAGGATATCTTCAAAAGGCAATGCCGCAAGAAGGCAGCATCCATCATTACAGAGCCTCACCATCCGGGGCATGTCCGCTTTTCATTACTACTATCAGGGAGGAGGTACAGCAGCGAAAGGATAACCCTCCATATGAACAGGTTCATCCCCCTCTGCAAACCCATGAGCACTGCTTCAGTATTCCTCCTTTGCATTATTTGTTTATTTGTTTGTTTGCTTACTTATTGCAATAGATGTTTTTTTTTGCTGTGCCTGTACTGTACTGTTGCCACAAATTACAGATTTCACTACGAATGTCAATGAAAGTATATCTGATTTTGATTCAATGTTTTCAACTCAAGAAAAACATCCACAGATTCCATTGGCTTTTACACAACAAAATCTTGGGTTAATCTGTCATAGATACAAAGAATGCTATGTATGCCTCTAATTGTAGAATTTGCTATTTCCAGCATACTTTGATTCTTCAAGAATGCAAAGCCCCACTTGCTGTCTATCTTCCCAGAATATTTTTTTATCACAATGTCTATAATGCTGGTTTTTATATATTGTCTGTAATTTAACAAGATGGAATGTATTTTAATAGCTAAGTCAATTTGAAAATAATTGTTTGGTGTCATTTTCATGACAATTAGTGCACAATGCTAAATTTGCTGGTAAGACAATAATAACTTGGATCATTGCTTGATCTCTCCTGTCCATTTTCCTGCTGGTGACAGTCTGTCCATTCAAACTGATGGTTTCAAGCCTTTTTAATTTATCTGAATACTGTTCATCTGAAATTAAATTTAGCGACAGATTCTGTTAGGAATGACTCTGGACCCAGCATTATTGTCAATGCTTACATCTCAGTATCAAGCTTATATCTAAGGTAAGTTTGAAAAACAATACCTTGTCTTCACTCATTGCAGCATTCAGTCTTAAATATTGAATTCAGCAATTTCAGTTAACTGTTTTTCATGTTTTAGATCTGATCAATTCTGCTTTAAGGTTATTCATCTTACAACTCAAAACCTTCAAGTCTTGAGTTTCAACTATAGAACTTACTGCATTTCACAACTTTAATATATTCATTTTCTCTCTAATTTCCCTCAATCTCTTCATCTTGTGCATGCACATACATCAGTGAACTGGACAATGCTGGCTTCACTACATTAGAGTATTTGCTTTCTCTTAACCTATTTCTTTGATAACAAGTTTTGTTTTTAATTTGACTTTTACCATCTCTGCAATTTAAAACCAACCTTGTCTCTCATTTTCACACTTCTGATGAAGGGATAACTCTGTTTCTCTGAACACAAATGTTGTTTGAATAGCAATTTCTGTTTCTATTTATTCCACTAATGTATTCACCCCTGGAACTGATTATCGATCTATCCCTGAGTTAAGAATTCCAGTAATATTCTGCCATTTATTGCTGGCTGCCTATTCAGTTTGTTTATGAAAGATATTTTGACTGGGTTCCTTTGTTGGGTCATAATTTCAATCTCCAAAATGACCATCAATCATTATTCCTACTCTCGCAGCATTCCATAACGTGTCGATTCATATATGTGGAAGGGTGAGACATTTGGCATATGAGGAGCAACCCATTAGTCCCATTTCCCCTCTCATAATCACCCTCTGTTCCTCTTATTTACTGTTTTTTTCTGCATTAACCTAGCCAAGAAAAGATTTATTTATCTATCTATTTATTGGCATGCAAGTCAGAATAAGCCCTTCCAGCCATTCAAACCGCACCACCCGCAACCCTCTGATTTAATCCTAGCATTATCACTGGAAAGTTTGCTGACCAATTAAACCACCAATCGGTATGTCTTTGGACACTGGGAGGAAAACAGCACCCAGCGGAAACACACGGTCATGGCGAGAATGTCCAAACTCCTTACAGGCAGAGGCGGGAATTGAACTCAGCTCACCTGTACTGTAAAACATTGTGCTACCGTGCTGTCAGCTCTACTATAATTAATTAACTTGCCTGCATGTTTTTGGGAAGTGGGAGGAAACAGGAGCTTCCAGAGGCGCGTGGTCACAAAGACAACTTGCCAACTCTACACAGGCTGTGCCCAAAGGCAGATTAAACACAGTTTCCTGCAGCTGTGGTGCCCTTATATGGACTGCTGTATCACCATGCTGCTCTTCACATCCCTGTTCTTTATTAGGCAAAGCTTGTTCCATGTTTGATGCTTTCTGGATATTGTTGACTTCAACGTAATTCAATAATCTTGCAAGTGAATATACATTTTAATAGCTAACTCAATTTGAAAATAACAAACAAGAGCAGATCTGCAGGTGCTGGAAATCCAAGCAACACACACAAAATGCGTTTCAGGCAGAGACCGGTCAGCAGGACTGGAGAAAAAAACTGATGAGGAGTCATAGGTAGAAGGGGGGGGGGGAGGGTGAAACACAAGGTGATAGGTGAAACTGGGAGGGTTAGAGGTGAAGTAGAGCTGAGAAGTTGATTGGTGGAAGAGATACAGGGTTGGAGAAGGGGGAATCTAGTAGGAAAGGACAGAAGACCATGGAAGAAAGAAAACAGGTAAGAAGCACCAGAGGGAGATGATGGGCAGGCAAGGAGATAAGGCAAGAGAGGTAAATGGGCCGGGTATAGTGAGGAGGGGGGCATTACCAGAAGTTTGAGAAATCAATACTCATGCTACCCGATTGAAGTCTACCCAGACAAAATATAAGATATTTCTCCTCCAACCTGAGTGTGGCCTCGCCTTCACATCAGAGGAGGCCATGGATGGATATGCTGCAATGGGAATGGGTAGTGCAATTAAACTGGGTGGCCACTGGGAGATCCCACTTCTTCTGGCTGACAGAGCATAGATGCTCAGTGAAATGGCCTCCTACACCAGGAGCTCTGGATACAATAGGTGACCCCCAACAGACTCAAAGGTGAAGTGTTGCCTCACCTGGAAGGACTGTTAGGGGCCTTGAATGGTAGTGAAGGAGGAGGTGAGGAGGCAAGCATAGCAGGAGGCTTTTCATTCCAGAACGAAGGAGGTGTCCTTCAATAAAAGGGGCTTCCCTTCCTCCATCATCAACGCTGCCCTCAACCGCATCTCTTCCATTTTGCGCACGTCTGCCCTCATCCCATTCTCCTGCCACCCCACCAGGGATAAGATTCCTTGATCTCACCTACCACCCCACCAGCCTCTGTATCCAGTCCATAATTCTTCATAACTTCAGCCATCTTCAGCTGGATTTCACTGCCAAGTACATCTTTCCTTCCCCTGCCCACCTTCTGCTTTCCACAGGGATCGCTCCCCACACAACTCCCTTGTCCGTTCATCCAACCCAATGATCTTCCTCCTGGCACTGATCCTTGCTAACAGACCAAGTGCTACACCTGCCCCTACACCTCCTCCCTCACCACTATTCAGGGCTCCAAACAGTCCTTCCAGGTGAGGCGCCACTTCACCTTTGAGTCTGTTGGGGTCCTCTATTGTATCTGGAGCTCCTGGAGTAGCCTCTTGTATATCGGTGAGACCCATCATAGATTGGGAGACTGCTTTGTCGAGTACCTATGTTCCGATTTCTCGAACTTCCAGCAATGCCACCCCCTCCCTTGTTCTCTATTCTCTGTTTCTTTTTCCTACTCTCACCTTATCTTTTGTCTGCCCATCACCTATTAGACGACTCCTTCTCCAGCCCTGTACTACTTTCACCAATCAACTTCCCAGCTCTTTACTTCACCACTCCCAGTTTCACCTTTCACCATGTGTTTCTTCCTCCTCCTCCTCACTTTCTAACTTTGACTCATCTTTATTTTCTCCAATACTGCTGAAGGTTTTCAGCCAGAAATTTTGGTCTTTTGGCCACTCCTCTATCTACTCAGTTAAATAGAATCATAATCATTGCATTGGACTGAAATAATCTAATTCAGTCATTGGTATTGCTTATTCACTCCACTAGATTTTTCCTACCCTGTATCATTTCACTTTAACAATTCCAGAAAAGCCTACTGGCAAAGAAAGCACATAGTCAGCCTGCTCATAACAGAACAGCTTAGATGTAATTCTTGGGCTGTGCTGGCTAAACGACAGCTATTTGGTTGGTTAAGCTTTAAAATCGATTCCTGCACATATGAGCTTTAGAGCACAGGTGACCGTTACTGATTACCACCCAATGGTCTTTATGCAAAGGTCCAACTAACTGAGTACCAGAATAGGCTGAGGTGTGACGGTCACCATGGTAAAATATCAAGGCAGTCCATACTCACGACTTTCTTCATGTTTTTGGGCACTGGAAGGAGACTAGCATCTGTGGAGGAAGAAGGCCGATAAAATGATACATCAAAGATCATAATCTTAGTTCTTGAATTAAATAATCAGAATATTATTGCACTTAAAGGCTGCAAGTCCAAATGTAGCCCCACATTTTTACAAATGTCACCTCATTTAAAGCTATTAAATGAAAGTAGCAATATTAATAAAAGCTCTTCCTTGATTTATCATTTTAGATTCACAAGAAATTGCTTTAGGAGGAAATTGTATGAAGCATTAAATATTCTTCAGTGAAATTTGCAAAATGCTGTATTACATTGGCATATATTAAGAATGGAATAATCTTTTTTAAGTGGCAGTCACTAAAAACAATCACCTTCAAATAAAATTCTTCAGGACAAGTGTGATGACACCTAAAATGTCATGGGAATTATGTGCAACTACAAATTGAAATGAAAGCTAGAACATAGATGTCAAACTGCAGCCTTATGATGTCTGACCACATGAGTAGGGTTGAGTGTGTTTTAAAATGGACCACTTGCTTTGCCGGGTCTGGCCATTTCTTTTCAGCAGAGAATAATTCTCACAACCAGTGAGAGCACATGAAAGAGGTGGAGATACAGGGAGAGGGAAAGGGAGAGGGAGAGAGAGAGAGAGTGAGTGAGTGAGAGAGAGAGAGAGAGAGAGAGAGAGAGAGAGAAACAATGTTTGCTACTCATTGATCTCCGTCTTGCTGAACTGAAATATTAACACTGTTTCTATCCTCACAGATGTTGCCTGACTTGCTTAGTATTTCCAGCAATTTGTTTCAAATTTCCAACATCTGCCTTTGTAGCAGCAACTCAAACAAACCATGCTACTTCTTGAAAGAAAATCCTGTCAGATTAATCCAATGCAACTCTTCCTTATGAAACCCACACTGTTTTTGATTAATCTGTCTTTTTCCAAGTTTATACTATCCCATAACAATGGATAGTAAAAGCTTTTATAATTATACAAAGCAGAAAAGGGTGGTTAAAGTGAACATAGGTCCCTTGGAGGACGAGAAGGAGAAATTCATATTGGATAATGAGGAAATGGCAGAGGCTTTGAATGACTATTTTGTAGTGCTGAGCAAATGTGTGGGCCTGAAGGAAGGCAAGTCCTCTGGTCCTGATGGAATGTATCCCAGGGTACTGAAAGAAATGGCAGAAGTTATAATAGAGGCTTTGGTGATAATTTATGAAAATTCTCTGGACTCTGGGCAGGTCCCAGCTGATTGGAAGATGGTGAATGTCACACCATGGTTTCAAAAAGGATGTAGGCAAAAGACAGGTAACTATAGGCCAGTTAATTTAACATCTGCAGTTAGGAAAATGCTTGAAGCTATCATGAAAGAAGATACAGTGAGGGATCTGATAAGAAATGGATCTATCAGGCAAATGTGGCATGGATTCAACAAAAACAGGTCCTGTTTGATGAACTTTCTGGAGTTCTTTAAGGACATCATGAGTGCAATGGAAAGAGGATGTTGGATGTCATTTACTTGGATTTCCAGAAGGCATTTGATAAGGTGCCACATAAGACAAATCCCCTTAAGATAAGGATGCATAGAGTTAGGGGTGATGCATTAGAATGGAGAGAGCATTGGTTAACTAATAGAAAGCAGAGAGCTGGGATACGTGGGTGTTACCCTGGTTGGCAGTCAGTGGTGAGTAGTGTGCTGTAGGGGCCGGAGCTGGGCCCACAACTGTTCACGATAAACATTAATGATCTGGAAGAAGGGACCGAGTGTAATGTATCTAAGTTTGCTGATGATACTAACTTGAGTGGAAAAGCAATTTGCGCAGAAGATACAGAGCAATATAGATAGGTTAAGTGAGTGGGCAAGGGTCTGACAGATGGAGTACAATGTTGTTAAATGCAAGGTCACCCACTTTGGAAGGAAAATGAAAGGGCAGATTATTATTTAAATGGTAAAAAAAAATTGCAGCATGCTACTGTGCAGGGAGACTTGGGAGTGCTTGTGCATGAATCACAAAAGGTTGGTTTGCCAGTGCAGCAGGCTATCAAGAAAGCAAATGGAATGTTGGCCGTCATTGCTGAGGGATTGAATTTAAGAGCAGGGAGGTTATGCTGCAACTGTACAGGGTACTGGTGAGGCCACTTCTGGAGTATTGCACATAGTTCTGGTCTCCTTACTTGCAGAATGATGTACTGGCTTTGGAAGTGGTGCAGAGGAGATTCACCTGGTTGATTCCAGGGATGAAGGGGTTAATCTATGAGGAGAGATTGAGTCACCTGGGATTATACTCACTGGAATTCAGAAGAATGAGAGGAGAACTTATAGAAACATATAAAATTATGAAAGGGATAGAAATGATGGAGGCAGGAAAGTTGTTTCCACTGGCAGGTGAGACAAGAGCTAGGGGACTTAGACTCAAGATTCAGGGAAAGAAATTTAGGATGGTGATGAGGAAGAACTGTTTTCCCCAGAGAGTGGTGAATCTGTGGAATTCTCTGCCCAATAATTCAGTGAAGGCTCCCTCAGTAAATATATTTAAGATAAGATTGGATAGATTTTTGCATAGTAGTGGAATTAAGGGCTATGGCAGGCAGGTAGAGTTGAGGTCATAGCCAGACCAGACAGGAATTTATTGAATGGCTGATCATGTTTGATGGGCCAGATGGCCTACTGCTGCTCCTATTTCTTATGGTTAAGTTCTTAAACTGATTAATCAAGTCATTTGCCTACACCATAGTGTTATGTGTGCTGAAGAAATCAGATGGAATTGGGGTCGAGGGCTGACCACCCCCCCCCCCCACCGGGAATTATGCTGCTAATGAAAGAGAGAGATGAAGAACAGAGGTAGAGGTAGAGGTAGAGGTAGAGGTAGAGATGATTTAGTATTATGGCTTCTTCACTGATAGAAAGGGAAACTATCTTTTGTTACAAGGACACTTCTTTGCTCGTTAACATTCTTGCTGAGACAGCAGGGAGTGGACTAGTTTGATGGACATGGACATATTGAGTTGATGGATGGCTGATACCCCGTCAGTGGGGATAAAAACGGGTCTGGGGAGACACCCTCAGACACACCAGTGGACACTGAAAGAGTGTTGTGCACCCACAGGAAGGTGGGGGCCTGGAGAATTGGTCTGGAGCATGGTGGATGAAGGCAGACCGGTGGGGACTTGTGTGTGTGTCCGCCCTTGCCTGGGTGACGAGTCCATCACTGAAGAACAGTCTACCTGGTACGGAAGGGTCATAGCCAGTGACCCCAACGGTACAACAGAACAAGAAGACGACGGAAGGTTTGCCTGCTGCAGCTGCTCATCTCTTGCTCGCTCTCTCTCTCTCCCCAACATTGCAACACAACAACAACTACGTCAGCATGAACTGAACTGAGCTCTATATTCTCTTATGACAATTCATTTACCCCTAGACTTGATAGAGCTTGGTTTTGATTCTTATTCCTACACTTTTGTATTTATCATTGCTAACCTGTTTTATATGTATATTTGCATTTTTGATACTGTATCGCTTAGTTTACGAATAATCACCTTTAGTTACAGTACCACCAGACTCCAACGTATCATTCCATTTCTGCTGGTCTGTTAACCCAGTTACGGGGTACGTAACAATAGTTACACTAACTGGCCTGTAATTCAGCTTACTGCCTTCTCCTTGTTCAAACAAAGGTGCAATGTTATCTATGCTCCCGACCTGTGCTAGAAGTCCAACTGCACACGTTAATGGAGGATGTACTGAACTTACCACAATCATGATAATTTCATTCCACTTGTTTCAAAGCAGCTGCAACAGATAGAAGAGCAGTTGATGGGTGGCCATAGGTAGTGATTTCAAATGAAAGCTGAACAGCATGCTCACATTGCTACACAAAGTGGAATGCAGAAGAACATTGCTGTACCTCGCAACACTAAGGAACATAGAAGCACCCAAGAGAATGAGTGCCAAGTTATTATAACCATTAATCCATTTTATTAATGTATCTAATAAAGAGGAAGGATCCCAGCATTATTCCCTCTTTCACCACTGGTTGTAGTCATCCAATTGCAAAAATAACCCTCAACCATCATTCTATGCAGATGTTACTGAAATAGGAGTCTTCATCTCATTGTGGATGCAACTGAAATAGATGGTGAAGAAGGTTGTCAAAACTTATAGGAGGATCCTAATCAATTAGGTCAGAGTGACAAATGATTTTCAATTCAGGTAATTATGAAGTGTTGCATTTTGGGAAACTTAACCAGGTGGAACTTATGCAGTGAATGTGCAATGTAGTGAAACAGATGGTACTAGGAGTGCAAGTACACAGTTTGCTGAAAGTGGTATCACAGTTAGACAAGGTAGTGAAGAAGGTGTTTAGCATGCTGGTCTTTGTTAGTTAAGTCACTGAGTATAGGTGTTGAGATGTTATGTTGCATTTTCACATGCACTTGGACTTGGAGTGCTGTGCACAGTTTTGATTGCCCTGTTATAGAAAAGACATTATTAAACCAGAAAGAGTGCAGAGAGGATTTACAAAGATGCTGCCAGGACTTAAGGACCTGAGTTATGGAGAGAAGTGCGGCAGGCTATGACTTTATTCTTTGAAATATACGTGTCTGAGCAGTGACCATATAGAGGAATGTAGAATCATGAGATGTGTAGGGTGAACATATATAATCTTTCTTTCCCCCCACAGGGAATAGGAACTAAAAACTAGAGGGCATTGATCAAACGTGAGAAGTGAAAAATTTATAAGGAACCCAAGGGGCAAGTTCTCCACAGTAGACTTATGTATACTTTATGTGGAGTGAGGTACAAGAGGAAGTCATTGAGGCAGCTACAATAACAATATTTAAAAGACACTTGGGCAAGTACATGGATTGGAGGAGTTTAGACAAAGATGGGTCAAAAGTGGGCATGTGGGACTAGCTTGTTGTAACATTGTTGTAAATTTAATATTTTAGTAATATTTGAATAATATTGTAAATATATTGTTTGATTAAATATTCCTTCTTTACATAATTCATTGTGGGCTATAAGTAAAGGTACATATATGGCATATGTTATTATGCCACCATGTCATATGTGCACACCTATTTAAAGATTATCCTCAGCTCTGTGTCTTTCTTTCAATTGGTTTTATGTTTTGGAGTTACGAAACATAACAGTAGCCAAGAGTAAGTTTTCAAACAAACCCAAGGTGACGACATACCTGTTGAAGCACTGCAAGACAGCCAAGTTTAAAAAAAGGGCATCATGTATTTCTTTGCAAGAGAATAGAGATTGTTGAGTTGAAAAAGGCAAAAAAACAGATAAACTCACAGGTTCATAGTGAATACTGGGTGAAAATAATCATGAATAATAAAAAAAGAGTAGAAATGGCTGGTTACAGTGGAAAGCCAGAAGCGTTCAATTGCACAATTGATAACTTGTTGATGTATACTGAGTTAATAGTGCAGTATTGAAGCACAGTAAATATTCAATGAGAATTGTTTGCTAATTCTGCTGAGTACAATAAGTAGAAGAGCATGCATTTTGCTTAGAAGTTTAACTGCCACAACCAAACCAGCTGAAATGTGCTTTGCTAATATCATGAAAGGAATTCAAGAAAATGTAGAGCCAAAATCGTTGCTGTTTATAGCATTCTTTAGGTTTCATAGGTAGAATCAAAAGGAAAGGGAGTTCACTTCAGTTTATGTGGTTGAGTTGAAGAAATTGTCTGAAGATTGCCAGTTCAGTGATGGACTTAATGAGGTAATGATTGGGTCATGACTGTGCAAGGGATCGGGGCACAACTGTACAAGCAAGGGGACATCAGCCAGTGAGAACAGCAAGAAGAGTTTAAAAGGAGACAGCTTTACAGCGTGGGTGACAGAGAAGGAATGTTTTAGCTCAATGGGGCTTTGGCAATAGCAGGTCGAGATGAGGTTGGTTTCCTGTGTAGAATAGAGACAGGAACAACATTGTGAGGCTGGTATTCTGTGCTTGGTGTCAGATGTGGGAAATCCGGGAGACTCCCAGCCTCCCAGATGGCCATATCTGCACCAGGTGCGTCGAGTTGCAGATCCTCAGAGACCGCATTAGGGAACCGGATATGCAGCTCGATGACCTTCGTCTGGTCAGCGAGAGTATGGAGGTGATAGAGAGGAGCTATAAGCAGGGAGTCACACTGGGGCCTGGGGAGACATTAGTGGATAACTGTCAGGAGAGGGAAGGGCTGGAGTTGAGGCTAGAGATAATAAGTTCTCCTGCTTGAGCTCTGTTGGGGGAGGGAATGGTCTACCTGGGGGCAGTAACAGTGCTCACGCCTCTGGCACAGAGTCTGGCCCTGTGGCTCAGAAGGGTAGGGAAAGGAAGAGGGTAGCAAAAGTGAAAGGGAACTTTACAGTCGGGGGTCAGACAGGTGCAGGAAAGAAGCATGGATGGTAGTTTTCCTCTCAGATGCTAGGGTCCAGGTAGTTTCTGATCGCGTCCACGATATCCTGAAGTGGGAAGGAGAACAGCCAAAGGTTGTGTTACATATTGATACCAACAACAGAGACAGAAAAAGGGAGGAGGTCCTGAAAGCAGACAATGGGGAGTTAGGAAGGAAGTTGAGCAGCTGGACAACAAAGGTAGTCATCTCGGGATTACTGCCTGTGCCACGTGACCATGAGTGTAGGAATAGAGTGAAGAGGAGGATAAACGTGTGGCTGAGGGAATGGAGCAGGGGCAGGGATTCAGTTTTCTGGATCATCGGCACCTCTTTAGGGGCAGGAGTGACCTGTACAAAAAGGACGGGTTGTACTTGAATCCCAGGGGGACCGATATCCTGGCAGGAAGGTTTGCTAAGGCTATTGGGGAGAGTTTTAACTAGGATTGCTGGGCGGTGGGAACCAAACTGAAGAGACAGATAACTCACAAGCAGAGAAAGCTGGGAGACAGTGCAAGAGGGAGGATAGACAGGTGATAGAGAAGGGATGCGCTAAGACCAATGGTTTGAGATGTGTCTATTTTAATGCAAAGAGTATTATGAACAAAGCGAATAAACTTAGAGCGTGGATTAGTACTTGGAGCTATGATATTGTGGCCATTACAGAAACTTTGATGGTTCAGGGACAGGAATGGTTTCTTCTAGTGCCAGGCTTTAGATATTTCAGAAAGGACAGGGAGGGAGGCACTGTTGATCACAGATAGTGTCACAGCTGCAGAAAAGGGGGAAAACATGAAGGGATTGTCTATGAAGTGTCTGTGGGTGGAAGTTAGGAACAAGAAGGGGTCAATAACTCTACTGGGTGTTTTTATAGACCACCCAATTGTAACAGGGACATCGAGGAGCAGATAGGTATAATAATAACAGGGTCCTTGTAGTGGGAGATTTTAATTTCCCAAGTATCGATTGGCATATCCCTAGAGCAAAAGACTTAAATGGGATAAAGTTTTTAAGTGTGTGCAGGAAGGTTTCTTGACACAACATGTAGATAAGCCTACAAGAAAAGAGGCTGTACTTGATCTGGTATTGGGAAAGGAACCTGGTCAGGTGTCAGATCTCTCAGTGGGAGAACATTTTGGAGAAAGTGATCACAATTCTATCTCCTTTACCATAGCATTGGAGAGGGATAGGAACAGACAGGTTAGGAAAGCATTTAATTGGAGTAAGGGGAAATATGATGCTATCAGGCAGGAACTTGGAAGCATAAATTGGGAACAGATGTTCTCAGGGAAATGTATGGAAGAAATGTGGCAAATGTTCATTTGATATTTGTGTGGAGTTCTGCACAGGTAATGAGACAGGGAAAGGACAGTAGGGTACAGGAAACGTGGTGTACATAGGCTGTTGTGAATCCTATCAAGGAGAAAAGAACTGCTTATGAAAGGTTCAAAAATCTAGTTAATGATAGAGATCTAGAAGATCATAAAGCTAGCAGGAAGGAGCTTAATAATGAAATTAGGAGAGCCAGAAGGAACCATGATAAAGCTTTGGCAGACAGGATTAAGAAAAACTTCAAGGCATTCTACAAGTATGTAAAGAGCAAGAGAATAAGATGTGAGAGAATAGGAACAATCAAATGTGATAGTGGAAAAGTGTGTATGGAACCAGAGGAGATATCAGAGGTACTTCATGAGTACCTTGCTTCAGTATTCACTACAGAACAGGATCTTGGTGATTGTAGGGATGATTTACAGCGGTGATGGAGGTAGATATGTTAGCCTCTTTTAAGAGACTCCTAGACTGATACATGGAGATCAGAAAAATAAAGGGATATGGGTAACCCTAGGTAATTCTGAGGTAAGGACATGTTTGGCACAGTTTTGTGGGCCAAAGGGCCTGTTTTGTGTGGTAGGTTTTCTATGTTTCCATGTTCCTATGTTCTGGAGATCATTTAGTTTGGGAAATCTTACAAGAAAGCATTGGAAAATGGTTTCTACCCAAAGCACAATCATATTGAAAAGAGCAGTAGAAATTGTTGTATCAATGGAAACATCAGTGACAGAAGCAATTGAGTTGCAGTCAGAAATGAAAGTGAGTGTAAGCAAAATTGCAATGATTAATCCAAAACTTGACTGGCCAAACAAATTGTGTTATCATTGTGGCAGGGTCTCACATACACCAGACTATGCAGAGTTAAAAGTGCAGAAAATGCAGAAGAATTTAGGACATATTCAAACACCATGTTCGACAGACAAAATAAATAGTCTGTTCGGAGAAAAGAAAGAGATATAAGGTCAAGTTGCTGCTTCAAATAAGCACTAATCTGCATGCTGTTGATGTAAAATCTGGTAATGATGAGGGTGATACAGGACTGGGTAGATTATAATTTGTAATATAACAATTGCTAAGCAATGTGGCTTAGATTAGAAGTGAATGGCAAATTAATTAAAATGGAATTGGACACTGCCTTCACTGTTTCAGTCATTATATAAAATGAGGTTGAATGGCATTTCAAAGGTACTGAAATGAAGCTTGCAGATATTCTGCTAAGAACTTATAATGAAGAAAAGATAACTCTTGTGGGAATGACATTTGTAAAAGCAAAATTCAATACAGCAACCAACAAGCCACAGTGGGCTTGTATTGGTAAAAATAGGAGGGGCAGCATTGTGTGGCTATGATTGGCTGAGACAACTACAAGTTGACTCAACTACATGTTGTTGACTGGTGCAGAGCCAACAACCTGTCTCTGAATGTGAATAAAACAAAAGAAATGGTTGTTGACTTCAGGAGGGCATGGAGTGACCACTCTCTGCTGAATGTCGACGGCTCCTCGTTAAGAGCACCAAATTTTTTGGTGTTCACCTGGTGGAGAAACTCACCTGGTCCCTCAACACCAGCTCCATAGCAAAGAAAGCCGAGCAGTGTCTCTACTTTCTGCAAAGGCTGAGGAAAGTCCATCTCCTACCCCCCCACCCCCATCCTCATCACATTCTATAGGGGTTGTATTGAGAGTATCCTGAGCAGTTGCATCACTGCCTGGTTCAGAAATTGCACCATCTTGGATTGCAAGACCCTGCAATGGATAGTGAGGACAGCTGAGAAGATCATCGGGGTCTCTCTTCCCACCATTACAGAGATTTACACTACACGCTGTATCCACAAAGCAAACAGCATTATGAAGGACCCCATGCACCCCTCATACAAACTCTTCTCCCCCCTACCATCTGGGAAAATGTACCGAAGCATTTGGGCTCTCACAACCAGACTATGTAACAGTTACTTCCCCCAAGCCATCAACTCCTCAATACCCAGAGCCTGGACTGACACCAACTTACTGCCCTCTACTGTGCCTATTGTCTTGTTTATTATTTATTGTAATGCCGGCACTGTTTTATGCACTTTATGCAGTCCTAGGTAGGTCTGTAGTCTAGTGTAGTTTTTCTGTGTTGTTTTATGTAGTTCAGTGTAGTTTTTGTATTGCTTCATGTAGCACCATAGTCCGGAAAAACGGTATCTCATTTTTACTGTGTACTGTAAAAAATAAAAAGTGATTTGACTTGACTTGACTTGAAATTAATTGGAGATCCATCCACTATTTGCATGCCAGATCCCCTACAATAGAATCAAATGAAAGTGAATTAAGAAAGGTACTGGATGATGCCAGAGCAGTGTTCGAGAATGGTATGGGAAAACTCAAGCATATCAGTGGTAAAATAGTGTTAACTGAAAATACCACAGCAGTTTTATGAAGCCTGTCCAGCTCTTCATACCATCCTTATTAATGTACTCAGTGATA
Source organism: Hypanus sabinus (assembly GCF_030144855.1). Classification (NCBI taxonomy): domain Eukaryota; kingdom Metazoa; phylum Chordata; class Chondrichthyes; order Myliobatiformes; family Dasyatidae; genus Hypanus; species Hypanus sabinus. The sequence continues at coordinate 126,204,885 of NC_082710.1, read as the reverse complement.
TAGATCACATGGATGCTGAAGGAATTCTTTTCACGGTTGAGTGGAGCCCATGAGTCCCAGTACCCAAGAAGAATGGGTCTGTCAGCTTCTGTAGTGAATTTAAGGTCCCATTAACTCAGTGGTGAAAGTAGATCATTATCCTCTACCCAGGATAGACAAAATTTCTTTAAACCTTTCTGGGAGAAAATATTTCAGCAGATTGGACTTAGCTGAGGTCTAACAACAGATGGAGATGGAAGAAGAGTCCAAAGTGTTTTTCACCATATACATTGACAAAGGGCTTCATTGCAATAGTAGGCTTATTTTTGGAGTAGTATTTGCACCTGCACCCCAGCAGAAAGCTATGGACCAAATTCCACAAGGATGTACTAGCATTCAGTTTTAACACAATGATAACATTGCTACCGGTCAGGATGACAAGGAACATCTTCAAAAATCTCAACACAGTTTTACAAAGACTAGAAGTTTATGAGCTCAAAGCACAATGCATTTAGCGTGAATTCTTTAAACCAAGCATCACTTACTGTGTAACACCATTGATGCACAAGTATTACATTCGTGTGCTGATAAAATTCAAGCAGTGGTGGATACCCCAAGGCGAAAGGACATGTCACAGTTGTGGTCCATTTCAGGACTGTGCTCCACCCCTTGTAATCATTACTACAGATCAGGAAGAAATGGTCATGGACAAAGCAGTGTGAACTGGCTTTCCAAAAGGTAAAGGACATGGTGCCGTCTGACAATGTACTCACACATTATGATCCACATTCTCCAGTGAAGCTCACCTATAATGCCTTGCCTTATAGTATATGTGCACTCCTGTCACATGTGATGGAATTGCCTTTGCATCAGGTTCCCTTACCACTGCATAGAGATACTATGTACAGATTGACAGAGAGGCCTTGAGTCTAATTTGGAGTGTAAAATGTTTCAACCAGTACATGTATGGGAGAGAGTTACTGATCATCTACCATGAGTGTCCATTTTCAATCCGCAGAATGGTGTTCCACTAACAGCAGCAGCACAAATGCAGAGTGGGCTTCGTTCCTTGGAGGATTCAGTTAAAAAAGTGAATTCATTACAATAGCTAATCATAGATGGATTGTCCTATTTACCCTTGGAAAATGAAATACTTGAAAAATTTACAAAAGAGGAAACTCCTCTTGATGTATTCTACCTTATGCAAATTGAAAGTCTCCCTATTACAGCAGGGATGATCCAAAGGAAGTCAATAAAAGACCGTGCACTGTCTCAGGTCTACATGAGAACCCAAAATGGCTAGAATATGCAGCAAAAGTTCCAGTCCTCCCATTTTTACCAGCACCAGGATGAACTTGCTCTTGATAGAGGTTGCCTTATGTGGGAGTTGAGAGTTGTCGTGCCATCCAAGCTGAGACGTAAAGTTTTGGAGGAGTTACATGCTGGCCATCTAGGCATTGTCAAAATGAACACCTTTGTCTGGTGCCCTGGGACAGTTCAGCAGATCAAGCAGCTCACCATCTGTTGCTTGGGATTCCAACACGATCAGAAGATGCCAAGAGCAGTGAATCTCCATCCCTAGGAATAGCCTTCATTGCCGTGGCAGAGAATTCATGTGTTGTTTGCTAGACCACTTAGGACTCAGATTTCTTGTTAGTAGTGCAGCCAGGTACAAAATGGCTGAAAATGTTCCCAATGGCCTCCATTCAGCCTTGCAACCTATTAATGTATTGAGAAGCCTCTTCTCAAGAACTGGTGTTCCAGAATACTTCTTCTGTGACAATGGACCACAGTTTGTAGAGAACAGTTCCAGTCATTCCAGAAAATGAGTGGAATAAGACACATTACATCTGTACGGTACCATCCAGCTACAAAGGGTGTGGTGGAAAGTTTTGCCAGAATCAACACACTACACTGATACTGAATCAGAAGCTTACCAATTTCCTCCTTACATATCACAATGCAGCATGCTCTACAACCAACAGCTCACAGGCTACACTGTTCCTGGGTCATCCATTGTGCTCACGCTTGGATCTGGTCAAAGCCAGTCTCAGAAGCAATATGCAGGACAAGCAGTTAAGACAAATTGTGGGCTCCTCAAACAAGGAAGGTTCCGTGTCACATTCCTGGATAGTCAGTCCTGGCGAGGGACTACAGAAGTGATCAGAAGTGAGCACATGGGAAGATAAGGGATAGAACTGGATCCTTCTTTTACACAGTGGAGTTTGCATCTGATGTCATCTGGCGATGTTAGTTCAGTCAATTGAGGGGAGCAGACTGAATTGATAGAGAAGCAAGGTGTCCAGAGAAGTCAGAAATATTTTCTGCAGTTTCAGAGTCAGGTCATACAACCACGACAGTGGAGGCCCTAGAATTTGTGGCCTCCTGATGAAGAGTCTCAACACAGAACATTAACTGTTTTCTCTTCTTCACTGACGCTGACTGGCCTGCTGAGTTGCTCCTCCAGCACCATATGTGTGTTACCCAGAACTTGAGATTGTTTCATCTTATTTGCCAAGCAGAATGATCCTCTCCCTCTCTGCAACATTAAGAAGGACATTGCAAACATACATGGCCCCTAAGTTCAACCTGCTAGAAGAATACCTCAGACAGAAGGTAGGGAATATGGAAATGGAAGTGGGTGAAGCAGAGCCAGAGGACCTGAGGCCATGGCTGGACAAGCCAGTGCATGGGATGTACCATTGCCAGATACCAGTGGTGGCTGACATAAGGAAGTCCTACCAATGTCTGGAAATGGTAGGGCTGAGGAACAGTGCAGAGACACTGCTCATGGCTATACAAGAACAGGCGCTGAGCACAAGAGCAACAGAAGCAGGGGCCCATCACACCAGACAGGACCCAAGATGAAGACTGCGCAAGGAATCCGCTGAAACCATCCAGTTCATAGTAGCAGGGTGCAAGATGCAGGCAGTGAAAACATACACTGAACAGCACAATCAAGATGCAGGAATTGCATACTGGACTGGACATTCCGAAGTCCAAATCGGAAACCCTGAGAAGATATTGGTGAATGATAGAGCTAAGCTCCTGTGGGACTTGTAATACAGTCTGAAAAGAAGGAACTGGCCAACCAACCAGACAGAGTAATACTGGACAAGGAACAGAAGAAGGCAATAGTAATAGATGTGGCAATCCCAAATGACAGTTAACAGCAGGAAGCTGGAGAAAGACCAAGGTTTGAAAGAATCGATAGAAAGCACGTGAAAGGTTAAAGCCAGAGAAATCCTGGTACTGACAGGAGCACTTGGAGCTGTGACACCTGGACTGGAAGAGATCCTGGTCTGGAAGAGCACACTAACTCGAAATAGCAAGGATACTGCACTGAATCCTCAAGCTCAGAAGGCCTCTGGTAGAGAACCCAAGATTGAGGGAAAAATACACATACACACCACCCATAAGGGGTGAGAAAGAAGAAAAAAAAGATATGTGTATATATCTATATCTATATCGAGAGAGAGAGAGATCGAGATTAGTAATAATTCAGAACAACCAGATGATGACTAGAGAGCTACATGTTACATGATTGAGTTGTCATGTATTCTATATTGAGTTGGAGTTTAAAGTGAGGCATGGAGGAGTGTCATGCATTTAGTATTTTTGTAATGTTGTAAATATAATGTTTGATTACATAATTCATTGTGGGCATGTGTAAAAGTACATGAATACATGAATAACACGCATCATTACACCACCATGTCATGTGCAACTTGCTAGACTAAGAATGAAGTAACACACACAAGAACCTAGAGGAATTCAGCAGATCAGGCAGTAGACATGGAAATGAGCAAGCAGTTGATGTTTTGGACTGAGACCATTCATCAGGACGGGCAAGGAAGTGGGAAGACACCAAAATAAAATAGTGGGTAGAAGGGAAGCAGGATAGCTAGAAGATGATAAACAAAGCCAGGTTGATGGGAAAGGTAAAGGGCTGAGAGGAAGGATGTAGAATTATGAAGGCATGTTATCCCTGTGTCCATGTTTTTCTTTCAATCAGTTTTATATTTTGAGGTTACAAGACATAACAGGCACCAAAGGGCCTGTTTTCATGGTGTATTGAAAAGGTATAACTTGAAAAGGTAAGCTACTTGTACTTTTCTATTACAACTGAAGTATTCCCATTTTGTTTATCACTAAAACAGTTGGTTTCCTCCAACTTAACCCGTAATATGCCTCTCTTCATTCAGTATATTGCCCCTCTGTAACACTATGACCCTATCTGCTGTTATAAAGTTGATTTCAGAGCAACACACACAAAATCCTGGAGGATCTCGGCAAGTCATTTAGTATTATTGGAGAGGAAGTACCAGTGGACATTTCAGACCGAGAAGCTTTATCATGACTCAGAACTACTGAGGTGAGGGTGCAGGAAGACTTTGTTGATGATATAATGGTCTGCCTCAAGGAAGGAAGATCAAATCGATGCTGAAGACATGACATTGGGCCATGGGGGGGGGCGTGTAGAGAGCTGGAGGGGTCAGAGAGAGAGTAAAGGGTGAGGTTTTCAGGGAAAGTGGGGGGAAGGAAGGTGGAGGCTCATAGGAGCAAACATAGGACTAGGAGTAGAAGGAATCAGGGGGTGCAAGTAATGAGGGAGTCGTAGGACCCAGTGGCAGTGAGAAAGATCTCGGCATCTCTTATTTGATATTTCAGATCTCCTTTGACATATTACCATGATTTCTTACATTTTAGAGAGGTCTTTCATTTGTAATGTTATCTCAGGTGCTACTGAAGTCCTTGTTGATATCATCATGCACTGCCCTAATCAACAAACTTAGTCACTTTCCTGAAAAATTGGATTGAATTAATGATTATGGATCTCAACTTGACAAAGTAATCCAAGCTATATTTTATTAACCTATACTTGTTTAAGTATAGATTAATCTTGTTCTTTAGAATTGTTTTCCAATACTTTCTCTTGTACTGATGTGAGACCCACTGGCCTGTAGTTGCTCAACTTATCTCTGCAGTCCTTCTGAGAATATGTACCAGATTTACAGTCATCTGTCACTTAACACCTCTTCTGTTGGTAGAAAAATTAAATCTTAAAATTTCTGCCGTCGCTTGAACAATCCCTTCCCTATCTCCCATAATCAAATCTTATCAGGATCTGAGGATTTAGAGCACAGAACATAGAACATAGAACAATAGGGCACAGAAACAGACCCTTTGGCTCATGATATCTGTGCCAAGCACAATGTCAAATTAAACTTCATCTCTTCTGCTCCTATCATATGTGCTTCCACCAGTGCCCCGGCACCCACCACATTCTGCATAAAAATAAACTTGACCCACGCCTCTCCTTTAAACCTTCCTCTGTCATCATTGGTATTTGATATTTAGGAAATTGATTGTTTAAACTATCTATGTCTTTCATAATTTTCATACCTCATATCTTCTAGTATCTTCTGTTAAATCTATTCTGTACCCTTTCCAAAACCTGCATGATTTTCCTGTAATTATTCAACTTCATCCCACTTTAAGTTCTCTAAGAAATCTTATACTCTTTGATGCTAATATCATCTAGAATTATACAATTCCTTTCTCTGAATTCTCCAACCATGAAGTTATTCTCCAGGGTGAATTCAAATAGTTCAAATAGTCATCAAATTAAAGAATTAAACTGTGGCCATTTTATTAGGTACACACTTGCTCAATAATGCAAATATCTATGGGGCAGCAAGTCAGTGTATGAAAACACTCAGAGCTGTAGTTCAGACCCAGTAACAAAATAGAGAAGAAATGTGATCTAAATGACTTTGACCATTGATTGTTGGTGCCAGATGGGGTGGTTTGAGTATTTTAGAAAATGATGATTTCCTGGGATTTTTATGAATAACAGTCTCTAGAGTTTACTAACAATGGTGCAAAAACAGAAAATATCAAGTGAGCAGCAGTGCTTTGGGTGAAAGTGCCTTGCTAATGAGAGAGTTCAGAGGAAATTGGCCAGATTGGTTCAAGCTGACAGGAAAGTGACAGTAACTCAAAATAACTACGTGTTACAGCAGTGTTGAGCAGAAGAGTGTTTGATAGCTCTGAGCCTGTAGTCAGTAGAATTTAAAAGAATGCAGGGTGACTCATTGAAATATATGGAAAGCTGAACAGCCTTGATAGAGTGGATGTGGAGAGGATGCTTCTTATTTTGGGAGAGTCTAAGACGAGGCAAAACAACCTCTGAATAAAGAGGTGTCCTTTTAGAATAGAGATGAAGAGGAATTACTTTGGCAAGAGAGTGGTGAATCTGTGGAATTGTTTCCCACAGGCAGCTGTGGAGGCCAAGTATTTATGTATATTTAAGGCAGAGGTTGATAAATTCTTGATTGATCGGGACTTGAAGGGATACAGGGAGAGGGCAGCTGATTGGGCTGAGCAGAAAATTGGATCAGCCATGATGAAACGGCAGAGAAGACTCAACGGGCCAAATGGCCTAACTCTGTTCCTGTATCTTATGGTCTAAGAGCATCTCTGAATGTACAACATTAACCTTGAAGTGAATGTGCTACAGTGGCAGAAGACCAAGAACATACATGCAATGGCCATTTTATTAGCTATGGGATGTACCTAATAACATGGCATTGAGTGTATGTGAGAAATATTCATTTATGACTTTATCAGCATCCTTTGGATTGATACAAATATCGCCATTTGGGTTCTGAATTACTTATATTCTCTTTCTGGTTACTCTTTTGATTGTAATATACTTATTATATTCTTCGAAATTTTTATTAGATTACCTTAATGTGCGTGTTGTGTGAAATCAGGTTTGCGGGTTCGGTGAGCAGGGACAGAAGACATCCACTACCATTAAGCAGGTCAACGATTTATTTACAGGACAAGATGGACACTTAATATTCAGTAAACCATTCAAATTACACTCAGTTACAAATATTTATCTAAACCAAAAGCTCGAAATGACAGGACACCAAACATTCGCACAATGGCAAATACTTAACTAAAGAGTGTGCTCATCCCTCTTAACTGCAGCACGCCGCCATTGTTTACTGTTTCCACGGCATTGCAAAACCTCAGCCTGAGGCAATCTGGAGAGTGAAAAGAGGCCGCAAGGTTTCTGTGTATGAGATTTAAACTCTATCGATGCCGTGATGTGGGAGGGTCTGCAATGCACCTTAAATGGGTCACTCACTTGCTAGCAGAGGGGAGCTGCATTTGATGAACAGGTAAGATGGTCACTTACTGCAACACGGTGACATGGTGGGGTGGCACAGTAGTGTAATGGTTAGCACAATGCATTACAGTACCAGTGACCTGGGTTCAATTCCCGCTGCTGCCTGCAAGGACTTTGTATATTTTCCCAGGTACACAGGTTTCTTTCTACAGTGCAAAGACATGAGGGTTCATAGATTAATTGGTCATTGTAAATTGTCTGTGATAAGGCTAGGGTTTAAAGGGGATTGCTGGCCAATGTAAAGGCCTATTCCATTCCATATGTCAATAAGAAAAATTTTTAAACCCATAACATCCCTTGAAAGATGCAACACTGTGACACAGTCTACAGGATTAGTATAATCCCTATGGATGTCCCACTGTGCTATATACAAAACATAACACTGTGATAACCTGAATTACCAGTCCACCTATCACTCAGTGCACTACAGTGGTCTGTTCCACACCACAATGACTTTGTTTCAGGTTCATAGGCAACAGTTCACATCCCAAGATTATCTTTGACAGCTTGCCTTTTTGATCGATCTGGAGGAGAATTTGAATGCTGGCAAGGACCACCACCCGGTGGCACCTCCTCTTAGATTGGCTTTTGATCGCTGTCCCAACCATTGCAAAAGCTCAGCTCATTTGTGTTCACCCCCCCATTCAGGATGGGGTTTCTGACTTAAGACACTATGTGCAATTTCTTCTCTTTCTCAGTCTGTCTTGCCATCAAGTTTGTGGAATTAATGAGGGCTGGAACCTGATGTCTCTGCCATAACGCAGATTCCTCCCATGTATATTACCAACATCCTTCTATTCTGATCTATATACCTACGTAACTAATCATCTACCTTCAAGAACCAGCCCTTATGAAATTGAACCATTACCATTATATCTGTGGCTTGCTGATATGTTCTCTTTGTGTCTTCTGCATTCACATTCTTGTTTCTTTCCATTCGAGGGTCTGCTTCAGTTGATGGTTGATTGTTATTATTTAGGTTTCCTGTAATGTGATTGTCAGCGGGCTGACTCACTTGGTCTGCCTTCTTCCTGTGGTTCTCTATGGTCAGCAATGGTAAACTCTCATTTGCATTGTACCTGACACTTGTTGGACTTCAAACACATTCCACATTTGCATTCTAGGAGACAGAAATGGCCTGGATCCTGGCTATTTATTTGCATTCACTATGATACACGCCGTGACTTTGTTTCAACTTTGTTTTCGAAAGGACTATAGCTCAGTCAGTCTGTTGACAGTACCCAATATATATTTCAATATGGAACATTCCTGTTAGGAAAAGCAACATTTCAGTTCACTTCCCTACTATTCTCATCTCTCTCCAAAAAAAATTTCAAGTTCCCAATTTGAGTATACACAAATCAACAATTTCCAAAATGTTCCAAAATGTTCCTTTCTGAAAAGTGGAAATCTCATGTCTGGAATAGAGAAATTCAAATTTCCATCACCTTAACCTGAATTCCACATGGTCAATTGTGGAATCTGGGTCTCTCTCTCCAATACCCATTTCAAAACAAATAAACAACTGCACACAAACTTATAACACAGATAAAACAAAACTTTCTTCCTTCTGAGGCTTCACAAATATACTAAAAATACTTGGAACGTTCAATACATAATGAACACATTCCAAAGAACAATGGGAAAGAAAAGATGGATGGATGGAGCTCCCAAAGGTCCAAAAGGTTAAGTGATTCCAAGTACATTATCAAAGTATGCATACAGTATATAACCCAAGATCCGTTCTTGCAAAGGAAACACTATGGAACCCGTTCAAAGTAAACATCAAGCACCCAACGTGCAAGAAAAAGAACAAATCTGCAAATGGCAAAACCAAGCAAATAACACATAAACTATTGAACATCAAACCTCAGAGTCCTTGAAACAGTCTAGGAATGTCCAGTTTAATTCAATTCAGTTCCATTTAGTGCTGTGTCAGTTGTTGTCTACAGACTGCAGAGCCAATCTGCCCTGATCAAAATCACACAAAATAGCAGTAAAGAGAAAGGAGTAAACAGAAACACATGTATCTCAGATGATCTAAAGAGTTCTCTAAAAACAAGTCTAATCCACAAACTATGCCAATCAAACCTTGCCCAACACCCAAGACTTCTGCACTTTACTCCGGCACCAGTGAGTGAGGAGAGGGAGACTGGTCAAAAGCAAGCAGACTGTGCTGAACTCCTGTTCGCCTTCCCCCCTTGGCCTCATTGATTTCAATTTTTCTTCAGGCTCTAATCGATGGTTTGGTTGGGAATTAGAACTGATCATTCATACTCTGCCATTAGGCTGCCCGATCCATTCTTAACCTAGCTTTCAACCATACCAAATTCCTTCCGAGACAGCAAAAGCTCCAAATTGCTCTGTGGGCCCAATAGCACATTATTAAAATACAAGTTAGACTCCAATCACACACAGATTGGTAGCAGAAGTACATTTAAAAGATGATGAAGAAGAAGAGGCTTCATGAACTGCCTGCAGGATATCGCCATTAGCCCTGTTGGTGGCTGGCACCATCTTGCCCTTTGACATGGTGCTAGCACATCTTGAAGAGCAAGGTGCCCATACATGCACATTCACACAATTCCTTAGACTTCTTAAGATAAGACATCCTGCAAATTTATTTCACATCAAATGACAAAATCTTCCTTCTGGATTAATTCAAATACTCTTCCAATACAGATTTAGCAAACACATGACAGACTTTGCAATCATCTCTCTTACACACACTATCTCTCTGTCACTCATGTGAACTCCAATATGGCCATATCTTACACAACATTGTCTGAACTCAATCAGTTTACACTTTATTATAAGGGGAGGGTTGCAGTGCGAATGAACACTCCCCCCCCCCCCCACGATGGTGGTGCAGGAAGGTGCCACCCACCTCTCCACCACTGCTGCCACTGGAGGTCTACCAATGCCTTTTACAGAGCGTCCAGTGAGGGATATATGGAAATTTGAGTGGAATGCGAGGAATCCTGCTGAGGACAAAAGGAACCTTTATTGGAAAGCACTTGCAGAATGACGCTCCTTGTCTCTCTTCTCCTGGCAGGTCTCCCTCAATATGACATTGGTGGGAGTAGGAATCCCATCTACTAACACCCTCAGACACCAAGTCTGAGCACTGCCAAAAACATTTCCCTATGGGTCATGTGGATCCCTTGACCGCCAAGCTGTTTGACCAATTTGAGTACACAATAATTTCTTCCATGTACTCTAATGTACTCCTAGGATCTAATGGTGGTGTCTACAGTACCCACTATTGTTGGGCACTGTAAGGATAGCACCACTCTCTTTAAACAGGAGCTGCTGTTCTAACTAAATACCCAACCATAGTCAAGGTTAACCTATGATGCTCCTGTCAGTCACTGCCACTATTGTATACACCTGCATTCCCGACCTTCAGGCAAAGACCCTTCCTACACTATGCTCCAGTCCTTCCGGGGTTGCAAATCCCAATCGAAGAGAGAGGGATACCTGATCTTAACTATCACTATCATTGTTATCGCTCTGCCCCATAGTAATTCATTGCCCACATAGGAAGGGGGTGGCACTCTCAGTTGACGCTAATGGCATCATGGAGCAACAGACTCCCCCTCATCCCAGGACATCCATCTCCATGTTGATTAAATATTCAAACATTCCCTACATCACAGTTCCTTAGCAACTACATTGGCAAATCAGCCTATACCTGTCTCTGAACTCCACCAGTTCCACAGCAGAGAACTCTCTGATGGTAGTCCTGTTAATGAGACCACTGTTATCCACCTCAGGATCCTCTCCCTTATGACGTCTCACTCTCCCTGCCTGCTGCTCTTCCTCTAGAGGGGCTATGGGCTGGGTGTCCCCTTGCTGGGTTTGGGACTGTGTTGAGGTGCAGCTGTGTAAGGGGCACTCTTCCTAACCCTCGTCCCCAACCTCACTATCTAACCAAATGTCCACATCCCTCATCTACATGCCGGGGTCATCTCCCAACAATATCAGGACCCGAACCTTAATGGGGTCCAGTTACTTGTTAGTTATGTAGACGGCCTCCAACTGTTGTGCCATTATTAGTTGACAGGTCAGCTCTATACTCCGCAGGATGCAGGGCTTTGACCCAAAGATTCGACAATTGTTTTCCTTGCACAGATGCTGCTCGACCCACTCAGTTCCTCCAGCAGATTGTGGACAGGTTAAGGGGAACCGTTCCTCATAGGAAAGATAGATTAAACAATAGTTTTAAGATAGAAACATAGAAAATAGGTGCAGGAGTAGGCCATTCAGCCCTTCGAGCCTGCACCACCATTCAGTATGATCATGGCTGATCATTCAACTCAGAACCCTGTACCTGCTTTCTCTCCATACCACCTGATCCCTTTAGCCACAAGGGCCACATCTAACTTCCTCTTAAATATAGCCAATGAACCGGCCTCAACTGTTTCCTGTGGCAGAGAATTCCACAGATTCACCACTCTCTGTGTGAAGAAGTTTCTCCTCATCTCGGTCCTAAAAGGCTTCCCCTTTATCCTTAAACTGTGACCCCTCATTCTGGACTTCCCCAACATCGGAAACAATCTTCCTGCATCTAGCCTGTCCAATCCCTTTAGAATTCTATATGTTTCAATAAGATCCCCCCTCAATCTTCCAAATTCCAGTGAGTATAAGCCTAGTCGATCCAATCTTTCTTCATATGAAAGTCCTGTCGTCCCAGGAATCAATCTGGTGAACCTTCTCTGTACTCCCTCTATGGAAAGAATGTCTTTCCTCAGATTAGGGGACCAAAACTGCACACGATATTCTAGGTGCGGTCTCACCAAGGCCTTGTAAAACTGCAGTAGAACCTCCCTGCTCCTGTACTCAAATCCTTTTGCTATGAATGCCAACATACTATTTGCCTTTTTCACCGCCTGCTGTACCTGCATGCCCACCTTCCCTGACTGGTCTCATTGCACCTCCCCTTTTCCTAATCGGCCACCATTCAGATAATAATTTGTTTTCCTGTTCTTGCAACCAAAGTGGATAACCTCACATTTATGCACATTAAATTGCATCTGCCATGAATTTGCCCACTCACCTAACCTATCCAAGTCACCCTGCATCCTCTTAGCATCCTCCTCACAGCTAACACCACCGCCCAGCTTTGTATCATCCACAAACTTGGAGATGCTGCATTTAATTCCATCGTCTAAATCATTAATGTATATTGTAAACAACTGGGGTCCCAGCACTGAGCCTTGCGGGACCCCACTAGTTACTGCCTGCCAATCTGAAAAGGTCCTATTTACTCCCACTCTTTGCTTCATGTCTGCCAACCAATTCTCTATCCACATCAATACCATACCCCCAATACCGTGGGCTTTAAGTTTGCACACTAATCTCCTGTGTGGGACCTTGTCAAAAGGCTTTTGAAAATCTAAATATACCACATCCACTGGCTCTCCCCTATCCACTCTACTAGTTACATCTTCAAAAAATTCTATAAGATTCGTCAGACATGATTTTACTGTGTATAATGAAGTTCTCATTCATCTCCATTAATAAAAAAATGAGAAACTTTCTTTCATTTTATAGACTAAAATCATTCAGGCAGATCAACGATAAAGACAAAGCGATTCAGAAGAGCAATGAAGAAAGCTTTTTTCAACCAGAGAGTGGGAAGTACTCAGAATGTATTGCTTAAAAAAGTGATTGAACCTGAGTCAATGACATAATTTAAGAAACGTCTGGATGAGAACTTAAGAATGAGCTCTGAGTTGTAGACTGAGTCGTTTGTTATGCATTGGGGGTGCAGACAGAGATTGTTTGGGCTTTGAAGAGAATATCTCAAGGTTCATTCATGGACATTGATCGCATGCATGAGTTCACTCAACTTCTTGCAGAGTTGGAGCCAGGTCATCAGGGCTGCCTTCATGGCGTCGTCTTCCATGGTGATCTGCTCCAATAGCTTTCTGTGTGTACACCTGGAAATTCTTCAGACTCTTTGGTTAATGAGCATTGATTCTAATTTCCAGCTCCTCTTGTAAGGGTTTCATTGTAACATCTGAAAACCTTGGAGTCTGATCTTGTTGTGTTAGTTTTCACTTGTTTGCAGGACAGATTCATATAGAGAATGATTGCCTACATCTGCTCCAGTCATGTTGCACCTCTTTTACGGAGAGCAGATTAGCTTTCATCTTGTTTTAACTTAAATCAGGTGTTTTTATAAATTCAATTCTCTGTTGATGCACCCAAACAATTGTCAGTATTTTAATACTGATTCACTGCAAAAAAAAAACACTATACTAAGCACGAGATTCAAAGCTGACATATTTTATAGACAATAGACAATAGGTGCAGAAGTAGACCATTCGGCCCCTCGAGTCTGCACCGCCATTCTGAGATCATGGCTGATCATTCACTATCAATACCCAGTCCCTGCCTTGTCCGCTTGATTCCCCTATCCATCAGATATCTATCTAGCTCCTTCTTGAAAGCATCCAGAGAATTGGCCTCCACCGTCTTCCGAGGCAGTGCATTCCACACCTCCACAACTCTCTGGGAGAAGAAGTTCTTCCTCAACTCTGTTTTAAATAACTGACCTCTTATTCTCAATCCATGCCCTCAGGTACTGGACTCTCCCAACATCTGGGACATATTTCCTGCCTCAATCCTATCAAATCCTTTAATTATCTTAAACGTTTCAATCAGATCCCCTCTCAATCTCCTCAATTCCAGTGTGTACAAGCCCAATCTCTCTAATCTCTCTGCGTATGATCATCAAGCATGGAAAAGTCTTCTGTTACTTCCCTTTTGTACTTATGTAGAGACCATCAGCTTTAATCCCAGAATCCAATTTCCTTTATTTATTTTTATTGAGATAGAACATGGAATAGGCCCTTCTGGCCCTTTGAGCTACGCTGCTCAGCAATGTCCGGATTTTAATCTCTGGGCAAGTTACAATTTCCGATTAACCTACCAACTGGTGCGTCTCTGGACTGTGAGAGGGAACTGCAGTGCCCAAAGGAAACCCATGCAGTCACTGGGAGAGCATCTGAAATTCAAACAGGCACTGGCAAGAGTTGAACCTGGATCGGTGTATTGTAAACTGTTGTGCTAACCACTACACTACCATGCCGCCCTGTGAGAGGGGATTTATAAAACAGAAACAATATCATGTTATACAGCTACTATAAATGTATCAAATTACAAGGCTAAAATTTAAATTGTTCCAACGCATAATAAATCTAATCAGAATTAGTTTAACGTGTCATAACTGACTGCTTTGTCAAGATATTTTATTTTGATACGATGTCAGCCATTTAAGTTCGATCTGCCTGAATGATTTTAGTCTATAAAATGAAAGAAAGTTTCTTATTTTCTTTATTAATGGAGATGAATGAGAACTTCATTATACACACTGCAAAACCATGATAATGACTATTTCTGTCATTGATCTGCACAGATCACCGACCACAATGGTTCCATCATCATTGAAACTAGATGCTGTCAGAAAAAAAGTAATTAATTTTATTGCTGCAACTGTCTAAAAGTGTGAAAAGTAAATCACCATGTACCTGAAAGTTATTTATATCCAAAAAAAATTATTCAGCCATTACTGATTGGAGCATCACCCTGTGCATAAGGTAAAAATCTGTGAACAGTTAGAGAATCATCACTTCTCTTGTGCTGAAAACAGACAGTGACATTGTTCAATTGTTGGTCTATGAGAATACTCAGTGGTATATTTATTGTATAATATTCAAACAAAAAAATGGCTATTTATGATTATCCTTCCTGGGTCTCTGAGCATGTTTTTGAGAGGGGAACATAAACAAGCCTGTCCAGAGCGAAGACAAGGGTGAAGAACTAGGTCTAATTTAGAGTCACTGACAAGCAAAAGAATATGTTATCTGAAAAGTGTTCACTAAAATAAACTTGGTGTTCAAACCCTATTTAAAGACACATATTGTAATAAACAAATCCTGTATACCTCAGTTTTACCCACAAATCTGTCACTCATGATTTATTCTTGCTCATGAAAATACAATTGCTAAGATGGAGCTATTTTGTGGCCAGTGCACCAGATATGCTTCTTATGAATTACTATAGCTGCAATCTGAAGCCTGTAATTTCCCTTTATGAAACATACTTTTGAACCATCAAAATAACCTAGCGATTTTACAATCTCCTGAAGGATTTGGTGAAATTTACTCTCAGGAATTCAGGTATGGTACCTTGGAGCAGATGCAGGGTGGCCATCACAGAAGACAGGGTACCAGGGTGGATTTCAAGCCAGACTAAATTAGTTTATGCAAATACTTCTCCTTAGCATATTGCTGGTTAATGTACAGTGACTGAAGGACAAGACAGAGGACCTAAGGACAAGATTCTGCATTGGAGGGAAATGCTGAGTTCTTTTTATCATTGAGGTATGGCTCACTGCGACTCTCTGGACATGACACTCCAGCCAGTGATGTTTTCCTTTCGGTCCCCCTCCCCCACTATTTTCAAATCTCTTACTATCTTTCCTTTCAGTTAATCCTGACAAAGGGTCTCGGCCCAAAACGTCGACAGCGCTTCTCCCTATAGATGCTGCCTGGCCTGCTGTGTTCTACCAGCATTTTGTGTGTTGTTGTTGTTATATTTTATTAAACTGTTTGTTCTATAACATGGTGCTTACCTTATGGAATAAGCAAATTAGCCCCTTTAATTGATGCTTTTTTTAAAAATGAAGACTGCTCTTTTATTAATGCTGATATAATTTATTTTTCTGTAGATTCTATTTTTCAAGTGTTGGAGACATTTTGCAAAAGGTCGTTTATATGTTTTCAGCATGGTTCAATTATCCATCCAAAGCTATCAAAAAACCTGTTGACGTTCAAAGCGGTGGAACCTTAAGATCCAAAAACAGTGGGAAAATCAAGGTTTATAGCTGAGAACAATTTCTGACAATGTATCACATCGCCTGTAGCAGACTGTGATAAGGGAGCTTATGAAATCCCAGAAAATATGACAGAAGATTTAATAGAGAACAGAGGGAATTTTTTTCTGAGATACAACAAATCATTCATATTGGGTTTAACTGAGCAGATCTTCAAACAGTTGAAGCAGAAAATGTATCTGGAAGAAAGGAATGATTATCTCACCAGTACATACAGGGGTCAAAATATAAGATCCTTAAATGTCTTTACATGAGTAATTCCTAAATTATAGCAATATGAGTATTGATCTTCCACTCCAGGAAGGATATGTGCAACTGCCCATGATTAATAGTTCCAAAATGTGAAGGTGATCCTATGTAAGGTGATGTAACTCTGGAGAAAATAGTTGAAACAATAGAGCTGATTGAGGTTTTTTTCCCAGGCATGGTATGGATCAAAAAATATCTAATTGGTATAAGCAACACACTCAAAGTGCTGGAGGAACTCAGCAGGCCAGACAGCATCTATGGAAAAGACTGCAGTCAATGTTTTGGGCCGAGACCCTTCAGCATGCCCTGCTGGTGGTTCTTGACCCGAAACTTCAACTGTACTCCTTTCCATAGATGCTGCCTGGCCTGCTGATTTCCTCCAGCATTTTGTGTGTGTTGCTTGGATTTCCAGTATCTGCAGATTTTCTCTTGTTTTAATTGGTTTATTGAATGACTCCAGTGGACTTTAAATTTCCCCTTGTCCTCACCTAAAACCCCACCAGCCTCCAGGTCCAACGTATAATTCTCCGTAACTTCCGCCACCTCCAACAGGATCATACTACCAAGCACACTCCCCCCCCCCCCCCTTTCTGCTTTCTGCAGGGATCGCTACCTACACAACTCTCTTGTCCATTTGTTCCCCCCATCCCTTCCCACCGATCTCTTTCCTGGCACTTATCCTTGTAAGTGGAACACTTTCTCCCTTACCACCATTCAGGGCCCCAGATAGTCCTTCCAGGTGAGGTGATACTTCACCTGTTAAGTCGGCTGGTGTGGAATACTGCGTCCGGTGCTCCCGGTGCGGACTTTTATATATTGGTGAGACCCGATGCAGACTGGGAGACCGTTTCGCTGAACACCTATGCTCTGTCTGCCAGAGAAAGTAGGATCTCCCAGTGGCCACACATTTTAATTCCACGTCCCATTCCCATTCTGATATGTCTATCTATGGCCTCCTCTACTGTCAAGATGAAGTCATACTCAGACTAGAGAAACAACACCTTATATACCATCTGGGTAGCTTCCAAGCTGATGGCACAAACATTGACTTCTCTAACTTCCGTTAATGCCCCTCCTCCCCTTCTTACCCTATCCCTGATTTATTTATCCCCCCTTTTTTTTCTCTCTCTGTCCATCACTCTTTGCCTGTTCTCCAACTCCCTCTGGTGCTCCCCTCCCCCATTCTTTCTCCTTAGGCCTCCCGTCCCATGATCCTTTCCCTTCTCCAGCTCTGTATCCCTTTTGCCAATCACCTTTCCAGCTCTTAGCTTCACCTCACCCCCCTCCTGTCTTTTCCAATCATTTTGGATTTCCCCTCCCCCTCCTACTTTCAAATCTCTTATTATCTTTTCTTTCAGTTAGTCCTGATGAAGGGTCTTGGCCCGAAATGTCGACAGTGTTTCTTTCTATAGATTCTGGCTGGCCTGCTGCATTCCACCAGTAGTTTCTGTGTTTTACTATTTCTTACTTTTTCTGTTTGTGACTGTAGATTGAAAGTCTGAGACAACAACTCCCTCTTGCTCTCCATAGATTGTGACCAACCTGGTCAATATTACCCACCGTTTCTGATTTTTTTTCTGTTCTCTATCATTGGCACTTCAGTTCTTTTGAGCTACTGGAAGTTAAGGAGTACAAACAAAAATGTTAATATGATAATACGCAAAGACCATAAGACTTGAGGTTTGCCAAAATTGCATTATTTATTTATATGATGAATATTATGATGAACGAATGGTTTTTAACTCCAGAATTTGATGAAGCATTACTGAGAATGATTGATAAATCACTGACTATATTGGTTTAGCTGTCACTTGATCTTTCTTCATTCAACCATTGTTTAAGACAAACACCTGCACACAACAGGAAGTAATTGGGCCATTCAAAGTTCAAGGTATATTTACTGTCCAAGTATGTATACATTATAAAACCTTAAGATTCAGGCAGCCCAAGCAAAGAAACCCCAAAGAACCCATTACAAAACGACGATGAAACACTCAACGTGCAGAGAGAAAAACAAATAATGCGAACAAGCAACGTTAGCAAAAAGCATTCAGAATGGAAGTAAGCCCACAGGCATGAAGCCTTGAGCAGCTGGAACAGGCCACAGCCTCAGCCTCAGTTCAGCACTGAGCTGAGTTATATGACTATTCATTTGACTATCTACTAATATGACAAGAAAAAAATCTGATCTAATACTGCCAACATTAATGATAACATTACCAAACACCTGATGCTTAGATGCTAGTAAATCTTATACTTAAGCAAGAGACTAAACTATTCCTTCTAGCTCCCTTGTCATTCCTTGCATTTTCATGCTGGGAGAGTTCTTGAAAATTACCAATGAGGCATTTCAACCACACAAGTTACACAAGCTCAATTAAGTTTAAAAAAGTCAATAATGGCAGCACCTATTCATGTTTAATAAAAATCCTGAGTCCTCTGTTCATCAGACTTGACCAAGATATTGCGTCCTAGCTATCTAGATAAACAAGCCTGGGCAGTACGATATGGAGAACCAGCTGTAGCCCATGTAGCAAGTGCCCCCTCTCCACGCAACTGATGAACCCAAAGGAATGGCAGCGACTGATACAATTTGGTACCAGCAGCAATACTGGAGTCGCCAGTCACCATGAACTCAATGTAGGACTGCCTGAGGGACTCCACCTCTGTATTTTCCCCTCGGGGTTTAATCTGGGAACCTTCCCCATGAGTGGATATAGCTGTAAAGCACCGGAGACTTGAGATCAGAATTTTTTTTCTCCTGGATGAGCTGCTAACCGTTGCGGCCGAGCCTCATCTGCCTGAAGTGACTGGCTTTGCGACGCCAATAACCCACATTTGCCTCTTCTCCTGTCAGTATAAATATTCTGCCGGGCTTAGTAGCTGAGCCCCATGTAGAGGCCAGGAGGTTAGTCTGACATCGGTGGTAGGGAAAATGATAGAGTCTTTCATCAAACATGTGATATCAGCACATTTGGAAAGAGGTGAAATCATGGGACGAAGTCAGCATGGATTTGTGAAAGGAAAATCATGTCTGACGAATCTTATAGAATTTTTTGAAGATGTAACTAGTGGAGTGGATAGGGGAGAGGTAGTGGACGTGGTATATTTAGATTTACAAAAGGCTTTTGACAAGGTCCCACACAGGAGATTAGTGTGCAAACTTAAAGCACACGGTATTGGGGGTATGGAATTGATGTGGATAGAGAATTGGTTGGCAGACAGGAAGCAAAGAGTGGGAGTAAATGGGACCTTTTCAGAATGGCAGGCAGTGACTAGTGGGGTAACGCAAGGCTCAATGCTGGGACCCCAGTTGTTTACAATATATATTAATGATTTAGACGAGGGAATTAAATGCAGGATCTCCAAGTTTGCAGATGGTACGAAGCTGGGTGGCGGTGTTAGCTGTGAGGAGGATGCTAAGAGGATGCAGGGTGACTTGGATAGGTTAGGTGAGTGGGCAAATTCATGGCAGATGCAATTTAATGTGGATAAATGTGAGGTTATCCACTTTGGTTGCAAGAACAGCAAAACAGATTATTATCTGAATGGTGGCCGATTAGAAAATGGGGAGATGCAATGAGACCTGGGTGTCATTGTACACCAGTCATTGAAGGTGGGCATGCAGGTGCAGCAAGCGGTGAAAAAGGCAAATGGTATGTTGGCATTGCTAGCAAAAGGATTTGAGTACAGGAGCAGGGAGGTTCTACTGCAGTTGTACAAGGCCTTGGTGAGACCTCACCTAGAATATTGTGTGCAGTTTTGGACCCCTAATCTGAGTAAAGACATTCTTGCCATAGAGGGAGTACAGAGAAGGTTCACTAGATTGATTCCTGGGATGGCAGGACTTTCATATGAAGAAAGATTGGATTGACTAGGCTTATACTCACTGGAATTTGGAAGATTGAGGGGGGATCTTAAAGAAACATATAGAATTCTAAAGGGATTTGACAGGCTGGATGCAGGAAAATTGTTTTCGATATTGGGGAAGTCCAGAATGAGGGGTCACAGTTTAAGGATAAAGGGGAAGTCTTTTAGGACCAAGCTGAGGAAAAACTTCTTCACACAGAGAGTGTTGAATCTGTGGAATTCTCTGCCACAGGGAACAGTTGAGGCCGGTTCATTGGCTATATTTAAGAGGAAGTTAGATATGGCCCTTGTGACTAAAGCGATCAGGGGGTATGGAGAGAAAGCAGGTACAGGATTTTGAGTTGGATGATCAGCCATGATCATACTGAGTGGCAGTGCAGACTCGAAGGGCTAAATGGCCTACACCTGCACTTATTTTCTATGTTTCTATGGACTTGGTTGTCAGAGGCTAGTTAAGGTGTATACCACTGAGAGCTTTTAATTGGTAGTGGCAGCTTGTCCCCATTACCACCCCCAGCTATAACAACCTTAAGAAACCAATAAAAATTACAAAGCCTTATATTGCAAAGAGCAATTAATTACATTAGAGCTACTGGCCATAGTAAGGCTTCAAAATGACATAAAGATTTTTAACATCTTAACTAAGTAGTAAATTTGTCACTCAGCAGATCTACTTTGCTTGATATTGATTACCTTTCAGAAATATGCACTTAAATATTGATCTGTACTTAGGTCACGTTTCTGACATCCATTTACGAATATCCCAAAGCACTTTCACATCTAACGGGATCATCTCAGATGGTTGTCATTGTTGTAATTTAGGAAACACAGGAGAAAGGTGTCTACACAGCGAACTTCCACAGTTGACAGTATGACAATGAATGGTGAACATTTTACAAACTTTGATCAATATTTTCTATTCAACTGAGAAAGTAAGGAGTAGAGAATTATCAATTTAATGTTACAAATGAAATCTAGCACCAATCTTGGCATTCCTGGTTCAGCATTCCTGTAATCTACTCAGTTCTCACCCCTATGGTTTCAACACAAAATGTTGACAATTCACTCATCCTCCCCCCCCCCCCCCCCGCCCCCACCGATGCTGCTCCACCTACTTGATCTCTCCAGCAGATTGCTTATTGCTCTTGTACTTGTTATTTGCTCTTTTACTCTCCACAGATCTCAGGTTAGCCTGAGGCTCCATCTCAATCCTTTTCAAACACAATGTATCTGTAAAGGAATGCACTTTGAGGGGCCAATTACTGTCAGTATAAGTTTTGTAGACCATCTCTGTCAATGGTTTCCTGATGTGACCTAGAGAACACCTTGTGATTTCAAAACCATAAAGCAGATATAATTTGTTAGCTAATATAGTTTTCTTTTAGCAATATAAACAACTTAATGTTTTTTAAAAACTAATACACATGAATAAATTTCCAATGTTATCGAACATGTTGGTATTTATTTTGGTGGGGTATTTATTGGATACAAAGGAGAGGGTCTTTGTGGTGTCTGCCATTATTGTTATCTGTGGAAAGATCATGTCTCTATCCCTCATGTACAAATAATGACTTTGTGTACTTTATCACTGTAATCTACCCAATATTCTGATGTACAGGGAATCCCTATTCTGACTGTGGCAAGAAGGCTGCTAACTGAAACTAAAGGTGACAGTCTATGATTGACTAAATGCCAAAAAGCTGGTACAGTAGGAGTTTCAACAATTGGAGTTGAACCATATGTTACTATTTATTGCTGGGGGAGTTGAATATGAAAATTGATGAATTGTAATTCATCTATTCTAGGCAATGGTGAAACCACACACAGTATAGGTGTCCTTTTTAAAAAAAGAATAGTAATGTGCTGGAAGCAGTTCAGTGGAAGCTTACTTTTTCAGTGTGACTGAATTGCTGGACAAACTAAGCTCATATCGAGTGAAGTTCCAAAGAGTCGAAGTAGGACTTGATTCCTCAGCATAGGTTTTGGAGGATCTCAGCGCAATGGTTGTCCACTATTTTTTTTTAAATTATTGAGATACAGTGTGGAATAGATCACTCTGGACTTTCAAGCTATGCCACCTAGTATTCCCGCAGTTTAATCCTAGCCTGATCACAGAACACTTTCCAACCAGCACAAAGATGTACCAGCCAGACTATGGGAGGAAGCACAAGTAGGGAGAACATACAGACTCCTAACAGGCAGCAGCAGGAATTGAACCCAGGGCACCTATACTGTAAAGTGTTGTGTAACAACTACACCTCCATGCCACTCTAATTGACTTGACCCTATTACTGTCACACAGGGGACATGGAGACAGGACCCAAATGCAGGACACAGGCATTGAAGTACTAGGGGCAGGACAGGAACAACTAAGGGATAGAACAAGATGGGGCAACCATAGCATGCTACAGTGATCCTGGATTCCAAGAGTTCATGGCAAAGGCAGGACAACTCCCCCAACTAGACACAGTCCCAGAGCCCCTTATATCCACCTGCAAGCCAATAGGTCTCAGGTGCACCTCCTTAAGCCAAGACAATCCTATTTAGGCTTAAGGGTGAAAGGAGGGATGGCTACAAGACCCGGAGTCCAGAATCTGCAGACCGTATCAAGACCCGGAAAGCGGATTCCAGACCAGACCATAACAATTACTGAGTTTAGCAGAGATACGAAGCTAGGAAATACACAGCAACATTCAGTCTCTAATTGCTGCATTTCACACAGTCCTTTTGGGAAAATCTAAATGTTCTGTGCAGAACTGTTGGCAAAATCATACCAAATCCAGGAGTTATATTTATTTGTAGAAAATCACAAGGTTTAAATGCAGTGTGGACACTAGCTTGCCCTAGACCATTATGCTTATGCATTACTGTGCACAAATGCAGAGTGTATGGAAAGCAGATGGAAATACTATATATGACCACACATTTCACCTTCCCACTGGATGTGGTGGTGGTTTCTGATCCAAGTGAGCAAAGTACTGGATGAATTTTGCAACTGGTCCCTCAGCTTTTATTGCAGCCAAAGCTGGCAGTTAGCTTGGTCCCATTCATTACATAGCTAAGTGAAATGATCTATTGGAGATGCAGTGGACAGTGAGGAAAGCTATCATGGCTTGCAGAGGGATCTGCATCAGCTGGAAAAATGGATGGAAAAATGGCTGATGGAATTTAAAGCAGTCAAGTCTGAGGTTTTGCACTTCGGTAGAAACAACCAGGGTAGATCTTACTCAGTGAATGAGCAGTGTGACAGAACCCAGGAATCTGGCAATACAGGTACATAATTTGCTGAAAGTGGCATCACAGGTAGATAGTGTCATAAGGAAAGCTTTTGGCACAATGGACTTCATAAATCAATGTATTCAATAGAGAGGGTAGAATCTTACACTGAAGTTCTATAAGATGTTGTTGAGGCCTGATTTGGAGTATTGTGCACAGATTTGGTCACCTACCGACAGGAGAGTTGTCAATAAGGTTGAAAGAGTACAGAGAAAATGAACAAGGATGTTACTGGGTCTGGAAGACCTGAGTTATAAGGAAAGATTGAATAGTTTAGGGCTTTAATTTTTTGGAATGTAGAACATTGAGAGAAGTTTTGATACAAAATTAATCTGGGTAATGATAGGCTAAATGTAAGCAGACTTTTTCCACTGAGGTTGGATGGGACGATAACCAGAGATTGTATAGTTTAAGGGTGAAAGGGTGAAAGGCAAAAAGCTTAAGAGGAACATGAGGGGAATCTCTCTCTCTCTCTCCCTACCCCCCCCCCCCCCCGTCCCGCCCCCACTGACAGCAATCCACTTCCATTAATTACACAACAGGACATCCCATCTTTAATTATCCACAAAGTTAACTTAAGACTACCCATGAATCAGAATATGATGCACCCCACAATGTAGTTACAATCATAGAAACATTGAAATACAGAAATGTCTATCTAAATACAGTCTACCATCAATATATACATTGTTACACATCCCCATCAGTAAAGAAATGAAATATTCTGAAGTGCATGGTAGGAAAGGCTGCACACAGTCAACCCATTATGAGAATATACTGGGGAAAGACATTGAAGTACGCGCACTCATTTTAAAGACAGCAGAATGACAAGGGAATGTTTGTGCGTTTACAGAGTGCTCTCCATCACATTATCACCCTCTTCTGCAGCAATAATCTTCGGCAGCAGACCTCGTTCATAATTTCAACTCACAGGCCTTGGCGAAGTGGCCCTTCTTTCCACAGCTGGAGCAGGTAGCTTCTCGAGCTGGGCAGCGTTTTCGGGAGTGCTTTTCGAGTCCGCAGAAGTCACACTGCATGGACTCGCGAATGGCAGCAGCCAAGGTCGATTTGCCGGCAGGTTGTGGGGTCTGCAGAGTCCACGGGGCCAGCGGGAGATCACGCACCTGGACAGTGTCCGCATCATGCAGAGCAGCCTCCAGCGTGTCGGCCAGCTCAATCGCCAAAAGGTAAGATCGGCGTGTTCCAGCAGCCGCTGGCGCACGTACACTGACCTGATCCCCGTAACAAAGGCGTCTCTTATTAGCAGCTCTGCATGCTGTTCCGCCATCAGTCCCCTGCAGTCGCAGGCCCACATGAGTGTCTGTAGGGCCTGGACAAACTCAGCGCTCGACTCTCCGGCCCGCTGCCGCTGTGTTGCTAAGCAATGTCTCGCGTAGACGGTGTTCACCGACCGCAGGTATTGTCTTTTGAGGGCATCCAGTGCCCCTTGGTAGGTAGGCATGTCCCTGTTCAGGGAGTAGACCTGCGGACTGACCCTGGAGAGGAGAACTCTGTGTATCATGGCAGGCTCGTGCACATGAATCTCCTCTAGGTGTGATTGGAAGCATGCAAGCCAGAGTTCAAAAGCGATGTTGGCTTCCAGAGATTGAGGGTCAATATCGAATCTGATGGGTTGTAAAATGCTCTCCGTGGTTTAAAATTGCTGCTAATAAAATTGATGCACCATCAATAACTCTCGGAGATGGGAGGCGAGCGATAGGCATTTATTATCAGCAAAAGTAGCCACAACATCTTGGAGACTGAGGGAGGAGCAGTGCCTCCAATCTCCTTTATACAGGGGTCTGTGGTAGGAGCCACAGGAGCAGTCAACGGGGGGTGCGGGGTGTGTCCAGACAGATATACACATAGCTTACCACACCCTGCTTTGTGGTGAGCATAAAATTTGAAGGCTTCAAGCTCCAGATACCATCATGTCATTCTGGTATTATGGTCCTTCATGGTCTGAATCCATGTCAACACTCTGTGGTCTGTGTAAAGTTTAAATTCCCTGCAAAGGAAGTAGTGCCAAAGGCTGTCAAAGGCCCATTTAATGGCCGGGTACTCCTTTTCAATTGTAGAATACCTGGTTTCCTTTGGGAGGAGGCTCAGATAAAGGACAGGTTGCTCTTCTCCAGTTGCTGTGGAAAATCAGCAAACATCCACTGATCAGTGGCCTTCGAGATGAGAGAGGTCAACCTTCCCAGGCCCCTTCCAGGCCTTTACAACCCCTTTCAAGTTATCATCAATGGGTATATCATATGTACAAATATCAACAGAGGCAGAAGAACCAGCATATATCTCACAGCGCTGTTGCCGCTGTGACTTTCTAGGCCTTTCGTATCCTCCCTCACACAGACTAGCATCCAAGTCAGGCAGAGGGTGTAACACAGCCATTGCTTTGGTTTTAGCATGGGGCATGCCAAAATACAAAACAAAACTATTTACTGCTGGATTATCAGATGAATGAGATTGGCTTTTTTCATTCTTCAGTAATTCATGTAACACTAGCAGACTTCTCCCCTGAATCAGTTCAGCTGATAGTTTTTCCAGCACCCCAGCTTTCATCAAGTACTTGTGGTCATCCAGCTCAATACTGAGTTCTGCCAGTGACAGACTTACGGTCACCATGGACATATCAGACAGGGGATTGGTGATTCTAGTCAACACCAACGACAGGGACATTACTTTCCTTAATAACAGTGAGCTACCAAAATCTAAAAGAGCTACATTAAACACAACCTCTTTCTCCTCACATTCTGCTTGTTTTTCATTACCATACTCACATTCATTACAGTCATAATCAGCATCTTCACAGTCCCCCTTCCCAGTGCATATCTGACAATTTGGTATTTATGAGAGGACTTATGACCTGGCTACAGAGAATGGAAGAAAATAACAGTCTTAGAACTACCGACCAATGGTTCTTTGCCCTCGTTTCACTCACTCCACAATTCCGCAGAGTTACCCTGGGAGTCCTTAGAGTCTGGCTGGCTTTGGAATGACAATGGTAATGGCGCCCCCTTGCGGGCACTGAGGCACTGCAGGGCATGTTGGGCCTCAGTGAGTCCATCCATTCGCACACGCTCTTGTCTCTGGAGGAAGAACCTGCAGCAGCTGCTCCAGAAAAATGGCCTCATTAACCTCCTTCTTGGACTTCTGCCCTGTTTGAATCCTTTGCTAGTAGAGACCCCTCAGGCTATGATATGTCTCAGTGGGTGCTCCTGGTAGTAGAATACTGGAATGGAAGCATTGACAGTAGCCTTCAGCTGAGATATTAAATTTAGCCTCCTTCAGGTCAGGAAAGTTGCTGGATCTCTTTTCTTTCATTGCAGTGTAGGGTCAAAAGATTTACCTGTCAGTAGTCGCACTAGCTAGCAGGCCCACCCTTCCTTTGCCCATTGCCATTTCCAGACCATCCTCTCAAAACTGAGGAGATAGTCATCTTGCACCTTTCACAGACTTTGGAGTTCCTTCCTGAAAGCATCATCGCTCCTCTGCTGAGCAAACCAAAAGTCTCGGAACAGATTTTCCAGTAAGACTTCATAGAGTTAGGTTCTTGGCTGAAGATCTTCCTTTTCTGAAATCTCTGCCATTTCACTAAAATCTACTTTTTTTTTACCTCAGGGAGTTTCCTGACTTGCGACTGCAAATCCGCTGTTATCTGAGTCGAGCACCATTTGCAGCTGGCCATCCCCCCACTACCACCATATATTAAATACGTGTATTTTGACCACAGAAGAAAAAGATGGATGGAGTTGCTTAGCACGTTAGTGCAAGGGAGCTAATTAGGTGCGTCAAAAATCAAGTCTCAATTGCGTACTTTCCATCACAATGTATCTCAGCTGTTCCGAAATATATCTATCTGACATTAGAGATTTGGAAAAGGCCAGTGACTGTAAAAAGTGATCACTTGTGAATCAGTCTGTTTTACTGAATATGCTGGAAACAGGAGACAGAAAGTGTATGACTACAGTATGTTAGTACATTTAGCAGGGAGGGCAAGAGTCAGATGCCAGGCTGGACCAAGCCAAATCTGGTCCATGTTTTATAAGTCAAGTCTGGCATCAGTAATATCCAGAATAAACTTGATGTAAAAGTTCAGAAATGTTCTTGCAGTAAGTTACTGCAATACATCACTTGGAATTTTCATCTACATTTTGAAAATGCCTTTCTCAATTTATTTTTTAAATGTTACAATTTTCAGAATTGAAACTCCACTAACTTGATTTGAATTTAAATACGTTACTATTCCATCCTTTCTAGGGCAGGCAATAACACCAACTTTATTCTCTTTCTTGGAAAGGCCAAAAAAAAAATACATTTACAAATGAAGTTGAAGATTTTGGTTTTCAAATCTAATGATATTTTCAAGGTGGTTTGAACAGCATAAATGTAACATGGCATTAAAATGACATTACTCAGCAAAGGAATTGTATATAAATCCAACACCATCAGAGCTCTGCGGGACTTCTGTTACCTACTGAAAGAGCAGAGAGGACTAGGGGAAATAACAATAACCTCACACAGAATTTTAAAACGTAACTCTTTATATACTGATTTATGCCACAAAGCTTGGTGATTTGCATGGAAATTCAAAGAGGATTAATAATACCAGGAATTGTGTGATAGTTATCAAATTTACAGCAGCAACTACTTTACATGATGCACTTAAATCAGAGACCACAGTTAAACTCATGCACATAAAAAACTCATGCACATTAATGCCACCAAACACTTCTCAAGTTTAATGGTAAAGATGAAGATAGAAGATTAGCTTTATTTGTCATGTGTACATCAATACAATAAAATGTGAGGCTAGTGTCAAAGACCGACACAGTCCAAGGATGTGCCGCAGCCCACAAACTTCTGGTCCCAACATAGAACACCCACAACTTAAAGGCTCTTACCAGCCCATTCATCTTTGGCATGTGGGAGGGAACTGGATCACCCAGAGGAAACCTGTATGGTTGTAGGGAGAAGATAGAAACTCTTTACAGAGAGCAGAGGGAATTGAATTCCGATCACTCGTGTTGCAAAGCATTACCTTAGTTGCTCTGCTACTGTGCCACTCACTTTATGTGGTGAACTATGTGCCTGTCTGGACACACCCCCTGCTGACTGCTCCTGTGGCTCCTCCCACAGGCCCCTGTATAAAGGCGATCTGAGGCCTGACGCTCGGCCTCAGTCTCCAGGACATAGTATGATGGACACTCACTCCTGGTTCCTTCTTCCAGTCAATAAAAGCCAATATCTCGCCTTACGTCTCAGTGTGAGTTATTGATGGTGCATCAATTTTATTGACTGGAAGTTTTAAAACATGGAAACCATTTTGCGTCCGGAAAGGTTGGATTTGGACCCTCAAGACCCTGACGCAGCTCTCGCTTTTGAACACTGGCTTGCATGCTTCCAATCGTACTTGGAGGAGGTTCGTGCAACTGAACCCGCCGTTATGCACAGAATCCTACTCTCGAGGGTCACCCCCAAAGTTTACTCCATTATCCGGTTATCCGGGACCTGCCAACCTACGATGGGGCACTGGACGCCCTCAAAAGACAGTACCTGCGGCCGGTGAACACCGTCTACGCAAGACATCATTTAGCTACCCGGCAACAGCGGCCTGGCGAATCGTGCGCTGAGTTTCTCCGAGCACTACAGACACTCGTCTGACCTTGCGGCTGCAAGACGCTCACGGCAGAACAGCATGCGGAGCTGCTGGTGCGAGACGCCTTTGTGACGGGACTGAGGTCAGTGTACATGCGCCAGCAACTGTTGGAAAATGCCGACCTTACCTTAAGCTCGGCGATGGAGACGGCCAATGCTCTAGAAGCTGCTTTGCATAATGCTGACGCTGTCCAGTCGCGCGATTCCCCGCCGGTTCTGTGGACACCTCAGACCCCGCCACCGCCGGCTCCCGGGAGCGAATTCGCCAACGCCGCTGCCAGTCGCGATTCCACGAGCTCCCCGACCCAGACCACGGCTGTGGCCCGTCAGAAGCCCGTGTGTTATTTCTGCGGCCATAAAAAAAACACCCTCGACAACGCTGTCCAGCGCGAGAAGCGACCTGCTCCAGCTGCGGAAAGCGGGGCCACTTCGCCAAGGTCTGTAAGTCTCAACCTCGAGCGGAGTGCAGCGCTGTGGGTGAAACGTGGGGGCCGCCATCTTGCATGCCCGGATGTGGGCGGCCATCTTTGTCGACGTCAGCACGCCCTGCCTCCGACCCTCCGATGCTTACCGGGTACCCCGGATGTGAGCGGCCATCTTTGTCGATGTCAGCATGCCCCGCCCCCGGCACTCCGGTGCTTACCGGGTCTCTGGCCACTGTAACTCTCGACCAAAGCACCCCACACCAGCTTGCAAGGTCCATGATGGACATCCGGGTGGAGGGGCACAGGACTAGATGCCTGTTTGATACGGGCAGCACTGGGAGTTTTATTCACCCCGACACAGTGCAACGCTGCGGTCTCGCAACGCGGCCGGTAAGTCGGAGGTTCCATTTGGCTTCTGGGTCGCAGTCCACAGACATCCGGGCAGGTTGTGTAGCGACATTGGTGGTGCAAGGCACAGAATATCGGAACTTTGAGCTCCTGGTCATGCCTAATCTGTGCGCACCTGTGCTATTGGGGCTGGACTTCCAGAGCCATCTCGAAAGTGTGACTATGGTATACGACGGGCCCCTCCCACCACTCACTGTCAGGAATCCTCAGTTTTGTGGGACTTCGCCACATACCCCGCTACTGACCACACACACACACACACACACGGGCACACACGTCCCATCCAGAACCAGGCCGACAGCTGTGCTACCGACACCACTTGCAGCCTCTCCACTCTCAAGGTCCCTCCCCCACCGCTGTTCGCCAACCTGACCCCTGACTGTAAGCCTGTGGCAACTAAAAGCAGGAGGTACAGCGCGGGGGACAGGGCCTTCATTCAGTCGGAGGTGCAGCGGCTGCTCAGGGAGGGGATCATTGAGCCAAGCTCAAGCCCTTGGAGGGCCCAGGTGGTTGTTGTTCGGACTGGGCAGAAAAATAGGATGGTGGTGGACTATAGTCAAACCATCAATAGGTTCACGCAGCTTGACACGTACCCCCTACCCCGCATCACGGATATGGTCAACCAGATTGCTCAGTACAAGGTGTACTCGACAATCGATCTGAAATCCGCTTATCACCAGCTCCCCATCTGCCCAGAGGACCGCCCCTACACCGCCTTCGAGGCGGGCGGCAGGCTCTATCACTTCCTGCGCGTCTCTTTCGGTGTCACAAATGGTGTCTCTGTCTTCCAGAGGGAAATGGACCGGATAGTGGACCAATACCAACTGCAGGCCACATTTCCCTATCTGGACAACATCACCATCTGTGGTCACGACTGGCCAGATCACGACGCCAACCTCCAACGATTTCTCCAAGTGGCCGCAGCTCTGAACCTTACTTATAACAGGGACAAGTGTGTGTTTGGAACCACCGGCCTAGCTATACTTGGGTATGTCATGGAAAATGGGGTTATTGGCCCTGATCCTGACCGTATGCACCCCCTGTTAGAACTCCCTCTTCCCACCACTCTCAAAGCCCTCAGACGGTGCCTGGGTTTTTTTTCCCTATTACGCCCAATGGGTCCCCCATTACGCAGACAAGGCATGCCCCCTGGTCAAGTCTACCTTGTTTCCCCTCTCTGCTGAGGCCCACGCGGCCTTCAGCTGCATTAAAGAGGACATTGCCAAAGCTACGATGCATGCCGTGGACGAGACCATTCCCTTCCAAGTGGAGTGTGATGCCTCTGATTTCGCTCTGGCTGCTACCCTCAATCAGGAAGGCAGGCCAGTAGCATTCTTTTCTCGTACCCTTCAAGGCTCTGAAATTCGGCACTCTGCGGTGGAGAAAGAAGCCCAGGCCATAGTGGAGGCTGTTAGGCACTGGAGGCACTATCTCGCCGGCAAAAGGTTCACCTTGCTGACCGACCAGCGCTCGGTTGCGTTCCTGTTCAGCAACCAACAGCGGGGCAAAATCAAAAATGATAAGATTTTGCGGTGCAGAATAGAACTCTCCACCTACACCTATGATATCCTGTACCGGCCTGGCAGACTCAATGAGCCCCCTGATGCCCTATCCCGGGGAACATGTGCTAGCACACAGCTCGACCAGCTGTACGCCCTTCATGCACAACTTTGCCATCCGGGGGTCACCCGATTTTACCATTTTTTGAAAGCTCGGAACCTGCCATACTCCCTGGAGGACATCAGGACGATGACCAGGGACTGCCAAATTTGCGCTGAGTGCAAACCGCACTTCTACCGTCCTGACACGGCACAACTTGTCAAGGCCACCCGCCCTTTTGAACGACTGAGTGTTGACTTTAAGGGCCCCCTTCCCTCCACTGACCGCAATGTCTATTTTCTCAATATTATCGACGAGTACTCGCGGTTCCCCTTTGCCATCCCCTGCCCCGACACCACTGCCACGTCCGTCATAAAAGCCCTGCGCCAGCTCTTCACTCTGTTCGGGTATCCCTGCTATATCCACAGCGATAGAGGGTCCTCCTTTATGAGTGAGGAGCTGCGCCAGTACTTGCTAGCTAGGGGCATTGCTACCAGTCGGACCACGAGTTATAATCCCCGGGGTAATGGCCAGGTGGAGCGGGAGAATGCCACAGTGTGGAAGGCCACACTTTTAGCCCTTAAGTCAAAAGGGTTGCCGGTCTCTCGATGGCAGGAGGTCCTCCCTGAGGCACTGCACTCTATCCGCTCTCTGTTATGTACGTCCACCAATGCCACCCCTCACGAACGCCTATTCTCTTTTCCCAGGAAGTCTGTCACTGGGACCACCCTACCAGTTTGGCTGACATCCCCGGGGCCAGTGCTGCTCCGGAAACATGTGAGGAGCAATAAATACTCCCTGCTGGTAGAGAGGGTTCACCTTCTACATGCGAACCCCCAGTATGCTTACGTGGTCTTACCTGATGGGCGGGAGGACACGGTCTCCATCCACGACCTGGCACCCGCAGGTGCAGCAGACCACTACCCTGAAGGCTCTCCGGTAACTATGAACCCTGCACCAGAGGTGACACCGTGCTCACCAGGCCCTACACAGACTCCTCACGACACTTGTATACCGGGCGTTTCGTACGCATTTATACCAGGCGCCTCGCACATGCGTGAGGGATCACCGGCGCCTAGTGGGCAGGAACAAGCGCAACCTCCGTCCCCTGTGCAATCACCAATGTCGCCGGCATCCATGCGATCACAGCCGGTGCTACGTAGATCGCAGCGACAGATTCAACCACCTGATAGACTTGACTTGTAAGAAACTTCGCCACATGGGACTTTTTCAAACAAAGGGGGGGTGAATGTGGTGAACTATGTGCCTGTCTGGACACGCCCCCTGCTGACTGCTCCTGTGGCTCCTCCCACAGGCCCCTGTATAAAGGCGATCTGAGGCCTGACACTCGGCCTCAGTCTCCAGGTCATAGTATGATGGACACTCACTCCTGGTTCCTTCTTCCAGTCAATAAAAGCCGATATCTCGCCTTACGTCTCAGTGTGAGTTATTGATGGTGCATCACTTTAGCTACATGACATCAATAGGCATCACCTCGCATTACTCTTAGTTGTGTGTGTCTATAATTGTACATAATGTTATTGTACTGCTTTAATACTTTAATGGTATGTTGTCTTTGAATGATTGCTTCAAAGAGTATGGAAACATCCACTCTAACCATGATGTATAATTTTTAAAAATGATCCCCTATTTTTATTGCACCCACACTACCATCAACTCCCTCCAAAGTCTACCACTCACCAATACACTAGGGTCAAATTTTACAATGAATAATTAACTTACCAACTAGAATATCTTTGGAATAAGGAGGAAACTGAAGCACCCAGGAGAGACCCATGCTGTGAAAGGAGAATGCAAAAACCCCGCACGGTCAGTACTTGGGATTAGTATTAAACCCAGATCACAGAATCAAAGAAGAAGTTAGCTCTACTAGATGAACCATTGATCAGGTTACATGGCAAAAGAAGCATTGTGGACTGTTGGCCAATGTAATCTGAAATACATCAATTCCTTACTCAATTAGGTCCCAGAATTTGAACTAACCCAATCCAAACTAAGGCCATATTATCTAGGAGCAGAATTAGGCTATTCAGCCCATTAAGTTTGTTCTGCCATTCCATTCATGACTGATTTATTAACCCTCTCAACACCATTCTCCTGCCTTCTCTCCTTAACCTTTGATCCCCTGGTTACTCAAGAACCTATCAACCTCCATATTCAGCCCAATGACTTGCTTGCACAGCCCTCTGTGGCAAAGAACACTACAGATTCACCACCCGCTGGCTCAATAATTCTTTTTCTGCATCTCTATTCTAAATGGACATCCTCATTCTGAGCTACGTCCTCTGGCCCTATACACCCCCATGACAGGGAACATGCTCTCTATATTTAAACCTTTCAATATTCATTAAGCTTCATTTAATGATGCAATACAATATCAGCAGCATTCAAGACATTGTTCTTGGTAGTCTTGATCAAGTGTCAAATTATATTTGATGAAAACATGTATTTTGTCATGCAACTATGCAAAGAATAATCTTAGTGTGTACCAGATTTGTTATTTTCTCCTGCGTTCTTCAAGTATTTCACAGGAAAATTTTGACTATCACCGTTCTTCCATTTAATATTTTACAGCTAAGAGCCCAGTTTAAGCTGCTCAGGCTGGACAAGATATAATTAGAGATGGCTGCAAAGGCGTTTGATTATTCCTTCTACTATGCTTAATGTACGTCTGCAAAGAAATTATGCACAATCCATGTGCTCCCACACTCAAGGTCCACCCCAATATTTCAACATGGTCAATACTCTGTCTGAAATTTACTGGTGTGGTGATTGAAGCTTACATTCAATGAATTGCACAAGTCACTGGCCCTTTATTGGCATCTGCTGATTTATTTCAGTTTTGACTGTTCCTCTGGCCCTGATATCATTGTGCTAAATATCTTGGTGATAGTAGTGATGACTTGCAGCAGACTGAAAAGATTGAGCATGTAGATATTAAGAAAGAGGATGTGCTGGAGCTTTTGGAAAGCATGAAGTTGGATACGTCACTGGAACCGGATGAGATGTACCCCAGGCTATTGTAGGAGTTGAGGGAGGAGATTGCTGAGCCTCGGCAATGATGTTTGCATCATCAATGGGGACGGGAGAGGTTCCAGAGGATTGGAGGGTTGCAGATGTTGTTCCTTTTTACAAGAAAGGGAGCAGAGATAGCCCAGGAAATGATAGACCAGTGAGTCTTACCTCAGTGGTTGGTAAGTTGATAGAGAAGATCCTGAGTGGCAGGATTTATGAACATTTGGAAAGGTATATGTTGCAAGGACGAGGCTGAGGATGAAACCAAGTGCAGGACACAGGCGCGGAGGCAGAGTCGTGAGGTGTTAGCACCATCGTGAACGGGAAACCTGTATCCAGGAGAGTCTTTACACAGGGACAAGGTTTACATAGAGTATCCAGGAAATGATGTGGAGCTTAGAACTGATAGTCCTAATGAATCAGGAATCAAGGTTTACTCACACTCGAGTCGACCAACGAAATGGTACAGCATGGCTGTTACACTTAAGTTTTATCCTACGGTTGCTAATGGGAACCAGGTGTGCGGTAATTAATGGGACTAGCAATCAAAGGAATCAGACGACAGGAATTAAGGCACCATCAGTAAGATAATGGCAAGATGGGGAATTGCCATTTGGGACCATGACAGTATAAAATGATTAGGAATAGTCAGCATGGCTTTGTCAAGAGCAGGTCGTGTCTTACGAGCCTGATTGTATTTTTGAGGATGTGACTAAACACATTGATGAGTATGTATACACTCATGTAGTGTATATGGATTTCAGCAAGGCATTTGATAAGGTAACCCATGAAAGGTTTGTTGAGAAAGTAAGGAGACATGGGATCCAAGGGGATATTGCTTTGTGGATCCAGAACTGGCTTGCCCACAGAAGGCAAAGAGTGGTTGTAGATGGGTCATATTCTGCATGGAGGTCGGTCACCAGTGGAATGCCTCGGGGATCTATTCTTGGACCCATACACTTCGTGATTTTTATTAAAGACCTGGATGAGGAAGTGGAGGGATGGGTTAGTAAGTTTGCTGATGACACAAAGGTTGGAAGTGTTGTGGATCGTATGGAGGGCTGTCAGAGGTTAGAGTGGGACATTGGTAGGATGCAAAACTGGGCTGAGAAGTG
This sequence comes from Hypanus sabinus, assembly GCF_030144855.1. Lineage (NCBI taxonomy): Eukaryota > Metazoa > Chordata > Chondrichthyes > Myliobatiformes > Dasyatidae > Hypanus > Hypanus sabinus. The sequence continues at coordinate 126,169,158 of NC_082710.1, read as the reverse complement.
GTAGATAGAGATCAACCCAGATAAGTGTGAAGTGGTTCATTTTGGTAGATCAAATATGATGGCAGAATATAGTATTAATGGTGAGACTCTTGGCAGTGTGGAGGATCAGAAGGATCTTGGGGTCCAAATCCATAGGACACTCAAAGCAGCTGCGCAGGTTGAGTCTGTGGTTAAGAAGGCGTATGGTGTATTGGCCTTTATCAATTGTGGAATTGAATTTAGGAGCCAAGAGGTAATATTGCAGCTATATAGGATCCTTGTCAGACCCCACTTGGAGTCCTGTGCACATTTCTGGTCACCTCACTACAGGAAGGATGTGGAAGCTATAGAAAGGGTGCAGAGGATATTTATAGGGAAGTTGCCTGGATGGGGAGCATGCCTTATGAGAATAGATTGAGTGAACTCGGCCTTTTCTCCTTGGAGCGATGAAAGATGAGAGGTGACCTGATAGAGGTGTATAAGATGAAGAGAAGTATTGATTGTGCAGATAGTCAGAGGCTTTTTCACAGGGCTGAAATGGTTGCCATAGGTTTAATGTCCTGGGCAGTAGGTACAGAGAAGATGTCAGGGGTAAGTTTTTTACTCAGAGAGTTGTGAGTGCGTGGAATGGGCTTCCAGTAATGGTGGTGAAGGTGGATATGATAGGGTCATTTAAGAGACTTTTAAATAGGTACGTAGAGCTTAGAAAAATGGAGGGCTATAGGTAAGCCTAGTAATTTCTAAGATATGGACATGTTCAGCACAACTTTGTGGGCCGAAGGGCCTGTATTGTGCTGAGGGCTTTCTATGTTTCTAAATAGGCATTTGAATGATAATGACCACCATGTGACCTAGAGATAAGATTTTCTAGGCCTTGCATGTCAACAGTGGGATAATTGCTCAAACTTTACACAGTTAATTGGGCTTAATGTGGTTAAGTAAGATATCAAAGGCTGCTGGTAAGGAAATTAGATGAAATAAATAGAACCAGTGATTCAAAAAGTCAAATCCTGATAGGATGGTAGAACTGAGGTCACTCACCAGTAAATCAATAGGCTATTTTAAACTGTACAGTATCTGATTTGCATTTTCAATTAATTATTTCCTTGTTTTCTTGTATGGTTATCTCTGGAGTGTAATAAGCCCTTGTTTATTGCTTAAATGCAAATAATGTAATACTTTTCATATCTCTCACTACATTGGTCTATTTGTTTTTTTCTCCCATTCTGGTGTGACATTTAAGATATCTAATAATAGCTTACTAATATGAACTGTTCTTTCTCTGCAGCTTCTGCCATATCTGATGAGCACTTGTATGATCTATTGTATTTAATTCCAGATTTTCTGCATTTGCTGCACTTGGATTTTGCTTCTTTTTCTTTTGACTAATTTTAAAGGTTAGAAAATCTGCCTCATCATGATTGTTCGTTAGATCTGTATTATTTTCAACTTTCTTGGAACATGCATGTACTCCTGGAATGATCAATCTTCTAACGATGCTGTTTGGTATGTTGATATGTCCCCTTACTTCCATATTGACATAGTACATTTGAAATTAATTATTTCATTTTTCAATAATTCTACACCTTGACTAGACCTCTTATCTCTTTTAATCAACTTCTCAAGAACCTTTCTCTTTTTTATTCACCTTTTCTAACTCTCCACCTACCTTTATAATTCTTCCATCTTTCTCTTTATTAATACCCTCTCCATAGAAAGATTATAATTAGTTTCTTGACAAAAAACTCTGATTTCTGTTGCATTGATTCTGTGAAAATTGATTGTTTCCAATTGAACTATATCTATGAATTACTTTAACAGTCTTTTACTGACCAAAACTACTTTACAAACCTAAGTTGTAATTGTGTCACAATGCAGTTACAGAGAAACTGAAATCAGTTTTAAAGTCAATATATTCAATGTTTTGTTAAATAGGTTAAAAACAGATGAAACAGTGGTTTTTCACTGGGATCAATGACAGATCTGAAAGAAGCTTAAAAGATGCATATATAAGTTAAACAGTCAGAATCTTCTATCCAGGGTAGAAGTATCAGATAGTGTAAGATTTTAAAGGAAATTGTAATGGGATGGATTGATCAGACCCAAACCAAATAATCTGAATGTCCAGGAGATGTGGTAATAAGCATACAGGCATGACAAAGTAACTTAAGCCTAATCTATTATAAAATAGAAAGCACAATTGAACCTTACTAAATACTACATAGTAAGTTACAAAGATTTCAAGGCTCACTACTCTTAGTCTCCACTTGATTGTTGCTGTCATCAGGGTACTTGATTGTTGCCGGGGAACTTCCTTCAAATTCTTTCTTGAGAAAACACCCTGGGTCTGCCCTAGGCTCTGATCATGATCTCCTGGTCTAGATGAAGTCATAAGAACTGAGAAAAAGGTACCCAAACAAATAAGGAATTCCATAAGCATAGCAAGGCACACAGGATCAGAGAAACTCTTTGATCTTTTGAACTGGTGCCTGAGGCCTGGAACGAATCCAGCCACAACCAGCAAACATTGGTCATTAACAAACCTATAGTACTTAACTTGTACAGACAACTTACCTCCTATGAACTCACAAAGAGTTAAAGTGTCGCTTGGAACTGTTCAGATTTTCATCTAATATTTTGCAAGATTTAATACACCACAACACAGAGATATATGCAGCAAGCTTTGAGACTGAGAAAATAGTATGTCCCCCAAATGGGCTGCCAGGGTTAGTGGTAGAAACAGATAGTAGTGTTTAAGAGGCATTTAAATAGACCCATGAATATGCAGGGAATGGATGGATATGGACCATGTATAGGCAGAACAGATTTTGTTTAATTTGATATAGTGTTCAGCACAGACTTTATTCACCTTCAAGTCTGTTCCTGTGCTGTGCTGTTCTACAATCTATGTAACCATCTCCTCTCTGGTCAGAGTGAAGCTGGAGGTCCTGAAACAGGAGGATGTTGTCAGATCAAGAATGTGACAGACAGCTTCACCTAAATCCCAAGGAAGTTATTTATTTACACATTGTATCAGAAGGGTAAGCAGGAAGGCAGAGAGGGTACTGCTGTTCTGTTGGTAAAAAATGAAATCAAATCATTGGAAATAGGTGACATGGGATCAGAAGGTGTTGAATGATTATGGAGGGAGCTAAGGAACTACAAGGGTAAAACGACCCTGATGGGAGTTGTATGCAGACCCCCACACAGCAGTAAGGATATGGCCTACAAACTACAATGGGAGAAAGGAAATGCATGCCAAAAGGCAAATGTTACTATAGTCGTGGGGGATTTCAATATGCAGAGCGATTGGGAAAATCAGGTTGGTGCTGGATTACAGGAAAGGGAATTTCTAGAGTGCTTATGAGTTGGCTTTTTGCAACAGCTCATGATAGAGCCCACCAGTGGATCAGCTATTCTGGATAGGGTATTGTGTAATGAACCAAGGTTGATTAGGCAGCTTAAGGTAAAAGAACCCTTACTGACAAGTGAATATAATGTGATCAAGTTCACCCTGAAATTTGAGAAGGAGCAGCTAAAGTCAGATTAATCAGTATTGCAGTGGAGCAAAGGGAATTACAGAGCCATGAGAGATGAGTTGGAGAAAATTGATTGGAAAAGAACACTGGCAGGGATGTCAGCAGAGCAGCAATGGTTGAAATTTCTGGAAGCAGTTTGGAAAGCACAGGATCTATACACCTCAAAGAGGAAGAAGTATTCTAAAGGAATGATGACACAACCGTGACCAACAAGAGAAGTCAAAGTCAACATAAAAACCAAAGAGCATATAATGGAGCAAAAATTAGAGTGAAGTTAGTGGATTAGGAAGCTTATAAAAACCAACAGAAGGCAACTAAAAGAGTCTTTAAGAAAGTAAAGATGGAATATGAAAGTAAGCTAACCAATAACATTAAAGAGGATACAAACAGTTTCTTCAGATACATGAAGTGTAAGAGAGGCAGGCATCATATCGGACCATTAAAAGAAGATGCCGGAGTGGTAGTAATGGGGTCAATGAAATAGCGGAATAACTGAATAAGTATTTTGCATCATTCTTCACTGTGGAAGACATTAACAGTATGGTGGAAATTTTGGTGTCAGAGGTCACAAAGTGTGTGAAGTTACCATAATTAGAGAGATTTGTGGGAAACTGAAAGATCTGAAGGTAGATAAGTCACCTGGATAAGATGATGTACACTGCATCTCTGAAAGAGGAGGCTGAAGAGATCGTGAAGGCATCAATAATCATCTTTCAAGAATCAATAGATTCTGGAATGGTTTTAGATTACTGGAAAATTGTAAATGTCACTCCACTCTTCAAGAAGCGAGAGAGGCAGAAGAAAGGAAACTATAAGCCAGTTAGTCTGACCTCAGTGGTTGGGAAAATATTGGAGTTGATTATTAATAATGAGTTCTCAGGGTACTTGAAGGCACATGTTAAAATAGGCCATAGTCAGCATGTTTCCTCAAGGGAAAATCTTGCCTGACAACATCTGTTGGAATCATTTGAAGAAATAACAAGCAGGAACGACAATGCAGAATTGGTTGATGTTGCGTACTTGGATTTTCAGAAGACCTTTGAGAAAGTGCCACACATGAGGCTGCTTAACAAGTGATGAGCTCATGGTATTATAGGAAAGATTCTAGCAAGGATAAAGCAGTGGCTGATTGGCAGGAGGCAAAGAATGGGAATAAAGGGAACACAAAGTACACTGCAGATGCTGTGGTCAAATCAACACTCACAAACAAGCTGGATGAACTCAGCAGATCGGGCAGCATGCGTTGAAAGGAGCAGTCAATGTTTCGGGCAGAGACCCTTCGTCAGGAATAAAGGGAGCCTTTTCTGGCTGGCTGCTTGGGACCTGTGGTGTTCCACAGTAGTCTGTGTTGGGACCAATTATTTTTATGTTTTATGTTAATAATTTGGATGATGGAATTGATGGCTTTGTTGCAAAGTTTGCAGATGATATGAAGATAGGTGGAGGGGCAGGTAGTTTGAAGAAGTAAAGAGGCAACAGAAGGACCTGGACAAATAAGGAGAATGGACAAAGAAATGTCAGATGGAATACTGTGTCAGGAAGTGTACGGTCATGCACTTTGGCAGAAGAAATGAAAGAGCTGACTATTTTCTAAATGGAGGGAAAATACAAAAAAAAAGAACTGAGGTGCAAAAGAACTTGGGAGTCCTTGAGCAGGAATCCCTAAAGGTTAATTTGCAGGTTGAGTATTTAGTGAGGAAGACAAATGTGATGTTTGCATTCATTTCAAGATGACTGAGATATAAAAACAAGGATGCAATGTTCAGACATTATAAATCAATGGTGAGGCCTCACATGGAATATTGTGAGCAGGGCTGGGTCCCTTATCTTAGAACGGATGTGCTGAAACTGGAGAAGGTTCAAAAGAGGTTCACAAAAATAAGTCCAGGATTGAATAGTTTTTCATATGAAAGGCATTGGGTGACTCTGGGCATGTATTCACCAGAATTCAGAAGAATGAGGGTGACCTCATTAAAACCTATCAATGGTTAAAGGTCTTGATAGAGTGGAAGTTCAGAGGATGTTTCCTATGGTGGGAGAGTCTAAGACCAGAGGACACAGTCTCAGAACAGAGGGGCATCCTTTTAGAATAGAGATGAGGAAGCATTTATTTAGCCAAGCGTGTGAATCTGTGAATTCTTTGCCACAGGCAGCTGTGAAGGCCAAGTATCTATGGATATTTAAGGCAGAGGTTGATAGATTCTTCATTGGTCAGGGCATGAAGGGATATAGGAAGAAGGCAGGAAATCGGGGCTGAGAGGAAAATTGGATTAGCCACGATAAGATGGCGGAGCAGATTCAATGTGCCAAATGGCCTAATTCTGCTCCTATATCTTATGGTCTTATGGCCTTTAACATCAACCTCTTTAATAGAGTCATAGAGCAGAGCAAACAGGCCTTTCAGTTCCCCAACTATAAAGAACATATAGTAAAGCTGTTCTTGTTTGCATATATCTATAGAAACTATCCAAAGGCTTATCAACCTAAACTGCCTGTGCTGGTTTGCTAACTGTATGCACCATGAGGCATGAGCTGAGAAAGGGCTAGGGTTGCTAGGTAATTCCTTCCAACTACACCCAAAAGTAGATGCATTGTAATAATCTGTGGGCCTTTAGCCTGGGGAAGTAGCCTTTTTCAGACACATACATAGGAAAGCCGTCAGTCAAACTCTCAGGGAAAGAAAATAAGACTTTTGTAGTCAAAATAAATAAAATAATAAGTAAATAAACAGGAAAATGGAGCAAATCCCTGCAGTACCTACAGCTACTTACCTAATAAAGCCCCCTGAGACACTTGATTTCTCTAAACCAGTGAACTTTCAGAGATGACATGGATATTTTGAAAAATTTAGGGTTGCAAGCAATCTCACTCACGCTTCAGAAGAACATTAGGTAAGCACACTGATATACTGCATGGATGCCAGAACCAATGATATCATGGGTGGATTAGGACTAACAGGTGTTCAAAATAAGGACTACAGAACAGTACAGGACAAATTCAAAGAATATTTCACAGTAAAATGAAATGTGGTCTATCTGAGTTAGAATATATCATTAGAGATAGGGTTGTTGTTGGGCTACTAGACACCAAAGTGTCAGAGAGACTTCAATGGCAAGCAAATCTCAAAATAGAGAAAGGTAATAGAGAAAGGCAGAGTGAGAATGTTTGACAGCAACAGGCAGAATTCAAGCATGAAAACAATGCTGAGGTAAAGCTGGAAGCAGAACAAAAGGATGGGTACATGGAACAACCTATGAATGTATCAGAGATCCGCAGTATCCTTGACATGGTAAAGCAGCTGGGAAAGTTCATTCCAGCTTTCACAGAGAAAACAAATACACTATGTGACCACCTCTCACAGAGAGACATTTGGACCTGTGACACACCACCAGGGGAAGTCATTCTTATCACTTAAGGCACAGTTTATCTCTCCACCAACACTAGATTCTTTGATCCAGGCAAAGCAACCAAGGTCTCAGCAGTTGCCTCTTGCTTTGGTCTCGTGCATTACTGCAGTGGTATATGGAAACGGGTGGCATATACACTATGTACACTGAACAGTGTTATATAGAAATCGAAAAGAAGATGCTAACTCTGGTGTGGGCTTGTGAATGCTTCAGTTTCTACTTGAAAGGCACTAAATTCCTGCCGGAAACAGAACACAGGCCACTTGTCAGCCTCCCCAGCTCAAAACACTTGGATGAATTACCTCCATGTTTGCAAAGATTCAGAATGAAGCTTATATGTTTTTACTATGACATTGAACATGACCCAGGCAAATCTTTCACAACACCACTCATTGAGGATGCAATGCAAAAATGAGTGGATGGAAGCTGATTCCACCCTCATGGAAGATACTATCATCCAATTCTTTCAGGTAGGTGAAAGCTTTCCTGCATCACAGAGTCAGCTGGACAAAATTCACATGCATGCAGAAATCGGTACAAAAATCTTGCTGAACCTTTCTGTCCCACAGAATTCCCAAACTTTCCATGGGAAATTGCAGGCACAGATGGTGTTGAGCTGAAATATCTTCTCACTGTGGGTTACTATTCCTGGAATGTTGAGGTGTCCAAGTTGTCCTTCCCTCCTCAGCAGCAGTCATACAGCACCAGAACGCTCTATTTGTTCACCATGAAAGAACAGAGATATTTACCTGGCTTAGACAAAGTGAGACACTTTGAGACAACACTGTAAGAAAATAAAGAGCAAAATATTTGTCACTGCTCAGGGTTGGTGAAACTGTTTGTTTCAGGCCAATTCACCAAAGGAGTAATAGACTGGCAGCATGCGCCATGTTCATTTGGGATCAGAGCATTATAAAAGGAAATTAAGCAGAATAGGTGTGTGGTTGTGTACCTTCAAAGTCCACAAAATGTAGAGAAAGAAATAAAGTTGACTTGGTCCATATGACTTGGACCACTTACCTGAGCTGGACACATTTTTTCAAGAATCTTCATCCGCTCCAACACTTCCAGGAACTTAACCCAGATTGAGTTGTTTATCCGTCGCTCCACAGGTACATACCCCATAACCTAATAGCTTAGAGCAAGTGACTGAAGAGGCAGAATAATCCTCTCACTTTACCAGAATGTTCAGGTAGTCTTTCCAGACCACAGCAGATCTAGAGTTTATTCAATAAGAACTCTAATGTTAAATTCATTTCACAAAATGAGACTGTTCTTTAAAAAAAATTGTTGAAAAAATAGGGGAAAATGTAAAGAGAGACAAGAGAGAGAAAGAGACTATAAAAACAAAGAGAAAGACAGTTATAATGTTGCCAATTTTTCAATTATTTATGGAAGGAGCATAATTTATCTGCTATGGGTAATGTGAACAGAATTGCTCAATTTCAGTGACTATAATTTCAATACAGTTCTATGGACAGGAAGCACATACTTAGTTTTTCTTTTTTCTTTTCAAGAAGGGGAGTTAGAGTGAAGTTAACAGGTTATTCCAATGCCACTTAGTTGGCCACTCCCACATGGGAGGAGTTCACATGCTGTACAAGCAGAGTTATCAATAAAGTTCAGTTGAGCATCCTGCATGTCGGCATCTTGGTGTGCTCTGCACTATCCCTCAATAATGAACACAAAAAAAGCTATCACCAATTCTCACTGCATTACAATAATAAGTAAAATCACCATCAAGGTGTAACTTTGAAGCAGGTTCATGGGGCTTGGTGAGTGAGACAGAAAACATTGACTATGAAGAAGTATATTAATCATTTATTTACAAACAGTAAAAATTCATCTAAACATTCATGTTCCACAAGTTACAGAAACTACAAAGCTAAATATTCAACAAACGTACTTAGCTAAAAATGTGCACAGAGCAACCCTTCCCGAGGGTTATGTGTAACGCTTGCCTCAAATAAAAGAAGAGAAAATGAAGTTTCAGCATCTGCTCTCTATATACCGAGGATACTTGAAATTTGACAATTGGTAGCCAACCAATGGGAAGAGCAGCTGCAGTTTCTAAACTAACCAATCACAATGGAAGCAGCTATCAACAGGCAGAATAAACCACACCCCCACAAGACTCAAGGTTAGTAAATTTTATTAAATGTGAATGCTTTAGATGCAGTATAGACTTTTTCTTGTTAATGAGCTGTCAATCGATCAATTTGCTCAAATGCATTTTTCTAATGATAAGGAACTACTTTCTGGATGATGAATACTAATTATAGTTGAGGTGATGATCCCTGTCTAACATTTAGGATGACACATTTAAATCCAATATGCCTTTGAAAGACAATTCCATTTTGCATGACATGATTGATCAAAATCTTCTGCATGGGTTTTGAACCTCCTGTAGAAGAATAATAAAATTATTCAATTTTTAATGTAATATTGGAATATTTCACTTCATTGCCAACTTATTTGAAGAATGCTAATTAACAACTTTTCCTTTCTCAAGTCAAAGATATCAACTTAATGAATGCATGTTTTTGAATGGCTTTTGCAAATTTGCTCATTCAAGGGCATCTTCAAACTCTCACTGCTGCGGTCAAAAGTTTTCACCAGCTCCAAAGGAGTCAGTCCATTGCCCAGTAGGAGTGCAGTGAGCTGCTTCAGTGCCTAACACCTTGTAGCATTCACATGTACCATAAAGATGTGCTCCAAGAGATTGATTATGCCTAGAGTTAACTGGTGCCTGAGCAAGGACTTAGATCTGCAAATCACCGTCCAATGCAACAGACTAAGTGAGTGTAATCTCACTGGCTTTCCACTCTGCTTTTGAGCACCTAGACAACTGCAAAACATATGCAAGACTACTATTTATTAATTTCGGCTCGGCATTCAACACCAGCATTTCAACAGTATTAATAACCAAGCTTCAAACACCTGTGTCTCTGTCCCTCCCTCTTCAAATGGATCCATGACTTCTTATTGGAAGGCCACAGTCAATGCTCCATATAAAAAAATATTTCCTTTTTGCTGATTGTCACATGTCCTTGAATGCACCTGCCAGTTGGTTGGCACAAGTTTTCAGAGCCTTACGAGGTACTCAATTGGGGCCTGCCACCTTACAAGGGTTCGCACACTTGAAAGGCAGCCTGGCATCATACTCCGAGACAGAGATCACAGCAGCTGTAGTTATATTCTCCCTTTCAAAGTGGGCATAAAACGTCTTGAGCTCCTCTGGTGGTGAAGCTTCACTGCCATTCATGCTATTGCATATTGCTTTGTAGGAAGTAATGTCCCACAAACCCTGCCAGATTTGGCATGCATCTGCTGTCACCTCCAACCTCACTTGGAATTTTTCGTTGTTCTTGAAATAGCCCTCCTCAAGTCATACCCGGTTTTCTTATACAGGCCTGGGTTGCCGGACTTAAATGGCACAGATCTGGTCCACAGCAGACTACAAGCCTCCTTGTTCATCCACAACCTTTGGTTTGGGAATGTCCAGAAAGTTTTTGTAGGCATTCACTCATCCACATAGCTTTTAATCATGTCAGGAACAACTGCAGCATACTCATGCAGATTTGAAGATGATTCCCTGAATACAATCCAGTACATAATTCAACGCAGTCCCATGTGTGCTCCTGTGCTTTCACCGTCCATACCTTCTTGGTCCTCACTACTGGTGCTGTAATCTTCAGTCTCTGCATATACTCAGGAAGTAGAAGTGCAGCCAGGAGATCAGACTTTCTGAAGTGTGGGTGTGGAATAGCACAATATAGGCACTCTTGATCTCAGTGTAACAGTGATCCTCTGTGTTGTTTCCTCTTGTGCTACAAGTGATTTGTCGATGATAATTGTTTAATGGCTTTTTCAATCCAGCCTGGTTAAAGTTTGCCTAAATGAGGGTGAAGGTGTGAGGATGTGCTGTTTCATACATATTGATCATATCGCTCAGAACATCTCGAGCCTGTTTTGCATTGATGTGGAATGCACACTGCTACCATAAAGATTATTGAAAACTGCGGCAGGTAAAATGGACAGCACTTCATTGTGAGATATTCCAGCGAAATTGGGTTGTTCCTGACACCATGAGGAGTTGATCGTGAGGTATACACCACCCCGCCTGCTTTTGAGAGATTCAACAGTCCTTTCTTGAAAGTGTAGAATGAACCGGTCAATCTGAATCGCTGCATCTAGTATGGAAGGGGTTAACCAGGAATACATGAAACAGAGGATGCACACTGTTTAATGTTTCTCTGATGCAGCACCCTAGCTCTGAGATAGTCGGTTTTATTTACCAGGGTCTGTACATTTGCCTGTAATATAGTCGCAACAGTAGTCAAAAATCTCACTTTTTTAAAATGCACTTGCAGCCCCAAGTGACAGCACCTTTCTGATGAGGTGACCTCCCATCGAGGATCTTACAGCCACAGTCAGCATTACTTCTGTCTGTTTTAAGCAGTGATAGATTATTCAATCGTCTTAAAACATCTTTATTAAGTGTACAGATCTTGGATGAAGCTGTAGCAGGCTGAAATGTGAATATTTAATCATATCCATCACAAGTTCACTCTTTTGAAGATGCCTGGAAGCAGTTGACAAGTCAATATTCAAAAGACAAATTGTGGAAGTAAACAAAATAATATTGAGAACTTGAATTGTAAGTGGAGCAGGTGTGACCTGTACAAAAATGACAGGTTGCACTTGAATCCAGGGGGACCAGTATCCTGGCGGGGATGTTTGCTAAGGCTCCTGGGTAGAGTTTAAACTAGAATTGCTGGGGGCTTGGAACAGAACTGAAGAGACTGGGGAAGAGGAGGTTGGCTCACAAGTAGAGAAAGTAGACAGTGAGAGAGGGAGGGCATGCACGAGATAGACAAGGTACACGCTCAGACCAAAGGTTTGAGATTAGTCTATTTCAATGCAAGGTGTGTTGTGAACAAAGCAGATGAGCTTAGAGTGTGGATCAGTACTTGGAGCTATGATGTGGTGGCCATTACAGAGACTTGGATGGCTCAGGGACAGGAATAGTTACTTCAAGTGCCAGATTTTTGATGTTTCAGAAAGGACGTGGAGGGAAGCAAAAGAGGTAGGGACATGGCACTGTTGATCAGAGATAGTGTCACTGTTACAGAAAAGGTGAATGCCATGGAGGGATTGGCTACAGAGCCTCTGTGGGTGGAGGTTAGGAACAGGAAGGGGTCAATACTGGGTGCTTTTTATAGGCCATGAGAAGGGCTTGTCAGGCAGGATTAAGGAAAACCCCAAGGCATACTACAAGTATGTGAAGAGCAAGAGGATAAGACGTGAAAGAATAGGACCTATCAAGTGTGACAGGCAGAAAGTGTGTATGGAGCCGAAGGAAATAGCAGAAGTATTTAATGAATAGTTTACTTCAGTATTCACTATGGAAAAGGATCTTGGTGATTGTAGTGATGATTTGCAGCAGACTGAAAAGCTTGAGCGTGCAGATATTAAAAAAGATGTAATGGAGCTTTTGGAAAGCATCAAGTTGAATAGGTCGCCGGGATGGGAGGAAATGTACCCCAGGCTACTATGGGAAGTGAGAGAGGAGATTGCTGAGCCTCTGGCCATGATCTTTGCATCAACAATGGGGACGTGAGAGGCTCCGGGGGATTGGAGGATTGCAGATGTTGTTCCTTTATTCAAGAAAGGGAGTAGAGATAGCCCAGGAAATGATAGACCAGTGAGTCTTACCTCAATGGTTGATAAGTTGATAGAGAAGATCTTGAGAGGCAGGATTTATGAACATTTGGAGAGGTATAAAATCAGGAATAGTCAGTATGGCCTTGTCAAGGGCAGGTCATGCCTTGTAAGCCTGATTGAATTTTTTGAGGATGTGACTAAACACATTGTACTCACTGATGTTTGATGGTATTGAGTTCCCTGCCTGCAAAACCCTGAACTGAAAACAAGATTTTAAGCTCTATCTGACATTAATATCTATGGGTACCCTCACTATAGAGGATTATACTGTATTCACCTCCACTTCAAAGACTGACCTAATCCCTTGTTCAGCCTCTGTGGCAAGGTTTAGCTGTCAATTCCTAATGCCTGGGGCAAATTTCTGGAAATGCTGCAGTTCCTTTGGAGAAGTTGCTTCCAAAATGTTGTTGGGTGTAGGATTTCTGATATTAACCAAATAATAATGGAGATATCGCGATTGCACCTGACTTGGAAAAGAAACACCAGCACATTCAAGTTCAAGTTTAACCAAATTCAAGCTCATTGTCATACAACCTTACACTTACTGTATACACAACTAAACTTGGGCCAAGGTGCAAAACACAATACATACAGTCACACACAGCACACAGGATTCTTTGTGACTGTATGTGCTATCTTAACTATATGTACTGTGTACAGTGTGTGACTATATGTATTGTGTTTTGCACCTTGGCCCAAATTTAGTTGTATATAAGGTAAGTGTAGGGTTGTATGACAATGAACTTGAATTTGGTTAAACTTGAACTTGAATGTGCTGGTGTTTCTCCCCACCCCCCATACCTGTTGTGCTTATCTTTCTGGGCAGTTGAAGTTTAGTAGTTACTGCTGAAGAAGCATTGATACATTTCTGCTGTACATCTTGGATATTGTACACCTTGCAGCAACCATGTTAGTTATGGATGGAATGAACCTTTATAATAATGGGTGAGTTACTAACGAAGCTGAAGGCTTTTCCTGAATATTGTATGATTTTAAAATGTTGTTGGAGCTATATTTAGTGAGGTACTGGGAGGATATTTTATCACACATTTAACATGCATTTGAGATGGCTGTGGGCTTTGGAAAGGAAAGGTGGAGGCAGAGCTTGGTGGCTGGGGATGTGGAGGTGGTCTGGTATTTGCAGAGGGATCACTTGCTAGAAATTACAGCTTTGAATATCTTCTTGCCGCTACAGTTATTACATAACAATGTTGAGTTGCAAGTGCTCAGTTAAGTTTATGGGCGTTGGGTCTGTGGGAGGGGCTGAAGAAAATTCTTCAATTGCATCAAAACTGATTGCTTAAGGGGAGTTCTATGCCTTTGTTTACACTACACTGGAAAATATTACTCGTCACTTAGAAGTACATAATGAATAAACACTTCATGCATTTGCTATTGGGCCAATAGAAAAATGTGGGTATAAAGTCCAGAGGATTGAGTTTAGGTATTACTACATAAACTTGAAATCTGGTATAAAATCTAATATCAGCAATTCTGACCATAAAACATTGGATCTTTGCTAAAATATAATTGAATCATGATTTTTCTTTAGCAAGAGAAATTTACTTATAGCACCTGTTCAGGCCAGCAATTGAATCCTGACAAATAACTATTTTGCAGTTCAGGCCTTCTGAAATACAACAACAGGCTGATTATTGGAGCAAATCACTCTTCACAGTAAAATAAGGCTTATACTAGACACAAACCAATAGTATCACCCCACAAATAATTAAACTACATTCTCCAGGGAGATGCCAGCTTAAGGCCCACAGTTACTCACATTGTTGAATCCAAAGTTTATAGGTCAAATTCAAAATGTGTTTATTATCAGTGTGTATACTTTATACAACCTTAAGCGTCTTCTCCTTAGGAAGCCACAAAAGAAAGAAACCCAATAGAACATATTAAAACAAAAGAAGAAGTAAATTGCTTTCAGAAACTGCAGTTCACAAAAGTGAGTCCACAGCCGATTCAGGAGTGGTTGCAGGCCACTGTCTCAACCCAGTGCAGAGATCTGCAATATTTGAAAAAATAAATATTGTGTATAATTCCATGTTTTGTGAAAATTATTCCAAAAGATAGAGAATCCTTGATGGATTCTCAGAGGCTAGGAAGTGGTGGTTGGGGTAAAAGAGACAAATATATGATGGGAGGGGAAGACAGACCATGGGGTAGGAAGGGACTGGTAGGCAGCCTGGCGGGTGGGCTGGGGGGTTTGGTTGATGCAAATGTCTTGAGAGTGGGGCAGAAGAAGGGGAGGGAATGGTGGTAAAACAGAAATAAAAAGAAGAAAAAGAAGGGGTGTTAGTGAAGGATGTGTTCACTGGAAGTTAGAGAAATTACATCACCTGGTCTTACCTGTCACCTGCCAGATTGTACTTTTACCACTTTCCCTCTCAACTTCTTTTTCTGCCTTCTGCCTTCTTTCTGACCAGTTCTGATGAAGGATCTCAGCCTTAAATGTCAACTGTTTATTACCCTTCATTGATGCATTGTGACTTGCTCAGTCTCCCTAGCATAATTTGTATGTTGCTGAAGATTTCCAGCATCTGCAGAATCTGTTGTGAGTATCCACAAAGGACTTTAGCTCCAGAAGGACCTTAACAATGATTGCATTTATCAGTATTTGAAAATAACTGACAAGTATGGTGGCAAAACAGCAGCGGCTGGAATTTCTGGAAGCGATTCAGAAAGCACAGGATATATCCATCCCAAAGAGGGGGCAGTATTCTAAAAGAATGGTGACATAGCCATGGCTAACAAGAGAAGTCAAAACCAACATAAAAGTCAAAGTGAAGGCATATAATAGTGCAATAAAAGTAGTGTGAAATTGGAGATTGGGTAGCTTTTAAAAACCAACAGAAAGCAACTAAACTGTCATTAAGAAGGTAAGGATAGAATGCAAAAGTAAGCTAGCCAATAATATTAAAGAAGATACCAAAAGTTTCTTCATATTCATAAAGTGTAAAAGAGAGGTGAGAGTGGATATTGGGCTCTTCCTGCTGATTTAGTTAAATTCAATAAACAGATATCTAATCCTGTTATCAAACATACATTACGAATTTGGTTTCAATTTCGTAAGTTTTTTACTCTGAAAAACTTTGTTCTTGATAGCCCTATCTTACTTAATTTTTTTTTTCAAACCTTCCTGGACAGATCAAGCTTTTAGCATATGGAAAAGGAAAGGTATAAAATGTTTTTGTGATCTTTTTTTTGAAGATACTTTGATGTCCTTTGACCAACTTTCCAACAAATTTAAATTACCTAAATCTAATTTTTTCAGATATCTACAAATTAGAAATTTCTTACATAAAGTTCTACCATCTTTTCCCAATTCAACTTCAGTGGATTTCTCAGATTTGATTTTTACCTTAAACCCTTGTCAGAAGGGATTAGTAGCTTTTATTTATAATATGATTATGAAGATACAACCAGAAATATCAGATAGAATTAAACAAGAATGGGAAAAAGAACTTCGATATAATATTTCAACTGATAAATGGGAAAAAAAATTACAAATGGTTAATTCCTCTTCTATATGTGCTAAACATGCTTTAATACAATTTAAAATTGTACATAGAGCTTATATGTCTAAAGATAAGCTTGCTCGATTTTACTCTTATATTAACCCTCAATGTGACAGGTGTCATCTGGAAGTGGCTTCATTGACCCACATGTTTTGGTCATGTCCCACTTTACATAACTATTGGAAGGATATATTTGTTACCATTTCTTCTATTTGGAATATCGATTTACAATCTCATTTCATTACTGCAATTTTTGGTATACCAAATGAGGATGGTATTCAGTTTTCCCCTTCAATCAGACGAATGATTGCTTTTGTAACATTAATGGCCAGAAGGTCTATATTACAAAACTGGAAAGAAGTAAATTCTCCTACCACGTCTCAGTGGTTTTCCCAAACTATTTCATATCTAAGTTTAGAAAAAATCAGAAGCACTATTTTTGACTCATCAGTCAAATTTGAAGAAACTTGGGGACCGTTTATTCGACATTTTCATATGAATTAATCTGACCTTTTCCAGACCTTCTTTCTGCTTATTCTTGTTCAGGTATGGAGTTCCGGAGTTTTTTTTTGACAATATCACATACTTATAAACTGTTACTATTGCCCATGTTAGTCTAGTTTAGTGCTTTTTTTTATCAATATACATTTCCTTTTACTTATTTTTAATTTTTTTTCTTTTTTGACGATTATTTTTGTTTTTTTTTCATATGTAGTTATACAGACTTGATTGATTAATGTACTTTTTTCTGTTGATGTTTTAATAGGATATTATTATCTTATTATAAATGTAATTTCAAGTCTATTGTATTCATAACCTATTCATTATTATGTTATGTTTTTCTTTATATATATATGAAACTTAATAAAAAGATTGAAAAATAAAGAAAGAAGGATATTGGGCTGCTGGAAAACAATGCTGAAGAGATAGAAATGGGAGACTGTAAAATAGCGGATGTACTCATTGAGTATTTTGTTTCAGTCTTCACTGTTGATGACACTAGCAGAATGGTGGATATTCCAGGTTCCAGGGGTATGAAGTGTGTGAAGTTACCATTACCAGAGAGAAGGTTCATGGGAAACTGAAAGGTCTGAAGTTAGATAAGTCACCTGAACCAGATGAAGTACACTGCAGTTCTGAAAGAGGAGGCTGAAGAGATCGTGAAGGCTATAGTAGTGATCTTTCAAGAATCACTAGATTCTAGAATGGTTCTGGAAGACTGGAAAATTGCAAGTGTCACTCCACCCTTCAAGAAGGGAGAGAGGCAGAAGAAGAGACTATAGGCCAGTTAGTCTGACATTGGGGAGGTTGGGGAGATGTTGGAGTTGATTATTAAGGATGAAGTCTCAGGGTACTTGGCGGCACATGATCAAATATGCCATAGTCAGCATGGTTTTGTCAAGATGCCACACATAAGGCTTGTTAACAAGTTACAAGCCCATGGTACTACAGGAGAGATTCTAGTATGGATAAAGCAGTGGCTGATTGGCAAGAGGCAAAGATTTGGAATAAAGGTAGCCTTTTCTGACTGGCTGCCAGTAACTAGTGGTGTTCCACAGGAATCCTTGGTGGGGTTGATTCTTTTTAATAGAATTGATGGATTTGTGGCAAAGTTTACAGATAATATAAAGATAGGTTGGCTGGAAGGTAGTTTTGAGAAAGTAGAGAGGCTACAGAAGGACTTAGACAGATCAGGAGAATGGGCCAGGAAATGGCAGATGGAATGCAATTCAGGAAATGTATGGTCATGCTCTGTGGTAGAAGAAATGAAAGGGTTGACTATTTTCTAAATGGAGAGAAAATACAAAAAAAAACTGAGGTGCAAAAAGACTTGGGAGTCTTTGTGCAGGAATCCTTAAAGGATAATTTGCATGTTGAGTCTGTAGTGAGGAAGACAAATGCGACATCTGCATTCATTTCAAGATGACTAAAATATAAAAGCAAGGATGTAATGCTGCGACTTCATAAAGCAATGGTGAGGCCTCGCGTGGAGTATTGTGAGCAGGTTTGGTTCTCTTCTCTTGGGAAGGATGTGCTGAAACTGGAGAGGGTTCAAAAGAGGTTGACGAAAATAATTCTAGGATTGAATGGCTTGTTATATGAAGAAGATTTAATGGCTGTGGGCCATACTCACTAGAATTCACAATGAGGGGTAACCTCATTAAAGCCTATCGAATGTTGAAAGGCCTTGATAGAGTGGATGTGGAGAGAATGTTTCCTACAGAGTGAGAGTCTAAGACCAGAGGACACAGCCTCAGAATAGAGGGGCATCCTTTTAAAATGGAGATGAGGAGCAATTTATTTAGCCAGAGAGTGGCGAATCTGGGGAATCCTTTGCCACAGCAGCTGTGGAGGCCAGGTCTTAACATATATTTAAGCCAGAGGTTGATAGATTCTTGATTGGTCAGGGCATGAAGGAAATAAGGCAGGAGACTGGGGCTGAGAGGAAAATTCAATCAATCATGATGAAATGGCAGAGCAGGCCAAATGGCGTAAATCTGCTCCTATATCTTATGGTTTTATGGTATTCACATGGATAGATGAATCTGCACAGATAAATTGGTAATGATGATACAATTAGGGATTCTGCATTCTGTTTTATTTTTACTACCTCAGTGAAATTATATATAGCATTGATCTGTCTTGATGGCACAAATAATAAAAGTTTCTTGACTATTTCTGTATACTGTATGTGACAATATTAAACAAATAAAATTTAATTGGTGTATCCCTCATATTGTTTTCCTCATAACATTCTTATCTGGCAGAACACAACTGGTTCAGTATGTTCTAACACTGCCAAGCTATTCTCAGTTATGGATCCCAAGATATCCCCAAGGAGCCTGCTCCGCACATTTGTGACTGTTGGCACAAGTGATGTTCATTGGGGACATTTATTCATTTCTTGGAGAAGGCTGTGGTGGCATTCAGCAGGAGAAATCTTTGCCCATTTTCACCCTGATATCCAGGTCCCAAGTTAAATATATCCAGGACTACTCCCTCATTGCTGTGCACCAGTGTGCTGCTGTCTTGGACTTGTCTGTCCTATCAGTCAGATGAGAACCCTGATTGAGAAGCCTGCAATATTAGCAGACTACAGTGATTCTGTTAACATTTAGAAAACACCTTCCATCACTTTGCTGATCATTTAGAACAAAAGGGGCTGTAGCCAACCAAATTAGACCTCCTCTACATTTGTTGCTAGGATACTTTTGAACAGTTCTTCACATTGTTGAGTAGAATCTGGTACATTAACAATGCACCAAGCAGCTTCAAAAACAGCTACGTTCCTCCAACCACTGAGTTCTTGAACCTGTGCATTCTTAGTCACCTCCTCAGTGTAGCATCACTATGACTACTTTGACAAATTTGTACTACAATGGGTTTTTTTCCCAACTTTCATTTTTATCTTGCATAAATTTAGCCAAATGTTTAATTCTGACTCGCATTCCTGTTTCCAACATGTTGGTCCATGGCCTCTGCTAGTGCCAAGATAATGCCACCCCCAGGGTGGAGGAGCAACTCCTTATATTCTATCTGGGTAGCCTCCAACCTGATGACATGAATATCAATTTCTCCTTCCAGTAAAACAAATTTCCCCCCTCCTTCCTCTGCTCCCCGCTCTGGCCTTTTACATGGTCTCACCTGCCTTTCACTTCCCTTGCCTGGGTCTCCTCTTCCTTCCCTTTCTCCTATTGTCCATGGTCCTCTCCTATCAGGTTCCTTCTTCTCAAAGTCAAGGACTGACCTTGACCTTTCCCACCCACCTGGCTTCACCTGTCACTTTCAGCTAGTCTCCTTCCCCTCCCCCCCCCACCTTTTTAATCTGGAGTCTTTCTCCCTTCTTTTTCAGCCCTGAAGAAGTATCTCAGTCTGAAACATCAACTGTTGATTTGTTTCCATAGATGCTGCCTAACATATTGCATGTGTTGCTGTCTGTTTAATTTGTTATTTTTTCTAGTGAATGCTGCATATCTGTTGCTAAATGATGGTGCTGCATGTATTTTTTTATTACATTTGTGCTTTCATGTACTTTTGCATATGACCAAGAACTCATCTAGATAAGAAACTCCATTCCACTGCTGCCATTTATCGGGATGCATAGTTCCAAATCATATCTTTAGCTGAGAGGGCAAGCATTTATTAGACTTGAGATTGAAATAAAATGCTGTTGGTATCTAAAACAAAATCAGAAAATGCTGGAAGTGCTGAGCAGGTCAGGTGAGGTGGCAGGGAAACAGAATCAATGTTTCAGGTTGAAGACCCTTTATTAGAACTGAAAAGTTGAGAGTTTTTTTATTATTTCAAAGTAATTTTTATTATGAATGTATGTATATGTCACCATATAGAACCCTGAGACTTATGTTCTTGTGGGTATACTCAGCAAATCTATAGAATAGTAACTATAACAGGGTCAATGAAAGATCAACTGGAGTGCAGAAGATAGAAACTGTGCCAATGCAAAAATAAATAGCAATAAATAATGAGAACTGGAGATAATGAGGCAAAGAGCCCTTAAGGTGAGATCATTGGTTGTGGCAATGAGTGTAATTATCTCCATTTATTCAAGAACCTGGTGGTGCAAGTTCTAAGGCTATTGCACCTTCTACCTGATGGCAGCAGCAGGAAGAGAACATGACCTGAGTGGTGGAGATCTCTGGTGATGGATACTGCTTTCATACAACAGTGTTTCATGTAGATGTGCTTAGTGGTCAGGAGGGCTTTATACATGGCTTACTGGGCCATATCCACTGCCTGTGGTCAGTGGCCTGTCAATACACTCTCTAATACACATCTGTTAAAGTTTGTCAAAGTTCTGGTGTCATGCTGATGCTGAATCTCTGCAGATTCCTTAGGAAGTGGAGGTGCTGCTGTGTCTTCTTGGTAATTGCACCTATGTCCTGGGTCTAGGACAGGTCCTCTGAAAGAGTAACACGCGCAAATTTAAAGTCATTAATCCTCTGCACCTCTGATCTTCAAATGAGGTCTAGCTCTTGGATCTCTGGTCTCCCTTTCCTGAAGTCTATAATCAGTCCCTTGGTCTTGCTGACATTGTGTTGTAATGACATCGTCCAGCCAAATTTTCAATATCCTTTCTGTACGGAGATACATCACAATCTTTGACTTGGTCCACAACACTGGTGTCATCAGCAAAATTGAATACAGCATTGGAGCTGTGCTTGGCCTCAGTCATAAGTGCAAATTGAGTAGAGCAGGGTGCTAAGCACCTAGCCCTATGGTGCACCTGGAGGAAATGTTGTTGCCAATCCTAACAGACTGGGGTATACAAGGGAGGAAATCCAGGACCTAATTGTACAAGGGGATATTAAGGCTAAGGTGTTGGAGTTATTGATTAGCTTATTGATTTCCAGTAAGCAGGAAAATGGAAAATACTGGAAGTACCCAAGAGTTTTGTCAACATCTTTGGGAAAAAAAAAGAGTAAACTTTTCATGTTGAAGGCTCTTCACTGGATGCAAACTAAACATCTGGTTCACTGCAATTATGGAAAGAAATTTGCAGTACCTATGACTCCCGATATCCCAATAGTTGCCAATTACGTTTAGGGCATTTAGGGGTGGGTAATATATGGGGACAGTTTCAGTGATGTCTCTAAAATGTGGATGGAATATTCAGGGCAGTGATTAGCAATATTGAGACAATGCAGATATCTGAAAACTGCATTGTCAGCATTGTACAAACAAATTATACTTATGCCATTTGCAGAAATTAATATAAGACTTCTAAAAGACCAGACAAATTTATCTTAATATTAATCAAATGGACATCACAGGTCAGATATTCCCAAGAGTGACCAGAACAGTAAGTACTGATATTCCATGCAGACAAAATAAAGTGGAATTTTTTAATAATTGTCACACATACTGAGATATGGTGAAAAACATTTTGATGACAAACTATGCCATCTTTATCAGATGAAAATAGCAGAGTTTGTCATTGAAATGTCAGTTATAATCAATACCTGTACCTGGATGGAAGCCTGAGGAGAGTTTATTCATCATGCACGCCAAGAAAGCATGAGATCCCTTTTCACCACCTTTTAGTGTTTAAGGGGTCGATTTAGAGTCTGATAACATCAAGATAAAAACTGTCTTTGAGCATTGTGGTATAAGTATATGTATATTACAATAATACTCCCAATCTGCAATCGAATTATTTGCAACTCCCAATACTCACCTGGCCATGTTTACCATGACCTGTTAAAGATCATCCAGTCCCTGTGTTCCAGGGTCACTTTTACCCTTTGTAGGTGCACTGGAAAATCCATTATAGCACTTAAGTTCAGGTCATACAACCGAACGAAACAACATTGCTCCGGATCCGGGGGACGTCACGTGATGACGTAGGATCAAGACGCTGGAACCCAGCTCTCCCATAAAAAATCAATAAATTAATGTTTAAGTGAAGAAAAGTTAGTCAATGCTTTCTAAAAGTTACTTATAAACTACTCCGGATTGTTTCAAGTTAAGCCTCACAAACAGAAGATGAAGAAAACTACTACCGTGAAGACAACGCAAGTTGGAACAGAATCAAGGCCCACTTCTGCCAAAGAACCACGGGCTAAGGTACATTATGCCACCGGCGATACAGAACAGGAAACTGCGGCAACATCGACCATTTCTAAAGAAAAAGACCAACGAGAACTGCGCTAACGTGAAGGAGCATGTGCAAACGGGAGCAACCAGAACTACAAATCCCAGTTACAACTGAAACCGAAAGTGAAAGTAAATCTGAGAGAGTCAGATTCTCTGGAAAATTCAGACGAAGATGGAGGTAAAAGTTTTTCTGGAAATATAGAAAAGACTTTGATGCAAATAATGCACAAATTAGAAAAATTAAATGCATTACAAGTAATAAAAAAGTGATAAATATGGAGATTATGTTTGATAAAATGACAAAAAGACAAGAAAAAATGGAAAAGGGAATTATAGATTTGGAAACTACAACGGAAGACATGGTTGAAAGAATGAATAAAATGGAAGATGATATTACTGCCTGGACATCAGAAAGAAAACAATTCATGGAAAAAATTGATAAGCTTGAAAATTTTAGTAGACAAAACAATATTAAAATTGTTGGACTTAAAGAAATAGAAGGTCCAATAATTTTTTTCAAAAATGGATCCCTGAAAAATTGGAAATGGAAGGAGAAACTCTAATTGAGATTGAAAGGGCTCATAGAGCCTTAAGGTCAAGACCTCAAACTGATCAAAATCCACAATCAATTTTGATAAAATCCTTAAGATACCAAGATAAAGAAAAGATCCTGAAGGCCGCTGCCCAACGTGCCAAGGAGAAATGGGCCATTGATGATAGCAGGGAAGACAGTTCTTTATCCTGATACAAGTTATAACCTTTTGAAGAGAAAGAAGGAATTTAACCCAGTGAAAAAAGTTTTATGGAAAAAGGGTTATAAATTTATAATGCGTCACCCAGTAACACTGATAATTTTTTTGGAGGAGGGAAAAGAAGATTTTTTTACTGATTATCGAGAAGCAGAGGAGTTTGCACAAAAACTTCCATCTATTCACTAATTACACATAGAGATTTCCAAGTGGAATGGATTAAAGATGTAGATAGAGACAGTAAATGGAAGTGATGGACATTTAAGGATGATACAGGGGAGAAAAGCAAAATTTCTGAAATACTAATTGAGAATAGTATTCATGTGTGTGAATACTACGGGATTCACGTGTGTGATCATGGCGATCGCCATGACCCGTACATCAGAGGGGGGTAATGTTGTGTTCTTTTTTTTTCCCACAACATTAGTAGGGGGTATTTTGTTTTTCTTTATACTATATTTTTCTTCTCTCTTTCCACCTGGATGATCGGTGGGGACACACATAGCAACATGGAGTATCTTAAGATTTCCCAAGATACCATGAAAGTTGAAAGATTAGGTATTATTATAGATTGGAGTAACAATTAAAAATAACGACTAATTTACTGAATTTTTAAAGTTTTAATGTTAATGGGCTTAATGGACTGGTGAAAAGAAAAATAATTTTAACATATATTAAAAAAATGAAAACAGATATAGCTTTTTTACAAGAAACATTTAACAGATATAGAACATAAGAAATTAAAAAGAGACTGGGTTGGAAATGTTATTGCAGCTTCATTTAATTAAAAGGCAGGAGGAGTTGCAATTTTGGTTAATAAAAATTTACCAATTAAAATACAAAACATATTAATTGATTCGGTGGGGAGATATGTAATTATACATTGTCAATTTTTTTCAGAACTATGGACTCTTCTGAATATTTATGCACCAAATGAAAATGTAAAATTTATACAAGAGGTCTTTTTGAATTTGGCTAACGCACATGACAAAATATTAATAGGTGGAGATTTTAACTTTTGTCTAGATCCAGTTTTAGATAGATCAACAAAGGTTGTCACAAAATCAAAAATAGTAAAATTAACTATCATTGATGAAAGACATAAATTTGGTTGATATATGGAGAAGAATTAATCCAAAAGAAAGATTATTCATTTTATTCAAATAGACATAAAACATATTCAAGGATAGATTTTTTCCTATCATCAATGAATATTCAAGATAGAGTGAAAAATATGGAATATAAAGTGAGAATATTGTCAGATCATTCTCCTTTGATAATGACAATGACAATCATAGATAAAGAGGAATTTATAGATGGAGACTTAATTCAATATTACTAAAACGTCTAGATTTGTGATTTTATGAAAAAGTAGGTTCAGTTCTTTTTAGATACAAATTCATATTCAGTTGATGATAAATTTATATTGTGGGAAGCAATGAAGGCATATTTGAGAGGTCAGATAATAAGTTATACTTCTAAAATTAAGGAATATATGATAGAAATAGATCAATTGAAAAAGAGATTACAAAATTAGAAAAAGAATCTCAAAGAAATATGACAAGAAAAACGAAGACAACTTATTAATAAGTTACAATATAATACACTTCAGACATATCAAACAGAAAAAGCAATTATGAGAACTAAACAGATATTATGAATTAGGTAAAAGATCACATAAGGTCCTTGCATGGTAGTTAAAAATAGACCAGACTTCTAAAACAATAAATGCAATTCAAACAAGAGTAAATAAAATTACTTATAAACGTTTAGGAAATTAATGAAATTTTTAAGAATTTTTATTCTGAGTTGTATAAATCAGAATCACAAAATTATAATGTCAAGAAAGAAAGGTTTTTATCACAAATAACTCTTCCAAAATTAAATACGGAAGAACAGAAGGGATTAGATGTGCCTTTTACATTGAAAGAGGTCGAAGAAGCCCTAGGATCACTTCAAAGTAATAAATCTCCAGGAGAAGATGGTTTTCCACCTGAATTTTATAAGAAGTTTAAAGATTTATCAATTCCTCCTTTTATGGAGTTAATACATCAAGCGGAAAGAACGCATAAACTTCCAGAATCTTTTTCGACAGCTATTTTAATAGTATTGCCAAAAAAAGATAGAGATCTTTTAAAGCCAGCATCATATAGACCTATTTCTTTATTAAACACTGACTATAAAATAGCAAAAATCTTATCTAACAGATTATCTAAATACTTACCAAAATTAGTACATATGGATCAAACAGGATTTATTAAAAATAGACAATCGGCAGATAATGTAACTCTGTTATTTAGTATAATTCCTTTGGCACAAAAGGGGGAGGAAATGAGTGTGGCAGTTGCTTTAGATGCAGTAAAAGCATTTGATAGATTGGAATGGGATTTTTTATTTAAGGTATTGGAAAAATATGGATTAGGAGTATCTTTTATAAAATGGATTAAAACCTTAAATACTAATCCAAAAGCTAAAGTAGTGACAAATGGTCAAATTTCAACACCATTTCAGTTAACAAGGTCAACTAGGCAAGGTTGTCCATTATCACCTGCTTTATTTGTGTTGGCGATAGAACCATTAGCTAAATTAATTAGAATGGACTCAGATATTATGGGTTTCAGTTAATCAGGAAGAATACAAGATTAACTTATTTGCTGATGTTCTGCTTTATTTAACAAACCCATTGCACTCATTGCATAAATTATGCTATAGATTAGAATATGGGAAAATATCAGGTTATAAAATAAATTGGGATAAAGGTGAAATTTTACCTCTTACTAAAGGAGATTATAGTCAATGTCGATTAATAACTCAATTTAGATGACCGACAAATGGTATAAAAGATTTAGGTATAAGAGTTGATAATGATATAAAGAACTTATATAAATTAAATTACTTACCATTATTGAAAAAAATTCAAGATCTTGATAAATGGATGGTATTACCAATAACATTTTTAGGTAGAGTAAATACCATAAAAATGAATATATTCCCCAGACTACAATACTTATTTCAATCACTACCAATACAACTACCCCAGAAGTTTTTTCAAGAGTTAAATATGTGAGGACATTTCTTTGGAAAGGTAAGATGTCAAGAATATCGTTGGAAAAATTGACATGGAAATTTGATCTAGGAGGGTTACAACTTCCAAATTTTAAGAATTATTATAAAGCAAATCAACTTAGATTTATTGCATCTTTTTTTGAGAGAGATAGATCGGCATGGATTAGAATAGAACTAGATAAAATAGGAGAAAATACACCAGAAGATTTTATATATAAATGGGAATCTAAATGGATACAGGAAAAGAAAGAATCTCCTATATTAAAGCATTTGATTGACTTATGGAATAAGATAAATGTTGATGATGAGACAAAGAAATCTTTATTAGCAAAGAGATCTTTAATTCAAAATAGACATTCCTTTTACAATGGATAATCAACTTTTATATAATTGGTTTCAAAAAGGGATTAGATATATAGGAGATTGTTTTGGAGGTATATTAATGTCATTTGATCAATTAAAGAATAAATATAAAGTATCAAACAACACTTTTTTGTTACTTCCAATTAAGGGCTTATTTAAGAGAAAAATTAGGTCAAACTATGTTATTGCTGAAATCTAATGAAATAGAAACTTTAATTCAAAAAGGAAAGACTAAAAAATTTATTTCTTGTACGTATAGCTTGATTCAAAAACAAGCAATTAAATGAATCCATAAGTCAAGACAAAAATGGGAAAGTGACTTGAATATTAAAATTGAAGAAACAAATTGGTCAAGACTATGTCTTGATAGTATGACAAATACAATAAATGTCTGGTTAAGATCAGTGCAATATAATTTTTTACATCAATTATATATTACACCTCAAAAAATAAATAAATTAAACCCAAATTTATCCGATCAGTGTTTCTGATGTAAACAAGAAATCGGGACTTTTTTACATTCTACTTGGTCTTGTTCTAAAATTCAACCTTTTTGGACAAATTTAAGAGTTTTATTGGAACAAATTATTGGAACACAACTTCCACACAATCCAATATTATTTTTATTAGGTGACATTGAAGGGATAAAATAGAAACCCAAATTGAATAAATATCAGAAATAATTTATAAAAATTGCTCTGGCAGTAGCCAAAAAGGCTATTGCTGTTACTTGGAAATCGGAAGCATACTTAACTATAGATGGTTGGAAGAATGAAATTTACAGCTGTATTCCACTTGAAAAAATTACTTATAATTTAAGAGATAAATATGAAATGTTTTTGAAAATTTGGAGCTCTTATTTACAAAAGACAGGATTAAGTATATAGGTGCTCCGAAGATAAAATAATTGGTTATTTGGGGAAAGAAATAAATATATATACTAAAGTTATTATGAACTCCATGGAGCATGTGGAGATCTCCCGATATCCAGGTATTCTTTCTTTTTCTTTCTTTCTTTTTTTTTCCTATAGGGATGTTAGGGGGGGAGGGGTTAAGGGGAGGGGGGAAGGGTATATTTATTTATATATATATAAATAAATATGTTTAATATACATATATATTTTTTAAACATATTTTCTTTTTCTTTCTGTAATTATTTGAAAACTCAATTAAAAAAGTTTACAAAAAAGCATTGCTCCGGATCTCCGTGCACCCACTAAACATATATCGTACACAGCACATAAACCAAAATGTTACCATAAATAAAATATATTTCAAAATGCATGTAGTGCACAGCACAGGTAAACAGTAAACAACTCACTGTCCCAGTGATGAGACCTCGGTGGTGGCAGTTTCACAGCCTGAGAGAAGATCCTGTTACCCAGTCTGGCACTCCTAGTTTGGATGCTCTTGTACCTCCTTCCTGATGACAGTAGGTCAAAGCTGTTGCTGGATGTGTGGTAGGGATCCTCAACAATGCTTCAGGCCCTTCATCTAAATGCTCCCGGTAAATGTCACAAATATGGGAGAGGGAGGCCCCGTGATCTTCTCAGCAGTTTTTATGATGCTCTGCAGGGTCCAGCAGTCTGATGCTTAGTAGCTTTCCTACTACCCAATGTTACAGCCAGACAGGCCACTCTCGAAGGCTCTCTTTTTAAAAGTTTTTAGAATGGGTGCGGAGAGACTTGTACACCTCGTTCCTCAGAAAGTGTAGACACTGCTGTGTCTTATTGTCCAATGAAGAGATGTTGGGGGTCCAGATTGGATTGCCTATTATGTACAGACCAAGGAACTTTGTGCTCTTCCCTCTCTCCACAGCAGAGCCATTGGTGTGCAATGGAGAGTGGTTGATCTGAGCTTTCTAGGTCCACAATCACCAACCTCTGAGGGATGATCATGTTAAACACTGAGCTGATGTCAATGAAAAGCATACTGGTGTATGAGCATAGTTTTCAAAATAAGACAGGATGAAGTTGAGGGCCGAGGTTATGGCATCATCAATGGACCAGGTTGAACTGTAGGTGAACTGGAAAAGGGTCCAACGTAGCTGGAAGTTGGGATTTTATACGATGCATTACGAGCCATTCAAAGTACTTCATGATTGTTAAAGTCAGTGCCACTGGGCAGTAATCGTTTAGGTCAGTTACCATAGTTCTCTAGGCAACTAGAATGATGGCAGCTGCTTTAAAGCCTGCAGGGACAGTAGACTGTTTCAAATGGATAGTAAAGATACCCATTAAGACTTCTGTTAGCTGGGCTGCACAGTCCATCAGCAGCTGATCAGGTATGTTGACTGGCCCCTTAGCTTTATGTGGGTTTACCCTGGCTAGGATCCTACTCACCTTGGCTGTGGCCTTGTTGAGTTAGCTATCTGTTCTCTTCTGTTTTGTGGCCCCTTGTGGCTTGTTATTTGGCACTTTGGTATTAAAGTTATTATCATGTGTTAAATGGCTGTTGTAATGTGTCTAGTGTGGTAGTGTAGTGGGTAGTGCTTGTCACTCTCACTTTCAGTGTCCACCGCTGGAATGAAGTCTCATGAGAAAGGAGAAATGGATGCATAAGACTCTCCCATAGCCTCTCTAACAGCAAGCCTCATATAATGCCACTTGGCTGGCGACAGACAGAAACTGATCTCCTTTCAGACTCAGGCTGAACTACAGAGGAGAACTGACCCCTGTACATATAGCATGCAGGCCCACCGATGTGTGGACAGGCCCTGGTGCTCATGAACCAGATCCCCAGCTGTGGGTAAGTAGCCCTACTGCCTTGTGGGCAGCCTCGGAAGAGACGAAGACCACAGAAGTAAACCCAGACTGCAAATCCAGTGTGGAGCCGCTAAGGCAGCTGGACATTACTGTACATCCTTCTAGCAGCTCCTGCAGCCAAGCTGGTACTAAATATATTGCTTTACTATTGTTTGGACTACACTGGCGTGGCAAAGAGTGGGATCTTGATGACTGACCATTCCTGGATCTCCAAACATTCTGCTGAGGCTTGTTCCCTGGAGAGTCACTCCAGTGAGGCACTCCATTGTCCTTTGAGACAGACAAATGCATCATCATCATTAAAGTCATTGCTCATATTTAAGTCGGCTCCACTGCTAAGGCATCATTAGTTGGCCAGTTTAAGTTGTGGGCAATTGGAAAAGGTCCAATGCAGCTGGAGGCTGGGATATCACACTACTGTGTAATATCTGCAAGTAAAACAAATTTAAAGGTTGTGAAGATATTCATGAATAACATCAGTATGGAAACACAAGAGTCAAATACTGGAACCCAGAGCAACATATATGTTATGCCAATACACAAAATATTGTAAATTAGGTGGTGTCCATGGAGAGAAATGAGCAGTTGATGTTCTGGATTGAGACTTATCAGAATTTAGGAATGGTCTCAGAATCCTGATGAAGTGTCCTGGTCAGAAATGTAGACTGTTCATTTTCCTCCACTGAGGCCACATGATCTGTTAAGTTCACCAGCATTTTGTCTGTGTTGCAATAGGATAGAGAGTTTGTCCAGCATTACCAAGGTGCACTGATTTCCAGAGTTTTTCTGTGTTTGATTTAAAAGGGTAGCTTTCATGAAATTACCACCAATTATTGTCAAATCAAAACATAATTAGGGAAGAAAAAACCTAGTAACATTTATTCACTGAAAGAATACAGTGTAATAATAAAAGAGCACTGCTGACAATAATGAATTACCAGAGAAATAATGTAATGAATAGTAACATAGAAATTTAAACTTTTAATGTATCATTAGAGACACAAGAAAATAAAATGCCTTAATTTTTTTCTTCTGACTATTATTAATGTTATTTTTCAAATAGAAGGCTTGACAACAAAGGAGCTGAAGATTTTTTTTTGGATAATGTTCCAGTTTTATCATAAAAACACAAACACTTCAGTTAACAAAGTAGATTATCTCTTGGAGAATCAAAATAATCATTGGTACTATGAGGGATGATTGATAAGTTTGTGGCCTAAGGTAGAAGGAGTCAATTTTTTGGAAAACCTAGCACATTTATTTTTCAACATACTTCCCTCCTGCATTTACACACTTAGTCCAGTGATCATGAAGTATATGGATCTTGCACCTCTGGAAAGTGTCCACAGCAGGGGTGATTGATAAAGTTGTGGCCCAAGGTAGAAGGAGATGAGTTATACAGCTCTCGTTATATGCACATGCAGTTCAACTCTGAGTGATTATGCAGAAAGTTTGAAGTTAATAACATCAGTCGCGATTGAAAAGTCCGTGGCCTCGGGTAGAAGGAAATGAGTTATTAAATTCAAACTTTCTGCATAATCACAAAGAGTTGAACTGCATGTGCACATAACGAGAGCTGTATAATTCATCTCCTTAGGCCACAAACTTATCAATCACCCCTGCTGTGGACACTTTCCAGAGGTCCAAGATCTGTATACTTCATGACCACTGGACTAAGTGTGTAAATGTAGGAGGGGACTATGTTGAAAAATATGTGCTGGGTTTTCTAAGATTGACTCCTACTACCTTAGGCCACAAACTTATCAATCATCCTAGTATTTCAGAGGCATTTTTTCAGCAAATCTGTGAAGAAATGCCTCAGAATATATATTAAAAATACATTTATGCTATTATTCTTTGAACAACAATAAAATTAGAGCAGCCCTACAGGGAGTCTGTCAGAAAATCAACAGCATCAATAGAAATGTGTATGATCAATATAAAGTGAAAGGTTAGATAATGTGAGAATGTCAGAATGATTAGCCAATACATTTAATAATACTTCAAACCCGTGACCCTATCTCGAGTCATCATGAGTAGTTTTTAGAATTCCCTTATTGCTACTGTAATTTTCCTCAGTTGCTGGAGGACAGCCAATACTTAAACTAACAAAAGTTCTTCATTAATAAAATAACTTACAGAATGCATAGTAGCATTTTCTATAATGGCTCTGTCTAAAGAACCTGAGCACTTCTGAAAGCTTCTTTTGAGTTCTACCAACATCCCTACTGAACAGTGAATAATAGAGGGCCAGTTGGCTATAGCTCAGAGAAGTGTGACCAATGTGAATACTTATCTGTATGAAAACAAATAAAACAGCAAATGCTGGAATCTGAATCAATAGAAATGCAAGAATAACTCAGCCTTTCAAGCAGCATCTGTGGAAAGGAACTGCTCTGATGCGGAGTCTTCAACTTTAAAACTTTCCTGCTGGAGTGAATTAATCCAGCATTTCTGCTTTTGTTTTGCATGTCATGATAATGTGTGCATACCAGTCCAACCCCAGCTTTAGGACCACAAGTGAACAGAATTCCCAGGTGTGGATGCAATTTAGGATTAAAAGCCTGAAGATATTTTTTTCCAAGTTTCAAATGGAGTCTGGTGGTAGACATTAGCATCAAACTTGCAAAAGGAATTTAAAGTAGATACTGTAGATTTGTGTCATGCATTTAGCAGGTTGACCTGGGGATTATTTCCTCCACAACTTTTCCATGTGTTTTTGATTTTTGATGTTTTGAATTAAGTACTTTACTCTGGTTCTCAATGGGTAATCATCTGCTTTCTATACCTTTGGAAATTAGGTTACAGACCTAAAATTGTCTAGGAGCTTTCATTACTAAGAATTCAGAAATGCCTCTAGCAAGCCCAGTGATGTGCCCTGTTGAAGAAAAAAAAAACTCTTTTCTTCAGCTGCAGTATTTTGAAGTTCATTCAGGCATCAAGTTGTCATAATTTGGAACTTACTGTCTGAAAGGTGGTGGAAGCTGAATCATTCCTCACTTTAAAAGGAATTGAATAGATAGTTGACAAAGGAGAAGAACGCAAGGATACAGGAGATCCCTTAAAGTGGTAGAGTTGAACTAACTGTTACTCTGACTACTCAGAAACTGGGCTTGCCTGAAATATGCTGAATGGACTCCTTCCATGATTTTATGGTTCTTCATGATGGATGGAAAATAAATACTTCATCCAAATATCTGAATGAAGATCAGGGGAGGTTTGGTGTTTCCTAAATGAAAAATTTTCTCCCAGTCCTAGATCCTAAAATAATTATCTGCATGGTTTTCTTGTTACTTCCCCTTTTCTCATTCCACTTCTCTTCTCCACTGTTCCTCATGTTTTCACTGGGGAATGGAGCTGGACATCAAATAGTCAGGAGGTATCCAAAGTGGGTGTACAATTGCATTCTTAAGGGACATAGAATTAGCTATAAATAACCAGTAAAAATTTGATGTACTTGATATTATGCAAGAAGACTGAGCTTGCATGGTGGGGTGGTAATCAGAGGGAAAAGTGATACAATCTCTCACATTATTTGTCACCCATATATCTCTAATGAGTGTTGGTTAGGGTCATGGTACCTCAGCAGCAGTAATGAGATTTGCTATAATTCTGCACTTAATAGTAATAAAAATCCCTTAACTTGAAGGTTAACAAGATTGCTGAATTGCTTAAGAATGTTGAAGGTTGTATTTCTTTGATGTTATGTAAACCAGGTTTTAAAATGGAAGCACTAAGGACTACAAATGCTAGAATCTGGAGCACGCAGAAAATGCTGAAGGGACTCACAGGATAGGCAGCACCTATGAAGAGAAATGGACAAGAATGAGGCTTTTGACCTGGAATGTCCAGATGGATCTTGATTTGAGGACATTGAACTTTCTTTCATTGATGCTACCTGTCCTGCTGAGTTCCTTCAGCATTTTCTGTGTTGCTTAGTTTTAGTTTGTTCTAATAGAATGTGGAAATCAAAGGACTTCCTTTTGTGAATATTTTCTGAAATCCCTTATTTAATAAGCACCATAAAGCATTATAGGGTATGATTTCACAGAATTGTTTCTCATTAATAGTGTTCGAAGAAGGAAAAAAAAAAGAAATGGTCATTACAAGCCCACAAGGCCCCATTCATTCATTTTAATCTTGACACACATTGACGGCAACATCAGATTCCAAAGATTTCAGCTTTATTGACTCATATGACATTAAATAAAACAAATAATGTGCTTCGATTATTTCTCTTTGAGAGGATGATTTTAAACATTTTTCTAAGCACTTGACGACAAAAGGGTATCAATGGTATCCCTACATGGTCACTAGAGAAGGAGTTCCTGGGTTATCATTGAATGACAATGCTTGAGTGGTGATACATGTAAAAGGAACACAGAACTCTGGCTTTGGTGCACCTGTTGTCTTTGGCCTTCTGTATTATTCAGAATATTAAATATCGTTGCACCGGCCCCTTCACTTTTCTCACATGCCTATTGCTTCCCCCTGGATCCCCTCTTCCTTTTCCTTTGTTCACCCCCCTCTCCCATCAAACCCCTTTCTCCCCAGCCCTTTACGTTTCCTGCCCACCTGGATTCACGAACCACGTTCCAGCTAGTCCTTCCTCTCCCTCTCACCTTCTTATTCTGACTTCTCCCCTTCTTTTCCAGTCCTGTTGAAGGGTCTCGGCCTGAAAGTTGACTCTTTTCTCTTTTTTACAGATGTCACCTCACCTGCTGATTTCCTTCATAATTTTATGTGTTGCTTTTGTACACCTGTTGTTTAGGGCCTTCTGTAATAATCAGATCCATTTTATTAAATGTCATCACAACAATTAAACAGATTGCTCTATGCTGAGGCAAATGGAGAAATTTATTATATTTTGACACTTGAGATATGCATATTGTGATGTGCGAGTCTTTTCTTCACACAAGATGAGGTGTGAGAACTCAGCACTGATGGGACAATTTGTAGTGCTTTATTCTGTGCAATGTAATTCCAACACTGAACCACTGAACATCAATAAAACAGCACTGTAAGATATGCATGATAAATATTCATGGAGAAATTACTGAATCTTGAAGTTTGTCTTACCTTTAGGAATACTGCATTTCTTGTGTTCTTTTTCTCTACGTGTTCAATATCATTGTGTTCAAAGGCAATTTGTAGTTGCTAATTAAGAATTCATAATCAACATTTCCAGAGCATGAGGGATGGAGCTGGAAAATCTGAAGAAAATCCACAGCTTTATGCTGAGAAGATGAAACTCCATACAGATAACATCAAAGTCAGGATCATATGTCAGTCCGTGTATAATATAGTTTCATGATATATGTATTAGCCTCATTAATTCTCCCAAACTACATCAACTTGTAATTTGTTTGCCCATTTCATCAACACCTGTAGCTTTAGTCTACTCTCTACACTGTCAACATCTCTGCCAATGTTCATGTCCTCTGCAAACTATGATCATACTCCCTACATCAACAATCAAATCATTTATGTATATTGCAAATAGCAAGAGTCCCATTCCTGAGCCCTGTGGAACACCACTAGTCATAGGCACCCAATTATAAATGCAAATCTCAATCATTTCTCTCCTATTATTCAGCAAGTTTAGGGTACAATTTGCCAACTTGCACTACATCCCCTGGGCTCTAATCCTAAATGAGAATGTTGGAAGACCTTCTAGCTTCGTAGAACAAATCCCAGTGCTCCACAAAAATTAATCTTTCCTGCCTCTCATTCATCGGCACTGTTGTCTTCTTTTATACTCACTGTCACGTGGCGTAGATAGTAAGTGAGGAAAACATCTGAGAACTGGTGCATTTAATATGCTACAGAGTCACACCATATAGAAACAGGCCACTTGGCCCTCTGACTCTGTGCCACCCACCAGTCCTAGTTAATAGTTGCTGGAGGTGGCAGCAAAACTATTCCTGAAGCAACTCCTGGCCAACCTGCCCAAGTTATGTCAAAGAAATAAGATGGTCTGAATGAAGACAGTGAGCCCAAGAGCATTATCTGTTTCAATTCTATTTGTCGCTATGCTATTATGCTTCAACTTTGTTAGGCTGTTTCTAAGGAGTTATTTATCTTTTGGGAAATGAGAGTGGGTATTCTTTTGAATTTTCATTTTGATAATTAATAGTTTTAATAATTTCTAACAGTGAATTCTTTTGTTGATTCCAATTATAAAAAAAATGCAAGTGAGACCTGCATTAGATTCTTCTGCCAAATTTGGTTAAGCATTTGTTTTATGGGTGCGTACATAACTCATTAATGATTGGAATTTAAAAATGCTGCATATGACTGAGACAACTTCATGTTACAATAATATTATCACTGTTTATATTAATAAATAATCAATTGATCTGGTGAATATTATTTTTGTACTTCACCAGTCAGTTATCATATTTATTGCTTAAATTTTCAATCTCCATAGAAATATTTATCAAGCAAAATTATAATTGCAGGAAATTGAACATCTGTGGGATTTGTTTGTTTTCACTGTGAGCACGAAGGCTTCCCCTGACACCCTGGTATCCTCCTACGTTGCAAAAACGTGCAGATTACTGGGTTAATTGGACAAAGTAAAGTGCCCTTTGTAGATGGAGCAGTATGATGTGAGTGGGTAGCTGTTGATGGGAAAATAGGAAAATAAAGCATAGTATGTTTTAATCATTACTTGTCAGTCTCCATGACCTCATTTGGCTGAAGGACCTGCTTCCATGGTGTTTGACCAAATATGAAAATATTCAATCTCAACAGGTGCAGTACAGTCGGCTTTCCTTATCTGTGAGGAATTGGTTCTGGGACCTCCCGCAAATACCAAAAAACATGGATGCACAAGTACCTCATATAAAGTGGCATAGTATTTGCATATAACCTACGCACATCCTCCCATATACTTCAAATCATCTCTAGATTACTTATAATACCGAATAGTCTTGTTTAGGGAATCTTGACAAGAAAAGAAAACTGTATATGTTCCTCTCACTCAACACAAGCAGCGAACGAACAAGACACGAGGCGATCAATGATCCAGCAACGAGTAACACTTGTAACACCTGTACAGTAGTTGTTACACTGTCTTGTTTAGGGAATAAGGACCCTTTGGAGGAGGCGCAGTAATACCAAAGTCAGGAACTGTGGAGGTCGAGGGCTGAGGATCTTCAAGCATTGTACGTCAAGACTTCAGAATTGCAGATGCTTTAGTTAGAACAAACATGAGGAAATCTGCAGATGCTGGAAATTCAAACAAAATGCTGGTGGAACACAGCAGGCCAGGCAGCATCTATAAGGAGAAGCACTGTCGACGTTTCGGGCCGAGACCCTTCATCAGGACTAACTGAAGGGAAAGATACTAAGAGATTTGAAAGTAGTGAGAGGGAGGGGGAAATGCAAAATGATAGAAGACCGGAGGGGGTGGGATGAAGCTAAGAGATGGAAAGGTGATTGGAGAAAGTGATACAGAGCTGAAAAAGGGAAAGGATCATGGGACGGGAGGCCTCACGAGAAAGAATGGAGGGGAGGCACCAGAGGGAGATAGCAAACAGGCAAACAACTAAATATGTCAGGAATGGGGTAAGAAGGGGAGGAGGGGTATTAATGGAAGTTAGAGAAGTCAATGTTCATGCCACCAGGTTGGAGGCTACCCAGCTAGTATATAATGTGCTGCTCCTCCAACCTGAGTTTGGATTCATTTTGACAATAGAGGCGGCCATAGATAGACATATCAGAATGGAAATGGGATGTGGAATTAAAATGTGTGGCCACTGGGAG
Source organism: Hypanus sabinus (assembly GCF_030144855.1). Classification (NCBI taxonomy): domain Eukaryota; kingdom Metazoa; phylum Chordata; class Chondrichthyes; order Myliobatiformes; family Dasyatidae; genus Hypanus; species Hypanus sabinus. Next base: position 126,131,651 of record NC_082710.1, on the reverse strand, counting down.
ATCCTGCTTTCTCTGGCGGACTGAGCGTAGGTGTTCAGCGAAATGGTCTCCCAGTCTGCGTCGCGTCTCACCAATATATAAAAGGCCACACCTCTGCCGCATCTGCTCTCAGGATGAGGCTTTTCATTCCAGGATGAAGGAGATGTCTTCCTTTTTTTAAACAAAGGGGCTTCCCTTCGTCCACCATCAACTTTGCTCTCAAACGCATCTCTCCCATTTCCCGCAAATCTGCCCTCACCCCATCTGCCCTCCTCCCCACTCGGGATAGGGTTCCCCTTGTCCTCACTTACCACCCCACCAGCCTCCAGGTCCAACGTTTAATTCTCCATAACTTCCGCCACCTTCAACGGGATCCCACTACCAAGCACATCTTTCCCTCCCCCATCTTTCTGCTTTCCGCAGGGATCACTCCCTACGCGACTCCCTTGTCCTCTCGTACCCCCCATCCCTTCCCACTGATCTCCCTCCTGGCACTTATCCTTGTAAATGGAACAAGTGCTACACCTGCCCTTACACTTCCTCCCTCACCACCATTCAGAGCCCCAGACAGTCCTTCCAGGTGAGGCGACACTTCACCTGTGAGTCGGCTGGTGTGGAATACTGCGTCCGGTGCTCCCAGTGCGGACTTTTATATATTGGTGAGACCCGACGCAGACTGGGAGACCGTTTCACTGAACACCTACGCTCGGTCCGCCAGAGAAAGCAGGATCTCCCAGTGGCCACACATTTTAATTCCACGTGCCATTCCCATTCTGATATGTCTATCCATGGCCTCCTCTATTGTCAAAATGAACTTAAACTCAGGTTGGAGGAACAACACCTTAACAACAAATCTAGTAGTGGTTGTTGGCATGTCATTATCCCTCGGGTGACTCAGAGGCTTCGTTCTATCAAAGGATCATTGTCAAGGATCATATTCTTTAACACTTCACCTGTTAAAAAACATCTTCTTCCAGAACAAGCCCATTTCATCACAATTGAAGACTTGCTCTGGAAGGTAGCCTTTCTCTTCTATGAGCTTCTTGAGCTCCTCTGGGAATGCTGCTGTGGCCTTGGCATTAGTGGATGCCGATTCTCCTGTGATCTTTACGTTCTTGAGGTTGTAGTGCTTTACATAGCCAGCCAATCATCCCCCACCAGCCTTAATCTCTTTTCTCTTGCTCTCATCAACCGCAGTAGTGCTCATAGAGATTAAGTGCGTTTTCACGTATAATTTGGCCATGGACAAGGATATGCTTTTGTGATATGCTTCTAATATTTCAACTTTCTCAGCAAGAGATAGCACTTTACCTTTGCGGAATTGCTTTGACCACCTAATTGCCTTTTAGGAGCCATTTTTTTCCACAGGAACAAAGTAGCGAATGAACGAGTTGCGAGGCGAACAATGCTTGAATAACAATTGCTGAAAGAGCACTTCCAGGTTTTCCTGATTCGTGGTTGGTTGAATTCGCGCATGTGGAACTCGTGGATAAGGAGGGCCGACTGTATTACTTCAGAACACCTGTCCTGGATCCAGCACATAAGAGAAATTGCAAAGAAAGCAGGGCAGCGACTTTACTTCCTTAAGAGTCTGTGGAGATTTGGCATGATATCCAAAACTCTTAGTGGATTCAACCCAGCACATCATGGGTAGACCCTTCCCAAACATTGAGCACATAGAACCATAGAACCATAGAACACTACAGCACAGTACAGGCCCTTCAGCCCTCTATGTTGTGCCGACCCATATAATCCTTTAAAAAAAGTACTAAACCCACACTACCCCATAACCCTCCATTTTTCTTTCATCCATGCATCTGTCCAAGATGTTCTTAAATACCCCTAATGTTTTAGCCTCCACCACCATCCCTGGCAAGTCATTCCAGGCACTCACAACCCTCTGTGTCTCCCCTAAACTTCCTTCCCTTAATTTTGTACATATGCCCTCTGGTGTTTGCTACTGGTGCCCTGGGAAACAGGTGCTGACTATCCACCCTATCTATGCCTCTCATAATCTTGTAAACTTCTATCAAGTCCCCTCTCATTCTTCTATGCTCCAAAGAGAAAAGTCCCAGCTCAGCTTACCTTGCTTCATATGATTAGTTCACCAAGCCAGGCAACCTCCTGGTAAAACTCCTCTGCACCCTCTCCATAGCTTCCACATCCTTCCTATAATGAGCTGACCAGAATTGAACACACCTACATGAAATGAGGTTGTAGGAATGCAGCATCCATCATCAGAGACCATCACTACCTAGGATATGCTCTTTTCTTGCTGTTGCCATCAAGTAAAAGGTTCAAGAGCCTCAGGACTCACTCCCCCAGGTTCAAATATACTTAACACCCCTCAACCATTAGGCCCTTGAATAAAAAGAGATTACTATATACACTTGCCCCATCATTGAAATGTTCTCAGAACTGATGATCTCACTTTAAGGACTATCTTATTATTTAATATTCTTGTTTTTATTACTGCTTATTTATAATTTCATTTTCACAGTTTGTTGCCTGTTGAATTTTGAAACAATGCATTTCAATTACTTGTGATAATTAAACTTGAATCTTGAATGAGAGAAGGATGTTTCTCAATCTTTTAGGTTGATGTTTCAGTTGTATTGGAAGTTCAAGACATTCAGGAAACACAGAAGATAAAGTTTTTTTTAGTTTTTGAGCCAAAGAAAATAGAATCAGAGAATTAAGGTAGAGGTGGCTGGTAGTTCGGAGGAGAGTGTATAGCAACCTTCCCAACTCACAGGACTTATCAAACCATGTTGTTTTCTACAGGACCAACTCTATGAGGTTTATCATCCATAATTTGCAGTCATTTAAGAGCAACCGAATGAAGACTGCTGTTTCCATCAGTTGTTTGTACCAGTAACAATAAAAGGAAGCAGTGGAGACACAGGTCAGTTTCAATCACAGGCACTTGTATGCTGAGGTCAGTTCAATTTATGCATTAAATTTGACCCTTTTTCTAACTGACACTTATCATGCTTACAGTTTGTATGTGTCATTTGCCTAATTTAGATGATTGCCTTGGTTAACTGAGGGCAGTGAACTAACTAAAAGAAAAGCTGATTGGATTGATTTCCTAAAAGGATTGAATCAAATTGGTTTGAAGATCTCTCTTACACAAAACGAGCTGTTAAATGCTCCAAGTACTGTATCAGCTACATCCTACTTGGTTGATTCATGATCAGCCAATCCTTAATTAATTAAAACTTTATCAGTCTTTTTTTTAAACCGGGAACTCTGTATTATAGCATGATCTTGTCATTATTCAAAGCTAAAATAACCACTATCCTTAAGCAAGTAATGTTGTAATGATTACAACATTTGCAAAAGCAATAAAGATACGTCCCAGCTGTCTATTCAAGGTTAATAAGATGGGACAAACTTTATTTACTTAAGGATTACATTAACACATTCCAAATATAACTCAATTATTTGAGAATATACAGCAGGAAATATCAGCAGGGTGTTACGTCCGTGGCCCCCTCCTTTTTGAGAATCGCAAGATCACTATTAAATCAGGTCCGGAGACCCAGGAAATGAGAGAAAGACATGCAGAATCCACAAAGATTTTGGAATGTGTCCTGGCCTCAGAGACGGAACCCCTGATAACAGCAATTGTCTCTTGGAGACGGAATTGTGTATTGAATACTGTACGATTCATCGAAGCCCCCAGGCAATGAACTGAGGGAGGTTGGTGGAGTGATTGCATCATCCCAACCTGATTGACATCTGAGACCCTGTGAGTCAGGATAAAAGAGTGTCTGTGGGAACAGCCCCTTCAGACGCACCAGAAGAAACGCTAGAACTCCTGTAACTGTGTAATAGCGAAAGCCCATGTGTGTCCTTTTCCATTTGTCTCGGAACTGGTGGGCCTTTACCACGGAAGCACGGCTTTAGCTAACCACAAAGGGGAAATCAGTCCCCCAACGACTCTAAGGATTGACATCATAAAAGGAGTGGGCAAGTTAAACCTTCGTCTTTCTCTCCAACCAAAAAGCTGCATCTTGAATGAACTTGAGTGGCTTTTATATTTCCATCGGACAATACATTATCCCCTAGACAATGATAGAGCTATTTCTTATTGATTATTATTATACCAGCGCTTTTAGAATTAGTATTGACGATGTATATTATCTGCATGTTTGCATTGATATTATTTTTATCAATAAATACTGTTAAAAATAGTACCATCAGACTTCAACAGACCTCTCTATCTTTGCTGGTAAGTGACCCAGTTACAGGGTATGTAACAAGGGAAAAATGATTAGCAAAGCATCAAACATATACTTTTGATAATAGTGTGGTAACTTAATAACTTAAACCTGATTCTGAAAAAAGGAAACCTGAATTGCCACTCACTGCCTGGATTCATTTCTACTTACCTGATTCAGAACTGTAAACCTAAAACTATCCCGTATCCAATTGGTAGGGATATGAGCAACTGGACATGAAAAACCTTGACCCATGGGTCTACTGAGAATCCTTCTGCTGTACCCTTGAGGGTCCATCTCTGCTTTGTTATCTTTTAGAATATCAAGAAAAACAAGTAACTTCCAGAAATCCGAAGTGTAAACAAAATTAGCTGGAAATATTCAGTAAATTGCACAACATCTGTGAAATGAGAAATTGAATTAATAATTCTGGTCAACATCTTTAATCTAAATAGGGAATAAAGCTGGTTTTAAGATGCTCTGATAGTGGGTAGTTGTTGTGATGGAAAATAACTGGTTCTTTGAGTCTCAACAGCAGAGGCCTGGACACACACAGTATTAATAATAAGGAATTTATTTACAAGGGGAAGTCGGGTCAACACAAGCAACTACAATACACAGGAAGCGGTGTGGGGACAGGGTACGGTTACACATACAAAGAACAAGGGAAAAGCACTACAACAGTTATCCCCCTTGACGTTGGATAGCTGCGGCTCCCTTACCAGGACAAACGATAGACCTTCCCAAGCATAAATCAATGCACTTACCTCCAATGTGGTGGTCTGTAAGAGAGGGCTAGCCAAGGCCAAGTCTCACCTTTTAAAGCATGGGGCTGGGCGAGATAATCCAATTAAGGTGACCAATAGTTTAGGTGTGCATTGATTAGTTGGGAGGGACCAAATGTTGATTGGCATGTGGTGTGTCCTCCGACCAGCCAGGTGGCAGTGCATCTGTCACGTGGTCGGTATCTCTGGATACAGTAGTGGACCAAACAATAGGTGGAAAACAGAAGAAGTTAGACAACAAAAATCACAGAAAGAACAGAAAGTCCAGAGGAGGTGCAAACATCGTATATGAAATTCTATAACAAACTTGGAATAGATAGAGGAAATCTGTAATACCAGTGTTGGGTATATTAACTAGTGAAGTGTTGAACTCAGTTTGGAAGGCTGAAATCTGTCTCTAACATTTGCGTCTAACGTCTGTCTAATCTTCAACACACATTTGTGAAATCCTCAAACTGAAAGCGTTCAAGCACTATTAAAATTATATAAACTATTTAAAATGCACAATATGTGCTAATTGTTAGATTATTTATATATTTATTGTAATTTATGGCAATTTCTATGCCTTACACTGTATCACTACTGCAAAACAATAAACCCAAAACAGACATCAGTGATAACAGACCTGATTCTATTTTAAGAGCAAACACGAGGAAATCTGCAGATGCTGAAAATTCAAACAGAGAATGTCTCGGCCTGAAACGTCGACAACGCTTCTCCCTATAGATGCTGCCTGGCCTGCTGTGTTCCACCAGCATTTTGTGTGTGGTGTTGTCTGATTCTATTTTAATGCTTTTTGGAATGCCTTTCAAGAAATTGTTAAATCATTAGAAGTTTTAAATCAAACTTTTTTTTGGTGAATGTAATTTACCTTATTTTTTCCTTACACTCTGACAAATGGAGTGAGTCCAAAGCTTATTCCACGTCTAACATAATGCAGGATCCCTGAGATGATACCCAAATGCTGAGGAATCACTTCCAGTGGCTTCCAAAACTAGACCAATGACAGAATACACTGCTGGCTAGTTCCTGTTAACAAGTTTGGAATTTCCCCTTTTTGATACTCTCATGCTGATAATTCTGATTTAACAGGGGTAAATAGTGGCAGTTTGCCCTGAATCTGTTGACATTTATCAGGAACACTTTGTCCATATTCCAACATATTGCTAAATGAATTATGCAAATTTAAGAACAGTACAGAAGATGATGTTCAAAGCTCAAAGTAAAGAACAAAGTACACATATGTCATCATATGCAACCCTGAGATTAATTTTTATTGTGTGCAGACTCAATACATCCAAAATAGAATAATATTCATAACAGAATCAGTGGATGACCATCCATCTTGGGCATTCAACAGGAGTGCCGAAGTCATGAAACAATGCAAATACAAAAAGAAGAATAAATAATAATATAAATGAGAAAAACAATAAATATAGAGAGTATGAGTTGAAGGGTCCTGGAAAGTGAGCTCATTGGTTGTGGGAACATTTCAATGAAGAAACAACACACCCTATAACTCTATAATGTGTTTTTTTTTTAAATTTTGAGGTGATCCCAGGTATGCATATGTGAGCCAAATCCTAATCCAGCACCAGCAAAGCCAAAACTTCTCCTTCTCTGTTTATCATTTTTCCTGCCCCTCCAGGGAACTTTCTAAATTGCAATAAGTATTCCATTCTCTTCTATACTTACACTTCTAATAAAGAATGGAAATGTTTGAATCTAGATGGAAATGTCTACTCAATAAAACACTACATATGCATGTAGCATATGTCTCTGCCGGTAGAGCTGCTGACTGAGATCTACAGTGACCTCGATTATATCCATTCTCAAGTATCTATGTGAGGTTCTGCTTCAAAAAGGCAATATCTATAATCAAAGGTCCACACCACCCTGGTCCATGCTATCTTTTCAAAGCTACAATTGAGCAGGATGTACCGACACTTGAAGTCCCACATCAAAAGGTTGAACATTTCACCCAGAGTTCCCTGATGCCATACCCCATCACATACTACTTTGATGTCAAGGGTAGTTACTCTCACCTCATCTTTGATATTCAACTCTTGGGTCCATTGCTGAACCAAAATAAACTTCCAATGTTCTACTGTTAAAAATATCCTGACTAGTCACATCATGGTCTGGTATGGCAATTTGAATGTGCCGGAACATGAGCAGTCCAATACATCATTGGAATATCCTGTCCCACCACTAAAACTATTGACCTGAGTCACTGGCTCAAGAAAGCAACAACTATTATCAAAGATCCTCACTATCCTGACCATACCATCTACTTACTGTTAACATTGTGTAGGAGATACAGTACTTGAAGTTCTATTCCTCCAAAGTTCAAAGAAAATTTATTATCAAAATACATATATGTCACCATATACAACCCTGAGATTAATTTTCTTGCAGGCATATTCAATAAATCTAATAACCATAACAGAATTGGTGACTGTAATTTGGCCCTAGTAAACAGTTGAATGAGAAGCTGGGCCAATATGGTCTCTATTTATGTGGTTGAGAAGTATGCAATTAAATGATATTATGAAGAACAAGTTTAATGATGACTAGAATAAGAACTAAGACTTTTCTTGGGGGGGGGATAATGACAGTAGAATTAGAGGAAAAATAAAAGTATGAGAAAATTTTTTAAAAAATTTAACAATGGAAATATCAAATAAAAACAGTTGCAAAATTTAGAGTAACCAAAGTACTAATGAGAATCTGGAAAAAGAAGGATGGAAAAGAAGAAAAATGAAGGTAGCCATAGAGTTGAAAGTGAAGTAAATAGACAATGCGAAAAAATGAAAAATATTGAAAGATCAACGTCAAAAAGGCAATGAGAATTTATGAAATTAAATTAACATGACATATGAAATAGTAAAAAAATTCAGCAAGAACATAAATGGATAAAAATAACATCTTCTGAATCCTCAGCAATTGAATGGAAAGACTAAATTGACAGGCAGTGTCAAGGAATGACAAACATATTAAATTATTACTTTACCAGGGTCAGCTGGCCATGACTTTTGAAGATGAGATTAGAAATGATGGAACTGTATTTAAAATTAAAAGGAAGAGAAATATTAAATAAATCAATCATCATAGAAATCCTCGATCAGGATGGATTTTCTCTGCAAATCTAAGGAAGAAATAGTGAGACACAGCAGCACCTAGTGAATACCATATTAGAAAGATTATGAAAACACAAACGACTGATGATGAGGTAAGCTAATACCTGCATTTAAAGAAGGTGACAGAACACGTCCAGGGAATTATAGACTCATCAGTTAAGTATTGATTTCAGGGAAAATAATAGAATCCTTAAAAATGAGAAAAAAATGAAAATTGTAACATGTATTAAAATGTCAATATAAATGATAACGTAAAGCCTTTGACAAATCTCGTGAATTTCTTGAGATAATTAGAGAGGGTGTAGACAAGGGAAATACAGTGAATGTATTTTATATAAACTTCCAGAAAGTTTTTCAAAAGACCACATGTAGTAACTGATGATAGACAGACATACAGTAATGGAAGACAGGGAGTAGTATGGAGGGTTGGTTGGCTGAGAAAAAGAAGGAGGCTAGGGGTAAATTATGGCTACATACAGTAGAATAGTAAGTGGAGGAAATTGGATCCCAGAATATTCCCATCAATGTATTGGCAATGATGCCACTGTAGTTGTGAACTACATATACCTGTTTGGACACGCCACTGCTGACTGCTCCTGTGGCTCCTCCCACAGACCCCTGTATAAAGGCGATCAAGGCCTGAGCCCGGCCTCTCAGTCTCCAGGATGTAGTATGGTGGTCACTCACTGCTTGTTCCTTCTTCCAGTCAATAAAAGTCGATATCTCGCCTTACGTCTCAGAGTGAGTTATTGATGGTGCATCAGTAGTGGACTATATTGCAAATAACATTGAGTCAGAATACAGGAGGGAGATAGATGGCCTAATAATGCGGTGTCATGACAACAAGCTTTCCCTCAATACCAGCAAAACAAAGTAGCTGGACATTAAATTCACTAAGGGTGGGGGGGGGGGGGGAAGAAGGACAGTGTACATGCTCTTGTCTACATTTAAGGTGCTGATGTCAAGAGTTAGATTTTCAAATTCCTAAGAGCTAACATCACTAATAGCCTGTCGTTGTCCACATTTAGAGAGCATGTCTTATGAGAAACATTTGAGCAAGCTGGAGCTTTTTGTTTTTGAGTAGATGAGGATGAGAGGAGACTACATAGAGGTGTACAGAATAATAAGACATAGAGATTGAATGGCTAGCCAGCATCTTTTTCCCAGGGTGGCAATGGCTATTAAGAGAGGGCATAATTATAAGGTGATTGGAGAAAAATATCATTGTGGATGTCAGAGGTGGGTTTTTTTTACACAGGTAGGTGTGTGGAACACACTGCTGGAGACGGTGGTTGAGGCAGATACGTTAGAACATACAGGACACTCTTAAGTAGGTACGTGGATGAAAGAACAATGAAGGTTTATGTGGGAAGGAAGTGTTTAGTTTTCTTTTGGTGTAGGTTAAAAGGTCAGCACAAGATTGTGGTCCAAAGGGCCTGTTTTGTACTGTACTGATCTATGTTCTATGTTTTTCAAGGCAGTCAGAAGTGTAAACGAAGTCCTTGGAGGGAGTTTGGTTTTTCAATGTAGAAAGCTGTGTTCACAACTCTCTGCAGTTTGTAGTAGGATTGAATTGAGAAGTAATGATAAATATGAACCCAATATTACTGTGATTGTATGTGAAGAATTTGGAGGATGTTTTGATGTTCGATAAAGAAAAAACATGGTTGCAAAACTGAAAGCTCACCTGAATGATGATAGATTGTATTTTGTTTTCCCTTCAAAACTTCATATGCTTTTGATGACATAGGCACAGGGAATGCATTTGTTATGGTAAGGAGGAATACCAGAGCTGTTCATACAGAGCAAAATATCAAAACACAGAAAGAACTGAAATGATGCTATGAATGAAGATTTAGATGAAGGAACGGCTCCTTCATTGCTGTCAACCTGATCTAGCATTGCTGGTTGGCTGAGTGAGAATCCTTTGCTGTTGAAAGACTGTTCCAAGTTCAAAATAAATTTATTATCAAATTATCTAAATCATACACAACTGGCAGATTCATTTTCTTGTAGGCATCCACATAAAAGTACAGAAATGCAATAGAATCCATGAAAAGTTGCACTTAACAAAGCCCAACAAACAACCAATCTGCAAAAGAGGACAAATCATGCAAATAATGAAAAAACTGTAAACAATTAATATTGAGAACATGAGTTGCAGCATCCCAGAAAATCAGTCCACAGGGTGTAGAGTCAGTTCATTGCTGTGGCAAGTGAAGCTGATGCACAAGTTCATTTATCGTAGGGCAAAAACTGTTCCTGAACCTGGTGGCACTGGACCCAGGACTCCTGCACCTCATGACCAATGGTAGTAGTGAGATGGGTGAAAAGCAGGTGACTGGAGGTGATCAGGTGGGGAATCTTGGTTAGCACAGCATAGTGCACCTGGCCTCTGGGTCATTTTACTGCTCTCAGGCCTCGACACTCAAATCTGGCTGGCAGCCCTGCCCGGCACCCTCTCTTCTGATGATGGCCGACATTTGTATGCTTCAAGGTGTCATACCTGCATTCCTGATAGTCATATTTGCCAATTCCTTCTAGAAATCATAAATTTGCTACTTTGTTTAGATTGGTTCAGAATTATATTTCTTAGAAAGAAATTGCAGGCCTTGGAATGTGGTGATTGTAGTTCAGAAGAAGTATATTTAATTGTTTTGGGAACAGTGAGCAAAATGGCGCCATAATTACGAGGGGTGTTTGATAAGTTTGTGGTTTAAGGTAGAAGGAATCAATTTTAGAAAACGTAGCAGGTTAATTTTTCAACATAGTCCCCTCCTACGTTTACACACTTAGTCCAGCAGTCATGGAGCATATGGATCTTGGACCTCCAGAAAGCGTCCACAGCAGGAGTGATTGATAAGTTTGTGGCCTAAGGTAGAAGGAGATGAGTTATTCAGCTCTCGTTATACACACATGCAGGTTAATACTTTGAGTGATTATGCAGAAAGTTTGAAATTAATAACTCATTGGGGTGATTGATAAGTTTGTGGCCTTGGGCAGAAGTAGATGAGCTATTAACTTCAAACTTTCTGCATAATCACTTAAAGAATTGAGCTGCATGTGCATGTAACGAGGGCTGTATAACTCATTCCCTTCTACCTTAGGCCATGAGCTTATCAATCAGCCATCTGTAGACACTTTCTGGAGGTCCAAGATCCGTATGCTCCACGACCGCTGGAATAAGTATGTAAATGTAGGAGGGGACTATGTTGAAAAATAAATGTGCTAGGTTTTCTAAAAGTGACTCCTTCTACCTTAGGCCACAAACTTATCAATCACCCCTCGTAGTCAGCATCATCTTCATTTTTATGCTTACAATGCTTGCTTATATTATTGAGATCTGCTTTTTGAGAAGAGTAGCACTTGGAGATGAAAGAAAGATAATGGATTAGTATTTCTGCAGCTCTATCTCCTTTGCTTATGTGATGGATCCTTCGTGATGGTGGTTGCTGTTTTCATTATGTCTTTGTCTTCCATTCTGACCTGCATAGGTGTCATACAATTGGTTAAGAAATTGTACATCCAATGAAAAAATCCCAGGAATGGAAGTACACTGTGAGATGGTGCTACCATTTGTGCTGTCATTGACTGTTGATACTACACTGAGAGCTTTGATTGAGAACCAGTCTCGTTGGATTTTTCTCATCCATTCACATCAGAAAATGTACTTTTCAATACATTAAGCTTTAACTGTTTTGTTTAGCCTCCATACATCACATTTACTTTCAGTTTGCCTTTGGGAGATACTTTTTCATCTGTACAAGTCTTTAGCATCATTGAGGTCTTCTTTAGTGGTATCTTAGAAAACAGTCTGTTGTAGTCAGCCTCTGGAATTATGGACAAAGCTGACCTTGTAGCCAGCTCACTATGAATGCCACATACAAGCTTGTCCCTTAATGCATCCCAGAAAGTGCATCTTGAAAATCACAGTACAGGAAAGGTTTGTGCATTTCTGCAATGTATTCAGAAAGGCTTTCATCTTTTGACTGGTTCATTTTGTAGAATCAAAATCTCTCAGCTATTACTAGCAGATGAGGTCTCAAACAACAAAACACACAAAATGCTGGTGGTAAACAACAGGCCAGGCAGCATCTATAGGAAGAAGCACTGTCGACGTTTCAGGCCGAGACCCTTCGTCAGGACTAACCGAAGGGAAAGATAGAGATTTGAAAGTAGTGGGGGGAGGGGGAAATGCGAAATGATAGGAGAAGACCGGAGGGGGTGAGATGAAGCTAAGAGCTGGAAAGGTGATTAGCGAAAGTGATACAGAGCTGGAGAAGGGAAAGGATCATGGGACGGGAGCCTCAGGAGAAAGAAAGGAGGAATGGGGGGAAACACCAGAGGAGATGGAGAACAGGCAAACAACTGAATATGTCAGGGAAGGGGTAAGAAGGGGAGGAGGGGCATTAATGGAAGTTAGAGAAGTCAATGTTCATGCCATCAGGTTGGAGCCTACCCAACTGGTATATAAGGTGTTATTCCTCCAACCTGAGTTTAGATTCATTTTGACAATAGAGGAGGCCATGGATAGACATATCAGAATGGGAATGGGACATGGAATTAAAATGCATGGCCACTGGGAGATCCTGCTTTCTCTGGTGGACTGAGCGTAGGTGTTCAGAAAAACGGTCTCCCAGTCTGCGTCGGGTCTCACCAATATATAAAAGGCCACACTGGGAGCGCCGGACACAATATACCACACCAGACGACTCACAGGTGAAGTGTCACTTCACCTGGAAGAACTGTCTGGGGCCCTGAATGGTGGTGAGGGAGGAAGTGTAAGGGCAGGTGTAGCACTTGTTCCATTTACAAAGATAAGTGCCAGGATGGAGTTCGGTGGGAAGGGATGGGGGGGACGAGTGGACAAGGGAGTCGCTTACGGAGCGACCCCTGTGAAAAGCAGAAAGGGAGGGAGTGAAAAATGTGCTTGGTAGTGGGATCCAGTTGGAGGTGGTGGAAGTTACGGAGAATTATACATTGGACATTGAGGCTGGTGGGGTGGTAGGTAAGGACAAGGGGAACCCTATCCCGAGTGGGGTGGCAGGTGGATGGGGTGAGGGCAGATGTGCGGGAAATGGGAGAGATGCATTTGAGAGCAGAGTTGATGGTGGAAGAAGGGAAGCCCCTTTGTTTAAAAAAGGAAGTCATCTCCTTCGTCCTGGAATGAAAAACCTCATCCTGAGAGCAGATGCGGCAGAGACGGAGGAATTGTGAGAAGGGGATAGCATTTTTGCAAAAGACGGGGTGGGAAGAGGAATAGTCCAGGTAACTGTGAGAGTCTGTAGGTTTATTGTGGATATCAGTAAATATGCTGTCTCCAGAGATGGAGACAGAAAGATCAAGAAAGGGGAGGGAGGTGTCGGAAATGGACCAGGTAAATTTGAGGGCGGGGTGAAAGTTGGAGGCAAAGTTAATGAAGTCAACGAGCTCAGCATGCGTGCAGGAGGCAGCACCAATGCAGTCGTTGATGTAGCGAAGGAAAAGAGAGGGTTAGATACCCGTATAGACTTGGAACAATTGACTTTGTAAAATTTTAGTTACTAAATTGCATAAAGGACTGTAAGTTCTTGGGCCCATTAAGCTAAGATGCATTAAGGCTTTCTTTTGCTCCTCCACGTTGATCTCAACCTGTATAATAAACATACTCCCAGCCTTCATTAGCACTATCAAGTCTGTCAATTTTCCTGACTGTCTTTTCACTATTTCTATGCACTATACTCACACATTTGTCACATCTGTGGCAGCCTTCCTGTGCTGTTTATACTCTCACTGTTTAATCCCGTAATCATGCCATAACTGTCAGTCCATGTTGTGATATTTTCTGACAATAAGGTTCGTACCCATCACCAATTTGTTTTGTCTGTGCATAACTACATATGTACATATTAAGTAAAAACAGACATGGGAAATGGCTATAACTGGTGTATTCACATTGAAGCCAGAGAGGAAAAGAACAATGCGCATGCACAGAGACTGCAGCTCAGTGCTATCTTGATCAGAATGTGTCTTTCTCTCATTCATCATATGATCAATTCAATACATTATTTCACAAAGCACAAATGTTACTCTTCTTTCTTCCTTAAAGAATGTATTCCTGCACTCTGAGCAGTTAGGAGCCCAGTCCCTCAAATCCCTGTGGGAGCAGAGCTGTGGGGGTGGAAGCTGGGGGAGCTTTGATGTTTAGAGATATTTACAGACTTCTAAATTTACTCAAAATCATTTTAAAAAGCAAAATAACTTAAATAAACATACAAAGTTAATTAAGATTAATAAAATCTCTTAATATTCATTGCCACCATTAAAATTAATTAGTTAAAACTAAACTTTCCACAGACCCATAATTGCCATGTCCTGTGGATATCTATATGAAATTCATGGGTGGTACAATAACAGAGTATATTATGTGAGTAGTTGTGGCATTTATTATTCAGTAAGTCCTGGAGTTAGAATGATTCTGTGTAAACCTAGGGCTCACTTCATTTTAAATGGCTGAACACCAGCATAATTTGGCGTATTGATTTTCATCTTCCCTTACCTTCAGAGGTAAGAACCTCTGATTTTTATCTTTGTCAAAAAAGATGTTGGTTGATCTTCTTCTACAGAAGGAAGGTGATTCCTCTGTCAGAAATGCATAAAAAAGAGAAGGATATTAAGCTAGCACAATTATCTTGCATGACTTGTCCAAGAAAAGGTCTAGCATGCAGTGTACAGAATGACCAAGTGTTTTATTATTGTGATTATGACTCACACATTTCAGGCAACACCAGACCATAGTAAATGCATCTCCAGGCAGTTATTTGAAAAGGCCAGATAAAGGAACAAAAATAAAACTGCTCTGAGGTTTGGCAGCAGTCAAAATGGATAAAATTTATTTGGGAATCATCTTTGGATGCTGAGAGTATGAAGGTGAAAGGAAGTGAAAACTCTGACTGTCTGACTTCAAAGTTCATGCCAATTCATCCAACGACATGTGCTTCCTCAAGCTTTCTTATGAACTCTCAATTTAAAGTGATACTTATTTATCACCTTATGCTTTTGAGTCAGCAAGCAGTATTTTCATTCGTAATAAAAAATGTCAATTATAGATAGTTTGCAAATTAGCTTTAACTTTCACTGCTCTACTGCACTGTTCTTAATCCGATATAACTGTAGTAACTTTGTGTGTCCTTATTAGCATGATTTGTGAGACAGAATGCCTCACAAATATAGTGCTTGATAAGGCCTCAGAATATCAATTTGTTTGCTACACATCATTAGCTTTAAAGTGTACTCATGGATTTAACCTTGCATTTGAAATAAATTCATGAGAATACTGTATGTTAAATTAAGCATGATAAACCTAGTCTTTACATTATGGCAACATGACTATCAACTTTATAGGGTGGCTGGATATGCATCAAGAAGGAAAGAACTAGTTTCACAAAAATAGTCTGCTTGATTTTATTTGGCACTAAATTGGACTGCGAAGAAGCCGTATAAACAATAGAATAACAGCAGATTAAAATATTGGACAACATGATATGATGTCACATGGAATGATTTTCAATGCCTTATTGTATAGACCCTTATATTTGTGGATAGACTTGACAATTATTTTATGTGAAATGAACCATCCATTGATAATAAATCTCACTTTGGAGCAAATGAAGTTTCTCAATGATAATCTTGTCCATTAGGATAATTCTTTGTCAGTATGGTATTTTTAATGTATAGATCTACTTCTTTTAGCACAATGACTCCCCTTAGCACAAGCTTTTTTTCTGATAACTTAACCATGCAAATTGATCTGTTGTTCCCTCTCTGCCAAGTGAAAAGACCAATTAACCTGACCTCAGCATGTGTACTTTTATTTAATTGATCTGTAGTTGTGAAGCCAATGCATTGGTGACAAATAAGGTCCTGAATGTTAGTGAATATCTCCAACTGCACTGACAGTTACAAGATGACAGAATTCAGAGGAAGGGAGAGAGACAGCGACAGGAAAGAGTAAACCAGTACAGACACTAACAAAGGGGCGCATGAATAATAGTGCACGGTACACAGTGAGCGATGCACAACTAGCAAACTTAAAGTGAAAATAACATGACAGAGGCCTTAGTCAGGAAAGGGATGAATTTGATGGTGCTAATGAAGACTAAGAGTTATATATCAGGAGGTTTAAACTGCATTATAATGCAAATAATATGGATGAGGAAAAGAAAGTCTCCACACTTCTTAGATTAATGGGTGCTACAACGTATGGGCTCTTACACAACTTAGTAACTCCTGAAAAGCCAGCAAGCAAGGTGTTCAATAAAATTGCTGCAATTTAACAAAATCATTTGAGACCTGAACAGCTAGTAATAGCTGAGTATTTAGATTACACAAAAGGAATCAGTCAAAGGATGAAAGCATTTCTGAATACATTGCAGAACTGTGCAAACTCTCCTAGTACTGTGACATTGGAGATGGACTTTCTGATGCATTAAGGAACAGGCTTGCCTTTGGCATGCATTGTCAAAACACTCAAATGAGGCTACTGTTAGAAAGAGATCTAACCTTAGAACGGGAATTGTCCATTGCAATATTGTTGGAGCCACCAGAAAAGGGCACATAATAGCTACAGAAATAGAGTCTAGAATGCAAAATGCACAAAATATCCCTGAATGGATCAAAAAGGCAAAAATGTTAATAATGAGGCAAATCCTCCCATGATACATATGACTGTTGGTTCAAAGTAAAAGTTTGCAGAAGGTGTCACAGACGAGGTCACCTAGAAAGAGTGTACAAGTGAGATCAAAACACGTGAGAGAAAAAACACACAGAGTGAAAAGTTTCAAACACAAAACTAAACAAATGCACAAAATGCCTAAATGTGAAACTGAATCAGACAACACACAATCTGACAAAGGTGAGCTGTCATGCCTAGAACAGCATAGCATTACTGAAGCAGATTGTGAAATCATATAGATCACAATAGACATGTCTGGTGGAACACTGAAAATGGAGGTGATACAGGATCAACTATGTCTGTAATTTCTGAGGCTGACTACAACAGCTTGTTTTCTGAACTACTACCAGAAAAGACCTCGGTGATGTTAAAGATCTACATGGATGAAAAATGTTTGCCAAAGGCAAACTGTAAGTAAGTGTGTTGTACAGTAGCAAATCACAGAAGTTAGGGTTTTACTGTACCTATAAGATACACCTCCCTTGCAAGTTTTCATGTTTTATTGTTTCACAACATTGAATCACAGTGAATTTAGTTTGGCTTTTTTGACACTGATCAACAGAAAAAGACTCTTTTCTGTCAAAGTGAAAACAAATCTCTATGAAGTGATCTAAATTAATTACAAATATAAAACACAAAATAATTGATTGCATGAGTATTCACCCCCTTTAAAATGACACACCAAATCATCACTGGTGCAGCCAATTAATTGGTTTTAGAACTGTTGGGTTGTTAATTAACTTTATTCTTGGTACGGTGGCGGGGGGATTGGGTGAGAGCAGACATGTGCCCATATTAAATTTCCTTAACCGTCTGAGGTGAATGAGGCTCTATTATGCCTTTTTCACCACACAGCTGGTATGTACAGACCACATGAGGTCCTCAGTGAGGTGGATGCTGAGGAACTTTCTTTTCTTTTTCAATCTTTTTATTAGTTTTTAAAAAAAAACATAACATAATATTATATTACATATGTTATGAATACAATAGATTTGAAATTGAGTTGATAACAAGATAATATCTTATTAAACTATCAGCAAAAAAGGATCATACAATATCAATCTAATCTATATTGATTATACATGAAAAGATTAAAAATAATCATCAAAAGAAAAAGAAAAAAATGTAAAATATAAGAAAAAATGTATATTTAAAGAAATAATAAAAAAAAACTAAACCTAAACTAACATGGGCAATAATAATAGTTTATAAGTATATGATACAGTCAAAAAACTCCGGAACTCCATACCAGAACAAGAATAATAAGAGTAAAGGTCTGGAAGAAGTAGGATGCTGAGGAACTTAAGGCTGTTTATGCTCTCAACCCCAGATCCATTGACGTCAATAGGGGTTAGCCCATCTCCATTCCTCCTGTAATCCACAACCTGCTCCTTTTCCTTTACGACATTGAGGGAGAGGTTGTTTTCTTGACACCATTGTGTCAGAGAGATGAGTTTTTCCCTGTAGGACACCTCGTTATTGTTTGAGGTAAGGCCAATCAATGTAGTGTTGTCAGCAAGTTTAATTAGCAGGTTGAAGCTGTGGGTGGCGATACAGTTATGGGTAAACGAGAGTAAAGGAGGAGACTCAGCACAGTCAAAGGGTCAGAGGTGAGGGAGCCCATTCTTACAGCCTGCTGACGATCTGACAGGAAGTCCAGGATGTGGTTGAGGGCAGTGTTGATGGTGGAGGATGGGAAGCCCCTTTCTTTAAATAAGGCGTCTTTAAATAAGACCTCCTTTGTTCTGGAATGAAAAGCCTCATCATGAGAGAAAATGCAGTGGAGACGGAGGAATTGAGAGAAGGGGATGCCATTTTTACAAGTAACTGGGTGGGAAAACGTGATGCAGTGGAGGTAGCAGATTTGAGAAGAAGTGATGTCATCATCAAAAACACCCCATCCGTACTGTGAAGCACGGTGGTGGCTGCCTCACGCTCTGGGGACGCTTCACTGCCGCAGGCCCTGGAAGGCTTGTGAAGGCTGAGGGTAAAATGAATTGCAGCAAAATACATGAAAATCTTGGGGCAAAACCTGATGCAGTCTGCAAGAAAAGGCGATGGCAGGTGATGGGACACAGTCACAGCCAACAGGATGAGTATCAGTATATTAGGGATGCAAAATAAAAAAGGATAGCAAATACGGTACTCAAGGTGTTGTATCTCAAAGTACTAAGTATTAAAAATAAGGTGGATGATCTTGTTGTGCTATTTTGGTGTGCTAGGTATGATGTTGTTGCTATCACTGAATCGTGCCTAAAGGATGGTTGTAGTTGGGAGCTGAATGTCCAATGTTACACATTGTCTTGGAGGGATAAGAAGGTAGGCAGAGGGAGGCATTGCTCTACTGGTAAAGAATGGCATCAAATCAGAAAAAAGAGGTGACATAGGATCGGAAGATGTTGAATCTTAGTGGGTTGAGTTAAGAAACTGCAAGGGTAAAAGTACCCTGATAGCAGTTATATACTGGCCTCCCAACAGTGGCTGGGAGGTGAACCACAGGTTACAACAGGAAATAGAAAAGGTGTGTCAAAATGGCAACATGCAGGTTGATTGGGAAAATCAGGTTGGTAATGGAACTCAAGAGAGTTATTTTGCTGAATGCCTAAGAGGTGTCTTTTTTGAGCAATTTCTCGTTGAGCCTACTAGGAAATCAGCTATATTAGATTGGGTGTTATGAAATGAACCAGAGGCAATCAGGGAGAAGGTAAAAGAACCCTTAGGAACTAGAGATCACAATATGATGGAGTTCTACTTAAAATTTGATAAAGAGAAAGCAAAGTCTGACATACAGCATTTCAGTGGAGTAAGGGAAATTGCAGTGCTTTGGGAGAGGAGTTGGCCAAAGTGAATTGGAAGGAACTGTTGGCAGAGCTGCAATGGAATGTGTTTCTGGGAAAAATGAGGAAAGTGCAGGACATGTGTATTCCAAAAGTGAGGAAATACTCAAATGGCAAAATAGTACAACTGTGGCTGACAAGGGAAGTCAAAGCTAATGTAAAAACAAAAGAGAGGGCATACAACAAAGCAAAATTTAGTGGGAAGATAGAGGACTGGGAAGTTTTTAAAAATATACCAAGAGCAGCCAAAGGAATCATTAGAAGTGAAAAGATGAAATATAAAAACAAGCTAGCAAATAATATCAAAGAGGATAGTAAAAGCTTTTTCATGGATGTAAAAAACAAAATAAAAGAGAGATGAGAGTGGATATAGGACTGCAAAAAATGGGGCAGCAGACAAGGAGATGGCAGATGAACTAAACAGGTATTTTGCATCAGTCTTCACTGTGGAAGATACTAGCAGTGTGCCAGATAATGTAGTGTGTGAAGGAAGAGAAGTGGGTGCAGTTATTATTACAAATGAGAAGGTGCTCATAAAGTTAAAATACCTGGACCAGAGGAACTGTAAAGAGGTAGCATTACAGATTGTAGCAACATTAGAAATTATCTTTCAAAAATCATAGGATTTTTCCAAATGACTGGAAAATAGCAAATGTCACTCAACTCTTTAAGATAGGAGGAAGGCAGCAGAAAGGAAGCTATAGACCAGTTAGCCTGACCTCAGTGGTTAGGAAGATGTTAGATCCAATAGAGTATTTGGTGACAGAGGGCAAGATAAGACAACATCAGCATGGTTTTCATAAATAAAAATCTTGCCTAATGAACCTGTGGGAATTCTTTGAGGTGATTACAAGTAGGATAGATAAAGATGTTGGATGTTGTATATTTGGATTTTCAGAAGGCCTTTGACAAGTTGCCACACATGTGCTACTTACCAAGTTAAGAGCCTATGGGTTTACAGGAAAGTTACTAAGATGGTTAGAGATTTGGCTGATTGGAAGAAGTCAATGAGTGGGAATAAAAGGATCCTTATCTGGGTAGCTACCAGGAACTTGTGGTGTTCTGCAGGGCTTGTTGTTGGGACCATTTCATTTTATGTTGTATATAAATGATTTAGATGATGAAATAGATGGCTTTGTTTCCAAGTTTGCAGAATATATGAAGATTGGTGGAGGGACAGATACGTGTTGAGGAAACAAGTAGGATGCAGAAGGGCTTAGACAGATTAGAAGATTGGGCAAGAGAGTGACAAATGAAATACAATGTTAGAAAATGCATGACCATGCACTTTGGTGGTAGAAATAAATGTGTGAAATATTTTCTGAACAGGGAGAAAACCCAAAAACCTGAAATGCAAAGGGACTTGGTAGTTCTTGTACAGGTTGTGTCAGTGAAGGGTATTGGTAAACTCAAATGTATGAAGGCCAGAACAGAAGTCCATGAGATGCATTTCCTTATGGCATTGGTGCCACTATGCAAGAGGGATCTGTATGTCTGATTGCATTTGCTTCAAAATTACTCTCTAGTGCAGCGCTCAACCACACACTGATTGACCAAGAGGCCTTTAGTCTAGTATGGGGAATAAAGAAGTTCCAATACTACTTCTACGGACTAGTTTATCCTAGTGACAGACCACCAGCCCTTTGTGTCCTTTTTCAATCGCAGGAAGGGAAACCCAGTGATGTCAGCTACCTGTTTGCAATGTTGGGCATTTTTCCTTAGAACCCCCTCTTATGACATAGAGTGACATAGAGTTCAAGGGTATTAAACAACACAACAATGCTGAAAGCTTATCATGTTTTTCGCTGTTCACAACTGAAGAAAGAAAGTCTTCATTCTGTGACCCAGCAGAAGTGTTCCACACAGCATTGGTGGACCTGCTGCCTGTAACAAATTCTGAAATACAAAGAGGAACCAGGAATGAGCCAACATTGTCAACATTCTATGAAGTCACCATGCAAGAATACCCAGCTCATGGCAATCCTATGTTTCCAGAGTACTCAGCGAGACGAGACCAACTGTCTGCATGTCAAAAAAAAACTGGTGTGTGGATCTCGTGTTGTGGTTCATTCTCAATTGTGTATCAGAGTTTTAGGAAATTTGCATGAAGGACTCCAGGGTATATTCAAGATGAAAAGTCTCACCCGGAGCTATGTGTCGTTGCTGGGAATAGATAGACAGTTTGAAGACTTGGCCAAAATTTGTTTGAGATGCCACAAAGTTTAGATGCACCTCAAGGCATTGTTACCCCCTTAGTAGTGGCCATATTCACCATGGCAAAGAGTACATATTGACTCTGCTGGGCCATTCATGGACTCCATGTTTCTGATTGCTGTGAATGCTCATTTGAAGTGGCCAGAGGTCATACCAATGAAATCAACCACCTCAGAAAAGACTGTTTCCACTCTGAGGACTATCCTCACCACAAATTGACTACCTGAACAAACAATGAGTGACAACGGAGCAAACTATGTGTCAAAGAAGTTCAGACTATTCAGATTCAGATTCAATTTATTGTCATTTAGAAACCACAAATGCAATGCAGTTAAAAAATGAGACAATGTTCCTCCAGAATGATATCACAAATGCACATTACAAAGCAGACTAAACCAGAAAATCCACATAACATTTGGCAATTCCCAATCCAGAGTCCGGAGAGGCTGCTGTGTATTAATATCGCGCTACCATCTTAGTGCATTTCTCGGAACAGAGCTCCAATCCCACCAGACAAAACAAGACCAAAAACTAGAGTTACAAGACCTGCACAAAACCACATAGTTACAACAGTGCAAACAATAGCATAATTGATAAAAAAAACAGACCATGGGCACAGTAAAAATAGTCCAAAGATGTTAAAAGACCATAAGTTCAAAAGAAACCACCACACAGTTTCATGAAGAAAAATAGTATCAGACATTTCAGCTCTACACCACCCAGCAATGAATGGGTTTGTCCAAACCTTCAAGAAGTCCATTAAAGTTATGGACAAGGAGGACGTTTCCCTACAGTGCAAGATGGACAACTTCCTTTCTGTGTATTGGAACTCTGTTCATGCGACGACAAATCAAATACCTGCAATGCTGTTCATGAGCAGGAATCTGAGATCTTGCACAGACTTCTTGAACTTAGATCTACAGAGGGAAGTGTAGAATAAACAGTTCAGCCAGTTCCCAAGTAAACAAGCAAGCAGCTTCGTGAGTGGACAGGAAGTTCTAGCACGTGATTACTGAGAAGACACCTGGTAGGATAGTGACAAGAACCGGGCCATTGATATACACAGTGAATGTTGGTGATCATACACGGAGTTGTCATGTGGACCAGATATTGGATGCTCAGCTAAAGATGCCTCTTGAGCAGACTGTACCCAAAAAGACAAACAGGTTGCATCAGCTGGACTTACCTCACAATGATGATCATGTTACCAACAGCAATGTGACACCTGCAACAGGGAAAGTTGCCCTTGACAAGGCACCTGCCAAACCTGGTGCCACTCCATAGTTCCAAAAGTGCTCTCCTGAAAGAAACAGAGTGCCATGCAACAGAACTGAATCTTTAGTATAGTGAAGTTATTGTGGACTGTTATTGTGAAAACATGTTTATTTGAATATGGTCTGTTATAGGGAAATAGAATGTTTTGTTACATTTAGAGTAATATAACAGAAAATGGTAAGGGGAGAGGAAGTGTGATGTATGGATCTATTTCTTTTAGCGCAGTGACCGATAACTTGCACATGCACGTTGATCTGTTGTTCTCTTTCTGCAAAGTGAAAAGAACAGTCAACCTGACCTCTGTATACGTGCTTTTATTTAATTGATATGAAGTTGTACAGACACAACAGTTTTTATCCTTTCACAATTTCCAATAAAACAACAAATGGACAGCAGAATCATTGTTAGACCTCTACTTGCTAATTTAAAGACATAGACTTTCACAGTTTATTTTAAACAACTAACTGATGAAGAAAATGCACAAACAACTCCTTACAAACCTCATCTTAGTCTCCCAGCTTCAGAAATAGGGTCTATTTTATCACAGATTGTTTTGTGATTAAGTTCATGAATTGTTGAGGAAATACTGTATTACAGAATTTCAGAGAATTCGTAATGCAACTTTGGAAGGATATTAATGCATCCCTTGAAAAAAATGTCCCTTCAGAAGAGATGAAATCTTTAACAATTAACACTGGCAAATTCAGACAAGCCAAGTAAAATCCTAATGGGAGGAATTATACAGCTCTCAATGATAACATTTAAAATAATGTAACTTAAGGTAGTGTATGTAGCAACTCCTTTCAAAAGATCAAGGCTTTGGACCTTGCTGCCTTTGGTAAACTACCTGAGTAGACTCCATGGCAAGTATGAATGATCCTTTTTGTAGATAATATAAACTTTCATTGCTGTGATGCAAGCTCAAACTTAGTAGCAGTTACTTTCAGTAAGCAGCACATTCCCATGTAGACCAATAAGAATGTCCCATGGCATATGATCCATTATATTGCCAAGAGATTATTAGTGAGTAAATTACTATCATGAGAAAGTATGCAAAGCTGGAAATCCAAAGCAACACACACAAAATGCTGGAAGAACTTAGCAGATCAGACAGTATCCATGGAAATGAATAAACAGTTGACATTTCAGGCCAAGATTTGCTTCAGGATGAAATGGAAGGGGAAGGATACCATAATAAAAAGTTGGAGGGAGGAGAAGAAGGCAAGCTGGAAGGTGATGGGTGAAGCTAGGTGGGTGGGGAAGGTAAGGGGCTGGAGAAGAAGGAATCTGTTATGAGAGGAGAGTGAAGACAAAGTATTAATATTTTTGGTTAGTTCACATTCCTTCTGATGTGTGTGAAGCTGTGGTTTTGAAATCATCTCTAAACATAGTTTTATTTATTAGTACCACATGTACTCTGTTTGCTCTGTGAGCTTCACACAAGCAAGGAACTTAATCGCACCTTGATGTCAATGAGAATAAATGCATCTGAATCCGAACCAAAAGAACAATTTTCATAGATCAAGATTTTATCTGGGAAGCACTAGGATAAGAATTTTATGTAAAGAATAAAGGATGTCATCGTACAGCTCTCCATCTTGATTCATCGAACAGTGCAGTAATTATCTCTGTTATTGGAGAAATGTAGAAAGCAGTACCTCTCTCTTTTCAAGGTTGAGATGAAAGTTCTGGCATAATTGTTATTGCATGAAAACAAAACGTTAATGTTTCATCCTTCCTGTTTTTCTTTTGGGAACCTGAATAAACAGTTATCAAAGTGATAAATAACCCATATACACTCTGTGGTTTTCTACCAATGCAGAGTACCCTCCCTCCACTGAACAAGCAGCACAAAAAATTCCACTGCAAAATACTTCACATAAACATAGACTGAGAGGAGCTCTGATTCTAACAAGATTCAGGAGAGTACTGGTGCACAGAATTTCATTATGCTAACAGTCGAATTCTGCAAACTGTTCTTGCAGCCTAAATAATTCATGTGTTCTAACACTGGTAAAACAGGAATAGCTGACTTCAAGGATGACGATGTGGTGAGTAAGTAAACATGTTGCAGTTTTAACTCATGGAAAATCAGTAGACTGAAGCCAAACATTATTACAAACCAGACATCTGAAAAATAATAGATCAGTGAGTACATTTGGTTATTCAAAGTGTTACCTGATGTAAGGGAGAGGAATCTCTGCATTCGTTTTTCTTTGTGTATGAAGCATACTGTGATAGAGCATGTATATACAATGGAAATTCAAGAATAAAAGTATCAATGGTATAATCCAACAAGCATCATGTTTTGAAATTGCATATATGTGGTGAACTACGTCACGTGTGCCTGTCTGGACACGCCCCCTGCTGACTGCTCCTGTGGCTCCTCCCACAGACCCCTGTATAAAGGCGATCTGAGGCCTATGCTCGGCCTCAGTCTCCAGGACGTAGTATAATGGTCACTCACGTCTGGTTCCTTCTTCCAGTCAATAAAAGCCGATATCTCGCCTTACATCTCAGAGTGAGTTACTGATGGTGCATCAATATATGAATAAGTTAAACTCACTAATATGTACATCAATTAATTGATTATAAAAGACAAACTGACTTTTTAACATGTTCGTATTAGAAAAACAAGAAATTCTGTAGATGCTGGAAATCAAATCAACACACACAAAATGCTGGAGGAACTCAGCAGGTCAGGTAGCATCTATGGAAATGAATATATAGTTAATGTTTTGTATGGAGATTGGAAAGGAAGGGAGGAGATGATAGAATTCAAAGGTGAGGGGAAGGGAAGGAGGATAGCTAATAGGTGATAGGTGAAGTCAAGTGGTTAGGAAAGGTAAAGGGCTGGAGATGAACGAATCTGATAGGAGAGGGGAGTTGACCATAGAAAAAAAAGAAACAGGAATGAACCCAGGGGAAGCTGAAAGGCAGGTAAGAAGGCTAAGGGGCCAGATTGATTAATAGAAGAGGAGAGAAGGAGGAGCAATTTTTTTACTAGAAGGAGAAATTGATATTCATGTCATCAGGTAGGAGGCTACCCTGACAGTATACAAGGTATTCACCCTGAGATTTGTCATGTTGTGGCACAAGACGAGACATGGACCAACATGTAAGAATGGGAACGGGAATGGGAATTAAAATGCTTTGTCACTGGGAAGTTCAGCTTTTTGCAGATGGAGTGGTGCAACTTGACGAAGCTGTCTCCAAATTACGATGGCTCTCACCAACGTAACGGAAGTTCTTTCAGGAGCACCAGACACAATAGATGATGCCAACCAATTGGCAGGTCAAGTGTTGCCTCACCTGGGGCCTTGAATGGAGGTGAATGAGCAGTTGTAGCACTTGGCTGCTTGCAGGGATAAATGCCAAGAGGGAGGTCAGTCTGGTGGGAATGATCACTGTTTAAAGTGGAGGGAGGGGAGGTAAAGATACTTTTAGTGGTAGGATCCATTTGGAGATGACAGAAGTTGTGGAGAGTGATATGTTGTATACTTGTGCTTAAGAAGATACCAAGAAGATAAGAGCTAAAAGATTATGTATTCTACACCCTCCAATTCAATTCAAGTTTAATTGTCATTCAACCATACATGAATACTCATGAATACAGACAAACAAGACAGCAAGGTCAAGGTGCAAAACACAGTACCAACAGTCACAATAAAACTTGCTCTTCCACCCCAGCTTGACACCGCAGCTTGAGCTCAGTCCTGCCACATACAAGATAACAGGCACATATAGACAATTAGTGCATTCAGTAAGTTTTCAAATTATTTTTGGCAATTTTCCTCCACTATAATAAATGACAGGTTTTTTTCTGAATATTGAGCAATGTTTGTGTGGTTTAAAGAAACCATCTGGTCTTTCTTTCGATGCTGTTTCTTAGGTCCTATACTTAAAACTGGATAATTTCATTAATTCCAGTCTTAAGTAGATAAGTGACCTGCATAGAATAATATGCTTACTTAGCCCACTAAATTTAAACACAACTGACAAAGAGATTTACATGAAAAACGGTAACCTCATAATTGAAACATACACCAGCAAAATTGGAAATTAATTATTTACAGTGATATCTGTTTCAAATCTTTGTGCTAGACCAAGTTATTTATTTAATATTTGAACATCTTCTTATTAGTTATTCATTAGTAAAATGAATGTGGGATTAATCACTCACAACAATGCCTCTTAAATACTGACATTCCAGGCAGCTTTGCTCTTTGATAGCTCTATTGCTCTAGTTGTATTAGAAAATTGACATCTTCAACCATCTAAGAAAACAGTGCCGAGTCTCTGGTGACTTTTTTTTCCATCTAAGATACATCACGACTGGTCTTCAGCACTGCAGTGTGCCTGAGCCTAATCCCAGAAAATCTATCAGTATTTATCCCAGCAGTTATAACAGACCCCACCAGATAAGAAGGAGGAAAGAGAAAGTCTTGTTGTTTTGGTAACTCATTATAGAATAACCAATATGACCTTTTACAAAAAAAAAATAAGTAAAACTGTTTCTGTTTTAATAATGAAATCCATAACTGAAACTGAGTTCTATTATATCAGAAGCACACTTCATTGATATATTATCTCATTGAATAGCACACATACAAGGCAGAGTAACTTCCGGTACAAAGTATGGGGTTGTGAAATATTAGACTTCTGTTCCTGAACCAGTACTGCACCTTCTGATAAAATACAGTGTGTGAAAACGGTCCTGAAAACATCACATTGTTTATTACCTTTAGTTTACAGCTGTAGGCACATTAATGTTAGCTGTGGCAAATATGGGAAGCCCCAATTCCTGTTCATGTCCAGTCTAAGATATACAGAAGGGGTGAAAAATTTGGACATATACCTAAATCTGGTTTTCAATAAAAGCAGGATTGACATTACGACGCATTTTATTTTTTAATTGTTTTATTGAGATACAGTGTTGGAAAGGCCCTTCCAGCCTTTTGAGCCACCACCACCTATCAATCTCCTGATTTAATTCTAGCCTAATCACAGGACAACTTAAAATGTCCAATTACCCTATAAACCAGAATGTCTTTGAACTTTAGGATGAAAGCAGAGCACCTGGAGGAGACATACACGGTAACATGGTGAATATCTGAACTCCTTACAGGCAGTGGCAGGAACTGAACCCAGATCGTCTGTACTGTAAAGTGTTGTGCTAACCAGTACACTACTGTGCTGTCCTAATTTTCCCCTTTGAGATATGCCAAAATATATTCAGCTAAGTAAAACTGTCCACACGGGCAGCAATCAAACAAAAAAAGTCTGCAAACTGGAATCATTTTTTGATATCCACAAGGTCTTTCCCAGAACTTCTCCATCTTACTGTACTTTATCCACAGCTTTAACAGAATGTCACAAGAGTTATTATGGTGATTCTCATGATCATTGTTGTTAATTGTTTTGAACTTATTCTGCTGTCTAACATTTTATTTCCATAAAACACGATCTTTCAAAATAAATTTTAAGTTCCAAGTATATCTATTATCGAAGTATTTATTTGTTATACAACCTTGAGATTCACCTCCTAACAGGCTGTCATGAATCTGAGAAACCAAAGAATGGATTAAAACTTTCCCCTAATATTTAACCTAAAAACTTGCTAAAGAATTATATTTCCTCTGAAAATCTTTTGTTATTTTAATACTATTGTCTTGAAGATTTACTCATTAATATCTGTATATACATCTTTCATATTGCACAACTGTGTGTTATCGTAGCAGAGAGCACCATTGACCATGTCAGACTATTCTCCATTATCAACAATAATAGGACTGTACTACAGTAATGTTTTGCATTGAAATTCTATCTAATACTTTGAGTGTAAAATTATAGCTATGTTGATTATTATAATGAGCTCTTATGGGGAATTTGGCTTAACAATTAGATGATAGCTTCTGTATTTTAATGGAGGTTAACAAATAAAAGCCTGAGAGTATCACAAAATTATGAGAAGTTGGAACTCATAAGTTTGCTGCAATAAAGAAACACACACAAAATGCTGGCAGAACTCAAAAGATCAGACAACATCAGTGGAAATGAATAGACAGTTAGCACTCCGGGCTGAAATCCTGAAGAAGGGCCTTGGCCGGAAATGTAAACTGTCTATTGATTTCCATAGTTGTTGTCCAGCCTGCTGAGTGCCTCCAGTATTTTGTATGCATTACTTTTGATTTCCAGCATCTACTGATTTTTTTCGTGTTAATCAAGAAAGCAGTTCAGAATGATGGCCTTCAGGTATGTTCTATTCTAAGAAAGCCGAAGAACCTGTCATTGGTCGACGCATTACTGTAATGGTTAGTGTCATGTTTTGCAGCGCCGGTTGTAAAATCAGAGTTCCACTGCTGTCTCTAAGGGGTTTGTACATTTTCCCTGTGATCGTGTGGGTTTTCTCCAGGTGCCCTGGTTTCCTCCCACATAACAAAGATGTAAGAAGTGGGGTTGCAAGTTTTGGGCACGTTATGTTGGCACTGGAAACACGGTGAAACCAGTATATTTCAGGCTGTACTGGTCATTGATGCAAACAATGTTAAGTTAATAACCACACAAGGCACGTGGAAGTAAATGTGCATTTATTTGAAGGCCACTTATTTACAAGAAGTTTAATTAGATTAAATATGTTCTACTTCATTAAAGGCAGTAAACCCATTCAACTTTTTTTCATGTGTTCTGCTAATGCAGTAATTCAGTATCAAATACACAGGAGTGGGCATATTCTGAAGACCGATACCAGCATTCAGAACCATCTTGATCAAACTAAGTCCAATAAGATCTATCTACCAAGCTTTTCACAGGTCAGATGCAACTAACTCCTGCAGAGAGCTAGTTTCAAAATATTTAAATTCCCACTATAAGATCATAACAAAAGCTGAGCTGTAGAGTCATTGGGTCATTTTTTGGCCTCTACTTTAAAGGAGACACTAACTATTTAAATTATTGGGAAGTTTGTTTGCTTTCTTTAATTCCTTTTCAAAAGTGTGTCAATTTTTGTTTGATCACCTCCAATTTCTAGTGCACTTTGTCATGCTCCACTAAATGTTTATCTTTGCATTCTGGTGAAAATTTTCATTAAATGTCAAATGTGAAATTGTATCATTAAAGTATCATTTAAATGTAATTACTTCCACCATGATATAATTAGACACCTTTTCTGCATATTATCTGCTGTGAGTTTGTTTTGGAAGAACTAACAGAAGAATCTAGATGATACTTCTTTCTGCAAAACTGTCCAAAATGTGCTTAAAATGTCTTTCCATCCACCGCTTGGAAAATAGCCCAGAGGTGATTCCAACAAGATGACAAACACATCAATGTTACAAGCACCAGAGTGTTGTTTTCAAGGTACATTGAAGAGTTCACAACTGACATTTATAAAACCATAACAGTCACATTTATTGGAGCAGGCTGGTAAATAACAACACTTAGAAAACTTAACAGCAAATGCCTTACATTTTAGTAATGTTAGCAAGTGCAGGAAAAATTAGAAAAATATTCATTTTCTTTCAAAATGTTTGACGTGCATCATTAACCCATTTAGGACCATAAAACAAAATGATATAAGACCAAACATAGGCTATTAGAATTATTGAGTCTGCTCCTCCATTCGATCAAGGCTGATATATTTTCTCTCTCAAAATCATTCTTCTGTCTTCTCCCATAACCTCAGATATTCAATCTAATCAAGAACTTATCAAACTCTGCATTAAATATAACCAATGATTTGGACTCCACACATTCACCCACATCTGGATGAAGCAATTACTTCTCATCTCTGTTTTAAAGGGATGTTCTTCTATTCTGAGGCTTTGCCACTATCAGAAACATCTTCTTCATAACCTCATCATCTAGGCAATATTCAGTAGATCTCAATGAGATCTCCTTCTGCTCATATGTTGAAACTCAAGGGAGTACAGCTTCAAAGCTCCTTATACACTTCTCATTTCATTCCCAAGATCATTCTCATAAACCTCCTCCAGAACCTCCATAATGTCCACACATTCTTGCTTATATATGAAGCCCAAGACTACTCACAATATTCCAAAAGAAAGATATTTATTGCTTATTATTATTAATCTCCTTTTAAAATTTTCACAGTTTTTTGTCTTTGGCACACTGTTTGAAAGGCCAAGTTTTTGCAGTTTTTCATTGATCCTATTTTGGTTATTATTCTATAATGAATTTATTGAGTATGCCTGCAAGAAAACAAATCTCAGGATTGTATATGGTAACATTTATGTACTTTATTTTGAATTTTGAACTTTAAGATGTGGTCTGACCAATACGTTATAAAGCCCCAACATTACATCTTCACTTTTATATTCTGTGCCTCTGGAAATGAATACTAACATTGCATTTGCCTTCCTTACTACTGCCTCAACCTGTAATTTAAACTTTAGGGAATCCTGCACTACGACACCCAATTCCCTTTGCACATCTGATTTCTGAATTTCCTCCCCATTTAAAAAATAGCTTATGTCTTCATTCCTTCTACCGAAGTGCATTACCGGACCCTTTTGTACACAGCATTCCATTTACCTCTTCTTTGCCCGTTCTCCTAATCTGTCCAATGCATCTATCCAAGTATTTTTGTTGATGCCCTGTTTCTTCAATTCTATATGTCCCTCCACATATCATCTGCAAACTTGGTCAGAAAGCTATCAGTTCCATCATCTAGATCATTAATATTTAACATGGAAAGTATCAGATCCCCAACACCAATCCCTGCAGAGTACCACTACTCACTGGCAGCATATTGAAAAAGGCCCAGTTTATTCCCATTCTCTGCCTTCAGCCAGTCTTCTGTCCATATTATCTCTCCTCTTACACCACGGGGTTGAATCTCATTTATTAGCCTCATGTGTGGTAGGTACCTTGTCAAAACTCTTCCAACAATCCAAGTGAACAACATGCACCAATTCACTTTGTCTAACCTGCTTGTTATTCCCCAATTCATCAGGCAAGATTTTCCTTTATGAAACTATGCTGACTTCAGCCTCTTTTATCATGTGCTTCCAAGTACACTGAAACTACACCTTGACTCTAACATCTTGCCAACCCCTGAAATCAGGCAAACTGTTATATAATTTCCTGTACTTTGCCTCCTCCCCTTCTTAACGAGTGGAGCAATATTTGTGATTCTCCAGTCCTCCAGAACATAGGATATAGAACAGTACATCACAGTGCAGACGTTTCAGCCCACTATGTTGTTCTGAAATTTTAGCATACTTTAAGGTTAATCTAACACTTCCTTCCCACATAGCCCTCCCTTTTTCTTTCATTCTTGTACCTGTCTAAGAGTCTTTGATATATCTGCCTTTACCATCAAGCCTGGTAGTGTGTTCCATTCATCCACCATTCTCTGTGTAAAAATCCTACCTCTAACATCCCCCCCCCCTATACTTTCCTCCAAGCACCTCCTTCTGGTTATTTTATCCTCCTCCTCCCCTCTTCTTCTATTCCACACTCTCGACTTTTACCTCTTCTCACCTGTCTATTACATTCCACTGGGTTCCCTCTTCTGTCCCTTTGTCCTGTGGTCCACTCTCCTTTCCTGTCAGATTCTTTCCTCTCCAGCCCCTAAACTTTCCCACCCACCTGGCTTCATCTATCACCTTCCAGCTACCCTCTTTCCCCTCCCCCACCTTTTTATTCTAAGGTTTTACCCCTTCCTTTTCAATCCCATAGAAAGGGTTCAGCCCGAAAAAGTCAACTGTTTATTCACTTGCTTAGATACTACCTGCCCTGCTGAGTTCCTCCAGCATTGTGCAGGTGTTACATTAAAGTCATGCCTTCTTGTATTAGTCATTTCTGCCCTGAGAGAAATCTCTGGCTTTCCATTTGATCCATGCACTTGATGAATGTGTACACCTCTGTCACACCACATCTCACCCTCCTTCACTTCAAAGAGAAAGGAGCTAGCAAAATACTTACTCAGTTAGTCCACCATTTCTTTGTTCCCCAGCACTACATCTCCTGCATTGGTTTCCAACAGGCTAATATACATTCTTGCCTTTATTTTACTCTTTATGTCTGAAATAAAACATTTTGGTGTCCTCGTTTATATTATTGAGTTATAGATTTACAGCAGGTGTCGGCAACCTTTTTGCCTCTGTGGGCCGGATTGCGTATTAATGAGTGGACAGTGGGCTAGATAAATGCCAAAAGAAACTTGAAATATGGGAATTATCCATTTAAGTACTTCTAGTTATGTTTTGCTTTAAATTAATGAATAACGAATGCCAGAAAATCATTTGTGCTTAAGGTTGCCTACCCCTGATTTATAGCATCTACAGCATAAAAACAGACCCCTTAGCTCATTTCATCCATGCCAAAGTATAATGTTGCCTAGCTCCATAGACCTGCATCTGGACCAGAGTCCTCCGTGCCCCTGCCATCCATGTACTTATCCAAACATCTCTAAAACTTTGCAATGATAACTACAACCATCACATCTACTGGCAACTCGTTACACTCTCACACCATCAATGAGTGAAGAAGTTCCCCCTTAGGTTCCTCTTAAGTATTTCACCTTTCACCCTTAGCCTTTGACATCTAGTTTTAATCTCACCCAACCTCAGTGAGAAAAGCCTGTTTGGATTAACCATAACAAAAGCCCCCATAATTCTGTATACCACTATTAAATCTCTCGGCCAGAAACATTGACTGCTCGTTTCAATGGATGCTGCCCGACCTGCTGAGTTCCTCCAGCTTGTTTGTACGTGTTGATTTGACCACAGCATCTGCAGTGTACTTTGTGTGTATTACCACTGGTTTCTCCCTTGAAGCCGATGTCAAATCCAGCTTACAACCTCATTCTGAACACCAAGCAACTGAACAATGCAGAAGTTTGTCAAATGCATTGCTAAAGTCCATGTAGACAAATCCACTGTCTTCCTTGAAAAGCTCTGTAAGTTTGGTTAGACTTGATGTACCATGCACATGCCATGTTGACTATCTCTAATCAGACCTTGTCTATCCAAATTCTGAAAACCTCAATAGCCACTTTATCAAATACACCATTAGCTCATTAGTGTAAATATCTAATCAGTTAATCATGTGGCAGCAACTCAATACATATTAGCAAATACTGACCCCACTCCGCTTGTTCTGTAGCAAGTCCCTTGAGGATTATCTGGATTACACCGTTTACACAATTAACTCAGTTTACACAACTCATATTAATATACAAGGCATTTTCTTTACAAGCTTTCCTGAGTCAAAACATCAGCTCTATTCCTTTCCATAGATGCTGCCTGACCTGTTGAGGTACACTGGCTGTCCAGCAACTGCAGAATCACTTGAGTTTATGAGAACGGTAACTTCAGAATTTAATAAATAATCACAGAATGTAATACACCTGTCAAAGAAACTACTGGGAGTTGTACAATTATGCCAGAGAAAATAATTAAGACCAACTGCAGATACAGGAAAGCCAAAATAAAAATAGAAATGTTGGAAATATTCAATAGGCCAGCTGGAATACAATATGTAAAAAGAGAAATAGATGAAAAATTTCAGGTTGAAAATCATTTAAGGAATAATTAACTGTTTCCTTTTACACACCCCCATCCTTGCTTGCTGAGTATTTCCAGCAATTCCATTTTAATTCTCTATCACTAGATATTAACATCTATCAAAGAATTCATCAGAACTTTTCCAATTCTTCTCAGAACAAGCTTGACTGATCTTTTTCCACAGATCCCTTCCTTTTCAGTCTTGATGAAGGGTCTCAGCCAAAAACTTTGGCTTTTTTCTCCCCTCCACAGATGCTGACTGATTTGTTGAGTTCCTTTGGGATTTTTAATGTGCTCCTGTGCCCAGTCTACAGGCGTCAATCTATCTCTGCACTTTCTGTAGGCATTTGTGAATCTGTATTTTTTCCTTTAAAAATTAAGGCACTCTTCCATGATACATGACAAAATGAAGTGTAATTTACCAGATATATAACTAAGAAGAGAAGAAATTCCACTCTATTCCTGAATCTTAAATCCTGAAAATTAATATATTCTAACAGGAGTACATAAAGTTATGAGAGGCACAGATAGGTTAGATAGTCAGAACATTTGTCCCATCATAAAAATATCAAATATTTGAGGGCATAGCTTTACAGTGAGAGGGAAAAATTAAAGGAGATTTCTGAGTCAATAACTTGCACAGACTGTAATGAAATCCAATTGCAAGACAACTACAAAGTGATAATATAATTAGAAGAATCAGTATGAATTCAGGGAAAGGAAGTCATTTTGACTGATCAACTGGAGTTCTTTGAAGATGTATCTCAAGCAGAATAAAAACAAAAAATGTGCTTAAATCATTCAATAAGTCAGACAGCATCTGTGTAAGCAGAAACAACTAACATTTCAAGTCCAGAACATTGCATCTGGGTGGAAAACAGCATTGGAAAATCAGGGGATCCAGAGTGGACTGTTAGTGGTCTCCCACAGGTTAGTCAATACAGTTACTGTGTGCAATTAGAAGCAGTATATGAATAAAGACTAATATTTCCTTAAGGAATGGAACAGAGACGAATAACTGGATCCTTTTGAAGTTGGCAGACTGTGTCCAGAGGTCTGGAACAGAGATCAGTGCTTGAGGCCCAATCACTTACTTATCTCTCAGTCACTCACTCAATTATCTATCTAAATACCTTTCTATCTGTTCATTTAATAATTTAATTATTATTATTTTTTATTTATTTAGTGATACAGCATGGAATAGACCATACTAGCCTTGCGAGCCATGCCACCCAATAACCTCGAAGAATCCTGATTTAACCATAACCCAATCATGGGACAATTCATCTCCCAGTACATCTTTGGACTGTGGGAGGAAATCAGAGCACCCAGGGAAAACTCACATATTCCATGGGGAGAGATGTCTTACAGATGAGCTCTGTGATTTGAGCTCTGAACTAGTGTCCTCAGCTGCATATACAGTATTTCAATACAAGTAGTGTCATAGGAAAGGCAAATGAGTACAGGGCATGGATCAACAACTAGAGTAATGATACTTTAGATGTGATAGAGCTGTAGGGCTTAAAGGAGGAGGGTTGATGTTACTAGACAAAGAAAATGTCATGACAGTGCTCCATCAGAACAGACTGGGGAACTTAACTAATGAGGTGTTATTGGTGGAACTGAGAAATAAGAAAGGTATGACCATGTTAGTGCAGCTACATTACAGACCACTCTACAGTGCTAGGGATTTAGAAGAACAGATATGTAAAGAAACCACAGTCTGTTGCAAGAAACATGAGGTGATTTTAACTATCCACATATTGACTGGGAATCCCATACTGTAAATGGACTAGATGGGACACTGCTTTTCAAAAGTGTTCAGGAAAGTTTCCTTCATCAGTCCCAATGAGAAAGCATGCAATACTGGATCTACTATTACAGAATGAGACAGGGCAGGTGACAGAAGTTTGTGTAGGGGAACAGATTGCCATTAGTTTCAAAGTAAATCAGCAAAAAAATAGGTCTGGTCTGTCGGTTGAAATTCTAAATAGGAGGAAGGCCAATTTTGATGGCATCAGAAATGATCTGATAAGTGTGGATTGGGACAGTTTGTTTTCTGGCAGAGGTCTACTTGGAAATTTGGAAGATTTCAAACAGAGAATTTTGAGAATACAAAGCTTGTATGTATCTGTCAGAATAAAAGTTAAAGATAACAAGTGTAGGAAATCTTGGTTTTCGAGAGATATTGAGGCCCCTGGTTAAGAGACAAAAAGTAAGAGCATGGCAAGTTAAGGCAAGTAGAAACAAATAATGTGCTTATGGAGTATAAGAAATGCAAGAAAATACCAAGAAATCAGGAAGGCTAGAAGAAGGCATGAAGTTGCTCTAGCAGATAAAGTGAAGGAGAATCCCAGAGCATTCTACAGGTATGTTGAGATCAAATGGATTGCTGGGGACAAAATTGGTCTCAAAGACCAGAATGGTAATCCATGTGTGTAGCCAAAGGAGACGGGGGAACCTTAAATGCATTCTTTGCATCTTTATTCTCTCAGGAGATGGATACAGAGTCTATAGAAGTGAGGCAAAGTGGCATCAAATTCATGGACCTTGTATAGATTCCAGAGAAGGAGGTATTTGATACACAAAGACAACTCAAGGTGGATATCTTCCCAGGGCCTGAGAAGGTGTTCCCTTGGATCCTATCGGAGGCAAGAGCAAACATTGCCGGGCCCTCACAAAGATACTTAAAACATCCTTAGAGACCGGAGAGTTACCAGAGAATTGGAGGATAACAAATGTTGTTCTGCTGTTTAGAGATGACTCTAAATAGAAACCAGGCCATTATAGGCTGGTGAGTCTGACATCAGTTGTGGGAAAGGTATTGGAAGGTATTCTAAGGGATTGGATGTATAAGTATCTGGATAGACATGAATTAATTAAGGATGGAAAACATGGCTTTGTGCATGATTGGTCATGTCCAGCCAATCTTACAGAGTTTTTCCAGGAAATTACCAGAAAAGTGGATGAAGGCAAGAATGTTATCAACATAGACTTTAGTAAGACTTTTTTTGGCAAGTCCAAGCTGTTGCACTTCAGTAGGACCAACCAGGGTATGTCTTACACAGTAAGGCACTGAGGAATGCAGTAGAACAAAGGGATCTGGGAGTACAGGCCCATAATTCATTAAAAGTGGAATCACAGATAGATAGGGTCGTAAAGAATGTTTCTGGCACATTGGTCTTCATAAATCAATGTATTGAGTACTGTTATGTTGAAGTTGTATAAAATGTTGGTGAGCACTAATCTGGAGTATAGTGTGTAACTTTGGTCAGCAACCTACAGGAAAAAAGTAAACAAGGTTGAAAGGCTGCAGAGAAAATTCGCAAGGATCTTGATGGGTCTGAAGGACCTGAATTATATGGAAAGATTGAATAGGTTAGCACTGTGTTCTTTAAAACATGGGAGATTGAAAGGAGATTTGATAGAGGTATACAAAATTATGAGGGGTATAGGTAGGGTAAATGCAAGCAGGCTTTCTCCACTCAGATTGGGTTGGAGAACAATCAGCTGTCATGGTTTAAGGGTGAAAGGTGAAAAGTTCAACAGGAACATGAGGGGAAGCTTTTTTACTCAAAGAGTCACGAGAGTGTGGCTTGAGTTGCCAGCACAGTGTCCATGTGAGCTCAATGTCAATGTTTAAGATAAGTTTGGATATGTACATGAATAGTAGTAATATGGAGGGCTTGGTCCCAGTGCAGGTCATTGGGGGTAGTCAGCTTAAGTGGTGTTTGTCATGGACTAGATGGGCCAAATGGTCTGTTTCTGTGCTGTACTCATCTATGACTATAAATCCAACACATGAGCTGTAATAGTGTTGTGCTAACCACTATGCTACTACAGCACCCATGTCAATATCAACAATTCAAAGGCATCAGACGTAATATTTCCAAGTTTGCCAAAGATTCAAGTTTCAATAGGAAAGTGTAATAAAGAGTTTGCAAAGAAGCATCAAAGCCAGGTCAATGAGTAATAAATGGTAAATGAAGCATGAGGTGAAAAAATATGTGCTTATCAATTTTGCTAGAACAAAATAAACAAGTTGAATAAAAGACTGGAAAATATGAATGCTGAAAGAGTCCTGTTCTTGCACATAAATTGTTGAAGACTAACATACAAATACAGCAGGCAATTTGTTCAAGTTCAAGTTTAATTGTCATTCGACATTATGCATGAATACAGTCAAATGTTCCTCTGGGGCCGAGGTGCAAAACACAGTACCAACAGTTACCTATAACATACAGCACATATGGCACATATAATTATAATAGCAGAAAGAAATGCACAGTTGCAAAAAAATTATTAAAAATGTAATAATCTAGCCCAGGTCCCTAAGTGATGGTAAATTGATGGTACCTGAATATTCTCCAGGAATCACGTTTCTGCAAGAACAAGCCTGCAACAGTTCTTCTTATCGTGCAGTGCAGCCTCATACGAAGGCAATTCACCTTGTCTCCAACCAAGTGAAACCTAGTGAGCAGCAGCAATGGGAGAGCTCAGCCCCCGACATAGCACAGAAACCAGTAGCACATAGCCAGCTCCGGAGTCTCCTTCAGGCGACCCCCGAGGCATGAATGAGGGCCTGATCCACACCACAACCATACAGCTCCTCTGCCATCGGTCTTATCAATGAATCAGTGAATCGGACTTACAATATTCTACATTACCAATGTCCAACGGGGTTTTACCATCTCAACGAAAACGTCCCACACCACGGCTGCTAATGCTGTTTTCCCTGGGTGACTGACAGCAACATGGTGCACAATAAGTCCAGTTCCATCGCTATCCAGCAACTCACTAATAAGGTATTTTGTGTTCTTAATATCCAGCAGTGCCTTGCTATCACGAAAATGACATGAAGCATGAGTTAGGAAGGCAAAAGGTATGTGGGAAATTGTGCACAAAAGTAAAGATATCTTGCTTCAGTTATGTGGGGCTAGCTGGGACTACATACGCAATGTGTACAGTGTAGGTCTTTATACCTCATGACTAATGTATTTACTATTCTGAAAGGCAGATAACTCTGGCAACCACATATACAAGATAACAGTCATTGTTATGGTTAGGGAATGAAAGGCGACAGTGATCTGGTGTTATGAACTCCGCATAGTAACAAATCTGTTCCAGAAATCCAACATCTGAATCTCTTGTGAGCTTTGCAATTGAGATCCAAAAATAGGTCTTTTCTTATTAGTTGTATAGTGATATCCAGGTTAATTATGCTGTTTCAAGTTCTCAAATTGCTCAGTAATTCATTATCCTGCTGAGACGCTGAGTGTTCATTAGCACCCAATGTTAAGGAGTATTCTTTGGAAACCTCTAAGAGAAGCTGCAAGTGAGTTGCGTTGTTTCTAGCTATTGCAGAAACATTTATTTCTACTCATTATATTAATAATTTAATAGTTATAGAACAGTTGTAGTTGTAAAGAATTTGGACCTCTGCAGTGCCTGTGAGGAATCCCAAGTGAAGTGATTTTTAACAAAACCTGTCTAAATACTATATGTGCATCTCCAGAGCATAGATTCCCCTGTAGTTGTATTCCAATCCGGCAAAGCAGATGGACGCTATTAACACATTTTGGACTGAGCTTCTGTGATTAGAATTGAGCTAAATTATTAAGAATAACATGCGCTTTCACCCATTTTTCTTCATTTTATTTCAAAAGTATTTTCTACATTCAGAGTGCTCTCAATATAACAAGACAAGATTTTATTGTTTATAATTATTTCCAGGCAACCATGAAAAGCGCTGCTTAATTGAATTGCCAAGAAGACTTGCTGTGCTAATAAACCAACTGTGTTAAACCAACCTGATAAGCAAGAGGCAGTTAACGAGCTGGATAGGACAGGCCCTGACCTGGGTCTCATATTCCCTCCTCCCACCGTTGTCTTATTTATTTATAGTTATAAAGTTTCTAGCTACCCAAAGGCATCATCTCTGCGGGTTTTCTGGGAAATGGAATGGTCCACAGGAATGTTTAGGCAGCTGAAGCTAAGGGCTATGGACTGTACTGATGGCCATCTCCCAGCATGATCTATCAGAAAGCCATTACCACTGTTTTGTATTGTGTAGTAATGAGAGGCATTTAGACGGTGGTGAACGATATAGAAGTAATTTTAATATATAAAGAATTTTAATATAAGAACATTATAAACTTGAATCATAAGCAAGTTATAAATTTTAAAAATTAAGAATATTAATTAAAAAACAAAGAAAAGCCACTTAACTTCCATTATCATTTTAGTCATGGTCACAGATTCACAAAACGCTGATTCATGCAGACCATCAAATCCATACTGACTATGAAGCACACATTTACATCAATGGCACATAAATCCCACTTTGTTCTTCCCACATATTCACATCTCCTCCTAGATTTTACTCCTCTACTACATACTACAGGCAATTTACAGAGGCTATTGACCTATACACCTTTGGAATTCTGGAGGAAATCAGATCCTGAATTTATTTGCGAATGTTGACCAATCAGTTCTGAAAAACACCAATGCTACAAGTTGTTTAGGTCCTAGAATCAGGAACTAATCAGATCTAAGATTATACAGCCAGTGAGCAAGCAGATGCTAAAAGTAATTAATGGCATTGCTTTTGATAGTTCTTTCAAATTTAAAGTTAAAATTGATGAAATAATAAATATGCTGAAATTCAGCTTTTCAACAAAATTCATAAATTTGTGTATCGTGGTAACCAGCAGATTTAGGTATGTTCTCTTGTATGATTCAGATATTTCACAGATAATATATAATCTCTACTATTCTTCATCTTGTATTTCATAGCTGCCTGTCTTGATTAATCTGTTAAGATCAGACACAAGTTGACTAGCATAAGGTATGGTAACCAATAAATAAAAGTGGCCATGCTAGATACACCAAATGTCATGAGCCCTGCAGCTTGCCATAGAAGGTTAATCTTCTTGGTTTCTCGAGCACACATATGTTTACTCTTGTTATCTTAACCAGAGCCACTAAGCCTTTGTGCTTTCAGTTTAATCTAGTCAAGTTAATTGTGACTGGCACATTTTTCCTGCATTCTATGATTATTTCAAGGAGTCTCTAGTTAGCTCTTTAGCAAAGTGCTGTTGTGTGGTGTTGTTTAGTCATCCCTCTGCGGCTCTGTTGGTAATCCTATGCTAACTTCATGTCTCCATCTCTTCATGGAGATTCTGCCATTCCTCGACTTCTGTCAAGTCAAGAGCCTGCTGTCCACCACTCTTCAGTTAAGCCTGCAACCACCATGAAAGAGACAGTCTGTCTTTACTCAGTCCTGTGAGCACACACTGAAACCAACTGCGCTTGGCAAAAGGCTAAAGGTCCAGATATGAAGTGTCCTTGCTCCGTCATCTTAACAGAATGTTTTTCAATTGGTGATGAGTGCCTAAGTGAGCAAAAGGTCAGGCACACTGGTATATAAGACCCAACCCATTCTGCAGTTTTGGTGTTGCTGTTTATAGGTGCATAAACCCACAATGTGCTCAGCAGCATAACAGCGGCTCTTTGGGACTGTTGATTGTTGGCCTCACTTTTGTAGGTGAGAAGACTTGACTTTTTAATGTAGATTTGTCATGTA
Organism: Hypanus sabinus; assembly: GCF_030144855.1. Lineage (NCBI taxonomy): Eukaryota > Metazoa > Chordata > Chondrichthyes > Myliobatiformes > Dasyatidae > Hypanus > Hypanus sabinus. The sequence goes on along the minus strand of NC_082710.1, from coordinate 126,089,366 downwards.
CCTATTGCATGATTTGAGGGCTGAAACGATAACCTTCCAGATCCATTACCAATTTGAAGCAATGACTGCCCATTTTCTCTCTGAGTGCTTGGTCATTTATAACAGAGTGCTTGGCTTCATACATGGAGAATTACTTGTGTAAAGGTCCCTTAAATTTTTGAAGGATTTTTAAGTACAGATATAGCTGGGACTGTATTTATGAAAAGAGTAAGTCATTTGTCATTGAAACCTAGAACCAGAGTTATTTCCATTATGAAATAGATTGAAGCTGTAATGGAAAATCATGAGTTATTCAATCTCTTGTTAATATTTAATTCCTACTTTTCTTTTATTCCTGTGCATCTGGAATTGTTTTAAAGGGATTTATGTTGTCTATTATCTGTCTGTTTGGTAAATGACATTCTTCCTTGGAAATTCATTACTCTCCCTAAATATATATTAAACAATCGTTCTGTGGTGCCCCAACACTTTTGAAAAGAGAAATTCAGTCAACTTCAATTCCCAAGCCTTACATCAGAAAATCCTTCTGTAGCCAGCAGCAACAATAGGTAGAGTAAGATAATTAAATTGAGCCAAAGGAAAGGACCAAAAATCATATAAGAGAGGTTGTGGAGGAGGAGGGTTAGAGATCAGAAATGTGTCTAAGGGAGTCAGGGCTGGCAATTGATGCATCAGAGGCATGTGATCAGATCGGAGCTGACCTAGGGAACTGAGGAGTTCAGAGACAGAAGACACTACAGGATTGTTTCAGGTGATCATTGCAAAGGGAAAGGGGGCACTGGGAATGATTTTTCCACAAATAGCACTGTTTTAAGTCCAGTGTGAAAAGTCTATTGGATAGTTTGAGCCTTGAAATTAGAGCAAATTTTAGCTTGATGATTGAACTGCTCTATGGTATTGGTGAAAGGTCACTTTTCTACATTGGCTGCTTGTGGGGTGTTGTTGACCATGGAAAATTTAAATTATGGAAGAAAACACTGTCGAGGACAGTGGAAGTAATTGCCTTTGTTCCTGCCGTGTGCTTGGAGATGGAATGTGCCATTCTGTGGAACTGTTTTATGTCCTCCATTTTGTGAGATGAAGTTGCTTTGCTTTCAGTGTTTTAAAGAAGATGCTTCAGGTAATCTCTGGAACTAGAGTTCATTTCCATATAAAAAAGTTATTTGTGAGATGTTCCTTGGTTGGATCTAACATGCAGGATTGTGAACGTTGGGGTTGGTGTCTGCCTGGAGTGATTTGAACTCATTGCTGATTGAGAACAAAGAGCCACGAATTACCAATCCCCACATGATTAGAAGAAGGCAATAACGGATGCTGGCCTAGAGCAGAGCCAACAAAAAGGTATTAAAGATCAGATACATAACCAACAGCCAATGACACTGGAAAGCTACATTTGAATTGATATGAAATGAATATAAAAGTGGCCATTTTGATTGCACTATCAGCAAGAACTCTGGAGAATCACCATTCAGAGGAAGAAACCCCACATCAAGGGCTGGGAGAAGAAAGGATTGATCATCTGGCCAATGGAGATCCCCTATTTCAGTGCTATAAATTGGTCAAGCTGCCTGAGTGAGTATTGCTACAGAGGATTCCTACTTTAACTTGTTGGACTGTGGTCAACACAGTTCCATTGTTGTTTGAGCAGAGACAATTAAGTGTGAGCTTCCATTGATCATGAGTTGCATAGTGAGTTTCATAACCTACTTCTATTGATGAAGTTGATCTTTTCTTCAAGATAATTTTTTCCTCAACTCTCTGCTGTCATCACCAAAGTTTTCAGAAGTAACTGAAATGCTGCCTTTGACCACACTCACATGACTGAACTATTTTCTCCATAGGGATCAAACTCAGTGTCACCTCACCCAGAAGATCTCTGTCATGTATGACAACTTACTATTCACTACTGCATACAAATACAAATATAATTACTTTGATGTCATCAAAGAGTTGATACTAGAGCGTACAATCATCACAGTAATATTTGTTTCTGCGCTTCGTGCTCCCTGAGGTACAAATCGAAGTAAATATAATAAAAATTTTAATTAAATTATAAATCATAATTAGAAAATAGAAAAGGGAAAGTACGGTAGTGCAAGTCAGGTTCAGATATTTGGAAGGTACGGTCCAATTTGGAAGGTACGTCACTTCATGCATTGGTGAGATTACTCATACTCACTGAGAGGAACAAGTTAATTTACTGTAGTTTCAGTGACAATCAGGTGGTATCTTTGGGCTTCAGGATTTTCCAGTGTTGTGGGATTTCAGGAATATCAGGAATCACTAATTCTTTACATGTCAAGGATCTTACAAATCGCTCCCTTAATGTTCAGGTAGCAGTAGATCACAGAATATTTTCCTCATGGTGAACATGATTCTGTGGAGCATATATTATGAATAGAGACAGAGTTGTGAAATAATTTCAATGGTGAACATAGCCCAGAAAAGTGGGTAGCACGTGTAATTCCTTCACATTTTTTCTCCTTGCGATAATATTTACATTGATTTTAACACACAACTGATTCAATTTGGCTTCCTGATGATATTTGCATTATCCCAAAAAACAAGCTGAAATCAGTTCTATTTATTTCATGATGTACAAGAAACCAATTGGAATACTGGATAGGAAAATAAAGCAATGGGAACAAAAAATATCCTGTTGTAATGTGATATTACTGTAGCTCAGAACTGGCTATGTTTCTGACGGAGCTGATCCAATATATTTACAACACTCATAATTTTATGGCAATGTGGAAAATTTCCCAGGTGTGTCCTGTTATTCCCCAGTTTTGAAGTTTCTATTGTAACTGTGAAAGAAGCCACCTGAGAGACACTGGAGCTGTTGATACAGTTTTTTTTATTCAGGTCAACAGGCAGGCATCATTCTTGGAGAGGCTCTTTGACACAACATTGCATCACATTTTTATATGTTAAAGGACAAAGGGAACAACAAGACAATTTCTATAGTTACAATGCATTCAAAATGCTTCCTTTGAAACATCGAAAACCTACAGCACAGTACAGGCCCTTCGGCCCATGAAGTTGTGCCGAACACATCCCTACCTTAGAAATTACTAGGCTTACCTACAGCCCTCTATTTTACTAAGCTCCATGTACCTATCTAAAAGCCTATTAAAAGACCTTATCATATCCGGCTCCACCATTACCTCCATACATAACTCAATGCCTCCACCATTGAGTTACATATGATTTTCAAACACCAAGATCTTCACACCGACGCAACCTAAATGAGTGTTAATCACCATTGTCTCTGAGCTGCATTCATTCATATGCAGACATCTCAGGTCAACTGCATGTTTCTTTGTTTGCAATCAACTCCAATCTTCAGCTCCCGGAATTCCATTGTTTCTGAGTTGTATTTTAAATTCAAACTACAATCCACATTCAGATCTGAAGACTGGCTGCTATTGAAATTAAAATTTGCTATATTCCATATCTCCAGAACACACGCTAACTGTTTAATTACTGCTACCAACAATGCTTACCAGTGCTTGCCAATAAGTTGCCGATCAAAGCTCATTTTAGGTTTCTGATGACCACTGGTCTCCAGGCCTCGTCCACCTTAGTTTAAACACGGACACAAGAAGTGAATTTTAGAGATGAGGTGAGACAAACTGTCCTCAACATTAAAGTAGTATTTGATGAAAAATGCCATCAAATAACTCTGGGTAAAAGTGAAGTTAAAGGACTTAAAAGGCACGCATCATATTTCACACAAAGAGCAATTGTTATGGTTGTTGAAAATCAATCATTTTAGCTCCAAAAATTTCACTACCTGAGTTCTTCGTGGCATTGTCCTTAGCTTCAATCATTTTCAGTTATGATGAAGTCAGAAATAGGGATATTTTATTACAATGTTCTTTGGCTTTTGAAAATTCTAAGAATACAAAGTAGGATACAGCCACAAGAACTAGATATCTGAAAAGTGACAAGTAACATTCATGCTGCTAAAGAGACAGGCAATAATTACTTCAAAAAGAAGGACTGGCTTTCTACTCTTGAAATTCAATAACTTTCACTTGGTAATTTTTCCCTCCCTACCTCCAAAATCTTTGTTGTTGCCATTGATTATAAACTCATCTGAACCAGCCACATAAACAATGTATAAAGAGGTGCAGGTCAGAGGGCTAAGAGTACTGCAGTGAGAGACACACCTCCTGATACTTCAAAAAAGTTCTGCATCAAGAGGGTGATGCAATATTCTCAATTTGACTTAACATGGGAAAAGGCAGGTGCTTTTTTAGTATTTCATCCACCATCATAAACTGTCTTTCCCTCCACTAGTGCTGCATACAGGCTGTAAAGCACTCATTCTGCAAAATGTGCAGCAGTTAATCACAAAGACTGCTTTGACAGCAACTTCCAGTCTTGGACATACAGTATATCACTAGCTTCAGGGTAAAATACAGTAGATCACAAGGTATCAAGCTATGTACACAGTATACAACACTGAGATTCATCTTCTCCAGACAGCTATGAAACAAAGAAAACCAAGGAAGCTGTTCAAAGAAAAACATTAACACCCCACGTGCAAAAACAACAAATCATACAAATGGCAACATCAACTCCCCACATGCAAAAAATCTAATCATGCAAAAGCAACAAGACTATCAAAACCCCCATGCACAAAACAAATGAATCATGCAAACAGCAACAAAGACAGCAAATCAAACCCTGCCCACCCCACCCCCCACATGCAAAATTCCACGAGTGTTTCATTGTTACCAGATCTAAATCTTTTTTCTTTCTACAATATTTTTATTCAGAAAAAAACAAGATTTACAGAGTGCAACACATAGATACATCTCAACATAAATTGTGTACATTCATATATTGTAATAAAATTGATCAAAATGTTATAGCATATCACATAAAGGTATACCACTCTGTAATCAAAAATTTAAAGATAGGTCCTACATCATAAAATAATTTTTTTATATTAAAAAATAATTCAATCCCCTACCAACTACCAAAGAAAAAAGTTGATGGATGATAATGGATAATTAGAAAAAAAATATTCACTTAAGGGAAGATAAAAATATACATAAAAGTCTGTGCACTGTTAAACTTTATAAATTGGAAAAGTAATTTAGGAAAGGTCCCCAGATATCATAAAAAGATTGTTTCAAATTTAAGACCGAGCAGCGTATCTTTTCTAAATTTAAATAAGACATAATATCACGTAGCCATTGAAGATGTGTAGGAGGGGTAGACTCCTTCCATTTAAGCAAGATTGCTCTCCTTGCTAAAAGAGAGGTAAAAACTAAAACCTGGAGGTCAGGAGTATTTAAAGTTATATCTTCACTTGCAATAATACCAAACAAGGCAGTAAGGGGATTTGGGTCAAATTGGACTATAAAAAGTTGTGAGAAGGTATGGAATACTTCCCGCCAAAACTTTTCAATCTTAGGGTAAAACCAAAACATACGAATTAAAGAGGCATCAGCAGAGTTGCATTTATTACAAAGTGGAGAAATGTTCGGATAAAAACTGGACAGCTTCTGTTTAGAAATGTAAGCTCTATGAACCACTTTAAATTGTAGAAGAGAATGATGAGCACAGAATGATTTATTAACCTGTTTAAGAATTTTATTCCATCTTTCATCAGAAATCTGACAATTTAGGTCATCCTCCCAAGCTTTTTTTATTTTATCTAAAAAGTCTTGTCTAGAATCAATCAACAAGTTATAGATACTGGTAATAGAACCATTAAAAAAAACTTTTTAAATTTAATATATCGTCCAGTAAATTTTTATCAGGACCTGTAAGAAAAGTAGTTAATTGGAAACCTAAGAAATCTGTAATTTGAAGGTATCTGTAAAAATGTGTTTTTGGGAGTGCAAATTTAGTTGACAATTGGTCAAATGAAGCAAGAGATCCTGAGATAATCAGGTCCCAAAAGCATTTAATACCTAGTTCATTCCAATCCTTAAAGACTTTATCAGTCATGGAAGGGATAAAAAAATAATTAAGGAGAATGGGAGAAGATAATGAAAAATTCGCTAAACCAAAAAATTTTCTAAATTGAGACCGGATCCTTAAAGTTTGCATAACAATTATGTTATCTGTTGTTTTATTTGCTGAAAAAGAAGAGTATGATCCAAGAAGAGAGACAGTAGAGGGATTTTTTACGGAATTAACTTATAAGGAGACCCATGATGGGCAATCTTTATTATAAATATAATAGGACCAAAAAGTAATATTCCTTATATTGGCAGCCAAATAGTAAAACCTAAAATTGGGTAGGGCTAATCCACCCATCTCTTTATTTCTTTGCAGGTAAACTTTACTTAAACGAGCTTGTTTATTATTCCAAATATAAGATGTTAAAATTAAATCTAAAGAATCAAAGTAGGTCTTAGGAATAACAATAGGTAAAGCCTGAAAAAGATATAAAAATTTAGGAAGAATCTTCATTTTAATCAAATTAATTCGGCCAATTAGGGATAAAGAAAGAGGCGACCATTTAGAAAGCGTTTTTTTTTCACATAATTCAATAAGGGGTTTAAGTTTTATTTAAATAAATTCTTGAAGATTTTAGTAATTGTTACACCTAGATATGTAAATTGACTTGTAACAACTTGGAATGGAAATTTAACATTTGATGACATTAGTTCATTTAAAGGAAATAGCTCACTTTTATGTAAGTTCAGCTTATATCCTGAAGAAAAACTAAACTGGGAAATTAAAGAAAGAATCGAAGGTAAAGAAGTTTCAGTGTTAGAGATAAAAAGTAAAATATCATCAGCGTATAATGAAATTTTATGAGTCATACCTTCCCTTACTATACCAGAAATGTCCTTAGATTCTCAAAATGCTATTGCTGGGGGTTCTATAGTTAAAGCAAAATGTAAAGGACTAAGAGGGCAACCTTGTCTAGTTCCCCACTGTAATTTAAAGGGCTTAGAGATTTGAGAGTTAGTAATAATCTGAGCAGTAGGAGACAAGTAAATTAATTTAACCCAACAAATAAAGTTAGGCCCAAAATTAAACTTTTCTATGGTCTTAGAAAGATAATTCCATTCAATCCTAGTGAAGGCTTTTTCTGCATCTAGGGATAATATACACTCTGATATTTTTTTGGATTGTGAATATTTCACATTCAATAACCGACGTATATTAGAATGAGAGTAACGATTTTTAATAAATCCTGTCTGTTCATGTGATATAATAGATGGTAAAATATTTTCAAGTCTTCGAGCTAAGATTTTGGATAAAATTTTTGTATCAACATTTAATAAAGAAATCGGTCTGTATGAAGAACATTCAGCTGGATTTTTTTTAAAAGAATAAGAGAAATAAAAGCTTCATAAAATGATTGAGGGAGTTTACCTGATTTAAAAGACTCTGATAAAATAGAGGATAAATAAGGTATAAGTAACGTAGTGGAAGTTTTATAAAACTCCCCAGTAAAGCCATCAGGTCCTGGAGTCTTACCAGAACGTAAAGCACGTATAGCCTCAGCCACTTCTTCATTGGAAATAGGCTGATCTAACTGTGTTAGGCTATCAGCAGACAATGGAGGAATGTTGATATTACTGAAAAAAGCATTCATAGAGGTATCATCTGAAGAAGAGTCAGACTGATACAACTTAAGTTAAAAATCTTTAAATACGTTGTTAATTTCAGAATGGTCAGATATCTTAGTACCATTACCTTTAAAAATTTCTGTGATTTGACGATTAACCGTACAAGATTTTAAGTGATTGGCTAATAAACTACTTGTGCTATCCCCGTGAATGTAAAATTGAGTTTTATCACTCAATAGCTGTCATTCAATTGTGTAAGTCAGCAGAAGATTATACTTGGATTGGATTTCAATCCGCTTATTATATATACTTGGATCTGGAGAAAGGGCATATTTTCGATCAAGATCTTTTAATATTGCTGCTAGGTCAGACCTTTCTTTGTCAGCTTTTTTGTTAATATAAGCAGAGTAAGAGATAATTTCTCCACGAATATTTGCTTTAAAAGTAACCCAGACTATAGTACCAGCAGAATCTCCTTTAACATTTTCTTTAAAGAAAAAAGTAATATGGTTTTCCAAAAATTTTAGAAAGCTTTTATCAGATAACAATGATAAGTTAAAAAGCCATCTTCTATTTGATACAGAGTAAACGGGTAATCTTAAAGCCAGAAGCACAGGTGCATGATTAGAGAAAGCAATCTCCTTATAATCAAAGGATCGCACCAGTGGAAGCAAGTTTCTATCTATAAAAAAGTAGTCAATCCGAGAGTACATATGATGGGCCTGAGAGAAATATGAATATTCCTTTTCTTGGGGGTGCTAAAAACGCCACACTTCGAGAATACCGCATTGAAATAGAAAAGATTTAAAAAGTAGGACTAATTTATTAGTGACAGGGATTTTACTTGATGAGTGGTCTAATATAGGGTCAAGCCAAAAATTAAAATTTCCACCCATCACTAAGGAATACCGATTCAAATCAGGCAGAAAAGAGAAAAGACATTCAAAGAACAAGAAGTCATCTGTATTTGGAGCGTATACATTCTCAAAGACGATTAGTTTATTCTTAAGACTACCTGAAACAATAACAAAATGCCCATTTGTCTCAGAAATTACATTATATTGAATAAAGGATACATTCTGATCAAACAGGATAGAGACGCCTCTCTTTCTAGATTGAGAGGGTGAGTGAAAATGTATACTCTTCCATCCTTTGAAAGAACATGAAATATCATCTTTATGAATATAGGTTTTTTGAAGAAAGATTATATGAGTTTTAAGTTTCCGGATATAAGAGAAAATCTTATTTCATTTAACAGGGTTATTTAGACCTTTCACATTAAAACTGAGTATATTAATAAAAGAATCTATCAAGTATCCTTTAGTAATGTATAAAAGGTAATCACAGACATGTAGATAGTGAATAAATAAAACAGTAAAAACATCCAATCAGCTTTTTGGAAGAACCCATTTCCCCCCCTCCCTCCCCCAAAGAGAGAAATCAGCCAAGTGAGGCTGAAGACTAATTCTAATGTTCCCAACCCAAAACTCCAGTGGCTCCAGAAAATATACACGTATAGCTGTGCTAAATAAATGATTGTAAATATATATATATATATATACACAAAAACAAAATATCAAAGTAAATAAGTTCACCATTTACAGAAAAAACCATGGGAAAATATAAGTATTAGTCTCGGTAAAAAGGAAAGACAATAAAATCAAATAAGGAAAATCAATAAGGAAAACAACATATTTGCAGGTGCAAAAAAAAAGTAAAGAAACAAGTAGAAAATAATTAGGAAGGGAAGCGGTTTAGATAGCTTCCTACATGACTAATTTAAGACATTCAAGGGAGAGAAAAAACAAAATGACAAAATGGTAAAATAATGAAACAATCAAAAACCAGCAATGAGAAATATAGAATATTGTATACTATAGAAAAACAGTAAAAGACCAAAAGATATATAAATAATTAAAAGACAGGAAAAATCTGAGTGAATTTAAAGTAAAGCAATACATCTTATAGTTTCATTCCTCAGTAATTACTATATGTACACCTGCATAAGTACTTTCAGTCAAATTACTAAAAGGTAAAAATCAATGTAACACTGAAAGAATATAATGTATTGTTTAAAAAGAGTAACATTAGAGGACCCATATAAAGGCGAGAAACAGCAAAAGAGAAAATGGATGCAGTCTGCCTGCATATTTTGCATAGTTTTAAAGATAGCAAGGCGCCAATTACTTAATCAAACAAATGATTAAGACTTCGTAAACCAAGGAACCTTGTTATTAACAAAGTGCCAATTACTTGATTGAACATCTGAAATTAAAAGATTTAGCATAAAAAGAAATATTCAAGGTTGAATTTAAGCATGGAGACTATGTAAAAATTTCTTAGCTTCTTCAGGCTTCGTAAACCAAGAAACCTTATTATCAGAAGTAGTAACCTTGAGTTTACAAGGATCATTCAAGATTATCCACCGGAAGTTCTAAGAGCTAGACAGGCGTTTAAAGAGGTCATGTCTGAACTTTCTAAGCTTGGCTGTCACCTTTCTCTCAGAGATCTGTGTAAACCCAAGGTTACTACTTCTGATCTAAATCTGAGAAATTCAATAACCATCAGAATAAGGGGATTTCTGTAAACCTGAAAACCCACACTGGTTCAAGAAGATGCCAGACTCTCAGGGGAAATGAAGGATGGGCAAGAAGACCGGTCTGACCAGTGATAGCCAGATCCCAACAAACTAAAAATACCAATAAAAGCATCAATGGATCCTTAACCAATTTACTGACAGTAGTACGCATCTGTGAGGACTTCTGATTGTCTCAGCCTTGTTCAGATGAGAGCAGCTTCTTACACTTGAAGCATCAGTACGTGGGGCTTGTTAATCTTTTGGATCTTGGCACATTGGGTCTTGTGCTGAGCACCGATGTAGTGATTCAATATTCAAGATACAATTTATTAATCAGGTGTTTATCAAAACATACAGTGAAATTCACTGTTTATATCAGCAAGCAGAACACCCAAGGGTGCACTGGAAATGGCTGGCAAGTGTCACCACACATCCTGGTGATAAAATAGCACACCCACAATGCTCAGTAAAACAATACAAAACAATAAAAAGGAACAAAACAAAAACAAGCCCCGTTGCTCCCTCCAACCCATGTACGTATATAGGAAGGTCTTTAATTCCAACACAGGGCTCTAGCCCGCAGTGGACTCAGATTAGGGCCTGCAGACATGGGTTTCAACCTCCCTCGCAGACTCACAGAGATTTGCTGATTCTGTTGTGTTTTTAATATTTCAGTAATATTTGAGTAAAATAGGAAATACATTATTTGAAAGAGCATTCTTTGTTGTTTACATAATTCATTATAGTTTATATGTAAAAGTATGTGAATAGCACATGTCATTATGCCACTGTGTCATACATGCGTGACTCACTAAAGTAAAAACTAAACGTACATGAGTTATCCCCTGGACTCATGTTTTTTTAAAATTAATTTCTAGAGTTACAAAACATAACAGAGGTGACAAATGAGTTTTAGAACAAACCTGAGACAACTACCTACCTGTTGAAGCACACCAAAACATTTGTGTTTAAAAAAAAAGCACAGCACGCTTCCTTCTCAAGAGGAGAGAGACATACAGGTTTTAAAAAGGCACAATACATGTCTTTGGAAGAGGGAGAAATGGTTAAAAAAAAGGCAGAAAATGGGCAAAATTTATGGGTTGATAAACAGTGAGTACTGAGTGATAATAATAATAAAAAGAAATAAGAAAAAAACAGAAATGGTTGGTGATATCAGAAAGGTAGATGTGCTTGATTGTGCAAAATTTAACTGGGTGATGTACATGGAATGAATCGAGTAGTATTTCCAAGTGAATGAAATGACCAATGAGAAGCCAGTGCCAATTTTGTTGTTTGCACTTGGTGGATGCAATAAAGTTTGCTTAGAATTTTCACTACTCCAACCAAACCGGCCAAAATGAACTTTGTTGATATTGTGGAAGTATTGCAGGAATAATTAGAGCAGAAACCATTGCTGAATGCAGATCACTTTAGGTTTCATAGGCAGAATGAAAAGGAAGAGGAATCAAGTTGCACTTTCAAAAAGAGCACTAATCTGTATATGGTTGATGCAATATTTGAAAAAGATGAGAGTGACACATAGCCTTGAGATTTACAATGTAAAAACTAACAGGAGACAAGCAATATGGCTTACACCAAAAGTGAACAGCAAATTAATTAAAATGGAATTGGACACTGCTCAATTGTTTCAGTCATTCCTCAAAATGAGATTCACTGACATTTCGAAGTTACTGAACTGAAGCTTCCAACTAAGAACTTATACTGGAGAAAAGATAACTCCTGTGACATTCATAACAGAGAAATACAACAACCAGCAAGTCACGTTGGGCTTGAATATTGTAAAAACAGGGGGGACAGCATTGTGGGGTTGTGACTAACTGAGACAACTACAACTTCATTGGAAATCCATTCACCATTTGCATGCCACTGTCATGTGATAGAATCAACTGGAAGTGATTTATAAAGGGTACTGGATGATGCCACAGCAATGTTCAAAAATGGCATTGGAGAACTCAAACATATTAAAAGTAAAAGTGGTAAATAAAAATGCCACATCCAAATTTTACAAAGCCCATCTATTTCCTTCTACCACTCATGATGCTGGAAAAAGCAGATTCTCTTCAGCTGTATCCTAAATCTATTACCCTGAATATTCATTAATTTATATCATGATCAATTCCTGCCCCATTACCAACCACTGTGGTATTCCACTCACCACTGACTACCAACCAGAGAAACACACATTTATTCCAACTCTCTGTCTTCTATTGGCTAACAAATCCTCTAACCATTCCAATACATTATCCTAAGACCATGCATCGGTGTCTTATTGATAAGAATGTGGCATCTTATTAAACGCTTTCATGGAAATCCACGTATACAACATCCATCTGTTTTTCTATCCACTGTGCTCATTATATCCTCAAAGAACCTGCCCTTCATGAATTCATGCTGTGTCTGCCTGGTGCAATTATTTATATCCAGCTGTCTTGCTATTTTTTCCTTAATGAAATCTTCAAACATTTTCCTGACTACAGATATTAAGCTACCTGGCTTATAGTTACCTGCTTTTTGCCAACATTCTTTCTTAAACAGTGGCATGACATTCGCTGTCCTCCAATCTACCTAGATTCTTGAGAATTTTGGTAAGTTACCACAAACACATCTGCTATAACTTATGCCATTATGCCTGGGATGTATTCCATCAGGATTTTGGGACTTGTCTATTTTTAGAACCACTTGTTTGCTCATCACAACTTCTTTAATGGCAGTAATTGCATCAAGATCCTCAGGTCTCATTGCAATCATAACATCTCTCTTTGGCACATCAGAAATGCCCTCCACTGTAAATACCAACACAAAATAGTCATTCAAGGCCTTGGCATTTCCACAATACCCAATATTAATTCCTCTTTCTCATCTTCCAAGGGACCTACAATGTGTTCACTTTTGCTACCATTTTCTACTCTATATAATGACAAGAATTTTATCTCTTTGTTTTTATATTCTGTGCTTGTTGACTTTCATCATCTAACTTCCCTTTATGGCTTGCTTAAAGAAGCAAGGTTCAACTTAGGCTGGCCCCATCGGATTCCATACAGGTCTTGTTTTAGTGAGTAATACTAAATGTGAACGATTGATATCTTGTTCTTAATGGGGTTGTCTCCGTTTTCACAATTTGATAGAGGGCTTGAAAGTGTAATTGTACATCAAAATCTAATTTCTGGACAAATGTTTCACTACTATTCCTTGGCTCATTTGTTACAGGATACACCCAATCATGCCAGCCTCTGGGGTTTAAACGTTCCGACTCTCCAGAGTACAGACAGCTGGCATGGTCCTTTTACAGATTCAGGTCTACTCTGCTCATTGGTGGCCATGTTAGTGTGCCAAAATGTTTAAAGAGCACCTGAACTCAGGTTCAGTGCTTGATCTTTAGCCCAGTCACAGTTCAGTCTGCGATTGCGTTTAGGATCTCTGTCCTATTTGGATTCTTGTCTAGGCTTGTCACATTCTCACCTAGCATCTAGTCAAGAACTCTGTTCTCATCTCAGTCTCAAAACCGTGTCTTGATTCTAATCTTGTATTGTTATGTACCCGTGACATGTGACAGTGGTGTACTTCTCACGTGACAGTTGTTGAAGCTATACTGGACTTGAGGTAATGGTCTTCTGATGGTGGAGTGACGTTATTTTCCCGCCAGTAGAGGTCATGTGACAGGTTTTTTTTACAGGGTATAAAAGGAGGACCCCTCCCTGTGAGGAGGGGCAGTTCGTGGCTGGATTTGCCATGTTGACTTCATGCCACTGCGTGATTTAATGTTATGACGCAGTTTAGCTGAAAGATGGAGTTTTATTTAATGCCTAAAGTTTAAAAGGTCATTGCCAGCAGTTTCTTTATAATACTGCTAGTTGAGAATCAGTGGAGAGTGAAGATCGGAGTTCGGGAGTTAAAAGATCGAGGGAAGTCAATTTCGACGGTGAAACAGGTTCGACCTTGTTTGATCCTCATTCAGGAGGAATTCATTGACTGTGCTCGTGTTAATCCCTGTGAAATAGCAGAAAGGATTGAGTACAGTTTTGTAAAGTAAAGGTCAGTGCCTTTAAGCCGTTTCATTTTCCATCTTCGTAAATTCTCCGTGGGAAAAGTATAGTTTGACTGGGAATCACAGCGACACAATGTGAAGGAGAATGTAAATCGTCTTTAAAAAGTTTCTCCCTGAAATGGACTGTAAGCATTTTGAACTTTTGCCATACTACTTTGAAGAACTGTTTCTGCAACATTGCTTTAAGAACTGTTTAAGCTGCCGCACAGCAGCTGATTTCCTGTTACGTTAGTGATTTGTTTACTTTTGGGGGTTTGTTTTTCAGTGTTTAATAAATGTTTTTATTTGTTATAAAACCCCTGCCTCACTCATATATTTATTGTTGCTGAATCTGTAACATAAATATGGGGGCTGCGTCCGAGATGAATCATTTGAGTTTAAATGCTTGTTAAATTTTGAATTGGTGTTTTGGAAAAGGGGGATATTTGATTCTTTTGTTTGATTGGCTTGTGAGTGGTATTCGGCAACAATGAATATTGATGCGTTTCTGGCTTCGCCAGACGCCGAGTTGTTAGCGAAGGCAAAAAAAAACTGAGGTGTCTGAGATAGCTAGTAGATTGCAAATTAAGGTATTTTGAAGTCTACATCAAAGGCTCTAGTACAGAGAAAAATCGCATCACACTATGTGGATTCAGGTGATTTTGATGAATCGATCTAGAGTCGTTTCCAATAAGTAATCTGGAGATGCTGTTGCAAATCGAACAAATGAAGTTGGAGCATTGTAGGTTAGAAGCTGAAAGTAAACAGAGGGAATTTGAATATGCGATGGTGGAATTAAGGTCTGGGAATCAGTCTACTGGTTCTAGAAAACTGTTTGTTGCTAGTCAAGAAATTAAATTGGTCCCACCATTTAGTGAAACAGAGGTGGAAAGATATTTCCAACATTTTGAAACGATTGCTCAGATTTCAGAGTGGCCGAAAGATAAATGGTCAGTGTTGTTACAGAGTGTAATTAAAGGTAAAGCACAACAAGTTTATACAGCTTTAACTGCTGCGCAAGCACTTGATTATGATATTGTGAAGGAGCATATTTTGAAAGCATACAAGTTGGTCCCAGAAGTGTATAGAGAAAGATTCAGAAGTTTGAAGAAGTCTGTGGAAAAAACTTATGTGGAATTTGCCTATGATAAAGCTGTGTGTTTTGAGAGATGGGTTTCTTCTAAAAATATAAATGGGGACTATAATACATTGAAAGAGCTGATTTTAATGGAGGAATTTAAAAGAAGCATCCCTGTTGGAGTAAGGACCTACTTAAGTGAGAGGGATACTGATACATTGCAGGACTCTGCTAGATTAGCTGATGAGTATGTTTAAATTCTTAAGAATAAATTTCCTCAGGGCAGAATTTTTAAGAGGTAAAATAACACAGAGACTCAAGGTAAATCAGAAATTAAATCAGAAGTTAATGAGAAAGGTAAGAAGGAAGGAAAACCTGTGAAGGAAAGACAGTTTGGTCTTATTTGTTACTATTGTAAGAAACCTGGCCATGTAATAGCTAACTGTTTCCAATTGAAAAAGAAAGAGAAGGAAGCAGTTCCAGATGCTTGTGTGCAACATACTGAAGCACCTGTAAAATTACAGAGTTTGATAAACACAAATGAGGTTTTGTTAGAGTCTGACCAAGTTAAAAAGGGATATGATCATTTTATAACTGAAGGGTTTGTATCCTTGAAAGAAGGATCTACTCTGGTGCTAATAAAAATCCTTAGGGATACTGGAGCTTCTCAATCACTGATGTTAGACTGTGTATTGAAGTTTAATGAAGAGTCTGATTCTGGTGAGGTAAATGATATAAGGGGTGTTGGGAGTGATTTTATGCCTGTACATTTGCATAAAGTAAATTTAAAGTCAGGTTAGTTACAGGATTTGTTAATGTAGGATTACAGCATAGCTTAACTGTGAAGGATATTTCTTTATTGTTAGGTAATGACTTGGCAGGTGGACAAGTTTTTCCTGAAGTGCATTTGACAATGGAGTCAGAGGGACCAGAGATGAATTCTAACACAGATTTTTCCTGTTTTGTGACTAGAGCTATGGCTAAAAAGATTGATGCGCAGAATGAGGTTGTTAATCATGACTGTTCAACTCAAGATTCAAGTTTTGAGGATGTGTCAGAGACTTTCTTACCTTCATTGTTTGAACAAGATTCTTGGAGTAAGTCTGACTATGAAGATTTTTCTCTGTTTCGGAAGGAGATGATAGCAGAGCAGAATACAGACCCTGAAATTATAAAATTAAGAGAACAAGCTCTATTAGATAGTGAAATTGAGAAGGTGCCAGTAGGATATTACTTGGAAAAAGGAGTGTTGATGAGGAAGTGGAGATCACCTACAATTCCTGCAAGTGAGGAATGGAATATTGTTTACCAGGTAGTTTTCCCTAAAGTTTATCGAAATGAGATTTTGACTTTAGCTCATAGTGTACCTTTAGGTGGACATCAAGGGGTAAGGAAAACTGTGGACAAGATTTTAAAACATTTTTACTGGCCTGGTCTAAGAAAAGATGTGGCGATGTTTTGTAAAACGTGTCATACTTGTCAAATTGTGGGTAAACCAGATCAAGTTACACCAGTGGTTCCATTACAACCTATTCCAGCATTTGGTGAACCGTTTTCTCAAGTTATTGTAGATTGTGTTGGTCCATTACCAAAGATAAAAACTGGTTATCAGTACTTGTTGAATGTTATGTGTACTTTGTCTAGGTTTCCAGAGGCAGTACCACTTGGGAATATAACAGCTAAAACTGTGACAAAGGCCCTTATAAAATTCTTTACTTATTTTTGATTACCTAAGGAAATACAAACTGATCAAGGCAGTCATTTTACACCTGAATTGTTTCAACAGATAGTTTATAAATTGGGAGCTAAGCAAATCACTTCGTCTGCATACCATCCAGAATCACAAGGTGCCTTGGATAGGTTTCATTCTACCCTCAAGAATATGATTAGGATGTATTGTGTGGAAAATGAAAGTGATTGGGATGAGGGTATAAATTTACTTTTATTTGCAGTAAGGGAATTGGCTCAAGATTTTTAGGTTTCAGTCCATTTGAACTTGTATTTGGGCATAGAGTTAGAGGACCTTTAGCTTTATTAAAAGAACAGTGGATTAGTAAGGAAATACACACTAATTTGTTGGACTATGCTTTGAAATTTAAGGACAGGTTACATAAAGCTTGTAGCTTAGCCAAGGAAAATTTAAAATTGGCTCAGGAGAAAATGAAAATTTGGTATAATAAAAAAGCTAGGATGAGGATGTTTAAGCCTGGAGATAAGGTGTTGGTTCTTTTCCCAGTGCAAATGAATCCTTGACAAGCTAGATTTCATGGTCCTTATGAAATTGTGTCTAAAATCAATTATGTGGATTACGTGATAAGAACTTCAGATCATAGAAGGCCAACACAACTTTGCAATATAAATATGATGAAACCATATTATGGGAAACAATCTGATACTGTGACTGTTGTGGTTAATGAGAATGAGTTTGATTTAACTAGGAACATGATAGGTGGTTCATCTGAATTTCATTCTAAATCCAACATTGTTTCTGTCAGGTTACCAAATTCAACCATTCTGGAAAATATTGAGGAGACATTAGCACATTTACAGCTAGAGCAGAAACAGCAGATGAAGGAATTAATTTTTAAATATAAAGTTTTGTTTCCAGATGTTCTGAGAAGGACTACTATAGCTTCACATGATGTAGATGTTGGAGATGCCAAACCTATTAAACAACACCCATATAGGATGAACATAGAAAAATGTGGACTTTCTGAGAAAGAAATTAAATATATGTTAGAGAATAATATTATTAAACCTTCTAACTCGAATTGGCATTCACCCTGTGTTATGGTGCCAAAACCAAATGGTAGTATTAGGTTTTATACACACTATAGGAAGGTGAATGCTGTAATGAAAACAGATGCATATCCAATTCCTAGAGTAGATGATTGTGTAGATAAAGTTGGAAAAGCAAAGTTCCTTACAAAGATTGATTTATTGAAGGGGTATTAGGGTGTTCCATTAACGGACAGAGGTAGAGAGATTTCTGCATTTGTAACTCCATCTGGGCTATGTGAATATAATGTTCTTCCATTTGGGATGAAGAATGCCCCAGGTACTTTCCAGTGGATGATTATCTCTGTGATTCAGGGATTGAAAGATACTGATGCTTATATTGATGATTTAGTGACAGGAAATGATACTTGGGAAGCACACATTATTGTGGTGGAGAAATTGTTTGAAAGGCTTTCAAAAGCTAACTTAACTATTAATTTAGCTAAGAGTGAATTTGGACATGCCACTGTGACTTACCTTGGTTATGTTGTGGGTCAAGGTAAGGTAGGTTCAGGCAAAAGTTTGGGCAATTTTAGAGATTCCCACTCCAACGGGGGAAAATACTCTCAGAAGATTCTTGGGAATGGTAGGATATTATTGAAAATTTTGTAAGAATTTTGCTAATGTTGCCCTTCCATTAACTAACCCTTTGCAGAAGAAAGTGAAGTTTGTGTGGACAGTGCCTTGTCAAGAAGCATTTTAAAAATTGAAAACAATGATATGTCAACAACCTGTGCTCAAGGTACCTGACTTTGAAAAACCTTTTTCATTAGCTGTAGATGCTAGCGATGAGGCTGCAGGAGCAGTATTAATGCAAAGGGATGAGGGTGATGAGGTTGATCATTCAGTAGCTTACTTTTCTAAGAAATTTAATAAGCATCAAAGAAACTATTCGACAATAGAGAAGGAATTTTTATCTCTTGTTTTAGCTTTAGAATATTTTGAGGTATATGTTGGTACAACTCAAAAACCACTTATTGTTTACACTGATCATAATCCATTAGTTTTTCTGAGTAAGATGAAAAACAAAAACAGAAGGTTATTAAATTGGAGTTTGATGTTACAAGAGTACAATATTGTGATAACTCACATTAAAGGTAAAGATAATGTGGTTGCTGATTGTCTATCTCGATGTTGAATGTACAATGCAAATTTTTTATGGAGTGTTTTTTTTACAATTGTAATACTCCCACTGTATGTGAGTTGTAAGATGTTATGTGCTGATACTATGTATATTGTGTATGTTATAATATTTATACATTTGTTTTTCTTGTAAATAATTGTTAAAATTTTAGTTCTTGACAGACCAAATTTTTTTTTTGGAGAGAAGTGTTACGTACCCATGACACGTGACAGTGGTGTACTTGTCACGTAACAGGTGTTGAAGCTATACTGGACTTGAGGTCATGGTCTTGTGATGGTGGAGTGACGTTATTTTCCTGCCAGTAGAGGTCATGTGACATGTTTTTTTTTACAGGGTATAAAAGGAGGACCCCTCCCTGTGAGGAAGGGCAGTTCGTGGCTGGATTTGCCATGTTGACTTTATGCCACTGCGTGATTTAATGTTATGACGCAGTTTAGTTGAAAGATGGAGTTTTATTTAATGCCTAAAGTCTAAAAGGTCATTGCCAGCAGTTTCTTTATAATACTGCTAGTTGAGAATCAGTGGAGAGTGAAGATCGGAGTTCGGGAGGTAAAAGATCGAGGAAAGCCGATTTCGACGGTGAAACAGGTTCGACCTTGTTTGATCCTCATTCAGGAGGAATTCATTGACTGTGCTCCTGTTAATCCCTGTGAAATAGCAGAAAGGATTGAGTACAGTTTTGTAAAGTAAAGGTCAGTGCCTTTAAGCCGTTTCATTTTCCATCTTCGTAAATTCTCCGTGGGAAAAGTATAGTTTGACTGGGAATCGCAGCGACACAATGTGAAGGAGAATGTAAATCGTCTTTAAAAAGTTTCTCCCTGAAATGGACTGTAAGCATTTTGAATTTTTGCCATACTACTTTGAAGAAAGGTTTCTGCAACATTGCTTTAAGAACTGTTTAAGCTGCCGTACAGCAGCTGATTTCCGGTTATGTTAGTGATTTGTTTACTTTTGGGGGTTTGTTTTTCAGTGTTTAATAAACATTTTTGTTTGTTATAAAAACCCCTGCCTCACTCATATATTTATTGTTGCTGAATCTGTAACAGTATACTCACACTACTGATCAGCAAAGTCTGTATGGAGGCTCTTTCTCATCATTCTGAAGTGGAGAACAGTTCTAATATCTGATGTAAAATGGTGGCAACTCAGAGAATATAATACTCCCTCAGGGGCTTGAGGAAGTGTTCACCTGAGAGGAGTGGATCTAAAAAACTGCAATCTTCTGATTCTGTGTAATTGTGCTGTGAGCAAGGAGTGACTAAGATTTTATCTAATATTCTATACTTATAAGATATCTGCAGGAGGATTGAAAATTACCAAGAAAAATAGTTATTCACCATACTTTGAACTCTATTTATTGCCTTTTTTACATTCAGTTTCTGTAGTTACTCAGTGAGCTGAGGTGAAATTTCATTAACCTGAAACACTAACTCCATTATAATTTTCACAGAAGTTCCTGATCGCTGCATATTTCTAGCATTTACTATTTTTATCACAAGTAGTTCAAGCTGATTTCTTGCATTCCAACAACATACACAATTTCATTGCACTCCGCTGTCAGAGAATTGCACGGGTCGTTAAGTCGCAACCATCTGACGAGTAAGACCTGCTACAACTGTAATGCCCCTACTGCCCAAGAATACCTCAGCGCTAATGAGAATGGAAATTCTGTTCTTGTATGGTAGTTCCAAAACAGTCTCTGTGTTCCAACATTGCCAGACAAACAGAAGGTAACATTCATGTCAGTTTAGGTTGAAGAGCAGTGGCCATTGTGTGAGTGGTCTAGTATTAGAGTGGAAAGCTCAAACTTTGGCTCAAAGAGGTTTTGTCAAGGAGAGGCAGCTATAGGTAGCTTTTTTTTTTCTTTTTTAATTTTCTTAGTTCTTTCTTTTTTATTGGATAGCTGGAGAAGTAGGGGTGCCAAGCAACATAGCGGGATGTGGGAAGGCAAGGAGTCCTCCAGTGATGCTGACAATTACACCTGTGAGGAGTGCATCCATCTGCAACTTCTAACAGACTGTGTTAAGAAGTTGGAGCTTGATGAAGTCTAGATCATTTGGATGGCTGAGGTGGGCTTGATCAACAGGTGATACCGGGAGGTAATTACACCCAAGGTGCAGGAGACAGGTAACCGGGTGACTGTCAGGAGGGGGAAAGAGAATGGGCTGCCTGTGCAGAGTACACCTATGGCTGTTGCCCTCAATAACAGGTATAACAGTTTGGATACTAGGGAGATGACATATCAGAGAAAAGCCACAATGGTCAGGTCTCTGGCAGCAATTCTGTAGCTCATAAGTAAAAGGGAGAGAAGAGGTTAGCTGAGTGATAGGTGATTCATTGTTTAGGACAACAGATAGGAGGTTCATGTGGATGAGAAAAAGATGTCTGGATGATGTGTTACCTCCCAGGTGCCATGGTCGGTGATATCTCAGATAAGTCCTCAACATTCTTAAATGGGAAGGTGAACAGCCGGAGGATGTGTTCCACGTCAGTACCAATGACATGGTTTGGAAGGATGATGAGGACCTGCTAAGTGAGTTCAGGGAATTAATTACTAGATCAAAGGACAGAACAGCCAGGATTGTGATCTCAGGATTCCTACTCATGCCATGTGCCTGTGAGGCCAGAGACAGGAGGATCATACAGTTTACCATGTGGCTGAGGAGATAGTGCAGGAGGGATGGCTTTAGATTTTTATTCATTGGGCTCTCCTCCAAATAATGTGGGAAGTTGGGACCTGTACCAAAGGGATGGTTTACACCTGAGTTAGAGGGGGACAAATATCCTAGCAGGAAAGTTTGCTAGTGCTTTGTGTGAGTGGAGGGTGGTGTTAAACTGAAGTTGCAAGGGATAGGAAAGAGAATGCCAGAGCAGATAATGGAGTGGTTGAGGGGAATGATGTTGTTAATTCTATGTAGAAAGTCAGAAATCAAAACATTAAGCATGGTGGGCCAAATATTTTGAGTTTTGTGTATTTTAAGGCAAGGGACATTGGTAAGAAAGGCAGATGATTTAAGGGCATGGATCAGACTGTGGGATCATAACATTGTAGCCATTAGTGAGACTTTGTTGTAGGAGGGACAGGACAGCAGCTCAATGTTCCGAGATTCCATTGTTTTCGACATGATAGTGAGGAAGGGATTCAAGAAGAGGTGACATTGCTGGTCAGGGAAAATGTGATGGCAATGAGAGGAATTAATAGAGTGGAATTAAGAGGAATAGACAGAGTGGACAGCCAGCACCTCTTTCCCAGGGCACCACTGCTCAGAACAAGAGGACATGGCTTTAAGGTAAGGGGAGGCAAGTTCAAGGGGGATATTAGAGGAAGGTTTTTTACTCAGAGTGAAATGCCCTGCTTGAGTCAGTGATGGAGGAAGATACACTAGTAAAGTTTAAGAGACTACCAGACAGGTATATGGAGGAGTTTAAGGTGGGGGGTTATATGGGAGGCAGGGTTTGAGGGTTGGCACAGCATTGTGGGCCAAAGGGCCTGTAATGTGCTGTACTATTCCTTGTTCTATGTTCAATACTCAGACAGGACAGCCCAAAGAACTTGTCTACTGAGGCCATACAGATGGAACAGAAAAATAAGAAAAGAACGGCCTTGTTAATGGGATTTTATTGTAGACCACTCAATATACAGCAGTATTTAGAGGAAAAATTTGAAGAGAGATTGCAAACTGTTGCAAGAAACATAAAGTGATATTAACTTACCAATATTGACTGGGACTCGCATTCTGTACAGTGGTTGGATGGAACAGAGTTTGTCAACTGTGTTCTGGAAAGTTTTTTTCCTCAATACATTGAGGTTCTAATTTGTGGGAGTGCAAAACTAGATATCCTATTATGATGAAGGGTCCTGACGAAGGGTCTCGGCCCGAAATGTCGACAGTGCTTCTCACTATAGATGCTGCCTGGCCTGCTGTGTTCCACCAGCATTTTGTGTGTGTTGTTTGAATTTCCAGCATCTGCAGATTTCCTCATGTTTATCCTATTATGGAATGAGACAGGGCAGGTGACTGAAGTTTTTGTAGGAATGCTTTGTATCTAGTGATCATAATGCCATTAGCTTCAATATACTGTACATATGGTAAATGGTTATTCCACAGACGTTGAGTGAGACCAGAACTAGAGGTTATGAGTCAAAGATGAAAGGTGAAATGTTTAAGGGGGAGCATGAGGGAGAACTTCTTTAATCAGAGAAGGGTGGGACTGTGAAATCGGCTGACAGCGGAAGTGGTAGATTTTGGTTTGATTTTAACATTTAAGAGAAATGTGGATAGTGTGGTGAACTGCATATACCTGTCTGGACACGCCCCTCTGCTGACTGCTCCTGTGGCTCCTCCCACAGACCCCGGTATAAAGGCGATCGAGGCCTGAGCCCGGCCTCTCAGTCTCCAGGATGTAGTATGGTGGTCACTCACTGTTTCTACCTTCTTCCAGTCAATAAAAGCCGATATCTCGCCTTATGTCAGAGTGAGTTATTGATGGTGCATCAGATAGGTACATGGATGGGAGTGGCATAGAAGGCTATACACTGGGTACAGGTTGATGGAACTAGGCAGATTAATAGTTGGGCATGGAATACATGCACTAGAGGGCCTATTTCTGTGCTTTAGTATTCTATGACTCTGTGATTGAAGGATATGCTCAAAGTCTCCATGAAAATTTTTAACATTCTTATTTCTCCCTGGCCCATAACAACTTGAACAGAAGAAGGAATATTCAGGATGGTATTATGAAGCTAGATGGTATTAAGGAGTCATGACAAAGTATTCCAGTCCCAGACAATAACAATTTATTGCCCTCCATAGTTGCCATCTGACTTCCTGAGTTCCTCCAGCACTTCGTGTGTGTTGCTCAGGATTTACAGCATCTGTAGAAATTCATCTGCTTATGATAGCCAATTGTAGACTTCATTCTGAAGTCAGGTTAGAAGTCAGGTTAAGTGTCAATTGGACAAGGACGACAAGCATATTTCAGTCTACTTTTGAAGAAATCAGAATCAGGTTTATTATCACCAGCGTGTGATGTAAAATTTATTAACTTAGTAGCAGCAGTTCAATGCAATACATAATTCAGCAGAAAGAGAAAAAATAATAATAAAATATAAAATAAAACATTATAATTAAACAAGTATATCAATTATGTATATTAAATAATTTTTTTTAAAAATGTGCAACAGAAATACTGTATATTAAAAAAAATGAGGTAGTGTCCAAAATTTCAATGTCCATTTAGGAATCCGATGGCAGAGGGGAAGATGCTGTTCCTGAATCGCTGAGTGTGTGCCTTTAGGCTTCTGCGTCTCCTCCCTGATGGTAACAGTGAGAAAAGGGTATGCCCTGGGTGATGGAGGTCCTTAATAATGGACGCTGCCTTTCTTAGACACTGCTTCCTAAGATGTCCTGGGTACTTTGAAGGCTAATACCCAAGATGGAGCTGACTACATTTACAACCTTCTGCAGCTTTTTTTGGTCCTGTTCAGTAGCCCCTCCATACAAGACAGTGATGTGGCCTATCAGAATGCTCTCCAAGCTACAACAACAAAAGTTTTTGAACATTACTGTGAAACCATCTGTGTAATTGCAGCCATATTCCAGTGGTACCATCTGGAAAACTGCCTATAACATAGAGTGTAGACATTTGCAGTTGGTTGCTTGTGCAGTTCTCTCTATATAGAAGGTCTTGCACATTTTTAAGATCTGATTTATTTACAGTAAATCAATTTCCAAACTGGAGAACAATACCAATCACCAATATTTTGTCATCAGGACTGAATTTCTCACACCTGTCTTGATATCCCACTCTATTCCCTGTGGATTCACATACTACAAAGTGTATTTCCAACTAAGTAATAACAATAGGGTCACTAACTTACTTTGATAAAATGGTAAATTTGGTATGTGGTATTGATCACCTTTTCCAAATTAAGTTTATAACTTTTTTTTATAATGGGAAGGCAATGGAGGTCTCTTGAATTTCAACCAGTCTTACATTTTGATCATAATTGGGGAGTTCAATATTTTGCCACAATTACACAATGATCCTGGATGCTGAAGAATGAGTTCATGTGTCTAGCCCCATCAGTAAGATGGAGAGGATTATTGTAATGCACAACATGTTGAATGATCCTACCTATTACAGTAACAAAGAGTAATTTGGCAAAATGGTAGCATTAGAAAATGATCAAGGTAAGCATGGAATGATCCTTGACAAAAGCTAACTGAAGAAGTCACCACCCTGACACAGTGGTGTCAAGAAAACAACCTCTCTCTCTCTGTCACAAAAACAAAGGAGCTGGTTGTGGACTAAAGCAGGAATGGAGACAGGCTCACTCCTATTGACATCAATAAATCTGGTGTTGAGAAGGTGAACAGCTTAAAGTTACTTGGTATAAACACCACTGAGGATCTCACGTGGTCTGTACATACCGGCTGTGTGGTGGAAAAGGCACCTCTTTCACCTCAGACGTTTGAAGAAGTTTGGTATGGGCCCCCAAGTCCTAAGAACTTTCTACAGACATACAATTGAGAGCATCCTGATTTGCTGCATCACTGCCTGGTATGGGAACTGTACCTCCCTCAATCGCAGGACTCGGCAAAGAGTGGTGCGAACAGCCCAGCGCATCTGTAGATCTGAACTACCCTTTATTCAGGATATTTACAAAGACAGGTGTGTAAAAAGGGCCTGAAGGATCTTTGGGCACCCGAGTCACCCCAACCACAAACTGTTCCAGCTGCTACCATCTGGGAAATGATTCTGCAGCATGAAAGCCAAGACCAACAGGCTCCAGGACAACATCTTCCACCAGACCATCAGACTGCTTAACTCATCTGACACAACTGTGTTTCTATGTTATATTGACTGTCCTGTTGTACATGCTATTTATTGTAAATTACTACAAATTGCACATTGCACATTTAGATGGAGATGTAATGTAAAGATCTTTACTCTTCACGTATATGAAGGATGTAAATAATAAAGTCAATTCAATTCAAAGAGGAATAAATCAGGTATTTTTAATATAGGAAAAGAATTAGTGACATTTTAAGAGTGTGGAAGGCATCTGTCTCTGGAAAAAAATACAGAAGTGTGATTCCAGACTATCGCACAGAAGCTAGAAAGCTTTCCATCACAAATAAGAATCTCAACTATTAGACTTGACTTATATCCTGTCATCAGACAATGTACAGAACCAGATGCACACAACATTCTGAAATAATTTGTAAAGTACTTTCATCAACAAAATAAAGATAGTTAGACGGGCGGGTAGTTTTGAGGAAGTAGAGAAGCTACAGAAGGACTTAGATTAGGAGAATGGGCAAAGAAATGGCAGATGGAATACAGTGTTGGGAAGTGTATGGTCATATACTTTGATAGAAGAACTGAAAGAGTTGATTATTTTCTAAATGGAGCGAAAAATATAAAAATTTGAGATACAAAGGGACTAGTCCTTGTGCAGGATTCTCTAAAGTAGTGGTCGCCATCCCGTCGATTGCAAACAAGTGGTCAATCTTTGAGACTTTCCCAGCAGATCCCCAAAAAATCAAAAATAAATACACAAATATTGTTGAGAGATTGTATCCAGGTTGCGGGGTTTTATTTCTGTTCTTTCTCCCCAGTGCACATGTGTGTAGCTCCCCCAGACTACACAGTGTAATTCAACACGTACAAACAAGCTGGATGAACTCAGCAGGTCGGGCAGCATCCGTTGAAATGAGCAGTCAACCTGCTGACTGCTGAGTTCATCCAGCTTGTTTGTACGTGTTGATTTGACCACAGCATCTGCAGTGTACTTTGTGTTTACACAGTGTACTTCAGTGGTCCCCAACCATCATTCCTCATTCCGTCATGCCCACTATTGAACTTGAACCCATGTGAGGTCATCAGTCGCCTAAACACAGTGACACTCTCGTGCCACTGTTCGCTTCGTGTGGCCACCGGGTACCGTAGCTACTGGCCTGGACCGTGGACAGATGGGCGCTGCCACTAAACCTGTTCAACACACCAAGTTTTCATGGGGAACCCAGTGCTAAAATATTCACAGATGACCTAATTTGGGCTCAGGGTTCCGTAAGTATCAGAGCAGTTACCACGCTGCAATCTACTGAAACAACCTTTTGTTGGCTGATAGATCCCACAAGGGGGGACGGGTGCCCTGTTGCACTCCCCGCTTGGTCGGTCGTTCTCTTTGGACTGGAACCACCGTGGCTCTGGCACGGGGATCTCCAGCCCTGACCTTGTCCTCTCACCGCATTGACCTGGCCAAGGCGTCTGGCGGCGGGCGGGCAGGAGGCTGCAGTTTGGGCCCGGAGCCTGACTAATGAGGCAATGAAGCACTCAAAGCAGCTTCAGCACCCTGATTCCAAACACCCTGCACTTAAAGAAAAACCCGTTGATTTTTTTGAGCGGAAAAAACTTAGGCAAGCTAAGTGCTGAAAGCCGCTAGAACTACATTGCGGAATAGACTGGACATAAGGAACCTGCTTCGAGTATCGTTATATTCTGGTTGTGGTTAACACTACCCACAACCCCCCACTGGCCGGTCCATAAGAATATTGTCAATATTAAACTGGTCCGTGGTGCAAAAAAGGGTGGGTACCCCTGGTGTTTATACATTATTTCTACTTCTGGATTGTGGGGTTTTACTTCCGGTCTTTTTCTGCCCCGATGCTCATGCATGTAACTAATCGCTCTGGCTGGGTTCAATCTCGCCTTTGACTATGGCTGAGGTAGGGAATCTTGAGCTTAAAAAGGTTGGTGACCACTACTCTAAAGGTTGTGTGGGTTGAGTCTGCGGTGATGAAGGTAAATGCAATGTTAGTTTTCATTTCAAGAGGACTTGTATCTTGAAGCAAGGATGTAATGTTGAGATTTTATAAAGTACTGGTGAGGCCTCACTTGAAGTATTGTGAGCAGATTTGAGCGCCTTATCTTAGAAAGGATGTGCTGAAACTGGAGAGGATTCAGAGGAGGTTCACAAAAATTATTCCAGGATTGAATGGCTAGTCTTATGAAGAGCGCCTCTGTGCCTGTATTCACTCAAATTCAGAAGAATGTGGGGTGACCTCAATGAAACCTATTGAATGTTGAAAGGCCTTGACAGAGTGGATGGGGAGAGAATGTTTCCTATGGTGGGAGAGTCTAAGACCACAGGATACAACCTCAGAATAGAGGGGCATCCTTTCAAAATGAATGGAGTGAGGAGCAATTTCTTTAGCCAGAGGGTGGTAAATCTCTGGAATTCTAAGCCACATGCGGTTGTGAAGGCCAAGTCTTTCGGAATATTTAATGCAGAGGTTGATAGAATCTTGATTGCTCAGGGCAAGAAGGGATACAGGGGTAAAGTGGGGATGGCAGGAGTTTGGATCGGAGAGGAGAAATGGATCAGACATAATGAAGTGGCAGAGCAGATTCAATAGGCCAAATGGCCTAATTCTGCTCCTAAATCTTATGGTCTTATAGACTTATTAAAAAGATGTTTCATGAAAATGAAGTTTTGCCAGGAAATATACATTGCAATATCATTTGTAAATTATGTGTGCAGAGTAAAATCAAACTGTTTGAGCACTCCACGTTATTACTTTTAATGGAGTGCAAACTACAGTAAATTTGTAATTTAAATACTGTGTTTCATCATCTTTATATCTTTATATACCTTGGTCTGTTGAGTTTCAGACAAGCATGGATGGTAGATGCTGCAAGTTTAAAAGTAGCATGGAAGGCAATGGGAAGACCAAAGACTGCAGATAATGGGATCTGGCGCAGCACACGAGATGGTAAAGTGATTCAGCAATTCATGCAGCATTTATGGAAGGAAATGGACAGTCAATGCTTAAGACCAAGAACCTTCATTTGGATTGGCTCTGGACCAAGGATAACCACAGGGAGAGAAGTCTGTTGAACTTAGGATCACAGAATAACTTTCTTCCTCCTCAACTCTGACAAATAAAAAATAACCAGGTATGGCTCATTGAGAAGTCCCAGAGTTACTGTTCACAAAAGCTAATTAAGAGCTGATCACCTTCATCTAGATGATATGCTAAACATGGTCAAACCACACCAGGTGTCATTGAAGTCATTCAACATCTGAGATCACACTTACTATCTGGTGCCCATTTGCACTAAAACCACACAGATCCCGTTTTATTCTAACCACATTTGTAACAACATTCCCCAGTCAGCTATGCACTGTGTGCGAGAAATCCCATAAATGATCACAGAACTTGCAAACTCCAGAATGACAGCACCAGAGTTCAGAATGGAATAGAATGGAATACAGATCTTTGAAATTGTCACTCAAGTATTTTCTTAATTTTGAAATGGCAGAGCACAGCCTTGAGAGAGCTGTGTCCTCTAATTTGCTCTCCAGCAGGCTTTCCTCCTCTAGTATGTTTTGGTACTGTTTTAAGACCAGCATTGTTTAAGTGCCTATGCTTATTGGAATTTTGCAATAGTGATGATAATGTTTGTTGCATGACAATTGATATCCCCATTTCAATGCCAATGGCCTTCTTGTATGTTACAGTTTTCTGCTTAGAGTTAGCAATTGGATCGTTGAAACACACAAAGTGGACTTAAATTTCTTGCTTAAATTATCTCCCATTTTTAATTATTCTTCTAGGAACCTGCTGCCAGCTGATTAATTGAAAACTATCTTTATGGTATAATTTCTTCCAGTGACTCCAATATTCTGTGCCCTGGAACCCTTTGTCATACATCACCAATTCAGCCATTTGTTTGCCTTACTGATTATATCCCTTTCCAGTTTTGGCTCCACACGGGATAAAATTATTATGCTTTCCTTTCTGTAATTAGGCTCAGCATGGGCCATAATGAATAAATCTTGTATCACTAATACTGTTTAAATCAGAAAGAAAAACAGAATATTCTAGAAACTCTCGAATATGACAGTATCTGTGGAATAAGGAACAGAGCTAATGTTTCAGTTTGAAGAATTTTCTTCAGATCTGTGAAAGGGAAGAAACAAGTTTATTGCTATTTCAGAGTGGATGGAGGAGGTATTGAAGGGACAGTAATATCTGCAATGTGGATAAACTGTAAACAGAGTTGAAAGATTACTTAGAACAGTTAGAGTGGTTGTGTGTGTGTGTGTGTGTGTGTGTGTGTGTGTGTGTGTGTGTGTGTGTGTGTGTGTCAGAGAGGAAGAAAGAGAGGGTGACAGGGAGAGAAAGAGGGTGAGGGGGAGGGGCAGAGGGCAAAAGGGGCAGAAGGGCAGAGGAGCAGATGGGTAGAGGGAGCGAGCATAAACCAGTAGTAATATTTTTATTTATGGGAGAGGGGCAGAGGGGACAGAAGGAGGAAAGTATGGAAAAAAACATAAAAGCTATGACCTGAAGGGTGATGGAAAGTGCAGCATTCTGGAAATGTCCAGCCAGCTATCAATTGTTAATGAACAAAGAGAAAAAAAAAGCTAAGGCACTATTAGCAAGTACGTAAGACAGTTTATTTTTATAGCATTTTCCGAACACTGGGCAATTCAATGTGCTTTACACAGAACCAGATACGAAAATGAAACATCAAATTTCAGACAACATATAAGAGAATAAAATCACACAAAAATAGATCAGATAAATAGAATTTACAGTGTAGGAGATTCTAATTAAAAGCTACAACAAAAAGATAAGTATTAAGCCTCCATTTAAAAGAACTTAAAGTTGGAGGAGATTTCAGATCCTCTGGAAGGTTATTCCAGATATGTGGAGCATAGTAACTAAAAGCTGCTTCACCATGTTTAGCTTTGACCCTGGGGACAGAAAGCAGACCCACCCCAGATGACCTAAGAGCTTCGAAAGGTTCATAACACAGCAAGAGATCGGAGATATATTTTGGCCCTATACCGTCCGGTGTTTCATAAACCAGCAAAAATACTTAAGACTCAGTCCTCTGATAGACAGAAAGCCAGTGTAATGATCTGAGAGATGGAGTGATGTATTCTACTTCCTTGGTCTTAGTGAGGATTCCAGCAGCATTGTTCTGAATGAGCTGCAGCTGTCTGAAGGACCTTTTTTAACAGAGACCTGTGTAAATGTCATTAGAGTTGTCAAGCCTACTAAAAATAAATGAATGGACGAGTTTTTCTAGACCTTGCTGAGACATAAGCTCTTTAACTCTCACTAAATTTTTAAGATGTTAATAGGCTGACTTTGTAACTGTCTTAACATGGCAGTTAAAATTTAAGTCAGAGTCCATCAGAACACCAAGGTTTCTGGCTTTGTTTGTGGTTTGTAACGACAGGGATTCTAAGTGATTACTGACTTCTATTTATGCTTTTTTGGCACCAAAAACAAAGATTTCAGCTTTCTGATGACCTCCCACAGAACTGAACGGTTGTGATACAAGCAGAGAAAGTGGGTTGCCTGCTGTAAAATGAAATACTGTGTCTATATGATGCAATGCACCCAGACAAAAGATGAAGTGCTATTCCTTGTGAGATTGGTCCTCATTATAAATCAATACGTCAGGGTGGAAATGAGAAGGAGCATTAAAGTGACAAGCAACAGGAAGCTCTGGGTCACCCCCTTGCAGACTGAACATGGGTGCTTCATAAAGCTGTCACCCAACCTGTGCATCATTTCGCCAGTGTAGAGGAGATCACATCTGCTTTACTATACTTATGGTGACATAGAAGCAACTAATCCAGTGGTATAGTCTAATTGATTAATGCAACTGTTGTCAATGCTCAGGCAAGGATCGGCTGGAACATTGGGCACCACGGTAAAGTAGTGGCTAGCGTGATGCTATAACCGCTCGGGGCTTTCCGGAGTTCAGAGCTCAAATCCGGCACTGTTCAGTAAGACAACTCTGCTTGTCCTCCCCACAGAATGTGTGGGTTTTCCCAGCTGCAACGGTTTCTTCCCACAGTCCAAAGATGTACCAGGTAATAGAAACATAGAAAACCTATAGCACAATACAGGCCCTTCGGACCACAATGCTGTGCCAAACATGTACTTACTTTAGAAATTACCTGGGGTTACCCATTGCCCTCTAATTTTCTAAACTCCATGTACCTACCCAGGAGCCTCTTAAAAGACCCTATTGTATCTGACTCAATTACAGTTGCCGGCAGCCAATTCCACACACTCGCTATGCATAAAAAAAACTTAACCCTGACATCCCCTCTGTACTTACTTACAAACACCTTAAAACTGTTCCCTCTCGAGTTAGCCATTCCAGCCCTACAAACAAGCCTCTGACTATCCACGCAATCAATGCTTCTCATCATCTTATACACCTCTATCAGGTCACCTCCCATCCTCTGTTGCTCCAAGGAGAAAAGGCTAAGTTCACTCAACCTACTTCCATAAAGCATACTCCCCATTCAGGCAATATCCTTGTAAATCTCCTCTGCACCCTGAAAGGAATAACTAAATATAAAACAAATACTGCTCGTCTTCAGGGTCAGTTGACTCGACAGTCCAATTTCTCAAGCAAAGCCAAATGCAAGCAGTCAGCGAAGTGTTACTGTGCTTTGCCCAAGTCTTGACAAGCATACAATGAAAATAAAAGAATTACATACCATCACAATGAAATAATAATTGGATGACACGTACATATTCATGAGCACAATTGCCATATCTGCTGCGCTGCTGAATCTGTGGTTCTGACACTGGAGAACCACTTTCACTGTTGTGTGTCAATATAACATACCGGATGCGATGGAATAAAAGAAAATCTAACACATGAAAATTGAATGCACTTTACATGATATAGATCAGGGATTCCCAACCTTTTTTATGCCATTGACCAATACCATTATGTCAGGTTGATTATAGACTATCAGCAGCAACAGAATTGAATTTTGCTGCAATCTGTCACTTCATATCCAGTACACCACCTTTGCTGTAAATCGGATAACCTATGGTCAATCACAGCATGAACAGGACCAGGTTCATCAGAGAGTGGTGAAAATAAAACACAAGATTACATACACACATGAAGCAGCAAATGCAACACATTTGATTTGTATGCAAACTACTTCCCTAAACATTCAATCCCTCCGCCAATCTTACATTGTGGCTGCAGTATGTATTAGACACAAAATGCAGGGACTCATCAAAACTACTTTGACAACATGCTCCAAATCTGCAAACTCAAACACCAAGAAGAACAAGGGCAATAGACATGCCAGAACTACATTATCCTCGTTGCTCCTTCATTTCAGTAGGTGTAAATTCTGAAACTCACTATCTACATTGTGGGAATATCTTCAAAATAAGGACTATAGAGGTCAACGAAGGTGGTACACTGCCACTTCTTATAGACAGATAGTGATGGATATGTACCAATTACATTGCCTCAAGAATTGACAATATTTAGTTCTCAAGGCTCTGATGCAGTACTGCCTGCTAAAATACTGCCAACAAAATATCTGCTGTTCTTTCAGATTTCTTTTGTCTATTATTTTATAGCAGGACACCAATGAATTGGCTAATTTCTGGGCAGACAGCCCACTCGATCACCAAACTAATAGAGGGTGATATGAGAAAAGGTGTCAATGGAATGACACTTACTCACAAATGACCTGCCAATGATGCCAAGTTAGAGTTCTGTAAGGAAGCCAGGTTTCCGATAACATAACAGCTTCGGCATTGATCGCAGAGTTCAGTTCCAATCTCACTGTCTCAGATAATAAAGTAGTCAATGCCTGCATAAGTGTGGCAGTAGGAACTTCAGGCACAAATTAACTGTTTCATCTCTTGTATTAGGGAAGTGCCAAGGGAGCTCAGGGACACTATAATTGTGATTAGCTTTAAGAAAGAAGGCACATTGATTAGAGTGTGGATTGAATGATCACCCTTCTCCCTGTGTCAGGGAAAGTCACTGAAAGAGTTCCTGTTAACTGCCTTCCCTTCATTGCTAAAAAGGTTACAATGGATTTTGTTCACCAGGATGCAGAATGGATATGAGCTCTGCCACAGAGCAGCTCCTGGATGAAAGTAGGGAGAAGCACCAGAATCAGTACATGGCATACTCTAACTACACAATTCTATTAACTGAGAGAATGGAAAATGTTTCAGCCTCAACCACCACCCAAGGCAGAATAATCAAGGTGCCCAACACTCTCTGTGTGAAAAAACTTGCCCCTCACATCTGTTTTGAAATTATCCCCTCTCACCTTAAATACATGCCTTCTGGTATGAGACATTTCAATGCAGGAATAAAAAAATATTGTCTCTCTATTCTATCTATGCCTTTCATAATCTTATAAACCTCTTAGTCTTCTCTACTCTAGAGAAACCAATTGAAGTTTGTCTAAACTTTCATTATAGCACATGCCCTCTATTCCAGGTTATGTCCTGGTAAATCTCATCTGCAGCTTCTGCAAAGCCTCGACATCGTTCCTATACTGGGGTGACCAGAACTGTGTGCAATACTCCAAATGCGGCCTAACTTGAGTTTTATAAATCTGCAACATAACTTCCTGACTTTTAAACTCAATGCCTCGACTAAAAGGCAAGCGTTCTTAACCACATTGTCAACCTGAGTAGCCACATTCAGGGACCTATGAACTTGGACCCTAAGATACCTCTGCTCATCAACACTGTCAAGGTCCTTACCCTTAACAGTATGCTGTCTCTTCATACTTGATCTGCCAAGGTGCAACACTTCACATTTGACCAGGTTAAGCTTCATTTCTCCACCCATATCTGCAACTGATCAATATTGTGTTGTATTCTTTGCCAGTCTTCAGTGCTAGCCTCAACACCACCAATCTTCATGTCATCTGTAAAATTACAAACCCACCCATCTACATTTTCATCCAGGTCATTCATATACATCAAAAACATCAGAGGCTCCGGTAAAAGTTCCTGCGGTACACCACCAATCACATCCCTCCAGCTGGCATAAGTCTCTTTGACCACTACTCTCTGTTTTCAGTGGCAATGCAGTTCTGAATCTAAACAGTCAAATTTACTATGGATGCCATGCATCTTAATCTTCTAAGTGAATCTCTCATGAGGGACCTCATCAAGTGCCTTTCTAAAATCCATGTAGACAACTTTCTCAAATCTACCTCCATCAATTATACTCATCATCTCATCAAAAAACTCGATCAAGTTAGTAAAACATGATTTGTTCCACATAAAGCCTTGCTGGGTTTCCCTAATTAGGCAATGGTTTTCCAAATAATCTTTTATCCTATCCCTAAGAATTCTCTCCAGTAGCTTCCCCACTACTGACATGAGACTCACTGACCTGTTGCAGTGGTAGATATAACTTTATCCTGATAAGCATGACTTTGGGAGGATTAATTACAGTAGGATATAAGGGGCAAAGATTTGGACCCGAGAAGTATTAAAGAACAAGCAGCCGTGTACGTCTCCAAGGGTTCATGATGATTGCAACTTTAATAGATCGGGTTGTAAATAGGCATATAACATGCCTTGTTTTTATTATATAGGGCAGAGATTATAAGCGGAGAGGAAGTCTTCAAAAGGTCAAGATTAAAAGTTTATTGAGATTTTCACCATGACTGGGACTTTATAGGAAAGAGATGACATTATACATCCAATTCCATGCCAGCACATTCCTCACTCCTGCAGTTGGACTAATATATCCAAGTCCTAGTTGGTCACTTCTCTCAGATCAAAATTTTCAATCTAACACATGATATTTTCCTTCCTGAAGTACTGTATTTATCCCAAACATGCCCTCTCTAATCCAGCACTGGGTAATCACAGGATAGAACATGTAATAAGGGAAAGAATTACAAAAGATTGGGTGGTGTAAAAAGCAAACTCAAATCTGATTAATAGGATCAAGTCATTAGGAAAACACATGAAGTTGGCAGATTCTCATATTCAATGAAGACAGTGTCTCAGTGTTTCAATTATCACAGTTATAATCAGTTGACACCTTTCTTTCTTTATTTTCACCTTCTCTCACAGTTAAGTCTCATCTAATTCTAATATTCCAATTGCCAATACCTAACCAATCTTGATCTTTGTTTTGTTTGCTTTCCAATATTTTGGTCACAGGCCTCATTTGTGGTATTGACTACCAACTGTCTTGCCCTGAATTGCAATTAACATTTTAACACGTGTATCTGGTGCTAAATCTCCATAGCAGAATCTAACTCAAAGCTTTGCTTCTTTTGTTGGTTTGAACACAACAGATCTATGATGGACTCTTTCTGTAATTCTTAATCTGCCATAGCACCACCCCTGATGTGAGCAAGAGAGATTTTGTTCAGGTAGCAACTGTAAGGCATTCTTTTCAACATTGATTGTCAGCTTGTTTAAATAGTCATAGATAGATTAAAAATATAGAAAATGTACTGCACAATACAGGCCCTTCGGCCCACAAAGCTGTGTCAAACATGTCCTTACCTTAGAAATTACCTAGGATTACACATAGCTCTCAATTTTTCTGAGCTCCACGTACCTGTCCAGGAATCTCTTAAGAGACCCTATTGTCTCTGCCTCCACCACTGCCGCCAGTAGCCCATTCCACACACTCACCACTCTCTGTGTAAATAACTTACCCTTGACATCTCCTCGGTACCTACTTCCAAGCACCTTCAAACTGTGCCCTCCCATGCTAGCCACTTCAGCCCCGGGAGGAAAAAAACCTCTAACTATCCACATGATCAATGCCTTTCATCATCTTATACGCCTCTTTCAGGTCACTTCTCATCCTCTGTCACTCCAAGGAGAAAGGCAGAATTCACTCAACCTATTCACATAATGCATGCTCCCCAATCCAGGCAAAATCCTTGTATATCTTCTCTGCATCCTTTCTATGGTTTCCACATCCTTCTTATAGTGAGGCAACCAGAACTGAGCACAGTACTCCAAGTGGGGTCTGACCAGGGTCCTTTATAGCTGCAATATTACGTCTTGGCTGCTAAATTCAGTTCTACGATTGCTGAAGGCCAATGTACAATATGGTTTCTTAACCATAGAGACAACCTGCGCAACAGCTTTGAGTGTTCTATGGACTTGGACCCCAAGATCCCTCTAATCCTTCACACCGCCGAGAGTCTTACCCTTAGTAGTATATTCTGCCATTATATTTGATCTACCAAAATGAACCACCTCACACTTCCCTTAGTTGAACTGCATCTGCCACTTCTCAGCTCAGTTCTGCATCCTATCAATGTCCTGCTGTAACCTCTGACAGCCCTCCACACTATCCACAACACTCCCAACCTTTGTATCATCAGCAGATTTACTAACCCATCCCTCCACTTCCTCATCCAGGTCATTTATAAAAACCACAAAGAGTAAAGGTCCCAGAACAGATCCCTGAGGCGCACTGCTGGTGATCGACCTCCGTGCAGAATAGGACCCATCTAGAATCACTCTTTGCCTTCTGTCGGCAAGCTAATTCTGGATCCACAAAGCAATGTCCTCTGAGATCACATGTCTCCTGAGAGTCCTGAGAATACAGAGTAAAACAGTGTTTCTCACATGTACACACAAATGCATACACGTAGACAGGCACTATCAAGGTACCAGGCTGTCTCAGATTACTTTCACTTTACACCATTCCAGCAAGAATTAATAAGATATATTGTGATCAACCTTTCCATATTCCCCTTTCAATAGCTGGAAGGTTAGCATTCTCCCTGATCATATCACAACCTAGCATGGAGCTTCCAATGCACAGTATTGCAAGAGACTGAAGAGTTTTGGAGATCTAGCCAACTCCGTCACAAGCACAACCCACCCCACCCCACCCCCATCTTTGAGGATATCTTCAAGAAGTGGTGTCTCAGAAGTTGGCATCCAGCATTAAAGACCCTCTCCATCCAGGACATGTCTATTTTATGTTGTTACCATCAAGACAGAGGGACAGAAGCCTGAAGTCTCACACTCAATGTTTCTAAAAAGCCTTTTCCCTTCTGACATCCAATTTCTGAATGAAACATGTATGTTGTTATTTGTCAATTGAATTATTTATTTATTTTGTAAGTTAGACTCAATTTTATGACTTACACTGTGCTTTGGCCACCAATAAGACAAATTTCATGTCACATGTCAGTGATAATCAAACTGATTCCAATTCTGATTCTGAATTTACATACAGGTACAACAACGTTCAATATAGAGAACCTATTCCAAAGAGGGAATAGATCTCCATCTTCAATGCCCCATCAATCATTGCCAAGGCAGGTGCTTTATGGGTTAGCCCTTGTATACTGTTCAGGTCAAATTTGACCCATTTTGACATTTGACAGCAGTAAAAACACCCTAAATGCCATTTTTTTAATCCAAAATTTGATGACTTTTCCTAAAGTGACCCAAAATGCACAAAAATGAAAATGTTCTAAAATTTTATACTTTTGTACAGGTGCTATTGAAATGGATTTTAGATCTCTGAAACATTAATTAAGGATTAATGTACATTGAGGCTGTTCCAGGTCAAATTTGACCCGTACCTATTGAAATGGATTTTAGATCTCTGAAACATTAATTCAGAATTAGTCATCCATTTATTAATATCAGATAGGCTATTCGTATATTCTAAATAGATCTATGGTTCAAAATTTGGTATAGACACTTGTTATGAGGGGATTCTTGGATGGGTCAAAATTGCCCCGGACCATACTGTGAAGGTATAGAATATGAATTCTATTAATATGAAGGTATAGAAAATTAAATTCTACTTACAAAAACATGGTATCCTGAACAATCTTTATGTCTGTCCTGTTCTATTATATGCTATGATGCCCTGTCCAACATTTATAAGATGGTGTAAGTTCTTTATATCATAAAATTTTTAATCATAAAAATGAAAATACAGAGAGTCAGCATTTGTCCAATACTATTGACTGTTCAATGAACTTATTCCAGTAAACACCTCAACTCAGGTGCAATATTGGCCAGCTTCACAATTAAAAATAACTCCACTTTCCCCAATAATGAATAGACTAGTTTTAAGCCCCAATTAGGCTCTGTTAAATATGCTGTATCAGAGTTTAAAAAATGCCTAGTTTCTGTTTGGATTCTCTCTTCGGAAATACATTATGCTCACGTTGATATTCATGATTTTAATTGATTTATTCAAACACCTGAAACAGAAATATTATTCCCATCGAATATGCACAGCTACATTTCTCCAGAGCCATTTAGTACAATGCGCTTCATCATCTACACATTCCTGATTAATGTTCACTTCAATAATCTGCTGATATAAAAATAAATTTCTATGTTTGCAACTGGAAGACTGTGAAATATTTTGATGATAATAGTTGGAAAGGCTGTGATTGATAACATGTATTAAATATTTTAAAATTTATTTTATTGAGATTCAATGCCCAACAATCCTGATTTAATCCTAGCCTAAACACGAGGAAATCTGCAGATGCTGGAAATTCAAACAACAACACACACAAAATACTGGTAGAACACAGCAGGCCAGGCAGCATCTATAGGGAGAAGCGCTGTCGTTTCGGGCCGAGACCCTTCGTCATGACACCCTTCGTTAATCCTAGCCTAATTACAGGGCAACTTACAATGACCAATTAAACTACCAAACAGAATGTCTTTGGATTGCTGGAGTAAACCCACACAGTCATGAGGAGAACATATAAACTCCTTTCGAGCAGTGGCAGAAAATAACCCCAGGTCTCCTGCACTGTGAAGCATTGAGCTTTTCTAATTATGTGGATTTATTTATTTATCTTGGTTGGTCACTGTCATAGAGTCATTCAGCATGGAAGTAGGCCCCAAAACTCATCCATTTTGACCAAAATCCTCATCTAAGCCTGTGTACTTGACCTATATCATTCTGAAACTTTTCTACCCATTTATCTGTAAAAACATCTTTAATATACAAACACAGAAACATAGAAAATAGGTGCAGGAATAGGCCATTCAGCCCTTTGAGCCTACACCGCCATTCAGTATGATCATGGCTGATCATCCAACTCAAAACCCTGTACCTGCTTTCTCTCCATACCCCCGATCCCTTTAGACACAAGGGTCATATCTAACTTCCTCTTAAATATAGCCAATGAACCAGCCTCAACTGTTTCAATAAAATCCCCCCTCAATCTTCTAAATTCCAGTGAGTATAAGCCTAGTCGATCCAGTCTTTCTTCATATGAAAGTCCTGCCATCCCAGGAATCAATCTGGTGAACCTTCTTTGTACTCCCTCTATGGCAAGAATGTCTTTCCTCAGATTAGGGGATCAAAACTGCACACAATACTCTAGGTGTGGTCTCAACAAGGCCTTGTACAACTGCAGTAGAACCTCCTTGCTCCTGTACTCAAATCTTTTTGCTATGAATGCCAA
This sequence comes from Hypanus sabinus, assembly GCF_030144855.1. Classification (NCBI taxonomy): domain Eukaryota; kingdom Metazoa; phylum Chordata; class Chondrichthyes; order Myliobatiformes; family Dasyatidae; genus Hypanus; species Hypanus sabinus. The sequence goes on along the minus strand of NC_082710.1, from coordinate 126,048,922 downwards.
CATACCATTTGCCTTTTTCACCACCTGCTGTACCTGCATGCCCACCTTCAATGATTGGTTTACAATGACACCCAGGTCTTGTTGCACCTCCCCTTTTCTTAATCGGCCACCACTCAGATAAAAATCTGTTTTCCTGTTCTTGCAACCAAAGTGGATAACCTCACTTTTATCCACATTAAATTGCATCTGCCATGAATCTGCCCACTCACCTTACCTATCCAAGTCACCCTGCATCCTCTTAGCATCCTCCTCACAGCTAACACCGCTGCCCAGCTTTGTGTCATCTGCAAACTTGGAGATGCTGCATTTAATTCCCTCGTCTAAATCATTAATATATATTGTAAACAACTGGGGTCCCAGCACTGAGCCTTGCAGTACCCCACTAGTCACTGCCTGCCATTCTGAAAAGGTCCCGTTTACTCCCACTCTTTGCTTCCTGTCTGCCAAAAAATTCTCTATCCACATCAACACCACACTCCCAGTACCGTGTGCTTTAAGTTTGCACACTAATCTCCTGTGTGGGACCTTGTCAAAAGCCTTTTGAAAATCTAAATATACCACATCCACTGGCTCTCCCCTATCCACTCTACTAGTCACATCTTCAAAAAATTCTATAAGATTTGTCAGACATGATTTTCCTTTCACAAATCCATGCTGAATTTGTCCCATGATTTCACCTTATTCCAAATGTGCTGTTATCACATCTTTGAACCGACTCTAGCATTTTCCCCACCACCGATGTCAGACTAACCGGTCTATAATTCCCCAGTTTCTCTCTCCCTCTTTTTTTAAAAAGTGGGGTTACATTAGCCACCCTCCAATCTTCAGGAACTAATCCAGAATCTAAGGAGTTTAGAAAAATTATCACTAATGCATCCACTATTTCTTGAGCTACTTCCTTAAGCACTCTGGGATGCAGACCATCTGGCCCTGGGGATTTATCTGCCTTTAATCCCTTCAATTTACCTAACACCACTTCCCTACTAACATGTGTTTCCCTCAGTTCCTCCATCTCACTAGAGCCTCAGTCCCTTACTATTTCTGGAAGATTATTTATGTCCTCCCTAGTGAAAACAGAACCAAAATAGTTATTCAATAGGTCTGTCATGTCTTTGTTCCCTATGATCAATTCGCCTGTTTCTGACTGTGAGGGACCTACATTTGTCTTGACCAATCTTTTTCTTTTCACGTATATATAAAAGCTTTTATAGTCAGTTTTTATGTTCCCTGCTAGCTTTCTCTCATAATCTTTTTTCCCTTTCCTAATTAAGCCCTTTGTCCTCCTCTGCTGGTCTCTGAATTTCTCCCAGTCCTCAGATGAGCTGCTTTTTTTTTGCTAATTTATATGTTTCTTCTTTGGACTTGATACTATCCCTAACTTCCCTTCTCAGCCATGGGTGCACTACCTTCCCTGGTTTATTCTTTTGCCAAACTGGGATGAACAACTGTTGTAGTTCATCCATGTGATTTTTAAATGCTTTCCATCGCATATCCACCGTCAACCCTTTAAGTATCATTTGCCAGTCTAAGCTAATTCATGTCACATACCTTCAATGTTACCCTTCTTTAAGTTCAGAACCTTTGTTTCTGAATTAACTATGTTACTCTCCATCTTAATGAAGAATTCCACCATATTATGGTCACTCTTACTCAAGGGGCCTCGCACGACAAGATTGCTAACTAACCCTTCCTCATTGCTCAATACCCAATCTAGGATGGCCTGCTCTCTAGTTGGTTTCTCGACACGTTAGTTCAGAAAACCATCCCACATACATTCCCGCATACAATATACTGTTATTGTAAATAGCTCAACCTTCCTCTGGCAGCTTGTACCATATGTCTATCTCTTTTTGTGTTCTCACATTAATCTCACTGATTATAAGTTAACCAATGGTCACAAGGAGACATCATAAGCAAAGCAAGAGCTAATGACACATGAGCCTGGATCCAAGGTCCTAACCATCGTTCACACCTCCCTCATCTGTACATCTATTTGCATCACGAGCTGCTTTACTCTTTGGCATTCGAATAATTAGTCTCTCTCCAATCAAATTTTATTACATAAGGAAGGAAGGAACACAGAAATCCAACATTACTGCAACAACTTTTTCCTATAATTATGTGATGACATTTTTTCTAAGCAAAAGAGAATCTGCAGATGCCGGAAATCTTGACCGACACACTCATATTCTGGAAGAACTTAGCAATAAAGCAACATCTATGTAGAGTTATAAAAAACACAATTCTGCCAGCATTTTAAGTTTTTTATTTATTTCCAGCATCTGCAGATTCACTCGTGTTATTTATGGAGAGTTGATGTTTTGGGTCAAGAGCCTTCATTAGGACTGGAAAGGAACAGGACTGAAGCCAACAAAACAAAGTGTGGGTAGCAGGAGGAATACAAGCTGGCAGGTAATAGATGAGACGTGCTGAAGTGAAGTTGGGTGGGTGGGGAGCGGAATGAAGTAAGAAGCTGCAAAGTTATAGGTGGAAGAGGTAAAGTTCAAGTTCAGGTTTATTGTACACTTTCAACCAAACAAAACAACATTCCTCCAGACCAAGGTGCACCCACATTACATATATCATACACAGCACATAATACAAATAATTATCATAAATCAATCAATATAACATCATTGAAAATGTATGTAGTGCACAGCACAGGCAAGCAGTAAACAGTCAACAATTCAATATCTAAGTGACAAGACTTTGATAGTGGCAGGGTATTCATTAATCACACAGCCTTAGAGAAGATGCTGTTACCCAGTCTGGCAGTTCTAGTTCTGATGCTTCTGTACCTCCTTCCTGGTGGTTGTGGTATGGGTGGTGAGATCCTCAACAAAGCTTTAGACCTTTAGTCTAAATACTCCTGGTAAAATGTCACAAATAGGGGGAGGAAAGCCCTGGTGATCCTCTTGATGGTTTTTACCATCCTCTGTAGGATCTTATAGTTTAATGACTTGTAGCTTCTGTACGACACAAGTATTGACCAGACAGGACACCCTTGAAGGTGCTCCTGGAGAACGTTGTTAGAATGGAGGTGTCATGGTCCGGTCCGTAAAGTTCGCGTTCCGGTTCATGGACTCCAGACTTCGGGTCTTCCGGCTGTCCCTTGTTTTATTTGGGCTTAATCATAGGCACCTGATTCTCGCCTTGAGGCTGGGGTTTGAGTGTAGGTGCTGGTTTGTCTTGTCAGTATCCTGTCCTTACCTCTGTGGGGGTAAGTCAGGCTGTTGCCCTGAGGTTGGACCTGTCCCGTTCTGTCACTGCCTCAGTTGGGTAAGACAGGATGTCTTTGCTGTTACCCTGAGGCTGGACTGTTCCCTTCCCTTCCCCTTCTTTCTGCAATCTATGCCTGTAGCTTCACCTGCAATCTCACCTGTCTCCTCGCCTGTATTGCTGTCAAGTTCAGCCGCTGAAGTGAGACTGGAGCTATTGATTATTGAGCTTGAAACTGTCTCTTTGTGTCCCTGTGTATAGTGTCTATGTCTAAGAACCCTGGGTCCTGTTCCCAAGGAGGTGTCCTGGCTCTGTGTTCTGTATATGAGTCCCAGCCCTAGGTCCTGTCCCCCAAGAAGGTGTCCTGACTCTGTGTAAAGCCCTGGTCCTACGTCCTGTTCCCAAGGAAGGATTCCAGCTCTGTGTTCCTGTGCTGATGTCCAAGGTTCTGTGGAGGTTTCCAGTCTATGTCCAAGTCATAGCCCAAGCCCTGAGTCTTGGTCTCGTTCAGGGCCAGTGTCTGTGTCTAGCTATGCCTCTCCCTGCTTCTGCTTTGCTCTCCCTTGACCAAGACATAGTCTGAGTTTCATGTCCTTCTCCAGCCCTGGAGTCCCGCGTCCTGCCCCCATGTCCAGTCCTCGCCTGGATCCAGAGTCCAAGCCCAAGTCAAGACCCAGGTTCCAGGTCCCTGTCCAGTCTCTGGCTCGGTGTCCTTGTCCAGGTTCTAAATTTCTAGTTCCAAGTTCGTTGTCCAGGTCCCTCTTTCCTAGTCTAATCCTAGCCCAGGCCCTTTATCCTAGTCTTGTCAAGTGTTGCTTCTCCCCACTTCCCTTGCTTTCTTGACACACCTAGTCCTGCCTCTTGTACTTCAGTGTCTGTGTCTTGCGTTTGGGTCTGTTTCCAATGCCCACCTTAAGTCAGGGGGCAAGCATCCTCATACGCCTCAAGCTCCTTGGAAAGTGTAGATGCTGCTCTTCCTTCTGGATGAGGTGTTGTGGGTCCAGGTTAGCTCATCCATTATGTTTACACCATGAATATTTGTGCTCTTCACTCATTAACAGCAGAGCCATTGATATACAATAGGGTTGGTCAAACTGCACCATACTGAAGAACACAATCTCCTCCTTTGCTGTATCCATGTTAACATTCAGGCTATTGCTCTCTCACTACTTGACTAGTCTCCTAACCTCCTCTCTGTACGCTGACTTATCATTGCTGTTGATGAGATCAACCACTTTTGAATCATCAGTTAACTTGATGATACAGTTTGAGTTGGAACTGGCAGTGTAGTCATGAGTTAGTGGGCTGAGCACACAGCCTTGGGGCCACAAGTTCTCAGCATGAAGGAGCATGTGGCATAGCTACCAACTCAAACTAACTGGGGTATTTCTGTCAACAAGTCCAAGATCCATTTATAGAGAAGAGTGCTGAGTCTCAGTGAGGACAATTTACCCACCAGCCTCTGAGGGACGATTGGTTTAAATGCTGAGCTGAAGTTGACGAAACACATCCTAGCATATAAGGCATAGTTTTCTAGGTGGGATGGGATAGAGTGAAGGGCCGAGAGTAGTGGATCAGCTTGAGCATTAGGTGAACTGGAAAGGGTCCAATATAGCTGTAAGCTGGGTTTTTATGTGATTCATTACCAACCACTCAAAGCACTTCATGATTGTTGAAGTCAGTGCCACTCAGTGATAATCGTTTATGTCATTTACAGTTACTCTCTTAGGCACCAGGATAATGAGGGCTGCCTTGAAACCTACAGAAACTGTTAAATGTTTCAAAGAGTTATTAAGGATGTCCATTAGGACCTCCGTTTTCTGAGATGCACTGTCCCACAGCACCTGACCAAATATGTTATCTAGTCCTTTAGTTTTGTGTGGGTCTACTTTAGCTAGGATCCTCTTCATCTCTGCTGTGGCTTTGCTGAGTATCTGTTCCCTCTAGTGTTGTGGCAACACATGGCTTGTTCTTGTTAAAGTTATGGTTCATTGCTAAGTTGTTTCTGTTGCTCTGTATAAAATCAAGCCTCCTCTACATTTCCTGACAGAATTTAAACATGAAATTGATACTATTTGACTTCCTCTTGGGTTATCAATTAGATATTTTAAGAGAATAAGGTATGAAATGAGGCATAGATTTTGGAATTTCCTCTCTATGCAGTTCCTAATACCATACATGGGGATCATTGAGTAACATGTGGAGAAACTTCAGGATTATTAATCAGAGGATACATCTAGGACCAAATGCATTGAAATCCCTTAATAATCCAGTCAACCATTAGATCAAAACAGATACATTTCTTGTTCTTTTCCCCAAACCTCTCTCTCTCTCACACACACACACAACCGATACAGTATACATTTCAATTCAATTAGTTCATCAGACTTTGCCAACTCAAACACAACATCGGCTAAATGTAACATTTTTCTTAATAGTCCTTCTGACAATATGAAAGGAAGTTCAGTAGGTCAGATATGATCTGAAATGAATATGGCATACTGATCTTCCTGCTTTTTATTGTCAGACACAGCTCGCTGATGTCCTTCTCCCAAATTAAGATTTCCAGTCAATGGTCAAGACAATGCAAATATGCAGCTGCTTCTAATGGTTTTTCACAGCCAGCTGATTTGATGATAATCTTCATAAAGTATCCTACCTTTAAAATCATGGAACAGCATGGTTCATTGCACAGTTAATAATGAAGCCTTTAGTCCGAGTAGCTGTGATCAATGAATTTGATTCATTTGATGATGAACTGAACTTGCTTTCACTATACACCTCCTGTTCTCTTCTGATGATGATTTCAAATAAGTCTCATGAAAAATTATTGTAGAATCTGCAGTTGCTTTACAAGTTCACTGATGAATTAAAACTTTGGTAATTTGAGTTGTGATGAGAGTGCAAAGAGAGTTCAATAGAATAAGGACAAGCAAATGGAAACATTACAGATAAGGAGAAATGTGAGGTAATCTATTCCATGGAAAAATATGAGGTAATTTCTTTCATAGAGAAATACTGAGTGACTTTAATTAACATGATACTGGAAAATTTTGATATTAAAAGAGAAATGGATGTCCTTCTATATTATATCCAGGTGCAGCAGGCAATTACAAAAACAAATGATATGGTGGCTTATACCTCTAAGAGATTTGATCTGAAGAGTGAAGATATCACACCACAAATATATAGAACTTTAGTCAGACTGTGGAGTGATATCTGCAGTTTTGGTCTCCTTACCTAAGTAAAGATATATTTGCTACAGGTGGAATACAGTGAAGATACATTGGAGCAGTCAGAATCAGGTTTATTATCACCAGTATGTGATGTGAAATTTGTTAACTTAGCAGCAGCAGAGCAATGCAATACATAATATAGAAGAGAAAAAATATACAGTATATGTATATTGAATAGATTAGAAATCATGCAAAACCTAGAAATACTATATATTAAAAATACTGAAGTAGTGTTCAAGGGTTCAATTTATGAATTGGATGTTAGAGGAGAAGAAGCTGTTCCTGAATCACTGAGTTTGTGCCCAAGATGGAGCTGATTAACAACCCACTGCAGCTTCTTTCGGTCCTGTGTAGTAGCCCATCCATACCAGACACTAATGCAGCCTGTCAGAGTGCACTCCACAGTACATCTACAGAAGTTTTTGGGTGTATTTGTTGACACCCAAATCTCTTTAAACTGCTAATGAAGTAAAGCCACTGTCTTGCCTTCTTCATAACTGCATCAATATGTTGGGACCACGTTAGATCCTCAGAAATCCTGACACCCAGGAACTTGAATAAGTAATGCTGACTCTGTCATATTCTCTAGAGTTTAGAATGATAAAGGCAATTTCTGAACTTTACTCGATTCTTTTGAGTCTTATCAGTTTGTGTATCAGAGGGATAAAGCTTAGTGGTAGAACACTTGACTGCAAATCAAGAAGTTGCTGGTTCAAATCTACATGGCCTTTTCCCAGCATCTTCCACCAGTTCTTTGAGTAAGTCACCTAGAATTAATGTATTTGGGATGCCACGGTGGTGTTCTGGTTAGTGTGATGCTACTACAGCTCAGGGCAATGGTATTTGGTGTTTAACTTTAATGCCTTCTGTATGAACTTTGTATGTTCTTTCATTGAGTATGTAGGTTTCGTCTGGATTCTTTGATTTCCTTCCACAGCTCAAAGACATAGCAGTTAGTATGTTAATTTGTCATTGTAAATTGGCCTGTGATTGGCCTGGGATTAAGTATGTGGGTCGCTGGGTGGCATGGCCCATTGGGTCAGAAGGGCCTGTTCCATGCTGTATCTCTAGATAAAAAATAAAATATAATAAAATCCCATAGCCGATGACTTTTTCTGGTGTACTGTTTCTGAGACTATCTGAGGGGTGATTGATAAGTTTGTGGCCTAAGGTAAAAGGAGTCAATTTTAGACCTAGCACATTTATTTTTCAACATAGTCCACTCCTACATTTACACACTTCGTCCAGCGGTCGTGGAGCAGACGGATCTTGGACCTCCAGAAAGTGTCCACAGCAGGGGTGACTGATAAATTTGTGGCACTCAAAGAGTTGACCTGCACATGCATGTAACAAGAGCTGTATAACTCATCTCCTTCTACCTTAGGCCACAAGCTTATCAATCACCCCTTGTACCTTCAGATAAAAAATTATATTTTATCCTTATCAAGTTGCCATAAACCCAAAGTCTAAGCAGAGGGTTCAGACTAATAAATTCTCCAATAAGTTCATCCTTCCATCCTGTAACCCTTTCAATTTCTCCCATGCCTGTTTCTTGTACTCTATGCAAGAAAATCACTGTCCTTTCATGTATCAGGTAATGTCTTTCCTACCTGTTCTGACAGTGAGGGACAGTTTTAGGGAAACTTAAAACAGGCCGATATGCAGATATGCTTGAACATGTTAAAGTTAAGAAATGATGCTTGTTTGGGGGGTTACTCGCTGAGCCTGGAAGCCAGGTCACAAACATTTCATTATTGGTCAAGATAACTTCAACAGTGCGTAATTGAGTGTTGTTTCTGTGAGGTGATCATGTTTCTATTGGTCCGACTCATTCTGATGGTTTGGCAGTCCTGCTGGCCGCTAGTCTCGCTGGGTCCCAGCCAACCACAAAGAGGCTGAGCTAGAACTTTTGAAAAGTATTAGGATGGGTAAGTCTCCAGGAACCCAGGTAACTACAGGAAGCAAGTAACAGATGATTGGAGGAGGTAAATGTTATCCCTTTGTTCAAGAAAAGGAGTGAGGGATTACAGATCGATGAGTCTTACTTCAGTGGTGGGCAAATTATTGGAGAGGATTCTTAGAGACAGGATTAACAAATATTGAGAGAAGCATAGTCTGATTAGGAATAGTCCAATTGACATTATGAGGGACAGATCATGCCCCACCAGCCTGATTAAATTCTTTGAGGATATAATGAAGCACATTGATGCAGACAGAGCAGTGGGTGTGGTGAAAATTGATTTTTAAAAGACCAAGTTCCCCATGGTAAGCTTATTCAAAAAGTCAATAAGCATAAAATCCAGGGAAAATTAGCTGTGTTCATACAGAAATGGCTTGCCCAAAGAAGGCAATGTGTGGTGATCGATTGATAGCATTCTACTTGGAGTTCAGTGAACAGTGGTGATCAGAAGGGATCTGGTCTGGGACACCTGCTCCTTGTGATTTTTATAAGTGATTTGGTTGAAGAAGTGGAATAGTGGGCTAGTAAGTTTGCAGGCGACACAAAGGTTGATGGAGTTGTGGATAGTGTGCAGGGTTGTTGTAGCATTGGAATGGGACATTGATAGGATGCAAAGCCGGGCTGAGAAGTTGCAGATGGAATTGAACCTGGAAAAGTTTGAAATTACACATTTTGGAAGATTGAATTTGAAAGAAGAATGCTTAGCAAATGGTAGGATTCTTTGCAGTGTGGTGGAACAGAGGGATCCGCAGATCTCTCAAAGTCACAGCACATATTGATAGGGTGGTTAAGTGGGTGTAAGTTGTGTTGCATTGATTAGTCGGCGGATGAGTTCAAGAGCCGCAAGGCAATGTTGCAGATGGTCAGACCACACTTGGAGTATTGTGAAGTGTTCTGTTCACTTCATAATAGGGCAGATGCGGAAACTTTCGAGTAGGTGCAGAGGAGATTTACCAGGATACTGCCTGACGCAGAGGGCACATCTTATGAAGATAGCTTGAACAAGCTAGGGCTTTTTTCCTTGGAAGAGAGATGACCTGACTGAGTTGTACAAGATGATAAGAGGCACGTATACAGTGGAATACTTTTTTCCTCGGGTGGAAATGGCTAATACTGCAGATTTAATTGAAAGGTGATTGGAGGAAATTATATGGGGGGGGGGGATCAGAGTTACCTTTTACAGAGTTACAGAGTGGTGGTTGTGTGGTATGCCATGTCATGATTAGTGACAGGGGTGGATACATTAGGGGCATTTATGAAAAGCTTACATAGGCACATGGTTGATAGATTAACAGATGTTCATGTAGGAGGGGAGGGTTAGATTGATCTTAGAGTAGGTTAAAATGTTGGTACAACACCGTGGTTTGAAAGGCTTGTACTGTGCTGTAATATTCTATGTTTTGTGTTCCTACCTGGGATATAGTTATGATATGATATTACAATATCTGCATTTTTATGAAACTTGTCCCTTGCCCATATCAATAGATGTTAAATTCAATACGTGAAGAGGCAACTGTAGTGAAAGGGCAAACCTGGGTAATAGGCAGGTAACAGTCCTCTTGTCTGTCCCACTGAGTATCACCAGGCAGCTGCAGAGCAGTTTCAAAGATGAGAAAATCTCCACCTACACTGTTTATCAGACTCTGCCAGCGCACACACAGCATGGATTTATTACAAGTTAAAACTTCTCAGCTATGCCATCAAACACCCACAAGGAAACACAAATTAGTTATAATGTGACAAACTCTCACTAAACTGGTGCTCCAACACTGCTAACTCCACTGCAACACATAAAATACACTCCACAGATTCTCTCATACCATTCGACAGAAACACCACCTCAGTTACAGCAAAATCAAATGGAATGTAAAGCTGTATACATGTAATTAAATCAGGCTAACGTTTTATAGAAAATAAGATAATATCAGTTTGTGTTAGAGGTTGAACTGTACGACAACTGATTATCAGCTCTCGGTGTTTAATTAGACTCTCACCTCAGCAGGATCCTTATCTGATGCCAATCTTGCAAGATTCCTTACCTTTATAATCACTGAAACATATTATTTTATCCCATCCTCAAAGCTTAGGGTTGATGTTTAACCAAACATGATCTGTGAATCCAGACAACTTTCTTCAGTCCCAATTAGTGTGGTGATGACTCATCCCTCTCTGCCTTCCTGAAGTGCACAGCTCACGACATAATCCATTTTATGTCATATTGCCTAAAATATTCACTGAAAACGCTGAAATATGCTAGGATAATTTCAGTGATCATGACTTTTAGCTGGAATATTAACTTTAACATTGAATTGTTTGCTTTCCCTGTTATGTAAACTGAAATCTATCATTTTCTTAGCTCTTCCTTCACCTTCTCCCACAGCTGGGCTATATGGAGAGTTTGAATAGGTTAGGAATTTATTCACGAGAGAATAGAGGATTGAGGGGAGCATTTACCGATGAATACAAAATTATGATAGGGTATAGATAGGGTAAATAAATTTTCCCCTCAGGTTGGGTGAAACTAGAACTAGAGGTCATAGGTTTAGGATGAAAAGAGAAGTATTTATGAGGAACCTACGGGGAAACTGCATATGTAATGAGCTGGCAGTGAAAGTAGTAGATGTGAGTTCAATTGTAACATTCATGAGAGGTTTAGAAAGGTATGTCAATGAGAGAGTTACAGATGACTATATGTACCACGACCTCTGGCTGTTCTCCTTTCTGCTTCAGAATCTCGTGGATTTGCAGATGGATGTGACCAACTAGAAGACAAGGATGGCATTCCAAAAGGCCAGTTTCTATGCTGTAGTGCTCTATGACCTTATGGCTAATTTAACTGACCATGGATAACCAAGAGATTAAAATGTTTCACAAACACGAGAAAATCTGCAGATGCTGGAATTCCAAGCAACCCACACAAAAAGCTGAAGGAACTCAGCTGGTCTGGCAGTACCTATGGAAAAGAGTAAGAGTCACTATTTTAGGCCTGGACTGGAAGCAAATGGATTTCTCATCTGCTTTGCAGAGAATGATAGAAATATTCAGGATGTCAGGTGGCACCTGTAGAGAGAAGGAAGAGCAGATGTTTAACATGATTTTTCATCAGGTTTTCAATACCTTAAGTTTTCCTCTGTTTTTTGAGCACTAAGTTGGGTATCTGATCCAAGGAGTAAAATTCCTAAGTTCATAAACATCTCATAATTGTATACAGAAAAATCTATAACAGAAGAACTATCCACTATATTTCTTCAGAGGTTTGATCGGGGCACGACTGCACAAGCACATGGATGTCAGACAGTGAGAACAGCGAGAAGAGTGTAAAGGGAGACGGTTATTTCTTCCGTGGTTTTATTGGGGCACGACTGCACAAGCCTGTGAACGTCAGCCAGTGAGAAGCTTTTAAAAGGAGACAGCTTTATAGAGTGGGCATTGAGGAGCGGGTCAAGGAGTAGGAAGGGTTTGGCTCAGTGAGGCTTCGGCGATAACAGGTCAAGGCAAGGTAGGTTGCCCTTGCACAATACAGACAAAGTATGTGTGTGAGGCCGGTGTTCTGTGCTCAGTGTCAGAAGTGGGGAGTCTGGGAGACTCTCAGCCTCCTGGACAGCCTCATCTGCGCCAGGTGCATCGAATTGCAGCTCCTTAGGGACCGTGTTAGGGAACTGGAGATGCAACTCAATGACCTTCATCTGGTCAGGGAAAGTTAGGAAGTGTTAGAGAGGAGCTATAGGCAGGTAGTCATACTGGGCCTGGGAAGACAGATAAGTGGGTAACAGTCAGGAGAGGGAAGGGCAAAGGTTAGAGAGAATCCTGTGGCTGTACCTTTTGGCATTAAGTACTCCTGTTTGGGGGGGGGGGGGGACAGCCTTCCTGGGGAAAGCATGAAGGGCTGTTCCACACTGTACCTCAAAAATAAATATATAAATAAATGATGGAGGGAAGCAAAAAGTGGTATTTCTTGTATTTAGCAACATGCATGCATCTTTGCCAAATTTGGCATTTAAAAACTTAAGTGCTCCATGCTCAAGGCTACTACAAGGAACATCCCAGCGTATATCATATACACACACAAGAACACACGCACAATTGCAGGTACAGCTGTAACTCTATCCAATTTCTTTCACATTTAACTGATAATACTTTCCATTATAGTTGCAGCATTTCCTAGTGAGGCAGGTGATAAGAAGATAGTACAATTGAATGCCTAGCTAAGGAACTGGTACAGGAGGGAGAGATTCAAGTGTAAAAATGATTTCAGGACATGTGGGACATACATAGGATAGATTAAACCTAAACAGGGAGGGGGTGAGGATGAGACGCAATATCTTTGTAGGGAGGTTTGCTCTTGCTACCCAAGAGTGATTAAACTCACATGGCAGGGGTGTGAACCAGAGTGATAGGTCAGCAGGTGGAGGGGTTGAAAAGAAGATAGAGGCTAGATCGAGTAGGTCTGAATGTAAGGATTTGCAGGGACAGGTTAATGAATACCATGGGGCTAAAGGGCTTAAGTATACGCAAGTAAGGCAGATGAACTTAGAGCCTGAATTAGCAGATGGAACTGTGTTGTTATAGGCATTACAGAGACTAAGTTAAGAAGCTGGGAGAAGGGCTGATAGCTCAGAGAGCACAATGTAAAAGAGACGTGGGAGTTACATTACTGCTCAGAGAGGACGTCACATAGAGATGACATCCTTGAGGGCTCATCCAGTGAGGCTCTCTGGGTAAAGTTCACTGTGATAGGGTTACACTAAAGGCCTCCCAATAACCAGAGTGCAGGCGGATTTGGAAAAACATAAAAGCAGCTGTGAAGCCGAAGTAAGTTGCCTTAATTTTCCAATATTGACTGGAACTCTTTTAATTGCGGAGGTTTAGGGGGCAGACTTCGTTAGGTGCATCCATATGTTTCATTAATACTTATGTGGATAATCCAATCAGGTAAGGGGTCATGCTCAACCTTGTATTTGTAAATGAAATCGGCCAGCTGATCAGAGTTTCAGTGGGAGAGCACTTTGGGAACAACAATTGTTAATCCATCAGGATAAGACTGGATCTCAGGAGAAAGTGCTAAATTAGTGAAAGTCTAATTACAACACAGTTAAGGAGGACCTAGGAGTAGATTAGAAGGGGCTGTGGTTAAATTAGACCACATCTGACCTGTGGGAGTTATTTAAAGGCCAGGTCATTAGAATTCAAGACCAACATGTTCCTACAAGGAGGAAAGACCTTGAATGAGAAAAGATGCTGCAAATATAGTCAAAATGTAAAAGGAATTGCATTTAAGCACATGAGTAAGGGAGGGTGAGAGGTGACCTGATTGAGATGTACAAGATGATAAGAGGCATAAATCAAGTGGACAACCAGAGAGCTTTTATTTTCCTTTCCCAGGGCGATAATGGCTAATATGATGGGGCATGATTTAAATTTGTTTGGAGGAAAGTAAAGGGGGGGATGCCAGAGGTAAGTTTTTTTACACACACAGAGTGGCGGGTGTGTGGAATGCACTTTCAGGGGTGATGGTAGAGACAGCTACATTATGGATATTTAAGAGACTCTTAGAAAGGATGATGGAAAATGCAATGTTACATGGAAGGGAAGGACTAGTTTGACCTTGGAGTAAGTTAAAATGTAGGCACAACATCATGAGCTGAAGAGCCCGTATTGTGCTGTAATGCTCAATGCTAAGGGTTAGAAAGGGCTAGAAAATGGGACAGGGTCCACAAGGAATACAAAGTGTTATGATCCCAGCCCCCTCCTTTGTGAGAATCGCAAGAGCACCCGTTGAAGGGGGGGGGGGGGGGGGGGGTCAGTAGACCCAGGAAGTGAGAGAGAGAGAAACGTGCCAAATTGCACGTCCCACCCGGGATACAGAATAAGATGCCAGCGACTATTGTCTCATGGAGACCACGTGAAAAGCCCTCGGGCAAGGTGGGCTGGTTGAGAGAGAGATTGCATCATCCCAACCTGATTGACACCTGCGACCCCGTGAGGAAGTATAAAGGAGAGTCTCAGGGGGACAGCCCCTCAGACGCACCCAGAAGACACGAGAGAGTGATCCCGCAGCAGCGGGAAGCCATTCTGAAGGAAGCCACGTGCGTTAGATTCCGGGATTTTAATTTGTGGCTGGAATCACAGAAAACCGCTTTTAACTAACATCGGGGAGAGGGAACCAACGCTCCCCCGATTTCATGGAAGATTCATCAAGACTCGGCAAGTTCTTTCTCTTCTCCCCCAATCTCTCTCTCTCGGTCGCCCCACGTGAAACCCAGCGATTTTCAAAGGGCTGAGGCCTGCAGACTTTCAGAGTGACTTTTATATTTCCAATGGACAATCTATTAACCCCTAGACACCAGCAGAGCTCACTTCTTAATGATGATTATTACTATACCCGCGCTTTAGATTGAATGTTGACGATGTGCACTATCTGAATGTATGTATTAACCCTACTTTTGTGTCCCTTTATAAATAAAATGTTTGAAAATAGTGACATCAGACTTCAACGAACCTCTTTATCTTTGCTGGTAAGTTCTCCAGTTACGGGATTCATAACAAAAGTAAGCAGAAATAACTTAAATAGGGAATCAGGAGGGCTGAGTAGGCACAATCATTATATAAAACATCAGGGTAACTATGGAGAGTTTAGAGCCACTTATGGTCAAATAGAGAAATTTATGGCTGGAACCAGAGATATTTAATGAGCACTTCACAACGGTATTCAGTGAGATGAACATGGAAGATAGCAAGGTCAGGGAAGGGTATACTGATATTCTATGCAATGTTGATATCAAGAAGGTGCAGGACTTGGATCTTTTGACTTTTTAAAGTTGATCAGTACCCAGGGCTTGATGGGTGCAGAGGGGGTTTAGCAGGATATTACCTGGATTGTAGAGCATTAGCTCACAGCAGTGATTGTGCAAACCTGAATTCCAATGAGGCTGCAGAACCAGGAATACTCAGTAACACAGATACTACTGGGGGATCTCAAGGGGTCATGCAGCATCTATGGAGGGAACTGAAGTCAGTATTTTGGGTTCGGTGCATTAATCTGTTTTCTCCCACACATCGGATGATCTGAGGGGGACGAGTGATCAGACAGAAATATATAAAATTATGAGGCATTTAGAAAGGGTAAAAGGTCAATTTTTTTCTTAGGGTGCAAAGGTCGAACACTAGAGGGCATAACATAAGATGGGAGGGTAAATTTTAAAGGAGATTGCTAAGGCAAGCTATTTTTCAAGGGATGGTAGGTGCCTGAAATGCACTTCCAGGCAAAGTGGTGGAAGTAGATACAATAGTGGTACTTAAGAGGCATTTAGATGGACACATGAAAAGGCAGGGAATGGAGGAGGGGGCTGTGGTGAGGGGATATTGATAATGTGTCGGCAGATGTGCAGTGTAAATTCGCAGTATGGTTGGCTCAGACTGTGGGGTAAACAACCTGTTGCTGTGCTGAACTCTTCTATGTTCTATGTACTAAAGACTTTGAGAAGCACTCTGCTAAAGTTGCAAATTGTCGCAAAATTGATAGAATGGGTAATTTATTTTGTACTCTTCTACATCCCAAATCTTCAAATGTGAAAGAATTCATCCATAATCAATACCTGAGCTTGAAGTGAGAAAGAAATACTTAGAAAAAGCTGATGACAGCTGATTGTAAGCATTGTTACTTTATGTCAGCTGCCTTCACGTATTTTCACTTGAAGTACCGGACAGTGTCTGCAGCATGTCTTCATTAATTGTTTACATAACATTTAGCACATTTTTATACACTAACATTGTGTTAACGTATCACATGGCGAAATGCAGATGCTGGAAATCTCAGAGAGAAAGAGAAACCATAGGAAATGGCAGTTCAGGCATCATCTCTACAAAGAAAGAGAAACACGTAAGGTTCAATAGACATTCAACAGAAATGGTAGGTACGGAAGTGCAGCTGTGAGGCACACAAACAACAAATCAGGTATCCTGCAGGGTGGAGGTTAGGTGAGATTAATGATTACGTTGTTAGTGCTCTTTCATAAAATTGAAACGTTTATAGATCCCATTAACTGCATGTATTCTAACTGGCTATGGGGGGGGGGGGGTGGTGGTGTTTATTGCACAAGATTGAAAGAAGCTGCAGAAAATTGCGAACTCAGTCAGCTCCATCATGGGCACTATCCTCCAGAGCATCCAAGATATCTCCAAGGAGTGATGGACAATGTCTCAAAATTAAGGACCCCCAACACCCAGGATATGCCCCCTTCCCATTGCTATCATCAGGAAGAAAGTAAAAAAGCCTAAAGACACATATTCAGCAATTCAAGGACAGCTTCTTCCCCTCAGCCGTCAGATTTCTGAATGAACATTGACCCATGAACACTACCTCACTATCCTTTTTGCACTACTAATTAATTTAACTGTTTTATATATTTGACTGTGACTCACGGGTTTTTTATTGTTATGTATTGCATTGTATTGCTGCCACTAGAACAGCAAATATTACATGTGCCAGTGATATTAAAGCTGATTCTGGTGGACTTCCGGTTGGCAGCCAAATGGAGTAGCCACAGAGAAAGTGCACTCTGTCCTACTTCCTATTTTCACATTCCTTCTTCCCCTTGTCTCATACCAAACTGTTGGATTTTTTTGCCCTTCCTCCTGCCTGCGACTTCACTCGCTCCACAACGACCTCAAAGAGTACTAAATCTGGGAAAAAAGATGACTTGGCGGCTGGCCTGACAGTAGAGGCTATCTCTACACTACTAGACCAACTCCGTGTGGCGATAGTGGCCGAATTTAAATCTTCTTTCAGCCTGCTGGAAATGAAACTTGATCAAATTCAATGCAAGTGGAGGACCATGGCCATGGTCTCAAGCCCGCTTTGGACAACCTGAGCCAGTGAGCTGGAAAACACCTGCTCCAGTTTACGTGGAAACAACAGCAAGCTAATGGCTAAAGTTACTGACCTGGAGGAATGGAGCAGACGGCAGAACCTACGCACCCTGGGCCTGCCCGAATCTATTGAAAGCAGGCGTCCTACTGAATTTTTTTCCAGTCTGCTTTGAGAGATCTTTGGCAAGGAGACGCTCCCATCCCCACCGGAGATTGATAGAGCCCACCGTTCACTAGCAGCTAAACCAGCCCCAGGACAGAGACCACGCCCGGTTATTCTTCAACTTCACTGCTAACAGATTAAAGATCTCCTGGTTAGGGAGGCCCGGCGGAGAGGGAAGTTAGAATACCGCGGCCAGCAGATTCGGGTTGTGGAGGACTATTCTCCCGAAGATTTGAGCCTGCAAGCCGAGTACAGAGAAGTAATGATGGAGCTATACAACCGAGGATTCAGGCCTTCCCTTCTATCCCCTGCACTGCTCCGCATTACACTTCCCAGCGGTGACAAGGAGTGGCTACGCTCAGTAGATGAAGCACAGAAAAACATCGATAGCCTCCCCACTACACTGGATTCCCCATAAAATATTTTTTCCCATACCCTCTCCCAGGTAACATTTGCAGTGCTTGGATGGTGAGGTCTGGTCTGACTTGGTCATCTCAGGTACTGACTACCATGATAGGTGGAATGATACTCATTCAGTCTGTGTCATAATATGGGCATTGGGAACGGAACAAGACACAGACACTGAAGTACTAGGGAGAGGACGAGGTGTAGCAAGAAAGCAAGGGAAGTGGGGAAGAAATGACCCTGGAGAAGACTAGGAGACAGGGCACGGGCTAGGACGAGAGTAGGAAAGTGTGATCTGGATGAGGACTAGGAACTGGGAACTAAGAACTAGGAACCTAGACAAGAACTCTGAGCCAGAGACTGGACAGGGCCCCAGAACCTGGGTCTTGACTCAGGCTTGAACTCCGGATTCAGGCGAGGACCGGACATGGCAAGGCAACAGGACTGGAGGTGGGGGGCAGAATGTGGGTCTCCAGGTCTGGACAAGGACATGAAGCTCAGACTTGGTCTTGATCAAGGGAGAACAAAGCAGAAGTGGGGAGAGGCGTAGCTGGACACAAACATTAGTTCTGGATGAGACCAGGACTCAGGGCCTAGGCTACAACTTGGACTTGGACGCGGACTGGAAACCTCCGCGCAGCCTTGGACGTGGACAGAAACCTCCGCAGAGCCTTGGACATGAGTACAGGAACACAGAGCCAGGACCCCTCCTTGAGAACAGTATATAAGGATGGGACTCATACACAGACACTAACACAGGGACACAAAGAGACAGTTCCAAGTTCAACAATAGATAGATCCTTCTGTTGGCATGGCAAGGTGCCGGTCTCATCCCAGCGGCTGAACTTGACAGTGATACAGCCAAGGACACAGGCATGGGTAGCCAGCGGGGCTTCAGGCCAGGCTTCAGAGGGAAGGTAGGGAACTGCCCAGCCTCAGGGTAACAGCAAGGACAGCCTGACTTACCCAACAGAGGTAAGGACAGGATACCAACAAGACAAACTAGCAACCACACTTGAACCCAGGGCCACTTATATTACAGCATCAATATGAGAATCAGGTGCCTGTGATTAAGCCCAACTGAAACAGCTAACAGCCCGAAGACCCGGAATCTAGGGATCATGGATCGGACTGTGTACTAGAAGGCGGATTTCACAGACCGGACCATGACAGTCTGCTCTCTGTCGAGAGAGAGTATTTCCTTTTACCTCCAATTCAGTGAACTCTACAACCTTTCGCAGGAAGAGCACTGGGTAAAGTCCGCTTATTTTTTTCTAATATCAGTTTATGTCTCAGTTTTATGGTTCAATTTTTAG
This sequence comes from Hypanus sabinus, assembly GCF_030144855.1. Lineage (NCBI taxonomy): Eukaryota > Metazoa > Chordata > Chondrichthyes > Myliobatiformes > Dasyatidae > Hypanus > Hypanus sabinus. The sequence goes on along the minus strand of NC_082710.1, from coordinate 126,029,755 downwards.
AGCCATGTCTAATAAACCTTGGAGGAATCATTTTATCTCTCATGAAGCACATTGTCAGTTTAGGAGTGTTGAATGCCTACTGTATCCTTTAAATAACAATAATGGTGTTGAAGATGCTACACGTGACAGGAAGTTGTACTGTTGGATTATTGTTCTTAAGAGCTTGCTGGTTCTCTGGCAGCTGTCTTGTGGGTTGAGGAGGGTGGGGAAGAGTACTCCAATGCCAGTTTTGTTTTAAGAACCATCAGAAGTCCTTGTTATACAGCATTTACTTCTGCCTTGTTTCTCTTTGTATTACACTTTTGCTTTAGAGCTGATACCCGAAAATGTGACACCACTTATGCCTATCAACCTATATTCTTTTTAAAGGAGAACGGTTAGTCCATTAAGTTTTGTGAGTTGGAACGTTAAGGGGCTGAATCATCCTGTTAAAAGAAGGAAGGTGTTCTCACATCTCAAACAGTTTAATACAGCAATTGCATTTCTCCAAGAAACACACATTTGCAGTTCTGATAATTCCCGTCATGTCATGATGGGCGGGGCAGCACTTTCACACCACTTTTCAGGTTAAAACTGGGGGGGGGGGGTGGGGGGGTTCTCAATTCTCATAAATCAAAATGTTCCCTTTGAGGTCCACAACAAAATATCAGATACAAATGGCCATTCTGTCATTGTCTCTGGGAAATTATATAGCACAATGGTCATGTTTGCTAACATATATGAGCTCCTAACTCGTGTGATGTGGACTTCTTTGAACATTTTTTTTCAGCACTGCCTGATTTGAGTTCATACTCTCTCATACTAGGTGGAGACTTCAACTGTTAGCTAGATCCAGGGCTGGATCGATCATCTCCTATTCCGGAGTACTAAGCAAATCTGCCTCATCAATTCAGTCTTTCCTCCCCAGCTATGATATCTCTGATGTATGGCACTTTCTCCACCCAAATAAGAGAGAATAGTCTTTCTTCTCATACGTCTATCACACCTTTTCTAGAATTGACTACTTTCTAATTGATAATCAGCTGATTCCATCGGTCTGTTCCTGTGTTTATCAGAGCATAGTGATATCAGACCCTGCTCCAGTTATCCAGTCTATAATTCTTCCTGGCCTTCCTCAAAAAAAAAATAAGCTTTGGCATTTTAATTTGATCTTACTGTCAGATAATGACTTTGTAAAATTTATGGAGGACCAGATAATCTTTTTCCTTAATACCAATACATCACTTGAAACCTCACGCCTGGTTATTTGGGATGCTATGAAAGCATACCTCAGGGGTCAAATAATTTCCTACACTGCAAATATGAAAATAAAGAACCATAAAGAGTGACTTGACCTGGCCAGTCAAATTTAAGAAATAGACCAACAATATGCTCAAATTAAAAGTCTGGAGCTGTACAAAAAATGTGTGGAACTCCAAAATAAATTTGACCTTATTTCCACTCACCCAATTGAACATCAAATCTTGAAGAGCAAGAGCCAGTTCAATATTCATAGTGACAAATCTGGTAAACTTTTAGCTAACCAATTAAGGTGCTTCAAAGCCAAACAACATATCACAACAATTTGAATGGAAAACAGAAGCATCACTTTGAATCACTCTGAAATCAATGACACATTCAGGAACTTTTACTCCCGACTTTACACCTCTGAATTCCCAAATGATAACATTTTGGTCGAGAATTTTTAAAATATCTTAAATATCCCTGCGCTCTCTCCTGATCTCAAAATGAAACTGAATGAGTCAATATCATTAGAGGCAATATCCTCAGCCATCTTGTCACTGCAGACTGGTAAACCTCCAGGACCCGATGAGTGCCCTGTAGAAATCTTTAAATCATTTTTGGGTCACTGCTCTCACCTCAACTAACCTTGGTTTTATCTGATTTGTTTGAACAGGGTAAACTGCCGGCATCATTCTTCTAGCAAAGAGAGGCAAAGATCCAACAGAGTGCTGATCAACCAGGCCAATCTCTCTGTTAAGTATTGATATCAAAATCTTAGCTATAGTTCTGGCCCGTAGATTGGAGAACATCTTACCCTCTATTATTTCTGAAGACCAAACTGGTTTTGTCGAAACTCACCTCCCCTCTTTTAACATACACCTTCTTTTAAATATCTTATACTCACCTTCAGTTGGGATTCTTGAATGTGTTATCTCCTTAGACACAGGGAAAGTGTTCGACTGTCTGGAATGGAATTACCTCTTTGCTGTGGTTGAAAAATTTGATTTTGGACCAAGTTTCATTACGTGGATTAAACTGTTATATTCCTGTCCCACTGCCTCTGTTTTGACCAACTCTCAGCAATCACAACCATTCAATCCCAAATACGGAACCCGCCAAGGGTGCCCCTTTAGCCCATTACTTTTCAATCTGGCCATTGAGCTACTGATGATGGTGTTCCACAGTTGCGCGGATCTGATGGGGATTTGGAGGGAGGGAGTTGAGCACAAAGACTCCTTTTATGCTGACAATCTTTTACTTTTTGTATCAAACCCGATCACCTCTTTACCCCACCCCCCCCCATGTTCTCCCTCCTTAACAAATTTAGCCTGTTTTCAGGATATAAACTTAACTTACACAAGAGCAAATTTTTTTCTAATAAATGGAGAAGCATAAGCATCAGAGTTCCATAACCTTCCTTTTAAGGTAGTGAATAACCAATTTACTTACCTTGGCATTACAGTAACAAGGAATTATAAGCGTCTTTTTTGGAGAAAATTTCACTAATTTGTTAAATCATACAAAACAGAGCCTAGCACAGTGGTCACCCCTGTCCATATCCCTGATGGGCCAAATTAATGTTGTCAAAATGAGCATCCTTCCTAAATTCTTATACCTTTTTCAATCCATAGCAATTTTCATCCTTAAATCCTTCTTTGACTTGTTAGACTCAGTCATATCATCCTGAAGGGCAAGCGTCTCCAACTGAATAAATCTAAAAGTGTTGGGGTCATGGATCTGCCCAATTTCCACTTGCATTACTAGGCAGCTAACATACGCTATCTAATCTTTTGGTCTCATTTCCACAACCAATCTGACTGCCCAATACGTGTGGCAATGGAGCTGAACTCTATTAAGAATTTTTCTATTTCCGCACTTCTTGGATCCACACTCGCTTTTCTTACGCCTAAACGAATTGCTACTCCTGTATTCAGGCACACACACCCTAAGAGTATGGGTTCAGTTCAGAAAGTATAGTGGTTTCTATGGCTTCTCTCTTTCAAGTCCTATTCTAGATAATCACCTCTTCCAGCCTTCTATACATGATCCAACATTTCAAGAATGGTATAGAAACGGCATCAGGCACTTTAAGGATCTTTTTATAGACAACTGCTTTGCATCATTTGAACAACTGTCTGCAAAGTTTAACTTACCTAGCACTCATTTCTTCAGATATTTGTAAATTAGACATTTTATCAGCCCGTTGTTATCAAACTTCCCTGAGGCACGTGACATAAATGTTGTTGATAAATGTTTCTCTGCATGAATCCGTTGCGCAAAATATCTACTATTTGTGACAAGCTAGCAGTTCTGAGGCAAGCCCCCCTTGACAAAATTAAAACTGCCTGGAAGCAAGATTTAAATTTTTCACTGTCAGACGATGTATGGGATTCAGTTCTCAAGTTAGTTAACTCAACCTCCTTATGTGCCCGCCACTGCCTGTTACACAGGGTCGTACACAGGGCCCATATGTCTAAAACTAAATTATCTCACATTTACCCGGATGTTAATCTCTGCTGCGACAAATGCAAAAGGGGCAAGGCTTCCCTTATTCATGTGTACTGGACATGTCCTAGCTTGGAAAAGTTCTGGAAAGATGTTTTCCAAATTCTATCCCAAATACTTAATTACAATCTGGAGCATAACTCTTTGATTGCTTTTTTTTGGCACCTCCGGAGAGGGGGACACGCACCTAAGTCTGACCAAACGTCACACACCTCTTTTTTGGCCAGGCGCGCAGTCTTGCTCAGGTGGAGGGATGCTGCCCCGCCCACCCATGCTCAGTGGCTTAGGGATATCATGTCCAGTCTAAACCTTGAGAAGATCCATTATTCAACTCTCAATTCAGATAAAAAGTTCCAAAACGTATAGGGACCCTTCCTTGAATATTTTCAGAATTCCCAGCCATATTGAATGTTCATCCCTTCTTCCTCTCCTCTGCACATAACTCCCCGACTTTCAGTATTCTCTGGTAAAATTCTACAAACTCAGACGTGTAAAGATACAACAGTTTGTGTTAGCAAAATACACCTTCTCTATACCAATGCAGCTCTGTGGGGATAAAGGTTCTGTTTAACCCTTTTTGCTAATGCAATGATGGCTTGGAGATGGGAATTGGGAGGGGTAGGTCAGGGCAGGGAGGCAACCAACGCATGATTGTACTATGGATGCATCTCTTTCATAGATGTGAATACTACATTTGTTATGTACTGCACAAACCTCTTTTGTACTGTAGCAATGTGCTACACACAGCGCTGAAATAACTACATGCAGTCACTAAGTCGTTTCGAGACTAGTTTATTCGAACTTCGCGGAGCTGGTATTTTAATCCCTAGCGCCCGCCTTCTCTGGGCGGAAATGACGTCAGAGGTGCATTACCAAAGTATCTCCCCATGCGCTGGCTATTTGTGAGCCGGTTTGCCTGCGCAGAAAGTGGGTTGCCACATAACCCCCACCCGCCAGAACCGGCGATATACCCCCCAATGTTCTCAGTCTGGGTCGGACTCTGTTTGGGAGGTCTGCCTCTGCGCCGCGGTGCCTGAACCGCGACTGGCTGTGCCAAGTCCACATGGGCTGGTTTGAGTTGGTCCACCGTGAAAACCTCCTCTCTCCCCCCAATGACCAGAACATACGTGGACCCATTGTTGTTGATCACCCTGAATGGCCCCTGATACGGCCGCTGTAGCGGCGCCCAGTGTCTGCCCCTTCGTACAAACACAAACTTACAGTTTTGCAGTTCTTTGTGTACATGGGTCGGGGTCAGTCCGTGCTGTGAAGTCGGTACGGGGGCCAGGTTGCCGAGCCTTTCGCGTAGTCTGTCCAGGACTGCTGCGGGTTCTTCCTCTTGCCCCCTTGGGGCTGGTATGGACTCTCCCGGGACGGCCAGGGATGTGCCGTACACCAACTCGGCCGACGAGGTGTGCAGATCCTCTTTGGGCGCTGTACGAATTCCAAGCAGGACCCAGGGAAGCTCGTCCACCCAGTTAGGTCCTCTCAGGCGGGCCATGAGAGCCGACTTCAAGTGACGGTGGAAATGTTCCTCCAGCCCGTTTGACTGCGGGTGGTAGGCAGTTGTGTGGTGCAGCTGGTTCCCAACAGGCTGGCCACAGCTGACCACAGGCTGGAGGTGAACTGGGTGCCTCTGTCGGAGGTAATGTGGGCCGGTACCCTGAAGCGTGCTACCCAGGTTGCAATCGGTGCTCGGGCGCAGGAATCGACAGATGTGTCAGTGAGCGGGACCGCCTCTGGCCACCTTGTGAACCGGTCTACCATAGTTAGGAGGTACCGCGCTCCTTGGGACACTGGTAGGGGGCCTATGATATCTACATGAATGTGGTCGAACCTCCGGTGGGTGGGTTCGAACTGCTGCGGCGGGGCTTTAGTGTGCCGCTGCACCTTGGCTGTTTGGCATTGCGCACACGTTCTGGCCCATTCACTGACCTGCTTGCGAAGTCCGTGCCACGCGAACTTGCTGGAGACCAGCTGGACGGTTGTCCTGATAGATGGGTGCGCCAAACCGTTTATGGTGTCAAAAACCCGCCGCCTCCAGGCTGCCGGGACGATGGTGCAAGGTTGGCCGGTAGCCACATCACACAGGAGGGTCCTATTACATGGGCCTATGAGAAAGTCCTGCAGCTGCAAACACGAGACCGCAGTCCTGTAGCTGGGCATCTCATCGTCTGCCCGCTGCAGCTCCGCCAGTGCTGCATAGTCCACTCTCAGGGACAGGGCCTGGACAGCTGGTCTGGAGGGTGCATCCGCCACAATGTCGTCCTTTCCCGAGACATACTGGGTGTCCGTCGTGTACTCAGAGATGTAGGACAGATGTCGCTGCTGGCGAGCTGACCAGTGATCGGACACCTTCGTGAAGGTGAAGGTCAATGGATTGTGGTCCGTGAACGCAGCGAACGGCCTGCCTTCTAAGATGTACCTGAAATACCAGATTGTCAGGTATAGTGCCAACAGATCCCGGTCGAAAGCACTGTATTTGAGCTCGGGTGGTCGCAGGTGTTTGCTGAAAAACGCCAGGGGTTGCCAGTGACCTTCGATGAGTTGTTCCAGCACCCCACCGACTGCCGTGTTAGAGGCGTCCACTGTGAGGGCGGTAGGGACGTCCATTCTGGGGTGCACTAGCATCGCGGCGTTTGCCAAGGCTTCTTTCATTTTAATGAAAGTGGCGGCGGACTCCCCATCCCGGGTGATGTCCTTGCCCTTACCCTACATGAGCGCGAACAGGGGACACATGATTCGGGCAGCTGAAGGGAGGAAATGGTGGTAGAAATTTACCATACCCACGAATTCCTGAAGGCCTTTGATTGTGTTGGGTCGGGGGAAGTGGCGGACTGCGTCTACCTTAGCGGGCAGAGGGGTTGCCCCGTCTTTAGTAATTCTGTGGCCCAGGAAGTCGATGGTGTCGAGCCTGAACTGGCATTTGGCCGAGTTGATTGTCAGGCTGTATTCACTCAGTCGGGCATAGGGTTGACGGAGGTGGGACAGATGCTCCTGACGACTGCTGCTGACTGCTGCTGCTGCTGCTGATGTCGTCCAAATGGATGAAAGCCAAGTCCAGGTTGCATCCCACCGCGTCCATTAACCGCTGAAATGTCTGTGCGGCATTCTTTAGGCCGAACGACATACAGAGGAACTTAAAAAGGCCGAAAGGGGTTATGAGTGCCATTTTGGGGACGTCATCCGGATGCATTGGGATTTGATGGTATCCCCGGACGAGGTCTACCTTGGAGAAGATCCGTGCACCGTACAGGTTTGCTGCAAAGTCCTGAATGTGCAGCATAGGGTAGTGGTCTTGGGGGCAAGATGCTGATCTTCGCTCCGGTGTCGACCAAGAAATGGCGTCCCAACTGTTTGTCCCAGACATACAAGAGGCTGTCCTGGTGGCCTTAGTCATTAGCAGCAGCTAGCCCTGGCCCTGGCAGGGCGGGCGACAACGATGGGCTTTTGTGCCCCACCACTAGTGGTAGAAACACCACTGTTCACTGGCCTCCTCACTCCTGTCTCTGTGTTGTGTGCGCCCCCCTGCCGGGCCTGGTCTGGTCCGCTGTTGGGCGCGTGGCCTGGTAATCTGACCAAAGGACGCCACACTCTCCCTCTTGGTTTCCACAGCACGTCTGCCAGGGTCACCACCTTCCGGGGGTCGCTGAAATCTATGTCGGCCAGCAGCAGATGTATGTCCTCGGGCAGTTGTTCTAGGAACGCTTGCTCGAAAATGAGGCAGGGCTTGCGTCCATCAGCCAGGGACAGAATCTCGTTCATCAATGCTGATGGCATTCTGTCTCCCAAACCGTCCAGGTGAAGCAGGCGGGCACCCCACTCACGTCATGAGAGGCCAAAGGTCCCAATGAGCAATGCCTCGAATGCTTCATATTTGCCATCTTCCGGGGGCGACTGTATGAAATCTGCAACCTGGGTGGCCGTCTCCTGGTCAAGGGCGCTCACCACGTAATAGTAACGTATGGAATCAGAGGATATCTGCCAAATCTGGAACTGGGCTTCTGCTTGGCTAAACCACACGCATGGTCGCAGAGTCCAGAAAGTCAGCAGTTGTTGCGAAACTGCGTGAGCAGATGAAGAGTCAGTCATCTTTGGTCCAAATCCCGTTTGGACTGTTGGGGTCACCAATGTAGTGATGTGCTACACACAGCGCTGAAATAACTACACGCAGTTGGTAAGTTGTTTCGAGACTAGTTTATTCAAACTTTCTGGTGCTGGTATTTAAATCCCTAGCGCCCGCCCTCTCCGGGCGAAATGATGTCAGAGGTGCATTACCAAAGTCTCTCCCCGCGCGCTGGCTATTTGTGAGCCGGTTTGCCTGCGCAGGAAGTGGGTCGCCACAGTACTGCTCACAGACCTCTATTGGTACCCCTGCCCCCACCTTACCCCAACCCTATCTATAATTTTAGTCTGGTTCTCTTTCTCTCTCTTTTCCCCCCTCACTATAATCTCCCCCCAGCCCTACCTTTCTTTCTCTTTTATTTTCCATAATTCTCCACCTTCCCCCAGCCCACTTCCCTTCAGCCTATCACTTCCCAGCTCTCTACATCATCCCTCCCCCCACTTCTTATCCCCCCCCCGACCATCCCATGTTACTTCACACTCGATGAAGGGTTTCGGCCCAAAACGTCGTCACTACCTCCTCCCATAGATGCTGTCTGGCCTGCTGAGTTCTGCCAGCATTTTGTGTTTTTATTTTGTACTAAGCTTTCTTGATTTAAAAAAAACAATAAAAATATTGCTGAGTTAAAGAAAGCTGATTCTGATTGGAATCTGTTCTGTGCAGTTTCCAGCTCAGATAGCTGCTGTATTGCAAGTTTTTCTCTAAGCATATTAAAAAACCCAAACCTAAGTACTCTGCCCTCTGCAATATCTTATCTCAGAACTCAGAGGGGTTATTTCTGGAAGCTCTGGTCATCGCCCTGTGTGGAATTCTCCAGTACTAGCATGTAGGTTGTAAATAGGTTGGTTGTGCTACTTTCTTAATGATCATTACATGCTGATCTGGCAATGATGCCATGTCACATGACTAATTGAAAACAAAGACAATGAGAATTCATTAGCAACAAATATCTTGTGTGACTCTGCTCATTTGACTAATCATTTCAAAGCACAAGCCATGAAAGCAACACACAGAAATTTAAAAAAAAAACTGCAGATGCCGGAAATTTACAACAAAAGCAAAACTTGCTGGAAATGCCCAGCAGATCAGGCTGTATTAGTGGGAAGAGAAACAGAATCAATGATTCAGGTCGGAAACCATCAGAATGGTAAATGTCTCTGTTAGGATAAAACTTGACTGCTCATGGGGTAAAGTAAAAAACAAGGTTTTCTGGTCAGTGAGCAATGGAGCTTTTAGAGTGAGAACATAAACAGAAAAATGGATGTACGACATCCAAAATGAAGAGCAGGATAATATACACTTGTCCTGTTACAGTTACGTTGTAGTATGTCAGGAGCTGTAGCCAAGTTAATTGTAGACTGTTGCCTTTCAGTGAAAGATGCTGAATGTGGATGACAGCAAGTAGGTCTGGGCTTCAATGGCTCATACTGAGAATGCCCTCTTGTGTCATGACAGGTTGCAGTTGCAGGTTTATGAGCAACAGTGGGTCAGCATGAGACTTCAATCATTGTTATGATAGATGGATTGATAGCTGATTTATATTGCAATTGGGGATTGCACAGCATTCTGAAAATTTAATCGAAATTGATTAAACATTGGAATCCAGATTCATGGCAGCAGTAGGAAGTCAGAGTGTCTACTGACTACCCTTGCATGGGTTGATTTTAGTTGGTATTGCTTTAGAAATAGTGACTCTAGCGATCAAAGTTTGGCTGTAGAAATGTTGCTATATGGCTGGTGCCGTCTTCCATGCTGGCAAAAAAAATACTCTGAGCTCCTCACAAAGCAGCGTGTGAGGTAAATTCTCACAACCTTCTTAACACTTTACATAGGATTTCAAGTAGCCTTGACAATGGGAAAAGCATTTTGATGGGCATTCCCATCACTCTTTTTCTGTAGGCTGCTCTATTGAGTCCTCATCTGTTCTCTGGAGGACAACACTTAATGAACCTTTGTCCTCGGGTATCCGGCACATCGGCTAATTTTCCCTCAGATCATGTTAAGCTGGCAAATCACATGTGCTCTTTTCTCCTGAAACTATTCATCACTTTTAATGCAGCATCTGAGGAGTGTCAGATACAAAAACGGAACACCTCGTTATTCAATGGCTTCCAGTCAGGAGTTATATGGCAGCCAAACAGGAAAATAAAATGCACATGTCTGCTGAAGCAACAATCTGCTGGAGGAACTCAGCAGGTCAAGGAGCATCTGTGGGAGGAAAGGAATAGTTGACGTTATGAATCAAAGCCCTGCATCAAGATGCAGTACTTTGTGTCTCCATTGTCTGTTGAATCGTAGGCTTAAGTTACCTGCTGTACATATTATAAAACAGAAGGGATTCCCCATTTCAGCGTCTGTTCCAGAGCACCCGTTGTTAGAGCTTGGACAAGATGTGACCAGATTCATTGGGCTGGGGTAGCTTTGAGATTTGTAGTTTAATAATCAGTGCTAGCAATTGGACCCTTGCTGAGTCTACAAGTTAATAAACAGCATGGCTTTCATTGCCCATGTTTGAAATTATTACAATAGGCAAGCAGCATAATTAGTGATGCTTCCAAGACCAGACTAAATAGAGGTCAATTGTGTATCACCATCCTTGTAAAATGTATGGAATGACTTCAGCCACCAGTGGAAATGAACTCCTCCCTACATGCGCTACAAGTAGAGCTTTAATCAGCACCTGCCAGCTCTAATTGAGGTTAGATGCTCACAAAGAGGACCCTAGAGATATGCACAGAAGACAGCAGCAACGTGGTTAGTGCTGACTGCGCTCAGAAATCTGGTAATGAGATAAGAGCACCAAATTTTTTTGTGTGTGTCCAGCCAGATTAATCATGTATTACAGATTGTCTAATGTGAGGTAGAACATTAGAATTTGTAATCTCTCATTAATCATTGGTTCTTAGGTTTTATATTGAGTTCAATTGAATTTAGTTCTTTTCCCTCAGTGACAAGATTTCAATGAAGAAACAAATTTTCCAAAATTGTCACCTTTGATTCCAAAGGCAATCTATTTGAGAATATTCCATATTTCATTCCATATTTCCTAAAATATCATTTGTGAATTCCTAATGTATGTGAACTTTGCCAATTACATTTAATTAGAACATCTCAATATAAATTGTTCTTCATAACCTTACTAAGATAAATGTAGAAAATGAACAGCATTTTTCAATGCAATGACAGTTCTATTTATTTCTTCTTCTCTGATGTTGGGAACTTGTTTACCTTTGTAATACTTGGCTCGCAAGCACAAACAAAATAGAAAACTCCTGAAAAACTGTGCAGTCGGCTTTTGGAAACTTATCTCCTGTAAAGTTCTGGAGTTTTATTCTGTCTGCTGGAATAGGGGACAGTGATCCCCTATCCCATGGGGGGGGGGGGGGGAGGGAGGGAGAGAGAGAGAGAGAGAGACTGAATACCAAAGTGGGTTTACTGTTCACTGACTTCAATACAAACTTTGCAGAATTTTAAGGGAAAGCAAAACAATAAACACCAGGCCAACAGGGCCAGTAACTAAAACTCTGAAAATGAAACAAAAATGCCAACGCCACAGCTGAAAGCGATATCTAAATACTAAATGAATACCATTCCTTTAGAGGATCAGTCGAAATGGGTAGTCCTCTTCCCCTGTCAGGGACAAAAGTAAGCAGGAAGTGGAACATTGCTATGCTTTGCTCAAGTGTTGACAAGATTACAATGAAAAGAAGAAAGTTAAATACCACCAGATTGAAACAGTAATTAGCTAGAACATTCATACTTAGGAGTGCAATTGCTGAACCTACTGCTCCACCCATCTGTGGAAGCACATAGATCCTGCAGCAGAGTCCATGATTGTGACAAATACGAGGCACAGTTGAATGTCTTAAGCAGTTTGAGATCACTCTCTCTCCATTATAAAGGACAAAGCAACATTCCTTTACCTTCAATAATGCTATATTGAAGAGACAGATTGCTTGTTTCATCTGCTGTCTCCGGCAATGGATATTAAATGGTTTACACATCATGTTTTTTAAGTAAATTGCTTAAAATCCATACAGATGGTTACCAGGCATATGGTAATCTTGTGCACATTTGTATTTTTCCTAGTTTTAGAATCTCATGGGATTGAAAAAATTCATGGGTTGGATATTGGCACCAGATGTACAATAACAAAATTCAGATAAGACTCCAAATTGAGTAATATAGTTAAGATGGAGGAGGACTACAAAACAAAAAATAAGAACAAACCTCTTGAATGGCTGATTACATAGCACATAATGTTCAATTAAGATTGTAAAATGGGGCTGTGTTTTCCTGGAGTGAAAAGGAGATCAAATGAGATAGGTAATGAAGTGGCCAATATGTGCGGGTTCCCAAATCATTTACAAATATTACAGTCGGCCCTCCTTATCCGCGAGGGATTGGTTCCAGGACCCCCTGCGAATACCAAAGTTCACGGATGCTCAAGTCCCTTATTCAACCTGTCTCAATGCGTTGGACCTTAGAACCCAGCGGAACCCCAGACCTTATTTAATCTGTCTCAGTGCAGTGGACTTTAGGACCCAGTGGAAGAGATCTGAATCTGCAGTGTTTCTGTTCATGAAAATAATCACGATAACGATTGAAAATAAAGTGGAAATAATAGAGCAATCTGAAAGAGGTGAAACGCTGCTGGTCACTGGAAAAGTGTTAGGCGAATTCGGTCAACGATCGGAACAATTTTAAAGGATAAAGCGAGAAAGACTGTGCCCTGATGAAAGCTACAATTATTACTAAGCAACACAGTGGTTTAATTATTGGGTTTTGGGTTTTTGTTTGTCCACATCAAACTGGCATGATTGAGAGCGCACTCGATAGCGATCTGTCACTAGATTGAACTTGGGAGCTTCCCGAGCCCGGCGCTGAAACATACGTTCTTAAGTGTTTTATTTGTACAGAAGGGTAAAATGTATACTATGTACGAATGCTGATGCTAAATAATACCGGATGTATCTATTCTGACTTACTTAGTAAGAGAACTTATGATTTTTTTCGATCCCAATCCACGATAGCCTCCCGTATACTTTAAATCATCTCTAGATTACTTATGTTATGTGTGCTGAACAAACTAGATGGAAATAGGGTCCAGAGCTACCCTTACCCACAGCCCCCCCCCCCCATCTCCGGGAACTATGCCGCTAATAAGAGAGAGAGATGCAGAACAGAGGTAAAGGCATCCGCTACAGATGAGAGAGAGAGAGAGAGAGAGAGAGAGAGAGAGAGAGAGAGAGAGAGAGAGAGAGAGAGAGAGAGAGAGAGAGAGAGAGAGAGAGAGAGAGAGGACTGATTTATGTATTATGGCTTCTCCACTGATGGAAAGGTAAACAATCTTTGCTTGTTAACATTCTTTCTCATTCAGCAGGGAGTGGCCTCATTTGATGGACATGGACATATTGAGTTGATGGATGGCTGATACCCTGTCAGTGGGGATAAAAGACAGATCTGGGGAGACACCCTCAGACACACCAGTGGACACTGAAAAAGTGATGTGCACCCACAGGAAGGTGGGGGCTTCAAGGACCGAATCAGGAGATCGGTCACAAAGCTCACAGTGTGACGGCAGGGCCGGTGGGGACTTGTGTGTGTGTCCACTCGTGCCAGAGTCCACCATGGAAGAACGGTCTAGCTGAGAATGGAGGGGTCATAACTGAATTACCACAATGGTACAACGGAATAAGAAGACGATGGGAGGTTTGCCTGCTGCAGCTGTTACATCTTGCTCGCTCTTTCTCTCTCTCTCTCTCTCTCTCTCTCTCTCTCTCTCTCTCTCTCTCCAACAATTGCAACACAACAACAACTACCTCAGCACGAACACTACTGAAATTTATATTCTTCTATGACAATTCATTTACCCCTAGACATTGACAGAACATGTTTCTTATTATTGATTATTATTCCTACACTTCTATGTTTATTCTTGATAACCTGTCTTATATGTATATTTGCATTATTGATATTGTCCTGCTTGGCTAACTAATAAACACCTTTAGTTACAGTACCACCAGACTCCAACGTATCCTTCTATTTCTGCTGGTCTGTTAACCCAGTTACGGATACATCACAAATTGGGGGCTTGTCCGGGATTTGATTACCAAATTGGGGGACCGGTGAATTGGGATAGAAGTCACTCATCTAATCTGGTTGTGTGGATAATCAGAAGGGAAACCAGCAGAGATGGAGATTGACAAATTTTTAAAGGACCCAACTTCAGGGGCATTAGAAGATGCCAGAAAGGTGGAATTGTTGAGTATTGCGAGACAGTTGAATCTCTCGGCGGTGAAACCAGTGATGAGAAAGTTGGAGATACAGAGAGCAATAGCTGTGTATTATGTATCCTGGGAGGTGTTCCCGTCGGAGGTATTGGAGCTGTTCCCTGAGAGTAAACCAACCAAGAGTGAGCTTCAGCTACAGTTGGAAAAATTAAGGTTGGCTGAGGAGGATAAGAAAAGGGAGCATGAGCTCAGGATAAGGAAGTTGGAGTGGGAAGAGGCTGAAAGGCAGAGGGAAGAAGCTGAAAGGCAAAGAGAACAGGCTGGAAAGCAGAGGGAGGAAAGAGAGAGAGAGAGAGAGAGCCAGTTTGAGCTGGAAAAAGAAAGGTTAAAGGCATCGAGGGGAGAGGACCAGGAAGCGGACCCAAACAAGGGGTTCAAGATTGGTCAGGAGATTAAGTTGGTACCCCCATTCGAGGAGTTGGATGTCGATAGGTACTTCCTCCATTTTGAAAAAGTTGCTATGAATCAGGACTGGCCTAATAGGAAGAGAGGTGTTCTGTTACAGAGCATACTTAAGGAGAAGGCTCAGCAAGCTTATTCGACATTATCTATGGAGGAGGCTAAAGATTATGATGCAGTTAAAAGGACTATACTGAGGAGTTACGAGTTGGTTCCAGAGGCATACCGGCAGAAGTTCCGGAACTTGAGAAAGCCGTGGGACCACACGTATTTAGAGTTTGCCCGTGAGTTCCAAATGTATTGTGAGCGTTGGTGCACCTCAAAAGGGGTCGTTGGGGATTATGATAAACTGCTACAGCTAATGCTGATTGAGCAATTCAAAGGTTGTGTCCCTGAAAGTATGAGGAAGTACTTGGATGAGAAGGAGGCAGAAACTCTGTCCGCGACTGCTAAGTTAGCGGACAAGTATGCCTTAACCCACAAGACAAAGTTTCCCCCAAATAAGAGCTACCAGAGAGGCAATAGGGACAGTAGAGAAAGCCAACCAGCTAAGGCAGTGAATAAGCCGGTGACTACCAGAAAAGGCAAGGAGGAGGAAAAGCAGGCTGGCAAGAAGGTTCCCAGCTTTATGTGTTATAATTGCGGGAAAGCTGGCCACATAGCATCTAAGTGCTTTGTTCCGAAGAACAAGACAGGAAAAGGAAAGACGACGACTTCGACTGGTTGCATTGAGCTGGTCAGCAGACCGATGAGGAAGGCGAGTTTAGATAGAGCCAAAGAGGGGTGTGAGAGGTTTATTTTGGAGGGGATGGTGTCTGTGAAGGAGGGGGAAACCCCAGTTCCCGTGCGTATCTGGACAGATACTGGGGCTGGTCAGTCATTGATTCTAAGGAAGGTGTTAGACTTCAGTGCTGAGACTGAGACTGGGGAGGTAAATGTGTTCAAAGATATCAGAAAAGGGACTGGTGCCATACCATTGCACAAGATCTTTCTGAAATGTGACCTGCTATCTGGACCAGTCAAAATAGGGGTGCGGTCGGAACTACTGATGGACTGTGTGGACGTCCTACTCGGTAATGATCTTGCAGGTGGGGATGTGTATTCAGCAGTGAAGCTGACAAACAAGCCTGTAAGTGCTGAGGACCTGCCCATAGATTCCAAGATTTAACCCACCTGCGTAATAACTTGCAGCATGTCTAGAAAGGTGGCTGAGACAGGAAACAGTTTAAATGAGTCCAGTGTGATTTAGCGAAGATGTTTTTACCAACCTTGTTTCAGAAGGGGTTACCAGATGAGGAGAAAAAGGATAGTGGTGTTAAGGAGAATAAAGGAGAGGAGGTGGATTTACCATTAGCGAGAAGGGAATTTATAAAGGAGCAGAGACGTGACGAGGGGCTTGTGGCATTGAAAGAGACAGATCTCTCTGAAGCAGAAATTGATAAGGAACCAGTGGGCTACTACCTGAAGGAGGAAGTGTTAATGAGGAAGTGGAGGCTGACCACGGCGCCAGTAGATGAGGACTGGACGGTGGTACACCAGGTGGTGGTTCCGAAGGTTTATCAGGACGAAATTTTGAACCTGGCCCATAAAATACCCTTAGGTGGACACTTGGGAGTGAGGAAGACAGTAGATAGAGTTATGAAAGATTTTTACTGGCCAAATATGAGGAAGGATATTATCGACTATTGTAAAAGGTGCCACTCCTGTCAGGAGGTATGAAAGCCAAATCAGGTTATCCCTAAGGCACTTCTCAGACCGATACCCACCCTTGAGGAACCTTTTTCCCAAATCCTCGTGGATTTTGTGGGTCTCCTGCCTATAACTGCGAGTGGGCGACAGTACGTGATGACCATGATGTGTGCTGCCACTAGATTCCCAGAGGCTGTGCCCTGGGGAACATTAAGACTCCCGTGGTGGTAAAGGCACTCATTAAATTCTTCACCACGGTATGGTTACCTTGAGAGATACAGTCAGATCAGGGGAGTACCTTCACGTCCCATACATTTCAGCAAATGTTGACTCAGATGGGAGTTAAACAAATTTTGGTCTCTGCATACCACCTGGAATCTCAAGGAGCATTGGAAAGATTCCACAGGACTTAAAGACCATGATTAAAACATATTGTCAGGAAAATACTCGAGACCGGGATGATGCATTACCACTTCTGTTATTTGCAGTGAGGGATATGGTTCAGGAATCTCTGGGGTTCAGTCCATTTGAGCTTGTTTTTGGTCATAGGCCCAGAAGACCCTTAACCTTACTCAAAGAGAAATGGTCTAGCCCGACCGTGCAAGTCAATGTGATTGACTATGTTTTGAAGCTCCATGAAAGGCTCCACAATGTTTGTGACCTTGCAAAGAAAAACCTCAAAGACTCCCAAACTAAAATGAAACAATGGTATGATAAATGAGCCTGAGAACAAGAATTTCAGGTGGGCAACAAGGTTTTGGTTCTGTTCCCAGTAGTTACCAACCCCCTACAGGCGAGATTCAAAGGGCCATACAAAGTGATCAAGAAAATAGACTCTCTGAATTATGTGATCAAAACTCCTGATAGACGAAAGCCGAGCCAGTTGGTTCACGTTAACATGCTGAAGGGTTATCATGATACTGAACCTGCGCCAGTTGTTGCTGTCACGAAAATAAATGAAGCTGTAAGGATTGATAAGGAGGGGCCCAAACGTTTTGAAAAGATAAACATAGTGCCCACCAGTCTAGAGAATTCTGTTATTTTGGCCAACTTTGCTGATAAAGTTAGTCATTTGGAGCCTGGACAAAGAGAGCAGCTGACAAAGCTAATTAACCGGCATGCAGATTTATGTCCAGATGTTCCAAGGAGATGCAAAGAAACAGTGCATGATGTTATTGTTACCTCAGCCCAGACTATTAAGCAGCCCCCTTATCGGATGAATTTGGAAAAGAGCAAGCTAGTGGAAAAAGAAACTGAGCACATGCTAGCTGCTGGTATTATCTGAGAATCTTCCTCTGCATGGGCATCTCTATGCGTGGTTGTCCTGAAGCCTGATGGTAGTATAAGATTCTGTACAGATTACAGAAAGATAAATGCCATCACACAAACAGATGCTTACCCTATCCCCAGGGTGGATGATTGCATTGATAAAGTGGGTAAGGCTAGATACATCACTAAGATTGACTTGCTAAAGGGATACTTGTCTGTTCCTTCGACTGAGAGGGCTCGAGAAATTTCAGCATTTGTCACACCAACAGGGCTTTATGAATACAATGTTTTGCCTTTTGGAATGAAAAATGCTCCAGGGACATTTCAGAGAATGATTGACTCAGTGATTAAAGGGTTAACAAACACAGGGGCTTATATTGATGATTTAGTGGTTTGGAGTGATATGTGCGACGAGCACATTGCGGCTGTGGAGGAACTGTTTAAACGAATATCTGCAGCCAATGTTACAGTGAACTTCGCTAAGAGTGAGTTCGGCCATGCCACGATCATGTACCTGGGGTATGCAGTAGGACAGGGGCAGCTGGCTGCTGTGCAGGCCAAAGCACAGGCTATTTCTGAGGTTCCTGGCACAACAAATAAGAGAGCACTGAGAAGGTTTTTGGGAATGGTGGGGTACTACCAGAAGTTTTGTAAGAACTTTGCGGATATTGCCCTCCCGCTTACAAAGCTCCTGTAGAAGGATGAAAAGTTTGTGTGGAGCAATTCTTGCCAAGAAGCCTTTGAGAGCTTGAAAACCATACTGTGTTACCACCCTGTGTTAAAAGCACCTGACTTTTCGAAACCCTTCTCCCTGGCAACTGATGCAAGTGACGAGGCTGCAGGGGCAGTCCTATTACAGAAAGCTGGGGATGAATTTGAACACCCAGTGGCACATTTTTCTAGGAAGTTCAACGTGCACCAGAAAAATTACTCCGCTGTAGAAAAAGAATAACTGGCACTTATCCTGGCATTACAGCATTTTGAGGTCTATGTTTGTTCAGCACAGAGACCATTGATAGTTTACACTGATCATAACCCCTTGGTATTTTTGACTAGCATGAAGAATAAAAATAGGTGGTTATTAAGTTGGAGTCTGATGTCACAAGAATTTGATACTAAAATACACCATGTAAAGGGGACTGACAATGTAATTGCTGATTGCTTATCCAGATGTTAATTTGAAATCATATTTGTGTTCTGTATTATATTAGACTCTGTAATGTGCCTTACTAGTAAATTTTCACCCTGATGAAAATTCTTTGAAGGACGGGTGTGTTATGTGTGCTGAACAAACCAGATGGAAATGGGGTCCAGAGCTACCCTCCCCCCTCCCCCCAGGAACTATGCTGCTAATGATAATGAGAGACAGAGATGCAGAACAGAGGAAAAGGCATCTGCTACAGATGAGAGAGAGAGAGAGAGAGAGAGAGAGAGAGAGAGAGAGAGGACTGATTTATGTATTATGGCTTCTCCACTGATGGAAAGGTAAACAATCTTTTGCAGCAAGGACACTTCTTTGCTCATTAACATTCTTGCTGAGACAGTGGGGGGGGGGACTAGTTTGATGGACATGGACATATTGAGTTGATGGATGGCTGATACCCCGTCAGTGGGGATAAAAGACAGATCTAGGGAGACACCTTCAGACACACCAGTGGACACTGAAAGAGTGTTGTGCACCCACAGGAAGGTGGGGGCTTAGCGGACCGAACAAGAAGATCTGTCACAAAGCTCACAATGTGACGGCAGGGCCGGAGGGGGCTTGTGTGTGTGTGTCCACTCGTGCCAGAGTGACGAGTCCACCACAGAAGAATGGTCTAGCCAAGAATGGAGGGGTCATAACTGAATGACCACAATGGTACAACGGAATAAGAAGACAACGGAGGTTTGCCTGCTGCAACTGCTCACTTCTCCCCCCCCCCTCTCTCTCGCTCTTTCTCTCTCTCTCTCTCTCCAACAATTGCATCACAACTACAACTACCTCAGCACGAACTGAACTGAACTTTATATTCTTCTATGTATGACAATTCATTTACCCCTAGACATTGATATAGCTAGTTTCTTATTATTGATTATTATTCCTACACTTCTATGTTTATTATTGATAACCTGTCTTATATGTATATTTGCATTATTGATACTGTATTGCTTAGCTTATTAATAAACACCTTTAGCTACAGTCCCACCAGACTCCAACGTATCCTTCCATTTCTGCTGGTCTGTTAACCCAGTTACGGGGTACGTAACACTTATAATACCTTATACAATGTAAATGCTATGTAAAATAGTTGTTATACTGCATTGTTTAGGGAATAATGACAAGAAAAAATGTCTGTACATGCTTGAACAACAAGTGCTGGAAGAGCACTTCTGGGTTTTCTTGATTTGCGGTTGGTTGAATTTGCGGATGCGGAATTTTGCAGATAAGGAGGGCCAACTGTACTTTGCTGACTTTCATCAGACATTAATACCTTGATATGTTAGTATTTTCATTAAATAAAGCCAAACCCTGGTAGTAAATTTACAAAACAATACAAGCTGAATTCCAACCCACTCATCTGTTCCCCAGTTTGACTTTTTAACACTTCTCACCTGCCTATCACTTACCCCGGGTCCCCTCCTCCTTCTCTTTCTCCTTCGGTATACTCTCTTCTCAGCAGATTCCTTATTCATCAGCCCTTGACCTTTCCCACCCACTTAGCTTCATCTATCACCTTCCAGCTAGCCTCCTTTCCCTTCCCCTCACCTTTTAATTCTGGCCGTAATGTCAACGTAATGGCCTTAATTCATTTCCATAGGTGCTGCCTGACCTGCTGAGTTCCTCCAGCTTTTTGTCTGTGTTGCTTTGAATGGAGTTTGTTGGCTTCACTTGGGTTTGGATAGACTTGCAAATAGTTTGGATGGGATGGGACTGAACTGGATCAGGTTAAGTTGGCTAAAGTGGAATGAAACAAAATGGTTTTACTGGATTGCGGCACAATGGATCGACCGAGACTCAACTAGATTGACTGGGAAAGGATTGGATTGGATTAAGTTATTGGATGGAAGGCAAATGGTTAAAAAAGTACAACCATATAATATTGGATTGGATTACCTGGATATAAACCATATTACCATCAGATCGATTGGATTGGGGAATTTACAGCCTGAAATTTGCAGACTAACCGTCTACTCATGGCTTGAAGAACATGCATCAAAATTTAATTTCTCCAGTTCCATTTCCCAAGGCCACACAGATAGGAAATTCAGCAGTTATCTGTCAGACATATTCTGATGAAAGTAATGCTGAGATGCACAGTTGGATGGGATTTTTAACATGTTAAATGGGCCCTCAAGTGACAGCTTGTCTCAGAGGTAGCATTAGCTTGTCCAGGTGATCAAAGAATACCACACAACAATTGCGTTGGAAAGTTCTTTGATTTCTTTAGTGTGAATAGAATGACAAATTGTGACAGGCATTTAAACAGCCAGTATGCAGGGCCATTCTGGGAGACGTTGAAGTCTTAAACAAGCTCAGGAATTCAAAAATGCCTAAGGAGTAATAAAAGACAACACAAAATATTTCTTTTTTGGGTTATGTGCATGTTCTTTGATTCTTAAATGGTGCCCAACTGATTCTTACAGATTTTAGGTGTGAATAACAGCAGATGGCAAATTGGCAGGAATTTCTGGACACGTGCAGCGCATGTCTGCCAGAGTAGGCAGATTGTGACATCAACCAGAGTGCGAGGCTGATTTAACACCAGCAGTACCATCCTGGAGCACAAACATTAAGTTACAGTAGGATATACTCGCAGCAGCTTTGTAATGGGAATATCAACAATGTTCGGATAAGTTGCTGAATGACATCTCACAGCATTTGTTCTAATTCGACAAGTCTTCTGGGTCTACTAAAAAGGCTAAAGTCCACATGAAAGACGTTGAAAGATTTCATCCTGGATCACGGGTTTTTACAGTACATATATTACCTTCTCTGGGATGCATAAACAGTAATATGTTAGGATCACCTGACGAGTGAGAACAAGCTCAATCCAAGACAAAAGGAAGAGGAATAGCAAGCAGAGGGAGAAGGGCTCTCAGCTGGAGGATGTGTTGCCGTATCAATATCAAAGACCAATTTTTCAAAGACCAACTGTGTCCATGCACAAACTGAATATGCTCTAGGCACAACTCCATCTTCAATGAAGAGGGAGATTACATTGTCAATGGTAGTCAAGGTGCCTTAAGTGACTCAGGATATTCAGGGAGCAAATCCTTTATCTGACTTTCAATAAATTAACAATGTTTGAGATAGCTATACTCCATTAAGAATTTTTTCACTGAAATCTTTCATCTGATCCAAGCGCTTCTGAAGCCTCAAAATAGGATGAGCCTATGGTTGTCAAGATGACTGTAAACAGGATTTTTTTATTTCGCAGTGGCCTTCCATCCTGAAGATAGATAGTATCTGCAAAATCTGACATTTGTTCAAGAAGACATCATTATTTCTGATTTTGCTTGTCTGAAAGTATTATTTTCTTTCAATTTTTGTCACTCTCTGAGGGGGATTTATCTTCACTCAGAAGGCGATGTGATGTGGAAGGAGCTGGCAGCGGATATAATTGGTGCAATTTCACTTCCAACATTTGGATAGGTACATGGGTGAGATAGATATGGAGATCTATAGACCAGGGCAGAGAAACAGGACAGCACAGACTAAATATTCCAAAAGGTCTACTTTTTGCTGGAATGCTCCATGATTCTAATGCAGCCATGTCATTTTTTTAAACCCTGTCAACTTTATGATGCTTTACCATCAGAGTGATTCAGCATTTAGCCAGTGTGTGACCATAGGCACCTTTTTTCATCAGTGCCTGGCTGTTATTCCATTGCAATCATCATCCAGTAGTGTCCCTGCAGGCCACAAGGTCTCCAGTAGGCCACAGTGGATAATGGTTGGTTCATTTATTACATAAATGCATGGCCCACATGCACATGAGAGTGTGTGAATGATGCCTCTGCTGCTCATGCTGCAGAAATTGTAAAAGAGAATATCAATATTTAAAGTGATCAGCTGTATGCAACCCAAAATTACATCCCTTTGGGCACCATCTTCACCAGCAGCTGCAAGACAATTCTAATATTCCAGCATGCTTTGGTGGTGCCAGCATGGCAGATATTCTGATGCTATTTCAATCAATACTTCAGAGCTCTTTCAATTCACTTTTGTTAGATATTCTAGAGTAGATAATACATGTATATTGTCCACTGAATCATGTATGTTCAAAAAGGTATTGGATAGGGAGACCTGAAGAGCAAAAAGGATAAGAACAAATGTTACCAGAGCAGCCAGATACCAAACCATGGGGGTTTCAAACTAGTTGGATAGAAGATTTCAGTGTTTTACTGCAAGAATTTATGGAGCGGAAGGCAAGGAAAAGGTAGAAGGAAACAATGTCTGAACACTCTAGCTAAACTGTGCGTAAGCAGCTCTTTTTACTAATGCATCAACAATATTCACAAGCTTTCAATAACGGTGACAAGCACAAAGCTTTGATAGCAGCTGGGGGCAGGAAATCAGCTGCTGTCAGAGTAATTCTGTCAGTACAGCCAATTACTTTATGCTAAGAGAAGTGCTCTGCTACAGCGTCACACTGATGCGCTGGAAGCCAGATTCCCAGTAAAAGATCATAGCATCGGAATTAGGATCAGCAGGAATAAACAGAATGGAAGGCAGCCAGGGATCTTAAGGCTTCAATATCTTTAGGACTTTCAATTTTGAAGTATAATTCATAAATATCAACAATTCATGTAATGTTGAAGAAGGTGAAGAAGGTCGGAGGTGAAAAAGATGGCGGTGTTGATAGGAGATTCCTTCATTGGAGGAACAGAGACACAATTCTGTGGGCACGATAGAGACACCCCAGAAGATATGTTGCATCCCTTATGCCAGGATCAGGGATGTCTCAGATCGGGTCCATGGCATTTTCAAGGGCAAGGGTTTTGGTATATATTGGTACCAAAAACATAGGTCGACAAGGTGAGGAGGTTGTGAAGGGAAATTTTAGGGAGCTAGGTAGAAAGCTGAGAAACAGCATCTCCAGGGTAGTAATCTCTAGATCACTGCCCATGTCACTGCCTGTGAGAGTAAGAGCAGGTTGGTATGGCAGGTGAATGCGTGGCTGAGGAATGGGTGGAGGGGGCAGGGGTTCAGATTTATGGATCACTGGGATCTGTTCCAGGGAGTGTATGACCTGTACAAAAGGGAAGAGTTACACCGGAACCTGAGGGGGTCCATAATCCATGTGAACCTGTTGGCTAAAGTTGTTCAGGTGGCTTAAATTAAGTTGGCAGGGGGATGGGAACCAGAGTGATAGTTCAGTAAGCTATCGATGAGCTAGCTTGTTAACAAACAGAGCCATTGTGCAGTGAGACTCCTAACAAGGGGAGGCTGATGTTAGGGCAAAACTGCAGTCAACAGGGTAAGTTATAATGTAAAAGGTGGACAAAATTGAAAAGGGTGAATACAGGATTGAAGGTGTATTATTTGAATGTCATGGGGGATTTCAATTTGTTGGTAATTTTGGACTATCAGGCTAGTGCTGGATTCTAGAATGCACACAAGATGGATTTTTAGAGCAGCTGGTGGTTGAGCCCACTGGGGGAATCAGCTGTTATCGATTGGGTATTGCTCAGTGAAATGATTAGAGAGCTAACGGGAAAGAACACTTAGAATTCACCCTGAAATTTGAGAAGGAGAGGCTGAAGATAGATGTCTCAGTATTACAGTGGAGTAAAGGGAATTACAGAAACATGAGAGGGGAGTTGGCCAAGAATTGACTGGAAAGGAACAATGGCAGGGATGTTGGAAGAGTAGCAATAACTGGAATTTCTGGAAGCAATTTGAAAGGCACAGGAAACTTACATCCCAAAGAGGAAGAAGTATTCTAAAGGGAGGATGACACAATGGCAGCTAACAAGAGAAGTCAAAGCCAACATAAAAGCCAAAAAGAGGGCATATAATAGAGCAAAAAATAGTGGAAAGTTAGAGGATTGGGAAGCTTTTAAATACTAACAGAAGGCAACTAAAAGAAGGCATTAGGAAGGTAAAGATGGATGAGGTTGATGTTAGATCACAAGAAAGGGAATTTGTTGTACTCCTATAAGATGGCTTTTCAGAGCAGCTTGTGCTAGAGTCTACGTGGGGAAAGGTTATATTAGGTTGGGTGTTTTGTAGTAATCCAGATTTTATTAGGGGGCTTAATATAAAGGAACCCTTAGGAGGCACTGATCATAATATGATTGAATTTACTTCAATTTGAGAAGGGAAGCATAAGGCACATGTATCAGTATCACAGTGCAATAAAAGGAATTAATTACAGAGCATGAGATAGGAGCTTGTCCAGGGAGATTGAAGGGGAATACTGGTGGGGATGACAGCAGAAGTGTTTAAAGTCTCTGGGAATAGTTCTCAAGGCACAGGATAGTTATGTCCCACAAAAGAAGTTCTCAAATGGCAGGGTTAGGCAACAGTGGCTAGTAAGGGAAGTTAACAGCTACACAAAAGTCAAGGAAAGGGCATATAAAGTAGCAAAAGTGAGTGGGAAGTTGGATGATAAAGAATTTTTAAAAATCCAACAAAAGGCAACTAAAAACCACAAGAAGGGAAAAATATGAGGACAAACTATTCAATAATATAAAGCAGAATGTTAAATTTTTTCAGTTTATATAAGGAATAAAAGGGAGGTGAGAGTTGATATTGGACTATTGGAAATTGATACTGGTGAGGTTGTAATGGGGGCAAAGAAATGGCGGATGATGTTAATGGGTACTTTGCACCAGTCCTCATTGTGGAAGACACTAGCAGCATGCCAGAGGTTTGTGAGTGGCAGCGAGCAGGTGTGAGTGCCATTGCTATTACAAAGGAAAAAATGCTAGGGAAACTGAAAGGTCTTAAGGGGGATAAGTCACCTGGATCAGATGGACTATATCCCAGAGTTCTGAAAGAGGTTTCTGCAGAGAAAGAAGATTCACTGGTCATGATCTTTCAAGAGTCACTTGATTCTGGCATGGTTCCAGAAGACTGGAAAATTGCAAATTTCACTCCACTCTTCAAGAAGCGAGGAAAGCAAAAGAAATGAATTTATAGGCTAGTTAGCCTAACCTCAGTGGTTGGGAAAGTGTTAAAGTCCATTATTAAGGATGAGGTTTCAGGGCACTTAGAGAATAATGATAAAATAAATTAAGTCAAATCCTGCATGGTTTCTATTTCTATCAAGGGAAATCTTGCCTGTTAGAGTTCCTTGAGGAAGTAACAAGTAGGATGGACAAAGGAGGGACAGAGGCTGTCATTCACTTGGATTTTCAGAAGGCATATGATATGATGCCACACATGAGGCTGCTTAACAAGATAAAATCCCATGGCATTGCGGGAAAAATACTGGCATAGATAGAGGAATGGCTGACTGGCAGGAAGAAGTGAGTGGGAATAAAGGGGCCTTTTCTAGTTGGATGCCAGTGACTCATAGTGTCCCTTAGGGGTCAGTATTGGGACCACAACTTTTCCCAGTGTTTATCAATGATTTAGATAAAGGAATTGATGGTTTTGATGCAAAGTTTGCAGATGATACGAAGATAAGTGAAGGGTAGGTAGTGCTGAGAAAGCAGTGCAAGTACAGAAGGACTCAGACAAATTGGAAGAATGGCCAAAAAGTGGCAGATGGAATACAATGTTGGGAAATCTATGATAATCCGTTTGGTAAATGGAACAAAAGTGCAGACTATTATTTAAATGGGGAGAAAATTCAAACATCAGGGATGCAAAGGACCTAGGAATCCTTGTGCAATACTCCTAGAAAGTTTATTCTGTAGTAAAGAAGGCAAATGTCATGTTGGCATTTATTTGAAGGGGAATAGAATGCAAAAACAAGGAGATAATGCTAAGACTTAATAAAACACTGGTCAGGCCATGCTTGGAGTATTGTCAACAGTTTTGAGCCCTATACCTTAGAAAGGAAGTGTTGTTATTGGAGACAGTCCAGTGGAAGTTAACAAGGATGGTTCCAGGAAGAAAGCGCTTAATATATGAGGAGCATTTGGCAGCCTTAGGCCTGTACTCACTGGAATGTAGAAGAATGGAGGGGGGGGGGGGATATCATTGAAACCTAGCGCATGATGAAAGGATAAGGTTGATTTTGAGAGCATGTTTCCTCTGGTGGGGTATCCAGAACTAGAGGACACAGCCTCAAATTTGAGGTGTGACCATTTAGAATAGAGGTAAGGAGGAATTTTTTTAGCCAGAGAGTAATAAACCTGTGGAATGTTCTGCCACAGACAGTTGAGGGGGCCAGGACCGTGCGTATATTTAAAGTAAAAATAGGTAAGTTTTCTTATTGGTCAAGGCATCAAAGGTTCTGGAGAGAAGGCAGGTATCTGGGACTGAGCAGGATTCAGGATCAATCATGATGGAATGGTGGAGCAGGCTCGTTGAGCTGAATGGCCTAATTCTGCTCCTATGTTTCATGGTCAAAGAAAGACAGGAAATGCACTGACACTGAATAGGTATATTAATCATTTGTCTACAAACAGTAAAAATTCGACCAAAAATTCATGTTTCCCAAGTTACAGACACTACAAAGCTGATATGCACATTCAAAAAACACTCACTGTTAAAAGTATGTGCTGAGTATACCTCATCAATCGTCTTGCCTCAAACAAAGGAAGAAAGCAAGCTCCTTCCACGTGCTTGAAACTGGACACCAGGCATCTATCCAATGGGAAAACAGCTGCAGCTTCTAAAGTAACTAATCACAACAGAAGTGACTTTTGACAATCAGAATAAGACATGCCCCCACAGGACAACTCTGCTACCCAATTTGTGCTTATATGCTCTTTGAAATTTTACAGAGAATTTTAAAACTGTTATGTTGTTAGGTCAAAAGTCAACATACATCATTTCGAACACGGACCTCAGGATTTGGTCTGCACATAGATTAATGCTGGGATGGAAGTGGGATGGCAGACTGTCAGTCAGGAGAATGTTGATTAATGAAGTTCAGAGGGGACAAAGGCATTCAACCATCGGTGAGCTGCAGTGTAGAAACTTTCAGAATGCAAATGTAGAAATGACTGAATGAAAGGACTGTAAAATGGAAGAGTCATTTTCTTACACTTGGTCAAGCCAGTTCAATACATAATGGAAATACCCAGCAGATAGGCAGTATCCATTGAGAGAGAATAGAGTCAATGTTTCATTAAAAGTTGGCCTTGAAGATAAGTTTGAAAGGAAATGAATGGAATAATATGAAAAAAAAGGTTAAAACTGAAAACTCTCAAAATCTAAAATAATAATTGGAAGCATTCAACTGACCAGCCAGCACCTGTGGTAAAGGATTCGGCTAATGTTTCAGATTCTGGTTCCTTAACCAGATTTCCAGCTTCTGCAGATTTTAGATTTTCCTTTACAGAAAGATTAAAACTACCAGTCCTCGTCAATATTAAACTGATTCTCCATGAAAGGGATGAAAAAAGTCAAAAATGCATGAGTAAGTTGTACTGGAGTAAAACCTTCAACATAACTGAGGGCCTGATAGGAATGTCAATGCTTAAAATTCAGATATTCATCTATCAGAGCTGCCGATGGTTCAACACCTGGTTCATCAGGTAATATTTGCACTTCCAAATGTTGGAACCCGAGCTCCCTTGCTCCCTTCGACCCACAGAACCCCAGCTGCTGAACTCCATTCCCTTCACCAGGGTCTTGGTTCCCGCAAAATCTGACCATTCAAAGGGGTCAAGCCCAAAATGTTGACTGTTTACTCTTTTCCATAGATGCTGCCTGGCCTGCTGCGTTCCTCCAGTATTTTGTGTGTGTAGAATAAATATTTCACTTCAATCATTACAATCGAAGGGGATGCAAACACAAAATTTGCAGATGCTGGAAATTCAAGCAACACACACAAAATGCTGGTGGAACGCAGCAGGCCCGGCAGCATCTATAGGGAGAAGCATTGTCAATGTTTCCAGCCAAAATGTCAACAGTGCTTCTCTGTATAGATGCTGCCTGGCCAGTTGAAGGGAAGGAGTGATTTATAGGTATTTTTATGAGTGCTGAACAGACCTGATGGAAATGGGGTGCAGAGTTAACCATTTCCCCCCATTTTCAGAACTATGAACTATTGCTATTGCTATGCTGCTAATGAGAGAGAGAGATGAAGCACAGAGACAGGGACATCTGCTCCAGATAAGAGAGAGAGAGACACACACACACAGTTGATTCATGTATTATGGCTTCTTCCTGGATTGTTTACCTTTCGCTACAAGGACATTACTTTGCTCATTAACATTCCTAAGGAGACAGCAGGAGTGGCCTGATTTGATGGACATGGTCATTTTGAGTTGATGGATGGCTGATACCCCGTCAAAGGGGATAAAAGACAGGTGTGGGGAGACACCCTCAGACAAACCAGTGGACACTGACCGAGTGTTGTGCACCCACAGGAGGGTGGGGGCTTTCGTGGACCGAATCAGGAGATCAGTCAATAAAGCTCACAGTGTGACAGCAGGGCCGGTGGGGACTTGTGTGTGTGTCCACTCATGCCAGAGCAATGAGTCCACCATGGAAGAACGGTCTAGCTGAGAAACGAAGGGGTCATAACCAAATGACCACAACAATACGACGGAATAAGAATACAACAGAAGGTTTGCTGGCTGCAGCTGTTACATCTCGCTCTCTCTCTCTCTCTCTCTCTCTCTCTCTCTCTCTCTCTCTCTCTCTCTCTCTCCAACAATTACAATACCATAACTGCAACTACCTCAGCACACATGAACTGAACTGAATTCTCTTATGACAATTCATTTGCCCCTAGACATTGATAGAGCTTGTTTATTGTTGTTGATTATTATTCCTACACTTCTATGTTTATTATTGATAACCTGTTTTATATGTATATTTGCATTTTTGATATTGTATTGTGTAGTTTACTAATAAACATGGATTCTTCTATTTCTGCAGGTCTGTAAACCCAGTTACGGGGTACGTAACAGTATTTGAAGAAGGCTTATTCAATATAGCTTAAAAATATACACTGAAAATGCAGCTGAATTTGATATGGATAGATTGTCTGATAGAAAAAAATAATCATAAGGGTCGGACAACGAATTTCCAGACCTTTTTAGATGTACAAATTGCATCTGAGTATGGAACATTGTCAATATAACTTCTCCAATGACAAAAAGAAAGTAAGATTGGTATCTGTATATTCCACCAATATACTAAATCTCATTTTAATCTTGAAACATATAATTGATTTAAGTTTAGGACTATAAAAACTTTAGAACTGTAAAAACAGAATATAGCTAGTCAAGATGTCAGCTAATGCAATTTAATACAGAAAGTTTGAAAGGAATATATTTTAAGACGGCGTTTTACAGTTTTAGTGTAAGGTGTGGAGGAATAGAATGCTCAGGTAGATAATTTCAAGAATAAAAAAAGCTTTGAAATGTTTTGTGTGACATGACATTGCTGTACACTGCTCAGATGAATATAAATTACTATAAAAGTCAGCTGTTTATTTTGTGTATGGAATGTGATATACTCAAAATGCTGCAGGAGCTCAGCAGGTCAAGCAGCATCTATGGAAACGAACAAATAGTCGATATTTTGGGCCAAGTTAGTTCATCAGGACTGGAAAGGAAGGAGGAAGAAACCAGAATAAAAGGGTGGGGGAGGGAAACAAGTACAAACTAGAAGTTAATAGGTGAAGCCAGGTAGATGGTTGGGGCGGAGGAGGTGGGTGGGGTTTGATGAAGTGAGATACTGGATGATGGTAGATGGAAAAGGTAAAGAGCTGAAGAATTGAATTGAATTGACTTTGTCTCTGACATCCTTCACATACATGAGGAGTAAAAATCTTTATGTTACTCTTCATCTAAATGTGCAATCATAGTAATTTATAATAATTTATAATAAATAGAACAGTCAATGTAATATAGAGTACACTCAAATCAGCGTGAGTTCATCAGTCTGATGACCTGGTGGAAGAAACTGTTCCAGAGGATTTTGGACCTGGCTTTTATGCTGCGGTACCACTTCGTGGATGGTAGCAGCTGGAATAAATTGTGGCTGGGATGGCTTGGGTCCCCAAAAATACTAACGGTCCTTTTTACACACCTGTCATAAATCATGTGAAATTCATAACTACAGAGGTGCTGGGCTGTCCATGCCACTCTCTGTAGAGTCCTGTGATTAAGGGAGATACAATTTCCATACCAGGCAGTGATGCAGCCAGTCAGGATACTCTCAATTGTGCCCCTGTAGAAAGTTCTTAGGATTTAGGAGCCCATACCAAACTTCCTCAAACATCTGAGGTGGAAGAGGTGCTGTTGTGCTTTTTTCACCACATAGCTGGTGTGTACAAACCACATGAGATCCTCGGAGATGTGGATACTGAGGAACTTGAAGCTATTTACCCTCTCAATGCCTGATCCATTGATGTCACTAGGGGTTAGCTCGTCTCCATTCCCCCTGTAATTCACAACCAGCTCCTTTGTTTTTGTGAGATTGAGGCAGAGGTTGTTTGCTTGGCAGCACTGTGTCAGAAAGGCAACTTCTTCCCTGTAGGTCACCTTGTATTGTTTGAGATAAGGTCAATCAATGTAGTGTCGTCAGTAAATTTGCAGATTGGAACTGTGGGTGGCGATACAGTCATGGGTATACAGGGAGTAAAGGAGGGGGCTCAGTACGCAGCCATGAGAGGCTCCTGTATTGAGAGTTAGAGGGGTGGAGGTG
This sequence comes from Hypanus sabinus, assembly GCF_030144855.1. Classification (NCBI taxonomy): domain Eukaryota; kingdom Metazoa; phylum Chordata; class Chondrichthyes; order Myliobatiformes; family Dasyatidae; genus Hypanus; species Hypanus sabinus. The sequence continues at coordinate 125,998,482 of NC_082710.1, read as the reverse complement.
AGGGAGCCCACTTTTACCACCTGCTGGCGATCTGACAGGAAAACCAGGATCCAGCTGCACAGGGCAGAGTTGAGGCCATGGAATCTGAGCTTTTTGTCGAGCCTGGATGGAATTATGGTGTTGAATGCTGAACTGTAGTCCAAATACAGCATTCACACATAAGCGTCCTTCTTCTCCAGATGTAAGGACGGTATGTAGAGCAGTGACTATTGTGCCATCTGTCAATTGATTGCATTGGTAGATGAATTGTAGGGAGAGAGGAGAATGGACGTCGGGAAAAGTAGAAGGAGAGGGGCACTGATGGTCCCAGAAACCTCAAGACCATGGATCTCTTTGTTGCCAAATCCAGTGCCAACAACCCCAGACACCTCCAGTTCCATCTCTAGACCCAGCCTTGGCCATTTCCATCTCCAGGCCAATACCTTTCTCACTGTCGCTGGGCCCCTGGATTCCCCTACTCCCACCCAGCCCTGGGTCTCTTAAGTTCTCCCATCACTACTTCATTCCTCACAGCCTCTATCTTCCTCCCACCCTATTATCCCTGAATGCACTGTCCTCAATACTCTCCAGACCAATCCCAACATTGCCATCAAATAAGCAGACAAAGGGGCTGCTTTTGCAGTCTAGCTGACTGACCCCTACCTTGCTGAGGCCAGGCAGCGACTTTCAGATGCCTCCTCTTATTTACCTCTTGAAAAGGGCCCCACTGAGGACCTAAAGGCCATTTCTCATCATCCCTAACTTCATCATTTCTAGAAATCTCCCATCTATTACTACCAAACTCATAATTTTATTACCCTGCAATTATGTTCTGCCCAAGGTCCACAAACCTGACTGTCCATGTAGGCCCATTATTTCTGCCTGCTCTTGCTCCACTGAACTTGTGTTTGCATGCCTTGACACCATTCTTCCCCCTTGGTTCAGTCTCTTCCCACTTACATCTGCAACAGTTCACACACACTCGATCTCCTTGTTAGCTTTCAATTCCCAGGCCTGACTGCCTCAGCTTCTCCATGGATGTCAGACTTCTATTCCCCATCAATAAGGCCTTAAATCTCTCTGCTTCCTTCTCAACAATAGACCTGACCATTGTTTGTCCACCACCACCATCCTCCATCTGGCTGAAATAGTCCCCACACTTAACAAGTTCTCTTTCAGCTCCTCCCACTTTCTCCAAAACCAAGGTGTAGCCATGGGCACCTGCGTGGGTCCCAGTTGCTCTCTCTAGGTTGTAGGCTACATGGAACAATCTATGTTCTAAGCCTTCACTGGTAATGTTCCACAATTCTTTCTGCACTCCATTGATGATGCATTGGTGCTGCTTCATGAACCCATGCTGAAACTGTCCATTTCATCCACTTCAGCTGCATCTTCAACACTGCCCTAAACTTCACGTGGTCCATTTCTGACATTTCTCTCTCCTTTCTTGATCTCTGTCTCCACCCCTGGAAACATACTATGTCCTGATATCTACAAACATATGGGCCTCATATCCAGTACATCATTCTCCACAACATCCATCAGTTTCAACGGGATTTTACCATCAAACACATCTTTGCCTCCTCTCTCCCCCTCACTCTCCACTTTCCACAGGTTCACCCTCTGAGCAATTTCCTTATCCATTCTCCCTCCCCACAAGTTCCCTTACTGGCATTTATCCCTGAAAGCTGAAGAAGTTCTACACCTGTTCATTTACCTTCTCCCACACCTCCACACGGGGCCTCAAATAGTCCTTCCAGGTGAGGCAGCACTTCAGTGCAAATCTGTTGGGGTTGTCTAATGTATCTGGGGCATCAAATGCAGCCTCCTTTACATTATTTAGATTCAGCATAGACTGGGGGACCACTTTCTCAAACATCTTTGCTCCATCTACAATGAGCAGGATTTCCCAGTGGCCAACCACTTTAATTCCAATCCCCATCCCCATTCCAACATAGTGTCCCCTAGTTCCAAGATGACGCCACATTCTGTTTGGTGAGCAACACCTCATATTCCTTCTGGATAGCCTCCAATCTGATGGCATGAACATCAGTTTCTCTAACTTCCAGTAAATGTTCCCTTTCCCCATCCCCTTCTTCCACTCTCCACTCTGGTTCCCCTATTGCCTCTTCTCCTCACCTGCCTATCACCTCCCCATGGTGCCCCTTCTTTTCCCTTTCTCCACTTTCCTCTCCTATCTGGTTCTATCTTCTTCAGTTCTTTACCTTTTCCACCTATCACCACCCAACTTATCACTTCGTGAGTTCCTCCAGCATGTTGTATGTGTTACTCTAGATTTTCAGCAACTGTGGAATCTCATATTTATGGAATGTGACATAAGAGATAATTGGTCTGGGTCATCCTTTAATGCTATAATCAGATACACAAAGGACACTAGATACAGGCAATGACACGGATCAATGGAACAGTACGTACCACTAATAATGAAGCAGAAAATAACGTTAACCGTTTTTATCTGGACTACTACTGAGGCATCCATGACATCCATGGCAACAGACTGTTCCATGGCAACAGTCTTCTTACAGGTGGATTCCGTTTATTTGGCTTGCAGCTTTCAACAACCACCAGCTACTACCAACCAGTGAGCTACTCACACGTATGACATTCACTTCTCCTGGAACCCAGCTCAATACTATCCGCAGTGCTGGCATCTTCAGACATCATTCTCTGCCACATAATTACATCTGTGATAATCTGCAGCCCCCATCACCATTTGATGAAAGGTCAAAACCCCTTCCATTCCCTTTGCTGCAGCAGATGCTTCTTCCTTTGATACATCAAAGCTCAATCCTCCCTAATCACTCTGCCCCACCACTCACTGCATCCCTGAACAATCGACAGCTCATTAAACTACCCTGAGGATGTCCTTGTGTGTTTTGGTTCATTTAAAGCCTATTCTATTAAGCATGCTGGTTTGGAACTTACTGCAGAAGGTCTATAAAGAGACAAAAAGAAATTGTTTTTCTGCATACCATAGCTTTTGGATCTCTTTTAATGCTCCACAGTATTTCTGAGCAATAGCAACAGCCCAATGATTGCTTTCAAGTTGACAAATAAAAACAGTTATGCAAAATTTAAATGAAGGTTAGCATTGTCGTATTGGACAGGAAAAGGTTAAGCTTTCTCTTAGAAAGTCACCAATGAGATACTCAGTTTACAATTATCACTTTGTAAAGACATGATTGAGGAAATATTCACTTATCTGGATAATGTTTTTGTAAAAGTATATGCTGGAGAAAGGAACAAATTGCAATATAAAAAGGTTCTGAATAGTGAGCAAAACATTACAATTAGTTTTAGATTTTTCCAGGTAACTGTTCACAGAAGCCATGCTTGTCCAGGAAACTCAAGTTTTTCCTGTGTTACATTTCCATATGTGTCAAACTATTTCTAGAAAGTTAGTGCCAGGAGAAGATTTGTGAAAACATTTCTTTCTGTACAGTAATAAACACCCTTTATAGAATTGCTCCCCTTTTATAAGCCACAGAGTTATGGACCATCACCAGGAAGCAACCTGAGTAGAGTTGCTTCTGAGACCTTGCCTCTCTCCACTAAGAGCAAGTGGCCAAGATTGACTGATCCATGTATTCATATAAGGATGGTTAGTACTACTGTGGAGGTTCCAGGCAGCAAACCAAACTAAGCATGGTTAGATGAATAAATAATTCTAGTTGTATACAGTACTTACTTGTCAGGTTTAATTTAATTTCTGATAGTTCAGGGAGGTCAAATTTATTTGGACCAGTGTTAGAGCCAACTAATATAAAACAGAGGTACAATTCTGATATAACTACATAGAGACTGCTACTACCCAGCAGTTGAAATATTTTAGACTTCAATTGTATTACATGAACAAATATGTTACTAATTTAATTGTGTGACATGAAATACATTAATTTTTTAGATTGTATCCATTGATCAGAGAATATCTTGATTGCCAAATCATCTTGTCTTTGTCCATTTGTTTTAGCTTTTCTTGATACTATCTCATGGCTTATACTGATTGTTGATGTTTGCTTAATGATTTGTTTCAGAATCAGTATCAGGTTTAATATCACTGGCATATGTGGTGAAATTTACAGCAACAGTACAATGCAATACATAATAATAAAAACTAAATTACAGCAAGAAGTTTATGATGTGTGTGTGTGACCATGGATTTGCACCTGGAAAGTCTTCCAGAGTGAGGTTGAAGACAACGTCGGACTGCCTTAGGGACTCCAGCTCCGGATTTGTCCTCAGGGTTTACTTCTGAAGCCTTTCCCAGGAGTGGGTATGGCCACAAGGCAGCAGAGATTTGAAATCAGTTTTTCCCTCTCTTAGATGAACTGCCTTCCCAGGTTGATGAGCGCTCTCTCTCTCTCTCTCTCTCTCTCTCTCTCTCTCTGTATATATATATATATATAAAAATAAGCATTTATTTATTTATAAAGTTAAGTTAAAAAAGTCATGCAAAAAATTAGTGAGGTCGTGTTCATGGGTTCAATGCCCACTTAGAAATTGGATGGCAGAGGGAAAGAAGCTGCTTCTGATTTATTGGGTATTGAGTAGGTTCAGGTTCCTAGACCTTCTTCCTGATGGTAATAATGAGAATAGGACATGAACCAAGTGATGGGGTTTCAACGCTGATGGATGCCACCTATTTGAGGTAAATGTGCCTTGAAGATGTGCTGGTTGTTGGGGAGGCTAGTGCCCATGATGAAGCTGACTGAACTTACAACTTTCAGCAGTTTCTTATGGTCCATTGCATAGTCAATGTTACTGTTGCCTGTTTGTGCTTTTGAATACTCCATCCACTGTACCTCAGTCGAAGGCTAGGCACCAATGGCATCAGTAAAATATCTTACAAGTGATGTAAGTGAATATTTTACAGTTCCTTTTGATTCATTTAGTTGTATGCTTGGGGTATAAATTAATGCCTCCTCCTGACAATCACGAATTATTGTAGAGAAATTATTCATATCATTCAATGGGCTGTAAAGTGGACTAAGTAGTGGATACCCCTTTAGACAAAACTGTGCTGTTTCCTGCTTTCACTTGGAAATAATATTGTCAACAGCGGATTTTGACAACTTTGTCAACAAGGATGTTGTTGAAACCTGAGAACCCGTGTTATAAGGGAATTATGAAAAGGTTAGGACCTCATTCCCTGGTTCTCAAGGGAATGAGGGAAGACCTTACAGAAGCTTACAAAATTAATCGGGATATAAATTGGGTGAATGCACGCAGGGTCTTCTCCTTAGTTTGAGTGAGACCAGAACCAGTGATCATAGATATTGGGTGAAAGGTGAAATATTCAAAGGGAATCTGAGGGGAAACTTCTTCACTCAGAAGGTGATGAGGTGTGGAACAATCTCTCAGTAGAAATGATAGATGTGGGTTCAATTGTAATATTTAAGAGTAGTTATGATAAGAAGGTGGATGAGAGCAGTTCAAAGATCAAATTTATTATAAAACTGTACACTATATGCATCTTTTTGCAGGTACCCACAAAGCAAAATAAAACAGAATATATGATATACCACACACAACAAAGACCAACAAATATCCAATGTGCAAAAGAGGAAAAATTGTACAAACAGTTAAAAAATAAACAAATAATACACAGAACATGAGCTGCAGAGTCTCTGAAATTGAATCCCCCGCTGAGCAATCAATTCATCATTGAATAGAGAGAAGCCAGTCTAGAAGCCCACTAGCTGCAGGGCAACAATTGCTCACAAACCTGGTGCGTGGGACCCAAGATTCCTGCACCTCCCGCCTGATGGTAGTAGCGAGAGGTGAGCGAGACGCTCAAATGCAGGTAGGTATCGCTGAACGACGGTTTCTTTTGGGTTCTCAGGCCTCTGCTTTAATCTGGCTCATCACTTTAACCAACATGGAGAAATGGAGCTAACAATGGGTTCACTTAGCTCTCTCTGGTTTCAATGCAGCATCCACCCCCAAGAATAGCCTTACCTGTGTAGTGCCCTGGTTCATAACTTTACTGTTGTGCTGTAGGTATTTCATTTAGCAACACTCTAACAACTGCTTGTTCTGCTTTCAACCTGTTAGGGTTATTGTTGAAGATAAGGGATTATATGGAATGTGTGCCATCCATTTAGCGGGGGGATTGTCTTGGTGAGCGACAACAAGGTTGGTCTTGGGCTTTTGTTTGAGAAGAAATGAAGAGAGAAGATGCTGGGGAGAACCGGTCATAGCATACAATCTGGTGGAAGACCTGTTTGATCAAGATGGATTGCAAGCAACGTTCAGAAGGTGGTGTGTGCTTTCACGATGACCAAGGGCCCGGCACATGGGTGGCAGAGAAGGTAGGGATGAGCTCCAACTTATGCACATTTGACAGTTTAATTAGAATGGACCTTTTTCTTTTTGCTGTTCTTTATTAACTCCTTAATTACAATTGATAAATATAATTCCTTTAATTGTATGCCGTGTACTGTCTGATATTTCGTGGCTTTAATGGTAGCAAGAAAGCGAATTACACAGCATTCACACAAACAGGGGATTTGTGGGTGGGGTGGGGGGGGGGTCACTCGTTCCTCAATCTCACATGTCTGGTGGGGCTGGAGATTGTCTGGCATAGTCTTACAAAGCCAAGGAAGCCAGAGTGTTTCATCTGCATTCTCAAGAGTCATTCCCATTCAGATATGTTCTCACATGGCCTCCTCTACTGCCATGATTAGGTCAAACTCAGGTTGGAGGAGCAACACCTCATATACTGTCTGGGTAGTTTCAGCCCCTTGGCTGAACATCGAATTCTCCAACTTCTGGTAATTCCCTCCCTCTCCCTTCCCCCATCCCACCTTCACTCTGTCTCCTCTTCTAGCTGCCTATCACCTCTCTCATGACTCTGCCTTCTTCTATTACCCATAGTGCTTTCTGCTTTCATTCCTTCTTCACCTCTCCTGCCTATCCCCTCCCTGCTTCCCCTCCCCCGCCCCTTGATCTTTCCTCTGATTGGTTTTTCACCTGGCACCTACCAGCCTTCTCCTTCCCACTCTCCCCCCCCCACCATCTTTATAGGGCCCTGCCCCTTCTTTCTTCAGTCCTGACGAAGGGTCTCACCCCAAAACTTTGACTGTTTGTTTCCACAGATGCTGCCCGACCTGCTGAGTTCCTCCAGCGTGTTGTACATGTTGATTCTCAAGAGTCAAGTTCATCAAATCCTTCAGCAGACTGTTTGGTGGTTTATAGTCTGTTTGCAGGTCGATGGGATTGGGCATGGGCCAAACGTGCTGTAGGGGACTGTTTCTGTGCTACAGTGCTCTATGACTGTATGAGCCTTTTGCTGCTACCTCCTTGGCCCACTATCTAATCCCAAAGTGGACATTTTTCTCCATGGCATGGATGGGTTTGGTGATTCCTATCACCAAACCCAGTCTGAACTAGATTTGAAACTTGCTTTCATTAAATTGAAACAGGGCAGGAGAATTGACTCCTGGATTACAAATTGATTATGTGGATCTGTAAATTATGTGTAGAAATTATTCCTTTTTCTCCATTGCTTGTAACATGACTTCCTAATTATCACTTATGACACACCCCCAAGTAAATCTATTGCTTTTCTAACTGACCACAACATTTAGTAACTCCTGCCATGATGACAAACCCTCCTTCTACTTTTTCAATGATTAATATTTTTAGTATTAATCTCTCTTTAATATCTCTCCAACATTATGTTTTCTTTGCCTTGCCTTTCAATGCCGCACCTCACCAATCCTCACCAATCATCTATGGCAGATGCATTCCCACTTGCTGCTCAACTGAGGCTTATAATGAAACATTCATTATTTCACAGTGCTGGTCCAGGCTTATCCTTTGGTGAGGGGCTGATTCTTATTGGAAGAAAATATAATCATATCCCAAGAAAAGTATCCTATTATACCTATATTAATGGCAGCAAGCAAACCATGACACCAAACTAGTTTCATGTGACAAATCTTCACTTGATGCCTGTTACGCTGTTGGTGTTTAGGGTAGCAATGAAGTTCCTCCATCTCTGTCTGACCTTAGCTGTCTTCTCTATTGTTCCCCAGATGAGGTTCAGAGACCTCATTTCTGTCTTGATAGTGCCAAGTTTTCTTTGGTCTCCTGCATTTACTCTAATAAAGTGCTGTCTTGTTGATGGAATTGTCCTCACTTCTCATCATGTGCCAAATCTATTTCCTCATGATGATTGTGGTCATGCCTTCATGATGACACTGAAGGAATAGGAGGTGGTTAGAGATCTTTCATATCCCAAAAAAAAAATGGAGGATCTTTCGGAGGCTCATGGAATTATGAATCCTGAAACTGACTAAACTATAATGTGCAGTGTGGTATGAGAGAACAAAGACTATCAGCTATGAGAACAGACTGAATTTGTATGCAGGATTGATGAGGATTGTTAAAGACAAGCTGGTCTAATTGTAGCTTTTCTTTGTGAACACTTGTGGTGTTTGAATATCCACAGGGTGATAATATCCACAATTCTGCAAAAAAGAAATCAGCTGTTCTGTTAAAACAATGTGAACGAGTATTTTATCTAATTAACTGGATAGAAGCTACAAGTGGAAACCATCTTCCCAATAAACCGCTGTTGAAATGAATCCCTATTACAACTATGTTTTGAAATTATTAATTATTTGGTATGCAATTCAAAAGTGTGGCTTAAAAACATTTTAAAATTATATCCAACTAAAGAGGAGAGGAAGATAGAAAAGAAACCAGGAGAGAAGGGGAATGTGAGATCAAAGAGGAGCTGTCAATATCAGCTGCTTACTACCATTAGAGTTTTACCTTAAATTATGATCCTCAGCCATGAGCATAAAGCAGTCAGGAAGGTAAATCTAGTCCATCACTCGAACACGTACCTCACTGCATCACAAGAGGATTGAATACAAGGATGTTTGTGAGATTATGTGGGACTTAGCTTGTAACATAAAGGTGAAGAGAAAGACATCAGGCATGCTATTAAGATCAATATCATTTCCCAAATTCAAATGAAGGTATGTTGCTATTTAGAAAAAATCCTTTGTGTGGACTTCTCCTAATCCAGTGGTTCTAATACAGGTACTCACTTTACTAATTTGCCTTGTTACTTGAATGAATAGTATGGGTGAATTGGATTTTAATTACCCCAACTAAAAGAAGTGGATGGAGGGTAAAATGAAGCAAGTCACTTACCATTTCTGTACAAGAAAGCAAGGCAATTGCAGAATAAACAAAGGGTTCTGTTGATGCCTTTGTGTGCTAATCTGTAATTTAAGTCAGCAACCTGAGTCTGGGGAACAGGAACTCAGTTGCCCACAAAGCTAACGTTGCCTGGAGGCGAATCGTGAGTCAGAAGAGGTTCAAGAGTTATGTATGAAAAATATGATAGGAATTTTTCTTATCTCCTTCATAGAGATACCATAGCAACCATCTAACTTGCTGCCGGCACTATCCATCGATTTTACCATCTCTTAGGACCGGCAAACTTTAAAGGGTTAGGATGAATCGAATCAGTGGATACACCAGCGGTTCTGACAGCTTCTGTGGGACCACTTTGTGACATACATCCCATGACTTCAATGGAAATATAAATCAGAAAGATGTAATTCAGAGAGCTGATTTATTTTTAATTATTTAGCAATGTTGCACAAAATAAAGAGCTTTCAAATAAAGCAAAGTTTGCTAAAATTATTTTTGAATTCAACTTGCATAAATCTCAAACTCTGATTTGGAGAAAATATTTCAGATTGTATAATAAATATTGTTTCGCACATGTATTTGGCTCTATGCAGTCAATACCAATTAAGTAACATTGGCTGGCCATGAAATAATACATTTGCTACTTTGAATCAGTGTCATGGTTCCTATTTGTGTATTTTGCATGAAAACAATTAAATGGAACTTTCTCAGGAATGCTTCCAACAATCTCAGCTGAACCTCTAAAAGAATTGAACATCTTCTTTCTACAATTCGTGCTAATCTTCTGCTCAAGTGACAGTAGATTCTGAGGAAAGGGCCTTTAAAATTTTTATTCCAGTATTCAAGTTTAGTCTAACCAGAGTGATGTAGAATTTAAGTGAAGCTTTCTTGATTTATATTGTGCTTAGTGTAATATGGAAAATAGTTGACGTTTTGGGCTGAGACTCTTTATCAGGACTGGAAAGGAAGGGAAAGTCAGATTCCCATCCCCTTCCTTTAGAACATAGAACATAGAATAGTACAGTACATTACAGGCCCTTCAGCCCACAATGTTCTGCCGACCCTCAAACCCTGCCTCCTATTTAACTCCCCACCTTAAATTCCTCCATATACCTGTCTAGTAGTCTCTTAAATTTCAGTCCTGAAGAAGAGTCTTGGCTCGAAATATTGACTGTTTACTCTTTTCTTTAGATGCTGCCTGACCTGCTACATTTCTTCAGCATTTTGTGTGTGTTACTTTGGATTTCCAGCATCTGCAGATTTTCTCATGTTTAGTGTAAAATTTTACATATCTATGTTGCAATGATTGTGTATACCAAATGGTAATGTCAGCTGTTAATGCCAGCAATGTTTTATCTTAAATTAAGATTTCTCAGCCATGAGGACACTGCAGTCAAGCAGGTAAATCTCATCCATCATTAAAACTCGACCATCACTACAGTTCATGCCTCACTGGGACTGCTAGGATGGCTGTGAGAGTATATGTGACAACTTGTTCTACTTCAGCTTTTTCTGCTTAGCATCACATTGATGGTAACAATGACATTGTTTCTTTCATGAAACAATATCTATGTCTTTAGAGGGACTGCTTACTTACTGTGGTTGACATTAGTTCGCAGACACTTCTGGAAGTCTGATCACCTGGCTGGACTTCTACTCCCTGAATATAGGCAGAGACCGAAAACTGCAGCACTAGTAAGGAGGACAAAGAAGGTGTAGACATGGGAAGCACAGGAAAGCTGACAGAACTGCTTTTAGTCAATGGACTGGATTGTTCTCAGGGACTCATCTTTGAATCTAGATGAGTATGCCACAGTTGATACTGATTTCTTTAAAATCTGCATGGATGAGAGTGTGCCTATGAAAACTTGCTGTAAATTCCCAAACCCAAAGCCACGGATGAACCAGGAGGATTGTTGTTAGCTGAGGGGTTACCCACATCTGAAAGAAAAAAAAAACAGGTATGAGTGGTGGAGCAAACACAAGGAAATCTGCAGATGCTGGAAATTCAAGCAACAAACACAAAATGGTGGTGGAACACAGCAGGCCAGGCAGCATCTATAAGGAGAAGCACTGTCGACGTTTCGGGCCAAGACCCTTCGTCAGAACTAAATGAAAGGAAAGATAGTAAGAGATTTGAAAGTAGGAGGGGGAGGAGAAAATACAAAATGATAGGAGAAGACCGGAGGGGGTGCGGTGAAGCTGAGAGCCAGAAAGGTGATTGGCAAAAGGGATACAGAGCTGGAGAAGAGAAAGGATCATGGGACAGGAGACCTAGCAAGAAAGAAAGGGGAAGGGGAGCACCAGAGGGAGATGGCGAATAGGAAGAGTGATGGGCAGAAAGAGAGAGAAAAAAGAGGGGGAAAAAAACAAACTATATCAGGGATGGGGTAAGAAGGGGAGGAGGGGCATTAACGGAAGTTAGAGAAGTCAATGTTCATGCCATCGGGTTGGAGGTTACCCAGACAGTATATAAGGTGTTCCTCCTCCAACGTGAGTGAGGCTTCATCTTGACAGTAGAGGAGGCCATGGATAGACATATCAGAATGGGAATGGGATGTGGAATTAAAATGTGTGGCCACTGGGAGATCCTGCTTTCTCTGGCGGACAGAGCGTATGTATTCAGTGAAACGGTCTCTCAGTCTGCATCAGGTCTCACCAATATATAAAAGGCCACACCAGGAGCACCGGACGCAGTATACCACACCAGCCGACTCACCTGGAAGGACTGTCTGGGGCCCTGAATGGTGGTGAGGGAGGAAGTGTAAGAGCAGGTGTAGCAATTGTCCTACTTACAAGGATAAGTGCCGGGAGGTCGGTGGGAAGGGATGGGGGGGGGGGGACAAGTGGACAAGGGAGTCGCGTAGGGAGTGATTGATCCCTGCGGAAAGCAGAAAGGAGGGAGGGAAAGATGTGCTTGGTAGTGGGATCCCATTGGAGGTGGTGGAAGTTACGGAGAATTATACGTTGGACCTGGAGGCTGGTGGGGTGGTAGGTGAGGACAAAGGGTACCCTATCCCGAGTGGGGTGGCGGGCGGATGGGGTGAAGGCAGATGTGTGGGAAATAGGAGAGATGCATTTGAGAGCAGAGTTGATGGTGGAAGAAGGGAACCCCCTTTGTTAAAAAAAGGAAGACATCTCCTTCATCCTGGAATGAAAAGCCTCATCCTGAGAACAGATGCATCGGAGTTGGAGGAATTGTGAGAAGGAGATAGCATTTTTGCAAGAGACAGGGTGGGAAGAGGAATAGTCCAGGTAGCTGTGAGAGTCTATAGGCTTTTAGTAGATATCAGTAGATAAGCCGTCTCCAGAGATGGAGACAGAAAGATCAAGAAAGGGGAGAGAGGTGTCAGAAATGGACCAGGTAAATTTGAGGGCAGAGTGAAAGTTGGAGGCAAAGTTAATGAAGTCAACGAGCTCAGCATGCGCGCAGGAGGCAGCGCCAATGCAGTCGTCGATGTAGCGAAGGTCAAGAGGGGGACGGATACCCGTATAGGCTTGGAACATGGACTGTTCCACAAAGCCAACAAAAAGACAGGCATAGCTGGGACCCATGTGGGTGCCCATGGCTACACCTTTGGTTTGGAGGAAGTGGGAGGAGCCAAAGGAGAAAATATTGAGAATAAGGACTAATTCTGCTAGACAGAGGAGAGTGGTGGTAGAGGGGAATTGGTTAGGTCTGGAATCCAAAAAAAAGTGGGGAGCTTTGAGACCTTCCTGGTGGGGGATGGAGGTATATAGGGTCTGGACGTCCATGGTGAAAATAAGGCGGTGGGGGCCAGGGAACTTAAAATCATTGAAAAAATTCAAAGCGTGAGAAGTGTAACGAACATAGGTGGGAAGGGATTGAACAAGGGGGGATAAAACAGTGTCAAGGTATGCAGAAATGAGTTCAGTGGGGCAGGAGCAAGCTGAGACAATAGGTCTACCTGGACAGGCAGGTTTGTGGATCTTGGGTAAGAGGTAGAAATGGGAAGTGTGGGGTGTGGAGTTTGGTGGCCGTAGATGAGAGATCCCCGGAGTTGATAAGGTTGGTGATGATATAGGAGACAGTGGCCCTGTGCTTCTTAGTGGGATCATGATCAAGGGGTAAATAAGAGGAGGTATCAGAGGGTTGTCGCTGTGCCTCAGCCAGGTAGAGGTCAGTACGCCAGACTACAACAGCTCCCCCCTTATCAGCAGGTTTTATAATGAGGTTGGGATTGGTGCGGAGGGAGCGGAGAGTAGAGCATTCAGAAGGAGAGAGCTTGGAATTGGAACACGGTGTGGTGAAGTCGAGACGGTTGATATCCCATCGGCAATTAGCAATAAAGAGATCTGGAGCGGGCAGAAGACCAGAGCAGGGTGTCCATGAAGAGGATGAGGGTTGAAGACGTGAGAAGGGGTCATTGGTGAGGGTAGGAGAGTCCTTGTCAAAGAAGTAAGCTTGGAGACAAATTCGGTGGAAGAAGAGTTTGGCATCATGGCGTACGCGGAACTTGCTGAGGTGTGGGCGAAGGGGAACAAAGGTGAGGCCCTTACTGAGGACAGAGTGCTCTGCCTCAGAGAGTTGGAGGTCGGAGGGAATGGTAAAGACCCAACATGAATGAGAGATGGGATCAGAGGGGGGAGGGTGGCTGGTGGTGTTGGTGGAGAGGGGAGGATTGGGGTGAGAGGAAGATGGAGCCTCTGAGGGCCCAGGAGCTGATGATGGGATCTGAGGGAGAGAGGTTTGCAGAGTGGTGGTGGGGGAAGGGGAGATGGGAGTCACAATCGCAGCATGTGAAGACCCGGCCTGGAGTTCAAGGCTAGAGTTGCAGTCGGTGGTTGCACAACCACTTTGAAGCTGTCCATGGTTGTTGGAATACGCGGTGATGGTGCTGGAGTCCAGGTTTTGAATATGCCCTGGGTTGCTGGGGCAGCCAAGATTGACGGCGGGGGCCATCCATGGCCATTGGAACACGCGGTGATGGTGCTGGAGTCCGGGTTTTGAATATGCCCTGGGTTGCTGGGGCAGCCAAGATCGACGGCGGGGGCCATCCATGGCCATTGGAACACGTGGTGATGGTGCTGGAGTCCGGGTTGTGAATATGCCCTGGGTTGCTGGGGCAGCCAAGATCGACGGCGGGGGCCATCCATGGCCATTGGAACACGCGGTGATGGTGCTGGAGTCCGGGTTGTGAATATGCCCTGGGTTGCTGGGGCAGCCAAGATCGATGGCCGGGCCTGGGGCCGCGATACAAAGTCTGTGCCTGCTAGTGGTGGAGCCAGCAGACTCTGGAGTCTGCAGATGGAAGATCTTGTGATCCTTGCAGGACGTGATAAACTCAAAGTTGATGGTGGAAGAAGGGAAGCCTCTTTGTTTAAAAAAGGAAGACATCTCCTTCATCCTGGAATGAAAAGCCTCATCCTGAGAGCAGATGCAGTGGTGGCAGAGGAATTGTGAGAAAGGGATAGCATTTTTGCAAGAGAAAAGGTGGGAGGAGGAATAGTCCTGGTAGCTGTGAGAGCCAGTAGGCTTATAGTAGGTATCAGTAGATGAGCCGTCTCCAGAGATGGAGACAGAAAGATCAAGAAAGGGGAGGGAGGTGTCAGAAAGTGGCCACACATTTTAATTCCACATCCCATTCCCATTCTGATATGTCTATCCATGGCCTCCTCTACTGTCAAGATGAAGCTACACTCAGGTTGGAGGAACAACACCTTATATACCTGTTGGGTAGCCTCCAAACTGATGGCATGAACATTGACTTCTCTAACTTCCGTTAATACCCCTACTCCCTTTCTTACCCCATCCCTGATATATTTAGTTTTTTTCCCCTTCTTTTTTTTCTCTCTTTCTGTCCATCACTCTGCCTGTTCACCATCTCCCTCTGGTGCTCCCCTCCTGCTTTCTTTCTCCCTAGGCCTCCTGTCCCATGATCCTTTCCCTTCTCTAGATCTGTATCCCTTTTGCCAATCACCTTTCCAGCTCTTAGCTTCACCCCACCCCCTCCCGTCTTCTCCTATCATTTTGTATTTTCTCCTCCCCCTCCTACTTTCAAATCTCTTACTATCATTTCTTTCAGATAGTCCTGACGAAGGGTCTTGGCCCGAAACGTCGACAGTGCTTCTCCTTATAGATGCTGCCTGGCCTGCTGTGTTTCACCAGCATTTTGTGTGTATGAGTTGTGGAGGATTATTTCAAGGGCAAAGAGACAACTCTGAGTGAGGTTAGAGGTGATGTCAGGTGCACGACAACTCTGGCAAAGTTTACCAGACATTACTACCAACAAAGCAAAACCCAAATCATGAATGGGAATGATGCCTCACTACCAGACAAGCTCAATGCCTTTTTTACCTGCTTTATGCCCCCTGCTACAGCCAGTGACCCTGTGATCTCTGTTTTGAAGGCTGATATCAGTCTATCTTTTGGGAGAGTTAACCCTTGCAAGGTGGCAGGCCCCAATGGATTAATTGGTAAAGCTCTGAAAACTTATGACAACCAATTGGCGTGTGTATTTCAGGACATTTTCAACCTCTCACCGCTATGGTCAAAAGTTCCCACCTGCTTCAAAAGGGCAACAATTATACCAGTGTCCAAGAAGAGTAGTGTGAGCTGCCCAGTGATTATTGTTCAGTAGCACTCACATCTGTGGTGATGAAATCCTTTGAGAGGTTGATCATGGCTAAGTTCAACTCTTGTGTCAGCAAGGACCTGGACCCACTGCAATTTGTTTATTGCCACAATAGGTCTACAGCAGATGCAATCTCAATGGCTCTTCACTTGGCCTCAGATCACCTGTGTAACACGCTGTAAGGTTTCACTGCTAATGTAATGGTTTCTCTTTAGCAGCAATCTTTGGGTTATGACTAGAGATAATAGGGCTTTGGAATGTTGGCTATCCAATGAGAGAGATGTTGTTCTTTCTTCTGGGTCTGGGAGCAGGGATTTTGTGGTCTTTTACCAGGGAGAGATGAGGAGCGAAGACACAAATGGAGAGAATTGGTAGACTGCTGGACGGAGTAAACTTGGAGAGAGGGTCTGAGGATTGGGTACGCTTGGAGGAGGTCAAGGGGAACCAGTGGACTGAAGCGTGAGCTCCAACATAGACTGTTTCATGAAAATGTGCCCTTCTTTTGGTTCTTTACTAAACATATAGTCAAATTAAGAATTATAAAGCTCAATTGTTTAAAGATATATTGTGTACTGTTTGTTATTTTGTGGTACTGATTTATAACGGGACACATCACGCAACATCCACCCAAACAAGATTTCTTAAGCTTGGCCCAGCCGGAGGCTGTCTTCCCAGAGATTAAGCTGCTAGGAGAACTGAGAGTTATAATTGTGGGGATATCGTTCGGGATTGACTTTGTTGGATGCTGTGTGGTTATCCTGAGCATTGAACCAGTGGGGTAGATACTAATACTCCGGATGAATTGTTAATTCACCTGTTCAGTACTGTTAAAGTTGCACTTGCGAGGTGAAGGTTTGATAAAGTGGTGGGCGCAGTTCTTGTTTTAGTGCAGTCCAGCGCTGATTTAGCGGTAACTGGGGGCAGATAGTTCAAAGACAGGGTTCTGTCATTTCTGAGGAGTGGGGGGGAAGGAGTGGTCAGATTTTGAATATCTAATTAGTCCACGTCCCCCAGTGAAGAGTGAATATTTGGAGTTAGTATCCGCTCTTACCTCTCTGGCGAATAAATGGAAAAATGCCCAGGCTCAAAGTCCCAGCTTCACCTGTTCTCTGGAATAACGCCCACCCCTAAAGGGGAAAAGGAATATGAGACTTGGGCGGAGCAGACCTCTCAGTTGTTAGATGAGTGGCAGTGTTTTGATGATGTAAAGTGACAGAAATTGGTTGAGAATTTGAATGGGTGGTTTGCTGACGTTGTGAGAGCCACAAGGTTGCAGTATCCCTTAGCAACAGCTGTCAATTACATGCAAGCACTGGATAATGCAGTTGGCCCAACTGGAAGCCCAATGGAGCTCATGGTGGGGTTTCAGAACATGCGTCAGGAGGAGGGGGAGAAGCTTTCTGCTTATATTTTTCGGCTAGAGTTTGCAGCGCAGAGGGGTCATTCAGGTGGCTGAGGTGGGTCAGTTAACAGTCGACTAGATAGCCAGGGGCGCCTAGTCCCAGGACCTGATTGGGTGGGGTCTCTGACAGACTCGTAAGACATATCCCCCTCCATCTTTTGTTGAGCTGATCAGAGAGGTGCAGGAAGAGGATAACACATTGGAGCTGCGGGAGGCCATCGTCAGCAGGGTACAGTCCTCGGTAGTAGTCCCCTGCGGTGAAGTGACCACAGATAGCCTACCCCGGGGTGCGGTAGAGGAGGTTGTGGCAGAGTTGAGAACAGAGATATGTCGGCTGTTATCAATGGGAGTGACCCACCCCCCCCCCCCCCCCCCGCCCAAATGATGGAGCTGATGGGGGTGGGCGGGTTCCCGAAGGGGACGAACAATGTGGAGGGCTGCTGGCAGCAGGTGTCACGCCAGAAGTGGAGTGAGCCCCTGGGTACCTCAGCAGAGCGCGTTGTTGGGAAACTTAGAGGAAACTCAGTGAGGGAATGGCCTGCTGACCCTGGGGGTACATGTTCCCAGCAATATACCAAGGAACCCCTGAAAGTGAAAGGCCCTATTCCTGATGGCTTAGTGGGACAATGATTCAGTGTGTTTTGCAATGGTTCGAGGGTATTGATGCTAAAGCAATACTCAACACTGGGTCACAGGTCATGTTGTTGTACCGTTTATTTTACAACTGGTATATGAAGCGTTTACCATTGACCCCATTCAGTGCAGTGGAGATCTGGGGGCTTGGTGCTAGTGATTATTCATATGGCGGTTATTTATCACTGAAACCGGAGTTCTCGGAGGCCAATGTGGGAGTGTCTGAGGCCCTTGATACATTACTGCTGGTTTGTCCAGACCCCACTGAGAAGGGTGGTGTTTCAATCCTGGCGGGGACCAACACCCCTCTGGTGAGGGGGCTCATGGGGGCCTGCAAGAAGAAGGCTGGCGAGAGCTTCTGGGAACATTGTCTGTTTAGCTGGTGTTTCGAGCTGCTTTTGAGGAAGTGCATGGTAGCAATGGGCCAGAAACCGAATTTAGACGAGGGACTGTGTGGTTTACCCAGTCGAAACCAATGGTGGTACAGCCCGAGGAAGTAGCGAGAGTGATAGGGACCCCAAATTTCCCAGAGTGCCTGAGGGCGAGGTCCTCTTAGTGGACACTCCAGAAGACCACAAGGGGGAGTTGGAATTTCCTGCTGGTGAGGCCCAAATTGCAGAAACCCTCAGTTATACAGCCGAGCAGGATGGCAGTGATTGTCAGGAACATCACGAAGAGGGAGGTTACCTTCAAGCAGGAGGTACCGCGACGCATCCCGGAGACGGTAATGTCTAGTGTCTCTGTGAGGCACGCTGGGGAGAAACTATTGGAAAAAGGGGGAAAGTTGACCATTGAATCATTCAACTTCGGGGACTCCCCAGCTCCTGTGTGTTGGAAGAGGAGGTTGGTAGAGAAGGTGTTGAAGCTGGAAGGTGTCTTTTCCACTGACGAGTTTGATGTGGGTTGTTCCAAGAGCACTCATCACACTATTTGAGTGACTGAGGACATCCTGCTTAGAGAGCGGTCGTGGAGGCTGCCCTGAGATAAGAGCTGCACATAGACCCAGAGCCCAACTTGGACCCTACACCTAGTAAGAGGACTCTGTAAAAACACAGGGCAACTGCAGGGCCCACAGCAGGAGAGGTTAGGCCAGACCCCACCCCTGAGAGGGATACTGATTCGGAGGATGAGGACCTGGATGTGTGGTGTTTGCTGCCTTTTGCGAACTCTCCATTGATTGAGGAAGAGACTCTCAGCCCTTCTCCCACTGAGTCAGGTGAAGTGGGGGGAGGGGGCTATCTGTGGACAGCCCGGGTTACAGCAGGACCCTGCAAGGGATGAAGCAGGGCTCAGCCAACGGACAGAGGGGTCAGAGTTACAGATGGGCATGAGTGATAGGTCGGGTGAGGCCTCGCCAGGCAGACCAGAAGAATCCCCAGTAGTGTCTGAACCTGATGCATTAGATGAGGGCATACGGAGGTCTTAGAGAATTAGGAGACCACAGGATAGGCTGGCCTAGGTAGCACCGGGGGAACAGAGTGTAACCTTTACTGTGTTAGGAAGCTATATCACTGCCCTTTACACTTTGTGTTTTGCAGGAAGGGTTGGCGAATTATCTCAACGCCATGAGGACATGACTAAATTTGATGGGGGGAGAGTGTAACATATTGTAAGGTTTCATTCTCTGTAGCAGCAATATTTGGGTTATGACTAGAGATAATGGGGCTTTGGAATGTGGGCTATCCAATGAGAGGGATGTTGTTCTTTCTTGAGGGTCTGGGAGCAGGATTTTGCTGTCTTTTGCCAGGGAAAGATGAGGAGAGAAGACACGAATGGAGAGAGTTGGTAGACCGCCGGACAAAGTGGACTCGGATTGAGGGTCTGAGGGTCGGCTACGCTTGGAGTAGGTCGAGGGGAACCAGTGTTCTGAACCATGAGCTCCAACATTACACAGTAGACTGTTTCACAAGAATGAGCCCTTTACTTTTTTTTGTTTCTTTACTAATCATGTAGTCAAATTAAGAATTATAAAGCTTAATCATGTAATCATATATTGTATACTGTTTGTTATTTTGTTGTAAAAGGGGATGCATCATGCAGCATCCACCTAAACAAGATTTCTTAAGTTTGGCTGGGCCGAGGGCTGTCTTCCCTTAGATTAAGTTGCTAGCTGAACCGAGAGTTTCATGTGGGCAATACATACACTTATGTCAGGATGCTATTCATTGACTAAAGCTCAGCGTTTAACACCATCATTCCAGCAATACTGATCAAAAAGTTACAGAACCTGGGCCTCTGTACCTCCCTCTGTAATTCGATCCTTGACTTCCTAACCAGAAGAACACAATCTGTGCAAATTAGTAATACCTTCTGCACATTGATGATCGACGCTCGCACACCTTAAGCATGTGTGTTTAGCCCACTGCTCTACTCTCTCTACATCCATTACTCTGTGGCTAGGCATAGATCAAATGCCATTTACAAATTTTCTGATGATACACCCATTGTTGGCAGAATCTCTGATGGAGACAAGAGGGCATACAGGAGCATGATGTACCAGCTAGTTGAGTGGTGTCACAGCAACAACCTCGCACTCAACATCAGTAAGATAAAGTTCTGATTATGAACTTCAGGAAGGGTAAGACAAGAGAACATGAACTAATAATCACAGAGGGACCAGAAGTGGAGAGAGTGGGCAGTGTCAAGTTCCTGGGCATCAACATCTCTGAGAATCTAACCAGGTCCGAACTTATCGATGCAGCTATAAAGAAGGCAAGGCAGCGGCTATATTTCATTAGGAGTTTGAGGAGGTTTAGTTTGTCACCTAAAACACTCGAAAACTGAGACAAGTGCATTCCGACAGGCTACATCACTGTTTGGTATGGGGGAAATACTGCCTAGAACTGGCAGAAGCTACAAAAGTTGTGAAATTAGTCAGCTCCATCATGGATACTAGTTTCTGTAGTTTTCAAGACACCTTCAAGAAGCAATGCCTCAGAAAGGTGGCGTCCATTATTAAGGAATCCCCTCAGCATGCCGTACTCTCTTCTCATTGTTACCATCATGAAGGAGGTACAGAAGCCTAAAGGCACACACGCACTGATTCATGAACAGATATTTCCCTGCAAACATCCGATTTCTAAATGGACATTGAACCCATGAACACCACCTCACTTCTTCATTATTTCTACTTTTGCACTATTTTTAATATAATTATTTAATATACATACATATGCCTACAGTAATTGATTTACATTGTTATTTTTCTACATTATTATGTATTGCATTGTACTTCTGCCACCAAGTTAACAAATTTCATGACACATGCTGGTGATATTAAACCTGATTCTAATTGTGATTCTGAAATGATACAACTGAAATTAAACAAAATTAATACAAATGTTCTTGGTCATGCAATCTGAAAATAATAGAATATATTTGTGTTACAATGATTAATTATTTTGAAAAATTATTTCTCTCTCTGTAGTTTTTGCCTGACCTGCTGGGTATTTCCAACATTCTCTATTTTATTCCAGATTTCCAGGGGCAGCAGTATTTTGATTTTGAGGTAGATGGATATCCTGCCTAAATTTAGCCTGATTGAATCACTGGAAATCAATCAGACAGCAACCCCTGGAGCTTGAGGTTACAGAGATGTAGTGGACTGAGATGATTTTTAATAAATAAGGAGTTTGGATGAGATTATGAAAAGGAAGTGGTTACCATGGATTTGGCCCCAAGAGGATGAGCATCAGTGGTAAAAAAAAATCTGTAAGTGGTGGAGTAATTTGAAAATGAAGTGGAATCTATTGGTGCTGGTGTGTTGAAGGGATAGAAAATTTACTGCCATTCCCTTTGGCCAGGAGAAGGTATTCCATTTCTCCTAACTCACAGAGACAGTGTGAAGACAAATTGAAAATGAATTCAACTCTTCTTTATTAATTAAATTTCTGGTAATCTAAGGCACTTAGTTAAAGATATAATCATTATAAATATTATTAAGATAAATTCTATAGTCTTCTTAAAATATCTCAGTGACTAAACTTGAGTGAACAGTGAATGGAGATAACAGAGTAAGTGAATTAAGAATTGCAAATTTGATGACTGGCATGGCCATTAGCACAAGGTTTAACAACACCTCACTGATGCTGAGCTATATTCTAAGATGCGCTATGATGCATCGTAGGAGATGCAACCAGCAGTCATCAGGGGTTTCAGGTCCTACAACATCAGACACTCAATCCCAAGCAATCCAGCCAGGCTTGGTGCTCAGACATTGGCTTGTGTTAGAGCAGCTTTGGTCTACAGGTCACTCCTCTTGACCCATAGCCATCTAGATGCTCTTGATGGCTCTTTTCTTTGCAACCAACATAATGCCAAGGAGTGAGTAGGTTCTGCATAGCAAACAGTCAGCAACATGTCCATAATCCCACCTCTATAGATTCACATCTTGTCCTCCACCCCTGTCTTTGCACTGCTTCACCAGCTCCTGGTATTTGGCTAAGTCACACTGAAGAGAAGTGTAAAGATAGTGCATATCTGAGTTTTTTTTAGTTGTTTTTTTTTGTGTTTTGTGAGGTTTTTTTTTATTAGTCAAAACATAGAAAATAATGCCAGGGCGATAATACACCAGCAGCAGAAAACACAACTGTACAGTTCTGTCACTGCATTGTCACATGAAGGGGCCAGAAGGACTTGAACAAGTACAGAGATTGTTTGTAAATATAGTGACAGGACTAACAAATTTAAGTTTTAAACTGGGCTGGAGTTGTTATGTTTGGATCAGACATATCTAAGGATAAATTTCATTTTTATATAAATTTATTTGAGATTTATGTCACCTGTGTTCCTTAGCAATGCACCAATGATGTAGACCCATAAATTTAAAGTTACTGGTGGAAGGAGTATAGGTGGATGCAAAGGAGGAATTTTACACCAACAGCTCTGGAATTAATTTTCAAAAGGGGTGGAAGTGGTAGACACATAACTTATACAGTATTTAAAATCTACCTTGATTCAGTCTTGCAGAACTGTAAGTTATGAAACTACTGACAAGGAATCAAAACAGTAATCAAGAGGAATGCCATGAATGCCATCTTCAATTAGGCTTGTCTGAAAGATTCTCTGTAAAACTATATCAACACGTCATCTGCCTCACTAGAGGACTCAAACCCATTTGATCACTGTTATAACACTCCATCCCTCACCCACGCATTGGTAAATCTGAGTACTTTACTCTGCTTCTTCTTCCTGTGTAGAGCTGAAGAGCGAATATTGGTGAAGAAGATGACAAAGAGCAGAACAACAGAGATAAGGAGCAAGTTTGAGATTGTTTCAGTTTAATGGACTGGACCATGTTCAAGTTTCACCGATTGCCTAAGTACGTGCTTGGATGAATGTTTACGAAGGCTTCTCTAACTTGAAGCATAGCTAAAACATAATATTCATAATTTACTGAGGACTACTTCTGTGATATTTAGGGATGGTTAGCTAGAGTCCAGGTATATCTCTAGAAGGCCATAGTGAGCACAAAGTGATAATTGCAACTAAACTGGAATTGCAGATGGGTGGTCGAAAGCTGGAACTGAACTTGCTCAGTATAACTTCCTAGAAAGACAGATTGGGCTGTAAAAATGGCAAAGATCCATCATTCCCAGATGAGCTCAATCTATTTTAATGTGTACCTTGATAGGAAGAACTATGACACACCCACACAAGCCCCCACATCACCAGACAACCCTGTAAATTTATGCTCTGAGGCCGACATCTGGATATCCTTCAATTGGTGAATCTACGAAAGGCAGCTGCTCCAGACAGTGCATCTGGCCAAGTACTAAAGGCCTGCATGGACCAACTGGCTGCAGCATTTACAGACATTTTCAATCTATTGTTTCTGTGGTCTGAGCTTCCAGCCTTCCCCAAAAAGTCATCTATTGTACTGCTGCTCAAGAAGAATGTGGTGATCTTCATGAATGAAGACTTCTTAGAAGCTCTGAAGTCAATGGTAACAAAGTGTCTCGAGAGGTTGGTAATGGTGCAAAACAACTTCTGCCTCAGAGCAGGCCAGCTTCAATTTGTCCACCATAACAGCAGTCCAAGAGCAGATCAAATGTCTTGGGCTCTTCATTCTGCTCTAGACCAACTGGACAACATAAGCTTATACATCAGTTCATTAACTACAACTCAGCATTCATCCCATTCTAACTCATCATTAAGCTGCAAGATCTTCGGCTCTGTACTTTCCTTTGCAACTTAATACTCAACTTCCTCACTGGCAGATCTCAGTCGCTGAGAATTGGCAACGACATCTCCTGAATAATCATCTACACAGGTCTACTTCTGTATGCTTTGCTCCCTGCTCCACTCCCTATGTGGTTACGTAATTGTTTGTCGAAGGACAACTGCAACCCATATTCAAATTTGCTGATAATACTACCGCTGATGAATTGACAATGGAACGAGTCAGCAGCTCTAAATTTCTGGGCATTTACATATTGGATTTGCTGGGCCCAGGCCAGCACATAGATGCAATCAAAATGAAAACAAGCTAGAGTCTCTACTTTTGTTGTGACTGTGATTGAAGTCACTGGACAGACATTCAAGCTGGTGATACAGAAGCCTTTATTCAGCACAACAAGCAGGTATTATTGGAGACGCTCTCAGTAAAGGATCTCTGACACAAAATTACATCACGTTTATATATGCTAAATATCAAAAGTAACGACAGGACAATTCTACAGTTACAATGCATTTGTGATTCTTCCTTTGATTTAAACACCGAGGTCTTCACACCAACACTCAAAACACCCTAAATAGAATGTTTATCATGTCTGTGTCTGAACTGCATTCATGCATATGTAGATATCTCAGATCAATGGGATGTTTCCTGATTTGCAATATACCACAGTCTGCAGCTCCAAGAACACCATTGTTCAGAGCTGCACTTTAAACTCAGTTTGCAATCCATATTCAGACCTGAAGATTGGTTGCTGATGAGCTTATTACTTGTTATATTCCATAACTCTAGAATACACCTTAACACTTTCATAGTGGATTAAGGAGGGTTGTCTTGTCACTGAACACTTCAACAGATGTGAAAGTATCCTTACTAGTTGCATCACTGCCTGGTACAGCAATTTAAATGTGCAGAACGTAAGAAGCTGCAGAGTGCAATGGATTCTGTCCAATACATAAAGTGCATATCTTTTCACACCATCAGTAGTATCTGTAGGAGATACTGTCTGAAGCTTGCAACATTCATCATCAAAGATCCCTACCCACCCCCCCACCCCAAATCTGAACCATGAAATTTTGTCACAGCTATCATTTGGTATGAGATATAGAAGCCTGAAGTCCCATTACATCAGGTTGAAGAACACTTAATTCCCTTTAACCAGTGGGCTCTCGAACTAATCGTTTAAACTCTAATCACTATAGTTCAGTAATATTGTGACCACTTTGATCAATTTGCACTACAAGGAACATGCTTTTATTTTAGCTCCACTTGTGTTTTCTCATGCAAAAATTGTGTTTAGTTTATTCTTATGAATGTTGCTTCTCTGATATTATGTGCCTATGATGTTGTAGCAAATATATTTTTCATTGCACATGTGCAATCATGTATCTGATAAGAAACATATGATAATAAACAACTTTGACTTTGAACTGGAAAGATGGATTAACCTCGCTCTGCTTTGTTCCATTGTCTGAGTGAAATGCCTTCCATCAGAGTTGTAAATGTTCTGATTCCTTGATTTCATAAATGCACTTTTTCTGATGCACATAAACTACAACTGAATAGGCTCAAGGATCTTCTGTTTCAGATTATTTGAATCGGACACTCTGACCAAACTCCAACTCACTCTTTCTGTGCATTTTTTTCTATCAATTACCACTATACAGTAAATGTACACCATGATTCTTGAAGTCAATACCGTACACTTAAATATATTATTTCACTTGGAATTGGGTCAAATTATTTAGTTGATTAATCAAAATGTTTTGCATATGCTTAAAGTGTGCTAAATATTGGGATATTTATTAGATTTTTTTTAATTTTACCGAATAGAGAAGTGAATGCATACTGTAAAAGTCTGGAAACCTGCCAATGAACAAAACATAACACAAAACTTTTAAAAGGATTGGAGAAATGAGTAGAAAACAACAAGTTCTAAAGTTTTATGAATATGAAATTCAACATAATGGCAATTTACAGTGGATGGTTACTAGTGAATTCTTGAACACTGAGTGCCCATGGACTTGTTTGATCTCCCTGGCTTCTGCTTACCTCTTTTTCTCTACTATTTTCACTTTAGGAAATTCAGCCTTTGTATTCAATATGCTAACCATGCAATTCAGAACAGTAGTTTGTTAAATCAATCCAGTGTTGTTATAGTTTGCAATTCTCTTTAACCAAAGAGTCAGAAAATATGCTATCACACCTTGTTCTTTATATAATCAGAATCAGATTTAGGTTTAGTATCACTAACACATGTCATGAAATTTGTTAACTTTGTTTAGTAGTACAATGCAATACATGATACTATAGGGGAAAAAAACTGAATTTCAGTAAGTATTGATATAAATTAAATAAATAGTGCAAAAAAAAAGTAGTGAGGCTGTGTTCATGGATTCAATCTCCATTTAGAAATTAAATGGCAGAGGGGAAGAAGCCGTTCCAGAATCATTGAGTGTGTGCCTTCAGGCTTCTGTACCTCCTCCCTGATAGTAACAATGAGAAGAGAACATGTCCTGGGTGGTGGGTCCTTAATGATAGACTGCTTTCTTGAGGCATTGCTCCTTGAAGATGTCCTGGATACTTTGGAGGCTTACATGCCCATGATAGAGCTGACTAATATTACAACTCTCTGCAGCTTACTTCGATTCTGTGCAGTCACCACCTTCCCCATACCAGACGGTGATGCAGCTGGTTAGAATGCTTTCCATGGTACATCTATAGAAATTTGCGAGAGTTTCAAGTGGCATACCAAATCTTCTCAAACTCCTAATGAAATATGGCCTCTGTCTTGCCTTCTTTATAGCTGCATCAATATGTTAGGTCTAGGTTAGTTCTTCAAAATGTAATGACACACAAGAATTTGAAATTGCTCATTCTTTCCACTTCTGATCCTTCTATGAGGATTGGTTCATGTTCCCTCATTTTACCATTCCTGAAGTCACCATCAGTACTTTAGTCTTGCTGACATTGTGCAAGGTTGTTGCTGCAACATCACTCAATGAAATGGTATATCTCACTCCTGTACGCCCATTCATAACCATCTGAAATTCTGCCAACAATGGTTGCATCATCAACAAATTTACAGATGCTATTTGAGCTGTGCCTAGCCACACAGTCACAGGTGTAGAGAGAGTAGAGCAGTGGGCTAAGCATACATCCCTGAGGTGTGCAAGTGTTGATTGTCAGCAAGGTGGAGATGTTATTTCCAATCCATGCAGATTGTTATCTTTCAGTTAGCACTCGAGGATCCAGTTGCAGAAGGAAGTACAGAGGTCCAGGTTCTTGAGCTTTTCATTCAGAACTGTAGGGATGTTGATGTTAAACACTGAACTGTAGTCAATGTACATCATCCTGACATAGGTACTTGCGTGGTCCAGGTGATCCAAGGTCACATGGACAGCCAATGAGATCATCTCTTCCATAGAACTATTGTGGCGATAGGCAAATTGCAGTGGATCCTGATCCTTCCTGAGACAGGAGTTGATTCTAGCCTTTCAAAGCATTTCATCACCATAGATGTGAGTACTACTGGATGATGGTCTCTCAGACAGCTTACTTTGCTCTTCCTGGTATAATTGTTGCCCTTTTGAAGCAGGTGGGAACCTCCAACTATAACAATGAGAGACTGAAAATGTCTTTGAACACCCCCATCAGTTGGATGGCGCAGGTTTTTAGAGCCTTCTACTCTGGCCATACAGCAATTTTCTGACTTGATTTGAAAAATACAAGATGATTTAAAAATGCTTCACTTTGATTTTTGTCTGGAAAATAATCTGTGCTAGTGACAACAACTCATATTGTACAGCTATTAATCAGAGAAAGGTGGAATGAACATCCATCCTTGAAATGTGCTGCGTGCTTCATTGGTGGACTTAGTTTTCCAGGAAGCCTTACCTTTTAGCAGATTGCATTTCCATTGAGCAGAAATGTACTCAATAAATCCACTGCATGTATTTGTATTGGCAGCATACCAATGCAGAGAGGTAGTGAAGCTAAATGTTTAGTAGTTATGAGCAATAATTTCCATTTATCACAGTCCATTCTCAAGTGAAGTACAGTTAAACTTCAACAACTGAAAATTAACTGTCCTCTTCCATCATTGATAACAAAATTACTGCATGATATAGAATTCAATGACTTTCAATTGGACCCTTTATTTTGTTTCAAGAGAAACACTGCATTTAGAAATCAGTCCAAACTTTGATTTTACAGTGGGGATCTGATCAAATTATTTATATTATTCAACCAATGAATTGCAAGGAGTGACAATCATGTGTGAAAGTCAATTACATCTAATGCTTTCCGTTTATAGCAATACCTATTGTAACTAGACTAGTTGTCTTCACATTAGAAATCTTCACCCATAGCCCAGCAAGCCTAAAAAAACACATAGATTAAGAGAAATGTATGATTCCAGTTGATTTTACGATTTGAACTTGAATTGTCTACTTTAGCTGAGTGTTAATGGTCAATTGCGCTCAGAGATCCTGGACAAAGGAACATAATTTGTACATCACTATTCATGCTGGGTGGCTTGTGTGAGAGGCGTGTGAAAGCTGATCTGCCGATGGCCCTTCCAGTTAAAGAATATGGATGACATTACTTAGAGAACAAGATGTGCTAAATCTTTGACAAGCCATATTGGAACAAAAGACACAAAACGTTCCTCCGCTAGGGAATTGACTGAATTAATTTCCACTTGAGCAGGCAACAGGCAAGATTCTTTCATTGCAGAACATTTTGGTTGGAAATATATCCTTGAGTCAGTCTACGACTTCAACAGAAGACAAAAGAGAAGTGGAGTGGAAAATATCCTAAATATATTTTCTACTAAGAACAAATTAGTTAAATTTTCAGAGCTTGCATATGTCTCTTATAATTATTTCTCCTGCAAATGGATCTGTGGTAAATGAGATGATAAAAGTTTTGAGAATATTTAATAACACACATCGAGTAATATGAGAAATCCATTTTCAAACATCAGAGATTTATTACATTTCTTTTGATTTAAGTTTTATTGGACTGGAACAGCAAATTTTCAAAGTTAATGAAAGTACATATGAGTTTCTAGGTTTGGAAGGTAAAGTGTATATTCAGAATAATCAAAAGCGTACATGATTATGCCTAGATGTATATACATTTACAAGCTTTTAATGTGTTCTTAACTATAATACTTTTAATAAGCATTGATGGTGCTAATATTGACAAAGTATAAAGAAACATTGCAAAACAAACTTCTAAATGAGCTCAAAACAAAACAAGCAGAATTAAATGATTAAGAAGCAGGGCAGAATATCTGATCCATATAACCAAATGTAAGTATTATGCAGAGGCAGCAGTCCGAGCCATCTTTTGGCACTAATGCTCAAGCAACAGGAAGCTAAAAGGTCTATACCAGTGATTAGATGTGTTAAACGTGGAGTAGTATCTTTAACAGAGGAAATAAGCAAGACATTCAAGAATTACTTTAAAGAACTCTATACAAATGGCTCAATTCCTTCTGAGAATGACTTCACAGATTTTTTTAGTGGATTAGACCTCCCTACATTGTCATTAGAGGACACCAAAACTCCAGACTCTCCTATTACACTGGATGAGCTACTTAAACCTGTCTAAGCTACAAATAAGGGCCGCACGCCAGGTATAGATGGCATACGTGTGGAACTTTACCTAGCACTTGAACCAGTATGTTTAGAAACTTTAAGTTATGCTATTGGAAATGGCGCTTTCCATAGAGATCTAAACATAGCCCTGATCACAGTTATACCTAAGTCCAGTAAGGACCCCTTGGAGTGTGCCAATTACCATCCAATCTCCTTGATAAATGCCGACCTCAAGGTATTTTTCAGTATTAGCCAGTAGATTTGAGACAGTAGTTGGGAAAATAACTAGCCCAGATCAAACGGGCTTTATTCGATTGCCCTGAATGGCCATAGCTTTGGATAGTTCTAAAAGAATTTAAGTTTGGCGATATATTTATCAGTATGATTCAAACACTGTGTACTAATCCTTCAGCCCGGTTATGTGTGGGTGGAGGTTTCTCGGAGTTATCTCTGACATAGGATGGGGCACATGACAAGGGGACCCTCTGTCTCCTTTAATTTTTACTTTATCTATTGAACTGCTTGCACATTTAATTAGAAACTCCCCTCAGATCTCCCCTATTACTATAGGTACAATGTCACACTTGGTATCTCTTTACATGAACGACACATTAGTTTATATGGCAAATATTCAACAAGCTCTCCCCTATATTTTAAAAACACTGGAGCAATTTGGATTTCTTTCAGAATACAAAGTTTATTTGTCAAAATCAGCACTGATGCTAATTAATGTAGATAAAAGTAAGGTGTCTCTCCCTCCCCAGATTGAGGTTACAAAAGAGGTCCTCTACTTGGGTATTAAAGTTAATACTTCCCTGTCATCTGTGGCTAAAACAAATTACACTTTAATTTTGAAAAAAATAGAAGAAGTTGTTAATAGATGGAGACACCTGCCCGCATCAGCCCCAGCCCGTATATTGGTCAATAAAATGAACATCTTACCCTGCATTAATTTTATCTGCTCAATGATCCCACTTGTGCCTCCAGCAGGATGTTGGCAAAAACTGGACTCCTTACTGTGATGCTATTTAAAAAGTGTCTACATTTCAAAAAGTCGGGAGGGAGATTGGCATGTCCAAATTTTAAACTGTATCACAGGGTGTTTATATTAAAAAGTCTTAGCTACTGGATGGAGGAGGATAAAGTTTTGTCATGGAAAAATATAGAAAAAAGAGCTAATAGCACCAATAAGGTTGAAGGACTTTCTCCTTATAGGTATGTCTACCAAAAAATGTGATTTGTATTATGGCCCAATTTTAACCTATATGCTACAAGTGTTTAGAGCAGCAGAAAAATTCCTAAAATTTAAAAGCGTATGGTGCAAATCATCTCCATTATGGAACAATAATCATTTTCTATCTGGGGGAAAACCATTCACTAACAGAACTTGGGAGGATAAAGGTTTTAATACTTTTCAAAATATTAATGGGACAAGTACTATCCTTAGCTTTGAAGAACTGGTATCTCAATATAATATTGATAAACATTCTTTTTCTTCTATTTTAGAGTAAGATCAGCTGTAAAGCCTATGGGGTTCCTTGGGGTTCAGATTTAAAGGACCATCCCATTTTAAGTTGGATACAGAGTGTTCCAAGACACTGATATATCTTTGATAAATTAAACTCCCAGAAATATATGCCCACATCAGGAATGAAAGCCTGGGATAGGGATATATCTGAAATGGGATAAGACTTAGACTGGAATGTGATTTGGGATAATGCTGCCGGTGCTTCGAAAAATGCAAATAATCGGTATAGACACTTGAAATTTTGTCATACAGCATACCTAACTTTGAGAATTAGACATCAAATGGGACCTGTTCCTGACCTATATTGCTCATTTTGCCCCCATG
Organism: Hypanus sabinus; assembly: GCF_030144855.1. Classification (NCBI taxonomy): domain Eukaryota; kingdom Metazoa; phylum Chordata; class Chondrichthyes; order Myliobatiformes; family Dasyatidae; genus Hypanus; species Hypanus sabinus. Next base: position 125,967,044 of record NC_082710.1, on the reverse strand, counting down.
GAACTATTAACTCTTTTATACATTTTGTATGGGAATGTCCAGGGGTTTTTGGTTTGTGGGGGAAGGTTATCAGTAGTCTTACATAACTAACGGGGGTACAATTACTATTGGACCCCACTCTACATCTTCCAAATGATGACTTCCACCTTTCCCTTACTGAAATAGCATGCAAAATCTGGCTGGCAGGCTTGACTGCAACTAAGAAGATTGTAATCCAGTGTTGGAAATCTCCTCATGGTATTTCAAGTACTCACTGGCTTTGGAAATTTTTGGACATTTCTTTCCTGGAGTTATCATCAGCAAGAGTAAATGATGCATGACTAAACACTACCTTAATGTGGACAAATTTGATATCTAACTTAAAAGATCTTCTGTTGAAATAGGAATGCTCTGTCTGTGTATGCTCTACTATTCAGTTGGTTGGTGGAGGGGAGAGGGGTGGGGGGGGAGAGAGGGAGGTGGGGTGGGGATGGGGATAAGGGTTGGGGTGTGGCTGGGTTAAACGGTCAAAATGTAATTGGCAACTGGTTGTATTGAATGTAATTTATTGGTGTTGCAATAAAAATTAGTGATATACAAAAACAATTCTTCCAACAAACTTTAAAAGTTCGAAGTACAGATGGCTGAACATCACTGAAAGACTGATGGTAACAGCAAATTCATAATAAATTAAATTAAACAATTCTTGACATTGATCTAAAGAGCTTCACATTAATTTACTGGAAGTATTACATCCAATAGTCCTTTTGTGCAATTGACTGATCATTGACTAAGATTCCTGCCATTAACCCTGCATCCTGCTTTCAATCTCAACCTTCTGAAGTGTGTCATTTAACCCTTCTCTGGATTAAAATCCATCTGGCAATTCTCGGTCTAGCTCTGCATTCTATCAATGTCCTTTTGTAACCAATATCAGGGAGACTTGGTCACTGTCCCCGAAATGCTCTCCCACTGACAGAATTGGTATGTCACCTGACCAGTTTCATTGCCTAGATCTAGATCTTGAATGGCCTGTCCTCTATTTGGTTTGTCCACATGTTGTGTCAGGAATTCTTCCTGGACGCATCAAATTAAATTCTGCCTCATCTAAATCTCCTGCACTGAGGAGATGTCAATAAAAATTAGGGAATTTGAATTTATCCATGACAACAAGCCTGACAATCTTGAACCTTATCAAAGTCTGTCTATGGATCTGCTCCTCAGGGTATATATAATGTAGTGATTGCTCCCTACCTGCTTCTTGCTTCCACCCTCTCTGACTCAGCAGCATGTCCCTACACGACATCCTCCATTTCTGCATTTGTGACACTATCATAAGATATAGGAGCAGAAGTAAGCCATTCAGCCCACTCTGTCTGCTGCGCCATTCAATCATGGCTGATCCAATTTTTCCAGTCATCCCAATCCCCTACTTTCTCCCCATACCCTTTGATGTCCTGGCTAATCAAGAACCTATCTATCTCTACCTTAAATGCACCCACCTCCACAGCCACTTGCGGCAACAAATTCCACAGATTTACCACCCTCTGACTAAAGTAATTGTCATGGTTCTGGTTGGCCGTTCCACTTTAACACTTCTTTCTCCCTGATCATGCCCCAATTTCAGTCAATTGCTTCTAGTTACCCAATAATCGTACACGTGGCTTTCATCAGAGACTGCAAAATAAATACGAGGACGACTCTATTACAGGTTGCCAGTTCATTGGTCAATTCTTGTGTGATACTTTGCTCCCTGTTCTGATGAGAACAGTTAGTTCTAAGTTCTGCTCTAGTTTCTGGAGAGTCCCTATGAATCCCATCTCCTTGTCAAGATCCCTCTGGTTTCCTGCTGTACGTTCAGGTCTACACCAGCCTCCCCAACTGAGTCAACATGCCAGTGTCCTGCACTTGGGTTCTCCTCTGTCACCCCTGTGTAACAGAATGAACTGGCCAGAATGAACCCAGCGGACACGGACCCGGTGCGACAGGCCCTCGTTAGCCAGGGCTCCCTACTGGGCATACATGATCAACTAATCAGAGAAGTCATGAAAGATCTTTGTGCCCTATCCGAGGATGTAAAGAAGGTCAGTGAGCAGGTTGACCGGGTATCCGCTCCCCTCACTCCGTCCCTTCCAAGAACCCAGTCTGACAAAACCGCACAGCCTGGGATGGCTACGCCCCTTTGCTCGACAACACAATCACCTCGAGAGCCTTGCGTACCCAAACCAGAACCCTGTGCTGGGGACCGAGGGAAGTGCCGAGCTTTCTTACTGCAGTGCTCTCTAGTTTTCGAGCAACATCCACGTATGCACAGCTCTGACAGAATAAAAATTGCATACATCCTGGAGCTGTTACGAGGGGATGCCTTATCATGGGCCACCACGATCTGGGACAACTGGCCAGAGGTCTGTTCTCCTTCTCCACCTTCGTCTCCGAAATGAGGAAGGTTTTTGAACAGCCCATTCGCAGGAAGGATGCCGCTAGTGGCCTTCTGACTCTCTGTCAGGGCTCGCGAAGCGTAGCGAAATACTCCGTAGAGTTCCGAACATTAGCGGCCAACTCTGGGTGGAATGATGAAGCACTACAGGAAGTGTTTCGATGGGGTCTCTCTGACAAGATAGAAGATGAATTAGCGGCCAGGGATGATGCGAACAGCCTGGACTCTTTGGTCTCTCTAGCCACCAGGGTAGATAATCGACTTCGAGAATGTCTGAGGGAAAAGACCGGCCACCCCGCTCCTCGGGTCATCCTACAGCCCACCTTACCATCTTCGGCCAGCCGCTCTTCCCCGTCCGTTCCTAGTGTTGCTCCCACTCCGTCTGTTCTGGTGAATCAGACGCCACTCCCTTCAGTTCCCAAAGCCCGGATGCAGATCCAAGCTACTGTAACCTACAACCAACAGTCCCTATCCTTGTCTACCTTGATAGACTCCAGTGCTGAGGGGAATCTGTTGGATGAAGACATAGCTGCCCAGGCCGGAATTCCTTGGGAGCCATTGTCTACCCCTCTGGAAGCCTGAGCACTGGACAGAAGACTTCTGGCTCGAGTCACTCACTGTACTCCACCACTGTCTTTGATCCTTTCTGGGAATCAGGAGCAGATACAATTTAACCTAATCTCCTCTCTTCAAGCCCCGATAGTACGTGGATACCCCTGGTTACGCCACCATAATCCTTGCATTGATTGCTCTACCGGGAGGATAACCAGCTGGAGCCCTTTTGCCACGCGACCTGTCTGCAGTCGGCCCTATCCCCTAGGGAGGATACAGCGACCTCACCTGTCTTTGAAACCCTCGAATTGTCCAGAGTTCCCACAGAATACCACGACCTGGGACAGGTATTCAGCAAGCAACTTGTTCTTTCCCTGCCTCCACACCGCCTGTGTGACTGCCCTATCAACCTTCTCCCCGGGGCCTCGTTACCTACCAGTCGCCTGTATAACTCGTCCCGGCCTGAGAGAGAAGCCAAGGAGAGATATATTAGTGAGTCTCTCAAACGGGCATTATTCAACCCTCATCCTCCCCGGTGGGCACTGGATTCTTCTTTGTGGGGAAGAAGGATGGCTCTCTCTGTCCCTGCATCGATTACCGAGGCCTAAATCGTATCACCATTAAGTACCCACTACTTCTTATAAGTTCTGTGTTCGAGCCACTTCGTGGAGCCACCATCTTCTCAAAGTTGGACCTCCGAAACACCTACCACTTGGTCTGGATAAGGGAGGGGGACGAGTGGAAGACCGCTTTCAATACCCCATTAGGCCACTTCGAGTACCTAGTCATGCCTTTCGGCCTCACCGATGCCCCTGCAGTTTTTCAAGCCTTGATTAACGATGTACTAAGAGACTTCATTAACCGCTTTGTTTGTCTACCTGGATGAAATCCTGATTTTTTTTTTCCCAGCAGTCCCCAGCAACACGTGCTCCATGTCTCCATGTCTCCACGTGCTCCGTCAAGTCCTGCAGAGGCTGGGGGAGAATAAATTATTTGTAAAGGCGGAGAAATGTGAATTCCACGTCCCCTCGGTCAGCTTCCTAGGTTATATCATTGAGAGGGGACAGGTGAGAGCAGATACTGAGAAGATCTGGGCTGTGGCGAAGTGGCCCAAACCCACAGACCGCAAGCAACTCCAATGGTTCCTGAGGTTTATGAACTTCTATCGCTGGTTCATCAGAAACTACAGTCAGGTGGCGGCTCCCCTTACCCGACTTACCTCGCCTGCCATACCTTTCCTTTGGAACTCCGAGGCGGACTGAGCATTCGCCAAACTGAAGAGGCGTTTCACGTCTGCCCCCATTCTGATTCAACCAGACCCCTCCTGTCAGTTCATTGTGGAGGTTGACGCCTCTGACTCCAGGGTGGGAGCGGTACTATCCCAACGTTCGGGCCCGGATCAGAAACTACATCCCTGTGCCTTCTTCTCTTTCTAACTGTCTCCCGTTGAACAAAACTATGACGTGGGGAACCGGGAACTACTAGTGGTTAAACTGGCTTTGGAAGAGTGGAGGCGTTGGTTGGGGGTGGGGTGGAACACCCATTTATCATCTGGACAGACCACAAGAACCTGGAATATGTTCAGACTGACAAAAGCCTGAATTCCTACCAGGCCCATTGGGCATTATTTTTTGGCCAGTTCAGGTTCTCCCTCACCTATCATCCGGGGTTCAAGAGCGGGAAGCCCGATGCCCTCTCCCGTCACTACATTTCCATGAAGGATCCTCCCAGCCCCGAGACCATTCTTCCACCATCCTGTGTAGTAGCTGCTCTCACCTGGGAGATCGAGTCCAAATTCAAAGAGTCCCAAAGGATGTAACCCGACCCAGGCACCGGACCTCCCAATCGCCTCTTTGTACCCGATGCTGTTCGATCACAGGTCCTATAGTGGGAGCAAATTTCTCACTTCGCCTGTCATCCTGGAGCTGATTGGACCCTGACCCTCCTGAAGAGGCATTTCTGGTGGCCCTCCATGGGCACTGGCACCGTTCCTATGTTTCCACATGTTCCATCTGTGACCGTGGAAAAGCCTCCCATCGGCCACCTGCGGGATTACGCCATCCCCTACCTGTACCTGGGCATCCCTGGTCCCACGTCGCTTTAGACTTCATCACCGGTCTACCCCCTTCTTATGGAAGCACAACTGTCCTCACCATGGTAGACCGATTCTCCAAGGTGGTGCATTTTGTGGCCCTCCCTAAACTCCCATCCTTGCAAGAAACCACAGATCTTCTAGTCTGCCATGTCTTCCGTCTCCACGGAATCCTCGCGGACATCCTCTCCGATAGAGGTCCCCAGTTTGTCTCGCAGGTATGGAGAGCCTTCTGTCGAGCCCTAAGGGCAACGGCTAGCCTGTCACCCCCAAACGAAATGGGTCAACCATGACTTGGAGGCAATGCTACATTGTGTAATGACAAACCACCCATCAACCTGGAGCGACCATCTCCTGTGGGTTGAGCACACCCTCAAGTCCCTGGTGAGCTCTGCCATTGGGAGGTCCCCGTTCAGATGCTCACTTGGGTACCAACCCCCGCTGTTCCACGCTCAGGAAGAAGAGATCGTGGTACTGTCGGTTCGGGACCATGTTGATTGGTGCCGGAAGGTTTAGGAGGAGACTCGCATGGTCCTACTCAAATCAACAAACCAAAATAAGAAAACGGCCGACCGACACCGGACTCCAGCACCAGAGTATCAACCGGGGCAGACGGTGTGGCTTTCCGCCAAGGAGATCCTGCTCAAATGCAAACCTAGGAAACTCGCCCCCCGCTTCCTGGACCCATTCAAGGTCCAAAGGAATATCAACCCCACAGCAGTCTGCCTCACGCTGCCTATGTCCATGTGTATTAACCCAACCTTTCATGTGTCCCAGATAAAACCTGTCTCTATCAGCCCTTCATGTCCCATAGCTGTGACTCCTCCCCCTGTCTGGCTCATTGACAACCATCCAGCATACACTGTCCGACGACTGCTACATGTGCACCGTCGGGGCAAGGGCCTCCAGTACCTGGTAGACTGGGGGGGGGGGGGGTACGGTCCTGAAGAATGTTCCTGGGTCCCCCGCTCCTTTATCCTAGACCCTTCCCTCATCCAGGACTTCCATCGGGACCATGCAGACAGGCCTGGAGGAATGATGGGAGGCTCCCATTGAGGTGGGGGGAGGGTATTGTCATGGTTCTATTTGGCCGTTCCCCTTTAACACTTCTTCCTACACTTATAAGTCTCTCTATGGGCTCTCTGTTTTCTCAACACTACCCCCTCCTCCACCTACTTTTGTATCATCGGCAAAGTTAGCCACAAATCCGTTAATACCATAATCCAAATCATTGACATACGTCGTAAAAAGCAGCAGTCTCAGCACTGACCCCTGTAGAACTCCACTGGTAACTGGCAGCCAGCCAGAATAGGATCCCATTATTCCCACTCTCTGTTTTCTGTCGAACAGCCAATGCTCCACCCATGCTAGTAACTTCTCTGTAATTCCATGGGCTCTTATCTTGCTAAGCAGCCTCATGTGCAGCACTATGTCAAAGGCCTTCTGATAATCCAAGTACATCACGTCTACCACATCTTCTTTGTCTACCCTGCTTGTATTTTCCTCAGAGTTGCAGTACATTTGTCAGGCAAGATTTTCCTTTCAGGAAACCATGCTGGCTTAGGCCTATCCTGTCATGTGCCTCCAGGTACACTGTAATCTCATCCCTAACTATCGATTAAAACAACTTCCCAACCACTCATGTCAGGCTAACAGGTCTATAGTTTCCTTTCTGCTGCCTCCCACACTTCTTAAATAGCGGAGTAACATTTGTAATTTTGCAATCCTCCAGTACAATGCCAGAATTTATCAATTCTTGAAGATCATTGTTAGTGCCTCCACAATCTCTTCAGAACCCAAGGGTGCATTCCATCAGGTCCAGGAGATTCATCCACCCTCAGAACATTAAGCTTTCTGAGCACCTTCTCAGTCTTAATTTTCACTACACATACTTCACATCCCCAACACTCTTGAATATCTGGTATACTGCATATGTCTTCCACTGAGACTGATGCAAAATACCTATTCAGTTCTTCTGCCATCTTTGTGTCTCTCATTAGAATATCTCCAGTGTCATTTCCTATATCTACCCTCAACTCTTTTACCCTTTACATACTTAAAAAAGCTTCTATGATATTAGTCGCCAGCTTCCTTTCATAATCCATCTTTTCCTTCTTAATGACCTTCTTAGTTTCCTTCTGCAAGTTTATAAAAGCTTCTCAATCCTTTATCTTGCCACTAGTTTTGGCCTCATTGTATGCCGTCTCTTCTGTTTTTACTTTGTCTCTGACTTCACTTGTTAGCCATGGTAGTGTAGTTCTTCCATTTGAAAATTTCTTTTTATTTTGTTATCCTTGATTATCAATGCCATTCCCAGAATGTTTTGCATCCATTCCAGCCCTTGTAACAGCCAAGTCTCTGTAATAGCCATAATGTTGCAGTTCCAAATACTGATCTATACTCTCTAAGTTCATTGCCTTTCTACCCGATACTTCTTCCATTAAAGCAAACTGATTCGAACCCATGCAAATGACTAATCTTCCTGAAAGCCTCTCTATGCATTCCATCTGCAGTGTCTTTACATCAATTGCCCCAGTATAAGACCTATCACTCTAGTTCCCATTCCCCTGCCAATCACATTTAAACTCTCCCCAAATCTGGCTGCAAGGGCATGGTTCCCTCAAGAGTCCTTCCAGAAATGCTCGCAAAGCCAGTCAACCATCATCTTTTGAAAGATAAACCAACTAACATTTTTGGTCAAATCTCAGAGATTATCTAGAATTTTTTCATTTGTTCTTTTGTTTTATATCCTTGAACAACTGGCTTGTCCATAAGTCTAGAAGAAAACAGGAGATGTTGAGTAAGCTTGGGTTTTTCTCTTTCTAAAGGAGGATGAGAGGTGACTTGATAGCGGTGTATAAGATGATAAGAGACATAGATAGAGTGGACAGCAGAGACATTTTCACCCAGGGCAATAATGGCTAAGACAAAGGGGTATATCTGTAAAGTGTATAGAAGGAAGTGTAAAAAAAATCTACACCTACTACCAAGACAAAGCTGGTTGGTTTAAAAAAAAACAAGAGGGGAAAGAAAGAGTACTTTAACATATAGTGTTTTATAATAATTGCCCAGATGAGTGTAGATATTTTTATAATATAATTAACCATATTATTGTATTTCATAATTCAATTTATTTCAATTGTTAAGGATTCAAGCAACAATAAGTATATGAGTGAGGCAGGGTTTTGATAACAAACAAAACGTTTATTAAACACTGAAAAACAAACCCCCCAAAAGTAAACAAATCACTCACGTAACTGAAAATCAGCTGCTGTGCGGCAGCTTAAACAGTTCTTAAAGCCATGAAGCTTAAACAGTTCTTAAAGCAATATTGCAAAAACAGTTCTTCAAAGAAATATTATGAAAGTTCAAAATGCTTACAGACCATTTAAGGGAGAGACTTTTTAAATGATTTAAATTCTCTTTCACATTGTGTTGTTGCAGTTCCCAGTCAAACTACTTTTCCCATGGAGAATTTACGAAGATGGAAAATGAAATGTCTTAAAGGCACTGACCTTTCCTTTACAACACTGTACTCAATCCTTTCTGCTATTCACAGGGATTAACACGAGTACAGTCAATGAATTCCTTCTGAATGAAGATCAAATAAGGTTGAACCCGTTTCACTGTCAAAATAGACTTTCCTCAATCTTTTAACTCCCGAACTCCGATCTTCATTCTCCATTGATTCTCAACTAGCAGTCTTATAAAGAAACTGCTGGCAATGACCTCTTAAACTTTAAACATTAAATAAAATTCCATCTTTCAACCAGACTGCATCATAACAGTAAATCACGCAGTGGCATGAAGTCAACATAGCAAATCCTGCCACGAACTGCCCCTCCTCACAGGGAGGGGTCCTCCTTTTATACCCTGTAAAAAAAAACCTGTCACATGACCTCTACTGGCGGGAAAATAACGTCACTCCACCATCACAAGACCATGACCTCAAGTCCAGTATAGCTTCAACACCTGTCACGTGACAAGGACACCACTGTCATGTACCACGGGTACGTAACATCTCCCTCCAAAAAAAAACATTTTTGTCTGTCAAGGACAAAAATTTTAACAATTATTTACAAGAAAAACAAATGTATAAATTTTATAACATACACAATATATCATACAGTATCAGCATATAACATCTTACAACTCACAATACAGTAGGAGCGTTACAATTGTAAAAAAACACTCCATAAAAAAATTACATTGTACATTCAACATCAAGATAGACAATCAGCAACCACATTATCTTTACCTTTAATATGAGTTATCACAATATTGTACTCTTGTAACATCAAACTCCAATTTAATAACCTTCTGTTTTTGTTTTTCATCTTACTCAGAAAAACTAACGGATTATGATCAGTGTAAACAATAAGTGGTTTTTGAGTTGTACCAATGTATACCTCAAAATATTCTAAAGCTAAAACAAGAGATAACCATCCCTTCTCCATTGTCGAATATTTTCTTTGATGCTTATTACATTTCTTAGAAAAGTAAGCTACTGGATGATCAACCTCATCACCCTCATTCCTTTGCAATAATACTGCTCCTGCAGCCTCATCACTAGCATCTATAGCTAATGAAAAAAGTTTTTCATAATCAGGTGCCTTGAGCACAGGTTGTTGACATATCATTGTTTTCAATTTCTTAAATGCTTCTTGACAAGGCACTGACCACACAAACTTCATTTTCTTCTGCAAAAGGTTAGTTAATGGAAGGGCAACATTAGCAAAAATCTTACAAAATTTTCGATAATATCCTACCATTCCCAAGAATCTTCTGAGAGTTTTTTTTTCCCCATTGGAGTGGGAATCTCTAAAATTGCCCGAACTTTTGCCTGAACAGGAGCTACCTTACCTTGACCCACAACATAACCAAGGTAAGTCACAGTGGCATGTCCAAATTCACTCTTAGCTAAATTAATAGTTAAGTTAGCTTTTGAAAGCCTTTCAAACAATTTCTCCACCGCAATAATGTGTGCTTCCCAAGTATCATTTCCTGTCACTAAATCATCAATATAAGCATCAGTATCTTTCAATCCATGAATCACAGAGATAATCATCCACTGGAAAGTACCTGGGGCATTCTTCATCCCAAATGGAAGAACATTACATTCATATAGCCCAGATGGAGTTACAAATGCAGAAATCTCTCTACCTCTGTCCGTGGAACACACCATTACCCTTTCAATAAATCAATTTTTGTAAGGAACTTTGTTTTTCCAAATTTATCTATACAATCATCTACTCTAGGAATTGGGTATGCATCTGATTTCGTTACAGCATTCACCTTCCTATAGTGTGTATAAAACCTAATACTACCATCTGGTTTTGGCACCATAACACAGGGTGAACTCCAATTCGAGTTAGAAGGTTTAATAATATTATTCTCTAACATATATTTAATTTCTTTCTCAGCAAGTTCACATTTTTCTATGTTCATCCTATATGGGTGTTGTTTAATAGGTTTGGCATCTCCAACATCTACATCAAGTGAAGCTATAGTAGTCCTTCTCGGAACATCTGTAAACAAATCCTTATATTTAAAAATCTGCTGTTTCTGCTCTAGCTGTAAATGTGCTAATTTCTCCTCAATATTTTCCAGAATAGTCCAAAAAATTAGTGTGTATTTCCTTACTAATCCACTGCCTCATCAATACTCCTTTTCCAAGTAATATCCTACTGGCACCTTCTCAATTTCACTTTCGAGTAGAGCTTGTTCTCTTAATTTTATAATCTCAGGGTCTCTACTCTGCTCTGCTATCATCTCCTTCCGAGACAGAGATAAATCTTCACAGTCAGACTTACTCCAAGAATCTTGTTCACACAACGAATGTAAGAAAGTCTCTGACACATCCTCAAAACTCGAATCCTGAGTTGAACAGTCATGAGTAACAACCTCATTCTGCGCATCAGTCTTGTTAGCCATAGCTCTAGTCACAACACAGGAATCATCTCTGGTCCCTCTGACTCCATTGTCAAATGCACTTCAGGAAAAACTTGTCCACCTGCCAAGTCATTACCTAACAATAAAGAAATATCCTTCACAGGTAAGCTAAGCTGTAATCCTACTTTAACAAATCCTGTAACTAACCCTGACTTTAAATTTACTTTATGCAAAAGTACAAGCATAAAATCACTCCCAACACCTCTTATATAATTTACCTCACCAGAATCAGACTCTTCATTAAACTTCAATACACTGTCTAACATCAGTGATTGAGAAGCTCCAGTACCCCTAAGGATTTTTATTGGCACCAGAGTAGATCCTTCTTTCAAAGATACAAACCCTTCAGTTATAAAATGATCATATCCCTTTCTAACTTGGTCAGACTCTAACAAAACCTCATTTGTGTTTATCAAACCCTGTAATTTTCCAGGTGCTTCAGTATGTTGCACACAAGCATCTGGAACTGCTTCCTTCTCTTTCTTTTTCAATCTGAAACAGTTAGCTATTACATGGCCAGGTTTCTTACAATAGTTACAAATAAGACCAAACTGTCTTTCCTTCACAGATTTTCCTTCCTCCTTACCTTTCTCATTAACTTCTGATTTAATTTCTGATTTACCTTGAGACTCTGTGTTATTTTTCCTCTTAAAAATTCTGCTCTGTGGAAATTTATTCTTATGGATTAAAACATACTCATCAGCTAACCTAGCAGAGTCCTGCATATATATGTATCCCTCTCATTTAAGTAAGTCCTTACTTCAACAGGGATGCTTCTTTTAAGTTCCTCCATTAAAATCAGCTCTTTCAATGTATCATAGTCCCCATTTACATTTTTAGAAGAAACCCATCTCTCAAAACACATAGCTTTATCATAGGCAAATTCCACATAAGTTTTTTCCACAGACTTCTTCAAACTTCTGAATCTTTCTCTATACGCTTCTGGGACCAATTCATATGCTTTTTCACAATATCATAATCAAGTGATTGTGCAGCAGTTAAATCTGTATAAACCTGTTGTGCTTTGCCTTTAATTACACTTCGTAACAACACTGACCATTTATCTTTTGGCCCCTCTGAAATCTGAGCAATCGTTTCAAAATGTAGGAAATATTTTTCCACTTCTGTTTCACTAAATAGAAGGACCAATTTAATTTATTGACTAGCAACAAATGATTTTCTAGAACCAGAAGACTGATTCCCAGACCCTAATTCCGTCATTGCATATTCAAATTCCCTTTTTTCCTGATCAGCTTCTAACCTACAATGCTCCAATTCTGCTTTACTTTGTTCCAACTTCATTTGTTTGATTTGCAACTGCATCTCTATATTACTTATTGGAAACGACTCTAAAATCGATTCATCAAAATCACCCGAATCCACATAGTGTGATGCGATTTTTCTCTGTATTAGAGCCTTTGATGTAGTCTTCAAAATAACTTTAAGTTGCAATCTACTAGCTATCTCAGACTCCTCAGTTTTTTTCGCCTTCGCTAACAACTCTGCACCTGGGGAAGCCAGAAACTCATCAATATTCATTGTTGCCGAATACCACTCAGAAGCCAATCAAACAAAAGAATCGAGTATTCCCCTTTTCCAAAACACCGATTCAAAATTTAACAAGCATTTAAACTCCAAAGATCCATCCCGGACGAGCCCCCATAGTTAAGTTACGGATTCAAGCAACAATAAATATATGAGTGAGGCAGGGTTTTGATAACAAACAAAACATTTATTAAACAAACCCCCCAAAAGTAAACAAATCATTCACATAACCAAAAATCAGCTGCTGTGCGGCAGCTTAAACAGTTCTTAAAACGATGTTGCAAAAACAGTTCTTCAAAGTAATATTGCGAAAGTTCAAAATGCTTACAGTTCTTTTAAGGGAGAGACGTTTTAAACAATTTAAATTCTCTTTCATGTTATGTGGTTGCAGTTCCCAGTCGAACTACTTTTTCCACAAAGAATTTTACGGAGATGAAATGAAATGGCTTAAAGGCACTGACCTTTCCTTTACAACACTGTACTCAATCCTTTCTGCTATTCACAGGGATTAACATGAGTATAATCAATGAATTCCTTACGAATGAGGATCAAACAAGGTCAAACCCGTTTCAACATCAAAATAGACTTTCCTCGATCTTTTAACTCTCGAACTCCGATCTTCATTCTCCACTGATTCTCAACTAGCAGTCTTATAAAGAAACTGCTCCAATGACCTTTTAAACTTTAGGCATTAAATAAAACTCCATCTTTCAACCAAACTGCATCATAACATTAAATCATGCAGTGGCATGAAGTCAACATAGCAAATCCTGCCACAAACTGCCCCTCCTCACAGGAAGGGGTCCTCCTTTTATCCCCTGTGAAAAAAAACTTGTCACATGACCTCTACTGGCGGGAAAATGACATCACTCCACCATCACAAGACCATTACCTCAAGCTTCAACACCTGTCACATGACAAGGACCACCACTGTCACGTAACACAATGTATTGTATTTGATTGATCATGAATATGGGACACCATGATTGTATCAGTGTGACTTATATTTAGTACATTTAGTGCTATCTTATTTTGATTTATAATAAGTATCCTTATGAATTCTGTATTAATATATATAAATTATAATAAATATTGGAAAGAGAAAGGAAGTATCAGAGGGATTTGTGGGGGACGTTAGAAGTAATTTTTTTACACAGAATTTTGGGGGCATGGAACACACTGCCAGGAAACATAGAGGAGGCAGATACATTGGGGACATTTAACAGAATCTTAGGTAGGCAAAATAGAGGGCTTTGTGGGAGGGAAGGGTGAGTTTGAACTTAGAGTAGGTTAAAAGACTGTCACAACATTATGGGCTGAAAGGACCTATACTGTGATGTATTTTTCAATGCTTTATACAGCATGTGCCACACTCTGTACAGCCTAGTCTTCAGAGTTTTGCTTTTTAAGTAATTATGGAAAGCACTGAGTGCATGCAGTTAATGATCCAGTTAAGCAGTTCTATCAGTGGTCATTCCTGCTGCTTTATATTTTGCAGATTGCATGGTTAATGGAGGGTGTCCGTTAGTACACCAAATTACAAATCAACGGGCAACAAATCAGGGTTGCATGTTGATTATTATCAGGATTCATCAATTCTCGGTGTTTCCAAAAGGCTTCCTTGCTTGCACTCCTTGGTTCCCCGCTGTAATATTTGGTGTGATTCACTGAATGGGTGTATAAACATACTCTGCATTCCTTTTTGGAGGACCGCATATATTTATAATGTCCAATAACAAATTTTGCAACCAATATGAATTTCATCCCTTTTAGTAATACTTTCAGTATAAAAGCAATCTTACTTTATTCTGAAAAATCCTATTCATCCCACTAATAAGAGTTTTAAAGGATGAGAAATAGTCCAATTTCTGTTCACTTATTTGTCTGACATTATCCTGGTGGGCACCTGATTCAAAGTTGTATGGGTAGAGATTAGGAACAAAAAATGTGTTGTTGCTTTGTCAGAGGTGTATTACAGACCTCTCAGTAGTCAACAAGAGATACATGAACAAACGTATATCAGTAAAAGCAAGGATTTTCTTTTTAAGTTTTATTTATTGACCTATAGTGAGGAATAGGCCTCTCCGACACTTCGAGCGATGCTGTCCAGTATTCTCCCAATTTAATCCTTGCCTAATCACAGGACAATTTACAGTGAACAATTAACCTACCAACTGTACGTCTTTGGACTGTGTGAGGAAACCAGAGCACTTGGAAGAGCCCATGTGGTCAGAAGGAGAAAGAACAAAATTCTTGCAGGTAACTGCAAGAATTGAACCCAGGTTGCAAACCATTGTGCTAACCATTATGCTATTGTGCTGTCCCAAAATTTAACAAAAATAAGTTTATAGTGTTAAATATTTTTGATTCCTGAGCAGAATCTGAGGTTTACTTAGCATAAAAGGTGCAGATGGGAGGGAATTTTTAAGATATGTCTGACAGATTCGTTTGACACAATATGTAAACAGACCAATGAGAGAAGGGGCATCATTTGTCTTATCTTTGGAGAATGATGCTGGACATACAGAAAAGTAGTAGAATATTCCAGCTGGAAGGTTCACTAATGCTACTCAGAAGGGTTTAAACTATTTTGGAAGGGGAATGGGAATCAGGTCACCAGGTCAGAAAATGGAAGGATTTAAAGGAAGATAGTTGTCATGACTAGCAAGAACAGGCAGGAGCAACTTAATAGATGCAATAGGATGAACAGGTTGAAGTGTGTTTATTTTAATGCAAGACATTATTCTGAGTAAAGAAGCATGGATCAGTACATGGATAATAATACTATGGCCATAACAGAGACCTAGTTGAGAGTGAGATAGGAAAGAATGCTTAATATTCCAGAGTTTTGATGTTGTAGAAAAGGAAGAAATGAAGGTAAACTGGTAGTGTGGTGGGGGTGGAGATCTGTTTCTACCGAAGGTGTAGGCCCTCCTTCTCTCCACTACCCTGCAGGTCACCCTTAGGCAAGGTGTAATTCCTGCTTATCCCCCCAGTCAGTATCACATGAAGCCATGGGAGCAGGGTGCACACAGTCAGATGAACAGCTGGTATTAGTGCTGTTCCGGAGTTACCATTCTGTGACCTCTGTTGATTTTGAGATGTATAAGTGACATGGATGAAAGCATAGATAAGTGAGTTAATAAGTTTGCAGATGATATGAAGTTTGATGGTGTTGTGGATAGCATAGAACACTTGCGAAGGATGCATCAGAATATAGAACAACTGCAGATATGGACAAAGAAATAGCAGATAGAGTTGATGTTGCATCTTGGGAAGTCATATGTAAGGAGGCTGTACACTGTTAATAGCAAGACCCGTAACAGTGTTGATGATCAGAGCAATTCTGGGGTCGAATCCATAGCTCCCTGAAAATGGGTTGATGGCGCATATGGCATGCTTTTCTTGAGCAAAAGAACTGAGTGAAAAGGTCAGGAAGTTATGTTGTAGCTTTGTAAAAATCTACTTAGGCCATATTTGGAATATCGTATTCAGATTGGGTGACTTCATTATAGAAAGGATGTTAAGGTTTTGAAGAGGGCGCAGAAGTTAACCAGGATGCTGCCTGGATTAGAGGGCATGTGTTAAAAGGAGAGTTTGGACAACTTGGGTTGTTTTATCTAGAGCAGAGGAGGCTGAGGGAAGGACTGTCAGAGGTTTATAAGATTGTGAGAGGCATAGACAGAGTAGGCAGTCAGTATCTTTTCCCCAGGATTGAAATGTCTAATATCAGAGGGCATGTATTTAAGGTGCAAGGGGTTAAGATCAAAGGAGAAGTGGTTGTTTTTACACAGAGAATGGCAGATGCCTGGAATGCACTGTCTGGAAAGGTAATGGAGGCAAATACAATACAGGCACCTAAGTATTTTTTAGACAGGTACAGGAATGTGCAGAGGTGGAAGGGCATGGACAATGTGCAGGCAGAAGGAATTACTTTAGCTTTGCCTTTGATTACTGATTTAAATAATGAGTTTGGCACAACATTGTGGACCAAAGGGCCAGTGTCTGTACTAAATACTAAAGTGCCATTGGGGAGCATTTTGGAGATAATGATTATAACTTCATGTATTTCAAAGTGCTGATAGAAAAAGGTAGGAATCAATCAGAAATAAATTTCAATAAAAGGTAGGAATCAATCAGAAATAAATTTCAATAAAATCTTGACACAGGTGGACTCAGAGCTCTTAGAGCATCTGCTTGCAGCTAAGCCTATACCGGCACTGTGGGAAGCATTCAGAAGAAAAGTAAGAAGTGTTCAAGAGTCCTGAAAGGAAGAAAATCAAGAATAACAAGTACAGGGAATCCCAGATGTTGAGGGTTATTTGGATAAAGAGAAATATAGAAACATATGGCAGGTACGGAGAACTAAACATAAGGTGGGAGAGATGAACTGCTTGGGGGGGTTGGAAGGGGAAATCTGCCAGGAGCATTAAAACAAACTATCAGCAGGTGGCAAGATTAAGGAAAGTTAGAAGGTATTTGATGTACATTACGGGGAAAGCACTAACCAAGTAAAGGAGAGGGTCCATTTGGGAGATTATGTGTAATTGTGCATGGAGCGTACATGAGAGTCTAACTTTTAATGGCAGAACATTTTTATACAGAAGGATGTTGGGGTGCAAATTCATATCTCCCTGAAAATGTAACAAAAAGCCTTTGGTGATAAAGAGACATACTGCCTTCAATGGTAAGGTTCTGAGTACAGAAGTCAGAAAGTTGTGGCAGTATGAAACTTTGATTCCACCACATTTGGAAGATTGCTGTAGTTTTTATTGAGGAGGCTTTAGAGATAGTGCAGAAGAAGTCCACCAAGATGTTGCCTGGTTTGGAGAGTATTAGCTACAAAAAGAAATTAGACAAATTTCCATTGGTTTTGCTGGATTATCAGAGGCTTAGGAGCAACCAGACAGTAGTATTTTAAATTTTGAAAGTCATAGATTAGATAGATAGTCGGAATAATGTTCTGCCCAGAATGGAAATCTCAACAAAAAGAGACTAAATATTTAAGGTAAAAGCAGGTAAGTAGATTTGGAAAATGATTTTTTTTTAGAAAGAGTACTGGCGCCTGGAATATAATACAAGAGGAGGTGGTAGAAACAGATATGAAAGCATCATTCAAGAGGCTTTTAAACAGGCATACAGGAAATAGAGGGAGATAGATGATATGTAGGCCGAGGGGATTAGCTTACATTGGTATCATGGTTGGTGCAGATAAGGTTGGGTGAAGCTGTCTGTTCCTGTTCTATTTTGCAATACTTTTTATTAGAATCCACAAAAGAAATGGACATTGTCATCAGACAACTCAGTGGCAGGTGGGGGTGGCATGTGGAGCGGGGGGGGGTTGGAAATTAAATCCTCATGAAAATCTTCATGAAGAAAGAAGAGATTCTTGATACCTTAGAGGAGAGAAAAATGAAAAATTCCCAGGGTCAGATGATATTTCCCCCGGGCTGCTATGGGAGACAAGGGAGGAGATTGCTGGAACTCTGGATGATACTTTTAAATATTTATTGACCACTAGTGAAGTATTGGGCAACTGGAGGATGTCATTGTGGTTCCCCATTACAAGAAGTGTAGACCTCTAAGCTTGACATAAGTAGTAAGGAAAATCATTGAGGGAAAAAAAAATTCCAAGAGAGAGGATAATTGATCAATTGGAGAAGAAAGGACTAATCAATAACATCCAGCTTTGTTTGTCAAGGCCTGATTCCGTCTGACCAATCTGACAGAATTTATTGTAAACGTAAGAAAGAGTATTGAGGATGGTGCAGTAGATGTGGTTTATTTAGACTTCAGCAAGACCTCTGACAAGGTTTCACACATGGAATTGAGGTCCAAAAACTTAGGGCCCATGAGATCCTGGATGAATTGTTAAATTGAATCCAAAGTTGGCTTTGCACTAGGACTGAGCAAAAGTCTTAGGCACATGTATATAGCTGTAGTAATTATATCTATTGCACTGTACTGCTGCCGCAAAAAAAAAAGAACAAATTTCATGAGATATTTGAGTAATGATGCCGCTGATATGGATCTGTATTGTAGACAATGGGAAGGTGGAAGGGAGCAGAAAATCATGGTTGAGAAAAAAGGAAGGGAGAGGGGAAGGTGTGGGAAAAACATTTATAATGATCAATAAACCAATTGTTTGGAATCAAATGACCTTGCCTGGTGTCTAAGGGCTAAGTGTGTGTGCACCCATGACACATTCTGTCCCTGGCACTCCTTCTCTGCTATATGCCCCACAACCCTCCCACTGCACTCCACCCTCACCTTTCTCTACATCCTATGCTTTCAACAGATTTACTAACTCGGTCTCCACTCCACGTTGACAAATATAGTACTGTGCAAAAGTCTTGGGCACCCTAGCTTATGTGCCTAAGACTTTTGCACTGTATTGTGGAGGGTGATGGTAGAAGGCTGTTATGATTGTATACTAGTGTCTTGTGATGTTCCCCTGAGATCAGTGCTGGGAAAAACATATGAATGATTTGGATCTGGGTGCAAAAAATGTTTTCCAATGACAGAAAAATGGTGCAGCTGTTGATAATTCCTTTGGCTATTTATTATTCTGAATAAAGGCAGATGGAGTTTAGTCTAGAAAAATGTGAAATGGTGAATTTTTGGAGTACTATTGAGACAGAGCATAGACCATGACTCGCAAGTTTTGTGGAATATAGAGGAATAGAGAACTTTGGTCTACAAGTCCTAACAACTTTGAAGGTGGCAGGGCAGCTAGACAATGTGGTTAGAGAGGCAACATAGGTGGGGCAATGAATACAAGATCAGGCAGGAATAAAATGTTGATGTTTTGGACCAAGATCCTTCTTCAGGACTGGAGAGGAAGTTTGAAGACACCAGAATAAAAAGGTGGGGGGAAGGGAAGGAGGTTAGCCAGAAGATGATAGGTGAAGCTGAGACGTAGAGGGCCGGTGAGGAAGGAATCTGATAGGAGAGGAGAGTGGATGATAGGAGAAAGAGAAAGAGGAGGGGAAGGGATCAATGGAGTGTAATGGCAGGGTGGAAGCTGGAGGCAAAGTTGATGAAATTGTTGAGCATGAAGCAGCAGCAATGCAGTTGTTACTATAGTGGAGGAAGAGTTGGGAAGCATTACCGGGGAAGGCTTGGAATATGGACTGTTTGACAGAGACAATGAAAAGGCAGACATAGCTGGAGCCCATGGCTATCTCTTGAGTCTGGAGAAAGTGAAAGGAGCCAAAGGAAAAAGTATGGAGGTCAAGGACAAGTTCTGCCAGATGAAGGAGGGTGTTAGTAAAGAGGAACTGGTTGGCTGTTCTGTTGGGAAAGAAGCGGAGAGTTTTAAGGTATTCTTGATGGGACATGGAAGTGTATACAGTGAAAATAAGGCTGTCAGAGACAGGGAGTTGGAAGTTAGTGAGGAAATCAAGAGCATGATAAGTGTAGTGGATGTTGTTGAACCAAGAGGGATAAAATGAGTTTAATGGGGCAAGAGCAAGCAGAGACAATAGGCCTACCCAGACAGTCAAGCTTATGGATCTTGGTAGGAGGTAGAAGTGAGCAGAGAGGGGTAAGTGAAATATGAGTTTGGTGGCACTGGATGGAAGTTTCCCAGAGTTGATGAGGTTGGTGATGGTGTCAAAGACAGTTTTTTGAAGGCACAGAGTTGGTTCCTCTTCAAGGGGTAGGGATCAGGATGTGTCTGAGAGTTGCCACATGGCCTCAGGAAGGTAGAGTTCAGTCTGCCATACTACAATAGCATCCTTTTTGTCTGAGGGCTTGATGGTATGGTTGGGTTTGGTACAGACAGGGTGGAGGGAAATGCATTCAGAGACGGTAAGGATCGACGAGGGGAGAGGAGTGCTAAAGTTGAGCCATTTGATGTCTCATCAGCAATTCAAATGAAATGATCCAGAGCAGGGAGAGAACCAGAGGGGTGTCCAAGAAGAGGAGGAGGGTTAGTGATGGAAGAAGAGGGTTATTGGTATAGAGTGTAGAACGTTTGCCAAAAAAGAGGACTTGGAAATGGTCGTGACAGAAGAGCTTGGCATCATCAAGGGTGCAGAACTCACTGAAGTGTGGGTGAATACTGTAGCAAGCTTTGCTCCATGAATGAAACTAGAGGACATAATTTAGGGTAAGAAAGGACGTGAAGTTGAACTTTTGCACCCAGTGAGTGGAGAGTACCTGGAATACAATGCCTGAGAGCGTGATGAAAGCTGAGTCACTGATAACACTTGAGAAGTTTCTACAGTGTATCTAAATCACATAGGCATGAAAGGCTGCAGGCTGGGATCTAAAACATGGGATTAATATGGATGGGTATCTACTGGTTTGAAGTTCAATGTCAATTTTAAAAATTAAGTTATGTACTATATATGCCACCATACACAACCCTAAGACTTGTTTTCTTGTAAATCCAAGTAAACAGTAAATCCAAGAAACACAATAGAATCAGTGATATACCGTACCCTGTAGGGCGGACAAATAATCAATGTACAAGGGAGAACAAACTGCAAATACAGAAGTGAGAAGATAATAATAACAAACAATATTATTAATAAGAAAGGACTCCTTCCATCCTGCGCATGGACTGTTTGAACTGCTTCCGTCTGGTAGGCGCTTCAGATCCCTCAAGACTAAGACTAATAGGCACTGGAGAAGTTTTTTCCCTACTGCGGTCACTTTGCTGAACAGTTAACTGCCGGTTAACTGTCGGCTAACTATTACTTGGATTGCACTACCTGTATGTATAATCTATATTTTCATTTATATTTATCATTTTATTGTTATGAGCAGAGAGACAACATCTGCTGGAAGTAAATTCCTTGTATGTGCACAGGTACTTGGCGATTAAAGTCTGATTCTGATATGCAGTACATCAAGAACATGACACAAAGGTTATAGGAAGAGTTCAGTGATGGAGGGTAGTGAAATTGAATGAAGTTCTTCCCTCTGGTTCAAGAGTCTGATGGTTCAGGGCTAATAACTGTTCCTGAACTTGGTGGTGTGGTTCTTGAGGCTACTGTACCTTCTTCGTGATGACAGCAGCGAGAAGAGAATATGGCCTGAATGGCAGGGGTCCTTGATGATGGATGCAGCTTTTAAACACTCTGCATAAGTATGCCCCATGGTGGGGAGGGTTTCACTTGAGACAAACTGGACCATATCCATTGCTCTTTGCAGGATTTTTCTTTCAAAGACATTGATGTTTCCATAACAGGCTGTGATGCAACCAATCAATATACTCTCCACCACACAACTTTGAAGTTTTTCAAAGTTTTAGATGTCATGCTGAATCTTCACAAATTTGTAAGGAAGTAGAGGCACAGATTTTCTTCATAATTGCACTTACATACCGGTCCAGGACAGATCCACTAACATGATATCAGCAAGGAATTTAAAGCTGCCAACCCTTTCCAACTCTGATCCCCCGATGACAACTGGCTCAAGGACCTCGAGTTTCCTCCTCCTGGAGACAATAATCAGCTCCTTGATGTTGCTGACCTTGAGTGAGAGGTTGTTGTTGTTGCACCACTCAGCCAGATTTTCAATTTCCTTCTTGCAAGGTGATTCATCACCACCTTTCATCTGGCCAACAACTTCGGTGTCATGAACAAATTTAAATATAACATTGTGCTTAGCCTCACAGTCATAAGTATAAAGTGAGGGGCTATGCTCACAGGCTTGTAATGGACCTGTGTTGATGGACATTGTGGACTTTGGCAAGGAAGTGGTAAGCCAAAGACTTGTTTTCATGCTGTATGTCTCAATGGTGCTATGTATAATTTCTGTGCATTTTTACATTTATCACGCTTGTCATTCTTAATGTTGCTGAAGGAAAATGTCTTGAATACTACAGAGGCTCATGCTCAAGATTTAGTGCTCCTCTTTTTACTGGCCATCTCCCTCTCCATCCTGATACAGGATTTTGACCTCAAACTTTGCCATTTCTTCCCCTGCACAATTGTTTAATCTGCTGAGTTTCTCCAGCATATTCTGTGTTGTTCCAATGGTATGAGTGCTACTCCTGCAAAAATATAGTGCCCAGCCTCTCAGCTGACAGCTCTTATTGGAAACAAAATTGAACTGGATAAATACAATTAAAATTACTGTGAACAGAACACAAGAACAAGCTCCCTAATTCTATCAGTATTGCTTTTCCACAATCTGAATATCAAACGAACACTTCTTTGTAGTACATTACATATCCAAGTATCATGACATACCCACTTGAGCTAGATTTTCCTGGAATGAGCTATTACTTAGACGCTGCTTAAGTTTGGAGTTTGTAATCATAATGTATCATAGTGTGTTTGATCATCCACCTCCTTTCATAAATCCATGCTGGGAAAACTTGGAAAATGAGGAAAAAGCATGCAGCTTTGCAGTAATTTAGACATATTCAGTCGGAGCTACTATGCTCCAATCAAAAGTTGCACAAAATACCAAAAAAGGTGATTAGAAGCCAGAAGCATATCATAAAGCGACGTCAGAACCCAATCCACAAACCACGTCACTTCAACCTTGCCCAAGACCCAGGACTTCTTATAACTGGAATTCTTGATTTACCGGGCAATACTCACAGTAGTGATCCTCGCTTGTCATGAATGCTAATGCAGGAACTAAATGGAAAGATGAGTGTTCTGAATTTCCAATCATAATGACAGCCTGTCATATCCCTGCCTATAGCAAGTGTCAAGCTATGCCAAGTCGTTTTTTTCTAACAAAACTCTGCAAAATTAATCAAACATGCTTTCTACTGCTGGCACCATTGGAAGTTACTACCAACAATGGAGCACCAGCAACATCAAGTGTCAATTTAATACCATTTTGCTCTCCTGCCTTATGAGAAATGATTGCATTACCACTAATCTGGTATCATTATTTTAATGTCAATTGCTCAATAATGCTAATTAAGGAATTGTTAATGACTTTTCAGTGCCATGGAGCTTATATTCCATTTGCTGGATAAGTTAGCCACTGGTGTTATTTATTCTCAATCTGAATTGAATGCTCTGAGCAACACATACAAAATGCTAGAGGAACTCTGCAAGTTAGGCAGCATCTATGGAGTGTAAAGAACAGTTAGTGTTTTGGGCCAAGATGCTTCATCAGGACTCCTGATGAAATGTTGACTCCATAGATGTTGCCTGACTTGCTGATTTCATTGAACATTTTATGTGTTTTGCTTTAGATTTTCAGTAGCTGCAGAATCGCTGCTGTTTATGAACTCTGTAAGTTCCTACATTACAGGAAGAGACAGAAATAATCAAGGACGAAGAACTTTTGACTACCTAACCAACCATCTTTAAGCCAAGAAATAACTTCCAATCATTGCTTCATACACTAAAGGCATCAATCAATCAGCATTATTCTCTTTGCATCAATCAATATTAAGCAGGGCACTCCATCTTCTCCTTTGTTGGCTGTAACAATATCTGTTCCATTGATTTAAACCCAATTGTTCTAGCTTTGCCCGGCAAAAGGTTACTATCATCACATACTTGCATAAAATTATATTTGCAGAATACTCACAGGCAGCATATTTTCATGGCAACATTTAAAACATCTATAATTTTAGCAAAAGGCTTCAACAAATAAGATTAAAAACCACCAATTTCACTCCCTGAAGTTAGCTAAACTTAGGTGAGATTTACATACATGAATTAATGGGCTGTTGAGCCACCTTAAAACAGTGGAATCTAGAATAAATTGAAATTAGCCAGGTTTCTGACGTTTAGTGTAAAGGAACCAATTTCAGCACCAACTCAGATTAACCAGCTGTAGAATTGTTTAGAGGATGTGGAAAGTGACAACATTTTGTGAAAATGATCTGACTGATTATATTTTAGTGATATATTGGACTCTCTTAATTAGAACAGAATGATACGTGCTCCACCATAGATCTGTGAAAGCTGTTTTGGAAACATACACTGCTGATATAGGAGTTGAAAGATTCTTGGAGGACACGGAACTTAGCAAAAGCTTTGTAATTGGTTCAGGGTAGTGATATTTTACATTCTACTTGGTTTATCAACACGTTGTAATGTGTCCATTAAAATAATTAAAAAAGCACTAGTGAAGTATTGGTTAAGGTGTCAAACAGCTTTAGTTAAAGCTAAACATGGGAACGTCTGCAGATCCTGGAAATCCAAAGCAACACACACAAAATGCTGGAGGAACTCAGCGGGCCAGTTGGCATCTATGGAAATGAATAAACATTCGGGCCAAGACCCTCCTTCAGGACTGAGAAGGAAGAGGGAGGCTTCCAGAGTAAAAAAGTGAGGGAGGGGCAGCTTCTGCCATCTTCCCCCTACCTTCTCAGTAATGAAGAAGAATCTTGACATGAAATCTGGACTGCTTATTCCATAGAGTTTGCCTGACATGCTGAATTCCTCAAGCATTTTGTTTTTTGCTTTAATTAATTAAATACTTACTACAGTGCCAGGAAGGATTCATTTCTCAACAGGAAACTGCTTGGTCATAAGAGAAATTTCTTGGGCTGGAGTTGGAAGTAGTGTCAACATTCAAAACTGTGAAGATATATCTACTTGGTGTTCCCAAGCCTTAGAAACAGCAGAAAGGGTGGAAGAGCACTTTGTTTTCTTTACTAAGAAGTGCTATTTTGAGCAGAATGTGTCTTGAACTGCCCTACTGAACCAAAGTAAAAACCATCGGCCTAACCATCATCATCCGATAGAGGTAACTGGAGTGTCAGAATCTACAACTGTACATCAGTAAGATAAACTGTGAGAAGAATGGGCATTACGCAAGGAACCATAAGGAACATCCCAAAAACAAAAGCGCGAAGGTAAGCATTCAGATGTAGAATAAACCCTCAATCGATGGTTTCTCATTGTAGATAGGTGAGGAATGTGTGGCAGTGGACTAATGTTAAAATAAAAAATCAAATTAGAGGAGACAGCTAAGAAGCTGGGTCACAAAGATTTTAAAGCAACACATGGTAGGTTGTCTTGATGGAATTGCAGGCACCACATTAATTTCAAGAAAGCACATGGCAAAAAAGGTAGTGCTAATGCTATAAGTGCAGATACATGGAAATCAACAAAACTCCCTGACTTGCTTCAAAAAATTGTCCTTGACACCACTTGGCCAAAGGGCAGTTCAAGACACATTCTGCTCAAAATAGCACTTCTTAGTAAAGAAAACAAAGTGCTCTTCCACCCTTTCTGCTGTTTCTAAGGCTTGGGAACACCAAGTAGATATATCTTCACAGTTGAAAACCTGTATGTTCACAGCTGCCAGGAACTGTTGAATGTGATTGGTTAATGTGATCTGTTAAATGGAGTTTGTTTGCAATAGTAATTCGTCATGTGACAGGAAAGACATGTCATGTAACAAGAATGTGATGAATCATGTGTATAAAAGAAGTAGATTTTGCCATTGATAAAGTAATTCCTTGAACTAGAGTTTGAAGAAAAGGAAATTATATCATATTTGTTGTTGCAAGCACTTTGGATAAGCAGAAAGGTGCAAAAGCATTGTATAGATTTCTCTCCAGAATTGCTCATTTCATGGATTTGATTGAGCAGACCATGTTTCAAACTAAGCTTGTGGCTAAATGGTTCCAAGAGTTTTTGAAATACTTACAATTGCCAGGATGTCCTTTTCTTCAAACTCTAGTTCAAGGAATTACTTTATCAATGGCAAAATCTACTTCTTTTTTTCAGCTAGTGTCAAATATTTTCATGGCAGCAGTCTTAAAAAATGTTAAAGTCAAAATTTTAAAAACATTATCAAAAATCACTTCTTTTTGAGTCGGTGTCCATCAGCCAAATGGATAACATAACACCAGCATA
Source organism: Hypanus sabinus (assembly GCF_030144855.1). Classification (NCBI taxonomy): domain Eukaryota; kingdom Metazoa; phylum Chordata; class Chondrichthyes; order Myliobatiformes; family Dasyatidae; genus Hypanus; species Hypanus sabinus. The sequence continues at coordinate 125,940,688 of NC_082710.1, read as the reverse complement.
TGCCTCTAACACAACTGTTTGCTCTAGGCACAGTGTAGTATCAAGCAGCCACACAGCGCATGTGACTCAGCATCTGCTACTTCAATTAAGCAGCATAGACTCCCAAATTAACAAAGCGAATCTAGACTATTTTCTTGATTTGTTTTTGTCCTTTAAGAATTGTCTCAAATAAGCAGTTTTGCTTCCTGAATACTTTTCGGTTTATCTTATGGATTTTGGGATGCTGATCATGAAATTCATCATGTAATTTCCTTATTTCCTCATTCAAAAACATTTGTTTTGAAAACACCTATATTTGTTATTTCAATTCCTAACTCAAGTCATAATAACTGATGCCAAGATTAGGGAAGGCATTTTTGTTGGTCCACAAATCAAACAGGTCATCAATGACAGGCAATTCAAAGAACTTCTAGTGGGACTGGAGAAAATTGAATGGACGGCATTCAAAATTTTGTTGAAAAAGTTCTTGGCAACTACAAAGTACCAAACTACATGCAGCTGGTTGACAATGTGCTCCAAGCATACAAAATCATGAATTGCAACATGTCACAAAAAATTTGGCATTCCCCTTTAGACTTCTTCCTTGCAAGTCTTCGCACTGTCAATGACAAGCATGGTGAAATGTTTCACTACGACATTGAAGAAAGGGTATCAGGGCAAATGGAATCCATCAATGCTGCCTGATTATTGTTGGACACTTAAGCAAGAAACTTCAGACAGTGAGTACAAACAAAAATCATCAACAAAACATTTTTAACTTAGTTGAACTACCAAAGTGCATCAGCACCATTATGCCATTAAATGCATTATATTGAATAAAAGTTAATATTTTTGTTTCTCCATATTCCTACGTGATACAAGTAGTCTGAAATTTTCTTTGTGTTCAGCTTCAAGTGGTGTATCATCAACCAAAAAAAAAAAATTCTGAGGAAGCAATACTTCTGGAAAAAAAATGTCCTGTGTAATTGGAATTAAGCATCTCTAAGCTTCTACTCACTGACTTTTACAAGAAAGTACAACATTCTATTTTTCTTCCTAATTACATGTTGTATCTATGTGTGAATATTCAATGAGTTTTGTACCAAGATGCCCAGGATCTGAGGAAATAGTGTGCTTGTGTATGTTTAGGATGGAGACAGAAAGTATTTGAGGAAAAGGAGAAAGGTGTGATTCTGGAGATATAGAAAGGATCAAAGTTGAATTTAGAATTTATCTGATTGCATTTGGAATTTCCCTGCAATCGTCCAAAAGGAGTAATGCCATCTTGTTCTCCCTTTGCATAGAAAGGGGAATGGTGCCTCAACTTCAAAAATGGCCAGTAAAATTTTGATGATGATGAATAACATTTGAAATTGTTTTACTCAGGTTTTTACTCAGTGAAAACATTTACTCAGGACAATATAGATTTTCACCCACATAAGCCTTAAAGAACGGCATTGCGAAATTGAATTTCCAGGCAAGCAATCACTCCTGACCCACAAATAATGAATTGAAAAGGTGATAGATAGGACACTATCGGAGTGACATGCTTCAACTGCAAATCTCATGTAAAAGGATGCGCACATTTATCCAACTGCTTTCTTTTACCTTCTATTTTACATCCGGTGAAGTACTTTGCTAATCATTTTTTTACTGAAATCCTTTCACGATCAGTCTATACTCATTGCACAATGTGATTTACACTTTAAGTGATCTCATTTCTCTTCTGGGCAACTCATAGCTCAGCAGAGCAGAGGGACCTGCCTTCTTTCCATAGATTCTGCCTATAACCTCTTCCACCTCAGTAAAGCAACCAGGATGGACATTCTTTCTTCTCCTTTCTCCCACCAGGCAGAAGGTACAAAATCCTGAAAGCACAGTTCACCATGCTCAAGGACAGTGTCTGTCCTGTTGTTATCAGACTCTTGAACAGACCTCTTGTGCCCTTACAGTCTACTTCGCTATGATCTTGCACTTTATCATTTACCTGCACTGCACACCATTCTTTCAATAGCTTTTACATTCTATTGTTACTTTTTCTTAATCTAGCTCAATGCATTCTGTAATGATACGTGTAAGACAAGACAAGCTTTTCATTGTACCATGGTACATGTGACTATAATAAACCAATACCAATGCTTAACCATTGATCCCTGCTTGGAGAGCAACAGTATATTCTGTTTAAAACTGCACTGTCCTTATCAGAAAGTATGTATACTATATACAACTTTGAGATTTGTCTCCTTACAGGCAGCCACAAAGAAACCCAAAGGAACCCATTAAAAACAAGGACTGTCAAACACCCATTGTGCAAAAGAAAGGATTAAATTGTGCAATGAAATGTAAGCAATTGACATTCAGAATGAAAGTTCATGAAAATGAGTTCACAGCCACAAAGCCAGTCATGACTGCAGCCCTTCCTGGACCCTTTTAGTTGCAGGTCACAGCCTTATTTCAGCGCAGAGATGAGCAGCAAGCTAAACACTGACCCATCCCTTGCCTCCATACCCGACACCCTCAACCTTTCAAGCTAGCCTGGCACTTAAATCAGCCAGATATTAGCTCATTCCTCTCTCTCAGGGTCAGACCCTGCTGCTTCAATATGCTCTCGGGAGTGGGAGCTGCCTAGATTCTGCCCATACACAACCTTCCCAATATGTCCTGGCTCTTAAATTGGTCAAACATCGGCTTGTTCCTCACTCTCAGGCCTGAGGCCATCGCCTTGACTCTGCCTCTCCTCAGCACACCAGCGCCATCTTATCTCAGTGTCGTTAGTGATTTCACAAGACAGTGGTTGTGACACAGGCTTTGAATACTTCTTGATATCATCCTTTCTCCATTATTTATGCATCTGTCTGAAACAATGAGAAACCAACCATTTCAAATGTCCAAAAGGGTCCAATTTTCTAAGTTATTTATTACTAACCAGTAGGACTGCAACTGTAGTGGTTTTAGGTTTGCTAACCACAAAGTTCTAAATTTAAGATCTTAAGCCTTATCAGATATAGATAACTATAGGTTATACTGTAGCTAATAACTCTTCAAAAAGTAGATAATTTCTATGTTTATCCTCAATGGTGAATTTAGCTGCCAGAAACCACCATTTGAGGGGTGGGTCCCACCTTCCAACAGAAGAAGAGATACTTTCAGTTTAAACACAGTTCACTTATTTTTAGTGATACACATTTAAATTGAAATAAAATTCTTAAAATACATTCAAAACTCCAGATGGTTTCCGTCTTAATGTGTCTTGTGAAAAATTCCCAACTTCTAAAACACAGATGATTTTCAAAACGCAGGTACAATTCCTATAAGCTAAAAAGACATATAGACAAGATGCAGCTGAACAAATCCTCTGTCATAAAAATCGAAGGCAGAGGAATGGATTCCAGTTCACCCCATGTTTCTGTCATTGTACTTGATGTTCTGTGATCATTCCCCAAGATGCCTGACTGCTCCTTTACCTTTATACAGTTTGTTTCTGCCACTTCTGTGACTTCACACATGTGAATCTTTTCAGATGCATTTTCACACAAGTGGTCGAAAAGCTTCTGGGGGCAGATATTCCCAGATACCCACAATTAGTGCTATGAAGCTTATTCTTTGAGCACACAAACCTGCCAACTATAGATAGATCTGAAATTTTATATGTTAACTGGTAGTATTAATCTATCTGCAAGCTTACTTGAATTAAATAGCTCAGCCAGTGCTGTTATGAGTAGCCAGCCCAGTGCTGTGGGCCAGCCGTCTGTGTTATATAGACAGTGCTGATTGCTTTCAAAGCTGTTCTTTTAACTTCAGACTGATTATTGCTTGTCACTGTGTTAAGAACTGAAGTCAGGCTCCTGCTTATAGCAAGAAGCTAAGCAAAGAAAATATTTGTTTGAAGTTTAACTTACTCAAAAAACTGCTCTTAGATCTCTCGAAGTGTCAGTTGCTGTGTAGAAAGCTCAGCTTGGCAAAAAGGTCCCCTTGGATCTGGGTAGTGAATATCATCACACAACTGTGAACAGATATAATTGCTCCACACAGAAGGATGATGCTGGTGGGACACAGTTACATTCTGCAGGCAGCAAACAAAGCTACTCACTATTGTATTAATCATACTTTTTTCTGGAATACAATCATTGCAATCTGCAGCCTGTAATTCACCTTTGGGATTTGTGCTTTTGTACTGTCTGGATAACTGGCATTTTTGCAGTGATCTGAAGGATTCAGCAAAATGGACTCATGAGGTACGGCCATGGTGGCCGTTGCTGGAGTGGACTTGTGGCCCGAGAGCAGAAAGCAAACCGATGTCTGGTTGATTTAAGTGCTAAGTTGATTAGGAGGATCAAGGCATCAAGGACGAGGGCAAAGGAGGAACCTGTGTTCAGCTCTCTGCTCTGAGAAGCTTTGTTCGCCTCAGCGCTGATCTGCGTTCATGATTATCGCCTGGAGCCACTGGGCTCTTGTGCCAGCTGCAGTGCTGAACTAGCTCCATGGCTGTGGACTTACTTTTGGAGACCCCATTGTTCATGTTCTGTGTGTTATTCATTTATATTTTTTCACTCTTTGCCTGATCTCTTTTTTTTGCACATTGGCTGTTTGTTGGCTTTTGCTGTGTGTTACTCTTAGTGGGTTGTATTATGTTTCTTTGTTTTCTGGCTGCTCATAAGAAGATGAATCTCAAGACTGTGTATTTGATAATAAAAGTACTTTGAACTTTGAACTTTAATATTTACGATTTCTAGTTCTTAATGTTGGATTAGATTGTAAAAATTGATACTTTTCTCATTGATTAACTTGATCTATGCTTGCTTGTATTTTTATATAATCGACTGTAAGTTGTTCTATGAATTTTCCAGCATATTTAGTATACCTGATACTGTACATTCCTGGAAGTTTCTTTATTTTTTTCCTCTGCAGCAGGTATCACACCACTTGAGTCAAGCTATTTCATAGATTATCATGGAATGTCAAGTTGCCTTTCTAGTTTGAGCTAGTTTTTTTTCTTGAAGATGACAACAACTTTTTTGTTCTTAGTCTTTTCCTAGTTGTTCTTCTTTCATGTAACACCTAATAAATGGTTGTAGCCAGCAAGTTTTATGCCTTACTCTTGAGTTTTGAAGAACCTGTGGATTACAAAACCACCAGGGTACAACAATGACTTCTGATCAAGACTTCTGATAAAAGATTTTCAGAACAAAATAATGGGCAAGACCAGCTATAGCGCAAAGCTCATCACCATTCCCGAGCCTCAGCAGTTGTGCTGTAACCACACATACCTGTTTTAACTGTGTAATAACCAAATCAAGGCCAATGTTGTCCCAAATGCAGAGTAGCCTACAAGTAGTGATAAGCCTCTGATGCTGAATCTAGAAGCCCTATCTCACTGCTGTAAAAAGCCTTTAAGATAGTCAACTCCACATGTTTGTGGTTATGTTATTTTTGCCTAACATAAAGCTAGGAGTCCAGGTATAAAATCCATCAGTTACTTTAGCTTTGTTTGCTTGGTCTTCAACATTGAACTCAGTGGTGGGTCTATTGAAAAATCATGTGTCAGATGTTTCAATGTGCAATTATGGCTGTCAGAGAGGAGATGATCAATGTAGGGGACCTCAACAGAGTCGTTAACAATAGTAATTTATGTTTTAGCCCATGAACTTCATTTTATTCGCTTTCCAAATGCTCTCTGAATTGCTAAGGATTTCAGCACTTTCTGATTTCTGTTTGGAGATTCTGAATTCATAGTGTAGCAGCCCAATCAATGTAAGAGCAAAACCGAAGCTATTGCCATTGTAGTAGACCCTATGGATTTGTTTTACTTGCATGAAGTGCCCCCAGCTCCAACAATGATTGCCCCCAGTTCCAAAAGTCAAATCCTTTACTCAATCCTTTATGAAAAATTAACAAACATACAATCTTGAAGAGCTGAAACTTAAGCATACCCAAGTGTAAGCCAAGTGCAATTGAGCATTATTGAGCAGTCAGTAAAAGATACAGTATCCGCTGGCCTACGTATATGTATTCCAAATAAGAAGAAATTTTCAAAGGGAAGAAGGACACTGCCATGGCTAACAAGTGAAGTCAGAGCCAAAGTAAAACTAGAAAAGAGGCCATACAATGAAGCCAATGCTCTTGGCAAGATAAAGGATTGGAAAGCTCTGAAGAACTCGTAGAAGGAAACTAAGAAGATCATTAGGTAGGTAAAGATGGATAATGAAAGGAAGCTGGTGACTAATGTTAAAGAAGATACAAAAGCTTTTTTAAGTAAATAAAAGGTAAAACAGAATCGAGGGTAGATATAGGACCAATACAAAATGGTCCTGGAGATATTGTAATAAGATGGCAGAGGAACTGAATGAGTATTTTGCATCAGTCTTCACAGTGAAAGATGTCTGTAGTATACCGCACATTCAAGAGTGTCAGGGAAGTGAAGTTTGTGCAGTGAAAATTACAACTGAGAAGTGCTCAGGAAGCTAATTGTCTGAGCGTGAATATATCTCCTGGACCTGATGGAATGCACACTCAGGTTCTGAAGGATGTAGCTGGTGAGATTGTGGAGGAATTAACAATGATCTTTCAAGAATCAGTGGATTCTGGCATTGTACCTGATGAATGGAAAATTTAAAATGTTTCTCCACAATTTAAGAAGGGTGGGAGGCAGAAGAAAGGAAATATAGGACTGCTAGCCTGACATCAGTGGTTAGGAAGTTGTTGGAATCAATTGTTAGGGATGATATTATGGAGTACCTGGAGGCACATGACAGGATAGGCCTAAGCCAGCATGGTTTTCTGAAAGGAAAATCTTGCCTGACAAATGTACTGCAACTCATGGAGAAACTTACAAGCGGAGTAGACAAAGGAGATGTAGTAGACGTGATGTACTTGGATTTTCAGAAGGCCTTTGACATAGTGTTGCGCATGAGGCTGCTTAGCAAGATAAGAGCTCATGGAATTACAGAGAAGTTATTAGCATGGGTGCAGCATTGGCTGGTCGGCAGAAAACAAAGAGTGGGAATAATGGGATCCTATTCTAGCTGGCTGCCGGTTACCAGTGGAGTTCTACAGGGGTCAGTGTTGGGAATGCTGCTTTTTACAATGTATGTCAATGATTTGGATTACGGTATTAATGGATTTGTGGCTAACTTTGCCGATGATACAAAGATAGGTGGAGGAGTGGGTAGTGTTGAGGAAACAGAGAGCCTGTAGAGATTCTTAGATAGTTTAGGGAATAGGCAAAGAAGTGGCAAATGAAATATATGGCAAAAGAAATAAATGTCAGACTATTATTTAGATGGGGAGAGAATTCAAAATGTAGAGATTCAAAGGGATTTGGGAGTCCTTGTGCAAGATACCCTAAAGGTTAACCTCCAGGTTGAGTCAGTTGTGAAGAAGGTGAATGCAATGTTGGCTTTTATTTCTAGAGGTATAGAATATAAGAACAAGGATGTGATGTTGAGGCTCTATAAGGCACTCATGAGGCCACACTTGGAGTGTTGTGTGTTGTTTTGGGCTCCTTATTTTAGAAAGGATATACTAACGTTGGAGAGGGTTCAGAGAAGGTTCATGAGAATAATTCCAGGATTAAAAGGGTTACAGTAGAAGGAATGTCTGGCAGCTCTTGGGCTGTATTCCCTGGAGTTCAGGGGAATGAGGGGGATCTCATAGAAACATTCAGAATGTTAAAAGGCCTGAACAGATTAGATATGAAAAAGTTATTTCCCACAGTAGGGGATTCTAGGACAACAGGGGACGACTTCAGGATTGAAAGACGTCCTTTAAGTACTGAAATGTGGAGAAATTACTTTAGTCAGAGGGTGCTAAATCTATGGAATTTGTTGCCATGAGTGGTTGTGGAAGCCAAGTCATTGGGTGTATTTAACGCAGAGATAGATAGGTTCTTGATTAGCCAAGGCTCAAAGGGTATGGGGTGCAAGCAGGGGAGTGGGGATGACTGGAAGAGGGATGGTAGGCGAGGACAAGAGGAACCCTATCAGCCATTGGTGGAACAGACTCAATGGGCCAAATAGCCTAATTCTGCCCCTATGTCTTATGGTCTACTCTTTGCTGCAGCACACAATTATGAATCTTCTGTAGACCCAATGAATTAAATGAATTGCAGCATTCGTTATCAATTCACAAATTTGCCAGCCTATTCACACACTGAAAGGAAGCAAGTTTTCCAAAGAGCATTCTTATTACAAAATTGTGCATTCTTTGAACTTTATGTAAGCGACAGTAAACCAACTGTCAAAAGGGCGTGAAGAATGCTGGTAATGATCAAGACACCTTCAGCAGATGATGTTTCTGTTAATTTTAGTTTCCTTGAACATTGCTGTGGACTGCTGTCACAGGAAAGCAGCATCAATCATCATGGAGCCCCCCACCATCCATGATTCTGCCATCAGGGAGAAGGTACAGGAGCCTCAGGACCCACACCACCAGGTTCAGGAACATTTATTACCCCTCAACCATCAGGATCCTGAACCAGAGGAGATAACTTTCATCACCCATCATTGATCTGCTCCCATAAACTATGAACTCACTTTAAAAGCATTTAAGGTGTTGGAGGAGCTCAACAGGCCAGGCAGAAAGAGAGTAAACAGACAATGTCTCAGGCCAAGACTGTTCGTAATGAACTCTCAAACAGCTGGTGAAAGAATCACGAATCACTCAGACTCAGTGATGTTGACTTTGTTAGATCAATAACTGCATCACATGTAGACTGAGCCTGATGACTGAGACTCAGCCACAACACGCATCTTCCTTCTTGCCTTCTTGATGTCACAACCACGGATTTGGCACCACAGTAGATATGGCAACTGCACTTGTGAATTTGCACGTGTCAGCTAATTACTATATAATTGTGATAGTAATTAACTCTGTACTTGTCGTTGTAGTGCTTGTCGAGGCGTGGACAGAGCTTAGCAACACTTCACTGCTGTTTTGCATTCGGCCTTCCCTGAGATATTGGATTTTCAAGTCAACTGACTGTGAAGACTAGCAGTATTTATTTAATATTTAGATGTTCTTTTCAGCTGCAGTGTAGGCTTCATTTTCCCTTTGGGAGTTTTAGTTACTGGCCCTGTTTGGCCTAGCATTTATTGTTTTATTTTCCCTTTAAGACTGTTCATATTAAACTCTGTGAACTATCGACCTGCTTCAGTGTCTCTCACTCTCCACTTGGGCCATATCCGAACCTGGTAACAGCAAGTCTCGAACAACAAAGATGGACCCAGCAGAGAGAGAGAGCAGCTGACCTTGGCTGTGAGATTCATTGGTCAGGTAGGAGGCAAGCTACAGACAATGGAATCTGTTCTCAGTGAAGTTACGGAGGCAATGAGGCAGATAACCTCATGCTGACAAGCCCACTCTAACTAGGAAGAACAGGTATCGTCCCCAGCTGAAATTGTTCAACAGCTCACCACAGACAATCGGACTCAGGTGTCTGTGATTTCTGGACTCACGGCCACCATCCACGAACATACTGTGAACAGCCAGCATCAGCTGAAAGCCATTCAATTCAGCAGCTTCAGTCCGCCTCAGTCCCATTCCCAGCATTTGCAGATCCTCCTTTTCTGCTGCCCAAACAATCTCTGCTACTAATGTTCCCACTCCAGCGCCCGGACCACAGCCAACTCCCACGACTGTTTAGGAACCGAGTATTCCACCACCAGCCAGATATTCTGGCGATCCCGATGGTTGCAGGAATTTTATTACCCAATGCCAGCTGACATTCCAAGCCCAGCCTGGTTGTTTTGGTGATGATGCGTGAAAATTGGCGTACATGGTCAATCTTCTTGATGGACCTCCACTCAGCCTGTTCGATGCTTTACGGGAGCAAGGATACCCCGTAGCCCGATCGTTCCGACATTTCATGGCGGAGTTAAGGAGGGTTTTTGATCTTCCAGTACGGAATCAGCAGGCTGCCCACCGACTCTTTGACCTGTGCCAAGGCAGAGGGAAGGTGAGAGCCTATGCAGTCAAATTCCATACCTTTGCAGTAGAGACAGGATGGAATAAGAGATCTCTCATCACTGCGTTCCAGCATGGACTGAATGCAGGGGTCCGACATGAGATTGCTGTCTGGGGTGAGCAGGATAGTCTGGATGACCTGATTAATCCAGCCATTCGAGTTGATGACCGTGTAACTGAATGGCACAGCGAAAGAATATTTCAAACTTCTTACATGCCGCCAGATCACCATCTTTCCTCACCCTCTCCCTCTCCCTCACCCCCCAGCGCCCAGCCCATGGAGGAGGAACGAGAGCGGCGCCGGAGAACAGGTTCCTACCTCTATCGTGATGATCTAGGACACTTCCGGGTGGCATGTTCCAAGTGTCCAGTAAAAGAGAATACCCGTCAGCAGGGAGGGGAATCCTGATGGGTCGGTTCTCTCTTCAGTCAGCTTCCCCTAATTCTATAATGCTCGCAGCTTCCTCGTCGTGGAGGTCTCAGACCCATGAACTCAAGGCATTTATTGACTGTGGTGCAGCCGTGAATCTTATCAACATCTCTCTTGCTCAAAGACGGGGAGTTCCAACTCGGGAATTAAGAGAAAAGATCAATGACAAGGTGCTGGATGGTTAACCTCTGGGAACCGGTCAGATCCACCTTTCCACCCAACCCCTCCAACTGGTGCTCGAAGGCAATATTCATGAAGAAATATATTTCTATCTAGTTAATTCACCTGAACTGCCACTGGTATTTAGTCTGCCTTGGTTATCCTGACATAGTCCACAGCTGGATTGGTCTCTGAAGGTACTTCAAGAGTGGGAACCGGCATGCCTGTCTACCTGTCTGGGTCCAGCTCAAGCTCCATTCATTCCATGAATCCCCTCCTGTGTCAGATAAGATTGTGGGGCTGTCTGGGATTCCGGCCGAATATGCAGAATAGGCAGAGGTGAGGGCTGCCAACAATCAGATCCAAGCCCGGATGGGGGACCTCCTAACCAGCTGTTTGTCCCTGCTGTGTGCATTCCAAAGTGTTGGAATGGGTGTCACTCTTCCTGTCTGGCTGGACATCCGGGAATTCAGCAGACTCAAGAGTTTACAAAGAGACATTTTTGGTAGCCCTCTATGTCAAAGGATGTCCACAACTTTGTATCTGCCTGTCCCACCTGCACTCAGAACAAGACATCACGCCAGTGTCCTGCAGGTCTGTTATGTCCGTTGCCTGTGTCCCACTGCCCCTGGTCCCACCTCTCAGTAGATTTTATCACTGGCCTTCCCCATTTAAAGGAAATACTACCATTTTGATGGTTGTGGATCGATTTTCCAAGGCTGCCCACTTCATTGCCCTCCCCAGGCTCCCACAGTAGCCTCCAGTCGTCTCCACCAGTATGTCTCCCTTTGAACGCCAGAAAGGATTCCAGCCTCCTCTCTTCTCTGATCAGGAGATCGGTGTAAGAATTCCTGCTGCTGAACAGATGATCCAGCGCTACCAGCGCACCCGGACACGGGCCAGGGCTTCTCTGCTGCGCGCCCAGAAACTGCATTCCTGGCAGGCTGATCGGCTCCGTCGACAGGCAAGGTCATTTAAACCAGGAGAAGTGGTCTGGTTGGCATAAGGGGACCTTCCCTTGAAAGTCGAGAACTGGCACTGAGCCACGTGGGACCATTTCTAGCGGAAAAGGCTGTCAACAAGGTGTCGTAAAGTTTGCATCACTGAAGACCACCCGATATTCCATGTTTCCTCGCGCAAGTCAGTTACTACCTCCCCCCGTCCCAAGTCATCCCACTTCCCCCTCCTCCACGCCTGGCAGATGGTTCCCTTGTCAATACTGTTCTCTTGGCATCTCGTTGAGTACGTGGTAAGGTCCAGTACCTTGTGGACTGGGAAGGGTATGGCTCAGAAGAACACACTTGGATCCTGGCGAAGAACAACTTGGACAAATTGCTGATCCGGAACTTCCAGCGGACACAGGTCTGTGGTGCCTCAGGGGCTGCACCTAGAGTGGAGGGCCCTGTCACAACCACGGATTCGGCAGCATAGTAGATACGGCAATGGCGCTTGTGAATTTGCACATATCAGCTAATTATTATTTAATGGTGATAGTATTTAACTCCATTCTTGTTGTCATAGTGCTTGTCGAGACTTGGGCAGAGTACAGCAATGCTTCGCTGCTGTTTTGCATTCAGCCTTCCCTGAGATATTGGACTTTCAAATCAACTGACTCTGAGGACTAGTGGTATTCGTTTTATGTTTAAATGTTCTTTTCAGTCACAATGTAGGCTTCATTTTCCTTTTGAGGGTTTTAGTTTACAGCTCTGTTTGGCCTAGCATTTATTGTTTTATTTTCCCTTTAACGCTGTTCGTATTAAATTCTGTGAACTATCGACCTGCTTCAGTGTCTCTCACTCCGCACTTGGGCCATGTCCAAACCTGGTAACACTTGACCTTCACACAAGGGCTGCAGGAGCAGAATGAAAGTGGTCTCCAACTGGCCTTTTCCATGTTTGTGGATCTTAAAATTGATTCAACTTGCCTTTCTATTCACCTCACAACTGGACACAACCAATCACTACTGACATTCACAAAATACTGGGGGAACTCAACAGGACAGGAAGCACCTGTGGAAATGAATGAACAGTTGATGTTTCGGCCGAGACCCTTCATCAGGTCTGGAAAGGAAGTGGAAGATGCCAGAATAGAAATGTTGTGAGAAGGGAAGGAGGTCAAGCTACATGGTGATAGGTGAAGCCAGATGGGTAGGTGAGGGAGGCGAAGTGAGAAGGAGGGAGGTGATAGGTGGAATGGGCAAAGGGCAGGAGAAGAATGGATCTGATTATTGAGGAGAGCAGACCTCGGGAGAAAGGGAAGGAGGAGGGGTACTGGGGAACGTGATAGCCAGTTGAGAAGAGGTAAGAGGCCAGATGACACAAACAAAATGTTGGAGGAACTCAGCAGGCCAGGCAGCATCTATGGAAAAGTGTTTCTGGCCGAGACCTTCAGCAGGACTGGGGAGAAAACATGATGAGGAGTCAGAGTTAGAAGGTGGGGGAGGGGAGGAAGAAACACTGGGAAACTGGGAAGGGAGAGAGATGAAATAAGGAGTTGGGAAGTTGATTGGTGAAAGAGATACAGGACTGGAGAAGGGGGGATCTTTTAGGAAAGGACAGAAGGCAATGAGGCAATGGAGGAGCACCAGAGGTAGACAAGGAGATAAGGTGAGAGAAGGAAGAGGGGACAGGGAATAGAAAAGGGTGCGGGGCCAGTACCAGAAGTTCGAGAAATCGATGTTCATGCAAGCCTCCAGCAAGCTATATGCAGCAGAACAATGGCAGTGTAAGCAAGACAGGACACCCAGAATTCAAACCCCACTCAAGCTCACACATTGCTGTCATTTTCAACATTTCACCCAGTACACAGGAAGAGCAGACATGGATGAGAATTTTTTTGTAGTTTTAATCTCCATGTGCTATTGTGGACAAAATCCCCTCTGATAAATAAATGTTGATGTTTGCTTTGTAGATCTAACAATGATGATTCCTTAACGTGTCAAGTTGCCACATTTGTACTTGGACTCTGCCTTATGTTTCACTCAGCTGTCCACAAACCATAAAATATTACTCTCCTCATAGTTCTTCTCCTTATTGAATGTCCAGTCTCTATGCTTCCACTCTGTGACAGCCTCAGTTGTGTCTCCATCTCTCATGGAAATACTTTGCATGGATTTTTTAAATTCCAACCTAGGTGGTGAAAGCCTCACTCTTCCTATGTTCTTTTAAGCAGATCCAACTTGCTTCTCATCTTGAATTGTTTTGGATAGGCTCCATACTTTTAAAAAAATGTATCAAGTTTAGCTTTTCCTACTAAACATTTTCTGGAAGGAGTAGTTACTCCATTTGTACAAGCTCACCTTTTATACAGAGGAGGCATTTGCAACTTTAAGCACTGACTTGGATTTGACGCTTAACCTTGTTTTTATTTTGGAATCTGAATCAGAATCAGGTTTAAGATCACAGGCATATGTTGTGAAATTTGCTGTCTTTGTAACAACTGTACAAATCTATACATGAAAAATACAGAAGAATAAACTGAATAACAGTAAATATATCTGTACATTAAATAGTTAAGTATTGCAAAAACAAAATACATTTAGAAATGTAGTGAGATCGTGTTCATGTGTTCAATGTTGATTTAGAAATTGGATGGCAGAGGGGAAGAAGCTGTTTCTGAATCATTGACTGTGTGCCTTCGGGCCTTTGTACAGCATTCCTGATGGTGGCAAAGAAAAGAGAACAAGTCCTGGGTGATGGAGGGGGGTCCTCATTGATGGACGCCACTTTCCTCAGGTATTACTTGAAGATATCTTGGATACCAGGGAGGCTTGAACTCGTGATGGAGCTGACTAATTTTACCATTTTCTGCAACTTACTTCGATCTTGTGCAGTCGTTTCCCCCCCCCCCACCCACCACCTCCCAAACTCCATTATCAAGCAGTGATGCAGCCAGTTAGAATGTTCTCCACAGTACATCTGTATAAGTTTTTCAAGTCAAGTCAACTTTTGTTGTCATTTCAACCGTAACTACTGGTACAGTGCATAGTAAGAATGAGACAATGTTTTTCAGGACCATGGTTTACATGACACAGTACAAATAAAACTAGACTAAACTATGTAATAAAAAAAACAACACAGAGAAAGCTACACTAGACTACAGACCTACACAGGACTACATAAAGTGCACAAAACAGTGCAGGCATTACAATAAATAATAAACAGGACAGTAGGGCAAGGTGTCAGTCCAGGCTTCGGGTATTGAGGAGTCTGATAGTTTGGGGGAAGAAACTGTTACATAGTCTGGTCGTGAGAGCCCAAATGCTTCGGAGCATTTTCCCAGATGGCAGGAGGGAGAAGAGTTTGTATGAGGGGTGCATGGGGTCCTTCATAATGCTGTTTCCTTTGCGGATGCAGCGTGTAGTGTAAATGTCCGTGATGGCGGGAAGAGAGACCCTGATGGTCTTCTCAGCTGACCTCACTATCCGCTGCAGGGTCTTGCGAACCGAGATGGTGCAATTTCCGAAAGAGGCAGTGATGCAGCTGCTCAGGATGCTCTTAATACCACCCCTGTAGAATGTGATGAGGATGGGGGGTGGGAGATGGACTTTCCTCAGCCTTCGCAAAAAGTAGAGATGCTGCTGGGCTTTCTTTGCTATGGAGCTGGTGTTGAGGGACCAGGTGAGATTCTCCGTCAGGTGTACACCAAGAAATTTGGTGCTCTTTATGGTCTCTACCGAGGAGCCGTCGATGTTCAGTAGAGAGTGGTCGCTCTGTGCCCTCTTGAAGTCAACAATCATCTCTTTTGTTTCGTTCACATTCAGAGACAGGTTGTTGGCTCTTCACCAGTCCTTTAGCTGCTGCACCTCCCCTCTGTAAGCTGACTCATCGCTCTTGCTGATGAAGCTCAACACGGTGGTGTCATCGGCGAACTTGATGATGTGTTTCGAGCTGTGTGTTGCAGCACAGTCGTGGGTCAGCAGAGTGAAACAGCAGTGGACTGAGCACGCAACCCTGGGGAGTCCCCGTGCTCAGTGTGATGGTGTTGGAGATGCTTTTGAGTGTTTTAGGTGACAAATCAATTCTCCTCAAATTCATAAGGAAATATGGTCACTGTCTTGCCTTCTCTATGGCTGCATCAATATGTTGGGACCAGGTTAGATCCTCAGAGATCTTGACACACAGGGACTTTAATTTACTCACTTTTTCGACTTCTGATTTCTCTATTAGTATTCAATGTTCAGTTTCCTGTTCTGCAGATCAGCTGTGCGGGGTATGTGAAATAAATGTATTGGTAAAAACAAATGTAAAATGTTCTCATCAACACCTCTGAGGGAAGTAAATTGCTGAAGTAACTATATGTCATCCAGTTCAAATATGAACACTGACCTTGACAGTTAGGCCACCTACAGTTAGCCAGCTGTGCCCTTTTAAAGCAGAGCAGAATATATCAGAGATAACATGGAATCAGAATTCCAAAATCAGTGAACTAGAAACCCAACTGCACACAGAAAGATGTTTCTCATCGGACCCTGGCAGCGTTATTTCCAGGTCCGTATGGTGAGGGACAGATTGAGTGAAGAGGTTTTTAAATGCCAGAAAAGAACTGAATCAGAATGAAAATAAGGTTTATTACCACTGACATATGTCGTGAAATTTGTTGTTTTGTGGTAACAGTACATTGCAAAATACAAGAATTGCTGCATTCCAAAATAAGTAAATCGTGCAAAAGACAAATAACAAGGTAGTGTTCATGGCTTTATGGACAATTCAGAAATCTGATGGCAGAGTGGAAGACGCTGCTCTTAAAATGTAAAATCTGTGTTTTCAGGCTCCTCAATGGAAATAGTAAGAAGTAGCCATGTCACAGCAGGTGAGTGTCTTTAATGTTGGATCATGTCATCTTGACGATGTCCTCAATGGCAGGAGGATTGTGTTCAAGATTGAACTGGCCGAACCTACAAACCTCTGCAGACTTTTCTGATTCTTTACATTGGAGGCTCCATACCATCACTCTCCATGGGACATCTGTAGAAATTTTCAAGAGACTTTAATGACATATCAATTCAACGCCAACTCTGCATGAAGTGGAGCTGCCTGTGTGCCTTCGTCATTGTGTTGGGCCTAGGCTGGAATTTCTGAGATGCTGATGCCAAGAAACTTGTGGATGCATCTTATGCTAAAAGCAGAAGGACAGACACAGGAACGTACTTCCTGCTTCTTTAATATACAATTAAATGTTACTTTGTTGATGGTGGACTTGCAGGATGTGGTTTGTACCAGTTAGATCTCAACAAAAACATTAGAATGACTCATAGTTCAATGTATTGCACTCTGATCCATTAAGTCTATGGGAGAAGTATCTAACATGAGATTAATATTCAGATTTATTCCAATTAATCTTAATTAAGGTCATATGACCATAAGACACAGGAGTAGAATTAAGCCATTTGGCTAATTGAGTCTGCTCTGCCACTCAATCGTGGCTGATCTTTTTTCTCCCCTCCTCAGCCCTGCTCCCTGGCCTTCTCCTTGCAACCTTAGATGCCATCTCCAATCGAGATCCTGTCAAGTTCTGCCTTAAACATACCCAATGACCTGGCCTCCACGGCTGCCTGTGGTAATAAATTCCACAAATTCACCACCCTCTGGCTAAAGAAATTCCTCTGTATCTCCCTCTTAAATGAATGTCTCTCTATCCTGAGGCTATGCACTCTTGTCCTAGACATCCCCATTTTGGGAAACATCCTTTCCACATCTACTCTGTCTAGGCCTTTCAACATTCAAAAAGTTTCAATTAGGTCCCCCGTCATCATTCTAAACTCCAGTGAGTACAGACCAGAGCTATTAAACATTGCTCACATGATAACCTTTTAATTCCTGGAATCAGCCTTGTAAATCTCCTCTGAACTCTCTCTAATCCCAGCACATCTTTTCCTAGCTGAAGGGCCCAGAACTGTTCACAAGAATCAAGGTGAGACCTCACCAGTGGCTTATAAATCCTCAGCATCACATCCCTGCTCTTGTATTCTAGACCTTTTGAAATGAATGCTAACATTACATTTGCCTTCCTTACCACCGACTCTACCTGCAAGTTAATCTTTAGGGTATTCTGCACAAGGACTCTCAAGACACTTTGCATCCCAGATTTTTGGATGTTGTCCCCATTTAGAAAATAGTCTACACATTTATTTTTTCTACCAAGTGCATGACCATGCATTTTCCAACATTTGCCACCTTCTTGCCCATTCTCCTAACCTGTCTAAGTCCTTCTTCAGCCTCCCTGCTTCCTCAACATTACATACCTCTCCAACAATCTTCATATCAACTGCAATCTTGGCAACAAAGCCATTTATTCCATCATCTAACTCATTGATATACAGCATAAAATTAAGTGGTCCCAACACCAAACCATGCAGAATACCACTTGTCATTGGCAGCCAATCATGAAAGGATCATTTTATTCCCATTTGCTTCCTACCAATCAGCCAATTCTGTAATCATGTAGTAACTTACCTGTAATACCATGGGCTCTTAAATTGGTAAGCAGTTACATGTGTGGCACTTTGACAAAGGCCTTCTGAAAGTCCAAATACCCAAAAGTCTACTGCCATCCCCGTTATCAATCTTACTTGTAATGAATGACAAGCTCATCAAACATGCAATGAAATACATTTTTTGTGTTAACAAACAACATAACCTGCAGATATGCTGTGGGCAGCCACAAATATTGTCAAGTATTGCAGCATCAACATAGCATGCTGGCAATGCTCAGCAGAACGACACAGAACATAACATCCAACAAAACAAAAGCAAAACAGATCTCTTTCCTCCCTCCTACACACAAGGACAGTCCTACAACTCCATGTTAGGCTGGCAGCCTCCAGTTTTCCGGCTTCTATTCATCAGAGTGGACTTTACAAATACAGCTTAAGAGAGAACCATCTTTTAAAATAACACTCCGGAAAATGTTGCTTTGCGATTAAACGTTGCTTTCCTGGTCAAGGTGCAGGTTGTTTGTCTAGCACCTATTTGCTTTCCAATGCTTTTAAGGCAGTATCAAACATGTTGAGTCCAAGCTATTATCACAACTGTGATAATAACCAAAATAGCTCAGTGGTCTGTATGCCTAAATGCCTCATGTGCACTTATTTCTGCTTCTCACTCTACACTCTAGGAAGCTAAATTTCTATTTAGTTTTATAACATACTCAAAAGCAGGCATCAGCCAATTGCAATGTTAGGCAAGTAACTTTCACAATGCATCTCCTGCACTTTCTGAGCTATTGCATTCAAGTTTATGACTTAATGTTAAATCTGTCAGGATAATTTCCATGTAAATTAATCAACTAAAAGATGCGTTCTCCTTGGTCAACATCTCTTTATCAAAACTGTCATCGAAATACATTTATCAATCTTTGACTTATTTTTGAGAAGCTGCTTGAGCAAAAACGAGTCACCTAACATCTTTGCAACTGTGCTTCTAAGGTGATTTATTGCAGAAAGATCATATAATGATCCTGCTAAATAGCCACAGCCTGTAAAAAAATTATCTTAAAGTTACAGGCAAATGAAAGTTACACTGATAAAAGAAATTCGTTTTGTGAAGTCTCAGGGGACAATTGCAATCTGCCGTGAATTTCAATTTACAGTAAAATAGAGCATCATTAAAACTTTGCAATCAATTCTTAGTAGAAATTTGAAGTGTTGTCAGAGTGCTGTAGTGCACCAATTGTTGTAGTGATTTTTCTGATTAATGTTCAGTACTGCACTTCCATTTAACACCAAAAGGCATAGATACTTGTAAACTTTAGATTTCATTATTTATTGGTCAGACCTAAAAGGCGCCCTTACCCATAACATATTTTCAGTAAACATAGTGTTGTCAGAACACCTCATTTAAAATCTACACTCTCATTTGAAATCAGAACAGCAGCAATCCCTATTTTACTTACAGAAGAGGTTGATCCATGAGAATATCTAGTGACAAAAGCCAAATGTTTAAGGTTAATTTGGTTCCGCCTGCTAGGGAGCGACTGGGCTTATATACACTGGAATTTAGAAGGATGAGAGGGGATCTGATTGAGACATATAAGATTAGTAAGGGATTGGACCCGCTGGAGGCAGGAAACATATTCCCGCTGATAGGTGAGTCCAGAACTAAAGGCCACAGTTTAAGAATAAGGGGTAGGCCATTTAGAACTGAGATGCGGAAAAACTTTTTCACCCAGAGAGTGGTGGATATGTGGAATGCTCTGCCCCAGAAGGCAGTAGAGGCCAAGTCTCTGGATGCATTCAAGAGAGAGTTAGATAGAGCTCTTATAGATAGCGGGGTCAAGGGATATGGGGAGAGGGCAGGAACGGGGTACTGATTGTGTATGATCAGCCATGATCACAATGAATGGCGGTGCTGGCTAGAAGGGCCGAATGGCCTACTCCTGCACCTATTGTCTATTGTCCATTGAAGCTTATGGAATCAAATTTCACCTAGCAAGAATGAAGCTTACAATTGATTTTTCCTTTGACATAAACTCTTTAATGTTAACTGGGCGATTAATACAGTAGGTCCTATATTACCCTACTGCAAATGCCCTAAATCTATAAATTTCAAGGAATAAACTGGAGACAATAGATAACTTGTGCAGTGTTGAAAGAAGATCTCACATTTGAACTCTTACCTTTTGCTCTGCTGAATTGCAATAACCAAAAATAGGGCAAAATCAAAACAATTTGTTTATGATTTACCCAACCCCCCCCCCCCCCCACCAACTGCCAACATTTAATGCAATGTTTTTCAGCATTTGTTCAAAAGTCCTTTGGTAGTTGTTGCTTGAATGAAGTCACTGGAGTAAAGTACTGGTAGGTACAAAGCGGCTTCTTATTCAATGAAACAAGGTACGCCAGGCATCATATGGAGACACTTTCAGTGGAAAGGTAGCCTGGCCCAATGTGACGGTCAATACTTTGTGTGCTAAACATCAAAGAACAATTCCATATTTACCAAGTAGTAAAAATACTTTATTTGGAACTACACACAAGCTTCTCACCCACATCACAGACATCAAAATGATTTTTAATCAGTCTTCTTTGGTCTGGGATTTATGGCTTTTAGAAACCCATTGTTCAGAGCTGCACTCCAAATTATAGCCATATTTTATAATCAGACTCAAAGGCAGGTGGCCAAAGTCATTTGTTGAATGTAAGTATGCTAAGCCCAAAAATCACCCTAAAAGTAATATCAAACAATTATTCAACATCTTCAACTCCTCTAGTCCTTGGCTATCTTGCCCTATCACCTCTTTACCTATTCAATGACTCTTGCCTTCCACTCAGTTTTAGATCTTGCCTTTCCTTGCCCTTCAGAGTTACCCTCCTGTGCATTTTGTGTCCTGTTCATCTCAAAATATTCACATTTGATTAAGATTCACCAATTTCAAAAAGTGACTCTATTTTTCCTCCCATTGATACTGCTTAACTTGCTGAGAAATTCCAGTATTTCCTGTGTTCATTTCAGTTTCACCATTGGTACTATTTTGATCTGGTCCCAATACTATGTTTAATTTTGGATACAGAGAAAGGTGATGGAAGCTGTTTTTGATATAAGATGGATACGTCAAAAGACCAAACTGCCTGTGGTTTTGTGCTGGAACAGAAATCTGTAACCTGTCAAATTGAAAAGTAGAACAAGTGTTTAGGAACAGTGCAAGTGTCAAACCACTAATACCACTATAAACAGCATTTTTTCCCAAGAAGAAAGCAGCAACAATGGAATTTTAATTTTTGTCAGGATATTTGAAAATAATTTGCCTTCATAGCCTGAGAAGAAGTCTCAACACCCTTTCCCCTCTCACTGGAGTTTGAAAGAATGAAGGAGGATCTCATTGAA
Organism: Hypanus sabinus; assembly: GCF_030144855.1. Classification (NCBI taxonomy): domain Eukaryota; kingdom Metazoa; phylum Chordata; class Chondrichthyes; order Myliobatiformes; family Dasyatidae; genus Hypanus; species Hypanus sabinus. The sequence goes on along the minus strand of NC_082710.1, from coordinate 125,919,337 downwards.
ACCTATCAAATATTGAAAGGCCTATACAGAGTAAACATGGAGAGAATGTTTTCTGTAGTGGGAGAAGCTCAGGTAAGAAGGCACAACCTCAGAATAGAAGGATATCCTGTTAGAACAGAAATGAGGAGGGATTTTTTTTAGAGTCATTGAGGCATAGGCAAGTACAGCATAGAAACAGATATAACAGCCCATGCCAAACCATTCAAAATGCCTATTCCTATCGACCTGCACTGGGACCGTAGCCCTTCATGCACCTATCCAAACTTCTCTTAAATGTTGAAATTAAGCTTGCATGCACCACTTGTGCTGGCAGCTCATTCCACACTCTCACAACCATCTGAGTGAGTATGCATCGGTTCATTGGAAACTTATCCCATTAGGTTCATCATTTCCCCTGAATTCTACTTTTTTTTCTATTTCACATAGTTTTACAAATCTCTTTCAAAACCTCCCGTCACCCATCAGGATTCCAGATTATACCAGCTTATTATGTTTCGTGTGTGTGTGTATTATTTTTGCTGCTGCTTCTGGTTTATTTATGGCCAAATATGTTAACTCTGTTTCCCCCAAGCCCAACAATTTTTTTTCTGCCACATGAAGTAATGTCTCAATGCATACCCCGTCAAGACCCTTCATGATCTTTATATCAATTTATTTCTGCTTTAAGGAAAGAAATATCAGTTTCACATTCTTTCCACAATTGTTCCTTCCTTGCACGAATTGAGTAGACTTCCTAGCAATCTGAAATACTTACTGAGATTCAGCCTTCTCTATTTACAGGGCATTATTTATCTCCAAGGTATCTTGACTAATATTTAACTCACTTTAAATATTATGATTCAAAAGGTAATTTGACATTATTTTGTTGTGTTTAAGGGAGCTTGCTCTGAGCAGATCTGCTCCCATGATTTCCAGCATTACAATATTGCATATCATTTAAAGGCATTTTATTGTCTATCGACACTCTTAAAAGTAGGATGATTTATAAATACAGCTGTTTCATGATTAAGGCAGTAAAATATTCCTGTTTCAGGTAAGAAAAAGGAAGAATGCAGTGTGTTAGTTCAACCAGTTTCTGGATACCCTGTCAACATTTCTGGACATTTGGTAGCTAACACCACCAAAACTCTTAAATTGAAGGCTTCAGCAATTTCATAGATATTGCAAGAAGACCACACATACACATCCAGTACTTTATGTAGAATTTGAAAATGTGAGATAAATTTACAATTTAACATTAAACATTTTAAATTAAGTAAAAACATAAGTATTTAAGATTGTCTTTTAATGAAAAGTGCATGGAACAAGCTATTCAGGAGCTGTTAATATTTTCTTAGTAATTGTAAAATGCTGCATTGTTTATGTGTAGCATGCAAATTGTTTCAATGAAATCACAAACATAATTTAAATTGAAAACAAAACACACACAAGTTTTCTTCCATAGTTTTCTTTGTATAAATGCTGTGCATCTGACATGCTGATGAGCGGTGAATCCATACATATTTAGGGTCTGACAGTAATGTGGAACACAAATCTTGATCAGTTAGGTAGAATGCGAAAGCAGACTCACAGCACACCTAAAACCTTCTTCAGTTTTGTTTAGGAATGGTCTATTATAGATGGTCCTAGACCAAGGGAACTCTGATAGAAAATCTTAGAAGTCCCTTTTATATTGTATATATCTTGTTCTCTTTCTGAAACATCACAGCTACCCCACCTACTGTAAATGAGTGCCCACCAAATTGCAGGAAGTATCTGTGGTTTTCCCTGTCTATCCCCATACTCACTCCGCTATGATAATCAATCTACTTGATGCTCACCCATCTACCAATCTATTGGCTCAGCCTAACAAATACCCCTGTTCACATACACAGACAGACCATCCACCATCAACCACAGACTCAGCTAACAACTGCTGCTTTGTCCCTGATCATGATTCCCTAACAAAAAATCCTCAGATAGAATATTTGTTGATACACGGTGTAATGACTCCATAACCAATGTTTACTGCCCTCCAAATTTTTAGGCTAGAATACTTAAAGTTATCTTTTAATCTACTTTACTTGCTGAGATGAGAATGGGTGAACATCTGGGGCCTAGTAATGGGAGGTTTGCATGTCCTCCCCATGACTATGCTCTGGTTTCCTCCCAGATTACAAAGGTATATCAGTTGGTGGGTTAATTGGTCTTTGTAAATGGTCCTGTGATTAGGCTACGGTTAAACTGGGGGAGTTAAATTATTTAACTCTATAGATCGACAAATTAAAATTGACTTGTTGAGCCCAACAAAAATGAATTATAAAAGGTCTATTTTACTATGGAGATGTTAGCTGTTAAACTAATTCAATTGTCTGTGATAACTTATATCACATTTGATCTTTGGAATATTAGACATAATTGATTTTGAACTAATATGCAGAGATTAATCGAATCGCTATAGTAACTATAATGTACCATTCAATCTCAGTAAGGGACACAGGTGATATCAGTACTTCACAGACTGGCTGCCTGGAGCCTGATTGCCTTATCTGAGCTCTGAGATAAGATTACTGCTTGAAATCCATGTGAGGTATTGATTATTACCCGGCTGCACACCATGAAATTCATGGAGGTGGTTTAGTCTGTGCTAACCCATCAGTGGCAAAATCTGAAAGATTTTAAATATAAATTTTAAAATATTATTTTAGATATGATTTAATATTGCCTCCTCATTCTTTTACTGTCATCAACCACTGCAAATAAAAACCCAAACTCCAAGTACTTCAGGTCAATTAAACTTCTTAATGTATCAGCAAAGATTATCCAAATATGCTGAGCAGTTTGATCTTGATTTAAAACTCATTAGTAATTGCACTATGCAGGCTAGATGAATTTAGGTGAGCTGAAATGTTAGGGGTGAAGTTTCTCCAAAATAAGTCTAATGTGAACAATTAGGAGTGGAATTTTAAGCACAGGTTGTGTTTGACAGAAATCAGGTCACACTAACCGGTTGCATTGCACATGAAGTTTTTCACAAAATGTCTAGGCCACAGCAAGAAATAATCACCATGGGACATTTATCCCATGTGCAACCCGTCAGGAGATTAAAAAAATAAATTGTTTCATTTGGCTGCAAGGATAATGATGAACATGTTCCTGAAGACATGAATGTACTCTTTCACTAAGCATACTCTAAAACCATCTGTTTTATCCTGTTATCTCATAAAGGGTTTACCATATGTTTAAAATATATATTTAGTTATTCAAAACTATCCTGGACAGGTAGAATGCATTAATAATGAGATTAAAAATGCACCCTTTGGTAATAAATTCATGATCAGTTGAATTAATAAAACTGCATGAACACCATCATTAAATACTTCAAGGAATGCTTGTTAAATTTTCTTTCAAAATACAATTTAAGATGCTGCCAAATTGCCCTGGTTGTGAGCTGATACTTCTTTTGAAAAAAAAAATGAAGTAGTAGCTCAAGGGAAATAAACACTCCCAAAAAAAATCACTGACTACTGCCAAACTAAACTCTACACACGGCAGGATACAATGTTTCATATGAGTGTACACTAATTATGTGCGAATAGTTGAGCCTCACTGTGCATTCCAAAGTGGGAAAGAAATCCAGAGAGAACTGGGTATTCATGCACTATTAGACCAGAAGCCCAGAATAATTAGAACAGGGTTAGGTGGTTCAGGCCTTGCTTTGCAATTCAGAAAGATTATGGATGATCTAACTTTTCTCAATCACTTTCCCACTCGATCTCCATTCTCCTTGATTCCCATGTTGATTAAAATTGAATTTTTAGCAGAGTATGTTCAAAAGTACGGACTTCTCAAGATTTGGAGCAAGGAATTCCAAAGGTTTATAAACCTCGGAGGGAAGAAACTCTTTCTCATCAGTCTTAAATTTGGGTGTCGTGCATGAAGGTTATTTGCCTCCTTTTCTGATAGCATATTCACAGGTTCTAAACTCTGATGTGGGGGATAATAATCTTGCACACTACCCCAACCAAACTCCCTATGAATTGTCAGATCACTGTTTATTTTCTGATTGTTCCTGGAGTCAGAAATGATGAGCAGTCTTACTTCCAAGATTCAGTTCGTTTTAGAGAAATAATAAACATACAAAGTCCTGCTGAAGGGTCTCGGCTCGATACATCGACTGTATTCTTTCCCAAAGATGCTGCCTCAGCAGCTGATTTCCTCCAGCATTTTGTGTGTGTTGCATTGGATTTCCAGCATCTGCAGATTTCCTTGTGTTTTATACTCCAACCTCCTTGAAACAGAAGCCAGTATTCCATGAACCATCATTATTATTTGTTGCACCAACATGTTACCTTTTTGTAATTCAGGTACACAAATCTGTATTTTCTTTTGTCTGAAATTTGTAACATCTTTCAAGTGTTAAAGTCAAATTAAACATTGAATTTATTATCATATGCACAATTACATGTACGCACAGGAGCAACGAAAACTTACTTGCAGTAGCATCATAGGAACATAACATCATAACAGCAACACCACAAGCAAAACATAAAGTCAGCATTAATTCTACATAATTTTTATTAGAAAAGATATAGTTACAAGAAAATAATCAGAGCCAAAGCAAGTGTATTTGAGTGCAATGTCATCAAAGTAATAAGACTGTTGCTAAACCATTTTGATTAGAATCCTCAATTTAAAAGAAATAATATTGTATCGTTATTTCCTTCAAAGTGATTTACTTCCCAAAGGAAAGTCCCTGCATTTGAATGGTCTCTCTCTCTCGCTCAATGCTGTCAGAGTTTTGGGTGTTGGGCAAAGTTTAAGTGATGTAATCTGTGGATTGGACTCGGTAGTTTATGGTTTGATCTGTTTCTGGTTTCCCGGTTACTCTTGTTTTCTGTTGCTATTTTGGGTGATTTTGAATCAGGGTGGCCTGCAGATAACAAACACTGAGCTGAAATCAATTGTGACCCGACTCTTTGGATTTTGTGTTTATTATTCTGTGTTTTTCCACTGGTGTTTTTGTTGCTCTTTGCACAATTTGCTGTCTTTTTGCACATGGGATTGGAAGTGTTTGTCGTTTTCCTTTGAACAGGTTCTATGGTTTTCTTTGTTTTGTGGCTGTCTGGGGGGAAACCAAACCTCAGGGTTGTTTACTGCATGCAGACTTAGATAATAAATGTACTTCAAATCTTTGAATCTTTGACTTCAAACTTTCCTTCATTATTCTTCATTTGCCAACTATTTTCCCTCTGATCACATCATCAATAGCTGTCAGTAAACTGTGAGATCTCCACTGTTTGCTTCCCCATCTCTTCTCCAATCTTGATTATTGTATCATCCATTATATAGACCATGAACGGAATTGGTAATGATGTCATGGATCCCTGATCTCCATGTGGACACAACCAGCCATACTTAGCTGCCAAGAGATCCAGCCACTGATTACAGAAAGTTAATAACTATTGATAGAATGTTCCCTGTTACGTCAATGCTCACATAATGTCCGTATGTATCTTCTACATGGGTCTTAAATCTTTGTTGGTCCCTAGTTCCATTGATGGGCGGAAGGTGTTAGGTGAAGCCAAGTGGGTGGGAAAGGTAAACGCTGGAGATGAAAGAATCTGATCAGAGAAGAGAGTGGACCATAGGAGAAAGGAAAGGACAAGGAGACCCATGTGGAAGTGTTAGGCCAGTGAGAAGAGGTAAAAGACCAGAGTGGGGAATAGAAGAAGAGTTGAGGGAAGTAAAAAAATACTGGCAGGAGAAATCCATGTTCATGCCATTAGGCTGGAGACTACCAAGATGGAATATAAGGTGTTGTTCCTACACCCTGAGGGTGGCTTCATCATGGCACAAGAAGTGATGTTTCACCTATCACCTTCTAGCTGGCTTCCTTTCCCCCCCCCACCCCCCACCACCACCTTTTTTATTCTGGCATCTTCCCCTTTCTATTTTAATCCTGAAGATGGGTCTTGGCCCGAAATGTCGACTGTTTATTCATTTCCAAGTATGCTGCCTGACTTGCTGAGTTCCTCCAGCGTGTTGATTTGGATTTCCAGCATCTGTGGACTTTCTCATGTTTATTATCCCTTTCCTAGCTCGGTTAGTATCTTCTATCAATATTATTCCTTACAGCATTTAGTAAAGTCTCTGTCCTTCCATGAAGAAAACAAATGCAGGGACTTGCAGCTTCCCATGTGATTACACTGTAATGACATGCAACTTTGCCAGGTAATATAATGTTGCCACTTAGCAACAAACCACACTGGGAAATCTACACAAATTAAGTTCATACTTATCAGGTAAATCAGAGGTAAACACAAGTGACTCACTTCCATCAGAGAGCACTGGCCACATGTGGCTGGAGGCATTAAACTGAACTCAATGATTTTCCTTATCTGTTTGATCTAGTAATATCCTAAGCCAGATGCATTGTGATCACTGTGCCAACACTGATTATTGGAGTGGAAGGAAGCATGTAATTATCCCATGCTTTCGGCAAAATGATAAACATGTTTGAATTGAGACCTATTGTTTTCCTACAAATCTTTTTTGTACCGTCTTTCATAGAAATGTATTCTGTAGGAGGGCTCATTGTTACTATGAGAGTTGATGGTGTGTGAAAACCAGCAATCGGTGACATGGATCTGCTTCAAATGCAGGTTGGAGTATTTGTCCTCCAGGAAATCACTGATGTGGATCTGACAGACCTTGCACCCCAATGAACACCAGGCTGGTTTGCTAGCAGATGTCTGGGATATGTTCCAAACTTTTTAAGTTGGCTGATAGAAGAAGCTGAGGCGCTGACAGACAACAGCACACCCGGAAGCTGATTTGGCAAAATTAAGACATTGTTCAACAGAATCAGTAGCTGATAAACGCACATCAAAAACACTTAGATACAAAAAAAAAGCATCTGGTTATGCTGAATAATTAGAGCACGCTGCAAAAATGTACAATAAATGCTTTAGTATTATGCACTTCCATCTTTCTGATTTATTGACGAACACAGAGGGAATAAAATTCTCCCAAAAGAGGGATGCAGAGGAGACAGAGAAAAATTCGTCACTCACATCATATCCTGCCTTGTTTAACTTGCACTGAACTCGAGATGCAGAAAAAATTGGAATATTGCTCACCTTAGAGCAGCCTGGTGAGATGCAACAAACAGACTGCTGGGGGAAAACCCACACAATGCTGGAGGAACTCAGTAGGTCAGGCAATATCCATGGAATAGCCAAAACATCGGCTGTTCTCTCTTTTCCATAGATGCTGCCTGACCTACTGAGTTCCTCCAGAATTGTGTGTGTACATGTCTGTTGCTTGGAGTTCCAGCGTCTGCAGATTTTCTCTTATTTGTGATTAGACTGTTGGGGGAAATCAGTGGGTTAAGTAGCACCTGGAACAATGAAAAGCTGGTCTTGCGTTGGGCGCATAGAAATCAAATCATTACACATTGCATTGAGCTAAAATAGGTTAAAACAAGAACAGCACAGAATAAAGTGCAAAAGCTACCAAGAGTGTGCAGTGCAGGTAAATGATAAACTTCAAGATCATAACAAGGTAGATTATGAGTTCAAGAGCCCATTTATCCTACATTAGGTCTGACATGGGTGGGTTAGAAGCTGTCTTTGAGCCTGTTCTTCTCTCCTTTAGATAGCATCTCTCCTTCCCCACTCAGTTCTGATGCAGAGCTTTGGGCTGAAACATTTGCAGATCCTCCACCCCCACCAATCTTCCTTCATTTCTTTGAACCTTCATTGAATGCTTGGTTTTGGTAACTGGAATCTCTAGGCAGGGAATACATTACCTGGGCTCGGAGCAAATATATTTCTAATTTTCCTTGACATATTATTTTTAACTTAACACAAATATTCTAAGAACTCATCATGTATCATTGCACATCAACACTCTTTTGCCCCTGTGAAATTCTTATGCATATAGTGCAGTCAAATTTGGCAGTTCCAGTGATTTAATGGTCAAATTTGTGAAACCATGCTTGAAGCACATTGGTATGTCTTTTTCTTAGTCTACAATTAGTCAGCTACAATAAATGAATTAATTTGCATAATTCCTCAAAAATAATGTATGGTTTATTCTGCATTAGTGCCCAATATGAAAAAAAATGTTGGAGTCATGGAGTCATAGAACACTACAGCACAGAAGCAGTCCCTTCAGCTCATCTTTTCTATGCTGAACCATTAATCTGCCTGGTCCCATCAACCTGCATCCGGATCACAGCACTCCATACTACACCCATTCATTTACCTATCCAAATTTCTCTGAAATTTTGAAATTGAATCCACATCCACCACTTGTGCTGGCAGCTCGCTCTGCACTCTCAGCACCTTCTGACTGAAGAAGTTCCCCCATATGTTCCCTTTAAACATTTCAACTTTCACCCTTAACCCATGACCTCTAGTGGCAGTTTTACCTAACCTCTGGGCAAAAAAAATCTGCTTGCATTTACCCTATCTATTCCACTCGGAATTTTGAATGCCTCTATCAAATCTCTCCTCAATCTTGTATGTTCTAGAGAATAATGTCCTAATTTATTCATTTTTTCTTTATTACTCAGGTCCAAAGTCTTGGCAACATACTTGTAAAATTTCTCTGTACTCTTTCAAACTTACTACATTGTTCCTGTACGTAGGTAAGCAAAACTGCTGATAATACTCCAAATTAGGAGTCCAAGTACACCAAAACATCAATGACTTTTACAATTTCAATATTAAATTCCAACTCCTGTACTCAATGCATTGATTTATGAAGGCCAATGTGTTAAAAGTTTTCTTTACAAATCTATCCACTTGTGGCACTACTTTTAGGGAATTACAGTCTGTATTCCCAGATCCCTCTATTCTACTGCACTCCTCTGTGTCCTACCAACTCGCCATGTAAGACCTACACTGGCTGGTCCTCCCAACATGCAACAATTCATACTTGACTGCATTAAATTCCACCCACCGTTTTCAGCCCAGTTGCTGGAGCACGTCCCTCTGCAAGCTTTGACAGCCTTGCTTGCTGTCCACTACACCCACATTCTCGGTGACATTCTCAAATTTGCTGCTCCAGTTTACCACATTTATCATACAGATCAATGATATAGATGACAAACAGTAATGGACCCAGCACCTAGCCATGTGGCACACTATTAGCCACAAGCCTCCAGTCATAGAGGCAAACATCCATTACCTCTCTCTGGCTTCCCCCACAAAGCTAATGTCTAATCGAATTTATTACCTCATCTTGAATCCCAAGAGGCTGAACCTCGCTAAAGTTCATGTAGACAACATCCACTGCTTTGCCTTCATCAACTTTCTTGGTAACTTACTTGAAAATTTCTATAAAATTGGTTAGAGATGATCTACTAAGCATGAAACCATTGTTAACTGTCCCTAATCAGTCCCTTAAAATATCTTCCAATAACTTTCCCAAAACTGATGTCAAGCTCACCAGCCTATAACTTCCTGCTGCCAATTATGCCCCTGCAACCACGTTCCACCAATGGCTACAATGTCATAACTCCACATTCTGATCCATGCCCTAAGCTCATCCACCTTTCCCACAATACTCTTCGTATTGATACACGCACAACTCAGAACATTAGTCCCATGATGTTGAACCTTTTGATTTCTGACCTTGTATGCATTATAGGCTTAACAACATCTTACTCCATAACCGTTCTACTATCTGTTCTGGCATACACATCGCTATTTCCACCCCCCCCCCCACCACACCCAAAAGTCTAGTTTAGGCTCTTCCGCTCTCTCTCAGCAATAGCAAACGTTCCCACTAGTGTATTAGACCCTTCCATCAGAGGTGCAAACTTCCCCTTCTGTACTGGTTCCACGTTCCCTGGAAGAGAGCCCAATGATCCAAAAATCTGATGTCCTCCCTCCTACACCAACTCTTAAGCCATATGTTAAATTATATAACCTTCCTATTTTTGACCTCACTAGCACATGGCATGAGTAATAATCCTGAGGTTACAATCCTGGAGGTCCCGTGTTTTAACTTAATACCTAGCTCACTTTGTAGGATCTCCGACCCATATCATTAGTACCAATGTAGATCACAACCTCTGGCAGCTCTCCCTCTTGCTTGCTGTTGGCTCAATCCAAGATGTCCTTGACCCTGGCATGCAGGAAGAAACATATTACCTGGGAATATCATTCTGATTCATAGAAACTCCTTTCTGGTCCCCTAACCAACTAATCTCTATCACTATAGATCGCCTCTTCTCCCCTGTCCCTTCTGAGCCATAAAGCGACAGTGCCAGAGACAGGACCACTGTGACTTTTCTCTTCTAGGTTATCCCAACAAACAGTTTCCAAAGTAGTATACCTGTTGTTGAGCGGAACTCCCACAATGCTACTCTGCACTGGCTGTCTATCCCCTTTCCCCCATCTTGACAGTCACCCAACTACCTGTGTCCTGTACCTGTGGTGTGACTACCTCTGTGCACTTCATGTCTATCAACCCTTCAGCCTCACAAATGATCCAGAGTTCATCCAGTTCCAGCACCAATTCCTTAACAAAGTCTGTTTGAAACTGCAGCTGTATGCACTTTTTGCAAGTGCAGTTAACAGGGACACAGGAGGTCTCCCTGTCTTCCCACATCCCACAGGAAGAGCACTCCACTATCCTGCTTGCCATCCACTACTCCAAATGTACATGAAAGAAAGAAAGAAAGAAAGAAAGAAAGAAAGAAAGAAAGAAAGAAAGAAAGAAAGAAAGAAAGAAAGAAAGAAAGAAAGAAAGAAAGAAAGAAAGAAAGAAAGAAAGAAAGAAAGAAATAGAATAAATAATGAAAATAAAAATCTACCTAAGGCCAACGCCTCTCCTTGCCAAAGGCTCGATGAGCCAAAGCCAAAATGTTGGGCAGCATTTCAATAGCTTTACATAGCAAACTTTTCATTCCCTTCCAGCTGGTAGAGATAACATTTTACCCTCAGGTGTTTTAGTAATGAGGAAAGAACATACAGTAGATACAGTTCATTCTTAAACTGCCTGGCAGAGGTGATTTGATTTGGAACACAGTATTTCCCCACTTATTTCAATGTTTGATCTGCATAGCTTCTGGGATTCAGCAAGTATTTTTACTTTGAATTATAAAAAAAACTTCTTTATCATTATATTGTTACAACAGCCTTCAGATGAATATAAGGAATTAGACATTTTATTGTCTAATCCTTCAAACATAATATTACTGCGAGTCCTGCAACTAGTGAAACCTCTGGTAGTTTTTAAATCGTGTTTCACTAGAAGGGTCTACTGCCGCCGTATCTCAATAAATAAATTAATATTGTTCAGTGTTAGTGCATTTGAAGACTGAAAGAAAACCCATCTAATATTTTGTAAATATCCTCTGATGAATGAAACATGGTTGTCCATACTGCAATGAAATAGATGTGAATATCAATCTTTACATGTTATATTTCTTTTTAATTCCAATAGGAAATTAAACACAGAATTGCATAGCAGTTTTAATGAATGACTGACAGTACATGGGAGAATTGTCAGTTCCAGAGTAGTTATCAGCTGACATTGTGTCTGCTCTTGAAAGTATTAAAAGCGTGAGAGTTTTGGCGAGAATCAATCATTCAGACCTCAACAGGTTCACAATACAAATTTAAGTGCATCTGTTGTAGAAGCTATTACTCTTCGTATAGATCACATCAACAAGGAGAGAACAATATTCTGTTCATTTTAAATAAGTAGCAGTCTTATTTTGCATGGTAAGAAATATTGGAGATTTGTAATGAAAGTCAACAAGCTAATGTTCACAAAGGTACATTGCATTCAAGATAATTCTGTTCACGGCATTATTCTTTATTGCCAGTGACCTTCAGTGCTTTTTCTTTCCTTACACTTGTTTATGGGGCCTGTATGTATTCTGGCACATAAATAACTTATGTGATACAAGCAAAGGTCATTGGTAGAGAAAAGAAAAGATTTCTTTTCAGTTAGAATGTGGATTTTATTTTCTTGGGTATGCATTGTTCCTTGAATTGTTTACATTTTGTGTCTAATTGCTTGTCTTTGGACTAGCTCTGGGTTTTCACTTTGTGTTGCAGGTCTCATTTGGTTTCATGGGAATTGTTAAACCGTCTATGTATTTATCACTTCTATTCAATTTGCAGTAATTGCATTAGCACAGGATTTTCAATGTCTTGCATTGTAGTTGTTGTCTTTGGGAGTATTGTGGCATCAAATACCAGGGCTCTCAGATTAGTCTTGAATGCCTACGTTCTCCGGGGTGCATTTCATGGAGGTGGGATAGGGGACGGAAGCTGTTTGTCATCCCTTTTTGCTTGGCCTTGGTGGATCTTGTCTAGTGAAACTCCGAGTTTTTCTGTGTCATGTGAGCAATTTCAGTTCTTCAAGATTCTGAATAGTTTGCCTAAGCTCTTGTTAGTTTTTTTAAGTTAATTTATGCAATAAATCTTTTGTTTGAATTGCCAAAATCTGTGAGACTCCTGCACTTAAGTTCTGACACCTGACACTGTTTATTGTGAACATTCACAAAATGTTCGGAAGTATTTTACAAATAGAGGAATGAAATGTATCACAGGGATTATTAAAAGTGAAGGCTAGTATAAAAATGTGTGTGTGTGTGAGAGAGAGAGATAGAGGAATGGAGAGAGTGCTGAAAGATAAAAGAAGATAAAATACTGCACCTTTGAACGACGTTAGAGTACACATGCTTGGTTCCCTGAAAGAGTAACTTAAGAAGGCACGTACATCATTCCCCGAATGTGGCATCACAGGTAGACAAGGTGGTGAAAAAGTCTTTTGACACAATGGCTTTCATCAGGCAAAGTAGTGAATATAAAAACTGGGCTGTTCTGTTACCATTGAACAGACATTGCTGAGGCCACTTTTGGAATCACCCTACTCTCAGAAATATGCCATGAAGTTGGGAAGAGTAGAGAAGTGATTTACGAGAACATTGCCAGGACTTGAGGGGATGGAGTTATAGAAAGGAGCTGGAAAGGCTAAGACTTCATTCCATGGAGTCTAGGAGAATGTGGGATTTATAAATTCATGAGGGGCATGGATCACGTAAATGTATACAATCTTTCTTACTTCCCTAGGGTTGGGGAAATCCTGAACTAGAGGACATAGTATAAGGTTAAGGTGAGAGGGAAGAATTAGATTGGCTACTTTTTCTTCTAGAGCAGGGGCTCCCAACCTAGGGTCCACAGACCTCTTGGTTTATGGTAGGGATCCATGGCACGGAAAAGTTTGGGAACCGCTATTCTAAAGGGTGGTCAGAGTATGTAGTGAATTGCCAGGGGAAGTGGATTAGACAGGTATATTAGGTACATTTAAAATATACTTGGGTAGGTACACTACATGGATAGGAATGGAGGTTTAGAGGGATATTGGTCAAATGTAAGTAATCAGTACCAGCTTGGAGTACCATCTTGGTTGTAACGGGCCTTTTAGGCTGAAAGACTTATTTCCATGTTGTATAACTCTAAGACTGTCTGTCGCTCTAAGTTGTGAAGAAGAAAGGACGAAGGTCTTAGAAGAAGGGTCCAGAGTACAAACTGGTACAGGCAGCTACAGAGAATCGGGATTATGAAAACACATGAGGATTAAACTTTGAATCAAAGTTCAAAATACATTTATTATCAAGGTCTGTATATTCTATACAACCGTGAGACTGGCCACAAAACAAAGAAACTCAAAAGAACCCATTAAAACAAAAGACAACTGCCAAAGCCCCAATGTACCGAGAGAAAAAAAACTAATCTTGCAACCAATAACATATGGATCTGAAGTTCACAAATGAGAGTCCACAGACAGTCAGATTCAGTTGCAGGTCGCCACCTCAGTTCGATACTGAGATGGGAAAACCTCACGGAGCAGTAAGCCTAATTGGGTTAACAGATGTTAAGTGTACAAGTGGTTAAATTATCTTCACAAGGCCCTACTAAAATCTAAAGAAGTGAAGGTAGCTTTGAAGATGGGGCGGCATGGTAGCATAATCATTAGCATAATGCTTTACAATACCAACAACCAAGGTTCAATTCCCACCGCTGCCTGTAAGGAGTTTGCACGTTCTCCCTGTGACCACGTGGGTTTTCTCCAGATACTCTGGTTTCTTCCAAAGATGTATCAGTCATTAGTCATTGTAAATTATCCCATGATTAGTCTAGGGTTAAATCAGGGGATTGCTGGCCGGCACAGCCTGAAAGGCCAGAAGGGCCTATTCTGCACTGGATCTCAATAAATGAATAAAATAAAAATAAATGAAGATGTAAATCTTGAAGCTGTGAGTGAACCAAAGAACTGCACCAGGAGGTAACCAGAGTCAACTTGTGTAGATGAATTAAAAGATAACATTAAAAGCAGGTCAGACAGTAAAATAAAGGATGATACGAGCGGACATGCATGTTCAGTGCTTCTGGGTAACATTATTGAACCTTGAGTTGTGGTGATCAACAATGGAATGAAATTTGGAGGCGCTCAAGCATGGATAGTTAATGAATTCCAACTTTCAGCCTGCAGATTCGAGTCCTTGGAGATAGCTGGCATACAGGAATATATTTTTAAAAATTATTATTTAATTAGTTAAAAGGAACCGGCAAAGATAATAAGTCACATCAAAAGCTTGAAAAGAATCAGAATATAAATTCCCAGGAAGCGTGAGCAGGCTGGTAAGTATGATGGTTTATTTCTGTCTCTACCCTAAAAGAATTAGCTCTAAGTTGCAAACAAGCATAAAATGAGTCCTGACGAAGAGTCACGGTCTGAAACATCGACAGTGCTTCTTCCTATAGATGCTGCCTGGCCTGCTGCGTTCCTCCAGCATTTTATGTGTGTTGCTTAAATTTCCAGCGTCTGCAGGTTTCCTCGTGTTAGCATAAAATCAGGTTGCTAATCTAAATTATAAATAAAAATGAGACATACTCCATTGAAAATATCAATTACTAATTAGATTAACTTATGACAGGCCGGGTGATATCTTGTGGCAAGAAATGAGGGTCGTGGTGTGGATCACTCTGATTTACAGCTGTAATAAGTACTTGCACTTGAGGAACTTCAGCTCGGTGTCCATGAGCTGGACTCCACCTTTGAACACAGTTACGTTTGAAGAGCTAGAGAATTATCTGGTCACTCTATTCACCCCAAGATTTCTTTTCCATACCGTGCATTTGGTCAGAGGTCAAGGAAAGAGGGGCAAAACCACAAGTGAGGCAGTTATGGGAATCCGTAAGTTAGTGCAGAAGTACCTCTGACCTTGCATTCGATGAACAAGTAGAACAGCCTTGAAGTCCCTGAGGAAAATCACAATGATCCAGGGAAGATGAGCAAACTAACCACAGCCCTGTGGCTGAGGAGATCATTTGAGTTAGGAGAGTGAAAGGAAATGTAGAAATAGTAGTAAAAAGTGCACTCAGTGGCCTTTTTATAATGCACACCTGCTCGTTAATGCAAATATCTAATCATGCAACAACTTAATGCATTAAAGCATGCAGGGATGGTCAAGAGGTTCAGTTATTATTCAGTCCAAGCACCTGATCAAGGAAGAAATGGGATCAAAACACCTTTGACTATGGAATGATTGTTAGTGCCAGACAGAGTGGTTTGAGTATCTCAGAAACTGCTGATCTCTTGAGATTTAAATGCATAACAGTCTCTAAAATTTATAGAAAATGGTGTGAAAAACCAAAAAAAAAATCTAGTAAGTGATAGCTCGGTGGGCCAAAATGCCTTTTTAATGAGATAGGTTAGAGGAGAAAGGAGAGACAGGTTCAAGCTGACAGGGCGATGACAGTAACTCAAATAACCATGCATTACAACAGTGATGTGCAGAAAAGCATCTCACAACACAACACATCGAACCTTGAAATAGACGGGCTACAGCAGCAGAACACTTCATTAGGTACAGGAGGTGCAGTCTGTGAGTTCTGAGTGCTGTTTTGTCTAGCCAGTGGCAGTGAGACTAAGAAGGAGATTCTACTGTACGAGTAACTGGCATAATAAAGGTCATAATCTAAGGATAACAGTTCGAGTCCTATACAGTATGTATTGACATGATGTTAAGCAAAAGGTAAGGAAGTTGAATGCAAAGCTCACAGAATGAGAGACATCAGTTCAGAATCAGAATCAGAATCAGGTTTAATGTCACCAGAATATGTCTTAAAATTTGTTGCTATACAGCTGCAGTACATTGCAATACATAATAATAAAACTAGTGAAACACAGTAAGATACACACACACACACACACACGTATATAAAGAGAGAGAGAGAGAGAGAGAGAGAGAGAGAATAGTTAACAAATTAGTAGTACAAAAAAGTGATGTGTACTGTTCATGGGTTCAATGTCCATTCAGAAATCTGAACACAGAGGGGAAGAACCTATTTCTGAATCATTACATGTGTGCCTTCAAGCTCCTGTACCTCCTCCCTAATGGTAGCAATGAGAAGAAGGCAGTCCTGGGTTAATGATGGATGCTGCCTTTTTGAGGCAGTGCTCTATGAAGCTGTCCTGGATGCTGGATGCTACCACTAAGGCTAGTGCCCATGATGGAGCTGACTGAGTTCACACTTTCTGCAGCCTCCTTTGGTTCTATGAAATAGCCTACTGCCCCCCCCCCCTTACCAGATGGTGATGCAACCAGTTAGAATGCTCTCCATCGTACATCTGTAGAAATTTGCATCTGTCTTTGGAGACATATCAAACCTCTTGAAACTCATAATATAAAATAGTTGCTGCCATGCTTTTGGCATCGATATGTTGGGCCAGGATAGATCCTCAGAGATGTTGACATCCAGCAACATGAAATTGTTCACCCTTTCCACTTCTGATCCATCTATGAGGACTGGTGTGTGTTCCCTTGTCTTACGCTTTCCGAAGTCCACAACCTGTTTCAATACTATATGTAAATAAAATCTAAGAACAAATTGCAGGAGAAGCATTTTATTGCCATCACTGCAAATTGGGAATCTGAAAGAAATACAAGAAGCAATCAAGTCATGCAGTATCTGTGTTAACTAACAACAGAGTGAACGCTGCAGGTCAAAGAATACCCAACAGACTAATAAAGGATCATTGGCCCGAAACATTTTCTCTCTCTATGGATGCTGCCTTAGCTCTTGGCTTTTTCTAATATTTTGTGTTTTCACTTTAATAGTGCCAATGGAAGCGAATGGGAGCAGAAACACAACAGAAAGAAATAGTTTGGTTCAACAAACTATGGTGGAAAAGCAAATGTGCACTGGCAATATTAAAGAAGTCTTCTGGGTATTGGATGTTTAGTTGGATAATTCAGCAGAGATATTTATAAGGAAAACAGATGCAGGAAGGATTCAAATTAAGGGATATTCACTTAGGAGAAACCAGCTCAAGTTGGGCTCTGCTGTGACCCATCACAGCATGACAGAAGGCAGCCACTCCTGCTCGGAGGGGATAAGGGTGCCATGGTAGTGTAGCAATTAGCATAGTATTAATATAGTACCAGTGACATAGGTTTGATTCTGTGTTGTCTGTAAGGAGTTGTATATTCTCCTCATGATCACGTGGGTTTTCTCCTGGTGCTCCAGTTTCCTCCACATTCCAAAGACATACAGTGGGGGTGGTGTTTCAAGATGGCGATGTAGACATCTGCCTTTTAGGCGCTCTTCATTTTTTAAGCTATAATCACCCTATAATCAAATCTTTTTGTATTTAATCATATGGGTTGATATTTATGATTTATTTTTCTTTTTAAAAATAACACTGGATTTAATTTTTTCAAACTTAAAATGTCTGTATCAAAGAAATTGTCTAAAGACCCTATAACTCTCGATGCAATCTCCCATCTTCTGGATACTAAACTGGATACTAAACTTGCAAGTCTGGAAAACAAACTTACTGCGAAAATATCGGAGCTTGAAGAAGTCGTTAAATCATTTAATATCAAGCTTCAATCGCAGGCAGCAGTTATTGAACGTCATGAAGAAAAGTTTGCGGCTCTTGACAAGATAATTTGTGAAAAAATACGTACAATTGAAACTTTGGAGGAGAAGGTATGATTGACCGCTAAAATAGTGGAGCAGTATAAGTTTAAAATCACCGATCTTGAAAACCGGTCTTGCAGACAGAATTTGCGTATTATTGGATTTCCCCAAAATCTCGAGTCTGGTGACTTAACTGAATATTTCTCTAATTTATTGTGGGAAATTTTTGGCAAGGACGCTTTGCGGGTTAAACCTACTACTGATCGTGCTCACAGAGTTATGAGATTTGCGGCTGCGAAAGACAAGCCACGAGCTGTGATTGTCCATCTCCATTATCCTTGGGAGAAAGAGCTTTTAATTCGATTAGCTTGTCAGAAAGGTATGATTTCTCACAAAAACAACAAGTTTCGTATTGTGGAGGACTATTCATTCGAGGTAATGAGGGCGAGAATTGCTTTTAAACCGGTGATGGCGGAGGTTCATTCGATTGGACTTAAACAAGCTTTAAGATATCCAGCGAATCTCAGAATTACGTTGAGCGACAACAGTCAACATTTCTTTAATACTCCGGAAGAAGCGAAGAAATTCGTTGAAGAATATCGCTCTTCTTGTACAACTTGAACTATGTGTTATGTGGAAGAACTTTTGGAGAGAAGACGCCATTCCGTTTTAGGCTTTAACTTATGTAGCTGCGGTATAGCTTTTTATTTTGGTCTGTAGACCTGTTTTTTTTATTATCATGATTTACAGATGCTTTTTTAACTTTACTATAAGGTCTTTTTTCTTAATTATTTTTTTTTCCCTCTGGATTAGATATACATGTTAAGACTTTCTAATAATGATTTATTTTTTAAGATGTCGTTTCTTCTTCCCATAAGACTTTGCTTTCCGTAAGCGTTTATTTGCCTCTATTTGAGAATGGGACAAATGTTTTGAATTTTTGAACTTTTTTAATATATATATATATATTGTAGTGGTTATTGAACCCTTTTTAAATTCTATTTTGATAACCTTTTTTTTAAAAAAATAAGATTGGTGAATTTACATCTATATCTCGTAATATGGTCTTTTCAAAATGTCGTTCCTTCTTCCCATAAGTCTTTGTTTTTGAAACGTCATTTCCTTATATTTGAATAAGGAATTTTTTTTCTTAAAGGCATACTACACTATTTTAAACTTCAAAGGTTATCCTTTTTTTATTAATGATTTTTTGCTTTTTTATATTATTTTTTCATTTTGATTGATATATATTCTTTTTGTTTACAACCCTGTATTTATATCTGGGTGTTATATAGTTTCTCTTTTCTTTCTTTTCATGAAGTCACCATCTTGAAAATGGGGGTAATATTAGTGTTAGTTTGTGCGCCTGCCGCTTGGCTTTTTTCCGTGGGGTTGGGGGAGGGGGTAGGGATCTTCTTTCATGCTTTTGCTTTTTATTTTTTTGCTTTTAGTTTATGGGCCAACTTTAAATTATTAATATTGTTGAGGTGTCATGTTCTCTGGTTGCTCCTGAATCATTTTTCCTTCTTCCTGATTTATGGGTTATGTGTCTTTTTAACCTTTTATGATATACACAATTAGTATTGACATGATGGATAAGTCTGTTAACTTTATCTCTTGGAATACTAATGGTTTAAATCATCCTATTAAACGTAAAAAAATATTTAAAGTATTCCATAGACTAAATGCTAATATTATTTTTGCACAGGAGACCCATATTAGGAGGGAGGATAATCAACGCTTTTTTTGGGTTCTGGAAAGGTCAACAATTCCAATCGAATTCTACCACCAAAATTAGGGGTGTGTCTATTTTTATAAACCCTTCAATTTCGTTTACACATTGTGAAATTATTTCTGATCCACAGGGCAGATTTTTGTTGATAACTGGTTCTCTTTTTAATAGAAAACTGGTTTTAGTTAATATTTATGCTCCAAACTTTGACTGCCCTGAATTTTTTAAACGTTTATTTACTTCCCTTCTTAATCTAAATGAATATATGTTGATAATGGGTGGAGATTTCAATTGTTGTTTGAATCCTTCTATGGATAGATCTAAACCTATTTGAATTCTTCCGAATAGATCAGCCTCACTTATTAATTCTTTTATGGTTGATTCGGGAATCACTGAAATATGGCGGTTTTTGAACCCTAAAGATAAAGAATTTTCATTTTTTTCACATGTATATCACAGTTATTCTAGAATTGATTATTTTCTTATTGATCATCGTTTATTAACAGATGTTATTGATTGTAAATATGATTCTATTGCTATTTCGGATCATGCACCTTTGAAGTTATCTATCAAGATTTCGGACTTTTCGAATAATACTAGATCTTGGAGACTTAGCGCTACTTTGCTTCAAGATCCAGAATTCATCACCTATATAAAACAGCAAAGTGACTTGTTTTTCTCAACAAACTATACAGAAGAGATTGACAGAGGAATACTTTGGGATTCTTTTAAGGCTTTTATTCGTGGACAAATTATCTCATATTCTGTCGGTAAAAGAAAACAAAGATATTTAGATATTGCTTTATTAGTGGATAAAATTAAAGAAATTGATAAGATTTATTCCGTGACTCCTACCAAAGAACTTTATAAGAAAAGAGTTGAGCTTCAAATGGAGCATAGCTTATTATTATCTTCTTCAATTGAGAATCAATTAATTAGGACCAGGGCCCAATTTTATATCCATAGTGATCGAACTGGTAAATTATTAGCTAACCAATTAAAAGTTATTTCGACTAAGCGACAAATTATTAAAATTCGTAAACAAGACGGAAATCTGACTACTGATCATAAAGAAATCAATAATACTTTTCAAGATTTTTATAAATCTTTATATCAATCAGAATTTGACGGCGATCTGTCCATGATGGATAACTTTTTTAACAATTTGAATATTCCCAAACTGACAGATGAAGATCGTAGCTTGTTTGATGCTCCTATCTCTCTGGCCGAAATAGGAGAGGCCATCTCATCAATGAACTCAGGGAAAGCTCCTGGTCCTGATGGTTTTATTATAGAATTTTTTAAAACTTTTTCTTCTTTGCTTTCCCCTTGGCCATGTGAAATTTTTAATGATGCATTTGTTAAGAAGAGATTACCTCAGTCTTTTTATGAAGCTACTATCTCGCTAATTCTTAAAAAAGATAAGGATCCCACTCTATGTGCATCATATCGCCCTATATCACTATTAAATGTAGATTCTAAGATTCTTACAAAAATTTTAGCTATTAGGTTAGAAAAGGTATTATCACAGATTATTTCAGAAGATCAAACTGGTTTTATTAGGAATTGGTATTCCTTTTTTAATGTTAGAAAATTGATTAATATAATTTATACTTCATCACCCACAATTCCAGAATGTGTTATTTCACTAGATGCTGAAAAAACCTTTGATAGAGTTGAATGGGTATACTTATTTAACACTTTGAGATATTTTAATTTTAGTCCTAATTTTATATCATGGATTAAACTAATATATTATAAACTTGTTGCTTCTGTTCTTACAAATAATTACAGATCTTCCTTTTTTCAATTATCTCGTGGTACGAGACAAGGTTGTCCATTAAGTCCTTTATTGTTTAATATTGCATTAGAACCTTTAGCCATTGCTATTCGTGAATCTCCTAATATTTTTGGTATCACCCGTAAGGAGAAATTATACAAGTTATCACTCTATGCTGATGACTTGTTGTTATGTATTTCTGATCCTGACAGGTCTATTCCCGCTATTTTATCCTTGTTGGCTCAATTTGGTAGTTTTTCTGGTTACAAACTAAACTTGGATAAGAGTGATTTATTCCCTTTAAATGCGCAAACTTTATTGAATGGAAGGACACCATTTAAAGTTGTTGATGATAACTTCATCTATTTAGGTATAAAAATTACTAAGAAATATAAAGATTTATTTACATTGAATTTTTTACCTATGCTTTATCAAATTCAACAACTTACTACAAGATGGTCTCCCTTATCCTTATCATTAGTTGGTCGGATTAATGCTATTAAAATGATGATTCTACTGAAATTTTTATATTTATTTCAAGCTTTACCAATTTTTATTCCTAAATCATTTTTTGATAACATTGATTCAAAAATTTCTTCATTTGTGTGGCAAAATAAAAATCCTATGTTAAGTAAAAGGCAATTACAAAAATCTAAAAAAGATGGTGGTTTAGCTCTACCTAACCTTAGATTTTACTATTGGGCGAATAATATTCGTAACTTAATGTATTGGAAATCAGATTTGGATTCACCATTGTGCCCACAGTGGGTAAATTTAGAATGCAATGAGGCACAGGGATATTCTCTATTCTCCGTTCTGGGTTCTTCTCTTTCTGCCGATTTAGTTAAATTTAATAAACAGATATCCAACCCTGTTGTCAAACATACATTATGAATTTGGTTTCAATTTCGTAAATTTTTTACTCTGAAAAACTTTGTTCTTGATAGCCCTATTTTACTTAATTTTTTTTTCAAACCTTCTTTGACAGATCGAGCCTTTAGCATATGGAAAAGGAAAGGTATAAAATGTTTTCGTGATCTTTTCTTTGAAGGTAGTTTGATGTCTTTCGACCAACTTTCCAACAAATTTGAGTTACCTAAATCTAACTTTTTTAGATATTTACAAATTAGAAATTTTTTACATAAACTTTTACCATCCTTCCCCAATTCAACTTCAATGGACTTTTTAGGTATGATTTTTACCTTAAATCCCTATCAGAAGGGATTAGTGGCTTTTATTTATAATATGATTATGAAGATACAACCAGAAATATCAGGTAGAAATAAACAAGAATGGGAAAAAGAACTTCAATATAATATATCAATAGAAAAATGGGAAAACATTTTATAAATGGTTAATTCTTCTTCTATATGTGCTAAACATGCTTTAATACAATTTAAAATTGTACATAGAGCTCATATGTCTAAAGATAAGCTTGCTCGATTCTATTCTCATATTAACCCTCAATGTGACAGATGTCATTCAGATGTGGCTTCATTGACCCACATGTTTTGGTCATGTCCCGCTTTACATAACTATTGGAAGGACATATTTGCTACCATTTCCTCAGTTTGGAATATCGATTTACAACCTCATTTTATTACTGCAATTTTTGGTATACCAAATGAGGATGATAATCAGTTTTCCCCTTCAATTAGACGAATGATTGCTTTTGTAACATTAATGGCCAGAAGGTCTATATTACAAAATTGGAAAGAAGTAAATCCTCCTACCACGTTCCAGTGGTTCTCTCAAACTATTTCTTTTCTGAGCTTGGAAAAAATTAGAAGCACTATTTTTGACTCATCAATTAAATTTAAAGAAACTTGGGGACCGTTCATTCGACATTTTCATATGAATTAATTTGGCCTCTTCCAGACCTTCTCTTTACTTATCCTTGTTCAGGTATGGAGTTCCGGAGTTTTTGGCACTATCATATACAAATAAACTGTTATTATTGCCCATGTTAGTTTAGTTTAGTATTTTTTCATATTTTTTGCCTGTATTTTTATAATTTTTTCTTTTTCTTTTGATGATTATTTTTATTTTTTTCATATAATTATTATAGACTTGATTGGTAATGCACTATGTTTCTATGTTGATATTTTAATAGGATATTGTTATCCTACTACTAATTCAATTTCAAGTCTTATGCATTTATAACCTATTTATTAATATATTATGTTTCTTTTCTTCTTTCTTTTTCAATCTTTTTATTAAATTTCATATATAAAAAAAAACAACACAAAATAATGAATAGATTACAGATTCAATAAACTTGAGATTACATTAGTAATAGGATAATAATATCCTATTAAAACATCCATCAACAAAAGGTGCATAAATCAATCAAGTCTATGTAAATATATATGAAAAACAAAAATAATCGTCGAAAAAAGAGAAAAAAAAAATTGAAATTATATATGAGAAAAAATATATAATGAAAAAAAATACTAAACTAACACTAACATGGGCAATAATAACACTTTATAAATATATAAAGGTGTCAAGAAAAGAACTCCAGAACTCCATACCTGAACAAGTATAAGTAGAGAAAAGGATCTGAAATAAGCCAAATTAATTCATATGAAAGTGTCGAATAAATGGTCCCCAGGTTTCTTCAAATTTAATTGAAGAATCAAAGATAGTGCTTCTGATTTTTTCCAAACTCAAATAAGAAATAGTTTGGGAGAACCACTGAAATGTAGTAGGAGGGTTTACTTCTTTCCAGTTTTGTAATATAGACCTTCTGGCAATTAATGTTACAAAGGCAATCATTCGTCTGATTGAAGGGGAAAGTTGATTGCCATCTTCATTTGGTATACCGAAAATTGCAGTAATAAAATGGGGTTGTAAATCGATATTCCATACTGAGGAAATGACATCAAAAATGTCCTTCCAATAGTTATGTAAAGTGGGACATGTCCAAAACATGTGAGTCAATGAAGCCACTTCTAAGTGACATCTGTCACATTGAGGATTGATATGCGAATAAAATCGGGCAAGTTTATCTTTAGACATATAAGCTCTATGTACAATTTTAAATTGTATTAAAGCATGTTTAGCACAAATAGAGGAGGAATTAACCATTTGTAAAATTTTTTCCCATTTATCTGTTGATATATTACATCGAAGTTCTTTTTCCCATTCTTGTCTAATTCTATCCGATATTTCTGGCTGTATCTTCATAATCATGTTATAAATAAAAGCTACTAATCCCTTCTGACAAGGATTAAAAGTAAAAATCAAATCTGAAAAATCCGATGGAGTTGAATTAGGAAAAGATGGAAGAATTTTATGTAAGAAATTTCTAATTTGTAAGTATCTAAAAAAATTAGATTTAGGTAATTCAAATTTGTTGGATAGTTGATCAAAGGACATCAAAGTACCTTCAAAAAAAAGATCACGAAAACATTTTATACCTTTCCTTTTCCATATACTAAAAGCTTGATCTGTCAATGAAGGTTTAAAAAAAAAATTACATAAAATAGGGCTGTCCAAAGCAAAGTTTTTCAGATTAAAGAATTTGCGAAATTGAAACCAAATTCGTAGTGTATGTTTAACAACAGGGTTAGATATCTGTTTATTGAATTTGGCTAAATCAATAGGAAGAAAAGAACCAAGAACGGAAAATATAGAATATCCCTTAACCTCACTACATTCCAAATTTACCCACTGTGGGCACACAGGTGAATCCAAATCTAGTTTCCAGTACATTAGGTTACGAATATTATTCGCCCAATAATAAAATCTAAAGTTAGGTAGAGCTAGACCACCATCTTTTTTAGACTTTTGTAATTGCCTTTTGCTTAACCTAGGATTTTTATTTTGCCAAACAAATGAGGAAATCTTTGAATCAATATTATCAAAAAAAGATTTAGGAATAAAAATTGGTAAAGCTTGGAATAAATATAAAAATTTCGGTAAAATCATCATTTTAATAGCATTAATCCGACCAACTAATGATAAAAATAAGGGAGACCATCTAGTAGTAAGTTGCTGAATTTGATGAAGCATAGGTAAAAAATTCAGTCCAAATAAATCTTTATATTTCTTGGTAATTTTTATACCTAAATAGATAAAGTTATCAGTAACAACTTTAAATGGCATCCTATCACTCAATAAAGTTTGCGCGTTTAAAGGGAATAACTCACTCTTATCTAAGTTTAACTTATAACCAGAAAAACTACCAAATTGAGCCAACAAGGATAAAATAGCAGGAATAGACCTACTAGGATTAGAAATATATAACAACAAATCATCAGCATAAAGCGATAATTTGTATAACTTCTCATTACGGGTAATACCAAAAATATTAGGAGACTCACGAATAGCAATAGCTAAAGGTTCTAATGCAATATTAAATAGTAAAGGACTTAAAGGACAACCTTGTCTCGTACCACGAGATAATTGAAAAAAAGAGGATCTATAATTATTTGTAAGAACAGAAGCAACAGGTTTATAATATATTAATTTAATCCATGATATAAAATTAGGACTAAAATTAAAGTTTCTCAATGCATTAAATAAATATGTCCATTCAACTCTATCAAAGGCTTTTTCAGCATCTAATGAGATAACACATTCTGGGGTTGTAGGTGATGAAGTATAAATTATGTTAATCAATTTTCTAATATTAAAAAAGGAATATCGATTCCTAATAAAACCAGTTTGATCTTCTGAAATAATCTGTGGTAATACCTTTTCTAATCTAATGGCTAAAATTTTTGTAAGAATCTTAGAGTCTACATTTAATAATGATATAGGGCGATAAGATGCACATAAGGTAGGATCTTTATCTTTTTTAAGAATTAGAGAGATAGTAGCTTCATAAAACGATTGAGGTAATCTCTTCTTAACAAACGCATCATTAAAGATTTCACATAGCCAAGGAGAAAGCAATAAAGAAAAAGTTTTAAAAAATTCTACAATAAAACCATCAGGACCAGGAGCTTTCCCTGAATTCATTGATGAGATAGCCTCTCTTATTTCATCCATAGAAATAGGAGCATCAAGCAAGCTACAATCTTCATCTATCAGTTTAGGAATATTCAAATTATTAAAAAAATTATCCATCATAAACCGGTCACCGTCAAATTCTGATTGATATAAAGATTTATAAAAATCTTGAAAAGTGTTATTGATTTCTTTATAATCAGTAGTTAAATTACCGTCTTGTTTACGAATTTTAATAATTTGTCGCTTAGTCGAAATAGCTTTTAATTGATTAGCTAACAATTTACCAGTTCGATCACTATGAATATAAAATTGAGCCCTAGTCTTAATTAATTGATTCTCAATTGAAGAAGATAATAATAAACTATGTTCCATTTGAAGCTCAACTCTCTTCTTATAAAGTTCTTTGGTAGGAGTAACGGAATAAATCTTATCAATTTCTTTAATTTTATCCACCAATAAAGCTATATCTGAGTATCTTTGTTTTCTTTTACCAGCGGAATATGAAATAATTTGTCCACGAATAAAAGCCTTGAAAGAGTCCCAAAGTATTCCTTTATCAATCTCTTCATTATAGTTTGTTGAAAAAAATAAGTCAATTTGTTGTTTTATGAAGGTAATAAATTCTGGATCTTGAAGTAAAGTAGCATTAAGTCTCCAAGATCTAGTATTGATAGAAGAATCCGAAATCTTGATAGATAACTTCAGAGGCGCATGATCCGAAATAGCAATAGAATCGTATTTACAATCAATAACATCTGTTAATAAACGATGATCAATAAGAAAGTAATCAATTCTAGAATAACTATGATATACATGTGAAAAAAATGAAAATTCTTTACCTTTAGGGTTCAAAAACCGCCATATTTCAGTAATTCCAGAATCAACCATAAAAGAATTAATAAGTAAAGCTGATCTATTCGGAAGAGTTCGAATAGGTTTAGATCTATCCATCGAAGGATTCAAACAACAATTAAAGTCTCCACCCATAATCAACATATATTCATTCAAATTAGGAAGAGAAGTAAATAACCGTTTAAAAAATTCAGGACAATCAAAGTTTGGAGCATAAATATTAACTAAAACAACTTTCCGATTAAAAAGTGAACCAGTTATCAACAAAAATCTACCCTGTGGATCAGAAATAATTTCATAATGTGTAAACGAAATTGAGGCGTCTATAAAAATAGACACACCCCTAATTTTAGCGGTACAATTTGAGTGAAATTGTTGACCTTTCCAGAACCTAAAAAAACGTTGATTATCCTCCCTCCTAATGTGGGTCTCCTGTGCAAAAATAATATTAGCGTTCAATCTATGGAATACTTTAAATATTTTTTTACGTTTAATCGGATGATTTAAACCATTAGTATTCCACGAGATAAAGTTAATAGATTTATCCATCATACCAATATTAATTGTGTGTATCATAAAAGGTTAAAAAAACACATAACCCACAATTTAGGAAGAAGGAAAATTGATTCAGGAGCAACCGGAGATCCTGACACCTCAACAATATTAACAATTTAAAGTCAGCCCATAAACTAAAAGCAAAAAAATAAAAAGCAAAAGCATGAAAAAAGATCCCTCCCCCCTCCCCCCACCCTTTGAAAGAAAGCCAAGCGGCAGGCGCATAAACTAATACTAATATTACCCCCATTTCAAGATGGCAGCTCCATAAGAAAATTTTTTAAGAAAAAACTATATAACACCCCAATTAAAATATAGAGTTGCAAAAAAAATATATATATATATATATACCTACATATATATATATATATATATATACATACACATACACATACACACCCATATCAGACAAATCAAAAAAAAACTAAAATAGTAAAACCAGAAAGATCATTAATAAAAAAAAAATGCACATTAAAGTTTAAAAATGTGATACACCTTTAAAAAAGAATTTCCATATTCAGATACAAAGATGACGTTTCACAAGCCAAGACTTATGGGAAGAAGAAACGACATTTTGAGAAAGCCATATTACAAAATATGAATATAAATTCAGCAATCTAATGAGAAAATATAGTAAAAAAAGTTATCAAAATAGAATATTTTTATATAAAAAAAAAAGATTTAATAGACACTACAACATATTTAAAAAAAAACTAAAGAAAAAGAATTCAAAACCTTTGTTCCATTTCTAAATACAGGCAAGCAAATAAACGCTTATAAAAAGTAAAGACTTATGGGAAGAAGAAACGACATTTTGAAAAAAAAATAATTCATTATTACAAAATACAAACGTATATAAAAAAAGGATATTATAAAGATTAAAACAGCATCTATAAGCAATAATAATGGTAAAAAAAAAGACCCAGACCCATAGTTCAAAATAAGAAGTTATAACCCAACTTCCAGGGTTAAAACTTAAAATGAAATAACATCCTCTCTCCAAAAAAAATCTTCAATGTAACTCATAGTTCAAGTTGCACTAGAGGATCGATATTCTTCAACAAATTTCTTCGCTTCTTCAGGAGTGATAAAAAAGTGTAGACTGTTGTCGGGCAGCACCATTCTAAGTTTCGCTGGATACATTAAAGCTTGTTTAAAACCAAACGAATGAATCTCTGCCATCACTGGTTTAAAAGCGATCCTGGCTTTCATTACTTCATACGAGTAGTCTTCAACTATTCGAAATGAATAATTTCTGTAGGAGATCATACCTTTTTTACGAGCTAACCGAATTAGAAGCTCTTTCTCACGAGGATAATGAAGGCGAACAATCACCGCTCGTGGTTTATCAGACACAGACGAAAGCCTCGCAACTCTATGAGCGCGGTCAATAACAGGTTCATTTTTCAAACCTTCACCACCGAAAATTTCCCACAGTAATTTAGAGAAAAATTCAGTTAAATCACCGGACTCAACTTTTTCGGGAATTCCGATGATGCGCAAATTCTGTCTGCGAGAGCGATTTTCAAGATCAGTAATTTTAAACTTGTACTGATCTAAAGTTTTAGCAGTCGACTCTATCTTCTTCTCTAACACTTCAATTGTACGTGCTTTTTCACAAATTGATTGTTCAAGAGTCGTGATCTTAATTCCATGCTGTTGAACCTCTAACGCCTGCGACTGAAACTTAGTTTCAAGCGATTTAACAACTCCTTCAAGATCGGATATTCTCGAAGTAATCCTCCTTTCCAAACTTAACAGTTTACTGTCCAATTTACCTTCTAGTCTGCCTTCCAGAGCCGCAAATTTAGCATCCAGTTTATTGTCCAATTTACTTTCCATAGCCGCAAATTTAACATCCAGTTTAGTGTCCAAAAGACCAACAATTGCGTCGATGGATAAAGGATCCTTAGCCGATTTCTTACTTGTAGCCATTTTAGGTTTGACAAAATTAGATCAACTATTATTTTAGGAAAAAAGGGTCAATCAAAGGTAGCAACTCATATGATTAAGTTCGAAAAGGTCTAATTAAAGGGTGATTATAGTTAAAAAAATAAAGAGCGCCTAAAAGGCAGATGCTTACGTCGCCATCTTGAAACTCCACCCCCCCTATGTTTCTTTTATATATGAAATTCAATAAAAAGATTGAAAAAGAAAGAAAGAAACAAAGACATACAGCTTAGTAGATTAATAGGTCACTGGATATCTTTTGGTAGCACTGGATCATTGCGCCAAAAGGGCTTGTTTTCATAACTTTGCTCTAAAATATATAAAAAAGGAACTGAGCCCTTGTGGGGGCATCATCTAGCAAGAGGATGTAGCAGGATGGGGCACCATCAGAATGAGACCCTTACAATCATTCAATTAGGGGCCAACCCAAGTCCACCCATAAATGGATCAAAGGGACCTACTGAGAGACTTATAATCACTCTGGCCCAAACAATCCCCTGTCATTGCAGAGAACATGAGGCTTTGTCATATGGTCCTCAAGCTGAGATAAATGAAGTTACTCCGTTGTTTCCCCTTGATTGTAAGGTACTGATATATCTAATAGTCTGAAAATTATACCGAGACTGAGTGGGTGAAGGTAAGGATGCAGTGTATATCATAGTGATCTAGATGGAGGTGGGCAGCAATGTGCAATGATCGATAAAGCCACATCTTTAAGCACAAGCAGAAACCGTTGAGAGGATAAAATGTGTCCAAGAAGACATGGTCAACTATCTGGAGAAACATTTTGTTGCCATCACTGTTAACTTCTTGTAGTAGCTAGTTTGGAATAACAGGTGGTATAGATCTACACTCAGTGGCCACTTTATTAAGTACCTCCTGTACCTAATAAAGCCTAATAAAGTGGCCATTGTGTGTATGTTCATGGTCTTCTGTTGCTGTAGCCCATCTGCTTCAAGATTTGACATATCCAGAGATGCTTTACTGTGTACGGCTGTTAAAATGTGTGTTTATTTGTGTTACTGTCTCCTTCCTGTCAGCTTGAACCAGTCTAGCTATTCTCTGTTGACCTCTCTCATTAACTAGGCATTTTTACCCACAGAACTGCTGCTCACTGAATGTTTTTGTTTGTTTTTTGCATGCCATTCTCTGTAAACTCTAGAGACTGGTATGTGTGAAAATCCCAGGAGATCAGCAGTTTTTGAGATGCTCAAACCAACAATCACTCCACGATCAAAGTCACTTAGACCACATTTCTTCCCTATTGTGATGGTTGGTCTGAACAACAACTGAACCTCTTGATCACGTCTGCATGTTTTTATGCATTGCATTTGCTGCTACATGATTGACTGATTAGATATTTGTGTTAAGAAGCAGGTGTACCTAATAAAGTGGCCACTAGGTGTAGTTTCACATAGTGACATCGTATCCTAGTATGTTAGAGAGTGTAGCTTCAGTAATGGGTCTTTTTCTGACCAATTTAATTACAACCTACTTTTACTTAACCTCTCGGGGGCAGATATACTGTATGTCTAGGCATCCGGCAAAAGAGGAGAGTGGGGGAGTGGTGAAGGGGTGCGATGTTAGGTATTGTTAGGTTCCTTCAGCTACAATGTTGTGCTGAACTTTTAATCTACTCTTAGATCAATCTAAGCATTCCCTCTCACATAACCCTCCATTTTACTATCACTTTCTATGTGAAAATATTTACCTCTGACATCCCTCTTATACTTTCCTCCAATCACCTAAAAAATTATGCTCTCTCAAATTGCTCTCTTCTGTACTGCAAAAGTATCTGGCTGTCCATTCTATCTCTGCCTCTCATCCTTTACACCATTATCAAGTCACCTCTCGTCCACCTTCATTCCAAAGAGAATAGTCCTAGCTTGCTTAACCTATCCTCATAAGACATACTATCCAATCTAGCAGCATCCTGGTAAATCTGTTCTGCACTCTCTCTTCAGCTTCCATATCCTTCCTATAATGTTCTGACCAGAACTGAATACAATATTCCAAGTGTGGTCCACCCAGAGTTTTATCGAGCTTCAACATTAATTAGTGTCTCTTGAACTCAATGCCCACAGCTCCTGAAGACCATCACAACAATACACCCCCGCAACAACCTTACTAACCCGCACTGCAATTTTGAGGGATCTATGGAAGTGGACTGCAAGATCCCTCTACTCCTCCACACTGCTTAGAATGTTGCCATTATCCCTGGATTCTGCTTTCAAATTCAATCTTACAAAATGGTATCACTTAACACTTTTTCAGTTTGAACACCTTCTGGCTCTTCAAAGCCCAGCTCTGCACCCTATCAATGTCCCATTGTAATCCTTGGCAACCTTTCACACTATCACAACACCACCAAACTAAGTGACATCTACAAACTTACTAACCCATCCTTCCAATTTCTCATACAAGTCATTTATAAAGATCGCTTTGTTCTTTTTTTTTGTGGGAGGAAAGATTTGTGGGGGGGGGGTCGATGTGCCTGTTCCACTTTTGTTCATTTTTGTGTGTGGGGAGTGGGATTTGGGGATTGATGTGCCTGTTCTGTTTTATTCTTTTTTGTGCAAGAGAAAGGGATTTGGGTGTTGTTTGCCAATTTCGATTTGCTTGTTTTTTTTGTGCTGGAGGAGGGATTTGGGTGGTGATTTGCCTATTCTGTTTTTGTTCTTTTTTGTGTGGGGAGGAGCAATTTGAGGTGGGGTTAATGATTGTACTGCCTTTCTTTTCTTTCTTTGTTTCATGGCTGGCTAGAAAAGAACAATTTCAAGTTGTATATTTTCATAATAAATCAACCTTTGAACCGTTTGACCCCTTTTTTTTTATGAGCAGGTGTCCCAGATCAAATCTTTGAGGAACATCCGTGGTTACAGACCTCCAGGCAGAGTATGTACATTTTACAATGCTCCTCTGCTTTCTATCATCAAGCCAATTCTGAATCCACATCATCAATTTTCGCTGGATGTCAGGCCTCCTATTTTTCTGAATGAACCCACCTTATCAAATCCATATGCACTCCATTCATTGTGCTACTTCATTAATGCTCGCTGTCATATTCCGAAGGAATTCATTCAAGCCCCTCAAAAAGCAATGCAGACATTCCCTAATCAACCCAAGCTTCTCCAAATACATGGAAATTTTCTCTAAGAATCCTCTGCAATAATTTACTCACCACTGAAGTCAGACTCACTGCTCCATAAATCCCATTGTTTTTCCTACTTCCTTTCTTGAATGAAGGAGAAATATTGTGCACCCTCCAATGATCTGGTGCTATACCTGTGGCCAGTGAGGATGCAAAAATCTTCACCAAAGGTGCAGCAATCTCTTCCCTCACTTCCTCTCTTAACTTGAAATACTGTACATTCTGTCTGGCACTGGGGACTTAACTATCCCAATGTTTTTCAAAAGTTCCAGTGCATACTTTTTCTTAAATTCAACAAGTTCTACCATATCAGCCTGTTTAATGCCATTCTCAAAAATGTTAAGGTTCCTCTGACAAGTGAATATTAAAGAAAAGTATTCATTAAGGACTGCCCCTACCTCTTCCAACTCCAGGTATGTTTCCTCTATTATCCATGATTGGTCCTAACCTCACTCTGGCCATGCTCCTGTTCTTCACATACATTTTGAATGCCTTGGAGTTGTAATCCAATTCACCTAGTACATTTCATGCCCCTTCCAGTTTTCTTATCTCTATTCTTAAACTTCTTGGCTACCTTGTAACTCACGAGAATCCTGTGTGATCCTTGCTTATTGAACATTAAATAAGCTTTTTCCTCTTGTCAAGATATCCATATTTTTTACCATGGTTCCTTCATTCTACAATTTTTTCTGCTTCAATGGGGCAAACCTATCAAGAACCCAGTGCAAGTGCTCCCTAAACAACCTCCATATTTCAGTTGTGCATTTCTTTCAGTACATCTCTTCTCATTTTATGCACGGAAGTTCCTACCTTATAGCATTATAATTCCCCTTCCCCAATTAAGTACTTTCTGTAGCACCTGTCCATGGCTATAATAAAGATTGGAGAGTTGGGATCACTCTCTCCAAAATGCTCGTCCAACAAAAGATCTGACACCTGACCTGGTATATAGCCTAGCAGTAGATCCAGTATAACAGCTCCTCTAATCTGTCCACATATTATGTCAGGAATCTTTCTAGGGCACACTTAACAAATTCTGCCCTATTTAAATCTTTTGCACTCCGGAGGTGGCATTCTGTATTATGGAAGTTGAAATCACCTATGACAAATACCTATTGCTTTTTTACCTTTCCAAAAGCAACCTCCAGCTCTGCTCCTCAGTACCTCAGGATTGTGGGGTTCTGTGGAATACACCCAAAAGAATGATTGCTTCCTCCTGTTTCTGACTTCTACCCATACTGGCTCAGTGGACGATCCCTCCCTGACATTCTCCCTTTCTCCCTCAGTGACACCGTCCCTTTTACTATCTTTCAGAGGGTATGGAATAGAGAGAACTGCTACGTAATTCCAATCAAGATTAATCTTCAAAAAGAGAACCTGTTCAAAAGTTAACTTCCACTGGTAGTTCAGGGCCATCAAATACAGTAATCGAGAATGGGACTTCTAGATTCTGTATCATTATAACTACATGAGGATGACAATAAATTTTAAGAGTTAAAATATGCAGATGCTGGAAATCCAAAGCAACAAACTCAAAATGCTGTGGAAACTCAGCAGGTGAGGCAGCATTTAAGGAAATGAATGAACAGGCCCAGACTCTTCTACCAGACTTGAAATGAAGGGGAAAGATGCCAGAATGAAAAAAAAGAATGTGGGTGGAGGGGAAAGAGGATAGCGAGATCGTGATAGGTGAAGCCAGGTGGGTTGGAAAGATAAAGGGCTGGAGAAAAGTGGACTGTAGGAGAAAGGGAAGGAGGAGGGGCCCCAGGGGAAAGTGAGAAGAAGTAAGAGGCCAGAGTGAGGAATAGTAAAAAGGGGCGAGGGTGAGGGAAAAATATTATTAGAAAGAGAAATTGATATTCATGCCATCAGGTTGGAGGCTACCCAGACAGAATAAAATGTGTTGCTCCTTCACCCTGAGGGTGCCTCATCTAGGGATAAGAAGAGGTGATAGACCAACATGCTGGAACAGAAATGGGAATTTGACTTAAAATGTTTAGCCATTCTGCTTTTGGTGGATGGAGCAGAGGTACTTGATGGAATAGTCCCCCAATTTATGGCAGGTTTCACCAATGTAGAAGAGCCTCAATGGGGCATTGAACACAATAGACAACCCCAGCAGATTTGCAAGTGAAGTGTTGCCTCATCAGGAAGGACTGTTTGGGGCTGTCAATGGAGGTGAGGGTGGAGGTGCATGGACAGGTGTAGCATTTGTGCCACTTGCAGGGGTAAAGGGCTGGAGAAGAAAGAATGCTTCTACTAAATATCTCTCACTGAAACCCCCAGACTGTGTCCAGGAGACGATCTAAGTGGCTATTTTCTGCATTAGCACGTAATTAAAGGCATATCCCTGATACTTTATACACAAATAACAGCAAGTCTTCCTTGTTATTTAATATTCTGGTTATTACTATATTCAGATGTCATGCCTCAACCCTGTAACAAAGGAGCTATATCTAGCATTTTTTTCATTTGTGTTCAGAATCCCTTGGACCAGCATTTGAGTTTTCAAAGGGTTTCTGTCAGCAGGGGCTTGCTCATATCCTAAATATGCAATTCTGCAGTTACCCATCTGCCATAAAAAATGCAGTAATGTTGGAATACTCCCCTTCAAAGGTGTATTTAATTGTTTATCTTTATGATTGAAAAGTATAAAACTCCAGTGTAATGTTGAATATCAGGAGTGGAGAGACAGATTTTCTAAAAG
This sequence comes from Hypanus sabinus, assembly GCF_030144855.1. Lineage (NCBI taxonomy): Eukaryota > Metazoa > Chordata > Chondrichthyes > Myliobatiformes > Dasyatidae > Hypanus > Hypanus sabinus. The sequence continues at coordinate 125,883,709 of NC_082710.1, read as the reverse complement.
ATCTGTTTTTTGTTGAATAAAGACCTTTTACATCTGTCAGCTTCTGCCTTCTTGTGGCCGCAGACACAACTGGGGACAGTCAAACATGCTGAGAAAAGAGGGAGCTGTTCTCTTGAGACAGGCTTCACACATCAAGCTGAAACTCATGTTCTGGTGAATCAAATTACTCTAACATGCTTAGAAGGGTAATTTTGGTATAGATGAGGAGAAATTTTGAACATTAAAGTGGAAGAGAAAGGCAATAGCTGAGGGTAGTGACATGGTTAATGATTATCAGAGTATTGACAAGAAGGCATATTGCATACAAATATAAAAATGTTAATGACAATAGGGTCCATGTATGGGAAACAGTTATTTAACAATATTAATGGGCATTAGCTAAATGTAGACAGTACATTTAAAGGAACAGACACAATCACAGACAAATGGATGTGTTTCCATAGCCATTGTAAGATGATCAAGGTTGAGAGTTGATATTTTGGATGGATGAAGAGGAGATGAGATTAGTCGACCAATTAAAGATGTGATTCATCTCGAAATAAGAAATGATTGCTGATTAACAGCAGATACTGCCGCTACTGCACGGTTCCAACAAACAGGAATCAGTTCTGACCTCTGGAGCTTGCCTGCTTTTCATGCTTCCTTGTGCTTGCGTGAGTTCGCTCTGAGTACTGCTGTTTCCCTTTAGATCCCAAGGACGTGCTGCATAGTAGATGAGCTGGCTTCTTAACTTACCCCTTGTGCAATTGAGTGCTGGTAAAATTGAGATGCAATTAATGGGTATAAGGGAACAGATAAATTGGAGAATGCAATTGATGAGATTGCTTTGAGAGCCATTGTGGACTCAATCAGCTAAATAGACTCCTTCTAACTTGCTAAATAAGAGGTAAGAACTAGCAAGGAATATAAGTGATTATAAGGAATAAGCTCAAGGCTCCCTGACACTTCCATACCCCAAGGAAGAGTATAAGTCAAGTTATAGTAGAAAATTGCAAATGTTTGGCAATAATCAGGGATTACACTAATCTTGATAAAAATTGAACAAATCATGATTCCAAAGGGAGTTGGAATGCCTTCAGGGCAGTTTGTTAAAGCACTGTGCCCTGTAAGCAAACACAGGAAGACTAATCAGAAACAAGTCAAAATCCAAGGAACACACGCAAAATGCTGGAGGAACATTTTTTTCCCAGTCCTGATAAGAGGTCTTGACCCAAAACAACTGACTGTACTCTTTTCCATAGATGCTGCCTGGCCTGCTGAGAACCCCCAGCATTTTGTGTGTGTTGGCAAGAAGACTATTTTAGATTCAGTCATGTGTAATGAGACAGGATTAATTAATGATCCCATAAAGACTCTGCAGAAGAGAGATATGATAGAATATCACAAGACATTAGAGATTGAGAAGCTAGGCTTGTAACTAACATCTTAAAAATAAAAGAACCCATTTGTGAAGAGATAAAATTGGTTCAACCAAAGTACATTAAAATGTAAGAATTGCGGAAAAGCAACGGTGTCCATATAGAAAATTCTCAACAAATATACATTCCACTGAAAAAAAGAGTGCATGAAGAACAATCTGATATGGTGAAATAAAGAAGGAGTGGACACTATCAAATTAGAAGACTAAGAATACATATTGCCATGCTAAGCCTGAACTAGGCTAGAAGTTTTGGAATAATTTTGGAATCTAATAAAGGATGAGCAAAAAAAAATTAAAAATGGGAAAAATTAGGAAATGAGTATAAAAATAAGTAGGTATGAATTGGGTCAGGAGTCATCCACTAGTCAAACCTACTGTCATTTAATTAGGTTGCACTTAGTCTTGAATGATCATTAGCAAAAATATAATTTATGGAATTAGGTTTTGGTCCCTCACTTCATGAAATTGGGAAATTTATAATGGGGAAGAAAGAGCTGGCTGACATCAAAACTATTTTATATCTCCTCCTGGTGGAACACAGCAAAAGCATTGCAGTAATACTAGAAAATTGAAAAGCAAAATGGAGAAAGGGACTTAAAACTACCTTAATCATGAGCAATAAAGAAATTACTGGGATTTTTTTAAAACAAACCTAGTAGAGAACTTTGAGGATGTAATGAGAAGCAGATCTGAATCTTATTTGATAAGGTGACACATACAAGAGTTGATGGCATTTGTGGTAAATATTAAAATGTAAGAATGTGGAAAAACAATGGTATCCATACACAAAATGTAACAAAAATCTAAGAAAAGAGAATTAGGATAAAAGAGTCACTTTAAAACTGGCAAGCTATAACTTATGCAGCCAAACAGTAGAGTCATAGAGGGTTAAGCTATTTGCTTATCTACAGAAATTCCACTTGCTTACATTATAATCATATCTCTCTGTAACTTGCCTATTTCACTATCATTACCAATGATAATAACGCAAGAAAATAGGATCAAATTCATACGATTCATGTGTCATTTGCGAAGACGTAAACTGGTTAAAGTTTAGATAGATGTGGTTGTATCAACTTTTTTTATCCTTAGGACATAATTAGTATTCTAATATCAATTAAATAGTGCAAATATTTACAACTTTGTTTTGCTACCTCTGTATTGTAATGTGCTGTTTGAGCTTGAGGATGTTAAGTTATACAATTGTTTATTAACAAAGGAACACTTAAAATGCACATTAAAATTTCTACTTCCTGCTATTTTAGAAGTGTCATCAACCTAAATGGACTGACAGTTGTATTAACATAATGAAGAGTATAATTATGCATCATCACATTAAGCTCTTATATTAGTATCCCAAACTGTAATGACAAGGTCTGAGCATGCCTCAGCTGATAATGAGCCTCTCTTGAATCTAGATTGAATGTCACACGACTTACCTTTGCTTTTGCTTCCGTTTGTTTCTTTGTCTTGAAATAATTTTTGATTTCAATGTCACAGACCCTCCTATTTCTTAATTAATTTCTCCCAGCTATAATTTGTTTATTGCCAAGGCTTGCTTTAGTTCCTGTAAAACTATCTGTTAATATTATGCCAACAATGCTAAGATATGGTTCATGGACACAAATCATTTCCAGAGAGATAGGGACCATTGTTTATGGCACCAAAATGCCAGTAAGACAACTCTGTGCTACACCAGCCTGAAAAGACCTTCCAACTCAAGTCAAGTCACTTTTTACTGTCATTTTGACCATAACTGCTGGTACAGTACACAGTAAAAATGAGACAACGTTTTTCAGGACAATGGTGCTACCTGAAACAGTACAAAAATTACATTGAACTACGTGAAAACAACACAGAAAAGAAGAAACTACACTAGACTGCAGACCTACCCAGGACTGCATAAAATGCACAAAACAGTGCAGGCATTACAATAAATAATAAACAAGACAATAGGCACAGTAGAGGGCAGTAAGTTGGTGTCAGTCCAGGCTCTGGCTATTGAGGAGTCTGATAGCTTGGGGGAAGACACTGTTACATAGTCTGGTTGTGAATGCTCCGGTACCTTTTCCCAGATGGCAGGAGGGAGAAGAGTTTGTATGAGGGGTGCGTGGGGTCCTTCATAATGCTGCTTGCTTTGCAGATGCAGCATGTAGTGTAAATGTCCGTAATGGCAGGAAAAGAGACCCTGATGATCTTCTCAGCTGACTTCACTATCTGCTGCAGGGTCGTGTGATCTGAAATGGTGCAATTTCTGAACCAGGCAGTGATTGAGCTGTTCAGGATGCTCTCAATACAACTCCTGTAAAATGTGATGAGGATGGGGAGTGGGAGATGGACTTCCCTCAGCCTTTGCAGAAAGTAGAGACACTGCTGAGCTTGTTGAAAAGAAACCACAATTTCTAGTGCAGATGTAATCCCTGCAAAATACTCAATGTGATTGAAATATGCATCTGACAAGAGAGGGGGATGCAAGGGGATGATGGTAGATACTACATCATGTCAATCTTTATGATCTAATTGTGGTAATGGTAGGCCGGGATCCCTAGTTGTTGACACAAGAAAATTCTTCATAAGGATTCTTCTCAGCTGCCTTCCCTCAGTAGTTAATGGTCTTTGCATAGTTACAATGTAGACTTCATTCATCATAAGTAAATCTGATCTTCTATGAGAAACAGCTCCAAGAAAAATACAATGCTACTGTACACGGTCTTTTTAATTGACCTCATAAGAGCATTTGATCCCATCATACAAGAGGGATTACAAGGCATCCTTCTTATATTTAGCTGAACTCAAGGATTTGTTATCATTTGTGTCTGCTCCACAGTGACATGCAAGCCAGAATCCTCTCAGTGGATCCACAAGAGACCTAATCCCAATGCAATGTGTCATCGCAATAGCTCTCTTCTCAATCATCTCCACTGTAATGCGTCACTTCAGAAAAAAGTTCCCTGCTTTATTTTTAGCATGTCACACCAGGCAGTCAGCCATTCTTCTTTGGAGCATGGTGTCAGGAGTGGTCTCCTTTCGGATTAACGAGGTCACAATATAAATATTCCTGACTCGACCCTTGTATTTTTTATGAGGTGAAGTGGCTAGCTGAACGCTCAAGCCGGCACGGATGGAAAGTGTGCTTGGGGTGGCCCGACTTGGATTTGAACTTGGAATCCTTCACTCTGGAGTCCAGCACTAATGCCGTTGTCTGCTAAGAAGGCAAAATTGACATGAAATATTTATGTTGTGGTGTGCACCCAACCCCACCAGCTTCTGGCATTTAGGCACTCCAGTTCTCAGGAATATGGATAGCTGGCACAGCCCCTTTAAAGATTCAGGCCCTCTCCACTAACTGGTGGCCATGTTTTGGCACCAGAATTTTAACTTGAACTGGTGCTCAATCATCGGCTCAGCATTAGTTCAGCTTGCTATTGCATTTTTGGGTTTTTTGTCTCATTCAGGTTCTCATCGAGCATCTAGTCAAGAACCCTGTTCTCATCTCAATCTCAAAATCATGTCTCGAGTCTAATCTCGGATATTCCAGCACTTGGGTCCTCCTTACCATCCCCGCTTAGGCTTCTCGTCACAGTATAATCTTCACCACCTCTGCTTGAGCAGACATCGCTCCAACCAATCATTAACTCATAGTATACAGAAGGTAATTTACATACTTAGTGGTTGTCCCAAATCATTATTAGCTCCATAACTAAAGCATATTGGAGAATGAATCTTACATTATTCTATACCTGGAAGCCAAGATTCCTCCACCAGCATTCTCCAGGATTACCACGGCAGCTCAATGTACTTGAGAAATAATACTAATGCTTCCAAAATTTCCCCCAAATCTACTGGTGGTATTGGCCAATATCAGATCAACGTCTCCAGCATTGAGACTCATAGTCAAATAACTCTTATGGTAAGGCTACATTGTCTACTGTCCTGATATTTGACCATCAAAGAAGGCAATGTACTTCCACAAGAAAAGTGATTTTCAGAAGGGCTCCAAGGTTGGCCCCTAAAACTCCTTGAAAATGTGACATCGTCACCACCTACTAGAGGAAATCACTGGTACAGTAGGATGTGAGAAGGGACTGAGGACTTGGAGTCTCGCCGATTGGAACACATGGAAATTAGGCTCAACCACTAGAGAGATTAAGTGAAATTTCCATCACCCCACTCACCCCATGCAGCACCACCAGCCTTGCCTGTGGTCTAAATCCCACATAGAACTTACTGGTCAGCTCAAGATGCAGAGCATTACACAGGGAACTAAACTAGCTTTGTCTCTGAGAGGCAGTTTATAAAGAAATAAAGAGGAAATATAATATATCTGGATTTTAAGTAAAGCACAATAGATCATTTGAGAATGAATGTCATGTTAAAGGACAGGTTAACTTGAATCAATTAATGGATTAGTTGAAAATGGATGAGATGCTTAAAGAAACACATAAAATGTTTAGAAAGCAAACGGGCATAAAAGTTAGAATTTTCAAAGAAACAAAGTATCTTGTCTTCCTTTTCTGTTTCAATTTCCACTTTCAAGAAATGTTATAGCATTTTTTTTTCCCTGTCCTGTCCAGTCCTGAAGAACGGTCAACCGGCCACTCTTCTCCTTGGATGCTACCTGACCAGCTATGTTCCTCCAGCGTTTTGTATGCGTTGTTTCCGATTTCCAGCATCTGCAGTTTTTCTCATGTTTATGTTTTTTTCTTTATTTTTCTGAATGTGGAACTATATTCATGCATTGAACCATTTTCTTTGTAGTTATCAATGGGCTTACAACTAAATTGGGAATCGGTACTGAGGAAGAGTACCTGGACTGTGACAATGTAACTATGACAAAAAAATGTTTCATTCAGCAAAAAATCCAAGTCTTTAATATGATGACACTGAAGAAAGCAGTTGTTGTCAACAATACTTTATGTTCGTCTGTTTAATGCATTCACCTGTTTTTTTTAATTATCACTTTGCCACATTAAGAAGTGCATATTACTTTTAAATCTTGTTTTATTGTGGCTAATTACTAGCTTTTATTAAAATGTTAATCCCTAGATATTGCATGTGATTTAGAATAATTATCATAATCCCTGGAAGGATAGCTGATGATTCTCTGATGAGTTTCTCCTATAAATTTAGTTCCTGAGGTCTTTTTTTAATCAAAACTGCTTCCAGTTACAACATTCTTATTTCTTATTGCCCTTTTGGCCTCCTGTGATTGAACTAACCCTAACAATAATATGATCTATTTTGAATTCAAGCACCCTAAATAAAGCATTAAAATCTCAGCAAAATTCCTATGATTTATTCTATGTTCTAATATTAATAAAATATTAAAGAAACACTTTAATAAGGTTGTTACAGGGATAACCTATGAAGACACTGCCTTGCACTTCCTCTGCACTAATCCTTACTTCACCATCAAACCTGTAGCCAAGGGGTCTGCTATTGTGAACTAACCTCTACTTCGTTGAGTCCAGGTGGCAATTCACAGACACCTCCTCTTACTTACCCCTTGGCGTGAGCCCACGGAGAAGCATCAGGCCATTTTCTTCTGCACCATCATCAACCACATCAACTCTGTTTAACGCTCTATGCAGTGCACCTTACAATATGCTCCTGCATATCCACCAGACCCACAACACTCCATGATCTTTACTCTGCTACATTTACCTGACTTTGACGATTTCCTTCTAACATCGAAGGTGACTTGGTTGCACAACATTACTGGGGTGGCTGATGAACTAAGTGTGGCACAGGTGAGGTAGGACGTGCTTTGCCAAGTAGTTGGGTGGATTGTTGTGCATTCCTTCTGTTGTTTTGGTTTCTTTACCGCCTACTTCAATCGAAGAGACTTAAAGCCATTGACCCTGTTCTGGTTTCTCCTTCTTTGTTTTGTACAGAGTAGATTCCTATGAATTGATGAGAGTGTCATCAACCCAATTTCTTAACAATGCTTTGAACACATCCTTAAAGTATTTCCCATCCTCCTATAAATCACTGACTCTGATGAAATTCAGGACTAACAGCCTATTTTGGCAGCCTGGTGTTAGGTATTCTAGACAATGCAGCCTACTTATGGTGAAAGGTGGTTGCAAACTTGATGGCACAGATGATGGCCTGGGTGAGCATACTGGATCTGGAAAATCAAATGTAGACAGTGTTGGTGGTACCCTTCATGAAACAACAGATATCACAACATACACCAACAATATTAACCCTGATTCTGATTCCGGTTTTGAAATGACTAATATGGGTACTATGAGACTCGATAGTTCACCGGAGAGTCATAGTAACTATTCATCATTAATGATTTCCTTCAATGATAGGTAAACTTTAAGAAATCTAAAGTGATATATGTTTCCCAGGGTTTAATACTGGACAGCACTCTCCAGTAAGGCTAGCTTAATAGGCGTAAGGGCATATTCAGGAGTTATGGTATATATCAAATACTAATTTCAACAACAACCAGAATTCAGATTTGAATGTGGATTGCAGCTCACAGCAATCGTCTTCCTAGAGCTGCAGACTGGGGTGACTGCAAGCCAGGAAACACTCACTCAGCAGAGACGTCTGCGTATGCATGAATGGAGCCAGACAGACACAGGTCTCAGATGAATTAACACTCATTTTGGGTCTATTGGTGTGAGGATCTGTAGGTGTTCGAAATTATGTGCTACTAAAATGGAAGTATTATGAATGCATTGTAAATAGAGAAATTGCCCTGTTATTAGCTTAGTTCTTTAATTGTGCTGTAATATTGGGTCAGGCAGGTTTCTTCTTCCAAGGGTGTCTCGGATATGATGCCTGCTGTCTGCTTTGTTGAATAAAGACTTCGATATCCACTAGCTTTAGTGCCTCTCTGGTGACTGTTCAAACACAAGACAGTAAGAATCCCCTCAGCATTACTAACATGTTAACAATAGGATGGGGTGTATACACTCAGTGACACTTTATTAGGTACACATGTACACTTACTTGTTAATGTACATATCTAGTCAACCAATCATGTGGCAGCAACTCAATGCATACAAGCCGGCAGACATGGTCAAGCAGTTTAGTTGCTGTTCAGCCCAAGCATAAGAATGGGGAAGAAAAGTGATCAAAGTGAGTTTGACCATGAAATGATTGTTGGTGTCAGGTGTAGTGGTTTGAGTATCTCAGAAACTGCTGATCTTATTTGATTTTCCTGCACAACAATCTCCAGAATTTACAGAGAATGGTGATAAAAGTGAAAAAAAAACACATCCAGTGAGCAACAGTTCTGTGGGAAAAAATACCTTGTTAATGAGAGAAGTCAGAGAGAAGCACATGGAAAACCTACAGCACAATACAGGCCCTTTAGCCCACAAAGTTGTGCCGAATATGTCCCTACCATAGAAATTACTAGGCTTACCTATAGCCCTCTGTTTTTCTAAGCTCCATGTACCTATCCAAAATGCTCTTAAATTACCCTATCGTATCCGCCTCCACCACAATTCCATGTGCTCACCACTCTCTGCGTAAAAAACTTACCCCTGTCATCTTCTTTGTACCTACTCCCCAGCACCTTAAACCTGTGTCTTCTTGTGGCAACCATTTCAGCCTCTGACTATCCACAATGGATGACCAGATTGTTTCAAGCCAGACAAAAAGGTGACAGTAATTCAAATGAGGAGCATCTCTGAATGCACACTTAAAGAACAAAAACAAAGTAGTTTGGATTCTCCTCATGCATTTGGGATACTATGCCACTTAATTGAGGCAGCAGACCTGCCCAACATTTTCTAACTAGTGTCAGCCATGTTCATGTCTTGTGACCATTAGACTCTACACTGTACTTGGAGTGTACCGTTTTTAATTAGCATCACTTGTGTGCTTGAGTTCAAGAAGTAGTGATTTTTGTCACTGATCGTTGGCGAGTAACATACAGTAAGACAATTCAGAATTGTTCTACTCAATGCATTTTCAAGCATTCCAGCTTGGAGATGGGAGAAATGGCCAGAAGTGAAAAGGAAACTATTTCACTATGGGCACCCACGTAGGCCACAGCTCTGCCTGCCTTTTCGTTGACAATGTAGAACAGTCCATGTTTCAAGGCATTCCTGCTAATGCTCCCCAACTCTTTCTATGCTACAGAGATGGCTGTGTTGCTGCTGCTTCATGCTCCCATGCTGAGCTCATCAATTTCATCAACTTTACCTCCATGCCTTTAAATTTGCTTGGTCCATTTCGGATACTTCTCCCCCCTTGCTTGATCTCTCTGTCTCTATCTCTGGAGACAAAGTCTTTGCCAACTGATTCCTATCGCTACTCCGAATATACTTCTTCCCACTCCGTCTCCTGTAAATTTCTGTTCCTTTTCCTCAGCACCTTCATCTCCACCACATCAGTCCCAGGATAAGGCTTTCTTTTCCAGGATATCAGGGATGTCTTCCTTCTTCAAAGAACATGGGATCCCTCCCTTCCTGAGGAGGGCTAAGGCAGTGGTGACCCTTGTTTCCATCCAAGGGGTCAGTGTGGACATGGTGGTGGATTACAAATACCTGGGGATATGAATGGACAATAAACTGGACTGGTCAAAGAACACTGAGGCTGTCTACAAGAAGGGTCAGAGCCGACTCTACTTCCTGAGGAGACTGAGATCCTTTAACATCTGACGGACGATGCTGAGGATGTTCTGCGAGTCTGTGGTGGCCAGTGCTATCATGTTTGCTGCTGTGTGCTGGGGCAGCAGGATGAGGGTAGCAGACACTGACAGAATCAACAAACTCATTTGTAAGGCCAGTAATGTGGGGGTGGAACTGGACTCGCTGATGGTGGTGTCTGAAAAGAGGATGCTGTCCAAGTTGCATGCCATCTTGGACAATGTCTCCCATCCACTCCATAATGTACTGGTTAGGCACAGGAGTACATTCAGCCAGAGACTCATTCCTCTGAGATGCAACACTGAGCATCATAGGAAGTCATTCCTGCCTGTGGCCATCAAACTTTACAACTCCTCCCTCGGAGTGTCAGACACTCTGAGCCAATAGGCTGGTCCTGGACTTATTTCCACTTGGAATAATTTACTTATTATTATTTAATTATTTATGGTTTTATATTGCTGTATTTCTACACTATTCTTGGTTGGTGCGACTGTAAAGAAACCCAATTTCCCTCGGGATCAATAAAGTATATCTGTCTGTCTGTCTGTCTTGACTGTTGATTCTGCCTTCATCTGCATCTGCTCCTTTTCCCAGACATCAGCTACTTTAACAGGGATAGAGTTCCACTTACCCATGAGCCTTCATATTCAACTCATTATTCTTCACAACCTCCGCCATCGTCAATGGTTTCCTACTACCAAACACATCTTTACACCCCACCCCCACTCTTTGCTTTCTGCAGGAATTACTCTCTCCATAATTCCCTTGTACATTCATGCCTCTTACCCTCCGCACCAATCGCCCTCCTGGCTCATATCTCTGCAAGCGATCAAAATGTTATACCTACCCACTCATTTACTACCTTAGCTCCGTTTAGGGACACAAACAGTCCTTCCAGGTGAGGCAACACTTCACCTGCAAATCTGTAGGGGTCATCTATTGTATCCAATGCAGCCTCCTCCATATCTAGTGAGATCCAACATAAACTGGGGAATGCTTTGTTGAGCACCTGTGCTCCATTTGCCAAAAGCGGGATTTTCTGCTGCCAACCATTTTACTTCCTATCCCCATTTTCATTCTGACATATCAGTCCATGGTCTCCTCTTTTACCATGATGAGGCCACTCTTAGAGTGGAAGAGCAACATCTCATATTCCTTCTGGGTAGCCTTCAACCAGATGGCATGACCATCAATTTATCTTCCTGGTAAAATTACTTCCCTCTCTTTTTTCCCTTCTTCCATTCCCCACCCTGGCCTCTTATCTCTTTCCCTCACATACCTATCACGGTCTGGTGCCCCTTCCTTCACTTCTCTCATGGAGAACTTTCCTCTCCAATCAGATTAGTTCTTCATCAGCCCTTTACCTATCACCTTCTATCTAGCCTCCTTCCCCTCCCCTCCCCTCCCCTCATCATTTGATTCTGGAATTTTCTCCCTTCAGCCTCCCTTCCTTTCCAATCCTGAAGAAGAATCTTGGCCCAGAATGCCGACTGTTTATTCATTTCCATAGATGCTGCCTGACTTGCTGAGTTCTTCCAGCATTTTGTGTGTGGTGCTCTGGATTCCCAGAATCTGCATTTCACTACTTCGACAGCATTGGGACTAAAAAGAATTTGAAGGTATTGACAATGATCTTGAATATTACAATTAAGATGAAATTTTGGAAGATGCGGTTATCAAAACACTGTTTGAAGGCAGTCCACTATCTGCTCTACTTTGATGCGCAAATTTTGTTCATTTACAGTTAACCAAAGCAACACATCAGCATTCACAGAAAGAAATTTTCCATAAATAACTAATTGTAATTAATACACAGTTTTATAGTATGGTAGTAGTTTTGGTTAGTATTTTATATACATAAGTTGTTACACTTTTAAATAGTACTTTGACTTTTTTGTACCTATTTAACTATTCTTCCAGTTAAAATGGTGCTACTGAACATGTGTGACAGCTTCCTGGTAGTAGTCAAGAAGCTATAAAGTCTGACTAGAAAAATAAATAACTAAAAATAACTTTTCTGAGGTAAATAGAGTTAAATTATCGCCACAAACATTGAAAGGGCATGCGATGGTGAGGAAAGTTCGGGGGTTGAATCGATGCAGAAGGGCATGCAGTGAGTGGGCCAGTGAAGGAGTGGAGCTTTGTGGCTTTGACTCGAGAGGCTTCAATGAGAAGAGGCTGAGAACGAGCTTCACTCCAAGTGAGGTAAGGCCGGGTAAGTTCCTTTCAAAGGAGAAAGTTTCAAAAGTTGAGGCAAGTATTGGGTAGGTCATGGCAGCTCAGATTGGCCCCTTGGTTTGTTCATCCTGCAGCAAGTGGGAAATTAGGGATACTTCCAGTGTCCCTGACGACTATGTGTGTAGGAAGTGTGTCCAACTGCAGCAACTGGCAGACCACATTGAGTGTCTGGAGCTGCGAGTGGATTCATACTGGAGCATCCACGATGCTGAGAAAGTCGTGAATAGTACGTTCAGTGATTTGGCTACACAGGCAGAAAGGGAAGGGGTGGCCACTAGACAGCGTAGCAGTAGGCAGGTAGTGCAGGAGTCCCCTGAGGTCATCTCCCTCCTAAACAGATATATTGTTTTGGATACTGTTGGGGGAGATGTCTCATCAGGGAAAGGCAGCAGCAGCCAAGTTCATTGCACCATGGGTGGATCTGCAGCACAGGAGAGAAGGAAAAGGAGTGGGAGAGCTATAGTGATAGGGGATTCGATTGTAAGGGGAATAGATAGGCGTTTCTGCAGCCACAAACGAGACTCCAGGATGGTATGTTGCCTCCTTGGTGCAAGGGTCAAGGATGTCTCTGAGTGGCTGCAGGACATTCTGGAATGGGAGGGTGAATAGCCAGTGGTCGTGGTGCACATAGGTACCAATGATATAGGTAAAAAATGGGATGAGGTCCTACAGGGTGAATTTAGGGAGTTAGGAGTTAAACTAAAAAGTAGGACCACAAAGGTAATAATCTCTGGATTACTACCAGTGCCATGTGCTAGTCAGAGTAGAAATAGGAGGATATTTCAGATGACTACATGGCTTGAAAAATGGTACAAGGGGGAGGGATTCAAATTTCTGGGGCATTGGAACCAGTTCTGGGGGAGGTGGGACCAGTATAAACAAGGCAGTCTGCACCTGGGCTGGACTGGAACCAATGTCCTAGGGGGAGCATTTGCTACTGCTATTCAGGAGGCTTCAAACTAATGTGGCGGGGGGATGGGAACAAGTGCAGAGAAACAGAAGGGTGTAAAATGAGGGTAGAAGCAAAAAGTAGTAAGGTGAAAAGTAAACTTGGCAGGCAGGCAAATCCAGTGCAAAAAAAGCCACTTTTCAACATAATTGTATAAGGGCTAAGAATGTTGTAAAAACAAGCCTGAAGGCTTTCTGTGTCAATGCGAGGAGCATTCGTAACAAGGTGGATGAATTGAATGTGCAGATAGTTATTAATGAATATAATATAGTTGGGATCACAGAGACATGGCTCCAGGGTGACCAAGGATGGGAGCTCAACATCCAGGGATATTCAATGTTCAGGAGGGATAGACAGGAAAGAAAAGGAGGTGGGGTAGTATTGCTGGTTAGAGAGGAGATTAACGCAATAGAAAGGAAGGACATTAGCCCGGAGGATGTGGAATCGATATGGGTAGAGCTGCATAATACTAAGGGACAGAAAACGCTGGTGGGAGTTGTGTACAGGCCACCTAACAGTAGTAGTGAGGTTGGGGATGGCATTAAGCAAGTCATTAGAAATGTGTGCAATAAAGGAATATTAGTTATAATGGGTGACTTCAATCTACATATAGATTGGGTGAACCAAATTGGTCAGGGTGCTGAGGAAGAGGATTTCTTGGAATGTATGCGGGATGGTTTTCTGAACCAACAGGTTGAGAAACTAACTAGAGAGCAGGCCATTCTAGATTGGGTGTTGAGCAATGAGGAAGGGTTAGTTAGCAATCTTGTTGTGCGAGGCCCCTTGGGTAAGAGTGACCATAATATGGTGGAATTCTTCATTAAGATGGAGAATGACATAGTTAATTCAGAAGTAAAGGTTCTGAACTTAAAGAAGGGTAACTTTGAAGGTATGAGACATGAATTAGTTAAGATAGACTGGCAACTGATATTTAAAGGGTTGACGGTGGATATGCGATGGCAAGCATTTAAAGATCGCATGGATGAACTACAACAATTGTTCATCCCAGTTTGGCAAAAGAATAAACCAGGGAAGGTAGTACACCCGTGGCTGACAAGGGAATTTAGGGATAGTATCAAGTCCACAGAAGAAACATATTAATCAGCAAAAAAAAGCGGCACACTTGAGGACTGGGAGAAATTCAGAGACCAGCAGAGGAGGACAAAGGGCTTAATTAGGAAAGGGAAAAAAGATTATGAGAGAAAGCTGGCAGGGAACATAAAAACTGACTGTAAAAGCTTTTATAGATACATGAAAAGAAAAAGATTGGTCAAGACAAATGTAGATCCTTTACAGTCAGAAACAGGTGAATTGATCATAGGGAACAAAGACATGGCAGACCAATTGAATAACGACTTTGGTTCTGTCTTCACTAAGGAGGACATAAATAAGCTTCCAGAAATAGTAAGGGACCGAGGATCTAGTGAGATGGAGGAACTGAGGGAAATACATGTTAGTAGGGAAGTGGTGTTAGGTAAATTGAAGGGATTAAAGGCAGATAAATCCCCAGGGCCAGATGGTCTGCATCCCAGAGTGCTTAAGGAAGTAGCCCAAGAAATAGTGGATGCATTAGTGATAATTTTTCAAAACTCCTTAGATTCTGGAATAGTTCCTGAGGATTGGAGGGTGGCTAATGTAACCCCACTTTTTAAAAAAGGAGGGAGAGAGAAACTGGTGGAATTATAGACCGGTTAGTCTGACATCGGTGGTGTGGAAAATGCTAGAGTCGGTTATCAAAGATGTGATAACAGCACATTTGGAAAGAGGTGAAATCATCGGACAA
Source organism: Hypanus sabinus (assembly GCF_030144855.1). Lineage (NCBI taxonomy): Eukaryota > Metazoa > Chordata > Chondrichthyes > Myliobatiformes > Dasyatidae > Hypanus > Hypanus sabinus. Next base: position 125,868,701 of record NC_082710.1, on the reverse strand, counting down.
GGTCAGCATGGATTTGTGAAAGGAAAACCATGTCTGACGAATTTTATAGAATTCTTTGAAGATGTAACTAGTAGAGTGATAGGGGAGAGACAGTGGATGTGGTATATTTAGATTTTCAAAAGGCTTTTGACAAGGTCCCAAACAGGAGATTAGCATGCAAACTTAATGCACACGGTATTGGGGGTATGGTATTGATGTGGATAGAGAATTGGTTGGCAGACAGGAAGCAAAGAGTGGGAGTAAACGGGACCTTTTCAGAATGGCAGGCAGTGACTAGTGGGGTACTGCAAGCCTCATTGGTGGGACCCCAGTTGTTTACAATATATATTAATGATTTAGATGAGGGAATTAAATGCAGCATCTCCAAGTTTGTGGATGACACGAAGCTGGGCGGCGGTGTTAGCTGTGAGGAGGATGCTAAGAGGATGCAGGGTGACTTGGATAGGTTCGGTGAGTGGGCAAATTCATGACAGATGCAATTTAATGTGGATAAATGTGAGGTTATCCACTTTGGTTGCAAGAACAGGAAAACAGATTATTATCGGAACGGTGGCCGATTAGGAAAAGGGGAGATGCAACGAGACCTGGATGTCATTGTACACCAGTCATTGAAGGTGGGCATGCAGGTACAGCAGACGGTGAAAAAGCCAAATGGTATGTTGGCATTCATAGCAAAAGGATTTGAGTACAGAAACAGGGAGGTTCTACTGCAGTTGTAGAAGGCATTGGTGAGACTGCACCTAGAATATTGTGTGCTGTTTTGGTCCCCTAATCTGAGGAAAGACATTCTTGCCATAGAGGGAGTACAGAGAAGGCTCACCAGATTGATTCCTGGGATGGCAGGACTTTCATATGAAGAAAGACTAGATCGACTAGGCTTATACTCACTGGAATTTAGAAGATTGAGGGGGGATCTTATTGAAACATATAAAATTCTAAAGGAATTGGACAGACTAGATGCAGGAAGATTATTTCCGATGTTGGGGAACAAGGGGTCACTGTTTAAGGATAAAGGGGAAGCCTTTTAGGGCCGAGATGAGGAAAAACTTCTTCACACAGAGTGATGAATCTGTGGAATTCTCTGCCACAGAAAGCAGTTGAGGCCGGTCCATTGGCTATATTTAAGAGGAAGTTAGACATGGCCCTTGTGGCTAAAGGGATCAGGGGGTATGGAGAGAAAGCAGGTACAGGGTTCTGAGTTGAATGATCAGCCATGACCATACTGAATGGCGGTGCAGTCTCGAAGGGCCAAATGGTCTACTCCTGCACCTATGTTTCTATGCAGATGGAGTTTGTGTGTCCATACGGCTGTCCTGGTAGCAAGGTTGAATCACTTTAAGCGTCAAGCTGCTTTAAAGAGCGTGAGAGTGGCTTCAGGCTGAGCAATGAAATCTGGGCCTAGAGCAAGTCACTGGGCAGTATGGTCTAGGTCTGGGGCCTTTCACAGCAACGGTGACTTGGTCCTAGTGCAAGGTAGACAGTTTAAACACTGGCTTGGACTGGAGGCAAAAGCTAATTTTCCTCGCTGTCTGTGATGTTCTCTCATCTCTCTAGTGTGGTGGAGCCTTTTTGCTGTTTTGTCTTTGCGTCAATTTAAATGCCAGCCCAGATAGACTGAAAAGACAGGGTGAGAGCCAATTTTGCTGTTTCTGCACGATGGTCATCTCTTTGGTTCTGAGGCTATGAAGACTGTCCCAGCTGCTGTGCTCTATGCCCACTAATATGATGAACTGATAAGCGAGGTTTTGGGCCTACTCTGGGCTGCTCCATGGTTCCGATCTGAAGGCTCATTTTTGTTTCAAAATGCTGTTGTTTGCTTCAATTGTTTGCATGACTTATATTTTTTCTTCTTCTTCTGCATCAAGTGGTAGTTTTATTTTTATTTTTATTTTTATTTTAATTGGCTGCTTTGGGTTTCTTGCTTTGTGGCTACCTGTGAGTAAGCAAAATTCAAGGTTGTATAATTTATACATTCTTTGATAATAAATGTACTTGAATCTTGAATCAATTTCCATTATACTTTGACTAATCGGAGCAGCTACTTAATCTGGTCAAAGTATGCTCGTCCTAATATATCCAAATTAAGCAAAATCCACTCTATATACATATATTCATACATACGTACAGACTCTCTTGTACCTTCTTTCATTTTTATCATGGCTTGCATGCCATCTTATAGCATATGTAGAATTAAATCTCGCTTTTGAGGACAGCCAAATTTGAAAAGCTTTTTTCCACAGTCCCTTTCTAATGACAGAGTTGGAGAGTTTTATGGGATTGGCAAAAGGACATGTGCAATGATTGATTCAGTCTTTCACATTTAAATTTGGACATGTCATATAATAAAGATCAAGTCTATTATATATAGCTTAGGTTATACACATAATGGGTGGAATCTCAATTGATACTCAGGGAATAATTCTTCATTTATTTTCAGATGGTTCTGGAGGTCAATTATGATTACTTTCCCTTTTACAAAGAACATGAAGATACTTGAATGCTGACTACATTCAGAGGTGTCAGATATTTTTTTCCAATAAGTTCCTTGCTCCCAAGTAAGTTTATTATCTGTTCCCAAGGTCTTGTTGACTTCCAGCTGATATATGAACTTTTTAGCTCCTTGTCAGTCTGGAGTTGTGGCAAATCTGATCTGCTTAATTTGTGCTAATATGGTATAAAAAGAAGTCTCAATAAAAGAGATGTTAAAATGATCCAATAGTCACTGCCGTTGTTAGGTTCTGATCTTCTCTTGTAAAGAAGAGTGGTCCACAGTGTGTTTGGTCTGTAGATGTTCTTTATTCGCTCTAAGAATTGCATATACCATAGTTAGTAGCTGTTTACAGGATCTTCTGTGTTCTTTCCATCAACAATCTATCGCTGTAAGCAACAAATTTTTTGGACTTTGGATTTTAGGTTCTTGCAGACATGCTTCCATTCTCTGTTCCATGTGACAGTTTCCAATCTAACACTTTGCACATGTCTGTACTGCTCCTGGCTATTCTGGCTATTCTCATCAGCCAGCATTTTCTGGTAGTCAAACTAAGGCACTTTTCATGGATGCCAATTAGTGCGAACTTCAGGAGAATATGTGGATGTCTTCAGGTTTTGTTGATGTGAAGCTGTCAAGTTGGAAATGACAGTATATTAGAGAATGGTCTATCCTACAGCCATTGTCAACTGTCATAGCGTTAATGATGCCAGCATATCTTTGATCTCTCCGTCAGATTGAAGGTGCTGCCAGAGGATCCTGTTTATGTTCTTGATTATGATAAAGTGTGTTCCAAGCATTTCATAAGAAGGAAATTGCTCAGTTATTTGGTACAAGGTCTTCAGCAGCTCGGTGCTTAATATTAGAGTATTTTTTCCCTATTCCCAGGGTTCCCTGGACCTCTCTCCCTTCCTTTATGAAATTAAAACCCATTCCTTAGACTGCCTTGCTCCCAAGTTTTCTTTGAAAAACAGTCACCCTAGTAAACATTTTAAGCCATTCACAATTTCAGACGTGTTATAAAAATGTTGCTGTTAGTCAAAGGGAAAGTGTGGGTGAATGGTATCAGAGTATGTGTCTCATGGTAAAGAGCTGGCACCAACACTCAAGACACATCAATGACTGAGTGGCAGTATTTTCAAAAGCTGTATATTAAAGGCTGTGGTTCCTTCCCAATTTGTAATAACAATGCACTGCCCACTTTCAATCATGTAATTACATGGCTGCAAATCTAACTGAATTGACAGATAATAAATGATGATAACCATTGTAGTGCATTGATTGTAGCACATGAACGAAACTCCTTCAGTGGATTTTAGGAACTGCAGTACAATTCAAAGCCTTATACAGCTAAAATCTTATCAGAAAATTGACCACTGAAGTGCTTGAATGATAGGAGTCAATACTCAGCTGAAGTCCAATGAAGGCCCTCAAGATATTTCACAATTATTATGTTAAATATTAGAAAAAAATTAATAAACATCAACTTTACAACCAGCCAATATATATAACATGTGAAGGCATAAAAATCAATGAGATGCTAAAATTAAAAGATTTCCAATACAGAAGGTAAGAAGTTATATTTCAGCAGAACTTATAAAATTGACCCAGTATTGTTCTACTGGAGTCTGCAATTTTTAAAACAATTTATAAAGCTTAAAAGGAAATGTGTAAAGGAATGAAAAAAGTGACAATCTAGCATTATAAAATAAAACCACCTGTAATATCTCAATCCGTTCCACACTGCAGAAGGAAGCAAGAGAATGATAAGGTTTTGATTTTACCACTTACTGTTTCAGACAGCGCAACAAAAATTACTTTAAAATGTTTTCTGTGTTCTTTTTTCACTCAGCTCAGGGTATTCACATATACATTTGCAAAGGAGACACTGCACATAGGATATAGATCAATAGAATCCCTTCAGCCCACTATGTTGTGCCAAACCAATTAAAAAGAAAATCAATAATACTAGTCCGTCCCATCCACACCATGTCCATATCCCACCATGTTCCTTATATCCATGCGCCTAGCTAAACAACTCTTAAAAGCCTCTAATGTATTTTTCTCTGCCACCACACCAGGCATTGCATTCCAGGCATCCACCAGTCTCTGAGTAAAGGATTGACCGATCACATCTCCTTTGAACCTAACCCTTCTCACCTTCAATGCATCCACTCTGGTATTAGCCATTTCAATACTGAAAAACAAATACTCCCTGTCCACTCTATCTATGTCTCTCATAATCTTATAAACCACTATTAAATCTAGAGAAAATAGCTCAAGTTTATCCAGCCTCTTGTGATAGCACATGTCTTTTAAACCAGGCAGCATCTGGTAAACTCCAGATGTGGCCTAATAGAGTTTTATGAAGTTGACTTTTGAACTCAATGCCTGAACTTATAAAAACAAACATTCCATAACACTTCTTAATAACTGCATTGAACTGTGTAGCCATTTTCAAGGAGCTATGAACCAGGACCCCAAAATGCCACTGCTCATCAACACTGCTGCAGGTATTGCTCTTAACAGTACTGTCTCCTAGCAAAGGTGACCTACGAAGGTACAACACCACACACTTATCTGGGTCAAACTCTATTTGCCATTTCTCTGCCCATATCTGCAACTGATCTATTGCATGCTGTATTCTTCACCTGTTTTCTACACTATCCACAACTCCATCAATCTTAGAATCATCTTCAAATGTACTAGTCCATCCATGTACATTTTCATCCCAGTCATTTATACACATCGTTAACAGCAGAGGCCCCAGCACAGATCCCTGTGAAACTCCACTATTTACAGATCTTCGGCTCAGATAAGTCCCTTCAACCACTACCCTCTATCTTCTATGCACAAAACAATTCTAAATCTACAGCCAAATCACTGCAGACCCCATGCATTTTAATCTTCTGGAATAGCCTTTCATGAGAAATTTTGTCAAGCACTTTACTAAAAACCATGTAGTCAACATCCACTGCCCTACCTTCATCAATCTCTCTCATCACCTTGTCAAAAAACTCAATCAAGTTGGTCAGACATGGCCTACACTGCACAAATCTATTTCTCCCTAAGAGCGCCATGGGTTTTCAAATGCTCATACTGTATACCCGATCCTTAAGAATTTTCTCCAGAAATTTCCCTGCAACTCAGACATGAGCCTCACCCGTCTATAGTTTTAAATTTTTTTTTGTTTCTTTCTTGAATAGTGATGCAACATTAGCCATTTGGCAGACCGCCGGGACATCTCCTTTGCCTAGAGAGGACTCAGCAAACATACTAGTCCACCCATCTACATTCCATCCAAGTCATTTGTACGTACCGTTAACAGCAGAGGTCCCAGCTCAGATCCCTGTGGAACTCCGCTATTTACAGACCTTCGGCTCAGATAAGTCCCTTCAACCACTACCCTCTGTAGTGTCTACTATGCAGTAGTTATGGTAGAGACAATAGTTAAAAAGGACAGAAGAGAGGATCCGTGGTCACAACAGAGACACACAGGATAGTGTGTTGCCTCTGGGGTATTAGGGTCCAGTGTATATTGGAGTGGCTCAAGGAGAAGGATGAACAGCACTGGTGCAATTTGGCACCAGTGACCTAGGCAGAAAAGGGGAAGAGGTCCTATGCAGTGTGTATATAGAGTTAGTAAAGATGCTTCAGAGAGGGAGCTCCAAGATTGTAATCTCTAAATTACTCCCCGTGCCATGGGCTAGTGTGGGTAGGAATGGGGTGATAGTAAGGATAGAATTGTGATCACTATCTCCAAAATGCTCTCCCACTGAGAGATCTGACACCTGACCAGTTTAATTTCCCGATATCCAATCAAGTACAGCCTCTCCTCTTGTAGGCTTACCTACATATTGTGTCAAGAAACCTTCCTGAACACATCTAACAAACTTCACTCCTTATAAACCCCTCACTCTAGGGAAATTCCAATCAATATTTGGGAAATTAAGATCTCCCACCACAACAACCTTGTTATTTCACCTTTTCAGAATCTGTCTCCCTATCTGCTCTTCGATGTTCCTGTTACAATTGGGTGTTCTATAAAAAATATCCAATCGAGTTAATGACTCCATTCTGTTACTAACTTTCACCCATAGAGACACAGTAGATAATCCCTCCATCACTTTCTCCTTTACTGCAGACATGACACTATCTCTAATCAGCAGTGCCATGCCCCCACCTCTTTTGCCTCCCTCCCCATTCTTTCTGAAATGTCTAAAGCCTGGCAATCTAAGTAGCCATTCCTGCCCCTGAGTCATCCAAGCCTCTGTAAAGGCCACAACATCATAGCTCTAGGTACTAATCCATGCTCTAAGCTCATCTGTTTTGTTCATGATGCTTCTTGCATTAAAATAGACACATCTCAAACCACCGGTTTGAGCACATCCCTTCTCTATCACCTGCCTATCCTTCCTTTCACACTGTCTACAAGCTTCCTCTAATTGTGAGTCAACAGCCCCTTCCTCTGTCTCTTCAGTTCAGTTCACACCTCCAGCAATTCTAGTTTGAACTCTCCCCAATAGCCTTAGCAAATCTCCCTACTAGAATATTGGTTTCCCTCAGATCAGGTGCAATCTGTCCTGTTTGTTCAGTTCACACCTCCCCCAAAAGAGGTCCCAATGATCCAGACATCTGAATCCCTGCCCCCTGCCCAATTCTTCAGCCATGCATTTATCTTCCACCTCACTCTATTCCTATACTCACTGTCGTGTGGCACAAGCAGTAATCTCGAGATTACTACCTTTTAAAGTACTGCTTCTCAACTTCCTTCCTTATTCCCTGTAGTCTGTTTTCAGGACCTCCTCCATTTTCCTGCCTCTGTCGTTGGTACCAATATGTACCACGACCTCTTGCTGTTCACCCTCCCACTTCACGATATCGTGGACACGATCAGAAACATCCCAAACCCTGGCACCTGGGAGACAAACAAACACCTATGTTTCTTTCCTGCATCCACAGAATCACCCTAACTATAAAGTCCCCTATTACTGCTGCCTTCTTCCTTTCCCTACCCTTCTGAGCCACAGGGGCAGACTCTGTGCCAGAGGCGCGGTCACTGTTGTTTCTCCCGGATAGACCATCCCCCCTAACAGGACTCAAACAGGAGTACTTATTGTTTAGAGGGACAGCCATTGGTGTGCTCTCTAGCATCTGACTCTTGCCCTTCCCTCTCCTGACTGTTACCCACTTATCTGTCTCACAAGACCCCAGTGTGACTACTTGCCTATAGCTCCTCTCTATCAACTCCTCACTTACCCTGACCAGACGAAGGTCATCGAGCTGCAGCTCCAGTTCCCTAATGTGGTCCCTAAGGAGCTGCAGTCCGACTCACCTGGCGTGAATTCAGTTGTCCAGCTTGCTGGGAGACTCCCGGATATCCCATATCTGTCACCCAGTTCAGAACACCGGCCTCACAGACATACTTCCTGTTTCTATTTTATGTAGGCAGCTTACCTTGCCTCAACTCATTATCGCCAAAGCCCTCCTACACTGCCTACCTCTACTCTGTTGCCCACTCCTCCAAAGCCCGCTACATAAAGCTGTCTCTTTTTTAAACTCTTCCTGCTGGTCTAACTCACTGACCTCCACACACCTGCACAGTCAGATTATACTTTTCTGGTAATTTTGATGAAATCTGGTTCAGAGTGATGCCAAAACTATCAAAAAATGGTGATATGGTGATACTGAAAATCAACAATAAATTGAGGAAGTGCTAGAAATATTTTGCAAGTCAACTAGCATCTGTGGAGAGGGGAACAGAGAAACAGCGCTAATGTTTCAGAACAACTATGTTCCTCTCTTCACAAATACAGCCTGACTTACAGAGTGTTTCCAGTAATTCCTATTTTTTATATTTATACCAACATTGATATGGAGAAGCTGAATGGAGAAGGATCAATGTCTGATGCCAGCATTATGACAACATATTGAGTTATTCCTCCTGCATTTGGTGTTGTTCTTGTGTCAACAAGCAACTTTGAAATTGTACTTCATGAAAAAGAGCTGACTGCCTGCACTCCACGTGTGACTAAACTACATTAGGTTTTATTAGTTTAATTTTCTGCTCACAAAGGTGACAGTGAAATGTTTATTTTCACTGAAGTCAACTTTAATCACCGTTTGGTAATATGTGGACAATGCAAAATAATTAATTCACTGTGTTTTGTTACATCCAACAGTGCCTTTGAATTACCTTGCCAGTAGACTGGGTTAGAGATAGTTATTTATTGTGCTATTTACTCACTATGAATTAAATTGCAATGGTTTATCCAGAATCAGAATAAAAATCTGGTTTAATGTCAGCTCCTCTATCTAAAAAAGGGGCCACCGTGTATATGTTTGTGATCTTCTGCTGCTATAGCCCAACTAGTTCAACGTTCGACGTGTTGTGCATTCAGAGGTTCTTTTCTGTATACCACCGTTGCAAAACATGGTTATTTGATTTACTGTGATCTTCCTGTCAGCTTGAACCAGTCTGGCCATTCTCCTCTGATGTCTCTTATTAATATGATCTTTTTGCCCACAGAAATGCCACTCACTGGATGATTTTATTTTCACTGTTCTCTGTAAACTCTAGAGACCATTGTGTGTGAAAATCCTAGGAGATCAGTGGTTTCTGAGGTACTCAAGGCACCCTGTCTGCCACCAACAAACATTCCATAGTCAAAGTCACTTAGATCACTTTTCTTCCCCATTCTGATGCTTGGTCTGAACAACAACTGAACCTGTTGACAATGTCTGCATGTTTTCATGCACTGAGTTGTTGCCACATGACTGGATGATTAGATAATTGCATTAACAAGCCGGTGTATCTAATACAGTGGCCACTGAATGTATATCATGAGATTTGTTGTTTTACTACAACAGACTAATGCAATGCATTAAACACTATAAATACAATAATATGCAATTCAAATTGTATGTGTACATATTTGTACAAATGAAATCAAATAAGTAGTGAAAAAAGACAGCAAAAATAGTTCATGTGTTGGTTCATTGTCCATTCAAAAATCTGACGGTGGAGAGGAAGAAGCTGTTCCTAAAACATTCAGTGTGTGCCTTCAGGCTACTGGACCTCCTCTCTGATGGTATAAGAAGAGGCCATATCCTGAATGATGGGGGTCCTCAATGATGTATGCTGCCTTTTTGAGGCATTGCCTTTTGAAGACACCCTTTATGCTGGGGAGGCTAGTGCCCATGTTGGACCCTGCTGAGTTACAATCCTCTGCAGCTTTTTCCAGTCCGGTGCAGTAGCTCCTCCATACCAGAAGGTGATGGCAACCAGTCAGACTACTCTCCATGGTACAGCTGTAGAAATTCTCTGGACTTTGGTGACATACCAAATCTCCTCAAACTCCTGATGAAATACAGTCCTGATGTGCTTTCTTTATAATTGCATCAATATATTGGGCCCAGGATATATCTTCAGGGATGTTGACACTCAGGAACTTGGAACTGCTCACTCATTCCACTGCTGATTCCCTGAAGTCCACAATCAATTCAGCAGTCTTACTGATATTCAGACTTTACAGCCAAAAAGCAGAAGAGACTTTTGTCCAGCTGGATTAAAAATGCCTCAAATATAAATTGTAAAATTCTGCTATAAATTTGTAAGATGCTGTCTTAATCTTACAGCATCATTGAGATATTGTAACACAGAAGTGTAATCTTTCCTCACAGACACTTTGCAGAATCCTTTTGCTACCAACTGAATGATTATTTTTTTCTGATAATCTTGAAGTCCACCAAGTCCATGCAGAGAAATCGCATTTGTTCCATTGTCTTTTTTATGGCCCTATATCATACACATTTATAGAAACAATAAAAAATACATTTTTGCCTTGCTGTCCACACTGACCATTAACTATCCATTTATACAAATCCTATATTAATCCCAGACTCTCAACAGTTTCTCTCCAGCTTGTACCACTCACAAGGGGAAATTGCAGTAGACAAATAGCCTGCCAAGGCGTACAACTGTGAAATATAAGGGAAAAACCAGAGACACCCATTCAGTCCACCATCAACGTTCAAGGTTGTGATTGAACCTAGGTGTCTGGAGCTGAGAGACAGGAGTTTCTCTTGACTGTGATACTCTGAAGCTACTGATTCATTTTCATATCTTTGTTAATATTTACTTTCAATAGCGACTCAATGATTTGTCAATATTTCTGATTTATAATCTACAGGTAATCTTCCTACTTGTTTTGGGATTCTGCTACCTTAAAATAATCCTTTGTTATCCACTTATTGGATTAAGAAAAGTGCCTAGTCCATCAAATATGAAAATGTGATGACACATGTAATTGAAAAAGTTTTATTTTCATATATGCTTATTCAAATAGCATTAACCATCCAAAGCCATGCAAACAAGACATTTGCGAACTTACAATTAACTCTCATTAGCCAGTTCATCCACATGGCATATAAAATCCAATATATGACAGTTCGGTTGAAAATTGAAAGGATGGTTTGTATTAAATCAAAGGATGTTGCAAAACATTTTTGCACCGAAAAAAATGGATTCTTCTTCATCAGTAAGTTTGTGAGAAATCTGTTAAGAAAGATTCTGACTGATAAATGGATCAGAGCTGATCCTGCTGTGCTTTGCAATAACATTGCCAAAAGTGGAAAACCAGTTAATGCTTCTAAATAAACACATTCCGACATCCTTTGGAAACATTGTGGTAAAGGAATGAGAACAACTTCAAGGAAATTTCTCATCACTGTGGTTAAATGATTCATCACAGATATTTTCCCACAAATATTCCACTGGAGTTTATTTAACTATTTGAAATAAAATAAGAAAATAATAATTTCTATTGGAAAAACGCACCAATTTAATAGAAACTCAAGAAAACCAGTGTACCAATAAGAAAACAATTATCACGATATGTATTCACTCAGAGAGAGGGGATACGATACCCCTTGCCGATTCTGTGAACAGGAGGTTGCATTACCAGCATACAAGGTAGTTCAGAGAACACTAGTCAGGAACCTAACCACAGATTTGCAGATCAGTTATTGTACCATAATTATTGCACAGTACTATTTGCATTATATTTAGCTTTCGTTTTATGGAGAGCAAATTACAAGAGTCAAATGTGTTTGTTTGAGGAGTTTTAACTACCGAAGCTTAAGCAGCTTCATAATTCATTACATTTCTAACACAAAGAAAAGAGGTGAGATATTTGAGAAATGGGATCGAAGTCTAGAAATAAATTCTCCATGATTCAAGCAAAATACTCATTGGGTTAATTTTAACATTTAGCAAATTAGGCCACAATTTCTGCCAGTGAAAGATGATTGCTAATTTACAAGGCTATACTAATATTTACTTCTCTCCAGCCTGTACTGTGGCATTCCCTGATCTGTACAGACTATGAAAACATTTATTGGAGTATTCTAAAAGCTTGCTCCATGGTTGAATCCAAGGTTCAGTTGAAATCTCTGAAAGACATGAAAAACATAATTCATTCAGCCAGAGAGGGGATAGCTCTTGATGATTCCATTATCAAGAGGCTGGAGTACTGGCATACAGGGTACAGTAGTTCAGAGACCACCTGCCAGGAACCTGACTACAGATTTGCAGATCATGTTGGTAGTTATCTCACGTACAGGGAAAAATAAACTGAAGGCATCTCCTGTTCCTGAAACTACTGAGTTTGTGGCAGATACGTATATTTGTAGTAATATGACATTGGGGAAATTATGTTTCTTAATAAAATCTATAATGTATATCTATTTGCTACCAGAGTCCCTGAAGAATGCAATTATTTGCTTGTCAGGAACACTGAACTGGTGTTTTGTTTTTTGGGCTACAAAGTGCCTAAGATAACCAGTGCCATTGTTGCAGTTTAGAAAGAGGGTGAATTGAACAAGGTCAAGAATGTAGTGTCTTCTACTTCTGTAGAGAATGTTTATAATACCCTGGGAGTGAAAGCGAAGAATGGACAGGTCAGTATGGGAATGAGAAGGCGAAGATGAAATGGTGGCAACTGGGAGCTTGGGGTGACTATTGCGAACTGACTGCAGGTGTTTTACAGACTGTGATGTAGAAGAGGTCACATCAGGAGCACTGAATGCTGTAGATTAGTGGTCACCAATCTTTTTAAGCCCAAGATCCCCTACCTCAGCCTTAGTGAAAGGCGAGATCGACTCCAAATTGATTAGTTACACGCATGCGCACTGGGCAGAAAAGACCGGAAGTAAAACCCCACAACCCGGAAGTAGAAATAATGTATGAACACCAGGGGTCACCACCCTTTTATTTGCACCATGGACTGGTTTAATATTGACAATATTCTTGCAGACTGGCCAACAGGGTGGGTGTGTTAAACACGACGGGAATACAGCGATACTTGAAGCAGGTTCCTTATGTCCAGTCTATTCCGCAATTTAGTTTCCGTGGCTCTCGGCACTTAGCTGCTGTCCCGCGCTGCTCACATTTTTTCCGCTGAAAAAATTCAGCCAGTTCGTCTTTAAGTGCAGGGTGCTTGGACTCAAGGTACCAAAGCAGTTTTGAGGGCTTCATTGCCTCATTAGGCAGCCTCCGGGCCCGAGCTCCAGCCTCTGCCCACCCACTGCCAGACGTCTTGGCCAGGTGCGGCTGTTCATGGGTGGGGTGAGAGGACAAGGTCAGGGCCGGAGGTCCCCGTACCAGTGCCGCGGCAGTCGCAGTCCGGAGAGAGCGACCGAGTGAGGAGAGCGACAGGCCCGTGCCCGACCCCTTGTAGGATCTATCGGCTGACAAAAGCTGGTTTCAACAGATCGCAGTGAGGTAGCTGCTCTGATACTTACGAAACCTTGAGCCCGAATTAGGTCATCTGCGAATATTTTAGCACCAGATTCATCATGAATATTCGGTGTGCTAAACAGGTTCAGAGGCAGCACCCATCTGTCCGCGCTCCAGGCCAGTAGCATTGGCACTTCCCGCCGGCCACACTCTGCGCCAGTAGCATCGACGGTTCTCACCGGCCATGCTCTGGGCCAGTAGCATCAGCGGTTCTTGCCAGTCGTGCTCCAGGCCAGTAGCATCGGCACTTCCCGCTGGCCGTGCTCCGGGCCAGTAGCATTGGCACTTCCCACTGGCCGATCTCCACACCAGAAGCATCAGCGGTTCTCGCCGGCTGTGCGAGTGTATCACTGCATTTAGGTGACTGATGACATTGCGTGGGTTCAAGTTCAATATTGGGCGTGACGGGGAATGAGGAAAGGTACAGCTGACTCATATTGTTTCCTCGCAGTGCGGTGGTTGGGGACCACTGAAGTACACTGTAGTGCAGGGCAACTATGCACATGTGCACTGGGCAGAAAGAACAGAACAAAAACCCCGCAACCCAGAAACTATCTCTCAACAGTATCTGGGTATTTATTTTTCTTTTTTTTTTGGGATTTACTGGGAAAGTCTCAAAGATCGACCAGTTGATTGCGATCGATGGGTTGGCGACCGTTACTGTAGATGATGCTTTAAACCTTTAGCTCACCTAGAAGGATTATTAAACTCCCTGGATACTAGTGAATAACAAGGTGTAAAGTACAAGTGTTACATCTACTGTGATGGCATGGAAAAGTGCCAAGGATGAAGGAGGAATGTGTGTATGGATATGCCAACCAGAAAGTCACAGAGAGAGTAGTCCCTGCAGAAGGTGAAAAGGTGTGGAGAGGAGAAGATGTTGCTGGTGGTAGGATCATGTTTCAGCAAATGGAAATGACGAAGGCGAGATATTGGATGCGGAGGCTCATCAGCTGAAAAGTCAAATGGAAGTCCATCTCTTCTGTCTAGGAGAAGGCAGGGTGAGAGCAGAAGTATGAGAAATGGATAAGATGAGAGATCAGGCTCCATTAGCCACAGCAGAACGAAAGCCACATTGTCTGAAAAAGAAAGTTATCTGAAATGTCATGGAAGGGAAAGCCCTCATCCTGAGCGCAGATGCCCCTGGTAGAGAAGTGATGAGATCTGCATGAGTACAAGAAGTAGCACCAATGCCTTCATCAGTGTAAGAGAGAAAGAACTGGGAAGTGGTATCTGAGAAGGTTTGGAGCAGGGACCATACCATGAGGCTAAGAAAAAGGCAGACATGGCTGAAGCACTGTTGGTTTGTAGAAAGTGAAAGGAGTCAAAAGTGAGGATGCTCACAGTTCAAACATGTTCAGCCAGATGGAAGAAAGTGTTATTGGAGGGAAACATGTTGGATCTTTGTTGTAGCAAGCTGTGCAAGGCTTTAAGACATTTTTAATTTGAGATGGAGGTGTAAGAAAACTGAGCATCCATAATGATGATGAGGCACTGAAGGCTAGGGAGTCCAAACTGTCAAAGTGATGGATAGCATGTGAGGCATTCTGGATTAGATATGAAAGGACTGAACAAAGGGAGAGGGGAGACAGGACGGAGTTGAGGTAGGAGAAGGTTAGTACAGTGGGGCAAGAACAGGTAAAAATAATGGGCCTACAGCATAATCCAGTCATATGATAGCATCCTTGGAGAAGTCTTATATTCAGCAAAGAATTCTAAATTGGTGGTTATTGATTTGTGCGGTGGTGACCCAGCAGTTTATGAAGATAGCAATTGTCCTGGACCAACTGGTTGATAAACTGTACCAAAATAACCAACATATTTTGTGATCAATGCTCTTATTTTGTCACAGGACATAAAAAAAAAAACAGCTCTTTCTAATTATACTGTTCTGGAAATATTTTCCAAGGGATATAAAAGAGGATTGCAGTATGTCTGCAGTCAGGTCATAGATTGCCTCACAGTTCCCCTTGTTGGTCTTCCCAAGCCTCTGGAAATCTGACATGTTAAAAGCTGTTAAAATCCTAGACATATGACTTAATTATTATATTCTATTGATTTTACGCTGCTGAAGAATATTTGTATGTCTGTCCTACTTCATCCTTCAGTCCAACTACAAGAAGTCTACATAATTTAAGATCAGGTTTCTGATAATACTAACCACTGTTTTCTGCCCCATCAATGGTTACATGTCATCCCGTTGAATTAGATTTGATTCACTTCTTACACCTTTATCTTCAAGTCAGATGATTTTGGGTTTTACAGATAATTTTGATGAATGCACTGTGTTATGTGTTATACAGGATAGTGCCAAGTTTATTCTGCATTGTTGGAAGTGCAATTTTTTCCAAATTTGTCCTCTTTGAATGGACTTAAGAAGTCCAGAATTAAGTGACAAGGAACATTTGGACTTACCTATAATGGTAACCACTCACTTCTGATTCATTTCCAACTATTTCCATCATTCACTTTCTATAGCAAATCAGGGTTTAGTGCAAATCACATGGCAGGAGATGGAGAGCCAGAACAAGACTTGTCCTTAAGTGAACTGAAGATGTTTTACATCCAGATGAAACATTCACTGGCTGTCAATGCTGACTAGAATTTGGAATGCTTTTGACTATTTGAAATAGTCAAACGCATTAACTATACTAAATAGAAAAATCCAAAATAATAAGACTTAACAACATTAAAACATGCCCAAGTCTTGACAAATATTGTAAGGGAGTATTCCAAACTTTTTCTGTACTTTATAAAATAAATTTTAAACCTAATCCTTTGACTGCCTTATTTGGTATTGTTGGAGGGAAAGATATCATTTTGAAGATATCTGACTTGCACATTCTGGTTTTTATCTCTCTTATAGCTAGGAGGGTGCTCTTGCTTAAATGGAAGCATGCTGCTCCGTCTAATCACGCTCAGTGGTTATGGGATGTTGTGGCATGATTAAATTTAGAAAAGATTTGTTGTTCTATTTCTGAATCTAACCAAGATTTTCAAAATTTGTGGGGACCATTTTTGAATTATTTTCAAAATCTTTAATTTCCCTTTAAAGTACAGATGCTGGTTAATAGCATATTTCACTATCTCCAGCTTTGGTAGTGGGTATAGATTTTTTATGTGTGTATATATATAAAAAACTATTCATATCTCAACATATGAATTAACCTAATCTACATGAAAATAGAGTAAGGAATTTGTTAATGTGATTCAAATATAATGTATTTAGTATTATTTTATCTCTCTGTTTTAGAATAAGTATTTTCTTGGACTCTGTTTTCTTCTATGTAGAAATTAATAAAAATATTAAAATAGAGCAATTGCATCAATTTCTAGACCTTTGAAAAGACACATAAATTTGTCATTTCTTTTGGGATGAAGTTTTCAATCTAACTTACATTTTAATGTATTAGGTAATACAACCCTATCAAAATAACTAAATCATTTTGCATATGCTGCAGGTCATTTTTATATAACGTTATTAACGATAGTGGATTGATTTTCCTCAAATCCTTATATACTTATGTTAAACCTGATTTCAGATGCATTATTCAAACTGTATTGACTATGCATCCTTAAGAATAACGAGGAATATTTTTTGAAAATATTAGCTTCAAATAAAAAATGCATTCCAAAACATTTTACAGTGAAACCACTGTGTTAGTGCTTATAATTGGTGATATGCCAATTAGTTTAATAGGAAATTCAAAAAATAATATCTTAAAATGGTTGCAGTTGTATGTGCAAATTATAACTTAAGCAAAAAAATCTTCATAGAAAAGTTGCTCCAGCTTAGAGGCTAATTGATGTGTTCTATGATAACGACTAGAAAACTTATAGAAAGGAAGTCAGGGACTAAGGATTCATAGAATTGACTTTTCAGAAAGAGTTTAACTATACTTATGAAGAATTTTCTGTCCAGCTACAATACTGAAAAAAATGCATACACCCATCCTTCTTATCAAATATTCTTTATTACCATGAGTAAATATGTGCAATGAGAACTAGTTCATTCCAAAAATATGAATGAAGCTTAAAAGTTGGCCATAATAAAAGTAGCACAATGTGCAGTGGCAGCTGCATCTTGATATCCTTCTCTCCTCTTTCTGCTTTCACTTGGACCTCATCAGGATCTACACAATTTGACCAAAGCATGCACTTCATTCTATTAATCCTCACCAGAACTTGCTATACTGAAGCCCAGAGGGATTCAACAGATCCAAAAGATGTTTTGGAATGTCTGTGAGAAATCTCTGAGATTTCCTTTTCTTGCATATGTTATATTACAGAATATTTTTCTGAAGCATGTGTAGTTGTGTAGATGTGTCATTATCCATGGCACAAGTGGACAATCAGTAATTGTAGTCCATAGTAAGTTATTTGTCAACTACAATCCATCAAAATCAGTTTTACTATCACTGACATATATCATGAAATTAGTTGCTTTGCAGCAGCAGCACATTGCAACCTTTAGAACTTTTTTTTTATATTTTGCAATCATAAATCTAAATTTCTGATTGTGCAAAAAGAGAACAAAATAGTGAGGTTTTTTTTCCTGGGTTCATGTACCAATCAAAGATCAGATGACACAGAGCTAGAAGCTGTTCCTTAAATATAAAGAGTGTGTCTACAGGCTCCTATACCTCCTCCTTGATGGTAGTAATGAGAAGAGGGCATATGCTAGATGGTGTGGGTCCTTAATGATGGATGCTGGCTTTGTGAGACCACCTTTTGAAGATGTCCTCGATGACAGGAAAAGTAAGTCCACAGCCCTCTGCAGCTTGTTGTAAAGCTGTGCATTGGAACCTGCATACCAGATGGTAATGCAACCAGTCAGAGTGTTTTCCACTGTACGTCTATAGAAATTTTCTGGAATGAAACTACTAGTGAGGTATACTGTAGCTGCTGATGTGGCAACTTCATGACCGCATCTGTGTTTTAGGCCCAGAATAAATCCTCTGAGATATTAATACCTAGGAACTTAAAGCTGGTCCCCCTTTTCACTACTGACACCTCAAAGACAATTGGCGTGTACTCTCCCAAATTCTCCTTCATGATGTCCATAATCAATTCCTCAGTCTTACTGATGTTGAGTGCAAGGTTGTTGTTACAACATCACACAACCAGCTGATCAATCTTACAACTATAGACCTTCTCATCATCATCAGAGAGTCTGCTAACAACAGTTATGTCATTGACAAATTTCTAGATGGAATTTGAGTGGCATCTAGCCATGCAGGCATGACAGTAGAGTAGAGCAGTGGGCTATGCATGTATCTTTGAGGTGTGCCTGTGTTGGTTGTCAGTGAAATGTTATTTTTGATCAGCACTAACTATGGAGAATGTGAACACTCTTTAGGAATCTGGAATTGTTATACTTAGCTCTATAATACAGGCTGCAAACTGCTGGGTGATTAACAGAATAAAAACCTTAAATATTACATTTCAATAGTGAAGGACGGTGTGTTGTAATAAATATTGCTAAATATTGGATGAAGCAGTTCCAAATGACACTTAGACTCTTTGTAGGCTTGCAGCATGTAAGCTGTCTGCACACATTAAATACTAGGTTTGTTAATGCCTAATGTTTGCTGATTGCAGCTGGATTCTTTCCTGGCCTCTGGCACCAACAGCTTGAGAACAAAAGACCAAAAAGTTTGTCTGTCGCTGCACATCTGTCAAAGCTTATGGAACTCCTACTGAAACAATGCTGAGTTAGAGGCATGAGAACATAAGATTAAAGCATTTGTCTATATCTGTGTGTCTCTGTCTATTCTTGTGGAACCTCTATTTATTGGGGGACCTTCCCCTCTGTTCTTGGGACTTTACTTAGACTGAGGCACTGTGATTGGTGCCAAGCACCCAAGATGGTTTCACAAGTCAGAATTCGGAGTTCACCTGAGCACAGCGACGATCAAGTACCCTGACAACAGTGACAATCAAGTGGTGACTAAGAATCGTGAGCCCTGAAATCTTAGTGGAAATCTTTGTGCCTTACTACATAGCATTTTGTGTAGTTCATTTGTGCTTTTCTATTTTATGATAATAAATTAGGGTTCAGTTACTTTGTTACCATAGCTTATAGACAATAGACAATAGGTGCAGAAGTAGACCATTCAGCCCTTCGAGCCTGCACCACCATTCTGAGATCATGGCTGATCATCTACTATCAATACCCAGTTCCTGCCTTGTCCCCATATCCCTTGATTCCCCTATCCATAAGATATCTATCTAGCTCCTTCTTGAAAGCATCCAGAGAATTGGCCTCCACTGCCTCCCGAGGTAGTGCATTCCAGACCCCCACAACTCTCTGGGAGAAGAAGTTTTTCCTTAACTCTGTCCAAAATGATCTACCCCTTATTCTCAAACCATGCCCTCTGGCACTGGACTCTCCCAGCATCTGGAACATATTTCCTGCCTCTATCTTGTCCAATCCCTTAATAATCTTATATGTTGCAATCAGATCCCCTCTCAATCTCCTTAATTCCAGTGTGTACAAGCCCAGTCTCTCCAACCTCTCCTCGTAAGACAGTCCGGACATCCCAGGAATTAACCTTGTTAATCTATGGTGCACTTCCTCTATAGCCAGGATGTCCTTCCTTAACCCTGGAGAACAAAACTGTACACAATACTCCAGGTTTGGCCTCACCAGGGCCCTGTACAAATGCAAAAGGATTTCCTTGCTCTTGTACTCAATTCCCTTTGTAATAAAGGCCAACATTCCATTAGCCTTCTTCACTGCCTGCTGCACTTGCTCATTCACCTTCAATGACTGATGAACAAGGTCTCCTAGATCTCTTTGTATTTCTCCCTTACTTAACTCTACACCATTCAGATAATAATCTGCCTTCCTGTTCTTACTTCCAAAGTGGATAACCTCACACTTATTCACATTAAACGTCATCTGCCAAGTATCTGCCCACTCACTCAACCTATCCAAGTCACCTTGAATTCTCCTAACATCCTCATCACATTATCACCACATCTTTTGGACATCAAATTATTTGGATGGTTTGGGTCTATCAAACCAACCTGTTAGAGGCAAGACTTGGGAGACAACAGCATAGGAAAAGTGGAATACATTTAGAAGTAATATTGTAAGAATTCAGGAGATGCATGCTCCTGTCCAAGTAAGAATCTGGAACCCTGGTTAATAAGGAATATTAAAAGTATTATCAGGGAAAAGAAGAAAGCGTCTGTAATGTATAGGAATGTCTTATCAAAAGAGTAAAATAAAGTTTTAAGGGAATGTGGGAAGAAAATAAGAAATTAAGAGGACAAAAGGGAGGCATGAAATATGCTGGGCAAGTAGAATTAAGTAGAATGGAGCGGGAGGGTAGCCGAGAAGAGAAAAAATAGGTTCTTTCAGCAGACAGAGGAGAAATCAATGTGTGGAGTCAGGGGGACAATAAAATTGTCCCTTTGTTCCAAAAGGGCGGTAGAAGAAACCACAGGGCACTGAGCCTCACATGAGTAGTAAGAATGTTCCAAGTAAAAATCCTGAGAGGCAATATTTATATTCAATTGGAAATGCAGGGACAGGTTAAAAGAAATAATCATGGTCTTTTGAGCAGGGACAATCATGTATCACAAATCCAATTGCATTATTTTTAAATGAAGGAGATTGACTAAGGCAAGACAGTAGTTGCTGCTCCCATTTATAGGCTGGTACTGAAGTTGAAGGCAGAAGTGATCTGAGGTGTGCTGTGTGATAGGAGGCAGAGGGTAGTGGGAGATAGGTAGTCTGCTGATTGGAAACCCGTAACAAGTGTTGGACCATAAACTTGGATGAGAAAATAGGGAGTATGATTGATAAGTTTGTAGACAGCAAACAAACTAGTGGAGTCATAGATATCAAAGGATGTTGTTTCAGAATAATGTAGGACATTTGGGCCGGAAGTCTTTTTTTTTTTAACCAAGATAGGGAGTCTAATGAGAGAGCACAAGAAATCAGAATCAGAATCAGGGTTATTATCCACAGCATATGACTTGTAACTTGTTAAATTAGCAGCAGCGGTTCAATACCATACATAACATAGAAGAGATAAATAAACAAACAAACAAATAGATAGATAGATAGATAAATAAACAAATAAATCAATTATGGTATATGTATATTGAATACATGTTTAAAACTGCAATAAACAGAAATACTGTATACTAAAAAAGTGACGTAGTGTCCAGGGATTCAATATTCATGCAGGAATCAGATGGCAGTGGGGAAGAAGATGTTCTTAAATTGTAGAGTGTGTGCCTTCAGGGTTCTGTACCTCCTACTTGTTGATAACAGTGAAAAAAGTGCATACTCTAGGCGCTGGAGATCTTTAATAATGGACGCTGCCTTTCTGAGACACCGCTCCTTGAAGATGTCCTGGGTACTTTGTAGATTAGTACCCAAGGTGGAGCGGACTAAATTTACAACCTTCTGCAACTTTTTTTGGTTCTGTGCAGCAGCACCCTCCTCCCCACCCCCCCACCTACCACATATCAAACAATGATGTTGCCTGTCAGAATGCTCTCCACTGTACATCTATGGACATTTTGGAGTGTATTTGTTGACACACCAAATCTCTTCAAACTCTTACTGAAGTATAGCTGCTGTCTTGCCTTCTCTATAAATAATTGAGATGTTGGGACCAGGTTAGATCCTCAGAGATTTTGACATCCAGGAACTTGAGACTGCTCATTCTTTCCACATCTGATCCCTCTATGAGGATTGGTATGTGGTCCTTCATCTTACCCCTCTGGAAGTCCACAATCAGTTCTTTTGGCTTACTGACATTGAGTTTCAGGTTGTTGCTGAGACAGCACTCCAAAATTTGGCTTATCTCACTCCTGTATGCCCTCTTGTCATCATCTGAGATTCTACCAACAATGGTTGTATCATCAGCAAATTTATAGATGGTATTTGAGCTATGCCTAGCCAAATAGTGTTGATTGTCAGCAAAGAGGATGTGATCCGCACAGATTGTGGTCTTCCGGTTAAGAAGTCAAGGATCCAATGTAGAGGGAGGTACAGAGGCAAGAGAGGTAAAAAAGTTAAAGGATATCTGAAGGTTAAAAGAGGGTGGTGAATATTTGGAATGTGCTTTGAGAGGAGGTGGTGAAAGCTGATTCTGTTGTAACAGTCTGAAGGCCAGGTACTTTGATAGAAAAGGAGAAGGGCATTACATGGAAATTGGATTAGCATCATAGTTGGCATAGATGATGTGAGCTTTAAAAGCCCATTTCTTTGGTATGCATTTCTATGATATTGCACAAGTGCAATATGTGGTCAGTGCTTCCTCTTTTAATTGAAAAGTACAGACCGTTCATCAGGCGCTCCAGACCAGTTCAGAAGCAGGTGAAAACCTGGCCAGCAGGAGCCATCTCTGCTCTTCATGACTGCTTTGAGCACACTGACTGGCACATGTTCAGGGAGGCTGCAACCGATGGCCATTCTACCAAGTTAAAGGAGTACACAGCATCAGTGACCAGCTACATCAGCAAGTGCATTGATGACATCACTGTGTCCAAGTCCATCAATACACGCTCCAACCAGAAGCCACAGATGACTGTGCTGCTGTGGACCTGTGACTCCGCCTTCAGAGCAGGCGACAAGGCAGCCCTAACAACAGCGAGGGCCAAGCTGTCCTGGGCCATCAGAAAGACAAAGCGGGCACATGCCCAGCGAATCCGTAGCCACTTCCAGGACAGCGGTGACACGCGGTGCATGTGGAAGGACACTCAGAACATCACCAACTACAGGACAACATCACCTGACTGTGCAGGTGATGCCTCCCTCCCAGATGCACTGAACAACTTCTACGCTCATTTTGAGGTGGAAGATGATGTGGCGGCGAGGAAGTCCACCCCTCCTGCAAATGACCAGGTGCAATGTCTCACTGTGGCCGATGTGAGAAGAACCCTGTGCAGGGTCAACCCACGGAAGGCTGCTGGACCAGACAATATTCATGGCAGAGTGCTTAGAGGATGTGCAGACCAGCTAGCACATGTTCTCACTGACATCTTCAACATCTCCCTGAGCAGCGCCACGGTTCCAACATGCTTCAAGGCCGCCACCATCATCCCTGTGCCGAAGAAGTCTTCAGTGTCCTGACTCAATGACTACCGTTCCATTGCAGTCACATCCATCATCATGAAGTGTTTCGAGAGGCTCGTCATGAGGCCATCAAAACCCTGCTGCCCCCTTCACTGGACCCCCTGCAGCTTGCGTACCGTCCCAACCATTCAACAGACGACACCATTGCCATCACCATTGCCTGGCCCTAACACAACTGGACAAAAAAGACAAGTACGTTTGAATGCTGTTCATAGACTTCAGCATTCAACTGTTCAGCATTCAACACAATCATGCTTTAGAAACTGATTGGAAAGCTGAGTCTACTAGGCCTGAACACCTCCCTCTGCAACTGGATCCTAGACTTCCTGTCTGGGAGACCTCAGTCAGTCCAGATCAGGAGCAGCATCTCCAATACCATCACACAGAGCATGGGGGCCCCCCAGGACTGTGTACTCAGTCCACTGTTGTTCACTCTCCTGATCCATGACTGTGCTGCAACACACAGCTCGAACCACATCATCAAGTTCGCCGATGACACGACCGTGGTGGGTCTCATCAGCAAGAACGATGAGTCAGCATACAGAGAGGAGGTGCAGTGGCTAACAGACTGGTGCAGTGCCAAAAACATGTCTCTGAATGTGAACAAAACAAAACAGATGGTTGTTGACTTCAGGAGGGCACGGAGCGACCACTGTCTGCTGAACATCGACAGCTCCTTGGTAGAGATTGTTAAGAGCACCAAATTACTCGGTGTTCACCTGGCGGAGACTCTCACCTGGTCACTCAACACCAGCTTCATAGCAAAGAAAATCCAGTACTGTCTCTACTTTCTGCGAAGGCTGAGGGAAATCCTCTCCAACAACCCCCCCCATCCTCATCACATTCTACAGAGGTTGTATTGAGAGCATCCTGAGCAGCTGCATTACTGCCTGGTTTGGAAATTGCACCATCTCAGATCGCAAAACGCTGCAGCGGATAGTGAGGTCAGCTGAGAAGATTATCGGGGTCTCTCTTCCTGCCATTCCAGACATTTACCCTACACACTGCATCCACAAAGCAAACAGCAATATGAAGGACCCCACGCACCCCTCATATAAACTCTTCTTCCTTCTGCCATCTGGGAAAAGGCATCAAAGCATTTGAGCTCTCAGAACCAGACTATGTAACAGTTTCTTCCCCCAAGCCACCAGACTCTTCAATACCCAGAGCCTGGACTAACACCAACTTATTGCCCTCTGCTGTGCCTATTGTCTTGTTTATTATTTATTGTAATGCCTGCACTGTCTTGTGCACTTTATGCAGTACTGGGTAGTTCTGTAGTCTAGTGCAGTTTTTTTCTGTGTTGTTTTTACGTAGTTCATTGTAGTTTTTGTACTGTTTCATGTAGCACCATGGTTCTGAAAAATGTCTCGTTTTTACTGTGTACTGTACCAGCAGTTATGGTCATAATGCTAATAAGAAGTGACTTGACTTGACTTGACTTGAAAACATCATATCAGTTTTAATTAAAGTGATAGATATACATTGTAATTTCCATGTGATCACTACTCCTGGAGTCAGTGATGATGTACAATTTGCTTTAGTTGTCACTTGTCAAAAATATTAAAGATTAATGGGAACTGAAAGCTAATAAATAAGAAGGATCTAACGGCCAACATCCCAAGTTTTGAAAGTGATGGCGATGGAAATGGGAGATGGAGAGTGCACTGGTTGGCATCTTCCAGAATGCTACTGTTTTTTGAAAAATTCCCACAGATTGGAGCATACACAAGGTGACATTGAAGGCAGAGAAAAGAAAATGGAACATTACAGACCAGAAAGACTGACATCAGGTGTAGTATGTTTTTATACTTCCTTATGTCATCGATAAAAGTCTTTCAAAATCACTGGCTATGCTAGTTACCAAAGCAATCCCATCAAACCTATAGCCTTACTTGTTCCTCTATAAGACATTCAGTCTAATACTGCACGGATTGTATATAAGGTGACAGGGGAAAATTTCAAAAGAGGTGTGCAAGGGAGTTATTGTTTTACGAAGAGACTGGTGGGTGTCTTGAATATGATCCCAGGGTTGGTTTCAAAGGCAGATGAAGTTCTTTGAGAGGGATACAAATATGCAGAAAAGGGAGGGCTATGGAGCACGTGGAGGCAGAAAGGATTAGCTATGATTAGTTGAATTAGCTGAGCACATCATGGTGAGCTGAAGGGCCTGTTTCTGTTCTATGTTTTATTTGATTTTCCCTATGTAATTATTGCAGCAGCAAGCAAAATTTGCGGTATTATTACAGCAGCCAAATAACCTAACCCTCTAAGAGGAGCACAAACTTGACATAGGGTTTGAAGGCTTATTAGCCTTAATGACCTGAACAACTATGTTGGCTGGAGTCAGGGCCTTGTGCTTTGACTCTTGGTTGGGTCACCCATGCCGAAGAGGTCAAAGGGTAGAGACTAGACTAAGAGTGGTCAACCAGTCCTCCAGGTTCGGCAGTGGGGAAGTGGGGTGGGGGCAGATGTTCAGCTCAGAGCTACCAAACCTGTCTGTTTAAAACAAATTGCTATGGAAACAGCAATATAGAATCCTTCTATCTCTGTGTGTGATGGTGTGGACAGACAGAGATAGAGGACTTCCATTGCTGCCCGAAACACTAGCAGGGTAACCAGCAGACCTGCACATCTTTTGTATATAGGAGGCAGCCTGATCACAGTGCCACAAAGGGAAATTGAAAACTCCTCAGAGACAAAACCTAAGGTCAAGTGCGAACCAAGTCAGTGGAACTGTGGGGCAGCAGATTTCCTTGTCACCATTATATTAAGGAAATGCTTTCAGAAAATAGTGATTGTACAGGGAACAGATAACATGGATTTCTGAAAGGGAAATCATGTTTGACAAATGTGCTCAAGTGTTATTTCACCTTCATTTCACAATTTTATGGCCTCTTTCCATCTCAATATTTCCAATATATTTGACTTCAGTGGTAGGAGCTGACTAAGATTCATTTCATTATAAGGCCGGTCAATGGGAATTGACACAAAGGTGAGTTACTGGCATATTTCATCAAGTGTTTTCATCAGTATTTCAAATTTATTAAAAGAAAATTGCTGCTCAATGGTGGAGTTCTTTTGAGAAACTAAGCCACAGGAACGGCAAAAATGAAAGTGGAGTCACAAGCAAGGCACAACTGAAATAATGTGAAAAGAAGCTAGTAATAAATAAAGATAATTAGAATATTAATTTGCACAGCAATTAAGCTTCAGCTGTTACTATAATGGATATAATAATATTCACAGTTTAGACCAAAAGACACAGAAGCTGAAATAGACCTGTACAAGTCCCTTTGCACCTCAGATTTTGAATGTTCTCCTCATTTAGAAAATAGTCTATGCTTTTATTCATTTATGCTTTTATTCATTTTACCAAAGTGCATGACCATACACTTCCCAACACTGCATTCTATCTGCCACTTTCTGCATCTGCCCCTTCTCCTAATCTGTCTAAGTTCCTCTACAGACTTCTTGCTTCCTCAACACTACCATACCCTCCATCTACCATTGATTCATCTGCAAACTTGGCCACAAAGTCATCAATTCCATCATCGCGATGATTGACATACAGCAGAAAAAGAAGCGATCCCAGCACCAACCCCTGTGGAATGCCATAGATACCAGCAGCCAATCAGGAAAACTTCCTTTATTCCCACTCATTTCCTCCCTCTAATCAGCCAATGCTCTATCCATGCTGGTATCTTTTCTGTAATACCATGGGTTCTTACCTTGTTGAGCAGCCTCTTTTGCAGCATCTTACTAAAGGCCTTCTGAAAATCCAAGTGCACATCATCTACCAACACACACAAAATGCTGGTAGAACACAGCAGGCCAGGCAACATCTATAGGGAGAAGCGCTGTCGACGTTTCAGGCCAAGACCCTTCGTCAGGACTAACCGAAAGGAAAGATAGTAAGAGATTTGATGCTGCCTGGCCTGCTGTGTTCCCCCAGCATTTTGTGTGCATTGTTGTTTGAATTTCCAGCATCTGCAGATTTCCTCTTGCTTGCTCTTTAAAATCATCTACCGATTCTCCTTTGTATATCCTGGATCTTATTTCTTCAAAGAATTCCAACAGGTATGTCAAACAGTGTTTTCCCTTAAAGAAACCATGTTGAGTTTGGCTTATTTTATTATGTGCCTCCAAGTATCCGAAAACCACACCCTTAACATTTGAATCCAACATTGTCCAAACCACTGAGGTCAGGCTGACTGGCCTATAATCTCCTTTCTTCTGATCTCACCCTTCTTGAAGAGTGGAGCCATGCTAGATCTGTAGATCATCACTAATGTCTCCACAATCTCTTCAGCTACCTCTTTCAGAACCCTGTGGTGTAGTCCATTTGGACTAGTTGAAAACGGATCATCCATAATTAAATGGTTGAAAACGGATCATCCATAATTAAATGGCGGAGCAGACTTGATGGGCCAAATGACCTAATTCTGCTCCTATGTCTTATGGTCTTATGGACTTATCTACCTTCAGATCTTCCACCTTTCCAAGAACCTTCTCCATAGTAATAGCGACTGCACTCACTTCTGCCCCCTGACACTCTTGAACTTCCTGCATACTGCTACTGACTTTCACAGTGAAGATTGATGCATAATCAGTTTGTCCACCATTTCCTTGTTCTTGATTTCTGCCTCTCCAGCATGATTTTTCAGCAGTCCAATATCTACTTCTGCCACTTTTTTACACTTCTGTCCATAACCCAATGGACAAGAGATTAAGTGCAATGATTTTGTTTTCTGTTTCTTGAAAACCTGCGTTTTCATTTGCCAAGAACCTATGAATAAGAGGTTGCAATTTGACTCCAGCTTGAAATGTTAACAGAAGGAGACCTCAGCCACAATTGTGTTTGAATATATTTTACAACAAACTCTATGATAAATCAAAGAACATAAGAAATAGAATCACAAGGCCATTCAGCCCCTCAAATTGGCTCAGGCCTTGAATAAAACCATGGCTGTTCTTTCAATTCAGCATCACATTCTGTTTTAACTCCTTACCTCTGTTCTGTTTAACATCTGAAAATAGCTGTCAGTATAAATTTCGAATATACTGTGACTGAATCTCCATAGCCTTCCGAGACAGCAATTCCAATGACACGTTCACTGCATGACAATATCTCTTTTCATCTCAGTCCTCCTGAAAGGCTTCCTCTTGGTTTTGATACTGTGAATCCTGATGCTGGACACTATTCAGGAGAATCAACATTAGCTCCCACAAACATGTCCTCTGTCCCACAATATTCTGCCTATCTCTATAATGCTAGTAAGAATTTGGTATATTTCAAAGAAAGCAACTCATTCTTTCAGGCCCAAAAATGTACAAGCCAAGAATGCATACACTCTCCTCATATGACAAATTTGTACCCCAGGAACTAATTTGATGATCATTGCTGAATTTGCTGTAAAGTAAAAAAAAGTCACAGGGGAGACACTGAAGCTAGTGCATACAGAAATATTTTATTCAACAAATTGAGAATTTCTTGGAGGAAGAGGAATGCTCAATCCAATATTACATAAAATTTTACATGCTAAAGATCAAAGGTAACAGCAGGGCAATTCTATAGTTATAATGTATCTACAATGCTTCCTTTGAAATTACAATCAGCACTCCTTATCCGCGGATTCCGCATGCTTGGATTTAACCAACCGCGGATCGGAAAAACCCAGAAGTTCTCTCTCCAGCACTCTTTGTTTGAGCATGTACAGACTATATTTTCTTGTCATTATTTCCTAAACAATACAGTATAACAACTATTTACATTGTATTAGGTATTATAAGCAATCTAGAAATGACTTAAAAGTACAGGCAGTCCCCGGGTTATGAATGAGTTCCGTTCCTTAGTCCATCTTTAAGTCGGATTTGAAGTCGAACAGGTACATCCGGTATTATTTAGCGTCAGTTAATCAAATGTTTTTGTTGGTATATATACATATTTTACCTTTCTATGCATAAAAAACATTTAAGAAACATATGTATAACAATAATTAAACCACTGTGTTGCTTAATAATAACTGTAGCTTTCATCGGGGCAGGGCCTTTCAAATGCTCTATTAAAATTGTTCCGATCATTGACTGACTGTAGCCTAACGCTTTTCCAATGATCAATGGCAT
Organism: Hypanus sabinus; assembly: GCF_030144855.1. Taxonomy (NCBI): domain Eukaryota; kingdom Metazoa; phylum Chordata; class Chondrichthyes; order Myliobatiformes; family Dasyatidae; genus Hypanus; species Hypanus sabinus. The sequence continues at coordinate 125,839,187 of NC_082710.1, read as the reverse complement.
TTCACCTCTTTCCGATTGCTTTATTACTTTCACCTTATTTTCAATCGCAATCGTGGTTATTTTTGTGAACAGAAACACTGTAGATTCAGAGCTATGCCGGGTCCTAATGTCCACCGCTCTGAACATATTAAATAAAGTCCGGGGTTCCACTGGATCCTAAAGACCACCCCACTACCCCACTGCTTCAGGTTCAACAAGGGACTTCAGCATCCGCATTTTTTAGTATACACGGGGGGGGGGGGTCTCAGAACCAATTCCCCGTGGATAAGGAGGGCCGACTGTACATTTAATTTTCACACCTCCTTCTTCTCACCCACAATCCAGACATCAAAACTAAATATTAATCATCATTGGTGGAAACACTGACTGCTCGTTTCCACGGATGCTGCCCGACCTGCTGAGTTCCTCTAGCGTGTAGTACATGTTGCTCTGACCCCAGTACCTGCAGTTTACTTTGTGTTAATCATCATTATCTTGTTTTCAATCAACTTGTGCCCTCAACTTCAGGAAAACTATTGTTCAGGTCTGCATTTTTAATTTAATCTGCAATCTATGTTCATATTTGAAAAATGCACACTGTTAAACTTAACATTTGTTTTTACCTTAACTCCAGAAAATGACTTAACAAACTTAATCTGTGCAAGTACATCCTTCCCAAGTTAAATTGACCAGGCATGAACTCAACATTGCAGATGAGGTTGCACCAGAACTGTACGCAATTAAATGTGTCATTAGTCTTATTCTTAATAGAAGCCAACATGACACTTGCCTTTGAAACAACTTCCTAAACGTGCCTATTAACTTCCAATGTACCCTGTGAACATTAACACATCAACCTTTATATTTTCCACAAAATGGATAACTTCACAATTTTTTCACATTATGTTCCTCCTTCCATGTCTTTGCCCACTCATGTATATATTCTCTGGTCTTTCAAGTTGAATTTATTGATATATGCACAAGCACAATTTTGCACAGGTGTAATATGAAAGTAGTTTCACAGGGCAACAGATATACAAGAGAAAACATCATTAAACATAAATTATGCAAGAAGCAACACAGAACAAAAAAAAAAGATGAATGCAGTGCAAAGTGGTCAAAGTGATTGCAGATCAGCTGGACCAAAGTAGTGAGGAGTTGTTCATGTTGGTTCAAGTCTGGAATGGTTGAAAGAAATTAACTGTTCTTAAACAAGATAGTCCAACTTCTGTACCTCTTTTCTGACATTAGCTGTGAGAAGTTGGCAGGACCTGGATGGTGAGGATGGTTGTTGGTGAATGTTGTTTTCCTGAGTAAGTAACTCATATAAATATTACTGATGGTGGCAAGGGATATGTCTGTGAAGTATTCAGCTTTCTTCAGCTTCTTATATTTCTGCATATTTGAATTGCCACACAGCTCATGATATAACCTGTCAGGATACTTTCAAACAATGTATCTGTAGAAGCTTGTTGATGTGTTCAATGATGTGCTGAACCTCCTTCATCTTATCAGAAAGTAGAGACACTAGTGTGCCTTTCTAGTGATTGTATCTATGTTCCGGGCTCAGGATACATCATCTGATATGCTAACACTCAAGACCTTAAAGCTGATGACACTCTCCACTACTAACCCTGCAGTATAGACTGGCGTAATTTCAACCTCCTTCCCCTTCCTGAAGTCAACAATCAGTTTTTAGTTTTATGGATGTTGAGCGAGGGGTTATTGTAGCAGCTCCGCATCTCAGTTTTGTGTGTGGATTCATCACAACCTGTTTTCTGTCCAATCACAGTAGTATTGTCAGCAAATTTGTATGTGGCACTCAAACTTTGATTAGTCACTCAGTCAAATGTGTTTAGAGTAGAGCAGGGTGGGGGAGGCTAAGCATACAACTTTGAGACGCACCTGTGTTCATGGTTGGTGCCAAGGAGATGTTGTTATCAATCTTCACTGACTGAGGTCTGCCCATGAGGATGTCAAGAATCCAAATGCAGAGGGTGGTACAGCTGTTACTTTTTGTAACTCCCAAACAGAAAAGTCTAATGAAAAGGAAAACGAGACAGCCGGGAATACGGGTCTAACTTAGTTTTATACTTTAAGTGAGCCACGTGCATATTGTGTTACGCAATTCACTTATTTTTACATATAATCCATAATGAATTATTTAAATGAACAGGAATACTTAATTAAACAATATATTTACAATATTCCTCAAGTATTAAATATGCAGTGCTCCTTGCAGTTTAGCTATAGATTTCCACATGATATGACAGCTTAAGGATAAAGGGGAAGCCTTTTAGGACCAAGATGAGGAAAAACTTCTTCACACAGAGAGTGGTGAATCTGTGGAATTCTCTGCCACAGGAAACAGTTGAGGCCGGTTCATTGGCTATACTTAAGAGGAAGTTAGATATGGCCCTTGTGACTAAAGGGATCGGGGGTATGGAGAGAAAGCAGGTACAGGATTTTGAGATGGATGATCAGCCATGTTCATACTGAATGGCAGTGCAGGCTCAAAGGGCCGAATGGCCTACTCCTGCACCTATTTTCTATGTTTCTATCTGACAAATGCACTATTTACATAACTCCACTGACTCCTTTCTTTTTGGCCTTCCAGTCATCCAGTTGGGCTTTGGTCTTTGAAATTACTCTTAAAAGTAACTTTTTGTCTGCCACTTGAAGTTCATGCAATAACCTTAAAGCACACAGAATTGATGCTGGTTTGCTTTGCATGCAAAAGCCAAATGCTTGCAACTTTCCTATAGCTCCTTGAACTCCCTTCCAGCTTAAAACCAAACTATATTTCAAAGTAACTGCCTGGTTAACATACCAAAAGCTTGCACATATATGTTGTCTTCAAAAACTGTTGTAGTTAGAGTACTGCATTCCTCACAATTCATCTGAGCAGCCTGGTCATTCCTTGGTCCAATATGCTTTCCAACCAGGGCTCCAACATTTGTTTGTCCTCTTTGGGTAACTGTTCATGGTGTACAGCACGGAGACATTGGTGGCTTCACACTTCACTTTCAGTTAACTTTATTACAGGGATGTGGCATGAAAATGGTGAAGGGATCTCCAATCAAGTTATAGTTATGTCAGCCAACAAAGCCTCAACAGTGATGGTCTTTCTGATATTACCACACACAAGCCCAATATGCCTTGTTGGCTGCTGTATTTCACTTTTATGGATGTCATTCCCACAGGGGTTACCTTTTCTCCAGTATAAGTTTTTAGTCAGATATCTGCAGACTTTAGTATCTTTGAAATGTCGTTTCAATTCATTTTGTGGAATAACTGGAACAGCTACCCCAGTGTCCTATCCATTTTAATTGATTTGCCATTCTCTTCTGGTGTAAGCTATATTGCTTGTCTATTATTAGTTTTCGCATTATACCTAAATCTAAGGCTACCCAGTCCTGCATCACTCTCATCATTCCCAGATTATTTTTATAAACAGCCACAGATTGGTGCTATTTTGCAAGCTGTAGCTTGAGTTTTTACCTTTTGCTCTTTCCTGTGCAGTCCTATTATTTTTGTCTGCCCGCCATGCTCTTGGTATGTCTCCTACTTTGATATATTTTGTGCACGATTTGCCTTTAAACCTGCATTGGTCAGCTGTATGTCAGACCCTGCCACAACAGTAACACAATTTGTTCTACCAGACAGGTTTCTGTTTAGGTGTTGCAATTTTGCTCACACTCTCTTTCATTCCTGACTGTGCTACCTACTGTTTGCATTGACACAGCTATTTCAATTGCTCTTTTAAATGTACGATGTGCTTCAGCTAGGAGCCATCTTTGAATGCTTCCTTGAAAGATTCCACAAACTAAATGATGTCAGTCCATCAAGTCCATCACTGAACACAATGCTCAGACAATCTCATCATTTCAGCCAGCTACACTGAAATTAACTCTCCTTCCTTTTAATTCTGTTTATGAAACATGAAGCATTCAGTCATCAACAATGATTTTGGTTCTAAATGTTTCTGCACTACTTTCACAATATCAGCAAAGCTCATTTTGGCTGATTTGGTTGGAGCAGTTAAATTTCTAAGCAAATTGTATGCCTTTAAATCAAATATACTCAGTGAAGTTAGTACTTAGTTCTCATTGTCTACCTCATTTGCATTAAAATACTGTTCCATTAGCTCAGTATATATATTTTAGCTTCCTGGGCAATCAAACATGTCCATATTTTTGATGTAGCCAGTCATTTCTGCTTTTTGTTTAAATTTATGATTATTATCACCCGGGGCTCACTACTTATGAACCCATGAATCCTTCTGCTTTCTGCTTTTTTATCAACTTGATCATCTTTCTTTTTTAAAAAAAAAAGGTGCTCCTAAGAAAACAGAATTTGCAGTGCTTTTATTAACTCAACCATTTCTTGCTGTGCTTTTTTTTTAAAACTTGAGCATCTCACTGTGCTTCAACAGGTTAGTAGTCTCAGGTTCATTTTAAAAATACATCTTCAGCACTGTTATGTTTTGTAACTCCAAAACATAAAAACTAATTGAAAAGGAAACAAAAGAGCCGGGAATGTGAGCCTAACTTCATTTTTTACTTTAAATGAGGCACGTGCATATAACATAGTGGTGTGGTGACATATATAATTCACTTATTTTTCTACACATTTTCCCATAATGAATTATTCAAATGTACAGGAATGCTCTACTATCAATATATTTACAATATTACTCAAATCCTATTGAAATATTAAATACACAACAGTAGTCCATATTTTGGAGTTTGATGCTGAATCAAGTGGAGGTGGGGGGATGTAGTGTGATTGTGTTGGACACAGAGCTGTTGTGCATCCATATGCATCCCTCTTGTTCAGATGGTTCAGAGCGGAGTGAAGATTCAGAGAAATCATATCTGCTGTTGAGTTTTTGTGAAGGTACGCAAAATGAAATAAATACAAGTCATTTCTGAAGCAGATGTACATTTGTGCCAGAACCAATCTCTTTATTACAGTTGTAAGTGCTACTGGATATTAGCCATTGAGGCAGGTTACTGCACACCTAGTGAGCACTGCTAAAATAGATGCTTTTTTGAAACAGCTGCAACTTCAGACTACAGAAGTGAGTATTTGTATATGTCCATAAATAGTCCAGCTAGTTGGTCTCCAAAGATCTTTTGTATTCAGTAAAGTGCACAAATCTTTTGTACTCTCTGCATTCTCTCTGCATGCTCCTTTCAACTCAGACTAACACCAGGCTTTGTATTATGACAGAAGGTGACCAGCAACCTACTCTGGGCAAGCTATTTCTCTTAGCAGCACCAACGCTGAGGGGAATTGCCAACTGCTTGGAAAATGATTCTCTATATTACCAATTTAATCTTCGTAGCTCCATGTAATAAATAACACTTTAGAGACAGCTTCATCATCAGAAATTAGGTTCCTCCTAGAAAAATAACTTTTTTGTATTATTAGGAGCATAATCTAAGAAATACTCCTAAGGATGTTATAGATTATGTATAAGAATCATTCAGATCAATGAGATGTAATAATTTAGGATTTTTACGGAAAAGTTCTGTGACTAAAGTTAATAGTAGATATGAAAATACCATCCCTGTAATTGGCAATCTGTGTTATGTTCATGCCTGGAAGCCTTCAAAAATATGACTCAGCTAAATTGCAACAGGCTCACCTAATTTAACTAGCAATTACATTGCAGCATTGTGTCCAGAAGACTCTTACATCTGAAGGACTAGTGAGAAATTAAACTATGTGATACTGTTACTGCAAAAATGTATTAAAATAAAACAGTAATATATAATAAACTGATGGCCAACACTTGACCTTCAACATTCCAAACTATTAAGTCAATGAAAGGGTAGTGTAAACATTGACAGGAACTTTCTTAGTGCTAAACAAATTGATAGGATGGACCATGAAGGGAACTTTTATATTGTGACTCACTAATGAAAGCAGAATTGGGCAGGAACTAGGGAGAATAGGGTGGAGCAGCTGTTATTGATTAAGTCTACATTTGATATGTGGAAGTTGTTTAAAAGCCAGTTAGTCAAAATTCTGAATAAACATGTTCTTGATAGGGGGAAAGACAAGGATGGTAATGATTGGGAACCTTAGGTGTTGAGAGCTGTTGCAAAGTTAGCCAAAGTGTAAAAGGAAGAATATGAAAGGTTGAGGAAGCTGGAGTCGGAGGGGGCACTGAAGAATATAAAGGGAGCAGATTTAAACTAGAATAAGGAGGGTTGAAAGGATCCATGAAATGTCCTTGGCAAGTAGGTTTAAAGAGCAACCATTGCATTTCATACAAACATTAAAAACAAGAGCACAACCAGGAAGAGGACAATACCATTCATACACAAACAACAGAATTTATTCTGGTAGGCAGAAGTAGTGGACAAAGAATTAAATGAGTACATCGGTACTCACCAAAAAGAAGGCCATGATACCATCAAGAAGGAGAAGCTATTGGATCTCTTGAAAAGGATTATGAAGGATAAATCTCTAGGTCCTGATGGAGTCTATCCCAGATAACTGAGAGAGGCAGGAAAGGAATTTGCAAGGACCTGGATAGGGATCTGTCACAACCATGGACTCGGCAGCGTAGCAGAGGTGGCAATTGCACTCAAGAATATGCACGTGTGCACTTATTATAATTACATTATGGTAGTTTCTCACTCCCTTCTTTTCATTGTAGTGCTTGCCAGGACTTGAGCAAAGCACAGCAACATTATGCTGCCTGCTTGCATTCAGCCTTCCTGAGAACCTGGACTGTAGAGTCAACAGACGCTGCAGACTAGTGGTACACTTTTATTCTTAGATATTCCTTTCAGGCATGGTGTCAGTGTAACCCATGTTAATTAAACTCAACGATGTAATGTTAGAGACCTTCATCTGTGGAGGGATGAAAATAAGGTTTTCCAATTTTTTTTTAAAAAAGAGAATCTTGAAAATAAAAAAGTATGCAAGAGCGAGGTGTGGCTGATGCAGGCGCGGACAAGCACGAAAAATGCATCAAGTATTAGAAAATAAAGATATCAACTGTTAAAAAATGAATTAGTCATGAGCACCTTTTACCTACTTACTTAAAAACCTCAGGGTGAAACCCCTGGAGGAGAGACGATATCGATGAAAGGTTTATTGAGCCTATGATTAAGACAAGCAGCAGCTATAGTGAGAGAAGTGTCCAAGATCTCTACCATGTAACAGGGATTTATTCTGTTAAATCATACCAAGGGATTTGGTCAGGTTTTTTTTTGTATAAGTTTTATGAGTCAACCTTCCATGGATGCCCAACTATTTCATCCCACAAACCAAGAAACAAAATGGCAAGCCACTGAGATCAAAGAATCTGCATGCAAGTAAAATGTTTCAAGACAAACAGGATTTAATATGGTCGGATTTTTAAATTTATTTTTCATTTGAAGGATCTGAATTTGATTTTCTGCAAGAACTGATTATTCTTGCAAAGACATTGTTAGTTACTAAATGAGATTTACTTTGTTTAGAAGTTGTAATGTTGGAGAATTATCATGAAAGGAATTAAGCTGTATGTATATATATTCTTGGTGTTGAATTTCAATTTGTCGATATACTGACCTGAACTGAAACTGAAGTTATTCATAATACTTAAGAATAGGAATTTAATTTGGTTCTAACTAACTAGGGATAAACAAGAAAGGAAAGGTTAGCCTGTAGACCTTTACATAGGGAATAACAATACAATTTGGAGTAATAATTGTTATTCTAATGAAGATCAATGATTCTAATTTCAAAAAGAATTAGGATTTTGTTGGATATCTGAGATTGGGAACCTAAAACAGAGTGTTGAAATTTTGAATAGTTCTTACTCATGTAAATATTTTGTATTTATTGCTATTTTTTATTAACACTTACCTCCAGTTGTGTATGTTTTCTATGCACTGCCTCCTCCAAATACCTAGAGCACCTAGTGTAGTACTATATAATTTGATTTTCTCATCAAGAGTGTGGCAACTAGTCACATGAGATAAGACAAGTACTGCACAAAGGCATATAGTTTTTTGTTTGATGGTTTTAGTTATCATTTCTGTTTGGCCCAGCATTTATTGTTTTCCTTTCCCTCAAAACCCGGTTCACATTAAGGTTTGTGAACTATCGACCTGCTTCAATGTATCTGTCTCCACACTTGGGACATATCTGAACTTACTCACATTTATGTCTTTTTAGTCATACAGCAAAAGCTAAAGTTATTCTCTTGTTTAAGAGAAATAGAGACAGACCAGGAAACTGTAGTGCAGTAATTCTCACATCAGTGGTAGGGAAATTATTGGAAAGGTTCTGATTGATAAGATTGACTTATGTTTACAGAAACAGGAACTTAGGGGTTGCCACCACAACATTTTTCACATCATACATACTTGATAGAATTTTTAAGAAAATGACAAAAATAATTGATGAGGGTGGAACAGTGGATATTGTCTGTATGGAGTTCAGTAAAGCTTTCACTGAAGTCCCGAGAAACAGAGACTGAAAGATTGGATTCAAGATTGGCTTTGCCATAAAAGACAATGGATAGAGATGAAAGTGTGTTATTCTAATGAGAGGCCTGTCATCAGTAGTATTCCATAAGGATCACTGCAGAATACACAAATATTTTAAATGAAACTGTAGCCAGGCAGATTAGTAAGTATGTAGATTACACAAGATTGATGGAGTTGTGGATGGTGATGAAGGTTGTCAAAGGGTTCAGCAGGCCATTGATCAGTTGGAAATGTGGGCAGGAAAATGATGGAGCTTAATCTGTACAAATGCAAGATCCTGCACTTCGGAAGGTCAAATGTAAGAGGAAAGTATAGAGTGATCCTTTGGAGCAAAGATAGACAGAGATCTTGGGGTGAAAGTGGTAACACAAGTGGATAGGATGGTAAAGAAAGTTTATGGCATACTTGTACTCATAAGTTGAGATGTTGAGAATAAAAGTAAAGAGATCATGTTGCCATTGCAACAAAATATAGGTTAGGCCAAATTGGAGTGTTGTGTGCAGCTCTGGTGACCAGGTTATAGGAAGGATTAGAAGAGGGTGCAGAAGAATTTACGAAGAGTTTGCTTGGATTAGAGAGTGTTAGCTCCAAGGAGATGTTGGACAGACCTGGACTCTTCTCTAGAGTCCTGGTGTCTGAGAGGTGACCTGATAAAACTATAAATCATGTTAAGTATAGGTAAGTTTGATAATCAGAGTCTTTTTTCTCATGGTGAGGATGTCAAATACCGAAGGACGTACATCTAAGATGAGGGGGAAAGTTTTAAAAAGATTTACTTGCAAGGTTTTACACAGAATGGTAGGTGTCTGGAGTATGCTGCCTGGGTAAGCAATAGAAGTAACTATCACAGGACCACATAAAAGGTGTTTAGACACATGAGCAGGCAGAGAATTGAGGAATATGGACCATGTACAGGCAGATGTGTGGTCCAAATTGACATCATTATCTGTCAATAATGTGAGCCAAATGTCCTGTTATAGTGCTGTACTGTTTGGCACTCTGTTTGTTTGTCATACATTGCAAACAATTGTGCTTGAAAATGTCACAAGTGAGGTAGAGCTCAAACACCTACCCTTGTGTGTAAGGAATGCTTTGCAATGCTAATCCGAGAAAATAACTTCAGAAAATTATTGCTGGTGGTACTCATTTTGTTCTCTGGGCTTGGTTTTCTCTCTTTTCTGTGCGGAGAATATGCCCCCATTATCATACCTCCTCCACAAGGTCATTGAGACTCAAATCAGGGAATGTGGAGGCTTACTTCCTCCGCTGAACAACTTCATTTGAAACGACTTCAGTGCAAACATAACGCTTGTACATTTTGAGCAGCTCAGTGGGGATGCATATTTTAAACTATGAACTCCTGACTTCAATTAGTGTGGGACAGGTTGGTGGGTATACTGTATTGAATTGTGGCCATTGGAGACTGAGTAACTTGACTTTAAAGGCAGAGGTGTGTTCTCAAAACATTGCCTTGTGAATCATGATTGGATTTCACATCCAAGCTGCACTGAAAGCAATAGATTTGGGTTCACTACGCAAAACCGTTTTCACTCTTCTATTTAGGATTGATCCAATTTCTAGGTAAATATTTTTCAAAATTATTCAATACATTTCATATGTGAAGTTGCCCACAGTATAATTTCCTCATGAAATACAATTTCTCATTTATGAGATAAGCAATATTTTTATGGGAAATGAGAAAATACATTACAATATATTCTATCCTGATGCATGCAAGGCTTCAAATCACTGCCAATAATGCTTATTTATTTGATGGTTATTAAGATTATTACAGAAATATCAAGTATGTCGAGCTGTAAAATTTCCTGATTATTTATTGTGTGCTGTTCAGTGCTAGACTACTCATGAAGTGTTTTCAACCAACCATGTTACTTGTGAGGCTATAAGAAATATGAGCAGAATTAGCCATTTGGCACATCCAGTCTGTTCTGCCATTCCATCATGGCTGATTAAACTCCAGCAGTAGGGTAGGATTTTACAGATTGGCAGAAAGAAATAGCCTTTGCATGGGAAGACTACTATATTTTACTTGGGTTTTGCTTTGCATTAAATCTAAATGTTTCCATTTGGAAAGTAGGAGGTGTGCTATCTGGCTACAGAGCTTTCATTGCATCTGCAAGGTCCTTGGTATCACCTAACCCTCCAGTTGTATGCAATACCAGTAATACTGAGTTTTTCATGTCCAGTATTCCTAACTGCATGTTGCTGCTTGTTTTGACATATCCAACAGTTGTACTAGAATGTTTGATGAGATGAATGTGACAGTATGCACAGCGACACATAGGAGCTTCTGTTTCATAGCTTCAGTGACCTGGGTTCAACCCTGACTTCCAGTACTGTCTATGTGAGTTTTCATATTGACTCTGTATGGCATGGGATGCCCACTCTGTTCCTAGGTTCCTTCCACATTCCAAAGGTGTGTGGATTGATAAATTAATCAGATACCATAGATCACGTCAAGTGTAAGTGGGCAGTGGGAAAAATTAGAGTGAAGTTGCTAGGTTTGAAAGAGAGAACAGGTTAGAGGGAAATATGTGGAACTGCTTTGATAACTGCCATAGACTCTTTGGACTGAATGGGCTCATTGTCTGAAAGCTTTATGAACTCTCACTCTTAATATTATCATGAAATATTCCAAACTTATGGAGAGTATCCCAAAATATGTAAAATTCCCTGTAAAATCCCATAAGATGGATCTTTGAATCTTAACATGGGTACTCACCATCTTTGTAACAGCAGTAAATTCATCTGGAAATATTACTCATACACAGTGCTGATCCTTACACCTCTGTGGGCTGCTTTAAAGTTACAAAGATTGCTACAAGGGGTAATTGATAGGTTCATGGCCCAAGGTAGAAGGAGATGAGTTATTAACTTCAAACTTTCTGCATAATCGCTCAATGAGTTGGCCTGCGTGTGTATGTAACAAGAGCTGTATAACTTATCTCCTTCTACCTTAGGCCACAAATTGATCAATCACCCATGCTGTGGACACTTTCTGGAGGTCCAAGATCTGTATGCTCCACAACCGCTGGATGAAGTGTGTAAATGTAGGAGGGGACTATGTTGAAAAATAAATGTGCTAGGTTTTCTAAAATTTACCCCTTCTACCGTAGGCCATGAACTTATCAATCACCCCTCGTATATTGTCCATGCATAGCAGACAACAACTAGGAGTCAATTATGACTAGTTAAATTCCTGTAACAAACCTTCACCATTTCCTTGACAGACCCATCAGACTGATTTTTGTTGGTGTAAGTAACCTTTTGAATGATTTTGCTCAAATTGATTTTGAACAGAAGATGCAAGTTTTCAACATCTCCCTTAGTCAAGCCATTGTCCTCAAATGCTTCAAAACCTCCACAATCATCCCTGCAACAAAGAAATAGGTTGTAGCCTGTCTGAATGATTACCGTCCCGTCACCCTGACCCCCATAGTGATGAAATGCTTTGAACGGCTTGTCAAGCCTCATATCACAGCCAGCCTCCCCTCATCGCTGGATCCTCTACAGTTTGCTTATTGTCCCAACCGCTCTATGGAGGACGCAATATCCACCACACTGCACACAGTTCTCTCTCACTTGGACAATTAAGACACTTATGGCAGAATCCTGAACATTGATTTCAGTTCAGCGTTCAATACCATCATCCCACAGAGACTAGTGGAGAAACAGTTGCTGCTTGGCCTTAACACTGCCATGTGTCGCTGGATTCTGGATTTCTTGACAGAGAGACCACAGTCAGTCCATGTTGGCCGGAACATCTCTGACTCCATCACACTGAGCACTGAATCCCCACAAGGCTGTGTGCTCCGCCCATTGCTGTTTACACCGATAACACATGACTGTGCAGCCAGATTCAAGGGGAACCTGATCATTAAATTAGCTGATGATACCACAGTGGTGGGGCTCATCAACAAAAATGATGAAAAAATGTACAGGGAGGAGGTCAAACACCTAGAGAGCTGGTACAGTGACAACAACTTGATGCCTAATGTCACCAAAACCAAGGAGATGATCGTCGATTTCTGATGGTCTCAGCCTGAGCACACACCCCTCCGCATCAGCGGCTCCACAGTGGAGAGAGTGGAAAACATCAAGTTCCTTGGGTTGCAGATCTCGAACAATCTCACCTGGTCGAGGAACACCACTGGGATTGTGAAATGGGCCCAGCAGAGTTTGCACTTTCTGAGGAAACTTAAACAAGCATCACTCCCCACTAACGTACAAACTACATTCTACAGAGGCATGGTTGAGAGTGTGTTGACCTTTTCCATCACAACCTGGTACTCCAGCTGCAGTACTGCTGACAAAAAAAGCCTTGCAGAGAGTGTTTAAGGGAACAGAGAAGGTTATTGGGGTCTCCCTACCTTCTGTCCAAGACCTCTTTCAGAGTCGATACCTCCAGAAGACATGGTACATCATTAAAGACCCCTCACACCCTCTCCATAAACTGAATGTTTTTCTGTCATCAGGCAAATCAAAACAAAAACCACAAGGTTACTAAACAGCTTCCTCCCACAGGCAGTCATACTGCTAAATAGCTGCTCTACCTGACTCTGCTTCAGACACTTTTAACTTGCACAGGACACTTATAGCTTAATTTTAACCAACATGTGACTGTTGTGTTTTTCTATTTATTGTTGTGTTTACTATTTGTTGCATTTGTTATGTTATGATTGCTCTTGCCCCGGGGAAACGCAGTCTTATTCTGCCCTGCAGAGCTGATGTATGGTTGGAATGACAATAAAGTTCTTGAATCTTTGACTCTTTGAAGTTCTGACCTTAGAGGTACTGTAATGAATTTCAGAACACAACTGAACTCATGTACTAAGTTTGATAGATCATATAGCCTTAATGCAGGATGTCCTGAGATTTTCAAGACATACAAAAAAGCTGGATGAATGCAGCTGGTCGGGCAGCATCAGGTTATATATATATCCGTCAACATCCATCATACATGGCCTCCTCTACTGCCATGATGAGGCCAAACTTCGGCTGGAGGAACAATATCTCATATACTGTCTGGGTAGTCTCCAGTCCCTTGGTATGAACATCAGATTTTCCAACTTCCGGTGATTCCCTCCCTCTCCCTTCCCCCATCTCACCTTCACTCTGTCTCCTCTTCTTGCTGCCTATCACCTCTCATGACTCTGCCTTCTTCTACTACCCATAGTGCTTTCCCCTTAGATTCCTTCTTCACCTCTCCTACCTATCCCCTCCCTGCTTCCCCTCCCTCAACCCTTGATCTTTCCTCTGATTGGTTTTCCACCCTCCCCCCACCTTCTTTATAGGGCCTCTGCCCCCCTTCTTCTTTAGTCCTGACGAAGGGTCTCGACCCGAAACGTTCTTTCAACGGATGCTGCCCGACCTGCTGAATTCATCCAGCTTTTTTGTACGTCTTGATTTGACCACAGCATCTGCAGTGCACTTTGTGCCCTGAGATTTTAATTTGTCTGGGCCATTAACTGTGATAGGATTCTGTTTTTTCCCATCCCCTCTCCAAAAAACAAATAACAGAAATCAAATTACAGCTTGAAATAATAAGAAAAAATCAGACTTCTACTTATTTTGCACTTCCATGACTTTGGTACTTCACAGAACGTTTCTCATCCAATGAAACACGATTGAAGAGCACTCACTATTGCAATAAAAATGCAAACAAATCAATGGGATTCATTTTAGAGAATAGGTTCAATACCCAGCTCGCCAAAGACAATATAAATAGCATTTAAAATCCAAGTACCAATACCACAAAATGATATACAAGCACTGAAAAAGCTGCATAAAAGTCATGAGGTTGGTACCAGGTCTGAATAGCATGTTTTTTCTCAAACTGTACAATGGAGAAGCTTAACAGAGTGTTATAGAAGACATGAAAGTAATGGAAAATTAGATATACACGGAGAAGACAATTTAACATCCAAGGGGATTAAAACTATAGTGCTGTGAATATCCAAGTTTTACAAAAAAAATGCAGCTTCAAGAATACCCAAGTTTTACCAAGAATGAATCTTCAAGAATATCCAAGTCTTCCCAAAAATGGAGACAACTCTGTCTCCCTTACTAGAGAGAGAGCCTGTGTTATGTCGAATACCGGGTGAACGAGAAGTCTTGGGGTAGCGCAAGTCTGTGACTTTGCCAATACTTTGCTACATGCTTGAGTGTTCAGAGGTGGGTGCCAATGCTTTTTTGTTGATGGGGGTGGGGGGATTGCTGCTTTGCTGCTGCTTACACATGTGAGGGGGCAGCTGGGAGGGGCTTTGGGATTCTAACATTTAACTGTCATTCATTCTTTGGGGGCACTCCTCTGTTTTTGTGGATGTTTGCAAAGAAAAAGTATTTCAAGATGTATATTGTATAGATTTCTCCGACATGAAATGTACCTGAAAACCTTTGAAATGAATCCTCAAGAGTATCCAAGTTTTACCAAAAATGAATCTTCAAGAATGCACGCAAAGTATAGATGGAACATGCTTTAAGCTGAAGTTGTGAAGAGTGTAATTGACTGGATGAACAGAAGGATGTGAACACTGGGTAAAATGAAATGGGATTGAAGCTTTTGGATTAAGTGACATGTTTTTGTGCTTTAATTCTTCTATTATTGGCCAATCTGTATCTTTTTTTTCAATTTCAGAATGTGCCATTTTGATAGAAATGTGATTGCAAATCACATTACAAAACTGGTGTAATTGTTCAAAACAAAAAAAAAATGTGATTTTCCAAGCAACACACACCAAATGTTGGAGGAACACTGTAGGCTAGGCAACAACTATAAAAAGAAGAGTAAACAGTCGACATTTTAGGCTGATACCATTCATCAAGACTGGAAAAAAAGATGAAAAGTGAGATCAAGAAGGTGGGGGAAGGGGAGGAAGAAGTACAAGCTGGTAGGTGATAGGTGAAACCATGAGAAGGGAGGGGTGAAGTAAAGGACTGAGAAGCTGATAGGTGAAAGAAATAAAGGACCAGAAAAGGGGAAATCTGAGAGGAGAGGGTAGTAGAACATAGAAAAAAGGGAAGGGAGAGGAGTGCCAGAGGGAGGTGATGGGCAGGTAGGGAGTTGAGGTGAGAGAAGGAAATGAGAATGAGAATGGTGAAGCGTGAGTTGAATTGCCGGAAATTCAAAAGATCGATGCTTATGTCATGAGGTTGGAGGATCCTCAGACGGAATATACAGTATTGTTCCTCCAACCTGAGTGTGGCCTCATTACGACAGTAGAGGAGTCTATGGACTGACATGTTGATATTAGAATGGGAAGTAGAAATGAAGTGGGCGGCCACAGAGAGATCCCTCTTTTATGGTAGATGGGGCATAAGTGCTCAGCGAAACAGTCTCTCAATCTATCGGAGATCAGACTGGAGCACCAGATATAGTAGATGACCCCACCAGACTCACAAGTAGTGTCACCTCACCTGGAAGGACCCTGAATGGTAGGGAGGGAGGTGGTGTCGGGGCAGGTATGGCACGTGGTATGCTTGGAAGGTTAAATACCAGGAATATCACTCCCTAACTTTACCTACGCTACATCGCCATCTGCATTGGGGCTGCTTCCTGAACCCATGTTGAGCTCGTCATCTTCATCAACTTTGCCTCCAACTTCCTCCCTGCCCTCAACTTTACCCGGTCCATTCTGAGACCTCTTCTGCTTTCTGATTCTCCCTGTCTCTATCTCTGGAGACAACTTATCCACAGATTTTTTCATAAACCCACTGATTCACACAGCTGACTGGACTATATCTCTTCCCACTCTTTTACTTGTAAAAAACCTTTCTCTGAATTCCTCCATCTCCACTGTATCTGCTCTCAGGATGAGGCTTTTCATTCCAGAACTAATGAGACATTCTCTTTTCTTGATCTCTCTCTCTCTCTCTCTCTCTCTCTCTCTCTCTCTCTCTCTCTCTCTCTCTATACATGGAGACAGTTTGTCTAAGAATATCCTTTACAAACCCTCTGATTCTCACAGCTACCTGGACTATACCTCTTCCCATGCTGTCACTTGTTAAAATACCATTCCCTTCTCTCAGTTCTTCTGACTTCACCACATCTGCTCTCAGGATGAGGCTTTTCATTCCAGAACTAAGGAGATGTCCTCCTTCTTCAAAGAAAGGAACTTCCCGTCCTCCACCATCAATGCTACCCTCACTCGCATCTCTTCCAGTTTGCACACATCTGCCTTCACCCCATCCTCCCGCCACCACACCAGGGGCTCCTCTGTCCTCACCTATCACCCCAGTAGCGTCCATGTCCAGCATGTAATTCTCCATAACCTCTGCCGTCTCCACTGGGATCCCACCACCAAGCACAGTTTTCCATCCCACTCACACTCCCTCCTCTTTCCACTTTCTGCAGGGATCACTCCCTACACAATTCCTTCGGCCATTCATCCCGCCCCACTGATCTTCCTCCTGGTACTTATCCTTGCAAGCAGAACAAGTGCCATATCTGCCCCTAAACCTCGTCCCTCACTATCATTCAGGGTCTAAACAGCCCTTCCAGGTGAGACGACACTTCACCTGTAAATCTGGTAGATTGGGAGACCATCTTGGCGAGCACTTTACGCTGCGTCCATCAGAAAAAGTGGGATCTCCTGGTGGCCACCCTCTTCAATTCTACTTCCCCTTCCCATCCTGACATGTGAGTCCATGTCCTCCTCTACTGCTGCAATGAAGCTACACTCAGGTTGGAGGAGCAACCCCTAATATTTAATTTGGTAGCCTCCAACCTGTTGGCATGAAAATTGATTTTTCATATTTCTAGTAAACCCCCACCCTTTTCACCATTCCCTTACCTATTTCCTTCCTCCTCCAGCCCATTTTCTCTTTCACCTATCAGCCTCGCAGCCCTTTACTACAGCCCCGCTCCTCTCCCAATTCCACCTATCGTCTACCACCTTGTACCCCTTCCTTCTCTGCCCCCATCTGACTACTCACCTTTTCCCAGTCCTGATGAAAGGTCTCGGCCCGAAACATTGACTGCTTACCCATTTTCATAGATGCTGCCTTGCCTGCAGAGTTCCTTCAGCATTTGATAGGTGAAGCTTGGAGTTCCAGCATCTGCAGATTTTCTCAATTATTGTCTCCACTTCTAGCGAGCTCTGTAATTAGTAACATCTGCAAATTGATCAGGAAATATTAGCTGTGATGTAGAGTGACATTAAGGTACAACGGCATGTCTTCAAGATACAACGGCAGGCTTTAATCTGAAGATGTATTCTAGATTTCTTTTATTGGGATGTTTTAATGATTTGCTGTCATGTATACAGGGCCTGTAAGTATTTCATAATTGTGACCAAAACATTCATTGTATATATCATACATATATATATTGTATGATATATATACATCGTACATCTATATATATATAGTAATCCAAAGTAATTTTTTGGCTTTGCTGTGTAACAGAAAATTTGTAGATATTTCTGTTGATACAAATTACCTTCATACATATTTTCTCGAGCAGGGATTTACAAATCTGAAATTTTATTATGGTTTATCAGTCTTTAAGTTTTTAAGCTTTTGTCCCAATTTTTTCTCAACTTTGACCTTACCTCTAATATTTTTTTTCTTTCCTGTTGCATTACGTGCTTTGGGTGACACTGGACAACTGGAGAGATAGCTTAATGTGCCTTTCCTAACTATTAGTATAGCAAGGCTCAATGGTGAAATTTCAGAAACTGGCCACTTGTGAGTAAATTTGCTATATAAACAGCTGCTGTTGAATGCAATTTCAGGGGATTAAAATGGTGCTCAATGCACTTCATGAAGTGATCTGCATTAATTACTGTGCCTCTTCATTGAATGCTACGTAGGCAAAAAGGAAGGTGTTATAGTGCACCTACTGGAAACAATGAAACCTAGAAATAAATGTATAATGCAAACAATTGAAATAATTTTAAGCTAGCCGTTTGAAAACAAAATGGAAACCTACGTATGAAAGGGGAAAAAATCAGTAACTTCTGGAAATTCTCAGCAGCATGTATAAACGGAGAAAAACTAGGAACATCTTTGAAGTGATACTCCTTCAGAATCAAACATTTATTTACTTGAAGCATTAAAATTGTTCTTTTCTCTCCACAAGCTGTCTTTTACCTATGAGTATTTTCAGCATTGTCTGTTTTCCATTTCAATTAACCCTTGATTGGTGATCGCCTGACTGTTAAAATCAATGTATGAAGCCATCCAACGTACACAACAGAGTACAGAGTAATTGCTTCAGTGTAATAGATAATGCCACATCAAATTCCATCTATATTGTACCTGTAACCAAAATGTCTCAAAATATTTCATAGGAGTAATACCAAACAAAAATTTATGCAAAATCACAAATTGCTTGCCAAGTCAACTGGCTGAAATTGCCTAAAATTAAAAAAAAAGTTTTAAAGAGATTTTAATGTTAAAAGAGAGGTATGAAGATTGAGAAATGGAAATCTAAATTTAACGTATGAATAGATGAAGCCCAAGTTGCCAATGAAAGAGATATTAAACCTGGGATAATCAAGAGGACAAAATTAAGGTTAACCTTTGTGGATTATAGAATAGCAGAGCATTCCTGTTGAAATTTAGTGTGAGGATTTTAAAATTGAGGGTTACTCAGAGGGATTCCAATGTAGCCTAATAAACACAGGCATGATAGTTATATGGGACCTGATATAAAATTTGTGTGATCACGTCTGGAGAGGGAATTGAGGAAGGGAGTCAACACTAATTTGATCAGTCAAGTCTAAAATTAATGAAAGAAAGAAAGATTATCTTTAGTTGTCATCAAAACATACAGAGAAATGTGTAGTTTATGTCTCCAAACAGCACAGTCCAAGGATTTGCTGGGGGCAGCCCATAAGTATTAGCTTGCTTCTGGTCCCAGTAAAGCATGCCCATAACTTACTAACCCTAACCTGCATGTCATTAGACTGTGGGAAGAAACTGGAGCAGCTGGGGAAACCTACATGGCAATGGGGAGATCATTCAAACACCTTGCAGGTAGCTGTGGGAATTGAACTTTGATCGCTGGTGCTGTGAAGCGTCCTGCTGAATACTGCAACTACTGTTATGCCTCTGTTCTGGATCAAAAAGCATGGAGAACATGAATGGAAATCAAGAGGATCCCTGACATCCTAGTCTTCATGAACTTGAGCAATTTTCTGGAGCAATAACTGGCCTGTGTGAGAATTTTCATCTGGAAAGACTCCTGGATAAATACCCTCACCTGGATAAAAAAAGATAAAAAGACAACTGCATGTGTCATAAACACAAGAACGTCTGCAAATGCTGGAAATCCAAAGCAACACACACAAAATGCTGGAGGAACTCACTAGGCCAGGCAGCATCTATGGGAATGAGTAAACAGTTAATATTTTCTTTCAGGACTGATGGGAGGGGGGAAGACACCAGAACTAAAAGGTGGGGGGAGGGAAGGAGGCTAGTGAACAATGACAGGTGAAGCCAGGTGGCTGGAGAAGATTGAATCTGATAAGAGACGAGAGTGGACCACAGGAGAAAGTTAAGTAGAAGGGGACCCGGGGGGGGGGGGGTGAGTTAAGAGCAGGGATGGATCTTATTTAAACCTAGAGAATATTGAGAAGTTTAGATAGAGTGAATGTGGGGAGGATATTTCCTGTTGTGGGAGAGTCAAGGATCAGAATGCACCGTCTCAGAATAGAAGGGCACCTCATGACAGTGCATTCCGCACACCCACCACTCAAGAAGTGTAAGGTCAGAGTGGGGAATAGGGAAAGAAGGAAAGGGGGAGAATTTTTTTTACTGGAAGGAGAAATCAATATTTATGCCATCAGGTTGGAGGCTACTCAGATGAAATATAAGGTATTGCTCCTCCACCCTGAGGGTGACCCCATCTTGGTACATGTCAGAGCAAAAATGGGAATGGGAATTAAAATGTTTGGCCACTGGAAATTTCCTCTTGTAGTGGATGGAACAGAGGTGTTCAACGAAGCCATCTCTCAGTTTACGCCGTGTCTGTCCAATGTAGACGAGAATGCATCGGAAGCACCAGACACAATAGATTACCCTGGCAGATTCACAGGTGAAGTGTTGCCTCACCTGGAAGGACTGTCTTAGATCCTGAATAAAAGCCTGGAAGGATATGTATGGGCAGGTGTAGCATTTAGGTTGCTTGCAGGGGTAAGTGCTGGGGGGGGCAGGGGAGGAATTAATGGAGAGAGTTGAATGGACAAGGGAACACTGTTTTACAGATATTCATTTTGGATGGCTTACTGAATGATGCTGTAAGAATGTTATTTAGTCCTGCAAACAAGTGCTTAAGGTTCAGCTTATCCAGCTTGTGTTTTGTTACTAGCACCATGCGTGTTCTATTTCTGTTCAGTAATGTATATAATTCAGATCTATTCAGTTAAGTGTGAACATATCAGTGTTTCCTTTTTGATTTTTCCCCTTTCCTACCCCTGCTGTGTTATTGATAATTCAATTGCTTTCAGTCTTCATCTGGCATCTTCTTCTCAGCAGGCTAAATAAAAAGAAAGAAAAGTAATCCAGTCATCAATTGAGAAGCACAATGAGGAAATGACCCAAACCTTCAAAAAGCAGAGGAGAGTAAAGCCGGATATGTTCTCAAATGTGGTGGAACTTGTCAACAGAAATCAGAAGAAATCATGGGCAAACAGGACAAAGTGAAGCACTATTTTAGGATACAGAACCTTCTGCCATGACTAATTGTGACTAACTGCCGTGAAGAAACACTGCAGTGACTAATTGTGTCATATTACAACTGATTAGTCTCCATAAAACTGAACTTGACTTCCCCATATCTAACTTGGTCATGAATAGCTCAAAGCAGATGTCTGACTTCTAATGGAATCTTCCAACAATCAGCCTAGTCAGGCCTTGCAAGAAGTAATTCATTGGATGAACTGATATTCTAAGTCAGGCACTCAAAAAGAAAACAAGTGTCAAAGCAATTGCCAGGCTAAAAACCAATGCTTACACATGCAATTAAAGAGGAATTAAAATGCATTATGTTTTGTTGAGGCTTAATTTTTTATTGACAGATATATAGTGGGAACCTGCCGTTGTGAAGAATAAGAAAATGATGGTGCAGTACTAATTTTTGGAAGCTATAACTGAAGTTATGGTTTCTAAAATATATAAATTGTTCTTTTAATGATTTGTACGATTGTAATGCATATAGTGTGTAGTGGTGTATTCAATTTTGTAATAATATCCAATGAAAGTTTGAACAGTTCCAAGTGACATTTTAACTCTTTGTGAGCTCACAGAATATAAGGTGTCCGTACAAGTTAATGATAGTATAATTAAAATGTTTGCTAATAGCCACTGGATTTTTTTCTTGGCCCCATGCACCAGCGACATGTGAACACAAGGCCAAAATGTTTATCTGTGTGTTTCTCATGCTTGTGGATTGAACCCTTATTTGTTGATGGACTTCACCTCGACTGAAGAATCATGATTGATCAGTGTCTAGGATGGACCTAGTGTGATTTCACAAGCTGGAATTCAGAGATCTCCTGACAACAGCAACAATCAAATTTCCCGACAGTGGCAACGATCAAGTGGTGACTAAGAATCGTGAGCCCTGATAACTTTGTGGAAATCCTTGTAACTTACGACATAGTAATTTATGTAGTTTACTTGTACTTTCCATGACGTGATAATAAATAAGGCTTAAGTTATCTTGCTGAACTTGGACATTTCCTGCACACCCAAATCAGTTTAGGTCTTTTATGTCTGATCAACCCAGCCCATTACATTTTGAAAAAGGTATCAGAATAGGTACTTGACTACCCATCTTTCTTGCTGCATTGGAGATGCTGTGATGGGTTCTTCATTAGTTATTTCCTAGTTCCTAAAGCCTAGTGTCATGTCTTTCATGTTATCTTGATAGGCATGGTGTGAGCACAAATAACCCGAGTTATCCTGATGGGATATCAGCTCACAAGGCAACTATTCAATGGGTACATATATACAAAATGCCAGAACAAAACAGTAAAGATGTAGCAAATAGTCAAACCTATTGTTTAATTTAGTCTTTATTAGTCAGCGGCCCCCTCATCTGCACAGTCATTCCAAGCCCTTGTGCTATGAACCAACTGATTGTTTATCTTCAAATTAAGCTGGGCTAATATTAAAAATAAATGAATTTTCAGTGCTTTAAGTCAAATTGTGTTTATTGTCATATGCCCAAGTACAGTGATGAACTGGTATAATGAAAAGCTTACTTGTAGCAGTATCACAAGCATGTAGGACATATATTGCATGCAAATAAAAAAAACTGAAAACAGTACATCAATGCAAACAAAAACAACACAATTAGAAACATCTACGATAGTGCAAGAAATGGTCTGTTGGTGAGGTAGGACTAAAGTTGCACAAGTTGGTTCAATACTCAACTGTGTGAGTCATAAATTCATACAGCACAGAAACAAACTCTTTGCCTCAATGAGTCAACACAACCATCAATCACCAATTATACAAAGGGCTCCTATCTTTTTTTATGCCATGGACCAATGCCATTAAGCAAGGAGTCTGTAGGCCCCGAGCTGGGTACCCCTGTATTACACTAAAGTAACAGGAATCCATGATAGGGTCTTTTAAGAGACTCCTGGATAGGTACTTGGAGCTTAGAAAAATAGAGGGCTATGGGTAACCCTAGGCAATTTCTAAAGTAAGTATATGTTTGGCACAGCATCTTGGGCCAAAGGGCCTGTAGTGTACTGTAGGTTTTCTATGATTCCAAGACTGAATGGTTAGTTGTACAAAGAGCATTTGATTACTCAGTGCCTCTACTCACTGGAATTTATAATAATGAGGGGTGACCTCATTGAAGCCTATCAAATGTTGAAAGGCCTCTATAGAGTGGGTATGGAGCGGATATTTCCTATGGTGGGGGAGTCTAGCACCCAAGGACACAGCCTCAGAATAGAGGGTCATCTTTTTAGAATTGGAATGAGGAGGAACTTCTTTACCAGAGAATGGTGAATCAGTGGAATTTGTTGCCATAGGTGGTTGTGGAGGCCAAGTCTGTACATATATTTAAGGCAAATGTTGATAGATTCTTGATTGGTCAGAGCATGAAGAGATATGAGGAGAAGGCAAAAGATTGGGGCTGAGAGGGAGACTGAATCAGCCATAATGGCGGAGCAAACTCGATGGGCCATATAGCCTAATTCTACTCCAATATTTTATGGCCTTATGGTCACTACAAGCTGCATCAATGTGTTGGATGTTCACATAAAATTATTATATAAACCACTTGCACTCAGAAGGCAAAGACATTTTTTTTCGAAAGTTGTTGCCTTCCTTTTTCCTGTTTCTGGTCTGTAGTAAAATAAAGTCAGTCCTTTAGATCTCTTTTGTGCACTGGTGAACAACACACAACCAGTGAAGCTGTCCCAATTGCTGGGATGTGAACATTGCAGGAAACACTTCTAGCAGTTTGGATTCCAGGGGTCTTTAAAAGAAAGAAAGAGAAATTAAATATCTCCAGTTGAACGATTTCAAGAAGAGAGGAAATAAGACATTTACTTTCAATTCCTCAGTAGGCAATAATTCCTCTCCCATCTCTGTCTATTCAGCACTGAAAATGAGGCAAATGTCTTTGTTATCTTCAGAGTTGATTCAATCAATACTTTCCTCATTAGTATTCCTTCTTGTCACCTCTTTGCAACTTCTTCTGCAAATCCCAACATATTCAGTCGTAGCATCCCTTATTTATCAAAATTAGCCCCAGAATAACTTAATACTCTAGAGTAAAACTTACATCCTCAGACCTCCCTGCATTTATAATTATCTTCAGTTTTACAGGCATCATAAATTCATCATTCTTCCCCTTTCTCCTAAAAATGGGATCTTTATCATCAGTTTCATGCCTCTATTTCTGGCATTGAATATAAAATAGGAACTAATAGGATAATAGAAATATGTAAAACAATGGTTTGATAACAACAAATGATCTCTACCCAGTACTAATCCCCTTTCTAATAATGTGAGAAATCAAGAGAAGCAGAAGAGATTTAGAAGAATATGTTTAAAATTATTGTTATGATAGGGGATTGTTTAAACTGGCATTGTTATCTGTGGACTAAAGGAGACTGAGGGAGTATTAATTGAGGCATATAATTTTTATAAAGATGTAGAGACAGAGAACAAGAAGGGCCAGTTTTCTTTAGTCCAGGTAACAATGATTTAACTTAGATGGATAGAAGGTTTGCTCTGACTCAGTGTGTGGGTTGGGTATTGACTTCACCATCTTAAAAAAAATTGAGGCAGAAATGCCTAATACAACAAAATAAAAACTGGATGAAGCAAAATAATTATTAATATGGCTGTACACAGGGGCACAGCAGTGACTCCAGGTCCCAATAATGGTGCAAGCTTTAAATTCTTAGACAGTGTTTCAAAGTTTCTAGTCAGGAATTTTAGTCATTCAAAGCTTTGCAAATACAGCACTGCTAAACTCTTGGACAAAATTACATTTAACCTACCAGCAGCAGAGTTAATAGCTTTGCTCAACAGACTTTGGGGTTCTACACACACCAGATCCAGCTAACTGGGTGAGCCAATGGATTGACAGGCACATGCAGTGTGAGAGGAAGCTGCAATGTGCCAAGAGAGCTGAGGCAGTAGCAAGGCTGAGAGCTAGCCCAAGCAGACTGGTGGTACCATCACTTTTCCTGGCCAATGTCCACTTGCTAGATAACAAAATGGACTTACTGAGGCTGAGAATGAACACACAGAAAGAGATGAGAAATTTCTGCATTCTGGCTTTCACTGAAACATGATCAAATAACAGCACATCCAACTTGCTGTTTCAACTCGATGGCTGGACTCTCTTCCATGCAGACAAGAATTCCTGTAGGAGAAATTCAAAGGAGGTCGAATCTGTGTGTACACTAACTATCATTACTACACAACCTTATCTGCAGCTAGCATTTACTGTTCTGGAGAAACAGAGCATCTTACAATTAAATTCTGGCCACATTACCTGCTCAGGGAGTTTACTGTTGTGGTCATCACTGCTCTCCATGTATATCCCCTCAAGTGGGAAAGCCAAGGACACATAGGGAGAACATTACAGATCATCAGCTCTGTACAAAACAAGCATCTAGACAGTCTCTTCATAATTGCAGGAGACTTCAATCATGTTAACCTGCAGGATGTTTTACCCAAATTCCACCAACATGTTACCATGGCTACTAAGCGGACAAACAGACTGGACCATGTTTATACAGTATATACTGAAAGATGCTGGAAAACATCATGAAGGACCCTGCTCAAGGACTGTTTGTCCTACTCCTACCAGGGAGGAAGCTTTGTAGCATCCACGCCAGGACCACCAGACTCAAACAGTTACTTTCCCCAAGCATTAAGATTGATAAACACATTCATCAACTAACTCCATTTATTATTTATTATTTATAATATATTATTTCCTGTCAGTAACCTTATGTACAGCCTAGCGTCACATTATGGGCATATGATCAATCTATATGTATAAGCTAATTATATTTATTTTGTGCTTTTAGTATTATTATTGCATGCATTATCTTTTATGTTTCTTTTGTGCTGCATTGGATTCAGAGTTAGAATTATTTCTTTCTCCTTACACTTGTGCGCAGAAAATGGCATTGAACAATCATGGATTTTTGAATAATTTACAACTGCTGGAAGTAGGGCTACACTACAAAGTTTAGTCTTGGACCCAATGGTATCTGCCTCTGTCAAAACTTTGATGATTTTTATCAATTTCTTATAAAATGAAAACTGCTAATTCAAGGATGACTAGCAGTTGCACTATCAAAAGTTAAATGGGGTTTGGTTTGCAACTGAATCAGAATTCAAGGCTTGAGGCTAGTTGAGGTTTAGATGGATGGTAGCTTACACTCAACAGCTGGAAAGCAAAGATGCTCTACCAGCACGTCTCTGATGCACAAATAACTGTAGTTATTTTGACAATTCATGATAGTGGAATTAACGTGTCAAGAGCACATTGAAGTCCATTATAATTAACAGAAGAGCACAGCAGGTCACAAAATATCCAGCTGCTTGTTCCATAAAACAATCCCTGCCCCATCTCTGTTAGAATCAACAGGTCTTCCATTGGCTTCTTCAGCACCTCAGGATATACAGAACTAGAATAGTGATTGCCAGGGTGTATTCTGGAGTTACGTTACATAGCTAAACACTAACTTCAGCAACCAGTCTTTAAACCTGAATGTGGATCATAGATTAAATTTAAAATACAGCTCTGGACGATAGTTCCCTGGAGTCGTGGACACCAGTTACTTGAAAACCAGGCTATGTTGATTAACTTTCACTGTGGGTGTCTGGTGACTGGGTGTGAAGAAGGAGGTGTGACAATCATATGAAATTTAAAGGAAGCATCATAGATACATGGTAACAGTAAAATTGCCCTTTGATCTTTAGCATATGAAGTATCATGTAATATTGGGTCAAACAGACCCATAAAAACCCTTACTCTGAAAGGGTCTCAATACAATGCCTGCTGCTTGTTTTTGTTGAATAAAATACTTCTATATCCATTAGCTTCAGTGTCTCTCCTGTGACTTTGTTTACATTATGGTGATAAATTAATCTTAATGCGAAGGGACTGGTTGAGAGGGTGAAGCAAATATCAAAAGTTCTGAGGTGCAATAATGGTTTAAAGATGGCTATATAGATATTTATGGATAAGCATGCAAATATGAATTAAAACACGATTGAGCATATAGATCTAAAGTAGAAGACAAAAATGGCTGCAATATGACATGCAAGATAAGTCCAAGAAGTCCCAGACAACTATGGCAGGGAAATGACATATTCTTAATTAAATGGGAATGTATTTATGAAAACAAAAATATCTTTCTCCAAGTTTACAGTAGACTGGTTGAATCACATCTGGAATACTGATACAGGTTTGTTCTCTCCATGTAAAGAGAACATGGATGGATTAAAGGATGGATCCATACAGTGCATGGATTAAAGGTGCACTGGATTGATTCTTGCAATGGTGGGCTGAGGGGTTCTTTTGAGAAGATTTAATCAGTCTGGGATTGTACACTTTGCAGTTTAAAAGACAGAGAAGTGATTTAGTTGAAATATATAAAATCTTTGCTTGAATTAACAGGGGAGATTCAGTGATGATATTTTCTGAGGTAGCTGTTCAACATCCAGGTTTGCAGTTTCAGTAGTATGGGTCTGTCTTTAATGTCAATATGAAAAAGAAACTAAGCTGAGAGGTTATGAAAACTTGGTTGTGCATTACATAGAGGACAGTGGATGATCAGATGCTGAGTATAATAAAAAAGTGACTCAAAGATGTTTGGATATTAATAAAATCATGGAATATGGATTATTATAACAAGTGGCCCTAAAGGTAAATGATCTGTCACAGTCTTATTAAATGATGGAGCAGTTATGATGGGTTCTTTGTAACATATTTTGCTTTTATTTCTAATGCTCTTTTGTTGTAATAAAGGGTATAAACTGAAAGACCAAAAAGTACTTATTGAAGGAAAAAAGTTTTATGTTGTCACCACTTCAAGAATGAGATATCAGCAGATTAATACTAAATTAAGAATGCTCAATTAATCCTAAATTCTTAATTCTGTTTCACGAAATCACCAGTGATTTAATGATCCAATGCAAAATAACACTAAAAGGTGTAAATTGTCTGCTGGTTAATTATTATCTTCTCCCTCCTTTAATCT
Source organism: Hypanus sabinus (assembly GCF_030144855.1). NCBI lineage: Eukaryota > Metazoa > Chordata > Chondrichthyes > Myliobatiformes > Dasyatidae > Hypanus > Hypanus sabinus. The sequence continues at coordinate 125,810,989 of NC_082710.1, read as the reverse complement.
TGGTTAAGCAGCTAATTTTTCAATGCACAGACTGACCTTTGTTTTAAAAGTACAATTACTGCCTAGAAATCAGATTTCATAGTTCCATGCTTTTGAAGAGTCCATGCTTCCACTTGAACAATGACCCAAACTCAAAGGAAAATTGAGAAATTCCTATGTTTTCTTTTATATCCATCATGCTAATTAATATGAAGTGACACACATAGCATGCTGGAGGAACTCAACAGGTCAGGCAGCATCTCTGGAAAGGAATAAGCAGTCAAGGATTTGGACTGAAACACTTCCTATATTTTGTTTATACTAATATAAAGGAACCTATAAACATGCAGCAATATATAGCACTCAAGACATACCTTGAGGCCTTTTGTGGAATTTTAATCTTGCAATAGTGAATATTGAAGCAGTTGGTGTAAATTAACAACACATTTATGAGCCTTTATAACTAAGTATTGCAGAAGCAAAACTTTTTTAAAAAGCTGCAGAAAAGCCTGAAATAAAAAATAAAATTGTTCGAAAATCTCAGAAGCTTCTGTAGCAAGTGGAACTGAATTAAAATTTTAGGCCAGAGATACTTTTCCAGAATGGACATTGGCAGAGGTTCATTAGCCAGTCCTCATTCAGGGAACAGCACGTGCCATCACAAAGAAGGTCCTTTTTAGAAGACTGTATAAATTTGGCTTGCCATCTAAACTTTGACAAACTTCTACAAGTGTTTTGACTATCAAAACATAGAGGCACCTTTATGAACTCCAAACAGTTCCCAATGGTCTTGTGATTTCAAACTCTAAGGCCAACTTGACAGCATTCTACAGCAGGGCGAACCCATGGAAAGCTTTTGGTCCAAACGGTGTACTTGGCCAAGTACTAAATATTTGTGCTAATCAACTGGCTGGAGTGTTCAGCAGTCTGTGGTACCCACCTGCTTCAAGCAGGCTTCAATTATAGCAGCACCCATGAAGAGCATGGTAACCTGCTTCAATAACAGTTATTATTCATTATTATTACTATCTCACATGGTAACCTGCCTCAATGACTGTTTATTATATATTATTTATCTTTTGAATTAATTGCCTTAGCTTTATAGAACCTGCTTTATAGTCAATATAAAAAAATGACAGATGTCTGCTTTTACGTCAGGGTTGATTTAGAATTACAAAATCTATTATCAGCTGTTCTTTACATCCTTCCATACATTTATGGCATCCTTTCTGTTCTGCTGTAGGTAGATGGTGGTTACGTAAGTGAGTGGTGAAAAGTTGTGAGATATTACAATTTCATATATAGTTTGTAAACAGTAATAGGACAATATTTTGAGGAGTTCATCTGTAATTTCACTTTGGGGTGAGAAATATATTTTAATTTCTGTCAAAAATTCAGACACATTTTCAGGATTTTTAAGAAAATTGCTGATCTATATCAACAATTGAAGATGAAGGCAAATAATTTTTTCATACTGATAATCCAGAATATTATCACTGCCAGTATTTTTCCAATTGTGGGTATTTTTTATAACCACTTCTAGCATATCCATTGTAACTTCAGGTGTTTCCATGTCTTCAGTTGTATGAATGTGTTCCTTTTCCTCCCCAATGCAGCATGCTTCTTGATTGTACGTCATCCTGTTTGACCAGATATTACACCAAGAGTTCATTATCTCTATGGTTGTTCATAATTCTGTGCTAGGGTTGGCAATATTTTGGTGTGTCAAATTTAGTTTCAATATCTTATAATGATAATTTTGTTTCCTTCAGCTGGTGCATTTCATGAGCATATTTAGTCTGGCTTTGTTTCACCACGCATATACATACTTCAATATAAATTTATTTTAAATCTTAGATGCCCAGAAGAGTATATGCTCACTGATTGCACCTTGGCCTGTTATGGAAACATGAATGCCCGGGAACAGAAACATCCACAAAAAGTGCTGGATATAGCCCAGTCCATCACAGCCTCCTCATCATTGAGTATATTTTCAAGGAGCACTGCCTCAAGAAAGCAGCATCCATTATCAAGGACCACCATTATCAAGGATATGCACTACCATTGGGAAGGAGCGAAATGATCCTTAGGCCCACATCCCCAGGTTCAGGAACTGTAATGTTCTCGCTCAGGTGTAAGAGAATGCTGAACTAAACACCGAGGTAAACCGTAGTCAATGAAAACAGGATTGCAGTAAGATTAACCATTTACTGTTCACTCTTGCTCATTAACGTATGGTGAAAACTGTTGATAAAACAATACAAGATTTGTACAATATTTGTTTCCTTCTTGATATCACATTTACATCGTAAATACTTGCAAAAGTAAGACTACAACAACTACATTACATTAAAGTGCAGCATACAGTCAGAATCTACCTACGCCATTGACTGCTTTAAATACACTTCAACACAAACTATCCGCAACTCTTTAACTAACGAAAACATAAACCTTATCAACCGTCATTACTTTTAATGGAATCAGTGTTAACATTTTAATTCAACATATCGATTATCTCATGAACTTACAGCGTTGCTTCGCTATGTTTCTAGTGCGTAGAAAGACAACTTTTCTCATGCTGATCCTGCACATGTGTGCCCCCTCCTTCCCGTTTCTCCAAACCGGTATTTTCCCACAAGACGCAGCAAAACCGAATGTGACGTCATCGCATGCCGCGATATATCGCAGACAATGAATTTACTTTAAACAATCCTAACTTTAACTAGAAAATGCTAACAATCGAATTACGAAAGCAAAAATATTATAAACTAAACAAATTCCGTAAAGCCAACACAGGAACAGTAGGTGCCCTACAAGTGGTCCCCAACCTCTGGGCCATGAGGAAACGATATGATTTTGTGACTTGAAACAATACGAGTCAGCTGCACCTTTCCTCATTCCCTGAACTTGAATGCACGCGAGGTCATTACACATGTGAAGTCATTACCCACGCGAGGTCACCAGTCGCCTAAACACAGTGATACATTAATGCCAGGGATCATTGGTTGGCCTTAGGTAACTGGCCTCACGCGGCCGGCGAGAAGTGCCATTGTTACTGGCCTGGAGCGTGGACAGATGGGAGCCAACTCTAAACCTGTTCACCACACCAAATATTCATGAGGAATCCAGTGCTCAAATATTCGCAGACAACATAATTCGGGCTCAGGGTTTCATAAGTAGCAGAGCAGCTACCTTGCTGCGATCTACTGAAAGTCATCCCTCAAGCCAAAATTCTGTCGGCCAATAGATCCTACATATCTACAAGAAGGGCGGGCACGTGCCCTGTCACACTCCTCAGTTGGTCGGTTGCTCTCTCCGAACTGCGACCGCCACGGCCCTGGCACGGGGACCTTCGGCCCTTACCTTGACTAAATGTTACTTAAAATGTTATGATGCTGTTGACTATCACTAGATTCATGCAAGGAAAATATGTGTGTTTAATATTAAATTCATTAGATAATCCCTTTTAGAAATGAAATTGAGTGTATTAGCCACTTATAAGTGACTTATAGTTGACTTATCAACTATATTCCAGTTGTGATTATCACCCCCCCCCCCACCCCGTCAGCTGGTCCGTAAGAATATTTCAATATTAAACTGGTCTGTTGTTCAAAAATGGTTGGTTCCCCCTACCCTACAACCATCAGGTTCCTGAGTCGGTGTGGGTAACTCCACTCACCTCAATTCTGAACTGATTCCACAACCTATAGACTTAATTTCAAGGACTTTGTAACTCTTGTTCTCAGTATTATTTATTTACTTATTTTTTGATTGTTTATATGATTTTCCCTTTTTATCACATTGTATGTTTGTCGGTCTTTGTTACAAATGTTGTTTGATAACTCTATTGTATTTCTTTATTTCCTGTAACTGGTGAAATGCATGTGCACACAGACAGACACACACACACACACACACACACACACACAAACACATATATATATATATATATATATCTATAATAATTTGAACTTTGAAACTGCTGCAGTATCAAGGCAAGGGCAGTTTTCACATCATTATATAATTGTTTAAACTTCCAATGTTTAAGACCATGAAATTCAGTCTGTGAGAAATATCATTATTTTTGGATCACTTATCTAATTGGGCACAAAGTCAACATTGGGATCTAAACTTGTTGCTGCAAAAACAAAATGTTATTGAGGTTGGTTATCTTTGTCTGTTTTATAGGGAAGAAGGGAAAACTACCTGTCGGGAAGAAAAGAACCAATTCCTCTGACTTGTGAGAACAATAGAGACAGAATGAGTAGAAGGGGGGAAAAGAGTAGTGCTACATTCAAACTCATCACCTGCTTGGGCTTACTCCTCTATATGTTCTGTTCAGATATGTATGGAAGTATAACGTCATTTTATTTTGGAAAGCATTTGGTCCATGATGACAGACAAAAAGAGCTTGTTTATTTCAATTGCTGTTTTTTTTTATTTGGACAAGCGCAGTAACAGACAGAGTGCCATCACTCAGTGAGAACCCACTCTGTCACAAACAGACAGGGGAGGAGATTGTTATACACCCTGGTTACAGTCAGGATGACTCACACACACACACACACACACGTGAACAACTACATACATTGAGCTAAAGTGTAACAATAAATTAACTTGAACATCTCATCACAATTCTACAAATACTGTAAACTATAAAACAAGATTAGTAAGTAGCACTGGCCCTTAAGAATGCCGGGGTAAGCTGTCAGCCATGCCCCTGAAGCACCACACTGCTCCCATCTGAGACGTCAGCTATCCCCAGCAACCCTGGAGTCCACAACAATGTCTGAAAATTCATGGTGGTGGTTGGCACCGACAACTGGGGTGCTGGGAGGTGTCTGTAGCCCTCCAGGGGAGGTAGTGCTTAGTGAAGCAGGAGGCAAGGCTCTTGGAGTGCCACTTCCCTCCTTCAGCCTCGCTGGGTTGTTGGTGGCCAAGGACCAATACAATGCAAGCCAGTCCCAGCACAGCATGGCTGCTTAGACAACCACACCCAATATACCAAAATGAAGATGCAGTTGAATTCTCTCCCAGCTTTCAAGCTGGGGTGATAGCCCCTTCTTTCAGGTGGGGCAGTAGACCCATACCGGAGCACTGGCAACCTAGACTGGTGGCCTGACCCCTTCTGGGACATGTAAGGGCCACAGCAGTGAATGAACAGCTTTATATCCGACCTGCACCCAGTCCAATGCAGCAGCATTTGCACAGGTTGCTCAACATCCTTGTGACCCTAAAATGGCTGGCCCCCACTAGCCTGTGCACCGACCGCAGCACTGTGGCATGGAGTCCTCAGGAAACCACCAGCCGCAGGAGATGTCTGTGGCCGTTGGAAAAGTGCCACTGCTGGAACTGCGACCCATTGTGCACCTCCAGCATGCCCCATTAAGACTATAAGGTTTTGGACTCTGGATCCAGGATGGGGACCGCTGGCCACTCAGGCCTTCGTTCCACACTCAGCCATCTCTTCACCCGGGTCAGCACAGGATCGCTCACCTGCGTTCAGCGCAGCTGCTGGTGGTCAATGGTGGGGAGGTCTATCTCGTCGCCAGCTGCAATCTGGTGCCGCCACTCCCACTTGCCCCTGGCTCCTTTGTGTTGGCTGGGGCGGCTGCATGGCGTGCTGCACAGTGGCAGGCTGCTGTGAGACCAGTGGTGGTTGTTGCTGGGCCCGTCTGGTCTCCTTCATGGAGCTGCCCCGCCGGAGAGACATGGCTTCAGCACCGAGATAGAGTGTTGCCCCCAGTGGGACAGCAGGTCCAGGCCAATGATGCAGGAGTCCTGGGTGTCCACTGTGTGTTTTCCCACTGCAATGTGCAGCCATCTCTTCCCTCACATCACCGCACAGTTGCCGGTGACCGTAGTCAGCTGGGCTGTTGGCATTGTCTACCCAGGCGAGGATGGCTGGTCTGTGTTGAGGAGAAAACCAGGATGGATGAGTGTGGTGGCTGACCCTGTGTCCAGCAACACAGAGGCATCTGATGTCCTCCACCACACAGTCCATGCAGAAGCCTTGCTTCTCACCTGAAAGGGCCATCTGGAGAGGCAACAACAGAGGGATTCTGCTGGCAGTCTCGGGCAGTGCCACCTGCGTGGCGTTTCCCAGTGGCTGCGACTGGGCTGTGGTGTGGATCTGGTGTGGGCTGTTCCGAGCCACCTGGCCTGTCTTATGACACCGATAGCAGAGATCACTCCGTGGCACGTGGCGGGGCCAAAGCAGTGCTGGTCATACCTGTCTCATGAGTCCGCTTGGTCAGTTCCCTCCTCCGTCTCAGTGACACAAGCCCAGGAACACAGCATGTGTGCTGGCTCTGGAACTCCTTGGGGGTGGGGAGGGCTAAAACTGCTTCTGCCTTCGTCGCTTCAGTCAGCACCTCAGACAGCGGTGGTGGTGTTGTCAGCTAAACGTGCTGGTGAAGGTGCTGAGGTGTCAGCACCTTTTCAAAGGTGTAGAGGGCAAGATCTTCTTAAGTCACAGGAGGGAATGGGGGGAGGTAGCCATGCTGAGCACAGTGGTGGAGATCTACCACAAATGCACCAATCTCTTTCCCACGCGGTGCAGCCTGCTGCCCAGTTCTTCCCTCATTGCTTCCTCCGATGGCCTCTGCCTGAAGCGCCACTCCAGCACCGCTACCAGAGCCCTGTAGTCACGCTGTTCAGTTGGTGCTCAGTCAAGAAGGGCCCACAGGGCATCCCCCTCCAGCTCTAGGGCAAGGTGCACTAGATAAGGCTCCAGGCTCCTGGTACCATTGTATCTAGGAAACTTCACAGTTCTCCTCAATTGCTGGGGCCCGTAGGTCCTCCTCTTTCTCCAGCAGCATTGATGGTGCCTGCTGCATTTCCTGTTCTCCCGTGGCTGCAGCATCTTGGGTTCCCCAGCGTGGGCTACTGGAAGGCGGGTGATGTGCTCCACCATGTACTCCAGTTCGGAGAGCCTGGGTACCTTCGCCACATCAACGCTCAATTCCTAGATTGTCCCTCCAGGTTGGTGTCCCATCTTTGGGAGGCCTACCTTGGGGGTGCAGGGGAATGAGCAACATTGCTCGGTGAGAACCAACTCAGTCACATACAGATGGGAAAGATAGTTATTATACATACCGCTTACAGTCAGGCTGACCCACAAACACACAAGCGAACAGCCCAAGCCACCACCAACCCCAACCCAAAGCCTTCAATATTTATAAAAGAGTATTGTCCTGAAACATTGCTTGCTCTTCTTTGTTCTATTTAATGTGTCACATTGTAGGATAAATATGAAGTATGACTTGCTTTGAGTCCACGTCTCCATGGCCTACAAGGAGCTGGAACTGCTTATGCAGAAGTATGACTTTGCAGCACTTGTGAGGACTGCTTCAGCATTACTTAAATCAAACTTATCTTTAAGCTATCAAAATCCCAGCCTTCTGTTTGCAACCTTCCTCTGGTAGGCCTTATTCCACAGACCTTATTGCTGTGCTGAATAGTGGCTCCAATCACCCAATTTTGGACTGGTAGATTAAACTCATTCCTCTGACTATCAATCTTATCCTGATAGTCCAATTGTTGCTCTTTTAACCACTTCAGTCTACTCTAAATTATTGATTTCTTACGGGAAATGCTCAACAACCAGCACTCCCTCCTGAGCCTTATGGACCAATGTGTCCTATCAAACTCCTGGTTTACATTTCCCATTCCTGAATTTATAGTACCTTGTACCAATCTGTCAGCTTGAACCCTTTACAAAATTGCTGACTAATATTGGCCCCACTCACTCCTCCATTCACATTGACCTTACCAGTTCATGATCCTTCTCCCATTTCCCAAAATTAACCAGGTCATTTTCTCCTGGGAAATCCCAGGCCCTGCAGTTGTGCAGAGCTTTGACTTTACACACATTTCTTCATGCACTCTGCTATTCATAGCACAGAGAGGAAATGCCTTTACTCATGAAACGTCCTTAACAACTTCTGATCCAGGACATTCTAGTGATGGTGAAGCCTTGAATGCACATTATAGTCTGCCACTATTCATTCTCTCGGTGATGTTCTCTTCAGCTGGATTGGTAAGCATGAAGTTTGTAGTTCATGCTGCCACAAAGGACTGAGGTTGGATAGAATCATCTTCCATTACTTTACGAGTTTGGTGAGTAGTCTTTGTATGGGGTGTTTATTATTATTTTGACCCCATTGATAGCTGAGTGGAGAAATGTGTTTAAAAATGAGGTAATGCACTCAAAGTGACAGAGGAACTCAGCAGGCCAGGCAGCATCTATGGAAAAGAGTAAACTGTTGATGTCCCTTCATCATTACAAAATGAGGTCACTGTCATTGCCTTGCCAAATAAATGAGACAGGAGTAAGTTATCTTGCTAATGATATTGAAATCAGCTTGTTTCTCAGAAGTACCCTAACTTTTGTTCAGAGTGTTTATTAATGGTTATCGTTTAAATTTTAGCACCAAATAATATTCGAGGTGTCTTATATATTCAAGGCTACACTTCTGATGTCTCCTCTGTAATCTCAGATTAAACTAGATTGATTGAATCACTGATGGATGTGATGATGTTGAAATAAAATGAGTCCAGGACCTTCTCAATCAAGCTGCCAGTGCAGGGAAAGCAAGTCAGAGTTGTGCTGTTATATCTCATTTGACTTCTGAGTCATTCCCATATAAATCAATTCAAATTGTAAAGATCTAGTCAGGGTTCATTGATCAGCAACAAACACAACATAATACTGTTTTGAAGTGAATTCTTAGTTCACTTCAAACTATCAAGGTTTGAATAGGGTACATAACTAACCATTATTCTATGGCACTGCTCCTATGCAGGAAATGGTCATTGAATTGTCATCGATAAACTGTTTAGAACACCACCATTGCTCTTCCGGATACAATAAGAGAGCAATACAATTCAAGTAAAGCTTTTATTCAATCATACCGCTCTACTTGGAAAAATGATCTTGAACATCCTGTGACCTGTCTTGTGAACCAGGCTCCCCCTCTTCAAATTCTCAGCCTTCATTTTGTCATCCCTCATTTTGGCAAAGTTTGAAACAAGTTTTGGAAGGAATGAGTTCATGTTGACACACCTTATTCTTTGCATTGAATCATAGAATTAAAATTGGTGATTGGTTTATTATTGTCACATGTACCAAGATCCAGTGAAAAAAGGTAGCTTTGCATGTCATTACTTTGGGTAGAACGGTAGCATCAAACCTTTGCTAATTTGATTTCACACAAAACAACAATTTTCAAAGTATGTTTTGATGTATATGTGACAAATAAAGCTAATCTAATCCGATCTAAAACATAGAAACATTGACGTCATGCAAAGGGAAACAAAGTAACAGATTACAGAATATAATGTTAAAGTTACAGTTGCCAGGGAAATGTGGTGCACATTAAGGTGCACGGGCTATGACAAGGTAGGCTGTGAGGTCAAGAATCAATCTTTATCGTACAAGAGGTCCTTTTAAGAGTCAGATAACTGTGGCATGGAGGTGTCCTTGAGCTTACAATTGTACAACATAAAAATTAGTCCATTCGGGCACTTAATGACCATAATTCTATCTGCACTTGCTCACATTAGTCTCATATTCCATCGTGTATTTCCTGTCCTAGTATCTAATAGGATGCTTTCTAAGCATTGTAATTGTATCTGCCTCTACCACCTTCAGTGGTAAGTTATTCTAAATAATCCCACCAACCTTAGTGAGAAAAGTTCACTACATTGAAGGAACCTTAAATTTCCTTTCTTTCACCTTAAGCCTATGTTCCCTAGTCCTAGACTACCCTGCCCTGAAATAAAAGATTCTACCCATCCTATCTATGCCCCATATAATCTTAAATATTATTATAATGTCTCACCTCAGACTGTGCATTCCAATGAGAGAAAATCCTGTCTATCTGAAACTGAAACTTTGTAACTGAAACACTAAATTCCATGGAAATTAAAAGTGGATAGATTGTCAATCACACTACATCATCTACCTTGCTGTCTGAACATTTGTAAGTCTCGAGACATTGGTTACAAACTTAAGACTTCTGTTAAACATTCAATTTCCTTTACTTAAGCTGGTTTTGGAAGTGGATGGAACAGGGTAGATTTTCTTTCTATCTCAGAACAGAGTAATGCTGTTTGTCTACAACTCTTCCTGCAAGACTCTTCCCTTTTTTAACAGATTTGTAAATGACTGATCTAGAAATTGTATTGCACTCTTGGTGGGTGAAGAAGAAATGCATGGTAAATTTTGTAAGTTCTCCAGACTCTCATAATTTATCACACATGAGGCACAAGCAGTACTGTAGTGCTTGCATGAGAAAGACCATTTCTCTATGGGCAATGGAGATCTTGGATAAAATATATTGCCATAGTGGATAAGAGTAAGTGGTGGATGGATGATGATTGGGAAGACTTTTAGGAGTTTAAGTAAAGGATACTTGTGAGGAAAAACTACACAAAAAATAGGTGTGGAGGAGAGAGAATCAAAACAATCCCAGTGATGAAGTAAAGTGGGGAGGTGACTGGTAGGCAAGATAATCAGGGTGGGATCTGAGGGAGATCTTGTGAAATTTGTGGGGACTGGCTGCAGATAAGACCTTGGACTTACTTATTGGTGAGGAAGCACTTTGTCAGAGAGCATTTGGGGAGCTGATGCAGGATGGTCAATCAAGCATATGGCCTGTATGATTGGATGTGATCAGAAGTGTTAAGATCATCTGCAGCAACCATAGCATAAAGCTGTTGGGAAAAGGAATGGGAGGGAGGGAAAGAGGAGGGTGGTGCATTTTGTAGGTTAGTGAAACAAGTCCAAAATAAGCCTAATGTAGAATCTATCTGGATAAAGATAGATGTCTTGAAATCGAAGTCAGGAGCTCCAATAAGGCCATGCTCTTTAACTCTGAATCAATTCATGTACTTTTTGATTAAGGCCTTGTTCAATAAGTGTGAGGGTGTTGTGACTGCTGCAAAGTCATCTACTATTGCACGTATCAAACAGTTTCCATACCTCAGTGGTTAATCTTGCTTAAAAAATATCATCAGATTGTGACTGAAAAGGTTGTAGACTTCAGTAAAATTTCACAGTCACCTTTAACATCATTTTCCTCACTATCACACCTTCGATCACTTAAATTGGTTTTGTTTCTAATCTCATTCCTTCTCTCCACATCAGCCGACCCCATCATTTTGCCTGCTTCTTATTTCTGAGGTTTGAAGGGAAAAAAGAAACACAAAACATTATCTTGTTCCCTGTCTTTAGGTTAAACTGGTCAACTGTATGATTAATTTCTTGCATTGCAGGACTTTGCCTTTATTAGATCAATCTTGTCTTTGTCACTTAGTACCTTAAATGTTTCCACAGGATCACTGCTGTGTCTTTATTTCCATGAAACAATCCTACCTTGTGCAACCTCTGTCACACAAATCAAGTACTAATCTAATTTATCAATTTAACTGCCTTGAGCTGCACTTCTCTATTTCCTGGTAAGTGTTTCCCTTAATAGAGTGATGACAATTACTAAAGAGCTGCAGGTAGGGATATCCTGTGCTTTTACAAACTCAGGATCACTTACTGAGATTTTCATTCTGTTCCTCTGGTTATACAGCTCAATACACTATGTGTTTTCTGTGCTACGATGACACATAATGCTTTCAGCTTGAGTGATTGATCCACATACAGCCATGGACCCCTACCATTAACTGAAGAGTCTGTTGTCCCCAGGTTGTTAACCCTAATCTACAGTGTTAAATTCCTATCCTAACTCAAATCTTGTGAAGGAAATAATGCCATATTATGTTGCTGATGGTCATTACCTTTTCCTATTGTTTTACTTTTGAATGTGCCCCGATCGTCCAATTTCGTCTTCTCGACTAACTACCCATTCTGCTCACCGCAGTTCCCTTGGAGCTGTTGGATTGTTCATAGTGGGAGAGAGATTTCAAAAGAAGTGGGGTGTGGGGGGGGGGGCAAATAGAACAGACTGTGCACCACAGTCCCCTTGGAGATGTAGGATTGTGTGTAATTAAGCACTTAGGAAGAACCAATAGGTTTAAGTGCAGTGGCCATTGTGTAAGAGGGGAAGTGTTAAGGTGGGGAGTTAAGGCTTTATCTCATGGAGGCTTCAATGAGAAAAAGCCAAGGCTGTAGGTAGATTTTTATTTTATTTTTCATTTAATTCTCATTGTTCATTTGTACAGAGTTAGGGAATTGGGGATGTGAAACAGGATAGTGGATCCACTAGCGGGATGTGAGAAGATAAGGAGACTACTAGTGTCTTTGATTACTCACCTGCAAGAGGTGTATTGAGTTACAGCTTCTTTCAAACTGTGTTGAGGAACTGGAGTTGTAACTGAATGAATTCTGGATTATTTGGAAGGCTGTAGGGTTGATTAATGTGTAATACATGGAGGCAATTATATCCAAGGTAAAGGACACTGGTAATTGGGTGACCATCAGGAAGGGGAAAGGGATAGACAGCCCGTGCCAAATACCCCTTGGGATGTTCCCCTCCATAGCAACTATGCCACTTTGGATATTATTTTGGGAGGGGGAGTGTAGAGGAACTAGCAGAGGAAAGCCACAGTAGTCAGGTCTCTGACATTCAGTTTGGCTCTGTGGCTCAGGAGGAAATGAGTGAGAAGTGGTGAGCTGTACTGATAAAGGATTCATTGGTTAGGAAAAAAGGCAGGAGATTCTGTGGACGACCAAGATACTGAGATAGATAGAATCTCAGTATCTTAGAATCTCACACATGTCAAGATCAGGGATGTTTTGGATGACGTCCACAGCATTTTTAAATGGTGAGCATCCAGAATCTTGACCCATGTCTGTATCAATGACATTGGTAGGAAGGGTGACAAGGTCCTGCAAAATGAGTTCAGGGTGTTAGGTTCGAAGTTAATGGACAGGACCTCGATGGTTGTGATCTCAGGTTTGCTACCTGTGTCATGTGCTAGTGAAACCAGATGTAGGAAGATCATACAGTGAAACTGTGCAAGAGGGATAGTTTCAGAATCTTGGGCTCCCTTGCAGGGAAGACAGAATCTGTATGGATGGGACAGTTTACACCTGAACTGAAGGAGGACTAATATCCTTGTAGGAAGGTTTGCTGGTGTTGAAAGGGGTGGCTTGTGGGTTTAACTAGAGTTTCACAGGTGCGGGAACTAGAGCACCAGAGCAGATAGTGGAGTGGTTGTGGGGAAATACGCTATTAAACCAACATACAAAGTTAGGAATTGAATTGTTGAGCATGGTGGGATTAATATTCCCAACTGTGTACAGTTCAGTTCAATGAGTAATGGAGGAAAGACAGATTAGCCTAAAGTATTGATCAGCACATTGAATTATAACATTGTAGCCATTAGTGAGACTTGCAGGACAGGCAAAAATGGCAGCTCAACTTTCCAGGGAACCATTATTTTAGATGTTATAGAACAGGAGGAATGAAAGTAGGAGGGGTGCCTTGACTAGTCAGGGAAGATGCCACAGCAGTGCTCAGACAGGACAGTTCGGAGAGCTCATCTACTGAGGCTATCCAAGTGGAACTGAGGAATAAGAAAGTGATGACTACTTTAATAGAATTATATTATTCTATATTCTAATTATAGCAGTCTGTGGGATTTAAAGCAGCAAATTTGTAGAGAGACTGCTGGAAGAAACGTAAGATTGTGATAGTAGGTGATTGTATCTTTCCACATATTAACTGGGACTCCTATACTGTAAGAGGGCTAGATGGGATGAAGTTTGTTAAGTGTGTTCAGAAAAGTTTCCTTAATGAATACATAGAGGTTTGAACGGGAGAGAGTGCAATACAAGATCTCCTATTAGGAAATGTGACAGGGCAGGTGACTGAAGTTTTTACAGGGGAAAAATTTGCATCCAGTGATCATAATGACATTACTTTCATGATAAGTATGGAGAAGGTTAGGCCTGGTCCTCAGTTTAAGTATCTAATTTGGAGAAAGGCTAACTGTGATGGTATCAGAAAGTCTCAATGAAGGCATGAGATTCTCACGTAAATAAGGTGAAGAAGAAACCAAAGGGTTTCTATGGAAATATTAAGAGCAAAATAATAGCAAGGGACAAAATTGTGTGATAGGTATTCTCTGCCCTAGACAAAAGAGATCCTGTAGATGCTGGAAATCTAGAACAACACAAGCAAATTGCTGGCAGAATCCTACAGGTCATGCAGCATCTATGGAAATGAGTCCATAAGCCCATAAGACATAGGAGCAGAATTAGGTCTTTTGATCCATTGAGTCTGCTGCACCACTTAATCATGGCATTCCTTTTCTTCCCCTCCTCAGCCCCAATCCCTGGCTTTCTCATCATAACCTTTGATGCCGCATCCAATCAATAACCTATCATGGTTATTACGTATGTAATACAACCTGGCTTCCACAGCTGCCTGTGGTATCAAATTCCACAAATTCACCATCCTCTGGCTAAAGGAATTTCTCTGCATTTCTGTTTTATATTGATGCCCCTCTATCCTGAGGCTGTGCCCTCTTCTCCGAGACAGCCCCACCATGGAAAATATCCCTTCCACATCTATTCTATCTAGGTCATTCAATATTCGAAAGCTTTCAATGAGATTCCCCCTCATCCTTCTAAATTCCAGCTAGTATAGCCCCATTCCTCGTATGATAACCCTTTCATTCTTGGAATTATCCTTGTGAATCTCCTCTGAATGATCTCCAATGCCCACACATCTTTTCTTAGATGAAGAGCTCAAAACAGTTCACAATACTCAAGGTTATACCTCAGCAGTGTGTTATAAAGCCTCAGCACCACATCCCAGTTCTTGTATTCTAGCCATCTTGAAATGAATGCTGACATTGCATTTGCCTTCTTCACCACTGACTCAACCTGCAAGTTAATCATTAGGATGCTCTACACAAGAACTCTCTAGTCCCTTTGCATCTCAGTTTTCTGGATTTTCTCCCCATTTAGAAAATAGTTAGCACATTTATTTCTAGTACCAAAGTGCATGACCATGCATTTTACAACATTTTATTTCATTTGCCATTCTCCTAATCTGTCTAAGTCATTTTGCAGCCTACCTGTTTCCTCAACACTACCTGCCCTCCACCAGTTTTTGTATCATTTGCAAACTTGGCAACAAAACCATCTATTTCATCATCTGAAATTTGATACACTGCACAAAACGAAGCAATCCCAACACTGACCCCTGTGAAATATGACTAGTTATGGGCAGCCAACCAGAAAATGATAATTTATTCCCATTCACTGCCTCCTACCAATCAGCCAATGTTCTAACCATGCCAGTTACTTTCCTGTAATACCATGAGCTCTTAACTTGTTATCAGCCTCATGTGTGGCACCTTTCAGGAGGCCTTTGACTTCCAGAAGTCCAAATATACAACATCCTCTGCATCTCCTATATCTATCCTACTTGTAACCTCCTCAAAGAATTCCAACAGGATTTTCAGACAAGGTTTTCCCTTAAGGAAACCATGTTAACTTTGTCCTATCTTGTCCTGTGTCACCTAATACTCCTTATGGAGTATTATCCTTAACAATTGACTCCAACATCTTCCCAACCACTGAAGTCAGGCTAACTGGTCTATAATTTCCTTTCTGCTAACTTTCTCCTTTCTTAAACAGTGGCGTGACATTTGCAATTTTCTAATCCTCTGGCACCATGTCTGAGCCCAATGTTCTTTCAACAGATCCTTTGCTAGGATTGGAATGAAAGGTGGAAGAAGCCATGAATAAGAAGGTGGGGGTGGGTGGTGGTTTGGGGAGGAGGACAAGCTGGAAAGTGATTGGTTAAGCCAGGTGGGTGGGGGGGAGGGGTTGAAGTTGAAACAGAGGTGATAAGTGGAAGAGGAAATGATTGAAAAGAAGATATCTGTTCATGGGAGGATGAGAAGGAGGAGGGGAACTAGTGGGAGGTAATACGTAGGTGAGGCTGTAACTTTCTGGGCTGCACCAAAGGTGGTGAATAATCAGCATGCTAGAGGGAGGTTGAAAACTTGGCTGAGTGGTGTAATAACAACAATCTCTCAGTCAATGTCATTAAGACCAAGGAACTGATTGTAGACTTTAGGAGAAGGAAACTAGAGGTCCATTTGCCAGTAATAATCGGAGGATCACAGGTGGAGAGGGTCAGTAACTTTAAATTCCTGAGTGTCGCTATCTTAGGGAACTTGTCCTGGACCTTCATGTAAATATAATTCTGAAGAAAGCGCGACAGTGCCTCTACTTTCTCAGGAGCCTGCGAAGATTTGGCATGTTATCAAAAACTTTTGTAAACTTCCATAGATGTGTAGTGGAAAGTGCGCTGACTGGCTGCATTATGGCCTGACATGGCAATGCCAATGTCTTTGAGTAGAAAATCCTACAGAAGGTAGTGGATTTGGCCAAGTATATCATAGGTAAAACCCTCCTGACCATCAAGCAAATCCACATGAAATATTGCCATAGGAAAGCAGCATACATCATCAAAGATCCTCAGCACCCAGGCTGTGTTCTTTTCCTACAGCTGCCATGAAGTAGAAGGTACAGGGTCATACCATTAGGTTCAAGAGCAGTTATGACCTCTCAGCCATCAGGCTCTTCAACAAAAGGGGATAACTACATTCATTCAAGGACTTTTTTTTATCATTCTCGTTATTTATTGCAATTTATTTATTATCTGCATTTGCACAGGTTGGTTACAGTTTACGGTTCCTGATGTTTAAAATTTACAGTTATCCTATTTAGTTACTGTTCTATAGATTTGCCGAGTATGTCCGTAGAAGAAGAATCATAGGGTTGAATGTGGTGACTTGTATGTTCTCAGATAACATATTTTATTTTGAACTTTGAACTTTGACTTTTGGTTTATTACTGCTCAAGAATTGTGGAAGAGAAAAGGATATAAATATAGAAAGCAGTTCAGGATTATTAGGAATATGTTAAGGAACATCAAGAAACATGGGGGTGAACTGGAAACCATTCCTCCAGCTTTAGTTTCTGTAACGGATGATTTGCTCATCTGCAACTTGCTTGTAAGTCTTTTTAGTTTATAGGAATTGTACCTGTGTTTTGGAAATCCTTTGAATATTGTGTTTGAGAAATCCTTTGTGTTTTAGAAATGCTTTGCACTTTATATTTTAGGAATGCTTTGTATTTTAGAAATGGTTCGTAATTTGAAAAAGTTTGAGATAGGAATACTCCATGGATTTTAAATGTGTTTTAAGAGTGTTGTTTGGATTTAAATATGTATGACTGAAAATAAATGAACTGTGCTTTGAACTGTTTTGTTAGCTGGAAGCATCTTCTCCTTGGTAGGAAGAAGGAGCCCACCACTCAAAAAGCGCGTATTGGCAGCTAAGCTCGCAGTGGAGAATAAACAGGGAAGTAAATTAGTCTTTGAAGATTGGATAGTTACAGTATAATCTCCACTTAGTGCAAGTACTCATGGCTATTTATATCCGATTGGCCTTAAGGTCTTCATTTGAGTTTAGAACTTCATGGTCAGCAAACACAGCACCACCACAGTTAGTGCCTGAAATGGTCACATGATACCTAATGTATTACTTTAGAAAGCATTATTATTTTCAACATTCCAACTCAGAAAGCTCTTGACAGGAGCTATGGCACCATACCTAGTACGATAAAATGTCAACATCCAGCAGTTACACAAGCAAGTATTAAAAGGCCTGAACAGATTAGTTACGGCAAAGTTATTTCCCATGGTAGGGGAGTCTAGGAGAAGAGGACAAGACTTCAAGGTTGAAGGATGCCCATTTAGAACAGAGATGGGGAGAAATTAATTTGGCCGGAGGGTAGTAAATCTGAGGAATTTGTTGCTACGAGTGGCTGTGAAGGCCAAGTCATTGGGTGCAATTAAGCTAGAGATAGATAGGTTCTTGATTAGCTAGAGCATCAAAGGGTGTGAGGAGAAGGCAGGGGCTGGGGATGACTGGAAGAATTGGATCACCCCATGATTGAATGGATTCAATGGGCTGAATGGCCTACTTCTGCACCAATATCTTACGGGCTTATGGTCAAATGCCGGTCGATATTATGAATGTTAATAATATATCAGAAATATGAGATAATGCCCCGACTGCTCCTGCCATTGAAAATTTTATTCTTTGAGTCAGAGACTGGAATGATGAAGTAGGATGCAGATTAGACAAACCAAACCCCACTGTACGAATTGCTGGACTCAAACCATCACAATTTGTAACAGATCCCAACAACGTAGCAATAACCTGTGCCCGGAGAGAACAAATTGGCCCCTTTTTAGATAGAAACCTAGCATCTGGGTGGGGGACACATGCTTATGGGGTAGAACCTAGTGACCCATATCTTGATCCCAATGTATGGGGATATTGTGTATTACCTTCCAGCTACACGAGGTAGCGCCCACACCAGTTAACTTTGGAGGTACTAATGTAGCCTGAAGAATAGATGCTTGGGAACATGCACTCAAATCACTAAAAAGATTGACTATAGCCAGTAAAGAAGAATACAGGGACAGATTCCTATATATGGAGCTGCTACAGGTCTCCCATTCAAAATTCCCAACAAGATTTGGACCTTTGACTATTTAGAGTTGCGCACACCTCCAGCTGATGCTGAAGGAATTCTGAAGTGGTTATTTTTGAATGTTGGGAGGACACAGGCCTTCTGGGCTAGTCATGCTCCCTAGCATATTCAGCAACTCTTATTAATGTTATTTTCCATTGCTCTGGAACCACCTCCACCCAAGTATGGAATTCCATGTCAGATAAAAGTGTGAATTTATAAACAAATGAATGGTGAAGATGTATGTGGAGGATTCAGAACTGAATCGAATAAAATATTTGAAAGTCACATCTTAAGAAAAGCTTATAAGATCAAAAAAACAAATGATCTTACACTACACATGATGTAAAATTGTGTAAGATCATGTGTAAAATAGCCCTTAATTAACATTGGAGACATCAACAATTTCAGGTTGTTGGTAGTAAAAGGGTCACTACTCATTCTTACACAATCACAATGAGGTGCTAGCTCAGGATCTTCCCTTTTTCCTCCAAGGGCATAGAGGGTCAGTAACAAGTCCTGCCAAGTTGGCACCTGCGTACGATGCTCCTTTGGTCGACATCTTCTGGATAGATCATGAAACCACAGAATTCTTTTTTTTGTCTTTTGCATTAGTTTTTCATCTTGAATGTGATCCTGGAACTGTTGGGGCCTGTGATATGCAGGTTGGAGATCGCATGGGTGTTATAGCTCTCTGCAGTCTCTAAGGGAATTCCAGCAGGCAGAGGCAGCATGAAGGAACCTCATGACAAGAAGCCGTGAGCTGATGTTTGACTCTATTCCACTGATTAAAGTTTCCATTATTTGCAGATTAAAATGATGAGGAAAATTGAAATGCCAGCTGCCTGCCTTTTTATCACTGGGGGATTGCTCTGCTACAGAGAGGGGAGGCTGCCTTTTTATCCCTGGTGAGATCACTCTGCTACAGAGAGGGGAGGCTGCCTTTTTATCTCTAAAGATATTGCTCTTCTATGGAAGGGGGAGATTGCCTTTTTATCTCTGGGGGATTGCTCTGCTACAGAGAGGGGAGACTGCCTTTTTATCCCTGGTGAGATCACTCTGCTACAGAGAGGGGAGGCTGCCTTTTTATCTCTAAAGATATTGCTCTTCTATGGAAGGGGGAGACTGCCTTTTTATCTCTGGGGGATTGCTCTGCTACAGAGAGGGGAGACTGCCTTTTTATCCCTGGTGAGATCACTCTGCTACAGAGAGGGGAGGCTGCCTTTTTATCCCTGGTGAGATCACTCTGCTACAGAGAGGGGAGGCTGCCTTTTTATCTCTAAAGATATTGCTCTTCTATGGAAGGGGGAGACTGCCTTTTTATCTCTGGGGGATTGCTCTGCTACAGAGAGGGGAGGCTGCCTTTTTATCTCTAAAGATATTGCTCTTCTATGGAAGGGGGAGACTGCCTTTTTATCTCTGGCGAGATCATCTACTATGGAGAGAAAAAACGTTGCTCAGGTTTTCTGCATTTTATCTCTGGGCTTGGGACTGTGGACTTTTTTTCAGTCTTATGTTTTTTTTGTATCTGAGTTTTTCATCAAGTCTTTCTCAATTTTTTTATGCAGAGGAGGGAGATTTGGGAGGTGGATGTGCCTGTTCCATTTTTGTTCTTTTTTTTTGGGCTGAACTGAGGTATTTAGGGGTTGATGATCATATAGTTGTTCTTTTCCTTCTTGGTTTTGTGGCTGTCTGGAGAAGAAGAATTTCTGAGTTGTATACTCTGATAATAAATGAACTTTGAACCTTTGAATTAATCAAACCAACTTTATTCCTCAAGTCGATCACATTCAGAGCTTTCTGCCACACCAGCCCCTCAGCAGGGAAGCTGTAATCAACAAACCAAACAATTTCCCTGTTCTCTGCCTGCCTGAGGAAGAGATATTCACCCATATCCTAGATGGCTAGACACTAAGTATAGGGCATAGCATTCTGCTTCACACTCTTTCTTTGTGGAAGAAAGTCTTACAATAAGACGCTCCTTAGAGGCACTATCTATCTCATGGAGAAGAGTGTGCAACTGAGCACACGCCACGAGGCCCACCTTACCCTTCACCCTCTAACTATACTAAGGAACAGGGCCAATCCTAAACATCCACTCCCTCCCCTGCTATTCAGGGAAAACAAAATGTAAACAAGGTGACGGCCAATGTTAATTTAATAAAAACTGCAAAGGGGATTTTCAGCAACAACTTTATTCAAAATGCTCCATCTGACAAATAGAATAGAGGCATACCTATATTAGCCTTTCCAATGACAAAGCTCATATTTTTGGCCAAATCTGATACTGTCACCTTGATACAACAAAAGATGCTGCAAGGATTGGCTATATATGTATTAATCTTGAATAGATCTGGCCGATGGCTTCCGGTGACACCCATTTCTTCAAAGTGACAAACTGAGGCTTTATTATTAACAATAAAAAATTCCAGATCTGCAGTACAAAAGTAGATTTCCCAGGTATGACAATTACCAATCAGGGACCTGGTTTAATTCTTGAATTTAAGCAAAACATTGCTTGAGTAGGATATCCAAAGACCCTAAAAGCCTCACTAACAACTCTTGGCCTAGTGAATTATGCAAGAGCTTTTATACCTGCTTAATTGTCAAACGCATTATCTAATGGATGTAAATCAAAAAAAATGTAAAGCCTTTTGTTTTAACCCAGAAGATGTGAAACACTAGGGAAATGGATGAACATAGTCAGCTGACAATAGACCTCCAGACAAGAGACCAAGCAAAATCTCTTGTTCTGTGAATTTATGCTTCTCTAAAAAAGACTGTAGCCATCTGCTATAATAAGGGATAAGAAACACAATCCCTCATGCATTGAAACTTTTTAAATTTTACAGAACAGATGTTTACTGCTTTAGAATGATGTCTTACTATGTTGTCTATCTACACCTTGGGCTTCAACTACTGCACAGAGTCTTGCCATCTTCAGAAGTTTTCTGATGACTCTGCCATAGTTGGATACATCAGCAAGGGAGATGAGGCAGAGTACAGGGCTATGGTGGGAAACATTGTCACATAAGTGTGAGCAGGATCATCTGCAGCTTAATGTGGAAAAGACTAAGGAGCTAGTGGTGGACCTGAGGACGGCTAAGGCACCGGTGACCCCTGTTTCCATCCAAGGGGTCAGTGTGGACATGATTGAGGATTACAGGTACCTGGGGATATGAATTGACAATAAACTGGACTGGTCAAAGAACACTGAGGCTGTCTACAAGAAGGGTCAGAACTGTCTCTATTTCCTGAGGAGACTGAAGTCCTTTAAAATCTGCCGGACGATGCTGAGGATGTTCTATGAGTCTGTGGTGGCCAGTGCTATCATGTTTGCTGTTGTGTGCTGGGGCAGCAGGCTGAGGGTAGCAGACACCAACAGAATCAACAAACACATTCGTAAGGCCATTGATGTTGTGGGAGTGGAACTGGACTCTCTGATGGTGGTGTCTGAAAAGAGGATGCTGTCCAAGTTGCATGCCATCTTGGACAACGTCTCCCATCCACTCCATAATGTACAGGTTAGGCACAGGAGTACATTCAGCCAGAGACTCGTTCCACCGAGATGTAACACTGAATGTCATAGGAAGTCATTCCTACCTGTGGCCATCAAACTTTACAACTCCTCCCTTGGAGTGTCAGACACCCTGAGCCAATAGGCTGGTCCTGGACTTATTTCCACTTGGCATAATTTACTTATTATTATTTAATTATTTATGGTTTTATATTGCTATATTTCTACACTATTCTTGGTTGGTGCGACTGTAGTGAAACCCAATTTCCCTCGGGATCAATAAATTATGTCTGTCTGTATTTCAAGCACATTGTAGTACGACTACTGACAGAGGACAAACCAATTATTATACACACAGGGTTTGCGAATTTGAAAAATAATATCAAATTACCAATAAATGACTGGGAGCTTCCAGAACTATATATGGGGAATGACAAATACTTCTACAAGATGACACCTTAAAGTAGGAATATTTTCATGAGTGTTGTGACTTACAATTCTTACCCTACAAGTGTTGATAGTAAAGCTTTTAGGGTTTTTGGACATCCTACTCAAGCAACATTTCGCTTAAATTCAAGAGTTAACCCAGGTCCCTGAATGGTAATTGTCATACCTGAGAAATTTACTTTTCTACTGCAGAACTGGGATTTTTTATTATGAATAATAAAGCCTCAGTTTGTCACTTTCAAGTGGTGGAT
The DNA here is from genome assembly GCF_030144855.1 of Hypanus sabinus. Taxonomy (NCBI): domain Eukaryota; kingdom Metazoa; phylum Chordata; class Chondrichthyes; order Myliobatiformes; family Dasyatidae; genus Hypanus; species Hypanus sabinus. The sequence goes on along the minus strand of NC_082710.1, from coordinate 125,788,272 downwards.
GTGACTAGAAGCCGTCGACCAGATCTATTCAAGATTTATACATATATCGTATTGTCTTCTCTATGACCTAATGGGTACAATATCCTTTAGAGCACTATTCTCAGAAATGGGATGTGATGGTTCAGAGATGAAAATCCACAAAGACGGATCCATTCCAGAAGACAAACCAGAAGACTGAGTACAGTATTGATAGTCAGTTACCTAAGAGTGTGGATGAACAAAGGACTTTGGGGTTCAAATCCATACGTCCCTCAACGTCGCTGCGCAGGTTGATAGGGTAGTTAAGAAGACCTATGGGATGCTAGGCTTCATTAACAGGGGGATTCAGTTCAAGAGTAGAGATGTCATGTTGCAGCTCTACAAATCTCTGGTGACACCGCACTTTGAGTATTGTGTTCAGTTCTGGTCACTTCATTATAGGAAGGATGTGGAAGCTATGGAGAGGGTGCAGAGGAGATTTACCAGGATGTTGCCTGGTTTGGAGAACAAGTCATATGAAGCAAGGTTGGCAGAGCTGGGACTTTTCTCTTTGGAGCGTAGAAGAATGAGAGGGGACTTGATAGAGGCATAGATAGGGTGGATAGTCAGTATCTGTTTCCCAGGGCACCAATAGCAAACACCAAGGGCATATTTACAAAATTAAGGGAGGGAAGTTTAGGGGAGACATCAGGGGTAAGTTTTTACACAGAGGGTTGTGAGTACCTGGAATGATTTGCCAGAAATGGTGGAGGAGGCTAAAACAATAGGGGTATTTAAGAGCCTCTTGGACAGGCACATGGATGAAAGAAAAATAGGTTATGGGGTAGTGTGGGTTTAGTACTTTTTTAAGGATTATATGCGTCAGCACACAATGGAGGGCTGAAGGGCCTGTACTGTGCTGTAATGTTCTATGGTTCTATTGTTCAATCATTATCCCTGCCCTTGAGTTTAAAAGGAAAATACTTATCAGGAACTGAATGTGAACCATGGGAGTTGTAAGCACATCCTTTAAGGAATCGCACAGCTCAATTTGCAGAGGCTGAAGCCCTGGGATTATGTCCGACTCAAGTAAATACAACAGAACTAGTCTTGATATGTACTGACTCTAATTGTGTTCGGGGTGCGATAGAAAGAAATCTTCCCATCTGGTCAACTACTGACTCGAGAACACTCAAAGTAAACTGCCTCCACATTTGTTCACATGGAAGAATATTTATGAAATATTATGACTAGACCATTAGTACAAATGTTACGCATCCCTGGACATACTTCAGGTGTCTTACGCAGCTATGGTATTGTTAGGTAATAGACAAGTAAAACAATCTGTCGGAATGGACCTTACTATCCACCAAATGTTACCTGGTTTGAAGGGTTTGAACTATAAGGAGAGGCTGGATAGGCTAGGTACAATATCTGTTTTTCACTTCCTCCTCCAGATCCCTCAATTCGTCATCCATAAAACTGGGAACTTCTCTCACCCATGTTGTGGAATTTTCTACTCTTTCCTAGGTGATATTCACTTGTTCAAAACTGTCAGGACCTGTTTCAGCTCCCTCATCTTTAAGAGGTGCAGGTTAGCTTTAAGTAGTGCTCAAAACTCACAATTTCATGCCCCCCACTGAGGTCTGTAGCAATTGAACAGAGCGATTAGTGTTGAATACATGAGAGAACATGCTAATAAGCAGACAGCATGCTGCTTTCTTTTAAATTAATGTAGATGAGTTAATTGTGCATTGTGATCCTTACATTTGCTTCTGGCAGTTATTTAATTTGGCCGTCCTTGTGTCTAAATTAAAAAAGTCAACAATAAACAGATAAAAGTAAAAGATTTTGAAACAGCAAGTGGGAGAAGTATTTTCTGTCTGCTTTAATGGAGGCGTCGATTTGCTGATTGAAGGTTACCATCACAGAGGATTAGAATTGTTAGGTGCAAAGAAAGATAAAGTATATTGGGAACGTGAGATCAGGTTATTGCTTGCCTGGAGAATAACCATTGAAATAGTAATTCAAAAGCAAACTAACCTTGCAAATGCTGGAAAGGTGAAAATGAAAAGGAAAAGTCAGATTATCAAGGAAATAGTCAGCCAGCCAGGAAGCATCCCAGAAAAGAGAAAGAGAGTTAAGGATTCAGGTAATTATGATTCACTGAGTTTTCTTGGACATGATAAAAGATTATAATGATTTGAAATGTTTGCATTGATTCTCTGCAGATTTCGTTGAGTATGCTGAAATGTACCTAACATTTTGACAGACATCAAAATAAATTGTGCTGAGCCACTTGCTTCGGTGTTTTAATTTCAATATAAATCTATTGACTAACATGTTGTTTCTTATCCTTTAAATAATAAGGTATCTAATTTGTGTATTATTGATTTCATTTAATTTCCTTTATGTCTGTAGGAATTTGGCTAATCCAATCAGTTAAAATTTCCCTTAGTTAATTCAGTTTAATATTTATCTTTGAATTCTATAAAGTTCCAACTCTTCCTTAACGAGTAGTTTATAAGAAATTCCAATCAGGAATTCCTTCTCTTAATGTTATTTAACTACTGAATAGTGCCCATATTACTTGGCCTGATTCTGTTTTGGTTAACTCATCAGCATATTCTCATGATACAGAAGACCAGCCATTTTGCGCTCGATAAGTGGACGTAATCTATGTCTATCATTTCAGGTAAGGTGTCAGACTGAGCAGATATCACGTAGCCAAATGATCACTTTGAATATCATCATAGAGAGTATCATGCTACAAAAACTGTGCCTGAATAACGGAAGATTTGTTATTTTGTCCTCTTATGTTTCTTGAAGGAAATCAAGTTGTAGTCTATCTCACCTAAGAAACTGGAATATCAGACTACCAGTACTTTGTTTCAGCTTCTAATTTGTACTAGATAAGCTTACATTGAATTTCCTACAAATTGTGTAATGTCCATAATATTCACCTATTTTTAAGCCATCAAAAATAAGATTAACAAATCTTCCTATTAGGTATTTTAAATCTAATGTTTCTGAGCTCAGTTGATATGTATATGAATCAAGAGCAACGACATAATCTGATAGACACTGAAGTGCTCTGGGGGCCTGAAACGTCACGACTGGTACACCGAGTCACCAGTTGGTGTGTTTGCTAATTGCCGCCTGCTGTTGGAGGAAGGCCCCTGTACTCGAGAGATCCCTTCCTTGCTCTCTCTCTTTCAAAGGAGAGAGAGAGTCTGTCAGTCATCGAGGTGGGGGCTTGGAGAAGCAACGTGGAAGATCGGAACATCAGAATGGTGATTTGCTAACCTTTGCTCTTGATGTTGCAGGAGTGACCTCTTTCTCCCTTGCTGGAGAGCCTGTCTGAAATACCGCTGTGCTAGTTTGTGAACAGAAGTTTGACGGACTCTTCAATGCATCTACTGCTGCTCGCATGGTGGTGGAGGGGGGCCGGAGTTGCTACTTCTGCAAGTGCTGGTGTGGGCAGATGGGGGTTTGGTGCTTTTGTTGCAGCTTGTGCAAAGGCAGAAGGGAGGGTGGGGGCTTTGATGTTTCTATTGTTCAAAGGGGTTTCTTTGTTTCATGAATGTTTGAAGAGGATCTATTTCAGGTTGTGTACCGTATACATACTCTGATATTAAAAGCACTTGGAAACTTTTGAAGCACTTTGCAAGACAAAGAGTGCTTATAATAACACACCAAAAGAGTCAGATTGATTACTGTTCAGTTTATTAATGTATTACTGTAGATCAGTTTAGTAACAAATGACAAGATTAAAGTGATGTGTAGCTTTGCACGTTTCCCAATAAATAATGCTTTGTAAGAGTTGACACTTTCACAAAAAGCAATTTTAATTTACATTGGAGATTTTTTTTGTGTTTCAAATTAGCTGCTTCACAGCCATTTCTTTCTTGGAAGTAACAGCACACATGGTTTGAACAAAATGTGGTAAGATTGATGTTTAATAAGTATTAATCAGTCCCATGAAAAATTATATATATTCCTGCTGAGCCTATGTAACGTTCACATTGTTCACACTGAGCAATTTTGTGATAGGAATTAGTAAAATTTGATCGTTCTGTTTCACTGTTTGTTTTGGGTTTTCAGGAGCTGCATCATATTAATTCAGGAATAAACTGAAACTGCTAATCTAATTGCACTAAGGAACCATATGTCAATAAATGCTATCATCACCAAAATCAGTCCCTCAGTGGGAGGCACTGCCAGCTTTTTGTCATGAGTCAGGCATGCAGCCATTAAGAACCATGGCACGCATTGGCAATAAACACATATAGAGAGGCTTTGAGGAAAGAGAAGCAGAATAAAGGGTGTAAAGGTAGTAAGGTAAAAGGGCTAAAGTGTGTGTACTTCAATGCAATAAGTATCAGGAACAAAGGTGATGAACTGAGAGGTTGGATACAAACATGGAATTATAATGTAGTGGCCATTACGGAGACTTGGCTGGCACCAGGGCAGGAATGGATTCTCAGTATTCCTGGATTTCAGTGCTTTAAAAGGGATAGAGAGGGAGGAAAAAGGGGAGGAGAGGTGGCATTACTAGTCAGGGATACTATTACAGCTGCAGAAAGGGTGGGTAATGTAGTGGGATCCTATTTTGAGTCAGTATGGGTAGAAGTCAGGAGCAGGAAGGGAGCAGTTACTCTATTGGGAGCATTCTGTAGCCCCCCTGGTAGCAGCAGAGATACCAAGGAGCAGATTGGGAGGCAGATTTTGGAAAGGTGCAAAAATAACAGGGTTGTTATCATGGGTGACTTTAACTTCCCTAATATTGATTGGCACTTGATTAGTTCCAAGGGTTTAGATGGAGCAGAGTTTGTTAAGTGTGTCCACGATGGATTCCTGTCGCAGTATGTTGACAGGCTGACTAGGGGGAATGCCATATTAGATCTAGTATTAGGTAACAAATCAGGTCAGGGCACAGATCTGTCAGTGGATGAGCATCTGGGGGACAGTGATCACTGCTCCCTGGCCTTTAGCATAATCATGGAAAAGGATAGAATCAGAGCGGACAGGAACATTTTTAATTGGGGAAGGGCAAATTATGAGACTATAAGAGTAGAACTTGCGGATGTGAATTGGGATATTGTTTTTGCAGACAAATGTACTATGGACATGTGGTCGATGTTTAAGGATCTCTTGCAGGACATTAGGGATAAATTTGTCCCAGTGAGGAAGATGAACAATGGTAGAGTGAAGGAACCATGGGTGACAAGTGAAGTGGAAAATCTAGTCAGGTGGAAGAAGGCAGCATACATGAGGTTTAGGAAGCAAAGATCAGATGGGTCTATTGAGGAATATAGGGTAGCAAGAAAGGAGCTTAAGAAGGGGCTGAGAAGAGCAAGAAGGGGGCATGAGAAGGCCTTGGCAAGTAGGGTAAAGGAAAACCCCAAGGCATTCTTCAATTATGTGAAGAATGAAAGGATGACAGGAGTGAAGGTAGGACCGATTAGAGATAAAAAAGGGAAGATGTGCCTGGAGGCTGTGGAAGTGAGCGAGGTCCTCAATGAATACTTCTCTTCAGTATTCATCACTGAGAGGGAACTTGATGACAGTGAGGACAATATGAGTGAGGTTGATTTTCTGGAGCATGTTGATATTAAGGGAGAGGAGGTGTTGGAGTTGTTAAAATACATTAGGACAGATAAGTCCCTGGGGCCCAACGGAATATTCCTCAGACTGCTCCACGAGGCAAGGGAAGAGACTGTTGAACTTTTGGCTAGGATCTTTATGTCCTCATTGTCCACGGGAATGGTACTCGTGGATTGGAGGGAGGCAAATGTTGTCCCCTTGTTCAAAAAAGGTAGTAGGGGTAGTCCAGGTAATTATAGACCAGTGAGCTTATGTCTGTGGTGGGAAAGCTGTTGGAAAAGGTTCTTAGAAATAAGATCTATGGGCATTTAGAGAATCATGGTCTGATCAGGGACAGTCAGCATGGCTTTGTGAACGACAGATCATGCCTAACAAGCCTGATAGAGTTCTTTGAGGAGGTGACCAGGCATATAGATAAGGGTAGTGCAGTGGATGTGATCTACATGGATTTTAGTAAGGCATTTGACAAAGTTCCACACGGTAGGCCTATTCAGAAAGTCAGAAGGCATGGGATCCAGAGAAGTTTGGCCAGGTGGGTCCAGAATTGGCTTGCCTGCAGAAGGCAGAGGGTCGTGGTGGAGGGAGTATATTCAGATTGGAGGGTTGTGACTAGTGGAGTCTCACAAGGATCTGTTCTGGGACCTCTATTGTTTATGGGTTGTTAGCTTTCATAAGTCAAGGGACAGAGTTTAAGAGACATGATGTAATGATGCAGCTCTATAAAACTCTAGTTAGGCCACACTTGGAGAACTGTGTCCAATTCTGGTTGCCTCAGTATAGAAAGGATGTGGAAGCATTGAAAAGGGTACAGAGGAGATTTACCAGGATGCTGCCTGGTTTAGAGAGTATGGATTATGATCAGAGATTAAGGGAGCTAGGGCTTTACTCTTTGGAGAGAAGGAGGATGAGAGGAGACATGATAGAGGTGTACAAGATATTAAGAGGAATAAAGAGAGTGGACAGCCAGAGCCACTTCCCCAGAGCACCACTGCTCAGTACAAGAGAACATGGCTTTTAGGTAAGGGGAGGGAAGTTCAAGGAGGATATTAGAAGAAGGTTTTTCACTCAGAGAGTGGTTGGTGCGTGGAATGCACTGCCTGAGTCAGTGGTGGAGGCAGATACACTAGCGAAGTTTAAGAGACTACTAGACCGGTATATGGAGGAATTTAAGGTGGGGGATTATATGGGAAGCAGGGTTTGAGGGTCAGCACAACATTATGGGCTGAAAGACCTGAAAGACTATTCTATGTTCTATGTTCTAAACACCTTTGGACGTAGTGTGGGAAATTAGGCTTAACTGATGCTACCTAGGAAACTGGAACTACGAAAGAAGAGGTGTATTCTGCCTGTGGAGAGATGGGAACTGTTTTTAAGGGGATAAAATCATTTAAAAATGTGTAAAAGAGCCTTTTGTACAGCTTTGGAGATACTTGTTGATACAATTCACAGCAGCAGCAGTGAAATTTTGTTCTTGCCATGCCGTAGGAAGACCTCCAAAACTTCTTTGCCAATAGAAGAAGAATTTCTCAAAATTCAGTGCCATGAGTTTAGCACCTTGCATACGACTGCATTGCAGAGTAAACATAAATACGTCATGACCACTGTCAAAATGAGAATCTTAACTCTCATCTCAAGTTGGCTTTGTTCACATCAGTAACATCTGCAATAGCACTCCTGTAAGCTCCCTGCTCACTTCGATTCTATCGCATAAGGAACACTGCCCCTTATTTTGCAATACTGTCTTTCCCCTCCCATTCCTATGCTCTGTACCATTCTTCCATAAGTTACAGGAGCAGAATTAGGCCAACTGTCCCATCGAGTCTGCTCTGCCACTTCATCATGGCTGATCCATTTTTCCTCTCAGCCCAGTCTCCCGCCTTCTCCTTGTATGCTTTCATGCCCTGACCAATAAAGAACCTATCTGCCTCTGCCTTAAACATGCACAAACACCTGGACTCCACAGTCACCCATTGCAATGAATTCCACAGACTCACTACTCTCCAGCTAAAGAAATTTCCCCTAATCTCCAACCTAAAAGAACACCTCTCTATTTTGTGGTTGTGCCCTCCAGTCGTAAGCTTTCCCACTGTAGCAAAGATCCTACATCTACTCTATCAAGGCCTTTCAGCATTCAATAGATTTCATTTAGGTCCCCCTCATTCTTCTGAATTCTGGTGAATACTTTCCAGAGCCATCAAAAACTCTTCATTGAACAAATGGTTCAATTCTGGAATCATTTCCATGATCCTCCTTTTGAACTTCCCTAGTCTTTTTTTAGATATGTGGCCAAAAACTGTTAACAAGTAAGGTCTCCTCAGTGTTTTATAAAGTTTCAACATAACATTCTTATCTTATATTCTAGCCCTCTGGAAATGAATGCTAACTTTGCATTTGCCTCAATGTGCAAATTAAACTTTAGGGAATCCTGCATGAGGACTCCCAATTCAATTTGCACTTCAGACTTTTGCATTTTCTCTACATTTGGAAAATAGTCTACCCTTTTATTTCTTATACCAAAGTGGATGACCATATACTTCCTGACACTGTACTCCATCTGCTACTTCTTAGCCCATTTCTCCTAATCTATCCATCCTTCTGTAGCCTCTCTAATTCCTCAAAACTACCAGCTCCTCCAACTATCTTCATATTGTAAATAAACTTTGCAACAAAGCCATCAATTCCATCATCCAAGTCATCAACATATAACTCAAAAAGAAGTAGTCCTAACACAGACCCCTGGGGAACACCACTAGTCGCCAACAGCCTACCAGAAAAGGCTCACTTTATTCCTACGTTCTTCATAAGACAAACCATTCAATCCTGGAATCATTTTTGTTAACCTCCTTTGAACCATCTCCAGTTTCTACTTATCCTTTGTAAGATAAGGGACCCAAAACTGCTCACAATACTTCAAATGAGGCTTCACCAGTGCTTTAAAAATCTCAGTATTACATCTTTGCTTTTATATTCTAGTCCACTTGAAATGAATGTTAACTTTGCACTTACCTTCCTCACCACAGACTGAACCTACAAATTAACCTTTAGGAATTGTACACATCTACCAAACTGCATGACCATACAATTCTTGAGATTGTATTTGATTTTACATTTCTTTGTCCATTCTGTAAACCTGTCTAAGTCCTTCTGTAAACTCTTTATTCCTCTAAACTACCTGCCCCTCCACCTATCTTCATAACGTACTAAATTTTGCAACAAAACCATCAATTCCATCATCCAAGTAATTGACATATAATGTAGAAAGAAGCAGTCCCAACACAGACCCTTCTGGAACACTGCTAGTCACCAGCATCCAACCAGAAAAGGCTCCTTTCATTCATACCATTTGCTTCCAACCAAGCAGCAAATGTTTTATACATCTGTCTCTAAGTACTGAGACCTCATCCTTAATAATCAACACCAAAATTTTCCCAATCACTGAGGTAAGACTAACCAGCTTATCATTACTTTTCTTCTGCATCTCTCCCTTCCTGCAGAAAGGAGTGACAATTGCAATTTTCCAAGCTTCTGGAACCATTTCAGAATCTAGTGATTCTACTAATGCCTCCACGATCTTTTCAGCCACATCTTTCAGAACTCTAGGTTTGTGCTGTCTGGTCCTGGTGACTTATCTACCTTCAGATTACTCATTTTCTCAAGAATCTTCTCCCCAGTACTGGCATCTTCACAAGTTACTGATCCTTGACATTCTGGAACTTCCCCATTACTGGTTCTATCTTCCACAACGAAGGCTGATGGAAAACACTTATTCTGTTTATCCATCGTTTCCTTGTCCCTCATTACTACCTCTCCAGCATTGTTTTCCAGCGTTACAATATCCACTCTCATCTCTCTTATATACTTCATCTATCTTAAGAAACTTCTGGAATCTTTATTAATAGTATTTACTAGCTTACTTTTGTATTCCATTTTTACCTTCTTAATGACATTTTTAGTTGGCTTCTATTGGTTTTTAAAAGCTTCCTAATCACCTAATTTTTCACTAAGTTTTGCTCTATTATATGGCCTCTTTTTGTCTTTTATGTTGGCTTTGACTATTCCTGTCAGCCACACTTGTGCCATCTTGCATTTAAAATACTTCTTCCTCTTTGGGATGTATATATCCTGTGCCTTCTGAATTAGTTGTAGAAATCCCAGCCATTGATATTCCATCAACATGACAACTGCCCTCTCCACACACCTCACTTCTTTGCTATTCGATGCTTTTTCCAAAATAATTTGCACCATTGCCAGGAACTCAGGCTTTTGTTCCTTGCATGAAAGTTTACACATAATTTTCAGCCACTTAAACATAGCTAAACACTTCTGCACACTTCTTTGCTCTCTGTGTTCAGTGGAAGTTTCTTTGTGAGAGGCTCAGTAACTTTTCACCGCTGAATCCATTGCTACAAGGTTTAATACCAAATGTCAGCTTGTGGCGATTTTGCCTGTGCATCATGAGATTATTGTTTCAAGCCCACTCCATAGCCTTGAATTTAACAAACTCATGTGATACTTCAGTGAAGAATCAAGGGAGAGTTGCACTGTTCGACATGCTACTTCTTGGATCTGACATCAAAGCAAAGCTTCACCTGCTCTACAAGAGGAACATGAAAACGTTTAACGTTTTTATCCCAGTATCAAAGGATTCAAAGGTTTCAAAATACATTTATTATCAAAGTGCGAATGGAGTATACAACCCTGAGATCCATCTTCTCACAGACAGTCACAAAACAAAGAACCGTGGGGCTCCTTCAAAAAAAAATCAAACCCTCTCCCACCACATGCAATAAAAAACAAATTGCTCCAACAGCAACAAAAACTGCAAAAGCATGGAATCTAAAACACAGAATCAAAAGGCATATTTCAGCTCCACTCAGTTTTCATTACCTGCAGGCCACCCCGATTCAAAAATCACCAAAAATAGTAACAAAAAAGGAGCGACCAGAAAATAAAACACATCATAATGTCCAATCTATAAACCATGTCAACAGTTCTAAACCATATTATCTGGTCCTAATCACACCACTGTAATGAGGGCTTGCTTTGCTCAAATTAGCTGTCATATTTTCTACCTTACAGCAGTATCACACTTAAAATTGTTTCATCATCAAAAGCTTATCAGGAATGTTCGGAATGACTGCGATAGATATTGTCTTCATGCAAATCTTTCACCTAATGCAAACAAAATGGGCTGCATTGTGTGATTGAATTATTCCTGTTGAATATTAGAATAATCATTGATATAATTTGTTTTCATTGGATTTGATATGAATATTCATATTTGGAGTGATATGCAAATTCAGAGTATATCATTAGTAAGGGCAAAACTGGGCCTGCTGTATTCAAAACATATGCACCCAAAAGCCTGTGCAAAATAGGAAGGGCATTCCTTATGTCGGAGGCCCATTCAATTCACCATGCAATCATTTGACCTTATGCATACTTGCCATATTCACACAATCAGATATGGTTTACTGACCTGTATAACAAAAATCTTATCAGTTTTTATGTTTGTTCTCTATTTCTACCTACCCTTAGTATCATTTAGTCAGTTGGTTTCATCACGCTCTTATCATTATGTTAGCCTGGCATTTCCCCCTCAGAGAAATTCCCATTCTTCTATTCACCTTCTCTGCAGCTAAAACCTAGTTCATAGATTCCTTTACAGATATTCTGATCACTTGTCTTCCCTTGTTCCCTAAGATCAGGGTAAGTGTAGCCTATATGAGGAAATCTTTTGCAGATGCTGGAAATTCAAGCAACACACACAAAATGCTGGTGGAATGCAGCAGGCCAGGCAGCATCTATAGGAAGAAGTATAGTTGTCGTTTTGGGCCGAGACCCTTTGTCAGGACTAACTGAAAGAAGAGTTAGTAAGAGATTTGAAAGTGGGCGGGGGAGGTGGAGATCCGAAATTATAGGAGAAGATAGGAGGGGGAGGGATGAAGTGAAGAGCTAGAAAGTTGATAGGCAAAAGGGATACAGAGCTGGAGAAGGGAGAGGATCATGGGACAGGAGGCCCAGGGAGAAAGAAAGGGGGAGGGGAGCACCAGAGGGAAATAGAGAGCAGGCAAGGAGTTATTGTGAAAGGGGCAGAGAGAGAAAAAAGAGAAAAAGAGGGGAAAATAATGAATGAATAAATAAACAAACAAACAAACAAACAAAAACAAACACAGACAAGCAAACAAATAAATAATTAAAGGAGGGAGTAAGAAGGGGAGGAGGGACTTTAACAGAAGTTAGAGGTTAGAAGCTACCCAGATGGAATATAAGGTGTTGTTCCTCCAACCTGAGTGTGGCTTCATCTTGACAGTAGAGGAGGCCATGGATAGACATATCAGAATGGGAATGGGATGTGGAATTAAAATGTGTGGACACTGGGAGATCTTCATTTCTACACTCTCTCTGCACAGTAGTTCACCTTGAATGCATTTTACCAATTGTAAATGCCTTGCACTAAGACATTCCTTATCAATATTGGGAAAGTCAAAGCCATTTTTTCTTACACCCCTCTGCATTCTGTTATATTTCTGTTCTTTTAAATTCAGGAACAGCTTCTTCCCCTCTGCCATGCAATTGCTGGATGGACATTGAACCCATGAATACTATCTCACTAATTTTTTTGCACTACTTATTTAATTTAACTAGTTAATTCTTTTGGGTTAAGATGCTGCCACTGAAGGGAAGTGGCAGGTTACTAGTAGTTTGAAAGCAAAGGAATTTGATTGAAAACATTACTAATAATAACTCTTCTTTGAATTAAATTGTGATAAATTGTCACTGAAAACACGCAAAAAGTGAGCAAAGGTAAAGCAAATTCACAAGTTCTGCGCTGCTGGTGCACTGCAAATTCGATAGAGCCATGCTGGTTGGAGTGAATGATATTGAGGGGTGAAGATGGGACAAAGCAGTTCTGAAGCTGGTCTGGCTGCGAGGGTGATTCGTTCTAAACACTGAGCCGATTTGGAGAGGTCGAGAATGGCTTCTTCAACAGCGAAATCTAAGTCTGACATGAATTGCTGTGGCAAGGCCCAGGTCCTAATGCAAGATACAATACGCTGTTTGGACAATCTGGAAGGCAGGATGTTGGGCAAGATTGGATCACTTAGGGGGCAGAGCCCATTTGAAAGCGGCTTCTCCAGCAGCAAAATCTATGGCCAGAGTGATTTGCCATGGCATGATGGAGTCCTGGGGTGAGGTTTAGACAATTTAAAAGCTGGTCCAGATAGCTTGCGGTTTCCTCTCTCCACGACGCTAAGGCTGTGAGACTGTCCCAGGTTGCTGTTCCAACGATCTGCCTGGCTGATGTGATGAACTGAACACTGAGGCTTTGGGCCTACTTCTGGCTGTTCGCAGGATCTGGTTTGGAATACTGATGTTGTCGCTCACTTCTAATATTTGCATGATTTGTTTGGTGCTTTTTTTCTCTTTCTCTGGGCAATGGGGATTGGTCTTGTTTTTTTTTTAATTGGGTTCTTTCGAATTCCTTGCTTTGAACTGCCTATTATATATATATATATATATTATAATACAGTGTGTACAGTGCCTATAAAAAATATTCACCCTACTTGGAAGTTTTCATGTTTTATTGTTTTACGACACTGAATCACAGTGGATTTAATTTGGCTTTTTTGACAGTGATCGACGGAGAAAGACACTTTCATGTCAAAGTGAAAACAGATCTCTACAATGTGTGTCTAATTTAATTACAAATATAAAACACTAAATAATTAATTACATAAGTATTCACCCCATTCAAGACAGTATTTAGTAGATGCACCTTTGGCAGCAATTACAGTCTTGAGTCTGTGAGTTTCTGCACATCTGGACACTACAGGTTTTCCACATTCTTCTTTATAAAACTGCTCAAGCTCTGTCAGATTGCACGGGGTCATGAGTGAACAGCCCTTTCAAAGTTCAGCCACAAATTCTAAATTGGATTGCTTTCTGTACTCTGACTTGGCTACTCCAGGACATTAGGCCATTCCTGTGTAGCTTTGGCTTTATACTTAGGGTCATTGTCTTGCTGGAAAAGAAATCTTCTCCTAAGTCGCAGCTCTCTTGCAGACTGCATCAGGTTTTCCTCCGGGAATTATTTACTTGTAGTTTGCTATGTTCATTTTACCCTCTACCTTCACAAGCCTTCCAGGACCTGCTTCAGTGAGGCATCCCCATAGCACAGTGCAGCCACCACTATGTTTCATGGTAGGGATGGTGTGTTTTTGATGATATGTAGTGTTTGTCTTACACCAAACAGTACTTAGTCCAAAGGCCGAAAATGTCAATTTTGGTTTAATTAGACCATAGAAACTTTCTCCAGCTGACTTCAGAGTCTCCTATATGCCTTCTGGCAAACTCCATCTCAAATTTTTTCTATTGTTTCCCATTTAGAAAATTGTCAGCACATTTATTTCTTCTACCAAATTGCTTGACCATGCATTTTTCAACATTGTATTCCATTTGCCACCTTCTTGCCCATTCTTCTAATTTTTCTAAGTCCTGTTTCATCAACACTACCTGCCCCTCCACCAATTTTCAATCTGCAAACTTCACAAAAAGCTATCTATTCCATCATCTAAATCACTGATATACAGCATGAAAAGAAGTGGTCCCAACACCAACCCCTGTGAAACATCACTAGTCACTAGCAGCCAACCAGAAAAGGATCCTTTTATTCACACTCATTGCCTCCTAACCAATCAGCCACTGCTCTAACCATTCACATAACTTTCCTGTAATATCATGGGCTTCTAACTTGGTAAACAGCCTCATGTATGGTACCCTGCCAAAGGCCTTCTGAAAGTCCAAATATACAACATCCCCTGCATCCCCTTTATCTATCTTACTTGCAGTCTCCTCAAAGAATTCCAACAGGTTCATCAGGCAAGATTTTCCCTGAAGGAAGCCATGCTGAGTTTGTCCTATCTTGTCCTGTGTCACCAAATACTCCACAACCTCATTCTTAACAATTAACTCCAACATCTTCCCAGCCACTAAGGTCAGACTATCCTGTCTATAATTTCCTTTCTGCTGTGTTCCTTCTTTTGTAAAGAGTGGAGTGACATTTGCAATTTTCCAGTCCTCTGGTACCATGCCAGAGTACAATGATTTTTGAAAGATCATCACTAATACCTCTATATTTTCCACCACCACCTCTTTCAGAACCCTAGCATGCAAGTCATCTGGTCTGGGTGACTTACGTACCCTTAGGTCTTTCAACTTTTTGAGCACCTTCTCCCTTGCAATAGTAACTGCACCCACTTCTCTTCCCTCTCACCTATCAACATCCAGCATACTGATACTGTCATCCATGGTGAAGACTGATGCCAAATACTCATTTAGTTCATCTGCCATCTCCTTGTACCCCATTATTATTTCTCCAGCCTCATTTTCTAGCAGTCCTATATCTACTCTCATCTCTCTTTTATTTTTACATATTTGAAAAAGTTTTTACTATCCACTTTGATATTGTTTGCTAACTTGCTTTCATATTTTCCCTTCTAATGATTCTTTTAATTGCTCACTGTAGGGATTTGAAAGCATCCCACTCCTCTGTCTTACCACTAATTTTTGCTTTTACATTGGCTTTGACTTCCCTTGTCAGCCACAATTGTACTATTTTGCCATTTGAGTATTTCTTCATTTCTGGAATACATCTATCCTGCACCTTCTTCATTTTTTTCCCCAGAAAGTCACACCATTGCTGCTCTGCTGTCATCACTGCCAGTATCTCCTTCCAATTTACATTGGCCACCTCCTCTCTCACACCACCTTTTACCCTTGCAGTTTCTAAACTCAACCCCCAAAGGTTCAACATCTTTCTACTGAGTTGATGCAATTTTTTACCAGCAGAGCCACGTCACCCTTTCTGCCTATCTTCCTATTCCTCTGATACAATGTGTAACCGAGGACATTTAGCTCCCAACTCCAACCATCCTTCAGCCACGATTCAGTTATTGTCTGTCACAACATCATTCCTGACAGTCTGTAACAGTGCAACAAGATCATCCACCTTATTTCTTATACTCCGTGCATTGAGATATAATGCCTAGAGTGCTGTATTTGCTACTCTTTTTGATTCTGCATCCCTAATGCACTGATACTCACCCTGCAGACTGCAGTTATGTTCAATCATCTGCCTGCCTTTTCTGACAGTCTGACTGCATGTTGTCTTTGCTTTGTTTACCGGTTGTCCTATCTCCAGTCCTTTCCCTCTTGTCCCACCCCTCTGCCAAATTAGTTTAAACCCTGCCCAACAGCTCTAACAAACCTGCCTGCAAAAATGCTGGTCTCGCTTGTGTTCCAGTGCAACCTGTCACTTTTGAACAGGTCAATCCTCCCCCAGAAGAGATCCCAATGATCCAAGAATCTGAAGCCCTGCTCCCTGCACCAACTTCTCAGCCACAGTTTAATTTGCCAAATAACCCTGTGTCCCCCCTCACTGGTGTGTGGCAGAGGGAGCAATTCAGAAATTACTACTCGGGAAGTCCTGCTTCTAGGTTTTCCACCTAGCTCTTAAAATTCTCTCCTCAGGACCTCTTTGCTTTTCTTTCCTATCTCATTGGTATCAATATGTACCAATACATCTAGCTGCTCTTCCTTCCTGTCCAAAATGCAGTGGATGTGATCTGAGACATCCCTGACCCTGGCACCTGGGAGGCAGCTTATCATTCAGTTGTCCCATTTGTGTCCACAGAATCTCCTGCCTGTTCCTCTGACTACTGAGTCCCCAATTATTACCATTCCCCTCTTCTTCCTCTTTCCCTTCTGCACCATGGATCCATGATCAGTGCTAGTAACCTGGTCTCTGCGGCATTCCCCTGGGAGGTCACCCCCGCAACAGTATCCAAAACCGTATATTTATTATTATCTAGAATAGCCACGGGGGTGCTCTGTGCTAACTGCCTATTCGCATTTCCATTTCTTCGGGCAGTCACCCAGCTACCCACCTCTTGCATCATAGGGGTAGCTACTTCCCTGCAACTCTAATCAACGATCTCGTCACTCTCCTGTGTAAGCCAAAGGTCATTCAGCTGCTGCACCAGATCCTGAACATGGCCTTCAAGGAGCTGCAGCCGGATGCACTTCACACAAATCTAGTTCCCTGGAAGACTCTGGGTCTCCCAGGAGTCCAACATCCGGCATGAAGAACACACAATGTCCATTGGGACAGTAAAATAAAGGAACCTGAACAGAAACTCACCCAGAGCCAACACCTCTTTCTAGCCGAAGCCTCCTTTGAGCCAAAGCCTGGCACTCCTACTCTCACCACTGGCCTACTCCCAATGATGGCCGCCCTGCTTGTTCCTTCTGTACTTTTAAACAAGTGTCACTGACCTGCGGGAAATCTCATCGGTGTGGCATGCTCCTGCCATTGATTGGGCCATAGGAATGAGCCTGAACACCCACAAAGCTCTCCTTTTAAACAAGCATCACTGACCAGTGAGAAACCCTGTTGCTGTGGTCTGCTCCTGCTGCTGATTGGGCTGCCGAGTTGTCAAAGGTCTCTTGGTAGCCTCCCTCTCTAGTCCCCTTCTTGCACTGTCACTCAGTGTCTGAGGATGGGATGGTCTGCTCCAGGCAGATTCATAGCTGTGCCATATCTTTCCATTTCTTGATGACTGACTTCACTGCAGTCCAAGGAATATTCAGAGACTTAGAAATTTTCTTGTATCCTTCTCCTGACTTGTGCTTTTCAATAACCTTTTCACAGTGTTCGTTTGTCTTCATGGTGTAGTTTTTGCCAGGATACTGACTCACCAGCAGTTGGACCTTCCAGATACAGTTGTATTTTCACTACGATCAATTGAAACACCAGGTCTCCAAAAACAGATCTCCATTTAACTAATTATGTAACTTCTGAAACCAGTTGGCTGCACCAGTGATGTTTTGATGTATCATATTAAAGGGAGTGAATATATATGCAATCAATTATTTTCTGTTTTATATCTGTAATTAAATTAGATCACTTAGTAGAGATCTGTTTTCACTTTGACATGTAAGTGGGGCATTGATTGTATGGATAGACAGAGGCTTTTTCCCAGGGCTGACATGGCTAACACAAGGGGGCACAGTTTTAAGGTGCTCGGAAGTAGGTGCAACGGGGATGTCAGAGGTAAGTTTTTTCACACAGAGAGTGGTGGGTGTGTGGAATGAACTGCCAGTGAAGCTGGTGGAGGCAGATTCATCTGGGTCTTTTAAGAGCCTTAGATAGGTACATGGGGCTTAGAAAAATAGAGGGCTATGCGATAGGTAAATTTAGATTTCTATGTTTCTGGGAGGGATATGGACATGATATAGGTAGGAGGAATTAGTGTTTGGCTGTTTTTGACTTGCTGTTTAGCTGGGCCAAATGGGCCTGTGCTGTACTGTCCTGTTGATCAGTATTAAAAAAGCCAAGTTAAATCCACTGTGAATTAATGTTGTAAAACAATAAAACAGGAACATTTCTGGGAGGTGGGGTGGGGGGGGGGGGGGGTGAATACTTTTCATAGGCACTGCAAGTACAACTTCAGCACCAGACCCAGCTCCAGATCAGACCCCAGCTGCAGCTGGGGACACAATTTAAAACATTTCTGCAAATAATTAATGAGTTATTATCTGCATTATCTTTGGTAGAGATATGCGACTATTCCATTTTGTTTCAAAAGGTACATTTAATGTCAGAGATGTATACAATATACATCCTGAAATCCTTTTTCTTCACAAACATCCATGAAAACAGAATGCCCCAAAGAATGAATAGCAGTTAAAACACCAATTCCTCTCAGCACCCCCTCCCACACATAAGCAGCAACAAACAACAACCCCTCCCCTCCCCTACCAACAAAAACACATCTACGCTGTCCACCAAACACTCAAGCATGGAGCAAAAGCAGCAAAAAAGACACAGACTTGCAGTACCCCAAAGACTACTCATCCACCCCATCATTTGACATACCACAGGCTCTCTCTGTCTCCCTAATAAGGGAAAAAGAGGTGTTCTCATTTCACAGCGAGAGGGGAGACCTACCAAAACAACTCACTGATTTATGGAGTTATAAGTCCGTTGCATCGCTCTTTCCAAGCTCTGTGCCCAAAGTACTCAGGTTTCTGGGCAGACAGCCAGCAGCCAGTTTGCTGCTTACGGTCTTCTATCTCCCAGAATGAATCAGGTGGTGGCACTGGCCTCAAGTCCACCTGCTTCCAGAGCCATGAAAATCTGGCACCCGGAAGGTACGCTAGTGTTCCAGGCAGCATCTCCAGCGTATCGAAAAGCGGCCAGTCTTGAGGCCCTGAGAGCAGGTCCCGTTTCCACAAAGAACCAAAGTCAGCATGTAACTCCAGGTCAGGGTCTTCAAAAGAACATTGAAAAGTAATAAAAGAAATATCAAAGATAGATATAGAGCTGTTTCCAAAGATGTAAGCAAAGGGGTCGCCGTTAGGCATCATCGTTCTCCTAAGCTGAAGAAAACATTTCTTCAGAGTATTAATGAGTTATTATCTACATTATCTTAGGTAGAGAAAAGTGACTATTTAATTTGTCTATGTGTATCTTAATCTTTTAGCTTCATCAAGTCCTCCTGATTCTCCTTCATTCCAGAGAAAAGTAATCCTGCCTACCCAATCTCTTCCCATTTCTCAAGTTTTCCAAATCTTGGTAAATCTCCTCTACACTCTCTCACTGTATCCTGATAAAGGGACTCAGTCAGAAATAGACTGTTCATTTCTCTCCATAGATGCTGCCTAACCTGCTTATTTTCTCCTGCATCTTGTGTGTGTTGCTCCAGATTTCTAGGATCTGCAACCTTTCATGAGTTTCAGGGAAAACCATGACAGGAAAAGTGTGTTTCCCCGGGATAAACAACAGGAAAAATACGATGGTAAAGGTATGAGATGTCAACTGCTTCAAAGATAGGAAAGCAATTTGCAATATAAATGTAAGGAGCCAAATGCTGTGATTTCGTTAGAAATAATCAACATAGATACGTGAATGTTTCAAATTCCTCAAAGGGATTTGAAGGATCTAAATTATTGATTAAAGAGCAAGTTCAAGAATAGTGATAGCTACATTTCCTACTATTTGGATTAGAAAAATAGTTTGCATGCTACAAGGATCATTTTCTTGCAAGCATTCACAGTAAATACAAGGAAACACAATATAATCAATTAAAATACGCACACAAAGTGTTGGACAAACAACAAATGAGCAAAAGACAAACTCTGGAAATGCCAAAAGAAAAAGCAACTAACAAAATGATACTAATGGATAAATATGCAATAAATGTCGAGAACATGAATTGATTCGTTGAAAGTGAGTCCATAGCTTGTGGGAACAGCTCAATGTTGTGTTGATTGAAGTTGAGTGAAGTTATCTCCTCTGGTTCAAGAGCCTGATGAATAGGGGTGTAATAACTGTTCCCAAACAGTTATTATAGTTGGTACGTCCTGAATGTGTGTCTTCAATCTACTCTGATGGTAGTACAGGTTTCCCCCGTGATCCGAAGGTAGAGCGTTCCTATGAAACCATTTGTAAGCTGTAATGTCATAAAGCGAAGAAGCAATTACCATTAATTTATATGGGAACAATTTTTGAGCATTCCCAGACCCAAAAAATAACCCACCAAATCATACTAAGTAGCACATAAAACCTAAAATAACTCGAACGTATTGTAAAAGCAGGAAAGATATTGTATACAGTTCTGGTCACCGAATTATAGGAAAGATGTCAGCAAAATAGAAAGAGTACAGAGGAGATTTACTAGAATGTTACCTGGGTTTCAGCACCTAAGTTACAGAGAATGTTTGAACAAGTTAGGTCTTTATTCTTTGGAGCGTAGAAGGTTGAGAGGGGACTTGATAGAGGTATTTAAAATTATGACGGGGATAGATAGAGTTGACGTAGATAGGCTTTTTCCATTGAGAGTAGGGGAGACTCAAACAAGATGACATGAGTTGAGAGTTAAGGGGCATAAGTTTAGGGGTAACACGAGGGGGAACTTCTTTACTCAGAGAGTGGTAGCTGTGTGAAATGAGCTTCCAGTAGAAGTGGTAGAGGAAGGTTCGATTTTGTCATTTAAATAAAAATTGGATAGGTATATGGACAGGAAAGGAATGGAAGGTTATGGGCTGAGTGCAGGTAGGTGGGACTAGGTGAGAGTAAGCATTCAGCATGGACTGAAAGGGCTGAGATGGCCTGTTTCTGTATTGTAATTGTTATGTGGTTATATGATATGATAAAGACACAGCTATATAAAGTAGAAATATTGTATGTCCGGTGCAGTTTCACTTATCAAAACCGGGAAGACAGTGAGCCAAAATCGATTTGGAGAAAAAAATTGGCACATACGTGCATGTGCACACAACTGCCCGCACAAGGTTTCACAGTCATGGTAATCTTTCTCGGGGTAAACACACTTATAAAGCGGGTGTCTTTTTCCATAAAAGCAAAAATCGTCTTTGGTTAGCGAAGACAGGTACTAATGTAGGTCTTTCATTACAGCGAGCTGTCATAAAGCAAACATTCGAAAAACGGGGGCCACGTGTAATGAGAAGAGGACATGTCTTGGGTGGTGGGAATCTCCTCTGGCTGATATGTATAGCTTATATCTGCCAGAGGAGGAGACAGAATGAGATACAATCACAATGTTTAAGAAACCTTTAGACAATCAAGGGATAAAAAGATTAATTTCAAGTGCAAGCAAGTGATAGCGATTTAGATGGGCAAGAAAGTCAGTGTGAACATTGTGACTGAAGGGTCTGCCTCGGTCCATAAAAATGCATTATTCTCTATAAAAGTGCACTTTGATGGAGGGGCTTAGTGCATGCTGTTTCATACATTCAACCTTTGTTCAATCCGTCACAGGACAGGAACCATTTTTAAAACCTTGTCTGTTACTTTTATAGCTTGGTATACTTCCCCATTAAGAGACACAGGCTGCTTTTAAGTGGCCCTAACTACACACTGTGCTAGGCTCCCAGCTGACGTGTGCAGACTTTGAATGGCACGGGTAGTATTAACTGAACACAGCAACCATTAAACTGCAAGACAGGACAAATTTAATATACTGCCTGCAAGCAAGTAAATAAATTGGGAATAATAGTGAACTGCAATTCCAAAACACAAGGTTCTTGTCAATATTATCCACACATCTCTGAATAACAATGATGAGGTAGCATATTTACGTGTGGAGACTTCAGAGAAAACAATAAATGGAAATCTTAATTTCCTTGTGGATTGAGAGAAAAGTAACAAAGACAATAACATTGTAAACATGTTTTTCCAACAACTTTTTGTAACATTGTGCCCAAAGTCCAAAATAACAAAGTAATTTGCACACACATATCACACAACTTGCAATAGATACAGCTGTTAATAAGGTACTTTAAGACATCTATCATTAGGAACCCAAAATTCAGAATCCTACTGTTTTAACTCCCTGACTATATGTATCAGAACTTCTGAAGGTCACATACTTCCATGAGAAGCATAAACTAGAGTAGGTAGGACTAAACTAGTTCAGTCCAAGTACATTTTTCAGTGGTGTGAAGCCTTCATTATAGTGTGGCAAACATTCAGTTCACTGAAAACCGATGCTTGCAAATAAAGAACCTGATTCTTTCAGATTTCAAATATAAAGTTTTTAAAATGCTTGCTCAAAAATAACTGGATTTCATGGAGATGTAATTTTGAGCACTGTATGTTCCAAAGTAAAATGTATATGAAAATTGGGGTTTACACCTTGTTTCATTAGGTTGATGATTTGTTTCCAGAGCTCTCTGTATACAATACCTGATGTATTTATCAACTTACTGAGATATAGCACAGAGTTGGCCCGTCTAGCACTTCGAATCATGCCTCCCAGTAATCCCTCAACTTAATGCTCACCTGATCATGGGACAATTTACAATGACCAATTAACCTTCTGACTGGTATGCATTTGGACTGCGGGAGGAAACCAGAGCACCAGGAGGAAACCCACGAGGTCACGGGGAAAACCTGCAAATTCCTTACAGGCAGTGTTGGGAATCGAACCTGGGTCACCTGTACTGTAAAACACTGTGCTAATCACTTACATTACTGTGCCACCCCATGTATGCACATGGACAGTTCTGGATACATAGAACCACATGATATACGCATCTGTGTATACCAAGCCTGGGATTTGCTGTATCATGTGAATGGGCTCTGGCAATCCACAGACAGCTCAGGTGGTAAAAGGATTTCATTGCACCATTGTAGGCTTTTCCCTTGCAACTCACTTAGCAGTCCCTACTTGCACAGGTCCCAGGATGGCTTAATAAGTAACCTGGTCCAGTTGACCTCAGAATGGCTTTGTGAATCTGATTTTCTATACCCCATTTTAGTAATTCATTTTCCTGTCAGCCCATCAGGCCCACACGTGCCAAATGTCCTACCCAAGTGTGTAACTCTCGCCCAACCACAATGCTTATCCACTCACTGATCTCACAACAATTATCTTGCCTTGCACCCAACCTCTGAATTTTCTTAGTGTCAGGCCAATCAGCTGAACAACAAGCTCTGAAAATTTATGAAACTTTTCAGATGCTCACCAACTTTAATTTTTTTTTTAAATTACCTCCTGTCTTTATGCAAAGAATTTAAAAGGATAACTCTATTTCTATCCCCACTGATTATTCCTTTCTTGCTGGTTAGTTTGACAATTTCATAGAAAACATAGAAAACCTACAGCACAATACAAGCCCTTTGGCCCGCAGTGCTGTGCCAAACATATCCTTACCTTAGAAATTACCTAGGGTTACCCATAGCCCTCTATTTTTCTAAGCTCCATATATCCATCCAGGAGTCTCTTAAAAGACCCGATCATGTCTGCCTCCACCACCATCGCCGGCAGCCCATTCCGTGCACTCAACACTCTGTGTAAAAGAACTTACCCCTGACATCTCCTCTGTACCTACTTCCAAGCACTTTAAAACTATACCCTCTCGTACTAGCCATTTCAGCCCTGGGATAAAAGCCTCTGACTATCCACATGATCAATGCCTTTCATCTTCTTATACACCTCTATCAGGTCACCCCTCATCCTCCATCACTCCAAGGAAAAAAGGCTGAGTTCATTCAACCTATTCTCATAAGGCATGCTCCCCAATCCAGGCAACATCCTTGTTAATCTCCTCTGTACCCTTTCAATGGTTTCCACATCCTTCCTATAATGAGGTGACCAGAAATGAGCACAGTACTCCAAGTGGGGTCTGACCAGGGTTCTATATCGCTGCAACATTACCTCTCAGCTCCTAAACTCAATCCCATGATCGATGAAGGCCAATGCACCGTAAACCTTTTAACCACAGAGTCAGCCTGCACAGCAGCTTTGAGTGCCCTATGATCCCAAGATCCCTCTGATCCTCCACACTGCCAAGAGTCTTACCGTTAATACTATATTCTGTCATCATATTTGACCTACCAAAATGAACCACCTCACACTTACCTGGGTTGAAATCCATCTGCCACTTATCAGCCCAGTTTTACATCCTATCAATGTCCCGTTGTAACCTCTGACAGCCCTCCACAACACCTCCAACCTTTGTGCCATCAGCAAATTTACTAACCCATCCCTCCACTTCCTCATCCAGGTCATTTCAAAAAATCACTAAGAGTAGGGGTCCCAGAACAGATTCCTGAGGCACACCACTGGTGACCAATCTCCAAGCAGCCTATAACCCGTCTACAACCATTCTTTGCTTTCTGTAAGCAAGCCAGTTCTGGATCCAGAAAGCAATGTCCCCTTGGATCCCATTCCTCCTTACTTTCTCAATAAGCCTTGCATGGAGTACCTTGTCAAATGCCTTACTGAAATCCATATACACTACATCTACTGCTCTACCTTCATCAATGTGTTTAGTCACATCCTCAAAAAATTCAAGCAGGCTTGTAAGGCATGACCTGCCTTTCACAAAGCCATGCTGACTATTCCTAATCTTATGCCTCTCCAAATATTCATAAAACCTACCTCTCAGGATCTTCTCTATAAACTTATCAACCACTTTATAAGTGGTTTTCCTTCCTTTATAAACATGAAAAAGTCTGCAGATGCCGTTAAACTAAGGCAACAGACAAAAGTATGCTGGAGGAACATCATGTCAAGCAGCATCTCTGGAATAGAGTAAACAGTCTATGTTTTGGCTTGAGACCACTCTTCAGTACTGAGAATGAAGTGGGAAGAAGACAGAATGAAAAAGGAGGTGGGAGGGGAAGGAGGCTAGCTGGAAGGTGATATCTGAAGCCAGGTCGGTGGGAAAGGTCAAGGTCTGGAGAAGAAGGTATTTGTTAGGAGAGCGCAGTGAACCATAGGAGAAAGGGATGGAAGAGGGAACCCAGGGTGAAGTGACAAGTAGGTGAGAAGAGGTGAAAAGTCAGAGTGGGGAATAGAAGAAGAGCGGTAGGTGATGTTTTTTTTTTACTGGAAGGAGAAGTCAATATTCATGCCATCAGTCTGAAGGTTACCCAGGCAGAATATAAGGCTTTGGTCTCCCTACCTTTATTTTTTTCATCTAAATTACACTTTCTCATTCATACTCTGTTAAAGATGTTTGTCGTGTTCACACACATATCAGATGATTCGAGCACCAAGTTGATTCAAATTCAAGTGCAAAAAACAACTGAAGAAAACTAAGTGGACAGAGACAAATCTAAGGTATTTGTTGACTGGTGTAAATCTTATCTAAAAATGTTTCATAACTGACAAAGAAACAATTCCAATTAGATTTGGTATTGATCAGCAAATCAGAATGAGTCAGCTCCTTGAAAATAATGCAGTATCTTGCAAAGGAGTAATTATATTAATTGATTTCAGGTTTAGAGAATAAAATAAGGGAGTACTAGCCAAAGACCGACATCAAAGAACTGAAAATTCTCGTATACAATCTTGAACTGACGGCAAGCAAAGAAAAGCATTCAAGAAATACTTACAGACAAATACAAAATCAATATGCACATCCAAAAAGGCAAATGAGCCATTTGTGTAGTTAAGCAGCCAGGATCAACAAATTAAATAGGAAAGAGAATGAACCTAAATAGAGAGAGAAGTTTAATTCCAGTGGACAGTGAGAGCTAAAATAACAATAAATATTTACTTAGAATGCTGTTAGTACAGAAAGGAACATTAAACAATTGCAAGGTGTATTAAATGTACAGGCAAGGTTTTAAATATATATTAGTAAAGCCTTGCAATTTATATTGTCACTATTTTCCTGGAAATTTTCCAACAAGTTTAGGTTCCAAGTTCAGATTTATTGTCATTCAATTGTATACATGTATACCATCAATCAAAGCAACATTCCTCCTGACCAAGGTGCACAACACACACGATACATAAAGGTACCTCACACACAATACATAAAGTAACATGACCACAAATAACAAAATATATTGCAGAAGGTTGACATGTAGCATAGGGTGCATTTACAATACAAGTCAAAAAGTGAACAGTATAATGCTGAAGTGAAGATACTGAGTTTTGGCAGAGCGTTCAGTAGTCTCATAGCTTGGGGCAAGAAGTTGTTTCCCATTTTAACAGTTCTTGCCCTAATGTTACGATACCTCCTGCCTGAAGGTAGAGGGGTTCAAAGAGCTTGTGAGTCAGATGGAAAAATCATTGACAATGCTAAGGTCTTGTGTACACTGCACTTTTGTTAAGTATCTAGGATGGGTGCAAGAGACACTGCAATGATCCTCACAACAGTCTTCATAATACAGCATGATGTTCTTGCTGCTAATAATACTGACTTTGGTCTTTGTGTCAAGAAGTCCAGGATCCAGTTGCAGAGAAAAGTGCTGAGGTACCATTTTCAGGTGTATCAGGAAAGAGTAGAGGGTAGAGACTCCTGATTGTATTTTCAATGAATTTAGTCAATTCCAGAAGGAAGGGAATTTTAGAATTGAATCACTGATGCACTTATTGTCACTTCAGTCAAGGCTTTTAGATCTTGAGAATATGGTCCATCCTTTACAAGAATTTGTCAATATTTTGTTTCTTAATTTCTGCATCGCTACCTCATTAGTATCTTTATTAATACCAACATGTTCTTCACCGATATTAAAACTTAATATCACTGTAAGATAATGGTTGGCACGGAGCTTTACAGTAAAAGTGACATGGGTTCAGTTCCCTCCACTGCCCGTCAAGAGATTGTATGTTCTCCCCGTGACCATGCGGGTTTCCTCCAAGTGTTCTGGTTTCCTCCCATGGTCCTAAGACAGACTGGTTAATTGATCAATTGGTCATTGTAAATTATTCCGTGATTAGGCTAGGATTAAATTGGGGGCTGCTGGGCAGCTCAACTTGAAGGACCGGAAAAGCCTACCCCATACTGTATCTGAATAAATAAATAAAGTTTCATTATTCTTTTGTGTTTTCTACTGTGAAGTTAACACTTGTTCATTAGTAAAATCCATATTCTTATTCATCACAATAAATACTTCTGCGATTAATTACTTCTAAGGAGGCATCATAAATTAGGAATAAACTCCTTGAAACAGTTTCAGGCGTTTGATATAGTAGACTGATTATTGCTTAATTTTAAGAATGAAATAGTTGAATGTATATACATATTCAGATTCAGAAGATGCGTTAGCCTTAGATCATTTTAATGAAATATAGCAGCATTTATTATAAGGTTTTATTCTTCACAATAGAAAATACAAAATTATGCAGAAAATTAATGTAAGAGGGTTTCTTCTTTGTATTGGGGTTTCTTTATTTTTGTTACTGCATATATTAATCAAAATGGCTTCTTTGTTTTGTTAAAAGTAGGAATGCCTCTTTGTTATGATAAGTGCTTTCTCTCGCAGCTTATTTGGGTTTAGAGTTGCTGATAATGGGTAACCAACTGGGATTAATGTTATTCTCTCTTCTGGGTCTGTAAACTATTGTTGACGGGCATTTGGGGAGTCGGCACGAGGGGGAGAGAGAGAGAGGACACAATGCAGTAAGCTGGGCAATGGAACGGACCCCGAGCGGGGGTCCAAGGCCTGGATTTTCAGTGAGGAGAGGAGACGAAGACCGATGTGCCTGGGGTGCTTAATTGATCACTTTGGGTGGTCCTGAGCTATGAGTTGAGGAGATCGGAGGGGATTGAATCGTGGCCAGAAGACTTCGTTAATTGAGCTCCAATGGTTGTGCACAAAGTGGTTTGGGCATTGATAAATTTTGGCGCCTTTTATTTTCTTTTCTTTCATATATACTGTATTGTTAATAATCACAGTTCCAGTATGATCTATAAAATGTAGTCATTTAATTGCATATGGTGTACTGTCTGTTATTTGGCGTGGTGGGGACATCACACAGCATCTGCACAAGCTGATTACACAGTCTGGCGGGGCCGAAGGCTGCTCCCCCTAGACGGAAGTGAGATGAGTGAGCCTGAGGCTTATCAGGGAGCTACATTGTGGGGTGCTCGTCCCAGATTGATTTCTGTGGAAGTGTGTGATGGCTCTCTTTAGATTATGCCTGCTGTGGGGGCAGAGAGCTGGTTTGCCTTTGCTGTTGTGCGATTGCTGGCTATTGCTGCATGTATGGTGGGTGGTGTGGCTGTTGGTGCCCCGGAGGGCATTGTTCGAGTTCCGACTAGCGGTGACAAGATGGTGGTGGGACAATGGGCTGTCCATGCTGTTACGAGAGAGGGGAAGGACTGGTGTTACAGCTATGGTGAACTCTGCCTGGTTGTTGGAATAATGTCCAGCCCTAAAAGGGTGGAGCGGGCTGCTGATGTTGTTAGGTGAGTGACAGTCCTTGGCTGAGGGAATGCAACAGGGATTGGTTGGAAGTTTGAGTAGGCGGGCTGCTGATGTTGTTAGGTGAGTGGCAGTCCTTGGCTGAGGGAATGCAACAGGGATTGGTTGGAAGTTTGAGTAGGCGGGCTGCTGATGTTGTTAGGTGAGTGACAGTCCTTGGCTGAGGGAATGCAACAGGGATTGGTTGGAAGTTTGAGTAGGCGGGCTGCTGATGTTGTTGGGTGAGTGGCAGTCCTTGGCTGAGGGAATGCAACAGGGATTGGTTGAAAGTTTGAGTAGGCGGGCTGCTGATGTTGTTGGGTGAGTGACAGTCCTTGGCTGAGGGAATGCAACAGGGATTGGTTGGAAGTTTGAGTAGGCGGGCTGCTGATGTTGTTAGGTGAGTGACAGTCCTTGGCTGAGGGAATGCAACAGGGATTGGTTGGAAGTTTGAGTAGGCGGGCTGCTGATGTTGTTGGGTGAGTGACAGTCCTTGGCTGAGGGAATGCAACAGGGATTGGTTGGAAGTTTGAGTAGGCGGGCTGCTGATGTTGTTGGGTGAGTGACCGTCCTTGGCTGAGGGAATGCAACAGGGATTGGTTGGAAGTTTGAGTAGGCGGGCTGCTGATGTTGTTGGGTGAGTGGCAGTCCTTGGCTGAGGGAATGCAACAGGGATTGGTTGGAAGTTTGAGTAGGCGGGCTGCTGATGTTGTTGGGTGAGTGACAGTCCTTGGCTGAGGGAATGCAACAGGGATTGGTTGGAAGTTTGAGTAGGCGGGCTGCTGATGTTGTTAGGTGAGTGGCAGTCCTTGGCTGAGGGAATGCAACAGGGATTGGTTGGAAGTTTGAGTAGGCGGACTGCTCAGTTGTTGGGTGAGTGGCAGTCCTTGGCTGAGGGAATGCAACAGGGATTGGTTGGAAGTTTGAGTAGGCGGACTGCTCAGTTGTTAGGTGAGTGGCAGTCCTTGGCTGAGGGAATGCAACAGGGATTGGTTGGAAGTTTGAGTAGGCGGGCTGCTGATGTTGTTGGGTGAGTGACAGTCCTTGGCTGAGGGAATGCAACAGGGATTGGTTGGAAGTTTGAGTAGGCGGGCTGCTGATGTTGTTGGGTGAGTGACAGTCCTTGGCTGAGGGAATGCAACAGGGATTGGTTGGAAGTTTGAGTAGGCGGGCTGCTGATGTTGTTAGAACTGTCTGGTCCAATTACGGGCAGCTGCCAATTATGGGAAAGTGTGGGATAATGCGTTTGGTTTGACTGGAAGTCAAATGCCGTAGGCTGGGGGTCTTACCATATCTGTGGCGCGAGATTGATCGAAAGTTTTCAGGGTATCTTCTTTGGCTGGTGGGGGGGGGGGCAGATAAATTGCTTGCGGTGCCAGGGAGATCTATCAAGGGGATCAGCTCCTCCCTCAGTTGTTCAGCTGATCCGAGAGGTGTTGGGAAACTTAGAGGAGGCCCAGTGGGGGAACAGCTTGGGATGTCTGGGAAAGCACGTTCCCAGCAATGTACCAAGGAACTCCCAAAAGCAACAGACACTATTCCTGAAGGATTAGAGGGACCACGTACTCGGGTGTCGTTACGGATAGATAGAAGCCACACTAAAGCCATCCTCGACACCGGGGCGCTGATCGAGTCGCTGTACAATTCGTTTTACAGCTGGTATTTGAAGCATTTACCCTTGACGACATTGAGGGTACTGGAGATTTGGGGTACCAGTGCCTGTGATTACCCAGATGATGGTTATTAGTCAGCAAAAATTAAGTTCTTAGAAGCCAATGTGGGGTTGCCTGAGGTTCGTGAATCGTTAATGCTGATGTGTCCAGACACTGTTGAGACGGGCAGTGTTTCGATTGTGGA
The DNA here is from genome assembly GCF_030144855.1 of Hypanus sabinus. Lineage (NCBI taxonomy): Eukaryota > Metazoa > Chordata > Chondrichthyes > Myliobatiformes > Dasyatidae > Hypanus > Hypanus sabinus. The sequence continues at coordinate 125,758,118 of NC_082710.1, read as the reverse complement.
GGAGATCAACACCCCGCTGATGTGGAGGTGCATGGGGGCCTGCCAGGAGGAGGCAGGTGTGAGCTGTTTGGAGACATTGTCTGTACACCCCGTGGAAGCTGCTTGTGAGGACTTGCGTAGTAGCGAATTGAAACGAGAGCCGGTGGTGGTACGGCCTGGGGGAAGTGTCTGAGGGTGAAACGCTCTTAGCAGACACTCCAAAATACCATGAGGGAGGGGAGTTGACAGCTGAAGACAGCTCGGTGAGAGAGAAATCGCAGTGACTAGTCCCTGCAGCCATGGAAGACGTAGGCAGCGTGTGTGTAGATTATAGTGCACTGAAGAGGTACACTGTCATTGAGCAGAATACGGCCCTGAGGGCCGAAGAGGTGATGGCCTGTCTGAGTGGTGCGAAGTGGTTTAAGGTGCTGGATCTGAGAAGTGGATGTTGCCAGATCCCGATGAGTGAGGCCGACAAGGAGAAGACGACCATTATAGGTCCCCTAGGATTCTTCCAGTCTGAAAAGATGCCACAGGGCATATCTGGAGCCCTTGCAACCTTCCCGTGGGGCGTGGCGACGACCTTGGGGGATGTGGAGGTGTTTGGAGTTTTGGCATGTGTGGATGATCTCATGGTGTTTGGATCTGCCTTGGAAGAATCTGAAGTGAGACTGTTGCAGGAGCAGCTGAGAACTATAGGACTAAAGTTTCCTCTGGACACGTGCCAGGTCTGGCGAAGGTCGCAGCTAGTGAGTGACTGTCTCCACGGGATCAAGTTTGAAGTGACAATGGAGAGACCAAATTCCCCGCAGAGATTGGAGAAAATGATCTGGAACCAGTTGGAAGACTTACAAGTTGGGGAAGACAAAGAAAGTTGTCTGGCTAAGAGTAACAGCAAACTGAGAGCCTGGAGAGGGGAGTTTGCGGAGGTGAAGCAACTGCAGACAGATCTTGGAAGAGGGAAGTGAGGAAGAATATGGATTCGAAGGATGATGTGCTGGATGGGTGGTACATGCTGCCTTTTGTTAACTTCCCCTTGATTGAGGAAGAGACCTTTGGCCCTTCTCCCACTGAGTCAGGTGTAGTGGGGAGGGTTAGCTGTGGGTAGCCTGGGTTACAGTGGGGCCCGGGTCACAGGACAGGGAGGCTTAGAGTTGCAGTGGGGGGTATGAGTGAGAGGTTGAGAGAGGAGTTGGCAAGCAGACACGAGGTGTCCCCAGTTGTGTCTGAGTATGAAGGGTTTAGGTGAGGGAGTACGGAGGTCTCGGAGGGTTAGGGAACTCCAAACTAGGTTGACCTATGTAGCGCCTGAAGAACAGGGCATGACATCTACTGTTTGGGGAGCAATGTCACTGTTCATGCCTGGGTTAAGGTTTGTGTTGGCAGGAAGGGTCGGCGAGTTATTTAGCAGTATTGAGGACATGTCTAAATTTGGTGGGGGGAGAGTGTAAGGGGGTTTCATCTTTGTATTGTGGCTTCTTCTTTTGTTGTTACTGCATATATTAATCAAAATGGCTTCTTTGTTTTGTTAAAAGTAGGAATGCTTCTTTGTTATGATAAGTGCTTTCTCTCGCAGCTTGTTTGGGTTTAGAGTTGCTGATAATGGGGATTGTATTCATTTGTTAACCAACTGGGATTAATGTTATTCTCTCTTCTGGGTCTGTAAGCTATTGTTGATGGGCATTTGGGGAGTTGGCGTGAGGGGGTGAGAGAGAGAGGACGCAATGCAGTAAACTGTGTGATGGAATGGACCCCGAGCGGGGGTCCGAGGCCAAGATTTTCGGCGAGGCGAGGAGACGAAGACTGATGTGCCGGGGGTTCTTGGTTGATCACTTTGGGTGGTCCTGAGCTACAAGTTGCGGAGGTCGGAGGGGATCGAATAATGGCCAGAAGACTTTGTTAATTGAGCTCCAATGGTTGTGCACTAAGTGGTTTGAACTTTGATAAGTTTTGGCGCCTTTTCTTTATTTTCTTTTCTTTCATATATACCATATTGTTAATAATCACTTAGTTCTAGTAAGATCTATAAAATGTAATCATTTAATCGCATATGGTGTACTGCCTGTTACGTGGTGGGGGGGGGGGGGGACATCACACAGCATCCATACAAGCTGATTACCCAGTCTGGCGGGGCCGAAGGCCGCTTCCCCTACACGGAAGCGAGATGAGTGAGCCTGAGGCTTACCAGGGGGCTACATTAAGAATCAAGTATCAGTGAAGACCATGAAATAATTGGTATTAACAAAAATATTACATCAGTGATTATATTCTAAAACTAAACCTAAAACATTGACGAACTTCTTCAGTTATGTAGTGGAGAGTATATTGACTGTCTGCATCATGGCCTAGTATTGAAAAATCAATGCCCTTGAATGAACTGAGGTTGTGGATTCACCCCACTACATAACAGGTAATGTCATCTGAACTGTTGAGCACATCTATGAGAAATGCTGTCATAGTCATTTCTCATAGCAGCATCCATCATCAGAGTTTCCCAGCACCCAGGTCACGCTATCCTCTTGCTGCTGCTATCAGGTAGAAGGTACATGAACCTCAGGACTCATGCCCCCAAATTCAAGAAGATCGACTATTCCTCAATCGTCAGGTTCTTGAATAAAAAGAGATAGCTAGTCACTTGCCCCATCATTGAAGTGTTCCTGCAACCAATGATCTCACTTCTAAGAACTCTTTTATCTCATTATCTTATGTTCTCATTATTTATTGCAGACATCACACCCTACAAAAACTCATTTCAGGGAGGTAGCACCACACCCCCTGCAACCCCATATCCACCCCCCCCCCCCGTTTGACCTCCAAGGGTGTACATATACAGGACATTTGAGTATGAAAGAACAACAATTTATTTGATCACATATTGGAATTATTTACACACACACACACACACACATGGGCATGCACACACACACACACACACACACACACACACACACACACATGCACACACGCACACACACGCACACACTCACACACACATGCACACACACACACGGGTGCACGTGCACACACACACACACACACACATGCACACACGCACACACACACGGGCACACACACACACACACACATACACACACACACACACACACACACACACGCGGGCGCACACACACACACACACACACACACACGCACACACGCACGCACACACGCACACACTCACACACACATGCACACGCACATTCCTTGTTGAGTATTTTGTTAGCAGTCTCAATGCAAATAGCTTTTCTATTTCTTTTGCAAAGTTTCATTGTACTGTGATGTGGCTTGCTTGGCAGATTTGAGCATTTTGCACCATGCTGAATGCCTTTTCTACATCACAATCAGAATCTTGGTTTGCTAATCAACAAATGACACCTGTTAAACTCACCGCAACATGTCTTTTACAGTCATTTTGCCCACCATGGGCAATAGAAAAGTTACTGTTGCAAACAGTGCAGCGAGCAACACTGTCATTATTTATGAACCTATTAGGCAGGGGTAGACTTTAGTGTAGTCTGGATTGAGTACGTTTTATATTTTCTTTTTTTTGGAACATTCTGCCATGGCACTGCAGGACACTAAACTGAACTGATGGACAATGAAATAGAGAGAGAGTTCAACTGTAAAGCCTGCCCACAGAAAAAAACGACAGGTTTACTTAGCACAAAGGGAGACCAATCAGGATGCTCTCTCTGTCACTCTCTCACTATGTCTGTCACTCGCCTTCTGTCTGTCTGTCTGGCTCTCTCTCTCCCTCTCTCTCTCTCTCTCTCTCTCTCTCTCTCTCTCTCTCTCTCTCTCTCTCTCTCTCTCTCTCCTCCTCTCGCTCACTCAGTCTGAAAAAAGTCGATTTCCAGGATAATTTGCGAGCGTCAGGGAGCCACTATCAATATGCGGGAAACTCCCAGGAGAGGTGGGATGTCTGTTATTGTTATTTATTTATAGTTGTATTAGCACAGTTTGTTGTCTTTGGCACGATGATTGATCTTTCATTGATCTTATTATAATTGCTACTCTATAGATTTGTTGAATATGCCCAAAGAAAATGAAACTCTGGGTTGCATATGGTGTCATATATGTACTTTGAGGATAATATTTACTTCGAACTTTGAACTTATTTCTGTACAATGGCCGGTTATCTAATAAACAAAAGTTATTGTGGAGTCAGTTAGGAAGGACCATGCCTATCCATCCCTCCAAGAGATTTGCTGCTGGATATTGCGGCTGAGAGTATGCAAGTAGGGTTGGTATTGTACCACTCAGAGTGAATGAATGAATGTATCAATAAATCTGAATGAGATTCCTTTGTCAAAGGTATGCAAAGCATTGAAAAGGTACTAGTGTCAGCACATTCCAACATATATACAGTAGCTTTTTTTACAACATATCCAATCATACTGCATCTCAATTTCCTCCAGGGTATTTATTTTCTATAAGGAAACATTGAATATTACTTTTTTTCAGAAGTACAAATGGATTCTCAGATGCCACAATCATACATGATTTGAACTAATAAGACATTCTTATTGAAGCTGGTTTCCAGGGAAGCAAGCATATGAATTGCTAAACTGAAACTTTAATACAGTGCCTTTTTCAAATAATGAACAGATTGTCTAATTAATAGGGGCTGTTGTCTTGGGAAGGTGTCATCTCTCAGTGGGGTGTAAGAAAGGTGATTGGTCTCAGAATGTTACTTGTTGCCTTGGAGACACAAAGGAGTAATATCTATGCAGAACATTTAGGTTCAGATAATGGACACTTCCAAAGTGGGAGGCAATAAAGGAGCAGATGGAGTGATGCCAACAATGTTTTTAATTATGCATTCATGCTGAAATGTGAACCTAGACTTTCAACTTCAGCAATTTGGAATTAAACCATGCTTACAAATCTCAGAGTAATTGTCTGTGTGCTGTTCAGCTTTAAGTGGTCAATTGCCAAGTTATTTGTTTTAATTTATTCACATTATAGCAGTTTTCAATCTGTGGATAAAACTTCTGGGAATTATTTCCCACAGAGAGAGCCAACATGTGAGAACTGAGCAACATTAATCCTTTATATATACAATATTTATTTTTCCCATTTCTTTCACGTTATTTTGCATGTATAACATATCTAGAAAAAAAGTTTCCCTGCAGTCACTTGGGCTAACTGTATTGAGAGGAGTGTACTGGAAGTTTTGACAGGAGGGGACTTAAATCAGGTCCGCTGCCCGAGAACAAAAAAACAGCAACAGGTCACTACAGCAAAAAAATAGCTTTAACCAATGGCTTTAGCTCTTTGAGGCTTCAGCAAAGAGAGGCTTCACTCAGAGAAAACAAAAGAAAAGAAAAGCTTAGTTTTTTTTTCCTTTCTTTATATCTGTCAGATAGGATAGTAAAGATGCAGGCAGGATAGTTGAATGCTACTCTTGGAGGATGTGGGAAGCCAGGAAGACCTCGAGAGTCCCTGACGACTTCAAAGGTGAGAAGTGCCTCCAGCTGCAGTTTCTGCCAATCTGTGTTAAGGAGCTGGAGTTGGAACTGGATGAACGTTGGATCTTTCAGGAGGCTGAGGAGGTGATAGATAGGACATATAGAGAGGTAGTTACACCCAGGGTGCAGGAAACAGGAAACTGGGTGACAGGCAGGAAGGGGAAATGGGTTAAGGAACCAGTGAAGAGTTCCCCTGTGGCCATCCCCCTCAACAATGGATATATTACTTTGGATACCGTTGGAGAGGACGATCAAACAGAGGAACGTCACAGTGGTCGGGGCTCTAGCATTGAGTCTGCCTCTGTGACTCAGAAGGGAAGGGGGAAGAAGAGCTGATAGGGGATTTGTTAGGCAGGGAAATGGACAAGAGGTTCTGTGGGCAAGAACAAGATTCCTGAATGGTTCGTTTCCTCCCCGATGCCAGGATCTGGGACATCTTGGATCATGTCCTCAGAGTTCTAAAGTGGGAAGGTGAACAACCAGAAATCATGGTCCATGTTACCAATGACATGGTAGAACAGTGACAATGTTCTGCATCAGGACTTTGGGGAGGTAGGTGCTTAGTTAAAGGACAGGACTTCCAGGGTTGTGATCTCAGGATCGCTACCCATGGAACATGCTAGTGAGGACAGAACTAGGAAGTTTACACAGTTAACTGTGTTGCTAAGGAGTTGGTGTAGGAAGGAGGGCATAAGATTTTGGGATCATTAGGCTCTCTTCTAGGGAACGTGGGCACAGTACAGAAAGTCCAGTTTGCACCTGAACTGGAGGGGGACTAATAAACTAACAGGGAAGTTTGTTAATGTGGTAAGGTGGGGTTTAAACTAGAATTACAGCGGGGTAGGAACCAGAGTGCCAGAGGAGAGGTTGTGAAGGCAGACGTTGGTAAGACTTCTGATCAAGTTAGGAATCAAAAGTTAGGCACATATATTTCAATATATTGTGTCCTGAGCTGCATATGTTTCAACACGAGAAGATCATAGGAAACGCAAATAATAGTGCTGAAGATGAAGTAGCTGGCTTACAGATAGAGGCAATGTGCAGTAAGGAGAGGCAGTTGATAGGGCAAAAGTTCAGTCAACCGGTGAGTTGCAAAGTAAAAGGTGGACAAAATTGAAAAGAATATGATAGGACTGAATGTGATATATTTGAACGTGAGCAGTATACGGAATAAGATAGATGAACTTGGAGCACAGTTGCAGACTGGCAGATATGATGTTGTTGGCATCACTGAATCATGGCAGAGGGAAGTGTATAGCTGGGAGCTTATGGCCTACAAACTACAATAAGAGATAGAAAATGTATGACAAATGGGAAAAGTTACAATAGCCATGGGGGGCTTCAAAACGCAGGTAGATTTTGAAAATCAGCATGTTGTTTGTACCAGACAGCCTGCATTATAATAAGGGACTACTTTTTGTTTTAGTAACATGTCGTTGCATGCACTATTAGGCGCATATTGATCTGAATGTGTGTAAAGTTCAGATTCTACCAGTAAAGAACCGTGAAACTTAGTTCTCAGCTCTGGCGTTTTTATTGCTAACATAGTTGTGTAAACAGGCCACATACACAACAGTGCTGAATTCCAGGACAGGGAATTCCTAGAGTGCCTAAGAGATGGCTTTTCAGAGCAGCTCATTGTGGAGCCTACTGGGGATCAACTATTTTGGATTGGGTGTTATACAATGACACAGAAGTGATTAGAATGTTTAAGGCAAAAGAACACTTGGGGACAAGTGATCATCATATATTCAAATTTACCATGAAATTTGAGATGGAGAAGCTAAAGTCAGATGTATCAGTATTACACTGGAGTGAAGGGAATTACAGAGGCATGAGAGAGGAGTAGCCAGAATTGATTGGAAAAGAATACTGGCAGGATGATGGCACAGCAGCAACGGCTGAAATTTCAGGAAGAATTTTGAAAGGCAGAAGATATATACATCCTAAAGAGGTAGAAGTATTCTAAAGGCAAGATGGCACAAACATGGCTAACAAGAGAATTCAAAGTCAACAGAAAAACCAATGAGAGGGCATATAATAGTACAAAAATTTGTGGAAAGTTAGAGGATTGGGAAGTATTTAAAAATCAACAGAAGGCAACTAAAAACTCATCAAACAGGTAAAGATGGAATATGAAAGTAAGCCAGGGAATATTAATTAAGAGGGTATCAAAAGTTTCTTCAGATACATAAAGTGTAAAAGAGAGGCGAGAGGAGATATCACCCACTGGAGAGGTAATAATGGGGGACAATGACATGGCGGATGAAATGAATATGCATTTTGCATCCATCTTCACTGTGAAAGACACTAGCAGTATGATGGAAGTTTCAGGTGTCAGAGATCATGAGTGTGTGAAGTTGGCAAAACTAGAGAGAAGGTTCATGGAAAACTGAAAGGTTTGAAGGGAGATAAATCACCAGGACTTGATGGTGTACACCCCAGGGTTCTGAAAAAGGTGGCTGAAGAGACTGCGGAGAGGCTGCTTAACAAGCTAAGAGCCCATAGTATTACAGGAAAAATTCTAGCATGGATAAAACAGGTGCTGATTGGCAGCAGGCAAAGAGTAGGGATGAAGGAAGCCTTTTCTGGTTCACTGCTGTGACTACTGGTGTTCCAGAAGGGTTTGTGTTGGGACTGCCTCTGTTTGCATTATATGTCAATTACTTGGATGACGGAATTGATCATTGCACTATGAAGATGTGGAGGGGCAGGTAGTTTTGAGTAAAAGAGAGGCTACAGAAGGACTTATACAAATTTGGAGAATGGGCAAAGAAATGGGAGATTGAATATAGCTTTGGAAATTGTATAGTCATGCAGTTAGGTAGAAGAAATTAATGTGTTGACTATTTTCTAAATGGAGTGAAAATACAAACAACTAAGGTGCAAAGGGACTTGGGAATCCTTGTGCAGTATTCCCTAAAGTTTAATTTGCGGATTGAGTCTGTGGTGAGGAAGACAAATGTTAGCATTCATTTCAGGAGGACTAGAATATGAAAGCAAGGAAGTAATGTTAAGATTTTATAAAGCACTGCTGAGGCCTCACTTGGAGTATTGTGTGCAGGTTTGGGTAAAGAATAAGGATAAGCTAAAACTGGAGAGGGTGTTAAGGTGGTTCCCAAAAATTATTCCAGGATTGAATAGGTTGTCATATGAAGAGCAGTTGATGGTGCTGGGCCTGTTGCCACTGAAATTCAGAATAATGAGGGGTGACCTCATTGAAACCTATCAAGTGGTGAAAGGTTTTGATAAAGTGGATGTGAATAGGGTGTTTCCTGTCATGAAAAGTCTCAAACTGAAGGACACAGCCTCAGAATAGAGGGGCGTGCATTTAGAACAGAGGTGAGGAGGAATTTCTTTAGCCAGAGAGAGGTGAAACTGTGGAATTATTTGCACAAGCAGATGTGGAAGCCAAAACTTCACATATATTTAAGATAGAGGTTGATAGATACTTGGTTGGTCAGGGCATGAAGGGATATGGGAGAAGGCAGGACATTGAGACGGAGAGGAAATCTGTACCAGCTCTGATGAAGTTGCACAGCAGACACAATGGGCCAAATGGCCCAGTTGTGCTCCTATATCTTGTCTTATGGTTTTATTACAAATAATGCATGAATACGTTGAGATCCACTTCTAAAATTTTGCATAATTGACTTCAATGGAAATGAATTTTGTTTGCTATCTACAATGTCCATATATTATTATATGGTGTATATCTGAATGTATCCCTGAAACCTGATTGACTTACAACCTTTCGCAATGTGGGAAGAAATCTGTACTTTGTAAAGCACATTTTTTGACCTCAAGATACCCATGATTATTTACAGCCAACAAATGCTTCTGAGGCAAAATTATTGTTGATTTGTTTCCAGAACAGTGGCTATTATCTGCACAACTAACGTAATTGTGGTTGTTACCTGATGATCTTATACTTGTTGTAACTTGTAGTAACTTGTCTGGTTGGAGGGAGACTGGGTCTAACAACAAATTTAACACTACAAAAAGTAATGGATATGGCCCAGTAGATCATAGGTAAAAGCCTCCCAACCTTTGAGCGTATCTACATGAAATACTGTTGCAGGAAAGCAGCATCTATCATCATGAACCTCCATCACCCAGCACATGGTTTCATCAGGAAGAAGTAACAAGAGACTCAGGACTCACTACCAGGTTCAAAAAGAGTCACTACCCTTCAATCATTAGGCTCTTGAACCAAAGGGTATAACTTCACTGAACTTCACTTGCCCCTTTATTGAAACATTCCCCCAGCTAACTGACTCACTTTCAAAGACTCTTCATCTTGTGTTTTTGATATTTATTGCTTATTGATTTATTATTAATTGTTCTTTTTGCAATTCCACTGTTTGTGTCTTCTGCACTCTGGCTGAATGCCCTATTTGATGTGCTCCTTCATTGATTATGTTATAGTTAATATTCTGTAGTTTTGTTGAATATGCCCACAAAAAATCTCAGAGTTATATATTATGACATATATGTACTTTGATAATAAAATTTCCTTTGAACTTTGAATGGGCCAATCTGTCCAAGGAAAGAATTATTATATGGTAGAACATGAGGGCTGTTTTTTCTTGCTTTAATTTTCTGCCTGGGACAGATAATAGATATGGTGATATTTAAATTTATAGGGCAGTGTTTTCCCTTCCTTTCAGTATTTATTCTTCAGTCACATATTAATGTTACAGATGATGCATCTTTAAAAGCATAGTGAGTGTTTTCAACTGAGCAGACTTGAAATATCCTGCATGATTCAGAAAAAAAAAGTTATATTTTTGGTTCTGATTAGGAACGAGATTGAAGGAGTCAACTGTCTGCAATAACACGTAGCCACCATTTGAACACTGAAACTGGAAACTTTTAAGAACAGTGTCACAATGTTCTTATTTTGCTGCTTTTGATTTGTTGAAGTAATTGATTTTATTGGACAATGGAGAACAATGTTAGTGAGCAGCGAACTATCCGATATTGAACCTGCCTTGAGTTAGAATGGGAAATACTCTATATGGGCTACCTTGCTGACTTTGATCAATATGCTCAGGGCTGTAGTGATCTCACAAATAGTTCATGTGCTTTTACAGTCAGCATATCTGTCATAATCCAAATTCCTGAATGGTGTCCACATATAGAATAGAATTTTAAAATCTACAGGATTGTATTCAGTTATCTTACCTGCAAGTCAATGCCACAGATTTATTTCTTGCAACCATTCCTTATTGCTGATTAAGTTAAATGATTTGAAAACATACACCCAGTGGCCACTTTATTACGTACCTAATAACATGACCACTGAGTGTAGGTACGAGATCTTCTGCTGCTGTAGCCCTGTTATTTCAATTTTGGATGATTTGTGTATACAGAGATGTTCTTCTGCACTCTACTGTTGTAATGCATGGTTATCTGAGTTGCTCTTGCCTTCCTATCAGCTTAAACTAGTCTGGCCATTCTCCTCTGATCTCTCTTAGTAGCAAGGTGTTTTTGCCCACAGAACTGCCACTGAGTAAATCTTGTTTTGCTTTGTGCACCATTCTATGACTAGTCTAGAGACCATTCTGCATGAAAATCCCAGGAGATTACCAGTTTTTGAGTTACTCAAACCACCGATCTGGCACCAACTATCTTTCCACAGTCAAAGTTGTAGGTCATATCGCTCCTCATACTGATGTTGGGCTGAACAACAACTGACTATCTTGACCATGTTCACATGTTGTTATCCACTGAGCTGCTGCCACATGATTGGTTGAATAGTTATTTATATTGATGAGCAGATGAATATCTGTGCCTAATAAAGAGATCACTAAGAGTAAATGATGCACTGACAGCAATATTATGCAAAACACATTTAACAGCTTCACTTTTATCCCTTAATTAATTGAATTTGTAATTTTTTACTTATTACTGCCGAAAATTACTTTTGACCCCCCATAACATTCAGATTGCAAAACTTTTATTCACCAAGCATTTACCACTCCCCCACTTAATTTTAGCCAGTGTATTTATTTTGTGTAAACTGTAATGCAGCATATAGATTTTAGTGTTGCTTTTCTCCCTCAATAGACACTGTACTCAGAAGCATCACACACAAAATGCTGGAGAAGCTCAGCAGATCGGACAGCATCTATGGAAATCAATAAAGGGCCAATGTTTTGGGCTGAGTCCCATCTTCAGGATTAAGAAGGAAGGGGGAAGATGCCAGAATAAAAATGTGAGGGGTGGAGAAGGAAGCTAGCTCAAAGGTGATAGGTGAAGCTAGGTGGGTGGGAAGGGTCAAAAGCTGGAGAAGAAGGAACCTGATAGGAGGGGAGAGTGAATCATAGGTGAAAGGGAAGGAGGAGGGGTCCTAGGGGAAGTAATAGGCAGGTGAGAAAAAGTAAAAGGTCAGAGTGGGGACCCAGAAGTTTCTTTTTTGGGAGAGAGTAAATATGTAAGAAAAGCAGTGTCATCGTGCAGCACTGTTTATCAAATCTGCAGACGATGTGAAGTGCCACATGGCTATTGATTAATAAAGGAAGGCTAATAGATAGCAACAAAGCCACATGAAACAACATTTCTATCAAACAAGAATTGGCTATTGTTTCATTTAAAGCACCATCTAATTAACCATACTGCTTCACACTCATTTTCTTTTCCTGTAGGGATTACTATCCAACTGATAGGCTATTTACATAAATATTCCTCAGAGAAGGATTCTGTTGTTAACATTGATTATTCAGCAATTTGCAAATGAAGCTCGTGATAGCTGCAACTTGCTCACAGAGGAAACTAGTAATCAGATTAGCACTAAGTAGAGCAGTTTAATTGGAGGTTTTGTGTTATATTTTCTTTCAAAAATTGATATATGTATATATATTTTTTAATGGTATAAAATAGCAGTTTATCTTTCAGTTCAGGAATTATAGTGAGAGTCTCCATCATGATGCATCCTGGTACAAAAGACCTCTTTATCACATAGAACATATACAAATTAACATCAGTGTGGAGAATTGCTGAGAAAATATTGAATCCTATTGTTCTCAAATTAGTGCAGTCATAACAGAAACATGTTTACATTCTGTTGTGTTCAATACAGCAGCATAAATTAAAGGGTTGCTCAAGAATTTTGCTCAAGCAACTGCAGTCTGCTGTAGAACACTCCTGAAGTCTGACTGCTGGACTCAACACTTTGCTTACTGGGTGTTATCACTTCCACAGTTAAAATCTCCTCCTTCTATGTAACATTTGATAGCAAAGCTGCTCTTCATGCTGTCTCTACCATTTGATTAGCTCAAAGCTAATTTTATTTTACCTCAGTGCCACTTTATTTTGTACTCATACCAGATTTCTTGATTCCCTTAATATGTAAGACTCTATTGATTGATCTTGATCATACTTAGAGGGTGAACATTTTTAGCCTTATTGGGTAGAGGACTGCAAAAAATTCGGTATCCTCTGGGTGAAAAAAAATTCTTCTCATTTCAGAACTGATCACTTATTTTGAGTGAACCAGGTACTCAAGGTACTCCACAGGAAGAATATATAATCTCTCTACTTCCCTATCCATGAGCACTTTCTCTTTATTCACTTTCTTCAAAATTACAGTTCATCAGATCCTGGCGACTGACAACATATATGCCAGTGCCCAAGAAGAGCAGGAAGATCTGCCTTGGTGGCTATCATCCAGTACCACCTCACACCTATGGCAATGAAGTGTTTTGAGATCTTCAATATGGCTAGAATTAACTCTTGTTTTAGCAAGGACCTGGGCCCACTGCAATTTGCATTTTGTCACAACAGGTATACCGTGGATGCAAACTCATTAGCTTTTCAGATGGTCTTGGATCACCTGAATAATACTAATAATTATGACAGGCTGCTGATTATTGACTACAGCTCATGCCTAACACAATCATTACTACCTCATCAACACTCAACAATGATGCACCTCAGGGATTTTGCTAAGCCCACTGTTCTCTCTACACCTATGACTGTATGCCTATGCACAGCTCAGATGCCATCTATAAATTTGCTGATGACACAACTATTGCAGGAATTGTGTTGGCAAAATTTAAGATGGTGGCAAGAAGGCATACTTGAGCAAGATTTATCAGCTAATTGAATAGTGTTGTCAATACAACCTTGCACTCAGTGTCAGTAAGACCAAAGAACTGATTGAGGACTTAAGAAAGGGTAAAATGAGGGAACATATACCAGTCCTCATCAAGGAATAAATGTTCGGTTAAGATTAGTGCAGTATAATTTTCTACATCAATTATATATTACACCACAAAAAATAAAAAAATTTAATCCAAATTTATCGGATCAGTGTTTCCGATGTAACCAGGAAACTGGTACTTTTTTACATTCGACATGGTCTTGCTCTAAAATTCAACCTTTTTGGACAAATTTAAGACTTTTACTGGAACAAATTACAGGAACACAATTTCCTCATAATCCAATATTATTTTTACTAGGTGATATTGAAGGGATAAAACCGAAACTCAAACTAAATAAGTATCAGAAAGAATTTATAAAAATTGCACTGGCAGTAGCCAAAAAAGCTATTGCAGTTACTTGGAAATCGGATTCACATTTAAGTATAGATTCTTGGAAGAAAGAAATCTATGGTTGTATTCCATTAGAAAAAATTACTTATAATTTAAGAGATAAATATGAAACATTTTTGAAAATTTGGAGCCCTTATTTACAAAAGACAGGATTAAATATATAGATGCTTTTAAGATGAAACAATTGGTTACTAGGGGAAAGAAATAAATATACATATTAAAATTATTACGAACTCCATGGAGCATGTGGAGATCTTCCAACCACCAGGCATTCTTTCTTTCTTTCTTTCTTTCTTTCTTTCTTTTTTTTTTCTCTAAGGGGTAGTTAGGGGGGAGGGGTTAAGGGGAGGGGGTATGGGTTATATACATTGTTTTTTTCATACTTTGTAATCATTTAAAAATGCAATAAAAAATTATATAAAAAAAAAAAAAAAAGGATTTAGAAGTGGAAAAGGTGAGCAATTTCATATTCCTGGATGTCAACAGATCTGAGGATCTATCCTAGGCCCAACATATCAAAGCAGTTAACAAGAAGGCATGGCAGTGGCTGTATTTCTTTAGGAGTTTGAGAAGATTTGGTATGTCACCAAAGATACTTGCAAATTTCTTCAGATATAAGATGGAGAGCTTTCTGAACGGCTAAATCACCATCTCATATGGGGGTGGGGGCACTACACAGGATCGAAATAAGCTTCAGACAGTTGCAAACTCAGTCGGCTCAATCATGGGCATTAGACTCCCCAGCATCCAGGACATCTTCAAGGAGTGATGCCTCAAAAGGTGGCATCAATCACTAAGGACCTCCATCACCCAGGACATGCCCATTTCTCAGTGCTATCATCAGAGAGGAGGTGCAGGGAATCCCAAAGGCACACATGCGATGTTTCAGAAACAGCTTCTTCCTCTCTAGGATCAGATTTCTGAATGGACATTGAACCCATGAATACTTCCTCACATCTTTTTTTTTTCTCTCTTTTTGCACCACTTTTTTAATTTGTATATAATATTTTTCCCTCAGTCTCAGGTCTTCTACCAGAAGCCTGGGAGCTTGAGGTTTGACGCAGTATCCTTCCTGTTCCTAGTATTGTTCTCTTGGGGATCGAGATCTCAGCTGTTTTTTTCCTGGGATTTGTAGGAGCCTCTTTCCCAGTCCAGGAGTTACAGCCTCTGGTGTTCCTATCACCACAGGGCTTTAACCTTCCACATCCTTTCTATCTGCTCTTTCAAGCCCTAGTATTTCTCCACCTTCTCATATTCTTTCTTCCTTATCTTACTGTCATTTAGATTTGAAAGATCAAATACTACTGCTTTCCTGTTCAGTATTATTACATCTGGTCGGTTCCCCTGAACTTGCTTATCAACCTGTATTTGGAAGTCCCACATTTGGACTTGGGAGTGTCCAATCCATACTCAGCGCAGATGTTCCTTTTTACAATTCTTGCAATTTGGTTGTGCCATTCAATGTCTGCTGTCTCTGCCTGCATCTTGCAAACTGCTATTATGTGCTGAATGTTTCAGCGGATGTCTTGCACAGACTGCATCTTGGGTCTTGCCTGGTGTGATAGACCCTTGCTTCTATTGCTAATGTGCTTAGCACCTGTTCTTCTGCAGCCATGAGCAGAATTTCTGTGCTGCCCCTTAGCCCTACCATTTCCAGCCATTAGTCGGATTTTCTTATGGCAGCCACCTCTAGTATCTGGCAATAGTATAACTCATGCAGTGGTTTGTCCTGCCATGGCCTCTGGTCCTCTGGCTCTACTTCACCCACTTCCATTTCCATATCCCCTGCTGTCTGAAACTTTCTCCTAGCAGGTTGTCCTTAGGGGTCATCTGAAAAGTCCTGAAAGCAGAGTACAGGGAGTTAGGAAGGAAGTTGAGAAGCAGGACACCAAAGGTGGTCAACTCGGGATTACTGCCTGTGCCACGTGACAGTGAGAATAGGAATAAAGTGAGATGGAGGATAAATATGTGGCTGAGGGATTGGAGCAGGGGGCTGGGATTCAGATTTCTAGATCACTGGGACCTCTTTTGGGGCAATAGTGACCTGTACAAAAAGAACGTGTTGCACTTCAATCCCAAGGGACCAATATCCTGGTGGGGAGATTTGCTAAGTCTATTGGAGAGATGGATCTTGAGGTCCGAGTCCATTGGATACTCAAAGCTGCTGCACAGGTTGACACTGTGGTTATGAAAGCATATGGTGCATTGGCCTGCATCAATCGTGGGATTGAGTTTAGGAGCTGAGAGGTAATGTTGCTGCTATATAGGACCCTGGTCAAACCAGACTTGGAGTACTGTTCTCAGTTCAGGCACCTCACTGTAGGAAGGATGTGGAAATCATAGGAAGGGTGCAGAGGAGATTGACAAGGATGTTGCCTGGATTGAGGAGCATGCCTTATGAGAATAGGTTGAGTGAACTCGGCCTTTTTTCCTTCGAGTGATTGAGGTTGAGATGTGACCTTATAGAGGTGTATACGATGATGAGAGGCATTGATGGTGTGTATAGTCAGAGGCTTTTTCCCAGGGCTGAAATGGCTAGCATGAGAGGGCACAGTTTTAAGGTGCTTGGAAGAAGGTACAGTGGAAATGTCAGGGGTAAGTTTTTTAAGCAGAGAGTGGTGAGAGTGTGGAATGGGCTGCCGGTGGCAGTAGTGGAGGTGGGTGCGATAGGGTCTTTTAAGAGCTCCTGGACAGGTACATGGAGCTTAGAAAAATAGAGGGATATGGGTAACCCTAGGTAATTTCTAAGGTAAGGACATGTTCAGAACAGCTTTGTTGGCTGAAGGGCTTGTATTGTGCTGTAGATTTTCTGTTTCTCTGTTTCTTTTCAATCTTCCTGACATACTCAAGGAAGTTTCATATTCCTTTGAGGACGGTGGTCTTGACACTTCTAAGTCCCTGTCTTCCTTTATTATGGCAAGTGCACAGTCACTCGACATTGAACTTTGGATGGAATGCATGCATTGTTCGTAGTTTCTGGGTCTTGATGTCAGCGGTTTCCAGTTCATTCCTCGATCAGCACATTATTGCAGATGGGTATCTGGTGACTGGTAGGGCAAATGTTTTGATGGCACTATACTTGTTCTTCCCATTCACCTGGCTTTTTAGAACATGTCTCAGTCTTTAGAGATACTTGGACGTTGCAGCCTTCCTTGCGTCCTCATTGTGCCTTCCATGTGCCTACAGGATCCCCAGGTATTTGTAGCTGCCCTGTAAATCCAGTATGTGGTGTCATCCTGATGTCTCTGCTTATACCCTTCTCAGGGGATTAGTGAGTAAATCTCTCTTTCATTTCCGGCATACAGCTTGATATCATCTAGGTAGAGGAGCTGGCTGATGGTCACTCCACCCTTGAACCTGTAACCATATCCACTCTTTGAGATGATATGATTGACGGGGTTCAAGCCAACGCAGAACAGGAATGGGGATAGTGCATCACTCTGTTATATTCCACATCTGACTGTCACTTGTGTTATTGGCTTTGAGTTAACTTCTAGCATTGTTCTCCAATGACCAATTGAGTTCTTGATGAAGGTCCTTAGTGACTTGTTGACCTTGTGCAGACGGGCATTCTGGAATCCATGTGTGGGGCATTGGGGTAGTCAGTCCAGGCTGTGCTTAAGTTGGCTTACCTGGTTTTGGAGTCTCGCATGACTGCTTTGTCTACCAGTAGTTGGTCTTTGGAGCCTTTGGTTCCATTACCAATCCCTCTCTGAGGAAAGCTCAGTAACCTATGCACGTTCCTTCAGGTTGGTGGCTGTGATACCTGATAGGAGCTTCCATGTTGTTGACGGGCAGGTTATATGTCAGTAATTTCACGGTGTTGCTCTATTGTGAGGATCTTTCATTGTGAGTACTGTCCTTCCTTGAGATAGCCAGTCAGTGTGGGAGCCTGCCTCAAGCAACTGGATCATTTGAACTGCAACCATGTATGTAATGCTGTTAGTTTCTTCAGCCAATAGGGGTGGATCATATCAGGCCCTGTTGGTGTCCAATTCCTCATATTTGCTCCCCTTTTCTGAACACTTACTGCTTTGATGGTGACTGCTTCTTCCTCCAGGAGATTGCCTGTAGGACTTTCAGCCATTGGGTGCTGAGTTATCCAATGCCTCTTTCTCCCACATACTCTTCCAGTACTCCTCAGTTGCTGTTTCAGTTGGTCAGGTACTAGCATACTATAGCTCTGCAACTGTGCAAGTACTTTTCCTGGTACTGTGGAGAGAAGTGCATTTATTCACTTGAACCCTGCACCCTCAGTGTATCTCTGTGGTCTGGTCGCCAAAGCTGTCAACCATTGCTTGGCAGTCTGCAGGGCTTCAGCAATGGAAATCTGTATTTCCTTATTAGCCGAGATGAGTCTTTGGTCATCCCACCTTATTGCAGCTCAGTTAGTCTGCTGACCTCTGCCCTTATGGTTTTCATCTTGGCTTTCCATTATCTTCTCTGGGGGAGGGGCGAGGGAGGGGTTATAACAGTACTCTCCAATGTATTCATTTTGTTGCCCAGCAATTCTAGGACTGCTGTTGCCATTGCAGATATTAGGTTATTGGTCTCATTTATGTTACAGGTTGCACTTTTGAGTAGTGTGCACATTGGTTGTGTGCACATGAAGTGATGCTCGGTGCAAGAGGTACATTAGATGACCCTGACAAGGAATAAGAAAGTAGAGCTGGTGGCATAGGTTAGTGGGTGGAAATGTTGATCTGCCTTACTACTTGGGTGGAAGTAACTGTTTAGTCCTGGCATGGATGCTACGTAGCTTCCTCTCTGAGTGTGGGACAAACAGTCCATGAGCAGTGTGGATGTGATTCTTCATTATATAGCTGGCCTTCTTCCAGCACCATATTCTGCATATGACATTGCATCGTAAATGTGGCATGTGAGTCCAACGTTCAAACTGAATTTATTACCAAAGTACGTATATGTCACCACTTATTATCCTGAGATTCATTTCCTTGCAGACCTTCACAGAAAAGTAAAAAAATACTATAGAACAAATGAAAATCTGCACAGAAAACAAGGACTGATAAACAACCAATGCACAAAAGAAAACAATGTGCCCAAATGCAGAATTAAGCAAATAAGGAAACAGATTGATAAATAGATAAATAAATGAGTACTTCTGAGAAAATGAGTCACAGAGTCCTTGAAAGTGAGTCCATTGTTTGCAGAATCAGTTCAGAGTTGAGGTTAGTGAAGTTATTCATGGTGGTTCAGAATCCTGACTGTTGTAAATTAATAATTGCTCTTGAACCTTTTACTGTGAGATCTAAAGCTCCGGTATATCCTTCACGATTTCAGCAGCAGCAGGGTGCATCACCTGGGTGGTGGGGGTCCTTGATGATGCTTCTGCCTTCTTGTGGCAGTGATCATAGTAGATAGGCTCAGTGGTGCGGGTGGCTTTGCATGTGACGGATTGGGCTGTATCCATTACTTTTTGTAGGCTTTTCTATTCTTGGCCGTTGGTTTTTCCATATCAGGCCGTGATGCAACCAGTTATAATACTCTCCACTGTGCATCTGTGGAAGTTTGTCAAAGTTTTAGATGACATGCCAAATCTGTGCAAATTCTTAAGAATGTAGAGGCAATGTAAAGGCACTTAATTGCTGGTCCCAGGACAGATCATCTGTTATGATAATGCCAAGGAATTTAAAGTTGCTGACCCTCTCCACCTCTGACCTCCCAATCAGGACTGGCTGCTGGACCTCCACCTCTTCCTCATGTAGTCATTAATCAGCTCTTTGGTTTTGCTGACTTGGTGTGAGTTGAATATAAGGTAAACTTCCAAATGTTAGTGCTCTCACCTTGACATTCTGTGAGGTCTTTCTGCACTGTTCCATGTTGAGGGATATTTCACTGCAGGAGAGCACTTCTGTATCATTTTCCTCACAGCCGCTTTTCCTTGAGTAGTGAAACCCTGGATAGTGTCCTGGGTCCCAGTTTCCAACTCCTCATCAATGGTGTTATAATTGGCCAAAAATGGTGCAAATACCCTCTACTCTACCGTACCTATTTCCCTGGCATTTTATCAAGGTACTTAAGAGGTTAGAGCATTTGCAGTTTAGTAGAGAATGTCCTTATAAGGTAGGAACTAAGATAAAATATAACATTACACAGTGCAGCAATTGCCTGAATTACCATTTAAAAGCCATACCTCTCCATGCCTTATATAGAAGCACTAGCCAGTGAGAAAACATTTACATTCTTTGTTTTGCAATGTAAAACCTCTGCAGCAGTGTGAATCTGTACAAATGAATTGTACAGCATTGAATCTGTATTCCAATTCAGGATGATAGAGTATCTAGGTTATTGCATTAGAAAGAGGCAGGTCACAAAAATACATGTGTTCCAATGACAAGCTCATTGAATGTGCAGTATTCAGTTCCAAGGCACCGTATCTGAACATAAATGCTGTGATTCATGAGCAAGTTCATTAATCAAGGCATTGTTGCGTGGTAGATTATAGTTGTGATATTCGTCAACTATATTAAGGGAAATACATGCGAAAAGATGGCTGGGTCAAGAATATGACACTTAAAACATAGTTTCTTTGCTTTGACACATTGTCGATCTGCACAAAGCAAATCAATCAAAGCCTCAGATAATTTAAAATAAGATCTGCTATAAAGTAAAATATTGATAACTCATTAAAGAAGGAAAATCTATGCAAAAGTAATAATTAAAGAAAATCCAATTTTATTCACTCATGACAAGTTTCTGAATTATTCTTTCTATAAGTGTATACCTCAGATAAATAATATGCAGAGATTTGTGACATATATGATTATATGATAGATATGTACAATGTCTGAAATACATCTTGATGATAAACTTCAATAAAAAATAAAATACAAAAAAAAAATCATGGCTTAATTTCCTTTCTTGTTTGTATGGAAATTTGAATATTTTAAATTTGTTGGGATTTTTGCAGTAAGTTCCTTCTTTGAAGATTTTGTTTACCCAACCCAGAGCTCAAAAATTATTTTATACAGTAGATTGATGGAAACAGAAGCTGGTAATGATGATGTGAGGGCCATAGGGTGTCGGAATCTATGGGAAATGACATGGCAACCAAGCTGCCTTCTTAACTACTGAGACCTAAAGATAGAATATGAAAAGGAATGAATGACAGAGAAGGATGTAGGATGGATCAAGGTCAAATTAAATGCAAGGAAGAGAAACAAAAAGAGGGAAAAGAACATTTAATTAATAGCAAGAGAGCAAAAATAAAGAGTACGGGAAAGCAACAAAATAGTCTAAATTTAAATACACTTTGGAAGCAATTTAGTGCTTATGGAAATCAAAATTCACTGTGTCATTTATTCTTGCAGTGCATTGTCAAGGTTGACTAGCATTGTAGAAACATAAATCTCATCACTACAAGGGTCTTTACTCTATTAAATGCCACCGCCATCTCTCCACAGTGAGCTTAATTGATGCTTACAGGAGAAAGCTAGCAATTTCTCGGCATTCATGAGAAGGTCAATGGTGAGTGTTTGATTCGGAGGGCTAACCGAGAAGTGGCACAGGTCGATTGGCAAATTTGTGGTGATTTTCTACTTTTCCTTTCTTTCCTTGCAACAAAATTTAGGGTTTTTTTCATGCACAAATATTTTGTGCATATTTAATTTGGTATTACTTCTTCAGCAAGACGAACAATTGTATTTATATTAGAGCCAGAGTAAGTTAGATTGTTATTCATCTTTCATTAATAATACATTATTTGAGAGTAAGTTTCTCAAAAATATTGTTTGCAAAATATCCAAAGCTGTCCTACATACACATTGCCATTTAAATTTCAGACCTTAATTAGTATAAATACTTCAAAGCTTATCACTAAGTTTCTAAAAGTCATCTATTTCCACACTTTCCTTTTTATTCCATTGGTTTGTTATTCTTCACCACATTTTTGCCTCCTAATATCACCCCTCACACTGTGTCTAGCTACTTCTCACATGATATATTCTCATAATAACATACTCCACAATCGATCCTGATTGATTAGCTAAATAACCTGGGCCTCTGTGTTTCTCTCTGCAATTGGATCCTTGACTTCCTAACTGAAAGACTACAATCTGTGCAGACTGGTATTTAGACCTCCTCTTTGCTGAATATCAACACCGCCACACCGTAGCGTGTGTTACTTAGCCTACTCCTCTACCCTCTCTACACCCATGAATAAGTGGCTATGTAAAGCTTCAAATGCCATCTATAGATTTGCTGATGATACAGCCATTGCTGGCCAAATCTCAGATGAAGACGAGAGGTCATACAGGAGCCAGATACACCAGCCAGTTGAGTAGTGTCACAGCAACAACCTTTCACTGAATGTCAGTAAGACCGAAGAGCTGATTATGGATTCAGAAAGGGTAAGGCGAGCAAATAAAAACCAATCCTCTTAGAGGAATCAAAAGTGGCGAGAGTGAACAGTTTCAAGTTCCTGGGTATCAAGACCTCTGAGGATCTAACCTGGTCCCAACATAGTGATGCAGATATAAAGAAGGAAAGACGATGACTATATTTCATTAGGAGTTGGAGGAGATATAGTTTTTCACCTGAAACACTCTAAAACTTCTACAGATGTACTGTGGAAAGCATTTTGACAGGCCGCATCACTGTTTGGTATTGGTGGGGGGGTGGTGAGTAGTGGAGTGGGTGCTACTACAGAGTATCAAAAGGAGATACAGGAAGTTGCAAAATCTGTCAGCTCCATTTTGGGCATTAGTCTCTGTAGTATCTGGGACAAAGCTTTATCCAAGACAGCATCCATTATTAAGGATCCTCATCACCCAGGACATGCCCTTTTCTTTTTATTGCCATCAGGATGGAGGTACAGAAGCCTGAAACTACACACTCATCAACAGGAAAAGCTTCTTCCCCTCGACTATCCAATTCCTATATGGAATGGACATTTAGCCCACTAACACTACCCCTCTTTTTTATTATTTCTGTTTTTGCACTATTTTTAATTTCACTATTTTATATATATTTATATATATATTTACCCCAGCTCCCAAATGGACAGGCTTGCGTCTGCCCACCTGACTCACACTTCATCATGAATCAAGTCAACTTTTCAATATATGATTGGCCCAGTTTGCCCCTGTGTTGCCCCAACCCAGGACGTCCTCCACCTGGTCCAAACATACTCTCTCATCAAGATCCATGATGTTTTTGCGGTGGTCCTTCGATGTGGCCAGGGTCTGCATGAGTGGCTTGGCAAAAAACACCTGCCATATGAAACTGCAATTGATTTACTAATTTTTGTCTATATTATCATCTTTTGCATTGTACTGTTGCTGCTAAGTTATCACATTTCATGGCATATGCAAGTGATATAAAACCTGATTCTGATTCTCATTCTAAAGACAGAAAATTCTGCAAAATTCGGACAGCAATTGGCTACTGACATTTATCAGATGAAATGTTATTGACTTGTAACATTAATTTTGTTTCCCTCTTTCTCTGCCTTGCCATGTATTTCCAGAATATACCATTTCCATGGACTCCCAGGTTGGGAGCACCTGTTATAATGCAACATAAAATAAATAAAATTATTATTGAAATTGGTCTTTATAATTGAAATCTGTATTACACAATCATCATAATGAACAACACTGACAATTTGCAGACAGTTCACAACACTACTAGACACTCCAGTAGTCATACTTCTTCTGAACTGTGATCGCTGCAGTCCACAACCTGTAATTTATCTTTCAAGGATATTCTTTTGATCTAGCTAAAACATCTGGCCCTTTTGCAATCTCTTTGGAGATTTGGTGAATTAGACTCTCCAGAGTGCAGATGCTGCCGGGAGTGGATGCTGAGTCAGGGCCTGATGAGAGAAGACAAACCTGTGTTCTTTACTCTACGCTGATTCAAGCACATAGGACGAGAGTGAAAAACAAACCGATGTTCAGCACCATCCGCCTGCACTTGGCCGGTCTACCTGTCTTATTGCTACTACAGTTGGGCAAGAGGTGCAGGAGTCTTGTGTCCCACACCACAGTGTTCAGGAGCAATTGTTACCTTGTTGCCTTGGGCTACTGGATAGGGTTCACCCTCTTCAGTGCTGAACAGGCTTCCCAGCTGTGGACTCACTGTCTGGGATGCTCTCGTTCACATTCCATGTGTTTTTGATTGTATTTTTGGGTGATTGGTGAAGGACAAACTGGTGTTCAGTTCATCACTCAGTGAAGTTTTCTAACTTCAGCACTGAAATGGCTGCAGTTGTAGCCTGCAACTGTCGGGACTCAGCTCAGCATTGAACTGGCACAAGGCTGTGGCCCACAGGCTGGACAGGCTGTGCTCGCATTAGACTGAACTGACTCCGTGGCTGAGGACTCACATTTGTGGGACTCTGCTGTTAGTGTTCTCTGAGTTATTTGTTTACTTTTTTATTGTTTGCATGTTTTGTTCTCTTTTTGTCACACATCAGTTGCTTGACAGTCTTTGTTATGTTTAGTATTTTTTAATGGGTCCTTTTTTAAATTTATTCACTTAAGTAATGTGGACATCTCCAGCTAAGCCAGCATTTATTGCCCATCCCTAGTTGCCCTTGATAGGATGCCTTTTTGAATCACTGCAGTCTCTGAGGTGTAGATACACCCACAGTGTTGTTAGCGAGTGAATTCCATGATTCTGACCCAGCGACAATGAAGGTTCAGCAATATGTTTCCAAGTCAGGATGGTGAGTGACTTGGAGAGGGATTTCCAAATGGTGGTGTTCCCAGCTATCTGCTGTTTGCGTTCTTCTGGATGGTAGTGGTCATGTGTCTGGAAGGTGCTGTCTTAGGAACTTTGGTGCGTTGTTGCAGTGCATCATGTAGATAGCACAAACTTCTGCAACTGCTCAACAATGGTGAAGGGATTGTGTTTCCTTGTTTTGTGCCTGCCTGCAAGAAAACCATTTCAAAGTCAAATAATTTTTAATAATAATTTCACTTTGAACTTATTGGTTGAGGATTAAATCAGTATAGCTTTTAAAAGGAAAAAGTCATTTTTCATTAAATTGGGAATGACAGATGTCAAAAAGTTGTCAGTAAGATATAGGGCAAACTGCCTGTGACACTAGAAAGAGGGCCCCTTCTGTCAATCTATCAGCCCTGCTGCCTCAAAATCTCTTCAGAGGCCAGACAAAGGACATACGGAGCATACCCTAAAGTATGAAATATCCAAAATGTCACCATCATTCATGTTCAAAATGTGATACATACCAACTCGTTCAAGGCTATATTTTTGCAGGGTTCCTCTCTGGTTACTATGTTGGTTTACTACTGTATAAATACCTGTACTGATTAACATTTTGGGGGAGTGGTGGGTTAAAGGAGCCAGAAGCAAGCTAGAGATCCCCTGCATTTGGAAGGATAACTACCAATTTAGATGGATTAAATTTAGGGATTATCAAGAAGCCAGAAAGAAAAGTTACCTTGGTGAATAAAACAGAGATACGGAGATGCAAAGAGATGCACAAATTCCCCATTGAATGCCCAGGCTCTTCTTGCCAACTTTGCTTCAAATTAAAGTGACTTTTCGTTAAATCCCTTTATTCCGATGAATGGCTACCAGCTTGAAATGTTATCACTTTTTCTTTCTCTAGATGCTGCCCTACCCACTGTGTGTTGTCAGAATTAATTTTGTATTTCTAACGTCTGCAATTTTTTAAAAAAATAAAATGAAAGAGGGTGTTCTTGATGTGAAGCCAGGAACTTGTGTCCATCAGGAAAGTGTGAAGGTCACTCTCATCAATGCTGTCATGGAATTATGAAGATGAAGTCAGTATTTGTATCCCAGCATCCCAGCTCACTCATTACCTGGAGAAGTTCCAGTACGATTGCTGTGACTTTCAATTCTTAGTCAATTTGGTAAATGGTGGTGGACATTGTGGTTTCCTTTGCAGTGCACCCCCCTGAGCTCTTACCTCTTACAGTGCTTTTCTAAGTGTTTTTCAACATCAGAAAACATTGATTACTTTGTTAAGGGAGGCATGTATATAGTAACTAAGATATTTAATTGCCCATTTAAAATCAAATATCAGAGGTGTAAACGGACTTAAGAGTCCTTGTGCAAGCCTCCCAGAAGGTTCATTTGCAGGTTAAGTCTGTGGTTAAAAAAAAGGCAAATACAGTGTTGGCATTAAATTTCAGCAAGAGGCAGAGAGGGAAGAGGTAAAAGAACCTCGGAGAGAAGCTGTTTTTTTTAACTGATTGTGGCAAAGAGGCTAGACTGAGCAGGTATGTGACGTAGCACGCCAAAGGTTTAAAAAGAAAGACCGCCACATACAGTGGACATCGTCGTAGTGGACTGAGGCAGAGTGGGTTGGCTTTGGCTCAATCAGGCTTCGGTGAGAACAGGCAGAGGCGAGGTTTCAATGGGACACAACTGCCCAAGCGCATGATAGTCGGCCCGTGAGGCAGTGGGAGAACTTAAATAACAAGCAGAGGTTGAGTACGAGCTTCACTCCAGGTGACGTAAGGCCGGGTAAGCTCCTTTAATTAATCTAATTAGATTAAGAGTAGGTAATGGAGGCAGCAGTTAGGGCAGTTGAGTGCTCCATTTGTAGTATGTGGGAAGTCAGGGCGAGCACAATTGTCCCTGATGACTACACCTGCAAAAGGTGCATCCAGCTGCAGCTCCTGACAAACCGTGTTAAGGAACTAGAGCTGGAGCTGGATGAACTTCAGATCATTTGGGAGGCAGAGGCAGAGGCAGAAATAGTCAGGAGTTTCAGGGAGATAGTCACCCCTAGGAGACAGGAAACAGGTAGTTGGGTGACTGTCAGGAGAGGAAAGGGGAATAGACAGGAAGAGCAGAGCACCCCTGTGGCCATTCCCATCAACAATAAGTATACCATTTTGGATACTGTTGGAGGGGACGACCTACCAGGGACAAGTTGCAGTGGTTGCATCTCTGGCACCAAGTCTGGACCATCAGCTCAGAAGGAAAGGAGGGAAAAGAGAAAAGCAGTAGTGATAAGGGATTCGATAGTTAGGGGGACAGATAGGAGGTTCTGTGAGGTTGAACCTCACAGGTTGAACAATATAGTTCTTTATTCTTTGGAGCGCAGAAGGTTGAGGGGGACTTAATAGAGGTATTTAAAATTATGAGGGGGACAGATAGAGTTGACATTGATAGGCCTTTTCCATTGAGAGTAGGGCAGATTCAAACAAGAGGACATGAGTTGAGAGTTAGGGGGCAAAAGTTTAAGAGTAACATGAGGGAGAATTTCTTTACTCTGAGAGTGGTAGCTGTGTGGAACAAGCTTCCGGTAGAAGTGGTAGAGGCAGGTTCAGTATTGTCATTTAAAGTAAAATTGGATAGGTATATGAACAGGAAAGGAATGGAGGATTATGTGCTGAGTGCGGGTCAGTGGGACTAGGCGAGAGTAAGTGTTCGGCATGGACAAGAAGGGCCGAGATGGCCTGTTTCAGTGTTGTAATTGTTATATGGTTATATGGTTATAGTTATTTCAAGGGAAAGAGAATACATAACCATATAACCATACAGCAATTACAGCATGGAAACAGGCCATCTTGGCCTTTCTAGTCCGTGCCGACTACTTAGTCTCACCTAGTCCCACCGACCCGCACTCAGCCCATAACCCTCCATTCCTTTCCTTCCATATACTTATCCAATTTTTTTTTAAATGACAATACTGAACCTGCCTCTACCACTTCTACTGGAAGCTCATTCCACACCGCTACCACTCTCTGAATAAAGAAGTTCCGCCTCGTGTTACCCCTAAGCATTTACCCCCTAACTCTCAACTCATGTCCTCTTGTTTGAATCTGCCCTACTCTCAATGGAAAAAGCCTATCCACGTCAACTCTATCTATCCCCCTCATAATTTTAAATACCTCTATCAAGTTCCCCTCTCAGCCTTCTATGCTCCAAAGAATAAAGATCTAACTTGTTCAACCTTTCTCTGTAACTTAGGTGCTGAAACCCAGGTAACATTCTAGTAAATCTTCTCTGTACTCTCTCTATTTTGTTGATATCTTTCCTATAAGTCGGTGACCAGTACTGTACACATACTCCAAATTTGGCCTCACCAATGCCTTGTACAATTTTAACATTACATCCCAACTCATATACTCAATGCTCTGATTTATAAAGGCCAGCATACCAAAAGCTTTCTTCACCACCCTATCCACATAAGATTCCACCTTCAGGGAACTATGCACCATTACTTTCCAGATCACTTTGTGAACATAAAAGCAAGGAGGTCATGCTGAGGCTTTATAAGACACTAGCCAGGCCACACTTAGAGTTTAATCAACAGGTTTGGCCCCATATCTCAGAAAGGATGTGCTGCCATTGGAGAGAGTCTAGAGAAGGTTCACAAGGATGATTCTGGGAGAGAAGGGGTTAACATATGAGGGGCCGTTGGCAGCTTTGGGTTAGTACTCGCTGGAATTTAGAAGAGTTTTGGGGGGAGATCTCATTGAAACCTACTTAATGTTGAAAAGAATAGATACAGTGAATGTGGAGAGGATGCTTCCTATGGTGGGAGTGTCCAGAACTAAAAATTACAGCCTCAAAATTGAGGGGCAAACTTTTAGAACAGAGTTAAAGAGGATTGGTTTTAGCTAGAGAATAGTGAATCATAGAAATCTCTGCCACAGTCTTTGGTGGAGGCCAAGTCCATAGGTATATTTAAAGCGAAAGCTGATATTTTTATGATTAGTCAGGGCATCAAAGGATATAGCAAGAAGGCAGGTGTATGGGGCTGAGTGGGTTCTGGGATCAGCCACAATGGAACAGCAAAGCAGACTGGATGGTCTGAATGGCCTAATTCTGCTCCAATGTCTTACAGTCTTATGATCAGATCATTAAGACTTCATGTGATCTGAAG
Source organism: Hypanus sabinus (assembly GCF_030144855.1). NCBI lineage: Eukaryota > Metazoa > Chordata > Chondrichthyes > Myliobatiformes > Dasyatidae > Hypanus > Hypanus sabinus. The sequence goes on along the minus strand of NC_082710.1, from coordinate 125,729,256 downwards.
TCAGAATAGAAGACAAAGTGTTACCCTTTCCTGACTTTATACTATGTGATCTCATCTGGTGGATTAGTTCAGTTGGTGAGATGGAACAGACTCAGGGATTATGATTGAGGAGCTTAAGTCATAGATTGTATATTATGGTTCCATGAATATGATTTTATCAAGCCATTGTATGATTTTGGGACAACTTTATTAATTGGAACTAACCTCCAGATATTCAGTGACCAGACTTTGCAACATCAACTGGGTAAGTAGCTACATTATTGTGTCTATATTGAGCTCCAAGATTTGATCCAAGGGGTTTTGGATAGCGTATATCTAATTCAACATTACTTCTAAAAACTGTGAAAACATTGCATTCAGTGAGTATACCTGGAGGAAATTTGTTCAAGAGGAAGCTTTGCTACAGGAGAATAAATTCTACTGTGCCACTCAACTGGCAGTGGCAAAGGCAGACTATACCATTAACCACAGGCACCACTAGCTTTTTCCTACACTGCATCAGAACATATGGATCCTGTGTCGAGCTGTACGGCCACCTGAGGATTCATCAAAAGACAACCCCTTAGGAGAGCATCATGCTCAAATCAAGTGATTATATATAGATACAGTACATAGTGTACAGGAGGGAGAGAGGGAGAGAGAGACTGCATAGTACTATTTACATACATACAGCATATGGATGTGTGTGTGTTTCGGATACAACTGAATGATGTGTCAGATCATTTCAAGGTTCATTTGGAAGTCAATCACATTGCTGTTGATCTAGAGTCACACAGAGACTAGACTGTATAATGACAGCAAATGAGTCAATCAGATCCTATAATTCCAAGTCTATCATTATCAAGGTTATTTTTTTATTCCATGGTAAATTAAATGTTCTTATTTCATTGCATTAGAGACTATTTTAAACACATTAGTAGATGGAGTGGGAATATGATAAATTCTGTAATTTGCTCACTGTTCAGAAATGGGAGTTCTGTCAATTCATAACATCATACATAAACTTACAGCATACCTGCATTTGCCTTACTGCATTTTTCTTTGAAGGAGGAAAGCAAATTGTAAAGATATTATCAAGTAAATTAAGCTGATTGAGGTCAGAACTGTTGGTAAATCCTTTGGTCTTAAATTGATTTTGAAGGTTACTCAAGCAGATAAGCTCTATCACTAATATTCCTGTTTAATCTCCTTAACTGATGGGTTTGCTTCAAGGCAACATCTTGTTATGAAAGTGTGCAAAAAGACCTTGTAGAATTTAGCTATCCTTTGGACTTTCTGAGGTTCTTTCCAAATACTGAATGGTTATAAATCCTAACTATCTTGTACTCTGTTTTCATTGCTGATGTTTGTAATTAAATCCCACTAATTCATTCAGGTTGCTACATTTCTTCAAATTTCATTTCCTTTTAATAGATGGTCAATGTTGCATTCTGAGGCCAATTTGGAAATAGTCTTTTGAAAGAAGACCTGAAAACAAATGACCAGACAATGTATCATATAGATCCATGTTACGTCAAATAAACATTTTAATTAGAATGTAAAATAATATTTTAGGGCTTATCAGGAACTTTGAGAGCTATGCAAAATCTGCATATTCCCTGCAGGATTGCCCATGCCTCTGACATCCAAACACATGAAGAGCCGAGAAATCTAGTGTCTCAAGGTAATCAGGAAAATCCTGCATGTCCCTCAGTACACAGAGATGTTCATCAATGCATGAAAGGTGAACACACATGCTCCAGCAGAAATTTACAAAGCTTATGAGGCTTCCTTCAGCTACACTTCAAGGAGACTTGAAGGATATGTACTGTATATGATACCTGAAGTATATGATTGCCCTTGAACCTACTTCATGTCCATGTCCTTTGCTTATCTGCATAAGTCTCTTTCTTCAATTCTCAATCCCATCAAATCTTTATGACATTTGTCTCTCTTTTGAAGTTTCCCATTTCCAATGCACCAGCATCAGAAAGGGAAATGATTAAACAGATTTAATGCTAGTATGCAGTTCAAATAAATAAAATGCAGAACAATTTGAATAATTACCCTGTTAAACCCAGTAAAGCAAGCCTATTTTCCTATAGCCAATAAACTGATTACATATTTCACCTTTCTGCATACAATTGAGTCATATAGCCAACTGTGTCCGGGGCAAGCAACATTCAGTTTGGCTGAATCAGGTCTTAGTCCTTTCAGACTGAATCAACTTGAACTTAATTAAAATCAGTGAACATGAAACATTGCAGAACAGTTCAGAAATTCCTGACACTAAAACACAAAAAGCACTGATGTCAACTGAAAAAGATAGCAATCATTCAATATTCTTGATTTCAACAAGCTGACTTTTTCATAATTGATCATAAGTTGTAGCTTTATTCATAGCAAACGTTCTTTCTAAATGGAAGGTCTTATTTTGTATGCTTGAATGAATATTATTTTCAAGTCTGATGGCCAATTGCTTTGCCCAAGTCTTTTCTGTGCAACAGTCTTGGCAATATTGTAACTTCAGTTCTTATTTAATCTAGCTACTGAATTTGAATAACAGGCCTTTAGATAACCAACTCTTTAACCATTGGTGCAGCCAGTCTAAGGTATGTTTAATTTTTGTTAGTGAGCTTAAAGGAGAATGTGGAAAATTGTCAAAATACTATAGCCAAGAGCATATTGCACACACTGTAATCTGACATAGTAAAATCCTGGGAACTTAACAGCATCATTCAAGACTGGCAGAAATAGAGGAGCACTAGTACTGATCTGACTTTGCTTCTGGAATTTCATCTAATGCGTAGAAGTAGCATCATATATACAAAATGTGAACCATTTGTTATAAAATAGCAAATAATTAAAGTGAAAGAAGGCTTGAAATAGCTCAATTCTTTCAACAAGATATGATTCTGAATTTTGTCAGGATGCATGCCCAATTGTTCATGAGATTCTGTTACTATAAAACAAAATTCATTAAGATGTTTGTACAAAAATATTAATTACAATAATTTAAGAGAAGTATATTATATTTGTTATTATAAAGTGCTGTATGCCATATGAATCATCATTGTGCTTTCTGTGCCATCTTCTTTCTTGTTTTGTCTTGAACCTGCTCTGTCATTCAATAGGTTATAATTGATATGTACCTCAAGTCCATTTTTCTGCCAACTCCTATCAATTGCAGGCTTAATATATTTAATGGCTACACATCCACAAATCCTATAAGGTACTGTGAGGTTAAAATACAGTTTATACACAAGCCATGGAATAAAAGAATGTTACCTCATTTCTGAGTGGCCAACCCCTTTATTTGGTGTGCAATATACAGTATGTTATATTGTTTGTGAATATGATTTGTTCCTTTGTCACAATCAGGAGTCATTTAAAAATAATATTTTTTTCTGTGTATATGTGGATCGTATTTTCTCAGTGTAACTCCGTGGGTGTGCAATCTTCCTTTGATTGCTTACCTTTTATGTCTAATTGTTTGTCTTTGGAGTAGCTCTGGTTTTTCACTTTGTGTTGCAAGTACCTCATTTGGGATCATGGAGATTGTTAAGCTCTCTATGTATTTATTACTTCTATTCAATTTGCAGTAATTGAATTAGCATGGGATTTTCAATGTTTATGCATATAATTGTTGTCTCTGGGGGTTATTGCTTCACTCCAATACTGTTTTTTTTTCTCTCGCTGAGCACTCAGTGTTTAGACAGTCTTCTTTTGTTTTTAATGGATTCATTTAGGGTTCTTTGTTTTGTGGCTGCCTGCAAGGAGACAAATCTCAAGGTTGTGTAAAGTATACACACTGTGCTTTGATTAAAAAATGTACTTTGAACTAAAACATTGAAACTTAGTAAAGCATGCCACAGAAACAGGTTCTTCTGCCCAACATTTTGATGCCAACCATGATGCTTATCTAACTCATCCTACATAAGTGCAGGTATTGGTGAAAGTGATAGGATGTCCCTTCTGTGGTGACATCCCTGAAATTGTGGAAATTTTGAAATGACATTTAATGCCAGGCAATAGCTTGTGATCAGATCTAAGATGTTTAGACTGAAAGAGCAGTGGACCTGTTTCAAATAGCCATTGAGAAATTTTAGAGCTGTGTTCTAAGTACTATTTCATGAAGACTGTAAGGAATTCAGAAAAATCCATTTGGCATCAGTGCAAAGTGTTTGGAAAAATGATCCTAGGAGTTGCTGTGATGAATTGCACATCTAGAATTAACATAAAGTACTCCCAGAAAGATTCAAGATGAAACTACACAACGGAAGAGCCAAAAATGCTGTTCCTATAACATTGACAAATCTGGAAATTCAAGAAAATTAGTAACAATACCAATTAGTGATCACAGATAATACAGAATACTGTGCCTTGATCAAATTTGTTCAATATGTTAAATCAGTTTGTGTTTTATTTTGTTTAAGCAAAAGGGAAAGAAGATAGTATAACAATAACTGTGAATGATTATGGTTGCATTAAAGCTGTCACCTTGTCAATGATCATGCCTTGTGACAAACTGCTGTCTGGAGTACAAAAATATGTATAGATTCTGCAATAGACTTTGATAAAAGTCCAGGATCCACTGAGTACATTTGCTTTACACTAAGACTATTTTTCATGGTTCTAGGTTCTCAGCCTCTCAGCATCTATCATGTTAGTCCCTTTGTGGATTTTGTATATGTAGATGATTTTGCTTCTAATTCCTCTAAACTCCAGACAGTTGAGTGAAATAAACCTTAATCTCTTCTCACAGGAGAACCTTAGGAACCTTAGGAATGATTCTGGTAAATATACATTTCTAAACCAACAGAACGGGGACCAAAATTCACACAATACTTAAGCAGTTGAGATTGCAGATGCTGAAATATTGAGCAACAAAAAGCAAGGTACTGGAAGAACTCAGCAGACCAGGTCATATATGTGGAAAGGAATAGACAGACAATATTTCTGGACAAGACCCTGCACCTGGGCTGAAAGAATAGAGATAAGATACCCAGTATGAGAGATGAGGGGAAGAGGTGGGGCAAGAACCGACACATGATAGGTGGATCCAAATGAGAAGAGATTGATTGGTAGATGGAATCATATGTGGAGAGAAGATTGATAGAGCAACAGAGTGACAAATTTAAACAGTGGTCTGCCGAACCTGGTTATGAGTGGAACACCAGTGTGCCTACATTCTAGATAGACTAAGCAACCCTGAAACAATTTGACTACAATAACAAATAGGTTGCAAGTGATAAGAGAATGTGTTCTATTGACTTTGTGTTCTATGACTCTATGACAGCATGACTTATTCTACTTTCCCTTTCCATGCATGGTGCCATATGCTGCTGCTGATGGAGATATGATACTGATATTCTGCAGAAGATAATGACTTACTTCCTATCTTAATGTGTACTGGGAGAGTTTTCTCAGAATGGGTTAGGTGGTCAACAGTGGTCCAATGAGTTCTGGGATTGTCTTACATTCAAAGTTCATATTAATGATTTGGTTGCATACATAGAGGGAATGATATTCAAATTATGTAGATAACACAAAATAGAAACTGTAATAAAACAGCAGTAGTAACAGATTGATCAAATATTAAAAAGTAGTGGTATGTAGAATTACGTGTATGCTGTTTCATATTGGTGATCACACATACTGTACAGGTCGAATGTGAAAATGTGAGTGAGGTGAAACAGCAAAGGTACTCAGAGACTGAACAGCTTAAAATGTCTAAAGAAATATTGGCTACAGAAATCATGTATTAAAACCATGATGTAAAAATGAACCTCAGTCAAGCTGATGACCATGAGCTGATCCAAGATAGACACAGTGAGAGATGCCTCTAACAGCAAAAACAGCAAAGCTCATGGCAATGACAACTGGCATGAGGAGGAACAAATGTGAATTAACACCTGAAAAAATTGTAGCTGCTTTTAATAGAAAGAGAAGACTGCAATTTGATTTTGTAGAGAAAATTTATATAATTGAGCTGAGTCAAAGTACCTAGAAATAGACTTGGATCAAGAAGAATCTACGAACAAAGCTTAAAGATTAAATATATAAAAAAAAGGATAGACAACAAGAAGATGTTATAGAAGCTGTAGAATTGTTTACTGGAATTCTGAAGATGAGAACATTATGTTGCCAGCAATTAGAATTAACTCTTAACAGGTGCTCTGAACAAAAGCCGGCATAGAGTAGAATCATAGCTTACAAAAAAAATTGTCATATTGGGAGACTTTCCTGTACAAAATTATAAGGGTCTTTTTCACCCTTGCATTACAATGGGGCCCTACATGATTTTTACAGTTGGTGACTTGAGATTTCCCACTGTTTTTTTCCCAATAACTGCATATAATTTGCAGTTCCAAAAGGCAAGATTTAATTTGCCACCAGAAATCATAAGCAAAAAGAGTTCTGTCAACTTAGCCTCACACTACATTATTACCAGCAGCTGTCATGAAAGTTGGGGAAAATATATCTTTGAAGTGTGTGGCTACACCAGACACACACCACTGCTTCCTCTACTGTTGATGTAGATCAAGTCCTCAACAATAAGTGACCCCATCCACTGCAAGGCACCAGCTCACTGCTTTGCACAAATCACAGTGTATACCTTTTCTAAACATAGTTACAGTAATTATTGTGAGACCCAACATGCCGGCAGATTCGGAAAGATACACATAAATATCCCCTGTGGGAATCTTTTAATTCACATCACCCTGCTGGCCTGCTGAGATTACTGCATTGTTTTACAGGGAGTTATAAACAAAGGTCATTGGTTGCACGTTATCGCTCCTGTTTCTATCATTGAAGCAGAGAATGTTGATGATATTATGTAGGACTGATGTTGGAGAAAAAGAGCATTGTTTTCTGCTCATTTGTAGAGGGAAGTGAGTGGGGTTACAACAGGAAATTGGAGTCACATCATTTATGAATACCTGCATTGGCTTCCATACACAATTTCAGCATTAAAAACAGGTAGACATTGACCCAATCTTTGACGAACTTACTTACATAAACTAAAAAAAGATTCAGACTAACTTCTTAAATTATGTTCTTTTATTATGTTGCTCATCAAACAACAAAATTTGAGAAATTTGCTTTGAAATTTTAAATTTAAGCAATTTAAAAGGATATCATCATTCTCTCAGAACTCAGTAACAATGCTAATGGAAAAAGGACCTTCTGGATGTGTGGAGATTGTGGTTACCATTAATAGAATGCCTCCCTTGAAATTATACTCTGTGCCTTCAGTTGTGATGAATACAGTCAACTGAAGTTGGTCACAAATTTGAATCTTCATCCTGTTCATTCTCCTTCCTTTACTTGGATTTCAACAATCAAATTTTACTTCCTCCTGAAACCAAAGGTTTAATTGTTGCTTGTGTGACAAAGAGTCAGATAGTGAATCTGGAACCTCTGCTCCCCTCTCTCTGATGGTTTTTGACAGCCTCCTGCTTTCAACAAACTTTTGAATTGTTATTAAATATCTCTGATAATTAGAAGTATGCAAGAGCAATTCAAGCATAATCATCATCATTATTTTCCACATCATGTGATATAGGCGATCGTCATGACCATAAATGCTTTTGGCAATTTTTTCTATAGAAGTAATGTGCCATTGCCTTATTTTGGGCAGTGTCTTTGCAAGATGGGTGACCCCAGCTATGATCAATAATCTTTAGATATTGTCTGCCTGTCATCAGTGGTCGCATAAAGGACTTGTGATATGCACCATCTTCCAATATGGCCATCTACTATCTGCTCCCATGGGTTCACGTTACCCTGATCGGGGGGTGGGGGGGCGGTAGTTGGTGGGAGAGGTGTGCGCGATACAGGTATTACATCTGCCTAAGGGTGACCGGCAGCATAGCAAAGGGAAGGTGTGCCTTACACCTCCTGAGGTAGAGATGTATCTCCATCCTGCCACCCCATCACGGTTTAATAAAAATACTAAGAAATACAGAACAAATCTTTAAACTGTAATCATGAGCATACAGTAAATTTATGAAAATAATTAACAAACTATTTATCCTTTCAATCGACTCCATTCAAATGAATGGGATGAATACATATTTGTGTTTCCACCATTAGAATCAGTAGTGATTCCAGTGGCAGAATGTGAAGTCTGATTCATTCCTACCTTCCAGTGTGCAGGGGTAGGAGCAGGAGAGAGGAGATAGACAAGAAGGTAATTGACAGAAATTGTCCATGGGACTGCGAACCTGAAATAAGTATTTTAATGCCAGTAGTGAACATGCACTCAGTCACCACTTTATTAGCTACCCCTTCTCTCAATAAAGTGGCCACTGAATGTATGTTTGTGGTCTTCTGTTGCTGTAGCCGATTCACTTCCAGGTTTGGCGTGTTGTGCATTCAGAGATGCTCTTTTGCACACAACTGTTTTAATGCATGATCATTTGAGTTCCTGTCACCTCCCTGTCAGCTTGAAAAAATCTGACCATTCTTATCTAACCTCTCTCTCATTAATACTGCATTCTCACCCTAAAAACTGCTGATCACTGGATCTTATTTTCTCCACATCATTTTTTGTGAACTCTAGAGACTACTGTGTGTGAAAATCCCAGGAGAAGAGCATTTTCTGAGGTATTCAAGCTACCTCATCTGGCATTAACAATCATTCCACAGGCACTCTACTATTCATGAAGTCACTTTGAGAGAACTATAGACTTGCATCCAAGATCACTCTGTAGATCAAAGTCTTTCGGTGATGGTGTTGTGTTTGTTTAAAGTTCTAAGCTCAAATGAAGATAGTAAGCCCTATCTAATTTACTGTAGAGAGCTACGGGTACCATCTAAAGGTAACCAACTACTCTTCAAAAACTAGTTCACTTCACTGTTTATTCCACACAGTTCAGCTGCCAATACTCAGAATGGAGTGTTGGATTTCCCTTTCCTACAAAAGAGGAGATACTTCCAGCTAACAAAATAGATTAAACACAGTTCATTTATTTTTAATGATACACACTTAATTCCAGACAAAATTCACAAAGCACATTTAAAACTCAGAGGATTTCTATCTTATAAAAGATTTCCAAATTACAAACCATTTCCTAAACACAAAGGATTTCCAAAACACAGGTACAATTCCCATAAAGACATACAACTGAGTTGCAGATTTCTATTATAGAAATCGAATGCAGCAGAATGATTTCTAGTTACCTCATCTTTCTGTCATTCTTCTTGCTTTTTGTAACCATTCCTAACAATCCTGATTTCCCTCTAACATTTATACAGTTATGCTGCCACTTGTGTGGCTTCACACACATGATACATTTTCACAGTTAAATTTTCATACTGGTGGTCTCAAAGCTTCTATAGTTCACAGATACCCACAATTAAGACTGTGAAGCTGACTCTCTGAGCACACAAACCTTCCAAATGTTAATAGATTAGCTATTTGATGCACTAATTGGTAGTATCAATCTGGCCTGCAAGTTTCCTTGAACAAAATAACTGAGCCAGTATTGTCTGGTTTGAAACAAGTCAATTAACATAACCCAGTTTTCTTACACTGCATCTTCTGAACATTCAGCCCTGGTGCTATAAGCCAGCGATCAGTGTTCTGAAGACAAAGCTGTTTCTTTACCAAGCTGTTCTTGCCAGGCTGCACAAACAAGCACCTCCCAGTCTCCACTCAGCTTACAGGACTCACATGCAACTTATTTCCAATTCGTCACCTGTAGCCTATTTAAACCCAGTTCTCTTCCACAGTCATTTGTTCACCCATTGAGCCAGTTGTTCATAGCCTCCAGTTACCTTGCAGCCCCATCATATTAAGTATCTGATCTCTCTTGTTTTGTGACCTCTCATGGCTTGTTATTTTGCAGTTTATTATTAAAGTTTTTGGAGTTTATAATTAAAGTTATCAAAGTCTCTGTCTATATATTCTGTTTATAAGTTGTCCTTTTAACTTCAGACTGATTATTGCTAGCCATTTACATTAATAACTAAATAACTAACTAGCTCCTGCTTATAACAAAAAGCTAAACAAAGAATATTGGTTGGAGGTTTAACTTACTCAAAAACAACACTTTAATTTCTACAGTCATAAGTTACTATATTAGAAAGCTGAGCTTGGTGAAAAAAGAAGGCCTCCTGGTGTGAGACAGTGAATATCCATCAGCTATCCATTTACTATATACATTATTCTTACATTTGACTACCCAAGGTACAATTCTGAACAACTGTCCACATTAATCTTATTATGCTTCTTCTCTGCTTACATTTCCAAGTGGTTTATGTCTTGCTGAGTCTTTTGATAGCCTTCCTAACCATCTTCAATTCTGCTTATATGTATCACAAACAAGAGAGATTCCACCACTGGTCACAGATTTCTAATCAGAAAAACTTCCCTTCACCATAACCATCTGTCTTCTGTGGCCAAGACAATTTTGAATCAAATTCTTCAATTCTCCATGTATTCTGTGTGCCCTATGCTTCTAGACCAGCATACTATAAGGAACATTGTTGAGTACCTTACAATTGTTCATATATACACTGCCCTAATTCCATCAATTATCTTAACCACCTTCTTGAAAATCTCAATCAGCTTTGTAAGATACGAACGTCCCCACACAAAGCTAGCTATCCTTAATAATTCAATGTTTTTCAAAATACAAGTAAATCTTACTCCTATGAATCCTCTCCAATAGCTTCCCAAACATTGATATAAGACTCACTATTCTATAATTTGCTGAATTCTCTCAATTACCCTTATTAAACAATCTCCATTACCTTTACTAAAAGATCTCTGTCAAGGTCCAGTAATCTTCTTTTCAGCATTTCTCAGTGCCTGTGATTGATCCCATCAGCCTATGGGGATTTACCTAGTTTAATTCTTTTCAATGGACCCACCACTCTCTCTTTCTCGCTATCAATATCCCTTGGAAAATATATTTATTTCTTTAGAGATGCAGTGTGGAATAGAACCTTCTGACTCAAGGAGCCACATTGCCAACAAGCCACTGGTTTAACACCAACCTACTAACCATCTTTGTACTGCGGGAGGAAACCCGAGTACCTGGGGGAAACCATGCATTCACAGGGAGGATATACAAACTCCTTACAGATGATGTCAGACTTGAACCCCAAACTCCACCTCCCCAGTTGTAGTAATGGCTCATTAACGACTATGCTACCACCTCTTCCTCTTCTTGCTATCCTTTATATTTTTCTCCTTGGTGAATACTGATACAAAGTACTTGTTCAGTATATCACCAAATTACTAGGAATTTTTTTCTCCTTCCTATATATCGGTATAAAGGTGGCAATGAAAAACTGTATGAAAATGCAGAAAAATATCAGAAAAATATAAAGCATTTTACATATTATGTTTCTAGCTTAAGGTATAAATTGGGAAGTTATTATACTGCAAACACAAGGAAATCTGCAGATGCTGGAAATTCAAACACACACAAAATGCTGGTGGAACACAGCAGGCCAGGCAGCATCTATAGGGAGAAGCACTGTCGAAGTTTCCGGCTGAGTCCCTTCATCAGGACTAACGAAGGACTAACGAATTGACATCGTCCTTCTTTCATGTTGTGCAAATGATCAATGTTGGAACTCAAATGCATTCTTATTTTTTTATAATCATACCCACACCACTGCTAACCATGATTTTTATGAGCTGAGCTGCAGACAAATATAATTTCATCAGTGAAATTTTAGGCTTCAATCTAAGTTTATGGTCTGTTCTCAAAAAGCTCTGCAATGTGAAGGAAATGTCAGAGCAAGCCATAAAAGATCACAAATAAGCTGGGTGAAGGATAAGTGCAAAAGCAAGAGCAGAAAACGGAGAATGAGAAACAAAAAGGGTAGGACATGAAAGATGAGGAAAGAAATCTGAAGAACTTGAAGCAAACAGAAAATTGCAGTAATGAAGTTTTGGATAATTTTTGTTTGAATGTACTCATATTTAAATTATTTCACTGTAATCTCAGATATATAGTGCATTCATTTGTAGAATAATGTATATAGTAAATGGATAGCTGATGAATATTCACTGTCTCACACCAGGAGGCCTTCTTTTTTCACCAAGCTCAGCTTTCTAATATAGTAACTTATGACTGTAGAAATTAAAGTGTTGTTTTTGAGTAAGTTAAACCTCTTTTGTTAGTCCTGATGAAGGGTCTCAGCCCGAAATGTGGAGAGTGCTTCTCCCTATAGATGCTGCCTGGCCTGCTGTGTTCCACCAGCATTTGTGTGTGAAGTTATTATACTGTTACATTGGGAAGGTAATTTCCACACTAGATTGTGCTTAGTCAGTTTGTCTAAAATGCTGATGAGTTTATGATAGCTTTCTATTTTGTTGGACAATGGCTTGAAACTTATTTGTTGGCTCAGGTGTTTTACATCATATGTTGTGACTCAGGAGGCTCACTCTTTTGAGGCAGTCTCTCTCACAGAAACTGCAGATAAACATGGTGGACTCACTCTTGATCCAGCTCAGATCTTCATTTCTCTTTGCCTCTTCATCTGGCCTCCTGAAAAATCAGACTCCAGTGGCCCTGAGCATCAGTGCTTTCTCCCAGTACCTACAATATCTTATTTATAGTCATCCTTCTATTGAAAGAATGGATGTCCAGCAGGCTGTGACCCAGCAGATAGCCAATACAGGTGCTAACACCCTGCCAGATGTAACCAGATTGTTAATGACTGGAAACTAAATCATAGATAAATCCTTCCTGGTCAAATACAATGAAGGCTTTAGTAAACATTACAAATTGTTGTGGATGGATGGGATGAAAAACTCATTGTCAAATATCAGATACAAAAGAGTCTGGAATCTAGCACAAAAAATGAATTATTAGAAGAACTCTATAGGTTAGCAGTGTCTATGGAGGCAAACAAATAGTCAATGCCTTGGGTTAAGTCCATACATCAGGACTGAGAGTGTAGCAGGAAAATAGCCAGTGTATAGCAATGAAAGGACAGGATGAAACAGGTGCCAGTAGCTGATAGGTGGAACCAGGTGATGGAAGGATGATGAACAAATGGAAAAGCTTGGGTGCAATGCAGGTGATGTATTGAGATCAAAACAGAGATAAGGAAAAGGCAGATAGATCTAGGTTTGTGTGGGTAGTTGGAATAGTTACAAAAGAACGGTTAGGTCATAATTAGCACCAACTTTCTCTTCCTTGTGTATCATAAAGACTGTTAATGCTGGCAGTCTGAAATAAAACTGAAAGAATTCAGCTGGTTAGGCAGCACCTGTGGATGGAGAAGCATTTAACATTTCAGATATTGGGTTTTTCATTAAAATCTTTTACAGTACTTCATTCTAATGAGGGGTATATGGTCCTGCAACTGAAATGCGAAATGTTTCTCTGAAGCCTGGCCAGCTAAGTGTTTCTAACATTTTCTGATCTTATTGTTACTCGGAGATGTGTATTTTTCATTGTCACAAAGGTAAATATTATTTTTACTTCACATTAGTTTGAGAGCACGTGTTCTGTCATAATGCATCCAGTAAATCTAAAGCAAAAATCAAATGGATAAACAGCTGTCTTTTTCTTTCTCAATATGTCAACCAATTAATTATCACAAGCCATGTTTCAAATATCAGATTATACAAAATAAATATAATCACAGATGTATTAGGCAACTATGATAAAGATTTTGAGATAAAAGTTTCTTTAATCAGTAATGTTAAAATTTGTAGTAGCATTGACTTCCTCTCCATATTTTCAGTTCCACTGAAGTCAACAAATGATATAGTGAGAGGAGAGTACAATGTGATGCAAATATCGGACACCCATCCTAAGGCAAAAATCTAATCAGGTTTCCATGTGAGAGCACTTAATGCTCAGTCAATATAGGCACTACTATTTTCAAAAATCTTTCTTTGTTGCAGTCACATTTGGAGGTTCTAAATGATTTCCATGCTGTTGAGAACACCCCTGGTATGTTACAAATGCACTAGGGAAGAATATTTTAAAAAGGACATTCAGTCAATAAAGAAGACCTTTACAAATTACTCTGACATTCAGACAATTAATGCTGCAGCTTCAGTCAATGCTGACATTTGTTGATATTCTGAATAAAATACACCTAGAAATTTCTTTTCAAAGTTTTCTTAAATGAACTTTAAACTTTTTAGTATTCCCTGAATGGCTTAATGCACATCAGACCCATTTTTGCTGAGGCAGTGGGACAGTTAATTGAGATAATATGGTATTTGTATCAACATTCATAGCTCATGTCAATAATCTTTTTGTAACTACTTGATTTAGAATATATACCTACATAGATGAATACACTATATATCTGAGATTACAGTGAAATAATTTAAATATGAGAACATTCACACAAAAATTATCCAAAATTTCATTGCTGCAATCTGCTGTTTGCTTCAAGTTCTCCAGAGTTCTTTCCTCATCTTTCATGTCCTGCCCTTTTTGTTTCTCATTCTCCCTGTTTTCTGCTCTTGCTTTTGCACTTAACATTTGTATTCTTCACCCAGCTTATTTGTGATCTTTTATGCCTTGCTCTGACATTTCCTTCACATTGCAGAGCTTTTTGAGAACAGACCATAAACTTAGATTGAAGGCTAAAATTTCACTGATGAAATTATATTTGTCTGGAGCTCAGTTCATAAAAATCATGGTTAGCAGTGGTGTGGGTATGATTATAAAAAAATAAGAGGGTGCATTGTAGTTCCAAAGTTGATAATTTGGCCAACACAAAAGAAGAATGATGCTAATGAGATAAAGGAAAAAAAGATAAAAAGCTATTGTGGAAGATATGCTTATAGAAATTAATATAAATGGAAAAATAATTTGGTAGGTAACATAATAAATTAATCCCACTTAATGAATCAATATTGAACTAATCAAAATTTAGCCCGAAATCATTTAGTTACTCAAACCAAAATGGAGAAATAGAACATGTCAGTTAAATCTTACAGCATTTATTGGATAATGACAACTTATTTGAAGAATACAACTTGAATATTTTTATGTAAAAAAGAGTGAAAGGTAACCTGAATGAGATGAGAGAGTGAAGTTGCTATAATTTATTTTAACATTTTGGATGTATTACGTAGGCAGAGTGAGCAATTTTCAAGCTTAATCAACTTAATAGTTAGCAAAATGAAAGAAAGACATCAATTGATCTCTTTTAGATAAATCCTTAGGTTGTAGTAGGTGGTTGGTGAAATAAGTTACCTGAAGAAATTAAATCACATTGAGTTGATGTTGTCTAATGGTACAGATAGAAGATAAGCTGGGGAAAAATAGGTCGGAACCAATTATGTTTTTTGGCAATCTGTTGTGATGTGCTATCAAGATCTCAGCTGGGAATCAGTAAAATCGTGCAAAAATTGTCAGGGTAAGAGGGAAGAATAATGTCAGAAAGAATATTCTGATTAAAAGAAAATAACTAAGAATAGTGCTGACATGGAGAAGCACTGAGAAGCTGGATGAATCAGAGTCCGAATGAGATTTCATAACACTGGAATATGTCATGAAATTGTTGTTATGTGGCAGCAGTAAAATGCTATACATAATAATAAAAATTGTGAATAACAGTAAGTATATACATTTTAAAACACTTAAATAAGTAGTGCAAAAAGAGAAATAAAAGTAGTGATGTAATGTTCATGGGTTCAATGTTCATTCAAAAATCAATGGCAGAGGAGAAGAAGCTGTTCCTGAATCACTGAGTGTGTGTTTTCAGGCTTCTCTATATCCTCCCTTCAGGTGGCAATGAGAACAAGGCATGTCCTGGGTGATGTGGCTCATTAATGATGGACCTTTTTGACGTATCGCTCATTCAAGATGTCCTGCATGCTGGGGAGGTTAGTGCACATAATGAAAAAAGGAATTTAAGAACATACATAAACATATTTAACAGTGTTCACAGCAATCTGCATTTATATCTCATCTAAATGTCAAAACTCTTAAAATATGTTTTTAAATTGGGCCTGTCATGTCTTCCAGCTGAGTTTGAGATTGATCACTTTATCAGGAAATTGACAAGGGCCAAAAATATGATGTCAAGCTTAAGCAGAGCTAGACTTTGAATAAACAAAGAGTTAGAGTGGGGAAATGAGGTTTTGGCTCAAGAAGCTTTGGCAAGAGGTAAGAGAGGCCGAGGAACAAGAGGTCGTTTTGGTCCAGCCAATATGTGAGTGGCCAGTGTAGGAATCTTAAATCTGAGACCTTGACTCGAGAGGCTTCAGCAAGGAGGAACAAGTGTAGCAGTTAAGAGCAGATACAATTTATTATTATAATGATTAAATAAAAAGACAATAAATCAAATAAAGCAGGGATAAAGGACCAAGTAATGTGCTGTAGCTGCATGATGTGGCAGCTGGTAGACCCCATTGCTGTCCCTGGTACCATGTTTGAAGCAAGTGTTGGTTGTTTGAGGAATTCAGGCTCAAATTTTTTGACCTGGAACCTGAGCTTCAAATACTTTGTTGCATTAGGGAGGGGTAGAGTGTTCAGGACACTTTTTCAGAAGGGAGTCACACCCATTGGATTTGCTACTTTAAACTTGGTCTGTGGTCAGAGGCAAGAAGGTGTGACTGCAAGTGTGGCACATAGGCAGATCCAAAGGGGAGTGCTGGAGGAGCCTCAGCCCTTGAGCTTTTACCACTGGTCCGAGACTGTTGCTCTCTGTGATAATGAGAGTAAGCATTATAGGAAGCGTGAGCTGTGGGAAACATTTAAGACTCGCTTAAGAAAAGAAATTCAGTTGTAATTGGGGATAGCATATCAGGGGGATAGACAAAATTCTGTGTCGCAAGGATCTAAAGTCCTTAAGGCTTGCGTGTGGGTTTGAGACATGTCTTTTGATCTGCAGAGAGATTTGGAGTGGAAGGTGAAAGGTCGAGTTGTTGTGACCAATGTGGGGACCAAGGGATAGGAAGAAAAAAAAGGTTCTGCTGAGGAAATTTGATTAGCTAGGGACTAAATTAATCTTAGAACCAAAATGTAGTAATCTCTGGAATGTTACCTGAGCCACATGCAAATTAGCACAGGGCTAATAAGGTTAGAGAGTTAAATGTATGGTGTAAAGATTAGAGTGGGACAAATGAGATTGAATTTGTCAGAAGTTTGCACCACTACTGGGGAAGGGTGGGTCCTTTTGAACCATGCTGGGACCAGGATCCTAGCGAATCACATAATTAGGGCAGTGAATAGGGCTTTTAATTAAATACCTGAGCGTGGGTTCAACAGCTTGGAAAAATATAGGTAAAGCAAAATAGTGTAGGAATCTGAGGTTTAAGACTTTGTCTCGAGAGGCTTCAGCAAAGAGGAACAGGTGTGTAGCAGGTAAGAGCAGATAAGGTTTATCTTCCCTTGTTTGTGTTAACATCCAAGGATGTGCCTGATTTCAAAAAGAACAGTCAGGTATGCAAGAAGGGTGGGGTCATTCCTTTTGGTAAGAAATTAAATCAAATCTTTTCAAAGAGGTAACATGGGATGGAAGAAGTAGAACCATTGTGAGTAAAGATAAGAAACTGCAGGGGTAAAAAGACCCTGATGAGAGTTAAATAGAGTTCCTGAACGTTAACCAGGATATGGGATATAACTTTCAAATGGAAAGGAAAAAGGCATGGAATAAGGCAAAGTCATGATAGTTATGGGGGAATTTGAATTGTAGATTGGAAAAATCATGTTGTTACTGAATTCCAAGTGAGGGAACTTGTAGAATGGTTATGAGATGGCTTTTTAGAGCAGCTTGTAGTTGAGCCCAAAAGTGAAAAAGCAATTCTGGATTGGATTTTGTGTAACACCTGTGATTTGATTAAAGAGCTTATGGTTAAGGTACCCTTGAGAAGCAGTGTTCACCCTGCAGTTTGAGATGGAGAAGATAAAGTCAGATGTATTTGTATTACAGTGTATTAAAGGGGATTACAGAGCATGAGAAAGGTGCTGGCCAAAGTAGATTGGAAGGGAACATGAGCAGAGGTGACAGCAGAACAGCAATGTTTCAAGTTCCTATTCAGAAAGCACAGGATAGATGCAACACAAAAATGGAGAATTGTTCTGGGAGGGGAATGTAGCAAACAAAGTTGACAAGGGAGGTCAAACACAGCATATAAAAGCAAAAGAGAGGGCATATAATATAGCAAAAGTTAATGAGGAGTTAGAGGATTTGGAAGTTTTTAAAAACTAACAAAAGGCAACTAAAACAACCATAAGGAGACAAGTTGAAATATTTAGGTAAGCTAACTACTGGAGAGATAGTCATGGGGGACAAAGAAATGGGGGATGAACAGGAATAAGTATTTTGTATCAAATTTCACTGTGGAAGACACTAGGAGTTTGGCAGAAATTCAAGACCCTCACGGGGATGAAGTGAGTGGAATCGTTATTATTAAGGAGAATGTGCTTTGGAAGGTGAACGGTCTGAAGCTACATGTCACCTGGGTCAGATAGACTACTTGCCATGGTTCTGAAAGAGATAACTCAAGAGATTGTGGAGGCATTAGAAATGATCTTTTAAGAATCACTTGATTTTGGAATGGTTCCAGAGGACTGGGAAATTGCAAATATCACTCCACACTTTAAGAAATGAGGGAGGCAGAAGAAAGGAAACTATGGACCAGTTAGCCTGGCTTTAGTAGCTGGGATGATGTTGGAATTCATTATCAAGGTAGGGGTTACGGGGTACTTGGAGGCACATGTTAAACTAGGCCATAGTCAGCATTGCTTCTTTAAGGGAAAAACTTACCTGACAAATCTGTTGGAATTCTTTGATAAATTAACTGGTAGGATAGATAAAGGAGACTCAATGGATATTGTTTACTCGATTTTCCCAAAAGGCCTTTGAAATTATGTTGTACATGAGGCCATGTGCCAAGTGTCAAATGCCAATGGTAATACAGGAAAGATATTAGCATGGGTAGAAGATTGACTGACTGGCAGGAGGCAAACAGTTGGGATTAAGGTAGCCTATTCTGGTTAGCTGCTGGTGACAAGTGGTGTTCTGTAGGCGTTGGTATTGGGACGGCTTCTCTTAGTGTTATATGTCAATAGTTAGGATGATGGAATGGGACAGAATCCCATTCTCCTGCCTTCTTCCCATACCTTTGACATCCTGACTAAGAATCTGTCAACAGAGATGGAAAGACATTTCTTTAATCGGAGGGTGGTGAATCTGTGGAATGCTTTGCCATGGACATCTGTGGAGGCCAAGTCATTGAGTATATTTAGAGCAGAGTTTGATGGTTTGTTGATTATTCAGAGCATTAAAAGTTACAGGGAGAAGGTAGGGGAAAGGGATTGAGAAGGATAATAAATCAGTCATGATGGTGTAGACTTGATTGGCTGAATCTCCTATGTCTTATGGTTATACCTCCACAAAATGGATGATGGAATTGCTGGCCTTGTGGACAAATTTGCAGACAAGACAAAGTTAGGGTGACACTTTACCATCTCACCCAATTTGTTGACCTAGAAAATTGGAGGATCACCTGTTTTCAATGAATTTATAAGTAGAAATATACCCTTTCTCAGTAAAGACCAACGGTATGGTAGATTTTCAACAGACCAAATCACAATGATGACAAAAGAGCATTCAAGACAAGTCAGGGAAATTATAATAGAGAATCATAGATCTAGGGAAAGGTATAAGACCATAATAAAAGTACTGAACATACCTTACAGCTCATTGCAGTCCATTATGAAACCACAGCTACACCACATATGTCAGGTCACTCCTTTAAACTCAATCTCCGGAGAAAAATGCCATGTGCAAGAGAGATTACCCTGATGTCAATAGTCAAACTAAATGAACTACAGAAGTCAGTGTCTGCAACTAGTGGTGAAGTTCATGGCTCCATGATCTTCAAGGCCTTGCACAAAAGGCATATTTATGGAAGAGTGGCAAAGGAGAAGCCCTGGATCTAAAAAAAAAAGCATATCCTTGCTTGTAAAGACTTTGCAAAGTGTCAGTTAGAAGATATTATAAAAATATAGAAGATCTTGTGGTCAGATGAGACTGAAGTGGTACTTTTTGGCCTCAGCAATAAGTGGTAGGTGTGACGTAAATCCAATACCGTGCATCAAATAATATCATCCTTACTGTAAAGTAAGCTGGAGGTGGCATCATGCTAGGGGGATTGCTTTTCAAAGGCAGGGACTGACAGTTTGGACAGAATTGATGGGAAGATAAAGCTGCTAAATATCCTGGATAAAAAAAAACCCACTAGCCTCTAGGAACCTCTAGAAAGCATAAACTGGGGAAGATGCTTCCAATAATGCAGAGTCCAGGACTGTAGTACATGTCTTCAGCATACAAGAATGTTTCTTTAGAGCAGAAATGAGGAGGAATTTCACTAGAGGATGGTGAATATATGGAACTCATTGCCATAGATGGATCTGGAGGCCAATTCTTTGGTATATTTAAAGAGGAGGGTGATTGGTTCTTGATTCAAAAGGACACCAACAGGGAGAAGGCAGGAGAATAGGATTGAAAGGAAAAATAAATCAACCATGATAGAATGTCGGGGCAATCCTGATAGGCTGAATGGCCTCATTCTGCTTCTATGTCTGACAGTCAAAGCTGAATGCTGAGATGTCTGCATAGAGTGGACTTGGAGAGGATGACTCCTATAGAAGTTCATTCCTTTAGAACAGAGATGAGGAAGAATTTCTTCAAACAGAGAGTAGTGAATCTGTGGGATTCATTACCACAGACAGCTGTAGAGGTCAAGTTATTGGGTATAGTTGAAGTGATGATTAATTGGTTCTTGATTAATAAGCATGTCCGAGGTTATGGAGAGAAGGCAGGAGGACGGGGATAACAGGGAAAATAAATTATCCAGGATCAATGTTGTTAAACCAGAGGCAATAATCAAAGAATTACAACTCCAGCCAAGTATCACCACTCTACAGCATCAAGTCTTGTTGTGTACAAGTCTCACATAAGATACATAAGGAGCTATATAGATGCAGACCTATAGTATCAGCCTGCACTTAGCCTACCAATATTCTTTCTTCCATCTTGATTCCATCACATCTATCCAGTTTTTTCCCTTTCCATTTTTATGTTACACTTCTGACTCCCTCTGTCACCTTCATAGTTTCTCAATTCCTGATCCTGCTTTTACCATGGTCATACAATTCTCTTACACCATTCCACACAAGGATAGTCTGACCACACTCCATTTTTTTACTTGAAGTTAAATTCAGTTTCTCTCCAGCAACACTGGTTCCGTGAGACTGGCTGAACTCTTACTCACTTTGAATAACTTCTTCAACACTGCTCACCTTTCCCAGATCAAAGGCACACCTACAGGGACATGCATGACCCCAAGCCACAATCTTTGTGGAGCTGATGGAACAGTTTTTCTTTCTATTCCACTTGGAGCTTTCTCTCATAGCTCTTGTTTTCTGGTACTTTGATTACTGTATTGGTGTTGGTTGTACCCTTGTATAGTATGTGAAAATATTGTTACATTTGTGGCCAATTTCCTCCCTGCCTTCGTATGATCTATCCCTGACACTTCCTTTCTCTCTCTGGCACTCACTGTCACCATCTTGGGGATAAAAATAGCCACAAACACCCATTGCAAGCTTACAGACTTCCATGACTATCTTAACTGCAGTTCTTCCAACCTTACATCCTGCAGAAATCCATTCAATTCTCCACTATTTCCATTTCATTTACTCCAAAGTTGCGACTTTTCACATAGGTGCTTCTGAAATACCTTCTTCTTCCTGACCATGGTTTTCAATCTACAATAATTTACAGAAGTCTTAACTGCAATTTCCTTGTTCCCACACCTTTTACTCCTTCTCCTCCTTGGCAAAGCAATGATAGTGTCGCCCCAGTCCTCACAGTCCGCCAGTTTTCACATTCAACTAACTACTCTTCCCAATATCAGCCAACTTCATTGAGGTTCAATCAACAGAAATATCTGTCTCTTCCTTCCTCTTCCAGCACTTCTAAGGGTACTTCCTTTTGTGATTTCCTGCTCATCTCTCCGTCTCTACTAGCAACACCTTTTCTTTAGTACTTTCCTATGGAACCACAGCCGATGCAACACTATTCCCTTCCTGCCATTTAGGGATGCAAAACTTACTTCCAGCAGAAGCAACAATCTTCTTGTAATTCACCCCTCTAATGCACTGTGCATGATGTTCACAATGAGGTCTTCATTACCAAATATAGATTTCAGTCTGCATAGGTGATCCTAGCTTTCTGTTCCCTGACACTTCACACGTCCATCTTAGTTTCATTCTGCCCAGTAGCTTGTGGCCTAATTTACTGTTATAACAAGGACAAATATAAACTTGTGACAGCACCAACTATTCCATCTAAGTGTGCTGGCACCTTCTGGACTCAGTAACAAATTCTACAAATCAGATTTGCTTTCTCATCAGAACTTGCCAGGACCATACAGCCATTCTTCTCTCCATGAGCATAGCTTGATCTACCAGGATTGTTCTGCAGCTCTGCAATTTTCATCTCTTCCTCTTTATGTTTTCACTTTTTAAAGCTCTTCATAACTTTTATGAACAAGAGGCCATGTTTCCTCTCTATTAACACATTGACATCGTTCATCCACAAACATTTTTCCCCCCAAGGCAGTTCAGACTTCACCCTGCCAGAGTATTCCCTTTATCCTAGTCTTTTCTCCCCAGCCGCCCCTGTAATATAATTTTTTCACTTTCTCAGCTCTGAAGAAGGGGCCTTAGATCTGAAATGTTAACTCTATTTCTCTTTTCTTAGATGATTCCCGATCTTCTGGATAGTTCGTGCATTTTCTGTTTGCATTTCACTTATTCATCATCTGAACATATTTTGATTTTCATTACTGCTTGATTGACAGGTCTATATTGACTCATTTGCAACGGAACTAGAAATGCCATTTCTTGTACACTCCTGCAGCCGACAGTTGTAAAATCAGAATTAATGATTGCCATCCTTTTACCTTTTATAGAAAGCCTACAATACATTTTATGACCTTATTTTAACTATTTTAGAGATGCTAGACTATACCTTTATCATTTCCAGTATGTTAAATTCCATGGCCAAATCAGCCATTATCCTATTGAATGGTGGAGCCGGTTCGACAGACCAGATGGCATACTCCTGCTCCTATTTCTTATGTCCTTATTCTTCCTCCTGTATCGCCCACTCTGAGGATGATAGAAAGTATTCAATTTGAACTGTACACTGAGTTTTCATCTTAATGCACAGATCCCCATTCTTCTTATTTGCAAGTTTTTTTCTCTCTCTATGCATAATTTTCTAGTACACTGATCACTATTCTTTCATTCATCTACTTCAAATTCAAATTTCCATTTTTACTTTAAATTTCCTACAATATGATGTTGTATATATTTTCCGGAGTTAATCTTTTCCTCCCTCTTTGACATCCAAGAGGGCATGATCTTGGAAGTACCCTTTTAGAAATTATAGAATTTGTAGAGTTATTGGAATTAATCTTTGAGATATTCATTTTTATCCAGCCATTCCCAACTCGCCTATAGCTTGCCAATATTTCAATGCTTAATTTCAAGCTTTCTTAATTTTGCCCAATGTAATATTTCATCTCCGATCTGGCAACCACTGACAAATTAGTTACCCTTGTTTCCAGAAATATGATGAATGGCAGCAACATATTCTCTGAATCTAATTTTAATAAAGCTGAATTACTTATCCCAGCCAGCATATTGTAAGGGGAGGTATATTGTGGATGCAGTAGATGTTGGCAAGCTTTTTTGGGAGACAATCTGCCCTGGCACCATTCATTAAGTATTCTAAATGAGACAAAGCTGGTCCTTTCTTTCCAGCATTATATTGGGGAGGAGGAGAAAAATCTTGTTTTTGCAGGGGCCAGAGGCCAGATGGTCTTTCATTCATGGCACCTGAAGAAATTTATTCCAAATGGCCACAAGTATTCTGGACATGCAAAGAGAGAGTGTGCATGGAAGTCTATTCCTTTTTGCTTTTTACTCAATCTATTGTTTCCACCACACTGATGAAAAGATGATATAAGCTTTAGTATCTCAATAAGTAATGGCAGATCTGGCAAGATTTGAGACCAAAATCAATAAACAGTTTTATCATTGGGAAGAGAAGGGGATAGGAGTCAATTCAACATCACCTTTTGGAACATCCCTCAGTGTGTTTGAGCCAAAGAACCAGCCTGGAAGAAGTCTAGGGAATAGAACAGCCAATGTGAGAGAATCATGATCCCAATTGCAGTATTGTGAGGAGAAGGTAAAGTGTCTGAAATCAAGGTGAGCAATTTAAAAATAAATTGGAGAAAGGTACAAATACCTGGGCTATAAATGACTTTGAAACATCCCTTATTGGTGAATTAATAATTCTTTGACAAATGAGCTATCACTTATGGATTAATAAATGTATGTATTTATTTATTGATTGATACAGCACAAAATAGGCACTTCTGGCCCTTTGAGTCATATCACTCAGCAGTCCTTGGATTTAATCCTAGCCTAATCCCATGACAATATATAATGACCAATAACCTACATCTTTGGACTGTGTGAGCAAACTGGTGCAGCCAGAGGAAAACCACAGGAAGAATGTACAAACTCCTAACAGACAGTGGGCAGGAATTAAACCCAGTTCACCTGTAGTTTAAAGCATTGTGCTAACAACTACACTGGCGTGTCAACCCAATGACACAAATGTCAACTTTTTGGTAAACTAGAGAGCATATTATCACCAACAAAATTGTTTGCTAGGTCTAAAACATCTGTTACCATCTTAAGCTCTGTGGAGGAAAAATTTGGTCCTCTCTTGTATGGTCATTACCAATGAGAGACTGCCTCAGAAAAGAAGTTTCACTAAAGTATGGGGGACAGCGAAGAGGTAGGAAGGACTTATTGAATGATAGTAATTGAAAGTATGTCAGTGCTCATCAGGTAGCTGATTGATGGGTAGTTTATGACTATATGAGGTTAAATTTCAAACCTAACTTTTCAGTGAACTTGAGCAATATGTTGCCATACACTGGTGTGTTACAATATAAATATGACCCACTTATTAGTTAAGATAACAGTAATAGTAACAAAGAGAAAGCAGCTTATCAGCATAAACACAACTCATACAGGCCTAGTCCAACTGAAAAACTGGTGAAAACTGTATGAGTATTTAATAGCCCTTAATAGCATGACAATAGATCAGAAGGTTCCATTGATTAAGAAACAGACAGCTTCCAACCAAAATGGTGTTTTCACATTCTTCCATGTTCTGGAGCCCAACAACAGTAGAAGTAAAAGTATCTTTTCTGTTTATCACCCTTGACATACCTCACAATCACGGTCCAAAGATGAAGTCCTCAGTCTGTCCCTGATGTTGGAATTTTCATAGGACATTCTGCCACATGTCAAATTACTAGAAAAATAGTTTCAATTAAGCTGTTTAACACATTAACCATTATCATCCCACTGAAACCTTTTAATAATTAGTTATACCTATCACTGAATGTCAACAAACTGATTAAAATGTATAACATCACTATTTTTAATCCACCACAAATTTCTTGCCAACTCTACTTCGCATTAGAGATTTCATGAGGAGTGCTGATAGATGGCAAATGGGAGAAGCAAATGGGAGAAGCAGCTGGTGAGCATCTGGTAAGTGGTTAATATCTATTCTATTCCTTTCATCTAAAATCACCATGAGTGGTAAGGCAGAGTTAGATAGGTTCTTGTTGAATATAGGGTGGAAAGTGCCATAGTTGGGGGTTGGAAAGCAGATCTCATTAAGTAGCAGAATAGGCCTGCAGGGCTAGGTGGACTACTTCTAATTCAGGTTTCTACATATGTATGTACTGTATGTATACACACAGTTGTGGTGTCATTTGATCTGAATGCCACATTGGCAGTATGTAGAGCAACTAACCTTGTCATAATGGGCAACACCGCTACAGCATTTGTAGTAATGCATGCTTGGATATTTCATTTCTTGCACTGTGTTCTTGTCCCTGGGAAAAAAAAATTGAATGTTTGCTTATCATAAATACTTCCTTCAAGTTCCTTCCCTTGTCTATTTTTGAAAGAATGTCTGGCCCTTGCAGATAAAAATCACATTTCTACTCTTTTTCAAGATAACTTTAAACAGAACAGAGCAAGCTCTGTTCCATTTAATCAACAATTATTTCCAGGTCACAATGTCTCTTATAACACTTGCCAGCATCACACAAAGCACTAGAGGAACTCAACAGGTCAGGCAGTATTTATAGACAGTGTTACGTTATGAGTCTGACAATCATGAATATAGAATTGAATCAGTTTTTATAAACAAATAAACATTTATTAAACTCTACTCAACAAAAATGAAAAGTAAACAAATGGCTAACTTAACCAGAAGTTAACTGCTATACGGCAACTCTGGAACAGTTCTTAAAAGTGGTAAATACGACAGTTCAAATGATTAATACAGTCACTTAGGAGAGACTTTCCTGAAGTAATGAATTCCTCGACGGCGCGAAGTTACTGCTGATCCCAGCCGAAATATGCCTTCTCCGAAGGATTCACGACGAACAAAATTAAAACAGCTTAAAGGAATTGACCTTTCTCTTGGTGAATGAACACTGCACAACCCTTTCTGCTCTTACAGGTAGGGGTTATCTCAGATGCAGGTCACTATTTTCTGAATGAAGATTCAGTAAGGTTGATCCAGCATTAAGCTGCTGAATGACATCAACTTTACTTGACCCTTTGGGTTCCCATACTTCGGTAAAGTCTTCACTCTCCAATACTTAGACTTTAAAATTATTCAAAGATACATCAAACAAAACTGCAGCAATTGGAAAAACAGCCAGCACAATGATTCTGTACCTTACAGTAGATAGTAAAACTGCACTTTAAAACAAAACTGCGTCATAAGAGAAATATGCAGCATAATGGAGTAACTGATGAATTAAACAATGACTCAACTGCGTAACAACAGGGGTTTTCCGTTATATACCTGTTGAGAACGTGTCATCACGTGACCTCACACTGGCAGGAAATTACATCACAAGACCATTACATCATGCTTACAAGATACTCAATTTTATCATGGTTATAAGATAGTCACAAGATACCCGCAGGGTATGTAACAACAGAAATAGACATTTTGGGTCAAGCCCTTTCCTCTGGACTATATTTCTGGATGAGCACATGGTCAAAGTGCAGTAGAGCTCACAGGGAGGGTGGAGCAGTGAGAAAGGGTCCCACAGAACACCTGTCAAAGTGAAGAGGAGCACTTCTTCAAGAAGAAAGTAGGCTGAAAAAAGAAAAGTGGAGTCAAGAGGTTGCAGGATGATGGAATCTGGAACAACACACAAAGGATTGGGTGAAGGGGCTACAACCTAAGACATCAACTGTCCATTTGCAACATGGATAAATGCTGGAGGAACTCTGCTGGCCAGGCAGCATCCATAAATTTGAATAAACTGTCAAGTTTTCAGGCCAAGACACTTTACCAGAACTAAAAGGGAAGAGGGAAGATGTCAGAAACTTGATGCTATCCATTTTCTTTCATGGCCTGTCACGTTGAATTCCTCTGGCACTTTGCGTTGTTCCAGATTCCAGCATCTGTCATCACTTGTGATTCCATGCTTACAAGCATAACTGCAATAGCCCTCTCCTTTATGAGCTGCCGGCTGCTCTTAAATTGCCCAGGCTAGCTTTAATTGATTCTATTCACTAATGAAATTGGGTCCTTTGCTGAGGTGATAAACTTTTTAATTGAATGGTTAGAGCTTGCTGCTTGTCACAATCATGTAAATAACCAGGCAGCACATCTGCATCACCAGCAATAGTCATTGTAATCTCCTTTCCTGCTTTCAAGGACAATCCAGTTTTCACCATTTCAAGAATTTTCTTCTGTGTTTAATCGATGTCCTGCATTACATAATTCATTGCTCCCTTCACAATAATTTCTACCTATTTCTTTTGGTCAAAAAGAAGTGCAAAACTCTTTTATTTGATTGAGAATTGAAACATTTTTACAAAAAAACATATTTTGAATGAATAATGTTGATATCATTGAACTGCCTAATCACATCATCACAAAATTGTATTGTTACATCTTCTCATTCTCATATGCCTCTCATTATAACCTCTTTTTCTTGTTATTATAATTCACAATTGAGAGAAAATCTAATAATGAGCACCTTTATCATGCCCCTTAACTTAATTATTGAACATCATTCCTACAGATAGTTTTGAAGTTATACCATGCAAATGAGTAGGCATTTTGCAATTGGTAAACTATATCATGAAAATATAAGTGAATGGAATTGAAAAATAGAACATAAAGGTACAGGTGAGGAAAAGTTGGAAGAAACTATTTTATAAAGTTGTATGTTTAAATGATTCCTGAAATAAAAGATAATTTCAAGAAATCCTACAGTGAATAAAATTATGGGTGACATTTAGAAAAGAACAACTGAGAATTCAGGCCAATTATTCCTAACTGAACATGTTTGTTATTCTTTCTGTTTTATCCATGGATATGTGAAAAGCTTGCCTATGTCAAGTTTTGGAAGTAACTATCAGTGCCAAAATACCTTGGTTTCAATCATTCGTTCATTATGTGCTGTGTCATACGACATAGGTGATCATAGTCTTGAGCATGATTGTTCTTAAAAATGCTTCTACAGAAGTACTTTGCATTTGCCTTCCTCTGGAAGGTTTCTTTTTTTTGTAATTCAAATTTTTATTTATTTTTATTTTACAAAGCAACACAGCATATCATAGAGCAGATACAGTACAGCATACTTACACAGCCATCCCATGACAGGAAAACATATAAAACTAAGAAACAGAAAAAAAAACTTCTAATTTAAGATTAAATTAACATACAACCAAAATTGATCCCAGGCATCTTGCACTTTTCCCTCACTGTTAATTCTTCCCAACATGTCTTCATATGATGAAATCTTAACCATTTCCTCAGTCCATTCCCTCACAGTGGGACTTCTGGGTTTTTTCCAATTTTGCAATATAATTCTTGCAGCTGTGATGAGACCCACCTTTAAAATAGTAAATTTGTCATTGTTTCCATTAGGTATCATTGTCCTATCACCCAGGAGACAAAGGCCTGGAAACAAGGGCTGTGTAGGACCCGATCAATTTCCCAACAAATCAAGAACTTTACACCAAAATAGATGAACCATTGAACACTCCCAAATCATGTGAAAATATGTGCCCACCTCATTTTTACATTTCCAGCATAAGTTTATTTGCAAGATGGGTGAGCCCAGCTGTGATCAATACTCTTTAGTGATTGTCTGCTTCACATCAGTGATCGCATAAACAGGATTTTTGATATGCACCATGAAAGGGGTTATGTCTCATTTGGTGAGGGTCCTGATGATGGATTCTTGAGGTGCCACCTCTTGAAGATGTCCTCGGAGACAGGGAGTTTTGTGTTCCTGGTAGAGCTGGCTGAGTCCATGACACTTTGCAGCCGCTTGCAATCCTGTAAATTACAGTCTTCATATCAGGCTGTGATTGTGGTAAACTATGTATACCGGTCAGAACATGCCCCTCTGCTGACTGCTCCTGTGGCTTCTCCCACAGACCCCTGTATAAAGGCGATTGGGGCACTGCTCCTCCCTCAGTCTTCGAGATCTCATTCTCCCTTTTGTTGTTAATAAAAGCCTATCGTTCACTTCCAGTCTCCGAGAGTAATTGATGGTGCATCAATTTTATTAACAGCAATTTTAAAACATGGAGAGCATTTTATGACCCGACAGATTGGATCTCGACCCTCAATCCCAGGAAGCTGGCAACGCTTTCGAATTCAGGCTAGCATGCTTTGAATCAGGGGGCTGATGGCGGAACAGCATGCAGAGCTCCTCGTAAAAGACGCCTTCTTCACGGGGATCGGGTCAGTGTATGTGCACTAGCGGCTGCTGGAACACGCCGATCTTACCTTAGGTTCGGCGATCGAGCTGGCCAACATATTGGGGGCTGCTTTGCACAATGTTGACGCTCTCCAGGCACGCGATTTCCTGCTGGCCTCATGGACGCCACAGACCCTGCAACCCGCCGGCGAATCGACCATGGCTGCTGCCAGTTGGAAGTTCGCGAAGTGTTACTTCTGCAGACTCAAGACGTACCCGCGAAAACGCTGCCCAGCCCGGGAAGCTATCTGCTCCAGCTGCGGAAAGAAGGGCCACTTCACCAGGGCCTGTAAGTCTAAGCCACGAGCGGGGTCGAGCAGCGCTGTGTGTCTGCTTGGGGGTCACCATCTTGCCTCCTCGCCGCATGTGTGGCTTGGGAGCAGCCATTTTGTTTGCCGCCATCTTGCCTCCTCACCGCGTCTGTGGCATGGGGGCAGCCATCTTGGTCGACGTCACCTCACACCTCCACCGACCCAAGGGTGTTTACTGGGCACCCCAGTGCGCCGGACCCAGACATTGATTCAACTCTGGCTTCTGTGACCCTCAACCAAAGCGCTCCACACCAGCTCGCAAGGTCAATGATGGACATCCTGGTGGAGGGGCACAGGACTAGCTGCCTGTTTGATACAGGCAGCACTGAGAGTTTTATTCACCTGGAGACAGTGCAACACTGTGGACTCGTGACACGGCCGGTAAGCCAGAGGGTCACCATGGCTTCTGGATCATATAAAACAGACATCGGGGGGGGGGGGGGGGTTGTGTAGCGACACTGGTGGTGCAGGGCACAGAATATCGGGACTTTACATTACTGGTCATGCCTCAACTGTGTGCCCCTGTGCTATTGGTGCTCGACTTCCAGAGCCACCTGAAAAGTGTGACAATGGAGTATGATGGGCCCCTCCCATCAATCACTGTCAGAAATCCCGAGTTCTGTGGGAATTCATCACATGCCCCGCTACTGACCACACACACACCCCGACCCGCACATCCCACCCAACGCTATGCCAGCAGCCTCATTACAGACACCAGTTGCGGCCTCTCCATCCTCAAGATCCCTCCCCCACAGCTGTTCGCCAACCTGACCCCCGACTGTATACCTGTGGCAACTAAAAGCAGGAGGTACAGCACGGGGGACAGGGCCTTCATTAAGTTGGAGGTGCAGCAACTGCTCAGGGAGGGGATCATTGAGCCAAACACAAGTCCTTGGAGGGCCCAGGTGGTCGTTGTTTGGAACGGGCAGAAAAATAGGATGTTAGTGGACTATAGCCAGACTATCAATAGGTTCACGCAGCTTGATGCGTACCCGCTACCCCACATATGGTCAATCAGATAGCTCAGTACAAGGTGTACTCGACCATAGACCTGAAATCCGCTTACCATTAGCTCCCCATCCGCCCAGAGGACCGCCCCGACACCGCCTTCGAGGCGGTCAGCAGGCTCTATCACTTCCTGTGTGTCCCCTTTGGTGTCACGAATGGTGTCTCTGTCTTCCAGAGGGAAATGGACTGGATGATGGACCAGTGCCAACTGAAGGCCACGTTCTCATATCTGGACAACATCACCATCTGTGGTAATGATTGGCAGGATCACGACACCAACCTTCAACAATTTTTCCAAGCGGCCAAAGCTCTTAACCTTACCTATAACAGGGACAAATGTGTGTTTGGAACCACCCGACTTGCTGTCTTTGGGTATGTCGTGGAGAACAGAGTCATTGGCCCTGACCCTGACTGTATGCACCCCCTGTTGGAACTCCCTCTTCCCAACACCCTCAGAGCCCTCAAACGGTGCCTGGGCTTCTTTTCCTATTACGGCCAATGGGTTCCTCACTATGCAGACCAGGCCCGCCCCCGGTGAAGTCCACCGCATTTCCCCTCTCTGCTGAGGCCCGCGCGGCCTTCAGCTGCATTAAAGGGGACATTGCCAAAGCAATGACAAATGAGGTGGACGAGACCATTCCCTTCCAAGTAGAGAGTACTCTTCAAGGCCCTGAAATTCGGCACTCCACGGTGTAGAAAGAAGCCCTGGCCATAGTGGAAACTATTAGGCACTGGAGGCACTATCTCGCTGGCAAAAAGTTCACCTTGCTGACCGAACAGCGCTCAGTTGCATTCATGTTTAGCAACCAACAGCGGGGCAAAATCAAAATGATACTGGTCTGGAAGATTTAATGAGCCCCCTGATGCCCTATCCTGGGGAACATGTGCCGACCGGCTATACGCCCTCAATGCAGATCTTTGCCACCCGGGGATCACCCGGCTTTTCTATTTCATGAAAGCCCCAGAACCCGCCTTACTCCCTTGTGAAAATTAGAACGATGACCAAGGACTGGCATGTCTGCACTGAGTGCAAACTGCACTTCTACCGTCCTGAAAAGACACAACTTATCAAGGTCAGCCACCCCTTTGAGCGACTGAGTGTCAACTTTAAGGACCCCCTTCCGTCCACCGCCCGCAATGTGTACTTTCTCAACATAATAAGAAGAGCTTCTTCTCCCAGAGAGTTGTGGAGGTGTGGAATGCACTGCCTCGGAAGACGGTGGAGGCCAATTCTCTGGATGCTTTCAAGAAGAGCTAGATAGATATCTGATGGATAGGGGAATCAAGGGATATGGGGACAAGGCAGGGACTGGGTATTGATAGTGAATGATCAGCCATGATCTCAGAATGGCGGTGCAGACTCGAGGGGCCGAATGGTCTACTTCTGCACCTATTGTCTATTGTCTATTGTCTATAATCGACGAGTACCCTTTGCCATCCCCTGCCCCAATACCACTGCCACGTCCATCATAAAAGCCCTGTGCCATCTCTTCACTCTGTTTGGATATCCCTGCTATGTCCACAGTTACAGAGGGTCCTCGGTTATGAGTGATAAGCTTACCCAATACTTGCTGGCTAGGGGTATTGCTACTAGTAGGACCACGAGCTATAATCCTCGGGGGAATGGACAGGTGGAGAGGGAGAATGCCACTGTGTGGAAGGCCACACTCTTAGCTCTCAGGTCAAAGGGAATACCGGTCTGTCTCTGGCAGGAGGTCCTCTCTAAGGCACTCCACTCCATCCACTTCCCGTTATACACGTCCACCAATGCCACCCCTCATGAGTGACTCTTTTCTTTTCCCAGCAAGTCTGCCACTGGGACCACCCTACCGGCTTGGCTGATGTCCCCAGGGCCAGTACTGCTCCGGAAACATGTGAGGAGCAATAAATACTCCCTGTTGGTCGAGAGGGTTCACCTACTTCATGCGAACCCTCAGTACGCCTACTTGGTCTTACCTGATGGGCGGGAGGACTCGGTCTCCATCCGCGACCTGGCGCCCACAGGAGCACCAGACCCCTACCCCGAACACTCCACGGTGACTATGAACCCCATACCCACCGATGTATATACCCACGAGACACCGCGCACACCAAGCCCTACACAGACTCCTCACGACACTTCTATACTGGGCGTCAGGCACACGCGTGAGGGGTTACTGATGCCTAGTGGGCTGGCACCTCAAGTCAGGCCAGAGCCAGCACAACCACTGTCACCGGTGCAATCACCACCAGCACCTGTGCAATCATACCAGTGCTATGTATATCGCAGAGACAGACTCGACCACCTGATTGACTTGACCTGTAAATAAACTTGGCAGAAACTTCACCCCGTGGGGACTCTCTTTTAAAACAAAGGGGGGGGGGGTGAATGTGGTAAACTATGTATACCTGTCTGGACACGCTCCCCCGTTGACTGCTACTGTGGCTCCTCCCACAGACCCCTGTGTAAAGGCGATTGGAGGCATTGCTCCCCCCTCAGTCTCTGAGATGCCACATTCCCTCTTGCTGTTAATAAAAGCCTATTGTTCGCTTCCAGTCTCTGACAGTAATTGTTGATGCATCAGTGATACAACCAAAAACAATGCTCTCCACCATACATATATATAGCTAGAAACACGTAAGCTTCTGGTGACATTCAAAATATCCTCAAACTCCTAATGAAGTAGAACTGCTGGCATGCCTTCAAAATCATAATCATCATCAGTTTTATTATTACTGATGTTAGTCATGAAATTTGTTGTTCTGTAGTAGCAATACTGTGCAAGATGGTGCATGGCCAAGTGATTAAGGCGTCCGTCTAGTTATCTGAAGGTCACTAGTTCGAGCCTTGGCTGAGGCTGCATGTGTGTTCTTGAGCAAGGCACTTAACCACACTTTGCTCTGTGATGACACCGGTGCCAAGCTGTATGGGTCCTATGCCTTTCCCTTGGACAACATCAGTGGTGTGGAGAGGGGAGACTTACAGCTTGGGCAACTGCCGGTCTTCCATTAAAAAAAACCTTGCCCAGGCTTGCGCCCTGGAAACTTCCCAAGGTGCAAATTCAAGGTCTGTCGAGACTAACGGAGGCCTACACACACACACTACTACACTGTGCAAAAATAAAAATCACAATGCTATAATAATAATAAATGAATAAACACACACACAAATGCATACAAACATAGTAAAAAAGAGAAATAGTCAGTTATTACATCAATGTGTTAGGCTTAGGATAAATCTTCTGAGATGCTGACATCCAGGAACTTGAAGCTGCTTACCCTTTCCACCACTGACCGTTGAATAAGGAATGGTGTGTGTTCTCTCAACTTCACCTTTCTGAAGTCTACCATCAGTTCCTCGGTCTTGTTGATGCTGAGTGCAATGTTGCCAGTGTAACACCAGCTAACTAGCTGATCCACCTCACTCTTTTAACCTCCTCATCACTACCTGAGGTTCTACCAATAACAGGGAGCCATTGTGGTGAATTGATATATGGTGTTTGAGCTGTGCTTAGCCACACAGTCATGAGGGCATAGAGAGTAGAGCAGTGAGCTAAGCACACATCCTTGAGGTGCCCCTGTGTTGATCATAATTAAGAAGGCCATCCTATTATTAATCTGCACTATCTGTCATCCCCCAGTAAGCAACATGAGGATACATTTGCACAGAAAGGTACAGAGGCCCAGGTTTTGAAGCTTGGTTATTGGTACTGAGGGAATGATGGTGCTGAATACCAAGTTGTAATCCATAAACAGTAGTCTGATGTATACATTATCTTCTGGCTTTTGCTTATCATAAATAATTTGATAAAATCAGCTCAATTGAGGTTCCATCAAGCAGAGGAACATTGAGTTATGCACTATTAGCCTCAACTCAAATGCAGCCTGTATTTATTACAGTTGCTGCATCATCAGATTACATTTAGCAGCCTCTACCAGAAAGAAGAAAGGCTGCTCCTGTACTTAGTTCATATTTCCTTACAAAATCAACAGTTTACAGGAAGCCATCTGCCCATTTGAGATTATGTGAGACACGAAACTATCTTATTACCCATTAGTTTTTGTTGTAGATTATCCTCCTCATAGCCACAACAGTTCTACCCCCAGCCGACAACAGGGGCAATTTAGAGTGGTCATTTGATCTATCAGCTGCAAGTGTGAGGAAACTTGAGCTCCCAGTGGAACCCCGCATGGCCACAGAGAGAAGGTGCAGACTCCACAAAGGGAGCACTGGGTCACTTGGGGTGAGCTCCTCCACTGTACTTCCTCAGCAAAGTTGTTATAAGTCTCTTAAAATGCTCCATCACTTATGGACCATGTGCCTGTGCAGTTTGCAAACGTTCCAAGAGGTCCAGTCACTACAGACTTCGCTGCAATATTTGCTTCCTCTGCCAGCATATCTGAACAAATATCAGAGAAATAAGTTGCCTTTTCCCATGTTTGTCTCCCCACTTTTGCCCGTCTAGTTGAGAACTATTGGGTTATGAGCTTCTGTCGGGTGATTATGATGCTGAAATTGCACTTGAGGAATCATGCATATGTACATGCATAGAAATCACCTCCCCATATCTCTTCAAAAATTACATAGATCCAATAAGCATAGCTAATATATATGCATTTTAATGTGAAATGTAGTTTCTTTTCTTTAATGTGTTCCTATTTTTCTGCTAAAAAGCAACATTTTGCATGATAAATGAATCAGAAACTGCAAATTCTCTGTCTCTGACGCACAACAGAACAACTATATCATGATTAATTTGTAAAGCAGAATTTCCCAAAAAAATGCACTCGAAAGACCGTAAGAAATAGGAGCAGAATTAGGCCACTTGACCCATTGAGTCTGCTCTGCTTTTTCATCAGTCCCAGTTGCCTGCCTTCTTCTTGTACTCCTTCATGCACTGACTAATCAAGAATCTATCAACCTCAGCCTTAAATATACATAATGACTTAACTCCTACAGCTACTTGCAGCAACAAATTCCACAGACTAACCACTCTTTGGCTAAAGCAATTTCTCCATATCTCCATTATAAATGGATTGTTCAGAGGTTGCGTTCACTCGTCTTAGATGCACCCACCATAGGAAACAACCTCTCTTAGTCTACTCCATCAAAGTCTTTCAGCATTTGATAATGTTCAAGGTGATTCCCCCCTCATTCTGCTGAATTCCAGAGAGTAGAGGCCCAGAGCCATCAAACGTTCCTCGGATCATGACCCTTCCTTTTATCTGAACATCCTCTGGATGGTCTCCAATGTCAGCACATTCTTTCTTAGATAAAGGGCCCAAAACTGCTGACAAAGCTTGAAATGAGGCTTCAGCAGTGCCTTATTATGCCTCAACATTACATCTTTATTTTCATGTTCTCATAATCTCAAAATATTGCTAAAATTGCATTTGCCTTCACCACCACTGACTGAACTTGCAAAGTAACCTTAAGGGAATCCTGCACAAGTCCCTTTGCACCTCAGGTTTTTGAATTTTTTCTCCATTTAGAAAATAGTCTACACTTTTACTTCTTCTTCAAAATGCAAGACCATACACTTCACAACATTATTCCATCTACCACTTTGTCCATTCTCCAAATAAGACCACAATTAAGTCCACAATGAAGACTACACTTGAGCTCAATTAAGAATGAAGTTTCCCTTGCATTATTCTAACATGGACATCCTCAAGAACAATGTAATTTAAGTTCTCCTGTAATGTTTTAAAAAGTCTGCTGCTTGTGAAATTTCACTGTTCCACGTAGCCTTGGTGAAAAAAATCACTTTAAAGTCATAATGATGAGCCCAGACTATTTGTTGTTAAGAGAGTTAGAAATCCTCGCAATGTGATTTATTCCAAAGGAAACTAATGCAATGTTTTAATATGCTGAAAAACCATTGCTAGGCAGTGCAACTTCTGTGCACATGTATTTTGTAAACCTTAAAATAGTCCCACATTCAACCATTTATTTAAGGTTCTGGACCAAGAACTTTTAGTAACAAATTATTGATCATTTTGGTAATAATTTAAATAATTGTAGCAATTTATAAAATATGTTTTTTAATTTTATGGGTGCAATTATTAGAATAACTACTTGTAGAATTAGTCATTCAAACATGAGAAAACCACTTACTGGATTATTTCCAATGATTTTATTATTGAGATTTACATATCAAAGGAGAACACTTGTAAGGCTCACATTATAAAACCCATTATCCTATCTTTTCTGACTCAAACATTGCTGCAGCTGCATAGCAGGATCACTTTTCATTGGGATGTAAGGAAAATAGGAAGATCTAAATAAAGATGCTAAATGAGATAATTAAGAATCAATGTGCCAACATCTGGATTCATCCATCCAGTGCCTTTTCCTTTTCTGTCACAAAGGTGATGCATTTCCGTAATTGCTGTATTTCCCTTTCTCTAATCGGTAAATGAAAATCAAAGCAACTACAGAGTCTGGAAATCTAAAGAAAGAACAGAAAATAGTAGAAACACTTTGTAAATCAGGCAGCACTGACAGAAAGAAAAGCAGTTACTTGTAGAGTCCCTTAGGATTCTCCTTCACCTTGTCTGCTGGAATAACTTCATGCCTTCTTTTAGTCCTCCTGATTTCTTTCTTAAATGTTCTCTTGCATTTCCTATACTCCATAGGCACATCATTTGTTCCCCCCATCCTATACCTGCTATGTACCTCTTCTTTTCTCTTAACCGGGGCCTCGACATCGCTTGAAAACCAAGGTTCTCTGCACTTATCTTTACCTTCTATTCTGACCGGCACATACAGGCTTTGTGCTCTCAAAATTTCTCTTTTCAAGTTCTCCCACT
This sequence comes from Hypanus sabinus, assembly GCF_030144855.1. Taxonomy (NCBI): domain Eukaryota; kingdom Metazoa; phylum Chordata; class Chondrichthyes; order Myliobatiformes; family Dasyatidae; genus Hypanus; species Hypanus sabinus. The sequence continues at coordinate 125,691,297 of NC_082710.1, read as the reverse complement.
TCCCAAGAACACATTTTCTGAAAAGCAGCCTGCTCTAATCCACACTTGCTATATCATTTCTGATTCCATAAGTTTTGACCTTACTCCAATTTAGAATCTCCGCATGTGGACCACACCTATCATTTTATTTGCATATTTACTTTGAAACTAATGGTAGTGTGGTGACTAGATACGAAGTGTTCCCCTGCACAAACTTCTGTCACCTGCCTTGCTCATTCCTTAATAGCAGATCTAGTATTGCATTCTCTGTCATTTGGACTTCTACATGCTAATGATGGAAACTTTCCTGAACACATTCGACATCTGTATCCCATCAAGTTATTTTACAGTATGGAAATCCCAGTCAATGTGTGGAACGTTAAAATTACCCACTACGTCAAACTTATGTTTCTTGCAACAGTGTGCAATCTCTTTACAAAATTGTTCCCCTAAATCCATAGGACTGTTGGCTGGTAGGCAATATATCCCCATTAGGTATTGGTTACTGGTTAGGCACAGGAGTACATTCAGTCAGAGACTCATTCCACCGAGATGTAACACTGAGCGTCATAGGAAGTCATTCCTGCCTGTCGCCATCAAACTTTACAACTCCTCCCTCGGAATGTCAGACACCCTGAGCCAATAGACTGGTCCCAGACTTAATTCCACTTGGCATGATTAGCTTATTTATTTATTTATTTATTTATGGTTTTACATTACTATATTTCTACACTGTTCTTGTTTGGCACGTCTGTAACGAAAGTCAATTTCCCTCGGGATCAATGAAGTATGTCTGTCTGTCTGTCTGTATTAACATGGACATACCATTCTTATTTCTCAGTTCCACCCATAACACCTGCTCGATGAATTCTCCAGCCCTGATGGAACACTGCCGTGACATTTTCTCCACTAGTAATACTCCTCTTTTAATGTCTCTTGCTCTGTCACATCTACAATAATGGACCCCCAAAATATTAAGCTGCCAGTCCCATCCCTCCTGCAACCAAATCTCACTTATGGCTACAATGCCACAATTGCAGGCATTGATCCATGCCCTGAGCTCATCTGCCTTTCCTACGATACTGCTCGCAGTGAAATATATGCAGCTCAGTACACTAGTCGCAATGTGTTTAACCTATTGATTCCTGACTTTCTTACCAACATCTGTCTCCACAACCCCTCCAATAATAGTTCTTGCACTCTGGTTCCTACTCCCCTGCAACTCTAGTTTAAACCCCACCGTGCAGCAGTAGCAAGCCTTCCCACTAGGATATTAGATACCCTTCCAGTTCAGGTGCAAACTGTTGCAAGTTGCTGTCTTTATCTATTTGGTCAGCAGACCTGAGTGAAATTCCCTCCTCTCAAGCTTCTAATTTTCCAGCTGTTTGCTGGTCAGCGCTCCAAGCAAAAACTGCTGCAAGTTGCTGCCTTTTTCTACTTGACCAGTGGACCTGAGTGAAACTCTCTTCTCTCAAAGTTCTGTTCTTCTGATTGGTCACTGGTCAGAGTTCCAAAGAACTGCCGCGAGTTTCTGCCTTCTCTGTTCCCTTTGTGAGCCTGAGTGAAACTCTCTCCTCTCAAGCTTCTGATCCCTCGATCGGTCATTGGTCAAAGCTACAAAAAGAAATCTGCCGCGAGTTGCTACCTTTTTTACTCGGTCCGTGGACCTGAATGAAATTCCCTCCTCTCAAGCTTCTGATCTTCCCATTGGTTACTGGTCAGAGCTCCAAAGAACTGCCTCAAGTTACTGCCTTTTCTACTCATTTAGAAAGCTGAGTGAGACTCCTTCCTCTCAAGCTTTGGTTCTTCCAATCAGTTTCTGGTCTGCGTGTACAATCCCATTTCCAGAAAAGTTGGGATATTTTCCAAAATCTGTGATATGTTATTTCACGTGAACCTTTATTTAACTGACAAAAGTACAAAGAAAAGATTTTCAATAGTTTTACTCACCAACTTAATTGTATTTTGTAAATATACACAAATTTAGAATTTGATGGCTGCAACACACTCAACAAAAGTTGGGACAGAGGCTTGTTTACCATTGTTTTACATCACTGTTCCTTTTAATAACACTTTTTTAATCGTTTTGGAACTGAGGATACTAATTGTAGTAGATATGCAATTGGAAATTTTGTCCATTCTTGCTTGACATAAGACTTCAGCTGCTCAACAGTCTGTGATCTCCATTGTCTGATTCACATCTTCATGATGTGCCATACATTTTCAATAGGAGATAGATCTGGATTGGCAGCAGGCCAGCCAAGCATATGCACTCTGTGTCTATAAAGCCACGCTGTTGTAGCCTGTGCAGAATGTGGTCTGGCATTGTCCTGCTGAAATAAGCATGGACGTCCCAGGAAGAGACGTCACTTGATGACAACATATGTCTCTCTAAAATCCTAATATACGCCTCAGAGTCAATGGTACCTTCACATACATGCAACTCACCCATGCCATGAGCACTGATGCACCCCCATACCATCACAGATGTTGGCTTTTGCATCTTTCGCTGATAACAATCAGGATGGTCGTTTTCATCTTTGGCACGGAAAACTCGACGCCTGTTTTTTCCGAAAACTAGCTGAAATGTGGACTCATCTGACCACAGCACATGGTTCCACAGTCTTTCAGTCCATCTGAGATGAGCTCGGGCCCAGAGAACTCGCTGGCGTTTCTGCATAGAGTTGATGTATGGCTTCCTCATTGTGTAATAAAGTTTCAAGTTGCATTTCTGGATGCAGCGACGGACTGTGTTAAGTGACAATGGTTTTCCGAAGTACTTCCGAGCCCAGGTGGCTATAATTGTCACAGTAGCATGACGGTTTCTCAGGCAGTGCCACCTGAGGACTCGAAGATCACGCGCATTCAACAGTGGTTTCCGACCTTGCCCTTTACGCACTCAGATGTCTCTGAATTCTCTGAATCTTTTCACAATATTCTGTACTGTAGATGTTGAAAGACCTAAATTCTCTGCAATCTTGCATTGGGAAATGTTCCTTTTGAACTGACTAACAATCCTCTCACGAATTTTGGCACAAAGGGGTGAGCCACGACCCATCCTTGCTTGCAAAGAATGAGCCTTTGATGGACTCTACTTTTATACCCAGTCATGATACCTCACCTGCTACCAATTAGCCTGCTTAATGTGGAGTCTTCCAAACTGGTGTTACTTGAATATTCTGTGCACTTTTCAATCTTATTTTAACTCTGTCCCAACTTTTGTTGAGTGTGTTGGAACCATCAAATTCTAAATTTGTGTATATTTACAAAATACAATTAAATTGGTCAGTAAAACTATTGGAAATCTTTTCTTTGTACTTTTGTCAGTTAAATAAAGGTTCACGTGAATTAACATATCACAGATTTTTGATTTTATTGCATTTTGGAAAATATCCCAACTTTTCTGGAAATGGGGTTTCTAGATGAAGAGGAATTTCTTTAGCTAGAGAGTGGTAAGTCTGTAGAAGTCTTTGCCACGGGCAGCTACTTAGGCCAAGTCTTTATGGACATTGAAGGTAGAGGTTGATAAATTTTTGATCGTTCAAGGCATGAGGGGATATAGGGGGAAGGCAGAAGTTTGGTGCTCTGCAACTTTTCAGTCCATTTTTACAGCTGATCAAGATCTTGCTGTAAGCTTTGATAGACTTCCTGGTTGTCCACTATGTCCCCAGTCTCGATGTCATCTGCAAACTTGCTGATACAGTGTATTACATTGTCATCCATATCATTGATATAGATGACAAAAAAACAAAAGACTCAGCAGCAATCCCTGTGGCACACCACTTGTTACAGGCCTCTAGTCAAAGAGGCAACCACCTCTGGCTTCTTCACTGATGCCAATGTCTAACCCAATTTGCTATCTCATCTTGAATGCCAAGCCTCTGAACATTCTTGACAAGCCTCCCTGTGTGGGGGTTTGTCAAAGTTTTTGTTAAAGTTTACATAGACAAGTCCATTAACTTTCTTTCATCAGCTTTCCTTGTAACCTTCTTGAAGATTGGATGACCTACCACACATAAAGCCATATTAACTATCCCCCATTAGTCCCTGTCTATCCAAATGCATATACAGTATATTCTATCCTTTAGAGTATCTTCCAATAATGTATTCACAACTGATGTCAGGAACAAAGGTTTGTAATTTCCTGGCTTATTCCTACAGTCTTTGTTGAACAACAGTAAAACATTACCTATTCTCCTGTCCTCCAGCTCCTCAAGTGTAATTATGTATGTTTTAAATTCCTCTTTAAAGGCCCTTGCAATTTTTGCACCAGCCTCCCACAAGTTGGCTCCTTATTAGGCCCTGGGGTATTATCCACACTAATTTGTCTCAAGATAGCATGTACTTCCTCTTCTATAAACTGGATAAGGTTCATGACCTCATTGCTCTTTAGACTCAGTTCTATGTATAAATTTTCCATCTCCCAAGTAAATAGATGTAAAAACACAACATAAGATCTCCTGTATCTTTTTCAGCTTCATGCATACAGTTGATTACCACAATAATATTCCAGAGGACCAATTTTATTCCCTGATATTCCTGTGCTCTTAATTTATCTGTAGTAGCCCTTGGGATTCTCATTCTCCTTGTCTGCCAGGGCAGCCTCGTGTCTTCTTTTAGGCATCCTGATTTCCCTCTTAAGTGTTCTCTTGCATTTTTATGCCACTCAAGCATATCATTTGTTCCTTGATGATAATACCTTTTATGCACTTCCTTCTTCTTCTTAACCAGGGCCTCAATATTCCTTTCCTATACCTGTTTGACTTGCTTTTTAATGTAACAGAAGCATACAAAATCTCTACTCCCAATATTTCACATTTGAAGGCCTCTAGTTTACCAAACTCATCATTATCAGGAAAAAAAAAGCTATTTTAATCTATTCCTGCCAAATCCTTTCTGATGTCATCAAAATTGCCCTTTCTCTAGTTTGAGGACCTGTTTGATCTTTCTCCATAATTGTCTAGAAATTAATGGAATTATGATTACCATATCCAAAGTGTTCTCCTACACATACTTCTGTTACCTGCCCTGTCTCGTTCCCCAATAGGAAATCTAGTGCTGCACTCTCTAGTTGGGGGTCTCTATGTATTGATTAAGAAAATGATCCTTAATATATTTGACAAACTCTATCCCATCCAGTTCTTTTGCATTGTGGGAGTTCCAATCAACATAAATCACCTTCTATTACAACTTTATTTTTCTTGAAGCTATCTGCTATCTCTTTATAGGTGCATCCCTTCTGCCATCAGATTTCTGAATGATTCATGAGATATTTTCCTTTAGCTTTATCTATCTATCTATTTATATATCTATCTGTATATTTATTTATTTATCAATCAATGTAGTAGTGCTCTCTCGAAGTCCGAGGAAGACGAATGTGTTGCGCAGTCAATGTCTGTGGGCACGCATATGACTTCTGATCAATGTATTAACATACTAATTTGTTATGCCTGCACTACATTCTCGTACAGAACAACAAATTTTACAACAATAACTCTGATTCTAATTCCAATTGATTCTGTTGCACTTGGTGCCCAATATACTTTTTCTTACAATGGAGAAACCAAATTCTGATTGGCTAACTGCTTTGTAGAAGACCTGCATTCAGTCAACAAGGGAACTTAATCTTCCCATTGCCTGTCACTTGAATTTTCCATCCTATTCCCACTCCAACCTCTGTTTTTGCTCCCTTATGTTGCTTTCTTTAAAAGCCAATGAAAGATCAAAAACAATGCTTCATCTTCTGTCTATTTGCATAGCTGCTTTCAGAACCAAGTATTTCAAATAACCAGCTTTGCTTGTTAAATCAGAACTAGTCATCTACTTGTACCATTCGCTCAGCTTACGTAGCTTCACAGGGATACTCAACCCACAGAGTAATACCTGCATTTTATTTTGTTTCAGCTCTCTACAGAAGTTATGCTCTGCATCATACAATTCCAGCAAAGCTTTCTTTTCTTTGTCTATTGCACTTATCTATCTCTCTCTATATTCTTCTAGGTAAATCCATTCTGATTATCAAGCATTCATCATCATCTCTTAGCATCATTTTTCTGTCACCAATGACAGGGTAATTATTGGAAACATAAAATAAAGACAAAGGGGATAGGGAAAGACCCTGGTATGTAAGAGAGGGATTTCAGTCAGTGTTGATGAGAACTTTAAACCTGACAACCATTACCATTTACCATTTAAAGGACATTACTGGGATGAGTGCTTTCACAATTGGATACTATATCACCTGGCAAGAAAGAATTGTTGCATTTGATTCATCAGGTAGTATAATTTCTGATTCAACTCTCCATAAAAGTAGTTGCTAAATCTATCAATGCAATGATATGTGTAAATAATTTTATAAAACTAGTCTATTAAATTGAGGTCTTTAATAGTTTGAAATGTCATTTACAATTAGTGGTTTGTTGATCTGACGATTAATAGTATGTGCTCTTTGTTTGGTGGGGATAAGAATTGTCTTTTTTCCTCAATGAGTTAGAAGGAAAGTAGAAACTGGATTGATAAGGGAAGAATGATTAGAGAAGCTTTTAGATCTGGAAGCAGACTATTTCCTGACACCACTAGCCTGCATGCAAGAGCTTGAGATCCAAGAGTTTAATAGGAAGTAACTGTAGAGACATAGGATACACTAGTTGTTTTTTTTTAAATTATTAAACTCATCAAGATCCAGGAGGGAAAACAATGTCATTCCCTTGTTAAAAAAGAAGGAAGGCAGAAGGTATGGAACTATAGAGGAATTGATTTAGCATCTATTGTTGGCATAATGTTAGAATCAATAATCAAAGAGGGTAAAAGACTACTTATTTAGAAAAGCTGAATATAATATTTTTTTTTAAGAAGGTGCATTGTGTTTCATGAATTTCTTGAATTCTTTGAGAATGCGTCAGGGAAGGTTGATACAGCTATAGTCTACTTATATTTTGACAAGGTGTCACATGAGAGCCCGAGGTCTTGAACAAAATGTGTTAGCATAAATTGAAAATCATCTGTCACATAAAAAATAACAATTAGAATAAATGGGTCCTTTTCATGATGGAGGGATATATCTTGGTCCTTAAGTGTTTGTTCTTTACATTATTCAGCTGAAGGGGGGAACAAAATGTAAGATACCTGTGTGCTGATGGAAATAATGCAGATGGATAGGCACATTGTGATGAGGGGATTGTGACTCTTCAATGGGATGTAGATTGAATGCTTGAATGTTTACTGTTTGAAAAGTGAGTTCATGCATTTTGGTAAGAAAAATCTAAAGCCAATTATTTACAAACTGCAGGGAGATTATAAATGAATAAAATTTGGAAGGATTTAAGTATTCTAATAAACAGTAAGTTAAGAAAGCAAACAATAGTCTTTATTACTCACTGCCAGCATCAGAAGTTCCCACCTACTGCAAGAGGCAACAACTATTCCTGTGCCCAAGAAGAGTAGTGTGGGTTGCCTCAATGACTATCACCCAGTGACACTCACATCTACGGTGATGAAATGCTATGAGATGTTGGTCACGCCTGGAATCAACGCCTGTCTGAGGAAGGACTGGACCCATTGTAATTTGTCTATCGCCAAATTAGGTCAACGGCAGAAACATTCTCAATGGCTCTCCATGCAACCTTGGATCACCTGGACAATGTAAATACCTATGGCAGGATGCTAATTATTGACTATAGCTCAGCATTCAACACCATCATTTCTTACAGTCCTGATCGATAAGCTACAGAACCTAGGCCTCTGTACTTCCCTCTGCAATTAGATCCTTGATTTCCTAACCAGAAGACCCCAATCTCTGCAGATCAGAAATAACATATCCACATCCCAGACAATCAACACTGGTGCACCAAAAGGATGTGTGCTTAGCCAACTACTCTTCTCTCCCTACGTCCCTTACTGTGTGACTAGGCATAGCTCAAACAGTATCTATAAATTTACTGATGATGCAAACATTGTTGACAGAATTTCAGATGGTGACAAAAGCGCATACAGGACCGAGATATACCAGTTAATTGAGTGGTGTCGCAGCAACAACCTTGCACTCAACGTCGGCAAGACCAATGTTTTGGTTGTGAATTCAGGAATGGTAAGACAAAGGACATGAACCAATCCTCACAGAGGGATCAGAAGTGGAGAGAGTGAGAAACTTCAAACTCTTGGCTGTCAATATCTCTGAGGATGTAATCTGGACGCAGCATATTTATGAACCTATAAAGAAGGCAAGACAGGGGTTATGTTTCGTCAGGAGCTTGAGGAGATTTGATTTGCTCACTAAAAGACTCAAACACCTTAACAAATTTATCCTTGACAGCGTTCTAACTGGCTGCATGACTGCCTGGTGTGTGGGGAGGCTACTGCACAAAATTTAAATAAATTGCAGAAACTTGCTAAATTAGTCAGCTCCATGAGGGGTAGCCTCTGTTATATCCAAGACATCTTCAAGGAGCGGTGGCAGCGTCCATCATTAGGGATCTCCACCACCCAGGACATGTCCTCTTCTGATTGTTACCGTCAGGAAGAAGGTACAGAAGCCTAAGGGCGCACACTCACTGATTCAGGAACAGCTTCTTCCCCTTTGCCATCTGATTTCTAAATGAACATTGAATCCATGAACATTACCTCACTACTTTATCATTTCTGTTAATTTTGCACTACTTATTTTAACTTAACTATTTAATAGACATATGTTTACTTAATGTAACTCAGTTTTTTCTCTTTTATTATCATGTATCTCTGTCATAAAGTTAACAAATTTCACAACACATGCTGGTTATATTAAACCTGATTCTGATATATTTATATTTTTAATAGCATAACTACAGCTCCTGTTTTAACGTCCAGTAATTTCTACAAGCAGAAAATCCATCTGTCAATACTTAAAGCCAGGTGCATTACTCTCAAAATTCCAGTATCATCCTGGTGAGCATTGCTATAAATATACAATTTTTTTTCTTATAAATGTCAGAAACAACTTAAATGATCAAAACTGCTGTTTGATTGAAAAAAAAGTAGAGCATGAAGCTGCTGACTAATGAATCACAGCGGCTCAAACAATCAAAGCTTGTAGTTTAACCTTTATTTGATAAGCAGGAAAAATCATGTCTTCAATTGAAATAATTATTTCTGCTTTAGAAAATGGGGTTCAGTTGATTCATCAGAAAAGGGCATTTTGCCAAGTAATCAAGGACAAACATGCAGGTTCATTGATGGGAAAAGAACAGTGAATTTTTAAGACTTTGATAGAAATTTTAAATTTTGGTAAGGTACTGTATGTCAGAGGACCAAGTAATATATTCTCAGGACAGGGTGATTTGCCCTTGTGATCACAGGATAATAGGTCAAATACTAGAGCCAATTTGAAAGTGATGAGTTGTTGTAGGCAAAAGTACAGAATACCTGAAAGACCCAATAAACTATCAGGTTGGACTGAGATCTGACCAAGACTGGCAAAGATAAAGGGGAATAACAATCAGAGTCCTACCCAGCTAGAACTCTGGATGATTTATCTGTTGTATTTTAATCAATATTCACATATTACATTGTGGTCAAAGAGTCAAGAATCACTTATGGAGAAGGAGAAGATAGTGTCCTCAAAAGCCATCTGTCTTTTAACCCAATTATGGATTGAGAATTAACTTAGAATGATATGCTCTACTGGCTTGTACATTGTATTTAGAAGTAAAATATTTCCAGTACTCATGAACTTATTACTATTTATTTATATTGGGATTTGTGGAGTTTGTTGTTTTATGCACTCTACCTGATCTTTCAGTGATTCTGTTATAATTAGTATTCTTTAGATTTGTTGAGTCTGCTCACAGGATAATGAATCTCAAGGTTGTCTATGGTGATATACATGTACTTTGATAATAAAATTTACTTTGAATTACATAAAATTGGTATATTAATTATTCCACAATTAGAGGGAAATTTCATCACCAATTGAGTATGTCCACACCTTAAATTTAAAATCTAATTGTTATTTAAAAGCTTCTCTTGGAAAAGTTTATGCCCTTCTTGTTGATATACTAAGTAAATTATCTCTCATGGGATAATTTGTGGGTCACATTGACATCAATGGGAAGCAAATGTAAAATAACCTCTGCTACCACACCAATCTCAGACCATCTGAATGCCCAAGGCCAGCTTCATTGGACAGTAGGTGCATGATGATTGTGGAAAACTGCTGAGGGTGCACAAATCACAAGTTAACTGGCTGGTGGAAAGCCATGGTGATTTTGTACTTCTGAAGGGCTCTCAGCCATGCACAGTTATTTGACAACTACATGACATAATATGTTTAATATAGCTCAGGAGGGAGAGAGAACTGTCCAAAACATCAAGGCACTGACACATAGGGAAAATATTTATAAAACAATAGGTCACAATGCAAAGCCCCCCGAGACTGGGGGCAAAAGTGTAGCCAATGTTGCCCGCATCCTGGTGATCACCTTTGTCTGTGGGCACCAAGTGTCACCGCATGCAAAAGTTCCAGCTGTCCCTGGTGTTGCAAAGGACAGGTCTGACCATGCTGTTCTGCAGTATCCCTGTCAGCTGGACATTGCCACGCTGCCTGTCCTTTCTGAAGAGTTCTTCCAAGCAAACACCTTTGACCACAAATCCGTCAAGCAGTGGTGCAGATACTGTGGGGCAGGGTCTCTATGCAGGTTCCCTGAGCAAACTGTCCAGATCATCTAGCAGAATGTCTTATCATCAAAAATCAGCAACATGCACCAAGACTTCCCTTGGCTGGTGATGAAAGGAGCCTTAACAGTCTGATTCTTCTTGGTACAGACAAAATTACATCCCCAACGTACAAGGCCCTTTAGATTGCTATAGTTGGGAAGAAATGGTAACCACCATCTTTGCAAAATGTGTATTTGCTTTTGAAATTGTGGGGAAAGATACAACGGTCCTTGCCTTGATTCATCCCAAGCAACTGTGTAACAGAAGGTTTTGATCTAGTGGTTATTCTCAGCACAACAAGGCAGACATCAAGTCATGCTGGATTATTATCGACCTGGTGAAAAATACCTTCTTTCTGCCTGAAACTTGTTGTTGCTCCAATACAGTAACATATTCATAAATAATTCTGCCAATTGGCATATTCCAGGCTGCAGTAGAATGTATGGAAAAGAATAAACAGTCAACGTTTCGGGCCAAGACCCTTCTTTGTGCCCTGAAGAAGGGTCTCTGCCTGAATCTTCAACTGTTTACTCTTTTCCATAGATACTGCCTGGCCTGCTGCATTCCTCCAGCAGTTTGTGTATGTTGATTCGGATCTCCAGCATCTTCAGATTTTCTAATTTTTGCAGAAGAACATGCTGAGGGATGCACTGAAGTTGGCTGCAGCTGATTAAAAGGCTCTTTTGTGAAGGATGAGCATCCTTCTGCTATCATAAATGGAGGGACCAAAACGGCTGTAGAAGCTCTGAAATCATCGAAAGGGTGTTTCAATCTCGGAGTGTCACATGAGAAGCAATGGTGCTGTGCTTTTAAATAAATAACATAATTTAACTGAATGTATTGACCATGATGTAAAATGGTTTGACCTGTTTACTCCTTTGCATTTTTACAGTAAATAATGTTCATTTTTTAAAAATTTAGAAACAAAGATTAATACGAAGCAACTGGAAGAATTAAAGTAAGAACTAAGTAGAAATTATAGTTTTCAGAAATGTCTATTATACATTTGAAAAGGAGCACACAAAAAAATCATTTACCACATGAACTACTGCAATTTCCTTTGGGTGTAAATGTCAACACCTGCACATCACTAATGGTCAACACACTAATGGATCAGAAGTAGCTTATTTACAAAAAGGTTAAGTACGGTGTATAGAATTATGACCACTATCCAGAGGTTAATATCAGAGCAGAATATGCTATTACAGGATTAAAATAGGTAAGTGTAGTTGGGATTTTCTGTAACATTATTTTGGATGTGTTCATTCATTTTACCAGAGAAGGATGCTGTAAGACAAATTACATTTATTATGAAGCATCAATAAGTAATTTCCCCTTCAAGATGAGAAAAAGCTGTTTGCAGCTGACCATTGAACCAAACCATCTCACAAGAATTTCATGTAATATTTATTATTTGATATTCTAGAAACATGTGTCTGTATTGTACTGTTTCTGTAATAAAAACTAAACTTTGTAGTCCCTTTGGAAAAAAAGGTAAATTTCAGATTGTCTCCTTAATTATTTGTTATACCTGCAAATTAACTTTCCGTGTTTCTTGCATGAAGCCAACCGTTTCTGTCTTTGAACACCACCAATTAAGTGCACCTGAAATTCATCTTCATTCTTTGTCTTGCACTTCTCAGCTAATTCATACTTCTCGTCAAAATACTGCTTTGAATTTTTGGTACCAAATGTGAAATTTTCATAGTATGTGTGAGTGTACACTTCACAAATCAGAGAGGCATGGATACTGATATGACCAAAGACACTCTCCCTTGTTGCTCTCCGCACCAAATCTGCCACAGGTTTCACCACAAACTCTCACTGGATGAATGAGAATCAGAATAAGATTGATAACCTCTGACTTAGCTAACTGGAAACCTGAAATTAAGAAAAAAAAAGCTGGAAACACACAGCAGATCAACGTGCTGGAGGCTGCTTCTACAAATTGATGGAAACATATTGCAGACGAAAGCACCTTTTATTGCTCTAAGTTAAATTTCTTCTTTTTTGCTGAGCGTGCCACTTTTATTCCTTGCACATTTATTTAGAATTCATAATATTTAAATGAACTATATTACCAAGAGCTTTCCTTCCAGTTTAAATCAAGGCAGAAGTACTGATAGCAGCTGTGCTTTGACTTTATTTCTGGAGAATTGAGATTTGCTGACTCATTTTGGATTTGGCATTTCTTTTATTTAGCTTTGCCTTGGCATTGAGTCTAGGGGTTCATGAGGTGGAATGTAATTGACAAGAACACTAAAGTTGGAGAATTAAAAAGCTCAATATAACATTTGTCAGAGAATAGCAAAGTGGAAAATAACAAAGATTAAATCATAAGTAACATAATAACAGAAAATCATGCAGGTGAAAAATATGAGCATTGAACTGTATTCAAGAAGGAAAGTGACTGACAGACTCAAAAGCACTCAACTCCCAGAAATTTTACAACAAATACCTGTGTAAAAGGGAAAGATTAGTATAGGCAGCTAGTCCATTGCTATTGTTTGAATATCATTCTCAGAATGTCATGTAACACAATAACTTGTGTGCTTATCCTATCCTTGCCTTTAGAAAGCAGTGAAAAATTGAAATATCTAATGTGTTCTTTTATTTGAAGGATGAGCATCTAACCACTTGCTTTGCAATGAGTGAAAGGCTTTTAGCACTTTGCAGTCTCGTTAAATGAACTGTTCAGCTGCCCCCTCCTCTCTTCTCCTCCACTATTTCATTTCCTTTTCCCTCTCTCACCTTATCTCCTTGCCCACCCATCACCTCCCTCTAGTGTCCTCCCCCCACCTTTTCTTTCTTCCTTGGCCTTCTGTCTCTTTCACCAATCAAATTCTCAGCTCTTTACTTCATCCCTCCCCCTTCAGGTTTCACCTATCACCTTATGTTTCTCTCTCCACTCTTCCCCACCATTTAAATCTGCTCCTCAGCTTTTTTTCTCCAATCCTGCTAAAGGGTTTTGGCCTGAAACATCGACTATGCAATTTTCCATAGATGCTGTGTGGCCTGCTGAGTTCCTCCAGCATATTGTGCCTGTTGCTCCGATTTCCTGCATCTGAAGATTTTCTCTTGTTCATGCCCCGATGACGAGGTCTTCTTGAGGCACTGCCTTTTGAAGATGCTTTGCTGGTGGTAGGGGGTGGGTTGCAGTTTGCGCCTGTGATGGAGCTGAGTATACAACCCTCTGCAACCTTCTTCAATACTGTACATTCGAGCCTTCACACCAGCTGGTGATGCAACCAGTAGGGATGCTCTCACCAGTACATCTATAGAAATTTGTAAGAGTCTTTTGTGCCTACCAAATCTACTCAAATGAAGTATAGCCCCCCCACATTCCTTCTTTATGATTGCATATCATAAAGATATTATCTTTAGGCCCAAGATAAATTCTTTGAGATGTTAAGCCTTAGGAACATGATAAATAGGGATAAAATTTAGAAACTGGAGGTGCAAAGGGACTTCTGAGACCTGGTTCGGGATTCCTTTAAAGTTAATTTTCAGAATGAGTGAGTAGTAAAGAAGGTTAATGAAATATTGGCATTAAGATAGTGCTGGTGAATCTCAATGATTTCTGGCTGGTGGTCAATGAAACAAAGAAAACAGCACAATACCTTGTTAATCACTATTTTTTTCTGATGAACAATCATCTCAAAAACAGCCTGCAACTTCCTTTTGGAATTGGATGAAATTCGAGGCGAGGCGAGGAAGACCCAAGGTTCCAATGATTGGAGTACCATGCTGAATCAGAGAGGCCAAGTACCAGCAGATTCGAGGAGGCGGAGTTCAAGCCCCAGAGTGCATCGAAGCGACTGAACACGATGTTTGGGCAACAATTTATTCACCAGGCCAGATTGACCAGTTAGGGTGTTGGGGCCCGAGGCAAGGGACCGGCCAGTTCAGCTAGCTGCTCTGTGAGGTTTCCTTGGGTCTGCACTAAATTTAAGGGTCTGTGGATAGACTATATTTGTGGATTTCAGTTCAGAATGTTATTAGCTTGTGTTCATAATTTGCATGGTTTCTCTTCTCCACTCATTGGGTGTTTGTTGGACTTTTTCTTAATGGGTTCTTTTGAGTTTCCTTGTTTTGTGGCTTCCTGTTAGCTGATGATTCTCAAGGTTGCATAATGAATACATACTTTGATGGTAAATGTACTTTGAACTTTGAATTTCAAGAGGACTAACCATAAAAGCAATGATGCACTGCTGAGGCTTTATAAGGCATTGCTCAAGCTGGATCTAGACTAGATTTGCTAAGCCTAGAGAGGGCCCAGAGTCGTGTATAAGGAGCATTTAATGTCTCTGGCCCCATGCTGGATGGAATTTTGAAAATTAAGGGGAACTTCATTAAAACCCATTAGATTCTCAATGGCTTGATAGGATGGAAGTACAGAGGATGATTCCATTAATAGGAAAACCTGGGATAGAATGGCCAGCTTGCGAATAAAAAGGTATCTCTTTAAATCTGAGTCGAGGAGGAATCTCTTCAGTCAGAGCATGGTGGATCAATGGAATTCTTTGCTGTAGAGGGCTGTGCAGACCAAGACAGTGCATGTACTTAGTTTCTTGACTGTTAACGCAAGCAAACATTACAGGGAGAAGCCTGGAGAATCATCCATTATTGAATGGCAGAATGGACTTGATAGGCCAATGTCTGTATTCTGCTCCTACACCTTATGGCCTTATAGAATATGAACCCTACCTCATGAATAGCAACATCAGTCCTCGAGAGAAAGGAATGCTAGTGTTCAACTAATATTATTTTATTGTATCATTTTAATTATTTGAGAGCATTTTGAGGCAACTTTAGTTAAATGCATGAACCTTTTTGCTTTTCTTTGCTTTTTAGTCAATTCAGTAAATTCAGAATGTTTATCAGAACTGTCAGCAGCCATGAAGATTGAGACCTCAACTGTTTGCCCAGACTGTCTCATAGGATACAGGGAGTCAGCTCATCTGGCCTTCACAGCTGGTATTTACAAGTCCACATGGGTGGAAACCACATACTGCAGGCTCTCTCCAGCATGGACCAGTCAAGATGTATATAAAAGGTTTGGTAGCTTCATCAATATGGACAAAGTGAAGGGTCAGGTGATTCATCTACACATCTTTGATTTACCTGGAGAACCCAGACATAACCAGATTTTATGAATTTCTGAAATGTTATGAATAACCCATTGATCTCTACTATAACATAGATAGAAATTTTTTCTGCTAAAATATAATGTCAGGTGATTTGGTTGCTATGCAGCTAACTGCCTGCCTGCAGTCCTCGTGCTGCATGTGAAGTTTAACTATTTCCATCATATTTCTTCCTGAGGTGTTTCTTTTTAAAGAACCTTAATTTACATGGAATCTGTTACATCATGTGCTTGTCCCATATTGCTTTTGCTAATTCACATTGGCAATTGCTCTCTATAACCTTATGGGATGTAGTCATCACTCTGGTTATGCGGTGAATCATCCTGAAATGTCAATGTTCTGTTTCCCTTCACAGACTTACACTGGCCTGCTGAAATCCTCGGACCATTGTTTTTCTTTGCTTCAGAGTATAGCATTTTCAACCTCTTTTGCCTTGATTCAGATCATATATACCATCAGAGGTCAACAGCAGTTTGATTACTATGTCGATAAAATACCATGCTGGGGAGGATTCAGAATACATGCCTCTTTGATGTGAACCATTACAAGGGTAGAATGAGTGAAGTGGCTTCTCAGTGCATAAGTGCATGGAGGATGACTAAGAGGATAAGCTTGGATGTGATAACATCAGTCTGAGTTAGCACACACATTCAACACAGCAGGAAAACAATGGCAATATGAGAGCAGAAGCAACCACTACATCTCACAGAGATCACTGGCTATGTTTAAACTTAAACTTGCAGGGACTCTTGGTAGCCTCGTGCTTAGACGGTGGCACGATACATAACGGTTAGTGCAATTGCTTTACAGTGCCAGTGAGCACAGATCAGGGTTCAAAGTGCATTTATTATCAAAATATGCATCAAGTAATACCACCCTGGAATTTGTCTGGTTACAGGCAGCTGCGAAGCAAGAAACCTAAAAGAACCCAACTTAAAACAAAAACATCCAATGCACAGCGAATGAACAAAAAAGAAAACACAAATCATGCAAACAGTAAAAGCAAGTAACAGCATACAGATCCAAATTGAGTCTGTAGACCCGAAGCCCAAAGCTGCCAGAGTAGGGCCATAACCTCAGTCCCAGTTCAACCCCAAAGAACTCAACTTAGAATAAAAGCTGGATTCAATTCTGCTGACATGTATACATTTTTCTTATGCATTCAGTCCAAGTTGTATTTCCGCTGCATTTACCTTAGTTTTAAAATGTATATCGCCAGTTAGCAGACCAAACCAACAAACCTGACCATATTGTCACAATGAATTTATTACCTATGTGATTTTTCATTAATTACATTCATTCACAGTCTTCTGATAAGTCTCCAGATATTAAGTTAGTTCTTCTGGATCTATTGATGATGATTTATTTTGAATTGCTTAGAATGATTATTTTATACATCCCAAAGTAATAGCTACTATGCTCCAATCTAACGAGAAAATAATACTATTTATTTCTTTAAAGTCATTTTCAGTAACTGACCATCAAGTTACTTGCGAGCAGCATTTTGATGCCGTGATTGAATATTTTTAATGAAAATCTTCCTTTCAGAATTGAATTGCATTTAATCATCAGGTTTGATTATGTTAAAGTTTTTTAAGGATTGGATTCTTGAAATAACTATCTTAAAAGCATTATCCTACAGTACAGATTCATGACTTGTATTGACTGAGAACAATGGAGAGGCAGGAAGGGTACAGAGTTTATGCAGTTTTCTCATGGAATCTATATGACAAAAATGTAAGCATTATGTAAATATGTCCAGGAAATTATTGTGAAGCAAAATGGTTAATAATAAAAATATTTGTATAGTGCAGTTAATATTGAAATTCATTATAATTGCGCAATGAGACACCTATCAAAATATTTAAATCTGGGGAATGGCTCTGCTTACTGTGTAGCTTATAAACATCTCCTACAAAATCCTATCTTGGCACCTCATCGTGGCGAAGGAATGACACTGGCCGAACGTCGGTGCAGTACGACAGAGATTCATGCTCTGCTAGGCCTCACCTAGCCGTGAAGGTAATGTTCCATCGGAATACTACTAGACTAGATCTAGTAGTAGGATCGTGGCTTGCTAAGTCAAGGAGGTAAGCATGCCTTTGCTAATTTGTAGGTTTTGCCTCTTCAGGCAAAGCCTGCACCCAACGAGGACACTGGCAGCCGGCCGTCTGATGGTGTCTGTGGTAGATGAATGCAAAAGGGTGAATGGTACAGCCACCTTGGTGGCATGCAGAGGAACCGGAGTGCTGGTCAATGGATGGCATCACTAGACTAGTTAGTTGTCACTGCGGGGCAGCTTCCTTGTACACAAAGTCTGTTACACTCCTGTGTACCACTTAGCATCAGATTTGGAAGCCCAGAGAGACTGTATGGTGGGGACACAACACTGTCTGTCTTATTACTGTGCAAGGCGTGTTTGAGTGGCGTTTCTGGATGGTGTGATGTGCCTGCGGAGACTAAACACTAAGCACTGTCAACATTGAAATCGATGGACAGCTGATGAAGAAGCTTATAAAAGTTAATGTCCGGGCAAAAGTTTATTCACCAGCCACCATGTACACCTAATTTGAATTGGGAGCTGGCTGAAGACATAACTATGTAATATGTATCAACCAGGCCTGAACCAAAGAACACTGTTATGTTGGTGTACTTGTGTAAAAGCCTTTTGCAGAGTAAGTCATTTCAGTTCTTTGGTGCTAACTATAGTAAAGTTGATTGATAGTTCTTTCTCTGCAACTTTTTTATGAACTTTTACATCAAAAACTTACAGATTAAAAAAAACCTCAAATGGACTTTTTAAGTCAAATTAGAAAAATGACCATGAGTCATTTTAGAGATGTAGAATCGCTAAGATGCACTTTACTCTGGGATAACTTAAATGGACCAGTTCATCTTACTTACAAAATATTAATACAAAAAACTCGCTGCTCCAAAATTGAGTTGCTTATCTTACGGAGATATATTACTCTGGAATACAGAGGTACATCTGTTATATTTAATGCATACTGGAGGAGTAAATAAACACCTAAAGCCTTCTAATAGATATGAACTGAGTCAGGAAAATAAGATAATAATGGACAAACCTCCAAGTACTATATAGTTGTCAATAATATAGGAGACCACAAGGGTTCAATGTTCACATTCAATAATGTCTCTTGTGGAATTTGCATATTCTTACTCAAGTTTTCCCAGACCGTTTCTGCATTGTCCCCTATCCCGAAGATGACTGAATTGACTACTGAAGATTGTCCCCAATGTAGGTAAGAGAATTGGTGAGCAGTAAGTGTGACTTGATAGGCATGTGAGAGAGAGAGTAGGGTGGAAAGAAATTGACTAGAGTATGGGATTGATTGGCCTGTTCTAAGAGTCAGTACAGAGGCTTTGAACTAAATGACTTCCTTCCATGCTAGAAGTAAATATGTCAAATAAGGTAGGGACATGTTTAAATTAGATAACATGTGTCTGTATGAATCTAGGTGACCAAACCGCAGCATTCTCCAAATTATAATCAAAACTAAGGTGTTGCAGATGTTAAAAATCTGAAATAAAACTAAAAGAATTAGAAATGCTGTGTCAGCCCAGAAATATATGTGAGAAAAGAAACAGGCTTAATGTTGTTTTCTTAAGCCTTCCAATTAATATTGCAAAGGATAGGTATTCTCTTATCATAGAAACATAGAAAATAGGTGCAGGATTAGGCCATTTGGCCCTTCGAGCCTGCACTGCCATTCAGTATGGTCATGGCTGATCATCCAACTCAGAACCCTGTACCTGCATTCTCTCCATACCCCCTGATCCCTTTAGTCACAAGGGCCATATCTAACTTCCTCTTAAATATAGCCAATGAACCAGCTTCAACTGTTTTCTGTGGCAGAGAATTCCACAGATTCACCACTCTCTGTGTGAATAAGTTTCTCCTCATCTCGGTCCTAAAAGGCTTCCCCTTTATCCTTAAACTGTGACCCCTCGTTCTGGACTTCCCCAACATCGGAAACAATCTTCCTGCATCTAGCCTGTCCAAACCCTTTAGAATTTTATACATTTCAATAAGATCCCCCCTCAATCTTCTAAATTCCAGTGAGTGTAATTCCACTGAGTATCAGTACTGGAACCTTCACTCATTCAAAGTTCAAAAGTTTATTGAAGTTCAAAGTCCATTTATTATTAAAGTATGTTGTTCCTTTCTGCAGAGTTTTTGGTGTTTCCATAGCAGTTGACTGTTTATTATGAGGTTATGTTGCTGGGTCGATGCTCACCCCAGCATGGATGGGAAGTGTACAAATAGCTGTTGGATGCAAACCCAGGACCATTGGCCTCAAAGTCCAGTGTTGATGCCACTACACCACCAACCAACTATTATTAAAGTATGTATACATCATTCAGCCTGGAGATTTATCTCCTTACAGGCAGCCACAAACCAAAGAAACACAAGAGAACCATAAATAAGACCATCAAACATCCAATGTGCAAAGAGAGAAAAAATAATAAAAGTAAGCAAATAGCATTCAGATCAAAAGTGAGTCCTCAGACATAAACATCTCTGCCAATTGGTGTACCCTCCTAGAATATTTTAATGTTTCTGTCCTAGTGTCGATATGTTAAAATCGATAGCATCAACTAGCTTGTTCAAATTAATAACCTACTTGAGCTGACATAGAAACATAGAAAACCTAGAGCACAATACATGCCCTTCAGCCCACAAAGTTGTGCCGAATATGTACCCACCTGAGAAATTACTAGGCTTACCTATAGCCCTCTATTTTAATAAGCTCCATGTACCTTTCTAAATGTCCCTTAAAAGAACATATCATATCCCTCTCCATCACCGTTGCTGGCAACACATTCCACGCACTCACCACTCACTGAGTAAAAAACTTACCCCTGACATCTCCTCTGTACCTACTACCCAGCACCTTAAACCTGTGTTCTCTTGTGGGAACCATTTCAGCCCTGGGAAAAAGCCTTTGATTATCCACACATTTAATGCCTCTCATCATCTTATACATCTCTATCAGGTCACCTCTCATCCTCCGTCATTCCAAGGAGAAAAGACCGAGTTCAATCAACCTATTCTCAGAAGGCATGCTCCCCAATCCAGGCAACATACTTGTAAATCTCCTCTGCACCCTTTCTATAGCTTCCACATCCTTCTTGTAGTGAGGGAAAAAGAACTGAGCACAGTACTTCAAGTGGGGTCTGACCAGGGTCCTATATAGCTGCAACATTACCACTCAGCTCCTGAATTCAATTCCCTGATTGATGAAGGGCAATACACCATACATCTTCTTAACCACTGAGTCAAACTGTGCAGCTGCTTCAAGTGTCCTATGGACTCGGACCCCAATATCACTCTGATCCTCCACCCTGCCAAGAGTCTTACCATTAATACTATATTCTGCCATCAGATTTGACCTACCAAACTGAACCACTTCACACTTATCTAGGTAGAACTCCATCTGCCACTTCTCAGCCCAGTTTTGAATCCTATCAATGTCTTGCTGTAACCTCTGACAGCCCTACAGACTATTCACAACACCCCCAACATTTGTGTCATTAGCAAACTTACAAACCCAACCCTCCACTTCCTCATCCAGGTCATTTATAAAAATCACAAAGAGTAAGGGTCCCAGAACAGATCCCTGAGGCACTCCACTGGTGACCGACCTCCATGCAGAATATGACCCATCTACAACCACTCTTTGCCTTCAGTTTTGGATCGACAAAGCAATGTTCCCTTGGATCCCATGCCTCCTTACTTTCTCAATAAACCTTGCATGGGGTACCTTATAAAATGCCTTGCTGAAATCCATATACACTATATCTGCTGCTCTTCCTTCATCAATGTGTTTAGTCACATCCTCCATAAATGCAATCAGGCTCATAAGGCATGATCTGCCCTTGAAAAAGTCATGTTAACAACTCCTAATCATGTTATACCTCTCCAAATGTACATAAATCCTACCTCTCAGGATCTTCTCCATCAACTTACCAACCACTGAGGTAAGACTCACTGGTCTATAATTTCCTGGGCTACCTCTACTCCCTTTCTTGAATAAAGGAACAACATCTGCAACCCTCCAATCCTCCGGAACCTCTCCTGTCTCCATTGATGATTCTAGGATCATCGCCAGAGGCTAAGCAATCTCCTCTCTTGCCCCCCACAGTAGCCTGGGGTACATTTTGTCCAGTCCCGGTGACTTATCCAACTTGATGCTTTCCAAAAGCTCCAGCACATCCTCTTTCTTAATATCTACAAGCTCAATCTTTTCAATCTGCTGTAAGTCATCACTACAATCAGTAAGATTCTTTTCCATAGTGAATACCGAAGTAAAGTACTCAGTAAGTGCCTCTGCTATTTCCTCCAGTTCCATACACACTTTCCCACTGTCACTCTTGATAGGTCCTATTCTTTTACGTCTTATCCTCTTGCACTTCACATACTTGTAGAATGCCTTGGGGTTTTCCTTAATTCTGCCCACCAAGGCAATCATATGGCCCCTTCTGACTTTCCTAATTTTCTTCTTAAGCTCCTTCCTAGTAGCCTTATAATCTTCCAGATCTCTAACATTGCCTAGCTCTCTGAACCTTTTGTAAGCTTTTCTTTTCTCCTTGACTAGATTTATTATAGCCTTTGTACACCATGGTTCCTGTACCCTACCATAACTTCCCTTTCTCCTTGGAACATACCTATACAGAACTCTGAACAAATATCCCCTGATCATTTGCCACATATCTTCTGTACTTTTCCCTGAGAACATCCGTTCCCAATTTAAGCCTTCAATTTCCTGTCTGATAGCCTCATAATTCCCCTTACTCCAATTAAACATTTTTCTAACTTGTCTGTTCCTATCTCTCTCCAATGCTATTGTAAAGGAGATGGAATTATGATCACTATCTCCAAAATACTCTCCCACTGAGAGATCTCACACCTGCCTAGGCTCATTTCCCAATACCAAATCAAGTACAGCCTCTCCTCTTGTAGGCTTATCTACATATTGTGTCTAGAAACCTTCCTGAACACACCTAACAAACTCCACCCCATCAAAACCCCTTGCTCTAGGGAGATGCCAATCAATATTTGGGAAGTTAAAATCTCCCTTCACAACAACTCTGTCATTATTACACCTTTTCAGGATCTGTTTCCCCATCTGCTCCTCAATATCCCTGCTACTATTGGGCGGCCAATAAAAAACACCCAGTAAAGTTATTGACCCCTTCCTGTTCCTAACCTCCACACACAGAGAATCCGTAGACAATCCCTCCATGGTGTCCACCTTCTCTGCAGCCGTGGCACTATCTCTGATCAACAGTGCCATGCCCCCACCTCTTTTGCCTCCCTCCCTATCCTTTCTAAAACATCTAAAACCCAGCACTTGAAGTAACCATTCCTGTCCCGGACCCATTCAAGTCTCTGTAATGGCCACCACATCATATCTCCAAGTACTGGTCCACACTCCAAGCTCATCTGCTTTGTTCACAACACTCCTTGTATTAAAATAGACTCATCTCAAACCTTCAGTCTGAGCGCGTCCCTTCTCCATCACCTGCCTATCCTCCCTCTGGCACTGTCTGCAACTTTTCTCTATTTGTGAGCCAACCTCCTCTTTCCCAGTCTCTTCATTTTGATTCCCAACCCTCAATAATTCTAGATTAAACTCTCCCCAGTAGCCTTAGCAAACCTCCCCACCAGGATATTGGTCCCCCTGGGATTCAAGTGCAACCCGTCCTTTTTATACAGGTCACACCTGCCCCAAAAGAGGTCCTAATGATCCAGAAATCTGAATCCCTGCCCTCTGCTCCAATCCCTCAGCCACACATTTATCCTCCACCTCATCATATTCCTGTTCTCACTGTCGCATAGCACAAGCAGTAATCCCGAGATTACTACCTTCGCTGTCCTGCTTTTCAACTTCCTTCCTAACTCCTTGTAGTCTTTTTTCAGGACCTCTTCCCTTTTCCTACCTATGTCATTCGTTCCAATATGTATCACAACTTCTGGCTGTTCTCCCTCCCACTGCAGGATATCTTGGACGTGATCTGAAACATCACGGACCCTGGCAGCTGGGAGGCAAACTACCATCTGAGTTTCTTTCCTGCCTCCACAGAATTGCCTGTCTGACCCCCGAACTATAGAGTTTCCTATCACTACTGCCTTCCTTTTCCCTTCCCTACCCTTCAGAGCCACAGGGCCAGACTCTGTGCCGGAGGCACGGCCACTGTTGCTTCCCCCAGGTAGGCTGTCCCCACTAGCAGTACTCAAACAGAAGTACTTATTGTCAAGGGACACAGTCATAAGGGTACTCTCTAGTACCTGACTCTTCCCCTTCCCCCTCCTGAATGAGACCCACCTGTCTGACTCCTGTGGCCCCAGTGACCAACCTGCCTATAACTCCTTTCTGTCAGCTCCTCACCCTCCCTGACCAGGCGAAGGTCATTGAGTTGCATCTCCAGTTCCCTAACTCAGTCCCTTTGGAACTGCAGCTCAACACACCTGGTGCAGGTATGGCTGTCCGGGAGTCTGGGAGGCTGACCTTTGCATATCTTTCCAAACTAACTTCGAACATTCATATAAATGAAGCCAGAGGCATAATAACAAAAGCGAATTCGAATGATGTTTAGATGACATGAAATGAATAGATAACATTAAGAGTGCCTCACCATGGAGGGTAGTAAGCATCAAACTATCCCAGGGAACTACACCAGTAAATCTGCATGTTTAACATTTACACAATTGCTCTAGCAAACCATCCAAGCTCCATTACTTTTGTCTTTGCCAATGATCTGCTGAAAACAATAGTAGTGAACTTACCCAGGTTAGGCACACTGAAACCAATAGCACCTGCACCAGGTGGAATTTCCATCTGCTCTATTGCTAATCAAGTTTATAGGACCATGAGACAATGGTAAGATAGAGGAGCAGAATTAGACCATTAAGGCATCTCCACCATTTCATCATGGCTGATTCAACTTCCTCTCAGCCACAATCTCTTGCCACTCTCCCACCCATGTATCCCTTCATGCCCTGACCACTCAAGACTATTACAACTTCTGCCTTAAATATACTTAAAGACTTGGCCTCCACAGCTACCTGTGCAAACAGTTCCACAGATTCACCACCCTCTGGCTAAGGAAAGTCCTCTTCATCGCTGTTCTCAAAGGACAACACCCCCCCCCCCCCCCAACTCTGAGGCTGTGACTTCTAGTTTTAGGTTCTCCCACGATCGGAAACATCTTCACCAAATCCACTCTAAATCGTATAAATGTAATATCCTGTTTATTATACAACATCACATTCATAATTGCCTTTTGCACAGTGGACTCCATTACAATCTGCTTTAAAACACCATCTTGTAGATATTCTGCAAATTTCTTCTCTTGGAATCCAGTGCCAACCTGATTTTCCCAATCTACTTGCATATTGAAATCTTCCATGAGCATTGTAATATTTTCCTTTTTACATTCCTTTTCTATCTCCTGTTGTAATTTGTACCCCACATCCTGGCTACTGACAATATCTTCCATCTCATTCACCCCTCAGTATAGTCAATACCTCAGAGTAACCTTATTCCAATCACCCACTTACAGCAAGGGAAGTGCCCATTACTCAGAAACCTAGAAATGGAGGCACATTCACCTATTATTGAAACCTCTGCTCTAATGTGCTGTTATTATCATTATGTTCCTCCAGGGCCACAGAGGTATGTCCTATATGGGAATACTCTGCTCATAAAAAATATATAAACTATTTCTGAATGACAACACTGCTTCACCATGGACTACTTCATAGAGTCATATCGCCAAGTTTGTCCATACCAAACACAGCAACCTCCTTGCTAGTCCCAATTGCCCACATTAGCCCATAACCCCTCAAACCCTCCCCCTCCAAGTGCCTAAGCAAATGCCTCTTAAGTATTGCAATTCTACCAGCCTTGAACACTTTCTCTTGGCAGCTCATTTCAGCTACTGACTACCCTCTCTGTGTAAATGAATAATAAGTGCCAACAGCATTTGAATGTTGCTGGAAGAATGTGACAAAGCTGTGTCTAGGCAAAGGGGACAGTATTTCAGAGCAGCTTCCCTGTGATATCATGAGTAGCTCACCACCACTGCTGCAGCCACCTGCAAGGATTTGTGGCAGGCTTTGACAATGGGATTAACTTGGCATGAAATCAGATCATTAGAAAGAGATGACGTAGGGTTGGAAGATGTTGAATCTTTGTGGATAGAGCTAAAGAACTGTAAGGGTAAAAACCCTGATGGGATTTGTTTACAGACCCCCAAACAGTAGTAACGGTCAGGACAACAAGTTACAGTAGGAGATAGAAAATGCATACCAAAAGAGCAATATTACAATAGTAGAGGGGACTTCAATATGCAGGTAGATTGGAAAAATCAGGTTGGTGCCAGATTCCAGAAAGGGGAATTTATAGAGTGCCTATGAGATCACTTTTTAGAGCAGGTTTAAATGAACAGCCCTAATGGTTGAGCCCATTAGAGGATCAACTATTCTGGATTGGCTGTTGTGCAATGATCCAGAATTGATTAGAGAGCTTAAGCTAAAAGAACCCTTAGGGGCAAGTGATCATAATATGATCGAATTCACCCTGAAATTTGAGAAGGAGCGGCAGTATCAGTATTGCAGTGGAGTAAAGGGAATTACAGAGGCATCAGAGAGGAGTTGTTAGGAAAAAGTCACAGTAGCAGAGATGATGGCAGAACAGCAGTGGCTGGTATTTGTGGAAGTAATTCGAATGGCATAGGATATATACATCCTAAAGAGGAAGAAGTATTCTTAATACTAAATATGACACAACTGTGGCTACTAAAAGAAGTCAAAGTCAACATAAAAGCCAAAGAGAAGCCATTTAATAGAGCAAAAATTATTGTGAAGTTAGACAATTGGGAAACTTTTAAAAATGCAGCAGAAGGCAACAAAAGACGTCATTTAGAAGGATTGAATGATTTGTAATAGGAAGAGCATTTTATTGCTCTCTGCCAGTATTCGCTGAAGTTCAGAAGAACGAGGGCTGACCTCATTGCAATTTACTGAACTTTGAAAGGTCTTGATAGAGAGAATGTGGAGAGGGTGTTTTCTATGGTGGAAGAGTCCAAGACTAAAGGACACAGCGTCAGAATAGAGGGGCTCCTTTTAGATTGGAGATGAGGAGGAATTTCATTAGACCAAGAGCGATGAATCAGTGGAATTGTTTGTCACAGGCAGCTGTGGTGGCCAAGTCTTTATTTATATTTAAGGCAGAGGCTGATAGATTCTTGATTGGTCAGGTCATGAAGGGTTATAGGGAGAGACCAGAAGATTGGGGCTGAAAGGAAAATTGATGAAATTCATTATGAAATGGCAGAGCAGACTGAGTGGGCCAAATGGCCTAATTCTGCTCCAATATCTTATGGTCTTAAGATAACTAAAGAGCTGTTGTATAGGACCACCAAGATGGCCCAGACTAAGTCCATGTCCAAGTCAGACAGTTAAAACCCTAGAAGTTTATGCCACTATGCAGGTATGCAAATGACATCTTTTGACCTACCCAGTGTTCAAGGATGACTCATGCATCATCACTGAGCAAGATGTCTGGTCCTGCTCAAGTGATGGGACATCTGTCAGTGATGGAAATGAGGAGAAAGTCTTGGGTCATGAATGCCTCAGAATATCTGTTCAGGTATGTTGTAAAGTATATATGTCAAAATTTCATCAAAGAAAATGCACAGTACCTTTACAACAGAATAAACTGTATGATTTAAAAAATAAATTGTGCATTCTTTCTGAATTAGGGGATCAGTTAGAGACACCTCAATGATCGTTCCAGTTTTCTGCTTTGCTTTGATTTTGAAATATCCTCAGGCAAAAAAAAAGTTTTAAAATTTTTATTCTATTGCTTTGATGCAACACGGGAAGCATACACTTCAGATTCTGTACTGAATATTTTACTTCTGCAGTCTGCAAATTCTACATGCTGAATACATTGAGGATCTGCACACACTGCAACATCTAGGGATCTGTCAACAAACAGATAACTGGTATCTTCTTTTACCCAACACTGTGCCAGATGTGAGCAGTGTCAACTGAAATATAGATCAAGATATTTCAGGACAAATATGGATTTAGCCCCTCAAAAGGAAGGCCATGCAACTTTTGAAGCTCCCACTTTCATCAGGATTTGTAGAGGAAGCTTAACACAAAAGTAGAGCAGCAGAGATGACTCAGTGATGAACTATAAATTTCATAAAGGACCATGAAAATAGCAATCCACAAGGGGCCATAAAATGAGAGCAAACAAGGCAACTGAACTGTTTGATCTGGCTGGTTCAGATGAGAGGACATGAACAGTGGATGAGAGCTGGGTTTAAATAAGCTGCAGCTAATGATTTAGAAACAAATGGCAGATGACTCCTGTTAGCTGGATGGAGAATGAAAGGAGCATGCATGTGCAGCCCTGTCTGTACCCTCAACTGTACAGCCAGCCACTGATGGTCCAGGATGATCTGGATGTGTCCCATGGAACTCCTCAATAAGTGATGGATTCAAGATCAAAATGGACAGCACCCAAGTCCTCTCCTCCAGGCTGTGACTTTTCCAGTTGACCATTTATTGGCACAGCATGTCCATGATGATTAGAATTCATCAATCAGCAAATCATGCACCCTAGACCATCTTCCACCGTTCATAGATTCTAGGGGTGCAGGGTCAAATGGGTTGAGTGTTCCATTGGCAATAAGCTAGAAGCTTATTGGAAGATAGGTGTGATTGTGAGGAATGTTGGCAGTTGAAGACAGTATGTGACTGGATTAATGTGATGGGTAATGTGAAGGGATCAGAGATTTTGACAGATCCCCAACCCAAGGCTGCAATGTCCTCTCCCAGTGCATCTTACACTTCGAGCTTCTGTATTCTACGGTCTGAGCCACTGTCATCTCCCTCTTGACTGGGTGAGCTCTGACCTTGGCCGCCACTAAATGGGATGCTAAAATATGAGCAATTCACTACTGAAAGGCACCCAGTTTTTTGCCCATCTGTGAAGTGGAAGGGAGACAGCAGATCAGATAATTCACCTGCGTCAAGGCAGTGTCTCCTTTTAACAGGAAGAAGCTTGCATGTGTAGGCCTGACAACTGCTGCCATGACATTGTGAAGTAGTCTTTTGTTTTACATTTCTATTTTCTATTTGAATTATCAGGTATTTATTTTTAAATATAGATAAAAGGAAAATGATGGAGTAACCTTTTTTGGAACTATTTAATTTTGTTTAGGTTATTCATACTTTTATTCACATTTCAAAAGTGACAAGCTTAAGTCATTGAAGCTGTATATAATATAAGAAATAAATATTGAGCCAAATGAAAAGTTCAATTTCCTTTTTTTTAAAATCATAGGCCAAAGAAATCAAAGTTTGGTTTATGGCAATTGAAATATTGCATCTAAGCAAATTGGATGGAAGTGTGAAAGTAAATGTATAATATGCACTACACAGGAATGAATTAAGATAAATAAAGTGTATTATTGTCTTGAGTGTTTTGGTTTCATATAAAACAGTTTTTTTAAAATTCCTAAACTTTTATTATCAGACATAGAAAGGTATTTTTCTTTTGCCATTAATAAAACTCAGTGACTCTATTATCCTGTATCCTGAGCCATTGCCTTGGGAAACAGGGCATTAATACATGTTAGCAGAAATACGAACAGAATGTGTTATTAAATTAGGATTTCCAATTTAGTTGGCATCATTAATTGCATATTGCTGCAGATTTGGCTGAAATCCTTGCTGGAGCCATTTATGGGAAGGCAGCAATATATGATTTACTGATATGTTAATTGACTGTAGACAGTATCTATAGTCTGCACAAGTATTCTGGGAGAAGTTCTCAGATTTTATTGACCACATTGAAAACACCCTCCTGGACTATTTCACCAGCCAAACTGTCCAATCAAACTTTATACAGTATCTATACTCAGTGGCTAATTGTTTTAGGTCTGTCTGTACATCTGCTCGTTAATGCTAATATTTAATCAGCCAGTTATGTGGCAGCATCACAATGCATAAAAGCATGGGAACATGGTCTAAAGGTCTAGTTGTTGTTTAGACCAAACAATGAATGGGGAAGAAATGTGATCTAAATGACTTTGACCACGGAATGATAGTTGGTGCCAGACGTGGGTAATTTAAATATCTCAGAAACTGGGATTTTCATGCACAACAGTCTCTCAAGTTTACACAGAATGGTGCGGAAACCAAAGAAGGAAAACATCCAATGAGCAGTTGTTCTGTTGGTGAAAATGTCTTATTAATGAGAGAGGTAGGAGGAGAATGGTCAGAGTGGATCGAGCTGAAGGAAAGGCAACAGTAACTCATATAATCAGGTGTTACAACAGAGCTGTGCAGAGGAATGCACAACACATCAAACCTTGAAGTGGATGGGCTACAGCCACAGAAGACCACAAACATACACTCAGTAGCCACTTTGTTAGGTACAGGAGGTAACTAAAAAATTGTCTCTAAGTGAATATCTAAAATATGTCCATCTTGACATTAGCTGAAATGTATATACCCCATTACCAAAAGTAGCATTTCCATTTGAGGTGCACCAGGTTCATTGTTCCTGCTATGGTCAATGATGGTGCAATGAAGTTAGTGTTTTCAGAGCGACACACACAAGCCTGGAGGCTGGAGGAACTCAGCAGGCCAGACCGCATCTATGGAAAAGAATACAGTTGAAGCTTTGGGCCAAGACCCTTCAGTAGGGCTGGAGTAAAAAAGGTGAGGCGTCAGAGTTAAAAGGGAGGAAGAAACCCTCACCTCCTTTTTGTTTTCCCTTGTTTTCCTCGCTACTTCTGAAACTGTGTATAACTTGACACAAGGCCAGGGATTCATCTTACTTTTTAGTGTGAGTCCTGGTGCATCCATACTCCAGCTTACCAACTCACCATGAGCTCCATGTAATTTAATCTTCAGAATCAACCTGCAATGAGGGACCTTGTCAAATGCTTTACTGAATTCCGTGTATGCAACATTCACTTCCCTTGCCTCCATCACATCCAAAAACAAACTCAATTAAATGTATGTGAAATGACATCCCCCATCAGAGCCATGTTGATAAGTCCATGCTGTTCAAAATACAACAAAATCCTGTCCCAATAATCTTGAAAAATACTGTATTTACTTAATTATTTATTTGGAGATATAGCCTGGAACATGCCCTTCTGCCCCTTCAAGCTGTGCTGCCCAGCAACCCTTTGATTTTACTCTAGTCTAATCATGAGACAATTTACAGCAACCAAAAGACTACGAACCAGTATGTCCCTAGACTGTAGGAGGAAACCAGAGCACCTGAAGGAAATCTACATGCTCATGGGTAAAATGTACTAACTTTCCTATAGAGGATGCCAGAATTGACCTCCGAACTCCTAAGCTGTAACAGTACCATGCTAACCATCATTGCTACTCTGGCACCCCAGTCTTTCAAAAGACTGGCTTTCTAGTTTGTTATTGTATAAGATCAACATATGGCTTTTGATTTGTTTCTTGTTGAAGGATATTGTTTGTTGTCCATTTTGAATCCTCTTTTTCTCATATAGGAGCCAATATTCTTTTGTTTCCAATGAATTGCAGCTTAGTTAAGTGATATGCATGCACCTCCATGGAGGTTTATATATATATATATTTTTTAACATAACGAAAATATTTTAAATTAAATACTTAGACTTGGAAAGAAAGATAAGGGTGGGTGTTACAGCGACCTTTACCAACCCCAGTTTATCCTATAAAACAAAAAGAATAAGCACAATATTTTGCCTTTTGTTAATCTCAGACTGGGGTGTTAAAGTAAATTCATGGTAAATTCTGAATCTGACAAGAAACATCTTGGCATCTTTGTTGAAAAGGGACATTCAAGAATGAAGCATAGATTTTGGTACAAAAAAATTAGAGAGACAGACAGAAAAGCAAATTACAAACACGTAGAATGAGAGATTGAGGCTGGTGTGGAAAAGGAAACTAAACCCAGCTGTTGTAGCAGCATTAGGCTGGAATATTTCCACTGCCAGATAACACTTACACATACAACTTGTTCTGATTTCAGTGATAACCTCATTCTACTCAGGCAAAAGGTGCTGCAGAATATATATTGTTCTACACCTGACCTGTATCCATACAACATTATAACATAGCAAAAGATCTCAAGGCACTGTGTCAGAACAAACATGTAAATATAAAAAATAGCTTTTAAAATGGGTGTCTAGTGAAAGGGTTATAAGAAAGAGAAGTGATAGTGAGTGTTGTAGAGATGTGGGAAATTACACAGAAGGGAGAGAGCTGAGAGGTAACGTGTTAAAATGGGAATGTGGCTTTAACTGGTACCAACATTTATCAACATGGGAAAGATAATGAACAGGACTTGTACACATATATGCAGCATAGATGGAGCAGAGCTTTGGATGACCTCTAGTTTCAGGCAAATAGAAAGAACGTAGCGGTGTGCTACACGCAGCGCTAAAATAACGACACAGAGTCGGTAAACTGCAATTAAAGATTTTATTCAAACTTCACAGCCTTGCTTTAAAGCCTCCCTCATCCTGCCCTCCCCGGGCACGAATGCTGTAAGGGGCACGTACTCACAAACCCCTGCAGGCTTTCCCTTTGTTGGTGAAGCAGACCTGGCCTTTGAGCCGGTGTGCCGGCTATTTATGAGCCGGTTCGAGTGCGCTAGGAAGCGGGTCACCACAAGAAGGTGGATGCCCTGAATTTGGATGTGCTAGTCAAGTGTCAGGCAATAAAGGAATAATGAATAATTTAGCACTTGCCAAAGTGAGCTTAGGCGATGTTACACAGTGGAAGTAGGCAGGATTTATCATGACATAAACAGTGGTCAAATTCTCATAATGGGGTGAAACAAGAGGCCAAATTAAATAGTTGCTAAGGAGAAGAATTGAATTGTTGGTTCTCATGTCAAGAGGCTTTTTTAATAGTGTTGCTCACTTAATAAAGTAACAACACTAAAGCAATCAAAAACAAACCTTTTGAAGAAAGACATCATTTAACGCAGAAGTACACAAAATCTCCACATCAAATATGCCACATTGGTTAACAATGGAGTCCATGAGAAAAGCTGAAACTGATATCATATTAATTTATAATAAATTTCTACTCATCCATTGCCACATGTTAGTCAAGTGGTCTAATGGTTTAGAAACAGAGTAGTGAGTGTGAAAATGAATCAGAACTGTATCATTAGTACCCTTATAAAACATATCACTGCTTTCACATGCTAAGGGGTAGCACATTGGTGAAAAATAAGTAGGCATGTGCTGTGGAGTGCACAACAAGATCATTGGATATCACCAGAAAGTGTTATGGAGAGGTATGATAAATTGCAGAAGGTAATTGTCCATCTAAGACCATATAGGTAAGAGCAGAAAAAAGACCAATGTGGTTTCACCCAGCAATAGGACAATAAATTCAGAGGGAGTAGGTAGAAGATGTTGCAATCAACTTTGTCAAAGACTGCAGAAGGGTCAAGATGGAGGAAAAAGAATTTTTCATTATGTCACAATCATATTGGTTGTCACTGATGACTTTGATGTAGAGCAGCTTTAGGATAATGGTAATGTTAAAAATCTCATCAGAGGGTAATTTGAACAGAGCTCTTGAAGAGGAGAGATAAAAAATGGGCTCTTCACAAAGACTAAGGGCTGACCGTTTAGGAGAGCAGTCTTATGGTAGATTTGAAGGTAAGGAGATAGAGAGTTTGTTTTCCAGATAAAGGCGCTTTGGATGGAACTCTTTCATTTAAAACATTAAATTTATTTCTTTTTCCACAGATGGTCTCTCATCTGCTGAATGTTTTTGGCATTTTGTGGCTTTATATCAGGATCTTGATAACTGTTATTTAATTTTGATTTTCAGATATATACAACAGAGAATGTACTTATATTAACTTTTGCTTGATCAAAGCTAACTTAAGACAATCAGATCATTTAAATTTAGTAAACTTGATTCACAATGATTCATTGGAAGCTGCCAGTAAAGAAGATCCAGTTTTAAATTGTGCACGATAAAATTACATACTGAAAGTCACTAAGGCAATTCAAAATCAAGTATCTGGAGGCAGCATTTGACACTGAGAACTGTTATGGAATTTAAAACACTGATCTAAAAATCTATATACTAGTGAATTTGCTTTTCCATGATAAACAATTATATTTTGATGATTTGGGAAATGAAGCAAGAATTGACTGGTGAAAAGAAACTGTTGTAATATTTCCATAAATTGGATTATTAGAGTGATTTATGACTCTTTGTGGCATTTTATTTGGGAGTTAACCCCTTTCTTGAGAGAATAGGATTTTAGAAACTAATAATGATTAATATTGTATAGCTATTAAAATGCAACATTTTCCTTAAAATATTAGTTAATGTTTATTAATTGGTGTAGTCCACTGATTGAATTATTATTGTTATTATATTTTCAATTTTAGTTTTCTCCTATGTGGAACAGTTAAAGGAAGGTAATCTGCAATTCAGTGTGGATGAATTATTTGCCTTTGCTTCTGTTTTATACTTGCTGCTGACCCGGCTTAAATGAGGAAAATCCTATTAATATTCTGACCCAGTACACTTCATCATTAGATACAAGCTAAGATGGAAGTACTGACCTTAGTAAAAAACTGAATTTCTCAGTAGGTTGGCAAATTATATATTATTTTTGGTGCTGGTATATACCTTATTAACATCACAGAGAAAGACTGATATTGACCTTTTCTCTTTAGAAATACCAGGCACACTTTAGGTACAATATTTGTGTGCCAGGACTTGATAATTATATTACAAATTAAATAATTTGAAGATTAAAAAAAAAACATCAAGAGTGCTCCCAGAGCAACATACATGAAGTTCTGGCAGCATTTAATGTGTGTTGCTCTGGATTTCCAGCACCTGCAGAATCTCTCGTGTTAAAGAGAACTCACAAGAAGTTACATAGGGAGTTCAATCAAATTCTCTGATAGCGAGGAAACCTAAAGAAACAATATTAAAATAAGACATTTGTGATGAGTCTCCAGGGCCTGCTGTTAGCTCTAACAGTAGAATCAACAAACTTCTTTGCGGTCCTATCCATTATTTTAATGCACATCTAAATCCTGAAAAATAGCCTGAAAACATTTAAGAAGATGTAGCTGGTCCTGTAGTTAAAATGTGTAAAACTGACAACAAAAGGAAACAAGCATCTCATCTGAAAAGGCAGATTTTTTTTACCTTTACATATAAAAAAATTATATTCCAACATGCTGTCAGAACTAAAAGACTTTAAAATTAAAATCAAAATCTTGAAGTGAAGGGATAGAGGAGGAGTTAATCATAGGGATCACAAGTACAACTAGTCAAGCATAAAGCCATAGTGATATAACATGGAAATGAGCCATTTAGTCTACCATCTCCATCCATGCAAGCCAAGATTCCTATCTTAGTAAAACCTATTTGACAACATTTGACTTATATCCATATAAGTCCTCCTATCCATCTACTTATCCAATGTCTTTTAAATGTTGTTTATGTTTCTACTTCAACCCTCTGGAAGCTTATTTCGTATACTGACCATCACCTGGGTAAAAATGATGCCCCATGGTTCCTACCAAATATTTCTCCTTTTATCTTAAACCTATGCCTTCTAGTCCATGCTTCCCCATCCATGAATATTGACACAGTCTACACTCTTCATGGTTTTATACACATCTGTAATATCGCCTCTCATTCTCCTGCACTCCAATCATAGAAAGATACTGGTACAATTGGTTAATCGTACCTATATGTAGGCACAATTAAGTAATCTTCTGACTGCTATAACCAGGTTCTACTAATCAGTTGTATACTGACGTAAGTCTATTCAAACCTAAACACTCTGGTTGCTCCTGTGGCCTAATTGTTAATAAATTTTGCAAAGCAGTATGCCAGGTGATTTTGTGGTATCAAGTCTTCTCTTCTCTAAAACCTTCAAAAATCATGACCTCAGTGCTTTTCTCTTTCATCAATCTTTCAAACTTTTGATAAACTGCTGTAAAAGTGCACTGAGTAGAAGTTGGAACATTTTGTTGCAGTTGTATAGATGTTTGTTTCTGGATTGGGAGTACTGTGTACAGTTCTATTCGCCCTGTTGTGGGAGAAATATGCCTTTTTCCACTGTGGTTGGGTGAGACTAGAACTAGACATCATGGGTTAAGGATGAAAGGTGCAGTATTGAAGGGGAATCTGAGGCAGATCTTCTTCAAGCAGAGGGTGCTGTGAGTGTGGGAGGAGCTACCAGTGAAAGTGGTAGATGGGGGCTTGATTACATATTTAGGAGAATTTTGGATAAGTACTTAGATTGGAGAGGAATAAAGGACTACAGTATATTCCAGGTGCAGATTGACGGGACCTGGCAGAATAACAATTTGGCATGGACTAGTAGATGCACTAAAGAACCATTGGCCTCCTATGATTCTATGACTCTATTAGAGTTTGGACCCTTGGAAATTATATCTGCGTCCTTCACAGCAGAACTGGGTTGATCCTCTGATCTCAATCATATCCACCTGTATTCTCTAACAGCTTCACCATGACAGTTACTTTGTGACTAAATATTGCATTCAGCACCAAGCCTCCTTCAATCACAAAGATACAAGGACTTAAAAAAAAGCTTCTGCTAGTGCCTGCTTCCCCAGTTCTTGACATTGATCGACTGTGAGCACTTCCAGTGCGGACATGATGTCGTCTGAGATTTTATAGAAGACCAGAGATGTCAGAAAGTTGGGCAATGCACCAGCTGTTTCATCAAGCACATTATCCTTCCCATGTTTATTCTCCTATAATAATTTCCAGTGGGTGGGGATATTAGTGTGTTTTACTTTCCAAAAGCCAAAACAACAAGTTTCTTTGACTGCAGCCATAAGTATTAGGTGGTTGCACAAATTGACGTCAAAGTCGAAAGGACATGCCAAATTTCATTAGCCTCCTGTGGAAGTTCAGGCATTGGTGAGGTTTTTGGCTGTGGCATCATCAATGTTTAACAAGGAGAGGATAGTAATGATGTTCACTCTGAGGAACTTGAAGCTCTCTAAGTTCTATGTTTCGTAATCTCGGTTCTATGTAGACAGAACGTTCATTTTGATGAAGAATGGAGGATGAATAGTGGCACAAGATAAGTCCATAACTTTTACTACATTTTCTACGGCATGTTTCAGTTGTCCAAATTCCCTTTAAAATGAGTACCGCTCTCCCCAGCCTAAATAAGCTCTGAGACTAGAGAGCCAACTTTCCGTAAAGTGGCATACAGCATGGCAGGCAAAAAGTAAATCTTATTGAAAATCTCAGTGACACATTTTATTTGATCCTTGTGTGCTTGTTTACCTCTTTCTGAGTATAACTGTGTGTGGGTGTATTTATGGATGCCTGTCCAGAAGTTTGTGTGTTGTTTTTTTGCCTTAATGTCACTGCGTTTGGATGCTTAACTGTTTTTCAGCTGTTTACAACAGCAAACAACATCTGAAGCAATGCCGTGGCCGAGTGAGAAGTATTATTT
Organism: Hypanus sabinus; assembly: GCF_030144855.1. Taxonomy (NCBI): domain Eukaryota; kingdom Metazoa; phylum Chordata; class Chondrichthyes; order Myliobatiformes; family Dasyatidae; genus Hypanus; species Hypanus sabinus. The sequence continues at coordinate 125,653,925 of NC_082710.1, read as the reverse complement.
AAAAGCTGTATACTCTGATGAGATTTAGCACTGTGAATTGCACTAAATTTGATGTCAGAATCCACATTGCCTTCTTCAAATGGAAACATTAGCCTGTGAAAATAGACCAATCCTTTTATTCTGTGATGTTAAATTCAGACTGAAACCCTACTGCATGCAAATGCAGATGGACTGCACAGTACAGCATCGACACTCCGTTGCTGGAATGGGAGAATTCCTGGGTGCTTGGTCACTTACTTGCAGAGAGTTTAATTCACCTGTTTTAGGCATTCTTGTTGAGTTTAGTTCTAACAGTGTTTTACTACATTTTTTGAATAACTGTATGTGCTCCCTGACATACCAACAATGTTCCTGACCAATTCTGAGATTGCAAGACTTTTGCTTTCAGTTTTCTTTCACTTCCGCCAGATCCCTGACTGCCTCTACACTTCGTATTTTGTTTAACTTTATTTCTGGTAGTGTTGGCGCGTGGCCTGGTGGATAAGGCATCAGTCTAGTGATCTGAACGTCACTGGTTCGAACTGGTCTCATGAGACTAATGGATGTATATATATATATATATATACATACACACGCATTTCTGGTAGAACACTCACAAGCCCAATTAGATGGAATCTCTCCCAGGGGTACAACTGCTTCCTATTTCTACACTAGTCCCACAAAAGAGATGATCTTTTATTCACCAGAGCTCCAACCACACAGTTACACTAGATCTGTCTATTTCTATGGCAACCAAATTATGACTTTCATTATCTTTCTGAACCTCTATTAATTTTATTGACTGACTTCTTTTCTTTTCTTGGAAGGTGATATGTGGGTCTTCCCTGTTCCCCCTTCTAGATGCTCTTAGTTACTCTGACATGTTCATGACCTTCATAATCCTTTTGGGCTCTTGGTCATAATTGCCAAAAGAATCATCCCATTGTATTTTTCTATTTTCCTTTACCACTGTCACACATGCACCACAGACATGCTCAAAAGATCAGATCAAATTTACCTCACCTTCCTGCATCATTATTCTCTCAGGCATCAATGCATTAAATATTAGACTACCACACCCTATGTTCCTCATAGTAACTAATAACTATACTATTCCAATCCCACAACCCTGTTTTATAATTTAATGTTATTGAAGAATGTTCAGTAAATTTCTCCCTCCCCTGTAGGAATGTTTCTAATCTCCACCTAGTGGGTGAACTACTACTACAGAAAAACAGCATAAGAAATGCAAATTAAATAAAGAAGAAGGGGTAGGCCACAAAACCTTGGAGTTTGCTCAGCATTCATCAAATACTGGTTGATCCAGCATCATGTTCACCATCCCATTTCACCTCCATGTCATTTGATTCCCATTGTGCCTGTATCCCATGGATATATATATATATATATATATATATATATATATATATATATATATATATATAGATTAATTTGCAATTAACAGAGGCTCAGATTATCAAGTTCATTTTATTATCACATTAATCTCTTGGTTATACAGGACTCTGTTTATTTTTGTTACATGTACAGAGATGCAGTGATGCAACAGTGCGGATGCCAACTGCCGTAAAAACTCAAGGAAGAAGAAGAAGAAGACGAAGAGATGCAGTGAAAAGTTTGTGTTTGAATGCCATCAACACCATTCAATACGTAAGTGCATTGAAATAATACAAAAGACAGTAACAGCACTCAAAACGAGTATATGAAATTCTGATAAGAAGTACACACAACCGAACTTAAATGAAAGCATGACCCAGAAAAATGAAGAAATTATTACTACAGAAGTAAAAGTTAGCCAATGGAAGAGCATGATGCTCCATGGAAAACATCCCCATGATCTGAGCAGACAAGTTGTCATGAAGAAAGAATTTAATACTTGACTCAGAGTTGGAGAACTCTTTCCAGAAACAAGGGTACCTGGTGACAATACAGGATCAAGTGATTAACACAAAATTAATCCCCCCAAAAATTAAAATTTATCAAAAAGTTATCAAAAATACATAATAAAGGACCAACAAGACAATAAATGCAGGAAATACCAAGAGAAAGCAGAAACAATCCAAAACAATAAAAGATCCTGCATCTGTTAAACTCAGTCTGATTACTTATACATGCACAATCAAATGGCAAACATCATTCACCAGAATCTTGCTTTAAAATACAAACTCATAAAAGAACAACATACCTTGCTATAAATACAAGCCTGGTCCACTTTTAGCATCAGAGTCTTGCAAATTATATCATGTTCATTCCATTAGAGCAGATCTAGCAATCCATAATAACTGTCCAGTTATAATATAGCGTAACCAAGAGAGAACAGCTAACTTAATAGATATAGCCATTTCAAACACATATAACATCCAGAAATCAAGAAGTGTAAAACACCTGAACCGGCCGGACTCTGGAGAGAAGGTTCCTGATTTTGAGTCTAGTCGGGCTGCTCCTGGACACACCTCTCATCTGTGTTGGGTTGAGTGTCAAGCTCGCAACTCGGCCTCACTAAAAAAAAAACTGCTCTGTGAGAAGAACATGAGGGACCACTCACAGAATCTTTCCTCCAAGAAAACCACTTGAAAAAAAAGAGGTTGCCAAGGTTCTGGCAAAAACACTAGAAATATACTGAATTAAAACAGAAAAATCAAAGACTGTGGAACATGATCACGGTGTATATTGTTCCGATAGTAATATCAACAAGTGGTATCATCCCAAATTCACTACACAATAGCATTAAACAATTTGGGCTACACCGCAATATTTACAGTGCCAATAAAAAGTACTCACCCCCCTCCCCCTTGGAAGTTTACATGTGTTGTTGTTTTACAACATTGAGTCACTTTAGCTTTTTTTTGACACTGATCAATGGAAGAAGACTCTTTCGTCTCACAGTGAAAACAGATTTCTACAAAGTGATCTAAATTAATTACAAATATAAAACACAAAATAGTTGATTTCATAAGTATTCACCATCTTTAATATGACACGCCATATCATCATGGGTACATCCAATTGGATTTCAAAGTCACATAATTAGTTAAATGGAGATCACTGTGTGCAGTCGAGGTGTTTCAAATGATTGTAGTAAAAATACACCTGTATCTGGAAGATCCAACTGCCAGTGAGTCAATATCCTGGCAAAAACTCCATGCAACTCTGCAAAAAGGTTATTGAAAAACACAAGTCAGGAGAAGGATACAAGGCAATTTCTAAGTCACTGAATATTCCTTGGAGTACAGTTAAGTCAATCATCAAGAAATGGAAAAAAATATAAAGCGCAGCTTTAAATCTGCAGAAAATGATGTCACTTTTGAATGATGTCCTCAAAAAATGACTGACTGCACAAAAAGGAGACTAGTGAGGGAGGTCACCAAGAGACCTGTGACAACTCTGGAGGAGTTACAAGCTTCAGTGGCCAAGCTGGGAGAGACTGCATGTACAACAGGTGCCCGAGTACTTCACCAGTCGCAGCATTATGGGAGAGTGGAAAAAAGAAAGCCACTGTCAAAAAAAACTCGCATGGAATTTTAACTGGAGTTTGTCAGAAGGCATGTGGGAGACTCTGAATTCAGCTAGAAGAAGGTTCTCTGGTCTGATGAAACAAAAATTGAGCTTTTTGGCTATCAGATAAACATTATTTTTGGCGTGAACCAAACACCATACATCATCAAGAACAGAGCATCCCTGCCGTGAAATGCAGTGCTGGCTGAAGCATGCTGTGGGGATATTGCACTGCAGCAGGCTCTGGAAGGCTTGTGAAGGTACAGAGTAACATGAACACAGCAAAATACAGGAAAACCCTGGAGGAAAACATGATGCGGTCTGTAAGAGAACTGCGACTAGGGAGAAGATCTGTTGACCCCAAGCATAAAGCCAAACTACACAGGAGAAACTTAATAACAACAAAGTTAATGTCCTGGAGTAGGCAAGACAGTGTCCAGACTTCAAGGCAATTGAGAACTTGTGGCTTGATTTGAAATGGGTTGTTCACTCACAATCCTCATGCAATTGAGCAGCTTTGTAGAGAAGAATCGGGAAACATTGTAGTGTTCAGAAGTGCAAGGCTTTACTTGTGTGCTGGATACACGAATATCCACAAAAACTTCAAGGCAGTAATTGCTGCCAAAGGTGTATCTACTAAATACTGACTTGAAGGGAGTGAATACTCATGCAATTGATTATTTTTTGTTTTATATTTGTAATTATTTTAAATCACTTTGTAGAAGTCTGTTCTCACTTTGACACAGAAGAGTCTTTTTCTGTCAAAAAAAGTCAAATTAAATCCACTGTGATTCAGTGTTGTAAAACAATAAACATGAAAATTCCCAAAGGGGATGAATCATTTTTATAGGCATTGTATGTAAATCTTCAGAAACCCACAATATATACACCACTAGAATAGTCTGAAAGTTCTAAACAATTGAGAAATGAGTGTGCTTGGCTGTGCTCATGCTTAGGTTTTACCAGCTAGAGCTGAGGAGAAAATAAAAATATAAATATAATAATAATAAATTTTGAGAGGGTGATAGCATTGTACAGAGCTGTAGTCAATGAAGAGAATCCTGATATATGCCTCTTTACTTTTCAGATGTTCCAGGATTGAATGAAAAGCTGATGAAGAAATCTTCACTTCAAAAGAAAAAGTTAACCAATGGAAGAGTATGATTCTCAATGGAAGACAACTGCACAGTTCTGTAACTAATAATTCAGTGATATTTCAGTAATGTTGTTAATATATTGTTGATTAAGCATTCTTTGTTTGGAGAATTAAACACAGGTAAAAATAAGTGAACTTCATACATTATGATGCTACCACGTGATATGTGCATGATTCACTTAAAGTAAAAGACGAAGTTGGACTCACGTTTTAGACTCTCATGTCTTTGTTTTAATTAGTTTGATGTTTTGTATTTACAAAACATAACATTGGCCATGAAGAAGTTTTAAACAAACCCGCGATAGCTGTCTACATGTTGAAGTGCTGCGAGAGGGTTAAGAAGTGCAGAATATGGAAAGTTCACAGGTTCATAAACAATGAGTTCCAGGTGATAATCATTAAAAAAAGGAACATAATTATCTGGCTACATTAGAAAGATTGATGCATTTGAACACACAACAGGTGGTTCGATTTTAAATACTGAATGGATTGAGCAGGCATTTAAAGCAAATGCAATAGCCATTGAGAAGTGAGTGCCAATTTTGTTGAGAACATTCAACTTAAAGTCATACAGTTTATTTAGGAGTTTGACTGCTCCTGTCAAACTAGCAGAAATGAGCTTTGCTGATATCATGAAAGCAATGCAAGGATAGTTAGAATAACAATTCTTGATTGAAGAACACATTAAATTTCATAAGCAGAATCTAAAGGAAGGGAAATTAATTTCATATTACTTGGCTGAGTTTAAGATATTGCCCAATCTTTGTCAGTTCAGTAATGGAATTAATGATGCACTGAGAGTTTTATCAGTTTGTGGAATGTTATAAGAAAACCCTGACAATTGTGGGGGTGGAGCTTAGTAAGGATGGCGCTAAACAGCGAATCCTTTGCTTGCATATTTGGAAACAGCTCTATCTCCATCTTTAATATCTCTGTTTTTCCCTTTCAGGGTTCTTTTGAAGAGCTTGACCTGGAGTTACATGCTGACTTCAGTTCTTTGCAGGAATGGGACCCACTCTCAGGGTTTCATGACTGACCATTATCTAACATGCCAAGGGCACGGCCTAAGACTTCAGCTCTCCTTTGGAAGCCTAGGATCTTGGTGCTCTGGAGACGGGTGGGTTGAACGTCAGTGTAGAAAACAGACCAGTGTGGCATGGGAACCAGATGATCTTTGGCTGTGTGCCCAGAGACCTGAGATCTTTTGGCACAGAGCTCAGAAAAAGCAATGCAGTAGACTGTTAACATTGTAAACCAGCAAGTTGTTTATTATGTCTCCCCGCTCGCTGTGAAACGGAGACATCATTTTCTGTGGTATGTCGAATACCGGGTGAACATGTAGTCTTTGCAGTACTGTAAGTCGGGGTCTTTACTGTTGCTTTTGCTGCACGCTTGAGTGCTTGGTGGTGGGTGCTGATGCTTTTTTGGCTGGTGGGGGGAGTGGGGACAGTAGCTTGCTGCTGCTTATGCATGGGAGGGAGGGGAGCTGGGGGGGACTTTGGGGTTCCAAGATTTAACTGTCATTCATTCTTTGGGGCACTCCTCTGTTTTCTTGTATAGTCAGGAAGAAAAAATATTTCAGGATGTATATTGTATGCATTTCTCTGACATTAAATGTATCTTTGAAACCTCTGAAACATTCATCTCCTGACTGAAGCGCAGCCTACATTTAGAAGAACAGTTGAAACCAATGGAAATAGCAGCCAGGGATGCAATTGAGTTGCAGTACTGAATGAAGATAAGCATGAATAGAATTGCAATGTTTAACACAAACTGGCCTGCCCAGACAAACTGTGTTTCTGACAGGGTCTCAGAGACTGCCTGTACACAGTTATCAGTAGCCCAGAATTGATAGATTGTACACTGGCATAAAAATATAGAGAAAGTATTTTATCAAACACTCTAGCTACTTTGCAAGGACATGACATGACAGGTTCAGGCTCGTGTACTATACAGTTCCTCGTTTATGTTTACCATTCCGCTTAGAGGAAATTTCAACTTCTCAAAAGCAGCTGTGAACACTGGTTGAATGGGACAGGTTTTCAAAAGGTTCTCTCCAATTCTCTCCTTGCATGCTCTCACAAGCCTTCTCACAATGGAAGTATTTGTTCCCACAAGAATGGAAACTTCACCCTTTTCAACCGGATCTGGGAGACCACATTGGTGTCACTAGTGTCAGTTACTCCAACATCTGCTTTTTAAAATTCCAGTTTCAACAATAAGTAACCATCATACTGATACCCATCAGAAGTAAGCCCTCAAATCTCAAGGGCCCTGTGTGGCATCAATGGTATATGCATCGAATACCAGTTGTAAAAGGATCTACTAAGCAAAGCAACTAGAGAATCTGCATCAAGTATGGATCTAGCATAAACACCTTCAATCTCTATAGTTACATCATAGTTTGGTCCCACTAAACCTTCAGGAATAGCGTTTTGCACTTTGATAGTTCCCTTGATAGAGTGATTGGAATGTAGTTTCTCTGAGCTGCCTGTCCATTCCTTCACCCGGTTCCTCCATAGCTTTACTTCTTTTCCTCTCTAATTAATCACTGACTTACTTTTCAAAGATTTTCTCGCTTTAAATGTTTATCTTCTGCATGGTTGTAACAGAAAATACCAGTCTCCTTTCTATTCGAAAGACACTTTTCAGCAGCAGTCCTCTGTGTCTTACATCCTGCAGGTGGGTCGGGCTTCCCAACAAACATGTCACGTTTAGCTGAAGTATTAGTTGGCATCCATCAAGTCAGCATTGCTTGAAAGCTTTTCACCTCATTACTCAAGAGCTCTATCTCTGTGTCATCAAGGGTCACTTTAGCAGCAGGGGCTATCACTGAAGACATTTCTCAGTTTTTGAAAATGTTCTGATTCCCATTCATGTTTTTCTCCTCTAAAATGTCTCTGAGCAACTCAGTAAAAGATGGAGGAGTCCACATCTTGTTGGGCATTCGAATATGTAGAGCAATCATGTCATGTGACAGTGTACCCATCCTGAAGCAATTTCTTTTAGACAGTTAAATGCCCCTGTCTCACTAACAGTGCAGCTGTTTCTCCAATCTGAAATAGTGGGCAGACAGCTTGCCTTTTTTCTCCTGGAATGTATGTCTAAACTTCATCATCAGATCGGCTGAACTTTCAATAGTGGCAAAAGCATCTTCCAGAGCTTGGAAGTAATTAGTTGACATGGCTAATGGATTTTCTACCTTTAGAAACCTAACTATATCAGCAGCCAGACCCTTTAAACTCTCTAGCAGTCTCTGTTTTTTGCAAATTATCTGAGCACTACTATTCATTCAGTAACTGAGATGTCTGCTCAGCCCAAGCCTCATAATCTTCTTCCCCATCAGAAGTGGGCTTGACTCCAGAGAACACTCCAGCCTACGGTAACTTTGGCTCTATGCAGGTATATTTTGGCATTTTCCAACAGTGATGAATATTTTTCCAACCTGAATCCAGCTCAGAAAGTAAATCAATCACAGAGGGACCCATTAAACCTTTTACATAAGACAACTACTTCCCCTCACTTCATAGAAACAAGTACAACTAGCTTTAAGACCATAAGACATAGGAGCAGAATTAGGACATTTAGCCCATTGAGTCTACCCTGCCATTCAATCATAGCTGATCATTTTTTTCCCCTCCTCAGCCCTGCACCTCAACCATTTCCCTGTTATCATTGATGTCATGGCCAATCAAGAACCTGTCAATCTTTGCCTTAAATATACCCAATGACCTGGCCTCCACAGCTGCTTGTGGTAACAAACTCCATAAATTCACCAGCCTCTGGCTACAGAAATTTCACTGCATTTTTAAATTAATGCCCCTCTATCCTGCGACTGTGCGCCCTTGTCCTAAACTCCCCCAACATGGAGACACATCTACTCTGTCTAGGCCTTTAGCATTCATAAAAGTTTCAATGACAGCCCCCTCATCCTTCTAAATTGCAGTGAGTACAGACACGGAGCCATCAAATGTTCCTCGTGATAACCCTTCCATTCCTGGAATCATCCTTGTGAACCTTCTCTGAACCCTCTCCAATGCCAGTACATCTTTTCTTAGACAAGGAGCACAAAACTGTTCATGATACCAAAGGTGAGGCCTCACCAGTGTCCAATAAAGCCTCTGCATCACATCTCTGCTCTTATATTCTAGCCCTCTTGAGATAAATGCAAACATTACATTTGCTTTCCTCACCACCGCCTCTACCTGCAAGGCAGCATTTAGGGTGTTCTGCACAAGGACTCCCAAGTTTCTTTGTATCTCTTTTTTTTTTTTTGGATTTTCTCCACATTTAGAAAATAGCTTGCACATTTATTTCTTCCACCAAATTGCATGACCATGCATTTCCCAACATTATATTTAAATTAACTACCCTCTTGCCCATTCTCCTAATCTATTTAAGCCTTTCTGCAACCTTCCTGTTTCCTCAGCACTACTTGCCTCTCCAACAATCTTCATATCATCTGTAAACTTGGCAACAAAGCTACCTATTTCATCATCTAAATCATTTATATACAGCTTAAAAAGAAGTGGTCCAAACACCAACCTTTGCAGAACACCACTGGTCACTGATAGCCAAACAGGAAAGGATCCTTTTTCACCTACTTGCTACCCCCTATCAATCAGCCAATGCTCTAACATTCCCATAAGACCATGGGCTGTTAACTTGGTAAGCAGCCTTATTTGTGGCACTTTATCAAAAGCCTTCTGAAATTCCAAATACACATTATCCACTGCATCCCCTTTATCTATTCTACTTGTAATCTCCTCAAAGGATTCCAACAGGTTCTTCAGGCAAAATTTTCCCTTAAGGCAATAATGCTGACTTTGCCCTGTCTTATCCTGAGTCACCAAGAACTCCATAACCTCAGCCTTCACAATTGATTCCAACAACTTCCCAACCACTAACATCAGACTAACTGGTCTAAAGTTTCCTTTCTGCTGCCTCCCTCCTTTATTAATGAATGGAGCAGTATTTGCAATTTTTCAGTTCACCAGAACCATGCTAGAGTCCAATGATACTTGAAAGATCATTACTAGTGCCTCCACAATCCCTACCACTACTTCTTTCAGAACTCTAGGGTGTAGTTTATCTGGTCTGAGTGACTTAAGTACCTTTAGGTCTTGCAGCTTTTTTGAGCACCTTCTCCCTTGTAATAGCAACTGCACTCACTTCTCTTCCCTCACACCCTTCAACACCTGGCACACTGCTTGTATCTTCCACAGTGAAGACTGATCCAAAATACTCATTTAGTTCATTTGTCATCTCCTTGTCCCTTGTTATTATTTCTCTGGCTTCATTTCCTAGTGGTCTTTTATCCACTTTCATCTCTCTTTTATTCTTTATATACTTGAAAAAGATTTTCCTATCCACCCTGATATTGTTTGCTAGCTTGCTTTCATATTTCATCTTTTTTCTCCTAATGAATCTTTTAGCTGTTTTCTGGAGGGTTGTAAAAGCTTTCCAAACCTCCACCTTCCTGCTAATTTTTGCTTTTTTGCATGTCCTCTCTTTTGCTTTTACACTTGCTTTGATTTCCTTTGTCAGCCATGATTGTACTATATTGTCGTTTAAGTTTTTTGAATATCTCTATCCTGCACCTTCCTCATTTTTCCTAGAACCTCAAGCTTTTACTGCTCTGCTGTCATCCCTGCCAGCAGCTCCTTCCACTTTACTTTAATCAGCTCTGCTCTCATACAATTCTAATTTCCTGTGGTGTACTGAAATACTGCTATTTTTGACTTTACTTTCTCTCTATCAAAATTCAAGTTGAACACAATCAGATCGTGAACTCTGACTCTTAAGGTTTCCTTTATCTTAAGCTCTCTAATCACCTCCAGTGCATTACATAACACCTAATCCAGTATTGCTGATCCTCTGGTAGACTCAATTAAAAAACTGCTCTTAAAACCATCTCGTAGGCATTCAACAATTTCACTCTCTTGGGATCCACTACCAAATTAATTTTCTCAATCTAAGTGCATGTTAAAATCTCCCATGACTTTAATAACATTGCTCTTTTGACACACTTTTTCTATTTCCCATTGTCGTCATCCCAGCTACTGTTTGAAGGCGTCTATATAACTGCCATCAGGGTCCTTTCACACTTGCAGTTTCTTGACTCAGCCCACAAGTATTCAACATTTTTCAATAATATGTCCCAGTTTTCCAATGATTTGATGCCATTCTTTATCAGCAGAGCCATGCTACCCACTCTGCCTATCTTCCTATTCCTCCACTACAATGTGTAACCTTGGACATTCAGCTCCTAATTACAACTATCCTTCAGTTATGATTCAGTGATGGCCATCACATCATACTCGATAATGTGTAAATTTTGTCCTATCATCTGCCTGCCCTTCCTGACAGTCTGACTGCAAGCTATCTTTGCTTTTTCATCATCCCTCCTATCCTGACTCTCTTCACTTTGTTTCTAATCTTCCTGCCAAATTAATTTAAATCCTCCCCTATAGTTCTAACAAACCTACCCATTGGGTCAGTTATGTATCCCTTTTGTACAGGTCATACTTCCCCAGAAGAGACCTCAATGATCCAATAACCTAAAGCTCTACCCCCACTTCAGCTTCTCAGCCACACATTTATCTGCCAGTATCCTGTTTTTACCCTCATTGGTGTGTGGCACAAGTAGCAATCCAGAAATTACTACCCTGGATGTCCTGCATTTTAGCTTTCTGCCTGGCTTTCTAAATTCACTCTTCAGGACCTCATTGCTTTTCCTTCCTAAGTAGTTGGTCAACTCCCAACACTTTTACAGAACTCAATGCTCTGAGTAATAGTTGGTCAGGAAATCAGACATCTACCCTGCTCAGAACACAGGCATTATTTATAGGTATCCTCTTTGAATCGCACCAAATCTTAATTCCCATGGCAGCCATATTACGACATCCCTTAATTACAGCATACCTCACTTTCCATGAATACTCGTTTAATCACTAGATTAAACATGCAAATAAACTGCTTAATCAATCCTTAAGCATCATTCACACTACAATCCCATATGAGCACCCTACAAATGTAGCCCACTCAATGAGGCTCAGATACAAACTTGGCTCATTAGCTAATTCTGCTGACAGACACATTACTCAGCAGTGAGATGGCCACTTTTCATAAACAATATATCTCTTGGGCTGGTATGATTTGGGGTTTACTCGGACAGGGAAGTTAGGATGTTCCAATTAAGGAATGTAGGTTTTACCATACACTGTGTAAATACTGCACATACACAGATATCATTTTTCCAGAAATGACAGGTCATATCCCAGTTTAAAATTATAAAGGAAGTAGATTTACCAGATTTTCAACTTTAACAAATAGTGACAGGAAAAGAAAATAAATACAAAAGAGCCTATTACAATTAAAACAGTCCAATGTGCACATAAATGTTGGAGCTCATTTCTGTTGTCAGGTGTGTATCACTTCACTCTCATGCTGGACACAGGATCTGCATGAAAATACCCTCCACATTCTGAACTTCCCTCAAAGACAATCTCAATGAACTAGATTTCTCAGGACTATCAGCCCTTCATACATGGAGGCATTTATCTGTACAAAGCACTTATTGCAATGGTGACTCTCCTTGGAACGACATTCTGTGGCATCTACCCTTGTATTACCCCCCCCCCCCACCCCACAGCTCCCACCAAATGTCCCCAAACCAGACTACTGTCCTTCAGAAATCTGATCCCACTTAGCTGTCCCAAACTTTCCCCTGGGCAGGAGGTTACGAATTGATTGACACAACATTCCTAAGTTGGACAACATGGCTCCTTATTTTTAGCCGAAACCAAAACACTCTTTCCAGCAAGAACACACTGGTTTTACAGAAAACTGCTAACATAAAATGCCTCACAGCATAGCAGTAGAAACCAAGGCATTACACCCATATCTCAGGTTTTACCAGCTTGAGCTCAGAAAAATAAAAAAAAAAGTAATTATTTAATTAATTAACTTTAAATATCTGAATTATGAGCTGAAGGTGCCTTGAACGTAAGTCCACTAGGATATGTGAACAGTTCAGTGATAGGTTGAGTCAAGATGAGAGAAGTTATCCCCTCTGGTTCAACAGCTTCGGTGTGAGAGAGTATTACTGTTCCTAAATCTGGTGGTGTGGGTCCTAAGGCTTTTGAAGGCTAAGAATTTTGAGCAGAGTGTTCTTCCTGATGGCACCAGCCAGAAGTGTGAATGGGCTGGATGGTAGGGGCCTTGATGATGGACACTGCTTTCCTATGCTAGCATTTCTTGCAGTTGTGCTCAATGGTGAGCAGGTCTGTACCCGTGATGGATTGGGTTGTGTCATTATTTTTTGTGGCCTTTCCATTCAAAGGCAATGGTGCTTCCATACCAGGTTGTGTTGCAGACAGTTAATGTCCTCTCCACCATATATTCATAGAAGTTTGTCCAAGTTTAAGATGATATGTCAAATCTTCACAAACTTCTAAGAAAGTCCAGACCCTGCTATGGTTCCTTCTTAATAGCACTTATTTACTTGACATATCCTCTGTAATGATAATACCAAGGAATGTAAAATTGATGGCCCTCTCCACTTCTGATTCTCTGGTGAGGACTGGGTCATGGTGAATTTGGCTTCCTTCTCCTTGCATCAATAATCACTCTGCTGGGTGAGAAGCTGACAGTGATGCAGGTGGATGCTTCCCTGGTGTCATGGATTATTGATTACCTGACTGGCAGACCACAGTACTTGCGCTTGCAACACTGTGTGTCAGACAGAGTGGTCAGCAGCACTGGGGCTCCACAGGGGACTGTCCTGTCTCCTTTTCTCTTCACCATCTACACCTCGGACTTCAACTACTGCACAGAGTCTTGCCATCTTCAGAAGTTTTCTGATGACTCTGCCATAGTTGGATGCATCAGTAAGGGAGATGAGGCAGAGTACAGGGCTATGGTGGGAAACTTTGTCACATGGTGTGAGCAGAATCATCTGCAGCTTAATGTGAAAAAGACTAAGGAGCTGGTGGTGGACCTGAGGAGGGCTAAGGCACTGGTGAACCCTGCTTCCATCCAATGGGTCAGTGTGGACATAGTGGAGGATTACTAATACCTGGGAATACAAATGGACAATAAACTGGACTGGTCAAAGAACAATGAGGCTGTCTACAAGAAGGGTCAGAACTATCTCTATTTCCTGAGGAGACTGAGGTCCTTTAACATCTGCCAGACGATGCTGAGGATATTCTACGAGTCTGTGGTGGCCAGTGCTATCAAGTTTGCTGTTGTATGCTGGAGCAGTAGGCTGAGGGTAGCAGACACTGACAGAATCAACAGACTCATTCGTAAGGCCAGTGATGTTGTGGGGGTGGAACTGGACTCTCTGACGGTGGTGTTTGAAAACAGGATGCTGTCCAAGTTGCATACCATCTCGGACAATGACTCCTGTCCACTCCATAATGTACTGGTTAGGCACAGGAGTACATTTAGCCAGAGACTCATTCCACCGAGATGTAACACTGAGCATCATAGGAAGTCATTCCTGCCTGTGGCCATCAAACTTTACAACTCCTCCCTCGGAGTGTCAGACACTCTGAGCCAATAAGCTGGTCCTGGACTTATTTCCACTTGGCATGATTAACTTATTATTTTATTTAATTATTTATGATTTTATATTGCTATATTTCTTCACTATTCTTGGTTGGTGCGGTTGTAACAAAACCCAATTTCCCTCGGGATCAATAAAGTATGTCTGTCTGTCTGTCTCCTTGGTCTTGCTAACATTGTGTGAGAGGTTGTTGTAGTGGCATCACTCAGCCAGACTTTCAAACAGCAGTGATTCAGCCAACAGTTGTTTCATTAGCAAAACTTAAATATGGCATTGGAGCTGCGATTGACCTCATGGTCATAAGTAAGAAGCGAGTAGAGCAGGGGCTAAGCACACAGCCTTGTGGTTCAACTATGCTGATGAGATTGTGGAGGAGATAGTGTTGCTAATCTGAACTGTTTGGGGTCAGAGAATGAAAAAGCCAAGAATCCAGTTCCACAGGAGGTATTGAAGGCTTGGTCTTGCAGCTTATTGATTACTTCTGAGGAAGTGAGGTTTTTGAATGAAGGGCTTCCTGGTGTATGCATTTTCACTGCCCAGATGTTCTAGCGTTGAGTGATGTACCAACGAGATGGCATCTGCTGTTGACCTGTTGTAATAATAGGCAAATTGGTGTGGATTGAAGTTACTTCTCAGGCAAGAGTTAATATGTTTCATCATTCACTTCATCACAGTGGACGTAAGTACTACTGGATGATAATCATTGAGACAGTTTACCATGTTTTTTCTTAGGCACTGGTAAAATGGAAACCCGCTTCAATCAGGTGGGTACCTCAGACTGCTGGAAAGAGATGTTAGCACTCCAGCCAGCTGATCAGCACAGGTCTTTAGTACTCAGCCAGGGAACCAGTCTGGACTGGATACTTTTGGTGAGTCCTTACTCCTGAAGCTTATTCTCATGTCAGCCTGAGAGACAGAAACCACAGTTATCAGGGGCTGTGGGAGTTTGTGAAGATGCCTCTGTGATGGTCAAAGTGAGCAGAAAGGGTTTTGAACTCATCTGGGAGCAAAGCCTTGTTGTCAACTGTGTCACTGGATTTCAGTTTGTAGGAGGTGATGACTTTCAACTTCTGTCACAGCTATTGATCATTCGTGTAGGAGATTGATTGAAAATCTGTCTGAATGGTGCCACAAAAACATCCTCTGTTTTCAATGTCAGCCAAACCAAGGAGCTGATTATTGACATGGGAGGAGGAAGCTGATGGTTTATGAGTCAGTCATCATTAAGGGATCAGTGGTGGAGGCAGAGAGCAACTTGAAATTCCCTTGTGTTATCATTTGAAATGGTCTATCCTTGTTCCAGCAGACAATGAACATATAAAGAAAGCACTGCAGTAAACCTACTTTCTTAGGCTATGTCTACACTAGACCAGATAATTTTGAAAATGCTGGTTTCACATAAAAACAATAGGCGTCCACACCAACCATTTTTGAAGATACTTCTGTCCACATTAAAATAGATATTTTGGTGAATCTCCTCCTACTGCACATGCACAACACACATCTACTGAAAACAAGCGACGTGTCTGGTGTCAAATCTCACTGTGAAAGACTTGGTGCACATTTGTCCAGCTACAGATTAGAAAAACTTAAATGACGGACAGCTGTTGGCTCTTGCACAAGAGGACTTAAAACTAAAAAAAAATACTGGAGCATATGGAGGCAACCGATAGGGAGTTCACCGGCAGAATGACCCAGCTAATGATGAACATTGAAAAACTGACTAACTTTGTTGCATTAATAAAGCACCTTGTTAAATGTATAAAACATACAATGTTACATTAGGCTGTTACACATCTATTGTCAGAGAAGTACTTGCATAAATAGGTAAATCACCTTCATACGAGCAAGGACAGAAAACAGGGCAAAGTGGGTATACTTATTTATTCAGTAAGTATGGGTCAAGGTATTTGGTGAGTACATTTCTAACACTTCTAGCTTCAGTCTTGTTGCCATTTGTTTTGAAATTGTTTGGTTGTGATCAAGAAAACAATGAAACAGCGCGCCGCCGTCACCATCTGTTCCAGCACGTCACGGCAGCGTTTTTAGTTTTCTCCGGTTTCCTCCACTCTGGCCAATCCGACGTTTTCAAAATTACACACTCTGGAGAGCGTTTCTGAAAATATCTGTTTTCGGGGGACGCAAATGCTGTTTTAGTGTGGACAGAGGGTCAAAATGAAGAGGAAAAGCTTCAGTTGCTGATTTACCCCATCTAGTGTGGATGTAGCCTTAGAAGTTTGTGCAGAGACGACATGTCATCTAGAACTTTAAAAAACTTCCATAGATGTTCAGTGGAGAGTACACTGACTGGTTGCATCATGGACAGGAATAGGAGTACCAATCCTCCTGAACAGACAAACCTATAAAAAGAAATGGATACAGCCCAGTCCATCATGGGTAAAGCCCTCCCCATCATTGAGCACGAAACATCCATCAACAAGGATCCCCACCAGCCAGGCCAAGATTTGTCTTTTCTTGCCGCTGCCATCAGGAAGGAGGTACAGGAGCCACATCAAGTCCCACATTACCATAGTCAGGAACTGCTATTACCTCTTTACCATAAGGCTCTCGAATTAGAGGGAATGACTTCACTCACCCCACCAAAATTCCACAAACTATGTTCTCACTCTCATGGACTCACATGGATTTGTGCATGGAAAGTCATGTTTGACAAATCTTACTGAATTTTTTGAAGAGCTTACTAGGAATGTTGACAAAGGTAAAGCAGTGGATGTTGTCTATGTGGACTTCAGTAAGGCCTTTGACAAGGTTCCACATGGAAAGTTAGTTAGGAAGGTTCAATCGTTAGCTATTAATATTGAAGTAGTAAAATGGATTCAACAGTGGCTGGATGGGAGATGCCAGAGAGTAGAGGTGGATAACTGTTTGTCAGGTTGGAGGCCAGTAACTAGTGGTGTGTCTCAGGGATCTGTACTGGGTCCAATGTTGTTTGTCATATACATTAATGATCTGGATGATGGGGTGGTAAATTGGATTAGTAAGTATGCAGATGATACTAAGAAAGGTGGCATTGTGGATAAAGAAGTAGGTTTTCAAAGTTTGCGGACAGATTTAGGCCAGTTAGAAGAGTGGGCAGAAAGATGGCAGATAGAGTTTAATGCTGATAAATGTGAGGTGCTACATTTTGGTAGGACTAATCAAAATAGGACATACATGGTAAATGGTAGGGCATTGAGGAATGCAGTAGAACAAAGTGATTTAGGAATAATGGTGCCTAGTACCCTAAAGGTGGAATCTCATGTGGATAGGGTGGTGAAGAAAGCTTTTGGTATGCTGGCCTTTATAAATCAGAGCATTGAGGATAGGAGTTGGGATGTAATGTTAAAATTGTACAAGGCATTGGTGAGGCCAAATTTGGAGTATTGTGTACAGTTCTGGTCATCAAATTATAGGAAAGATGTCAAAAAAATAGAGAGAGTGCACAGGAGATTTACTAGAATGTTACCTGGGTTTCAGCACCTAAGTTACAGAGAAAGGCTGAACAATTTAGGTCTTATTCTTTGGAACATAGAAGGTTGAGGGGGAACTTGATAGAGGTATTTAAAATTATGAGGGGAATAGATAGAGTTGACGTGGATAGGCTTTTTCCGTTGAGAGTAGGGGAGATTCAAACAAGAGGACATGATTTGAGAGTTAAGGGGCAAAAGTTTAGGGGTATCACGAGGGGGAACTTCTTTACTCAGAGAGTGGTGGCTGTGTGGAACAAGCTTCCAGTAGAAGTAGTAGAGGCAGGTTTGATATTGTCATTTAAAAAAAAATTGGATAGGTATATGGAGAGGAAAGGAATGGAGGGTTATGGGCTGAGTGCAGCTCAGTGGAACTAGGTGAGAGTAAGCATTCAGTATGGACTATAAGAGCCGAGATGGCCTGTTTCCGTGCTGTAATTGTTATATGCTTATAACTCATGTTCTCAATATGTATTGCCTATTGATTATTGTTATTATTTTCTTTTGTATTTGCATAGATTGTTGTCTTTTAAACATTATTTATATGTCCACCTTTGTTGTGTGTGGGATCTTGTTTCTATTCTGTCTCTTTGTACCTACTGTGAATGCCCACAAGAAAATAAATCTCAGGGTAGTATATGGTGACATACACATACTTTGATAATAACTTTGGATGAAAGAAAAAGAGAGAGAGAGAGAAAGAGACACTTCTTCCCCAACAAGGTCTTAAGAGAAAAGATGTTCAGCACTGGGTGTTGCCAGGTCCTTTAACAGTGGGGCATAAACTCACAAAGAAATAGAGATTCTGTAGTAGAATAAAAAGGTCAGGCCTGTCAGACTGAAGGATGCAGATTAAGTGGAAAGCCCATTGAGAGATTTGGTACACAATGTGAATTTTAAACTAATTCACAAATACTTCAAAGGTAAAACATTTTCCAATGGAACATACAAAAATAACAGTACTTTGTTATTTTTTAAACAGTGCGATTATTGTTGAGATTATTTGAGGATTATTTTTTCTAATTCCTTAAAAGCTTTACTCAAAATTTATCAATCTCAGTCTTGATTATAATCAATGATTGAGCAGACATAGTCCTCTAGGGTAGAAATGTTTATGATTTATAAACCTCAGAGTATAGGAATTTTATCCTTATCTTTATCTTAAGTGATTGATTTTGTATACTAAAGGAAAAAACACTTGTTCCAGAATCACAAATGTTTCTACAGCATGAACTTTTTCTGAATCTTATGTAGTTCATTCAGAGCATCTTTCATTTTTGAGAGAGGGAAAAAAAACTCCAGTAAAAATGGAAAATTTTACTCAGGCTTTGATTTGTACCTCTTACTCATCATGTACTTTTTAAAAAAAATATAACTTCGCTTCAGTGATGTACATTTCTATTAAATTAGAAAAGTGGCCGAGAAATTCTTCTGAACTGAGAAACGGTTTGTAATCCAGCAAAGCCTGGGAGAGAATAGCCTCACTACCATGTCTGAACAAGAAAGTAGACCTTGGGCCAAGGACTATAAATTACTTCCTGTATCTGGTGTAATTCTAATTGTAACAATGATTGTTCACAGTCATCATTAGGTGTACTATACTTGGAGCCAGGACATCTTACTTATTTTACATCTCTAAGTACCAGCCTGTGCTTTTGCTTATTTTGGCTCCCTGGGCTGTCCTAAGTCATGATTAAATCTGGCCATAATCAAAAACAACACACCAAAATGCTGAACAGACTCAGTAGATCAGGCAGCATCTATGACATTAATGACCTACACCTCTTGTCAGGACTGCAAAGGAAGGGGGAAGATACCGGAATAGAAAAGTGGTGGGGGGTGCGGGGAAGGAGGATAGCAAGATGATGATGAATGAAGTCAAGTTGGTGGCTCGAAGTGGCTGCAGAAGAAGGAATCTGATAGGAGAGGAGAGTGGAAAATGGGAGAAAGAAGAGAAGGAAGGCTCTAGGGAGAGGTGATAGGCAGGAGAGAAGAAGAGGTAAGAGGCCAGAGTGGAGAATAGAAGAAGAGAAAAGTGGATGGAAAAATATTACCAGAAGGAGAAGTAGATATTCATGCCATCAGGTTGGAGGTTACCGAGACAAAACATGAAAACGCCCTCATTTTACAAATGAGCCCATGGACCAACATGTTGAATAGGAATGCAGATAGGAACCAAAGGGAATCATGGAGGAAATAATCCCTGTGAAAAGAGGAGAGTGTGTGTAGGGGGGCAGTGCAAGGTGTCTGGTGATAGGAACCCTTTGAAAGTGGTAGAAGATGTCCTGGGTACTACAGAGGCTCATGTCCATGATAGAGCTGACTGAGGTCCCAACATTCTGCAGCCTATTCGATCCTGTGTAGTAGCCCCCCACCCCCATACGAGATAGTAATGCGGCTAGTTAGAATGTTCTCCATGGTATATCTGCAGAAATTTACAAGTATCTTTGGTGACGTATCAAATCTCCTCAAACTTCTAATGAAGGCCACTGTCGTGCCTTCTTTGTAACTGTGTCAATGTGTTCGGCCCAGGTTAGATCCTCAGAGATATTGACATCCAGAAACTTGCTCACTCTTTCCACTTATGAACCCTCTATGAAGACAGATGTTTGTACCTTTATCTTCCCTCTTAGTTCTACATTTTAAAAATATGCCAAAAAAACTCGAACATACCAAAATAAGGTTATGGTAGTATTAAGGTGAAAACATTTAAACCTCACATGTTATCAATACCCCATAGATATCAAACTATATTTATTTATGCTATTTGGTCCATCACATTGATGCCCTCATCGAGAGGAATCCATTCTCCCATTTAATCCCCTGCAAGTTAATCTCTCATTCATGCTCACGAGCACTTCTCTGTTTGGCCCACACTTGGGACAATTTACATTTGCCAATCCACCTCATAGCCAGTGCACTTTTGGGATGTGGGAGGACATCAGACAATCTGTGGAAACCTGTGAGGTTACCTCACAGATATGCAAGACTCCACGGTTCACAATCAAACCTGTGTACTCTTGCTGTGGGTTCTGTTACACTGTTGATGCAGGTAATTCACAATGCAACAGTATGCAGCCGTAGCTATTGGAACATTGTCAAGACTAAACTTTATTTAAATAAAGGACAGCTTGTTCAATATGGTACCCAGACATACATTTCTGGGAGTTTAAAAAGAGAATGGCATGCAAAGTATGTCTGAAATGGTGAATGAATAGAAAAGAATGCTTTACACTGTCAAAACAAGTCAGTGCTCCATAACGGTACTCAGCATGGAAAGATTAACTGATAACTCACCAGAAAAAGTTTAAACTTGAATTACAACTAATTTTATGATGCAAGTCTAGAAAATAAGATTGAAATAGAGCGATTCAGTAATAAATAGATTTCTCTTTTGTTGCCTGAAATATCTGCAGTAAGTTTTATCAAACAAACCATCAAAATAGACTTCAGACAATGTCCCTTAAGAATATACTAAAAACTGAAGCAAGTAAAGTGTATTGTATGCTCCAGATGGATTGTATGTTCCAGATTGTATGTCAGAAATAAATGTCTTAGATTGTAAACACAAGAGATTATGCAGATGCTGGAAATCCAGAATAATACATACAAAATGCTAGAGGAACTCAGCAGGTCAGGCAGCATCTTCAGGGAGCAATGCCTCAAAAAATCCACAAAGACAACAAATTTTATGTCATATGCGGGTGATATTAAACCTGATTCTGATCAATTAGAATTCTTAAACTGGTCCTGCGACTCAACATAGCTATACTGACTGTGGCATACAAAATTTAATGAATTTCCATTTAGTATAAATTAGGTAATTATTTTATTGTGTGCCTTCTTTTAACACAAGATCAAAATGACATAATGTAATGCATAATGCAAAATGTAATGCTGTACAAGCATGAAATTGAAGTTTTCTGTTCAAAATCTTGAGTTGTGTAGCAAGTGTTGTTGACTCATATGCCTTGTGTAAATCCTGATGATGCGGATGCTATCTAAAATAATTGGACAGATATGAGTGTTGTTTTCAGTGGGGCATAAAATCAGATAGAAGTCCTACCTGACCTCATTCATTCCTTTTTCTCACATAACTCCCACAATAGCATCTATACCATGTACACTGCCTGAACTTGCATGGGAACATCAGTGAGTGAGAGGGTAATTATTGGTGCATATGAACAAGTCCAGAGAAGTCAAGTCAAGTCACTTTTCATTTCCACCATGACTGCTATGTACATTGCATAGTAAAAATTAGACAACGTTTTTCAGGACTATGGTGTTACATGACACAGTACAAAAACTAGACTAAACTATATAAAAAACAACAAAGAGAAAAAAAACTACACTGTGGCGACCCACTTACTAGCACACTCGAACCGGCTCACAATTAGCCAGCGTGCAGGCACAAAGGCTAGGTCCGCAACAAAGGGAGAAAGCCTGAGGGGGTGTCAGTACGTATCTCTCGAAACATTCGCGTGGGGGAGGGCGGATTGAAGGAGGCTTTAAAAGCAAGGTTGTGAAGTTCGAATAAACTTAACTTTGACTGCAGTTTACCGACTCCGTGTCATTATTTTAGCGCTGCGTGTAGCAGACCGCTATAATTGGTGACCCCGACGGCCCAAACGATATTTGGACCGGAGATGACCGACGTCGCATCTGTTCATGCCAAGCTTCTGGACGCTACGACCTCACCTATGGTTCCAGCAAGCAGAAGCCCAATTCCACGTTCGGCAGATAACCTCAGAGGACACCCGTTACTACTACGCGGTGAGCTCCCTCGACCAGGACACAGTGGCCCAGGTCGCGGAGTTTGTACAGTCTCCCCCGGCGGATGGCAAGTACACGGA
The DNA here is from genome assembly GCF_030144855.1 of Hypanus sabinus. Lineage (NCBI taxonomy): Eukaryota > Metazoa > Chordata > Chondrichthyes > Myliobatiformes > Dasyatidae > Hypanus > Hypanus sabinus. Next base: position 125,631,383 of record NC_082710.1, on the reverse strand, counting down.
ATTCAAAGCCCTGCTCATAAGCACTTTCGGGCTCTCACGCCGTGAGCGGGCTGCCCGTTTACTGCACCTGGATGGCTTGAGAGACAGACCTCCATTGGCTTTAATGAATGAGATGTTGTCTCTGGCCGATGGACATACACCCTGCCTCATGTTTGAGCAGGCATTCCTAGAGCAGCTGCCCAAGGACATAGGCCTGCTGCTGTCCGGCGCAGATTTCAGCGACCCCCGGAAGGTGGCAGCCCGGGCGGACTTGCTGTGGAACGCTAAGCAGGTGAGTGGGGCATCCATCGCACAGATCACCAGGCCACACTCCCAGCAGCAAACCAGTCCAGGCCCGGCCGCAGAGCCCGCTAACCCCAGAGGCAAGGGTGTGGAGCCCAATGAGCAATGGTGTTTCTACCACCAGCGGTGGGGCACAGAAGCCCGCTGTTGTCGCCAGCCCTGCCATTTCCCAGGAAACGCCAGGGCCAGCAGCTGCTGATGGCTACGGCGGCTAGCCATCGGGATAGCCTCCTGTATGTGTGGGACAGAAGGTCGGGACGCCAGTTTTTGGTCGACACCGGTGTCGAGATCAGCGTCTTACCTCCGACGAGTTACGACACCCGCAGCAGGGCACCGGGTCCCCCCCGAGGGCCACGAACGGCAGCACAGTAAGGACCTATGGCACCCGTCTGGTGCAGCTACGGTTCGGCTCCAACCAGTTCACGTGTGACTTCACACTGGCCGCCGTAGCCCAACCGCTTCTGGGTGCGGATTTTTTGCGGGCTCACAGCCTACTGGTCAACCTGCCCAGGAAGAGACTGGTACACCCTGAGACCTTTCAGGCGCTCTCCCTGGGTGCAGCCCAGTTGCCAGCCCCTCACCTTGGCTCCATCAAGCTGTCCGACAATGACTTCACCAGGGTCCTGGCGGATTTCCCATCGGTTCTGGCACCGCAGTTCGCGGCAGCCATGCCCCGACATGGCGTACAGCACCACATCCCGACATATTGACCACCCCTCCATGCCTGTGCTCGGCGGCTTCCCCCGGACAAGCTCCAACTGGCGAAGGAGGAGTTCAAGAGGATAGAGGAATTGGGGATCATCCGGCGGTCCGACAGCCCATGGGCCTCCCCCCTGCACATGGTGCCCAAAACGACAGGGGGCTGGAGACCGTGCAGCAACTACCGCAGGCTGAACGAGGCTACCACACCGACGGCTACCCTGTGCCGCACATTCAGGACTTTGCAGCAAACCTGCACGGCGCACGGATCTTCTCCAAGGTAGACCTCGTCCGAGGATACCATCAAATCCCGATGCATCCGGACGATGTCCCCAAAATGGCTCTCATCACCCCGTTCGGCCTTTTCGAGTTCCTCCGCATGCAGTTCAGCCTAAAGAATGCCGCACAGATGTTTCAGCGGTTGTTGGATGCGGTAGGACATGACCTGGACTTCGCATTCATCTATTTGGACGACATCCCCATAGCCAGCAGCAGTCGTCAGGAGCATCTGTCCCACCTCTGTCAACTCTATGCCCGGCTGAGTGACTACGGTCTAACAATCAAACTGGCCAAATGGCAGTTTGGGCTCGACACCATTGACTTCCTGGGCCACAGGATTACCACAGACGGGGCAACTCCTCTGCCCGCTAAGGTAGATGCGGTCCGCCATTTCCCCCGACCCACCACAATCAAAGGCCTTCAGGAATTCGTAGGTATGGTCAATTTCTACCACCGTTTCTTCCCTTCAGCTGCCTGGATCATGCGCCCCCTGTTCACCCTGCTGTCTGGTCCGGGCATGGACATTACCTGGGATGAGGAGTCCGCCGCTGCTTTCATTCAAACGAAGGACGCCTTGGCAAATGCCGCGATGCTAATGCACCCCAGAATGGACGTCCCTACCACCCTCACAGTGGACGCATCTAACACGGCAGTCGGTGGAGTGCTGGAGCAGCTCATCGCGGGTCGCTGGCAACCCCTGGCGTTTTTCAGCAAACACCTGCGGCCACCTGAGCTCAAATACAGTGCTTTCGACCGGGAACTGTTGGCGCTATACCTGGCAATCCGGCATTTCAGGTACTTCTTAGAAGGTAGGCCCTTCACCACGTTCATGGACCACAAACCGCTTACATTTACGTTCACAAAGGTGTCCGATCCCTGGTTGTCCCGCCAGCAGCGCCATCTGTCCTACATCTCTGAATACACGACGGACATCCGGCACGTCTCAGGTAAGGAAAATGTCGTGGCGGATGCTCTCTCTCACCCTAACATTCACGCCCTTTCCCAAGGGGTAGACTTTGAGGCGCTGGCAGAGGCACAGCAGGCAGATGAGGAGATCCCTAGTTACAGAACCACAGTCTCTGGTTTGCAGCTCCAGGACCTCCCCGTAGGTCCAGGTGAGAGGACCCTACTCTATGACGTCACCACCGGCCAGCTCCATCCCGTCATCCCGGCACCTTGGCGGCGACACGTTTTCGACTCCATTCATAACTTGGCGCATGCCTCCATCCACATTACCGTCCGGATGGTCTCCAGCAGGTTTGTTTGGCACGGACTCCGCAAGCAGGTCAATGAATGGGCCAGAACGCGCATGCACTGCCAGACGGCCAAGGTGCAGCGGCACACTAAAGTTCTGCTGCAGCAGTTCCACCCCACCCACCGGCGTTTTGACCATATTCATGTGAATATTGTGGGCCCCCTGCCAGTGTCGCGCGGAGCATGGCTCCTCCTGATATCGTGGACCGGTTCATAAGATGGCCAGAGGCGATCCCGCTCACCGACACCACCTCTGAATCTTGTGCCCAGGCACTGCTCGACACCTGGGTGACCCGTTTTGGTGTACCAGCCCACAATACATCTGACAGAGGCGCCCAGTTCACCTCCAGCCTGTGGAGGTGACTCAGCTGCAGCACACCACTGTCTACCAGCCACAATCGAACGGACTGGTGGAGCGTTTCCACCGTCACCTGAAATCGCTCTCATGGCCCGCTTGCGAGGAGCAAACGGGGCGGACGAGCTTCCCTGGGTCCTATTCGGCATCCGCACGGCACCCAAAGACAATCTGCACACTTCGTCGGCCGAGTTGGTGTACGGCGCACCCCTGGTCATCCCCGGGGAGTTCATACCAGCCCCAAGGGGGCAAGAGGAAGAACCGCAGCAGTCCTGGGCAGACTACGCGAGAGGCTCGGTGCCCTGGCCCCCATACCCACTTTGCAGCATGGGCAGAACCCGACCTGCGTACCCAAAGACCTGCAGAACTGTAAGCTTGTGTTTGCCTATGAGGGGCCATTCACGGTGCTCAGGAACAACGGGTCCATGTTTGTGCTGGACGTTGGGGGGAGAGAGGAGGTTTTCACGGAGGACCGCCTCAAATCGGCCCATGTGGACCTGGCGCAACCGATCGAGTTTCCGACACCGCGGCGCAGAGGCCGACCTCCTAAACAGGGTCTGGCCCAGACTGTGGACATTGGGGGGTGTATCGCCGGTTCTGGGAGGGGGGGTTATGAGGCGACCCACTTACTAGCACACTCGAACCGGCTCACAATTACCCAGCGTGCAGGCACAAAGGCTAGGTCCGCAACAAAGGGAGAAAGCCTGAGAGGGTGTCAGTATGTGCCTCTCGAAGTATCCGCGCGGGGGAGGGCGGATTGAGGGAGGCTTTAAAAGCAAGGTTGTGAAGTTCGAATAAACTTAACTTTGACTGCAGTTTACCGACTCCGTGTCATTATTTTAGCGCTGCATGTAGCACACCGCTACAACACTAAACTATAGACCTACCAAGGACTGAATAAAGTGCACAAAACGGTGCAGGCATTACAATAAATAATAAACAGGACAATAGGGCAAGGTGTCAGTCCAGACTCTGATAGCTTGGGGGAAGAAACTGTTACATAGTCTGGTCGTGAGGGTCCAAATGCTTTGGATCCTTTTCCCAGACGGCAGGAGGGAGAAGAGTTTGTATGAGGGGTGCGTGGGGTCCTTCATAATGCTGTTTGCTTTGCGAATGCAGTGTGTAGTGTAGATGTCCGTGATTGTGAGAAGAGACCCCGATGATCTCAGCTGACCTCACTATCCACTACCTGGTCTTGTGATCTGAGATGGTGAATTTCCGAACCAGGCAGTGATGCAGCTGCTCAGGATGCTCTCAATACAACCCCTGTAGAATGTGATGAGGATGGGGGGTGGGAGATGGACTTGCGTCAGCCTTCGCAGAAAGTAGAGACGCAGCTGGGCTTTCTTTGCTATGGAGCTGATATTGAGGGACCAGGTGAGATTCTCCATTAGGTGAACGCCAAGCAATGTGGTGCTCTTAATGATCTCTACTGAGGAGCCATCAATGCTTAGCGGGGAGTGGTTGCTCTGTGCCCTCCTGAAGTCAACAACCACGTCTTTTGTTTTGTTCACATTCAGAGACAGGTTGTTGGGTCTGTTCCCGTCCATTAGCCGCTACACCTCCTCTCTGTAAGCTGACTCATCGTTCTTGCTAATGAGACCCACCACGGTCGTGTCATCGGCAAACTTGATGATGTGGTTCGAGCTGTGTGTTGCAACACAGTCGTGGGTCAGCAGAATGAACAGCAGTGGACTGAGCACACAGCCCTGGGGGGCCTTCGTGCTCAGTGTGATGGTGTTGAAGATGCTGCTCCCTATCTGGACTGACTGAGGTCTCCCAGTCAGGATCCAGTTGCAGTGGGAGGAGTTCAGGGCTAGTAGGCTCAGCTTTCTAATCAGTTTCTGACGGATGATTGTGTTGAGGGAAGGTGTCACAGTATGCATCCAACTGCACCAGTCTCCGGAGTTCAGGTGTTCTGTTTCTCTAAAGTATTGATAACTGGCACGGTCCTTTAAAAGGAGTCTGCAGCATTTCAGTATGTCATTGAAAAACTTGGCTAACTGCTATAGACATGTGGTAGAATGTGTGCTGACTGGCTGGATTATAGACTGGTATGAGAATACTGATACCTTTGAGTGGAAAATCCTACAAAAGGGAGTGAATTCAGTCCATTACATCACAGTAAAAACCCTACCAACCATGGCGCATTTCTACATGTACATCTATGGCACATCTACATGCTGTAGAAAAGCAGCATCCATCACCAACAATCCTCACAACCCGGGCCATGCTCTTCTCTCGCTGCTGCCATCAGGTACAGGTGCTTTAGGACTCGCATCACTAGGTTCAAGAGCAGCTATTACCCCCTAACCATCAGGCTCTTGAACAAAAGTGAATAACAACACTCACTTAAGGACTCTTTTATCATATTATTTCATGATTGCTATTTATTGCATTTGTACAGTTTGTTTACAGTTTACAGATTCTTCTTACCATTACTGTTCTACAAATTTGTTATGTATGTCCACAGCAAAAGAATCACAGGGTTGTAAATGGTGAGATATGTACATATATACACACATACACGCTGATAATAAATTAATACGTTTTACTTTGAACTTTGAACTTTTGAACTTTAAAGAGTCAGGCTTGCTCCACTGATTGGCGGCCATTTTTTGCTACCAAGGTTTGGATATTTACAGAGCACCTCAGGCTCGGTGCTTCAATCATCACCTCAACTTTGGTTCAGTCTGCAACTACGTTTAGATTTCTGTCTTATTTGGATTCTTGTTGAGCATTTAGTCAAAAATCCTGTTCTCATCTCAGTCTGAACATAGTCACTTGATCCTGATCTCATCTCCAGCACTTGGGTCCCTAACATCCTCATCTTGGCTTCCTGTCAAACAGGGTAGTGGAATTTCATGTAGTTAAGGTGTTACACAGGCCTTTTTATCCAACAACTCCATCACCTATCCTCTTACATAAATCCTATGTTGATCCCATGTCTTTATTCTGCCAGGTCTAACACTCAAGCAATGCAATTATCAACAGCAAATTAGCCGATCAACCAACACCTCTTTGGGACATGGATGGAAGTAAGAGCACCGAGAGGAAATCATATGGTCACAATCTCCACACAGTCAGGACTTGAGATTAGGACTGAATTGCCATCTGCTCTACCAGGTTGAGCCATTGTCCCACCAATGTGGTTCCCACACATGATGAGCACTTGCTGTGGAGTAAACATTGGTTATTTACAACAAAACTATTATGGCAATACTCAAATAAGTTCTAACTGGAAATCATTTAATGATTTTAGAGATTGACCATCCATCATGTACTATGCTGTAAGACGCAGGCGATCCTGGTCTTTCCATGACCGTGAGTACAATTGGCAACTTTTTCTCCAGAAGTGGTTTGCCATTGCCTTCTTCTGGGCAGTGTCTTTACAAGACGGGTGACTCTAGCCATTATTAATACTCTTCGGAGATTGTCTGTCTGGTGTCAGTGTCGCATAACCAGGACTTGTGATATGTATGAGCTACACATGTGATCATCCACCACCTGCTCCCATGGCTTTCTGTGACCCTGACCGGGGGGCTCAGCAGGTGCTACACCTTGCCCAAGGGTGACCTGCAGGCTAGCGGAGGGAAGAAGTGCCTTACGCCTCCTTTCATACTGATGTGTCTCTACCCCATCAGCCAGAATTTTAAACTATTTTAAAGATACCCTTTGTATAATTTTCCCAGAACACTATCATTATTAAGCTCTAACAGTTGACTGCAGGGCATAGAGTCACAGCATACAAGAAAGATAAAGGATAATGACTCCAAAATCTAGAAAAGCATTGTCTTCAGAGTCTTAGGAGAAATACAACGTTCAATTTATGTACTTATGATTGTTTCAGAGCCCGTGCTGAGAACTAAAATATTTCATTACTGTCCAATCAGATTATCTTATCTTTTGTGCTCAATGGACCAATATGAGACTAAATTAAAATGTTTGTTTAACAAAGAGAATGATGTCTATTATGATCTTAGCATTTTGATAAAGTATCTTATCATAAGATTTATTTCAATTCAGTGATGTATTACGTACTTGCTGAAATGTAAAATATCTCATTTGGAAATAGGTTTGTAACAGCAAGCCATTTATTTGTCATTAAGAGCATTTAAAATGAGAGAATATTGAATGTCCTGTTAGCAATAGCTACTGACCTTTACACAAGTGAACAAAATAATGAATCCATGGTAATATAAAGTTTACAGAGCATTTTAAATGGGAATACAACAGTACACACCATTTCATAATATGTGAATAATGTGATAATGTAGAAATGTATCATGGTTGAAGTAGAGTTGGGTGGTGGATTTTTGCTAATTTGGTGAATTTGAGAACAACATACAGTAAATGTTAATTGTCACTTTCACATTTTACATGTTTCAGCAGAGCTATAGAAATATAACCTTGCTCTGTGGCAACTTATAACGGCACAAGTTCTGAAAACAGCAGCTCCCACTGCACACTGTCCATGGAGAATAATGATCAAGACCCTCCCATGAATCATAAAGATTTCAAAGTCAAAACTCTGCATATTGACAAATTCAATGCACATGTATGCAAAGGTGTAATGAGAAACTTTCTTGCCACATATCACAAACGCATAACATCATATAGGCAATGTTCACAAAAAAAGCATTACTAGGTATAAATTAATACACTTTTTACAATAAGGGACACAATAAAATAAGCTGAACAATGTCCACTATAGTGTGAAGTAGTCAAATTGGTCATTGTTTTACAGTCGTGCAGGTTGAATCTAGAATCAAAAGACTGAAGGGAATTGAATGTACATGAGGTAACATGAAAGAAGTGTAACCATTCTGCACGTAACTTCACTGTCAGGTTCTTCTGACAAAATTAAATCTATTATGTAATGCCAGAGCCTCTCAACCACCACTCACTACGTCCCTGTAGTGAGTGGTGGAAACAGGTAGAGCCAGGGCAACAGGGCTCAGGTGAAGATTTATAGGTCAATCCCTTGTACAGTTGGTGCAGTGGATTGCAGAGCCATTCGTGAATTCCAACCATACCATCGACTTTAGAGGGCGTTGGAGATGGGAGGTCGTCCATGGCCTATGCTCCACTTAGGAGATAAGGGCCCAAGTAAGTACAATAAGTAAAATAGCAAAACCACTGAAACTGCTAAAGCTGCAGATATTTGCATACCTACTATTGGTGATGTAATTGTAAAGAAAGCAAGACAGCACCTCTGCTTCCTCAGTCTGAAAAGATTTTGCATGTCCTCAAAAACGTTGGCAAACTTCTATAGATGTCTGGTAGGAAGTGTACTTGACTAGCTGCACTATGGCCTGGTATAGAAACACCAATGCCTTTGACAGAAATTCTACAAAAGGTAGTGGAAATGGCCTAGTACATCACTCCCAACCATTGAGTATATCTGTATGAACCGTTGCCACAGAAAAGCAACATCCATCATCAAAGATCCTCACCACACAGAACATACTTTCTTCTCCCTGCTGCCATGAGATAGAAGGTAAAAGAGCCTCAGGACTCACAGCAGCAGCTTCAGGGACAGTTATTCTCCCTCATCCATCAGGCTCTTGACAAAAGAGGATAACCACTCTCATTCTGTTTCTGATGTTCCCACAACTGGTGGTCTCACTTTAAGGACACTTTATGTTGTTTTTTCATACTCATTATTTATTGCTATTTATTTATATTTGCACAGTTTGTTGTTCATTGATCCTGCTTACAGTTACTGTTCTGTTGATTTGTGAAGTATGCCCAAAGGAAATAGAATCTCAGGGTTAGATGTGGGGACATGTATGTACCCCTAAATAAATTTTACTTTGAATTTGATTTTGAATAAGAGCAGGTATCTGATATCAGCTATGTAGTAACTCCACTTGAAGACAATTGGTAGCCTCCACTATTGCATAACGAACACAGAAATTCAGTTGTACTTCATAGTACAGTCTGTAGATCTTTTATCAAACTGCTGCAGATCTAACAAACAGTACAACACAACACAATAAAGTATTCCTAGGGCTACTGTACTGTTGGGGCTGAGGCCTCCTTCGGTCAGGGTCAATCATAGATGTTGCATCCTAGATATCTAGATAGGCAGGCCTGGGCAGTACAATATGGAGAACCAGTTGTTACCCATGTAACAACTCTCCTCTCTGCATATCTGTAGAACCCAAAGGAAGATCTGAGACTGATACATTTTAGCACCAACAGCAACACAGGAGTTGCCAGTCAGCAGCGGACTCTAAATAGGACTGCATCAGTGACTTCAGCTCTGGATTTTTCCCTTTGGATTTACTCCTGAAGCCTTCCTGATGAGTAGGCATAGCCACAAGGTGGTGGATGTCTGGGTCTGGAGTTTTCCTTCTCCTAGCTGACGATAGCTGATGAGCCCCATCTGCCCAAAGTGACTGGTTTTAAGGTGCCAGTAACCTGCATTTGCCCCTTCTCCTTTCAGCAGAAATAGTTCCACTGGGCTTAGTAGCTAATCCACACGTGAAGGCCAGGAGCTAGACTTGGTTGTCAAAGTGTATTTGAGGCACACAGAATTGGGAGCATTTAATAGGTAGTGGGAGCTTGTTTACATGACCACCCTCAGCTATAACAACCTGAAGGAATCATTACTGTATTATCATATTCATCAAAAATTAACCAAACTTTTAATAACAGTAATGATTTCATTTCACACATTGCATGACTGTTGACTCATAGTGTTTTTTTACACAATAGTGTTTGATGGAATTTTGAGTTTTTGTAGTTTTAAACTCATAATAGTACATCTTCAGTGATGTTCCTTGTAGCAATTCCAAGGTTATTTTCTTGGTGATATTTTGCCTCGCAGGGTATATATAGGAAATGAACCAATTATATTCCATATTGATTAAATGACAATTCCAGAACTTTTGTTCATTCTTTGGAGGTTAAACTCAGTGACTTTGACCTGCTTAAAAACAACAAAAAATGGCATTGTTAAATTCTTATTCACAAGTAACAATCACTGATGAAATGGCACACGAAGTTTCAACACTAAGCAAGATTAAAGGGCATGAATAATTGCCTGAGTACACACATATGCAATTAAATTTCAATCTTAAAGTTATAAACCTGTACATATTATAATATTCATTTCTAAATTTCAAATTCCATATTAATAAAGGAAATGGCCAGTGCTGTTTAGTTACTAAATAATTCTCCTTTCCTGTAAGTGACAGCAACAGAATGCATTCACTGCACAAGGGAGAATAGAATTATGCTATGTGCCAAGTTTAAATGAACAGTTTACTTTGCAGAATTTAAAACAGAACAAAAGTTTGTAGGAAGTTTGAATATTAGTTTTTTTAATCTGTTATTGATCCGTTTCACATATGCTGTAATAATTCATTCAAATGTCACCCCCAGCGTGTAGAAATTGAATACAATTTACAGGTGAATGAGCCTAAAATTGGTAATTGGACTGGGAATGAGGGAATACTGGGTCTCTGGAGGGGAGAGGGAAAAAAGTGAAGTCAAGAGAAGAGAATAGCTAATATATTTGGAGGTGGGGAGAAAGGAACAATGTTGAATGGTTGAATATAGCATGATTCACTCACGGTGGACTGGACCCAGCTACTGAGTGACGCCATGAGAATTCATCCTCTCCGACACAATGACCCGACAAATGCACTGGATGGGAAACCATTAAATAACCATAGAATGCAGGAATCAGGTACCAGCTACAATAAACTTGACAAGATTAATTAGGGCTTTACAACTCTAGTAATGATATTGATTAGTAAATACTGGTGCTCCAAAACCCTACAAGCTCAACATTCTATGGAGTGTGGCTGGTTTCATGACAGTACCTCCCTGCCTAAGGCCAGCACCTGACTTCCCAGGGAGCTCTCAAGGCAGTTCTGAAAAATGCAAAACACATCTTGGAGCTTTGAGCTCTGAAGGTAGGTCTGAAAAACGCAAGGCAGAGCTGAAGCTCAAGGCAGCACTGTAATACTCCTGAGGCACATCTGAAAAAACACAAGGCAGTGCTGGAAAATCAAGAACAGATATTATAATTCAGAAACCATGCATTTAACAGCATATAACTCAGAAACAAAAAATACAACTTGGAATCATGGCGCATAACTTGGAAACGTTGCACCTAACTTGAAAACTTTATACATAACTTGGAAACATTGTGTTACAAATGAGGAGCCACTCTGATGGGCAGAAGGGTGCAAAGTCGCCCCCCCCCCCCTTTTTGAGAATCGCAAAATCGCTATTATTTCGGATCTGATACCAAGGAAATGAGAGAGAGACAACGCAGAGATACACAAAAGTTGAATGTCTCCTCCTAACAAAAGCGGAACGGATCCACTGATTACTGCTATTGTCTCTTGGAGAAGGATTGTGTATTGAGTACTGTTCTATTCATTGAAACCCCTCAGGGGGCAACCAGAATGGTCTGGTTGATGGGTTGCATCATCCCAACCTGATTGATGCCTGAGACCCCGTGAGTGGGGATAAAAGTAAGGTCTGTGGAACACCCAGACCAGGAGAGACGCTACGAGACCGGTGGGGGCTTGTGTTTCTGTCCACCCTTGCCTGGGTGATGAGTCCGCCATGGAAGAACGGTCTAGCTAAGGGATGGAGGGGTCATACGTGAATGGCCACAACAACAACGCATCGATGGATCAAGATCGTAAAAGGAAAGTCAGCAAGTCAATAGCTGTTACTGCTTTCTCTCTCTCTCTCTCTCTCTCTCTCTCTCCAACAATTGCAACACCGCGACCAACAACTACTGCAGCCTGCATGAACTGAACTGAACTTTATATTTCCATCAGACAATTCATTATCCCCTAGACAACGATAGAGCTTATTTTTTATTCATTACTATTAGACCCGCACTTTTAGGTTTAGTATTGATGACGTATATTATCTGTATATTTGCATTGATAATATTTTTGTGTATTTTTACTAATAAATACTGTTAAAAATAGTATCATCAGACTTCAACGGATACTCTCATCTTTGCTGGTAAGACACCCAGTTACAGGGTTCGTAACAACAGAATTTCACTTGGAAGCATAGCAAAACCATTTAGCTCAGAGACAGGCCATATAACTTGGAAACAAGACACATAATTTAGAAACGTTGCATTTCACTCTGAAGCATGTCGTATAACTTGGTGGGGGGGGGTGGAGAAAGCATAACATGGGAGATCTTATGAATCTAGCTGACACAGAGAACCTTAGAAAAATTCCTGAGCATAGACTGGAAAAGCTCAGAACCTCCACAGGATCCATATTAGTGCAGTCATTCTGTTCTGATGCGCTCATGATGGACGGGACCCAGATACAGAGAAAAAGCAGGACTCCCAGGAAGAAATGGAAACATAAGGTTAAACATCAGAATTAGAACTTCGGAGGGATGATTGAGCACCTCCATGAAAAATCATCCTCTTGGCACAATGACCCCACAAAAGCACTGAATCGGAGGCCTCTTTAAATAATCATAGAATGCGGGAAGCATGTACCAGCTACAATTAACTTAACAAGATTAAACTGAAAACACAAGCGCACTTCAACTCTAATTAAGAAATTAATTAGTAAATGTAGGTGCTCCAAAACCCCAGAAAATCAATATTCTATGGCAAGGTGCAGTGCTCATAACAATATGTCCCCACATAAAGTTGACACCTGACAACTCTCATGCCAGCTCTGAAAAGCACAAGGCTGACTATGGAGCTCAGGCTCTAGAGGAAGGTCTGAAAACCACAAGGCAGATTGGAGTTCAAGGCAGCACTTGCAGAATCTGGAATGGTTCTGATGGGCCCGGGGCAGATCTGAAAAATCATAAGGCTGATGTGGAGCTTGAGACTCTTGAGGTTCGTTTGAAAAACATAAGGCAAACCTGGAGCTTGAGGCAGTACTGGAAAATCTGGAACAGCACTGATGGGCCTGAGGTAGTTCTGAAAAAAAAAACACAGCTTGGGCTCTTGAGGTAGGTCTGAAAAACACAAGGCAGACCTGAAGCTCGGGCTCATGAGGCAGGTCTAAGAATCACAAGGCAGATTTGGAGCTTGAGGCAGTGCTGGAGAAACCAGCAAAGCTTTGATGGGCCTGAGGTAGGTCTGAAAATACACAAGGCAGACCTGGAACTTGAGGCAGCCTTTTAGTACTCGCAAGGTACAACAGAGAGAATGCAAGGTGGACCTGGAGCTCAAGGCATTGCTGGAAAATCAGGAACAGATCATATAACTTAGAAACAAAGCTTGTGACTTAGAACTTGGAAACATTGCACATCACGTGGAAACATTGCATTTCACTTGGAAACATAGCAGGATCATGTAGCTCAGAGACATTCCATTTCATTTGGAAGCATAGCAAAATCATATAGCTCAGAGAATTTGCTATTCACTTGAAAGCACTGCAAAATCATATAGCTCAGATACATTGCATTTCACTTGGATGCATAGCCCAATCATATATATAGCTCAGAATCACAGCATATAACTCAGACACAAGACACCAAACTCAGAAACATTGCATTTCATTTGGAAGCATTGCAAGATCATATAGCTTAGAAACAGAGCATTTGACTCAAAAGCATAACATACAACTTGGCGGGGGGTGGGAATTGCATAACATGGGAGATCTTATGAATCTCATTGACCCAAAGGACCTTTGAAAAATCCTTAACATAGACTGGAGAAGCTCAGGACCCCCACTAGGTCCATATCAGTGAGGTAATTTTGTTATGATGTGCTTATGATGAACTAGATCCAGGTGTGGAGGATTAGCAGGACCCTCAGGAAGAAACAAAAACAAGAGATTAAAGGTTGCAGTCAGAGGCTCGGAGCATCTTAAACTTGGAATGGAAAATTCAATGTGTAGGATCTACATAAGGTGCTGTCTCCAGAAGGCAAAAATCACTATCAAAGATATTCACCACCCTGGCCATGGTATCTTCTTGTAGGTACCATCAAGTAGCAGGCACAGAAGCCTGAAGTCCTATATTATCAGGTTCCAAAACAGCAACTTGCATTCAACCATTCAATCCTTGAACCAACCTGCACAAACCATAACTACTGCAAAAAAATGACCAGTTACTTTGCCCTAAAATAGATGCTTGATCTAATTGTGTTCTTGTAATTATGCTCTTTCCTCTAAACATTTTTCTCATTTATATTTAATTTATGTTTTTCTTGTGAATACTATTTCTATGATATTACAGGAAGCCCTCAGAATGTCACCCATGCCATCTTACTTAGGAGTTTGTAAAAATTTGACATGATATCTAAACCTTTGACAAACTACTATAAATGTGTAGTGTAGTATATATTGACTGGCTGCATCACAGTCTAGTATGGAAATGTCAATGCTCTAGAATAGAAAACCCTATAAAAAGTCATGGATACAGCCCAGTCCATCATGCATAAAGCTTTCCCACCTTTGAGCACATTTACAGAATATCTGTTTCAGAAAAGCAACAACTATCATCAAGGACCCTCACCACCTAGGACACAATCTCTTCTCACTACCACCATCAGGAAAGTACAGTAGCCTTAGGACTCAAGCCAGCAGATTCAGTAACAGTTATTGCCCCTCAAGCATCAGGCTCTTGAACCAAAGGGGGTAAATTCATTCAACTTAACTTCACCATTGAAATGTTCCCAGAACCTATGGACTCACTTTCAAGGACCGTTCATCTCATGTTCTTGATATTTATTGTTTATTTATTTAATATTAGTATTTCTTCCTTTTTGTGTTTGCACAGTTTATGCTTTGCACACTGGTTGAATACCCAAATTGGTATGGTCTTTCATTGATTCTAATATGGATTTATCAGGTTTCCTGTCAAGAAAATAAACCTGAGTGCTTAATGTGGTGACATATATGTATTGTGATAATAAATTTACTTTGAACTTTAAACTATGATATGAAGTGCCTGTGATGCTACCGCAAATAAATTTGTCATTGTACCAGTACATACATACACTATACTGTGTATATGATGATAATGTTGACTTTATCGTTGACTTCAATTTAAGTTAAATATAGTTATCGATGTGGAGGAAGTTTTTTCAAGATTTTAATTAGGGACAGAGATCACTGTTAGAAGTAGATCAGAAGATGGAAGAAAAATATGGATACAATTGGTTAACAGCTGACAAATAAAAATATTGTCCTTCATGGGAACTACCTTTGATTTAATTGACTTTAAGGAGGCTAAAGAGGCTAAGGTGGAAAGAAAAGCAATGCTACCAAACATACGTGAAACAACGACCATGCTGAACACATTTAATGGCAATCTTTTTTTGATGCAACCAGTTTTCTTTGCTAAGCATCCATGATATACAATACATGGTGTTGAATGCATATGTTAATATGCTAAAGACTATTTATTCAATGAATTGATAATGTTGTCATTATTAAGTAAGCTTTTTCTGTTGTTTAAGATAAGAACATAAGATACAAGAGCCACTGAGCCTGCTCCATCATGACTGATTGATTATCCCTCTCAAGCACATTCTCCTGCCTTCTTCCTGTAACCTTTGATGCCCTGACTAACCAAAATCCTTCCAACCTCTGCTTTAAATATACTCGATGACTTGAACTCCACAGCCATAGATTCACTGCCCTCTGGCTAAAGGAATTCCTTCTAATCTCTATTCTAAATGAATTTCCCTCAATTCTCAGGTTGTGCCATTTGGTCCAAGACTCAGCCACTATGGAAAACATCTTCTCTATTTTAACTCTGTCTAGGCCTTTATATATTTGACAGATTTCAATATGATCTCTCCTCAAACATATTGTGGAGCATTTGATGCTTCCAGGCCTCTGCTTACTGGTTTTGAGAAGAATGAGGCCTGGAGCCATCAAATGCTCCACATACAGTACATTAGCCCTTTCATTCTCCGAATCATTCTTTATAATCTCTTGTTGACCCTCTCCAATGTCAGCATATATTTTCTTAGATACGGGGCAAAAACTGTTCGCAATACAACAAATGTGGTCTGAGCAATGCCTTATAAAGCCTCAACATTATACCCTTGCTCTCATATGGTACTCCTCTCAAAATGAATGCTAACATTGCACTTGCCTTCCTTACCACAACTAAACCTACAAGTTCACTCTCAGAGAATCCTGCACAAGGAATTGCAAGTCCCTTTACACCTCTGATTTTTTTGATTTTTCTCCCCATTTAGAAAATCTTCCATGACCTTATTCCTTTTGCCAATGTGCATGACCAAAAACTTCCCTACATTATATTCCATCTGCCACCTATGTACCTATTCTCGCAATCTGTGCAAGTTCTTCTGCAGACTCATTGCTTCCTGAACAATAGCTGCCCAATCACCTATCTTTGTGTTATCTGCATGTTTGGCCACAAAGCTTCAATTCTGTCATCTAAATTATTGATAGATAATGGGAAAAGAAGTAGTCCTAATACTGACCCCCTGTAGAACACCACTTGTTGCAACAGCCAAACAGAACAGATCAGTTTTATTCCGACACTTTGTGTCCAGCCAATCAGCCAATCTTCCATCCACACAAGTATCTTTCCTGTAATATCATTGGTGCTTATTTCATTAAGTAGCCTCATTTACAGCAGCTTTTCAAATGCCCTCAGAAAATCATGTAACTGGCAGCATTGACTCCCCTTTGTCTATCCTGCCTGTTATTTCCTCAAATAATTCAAACAGCTTCATCAGGCAATATTTCCCCTTAAGGAAGCCATGCAGAATTTGGCTTACTTTATCATGACCCTCCAAGTATGTGAAAACCTCATCCTTAATAATGGTTTTCAACATCTTCCCAACCACCAAAGTCATGCTAACTGAACTATAATATCCTTTCTTCTGCCTCCCTCACTTCTTAAAGAGTGGAGTGATATTTGCAATTTTCCAGACCTCTGGAAGCATTCCAGAATCAAGTAATTCTTGAAAGATTATTACTGATGCCTCCAGAATGTCTTCAGATAACTCTTTTAGAACCCTGGGTATAGTCCATCTGGTCCAAGTGGCTTATTTATCTTCAAGCCTTTCAGCTTCCCAAACACCTCCTCTTTAGTCATAGAAACTACACTTACTTTGTCCCCCTGACACTCTCAAATTTCTGGCATACTTCAGGTGTAATCGACACTGAAGGCAGATGAAAAACACTTAATCAAGATTGTCTGCCATTTCTTTGTCCCCCATTAGTGTCTCTCCAGCATCATTTTATATTGGTCTAATATCCACTCAACTCTCTTGTGCTCTTTATATATCTGAAAAATAACCTTTAATATTCTCTTTAATATTTTTGGCCGGCTTAGTTTCTTATTTCATGTTTTCTCTCCTTATGTCTTTGTTTAGTTTCTTTCTGCTGGTTTTTAAAATCTTCCCCATTCTCCAACTTCACACTGGTCTTTGCTGTATTATATGCTCTCTCTTTTGTTTTCATGCTGTCCTTCTCTGACACCCCTTGTTGGAAATAGTTGCTTCATCCTCTCTTGTTCATTAGGATGCATCTATTCTATGCCTTTCAAGTTGCCCCCAGAAACTCCACCCATTGCTGTTCTGTTATCATCACTGCTAGCATCTCCTTCCACTCAACTTTGGCCCATTCCTCTCTCATGCTTTTGAAATTCACTTTACTCCACTGTAATACTGATATATCTGACTTTATCTTCTCCCTGTCAAACTACAAAATGAGTTCTATCATATTATGATCACTGCCTCCCAACAGTTCCTTTACCTTAAACTCCTTAATCTAATTTGTTTCATTACACAACACCTAATCCAGAGTTGCTTTTCTGCTAATGGACTCAATTGCAAGCTGCTCTAAAAAGCAATCTTGTAGGCATTTTACAAATTCCCTTTCTTGGGATCTAGCACCAACATGATTTTCCCATCTATCTGTATTTTGAAATTGCCCATGACCAAAATAACAGTGATCTTAATGCATGCCATTTCTATTTCCCATTGTACTTTTTATCCCACATCCTGGCTACTATTCAAGGACTATATAGCTCCCAACAGGGTTGTTTTACTCTTACTGTTTGTTAACTCTCCCCATAAGGATTTTACATCTTCTGATCTTACGTTATGATTTTCTAAGGTTTTGATTTCATTTTTTACCACCAGAGCCACCCCAATCCTTCTGCCTACCTGCCTGTCCTTTTGATACAATGTGTAACCTTTGATGTTAACCTTCCAACTATGATCTCCTTTCCACTATGTCTCAGTGATTCCCATGTCATACCTGCCAATCTCTAACTTCACGAGAAGATCATCTATCTTAGTCTGTATACTGTGTGTATTCAAATATAACATTTTTAGTCCTGCATTCATCACTCATTTCCATTTACCCCTATTTTGCACATGATCTCATCCCACTGTCTGAAATTGTGCCCTATCATTTGCCTATCCATCCTCACAGCCTCACTATGCACTGTATCAACTTGTATACAAACTACCCTATTACTTCAGTTCCCATCCTCCTGCCAATGTAGTTGAAACCCTCCCCAACAGCACTAGAAAACTTGCCTGCAAGTATTTTGGTCCCCCTTGGGTTCAAGTATAATATGTCTTTTTTGTACAGGTCATACTTTCCTCAGAAGAAATGCCAATGATCCAGAAATCTGAAACACTACCAAATTCAAAACTTCCTCAGCCACTCATTCATCTCCACTATTATCCTATTCCTGCCCTGATTAGCACATGGCTCTGAGAGTGATCCAGAGATTACTATCTTGGCAGTCCTGTTCTTCATTGTCTTCACAATTTCCCATACTTATTGCACAACACCTATTCCCCCTTCCTACCTATGTCATCGGTGTCAAAGAGAAACATAGAAAACCTATAGCACAATTCAGGGCCTTTGGCCCACAATGCTGTGCCAAACATGTCCTTACTTTAGAAATGACCTAGGGTTACCGAGTTCCCTCTATTTTTCTAAGCTCCATGTACCTATCCAGGAGTCTCTTAAAAGACCCCATTGTATCTGCTTCCACCACCATCGCCAGTAGCCCATTCCATGCATTCACCACTCTGCATAAAAAACCTACCCCTGACATCTCCTCTGTACCTACCTCCAAGCACCTTAAAGCTGGTCCTGTTAGCCATTTCAGCCCTGGGAAAAAGCTACTGACTATCCACACGATCAAAGCCTCTCATCATCTTATAATGTGCACTATGACCACTGTCTGCTTACTCTCTCTATTGAGAATCTTCTGCAGCTACTCAGAGAAGTACTGGACCCTAGCACCTGGGAGGCAACATATCATTCCGGTTTTTCTTTTGCAGCTACATAAACTGCTGTCCATACCCCTAATTATCGCGTCTCCTATCACTATTGCTCTGCCAGACTTTACCCTTCCCTGACGAGCCTCAGAGCCAGCCACAGTGCCAATGGCCTGGCTGCTGCCTCTCTGTCCTTATAGGTCATAACCATACCCCCCCCACCCCCGGCAATATCCAAAATGGTATATTTGTTGACATGGAAATGGCCACAGCAGAACCACATACTAACTGCTCCTTACTTTTCTTTGTGGTCACCCATCTACTCCCTGAAGCCTGCACCCAGTAAAAGATTAATCTATGAAGTTTTCAGCCTCCCAGATTGTCCTGAGTGCATCTAACTCCAGCTCCAGTTTATTGACTTTGTCAGTCAAGAGATGAAGTTGTATGCACTTCCTGTAAATGTTGTCATCAGTAAGATTGTTAGGTGCCCTGGAATCCCACACTTCACAGGAGGACCATTCCACTGCCTCAGCTAACATTCTCCCAACACTTGTTATGTCACTAAGTTCTAGCCTGTGCCTGTTCTCACTCAAGGCTGTTGAGCCAGAGCTTGACCACTCTTAACACTGTCCACTCACACAATTGACACTCAAACAACAGCCGCTGCACTCAGACCCCACTTTGTTTAAATTTTCCCTTGCTAGTTAACCCTAGTGATGATCAACCCAAGCAATCACTCACTCTGCGGAGGAGTCCTGACTGGCTCCGCTCACTATTTAAAACTGGCGGTAAAGTGCGCATGAACTGTCTCCGACTCACTCCGTGATTTCCCGCTCCACAAGAATAAACTTAAAATCAGGTTTAAGTCTGTTATCTCTATAGGAAATTTTAAACTGTGATGTGGTAGATTTGTAAGAAGAATTTCCTGTCTGCACAAGCTTTAGTCTTTGATTCAGCTTTTGATTATGGATGCTTCAGTAATGTAGCCAATACATCAAGCAGTCTATCGAGTCCTCTGTATAAAACAATGAATACAGCATCGAGCAGCTGGTTGCATACAAATAGAAGATAAAAATACATCAAACATGAACATAGAAATCTTAGTTTAGAAGAAAATTGATGTTCTGAATAAATTTCATTTAACTCAGGCTGAGGATGGAGGGAGTAATAAACATTTCTTCAGAAATAGAATCTGTAAATCTGAGGTTTACTATATAAAGTAACAATGCAACAATTTGTACTTTGTTAAAAGAGGCTGAATATAATTCCACTTCTCTGTAAGAGACGAGAATAACGACAAACTTGAATTTAACAAAGAGGAATGTAGAATGTAGTGGATAAAGAAAATTTAACATGAAACTGGCATGATTTTTTTCTAATTTGCATAAATTCTTAATTCCAATCTAATGCATGGTTTTAATATTACAATATATAGTATTAGCAAGGATAAAATTATTTT
The DNA here is from genome assembly GCF_030144855.1 of Hypanus sabinus. Lineage (NCBI taxonomy): Eukaryota > Metazoa > Chordata > Chondrichthyes > Myliobatiformes > Dasyatidae > Hypanus > Hypanus sabinus. The sequence goes on along the minus strand of NC_082710.1, from coordinate 125,610,860 downwards.
CAGTTTGGGCATTCATAACCAAAAGACCGAAGTTCTTATTAGATCAGAGCATGGATGAAAGCAATGTTGAAAGTATTCCAAGTCATGCTGTCATACTGCAGTCCTGAACTGCTATGGCAATTGCACACAGAGACGGGAACTCACAGACCCAAAGGAAACAACAACTTGTCGCAACACACACAGAGCAGGTCAAGGCAGCACCTATGGAAAAGAATGAATAGTCAAAGCTTTGCGTCAATACTCTTTTTCAGAACTGAAATAAAAGGTTTGTTGTGAATAATAAACTTTCAGAATTATTCAGACATTTGAATAATTCTGATTTTATTCAAACCAGAATGAAAAGGTGGAAGGAGGGGAGGAGGAGAAGGAAGCTAGCTAGAAGGTCATAGTTGAAGCCAGCTGGGTGGAAAAGGTCAAGAACTGGAGAACAATATATCTGATAGGAAGGGAGAGTGGGCCATACAAGAAAGCAAAGGATGAGTGGACTTGGGGAAACAACACTGAGTCATTTTCCAGTGTAGTGTTCCCCAATTTTAACCCTCATTCATCTCCAATGTCTTTTTACATTGAAATTCAAAACACACATACATGAAATGAGCTGAATTTTGGCATGAATTGGTTATTTTGACTTTCACTCTCTCCCACAAACTCCTGCCTACATATTATTGATGGTTGGGGTCAGAGGAAGAACTTTAAGGAGCAAAATAGATTTATTAATTTATTTCACAGAAGGACAGTGGGTTAAAAATTAAATCAGTAACTGTCTGGAAAGCTAATTTTCCTTTTATCAGAAAATTTCTCCTTTGGCACAGCACTGATTTTCACCATGTATTTGATCTTTTGCCAGCTTTCCTTTTTATCGATCCTTCAACACAATTCAGGCACTTTCAGTGATGTCTCACAGCTTTTTCCATTTGTGAATTGAACAGAATATCAATCACTGCTCAGACAAGATCACAAAGGCATGGGATGCAATGAGTCAAAATTTAAATTTTCACATGAAAGTCCCCTTCAAACTTAATTCCTCTATTATAGCATGCCATTTAAAACTTAACATAATTGCTAATGCACATCTATCCTGTTGAGGTAACAGATCATACACTTCTTGAGTATAGTTTATGTCCAAATTCAATAGTCAAATATATGGTAGTCTGGTTAATTCAAACAGCAGCAGGATTATAATTGCTGAAATACAATGAAAATTTATCTTTTCACACTTACAACGACCTGACTGAAATATCACTGCTCCGCAGCTTGCTGCAAAGTAAACTCAAGCTTCTATCATACAGCACCATCACTTTCAGAGATCAAAGTTTCAATCTAGTCTGGAAAAACGGAATTGAGGGTTGCTTTCTGTCCCAGCTTATAAGAACTGAGGGAAAATGAGTTGTGGCAATGATGAAGCTACACTGCAGAGTTCATGAATCTATTGCACCTAATTCATCAGACACAGTTCTGAAGAAATGTACCACTAGCATGAATCATTTTAGTTTCTATCTGCAAGCAAAATTATGTTGAACAGATGAATAACATTTAACAGAAAATAGTGTTGCAGTACAGACATATCTTGATATGGGTAGGCTTTTAATGTTGTGATTTATCAGAATATTGAAATTCCACACTGAACGGATTGATTGCATTTTACATAAAGTGTACATTCCATATTGAAAGCATACTTGCAGGTTAGAAAAGTATCACATTTGCTTTAATGCCATGTTTTTTGCAAAATTTTGAAATTTGCAGATGCTTTTATTTCTGCGCCCTGACATAAATTTCCATAAACTCTATCAAATTAAAATACTGCTGAAATGAAATTATCTTCATTAACATGAAGCTTGTAGTTATAACAAAATTGACTGCCTCATGTTTCATTGGGAATAATGCAATAAGTTTCCAAAGCAAAATGTTTAGAAAATGTAGATCAGGGAATAAGAAGATTGCAATTTGTAAAATGATAATTTGGAGTAAGAAAATTCTACATAATGAATTTAATTTAACTTTCTTAAAATAATTATTCATGGAAAATATGAACAAGTTAATAATTTGTTATGAAGCATTAGTAAGGAAATGAAAAGCAAGTTAGAAAACTATCGAGTGGATATTCGCTCTCAGTGGCAAGTATTAAGTATGCATTGAAGTAACAGATGTCATGGTCCAATCCGAAGACCGCATTCCGGGTCTTGATCCGGTCCGTGGACTCTGAACTCCAGCTCTTGCAGCCGTCCCTCCTGTCACCCTTAAACCAAATTAGGATCCTCTTGGCTTAAGGAGGCACACCTGTTGCCTATTCAGCTGGCAGCTGTTTATAAGGGGTCCTGGGACTGAGCCTATTTGGGGGTTGGGTCCTGATCCTGATCCTGATCCTGATCCTGATCCTGATCCTGATCCTGATCCTGATCCTGATCCTGATCCTGATCCTGATCCTGATCCTGATCCTGATCCTGATCCTGATCCTGATCCTGATCCTGATCCTGATCCTGATCCTGATCCTGATCCTGATCCTGATCCTGATCCTGATCGTTTGTGCTGCTTGCTTGTCTGTCCTAACCCTGGTTGTCCTGTTTCTGTGCTCTGACTGTGTGTCATGTTTGTTTGCCTGGTCTCATTCTGTTCCCGAGTCCACACTGCTCACCTACTAGTTCTGCCAGTCTGTTCCCATTGTCACCCTGGACCTAGTGCCCTTTTGTTCCCTTGCTTCTGTTGGGTAAACAGGCTGGACTGCTGTTGCCTGGTGGGGGGTATTCTGTCCCTTTCCTAACCCTCTCCTCTCAAGGGTTGTGCCCTGCACCTGCCTAGGGTTCTGTGTATTGCCCAGGCCTCTGTGTTCCTGCCTGGGAGGTGGCCCTGCCCAGGAGTATGTGGGTTGCCCAGGGGGCTTTCCTCCTGGCACCGCTTGTCCCTCAGACCCATCTGCCATAAACTCTAGGATCCCACCTAGCCTGCCTGAACCCCAGTGTTACTCCTACATGCCATGTCCCCCTTGCTTGCCATGGTCTCCCCATTTTGTTCTATTCTTTAGTTATTCATGTCCTGCCCCTAGTACTTCAGTGCCTGTGTCCTGCACTTGGTTCCATTCCATGTCCCCTTGTGACAACAGATGTCATTTGAATTCATAGAAAACCTACAGCATAATACAGACCCTTCAGCCCACAAAGTCAAAGTTGTGCCAAACATTTCCCTACCTTAGATATTACTAGGGTTACCTATAAGCCTTCTATTTTTCCAAGCTCCATGCACCTATCCAAAAGTCTCTTAAAAGACCCAATAAAAAAGTTTAATTGTCTTCACTGAAACTGAATTCTTAAAGCAGACCACTGTCAATAAAAATTCGGTATGTGTGGTCAGGAACTAATTTTAATATTAATATCTTACAAAGGCATGCAGAATATTAGTACACTTAGAATTTAGTTTATCTCACTATTATCACTAATTTCAATAGGAATTCAATAAAATCTTTGCATACTCATTGGCTACAGGAAAAGTGGAGGATGAAGAAGATTGCAGTGTGGCAAATGGTATTCCTTTGTTCCAGAAAGTAAATAAGGAAAATCCTGGGAGCTGTGGATCAGTGCTGGGGAAACTATTAGAGAGAATTCTTAAAGTATTTATGAGCATATGGAGAAAGACTGATCAGGGTTTGTCTGTATGGCCTTGTGAGGGGTATATTGTACCTCAAAAGACTGTTTGAATTCTTCAAGGAAGTGGCAAATCAAACTGGTGAAAGTAATCCATTCAGCCTTTTGAGGCTCAACATGCCCCCACAATATTCCCCATGGTAGCCTCATTCAATAAAACTCAGGAGGCATGGGATCCAGGGACGTTTGGTTATGTGGATTTTGAAATGGCTTTCTCACAGAAGCCAGAGGGTGGTATTACATAGGACATATTCCATCTGGAGTTTGACAAGTTGTGTTCTTCATGGGTTTGTTCCTGGACCCCTGCTCTCCTTGACTTTTATAAATGACTTGCATGGTGAATTGGAAGAGTTAGCAGGTTTGCAGGTGACATGAAGGCTGGCAGTGTGTAAGGGTGTCGTAGGTTACAATGGGACATTGATTCGTGGCTTGGCTGAAAAGATGGAGGCAGAGTTCTATATGGAAAACTGTGAAACTATACACTTTGGAAGGTCGGACTTGAAAACAGGGTTAATGGCAGTATTCTTAGCATTGTGGAGGAATACAGGAACCTTAAGGTGCATGTCTATGATTGCACAAAGTCGTCATGCAAATTGATAGGCAGATTATAGTGTGTTGGCTGCCCTTAGGTGGGGGTTTTAGTTCAAAAGCTGCAACGTACTGTTGCAGCTCTCTAAAATTCTAGTGAGACCACACTTGGAGTATTGTATTCTATTCTAGTAGACTGATTACACGAAGGATGTAGAAGCCTTAGAAAGGGCCCTGACGAGATTTACCAGGATGTGGCCTGGATTAGAGAACATGTCATATGATGACAGAATGAGTGAGCTGGGGCTTTTCTCTTCAAGATTCAAAATTGTTCAATGCCATTTACTGTGTACTTGTGCAAAAGAGAACAAAATAATTGTTACTTCAGGTTCTGTGCAGCACAAAAAAGCCACAAAAAACAAAGAACACAACAATAATTTAAAAACTCACTAAATATAAATGCATAAGGTGGCTTGTATAAATAGATTGATTGTATATCTATCAAGTTACAATAGGCACAAAAGTGTCTGTACGTATGTAAGGTGACTCAGACAAGAGTAGGTTGGTGTGTGGAGGGGTAGGTTAGTGGTTGGAGGTGTTGATCAGTCTTACTGCTTGGGGTAAAATAGCTACTTTTGAGTCTGATGGTTCTTGCATGGATACTGTGTAGCTTCCTCCCTGATGGGACTGGAACAAACAGTCCACAAGCAAGGTACACTGGTCCATTTCTGGCACCTTTCTGCACATATGTTCTTGACAGTGGGTAGGCTGGTGCCAGTGATGCACTGGGCAGTTTTGAACACCTGTTGTAGAGCCTTACTATCCGCCACTGTGCAGGTCCCATACCAAGCCATGATGGAGCTTGCTAGAATGCTCTCTACTGGACATCTGTAGAATGCCATGAGTTAGGATGTGTATAGTCCAGTTCTTTTCCATCTCCTCAGAAGGTAGAGGCAGTGGTGAGCTTTCCTGATGGTGTAGGATGTGTTCTGGGACCATGAGAGGTTGTGTGAGATGTGTGCTCCTTGGAGTTTGAGTGTGACTGGTAGGAGTAATCCTGAAGTTGACAGCCTTTGTCTTGCTAACATTAAAGAAGAGGTTATTTGCCTAGCAGCAGGCCTTGAGCTCTTCCACCACCTCTCCGTATGCCGTCTCATCTTTGTTGATGATGAGCCCCACCACTGTTGTGTCATTGGCAAACTTGACTGTGTGATTGCTCACGTGTTTGTCTGTGCCGTCAACCTGAGTTCCTCTTTGCAGTGAAGGAGGACAAGAGGTGACTTGATATATGTATATAAGATGATGAGCTATTGATAAAGTGGACAGTTAGCACCTTTTTATCCCCCAAAGTGGAAATGGTTAATAAACAAAAGTCATAATTTTAAGGTGCTTAGAGGAAATTATAGAGGGGGTGTCAGAAGTAGGTTATTTTTACAGAGTGTGGTGGGTGTGTGGTACACATTGGCAGGAGTGGTGGTGAAAACATAGATTAACAACATTTAAGTGACTCCTAGGTAGGCACACAAAGCAAAGGAAAAATGAAGGGCTATGTGGGAGGGAAGCATTGCATTGATCTTAGTGTAGATTCAAAGGCTGGCGCATCATTTTGGCCAGTGAGCCTGTATTATGCTATACTGTTTTATGCTCTATGATCTTTGTTCTATGTCTAATAAGTCTGCCTCTGGTATCACTGGGGGACAGAATTTTAATGATTTTCAATTGGTAGAAAAAATATATAAAATCCTGCTTTAAATGAATAACAACCTTTTTGTGAAAAGTGTGCTCTATTTTTAGAGTCCTCTTGTAGACAAAATCTCAGAAATTACCTTCTCAATCTCTCTCCTAATCATAACTGTTTCAATAAGATTACCTAACATTCTTCTAATTCCAATAAGCGTAGTCTTGAACTGTATAACCTTTCCTCAAGTCAACCCTTTTAACACAGGATTCACACTAACAAAACTTTGCTGCATAGTCTTCAAAGAAAATATACCCTTCCTAAATTTTAGAGGAAAAACTGCAGAGAATATCAGCAGAAACTCCATTATGCATATTTAACTGTAACAAGAATTCTCTGCTTTAATACAATATTTCATTTGCCTTGTTCAAAAATCTCCTTGCTTTCTTTCTTACTCCATTTTCAAAGCAATACAGCTCATTCTGTGAAACAGAATTCTCTGTGTGCCCTCCCTTTAAACAATAACTGCTCTTAAGTTACGGTTGCAAAGTAGATTTTCTTAAAATTCCCATGTCAGGGTTGTATATGATGATATATAATATGTACTTTGATAATAAATTTACTTTGAACTTTGAATTTGGTCTTTTTATGACTAGTTCCTCCAGTGTGGTTCACTCTAAATAGTTGACTGAAATATCCTGACAATCCACTCAGTTCAGGAACAATTAGGGATGGAAATTAAATGCCATCTTAACAATGATAACCACATCCTATAAAATAAATTAAAGTAATTGATTCTTGCAAGTTGGAGATTTTGCCGTTATCATAAAAATGAATGTGTTTCCCCCTCCTACAAATTCTGGGTGGTGTCACAGAATTGCAAGCGTCATGAGGCCTGCTGATATTTAACTGTATGGTTGTCAGGGATTCCAAGCTCCACAGTTTCCTCCACTCCATATGACCTGATATATATATATATATATATATATGTTAAGTTTTACTTTTCCCTTCTTTTCTTACTTTCCTCTGTAATGAGACGATTAACAGACTTGAGTCATTGGAAATTCTTCTGTCCAGTTCTTGGATGCAGTGCAAGTGGAAGGTTACAATTTTTTAAAAAAATCAACAAATTGCTTAAGGTTGAGGGGAGTGACAACAATGGATGAATAGGTCACCATATGTGGAGGAACAAAGCAGGAGAAGAAAGTCCTTGGTAACTGAGTACTAATTTTACTTAACAATGCAACGTGCAGTTCATAATTTTTTTGTTTTTATTATTATGTCTTACAATGTCCTGCTGCTACAGAACAACAGTTTTGATGACATATGCCAGTGTTATCAAACGTGATTCTGATTATTTTTTCTGCACCTTATACACATATCCTTTTCCAACAATTCACAAGACATTGTATTATTTTAAATGATAGTGAAGTGCATTGATAAGGGTAGTGCAGTGGATGTGGCTTAAATGGAATTCCTTAAGGCATTTGGCAAGATCCCATAGAGGACATTGGTACAAAAAGTTTGGGCCCATGGGAACCAGGACAAGATAGTACATTAGATCCAAATACTGTAAACAGTAGGTAATTCTTTAGGGTTCGTTTTGCAATTGGGTGCTATTGACTTTGAAAATTGGGACGCCTGCGATGTGGATGTAGATGGCATAATCAGTTTGTTGTTGTTCAGTCGTTAAGACAAGTCTGATTATTTGAGACCTCATGGACTCCTGCGCACCAAGCCTTCTTGTTGGAAAGTGTTTCACTAAGGTACCCCAAGGTCATACACATTGTCTGAGTAATATTATCTATCCATCATAGCCTCTGTTGTCCTCTCCTTCTTTTACCTTCTGTTTTACCTAACATGAGAGTCTTCTCCAAGGAATTCTCATGATGTGGGCAGAATATTTGAGCTTTTGTCTCATAATCAAACCTCCTTGTGAGCAGTCTGGTTGTATCTCTTCAAGTATTGACTTTTGTATCTTCTTGCTGTCCAACAAACTCTTAACATTTTCCTCCAGCATCCAAGTTCAAAGACATTGATTCTTTTGTTTTCGGCCTTACTAATAGTTCAGCGCTCACAGCTGGAAATACCATAGACTTGACCATGTGGATCTTTGTAAATAATGATATTTCTCTGCTCTTCAGTGTATTTTATCTAAATTTGCCATTGCTTCTCTCCCTAGAAGTAAGCACTGTATAATTTTGTGGCCGCAGTTACCAGCTATAGAAATCTTTGAATCAAGGATGACACAATCCGTCACTGCTTCCACTTCCTTTACATTTATTAACACAGAGTTAGTGGGGCTGGTTGACATGATCTTGGTTTTCTTAACATTGAGCAACAAGCCAGCTTTTGCACTTTCTTCTTTCACTTTGATTAGAAGCTTCCTCAAATCCTCCTCACTTTCAGCCTTTAGAGTAGCACCATCTGCATATCTGAAGTTGTTAGAATTTCATGTGTCAATTTTGAATTCAACATTTGAGTTCTCCAGACCAGCATTCCTCATAGTGTGTTCAGCATTTAGATTAAGTGACTAAGGTGACAGTATGCAGCCTTGTCGTACTCCTTTCCCAATCTTGAACCAGTTTATTGTTCTGTATTCTGTTGTAACAGCTGCTTCTGGATCTTTGTACATGTTTCTCATAAGGCAGATCAGATGTCCAGGTATCCCCAGGATTTGTCATAGTTTATTATGGTCAATACTGATATGATCAGTAGTGTTGTTAAAAGTGTGTTACTTGGCTAGATAGTTACATTAAAGTGTGGATGAAATGGGCTGAAAAATGAGACATGAAGGTTAATCCTGACTACTATTGATGGAGGGACCTTGGTGTGCATGTCCAAAGATCCAGGAAGTTGCAACTACAGGTAGATAATGTGATTAAGAAAGCATATGGGCAACCAACCTTCATTAATCAGGACAAGAAATACAAGAAATGTGGGATTATGGTCCAACTTCACAAAACATTGGTCAGACTCCAACTGGAGTTTTGTGTGTAGTACTGGCCACTACACCACAGGAAAGATACAAAAGCAATAGAGATTCTCAGAGCAGATTCTCCAGGATATTGTTTGGTATGGAGCATTTTATTTATGAAGAGAAATTGGTGAGGCTAGGCCTATTTCTGGAATGGAAGAGGTTAAGAAAGGAGATGGTTTCTATAAAAGATAAAATAATCTATGTAAAATAATGAGGGATAAAGATAGGATGGACAACTGGAAACTGTTCCCAATATCAGAGGTAAATAAAACAAGAGGATGCAGATTTAGGATAAGGGATAAGAGGTTTAGAAGGGGTATAAGTCAAGTCAAGTCACTTTTATTGTCATTTTGACCATAACTGCTTGTACAGTACAACGTTTTTTCAGGACCATGGTGTTACATGACATAGTACAAAAACTAGACTGAACTACGTAAAGAACAACACAGAAAAGAAACTACTACACTAGACTACAGACCTACCCAGGATTGCATAAAGTGCAGAAAACATTGCAGGCATTACAATAAGTAGTAAACAAGACAATAAGACAATAGATGGACCTTCTTCATCCAGAAATTTGTGAATACCCATGATTCACTGCTGTGGAGAGTGGTGTAACCAGATTTTGAGCAAGTGTCTAATGGAGCATTTAAAGTGCCTGGATATAGAAGGATTTGGATCAAGTGCTGGATGAAAGGATTGATATGAAAATGTGTCCTCTGATCAACGTGGACATGTTGGTCAAGTAATTTGTTTCTGTGCTTCATGGATCCATGACTCTATGGCTCTGAGATATTCATCAGAACACATTAAGAATTTCTTTATATACATAAATAAAATGCTGGCTTTAGGAAACATGATCACTGATCATCTAATATGGCATAAAAAGAAAATTTGGGGAAGGCTGACTTTAAGAATATCCTTCAGAATGTATCCCTGTTCAAGGAAGAAGAGGAAGTGATCCAGTTCAATGTGACAATGAACTAAGGGATTCCTACAACAATTGTAAATAGATTTTAGGATTGAAATTTCCAATTGTCATTGTTCTGCCTCTATTTATAACTGATGAGTACCATCCTATAGCCAAAGACTATCTTCCTCACTATCACAAACCTGGACTTCCTCAGTTTACCTACTGCAGTCAACTTTTGCACTGTTTCGATGTGCTTAAGTTTTGAAATGATCTGTATGGATGGGTCCAAGACCATACAGTATCTCAGTATACATGCAGTGGCCACTTTATTAGCTGCCTCCTCTATCTAATAAAGTGGCCACTGAGTGTATGTTCATGGTCGTCTGATGCTATAGTCCATCCACTTCAAGTTTCGACATTCTGTGCATATGGAGATGTTCTTCTGCACACGATTGCTCTAATGTATGGTTATTTGCATTACTGTCACCTTCATCTCAGCTTGAAATCACCTGGCCCTTCTCTGACCTCTCTCATTAACAAGGTGTTTTCGTCCACAGAAGCATTAATCACTGGATGTTCTCAGTTTTTTGCACAATCCTCTGTAAACATTAGAAATTTTCATGTTGTACATGAAAACCCCAGGAGATCAACAGTTTTTGAGATTCTCAAACCACCCCATCTGGCACCAACAATCACTCCATGGTCTTCACCATTCCAATGTCTGGTGTGACCAATTGAAACTCTTATCCATGTCTGTATACTTTTATGCATTGAGTTGCTGCACATGTTGGTGTGGTTAGATATTTGGATTAATGAGCAGGTGTACAGGTGTACTTAATAAAGTTGACTCTGAACGTACACAACAATTCTAATAAACCTATTAATATGTATCATATTGGTAAATGGATTTAAAAATTTTGTCACTATTATTAGTACATTCCTGAATTAGGAGATCCATTATTTAAGAAGTGACTAATTTGTGATAGTTCATTAAAGTTAGAAATGAGAAATTATAACACTGGTCGCAGGACTGTTCTATGTCTTTTGTTATGTAGAACCAGTCAACAGTTTTTCATTCTAAATTATGCCATCTAAATATTGTTTTGACTGAGATAATACTATTTTGTACAAACTTAAAACTCTGCTTTGCAGATGAACTACAATCAGATTATGATACTTATTTGAAATGCAAACCATATCTCTAATTATTATCACACTTATTCTAAAGACTTTAGATGTCAAGTTGCTTTCCTCTTTATTTTTAGACAGACAAACATGCCAGGATCATACAGAGCATTCCACAGAAGCTCTTAGGAAATATCATGCACACAGATGGAATGCATGTGTGTTGATTTTTTTTTGGACACTTAAAATGTAACCACAGTAGTCTAGAGACAGGTTAAGCTGCACTGCATGTTGACAATTACAGCAGATTTAATATCTTTAAAGCCTTTAAGGGAAAACTAATTATTACTTTGCAATGCCCCAAGGTATTAATCAAAATGGACTAGTAGGTTTAAATGAAGCACACTTACTATTCATTTATTGAGATACACCATGGACAGGCCTTTCTGGCCCTTCGAGCCAAACCACCCAGCTATTCCCCCATTTTAATGCGAGCCTAATAATGGGACAACTTACAATGATCAATTAACCTACCAACCAATACGTCTTTAGACTGTGGGAAGAAACCTGCGCACCCAGAGGAAACACACACCGTTGCTGGAAGAATGTACAAACTCCTTACAGGCAGCAGCATGAATTGAACCTGGGTTGACTGTACCTCAAGCGCTGAGCTTTCATAATATTACAGTTAATACTTATGCAATCAATTATTTTGTGTTTTATATTTGTAATTAATTTAAATCACTTCATTGAGATCTGTTTTCACTTTGACACAAAAGATTATTTTTCTTTCAAAAAAAAGCCAAATTAAATTCACTGTGATTCAATTGTTTTCAAACAACAAAACAGTAAAACTTCTAAGGAGGTGAATACCTTTTATAGGCACTGTAACATCAGAGGGCATGCATTGAAGGTAGGTTCAAAGGATATGTGAGGACTAAACTTTTTATTCAGAGTGATATATGCCTGGAATACGCTACCTCATCTGGTGAATGAGGTAAATATATTAGAGGCTTTTAAAAGAATTTTAGATTGGTACATGAATGTGAGGAAGATGGAGGGATATGGACAATGTGTAGGTAGGAGGATTCATTTTTGGAGGTTTTTGATTTACCTTTTAGCCGGTTCAGCACAACATTGTGGGCCGAAGGACCTGTTCTTGTGCCTAACCTTCAGAAGGACTGCATGTAGAACCAATGCTCCTTTACACTAGAGAGAAATACAACCTTAAACTGTACAATCTTAATAATACTTTACTGTAGTAGGTAATAAACACTGACATGATGCCTATGTGATAATTCAGGTAATTATGTTTCTGGTCTATAAAACACCGCTGCTCTAGGAGAACATTCCAATGCCGAATCTATATGAGAAGACAAAGTGAATTACACACTGTACTGCTTCTGATGATTCCCAATGAAAAAATACTTTTAAAGGCCAACTCATCCTTTTCATTAGTTTTTTTAGTGCTTTATTTCATTTTGTTGATCTTGGAACTGAAGAAAATGGCATGAACATAGAGTGTTATATCCAGATAAAAGCTCTTTGATCCTGGTATTAAGACTGATAGGAAAAATCTCCGACCACATCTACTAGGATCTCACTGTAAGCTTATGGATTTTACTCTGTGGATTATGAGAGTGTTTCTTTTTCCTCCCATCACAGGATGAACAGCTTGATTTTTTTTCAATGTACACCAGTTTCTTATCATCTTGTCTAACCTTTAGTCTGAATTAATATATGAAGGAAAATACTTTTGGGGAGTTTCTATTCACAACAAGATGTACAGCAGAGAAAGCAAAATCGTTTTGTGTTTTCAAATAAATATATTTGAGGTTTATTTCCAGATCAGGAGAGAAATACAGTTTCAGAGCCATTTCAATGGCCAAGCAGGGCCAATGGACTAATTGGGAGAGCCTAGAAAAGAGGAAACTCAGTTGGCGTGACATCTGGAAGATGGAGAGATCTCGGCTAAGTTTTGTCATCAGAACCGCTCATGACCTCCTACCAACACCTCAAAACCTGAACCAGTGGTGGGGAGAAGACCCCACTTGCTCTCTTCGTCAAGCACCTGGATAACACAGGCACAGTTTAACAGGATGCACCATGAGCCTCAGCCAGGAGAGGTATATTTTGCAGCATAACCAAGTTCTCAGACAGCTGACATCAATCTTGGAACAGAGGCAAACCACCGTAAATGCTCTCCCACAAAGATTGGCAGGATATATCCACATTACATGATTTGTACCAGCAGGCCAACCTCCGGATAACCAAGTAACATCAAAGGATATAAGCATTCTGCATGTTGCTCAGGATTGGAAAATGGACTTGGACTTGGAGAAAAAGCTTGTGTTTCCCCCTGAAACTGTGGCTACAACACTCTGGCCAGACATAGTCCTGTGCTGCACAACAGCCAAGCTGGCATATGTTGTGGAATTGACAGTACCATGGGAAGATGGTGTTGAAGAAGCTTATGAGAGGAAAAAGACCAAGTACTCTGAACTGGCAACTGAAGCTGCTCAGAACTTCTGAGGGACCAAGATTTTCCCTGTAGAAGTGGGATGCGGGGGATTCATTGCTACATCTACGACCAGTCTATTGAAGAAGGTGGGGGTGAGGGGTGTCTCCCTCCAACAAGCAATCAAGTCCTTGTCAATTGCAGCAGAAGAAAGCAGCAATTGGATTTGGATTAAAAGGAAAGACAACAACTGAGCTGCAAGATGAAGACAGAGGGGTATGGAACTGAGGGGGGTGTATCTGGGACACCAGGTAGCACCGTTGAGCCCTCTGGAGACATCGTGGGCTTATCAATGAAGGCTTATCAACGAAACGTCAAAGAAGGAGGGTGCCCACCTGATGACTCTGATGACATAGCTACCCTCCTCGTCACCACTCCAAGCCTACTGACAACATCGAAAGTGCCGACTTTATCATTGGGATTGAAACATCAAGTCCTAGTAGCTCTAATCTACTGTTACATTCACTTCAAGTTCTGTCTGTGGTAGATGAGTGAATTCTAACTATTATATGATCACTAAACACAACGGAGCACTCTGTGAGAAAATTCATTGTGTGCTCAGTGAATATTATATAAACTTGCACAAACTATGAGGATACGGAGTTATGTAATTCCATATGTCATAGAAGTAGGCCATTTAGTCCTTCTAGTCTTTCCCAGCTCTCAGAGGAACCCAATTCTCTCTTATTTCCTTGTCGATGTTCAGAATCTGGTTTAATATCACTGACATGTCATGAAATGTGTTGTTTTGCAGCAGCAGTACAGTGCAATATATAAATATAATATAAATTACAATTTTATATATATATATATATATATATAAATTAATTTAAAGAAGTAATTCATAAAGGGAGTAAATATAGTGAAGTAGTTTCCATGGGTTGGTTAATTGTCTGTTCAGAAATCTGAAGGAGGGGAAGAAACTGTTCCTAAAACACTGAGTGTTTCCTCTTAGGCTCCTGGACACATATTCCATGCATGATTCAATGCAGTTGCACAGGTTTCTGCCAAGTATATATGAACATTTTAACCCTGAACACTAAAGCGATCCCAATTGGAGGTTTGAGATCTATCTCTACGTAAGCTAGGTGGGTTGTCCGCATCTGGGAAATTGTCAGAGTTTCGAAAATGCTGAGTTTGCCCAAACTCTTCTTTTTCAAATTTTTCATGCTTAGTTCCCACTGCCATATGCCGCCTTGAATCTCTACTTGGCACTGTATTTGCTCTGCCTCCAGCCTACAAAATCTCATGAGCAGTGTCACTTATTTCTAGTCCTTCCTGCCACAATCCAGTGCCCAATCCCTAGAACTTCTCACTGAGCAGATACACATACCCCAGCCATTCACCTCAGTGTTTATCACCACTTTTGGCATCATCTTTGGAATTACTCCAGAGCTCCTTACAATGACAGGACAGGGCAGGAGGAAGACATGATGGCCAATAGTGTTACACAGGACAAAAAAGAGGGAGAATGGGTGTTAACATATGAGGGAGAATATGTAGCAAGATACAGAAAGAGAGGAAGCATGGTTACTAGAATGGACACCCTGTAAAATGGCATTAACCCAATGGGCAATATGGCTTCCTTCTCTGCTGTTACATGTATATGAGTTCAGAGAAATGTTGTCTTATTTCTATATACATTATATATGTTATATACATGTATATAGCTAAACGACAATAAACTTGAATTGATATGGAAAAAAAAGGCATAATGAGAAATGTGATGCTAACAGAAACATCTCTTTACAACTTATTTATTGATTAGATTGAGCAACATACTTGTGAAAGATTGGCAGTGCTTTACCAATAGTGGCATTTTACAAGTGATGCACAAATGAATCTCCAGAACCTCTGCCTCCTGTTCAAATTGGCTCTGCTATACTCAACACAGAAGATGTATGGTCCACTTCCACTTCTGTTTTTCAGGTTCTGGTCTGAAACAAATCGGTGAAGGGCCATTAGGAGATCTATTCCTATGACTATTACCAATGGATGCTGGAAATTTGCTTTCACCGTTGATCATGTGTCCATGTACATAGGTTTAGTGCTGCTGTGCTATTCATAAACTCCTGTACATTAGGATTAGATCTTCAGAAAAATGCTAAAGCTATAGATGTTAATCTTGTTTGATTAATCATCTGCAATCCTGTTTAAGGATTAACAACAACAACTTCACCTTGAATATAGGGGAAGTCATCATTATTCATTCTTATTCCAGTGTTGTCTAGGGGCTAGAATTGATATGATGTACAGGATAGAAGCAAGTATGTTAACGTGGAACTGGGGAGGGCACCCTATGGAATATCCTTCCAGTTCTATGCACACATTATGCAAAGGTTTGCAAATGTAAGTGGCACAAATCCCAGGTCTTCATCATGATTACATATTGTAAACATCCATCATTTTGGAAATGACATTAGACATGTGTGGTGAACTATGTGCCTGTCTGGACACGCCCCTGCTGACTGCTCCTGTAGCTCCTCCCACAGGCTCCTGTATAAAGGCGATCTGAGGCCTGACGCTCGGCCTCAGTCTCCAGGACATGGTATGATGGACACTCACTCCTGGTTCCTTCTTCCAGTCAATAAAAGCCGATATCTCGCCTTTCGTCTCAGTGTGAGTTATTGATGGTGCATCAATTTTATTGACTGGAAGAAGGAACCAGGAGTGAGTGTCCATCATAACGTGTCCTGGAGACTGAGGCCGAGCGTCAGGCCTCAGATCGCCTTTATACAGGGGCCTGTGGGAGGAGCTACAAGAGCAGTCAGCAGGGGGTGTGTCCAGACAGGCACATAGTTCACCACATTCACCCCCCCTTTGTTTGAAAGAGTCCCCATGTGGCGAAGTTTCTTACAAGTCAAGTCTATCAGGTGGTCGAATCTGACGCTGCGATCTACGTAGCACCGGCTGTGATCGCATGGATGCCGGCGACATTGGTGATTGCACAGGGGACGGAGGTTGCGCTTGTTCCTGCCCACTAGGCGCCGGTGATCCCTCACGCATGTGCGAGGCGCCTGGTATAAATGCGTACGAAACGCCCGGTATACAAGTGTCGTGAGGAGTCTGTGTAGGGCCTGGTGAGCATGGTGTCACCTCTGGTGCAGGGTTCATAGTTACTGGAGAGCCTTCAGGGTAGTGGTCTGCTGCACCTGCGGGTGCCAGGTCGCAGATGGAGACCGTGTCCTCCCGCCCATCAGGTAAGACCACGTAAGCATACTGGGGGTTCGCATGTAGAAGGTGAACCCTCTCTACCAGAGGGGAGTATTTATTGCTCCTCACATGTTTCCAGAGCAGCACTGGCCCCGGGGACGTCAGCCAAACTGGTAGGGTGGTCCCAGTGACAGACTTCCTGGGAAAAGAGAATAGGCGTTCGTGAGGGGTGGCATTGGTGGACGTACATAACAGAGAGCGGATAGAGTGCAGTGCCTCAGGGAGGACCTCCTGCCATTGAGAGACCGGCAACCCTTTTGACTTAAGGGCTAAAAGTGTGGCCTTCCACACTGTGGCATTCTCCCGCTCCACCTGGCCATTACCCCGGGGATTATGATAACTCACCTGTATTATTTCCTGTCACAGCAATGTGGTTGCTCTAAACAGGAACTATTACTGTAGGTTACTTGGTGTTGAATCAGGTGACCAGATACTCATCATTCTGGGAGCCCAACGGGAGTAAACCCCTTACATGTCTGATTGCCTATTCACATCACAGAGGTTGCATTTGGGAAAGCAATGGAAATAGTTAGACATTCTCCTCCATAACAAAGTTATTAGAACTCTTTCATACTAAATGTGCATACTACAGCTCCTTCATTACTATAACAAAGAAAAATTAATGCTTGTCTCAGAGCTGAACTTGCAAACTTTAGTTAAAAACTTTCCTTTTAATTACACTTGAAGTATCTTTTCTCCTTTCAGTAGGTTGCTCCCTAAGTCAAGTTTCATCACGTGTGCCTTTGGAAGCAATGGAGACATCGATTCAATTTCATGTTGGGTGCTCATCCCTCATAAAATTAACAAACACATTTAATAATCCGTCCTGATGCAATGTTTGACTCAAAGCACTGGCAATTCCCCACATCCCTCAGATTCTCATTCACCATCTGAATTCTTTCTGCATATTGTTTGTGCTCCAGATTCCCACATCTGTATTCTCTTCTATCTACATTTAAGTTTTACTCTTCTATTCCAATATGCAGTACATAAAGCATATATCCTACACAGCTGAAATTTTCCAGGGCTCCGCCACTTCCATGTTGCGATAAGGAAGAATAGTGCAAATGTATTAAATCTGCAGGTTCAAAGATGCAAGCAAATTTCCAGCATCCATTGAATAGGAATACTACACCTGATAGCCCTTCAACAACGCAGTTTCAGGCCATAACTTAAAAAAAAAAACAGAAGGAGAAGGAGCCCATACATTTTCTGTGTTGAGTATAATAGTGTCAATTAGAAACAATTCACCTGCAAGAGGCAGGGGCCCTGGAAATTCACTTGTGCAGCACTTGTAAAATACCATTGATCCTTCCAAGAAGTTATGGTGCTTAGTGTAAAATTACATTGATGTGCATTAAACCGTGTGCATGATGTAGCTTTGTATGGAGGCCATTAGGAGCATAATGATGTCAATCAATATCACACTCTTAACATCCATTAATAAGATTATGTCTAGTCTTCTACTTCAAATGTAATTGCCTTCCCAATCAAGTAGAACACTCCTTCTGTCAATATCTTCTGGATAGATCATGAAACCATACATTTCATTTTTTTTACATGTAATTTTCGTCTTGAATGTGATTCTGGAACCGTTGGAGCGTGTGATTTTTAATTCAGAGATCATTTGTGTGTTTCAGTGCCCTGCACTCTCAAAGTGGATTCCAGGAGGAAGGGGCAGCATGCAGGAACTTTGTGGTGAGAAGGCTGTGAGCCGATGTTTGACTCCATTTCACCTACTAAAGCTTCTATTGGTCACCGATTGAAGCGACGAGAGTTATTGAAACATTGAGGTGAATGTGGAAGGTGTGCGTTGGCTGCCTGCCTTTTTAATCTGGGGAATTTGCTCTGCTGTCAGAGAGGGGAGACTACCTTTTTATTGCTGGTGAAATTGCTCTGCTGCCGGAGAGGGCTGCCTTTGATCACTGGGAGAATTTTTCACATCTGGAGAGGGAAAGACCCATTGCTATGCCTGGAGAATTTTACCCAGGTTTTCTACATTTCAGATATGGACTTTATCTACAGACTTCTTTCAGTTTTTTTTTGTTTTATAATTCCATGTATTTTGCCTCATCTTTTTCTTTTTTTGTGTGTGTGCACTGGAGGGGTTTTTGTGGGGTGAATATGCCTATTCAGTTTCATTAATTTTCTTGTGTGGAGAAGAAGGTTTTGGTGGTTGATGACCATGCTGCTGTTCTTCCCTTTCTTGGATTTATGGCTATCTGGAGAAGAAGAATTTCAGAGTTGTACAGTTTGATAATAAAGTAACCATTTTATAAACCAATAAACATTTTTCTTTAATCAAGTAGAATTCGGAATCTAAGTCACAGTTGATTTTACTTATTGCTGCAACATCCACAGCTCTGATGAAGAGAAATCCAAATATTCACAATCCTTAAAGGAAAGAAGTGTTCCATATCTTAGATCTGAACTGTAATTTTGAGAATGGTGCATCAACTTTTAGGCTCAGTAGTATCCACATCAATTTTTTTCATACATACATATACAAATTGATTAATCTTCCAAAATTGCAGTGAACTTTTACAAAATCTAAGTCTGTGGCATTTAAGATCCGAGATCCAAAACTAAACAAGAAGTCAAGGTATGATGTACAGGAGGTCATTTTAAAAGCAAAAATACAATTCTGACGGATGTTAGAGACAAAATCAGAGACATGTCTCAGAAAATGTGTTGCTCAGGTGGTTGGTGGTTGAGCTGAGTTGTTTTCCAATCTTGACAATCCATTTGCAAATGTTTCATCAGTGCGCTTGTGGTGCGTCCTCTGAGTGCTTGGCCTTTATATACTTAACAATCAATTAATTGATCATCATTAGGGAAACCTAATTGTGAAGTAGGGAGGGGGCGTGTTCTCATTGGGGGAGCTGATTGGTTGTGGCCGAACACAGGATTTTTGCCTGTTTTGGCTTAACCAGGATTGTGGTTTCCATGTCTGCTTATAGAGTTGTTTGTGGGAAATCATGCTTCCAGTTTTCTTTCATGCAGTGTGTTTGATTGCATCATGAATTTCACCAATGCCCATCGGTTTTGTGCCCCTCTCAATCTACATAAGTAGAACTCTCCCAAGAGTTTGCCCATGAAGATTGAGAGGGAGCACAAATTCAACTGCACGTAAGTTCAAGGACATCTTCAGTCTCTCACTACCACTGTCGGAGGTTCCCATCTGTTTCAAAATAATGACAAAAATAGCAATGTCCAAGAAGAGCAAGGTGAGCTGCTTCAATAACTGTTGCCCACATGTGCTCATATTTACTCTGATGAAGGGCTTTGAGAGATTGGTCATGGCCAGAGCATTGACCCACTGCAATTTGCCTAAAAGGGCTACTGTGGATGCAATCACACTCACTTTCCTATCAGCCTTGCATCACCTGGACAATAGCAATACCTATGTTAGAATCAGAATTCAGAATCAGGTTTATTATCACTGGCATGTGATGTGAAATTTGTTAAGTTAGCAGCTGCAGTTCAATGTAATACATAATATAGAAGAGGAAAGAATAAATAAGATGATGATGATAATAATAATAATAATAATAATAAATTAGTAAATCAATTACAGTGTACATATGTTGAATAGATTAAAAACATGCATAAAACAGAAATACTGTATATTTTTTTTTAAAAAGGGACAATGTTCAAGGGTTCAATTTCCATTTAGGAATTGGATGGCAGAGGGGAAGAAGCTGTTCCTAAATCACTGAGTGTCTGTCTTCAGGCTTCTGTACCTCCTACATGATGGCAGCAGTGAGAAAATGGCATGCCCCAGGTGCTGGAGGTCCTTAATAATGGATGCTGCCTTTCTGAGACACCCTTCCCTGAAGATATCCTGGGTACTTTGTAGGCTAATACCCAAGATGGAGCTGACTAGATTTACAACCCTCTGCAGCTTCTTTCAGTCCTATGCAGCAATCCCTGCACCCCCCACCCCATACCAGACAATGATGCAGCATGTCAGAATGCTGCCTCATTGTACGCCTATACACTGTACACCTATAGTTTTTTGAATGTATTTGTTGACATGCCAAATCTCTTAAAAATCCTAATGAAGTATAACTGCTGTCTTGTCTTCTTTATAACTACATCAATATGTTGAAAGCAGGTTAGATCCTTCGAGATCATGACACCCAGGAACTGGAAACTGCTGTCTCTCTCCAATTCTGATCCTTTTATGAGGATTGGTATGCGTTCCTCCATTTTACCCTTCCTAAAGTCCACAATCAGTTCTTTCATTTTACTGATGTTAAGTGCCAAGTTGTTGCTGCAGCACCACTCCACTGGCTGGCATATCTCACTCCTATATGCCCTCTTGTCACCAACTCAGATTTTACCTACAATGGTAGTATTGGCAGCAAATTTATCAATGGTACTTGAGCTATGCCTAGCTACACAGTCATGTATATATAAAGAGTAGAGCAAGGGACTAAGCACACAGTGTTGATCGTCAGTGAGGAGGATATCTTATCACCAATCTGCACAGACTGTGGTCTTCTGGTTAGGAAATCGAGGATCCGGTTGCAGAGGGAGGTACAGAGGCCCAGGTCCTGCAACTTCTCAATGAGGATTGTGAGAATGATGTTATTAAATGCTGAGCTATAGTTGATGAACAGCATCCGGACATAGGTGTTTGTGTTGTCCAGGTGCTCTAAAGCCATGTGGAGAGCCATTGAGATTGTGTCTGCCATTGACTTAATGCAGTTTCAGACAGCTGTTTATTGGTTACATCTAGCATTCTACACCATCATACCATCAGTACTAATCAACAATCTCTAAAACCTGGGCTTCTGCAACTGGATCCTTGACTTCTTCATTGAGAGATCACAGTCAGTGTGAATTTGAAATACCATCTCCTTGATGATAACCAACACTGGTGCACCTCAAGGATGCCTGCTTAACCTACTGACCTATTTTCTCTACACCCACAACCGTGTGGCTAGGCACGGCTCTAATGTCTATAAATTAGCCGATTACACAACCTTTGCTGGCAAAATTTCAGATGGTGAGGAGGAGGCATATGGGAGTGAGATAGATTAGCTGGTTGAGTGGTGTTGCAACAACAACCTTTCACTCAATGTCAAGCAATTGATTATGGACTTCAGGAAGGGAAAGTAAAGGGAACACACAGCAGTCCTCATCTAAGGATTAGCCCTGGAAAGGGTGAGCAAGTTAAAGTTCCTGAGCATCAAATTCTCTGAAGATTGATCCTGGGCCCAAAATATTGGTGCAATTACAAAGTAGGCACAACTGCAGCTATATTTCATTTGAGGAGCAAACACCAAAGGCACTCACATATTTCTACAGATGCACTGTGGAGAGTATTCTATTTGGTTGCTATACCATCTTGTATGAAGAAGCCACTGCACAGGATCAGAAAAAGCCGCAGAATGTTACAGACTGAGCCAAGTCCATCATGGGCACTAGCCTTTGTAACGTCAAGGACAACTTTAAAAAACATTGACTCAAAAGGCAGCATCTATCATTATGGACCCATATCACCCATGACATTCCCTCTTCTCATTGCTACCATCAAGGAGGAGGAACAGGAGCCTGAAGTTTCACACAATCAATGTTTTAGGAAAGCTTCTTCTGCTCTGCTCTCAGATTTCTGAATGGACAATGGACCCATGTAAACTACTTCTCTACTTATTTTCTCTTGCTCTTGTTTTGCACAACTTATTTAATTTATTTTAATATGCATTTCTTATTATAATATACAGTGTTTTCCAATATGCATATGCCAGTGATATTTAACTTGATTCTGAATGTGGTACTAACAAGAAGATGCAAGGGATAGCTCCTCTTCAATCGCAGTCCGGTTTATAGTTAGCTTATTGCAGCTTAGGTAATAGGTAGATATTAAACTCAACATTCTTGGCAAGAATGCAGCTTGAAACTGCTTGCTGAGCAAGGAAAGAAACAAAAAGTCATCAGTTTCAATGACCAAAGAGAAATCATTGTTCAGTATTTTATTTTCTTAATGACAGTCAGTGATGAGACGCAGAAAAGATAGCTGCTTGGGCAAAGAAATGGATGTGATATGTAAAGCTTGATTATTATGATTTATTATTTTAGAGATAGAGCGTGGAACAGGCACTTCCAACCCATTGAACTATGCCACCCAGCAACCCAACCCTAGCTGGATCATTGGAGCCTCCTCTGGGGGAGGTTTGACCTATACAAAAATGATGGGTTACACCTGAACCCAAAGGGGTCCAATATCCTAGCAGGCAGGTTTAATAGAACTGTTAGGGAGGGTTTAAACTAATTTTCCAGGGGCATGGGAACCGGAGTGATAGGGCTGAGGAAGGGGATAACAGAAATAAATTAAAGATAGCGTGCAACAGAGATGATAGAATGGACAGGCAGGAGATGAGTCATTATCACAACCAGTGGCTGAGTTACAGGGCAATAGAGGCATGGTGCGGTTAAAGCAGAAAGGAACAAATACAGGACTGGAAATGTTACATTTGAATGAACGCAACATAAGAAAGAAAATGGATGATCTTGAAATTCATCTACAGATTGGCAAGTATGATGTTGTGGCCATCTCTGAAACTTGGCTAAAGGATGCCTGCCATTGGGAGCTGAATGTCCAAGGACATACTGTGTTTCAGAAAGATAGGTTAGAAGGCAGAGGGGGTGGTGTGGCTCTGCGTATAAGCAATAATATTAAATCATCAGAAAGGGATGACATAGGATCGGAAGGTGTAGAGTCTCTACGGGTTGAGCTAAGAAATGGCAAGGGTAAAAGGATCCTAATGGCACTTGTATACAGGCCTCCAAACAGCAGCCAGGATGTGGATTACGAATTATAGCAGGAGATAGAAAAGGCATGTCAGAAGGGCAATGTCATGATAATCGTTGTGGATTTTAACATGAAAGTGGATTGAGAAAACCGTATGGGACTGCAAGAGATGGAATTTGTAGAATGTCTAAGGGATGGCTTTTTAGAACAGTTTGTCGTTGAGCCCATTAGGGGATTGGCTGTGCTGGATTGGGTGTTGTGTAATAATCCAGAGGTGATAAGAGAGATTAAGGTTAAGGAACCCTTTGAGAACAGTGATCACAATATGATTAAGTTCACTTTAAAATTTGAGAAGGAGAAACTAACTTCCAATGTGTCGGTATTTCTGTGGAATATAGGAAATCACAATGGCATGAGAGAGGAACTGGCTATGGTTGACTGGAAAGATACACTAACAGGAAGGACAGCAGAGCAGAAAAGGCTGAAGTTTCTTTGAAAAATTAGGTTAGTGCAAGACAGATATATTCCAAATAAGAAGAAATTTTTGAATGGAAGAAGGACACTACCGTGGCTGACAAGTGAAGTCAGAGTCAAAGTGAAAGCAAAAGAGAGGGCACATAATGAAGCCAAAGCTGGTGGCAAGATGGAGGATTGGAAAGCTTTTAAAAACTTGCTGAAGGAAACTAAGAAAGTCATTAGGAAGGAAAAGATGAAATATGAAAGGAAGCTGGCAACTAATATCAAAGAAGATACTAAAGGCTTTTTTAAGGGTAAAAGAGAGTTAAGGGTAGATATAGGACCAACAGAAAATGATGCTGGAGATTTTGCAATGAGAAATGCAGAGATGGCAGAGGAACTGAACATGCATTTTGCATCAGTCTTCACAATGAAAGACATCTGCATTATAACGGGCATTCAAGAATGTTGGGGAAATGAAGTATGTACTGTGAAAATTACGACTAAGAAGGTGCTCCGTAAGCTTAATGGTCTGAGGGTGGATAAATCTCCTGGACCTGATGGAATCCACGCTTGGGTTCTAAAGGAAGTAGCTGGAGATATTGCAGAGGCATTAACAATGATATTTCAAGAAATGATAGATTTAGGCATTATACCGGATGACTGGAGAATTGCAAATATTACTCCACTATTTAAGAAGGGTGGGAGTCAGCGGAAAGAAAACTATAGACCTGCTAGCCTGGCATCAGTGGTTGGAAAGTTGTTGGAATTGATAGTTAGGGATGAGATTGCAGAGTACCAGGAGGCACATGACAAGTTAGCCAAAGCCAGCACAGTTTCTTGAACAGAAAATCCTGCCTGACTAAACTACTGCAATTTTTTAAGGAAATTACAAGCAGGGTAGACAAAAGAGATGCAGTGGATGTGGTGTACTTTGATTTTCAGAAGGCCTTGGACAAGGTATTGTACAGGAGGCTGCTTAGCAAGATAAGAGCACATGAAATTACAGGACAGTTACTAGCATGGGTGGAGCATTTGTTGATTGGCAGAAAGCAGGGAGTGGGAATAAACGGATTCCTATTCTGGCTGGCTGCCAGTTACCAGTGGAGTTCCACAGGGGTCAGTGTTCGGTCCACTGCTTTTTACGATTTATCTCAATGAATTGGACTATGGTATTTATGGATTTGTGGCTAAATTTGCTGATGATACAAAGATATGCAGAAGAGCAGGTTGTGTTGAGGAAACAGAGAGCCTACAGAGAGACTTTGATAGTTCAGGGGAATGGGCAAAGAAGTCGCAAGTGAAATACAATGTTGGAAAGGATATGGTCATGCACTTTAGTGGAAGAAATAAACAAGCAGACTATTATTTAGATCGGGAGAGAATTCAAAATGCAGAGATCCAAAGAGACTTGGGAGTCCTTGTGCAGGATACCTTAAGGTTAACCTTCAGGTTGAATCGGCGGTGAAGAAGGCGAATGCAATATTGGCATTCATTTCTAGAGGTATAGAATATAAGAGTAGGATGTGATGTTGAGACTCTATAAGGTACTCATGCAATCACACTTGAAGTATTGTGTACAGTTTTGGTCTCCTAATTTTAGAAAGGATATACTGACATTGGACAGAATTCAGAGAAGATTCATCAGAATGATTCCAGGAATGAAAGGGTTACTGTATGAAGAATATTTGGCAGCTCCTGGGCTGTAATCCTCGGAGTTCAGGAGAATGAGGGGGATCTCACAGAAGCATTCTGAATGTTAAAAGTTATGAACAAACTAGATGTGGCAAAGTTGTTTCCCATGATAGGGATTCTAGGACAAGAGGGCATGACATCGGGATTGAAGGATGTTCATTTAGAACAGAGATGCAGAGAAATTACTTTAGGCAGATAGTGGTAAATCTGTGAAATTTGTTGCTATGAGCGACTGTGGAGGCCAGGTCACTGGTACATTTAAGGCAGAGATAGATAAGATCTTGATTAGCCAGGGTATCAAAGGGTATGGGAAGAGGGCAGGGATGTGATGGCTGGAAGAATTGGATCAGCCATGATTAAATGGAAGAGCATACTCGATGGGCTGAATGGCCTATTTCTCTATTTTATTTTCTTACATATGGTCTTCACCTGCGGACTCTAATGTCTTTGGACTGTGGAAGGAATCTGGAGCTCCTGGAGGAGTGCTTCATAGGAAGGACAAACAAATTTTCTTACTCAGGACACCTGACTTGAACTCTGAACTCTGACACCCCAAGCTGTAATAACCACTGCATTACCATGGCACCTTATTTCATGGACAAAAACAAAAAGTGCAGCAAATGACAGACAAATATTTGTAGAAGTTGCTGCCCAACAAGTGGCTCTGGTGAATAAGACTGAAAAAAAACTTAAATTAGGTGCAGAAAAGGAAGATTAACGAAAGACAACGAAGTTCAACTAAAGACAATGGAGTCATAGAGTCACTCAGCATGGAACTATGCCCTTCAGCCTAACTTGTCTCTACCAACTATCTTGCCTAGTGAGTTAGTCCCATCTGCCCCTGCTCATAGCCCCCTAAACTCCTTGTGTCCATCTTCTGATCTAGTTGTCTTAAATATTGCTAATGTGCCTATCACAACTATTATTTCTGGCAGCTGATTACAAATATGCACCACTTTTTGTGTGAAGCAGCTGTCTTTGAAGTCTGTAGTAAATCTCTCACCTCTAATCTTCAACCTATGCCCTCTTGTTTTCAGCACCCCCTACCTGGGTAAAGGTCTTGTTGAGTCATAGAGAAGTACAGCACAGGAACAGGCCCTTCAGCCTATCTAGTCCATGTAGAAACTATTTTAACTGCCTACTCCCAACAACCTGCACTGGGACCACAGCCCTCCATATTCCTACTATCCATGTGTTTAACCAAACTTCTCTTAAATGTTGAAATCAAACTTGCATGGACCAATTGTTCTGGCAGGTCGTTCCACACTCTCACAATACTCTGAATGAGTATGATTGCCCTCATGTTCCCCTTAAACTTCTGTCCTTTCACCCTTAAGTCATGACCTCTGGTTGTAGTCCCACTTAACCTCAGTGGGAAAAGCCTGCTTGCATTTTGCCCTATCTATACCCCTCAAAATTTTGAATACCTTTATCAAATCTCTTCTCAATCTTCTACATTCTACCAAATACAGTCCTAACCTATTCAATCTTTCCTTATAATTCAGGTGCTCCAGACCCAGCAACATCCTTGTAAATTTTCCCTGTACTCTTTCAACATTGTTTTCATTTTTCCTGTAGGTAGGTGACCAAAACAGCACACAATACTCCAAATTATGCACCGTTGTTTTACGCAACTTCAACATAACATCCCATATCCTAAACTCAATACATTGATTTGTGAAAGCCAATGTGCCAAAAGCTTTCTTAATGACCCTATCTACCTGTAAAACCACTTTCAATGGATTATATACCTGTATTCCCATATCCCTTTGCTTTACCACACTCCCACCATTCACAGTGTAAGACCTATCCTGGTTGGTCCTGCTAAAGTGCAAAACCTTGCAAATTATTGCATTAAATTCCATCTGCCATTGTTCAGCCTATTTTCCAACTGATGTAGATCCCTCTGTAAGCCTTGACAACCTTCCTAACTGACAACTACAGCCCCAATCTCAGTGTCATCCACAAATTTGCTGATCTAGTTAACCACAGTATCATCCAGATCATTGAAATAGATGACAAACAACAAAGGACTCTATTAGTCACAGGCCTCCAGTCAGGCAGGCAACCATCTACTACCATTCTCTGGCTTCTCCCACAAAGCCAATGTCTAATCCAATTTACTATCTCATCCGAATGTCTTCACAATATATGAAAGAAAATAAATATTTTAATCAAGAACTGACTAAGGTAAAGCCTGAACTAGTCTCTAATTGTTGTTATTAATAATATCAATTTAGTTATTTTTGCAGAGACTAAAGTCGAAGCAATGGTTCAGTAAAATTTATGTAATAACTAAAATACCAGATTCTCTTGAGAGCTAAAAAAAAATCCTCCAAAATGAATGAAAATAAGAACAAAAATAGAATCTCAAATATAAATCAGTGTTCTGGGAATAAAATAACATTTTAAGTGGTTCATAAATACAAGAAAGTCTCTTGATGCTGGAAATGCAAAGCAACACACACAAAATGGTGGAGGAACTCAACAAGTCAGAATTATGGAAATGAATAAACAGTCAACATTTTGGGCGGAGACCTTTCTTCAGGACTGAAAAGGAAGGGGGACGATGCCAGAATAAAAAGATGGGGGGAAGGGAAGAAGTCTGGCAGAAGGTGATAAATGAAACAAGGTGGGTGGGAAAGGTAAAGGGCGGGAGAAAAAGGAATCTGATAGGAGAGGGGAGTGGACCCTAGGAGAAAGAGAAGAAGGACGGGACCCAGGCAGGGTAAGTGAAAGACTAAGTTGCTTTAAGTGGTTGAATGTAAAACCCAAGCTAACAATAGCTCATTTCAATGTTATGTGCAGTTATGAAATAAAGCCTGCACTATTTGAAAATTATACTTTTGAAACCGTATGCAACTGCTGGTCACATTATTTTCCTCAAATTTTCCATCTGGTAATTACACCTGCCCAGTGCCAATTTTCTGATTCAAATAAATTTATAACTAACCCCAGTGACTGGATCATGAACTTCAACTGTGCAGAACTGGTCCACTTAAATGTGAATCCAATTTGCAAATTGACAAAAAAATAGCAATATTCCAGTCAGACAAAATGTAAAAAATGGTCAAGTATTAAATCTTCTGTTACATAAGCTACTTAATGAGTCCCCATTGTGTAATATTAATTTATAAATATTAATCATTATTTAAAAAAAATTCTGCTCTAATACATAGCCAATTTCACCATTTAACTAGTAAAATATAAACTTATTTGTTTAAAGTTTCATACAGTCAAAAAAAGGACGGCACAGAAATAAGCCTTTCAGCCCATCTAGTCCATGCCAAACCATTTAAACTGCCTATTTCCATTGACTTGCATAGGGCCTGTAGCCTTCCATTTCTCTACCAACCTTGCACCTATCCAAACTTCTCTTAAATGTTGAAATCGAACATGCATGCTCCACTTGCCCTGTCTACTTGTTCCTCACTCTCATAACCTTCTGAATGAAGAAGGTTTCTCTCATGTTCCCCTTAAACGTTTCAACCTTCACCCTTAACCCATGACCTCTAGTTGTAGTCCCACCCAACCTCAGTGGAAAAGGCTTGCTTGCACTTACCCTATCTATATCCCTCATAATCTATACCATTCATAATACTTCTACTCACCCAATTATCCTATGATAAATAATCTGTGAAAGGAAGCTTAGAGAAAAGAAAACATTTTAATAGTTAAGTATTTTCTTTGTTTTTTTTTCCCCCTTTGGTTTAGCTGCATTACTGCTGGATGAGTGTTCAGACAACCTGAATTAATAATCTAAAGGACTAGTAGACACCACAGGGATTGAAGTACATCTTGGATGATGATAACAGTCTAAGTTTAATAGTTCGATTGCTGGATGCATAGATTATTTATTGTGGGGTATTAAACCTGGAAAGAAAAATAACCATGTGGCATATTCATTAATTCATAATTTGTTAGAGTTATAGAATTTAAATTTAAAAGAGTAGAAATATTACAAGTAATGCGTAGGTCTGCAGAGAACAGCTTATACTATGGCACTGTCTAGGCTAATGCACTTGTTACCATTTCTTGGTTTGGCATGCATGTTCCAGTCAATAGGGTCATCTGTTCCAATTCAACTTTCAGTTATACCAAATTGTAGTTGGTTGGTCACAAAAGGCAGTGTCCATCTTCTCAATTTAATCTCTAGATCTCAGCCTTTCTAAAATCATCCATTTCCCAGGTATATCTTTTGGTAATATGCCAATAATTAAGCAATGCAGATTGAGCCTTGAGTCAGGAATGTTAAACACAGGAGATTCTGTAGTTGCTGGAAATCCTGAGCAACACACACAAAATGATATACAATACCTTTCATCTGCACCTAGTGAAGAATTCTGATGAAGGATCTTGGCCCAAAACATGAACTGTTTATTCACCTCCATAGATGCTGCCTGGCTTGCTAAGTTCCTCTACTATTTTGTGTGTGTTGCTCATGCTTGAGTTAAAAGGGTATTATTAATCTTTTACCCCTGTTGGCAACCGTGCAATTCAATTGGGCAGTGGATATTCCAACACACTCTTGATTTAAACTTTGTCAATAACAGAGAGTGTTTGGGGAGTAAAGAGGGAACCTAATACCAGCAGTATATATAATATCCCCATGAAGAGCTATGGCAATATACTCCTTTATTTCACTTTGTAAAATGATTATTGCATGGCCTGTACGTTGCTGCAGGTTGCCAAAGGAACATCCTTCACTAATCACAATGAAACTACAGTCCAGCTGGTACAACAATTACAAAGTATCCTCAGTCATTAAACAGATTTTATTTCTGTGAGGTGTTAAAGGAAGGAATAGAATATTGGGTGACAAATTGTTAAAGTGGAATTTAAAATAGCCAAAACCTTATTGTGGATTTCTGACATGGTGAAGGTAATAAAAGTCAGTGAAATTTTCTCCCCAAAGTATGTATATTTAAAGGTACCTTGTGCATTGAAGAATTTATTAATAGCACACATGTGATCTATGAGAAAATGCAGAAATATAAATCTCAATTCTGATTGTAAAATCATCTATTGTCATAGTTGCAATCTTTCCCTTTCCAAGACTTGAAGATACATGTGACGGCTATCCTACTCTCACTGAGGTGAATCACAGCAGTAATAGAGCCATTGAGTAAAACAATATATGGAAATAGGACCATCGGCTGACTAAATTGCCCACCCAAGCTAGTCCTATTTGCACACATTTGGCTCTAATCAGTGTAAACCTTTCCTACTCACTTACATATCCAAATGACTTTTACATATATATTATTGTTCTACCTGCCTCAAGTAATTGTTTCCCCTCTCTCCTTAAGTCTATGCCATCTTGTTTTTGATTCCCTTTCCCTGGAAAAAAACTGGTGTTTAAGCAGCCTATCAATGCCATTCATGATGTTATACACACTTTACAACTTTTATGGTCTACTGTAGCAAGAATGTTTTTTCTTCTCTGTTGCTACAACAGCTGCCATGCCACCTCCACCTATAAGAATATATAAAGCATTTTCTTCACTGTACAAACTATTTACAACAAAACTGCAAATTATTATATTCCTTCAAGAGAATGAATTGATTCACTAAATTTGCTTCCTTTTTGAATAGAACAGAAATAATGTTCAGCAGAATTAGAATAGTAATTTTTCGGTCCTAACCATACAAATACTACCAAAGATAATTACATGGTTCCATTTAAACTGTAGCCCCAAAGTGTTTTATGGAGTACTTAATCAACTGTGAGGTAAATTTTGCAATTTAGAGCACCAGATGCTGTGTTTTACTTATGGGAGTGCACATTGGGGACTTGAGTCTGAGGTCTATGAATCCAATTTTGAATCAATTTCATTTACAGACTGTTAAAATGAGTGAGTTCTGCAAAAGAAGTATCAACTGTGCCTAATATCCCAATGTGTGCTCCCTTTCCACCAATAAATTTAAATTATGAAGCTTAAACTTTTATCTTGAAATTATTTACAAAATAAAAAGAATTCTGTCCTTTGTTAACAAATCATAGAGTTACACGTTCAAGCTGGTTGTTGACAACCATACTGTGCTTAAGACCAAATTTATGGCAAAGTAATCTTTCCATTCTGGGAAGATCTTTATTAAGTTATTAATGGATGTACATATCATTTTTGAATTAAAAAAAGGTTATTATGAAGATAGTTCTTGTTTAACAGACAATCTTAGTCAAAGTTTTATTTTCACTTGTAACCAAAAATGTGAATGCAACATTCTTGACTTCTTTTCTGAGTTTGACGTGAATTCAAAAAAGCCTCACAGATTCTGGAGATGTAGATGCAACTGTTTTAATTTAAACCAAGCACACAGATAAGCCAAACCAAAAACTCATTTAGTTTTTGTACTTTCATCAGATTAGCAGGTGATTAAATACAACTTTGCTAACTTCAATATTTTGATTGTGGTTGAATGACTATAGAATTGTGTTTTTTTATAAATGAGATGGCATGTTAAGTGACCAGAATATTCAAAGACATTTATTGAGACTGGATAGTTCACATGCCAATATTATAAAAGCTTCAGACAACAAAGCAAAATCCAAGCATCTACAATGTGCTTCTTTTCCTTCTACAAAGTGAATAGTGGCTCTTTGGATACACAACTAACTCAAATAACAATTAACTAAACAAATATGACAATATTTGTGGTGTTAAGTAGCAAAGTAGGCAGTCTGGAATCTTCCTTGATCTTTCTTTCTGGACTTAAAGACATAGCTTCCTCTTCAGTTATTGCATCCCGTGGTCTATAGCACAATGCTGCACAACTCAGGATGTTCCGTTTCTGGTGCATGGTTGTATTGCCCAGAACTTAGTCTACTTAGTTTTCAGGGGTGTCTGAATTCTCTCTCAGAGGTTGTTGCTGGAGTTTCAATGTGATTTAATTAACCTACCGCTTGTTGTCTATATATTGGGACAGTGGCAAGGATGTCTCTTTTGCCTTGCCACACTATTAAGCAGAGTAACTTTATGTGTAGCGGTGTGCTACATGCAGCGCTTCAATAACAACACGGAGTCGGTGAGCTGCAGTTACAAAAGAGGTTTATTCAAACTTTGCGGCCTCGCTTTAAAGCCTTCCTGATCCCGCCCTCCCCGGGCGGGAATGCTGCAGGGGGTGCGTATTCACAGTCCCATCCCGCGCATGGGCTTTTCCCCTTGCTGGTGAAGCAGGCTTGGTGCCCTCTTTGGGACCTGCCTTGATGCCGGCATGCGCCACTTTGTGAGCTGGTTCGAGTGCGCTAGGAAGCGGGTCGCCACATAACCCTACCCCCCCCCCCCCCCCAATGTCCACAGTCTGGGTTGGAATCTGTTTGGGAGGTCTGCCTCTGCGCTGCAGTGTCTGAATCTCGACCGGCTGCGCCAAGTCGACATGGGCCGGATTGAGTTGGTCCAGCGTGAAAACCTCCTTTTCCCCCCAACGTCCAGCACAAATGTGAACCTGTTGTTTCTGATCACCATAAACGGCCCCTCATAGGGCCGCTGTAGCGGTGCCCGATGTCCGCCCCATTGTACAAAAACAAACTTACAGTTTTGCAGGTCTTTGGGTATGCAGGTCGGGTTCTGCCCATGCTGCGAAGTGGGTATGGGGGCCAGGTTACCGAGCCTCTTGCATAGTCTGCCCAGGACTGGTATGTACTCTCCTGGGACGACCAGGGTTGCGCTGTACACCAACTCGGCCGACGAGGTGTGCAGATCATTTTTGGGCGCTGTGCAGATTCCGAGCAGGACCCAGGGAAGCTTGTCCACCCAGTTAGGCCCTTTGAGGCGAGCCATGAGAGCCGACTTCAGGTGATGGTGGAAACGCTCCACCAGCCCATTCGACTGTGGGTGGTAGGCAGTTGAATGGTGCAGCTGTGTCCCCAAAAGGCTGGCCATAGCTGACCACAGGCTGGAGGTGAACTGGGCACCTCTGTCGGAGGTTATGTGGGCCAGTACACCAAAGCGAGATACCCAGGTGGCAATCTGTGCCTGGGTGCAAGATTCGGAGGTGGTGTCAGTGAGCGGGACAGCCTCTGGCCATCTTGAGAACCCATCCACGATAGTCAGAAAGTGCCGCGCTCCTCACAACACTGGCAGGGGGCCCACAATATCCACATGAATGTGGTCGAAATGCCGGCAGGTGGGGTGGAACTGCTGCGGCAGAGTTTTGGTGTGCCGCTGCACCTTGGCTGTTTGGCAGTGCATGCACGTTTTGGCCCATTCACTGACTTGCATGCCGAGTCCATCCCAAACAAACCTGTTGGAGACCATCCAGACGGTTGCCCTGATGGAGGGATGCGCTAAGCTGTGAATGGAGATGAAAACGCGCTGCCGCCAGGCTGCCAGAACGACGGGGCGGGGTTGGCTGGTGGTGATGTCACAGAGTAGGGTCCTCTCACCTGGGCCTATGAGGAGGTCCTGGAGCTGCAAACCGGAGACTGCTGTCCTGTAACTAGGGAACTCCTCGTCTGCCTGCTGCGCCTCCACCAGTGCTTCATAGTCTACGCCCTGGGACAGGGCTTCGATGTTAAGGCAGGAGAGGGCGTCCACCATGACATTGTCCTTTCCCGAGACATGCCAGACATCCGTTGTGTATTCAGAGATGTAGGACAGGTGTTGCTGCAGGTGGGACGACTGGGGGTCGGATGCTTTTGTGAACGCAAAGGTAAGTGGTTTGTGGTCCGTGAACGCAGTGAAGGGCCTATCTTCTAAGAAGGTCTTGAAATGCCAGATTGCCAGGTATAGCGCCAACACTTCCCGGTTGAAAGCACTGTACTTGAGCTCGGGTGGTCATAGGTGTTTGCTGAAAAACACCAGGGGTTGCCAGCGACCCTCGACGAGTTGTTCCAGCACTCCACTGACTGCCGTGTTAGATGCATCCACTGTGAGGGCGGTAGGGACGTCCGTTCTGGGATGCTCTAGCATCGCGGCGTTTGCCAAGGCTTCTTTGGTTTTAATGAAAGTGGCGGCAGACTCCTCGTCCCAGGTAATGTCCTTGCCCTTACTGACATCAGGGTGAACAGGGGGCACATGATTCAGGCTGCTGAGGGGAGGAAGCGGTGGTAGAAATTCACCATACCCACGATTTCCTGAAGGCCTTTGATTGTGTTGGGTCGGGGGAAATGGCGGACCGCGCCTACCTTGGCAGGCAGAGGGGTTGCCCCGTCTTTAGTAATCCTGTGGCTCAGGAAGTCGATGATGTCGAGCCCGAACTGGCATTTGGCCGGGTTGATTGTCAAGCCGTAATCACTCAGTCGGGCGTAGAGTTGATGGAGGTGGGACAGATGCTCCTGACTACTGCTGCTGGCTATGAGGATGTCATCTAAATAGATGAAACTGAAGTCCAGGTCACGTCCCACCACGTCCATTAACCGCTGGAATGTCTGTGCGGCATTCTTCAGGCCGAATGGCATGCAGAGGAACTCGAAAAGGCTGAAAGGGGTGATGAGTGCCGTTTTGGGGATGTCGTCAGGATGCATCAGGATTTAATGGAATCCCCGGACAAGGTCTACCTTGGAGAAGATCTGTGCAGGTTTGCTGCAAAGTCCTGAATGTGTGGCACAGGGTAACGGTCCGGTGTTGTAGCCTCGTTCAGCCTGCGGTAGTTGCCGCATGGTCTCCAGCCCCCTGTTGCATTGGGCATCATGTGCAGGGGGGAGGCCCATGGGCTGTCGGACCTCCGTATGATCCCCAATTGATCCCCAATTGTCTGAGGGAAGCCTTCGAGCACAGGCGTGGAGGGGTGATCCTTGTGTCGGGATGTGGTGCTGTACGTCATGTCTGGGCATAGCTGCCGTGAACTGCGGAGCCAGAACCGATGGGAAATCCGCCAGGACTCTGGTGAAGTTGTTGTCGGACAGCGTGATGGAGTCTAAGTGTGGGGCCGACAACTGGGCTTCACCCAGGGAGAATGTTTGAAAGGTCTCGGCGTGGACCAGTCTCTTCCTTGGCAGGTCGACCAGTAGGCTGTCAGCCCGCAAAAATTCCACTCCCAGGAGTGGTTGGGCTATGGCGGCCAGTGTGAAGTCCCACATGAACCGGCTGGAGCTGAACTGTAGCCGCACCGTACGGGTGCCGTAGGTCCTTACTGTGCTGTAAGGACAGTTCGCGGCCCTCAAGGTGGGACCCGGTTTTCTGTTGCGGGTGTCATAACTAGTCGGAGGTAATTCGCTGATCTCGGCTCCAGTGTCGACCAAAAAGAGGCTTCCTGATTGCTTGTCCCACACATACAGGAGGCTATCCCGATGGCCAGCCGCCGTAGCCATCAGCAACGGCTGGCCCTGGCGTTTCCCGGGAACTTGCAGGGCGGGCTACAGTGGCGGGCTTCTGTGCCCCACCGCTGGTGGTAGAAGCACCATTGTTCATTG
This sequence comes from Hypanus sabinus, assembly GCF_030144855.1. Taxonomy (NCBI): domain Eukaryota; kingdom Metazoa; phylum Chordata; class Chondrichthyes; order Myliobatiformes; family Dasyatidae; genus Hypanus; species Hypanus sabinus. The sequence goes on along the minus strand of NC_082710.1, from coordinate 125,575,005 downwards.
GCCTCCTCACCTCTGCCTCTGGGGTTAACGGGCTCTGCAGCTGGGCCTGGTCTGGTTTGCTGCTGGGAACGTGGCCTGGTGATCTGTGCGACGGACGCCCCACTCTCCTTCTTGACTTCCCACAGCACGTCCGCCTGGGCCGCCACCTTCCAGGAGTCACTGAAATCCGCATCGGACAGCAGCAGGCATATGTCCTCGGGCAGCTGCTCCAGGAACGCCTGCTCAAACATAAGGCAGGGCTTGTGACCTCCAGCCAGGGACAGCATCTCGTTCATCAATGGCGATGGTGGCCTGTCCCCCAAACCATCCCGGTGCAGTAAGCGGGCAGCTCGCTCATGCATTGAGAGTCTGAAAGTTCTTATGAGCAGGGCTTTGAATTCTGTGTATTTGCCATCCACTGGGGGCGATTGTATGAACTCTTCAACCTGGACAGCTGTCTCTTGGTCGAGGGAGCTCACCACGTAGTAGTAACGTGTGGCATCCAATGTTATCTGCCGAATGTGGAATTGGGCTTCTGCTTGCTGGAACCATAGGTGAGGTCGCAGCGTCCAGAAGCTTGGCAATTTTAATGAAACTGCATGAACAGATGCAGTGTCGCTCATCTCCGGTCCAATTATCGTTTGTGCTGTTGGGTCACCAATTGTAGCGGTGTGCTACACGCAGTGCTGCAATAACGACACGGAGTCTGTGGGCAGCAGTTACAAAAGAGATTTATTCAAACTTCGCGGCCTCGCTTTAAAGCCTTCCTGATCCCGCCCTTCCCAGGCAGGAATGCTGTAGGGGGCGCGTATTCACAGTCCCGTCCCGCGTGGGGGCTTTTCCCCTTGCTGGTGAAGCAGACTTGGTGCCCTCTTTGGGACCTGCCTCTATGCCGGCACGCGCCGCTTTGTGAGCCGGTTCGAGTGCACTGGGAAGTGGGTCGCTACATGTGTAGTATTTATTGAAAGAGTGAAGTATTGTTCTTTCAGTATCCAATGCATAATACTTAAGTTGAAGAATACAAGAAACAAGAGCTGTAGCCCAAATGGCAGATTGAGTCTACTTCACATTCTGTCAGAAACCTTGAAGTCAGGTTGTCATGGTAGAACTGACAGTTTCTTAGGAAGACTGGATTGTGGAGGTGTTTAAGCATAAGAAAGCCGAATACCAGGAGCTGGTAGAGCAGGACCAGACACAGAGGTGGAGGACAATTTGCCAGCTGGTACAGGACAGGTGTAGAGGTTTGGCTGCCTGTTTGCTGTGCCAAACTATTATTTCCTTGGCATTATGGGGACTACAAAGAAAAGAGCAATCAGGACTACCACAGAGGCTGCTGAGTGAGCCTCCAGATGGTTGTGGATCAAGAGATGTGACCCACGGATCAGTGCCACTGGGACCCAAGTCGGGGCCTGATCAACCTGGCTGGGTCACTCCAATCAGAATATCTGATGTTGAAGGTCTCAGAGCACTCAGTGACTCCAGGTTACATCACTGGTGATGGGTCATAGCACATCCTAGGATGTATCTCAGCATCATATTTTTTAAAATCACAGATGATCAAGCTGTAGACTCAGTTCCACCTACCTGCCTTTTCTTGATAACCCTTAATTCCACTGCTATCCGAAATTATACACAATTATATTTTGAATATATTTAATAAGACCATAAGCTATAGGAGTAGAAGTAGGCCTTTCAACCTATCAAGTTGAATCATTTAATCATGGGCTGATCCAATTCTTCCAGTCATCCCCTCTCCCCTGCCTTCTACCCATACCCTTTGATGCCCTGACTTATCAAGAACCTATCTATCTCTGCCTTAAATACATCCAATTACTTGGCCTCACAGCCACTGGTGGGAACAAATTACACAGATTTACCACCCTCCCTCCCCTTTAATGAGTTAGCATCTACAGCTTACCTGGGTTAAGACTACCACCAATTCACTACTCTCTGGGAGATACACTCAGTGGCCCCAATGTATGCAGATAGTCTTCTGTGGCTGTAACCCACCCACTTTAATGTTCAACCTGTTGTGCATTCAAAGATGCTTTTCTGCACACCACTGATGCAACATGTGGCTATTTGATTTACTGTCACCTTCGTGTCAGTTTGAACTAGTCTGGCCATTCTCCTCTGACCTCCCTCACAAACAGGGCATCTTCGCCCACAAAACTGCCACTCACTAGGTATTTTCTTTCTTCCTTCTCATGGCGTTCTAGAGACTGTTGTGCAAGATAATCCCCCAGGCATTCAGTAGTCACTGAGATACTCAAACCTTCCCATCTGACACCAACAATCATTCCATATTCAAAGACACATAGATCACATTTCTTAACCATTCTGACATTTGGTCTGAACAACTGTATCCGTTGACTATGTTTGCAAGCTTTTAAGCATTGAGTTGCTGCCACATGATTGGTAAATTATACAGTTGCATTAATGAGCTGGTATACAGATGTATCTAATAAAGTGGCCACTGAGTGTGTGTTGCCATATTGTGATCTAGTTCTCACAGACAACATTTGTTTATGCAGCTCAACTTACAATTTTAAAACAGATTACTGCTTTTAAGTTACTTTTGCTTGCCCATCGAGTCTGCTCCACCATTCAATCATGGGCTGATCCAATTCTTCCAGCTATCCCCTCTCCCCTGCCTTCTCCCCATACTCTTTGAAGCCCTGACTAATCAAGAACTTATCTACCTCTGTTCTTGGTTGCATTAATGGGATCAATATTTATTCCAACTACATACATACCTCTTCATACTTCCTTGTAAGCTTCATTTTGTGTGTTTTGTTTTTCCATTTTATATTTATCATTTCCATAGTTACCATTTGGGATACACATTGATAATCCCCCACCTCCCCAATAGCCAAGAGGACATTGAGGAACAGATATGTAATCAGATTAAGGAAATGTGTAAAAATAATAGGAGGATTTCAACTTTCCTAATATAAACTGGGAATTAATTAGTGCAAAGAGTTTAGAGGGGACAGAATTTGTTAAGTGTATCAAGAAGGGTTTCTTAAATCAATAAGTAGATGGTCCAAAGAGAGGAGAGGCTGCACTGAACTTGCTGAAGAGAAATGAGCCTGGCCTGGTAATGGACTTTTCAATGGGTGAACAGTTAGGGAACAGTGACCACAACACTTTAACTTTCAGGACAGCTATAGATAAGGGGCAGTATGTCTAATACCAGAGGGCTTGCATCGAAGGTGAGAGTGGATAGCTTCAAAGAGGATGTGAGGACTAAGTTTTTTTACTCAGGGCTGATGAATGCCTGGGAAGCACTGCCTGATATAGTAGTAGAGGAAAGCACAGTGGAGGCTTTTAAGAGATATTTAGATAAGCACATGAATTTGAGGAAGATGGAGAGATATGCACATTGTTTAGGTAGGAGGGACTTGTTTTTGTATCATTTATTTACTTCTTAGCCAGTTCACTACGATATTGTGGGCTGAGGGGCCTTTTCCTGTGCTGTACTGTTCTATGTTCTATTTGTTGTTGATTTAAAAACTGAAATTACTGATAGTAAATTATAATCTAAAGTTCTACAACATAAACTTCCAGTTTATTTTTCTATTCCCCAGCATGCTCAGGAACATTATTTTACCAGTGTTTAAATGATTCCCTTGGCTCATGTTGGAGTCACAGTTAGATTAATGTTCCATTTGAGAACATTGAGCATGCTAATCTACCTCAGTATGGTAGTAAAGTACTGTTGCTTTTTAGTTGAGTTATGAAGCCAAAGCATCATCTAGTCTTAAATGGGTTTAAAAGAGTCAACACTACTATTTGAAGAAGAACAATGGAATTATTCCCGTATCCTTATAAAAAGCAAATCAACATTCATCCCCTAAGACCTTAAGAGCATTAGGCATAGGAGCAAAATTAAGTCACTTGGCCCATCATATCTGCACCACAATTCAATCATGCCTGATTTATTTATCCTCTCAAACCCAATTTGCTTCCTTCTTCCATATGTCTGATGCCCTTACTAATCATGAACCTGTCAACCTTCACCTTAAGTGACTTGGCCTCCATTCAAGAGATTAACCCACATTCTTGCTGAAGAATTCCTCCTCATCGCTGTTCTAAAGGGATGTCTTTCTGTTCTGAGGCTTGCCTTCTGGTCCTGGGCCCACCCACTGTAGTAATTATTCTCTCCACAGGCACTCCAGCTAGGCCTTTCAATATTCGGTAGATTTCAATGGGATCCAACCTCAGACTTATAAAGTCAAGCAAATAAAGGCCCAGCGCTATCAAACATTCTTCATACATTAACCTTTAATTCTTGGGATCACTCATAAATCTTCTCTGCATATTCTCCAATACTAGAGAATCCTATCATTGATATGAAGCCCAAACCTGCTCACGATACTCCAAATGTTTTCTGACCAATGTGGTATAAAGTCTTAGCATTAAATCCCTTCCTTTTATATTCTAGTCCTCCCAACATAAATGCAAACATTGCATTTGCCTTCCTTACTACAAACACAATCTGCAAGTTTATCTTTACGGAATCATGCACTAGGACTCCCAAGTCCCATTGTACCTCCAGTTCTTGAATTTACTACCCATTTAGGAAATTGTCTGTACCTTTGTTTCTTTAACCAATGTGCATGGCCACGCAGTCCCCTACACAGTATTCCCCTTGTCACTTCTTTGCCAATTCTCCTGAACTGTCCAAGTTCTTCTGCAGACACCCTGCTTCCTCAGAACTACCTGTCTATCCACCTAACATTCAAAGCAACACAATAGAATCCACAAAAAACACCCCCCCCCCCCACACACACACACACACACAACAAAGACTGACACATATCCAATGTGCAGAAGAGGTCAAATTGCACAAATAATTAAAAAAAAACTAAACAAGGAACACATGCAACATGAACTGCAGTGTCTCAGCAAGTGAGTCCACAGCCTCTGAGCTAGTTCAGCACTGAGGTGAGTAAACCACCTCAAGCTGCAGGGCAACATCGGCTCCTGAACCTATTGGCATGGAACCCCAGACTCCTGCTTCTCCTGCCCAATGGAAGGAGCAAGAAGAGAGAAGGACAAGTCAAATGCAGGCAGATAGTGCTGAACATCTATTAATTTTCTGCTGTTGGTCTCAACGATTCTAACTATATTCCAAATTTTAATTGGTGCAGATTAATGGAACAGAGCACAGGTTTTTTTTTCTTTTCTTGGGTGCTAATCGCCCTGTGCAGCATTGGCCATAGATGACCTCCCTTCTACATCATCCTCAGGAGTCGATGGTATGTTGAAGTTCATCAATGCTTCTGCAATCCATTGCATTGACTGTACAGGGGTTTGGCCTAAACAGCTTCACCAGAGCCCTACTGGCTGGCCTTACTCTTTCCACCTCTCAAGGAGGACACGTTGGGTAGGACTTCGAGAGGCTGAACCCAGGTTCACCCTCCACTAGCAGTTCTTGACATAGGGTCCACCCCCAGTGATGGCCATACCAGCATTCTCAAGAATCTAGTTCGCTGAATCCCCCAGGAGATGGCAGAAGTGTCTGTCTGTTTAGGCTATTCAAAAGAATAGCCTAAAGGGAAAGTAGAGATTACAGACTGGAGCAATTGCAGTTCAGAAAAAGTATATCTACTGGAGTATCTAGTAGCTTTATGAGCTGCCTGCAAAACATCCCTGTTGGTCTCCAGCACCATTCTGCAGATTTGCACTGGTATTTGTAGCATCCACGAACTTGGTCAAAAAACCATCAATTCCTTCATCCAAATCATTGACACATACTATGAAAAGGAGTGGACCTAACACCAAACCATGCAGAACACCACTACTCCCCAGCAGCCAAACAGAAAAGAAAAACAACATGGAAAACCTACAGCACAATACAGGCCGTTCAGCCCACAAAGTTGTGCCGATCATGTCCCTACCTTGGAAATTACTAGTCATACCCTCTATTATTCTAAGCTCCATGTACCTATCCAAAAGTCTCTTCAAAGACCTTATCGTATCTGACCCTGCCAGTCAACCAATCTTCTATCCATGCTAATATCTTTCCTGTAATACTCTTACCTTGTTTAGCAGGTTCATATGAGGCAAAGACCTTCTGGAAATCCAAGTAAACAATATCCATAACTCACCTTTCTCTTACTTGTCTGTTATTTCCTCAAATAATTCCAATGGATTTGTCAGTTAATATTTCCCTGTAAGCAAACAAAGTTGACTTTGGCCTATTTTATCATGTGTCACCAACTGCGCCAAACCCTCATTTTTAATAATAGACCAACATTTTGACAAGCACTGAAGTCAGGCTAACTGGTCCATAATTACCTGTTCTGTCACTCTCCCTTCTTAAAAGGTGGAGTGACATTTGCAATTTCCCTTTTCTCCAGTACCATCTCAGAATCTATTATAAATCCTAGCCATATTCTCATTGTTGTTTGTGGGATCCTGCAACTGGGAATAGGATGGCATGTTTCACACACCACATTGAAAACTGTCTTCAGAAAACACAGTGGGAAATGTCAGGTTATACAAAAAGCTATATAAAGACAAGTGGTTACACTTCATTTTAATCAAATTTCTCTTATACATAATACATTATATTTTGAAATCCTTAGACTTTTTAAGTGAAAGTTTTTGAACAAAATATTGAGACATTGTCACTTCAAGTGTAAATATAGAAGTCATTTATGCTACACAATGGTTTTGAACCTGAAAGTTTTTGAACAAAATATTGAAACATTGTCATTTTGAGTGTAAAGTACTGAAGTCATTTATGCTACACAATGGTTTTGAACCTGAAGACCAATTTGTGGAAGCATTCGGTAACTCAATGCATGCATGCATAGCATACTATGTTAAGTATTATCACAGTCCTCAATGTGTATGGTGTGTAAGGAGATCATTGTGTGGCAATGATGGTGATTAGTGTTCAAAATGTGATTTACACTGGTATTGCAGAACAAATACGTACACACTCCATAAATAAGCCTCAGAAGTTGGTCTTTGTGGGATAGCCCACTCTAGTGAAATTTAAACAGACTGTTGTAAGGGCTCTCTGCATCAGTGAGTCCTTGAAAAATCAACTTATGTCACATGACCTTTTACACGACCTCTGTCACTCACTACATTTAACATCATGCTGTTAATAAATTGTTCCTTTGTGTCACAAAGCAAGACCCTGATCAATCCAGATTAATGAATTGTTTCATCTCATCAAGTAACAGTCTCTGATTTATTGAAGAAACACTGAACAATGCTGCTTTACTGTATAAAGCATGTATGGCTTAAATGAGGTGAGGATAGCCAGCTGGCTTCATTTCCCAGTGAGGTAAGATCTTTCCTGTACTAGCATGAGAGTTCAACTCCAGTGTACTGGGTAGCTGAGATCAACAGTGAGATCCTACAGCCAGGAAAAGGTTGTTCAATGCTTCCTGGAGAGTGAAGGGCATGACAAGGCACAAAATATGTCATGATCATCCACTGTGTCATTCAGTTATGCCTTTTAATATACAGTTACAAACTACAACAAACTCAGAATGGATCAAATTATAATCATATTTATTACTTGCAAGAGAAAGTCTATCTCCATATGTTAAGTCATTGGTAGGTAACTTCAGTTTTACAGCTCAAAACAGATCATTTTATACACTTACAGAGTCTGGTAATTCATCCATAACTGTATCCCTTCATTATCTGCATCTGTCTTAAATGAGTCACATTTGTTAACTAGTCCATTTGTCTTTTGAGGCTTCTCTCCATACCCTCCTCCCCCCAAATCAACTAGGTCCTGGTTTTCTCTGTTCTCAACACACTCACGGCCATGAAACACACATTGTGCTACAAAACACACACTCTTCTTTCAAGCCTTACATCCAACCAACAAAACACTCTGGGATTACGCAGGTTCCATTTTGAGGCCTTACGTTTTACAGTTACAGTTACAGATATATGCCCACAACTGCAAGCAAGGAAGACCCTAGTTTGTGCCACGTGTTCGTACCACTGGACCCAGACTTCTGAGATTGAGAGTGGGATTGCCCCAATGCAATAGCATTTCCGATATAAAAATCTTTCCCACAGAGGTTTCCTGTCATTATCAGATGGGACTGACAACCACCACATATATCCATCTTGAATTAAAAGCATTGAGATGAAAAATTGGGAAAATTACAGTTTGACACAGTAATTGAAATAGATTTTATACCCATTGGGCTGGAGTGAGCCCTTGATTCATGTCAATTGGGATACTCAAGATTCTCACTGGGGTACTCATAATTCTCATTGTAGATTCCTTAAACATTATAGTTTATGAGTGTTGCAAATTGTCTATGGTCATGATGAAAGCTTTTAAGTTTTTACCCATTGAACTGTTCATTAGGCTGTAGTTCCTTCTACTAGTTTACAACTCATCCAGAGGAACAGTGTGAGGAATTGAAGACAAAAAAATCCTTGTATTGAAAGTTTTCTGCTCTTTTCCTAGTTGTGAAGAAAATTGCAAAATACATAGTGATACAACTGTTCAATAGAAAGTTGTAAGACATTTAGGCCAAGAAAAAGCCTGATGTTCAAGTGCAGATATTAAAACTTTAAAAAAAAAATTCTGAAATAAGTTGTGCTTATGATGTCAGAAGCAGAAGTGTTCATTATTCTGTATTATTATGCAAAGACAAGTTATACTGATTGGATTCATTTATTTCAATCATAAATGATGCTCTTTATATTCATGCACTGTGAAATGAAGCAGGTTAATGAATCGTATCAGGCCCCATCTCATCAAGTAACGCCCTCTGATTTATTGAAGAAGCACTTGAGCAAAAGACATAAATATCCATTTCAGAACCTAGCTGGTAACCCCTGGGGGTTATACTTCATACATTCACATATTAGGCAGGACGGACTTCACTCAAAATTTATATGCTTTCACCACTTACAACATTGGTGTAACACATGGAATATCTAAGGGAGACTTAAATTTATAATAATTGAAATTCATGATGGCAGTTTTCCATTTAAGAATTAGGGAACATCCATATTGACCTTTCCATAATTCTAAGCTTCTCACTTTTTGAGAAGTGTGACTAGTACATCCTGAAACATACTTAGTCCAAAAAATGAATTGCATTTGAAGTTGTAACATTAATATGACAATTCTTTAGATAAAAAAGAAATACAATTTGTTAACACCACATGAAATTTCTATCTTGCAGCATATACTATTTGTCTTATAATGCTTATTAAATTTAACTAATTCTTTGAGTACTTTGCTAAAGTAATACTCAGATATACTGAAGTCCCATGATGTAAGATTAATTTTAATACAGAAGGGGAAGTAAATATATTGTATTTAAAATTAGCAGGGATAACTTAACAAGTTTAAAGACAGATTAGTCTGGAAAAAGTAATGAAGATTCCTCCTACATCTGAATGTGACCATATTCCTGTGTCTCCACCTGGGATTTGTATGACTGACAGTAGTGCAAACCAAGAGGAAGCTACTGACATGATGAAGGAAGCCTTGAGATGGAGGGTTTTCATTGCTGCCCTAAACACTGGTGGCATAATGGGCAATAAGTAAAAAAAGCAATCTTCAACAGATTCGTAAACATTTATCAAAGGTCAGACAAAATGTAAAACCTTCAATTTATAGATTATCTATAACTGAAGTGATGTATCAGCTTAAATAGATTTGACAAGTCCTAATTTACTACATATTATCGGAATCATTCACCCAAAAAAAATGAAAAAAGGCCAATAAACATGGATACGAGGCATTTCTTTCACTGTTACATGCATTTTTGAAATTAAATATGAGTAAGCATTTTCAGTTTGAACTGATTCACAATTGTTTCAACTAACTGATGGAAGAAGTCAGTGTTTCAATAGGTTGAAGACAATCTGCGGAGTCAATGTGTTGGATCGTGATGCATCTTTGATGAAGCATCATAACCCAAAAAGCTGATGATGACCGGTCGTTTGATTCAAAGGGAGAGAACCCCAACCATTACAGGGCAGCCAGAACAATCAGATGGTCATGATACTTGACTTCTTACCCAGTGTCCTTCGGCTGAATTTCCATCTTACATATACACCGTGACAAACAAAATGCTGGTGGAACTCAGCAGTTCCGGCAGAATCAATGGAAATGAGTAAGCAGTCGACATTTCGGGCCAAGACCCTGCATCAGCACTGGAAAGGAAAGGGGGAGATGCCAAAGTAAGAATGTGGGAGGAAGGGGAAGAAGTAAAGCTAGAATGTGATAGGTGAAGCCTGATGGGTGGGAGAGGGGAGGATGAAGTAAAAACTGGGAGATGATAAGTAGAAAATGGAAAGAGCTGGAGGATAAAAAATCTTGTAGGAGAGGAGATTGGACCATGGGAGAAGGGGAAAGAGAAGTGGCACCAACAGCCAGAGGATGATAAATCTGAGGAATTCATTGCCACAGATGGCTGTGGAGGCCGAGTCATTGAGTATATTGAAAGCGTAAGTTGATAGGCTCTTCATTAATACCATCATAAAAGGTTATGTGGAAAAAGCAGGTGAATGGGTTTCAGACAGAAAACAACTCAGCCATGATCGAATTGCTGAGCAGACTCATTGGATCAAATGACCTAATTTTGCTCCTATGCTGTTTATGTATTTTGCATTTTCTCAACTTGTTCTCTTCTGCACTCTGGTTCATCTTTCACTGATTCTGTTATAGTTGCTATTCTGAGTATGCCTGCAGGAAAATGAATCTCAGGGTTGTATATGGTGACACACAATATGTACTGTACTTGGATAATAACGTTTATTTTGAACTTTGAAGTCTTATGGTCCTATACTGTCTTGTTTAAGGAAAGTCCGATTAGTTTTACTGTGCTGCTCTTCCCCTCTGAAAATGTGGATGTTTCCTTTTAAAATATAATATTGATTCTCCTTCTCACTGCAGGCATTTCAAAATCACAAGAGTTAATTCCTTGTTTTTATTTTACCCTCCAGTCTCTTTTAAATATCTTGTTGGTTACCTTAAGACAGAGACATTTGGTGACCGATGCTTCTGCCACAGGATGCATCTACTTTATCGAAATTGTCATTCCAATCTGCTCTCCGCTAACCTGTGTCAGCTTCTGCACTGAATTGAGATCCTGTATTAGCAGTACCATTCCATTAAAACTCCTCTTCTCCCTCTCAAAGGCTGTGAGGATGGTTCTAAAGATTGGGACTCACAAATGCAGGCTGGATGTTGGTCATCTATGGATTGGAGTGGATTTTGTTAGTGTAGTGGATGCAAAGGGATGGAAGGTTATAGCAGGAATGGGTGCAAGGAGTGTAGGAGTCAATGTTGTATTAGTTTCATAGCATAGGATATGTGATGGTAGCTGGTAAGTTAAACGATCACCATGTTTTATTAAACAGAATCATCTGCTAACAAATCCAACCTTATATTCTAAACTAGTTCCCCTACAGGGAAGTCTGAGGTTGTAAGATTATTTTTAATACAGAAGGAGCATTAAGTATATTGCATTTAAAATTGACAGGGATAACTTAACAAGTTAGAATAGTGATCTTTGATAGGTTTATAAAATCCCATCAAAGGTCAAACAACATGCATACACTTCACTTCATAGATTATCCGTAACTGAAGTGATGTATCTGCTTAAATAGACTTGACAAGTGCTAATTTACTACATATTATCAGAATCATTAACAGGAAAAAAATGAAAAAAAGTCCAATAAATATGGACAAGTGGCACTATTTTTTTCAGAGCTATGTATATTTTCCAAAATAACATGAATGATCATTTTCAGTTCGAATTGATTCACATTTTTTTTTCAACAAACTGACAGAAGAACTCAAAGATAAGTTAAACAATCACCATATTTTATTAAACAGAATAACTTACTAACAAATGCAGCCTTATTTTCTGAATTCTAGTTACTCTACAGAGAAGCTGTTTGCAGTCTGTACAAAACTAACGATATTGCAATACAGGCAGAGGTAAAATTTCTGAAGAGGTCCAAGCATTTACATATCCTAATAAATAAATTCTTCTCCTATTCCTCTACATCCCACTCTAAACTGTTACCTCTACTCACTTGCCTATAACTTCCCTTTCAGGTCCTCTCTTCCTTCCTTTTCTCCTGTGACCCTCTCTCCTCTCCTATCAGGTTCCTCCTTCTCCAACCCTTGACCTTTCCCACCCACCTGGCTTCACCTATCACCTTCCAGCTAGCCTCCTTCCCCTCCCCCTACTTTTTATTCAGAATCTGGTTTATTCTCACTGGCACGTGTCATGAAATGTGTTAACTTAGCAGCAGCAGTTCAATCAATACATAACATAGAAGGGAAAATGAATAAGTAGATAAATCAATTACAGTATATGTATATGAATAGATAAAAAATTGTTGAAAAGCAGAAATAATATATATCAAAAAAGTGAGTTAGTATTCCTGGGTTTAATGTCTATTTAGGAATCGGATAGCAGAAGAGAAGAACCTGTACCTGAATCACTGAATGTGTGCCTTCTGGCTTCTGTACCTCCTACCTGATGGTAACACTGAGAAAAGGGTGCTGAGAAAAGGACTTTGGGTGCTGGGGGTCCTTAATAATGGACACTGCCTTTCTGAGATACTGTTCCTTGAAGATGTCCTGGGTATTTTGTAGGCTATTACCAAAGATGGATCTGACTAAATTTACAACCCTCTGCAGCTTCTTTTGGTCCTGTGCAGTAGCCACCCCCCCCCCCACCCACCAAACCAGACAGTGATGTAGCCTGTCAGAATGCTCTCCACTGTACATCTATAGAAGTTTTTGAATGTATTTGTTGGCATGCCAAATCTCTTCAAACTCCTAATGGAGTATAGTCACTGTCTTCCCTTCTTTACAGCTACATTGATATGTTGGGACCAGTTTAGATCCTCAGAGATCTCGACACCCAGGAATTTGAAACTGCTCACCCTCTCCACTTCTGATCCTTCTATGAAAGTTGGTATGTGTTCTTTCACCTTACCCTTCTGAAGTTCACAATTAGCTCTTTTGTCTCACTTACATTGAGTGCAAGGTTTTTGCTGTGACACCACTCCGCTACTTGGTATATCTCACTCCTATATGCCCTCTAGTCTCCATGTGAGATTCTACCAACAATGGTTGGATCATCAGCAAATTTATAGATGATATTTTAGCTATGCTTTGCCACACAGTCGTGCATATAGAGAGAGTAGAGCAGTGGGCTAAGTATATGCCCCTGAAGTGCACCACTGTTGATTGTCAGCGAGGAGGAGATATTATCATCAATCCGCACAGATTGTGATCTTCTGATTAGGATGTTGAGGATATTATTGCAGAGTGAGGTACAGAGACCCAGGTTCTGTAACTTATCACACAGAATTGTGGGGCTGATGGTGTTAAATTCTGAGCTATAGTCGATGAACAACATCCTGATGCTGATGTTTGTATTGTCCAGTGGTCTAAAGCCATGTGAAGAGTCATTGAGATTTCATATGCTGTTGATCTATTGTGGCAATAGGAAAATTGCAGTGGGTCCAGGTCCTTGTTGAGGCAGGAATTCAGTTTAGTCATGACCAACCTCTCAAAGCATTTTATCACTGTAGATGTAAGTACTGCTGGGCAATAGTTGTTAAAGCAGCTCACGTTACTCTTCTTAGGTACTGGTATAATTGTTGCCTTTCTGAAGCAAGTGGGAACTTCCACCTGTAGCAGTGAGAAGTTGAAAATGTACTTAAGTACTCCTGCCAGTTGGTTGGCACAAGTCTTCAGAACCTTACCAAGGTTCTGGCATCTTCCCTCTTCCTTCTCAGTCATGAAAAGGGTCTTGGCCCAAAACATTGACTGTCTATTCATTTCAATAGATGCTGCCTGACCTGCTGAGTTCCTCCAGCATTTTGTGTGTATTGCTATGAATTACATATTCTTTTTTTTCCTCATGAGAAATAAAACATACAAATTAACTGCCCAGTTTAACAAAGTCTTTCAGATACTGACATCAGTGGATTGTGCTTTCAGATCTTGTATTTCAAAGTTTCAAAGTGGACTTTATTTCATATACACAAATACAATATGCACAGGCGCTATGAAATACTTATTTGCAGCACCATCACATAGGCTGTCCTTTTAACTTCAGACTGTTTATTGCTTGACATTTACAATAAGAACTGAAGGCTGGTTCCTATTTACAACAAGAGCAAGAGATATTGGTTAGAAGTTTAACTTTGTCACAAACAACTCTGACCCTTTGAAAAGTCATGCTGGTGTAATAGAAAGCCAAGGTTAGCAATAAACCTCTCAGAGGTGAACATCCATCACAAAATTATATAGATTTAGTTCTTTTTTTCTTTCCCAGTGCTATGTCTTCCTTCACATGTAAACTTTTTATTTTATACCCTATACTTATTCACCTCACAAAAATAAATTTCTTCACATTTCTCTTCATTAACCTTCACCTGCAATGCTTGTTCCAATTAAAGTGGAAGCGAAGAAATGGGATTGGATCACAGATCTGGCATTGGAGATTAAGCTCAAATGGCTGACCTCTATGCTGCATTTATGGTTAAGTTGCAGTACGAGTATTTATAAGGGAATAATAGTGATCAGTGAGATTGTGCGAGGAAGATGGTGCTAGCGGGCGACTTCTCTCAGCTCATCAGAAAAACAGTTAATTTCTTCCAATTCTATTGCCTCTACTTTCCTTTTCAGGGCAGTTGAGGGTCTTATTGAGATCGTTGATTTTCAGTGACACTCAAAAACCACGGTTCTGCACGACAGTGCATTCTTACCTTGCCACCCTTCAATCCAATCGGCCACATTTCAGTACATCCAGGTTCAGGTTGCGGCCAGGTAACTTTGGGACATCTGCGGCCCTTCGGATATGAATTCTCACCGGTGTTGCATACCGAAGCAGAGTGAGAGATTGAACTTTGAAGTTAGTGAGAGTCGCTGTCGGAGGGCTCTGCACTCAGTAATCTATTCGGCGATTCTCGAGTTGGAAAACTCAAAATAAAAAGCACACTTCAGACTGACTGTAACATTGAAATAGCGACTGTAGTCTCCCCTTTCACTGTGGGAAGTGAATTATCTGTCTCTTCCTTGACAATGAGAGAGAGAGGCTGTAGGCTGCCAAAAATGTTGGAGTGATTAGTTAGCTTTTGACTGACTGTACACCATAGTTTGTTCTTGGGGTCTTTGTTTTTGCAGGCATATTGCATGGTGGGCATGTTGTTGCTTTATGCTCGAGGAAATGAGAGAGGGGTTGATGCTGTTTTCTGCTGTTTGTGCATGGGTGGGGACAGGGGCTTTTGGGTTCTTATGTCTTTTTGTTATCCATTCTTTGGGGCTTTTTTCTTTTGTTTCGAGGGTGTCTGCGGAGAGTAATAACTTCAGGTTTTATATTGTATAATTTCTCTGATATCAAATAGAACTATTGAATTTAATATTTAACAGTCAAACTTGTATCATTTTACAAAAATGCATTATGAAAAGAGTTATAAGAATGCTGGTTAATTGAATGTTTAGCTTTTCATAGGGAGCAGCACACCTTTCAGTACCAGCAACCCGGCACATGTAAAGAGATTGTATATTCTCTCTGTGATTATGTGGATTTCCTCTGGGTGCTCCTGTTTCTCTTCTCAGTCCAAAGAGGTACCAGTTGGTTGGCTACTCGGTCATTGTAAATTGTCCCGTGATTAGTCTGGGATTAAATCATGGTGCTGCTACAATGGCCAGAAGGGCTTAATCTGTGCTGTATCTCAATAAATAAAAAAAATATATTTTTTTTGTTCAGAATTGCATACATAAAGCAGGGTATGGAGCATCATGATGATTAAAAAATGTTACAAGCCAACAACAACAAAATCACTTTGCCAGCATCATAAGATATAAAAAAATACCACAGGCTCCTTTGAGGTATGTGGTAATTGGTGATGCTAATACATCACCATGGTAACTAAACTTTCACTGAATTGAAGGATAGTTTTGGGATGAGACCACCAGACCACAGTCTGTGTAAATACAAAGGAAGGTGATGTCAGAAGCATCTCAGCATATTCCTTCTTGTCATGGGTGCCCAAGAAATAAAAGCAGAAGTTTTGTGTTGATGGAGATGCAGCTCCTTATCTTTGTATGGCAATTAATTTAAATGTTTTACACAATTAAAGAGATAATTAGCAAACTGCACCCAAAAGATGAATAGGTCTCTCCTTTTCTCCTTAAAATGAAAGACTGATCAAACAAATACGCTTCTGTTTGACCTAGGACAGAATGCATTCAGTGATTTTCCATGCTTCACAACATGTGGTACAAGCAGAAAACTTTGAAGGGTATGCAAGTCAAGTCTTTGATTTTGTTCCCTTTAAAAGAGCATTATTGTTTCATGCCTTGATTTTGGTTGTATCTTAATGTGATATTTGGTAGAACTAATCAGTTTATGCCTGTCATTACTTTATCTTATCAATTAACATGTTAATTGGATCCAATTAGGAAATGATGTACAGATTTTGAAGGAGTTGTATACAAAGAGGTTAGTGGGCTCAAAAGCAAGCATGTTTAAATAATAAATCTTTCAAAAGGAGTGGTTCAAATCCAACAGAAGTCCTAAAAAAACACTGTTAAGTTCAATGAGGAGTCTGAAATTTCATTCAACTTATTCTGCTCTTGCGTTGTCACTCAATAAAGGGTTCTTGAGTCTGTTCAGAGACTTGCAAAACGTGAATTGACTGAAATTGATTATTTATATTATTATTAAATATCCCATAATGGTGTTACAAACGTGCTACAACTCTGAGGGGCCGAAGGGTACAAAGTTGCCCCCTCTTTTGTGAGAATTGCAAGATCGCTATTAATTCGGGTCTGGGACCCAGGAAATGATAGAGAGACACGCAGAATCCTCAAGGTTTGGAATGTGTCCTGGGCCTCTGAGTGACAAAGCCACGGATAACGGTCATTGTCTCTGGGAGACAGAATTGTGTATTGAGTACTGTCCTGTTCATTGAAGCCCGCAGGCAATGACCAGAGTGGGCTGGTTGAGGGATTGCATCTTCCCAACCTGATTGACATCTGAGATCCCGTGAGTAAGGATAAAAGAGGGTATGGGGAACAACCCGTTCAGACACAGCAGGAGAAACGCTAGAAATCCCGTGACAGTGTTTACTAGCGACAGCCAGTGGGGCTCGCATGCTGCCTAGGAATTGGCAGGCTTCCATGGAGCGGCTTAGCTAAAGGACCGACTACAAATACGGAACTCTCGAAGGATCGACATCATAAAAAGGAAAAGCTGGCAAGTTTCTAAAATCACTCTCTTGACTCCAACCAAAAGCCTGAATGAACTAAGTGACTTTGATATTTCCATCAGACAATACATCATCCCCTAGACAACGATAGAGCTTATTTCTTATTGATTATCATTATACCTGCACTTTTAGGTTTAGTATTGATGATGTGTAGTATCTGTATATTTGCATTGATATTATTTTTGTGTATTTTTACCAATAAATACTGTTAAAAATAGTACCATCAGACTTCAACGGACCTCTCTATCTTTGCTGGTAAGTGACCCAGTTATGGGGTACGTAACAATGGTAAAAATGGAATGCTGTTATGTGAAGATTGTAGAGTTATACAAGGCAGCATACATAGTGCCAATATTTTGAGTACATAGTACTAATATACCCCACTTGAATGAAGTTTTTTATCTTCCACGTGAATTTTCTTTCATTATTTATGCGTACTTCTATCAGCAAAAATCTCTATTCCCCATATATCTTTACTTGGACTTCTATTCGATACACCTGTACAGCACGATTGGGGTCTAGTCTATGAGATCATATAGACACCAAGTGAAACTGCTGAAAGGAATAGACCACCTCCCAATTTATCCACCCCCCTTCACTGTCAAGAATCTCTTGTCTCACCTGTGACCCAATTTATAGATCTCAAACTAGTTCCTACACGAAAAAACCCTGATGTTTCAGTAGGTTCATATCATCCTCAATCCCAAGGGACCATCAAAGATACCTCTGATCTTTTCGCTATTCTCCAGACAAGGGAGTTCCTCTTCAATTTCCTTTATATAATACTGTGCTGATGATCTCTAATTTTGTGCCTTCCTCCAAATGGAAGTAGTCCATGTCTACAAAATCTTTGTTTTTAATATTCAAACCTCCATCAGGACAATCTCAACATCTCTACCATAACAGAGAAGGAAAGAGGAACCTATACAACCTATTTCCACTCCTGACAACTGTTGTCTTGATGACAGTGGTTGGGGGTGTTGTGGATAGTGTGGAGGCTTGTCAGAGGTTACAGCAGGACATTGATAGGATGCAAGACTGGGCTGTGAAGTGGCAGATGAAGTTCAACCAGGATAAGTGTGAATTGGTTCATTTTGATAGGTCAAATATGATGGCAGAATATAGTATTAATGGTAAGACTCTTGGCAGGGTGGAGGATCAGAGGAATGTTGGGGTCCGAGTCCAATGGATGATTAAAGCAGCTGTGCAGGTTGACTCTGTGGTTAAGAAGGCGTATAGTGCATTGGCCTTCATCAATCATGGAATTGAATTTAGGAGCCAAGAAGTAATGTTGCAGCTATATAGGAGCCTGGTCAGACCCCACTTGGAGTACTGTGCTCAGTTCTGGTTGCCTCACTGCAGGAAAGATGTGGAAATCATAGAAAGGGTGCAGAGGAGATTTACGAGGATGTTGCCTGGATTGGAGAGCATGCCTTATGAAAACAGATTGCGTGAACTTGGCATTTTCTCCTTGCTGTGACGGAGGATGAGAGGTGACCTGATAGAGGCATATAAGATGATGAGAGCCATTGATCTTCTGGATAGTCAGAGGCCTTTTCCCAAAGCTGAACTGGCTGCCACAAGAGGGCACTGGTTTAAGGGGCTTGGGTGTAGGTACAGAGGAGATGTCAGGGGTAAGTTTTTTACACAGACTGGTGGATGCGTGGAATGGGCTGCTGGCAATCTGCTGGTGGAGGTGAATACAATAGGGTCTTTTAAGAGACTTTTGTATAGGTACATGGAGCTTAGAAAGATAGAGAGCTGTGGGTAACCCTAATAATTTCTAAGGTAGGGACATGTTTGGTATAACTTTGTGGGCTGAAGGGCCTGTATTGTGCTGTAGGTTTTCTATGTTTCTATGTTTCTTGACAAGCATTATCTCATATTTCTGGTGTTGCATTTGGCAATGTTATTAACAACCTTCTTGTGCTTTTAATCATTTTTTAAAATAATTTGGCAACTACAGCTATTTTCAGGAGATGCAGGAGACTGCAGATATTGTAACACAGAGTAATACACATTCTGCTCAGTCCTGACATAAGTCATGAAATTGTTGCTTTATGGGAACAGTACAGTGAAAGAGAATAACAATTACTTTAAGTTACAATTCAAAATAACATAAATAAATATGGGAAGATAGTGTTTGCGGGTTCAGGAGCCATTCAGAAATCTGATGGAGGAGGGAAAAAAGCCATTCCTAAAACATTGTGTAAACGTCTTCAGGCACCTTTACCTCCTCTCTGAAGGAAGTGATGAGCAGAAGGCCAGTTCTGAATGCCAAGAGTTCTTAATGATGTCGCTGTCCAGAGATACTTCCTTTCGAAGGTATCCTCAATGGGTGTGATGGTGCTGACTGATTCTATAATTCTATGCAGGTACTTGTGATCCTGTGCATTGTCCATGTCAGCCAGTGATGCAGCCATTCAAAATGTTATCCATGGTACATCTGTGGAAATTTGTCAGAGTATTAGGTGGCATACACAAGCACAGTATAACCACTGTTCAATGAATGTTTCATGAGCATTATTATTTGTGTTTACCTCAAAGAACTTGAAGCTTTCAACCCTCTTGACCACACTACATTTGATGTAAACTGGAGCAGGTTCACAAACCCCTCTTCCAAAGTCAGTTACCAGCTCTTTAATGCTGACATTAAGGGAGATGCTGTTGTCATGACAGCAGATTACTAGGCTCTTTATTTCATTTCTGTACTCCAATTCATTGTTGTTTGAGATTTGGCCCAGTATAATACAAACTTATAGATAGAATTTGAACAAAACTTGGCCACATTGTTGTGAGTGTAGAATGGGAGAGCTGAGGATGCAGCTTTGTTAGGTATCATTGTTGAGAATAATCATGCAGGAGATTTTGCTGCTTAACCTTACTGATTGTGATCTGTTGTGCAAGTAGTGTAAGAGCTAGTTGCAAAGGAAGGTGTTGAGTCCCAGGAATAGGAGTTTGGTGATGAGTTTGCTTGGAATTAGACTATTTAAGATGCAGCTAATCAATAAAGAATGGACTGACGTAAGTGTTTTATTGTCCAGAGATGAAGATAGAACCTGGACGATGACATCTGCTTTGGACCTGCTTCACAGGTATTGAATTGCAGTGGGTCGAGGAGTCTGGGAGGCTGGAGTTAATGGCATACCATGACCAGCCTCAAAGCACTTTAGGATGGTGGATGTAAGATCCATTAGGCAGCAATCAATAAGGTGTGTCAACTTATTTTTCTTGGGTCCCAGGTTGACAGTGGTTTTGGTAAAGCAGGTAGGATCCTCAGATTGAAGCAATTAACTGTTTGTTATGCCACTGGTGTTTAGGGCAGCAATGAACATGCTCCATCTCTGGTGGTGTCCAGGGCTTCCTTCATCATGTCACTAGCTTCTTATCTTTTTTCACTACTGTCCGTCATGCAAGCCCCAGGTTTACACTCAGGAATACCATTGCACTTAGATGTAAAAAGGTTCTTCATTTTTGTTCCCATAATGATTTTGTTTCACTATTCAGAACTATTGGCCTTGAGCTGAACCCCTGTACCTGGAGGGCCAGTGCACTACTCTTAATCCAGCCTTCACCCACTGACAAGATTGGCCTGGATGACCCTACCAAAATTCAAAGCATAAGGCACTGTCTTCAGCCAACAAATCTCTCCAGGTCATTGAGGCACACAATCCTCCAAACAACAACAAGGTTGAGGAGATTGAATCAAGAAGGGATTAAAAATATCTGCAAATATTCCTGCTGGATGACCTGTGCAAAATCTGAGGATATAGCCAAATGGGCCAGATGCTTTTTGTGGGTTCACTCTCCAAAATTTTGGCCTGACTTCTGCAATGGTGGGTTTGTTCAAAAGTGAAATTAATCTCATCAGGAAGGAATGTGCTGTTTCATTTTGTAACCTGTGTCATGCAGCCCTTGCCTGAGCTGATAGCAGATTTGGGACACAATTTTGGATTAGTGTTGTCTCTTGACAAGAATGCTAAACAAAAATTATTGTTTGGCTACCTAAATTACATCTACTACCTCACCTGACCTATTCTTCCTGTTACTCTTTCAAGGAATTCAATATTGGTCAAGCAATGATGTACCTTTTAAAAAAAATGGATAAAGTAAACAGAATTAACCTTTGAGCTCAATAATACTTCATCAGGACTGGAGTAATTGTAAGTCTTAAGTAGTTGTAAGTTAATTGACATGTCGAGCTTGTATTTAAATTCCTGAATATAGAGGCAGATGATAATGAGACACTGTCAGAATGACAGTGACCTGACCTGAAACATTAGCTGTATTTCTCTGTCTATATTCAACTTTCAGATTTCCTACATTTGCATTTTTCTTCTCTGACCTGAAAAATTGAACATATCAGGACTTTATTCTTTAGAATGTAAAATATTGGCAGAAAATTTGATAGTAATACAAAATTATAAGGGGTATAGATAGGGCAAATGCAAACAGGCTTTTTACACTGAGGTTAGGTAGGACTACAACCAGAAGTCATGGGGTAAGGGAGAAAGGTGAACAGTTGAAAGGGAGCACAAGAGAAAACTTCTACACTCAAAGGGTTGAGAGAGTATGGAATAAGCTGCCAGTGCAGGTGCTGCATACAAGCTCAATTTCAATGTTTAAAAAAAGTTTGGATAGGTACATGGATGGTAGGGATAAGGAGGGCTATGGTCCAGGTGACCAAGCAGTTGAAAAGCTCAAACAAATAAATAGAGGGTTACCTCAAGCAAAGCAGCCAGTGAGTGAGTGAACCAGTGAAGGAGTGGAGATTTGAGGCTTTGACTCGAGAGGCTTCGACGAGAAGAGGCTGAGGACGAGCTTCACTCCAAGTGAGGTACGGCTGGGTAAGTTACTTTCAACGGAGAAAGTTTCATAAGTTGAGGCAAGTATTGGGTAGGTCATGGCAGCTGAGATCGGCCCCGTGGTTTGTTCATCACGTTCAGAGAGTTGGCCACACTGCAGGTAAAGGCTACACAGGCAGAACGGGAAGGGGTGGCCACTAGACAGCGGAGCAGTAGGCAGGTAGTGCAGCAGTCCCCTGAGGTCATCTCCCTCCTAAACAGATATATTGTTTTGGATACTGTTGGGGGAGATGTCTCATCAGGGGAAGGCTGCAGCAGCCGAGTTCATTGCACCATGGGTGGATCTGCAGCACAGGAGGGAAGGAAAAGGAGTGGGAGAGCTATAGTGTTAGGGGATTCGATTGTAAGGGGAATAGATAGGCGTTTCTGCGGCTGCAAACGGGACTCCAGGATGGTATGTTGCCTTCCTGGTTCAAGGGTCAACGATGTCTCTGAGCGGCTACAGGACATTCTGGAATGGGAGGGTGAACAGCCAGTGGTTGTGGTGCACAAAGGGACCAATGATAAAGGCACAAAATGGGATGAAGTCCTACAAGGTGAATTTAGGGAGTTAGGAGATAAACAAAAAAGTAGGACCACAAAGGTAATAATCTCTGGATTACTACCAGTGCCATGTGCTAGTCAGAGTAGAAATAGGAGGATATTTCAGTTGAAGACGTGGCTTGAAAAATGATGCAAGGGGGAGGGATTCAAATTTCTGGGGTGGGGGAGATGGGACCCGTATAAACAGGACGGTCTGCACCTGGGCTGGACTGGAACCAATGTCCTAGGGGGAGCATTTGCTACTGCTGTTCAGGAGGCTTTAAACTAATGTGGCAGGGGGATGGGAACAAGTGCAGAGAGACAGAGGGGTGTAAAATGAGGGTAGAAGCAAGAAGTAGTAAGGTGAAAAGTAAAAGTGGCAGGCAGGCAAATCCAGGGCAAAAAGCAAAAAGAGCCACTTTTCAACATAATTGTATAAGGGCTAAGAGTGTTGTAAAAACAAGCCTGAAGGCTTTCTGTGTCAATGCGAGGAGCATTCATGACAAGGTGGATGAATTGAATGTGCAGATAGTTATTAATGAATATAATATAGTTGGGATCACAGTGACAGGGCCCCAGGGTGACCACGGATGGGAGCTCAACATCCAGGGATATTCAATATTCAGGAGGGATAGACAGGAAATAAAAGGAGGTGAGGTAGCATTGCTGGTTAGAGAGGAGATTAACGCAATAGAAAGGAAGGACATTAGCCTGGAGGATGTGGAATCAATATGGGTAGAACTGCATTACACTAAGGGGCAGAAAACGCTGGTGGGAGTTGTGTACAGGCCACCAAACAGTAGTAGTGAGGTTGGGGATGGCATTAAACAAGAAATTGGAAATACATGCAATAAAGGAACAGTAGTTATAATGGGGGACTTCAATCTACATATAGATTGGGTGAACCAAATTGGTAAGGGTGCTGAGGAAGAGTTTTTTCTTGGAATGTATGCGGGATGGTTTTCTGAATCAACATCTCGAGGAACCAACTAGAGAGCAGGCCATTCTAGATTGGGTATTGAGCAATGAGGAAGGGTTAGTTAGCAATCTTGTCGTGCGAGGCCCCTTGGGTAAGAGTGACCATACTATGGTGGAATTCTTCATTAAGATGGAGATTGACATAGTCAATTCAGAAACAAAGGTTCTGAACTTAAAGAAGGGTAACTTTGAAGGTATGAGACATGAATTAGCTAAGACAGACTGGCAAATGATACTTAAAGAGTTGACGGTGGATATGCAATAGCAAGCATTTAAAGATCACATGGATGAACTACAACAATTGTTCATCCCAGTTTGGCAAAAGAATAAACCAGGGAAGGTAATGCACCCGTGGCTGACAAGGGAAATTAGGGATAGTATCAAGTCCAAAGAAGAGACATATAAATTAGCATAAAAAAGGTGGCACGCCTGAGGACTGGGAGAAATTCAGAGACCAGCAGAGGAGGACAAAGGGCTTAATTAGGAAAGGGAAAAAAGATTATGAGAGAAAGCTGGCAGGGAACATAAAACCTGACTGTAAAAGCTTTTACAGATACGTGAAAAGAAAAAGATTGGTCAAGACAAATGTAGGTCCTTTACAGTCAGAAACAGGTGAATTGATTATAGGGAACAAAGACATGGCAGACCAATTGAATAACTACTTTGGTTCTGTCTTCACTAAGGAGGACAGAAATAATCTTCCAGAAATAGTAAGGGACCAAGTGTCTAGTGAGATGGAGGAACTGAGGGAAATACACGTTAGTAGGGAAGTGGTGTTAGGTAAATTGAAGAGATTAAAGGCAGATAAATCCCTAGGGCCAGATGGTTTGCATCCCAGAGTGCTTCAGGAAGTAGCCCAAGAAATAGTGGATGCATTAGTGATAATTTTTCAAAACTCCTTAGATTCTGGATTAGTTTCTGAGGATTGGAGGGTGGCTAATGTAACTCCACTTTTTTAAAAAAGGAGGGAGAGAGAAACCAGGGAATTATAGACCGGTTAATCTGACATCGGTGGTGGGGAAAATGCTAGAGTCGGTTATCAAAGATGCGATAAAAGCACATTTGGAAAGAGGTGAAATCATTGGACAAAGTCAGCATGGATTTGTGAATGGAAAATCATGTCTGACGAATCTCATAGAATTTATTGAAGATGTAACTAGTAGAGTGGATGGGGAGAGCCAGTAGATGTGGTATATTTAGATTTTCAAAAGGCTTTTGACAAGGTCCCACACAAGAGATTAGTGTGCAAACTTAAAGCACCCAGTATTGGGGTATGTATTGATGTGGATAGAGAATTGGTTGGCAGACAGGAAGCGAAGAGTGGGAGTAAATGGGACCTTTTCAGAATGGCAGTCAGTGACTAGTGGGGTACCGCAAGGCTCAGTGCTGGGTCCCCAGTTGTTTACAATATATATTAATGATTTAGACGAGGGAATTAAATGCAGCATCTCCAAGTTTGTGGATGACATGAAGCTGGGTGGTGGTGTTAGCAGTGCAGAGTATGCTAAGAGGATGCAGGGTGACTTGGATAGGTTAGGTGAGTGGGCAAATTCATGGCAGATGCAATTTAATGTGGATAAATGTGAGGTTATCCACTTTGGTTGCAAGAACAGGAAAACGGATTATTATCTGAATGGTGGCTGATTAAGAAAAGGGGAGGTGCAACAAGACCTGGGTGTCATTGTACACCAGTCATTGAAGGTGGGCGTGCAGGTACAGCAGACGGTGAAAAAGGGAAATGGTATGTTGGCATTCATAGCAAAAGGATTTGAGTACAGGAGCAAGGAGGCTTTACTGCAGTGGTACAAGTCCTTGGTGAGACCACACCTGGAATATTGTGTGCAGTTTTGGTCCCCTAATCTGAGGAAAGACATTCTTGCCATAGAGGGAGTACAGAGAAGGTTCACCAGATTGATTCCTGGGATGGCAGGACTTTCATATGAAGGAAGACTGGATTGACTAGGCTTATACTCACTGGAATTCAGAAGATTGAGGGGGGATCTTATTGAAACGTATAAAATTCTAAAGGGATTGGACAGGCTAGATGCAGGAAGATTGTTTTCGATGTTGGGGAAGTCCAGAATGAGGAGTCACAGTTTAAAGATAAAGGGGAACCCTTTTAGGACTGAGATGAGGAAAAACTTCTTCACACAGAGAGTGGTGAATCTGTGGAATTCTCTGCCACAGGAAACAGTTGAGGCCAGTTCATTGGCTATATTTAAGAGGAAGTTAGATATGGCCCTTGTGGCTAAAGGGATCAGGGGGTATGGAGAGAAAGCAGGTACAGGGTTCTGAGTTGGATGATCAGCCATGATCATACTGAATGGTGGTGCAGGCTCGAAGGGCTGAATGGCTTACTCCTGCACCTGTTTTCTATCTTTCTATATTTAAGTGAAGGTCAATGGGAGTAAGCTGGCTCAGCATGGTCTAAATGGACCAAGGGACCTGTTCTGTTCTGTACTTTTCAATGGCTCCTTGACTTCATGACTAATATTTCCATGTTTCCTTTTTAATAAGGACGTTGGTTATTTTATGTTTGTTGATGCATTGTTCCCTCAAATGTTATATGTCATTGATGAGTTGACTCAGCTTTATTGGCACTGATGTGCAGCATTTAAACAAATCACCACTTTTATTATGGGGAGTCTTAAAGGAGCTTTGTTAGCCTACTAACATTCCATATAGTATAGATCACCTGGGCACCTGCTTACCATAATTGAATAAGTTTGATTGAGTTTATATTGTAGAATATTCCCAGTAGGTTGGTGATATTTTTGGACTGAATAATATGATCTTGTGCGTGTTTTTTTCTGTAAAATGTACATCAGTAGCCTCATTAATTATCATTGGTGTAACCTTGTTGTTGCTTTCACTGTGATAGCAGAATCAAAGTCAAGCAATATTTGATTCCCTGCCTTTCTGCAAGTATTATGTTGAACCTTAGAATTCGTGTAGATTTGCATTATAATGACTGAACCGCAGTATACCAGAATCAGAATCAACTTTAATATCTCTGATATATGTCATGAAATCTGTTGTTTTTGTGGCAGCAGCACAGTGCAATACACTATAACAAAAACCGTGAATTGAAATAAATAAATAAATAAATAAACAAACAAACAAATAAATAAATAAATAAATATATATATATATATATATATACAAACACATATAGCAAGTAACATTAGAGCCATGCAAGTGCCAGGGCAATGACTATCTCCAACAAGAGAGGCTCTAACCATTGCCCCTTGACATTCAGTGGCATCGGCATCACTGAATCCCCTATTATTAACATCCTGGGGGCTATTATTGACAGGAAACTGAATTGCTCTAGCCATATAAGCACCGTGGCTTCCAGAGCAAGTCAATGACTAGGAATCCTACTGTGTGTAACTCACCTCCAGACCCCCCAAAGCCTGTCCAACATCTACAAGGCTCAGGTCAGGAGTGTAAGGGAATACCTACCACTCGCATGGATGAGTACAGCTCCATCAACACTCAAGAAGCTTGACACCATCCAGTACAAGGAAGCCCACTTGATCGGTACCCCTTCCACAAGCATCCAATCCCTCCACCATTGATGAACAGTTGCAGCAGTGTGTACTATCTACAAGATCCACTGCAATAACACACCAAAGTTTCTAAGGCAGCACCTTCCAGACCCACAAACACTAGAATCTAGAAGGATGAGAACAGCAAATACCTGGGAACACCACCACTAGGAAATCCCCCTCCAAATCACTCACCTTCCTAATTTTGAAACATATCACCATTCCTTCATCGGCACTACATCAAAATCATGGAATTCCTGACCCCAAAAAGCACTCTGTGTGTACCTACACCTCAGGAACTGCAGAAGTTCAAGAAAGGCAGCTCCTCACCACCTTCCAACGGATAACTAGGGATAGGCAATAAATGCTGGTTTAGCTGGCGATGCCCACATCCTGTAAGTGAATAAATAAAAAAGAAAAAAATGCACGTGTGGGTATACATATAGTTAAATTACATAAGAAGTGCAAAGAAAAACAGTGAGGTACTGTTTACCATTCATGGGTTCAATGTTCACTCAGAAGTCTGATGGCAGAGGGAAAGAAGCTGTTTCTGAATCATTGAGTGTGTGGCTTGAGGCTTCTGTACCTCCTTCCTGATGGTAGCGATGAGAATAGGACATGTCCTTGGTGATGTTGTTCCCTAATGATAGATGCCTCCTTTCTGAGGCATTGCCCCTTGAAGATACCTGGATGCTGTGGAGGCTAGTGCCCATGATGCCGCTGAATGAGTTCACAACTTTCTGCAACTTCCTTTGATCCTGTGAAGTAGCCCCTGCCCAAATACCATATGATGATTCAGCCAGTTCGATCTGTATAAATTTGCAAGTGTCTTTGGTGACATACCAAGTCTCCTCACAACTCCTAATCCAAAGCATGATGCATATCAGTGAGGGAGAAAAGAGGTATGAGGTGGTACCATTAAGATACTGAGGTACCTGAATCCCTGCTTGACTGAAGAACTTCACTTCCAAATGTTCAAATCACTAACAATCCGAACAATATACAGTATAGAGCATATAACAGTTACCTGTTCTCCAGAAAGCTTCTGTTATGTTCTGCCAGTAATTGACTCTTGATCCTTTTATCACATTAAGTCACATTAAGTAAGCTGATTGAATTTTTGAACAAGAATTTGCAGCCAAATATTAATGATGATGATATACTCCGGTATGCTGTTATACAGAAAACAGGTTATAAAGAGCACACAGAAGTGGACAGTTCACTGGAACTAACAGCATCACTGTTTAGTATTGCCAAGTTTCAAGGGTATTCAAGCACAAATTAGAGTATCTGCTAGGAACAGAGAGCTGTATGTCAACGAAAAGGGATTTGTTATCTTGTGGTTGACTCTATGATCGTAAGTGTTCGACGTTGTGAAATAACACTTGCCTGCATTGTGGTCATTGTGTGAAAATCACTTTAGTCTGATGTTTTCCAGTAGGACAATGATATTTTGCCTAAGGCCCAAGACATTGTGCACTGTTGAATATCAGAGGCCCCATCTTCATCCATTTCACAATTTACAAAAGAAATCATGCAAATTCAGGTGCTGTGGATATTGATAAGGGAGTCCTGGAGGAAGATGAGAAATTGGTTGGTAAAGTGCACACAGAAATGGGATGATGATTGCGTAGAGTGGAAGAGAGTTGTTTCTGAAAAAGACTTAATAAGTTATTGTAATATGTCTTGTAGATGAGAGAGGGTAACAATAAACCTATTGGCATTCAGCTCAGGTAACCGATGTGTAGGCAAAACAATCTCAATAATTGTGGGGTCTTGAGGGTGAGATGGACAAAATGCCTATGTTGAAGTAGACCAACCAGCATGGATTCAGCTGACTTGGGAATTCAGGACCCCTCCGGACCCCACAGTATTTCATCAGAAATGAAAGTTCATTTGAAAATTAATTTTGTTATGACTATCTTGTTCTTGCAAGCATGACATCCTATGTAATACTTCCAAACATTGGGTGACTCATAAAGAAAATAATGTTTGAATTAACCTATCTTGCATATATGAAAAGTATTATCCATTAATATGATTTTAATTAGATTAACCTATTTCTTTTCAATACAGTAAATGTACTTTTAAAGAAAATAATAACACTAACACTCACGAATAGAATAATTCTTCAGATCGTATAATGTTCAAGAATCTTCTGCAGTTATAGATGTTTTAGACTCTTTCTGTGATTTACAAGGTATATTTAACAGATTTCTGTCAAGAGAAAACTGTTTCCTACGCAATTAGTTTTACTTCTCATTTAAATAATTGCTGAACCAATATTCAAAACAAATTGTTTGATGACTATCCATTTGCACAATAAAGTTATTAGAAAATACATCAAAATACAAGTTGAAACTCCTATGAGTGGCATGTTTTGAAACTAGTACAGATCTGTACTAATTATGTAATTCTAACTAATAACTACAGTACTATGCAAAAGTCTAAGGCACCCTGGAGTTTTTATATAGTTTCCGATCGTATGGTCTCCACAGATCCCTGATTTTAACATCATTGAGGCTCTGAGATTACCTGGAGAGTCAGAAGTAAGATAGGCACCCAAAGTCTGCAGAAGCATTGTGGCAAATTCTCCAAGATGCTTGGAACAACCTACCGGCTAATTTTCTTTAAAAACTGCACAACAGTGTACACAAGAGAATTGATGCAGTTTTAAAGGCAAATGGTGATCACACCGATTAATGATCTGATTCAGTTTCTCTTACTGTTTACTGATCTTTATACTAATATTTTTCATATTTTGAATCTTTTCATTATTTTTGAAAGCATCTTCACTTTACAGAATTTTTTCTTACATGTGCCTAAGACTTTTGCACAGTATTGTAACTAGCACGTTAATTGGCAGGTTAGTTGGTAGCTCATGTCTATACTGGGAAAAAAAAACAGTGCTTCTATTCAGAGGATGATGATCTTGGGATAACTGCAGTGATCCTGCACTGGTCAGATCCCAAAGGTGGCTGAGGAGACAGCTTGAACTTGTTTAAGATTGTTTCACAGTTTTTAATGTATAACTTTATTGGAATGTCCTGTTAGACTCCATTTAAAGTCAAGAGAGATGGAGGTCCATTTACAGGATTTATCTTCAGATCTGAATGAATATGCAATCATCATAACTGAATTCATCAAGCAATGTGTCCCCATTAGTTTATGGCACATGGCAAGATACTGTACATACCTAAATGAGCAGCCATACACTAGATGAATTAGGCATTTAACAGATGGGTGGGGGCTAGATTTATAGCATTTAAAACTAGTTGAAACAGCATAAATGGTGGTTATTCTTTATTCCATAATTACTCCAGCACCTAATATGCATGGCAGAATAACACTACACTCGTGCAAATACCCACACTGGAACCAACAAAGATATTTCTTCAATAATTCTGCTACAGAAAGATCATGCTGTATTTAAAAAGTTTTTTTGTTCCTGATAAATTCATTTCTAAATTTGTTGTAACTATTAATCATGTGTTATAATCTTCAGGATTTTCTCTTTCCATTGTTTTAAAGGATTAAAAAGGCTCCCTGCAGTCGCCACATTTATTCCCCCCCTGTTGTTTCATCATAATATTTTGTCATATATCCTTCTCCTTGGTACAAGTTCAACAAGGAAAGAACATTGTAATCTGATTAAAGATTTTATTGCCTATTACCCATCTCTCCTTGGTATTTTAATGTTTCAAAGCACTTCTTTTTATTTATTCATGAACAGACAGTCCTCGATTTAATGCTTATCTTGACTGCCCCTGAGCTGAGTGAGTTGCAAGGTCATTTCAAAGGGTAATTGTCACAGATAGGCAGAATTTGGGAACGGTGGCATGTTTCATAGAAAAATAGAAAACCTGCAGCACAATACAGGTCTTTCAGCCCACAAAGTTGTGCCGAACATGTCCCTACCTTAGAAATTACTAGGCTTAACCATAGCCCTCTAATTTTCTAAGCGCCATGTACCTATCCAACAGTCTCTTAAATGACTCTATCATATCTGCCTTTGTTACTGGCAGCCCATTCCATGCACTCACCACGCTCTGAGTAAAAAACTTACCTCTGACATCTCCTCTGTAACCACTCCCCAGCACTTTAAACCAGTGCCGTCTTGTGGCAACCATTTCAGCCCTGGGAAAAGGCCTCTGACTATCCACACGATCAATGCCTCTCATCTTATAAACCTCTATCAGGACACCTCTCATCCTCTGTCGCTTCAAGGAGAAAAGGCCAAGTTCACTCAACCTATTCTCATAAGGCATGCTCCCCAGTCTAGGCAACATCCTTGTAAATTTCCTCTGCACCCTTTCTATGGTTTCCACATCCTTCCTGTAGTGAGGCGACCAGATGTGAGCACAGTACTCCAAGTGGGGTCTGACCAGGGTCCTATATCGCTGCAACATTGCCTCTCGACTCCAAAATTCAATTCCACGATTTATGAAGGCCAATACACTCTATGCCTTCTTAACCACAGAATCAACTTGTACAGCTGGTTTGAGCGCCCTATGGACTCGGATCCCAAGATCCCTCTGATACTCCACACTGCCAAGAGTGGAGTACCCGTCCCAAAAAAATCATATTCAAGAACCAGGTGGGTTTTTATGACACCTCTCAGGAGTTTCAGAGTCACCTACTTTTAATACTCCAGTGTTATTTAATTGCTTAAATGTAAATTCACTCGCTGTCATGACGGAGTTTGAATTTGAGCCTCCAGATCAATTGTCCAGGCCTTTGACTAGATGCCCTGTAACTTAAACACAATGCTACCCTACCCTGTCATTATCATAACTTGTAGTAGTGGATATTAGATAATTATATACTTATACTCAATAAAACAACTCATTGGACAAATGCAGATACCATCCTCATTCTTTCAGTGTTTCAATGGTTCCATTTAATAACAGACAATGTACATGTCAAGGCTCCAAAGGTAGTCATAGCTGAAGGGTAATATTGAGGACAAGTTCCCACTACTAAGCAAATGCTCTTCATGGCGTGCTGCTCAAACAGCCTCTGACAACCAAGTCCAACTCCTGGCCTTCACGTGCGGCGTAGTTCTTATGCCCAGCAAAGTTGTTCTCACTGACAGAAGGAGGGGCAAAGGCGGGCCACTGATATCTTAAAACCAGTTACTTCAGGCAGATGGGGCTCATTAACCACAGATGGTAGCTCATCTAGGTGAGGGAAACTCCGATTTCAAACCTCCTTGCAGCTATACCCGCTCACGGGAAAGGCTTTGGGAGTAAACCCCAAGGAAAAATCCGGAGTTGGAGTCCTGAAGGCGGCTGGCTGCCGTACCCAGCACCGGCACGGCAACTCCTGCGATGCTACTGACACCAAACTGTATCGACATTTGTCGTTCCTTTGCACCTGTCATCAGCATGGAGAAGGGGGGGGGAAGTCCCACTGCATAGGCAACAGACAGATCTCCATATCAACTCTGCCCTGGCTTGCACCATGGAGAGGCCACTCCCCAGTGACTATCAGAGGCGCAGTACCCACGGTGGACCATGACCGAGAGACAGACAGACACACACACACACACACACCAACCTGAAATTCTTGTCCTTCACAGAAATCCACAAGAACAGAAGAGTAACCCCCAATAACTGAATGACAGTAAGACATTAGCACCCCAAAGAACCCTCTTCCCTCTCCCACGCACAAGCACAGAAAATCATCATCCCACTCCACCCCACCTCCCCCACTTATTTTAGCAGGAAGCATCTGCACCACCAACCAGCAAGCAAGCAATGGAAAAGCCTCCAAAGAGAGACCAGGATCTGCAATTCAACAAAACCTAATATTTCTATCCTAAGGGTGGGTAAAAATCCAAATGGAGCGTAATGATGTCCTGTCCTTATTGAGTTATTAGATGCACCCAGCACTGGTAATACTTTAGCATATGTTCACTGTATTGTGCTGAGCAATGTTTTAGAGTTGACTTTTCCCAAATTCACCCATGGTTGCTCCTTGTGTTTCTTTGGCTCTTCATTTGATTAGCAAATCATGCAATGTGAAAACATGGTTTACCAAGCAACACAACTGTAAGATGGCGCCACGTTTGGCAGCCATATTGCAAGCTCAGTTCCAACATTAGAGTATTCAGCTAATCTCTGCGACTTCCCTTGCACTTCTTGTTCAAGTAGCTGATGGTCGCATCAGATATGATAGACTGACTCTTCCATTCATTTACCCTGCTTGCATGATCCATGGGAAGCTTATCTATTACACTGCTGCTATCTCGGAAGCAGCGTAGAAGGCGAGGGAGAAGGGCCGGAGTCCTAGTGAGGCAGAGACAGTGTGCTAATTGGTTGTCACTCCCTAGTATATTCCTGGGTAATCTTCAGTCCCAGGACAATAAGCTGTGTGAACTGAGAGGCAGAATCTCCTATCAGTGAGAAACAAAGGAATATAATATTTTGTGCTTCGTGGAGACCTGGCTGACGGGGGAGATTCCAGATCACACTATCAAACCCTGTGGGTTCTCTCTATTCTGGGTGGACAGATCTAAAAACTTCTCTGGGAAGAATAAGGGAAGTGGGGTATGCTTCATGGTCAATAATGCTTGGTGTGACCCCTGGAATGTGCATGCCCTCAAATGTTTTTGTTCCCTGGATCTGGAGTACCCAGAATAGAACTCCTGTGTCGACCTTACTAGCTGCCTAGGGAATTCCTGGCTGTTATTATCACAGCTGTGAATATTCCACAGCAGACTGATACTGACCTGGCTCCCAAGGATCTCTACGCGACCATCAGCACCCTGGAAACTGCTTATTCAAAAGCTGCCTTCATTGTCATTGGTGACTTTAATAGAGCATCACTGTCTAAAGTCCAAAGTTTTGTCAACACTAATAGGTGAGCACATGGGAAGATAGCATACTCAACCACTCCTACTCTTCCTTCTGCTAAACGCTCCTCCGCCCGCTGTTTTGAAAGTCAGATCACTCTTCCATCTTGCTGCTGCTGAGGTACAGGCAGAAGCTGAAATAAGAGGTGGCCATAGTTAAAACCCTCTACTGTTGGCCAGACCAATTGGCCTCCATGCTACAAGGCTGCTTTGTTGGCCTCAATTGAAATGTCTTTCATGATGGGGATGTCTCTGAGTTCACAGAAGGTGTCAGGAGTTTTATCCAGAAGTGCATTGAGGTTGTTGTCCCCCAGAAATTGGTCAGGGTCTTCCCAAATCAGAAATCCTGGATCAATAGTTCCGTGTGAGCAGCACTTACTGTGTTACACAGAGCCTGCACTGGTGATAATCAGCAAGAACTCAGAAATGCAACTACGATCTGTGCAAAGACATCAAGGCAGCAAAACAACAATACAGGGACAAGATCCAGACACAACCCTCCACCAACAACACACGCAACTTATGGCAGTGGTGTTTCCAACATTGCTGTCTCTCTCCCAGAGGAACTAAACCTTCTTTACTCTTGGTTCGATATTAACAACACTGAGCCCCTGAGGAGAGCCACCGAAAAGACCTGCACTTAGTTCATCTCTGAGGCCAAAGTACACAGGTATTTCCAATGAGTGGGTAGTCTCAAGGCTGTGGGACTGGATGGCATCCTACAGCAGGTACCAATAGTGTGCATGGCACAATTGGCAAGTGTATTCACAGACAGTGTTTAATCTTTCCCTCTCCTGGGGTAGAGTTCCCTTCTGCTTCAAATTATCCACCACTGATCCTGCACCTAAAAAGACCAAGGTAACATGTCTGAATGACTGGCGTCCTGTTGCACTTACCTTAATAATAAGCAAATGATTTGAGAGGCTGGTCAAGGACTACACCTGCAGCATACCCAAACTGCACCCCTTACAATTCATCTACAGACACAACCGATCGACAGATGACGCACTAGCCAGAGCTCTACACACTGTCCTTACACATCTGGAGAAGGAGGATGCTTATGTGAGAATGCTGTTCTTGAACTACAGTTCAGCATTCAACACCATAATTTCCTCCAGGCTTGACAAGAAGCTCAGAGCCCTCCACTGGCAGGTGATAAGAGTGGGCTCCCTCACCTCTGCCCCTATGATCCTCAACACAGGTGTCCCTCAGGTCTATGTCTTAAGCTCCCTCCTTTACTCTCTGTCTACCTATGATTGTATTACCACACACAGCTCCAATCTGCTAATTAATTTTGCTGATGAAACTACATTGATTGGCCTAATCTCAAATAATAATGAGGCAGCCTACAGAGAAGAAGTCATCACCCTGACACAGTGATGTCAAGAAAACAACCTCTCCCTCAATGTGGCAAAAACAAAGGAGCTGGTTGTGGATTACAGGAGGAATTGAGACAAGATAATCCCTATAGACAGCAATGGATCTGGGGTTGCGAGGGTGAACAGCTTTAAGTTCCTTGGCATACACATCACTGAGGATCTCACGTGATCTGTACATACCGGCTGTATGGTGAAAAAAACACAACAGCGCCTCTTTCACCTCAGATGGTTGAAGAAGTTTGGTATGGGCCCCCAAATCCTAAGCACTTCCTACAAGGGCATAATTGAGAGCATTATGACTGGCTGCATCACTGCCTGGTATGGGAACTGTACTTCCCTCAATCACAGGACTCTGCAGAGAGTTGTGTGGACAGCCCAGCGCATCTGTAGATATGAACTTCCCACTATTCAGGACATTCACAAAGGCAGGTGTGTAAAAAGGGCCTGAAGGATCATTGGGGACCTGCGTCACCCCATCCATAAACTTTTCCAGCTGTTACCTTCTGGGTAATGGTACCACAATATAAAAGCCAGGATGAATAGGCTCCGGGACAGTTTTAATTCATACTGATCTAACTGTATTTCTATGTTATATTGACTGTTCTGTTGTGCACAATACTGTACATGTAACTCACACACAACACATAAAGTAATATTGCCACAAATTAATTTAAAATAATAAAGTGCTTTTATGACAAGAGTTAAAAAGTATACACTTCATATGTCTTGAATCTGGATGGTGGCAGGGACTTCAGTAGTCCCACGGCCTGGGGGAGGAAGCTGTTTTTCATCTCAGCAGTCCTTGTGCTAATGCTATGGTACTTCCAGCCTGATGGCAGGGGTCAAAAGGATTGAAGTACAAGAGTTCTTGTGAACCTAAAAGATTTCAACAAAAACATATGATCCTATCACCAATTGCTCCTCAGTATTTAACACTAATCATATTTCAGTTAATCTCTTAATTGTTCATCATTTATTAATTTATTCCAGTTTTGAAATTACTCCCCAAACCTTAGTGTAGTGAACTATCACTCCTGATTGAAAAAAGCAACTATTATTTACAATATCCCTCACTTTTACTCTTTTGCATTATTTATTTATTATATTTCCTATTGTAATTTATTGCAAATTTTCATGACTTGCACTTCTCTGCAGCTACAAAATGGCAAAATACTTGACATAGAGAAGGTCAGTATTCTGATTCTGAATGAGCCCTTAATACGCATAAAGGTAGTTCCCAGAAGCAGAAATCTGACATAATTGTAGGAATTATTGGAGAGAATTTTGAGGGACAGCAGGAATTATCACAGAGAGAATCTCGAGCACAGTCACCACGGATATGAGATGGGATGGATGGAAATGGTTTGATTATTTTTCAGGTGAGTTGATAAACGGAGCAAAGTTTAATCCTAGCGAGAGTGTGGTGTTGCACTCTGTGAGCTTAAATATAAAGGGAAGGTTCACGTTTAATGCCAGAACTCTTAACAGCATTGATGTATAGAGTAATCATGGAGTCCTTGTCCTAATTCTCTGGTATCTTCTGCCTGATTCAGGAAATCATGAGCCAGTTGTAGGAAACTTTAGTTATGCAGCATTGCAACATTTGGAGTATTGACTGCAGTTCTGGTCCTTCAATGGCAGGAGGATATGGAGGCTTTAGAGAAGGTTGCAAGGCCTGCTGAGAAGATCATTGGGGTCTCATTTCCACTCATCTGTGATATTTATCAGGAGCACTCATATGCTGGGTCCTTAGCATTATTAAGGATCCCTCCCATCCATCCAACGATCTCTTTGACCCGCTAACATCAGACAAGAGGTACCATAGAATTAGGACAAAGACTGTTAAGATGGGAAGCAGTTTCTTTCCCCAGGCTGTGATATTATTCAACTCCCTGCATTCACATAGATCTCACCAATTATGAAGAGCAAAAAGTGTTATACTCTTTACTTTTCAACTTGTGGCTAACAGCTCCTTAAGCTAAATGTCAATGTGGTGGAATTTTTTTTTTACTATTTGTTGATTTATTTGTGGTAATATTACTTTCTGTGTTGTCTCAGATATATGTACTGTATTGTGCACCTTGATCCAGGGGAACCTTGTTTTGTTTGGCAGTATACATGTATACAGTTGAATGGCAATAAACTTGAACTTGGTTCTTCGGAGAGCTAGGCCAGGATGTTGCCTGGATTAGAGGGCATATGCTCTAAATATATTTTGGACAAACCTGGATTTGTTCTCTGGAATAACACATACAAAATGCTGGAAAAACCTATCAGGTCAGGCAGCATCTATAGAAAGAAAAATCGAGTGACATTTCAGGCCAAGTCCCTTCATTAGGTCATCTACCCAATAAAGGTTGACATTTTGGAAATGGCCTAATTCAAAGCCACACAGACACATAGGAAATGGGTGCAAGACTAATCCACATGGGCTCTCAAGCTTGTATTGCTGTTTTTAAGATCATGGTCAATTTGAGCTTGGTTTGGCATCCAACTTTTCCTCCAATCGTCATAACCTCTGAATTCTTGACAGTCCAATAATCTGTCTGTGTCATCCATAAACATACTCAGTGGTTCAGCTTCACAGAAATCTGATGCAGAGAATTCCAAAGATTAATAACCTCAGCGGAAGAATTATACCTCAGAGAAGGAAATTCCTCCTTATCTCCATTTTGAATGGGTGCCTCTTAATTTTAATAAGTTAACCCTAGCTTAGATTCCCGCATGAAGGGAAAGCTCTTCGCGATGTCTACCCTATAGTCTTAGATTTCAATAAGATCACTTCTTATTTTCTAAATTATAATGAATTTAGGTGCAATCTATTCTTCTCTACTCGTAGGTCAATCACATTATTTCCCAGAGACCACCTCAGAAATCTTCTTTAATCCATTTTCAATGCAAATACAAGACTTCTGAAATAACAAGGCAGAACTGCGTGCAGTGATATTGATGCCAAGTTTTTGCAGTTTAGTCATCAGCTGTTTTCTCCCATTTTATGAACTGTGCAGTATTCAATTTTCTTTTGAATACACTGATCAACCATTAATCTCAACAAATTCATCTGCTTTTTTTTCCAATTTTATATCATCCTTAATTCTGTTATTAGTCACAGATGGTTCACCCTTCATATTGAGTCTTCATTTCTCAGTGGAATACATAATTGTCAAAAAATATGAAGTATTTCCTTAAATGTCACTACTAATCTTCCTTCTCTGAGACTATAGCTCTAAAACACAGACTACTTGAAAATGAGCAATGCAGCAGACATAAGGAATATTTTATTCTCATCACTTTGTACTTTTGGATATGTCTTCTTGATATCTTTACCCCTTTCACTCTGTCTTAATGGACGCAGTAATATCTGGATGGCTTACTGATGATTCTGTAATCACCAGACGGGATCTGGAAACAGCTGTAATCATTTGGAGACAAGAAATGCTGTAAGTTCAACACAACCAGCAAGGTACTGAGGTCCTGAGATTAGTTTCTGAATTTTGGAGATCTGCTGCATTTGAAAATAACTGAGTTGATAGGCTACTGTTAACTTTATTGTAAAACCACCAACAAAGATTCCACCACACAGGCTATGTTCTTTTCTCACTGCTGTCTTTAGGTAGAAGGTACAGGTGACTCTGGACTTGCACCACCAGGTTCAAGAACAGCTACGATCCCTCAACCATCAGGCTCTTGAACAAAAGGGGAGAGCTACACTCATTTATGAATTATGATGTATTGTTCTTTCATGGTCACTATTTTTTGCTCTGTTTTTGCTATTTATTTACATCTGCATTTGCACAGTTTGTTTATAGTTAACAGTTCCTGATACTTACAATCAACAGTTCCTGTTTTATAGATTTGCCAAATATACCCACAGAAAAAGAATTACTTTGAACTTTTGAACTTTGAACTTTGAACCTGCCTGCAAATAGGAAACAAAGCAAACAGGCAACTGTTTTACAAATGTCAGTGTACCTGACTGTTCCCACAGCTGATGTCATTGATATTCCATTGAGTCAGTCAAGAGTTAAGGAGCCTTACAAATGTGTGTGACAATAAATAATTCTTCCTTCACAAGTTAGTCTTTGGTTAGTTGTTGTTATTAAAACTTATTTACAATGCAGAGCTTTATATTAATGTGTGCTAATGAAGTTAAAAGGAACATGCAAATCTTAATGAAAAAGAATCACATTGGTCTTCATAAATCAATGTATTGAGTACAGGAGATTGAATGTTGTGTTGAAGTTTTATAAGACATTGGTAAGGCCTAATTTGGAGTATTTTGTGCAGTTTTGGTCACCTATCTACAGGAAAGATGCAAATAAGATGCAAAGAGTACTGAGAAAATTTAAAGGACATCGCTGGGTCTGGATAAGCTGAGTTTCAAGGAAAGATTGACTAGTTTAGGACTTTATTCCTTAGAATGTAGAAGATTGAGAGGAGATTTCATAGAGGTATATGTAATCACGAGGGGTATGGGTAGGGTAAATGCAAGCAGACTTTTTCTGCTGAGGTTAGGTGGGACTACAACCAGAGGTCAAGGCTTTAATGGTGAAAGGTGAAAAGTTTAAAGGGAACGTTAGGAGAAGCTTTCTTAAGTGGTGCATCGAGCTTACATGCAGCACAAGTGGTGCATGTAAGCTCGATTTCAACGTTTAAGTAATGTCTTGATAGGTACATTGATAGTAGGGATATGGAGGGCTATGGTCCTGGAACAGGTCAATGGGAGTAAACAGCTTAAATGCTTTCGGCAAGGACTAGAAACATAGAACCATAGAACACTACAACTAGATGAGCCAAAAGGCCTGCTTGTATGCTGTACTTCTCTACAACTCTATGACTCTATATATGATCACTTTCTTTGCACCAGAATTGTTTGATACAGTAAAATAATTTGTTAGTATTTAAACAACATTCTTAATCATATGCATGGTATCACATCCTCTGGTGTTCAAAATGTTCATTACATGACATGTCATACGATATAGGGAATCATGGTCTTTCCTGGCAAATTTTTCTGCAAAAGTGATTTGTCATTCCCTTCTTCTGGGCAGTGTCTTTACAAGATGGGTGACCCCAGCCATTATCAATACTCTTCAGAGATTGCCTGTCTGCAATTTACAATCATATAACCAAGACTTTGATTCACACCAGATGCTCATGTGAACATTCACCACCTGCTCCCATGAGTTCACATTACCCTGATTGGGGGG
Source organism: Hypanus sabinus (assembly GCF_030144855.1). NCBI lineage: Eukaryota > Metazoa > Chordata > Chondrichthyes > Myliobatiformes > Dasyatidae > Hypanus > Hypanus sabinus. The sequence continues at coordinate 125,534,403 of NC_082710.1, read as the reverse complement.
GGGGGGGGGGGCGGCAGCGTGTGCTGAGCCAGTGCTTCACTTTAACTAATGGTGACCTGCAGGCTCGTGGAGGGAAAGAGCATTTTACACCTCCTTTGGTAGTGAGGTATCTCTATTTTGTCACCTGATCTGCTGTTACAAACTGTGCAAAGAAGGCCTAATTTTCAGGCTGTTTGTATGTTTATTCCAAGTATGACAATAAAAATAAACATGTGCTTCATAATTTACTGAGAAATTTAAGACCCTAGTTTTGTGATAACAATCCATCCAGAATTGATTTATTTGTCAGTAAATCTGTGACCCTAAAAAGACTCAATTTCTCTTGTCTTGTGAGTATCTGGACAGAACAATTTTCAGGGTAAATCTTCAGCACAATCTCTTGGCACATTTAAGAGGAGCAATCTACAGTCGTAATGGTAGAACATAGACATTGAATGGATCCAGGTATCTTCCAAATTTATGCACCTCCTCCTTTAAAGCTTTTACCCTCTTTTAACACCATTCATACTAGTATACACCCACAGAATGAGGGGAAGGTAAGTAATATGAAATAAGATAATGAATAGCAGAGAAAAACTATTCATGCTTCATTCCTCTGAATACTTCAATCATTCAAAGGTTTCAAAGTACATTTATTATCAAAGCATGCATGCTGTATACAACCCTGAGATTTGTTTTCCACAGACAGCCACAAAACAAAGAAAACCATGGAAATCATTTAAAGAAAAGCATCAATGTGTGTAAAAAGAACAAATCACACAAACGGCAGAAAAAAGTGTGAAAGGCACAGAATACAAAACAATAAATCACAAAGGCATTGAAAGAGTCAAGGCATAAATTCAGTTCTGTTTAATCCAGTGCTGCATCTCTCACTATCTGTAGGCACTGGTCTTATATTGCAGCATTGCGCTTATTTTGACGCTGAGCCATTCTTACTGAACTCTCCTCCCAGAGATTGTCCCTTGAAAATGCTAAGCTTGTTTGCTAGTTCAGATCTCCTTGTGCTATCACTGCAATGCAATCGACCATACGTGGGATTTTCTGTGTTATTGAACTTTCCAGCAATAAGCTCTTGAGCAGGTTGATCAACCTACCACATCACAACAGTTTAGAAACATCTTTACCAAAAAGGTTTAATTTCTGAGGACAACAAAGATCAATTTTATTTTATCTGTGCAGAATCCTTTCAATCATTGTTGCAGCATCTAACTGTATCTCAACCATTTTCTGAGACTGCACTCTGACAGTGAACCATTTTCATAACGTTATTTAAATTTATGTTCTAAAATACACATTTTCCATTCCATTTGCACTTCTCTTACATTTGCGTTTTTCTTTAAGTTCATCTCCCCGATGCCTTCTTTCCCAAATGAAAGTTCCATTTTTTCCAGTGTTTCAGATTCAGAACAATCAACACAATGAATTTTTTTCATCTGAGAGGTTAATCCATAATCTGAATGTGCAACCTTACACATCACAGGCAGTTTGGTTGAACATTGATCATCGCAGCCTGCTGACTCTCGTCTTTGATATTTCTCATTGGTGATACTCAAAGCATTGCAGGTTGTGGATCATGTAACAGCATGTTAATGCCACAAGCCTTCAGTCTGAGAAGTTGGAGTTACAGGTATTGAACCGATGCTTATTTCAACAGAATTATGCTGTATGTGGGGATTTATATTCCAAAGAATCCACAATATCTTTAACTATAGTAAAGACAAATCTCAAGGGAAACTTTAAAAATCCATACAACGAAACACTTAAACTAACATGAAATCTGTAATGTTTACTTACAACATAAGCTGACATACTCCAATATCAGTTTCGTGATTATTCACTTTATTGATAGTAAATTTATATTAGTAAATTCTTCATATCTTCTTGAAATGACTTTTAAAAATAACCATTAAATAGTATATTTCAAGTTTTTATTTGTTGCAACTTGTTTGCCATCATTTTGATTATGCATTTCAGTCATCTACTTGATCTACATTAATACTGCACTAATATAGGTCAGGTTATGCTTGAGATGGCTAGCAACCTTCAGTCTTCAAATATTAACTTGGATACTTCAATATTCACCATGAGATATCATCTGTGTTTAATATCAACAGTTATTATTAGCACACTTCCTTATTTTGTTTAATTCATCCTGTTTTATCTAATTTTGCTTTATGTTGTCCTATCCATCCCAATATAGCTTGCACTGAGATTCTGAATCCAACTTATTTAAAAAAGTATCAATCGCACTCCAAGGCTTAAATACCCCAGTAATCCTTAATTGATTTTCTGGCCAGAACCCTCATTTTTTTCAAAATCTCTAGTTACACTCTATATTCCCAGATAACTGTTTTTATATGATCCTAGGTCAACTGCATTTTGGAGGCCTAAGGGTATAATTTTTGACTATTTACCAGATCGCATTTTATTTCCTTATGGAAGTCACAAAGGTCAACCACTCCACCTTTCGAATTTGTTTACAGGATAAAACCTCCTTTGCACCAAAACTTTCAACAATTTGTTCTGCACAGTTGGATTCAGCTAACTGTTCAATGGGGACAGTCTTTTCCTATATCATGTGAGAAAATTTAAGCCAAAACTTGATCTACTTTCCAAGATGAACATGTTGCTCCTTTCAGAAATTTATCCTGGGGCTTCAGTGTATATATTTTCAGATGCACAGAGACAATGATATCAAAAACATGCAACATAACTTGGCAAAATCTGCACAAATTTCATCCTGTCATCCAAAATGCAAGGAGTCAAACCATAGTTGGCTTTTTCTTGCCAATTTAATGTCACCTTCAATTCCTTATCCCATCTTATCAAATGATACTTATCATTCTACAGCCTACAATCATCCACCTTATTGTCAATATCTCTACCAATGCCTTCCAGGGCACCAATTAGGCACTGATAAGTTATGCAGCCAGACAGAATTATAACTAAACCAATACTACCCTTACCAAATTTCCATGCATGCCATGTGTCTGCCAAGATGATTCTTCATGGTCAGTCACTTGGAATAGATTTGTTTCCATTCTGGCTCTCTTGGTAGAATGGCCCTCACAAGCTTTAGCTTAGATTCTGTATGTTAAGGCCTGCTTAGAAATTGGCTTGGTATTTATCTGAATTGCTTATATAACTAGTTTGACATTTACTAAGTTGCTTCCTAGGTCATCTTTCATTATTTTTCTTGGGATTCAGACTAACCTTCCTAACCCTTTCCACACCATATGCTGACAATGTCATTGGTATTCTCTATTATACTTTTAACTTCTTCCATCTTCTCAAATATCAGTTTGATCAGATGTCCAACCCACAATGTCCCAACACCAATGCTACCCTTTCACTTAATGTCATTCCTTCCCTTGAAAATGCCTGTAGATCTTGTCTCCAGATCAAATCTTCCTACATGCTCTGGTTTTCTCTAACACCATCTCTGTTCCGCAATCTGGCTACCTAATTTCCTCTACAAGTTCTGCAATGGGGAAGCTGGAATAAAATTATTTTGTGCTCTTTTGTACGTGCAAGGTCCTTTCTATTGAACATGTCTTGAGTTCTGCACGGAACAGGCTATTTCAATTTGACATGGTATTGATATACTGTAGGTCTCCCCAACACCAACATTTTAATGAAATATTTCTCAGCCATATTTATTTGTTGGACAAAAATAGACCCTATATGTTAGATAGATATTAAGTCTGAGCTTTTGGCAATGAAGCTGTATAAGCTGTCACTATAAACTCTAGCATGATCTTATTGGTCTTTTGATAATTTACTTTTGTGTCCCAGTTAATTAATTAACTAAAGGAACTAATTCCCATTTTTTGCCATTCCAGTTAATTAAGCTAACAGGGTAACTTGTCTGATTAATTCATTATGCCAATAATTTCAAATGCCAAAAGGTGACCATGACTTTGCAAAGCAAAGGCAACATTACAATCATCTTCATGAATTAGTTGGAAGATCATTCCAGTCAAATGAAGATACAAGGAAAATCGGAGGGAAAATTGCTTGCAGCAACATCATGGGCATGTAAGTACAAAAATATAAGTTACACAGTACAAGACAATAAAGATGAACATACAAGTCCAAAGCAAGATATTAGTGCAAAAATAACACTATCTCCGTCAAGTCCAGAGTAGTGCCCAGTTGCAGCAGTAAGAAGAGGGCATGGCCTGAGTTGGGGGAGGGGAATCTTTGAAGCAGCTCATCCTGTCAATGGTGGAGACGGCTGTGTCTACGATACAACAGAATAAGTCCATGATTCTCTACAGCCTCTTGCATTCCTGTGCAATGGTATTGCTGTTCCAGACATGATTTACCTTGAATGAAATTTTGGATGATGACATAAATTTTTGAGCCAAGACTTTAGCTATTACTGGCAAGTTTTCTACCTTAGAAAATCAATCAGAATTGCATTTAAAACTGATGGTCATCAAATTAAAACTGATATAATGCAATCCTGCTATATTGTTTTTGTTTTACTTGATTCAAGGTTTTGCATTGACAATTACACTTGCATAGCTTGGATAGCTAACTTTAAGTTGCAGCCTGGTGGTATTATTGATTTCAGTTCATCTGTCAGTCAGCTTTTCAATAGGCAAATGGATAGACATTGCCAACAACCACTCATGGGGAATAAGAAACTGAGAATGGGTGAGTTCCTTCACACTTGAGGGAGCGTTTCAATCTTAATTAAGAAGCCATGTAAATTAGATTCTTAAGACAGCTTTTCACAATATTTCCAACAGAATGTTTTTATGTATACATAATGAATTCTGTGTTGGTGAAACAGGGAAAGCTGTCACTTTTAACAGTAGTAGAGAATTAATGAGGCATTGTGAGAAAGAATACCGAAACTGTCTGCAAAATGGTTATATCCTAATTCTAATAGCATTAAATTAATGGTGCCACATAATAACCGCAGTTCAAAGATCAGCTTAGCATTCCTATGTGCTTGGTGATGGGAAATACATAAAGAAAGCAGGAGAGAGAAAGATAGTGAATCAAAATGTCAGGTTTATAATCTGTATATTAAATATGCTTCATATTTTTAGAACTAGAGTTTCAAACTTGGTCACATGCAGTAAGTAAGTAAGCAAAGTAAAGTCATTGCAAGTGACTTTTTGGATTTGGGCATTGGATCTATATTCTCTCGAGCTGTAAGAAATCAGAAGTGAACTCATAGCAACATTAAAGATTTTGAGGAATTTGACCAGCTGTGAGAATGCATTCTCATGTACGGAACCTACAGTGGCATGCAAAATTTTGGCCACACCTGGTCAAAATTTCTGTTACTGTGAATAGCTAAGTGAGTAAAAGATGACCTGATTTCCAAAACTCATAAAGTTAAAGTTGGCACATTTCTTTATTATTTTTTAAGCAAGATTACTTTTTTATTTCCATCTTTTATAGTTTCAAAATAACAAAAAAGGAAAAGGGCCCGAAGCAAAAGTTTGGGCATCCTGAATGGTTGGTACATAGTAACAACCCCTTTAGCAAGTATCACAGCTTGTAAATGCTTTCTGTAGCCAGCTAAGAGTCTTTCAATTCTTGTTTGGGGAATTTTCACCCATTCTTCCTTGCAAAAGGCTTCTAGTCCTGTGAGATTCTCGGGCCGTCTTGCATGCACTGCTCTCTTGAGGTCTATCCACAGACTTCCGATGATGTTTAGATAGGGAGACTGTGAGGTCATGACAAAAACTTCAGCTTGTGCCTCTTGAGGTAGTCCATTGTGGATTTTGAGGTGTATTTAGGATCGTTATCCTGTTGTAGAAGCAATCCTCTTTTCATCTTCAGCTTTTTTACAGTCAGTGTGATGTTTGTATGTATTTAAACATATATGTACTTGCACATAAACATTATGTATTTTTTACAGTCAGTGTGACGTATTTAATTGAAATCATTCTTCCCTCTACCATTGAAATGTTCCCCATGCCACTGGCTGCAACACAAGCCCAAAGCATGATTGATCCACCCCCATGCTTAACAGTTGGACAGGTGTTCTTTTCACGAAGTTCTGCACCCTTTTTTCTCCAAACATGCCTTTGCTCATTGCGGCCAAAACGTTCTATTTTAACTTCATCAGTCCACAGGACTTATTTACAAAATGCATCGGGCTTGTTTAGACGTTCCTTTGCAAACTTCTGACACTGAATTTTGAGGTGAGGATGCAGGAAAGGTTTTCTTCTGATTACTCTTCCATGAAGGTCATACTTGTGCAGGTGTCACTGCACAGTAGAACAGTGTACCACCACTCCAGAGTCTGCTAAATCTTCCTGAAGATCTTTTGCAGTCAATTGGGGGTTTTGATTTGCCTTTCTAGCAATCCTATGAACAGTTCTCTCAGAAAGTTTACCTGGTCTTCCAGACCTCAACTTGAGCTCCATCGTTCCTGTCAACTGCCATTTCTTAATTACATTACGAACTGAGGAAACAGCTACCTGAAAACACTTTGCTATCTTCTTATAGCCTTCTTCCGCTTTGTGGGCACCAATTATTTTAATTTTCAGAGTGCTAGGCAGCTGCTTAGAGATGTTGATCATTGGGACAAAGTTGGAGGAGTCAGGGCATTTATAAAGCTTTAAAATTTGCATGACCTGGCCTTTCCTAATGATGACTGTGAAAAAGCCATAGTCGTAACAAGCTAATTAAGGTCTGAGACCTTGGTAAATGTTATCTGAGAGCTCAAATCTCTTGGGGTGCCCAAACTTTTGCATGGTGCTCCTTTCCATTTTTTTTTCACTCTAAAATTGTCGAAAACAAAAATAATACACTAATCTTGCTAAAAATGTTGAACAGAATGTTTCATCTTTAACGCTATAATTTTTGGAGATTAGTACATCTTCAACTCACTTAACTATTCACAGAAACAGAAATTTTGATCGGGGTGCCCTAACTTTTGCATGCCACCGTATAGAGCCAAGGACATAAACTCAAACTAAGGTATCACCTAGATAACTTAGAATTCAGTTGAGGAGGATTTTATTCAACATTTCATGGGTTGAGTACCTTTGGAATTTTCCATTGCAATAACCAAATAATTAGCTTATTCAAAGCTAAGATGCGTAAGGTTTTGGGCAACAGGGAAATCAAGGCTTATGGGATCAAGCAGGCCAATTGGCCTAAAGCCAGAAAACAGACCAGCTAAGATTTTAATGAATGGATGTAGATCAGAGGAGCCATTTGACAATTCCTGAGAGCATTCCTGGCATTCTGTCTCTCAAAATTCACTCCACTGATTTTAACTTGTGTAGTGTAGAAGGTTCCTAAATGATACAGCGAGGTGTAGATTATTTGTAAATATGGGCAGAGTAATAGCAGATGGAAATTAATCTGAGCTAGTGTGAGATGTTGCATTTTGGGAGATCAACTGTGAAGGGAAAGTGCACGTTTAATGGCAAGATATATTGTACAGAGGGATGTTGGGCTCCAAGTCTACAGAAATTGGCTGAACAAGCAAATATACTTTATAACAGTGATTCCCAACAGGGGCAGTTACATATCCTGAAGGGGTTTAAGTGAAATAGAAGTTATCAGTGGGCATTCAGAATTCCTGGGGGCATGCTAAGTGGTACCTTAGCTTGAGGCACAAGACCTGTCCGACTGTTAGTTGAGCAGGCACTTCCTAAAAAATGGATGGAACACAGGAAGATCCATAGCCCTGCAGGTGGTAAGCATTCGTCGTCACCACACATCTGAAAATTGGCAATCTCCTCTGACCTTAGCAACCAAACAGATATTATTGGGGATGCATAAAATAGCAACCAGGGAGCCCAACAATTCCCCTTGACTCAAGGCACAGATCAAATTCATGCAGTTTAATAGTTAGTAAGTCAAGTATACCATTGCTACTTTCTCTAAAGATCTACAGAAAACAGGTCACACAATGATACAGCATTGGCCAGAATCAAATGGTGAAACAGAGCCAAACAATGAACCTGCCGATCCTAAGGTGTTAAAAGTGACTTCGGCTTCATATATGTGGTCAAGAACCAGTTTTGAAGATTATAAGACCTTCATTGATTGGTCAATCATACTCACTGGAATAGTATAAAGGTAGCTTGCCAAAATCTGGCTCTATCCCAACTACCATTCAGATTTCAACCTGAATTGTTGTCAATATACTTTTTGCTGTTGTGATTGTCTTTATCTTCGCCTTGCCATTCCTTTGTGTGCTACTACCATCAATCCATTTGTGTCAACCCACTGCCGGTGTCAACAAATGATAGGCCTTCCCAGTGTTTTATTTTAAATTAGCCCCATTACTGATGGAGAAGTATGTACAGTTTGATCTCTATGAGTCTGAAGCTGATGAAACCTTGAATCCTAATCCTGCTAAGAAAGAGAAACAACAGAAAGTGCATCAGTACAATGTTACATACTTGGAGAATGATTTTATTCCATTTCTGTCATATCAGCAATACCCCATTTGTCTTAGTTATAGAACTGTACCATGTAATGAAGCTATGAAACCATCAAGATTGCAGAAACACTTTTGTAAAGGACATCCTGAAAAAGCTACTTAAGGCATTACTGAGTTCCAGAAAATGAAAGAAGAATTTGAAAAGTGCTGCACACTTGAGTGATTTTTGAGGAAAGCTAAAATGACCTTGATAGTGGTCTCACAGCTTCTTATAACTTTTCCAAAATAACAGCAAAGTATGGAATATCTCATACATTTGCTAGAACATTAATAATTCCTGCTGTATCAAAAGTGCTCACCACTGTTCTCAAAATGGACACCAGTATTTTAAAATACAGTCCTCTGAGTAATAATTCTGTAGCCCATCGTATTGACTAAATGAGTATCAACTATGCAAGACAATGAAGCATTGCTAATGGCATATTACGGTTTTTCAAAAAAGGGAAAGTTTATGAAGAGATTCTCTTTCGTAAAAAATTAAAATAAATATCATAGAGAATCAATCTACAATGAGCTCAAAAACGTATATTGAGGATAATAGTATTCTGATTAGAAACATGATTTCTTGTGCAACAGATGGAACACTGTATATGATAGGCCATCATGAGGGTAAAGCGGCATTTATGAAAAATAAATTCCAAGTCTGTTTGCAATCCATTGTGTAATTCATCATCAATATCTCTCAGCCAAAAACCTCGGCCAGTGACATTCTTCCAGTGGGACTCTTGTAACATCTGCTATCAGCAAAATTAAAGCTCATCCATTAAATAGCAGAATATTTCATCAATTATGTTAAGATAATGATGAAGAGTTTGAATGCTTGTTTCTTTGCACTGAAGTGCATTGGCTGTCAAAAGGCTGCCGCTTAAAATGTTTCTTTGATCTTTTTGCCACTGTGGCTGAATTTTTGCTCAAGGTCGGCAAGAGATTAGGAAACAAGACTGAACTTCTACATGGACATATGGTATACTTAGCCAACCTGTATAACAAAATGAACATTCTAAATTTGAAACTGCATGGTGAGAACTTATGTTTATTCCAGGCAAAGTGCAGTGTCCACTTTTATCAGAACATTGGAAATATATAAGTAAAATATTGGGGAAAAAATGTCCTCACAGTTTTCATGCATGGGAATTATGGCACTCTCTTTTACAGATGGTGATTTGCAGGAGTACTGCTTACACCTGAAGTTACTGAAGAAGGACTTTGAGAAGCAATTGAAGGATTTGAACAATCTGAAAATTCTGTGCTGGGTAGTTAATGCATTTCTTTGCAAGGTGGAAGAACAGGAAGAGAGCATGCAAGAAGAAATTATTGAAATTCAAAATTATGAACAAGCAAAAATGTTTTCAAAAATGTCAGCTTTTGTGGTATGTGGCTACACTGTCATATATAGTTTCCTGTTTTTTGGAGAAAATCCAAACTGCATTTCAATGCATTTCCATCTTCCTACCTTGTTGAAAGAGGGTTCAGTATAGTGAACCACATACTCAAAAAGAACAGGAATCACTTGGACACTGTTACACTAGGGGACTCAAGGCTTTTGCTTTCACAACTTGAATCAGATATTTCAACCCGTGCTAAAAACCATCAAGTTTAAGGATCACATTGACATCAAAGCAGCTGGACAGAGCACAGGTATTGTAAAAGCCAGATTTAAAGACAAATAAAAATTTAAAGCAGATTAATTTTCATCATGTTAGCATATGGTAGACATGTTTTTACACTATGGCCGTGCCAGAAAGTATATTGTGTCTAATAGGTGTTTTGGGAAGTATAAAAAATGCTTTAGGGGGGCATTGGGCTAAAAAAGGTTGGGAAACACTGGGTAATAAAGAGAGGCTGGATAAAGAGGTTTTTTCTTGTCACTGGAATGGCTGAGGGAAACCTGATAGAAATACATAAAAAATTGATGGAGCAAATAGGCAGTATTTCCTACCCACCCCCCCCCCCCATGACCCCAAGGTCAGAATGTCTAATACTAGAAAGGTGAGAGGGAGTAAGTTCAAGGAACATATGCAGGCCAAGTTTTTTTTAAACAGAGAGTAGTGGGTTTCTGAAATGCACTACTATGGGTCATATTGGAGGCAGTTATAGTTGATGTATTTAGGAGGCTTTTACATAGGATAATGAATATGAAGAGAATTTAGTAATATGGACCATGTGCAGGCAGAAGGAATTAGATGCTATCAGCTTAATTAGTTTGGTGCAATATCATGTGCTTGAGGACCTGTTCCTATGCTGTACAGTTGATCTCCCAAAGTGCAACATCTCACGTTTGCCCATTTTTATCACCATCTGCCATTTCTCTATCCATATTTGCAAATAATCTGTACCTCATTGTATCCTTTGGCAAACTTCTGCACTATCCACAACTTAAAATCAATTTGGTCAACTTTGAGTGGAGTGACTGAATGTAGGGACATTCAGTAAAACCATTGCTGGTCTGTTTTTTGACTTTAATCCCGTTTGTCTGCCTGATTCCTTAAGCCTTGACTCCCATCTTGTCCGATATCTTATGCATCTTCTACTTGAAGAAACATAATAACTCAGTGCTCATTGCAGCAGAAAATCCAAAGATTGGCAATCCCTGAAATATAGAGCAAAATTCTTTCCATAAATCCTATAGGAGGCATATGATGTTATGCAATGCATGGAGACACGTTTTCAGATATTTCCACATCTCTTCCTGCATCCTGCAGCAACACTAAATCACTTTACAAATAACCACTTAAGGAAGAATCCACCAGAAATGCATTAACAACTAACCTGTAGCTGGCACATGACTCCTTTCAATAGTGCTGTCATCGTTCCTCCTTCCTGGGGACCTTTGTGGAGTTTAGATAGGATATCTGTAGAATTTCTGACCATCAAAGTGGCAGAACTGCCTGTCATTAGGTATATCATGTTAATTTACATCTTAATAAAATACCTGGAATAACTTGCAACAACAGATGCATGCATGCATAACAGCATTATCTGGAACAATATTTGGGCATCCGAAGCTCCAAAAAATATGAGGAAGGGATTATGTCCACCATCTCCAATTCACAGCCGAGGGGAAATAGAAAATAATTCAACCATACCTCATGGTCTTTTACCATATTACACCTTATCAATCATTTCAGTGACAACCATCTGCAATCTTTTATTAACCCTCTTTATTCCAATTTCAAGTTTCAACCAAGTGGGAGAGGCTTACAGGAACCTTGCAAACTCAATACATTGGAATAAGGATCATAGAATAACAGTTAAGGTATGTAGAAAAATCTAGTTTTAAAGTAAATATTAACGTGTGAAAGAAAACAACTTGCATTTATTGTGTTTCATAATTTTCTCTAGACATTTTAGAGTGAACTACAGTTTATTAAGTATGTTTTGAGTCTGGTCACTTTAGCAATGTACAGAACACTACAGGCAATTCATCTGACAAGGTCATTCAGAGAGTAACACAATAATCCCAGGCAATCAGATTTTCAGTTGTTGGTTGAGTTATTAACATTGACAGAGCATCCAAATTAACTTTCTGCTCATCTTTCAACGTGTGACATTGGATCTTTTACTCTTTTACCTAGGAGGCTTCAAATCCTTTACTTTAATCTCCATTTTGAAATACAGCATTGCTAACAGGGAAATTCTCCTTCACTATTGACCGAATATGTCAGCCTCGATTTGCTGATTGATCACCAGAGTGCAAATTGAATCCACAGCCTTCTATTTGACAGGCAAAGATGCATATCACAATTAACACCGAACAGTAGAATACGGTAGAGTACAGCACATTACGGGCCCTTCAGCCCATGATGTTTGTCGTACTTTAACCTACTTTTTGATCAATCTAACCCAGCCTTTTTCAACCTTTTTTTGCCTGGAGATACCCTTGAAATAATTTTCAGGTTTCAGTGAATGCCGGCATAAAAATTATAACTACAGCTCATGGTATGTTAGCTGAATCAGTAAGGTAGATATAATAATCCAAAAATAATTGTAATTGAGTAGAGAATGAGTTTTTACCCAGTCTTTCTTGAAAAAGGTAGTTAAGCTTAGCTTGCCTTTCTTGAAGTTAATCTCTTTCTTTCCATTTCATAAATTTTTAAAACTCTTGATAAATTTCTGCTTTCAATAAGGATCGAGGCTTTCTGATATTGTTCCTCATTCTGAAGCCTAAACAGCAGTGAAAACATTTCAAGATTTCCTTTTGCAACAGAGATTCAGTTTCCTTTTAAATCCAAGAATCTTATATGAAGTCAAAATATTTTCTACAGGGCCTTTCAGAGACTTGTGTAGTTGATTCATATGATGAAAAATGCCTGCTAAGTAGGCTAGTTTCTGCAGCCATTCTTCGTCTTCAAAGTACTTATCAATATCTGGCTAACTAGTTTTCTTGAAAGTACTCCAGCGATTCAACTTTCAGCTCAAACACCCTGCTGAAAACTCTTCCTCTGCTAAGGCACAGTATTTCTGTATGCAGCAGGAGATGTGCGTGCTCTTTAGCCAAGTATTCAGTTTTTAAACATTCATGAATGAACTGGTCTTTGTTTAATAAAGTTAACCATGTTTGTATCATCATACAGAACTTCCTTCACTTCACCTCAAAGAGTTGTTGACATCAGCACCTATGTTGTGAAAGCAACGTGTTGTGACAATGTCAGGAATTTCTTTTTACTTTCTAAGAGAAACAAAACCTATCATAGACCCAACCACTGATGGGGCACCATCAGTACAGATGCCAGCACAGTTCCAGGTATGAAGAGAAAACATTAAATATGTCTTGGTCTTTGCTTGTTTCAAGCAACTCTTTCAAAAAGAGAAAATTTTCTTGAATTCCACCATTATTTACAAACCTTACAAATGTTGCAACAGACATTTTATTAATGAAATCTGTTGATTCATCAATCTGGATAGAGAAGCTGGTGCTTTTCCAGTTTATCACACAAAACCTCTTCAGCGTCACGTGACATGGCATCAATACGTGGACTTATTGTTGTCAAGGTTCCGGATGGCCATTCCCCTTTCTTCCCGATTATGCCCCAATTTCACTCAATTGTTGCTAGTTACCTAATTACCGTACATCTGGCTTTCAGCAGAGACTGGGAAATAAATACGATGGTGACTCTATCGCAGGTTGCTTGTAATATACGATAAATGATCTGGATGATGGGGTGGTAAATTGGATTAGTAAGTATGTCGATGATACTAAGGTAGAAGGTGTTGTGGATAATGAGGTGGGTTTTCAAAGCTTGCAGGGAGATTTATGCCGGTTAGAAGAATGGGCTGAACATTGGCAGATGGAGTTTAATGCTGAGAAATGGCATTTTGGCAGGAATAATCCGAATAGAACATACAGAGTAAATGGTAGGGCATTGAGGAATGCAGTGGAACAGAGAGATCTAGGAATAACAGTGGATAGTTTCCTGAAGGTGGAGTCTCATGTAGATAGGGTGGTGAAGAAGGCTTTTGGAACACTGGCCTTTATAAATCAAAGCATTAGTACAGAAGTTGGGATGTAATGTTAAAATTGTACAAGGCATTGGTAAGGCCAAATTTGGAATATCGTGTGCAGTTCTGGTCACCGAATTATAGGAAAGATATCAATAAATTAGAGAGAGTGCAGAGACGATTTACTAGGATGTTACCTGGGTTTCAGCACTTAAGTTACAGAGAAAGGTTGAACAAGTCGGGTCTCTATTCATTGGAGCGTAGAAGGTTGAGGGGGGATTTGATCGAGGTATTTAAAATTTTGAGAGGGATAGATAGAGTTGACGTGAATAGGCTGTTTCCATTGAGAGTAGGGGAAATTCAAACGAGAGGACATGATTTGAGAGTTAGGGGGCAAAAGTTTAAGGAAAACACGACGGGGTATTTCTTTACTCAGAGAGTGATAGCTGTGTGGAATGAGCTTCCTGTAGAAGTAGTAGAGGCCAGTTCAGTTGTGTCATTTAAGGTAAAATTGGATAGGTATATGGACAGGAAAGGAGTGGAGGGTTATGGTCTGAGTGCGGGTAGGTGGGACTAGGTGAGATTAAGAGTTCGGCACGGACTAGGAGGGCCGAGATGGCCTGTTTCCGGGCTGTGATTGTTATATGGTTGCCAGTTCGTTGGTCAATTCTTGTGTGATACTTCGTTCCCTGTTCCGATTAGAACCAGTAGTTCTAAGTTCCGCTCTAGTTTCTAGAGAGTCCCCAATTGAGTTGACTTGCCAGTGTCCTGCATTTGGGTTCTCCTCCGTTGCCCCCGTGTAACAATTGTACTGTTTGAGAGTGAAACCTTTTCAATTCCTCGTAATGCCAATATAGGGTTAATAAAATATAAAATATAAAATATAAAAAAGAACAGGATAATAAATAACTAAATGAGGACATTGCAAAAATACAAGAACTTCAACATACAATTTACTTCTAACCCACACAATGTATCTTTTGCAATGTTTACAACAACAGCAAAGTGGCAGGCCATCTGCTGAGTCACAGTGTGTAAAACTTACCTTCTTTAGTATGAACATTTCCCTCCAACTTTCTACTAGTAGAGTCTGTTAGCTCCCATAAGTCAGCCAGTGGCACATAAGGGGAAGGTGGGAAAGGTAATACGGGAGGGAGGGGCTGACGTCACAGCCCAGATTGGGCGAGTCCATTCAGTGCTTGGAAAATGCACTTCATCAGCCCACTGTGCTCCTCTCCATGCAACACAGCACATATCATCAGCCTAACATCCTCCCCTCCGTGCAATACAGCGCTCAACCATTATCAATAGTCTCCACTACCTCGCGTCAAAAACTGAGAATGAACTCAACCAAATAAACACGGACATACCGTGCACTGCCATACTGGGCTGAGGGACCTCAAATGAGGATGCTAAAGGGGCTGCCTGGTCACTGTCCACCTCTGTGAGTGCTCACATCTCACATTATATGCTGTTCAAAAAACAACGTTTAATTTCTTTAATCAAGATCTCTTGTGGAACCCCTTGCGACCTCTTGTGGAACCTGAAGGTTCCGCGGTAGTCCAGTTGAGAAACCCTGATCTAACTCTTTCCTCCTACACAGCTGATAACTCTCCATTTTACATTAATCCATGTGACTGCATGAGAATTTCTGAAATATCCCTATCGCATCATCCTTTACTCCAGCAGCGCATTCCAGTCACTCTCTGTGAGAAAAAATCTCCCCTAAACTTTCTTCCACTCATCTTAAATGAATGTCCTCTGGTATTATTTCTGCTGCCCTGAAAAAAAAGGTTTGCCTGTCCATTCTGTTTATGCCTGTCATAATCTTTTACACATCTATTAAATCACTTCTTATGCTGCTGCACTTCAAAGAGAAATGACATAGCTTGCTCAAGTTTTCTGCATAAGATACAGTTATATCATTAAGTGCTATATCGTAAGTTCATATGTTCTTTACACTGTTATTTCTGATTAGGTTGTTGCACAACAATATGTTACAACTGAAGCAACAAAGTATTACCTAATTCTGATATAATGAAACTAACGATTCGGAAGTACTTCAGACAAGACTACCCTAGCCAGGAAAGAGGTGGCTGAAAGTTAATGGACAATCGGACCCAGGAGAAAATCTGGGGATCTAGAGCATCAGCAACTCCCTCAACTCTGAGCACATCATAATTTACTTGTGCAAATTCTTTTTCAATGTGTTAAACTAGCAAATATTCCTTGTCAGCATTGACATCTGTTCTCTTGTTAAAGAGAGATATACCAAGAAATATATTCCACCCAAATAAGGTGTTATTTTCATTTTAGTAGCAGGATGCAAATGTTTCATTGTTCAAAATCACCTCTGAATTTTATTAGCTACTTTTTATGATGAGGAAGATCATGGGAAAAATAAACACTAGATGAATAATTTCAAAGTATACTTCTTTTGAGTTTTGGGTGCTTGGAACATCATGTAGTGTTATGCTATTAAAGACAAGATTTACTAGATGGTGAAAAAGAATGTTTTGACTCCCCTCTACCATCACCCTCCTTTGTCTGGTGGAACTGGTCCTAACACTCAACAATTTCCCTTTCAGCTCCTCCCACTTTCTCCAGTCCTAAGGTGTAGAGATAGGAACCTGCATGGGCCCCAGCAACGGTTGATTTTTTTGTTGGCTATATGGAACATTCACTGGAAAATTCTTTCTGTACTACTGCTGCTCGATGCACCCATGCTGAACTTATCAATTTTACCAGCTTTGCCTCCAACCTCCACCCATCTTAAATTCACTAAGTTCATTTTAGACACCTCTCTCCTCTTTTTGTCTATACACCTCGGGACAGGTTGTCTGCTGATATCTTTCATAAATCCACAGACTTTTACAGCAATCTTGACTATACTTTTTCCTACCCTATCTCCTGTAAAAATGCCTTTCTCTTTTCTCAGTTCCTTTATCTCCATCACATCTGTTCCCAGAATGAGGCTTTCCTTTGCAAAACATTGGAATGTCCTCCTTCTCCAAAGAGTGTGATTTCTCTTCCTCCGCCATTAACATTGCCCTCATGCGCATCTCCTCCAATACACACTCACCCCATCTTTCCGCTGTCTTAATAGGAATAGTTCCTCTTGCCTTCCCTTCCACCTCATAAGCCACAGCATCCAACACATAATTCTCTGAAATTTCTCCCATTTTCAATAAGATCCTACTATCAAAAATGTATTTAACTTCCCCCATCTCTCTGCTTTCCACAGGGATGACTACCTCCATGATTCCTTTGTCCATTCATCACTCCCCATTAATTTCCTTCCTGGCACATATCCCTGGAAATGAAAGAATGAGACCATTCTCAGGTTGGAGGAAAAACACCTCATATTCTCTCTGGGTAGCTCCAATCTGATGGCATGAACATTAATTTCTCTAACTTTCATCTTCCATTCCCTGCTCTGCTCCTCTCTTGACTCTTCTTTTCTCCTCAGCTGCATATCACTTCCCCCGGTGGCCCAACTTTTTCCCTTGCTCCCATAGTCCACTCTCCTGTCTTATCACATTCCTTCTTCTCCAAGTACTATTCCTTTTCCACCTATCACCTCCCAGCTTCTTACTTCATTCCCCCACACCCATTCATCTGGCTTCACCTATCATTTTCCATCTTCTACTGTTTCTATTCTTCCCACCTTCTTATTCTGACTTCTTCCACCTTCATATCCAGGCCTAACAAAAAGACACAGTCCAAAAATTAGAGGGACCAGTCTGACCTGCTGAGCATTTTTTTAATGTGTTATTCTGGATTTCCAGTATCTGCAGAATTTCTTGTGTAATTGCTTCATTTTGAAGTTTATCATCATAATATAATCAACATCAGAGACAATTATGTACTTGATATTTCAGTAATATTTGAGCAATATTGTAAATACAATGCATTGAGGGTTATATGTAAGGGTATGTGAATGGTATACTGGACATTATCACGTCAACATGTCTCAAGACTGTACCTTGCTAAAAGTAAAAACAAAACTAGGACATGTGTCTTCCAGATCTGTGTTTTTTTTTCTTTCAATTAGTTTTATATTTTGGAGTTACAAAACAAAACTTAGACCGTTTGCCTTCCATGGCCACATTTGTATCACTGTCAAAACATGATTGAAACAATAGCTGAAGATACTTAAAGAGGACAGAAATAAATATATTCATGCTAACAGTATTTCTTCTTGACATAAATAGCAAATGTAAATTACAGTCTCAAAATTTTACCATGATTGACTTGAAAAATGAATGGCATTTTGAACTCATTACTGGGAACTGAATAAAAATGCAGATTCCTATAAATTCCTAAATTTATTCCTAAATTTTCCCTCTTGTTTATGATGTAGCAGCAGCCTGATTCTGCGGCAGCTCACTCACCTTTGGACCCCACTGGACACTCAGTTCTCTCTTGTGGCTCCAAGTCACAACAGTCATGCAACAGCAGCCACACCCCAGTATACAGCTTCGAAAGGTTGGCTAAACCAGATGTGAGTAGCTGGCAGCCATACCCAGGAGAGGTAGGGACAAACTTGTCTTAACATGCAAAGTCACCTTTGGCGGACTGGGTGGATGAGATCCACAGTGAGATCCAATGGCTAAGAAGGAGGTACTGCAACATGCTGTGGAGAGTGAAGGGCAAGACAAGGTGTAGAAGATATCATGGTCAACAACTGCAAACAAGGAAGACCACAGTTTGTGACCTTGTTCATACCAGTGGATATCGAA
Source organism: Hypanus sabinus (assembly GCF_030144855.1). Classification (NCBI taxonomy): domain Eukaryota; kingdom Metazoa; phylum Chordata; class Chondrichthyes; order Myliobatiformes; family Dasyatidae; genus Hypanus; species Hypanus sabinus. The sequence goes on along the minus strand of NC_082710.1, from coordinate 125,515,791 downwards.
TTCAAAAGAATGAAACTGTCCCAGTGCAATGGCTTTTCCACTTTAAATTCTCTCTTGCAGAGTTCTCCAGTTATCATTGGACATGATGGACAACCACCACAACAGCAGGAGCCTAATTCTGAGAGCAATTTTATAATCCCCTTTGATGATTTATTTGCCCTTGCATTCTCTTTGATTTTCCTATCAACATCGCCCTGGTTCTCTTGCCACTCATCAGGTTAGGTGTAATTTACAGTACCCAATTAACTAGCATATCTATTGGCCTTCTGAAGCTTTCCATTGACATGCAGATGTTTTCCACCAACCATCCAATGTTACAAGTCACATCGTAGCATTATACTTCCAAGCAGAGGGGTGTCCACAAGCAACGACTACGACTCGGGCAACAGAATCTAAGGCCCTACCTATATTAAATTGGCATAGCCAATTAAACAGTCTTCTCTGCTCCTCCCAAATGCTTTTAGTGATCAAAGCAGTTGTAAACTGAGCAAAAGCTTTTACATTTTGAGAAAGTGATCAAAACATTGCATGATGAATAAATAATATTTACACTTTAACATTTAACTAAAATAAATTAATTACAAATGATTATAGTAATTACAACAAAATTCAAATCAGAACACATGCACACATATTTGCTCACCTTGTAATGAAAGTCATTGGTGCCATTTATATGAATGAACCTCTCACATCACTGGCTACAAAATGTCCTTTGACATAGTGGGGATCTAGAATCTGAACAAAAGCACCAGCATCTGACCTACAAACCTGTTCCATCTTATTCTTATTATACACTCCCTTGAAATCACAAATGACTACAGGAGACTCTAGTTTTGTGGGTTTAGATATGCATTTTAGGAACCAAGACTTGAAGTAATCCACAGATAGGGAAGAATTGGTTGAAGGTGTATGCTGTTTGAGAACTTATAAGATGGTCTCTCCTTCTGATGTTTATGCAGGACATCTGATTGCTCTCAGTGCATGAGAAAGTTTCCAATGCCATCTCAGATATTCCAAATGTACTTTCAGCAGTCGTGGACCAAAGATTCCCAGGAGTTAATGTAAAAGTTGTTTTTTTTCTTTACAAGCTTTGAATACATGCTACATACTTCTTTTAGGCCTGCTTAGTAACATTTTCCCACAATGGAGATCAGAAATTAAACTTCTATTTAAAGAATCTTGTGTCAGGCATATGCCCAAAATGGCTTGCCCTGGATGATCAGGAAAATGTGACCGCCTGTCCAAGACTAGGAAGTTGGCTTTGGAGAGGACAGTGAAGTTGGTTTGCTGGTCATTCCAATGAAGTTGGGGGATGCTGAGGAGATAGTATTTCTATCAGTACTTGGAAATGCAGTTGTAGGTCAGTCAGATCACAGATGCATTCTGCCAAGGATCACTGCTGCCCAATAGACCATTAGTCTGATACTAATTATTTTTGTTTAATTGACTAAATATCATACTGACACATTGATAATGGTAAATTTATTGATAGCATTGTCTTCACTGAGTTGTGGCTAATGAAATACAGGAAGTGGTCCATATTTTTCAGGATCTCATTCTGACGCTTTATTTTCTAGGATGGAATGGGGAGGGTTATTAGTGGATTTTTATCTAGTAGATATTAAGTGGAAATATATACATGTTTTTGTGGAAGAATAGATATTGGCTTGAACTTTAGCCTCTGAGCAAGTGTAAATGCATCACCGGTATACTGCGGGTGAAGTACTGAGGTATGGGTAACTTTTATTTTGAACTGTGTTGGACCTGAATTTAATAATTTCTCTCTAGTTCTGAAGATTAGGTATACTCCTGAAGGAAAATTACTTGAGGTGAACTTTGCAACAAGGAAGATTGAGAAAATCAGTTAGGCAGCCTTGTTGGACTCCCACATTCCCTAAGAATGGTTCTGTTGAATGTCCATTGGTTAATATCATAGTTCAAATTCAGAAGTAGATGAATTTCTCTAGGCAGTCAAAATTCAGAGAAATGTTTCATGATCCCTTATGATTGATGGAGCCCAAGCCTTTATTAGTTTGCAAGATGCCATTTATAGTAACTGGTGTTAATCTTTGCATAATTCTCCACTGTTCATTGAAGATCATGACTGCTTTACCCCAGATGGAGAGAATTCACCCTGTGACTTGGAGAAGGAAGGAAGATAGTGAAAATGACTTTCCATGCTGCAGACAACAAGGAGATCACTCGGCAAATGCCACAAGTGGAGTTAAGTGCACCACTTTCTTGGTGTACCAGACATCTACTTACCAGCTGAGGGGATGCTAAGATTGTGAGTGTGTAACTGAAGTTCTTCACACAAGCACTGAGACAACTTGCTTTTGATGTCTTGCTCTTTTAAAGCTGGATTAAGACTTTTGTAGCCTCTGATCACCAAGGAATTGCAGCAGGGTTGGGCTGCAGTAGCATAGATTCACATCAGGTGTGCTTTACCCTCCAGTACATGTTATTACATCCAGCTGAAACCTCCCAATGGAGTAATCAGATAGCAATTTGTACAATACCAATGACTGAAAAGTTTCTAGTTGGGTGTAACCCTTTCAAGTGGCTCCAAACCTAAGGAATGGAATTCTCCTCACTGTGCTAATGGTGTGCTAATAATTGAATTCAGATTGAAAAGGTCACTTTAGTCATAACCTTTTTTGTTTTACATCATTACCTTGGACTCACATAAATCCATATTAAATTGTGTATATCATCAAGGCATGTCTGTGTGCTGACTAATTAACTCAAATGCAATAAAATAAGCTTCATCAGAATATCTTTTTCTATGCCATAAGGCACATTAGAAATAATATTCAGTACTCAATTGTGAAAAGTACTACATTATAGACCACTTTGCAAGATTAAGTACATTTGATTGAAGTAGCAGTGACAGCATAGAAACAATATTGGCTAAGAAATAGAAGCTGCAGAGTAGTGATGGATGTGTTGTGCTTCACACTGGAGGGAAATAGACAATATTGTTCTTTAGATGTTTATCTTTGAATAATTGAAACTAAGGAGAACAAGTCTGCTTAATTTTAAAGCTTAAAAAGAGTAACAAGTTACAGGATATAGAAAGAACAGTGCAAAGGGTTATCACAAGGCAGGTGAAATATAAAGAGATACAAAAATGTAAGGACACATGAGAATGAATAAAATGACAGTGTTAAGTGTCTGTAGGAGGAAGAACTCATCACAGGGTGTAGTTTAAGTACAAGGGCAAACTAACCTTTTCAAATGGAGGCAAGGAGCAGAGCATGAATTGGTCCTGCATACTCCTTCTGAGAGTCAGTTTGGGGAGATCCAAGTCTGAATGCAAGGGATGACCCAGGAACAGCCTAGCTGGTGAGGAGCTGGTTGTAGAGTATGCTGCATTACAGCGTGCAAGGAGGAAATTGGGGAGAATCTAATTCAGTGTCAGTGTAACTTGTTCTGCTGACATTGCTTGCAATGTGTTCTTTAGACTCTGGACAGACCTTTCTGAACAAGACATTTGTACCTGGGTAGTATAGTACAGATATAATATGTCTTATTCCATTCATTATCAGGAATGACAGAAACGGTTCCAAAACAAACTCTGCTCCTTTGCTGCTGACTAAGTGTCCCTGAGAAGAGGCTATACAACATGTCAACATTGTGTGAGGGTGTAGTGGAGGCTACTGGGGATACTTATAGCCACTTTGTAGCTGCTTCCACTATTACCTTGAAATTTGTGCCCATGAAAGGTCCAGCAAAATCCAGATGAATCATCTGCCAGGACAATGGAGATCATGGATGGAGACGCATGGTTCTTAGCAATGTATTGGCATCCCAAACAATGCATGACAAACTGTTCAATTTTCTGATATATCCCAGGCCACCAGTCAAGGCTTTGAACTAACACATTCATTTTAACCATGCCTAGATATAACTCTTCCAATATTATAGCTCTCCGCTTGGATGGTACAACAACTCTCAATCCCCACATAAGGCAACTTCCATCAAGTGCAGGTTCATCCCAGAGCAGGTAAAAATTGGGGAAGTGGAATTTCTGCTGCACATTCTGGCTATTTTATGTGACTATATAGACCTGAGACAGTGTTGGGTTTTTTCTGGTTTCCCTTTGCACCAACTCTACTGTAAAAGGAAAGTTTTCAGCTCAGAAGAATGAGTCAAGAGGAGTGTCCTCTTTCATAATTTTATCAAGTATTTCCTTTCCAAGTGGTAGACAGGACAATCTGTTAGCACTTCCATGATTAGTTGTCATCTTGAATTCAATCTTGTAATTGTGTCCTCCAAGAAACAGAACATTTGTGCAGTTGCTATTGATTGAACACCCTTCTGTGGATTGATTAATGGTTGATGATCAGCAACGAGGGTAAAATTTCTCCCACATAAGTATTAATTGAAGCATTTTGCTCTGCAAACCAGATTCAAGACCTTTCCATCAATCTGTGCATAATTTTTCCCTGCAGTGGTAAGGGAATGTGATGCAAATGCTATGGGCGTTCAGTTCCATCGCTCATAACATGCGCCCACAATAACATAAGGTAGGGTATCATAGGCAAACTTCACTGAATGATATGGATCATAATGTAAGAGTACAGTGACTACTATCCTTTGCCTTTTGGAAAGCCACTTCACTCTACTTTGTCCATTGCTCTTTCTTTCTGATTCCTTGTCATGAGTTCAAGAGGTTGATCACTGTAGCTAGATTTGGCAGGAACCAGTTATAGTTATTGACAAATCTCAAAAAGAGCACAACTCTGAGATATCTTTGGGGCATCCATCTCTGCTTGAATTTACTCTGCAAACTTGTGTAAATCTTATGCCTCAATGGAGTGACTACAATAGCTGATGTTTGGTAAAAAGAATTCTCACACCGCATTGTGCTTTAATCTTTTTAAAAACTATGTGAAATTTTGGAGATGTTCCTTGTCATCTTTGTTGCTAACAATAATGTCATTCAGGTAACACTGGACAGTCCTGCTGCACATGGTCCATAGCTTTCTGCCAGAGAGCAGGTGCAGGCGTCACTCCAAAACTAAGCCTTAATGATAATGCCTTTTGTGAGTGTTTAAGCTAAGAAACATTTTGGACTTTTTGATTTGTAGTCAGGCCTCAGCTAAGTCCACTTTGCTGAAGTGTTTCCCTACAGAAAGGTTTGCACAGATATCCTTTATCCTGAGCAGAGTGTATTGATCTACTTTCAATACTGGATTGATGGTGAGCATAAAATCATCAAGAATCCTCACAGACCCATTCTTCTTGGCAACAGACCCAACTGGTGTTGCCCATTGGCTCCACTCAAACTTAGAGAGAATCCAAGTGATCTATCTCACTACCTATGAACTGCATAAGAAACCAGATGAGGTTTGTAAAACTTGGGTGTAACATTTTCATTTAATGCTATTTTAACTTTGATATTTTTGAGTTTTCCAATCCCAACCTTCAGCACTGCTCTGGCACAATGCAGTAAATTTATTTTTTGCTTTCAGTTGATTCTAATTCGGGGATCTAGCATGGAAATAGAGTCATAGAGTCATGCAGAAATGCACCTTCGGCCCAACGAATCCATGCCAAAACCATTTATCTGCCTACTCCCATTGACCTACGCTGAGACCATAGCCTTCCATATCCCTACTATCCATGTACTTATACAAACTTCTCTTAAATGTTGAAATCAAGCTTGTATGGACCTCTTGTGCTGGCAGCTCATTCCACACTCTCACGCCACTCTGAATGAAGAAGTTTCCCCTTATGTTCTCCTTAACTTCTCATCTTTCACACTTAAGCCAAGACCTCTGGTTGCAGTCCCACCCAACCTCATTGGAAAATGCCTGCTTGCATTTGCACTCTAATTACCCCTTATAATTTTGAATACCTCTATTAAATTGCCTCTCAATCTTCTATATTCTGAAGAATACAGTTCTAACCTATTCAGTGGTGAATGGATCTCCAATAAAATTGTTCTTGTCTCAGCCAATCACATCACACAATGATGAACTACCTGTTTTTACCACATAAAAGCTCAATATGGCTTGTTGGTTGTTTTATTGCACTGTTACAAATGTCATTCTCCCAGGATTTATTTTGTCTCCAGTATGATTTTTTAGTTGGATGTTGACTGGCTTTAGTTCAGTTTCTTCAAAATGCAGTTCAAACTCAATTTGTGCTAATGAATAAAACAGCCGAGCCAGTGTCCAATTCCATTTCAAATAATTTGCATTTTACTTCAGGTGTAAGCCATTCGTTTATCTCCTGTTTGTTTTAATATTATAAATTTCAATGCTACCTAGTCATGTATCACTCTCACCATTATCTGAATTTTCAGCAACAGCTTGCAGATGAGTACTCTTTTGTAACTTGACATTCTTTCTTTCTTCAATTCCATTTCCAGTCCATTTATTTTTGTCTGCCTAACATGCTCTTTGTATGTGCCCTTTTTTATGTAATTTCTGTAATTAAACCTGCATTGGTCTGGTGTATGTGAGCCCCTACCACAAAAGTAGCACAATTTGTATGGGCAGGCAGGTTTCTGTTCAGATGTTGCAATTTTGTTCATGCTCACTTTCATTCTTAACTGCGACTCATTTGTGTCTCTGGCTGATGTTTTCATTGATACAGCAATTTCAACTGTTGTGAAGAGCCTGTAGCGATGTGCTACACACAGCGCTGAAATAACGAAATGCAGTCGGTAAGTCGTTTCGAGATTAGTTTATTCAAACTTCACGGCGCTGGCATTTAATCCCTAGCACCCGCCCTCTCCGGGCGGAAATGACATCAGAGGTGCATTACCAAAGTCTCCCCTTGCATGTTGGCTATTTGTGAGTCGGTTCACCTGTGCAGAAATTGGGTCGCCACATAAACCCCCCCCCAGAACGGGCAATACACCCCCCAATGTCCACAGTCTGGATCAGCCTCTGTTTGGGAGGTCTGCCTCTGCGCCGCGGTGCCTGAACCTCGACCAGCTGCGCCAAGTCCACATGGGCTGGTTTGAGTTGGTTCACCATGAAAACCTTCTCTTTCCCCCCAATGTCCAGAACATGCGTGGACTCGTTGTTGTTGATCACCTTGAACGGCCCCTTGTACGGCCGCTATAGCGGTGCCCGGTGTCCACCCTTTCATACAAATACAAACTTACAGTTCTGCAGGTCTTTGGGTACATGGGTCGGGATCCGTCCGTGCTGTGAAGTCAGTACGGGGGCCAAGTTGCTGAGCCATTTGCATAGTCTGTCCAGGACCACTGCGGGTTCTTCATCTTGCCCCCTTGGGCTGGTATGAACTCTCCTGGGATGGCCAGGGGTGCGCCGTACACAAACTCGGCCAATGAGGTATGCAGATCCTCTTTGGATGCTGTGCGAATTCCAAGCAGGACCCAGGGAAGCTCGTCCACCCAGTTAGGTCCTCCCAGGCGGGCCATGAGAGCCGACTTCAAGTGACAGTGGAAGCGTTCCACTAGTCCATTCGACTGTGGGTGGTAGGCAGATTGTGGTGTAGCTGCGTTCCCTACAGGCTGGCCACAGCTGACCACAGGCTGGAGGTGAACTGGGCACCTCTGTCGGAGGTAATGTGGGCCGGTACCCTGAAGCGTGCTACCCAGGTTGCGATCAGTGCTCGGGCACAGGAATCAGCAAATGTGTCGGTGAGCGGGACCGCCTCTGGCCACCTCGTGAACCGGTCTACCATAGTTAGGAGGTACCGCGCTCCTCGGGACACTGGTAGGGGGCCCACGATATCCACGTGAAGGTGGTCGAACCTCCGGTGGGTGAGTTCGAACTGCTGCGGCAGGGCTTTAGTGTGCTGCTGCACCATGGCTGTTTGGCACTGTGCGCACGTTCTGGCCCATTCACTGACCTGCTTGCGAAGTCCGTGACACGCAAACTTGCTGGAGACCAGCCAGACGGTTGTCCTGATAGATGGGTACGCCAAACCAGGTATGGAGTTGAAAACTCGCCGCCTTCAGGCTGCCGGGACGATGGGGCGAGGCTGGCCGGTAGCCACATCGCACAGGAGTGTCCTCTCACCTGGGCCTACAAGAAAGTCCTGTAGCTGCAAACCCGAGACTGCGGTCCTGTAGCTGGGCATCTCGTCGTCTGCCTGCTGCACCTCTGCCAGTGCTGCATAGTCCACCCACAGGGACAGGGCCTGGACAGCTGGTCTGGAGAGTGCGTCCGCCACAACATTGTTCTTTCCCGAGACATGCTGGATGTCTGTCGTGTACTCGGAGATGTAGGACAGATGTTGCTGCTGGCGAGCCGACCAGGGATCGGACACCTTCGTGAATGCGAAGGTCAACGTTTTGTGGTCCGTGGACGTGGTGAACGGGCTGCCTTCTAAGAAGTACCTGAAACGCCGGATTGCCAGATACGGTGCCAACAGCTCCTGGTCGAAAGCACTGTACTTGAGTTTGGGTGGTCGTAGGTGCTTGCTGAAGAACACCAGGGGTTGCCTGCGCCCCTCGATGAGCTGCTCCAGCAGCCCACTGACTGCTGTGTCTGATGCGTACACTGTGAGTGGACTGTGAGTCGGAAAGTCCGTTCTGGGGTGCACTAGCTTCGCAGCATCTGCCAAGGCTTCCTTGGCTTTAACGAAAGTGGCCGTGGTCTCCTTGTCCCAAATAATGTCCTTGCCTTTACCCGACATCAGGGTGTATAAAGGGCACATGATATGGGCTGCTGAGTGGAGGAGAATGGGCAGAGGTGTTGCCCCGTCTTTGGTAATCCTGTGGCCCAGGAAGTCGATGGTATCGAGACCGAACTGGCATTTGGCCGGGTTGATCGTGAGGCCAAAATCACTCAGGCGGGAGTAGAGCTGGCGGAGATGGGACAGATGCTCCTGGCAACTACAGCTGGCTATAAGGATATTGTCCAAATAGATTAACGCAAAGTCCAGGTCACGACCCACTGCCTCCATTAGCCGCTGGAACATCTGTGTGGCATTCTTCAGGCCGAATGGCATTCGGAGGAAATCGAACAGGCCGAACGGGGTGATAAGTGTTGTTTTGGGGATGCCTTCAGGGTGCACCGGGATTTGATGGTATCCCCGGACGAGGTTTATTTTGGAAAATATTCTTGCCTCATGCAGGTTTGCTGTAAAGTACTGTATGTGTGGCACGGGGTAGTGGTCTGGAGTTGTAGCCTCGATCAGTCTGCGGTAGTTGCCGCATGGTCTCCGAACCCCCAGCTGCTTTGGGCACCATGTGCAGGGGGGAGGTCCATGGGCTGTCAGACCTCCATACGATCCCCAATTCCTCCATCCTCTTGAACTCCTCCTTTGCCAGGCGGAGCTTTTCCGGGGGAGCCTTTGTGCGCGGGCATGGAGGGATGGTCTCTGGGTCGGGATGTGGTGCTGAACCCCATGTCTGGGCATGGCTGCCGTGAACTGCGGTGCCAGAATCGATGGAAAGTCCGCCAGGATTCTGGTGAATTCATTGTCCGACAGCGTGACCGAGTCCAGGTGTGGGGCCGGCAACTTGTCTTCACCCAGGGAGAGCATCTGGAAAGTCTCGGCATGTACCAGTCTTTCCCACAGCCAGCAGGCTGTGAGCTTGCAAGAAGTCTGCCCCCAGGAGTGGTTGGGCCACGGCGGCCAGTGTGAAGTCCCACGTGAACCGACTGGCGCCAAACTGCAGCTGCACTGTGCGGGTGCTGTAGGTCCATATCGTGCTGCCGTTTGCAGCCCTCAGGTGGGTCCTGGCTTCCTGTTGCGGGTGTCATACCCTGTCGGGGGCAAGACACTGATTTCCACTCCGGTCTCAACCAAGAAGCGACGTCCCAACTGTTTGTCCCAGACGTACAAGAAGCTGTCCTGGTGGCCAGTCGCCATAGGCATTAGCAGCAGCTGGCCCCGGCCCTGGCAGGGCGGGCGGCAACGGCGGGCTTCTGTGCCCCACCACTGGTGGTAGAAACACCACTGTTCACTGGCCTCCTCACTCCTGCCTCTGTGCTGTGTGCACCCCCCCTGCCGGGCCTGGTCTGGTCTGCTGTTGGGCGCGTGGCCTGGTAATCTGACCAACGGACGCCACGCTCTCCCTCTTGGCTTTCCACAGCATGTCTGCCCGGGCCGCCAACTTCCGGGGGTCGCTGAAATCTGTGTCGGCCAGCATCAGACGTATGTCCTTGGGCAGTTGCTCTAGGAATGCTTGCTCGAACATGAGGCAGGGCTTGAGTCCGTCAGCCAGGGCCAGCATCTCGTTCATCAATGCTGACGGCAGCCTGTCTCCTAAACCGTCCAGGTGAAGCAGGTGAGCACTCCACTCATGCCGCGAGAGGCCAAAGGTCCCAATGAGCAGCACTTTGAATGCTTCGTATTTGCCTTCTTCCAGGGGCGACTGTATGAAATCTGCAACCTGGGCAGCTGTCTGCTGGTCAAGGGCGCTCACCATGTGGTAGTAACGCGTGAAATCAGAGGATATCTGCCAAATTTGGAACTGGGCTTCTGCTTGGCTAAACCACAAGCGTGGTCGCAGCGTCCAGAAAGTCGGCAGTTTTAGCAAAACTGCGTGAGCAGATGAAGAGTCGGTCATCTTTGGTCCAAATCCCATTTGGACCGTTGGAGTCACCAATGTAGCGATGCGCTACACACAACGCTGAAATAACGACACACAGTCGATAAGTCATTTCGAGACTAGTTTCAAACTTTGCGGCGCTGGCATTTAATCCCTAGCACCCACCCTCTCCAGGCAGAAATTACGTCAGTGGTGAACTACCAAAGTCTCCCCCTGCGCGCTGGCTATTTGTGAGCCGGTTCGTCTGCGCAGAAAGTGGGTCGGCACAAGCCATTTTTTTAAAGGTTTTCTCCTATGATTCCACAAATGAAAAGATCTTTCAAAGCATCACTAACCCATCACTGTGCAAATTTTCAAGCAATGTAATATTGTCACAAACTGTCTGAAACCTTCAGTTTCAGCTATCAGTTAAAGACTTTCAATGTAAACAGCATCACTATAGGAGCTTGCAAAATAAACCATTGACTTTCAACATGTTTGTGAAGACATTATAAACTTGCAGTGGGAATGGTAGTTTACTCTCAGGATTTTAGAATTATATTGGTTGGTTGAGCTTGGTAAATATCGAAAGAAGTTTCAACACTCGATTTGATTCTTTTTTGAATGGAATTTTGTTGTCTTAAGTTTCATAGAACAAATGAGAGAGGTTAACACAGTAAACCACAAAAGCATCCACTGGAACATTACAAGGACTATTTAACCATGTAAATATTGAGTAGCTCTAGAGCAAAATGATTGCTCCAAATTGAATACATCAGAAGCCAAAGCATGTATGGCTATTCTTGTAAACCATTTAGCTTGGATATCAGATACATGAACATATAATTCAAATCAAACAATATCCTAGAGCTTATAGGAGAAGCTGATATTATGTGAGAACAACAGGTTGTGATTAGTGAGCATATTAAAAAAAAAACATCCCTAAAAGACTAGTGCAGAAAATGTTGCTGAACAAGTTTTCTTTGAAGATGTGCAGGAACTAGAATCTTAAATTAATTCATAATCTAAATCTATTAAGGATAGTGCAAGCCATATGTTTGAGAAGAGGAGCTAGAAGCAGATGGAGATATTTAAGGAATGAAATATTCCAGTAAAGTGTATTGCTAAACATTGTAGTTCTGATACATTTTGGGGTAATGCGTTTTGCATTACCTTTGTGTATGACCGAATGAATTCAGTTAAAGCTGCTTCAGATTAAGACCTGTAATTAAACTTGCGCGTAAGACTGCTGGCAAAAAATTGTATCAGGCGATGTCATATAAATTTGTCTGTCATAAACAACTGGTATAACTGCAGGCCTCTTAGAGCCAGAGCAAAATCCAAACCACTGGACAACTGTGAGTACATTTTAGTCCATTTTTAATGTTGCTATGTCTGCCAATTACATCAATCATGTAATTTTAGAACAGCAAAGTGTTTCATTTCCCAAACCAATTCACATTTTGATAGCCTGTAGATCCAATATATGATTATTACTGCCCATTACGCTGTTGGTGTTTCGGGCAGTAATGCTGGTTCTTCATCTCTGGTGGTGTTCAGGACTTCCTTCATCATGTCATTAGGTTCCTCTTCATTTTCACTCATGTCAGTCCAAGTCTCCAAGTTTCATTTGGAGACTCAGGAATACCGTCAACCTCACATGTAGAAGGATTCTTCATTACTGTTTCTGTAACAATTTTTTTACCAGTCAGGGTTGTTAGCCCTGAGCTAAACCTGCGAACCTGGAGTGCCAGTGGACCACTCTCAGTCAGGCCTCTACCCTTTGACGTGTTAGGTATGGGTGACCCTCACAAGAACCAAAGAATAAAATCCTGACTTCAACCAACATAGCTCTCAGGGTCATTGAGGCACACAGGCCTCCAAACCCTACGAGAATGTTGTGGTCCTCTTTGAGGAGATCCAATGTGAAGCAATAAATAACTATTCCAGTGGCATCTCACAGCAAGAAAAAAAAGGAGGGCAATAGCTTTAAAACTTCAGACAATGATGTCCTGGGTTTGTGCACTATCTGTGTCACAAAGAAGTAATGACTGGTGCATGGACATGAATTGACACTACCACAAATAGTTCAGCTGTAATTCAAGATACTTGCTCTCACAAATACCATGAGATACCATACAGTAAGCATCATCAAGCCGGAAACTTACTTTGGTGGTTTTATTGATACTGGAACAAAATCCAAAAAAGTTAGAATTAAATTAGTCACTCATCATGCATGAAAGAAGGCAAAATTTAATAGACTGGGAAAGCTAATCCATGCTGGTATTTATGTATATTTTATTTCATATCTGTACTAATATAATTCTTATATAATTCTTTATTCTGTATAATTGTTGCATGTTGTTATTTTTGTTGCACATAGCTCCGGTATACCATAGCTGTTTCTTAATACATGTAAATGTATATGTGACAAAGTTGATCTCTTGATCATTTGAATTATTGGAACAGTAATAAAATATACTCAAAGACAGCTACGGTGTCCTAAGAGGAACAATGAACATGAAACCACTACTCTTCGCGTTATATCGGGAATCATTAGCTCAATACATCAGACAGAATGAAGATATCAGGGGGAATTACTATTAAAGGGACAGAGCATAAATTGGCTTGTTATGCAGAAGACATCTTGATCTATCAAGGGCAACCAACATACTCTTTGCCGAAATTGATGCAATCCTTTGAACAATATGGTCAATTAGCAGGGTACAAGATCAACATAGATAAAACCCAATTATTTTCATATTACTATAGCTCACCAAGAGAAATTGAAATTCGATACCCCTGAGCATGGCACACAGAGTATTTCAAATATTTTGGCATCATTATACCAAAAGATTTGGCAAAATTATCAGAATGTAATTATCAGCCTTTATATAAAAATTTAAGGAAGATGTGGCAAGATGGAACCTGATACCTTTTCTCAGTCTCAGTTTAAGGATTGAGTATATTAAAATGAATGTACTGCCCAGACTATTATATCTGTTTCAGACCCTGCCAACAGAGATTAATCAAAATCAATTCAATGAATGGAACAAGATGCTATCAAGGTATATTTGGCAGGGTAAAAGGCCTGGAGTTTGCCTCAAAACCTTGCAATTAGCAAAGGGAAAGGGGGGATGGGGCCTACCTTCTCTTAGAGATTATTTTTTTGCAGCACAGTTGAGAGCTGTGATATGTTGGTGTATCCCATCATATGACACTCAATGGAAAAACATTTAGGAGCAGTTACTTCCCATCCCCATGCAAGCAATTTTGGCTGATAACAACCTGCAAAGGTACATAAATACTATTGATAACCCATGCGTGAAATTGACTCTTAAAATATGGAAAAATACTATAAAAGAATATAATCTAGAGGGAGATATTGCAATTCTTAAATGGTGAGCATATGACTTGAATTTTACACCAAATAAATTGGATGCTAGATTTAAGGACTGGACAGCTAAAGGAATAACAGTTCTTTGCAACATAATGAAAGAAGGAACACTCTTTAGTTTTGAAATGCTTAAAGAGGAACACTTATTAGAAAATCAAGATTTTTGTCGGTATTTACAGATGCAATAATATGTTAATAAGATGCTTAAAAATGTAACCAAGGCAAATACATGCTTTATAGAGCTCTTTAGAAAAGCATATAACTCAGATAATGGTAGTAGAATCATTTCAAGCATGTATAAGGGGTTGTCAAACCTTAAAACACATTCGACTTCATACATTAATACAAAATGGGAGAAGGAAGGAGGGATAATTATATCTGAGGAAGAATGGACAACAATATGGAAATATCAATGGAAGTGTACCAGTTCACAGAAATGGAGGGAGTTTGGATGGAAAAACTTGAGAAGATATTTTATTACACCGTCTCAGAAATCCCATTATGATAGTAACCTCCCTGTTGGCTGGAGAAATTGTGGAAATCAAAATGCAAATCATTACCATATTTTTTGGGACTGCCCTGTTATCAAAAACTATTGGATGGGGATACACAATGTCCTACAAGACATCTTTAAATGTGAAATACCCTTAGAGAGTAAGGCCATATATTTTGGAGATATACCTCAAGAATGGTTGAAAAGAGATAAATATTTAATAAATATATTGTTGGTGGCTGGTAAAAAGACTCTTACTAGGAAATGGTTATCACAAGAGAGCCCACCTTTAACTACATGGATGGAAATTACAATGGACATTTACAAAATGGAGAAGATAACAGCATCTGTTGACCATAAGCTGGAACAATTTGATTCAGACTGGGAAAAATGGTTTAACTACATAATGCCTCTTAGGCCGGATTTTATTCTCACAAATCAATGAATCTGTTGTAAAAAAAGATCACTTCCTACTTGTACATAGCTCTTTCCTTTTGCTTGTTTTTTCTTTCCACTCTTTTCTACAAGTGTATACCTCAGACAAATACTTTGTGGAGATTTGTGATATATATGATTATATGATATATATGTCCAATATCTGAAATACATCTTATGGAAATGTTTGATGATGAACTTAAATAAAAAAAATAAATTACAAAAAGAAATAGAAGTGCAAAATACCTGTTGCAGGCTCAGGCCTGTACTCGATGCTCAATAGTCCAAAGGTGAGAAGAATTAGCATAAGATAGAACACTAGCCAGAGTGAGTAGCAGGTACCAAATGTGACTGAGCCTAAGTGAAGTAAAACGTGAATGTGAGAGAGTACCAGAAAAATCAAACCACAGTGATTTCTGTCAACTACTTTACAGGAAATGTACAACGTGTTAGCAAAAATCGAATGAATTCATATAACTGGATTTCTCCCTTGTGTACTCCAAATCCAATGCTAACAAAATGGTCAGAAATGCCTAACCATCAATGTACAAGGTTGCCTAATGGAACAGATGTCACTCAAGATTTTTCATGCCGTGATGGGTGATTTCAAATGAAGTTGATCATCAAATCTGTCATTCAAAACAGTAATTGATTGCCAAGAGTACAAAAAACAGAAAATTTGATTTTTCAATGAATGTGATTGACATTATATGAGTACAGTGTGAATTTGAAGCAAAGCAAATGTTTTTCTTGCCACAAGAAGTAGTATGCCATGGCTTGAAATTTCCTATCAATGTTCTATAATAAATGGAAGATAAAGGTAGACAGCTTTCCACAACACGTGATAAAGTAGCATATCTAGCAACTTTCATTAGAATGTGGCAACATGAAGATAAACATTTATAATGGCACTCGTATTGTGATGCATATTCACTTTCCAGGCCTGAAAGGCTTATTGCAAACCTTAGCTTTCTAGCGTAACAGCATGACCTTTCCAAAGGTTCAAAGTAGTTTGTGACAGATTTAAACATCTAACCAATAGTCCTTGCTCAGCTTCCTCTTGTAAACAAGAACCAATCTTCAGTTCTTCATGTATATTGCAAGCAATAATCAGTCTGAAATAAAAAAGACAGCTTTGCAAATAAACAGCACTGTCTGCAGAGTATAGGCTGCTAGCCCACAGCAGGGAACTCGCGGCTCAGGAGATGTGGTGTACAAAGTGAAATGACTATGATTCATTCTCACCTGTATCAGTTAAACATAAAACAATTGTTCCAGACCAAACTTATGTTGTCACTGACCATATCAAAGATATTCACAGATATGATCAATCAATAGTTGGGATATTTGTGTACTCAGAGAGTCAGCCCTCACATCATTGATTTTGGATGTCTGAAATCTCTCCCCGGAAGCTTTAGACCATCTGTGTGAGTTACATTGCCCCAGAAAACATATCCAAAAATACATCATCACATGAAAATAATGTCAACCAGTAGAAAAAAGGAGTAAATGTAAGAAAGCATTGGGCATTGTCAGGAATGTCAAAAAGAGTGATGAAAGATGTGACAGAAAGAAGAACTAGAATTTGTTCATGTACTTGAATTTTCAGAAGGCTTTTGGCAAGGTGCCAAACATGAGGCTGCTTAACAAGCTACAAGCCCATGGTATTAGAGGAAGGATTCTAGCATGGGTAAAGCAGTGGCTAGTTGGCATGAGGCAAAGTGTGGGAATAAAAAGAGCCTTTTTATTGGCTGCCGGTAGCTAGTGGTGCTCCACAGGGGTTTGTGTTGGGACTGATTCCTTTTATGTTATATTTCAATGTTTTGGATGTTGGAATTGATGGCTTTGTTGCAAACATTGCAGGTGATATGAAGATAGGTGGAGGGGCAGGTAGTTTTGGGTACATAGAGAGGCTACAGGAAGATTTAGACAGATCAGGAGAATGGGCAAAGAAATGTCAGATGGAATACAGTGTTGGGATGTGTATGGCCATGCACATTTGGTATAAGAAAGGGCTGACTATTTTCTGAATGGAGAGAAAATACAAAAATGGAGGCACAAAGGGACTTAGGAGTGCTTGTGCAGGATTCTGTAAAGGTTAAGTTGCAGATTGAGTCCATGGTGAGGAAGGCATTTCAAAAGGATGAGAATATAAAATAAAGATGTAATGCCATGACTTCATAAAGCACTGCTGAGGCCTCACTTGGAGTATTGCGCACAATTTTGGGCTCCTTATCTTAGAAAGGATGCGATGAAACTGGAGAGGGTTCAAAGAAGTTTCAGGAAAATGTGTCCAGGATTGAATGGCTTGTCACGTGAAGAGTGCTTGATGGTGCTGAGTTTGTATTCACTAGGATTCAGAAGAATGTGGGGTGACTTCATTGAAACCTATCTAAAGGTTAAAGGCCTTGATAGACTGGATGTGGAAGGGATGTTTCCTATGGTGGGAGAGTCTAAGACCAGAGGAAACAGCCTCAGAATAGAGGAGTGTCCTTTTAGAATGGTGATGAAGAGGAATTTATTTAGCAGGTTATGATAAATCTGTTGGATTGGTTGCTACTGGCAGCTGTGGAGGCCAGTCTTTATGTATATTTAAGGCAAAGGTTGATAAATTCTTGATTGATCAGGGCATGAAAGGATGTGGGAAGAATGCAGGAGGTTGGGACTGAAAGGGAAATTGGATCAGCCATCATGAAATACAGAGGAGACTCGATAGGCCAAGTGGTCAACATATACCAATACCTTATGGTCATTCTTCAACCTACTGTTTCTGCAGTAGATGACATGCTTGTCTACATCTTGTTCATATGTTCATAAGAATTGTATCTGTTTGAAAATCCTTTGTCATTTATAAATCTTGTGGAATTAGTTTTTTTTTACAAACAAGAATTCCTCTCAGAGTTATGTGTGTTAAAATGTGAGTCTAAATTTAAATAAGCTGTGTTTGAACTACTTGTTAGCTGAAAGTATCTCCTACCTGGTAAGGAAGGGAAATCCACCACTCATATAATAGGTATTAGCAGCTAGATCTCTCTGCAGAGAAGAGACTGTGATGTAATCTAGTCTTTGAAGAGAGATGAATACTTCTGTTCTGGAGTTTTCCTTGGTATTTCCTCCAAAAGCCTTCCCCATGAGTGGGTATAAATGGAAGGCAGCAGAGATTTGAAATCAGACTTTTCCTTCTCCTAGATGAACTGCCAGCCACAGATGATGAGCCCCATCTGCCTGGAGCAACAGATTTTAAGGTGCCAGTAACCAGCCTTTGTCCATTCTCCTTTCAGTAGAAATGGTTCTGCAAGGCTTAGTAGCTAAGCCACAGGTGAAGGCCAAGAGCTGGGTTTGGTTATCAGAGGCCATTTGGGGCTTATATCATTGTGAACACTTAATAGGTAGGAGGAATTCATACCCACAACAACCTTCCCTCCTAGTTATGACAACACTAGCAAAATAAGGAATACTGCAATATATTAAAAAAAATGATATATGAACAGGATAGTATGGACTGGTGGCCACAGTCAAGTGATTGTGTGAGGAGATTCAACAAGCCAAGAAGCAGTTCTCTGTAAATGTAATCAGCTGTGAAATAACAGCTGAATCTGCTATTTGCAGCTGCTGGGGGTTGAATGTCAAATTGCTTTTGTTGGCATCTGTTTATTGAATGCTCAGAGCTAATGATCATGCAACAGTACAAGAGTAGATCATTTCTGAAGTTTTGGTCAGCCATTTTAATGGCTTTTCTATTATATTTTCTTTAATAATAAGTGTATACAGGTGAAGCAGATGCAGTTGGTTCAACCATTCATATATTGATCTTCAAAGTAAAGTTAACAGAAGGGGATCATGTCAATCACAATCCTTCCTGCTAGGTTATTTTTGGAGTTTATGATACTTTATTGCTCTATTGGTGACAGTTCATAATGATTGTAGCAAAGTGAAAAGCGTTCAATCCACTTCACCTTTCTCCTTTCAATGTGAATGCATCTTCTGTGGTACTGCTCACACTTTATACCCTCTAGATGATGCTGTTTTTCTCTTTGACTCTCCATTCCTAATGTTGAATTAGTTATTTTTGTTCTCATTACTTCAGCGAGTGCATGGCTTGTAGAATCAGTTCAGAGTTGAGTGAAGTTATTCTCACTGGTTCAGGAGCCTGATGGTTGACCTTTCCTGAACCTAGCACTATAGGACCTCTTAGCTCATGTACCTCTTTCCCAGTGGCAGCACTGAGAAGTGAACATGACCTGGATGGTGGGAGTCCTCGATGGTGGATGCTGCTTTGTTAAGGCAGTGTTCTTCCCAGATGTGCTCAGTGGTGGGGAGAGCTCTGCAGATGACAGACTGGGCTGTACCATCACTTTTCAAAGGCTTTTCTTTTTGAACTTTTAAAGAGTGGACATAATTTGATCAAATATGGATGAGGCGCTGAAACCATTTTGTTGTCAGTGCAATAAATTGTCATCTGAGCAGCGATGCACCCGATATTGGTCAAACTTCATACCAAATGTAGAGTTTTGTTGGAATGAGCTTTCAAGAACTCAATGCAGTCACGTTTGAGTAGTAGCATAAAGGTGAAATATGTGGATAGAAGGTAGATTTCTTTCTAGTTTCTGTACTGATGTGAGGTCTCAACAATTATTTTCCCATCCACATTTGCTACTTTATTTACTGATTTCCCCCAGCAGTGATGCTTTGTTCAAGATTTCAGTATCTACAGTCTCTTGTGTCTCCATTTTAATTTATTGTGTTTGGATACTTTATAGAATAGAACATTAAACACCCCCTTGTTCTTTTACATTATCTGGCTTCAGGTGGAACAGCCAAAAGATTAGTAGAATAACTAAAAGAGATTACAGGAAACACCTTTGGCAAGGATACTAAAAGCTTGGCATGAATTTTGACTTGATCAATTTTTTACTGAAGTATAAAATAATTCCAGACGTTACCATTGGATACAAAACTTTAGAGCTTGGGTGTAGAGTGGTGAGGAACTGGGGCAGTGGCAGTGTTTCATGCTCTTGGATCATTCAAACGTCTTCTTGGGCAAGGGTGACCTGTATAAGAGGAACAGGTTGCATCTAAACTGTATGGGAACCAATATCCTTCCTGGATGTTCACTATTGCTCCTCAGGAAAATTTAATTTAGTTTGGCAAAGGGATGGGATCCACAGCACCAGATCAGAAAGTGAAGGGACGGGGAGGAAGTTAGATGTCAGGCCCAGCATAAACAGGCAGGAACAAAGTATAGATATGATAGTTGGAAATGTGTGTATTGTAATGCCAGGAGTATTATGGGTATAAGTGATAAACTTAGACTATAGTTCAGTACATAGAACTATGATGCTGGAGCCATTACAGAGACTTGGTTGAGAGAAGTTCAGGAATAGGTGCTTAATGTCCCAAGGTTTTGATATTTCAGAAAAGATAGAGAAGGAGGTAAAAGTGTAGTTGTGGGGGTGGGGGATGCTCTACTAATCAAGGACTATATCACAGCTACACTCAAAAGTGACAGTATGCAGGGTTCCTCCACAGAGTCTATTTGGGTAGGAAAGGTGCAATCTCTTTGATGGGATTGTACTACAGGGTCCCCAATAGCCAACAGGGTAACAAGGAACAGAAATATAGGCATATTAAAAAAGGTGTAAAACAATAGGATTGTTGTCATAGGGACTTCAATTTCCCTAATAATAATTGGGACTTCTTATGCAAGAAGTAGAGGTGAAGCAGAATGTATTAGTTGCATTGAGGAGGGTTTCTTAAATCAATATGTAGATAGTCCAACAAGAGGAGGGGCTGTACTGGACATATTGTTGGGTATTGAGATTGCTAGGTAAGTAACTTTTCTGTGGGTGAACGGGTAAGAAACAGTGACCACAACTCCTTAAGATTTAAGACGGATATACAGAGGATAAGGTAAGTATGTTCCAGTCAGATGGAAAGATAAAAACTGCAAGGTAAGAGAACCTTGGATGTCCAGAAAGGTGATGAATTTAGTTAAGAAGAAAATGGATATGTATGCAAAGCTTAGGAAACTAGAATCAGACAGAGCCCTTGAGGATTATGAAGAAGCCAGAAAAGAACTTAAGAAGGGAATTAAGAAAGCTGGGGGAGCATGAAAAGTCCTTGGCAAATGGGATTAAAGAGATTCAAGTGCAAGAGGATAAATAGAGAGGGGGTAGGAACACTCAAGGGAAAAGGGGGAAACATTTTGTTGGATGTGGAGGATGTGGGTGAGGTCCTAAATGAGTACTTTACATCAGTATTTACAATGGAAAAAGACACGGAGGATAGGGAGATCAGTGCTGAGTGTATATTTTAAATATATTTTAAAATATATTTAATACCTTTAACTAGACAATTAATAAATATGCAAAGCTGGTCTACTTCACACACAAATTCTGACGTATTCACGGTGGTTAAGACTTTACAGATGATATGGTTTCTCAATAGTCCATGGAACTATTTAACATCAAGTTTGGCAAGCTTGACTCTCAGACGTGCAGGTCAGCTCTTTAAGTGGATGAAGATTTTCTATCATTGGTAGAGAAGGACTTCAAACCAGATTAAAACAACAGGTACTGTGACTATCTTTGCCTAGCATATTGCTATCTAATTTTCAGTCACAGGAGTACAGGACAGAGGATCTAAAGATAAGATTGATGCATCAGAGGGAATTGAGGGATTGCTGTGTTCTCTGTATCACTGGGACATGGCTTCCCCCAACACACTGGTCATGGTGATCTATTGAGAGGTTCTTAGTCCACTGGATGGACTAGACTACATATTCATGGAAGGTGATGCTCAGAGGAAGCAGTCTTGTTGCATTATTATTCTCCCAAACTGGAACATCTAATGATTAAGTGCTAACCATTCTTCTTATTGAGAGTGACTTCCGCATTAATTCTGACCTCAGTTACATATCATAACAGACAAATGTCAACCAAGCTCTTGATGTATGAATGTTATGATTAGCAAACATGAAACAGCCTACCCTAATGCTTTTCAAATTCTTGCTGGGGACTTCAACCAGGCTAGCTTCAAGAAATCATTGCCCAATTATGATTGGTACACCATCTAGAGCACCAGGACTCCCAGCTCACCCTGATCATTGCTAGACTACCATCCAGAATGCCTGCTGTTCCATCACTAGATCACATTTTGGGAAATTTGATCATTGGGCTGTCCACCTCCTACTTGCATATGGGCAGAGGCTAAAGGGCAAGGCAACAGAGATGAGAACAACAAAGAGAAAGTTATGGGGGGCAAAGGAGTGACTATTGAATTGCTTTGAGTCAGAGAACTGGACCAAGTTCAAGCACTCTGTCGAGGACCTGAATGAATATGCCATAGTTGTCATGGATTTTATAAAGACACTTGTGGATGAATGTGATCCTATAAAATCATTCAGTGTCTACCCAAACCAAAAGCCATGGATGGACTAAGATTCACAATCTGCTAAGAGCTAGATTGGCGGTTCTGAGGGCTAGTGATCTAGGAAAGTACGAGAGGACCAGGTGTAACCTCTGGAAAGTGATCTCACATGCAAAATAGCAATTCTGGGCCAGACTTGAATCACATAAGGATGCCCAGTAGCTATGACAGGGATTGAATGATGTTACCTCATGCAGACTGAAATCAAGCAACATAGGTGACGACAAGGTTTCATTCTCAGATAAGCTTAATGCAGTTTATGCTTCTCTTGACTCACAGAACATGGAGGTACCTTCATGACCTCCTATAGTTCCCAACAACCTTGCAATTTCAGTCTCTGAGGCCAGCATTAGAGCATCTTTCAAGAAGGTGAACCAACAGAAACATCTGGCCCAAACGGGTACCTGCCCAGGTACTGAAGATCTGTACTAATCAACTGGCTGAAGAGTTTACTGAGATCTTTAACCTCTCACTTCAGCAGTCTAACGTACCCACCCACTTCAAGCAGGCCTAAAAAATCTGGTTCCCAAGAAGAATGTGCCTCGATGACAGTGTCCTGCCATCAGTGGTTATAATTCAGTGGCTCTTATATCCATTGTGATGAAGTGCTTTGAGACATTGATCCTGACTGAGGAGTGCCTTGGATTTGCTCCATTTGGTTCTTGACTCAGCTCAGGAACATCTGAATAGTGAAGATGCATACATCAGGATGCTCTGTTGCTGGATATTCAACACTATCATCCACTCAAAACTAATCAATAAGCTCCAAGACCTAAGCCTTGATACCTCCCTGTGCAACTTGATTCATAATTTCCTCACTTGCAGACACCATTCAGAACAATTGATAACAATATCCCCTCCATGATTACTGTCAACAAAGGTGTAGCACAAGTTTGTGTACTTACTTACCTGTTCTACTCGGCTTACACTTATTTCTGTGAGGATAAGCACAGTTCCAAGGCCATATTTAAGTTTGCTGACAATATCACTGTTATTGGCCAAATCAAAGGTGATAATGAATCAGCATATAAGAGTGAAATTGAAAATCTGGTTAAATGGTTCCACAACAACCACCTCTCACTCAATGTTAGCAAAACCAAAAAGATGGTTATAGACTACAGGAGGAAGAAACCACAGTTTCATGTGCAGGTCCTCATTGGAGAACTGGAGGTGGAGAGGGTCATTAACTTCATTGGTGTTATCATATCAGAGGATCTGTCCTGGGACCAGCAGCTAAGTACTACTACAAAGAAAGTATGATATTGCCTCTACTTTCTTAGAAGTCTGCACAGATTCAGCAAGTCATCTAAAACTTAGACTAACTTCTATAGGTGCACAGTGGAAAATATGCTAACTGGTTGCATGGAGCCTGCTGTGAAAACGCCAATACTCAAGAATGGAAAAGCTGACAAAAAGTAGTGGATAGAGTCCAGTCCATCACATGAAGCCCTTCCCACTAGTGAGCACATCCATAAGGAGCGCTGCCAAAAGAAAGAGGTAGCCATTTGCAAGGAACCCCATCATCCAGACCACGCTCTCTTCTCACTGCTGCCACTGTGACAAAAATACTGGAGCCTTAAATCTCACATGACTAGGTTCAGGAACAGTTATTATCCTCCAATCATCAGGCTCCTAAACTAGTTTTGGATAACTTCACTCACCTCAACACCAAACTGATTCCACAGCCTATGGGCTGACTTTTACAGAGTCTACAACTCAAGTTCTCAGTATTATCTATTTATTTATTTTTATTTGCACATATTGTCAAGCACATTTGTTGTCAGTCTTTGTGTGACATTTTTTCATTGATTCTTCTACTGTTATTTATTTGTTCTGTGAATGCCTGCAAGAAAGTGAATCTCAGGGTGGAGTATGGTGACATACTGCATACTGTAAGCACTTTGATAATAAACTTAGTTTCTTGCATGGAATAAGGAACTGAAAACTCAACTCTTAAGATAAACTGCTATACAACATGAACAACATGCTTAGCAACCAGCCACATTTATAGACCTGGCATTCTTCTGTTGTATTACTGTCACATTTTCTGGCAATTTTGAAATTTAAGTGAAGAAACCAAATGGCCTTTTAAGTTGTAAAGTCCTTGAAGCAAAAATAGGCTGATATGTTACAGGTGCCAGTTTTACCTCTGTCACTGTACCAAATTTACAATTGTGATTTCCGTTAGAAATGTTGCCTAATTTGTGGATTCTCTGAGAAGTCTTAGGTTCATGCAACATATACCATCTATTGAAAGAGCTGAACACAGAATATTATGGTGAGATGGTCTAGTTAATAAATCAGACCTTATATGAGCTTTACGAAACATTAAAACTACTTTAATTTCCACAGATGTGTTATTCAGTATTTATAGTGAAGGAATTCAGTTTACATTTAAAAGTAAAAATAGCAACATCTAAAGTTGACTAATTAATTATGTGAATTATAGTTCCTTGGGAATCTAAGCAGTGCCTGATTTTTTATTCACAATTTTTATTTAATGTAGACATATAATATCCTTCATTAGTAACATTAAAAGACAAATATATTTAAGATGAAAGGTTGAATCCTTCCATTACAAAGGCACACAGGGGAACTGCATGCTAATAAGCTAATACTAAATCTCTATCCACTGCTTTCCATGTATTTTTGGAAAATACGAGGGAAAGCATATGTAAAAATTTCTACTTAAAATAAGCAGATGGGTTATTTAAACAGTGATTTGATGTTAACTCCATTTGATGACGTTTAAGTCTGTAGGATGATAATTCTTAAATACCACCCATGCAAATAACAGCAACAGCTTGCATCTATATCATTGATCTATTCAGGTAAGAATAAACTCAAATGTTTCCATTGCAATGTTGTCAGAGGAAGTCTGATGCTGTGCCACGTAATACGCTGGCATTTAGTCACACAAACAAAAAAAATATTTACACAAAAGTCCAGGGTTTACCATCAGAACAAACTTTAAAACAATAAACATGAGAAAGTCTGCAGATGCTAAAAATCCAGAGTAGTGCATACAAAATGCTGGAGGAACTCAGCAGCTCAGGCAGCATCTACGGAAATAAATAAACACTCAACGTTTCAGCTGAGACCCTGGTTCAGGACTGAGAAGAAAGGGGGAAGATGACGGAATAAAAAGGTGTGGGAAGGGGAAGGAGGCTAGTTGGAAGGTGATAAGAGAAGCCAGGTGGGTGGGAAAAGTCAAGGGCTGGGGAAAAAAGAATCTGACAGGAGAAGAGGGTGCACCATAGGAGCAAGGGAAGGAGGCGGGGCACCAGGGAGAGGTAAGAGGCAGGTGAGAAATAGTATAAAGTCAGACTGGACAATAGAGGAGGGGTGAGGGGAGTTTGTTTACCAGAAGGAGAAATCAATATTCTTGCCATCAATTTGAAGGTGTTGCTCCTCCACTTTGAATGTGGTCTTATCTGGGAAGACTATGGACTGACATGTCAGAACAGGAATAGGAATTGGAATTAAAATGTTTAGCCACCGGGAAGTCACGCTTGTGGCAGATAGAGTGGAGATGCTCAATAAGGTCATGCTCCAATTTACGGTGGGTCTTACAAATGCAGAGGACACTGCATCAGGAGCACCACGCACAATAGACAATGCCAGCAGATTTGCAAATGAAGTGTTGCCTCATCTAGAAGCACTGTTTGGGGCCCTGAATGGAGGTGAGGGAGGATGTGTACGGTCAGGTGTAGCACTTAGGCTGCTTGGAGGGATGAGTGCCAGGAGCCAGGTTAGTGGGGAGGGATGAATGGACAAGAGGATCATGGAGGGAGTGATTCCTGCAGAAAGTAGAGAGTGGGGAGGGTGGTAAAAGTATTCTTAACGGTACTTGTCTGTCATGATGCATCAGTATGATGAGCCCAGGGTACATTCTCCGGAATGTTAACAATCTGGAACTTGAAGCTGCCTACCCATTCCACTGCTGACACCTCAATGAAGCTTGCTGTGTGTATACTATTTGTTATGTATATTTTCTCTCCTTATCTCTACCCCACAAATGCAGTGTTATATGGAGTGAGTTTATTTTTATATATCTTGAAAGGACTAGAGGAATATGGCCTGCATTAACAGCATTAGAATGGCTTCCATCTTTTCTGGAACATCTAATCTCTATCTGCTTCAGTTAGTGAGGGTGGATCCTACAGAACTGATAAAGGTGTAAAATCAGGTCTGGTTTATTATCAAGAGGCGACTCAACTTCCATTGTACTAACCAAATCAAGAGGAAAGTAAGCCCATGGTTATTGAAAATCATTCAATTAAGATTTTGGTTACTTCTGGTAAAAGGTATAGTTATCTATATCTTTAGTGAGTCTATCTAAAAAAAACAACATAGCATGGAAATTCACAACCATGAGATAGGAGGAATTCAACAGGTCAGGCAGCATCTATAAAAATGAATAAACAGTTGACGCTTTGGGCCAAGACCCTTCTCAGGACTGAGAAGGAAGGAGAAACACACCAGACTAAAAAGATGAAGGAAGGGGAAAGAGGCTAGCTAGGGGATGATAGTTGAAACCAGGTGGGTGGGAAAGGTTATGGCCTGGAGAGGACGAAACTTGAAAGGAAAGGAGAGTGGACCATAGGAGAAAGGGAAGGAGCAGGGGATCCAGGACGAGGTGACAGGCAGGTGAGAAAAGGTTAAAGGCCAGAGTGCAGAATGGAGGAAAAGAGGAGGTGGGGTATTTTTTTTACCAGAAGGCAAAATTGATAATCACAGTATCAGATTGGAGGTTACCTATGCAGAATATAAAGTGTTGCTCTTCGGCTCTGTGAGTGACCTCATTGTGGCACAAGAATAGCATGGTCATTAATAACCAAAGGCTTAATTTAATTTAAAATGTCATAAATAATGTCTGGAGTTGCTGACACATCGATAATTGTGGGGAGCCTTTAGATCAGAATCAGATTAATAATCATTGACTTATTACGATGTCAAATGTTTTGCAGCAAGTATATAGCAAAAAGACATAAAATTACTCTAAGTTGCAGAAATAAATAGTGTTCAAAAGTAAAGGAAATAACAAGGTAATGTTCATGGGCTGTCATTGTGGAGTTCCACTGTTGCATCTAGTTTTTGAAGAATAACTGTAGTTTCTGTTTGCCTTACAGGGCTGACATAGTTTATGAAGTTGATAGTAGATATGTGAAATTTCATCATCTTCATAAAAATCAGGAAATGATGTATAATGACACAGGACCTCCTCCCTCAGATGTATTTGAATTGGCACCACTACACTCCAGCATTCTAAAATACTGCCTCGTCTACAACTGGCCAGTGGTTTACTTTTTGGCCTATTTCTGCCAGTCAGTTCTTCCTGCTCATTTCCCTTTCAGTCCTGACAAATCTGTTAAGTTATTGATTATTTGCTTGTTCCTTTCTTTATTTAATTTTCAGATACGGATATTGTTTCAAGGTCATGATTCATTGGCTATCGCAAATTTCAGAAGGTAATAAAAATTAATTATGTTGCCAAAGTACTGCAGTCACTTCAATACAACAGTTGAATTTTTTTAAATAGCTGTCATCCCGGGTTATTACTGATATTACCTTCATTTTAAGTTCAAGAATATGTAATTAATTTAATTGTCATATTTGGTGTGATATCATTTGAGCTTATGGTTGATAGGCCTTCTGATCTTCTCGGCTTTTATATTGACCCTGAATACTTGTCTATTTGAATTAGAATAAGTTTCTCTTACAAATTTTTGCTTAGATTCCAGGGTTACACATACCTGTCATAATTTGAAACAATTACGTATCAATAGTTTAAGAAAGGACTTATGCCAATCTCAGCTTTTTAGTGCAGGTAATCAACTTTGTCACGCTGAGAACAAAAAAGGACACCTTTGTTAGTGGGTAGAATGAGGATGAGAACATGAACAACAATATGAGATCCGTAGACTGAAACACTATTAGTGGTAACAGTGCACAGTACATTAAAGTCCAGCCCAGAGAATATAGGTGACATGAATATTATTACCTGATTGTGTAATGACAATTTAATTCCCTTTGGCAATTCTGCCACTTGTCCAGTGATGACTTAATCACTTACAAATATGCATCAAAGCATTGGCTATAAAAATGGAAAAGAGCATTTATGAGCCATCTTGAAACTCTTACATGATAGCAATCAGTTAACATCTCCAGCAATCACTGACCAGGGTTTGATTCCCCCTGTTGTATGTAAGGATTTTATGCATTGTCCCCGTGAAAGCATAGGTTTCTTCCTGGTGCTGTGGTTTCCTCCCACATTCCAAAGACATACAATTGTTCTGAGGATTAGTAAATTGTGGGCATGCTTATGGACTGTCTCTGGCAGATTTTTGGAAGGACTGTGTTGGTCGTTGAGGCAAAAGGACACATTTCACTGTATGTTTCAGTGTTTTGATGTACATGTAATAAACAATTGAAATCACTTTATTTTTTAAGCACATTAATGTCTTTAATTAATTCCCTTCTCCATGACACTGGGGTAAAATAATACTTAGAATGACAATGGTGGAAGAGGATATGATATTTCCACAGAATTGTGGAATTCCCTATAGAATAGAGCTGACTGGAAAAATGCATGCCGGTTTAGAAGTTGGAAAGGTAGGAGGAGAAAATAGGATAAAACATGAGTACGAAATAGGTGTAGACTACTTGATCTCTTGGGTTGCTTAGTAACACAGTGAGATGGCGACTGATCCAATCTTGGCCTCAACTCTACATTTATGCCTGTCCAGAGTAATCCTTCCCAATAGTCTGCATCAGCTGTTTACATCTTTTGCTTCTAAAAGTGCAGCAAACAAATATCATTCACATAAGATATTTAATTTTGTCCAACTTGGCCATAGTGCATATCCAGGTTTGTTTGAGGCCTCATTGGGAATAAAGAAATGAGAAATCTAATATTGTGGTTATCAGACGTTCTACTTAAAGTCAAATTGGAATGATGAATTTGGATGTGGATGGATGGCATGTTCAGTATTTTGCAAAACAAAGGTGACTTGTTGAACTACATGAGCTCAGTCAATCTGTTCCAACATTTACTTCAGCGTGAAATTAAGCAGCCAATTACTCCCATATGGACAGATCAAAAAGAATTTTCATAAAAATCACAAAACCCAGTTGAG
This sequence comes from Hypanus sabinus, assembly GCF_030144855.1. Taxonomy (NCBI): domain Eukaryota; kingdom Metazoa; phylum Chordata; class Chondrichthyes; order Myliobatiformes; family Dasyatidae; genus Hypanus; species Hypanus sabinus. The sequence goes on along the minus strand of NC_082710.1, from coordinate 125,486,431 downwards.
ATTATAAGAGTTTTCCATCATTGCAATCTTAGTTATGAAGTCTTATGTTTACATTGAGGTTACATCAAGTCAATTTTGATATAAGTGAGAAACTGTATCCTTAGGAAAGTATCTGTCAGTGAAGGGAAGGAGAATTATACCAATCCTGTTTTCCTTTGAAGTACAAAATCCTACTTCATCATTGGTAGTATCTTACATTTAGTGCTTTCTTTTGGCTTCTCAATTTCACTCGAACTGTGAGTGTATGAATACAAGTATCAGAAACCAGCCTAACATCTGTTCCTGCCAATGTTGTAAAAATTTAATAATCCATTTGAAGAAAGGTGGAAATAGCCCTCAAATAGTTAAACTGTCTTTTGCATTTTTCATAGTAAGTTCCAAATCACAATTATTCCAGGCACAATTAATCATCTGTTGGAAATGAATAGGTAAAACACACACAAAATGCTGGTGGAACTCAACAGGTTACACAGCAGAAAAAAGTACAGTCGATGTCTCAGGCTGACACCCTTCGGCAGGACAGCAGAGAAACAGTTGAGGAGTAGATTTAAAAGGTGGGGGGAGGGGAGAGAGAACCACCAACTGTGAGTTGAATCCTGGAGGGGGAGGGATGAAATAAAGAGCTGGGAAGTTGATTGGTGAGATGAGTTGAGAGAGGGAAAAAGGAATGGGACATGGCGGGGTGTGGGTGTTAGGGGTCATTACCAGACATTTGAGAAATCAGTGTTAATGCCATCACGTTGGAGGCTACCCAAATGGAAAATAAGGTGTTGCTCCGCCCGCCAGAACAAACGGGATCTCCCAGTGGCCTCCCATGTTGACTCCACTTCTCATTCCCATTCTGATATGTCCATCCATGGCCTCCTCCACTGTCGGGATAAAGCCACACTTAGGCTGGAGGAAAAACACCTTATATTCGGTTTGAGTCGTCACCAACCTGATGGCATTAACACTGATTTCTCAAACTTCAGTAATGTCCTCCAATGCACCCCCCTTCTCCATTTCTCATCCCCTTTTCCCTTCTCCCCTCATCTCCCTAATCAATTTCCCAGCTCTTTACTTCAACCCTCCATCTCAGGTTTCACCTATTACCTAGTGGTTCTCTCTCCCCCCTGTCCCCACCTTTTAAAACTTTTTTTCCCTCTAGTCCTGCTAAAGGGTTTCGGTCCAAAATGTCAACAGTACTTTTTTTCCATAGATGCCACGTGACCTGCTGGGTTCCTTGACCATTTTGTATGTGTTGCTCAGATTTCCAGCATCTGCCGATTTTCTCTTGTTTGTGGTGATGAATCGGTAACCATTTTATTTTCAATTCTAATAGGCTGTCTATTCTATCTCTATATCCAGTAAGATAGTTTGATTTTCTTTCTTTTCCCATCCTGCTGAAGGGTTTCGGCCCAAAATATCAGCCTCACTCTTTTCCATAGATGCTGGGTTCCTCCAGCATTTTGTGCGCGGTGCTTGGATTTCCAGCGTCTGCAGATTTTCTCTTGTTTTTATTTCTACTATTGTCCATTTTGGGAGTCAAAATATCACTGGCAGCTGATGTCAGGGTTCACGTGATCATTCTGAACATTCCTTTCCTTTCACTCTTCCTGAATATCAGAGGCACTATCTTCCATGTTCTCTCTGCTCACTTCCTCAATGTGGAAGCTAAAGTCAAACAGAGTGCAAAGTTTCATCCCTCTTCAACATTAAACCTGCACTTTAAGAAATTACCTGAAGAATTAAAATTATTTTGAAACAGTGTTTGTTCTAGTGCTATACACTTCTGGCGTTAAATTCTCCACAATACATTTTGCAATACTTAAGTGTTCACTCTTATTTTCTCTTTATGTTATTCAACTTGCCAATATTCTGTAGTCAACCTCCTCCACTGTTAACATTTCTGATGACTGATTCACATCTTGCTCTTGCAAAGTTTAATTAACAAATTAAAAATACTGGCCATAATCACAGCCAATGACCTCTGTTCTTTGGATGCAATTTAGAGTAATTAATAACCACAATCTTTCTAAACATAATTACCTCAGAGGAATATCCAGATCTAGTGATAACTAATTACATTGATTTGTTACTTTTTACTGTTCCATTTATTTGAGGTGATTTCAATTCCATGTTAAGGGACAAAATCTGCTTCTACAGATAATACTATGATAGAAAAAAAATAAAGAGTACACTGGATTTGAGGATCTAGAGCATTTCCAATAATAAACTAGGCCATTCAGCCCATCAAGTCTGCTCCACCATTCTATCATGGCTGAATTATTATTATCTCTCTCAGTCCCATTCTCTTGCCTTCTGTCCTACAATCTTTGACATCCTGATTAATCAAGAACCTGTCAACCTCTGCTTTAAATGTTCCTAGTGACGTGGCCTGCACAGCCATCTGTGCCAATGAATTCCACAGATTCACCACCCTTAGCTAAAGGAATTTTTCCGCAGCCCTGCTTTAAATGGGTGTCCCTCATTTCTGAGGCTGTGCCCTCTGGTCCTAGACTGCCCCACAATAGAAAACATACTCTCCAAATCCACTCCATCCAGGCCTCTCAATATTCAATAGGATTCAATGAGATCTGTGCTCATTCGTCTAAACTCCAGCTAGTATAGGCCCAGAGCCATTAAACTCTCCTTGTATGTTAAACCTTTCATTTGTGGCATCATTCTCGTGAATCTCCTCTGGACCCTCTGCAAAGCCAGCACATCATTTCTTAGAAAAGGAGCCCAAAACTGCTTACAACATTCTAAGTGCAGTCTCACCAAAACCTTATACAGCTTCAGCATTACTTCCTTGCTTTTGTATTCTAGTCCTTTCAAAATGAATGCTAACATTGCTTTTAACTTTGATACCACTGACTCAATCTGCAAGTTAGGAAATACTGCATGAGAAAACCCAACTCTGAGTTTTGCTCTTCTCCCTCTGCAGGCACCCTGATTCCGCACCACTACCTGCATCTCCACCTATAAGAACATAAGATACAGGGGCAGAATAAGGCCATTTTAGCCTATTGAATCTGCTCCACCATTTCATCATGGCTGATCAAATTTTCCTTTCAGTCCCAATTTCCTGCCTTCTCCGCATATCCCTTCATGCCCTAACCAATTAAGAATCAGCCTTAAATATACATAAAGATTTGGCCTCCACAGCTGCCTGTGACAAATAATTCCATATATTAACAACATTCCAGCTAAAGAAACTCCTTCTCATCTCCATTCTATAAGGATGTCCCTCTATTCTGAAGCTGTGTCCTCTGGTCTTAGATTCTCCCGCCATAGAAAACATCCACGCCACATTCACTCTATCAAGGCCTTTCACCATTCAATAGGTTTCAATGAGGTCACCCCTCATACTTCATAATTCTACTGAATATAGGCCCAGAACCATCTAACGTTCTTCATATACAAGCTGTTCAATCCTGGAATCATTTTCATGAACCTCATTTCAACTCTCTGCAGTTTCAGAACATCCTTTCTAAGACAGCCATGGTTGTGTCGGCTTTCCTTTAGAGTTGTCTTTTCCTTTGTCTTTGGGATGTATATATTCTTTCCCTTCCAAATTTCTTCCAGAAATTCCAGCCATTGCTGCTCTGCCTTCATCCATGCCAGAGTTCTTTTCCAATCAGTTCTGTCCAGCTCCTCTCTCATGCCTCTTTAATGCCCTTTACTTCACTCTAATACCGATACCGCTGCTTTTAGCTTCTCCTTCTCAAATTTCAGTGTGAATTCGATTATCACTTTCCCCAAAGAGTTCTTTTACCTTAGGATCTCTAACAATTCTGTTTCATTGCACAAAACCCAATTCAGAATAGCTAATTCAATAGCGTGCTCAACCACGAGCTGCTCTAAGACATCATCTCATAGGCATTCTAGAAATTCCTCCTCCTGGAATCCAGCACTTATCTTTGTATCATCTGCAAACTTGGTTGCAAAGCCATTACTTTCAAATAATTGACATATAATATGAAAAGAGATGACCCCAAACTCAAGCCCTGCAGCACACCACTTATCTCTTGCAGCCAACCAGAAAATGGCCCTTTCATTTCCACTCTTTGTTCTATGCCGGTAGCCAATCTTCTATCCATGTTAGTACCTTTCCTGTAACACTATGGGCTCCTGGTTAAGTAGCTTCATGTGCAGCACTTCGTCAAGAGCCTTCTTGAAAGTGCAAATAAACGATATCTGCTGACTCTCCTTTGTCTATCCTGCCTGCTATTTCATCAAAGAATTCCCACAGATTTTTCAGGCAAGATTTCCCCTTTTGAAAACCATGCTGACTTTGCCTTATATTATCATGTAGCTCCAAATACCCTGAAATCTCATCCTTAATAATGGACCCCAACATCTTCCCACTCACTGAAGTCAGGCTAACTGCTTTATTATTTTATTTCTTATTCCGCCCTCACTCTTAAAAAATGAAGTGAACATTTGCAATTTTTCAGTTCTCTGGAACCATTCCTGAATCTAGAGATTTGTAAAAGATCACTATTAATGCCTTCACATTCCCTTCCACCACCTCTTTTGGAAACCCTGGGGTATAGTCCATCTGATCCAGGTGATTTAACTATCTTCAGCCTTTTCATCTTTCCAAGCACCTTCTCCTTTTTAAACACAATGACACACAGCTCTGGCCCCTAACACCTTTGCAATTCTAATCTTCTGCTAATGTCTTCCACAGTGAAGACTGGCACAAAATACTTATTAACTTCATCTGCCATTTCTTTGTTCCCCATTACTACCTATTCACATCATTTTCCAGCCGGCCAATATCCATTCTTGCCTCTCTTTTCTTCTTTATAATTGTATCTAAAGAAAAGCATTTTGAATCATCTTTATATTATTGGCTACCTTGTCTTTATATTTCATCTTATCTCTCTTTATGGATTTCATTTGCCTTCTGTTAGTTTATAAAAGCTTGCCAATCCATTTCTTTTTGCTGCATTATATATTCTCTCTTTTGTTTTTATATTCGCCTTCTATCTTATTTCATCCAATGTGTCTATCTAAGAACCTCTTAAATCTGCCTGTACAACCAGCCCTGGCAGAAGTGCTGACTCTTTATTCATTATTAAAACTGCTTTGCGCTTTAAGGTGCCATTCTTCCAAAAAATCTAAAGAGTTATGCTCAATGGTTCTTTTTTTCCTTCATAACAGCAATATACAGATAATTAGGTCATCCAGGAACATCACTGAAGATGTGTCCAGAGGTAGCAGTAGATATATGTACACAACACGTCAATGTCACATTGCTGTCTGCAGAGCTTGCTGTGCACTAATTGGCTAGTGTATTTTCAATTTTAAAATGAGTGTTTAATTCTTACATCCTGAGGTTGAGAAAACACCAGATAAATAGTGATCTTTCTTTTTGTCAGCATTATTATGTTCCCATATTCTATACAAAGTTTGTTATGTACAGTATAAGGATCAAACCCAGTGAGGCAAACATACATACTGTCCATCATATCCAAGTAAAACTAAGCCTGCATGAAGACAAGCAACACATTAGAAATTAATATTACCCTTATGACTATATGGCTAAGCACAACTTCAATGCCACATTCAAGTTTACTGACAGCATCACTGTTCTGCCCTTCAATCAATTGATTTATGCTTTACTATGCAGTCTACTTTTATTTTGAACCGTGTATTTCAGATTTGTATTAGGTCGCTTCTTGTGCAAAAAGGAAATAGTAGGTAGGAAAGCACATTAGTTGGTAGTGGGCCAAATGTTTATGTTAGGAGCAAAAGAGGTTTATATCTAAAGCCATGCTGTTGTATTCTCCAGCAGAAGCATTGCTTGTAAGTTGATGTTATGTTGTTTAGAAGTTAAACTAAAGGTATCATAAACATTTTGCTGAAATAGAAAATTATCTTTGAGTTTATTAAAAACTAACCTAGATGCTAATGGTTTACACATTCTGATACTTGTCGGAATCATATACTGTACATTCTTACTTGCCTATGTATATTTACTTCTGTGAATGGAACAACTGTAGAATATAGAACAGTATGGCACAGGAACAAATCAAAAGCGCCCAAACACTAATCCCTTCTACCTACACAATGTCCATGTCCCTCCATTCTCCTTATATCCATGTTACTATCCAAATGACTCTTAGAAGTCCCTAATGTATTATATTTTGCCTCTAACACCATATCAGGCAGTGCATTCTAGGCATCCATGACTCACTGAGAAAAAAATATTCTTTGTCCACTCTATCTATTCCTCTCATAATCTTAAAAGCCTCTATCTGATCTCCCCTCAGCCTCCGATGTTCCAGAGAAAAAAAAACAAGTTTGTGCAGCCTCTCATGATAGCACTTGCCCACTAAACCAGGCAGCATCTTAATGAACAGCTTCTGTGCCCTCTCCAAAGCCCTAACATCCTTCCTACAGTAGGATGTCCAGAACTGTATGCAAATCTCCAGATGTGGCCTAAATAGAATTTTATAAAGGTACAACATAACCTCTTGACTTTTGAACTTAAAGCCTAAATAATGAGAGTAAGCATTCCTTAAGCCTTCCTTATTGACCTGAGTAGACACTTTCAAGGAGCTATGAACTTGGATCCCAAGAACTCTCTGCTTGTTAACTCTGTTCAGGACCTTGCATTTATCCTAACGAGGTGCAATAACTCACATTTATCTGGGATAAGGGCATCTGCCATTTCTCAGACAATATCTGCAACTGGTCCATATTGTGCTGTATTCTTTGCTAGTATTCTGTACCATCCACAATTCCTTGAATCTTGGTATCATCTGCAAATTTACAAACCCACCCATCTGCATTTTCATCCAGGACATATTTACACATTTCAAACAGCAGAGGTCCCAGCATAGATCTCTGCAGAACTCCAGTAATTACTCCAGCTCAAATCAGTCCCTTCAACCACTACCCTCTGTCTTCTATACGCAAGCCAGTTCTGAATGCAAACAGTGAATTTGCCACGGAACCAATGCATCCTAATCTTCTTGATTAGCCTCCCATGAGGGTCTTTGTTGAATACCTTACTAAAATCCATGTAGACAACTTCCACTGCCCTACACTCATCAATCTGTCTTTCCACCTTGGCAAAAAATTCAATCAAATTGGTAAGGCATGATTTGCCATGTACACAACCATGGTGGCTCTTCTCAATTAGGCCATGGGTTTCCAAATGTTCATACATCCTATCTCAAAGAACTTTCTCCAGCAGTTCCCCTGTAACTGATGTGAGTCTATTGTTCCCAGGATCTTTCCTTCTGAAAAAGAGGTACCACATTAGCCCTTTGCTGGTCCTCCAGGACCTTGCCTTTGGCTAGAGAGGTCACAAAGATACTGGTCAAGGGCTCAGAAATGTCATCTCTTGCTTCTTGGGGAAAATCCATCAAGCCCTGGGGGACATCCACCTTAATACTTATTAGGAGATCCTACATGTTTTCCTCCTTGCTTTCTAAACTCCGATTGTATTTATACACTCGGTATTAATCTCCTGGTCCTCCATACCCTTTTCTTTGGTAAATACTGAAGCAAAGTACAAATTAAGTACCTCATTCACATTCTCTGCATCAAAGCAAATGTTCCTCCCTTTATCCTAGTGTGGTGCTACCCTCTTCTTAGTTATCCTTTTACTCTTGATGTATGTATAGAATGCCTTAGGATTGACCTTAGTCCTACTTGTCAATGACTTTTCATGGCCCTTCCTGGTTTTCACAATTCCTAATTGATCTTTAAACATCCTTCACATGTCTGATGTGGACTTGCCTGAGAAACTGTGTTCTTAATTAATGCTTCTTAGTCCCTGCATAATGCCCTTGTAGTTTTCCCTACTCGAATTTACCTATGGCCCTTCTCCCGCAGGGACAATACCTACCCTTATCTATAGCTATCCTGATAGTTAAGGAGTTGTGATCACTATTCCCTAACTGCTCACCCACTGACAGGTCAGTTAGCTGGCCAGGCTCAGTACCCATCTCCAGGTCCAGTACAGACCATCCTCTCATTGGAACACCTACATATTACATAAGAATGTAAGAAATAGGAGCAGGTGTAGGCCATTTGGCCCATTGGGCCTGCTCCACCATTCAATGAGATCATGTCTGATCTGGCCATTGACTCATCTCCATTGACTTGCCATTTCCCCATAACCTTTAATTCCCCTACTATGCAAAAATCTATCCAATCTTATCTTGAATATTTTTACTGAGGTAGGCTTCACTGCTTCATTGGACAGAGAATTCCACAGATTCATCACTCACTTGAAAAAGCAGTTCCTCCTCATTTTCATCCTAAATATGCTCTTCTGAAGCTATGTCCCTAGTTCTATTCTCACCTACCAGTCAAAACAAATTTTCTGCCTCTATCTTATCTATCCCTTTCATAGTTTTATATGTTTCAAAAGATCTTCTCTCATTCTTCAGAATTCCAGCGATTATATTCCCAGGTGACTCAATCTCTCCTCATAGCCTAACCCCCTCATTTCTGGAATCAACCTGGTGAACCTCTTCTGTACCGCCTCTTAAGCAAGCACCACCTTCCTCAAGTAAGGAGACCAGAACTACACACAGAACTCCAGGTATGGCCACAGCAGCACCCTGTGTGGTTGCAGCACAACCCTCCTTCTCTTAAATTCAATCCTCCTAGCATTGAAAGTCAACATTCCATTTGTCTTGATAAACAGCTGCACTGGCAAACTAACATTTTGTGATTCATGCACAAGCACTCCCAAGTCCCTCTGCACAGCAGCGTGCTGCAATTTTTTTACCATTTAAATAATAATCTGCTCTTTCATTTTTCCTTCCGAAGTGGATGACCTTGCATTTAACAACATTGTACTCCATCTGTCAGACCTTGCCCACTCACTTAACTATCTCTCTGCAGACTCTCTGTATCTTCTGCCTAATTTGCTTTTCCACTCAATTTAGTATCATCAGCAAACTTAAATCCACTACATTCTATCCTCTCTTCTAGATCGTTAACGTATATCGTGAACAGTTGTGGGCCTAGCACTGACCCTGCAGCACACAGCTCACCATTGATTGCAAACCACAGTAACACCCATGTATCCCAACTCTCTGCTTTCTATTAGTTAACCAATCCTCTATCCATGTTAATACATCACTCCCAACTCTTATGCATCCTTATATTATGTGTAATTCTTTAATGTGGCACTTTATTGAATGCTTTCTGGAAATCTTAGTAAATAACATCCATTTGTTCCCCTCTATCCACTGCACTCATTATATCCTCAAAGAACTCCAGTGAGTATGTCAAACAAGACCTGTCTTTGTTGAATCTATGCTGCATCTTGCTGATAGATTCATTTATTTCCAGATGCCTTGCTATTTCTTCTTTAATGATAGCTTCAAGCATTTTCCCAACTACAGTTATTAAACTAACTAGCTTATAATTACCTGTCTTTTGACTACATTCTTTTTTGAACAGTGGCATGACATTTACCATTTTCCAATTCGCTGGGACCTTTCCAGAGTCCAAATTTTTTTGATAGATCATCACCAAAGCTTCTACTATAACTTCTGCCATTTCTTTCATTATCCTGGGATGCATTCCATTAGGACCAAGGGACTTATCTATCTTCAGGCCCACAAGTTTGCTCAGCACTAACTCTGGTGATAGCTATTGTATTGAAGTCTTCATCTCCCATCACATTCATAACATCTCTCTTTGTCATGTTAGATATCCACCACCATGAAGACTGACACAAAATAGTCTTTCAAAGCCTCAGCAATTTCCTCATTACCCAATATCAATTCCCCCTTCTCATCTTCCAAGGGACCTAAATTCACTTCAACCATGCTCTTCTGCGGTATGTGATAAAACATTTTACTATCCATTTTAAAATTTTGTGCTAGTTTTTTTTCATAATCTAGCTTCCCTTTCTTTATTGTTCATTTAGTTGCTTTATTAAGTTTTCCTAATCTTCCAGTTTCCCACTAATCTTGGCGACTTTTGTTGATGATTTCTTTTATTTCCTTAGTTATCCAAGGCTGGCTCTCCCCACCTTATGGTCCTTGCTTTTAATTGGAATATACGTTTGTTGAGCACAATGAAAAATCTCTTTGAAAGTTTTCCATTGTTCCTCAACTGTTCCACCATAATAGCCTGTGTTCCCAGTCTACATTAGCCAAATCCTCCCTCATCATATTGTTTAGGCATAATGCACTGTTTTTAGATTGAACTACTGCACCCTCTATTTGTATGAGAAATTCAATCATACTGTGATCACTCATTCCAAGAGGATCCCGAACTACAAGATCACTAATTTTATCTGTCTCATTGCACAGTACATATCTAAAATAGCATGTTCCCTTTTAGGATGAGTAACATCCCATTCAAGAAAGCTACCACGGATGCATTCTATGAACTCCTCCTCAAGACTGCCTTGACTAACTTGATTCACCCAGACTACATGCATGTTAAAGTCCGCCATGATAAACTGCTTTTCCATTCTTACATGCCTCAGATATTTCTCTGTTTATTGCCTGAGCCACTGTAATGCTATTATTTGGTGGCTGACAGACAACTCCCACCGATGATTTTTTTTTCTCCCGTTACTATTCCTAATTTCTTCTGAGATGCATTCAACATTCTGCTCCTTAGATCTTATATTGTCTCTCACCATACTGGATTGAAAATGTTATATTTGAATGCACGCAGCATAAGTAAAATGGACAGTCTTGAAATTCAGCTGCAGTTTAGCAAGTATGATGTTGTGGACAAATCAGAAACTTGGCTAAAGGATAGCTGACATTGGGAGCTGAATGTTCAAGCTTATACAGTGTTGGAAAGATTGGTTAGTAGGCAGAGATGGTGGTATGGCTCTGTGTACGAATAATAACATTAAATCATTAGAAAGGGATAACATAGGATCAGAAGGTGTAGAGTCTCTGTGGATGAGTTAAAAAAATGACAAGGGTAAAAAGACCCAAATGCAATTGTATACAGGCCTCCAAACAGCAGCCCAGATGTGGATTACAAATCACACCATGACATAGAAATGGCGTGTTGGAATACATTGATAATTATTGGGGATTTTAACATGAGTGGATTGTAAAAACCAGGCCAGTACTGGACCTCAAGAGACAGAATTTGTAAAATGCCTAAGGGATGGCTTTTTAGAACAGCTTGTTGTTGAGCCCACTAGGGGATTAATTGTTCTGGATTGGGTGTTGTGCAATGATCCAGAGGTGATAAAAGAGTTTAACTTTAAGGAACCCTTTGGGAACAGTGATCATAATATGATCGAGTTCACTTTGAAACCTGAGAATGAGAAACTAAATTTCAATGTGTCAGTATTTCAGTGGAATGAAAGAAATTACAAAGGCATGAGAGGGGAACTGGCCAAGGTAGACTGGAAAGAGACTCTAGCAGGAATGACAGCAGAGTAGCAGTGGCTGGAGCTTCTGCGAAAAATGAGGAAAGTGCAAGACAGATATATTTCAAATAAGAAGAAATTTTTTAATGTAAGAAGGACACTACCATGGCTGACAAGTGAAGTCAGAGGCAAAGTAAAAGCAAAAAAGAGAGCAAACAATGAAGCCAAAAATAGTGGGAAGATAGAGGATTGAGCAGCTTTTAAAAACTTGCAGAAGGAAACTAAGAAGGTCATTAGGAAGGAAAAGGTGAATTATGAAAGGAAGCTGGCGACTAATAGCAAAGAAGATACTAAAAGCTTTTCTACAAATGTAAAGGGTAAAAGAGAGTTGAAGGTAGATATAGGACCAATAGAAATTGACACTGGAGATATTGTAATGAGAGATGCAGAGATGGCAGAGGAACTGAATGCATATTTTGCATCAGTCTTCACAGAGGAAGGCATCTGCTGTATTCCAGACATTCAAGAGCGTCGGGGAAGTGAAGTATGTGCAGTGAAAATTACGACTAAGAAGGTGCTCAGGAAGCTTACTGGTCTGAGGGTGGATAAATCTCCTGGGCCTGCTGGAATGCATTCTTGGGTTCTGAAGGACATAGCTGGAGAGACTGTGAAGGCATTAATAATCTTTCTAGAATTGATAGATTCTAGCATTGTATTGGATGATAAAAACAATTGTAAATGTTTCTCCATTATTTAAGAAGGCAGCAGAAAGGAAATTATAGACCTGCAAGCCTGACATCAGAGGTTGGGAAGTTGTTGGAATCGATTGTTAGGGTTGAGATCATGGAGTACCTGAAGGCTCATGACAAGCCAGGCCAAAGCCAGCATGGTTTCCTGAAAGGAAAATCCTGCCTCACTAACTTACTGCAATTTGAGTCAATTACAAGCAGGATGGACAAAGGTGATGCAGTACATGTGGTGTACTTGGATTTTCAGAAGGCTTTTGACAAGGTGCCACACATGAGGCTGCTTAGCAAGATAAAATCCCATGGAATTATAGGGGAGTTACTAACATGGGTGGAGTATTGGCTGATCGGCAGAAAACAGAGAGTGAGAATAAAGGGATCCTATTCTGGCTGGCTGCTGGTTACCAGTGCAGATCCACAGGGGCCGGAGTTGGGACTGCTGCTTTTTACGATTTATCTCAATGATTTGGACTATGGGAATAATAGATTTGTGGCTAAATTCACCAATGAAACAAAGATATGTGGAGGAGCAGGTAGTGTTGAGGAAATGGAGAGCCTGCAGAGAGACTTAGATAATTTAAGGGAATGGGGAAAGAAGTGGCAAATGAAATACAATGTTGGAAAGTGTATGGTCATGCACTTTGCTGAAAGAAATAAACATGCAGACTATTATTTAGATGGGGAGAGAATTCAAAATCCAGTGATCGGAAGGGACTTGGGAGTTCTTGTGCAAGATACCCTAAAGGTTAACGTGCAGGCTGAGTTGGTGGTGAAGAAGGCAAATAAAATGTTGGTGTTCATTTCTAGCAGTATAGAATAGAAGAGCAGGGATATGATATTGAGATTCAAAAAGCACTCGTGAGACTACACTTGGAGGGTTGTGTGCCGTTTTGGGTTCCTTACTTTAGAATGGATATACAGTACTGACATTGGAGAGGGTTCAGAGAAGCTTCATGAGAATGATTTCAGGAGTGAAAGTGTTGCTATGTGAGGAACGTCTGACAGCTCTTGGGCTGTATTCCCTGGAGTATCATCCTCAATACTATCATTCCAGGGGACCTGTCCTAGGCCTAGCATATATGTCCAATTGTGAAGAAAGCATGTCAGCATTTCTACTTCCTTAGGAGTTTATCAGGATTCAGCATGACATCTAAAACTTTGACAAAATTCTATAGATGTGTGGCTCTTATGGTATGGAGACACCAATGCCCTTGACCAATAAATCCTGCAAGAAGTAATGGATACAGCCCAGTCCATCATGGGTAAAGTCCTCTCCACCTTTAAGCACATCTAGATGAAATGCTATCGCCCACCCAGATCACGGTCTCTCCTCATTGCTGCCATCAAGAAGAAGGTACAGGAGCTTCTGGACTGACACCACCAGGTTGAGAAACAGGTATTACCCCTCAACCATCAGGCTCTTGAATCAGTGAGAATAACTTCATTCAACCACACTTGCCCCATCACTAAATGTTCCCACAACCTATGGACTCACTTTCAAACACTCTGCATCTCATGTTCCACATATTTATTGCTTATTTATTTGTTTTTATTACTGTTGTTATTTCTTTATTTTGGTACTTGCATAGCTTGCTGTCTTTTGCACATTGGTTATATGCCCAGTTTGTGAGCTCTTTTATTGATTTTATTATGGTTATTGGACTTATTCTGAATTTTTGCAGGAAAATGAATCTCAGGATTGTGACAAATATGAACTTTGATAATCAGTTTGCTTTGAACTTTGAATTTTTTTGGGGTTTTATTATTGGTCAATGAGAAGGTGAGAGAAGAATGATTATCTGGCACATGTAAAATACAAGGAAGGCCAGTGAAGAAGATAAAAATATCTATCCAAGAGTAAGGAAAGAGCTGCATTTGATTCCTTCTTGTTATATGCCAAAATGTGTAAACCAAAATGAGAGCTTGAAAGACAAAATGGTGTCACAGCTTGAAATGGAGTAAAATGCTGAAGATGTGCAAGAATATAAATCCTTAAGATTAGATACTGGTGAGAAATATATTCATCCTTAAATACCTGTTGTCCCTGTTTGCCTTTTATGTGTCCAGACTGAAGGTACAGATAAGATGGCACAGGCTGGTACCACAAGGAGATGGAAAAGCACTATAATAGATTTTTGAAAGGTATAAAAAGGGGCAATTTCTATGAGAAAGGGGAAATCTTTTCCTAGACTGGGTCACAACTACTCTCAGTGGCCACTTTATTAGGTACCTCCTGTACATATTAAATTGGCCACTGGGCGTATGTTAGTGATCTTCTGCTGCAATAATCTACCCACTTCAATTTTGATGTGTTTTTAGAGATTCTCTTCTGCTCATCACTGTTGTAATGCATGGTTATTTGAGTTACTGTCGTCTTCCTGTCAGTTTGTATCAGTCTAGCCATTCTCCTCTGAACTTTTTCATTAACAAGGTATTTTCACCCACAGAACTTCCACTCACTGGGTGTTGATTTTGACTTATGCACCACCATTCTCTAGAGATCATTGTATGGTTAAAATGCCAGGAGATTGGGCATTCCTGAGAGATTCAAGCCACTCCATCTGGTATGAATAATCATTCCAGTCAAAGTCACATATATCACATTTCTAGCCCCGTTCAAATCATTGGTCTGAACAACAACTGAGCTTCTTGACCTGCATGTCAGCATGCTTATAAGCATTGAGTTGCTGCCGCATAATTAGCTGATCAGATATCTGCAATAATGAACAGGTGTATAGGAGTGTTTAATCACAAAGCCACTGAATTTAATTCATCAAGCTGGAAAGAGAGACAAGGAGACAGAGAAAGATAGATTAGATAGAGAGATATGTAGATAGAGGAAAATAGAGAAAGAGATAGATAAAGAGAGAGAGCTGATAAATATTTTGTCTTTTTGCTACGTCATTAATCATTTTTCTTTCTATATAACTCTATTTTTTATATAACTCTAATAATGTAATATCTTATAACATTTAACACAAATACAATGCCTTCTTTGTTCACAGATCCCTCTTCCCGCTGAATCAGAAAAGAATAAGGAAAAAAATTTAAACAATATATGCAACACTCCATCTTTGGTTGATTGTTGACCAAATGGGAAAGCAACTATGCAAGAGAGTTTGCTAAGAGTTTATGTCGTTCTGTTCGGTACCTCACAACACTTCTTCAAAGGCCATTCCAGCAAGCAAGACTGAAGTATGTTCAGCTTGTTGAGTGGGACCAGGAAGCAGATGGATCACTAGAAAAGTGAATGATTCCGGCAAAGATATAGTACCATTTAGCACTGAAAAAAAATTCTATCAAACAATGCCCATTTCAGAGCAGGTGTACAAACTGAGCCAAGATCCTGTATTGAGTACAATATATAGGATGTCCTCTTAAAGTAGTATAAGACATTGGTGAGACCTAATTTGGAGTATTGCCTGCAGTTTTGGTTATCTACCTATGGGAAAGATGTAAAAAAGGTTGGAAAAGTACAGAGAAAATTTACAAGGATGTTTATAACCCAGGTTAATTAAACTCAAAAGATGTGATATTTGAAACATCCATCAGTGAGGGGATGAAAACCAGGTTTACCATTTTTTTTAAAAAAAGAGGACTTGAAAGAAAAGCTATGTGAGAATGAGGCATGGGTGATGAGGTGTGGACAAGTGACAGAAATGCAGCAAACTATAAAAACTAACTAAAGATATAAACTGTTAAGAGTGAAATTAGTATATAGTATCTCTACTCCATTTATTGGAAATCATCAGGGGGAAACCCCTGGAAGAGAGATAATATGGCCCTTGTGGCTAAAGGGATCGGGGGTATGGAGAGAAAGCAGGTACAGGGTTCTGTGCTGGATGATCAGCCATGATCATACTGAATGGCGGTGCAGGCTCGAAGGGCCGAATGGCCTACTCCTGCACCTATTTTCTATGTTTCTATGTTAATATTGATAAAATATTTATTGAAGCTATGACTATAACAAGCATCAGCTATAGGGAGACGTTATTCGCAGAGAGTAATGTCTAAGATCTCCACCGTGTAATCGGGAATTCGTTCTGTTAAATCATGCCAAGGGAATTGGTCGGGTTCTTTATTGTGTAACCATTGTGAACCAATTTTCTTTGAGTGACCAACCACTTCATACAACGAACCAGAAAACAAGATGGGGGGCCACTCAAGAATGAAGAATGAGCGGGAAAATGAAATCTTTCAAAATGTAGAGGATTTAATACGGTTGGATGTACAAGTTTATTTTTCATTTGAGTGATCTGAATTTGATTTTCTGGAAGAACTGATTACTTTTGCAAAGACTATAATGAGTTACTAAAGAGATTTACTTTGTTTAAGAGTTGTGATGGAGAATTTGATGTGAGAGTAGTTATTTATTTATTTGATTTTTTTGTGTTGAATTTGAATTTGTCGACATACTGACCTGAACTGAAACTAAAGTTAATCATCATACATATTAATGTTCTAACTAACTAGGGATAAATAAAAAGGAAAGGCTAGTCTGTAAACCTTTAAATAGGGAATAACATTAGGTCTACTTCATTAGAGAAACTGGAGTAATAAAGGTTTTTCTCGTGAATCTCACAGGTTCTAACTAAAAGGGAATTTGGTTTTCCTTTGATATCTGAGATTTGAAACCTAAATGGGAATTCTGAAATTGTACTTAGCCATGTAAATATTTTTTATATACTACTATTTTTATAAACAAATTTTACCTCCAGAAGTGTTTGTTTTCTATTTACTGCCTCCTTCTGATATCTAGAGCTTCTGATAGCCTTCTAGCACCTAGTGTAGTACTACGTAATTTGATTTTCTCATATATAGTGTGGCGACCAGTCAGATGATTTAAGATGTACGCTACACAGGTGTTACATGGAAATACAGAAACACTGCAGCACAATACATGCCCTTTGGCCCACAATGCTGTGTCGAACATGTACTTACCTGAGAAATTACCCGGAGTTACCCATAGCCCTCTATTTTTCTAAGCTCAATGTAGTTATCCAGGAGCCTCTTAAAAGACTCTACTGTATCCACCTTCACCACCATTACTGGCAGTGCATTTGATGCTCATACCACTCTCTGCATAAAAAAAAATTACCAAGGACATCCCCTCTGTACCTAATTCCAAGCAGCTTAAAACTATGCCCTCTCGTGCTAGCCATTTCAGCCCTGAGAATCCACATAATCAATGCCTCTCATCATCTTATACACCTCTATCTGGTCACCTCTCATCCTCTGTCGCTCCAAGGAAAAAATGCCAAATTCACTCAATCTGCTAAGTGTTCTACCATTAAGACTATATTCTACCATCATATTTGACTTACCAAAATGAACCACCTCAAACTTATCTGGGTTGAATTTCATCTGCCACTTCTCAGTCCAGTTTTTCATCCTATTAATTCCCACTGTAACTTCTGATAGCCCACCACACTATCCACAACACCCCCCAAATTTTGTATCATCAGCAGATTTACTAACCCATCCCACCACTTCCTCATCCAGGTCATTTATAAAAATCACAGAGAGAAGAGGTCCCGAAACAGATCCCTGAGGGACACCACAGGTCAACAAAATCCATGCAGAATATGACCTATCCACAACCACACTTTGCCTCTGTGGACAAGCCAGCTCTGGATACACAAAGCAATGTCCCCTTGGATCCCATGCCTCCTTACTTTCTCAATAAGCCTTGCATGGGGTACTTTATCAAATAGCTTGCTGAAATATATATACACTACATCTACTGCTCTACCTTCATCAATCTGTTTAGTCACATTCTCAGGTACAACCTACCTTTAACAAAGTCATGCTGACTAGTCCTAATCATATTATGCTTCTTCAAATGTTCACAAATCCTGCCTCTCAGGATCTTCTCCATCAACTTACCAACCACTGAAGTAAGACTCACTGGTCTATAATTTCCTGGGCTATCTCTACTCCCTTTCTTGTTCTGAGGGAACAACATTTGCAACCCTCCAATCCTCTGGAACCTCTCCCTTCCCCATTGATGATGCAAAGGTCATTGCCAGAGGATCAGTAATCTCCTTCCTCACCTTCCATAGCAGCCTGGGGTACATCTCGTCTGGTCCTGGTGACTTATCGAACTTGATGCTTTCTAAAAGCTCCTGCACATCCTCTTTCCAAATGTCTATATGCTCAAGTTTTTCAGTCCGCTGTAAGTCTTCCCTACAATCACCAACGTCCTTTTCCACAGTGAATGCTGAAGCAAAGTATTCATTAACTATCTCTGTTATCTTTTCTGCTTCCATACACACTTTTCCACTGTCACACTTGATTGGTCCTATTCTCTCACATCTTACCCTCTTGCTCTTCACATACCTATAAAATGTGTTGGGGTTTTCCTTAATCCTGCTCGCCAAGGCCTTGTCATGGCCCCTTCTGGTTCTCCTAATTTCATTCTTAAGCTCCTTCCTGCTAGATTTTTAATTTTCTATATCTCTATCATTACCTCGTCTTTTGAAGCTTTCATAAGTCCGCTCATTGGGAAAGCGGAGACACCTCTTTCTCCCTTATTAGGGAGAGAGGGAACCTGTGGTATGTCGAATACCGATTGGAACGCAAAGACTTTGGAGTAGCTGCAGGTCTGTATGTTTGCTATTGCTTTGCTCACACTTGAGTGCTCTATGGTGGTGCCAGTGCTTTTTTTGCCGGGGGGGGGGGGGAATTGTTACTCGGTGCTGCTTACACGCAGAAGGGGGGAGCTGGGAGAGCTTGGGGGGACTTTAGGGTCCTAACATATAACTGTCATTCATTCTTTGGGGCAGTCCTCTGTTTTCTTTGATGGTTATGAAGAAAAAGCATTTCAAGATGTATATTGCATACACTTCTCCAACATTAAATGGTACCTTTGAACCCTTGAACCTTTGAAGCTTTTCTTTGCTTCTTGACTAGATTTTCAACAGCCTTTGTACACCATAGTTCCTGTACCCTACATGGGGATATGTCTGGAAGATCTAAGTTTTATGGAAGGATTGAATACTTTAGGACTTAATTCCTTGGAATTTAGAAGACTAAGAGGAGATTTGATAAAGGTATACAAAATTATAAGTTAAATGCAAGTAGGCTTTCTCCACTGAAATTGAATGGAACTACAATCAAAGATCATGGGTTAAGGGAGAAAATTAAAATGCTTTTAAGGATTTAAACACTCAGAGGGTTGTGTCAGTGTGAAAAGAACTGCCAGTGCAAGTGGTCCATGCATGCTCAATTTCAACATTTAGGAGAATTTTGAAATTGTATGTATATATTAAGGGTATGGAGCACTATGGTCCCATTGCAGGCTGATGGAAGTAGACGGTTTAAATGATTCAATTCGGACTAGATTGGCAGAAGGACCTGTTCCTATTCTGAACTCCTTCTTTGGCTATACACAATAAATGTTTTTGCACCTCTTTCTATGGTCTACTTTTAGACAGTAATATTGAATCAAAAACCTTGTCATAACAGATCTAACTTCTCTGGTACTGCCAGTTACTTTAGAATGATGTAGACACATTACAGAGTCAATGGCTGTCTAACACACTGTTCATTGACATTTCCGTTGTTGTTCAGTTACTCCTTGTACTCCTAACCTTTTCACTATGTAACAAGAAGATATTTTGCTTACACAACAATTACTAACTGGCAGCAGTGAACTCAGCTTACTTTTCAGGAGTAGATGACATTCAGTATCCATCTTACTGGACCAAAGTGCCCTAATTTCCATGACCAGTCAGTGCATCATGACAATGTAAAAAATCAGAATCAGAATCAGATTTAATATTATTGGCATATGCTGTGATATTTGTTGTCTTTGTGGCAGCAGAATATTGCAATACATAACAATAGAAAAAATCTATGTGTGTGTGTGTGTATAGCAATGAGATCAAGGCATGATCTGAATGATGGGGGGGGGGGTCATTAATGATGGATGCCAGCTTTTTGAGGCATCACTCCTGGAAGATGTCCTGGATACTACTGAGCCCATGACAGAGTTCACAATTTTCTGCAGCTTATAATTGAACCTGTGCAGTAGCACACCCACCACCACCCCCCACCACCTCCACCACCGATACCAGATAATGATGCACACAGGTAGAACGCTGTCCACAGTACATCTGTGAAAAAGTTTGCAAATATTTTTGATGACATACCAAACCCCTTGAACTCCTAATGAAATATAGCCACTATCATGCCTCCTTTGATACAATACATTGGGTCCAGGATAGACCCTTAGAGATATTGCCACTCAGGAACCTGAAATTGCTCATTCTTTCCACTTCCGATCCCTATATGGGAACTGCTGTATGTTCACTCATCCTACACCTTCTGAGTCCACAATCATCTCTTTGGCCTTAATGACATTTAGTGCAAGAGTGTTGCTGTGAAATCATTCAACTACCTCACGTATCTTGTTCCTGTATGCCATCTTGTTACTGTCTGAAGTTCTGTTAACATTCATCACAAATTTATAGATGGCATTTACAGGATCACTTTTCTGGAAAAATCATTTACAGAATACAATATCTTTAAGGAACATTTATTACATATCTGTAGGGGAAAAAATATTCATAATATACAGTTTCTATTTTAGTTTTAATCTGTTGAAGAAACAAGGGACTCATGGTTCCATTCCAAACAAGATAATATAACTTCTTTCTGTAATAATGAGGAAAAATATATTAATCTGCCAAAGCGATATGTATTTGTCTAAAAAAAAACAGAACTACAAGCTGTTCAACTGTCTCAATTCATCTGGAAATAACAAATGTGACAATGAATGCATCATGTCAGGATTCCGGAAATAAAAAGTGATGCAACAGCAACGAATTGCACCATCATAAAATGCAACCCATTCTTGCTAAAAAAATCTGATGGTATAACTGTGAGTTTCAGAGAAGTGGAAATCTTCCAACATATGTGCTGTTAATCAGTCTCTAAGTAAGGGTACAGCTGGAAATAACAAAAAAAAAAGTACTGTCTTGTTAAAAACAAATGTACTGTATCATTGAACCAACAAGAAATGTTAACACTTGTGTAAGTATATTTTACCAGATGCACGATGGAGTAGTGACTAGCACAATGCTTTACAGTACAGGCCACCTGGGTTCAATTCCCATTGACACAAATTGTAAAAGTTTGGACGTTCTCCCCATTACCACTTGGGTTTACTCGAGGTGCTCAGGTTTCCTCCCACAGTCCAAAGGTGTACTGTTTGTTCGGTTAATTGGTCATTGTAGGTTGTTTAATGATTAGGCTTGGATTAAATTGGAGGATTGCTGGATGGTGTGGCTTGAAAGGCAAGAAAGGCAGATATCTTACACTGTATCTCAATAAATAAATCAGTACATACATAAAATATTGTTCATTTCAGAGGCAAGTTGCTGAAGTGATTTTCAATTAAAATCAAATGTGATTCATTCCATTTGCCTGCAACTTCTTAACATGAACAGGGACCTATTTGGCATTTTAAGAAATAGAGTATATCTCCACAGTATTTTTCAATATACAATGGTGGTAGAACGTTTGAACCCTGTAGAATTTTCTCTATTTCTGCATAAATGTGACCAAAATGTGATGAGATCTTCATGCAAGTCCTAAAACTAGATAAAGAGAACCCAATTAAATAAATAACATTAAACATATGGGGTTTTTTTGAGAAAAATGATCCAGTGTTACATGTTGGAATAAGTATATGAACCTCAGGGATGATGCCTTCCGCAAAAGCTATCTGGAGTCAGGTGTTGATTGTAGTGGTGCCCTGCCCTATAAAAAGGGGGAACACAAAGTCAGCTTACTGACAGAGCCTGCTCTTCACAAGAAAGATATTTTTATGTGTACTATGCCTCAATGAAAACAAGACCTCAGAAGAAGAATTCTAGAGATGCATGAAGCTGCAAAAAGCTACAAACACAATTCTAAAGACCTGACTGTTCATCAGTCCACAGTATGAGAAATTGCCTATAAATGGAGGAACCTCAATGCTGTTACTACTTTCCCTAGGAGTGGGCATTCTGCAAAGATCACACAAAGAGCAAAACGCATAATGCTGAAGGAGGTGAAAAAGAACCTAAGGGTAACAGCAAAAAACCTGCAGAAATCTCTAGAATTTGCTCAAGTCTCTGTTCATGTGTCCTCTATAAGAGAAACACTGAACAATAATGGAGTTCAAGGCAGGACACCACAGAGGAAACTACAGAGAAAACAAAACATTGCTGCACATCTCAAGTTTGCAGAAGATGTTCTACAATGCATCTGGGACAATGTTCTGTGAACAGATGAGACAAAAATTGAACTTGTTGGCAGAAATGCACATTGCCATGTTTGGAGGACAAAGGGCTTTGCATACCAACGCCAAAACCTCATCCCAACTGTGAAGCATAGTGGAAGGAGCATCGTGATTTGGAACTGCTTAGCTGCCTCAGGGCCTGGACAGCTTGCAATTGTTGAGGGAATAATGAATTCAAAATCGTATCAAGACATTTTACAGGAGAACGTCAGGGTAACTGTCCATCATCTAAAGATTAGTAGAAGTTGAATAACACAAAAAGACAATGATCCAAAAGACAAGAGTAAATCAACAACAGAATGGATTAAAAAGAATGAAGTTTGTGGTTTAGAATGGCAAGTTAAAGTCTTGATCTTAATCCTATAGAAATGTTATGGAAGGACCTGAAGCAAGCATATCATGCAATGAAGCCTACCAACATACAAAGCTGAAGCAGTTTCGTAAGGAAGAATGTTCTAAAATCCCTCCAAACCAATGTGCTTGACTGATCAACAGTTCCTGGAAACATTTGGTTGAAGTTATTGCTGTTGTTACATAATCCAGGGATCTTTTTTTTGTGGACTGTCACTTTAAAATGCCAAAAGAATGAAACTGACTTTTGGACACTGTTGGATTTCTGCTGACTACAAAAATTGCTCTGCTGCTATAGTAAGCCGCTCATGCTTACATTTCTCTGGATTTATACAAGGACACTACAAAACTGCTGTCAGCTTCTGGGTTACCATGGTGGAAGAGAGGTGGAGTTATTTGATGAACAATGAATGCTTATGGGTTCTTGCAGCTTGTGTTGAATAAGCAAGGTCACATTATCCTCTCACAGACAGACACAGAGAGATACATGTTTAGAGTTGAGATTCATTCAGTCAACGAAAGACACCAGTGAGTCGGTCGCTGGTTTAGATGCTCAGTAGCCCCAAAGGGTTGAGTTGAGATTGATCCAGAGTATTGATAAATGACTCTCACAAGTTGCTGCAACTAGAAGAAGTTTACAGAGAGAGAGGAGATGAGAGGAAGGTTTGAAACAGAAGAAACCTAGTGACAAAAAGATTTCCAAGTAGCCCATAAGGGTGAGTTGGTTTCCATTCGAATATGGGAGTGTGATTTTCAGATAGTTAATCCACAGGAGTGGGTTCTCTGGTGAGGGGAATACCTTTGTGAATATCACATGTGTGTTTACCCTTGGTCTGGGTGTGGTCATTCACTGAAGAAAGGCACCCCTGTGGCAAATCACTGTTGGAGCTATTTCATATGTTGTGGAACTGGATAAGTGGCTATCACATTGTGTGTGATTGGGGTAACCTTGTGGAATCCACTGGTGTCTTGACTCTTGTCTGGGTGGTGGTTCCCTTGAAGATGGTCCCCTTTGTGATAAGCTCCTGCTGGTGATATTTCATGTGAGGATTCGGAGGACACTGGGAAGATCAACAATATATTTTTATTTGTTTTTCTCCTATCGTGGGTTTCGCCTTGGATTACAGACATCTTCCTCATAACAACAATAAC
The DNA here is from genome assembly GCF_030144855.1 of Hypanus sabinus. Taxonomy (NCBI): domain Eukaryota; kingdom Metazoa; phylum Chordata; class Chondrichthyes; order Myliobatiformes; family Dasyatidae; genus Hypanus; species Hypanus sabinus. Next base: position 125,462,583 of record NC_082710.1, on the reverse strand, counting down.
GAATCAGTGCATTTGAACTGAACTTTCTTACATACCATCATAAGACTGGAACTTTTGCCACCTGAGCTTGAATAAGCTTGGGAACTTTATTTTTACATCTATATATGCATAACACTGTTAACCCTTGGTTTACCTGGTTTAAGTTACTATATTATGTAGTTACTAATAAAATAGTGATTGTTAACAGCAAAACCAGACTCCTGCTGTGTTCTATTGCTGCTGAAACTTTTGTAGTGTTGTGTGCACGTAAGAGGTACTTTCTCCAGGGTTGCATGTATGTAAGACTGTACAAGGGGGTCACACCAGTTACTGAAGGGAAAGATTCACATACCTCTTTCCAACAAATACACATAATATTGGATCATTTCTTTCAATAAATAAGCAAACAAGTATAATGTCTTTTATAATTTATTTAATTAGGTTATATTTGCTTAGTTTTAGGACTTGCATGAATATCTGATCAAATTTTAGGTTATATATACGTGGAAATAGGGAAAATTCTACAGGGTTCACAAACTTTCTAGCACCAATATAACCACTTTCAAATATCTTGCCTGAGAAGCAAATCACTCACCAATAGACTCTGAAAATGGTCACATCTCTGTTAGGGATAAAGAAATTTCAAATTGTGAACAATTTTTTTTAAAACCTGCTTCATTGCAATACTCAGTGAACTGCTGTTTAACTGCAGAATGTGCACAGAAAATAAAGGAGTAATGGAAGATTTGTGCTTATAAAGGAGTTTTCAAAACATCAAATTGTTCTGTTTGTTGCAGTCATTGGAATTCCTTTGAAATGCAGGCACTACTGGAATGCAACAAATGGAGCAGCCAGCTCTACACTTTACAAGAGTAGGTTTGATGTGCAGAACTTACTCTCTCATTGGCATTAAGGGGGTTGAAAAGAAAAGAGCCATCCGGACTGTCTCAGAGGCTACTGAACAAGCCTCCAGAAGGCTATGGACCAAAAGGTGTCACCCATGGACCAATGCTGCTGGGGCACAAGTTGGAGCCTGAACAACCCTGGTTGGGTGGGTATGTCTGATGTCGACAGGCCCGATGATGCCGTGCCTCTTCGCATCCTGGGATGTACCTCAGCATCACCACCAACAGCAATGCCATAAGGAACAGCTAATCTGTTTTATTTTCCTTATGTTATTCATTGAAAGATAAATAATAGCAGGACACCAGTAATGATTGCTGTGTTTTATTTATGAAATTGTACCGTGAGGTATTTTACACCCACTTAAAACTATATTGGGAGCAAAACAGTCAAAATGACATGTAGAGTTAAAACTATTTCTTGAGAAAGAAAACTAAGACATATAATTTTCCCACTGGGGCATCCTCAATTACCCATTTTACTGTTTAAGTCTTGCTGAAGTATCCTCCCACTCATACCTGAGTATACCCAAACTTAAAAGGGGCATAAAAAAGTATCTTTTTTCTCTCTATTTCTGTTTCCTCCACATCTGTTCTCCAAATGATACTTCCTGCACTCCTGAAAAGCCTCCTCCTTCCAGAAGCTTAGCTTCAGCTCAGCCATAGTTGGTGAAGCCCTCATGCACATTTCCTCTATTTCCTTCATGTCTTTTCTCACCCTGTCTGTCCTTGATCTCCAGATACAACATATGTCCCTTCATCTCATTCCCTTATCACCATCAAGGAGCCTAGTTCAGCCTTCCTAGGTGATGCAGAGAGGGTATTCACTTCTCTTCTGAATTCAGTGCTCCTCTAAATTAATGAAACTAAGGATAAAATGGGAAGTCAAATTGCACAGCACCTGTTCTCTGCCCACAAAGGTCATCTTTACCATTTGGTTCCATATCATATTAACTAACCTCCCACTTGCACAATGACCTGATTTTCCTCAGTCTTCTCCATTGCTACTTAGAAAACAAGTGCATATTGGATGACCACATCATCAAGTTCGCTGATGACATGACTGCGATGGGTCTTATCAGCAAAAACGACGTGTCAGCATACAGAGAGGAGGTGCAGTGGCTAACGGACTGGTACAAAGCCATCAACCTGTCTCTGACTGTGAACAAAACAAAAGAGATGATTGTTGACTTCAGGAGGGCAAGGAGCAACCATTCCCCGCTGAACATCGACGACTCCTCAGTAGAGATCATTAAGAGCACTAGATTTCTTGGTATTCACCTGGTGGAGAATCTCACCTGGTCCCTCAACACCAGCTCCACAGCAAAGAAAGCCCAGCAGTGTCTCTACTTTCTGCAAAGGCTGAGGAAAGTCCATCTCCCACCCCCCATCCACATCATATTTTACAACGGTTGTATTGAGAGCATCCTGAGCAGCCGCATCACTGCCTGGTTCAGAAATTGCACCATCTCAAATGGCAACACCCTGCAGCAGATAGTGAGATCAGCTGAGAAGGTCATTGGGGCCTCTCTTCTCGCCATTACCTACATTTACGCTACACGCTGCGTCCACAAAGCAAACAGCATTATGAAGGACCCCATGCACCCCTCATACAAACTCTTCTCCCTCCTGCCATTGGAAAAAGGCACCAAAGTATTTGGGCTCTCACGACCAGACTATGTAACAGTTTCTTCCCCCAATCTATCAGACTCCTCAATACCCAGAGAGAGAACTGACACCAACTTACTGCCTTCCACTGTGCCTATTGTCTTGTTTATTATTTTTTGTAATGCCTGCACTGTTTCATGTACTTTATGCAGTCCTAGGCAGGTCTGTAGTCTAGCGTAGTTTTTTTTTTCTGTGTTGTTTTAACGTAGTGCAGTGTAGTTTTTGTATTGTTTCATGTAGCACCATGGTCCTGAAAAACATTGTCTCGTTTTTACTGTGTACTGTACCAGCAGTTGCGGTCGAAATGACAATAAAAAGTGATTTGACTTGATTTGACTTGACTTGAAAAACATCCCATATTCCACTTGGGTGTCTTGTTTTGCAACGTTATCAACACCAAGTTTCTAAAATTCAGGCAACTCCCATCCCTTGTGTTCTCATCCCACACACACTCACTTATCCACCTAGTTTTGCTTACTTTCTTTGTTCACCTTTCCCATCACATTCCTTGCCTCCCCTCAGTTCGCACTATTGTTCTATTATCTGTGGATTGTCACAGTCTTTCCTTTAGGTAGGGAAGTCTAAATCTTGAGAGTTCAGGGAGAATATTTAAAAGGGAGCTGAGTAGCATCTTTTCAACGCAGTAGGTGATGAGCATATGGAATGAACTTTCAGTGGTAGTGACAGAAACAGATATAATTAAAATGTTATAAAGGCATGGATAGGAAAGAGGCATGCACAGGTGCATGGCTAGGAAAGAGGGAAGAGCCTAGAGTGGTAAAAGGGTCCCGCTCAAATACTCAGCTTAATTGGCGTAGATGAGTTGGGCCAAATAGTCTATTTCCATGCTGTATAGTTCTGTGATCTATCACATAATGGCCTCTGTCTCATTCCTTATCTCTAGTATTATATAATACAGAATCTTTTCCTCCTCCCTCACAGGTCTGATGCGGGGTCTTAACCTGAAGTGTTGACTTAGACCAATTGCCTCCAAATCTGTTGTTTGATCTTCTGAATTCTACCAGTGCCCTGATTTTCTTCCAGATTTCAGCTTCTTCATTTTTATTTGTCCAAGCAGTGAACTACCTCTAACATCAAGACTAAAGCCTCCAGAAAGAAAGCATGACACTGGTGCATCAGCTTATATTTGAAAAAATGTGCAATTTACTTTTTAATTGAAACTGAATATTACAATATAACAAAGATGCTATTTAGCCCATAATCTGCATGTCTGTTCTCTGTAGGCTGATCCCATGCATCCCATTCCCTCTCTTATTATTTTCCTGAATAGCTACAATCTATTTTCTCCTTGTCTGCTCATCAATTCAACATTGATGCTTTAGTCACTTCTTTCCAGCAAAATGTAATGGAAAAACATCTTTGCCATGTGAAGGAGATTGATGTAATTAAAGAGGTCTCTTCTCTCAGTCACATTGGCTGTCATGGAGCTCAGAAGATAGGAAGATTCAGAAAACAAAATGGGAGGGTAGACCATCAAGCAGGGAGAAGGAAAACTAGTCCTGGTGGGTGGAATTTTACAAAGGTTGTGCACCTGGAGAAGCATTCAGACAGTGTGCTGTGTGCAAGTGTGCTGTGATCAGCCATGATGAAACTGGATAGGACAGCTGTAAACCCGGATTCTATTCATGCAACCTCTGAAAAAGAATAATCTGGAGCACCCTCTGCTTAATTAATTAATTGTTCAGAATCAGAATCAGGATTTAACATCACCGGCACATTTTGTGAAATTTATTGTTATGTGCCAAAAAAATAGTGAGTTTGTATTCATGGGTTCAATGCCCATTCAGAAATCTGATGGCAGAGAGGAAGAATCTGTTCCTTAATTGCTGATTGTGTGCCTTCAGGCTTCTGTAACCCTTTCTTAATGGTAGCAATCAAAACAAGGCATGTCCTGGATGGTGGGGGTCCTTAATGATGGATGCCACCTTTTTCAGGCACTGCTCCTTGAAAATGTCCTCTATGCTACGGTGTCTAGGGGCTAACTGAGTTCGCAACTTTCTGTAGCTTCTTCCAACCCTGTGCAGTGCCACTCACCTTCATACCAGACAGTGATGAAGCCAGTTAGAATGCTCTCCATTTATCTGTAGAAATTTGTGAGTGTCTTTGGTGACATACCAAATCTTCTCAAACTCCTAATGGAATGTTGCTGTTGTTGTGCTAACTGTTCCAATATGTTGGGCCCAGAATATCAGAGATATTGACACCCTGGAACTTGAAATGGCTCACTCTTTCCACTTCTGATGCCTATATGAGGACTGGTGTATGTTCCCTTGTATTACCCTTTCTGAAGTCCACAATCATTAATACAGTATGCAGTCATTGTTCCTTTAAATGACAGATTTTCATTATTTTTTGCTTGATGTACTGGTCAGCACTGCATACTAACATAGATTATAAAGTTTGGCTTCTTGTCGTTAAGGAACTAAAACACACCATGCAAAATGATGACATAATTACAGGCACAAGCTGCAGCTGGAAAGTGACATCAGCATTAGGCTGCATCATGCCAGGAAATGTTTGGACCAATTCAATGATAAGCAGGATTCCACTATAAATATAAGCTAACATTGAAACAACATGCCCAAAACCATGAACTGTGCATGATGTGCAAAATCAAGAGTTATGTATAAACAGTACCTTTGAAACAGACAGAAACAGATTTTCCATCATTTGCTTTCTAAGCACTTTGCAGGAGAGCCAGATTGCAGGTGAAAATATTTCCATGCAGCAAATTGTAATGATCTTGATGTATGTAAGTACTTTGAAATTACATGTTATGTTGGTTTATGAAAGGAAACTGAAAAGAAAGCAGTTGCAAAGTTTCATGGTAAGAGTCAGATCACTGAACCAATTAGACAACTCCTACTGAACCATGTCTATGCCCACCTGGACAAGCCAGTGAGCACTGTGAGGGTCATGTTTTTTTGACTTCTCCAGTGCGTTCAACACCATCCGCCCTGCTCTGCTGGGTGAGATTCTGACAGTGATGCAGGTGGATGCTTCCCTGGTGTCATGGATTATTGATTACCTGACTGGCAGACCACAGTACTTGCACTTGCAACACTGTGTGTCAGACAGAGTGGTCAGCAGCACTGGGGCTCCACAGGGGACTGTCCTGTCTCCCTTTCTCTTCACCATCTACACCTTGGACTTCAACTACTGCACAGAGTCTTGCCATCTTCAGAAGTTTTCTGATGACTCTGCCATAGTTGGATGCATCAGCAAGGGAGATGAGGCGGAGTTCAGGGCTACAGTGGGAAACTTTGTCACATGGTGTGAGCAGGATCATCTGCAGCTTAATGTGGAAAAGATGGTGGTGGACCTGAGGAGGGCTAAGGCACCGGTGACCCCTGTTTCCATCCAAGGTGTCAGTGTGGACATGGTGGAGGATTACAGATACCTGGGGATATGAATGGACAATAAACTGGACTGGTCAAAGAACACTGAGGCTGTCTACAAGAAGGGTCAGAGCTGTCTCTACTTCCTGAGGAGACTGAGGTCCTTTAACATCTGCTGGACGATGCTGAGGATGTTCTACAAGTCTGTGGTGGCCATTGCTATCATGTTTGCTGTTATGTGCTGGGGCAGCAGGCTGAGGGTAGCAGACACCAACAAAATCAACAAACTCATTCATAAGGCCAGTGATGTTGTGGGGGTAGAACTGGACTGTCTGACAGTGGTGTCTGAAAAGAGGTTGCTGTCCAAGTTGCATGCCATCTTGGACAATGTCTCCCATCAACTCCATAATGAAATGGTTAGGCACAGGAGTACGTTCAGCCAGAGACTCATTCCACTGAGATGCAACACTGAGTGTCATAGGAAGTCATTCCTGCCTATGGCCATCAAACTTTACAACTCCTTCCTTGGAGTGTCAGACACCCTGAGCCAATAGGCTGGTCCTGGATTTATTTCCAGTTGGAATAATTTACTTACTATTATTTAATTATTTATGGTTTTATATTGCTATATTTCTACACTATTCTTAGTTAGTGCAACTGTAACGGAACCCAATTTCCCTTGAGATCAATAAAGTATGTCTGTCTTTCTTCTGTAAAGAGTCAACATCAGCTGAATAGACACATTAACTTCCACCTGTACTATTAGCCAATTCAACTCTGACCCAGGATCGGAACTGGAATACTCCTGCCCCACATCACTTAGCTTATAATTGGATATATTATTATATTCTCCAAGGATCAGGAAGAATCAATTTGTAATTTAGCTTGCAGTAAACTGTTAGGAGGATGTTCAAAAGTGGTAAAGTGCACATCAGACTCTCTGATCACAAAGTGGAAAGGAAGAAATCAAAGAGAAGATTTCTTATATCACTTTTTGTCTCTTCTATTGTCACATGGGAGATGCAAGGGTATTGTAAATCCCTGGCTTTCTGTTGCATTAGCTGCCTGTTCCAGAGAGACAGGAATATTGGAGAGAAATATAGAGCCTTTTTTTAAATCATGTAATCAAACAATGCTCCCCACTGTTTGAACCCATTTAGCTTTGCTTTCAAATTCCTATTTCATTCTTCAGCATTAATAATAATAACACAGTGTTACTGAAGGATATTTCTAGTTCTGAAAGGCATTATGTAATTGAGCAATTGGAGCAGTTAGTAATGGTGGCAGACATTATGTGCAAAGAGGTCACATTGCAAAGTTTTATAAAATATTGAGGTCTGTTGAAAATGCTTTTTAGGTTTGTAGTTTAGTCACACATTTGAGTACGCATGAACATGTATGTAGGCACACACACACACACACGAAGATTAAGCTCCTAATACTTATTTATCTTTTGCAATAATTATTTATTTTGTAATTAATAGTGATTTTTATGCCTTTGCACTGTACTCCTGTAACAAAACAACATATCTTGCAGCATGTAAGTTCATAAGACCATAAGATAAAAGAGCAGAATTAGGCCATTCAGCCCAATGAGTCTGCCCTGACATTCCATCAGGGCTGATTTATTATCACTCTCAATTTGCTTCTCTTGCCTTTTCCCCGTAATCATTGATACCCTGCCAAATCAAGAAACCATCAAATTGCACTTTAAATATACTCAGCGATACTCAATGATCTGGACTCCATAGCTGCCTGTGGAAATGAATTCCACAGATTCACAATTCTCTGGATAAAGAAGTTCCCCTCAGCTCTATTCTGAACAGACATCCCTCTATTCTGAGGCTCTGCCCTTGGGTTCAAGACTGACCCATGACAGGAAACACACTACCCAAATCCATTCTATCAATATTCAATATGTTTAAATCAGCTCCACCCCTACCCACCTCATTCTTTTGAACTCCACTGAGTGCAGGCTCAGAGCTGGCAAATAATTCTCCCAGAATTATTCTTGTGAACCTCTGGACTCTCTCCAATGCCAGCTCATCTTTTCTGAGGTAAAGGACCCAAAACTTCTCACATCACTCCAAGTGCTGTTTAACGAATGCCATATAAAGCTTCAACATTACATCCTCACTCTCATATTCTAGTCCTCTCTTAGGAAGCAGTCCCTGATTCTTAAACACTATGTGCTCCTCCACCTATCTTTGTATTGTCCATAAACTTGGTGACAAAAGCAATATTTCCATCATCCAAATCATTGATTTTTAACAAGAAAAGAAACGGTCCTAAGAACCAATCCTTGAGGAACCCGACTAGGTAACCAGCAAACGCCCCCTTTATTGCTACTGTTTGCCTCCGGCCAGTCAGCCAATCATCCATCCTTGCTAATATCTTTCCTGTAATACCATAGCCTCCTATCTTGTTAAGCAGGCTCATTCGACACCTTGTCAAAGACCTTTTGAAAATCCAAGTAAACAACTTCTGCTGACTTTCTGTTGTCTATTCTGCCTGTTATTTCCTCAGAGAATTCCAACAGCTTCATCATACAAAATTTTCCCTTAAGGAATCTATGCTGACTTTGGCCTAATTTATCATATGTCTTCAAGTGCTCTGAAACCTCATCCTTACTAATGGACTCCAATATCTCCCCAACAACTGAAGTCAGGCTAACTGGCCTATAATTTCCTTTCTTCTGCATCCCTCCCGTCTTAAAGTGTGGAATGACATGTGCAATTTTCCAGTCATCCGGAACAATTCCAGTCTTTCACCAAGTCAGTGAATATAAATCAAATTCCAATAACCGGGGAGAAAATAACAGATTTCTGTTGAAAAAGAAGCTATTTATATACATGTAAATATGTGTCCCTCAAAATAGTACTCTAATTGTAAATGATCACTTATCCTTGAACATGACAGCCTGATAATGACACAACTGTCATTTATCCCTTTTGCCTCTTGAACTCATTTCTCATGTATTTCAGTTTTCTTTAACTCTGTATGTTCCTGGACATACAGATGCAGTTGTATCAGGCTAATTGACATATATTGTCAGCATCATATCAAAGAAGTAGAGCGAGGCATCAGCAAAATTAAAATGTTACTTTGAAGATGTAGGCTTAGACAACACATGATATGCATTATTAATAAATTATATCCAAGAGTGACGAGAGAGGAAAAAAGGAGTCTGCAAAAAATGGCAGTGCAATGAACAATGATGACTAGATACTGTACATGATAGAGCAAGTGGAGCACCATAAGGATCCATTGCTGAGGTAGCATTAGGGTTGTGCAGGTTGGTTCAAGAACCTGGTTGTTTGAGGAATATAGCTGTTGCTGAATCTGGTGGTGTAGGACTTCAGGCCTCTATATCTACTTTCTGCAGCAGCGAGAAGAGGGTATGACCCAGGTGGTGGAGCTCCTTCATGACAGGTTCCACCTTCTTGAGACAGCATCTTCTGTGCATGCTCTTAATGGCAGGGAGGGCTGTGGCCATGATGAATAAGGCTATATCCACAATTCCCTGCGGCCTCTTGTGTTTTGGTGTACTGGACCTAGAGTACCATGGCATGCTGTAAACTATCAGGGTCCTTTCAATTGTGTATCTGTAGAAGTTTGCTAGAATATTTGATACCATACTAAACTTACTTAAGTTTTTAACAAAGTAGAAGCACTAACACAGGTCATTGAGATAGATAAACCCAAACCTGCCTATTTGCTCTATCCTTGACACACCTCTGGCACATATTCTCCCAACTTCCCTTTCCATAATTACCTTCTTGAATTTCTGACATTAAGCAAGCGATTGTTATTGCATTGACACATCACCCATGATTTAGTTAATAACAGCAGTTTCAATGAGAAATTTATAGATGCAATTGGAGCCTTGTTTTGCTGCACAGTCATGTGGGCTAAGATAATAGAGCAGGAACTAAGTGTGCAGAGTTGTGTTTATGATCAGTAAGGAGGAGGTGTTCTCACCGTCTGTACTGACTGAGGTCTGCTAATGAGGGAGTCAAAGATCCAGTTGCAAAGGCAGATACAGAGGTCCAGGTCTTGGAGCTACATGATATGTTTGGTGGAGATGATGGTATTGCATGTTGATCTTTAGTTGATGATCATCAACCTGATTATTCTATTTTATTTAGTATTTCATTTTATTTTTTTCTTAATTTGTTCTAAGATGAGTATTTTATCTTCTGTGAGGTTGCATCTTAATCAAGGGCTTATTGAGCAGAAACATTAAGGGATGAAAACTTGATACATATCCAAACTGCATCACACAGTGATCAAGAAATGAACTCAGAAAGGAAGGGTTACGTTTGAAAATTACTTATTATGGTTGAGTTAATAGCTGAACTTTAACTTTACACAGGCATATGATGAGTTTACAGAATTCTGTCAGACTAAATGAAGTTCTGTTCAAAACAGTTTGATGTTGGTTAAGGTTTAAAGACTCGAAATCTAATCTGACAGCTTTGCTCTAGGAACAAAGTTGTAATTATAAGTGACTGTAAAGGTTGTCTTATTAACAGTGCACGTGATTCCTTCACATCGAAAGTTTGGTTTGCAGTAGATTTGTGAACTTCATTATTTAGCTTTTTGGTATTTAGAAATGTCTAATTGTCAACAGCAGTTAAATGAACTATCCAACCCAATTAGTTATCATCAACACTGTGGGACCAAGTGAGAGAGGACAAAAGTGATGCTTCAGAATCTCCATATTTTGAGATGCCCATGGCAAGATGCTCATGGCTGATAACAATGTGATTTTGGAGCTCCTGAGTTTGCCCTCACCCCAACTCACTTTCCTCGAACCTGCGAGGTTATCTATTGGGATATCGTACAGCACTCAACAGTGTGGGTGGAGGAGTTCAAACAGGTGAAAAGAGATCATTTTGGAAAGACGGCCTTCCTGAGATCCTGGGTGTCAACCTGGTCCCAACGTATCAATGCAGTTATAAAGAAGGCAAAACAATGACTATACCTCATTAGGAGTTTGAATATATTTGGTATGTCAACAAATACACTCAAAAACTTCTATAGATGTATCGTGGAGAGCATTCAGTCAGGCTGCATCACTGTCTGGTTATGGGGCTGAAGGGGGCTAATGCACAAGACCAAAAGAAGCTGCAGAGGGTTGTAAAGTTAGTCAGTTCCAGAGTTCCTCTTGTTCCTCACCTACCACCCCATCAGCCTCCAGATCCAGCACATTATCCTCCGCAACTTCCACCACCTTCAACAAAACCCCACCACTAAGCACACCTTTCCCTCTCTACCCGTCTCCGTTTTCCGCAGGGATCGTTCCCTCTGCAACTCCGTGGTCCACATGTCCCTCCCCATGGATCTCCTCCTACCTGGCACTTATCCCTGCAAGTGTAAGTGCTACACCTGTCCCTGCACCTCCTCTCTCACCACCATTCGAGGTCCCAAACAGTCCTTCCAGGTGAGGAAACACTGCACTTTTGAGTCTATTGGGGTCATCTATTGCATCCGGCGTTCCCGGTGCAGTCTCCTCTACATCAGTGAGACCCGACGCAGATTGGAGGACTGCTTCGTTGAGCATCTCCGCTCCATCTGCAACAACAGACAGGATCTCCCAGTTGCCACCAACCAACTCTGCTGCACATTCCCGTTCGGATATGTCCACGCATGGCCTCCTCTACTGCCATGATGAGGCCAAACTCAGGTTGGAGGAGCAACACCTCATATACCGTCTGGGTAATCTCCAGCACCTTGGCATGAATGTTGAATTCCCCAACTTCCTGTAATTCCCTCCCACTCCCTTCCCCCATTCCAGTTTCACTCTGCCTTCTCCTCCAGCTGCCTATCACCTCCCTCATGGTTCCGCCTCCTTCTACTACCCATAGTGCATTCTCCTTACATACTTCCTTCACCTTTCCTCCCCATCCCCTTCCTGCTTCCCCTCCCCGCTTCCCCTCCCCAACCCTTGATCTTTCCCCTTACTGGTTTTTCACATGACAGCTACCAGCCTTCTCCTTCCCACACGCCCCCCACCTTCTTTATAGGGCCCCTGTCCCCTTCCCCTTCAGTCCTGAAGAAGGGTCTTTGCCAGAAACATTGACTGTTTGTTTCCACAGATGCGAACAACCTGCTGAGTTCCTCCAGTATGTTGTCTATCTTGGGTACTAGTCTACAAAATGCCCAGGATTTCTTCAAGGAGCTGTGACTCAGAAAAGCAGCCTCCATTATTAAAGACCTCCAGCATACAGGGCATGTCCTTTTTCTCACTGTTACCATCAGGTAGGAGGTACAGAAGCCTGAAGGCTCACACTCAGTGATTCAGGAACAGCTTCTTCCCCTCTGCCATCTGACCCGCAAAATGGACATTGAACCCTTGAACACTATCTCACTTTTTTAACATATTATTTCAGCTTTCTGCATGATCTTTAATCTACTCAATATATGTTTACTGTGATTTACTGATTTATTTATTATTATTATTTCTTTTATATTGTGTATAGCATTGAACTGCTGCTTATAAGTTAACAAATTTCACAACACATGCCGATGATAATAAACCTGATTCTGATTCTGATATATCTCCACTTATTATTTTCTTTCTCATAGAGTTTCATACTTTACAATCAGTAATTAGTAGAGAATGAGCAGGTCGGGCTGATTGCCCATGGTAGGATATGCAATCAACTTTCAAAGCTTCATTCAGTAAACACATGCAGACACTTATTTTGATTGTCTTGTTGCAATCCTTAGACCATAATATTATAAAACCATAGTACGTAGGAGCAGAATTAGGTTACTTGGCTCATCCAGTTGGCTCTGCCAAACTATCAGCAAGAACAGAACCAGAACCTTCAAATATTCCTCATATGTTAACTCGTTCATTCCTAACTCATTCTCGTAATCCTCCTCTGGACTCTCCCCAATGCCAGCAAATCATTTCCAAGCTAAGGGTCCAAAAACACAAACTGACCAATGTCTTTACAAAGTCTCCGCATTACATCCTTTATCCAGCTCCCTAGTCCTTTTGCAAACAAAGAATTGCACAGGCCTATGACATCACAAACAAGAGAAAATCTGCAGATGCTGGAAATTCAAGTGATACACACAAAATGTTGGAGGAACTCACTGGGCCAGGCGGCATCTGTGTGTTGCCTATGACATGATGTCTCTTTTGTACAAGACTGACTTGTTCAATACATCTGCTAAAAATTATGACAGAGCTGGTACATCAATCAGCACTTCATCTCTCCTTTACTTCTCTCCTTGTGGTATTCCATATTTGTAGCATGTCCCAGAAATGTAGCACCTGTAATTAACCTTGAAGAGCTTGGTGAGTTCAACGTTCAAAAAAAAAAGAATCATTAAAGTATGTGTACATTTTACAACCTTGAGATTTGTCTCTTTATCACAGCCACAAAATACATTACTCCAAACTGATTATATGACCTATAGGCTCATTTTCAAAAACTTTTTACAGCTTGGGTTCTCAGATTATCGTTTTTATTTGCCCAGTTTGTCTGCTTTTGCACATTGGTTGTTGGTTAGGCTTTGGCTGTAACACTGGAATTTTTTCATAAAATTCTATTTTATTTATTTTCCCCTGTAACTGCCTGAAAGAACATGAATCTTTCAAGATTTCAATATTCGGAGTATATGTATTATCAAGGTATGCATGCATTATACAATCCTGAAATTCATCTTACCCACAGACAGCCATAAAACAAGGAAACACCATGGAGTTCACTCGAAGAAAGCAGGAAACACCCAACATGCAACAACGCACCAGATGCCCAATCAGCCTGAACTCACACCACTAGAATGTAGGTAAGGTAGTATATAGTAGCTCTGAACTTTGAACTTTTGAACTTTGAGACTTGTCAAATGCCAGTGGTCGCTGGACAAGATGGGAAGGTGAAACAGTAGATAGTAATCCACATGCTGACCTAAAAGGGGGGATTAAGGGAGGGCTGAACTAACACATGCATCATCTTGGAGCTGATATTACTTTGCTGCTCACCTTCCCTGATCAGTCAATGAGAGTGAACCATTTGCTGCAGTAAGTTCACAGACAGGAAAATCACACATCTGCTGTTAGATTTGGTATCCTCTTTATGCATGATCTTGGTGTCAGCTGGGATTCTTTGCTGGCATCCACAAGGACTACATTCATAACCATACAAATCCCGAAATCGTATCCTGGAGGGACTGGGGTATCTACAGGGCAGGACAGACATAATACAGTTACTTCCCCATTTCGTCCCTTGGTTTCCAGGACAGACAACTCCTGGAGTCCATTAAATTAAATGCTTGCAATGTTCCTTTAAGACACAATCTGAACTTGTGTTGTGCATCAGTGACTCTGCCTCATTGTTTAGTGATCTGCTCATGAATATGCAAATTGAACAGTTAAAATTATAATCCCCCCTAAATCAGGGAAGGTGTTTATTTGTTTATACATGCTTTGAGCAGGTTGAATTCCTTTATGTATTTCAATTTTTACAAAATGTTCTGATGATACCACAAGAGCATCATTTTCTCTGTTTGAATCTGCTTAATTACATTTGCTCTCTTTTGCAGGTAAAACCAACTTAAATTATGAAAAAAACAAACACTAAAGAAATGTAACAACATCTTTAATTATTACTATGCATACTTCTTTCTTGATATAATAAAAGATTAACTGTTGTACTGCACTATAATTTAAATTGTCAACATCTAAATCTTTCTGGTCCCTAATTTATTGCAAGTAATTCCAGGGACAATCAAAATGATGCTTCTCAGCCAGATTGTTTCTGAAAAGGAACACTTATGAAACAGTCTCCTGATATTTGTTTTTAAGTGCAGTTAATACAGTTCAATAATTATGGTCAATCTGGAAATTAGATTTACAGGATATATTTTCATTTTATAAATGACAGCACAGAATGATTTCAAAGATAAATGGTGTTTATTTCCTCTAGTTTGTCATTTGGATTCAAAGTAATAAACGGTATTGCCTCTTATGTGCAAATGATGCATACAATAATTTGTGCTTTGAAAGTCTTGTAATACTCCCGAGTAAGTTCTGCTCATTGGGATTGACCAGGAATTTCCTGTATGATTCTCAATTAAGATGTTTCATTTCCTAGTTGTAATTTATGTAGGAAACAATATTAATCATTCTCCTTACTTAGCAATAGAACTCAGATCAAACAAACTTCATTTTTGACTCAGTGAAAGTCAAAGATCAAACCACACAGCAAGTCAGGAATAGTGTGTGTTTTAACTGTTCCCTGCAGGCACATTAATTTTACTTTCATTGATTTGTGCAACATTAGGTTGCAAGGGTTGCCCTTTTGCAGAGAGGCAGCTGATAAAGTTCACAGCACATATTAAATATTGTACCATCTGTCCTTCATAATCTCAGTGACAGTGACACGATCATTGCACAGACCTAGATGTGCTGCTAATTTTAATGCAGACCCTATCACGTCATATTGATATGATCAATTTGTCCCATGCTTTTATTTCTACTCCCTTCCAAGTTCTGCTCCTGGCTTTTACCTTGCTTCAAGTTTCCCCTCCTTTTCTATTGCAATAAATTATTTGCCACTTTATCCGCCAACACCTCACCCTCTTGCATTCCTGTATCTACATTGTGACTGCCACAGGAGGATGCTAGTCTACTCAGAGTGGCCAGCAGGTGAATGAGCTGGCACTCAAGCAGCACCGGCCAGCTGTGAGTCTGTCAGCTTGCTCCTAAATGAGAGAAAAAAAATAATGTTTTATTTCAAGCAAGGATCGCCCATTTGATATTATGGGGAAATGATTTCCTCTTATCCTACTAAACCCAAGTTCTAGCTCTGCCCCTTTACATTCTGACCCTTAGCCTATGGAATGCCTGTGACTGTGGATGGACCACTATATATTTTCCTACAGAATCCTGGCCAGCCATTATATCTGATGATGAAAGTTCATTCAGTTGCTATAACCTAAACGATTCACTAAGTTGATCCTGGACCCACTATATTCATGTAATCATGTTGAACATATGCCAGTGTCTGTAGTTCATTAAGATTTTGAGAAAATTTGGTATGTCACCAAAAACTCCAGCAAATTGTTACAGATATACGTGGAAAAAATTCTGACAGTTTGGTATGGATGCTGACAGCCTGGGACTGAGGCACCAACGCACAAGATTGTAAGACACTTCAGAAGGCTGTTGGGGCAGCCAGCTCCATCACAAATACAAAGCTCCCCACCATTAAGGTCATCTTCCAAAGTTGGGGCCTCAAGAAAGCAACATTCAATTATTAAGAACCTTCACTATTTGGGAGATGCCCTCTTCCCATTCAGGGAGAAGGTACAAGAGCTGAAAGGCTAGAGCTAAATGCTTAAGAACAAGTTCTTTCCCTCCGCCATCAGACTTCAGAGAGACACAGCCAGACAGTTCTGGTTTATATGCTGTGGTAGAAGGTTAAAGAGCTTCTGGAAAGAACAGGAAAGGACTTTGACAATGCTGGAGGGATTGTGTATGCAGCACTTCTGATAGAGAGACCCCAATGATGTTTTACAGTCCTCCCTAAGTGTTGCAGAGTCTTGCAATCTGATACATTAGATTCCTATACCAGACTTTCAACCAGCTGGTCAGGACACTCAATAGTTCTCCAGTAAAATATGGTGAGAATGGGAGGGGGTGGGCTTGTATACTGCAGACACCTCAGGAAGTGGAGGCACTGCTGTGCATTCTTGTTAAGGGACCCAGTGAGATCCTCAATGATGTACACTTCATGAAACTTAGTCTATCTGACTCTTTCTACAGAGAAACCGTTGATGTGCAGTAAGGAGTACTCAGCCTGCACCTTCCTGATGTTCAAAAACATCTCTTTATTCTTGTCCACACTGAGGCTCAAGTTATTATGTTACACCAATTCACAAGTTGATCTACCTTCTTCCTATATGCTGTTCATCATTGTTGTTGATGAGGCCAACTACTGTTCTGTCGTCAGCAAATTTAATGATGTGGTTGGAAATGGATTTGGCAGTGCAGCCATGCATTAACAGTGTGAGCAGCCCTGGTGGGGGAGCGGGTTCCCGTGTTCAGCATGGTGGAGCCAGAGATGCTGCTGCTAATGCCGACTATCCGTGGTCTTTTCATCAGGAAATACAAGGTCAAGATATAGAGGGGAAAGTTGAGACGCAACATGGACAGTATCTCACTAACATCTGAGGAATGATTGTATTGAAAGCAGAACTGAAGTCAACTAACAGCATTCTGACATAATAGACACCATCCTCCAGGAGGGACAGAACTTTGTAAAGTGTGGAGGCTGTGGCATCCTCAGTGGACTTATCTGCATGACATACAAACTGGTAGAAGTCCATTGTGGTGGGAAATTTGATTTAATGTGGTTCATAACCAGCTCCTCCAAGCATATCATTATTGCTGAGGTCAGTGTCATGGAATGGTAGCCATTGAGGCAGGAGACAGTCTGCTTCTTGAGCACTGGGATAAGGATCGTGTCCTAGAAGTATGCAGGGACAGTGGTATGCTTGAGGAAGACGTTTAAGATTATGAGCCCACTTACCAAGCAGATTAAGACCCCTCTGTAAATCTTCATTGCCATCTTCATGACCAATAATAACACGTAATTTAGAGTCATCTGCAAGCTTACTACCATGTTACAAGACACGAGGGCCATCACTGTATGGCTTAATGTGTAAGGACAGTTCTGAACCGACTAACCTGGCAAATGTTCAAAGAGGCTGCCCAACATGCAGAAGATGCAGTCCTTGTGTAATTGGTCTCATCTGTCACTAGTGATATTTGTAAGTGCATCGATGACACTGGTACTTCAAGGACAGTCATCTCGCAACCCAACCAGAAGCCCTGGCTGAGTGCGGGATTGTTTCCCCTGTTAAAAACCCAGGAGACTGCCTTCAAGTCTGGAGGCAGAACAGCTCTCAAAGAAAGAAGGAGGGATCTCTACTTGGGCATCAAGAGAGAAAAGACCACTTACACAAAAAAAAGTTCAGGAACACCTATTTGTTAAAAAACCCCAGTGTATGTGGCTGGGCACATGAAAGACATGATGGTATTGGGGCTCGTCTCCAACAATGATGAGACAGTCTACAGAGAGAAGGTGAAAGAGTTTGAAGCTTGGTGCCAGGCAAAAAATCTCTTCCTCAATGTCAACAAGTTAAAGGAGATGGTCATTAACTTCTCCAACTCCATTGGGAAAACCTGTACCACTCACACCCCTCTCCTTATCAGTGGCACAAGCAGTTTCAAAACATGGGAGTGCAAGTCTCAGGTTCCCAGAACACACCTTCCACAGACAATAAGGCTCAGCACTGCCTTTACTTTCTGAGGAAACTGTATTATGCATCAACACTTATGACCTTCTGCAAATGTGCAGTTGAGGCATCATAGTATTCTGCATCACTGTGTCATACAAAAACTGCACTTGAGTGGACAGGAGGGCTCTACAACAGGAAGTTAAAACTGTCCGATGCATCAAAGTCTCCAGGGTACCTGCCATCAAGGGTACATACACAGAAAGGTGTCGGACAAAAGACGGCAATATCATAATGTATCTGACCCACATTACTTGTGGACTGTCTGTTCACTCCCATCAGGGAAGTGGTAATGCAGTGGCATTGCCAGGGCCACTAGAGTCAAAACAGTTACTTCCCCAAAACTGTCATGCTTATCAACTCCTGTACCAGTTAAGTTACCTCAGCACCCTCACCAACACTGCATACATGTCAGATGTTCCTCTCCTTAATCTTATCTGCTAAAGCTGTCTCATGCTCTCTTTTTGCCTTTCAGATTTCCTTCTTGAGTACATTCAAGTATCTCCTACAATCCTCCATGGATTCACTTGATCCCACCTGACCTATGCCTCCTTCTTTTGCCCGACAACAACATCAATGACCCTCATCATCCAGGCTTCTCTCCCTAACAGGAACATGCAGTTCTTGAGCTCTTGAAATATCAGTTTAAAATCCTCCCACATGCCAGATTATCTTTGCCTGCGAAAGCCAACTCCAGTCAGCTTTTGCAAGTTCCTGTCTAATATTGTCAATATTTGCATTCCCCCAATTCAGAAATGTAACTTGTGGACAAGTTTAGTTACTTGCCTTGCTCAAAGAGAGTATGTCACAAACAGTGGGAGAGTCTCGCACCAGAGAGTACAGCCTCAGAATGGAAGGGCTTCCCTTTGTAAGTAAAATAAGGAGGAATTTCTTTATCCAGAGAGTGCCAAATCTGTGGAATTGATTGGCACATAAAGATGAGCAGACCATTTCATTGAGTATATATAAAGCAGAGGTTGATAGGTTCTTGATGAGAAAGGGCATTCACAGTTACAGGGAGAAGACAAGAGAATGGGGTTGAGAAGGAAAATAAATCAGTCATGTTCAAATAGCAGAGCAGATTCAATGAGCCAAATGGCTTAATTCTAAGCTTACGGTCTGAAATTAATATCCCCAAATTATGCCAACTATTCTTCCAAGCTTCTGCAATGTTCTTGCTTATTTGTTCTTCCAATATCTCTTCACTCTTCGGAAGCCTATAGGTCTAATCAATGACATCATCATTCCCTTCTTATTTTTCAGTGCCATATATAAAAGCCTCAGTGGACAATCTCTCAGTAATTTCATCAAGACCATTATGGGATATTCTCCTCTTCAGAAATACATCTCTCTCTCTTCTCTTTCCTCAAACTCTATCCCAGCTATAACACCTCTACTCTGGAACATTCAGCTGCTATTCCTGCCCCTCTCATAGCTTTGCTTATTTTATCGCTGTAATATCCCAGTCCCATGTGAATTCATTAACATTATCAGTCAGGCCACATGTATTAAAGAGGCAGGAAGAGGGATGAGGTCCTGAAGTGTGAGTTTCGGGAACTAGGCAGAAGGCTGAAGAACAGGACCTCAAGGGTGGCGTTCTCAGGATTGCTGCCAGTGCTACGTGATAGTGATGGTAAGAATTGGAGGAGCTGGCAGTTGAATGCATGGCTGAAGAGTTGGTGCAGGGGGCGGAGTTTTAGATTTTTGGACCATTGGGATCTCTTCTGGGGAAGGTGGGACCTGTACAGATTGGATGGGTTGCACCTGAACTCGAGGGGGAGCAATATCCTTGCTGGTAGGTTTGCTAGCATGGTTCGGGAGGGTTTAAACTAATTTGCAAGGTGGATGGGACCTGGAGAGATAGAGCAGTGAAAGAAGTGCATGGAGTAAAGCGAGATCTAACATATAGAGAGGCTTTGGTCAGGGATACTATTACAGCTGAAGAAAGGGTGGGTAATGTAGCAGGACCCTCTTTTGAGTCAGTATGGGTGGAAGTCAGAAGCAGGAAGGGAGCAGTTACTTTACTGGGGGTATTCTATAGGCCCCCTGGTAGCAGCAGAGATACCAAGGAGCAGATTGGGAGGCAGATTTTGGAAAGTTGCAAAAATAACAGGGTTGTTATCACGGGTGACTTTAACTTCCCTAATATTGATTGGCACTTGATTAGTTCCAAGGGTTTAGATAGGGCAGAATTTGTTAAGTGTTTCCAGGATGGATTCCTGTCACAGTATGTTGACAGGCCGACTAAGGGGAATGCCATATTAGATCTAGTATTAGGTAACAAACTGGGTCAGGTCACAGATCTGTCAGTGGGTGAGCACCTGGGGGACAGTGATCACCGCTTTCTGACCTTTAGCATTATCATGGAAAAGGACAGAATCAGAGAGGACAGGAAAATTTTTAATTGGGGAAGAGTAAATTATGAGGCTATAAGGCTAGAACTTGCGAGTGTGAATTGGGATGATGTTTTTGCAGGGAAATGTATTATGGACATGTGGTCGATGTTTAAGGATCTCTTGCAGGATGTTAGGGATCAATTTGTCCCAGTGAGAAAGATAAAGAATGGTAGGGTGATGGAACCGTGGGTGACAAGTGAAGTAGAAAATCTAGTCAGGTGGAAGAAGGCAGCATACTTGAGGTTTAGGAAGCAAGGATCAGATTCATCTATTGAGGAATATAGGGTAGCAAGAAGGGAGCTTAAGAAGGGGCTGAGGAGAGCAAGAAGGGGGCATGAGAAGGCCTTGGTGAGTAGGGTAAAGGAAAACCCCAAGGCATTCTTCAATTATGTGAAGAACAAAAGGATGACAGGAGTGAAGGTAGGATCGATTAGTGATTAAAGTGGGAAGATGTGCCTGGAGGCTGTGGAAGTTAGCGAGGTCCTCAATGAATACTTCTCTTTGGTATTCACCACTGAGAGGGAACTTGATGACGGTGAGGTTGATGTTCTGGAGCATGTTGATATTAAGGGAGAAGAGGTGTTGGAGTTGTTAAAACAGATTAGGACGGATAAGTCCCCGGGGCCTGACGGAATATTCCCCAGGCTGCTCCACGAGACAAGGGAAGAGATTGCTGAACCTCTGACTAGGATCTTTATGTCCTCGTTGTCCATGGGAATGGTACCGGAGGATTGGAGGGAGGCGAATGTTGTCCCCTTGTTCAAAAAAGGTAGTAGGTATAGTCCAGGTAATTACAGACCAGTGAGTCTTACGTCTGTGGTGGGAAAGCTGTTGGAAAAGATTTTTAGGTATAGGCATTTAGAGAATCATGATCTGATCAGGGACAGTCAGCATGGCTTTGTGAAGGACAGATTGTGTCTCCCAAGCCTGATCGAGTTCTTTGAAGAGGTAACAAGGCATATAGATGAGGGTAGTGCAGTGAATGTGATCTGCATGGATTTTAGTAAGGCATTTGACAAGGTTCCACATGGTAGGCTTATTCAGAAAGTCAGAATGCATGGGATCCAGGGAGGTTTGGCCAGGTGGATTCAAAATTGGCTTGCTTTCAGAAAGCAGAGGGTCATGGTGGAGGGAGTACATTCAGATTGGAGGGTTGTGGCTAGTGGTGTCTCACAAGGATCGGTTCTGGGACCTCTACTTTCCATGATTTTTATTAACGACCTGGATGTGGGGGTTGAAGGGTGGGTTGGCAAGTTTGCAGACGACACAAAGGTTGGTGGTGCTGTGGATAGTGTAGAGGATTGTCAGAGATTGCAGAGAGACATTGATAGGATGCAGAAGTGGGCTGAGAAGTGGCAGATGGAGTTCAACCCAGAGAAGTGTGAGGTGGTACACTTTGGAAGGACAAGCTCCAAGGCAGAGTACAAAGTAAATGGCAGGATACTTGGTAATGTGGAGGAGCAGAGGTATCTGCGGGTACATGTCCACAGATCCCTGAAAGTTGCCTCACAGGTATATAGGGCAGTTAAGAAAGCTTATGGGGTGTTAGCTTTCATAAGTCGAGGGATAGAGTTTAAGAAATGCGATGTAATGATGCAGCTCTATAGAACTCTAGTTAGGCCAGACTTGAAGTACTGTGTCCATTTCTGGTCGCCCCAGTATAGGAAGGATGTGGAAGCATTGGAAAGGGTACAGAGGACATTTACCAGGATGCTGCCTGGTTTAGAAAGTGTGAATTATGATCAGAGATTAAGGGAGCTAGGGCTTTACTCTTTGGAGAGAAGGAGGATGAGAGGAGACATGATAGAGGTTTACAAGATGTTAAGAGGAGTAGACAGAGTGGACAACCAGAGCCTCTTCCCCAGGGCACCACTGCTCAGTACAAGAGGAAATGGCTTTAAGGTAAAGGGAGGGAAGTTCAAGGGGGATATTAGAGGAAGGTTTTTCACTCAGAGAGTGGTTGGTGCATGGAATGCACTGCCTGAGTCAGATACACTAGTGAAGTTTAACAGATAGGTATATGGAGGAATTTAAGGTGAGGGGTTATATGGGAGGCAGGGTTTGAGGGTCAGCACAATGTTGTGGGCTGAAAGGCCTGTAATGTGCTGTACTATTCTATGTTCTATTGAAATAAATGCAGTTTAATTCACCAGTCTTTCCTTGTATCTTGCACACTGTTGCTGGTCGAGTCTACTGACCTTACTGTTACTGAATTCTGTCTCAGCCTTCAGCATCCTTCCTGCCTTAATTCTGATTTGGATCCCTCCCCTCTGCTGATCTAATTTAAACCTTACCTGTTGCTTGAGCTCTGAGCTGTTCCCTCATTTGTCATCGCATAAGGGAAGCAGGTCAATCTGTCAGAGTGAGCTTGCTCTACATAACGTGCGTACAGTATACCAGTGTGATGAAAACAATTGATATTCAGGCATGAAATTGAGGAAGAAAGAGAGAAGTGAAGAGGAAAGAGTGGAAGAGAGGAGTTTGGTAAATTGGAACAGGAGAAGATTAAACAAGACTATTTTAGGTAAAGGAAGATGGCTGCTATGGAAACGCTATTTTATTCAAAATAATCTTGTTAATACTTAATATGGCATCATTATTTATTAGGCCAGGTGATGCCAATGAAAAACTAATGGTTCCTTCATGACTTTCCAACTAGCTGCTGGATAAATAAGACACATTGCAGAAAACTATGCCTGTACACTGAAGCACAGATCAATGGTACCATTGATCTTTCTATCAAAAATGGGTGAAATCAATTTCCAGACATCAATAAACAGACAGCAATATTACTGACTAAGGGCGGATTATGCATGAGGCAGCATTGTCTCTTCTTCCTTATGGATCCCTGCTGCTGTAAGGTCTTTATCAGTGTTTATAAATACCTCTGATTTGCTGCTTGAATTCACTTACACAACTGAAAGAAACAATGATTCTTGGAGCCTATTTGCCCGGGCTTGCTGTATCTTTAAAAAAATCACCTGAGAGATACTCAAGCTAACGGATACAGATGTGTTTTATTGAACAAAATGAGACACTCTTGGAGGAAGAGTTTCACTTGAACAAATATTACTTGGCATGTTGAAGATCAAAGGTAGCAGCAGCATAATTCTATAGTTGCATTGTATCTACAATGCTTCCTTTGAATTACATAAAATGTTCACTCTCCTCCTTTGCTTCCCCACTCCAGACACCCAAAATGAACGTTACTCAGCATTGTCTAGTTTTCAATTAACTGTTATCCAATACTCCAGCAAACTATTGTCCCAGGCTATATTTTAAATTTAATCTATAATCCAGGTTCAGGTCTAAGGATTGGTAGCTGAAGTTTAATATATTATTAAAAATTTTGTCATGCTATTGACCGCCTGCATCTTTGGAGAGCACATGGCTTAAAGTCGAGCTTCTCAAAGATTCTGACATCATCTATGACTGATTTTCTAGAATTCAGAGTACATTGGACCAAGGAGATAGGTTCAACCCTTCTGGATCATGTAAATACCCCAATTCAGTGTGAAGGGATCTGGCCTTTTGGAACATTTGGTTGAAGTGCTTTATGCACCTGGTATGTTCATGGATCAAGGCATTTAAGAGCTGCACTCCATCAAACTCAATTGATTTGCGCAGCTCATCTGGGAAGGAAGATCAGAGATCCCTTTTGAGATTTTGGGGCCACTTGTATAAGTAAAGGAAAATTCTGTTCATTTTAGGTGTATCCTAGATAATCTTGCCTTCAGGAATAGAACCCTTATATTGTTGTCACTTGGGCTGTTTGGGCAGGTCTGATTTATTATCAGTTTCATAAAAGTATTCATTAACAAAGAAAAACATAATTTCTAGCTTGTTGATCAGTCATATATTAAGTTAAATCTCACTTGTGAAATTATCTGACAGTATTACTTTCAAGGATTTTTCTCAAGACTTTCTCAAATTCTTCAGCATTGTTCTTCAACCCTTTAGTTTACTCCTTAGTTTACTCTTTTAGCATGTCTATGTATTATGTCAGGCAAAACATGTTTTCCCCACTGAGGAAGATCAAAACAGATTCCCTGATGTTCTAATGAAGAGATTCTTCCTGAAACGTTGACTGTTAACTTTTTTCCATAAATGTTACCTGGCCTGCTGAGCTGCCCCAGCAGTTTACATGTGTTACTTTGTATTTGCAGCATCTGTAGATCTTGTGTTCCAGATTCCCAAAAATTGGATAATAAAATAAAAGTTCTCTTTTTCAATAAATTAATGATGGAATAGCAAATCTCCCGTCTGCATTAGTTGGTTTGTTTCTAAGCATGGTACCTACCTGCTAAAAAAAACAAACATAGAATAATTGATGTTCCTAAGAGTCCTCAGCCTAACCTAACTTCCCGCAGAGTACTGTGTTCTCAGTGTCCTTCCTGTTAAAATTAGATCCTAGAACATCAAATAAAAATTGAAAGGCAGAACTAACTCTAACATAGTGTCAAAACTTTTTCTCGATTTACACCCCACCTGGTAAACATGATCATAATGTCGCAACAGGAATCATGGGAAAGTCCTTGGCAAACAGCTGAGATGGAAACTCAATGTTGAGTTTAGGAGGTTAAGGTTGGGTTGAGTTGTTCTCCGATCTTGGCAATTTATTTGCAAGCACTTCATCACCGTACGAGGACACATCATCAGTGTGTTGTTAATTGTGGTGAGTCTTCCAAGTGCTTGGCCTTTATATATTTAACAATTAGCTGATTGGTTGCCATTTCAGAATCTTAATTGTGATGTGGGTAGGAAATTAATCGCTGATTGTTTGTGTGGCAAACTTTGTGCATTGTGCTCAGGAATATTGCACACATTGGCTCATAAGTAGTATCGAAGTCTATGTTTGTGTACAGAATTGTTCGCAGAAAACCACACTGCTAGGAATTCTCCTGCATACCCTATGTTTGCATGTGCCATGACTTCTACTGTTGCCCAGTTGAATCTGTGCTCCACATGGGTTAGGAGCCAAGTAACTTGGTTTGAGGGAAATATGAAATCCTCTTTGTGAGGCTGGAGAAACAATCTTGCCTTGGAAGATACACAAGAAAACTGAAACTTGATAGCTTAGGCTGTCATGGTCCCTTCTGGCAATCGCCCACCTGGCTATTTACCTCAGGAATTGGGCCTCAATCACCTCATTTTGTTCCAATCATTCCCAGATTACACTATCAGCAAATGCAGTATAAAGTCCCTGTGATCACAACAAGGTCCTGCCAGTTCGTTGGTTGACTCTGGTATGAGAACCCTTGTTTCAACTACCAGTTCTAGGTTGAGCATTGCTCCTAGATACTGAATCCATGCTTACTATGTTAATAGCGCCTCCTGACTCTGCCTCCACACCCGTGTTCTGCATTTGGGTTTGTCCACTGCCACGCTTGTGTAACATAGGCTTTTTCTGGTCTAAAATCCAACTTCTGTGTGACTTGCTTGATACGTTTTTGGCTTGCTGACCATTGAAAACATAGCAAGGAGCATGCAGGTATATGCCTCCAGATTTGTACAGAGATTGGAGTACAATATTCTGAGTCTAAAAAATGTAAAAACATCTGTACTAGTCTTTGTCAAGATTTATTGTGGTGTTATTGTGCCAAGTGGAGACACAGGCAGTCTCCCTTTCAAGCTGCTTCTCTTCTTTACAGCCTCAGCGTGGCTCTGAGATGTCATATGGAAGCAAATTGCTACCCTGAGAGAACAGTGTAAAGATCTGTGGGTAGAGACAGACTATCATTCTTGAGAAACTGTGATATGCCAATCAGGGATTGATCAATACTGGCAGGGAACAGGTTGCCCCCCCCACCCACCCCAAGATCAGAAAGATGTCAATTGAGAAAAGAAAGGACTCAATGGAAATCACATTGTTCTTCCGTACAATCAAAGAGCTGACTACTGCGAATGCTGGAGCTCTCTAACCAGTGAGTCTGCATTAATAATACCAAATAAAAACAAAGTTATGCTGTGTGCCTTTGTGTAAGTGTGGAAATGTTAATTACCCATTTTCTTATATTTTGGCAAAAGGGTAATGAATATATCAATAAAGACTGATCAAAACTAAAATGCTTCATCTCCGCCCATTAGAAGAAGACACTGGAATTTTCATCTAGTTAGGTTTTGAGCTTGAGAGACAATTGTTAGTGTTTATTGGGACACATTACTGGTCTCTTTCTATTGTAGCCTTAAAGATAAAATATTTTTTTAAACAAAATATTCTATTCACAAGGTTACCTGACCTGATTTCCATGTATGTGTGTCTGTCTACTGTGTCTTTGTTTGTGATGAGTTTTTTGATATCTGCATGCCTGCTTCATGTCTCACTTTCACAAATCTAACCCCCTTTGGTCCATTAGAACTTCTAGTGGAGTTGGAAAAAATAGACAATGTGTTCCCACCTTTCTGCTGCCTCTCAGTTTACTCTTGCATGCATTACACCACTTACAAATTCATTCTGGCTTTGTGGACGATGGCACTTTTAGGCAAAAAACCTGATATTTGAGATGCCTTGTTAAGTTCTGGTGGCCATGCAAAATCCAATAACATATTAATCAGACCCTATACTTCTTTCCTTGTATCTGAGTTTCTCCTGCTAAAATTTGCTGTGATATTCCACAAGGCTAATGAAATAAAACACTTTAGTAATGTATCTGCACAAGGCACATGATCGAACTATGCAGCTCTGTAGTAGTTCTCTGTTACGGAGAAGATGAATTTCTAGGCAACATTTCTTTTAATTTTTAATCAGGACTTAAAATTAACTTTGAACTCTTCAATTAGCTCTGGAAGTACTTAAGAACAAATAGCTTCTTATTTCTTCTTAAGTACTTTTTAAGAAGAAATAACATGCAGTTTTAAGGAAACATAAATTTACATTTAACTTAGATCTATTAACCCAAATGCATTTACTATAAAACACCAAGAAAATAAACACTATTACCCCACTGGAGCTCATATGTAACAATGGCTACATTTCATGCCTGTGATAAATAGAAGAGGGGGAAATTAAGACCTTGTATTTATGGAGCATTTTCATGTCCTTTAGATGCCCTGCAGATCTTGAAAGCTCATAAATTATTTGAAGCACAATCATTGTTCTCACATAGGCATACATGAGAGCTAATTATCACAAAGCAAGCTTTCAGAATAAACAAAGAGAGAAATGAACAGTTAATGTTTATTTTACTATTACTTCTGAGGAATAAGTATAGACTGAGACATAAGAGTGCCCTTCAGAGATGTCATGGGACATTTGCTGCCAACCTAAATAGCCAAATTTAGCTTTTATCACTTCATCCAAAAAAGCAGTACCTCCTACAAAGATACTTTTCCCCTTCAGTCTTATACTGACAGCCCTGATTTTGCAAAAGGTTATGATTATTTTGAAGCACTTTACCATAAAGCCAAGCTAACACATTCGACATCCAATTGTACCATATTTTATCACAAATTGCCTGCTGCGGATGTTGAGTATCTAAAATAAAACTGTAACATTCATATCCCTGCAGAGGAAAATAATTTGTCGATGTTTCAGGCTGAGACCCTTCAGAGTTCTGTTGTACGGTCCTGGCCCAAAACATCAACTCCTCCACAGATGCTGCCTGAGTTGCTGAATTCCTCCAGCATTTCCTGGCTCTTGCTCAAGGTACATAGCATCTGCAGAATCTCTTGTGCTAACATTGCTGTCCTTTATGCTCACAGTGAAAGATACATACATTTCTTTCTAGTATGGTCATATTGCTAATATTACTATTTTTGGAATTAATTACCATTATATTGCCATTAATGCTAATTTTTTTAACCAGCGTGCCATGCTGCCTCTATTAACTTTCTTTTACCTCTGGCTGATCCCAATACATGCAACAAGTTAAAATTCAAATAGTACTCTTCACTATAACCTTCATACAATAGGAGAAAATCATTCTAGATGATTGTAAACAAAATAAGAATACAACCATCCATTAAGTAACCCAACTAGAATCCTGAAACAATAAATGGGAAAAAAAATCCTCAAAGCAACATATAGTACCATGATTTTTCTTCTCTCTTTTTAGGTTGTTCAATGGCTGATGTTAACCTTTGCACATTGTCCCTCCAAAATAAGCCAAACTGATTTAACCATCAAAGGGATTGAGTTTTTGGCAGAAATTTCAATGCCTTGACACAAATACTTCAAATATTTGAGTAGTCCTACACGGGAAATATCCATGATCATCAAAAATTAAAGCAGTATGCTGAATAAAATTCTTACTTTGATTTTTTTTTCCTTTTCATTAGTTAGTTGCTTACTAGATCCATCATGCAGAATCTTCTATCTCTTGAAGTAGTTTGGGTTCTTTTATGGTTATAACTCATTATATTTACTTTTTGCTTCTATGGCAGTATTCATCACTTCCAGTTACACATTAACATCGGCTGATGATTGCACACTGAAGCACTGACATTAATGGAACAAGCAGGAAAACTGGAACCAACAGATTGTGTCATTTTCTTATTTGTTAAACTCACTGTGTTTTCAATAAACCTGATGGATTGAAGCTCCCTTATTGATTTATTAAATTGGATTACAATGACATTGACTTGGAAATACGTCCTCTATAGTGTGATTCAATTAACCAATAAGTGCATGGAATGTATTAACATTTTAATTTCATTGGAAATGGGATTCAGAAGTGGAGTTTCACACATATTTCTCCTGAAGTGTAGCACAACAATTAGATTACCAGCCTATTTATAATTAAAAAGGTGAGAAGCCCGGTACATTAGAGAAAAACATGAAAGCCTGAAATATTAAATCCCCACACCATCTTGAGCTCAGACTTTTATTTGTTTATAAACTCTGCTTGCTTTACATCTTTTCTACACTTAAGACTGTCCTTGTCACACACACAAATTTTCATTTTAATTTTGCACTTCTAAATTTTAAAAAAGTGAAAAAAATCACTCATGTACAATGTTTCATCCTAAAAGCCAGTGATGTAACAAACTGAATTGTATCACCCAAAAAAGTTGATAACACTCCGTGAAAAGCAGCTTTATCAACCATTTACCAAACCATCGAGCAGCATTGTGATGTTTCAATATCTTGCCTTGTATTGAGCTTTACTGATGTGCAAAATCCTCTAAACTGCTTCACATTTGTTTTACCTTTAGTCTGAAGTTTCCATATTTCCTAAACAATTGCCTTCCATGTCATAATGTCCAGTTCCAATTGCTCCATGATCTGACCAGTTTTTTTACTTCTTGGACATACATCCGAACCTCATTATTCACTACATCAGCAGAAGATCTCATAAACATAAGTAAGTCAGCCGAATCTGGAAATCCAAAGCAAAACCACAAAATGCTGGAAGAACTCAGCAGGTCAAGCAACTCCTATGGAAATGAATAAATAGTAGATATTTCTGTCTGAGATCCTTCCTCAGTACTGAAAAAGAAGGGGGAAGACACCAGCATAAAAAGGTGGTGGGGGGGGGTGAAGGAGGCTAGCTAAAAGGTGATAGGTGAAACCAGGTGCATGGGAAAGGTAAAGGGCTGGAGAGGAAGGGATCTAATAGGAAAGGAGAGTGGACCATAGGGGAAGGGGACCCAGGGGGGAGAGATAGTCGGATGAGAAGAGGAAAGAGAACAGAGTGGGGAATATAAGAAGAAGGAAAGGAGAGGAAAATATGTTTTATCGGAAGGAGAAATTGGTATTGAGGCCATCAGGTTGGAGGCTACCGAGATGGAATATGAGTTTGTTGCTCCTCCACCCCGAGACTGGCCTTATCTTGGCACAGGACCATGAACTGACAAGCCTGACAGAAGATGTCAGACAGCAACTATGGAATGAAAAATATTAAACAGTTCAGGTTGAACACTGGAAGCAAAGTTCTGTTGTTGCCTGTGTTGCTTAATTTCACTTTGCAAGAGTTGTACTGTGATTCACTTTGCAATTCAATGGAAACAATGCCATATCATACACATAAGGGAGACAGGCAACAGACTAAGCATTAGGCTCACAGGGTACCTGAGTAATATTGTAAGGGAAGACCAGAATAGACCTATTATCAGACATTTCCAACAGTATGGGATTCAGACTTGGGAGATCCTGGGCCTGGAATGTAACATGAATTGGTCAAACCTTCAAAGTAAAAAAGTAGAGGGGATATGGATGGTAACATCAGAAACCTCATCCCAAAAGGTCTAAACTAAGCCTAGTAACTAGACCTGAAAAATAATCTATTCCCCAAATGGTCTCAGCTGAGCCTAATTAACTAGGCTCAATAAACTAAGCTATTACCCAAATTGACTAATCTGAAACAAATAACTAGGCCTAAGAAACAAACCTAACCTACGTAAATTCTAAGCTAAGCTTAACATTGAGCCTAAAAACCAAACTTGCTACCCAATTTGTTTAAACTAAGCTGAAGGACGAGGCTAAAAAACAAATAACCCAAATGGTCTTAACTAAGCCATAAAATAGCTAGGCATAAAAAAGGTTTCCCCAGAAGATTTAAACTGACCCTAATAACTGGGCCTAAAAAACAAAACTACTCTCCAAATGGTCTAAACTATGCACAATAGTTAGGCCTATAAAACAAATCTCCTCCCACATAACCAAAATACAAAATAGAACACAGTAAACTACACAAGACGGTGAAGGTATGTCCTCTTTGAACTTACATATATCCCATACAGCTATGCTACACCGCCCCCCCCCCCCAAAGCAGATCAATTCAAGAGAAGCCCCATCATATCTCAAACACAGATGTAAGGCAATATTGTTCTCCAGGGCAAACCCTGACCAATTAGGCCTTGCAAAATCCTTCTCCCCACTAAGCCACCATCTCCGGACCACCATCCCCCTAACCCTACCCTTAAACCTAATGCTAACCTCCACTCCCCTTTATCTGCCAGCTCCGTTACCTCCATTCCCTAACCCCTCACCTCCACACCCCTCTAGCCTTCACACTACTTCCTCCTCAGCCCCTCTCTCCACCACCCCTTACCTCCATCCCCAATCCCAATCTCTAACCTCCACATCCTTCTCCAACACCTCACCTCAATCCCCAGACCCTTACTCTAGCCCAAACCTCCACACTCCGCTCCTCCATCCATTCACCTCCATCCCCTACCTTTACCATTAACCTGAACCACGACCTTCAGCCTTTCACCTCCACCCCTACCCTTACCATCAACCTGAACAATGATCTTCAGTCTTTCACCACCATCCCCTACCCTTACCATCAACCTGAACCACAACCTGGGGCCTTTCACCTCCATCCCCTACCCTTACCATCAACCTGAACCACAACCTGGGGCCTTTCACCACCATCCCCTACCCTTACCATTAACCTGAACCATGACCTGGCGCCCTTTAGCTCCATCTCCAACCCTGCCACAACCCTAGTCCTAGCTTTCACAATTGCCTCTACTACAACCCACTCTACTCTAGTACCCTCACACCCATCTGCTCATCCTAACATGAACAACATTCTGCAGTGGAAAGA
This sequence comes from Hypanus sabinus, assembly GCF_030144855.1. NCBI lineage: Eukaryota > Metazoa > Chordata > Chondrichthyes > Myliobatiformes > Dasyatidae > Hypanus > Hypanus sabinus. The sequence goes on along the minus strand of NC_082710.1, from coordinate 125,430,466 downwards.
ACACCCATCAACCGGGGAGAAAGATCCCATTAACAATAAGCATCCAAGGACGTCCTGATTGGAGGCAACACTCTACAGACTCACAGGCCACTCCACTCCCAGACGTACACAGTTCTAAGCCTCTGGCCTAGTTGATCCCCACCTTCCATACATAAGCATAGGGCAATACCTAACACACCTCTTCATACTCTCAAGAAAGATGGATTCCAAGAAAGGCAAATGGAATGGAACCAGGTTAATGAAAGTATTGGCCACTCCAAATTGACAATGTCTAAGACCATAAGAGATAGGGGCAAATTAAGCCATTCATCTGATCGAATCTGCTCGCCATTTCATCATGGCTGATCCACTTTCACGCTTAATCACATTCTCCTGCCTTCTCTTCATAACCTTTTGACTAATCAGAACCCTAACAACCTCTGCCTTTAATTATCACCGGTATCTGTCTTAAAATCTATGAATTTATCAGCAGCAGGACAATGCAACATAGAAAGGAAAGATTAGATAAGTAAATCAATTGCAGGATGTATATATGTATATTAAATAGTTAGATTAAAGATAGTGCAAAATCAGGGATAACATTTAAAAAAAATGAGGTGGTGTTCATGGGTTCAAAGTCCATTTAGGAGTCAGATGGCAGAGATGAAGAAGCTGTTCCTGAATCATTGAATGTGTGTTTTTAGGTTTCTGTGCCCCCTTCCTGACAGCAATCATAAAAAAAGGGCATGTCCAGGGTGCTGGGGGTCCTTAATAATAGAACTGCCTTTCTGAGGTATTACTGTTTGAAGATGTCTTGGATACTATGGAGACTAATATTACAACTTTCTGGAGCTTCTTTCAGTCCTATGCATTAGCACCGCCCCCCCCCCCCCCCCCCCACCCATACCAGACAGCGATGCTGTCTGTACATCTATATAAGTTTTCAAGTGTTTTAGGTGGCAAATCAAATCTCTCAAACTCTTAATAAAATATAGCCACTGTCTTGCTTTCTTTATAGCTGCATCAATATGTTGGGAAGAAATTAGATCCTCAGAGATCTTAACACCCAGAAACATGAAATTGCTTAGTTCATTTCTAATCCCTCTATGAGGATTGGTATGTGTTCTCTTTTCTTAAACTTCCTGAAGTCTACAATCAGCTCTTTCATCTTACTGATGTTCAGTACAGACCACAGCCACCAACGGCAATGAATTCTACAGAGACACCACTCTCTGGATAAAGAAATCCCTCCTCATCCAATGGAGGAATTGATGAATGATGAATAGATTATTGACTACTAGAGGTAGAAACTGGAGATGGAGAAGGTCAGTAAACTTCTTGGAGTTACTACATCAGAGTATGTCCTGGAAGTGGTGCAATCACAAAGAAAGCACAACAGTGTATCCACTTTCATAGTTGTTTGTACACTTAGATTCAGCTTGTCAACAAAACTTTTGACAGTAGTTTCCTAACCGGTTGCATCATAGCTTGGTATGGAAATACTAATGCCCAGGAATGGAAAACATGTACCAAAAGACATGAATTTCAACCTAGTCCATCACAGGTAAAGCCCTTCACGTCATTGAACACATTTGCATGGAGCACTGCTGCAAGAACATATCATCTATCATCAAGGATCTCCAGCATCCAGTCCATGCTCACTTCACATGACGACCACTGGGCATGAGGTCTGACACCACCAGGTTCAGAGACATTTACTGGACTGTAGTTTGCTGAACTGTATTAATAACTTCACTTATGACAGCTCTGAAATGATTCTACAACCTACATACTCAATTTCAAGGACTCTTTACAACTTATGTTCTCAGTATTTATTTTATTTGCATAATTTGTCTTCTTTTTCACACTGATTACTTGTCAGTCTTTATGTTTAATTTTTTTCATAAATTCTATTGTATGTCTTTATTTTCTTATAAATGCCTGCAAGTAGATGAATCTCAAACTATCATACAGTATGTTAACATACATGTAATTTGATAATAAATTTGACTTTGATTTTGAATCTCTGTAGTAAGATGAAAAGAGGTGTGTGAGTTTTTGTTGACATCTTATTGAAGATGACAAGGTAAAGACTAAAAGACTAGAAGGTAAGAATAAATAACTGAGAATCAGCAGGCAGTGGAAATCATTTCTTCAAGGCTGGTATTTCTAGAAGTGACATGGTGGTGAATTAAATTTCCATGTTTCATTTATTGCATACCTTTTGCCAGTTCACCATCAAAAGCTGAACCCAGTCACAATGTCTCACTGTTTAGGGTTCGATATTTGTTGGGTTCAGATTTACACCCTCTTTCCCCTCTTCTATGTGCTGGTCAAAAAGTTTACTCCTTTGACATGGATTCACGTCTCCTGCCAAAATATTCATCTGCCTCTTTTTTTGCTGAGAGTAAGAAGCATAAGAATCTGAATGAAAAACATTACTCTGGAAGAAAGCACATGAGATTCTACTGATACTGGAACTCCTGCCATTACCACGGACTCTGCTGCGGGATCTATGCACCCCTGTGTGCGGGCAGTGCAATAGGTTCGGCAGTTGTTCTCACGAGCATGCACATTACATCTAATTACTGTTTCATTATGGTAGAGCTTTAACTCTCTTCATTTTTGTTTTATTCTTGTCAAGACTTGACATTTACGTTTCCTGCTTACCCTTGTCCTTATCTTGGAAAGAGGACGACTGTTTCAACAGACGCTGTGAAAGAGCGGTATTCATTTAGAGTTTAGTGATTTCTTCCAGCCTCCGTGTTGGCATTTAACTTTCAGTTTGAGAGATTTAGTTAACGGCCCAGCATTTATTGTTTTTTGTTTCCTTTAAATTCTACAACAGTTCCTATTAAAGTCAGTGAACTGCTGACCTACTTCAGTCTCTCTCTCTCTCTCTTCCTCCTCTCTCCTTCTCTCCCTCTCTCTCCCTCCCTTTCCCTCCCTCTCCCCGCTCTCCCTCCCTTTCCCTCTCTCCCCTCTCTCTTTCCCTCTCTCTATCTCTCCCTCCCTCCCCTCTTCTCTCCCTCTCTTTCTCCCTCTCTCTCCCTTGCTCCCTCCCTCCCTCTCTCTCCCCCTCCCACTGTCACTCTCTCTCTCACTCACTTTCTCTCTCCTTCCCTCTCTCTCTCTCTTTCCATCCCTCTCCCTGTCTCTCCTTCCCTCTTTCTCTCTCTCCCTCTCTCTCTTTGCACTTGGGACCATATCCTAACGTTCCAACATGTACACAATATTTTGTGTGTGTTGCTCTGGAAGAGAACGCTGCTTTGAATATTTGCAAGTCAATGTTCTGCAGAATTATAAGTAGTTGTCACAAGCCAGTGATTAATCAGTATAGTGCACCCATTAAGCATGAGTAATATCACATAAGCTTTCAGACTACCTTTAACTTTTTACCGGTTTCCTTCAGAACTGTAACAGATAAGCTGAGGACAGCAGTGATACTGATTTCTGTGTTTAAGGCACATTGGGAACATGTTGCAAATAGAGGTGAAGTTGGGTTACTGCTAACTAACTGGAAAAAAATATATTGAAAGACAGACCACCGTCATTCAAAATGCTTGTAAAATGTTTCATACATGACTTCATGAATGCCTTTTCATGAAAAGGTTAATATTCACAAATACATGCTCCCTCTACAGAAACTACCCCTTGAGAATGAGCAGATAATTGAAGGCATCCTTTTTTTTAATAAAATCTCATCCATATTGAAAGCTTCATTCACATAAAATTGATTTCAAAAATATATTTCTCAATTGAATCATAGAATACTATCTATAGTTTCATTGTGATGTCATTCACCTTCAAAATTGGCAGCTTTAGAAATGTTACTATTTTTAAAATAAGGTTTAATCGAACATGATGTATTTTTCCGATATATTGTTTCTGTTCACAGAAATAATTAGTTCCATCACTTGTTATGTATTTTAGTTCATAATAATTTATATAGACAGAAACATATTACATAAATTCTATAATTAAATGAAAGTATTTGTTCAATAATCACAATTCAGCATTTACTTCTGTTCCTGTCATTTCTGCCTTTATATTCCAGTATGCTATTACCTTTCTTTAATGCAAAATTCAATATAACTTCATCAGCAGAATTCATTCTGTACATCAATGAAATTTCTCTTCATAAAACTCTGACATAATAAAGGCTAATTTTATTGGCAACTGTTCACAGGATAAGTGAAAAGGACACAAATGCTCAATACCCAAATCACCATTCTCAGCAAAGTTTAAGAAGGCATAGAATGATTAAGTATGAAGCATTACTGAATGTTAGGTGAGTCTGCTTACAGCTAATACTTGGTACCTGCCCATCACAATGTCAAAAGTATTTCTGAAAATACCTGTACATGCTAGCATAGCAGTTAGTGCAACACTATTACAGCTGGGGCATTAGCATCTGGACTTCAATTCCAATGTTATCTAGCAGGGGTTAGTATGTCCTTCCCATGAAATGCATGGGTTTCCTTTGCATGCTGCAGTTTCCCCCCGCAAACCCAATGTCATACCACTTGGGAGGTTAATTGGTCATTATAAATTGTTCCGTGACTTGCTGGGAATCCGCGCTGGAAGGGCCTGCTCTGTGCTGTCTCTCTAAATAAGTGAATAAATAAATAAGTTGGATTGTGGTTACTTTTGATATGTTAGAATATTGCTGTGTTTAGTGTGAGCACCTTATCAAGTCACCTTCAAATAACTGTAAAACTAATCAAAATCAAGTGTGATGCAGTGTCAATAAACCGAGTGGCAGAAGACCGTACAGCTCTGCCACTCATTGTAGCAGTTAGGCCTAAATATTGCTGGAAAGCCATCAACAAACTCCTCAGCCTCAAAACACATGGCATCCAGGCAGCAACAACACCATAACTCTCACTGCGGATATTGTGGAAAGAGTTGCAAAGCTATTTTCTTCACTTTGAGTGAGATATCTCTAGTTGTATCTTTCCAAAATCCCCTTCAGTCCCAAACAGGGTATCTAGACATCTTCCTATCAGTTCCCATGAGTGATTGCGCATGGCAGTGGTGTAAAGAGTTGGAGGGATGGGAAAGTACTCGAAGGTTCACTGAGAGAGACGTAGAATTGTCAGGTGATCCTGTACTCCGCATGAGGTGGTGGGGTGAGGAGGTGGGTGGGTCTTGTATGAATGAGAGGGGACAGTAGATTTGCTATTTTCACAACTAACAGAGTATCCTCCAGCCAAACACTTTTAGGAATTCAGATGCAAAGTAGGGAAAGGTGACCATCACACCAGAGAAAAGACTTCTCTTTTAAGTACACAGACTCTTGGAAAAGAGAACGTAAATCACAAAAACTATCAACCCTGTACAAACTTGGTGGCCACTTTATTAGGTACAGATGTACATCTGCTTGTTAATGCAAATATCTAATCATCCAGTCATGTGACTCAATGCTGAAAAACGCACAAACGTGGTCAAAAGGTTTAGTTGTTGTTCAGACCAAATACCATAAAGGGGAAAAATATGATTGAGGTGACTTTGACTGTAGAATTATTGTTGATGCCAGACAGGGTGGTTTGAGTATATCAGAAACTGCTGATCTCCTTGGATTTTTACGCAAAACAGAGTTTGCAGAAAATGGTGTGAAAACAAATAACATCCAGCGAGTGGCAGTACTGTGGATAAAAATGGCTTGTATTGAGAGAAGTCAGAGGAAAATGGTCAGATTGATTCAAGCTGACAGGAAGGCGACACAAGGATGCACACCTCAATCAGATTATTGCTCTCTCAAACAAAAGGATACTGCATGTGAGCAGAGAGCCTGCACTATTACAAGCAACATGATATCATGCATGAATGGATTGTCCCTCATAGAAATAGTGATATGGCACATGTGAACTTACCTCTCTTCTGCAGGAACTGAGACATATCACCAGTATTATGGTGTGTCTTTCTCATGGTAGAATACTGTTCAGCTTGCACAGAGACATGACCCTTGGTGAAAATACTAAAAACACGTACCTGCCAACTTAAAGGACTAGGAGTTGGAGAAGTTTGGGTGTTGGCTGAACATAGTTCCACTATCCCTGTAAAGGTCATCCAACATGTTGATGCTCCCTTAACAATTCAGCTTCCACTATGGACTCTGAAGCACCAGACTCACTCTGTTATCTGCAACCATATATGGGGGGATTCTCCTTCAATTGGTCTGGCCAGCTGTCTGTAAAAGCTCTTTTTGAGTCACCAACCATATGACTATGGATTCAAGGCAAAATGATCTACCCCAGAGACTGAAAACAGAAGCAGGGATTATGCTCTAAATTATAAAGCCTTGGCCAGCCCTCAGCTGGAGTGCTGTGTGCAGGTCTGGTCAACATGTGCAGGGAAATGTAATAGGCCTGAGTAGGGTGCAGAGGAAGTTCACCATGATGTTGTCTGGGAAGGAGCAGTTCAGTTATTAAGAAAGACTGAGAAACTACTTCTGTTCTCATTGGGATGGAGGAGGTGATGAGGGGACATGGAAGAGGAAAGTAAAATTATGTGGTGTAGAGCTGAGTTAGTTTCAAGGGAATATTTCACTATATCAATTGAAAGGTTTAGGATTAAGGGGAAGTGATTCTTGGAAATGAAAGGGGGATGATCTTTACTGAAGGAATGGTAAGTGCCAGTAATGCGCTACCTGAGAGAATGGTTGAAGCTAGGTCGCTGAGAGAATTTAGATGAGCACCTAAATTCCTTACTTGTGAAGGACTGAGTGCTGGGCAGTAGGATTAGTTTAGCAGAATGTCCTTAGAAAGAGTGGATGAGTTAGACTGTTTCCATGCTGGACAATTTTATGATTCTATATATGTTGTATGTTCTTTCTATAAAAACGGCACTGACGCCCAAGTATATCCCAGAAGGCCACTTATGAGCAATTTAGGATAGGAAATAAGTGTTTCATTTGTCAGTGACGCCAACATCACACAAATTAATTAAAGATTTATAAGAAAATATTAAAAACGGAATTAAAAAATGTTCGCAATTAATAGTTTGCTTTCAGAAGAAGTAATCTTTAATTGTCTGACAGTAAAGCACACATAGCATTTACAACTGTTTTTTTCAGGTGACTGGCAATATATCTACAAACAATAATATGAAAGAATTTTAGTGTTCAACTGTCACTGCGATGCAGCACCAACATTTGCTTTGCTTGAGGTATTGATGCTATAGAAAGCACGATGGCAGTTACCAGACATGAGTTGCTATGGTTACAGTTACTACATACTGATGCTGCAAAGGAGCACAGTTTGCAATCTTCCCCCACAACTGCAGCCCATAGGAATGTAGAACAAAATCACAAGAAAATAATTCTGTTTCTGCTGTTATCCTACATAATGTGCAACAGATTTGGTATCATAATTGTATCATTCAGTAATAACTTAAGGCATGGTATCACTTGCAGCTAATATTTGCAAAAAGAAAACTATTCTGTAATAACACAGTGCATGTAAATTCTAATTAATTCAATGTAACTTTCATAAAAATTTCAATTTTAATAGAACACTAACTAGTTCTACAATGCTTTCTACATTGTACATGTATTACAACTCAAATATTTCCAATTGTTTACTGACATTTCAATCCAATTTCTTGGTGTAATTTTTTTGTCACAGTTTGTATTGACTGTCTTGATATATAAGTTTGTATATACTTATTTATACTGGATTTTCTTCTGAAGTCAACTGTCAGATTGATTAAACCTTGATTTCTCCAATTACATGTGGACTTCATTACAACAAAATTACTGCAATAATTGAAACATATTAATGATTTAAATAAAGATTCAAATCAATGTTATTCTTTGTATAAAACATATATAATACAAGTCAATAACTAATATTGTGTCTTTTGATGCCTTCACTTTATTCTTTTATTGTGCATCCCATTTTCTCTAAAGTTTTGGCCTTTGAACCTCGTGTGTTTGCTCAGTGTTGTGACATTGTGGCTGAATTCAATTTTATTTCTGAAGATGTTCAATACAGTTAGCTTCCTCAGAATTTTCAATTAAAAAATTGGCTGACAGAAAATATCTTCACTTGTTATTTAACATTGATTGAGGTAATCTTAAGAAACAGTTTTTTCTTTTATATTCAACTTAAGTTGATATTTAAACTGTATATCTGTGTATGTCTGTGTGTGCAATCATGCATAAAAAAGAAATGATTAGTAATTATTATTGATTTCTGTATTGTGTTTTGTAATCATTATAGGATAATCATAATCTTAAAGAGACAAAGAGAGGGAGAGTGAGAGAGGGAGAGAGAGAGAGTCAGAGACAGAGAGAGAAAGAAATAATTCCTGACGTTTGCAGGGCTGATATCTGAATCTCCCAGAAGTACCTTTCATATGAGGAAAATTTGATGAGGGACCATGTAAGAAATAATAAAACCATTCCACTGAGGTTTCTGCTAGTGTTTTATTGAAGTTATGGTGAGCAAATCCTTCTTAAAAATCTGCTCATGCATCCTTTTGCAGATTAATTTTAACACAGGACCTAATTTAGAAACGTTTTTATTGACTTGTATAAACTTCAGTTTAAGATTATGTACTATAAATATACATTCCTACAGTTTTACACCTCTTGTATGAAATAAATTGGCTTGACATGTTTTAGTTACAATGATAACTAATGTGATGCCTTATCACTTCAAGATATGATGTGGGGTCTTTGTGGAAACATCCAGTAGTGAAAAGGCATGTTTTCATTTTATTTTTCATGATGCCATCAAACTTTTGCATGGATTGAAATGCAATGATGGGTAATTTGTAAATTAGTGAGAACTTTGAACCAAAAATCAAACAAAACTTGGATATATTACAAACAATTCAGGAATAACACAGGTAAATGAATAAAATATTTAACATTGTGTTTTAATGGGGATTTAACTAAGGTCCAGATGTAAAGCAGTGGTTGTATCCTACTATGGTGGATGTGAAATTTGGAGAAGATTTAAGGAAAAGAGAACAATGGAAGAAAGCCCCAGGGTCAATCAGAAAAAGAATAGTCAAGTCTAATGATTTACTTGCATCTTTATTGTAATGTAACTATCAACAATTTGGGTAAAGGAGTGGGAGTTGTATATAACTCAATGGTGAAACCTTTCAATGATAAACCAAATTTTCAAGCTGCCAGCTGTCTTCCTGAGGATTATTTTGTTTATTTTAGAATGCACTCAGATTCAATCTTCCAGCAGTATGGTATTTGCTTCTAGGCAATTTCTCACCAGATCATTAGCCAGTAGGTAGCCCTGTCATTCAGGAACATAATCTTAAGTGGGCACTAGAATGCTTAGCAGGTCCAGGAAGGAAGCAGTACTTTGATTAACAATGACTGCCGCAGTGGCACTAACTCCAACAAACATAAGGTGCTCTGAATGCCTGGTAATGGATAATACATTGTACCCTTTCCAGACACCTATTGCTCAGACAAGCTCATTGATAATGCCGTAGCCTCAGTCCTTCACTCTGTTCTGTCCCATCTAGAAAACAATGCCAGGATGTTGTTCATTGACTTCAGCTCTGTAATTACACACACTGCTAAACATAAATGAAAGCACAACCCACAGAAATGATCACTCTAGAGGAAAAAGTCAACCAGTGGAAGGACATAAACCCCATGGTGGACTTCCCCACCATCTGAGCAGACTGGATGTCAACAAGGAAGCATCGAATGCCTGGCTCAGAGTTGGAGATCTCTTCCCAGAAACAGAAGGGTTCCTTGTGGCAATACAGGACCAGGTGGTTAATGCAAAGAAATCTAAAATGTATAAAAAAGACCAACAAATTCTCGATGATAAATGATGAAAATTTCAAGAGAAACCAGAAACAATAGAATACATCCAAAAATCCTGCAGCGGTTTAACTCAATTTAAGTACTTACACAGGGACAATCAGCTGGCAACCATCATTCTGCAAAATCTTGCTTTGAAATACAATCTCATAAAAGACAGAATACTTTACTATAGATACAAGCCTGATCCAGTTTTAGATTTAGGGTCCTACAAATTATATTACAACCAACCCGTTATTACAGATAGGACAGTCCATAATAACTGCCTGGAAATAATATTACAGAATAAACAAGCAAGAACAACATAGAAACTTAGAAAACCTACAGTACAATACAGGACTTTTGGCCCACAATACTATGCTGAACATGTCCGTACCTTAGAAATTATCTAGGGTTACCCATAGCCCTCTATTTTTCTAAGCTCCCTGTACCTATCCAAGAGCCTCTTGAAAGACCCTATTGTATCTGCCTCCACCACCGTCGCCGGCATCCCATTCCACGCACTCACCACTTTCTGCATAAGAAACTTACCCCAGACATCCCCTCTGCACCCACTTCCAAGCACCTTAAAACTGAGCCCACTTGTGTTAGCCATTCCAGCCCTGGGAAAAAGCCTCTGACTATCCATACGATCGATGCCTCTCATCATCTTGTACATTTCTATCAGGTCGCCTCTCATCCTCCATCACTCCAAGGAGAACAGGCTATGTTCACTCAACCTATTCTTGTAAGGCATGTTCCCCAATCCAGGCAACATCCCTGTAGATCTTCTCTGCACCTTTTCTATGGTTTCTACATCCTTCCTGTAGTGAGGTGACCAGAACTGAGCACAGTACTCTAATCAGGGTCTGACCAGAGTCCTAAAACTCAATCCCATAGTTGAAGAAGGCCAATGCACCGTATGCCTTCTTAACCACACAGTCAACTTGTGATAATATTTTGTTTTATGTGCTGTGTATAATATATGTATAGTGGATGCACTGTGGTCTAAAGGAATGTTGTTTCATTTGGTTGAAAATATGCACAGTCAGATGACAGTAAACTTGAACTGATATCATTGTACTGCTGAGATCTATGTATAATATGGAGTTAAGATCATCTGGTATAGCCTGCACCTAATCTAGACTGCATTTGTTTTTACCATAAAAGCCAGTGGTGCCAGCAGTTACCAATGTGAATGTCAGCTTCATATTTGTGAAAAAATAATTGGATAAGAAGGATAAACATTGTATTTATGGGAGCAGAGGTTTTAAAAAGTGTAAAAAATTAATGGATGGATAAAACTGTAGAAAATTGAGTTAATTTTTCAGAATTTTTACGTTTGATACATTGATTCATGACTGTACAGACTTGTATAAACTGCTTTTTTTCCTTCCATTCAGCATTTATCTGAACATGGCAAGAGGTCAGGTTTCACTACAGATACCTAGGAAAACTAGACGCCAATCAGTCTATTTTTTCCTCTTTGCCTCTCATGTGCTGACTCCATTTCAAATCACAAATTATTGATTCCATATGAATCAGAATCAGAATTGGGGTTAATATTACTGGCATATGTCGTGAAATTTGTTGTTTTGTGGCAACAGTATATTACAGTACATAATAAAAAACTAAAAACTACAATAAGAAATATATATATATATATATATATATACACAATTAAATAAAATATGCCATGCAAAAAAAAAAAATAAGATAACGTACATGGATTGATTGTGCATTCAGAAATCTGACCGGCAGAGGGGAAGAAGCTGGCATCCATCATAAGGATCCTAACCAAAGACTCTAGCAGATATCTACATTAGTCCTAAAGAGAGCTTTCTGAATGGTTGCATCACCATCCGGAATGGAGTCCCCGATGTACAGGATCAACAAAAGCTACAGGGCATTGTAGATTCAGCTGGCTCCTTCGTCAAGTAATTGTAAAAATGATGGTGCTCCAAGAAGATCGCATCAATCATTAAGGACCCTTAGCATCCAGGACATGTCGTCTTCCCATTATTACCATCAGGGAGGAAGTACAGGAATCTGAAGACGCACACTCACTTAATGTTCTGGGAACAGTTTCTTCCCCTCTGCCATCAGATTTCTGAGCAGATAATGAACCCCTGATCACACCCTCACTACCTTTTGCTCTCTTTTTTGCATTACATATTTAAGCTTTTCTTTTATATATACAATACAATCAGCCCTCCTTATCCACAGGGGATTGGCTCCAACACCCCCGTGGATACCAAAAAAGGCGGATGCTCAAGTTCCTTATTTAACCTGAATCAATGTGATGGTCTTTAGGACACAGCAGAACCCCAGACTTTATTTAACATGTTCATTGAGGTGGACATTAGGACCCAGCGTAGCTCTGAATCCGCAGTGTTTCTGTTCACAAAAATAATCACGGTTGCTATTGAAAGTAAGGTGGAAGTAATAAGGTGACCAGAAAGAGGTGAAACACCATCAGTCATTGGAAAAGCGTTAGGCTACAGTCGGTCAACGATCGGAACAATTTTAATGGAGCATGTGAAAAGCCCTGCCCCAATGAAAGCTACAATTATTACTAAGCAACGGAGTGGTTTAATTATTGAAATACGTATGTTTCTTGTGTTTTATATGCATAGAAAGGTAAAATATGTACTATATACTAAGAAAAACGTTTGACTAACTGACGCTAAATATTACCAGATGTACCTGTTCTGACCTCAACTCCGATTTAAAGACAGACTCAAGAACGGAACTCATTCATAACCCGGGGACTGCCTGTACTTTTATGTAATTTCTAGATTACTTACAATACCTAATACAATGTAAATAGTTGTTATTTACATTTTGTTTAGGGAATAATGACAAGAAAAAATAATCTGTACATGCTCAAAAAACGAGTGCTGGAGAGAGAACTTCCAGGTTTTCCCACTCCACAGTTTGTTGAATCCACGCATGTGGAATCCATGGATAAGGAGGGCCGACTGTAAATAGATTTCTTACTGTAATAAAAATTTTTTTTTAATGTATTGCTCCCGCAACGTAACAAATTATATGGCATATATCTGCAATCTTTGTAGTTGGTGAGACAGAAAGGTAATCTTATAAAACATATAACATCTCTGGGGGTATGACAGGGTAGACAGAGTAATTGAATCTTACAGCATTGTAGTAGATTCTTTGACCCAGCACGTCCATGCCAACTGTGGTGCCCACCAAGCTAGTCCAGACTGCCCGCTTTTGCTCAATACTCCTCTAACCTATTCTTATTCATGTACTCTTCCAAATGCATTTCAAATACTATTGTGGTACTTGCCTTCACCACTGGCTCTGGCAGTTCATTCCTTATCTGCACCATCCTTTGTAAGAAAAAATTCCTCCTCCAATCCCTTTCAAATTCTTCACCTTATACCTATGCCCTCGACATCTTTAGTTCCTTTTCCTTGGAAAAAAAAGACTGTGAGCATTCCCCTAGCTATGTTCCTCGTGCCTCTATACACTTCCACGTGATTATCCCTCAATCTCTTACATTCTAAGGATTAAATTCCTAGCTCATCCAAACGGTCGCTATAATAATCAGGATCTTTAATCCCGACAGCATCTTTGATATCTTTTCTATTCTCTTTCCAGTTTGATGACATCTTTGTCATAACAGGGCAACAAAACTACACTCAACATTCCAAGTGCAGTCTCACCACATGTCAAAATGCTTCACCAGGTAGAGAATCTTATACAAGGGGAACTAATTATAAAATTAGATCATGCATGTGCCAACTTTTTAACCTACTCTAAGATCAATCTAGCCCTTCCCTCCTACATAGCCACCCATTTTTCTATCAGCCATGTGACTATTTAAGAACTTCTTTAATATCCCCACTGAGTCAACCTCTACCATCACTGCTGGCAGCACATTCCACGCATCCACCAAATCTCTGTGAAAAAACTTACCTCCGACATCGCACCCCCATACTTCATTCCAATCACCTTAAAATATACTCCTCGTATTAGCCATTTCTGCCTTGTGAAAATATCTTTGGTTACCTACTTGCTTGATTATCTTGTACACTTCTATGAAGTCACCTCTTATCCTCCTTCACTCCAAAGAATATCGCCCTAGCTTGCTCAGTGTATCCTCATAAGACATGTTCTCCGATTGGTTAGCATCCAGGTAAATCTCTTCAGCTTTCTCTTGAAAGCTTCCACATCATTCATATAGTGAGACAAATGTGATCTAACCAGAGTTTTATAGAGCTACAGCATTACCTCACAGCTCTTCAGCAAAACCTCCTGATTAATGAAGGCCAATGCACCACATGCCTGCTTAACAACCCTATCAACTTGCACAGCAACCTGGAGGGATTTATGGACGTGGACCTTCACACCGCTAAGAAGCCTGCCATTAACCCTGTATTCGACTTTCAAATTTGACCTTCCGATGTGAATCAATTCACACTCTTCTTTTGAATTGAATGACATCTTCCACTTCTTAGCCCAGCCTGCAGCTAATCTGATGTCCTGTTATAGCCTATGACAACCCTCCACGCTACGCACAACACCTCCAATCTTAATGTCATTTACAAAAAGGTGTGTCTACTTCAAACTGATCCTCAGAGGTAAAGCTTTCAGCAGAGGGAATGAAAAGTTTAAAGTCTCTACGTCAGAGGATATGAGGGTGAGATGATCGAGGGAATCCATAGAGAAAGTTGATAATTTTCTGGAAGATCATTGAATAGATGGTTATGGGGAACTGGCACAGAAAGGAGAATAGTCTGATTAGCCATGATCATATTGAATGACAGGGTTGATAGGAAGAACTAGCTTCTGTTTTCTTATTTTGCACTCTACTCTGCAAGATTAGCATGTGAGGCTGATTCAGCTGAGACAGGAATTAAAAGCTTCCCTGGGTTAATACTCTTCTTGGTTCCGGATTTAGAATTCCAAGCTGAAATATTAACGTTAATCAGAAGTAATTTGAATTTTGTATCTTGAATGGATAGGATTCTGGCATTCCAAAGAAGTATATGTGTTGATTCAAATGGTTCACATTATTCTTAAGGAGATATTTACTATTTTCTGCATGAACATGAGATCCAAACAGGAGCTGACAGTTATTAGGATAAGATGCTAATGTGGAGAATTAGATCTTCTATTTCATAATTGCTGTCATTAGCATCCAATTTATAAAATTATTGATATTAATATGGTATGTATTTGCATCCAGTAATTGATATTAATACTTCTAAAAATGCTGAACAATGATTTTTACAC
Source organism: Hypanus sabinus (assembly GCF_030144855.1). Lineage (NCBI taxonomy): Eukaryota > Metazoa > Chordata > Chondrichthyes > Myliobatiformes > Dasyatidae > Hypanus > Hypanus sabinus. The sequence goes on along the minus strand of NC_082710.1, from coordinate 125,415,438 downwards.
TAGAAGTACATATAACCTTTAGCCTGTCAGAAAAATCTCCTCTAGTTAGCATATGAATTGTGCTAAAGTAGCAAATTTATTTGATTCAGTCCCTAAATAGGTTGACTAGTAGCTTTGATTGTAATGAGCTACAAATGTCATTTACCAGTTCAGAGAGAAACAATGCAGCCTATTTCCAGCTAAGATTGTCAAAAAGCAGATCGTGCATGGACAGTCATTTTAATGATCTGTGACTAAATTTGAAAATGTGGGTTTCATTTCACCAACTTTTACAATCTAACAATCGGTAGGAAGGTAAGAAGTGCATCTCAAAAATATTACCGTCTAGCTCATTAATTCATAAGCCACAGTTCACAAATCATTGAACCATATCTTCCTCCGAGGCACTCTGTCACTCTATGATCTAAACACTGACTGCAGAACTTAGCAAGAGCTTGATTTCTTTTTACAGTAAGGGAAGTTTTGTCATTTTCTTCTTATCTATCTTGCCTGAAGGAAAGGAATGAACGAGAAGGAGAGAAGGAAACAGGGGTGTTGCACTCGGGAAAAATAAACTCTGGGGTTTCACACAGATCCTAGTTCTGAACAAACTCTGTCACTCCAGAAATTAGAGGGATGGATCTGACCAGAAAAATCTCAGCACAGCACCCTGCAGCATTCCAGGCTTACGAAAGGCACAGTTCAGAACTGCATGCTGGTACGTAAGACAACAGTTGTTGCTAGTTGAAACCTTGGTGCAAATATAGCTTAATGTCTTCCCCATTCCTCTTGCTTTCTTTTTCAGATGATGCCCCACCCACCCCCCCACCCCCCCCATCAGTTCACATCGGACTCATTACGAGTACTGTTGTTTTAGTCAAGAGCACAGCAGGAATGCAGCAGAGAGAAACGCAGGACTATATTGTGTTAAAACAAATTTAAGAAACTTATTTTGTAACATGGAAAGGTGTTCCAAATGGTGTTGGAATATTGGAATGGATCTCATTATTTCTCTCTCTCTCTCTCACTCTCTCTCTCTCGCTCACTCTCTCTTCTCTTTCAGCTTTTGTTTCTCTTTCTCCTATTTTTCTACCTTTCTTTCTGGCATACATAATTAGAAGAGACACAATTTCAGTGATTTGAGAGGGACAGTGAAAATGCAAGAAAGAACTGCAAAAAAAAAGAGAGTAAATGAGCAATACCAGGCCTTTGAGGCAAACAAACAGTCCAAACTTATCCCCATAAGGAGAAAAAAAATTATGCAAACCCAAGCTGGAGCTCCCAGATAACAAAAGAAATCAAGATTTAAGCAGTATTTTAAAAAAAGGATGATGACAAAATTCAGATAAACAAATTGCAAAACATATAATATGCTGAGAAAGCTTGGAGACACATGCAAGGGCAAAGAAATGTATGAGAAAGAATGCATGGTTAACATGTTAAAGAATTTTGGATTAATTTTTAATATTACAAAAAACCTAGCAGTAGCAGTGTTACTAGGGACAGGATAAACTTTCTTCTACAGAAGATGGGACTGAAGTTCTTAATGACCACTTCATGGACATCTTCATAAAAGAAGATGAAGTTAGTGCTCTAGTTGAGGAGTGTGAACTAAAGATTTTTTTTAATAAAAAGAGAGAATTAATAGAAAGAGAATGTTAATATATAGTCATAAATTAATTAACATTATCCAGTTCAGTTGGAGACCTTCGATCAAGGACAGAAATAATTTCAATTTGTAAATAAGAGCCGGCTTGTTCAGATTTATTATGGTAAAATTACATCTGACTGACCTAATTAAGTTGATGAAGGTAAGGCCATTAAAGGGATATGATGAAATACGTCATGATAGACATTGAAAAACAGGACAATGAGGAATTAATGGATTGTGGTAAGTGATAGGGCCAGGGAATCATAATGAGGAGCTGTCTGTCTGGTGAGAAGTATACTATAGTGCTCCCTTCTAGTTGTTAGAAAGACCATGCATACTCTTGTCACTCAAAACTCATCATAACATGGAACAGCAAGGAAAACTACTCATTTAAAACATTATAGAAAGTATAATAATCTATTTTTGAATGAGTGAAATGGTAGGACACTTTAATATGGCAAAGGCACGCTGCTAAAATGGGTTGCTATATCAATTATAAATAATTAAAAATGGGGGAAATAATATGGAAAGGCAGTGTGATCAAAACTGCAAACCAAAGTGGAAATGTTGGAAATGACCAGGTGACCAGAGAGCATCTCTGGAGAAAGAAAGACCAAATGGTAAAGAGCTGCTGTCTGGCTGATATCCCTTCATCAGAACTGATTATTGACTTGAAACATTCAACCCGATTTGTTCTTTCCAACAAGCTTGATATCTCTACCATTTTTGTTTTGGTAATATTTCTCTTTTGAATATTTGAAAAGTCATCTGTTTGAGAGGAATCCCGGCATGACAATCCAAAAAGTATTTATGTCTTCAGGCAAAGGTGTTAACGTTGAGGCAACACTTGGTTTTATGAAGAAAAGGCATCAAGTGCCAAAGTAAATAAAGCTCTTCAAGTATTTTAATCATTGCCTCGTCATCATTTGGAAATTTGTGTAACAGTTCAGGAGATTACTTTTTAGAAAGCAGTTCAGGACCCAAAAGAGATATCAGATGCATTTTACTAAAGTAATACCATGTAGAGAGATTGGAAAAGGTAGGAAGCTCTTATAGCATTCTCTCTATCATTATTTTTTCCTATATCTCTATCTCAACTCTCTTTCTGTCTCTTTTGCTCCCAGTCAAGTTACTGCAACACTAATGAGATCTTAAAATAGCTGATGTTATATCAAGAAATAAATCTAAACATGGGAAACAGACACTTACTTGAAAAAGAAGATTCTCAAGTTGCAGAATGTGCATACCAAAAAAATGGAAGTTGCTTAATGTATGTTTTAAATGCAGCAGATCCATATTGCCAGAGAAAAATAAAATAAAAACATAATTGAATACTTTAACTTTAGGTTAAAACAATTAAAAAAGATGTTAAATATTCTTCTTAGGAGAGAGGGCAGCAAGTTACTGCAGGGAAAATAACGATGTGCTGGAGTACTTAACCTTAATTATCTTCAATAGAAACAAAGCAGAAGATGAGAGAATAGGATATACAGAGAATTAATTTAAAAATAAAGAGGTGATTATAGTACATAGTAAGATTGCAAAGGAAGATTTAGCAAAGGAAAAGCAGATGAGGTAACAGGACCTGATGGATCAAACTCAAGGAGCTTAGTAGAAAGGGAGAAATAAATTGTAAATTTAGATATTAGAAAATGTTAATAATTTTACATGGAACATGGAAAAGAAAGAAAGAGCTGGGTGGCCAGATTGATTCAAAGGTATTACAGAAAAGGTAATGAAGCAAGTAGTTCTGTTGCAATTGTTTTGAATGCAGAAGCTGAGGTGTAGAATGCATGTCTGATACATTCATACAATGAAGGGATGTGAGCCAGTAGTTGTTCACAGTGCAGATTAACTAGGATGTGGAGAAATTTAAAGGAAGATATCGAAATAAGATCAAGTTTCATTAAAATGATTTAAGGAGATGTTTAAAAGTATGAAAAAATAAATCAGAGCAAATAAATACAAAGGCTACCTAAAAAGTAACATACCTAAAAGAAAGGTGCATATCTTTAAGATTTAGTGTAAAGGATTGGGGGGGAGGGTGGGTAGAAGAGCAATATGAATGTTTTTATAGAGGGTTTGAAGGCTGTTTTGGGAATTAGTCATTGAACAGTCAACACTTCATAATAGGTCGTAAAAACCATAATATACAGCAAGACAGTAAATGACATGTCAGTAGAAAAAGAGAGTTAATGGTGCAAACTGATAATCATTTATCAGCCTGAAGCGTTAGCTCTGCTTGATCCTATGCAGTTCAATGAAAATTTCAAGCATGTTCTGATTTTATTTCAAATTCACAACATCTGCAGCATTTTGCACTAGACCAATATTTTCCGTTAGATGATTGATGGAATGAGGGGATGTGTCATGGTCTGGTCCATGAAATCCACATTCTGGTTCATGGTCCGGTCCATATTCCTTTTTTCCAGGTTTTTCGGTTTTCCACAGTTTCTATTAAGGCAGCTGATTGTCGTTTGGGCTGGCTTCATAAATAGCTTCAGGATTCAGCCTCTGGAAGTTGGATTGTTCCTGTCTGTATCCCTTCCCTTCAACTTCTGCCTGCAGCCTTGACTTCACTGCTGTTAAATTCAACCACTGGAGAAAGATAAGGAACTGTCTCTGTGTCCATGCCTTCGCTAGGCAGATCCAGCCATTTGCCACTATCTAGTATTGGGAGCTGTCTTTGTGTCCATGCCTTTGCCAAGTAGGTCCGGCTGTCTGCTGCTACCTGAGTCAAGATCCTTGTCTGGGTCCTTGTCCAATCTCTGGCTTTGAGTCCAAGCCCAGGCTCCTAGTTCCCAGTTCCATGTCCTTATTCTGCTATCCTAGTCAAGTCCTAGCCCAGGCCTGGAATCATTGTCTCATCCAGGGCCTGTGCCATGTCCAGTGTCCTTTCTTCCCCACTCTCCTTGCCTCCTTCTCATGCCTAAGTCCTGTTCCTGGTAGTTCAGTGTCTATGTTCAGTGTCATTTGGGTCCGCTCCCAACACACCCCACCTCCCACCCCCACCTTATGACAGGAGTTAATAAGCATGGGGACTAATTAGGGATGTTTTAGCAATTTAATGAGTTAATGTGCAAAAGTTCAAAGTACAAAGTATGTTTATTATCATAGTATGTATAACACTATACAATCTTGAGATGCTTCTCCTTATGGGAAGCCAAAAAACAAAGAAACTCAAAAGAGCCCATAAAGGAAAGAAGACCATCAAACACCCAATGCACTGAGAGAAGAAGAAAACAAATCATGCAAACAATAAAAGTAAGCAAGTAGCATTCAGAGCTGAGTCAGTCTACAGACACGAAGCCAGTTATAACTGAAGTTGGAGCAGACCCAACTTCATTTCAGCTAAGAGCCGAATAAACATCAGTGTGTGGTGAGCCCATCCCTTGCCTCCAGTTCCCACACCCTGACCCTACACTTAAATTGTCCAAACATCATTTAGGATCCTGGACCCCTTTGCCACAATTCAGCCCTTTACTTGATCTTTCTTAATTTTGATTTTGATTGATTGTTTGAGTTAATTATTAAATGATATAAAAGTATAGTTATACGTTTATGCACAACAAGCTCCTGTAGGCCATCCGATCATTGCTGATTGAAAACTGGCTTTGAGTTAATCCCATTCCAATCATGGTCTATTACCATGATAGACTTGTCTGATTTTTTTTTAAATGTGTTGATGATATCTGTCACCTTCATGCACTGAGTTCAATATTTTATAAATAGAATAATTCCTAATAATTTCCTTTCTCTATCAATTAACTTTAATCCATATATCCTTACCTCTGACTTCCACTAATGGAAAAAGGTAACTTCTGCTTCTCCATCCTTTCATAAGTTTAGACATCTTAATTGTCTTAGACGGAAAACACTCCCATCTAGAGAGAGTCTTATTATGAATATAATTATTCAACTTTATGCAACTCTGAAGCTATCATATGCATATTGTGGTGGGGTGAAAAGACGTGCAGGGTTTTCTGGTGGGGGGGGAGTCAAAATTACATTCTGTCATGATCTTTTTGTCTTTACATTTTTGCCTTAATCACCTTACTTACCTGTATTTCTACCTTGGGAAATTTGTAGGCATGCACTCAAAGATTATCGTGTATACTTTTGCCTTCATCTTTTCCTAACCCATGACCATACTCTTTTTGAAATAAGGTTTCATTTGAAGGTCCATGCCTATTGAATCCATTGATTAATAGCTTCCTCCTACCCAGTATTTCTTTCCCCATCGTCAAAGTGTCTGTTTTGATATCACAAGTAGATTCAAATTATGATGTGTTTCTGATTTCAGATTGTTCTTCCTTGTTGCTATTTTGGGCAATTTTGATCGGGATGGACTAGCTCTGCAGCCTGAAGTTAATGAATGACAAAGCACTAGATTCAATGGAATTGAATATGCTCAGATTGGTTTGATTTATGGTTTGGTGTTTTATATTCTGTGTTTTGCTCTTTTGCCATTTGCATGGTTTGTTCTTTTTAGCACATTTGGGGCTTCTTGTTTTTCTTTGTACGGGTTCCATGGTTTTCTTTCTTTGCTTTGTGACTGTCTGTGGGGAAGACAAATCTGAGGGTTGTATACCTCACATGTTCTTTGATAATAACTGGACTTTGAATCTTGAATCTTTGAATTATAGTCCCTATGTACAAGTCCAAATCACGTTTGTATGCTAAAGAACCCTCCATAATCCTACTCTATATGATGAATTAGTCACTAAATCTCCTGTTGACAATTAACTTTTGTTTTCTTCTACAAAGCTCATTTGACCCAATATGTCACTTTTTCTGCATTTGCTAGCATTTTCCATTCTCAATCAACCATCATGTCAGATTTTGTCAAATGCATAGCTGAATTTCATATTAAGATCTTATGTGCTTCCCTCCTCAATATCCCCTGCTACATCACCAACAAATTCAGTTGTATTAGTCAGATATGACTTTTCTTTCACAAATTTTTGTTGAATAACATTGGTTAACCTGTGACCATCTTAAACGCTTAGATATATCTTCAGTCAGTATTTAGGCAATAAGGAAGGTTAATAATGTATGCCATGAGGGGGAAACAGCATAATTCTACTTGTGGTTTGTGTGTAATGTTATATGTATCTCTCTACATTTACTTCACTAATTGTCTTTTGGCCTGACACAATCTGGAAGACATGTACAGTAGATAAAGTGAAGCAGTAAACAAGATGCTAGATAAGCTCAGTAGGTCAGGCAGCATCAGTAAAGTGACATTTCAGGTTAAAATGCTTCAAATGGACTACAGTTAAAGAATTTGACCCAAAATGGATCTGTCCACTACACTCCAGAGATGCTGCCAGACCCACTGAGATCCTCCAGCAGATTGTTTGTTGATCCAGATTCCAGGATCTGCAGCCTGTTGTGTTTATAGACATGAAGTAAGTTCTTACAGCAGCTTTATCTTCATGGAGAGAAGACATAATTGGGACTATCTTTATCTTTAAGACCCGATTTTTGTCTTCTCTCCTCTTCTCTCCATGAATTATAATGTTGCCAGATCTTTATTCCTAATCCAGCACCTAAGGTTTATCCATATACTTGATTGGATCCTATCAATGGTTAGCATCTTGCGCCTCTCAATGGGGAGTGCTACGTTTGAACCATGCTCCGCTATCTAATTACTTCCTGCCTGAAAATAAGAAAGAACAATGTTGCGAATAAAAACAAGAATCTGAAGTGATGAGAACAAAAAAGACTAATACATAATAAGGGATGGAGAGTCAAAGAGGGAAATAGCATCATCTAGGGGATAAAAAAGTGTGAGCAGTAACAAAGAAGTTGCATTCACATTGAAAGGAGAAAGGTGAAGTGGATTGAACGCTTTTCACTCTGCTACTATCATTATGAACTGCCACTAATGGAACAGTAAAGTATCATAAAAACCAATAATAACCCAGCAGGAAGGATTGTAATTGACATCACCCCCTTTGGTTAACTTTACCTTTAATAATCAATACACAATTGATTGAACCAACTGCATTTTCTTTACCTGTATATGGCTGTTCCAAAAGGAAGATGTAATTGAAAAATCATTAAAATGACTGGCCAGAACTTCAGAAATGATCTACTCTTGTGCTGTTGCTTGATCATTAGCTCTGAGCATTCAATAAACAGATGCCGACAAAGGCAATCTGACATTCAATCCCCGGTAACTGCAAATAGCAGATTCAGCTATTCATTCACAGCTGATCACCCTTACAGGGAACTGCTTCCTGGCTTGTTAAATCCCCTCACACAATCACTTGACAGTGACTACTGGACTATAATATCCTGGTCATACAACATTTTTATGGATGCAATATTTCTCATTTGGGTGAAAAAGAATGTAAGATACAATCACTGATGCTTTGAAGGAATAATAATTGAATTTATTTGATGGAAAAAATAATTGGACACAATAATCTAGATCTTGAGCAAAATGCAAAAAGGGTTAAATGATGATTGTCTTATCATATTGATCAAAGAAACACCTTATCCTCGGTTCCAAGTTTCTGAATAAGAATCCACTTCAGGGTTCGATGCGCTGTGCATTCACAGATGCTCTTCTTCACACCATTGTTGGAACATGTGGTTATTTGAGCTACTGTCACCTTCCTGTCAGCTTGCACCAGTCTGGCCATTATCCTCCTACCTCTCTCATTAACAAAGCATTTTTCCCTCAGAACTGCCGCTCACTGGATGTTTAATTTTTGTTTTTTTGCCCCATGCTCTGTACACTCTAGAGGCTGTTGTGCATGAAAATTCCAGCAGATCATCAGTTTCTAAGATAGTCAGACCACTCTGGCTAGCAGAAGGAAGTACAGAGACTCAGGATTTGTAGCTTATTGATTATGATGATATTGAACAGTGAGCAGTAATTACTGAACAGTCACTTGGCGTAGGTATTCCTGCTGTCCAGGAGATTGGACAGCCAGTGAGATTTCATCCCCTCTAAATCTACTGTGACTGCAGGCAAATTGCAGCCAGTCTAGGTCCTTGCTTAGGTAGGAATTAATTGTAGCCATTTTTCTTTCAACATCATCACAGTTAATATGAATGCAATTGTGTGATAGAGTTTGAGGCAGCTCATTCTCCCCTTTTTGGGCACCGGTAAGACTGATGCTCTTTTGAATCAGGTGGGAGCCTTCAGTTACAACAGTGTTGGATTTAAGATGTCATTATACATTCCAGCCTGTTGATTGGCACAGGTTTACCGTGCTTGTCAGGTGCATAAAAAGCATTGACCTCATCTCAGAGTGAAGCTTCCCAGCGATTTATGATACTAGGTTTCACCTTGTAGGACTAATGGCCTACAAAACCTGCCAGAGCTGATGCACATTTAATTCCATCTCAAGCTTCACTTGAAATTGCTTCTGCGCTCTTAATATAGCCTTTTGTAGGTTGTACATGGACTTCTTGTAGTTCTGGATTACCAGTCCTGAATGCCACGGATATAGTTGTCAGCAGACCGCAAATCTCACATTTCATCAATGGCTTCTTTTTGAGTATGCCCGGTATGTTCTTAAGGCACACACTCATCCACAGATATCCTGATGAAGTCAGTAACAACGGTGCTATACTTATTCAGATTCAAAGATGAATCACTGAATATTGTCCAGTCCATTGATTGAAGGTACTCCTCCAACTCCCTTGACTATACCTTTATGGTCTTCATCACTCATGCTGCAGACCTCAAGTCTTTGACTGAGGGATTAGAAGTACAGCCAGTTGATTGGACTTGCCAAACTGTGTGCATGGGATGGCATGGTAAGCATTCTTGACGGAGAGGTAACAGTGGGTGATAAAATAGATGATACTTGACTGTTATAATTTCCAGGTCAGACGAGCGGGATTAAGACTGAACTGCCACATCAGTGCCTCTGCCTTTACCTGATACCTGTGTCCAGTCCGTTCAGTGGAAGGTGAGATCCTCAGGGTGCAGTGCTGTGTCCAGTGTGTTGTGGATGAGTCATACTCTGTAAAGCAAAGAATGCAGCCCTGACGTCCTTCTGGTACTGCAATCTTGCTCGAAGGACTTCTATTTTATTTTCCAGAAATTGTACGGTTAATTAGCCGGGAGGATTATAGGAAGTGGGGACCTCAGGGTTATAGTTTTACCTTTTCATTGCTCACACTTTCTTTAAAGTAAATTGCAATCATGACCTGGTTCCACTGATTTTGAAGGTCAGTAGACTTTTTAAACATCTTAAAACATTGTTGCTTACTGAAGTATCCAGGACTGTGATTGTAGGTTTCAGTTGTTGCAGTCCTAACTGGGAGTATTTGACAATTCCCTTCAGAGCAGCATGTAGTCTCCATACGCCAACAACATCTGAAGAAGAATTGCAAAGGGGTGTCAGGAAATCCTCCAAGAGAGTAATCTTATTTGACCACACCACTACTTCACTGCAATCTCCCAAGGTTTATTGACTCCTTTGTAAAAGGAAGCACTTCTATCAGTTCTTATAACGTAATTGATAGCTGAGTTGAAGCCAGTGCAGGATCTGTCCTGGGACCTACACATAAATGTCATCACAAAGAAGGCACAACAGAACCTCTACTTTATTCGAAGTTTGTGTAGATTCAACATGACAGCAAAGTCTTTGACAAACACCTATAGCTGCACAGTGGAGAGTATCCTCACTGTTTGTCTAACAACCTAGTATGATGTAAACATCAATGCCCAAGAACAGAAAAGCCTGCAAAAAGTGGTTGAAACAGCCCAGTCCATCACAGGCAAAGACTTTCCACCACTGAATAAATTTACATGATGTTGCATTCACATGAAAGCATAATCCATATTCAAAGCCCCCCTACTGTCCAGGTCATGCTCACTTCTCACTATTACCATCAGGAACAGCTATTACCTTACAAATATCAGGCTTCTGAAAAGATGTGGATAACTTCAATCACCACTATTCTGGAATGATTCTACATCTACAGACTCATTTTCACAGATTCTTTTGCAACTCAAGTTCTGAGTATTACTTTTTTTGTACAGTTTTTTTGTACATGTTGTGAAATTTGTTGGTACATGGCAGAAATATATTACAATAATTAAAAGAGCTACAAATTTCAATAGTAAATATATAACTAAATTTTGTGTAAAAAGACAGCAAAAGATGAAGAAAAATTAGTGAGGTAGTGTAGAGTGGTTCATTATCCATTTAGAAATATGACAGTGCTGAAGAAGAAGCTGTTGCTAAATCGTTGAGTATGTGGTTTCAAGCTCCTGTTTATCTTCTTTGATGGTAGCTTTGAGAAGAGGGCATGTCCTTGGTGATGGGGGTCCTTAATGAGAGATGCTGCCTTTTTGAGGCATTGCCTTTTAATGTTGTCCTTGATGTTGGGGAGGCTAGTGCCCATGGTGGAGCTGGCTGATTTTGCAACTTTCTACAGCTCTTTACACTCCTGTGAAATTGCCTCTCTATACAAAAAGGTGATGCAGCCAGTTAGGATGCTCTCAATGTTAAATCTATAGGAATTTCTGAACATCTTTGATGCCATACCAAGTCTCCTCAAACTCCTTCTTTGTAACTGCATCAATGAGTTGGGCCTAGGATTGATCTTCAGAGATGATGACATCCAGGAACTTGAAACTGCTCAGGCTTTCCATCGTTGATCCCTTGATGTGGACTGATATGTATTCTCTCCACTTTCCTTTTCTGAAGTCCATGATCAATACCTTGGTCTTCCTGACATTGTATGCAAGGCTTTTGTCACTAATCCTGTAATTTTACCAGCAATGGTTGTCTCATTGACAAAAATATATAGTGGTTGAGCTGCGCCTAGGCATGCAGTTGTGGATGTAGAGAGAGTAAAGCAGTGGGCTAAGCATGCATTGTTGAGCAATCTTTGTCTGTTCAGGTGTAGGTCTTTCTTGTAAATGATATTGTTTCTTATTTTCTGTAAATGCCTGCAGGAAAATTAATCTCAAGGTGGTATATGGGAACACATACATATTTTGATTATAAATTTACTTTGAGCTTAGAACTTTGAATTCTCAGGATCATAGGAAGGAGTTCACTTCCTTTAATTCCACGGTTTTAACATTCAATTAATGTATGCCTGAAAGTTATCTCAAATCCACTTACAATCCAACAGCCTTGAAGCCCTCCCACAATAAGTATCTGTCAAATCAGATTTAAGATTTGAAATTGACTCAGCATCCACAATATTAATGTGATTCAATTTTTCCATTATTCTTTGTGTGAAAAACTGCTTTGCAATTTCACACCTACATAACCAGGATGTTATACAAAGCATACACTCTATTGTTCTGAATTTCCCTGCCAAAGGCTACAGACATTGAGTCTACTTTCACTCCTTTCATCATTCGAAAAATCTTGATTAGGTCATGCCTTAGCTTGCTAAAATTAATGAAATCGTCATGTAAATGTTCTCATAATTTAATTCCAGGAGCTTTGAACAAAAACTGAAAGTGCCAAACAGCATCCCTAGGAAGAAAATCAGAGCCAAATTTTCAGATCAATGACCCTTCATAAGAATTGGATCTTCAACGGACAACTCAGATGCTTCTTGAACTGCTAAATGCTTCCAGGCCTTTCTTGTTTTTGCTTTAATTTCAGATTTCCAGTAACTGGAGCAACGCCAATATTTTTTCCTGAGTTTTGGTCCTGAAAACTGAGCTTAGGATGCCAGATGGACTCTGATAAAACTCTTTACATAATTGAAGATCTATGCCCAGATTTTTGAACTCCAGTATCCTTGAGATATAATTCAGTACTAATAAGATCATGTAATTACTTTTACTACTTTCTGTAGATCATTTATTTTTTGAACTTTTAATGATTAGCATATATGAAAGCTGATATCCTTCTGCTAATTTACTTTTCCTCTTCTCTTCTCAGAAAGATTATATTCCAATTATTCCTCCTCTGAATCTATCAATGAATTCTTGGGTCAAGTCCTGCACCAGTGATAAAGGTACTAAACTATAAGAGTTCTGAAATGTTGTTGGTGCTGCATTTTACTCATGGTATTAGATCACTGCTTTATTGGCTTTCTTGGGTTGATGCAAATTGTGCCATGGCAATTATTCTCATTGCCCTGGCCAATCCTTATAACTCAAATAATCTTTCTGAAGTAACTGATTAGTTTATTTTGTCATATCATATTGTTCCTTGTGGCATTTTGCTGCTCAGTAATTCCTAAAGTTCGAAGTAAATTCTATTATCAAAGTATGCACAGTGTATGTTACTATATACAACCCTGAGATTCAAATTCTTGTGGGCATACTCAACAAATCTATAGAATAATAACTTTGCAGAATCAATGACAACTGCTTAACTAGGGTGTTCAACCAGAGAGCAGAAGACAACAAACTGCAAATGCAAAAAGAAGAAAAAAATAATATGAATAAATAAGTAATAAATATTGAAAAAACAAGCTGGAGTGTCCTTGAAAGTGATTCAATTGGTTGTGGGAATATTTCAATGATCGGGCAAGTGAAGTTAATTAATTTCCTTTGTTCAAGAGCCTGATGGTTGAGGGATAGTAGCTGTTTCTAAACCTAGTGGTGTGAGTCCTAAGGTTCATGTATCTTCTTACGGATGGCAACAGCGAGAAGAGAGTATGGTCTGGCTGGTGATGACGGTGCTGCTTTCCTACGACAGCATTTCATGTATATGTGTTCACTGGTTAGGAGGGCTTTACCTTTGATGAACCGTGCTGAAAACACTAACTTCTGTCGGATTTTCTGTTCTATGATGTTTCCATACCAGGCTGTGATGCAACCAGTTAATTTCCTCTCTACATAGCTACAGAAGTTTGTTAAAGTTTTAGATGTCATGTAAAATTTCCATAAACTCCTAAAGAAGTAGGGGTGCTGCCATGTCTTTTTTCTAATTGTACTTCTGTGCTGGGCCTGGACAGTTCCTCTGAAATGATAATAACGAGGAATTGAAAGTTGCTTACATCAGCGATAATATATCATTTCTTATTCTTAGAAGGAATGAAACATATAAAACTGGTGTGGGGGGGGTGTGGAAAGACAAAGATGTGTTTGGTTGTAGGATTCCATTGAAGATGGCGGAAGTTGTAGAGAATTATGTGTTGGATGTAGAGGCTCATGGGGTTGTAAGAGAGGACTGGAGGAACTCTATTCCTGTTAAGGTGGAGGGAAGATGTGGTGAGCGCAGATGTCTGGGAAATAGAGGAGAAACGGTTGAGGGTATCATCAGTGCGGAGGAAAGGAAACCCCATTCTTTGCTAAAATGATGGCATTTCTGATATTTTGGAAAGGAAAGCTTCATCCTTGGAACAGATACAGTGGAAACAAAGGAACTGAGAAAAGTGAATGACATTTTTACGGGAGACAAGTTGGGAAGAGGAATAGTCATGATAGCCATGGAAGTAAGTCGCTTTATAAAAGATGTTGGTAGACAGTTTGAGAGATTGAGAAAGGGGAGAGAGGTTTCAGAAACAGACCAAGTGAATTTAAGGGTAGGGTAGAGGTTGGAGTCAAATTTGATAAAATTGAGAAGCTCAGCATGATGCATGAAGCAGCACCAGTGCAGTTGTCAATGCAACACAGGGAGGGGTGCAGCATTACCAGTGAAGGCATGGAACGTGACCTGTTCTACCTAGCCATCAAAAAAATCAGGCGTATTGGGGGCCTGTGGCTATCTATTGAGTTTCGAGAAAGTGGGAGGAGCCAAAGGAGAAACTAATGAGTGTGAGGATCTGTTCTGCTAGACGGAGGAGGATGGTGGTAGAGAGGAATTGGTTGTATTACATATCCCGCAACTGGATAACTTACCAGCAAAGATAGAGAGGTCCGTTGGAGTCTGATGGCACTATTTTCGAACGTTTTTATTCATAAAGGGGGCACAAAAGTAAGGTTAATACAAACATTCAGAACATATACATTGGCAAAACTCAATCTAAAGCGTGGGTATAGCAATAATCATCATTAAGAAATCATCTCGACTGTTGTCTAGGGGATAATATATTGTCTGTTGGAAATATAAAAGTCACTCAGAAGTCTGCAGGCTTCAGTCTTTTTGGGGAATCGCTGGGTTTCACGTGTTTTAGAGAGAGTGAGGAGAAACAGGAAAACTTGCCCGGGTCTTTGATGAAGCAACTCCATTGAATCAGGGGAGTGTTGTTTCCCTGTTATTAGTTCGAAGTCCTTCTCAGTATCATCAGCCACCCGCTCCCCAGGCAGAGAAGTTACAGAGCGCACGTGGCTTTTGAATGGCTTCCAGCTATCACGGGAGCATTGAGCGATCGAGTCCTTCTGGTGCGTCTCTCTGCGGTACCGCCTTCTGCAGTCTCCTTTTATCTTGACTTGCAGAGTTGTAGATGTCCATCAAAGTAGGGTGATGCAATCCCCACCCCCACATTGCCCGAGGGTGTCCATATCCGTGGTAGCTGTCACGTAGCAGGGTCATGCACTTAGCACAGGTGTCTCTAAGAGCAATGGCCAAAACCGTTACATTGTCTCTCATTTTCCTGGGTCCGAGACCCAAATTAATAGTGCTCTTGCGATTCTCCGGAAGGAGGGGGCTGCTCCCGCCCCTTTGGCCCCTCAGAGCTGTGGTACAATCATAACAGTTGGGCCTTTTGTTGAGAAAGAATCAGAGATATTTAAGGCTGTCTTGATGGGGGTAGAAGTATATGGGGACTGGACATCCATGGGGAAAATTAGGTGGACAGGGCGAGAGATTTGAAAGTTGAGGGGAGATTGACAGCATGTGAAGTATGCAATGTTGCACACTTGTTCTGTAATATTGCTCAACCACCTCAAAAATTTATCACATCTCCTTGAAGAGTGAATACAGAATGATTTGAATGATGTTCCTTCCTTGTTGTTTGATAGCTGCAACTCTTAAGTGTGCTTAAGTTAGTCTACTCTTCCTCAGGGAGAGCTTCATCATGAATGTTTTTACACAACCATTCTAAGTTCTTACTTCAGTACAGGCACACAGATTTAACTTGGCATCTACCAATTTGGATCCCAAAGAGGTAAATCTCACCAATCTTCAGCTTCTTCCCTTTTTTGTTTTATCCTGGGTGGTTGTATTTCACACTTGTTCACCCACAGCCTATCTAAGTGAAGTAAAATAAACCAAGCTCACAGGTAAGTATATTCAAAACTCTGTTTATTATGTTGATTAAGACTGAGCAGAAGCCACAAAACTAAATAACCTAAATGCAAACCTATGTAAAAAAAGAACAAATAAGGATACTAAAGGGAACACAACAACATTTGCAATGTATGACACTGCAAAATATTGAGCATAAATATAATTTCTGTATTTTAATATACTGGCCCAGCTTTAACACATAATTCTAACTGTGATGTCTGCTCCAATGTAGTTGTCTCAATTTTTAACTCTGAATGCAATTCATACAGATAAAACAATGATTATTTTAATGATGTGGATCAATTCTATCCATATAGCTCCTTTGTAATTTGCCATTCAAATTTCATCTATTTTTCTCACTCTTCTAAAGTTGCTATTTTTAAATATAGCTCACTCCAGAGAGCTATTGGTGGAATTGTTCCTGTGAACAGGATATTGTTTCTTAGGTTCCTTCAATTTGCTAAAAGTTTAGGCTAAATCCTCTTCATTTTGTGGCTTTAAAAAAAAATCACAAACGCAATACCTTTGGTGCAATTCCATCTCACCTCATACAATTCATTTTTTAAAATTAATAAAACATCAACTTTAAATTGTCATAGTTTGATGCTTGAATATTAGTACAAAAGAAAATGTTTTGGTACAGATAAATCTGAGCTTGTCAGCATTCTTAAAAGTTAGAGAAAATATTTTACTATTTGATGATTCTTATATTTTAGACTTTCAAAGGCTTTTGAGGAAAATACTAATTTCTCAGAGTTAATGTTGGTGTATATCTCTTGATTAATATATCCTTTATTGAGCCTCATTATTGGTTTTCAGAGGGGAATACAGTTAATTAAATTCCAACTCTATCTTGTTTGTTCTTGTATTAAATATATGGTTTATTATTTGCTTAGATCTCAATACATGCTTTAAAAGTTCATTGAACTATATGTTGGGATGGAAATTTCAGTCAATTTTCAGTCATGTTTGTTGTGTTTTTAATATTTCAGTAATATTTGAGTAATATTGTAAATATATTGCTTGATTAAGCATTCTTATTTGTTTAAATTAATCCTTATGGGTTATATGTAAAAGTATGTAAATGGCATACATCATCACACCACCACGTCACATATATACATGTCTCACTGAAAGTAAAAGCAAAGTTAAACACTTCATTCCCGGTTGAGTGTCTTGTTTAGATTAGATTCATATTTTGGAGTTTTGAAACATAACAGTGGTAATGAGAAAGATTTAAGAGAACCCATGATGACTATGTACCTGTTGAAATGCAATGAGACATTCAAGTTAAAAGAAAAAACTTATTTTATTTGGTCCCTTTCCCATTCCCATTCTGATATTTCTGTCGATGGCCTCCTCTATTGTCAAGATGACGCCACACTCAGGTTGGAGGAACAACACCTTATATACCTGATGGCATGAACATTGACTTCTCTAACTTCAGTTAATGCCCCTCCTCTCCTTCTTACCCCATCCCTAACATATTTAGTTATTTGTTTTTTTTCTTTCTCTCTGCCCATCATTCTGCCTGTTCTCCATCTCCCTCTGGTGCTCCTCTCCCCCTTCCTTTCTCCCTAGGCTTCCCATCCCATGATCCTTTCCCTTCTCCAGCTCTGTGTCACTTTTGCCAATCACCTTTCCAGCTCTTAGCTTCATCTCACCTCCTCCAGTCTTCTCCTATCATTTTGCAGTTTCCCCTCCTGCTCCTACTTTCAAATTTCTTAATATATTTCCTTTCAGTTGGTCCTGACAAAGGGTCTCAGCCCAAAACATCAACAGTGCTTCTCCCTATAGATGCTGCAGGCCTACTGTGTTCCACCAGCATTTCGTGTGTGCTGCACATATTTTATTTTCTTAAGGGGAGAACAAGACATCAAATTAAAAAAGAGGTCAGATACAGGAAGAGTTCATGCATTTATAAACAGAGAGTACCAGATGATAACAACCATAAATTTAAAAAAATCATAAGGCTACATCATAAGTGTTTCATAAGTGGAATCAAAATTAAACAAAGTCCACTCCAGCTTGTGTGGCTGAGTTGAAGTAATTGTGTGAGCATTTTTAATTCAATGTTGAGCTTAATAATGCATTGAGAGATCATTTACTTTATGGAATCTTACAAGAATGTATTTGAAACAGCTCCTAACCGAAGAAACACATAATTTAAAAGAACAGTTGAAATAGCTGTGTCAATGGGAACAGGAAACGGAATCACAATTGAGTTGCAGTCAGAATTAAAAGTAAGTATGAACAAAATTTCAAAGTCTGAACTGAAACCTACCTAGCTAAACAAATTGAGTTTCTATTGTGGCAGAGAATCACATACAGCAGACCAATGCAGATTTAAAGGTGAAACTTGCAGACTAAGTAGAACATATACAAAGTTCATGAATGACAGACAAAAATAAATGGACTGCACAGGGAAGAGAAAAAGATAAAAAATCTAAAAATTCTAACAACACTAATCTGCCTCTTGAAGATTAAAAAAAAATGATAATGATAAAAGTAGCAGAGGACTGGGTAGACTTGAGATTAAAAATGTGAAAACTAACCAGAGACAACAGTAAATAGCAAATTAATGAAAATGTTTTTGACATTGACTGGTTTCAGTCGTTCCACACAATGAGCTTGAATGGTATCTCAAAGATACTGAGATGAAGCCTGTTAGATATCCACCTAAGAACTTATACTGAAGAAAAAATAACTCCTGTGGAAATGACATTTGTAACAGTAAAATACAACTATCAACAAGCCATATTGGGTGTTTGTGTTAGAACCAGTAGGGCCAGCATTGTGGGGATATAATTGGCACATGATTGCCAACTACAGATTCAGTGGAGGTTCATCCACAATTTTCATTCTGCATCCATTGCAAAATTGTCAACGGAAAGCAAATTAAGAAAAGTACAGAATGACGTCACAACAGTGTTCAAGGATGGCATTGGAAAATTCAAACGTATCAAGGGTAAAATAGTGTAAATGAAAATGCCATACACATGTTTTATGCCATCTGGCTCCTTATACAATCCACAACAAAGTAGGCAGTAAGCCAGATCACATGGAGGTCGAAGGAACTCTTTTCAAGGTTGAATGGAGCCAAGATGAATGGATCTGTCAGGCTCTATGGTGACTTGAAGATCACCATCAACCTAATACTGAAAGAGAATCTGGACCCTTTGCCTAGGATAGAGGATATCTAGTGGAAACATTTCAGCAAATGGGACTTAGCTGAGGCTTACCCACAGATGGAGATGGAAGAAAGGTCCAATGTGTTTCTCACCATACACACTCACAAAAGGCTTTATCACTATAATATGCTTATTTCTGCAGTAATGTCTGCACCTGCACCTGGCAGAAAGCTATAGACCAGGTACTGCACGGCTGCCCAGACTCTTAGAACTACCTGAGTGACATAATTGCTACTGGTAAGGATGGCAAGGAACATCTTCAAAGTCCAAAGACAGTGTTAAAATCCGTAGAAGATTAAGGACTCAGAACACAATGCAACAGGTGTGAATTTTTTAAAACAACCATCACTGACAAGTAGTTGCCTCGATTTGTTTTAAAGCTTACTCATCACCATTGTTATGTTTTGTAACTCAAAAACTAATTGAATGAAAAACACAGAGCTGGGAAGTGCATGCCTTTGTTTTTTTTCAGTGTGATGCACACTTATGATGTGGTGGCATAATGACATATGCTATTCATGTACTTCGTAACTATAACCTGGAATGAATAATGTAAGCTAAAAAGTATGCTTAATGCAACTATAGTTTCAATATTACTCAAACATTACTGAATTATCAAATACACAACATATGTGTGGTTCCTTGGACTTACTTTGGGCATCAGTGGAGCAATGTAAAAGGCTGAAAACATAAAGGACAAATTGGTTAGAGAATTAAAGAGGCATGTGACTGTAAACTTAGGTTTGCCCTTGTGGACTTCATGGGTGCATTCTACAAAGCAATCACCTACCTACATTCTTTCTTGTATTTGAAAGGGACTACATTGTGAATGGAATACACCAAATTTCTAGAGTTTTAAGTGCAATTCTGGTTTACCTGGATAGACTATTTGAGCTCCAGAATGCTGAGGGGGGCATGTGTCATAAAAGTATTAAATATTTGGATATTATAGGATGAATTGGAAAGAAATCAGCTATTTCATTTTAATCAGAAAGTCTCTACCAAAAGTGTGACTATTAATACTGAAGCTTGAATCAAAGACTTTGTTTGCTCAGGCAAGATAAATATCATGTATCGTTTAGCTAGATTTTTTAATATACAGTAATAATCTACAACAAATTCAGAATGAATCAAATAATAGGCACATTTTTATTATTTACTTGCAAGGGAAGCTACCTCCACATGTTATTGTCTGGAAATACCTATAAACTTCTAGCTCAAACTACTTTTATATTTTTCCAGTGATTAGTATTTAGGTTCCATTGCATAATGGCATTCCTCCATTATTCAGAAATTCTCAAGGTCCTGACTTTCTTTCTTCAATCAGTCCATTTGTCTTTAAAGACATCCTCCCACATAACAGCAAGGCTCTATTTTCCTCTTATCAAAACATCCCCCTGTCATAAAACACACATCTTGATGAAACGCACAAACGGGTTCCTTGTAAGCCTCCATCCAAGTAAACCAGGAAAGGACTCTGTGATCACACAGGCTACATTTCATCACATCTTATTTTACAAAAGTAGTACATTCGTAATTTAATTCAAGGTTATAGATATATTTCCATAGTAAGTAACAGCACATATATGTGCAAATATCTGCTATATTATTGCCCTCATCTGACAACATTCAAGACATTGAAGAACATGGGAGAGTCGATCTTTAACCTGCAGCCTGGAGAGGATTTTTATATTCCAGAAGCAAGTAGCACATCAGCAACAAGTTGAGATGACAGCTCCAAAGTGCAACAACTTGACTTTCCCTTCCATTACAGCAGAGATCGAGCTTGTACTCAGTCACCTTTTGTCAGTGGGATCTCAGGTCCTCCAGTGTGTTTATCAAGACTCTAGGGACAGAGTGCTATTTTACTCAAAGAGTGAGGTGAAATACAGGTGTGATTTCTGCTGTCATAAAGTTGTACTGCACAGGAACAGGTACGTTGCTTCGTCACATCCACATCTACTTTTTTGCCCAGGTAGAAGAAACCAGAAAAAAATTAAGTCTGAGACTCAGGGAAAATTGGCAGATGCTGTAAATCTGAGTAACACAAAAGCTGCTAGAGGAATTCAGCAGGCCAGGCAGTATCTAGGAAAAGAGCACAGTCAATGACTCAGGCTGAAACCCTTCGGCAAGAATTATCTGAGATCTGATGTCTCCCATGGAAGTTTGGGGGGGGTTGGGGGGTGGAGTTGAACAATTGAGTTGATAATGGTATGGAGGTAGCTTCACAGTTTAGATCAGGCAGAATATCAAGCTTGCTGTGTTCTCCACGCTAAAGTGGAATTGACATTATAGAGATAGAAATTAGTCTCAGCGCCTCAACAATGGAATTTCCTCTACAGGTTGACAATGCCTTAACATGTACCACACAGCCCACTGACCTAGACTGCAGTTCATCAGAACTGAGAAAGGTGGAAATTCTGATGTAAAATCTTTGACCTGAAATGTCAGCTTTATCCCTGTCCACTGATGCTGTCGAACTGGCTGAGATTTTCTCCCCCCGGCATTTAATACTATCCCTTTAAGTCACACTCTTTAAACCCAAAACAACACATATAAAATACTGGAGGAACTCAGCAGTTCATGCAACATCTAGGAAAATTAATAACAGTCGAAGTTTCAAGCCCTTCATCAGGACTGGAAAGGAGGGGAAGATACCAGAATAAGAGGGTGGGGGAAGGGAATTCAATCTGGAATGTGATGGGTGAAGCCAGATGAGATGGGGAGAGGGGGTGAAGTAAAAAGCTAGGAGATGATAGGTGGAGAAGGTAAAGTGCTGGAGAGTAAGGGATCTGATAGGAAAGGTGAGTGGACAATGGGATAATGGGAAGGAGTTATGAGAACCGGGGCAGATGATAGGCAGGTAAGGAAAAGAAGTGGAAATTGGCCAGAGTGGTGAGTTGAAGAGAATGAAGGGAGATGGGGGGAAATTACCAGGGAGAAATTGATGTTCATACCATCACTTTGGAGGCTCCACCACAAGAGTGGCCTCATCATGGCAGAAGAGGAGGGCATGGATTGACAGGTCAGAAAGAGAGTGACGATTAGAATTGAGATAATTCGCCACAAGGAAGTCCTGCTTTATGCAGATGGAGCAAAGGAGATAGGCAAAGCGCTCCTGCAATCAGAGTCAGTTTTCACCAATGTGATGGAGGCCTCATCAGAGCACGAGATACAGTGGATGACCCCAGCCAATTTGCAGGTGAAGTCTGGAAGGACTGTTTAGTGGCCTGAATGATATATCACCTGCCAGTTTCTCATTTCCTTTCCTCTTCACCACTCACTTGCCTTCATCAATCATCTTCCATTTTGTACTCATTCCCCTCCCTTCAAGTTCTTATTCTGGCTTCTTCCCCCTTCCTTTCCAGTCCTGAAGAAGGATCTCAGTCCGAAACATCGACTGTTTATTCATTTCCATGGACGCTGCCTGACCTGCAGAATTCCTCCAGCATTTTGAGTGTGTTGCTCTGGATTTACAACGTTTGTGTCATCTCGCGTATTTGACACTTTAAACACAAGCCCATTCAACAGAACATTTAACCTTCCATTAGCTCTTCAATTTATCATCAACACTTGAATTTAATCAACTATACACAGTATATGTTTGTTTACAGGCTTTCATTGTCATTAATATCTTATCATTTATAAAAAGTTCTTGGATCTCTATTCTATTTGGTCCAAAATATATGAACTCACACTGACCTGCACAAACTTAATGTATCAGAACATTCACCAATCAAACATGTATGTCTCTTTAGAAGTTTTTCAACTTTCTACACTGCATAATTCAAAACTAACTTGGATATCTGTCTCAATCATATTTACTAATTCAATCACTTACCTAGATAGTTTAAGCACCAAAATATCTCCTTTAGGGACATTACCTTTTGAGTTCTAGTTCACTATCCTTTTATATATCTTTCACTACACAACCAATCTAATGCTGGTCAATATTCAATTCCCTGAGCTGGTAGCTTTTCTTAATGCATATCTAAGTGAATATCCTCTGTAAATCCATGCAGGCAATATCCAGATACTCCCAGTCCAGCACTTTTATTATGTCCTGAAGGAAAGTTCAATAAACATGACACTAAAAGCCCATGCTAACTCTTTCTATTAGCTCTTTTTGCTAAAGGCTCAGTATGTGCTTAACTGTATTCTGTTAATTTATTTATGACAGATGCTGGAATAACTTGCAAATAGTTACCTAGTTTTCTTTGGTCATCCTAAGTAATGAAAGTGCATTGGCAATTTCCAATCTGATCAAGTAATTCTGTTAATTTTAAATCTTTTGACATTCTGACAAAATATCAAGTTTCCTCACCTACATTCTTTAAGTTGCTCAAACAGTAATCATTTGAACTTGGGAATCTGTGAGCATTGGGTGCTGTTGACTTACTTAACTTTATGTTTCAGGCCTGGATTAGTAACTAGTTTCCTTGCAATAAGTTTGTATTATTAATGGAATTATTTACTGAAACTTTTATTTACTTATTTTCAGGTGCAATATTATTCACATTTATTTTTAAAGTCATGATACTTTATTAAAATAAATTCAAAAAAACATATAGTTGAAGTTTATTCTCTTTTTTATGAGGTAATAATGTGAGATAGTACACTTATATCTTTAAACTACTCTTGCAAAATACGTTTTAAAACTATCCAACATCTGTTTTTGGTATGTGAAGCTGTTTTCCCCTTGATAAGTATATGCTCATTCTTTTCTGAACAAGTGTTAAATAGGTGGCTTGCTGGGCCACAAGGTCCTGTTCCATGCTGTATCTCTAAATAACTAAAATAAATAGCTACTGCCAAACCTCTGTCTTCCCACATTCAAGATACACTTTCCAAAATCTAGTACCTGAACCATTGTTTCTCCTTTTGTTTAACTGGTGGGCTGCAATCAGTGTGGAACCCCTGCAGTTTGCGTACTGTCCCAACTGCTCAACAGGTGACGCCATTGCCATCATCCTCTACCTGGCCCTAACCCACCTGGACAAAAAAGACACATACGTTTGAATGTTGTTCATAGACTTCAGTTCAGCATTCAACACAATCATCCCTCAGAAACTGATTGGAAAGCTGAACCTACTGGGCCTGAACACCTCCCTCTGCAACTGGATTCTAGACTTCCTGACTGGGAGATCTCAGTCAGTCTGGATTGGAGGCAGCATCTCCAACACCATCACACTGAGCATGGGGGCCCCCCTGGGCTGTGTGCTCAGTCCACTGTTGTACACTCTGCTGACCCACGACTGTGCTGCAACACACAGCTCAAACCACATCATCAAGTTTACTGACGACACGATCGTGGTGGGTCTCATCAGCAAGAACGATGAGTCAGCTCACAGAGAGGAGGTGCAGGGTTAATGGACTGGTGCAGAGCCAACAACCTGTCTCTGAATGTGAACAAAACAAATGAGATGGTTGTTGTCTTCAGGAGGGCATGGAGTGACCACTGTCTGCTGAACATTGACGGCTACTAAGTAAAGATCGTTAAGAGCACCAAATTTCTTGGTGTTCACCTGGTGGAGAATCTCACCTGGTCCCTCATCACCAGCTCCATAGCAAAGAGAACCCAGCAGTGTCTCTAATTTCTGCAAAGGCTGAGGAAAGTCCACCACCCACCCCCCCATCCTCATTACATTCTACAGGGGTTGTATTGGGAGCATCCTGAGCAGCTGCATCACTGCCTGGTTTGGAAATTGCACCATCTTGGATCTCAAAACCCTGCAGTGGATTTTGAGGTCAGCTGAGAAGATCATTCGGGTCTCCCTTCCCACCATTACAGACATTTACACTACACACTGCATCCGCAAAGCAAACAGCATTATGAAGGACCCCATGCACCCCTCATACAAACTCTTCTCCCTCCTGTGGTCTGGGAAAAGGCACCGAAGCATTCAGGATCAAATGATCATACTATGTAACAGTTTCTTCCCCCAAGCTATCAGACTCCTCAATACCCAGAATCTGGACTGACTCCTTACTGCCCTATTGTCCTGTTTATCATTTATATCATTTATTGTAATGCCTGTCCTGTTTTGTGCACTTTATGCAGTCCTGGGTAAGTCTGTAGTCAAGTGTAGTTGTTCTTTTTCTCTGTTTTTTTACGCAGTTTAGTCTAGTTTTTGTACTGTGTCATGTAGCACCATGGTCCTGAAAAACGTTGTCTCATTTTTACTGTGTACTGTACCAGCAGTTATGGTCAAAATGACAATAAAAAGTGACTTGACTTGACTTGAGGTCATTTGTTGTTGATGCAGCATGAGATTTAAATAAGAGCTTAGGTGCAGTTAGATGTTTTACGGTGGGTTGCAATCAGCATGAGTCCAAAATAAAAAGAAAGAAGGTGCAAGTGAAGTGGCCATGGTTGGAGAAGGACAGCATTAGAGTGGTCCATCTTTGGCTCAAGAGACTCAGAGGAGAGCATGCAAGCCCTAACAAAGGTCTTAAGTAGGTTTCTAGTAAGTTTTCTTGCTGTTAGTACATAGCTAGTCCACTGAGAATGGCTCTACAGGTAGTGGGATGTTATCTTCTGTGAGAGGTAGGAACTTTGGGATACCTCTAGTCTCTCTGATAGCCATATCTGTATGAAATGCACTGAGCTGCAACTCCTTAGAGACTGTATTAAGGAACTGGAGCCATCGATGACTAGCAGCTCATATAGGAAAATGAGGCAGCGATGATAGGACCTACAGAGTGGTAGTTACACTTTAGCTTGCAGGATGACTCTCAGGAGAGGGTAACAGAATAGGCAGCCATTGCAGAGTACCCCTTCGGAGTTACCCTCAACAACAAGTATACTGCTTTGAATGCTGCTGGGGCTGACAACCTAAGCTGCAGAAACAGGGTTCCTGGAAAGGTGGTTCAGAAGGGAAGGAAGGGGAAGAAAAGTGCGGGAGTGATAAGGAATTCCATAACCAGAGCAGCAGAAAGCAGATTCTGTAGACATGAAAGAGACACCTGGATGGTACGTTGCCAGTAGTGCCAGAGCCCAGGACGTTTCAGATTGGATCCATGGCACTCTAAAGGGGAAGGGTGAAAAAATTGATAGCAAGGGCATAGTTAGGAAAAGGAAGGAGGTCCCAAAAACATAATAAAGGGAATTAGACAGTAAACTGTAAAGCTAGACCTCCAGGGTAATCTCTGGATTGCAGCCTGTAGGATGTGCCAGTGAGGGTAAGTATAGCATGATTTGGCAGATAAATGCATCGCTGAGGAATTGGTGCAGAGGGGCAGGTTTTCAAATTTCTAGATGACTGAGATCTCTTCTGGGGAAGGAGTGACCTGTACATAAATAATGGGTAATACCTGAACCTGAAGAGGGCCAATATCATTGCAGGCAGATTTGCTACAGGTTGGAAAGTTTAAACTAATTTAGCAGGGAGATGGGAACCAGAGTGATGGGGGAAAGTTTGGGGCAGGTTGTATACAACCAGATGCTATGTGTAGTGAGACTGTGAGGAAGGAGAGGCAGATAATAGGGCAAAGCTGCAGTCAATAGAATGAGTTAAAGTATAAAACAGGGTGCTAAAATCAAAATGGTTGATGTAAATAGGACTAAATATGTTATATTTGAATGCAGTGAGTATATGAAATAAGGTAATGATCTTGTACCCTAGTTAGAGATTGGCAGCTATGACATTATAGGCATCACTGAGTTGTGGCTGAAAGAAGATCATGGTTGAGAGCTTATATCCAAAGATACGTATTGTATCAAAAGGACAAGCATTATGCATAAGTAGGGGTGGTTCTGTTGGTAAAAATTAAATCCTTAGAAAGAGTGACATAGGATTGGAAGATGTAGAATCCTTGATGATTGAATTAAGAAACTGCAAGGGTAAAATAGCCCTGGGAGTTATATACAACCCTCTGAACAGCAGCAAGGTTGTGGGTTGCAAAATACAATGGAAGACAGAAAAGGCAGATAAAAGGGCAATATTGCAATAATTATGAGGAATTTTAATATGCTGGTAGATTGGGAAAATCAGTTTGTGCTGGAACTCAAGTGAGGGAATTTATAGAATGCCTACAAGATGGCTTTTTAGAGCAGTTTATGATTGAGCCCACTAGAGGAATGACATTTCTGGATTGGGTGTTTTGTATCGACTCAGGTTTGATCAGGGAGCTTAAGGTAAAGGAACCCTTAGGAATCAATGATCATAATATGATAGAATTAATCCAGCAGTTTGAGAATGAGAAGCTGAAGTCAGATGTATCAGTTTTACAGTGGAGTAAAGGGAATTACAGAAGCATTAGAGAGGAGCTGGCCAAAGTTGATTGGAAGGGGACACCTGCCGGGATGATGACAGAGCACCAATGGGTGGAATATCTGGATGCCATTATGGCAGATGAAGCTCGTCAGCCTGAGAAGGCCGTCCATCTAAGAGAGGGAAAACTCTGATTTCAGATCTCTGCTACCTTGCAGCCATACCCACTCATTGGAAAGGCTTCAGGAGTAAACCCTGAGGAAAAATCAGGACCTGGAGTCCCTAAGGCAGTCCAACATTGTCTTCAAACTCGTTCTGGCAACTTCTGCAATGACACTGTTGCCAAGCTGTATCAGCCCTTGCCCTTCCTTTGGGCAACATCAGTGACATGGGAAGGGGAGACTTGCTGCATGGGCAACAGTGGTCTTCTATACAACCTTGCCCAGGCCTTCGTCCTGGAGAAGACTTTCCAGGTGCATATCCACGGTCTCACGAGACTACTGGATGCCATACATTAGGAAGGAACAGGGAAGTTACATCCCTGAGATGAAGTAGTAGACTCAAGGGAGAATGAGCCAATTGTGGTTGTCAAGCAAAGTCAAAAAACATCATAAATGCTAAAAATAAGCTATATAATATAACAAAAAATGTGGGAAAGTACAGGATTGCAAAGCTATTAAAAGCCAACAGAAGGCAGCTAAAAAAGTTATAAAGTGAGAAAAGATGAAATATGAAGGTAAACTTGCCAATTATATAAAAGAGCACACAAAAAGTTTTTTCTCAGATATAGAAAGAATTTCAGAGCATTGGAAAATGATAGTGGAGGGGTAGTAATGGAGGGCAAAAAATTCACAGATGAACTGTATATGTATTTTGGAAACCTTTAGTACAATATTAGAAATTCGAGAGTGTCAGGGGGCAGAAATGAGTGCCGTTGCTATTACTAAGGAGAACATGCTTGAGAAGCTGAAAAATTTGAAGGTAGAAAAGTCTCCTGAACCAGATGCATTACATCCAAGTATCTGAAATAGTTAGCTGAAGAGATTGTGAAAGGTTTGGTAGAGATCTATGAAGAATTCTGTAATGGTTCCTGATGGCCGGAAGATTGTAAGTGTAACTCTACTCTTTAAGAAGAGAGGGAGGCAGAACAAAGGAAATCATAGTTCATTTAGCAAAACTTCAGTGTTGGAAAGATATTGGAGTCTGTTATTAAGGATGAGGTTTTGGAGTACATGATATAACAGGGTAAAGTCAGCATTGTCTCCAAAGGGGTAATCTTGCCTGACAAAACTGTGTAAATTCTTTGATGAAATGTTAAACAAGATAGATAAAGGAGAATTGGTAACTGGTGTGTTCCTGGATTTCAGAAGGCCCTTGAGGCTGTTTAACAAGTTCGAGCCCATGGTATTACAGGAAAGATATTGGCACAGGTAGGAGATTGGCTGAATGGCAGGATGAAAAGTGCAATAATAAAAATGTCTTTTCTTATTGGCTACCGATGACAAGTGGTGTTCCACAGGTGTTGGTGTTGGGACTGCTTCTTTTCATGTTATATGTCAATGTTTGTTGAAGGAATTGATGGTTCTGTGGTCAGGTTTGCAAATGATATGAAGATAGGTGGAGGGGCAGATAGTGTTGAGGGAGCAAGGTGTCTGCCAAATGATTTGGACAGATTGGCAGAATGGGCAAAGTGACAGATGCAGTATAGTGTAGGGAAGTGCATGACCATGCACTTTGGCAGAAGGAATAAAGGCGTGGACTATTTTCTAAATGTGGAAAAAATACAAAAGCCTGAAATGCAGAGACTTGGAAGTCCTGGTGCAGGATTCCATAAAAGTTAACATGCAAGTTAAGTCAGTGGTAAGGAGGGCAAATGCAGTGTTAGCATTCATTTCAACAGGACTAGAATACAAAAGCAAGGATGTAAGGCTAAGCATTTATAAGGCGTTGGTCAGACCCACTTGGAGAATGGTGATCAGTTTTGAGTCCCTTATCTAAGAAAATATATTCTGACATAGGAGAAAGTAGAGAAGAGATTCACAAGAATGACTCCAGGAATGAAAGTGTTAATATATGGCATGCATTTGATGGCTTTGGGCCTGTACTCACTTGAGTTTAGTTGAATGAAGGGGATCTCATTGAAACTTACCAAACATTGAAGTACCCAGATAAAGTGGATGTGATGAGTGGGGAGTGGGGGAGTCGAGGACCAGAGTGCACAGTCTCAGAAGTGAGGGATGTCCATTTAGAAAAGAGATGATAATTATTTTTCATGTGCCAAAGGGTAGTAAATCTGTGGAATTCATCACCATAGACAGCTGTGAAGGCCAAGTCAGTGGGTATATTTCAGGCTGAGGTTGATAGGTTCTTGATTAATCAGAGTGTCAAAGGTTAAGGGAAGAAGGTAGGAGAACGAATTTGAGAGGGATTATGAATAAACCATGACAGAATGGCAGAGCAGACTCGATGGAACAAATTACCTAATTCTGCTCATTTTTCTTATGGTTTTATGGTCTTTAGCTGGAGTTCAATTATTTTGTGATAAATCTTGCTAACTACAACTGGCTGTCCTCCTTGGTACCTCCAGTTGCAGAAGGTCTGTTTATTCCATCTTCCACATTGACCCAGGTAAGTGCAAGTGGATGAAAACTGAGGATGTCAAATCCCAGAGGTTGAGAAGATCTAATGTGCTTCAATCCAGTACAATTGCTATTGGATTAATGAACTCATACAGTATTCTTACTGTACTCCAGCTTTATATTGAATCTCAATATCTAATAAATTCATCAACAAAGGATTTCTGGAATTCACGGGCTTAATTCCTTTGAATTGTTCACATCTACACTATTGTAATTCATTGCCTTTAGGTCACATAACTACCGAGCCAATCTAACACACTCACAAAGAAACAAATGCAATATTTCTGAAATACGAGAAAGTCTGCAGATGCTGAAAATCCAAAGCAACGCACACAAAATGCTGGAGGAACTCAAGAGGTCATGCAGCTTCTATGGAAATGAGTAGAGTCGACATTTTGGGCCAAGACCTTTCTTCAGGACTGGAAAGGAAAGGGGAAGATGCCAGAATAAAAAATGGTGGGGTTAGGGGAAGGAGGATTGGTTGGAAGGTGATAGGTGAAGCCAGATGGGAAGGAAAGGTCAAGGGCTGGAGAAGAAAGAATCTGATTGGAGAGGAGAGAGAGCCAAAGGAGAAAGTGAAGAAGGAGAGTACCCAGGGGAAAGTGATAGACAGGTAAGAAGAAGTAAAAGTCCAGAGTGGGGAATAGAGGAAGAGCGGAGGGGGAAGGGGAACATTATTGGAAGGGGAAATCAATACTCGTGCCATCAGGTTGGAGGCTACCTAAATAGGATATAAGATGTTGCTCCTCCATCCTGAGGGTAGCCTCATATTTCTTCATCAAATTCCATTCACTTCTTAATTTCTCCAGCAAACGATGTTAAGCAGATACATATGAATAACTATAACCCACAAACAATTTGAAGCATACAATGCTGAACACATCAAAAGAGAAAATGGGGAAATATTTTCAGCTTTTCCAAGTGTAAATTCCTTACACTTTTTCTACTTTGCAAAGACTAATTGGACTAATCGATTTTTCTCAGCAATCTTAAACTGGAATTATTCTTCTAAAACACACTGATGGTATTCTGGAAGCAAGATGCCTGAGCACTGTCATAAATTGCAAGCTAACATTGATGGTTGTTTAAAAAGAAAACACAAGACCAGTACATAGATTTAAAGGACAATAGCTCTATTTAACAAATTGAATAACTATAATGGACAAATGAGTTGAGTGGTTACATGAAACTAATGGCAAATTCAGGTTTTAGTAGAATAACTCATGTTAGTTAAAGGTGGAAATCAGGTTCCAAAGCATAGCTTGTTTATCAGAGTCCTTATAAAGTGTTGAGACCCTGTCCTATAACCAATGGAGCAGATGATGTCATGAGTATGAGGTAAAGCCAACTCTAAAGTAAAGCCAAAAGAAACACAACAAACCTTTGGGACATTCAGCAGGTTAGGCAGCATTCATGGAAAGAGTAAAAGTGTGAATATTTCAGTTCAAATGCTATTCATCAGAACAGAGAAGAAGAGAAAAGTAAGGTAATGTTAAATTACAAAGAAGGCAGTGGGAGGAATGGATAGGACAAAGGGAACATCTGTGACTGGACAAGACCAGACGTAGAATTATAGTGCCCTACAGTACAGAAACAGACACCTTGTTCCATCTAGTTCATGGCAATCTGATCCTCTGCTTAGTCCCATTTACCTGCACCCACACCATGACCCTCCAACCACTTGGTTTCTGTGTACCTATTCAAACTTCCCTTAAATGTCCTTGACAGTTGAAGTCATGGTTCAGTGGCATGGAATGCAAGACACCTGTGGAACTCTTCACTCCTGCAACCTTCCTATGCTCATGTTGTGATGTGTAAATTAAGTAACCACCTCTGATGCAGCCAGGACCTCTGATCAATGGTCCTAATTTCTATATTGGAGCCAGAAGTAGGTTGTAACAATTCTACCCACATCTACCACTTCTATTGGCAGTTTATATCACCCTCTGAATGAAGTTCCTCCTCAGATTCCCCTTAAATATTTCACCTTTCTCCCTAAACCTATGACCCCTAGCTCTTGTCTCAATAAATATGAGGGGGGAAATCCTGCATGCATTCACCCACCCTATCTGTACACCTCATAATTTTGTATACCTCTGTAAGATGTTGCTTTGTTCTTCTGAACTCCAGGGTATAAAGTCATAGCCTATTCAGTCTTTCCCGATAACTGATGTCCTCAATTCCTGGCAACTTTTAAACTTTCGCAGCACTTTCTCAAGCTTATTGATTATCTTTCCTTCAGTGGGACAGTTAGATGGTGATTATGCATCTTTGTTTGCATTTCACACTGTGCTCATAGCAAGATAGTGAAGAGTGCTCTATAGACCAGGCTGTATTAATGAAAAGAGAAAAACTGAGCCAAACTCACAACTGGAAGACTGACAAAAATAGTTTTGGACAGAATCACTGAGATACCTCAAATTTGAGAAGTTATCATTAAGTCCAAAATAATGTAAGATGACATTTTTTCTTGAACTTGCGTTGGTCCTTTTGTAACAGTGTGAGATTGTATAGATAGGGAGTGGATAGAAAATTTAAGTGTCAGACAACATGTTCATCTATAAAGTATGAATAAAGATGACTTGCAAGGTAATCACCTGAACCAGAGGTTCCCAGCTTTGATTATGCCATGCATCTACACCATTACCGAAGTTCTGTGTAGCCCAGATTAGGAACTCCTGACCTAAACAGTTTTTACTTTATCCAATGTAGAGGAGACCACATTGTGAACACAATGCATGAGGTAGGTAGAAGACAACTGCATGTCAGTCATACTTTCACAATAGTTTGGTTTCCTGGAAGGTGGAAAGGAAGTAGTGAAGAGGCAGGTGTGATCCCACATGATCTAAGTTTTAAAACTAGTCATCCTGTGGGGTTTTGGACTGTTAAAGCTTTAATGACAATAGACAATAGGTGCAGAAGTAGACCATTCGGCCCCTTGAGTCTGCACCGCCATTCTGAGATCATGGCTGATCATTCACTATCAATACCCAGTCCCTGCCTTGTCCCCATATCCCTTGATTCCCCTATCCATCAGATATCTATCTAGCTCCTTCTTAAAAGCATCCAGAGAATTGGCCTCCACCATCTTCCGAGGCAGTGCATTCCACACCTTCACAACTCTCTGGGAGAAGAAGTTTTTCCTCAACTCTGTTTTAAATAACTGACCTCTTATTCTCAATCCATGCCCTCTGGTACTGGACTCTCCCAACATCTGGAACATATTTCCTGCCTCAATCCTATCAAATCCTTTAATTATCTTAAACGTTTCAATCAGATCCCCTCTCAATCTCCTCAATTCCAGCGTGTACAAGCCCAATCTCTCCAATCTCTCTGCATAAGACAGCCCTGCCATCCCAGGAATCAACCTAGTGAATCTACGCTGCACTTCCTCAATTGCCAGAATATCCTTCCTTAAACCTGGAGACCAAAACTGTACACAATATTCCAGGTGTGGTCTCACCAGGGCCCTGTACAAATGCAAAAGGACATCCTTGCTCTTGTACTCAATTCCCCTTGTAACAAAGGCCAACATTCCATTTGCCCTCTTCACTGCCTGTTGCACTTGCTCATTCACCTTCATTGACTGGTGAACTAGGACTCCTAGGTCTCTTTGCATTTCTCCCTTACCTAACTCTACATCGTTCAGACAATACTCTGCCCTCTTGTTCCTGCTTCCAAAGTGGATAACTTCACATTTATTCACATATAACTTCACATTTATTCACAGATGCAGATCAAAGATCAATGAATGGCTGATCCCACTAATTGAGTTTATTCCAGATTACTCACAGTGGTGGACCATCACATTTTATTTAGGAATTCTGAACTGGGAGACACATGAACTGTTATGCTTCTTCCCATCCACATTTACCCACCTCCAGTCCCAGCTTTTCCTGCTCTCCTCCTTCCAATTTCCATCCTATCTTATCTCAATGGAGTGATGTCTTTAACAGGAATGATCGAACGCCATGGATTGGTTTATGATGCTGCTGCCTGTCTAGAAAGCACCAACATGTGTGAAACACACGTTTCCCTTTCTGAAAGGGAGTAACTCATTATCTTTATTTCGTAGAATATCACAATATTGTTTTCCATGACTTTCGATTTAGTACTATTGCCTTAAGTATTACTCATTTAGTACAGCAAATATGAAGGCAATATAATTTCAAGCCAATCTTCTCTAAATGGCCCTTCAGTTCATATGGAATCATTAACTACAAAATTTGTAGTACTGAAATGTGGTGTCTGTTTATCAACTGTTTTAATGGATTAACAACCTAGTTCATTTTGAAAGGGCTAATGTTTCTACTGAAGATACAAAGAGATTATGTTGCTGGTATTAGGCAGCCCATTGTTGATATCATAGTTAATTCTATATGTGTTATATAAAGTTATATAATTCATCTGTAAAACATGGAATCATAATCAAAATATATTTGGAGTGTATATTGCAGTGTAGAGAATTTTAAATATTTTGTTATTACCATAAGAATTGATCTGCTTATGAAAAACTACATACAATACATAATAAGTAATTGGTTCAGGGAATATTAATGAATCAGCTCATAATACAATTAAACAGTTGTAAATTGGAACTCAAGTGTTAGAAAAGAGAGAGACTTGAAGTACATTACAGCTTCCTAATCATTTGGGGAATGAAAGACAATATCAAATGATAGGGAAGTGAACTGGTTTATAAGTTGGGTAATTAGAATAAAGTGTATTAAATAATGCTGGCTTGGCTTTTTCTGAATTTTACAACACCACTTATGCATATACTCTGTGTCATTTACAACACACACTTAAATTCTTTAAAGATCATTAAATATACTTGCTGAGTATAATCTAACCACACGCTTTTTTAAAAACAAGATATTTTTGCACAGCTTATCAAATTTATGTTAATAATTATACAAGAATTACAGCACTCTAACAATTTTATCATGCTCTGTTGATTTGGAAGTGGTAGATTTATAGAAAATTGAAGTTTGACCTGCATTTCTCTACTGCTCCAATTTCTTTATTTTTCTGGATGTCTTGAATCAGAGATGGAAATGGGATCAAATTTCAAGTTCCTGGGGGTCAATATCGGAGGATTTATCCTGTGCCCAACATATATTTCTATAGGAGTTTGAGGAGATCTGTAACGTCACCAAAGACACTTGCAAAATTTCTACAGGTGCACCGTGGAGAGCATCCTAACTGGCTTCATCACCATCTGGTATTGGGAAGGGCTACTGCACAGGATGGGAAAAGTTGCAGGAAGTTCTGCACTCAGTCACCTTCATCATGGGCACCAGCCTTCATAGCATCCAGGACATTTTCAAGGAATGATGCCTCAAAAAGGCGGCATCCACCATTAAGGGCCCTATCACCCAGGACATGCCTTGTTCTCATTGCTACCATCAGGAAGGAGGTACAGATGCTTGAAGGCACACACACAATGATTCTGGGACAGCTTCTTCCCCTCTGCCATCCAATTTCTGAATGGACATTAACCCCATGAACATTACATTTTCATTTCTATTTTAACACTACTTATTAACTATTTTACATACAGTATAGATGCTTACTTAAACCCACTTTTTTTTCTATTATGTATTGCATTGCGCTGTTGCTGCAAAGACAACAAACTTCACAACATATGCCAGTGAAATTGAACCTGACTCTGATTCTGATTACGTCGAAACATGCTCAACGGGGACCTCTTTTCATAACCTAGTCCCTTGAAAACTGGCAATGTTCTTGTGAATCTCCTTTGCATTATTTCTAGCTTAATAGGTTCTATAGCAAAATAATCAAAACTGAACACAATATTTCCAAATATGGCCTTACCAATGTCTTAGAATCATAGAATAATAAGCATGGAATCAGACCCTCTGGTCCAAGTATTCTTGCTGATCATGGTGTCCGTTAAGTTAATCCCTTTCAATCATACTTAATGTGATTAACAGTTTTTATTATTATGTATTGCATTGTACTGATGCCCAAAAACAAGAAATTTCACACCATATGCCAGTCATATTAAGGCAGATTCCAATTCAGTGTGCAATAGGTTAATGTCCAAGGTTACATAAAGCTGTGGTCATGTCTCAGTTGTCACCAACACCATTCAGTCTCTTTTGTTCTCCATCCCATCCCAGATGTAAGGGTTTTAGATGGGGTTGAATTTGTTAAATGTATCCAGGAAGGTTTCTTAAATCAATATTTTGTCAAGTCCAATGAGAGGCGGGGCTGTTCTGGACCTGGTATTGGGTAATCAGCCTGGCCATTCAGTGGGTGATCAGATAGGGAATAATGACCACAACTCCTTAACTTTTAAGATATCTATAGATAAGGATAAGTATGGCCTTGGTGGAAGAGTTTAAAATTAGAGTGGGGAAAGTTATGAGTCAATAGACAGGAACTAAGAAGTGTTAATTGGGAACACCCTTTCTCTGGCAAGTCCACATTAGACATGTTCAGGGTGTTTAAAGGTTGATTGTGCAGAGTACAGGAAAGGTATTTTCCTGTTAGAGGGAAGGGCGGGGATGGAAAGATAAGAGAACCTTGGATACCCAGAGGTGATGAATTTAGTTAAGAAGAAAAAGGAAAACTCTAAAGCTTTGGAAATTAGGATCAAGCAAAGTACATGAGGAGTATAAAGAAGCCAGAAGAGAACTGAAGGGAATTAGGGAAGCCAGGAGGGACCTTGAAAAGTCCTTGACAAGTACGATTAAGGTGAATTGCCAGGCATCAAGTGTAAAAGAATAACTAGGGAGAGTGAGGGACCACTCAATAATAAAGGAGGGAACACTTGTTTAGATGCAGAGAGTGTGAGTGAGATACTTCATAAGTACATTGCTTCAGAACTTACCATGGAAAAGGGTATGGAAGACAAGGAGATCAGTGCATTTAGAGATCAAGAAGGAGGAAATGCTGGGCCCCAAAAGGAGTATTAAGGTGGATAAGTCCCCAGGACCTGATAGGGATTACAAAAGTTATTGAAGGAGTCAAAAGATGAGGTTGTTAGTTCCCTTGGCCAGTATCTTCATGTCTTCTCTAGCCACAGGCAAGTAGCTAATGTTCTACCTGTATTTAAGAAGGGAACAAGAGAAAATCGTGGGAACCTCACATGTGAGACCAGTGAGTCTCACATCAGTTGTAGGGAAATTGCTGGAGAGAATTCTTAGGGATAGGAAATATGAGCATTTGGAAACCCATGACCTAATTAGGGAGAGTCAGCATGGCTTTGTGCATGACAGGCCATGCCTTACCAACTTGATTGAACTTTTTGACAAGTTGATGAGAGAGATTGGTGAGGGTAAGGCAGTAGATTTTATCTACATGGATTTTTGTAAGGCATTTGATCAGGTCCCTCACGGGAGGCTAATCCAGAAGGCTAAGATGCATGGCATCCGTGGCAAATTGGCTGTTTGGATTCAGAACTGGCTGGCACATAGGAAGCAGAGGGTAGTGGTTGAAAGGACTTATTTGAGCTGGAGGTCTGTAATTAGTGGAGTTCTGTAGGGATCTGTGCTGGGACCTCTACTGTTTCTAATATATATAAA
Organism: Hypanus sabinus; assembly: GCF_030144855.1. Lineage (NCBI taxonomy): Eukaryota > Metazoa > Chordata > Chondrichthyes > Myliobatiformes > Dasyatidae > Hypanus > Hypanus sabinus. Next base: position 125,378,089 of record NC_082710.1, on the reverse strand, counting down.
TGACCTGGATATGCAATGTGAATGGGTGGGTTAGTACATTTGCAGGTGATACGAAGATTTGTGGAGTTGCAATTAGTGTAGAAGACCGGCAGAGAATGCAGCATGATATAGAGCAGATGCAGATGTGGGCCCAGAAAGGGCAGATGGAGATTAACCCAGATGAATGCGAGTTGTAACTCCTCGATAGGGGAAATGCAAGGAGACAGTACTGCAGAGAGATTTTGTGATCCATGGTCATTTCTCCTTGAAAGTGGTTACACAGTTCAATAAGGTGGTTACAAATGTTTACAGACAGACATACTTTATTGATCTGGAGGGAAATTGGGTTTCATTACAGCCGCGCCAACCAAGAATTGCGTAGAAACATAGCAATATTAAACCATAAATAATTAAATAATAATAAGTTAATCATGCTATGCTTGCTTTTATTAGTAGAGGCATTGAGTTCAAAATTCATTGGAGGTGAGTGGGGTACGTTCAAGTGGGAGGTAAGGGGCAAGTTTTTCTAAACAGTGTCGTGCATGCCTGGAATGTGCTGCCTGGTGAGTTGGTAGAGGCAAACATATTAGAGGCATTTAAAAGAAGATGGAGGGATATGGACATGGTGTAGGTAAGAGGGATTAGTGTTGGGTGTTTTTGATTTGCTTTTTAGCTGATTTGACACAGCATTGCAGGCTGAATGGCCTGTTCATGTGCTGTACTCTTAATATGTTCCATGCTCTATATCCTCTTGCTTATTCCATCTTTCTCATTTCTTAATAAACAACCCACCTTTCCAACCAGAAAATGCTACCACTGACCTTATGCCAGGCTTGTTTCTCTGGTCCAGTTTATTACAGGTCATTTGCAATGTGGAACTCACAGTCCCGTGGGAGGATTCAGTGGCAGAAGTATATGAGTGCAAGAGGCTACGCCATACAGCTGAAGCTCAGCAATAGGATGTGAAAACCAAAGTTTGACCTGTATAGGTGGGTTGTAAGGGAGTTATAGCTACATCCACCATCAAACTGGTGCAGGAGCTAGGGATCCATGGTCAGACTCCGTTGCAAATCATACAAATTTGGATCACTTTAGGTCAAGCGAAAAAACTTCTCCTGGACCCCACGATAGCATCAAGCGAGTGGGAAGACACAATGGGGGGGGGGGGGTGGGGGGAATGACTCTGGAACGGCAGAAGTCACCGTCGAGCCTTCTTGAGATGTAATGGGCTAATCGATGAAACATCAAGAAAGGAGGCTGCCCACTTGAAAACCCCTGCAATTCAATCCCGTGCCACTCCCAGCATCAAGGCAGTCTTGATTAACTGGACCTGTCTGGTGACTGCTGTGAAAGGGCAGCTGACAACAGGGGAAAGGCCTTGTGACAGCATGGGAAGACAGCTAACAGGAGGCAATAGACCACAATGGGGCTGTCATGAGCTAGCTACTCAAAGCGGCAGTCCTCAACGCGGTTTCAGCATGTTGGAGATACTTGATAATGCCTATGAAAAGGCACCAAAGGAAGATACCCCTAGAGTCTACAAGAATGGGGGCACAAGATGGCTCAATAGGAACAGAATCTACCATCAGTAAAGACAGCACTGCACAAGAGATCACCAAAACACCGGCAGCAGTAGTAGGACACAAGCATACAGTCTGCATCTGTGGATGGGAGAATGTAACATCAGAAAGCAGGTTGAAGATCCATCAAAGAAGGAAAGGGTGCTTGAGGGAACAGGGCAGAGGCCTTGCATTGCCCAGTACTTCTTGCAAAGTCAATCAACTAAATCAAGTGAAGCACAACAATTGGATACAAATCAAATCTCAGAGAGGATCTTCACTCCTGTCACTAAGGAGGTTAACACAAAATGAAGGACCCACCCAATCAGCAACACCTCCCACAGAGAGAAAGGGCAAATGGCACAGACCCCTCGTGAAATGGCCCAGAGTTGTTGATAAGAAAGAGTGGGAAACTATCAACGTCTTGATGAAAATTTTGGAGCAGTTAAAAGGAACAGCAGAAAATAAACTGGATGCAGTAGGAGGCATTATCTTCTACTAAATGAAAGAATAGTTTGGAGTCAGCATGAGGAAGAGTGGAAAGACATCATCACCACCAGTAAGGTCCAAGAGGCAGCAGAAAATTGAGTAATTGCTTTGACAAAGGAGACAGCTGAGGAAACAGTGAAGAAAGCCCAGAGAACGAAAGGAATAGCCTCTACCAGCTTAAAGCAGACATCAAGAGGCAGATGAGAGAGTTGCATTGAGCTGAGAATCTAAGGAAGCTGTGCAGAAAGAAAGAACAAACAAGCACCTACAAAGATCCTTTTAAGGTCATTAAAGGTCTCTTTACACCGGAAAAATGTGGAACTTTGAAACCGTCATAGCAGCAATAGCACCTGGAAAGGATTCGCACAGACTTGAAATGGCAGGAACACATGATCATTCCATCCAACATCCCACCAATTCAATCCCCAATCTACCACCTGGATTCTAACCCTCCAAAAGGGGGAGAATTGGAGAAGGAAGTCTAACAGGCAAGAGCGGCATCTGCTCCGGGACATAATGGATTACCACGAGGGTAGTGTGGCAGAGGTGAATGATATCCAAATCATGGCCAAGGGCTGTGGGTGTCCTGATTCCAAAGGAAAAAGATGCAGTAAACATCAGTCTGTTTTAACCAATCTGTCTTCTGATCGTCCAGGGGAAAATCTTCTTCACTGTAATAGCACGGAGGCTGGCCAGCTACCTGGAGAGAAACAAGTACATTGATGAGTCTGAACTGATAACAGGAATTCCAGGGTTCTCCGGGTGTTTTTTACATACAGGCATGATATTGCACCAGATCCAAGCAGCTAGGAAGGAAGTACAAAATAAATCTCTATGTGACCTTCTTGGACCTCACCAATGCATTCAGCTCTGTTCCCCTGCGCTTCTCTGGGAACCATTTGACCTCCTCCAGATACGACAGCCCATTGCAACACTGGTGAATTTGTACTTTCAAGACTGCAATTGTGCTTCACAACAGCATATTTTACCACAACATGGCAGAGACTGGAAGTAGCATTATGGGAGGTTGCCCAATATCATCTCTGTCCTTCACAGTGGCCAAGGAGGTCATTACCAGTGCTTCAAGCTGGGTGGTAGGCAGTGAAAGAACAAGTTCTGGACTATGTCTTCCCCCCATTAGGGCATACATGAATGATGTAACAACACTGACCACTACTGCAGCATGTACAAAGCAACCACTTGGGAAGCTGCAGGAAAACATCAGAAGGGCTAGAATGAAAATCAAACCCAGCAAGTCACAAAGCATCTCCACGGTCAAGGGAAGGCTGAAAGACAAAGTTCTTCATTGGTGATGACCCAGTTCCAACAGTGTCTGAATAGCCTGTCAAACGTCTGGGTAGATGGCACAATGCCAGCCTCATGGACAAAGAGCAGATGCACGAATTAAAGTAACACATCACCAATGGCCTGGATAACATTGACAAGACCATGCTGTCTGGAAAACTGAAACTCTGGTGCTTACAGCTTGGACTCCTACCCCAGGTGATGTGGCCACTCACAGTCTACAATGTCCCCCTAACAACCATGAAGAAGTTTGACTGAACCACCATGTTATTCATAAGGAAGTCCCAAGGTGTATCAATAACAGCAGTCTCTATGGTAAAGGAGTCCTTGAACTACCTTTCACTGGCCTTACAAAGAAATTCAAGTGTTCTAGGGTGCATCTACAGATGACACTCAAAGACCATCAGTAACACTGCACAGACTTTATCAGCTGAGCAGAAATGGACCCCAGGTGATGCAATGTAGGAAGTAGAAGCAGCCCTCAGGCATACAGATATTATGGGGCAAGCCCAATGGGGCAGGGGTGGTTTTAGTCTGCCAGCAAGTGGACCCACCTGGCAAAAGGTCAGACTCTACAGCAAACCATCAAAGCCACATCAGAGGCAGCAGAAAGAAGCAGTCACTGGCTTTGGATCAAGTGAAAAGACCTCTCCTGGGCTCCAAAATGCATTAAGAGAGTGGTAAGACACATCAGGTGAAAGGGAGGTGACTCTGGATGCCAGAATTCATCATCAAGCCCTTTGGAAATGTATTGGGGTAATCGATGAAACATCAAGGAAGGAGGGCACCCACTTCAAAATCCCAGGATGTCAACCCTGTGCTACTCCCAACATCAAGGCAATCTCGAGCAAGTGCTCAAGATCCATTGGCATGAGGGATGTTGACATCTTAACCTGTGTTTAAAAAAAAAATTCATTATGGACTTTTCATGATTCTAATGAAAGGTCAATGACCCCACAACATCATTACCTCTTCTATCTGTTGAGTATTTGGAGATGTGTCTGTGTTTTCTTTGTCACAAAATCAGTGTCTGATGGTTCAGAGGGAAATGTTGTCTGGAATGTCAGTGAACCCCACTTTCTGATAAGTGGCCTATCACCCAAATTGCAATCTCTAACTGTCTGCAAGAACTATACATATTTTCAAGTTATATGGGGCCATGGGAGCTGACGTCCTCACATACTGTATCTGACAACCATTCGATGAGGCACAAAGGGCTTCAATGAACAGGCTTCAGTTATCATCAACTTAGATCCTGTCCCTAGAGGATCCTGAAATTACTGGTGGCCTGTTCAATGTTTGTAACAATGTTTACATGTCACTGATAGAGGCAGTTGAATAATAGATATAAATTGTTTTAAAATATTATAAGATTAACAAATAGATTCAATGAAAATGCTTACAGATAATTAAGAGGATTGAAAATATTCAAAATATATATACCGCTTGCCTGCATTGACCCCACATCCTAGGATTGATGCCCCCATTAAAATGAACAAATCTATTACCTGTATACTTGTCCAACCAGCATAAGTTGTCAAACTGCTTTTGCATGTCTACACTTAATGGTCAATGATATTTTCCAACTTCATGTTTGGAAATTCAAAATCATTTGCTTTAATTACTTTTTCAAACCTCCTTGCTAGAGTTATAAACATGACTGCATTGTTCAGTCACTCTTTGATAAAATGCAGGCTATTCCTAGAAGCATTTCCTGATTTGTGGTGCTTGCTGTCATCTCTAATGTCTGGAACTCATGTAGCCCACATTGTGTTATCAAGTGCAAGCGTCAGAGGCACAATACAATAAAACCTGGGCAATACTCAAGTACGTGAAAATTGCAGATCATCAGATTCTGAGATAATCAAAACACACTATCTGGCATGAATAATTATTCCATGGTCAAAGTCACTAAGATCACATTTCTTCCCTATTCCGATGTTTGGTCTGACCAACAACTGAACCTCCTGACAATGTCTGATGCTTTTATGCATTGGGTCACTACCGTATGATTGGCTGATTAGGTATTTACATTAACAAGCAAGTGTATCTCATAAATCAAGACAAAAATGGGAAATTGATTTGAATATGAAAATTGATGAAAGAAGTTGGTCAGGACTATGCCTTGACATTATGACAAATACAATAAATGTCTGACTTAGATTAGTACAATACAATTTTTTACATCAATTATATATTACACCACAAAAAATAAATAGATTAAACCCAAATTTATCTGATCAATGTTTTTGATGTAATCAAGAAATTGGTACTTTTTTACATTCTACTTGGTCTTGTTTTAAAATTCAACCTTTTTGGATAAATTTAAGAGTTTTATTGGAACAAATCATTGGAATACAACCTCCACATAACCCAACATTATTTTTACTCAGTGATATTGAAGGGATAAAACCGAAATTTAAATTGAACAAATTATCAGAAAAAAATTATAAAAAACTGCATTGACAGTAGCCAAAAAGGCTATTGCAGTTACTTGGAAATCAGATTCAAACTTAACTATGGACCGTTGTAATAATGAAATTTTTAGCTGCGTTCCACTTGAAAAAATTACTCATAATTTAAGAAATGAATATGATATATTTCTGAAAATTTGGCATCCTTAATTACAAAAGATAGGATTAAATATATAGGCCCTTTGAAGATAGTTATTAGCCATTTGGGGAAATAAATAAATATAAATATATATATATATATATTAAAGTTATTTTCAACTCCATGAAGCATGTAGTGATCTTCCGATATCCAGGCAATCTTTCTTTCTTTCTTCTTTCTTTTTCTCTTTTCTTTTTTTTCTTTTTTTTCAGATGGGGATGTTAAGGGGGGAAGGGTTAAGGGGAGGGGGAGGGCTGATATTATACTCTATTATTCTATTCATTCTATGTAATTGTCTTAAAAACTGAATTAAAAATATATTAAAAAAACAAGCAAGTGTATCTAATAGAGAGGCCATTGAATTTATTTTGTTAGATCATTACCATAGGCTCCAAATTAAGCCGAAGCAAGAATACATGAATTGTCATTTACAGTCACCCTGAATTTGAATGATCTTAATTCCTAACTGTAATTTCATCAGGGCATCAACAGAGCCACTGGCGGAATAATTTAACTGCTTGTTAGTTCCTTTGTTCTGTGCAAATTGGGAGACTAGGAGCAAAAGTATTTGAGGATACATACACCTAAGACTACAGATGCTGGAATCTGGAGTAATGATCAATCTGTTTCAGATTCCAGTGTCTCTGGATGCAGGGTTTTAACACAGAACATCAGCAATATACTTAACCCAATAGAAATTGCTTGACCCGCAAATTTCCTCCAGCAGGTTGTTGTTGAACATTTCAGAAATTTTAACTTTCTTTAAGAAGCTACTGTCAGATCCTTAGATATTCTGGTGAATCCTGAGATGAACTGCATGACAATTGGAAATTCAAAGGAAATTTCATGTCAGTTAATTAACATGTATTTAAACTTTTAAGAAATAAAAGGAGTGGAGTATTTAATCAATTGACTGATTCTAACCCTCAAACCCACTTTGCAACCCAATCCAAATGTCCTCAGATTCATTTACTGCTTAAGAACTCAACCTTGGATGACTGAGCCCCAAGGGCCCTTTGATAAATTAAGTTCCAAACATTTGTCAGGCAAAATTGGGCATAAAGTCTGTGGCTTACTGCCAGTGTTCTACTGTACCATGTGGAGCTTTCAACACTTACTGTACATGATGACTGTATGAAAGTTTAGGACATCCATGCATAATCATGAAATTCTGCATGGCTGATTGTGATAGCTGTAGGGTCCGCAGAGGAATGCAAGCTTCTGCACTATCTCAGGTATTATGATGCATGCAAAATTGAACCTACTTCAGGTTCAGCAGCTCCGTTCATTTCAAAGGGAAGGAACAGCTGCGAGGGAGAGAGAAAGAGGTATGATTCAGTTAATTTACATTTTAATTGATTGATTGCAGTAATTTAAATGCAGTTAACTTTTAAAGAAATGTTATCCAGGCTTTCTTATAATTTAACAAAATATTATAATGCCATTAACAATTTGAATATAACCCTTCACTCCTTTTCCTCCTGTTAGGAATAATAATGGAGCATTTGGGTCATTAACCATGTGTTCCACTAAGTACCAACTGCATGGTGACAAAGAGAGTTCCAAAAACTCCAAAGGAAAACAAATTGCATGTTCCCTTTCTGAATTTGTGAACCCTTAAATTTTAAAGAGAGAACCCTATTTCTAGATTTTTCTACAGGAACTTCTCCATATACACCAGGTCAAGACCACTGAAGATCTTACCTGTTTCAATGACTTCTCTCACTCTGCTAAGCTCCGGAAGATACATCATAGCCTGTCCAAACTTTCCTTAGAAGCTAACCTGCCCATTGCCAATATTGATCTACTCAATCCTCTCTGAAATGTTTAGTAAAGCATGAACATCTGTTCTTAAAAGGGACACTAGTGTTGTTGATAGCACTCCAGTTTTGGTATCACCAAAGCCTATATAACTGAAATACAGTTTCATTACCTCTGTGTTTATATTCCCCCTGCTATAAACAAGAGCCTTCTGTTAGCATCCTGGATGATGTGCTAGCTTTTTGTGAATTATGCATGAGGATACTAAGTACCCTCTCCCTCTCAGGGCTCTGTAATATCCCACCATTTAGAAACTATGCTCCTTTTTTTTCATTGTCCTTGGCAAAATGGATACTGTCACATTTTCCCTCAAAATATTCCATTAACTACATCTTTGCCTAATCTCTGAATATTTGTAGCCTCCAGAGGGCATCTTTGCAAGTTACTTTTCAAGTTATCTGTGGTATGTCTCATCAGCAGATTTAGTAACTACACCTTTGGAGCTTTCAAACAAGGTAACAACACAGATTATGAAAGCTGAAAACTAGTTGCCTCTCTATCCACTCTGTTTACATTACTTGCTGCCTCAGAAAATCAGCAAACATAATCAAAGACCATTCACGTCTGGGTCATTCTCTTGTCTTTGCCCACCCATCAGGCAGAAAATACAGAAGGCTACAAAAATGTATCACTGGATACAATGGTACCTTCTGTCACCTGTAATATAACTATGAGTGGACCACCAGAAATCCATTTTAAATGCATAGTGACAGTCCCAGACCAAACTGAAATCACAGAAAGATGCTTAACAGCTATGGCAGAGCTTGCCATCACCTGGAACAAACCAAGCAGCATAAAGGACAACAATGTTTCACTCTCAGATGAGTCAACACTTATTATGTTCATTTTGACCAACAGAACATGGAGGTACCTTCATGAACTCCCTCAGTCGATGACAACACTATGATTTCAGTCTCTGAGTCTGTGTGGGAGCATCCTTCAGGATAAAGAACCTCTGAAAAACCTCTGGCCCAGACAGTCTACATGGCCGAATGCTGAAGACCATTGTTAATCAAATGGCTGGAGTGTCTACTGACATTTTCAACCTTTTACTTCAGCATTCTGGCATTCCCAACAGATCAAGCAGGCTTCAATTAAGTCAGTGCCCAAGAAGAATATGATAACCTGCCTCAATAACTATTGTCCAGTAACACTTACATCCACTGTGAAGAAGTGCTTTGAGAGGTTGGTGATGAAGCATAGCAACTCCTACCTGAGGAGTGACCTGGATCTGCTCCAATTTGCCTACTATCACAACAGGTCTAATGCAGATGCCATTTCATTTTCCTTCATTAAGCTCTGGAACAACGGGACAGTGAGGATGCTATATTAGGATACTCTTCACTAACTACAGCTCAGCATTCCCCTTGAAGCTAATCACTAAGCATCAAGATCAGAAGCCTTGATACCTCCCTGTGCAAAACGATCCTTCATTTCCTCACTTGCTGACCCCAGTCAGGTTGAATTGGCAACAATATCTCCTCCACAATTTCTATCAGCACAGGTGCTCTGCTCCTCCAGCTCTGCTTGCTCTATACCTATGATTGTGTGGCTAAGCACAATTCCAATGCCGCAGTTAAGTTTGCTGATGATATCACCGTTATTGGTCAATGGTGGTGACAAATCAGCATATAGGAGGGAGATTGAAAATCCGGTTGAGTAGTTCCACAGCAGCAAACTCTCACTCAAGGCTAGCAAGTCCAAACACCAGTTATTGACTACAGGAGAGATAAGTTGGAAGTCCATGAGCTAGTCCTCATTACTAGATCAGAGGTGGAGAGGGTCAATAACTTAAAATTGCTCGGTGTTCTCATTTCAAACAATCTGTCCCAGGTTCAGCATCCAAGTGCCATTGCAAAGAAGGTACAGCAATACCTCTACACTCTTAGAAGTTTGTGCAGATCTGGCATACCATCTAAAACTTTGACAAACATATATAGATGGGTGGTAGAGAGTATACTGATTGTTTCCATCGGCACCTGGAATGGAAACCCCAATGCTATAATTGAACAAATCAACAAAAAGTGGTGGATACCACCCAGTCCATTACTGGCAAAGTCTTCCCCATCATTGAGAAGATCTGAAAGGAGTGCTGATGTAAGAAAGCAGCATCCATCATCGAGAAACTCCATCAATCTGGCCATAATATTTTCTCACTACTATCATTGGGCAGGAGATACAGGAGCCTTAGGTCCCACATCAAATATTCAGGAATATTTATTACCTTACAACGATTAGACCCCTGTACCAACATAAACAACTTCATTCACACCACTGCTAAACTTTGGTTGTTTGTCAGTCTTTGCTATGTATAATTTTTTCATAAATTCTTTGTATATCTTTACATTACTGACAATGCCTGCAAAAAATAAATCTCAAGGTAGCATATGGTGGCATATATGTACTTCGATAATAAATTTACTTTGAACTTTTATACAATAAAATGTGCTCTTGGTCTCATGATCTACAAACTTACACTTAATGTGTACTTGCACTGCACTGTCTCTGTACGTGTAACACTATATTTTGTAGTATAATATATTACTGCATTCCTTCATACTATCCTGATAGTGAGATGATCTGTACGAATGATATACAATACTAATATTTTCACTGTGTTTTGGTACATGTGACAATGATAAACCAATTATAACTGACCAATTAACAAAAATTTTAGCCCCGGCAGTGGTTCATATGATGCACCACTCAATATATCTTGCCAAATAGGAAAAAAGAAGGTATTTATATCAAACCTTTTTTCTTGTTAATTAGCTAATTTTCTATCCTTATTGGTAGGCTGTGGAATATTTTTTGAATATCTCAGACAGTCACACTGTTTGAGGCTTTGAAGTGTCATTAACCTTGGGAGAGGAATGACTTGACCAGCTGTCAAGTCAAACCATGTGATTTGAGGTAAAAAAAAATCTCTGCACTGTGAGCAAGGTAGATAGTCCTTCTCTGAGGAAGTTTTTGTAAAGTAATTCATTCTAGTTAAGAGCAAGTTTAGTAGGAGAACAAATTACATGAATTAATGGTAAGCAAGCTTAACAAAATTTCACTGCTAACAAATCCCAGTACCCATCCCCAATTATCAATACATCCAAAGCTCTTGGCAACTTATCCCTAATTACTGATGTTCTTGGCAATTAATGAGCTTGTAACCTCTTGCTTATTCAAACAAGAATGTTCAGCTTTGTTCTTGCCTCTGAATTTGCAGATGTCATTGGGCCAGGAAGGATTGTGGTTACCAGAGTGTTCAAACATAAAGACGCTTGATCAGATTTGTGCATTTTGGTTGATGAAAGCCAATTAAACACATAAGAGCTGGGAGTAAGAATGGGCCATTTGACCAAGTTTGTTCCATTGTTCATCAAAATGATGCTTGATCTTTTACTTCCATGCCATTTTCTTCCACCATTCCCATGTTCCTTGACTCCATTAAAATCCAGAAATCTATTGAATAAGTTCAATGACTGAGACTCGATGGCACAATTGGATAAAGAATTTTGATAATTCAATACCCTCTGTGTGAAGGAATTTCTCTTCACCTTATTGTAAAATAGCTACTCTGTATTCTGACAGTCACCTTTGCATCTAGAGTCATCAACCGGGAAATCACACTTCTTGCATTCAGTTACTCAGGCTTGGAAGGAAGTTGTAAGTTTTGATTACATTGCTTCTCATTCTTCAAAGCTTTGGAGACTCCAGGCTAAGCCTTTTCAATTTCATCCCATACAGCAAGCACAGCATTCATGGAGCTAGTAATTCCTGGCTGCACTGTCTTTTTGGCAAAACATTATTTGAAAGGTACAACATGGTGAAAGATTTTGGGGGTGCTTGTGGCTAAAATGCTAAATCCAGTAATGCAGCATGTAGCAATAATGAGAAAATAAGAACAATAGAGATCAGAACTCTAATCAGAAAGGGCTGGGAGAAGTAACGTGGAAGATAGTAACATCGGAACAGTGAGTTGTTGGTCTCCAGTCTTCTTGTGCAGGAGAATGATCTCTCTCTCTCCCTCACTGGTGAGAGAGAGCCTGGCTGAGATATCAAAGTGCTGGGTGATGGGTTGTAGTCTTTGATAGACTCTAGATCAAGGTCTCCTTGGTGGCTTTTGCTTTTTGTGTGCCTGGCGGGGGCGGTGAGGTGTCGGTGCTTCTGCTGGTTCAAGAGGGAGGGGAAGAGTCAATGCTTCTGCTGCTGCTTGTGTCTAGGAGGGGAGAGGTGGCTTTGGCGTTTTGAATTTTCTATCATTCATTCCTTGGAGTTTCTTGTTTCGAACCAAGAGGCACATAGTAGCATTGTGGTTAGCACAGTGCTTTCAGTACAGGTGACAGGAGTTCGAGTTTGACTGCAGCAGAAATACTGTTGTAGTTCTGATCAATGATAAAGAAAGAATCAGAATGACTGTATGGGGATCACTAAAGGATAATTTATACTGTGTATTTTTAAGTTCAGCCTGAGGACCTGAGCATATTGCTCATCACAGTCACCTTTGTGGAGTCAACAGAGAGTATTCTGTCTGAAGCAAAAGGAATTCCTATAATTTATTTGAATTTCTAGGATTTTAACCCAGCAATGAAAAAGGATAAAATAAGCTTAAGATGATAGCAGTTGCAATGTACTTTTTTGGTGATGATGTCTGCAAAAGGACAGTGCCAAAATTTAAAAGGATGATGCAAGAGATGGTTTAACATTATTTTGTTTACATAGAGGAAAATACATCATAAAAGATCACAAACTGAGGGGAATTAGCTAGAAAGGGTGTATGGGAAAATTAATAATCTGCATTACTAATGCATTATGAATATAAAATCTGTGAATTAAGGGACAATCACATTGTTCTTGTGCAGGGGTTGAAGGAAGTAAAAAATATTGAGGTTATGGAGGGAGCTGATAAAATAACTGGAGGTTTTTAAGTTAATATATTGCTGGTGTGGAAGCTAATGAATCTCAGTGAGTACACAGGTGATAAGTGAGAAGGAATTGGTGCAAGTTAAGACAGTATATTGTATATACTGTAGACATATTGTAGATAGTATATTGGATGATGTTAAATCAGAACAGCAATAACATAATCAAGCTTTGAGGAGAGGTGAGGCAGAGTCAGCCAATGTAAAGACAATGGAAGTTGATGTCCATAATGATGGTACAGAAGTGAATTAAGAACTTCATTTTGTAGTCTAATATAATAACAGTGGTTGAAGACTACTGATTTTGCTTCAGACAGTTGTCAGTCTGAGAGAGGTAGCAAGGGAAAGAAGTTTCAAGAAAGGACATCAATGATGGAATAGAAATCTGTCGTCTATTGTAAGTGCCAAACCAAAACCTCAGAAGTGGAGTTCAACACTAACAATACATTATTGTTTGGCACATATATTTGAGGTCAAACTTCCACTCCAATAACTGACTTTGCATAATTAAGTCAGAGGAATTTCTGTTCATTCAATAACGAATAATGGACAAGCAAAGGGAAAAATCCAAAATTTGAGAGTACAAATCAAGAGCTGAGCTGAATTTAATATCCTGGACTGTTTCGATAACTAGTGATTAGATGTGTTATATTGTGTGTTTTTCACTTATTTTGTTTTTGCCATTTGTGAAATGTGTTCTTTTTTTTTAGTGCATTGGGGGTTTAATGTTTCTCTTTGAATGGATTCCATAGTTCCCTTTGTGTTGCGACTGTGGAGAGGACTTATCTCAGAGTTATATGTTGCATACGTACTTTGATAACAATTGCATGATGAATCTTTGTGATTGTTATTGACTCTTCAGAGAAGGTAAGAGTGGACCTTTGAGATGTACTACACATATCTGAATGACCGATCAAGTTAACAGCTATTGATGGAACAAGACCAATCAGTAGCTTAAGCAACTATGGCTATTTCCACTTGGTATGTAGATTTGATAAGAACATTTTCAGAAGGGATGAAAACCTAACTGAAGAGGTAAAAAAATTGCAAGGAAAAAATGACATACATTAAGAAAAAGGAAAAATTGAACATTGTAGATGAATTGATGGTCTTGACTTTAATAATGGGCATGGTCCAAGGCTTGCACGTCTGGGGCAAAAGCAAGGGAATGATTTGTAGATGGCTAAGGGAGCAAAGATTTGCAAGGAGTTGTGATACATGTTGTGATACAACAACATAGGCAGGAAGAGGGATGTCTTCCTGAAGTGTGAGTTTTGGGAACTAGGCTGAAGGCTGAAGAACAGGACCTCAAAGGTGGCATTCTCAGGATTGCTGCCAGTCCTACATGATAGTGATGCTAAGAATTGGAGGAGATGGCAGTTGAATGTGTGGCTGAGGAGTTGGTGCAGGCGGCAGTGTTTTAGATTTTTGGATCATTGGGATCTCTTCTGGGGAAGGTGGGACCTGTACAGATTGGATGGGTTGCACCTGAACTTGAGGGGGAGCAATATCCTTGCAGGTAGGTTTGCTAGCATGGATCAGGAGGATTTAGACTAATTTGCAAGGGGGATAGGACCCAGAGCGATAGAGCAGTGGAAGAAGTGAATGGAGTAAAGCCAGATCTAACATATAGAGAGGCTTTGAAGAGAAGCAGAATAAAGGGTGTAAAGGTAGTAAGGTAAAAGGGCTAAAGTGTGTGTACTTCAATGCAAGAAGCATCAGGAACAAAGGTGATGAACTGAGAGCTTGGATACATACATGGAATTATAATGTAGCGGCCATTACAGAGACTTGGCTGGCACCAGGGCAGGAATGGATTCTCAATATTCCTGGATTTCAATGCTTTAAAAGGGATAGAGAGGGGGTAAGGGGGCAGGAGGGGCAGCATTACTGGTCAGGGATACTATTACAGCTACAGAAAGGATGGGTAATGTAGCAGGATCCTCTTTTGAGTCAGTATGGGTGGAAGTCAGGAACAGGAAGGGAGCAGTTACTCTATTGGGAGTATTCTATAGACCCACTGGTAGCAGCAGAGATACCAAGGAGCATATTGGGAGGCAGATTTTGGAGAGGCGCAAAAATAACAGGGTTGTTATCATGGGTGACTTTAATTTCCATAATATTGATTGGCACATGATTAGTTCCAATGGTTTAGATGGATGGATTCCTGTCACAGTATGTTGACAGGCCAACTAGGGGGAATGCTGGATGTTAGGGATAAATTTGTCCCAGTAAGGAAGCTGAAGAATGGTAGCATGAAGGAACCATGGGTAACAAGTGAGGTGGAAAATCTAGTCAGGTGAAAGAAGGCAGCATACATGAGGTTTAGAAAGCAAGGATCAGATGGGTCTATTGAGGAATATAGGGTAGCAAGAAAGGAGCTTAAGAAGGGGCTGAGAAGAGCAAGAAGGGGTCATGAGAAGGCCTTGGCAAGGAGGGTAAAGGAAAACCCCAAGGCATTCTTCAATTATGTGAAGAACAAAAGGATGACAGGAGTGAAGGTAGGACCGATTAGAGATAAAGGTGGGAAAATGTGCCTGGAGGCTGTGGAAGTGAGTGAGGTCCTCAATGAATACTTCTCTTTGGTATTCACCACTGAGAGGGAACTTGATGACGGTGAGGACAATATGAGTGAGATTGATGTTCTGGAGCATGTTGATATTAAGGGAGATCCCTCTGCCTCACAGGTAGATAGGACAGTTAAGAAAGCTTACGGGATGTTAGTTTTCATAAGTAGAGGGATAGAGTTTGAGTCGTGAGGTAATGATGCAGCTGTATAAAACTCTGGTTGGGTCACATTTGGAGTACTGTGTCCAGTTCTGGTTGTTTCACTATAGGAAGGATGTGAAAGCATTGGAAAGGGTACAATGGAGATTTACCAGGATGCTGCCTGGTTTAGAGAATATGCATTAGGATCAGAGATTAAGGAAGCTAGACCTTTACTCTTTGGAGAGAAGGAGGATGAGAGGAGACATGATAAAGGCATACAAGATATTAAGAGGAATAGATAGAATGGACAGCCAGTGCCTCTTCCCCAGGGCACCACTGCTCAATGCAAGAGGACATGGCTTTAAGGTAAGGGGTGGAAAGTTCAAGGTGGATATTAGAGGAAGGTTTTTTACTCAGAGAGTGGTTGGTGCGTTGAATGCACTGTCTGAGTCAGATACACTAGTGAAATTTAAGGTACTGCTAGACAGGTATATGGAGGAATTTAAGCTGGGGTCTATATGTGAGGCAGGGTTTGAGGGTCAGCACAACATTGTGGGCTGAAGGGCCTGTACTGTGCTGTACTATTCTATGTTCTATGTAAGAATATCTAAGAAAGGAAAAAAAAATGGAGTCTTGATAATGGGAGAAAGGTGTCAAAGATTGACAAAGAGAGATAAAACAGAAGTGCAAAATTATCAGTTTGAGAGGAATGATGAAAAGAATCAATATGAACCAAATGCTGTAATCTCCATTACAGGAGCACTGAAATGATCGCTTAACAAGTGAGGTTGGTTGGCTTCCATCTGTCTCAAAGAACGATGGGTGGTGATGATGATGCGCATCACATCCTAGGCAGAAGGTCTGGAGATCTTAAGATGCCCAGTCATCAAGATCCCTCCCTTCACCTCACCAGTGTAGTCCAAAGGAATGCTTATGAAGCAATATGTTTGGCACCAGCTTGGCTGCAGGAGCTGCTGGAAAGATGGTCAATGACATCCAGCTGCATTAGGTGCTCCACTCCGAGTTTGCTGTCTGGGTTTACTCCTGTAGGTTTCGTCTCTCCTGAGGCACTTACCCATAGGTGAAGATCTAGTTCATAAAGCACCAGGACATGTCCATATGCTGGTGGGCCCACATGCAGGGGCCAGACCTCCTTCCCGTCCTCTGTAGTTCAGCCTGAGTCTGAAAGGAGTTCAATTTCTGTATGTCACCAACGAGGAGGCACAATATGAGGCTTGTTGTTGGAGAGGCTATGTACTGGCAGGGAGAAACTTACACATTCAGCTCTCCTTTCTGCAAGGCAGCTAGCCAGTGGTGGAAGCTGAAAGTGAGAGTGACAAGCACTACCCACTACACTACCACACTAGACACATCACAACAACCATTTTGACACCGTGAATATGTCAGTTTAAAGAACTACATTATTAATATCTGTTTCTTCATCATCACTGGGTCCTATTTCACGTGCTCCCTCTGAGAACGTGACAAGATTACAATGATACACCACCATCTTTTCAAGGGCTATTAATTGTGATCTTGTCAACTACACCCACATCCTGTAAAATAATTTAAAATAATGTGATGAGACAAGGAACACAATGCTTAAGTATTTATGAAATTCAGCCTCAGCTGGAGTATTGAATTCATTTTCTGGCTCCACACTTTAGAATGCCAGATCTTTAAGAAGCTGTAGACCACAAGCTTGCTGGTATCACCCAGTTTTTAAACAATGCTCAGAAATCCTTAGGTAATCTGGAAACCAGTTTATTTGATTGGACTTCTAGTACTGAGAAAGAAAAGACACAAACAAGGAATGTTTCCAGCATTTTATTTGTGTTGCTCTGAATTTCCAGCATTTGCAGACATTCTTGTGTTTATGATTTTCTACTTCACTGTGAAGTCTCTTCGACAGATGCCTACCCTGAAGAATTTTAAATGTTATCATCAGCGGGACTTCAGTGAAACCCTCGCTCACATCTCCCCTTCTGTGATCTCTGCTGCCCTCTGACTCCTCGACCATGTACTCACCCAGACTCACCCCATCCTGGGAGCTTATCACCTGGGTCCTCTCCTTCTTCCCTTTCTCCTTTGCAGATTCTCTTCTCCAACCCTTTACCTTTCCCACCCACCTGGCTTCCCCTATTATCTCCCAGCTAGCCTTCTTCCCCTCCTCTCACCTTTTTACTCTGTCAGCTTCTCTCTTCCTTTTCAGTCCTGAAGAAGTGCCTCGGCCTATTAATTCATTTCCATAGATGCTGCCTAACCTGCTGAGTTCCTCCAGCATTTTGTATATGTTGCCAAGGAATTACTTTGTTTTACTTATCTGTGTTTTCAGCAATGTTTTTAATGTTTTAAAAGTTTTAGATATACCTTGTTTCTTATATTTATATTCTATTTTTAAGTAAAAATATTGAAAGCACTTGACAGCTTTAATAAACATCAAACCTGGAGGTGTGCATTTGCCATCTGTCAAAAGAGGCTTTCTTCAAGCAAATTTCTCTTTACAGATCAGCACACTGTAAAACATGGGCCAAGTTTTTTTTTGTGTATCAAACATAATAGACTGAATCTTAACATCCAAAGATTGATTGTACTACAGCTGATGTTGGTTAAAAATGCAAAAAATTTGGAACAGGAACAAAACTTACCAATTTCTGAGCTCAATGGAAGTTGCACACAAAGCAGACAGCCAATGTATTCACAAGAGCCAGGTTGCCAATTTAAATGCTATAAAAGGCTAAATGCCTTTACTTTGATGATCATTCTTTTTTTAATCACAGGCTGCTGAGCTCTATGATTGTCCAGCCACTTTCCAAATCTATCCAGCCCAACCTATTTTACTACCCTAACCCTGAACAACACCCCCAGCACCCTTCTTTTCTTGCAACATCTCCAGCATACCTCTTTTCTTTGTGAACACACATTTAACTCTCCCTTCCTGACCATGGTCACCCTGCACCCAGATTTTCTCTGAGCTAATGTTCACGGCTATATTGATTTTTTTCAGGATTATACAGTTCATCACCAAGTGATGAAAGGACTGTTTTCACTGAAAAAATTACAAGAGAGAATTTAACAGACAGGAGGGATGATTACCTTGCTCAGTGACAAGTGGTCATTAATTTAAAATTGCTGCAATGAGAATTTGGAGAAAGGTAAGAAGTAAATTCTTTTTACAAAGATTATCTAGAAGAGTAAACTCCCATTATATTTTTCAAGAGAAAATTAGAAAAATATTTAAACCAGATGGAACAAGGTGGTGGATTCAGTTATCCATGCTTTGACTTTCTGTATATAGAGCCTTTTCCTGCCAAATTGGTATTTTGGCATGTTCAGCACAGACCTTTACAGAAATTGGCCATTTCTGGCTTTAAAATGCTATTAAGAATATAAATTATTGGGCATTGCCTCGTATGCATGGAACTGTTGTATGACAGACCTTGTGAAAAGAATTGGAGGCTATTTCATGGATGAAAAACTATTTTTAAACTGCAGCTAGCTTGGTTCCTATAGTAACAATAAAGCTCTTTTTTTAAGCCACTATCTTTCACAAATGTGTGAATTTGCAAAATCTGTCAGTATTTTGACCTCTTGGTGAACTTCCTACGTAGACCAACACTATGATATCCATTTCTGCATCAACCCCTGCCACTCAAGATATCCACTGCTGAGGCTTTCATCCACACCCTGCTTCCCCGTAAATCTGTCAATTCCAGTGAACTTTGGCCAACCTCTCTCATCATACTCTACAGAAAGTTAAACTCCTCCAAAAGTCAGTTGCCTTGTTCTAAGTAGTACTGTGCAATGACTAAGGGTTAGGAATGTATTCATTTTAAAATAATTAATCCCTGTTTTCAAATCTCTTCTAAATGAGCTTAACTCTGAAATCTGCTCTAAACAAGTAACTCTCCTCAAAGCCCGAACATCCCTGAGTTTGAATAGTTCCACTATCTGCAGCCATCGATGACCATCAGCTACCCAGGCCTCAAACTATTGAATTCCATCTGTAATTCATTTCTGCTTCTCTCCTTTTCTTTCCTACAAGACACTCTTTAAAGCCCATGTCTTTATCCAAGCTTTTGATTATCTCCAACTTAATATCTCTTCATCTGGTTTGGTTTCACATTTTGTTCATAAATGTTCCTATCAAGCACTGTGAGAATACTTTATGTTACTTTATTTATGTATTTATTGCTTGAGATACAGCATGGATAGGCCCCGCCAGCCCTTTTAGCCACACTGCCCAGCAATTCCCCAGTTTAATCCAAGCCTAATCATGGGACAATTTACAATAGCTATTTAACTGACCACTGGCATATCTTTGGAAACCAGAGCACCCGGAGGAAACCCACATAGTTACGGGGAGAACATGCAAACTCCTTACAGATGGCGGCGGGAATTGAATCAGTGTCATCTGTACTGGAAAGTGATGTGCTAAGCATGACACTACCATGCCACCTGAATACTGTTACAAAGCTGATATAATGTGGGTCTTTTTGTACACCTCTGATGGATAAATAACAATGACAGGGTGGCGGAATCAACAAATTCAACTTAGTTTCCTAAAAAATAGTTTGGACTATCTCTGAAAGAAAATCTGTGGGCTTAAATAGAACACTGCTTGGAATCATGTGCAGCAATCTTAAAGCACAGTTAAATTATGTTTAATGAGTGGAATGGAGTCCCATGCCACCTTTAGGTTGCTTATTAAATGTCAGCCTTTGCTAACTGTATTTTTCATTGACACTTTGTTTCAGCAGTGGTCTATTATTGTAATTCACCAACACTAGTTAGAGATAAGCCTGGAAAAGCGGTTCCTAACCTGGGGTCCATGGACCCCTTGCTTGGTGGTATTGGTCCATGGCATAAAAAATGTTGGAAACACCTGGTCCAGAAGAGGCTGTGAGCAGTGATGCAAAATTAACTTAACTCTGAAGCACATGAATGATCTGTGAAGCAATCATGTGGGGCTGGGGTGGCAGGGAGAAATTCAAAGGGCATTTGGTCAATGGAAAAGTCTTACACATAAAAACATAAATTCTACAACCTAGGAACATGAACAACCCATATTGTCAGATCCTTGTCACTAAATCCCTCAGTGATAACACGGATAGATTCAGACCCATTAATTAATGTAGACCGTGGTCACCCCTTTCTGTATCATCGTGAGATAATTTCCTAAGTGTTTGCTTGGTTGCTGCTTCGGTGGTATATTCAACCGTCTGGTTTTAAATAAAAAATATTTTGTAGCACAAAAAAATATTGAATTCCTTGCCAATATTTCTCCACAAGTGTATTCTTTTCAGATTCCTGTTCCTTTTGGTCTATTCTGAAGAATCCCTGCACAAAATGAAGGAAGATCACACTCTATTCCACTATGACCTAACTAGCCAGAAAAATCTCTCACAGGCATTACAAATGACAGTGTGTCTATCCATCTAAGAAATTCTATCCTATCAGCAGATTTTTGATTGCTGTATTTTTTTTCTACTTGAAGTACAACTTGTGCTCTCTGGAATGACAGATTGTGTTGATCAATGAGAAGTGTCCAATTTTCCGAAATTTAGCCTCTGAATCATATCACTCAAGTATATCACTGCTCTGGAAACCTGAGCATTTGTTTTGAATACTCTGAATTACATATTTATGATCTGCAGAATGATTGCTTCTAATTTTCTTGAAAAAATTTACAAAAAATTTCTGGGCACAAAGCCTAATTCTGTAGGATGTTTTCTTTTGATACAAAGAAAGTTGCTTCTGTTCTCAAACCACATCAAAGTTTTGTTTAAAAAAATCATAATGGACACATTATTGTAATTGGATTGATGTGGAATTACTGTTGAATTGATTTGACATTGTGCTGAAAATTGGGTATGGCATCCTGGTTAACATCCTTGCTTAATTCCAGAGAAGTTAATACTTATACAGTGAAAGAAAGCACATCCACCAGCACTATTTAAAGGAATCATCTGACTTCCAGGTATTTGGAGCTTATTGGTGGTTGCTGTGATTTTAAGAGTGTTGACAGTTTCTAGAGATCCCTAATGTTATTAAAATCTACAGGATAGGTATGAAAGGTAATACTTTGTCCTGATTCCAGACTGCATGCACAAGTTGAGAAATCACGCAAATGCTGGAAAACATAGCATCCTGCCTTCTCCCCTTTCTTTGCAATCCTGATGAAGGGTCTCAGACGAAAATATTGACTGCTTACTCTTTTCCACAGATGCTGACTGGCCTGCTGAGTTCCTTCAGCAATCTGTGAGCGTTGCATGCATGAGTCAAGATTCAAAGAAAGTTTTGTAATCAAAGTATGTATATCACCAAATACAATCCTGAGACTCAGTTTCCTGTGGGAATACTCAGCAAATTTGTAGAATAATAACTATAAAAGGTTCAATGAACATTCAGCCAACGTGCAGAAGACAACAAGCTTCAGATGTAAATGTACATAAATATCAAAAATAATGGGAACATGCGATAATAAGATAAAGAGTCTATGAATTGAAATCATTGGTTGTAGGAACATCTCAATAGATGGATAAGAGCCTGATCAATGAGGGGTAGTAATTATCCATAAATCTGGTGATGCAAGTCCTAAGTTTCTTGTACCTTCTACCTGTTGGTAGCATGGAGAAAAAGGCATGGTCTGGGTGGTGGTGATCTTTGATGATGGATGCTACTTTTCAATGACAGCATTTTCTATAACAGGGTTGTGATGGGAGATATTGTTTTCCCTAGTATTGATTGACATCTCCTTAGAATAACGTATTTAGATGGGGTAGAGTTTGTTAGGTGTGTTCAGGAAGGTTTCCTGACACAATGTGTACAAACATTTGTAGATAAACATACTAGACAAGAGGCTGTACTTGATCTGGTATCGGGAAATGAACCTGGTCAGGTGACAGGTCTCTCAGTGGGAGAGAATTTTGGAGATAGTGGTCATAATTCTATCTCCTTTACCATAGCATGGAAGAGGGATGGGAGCAGACAAGTTAGGAAAATATTTACTTGGAATAAGAGGAAATATGAAGCTATTAGGCATGACCTTGGAAGTTTAAATTGGGAACAGGTGTTCTCAGGGAAATGTATGACAGAAATGTGGGAAATGTTCAGGGGATACAGTATTTGCATGGTGTTCTCCATAGGTATGTTCCAATGTGACAGAGAAAGGATGGTGGGGTACAGGAATCATGGTGTACAAAGGCTGTTGAGAATCTAGTCAAGAAGAAAAGAAAAGCTTACAAAAGGTTCAAAAAACTAGGTAATGATGGAGATCTAGAAAACTAGCAGGAAGGAGCTTACGAATGAAATTAAGAGAACCAGAAGGGGCTATGAGAAGGCCTTGGCAGACAGGGTTAAGGAAAACCCCAAGGTATTCTACAAGTATGTGAAGAGCAAGAGGATAAGGCGTGAAAGAATAGGACCAATCAAGTGTGACAGTGGAAAAGTGTACATGGAACCAGAGGAGGTAGCTCAGGTACTTAATGAATACTTTGCTTCAGTATTCACTACAGAAAAGGATCTTGGCGATTGTAGGGATGATTGATGCAAACTGAAAAACTTAAGCACATAGACATTAAGAAAGAGGATTTACTGGAGCTTTTGAAAAGATCCAGTTGGATAAGTCGCTGGGACCAGATGAGATGTACCCCAGGCTACTGTGGGAGGCAAGGGAGGAGATTGCTGAGCCTCTGGCAATGATCTTTGCATCATCAATGGGGACAGGAGAGGATCTGGAGGATTGGAGGGTTATGGATGTTGTTCTTTTATTCAAGAAAGGGAGTAGACGTAGCACAGGAAATTATAGACCAGTGAGTCTTACCTCTGTGGTTGATAAGTTGAAGGAGAAGATCTTGAGAAGCAGAATTTATGAACATTTGGAGAGATATAATATGGTTAGGAGTAGTCAACATGGCTTTGTCAAGGGCAGGTCGTGCCTTATGAGCCTGATTGAATTCTTTGAGGATGTGACTAAACACATTGATGAAGGAAGAGTGGTAGATGTAGTGTATATGGACTTCAGCAAAGCATTTAATAAGGTGCACCATGCAAGGATTATTGAGAAAGTAAGGAGGCATGGTATCCCAGGGGACCTTGCTTTGTGGATTCAGAACTGGTTTGCCACAGAAGGCAAAGAGTGGTTGTAGACAGGTCATATTCTGCATGGAAGTTGGTGACCGTAGTGTGCCTCAGGGATCTGTTCTGGGACCTCTTCTCTTTGTGATTTTTATAAGTGACCTGGATGAGGAAGTAGAGGGATGGGTTGGTAAATTTGCTAATGACACAAATGTTAGGAGTATTGTGGATAGTGTGGAGGGCTGTCAGAGGTTACAGTGGAACATTGATAGGATGCAAAATTGGGCTGAGAAGTGGTAGATGGAGTTCAACACAGATAAGTGTGAGGTGGTTCATTTTGGTAGGTTGAATACGATGGCAGAATATACTATTAATTGTAAGACTTTTGGCAGTGTGGAGGATCAGAGGGATCTTGGGGTCCAAGTCCTTAGGATATTCAGAGATGCTGCACAGGTTGACTCTGTGGTTAAGAAGGCATACAGTGTATTGGTCTTCATCAATTGAGTGATTGAGTTCAAGACCTGAAAGGTAATGTTACAGCTATATAGAACCCTGGTCAGTTGGAGAACTGTGCTTATTTCTGGTCACTTCACTACAGGAAGGATGTGAAAACTATAGCAAAGGTGCAGAGGAGATTCACAAGGATGTTTCCTGGATTGGGGAGCATGCTTTATGAGAATATAATCATATAACAATTACAGCACAAAAACAGGTCATCTTGGTCCTTCTAGTCCGTGCCGAACGCTTACTCTCACCTAATCCCACTGACCCGCACTCAACTGATAACCCTCCATTCCTTTCCTGTCTATATACCTATCCAATTTTACTTTAAATGACAATATCAAACCTGCCTCAACCACATCTACCAGAAGCTCGTTCCACACAGCTACCACTCTCTGAGTCAAGAAATTCCCCCTCATGTTACCCTTAACCTTTTGCCCTCTAAGTCTCAACTTATGTCCTCTTGTTTGAATCTCCCCTACTCTCAATGGAAAAAGCCTATCCATGTCAACTCTATCTATCCCCCTCATAATTTTAAATACCTCTATCAAGTCCCCCATCAACCTTCTACACTCCAAAGAATAAAAACCTAACTTGTTCAATCTTCCCCTGTAACTTAGGAGCTGAAACCCAGGTAACATTCTAGTAAATGTTCTCTGTACTCTCTCTATTTTGTTGACATCTTTCTTATAATTTGGTGACCAGAACTGTACACAATACTCCAAATTCGGCCATACCAATGCCTTGTACAATTTTAACATTACATTCCAACTCCTATACTCAATGCTCTGATTTATAAAGGCCAACATACCAAAAACTTTCTTCACCACCCTATCCACCTGAGATTCTACCTTCAGGGAACTATGCACCATTACTTCTAGATCACTCTGTTCTACTGCATTCTTCAATGCCCTACCATTTACCATGTATGTCTTATTTGTATTATTCCTACCAAAATGTAGCACCTCACACTTATCAGCAATAAACTCCATCTGCCATCGTTCAGCCTACTCTTCAAACTGGCCTAAATCTCTCTGCAAACTTTGAAAACCTACTCCATTATCCACAACCCCACCTACCTTAGTATCATTTGCATACTAAGTGAACTCGGCCTTCTCTCCTTGGAGTGACGGAAGATGAGAGGTGACCTGATATAGGTGTATAAAATGATGAGACTCATTGATTGTGTGAATTGTCAGCGGATTTTTCCTAGAAATGGCTAACATGAGAGTTCACAGCTTTAAGGTGCTTGGAAGTAGGTACAGAGGAGGTGTCGGGGGGAGTTTTTACTCAGAGAGTGGTGAGTGTGTGGAATGGACTGCCAGTGAAGATTGTGGAGGGAGATGCAATAGGGTCTTTTAAGAGACTCTTGAATTGGTACATGGAGCTTAGAAAAATAGAGGGCAATAGGTAATGTTAGGTAATTTCTAAAATGAGAATATGTTTGGCACAGCATTGTGGCCAATATGTCTGTATTATGCTGTAGGTTTTCTATGTTTCTTTTTTTCATGTAGATGTGCTCAATGGTTGGAAGGGCCATACCAAAATCCACTACCTAATCCACATAGCAGCCCACGATGTGGTCAGTCAATTACACATCTATGGAAGTTTTGTCTTTCCATATCTTTGCAAATTCCTAAGGAAGCAGTTGTGTTGCTGTGCTTTCTTCCAAATGACACTTACATGCTGGGTCCAGAACAGATGAACTGAAGTAGTCACACCCATGAATTTAAAGTTGCTAACCCTCTCCAACTCTGGTTCTCTGATGAGGACTGGCTCATGGACCTCTGGTTTCCCTCTCCTGAACTTTACAGTCACTTCCTTGTTCTTGCTGATAATGATTGTGAAGTTGCTATTGTAACACCACTCAGCCCAACTTTCATCTCTCTCCTGTATGATGATTCATCACCAACTTTGATTCAGTCCACACCAGTGGTGTCATCAGCAAACTTGAATGTGGTGTTGGAGCTGTAAAGAGATTAGAGCCAGGGGGCTAAGCATACAGCTATGTTGTGCCGCTGTGCTAATGGAGATTGTGGTGGAGGTGTTTTTGCCAATCTGAAAACTGGGTCTACAAGTGAGCAAATCCAGAATCTGATTGCATGAGGAAGTATTGAGACAAAGGTCTTGGAGCTCTTTGCTGTAGGCATTCTAAGCATTTCCTCTTTGTTGGAATTTGGAGAAAGTGAGAAAAGCTGCTGGAACGGAGGTGATGAATTTTTCAATATATATTTCACACATTACACTTATTTTTCCAACTTAACCACGAAGACAATGGCCAAGAACAATTGTTTTGAAAAGCTGTTGTCTGTTTCAGTGATTACCTTGAGCCAACACATCTCTATTACCTTCTTCTCCAAGCTACCTTTGCTCCAATCATTCTATAAGGTCTGCTTTTCACATACATTCCATCATATTTTGATGACTA
Organism: Hypanus sabinus; assembly: GCF_030144855.1. Taxonomy (NCBI): domain Eukaryota; kingdom Metazoa; phylum Chordata; class Chondrichthyes; order Myliobatiformes; family Dasyatidae; genus Hypanus; species Hypanus sabinus. Next base: position 125,351,693 of record NC_082710.1, on the reverse strand, counting down.
TTAAGGTTGCATTTTCGTTATCTCAGAGAAGGTGTCAGGGGTCACGTGGTTTGTCTGGAGCTGAGCCAAGATTACAGTTGGTTCCGATTTGGGAATTCCCCAAAAATATACAATTTGGAGTTACCTTTAATGCATTCGAAATGCCAGGGTTAAGTTTTTACTCAGAGAGTGGTGATTGCGTGGAATGGGCTGCTGGCAATAGTGGTGGAGGTGGATACGATAGGGTCTTTTAAGAGACTTTTGGATAGTTACATGGAGCTTAGAAAAACAGAGGGCTATAGGTAAGCCTAGTAATTTCTAAGGTTGGGGCATGTCTGCATAACTTTGTGGGCTGAAGGATCTGTATTGTACTGTAGGTTTTCTATGTTTCTATATTTTTATCCATAATCACAGTGCTGAACTGAAAACATTTTAGTTACTTCTTGCTTTTAGACTCTTTGTCCTGGTCATTTGAGAACTTTATAGAATTATAATGATTTGTGATAGTGCAAGATGACAAGATGGCACTGGTGAATCTCAGTTACTTCTGGCTGGTGGCTGAAGAAAACAACAAAATACTTTGTTAATCACTCTTTTTTGAATAAACAATCATTGCAAACAATAATCTATTGACTTACCTCTGGACTTAGAGCAAGAAAGATCTGATGTTCAGTTGATTCAAGTGCTGGGCCAAATCAGAAAGGTCGGGTACAGGTCGAATTGAGGCTGCAGGATCCAGGTTCTAAAGTGTACTGAAGTGACTGAACCAGATGTCTGGACAAATGGCCAGATTGAAAAGGGCAGACTGCTGGGCCCTGAGGTGAGGAGAGGCTGGTTTGGCTCACTGTTGCTATCTGCACTGAACGAAGGGTTGTGGACAGACCCTCTTTGTGGACCAGTTCAGAATGTTATTTGCTTGCGTTTATTGCTTGCATGATTTTTTGTTCCTCTGTGTTTGACAGGTTGCTTTTTTAAAGGGTTCTATTGAGTTTCTTTGTTTTGTAGTTGCCTGTTAGGAGACAAATCTGAAGGTTGCACAGTGTGTTTTGTTAATAAATGTACTTTGAACTTTGAATTTTTCTGGAGTACAACTAGAATTTAGCAAGCATCTTGAGACATTCCAAGGTGGGAGGTCTGTTTGAGGGCCTTATGGTATGAAATTCAGCAGTGCACAGCATCCTGGGCATCTTACGCCGTTGAACAAACATTATACATTCAATGCAAGGATATTGGTAACAGCAACAGCTGGGGGTGGGGGGGGGGGTCAGAAGATGGAACAGCAGAGTGGCTCGCGGATAGTGAGGAGATTCAGGAATCTGCTCAACATTTGGATCAATTGATAGGGTAAGTGGTCAGAATTAGGACTGTCTACGATGCATCTGAAGAGGTCTGGATCAGCCATCAACAGGCAAAGTTTGTAGGTGGAGGGCAGTTCGAGTGAAGTTAGTTGTTTCCAGGGAAAGTGCCGGAAATCAGGGATCAGAAAATGAGCAGTCAATGAGTGAGTTTAGTGGTCGAGGGTTTAAATTGGTGGTTGAATGAGATTGATTATCGAAGGGAGAAGGGATAGAGGTGGTGTCAGAGGTCAGGAGATTAGTAAGTAATAGACAGATTTGGGCAAGGATTGTGACCTAGGGAAATGCAGGAGTTTTTCAGAGTAGGGACAAATTGGTTGCAAGATTGAGGAGCTGGGAGAAGAAATGGAGTGGGACCTACTTCTTCTTCTTTTTCCTCTTATGCCACCGGCATTTATTGCAGCAATCAAGGTCCTACATCTCTGGCAGCATTCACTGTTTCCCTCACCTTGTCAGTAGCTTTTTCATGAGTTACTGTCTGAAGGGCAAGTCCCTGGCTGAGATTCAGGAATTTTCATTGAACTTAGATGTAGAAGAATTCTTCATTCCTGTTTCTGTAACATTTTTTGTCTTACTAGTCAGGGTTGTTGGCCCTGAGCTGAACTGCCAAACCTGGAGCACCAGTAGACCACTCTTAGTCTGGCCTGACACTTTGACCAGTTTGGCATGAGTAATCCTACCAAGAACCAGAGCATAAATCCGTGACTGCAGTCAACATAGCCAATTCAAGTCTCCAAGCCACAACAAGATTGTGGTCTTCTTGGAGGCTGAGAGGGACCTTCTTGAGATCATTGCTTAGGCACTTTGAAGATTTCCTCATATATGAATGATCCACTGATAGAGCAGTCCACATATATGTGAATGAGTTATTGAAACAGTAACTGGCAATGTCCAGGTTTCACTGACCTACCAGGTAATTCAATGTACTTTCATGTCAAATGCAAGAAGAACTTCAAACAAAAAATAGCAGCACAAAAAATTGCTCAAAATTCAATTAGTTCTTAGTTTTCATTGAAATTGGATGGGATGTATACAAAAATAGAGCGCTTCACAGTCCAATTTCATCTCAGCCAATTTGAGCACTGCCATCAATTGTTCTGTTTCTTTTTAGTTGCTAGGCAATGATATTAAATGTTACCATGGAAATCATTTAAGCTTTTAGCTTAAAATACAGAGATTAAGAATTTCTTGTTTTCTTGAGATTTTTTTGCATGATTCCAATTGATATCTTCGTATAAACAAGGGAAGTCACCTGAAATTAATTTTTGTTTTGTGAAGGACAGAAAATGTGTTATGGGACCAAGATGGATTTATGTAACCTAGATATAAATTTATGATGATCCCAATGAACTATTGAAGAGGGCTGAATAAGCTACTCCCTTCTATTTGGGCTTTAAACCTTTGAACTTTCAATTCATTAGATTCCCTGTAGCAGCTTTCTTGTTTGAAACTTTTGGGCTGAATCTTGGTAGAAATGGCAAATTCACTGCACTTTCAATTGTTGTAAAGCAACATCCTCTTTCCTTTTACAGATATCATTAATAGCCATATTTTAATATGATATAACTAAAACACAACACACTAATCAATTTTAAATCTTAAAGCTCACTTTATTAATGCAATTACTCCAGTAAACCTACTTCTTCCCTCAAATCTGATCCTTTTCATTCAAGTGAATGACTATGGTGTTTCCATACCAGATCTCACTGATGGTGTATTGCACAGCTGGCCATGCTAAAATTTGAATGAGATGTTAAACTCAAGACCAATCTACATTTTATTACTTTTAGAAAACAGATTCTTGGCTCTCTTTAAGTGGATTTTTTTCACATTTTTTTTAATGTGGAGAAAAATTATGAATTCAAATGAAATGAAGAAAATGGATGATAATCTTGTCCCAAGGTGAATCCATCCTCAGGTATAGAGGAACACCACCTTATATTTCATCTGGGGGGATAGCCTCAAGCCTGAAGGGGTAATTAATGGCTTCTCCTTCTGGTAAAAAAATATTACCCCCCTTTCTATTTCCCACTCTAGCATCTTACCTCTCCTCACTTGCCCATCACTTCCCCTTGGTTCCCCTCCTTCCCTTTCTCCTATGCTCCGTGTTACGCTCCTATCAGACTTCTGCATCTCCAGCCCTTTATCTTTCCAATGCACCTAGCTTCACCTATCACCTTTGAGCTATCCTCATTCCCATCACCCTACCTTTTGTTCCGGCATCTTCCCCCTTCATTTTCTGTCCTGAAGAAAGGGTCGCCACTTGAAACATCAATTGTTCATTCAGATCTATGGATACTTCCTGACATGCTGAGTACCTCCAGCATTTTGTGTCTGTTGCAATGGATGATAATATTTTGGAATACATACAAGTAAACAGGGAGCAGATATCGGCAGCCTTAAAGTGGAAAACGCTCAGGGATAGTCCGCATGCTTCCTTTGAACGTTATGAAAGCTAGGGGAGAAATTTCCAGATGGGGGCACTTTCAATGGCAGCAGCTTCTGCGGGGTCAACCAAAAGTGTAACTGTCTGTTTTTAAACATTATTTTTATGATCACAAGACCCTGCTGGGCAGTAAAAACTTAAAGTACTGCAGGTCTACACCATCAGCAACTTGCTCTTTGGTAGAAAAACTAAAGGAGCTGGACTAGGCGTGATTTGTGCTGCTTCCTGCGTCAGAGAGGCGACAGAGGGGTCAGTGTGCAGTCTATTAGTGAGTGATCATCTTTGTCGCCTTTCTTCTGATTGGAAATCTCTACTGGACATTTGTTTATGTGGAATGCTGCAAGTCTGATTCACTGATGGTGGGGGAGCTGCGTGGCCTCGGTTGTAACAAGTACTAGGCCTCAAGCCCCGAGGTTTCCTGCTTACAGAAGAGAAGCGTCAGAATCAGTGTGTGCCACAGGAGGTGGTGTAGTGTGGCATCCAAGCTGGAGTCAATGCCGCCCACTGTGTTTGCTCAACAGAAGACAAACTGTATTGTGTTCGATTGCCGACTGCTACTACCTTCATGGATTCAGGGTGTTGGACTTAAATACATGCTTTACTTTTCTTTGATCTTTAGTCCACAATATTTCTGATGTCAACTTTACTTTCTCTCGATGCATACACTTCCCAGCTCTATTATACCGGTGCCTAAGAAATACATGGTAACTTGCCACAACGACTATCGTCCAATAGCACTTACATCCATTGTGATGAATTATATTGAAAGGTCAGTGATAAAACATATCAACACCTGCCTGAGAAGCAATTTGGATTCAATCCTATTTATCTGTCAGAGCAACAGGTCCACAGCAGATGCCATCTCATTGGCTCTTCACTCAACTCCGGAATATCTGGAGAGCAATGATACATACATTAGGATGCTGTTTATGGATTACAGCTCAGCATTCAATACTATCATCCCCTCAAACTAATCAGAAAGCTTTAAAGCCTTAACCTCAATATCTCCTTGTGCATTTGGATCTTTGATTTGCTCACTTGCAGACCCCAGACAGTTTGAATCGGCAACAGCATCTCCTTCACAGTCTCCATCAGCACGGCTGCACCACAAAACTGTGTGTTTATACCCTCCTTCTCTACTTGCTTTATACATTTGGCTATGGCTAAGCACAGCTGCAATGCCACATTCAAGTCTACTGTCATAGGCTGAATCAAAGAGCCTCATCGGAGGATTAGATGTGGAGAGGGTCAGTAGATTTTAATTCCATGTTATTATTTCAGAGGACTTGTCCTGAATCCAGTGTGCAAGTGTAATTACGAAGTAAGCACTGCAGGGCCTCTATTTGCTTAGGAGTTTCAAAGATTTGGCATGACATCTAAAACTTTGACAAATTTCTACAGATGTGTAGTGAAAAGTATATGGAGTGGTTGCATCACAGCCTGGTATGGAAAAGCCAATGTCTTTGAACAGAAAATCCTACAAAAAATAGTGGGTATGGCCCAGTTCATCATGGGTTAAGCTCTCCCCACAAATAAGCACAGTTATACAAAATGTTGTCGTAGGAAAGCAGCATCCAAAAGTCAGGGACATGCTCCCCTCTTGGTGCTGCCACCAGGAAGAAGGCATAGGAGCCTCAGCACTTACATCACCAGGTTTAGAAAGTAATTATCCCTCAACCATCAGGCCTTTAAACCAAAGAGGATAATTTGACTCACCTTCTCTTGCTTTATCATTGAAATGTCCCACAATCTATGGAATCATTTTCAGGGACTCTTCATCTCATGTTCTTCATACATATTTATTTATTGTCCTTATTTCTTTCTTTATTGTAATTAGACAGTTTATTGTCTTTTGCATGCCAGGTTGGCATCGTCTTTCATTGATTCAATTATTGATGTTTTTCTATTATGGATTAGTTGAGTATGTCCACAAGGAAATTAATCTAAAAGTTGTATATGATAACATATATGTACTTAGATAATGAATTTACTTTGAAATTTGAGTAATTCCCTTGTCTACCTATTCATAAGTAACACCAGTTTTCATCCAATACATGGTAAACCGATAAAAGCAAAGTGATAAACAGGGTCATCAGTGGAGACTACAAGAAGAACTACTTCGGCCAGACAGGACATAAACTCTCAACTGGTTTACAGAAATACAGACAGGTGGTGCAGAGACTGTTGCTGAACATGAAGACCGAGAAGGGCACACTTTAACTGGGACACCACGGAGGTTCTGATGTACGCAAAACACGGAGCAAGCACAAGAATTTTTAGAAGCATTATTGTCTTCTGATAACTCTGTAAACAAGCACATCAATTTAGACACCACCTACAAACACCTAAGAAACAAAGATATGCAAGCCAATAGTATTCAAAAGGTCTACTGAACGGGTAGCCAATCAGGACAGAGGCAATTGAATGGGGGCCTATATAAGCGTGAGCACTCTGAGAGAAAAACACCAACAACTGTGCACTGAGGATGTCACCTCAGCTGGTGATGAAACATCTGCAAGCTTGGCAAACACCACAACATCATAAGTAAAGTATAAAATTGCTAAGTAGAATATTTTGTGTTATATTAAGGAAGAGTGTGAAGAACCAAGAGAAATAGAGGAGATGGTGATGATGAGCCATAGAGAAGTGAAATAAATTGGCTGGTTAAAACATGTAGAGACAACAGCCTTGCATTCAATGTCAGTAAGACCAAGGAATTAACTGTGGACTTCGGGAAGAACAGGTCAGAAGAATACGTGGCAGTCCTTGTAGAGGATCAGTAGTAGAAAGGGTGAGCAGCTTCAAGTTCCTGCGCATCAATGTCTCAGAGGATCTATTCTGAGACAAAAAAAAATGATGCAATCATGAAGAAGGCACGCCACCAGGTGTACTTTATTTGGAATTTGTGGAGGTTTGGTATGTCAACAAAGACTCTTAGCAAATTTCTACACAGGTACTCTGAAAAGCATTCTCAGTGGTTGCAGCAGTGCCTGGTATGGAGGGTCCAATGCATTGGACTGAAAGTGGCTGCAGAGGGCTGTAGATCATGGGTACTATCCTGCCCACCATCATGAACAAATTCAAAAGGTGGGGCCTCTAGAAGGCTTCATCTATCATTAAGGACTCTCACCATCCAGGACAGGCCCTCTTCTCATTACCACCGTTAGGGAGCAGCTACAGGAGAATGAAGATACAACTCAGCATTTTAGGAACAGCTTCTTTCCCTCCACTATTAGATTTCTGAATGGTCCATGAACACCATCTCACTACTTTGCTCTCTTTTTGTACTATTTATTGTTTTTTATATATCTTAATGTAACTTACAGTAATTGTTTATGTATTAGACTGTATTGCTGCCACAAAAGAGCAAAATTTCATGACATATGCAAGTGATTTTGAATTTGATAAACAATAGGTCAGCATAGTCCTCAAATGGGTACATTTTGTGATATGCCAAATTAATATTGGATATATTTGCTACTCCAATATGAGTTGATCTACATTACCATAGGCTATAGAAGTTTGGTTTAATTTATATTTGGATTTTGCTACATTGATATTCTGCAATACAGTAACACAATGAGCTTATAAATGATCCACAACAGACAATGAAATACTGGAAATATTACTGTGAAATCCTGCAACATATCATCAGGCAATTGATATAATACTGTGAATCATGCATTGGATGTACTACACAATAAACAGAAAGAAAAGGGCACATGGCTTCTAATTCACCCACTAGCAATTCAAATGTCTATCCATGGCCAACACGAAATAATACAGAGAATCTGAAATGAAAACAAAATTGCTGAAAGACATTTGGCAAATCACACACCATCTGTGAACAGGAGAACCACATGAAATTTGGAATCACTTCCACATTCTGCACTTATAGATTAAATTATTGTAGAAATCTAATAAATTCAAATACATGAAAGTGCACATGACATAAAGAATATGTTATTATTATTGTCATGAATTTAATTAATTTACAGAAAATGCAGCCATAATTCCCAAGGCATTTTTCCACAAAAGTGTACTGTATTTATAAATCTGCAGGTGTATTCAGCAGTAGATTGAAATGTAATTATACATGTTCTTGTAAAAGAAAAATCAATTGCATGGCATCAAGCACAGGATAGGATAATGAGACAGTTGTGGTCTTCTTCTGTATTGTATGACCTTCTTTAATGATATCTTTGATTTGGTGGCATTCCAACCTTTCTCTTCTTCTCACCTGCCTATTACTTTCCCCCTCCCCAACTCCCCAAGGACTCCTACTTCCCTTTTTGCTATTGTCCACTTTCCTCCCCTATCAGATTCTTTCTTCTCTAGCCTTTCCCACCCACCTTGCTTCACCTTTTAGCTAGCCTCCTTCCCCTCCCTCCCATCTTTTTATTCTGACATCTTCTCCTTTCTTTCTAAGTCCTGAATAAGGGTCTCAGCCCAAAGCTCCAACTGTTTACTCTTTTCCATAGATGCTGCCTGACCTGCTGAGTTCCTCCAGCATTTTGTATGTATTGCTTTAAATTTCCAGTATTTCTAATTATTTTTAAAATTATAGCTCTTAATCTAAATAAATTGACTGACAATGCAAAGTTTGCCATGTACAGTATGTTTGAACTAACAGCGTCCATGGGTTTCAAATTTCACAGCATAAAAAAGACATGACAAACAGTTTAAGAAAAATATCTGCCATTACCTCAAAACATGATGGCACTAATATAAACTTCATCTACAGGCATTATAATGTGGAATGTCTACAAATGTCATACTAAAATTGACTTGCCATATGATAAAATCCAGGTACACCAATCGTCAAATCCCTTGCATTTAAAGATACTGAATTATTTTAGTTTGCATTTTGGCTTGATTTGGATTTAGAAATGTGCAAAATGACAAAAAAGATCTTAAAAAAATAACATTGTATTTTCCAAGTATTCTAAGCAAAGTCCCTTTTTCTGTAATAAACTACTTATGTTTGAAAAATTATTAAGTTCATTTTCTTAAACCATGGAATTTAATTATTTCATTATCAATATAATTTTATTTCTGGAAGCACACCAAATATTCTTGGAAAGGAAAATAAAATAGTGTAATATGCATACCTTGGGATTTATCAGGCTAATTTAGAGCACAGCAGCACAGAAACGAGCCATCTCCTCCGTGATGAAATATTAATCTTCCTAATCCCATCATCCTGCACTTGGATCATAGTTCTCCATACCCCTCACATCTATGTACTGTATCTATCCAAATTTTCCTTAAATGTTGGAACTGATACCAAATCCACCACTTCTGCTAGCAGTTCATTCTACACTCTCAGCACTGTCTGAGTAACAACATTACCCCTCATGCTCTTCTTAATCATTTCCTTTCCGCTCATAATTTACGATCTCTTATTCCAGTCTCACCCAACTTCAGTAGAAAAAGCCTGCTTACATTTATCCAATCTATACTCTCATAATTTTGAATGCCTCTATCAAATCTCCTCTCATTCTCCCACAGTCTAAGGAATGAAGTCATAGCCTATTCTACTTTCCCTATAACTCAGGTCCTAAGTCCTGGCAACATCCTTGTAAATTTTCTCTGCAGTCTTTCAATCTTACTGATATTGTTCCTGCAGGTAGGTGATTGGAACTGCACACAATACTTCAAATTAGGCTTCATACAACTTCAACATGCGAGGGGGGTGATTGATAATTTTGTGGCTTAAGGTAGATGGAGTCAATTTTAGAAAACCTAGCACATTTATTTTTCAACATAGTCCTCTCCTGTGTTGGAAAGAGAGAGAGAGAGAGAGTGAGAGGTACCGCTTCTACCTCTTCCAATGACTCTGAGTGAGGCACAGAGTGATCTGTATTTACTGACAATCACCTTTAGTGTTCAAACTAACAAGTACTTGAATTCATACAATAAATACCTTGTGCGCACACCTGCTAAGTATCCTTGACTCTCCTGGATAGTGAAAGAATATGTAATGAGATGGTCTTGGACTTCCTGGTGGTCCACAGCAGGGGTGATTGATAAGTTTGTGGCCTAAGATGGAAGGAGATGAGTTATACGTCTCTCGTTACATGCACGTGCAGTTCAACACTTTGAGTGAAAATGCAGAAAGTTTGAAGTTGATAACTCATCTCCTTCTACCTTAAGCCACAAACTTAACAATCACCCCTGCTGTGGACCACTTCCGGAGGTCCAAGACACCGACTTCTACAAAGAAGGGATCTGTATGCTCCACGACTGCTGGACTAAGTGTATAAATGCAGGAAAAATAAACGTTCTAGGTTTTCTGAAATTGACCCCTACCTTAGCCACAAACTAATCAGTCACCCCTTATAGATCTGTTAAATGAGATCAGCTATTTGCACTGCAATTGCCAAGAAATTTGATTATATTGCATTATGTTATTGAGATGCAACTTGTATGAAAATAAAATATAAATGTAAACATATAACTTAAGGAATAAATTGGAAAGTTACAATTTTTGTTCTGCAGATGTGTATGCACAATGGGATCCAACAGTGTGCAGTGCTGATAGAGAGCTGCTCCCAAGACCTTTATGCACCATGGAGTTGCACACAAACTTCACAGGCTGCTCTTGCAGAAGTTGTCTTCCAATTCACCTTGGCACTTTTAAAGTTGAAAGTAAATTTATCATCACAGTAAGTATATACTCTGTGTCCACTTTATCAGGTACACATGTAAAGCTCAGCAGGCTTGGCCAAGAACAGGTGGAGGCTCTGAATAAGTTTCTAGTAATATAGTAGCCACTGAGTGTACATTCACAGTCCTATGCTGCTGTAGCCCATCCACTTTAAGGTTCAGCATGTTGTGTTTATAGGAGTGCTCTTCTGCACACCTCTCTTTTAAGATGTGTTTATTTGAGTTATTGCAACTTTCCTTTCAGTTGAATCAGTCTGACTATTCTCCTCTGCCTTCTCTCATTAACAAGGTGTTTTTACTCACATTACTGCTCTTCATTGTATGTGTTTTTGTTTATTGCACCATTCTCTGTAAACGCTGGAGACTATTGTGAATGAAAATCTCAAGAAAACGGTTGTTTCTGAGGAACTCAAACCATCCCATCTGGCACCAAAATCATATTTTTTTACCATTCTGATGTTTGGTCTAGACAGCTACTGAAATGCTCGAGCATGACTGCATACATTTATGCATTGAATTGCTGTCATATTATTGGGTGATTACTGTTATGAATGTACCACAGCTCTGAGGGGCTGAAGGGTGCGGGGTAGCCCCCTCCTTTGTGAGAATCGCAAGATCACCGTTGGGTTGGGTCAAGGGGCCCAGGAAATGAGAGAGAGACCTGCAGAATGCCTCGTTTCCCTGGTGATGTAAAGCTACGGGACATGGCCATTGTCTCCGGGAGACACAGTTGTGGATTGGAGATATGCTACGTGAATGCCCTCAGGCAAAGTGGGCTGGTTCAGGGAGAAATTGCATCACCCCCAACCTGATTGACATCTACAACCCTGCGAGTCAGGATAAAAGAGGGTCTGTAGGAACAGTCCCTCAGACGCACCAGAAGAAACGCTAGCACTCCCGTGACAACGGGAGGCCATTTGAAGAAGGCCACGTGCGTTCAGTTCCATTGCCTAGGACTGGTGGCGTGTAACATGGAAAACGGCTTTGAGCTAACAACGGGGAAACCAACTTCCCGACTCAATGGATTGGCACCCTAAAGACTGGGCAAGTTTAAACCGTCTCTCTCTTAAACCCAAAACGCTGCAGCTTGAACGAACTAAAAGTGACTTTTGTATTTCCATCGGACAATACATTATCCCCTAGACAATGAAAGAGCTACTTCTTCTTGATTCTTATTATACCCACGCTTTAGATTTAATATTGACGACGTATATTATCTGTATGTTTGCATTAATCTTATTTTTGTGCCCTTTATCAATAAATAGTTTTAAAAATATTACCATCAGACTTCAACGGACCTATCTATCTTTGCTGGTAAGTGATCCAGTTACAGGATTTCATAACATTACATATTTGCATTAACAAGCAAGTGTACAGGTATACATAATAAAGCAACCGAAGAGTGTATATTGTTTGAATAAATATCTTCATCAGCTGATAATCTTCATAAAATATGAGCTCAAAACTGAAGTTAATACTCCAGTTGAGACATAAGGAATATTTTATAAACGTTTAGCAAAACCTCTGCCTGTTGCTTAAATTTTCCAATGTTACAACAATCACTTGTTATCCAGAACAGTGTTAAGATCAGTTGAATAGCAATGCCAATATACACAGGCTGAGAAACATCAGAGAGATGCACCAAAAAGCTAAAACTGTAAGTACTTATCTCCAACAGAGAAGGATAGTATCTCCAGTTTTTTTTTTATGTACACAGTTTGCAAGAGCTGATTTGTAGAAAGAAAGAAATAAACACTGTGAATCTTATGAGCCAAATTGTGTTGGATGCTGACTAGTATCCAAATATGATTCTTGTCTCTGCTCACATAGACACTTAACTGGATGGCTGAAGAGGGACTCTGACTCTGCAAACCTGCTCTCTATCTGCTGGGGTGCTGAAGTGTCTTGGTGGTGAGTAGGCAATGTCAATGAACTGGCTTCAACCCTAAGAAATAATTCAGAAATATTATCTCATACATCTCGAGCGACAATGGTGTGACACTTTTTTTGATGGATCTTGAGATGTTAGACTTGGGGCTATTTGCACTTTCTAGATTGGCTGTAGGTCCTCTTCTATAGTGGCTGCAGTTGAATGAGGAAGGAGTTCTGGCTGTTCTTTTGACTCTCTTGTTGTACACTGTTTTTGACTGCAGTGGTCCATGCTGTCCAGTCTTCAACTGTTTCCTCCCATGAGTTCATTTCATGCATACAGACATTCCTGTTGCAGTAGCAGGGTCTTCTTCATGGGCAGTAGCCCTCACTCAGCTCACCATGCAATACGCCCTTGGGAGTGCATCCCTGGTCCATCCATCCAACCATCTGAGGCTACTGTGGCTCAGTAGTGCATGGATGCTGGAGGTGTCAGCCAGCTACAGAACCTCTGTGTTGATGATTCTGTCCTGTCAGGAGATGTGTAAGTTCGTTCTGAGGCAGTGTAGGTGGAATGTGTTCAGCCTCTTCTCTTTGTTGAAGCCTTCCTGATGTAGAGGAATGTGCTGAGCACACATGCAGCTTCTTTGCCCTCTTTGTTGGCTGTCTGTTGTTCCACACTCTCTTGTTCAGCCTGGCCATGAGAGCGGCAGCTTTGGAAATTCTGCTGTTCACCTCTGCTTTGATGGACAGGTAGCTGGTGATGGAGTCACCTACCTCAAGAGATTGAAGAATGCTCCATTGATTTAGCAATCAAGTCAGGTACTGTCGTGGAGTAGGTCAAAAGCTCATGGAGAAAGTTAAAAGGTTGGCACAACAGTGTGTGCCGAAGGGCCTGTACTGTGCTGTACCGTTCAAAGTTCTATGCTTGCTAGGCAAAAAAAAAAAGCTAAACTTATCAGTTTCCACTTATTCCCCAGGGCAGGGAAACCTTATTTGGATCTTATGCCAGGCTGACTAGGTGCAAGAACAAATAAACAGATACCCCAACATTATGTTAAGGAATTTTTAACTCTTCTTCTATCATTCAGTACATTCTGGACTGCCAGTTGGTCCACACAGATTTGGGAATCACTTATCTGAGAGTGTCAGGACATTGTAGCTCCCTTTGGAGCCACCATCTGCAGACAGCTGGCTTCAGTCCAATAATTAATTATTACCAGGTCCATATGGTTTCCTATGTTAAGACTGTAAACTAGTTTTCTTGAGCTAGTTTTCTGAAGTGTGTGAGATCACAGTTTAATTTGTTGGTAAAGCTTTAGCTTTCTATCCACATTGTTAGTTATTTTCAACCCTAAGTTATTTTTCTTTAATTGTCTTTGTATTTATATTTCAGATTTGCCCATGATTTAATTCAGTATTCTTGTTTTATTCTATCATTTCAACAGATAGAGGGCAGAAAGACAAACTCTGTTTGAGGTGCTGAATATATTGATCACTTTAAAGAAAGGATTAATGTACTTAATGGAGAAAGAATTTCAAATTAAACATGTGATGATGCATCAATCCCAAATCCATCTGACAGTGAGACTTGAATTTACCAGCACTATATTTTGTGCTTGGACATGTTAGAAAAATCAGTTTCCACTTCACAGGAGCTGAAAAACTACTGCAAGATAATAAGCAAAAAAATATTTGATCCATGAAGAGCAAACTTACTGCACTTATTCACGTCTCCTCTTTCTTCAAACACAAAGGATAATATGCACTCTCTGGGATCTTATGCACATGTGTCAAGGAAGTAACAAGACTTAGAAAGCCTGTAATAAGCTTTCACCCTCTTGAAAGTTGTCATGTTTTATTGTTTTACAATATTGAATCACAATGGATTTAATTTGGCTTCTTTGACACTCATCAACAGAAAATGTCTCTTTCATGAAAACAGATCTCTACAAAGTGATCTAAATAAATTACGAATATAACCATATAACAATCACAGCACGGAAACAGGCCATCTTGGCCCTCCTAGTCCGTGCCGAACCCTTAATCTCACCTAGTCCCACCTACCCGCACTCAGCCCATAACCCTCCACTCCTTTCCTGTCCATATACCTATCCAATTTTACCTTAAATGACACAACTGAACTGGCCTCTACTACTTCTACAGGAAGCTCATTCCACACAGCTATCACTCATTGAGTAAAGAAATACCCCCTCGTGTTTCCCTTAAACTTCTGCCCCCTAACTCTCAAATCATGTCCCCTAGTTTGAATCTCCCCTACTCTCAATGGAAACAGCCTGTTCACGTCAACTCTATCTAACCCTCTCAAAATTTTAAATACCTCGATCAAATCCCCCCTCAACCTTCTACGCTCCAATGAATAGAGACCTAACTTGTTCAACCTTTCTCTGTAACTTAATTGCTGAAACCCAGGTAACATCCTAGTAAATCGTCTCTGCACTCTCGCTAATTTATTGATATCTTTCCTATAATTCAGTGACCAGAACTGCACACAATATTCCAAATTTGGCCTTACCAATGCCTTGTACAACTTTAGCATTACATCCCAACTTCTGTACTCAATGCTTTGATTTATAAAGGCCAGCGTTCCAAAAGCCCTCTTCACCACCCTATCTACATGAGACTCCACTTTCAGGGAACTATGCACAGTTATTCCTAGATCTCTCTGTTCCTCTGCATTCCTCAATGCCCTACCATTTACTCTGTATGTTCTATTTGGATTATTCCTGCCAAAATGTAGAACCTCACACTTAAACTCAGCATTAAACTCCATCTGCCAACGTTCAGCCCATTCTTCTAACCGGCATAAATCTCCCTGCAAGCTTTGAAAATCCACCTCATTATCCACAACACCTCCTACCTTAGTATCATCGGCATACTTACTAATCCAATTTACCACCCCATCATTCAGATCATTTATGTATATTACAAACAACATTGGGCCCAAAACAGATCCCTGAGGCACCCCGCTAGTCACCAGCCTCCATCCCGATAAACAATTATCCACCACTACTCTCTGGCATCTCCCATCTAGCCACTGTTGAATCCATTTTATTACTCCAGCATTAATACCTAACGACTGAACCTTCTTAACTAACCTTCCATGTGGAACTTCGTCAAAGGCTTTGCTGAAGTCCATATAGACTACATCCACTGCCTTACCCTCGTCAACATTCCTCGTAACTTCTTCGAAAAATTCAATAAGGTTTGTCAAACATGACCTTCCACGCACAAATCCATGCTGGCTACTTCTAATCAGATCCCGTCTATCCAGATAATTATAAATACTATCTCTAAGAATACTTTCCATTAATTTACCCACCACTGATGTCAAACTGACAGGTCTATGATTGCTAGGCTTCCTTCTAGAACCCTTTTTAAACAATGGAACCACATGAGCAATACACCAATCCTCCGGCACAATCCCCGTTTCTAATGACATATTAAAGATCTCCGTCAGAGCTCCTGCTATTTCTACACAAACTTCCCTCAAGGTCCTGGGGAATATCCTGTCAGGACCCGGAGATTTATCCACTTTTAAATTTCTTAAAAGCACCAGTACCTCCACCTCTTTAATTGTCATAGGTTCCATAACTTCCTTACTTGTTTCCCACACCTTAGACAATTCAATATCCTTCTCCTTAGTGAATACCGAAGAAAAGAAATCATTCAAAATCTCTCCCATCTCCTTCGGTTCTCTAAGGGGCCAATTTCATCCCTCACTATCCTCTTGCTTTTAATATAACTGTAGAAACCTTTTGGATTTACTTTCACCTTATTTGCCAAACCAACCTCGTATCTTCTTTTAGCTTTTCTAATCTCTTTCTTAAGATTCCTTTTACATTCTTTATATTCCTCGAGCAATTCCTTTACTCCATGCTGCCTGTATCTATTGTAGACATCCCTCTTTTTCTGAACCAAATTTCTAATATCCCTTGAAAACCATGGTGCTCTCAAACCTTTAACCTTTCCTTTCACCCTAACAGGAACACAAAATAATTGATTGCATAAGTATTCACCCCCATCAAACCAACATTTAGTAGATGCACTCAAGCAATTACAGCCTTGAGTCTGCATGGACAGGTCTCCATAAGCTTTGCACATCTGGACACAACAATTTTTCCCCATTCTTCTTTACAAAACAGCTCAAACTCTGTCAGATTGCATGGGGATTGTGAGTGAACAGCCCTTTTCAAGTCCAGCCACGCATTCTCAATTGGATTGATGTCTGGACTTTGACGTGGCCATTGCAGGACATTAACTTTGTTGTTCTTAAACTATTCCTGTGCAGATTTGACTTGGGGTCATTATCTTGCAGGAAAATAAACCTTCTCCCAGATTTTTCCCTAAGTTCTCTTGCAGACTACATTAGGTTTCCTCCAGAATCTTCCTCTATCTTGTTGCATCCATTTTACGCTCTAACTTCACAAGTATTCTAGGATCTGCTGCAGTGAAGCTGCCGCCGTGTTTCACAGTAGGGATGGTGTGTATTTGATGATATGCGGTTTTTGGTTTACGCCAAACATAGCACTTAGTCTGATGGACAAAAAGCTCAATTTTGGGTTCATCAGACCATAGAACCTTCTTCCAGCTGACTTCGAAGTCCTCCATATGCCATCTGACAAACTCTAGCTGAGGTTTCATGTGAGTTTTTTCAACAGTAGCTTTCTCCTTGCTACTCGCCCATAAACCAGTGACTGGTGAAGCACCTGAACAACAGTTGTATGCACAGTTTCTCCCATCTCAACTACTGAAGCTTGCAACTCCTACAGAGTTGTCAAAGGTCTCTTGGTGGCCTCCCTCACTAGTCCCCTTCTTGCATGATCACTCAGCTTTTGAGGATAGGCTACCCTAGGCAGATTAATGACTGTCATATTCTTTCCATTTCTTGATGACTGACTTAACTGTACTCCAAAGGATATTCAGTGACTTGGAAATTTTCTTCTATTCATCACCTGACTTGTGCATTGCAATTAACTTTATGTGGTGATGCTTTGAGTGTACTTAGACCATAAGACCATAAGATATAGGAGCAGAATTAGGCTATCTGACCCATTGAGACTGCTCATCCATTCATTCATGGCTGGTTCTTTTTCTATCTGCTCCTCAACCCCGGTTCCTGGCTTTCTTCCCATAACCTTTGATGCCATATCCAATCAAGAATCTATCAATCTCTGCCTTAAATACACCCAACGACCTGGCCTCCACAGCTGAATGTGGCAACAAATTCCACAAATTCACCACCCGTTAGCTGAAGAAATTTCTCTGCATCTCTGTTTTGAAAGGATGTACCTCTATCCTGAGGTTATGTCCTCATCTCCTAGACTCCCCCACCATGAGAAAATCCTTCCCACATTTACTCTGTCTCGGGCTTTCAGCACTCAAAAGGTTTCAATGAGAACCTCGCCATCTTTCTGAATTCCAGGAGAGGCCTCACCAGTGCCTTATAAAGTCTCAGCATCTTTTCTCTTCATGGTGCCTATTTTGCCAGGTTACTGACTCTCCACAGTTGGACTCCAAATACTTGTGTATTTTTATTACAATCAATTAAAACACCTTGAGAGCACACGGGTCTCCACAAACAGATCTCTATTTAACTAATTAAGTGACTTTTAAGACCTATTGGCTGCTCTAGTGTTGATTTGGTGTGTCATATTAAAGGGGGAGGGTAAATACTTATACAATCAATTATTTTGTGTTTTATATTTGTAATTAATTTA
The DNA here is from genome assembly GCF_030144855.1 of Hypanus sabinus. NCBI lineage: Eukaryota > Metazoa > Chordata > Chondrichthyes > Myliobatiformes > Dasyatidae > Hypanus > Hypanus sabinus. The sequence continues at coordinate 125,333,634 of NC_082710.1, read as the reverse complement.
AATCACTTAGTAGAGATCTCTTTTTACTTTGACATGAAAGAGTCTTTTTCTGTTGATCAGTGTCACAAAAAAAATTAAATCCATTGTGATTCAACATTGTAAAACAGTAATAGACACAACCTTCCAAGGGAGGTGAATACTTTTTATAGGCACCGCATATTTGGTAATCACTTCACTTGCTCAGACAAGAAAGACATCTGTTAGATAATTTCAATTGTTCCTTCAGCCACATGGCATTATTGATGTAACTCATTTGACTTCAGAACCCTTCCTGGAGAAGTCTGCATGTACCACATTAAGTTTCATTTATAACTTTTTCAACTTCTGATACAAAGCTATTGACCTGAAAACATGAACCTCCTTTATTTCATTACAGATGCCTCCTAACATTCAGAGTTTTTCCAATATTTTTTATTTCTTACAAAAAAATGAGTTAAGCAAGCACTATAGCACAGAAACAGGCCCTTTAGCCCATCTAGTATATATTGAACGGATATTCTGCCTGGTTTCAACATGGATGCAAGCCCTTCATACCACTCCCATCCATAAACTTTTCTTAAATCTTGCAGTTGAACCTGCATCCTCCACTTCCTCTTTAAGCATCTGCAGTAGATTTTTTGTCAGCTCTCCAAATAATTTTATTTCCCCTAGATTTCTCTGTAACATATTGTGACATTCTGGGGGTGGGGTGGGGGGGGGGGGGTGCGAGGTTGACAGCCCACGCCTGCATTTCTAATGACTAGCACCGTTTATTGTTCTTGTGTTAAAAAGCTTTTGTGGGATTATGGTGGGAAGTTCCAGTTCATATATTGTTACTTTTTAGCTTGGGTTATACAGTTATTCGTTTGAGTATTTGTGAGTCACCCTAAATGTAACAAGGGTGTGTGATGGTCGCCTTCCCCGTCTGTTTTGTGTTTATCAAGATAAGACGGTTGTTGGGTTAACAGGCTTACTTGTCTGTCATTATGGACCAATTACTCACCTCAATATTCTGAGCAACTTGGCCTCTTGTTCCCCAAGATTCTACCACTCGCAATGTATAGTAGACTGCTAACCTAGCAAAACCTCATGTCTCTGGGATATGGGAGTGGCCCAGTCACAGGGAGAACAAACAAAATCTACATGGTTAGTAGCTCTGAACTTGTATCAATTGAGCTATAAGGCAGCAGGTCCACCAGTTGTGTGGTGAAATGTTGTATTTTCTGATAGTAAGCAGATCTTTAACTATGTTCCATTTTTCAGAAAACATGAAGAACTACAGTTTGCCCATCACTCTGCCTGTACTTCATCTCCCTCGGGTGCTCCCCTCCCTCTTTCTCCCTAGGCCTCCTGTCCCATGATCCTTTCCCTTCTCCAACTCTGTATCCCTTTTGCCAATCACCTTTCCAGCTCTCAGCTTCACTCCACCCCCACCGGTCTTCTCCTATCATTTCCCATTTTCCCCTCCCCCTTCTACTTACAAATCTCTTACTATCTTTCCTTTCAGTTAGTCCTGACAAAAGGTCTTGGCCCGAAACGTCAACAGTGCTTCTCCCTATAGATGCTGTCTGGCCTGCTGTGTTCCACCAGCATTTTATGTGTGTTGCTTGAATTTCCAGCATCTGCAGATTTCCTCATGTTTGCTGTACGATAAATAGTTAATATACCCTTCAAAACAATTTGTGAATTCATGATAGATTTTGTTTAATGAGTACAATTTGTAACATTTATTAATCAAAAAAATGTTGCTTAATAACCTAGCAATGTAATACACAATGAAATATTGACAGAAGGGCCATTGACCAAAACCATGAACATGTGAAATAACAAATAATCTAAGAGATCCTCTAATCTCAGCAATTGATTGACGGTGTACATTACAGCATTTTAGCTGGCCTTTTAAATACTTCTACATTAAGAACAAGTTCTAAAATAATTGTAACAAAATCTTAAATTGGTTGTGCTGTGATAGAAAGCACATTACTTTTTCCATAATTTGTAAAAAAAAAATTGTGGCATGATTTATCACAGCGAAGCACCAGCAGTTTAGGAACTGCTATCCAGCTGTTTTTTCTAGTTAGGCTGTCTACAGAAGTCGCACACAGAAAATGCTGGAGGAACTAAGGAGCTCAGGGAGCAGCTATAGAAATGAATAAACAATTAATGTTTCAGGCCGAGACCCTTCTTCAGGACTGGAAATGAAGGGGGAAGACACCTGAATAAAAAGATTGGGGGAGGGGAAGGAGGCAAGCTATAATGTGATAGATGACACCAAGTGGATGGAAAAGGTAAAGGGCTGGGGAGGAAGAAATCTGATAGGAGAGGAGAGTGGACCATGGGACCGAGGGAAGAAGCAGGGGCACCAGGGGCAGGTGATAGGCAGTTGAGAACATGTACGACGTCAGAGATGGAAATAGAAGAAGGAAGGGGAGGGGAAAAGTTTCTCCCAGAAAGAGGAATCAATGTCATGCCATCAGATTGGAGGCTATCCCAATGGAATATGTGGTGTCCTCCTCCACCCTGAAAGTGGTCTCATCATGACAAAAAAGAAGCCCACGGGCTCTCAAGCCAGAACAGGACTGCTAACAGGAATTAAATTGTTGGCCTCCAGGAAATTCTATGTTTGACTTATGGAGCAGAGGTGCTCGACAAAGTGGTCCCCCAATGTAGAGGAAGCCACATCGGGAGCACTGGATCATTATCTGATGCAGAAAGGTTGAAAAAGGTACAGAAAGCACAAGGCTGAAAAAAGCTGCAGGAAGTTGTAAATTTGCCACCTGCATCATGGGCACAAGTCTCCCCAACATCAAGGAAACCTTCAACAGGTGATGATTCAAAGAACTAGCATCCATCATTAAGGACCGGTCACTCAAAATACGCACTCTTCCCAATGCTACCATTAAAGAGAAGCTACAAGAGCCTGATGATGTACACTCAATGTTTCCGGAACAGCTTCTTCCCCTCCACCATCCAATTTTTGAATGGACAATGAAATCACAAACACTACCTCACTATTTTTTGTGTTCTCCTTTCTTTTTGTACTACTTAGTTTTTATGGTTTTTATTATCATGTATTGCATTGTACTGCTGACATAATATGACAAATTCCGTGACATATGCCAAGTGATATTAAACTGGATTCTAAAGCAGGATATTAAAGAGGTCGCAGAATGAAATTAACCTGGCAATTTTACTGATTTCTTCTCCATCGGTGATACCTGAACTTCAGAGTACTTCTGGGGCACTTTCCATTTTATTGCTCCTTTTTGTATTTCACAGAATTAATTCAAATTATAGCTATTACATGCAAGCCAAGAAATTTTTATCACTTATCAATTATTCTCAATGCACCATAGAAAGCATTCTATCTTGTTGTACAACGGCTTGGTATGGCAACTACTCTGCGCATGACCATGAGAAATGGCAGAGAGTTGTGGTACAGCTCAGTATGTCATATAACCTGGCCTCTTCTGAGGACTCTGTCTACATTTGCTGCAATAGTAAAGCAGGTAACCTATTCTAAGACCCCAGTCACCCTGAACATTCTTTCTTCTCTCTTCTCCCTGTCATAACCAGGGATTCAGCAATTGCGCTCCTGAATATGCACGTATCAGCTAATTATTACTTCATTGTGATAGTATTTAACTATTCATTCCATCATAGCACTGTTCTAGACTTTGATACAGACATAGCCATGTTTCATTATCTCCATTCTGCCTTGCCTGAGAGATTGGACAGTCGAGTCAACTGACTGTGAAGGCGAGTGGTATTTGTTTTATTCATAGTTGTTCTTTTCAGCCGCAGTGTAGGGTTTTTTTCCATTTTGATGTTTTAGTTAATGGCCCTGTTTGGCCTAGCATTTATTGTTTTGTTTTCCCCTTAACACTGTTCACATTAAAGTCTGTGAACTATTGACCTGCTTCAGTGTCTCTCACTCTGCACTTGGGCCTTGTCTGAACCTGGTGACACTCTCATTCGGCAGAAGATACACCAGACTCAAAGGCAGCTCCTCTCCCACTACTATCAATGGTTCCATTTAATATCAGAGAATGTATATTGTACACAACCTGAAATTCTTACTCTTCACAGAGATCCGCAAAAAAGAGTCCCAAAATGAATGACAGAAATATGTTACAAAATCCCCTCCCTCTCCCTATGTACAAGCAGCAGCAAAGCATTAACCCACTCCCTCGCCCTCCACTCTGCCACTTGTTCCATCAATCACCACCCACCAAGGACAAAGCCCTCAAAGAGAGACTATGATCTGCAGTCCAACAAAAACCATTGTTCACCCAACAATTCAACATGCCTCAGGCTCTCTCTCTCTCTCAATAACAAAGGATTGAGAGGTATTGTCCTTTCCACAGCTAGAGGGGAGAATAACAAACATCTCACTGTTATGTGTTTGCAGTGTTCCTTTAATTCCAAGTTTCTCTCACTCAAAATAGGCAGAAAACTACAACTTTGAGAAAGAGAGAGCGATCACCTGAGTGTAGAGGCCTCCGACAGACTCACCCACTGTCCTGATGTTCCAATCTCCCGCATTGCCTCAGTTGACAACACCGGTGAGGAATGAAGTACATAGGGTCGCACAAGTCCGCATCCCGTAGGTGTATGTCTTCCAGGCCACTTCTGGAGATACTGAAAACACCAGGTCAGTGAGCTCCAGGACCAAGAACTCGCTACCATGAAGAACAGCCGTTTGAGAGCAGCTGTAGTTCACGGACTCTGACAGAACACCAGCCTCCCTGAAAAGGAAAGAGACATTAAAAAAAGGAATTTAAGCTTTTTCGCAAAAGAGCCCAAAGTAGTCCTCTAGCGCCATCTTAGCTCTGCCCAGATTCTTGAATGATGAAGTTGAGTCTTGCCTTCACAATTGATCTCATTGTGATCTTGCACAATGTTGTTCTTGGTACATGTGATAATAAAAAAAACCAATACCAATACCAAATAATACCATGGATTTCCATGTCAATCTGCTTATTGCATGGAGTTTGGAAATTCTTTTTTTCTCTCTCTCTCTCTCTCTCTCTCTCCTTCTCCTTCTGAGGGAAGATCCCTGCATTCGAATAGCCCGATGCTGTCAAAAGATTATACCGAAGTTCCACGCCTTCAGTTTATGAATTGGACTAATGAATACTGAGCTGAACGAAGTATGGACTCTCTTGATTGTGCATTTTGTTTTCTGTGTTTTTGTCAATTCTTTCTCGTTGCATTTGCAAAATTAGTTTTTTTCTTGCATGTGGGGTGTGGGGTTGATGTTCTTGTTGCCATTAGCACAATTTGTTTTCTTTCTGTGGGAGGGGGTGTTGCTGTTTTTCTTTGAACAGATTTCATGGTGTTTCATTGTTTCGCAGCTACCTGTAGGTAGACAAATCTCAAGATTGTATACTGTATATACTGTTTGATAATAAATACACTTCAAATTGTTTTGAGTCCTTGAAAATAAATTGTAAAACATAATTAAAGAATGTATGTTTGCAAGGTTAATTTTCTGTGTGTGTGATATGCTAATGTATGGAGCAACCTGGATATCAGCAATGACAAACCCAAGAGAATCTGCAGATGCTGGAAATCCAGAGCGACACACATAAAATGCTGGAGGAACTCAGTGGGTCAGGCAGCATCTACAGAAATGAATGAACAGTTGACATTTTGGGCTGAAACCTTTCAGCAGGACTGGAAATGAAGGGGAAGAAGGCAGAGTAAGAAGGTGAGGGGAAGGGCAGGTTTACAAGCTAAATGGCGATAGGTGAAGGCATGTGGGTGGGGGAGGGAGGATGAAGTAAGAAGCTCGGAGGAGATGGGTGAAAAAGGTAAAAGGCCGGAAAAGAATGGAATCTGACAGGAGAGGACAGCGGACCATGGGAGAAAAGGAAGGAGGAGGGGCCCTAGGGTGATGCAAGGAGAAGAGAAGATGCAAGAAGGGAGCTAGAGTAGGGATTTGAAGAAGACAGGAAGTGGTTATAATTACCCCAAGTTGGAGAAATCACCATCTTCTCTTCAATTATTACTTTTTTATTTGCACAGTTTATCTTATTGTTGTATTGTGGTATTTGTCAGTCTTTGTGTTGTGGTTTTCATAAATTCTATTGTTTTCCTTAGTTTTCCCTGTAAATGCCTGCAAGAAAATGAATCACAAAGTAGTATATGGTAAGATATGTGAACATTGATAATAAATTTGCTTTGAACTTTGAATAATAGTCTGTACAGTCTACTGATGCAGAAATATTTCATCACAAGACATAGGAGTCTGGCATGGCATGCCATTAAAGAGTTCTGCCTGAGTTAATCTTCTTTCGCGGAGATCATGATAAATATTCTGGCCCTTTTACATCCCCTGATCTCCCTCTTTTTCAATTCATAACAAAACCTTAGCTAAAAATCCTTTGAGTACAATAAGCCTGTTCTGAAAGCAAAGAATTGTTCCAGCAAAGAAAGTGGTCATCCAGCTCATTGACTTTCTGCAGTCTCCTGGTAGAGCAATCTTGTCCATTCTATTTCCTTGCTCTCTCCCTGTAGTCCTGCAAATCATATTCCCTCAACAGCATTTTCAGTCCTGACATGAAAACACTGATTAGTGAATTTTCAAAAGCCCAAGCTGCTGAATCAAAGTCACCATTCCATTGTATGCATTGCCTTAGAGATTATGCACAACAGAATTTTGTAGCAGTAGCCCCTCATGCACAGAATAACATTTGCTGACCCACTACCTACTGCATGTATTTACACATCTTACCAGGTTTTAAGGAGAGCTTTGTGATTGCTTCAACATAAAGGACTTGGCAGTGGCTCAGTCTTGAATCAGGAAGCAGTCATGTGATAATTATCAGATGTTAGTTTAGTGCAGGGCATTAGCTATGATACCAACAAGGAAAAGACTTAGAACTTCTTCAAAACAATGCCATGGATGATGCACCATCAATAACTCTCTCTCTCTGAGACGTGAAGTCGAGATATCAGCTTTTATTGACTGGAAGAAAGAACAAGCAGGAGATGAGCACCATACTACATCCTGGAGACTGAGGGCCGGTTCAAGCCTCAATCGCCTTTATACTGGGGTCAGTGGGAGGAGCCACAGGAGCAGTCAGCAGGGGGCGTGTCCAGACAGGTATATGCAGTTCACCACAATGGATTATTTTATATCAAGCTGAAGGAAGGCATGAAATTTCAACCAAGTAGAAAAGCAGAGATAGAGTTTGTTGTGTCTAGCTTCACTGAAAGCAAAAAAAAACAAAATCTGTCAGAATCTTACTGATTCATAAATCATCATCGAGCTAGTTTAGTCACTTTTGCAAGTAACATATTAATTTAATGCTAAAATGCTGAAACAACAGTTTTTAATCAATTGTATCTTAGATTACTGTAAGTGATAAATTAAACTTTACTATACAATGGTAGGAAATTCAAAGCAATTGACCTTTCTAAATGAGTGAGGCATATGGTACTGTGGGGAGAAGAAAAGAAAATATTTTAATAGCATCTCTTTGTATTTCACAGCAAATTATTTTCTTTCTGCAGGGTAACCATTGAAGTAGATAAATGTAACAGCCAATTTGAGAAGAGCCAGGAGATAAATAGCCAATTAATATGTTTGGATGAGAATAAACCATTACTCTTGAAGAACTCCTTAATTTCTTCAAAGAGGGATAGATCTTTTGCTCACATCTGGCAAGCAGGTAAGGTCTCTTTGGTGTAACATCATAAAGACTTCTCATGTCATGAGCCCTGCCAGCCTTGCATCTGTTTTTGTTAATTGTCATCTTATCTAGAGCTGTTAAGACCTTGTTCTTTTTGTTTAATCTTGTGAAAGTTGATTTTGAATGGCATAAATATTCCGCCTACTGTGATTATTTAAACTGGACTTCCTAGTATCACTGACAACTGGGTCCTTTTGTGTGTGTTTAGAGAATGATTTATTTTGTGTTATCGCTTGGTTAATCCACCGAGGTTCAGTTGGAGTTCTGATGAAAAAACTCTCGTTTCTGTCTCAACATGTGAGCTTGTTGTCCTTTTGTTCCTGGGTTCAATTGTTTGACAGTACACACTGTGACAGAAGGACCCAGCCCTATAAATAGATCCAGCAGAGTTTCAACAGCGTCTTGGACATTGTTCAGCTGGAGGCAAAGGTGCCTTTTATACTTGATGTTTATATTTATACAAAGGCTTCATTTTAAGTTTCCTGAGTCTATGTTCAAGGTCACCAAGGTTTCCCATATCTCCCGTGGTCTTCCAGCTATCTGCAGACTATTCCAGGCTTCTGGAGACTACTTCACGTTCCCAGGTTTGACGCAATGTTTCTGAGATCTCCCCCACTGACCTGAGAGCACAAGCCCTGTCTCAAGTTCCCTAGGATTCTCTGGGCCATCAAGTACTGGCCGTGGGAGGGAGGTTAAATTATGAACCCTGCACCTCTATTTATTAATTATCATCTTATCTAACCTTAAATCCTTTTGCTTTCTATCTAAGCTTGTCAAATTCATTTCGATTGACACAGGTTTTCAGCCTACTGTGATTATTTAAATTGGACTCCCAATAAGCACAGATTGTGGGGTCCATGTGTGAGTTTTGAGAATGATTTGTCTCACAGTGTCACTCAGTTAATACATGGAATTTCGGTTGGAATTTCAATGAATAAACTATTGTTTCTATCTCAACATGGGAGTTTGCCGTTCCCCCACACTTGGATTCAGTCTTTGGTCAGTGCACACTGTGGCATCTCATGATGCAGAACTTTTACCGTTCTATACTGAAGAAAGTGTTAGTAATATCAGCTTGAGGCCTAAAGTTATAAACAACAGATGATTACAACCATGTTGTCACAAAGATTTTCTGGAGCTAAGTGGGTGAGTTTATAGTGCATGCATTTATCCTGCAGCCATGTATGTTCTTTTCTATTCAATACTAATATCCAAGCACTGAACAAAGAAAACATAGAAAGAGTAAGGCACAAAATGCTGGAGGAACTCAGAAAGTCAGGCAGCATCTATGGAGAGAAATAAACAGTCAACATTCCTCCAGATTTTGAGCATCTGCCAAATCTTTTGAATCATAGAAAGAGTCAGCCATCTTGCTCCTCAAACCAAGTTAATTCTTTGGGAAAAAATTGAACTCTGAAAGGACTCGCTGGCTCAAGCAACTTTTGTGGAGGCAAAGGGATGTTTGATGTTTTAGTTTGAGGTCCTACATCAGAACTCTTTGTATTTTAGGGTTAGGGTTATGGAGATTCTTTAGGTTGGGTTAAGATAATTTCATCTGGGTAATGGATCAACAATCTGACATAAAACAGGCAATTTCATGAATGGGATCAATACATAATTGATAATTAGTTTATTATTGCCACAGGTCCCGAGATACAGTGAAAAGCTTGTGTTCACATGCCAATCAAGGCAGAGCAGGGAAAAAAAAAACAATTAAATTTGTAGGTACATTATTTGTGCTTTATTGAAGATGTTATAAAAATATATTTCTAGAATCAACAATGGAAAATATTTTCTGAAATTTCACCATGCTCTAGTTAAATGGAGGACAGAACTGAAATTTCCAACTGTCAACACTTGAGGTATATCTCTCACTTTTCTATCATGGTGGTGGCGAAATTGGAAAGGTCGGGTATTGACCACGTCATGTTTTTGTTTCTCTTGAATGCATCGGGTGGTTGATGGTCTTTTTTAAAAATGGGTTCTTTTGGTATTTGTTTTTCTTTGTTTCTGTGGCTGACTGTCAGACTGTCAAGGTTATATAACATACGCATACTTTGATAATAAATGTAATTGGATCTTTGAAAAACAGTGAAAAAATTAATGGATTTAATATTTCTATAATAATCAGTGTGTTAATGATGCATATTGGTCAAATTGATCTGTAAGTTCAAGGGTTTAAAAGATATGATTTGAATTATCATTTTTTATCAACAAATGACAGTATTCCACCATTATCTTCACAGATTTTTAAATTTTTTTTAGAATTTTGTGGATTTTAACACCAATTGTCCATTAATCTTGTAATTAAAAGATTGTTAAAACATAATTTATTAATGCACTGCCACTGAAACTCCCCTGGCCCAGAAAATAATTAGTTTAAATTGCTGGATCGTATGCATTCAGATGGTAAGGCAATGGCCCGCATCATTTGCTTAAATTTGCTCAATTTCATGATTGTACCAAGATTCAAGCCTTTCAAGCAGACGAGATCCAAATTTCCATACAAATGATCACCTCTCTCATCACAACGTTGCCCTGTCATTGGGCTTCTCTGGGATAAGTAGCCTTTGACACCCAAATCAAGTGAGCTTCACTTGATTTTAATTGAAATAAACAGAAGAGAAAAATAGCTAAAGATCAGGGATGTGTTCCTTCTTGTTTGTTTAGTTGTGCTCATTTAAAATAATCGTAGTGTTGAGTTTTTAACATTTTCTTAACATTACTTTAATCACTTCCAAATGTTCAACCTAGTTTTTTTTAAATATTAATAGTTTCTGAGTGTTTTTGAATGTATGTGAAAATTTGTGACAATTCCTGTGTTCTGTGCTGCACATTTATTAAGATAACTAATTAGATTAGTTGGGGTTGGGCTGCCATCATAAAAGCAAAGGGAAGTTATGTATTTGTGCTTATTTTGGGACAGCTTGGGACCGCAGAGGTCATATCTTTGCTGACCACTGAGATAATACTCAATAATGCTTAATTGTTTGCTGATTTCTAATAAAAGGTTGAAAAAGGGAATTTGACTCTTTGAAGCAATCATTGGAGTTCTGAGCATGTCACACAAATATAACCACTTCGTCTGGGGTCGCAGGCTGGCGGCAATTGTTTTGCATTGATTTTGAATATTGTTATCAATATTTAACAAAGAAAATAGTTTACAAATTATTTTTAACATGTGTGATATATTTGTTTGCCTTCTATGAAACTGAATATCAGAGGTCGAGCACCACATAGATACTGCTGCCTACAGTATATCTTTCATAAAATTCCGGGATTAAATTTTACCACAAAGTATCTTAGAAAAATACTTTTAAAGTAGTTATTATGCAAAGAGGACGATTTGATACACACAATGTAAATATACAAATCAAAATAGAAATACTGATTTTAATCTGCAGTAAAAAGTAGGTAGTCAAGGATGGAATTCCGATTCAGATGCATCTCTGGGCCTCTGACCTCAGTCTTCGGTTCCAAATGCCATAGGGGACAATAAGTTTTCAACTGCATGTGAGCTCAATGCTTTTTATGCTCACTTTCACTGATAAAACATACAGGTACCTTCATGAACTCTCACAGACCCCGATGATCCTGGGATTGCATTCACTGAGGGTGATGTGAGAACCCACAGCAAACAGCAGACCCATTTGGGGTATCTGGCTGAGTACAAAAAAACCTGTGCTATTCATGAGGCTAGAATGTTCACTGATATCTTTAACCTCCTGTTTCAGCAGTCCAATCTACTCACCTACTTTCTAGTAGGCTTCAGTTATACCAGTATCCTAGAAGAATTTGGTAACCTGCCCCAATGACTATCACTCAGCAGCACTTACATCCTCTGCTTGAGGAGTGACTTAGATCTGCTCACCACAGCTCAGCAGCTGAAGCCATTTCATTGTCTCTTCACTCAAACTTGGAACATCTGAACAGTGAAGATGTATACATCAGGATACTTTTCATTGGCTACAGCTTGGCATTCGATACTATCATTCCTTCAAAACTAATCAATAAACTCCAAGACCCAGGCCGCAAAACCTCCTTGTGCACCTGGATCCTTTTTTTCTGCACTTGCAGGCCCCAGTGAGTTCAGATGGGCAAGGTCTGCTCCATAATCTCATCAGCACAGGAGCACCACAGAGCTGTGTGCTTAGACCCCTGCTCTACTCGCTTTACACTTATGACTGTGGGGCTAAGCATAACTCCAATGTCATACTTAAGTTTGCTGACAACACCACTGTCATTGGCGTATCAAATCAGCATATAAGAGGGAGACAAAATCTGGCTGGACGGCGCCTCAACAACAATCTCTCACTCAAAGCTAAAGAGCTGATTATTGACCACAGGAAGAAGAAACAGGAAGTCTATAAGCCTGTCCTCATGAGGGAATTAGAGGTGGAAAGCCTCAGTAACTTTAAATTCTGCAACATTATCACTTCAAGAAGCTCATTAGCTATGACTCTCAGTGCTTTCATAGGTTGGGAGTTGATTGGTTGTTTTTCTGAGATGATCTAGCTTTGTAGGGTCATTGAAAGCTTTGAGTGGGATCTTCATGTGAACAAGTACCTTCTATAGATATTAACAAATCCAAGTCCCTATGCTATGAAGAGGTGGTTAGATTTATTTTTTATGGACTCTCCATAACTAGAGTGTGATTTACTTGCACAAGGTTTAGTTTAATGTGCTGTAGCTATTATCCACTAGAACAAGGTCATGGTTCTGTGATAAGGTGGCCACAAGGCCACACATGAGCAGGCACAATCACAGCTGCTGCCTACAACATTCATTCTCCCTCAAATGCACAAGTGTGAGCCCTTGTATGCAGGCTCCTTCCAGGAATATCATCTCCTTCTTACTCATGCTCCTAATGATTAAGAGGAATACACGTGAATGGGGAATTGGTGACTGTGAAATTGCCGGGCAGAGCCATAGATGGACGTGGTCAGGTATGCAAGGAGACATAAGATCTGAGAGTCAGAATGGTTAAATGTGCAACCAAAGCAGGGGTGGTGAATGGGACCATGTCTGCTATCAGTTTCAGGAGTGAATAAAACTACCAGAAAGTTACTAAAGGACATTGTTGTTCTGTAAACCAGTTGTAAAATAAATCTTGATAATCCTATTTGGAGCTCCAGCTTGTCATTTATGTCGAGTGTATTTTCAATCCATCTTTAGTATAATTACAGTTTTATATTCACAGTATCTTGAAAGTGCACTTTCATATTAAAAACATGCTACTTGTCAAAGAGTGAACCTTTTGCATACTTCAAATACAGGATTCATCTGGTAAAAAGGTCTCATTTGATCATTATGGTAAAATGAACTTGCATTGTGCCTGCTGAGAATATAATTACTTTATTGACTTTAGCCTTCTGACATTGTAAGTGTTGCTTTTGGCTGATTTAAAATATAATATAATATAAAATATAATAAAATATAATATCTCTTAAAAGTACAGTATGGAGCAATTGGCGTAAGGATGCATATGGTTAGGGTGGGGTAAAAGTAAAGGATTGACTTTTTTTTTAGAGAATCCATGATGTAGTGTTCCCAGACTAAGGCAGAAAACAATCAAGTTACTGGAGTGGACATCTGATTTAACCAGATTAACCAAACTTTTTTGTGACATTTAAAGTCATTTCCCTCTAAAGTGTTATAGTATCAATATGGCGGATGTTTGATAACAAACATTTTCAACACTGTTTTCCAACAATATTTTCAGAGCAATAAATTTATTCTCATAGGAATTGAGATCGTATCATTTATAATCTTTTCACAAGATAATGCATGCTTCCTTTTAGCTGAGAAAAATTTAAAACTGAGTTTACAGGAGAAACAGGAGGCTGCTTAACAAGATAAGAGCCCATGGAACTACAGGGGAATTACTAGCATGGGTGGAGCTTGGTTGATTGGCAGAAAGCAGAGAGTGCAAACAAAGGGATCATATTCTGGCTGGATTTCGGTTACCAGTGGAGTTCCACAAAGGTTTCTGTTGGGACCACTGATTTCTAAGATGTATCTCAATAACTTGGACTACAATATTAATGGATTTGCGGCTAAATTTGCCAATGATACAAAGATGGATGGAGGAGTGAGTAGTGTTGAGGAAACAGAGCCTGCAGAGAGACTTAGATAGTTTAGCAGAATGGGCAAAGAAATGGCAAATGAAATACAATGTTGGAAAATGTATGGTCATGCACTTTGGTGGAAGAAATAAACAGGCAGACTATTATTTAGATGGGGAAGTATTTCAAAATGAAGAGATGCAAAGGGACTTGGGAGTTCTTGTGCAGGATACCCAAAAGATTAACCTGCAGGTTGAATTGGAGATGAAGAAAGCAAATGCAATGTTGGCATTCATTTCTTGAGGTATAAAATATAAAAGCAGGGATGTGATGTTGAGGCTCTATAAGGCATTTGTGAAACCACACTTGGAGGATTGTGTATTGTTTTGGGCTCCTTATTTTAGAAATGATATACTGAAATTAGAGAGGGTTCAGAGAAGATTCATGAGAATGATTCTAGTAATGAAAGGGTTACCATATGAGAAACATCCGGCGGCTCTTGGGCTGTATTCCCTGGAGTGCAGGACAATGAGGGGGATCTCATAAGAACATTCTGTACATTAAAAAGCCTGAACATATTAGATATGACAAAGTCATTTCCCATAGTATGGGAGTCTAGGACAAGAGGGCATGACTTCAGGATTGAAGGACGTCCATATAAAACAGAGATGCAGAGAAATTATTTTAGTCAGAGAGTGGTAAATCTGTGGAATTTGTTGTCATGAGCAGCTGCGGGGATCAAGTCATTATGTACATTTAAGGCAGAAATAGATAAATTCTTGATTAACCAGGGCATCAAAGGATATGGAGAGAAGGCAGGGGAGTGGGGAATTGGATCAGCCATGATTAAATGGTGGAACAGAATTGATGGGCTGAATAGCCTACTTCTGCTTCTATATCTTAGGATCTTATGAAACAGATATCCAAAGCTTATGAGATTATCTTAAATCCACTATTATTGTGTTTTGTGTAGAGATTATTTACTTCTTTGTGAGCAGAAACAGGACTGTATGGTTGAGAATGACCAGGAGGAAATAATTAACTTGAATGTAAGATGTTGCTGGATTGAAAACTTCACCTTTCCTCAATGGAAAATAAACTACTTTACAAACATTTTAAAGCAAAAGTCAATGACTTTTCTTTCCTCTGAGTCCCTAAAGAAGGTGATGGATGGGGAGGAAGTTACCAACAGCCAATTGCAGTTGAGTTCTTCAGTGATATAAAAGCTATTAGCTGTTTCACAAGTTTGGATGCAAGTGGCATCTCTCATCAGATGACTCCATAAACAGTGAAGTTACTCTGACAAGTCTTTCCTTGTCCCATCATAGAGATGCCCTATGAGTTATCCATCACCTCATCTATGTTTACAACTTCAATCAAACTTGATTCCTTTTCCCCCCAGTTCTGATACCTTTTCACCTGAAGTGTTCACTTCATCTCCATTCCCATAAATCTTGTCTGATGAACTGATCTTTCTAATTTTTTTTTGAGTTTCTAAGGTTTCAAATTCTTTCCTTCAGCAGCCTTGTTGATAATTTACCTAAATCAAATTATCTTTTAACTTTCTATGTTCTAGTAAATTGTTACCCAGTTTTCTTGGCCTCTTGACCCTGGCACCATCCTCATAAATCTCTCAAGAACAAATGGAAGACAAGAGTGGCAAAATCTCAAATTTGGGAAATTGCAAACTTGAACATATATGTGCTTAGTCTTAAAGTTGCTGGTATTTACATGGCAGTTCTTTTAATTGATGGACCTCTTCAAGATGCAGCCTATTCTAAACTAATAGATAATAACATGCAAATATATGTGCATCGTTAAAGGGGCTATTTCCTATAAATGATCTCATTAAGATATACCTCTAAGACCCTTATACCTGCTATGGGATCTTTTTTGATACTAATTTCAGCAGATTGCTCATATATCTAAAATGCTATTCACCTGCTCCCTATTATTGTTTAATTTCAAAATGCAATTAACAACAGTCATCTGCTCATAATAAATTACAGAGCCCAGCCAATCTGCAGTGAACTGAGTTTGTTTAATAGTACAAATCAAATAAATGCATTATGAGTTTTTATGAAAGTGAGTTCTATTGGGCATTTAAAGAGAGACATCATGCAAAGCTGAATTCAATTGCACTGTAAGGGAGGCTTTAAAATGCTCAGTGGGTTATTGAATTTATTGCACATTTAATACATCTGCTGAATAATTGCTTTAATATGACGAGCCTATGGATACTCTTGCCTACATTTCCAGGGCATTGGAAAGTGGTTAGGATGTTTAGCAAGCACAGAAATCTCTCTTTGCCAGACAATGTGATTTACAGCCCACAGATGCCAACTGAAATGTTTAATTTCGCATTAACTAATATGCTAATACGTTGAAGCTTATAATATTTCAAACCAGTTCTTGGATTCAGTGAATGAAGCAAAAGGTAATATAATATCTGATGGTATGCCTGGTTTGAATTCAACAGAATCTGAATTCACAGATGTTGCAAAATCACACATTTGTTAGTATTCCTGCAGGATAGACTTCAAGCTTAGAATCTTTCCCTTCATTAATGTACACAATTGCATATCTACTGAAAGGTAACATCCTTAACTAACAAGGAATCTTCTCTGCAATTCTAAAAACTAGTTATTTAGGTAGTGCAAACATACTTCTATCTATGTGTTTGCAATAGATGATGGAAAAGATAAATAAACCTGGTTAAAAGAGACAAATGCCAGGGAAAAAAAGCAGAAGTTTGATACAATATAGCAGACAAAATGGATGTTGACAAATACATGGTGAAGGATGTAAATAAAGAGTTATAGGAAGAAACCTGTCTAGTTCATCCTCTAATTACACTGGACAACAAATTTTTTTGCAAGTGTTGCTTCCTTGGTATTTTGTTTCTGTTGTTGATATACCATGAGAAGATAAACTTGTATCAGACAGGAATTTGGAGAAACAAGAAATAAACTTTTATAGAATATAAGCTTTTGATTGCATAACAGTGCTGATGCTTTGCAATAGTTCAACAAAGCTAAAATTGTTTTATTAATGATTTCCATTTTTACTCAGTCTCTGAGACTTCTTGCTTAAATGCCAAATAATAATCAGACAGTATTGATCAATTCCAGTTGTCCTGATACTATTTCTCCATGAGTATAATGTCCTGGTGAAACCTTTCATCATGCTCATCACAGACAGCGCCAAGGCTTGCAGGGAAGAAGTCTAAATGAGATTGCAGAAAATGAATCTATTGTGACATGTTGTACTTCATGGTTTTGTATTCTTGAAGCATGTTGTCAACCATCTGCACATAGTTTGATGCTCTGTATTTGCCAAGAAAATGTTCAATGACATTCTTGAATGCCTTCCAGTGATTTTCTCTGGTCCCACCAGAAGTTCTTCAAATTGCCTGCACTTGATGATCCGTTTGATTTGTGGACCAGATGGGAAGCTTCTCCGCTTACGTTATGGGCAACATTTTAATTGACTTGAATTACAAATTGAAATAACAAATACAGGCGATTTCAGAATGAGAAGGTGTGTGATAGAGAAATTTCATGGCGATTTTCAAGATCAGCAGTCCAATTCCACATGATAAATCCAAAAGTATTCAGGAAGCAAAAGTCTTTGTTGTCCAGTGTTATCAAAGTCATCCAGTAGCCTAGCAGATGGACACAAGCAGTTCACATTTTTACCCTAATACAGCTATCCATTCTTCTTGTCAGGGATTAGCAAGAGATTGTACAGAGGAAAAACAAGTGGAACACCTGTGCTACACCAATCTGGCGAAGAAGTAGTCTTTTTTTTTTGCAATACATCTATAAAGCAGTATTGTAGTGCAGCAACCTTACTACAGTTTGACTGCAGCCAAGCCAGGAGATTGTTGCTTATGGCAATATATTTATAATGCTTTGGATGCACAAAAAGTCACTAATTGCACAAATATATCAAAAACTTATGGTGTATTTTAAATGTGCAAGCATTTAACCTTCAAAACCTTATAGGTAACCTGAAGGGTAAGGGAATTGAGCAGATAATTAATAAACGTGAGAGTTCATGTAATTATTAGAAGGTAATAATGTAAACTGACATATGACCACAAGTGGTGATACCCCTGCAATGGTCTGGTCAGCCAAACAACAAATAGTTGTGTGAGTGGCAACCAATAAGTTTTCTTCTTAGCTCAGTTAGTGACCTAACTGTTTATCCAGCGCAAAATGTCAGCACTCCACTCATATTTGCATTAGTTCTGCTACAGAATGATTCCCTGTAGTTTTAGTAGCATTAATAATATGTACAGGAATAATGATAAAGGACTTTAACACCATCGTTATAATGTGCGTTTACTTGAGTTATGTTTACCTTCCTTCAGCATGAACTAGTCTGGCCTTTCTCCCTTGATCTTTCTTATTAGCAAGGCATTTTTGCCCACAGAATTGCTACTCACTTGTGGTGTTTGCACCCTTCTCTGTAAACTTTAGAGACTTTTGTGTGTGAAAATCCTAGGAGAACAGCAATTTCTGAGATACACAACGCACCCTATCTGGCACCAGTAATCATTCCATATTCAAGAATAACTTAGATCATATTTCTTCCCCATTCTGATATTTAGTCTGAATATGTCTGCATGCTTTTATCCATTGAGTTGCTGCCAAATGACTGATTGACTAGCTATTTCCATTAATACGTAGGTGTACTTAATAAAGTGGACACTGTATATGTATTGCCGATCGTAATTGTAGGAAACTCAGTTGTCATTTAGCAATGAATTTCCAAGTCCCTGTAAAGAATAACTTGTACAAATATTATATGATTCAATTTGCTCTTTAATCTGTCTCATCTTTATATATACTGTTTAAGGGAATAGAGTTGCTACAGACCTGCAAACTTTTAAGAATATAGGAATCCAATACAATACTGCTTAGTAATATTTGATCAAAACTATTACTTTCCATCTTAAATCAAGTTGCAAAACTCCAAAAGTGCTTGAAAGAACTGATGTGAGCTGAACTAATTGGCTTTTACAGTGAATGTGTAAAGAAAACTCTGTTCTTAATATAGGTTTTGCCTGTACACAATTTGAAACATAAGTTATAGATCAGTCAGCCTGATGGTTGTCATGTTTTGTGGGGACGACAGGGGCATACTTTACCAAGGAAAATATACATTGGTGAATAAAAAAATGATCAACAGAATAGTTATGCTAATTATATGCCAATCATGTAAAACAAAATGGAAAAAAGAGTTTGCAATAGCTTAAGTAGATCAACATAAAATAAAGAGAAAAAAATTATCTGAGAAACACATTCAATATCATCAATACAGACACTATTTCTTCCATCAAGATAAAATTAATAAAATATTCCATTTATTTGCAACAATTGCCAACCATAATTCATTCCAACTATATATGAAATCATATTTAATATGTTCCAATTACAATATTTATTGATACTGTTAGCACAATAAAGAAATCAGAAATACTATCAACAATAGCAAATATATCATGGTGGTACATAGAGAATAGTAAGTCATTTAGGTGAATTGAGAGCTTCAAAATGTGCATGTGGTACATCAGAAAACAATATCTCCATATTAATTTCTGAAAATGATTCTCTGGAGCAGACTAACATTTTACTGTTGTGCTCAATTGTGCAAAAACTACTGAAACAGTATATGAAGTTAGTAATGTTGATTACTCCAGAAAAGCTCTCATTGACATGAAGTGTTATGGATTGCCTTAGTACAGACCAGATATGTTGTTTTATTCAGGGTGTATTGTGAAATAAACATAGCTGATTCATCAATAGATGTTGATATCAGTTTTGGTTGTTTTGCACTTTACAATCAGTTAGGGAACACATCCCCATTAAAAAATAAATGTGCTTGGCAATGAATTGGCAGTAATATATTTTGTGAAAGCCCAAATGTATAATCCTTCACTGAGAGAATGATTTTAATAACTAACTTATTGTTCAATTCGCGATTTAACAAAAAATCCTCTTGAACCTACTTGCACTCTGTTCAGAAACATTACTTTCACCAGCCTGTCTTGGAATTTCCACTCCAATGAAATATATTAAATGTAAAAATATTATTTTAACCTCTTATTATACTGCATATGCCCATGCATTTTCTGCTCAATTTAAAAAAACCAAAGCTGTATTAGAATGGAACTGTTAAGTTGCTTGTATCACTTGCAATTAAATTAGCCTCAAGATGGTCCAAACTTTTGTAACAAAGTTGCAGAAAAGTAGGTTAACTGACAATTTTAAACTAACTGTCCCTTTCACAGGTCATAGAGTCATAGAAATGCACAGTACAGAATAAGCCCCTTCAGTCCATCTGGTCTGTGCCAAACTATTTAAACTGCTTAATCCCATTGACCTGCACTGAGACTATAGCTCTCCATACTGCTACAATTCATGTACCTATCCAACCATCCCTTAAACATTGAGATCGAGCTTACATGCGCCACTTGCAATGACAGCTCATTCCACACTCTCGTAACCCTCCGAACGAAAAAGTGTCTCCTCATTATCCCCTTAAAATTTTCACTTTTCACACTTAACCCATGACCTCTAGTTGTAATCCCGCTCAACCTTAGTGGAAAAGGCCTACTTACATTTAGCTTATCTATACCACTCAATCTGCATGCATTTATAAAGAGAAGGCTATTGAGAAAATTGTAAGATCAGATTGGAGCATCTTCTTGATTTAGAGATTATGAAAGTGCTAATATTTTGACTCTTAAAAACATTAAATTGGATAAATCGCTGGGTCCTGATGTGATATACTCCAGGTTATTGAAAAAGGAGAGAGATGTGATTGCTGTGGCCTTGACAAAAACCATTGCAACCACAGAGGTGGTGCCAAAGGACTAGTGGATGGCTCATGTCTTTCCTTTGTTCAGAAAGAGAAATAGGGAAAATACTAAAAGTTATAGACTGGTGATATGAACATTAGTAGTAGGAAAACTAATGGAGATGATTCCTAAGAATTAGATTTATGAGAACTTGGAGAAGCATAGTCTAATTGGAGACAGTCAATGTGGTTTTATGCAGGGCAGATCAAATCTGATTAATTTTGTTAAGATTTTTGAGGAGTGACAAAGATGACAGATGAGGGTAGCCACTGAAACTTATATACATGGATTTTAGTCAGGCATTCAACAATCTCCCTCATGGTAGGCTCATCTAGAAAATAAAGATACATTGGATGGGCAGTAACTTGACCAATGGGATCCAACATTAGCTTGCTCATTGAATATAAAGGGTGGTGGTGGATGTGACTTACTCTTGATGGAAGTCTGTGACAAGTGTTGTCCTGCTGAGGGACATTGGGACCTCTGTCTTTAACTATGCCATCCCATGCCCAAGCTTTGATCACCTATATGTACTTCTACTCCTGGTGTAAGGATAGGATCGGAGGACTGCGGCATCACTAGTGAGAATTGTAAAGGTATAGTTATCGGAACTGATGGAGCACTTACAGGCACATGAGTGAATCTGCAGATGCTGGAAATAAATAAAAACACAAAATGCTGGCAGAGCTCAGCAGGCCAGACAGCATCTATGGGAGGAGGTAGTGATGACGTTTCGGGCCAAAATCCTTCATCAGGAGTGAAGTAACATGGGAGAATGGAGAGAGGATAAGAAGTGGGGGGAGGGATGAAGTAGAGAGCTGGAAAGTGATAGGCTGGAGGGAAACGGGCTGGGGGAAGGTGGAGAATTATGGGAAATAAAAGAGAAAGAAAGGTAGGGCTGGGGGGAGATTATAGTGAGGGGGGAAAAAAGAGGGAGAAAGAGAACCAGACTAAAATAATAGATAGTGATGGGGGTAAGGAGGGGCAGGGGTATCAACAGAGGTCTGTGAGTTGGATGTTCATGTCGGCAGGTAGGAGGCTACCTAGGCGAGAGATAAGGTATTGCTCCATTGACCTGCGTGTGGCCTCATCTTGACGGTAGAGGAGGCCATGGACAGACATAATGGAGTGGGAGTAGTCTGTAGAATTGAAGTGTGTGGCCACAGGGAGATCCCGCCACTGCTGGAGGACTGAGTGCCGGTGTTCGGTGAAATGGTCTCCCAGTCTGCGGCGGGTCTCCTCAATGTATAAATGGGTGTGGCCACAGGGAGATCCTGCCACTGCTGGAGGACTGAGCGCCGGTGTGATATACTGGGGATTAACTGGGGTGATATACTGTATCCGGTGCTCCTGATGTGGCCATGAACAACCTTGCACTCAACATCAATTACACCATGCAACTGACTGTGGAATTCAAGAAGGGGAAGTCAAGGGAATACACCAGCTAACACTGTGGGGTCAGCAGTAGAAAAGGTAAGTAGCTTCACGTTACTGAGTGTCAACTTCTCTAGGCATCTATCCTGGGTTCGATACATTGATGCAATTATGAAGAAGGCATAGCAGTGGCTATATTTCACCATTTGAGGACATTTAGAGTGTCTACAAAGGTTTCAGTAAATTTCTACCGAAGTACTGTGGAGGTCTTTCTCTCTGGTTGCATCACTGCATGGTACAGATGTGCCTTTCAACATGCTTTCAGCCACTGTATGTGAGCCCCTGCTACAATGGTAATACAATTTTTCTGGCCAGGCAGATTTCTGTTTAGATGTTTCAATGAAGATCAGGCTAACTTTCATCCAGGACCACAACTCAATTGTGTCTCTGGCTGCTGGTTCCATTAATACAGTGATTTCAACTGCTCTTTTAAATGTAAGCTGTGTGTAAATCCTATGTAGTGCTCGTCTTACCTCGTGTGACCGGTTGCTGCACTCTTTATGAAAAATCAAATTAACTGGTACTACATTAGGTGTTAGTCAGCCATCAGAAGCTCTAAGTATCGGAAAGAGGCAGTAAATAGAAAACGTACACTTCTGAAGGCAAGTTTGTTAATAAAAAATTGCAATAAAGCAAAATACTTACATGAGTAAGAACAATTCAAATTTCCACATTCTCTCTTAGGTTCCCAATCTCAGATATCAAAGAAAAAACAAATTCCTGTTCAGTTAGAATCTGTGAGATTCATTAGAATAACCTTTATTACTCCAATTTCTCTAACTAATTAGTTCTAGTGTTATTCCCTATTTAAAGTTTACAGACTAACCTTTCCTTTTTATTTATCACTAGTTAGTTAGAAAAATAATTCAATTCCTATTTTTAAGTATTATGGTTAACTTCAGTTTCAGCTTCAGATCAGTGTGTCTACAAATTCAAATTCAACACCAAAAATATTTAAATATATTAAATATATATCTTAACTACTTTCACAACAAATTCTCCAAAATCACAATTTTTAAACAAAGTGAGTCTCATTCAGTAACTTATCAAAGACTGCAACAATAATCAGTTCTTGCAGAAAATCAAATTCAGATCCTTCGAATGAAAAATAAAATTGTACAACCAACCGTATTAAATCCTTTACGTCATTAAACAATTAGTTCCCGTGCTGATTCTTCGCTCCTGGGTGGCTCACTATCTTGTTTCTTGGTTCATTGGATGAAATATTGGGCCATCCATGAAAAGTCAATTTACAAAGCTTATCCAAAAAAAAACTTAACTATGTCTCTAAGTATGACTTGATAGAACTAATTCCCAGTTACACAGTAGAGATCTTGGTCACTCTCACTGCCGATATTGTCTAACTATAGCTGATGCTTGTTATAGCTGTAGCTTCAATAAATCGTTTAGCAATATTGCAAGTTTTTAAGTCAGAGGAAATCAATGATGGTTCATATTGCAACAGCATCAACATCATAACATTTACAGCTGACCTTGACAAGTTTGACTTGTGTCAATGAGAACCCAATCAAATTTATTGATTTACATATTTGATTTGTAAAATCATAAAATTGCATTGTACTCCAAGAACTATCAGTATCTGTATGTATAGCTTGGTAAATAGTAACATGATGTGACCCAATTTTTGGGCAGGGAAATTAATATTAAAATAAGACTATTGAATTGCTTTCAGTGTTCCTTTGCACAATGACAAAAATTCCTTTATTCTGAATAAACTGAAAGTGCAAGTTGAGATAGCAGGATGTTGATGCCTCACAAAAAATGTGGTCAAATTAACAAACAGCCCCATCTGTCAACAATTTCATCAATTTAACATTCTGCCTGGGGAAAAATACAATCAGCAGAAAATTAGCAGAAGACAAAAAAGAGCAAGTAACTCTCCTTTACGATTGATTTATGGTGTCGTATGCATGATTTGGCCTGATTTTTTTTACTATGGGATCTGTAGACATTTGAGAAGAGCTAATAAATTGAAAGTTAGACAATATCCAAAATCAGAGAGAAATCAGACCTATTAACCTCATCTGAATTTGGTTAACTACAATGTAATTGCTTATTGGGAATTAACTTGAGTAAAGGTAGAATCATGCTGTACTAAACCAACGTGAATTCAGAATGTTAATTTTTTTCATTCAAAGTTCTCCTGGAAGAAGTATTATTGCTGTTGAGACTTTGAGAAACTTGGCTACAATATATGATGAACCAAAGTTTTCAAATGATATTTGATAAGATTCAATGAGAACATCAATTATTTGTTTGTGAGCTGTGAGGATTCATGTAATGTTTTAGGATTGAGTAAGAAACTGGTTGAATTTAACATTGTAAATCAGTGAGTTGTTTGTAAAGTCTTCCCTCTTGCTAGGGACACCACTTTTTCCCTTATTAGGGAGAGAGAGAGATAGCCTGTTGTATGATAAATTACTGGGAAAACAAATAGTCCTTGGGATACTCTAAGTCTGTGTCTTTATTGATGTTTTGCTGTACACTTGAGTGCTCGGTGGGTGGCGCCGATAATTTTTTTGTTGGGTGGCAATTGGGGGGGGTGATCGTTGCTTTGCTGCTGCTTATACGTGGGAGGGGGAGCTTGGGGGGGACTTTGGGGTTCTAACATTTAACTGTTATTCATTCTTTGGTGCACTCTTTTTTTCATGGATGTTTGAAAAGAAAAACAATTTCAGGATGTATATTGTATACATTTCTCTGACATTAAATGTACCTTTGAACCTTTGAATTGTATTGCATGATGGATCATAGAACTATCAATTCACTTAATGGCAACAGTACAAGAAGGGGCCACCATTCTGGTACGGGTGGGGGAAGCTACTGCACAAGATTGAAGTAAGTTGCAGAAACTTGTAAAATGAGTCAGCTCCATCATGGGTGTTAACCTCCACAGTATCCAACATATCTTCAAGGAGTAGTGTTTTAGAAAGGCACCATTCATTATAAAGGATCCTCAGCACTCAAGACATGCTTGCCTCACACTGTCACCATCAGGAAGGAGGTACAGAAGCCTGATATATATATAAATATAGAGAAAAAGAACTGGGATCTTATGTGTGTTTGTGTGTGTGTGTGTATATATATAGTTAAAGGACCTCAGTCTTTATCTCTATATTTATTGATTATGTATTTCACATTGTACTGCTGCCGTAAAGTTAACATTTTTCACAATCAATGCTGATGATATTAAATTCACATATGCTGATTCTGATTTACCCCTTCAGATCTGAGCTATCTCTGCAAGACCCTTTTCCCAAGTTCTACCTTCACTTAAGTATTGATACAATTTAAATTTGAAAGTCATGGTTGAAGGAACAGCCACCATCTGTTTGTGCCGTGCGTACCAGATCCTAAATACTTATAGGCATATTTGCCTCCTCTTGTTGCCTTTGTTTCTTTTGCCAGTAAGCTTAAATCTGTGCGTTCTGTTTCTCTTTTTTAGCATTGGAAATATTTCCCCTGTGCCTCCTGTGTCTCAGCTCCTCTTTGAAGAAAATGGGTCTCAGATAAGAAGGTTATGCCATATTTTGCATCTATACTTCCTAATTTATAAAAAGTGGCAAGAAATGGTAAATCATGTGATATGACTGAATTTCCACATGCCAAAACCCGGATGCGGTGGTGTCTGCTAACAAACTACATTTTAAGGCCAGTCAAATTACAGTGCAATTGCCTCCATTGGCCCATTGCTTGGTGCTAGAGATAACATTTTGGCTGGAATTACATTTGCAATGGAAACATCAAATTTTAGCACATCTGTCACATCTGTATGAAGTATATCAATATGCAGAAAAGGCAAGGCACAAGAGACAATTATGAACTCATCCACAAACAATTCTAATTTGCTGTCAGAATTCCCTAATTGACCTTCTATTATTAAGCTAACTGCCAGCATTAACTTAGTAGAGAAGTCCCAGATATTAGCAGCAGGATGAACCATATCCACTCAGTCTGTACCATTTGAAAATAAATCATTGAAACCAGCTTAATGAGACTCCGGCAAGAATTTAGTGTGGGTCATCTACTAAATCAGATGGCAGGATTAATTTATTATTAGGACAGCAATGCTTAGTTTGCAATGTAATCCAATTTACCACCCACCCTTTACTCCCAGTACATAAACAATGCCAACAAAATATTATGCAGACACATGTAAAGCTCTGTGTATGAGAAAGAAAATCAGGATCAATATTTATTCTATGATACCAAGCCTAAACTGAAACAAAGGCAAATAAATTTTAGGTTTGGTGAAGAACGCGCTTCATATTTCTGGGTGATGCAAAAACCACATTCCAGTAAATAGTTCTGTGAATCATAATATTATAACATTAATCTCAATAAGGGCATTTACTTGCATAAGTGAATGGGCAGATATCTTTGCAGTTACATTTTGTAAGTGTGATTGAATGTAATTTAAAACTATCAATGGAAGAACACTTCTTTTTTCTTGCATTAGTTCACATCCAAACGCAATGTAGTGATATATTTGCAATTGTAATTTGTAATTAATTTTCCCACGTTTTCCCCTTTACACTTCAAATCTAAAACTTCTCCAAAAAATATCATATTGTCCTTTGGACTTTATGATAATCCTCTTTTTTATTTTAGCCCTCTGGTTATCAACTAAAAAGTTTGTTGGTTCATCAAGCAAAATAGAACATGTTTAAACCTAATGCAACACTAGGATTATATGCATAAATATCAATTTGGTTCCTTAGTTTATATTTATCTAAATTCAATTTGCTGTAGTCATTATTGCTTCAAATATTGATGGTCAAAACTTTTTTTTTCTATGATGTACATGAGAGAATGCAGTATCATTGTTACAAAGCAGTTGAAAGATGAAATTTGGTCTTTATTCAGTGTAAAAATGAACAAGGGAGTCCAGGGGAAAGTATCTCTGTGAACGGAAAGTACATTAAGCATTTATATCATTTCAAAGATTTAAAATTCAAAGTACATTTATTATCAAAGTATATAATCAATATGCCAGCCTGGGATTAGTCTTTCCACAAAACAAAGGAGAACCATGGAACCTGTTCAAAAAAATATAAATCAACATTCCACCCCTCCCACCTGCAAAAACAATCATACAAATGGCAAAAAAAATAGACCAAAAACACAAAATCAAAAGGCGTATTTCAGTTCAGCTCAGTGTTCATTATCTGCAGGCCACCCCAATTCAAAATTGCCCAAACTAGCAACAAAGCAGGAGTCACCAGAAAAAAAAAGAAACACATCATACGTGAACTAGAGTGCAATCCACAAATGGAGTCGATTACTCCGGCCCCATTCTCTGACAGCATCGAGGGGGAGGGAGAGAGGGAGATCATTTGAATGCAAATATCTACAACAGCAGTATATTCAATTTGAGGTGATCCAACTGAGGTTTATTGATACCTTGACCAACAAGTTATCAGTGAGTCCAACTATGTCAGAGTCAAACACTGAACAGAACTCATGTGAGTTAACCATTGCTGCCATTACCTATTCAGTTACCTATCCAGTTCAATGCTGTTTCAAGACCTATGCTTGAATGTTGGTTCAAATATACAAAGATATATTTCAGGTTCATTACACCAGAAAAGCTGCCTTATGGAAGACCAGCAACTGGCTCAATAAATGGGGTACTGGCAAGACAAACTGCACAAATGAAAAAATACTGAAAATGAGTTGTAATGTCCTTTAAAGTGAGGTTTTAGGTTGTAGAAACAGTTCAGAGTAGTTGTCAGTAAAATTATCAATGTTATTTCGGCAGCCTGATGGTTGTGGGATAATAACTGCCTCTTAACTGTGTTGTGTGGTACCCAGGGCTTCTCTGTTTCTTTCATGATGGAAGTACTGAGAAGAGAGCCCGGTCTGGATGGTGGGGTCCTTAATGATGGATTTTGCTTTCTTCTGGCTTCATGTAAATGTTTTTTAATGATGGGGGAGTGCTTTGCCTTTAATGAACTAGAACATATCCAGCACAAATTAATTTAAGAGTAGGGTGGAAGTCAGAGGGAAAGTTGATGAAATTGATTAGCTCAGCATTGGTACATGAAGCAGCATCAATGTAGTTGTTAATGTAGTGGAGGAAGAGTTGAGGAGTACTATTGGGAAGGCTTTGAACATAGACTGTTCTACATAGCCAATGAAGAGGCAAGCATAGCTGGGACCCATGGCTACCCTTGAGTAGACCTTTGTAGTCTTATCCTTTCTTGGGCATTGCTGTTTCCATATCAGGCCATGACGCCACCACTTACAATCCCCTCCCTGTGCATCTAGAGAGATTTGTCAAAGTTTTAAGGAGTAGCTGTATAAGAACTTTTTAGCTGAACAGTAAAAGAAACTATAGTTATTTTCATACTGAGTACCATCCCATTATGGCATTGAGCAACAGCCAAAGAACAGAAGACAAGACTCTTAACTCATTCACATACTGGGCTCAATAATTTCATCTCCAGTAAAGAGGCATCGGGAGTAAGATTAGTAATTGGCAAAATAGCCAGAAATCAATTTTATTCCTTTTTTGACTGTTTCACACAAAACATGATCTCTCAGTATCTATTTGCTTAAATCTAGTAGATATTAATTGCTGGAATTTAAACATCAAATGGTGTCATATCATAAATCTATCAACAAATGCAGACAATTTAGGGAACATTGGCCAGGACAAGCAGCATCTGTGGAAGGAGGAATGGGATCATTCATCTCTATCCACAGTTTGTAATGACTAACTGAATATTTCTGAGCACTTTCCGTATTTGTATTGTTACGAATGTGACGCAACACTGAGGGGCCGAAGGGTACAAAGTCGCCCCCTCCTTTTTGAGAATCGTAAGATCGCTATTAATTCGGGTCTGGGACCCAGGAAATGAGAGAGACACACACGGAATACTCAATTTGGAATGTGTCCTGGGCTCAGTGGAACGGTGCCACTGATAAAGGCCATTGTCTCTTGGAGACGCAATTGTGTATTGAGTACTGTACTATTCATTGAAAACCCTCAGGGGACAACCAGAGTGGTCTGGTTGAGGAATTGCATCATCCCAACCTGATTGACATCTGAGACCCCGTGAGTAAGGATAAAAGAGGGTCTGGGGAACAACCCCTTTAGACGCATCAGGAGAAACGCTAGAAATTCTGTGATAGCGTTTTATAGCGACAGCCAGTGGGGGCTCATGTGCGTCCTCCCTTGCCAGGGTGGCGGGCTTATCCATGAAAAAGGACCTCCATCACCCAGGACATGCCCTGTTCTCATTGCTACCACCATGGAAGAGCTCAGGAGCCTGAATGTATGCACTCAACAATTTACTCAACATATATATATATATATAAAATATAGTGACAAATTTCATGGCACATGCAGATGGTATTAAACTTGATTCTGATTCTGTAAAGACTGGGCAAAATTTTGTACAAATTGGCCTAACATCTAATGAGAAAACTTCAATTTCTGCTCTGAGATAAGGTAATGTACACCCAATTAATACAGGATATGTTCAGCTTCAGATCCATTTCAAGCCTCCTTAATTGTTGCTTTTTTACAACAATTAAGTGACAATAGGTGAATTACCTTTTACAACACCCTTAATGTTGCTATATAACTCTTGTTAATTAGAATTCAGACTTTGAACACAAAGAATAAGCCTTGTCTTTACAAATCCTAGAGAAAATGGATTGCGTTGGTAGGAATAACATGATTAATTATGCTAATGATGTTGAATTTACATATACAAATTAGATTAGTTGGAATAGATATTTCTCTAGCTTGAAATATATTAATATTATCTATAAATCTGAAGGTTAAAGGTAAAGTCATGTATCAAAAATATTCTTTAACAAGACATTTTATTTCTTATAGGAATCCCATAAGCTGCATATTTCACACATCATCCACTTTGGTGAAATAGCTTTATATTGTCAATTTAATATTGTGAAACACCCATGGTATCCTGACCCATTGTTGCTTGCAATTAGCTATCATTTGTTTCAGGCAATGAGAAATACTGCATCATCTCTGAGTTAATTGTTGATTATGTTCAGTCCAATACTTCCAGGATAGGTACCTATCAAGGATCTAGTGCTTTATTTGTCATATGTACTGAACATTAGTTTAATCATATATCACAGAATCAATGAATTCTACAGAGCAGAACTTGTCCTTTCAGCTCGCCTAGCAGATCATGATACCAGCCTATACTAACACAATATCTGCATTATACTGTGCCTGTTTTGCCTCTCCTAGCTAATTTCTCATCCAAATATCTTTCTGCAGCTCCATCTGGTATGGGAGCAGTCAAGGATCAGACCAGAAGTCCCTACAAAGGACTGTGAGAACAGTTGAGAGGATCATAGGGGTCTCCCTACCATCAAACAGGTTCATTTATCAGGAGTGCTGTGTATGCAAGACCCTTAGTATTCAGAAGGATCTTACCCATCCATCCAGCAACCTCTTTGACTTCCTACCATAAAAACAAGAACAGTCAAGATAGGAACAGCTTCCTCTGCAGGTCATTAGGATTCTGGACTCCTTGCCACATTGCTTTGCTCAGTCCCCTACAATATTTAATTTAAATACTTCACTTTGTTTATTTATCTGTAATTCACCTGCAGATTTACTTCTTGCTTATTTAAATTATTTTGTGCTATGTGTCTCATGTGTACTACTATGCTTTAAAACTTGGTCTGGAGAAACATCTCTTTGATGGTACACATGTATGTAGTTAAATGAAGCTTAAGCTTGACTTGACTTTAATGCTGCATTTGTATCTACTTCTACTACCTCCTCAGGTAGTTCATTCCAGGTAGCCACATGCTTCTATGTTAAAAACCTACCCCTCAGATCTCCTTTAAATCCTTTCCCGTCAAGTTCTTCTCTTCCTGCCCATGGAAAAAAGAGCCTGATCCTATCTCCACACTTCAGAATTTTGTGACCTTCAATAAAGTCACCACTCAGCCTCCCACTTTCCACTGAGAAGAAACCCAGCCTATCCAATCTGGTCTTATAACTATAGCCCTCCATTTGAGGAAATATCCATGTCTATATCTTCTGCATTCTTTGTATTTCCACATCTTATGTACTCACTCTTTTGCTGTCACATCTCTCCTGTTGACCAATGGACTCACTTTCAAGGATTCTACAACTTATGTTCTTAGTTTTATTTATTCATGTATGTGTTTGTTTATTTATCTATTATTTGCATATTGTATATGTCTTTTGCACATTGTTTTTCACTATAGTATGTGTATAGTCTTTCATTGATTCTATTGTATTTCTTTATTCTACTGTGAATGTCTAGAAGAAAATTAATCAGGGTAATATACGAGATCATATACTGTATGTACTTTGATAAGCAATTTACTTCAAACTTTGAACATTGTATTGTGTTGACCAGAACTATACACTATAGTCGTGGATCAGCCTGCCCAACTTTCCTCACCTTCAATGTGACATCCCAACTGTTCTGCTTAATACTTTGGCCTATGAAAGCAAGCAAATCAACATTATCTTCAGTACCCTATCACTTTCAATGAGGTATGGGCTTGCATGGAAGGTTGTTCTGCTCAGCAATGATCCTAAGGTCCCAGGCAATACCTTCATAATTTTACCAGGATTTTACTTCCTAACATGAATTATTTCACCCACGTCTGGATTAACTTTCATCTGCCAATTCTCTACTCAAGTTTCTAACTGTTCTATATCCCATTGTACCTTTTAGACAATTTTCTTTGATTTCTACAACTCCACTATTTTTTGTGTTATCTGGAAAAACAAAGAAACAACAGCCTTAAAACACAAGCCACATAGCTTTAGGACAGCTTCTCTCCCATTGTTAACAGACACTTGAATAGAACTCATATAGAAACATAGAAAAACTACAGCACAATACAGGCTATTCAGCCCACAATGCTATGCCAAACATATATAACCTTACTACGATGTTGCATTTTATTGTTTACCTGCACTAACTTCTGTAACTTTTACACTTTATTCTGCATTGTTATTGTTTTACCTTATTCTCCCTCAATATACGTGATCACTTGATCTGTATGAACAGTGTGTATATCTGGATAACATGTGACAATATTAAACAAATAAGCAAATAGTTAAAAAAGATATAAAAAAGACAAATTATGTTTAATTGAGTAACAAAATATGTATTTAAATGAAATACAGATCAAATTAGAACACCAACAATGCTACTACAGTGCTCCAAAGCAGTGCATTAGGTCCTAATAGTTATTTTCAGAGGAATTCATCTATTATATGCTGCTATCAGCACAGAGATCTAGTGCAGATAATGGACTGCCTTTATACAATGCTTTTGAAGATTATATCATCCAGATCTTGATTTTCATTGTAACATTCAAGGTGATTGTCAATATCTTCACAATATCTTCAAATCCTCCATAGTTCCTGACTTGTTGAAGTAATTAAGTTATTTCATTTTCACTGCCAGCTGTTTCTGGCATCTCCAAGCCTGAATGCTTGAAATCACAGTGAGCAAAACAGTTCTGTATTATCTTACTGCTTTATTCTCGCCAATGATCAATGACAAAAATCACTGCTGTTTGAACATAAACACACTCATCTACTCATGCTCTTTATAAATTGTTTGCCCTAAGCATGGTGTAGAGTCTAAAGGCCACACAGGTTCACCTGACCGATGGTACATAGAAACTATTTAGCAACTGTGTCCTGTCATAATTAAACAGCATTTGGTCCCAAATAAACAAAGGGAATCTTCGCTGTTTTCTCGATAACATTTTGTTCTTTAAGAGTTGACCCAAATAAGCCTGACTGAAACCTTACTTAAGCCTGAGGAATTTAAGAGATGACAGCTGGTAGAATTGTGTAAATTCTTTGAGGTGGGACCAGGAACCAATGTTGTAGCTGCTCACCAAGACTGATGTAAGGTTTCCCTGGATCTGTATTGCAGGCCACGTTCTCACTGTTATTCTGGCTAATACATCTTCATCCATCAATTATCTTGTGATTATTACATTGTTATTGTGAATGCTAACAGCACAAGCTTACACTTCAGCAGCAGAAGCTCCAGTCCATTGACTGCAAATTACTTCACAACAACCTTAGGTTTTAAAAAGCGATCTCTAATTTCAAGACTTTACTTTGGTAAAACAGTAAATTTGTTTTTTTTTATTGTCACTAAGTTGAAAAATGTTGCATTCCAAACAGAGCATTTCATTACATCAGTACATGGATGCAGTACAATGGAAAAGCAATAATAGAATGTTGAATAGTGTTACATGTACAGAAAAAGTGCAGTGCAAGACCATGATAAGGTAAATTGTGAAATAGTCTATCTTATTGTACAGTTAAGCATTTATAAATGATTCCAATAAGTTCTTGCCAAGATGCATAACTGACAGTAATTTCTATACAAATACCTGTAGGCTTTTAGCATTAAAAATAATTTTCCGTGATATATTTCCCTTTCAGAGTTGCAATGATTTCACCTTCAATCCATGTGTCTGATACTGAGCTGGTATGCAAAAGAAAGTATAAGTAACAGTTCTGTTGGTTTTCATGTAAGTACAGTGAAAGGAATCTACAGGCGAAGTCTTTGACATTTTGTTTGTTGCTTTTAGACTGCCCAGTGATATGCTAATATACAGCACTTTGCTAACTATGATCAAACAACTGACCAGGAAACCAGCAAAAGAAGATCAAACTTGTCTCCAAGGTTCAGTTCCATTTGTCAGAGGAGGCATAACCATTGAATTTTGATTGCTCGGCTGTGATGAGACAGCAGAATTTCACAGGCACTGTTGGATTCACACATTGAATAAAAGAAAGGAGTGCTTTTAAAAAGGAAAGTAATTAATTCCTCATAGCATTAGCATATTCCAATCACTGTTATCCATTGATAACAATCATTGGAATAACCATATCCATATTTACTGGAAGCATATTTTTGGTAGTGTCTACATTGAAAATTATATTCTTATCCAAGCCATTGGGATAGTCATAAACTTTCATGGTCAATATACATGACTTAATTCCATTTTCCCTATTTCTCCACCACATATGATGTAATAATGAGATTTTCTGTACAGGTACCTCTGAATTGTTTTCCTTCTTCCTGAACTGTGATTTCTCCTTTATTATTATCAATAAAGAGCCTGGCTGAATATGATCCATGTCTCATGTCTGTGCCCTCACCATCTCTCCTCTGGGATAAAAGAAGGATAAAGTTTTCCTAGTCCTCACTTTCTGTCCTATCAGCATTTTCATCTAACGAATCATCGTCCACTAGTTCTGCTACCTTCAAAGAGCTGGTATCACCAAACACGTCTTCCCTCATCAGATCTGGAAGTTAAGAGGAGAATTCAATCAGCTACAAAAGTCTTTGGTGCTTTGCAGAAGTGACTTTGGTCTTGTCATGACATTAAAATGGCAACCAAAGTCAATGTGTATAACACAGCTGTTTTACCATCTTTGCTTTATTCAAGAAATTCACCAAGACACAACACAGGCATTTCTGCCAAATATTACATATCAAGTGGCAAGAGAGGCTACCAGATGTGGAGGTGCTCAAACATGTTGGGGCAATCAGCGCAGAATCGCTCATCACAGATTCTCAGCTGCGTTGAACTGGTCATGTCACAAGAATGAGTGATGATCATATACCCAAAGCTGCTTTCTATGGCAAGTTACATGAAGAAAAGAGGAAGCATGGTGGTTAGAAGCTGCACTACAAAGATGTGCTCAAGTGCCATATAAAGAACACTGACAAGAATGTCAACACCTAGGAGAAAGATATTTTGAACAGAAGAAGTTGGTGCTGCATTGTCAAGAAGTCATTCCCAGCTATCGAGGAGAAAAGGCAGAAGAAATATGAAGCAGGTGATGAACGTAGCATTCGATACTAGACCAGACAAATCACAAATGCAGCCGATGTGGGAGACAGTGCCGATCCAAAGCTGGTCCTCTGACCCATGAACGTGCCTGCAGAGACTAAACTCTCAGCACAGTCAACATCGAAATTGATGGACAGCTGAAGAAGATCACGAAACATGTCTTCCCTTTTTCTTTCAGCATTTCTCAGAGACCATTTCCTTCATGAATTCTTGTTCCACCAACTACCCCCAGTACACAGCATCTTTCCTTGCAACCACAGGTGATGTAACACTTCTTTCACCTCTTCCTTTCCCACATTCAAGGGTTCGAAACTGTTTTTCCAGGTGAAAGGCAACTCAGTTGTATTTCTTCTGATCTGGTGTACAGTATTCACAATGTGGCCACCTCAGTACTGGAGAATCAAAATACACAGACCACTGAAGGAACTCAGCAAGTCAGCCCACATCTATTGAGTGGAATAAACGGTCAATGTTGTGGGCCAAGGTCTTTCATCAAGATGGCTCAAGATTTCCAGCATCTACAGAATATATTCTGTTTATGCAACACAGCACCAGCCACAAAAGTTGCCACATGCCCCTCCCGCACACATGTGAGCAGACATTGTCTGTAACAGCATCAGATGTGGGAATGACTCTTCAGAGTTCACTCTCATAGGTGCCTGGGCCAGTCAACACCCCAGGTCGAGTACTTAAGGTGTGTGCAAACCAGCTCACTGATAACTGTGTTGATATCTTCAATTTTTCACTCATCCAGGCTGCTGTCCCTGCCATCATACCTCTAACAAATAACTCTACTCCTTCCAAACTAAGTAACTATTGCCCAATGGCACTGATGCCAATCATCATGAAGAGATTTGAATGGCTGGCAAAGGTACACTTCAAAAACTCCATTCCTGCCACACTGGACACACACCAATGTGCTTACCAACAAAACCACTGTACAACAGATACCATAGCAACTGAAATGCACTTGGCCCTGACACGCTTAGAAAATGAGGACACATGTCAGAATGCTGTTACTGTATTACAGTTGTGCATTCAACTCTATTGGCCCACAGACTTTGGTGAATAAACTCTTACTCCTCCAACTAAATACACCACTGGGTGTTGGACTTCCTAATGAACAGACCTAGATAGTCAAGATGCACAACTTCTCCCTCCCCATTAATTTCAATACAGGTGGCACCCCCAGAGCTGTATGCTGTGCCCACTTCTGTACACTTTGCTATCACGATTACACAGCCAAACACCTAAGTAATCACACTGTCAACTTTGCCAATGACACAACAGTGATGGGATTCAGCACCAACAAAGGTGAGACAGCCTATAGAGGAGAGGTTGAATTCCTTGAGGCCTAATGCCAGGCAAATAACCTATTCCACAATGACAACAAGGCAAAGGAAATGGTTATCAAATTCAGGAGAACTCACACCACTCTTTATATCGGTGGCTGACCAGTGGAAACCGCAAGTAGTTTCAAACCCTGGGAGTGCACAACTCACATAAACTCTCATAGTTCTGGAACACATAAGGAAGCATGGTAGCACAGTGGTTAGCACAACGCTTTCCAGTTCCAGCAGCCCGGGTTCAATTCACGCCGGCGTCTGTATGGAGTTCGCACGTTCTCTGCATGACCATGTGGGTTTCATCTGGATGCTTCATTTTCCTCCCATAGTCTAAAGTCATACCAGTTCATTGGTTAATTGAGGTTTGTAAATTGTCCCATGATTAGGCTAGGAATATCTTAGGGTTTGCTGGGTGGCACAGCTCCAAGAGTTGAAAGGGCCTATTCTACCATATACCGTAATAAATAATAAAAAAAAACATCCTTCACAATCAAGAAACTTACCAATGGATCTACTTTCTGAGGAGGCTGAAACAAGTTGGATTGTGCACATAAATACTCCAAGAGCATGCTAACATGCTGTCTCACTGAATGGTACAGAAACCTCATTGTGGTGGACCAGAAGGCTCTACAATAGGTAGTCAAAACTGCTCAATGCGTCACTGGCACCAACCTACATGGCATCAAAGACATTTATACAGAAAGGTAGTGGAGGAAAGGCCAGCAATATCATGAAGGATCACATCCTGCTCATGGATTGTCCCTCTCCCATCAGGAAGGAGGTTATGTAGCATCCACTCCATAACCTCCAGCTCAAAAACAGTTACTTTCCATTAACTGTAAGGCTGATCAATGCCTCCTCCACTAACCCACTCCACCACATCCCCCATCACCACTACATTACCATTTCCTGTCAGTCACCTTATGTACAGACACTTCTATACCTAGAATCGCTTTGTGGACATACAATTAATCTACTTATGTTGGTGATCTTAAATATTTATATTTATTATTATGTTTTTATAATTCTGTTCATTTTTATTACTGTGTTCTTTATCTGATTGTTTTTTTTTGTGCTGCATTGGATCCAGAGTATCAATTATTTTGTTCCCCCTTACATTGTGTACAGGAAATAACTTCAAACAATCTTGAATCTGGAATCATGAATCTTTTCTCCTTGGAATAAAAAGAAAGTAATCATCATTTCCAGTTAATTTTGTGCCACTGCAAATTTGACTGAGCACTTCCAGGTGTTTGTCAGCCTTCTGCGTCTGTCCCAATCTCCGACATTTGGGGCATCTGAGATAGTGTCAATCCCTATGCATTGCCCATTGTGGAGCGTTGCAGGGAACTTTTGACCATCCTCTGCCAGAAATGGATGGTCAACACTGGCCTTTCCAAGTATAACCTTTATTTTCCCAGCACAGCTTTGACAAGGTTTTTTCTCCAGGTTTGTCTCCTACTTACGTTGTTTCCAATTAGTTCCTGTTGCAGCACATAGTTTACAAGTGAGGCAAGTAAACGAGTATCCTTGGGAGAGCCTTTCCATTGTAACTGCGAAAGGATTATTTGTCTGTTGAAACTAGAAGGCACATTGTCTTTGTGTTCTTCAGGTGTTTTTAAAGAAGTTTGATGGTCAGAAAACTCAGGAAGATTTGATGATACAGATCCTTGAAATGTAGGCTTCAGTGAGGGTAGTTTGATGCCTTTTATTATGGTAACTAGTCACATTAGTGCAGCCAAGGGAAAAGCGAAGGGAATAGGTTTTGTATTCTTGCTTATTCCTTGGCAGCTTGTAGCTTGGCACCACAGAGGTCACATCTTTGCTGAGCTTTCAACACCATTTAATATCACATCAAAATTGTTCATTTGTTAACTGCTAATAAATGAAGGATTCAGCTCTTTGTAACAATCATTTCACTGGAGCTGAGGATGAGTCACATAAGAAGAACAACTCTGTCTGGGGTCGCAGGCTAGCAGCAATTGACTTTGGATCAATTTTTTGCCCACTACAGTGAGCAAGGGTTAATGGCAATTGGGATCAGTAGGAGGAGTAGATGGTGCGAGCTCAGGTCTGGTAGCATTTTCGAAAAGTAAAATCCAAAGTTAATTCAAAGTTCAAGTGAGTTTTTAAATCATCAACCTTTGGTCAACAATGATGACGGAATTTGTCTGAAGCATAAATTAAAGTACAATCTTTAATTCACATAGAGATTCATTTGTATCAGACTATGCTTTCATAGTTTTTTAAATTCTATTTCAGAAGTTACCTGTTTGATCAGTTTCTATGTTGGGTGGAAGGTTTTCCTGAGATAAATTGCCAAGCTTTTAAGATTGTTTATTGTGATTCATCAGTGTAAAGGAGAATGAATTGTTTGCTGCTCCGTATCTGATGTAACATAAAAAAGCATGAGGTGACTCTGATAGAAAGTGATAAAGTAGAGGTTGGGGGGAGCGGGGGTAAGTGGATGGTAGTGTTAATCAGCCTGACAGCTAGGGGGAAGAAACTATTTTTGAGTCTGGGGGTTCTGGTGTGATTGCTGTCTATTATCTTTACTGATGGGAGTGGGACAAGCAAGGTGGGTGGGATCCTTCATGATATTGCGGGCCTATTTGGACAATCCACACCACACACACACACACACACACCCACACACACACACACACACACACACACACACACACACACACACACACACACACACACACACATATATATATATATACATACATGTGTATATGTCTCTCTCTCTCTCTCTCTCTCTCTGTCCCTCTCCCTCCCTTGCTACCTCTCCTTATTTGTTCATTTCTCATCTGTTAGGGCATAGCAGATTAATGGGAATGGCTCCAGGGAGAGTGTTTTGCATATATCTGCATCAGGTGCACTGAATTGCAGCTCCTGACAGAACATATTAAGGAACTGGAGCTGCAGCTCAATGATCTTCGATTCATATGGGAGAATAAGTGATAGACAGAAGCTACAGAGAGTTCATCACCCCTAGATTGCAGGAGGCAGCTAACTAAATGATTGACAAGAGAAGGAGGAGAAATGCACAGCCAGTGCAGACTACACCAGTAGCTGTTCCCCTCAATAGAAAGTATACAATTTTAGAAACTATTGAGGGAGATGACCCACCAGGGGGTGCCACAGTAATCGGGTCTCTGGCACCGAATCTGCTGCTGTGAATCAGAAGAGCAGAGAGGTGAAGAGCACTGCAGTGTTAATAGGAGATTCCTCAGTTTGAAGAACAGAGACGAGGTTCTATGGGCACGATAGAGACATGTTGCCTCCCTGGTGCCAGGATCAGGCATGTCTCAGATCAAGTCCATGACATTTTCAAAGGTGAGGGTGAGCAGCCAGAATCTTCGTGCATTTTGGTATCGATGCCATAGACAGACAAGGTGAGGAGGGCCTGAAGAGAAATTTTAAAGAGCTATGTAGAAAGCTGAGAAGCAGGACCCCCAGGGCAGTAAACTCTGGACTGCTGCCTGTGCCACGTACCAGTGAGGGTAAGAATAGGATGATTTGGCAGGTGAATGCATAGCTGAGGAACTGGTGCAAGGGCAGGGGTTCAGATTTATGGATCATTGGGATCTCTTCTGAGGAAGGTATGACCTGTACAAAAGGAACAGGTTACACCTGAATCTGAAGAGATGTCAAAAGGAACCTGAACGGGAAGGATTGGACCTGGAGTAACAGCGCTGAAGGTGACGTAGTTGGTTTATAAACAGAGGTAATGTGTACTGAGACTCCTAGCAAGGAGAGGCTGATGATAGGGCAACATTGCAGTCACCAAGGTGAGTTGCAATGTAAAACATGGACAAGATTGAAAAGGGTGAATACAGGACTGAAGGTGTTACATTTGATTGTGTGCAGTATATGGAGTAAGGTTAGCATGTATGATGTTGTCAATATCACTGAATCATGGCTGAAAGAAGGTTAGAGGATGCAAATAGTATCAAAAAGCTAGGCAGGAAGGCAGAAGGAGTGGTATTGCTCGGTTGATAAAAAAAGGAAATCAAATCATTAAAAAGAGGTAAAATAAGGTTGGAAGCCATTGAATCATAGTGCTAAGGAAATGCAAGGGTTAAAAAGATCCTGATGGGAGTTATATACGAACCTCCAAACAGTTGGAGAAACTTTGGTATCCCCTTTAATATTATTGACTAGCTAAATTTTGTCTTCCATCTTGACTTTCTTAATGACTTTAGTTGTGTTCAGTTGGTATTTAAAAACTTCCCAATCCTCTAACTTTCCACTAATTTTTGCTCTGTCATATGCCCTCTTTTTGGCTTTTATGTTGGCTTTGACTTCTCTGATTACAATGTGTTCTACAAATTACAATGTGAGATAGAAAATGCATGCAAAAAGGGCAATGTTACAATAGTCATGGGGAATTTCAATTTGCAGGTGGATTGGGAAAATTTGTTTGGTATTGGATTCCATGAGGGGGAGCCTCGAACACACAAAGATGGACCCAGCAGAGAGAGGGTAGCTGACTTGGGCCATGAGATTCATTGGTCAGACTGATTTGTCAAGGCAACAATGTCCTAATGGAATTCCTATATATAAGCTCTTGTTTCCATCTCCATCGTGACAGAAGGATCTTGCCAAATAATGGATCCACCGAAGCTTGAATAGTGACGTTTTGACATTGGTGGCTTGAGGAGACGGTGCCTTCTATTCTCAGTGGGTGTCCTACCTCTACATTCTGAGAGTCCCTGGTCTACACACTGAACTTCTCTAGTCCACATTGAGTTTCTCCGGCATCCATTCAAAGCTTTTCAAGTCTCAAGTACCCAGGTTCCCAGCTTTGTGGTCCCATGACTCAGATCTACATAACAAATAAGCGCTTCAAGCAAACTTTTCAATTGATTCAACAAATTATCATTCAAGTCAACAGTGTAAGTTCTGGAAGAGCCCTACTCCAAAAGCTGGTCCTTGGCTGGAATGTGTAAATACACAAGAAAAATAACCCTATCAAGAGTATTTTTAACCTCTTGATGAAAATCATGGTACAGACTGGGTAAATTGAACTTTCATGTAGCAAATTAAACAGATCTACAGAGAACCAGCTATCTTAGCGATGAAAGAAACCTGTCTGTGCTGTCTTGATCTGTAAACTTGGGAGTCTATCCTAACTGCATCTGCGAACAATTGTGAAAGATAAAACACTGAGCAAGATTTGAAAAAGTTCCTTCTCTAGGTTTCAAATTTCATGATTTCAAGGTTTCCAAGGACTTTTCCCTATGTTCCCAGGGTTTTCTTTTTCCGATTGTTTCCAAGGCTTAATGTGTTTAGGGCTTTTCAATGTCCTCTCCATCTCAGACTCCCAAACCTTCCTCTCAGCCCCGCTCCAAATTTCTTGATCTCTGTCTGTTAGGGTTCCTAGGGCCCTCAGGATTCCCCGTCTCTCAGTCTGTTGGTGTTCCCATGCCTCCCTCTTGTTCCCCAGGTCTCCACATCTGTTGGGGTTCCTATGTCCCTCTCTCAAGTTCCCCAGGTCTCTCGAGTTTTCAGGTCTTCCAGGGCCATCAGGTGCCAGCTATAGGGATAGGGTCCTGTAGTGACTTCAAGCCTGTGCAGGGCAGCAGAGACCATTGGGCTCTGAGGTTTTTAGAGCACCTGAATTGGTTAATTGTTGCTTAACAACCATTATTAATGATTTTTTAAGAGTTTCTTGTGCTTTTACCGAGCGACTCACTCTTTATAATGCGGTTTCCCAGTGCTTTTTGTTTAAGTTTAAGTTTCTTTTGACAAGTTCAGATTCTGTGTTAGTTTTATTCTTGAAGCAGATACCGGATTAGCTCCAATCGGAAAGTCCTCATTATGATAATGATTTGTCTTATGGTGTCACTTGGTTGAGTGACCTGTGTATAAGCTCTTGTTTCTGTCTCTACATGGGAACATGGGAATCTTTGGCTCCGATATTGATGGTGCACTCCGTGGCACGTATCTACCAGCATCTCTGAAGGACATCTTGGACAAGTCCCTCATCTGGGACTTCCAGCAGACACAGGTCTGGGGCGCCTCAGGGGCTGAACCTAGACAGGGGGGCCCTGTCACAACCACAGAATCAGCAGTGCAGCAATACTGCAAATATGTTCATGAATATGCACGTCTCAGCTAATTATTATTCAAACGTGATAGTATTTAGCTCCCTTCTTGTCGTCATAGAGCTTGTCGAGACTTGGACAGGACACAGCAACACTTCACTGCCTGCAATCCGTCTTGCCTGAGAAATTGGACTGTTGGGTGAACTGAATCTGAAGATTAGTGGTACTCATTTTATTCTTAGTTGTTCTTTTCAGCTGCAGTGTAGGCTTCGTTTTCCATATGAATGTTTTAGTCAATGGCCCTGTTTGGCCTAGCATTTATTGTTTTGTTTTCTCTTTAACACTGTTCGCATTAAAGTCTGTGATCTATCAACCTGCTTCAGTGTCACTCACACCACACTTGGGCCTTGTCCGAACCACGGTGACACCACGGTGAAAAGGCAATGCTGACTCGATGGGCCAAATGGCCAAATTATGCTCCTACATCTTATGGTTTTCTGGTCCTTATCCACCAGCTTTCCAAATATGTGTCCTTTAGCCGATGGTTGTTAGGCAGTTTTAACTACCTGTTGCAGATCTTTCCTGTCTGCTGCTGTGCAGTTTCTGTACTAAATAGTGATGCAGCATGTTAGGATGTTCTCCACTGTGCATCTGCAGAAGGTAATGAGTTTTGAGGAACATAGTCCAGCTCTCTTCTGCCTCCTCAGAAAGTAGAGGCATTGGTGAACTTTCTTGATTATGGAGGATGTGTTCTGGGACAATGACAGATTGTGTGTGCTCCACTCCCAGGAGTTCAAAACTGCTCATGGTTTCCACTGTTGTGCCACTGAAGTAAAGAGAGGAGTGAGTGAAGCAAATTTTTCAGAAGTCGATA
The DNA here is from genome assembly GCF_030144855.1 of Hypanus sabinus. NCBI lineage: Eukaryota > Metazoa > Chordata > Chondrichthyes > Myliobatiformes > Dasyatidae > Hypanus > Hypanus sabinus. The sequence goes on along the minus strand of NC_082710.1, from coordinate 125,290,421 downwards.
ACCATTTTCTTCCTCTTATTGAGAACAGCATGGAAAGACACAAAGTTTGATCACTGGGCCAAATTGGAAAGGTTGGGTATGGGCTGAATCGAGGCAGCAAAGCCCAGACCTGAGAGCATATCAAGGTGGCAGGGCCTAGGTCTGAGAGTAAGAAATAACTGGAGGTTTGGATGATTTAAGCTTTGGGCCAGATTGAAAGTTCAAGCTCTCAGGGCCAGTGGTGAGGGACTGGCCAGTTCATTTCACTGCTCCTTGAGGTTTATTCATCTCTGCGCTGATCTGAGGCTATGCCTTGCAACTAATGGGTTTCTGAAATAGCTGAAGTGATGACTGGTTTTCCGGCTGTGGACCCACTTCTGTGAACTTCAGTTCTGGATATTATTTGCCTACTTTTATTGTCAGTGTGATCTTTTTTTTTCTCTGCACCTTGGGTGTTTGATGGTTACCTTTTGTTAATAGTTTCTATTGGTATTTCGTGTATTATGGCTGCCTGTAAGGCAAAAAATCTCAAGGTTGTATATAGTATACATACTTTGATGATAAATGTACTTTTAAGTTTGAAAAAGTGGTTTCAGTCATTTAGGCTTCTACAATGGTGCTTTTACACAAGGTGAATCCTTCAGTCTCCATTGCTCAGGTTAGCTCAGTTTATTATATTCAGTGTGGAATTAAGACAGAGTTTAGACAGAAATGAAAATGAGTCAGTAGAAAAGTAAATTTTATGCGATTGCTGGGTCAGCCAATTTGCTATCATTTCATGCAGAAACAAATAACTAATATCCTGTTTGCCATGCCAGGCAAGTTTAGGGCATTTCCCGCAGACAGGAAATTTGATGATCAGGTCATTAATTTTAATCATCTACTGCATTTCTATGGTTATTCTGTGTCATAGATTGTGTTCACATGGTCAAATAAGTCCCCACAGCCAATCAGGACTCCAATATCAATGGTAAAAAAGATTTAAATTTCTTTAATGTAAACGTGAAAATGACTACAGGCACAGATTTCTGCAACATCTCCAGTATGTTTGGAGATGTCTTGCTTCATTTCGTCAATGTATCTCTTAGCAATGAAGACAGTGTCTCAACTGGCTCCTTATAGTCTGGTTTCTAACATCATTATAAATTAACATTAATAAATTTCAAGAGAATTGCAGAGTTAATTTTGGACCAGCTAGGCTATTTTTATGTTGAGATATTAGCCGTATCTTGTATGGTGAACTCCCACCTCTCCCTTCTCTCCTCTCCCTCCAGCCTTTAGAATCTTGAGCACAACAGCTTGGATGAGCATCTTAGAGAGTTGATAAAGGAGTGTTACATTGTAGAAGATGTAATTAAACTGCCAAACTGAAGCCTTAATAACCTTTTTGGTGAGCTAATAGAGTGGCAAGATTTTGAAGAGAATTCAGAAAGCAACCCCTCCCAGTCAATGTCCTGGCCAAGATTCATTCCTCAACCAACAGCTATTTCAAATTATTAACTTGTCAAATTACTGTTTATGGGATCTTACTATTTGCTAACAGTCTGTTGCTTTGATAAACATTAACAACTCACTTATCGATACTCTCAGTTCCAATTGGGCCATCTGGTTCCAAATTATGTTGCAGTCTTGGCCCAGAAAAAAGAACAGAACTTCTGAATTGCAGAGATGAGAAGAACAAGTCTGCCTGCCACAAAGGACAATGGTTGTGTTTATTACAGGAGCCTTTCCATTCCAGCTGCAGAACAATAATCCCAAGATCTCCAGGATTGTTTCTTCAAGTGTAATAACCTCATCTGCTTCACTAATGACCTTTCCTCCTTGGCCTCAAGTTGGGATGCTCCTGATTTTAGTGCAGTGTTCCACATACAATTCATCACATGTCCATGGACATGCACATCAAAAGCTGCACACTGTTATGCTTTGAGATACAATGGGAACTGCCAGGCAATAACCATTGTCAGGAAGACAGAGAATAGCCCCTCTTCTTGACATCACCCATGGGCCAACCCACCTCTATTCAAAATAGAACATAGAACGTTATAGCACATGAGAAGCCCCCTAGGTTCAGAATATTCTCCCAAACTAATTAATCTAGTTAGCAAACATGAAGAAATCTGCAGATGCTGGAAATTCAAACAACACACACAAAATGCTGGTGGAACGCAGCTGGCCAGGCAGCATCTATAAGGAGAAGCACTGTCGACGTTTCGGGCCGAGACCCTTCGTCAGGACACGCCCCGAAATGTCAGCAGTGCTTCTCCTTATAGATACTGCCTGGCCAGCTGTGTTCCACCAGCATTTTGTATGTGTTGTTAATTAATCTAGTTGATTGAATAATAAAAACTATTTGCTTCCACTATTGATGAACTATATCTGTAGTGAGTACCACTTACCTTTAAACAAACTATCAAGGCTTTCTCAGCTATCCCTCAAATTCAAGATCACTTGCAAATGGAAGGCAAAGGGCACAGGCACATATGATTGCCACCACCCAATTCTCATATTATCCTGACTTGACAAATCTTCTATTAGCATATTAATAGCTAGTAACCATCGTTGTTGTCTGTAAAGAACTTTTCAGCACATGAAGCACAACAGGTCAAGACTCAACATCACCATCTCAGGGCAATTAAAATGGACAGCACTGTTTAGTCTTCAATCATTATCCAAACCCTACTGAAGAATTGAAGAAAAAAAAACAATAGTAGCTACATTTCAGAAGAAGAAATAAATTATATTTGAAGTAATTCCTGAGGATTTTAATTGGAAAGAAAAGTGATCTTCTGTGACTAAGTGAAGGAGGGATATAGAAACCATTATAAAATTACATTCAAAGTCGAGCAGTCAGGAAGGCAACTTGAAATAAAAATGGAATATCGTGGAAACATTCAGCAGGTCAGCCAGCACTTATAGAGAGAGAAACACAAATAAAACACACATGGCCAAACACCTGAGTAATTACATTGTCAAGTTCACTGATAACACAACAATGGTGGGGCCCATAATTAACAATGATGAGACAGCTAACAGAAAGGAGGTGGAAGAACTCGAGGTCTATTGCCAGGCAAATAACATCTTCTTCAAGTCAACAAGACAAACAAGTTAGCTATCAACTTTTAGGAAAGCTCTCACCACTTACATCCTCTTTACATCAGATACACTGTAGTGGAAACTGCAAACAGTTTCAAATTCCAGGGAATGCACATTTCACACAGACTCACATGGTCCCAGAACACAGCCTACACAATCAAGAAAGGTCACCAGCTCCTCTATATTCTGAGAAGGCTGAAGAGTCCTGAACAGGGCATATTTATACTCAGGTCTTTCTACAGACGTGTAGTCGAGAGCGTCCTAATGTACTCCATCACTTTGGTCTAGAAACTACTCTGTAGCAGACAGGAAGGCTGTACAACAGGCACCAACCTACCCACCAACACATACATTTATACAGAATGATGACAGAAAAGATCCAATAACATCGTGAAGGATCCCATACTCATGGGCTGCTTCATCCACTCCTGTCAGGGAGGAAGCTATGCAGCATCCTTGCCAGGACCAGCTGAATGAAACACAGTTACTTTCCCCTAGCAGTAAGGCCAATCACACACTAACCCAATCCTCCACACCCCACCCCACCACAACTATTTTATCTTTTCCTTTCAGAGTTACCTCATGTACAGACATTGCAATGCCTAGCATCACTTCATGGATATACAAACAATTTGGGTATATAAGATATCTAAAATATTTATATTTTTTGTTCTTTTCAAGTTGTTATGTTCTTTATAATATTGTGTGTTTCTGTGTTTTTTTCTGTGCTGTGAGAGATCTGGAGTAACAACCATTTTGTTCCGCTTTACACTGTGTATCGGAAATGATGTTAAACAAGCTGGAATCTGGAATCTTGAACCTTGCGTGTTTCAGATCAATAACTCTGCATCAGAACTCTAAAAGCGTCCTGCTAGGTTTGCCAGTTAAAGAGTTGTACCATTCTGCTGATATTTATGCAGACAAGTCATTTGAGTGTACTCATGTGAGATAAGTTGTAATGGAATTAATAGCTTCAGTCTCAAATAATATTGTAGATTTGTACAGACTTATATGATTAATTGGTGTGCCACAGTATTATATCTTGTAATCCCCTGCTGTTTCAAGTGGGTAAAACTGTGCCTCCAATTATGAATGTAATTCAGGAGAGAAAACTTCTGCAAATCATTACAGGCAGGTGAATATGGATATATTTAAAGGTTATATAAAGGAATATTGAGGAATTTGGATTGATTTGATGGACTTCCTCCACATTTTTCAGAAATCCTATCTTCTGAATTGTCATACCTGCCACAATGGCCACAGTTTCTCTCTTGAGACAGCCAGACATTAAGGAAGAAATCGAAAGTCAAAATCAAGATATTGAAGGCTCCTAAATTTATCATTCGGCTGAGGATCTCCTGTTATTTGACAGCTGGACATTGATTTTCTAACCCCACTTTTGGAATCTGTTACCTCAAGTCACGTGTGTTGATGTTGAAAAATACCCTTCATCTTCCAAAATGAACTGCTCTCATCAATATAATGACCTTCCCATAAAAGTATGTAAGAACTGTTTTTTTTTCACTTAAAATCACCATAGAGTTACATGAATATAGGAAGCTGCAGATTACATCAGTAAACATCTGATCATACTGTGACATACTAATAATTTTCAGTAGTAATCACAATTAGTCCCTTTAAAACAAAGCTATTAATTCAATAATAACTTATGTTAATGATTTTAATGTTGATATCCAGGTAATCATACCCTTGGACAACAGCAGAATGCTTGGGTTGGCTTGTAAAAAAGAGCATAAATGGCAGTCAAGCAAGATTCCTGAACAAATGATCAGCTCTGAAGGTTCTTTTGCAGTAAACAGTACTAGTTCCTTTTTTGGCACCATGCAAGGTCTATGGCTAAAATCCTTTTGCATTTTAACATCATTTCTGCAGCACAGATCCCTACATAAAATCTGAAGATTGTCTTACGAAAAACAATATTAATTAAATCAATGATCCATGGTCTTCATCAAGACAGTTTTCATCTTTGTCTGTAAAGAACAACATAGAAAGTAAACTAGTGAGCTTTTACTGAATCTGGTGCCCCCTCAAAGGAGACAGGTACAAAAATGGACGTTGTCAAGGAATTATATCAGACTATCCTGCAAAACTTCCAGTGGGTTTTAGAATCTACCGCGGGAGGCTGTGAAGTATAAACTAGGAACAGAAACATTTATTTTTTGACAAGATTGTTCTTTTCTTCCCTACCTATCTCCCAGAATAAACAAACTTTCTTCTGCCACTCACACCATCTCTTAACATGGTAGGTTATAGTCAGTGGATATACCATAGCAACCATTTGCACTATAAACAACACAAAATAAATAGACAAGTCATCAATGCGGTTTGATCTTGACATTCATAGCAACATTTCACAGTAACCAGTTATTCTCCTTCTTGAACATGCCCTCTGCTTTTTTAGATCAGGACATAATTCATTCAAGTGGAACTGGTTAGTGCATCCATTAGCCCTACCAAGTGTTCTGCCATTGGTTACAGTCTAAGCAAATCAATCACCGGTGGAAATACTTCTTTAAAACAACTTCTGAGGCGATTATGGTTTCTGTCCAATGAAACAGACCACAGTCAGTACAAATTAGTGATATCATCTCCTCACTGACAATCAACAGTGGCACACCTCAACAATGTGTGCTTATCCCACTGTTCTGGCCTCTCTACACTCATGACCACGTGGCAAGGCACAGCTCTGAGACCATCTAAATGTGCTGATGACTCCAGCTTCACAGGTACATTCTCAAATGGTGATGAGGAGTTTTACAGGAATGAAATAGATTACAATGGATCTGGTTGGGTGATGTCACCAAAACATTGCACTCAATGTCAACAGGGCCAAGGACTAATTGTGGACTACAGTAGGATGAAGTCAAGAGAAAACATACCAATCCTCATTGAGGTGTCAACAGTAAAAGGGTGAGCAGCTTCAAGTTCCTGGATGCCAACATCTCAGAAGATCTCTCCTGAGCACAACATATTGATGCAATCACAAAGGAAACACACCAGTGACTATGCTTCTTTAGAAGTTTGAGGAGTTTTGGTACCGCACAAAGACCAGCAAATTTTTACTGTGAAGAGCATTCTGACAAAATGCACCACTGTCTGGTATGGGTCACCAAAGCACAGGATCAGAAAAAAACTGCAGAAATTTTTAGACTCAGCCAGCTCCGTTATTGGCACAAGCCACTCCACCATTGAAAACATCTTCAAAAGGCAGTGCCTCAAGCTCCTATTGGCACCTATCATTAAGGACCCTCACCACTTGGGTTATGCCCTCTTCTCATTACAACTATAAGGGAAGAGTTGCAGGAACATGAAGCCACACACTTAATATTTTTTAAAAAACTGTGTCTTCCTCTCCACTATCAGATTTCTCAATAGTTCATGAACTGATGTATGTACTCTGTCTTATTATTTAACCTTTGCACTATTTTTTTTTAAGTCTTGCACTGTACTATTACCACAAAATAACAAATTCCCTGACACATCCAGTCAGATCTGTACCACCTCTGTGATACCATCCACACAAAAAGGCAATTGTCATACACTTAAATGATCGCTCATGAATTTCCACATTGTCTGCATGGAGTTGAAGAGTTGGTACATAGTTGCATCAAAGTGTAATAATATATCTATTCCAAGCAACATGACCAGTACTGTTTTTAACTAATGGCACCTGTGTAACTGAATAACTGTACCAAACCCGTAAATTAACCTGAATTCTCAATAAATAAATAGTAGGTGTTAAATCACTTATCTATGAAGGAGTGAGATCCAGTGCAAATACTCCCAAATTTGTTGCACTACCCAAATTCCATACCTCTGCGGGTGGCTTCAACCAAGGCATTTTTGTTCTCCTTTATTCTTTGATCTCCCTTTCTAGCAGGCCTTCCTAAAAATGTTACAACCTAAAAATGAAGAGGAATAAGTATTTCCTCTTTAATTACCCATATTCCAAATTATTAATTTCATACAAGATTGCACTTAAAAGGTTTTACTTCTCCATTGATCTAAACTAAATTAAAACCATTTCTCAAGAAAATTCTGATCTTAAAAACCATTCTAATTTTTTCTGTCTTCATCATCTTTCAACATTATCTCCCACCGTCCCATGTTGAAGTCATTTTAATACTACATGGGTCCAATGGGGATAACGCATTCAGTTTATAATTGCTCAAGTGTTATATTGGTTCATTTCTAAATTCTTCATCTGATTTCCATATTATGAATAAACTTTTCCCGGGCAGAGTTTGTCATCAAAATGTTGGTTAAAATCGATACCCAGTACCCGGGTGGCAGCTCAAGAGGAGTTTTTTTGTCATAAATGCCAGGAAATCACTAGTTCTTTTTTTCAATTTCTATATTATTCATCTGTAAAGTTTGCCATCTTAGGTTATCTTAGTCTTTGGGCCCTATCCATTTCAAGTTCATGGTCACTGGCATCACGTCATGGTGGTTAACATGATATTACACTAGTCATTTGGAATACTACTTTTGGAACCACTGTTTTTTTTTAAATAATACTTTTCATAAGATTTGTACACTTTAACTTTTTCACACCCACTGGCAGAAAGTGGCATAGCAGTGAAACTTCAATAGTCAAAAGTTTATTGTATTATCTAAGTATATGTGCCAAATACAACTCTGAGATTTGTCTTCTTTAGATAGCTATAAAGAACAGAAAAATACAGGAAGAAAAAGAAATAGAAACTAATCTCACAAACCCCAAACCTCCCTCCCAACCTCTCCCTCGCAACAAGAATAAACACAGAAAAACTGGAGGATTCCAACTTAAACTACAGTCCACACCAATAATAACTAACGCCTTGAAATTTTGAAAGCATCTTCCATCAGCATTGAGGAGAGCAGAAGTTTGAACAGTTTCATCCACCAAGAAGTGGCATCCTGACTTCCGGCCGAATGTGACCTCCTGTGGGGAGCGACCTCTGACCCAAAGCAGCCTCCTGTGGGGAGCGACCTCTGACCCGATGCAACCTACTGTGAGGAGGGACCTCAGGCCTGATGTGGCCTCCCATGGGGTGCGACCTCTGGCCTGACCCATTAAGAGCAACTACCAACCTGTTAGCCTTCTTTACCTGACTCAACCTGTAAATTAACCTCTGGGAGTCAGCCACATGGACTCTTAAGTCCCTCTGCACCTCTGCTGTTTGAGTTTACTCCTCATTTAGATAACAGTCTACACTACTGTTCCTTTTACCAAAAAGCATTATCATACATTTCCCAGCACTGTATTCCATCTGCTACTATATTGTCCAGTCTTCCAGTTTGTTTGAGTCCTGCTACGATCACATTGCTTCCTCATCCACAAACTGTGCTACAAAGCCATCAATTCCATTATTTAAATTATTAACAAACAATGTGAAAAATAGTGGTCCCAATACTGACCCCTAAGGAACACCACTAGAAACTGGCAGCCAACCTGAAAAAGCCCCCTTTATTCCCTTCACTGCCTCCTGCCTGTCAACCATTCCTCTATCCATGCCAGTATCTCTCTCCTGTAACACCACAGGATTTTATCTTGTCAAGCAGCCTTATGTGTGTTACCTAATCAATTACTTTCTGAAAATCTAAGTAAGTGGCATCCACAGCCTCTCCTTTGTCCATTCTGCTTGTTACTTCCTTGAAAGAATAGATTTGTCAGGAAAAATTTCCCTTTACAAAAACCATGCTTACTTTGACTTATTTTATCATTCGTTTCCAAGTACCCTGAAACTTCATCCTTAATAATAGACTCCAACAATTTCCAACCACTGAAGTTAGGCTAACCATCCTAAAATTTAAGCAACACACACAAAATGCTGGATGAAATCAGCAGGCCAGGCAGCATCTAGGAAAAAGAGTACAGTCAGAAACAAGAGAAAATCTGCAGATGCTGGAAATCCAAGTAACACACATAAGAAACTGGAAGAAATTTACTTTTGTTTGCCTTCCTGCTTTTTTAAAGATTCACCCAAGGAGTCATTGTTTGCTGGCGCTATCTTGACCTGTAATTTAATGGTTTATCACCTTTCTCATATTTTTTAATAACAATTAAGAAAAAGCACCCATAGTAGGACCATATAAAGTTAGTTACCACCCACCCTCCCACTACCCAACCCCAAGCCAACCTTATGATATATAAAAAAGTTAATCAGAACTTGTATCACCATTAAGCTGTATTTATAAAAAGAAGATATATTGCCTACTAGCTGAACTATAATATGTTTACACATCAAAAAAAATGTAAATCTTAACCATAAGAAGCTGGAAGTAAGGGATTTAAAAGCAAAAGAATAAAAAGGGAAGGATGCACCCATAATCTGAATGGGAATAATGAAAATATTAAAGAAAACATCTCTGCACTTTTTGGAACTATATGTCCGAATTAAGAAGTAAATAATGAATCTTTTCAATGTCTAAGCAGGACATAATGTCTCTGAGCCATTGAGCATGAATGGGCGGGGCAGCATCTCTCCTCCTAAGAAGGACTACATGTCTGGCCAAAAGAGAGGCGAAAGTGTACGGCACTTTATCGGAGTCAGATGCGTGTCAACTTCTCGTTTTTCATTGACAAAGTATTAGCACATTATCCATGTGATGTAATTGTTTTAATTATGTTGTTTATCACTAGTTGATCTTAATCTGAGGAATTTCTTATTATAAAAGTGAGAGATCTTTCAGAGGCACCATCTTGGCTTCTTGGGTTCTACTTTATTCCTTTGCCTAACATCCTTTAGCATCTTTTCTCAGTTACTTATTGAGTTTTCTTTGTACTTGTATATTTTCTTGCACTCTAATATAAACGGAAATCTTAGAATTAAGACCGCTCACTATTTTTGACTCCTGGAAAAACCCTAAGTATCAGAACAAAAAAATGGAGATCTGACACTACTAATCCATTTACTAGTCTTGTGGTACATTTGGGATAGTCAACTTCAGTTTCTGTTTGCCTTCCCTAGATTTTGTTTACCAACGTAAATGTTACATGAGGAGGCTTCATTACCATTATTACACCTTGCTCATTCTGCTGTCATCCACACTTAATGCATCATTATTCTTGAACCAGCTATATTTTAACATTACATTGCCAGGCATTTCCCTCGTGATTTTCTCACCTGCCATAAGACTGTCCAAATGTGTGATGGTTTCAGTCTTTTGTTTCAATTAAACTGTGCATGTATAAATCATTTCATCTGACTTCCAGCACAAAAATCCAGTGATTTCCTTGTTATTTAGTCATGAAAGTAGAAACTGATTACTTTAGACACTTTGCATTGCTTACATCGCATATGTCCCTTATTTGGGTATTGGTCACGCTTGTCACATTCTTCTTTGTTCCTACTTAATTTGTGTGCTGAGTTGTCTTAGCTTGAATGAACCATGCTTTTGGCTCCTAAATGGCAGGCTTATTCTCATATTCAGAATGCTGCTCCACCTCCTCCGTGAACCCAGTTTGTAATAGTCCATATTGTATCTGCAAAATTTATTTTACAAACTTCTTCGCTGTTTAATGCGGTGATCTACTTGGACTGGTTTCATTGAAATGTTGTAAAGTTATATTCAATGTTCATCCAGGGCTGCTTTTTTATGGAACCTTCCAAATCAAGTATAGGCTTGCCTTATCACTAGTATCATCTGATCATATGCTTATACAGTAGACTTTAGGTGTAGGGAAGAAAAGCAAAATTGAGTATTAATCGATTCCTTTGTAGCAGTTAGCAGAATGCTTAACAGTTCCAGCAACCCGAGTTCAGTTCCTGCCGCTGTCTGTAAGGATTTGTACATTCTTTCTGTGAATGTGTGGGTTTCCTCTAGGTGCTTTGGTTTCTACTCAGAGTACAAAGATGTACTGTACTGTAAGATGTACTGTATTGTAAGTTGTCCCGTGATGAGTCTAGGGTTATATTGGGGTTGCTGGGCCACGTGGTCCAAAGGGCTGAAAGGACATATTCCATGTTGTATCACAATAAAGGAAAAAATCTATCTTCCTACCTGATCTTCATGACTCTTTTAATAATGACATTTTGAATGTGTGGATCTTTTATAAATGGGTGTAGAAACTTTCAATCTTCTGTAGTTTTGTCAATCATCTGCTGACTCTCTTTTCACATCTGAGACGTACTCAGTGCCAACATGATCAATTGCATAGTTATAATTTCCATAGCATTGTGTGTAGTTATTACATTTATTTCCACACAGAGTTGACCAATAATCTTGTTCCTTCTAATTACTCTACCTGCTCTTTGGTTGAAGTGGAGACCATAAAATGTTTCAAATGGTTTCTCTGTTACTCATTCATGAGTGAATTAACACCTCATTTTAGTCTTTTGGTCACATATTAAAATAAGAATTAGAGAAAGTACCTCTTCACAAGTAACAAAGTGCCCATGAAGTTATTTTTGCAGAGGCAGACTCAATACACGATTTATTACTTCCACAGTTTCCAATGGATGTCTAAGCCATGATAGTTCATTCATTCTCCAATCATGTCTGAGAAGTTGGCTCATAAATTGAATTAGTATGGTTTCACTAAATAGCACTGAACCTGCCTGCTAGAAGTCACCACCTGGAAGATGAATCTCTCACTGGTATCTTAGCCCTCTATAACTCAGTAAGTGACACATTATGGATTCCATAATTGAGTGAGTGACACATTAATTACTTGGTGACATTATCAAATTCTAATGAATACTATCTCTTCCTTACTGCCTCTACTATTGTGATGGATGTTCATTTTCCAACGTTAGAGAGACTCATTGCTAACCTCAACTCTCTACCACAGCAGCATGACCTTTCCAAATGGACAGAATTGTTTTTGACAAAAATAAATTTCTAGACAATATTTACTTTCATCTTCTTGGTCTAAACAAGTAAACTGTGATGTCTTGTAGGCCCATGTTTAATCAACATACAGCTCCTATATTTTACGGACTTATAATAACTGGTCTGCATCAAACCAAAACAATTCTGGCTAAGTTATTTGCACCATTGTCACTGAGTTCGAGAAAGCTTGAATACAAGATTAATTTTATCCGTTAGGATATCAAATATAGCCTTAGATTTAGTTGATCAATCAACTGTTGGGATTTTCTTTTGGTGGATTTCAATCCATGTTAGAGGTCAGTCATTGATGAAGCAGCAGGAAGTTTAAAAAGAGCTCAGGATCTTTTAGGACCTTTTAGCATCCTGAAATCATCACGTCAGGTCATTTGTTGGTGATGCAATGTAAACCTTAAGAAAATCCCACTTACTTTTGGGACTTTTTGGTGGACTGCAATCATAACAGCCTAATTGGCACTCAACAGAAACCATTAAAAATAAGTTAGGCATGAGCAGAGTAGCCATTGTGTGAGTGGACAGTGTTAGAATGGTCAGGATTTGGATCAACAGGCATGGGCGAGCACAGATGGAGCCTCTAATTTAGTTTCTAGTAAGTTTTCTTTTCTTAATACATAGCCAGTATGCTGTGAATGGTTCCAGAGTTAGTGGCATGTTCTTTGCGTGAGATGTGGAATCTTTGGGAGAGCTCTAGTCTCCCTGATAACTACATTTGCACAAAATGCACTGAGATGTAGCTCCTTAGAAACCATGTTAAGGAGCTAGAGCTGCAGTTGGGTTACCTACGGCTCATATGGGGAAAATAAGGAGGTGCTAGGGAACTATAGGGAGGTAGTCACCCCTAAGTTGCAGGAGGCAGGCCCCTGTGTGACTGTCAGGAGAGAGAAAGGGAATTAGCAGCCTGTGAAGCGTACCCCTGTGACCAATAATGTTTTGGATACAGTTGTGTGGGTGGGAGTGGGGTGGGGAAGTAACAACCTACCAGGGGAAGCAGGAAGCTGCAATGATCTGATCTCCACCACCGAATCTGTCTCTGTGGCTCAGAAGGGAAGGAGAGAAAAAAGGAACACAGTAGTGATTGGGGATGCCATTATTAGAATAGCAGCAGCAGATTCTGTTGATGTGAAAGAGATACCCAGATGTTGTGCTGCCACTCGGGTGCCAAAGTCATAGATTTCTCAGTTCACAATGCATTACTTAAACTCCAAGGAATACTTATCAAACAATATATTTACAATATAACTCAAATATCACTGAAACAATATATAACAACAGGGAGTAGGCAGGAGAATGGGGTTGAGAGGAATAATAAATCAGCCATGGTGGAATGTTGGAACAGAATTGATGGGACAAATGCCCTAATTCTGCTCCTATGTCTTCTGTTCTTATATTTGTGTACTCAGAGAGTGAGCCCTCACAACATTAACTTTGGGTGTCTGACATCTCTGTCTCCAGAAGCTTTTAGACCAACAGTAGCTGTAAAGGTATCTGAAAATCATCACATGCAAATAATTTTGACTAATAGAAAAAAACAGTACATGTGTTAGAGAGCATTTGGGATTGTTAGGAATGACAAAGAGAATGACAGAAAGAAAGGGTGACATAAAGAAGAACTAAATTCATTCCTCAACCTTCAATTTCTGCAATGGACAACTCATTTGGCTGCAACTCAGTGACATGTTTTTTTTAGTTCATAAGAATTTACCTGCATTTGGAAATCCTTTGTATTTTTTAAATCTTTTGTATGTCAGGAATCTTTTATAAATCAGAAATCCTCTGAGTTTTAAACATGTGCTAAGAATTATTTGTTCATATTTAGACATGTATCGTTAAAAGTAAAATGGACTGTGTTGAATTTAGTTTGCTAGCTTGAAGTATCTCCTCCTTGTTAGGGAAGGGGTAACTACCACTCAACACAAAGTACACTGCAGATGCTGTGGTCAAATCAACACATACAAACACGCTGGAGGAACTCAGCAGTTCGGACAGCATCCGTTGAAACGGGCGGTCAACGTTTCAGGCCGAGACCTTTTGTTAGGACTGAAGAAGGGGGCAGGGACCCTTCACTCAACATAGTGGGTATTGGCATCTAGACTTCACTACAGAGTCTAGACAGCAAAGCAAGCTAGTCTTGGAAGAGTGGGTTGATCCAGTATATGCTCCCAACAGTGAGGATGCCCTGTAGATATCTGAATCAGAAAGGGCTTAAGTTCTCTTTTGAGTTTAGGGCTTTGCAGACAGGGAACCAAACACCATCGCACAGTTTAAAACAAATTTTTGCTCTTGTTTCCAGTTTTGACAAGGAATCTTTGATCCAAAATGTTTATTCTGTTTCTGCTTCTTCAAATGCTGCCTAACATTGCTTCTCAGCTTTCCAGCATCTGCCAATTGTTTTTGTTCTTAACACTAAATAGGACATAAATCCATTCTACCAGCAGCTCTAGTAAATTCCCTGAATACTCTGAATTTTTCTTCACTATTTGTCTTTACAAAATGCTGAGGTTATTCTTTGTCCATTTCTTAAATCCCAATTCCAAATAGAACCTGAGCTTTCCTTCCAAATTTCCATTTGTTTCCCATGTTCCTTAAACCACCTCTTCATTTTTGAACATGTATTGAATTTTTCCAAAATTTCCCATCTGTAAGTAATAGTGGAAAATAACATCATGAATTAATAAAATATTAAGTGTTCTGGTTTTTAACAAGCTGTGCACTTATTGATGTTTGCTGGCAAATTCTTAAATTCTCCGAATCTCTGGATCTCAAGCGATTCTTCCATGTTCCAAAAAAATCACTGTCACTTGCCTTTTTCGCACTTTGGTAAAACTGGCAGTGTTGCTGCCTCATAGTTCCAACAATCCGTGTTGTTATTGACCTCGAGTACTGTCTGTGTGAAATCTGTCAATTCCACTTTGACAGCATTGGAGCGATTGTGATTGTGTTCTGTTGAACATTTGAGTTTCCTTCCTCATCCTAAAGAAGTGTCAGTTGATAGTGGACAGATTTCCATACCTTTCCTTTTTGTAGGTGCGAGACAGGAGAACCAAGGTGGGTGTGTTAGTGAGATTAAGTGGTATAATGAATTTCATCAGATTGATCTAAGCACTGGACTGGACCAAGTAGCCTCATTTTAAATTAACTGAGCTTCACACAAAGAGAAAATTCCACTGTGGCTCCTCTTTAAGAACCAAAGGTTATTTTTCTTATAATACAGAAAAATATCTATAAAAATTTGAACATCTTGCACAGTATAAATATCAGTAGAAGGGATTAAGTTCATTATGGCTTTAACTTGAATTTGTGGAATAAGTTGTGGAAGAAAAGTTGCATTTTCATGTTACAGCCTTTTCGATTATTAAAACCCTGCAATTTCCATCTTATGCATCCAATATTAATAACAACAAAAATATCAATGTAAGTCCAAGGAGATGATTCAGTCTCTTCATACCTACATCCATGACACTTCACACACTCTTGATCCTTTCAATCATTTCAAGTTCACTGGCCATGATCAACTTATTTTAAGTATGAATGTCCAGTCCCTATACACCTCCATCCTCCATCAGGAAGGCCGCAAAGCTCTCCATTTCTTTCAGGAGGCCAGACCCAACCAAATCCCCTCCATCACTACACTCCTCCATCTGGTCCTTACTCTCAGTAATTTTTCCTTCAGCTTCTCCCACTTCCTTCAAACAAAGGGCGTAGCCATGGGAACTCGCGGGGGTCCCAGCTCTGTCTGCCTTTTCGTCGGTGACATGGAACATTCTATGTTCCAACTCTTCCCCTGTGTCACTCACCAACTATCCTTTGGTATATTGATGAATGCATTGCTGCTACTTCCTGCATCCATGCTGAGCTTGTCAACTTCCTCAAATTTGCCTCCAACATCCATCCTGTCCTCAAATTTCCCTGGTCCATTTCCAAAATGATCCTCCCCTTTCTTGATGTTTCTTTCTCTATCTCTAGAGACGGTTTATTTAGTGATATCTTTTATTAACCTACTGATTCTCACAGGTCCCTGGACTGTACCTCTTCCCACCCTGTCATTTGTAAAAATACCATCCCCTTCTACCAATTCCTATGTCCCCATTGTCTCAGTATGAGGCTTTTCATTCCAGAACTAACAAGATGTCCTGCTTCTTCAAAGAAAGAGGCTTCCCTTCTCCACCATCAATGCTGCCCTCTCCCAGATCTCTTCCATTTTGCACACGTCTGCCCTCAGCCAATCCCCCTGCCACCCCTCCATGTTGGTTTTGACCTCACCTACCACACCGCCATCCTCCATACATAGTCCTCCATAACTTCTGCCATCTCCAACAGGATCCGACCACCAAGCACATCTTTCCACTCACCCTCCACTTCCTGCTTTCCACAGGGATTGCTCCCTATGTGACTCCCTTGTCCATACGTTCCTCTCTACTGATCTCACTCCTGGCACTTATCTTTGCAAGTGGAATAAGTATTATACCTGCCCCTGCACAAACCCCCTTACTACCATTCAGGGTCCCAAACAGTCCTTCCAGGTGAAGCAACACTTCACCTGTGAGACTGTTGGGGTCATATACTGTATCTGATGCTTGTGGCATGGCCTCCTGTATATCAGCAAGACCCTAAGTAGATAGGGAGACTGCTTTGCCAAGCTTCTATGCTCCATCTGCCAAAAAAAAGCAGCATCTCCCAATGACCACCCATTTCAATTCTACTTCCCAGTCCCATTCCAAAATGTCAGTCCATGGCCTCCTCTACTGCCATGGTGTGGCCTCTCAGGTTGGAGGAGCAACACTTTATATTGCATTAGGCCTTCTGTCCTCTCCTATCAGATTCCTCCTTCACCAGTCCCTTATCTCTTTCACTAATTGACATCCCAGCTCCTTACTTCACCCCTCCCTCTATCCTGGTTTCACCTAAAACCTACTACATTGTATTCTTCCACACCTCCCCCTGCCTTCTTACTCAGACCTCGTCTTTTTGCCATTCCTGATCAAGGGTTTCAACCCAAAACATCAACTGTTTACTCATTTCCATAGGTGCTACCTGGCCTGCTGAGTTAATCTAGCATTTTGTGTGTGTGTTGCTTGGATTTCCAGCATCTGCAAATTTTCTCTTGCTTATGATTACACTGGCCATAGTGGAGTCCTGGTAGGTCAGATTCATCCACCTTTTTCTACCAGTTATCTTTCATCATTCTTTTCAGTCCAAATGAATACACTCATCCTGAAATATCAACTATCCATTTCCCTCCCTAAGTGCTCTCTGACCAGCTGAGTTCCTCTGGAGTTTTGTGCGCTGCTCAAGATTTTCAGCATCTGCAGTATCTCTTGTATCTCTGTTGGATTCATCCATTGTTCCATCAATATTTTGTAAACAGAATGAGACATGAAAAAAAATGAGAGAAAAAGAAAATGAAGTACAACATGCTGCTATTCGTGCTTCAGGTGCCTTTTGAATTTCTTAACACCAGGTAACTGTGAAAATATTCAATAACAACTTGCAGAAAATTCTTTTTTGTCACATTACAGGAAAAAGGAAGAAGTCTCAGCCTAACAGCAACTGAATTAAACCAAGTATTAATAATATCCCTAAATTTAGAATGTATGTAAAAGAAGAAACTTCTTAACTGTATCCAGTTGATAAAAAGTACTTTTAAAAGCTCAAATAGTTAAAGATAAAGTCACATAAATTTATAGTTTAGGCTTCAAGGCTACAGATTATCTCTAAGTATTCATTATGCTTGGAAATTCTTATTAAAAGAAGCTATGCCAAAGGTTGCAGCTAAAGTTGTATTCCTTAGTGTTCAGTTCAAAATTTTACCCAGAATTATATATGCATATTAAAAAGAAACAACCTTAGGAATCAAGACATATTCTATAAAAATTTATAAATGTTGATGGTTATAAAAAGTGAGGACCTCAAAGATTTTCCAATATTGAGAAAATGGTCTTATTGTCTTGAAATTTGAGTCCGCTTCTTACAAGACCTTTGTCCTATGAAAGTAATCTCCTACCTAAAATGAGGTACAATTGTCTTAAAACAATCTGCATGTCTACAGCAATGAATTATTTCAGTCACAACTTCAGGATTAGTAATTTCAGTTTTGTTTAGAAGAGGACTGATGGTGATTCCAAACATTGGGCACATCTTACAGCAAACTTTCGAAGAAGCAAATATAGAGGTATGCTTTCACATAAGCTGAATTTAGATTACTTACACTCTCTTATTCTTTTTACCTGCTATCTTTTCTGCATCAGTACACCTGAGATGCAATTGCTCCTCTGCATGTGCCATGGAACTTGTTTGGACTCTTGATGGTACTTTGCTGGGTAACTTTCCTTCTGTTCTCCGGATATTCAAACCACCAATTTATTTGTTTTACTTTTGCCTTTGTTACCTCAGGAGAGAGGGAGACTATTCTATCCTTAGTTTATCTCCATATCTCTAACTATCCATTTCTTCCCATAAGCGCACAATAAATATAGGGATCATAACACATTCAACCTGAACCTTTTTCTCAGTCTACATTGTTTCTCCAAAACCATATCCATCCAGAAGTTAACTCCCTGGTTTTTGTGGTTTCAGATATTCATTAACCCCTCCAAGTTCGAAGTCAAAATCAGAACAATCAGAATTTCGTCAGAAGCACAATAACCTGTATGTGCAAGTGCAATGGAAAACTCATTTTCAGCAACATTGCAGGCATACAACATCATAGACAGGGCATTCACAAAAAAAAAATGAGCACATTTTTACCAGAAAAATCTCAATTAGAGAAAAAAAGTGTAAAGTGATTAAGTGGTCAGTGTTGATAAACAGTAGTGATCTTGTGCAGTTGTTTCAAGAACTGAATGGAAGTAGTAAATCTTGAACCTTGTGGTGTGGAACTGCAGGCTTCCATAGTGTCTGTCCAATGGTAGCCACAAAAATATAGCATGACCTTTGATGATGCATGTTGACTTCCTGAGATCACACCTCCTGTAGATACTACCAACAGTGGAAAGGAATGTGGCTGTGATGTATTGTGCAGATGCACTACTCTGTGGAGCATCTCGTGTTCCTCTAAGTTCAGAATGCTATACCTGACTATGATGCAGGCAGTCAAGATATGTCTAAAAACTAAATCTGTAGAAAAAAGATCTGGTGCTTTCCTGGTGTATATGACGAATTAACTCATCTTGAGCTTCCAGCTGGGTACAGGTATCAATTATAACCAATGTTTCAATGACGAACTCTGCCATTTTCTTCAGGGATGATGCCTGGGCAAGTCTAGTCCAGTTGTATGTATACTATTGTATTCCATTCTTCCTGACTGGTTCGTCCACATCCAATCGCACACCTTGTTTGCAATCAAATTCCAGTTCTTATAGAGCAAGACCTTTGTCTTTGTTAAAATTCTTTTCCTTTAGCTTTATTTCAATAGCTTCCTTTACCAGGCCGACCCAAAAGCCATTGGTGTGGCACAGTAGTTTTGCGCCTTCGATTTCGATCCTATGGTGATTGCGAATACAGTGTTCTACCACTGCCGATTTCTCC
Organism: Hypanus sabinus; assembly: GCF_030144855.1. Classification (NCBI taxonomy): domain Eukaryota; kingdom Metazoa; phylum Chordata; class Chondrichthyes; order Myliobatiformes; family Dasyatidae; genus Hypanus; species Hypanus sabinus. The sequence goes on along the minus strand of NC_082710.1, from coordinate 125,270,969 downwards.
AGGGAACCCAAGCAGATACATCTTCTGTGCTCCTTGATGTGGATTTCCACCGTGCATCCCATCTGGCCAATATATGCTGCTCTGCATTCATAGAAAATCCTGTAAACGCCAACTGACCTGAGTCCCAGGTCATTTTTGATTAACTGTGCGAAAACTATTTTAGACCCAGACAGTCTCGATGAGGAAATAAGATGGTTACGCACAACATTCTTACAGAATGACTGCAAGGTGAAGGAAATCAATCAGGCCCTTAAAAGGGCCGATAGAAAACCCAGGAAACCAAGTAATGAGGAGGAAACTGTCACTAGCATCTTTCTTCCTTATGTTTTCACAGTTTCTGGAAGGATCACCGGTATCCTGAATAAATACCAGATTAACACCATTCACAAACCCATAAGGAATCTGAAGTCACAGCTTATGCAGATCAAAATAACCTGGGACTCAGGTTGTCTGGCATTTACAAGATTTGGCCGGATGGAACGCTGGTGGAAACCCATATGAAGAAGCACAGGAGGTGTGTTGTTTGTGTTACCCAGAGACATCGGTGGTAGCAGAACACTGTACTTGCAACAGCCATAGGATTGACTTTGATGGCACAAAACCACTGTGTCGCACCTATGGCTTTTGGGACCACCTGGTAAAGGAAGCCAGCACAATAAAACTATAGGAAAAGAATTTTAACACAGACAAAGGTCTCACCCTAATTAAGAACTAGAATTCAACTGTAAACAAAGAAGCCTGATTGGATGAGGATTAACCAATCAGGAGAGAAAAAATACAGCAATATAAATAAAACTGGAGTAGACTTGCCCAGGTATCATCTCTGAAGAAGATGGCAGAGATTGTCATTGAAGTGTCGGTTATTATCTATACCTTTACTCAGCTGGAAGGCCGAGGAGAGTTTATTCATACATCTGTAGAAGTTTGTTGGAGTGTTTGAAGACATGTCTCCTTACCCTCCTCAGATGTTACATACCCAAATCATAAGCTGTGGATGAATCTAAAGGTTCCCAGTCTGCTAAAGGCTAGATCTGTGGCAGGTGATCTTAAAATCAAAGGAACATTTTTGAATGAGGTTGAAGGCAGAACTGGATGCATGTCAACTCTGGGAAGCATAACCTAACATAATCAAGGACAATGATGTTTCACTCCCAGATGTACTCAACACCTTTTATGCATACTTTGAAAGGGAGAATAAATCTATAGCCAAGAGGGTTCTTGCAACACCTGGTGACCCTGTGATTTCTGTCTCAGAAGCTGCTGTCAAAACATATTTCAAGAGTATGTACCCTCACAAGTTGACAGGTTCAAACAGAGTACCAGGAAGGTCTCTAAAAACTGGTGCCAACCAGCTGGCAGGGGTGTTCAAAGACATTTTCAATCTCTCATTGATACAGTCAGAAGTTATACCAGTGCACAAGAAGATCTGGATGAGCTGTCTTAATGACAATTGTCCTGTAACATTAATATATACAGTAATGAAGTGCTTTAAGAGATTGGTTATGGCTAGAATTAACTCGTTTCAGAATGGACCTGGATACATTGCAATTTGCCTATCACAACAATAGATCTACGGAGGATGTAATCTCATTAGCTCTTCATGCGGCCTTGGATCACCTGGACAATACAAATACCTATTTCAGGATACTGTTTATTGACTACAACTCAGCATTTAACACACTCATTCCTACAGTTCTGATTGAATAGCTCCAGAACTTGCACCTGTATACCCCCCTCTGCAACTGGATCCTCCCCGTCCTAACAATAAGATTGCAATCTGTGTAGATTAGAAATAAATTTTTCACCTTGTTGACAATCAACCCTGGTGCACCTCAGGGATGTGAGTTTAGCCCACTGCTCTAGTCTCTCTCTACACCTATGACTCAGTGACTAACACAGCTCAAGTGGTATCTATAAATTTGATGACATAAGCACACAGGACAACACATTTTTTGAGATGCATTGCTTTCTCTGAGTCTTTTGTTGTTTATGGTAGATGGCTTGAAGCTGAACACAAATGTAATTTCAGACTACTTGTATCACGTAGGAATTTGGAGAAACAAGAAATTATCTTTTTTTGAAAATAATGCTTTCAATTGAATAATGGTGCAACAATTCAACTAATCTAAGAATATTTTGTTGATGATTTTTATCTATACTCAGTGTTTAATGACTTCTGTTTGTGTCCAAAAATGATCAGCCAGAATTGATGGATTCCTGTCACCATGCTCGTCATGGACAGCATCAAGATTTGCAGGGAAGAAGTCTAAATGGGAATGCAGAAAATGTATTTTTGATGATATGCTGTTCTTCATGGTTTTGTATACATGAAGCATGTTTTCAATCATCTGCACGTAGTTTGGTGCTCTGTAGTTGCCAAGAAAATCTTCAACAACATCTTAGAATGACTTCCATGTGATTTTTTTTTCTTTCAATTCTTTGAATTGCCCATCATTGATGACCTGTTTCACTTGTGGACCATAAAAACATGTATTCCTTAATCTTGGCATCTGTTATTTTACTTGAATTATGAATTGAAGTAATAAATATATCCAATTTCATTCAAACAGTACATGATAGGGAAATTTCATGGTGATTTTCAAGATCAGCAGCCCAAAAATCTACAAGATACAGCAAAAGTATTCAGAAAGCAAAATCTTTTTTGTTCAGTCTTATTGCAGGCAGTGTTTCAGATGGTGATGAAAGGGCATGCAGGAGTGAGATAAATCAACTAGTTGAGTAGTGTCACAGCAACAACTTTGCCCTCAAAGTTAGTAAGACCAAAAAACTGATTGTGGACTTCAGGAAGGGTGTGACAAGGGAACAAACATCAGCTCTCATAGAGGAATCAGAAGTGGAAAGTGTGTGCAATTTCAAGTCCCTTGGTACAGTACCTCTGAGCACTTAGCTGGACTCAACCTATCAATCTAACTATAAAGAAGGCTATATTTCATTAGCAGTTTGAGGAGATTTGTTATGTCACCAAAATCACTCACATTTGAGCGGTGATTGATAAGTGTAAAAATTGCCTAAGGTAGAAGGAGTCAATTTTAGCATATTTATTTTTCCTACACTTACACACTTAGTCCAGCAGTCGTGGAGCATTTGGATCCATTCTTTGTAGAAGTCGGCGTCTTGGACCTCCAGAAGTGGTCCACAGCAGGGGTGATTGATAGGTTTGTGTCCTAAGGTAGAAGGATATGAGTTATTCACTTAATTTTTTCTGCATTTTCAATCAAAGAGTTGAACTGCACGTGCAAGTAATGAGAGCTGTATAGCACATCTCCTTCTACCTTAGGCCACTAACTTATCAATCACCCCTCGATATCTACAGTTGTAACATGACGAGCATTCCAACTGGCTGTATCACCAACTGGGGGTGGGTACACAGGATGGAAATAAGCTGCATAGATTTGTAAACTTAGTCAGGCCCATCATGGGCACTAGCCTCATATTATGCAGGACATCTTCAAGGCGCTGCTGTTCATCACTAATAACCCCCATCTCACAGATTATGCCTTGTTCTCATTGCTACCATCTGCGAGGAGGCACAGAAGCGTGAAGGCACATACTTAATAATTCAGGAACTACTTCTTCCCCTCTGCCATCAGATTTCTGAATGGACATTGAGCCCATGAACAGCACCTCACTAATTTTTTTGTTTCTACTTTTCCACTACTTATTTAACGTAACTATTTAATATGCCATAATTCAGTTTATTTTTATCATTCTTATGTATTGCATTGTACTGCTGCCATAAAGACAACAAACTTCACAACATATACTGGTGATAATAAACTTGATTCTGATTTTGATTCTGAAGCAGCTGGCTCATTTTGTTGTGATCTTTAGTACTTGGCCAGCTATGCTGTCTGAACCAGACACCTTTCTTGGATTCACCCTCTTGAAGACTGCCCAGACACTCTGCATGGTATCGCCTGCACACATGTCACACTGATTCTAATTGTGAATATAATAAGCGTTACTACAATATCCCTTTCATATCCTTACTTCAAACTTTCCCTGGCTCTCTGTCTCTCTTCTCTAGTTCCTTTTGAAATTAGTTCATAGTCATCTCTTTATCTTCTGGAGTTTTGCGTAATTTCACTAATGTGTGCTCATTGTTTTTAATCTGTCTTTGATAATCCAAAACAAATGTGACTTTCATTAATCCTGGGTATTGTATAGGTCAGCCTTTCTCAACCATTTTGCCCTGGAGGAAGCTTTGAAATAATTTTCAGGTCTCAGAGAACTTTTGCATAAATATTATATCTAGAGCTTATGGTACATTAGTGTGATCAGTAAACTGTACTATAGATATAATAATCCAAAAAATGTTAATGCTCTTTTGAGTAGAGAATGAATTTTTAGCCAACCTTTCTAGAAAGAAAATAGATAGTTAAGCTTACCTTACCTTTCTTGATATTACTCTTTACTTCTCTTTCATATATTTTAAAAACTCATTAGACAAACATAACAAATTTCTCATTTCTGGGTCAAACTTGAGAAAAGCACACATGGATTTCACCTTCAAATGAATGAAGACAATTTCTATTCTTGCTCTTGATGCTTGTTAAACAAGAAAAAGATTGTTTACATATGTAAGAAGTTTAAAACTGCATCAAAATATTCATTGCTTTCCTAAGAATGGCAGAATACCCTTATTTCACAAAAAAAAACAGAACTTGTCCAAGGGCAGGCCAGTAAATCTCACCTCAGGGACTGGCTATCCCTCGTTGTCCTTGAGAAGGTGGTTATGAGCTGCCTCCTTGAACCGTTAAGTTGTTTGCCACAGGCTAGGCACAATGGAATAGGACAACTTGGATCAACAGTCCTTGTGAAACCCATTAATAAGTAGATTTTATTGTAAAGATATGATATTGGCTGATTCCTTGAGCATCACCCACTGCTTTTGTCTCCAGGACCCAGAAGAGGCTAGTGGACTTCTGGGTCAACGGGAGGCATTGTGTCTCTACTGCGGTCTTGACTCTTCTGAAGACGGAGGGCAGTCAGTCATTGGTGTGCGCGCCCACCCAGCTGGCTGCTCTTTGCCTCAGGATCCCACAGAGATACCTGTATAGCGACCACCCTCCAAAATGGCATGCACTGGCAACACAGTTTCTCTGCCAGGGACACTGCCTGCAGGAGGATACACCGCTTCCAACGGACAGCATCAGATGTGCCACTTTGAAGGAACTGTCTCACTTTTTTCCCGAGAGCTGTTGAGGGTACGGGGTCTAGACCCATCTACACAGAGTGCTCCTGTGCCAGTGGGTGACAGTGCTCTGGCTTTGAGGGGGACTGGTATCCATCCTATCACGGTGGATGTCAACGGAACTCAGGGAAGTGGAGAAGTTCCGACTGCACCACCATCTGATGGGCCGGAAGTGCTTGGCAAACCCAGGCCTCAGGATGACAAGTGGGAGAGGATTCCACACAATCTGGGTCTTCTTGTGGGGATGCTCACCTTCTGTGACGGTCTAAAGTATTTCTTGTACAGGCTGCTCTTGCACAGGTTGCAATTCCTTGCCTTCAGCTGCTGACCAGACTTGCCTTGGTGGACTGTTTTACCATCTGACGTTGGAGGAGATCCCTAGTGGAAATCTCTTTATGCAAGGATCCTTTCCATGTTCACAGGGGACCTGGGGTGCAAGGTGCTGCATAGGGCAGTACCGTGCAGCAGTGCTGACACATCACCCACCTGTCCATTATGAGGCCAGGAGGAGTCAGTGTACCACACTTATATGGAGTGTGAGAGGTTGCAGCCCCTATCTGAGTACCTGAAGGGGCTGCTACTCAGGTTCTGGTTGCAGTTAAGCTGCACGCTCTTTTGATATGGACACCCATTACAAACGGGGGTGGATCGGGAGGAGGATCTATTGGTGGGCTGGCTTCTGGTTCTGACCAAGATGGCCTATCATAGGTCCAGTCAGTGGAAAGTTGAGGGCTCTGCCTGGGCTGACTTCCTGCCACTCTTTAGAGGGGGTAGTGTGGCCTTGTGTATAAAGCATTGGAAAGGGATGACATAGGATCAGAACGTGTAGAGTCTCTATGGGTTGAGTTAAGAAATGGCAAGGGTAAAAAGGACCCTGATGGCAGTTGTATACAGGTCTCTAAACAGCAGCCAGGATGTGGATTACAAATTACAGCAGGAGATAGAAAAGGTGTGTCAGAAGGGAAATGTCATGATAATTGTTGGGGATTTTAACATGAAAGTGGATTAGGAAACCAAGCCAATACTGGACCTCAAAAGAGAGAATTTGTAGAATGCCTAAAGGATAACTTTTTAGAACAGCTTGTTAATGAGCACACTATGGAATCGGCTGTGCTGGATTGGGTGTTGTGCAATGATACGGAGCTCATAAGAGAGCTTAGCTTAAGGAACCCTTGGGCAACAGTGATTATAATATAATCCAGTTCACTTTGAAATTTGAGAAGGGAAACTAAATTCCAAAGTGTCAGTGTTTCAGTGGAATAAAGGAAATTACAATGGCATCAGAAGGGTACTAGCCAAGGTTGACAGGGAAGAGACTCTAGCAGGAAGGACAGCAGAGCAGAAATGGCTGGAGTTCCTGAGAAAAATGAGGGAAGTGCAAGACAGACATATTCCAAATAAGAAGAAATTTTTGAATGGAAGAAGGACACTACCATGGCTGACAAGTGAAGTCAGAGCCAAAGTAAAAGCAAAAGAGAGGGCAACCAATGAAGCCAAAGCTAGTGGGAAGATAGAGGATTGCAAAGTTTTTAAAAACTTGCAGAAGGAAGCTAAGGTGGTCATTAGGAAGGAAAAGATGGATTATGAAAGGAAGCTGGTGACTAATATCAAAGGAGATACTAAAAGCGTTTTTTAAGGGTAAAGAGAGTTGAGGGACCAATGGAAAATTATGCTGGAGATATTGTAATGAGAGACACAGAGATGGCAGAGCAACTGAATGCTTATTTTGCATCAGTCTTCACAGTAGACAACATCTGCATTATACTGGACATTCAAGAGTGTCAGGAAAGTGAAATACATGCCCTGAAAATTACGACTGAGAAGGTGCTCAGGAAGCTTAATGATCTGATGGTGGATAAATCTCCTGAACCTGGGTACACTTGGGTTCTGAAGAGATTGTGGAGGCATTAACAATGTGTCATAAGGTGGACGAAGGGAGTGGACCCAAAAGCAAGACACAGACACTGAACTACCAGGAACACAACCAGGCATGAGAAGAAAGCAGGAAAAGAGAGGAAGAAAAGATGCTGGACATGACACTGGCCCCAGACGAGACAAGGACTCTGGGCCTGGGCTAGGACCTGACTAGGGTAGGGAAACAGGACATGAAAATGGGAACTAGGAGCCTGGACTTGGACTCTGAGCCAGAGACTGGACAAGGACCCAGAACTTGGGTCTTGACTCAGGCTCGGACTCCAGAACCAGGCGAGGACATGGAGGTTACAGGACAGGATGTGAGATTCATGGACGGGTAAGGGAACCCCAGCACAGGATGAGGGAATCCCAACAACGGGCTGGGCAAGGTACTCCTGGGCTGGGCAAGGCACATGGACATGACGAAGGCAAATGCAATGTTGGCATTCATTTCTAGAGGTATAGAATATAAGAACAGGGATGTGATGTTTAGGCTCTATAAGGCACTCATGCAATCACACTTGGAGTATTGTGTGCAGTTTTGGGCTCCTTATTTTAGAAAGGATATATTGATATTGGAGAGGGTTCAGAGAAGATTCATGAGAAGGATACCAGGAATGAAAGGGTTACCATATGGAATGCCTGGCAGCACTTGGGCTGTATTCCCTGGAGTTTGGGAGAATGAGGGGGGATCTCAAAGTAACATTCCAAATGTTAAAAAGCCTGAATAGATTAGATATGGCAAAGTTATTTCCCATGGTAGGGGAGTCTAGAACAAGAGAGCACAACTTCAGGTTTGAAGAATGTCCATTTAGAACAGAAATGCAGAGAAGTTACTTTAGTCAGGGGGTGGTATATCTATGGAGTTTGTTGCCACAAGCAGCTGTGGAGGCCAAGTCACTGGGTGCATTTAAGGCAGAGATAAATAGGTTCTTGATTAGCCAGGGCATCAAAGAGTATGGAGAGAAGGCAGAGGGGCATGGGGATGACTGGAACAATTGGATCAGCCATGATGGAATGGTGAAGCAGACTCAATGGGCCTACTTCTGCTCCTATATCTTATAGTCTTATTTTCTTATGATATGTTTGTTCCCAGCTGTCCTTGAAGAGGGAGCATGCTGTCACTATGAGTACAGTGGGAGATTACTGGGAGCAGTGGTATGGACAGTAGTAGTTGTAGTTTAATTTGAATTTATTCACTGTCTTGTAAACATGTGTTTTTTTGTGTATTTGTTGTGGAAATAAACTTTATAGTTTTTTTAAAAAAAGAGGGACTTTCTTGTATCTTTACTTGCATTTGTGGAGTGAAGTTGTGGAGTGGATTGTAATTCTTCATCATTAACCTTATCAGAATTTTCCACAGGCCCAGGCCTAGAATCCCCCTTTTCCATCTCAGATCTCCTCTTCAAAAATCACCACACTAGACCATTTTTAGAATGAAAATTTCCCTCCAATTTTCTCCTACACTGGCAGAGTTTGTTCACTCTCATAGGTCAGTCAGCAGTGCATAAGGGGAAGTTTGGGGAGGCAACTTGGGAGGGAGAGACTGACATCAAAGCCCAAGTTTGGCGAGTCCATTCCATGCTCTGAGAACACACACTTGACACTTCTCAACAACCTACTGCACTCCCCTTCATGCAATTCAGTGCTCACCAATTATCAGCCTTCTGTCCTCCACACAGTGCAATTCAGTGCTCACCAATTATCAGCCTACCGTCATCCCCTTAGTGCAATACAGAGTTCACCAATTATCAATGGCCTTCCCCATCTCATATCAAAAACTGAGAATGGACTGAGCAAATAAACACGATCCTACTGCACACTGCCATACTGGGCTGGCAGAGCTCAAACCGGAAAGCTAACAGAGCTGCTTGGTCACTGCCCACCACTTTCAAATGTTGCAAAAAGTTCAAAAATCAGTGTTTATTTTTTAAAACACTGTATCTCTCAGAACCCCTATTGACCTCTCTTGTAACCCTGGTATACAGGCTCAAGCTCTCAGCACTCCCTTGTATACTGAGCCAGATCCAACTGTCCCACAGAAGCAACTTCTCGTTCAGATGATACTAAGGTATACTAAGGTAGGTGGCGTTGTGGATAATGAAGTAGGTTTTCAAAGCTTGCAGAGAGATTTAGGCCAGTTAGAAGAGTGGGTTGAAAGATGGCAGATGGAGTTTAATGTGAGGTGCTACATTTTGGTAGGACTAATCAAAATAGGACATACATGGTAAATAGTAGGGCATTGAAGAATGCAGTAGAACAGTGTGATCTAGGAATAATGGTGCATAGTTCCCTGAAGGTGGAATCTCATGTGGATAGGGTGGTGAAAAAAGCTTTTTGTATGGTGGCCTTTATAAAATAGAGCATTGAGCATAGGAGTTGGGATGTAATGTTAAAATTGTACAAGGCATTGGTAAGGCCAAATTTGGAGTATTGTATACAGTTCTGGTCACCGAATTATAGGAAAGATGTCAAGAAAATAGAGAGAGTACAGCGAAGTTTTACTAGAATTTTACCTGGGTTTCAGCATCTAAGTTACAGAGAAAAGTTGAACAAGTTGGTTCTTTATTCTTTGGAGCGTAGAAGTTTGAGGGAGAACTTGATAAAGGTATTTAAAATTATGAAGGGGATAGTTAGAGTTGACATGGATAGGCTTTTTCTATTGAGAGTAGGGGAGATTCAAACAAGAGGACATGGGTTGAGAGCTAGAGGGCAAAAGTTTAGGAATAGCATGAGGGGGATCTTCTTTACTCAGAGAGTGGTAGCTGTGTGAAACAAGCTTCCAGTAGAAGTGGTAGAGGCAGGTTCGATATTGTCATTTAAAGTAAAATTGGATAGGTATATGGACAGGAAAGGAATGGAGTGTTATGGGCTGAGTGCAAGTCGATGGGATTAGGTGAGAGTAAGTGCTTGGCACGGACTGGACTGTAATTGATATATGGTTATATGGTTACTGTGTTGTCATATCATGAATGGTCCTTTTTGTCTTTTCCACTCCTGTCAACACTCATGCCATAAAACAGCATCATGTGTGGAATCAGCCCATTCAAGAACTTTCAGGATTCATTCTCAACAAAGACTGTGAAATTTAAAGATCTATTTTGTTACTTAAAATTATAACAGAATCATGTGTACTCATGCTACTACTGATGGTATAAGCACTTCCTACTTATAATAATATGAGATTATCAGTAAACATATGATAATAATCTGTCACAATCACTAACCACAGATGCATGGGCAAATTGATCCCTTGAAATTCAACCTATTAATTCCATAATAATTACTGTACCTGAAGAGCTCAAATAATAGTAAGCAAGCTTTCATACCTTCAAATACCAACGGAATATTAATCTTCACTTCTGACCTATGCACATTTCTTTAACAAGAAACTAGCCAAATTCCCATCTAATCAGTTCTGAATGCTGATCCTGTTGTAACTTTTGTATCCCTCTAGTCCAATTAATCCCAGTGTAGCTTTGTTTTCACTTGGCAAGCCTTCCTTTCATGACTTAACGGAGTTCATCAGCATTGGCCCCTGCAAAGCTACATCATATGTGAACGACTTCTTATGTTTGGAAATAATCCATCTGTGGCTTCCATCAAGGGCAAGGTCCATCCTTCAAAGCAAAGAACAATTCAAAAGTAAATAGCAAAAAAATTAAGGATAAAACACTTGCTTCCACAGAGGCTAGTGGCATGAAAAATTTAGTCTTATTGACTAAATAGCAGCAAATTGATAGTTGAGCTTTCCAACTGGTTTTACTATAGATCCCCAAATACTTCAGAGCTGATCTCTTAAAGGTCACTTGCTGCAAGACCATTGCATGGAACATAATAATTCACTGTGAAGGTTGAGTTGTGTTCTTTTCTAAAAAGGTATTATGAAGAAGGTGTGAGTATTGCAATGAGGGGTGTTGCCATCATTTGACATGTTGCAATTATTGAGAGACACACTTCCAAGAAGGATAGATGTGACAGATCCAACCTCCTTCCTCTTGGATGGCACAGTGTCAATATCAGAATCAAAATCAGTTTAATATCAATACCATATGCCATGAAAGTTGTTGCTCTGTGACAGTATATATTGAAATACATTATAATAGAATACAATAAGTTCCAATAAGAAACATAAGTTTAAAAAAATAAGTAAGTAGTGCAAAACAAGAGCAAAAATGAAAACAGTTAAAGTGAATTAGTGTACGAGTTCATTGGCCTTTCAGAAGTCTGATGGTGAAGAGCAACATTCCCTCCAATTTTACTTACAGCTGTGCAGACCAATTATTGCTCTGAGCAGGAAATGTTTAGATAGCCTGAAAACTGCACAGCCCTGTTATATTCATGTTATGTCATCGCCATTCAGCAGTTTATTAACAATGAGCTACCAACTTCTATTCTGTGTTTATTATTATAATTTGTAACAGTGTTGCACCTGAAACACTAACAATGTAAATACATTGAAGCTCTAGTATGCTTCAAAGTATAGGTTGTGAGAAGTTTATTAGTCAGGTAATTTATGGATTATATTCATTGACACAATTCATTACAGGGTATATCACAATTATATTAATATAGGTTTCTAAATTACATAGACCTAATATGAAAATTATATTTACATTATGTAAAAGAAAATTCCAGCTGTGCAGCAACAAAAGGCTATGTGCGCAGGAGCTTTTCAATTTCTGTGTGGCCACACAGCCATGCAGCTTAGGCAGAACAGTAGAGTTGAGAAGGAAAAGAAGCTCCTGAAACATTGAGAGTGTATATTCAGGCTCCTCCTTGATGAGAATGACATGGCACCTCCTGCTGTTGAACAGTTGGTCCAATGCTACAAGCACACATGGGGATAGGCCAGGGCTTCTCTGCTGTGCACTCAGAAATGACACTGGATGACGGGGTCATTAATGATAGATGATTTATGAAGTGCTGTCTTTTGAAGATGTTCTCAATGTCTGATTCCACTCAGCATGTGATAGCCTTTTCAACTTTACAGCTAGGAGAACTATCTTGTTATACTGGAAAGATTCTAATCCACCTACTGTTTTTATTGGCTCTCCTCCATTATGTCATGTCTAAGCTTGGAGAAAATTTGAAGCCGGACGTTTGATACATTTTTAAAATTTGCACAAGTCTGGCGACCCGTTATTCAATATTTTCATATGATTCAATCTATTTATTTATATATCTATCTATCTATCTATTTATTCACCCATTTATTTATCTATCTATCTATCTATCTATCTATCTATCTATCTATCTATCTATCTATCTATCTATCTATCTATCTATCTATCTATCTATCTATTTATTTATTTATCTATTTATTTATTTATTTATTTATTTATTTATTTATTTATTTATTTATTTATTTTTCTTCATTCTCTTTAGGGAAAATCCTTATCCATGAAGGTTCAAAGGTGACTGGAAGAATACTTTTTCCCTTTCTTTTTCTTCTAATTTTATCCTCAAATGGACTGCCCAATCTTTCTTTTCCTTTTCTTTCTTTTTTCTTTTTTGTTTGTTTCAGTAGACAATAGACAGTAGGTGCAGGAGTAGGCCATTTGGCCCTTCTACCCAGCACTGCCATTCACTGTGATCATGGCTGATCATACTCAATCAGTACCCCGTTCCTGCCCTCTCCCCATATGCCTTGACCCCACTATCTATAAGAGCTCTATCTAACTCTCTCTTGAATGCATCCAGAGACTTGGCCTCCACTGCCTTCTGGGACAGAGCATTCCACATATCCACCACTCTCTGGGTGAAAAAGTTTTTCCACATCTCTGTTCTAAATGGCCTACCCCTTATTCTTAAACTGCGGCCTCTAGTTCTGGACTCACCCTTCAGTGGGAACATGCTTTCTGCCTCCAGTGTGTCCAATCCCTTAATAATCTTGTATGTTTCAATCAGATCCCCTCTCATCCTTCTAAATTCCAGTGTATACAAATCCAGTTGCTCCAATCTTTCAACATATGACAGTCCCGCCATTCTGGGAATTAACCTTGTGAACCTACGCTGCACTCCCTCAATAGCAAGAATGTCCTTCCTCAAATTTGGAGACCAAAACTGCATACAATACTCCAGGTGAGGTCTCATCAGGGCCCTGTACAGCTGCAGAAGGACCTATACTCAATTCCTCTTGTTATAAAAGCCAGCATGCTATTAGCTTTCTTCACTGCCTACTGTACCTGCATGCTTGTTTTCATTGACTGATGTACAAGAACACCTAGATCTCATTGTACTTCCCCGTTTCCTAACTTAACTCCATTTAGATAGTAATCTGCCTTCCTGTTCTTGCCACCACAGTGGATAACCTCACATTTATCCACATTAAACTGCACCTGTCATACATTTGCCGACTCACCCAACCTGTCCAAGTCACCCTGCATTCTCATAATATCCTCCTGACATTTCACACTGCCACCTAGCTTTGTGTCATCAGCAAATTTGCTAATGTTACTTTTAATCCCTTAATCTAAATCATTAATGTATATTGTAAACAGCTGCGGTACCCCACTGGTCACAGCCTGCCATTCCGAAAGGGACCAGTTAATCGCTACTCTTTGTTTCCTGTCAGCCAGCCAATTTTCAATCCATGTCAGTACACTGCCCCCAATAAAATGTGCCCTAATTTAGCCCACTAATCTCCTATGTGGGACTTTATCAAAAGCTTTCTGGAAGTCCAGGGACACTACATGCACGGGCTCTCCCTTGTCCGTTTTCATAGTTACATCCTCAAAAAACTCTAGATTAGTCAAGCATGATTTTCCCTTCATAAATCCATGCTGACTCAGACTGATCCTTCTACTGCTATCCAAATGTGTCATAATCTCCTCTTTTATAATTGACTCCAGCATCTTTCCCACCACTGACATCAGGCTGCAGACCATCAGGTCCTGGGGACTTATCAGCCTTCAGACTCAACAGTCTATCCAACACGGTTTCTTGCCTAATATAATAATATAAATTTCCTTCAGTTCATCCTTTACTCTAGTTCCTTTGGCCACTATTACATCTGGGAGATTGTTTGTGTCTACCCTAGTGAAGACAGTTTAGTTTAGTGAGTTTTTTTTTCCTTTTATTGAATAAATTCTCCTATCTTTTTTTATGATCTGTTGAGAGGAGTTGTGGTTTTTTGATTATATTGTATATATAACAGCGTAACATTATACCTATTTGATTTTGACGATATATACTTTTCTTTATTTCTGTTTATGTCTTTTGTATTATCTGTTTGCTAAACTTCTCCTCTGATTTGCATATCTTTTAACTGAAAATCAATAAAAAGATTGAAAAAATGAAAATGAAATCAATGTTAGGGAAGCTAGTCTCCATGATGAAACTGCTGAGTTTGTAACTTCCTGCAGTTTTTTCCTATCTTGTGCAGTTGTCACTCCATTCCAGATATGATGCCACCAGTCATAATGCTCTCCACAGTGAAAAGGATATGTGGTTATGGCCCAAGTGCAGAGTGAGAGACCTTGAAGTGGATGAATAGGTCATTGACTTTTAATAAGTACTGTAAAGAATTAAAGGAAAAACAATAAATAATAAATATGAGAAAATCTGAAGATGCTGTAAATTCGAAGAAATACATACAAAATGCTGGAGGAACTCAGCAGGCCAGGCTGTATCTATGGGAATGAATAAACAGTTGACATTTTGAGCTGAGACCCTTCATCGGGACTGGAAAGGAAGAGGGAAATAAGCCATAAAAAGAAGGTGGGGTAGTGAAGGAAAAAGTACAAGATAGTAGGTGATGGGTGACACTGGGAGAGGAGGAGAGCTGAATTATAGAGTGGGAAGTTGATTGGAAAGAGATAAAGGGGGAACCAAATAGGAGAGGACAGAAGACCATGGAAGAAGGGGAAGGGGAGGATCACCAGGGGAAGGTAATAGGCAGGTAAGAAGAGATGGTGTGAGAGGGACACAGATTGGAGAAGGAGAGAAGGAGGGGTCATTAGCAGCCTTTTGAAAAGTTGATGTTCATTTCACCTGTTGGAGACTACCCAGACAGAATATAAGATGTTGTTCCTCCAAGCTAAGTGTGTCCTCAATGTTGCAGTAGAGGAGGCCATGGACTGAGATATTGGAATGGAAATGGGAAGTAGAATTGAAATAAGTGGCCACCAGGAAATCCCACGTTTTGTGGCAGGTGGGGCAAAGGTACCCAACGAAGCAGTCTCCCAATCTACTTTGGGTCTCATCGATATACAAGAAGTCACATTGGGAAGACAGGATGCAGTAGATGGCCCCAACAGACTCACAGGTGAAGCGTTGCCTCATCTGGAAGAACTGCTTGGGGCCCTGAATGGTAGTGAGGGAGGAGGTGTAGCACTTGTTCTGCTTGCAAGAATAAGTGCCAGAAGGAAGATTAGTGGGGAGGGTGAAAGGCTAAGGGAGTTGTGTAGGGTGTGATCCTTGTGGAAAGTGGGGGAGAGGTGTAGAGAGTCATGTGCTTGGTGGTGGGATCCCATTTGAGATGGCAGAAGTTACAGAAAATTATGTGTTGGATGTGGAGGCTGTTGGGATGGTAAGTGTGGACCAGATGAGCCCTATCCCTAGTAGAGTGGTGGGAGGATGAGATGAGGGTTGATGTGCATGAAATTGAAGAGATGTTAGTGAGAGCAGCATTGATGGTGAGGATAAATAAAGGATAAATCCTGGGCCAACAGGGCTGTTAACTAAAACTCTCAAACTGAAAGCTAACACTGTGGCTTGGAAGCAGTAACTTAACAAAAAATAAATACTGCTCCTTTACAGTGCCAATCTAAATGGTAGTCTTCTTTCCTAGGACAAGGACAAAAGGTACGCAGGGAGGATTGATGATGCTGTGCTTTTCATCAAGGCTTGATAAGACTGAAATGAAAGGGATGGAGTTAACTACTTTAATGAAACACTAATTGGCTGGACCATGCATACACACAAGCATGATTGCTGAAGCTAATCAACAGCCCACCTGCGAGTGTGCACAGAACCCATGGTAGAGTCCATGGTTGTGACTAGGCCCCCTCCCCAGGCACAATTCTTGAGGTGCCAGAGAACTGTCCCTGCTGGAGTCCCTAATGGGAGTCACGTCCAGGATGTCATGTGCCAGAATCCAAGAACATTCATCAGGATCATACCTTTCCCATTACACAAAATACACGTTCTACCAGTCTGTTATCAGCAGTGCAATCTTCTACGTGGTGCTGTGCTAGGGCAATGACATCAACACGGGTGATGCCAACAGGCTCAATAAACTGATCAGAAAGACTGGCTCTGGTATAGGAGTCAATCTGGATATGCTGGAGGCTGTGGTAGAGCAAAGGACCCTATGGAAAATCCTGGCAATTCTGGACAATGTTTCTCACTCTTTCCATGCCAGCTTGGCTGAACAGAGGAACACTTTCAGTACTAGACTAAGACAACTGCACTGCTCCAAAGTGTGGTATATGAAGTCATTCTTACCTTCAGCCATTAGGCTGTATAATGAGCCAAGCTGTCACTGAGGAAGTGATGAACCCCTCCTGTTAGACTGTTTGAAGTAACTTATTTTTTTCTTTCTACTTCTCTTCTGATACTTACATATCTGTACACCTGTAATGCTACCGTGACACTGTAATTTCTTTTGGATCAATAAAGTATCTAACTATCTATATATCTATATTGAACCCTGCCCAGTACCTGGTGAGATGCCAGAAGGTGCTGCACAAAACAGTCCAGGGGTCCATCCACCAGGTGGGAAGGAGTGGGAGAGAGGTTGACTGAAGCAAGGAGGAGAGGAAGTCCAAAGCTGAGACATATGGACACTAGTGAATCTACATTGATGATAGAAGGTGTAATCAATACGAGACTTTGATCGCCTACAAATTATCCCACATAAGAAGTGGCCAAATCACGGTTATTAACATTCAAACTAATATCTCCAGATACCAATCAGACTTTCTCCCCTGGCTTGAGGTCAATCAGACTGCCGGGCATATTGTTTCTGAGAGCACAACAGAGGAACCCTGGCCCATCTCCATGTGTGCTTGTAACATTGCATCAATTGTTTAGCTGCAGGAACCCACACATCAGTCTCTTTGCCAGGGAAGAGTTTTGGCTGGAATCCCTTCTGGCATTCAAATTGGGACATGCCAGTGGAGGATGCTGGAGTTTATTATAAGCATCTCTGTCCAAACCACTAGGGAGATCCAGGTCGTGGAGTTGGAAGAGACAAGGAAACACAGGGCTGTCTCCAGCTCCTAATTCGCTCTTTCAGTCTGCCCATTAGATTGGAGGTGGAAACAAGATGAGAGGCTGATTGTGACTCCCAAAAAAGACAGAAAGCCTTCCAACAACAGGCTATGAACTACAATCCTTAATCAAACACTATATCTTGAGATAAATTGCTTGTAAAAGAAGGTGGAAAGACCAAAGCCCAGCTGGATGAATGGATATGCTTATAGAAAGGAGTCAATAGAGATATCAAAACAGAAGATTCATCACAGGATGTTGTGGATGAGGAAATCAAGAGGAGAGACCAGATCATATAGAGAGCAATAGATGGTTTAACATGAAAACACTGCAGTGAAATAAATGGATCTTCTTAAGATCAAGATACACAAACCAAAAGAAAAAAAAGGAAAAAGAAAGGTACCCAGTGCTGTCAGGACCACTTTGCGCAGTCTCAGAGTCAACTCTAACAACCACCATGGAGGAGTCCCCAAAAGCTGACATTGTTTCTCAGCCACAAGGCTCACCTGCCAAGCAGAGTGATCCCCCTTATCAGGCGTGATGTTATCTTACAAGAGTGAAATATCCTCTGCAATGATTAAATCTTTAAGCCTGAATAGGACAATTAAAAAATTGACTATGCTGTGAATGTTTGTATAGTAGTTGTATTAAATAGTATATTGTTTATATAGTTGAGATGTATTCTCTATTGAGTTGGATTAATGTAGCTAAGCAGGGAGGAATGTTGTGTATTTAATATTTCAGTACTATCTGAGTGATCCTGTATATATTATTTAGAATTTAGAAGATTGAGGGGGGATCTTATTGAAACGTATAAAATTCTAAAGGGTTTGGACAGGCTAGATGCAGGAAGATTGTTTCCGAAGTTGGTGAAGTCCAGAACGAGGGGTCACAATTTAAGGATAAAGGGGAAGCCTTTTAGGACTGAGATGAGGAAAAACTTCTTCACACAGAGAGTGGTGAATCTGTGGAATTCTCTGCCACAGGAAACAGTTGAGGCCAGTTCATTGGCTATAATTAAGAGGAAGTTAGATATGGCCCTTGTAGCTAAAGGGATCAGTGGGTATGGAGAGAAAGCAGGTACAGGGTTCTGAGCTGGATGATCAGCCATGATCATACTGAATGGTGGTGCAGGCTCAAAGGGCCGAATGGCCTACTCCACCTATTTTCTATGTTTCTATATATTGTTTGATTTAGAATTCCTGTTTAAATATCTAATTACGGGTTCTTTGTAAATTGCATACGTCATCACACTACCACATGATATATGTGCACTTCTTTAAAGTAAACTAGAAGTTAGACTGGCATTCAGCATTTCAGACTCTTGTGTCTTCCTTAGAAGTAGTTTAATGTTTTAAAGTTACAAAATGTAACAGTGTAGCTTGAGCATGTGCTGAACTATGATGGTGGCAGTCTCGCAAACTGATGGGAGCTTTGGGAGAACAATGAAGTGGGCAGCCTTGGAGAACTGGTCCACAACCATGAGACTTTGCATCGAACAAGTGGCATAACAATGCTGAAGTCCACCGAGAGGTGGGACCAGAGACAGTGATGCACAGGCAGTGCATGGAGCAGGCCTGCAGGATACTGATGTGATATCTTGTTCTGGATATAAGTGGGACAGGCAGAGATGAAATCATGGATATCCTGGTACATAGATGATCACCAAAATCATCCCTTTATAAATGCCAGTGTCCGTTTGAATTCCCAGATGGCCAAAGAGATGGATAGTGTGACCTCATTCAAACACTCTGGGGCATACAGTGGTGGTGACAAATAACTTGTTCAGGGGTTCACCACCTGGATCTGGATCTGATTGTTAGGCAGCCCTAAATTTTCTTCTGATTCCCAATGCACCAGAACAGCAATGCACAAGCGAGGAAGGATGGGCTCTGGATTGGTGTTGTCCTCAGAGTTCTCAAACTGCCAGGAGAGAGCAGCGGTCTTGGTATTCTTGCTGCCGGGAAGGTAGGTTTGGGTGAAATTAAACCAAGTGAAGAAGAGAGCCCAAATGGCTTGATGTGAGTTGAGTGTCTTGACAACTCGAATCTAGGAAAGGTTCTTATGATCTGTCCATTCCAGAAATGGTGCTCTATCACCTCCAGCCAGCATCACCATACTTCCAGGGCCTCTTCAACAGCCAGAAGTTCTCCATACCCAGCATCATAGTTACACTCAACAGGAGACAAGTGACTGTAAAGAAAAGCACAGGGATGCAGGTAATTATCCATTGAAGAGCAATAGGAGATTACAGCCCAGTGCTGACATCTAATGCATCTACCTCAGTGACGAATGGATGTTGAAGCACTGCGCTGGTGGTGACGTGTTGCTTTAGTTCAGAGAATGGTTGATCTGATTTGCTTGTCCATAGGAATCCTGTAGTTGTCTTCTTGGTGAGTGCATCTATGATGACGGTAATAGAACTGAAGTGTCTGATGAAGCGGCAATGAAAGTTTGCAAACCCCATTACGTACCTTACCTGTTCGACCGTAGGTGATTCAGACCACTCCGTTACAGCCTGAAATTTACATGGTGACATTTCAACACTGGAAGCGATGAGGATATATCCAAAGAACAACATCTGCTCTTTATGGACCTCACACTTCCCTGGCTTGGTTAATGATTATTCTCAAGAATCCATGTGAGAATATTCCAGACATGCTGGAATGTCATCCAAATACACAAATACAAACTGATTCAACATGTCCTGGAGGACGTCGTTGACCAGGACCTGAATAACAGCAGAGAGATTGGCCAGACTAAATGAAATCACAAGGTACTCATTGTAGTCAGCAGAAGTGTTTAAATGCTGTCTTTTGCTTTTTTCCTTCTCAGAAATAAACCAGGTTGTAAGCATTACCCAGATCTATCTTGGAGAATATGGCTGTTGCTTGGAAACGTTCAAATACAGACGCAAGCAGGGAAGAAGGTAGCAGTTCCTCACTGTGATGTTGCTGAGGTGACGATAATCAATGCAGGGATGGAGCTTGCCATCCTTCTTGCTCACAGAAAAGAAGCCCACCTCTGCTGGCGAGGTTGACAGACAAATAAATCCCAAGGCCAGTGCCTCCTTGAGGTGCTCTTCCATGGCCACAGTTTCAGGATGAGATCAGAGAAAAAGCTGGCCCCAGGAAGGATTAATACCGGGTAAAAGGTCAGTTGTGCAGTCGTATGGCCAGTGTGCAGACAGGGAGGTGGTTTTCTTCTTACTGCTGACCTCAAGAAGCTCAGCATATGCAGCCAAAATGCCTGATTGGTCCAAACTAACAGTAGACACAGGAGGGGATATGCTGACAGTGTCATGAGCTGAAACCAGTCACATGGATAGGCATGTCGGTCCCCACTCTTAGAACTCCTTTAGGGACCAATTGATCCATAGTTTGCATCTAGATAGCTAGGCAAGGCCAAGCACCAGTGACAGTTCAGGTGAATGAACAAAACTGAAGGATAGCTGTTCCCAATGGTTGCCTTCTATCACAAGTTGGATGGGTTCTTTGGTAGGGTGGATTTTGCTGGTGCCCAGAGGACAACTATTCAGAGCCTTGATATCATTATTCTCTCTCATTTGCTGAGTCCCAGGTGCCCCAGTGTCAATAAGTGGCTGAACCTCATGGATATGAAGCTCCCATGATAAGGAAGCTGGGAACATTACGTGATCAGGAGAAGATGCTTACAGGGAGAATCAGCTGTCAGAATGCCTCTTACTACTGACGGGTATCTGCTTTTACTAGTGTTACGGATTCAGCAACAATAAATATATAAGTGAGGCAGGGTTTTTAATAACAAATAAAACATTTATTAAACAGTGAAAAACAAACCCCAAAAGTAAACAAACAACTAACGCAACTGGAAATCAGCTGCTGTGCGGCAGCTTAAACAGTTCTTAAAGGATAAAACAAAAACAGTTCTTAAAGCGATGTTGCAAAAACAGTTCTTCAAAGTAGTACTGTGAAAGTTCAAAGTTCAAGGAGAGACATTTTTAGATGATTTAAATTCTCTTTCACGTTGTGTTGTTGCGGTTCCCAGTCAAACTATACTTTTCCCGGAGAATTTACGAAGATGAAAATGAAACGGCTTAAAGGCACTGATCTTTCCTTGGCAAAACTGTACCCAACCCTTTCTGCTCTTATTGCAGGGGCTAACACGGGCACAGCCAACAAGTTCCTTCTGAATGAGAATCAAACAAGGTCGAACCTGTTTCACCATCAAAATCGATTTTCCTCGATCTTTTAGCTCCCAAACTCTGATCTTCAATCTCCACTGATGTTTAACTGGCAGTATTATAAAGAAACCGCTGGCAATGACCTTTTAAACTTTAGGCATTAAATAAAACTCCACATTTCAATGGAACAGCATCATAATATTGGACCCCGCTATAGTATGGAGTCAAAATGGCAAATCTAGCCACGAGCTGCCCCTCTTCACAGGCAGGGGTCCTCCTTTTATACCCTGTAAAAAAAAACTGTCACATGACCTCTTCTGGCAGGAAAATGACATCATTCCACCATCACAAGACCATTACCTTAAGTCCAGTATAGCTTCAACACCACTGTCACGTGTCAAGTACAAGATACCCACAGGTACGTAACACTAGGCACTTGGGACATGATCCCAGGAAGAGACCGTGATCACCACTATAGAGGTAGGAACATATTCTCCTGCGCCAGTCTCATTCCTCCTCAGATAGGTGCATACACCCCACGTGCACAGGCTCCTCCATGGACCGTGTACTGGGTAAGGAGGGTGAGGGAGTAGACTAATGGTGATGTAAGGAATGGGAAGTTTGGGGCATTTTTCCCTGGTGTCACTCAGTTGTCTGCTTGTCAGTTTGAACGGCCAGCTTTATCAGGTCTTCTAGGCTGTCCTGCTCATCAAGCACTGCAATCTCACGCCGGACCCCTGTGCTCATCCAACACTGGAAGGCAGTGATTAGGGATCTCTTGTTCCACTGTGTCTCAGCTGTAAATGTGCGGAACGTTACTGCATAGTTCCTCACTGTCTCTTTCCCTTGGTCTAGGAGCTGGTGGGCTCCCCTCGACCCTTGACCCTGTACTGGAGGATCAAAAACACTTTTGAACTGAACCACAAATTGATGGAATGACTGTGCTATGAGGGAACATTGTTCCTGTTAAACAAGCTGAATGGGGGTCTGTCTAAGAGGTTCTTGTTAACTTCCTGTTTAAGATGGCACGACTGACTGCATTCAACAGCTGACTGTTTGTTCAAGGGGCAAGGAATTTGGATAAAAAGTATTAATAACACCTTTTCTGAAGTAAACTGTCATATATTATCACCACAAACAATGAAGAGGTGACGAGCGACAGAGCAGATCTGAGGGATGGACCATACTGGTATGTTGCAGAATCAATGCAGATGGTGTGAGGCATTCAGAGAGGAGTGGTTGAGGCAAAGGAGTTCCAACACCCATGCGAGGGGCCCGGGTGAGAGGGTTGAGTGTTTTGGGCACTGAACTGATTTGCAGAAACACAGAGCTGCTTCGGGCTGCACAGCGAAAACTGGGTCTAAAGCGAGTCACTGGGCAGTGTGCTCTAGGACCAGTGAAAGTTGCTGGACTACATGTTCTAGGCCTGGATGGAGCCTGTCATTGTAGTGGAGCCCAGATCCTAGTGTGAGGTATGGTACATTGTTTGGAGAATTTAAAAGATATACTGGAAAGACAGGGCATTGGGATCAAAGGTGAAAGCCAATTTTGCTCACTCTCCTGTGATGTTACTCCTCTCTCTCTGTGCCACTGAGGCTATGATGACTGTCTCTGCCTGGCTCTGCATGTTAACATGATAGACTGATACCGAGGCTCGGTCCTCCACTCGGATGCTCCAGGGTTCATACCTGAAGACTCATTTTTATTCAGAACGTTGTGTGTATATTCCATTGTGTTTTTTCCCCTTTCTGTGTGCATCAGGTATAGGTCTTTATTATTTTTTTAATCGGGTTCTTTCAGGTTTCTTGCTTTGTGACTGCCTGTAAGCAGACAAATCTCGAGGTTGTTTCATTTATACATTCTTTGATAATAAATGCACTTTGAATCTTTGGTGTTAACCAGTATACATGCATTATCACCAAACCTATGTGGCTGGGCTTGGAAAGTCAGCTCACACCGGGTAATAAAATCCCTGCAGCCATCGGGGTCACCAGAGTATCTGCCTGCTGAAGGAATACTCGGTTCTGGGCTGGACACTATCACGGAAGTAGGGGCATTAGTGGTTGAGTCTTACTAACAAGGATGTCCAGTTACAGCCCGAGTGCAGAGGGAGAGACACTGAAGTGGAGAAACTGGTCACTGACTTTTAATAAAATTGTACAGAATTAAAAGAAAAACAATAAACACTAGGCCAGCAGGGCCATTAACTAAAACACTCAAACATAAAGTTAACTATGACACTATGGCTAGGAAACAGTAGTAACTTAACACTAAATAAATACCATTCCTTCACAGCATCAATCTAAATGGTAGTCTTTTTTCTCAGAACAAAGACAAAAGTAAGTGAGAAGTGTTGTCATTGCTGTGTTTTTGGTCAAGACTTAACAAGACTGAAATGAGAGGAAGGGAGTTAAATACCACCACAATGAAGCAGTGATTGGCTGGAATCTGTATACTCACAAGCATGTGTGCCGACCCCATTCAGCAGCCTGCCTGCGAAGGCATCCAGACCCTGTGGCAGAGATTCTGGCTAGTTACGACACCTGGTACATCTGTAGAAATTTGCAAGAGGCTTTGGAGATGTATCAGGTCTCCTCAAACTCCTAATGAAGTACAACCACTGTCATGCCTTCTTTGTAATTGTATCAATATGCTGGGCCCAGGATAGATCTTCAAAGATGTTGACATTGAAAATGCTCACCCTTTTTACTACTGATCTTCAATGAGAATTGCTGTGTGGTCTCTTATCTTTTCCTTCCTGAAGTCCACAACCAGTTCTTTGGTCTTACTGATATTGTGCAAGTTTGTTGTTGTGACACTGCTTAACTAGCTGATCTGTCTTACTCAAGTATGCCTCCATGTCATCATCTAAACTTCTGCCAATAATAGTTGTCTCATTTTAAAATTTGTAGATGACACTTCAGATGGGTCTATCCACACGGCCATAGATGAAGAGAGATTAGGGCAGTGGACAGAGCATGCATCCTTTGAGGTGTGTCCATGTTGATTGTCAGCAAGGAGGGGATGTTATTTCTGATTTGCGATTGTGTCTCCCAGAGAAGAAATCAAGGATCCAATTGCAGAGCAAGGTATAGAGGCCAGTGTAAATGACAGGTCACAACAGAGAGCAGGAGACATCAGGATATACATGGTTCAAGGCATATGATTAGAACAAACAGATGGCAGACATACTCCAGCCTATCCATGATTGCAATTCCAATCAGTAGATTTTCAAACTTTTCTTTAAATAGATGGAGCCTGTTCTATTCTTCTTTACAGTCCTAGGGCACATTGAAACTGATGAAGCATGACACCTACAAAGACACTGCAAAGAAGGACTGTCAGTCAGATATCTTCCCTGGCATCGCTGTCAGCTGATTGATCTCTCTTTGACTCACTAAAATAAATCTTGACAGATCAAAGATGTGGTATTCTCTGCCAAAGCCTCCTTTCTCCACAGCAGCATGATAAGATTGTTCATAGGCTATCGCCAGTGTGAAATTACCTGTTCTTTTTGATATGTTTATATTGGAGGATGTATGGTCTGCATCTGTGATGTTATCTCCTCTTCATTTAGTGAAGGCTAAAGGTTTCTTGCTTTCTCCAATGCTTTCCCTTTTAAAGCAGCAACATTTATTAAGCCAACTATTGTACAGATATTCTGGCTTTCATTTTTACCTTCCTCACCTTTGAGGTATTTTGAACAAAACTTAGCAGATCGCTAACCCAGTGGTTAAAACCTACAAACTACTATAAATGTTATGGAACAGATCTGCAAAGAATTTAAAAACATTCTAGGCTCTTATCCCTTGTTTCTCAGTTGAAGATTTGTGTGAATGCACAACACCTTCCGACCGTCATTCGCAAACCATATCTAACAAATGGGTCTCCCACTGGGTTGTATCTTGCAATCAGTTCTCCACATCTTCTCTCTTCATTTCTCGACAAACCTAAAAAAAACACTAGGACCAACCTTAGTGTCCCTCACCAAGAGACCTTCCCCTAGTTGGATGGCACACATCCTACATCATCCCTTATCTTCAGCAATAACCTAAACAGGCTGAAGGCAGAACTGACGACTTTTACAGAACTGCTAAATGAAATATCTACAGCTTAACAGCAAAGATGTGAACTGGGCAATTGCAGCTGTTTGACCTGCTGAAAGTTTCCAGCAGTCTGTTTGTATTTTTGTTTGCCATCATATTTTGGAACTTACAATGAATACTACTTCAGTATCTCACCAAATAAAATTTACTCTCTGCAAGTGTGGTAGTAGAAAACTGAGCTGCAGAGATTATGTTAATGAAAAACCAGAACAAACAAAATTGTTGATGACAACTGATGGTGGCCAGCAGAAGCAGACTGATGACAAGCAGGAATTTGAACGGATGAAAACAGCCCCTTGCCTAGAAAAGGCACAGTAGCCACAAAAGAAATTACTTGATTTGTCACCAGGAGACTTACATCACATGATTGTTGGAACACTGAAATGCCATTAAGTATGGCAATGTTAAGCCTGTAAATTAGAGAGAAAAGGTATCATAGGTTGCAGTGTTAATTAATGCAGGGTTGCATTATGTTAAGTTATTGTAATCTCTCAACTCAAGTAAAGATGGCTCAGTATAGAATATGGAACTGCTCTGTCATTGTTTATTAAGTCAAAGTTCGCTTCCGGAAGGTGCTGACCAATCTGCTACGTGATACAGCATTTTCTGTATTAACTTCAGATTTTTTTTAGGGTGGACTTTAACCAGAAGCCAAAACACTATCTGATTTTTGCTTCTTGTCAATGTTTTGTGAATTGCTCCTCCAGCAAAGGAAACGATTAGTCTGTTATCTAATCTTTCAGTACTTTTTACTTCCTTGGATAGTTTTCATAGTTGAGATATAAGTCTTCTGATGATAGCAGTATGCACGCTTCTTTTACCTCCTCAGGAATCTCATTTATAGGTGGATCAAATATCTCATCAGCCTTTATGCTTCTGGCAACATTATGTTAAATTCTTAACCATGGGCTAAATAAAGTCGAGGCAATGGCAGAGAATAATATTCAACAGGATTACTAAGACTGACTGTTTCCTATGGCCTGTGCAATGACTAATCTACTTCACGCCTTATGTAATTTCAGTTGCACTTGTGAAGTATATGCCTGGAAATGTAAATGATGCGTGTGGTAGAAACATTACGATCCTTTCTAAGGAGAATTGAGTCACAGTGTGTTAGTCAGTAATCTGCTGTATTTATACCACTCTTCTCACCATTATATTTTATGGACTCTAACCCATTTCAGGCTTCTTTATTCCTGAATATATTTCCATAGTGTCCCAAACTTTAAACATTATATACTTATACAGTCATACAGTTTATTCTGAAGTTATGAAATTATGAGTAGCATATGTTTATGGATTGATTAAATGAGAACCAGGCTTTGGGAAATAAAACCTGTTCACAATATACTGTACAACTTCAACTAATACATTAATGTTATTGGAACCAATCATTGGGTGTGGGTCATTCAGATTCTGGTCCATTGAAACTTCACAGGAGGAGGCAATAGATGAATGATCATTATAAATGGTGATTATTGAAAACATCTAATGAGATTAGGGAAGTGTTAAGGGTCTTGGGCCAAAATATGGACAGTTTGTTCATTTTCATAGATTCTGCCTGACCTGCTGAGGTCCTCCAGCATTTTGTATGCATTGCTCTAGATATCTCATATCTGCAAAATCTCTCGTATTGGTAAGTGGCTAGCACATTGTTAAAGGGGCATCCTTGTGCTGTTCAGAACAGGCCTGTTTCATCACTTAATTTGCTCACTAGTTTTCTATTCAGGGTCCTATCCCTCAACTCTGTACAAAAAGTGTATCTTTTTGGCTACCAGGACTTTGTGCTCAAAAATTTTTGAAGATACCAGTATCGAATATTCAAAAGGGTTTTAGTAGATGGGATGTGTTACCATTTTATTTGCCTATATACAAGAAGTAAAAGTAGGTGATTATCGATATTGAAACTGGGGTTAATTGTTTATTGTTATCTTTGTGTCGAAAAGGTATAAAATACTGTCAGTAGAATGAGACTCTCTTCAGAAGATCTACTGTGTGAGTAAAGACTTCTTTATCTTCCAGTTACAGCTTCAGTGTCTTTAGTCAATTTCAGCGGCATTAATCAAACGCAGAAGCACTAAAGTTCAAAGTAAATTTTATTATCAAAGTCATATACGTCACTATATACTACCCTGTGATTCATTTTCTTGTGGGCATATTCAATAAATCTATAGAATAATAACCATCACAGGATCGATGAAAGACTGCCCAACTAGGGTACTCAACCAGAGCACAGAAGACAAATGCTATGCAAATAAAAAAAGAAGTAATAATAATAAATAAGAAATACATATTAAGAACGTGAGGTGGAAAGTCCTTGAAAGTGTATTCATTGGATGTGGGAATATTTCAGTGATGGGGCAAGTGAAGATGTGTGAACTTTGGTTCACTGGGAGGTGAGTCTTGAGGATCCTATACCTTCTGTCTGATGGCAGCAGTGAGAAGAGAGCATTTTTTTGGTGGTGGGGCCCCTGACAATGGATGCTGCTTTTCTGTGACAGTGTTTCAGATGTGCTAAATGGTTGGGAGGGCTTTACCTGTAATAGACTGGGCTTTATCTATTACTATTTGTAGGACTTTCCATTCAAGGGTATTGGTGTTTTCATACCAAGCTGTGATATAGCCTGTCAATATATTCTCCATTGCACACCCATAGAAGTTTATCAAAACTTTAGTTGTCATTCCAAACTTTCACAAACTTCTATGGAAGTAGATGCGCCAACATGCTTTCTCCATAATTGCACTTATGTGCGGAGTCCAGGACAGTCCCTTAGAAATTAAAAGATCTAGGAATTTAAAGTTGTTAATCCTCTCCACCTCTGATAAGGACTGGCTGATGGACTGCTGGTTTCTTGAAGTCAATAATCAGCTCCTTGGTCTTGCTGACATTGAGTAAGGTGGTTGTTGTTATGCTACCACTCAGCCAGATTTTCAGTCTCCTCCTATCTGCTGATTCTTCACCACCTTTGATGTGACCTACAACTGTGGTGACATCAGCAAATTTGAATATGGCACTGGAACTGTGCTTAGTCACACAGTCATAAGTGTAAAGTGAGTAGAGCAGGGTGCTAAGCACAAGGCCCTGTGGTGCACCTGGGGTGATGGAGATTGTGGATAAGATATTCTTGCCAATTTGAACTGACTGGAGTCTGAAAGTGAGGGGATCCAGGATCCATTTGCACAAGGATGTATTGAGGCCGAGGTTTTGGAGCTTAGCGATTAGCTTTGAGGGGGTGACGGTATTGGGTGCTGGGCTGTAGTCAATAAAGAGCATCATGATGCATGCACCTTTGCTGTCCAATTGTTCCAGGGTTAAGTGAAGAGTCGATGACCTGGCATCTGCTGTGGACCTGTTCCTTCAGTAGGCAAATTGGAGCATATCTAAATCACTTCTCAGGCAGGAGTTAATATGTTTCATCACCAACATCTCAAAACAGTTCTTCACTCTGGATGTAAGTGCATCTAGGCAATAGTCATTGAGGTAGGTCATCACGCTGTTCTTAGGCATAAGTATTATTGAAGCCATCTTGAAGCAGGTGGGTACCACATACTGCCAAAGCAAGAGGTTAAAGTTTTCAGTGAACATGCCAGCCAAGTGATCATCAAAGGTCTTCAGTAATTGGCCAGGTGCTCCATCTGGGCTGGATGCTTTCTGTGCGTTCACTCTCTTGAAGGCTGCTCGCACGTCAGCTTCAGAGAATAAAATCATAGGATCATGTGGGAGTTTGTGATGATTCTCCATGCTTTGATGGTCAAAACAAACATAGAAGACATTGAGCTCATCTGGAAGCAAAGCCCTGCTCTCATCTATGCCACCTGATTTAACTTTATAAGAAGTGATAGTATTCAAGCCCTGCCTCAATGTCAAGCATTCTTCATTGATTCAAGTTTGCCACTTCGCCTGTGAAGTTCTGAAGTTTGCACCTGGACCTCTTGTAACTTTCATGGTCACCAGACTTGAATGTCTCTGATCTGGCTCTCAGCAGATTGTGGATCTACCTATGCCACAGAAGTGGAACTTCACAATTACCCATCCCATCAGGCATTTATTGGATTTCTATGGCAGAGTTGGCAGTTGCCACATAAGACTTATAAATCACTTCAGACCAACAAAATCAGTATGGAAACAAATTATCCTTAATCCATAGGGACTGCCAGAGAGGAAGAGTAGCACATGCTTTGCACAAGTATCTACTACAAAACTGTCTATATGCTCACTTCATTTTCAGTAAAATTGCCACAATAAATGGTTGCTTTTTCTTGATGCTCCATAAATAAACAAGTTATACCTACTATGCTGGCAGTGAGGAACCCACAATATACTGCAATAGTTCTAATTTAATGCAGACTCAATATATTCAGCTACATGCTTTGAAAACCTACTTTCACACTAGATTGGAGCTAAAATGCACTTGGTTTATGAGACAAATCCTGCATGGGATAGCACATTATTTGACAGCCAAACACAGACCTGTCTCCTGAGTGATGCTGGCACAATCTCATCAATGCATAGCCAATGCAATGCGGAATTCAGTATTGCTGAAACAATCAATTATTCTGAAGTGAACTGAATGTTTATTTTGTGTTTCTTCTTTCGTCTGATCATTTTAAATAAAATTATATTTTTAAAAAACGAGTTGGTTAAGAGGCTTCTTGGGAGGTTGCTTTATTTTTCTGGTAAAGCTAACAAGTTCTATTTAATAAAACTAACTGGGAAGACATTTTCCCACAAAGCTTCCCTTGCTTGTTAGAGATTCCTCGATAGAATGCCAAGCTTGTCTATGCTGATAGAAAGGGCTCTTTGCCAGTGATCTTCTGACCCCCATTTTTTTTACTGAATCCTGGTAACTGGATAGGAAGTGCAAATGACTGTTTCCTTGAGTGTTATAAGTACAATCACTCAAGAGATTTCAGCTTATCTACTATTTATTTATCTTTGATTATTGTTTATCTACTATTAATATGCTTTCCTTGTAACTTTAATGAGATTGGAATGGTTATAAGTTTGCCTTAAACAGAGTATGGCATTGCACAAGATGTTAAACTGTGGTGCAGGAGTATGACTTGGAAGGTTAATTTTAACCTTTGAATTGATTTTGCACTGGCCCTCTTGGATTGTTACAATAAAAAGATCATCACAGCAAACTATTACTAGAATTGTTCAGTGAAATCCAACTCACCAAGTAGTCGTTTAGTGGCAGTGAGAGTTTTAAAACACCTTGCTTAGCATTTTTACTTTGTTTATTGAAGGGCTTCTCTGCAAGCATTCAGTAAGACTGCAATGTCACTGACTCTGATGATGTACACATTCAGCATTCATCTCATTTTCAAAAAAAAAGTATTGGTGTTTTGCTGAGATGGGAGCATACCAATGATTTGCAGACATCTTTCAGGAGTTTACCAATAACTGGCAGGCATCCTACGCATTAGTCTATTTCAAGTACAGCAGTAGGTTAATAAGTCTATTAATACAGCAGAAGAAGGCATCTAATCCATGCGTGTATATGCCACCATCACATCCTGTAATTTGAAGGGCTAATATCAAATTGGAACGTAGAGCTGCAGGAACAAATTTTATGAACAAGCTGCTCTTGGGCATGATTATACCAAATGGATTTAGAATTCACCTTTAACTAGCTGTATAAATACAAGGTCATTTCAATGTGTCAAATGTAGAAATGATGATTAAAATCCACATATTACAATATAAATCTTTACAATACTGTGAGTCATTACAACGGTTGCTACAGCAACTAAGTTGTATAACTATGAGTTCCTAACTTCATTACAATATTGACCTAAATTACATATTGGGAGTGGAAATAAGGGAAAACCTCACTGTGAAGTATTTAGTACTGGTCAATGTTCACTCTCAGAAACTCACTATTCCTCCCCAGTCCAACTGGTCAACAGTTTTATGGGAATGGCTGCAATGTAGTTGAATTTCAAATTCTCGATCTCTCTGCATAAAAGTGCTTCTCTTCCTCTGAGCCTTAAATGACCAAGTTCCAGACTACAAGTTTTAGTTGTGATTATTTCTCTCACTATTTCCTGACATTATAGGAGGCCCTTCAGTCCATTAAGACTATGCCAGCTCTGAGAAAAATCCCATTCTTCCATTTAGTTCCCTCTATATGTATCTGGCTCAGATGCCCATTGATTCCTGTACAGTCACAGAGAGAAGGTGCAAACTCTGTACAGACAGCAGCAGAGATCAGGATTGAATCTAGGCAGTACCTGAGGCACCACTTTGCTACTGAATGCTTTTCCACCCTAGTGTTTTCTGTCACTTGAGCTCATCCAGTACTGCTGCTCGGTGATAATATATTTCCAACTGTCACTATGATTGCTGGTAGGACTGAATCAAGGTGCAGTGGACCAGCTTACTCTGTCGCAGTGAGCGCCAGCAACAATTGAAGCCAGGAGCAGCGGATCAACAGGCCCCCCACAAAGGGACAGAAGCAAGGTTACAAATAGGAATACCAACAGAACAGCAGAGGCATGACTGAGCACCACCTTAAAACAAGTCAATTGTCCATAAACACAAGAACTCTGCTCCAGTGCTGTTTTTTTCTGACTTTTACTGGCAGTTTGCAGTCCAACTTAAAGGTGTATTACCACCACCAACTAGACTGGAGTGTTGTGTAAAGAATTGGGAAAAAAAAACAACTACTTCTTTCAAATGAAAGAGAAATTACTCCAAATGACCCTATAGATTGTAAGTAATGAAAAACCAAATTAAAGTCAAGCGTAATTTAAAAGTTTTTAAATGGAAATTATCAACCTCCTGAAGATTGTAATGAAGGCTGCATCTGATTTCTTTCAACCTTCTGTACTTCACACTGTAATAGAATGCATTCATCCATTTCATAATGATGACAAAGCCTACATAACCCACAGTGGTGTTTTCCAGCAAGATACAAATTAATCATTGTATGCTCAATTTTAAGTCATGTTAAAATAAGTCCATTCCCTCTTATTTACCACATTTGTCCATAAACCCAACAGTTTTATGTATTTTACAAAAGTGTTTCCCCTTATGCCTATTATCCCACAAGTCTTACCATAACCTTCTAATTCTTAACCTTATATATGTTAGCTTCTGATTTGCTAAGTGGAAGGTCTATATCCACTGTTGAATTTTTAATGGCTTTCTTAGCTAAACAATCAACCCACTCATTCCCCTCAACACCGCTATGTGCATAGACCCATAGTAAGTAAACTTATAAACCAATACTCTCTATACAAAATTATTTTTGACAAGCTTCCAACAGCAAATCTGACCTAATGCTAGAAAGACCTGTTTTGAGACTCAAAACAGAAAAGGAATCTGAACAAATTACAACTTTATAAGGACACGTTTCCTGCACCCTAACCTAATATGATAGCAACCAATTCTGCTCTATATTTGGGAGATTGCAAACAATTGCTTCAGTACCAAACAAGAGTCCCTTTACATAATCATATAATGCAGAAAACCTGTGTCAGTCACAATTAACTTGACCAGATGAAATAGAAAGCACAAAGCTTTAACAGCTCTTTTTAAGACAACAATTAATACAATTAAATCTTGTTAATACAGGTGTTTGAGAAACCGAGAAGCCCAATGCTCAGCGGTAAACCTCAGAGACCCACAGGTCTCATGACCCCCAACCTTATTTACCATTCCCTTAGTGATTGCTGACCTACCGAAAGAAGTTTGGTACAGCAGTGTTTTGATTTTAGTTTAATTCATGTTTTACAATCCCAGCTTTATCTTAATAAATTCCTGCAGCCTTAGTATTCCTTCCCCAAGGCACTCGACTGTAAGATCTTAAAATCATTTGTTTCTTGAACCAACGGACAAAACCCAAATCACTACAGTTTTGCAATGCCATGACTTCTTTACGTTAAAATGGGCTTATGTTATTTTTGTTCTAATTGTGTTCTTTTTTTTAAGTTGTGAACATTTATAGTTTAATTTATGATTTTCTTCGGAATTTTGTGTTTGTTGCTTGAGTTCTGGATTATGTTTGTATCCAAAGTATAAGCTTTAGATAGATGAGTGACCAGCAGTAAATACATAAGGGGAACAGGCAGTCAGTGCATGGATCCTCTAAACCATTCATTTTACTGACTAGTATATGCTCATTGGATCACATTGAGGGGGCTGTTCTTCTAGAGACTAGCAGAAGTAGTACAATCTCTGGGACAGTGACACACTCTGATACACAGAAGGGGAAAAGGGTGCAGTCAATCCTGAAAGAAGATGATAGGAGACACAATAATGAGGTGAAAGACAAGAGGTTCGATAGCCACAGATGAGACACCAGGATAATGTATTGTCACCTGGTTGACAAGGATATATCAGAGTATCTGGAGACTATCCTTGTTATTCATTATTTATAAAAATGATTTGGATATGAATGCACAATGTTTAATTAGTAGATTTGTAGATGACACAAAATCAATAGTGAATTTAATTGTGAAGAGGGTTATTGTAGTTTAGGGGAGCAATCTTGATTAGTTAGCGAAGTGGGCCAAAGACTGGCAAATGGAGTTCTTTTATATGTAAGTGTGAGTGATGTATTTTGGAAAGTCAAACCAATGTAGATCTTACACCTAAGAGTGTGTGGAACAGACTGACCTAGGAATTCAAGTACATAGATCACTGAAAGCAGCATCGAGGGTAGACAGCGTGATGAAAAGGTGCTTGGCACACTAATTTTCAGCAGTCAGGGCACTGAATATAGAAGATAGTATAGAAGAGTATCTGGAGAAAATACTCAAATGGGAGTGAAAGCAATCAGAGGTTGTTGTACACGTTGGTACAAATAACAACCACAGATCAAGGGATGAGGTCTTGAAAATCAGTAACCAGGAACAATGCATAGAGAAGTTACTCAGAGTTGGAAGAATAGGGTTGCATTAGTGGGCAATTTTAATTTCCTGGGTATTGATAGGATTACCCAGAGTATTCAGAGCCTGGACCAGGTGAAATTTGTGAAATATGTTCAGGATAGGTTCTTGAGTCAATGTACAGAACATTCTACTTGAAAGGTGCTATCCTGCACCCACTTGGGGAACATATTAGGGCAAGTAATGAAAGTAGCAATCAGGAAGCATTTTGGTCCTAGTAGCCATAGTTCAATTCATTTTAAGATCACAGTGGGAAAAAAAAGGGCAGGTGACAAGATGTGCAACTGAAAACCTGCCGACTCCCACAGCCACATTGACTTCCTTAATCCTGTCTCCACTTGTCCAATTCCTTTCCACCTACCTGCAGGACACTTCAAAAGCTTTCCACCATTTCCATCTTCAAGCTATCGATTTATACATCTCACATTATGCAGATCAGTGTTGTGCAGAAAATACCACTGATTCTCAATGTATGAAGAACTGACTGTATTTAATATCTTCTGCCAAAGATGAGTGAAACAAAAGGTCACATGACTTTGTTTGTTTTGTTGGCTAATACACACCAAAGAATACCATTCTGTTACGACGTGCACCTATCTGCTCCAGCTTCTGAGACTTAGACGCTCTAGCTCCCCGTAGCATAGATCGCTGGCACGGCCCCTTAAACATTTCAGACAGTCCCCCTAATTGGCAATTGTGTTTTGTGCACTAAGGATTGAGCATTTAAGGAGCATCTGAACTGTGGTTTGGTGTTCAATCGCAAGCCTTACTAGTAATTTCGTCTAGCAATTATTTTGTTCTCAGTTCTTGATCCAGTTTGGTACCATGTCTCGATCCTTACTTTGGGTACTCCAGCAGTTGTGTGCAAGCATCCTTGTCAAGCACCCTCATCACAGTACAATTGAGCCAACACGGCCCTAGTGGGGTATTGATATCTTCCACTGGCCATGGCCAGCCACGGAAAGAACATTTCTAGACAGCACCTTGAGATACATGGCCTCCAGGTGGCCGTGCGCCAACTCTTGCAGAGAGTAAGCCAAAGTCACTTGGGTGAGGCTGTCAGTTCCTCTGTGGAGCCAATCTATCCTCTGACCCCAGAGAGATTCAACAGTGACATGGGCATTTGTTGTGTCTTCCTCATCCAGTGCTCATTAGTGTCTGAACTCCAGCCATCCTTGTTCCCTTCGGAGCAGGGAAAGGTGGATGTCATTATCTCTCTTCTGACCGGAAGAGCCCTGGCCATGGCCACCATGCATTGGAAACGAAGGTCGGAGGCTTGCTGAGTCTTGGAGGAATTTGTCACAGCCATGAGGAAGGTGTTCCATCACCCCGCTGGAGCCAGCCAAGACTAAAATCGCCTGATGAAAATTTGACAGGGTGGAAAGTCAGCCACTGACGACACAATTGAATTTCTGATCTTGGCCCAAGAGGGTGGCTAGAATGGGGAGTCCTTGAACATGGATTCTGAAATAAATTGACTTATGCCCTCACCTTGGGAGAACCAGCCGAGGTCTTGGAGGTTGGGAATGACCAATCTATTTGTCTCGATGGTCATCTGGCAGAGTATAAATGGAACCACATCAAGAGATCAAAGAGGGCTAGCCAGAGACAGAGCCATTGATCCATCCCCTGACGTTGGACCATGACCAGCCCATCTCCTGCTCAGGGTCCTGTCCAGCCCATGCAAATCGGCCACATAAGAATCTCAGGTGAAGAAAGGTTCCGGCATTGTTGAGGTTGTCGAACTTACTGCAGGGAAGCAGGTCACCATTGGCCAAATGTTTGAGGCTGCAGCTGTCGGGACCATCTGGTGTTGGGAAGTCTATAACGGTTGGAGCCACCTCTCCTGACGTCACAGATTTTAGCATCACGCTGAGGCCGGAGTTCTCATTGGGTATGAATTGACAAGGTGACCATCCCTGGCGGAGATGAATTGTGAGATTGGGAATAGAGAGCTGCTCGCAGTCAAGTTGGATCTGGAGGAATAGCGTCACTGGCTTGAGAACATCAAGTACCTTTCCTCGTATGGACAAACCACAAGAACCTGGCTTATATTAAAGAGATCAAGAGAATGAATTCCAGACACCTCAGGTGGTCTCTTTTCTTTAACTATTTAAATTTCATCCTGACCTTTTGACTGTAATCTGGGAACTAGAAGTCAGTTGCCTTGTCCTCTCAGTTCGATGAAGCAAAATGGGAAAAGCTGTCCACCACTATTTTGCTCCAAGCCAAGGTGACAGCACCAATTGGTTGGGGGATCAATACACTTTTTTTGAAAGGACCAAGTGCAAGGAGAGATTCCTCAGAACAGCCCTCCTGGTCAGCTGTTCGTTCCTAGTCCTGTCCAGACTTAGGTTCTTCAGTTGGGCCATGCATCGAGATTGACATCTCACCCAGCAATTGCCAGGACCCTTGAGTTCATTAAGGGAGGATATCAGTGACTAGGAATGGCAAGGGAGGTGCATCAATACCAGCAGACATGTGAGGTGTGCCAGAAACAAGGAGACCCTCATCCAACCTCAAGGGGTGGCTGTTCCAGAAAGACCATGGGCTCATATCTCCGAGATTGTCCTGCAACAGGTCTTCAGGAAGCATTGTTTTCTGGTGGACTTCATGTCGGATTGTGGTCCGTAATTCACATCACATTTCTGGAGGGTGTTTTGAGGCAACAGCTAGTCTTTCCTCTGGGTTTCATCCACCATTCAATGGCCAGACAGAGCGAGTGAACCAAGATATGGAATGTGCCCCAAGATGCCTGGCCTCTGATGTGGGCAGAGGTCACCCACAACACTTTAGGCACCCTGGATGTCTTCTTTTGAATGCCAAATTGGGTGTTCTCTGCCACTCTTCCCTGAGCAGGAGGCAGAGGTTGGGGTTCCTGCAGCAGAAGATCTCACCCAATGCTGCAAGGAGAGATAGACTAGGGCAATTAATCTACTACTGTTAGTTTCTACACAGAAGGCTGAAGTAAAGGCTAACTGCAAGAGAAGACAGGGACCAATTCTATAGCATGGGCAACAGGTCTGGATGTTGACTCAGGATTTGCCGCTGCAAATGGAGTCCAGAAAACTGGTGTCCAAGTTCATTGGACCCTTCAGGATTTTCAGGAAAGTCAACCTGGTGGCCAACACATTACAGCTTTCCAAGACCCTCAAGATCAATTCCCACTTTCCATGTTTCTACATTAAAGCCTGTGAACACAAGCTCCTCCACCATTAGCCCCACTGCCAACCAAATTTCTTGATAGGGAACAGATTTTCACTGTGGGAGGAATTTTGGACTTGCATATGGTTTGAGCTGTTCTGCAGTTTCTTGTGGACTGGGAAGGATTCGGACTGGAGGAGAGGTACTGGGTGCCCGATAGAGACATCTTGGATACAGCTGTCATTCACGATTACCATCACCACCTTTCCAAGCAGCCCGGTCCATCAGGAGTTGGCCATAGGGGTGGGGTTCTGTTACAACACACACCCATCCACACCAGCTTCTGAGGTTTAAATGCTCTAACTCCCCAAAGTATGCATAGCTGGCATGGCCCCTTTAAAGAGTCAGGACAGTCCTGCTAATTGGCAATCATGTTTTGGGTGCCAAGGATTGAGTATTTAAGGAGCTGTGGCTTGGTGCTCAACTGTAAGCCTTACTAGTGTTTTCATCTAGCATTTGTTTGGTACTCCGATCTTGATCAAGTTTCATACCATATCTCGATCTTTGCTTCAGATATTCCAGCACTTGGGTCCAAGCCTTCTTCATCAAAGACCCTCATCACACATTCACCCCTTGGAAGATTGATAGCACCAATTGCGAATGTGTTTCTCCTCCTCATGTGTTAGAAGATCAGCTTCAAGTAGTTCAGTCTGGCTTTAACTGTTGTTGGCTGCTCATAACTAGCTTCAGGCTTTAACTGCCATTGGCTTCGTGATGCATCCAGCAGCAAAATTTGCACTGCCTAGTTATTGAAATCATAGTCAGGATCAGGGAGCCCAAGACTGGCTTAATGCCTGAAATGCAATCAAAGGCTGCAGATTAATCCTGGTGCCTATTTTCAGCACATGTAAAATTTAATTCTGATTACTCTCAGATTAAATAATAATTTGCATTATGTTAGGATAGTAGGTTTTGGGCACATAGTTACATACTGTATAGAATACCTTAATTGCTCATAAGAGTGCCAAAAACTGATGTGCTTGAGAGAATAGTTAAAGCAACCCACAAACTGTAATGACTTCTTGGCTTGGCTTGGAATTGTGTGTGTATATTACCATCTTCAATCACATTGGCCTATTTCTGCAATGAGTGGAAAGGTATGAATACTAAAAGCTTTCGTGGTAGCCAACGTGCTGCTGATTGCACAGTAAATATTGTTCCATGACATCACTTGCAAAAAAATGTCTGGAATGATATGTATAGTAATCAATGTTAATTATCTGACTAACTAGAACAGAAAAGGAGGCCATTTGGCCCAGAGGATGGATTTTGGCTTCCAGAATAACAATTCCCTCATTGCTAATCTTGTCTCCTATAATTTCCCAGTCCCCCTGCAACATATTTTCTTCCATGCCATCAATTCCTCTTTGATTCTTTTGCCACATAGCTAAATGTTACTAAATGCCTATATCTGAAAGCCATTGAACCCATATTTGTCTTTTGGACATGGGAAGTAATTGGAGAGCAAGGACAGGGATAATATTTGAACTCCATGCAGACAGAATCCAAGGTCATAACTGAGTCTGACTCTGGAGCTGTTTGGTAGCAGTGCTGACCAAGTGCATTTCTGTGCTGCCCTGCATTAGTTTGGGCAAGATCTCCTTGTGCTAAGACCTGTGCCCATCATCATGGATTTCCCTTTTAAATTACAATAACACCAAGGAAACTAGGAACCTACACAGGACAAAATGAACCCAAGCCAATTTGCATTCTGCCCCCATTCCCGAAATTGAACATGGACATAGTATAATAGGTAGAATAATGCTAAACAGCACCAGCATTTTGACTTAAATTTTGCCACTGTCTGTAATAACTTTATCCACTTTCCCTGTGACTAGTTCAATTTCAAGTTCAAGCTTATTGTCATTTCAACTGTATATATGTATATGGCCAAATAAAACAGCATTTCTCCAGACCATAGTACACAACACAGTACATATATCTCACATGCAACATATAATGTAACATTAACTCAAATAAATCTACAAATGATAAACTGCATTTATGACACACACACTCAATGATTCAGGAACAGCTTTTTCCCCTCTGCCATCCAAATTCTGAATGGACATTGAACCCACGAACACTACCTTAGTACTTAATAAAATTTTTATTTTTGTAGTATTTATTTAATTTAACTATTATTAATGTAACTAATTTAATTATACGTATACTTATCGCAATTCCACCTTTTATCAATTATTACGTATTGCATTGTACTGTCGCTGCAAAGACAACAAATTTCACAACATATGCTAGTGATATTAAACCTGATTCGAATCTAAAGTTAAAAACTGAACAGTATAATGTTACTGGCACTTCATAAGTAGTGAGACCTGGGTAGTGGCTACAGCATGTGGGTTTCCTCTGGGTGTTCTGGTTTTACCCCACAATGTACAGGTTAGGGGTATGGTTTGTAAGTTGTTGGCGTCAGAAGCATTGTGCCACTTGTGAGTTACCCCCCAGCACATCCTCGGACTGGGATGTTCATTGACGTTAGCAACACATTTCATGGTACATTTCAATGTTTCAATGTACTCAAGACAATAAAGCTAATTTTTCATCTTTACATTGAATCCAGTCACTGGTGAACTTTGTTGACCTGCTTTGGGACAACTTACTGGCATCACATGCAATGGGATTAGCACTGGATGTCACTAACGACTGGGATCCTGTTGGAAGAACCATGGGATTCCCACAATAAAATGTGTACCACTAAAACATTACTTATTCATATATTTCATTTGTTTAATACACACGCACGCACATTCACCTTCATTTATCACAGGTGTATTGAAATGTACCATGAAGTGTGTCATTTGCATTAACTACTAATGTGCTGGGGACAGCCTGCCAGTGTTATCACACATTATAGTGAATGCCTACAATGCTCCACAGAGCAACGTAGAACACAACAAGCAACAAAACAACATCAAAGCAAGTCCCTTTCCTCCTTCCACAGCCCTTCCCCACCCATCCACCCACACATGAACAGTCCTCCAAATCCAGGTCTTCTGACTGCAACTTAAATAACAATATACCTCCTGGGTCAACAATTTCAGGTATTGGACAAGTTTGGGCTAGCAATCATGGATATAATGTTATAGATCCAATAGAATGCTCACATCTGATCATGTGATCTATTTTTCTAATTTTTTTCCTAGAAACTTCAAAATATTTCAAATGTGTCCCTTTTTCTGCTTCGTTTCACCAAAAACAAAGGATGAGCAGAATTCACACAATATAAGAAATTCTGAATTGAAGTTTAACTATGGCCACAAAAGGTCAGCTTGTTTCTGAATCTGCTGCTGTCAGTGATTTTCTTACAGTCTTCAAATAGACTGAATGGCCATTTGTTGCTCTGCTTCAAAGCCCATTCTCATTGCTGCCAGGTACAGGAAGCTCAGGACCCAGACCAGTGGGTTCAGGAGCCATTGTTACCCCTCAACCATCAGGCTCTTTTTTTCTTTTTGTATCTGCTAATTAAATTTACTGACACTGCTACACTAATTGGTCTAATCTGAAATAATAACGAGGCAACCTACAGAGAGGAAGTCATCACCCTGACACAGTGGTGTCAAGAAAGCAACCTCTCCCTCAGGGTCACAAAGACAAAGGAGCTGGTTGTGGACTACAGGGGGAATGGAGACAGGCTATTGACATCAATGGACCTTGGGTTGCGAGGGTGAACAGCTTTAAGTTCCTCCGAATAAACATCACTGAGGGACTTACCCGGTCTGTACATACCGGCTGTGTGGTGAAAAGGCACAACAGTGCCTCTTCCGCCTCAGACAGTTGAAGAAGGTTAGTATGGGCCCTTAAATCCTGAGAAATTTCTACAGGGACGGAGTGAGAGTAACCTGACTGGCTGTATCACGCCTGGTATGAGGGCTGTACTTCCCTCAATCACAGGACTCTGCAGAGAGTGGTGCAGACAGTCCAGTGCATCTGTAGATGTGAACTTCCCACTATTTACAAAGGCAGGTGTGTAAGAAAGGCCCAAAGGATCATTGGGGACTCGAGTGACCCCAACCAAAAACTGTTCGAGCTGCTGCCATCTGTAAGGCGTTACTGTAGCATGAAAGCCAGGATCAACAGTCTCCGGGACAGCTTCTTCCACCAGGCCATCAGACTGGTTAATTCATGCTGACACAACTGTATTTTTGTGTTATCTTGTTGCACATCCTATTTATTATAAATTACTATAAATTGCACATTGCACATTTAGATGGAGATGTAACATTAAGATTTTAATCCACATGTACAGTGTATGAAGGATGTAGGAATAATGTCAATTCAATTCAATTCAATTCGCAGTTTGCTTTTGTTTCCACATTGGCTGTTTGCCCACTTTTGTTGTGTGCAGTTTTTTTCATTGATTCTATTGTGTTCCTTTGTACCTACTGTGAATATCCATTAGAAAATGAATCTCAGGGCAGTATATGGTGACATATATGTACTTTGATAATGCATTTACCTTGAGCTTTGAACTTACCCTATCTTCACTACTTACTTTTCCATATTTTTTTTTTGTGTCACCAGTAAATTCAGAAATCACAGTGAGTTTTCATTAATTGAACACCCTATGAATGAGCAAGCTATGGAATGGTGGATGTGGAGATGTTTCCTATGGTGTGAGTGAGACCAGAGGATACAGCCTCAGAATAGAGAGTCATCCTTTTACAGCAGAGATGGGGAGGAGTTTCTTCAGCCAGAGAGTAGTGAATCTGTGGAATTCATGGCCACAGGCAGCTGTGAAGGTTGTCTTTATGTATATTTGAGGCAGAGAGTAATAGATTCTTGATTGGTCAGAGCACGAAGGGATATGGGGGGGGGGAAGCAGAAGATTGGGACGGAGAGGTAAAATGGATCAACCATCATGAAATGAC
The DNA here is from genome assembly GCF_030144855.1 of Hypanus sabinus. Taxonomy (NCBI): domain Eukaryota; kingdom Metazoa; phylum Chordata; class Chondrichthyes; order Myliobatiformes; family Dasyatidae; genus Hypanus; species Hypanus sabinus. The sequence continues at coordinate 125,228,363 of NC_082710.1, read as the reverse complement.
AAAGCAAACTCAATGGGCCAAATGGCGTAATTCTGTTCCTATATCTTATTACCTTACCATGTGCAATATGTATCTATTGTCCATCCTCAATATGACAGCAGTTATTATGAATATTTTTGTTGAGAAGTAGTAGTGGCTCCTCAAACCTACTCTGCCATATCTGATCAGATTGGCACCTCAGTACCACTATCCTTTCTGTTCTCTGTATCATTTATACAACAGTACCCTACCATAGAGCAAATATTTGTCCGCCTTGCCTTTGAATGCATTTACGATATTCAATACGCTACCTGGAGCAAGGAATTCCAAAAATTGATGACTCTCTGAGGAAAGTATATTCTTCTCATTACCTTTGTAAATGGAAAAAGTTCAAAGTTCAAAGTACATTTATCACCAAATTTCCCTGACGGTGGAATCTCATGTGGATAGGGTGGTGAAGAAAGCTTTTGGTATGCTGGCCTTTATAAATCAGAGCATTGAGTATAGGAGTTGGGATGTAATGTTAACATTGTACAAGGCGTTGGTGAGGCCAAATTTAGAATATTGTCTACACTTCTGGTCACCGAATTATAGGAAAGATGTCAATAAAATAGCGAGAGTACAGAAGAGATTTACTAGAATGTTACCTGGGTTTCAGCACCTAAGTTACAGAGAAAGGTTGAACAAGTTAAGTCTTTATTCTTCGGAGTGTAGAAGGTTGAGGGGGGACTTGATAGAGGTATTTTAAATTATGAGGGGGATAAAGAGAGTTAACGTGGATAGGCTTTTTTCCATTGAGAGTACGGGAGATTCAAACAAGAGGACATGAGATGAGAGTTTGGGGGCAAATGTTTAAGGGTAACACAAGGGGGAACTTCTTTATTCAGCGAGTGGTAGCTGTGTGGAATGAGCTTCCCTTGGAAGTGGTAGAGGCAGGTTCGATATCGTCATTTTGAAAAAAATTGGATAGGTGTATGGACAGGAAAGGAATGGAGGATTATGGGCTGAGTGCAGGTCAATGGGACTAGGTGAGAGTAAGCGTTCGGCATGGACTAGAAGGGCCGAGATGGCCTGTTTCCGTGCTGTAATTGTTATATGGTTATATAAAGTATGTATACATTATACATTGCTGAGATTCATCTCCTTACACACAGCCACAAAACAAAAAATAAACTCAAAAGAACCTATTAAAAAATGTCAATCGTCACTCAATGTGCAAAGAGAGGGGGAAAAACATCAACTTGGGCAAAAAATAATTGTAAGCAAGTGGTATTCAGAACTAGAGATTTATGAGAGACACAAAGGCAGACATCACCGCAGCTAGAGCAGGCAGCAGCCACTGTTCATCACTGTGTCACCATGCATACGCAGACTTCTCTTTTGAGCACTTTGCATGTAAGCTATTCAACTAAAGCAGGGGTTCTCAAGCTGGGGCCCACAGACCCCTTGCTTATTGTATTGATCCTTGGCATAAAAAAAGAGCTTGGGAACTCCACAACTATCAGCTCGTATACACAATTAACGTGGATCGATAATTTTTCTCTAGTGATGGTTGAGTTAATTTTCTCTGTGCTCTGATTCTTTGCTCTTACGTGTTTAGCGCCTTTATTTGGAAAAAAATGTTTCTTTCAATTTTATTCCTGAGTGGTGGTTGGAGCATTTGTTGCTATAAATATCCGCATTTGGTGCCCTTTCATTGTGTTTGCAGAATCACAACCTTGAAGCAGTCCCCACCACACTGATGTAGGAGTTCTGTCACCACAAGCATTGTAGTGTCTCAGGAAGGTGTCTTCTCATCACACCTCATAGTAATTAAAGATAAGCATTAGATGTTAACTTCCCAGTGATATCTACAGTCCATGAATGAGCACAAATAACGAGAAAACAAAATCCTCACAGTGAATAGGATCACATATTGCCATCCCACTGCTATTGGTCTGCTCTGCGTGTCACTCAATCAAAGCAGATCACCAAACAATTATCATCGTTGATTGTGAAAGTGTGTTATGCATGAGTCTGTTGTCTTCTTCAGTCCAGATGCAGCAAGACTGTAAAAAGAGCTCATTGGGCATAAATGCTTTAAAACATCATTCAAGAAACACACAGAAAATGCTGGTGGAATGCAGCAGGCCAGGCAGCATCTATAGAAAGAAGTACAGTTGATGTTTCGGGCCGAGACCCTTCGTCAGGGCTAACTGAAAGAAAAGATAGGAAGAGATTTGAAAGTGGAAGGGGGAGGGGAAAATGCGAAATGATAGGAGAAGACAGGAGGGGGAGGGAAAGTTGATTGGCAAAAGGGATACAGAGCTGGAGAAGGGAAAGGATCATGGGACTTGAGGACTAGGGAGATAAAAAAGAGGAGGGGAACACCAGAGGGAGATGGAGAACAGGGAGTGATTATGAGACGGGCAGAAAGAGAAAAAAGGGGGAATGAATGAATGAATAAATAAATAAATAGATAGATAGATAGATAGATAGATAGATAGATAGGTAAATAGATAAGGGTTGGGGTAAAAAGCGGAAGAGGTGTATTAATGGAAGTTGGAGAAGTCAATGTTCATGCCATCAGGTTGGAGGCTACCCAACCTATATATAAGGTGTTGTTCCTCCAACCTGAGTGTGGCTTCATCTTGACAGTAGAGGAGGCCATGGATAGATATATCAGAATGGGAATGGGACGTGGAATTAAAATGTGTGGCCACTGGTGCTCCCCTCCCCCTTTCTTTCTCTCTAGCCTCCCATCCAATGATCCTTTCCTTTCTCCAGTTGTGTATCCCTTTTGCCAATCAACTTTCCAGCTCTTAGCTTTATCCCTCCCCTTCCTGTCTTCTCCTATCATTTTGGATGTCCTCCTCCTCCTCCTCCTCCCACTTTCAAATTTCTTACTATCTTTGCTTTCAGTTAGTCCTGACGAAAGGTCTCAGCCCAAAACTTCAACTGTACTTCACCTTATAGATACTGCCTGATCTGCTGCGTTCCACCAGCATTCTGTGTGTGTTGCTTGAATTTCCAGCATCTGCAGATTTCCTCATGTTTGTGCTTAGAACAAGAAATCAGCTTACGTGCTGATTGCATGCAAGTTTTTCTCCTGTTACTTAAACTTTGATGTTGTGACTAAATTGACAAGGGGTGAAGCACAGGTGTTCATGCAGAGGAAATCTGCAGCATGCCAAGATCACAGTGAATAATTGCTGGAAGAACCATTGTCTTTCAGTGCACCATAATTATTTTATAGATTAAAGTGAAGTTTGCAATTATTATATCATCATTTTATGGATACAATAATTCACTAACTTCATTTATTTACTATGACAACACTTTCACAAACCTATGGAATAATGATTAAAATACTCTTAGACCATTGAATGTGGAAAATTACAGGATATATTGATGTAGTTCAAAGTTCAATGTACTTTTAAGTTGCCGGCTCCTTACAGATAGTCATAAAAGAAGAAACCCAAAAGAAACCATAAAAAAAGCTGACACCCAATGTGCAGAGACGGAGGGAAAGCAGGGGAGAGAGAGGGGCAAAAAGACAAATCATGCAAACAGTATAAGTAAGGAAATAACATTTAGAATGAAATTGAGTCCTCAGACATCATTGGTAATAACACTGAAGTTCAGAGAAACTTACTTCTATCACAGACTGAGAGGTCATCAGTTTCTTTTTAACTGGAGACTGTTATAGTGAAAATCAATTCCAACCAAACAAGGTTTGACTTTATTTTCTGCAGAAAATGTTAAAGATGATTCATCAAACCCAGTCTCTATCATAATTTAATAGGTTTGCAATTAAAAATGAACCCTCTGTGTTTTACATTGAACAGACACACAGTGAAGGTTTTTGCTTTCAGTGCAGAGACAGTAATCTGACAACATTGCCCACCGGTTGTTTGAGCACCTCTTAAACACAAGAGATTCTGCCAATACTGGACATCTTGAGAAGCATGCACAAAATACTGGAGGAACTCAGCAAGTCAGGTAGCAGCTACAGTATTGTGGGGAATATACAGTTAATGTTTTGGGCTGATAGCTTTCATCAAGTTTCAGCCCGAAACTTCGTCTGTTTATTCCCCTCCAAAAATGCTACCTTACTTACTGAGTTCCTCCAGTATTTTGTGTGCTTTCTTGTACGATATATCCACAATGAGGAATACATGTTTCAGAAGCCAGAAACCAATCCAAAACCTGATATTTCCAGAACTATTCATCAAGGCTAGCAACATCCATGGAAAGAAAAGCAGAGTTGCCATGGTAAAATGTAGGTGGCTAGGAAGAAAACTGCAGGCAAATGTCGCCGCATGGGTCAGTGCTTTCCCTACATTCAATCTCTGAGTTACATGTAATGTGTTGTTGATAGGGTCAACACTGAATTCAGGGGCAGAGCATACTGTAAATGTTCTGAGTTTAAGGAATGGATATATGTCCTACCTTGCATTACTGAGATATCTGGCACACGATTTACTTAAATGGTGTCTCCAACTTGAATGGAAGTAGTTGAAAGTCAATAATAATATCCTTAAACTAGTTTTAATTGATATCAATATTTGTAACTAACAGATGCAGTTTATTTATAAATTGCTTATGTTATTTTATTACTCTGCAAGTTTTATTCATTTTCTTTGAAATATATTTCCATTGGCATTAAAGATTAGAAATTATCAGAAACATTTGAAAGAGTTGACAAAGCATTTATTTGACAAGTTGCTTGATTAATTAGTTGCTGTGCTGTATATTGCCCTAGACTGCAGGCCTACAAGGTACCCAGGATATTTTCAAGAAACGGTGTCTCAGAAAGGCAGAATCCATTATTAAGGACTCCCAGCACCCAAGGCATGCCCTTTTACTTTTGTCCATGAGGTAGGAGGTACAGAAGGCTGAAGGCACACACCTAGCGATTCAGGAACAACCTCTTTCCCTCTGCCATCCGATTCCTAAATAGACATTGATTCCATGAACACTACCTCACTTCTTAATATATATTATTTCTATTTTTGCACAATTTTATTCTATTTATTATACGTATACTGTAATTGATTTACTTACGTATTTTTTTAAAGTTTTTTTCTTCTAGTTCATGTATTGCATTGAACTGCTGCTGCAACAAATTTCACAACACATGCTGGTGATAATTAAACTGATTCTGATTCTGAAGAACCTGGGATGATTTGATAGGGGCGTGAAGAGAATGAAATGAAATTAAAGTAGGATTAGTTGCTGAAAGGACAATGTTGGTCAAAGCTCCTGTTTTTGAGCTCTGTGTTTCCGTCGGAACTGTCAGATGGCCTTCAGTACAGTTATGGCTTTGGATTCCGGTTCTGCAGCCCCCTTTCTACTCCTGAAGTAGCCTGCTTCGTGTGATTGCATGACAGGGAGGCTCTAACCAATGGTACTGCAAGTGCCAAGTGGTTAAGGCTTTGGGCTGGTGATCTGAAGGTCGTTAGTTCGAGCCTCAGCTGAGGCAGAACATTTATAGCCCAGTGGCAACAGTTGTTGCAGTATGGACAAAACAAAACAACATGTGTGCCAATGGGAATTGCATAGGTTAGGTTAAGCATAAAATGTGGGCCAATTCCAATATGACTTAACTCAATATTTCAGCTCAGTGACATTCCATTAGAACTCTTTCACAAGATTACAAGACAAGCACACAGATTTACCTCAAGTTATTTGATTCTGGTGAAAAAAATCTACTTTTCTATGTGTTATAAGGTAATCGAATTGTAGCCATCTGACAATGTCCCCATGGAGTAATATACATAATAAGACCATAAGATGTAGGAGCAGATTTAGGCCATTTAACCAAACAAGTCTGCTCCACCATTTCATCATGGCTGATTCAATTCCCTCTCAGCGCCAATCATCTGCCTTCTCCCTGTAACCTTCCATGCCCTGACTAATAAAGAATCTATCAACCTTTGCATTAAATATACCCAATGACTTGCCTTCCACAGCCACCAGTGACAACGAATTCCACAGATCCACCACTCTCTGGCTAAGGAAATTCCTCCTCGTTTTCATTCTAAATGGATGTCCCTCTATTCTGAGGCTTTGCCCTCTAGTCCTAGACTCCACCACTATAGGAAACATTCTATAGGTTTCAATGAAGAGGACCCCCTCCCCCATCCTTCTGAATTCCAGTGTGTACAGGCCCAGAGCAATCGAATGCTCATCATATGGTAACCCTTTCATTCCTGGAATCATTCTTGTCAACATCCAATGAGCACACTCCTATTTCAACAGATTCTTTCTTAGATAATGAACCAAAAACTGCTCATAATACTCCAAGTGAGACCTTGCCAACACCTTATTAATCCTCAACATTACATTTCCTTGCTTTTATATTCATCCATTCAAAATGAATGCTCACATTGCATTTGGTTTCCTCACCACAGACTCAACCTACAAGTTGCCCTTTAGGGAACTTTGCATGAGGTCTCCCAAGACCCTTTGTGTCTCGAATTTTTTGAATTTTCTCTCCATTTAGAAAGTTGCCTATGCTTGTATTTCTTCTACAAAAATGCATGACCATACACTTTCTGACATTGTATTCCATATGCCATTTGTTTGCCCATTCTCCTAATCTGTCTAAGTCCTTTTGCTGTCTCCCTGCTTCCTCAAAACTACATGCACCTCCACCTATCTTTGTATCATCCACAAACTTGGCCAAAAAGCCATCAATTCCATCATCCAAGTCATTGATGCATAACATAAAAAGAAGCAGTTACCACATAGACCCCTGTGGAGATCCACTAGTCCTCAGGAGTCAAACAGAAAAGGCTCCCTTTATTTCTAGTCTTTGCCTCCTGCCAATCAGCCAATATTCTATTCATGCTAGTATCTTTCCTGTAACACCATGAGCTCTTAACTGATTAAGCAACTCATTCATGGCAACTTGATGAAAGACTTATGAAAATCCAAGCAAACAACCACTTCTCCTTTGTCTTTCCTGCTTGTTATTCTTCAAAGAATACCAATGGATTTGACAACCAACATTTTCCTTTAAGGAGACAATACTGACTTTGGTCTATTTTATCATTTACTTCCAATTACCCTGAAACCTCATCCTTAACAATCGACTCTAACATCTTCCCAACCACTGTGGTCATATTCACTGGCCTATAATTTCTTTTCTATTGCCTCTCTCTCTTCTTGAATTGTGAAGTGACATTTACAATTTATAGATCCTCCAGAGTTATGTAGAATCTTTGATTCTTGAAAGATCATTACTAATGCCTCCACAACCTTTTCAGCCACCTCTTTCAGAACCCTGGATTATAGAGCATCTGGTCCAGCTGATTTATCTAACTTCGGAACTTGCAGTTTCCCAAGCATCTTCTCCCTAGTAATGGCAAATTTGTGCACTATGGGTTCCCTTACCTTAAGTTCTCTAATCAATTCAGGTCCATTCCACAACATGCAATTCAGAATTCCTAATCCCCTAGTTGGCTGAACCACAAGCTATTCTAAAATGCCATCTTGTAGCTATTCTACAAATTTCCTCTCTTGGGATCCAGCTCCAACATGATTTTCCCGATCTACCTGCATATTGAAATCCCACATGACTATCATAACATTACCTTTGTGACATGCTTTTTCTACTTCCAGTTGTAATTTGTAACCCGCATTTTTGTTACTGTTTGGAATCCTGTATATAACTCCCATCAGGATCTTTGTACCCTTATAGTTTCTTAACTCTACGCACTAGGATTCTACCTCTCCCAAACCTGTATCACCCTTTTCTAAATATTTGATTTCATATTTTCTAACTGAGCCATTCCCCCCATTACCTACCTGCCAGTCCTTTTGATACATTGTGTATCCTTGAGCCATGACTCTGTGATGTATAGAACATCATATCTATGAACCTCTAACTATTCTACAATCTCATCTACTTTATTCTATGTACTGTGTGCATTCAAATATAACACGTTCAGTCCTGTGTTCATCACGCTTTTCAATTTTGTCTCCCTTTTACTTTGCAACTCATCCCATTGACTGCAATTTTTGCTCCACCATCATCCTTTACTTGTTAGCAGACTCACTACACACTGCCTCTGCTTTCAAAGAAACTAGCCCCACACTCAGCCGAATCACTCTGGTTCCCATCTACCCTGCCGAATTCCCATCACCCCTCACCAGCAGCTGTAGTAAATGTGCCCAAGGATATTTGTCTCCTTCAGGTTCAGATGTAACTCATTCCTTTGGTACATGTCATATCTTCCCAAGAAGATTCCAATGATCCAGAAATCTGAATCCCTGCCCCCTGTACCAGTTCCCCAGCCACACACTTATCTGACAAAGGCTCCTATTCTTACCTTTGTGGCACATGGCCAAGTGGATAAGGTGTTGGTCTAGTGATCTGAAGGCCGCTCGTTCGAGTCTTAGCTGAGGCAGCATGTTGCGTCCTTGAGCAAAGCATTTAACCACACATTGTTCTGTGATGACACCAGTGCCAAACTGTATGGGTCCTAACGCCCTTCCCTTGGACAACATCGGTGACATGGAGAGGGGAGACTTGCAGCGTGGGCAACAGCAGGGCTTCCATACAACCTTGCCCAGGCCTCAGTCATCATCGAAAATCGATGGACAGCCGAAGAGAGATTCTTGCCTTCACTGGCATGTGCATAGGCAGCGATCCCCATGGCTAAAAGGGTTTCCTCCAGGTGCTCTGGTTTCCTTCCACATTCCGAAGATGTATAGTTAGGGTTAGTGTGCTATGGACATGCTATGATGCTGCTGCAAGTGTTCGGCATAATCCTTGCTAACTGGATTTGGTGCAAATTACACACTGTTTGTTTCAATGTTCATCTGACAAAATAAATCTAATCTTTATAATGTATGGAAAAAAACACAACTAAATCGCCAATGATTTTGATTGGGTGGCACGGTAGTGAAATGGTTAGCGTGACGCTATCACAGATCAGAGGGTTGAAGTTTGGAATTCACTTCCAGCGTCTTGTGTAAGAAAGTTTGTACATTCTTCCTGTGATCATGCATGTTAGGTCTGAATGCTCTGGCTTTCTCCCACAATCCAAAGATGTACTGGTTAGTTAGGTTAAATGGTCATTGAAGGCCATCCTATCATTAGGGTAAGGTGAAATAGGTGGGCTACTGGGCAGTGTGTATTGTTGAGCTGAAAGGGCTTGCTCTGCACACTATATATAAATAAGTAAATAAATAAATAAATCAAATGAATCAGGAGTATCTTTCTCGTGAGGCTGGGAAGCAGAGGAATGAGGTTTAACTGCTTATCTGTTCTGTCCTAATCAGATGAAGACTGCCAAGTTATCTTTGTTTGGGATGTCTTCTGGATTCATCAATATAATTTTATCTCTTTGAATTATTTAGTATTTATTGGATAGAAACCATTTATTCAACCCATTTGGTCCTCTGTTGACCTTTCATTTGACCCAAAGAGAATATGTTTCCATTCCTTTCTCCTTCCTACAAGTGTCTGACATAATCTTAAATGCATTTCTGCGATACGCCATTATCATTTAAGCAATTCTGATCACTCTCTGGGGAAAACATGCATTAAAAAAGTTTATACAGATCTCCATATGCTCATGTGGGGCAGCCTGGTAGCGTACAGTTAGTGCATTACTTTGCTGGGGTCAGTAATCACCAAACAGGTTCAGAATCAGAAATGGAATCAGGTTTAATGTCACCAACATATGCCATGAAACTTGTTAAGATAGCGGCAGTAGTACCATCCAATACATAATAATTATATAAAACTAAGTAAATTAATTATAGTATATATATGTATATTAAATTGATTAAAATATTAATGCAGAAACAGAAATAATAAAAAAAGGTGAGGCGGTGTTCATGGGTTCAATGTCCATTTAGAAATCAGATGGCAGAGGGGAAGAGGTTGTTTCTGATTTGCTGAGTGCATGCCTTCAGGTTTCTGTATCTCCTTCCTGACAGTAACAGTAAGAATGGAACATATCCTGTGCAATGGGGTCCTTAATAGTGGATGCTGCCTTTCTGAGGAACCGCTCCTTGAAAGTGTCTTGGATACTATGGAGCTTCGTAACCATGATGAGAGCTGACTCATTTTACAACTTTCTCACCCGTGCCTGTAAGGAGGAAGTACATTCTCCCCATGGCAATGGGTTTTTCTCCAGGTTTCCTCCCACATTCAAAAAGACGTATGGTTAGGGTTAGGGTTAGTGTGTTGTGGGCTGCTTTGGAGCCAGAAGTGTGGCAGGCTACCCTCATCACATTCCTTGAACATGGTCTAAAATAATAAGAATTCAGGAAAAAAGAAAGTTATTTTGAAGCTAAGATGTCCTGAGTTTCACAGATCATTTTAAAAAATATTTTGCATGAACTTACAATTTGCCAAATCCCATTAAAGGTTGAGCACTCCATATCCACAATGCTTGGGGCCAGAAGTGTTTTGGAGTTTGGGTTTTTTTTATCAGATTTTCAAATGTTTGCATCTTGTATAATGAGACACCTTGGGGATGGGACCAAAGTCTAAACACAGAATCCATTTATATTACATGTACACTTCATGCATGTACCCTGAAGGTGGTTTTATATGATTTTTAAAAATAATTTTATACATTGAACCATCAGAAAGGTAAGCTATCACGATCTCAGCTGCCCAGGTGGACATCACCATCACCACCGTTCCCAATTCTGAATTTATGTACTGCCAATAAGCAAGCTTTGTTTACACATGTACATCACAAGTATGTAGCTAACAGTAAAAACTATTTCATATCATTGAATATAATAAAAATGTAATGTGCATCGGGAGAATACCTGAATTCAGCACGTTTATTTTCTGTATTCTGGCTAAACATAAAAGCCTCCTCTTTTTCTTTTCACTATTGCCCATAGGGGTAACTGCAGGCCTTTTTGACATTTTCCACAATATCTTCACAGCACAGAGCAGGGAATGAGCACTGTGATGGTAATGCAGGAAGATCTGGCTGTAATGATGGCTGAAAACAAAGTGGTGCCAACAGGGCATGTGAGATCACTTCTCAGAACTGTCTGTGCTGTACATTGCCTGGGAGCCTTCTCATTGCCTTGTGAATTTGTGTTGTTATGTCAGCACTCAAAAAAAAGATCAGATTTTGGAGGTCTTTGGATTTCGGTTTTTCAGATAAGGGGTACTCAACCTGTGTTACCACAGCTCCAAAATACAGATGAATTTGACATCTGTCCAACATGATTAAGAAAAATAAAGCTGATAGAAATTTAATAGCATTGCTAAACTGTGATCTTAATTCAGAAAAGTAATTAAAAGGGCAGAGCCCTCAGCGTATAAGACAACAGTATGCAGAAAACATATGTTCAGCGAGGTATCTTGAAAAGAATTTAAAATCAAAGGAAGATTAGGGCAACAGAGGATAAAATTTATTTAAGGCACCCAGTCCTCAAGGAAAAAATAAACAAAGGAAATTAAATATATCTTTCCTTTCAGTGCATCTTTAGTTCTTGTTAATCACAGATTAAATTAGATGGAGCCAAAAATGCACATGAGCAAATTCAAAATTCAAATTCATTATTGTGTCATAGAACACCATCTTTTCAAAATGAATATTGAGAGTACCTGTTGGAAGTAGAAGCCTTTGCAAATCCAAAGCCACACTATCTGTATTTATCACCAGAGGTGGATATCGTTAGTGGGGGACAACAATTACCATCTAGTCTAATTGCCCTTGAGATGATGGCGGCTCTTATGAACTCTTGGTTCAGATAAAGGATCTCGACCTGAAATGTTGACTGTACATTTTGCTCCATAGATGTATTGAGTTCCCCAGGGCTTTTTATGTGACTGTATAAGTTCTACCCCTGTATGTCTTCCCAAGATAGATTTATCTGAATTTAAATCCTTTTGCCAATTCTCGGCCCACTTATCTAACTTTTTTGTATTTGTTTCACGATACAACGTGGTATCACGTATGTCTGGCCCAACATGCTCGTGCTGCTCAATTAACCTATTAATCCAGACATTTTTGGAATGTGGGAGGTAACTGGAGCACTTGGAGAAAACCCACACAGTCATTAGAAGAATGGTCTCCTACAGGTTACAGAACACAAATCACTGGTGCTGCAATATCATTATGTTAATTGCTACACTACCACGCTGCCCAAAATGTTCAATATCTCCCTGTAGTTTTTGCTAGAAATTCTTCACTGCCTATGATACCAACTATTTTACTTTCATTCACAAACGTATTGAGCCTTCTTTTATATGTATAGCAAAAATTTTTAAATAAATAACAAAAAAATCAAAAAAAGTCCCAGTACTCCACTTGTGACAGGCTTCCAGTCCAAGGAACAAACTTCAGTGATCGGTCTCTGCTAATAACCAATTCTCAATCTAGTTAGCTGTCTCCTTCTGGATCTGATTTGAGCTAACCTTCCATACTAGCCTGCCTTAAATGACCTTGTCAAAAGCCTGGCTAAAGTCCATATAGATAACATCATGTCATCACCCATGATCTTTCAGCATCAGAATCAGAATCCACCTTATTATATGTCATAAAATTGGTTGTTTTGTAGCAGCAGTGAAGTGAAAGACATAAAAATTACTGTAAGTTGCAATAAATAAATAAACAAGGACAAAGAATAATGAAGTAGACTTCATAAATTCATGGACCAGTCATGAGTGTGGTGGTGGAGGGAAGAAGCTCTTGCCCTCAGGCACCTGTATCTCCTTACCAATGGTAGTAATGAGAAGAGGGCATATGATGGATGCCATCTTCTTCAGACACCACTTTTTCAAGACGTTCTCAGTGATGGGGAGTGCTGAGCCTGCGATGGAGCTAGCTGAGTAGCTGAATCTACAACTCTCTGCCGTCTCTTTTGATCCTGTGCTTTTGATCTTCTGTACTCAGTCATGATGCAACCAACCATTACTCTGCACTGTACATCCATAGAAATGTGCTGGAGACATACTGGTTCTCCTCAAACTCCTAATGAGGTGTTTGGGTACCTGTAGATATTGAACTTTTTGAGCATAACTGGAGTTGTTCTCATCCAAGGTTGTTCTATTTCTTCCCTGATTTTTTGCCTTATTAATGATGGAAGTGCTTTAAGGAATAAGAAAATGAGTCACAAACTTCAGAAAGAAAGTCTGTGAGCTATTCCTATCACTACAACACTAATACAGCTGGAGGAACTGAGCTTCTGAATGGTGAACCTTAGGGTGCTGATGAAATAGTATTTCACAATGATAAGAACATTACAAACCCAAGGTACTCCAATTTAGTGCAGAATTCTTCTTCATCTTGGACTGTTAGCTCTCAGTGAAGCACAGGCTATTGATGACCTCCTGTAATACAGAATTACATGGTCTGGTATTTATGTGGCAGGATTGTAACTTGCTGTTTATCGACCAAAACATGAATGTGCCTCAGGTGTTGCTATGTGCAGATGTGGACTGCTGTGTTACCTAACAGTTAAACTGGCAGTAACAAGCACCGTTTTAAAAGCCCTGTTCACATTGATTTAAAAAGATTAAATTAAACCATACTGTTTAGTTTGTGGAGGTTCATTATCCCCATATCCCCTACTAGGTAATTACATTTTATCTCTAATATTCCTTTATGTTCCTTTTCGAATATCTCCTGGTTCCATTGGTTTGCCTTCATTAAAAATGCTGACAGTCAAGTACTTCAAAGGGACTTTACAGTGAACCATGTGGCTTGCCAATGTAAAATATGCACTTAATTAGCTTAGTTCTGTTGTCCTCAGGCACATGTTGGCTTAAGGAAAACAGGAGAGATTCAGTAACTGGCAGCAAAGATGAGTAGGCTTGCATATGAATCAAACCTACGCATATGTGGGATGAAGGTTTACAAGAGCATAAAACTTATAAAACATTTTGGTCATACACGATTCAGCTAGTTGGAAAATCTATATCTAGTCATTGTATTTGATTTTATGTATCCTATATAAATTCTGCAGTTTCTAAATAATGGAATGCAAAAGAAAATATAAATCTCAAAAGTTGTTTGTATTATACATTTTTAATAATACTAATAGTTTTGTCATAGTTTAGCACATGGGGATTATAGAGACATACACTCTTGCTGCTACAAGAACTAGAGGGCATAGGTTTAAAGTGAAAGGGGAAGATCTAATTGAAACCCGAGGTCTAAGTGTTTTCATATAGGTGATTGTATATGGAACAGGCTTCCAGAGGAAGTGGTCAGAGAAGTACAATAACAACACTTCAAAAGCATTTAGACAAGTACAGGATAGGAATGATTTAGAGGGATATTAACCAAAAATGGATAGCTTAAATGGGCATCTTGTTTGGCATAAAAACACAAAATGCTGGCAGAACTCAGCAGGCCAGACAGCATCTAAGGGAGGAGGTAGTGACGACGTTTCGGGCCGAAACCCTTCATCAGGAGCGAAGTAACATGGGATGGTCAAGGGAGGATAAGAAGTGGGGGGAGGGATGAAGTAGAGAGCTAGGAAGTGATAGGCTGGAGGGAAATGGGCTACGGGGAAGGTGGAGAATAATGGGAAATAAAAGAGAAAGAAAGGTAGGGCTTGGGGGAGATAATAGTGAAGGGGGAAAAAGAGTGAAAAAGAGAACCAGACTAAAATTATAGATAGGGATGGGGTAAGGGGTGGGGGGGGGGGGGCAGAGGTATCAACGGAGGTCTGTGATTTGATTGTTCATGCTGGCAGGTAGGAGGCTACCTAGGTGGGAGATAAGGTATTGCTCCATTGACCTGCGTGTGGCCTCATCTTGACGGTAGAGGAGGCCTTAGACAGACATGTCCGAGTGGGAGTGGTCTGTGGAATTGAAGTGTGTGGCCACAAGGAGATCCTGCCACTGCTGCAGGACTGAGCGCCGGTGTTCAGCGAAACGGTCTCCCAGTCTGCGGCAGGTCTCCCCAAGGTATAAATGGCCACATTGGGAGCACTGGATACAGTATATCACCCCAGTTGACTCGCAGGTGAAGTGGTGCCTCACCTGAAAGGACAGTCTGGGGCCATGTGGGGGCAGGTGTAGCACTTCTTCCGTTTGCAGGGATGAGTGCCCGGAGGGAGGTCGGTGGGGAGGGATGGGGGGGATGAATGGATAAGGGAATCACGTAGGGAGCGATCCTTGCAGAAAGCCGAGAGTGGGGGGGGGGGGGCGGAGGGGAAGATGTGGCTGGTGGTAGGATCCTGTAGGAGGTGGCAGAAGTTACGGAGGATTATACATTGGAT
This sequence comes from Hypanus sabinus, assembly GCF_030144855.1. Lineage (NCBI taxonomy): Eukaryota > Metazoa > Chordata > Chondrichthyes > Myliobatiformes > Dasyatidae > Hypanus > Hypanus sabinus. Next base: position 125,213,180 of record NC_082710.1, on the reverse strand, counting down.
CTGTAGGCTGGTAGGGTGATAGGTGAGGACCAGGAGGACTCTATCCCTGGAGGGCTGGCAGGGGGATGGGGTGAGGGCAGAGGTGCATGAAATACGGGAGACGCGATGGAGGGCAGAGTTGATAGTGAATGAAGGGAAGCCACTTTCTTTAAAAAAGGAAGACATCTCCTTTGTCCTAGAATGAAAGGCCTCATCTTGAGAGCAGATGCAGTGGAGGCAGAGGAATTGAGAGAAAGGGATAGCATTTTTGCAGAAGACAGGGTGGGAGGAGGAATACCTTTGCCAAAGGGCCTGATTCTGCGCTGTTTGACCCATATACATTCAGTGGCCAGTTGATTAGAAACCTCCTGTAACTGATAGAGTGGCCACTGAGTGTATGCCTGTGACCTCTGCTGTAGCCCGTCCACCTCTAGGCTTGACATGTTGTGTGTTCAGGGATGGTCTTATTTATTTATTTGTTAGGAAATATGGCATAGAAAGTGCCCTCCAAGCCTTTTGAGTTGTACTTTCCCATTAATCCCCAACAATTCATAACAATTTACAATGACCAATTAACCTACCCAGTCTGTTGACAGTGGTCCAGTGACTGAAATGTGTACATCTTGTTGGATGCAGTGAACTCAGGTGTTTTCTTCAAGTGAGCACCCAGTTGGTGTTCCATATGATGTCTCCATGTCTGATCTCCAAACTCCACTGTGCACATCTTAGTCCAAGTCTTATAGCTATCCTACCAGTTGACCTCGTCTTCTGGGTAATCATGCTTTAGGACCTCCCATCCAATTTCGAAGCTCCTTGCTGCTTCACTCGGCAACTGCTGAACTGTTTATTCTGCATTTCCCTCTGTATCTCTGATATCAGGATGTCTATGTGAGATCTCCGAATCCTGTTTTTGAACAGCAATGCAGGGGCTTGGTTTGTCATTGTATGAACAGAATGCCGATACATGAAAAGGAAGTTGCCCACCTTGTGCTGTAGAGAAATGGCCTCCTTGTCCATCACTTTAAAGGTCTTTTTGAAAGCTTGGATAAACCCTTCAGCCAACCCATTTGTTGCTGCATGGAGAGGAGCTGACTTGAAATGTTTGATACCGTTTTTCTTCATGAACAGTCAGAAGACTTCTGACTTGTATTGTGGTCCGTTGTCACTCACAATTTATTCTGGTAAGCCGTTTCTGATGAAGGTAGTCCTCAGAGCAAAGACAGTATTTGTTGAAGTGGTTGACTTCATTGTTATAGCCACCGGCCATTTTGAATGAACATCCACAGCAATCAGAAACATGGAGTCCACGAATGGCCCAGTAAAGTCAATATGTACGCCTTGCCATGGTGAAGACAGCCTCACCCACGGGTGTGACAGTGCCTGTAGGGTGCATTTTGAACTTTTTGACATCCTGGACAGATTTTGGCTAAGTCTTTAATCTGTTTATCAATTCCCTTCTGTGACAGCCTCTGGTTAGAGCTATCATTTGGGCTGCTGTTGCCTGTTGATACCACACTGAGAGCTTTGTTTGAGTGCCAATCTAGTTGACTGCTAAGGTTGTTATGAGGGATTTCAACATGCAGGTAGACTGGGAAAATCAAGTTGGTACTGGACCGAGCTTGTGGAGTGCCTCCGAGATGGATTCTTAGAGCAGCTTGTACTGGAGCCTACTAGGGAGAAGGCAATTCTGGATTTAGTGTTATGTAGTGAACTAGATTTGATAAGGGAACTTGAGATAATGGAGCCATTAGGAGGTAGTGACCATAATATGATAAGCTTTCATCTACAATTTGAGAGGGAGAAGGGAAAATAGGAAGTGTCAGTATTACAGTTGAACAAAGGGGACTATGGAGCCATGAGGGAGGAGCTGGGTGAAGTTGACTGGAAGGATTCCCTAGCAGGGATGGCAGTGGAACAACAATGGCAGGTATTTCTGGGAATAATACAGAAGGTGCAGGATCACATCATTCCAAAGAGGAAGAAAGATTCTAAGGGAAGTAGGGAGTGACCATGGCTGACAATGGAAGTCAAGGACAGTATAGAAATAAAAGAGAAGAAATATTACATTGCAGAGATGAGCAAGAAGCAAGGGGATTGGGAAACTTTTAAAGAGCAACAGAAGATAACTAAAAAGGCAATACGGGGAGAAAAGATGAGGTATGAAGGTAATCTAGCCAAGAATATAAAGGAAGATAGTAAATGCTTCTTTAGGTATGTGAAGAGAAAAAAATTAGTTAAGACCAAATTTGGGCCCTTGAAGACAGAAATGGGTGAATTTATTATGGGGAACAAGGAAATGGCTGAAGAATTGAACAGATACTTTGGATCTGTCTTCACTAGGGAAGACACAGACAATCTCCCAGATGTAATAGTGGCCAGAGGACCTAGGGAAGGGGTCGGCAACCCACGGCTCCGGAGCCGCATGCACCTCTTTCATCTCTGTGCTGCGGCTCCCTGTGGCTTTGGAAAATAAATGATGAGTATTTAATTAAAATGTATTTTATGTTAGTTTGATATTTTTTGAAATGTAATTCTAAATTTGAAGATTATGGTGATCTTGTACAATCTAAATAAAATGTTGACGTGACCCATTTCCTGGCACATCCGAACCGGCTCACAATTAGCCAGTGTTCCGGCTAAGGGAGATAGCCAACGGGGGTTCGTGAGTACGTGTCTTTTGGAGCATCCGCGCCCACGGGGGGGGAGGGGTTGAGGGAGTCTTAAAAGCAAGGCTGTTTAGTTCAAATAAAGTTCTTTGACTGCAGTTTACCGACTCCGTGTCGTTATTTTAGCGCTGCGTGTAGCACACCGCTACAACGAGTTTTTTATCACTATTAATATACGTCACCACTGCCAATGCCTGACACCCATCAGTGCGCGAATTCTTTTAATTCTTCGATCCAAGGTAGGCTAACTATGGAGTAACCTTCAACTCAACGTCTTTTTTTCAGAGTTCAAAATGTTTTTGTTGCATGCAGGAATGTAATTTCATTTTCTCTGCAGGAGTTCATCGATTTCATAAATGCAACACATTATAGTTTGTTTATACATAGCATAAAGGCAAAAAAAAGTTGTATGCAGTGTTATTTCATTTTAAATGTCAAACAGGTTTTGTGGCTCCCAGTGTTTTCTTTTCTGTGGGAAATGGGTCCATATGGCTCTTTCAGTGGTAAAGGTTGCCCCCCCCCCCCGACCAAGGGTAATGGAGGAACTGAAGGAAATTCACATTAGGCAGAAAATGGTGTTAGGTAGACTGATGGGAATGAAGGTTGATAAATCCCCAGGGCCTGATGGGCGGCATCCCAGGGTACTTAAGGAGGTGGCTCTAGAAATCGTGGACGCATTGGTAATCATTTTCCAATGTTCTATAGATTCAGGATCAGTTCCTCAGGATTGGAGGGTACTAATGTTATTCCACTTTTTAAAAAAGGAGGGAGAGAGAAAACAGGGAATTATGGACCAGTTAGCTTGACATCAGTAGTGGGGAAGATGCTGGAGTCAATTATAAAAGATGAAATAGCAGCACATTTGGATAGCAGTAACAGGATTGGTCCGAGTCAGCATGGATTTACAAAGGGGAAATCTTGATTGATTGATCTTCTGGAATTTTTTGAGGATGTAACTATGAAAATGGACAAGGGAGAGCCAGTGGATGTAGTGTAACTGGACTTTCAGAAAGCCTTTGATAAAGTCCCACATAGGAGATTAATGTGCAAAATTAGAGCACATGGTATTGGGGGTAGGGTACTGACATGGATAGAAAATTGATTGGCAGACAAGAAACAAAGAGTAGGGATTAATGAGTCCCTTTCAGAGTGGTAGGCAGTGACTAGTGGGGTACTGCAAGGCTCAGTGCTGGGACTGTAGCTATTTACAATATACATTAATGATTTAGATGAAGGGATTAAAAGTAACATTAGCAAATTTGCAGATGACACAAAGCTGGGTGACAATGTGAAATGTGAGGAACATGTTATGAGAAGGCAGGGTGACTTGGACAGTTTGGGTCAGTGAGCAGATGTAGGTTAATGTGGATAAATGTGAGGTTATCCACTTTGGTGGCAAGAACAGGAAGGCAGATTACTATATGAATGTTGTCAAGTTAGAAAAAGTGGAAGTACAACAAGATCCAGGTGTCCTTGTTCATCAGTCACTGAAAGTAAGCATGCAAGTACAGCAGGCAGTGAAGAAAGCTAATGGCATGTTGGCCTTCATAACAAGGGGAGTTGAGTATAGAGCAAAGAGGTCCTTCTGCAGTTGTACAGGGCCCTGGTGAGACCACACCTGGAGTATTGTGTGCAGTTTTGGTCTCCAAATTTGAGGAAGGACATTCTTGCTATTGAGGGAGTGCAGCGTAGGTTCACGAAGTTAATTCCCGGGATAGCGGGACTGTCATATGTTGAAAGATTGGAGCGATCGGGCTTGTATACACTGGAATTTAGAAGGATGAGAGGGGATCTGATTGAAACATATAAGATTATTAAGGGATTGGACACACTGGAGGCAGGAAATATGTTCCTGATGTTGGGGGAGTCCAGAACCAGAGGCCACAGTTTAAGAATAAGGGGAGGCCATTTAGAATGGAGCTGAGGAAAAACTTTTTCACCCAGAGAGTTGTGGATCTGTGGAATGCTCTACCTCAGAAAGCAGTGGAGGCCAATTCTCTGGAGGTTTTCAAGAAAGAGTTAGATAGAGCTCTTAAAGATAGCGGAGTCAAGGGATACGGGGAGAAGGCAGGAACGGGGTACTGATTGTGGATGATCAGCCACGATCACAGTGAATGACAGTGCTGGCTCGAAGGGCTGACTAGCCTACTCCTTCACCTATTGTCTAGTTGGATTTTTCTCAACCATTCATGTCTGAAAAGTGCTGGCCCTTCCCTTTTCAACACATAAAGCTCTAACTGTTGCGGTTGGCCTCCGTATGTCACATTTACCTTCAGTTTGCCCTTGAGAGACACTTTTTCACCTGTGTAGGTCTTTAGCATCATGGGGTCTTCACTAATGCTATCTTAGAAAACAGCCTGGTGTAGTCAGCCTCTGGAATTATGTGTAAATCTGACCCTGTATCCAGTTCCATAATCTGTATAGACTGGCAATAAATCTCCTCCACAATCACCATTAACACAGCTGCAGCACAAGGCTGTGTTTGGCCCACTGTTCTACTCACCTTATACTTATGACTGTGTGGTCAAGTGCAGCTCCAGCATCATATTTAAGTTTGCTGACCTCTAGCTGACCGTCAGCAAAACCAAAGAGCTGATTATTGACTACAGGAGGAAGAAGTCTGATGTCCATCAGTCAGCCCTCATTAGAGGATGGGAGATGAAGAGGGTAACAGTGCAGTTACAAAGAGTGCATGACAGAGTCTTTACTTTTTTAGAGATCTGCATTGATTCAGGATGTCACCTAAAACTTTGACTAACTTCTATAGATGCACAGACAGAAGTTTCCTTACGGATTGCATTGTGGCCTGGTTTGGAAACACCAATTTCCAGACACAGAAACGTCTACAAAATATGGTGGAATCAACCCAGTTTATCACTGACAAAGCTCTCTGCGTCACTGAACTTATCTGCAAGAACTGCAGCCACAAGAAAGCAGCATCCATTATCAAGGAACTCTATTATCCAGGCCATCCACTCTTCATTCACACTACTGCCAGTAGGCAAATAATACAGGAACTTCAAGTCCCAGCACCAGGTTCAGTGGCAGTTATTACCCTACAATCATCAGGCTAGATGACCTCAGTGTGGGTAACTTAACTCACCTCAACTCAATGCTGAGATAATTTCACAACCTATAGACTCACTTTTAAGGTCTCAGCGACTCATGTCATTGGTATTATTTATTTATTTATTGACCTGTTTGTTTATTTGCTCATTTGCTTGTTATTTGCACAATTTGTCTTCTTTTAGACATTGGATGTTTGTCAGTCTCTGTTGTATATAGTTTTTCATAATTGCGATTGTATTTATTTCCCTGTAAACATCTGCAGGAAAATAAATCTGTGTAGTATATGATGATATACCTATGCATGTACGTCCATAGTAAGTTTATTTAAAATGTTGAACTTTGAGATGAGGAAATTCAGTACTCCAAATACACTAATTTCTCACTGACAGTTCATCTTCTTACTGACCCGATCAGAATCCCTATAACTTAAAATAGAGGAATAAAGAATTAAGCTCATTACATGCATATTTTAGTTTAGACAAACCACATGGATCATAGTGAAATTCCTTTGAAGCATTTGACTGTCAGTATTTGAATGAAGGCTAACTAATTCTCAAGGAAACTGGAAATACTTGGAAAAAAACCATGAAGTAAAACCAGCAGTAAGATTGGTAGGGAATATGTTAATGATGAAGCTATAAAAACTAAACCGGATGATAATATTTAATTTTGCAATAAAATGTGGAGATATAATAAAATTTTAGCATATGACAAACATGGCATTGAACTGTTTAATGTAAGGATAATTATTTTAATTTCACAGTGTATCAAATCATCTACTTTACCTCTCACTCATGCAAATCTCTGTAGCAGGCCATCATCCACAAAACACAATTTAGACAGAACAGTTATCCAAATATATACAACAGCTGAACATATTGTGTTATGTCCCGATAAACATTTCATTCTTGTAGAAGATTGAAGTTTCACAGCAAATTGCAGCAGGGATAAACCTTAGGAGGATACATCTCATGTTTCCCCACAATCTGCTCCAACTCTCACCCACTCACTTAATCAGTCTGTATCCTTTGCAGGCCTTTTCACTTTATCCCCACACATTACTTTCCACTCAGTATAAATGCTTTCTTTATTCAGTCATTTTTATATTCACGGGGAGACAACGCAGATTACTGTGCAAAGGAGTATTACCAAGGTCATGGCCAAAAAAGGGGTCTTTCTTCGGACTCAGAAACTATAGCTGGTCTAACTGCATGTATCTTAAGTTCTCTTACCACAACCAAATATTTCCTTTTTTATTTTTGCTTTTCACAAAGTCAAAAAGTTATTGCATTTATTACATTCTTGCTCTGTGAAGGCTGGCCATTTCCAATTGGACATCAATGGCTCCTCCATGGAGAGCGTACGAAGCACCAATCTTCTTGGAGTGCACATCACAGTTGACCTCACCTGATCCCTCAGCACCACCTCTTTAGTCAAGAAAGCACAGCATCAACTCCACTTCCTGAAAAGATTGTGGGGAGTGAGGTTCCCTGCCTCCATTCCAGCCACATGCTACACAAGCACCATCAAGAGTGCCCTGATCAACTGTATCACTATCTGGTATTGGAATTACAAGGCATCTGACCACAAGATCCTTCAAAGGATTGTGAGGACTGTTGAGAGCATCACTGGGGTCTGTCTCCCATATTCCAGGACTTGTAACAGAAGTTATAACAGATTCCTCAGTATTTTCAGCTACCCCTTCCACCCGTTTCACAACCTTTTTGACCTCCTATCATCAGGCAAAAGATACTGCAGTATAAGAATTAAGACTGTTGGGCTGGGAAATAGATTCTTCCCCCAGGCGTGATACTTCCGGACACCCTATTATCACCCAGTACGCATTATTTATGACAACACCAGAAGCAGTAATAATGTTGCATATTTAACTACAGTATACTGGGCATATCATACATTCACTTTACAACAACTTGTTCATCTTCAGAATTGTTTTTTTATTATCTGTTAACATTATTGTGTTAATATTATTTTTTTGTGCTGTGTGCGATATATGTAATGCGATTTGCTTCTTTGTCCCAGAGGAAAGTTGCTTCATTTAGCTGTATACATGTGTACAATAACAGTAAACTTGAAATTAAACTTGATGTGCCCGATTCTAAGTTCTGGATGGAGTCATTATCGCTGCCCTGAAGATCTAACCCATTTTTATCTAACAGCCAATCTTTGACTTCCCATTGTGTGTTCAAACCAGGTGAAACCAAAGACTGTCACGAAATTTGGTACCGTGATTGTTGCCAGGGTGACAGTAAGTTCTCTCAGGATTTATGCACACTCTAAACAATGAAGAAATAACTGAAAAAGCAGATATGAAATGGTGTAGGGCATGTAATCTACAGTATCCGAGACAATGCAAGTTTATGTAATCACTTCTGTTTCTTCATGTATATGATGATTCAGTGATCTCACTTACACAATAAAAGTACTCCTATCTTAGAAGGTTTCACTTATAACTTCAGTGTATGACATTACACTGAAATGTTTGCAAGATATTACTTTCTACAAGGCAAATAGTGTGAATGGCAGCAATGCTTCACTACCAGATGAACTAACACCTTCTATGCCCGCTTTGAAAGGGAGAATACAACTGCAGCTGTGTTGATCCCTGCTACACCCGGTGACCCTGTGATCTCAGTCTCAGAGGCTGATGTTAGGCTGTCTTTAAAGAGAGTGAACTCTCGCCAGGCAGAAGATCCCAGTGAAGTACCTGGTAAGGCTCTGAAAACCTATGCCAACCAATTAGCGGGAGTACTCAAGGACATTTTCAACCTCACACTGCTAGGGATGAAAGATCCAAATTGCTTCAAGGGGGGAGGGGTTAAGGGGAGGGGGTAAGGGTTATATACATTGTTTTTTTCATACTTTGTAATCATTTAAAAATGCAATAAAAAAAAGTTAAAAAAAATACAACAATTATACCAGAGCCAAAGAAGAATAAAGTGAGCTGCCTTAATGACTATCACCCAGTAGCACTCACATCTGCAGTGATGAAATCCTTTGAGGGGCTGGTCATGACTAGATTGAACTCCTGCCTCAGCAAGGACCTGAATTCTTTGCAATTTGCCTTTTACCACAGTAGGTCAATCGCAGGAGCAATCTCATTGGCTCTCCACACAGCTTTAGACCAGCTGGACAACACAAACACCTACGTCAGGATGCTGTTCATTGACTATAACTCAGCATTTAATACCATCATTCCCACAATCCTGATTGAAAACTTGCAGAACCTGGGCCTATGTATCTCACTCTGCAAGTGACTTCCTAACCGGAAGACCACAATCTGTGTGGATTGGTGATGACATCTCCTCCTCTCTGACGATCAACACTGGTGCACCTCAAGGGTATGCACTTAGCCCACTGCTCTACTCTCTCTATACCCATGACTGTATGGCTAGGCATTGCCCAAATACCATCCATAAATTCGCTGATGATACAACCATTGTTGGTAGAATTTCAGATGGTGACAAGAGGGCATACATGAGTGAGATATGACAACTAGTGGAGTGGTGCCGCAGCAACAACCTGGCACTCAATGTCAGTAAGTTGAAAGAGCTGATTGTGGACTTCCAGAAGGGTAAGACAAAGGAATATGTACTAATCCTCATAGAGGGATCAGAAGTGGACAGAGTAAGCAGTTTCAAGTTCCTAGGTGTCAAGATCTCTGAGGATTTAATCTGGTCCCAACATATCGATGCAGTTATAAGGAAGGCAAGACAGTGGCTATACTTCATTAGGAGGTTGACGAGACTTGGCATGACAAAAAATACACTCAAAAACTTCTATAGATGCATCACACAGAGCATTCTGACTGGCCGCATCATTATCTGGCATGGGAGAGGGGGCTACCGCACGGGAATGAAAGGAGCTGCAGAGGGTTGTAAATTTAATCAGCTCCATCTTGCGTACCTACAAAGTACCCAAGACACCTTCAAGGAGCAGTGTCTCAGAAAAGCAGCGTCCATTATTAAGGACCTCCAGCACCCAATGCTTTTCTCACTGTTACCATCAGGCAGGAGATACAGAAGACTGAAGGCACACACTCAGCGATTCAGGAACAGCTTCTTCCCCTCTGCCATCCAATTCCTAAATGAACATTCAACCATTGGACACTACCTCACTTTTTTAATATAAAGTATTTCTGTTTTTTGCACAATTTTTAATCTATTCACTATATGTATACTGTAATTGATTTACTAATTTATTATTATTATTTTATTTTGTTGTTTTCTTCTATATTATGTATTGCATTGAACTGCTGCTGCTATGTTAACAAATTTCACATTTCATGCCAGTGATAATAAATCTGATTCTCATAGATTAAATTAGTTGATTAATGTTTTCTTATGAAGCAAAGCAGCCCTTATCCAGTGTGGTTGGAGGTTTAAGTCAGAGCTTAGCAGAGACCTCAAGAATTTGCCACCTCTGAAGCTGAGGTAGTTGGGCTTTCTTAGAGCTTATAGACTCTTTCCAGGATCACATGGTGAACACTGCAATTACTTGGCTATCAGGCAAGATGCTTGTCATCATTAGGTGAACCTGCTTAAAGAGACCTTGGACAATGGAAGCCTGGGCACTCTCCATCAGAAGAGTGGGGTCTTTTTTATGAGCATTGGGTATTTGGGTATGCACTAAAATACAGAGGCCACAGAGAATGACTTAGTAAGTTTAAGAGACAGGAAGATTCAAAATTCAAACTCCATTCTGTGCCATTTGTCACTTACTGCTCATTACGTCATTGTCGTTTAGGGCAGCAATGAAGGTCCTCCATCTCTGTGTTTGACACCTAGGCAGGATTCAGGGCTTCCTACACCATGTCAGTAGCTTCCTCTTGATTTTCACTTCTGCCAGCTGCGCAAGTTCCAGGTGGAGACACAGGAATACTATCACACACAGATGTAAAAGGAGTCTTCATTGTAAGAGTTTTGTTTGACTAGTTAGGGTTGTTTGCACAGAGCTGAAGCCCCAAACCTGGAGGACCAGGGGACTACTCTTAGTCTGGCCTTTATTCTTTGACCTGTTTGGTATGTATGAGCCTAACAAGAGCCAAAGTGTAAAGCCCTGACTCCAGCCAGCATAGTTCTCTGGGTTACTGAGGCGTACAAGCCTCCAAACTATGAGGTTGTGGCACTCATGGAGGTGTGGTGTTTATCAGTAGTGCAACAATTGGTCTCAGTTCTCTGTAAGGAGATGCAATAGTTTGATTTCCACATCCAGATGCAGCCAAGCAATCCTGCGGCAAATATATGTGTACGGAGGTTGGTAAAGACTAGGTTGGTTGTCCAAAAATGAATCGTATACTATCAGCTCCAATCCAAAAGCTTGGTGACACTCACTATTAAGACAATACTCAAGTAAATTTTGGCCTATATTTTAATTGTTGATCAGTGTACTTTGATAACTGTATGTTGCCTTTGTCTGCCCTTCAAAATGAACATTGGAACACATGACTTGTCAGTCTTAGCAGCTAAAGACATTTAGTATCATGAGGAAAATATTGATCAAAATTATATATTTGTTAAGCTCATCGATCCATCATATCAGCGATATTGAGTTATCTTGCATGTCTTAAATTTCATTTTCTCTTTCCATTATCTCAAAATATGCAACATTAGACAGATCCTTGGAAATGATATAATACTGTGAGAATGAAAAGACATGAAAATATGAAAATAGTAATGAACTTTGTTGTTTAAAAAAGTAAGTAGATGTTTTTATTTGTTTCTCCGGCATCAAAGACCAACCAACTAAGTGTAGTTTCAGGCTTTTGTTGGCAGGGAGATAACAGGCATTAATGCAATTCTGAAAACTTATTTTGTGTACCATTTATAACAAGGTGATGTTTAACTTCCAGTCACACTAATCTATTTTATGTCAATTATCACAGAATATGTTTCATAAATGAATATACTCTCGTCTCCTCTGAAAATGGAGAACAAATTTACCACCATCGTTCTGCGAAATTGAACAAAGTTGTTCAAGGAACACTTCATACACTGCATTTACATTGTGCCAGAAATGCCTTCACTTCAATCAGTCAATGACAATTTTCATAACCAACAATCCTCCTTTGTTTACAATGTCAACCAATCTCTTCAAACTCATTGTTAGTTCCAGCTATTGATCATTCTCCACAACATATCGATGTTGGGCATTTTATGAGAATTTAGATAGCTGTATTGCATTGTATTGACATGAGCTTTTACAGATCCCTTGTGATAGGATGTGGTATTGCAATACAAAGCTGATTTAAATATTTATGCACTGAGATATCTCAGTACTATTTGGAGATTAACTGAGCTAATCCCGAAAAGGATTTCATTACACAAATCAATCATTAAAATGTATGACACGTCCATGTGTATTTGACCAGCTCCATAAACTAACTTGCATATGTCATCATGTTCTGTCCTGACTGAATTTGACTGAATTGACCCTTAAGGATAATCATATGAGTGTGGAGTCTTTTTAAATTAAGAGCAAACCACTGCTGAAAGAGGATAAAAGCTCTCTCTCTCTCTCTCTCTCTCTCTCTCTCTCTCTCTCTCTCTCTCTCTCTCTCTCTCTCTCTCTCTCTCTCTCTCTCCTCTCTCTCTCTCTCTCTCTCTCTCTCTCTCTCTCTCTCTCTCTCCTCTCTCTCTCACTCTCACACACACACATCTATATAGATATACACACACATATATGTTTGTGTATGTGTATGTCTGCGTGCACACATGTGTAATACAAAAATAAAAAATAAAAGTAGTGAGATAGTGTTTATGGGTTCAATGTTCATTCAGAAATCAGATGCCAGAGGGGAAGAAGCTGTTCCTGAATTATTGAGTGTGTCCCTTAATGTTTCTGGACTTCCTTCTTGATGACTGGAGAACAAGGCATGACCTGGGTGCTGGGAGTCCTTAATGATGGATGCCACTTTTTGGAAGCACGGTTCCTTGAAGGTGTCCTGGATACTACAGAGGCTAGTGCCCACGATGGAGTTGATTAAGTTTACAAATCTCTACAGCTTATTTTGATCCTGTGCAGTGGCACCCAGATGATGATGCAGCCAGTTAGAATGCTCTCCAGTGTGCATCTGTAGAAATTCGTGAGTCTTTATTGATATACCAAATGTACATAAACTCCTAAAGAAATATAGCCAGTGTTGTGCCTTCTTTCTAGCTGCAACAATATTTTGGGTCCAGGATGGATGCTCAGAATACTGAAATTACAGTACCTGGCAAACAATTCTGCTGCAGAAAACAGCCCCATCAAAAATTAATACACATTGAGCTATATTGACCATTTGGCATCGATGCAGGGAGTGCTTATAGGAACAGCAAAAGTACATCTAAACAACCCTGCAAGAATATCCTGATGCAAATCTGCTGAAATGTGGAGTGCTGTCTCACAGCCCAATCTACCAGCAATTTGGCAAACACAGATCATAATTTTCAACCAAAATCTCAGACACTACCATTGTGATGCTGCCCTGACCTCTAGGAAGACAGGTCACACAATGGTAGACAGATGGAAGCAAGTGGTGTTGGAATTATGACCCGATATCAGGAAATGGTTCTATACTCCTACAATTCAACACCATCTAAGCAAATTACTGAGAGCCGTAAGGACACATATGTATTTTGAATAGGGGAACTTTAATATCTGTCATGAGGAGAGATTCGCTAACTCCATTATGGGTGTGTGTGTGTGTGTGTGTGTGTGTGTGTGTGTGTGTGTGTGTGTGTGTGTGTGTGTGTGTGTGTGTGTGTGTGTGTGTGTGTGTGTGTGTGTGTGTGTGTGTGTGCGTGTGTGTGTGTGTATCTTTTGCTATGCATGCACAATGGAATTCAAGCTGCACATAAAAGGTTGTCACATCTACCTTGTTAGCATGTTAAGTATGGTTCATGATCGTGCACAATCACATTTCATTTTCTAGTTTCTGACATCGATAATGTTGACTACAAGGAGTTTGCAGATTTGTCTGCAGATTCTAGAAATGGCTGATTTACATGGTTTTCATTGAAGAGATTATTGATTTGCTATGTCGAATTCCAAAGAAGCAAAGGACGTGAAGTGCTAGTTCATTTAAAGTAGAACAACTTAATGAAAGAGTAGAAATTGCTACACTGAAGGCTCATGAGGTCAGGAACATTCAGCCATGAGGCGCAGAAACTGGGGTTAGCTGTTTGCATTGTGGCGATGCAAAAGTTGCTGGGGAATTTGAAAGTGGGAGGAAGTGGAGTGATACTTGGAAACTTGACTTTTTAAAGCGAATCACATATGGACTGTGTGCAAAAGCACTGGTGAGAAAGTCCTTCATTACCCACTACAGACCTGCTATGTATATTTTGTGAGAGTGCAGATGAATGAGGGTGAAAATAGAGGATATCAAAGTCCTTATTGATAGAGCTTTGCTAGTTGTTAAAATTAATAGTTGTATACATAAAATTCAGTACGCACATGTTATTGTTACTGGGCCAATAATTGTGTAGCACAAGATTTTTGTGCACATTGGTCATTACAAATTAGAGGGGACATTGATCATGGCTTCAGCTGAGGGACTCTTGACAGATGCATCTGCCAAACTGTGCTTCAAGCAAGGGCTAGATGAACAAACATGAAGGAAAAACATTCTTTGCCTCATTCTCATCAATATTCCTGTTTCTGTAACAGTGCTACATACCAGAACAATCTTCTGGAAGCATGTGGAGGTTTTGGAGAAGGTGTAGAAGGGGTCTTACATGATATAGCTTGGACTGGGGAGTAGTAGTTCAAAGGAGAATTTGGACAAATTTGCTTTCTTTTTGCTGAAGTGTTGAAGGCTGAGGGGTGACCTGAGAGAAGTATATCAAATTATAAAAAACAGAGACAGTCAAGTATTTTTCCACAGAGTGCAAGTTACAAATAAGTTTGGAAATTCTACATGGATTCAACTCCCGTTTTCCAAGAATAATTTCCTCCATCTATATGTTATAAATCACAACAACCTTAATTAGTGCAGATCCAAAAATGTTGAAGAAGATTGTCACTATATAAGTCTTTATCATTGATCACCCCATGTAGAACCCTACCCAATTATTCCCTTCACCAAAGATGCACTGCCATGCAGAGATGATAATTTATAAGAGATTCTCTGAGACATAGTAGTTAATGCAACATTATCATCATTCTGGTGTCCTCTGTAAGAAACTTTGTACATTCTTCCCATGACCACATGTGTTTCCTTCCACAGTCCAAAAGACATACCAGTTAGTAAGGCAATTGATCATTGTAAATTGTCCTGTGGTTACACTAGGGTTAAATAGGTGGGTTGCTAGGCTGTGCGCTCTTTGGAAACATTAATTCAAGTATCCTCTGGACATCACACTCAGGTTCTCCTGGAATGCAGCAAGAGGGCCCATTACTACAAGGATATGCCACCACATGAATCTCCAATGTAGAAATCACATCTGGGCTATAAAAATAACTTATACAATGAAATATCCAGTTTTCTAGATAGCAGTGTTTGATTAAGTAATGGTCACTCATCTCATTATTCCAGAGTTTATATTGTATAGGATCATAGTACAACCCTATTTCTTGTCATACATTACTTCTTTCTTTATATTTTTTACAACTCCTGTCTAATACACAAATCTGCACAGATCTTAAATATTCAAAAATATTCTTGTCGAATGGGTGCCAGGGTCAGGGATGCATCTGATCGTGTGCACAGCATTCTGAAGTGGGAGGGTATTCAGCCAGATGTCACGGTACACATCGGTACCAATGATGTAGAAAAAAAGAGTGAGAAGATCCTGAAGAGTGAGCATAGAGAACTTGTTAGGAAGTTAAAAAGCAGGGCCTCGAGGGTGGTAATCTCAGAATTGTTACCTGTGTCTCGTGCCAGTGAGGGTAAGAATAGGATGTTCTGGCGGATGAACACATAACTGAGAAACTTGTGTAGGGGGCAGGGTTTCAGATTTCAGGATCATTGGGACCTCTTCTGGGGCAGGTGGGACCTGTACAAGAGAGACGGATTACACCTGAACTACAAGGGGGACCAATATCCTTACAGGGAGATTTGTTAGTGCTATTGGGGGGGGGGGGGGTGGTTAAACTAGATTTGCAGGGGGATGTGAACTAGAGTGCCAGAGCAGATAGTGGAGCAAGGGTGAAAATAAATGATGTTAAAGGTTCATGCAAAGTCACAAATAGAAGGGTTGTGTGTGGTGGTAATAATCTTCTGAGGTGTGTCTATTTCAATGCAAGGAGTATTGTGGGGAAGGCTGACAATCTGAGGGCATGGAGTGACACGTGAAATTATGACATTATAGCCATTAGTGAAACTTGGATGCAAGAGGGGCAGGACTGGCAGCTTAGTATTCCAGGGTTCCGATGTTTCAGACGAGATAAAGGCAGATGGATGAAGGGTGGGGGGGTGGCATTGCTAGTCAGGGAAAATGTTACAGCAGTGCTCAGGCAGGACAGATTAGAACGCTTGTCTACCAAGCCCATATGGGTGGAGCTGAGAAACAGGAAAGGTATGACAACATTAATGGGGTTGTATTATAGACCACCCAATAGTCAGCGAGAATTGGAGGAGCAAAACTGCAGAGAGATAGCAGACAACTGCAGGAAACATAAAGTTGTGATAGTAGGGGATTTTAATTTTTCTACACATTGATTGGAACTCCCATACTGTTAAAGGTCTAAATGGGTTAGTGTTTATGAAATGTGTTCAGGAAAACTTTCTAAATCAATATATAGAGGTACCGACTAGACAGGATGCAATAGTAGATCTCCTATTAGGAAAAGAGTTAGGACAGGTGACGAAAGTGTGTGTAGGGGAACACTTTGGTTCCAGTGATCATAACACCATTAGTTTCAACTCCATCATGGATAAAGATAGATCTGGTCCTCTGGTTGAGGTTCTGATGCACCATCAATAACTCTCTCTGAGACGTAAAGGGAAGAAGGAACAAGCAGTGAGTGACCACCATACTACATCCTGGAGACTGAGAGGCCGGGCTCAGGCCTTGATCGCCTTTATACAGGGGTCTGTCGGAGGAGCCACAGGAGCAGTCAGCAGGGGGCATGTCCAGACAGGTAAATGTAGTTCACCACAGGTTCCAAACTGGAAAAAAGCCAAATTTGAAGAAATGAGAAAGGACCTAAAAAGCATGGATTGGGACATGCTGTTCCCTGGCAAAGATGTGATTGGAAAGTGGGAGGCCTTCAAAGAGAGTGCAGAGTTTGTATGTTCTTGTCAGGATTAAAGACAAAGTGAATAAGATTAATGAATCTTTGTTCCCTAAGGATATTGGAACTCTGATAAAGAAGAAGAGAGAGATGTACGACATGTATAGGAAACGGAACAAATAATAAATTGCTTAAGGAGTATAAAAATTGCAAAAAAAACCTTAAGAAATCAGGAGGGCTAAAAGAAGACATGAGGTTGCTTTGGCAGTCAGGGTGAAGGATAATCCAAAGAGCTTCTACAGCTATATTAAGAGCAAAAAGATAGTAAGGGATAAAATTGGTCCTCTTGAAGATCAGAGTGGTCGGCTATGTATGGAACTAAAAGAAATAGGGGAGATCTTAAATGTTTTTTTTTGCATCTGTATTTACTAAGGAAAATGGACTGCAGTCAATGGAAATAAGGCAAACAAGTCGTGAGGTCATGGAACCTACACAGATTGAAGAGGAGGAGGTGCTTGCTATTTTGAGGCAAATCAGAGTAGATAAATCCCCAGGACCTGACAGGGTATTCTCTCGGACCTTGAAGGAGTCTGGTGATGAAATTGCAGGGGCCCTGGTAGATATATTTAAAATATTGGTATCTACGGGTGGGGTGCCAGAGGATTGGAGGATGAAAAGAGCTTTTGTACATTGGCCTTTATAAATCAAGATATCGAATACAAGAGTTGGAATTTTATGGTGAGGTCGTATAAGGCCAAATTTGGAGTGTTGTGTGCAGTTTCGGTCACTGAATTACAGCAAGGGTATTAATAAGGTTGAAACAGTGCAGAGAAGGTTTACAAGGATGTTGCTGGGACTTGAGAAACTGAGTTACAGAGAAAGGTTGAATAGGTTAGGACTTTATTTCCTGGAGCGTAGAAAAATAAGGGGAGATTTGATAGAGGTGTATAAAATTATGATGGGTATAGATAGAGTGAATGCAAGCAGGCTTTTTCCACTGAGACTAGGGGAAAAAAAAACAGAGGACATGGGTTAAGGGGGAAGGGGGAAAAGTTAAAAAGGGAACATGGGGAGGGGGACTTCTTCACTCAATGAGTCATGAGAGTGTGGAATGAGCTGCCAGATGAAGTGGTAAATGCAGGCTCACTTTTAACATTTAAGAAAAACTTGGACAGGTACATGGATGAGATGTGTATGGAGGGATATGGTCCAGGTGACTAGGCAGAAAGATGGTTCGGCACAGCCAAGAAGAGCCAAAAGACCTGTTTCTGTGCTGTAATGTTCTATGGTTCTATGGTTACTTTTCTTTTATCAGGCTTTTAAAAGCTAATATTCTTCACAAAAAATGGCAGTCTTGTTTATGTGCTGCTCCTTGAAATGCAGATGTTGGAACATTTTGGGTGGAACTCAAAGAGAAAAGGTGATTTATTTTATTGTATTTTGCAGATCACTCTATGGTAAATTGCTTTATAATTGTTACATGTACTGTGGTGGAGTGAAAAACATTGGTTTGAATGTCAGTCATATAGATCATTCCATTACAATGGTGTATTAAGTTAATACAAGATAAAACAATAACAATGCAGAATATGTTACTAAGTGCAGGGCAGCAAAAAACATAAAGTGCAGGGCTATAACACAGTAGATTTTAAGGTCAAAAATCCATCTTATTGTACTAGGGTCATTTCAATGGTCTAATAACATAGGATAGAAACTGCGCTTGAGCCGTATAGTACATGCTTTCAGGCTTTTGCATCTTCTGCACAGTGGGAGCATAAAGAAGGGAGAATATCCATTGGGATGAGGACTTTGATTTTATTAGCTGCTTTACTGAGGCAGGAAGAAGTGTAAGCAAAGTCTAGACAGAAGAAGCTGGTTTCCATAATGTGTGAGCTGTGTCCACAACTCTCTGCAGTTTCCTGCAGCTTGGGGCAGAGTAGTTGCCATAACAACCATGATGCATCCTGATCGGACGCTTTCTGCAGTGCATCAATAAAATCCGGTGAGTTACGAAGAGGACATGCCAATTGTCTACAGTCTCCAACTTCCAACTCTCTGGACCTCAGCAATGTTGTAGTAAATAGGGCAAGTGCATGACCCTGAAGTCAAAGGGCAGCTCAGTGACGTAGAGGAAGAAGTTGTTTCATGACAACATACCACTGAGCTCTCTATCTCCTTCCTCTTCTCCAACTCATCTTGTTAGGAATTGGCCCACTACAGTGTAAACTTGCCGACAGAATTAGAACAAAATCCAGCTGTGCAGTCGTGAATGTAAAGGTAATAAAGTGGAGGCTGAGCATGCACCCTTGTGGAGCTGCAGTGCTGAGAATAATCATGGTGGAAGTGTTGCTGTCTATCCTGACGCATTGGTGTTGATTGCTCAGAAAGTCAAGGATCCAGTTGCAAAGGGATCCAGTTGAGTCCCAGGTCTAGGAGTTTGGAGGTACATTTGCTTAGAATTACAGTGTTGAAGCTAGAGGTTCAGGTTCAGGAGCAGTTATTACCCCACAACCATCAGGTCCCTGAGCTGCTGTGGATAAATTCATTCACCTCTACCCCCAACTGATTCTATGATCTATGGGCTCACTTTCAAGGACTCTCTTGATGAAACTCATATTCACAGCATTATTTTTATTCACACAGTTTGTCTTTGTTTGTACTTTGTTGGTTGTAAGTCTTTTCTGTTTAGACGGATGGATACTTTATTGATCCCAAAGGAAACTACAGAGTCACAGTAGCATTACAAGTGCACTGATATACAAATATACAAATGTTAGAAGGGAAGTAAGAAAGGATAAAGCAATAAGTTACCTCAGTCGGAGGAGGTCATCACTTCCCCAGCTACAGGTTGACCCATTACAGAACCTAATGGCCGAGGGTAAGAATGACCTCCTGTGGCACTCTTTGAAGCAGGGCAGTTGTATTAGTCTATTACTAAAATTGCTCCTCTGTCAGCCAAGGTGGCATGCAGAGGGTGAGAAACATTGTCCCGAATTGCCAGGATTTTCCATAGGGTCCTTTGTTCTACCACAACCTCCAGTGTGCCCAGCTTGATTCCTATGACAGAGCCAGCCTTTCTAATTAGTTCATTGAGCCTGTTGTCATCACTTGTGTTGATGCCATTGCCCCAGCACACCACCACATAGAAGATTGTACTGGTGACAACAGACAGATGGAACATGTTAAGGAGAGGTCTGCATACTCCAAAGGATTACAGTCCCCTCAGGAAGTAGAGGTGACTTTGCCCCTTCTTGCCCCTTCTTGTGCAGAGTCTCTGTGTTCATGCTCTTTTCAAGTCTGTCATCCAGGTGCACCACCAGGTGCTTGTAGGACCTCAGCACATCCACTTCCTCACCATTATTAGTAACAGGGAGCAGTTTAGGCTTGTCTCTAAAGTCCATTGCCATCTCCTTTGTCTTACTGATGCCGAGTTGCAGATGGTTCAGTTTGCACCGTTTGACAAACTCCTCCACCAAGGCCCAGTATTCATTTTCCCTTTCTCCCTTTATACACACAACTATTGCTGAGCCATCAGAGAATTTCTGCAGATGATGTGACTCAGTGTTGTATCTAAAATCTGAGATATACAGGGCAACCAGGAAGGTAGCCAATAGAGTCCTCTGTACGACCCCAGTGCTGCTCATTAGCCTTGTCTAACACACAGCTCTGAGGCCACACAAATTGTGGTCTGCCAGTCCGATAGTCCATTATCCAGGATACAATGGAATTGCCAACCCTTACTGAATGGATCTTTCCCCGCAGCAATGAGGGCTGTATGGTGTTGAAGACACTGGAGAAATCCAGCAAACATGAACCTCACAGTGCTGCCCTGCTTACCCAGGTGGGAGTAAAATTCCACTGTATTTATTTGTTCCATATCATATTTCCAAGAAAATGAGCCTTCAGGTAGTATATGGGAACCTATACATACTTCGATAATACATTTCCTTTGAGTTTGAACAATCAACACTAAACGTGCAAGAAATTGAAAACATCTATTTTGTGTTACTGCTTGAGATCACTTTTCAATAACTGTATCCAATCAGGTGTTAAAACTGGAAGGGCAAATCATTCAACTCAGATGCAAATTTTTCTATCTCCTTACAGAGTTTACAGAGAATAGTGAGAAACACACACAAAAAAAATCCTGTGAGCAGCAGTCCTCTGGGCAAAAAAATGAGAGAGATCAGAGGAGAATGTCCCGACTGATTCAAGTTGTTAGGAAGGTGACAGAATCTCAAAAATCTATACGTGCCAACATTGGTGTGTAGAAAAGCATTCTTGAAGTCACAAAACTTTGAACATTGAAGTGGATGGGCTCCAGCAGGAAAAGACCATACAGGGTAACAATCTTGTACCTAATAAAGTGACCACTCAATGTAGGTTGTTGGATATTTCTCAGTTGTCTTGTATCAAGCTATACATCCTCTTTGAGAACATTGATACACCGCTACATAAAAGGGCAACAGAAGCCATCAAATAAGCATCCAGGTTAAGAGAAAACAGTCATTGACCAAAAATTTGTACATTGATTCCCTTTCTGCAGATAGCCTGCTGCTTTTTTTTCCAGCATTCAGAGTATTTTGTTTTTTTTTTTCCATTGATATTGTTGTAGGGGAAATAATATTGTGGGCTAATATTTAATAAATATGAATATGGATTGTGCTAGGGCAGTAGCCGGAAACTGCAGGCAAAGCCCAGAAGTAGAGACATGGAATGCTGTAGAGATGGTATGCAAGATTCAGAAGTTACATTAATTATGTTACAGTTGCACCCATTGATGTAAGAGAAAACTGGATTTGCTATTAGACCCATGGACAATCATTTTACTCTATAATTAGGACTTAGTCCATTACTTATTTCAGTTTTCTTGTAGCCACCAGTCTGTGATCAAAATGTAGTTTTACTGGTAATCTCATCAACTGAGAAGGCAAAAGCTCTAACAAATTCATGCCTAGTTGATCAACTTTGACTGGTCTCTTGGTGGCACACCAGTTTTTAATAAATCACCCATAATTTCAAATACCAAGCCCATGTAAGTTTTCTGTTTGCTATTTCAGTATAATTCTAATACTTTTGGTCTTTCTGCCTGGCTCAATCTACACTTCAATTTTGCACAGTAGAAAGGCCTGTTATTTTTTTCTTCTAAAGAGCTATAGTTAAGCCTATAACTACTGAACAATTTTAGCTTGCCATCACTTCTGTGCACTTATTCCTTTACTAGCCAGTAAATCTTTTTTTTTCTCTAAGTCGTAGCTGGAATCATGGTGAAATGAAGTGCCTTCTGAAGTTAATGGGAATGTGTATTGAGTGGGGTAGAGGCAGTAACTGAAATAGTGATTAGAGCCTTCTTCTATGCTCCCTCATCCTGCTAGTATTGGGTGTTGGATGGGAAAATGCATAGCCCAGTTGCTTAAAAGAGCAATTGCCTGAGGGAGATGCCATGAGGTGAATTCAGCAGGAGTTCAGAAATGGTCAAAGCAAATTGGCTGCCTATTATGGACTGTTGTAAGAGAAAATCAATCAGGGCTTGGAATAGAAGCAATAAGAGCAGGAATAGGTCGTTCATTATCTTATCCTGCTCTGTATAAATCCTACCTTCCTGTCCCTCTTCCTGCATCTCAAATCATTTGCTTAATGCTTTACAATCCCAAACTTGAGAACTTTAAAGAAAAAAAACACAATCTTTTGAATGGATATTTCTCCTGATCTCAGCATTAAATCATTGAAAGATCAGCCCAAGACTTTCATCCTTAGCACCAGTGTCTAGAATGGAATACAGCCTTTCAGAATCTATCTCTCCTTATATGAGCAATATATGGATCATTGATTGTTTGAACCGATTTACAATACATGATTTCCAATCATCTGTCACAATGACCCATCAAAAATATTATCTGCACTGAAGGTGAGGACATATCTAACATAATATCTTTAGAATGTAACAGTAGCATAAAATAAGATAAAGCAACATATATCACATTTTGCTTGAAGTAATTCATAGCAGGGGGTAACAATATCTCTAAGGTGGAGAGTGTTGAAGAGAACTACAATTGGCTAATTAGACTGCAAATATGTGTAGAAAATAAAACAAAATGTTGTTTATACTGGCTAAGCATACTGAAATTGCAAGATTGAAGGAGCAAGGCGAAATTCCAAAGAATCCTTTGGTGGGATTTTGCTCAATAACAATGGAAAATAGAGATTGTTTTCTATTTGTCATGGTGGAAGAACAGTTAGCAAATGAACTATGTCGCAAGAAAAACCTACATTTTTCTATTTGAACTTTGTAACCCAATAAACTTTTGTAACCTAATTTCCTAAGCTTACACCTGCATACAGCAGATAGTCTTCCATAATCAGGACATAGTAATAAGTACAGAATGCAGAAAAGAGGAACATGCATGCATATAATTTAGTCTTTCCCTATTCTATGATTAAAAATACCTTGTGCTATGGATGTACCTATTTGCTCCTGGTTATGTATTAACTATTTGTGCAACAGATTCACTTGCATGCTAGTAGTCAGGTACATTTGCCTGTTTGGAAGTACAAATATATGCAGAAATTGCTCTGTAACTCAGATGCTTGTACTTCTGCTGAAGGTTCTCCATGATATCAAGCTGAATAAAGGTATTACTACTTGAAGTTCGGTCTCTAGAGTCATTTTTCGACAGTAACCCATATATCTGAGAGGAACGCTGCAAATGTCTATGGCAAAGATCTACAAGTCTATACCAGGAATTCTACACCAAACTACATGTTGCCCTCTGACACTGAACTTTTCATAAAGTTAAGAGTAGAGGGAGAATATGGATAATGGAATTATAAAGTTATGGAAGGCTCAGTAATGGATGAAACAAAATGAGAATCGGTCTTCATGAAATAAAACCTGCTCAAATTATCTTCCTTCTGATACCTTTTCACTAGTGAAACCAATTGTTGATTGTGAGACTTTCTGATTCTGCCCTATTGAAACCATTCAGGGGAAGATACTAGATGAATGTTCATACAATTAGTAGTCATTAAAAATATCGCAATGAGATCTGGAAAACAAAAGATTCTGAAGATGCTGGAAATCCAGAGCAACACACTCAAGATGTTGAAGGAACTCAGAAGGTCAGACAGTGTCTATGGAGAGGTATAAGCAGTCAATATTTCAAGCTGAAACCCTTAATCAGGAACTGGAGAGGAATATTCAGATTCACAAATAGATTCAGATTCATTTATTTATCACATGTACTGCACAACAAAGCACACAATGAAATGCCTTTTTGTGTTAAAGCTAACAGAATCTAAGAATATGATCAATGAGCTTGCAAGACTTGTCACACATTTTGGAGTCTAAATAGCATGCCTTCAGTGTTTGGCAGAACAACACAGAATACAGCAAGCAACAAAGCAATAACATCAAAGCAATTCCCTTTCTCCCCTCCCAACTATCCACACAGACCTCCAATCCCAGGACAAGGCCCCAGGTTTCAGGTGGGCTTGCTGACAATGGTCTTCTGACTTCCTCAGTGGAATTCAGACTTGTAAACCCACTGCGCTTTGACTACTGGACCCTGGACTTCAATCTTACCTTTCAAAGCCAGGACTTACTGATGGGACCCCAAACTCCAGGCCACAATCACTGGACTTGCTGATGATGCTACAGTGAACACCAGGCCTCAAGCTCAGGGAGGGGTGAAGGAACCAGAATAAGATGGTGGGGAAGAGGAAGGAGAGTAGGCTTGCAGATGATAGGTGAAATTAGGTGAGGGAGGGTGGGAGTATGAAATGAGGAGTTGGAAGGTCACAGGTGGAAGAGGTAAGGGCCTGAAAAAGAAGGAATCTGATAGGAGAGGACAGTGGACAATGGAAAGGGAGGGAGGTGAGGCACCAGATGAAGATGATGTGCAAATAAAGAGAAGAGAATAAAGAGGGGAGTCAAAATGGGGAATGAAAGAAGAGAGAAGGGGGAGGGGGAAAATTTATCAGATATTAGAGCAATCAATGTCAATGTTGTCAGGTTGGAGTCTGCCTAGATGGAATACGAGATATTAATCCTCCTACTCAATAGGAGCTCCCTTTCCATTCCCTTTTTCTTACTGCCACCTGTCCACCACCTTGATCTGATGAGGCTTCTCTTTCCCTTTCACCCATGGTACACTGTGCTTTCCTATTAGGTTCCTTCTTCTTCAGCTCTCTACCTCTTCTAACTATCAGCACCCAGCTTCTCAATTTATAATCACCCCCCCCCCCCACCACCATCTCACCTTCGCCCTTACCTGGCTTCACCTGCCAGTTTGTTCTTCTTCCCCTCTCCTGCTCCCCCCCCCCCACCTTATTATTCTGGTTTCTTCTCCCTTCCCAGAGTTTAAGGCATAGTGTTTGGGGTCCTGACATTGGCAAGTCCGAAATCTGAGGCCCAGAGTTCAATGTCCCATGCTGGGGATCAGGAGCTGATCCGAAGATCAAAGCTTGAAGTCCAGCAGTTGAAGCTTTGATCCTAATGGCTGAAGCCATCACTCGGTGTTTCAATATACATGTGATAAATAAATTAATCTCGAACTAAATCTGAATATGAATCTGAATCTTTCCTTTGGCCTTAATGAGAAGTCTCAGGCTGAAATGTCAACTGCTTATTCCTCTTCATAGATACTGTCTGACCGGCTAAATTCCTCCAGCATTGTGTGTGTGTGCGTGTGTTGCTCAGGATGAGATTAGGAAAGTATTAAGTGGTTGTCTCCTTTATTACCATATTGTTAATGTTGTACCCCTGTCCTGTGGTACAGTTAAAGTCTTTACAATATTTTTCATAAATTAATTTATTGTATTAGACAATTGTAAACTGAATTAAAAGCTGGACTCAAAAACCCAGAGGATCACTTGCTAGCAAAACACTCATTGCACTTAATCATTTGGATCCAGCTAAAAGTACCGATCATCGAATACCATAAGACCATGGTGTATTTTTACAGGTGGTATTGATCCTATTTGCCAATGAGCACTTACAGTGAGGTACAGATGAGGAAGATGGAATCTGAGTATTATACTTGCAAGATATTCAGCATATTTGAAAGAGCTGGAGAGATAGAGAGAGCCAAATGAGCCATCATATCTACTTGTATTAAGGAATCAGTTTAGGAAGAAGTTCTGGATGATCCAAAGACAGGAAGGCCAATATTCTTGAATGCCATTGGTACTTCTCACCTCTCAACATCCCATTTATAAGGTTAAATAAGACAAAACTATGGACCTTTATATAGTCACTGCTCATGCATTGTCTCCTGATTTCTGGCCATTTCTCTAAAGACTAAAGAAAATGTATCAACAAACATAGCAGATTAAGTAAACCTATGTGGGAAGGTGGTGCATCACAGCATCTTTCTTTACTTCTCAGGCTGACTAATTGTTAAAATAGTGCACAGAAAGAAAAGGAAAGTAAGATTGAATGCAGCTGTTGAAGTACTACATTATTCATCTTTAAACTTGGAGTAAATTTCCAGAAACATGAGTCCAGGACCCATAAAGGGTGCTGGATAATTTAAAGATAGTTATTTAAATCATTCAGAATGAAAATAAACTGCAGGATCAGTAAAATTACCATGAAAATCAAGAAATACTGTAGGCTGGCACAATAGCAACCTGTTGCTGTCTGTGAGGAGTATTCATTCATTATCTCTCCCTCTCCTATGTAAAGACATAGATTGTAAGAATTGTAAAATTACAAAAAGCTGGTTAAGTGGCATTTGACATACCTAAAATTCAAAACATTCAGGCTCCTTGTGCTGTTCTGGTCACTGCACCACAGAAAGGGTATGATTGCTCTGTGGAGATTACAGAGGAAATTTACCTGGACTGGAGGATTTCAGTTATGGAGAGAAATTGTATAGACTAGGTTTGTTTTCCCTGGAGTAAAGAAGATTAGGGTGTTGACCTGAAAGAAATACGTGTACTTATAAGAGGCATAGGTTGACATTTTTTTTTTGGTATGAATATCAAATATGTGAGTGCCAATTTCAAGAGGGAGGAAATTTAAAGGGTACCTAAGAGGTAAAATTTTAACACAGAGAGTTGTGATATGTGGAACACATTGCAATTGCATTGCTGGTATGAGATACAATTACTATATTTGTTGTAATGTGAGTATTATTAAAAGTAAGTTAATACTAATCGGGGAGCTGTTGGTAGCAAGAGGCGGGATCCGGGGTTGGCGGGGTCTTTACTTCCACTCTTTTTACTCCCAGTATGCACTGTATATAGTTCCTCCACCCATATCGCATGAGGTACCTGGAAGCCTCTGTATTGTAAATATCATTTGCTGTCCCCGGTAAAGATGCTCTTTTGGCCATCAAGTTGTCGAGTGGTCTTTTTGTAAAGTAGAAGTTACCAAAATATTTAACAACTATTTCCACAGACACTTAAGGAAGCAAAGCCTTAAAGAATATGGTCCTAATTTGGGCAAGTTGGATTTGTTCAGATGGATAAGAAGGCTTGGCATGGATATGATAAGCCAAAGGTCCCATTTCTCTGAGCTGGACAAGTCTATGACCCCATAACAGTTCAATGATTGGATAATTGTATGGTCGGAGAAAATACATTGTTTTGTCTGTCCTAATCTTCTGCACATCTGTGTGATTGAGTGAATCACCACAGGCTTCAAAGTGAAGGACATATTTCCAATGTTATCTACACTGAGGAAGTCTAAGTGTAATTTAAGTCATTTTTCATGTCTAGGTAAACTGTTCAAGGCTACAGCCAGGAGCACATTTAGAATAGGATAGGTGTCTTGTTAAGCCAGAGATCTGTTCTCTCTGGGGGCTCTCCTAAACAAAATAATTGACCAGAACCGGGTTTCTTAACTCAAGTAGTTAGAGATGGAACTGGTAATTCTATTATCTGTTTATTCAGTAGTATGAGATTCTGAGGCAGTTAGCTACATAAGCAAGCAAATTAGTTTGTTTGATCACCTTTGAAATGTGCAAATGGTTAATGAGATTTTTACTAATAATTTGCTGTAGAATAGTCTGTCCTGTATTCTCAAATACAACAGGAAACCGGAGAATCGAAACCAAGTGTTCCTGCTGTGATATTTACTAGACAAAAAGGATGGGATCTCAGCTGGGAACCAATCATGGAACAAATGACCGGAAAGAGTGACTTGTATCCAACTGATGTAATTTCTACCCTCAATGTGTGATTCAGGATTCTTAACTCTCCAGAAATACTGCAATGTTATTTTTCTTGTTCACATATACTGTATTTACTGGGCAAAGTGCATTTCTGAGTTACAGGCCAATTCATAGTCTATTAAAGTGGGTATTCTACATGATTTGAAATTAAACAAGTTCAAGTTAGGATAAGTTATATAAGGTGGTAAGTGATATAAGTGATATTAGGGTAAGGTGACAAAGTTTATTTATACTACTGAATAATCAGATAGTTGATTTTCCATTTCCATCTCTAACTCCTAAGTTCAGTATGTTCTTACTGAATATAAGCGGTATACATCTACATATTTGTGTTAAAAATCCTTGTTCTGGTCAATTAATAATTATGTTTATTATGGTTTCTTCTCTAGAAGTAGGCAATGATCCAATAAGATCACATTTTTTCATTTTCATATGCAATTAATATAATTCATAAATACTCAAGCCATATTTAACAGCTTGCTGTTGAAGAGGCAAGCAGGTTCCTGGCCAACATTTACAGCTATAGCTAAATATGTCTCATTGTAAGATTTATTATAGGACTATTCTATAAAGACTACTAGTCTGTTGACACTGCTAGGTATCATTCAACACTTAAAAGTATTCCAGTGTTATTTTTTAAACTTTCTTTTTTCTCTTTTTGATCTTAAAATCATTTTGTTCTACTTGTTTCGGACAATTCAATCCCATTCCCCCATGCTTTAGCTTAATAAGCCAATAGAAGTTCAAACAAATTCCACTATTAATTTGATCTTTGTCTTCATTTAATTCCTTGTGGTTTGAGCAGAGTTGGCTTATACTATCCGAAAAAAACTAAGTAACTGAAACTATGTAATATACTCTATTTTTTGCTGAGTCTTTTGCTATAACCAAGAATTTGCCAGAATGGAGTATCTCACTCAATACAAGTCGATATTGGTCTATTTTCATCTGGTTATGATAGTCCAGGAGAATTGTTTTATATCAGTTTGACATGTCTATGTCAATTGAGGCTTTGACACAACTTTCCTTTAACATTGCTGGAGTTCAACCTGGTAATCTTGCAGAGAGAACAGATGGGGAACCTGGAGCTTGGTTAACTGTAGAGTAACTTAACCAACAAGTCAACAAAATATATGGATCAATAACGATTGCTTTACAGTAGATTAAATTCATCCTAAAATTCAATATGGAAAGAAAATAAGGGGAAGTGAAAGAAATTGAATCAACAAAGAGATTAAGAAACAAAAACTACTAAAAATATATGCAAAAGTAAACAAACAAATATCACTTTAAATAGCACACATGACATGCCAGTGGAACACAGCAGGCCAGGCAGTATCTATAGGAAGAAGTATAGTCGACATTTTGGGTTGAGACTCTTCGTCAGGACGAAGAGTCGACTGTACTTCTTCCTATTGATGCTGACTGGCCTGTTGCGTTCCACCAGCATTTTGTGTGTCTTGCTTGAATTTCCAGCATCTGCAGATTTCCTCATGTTTTCACTTTAAACATTTGTGTTAATAAAAATCCTCAATTTGACCAAATGTGAAATCCCACTTAGAATTTGTTGTGTCTTTGTGACTACATATCAATTAAAATAAAAGCATGCACGCGGGAAATGGCTTTAACTGGTGTATTTACATTGCACTGAGAGTGAGAGAAAGTGGGAAAAATGTGCACACAGACAATAGATCAATAAGCACGTGCAGCTAACAGATCATACGTAGTGCTAAGGGAAGTCATTGCTCTAAAATAAATAGATCCACACATTATAGATCAATGTGATATAAAACTGTATATGTACAAAACATTAAATTTCCCTTTCATAAGCCATATTCAACTAACCATGCTTTCACAATAACAATCCATAACTAAGTTCACTATTCTAAAGAATCAGTCTTTTGGGTGGCATTTTTTTCTTTCAGGATAGTGCCTCTGGACCTGCGAAGTGTCATTAGGTTTGACAGGTTTCTTGTCTACGACAATGTTCTCAGTTGTCAGCGTCAAGTTGCTATCAGTGACATGACCATCACTGAAAGTTCAGACCAGTGGCTATAATGTATCCTTCATGTTGGATGCAATTGACTCAAGTGTCTTCTTTGGTTGGGCATCTAGTATCTGATCCACATGATGTTCCCATGTCTGATCTCCAACATCTACTGTGTAGATCAGTGTTCCAGTTCTTGTAGTTATTCTACCGGGTGTCCACTTGTCTTCTATGTAATCACGCATTAGGACTTCCTGTCCAATCTCAAAGTTCCTTGCTGCTTCACTTGGCAACTGGATGAGCTGTTTATTCTACAATTCCCTCCTTCTATCTGCTCAAGTTTATATAAGCCATTTCTGGTGAAGATAGTCCTCAGGGTGGACACAGTCTTTGCTGAGATGGTTGACTTTATTGGTATAACCTGCCACTTTGAGTGAGCATCCACAGCAATCAGAAACATGGAGCCCATGAATGTCCCAGCAACATAAATATGTACTCTTTGCCATGGTGATGACAGTCCCTCCCACAGGGGTAACAATGCCTGTGGGGGTGCATTTTGAACATTTTGGCATCCCAAACAGCTTTTGGCCAAGTCTTCAATCTGTTTATCTATTCCCGGCCACCACACATGGCTCTGGACCAGAATCTTCATCTTGACTATACCCAGGTGTCCTTCATCCAGATTCTCTAACACTCTGGCGTGCAGACTAGAGGGAACCACAACATGAAATCCATATATCAGTGTTATTTGACATACTGACAGTTGGTCTAATATTGCTGAGAACTTTGAGTTAGTGATTTCATAGACTTTTGACAATGTCAGGTCTTTCCTTGTTTCCTTTTGTAGTTTAGAATTTGTTACCAGCAAATGGTCCATAAATGTGGTGTGGAACACTTCTGCTGGGTCACAGTATGAAGACTTTTCTTCTTCAGTTGCCAGTAGTGGTAGACGTGACAAACCATCAGTGTTGTTGTGTTGCTTGGTATTCATGAACTCTATATCATAAGAGTGGGCTCCTTCAAACACTGCACAACGTTGTAACCAGGTAGAAGACAACAATGGAATTTCCTTCCTGGGATTGAAAATAGACTTAAGGGACTGTCACTAGAATAAACTTTTGTCTGCAGAGGTAGTGGTAGAAATTCTTTATTCCCCATACTAGATTAAGGACCTCCCAGTTGATCCATGCGTAGTTACATTCCAAATCTCTTCATTCACTTTGCCACTGAGCCTTTCATTAAACCCAGCACTGGGTTAGTTTTGCTGAGATCCAATGAGTATTACAAAGAATTGAAGAAGTTAAATTTTAATTTTAATTGTTCTGCTCTGCTGCTTTGTATTTTCAATTAATGTTATTTTTGAAATCCAGCTTCTATTATTTTAGTTAGACACTATAAGAGTAATAATCTTGAAAGCAACAAAATATTAAATATAGTTAAATAATATTAATGCCTATTGCAGGTTTTACAGCTGATAAAGAACCACTCACAGATATTAGAGGTACTTTGGAGGTGGTATCCCCTCAAATTTTAAGACTAAGTCATTTTCCTAGATTCTAGGGACGGGGAAGATCAATGGGAAATGCCTTCTGTTTCTGGAGCAGATAAAGGATGTATATAGGGGTGTGTCATCAGCATTCTCATTATACACTGATATTATTTAAAACAAATGCAAGCAGGCTTGTTCCACTGAGGCCAGGGGAGAAAAAGACTAGAGGTCATGGGTTAAGGGTGAAGGGGGAAAAGTTTAAAGGGAACATGGGGGGGGGCTTCTTCACACAGAGAGTGGTGGGAGGTGTGGGAGGTGTGGAATGAGCTGCCAGATGAAGTGGTGAATATGGCTCACTTTTGACATTTAAGGAAAACGGACAGGTATATGGATGAGAAGGTGTTTGGAGGGATATGGCCCAGGTGCAGGTCAGTGGGACTAGGCAGAAAAATGGTTCGGCACAGCCACTTAGGGCCAAAAGGCCTGTTTCTGTGCTGTAATGTTCTATAGTTCTATGGTGAATACCTTGTTGCAGGAAATTCAGTCAGACTCCTTGATTTAAAGATTATTTGATATGTGCCTTCCATAAACGGTGGGACTAGGTTGATCTATAAAAAGTATGTTTGATGTTTACCTTAAAGTAATTTGCCAATTGAACAAGCATTTCAACAGAAGGAAAACATAATAGATAGTTAATTATCTCTGACCTTCTGTCAGGTACAGAGAATAGACCAACGCCAATTAAATCTTAAATGACTTGGTTGAGTTATATTGGGAGTTGATTTAAGACTGCATCAACATTTAATCTTATATATACCATGTCAATATCAGACTGAACTATTAAGAAAACTATATGACCATTGTTATGCTCACCTATAATCTGCACTCTACAAATCTAAATGGAAACTGCTTCTCTACAATTTAATGAACTCTTTCTAAGAACACAAAGTGTCTGCCTTTGTGTGTTCATCCTTCTATAATCTTGAAGACAAACCAGGTAAAAATATAAACTGAACTTCTATACTTTTCAATTGGTTTCATCGTCGTCATGGTTATCCCTCGGGGTTGAAGATGATGGTCTTTGTTCCGTTTCCATAGAGCAAAGACGCCTATGTGTGTATTTGTATAACATATACTTGATGTGGCACTCCAAGGAGCACACGATACTTCATAAATCAACCAACTGATTTCAATGGCATGGAAACCACGACGATTGGAGCTGATGGATTTGTTGCAGCCTTCATCCGCCTTCACAGACGTTGAGTTTGAAGTAACTTTGT
The DNA here is from genome assembly GCF_030144855.1 of Hypanus sabinus. Lineage (NCBI taxonomy): Eukaryota > Metazoa > Chordata > Chondrichthyes > Myliobatiformes > Dasyatidae > Hypanus > Hypanus sabinus. Next base: position 125,180,355 of record NC_082710.1, on the reverse strand, counting down.
CCGCCTGTTCCACCATTGAGGTCTTGGTTGGACTGTTCTTTGTCAGGGACCTCACCCTTGACCTTACCACCATGGGTGACCCTAATAGGAGCATAGCTCCAGACCACATCGTTCTCAAGATCTCAGGACCACACAAGCTTCTCCAACACAACAAGGTGACAATCCACGGAGGAGTTCAATTGGTTTAGTCCTATATTGAAGACTTAGATATTAACCTTTATTTTTCAACAACACAACAACTAGAAGGATGTCATTGGTGTAAGAGTGGTTATTTTAAAGAGGCATTACATAATGACGTGTGAGCCCAGTGACTGAAGACTAAAATTGCCATTTGTCACTGTTTCAACAGAGAAGTGGTGAAAATAGAGGCAAAAGAGAATTCTGAAGAAAGTGGGATTCAAAAGTGAAGACAGCTTTCAGATGTTAGTAATCATGTTATTTCTGAATGTATTATCATCTATGTGTTATCCAGGATCAAATTAAGTACTCTATATTAAAATTTTTGAAGGAAAAATCCTTTTCGCAATCTGGATATTAAACAAGGTTTAATAAACAAAGTTTCAGTGGTTACTGTTTGGTGATGACTTGTGAGCATTCTTTTTGCCAATTTTTATGATGCACAGAATGGTCGCAACGCTGTCTGTTTTCAGTTACCAGACAGAGGCAGGATCTGCATGTTTCTGACTAATTTCTCATTTCAAACGTTTTTTAACCAATCATCCTTAAATGACTGAGGGAGATTTCAAACAAATGTCAAATTTCTGATCATCCACTCTTTTGCTGGGAGCTGTGAGAGGAACATGAGCTCTTGTCAATTTACAATTGCCCAACTCACCTCCTTCCCAGTGCACCGCTCATATCCACTGCCTTGCAATAATGGTACCATTTTACTAAAAATCCCATAACATTGTTTTCCTGGTCTTTTTGACAAGAAATTGCACAAGATAGAATATATTCCATGAACAGATCATTTTTTGTAAATTGAAGAATGGTGACTATGTAACTTTCACAGATATCCTTGCTGATCTATGAGTGTATGACACCCATTTACAACCCTCAACCAGGTGCAAATACAAATTACTGATCCATGGAGTTTAATCCTATCTTTGACACAAGCAACTCTCATCATTTTATTCTGAGGTGAAGTGGTTGATATCTGCAGTATATTAAAGCATCACTGAGAACTATTGCAGCATTGTGAAGAGAAATAATCAGACACTAATAGTCTAGAATTTCAATGTCATTGAGCACATTTGGAATTCATAATCATATATAAGTGATCTCAAGATGCAAACAAGGTGTCACAGACTAGGGTGCAGCTTTAATTCAGGAGATTCTCTGCATCTATGTTGAAATAATTTTGACTGGGCACATATTTTAAATCAATTGGCATACAAATCTAATTGCCAAATTCATTATAAAATGTAATAATTATTATGCATTAGCCTTCAATGTAGACAGAAGAGTAGGCATTAATAGTACATGTATAGCATGCTTTCAATTCAATTCAATTCAAGTTTAATTGTCAGTTAACCATAACAAGAATACCCATGAATACAACCAAGTGAGACAACAGTACTCTGAGGCCAAGGTGCAAAATGCAGTACCAACAGTCACACACAGCACAAAGCACACATAGCACATGTAAGATATCAATAAGATACAGCCACACAAAAAAAAGTCCAGACCCTGAGTTGATGAATGCCACAGAAATCTGCATTTCACCACAGTACAACTTGTCCTCTGCAGAGTGAATACTGGGCCTGGACAAGCCTGGACACCACGCCACACTGCCCCCAATAAAGTGCCCTGGCTTTGATGCCTCTCTCCTGTCGGCTGTATGCAGGTGACACCACAGCTTGAGGCCTAGTCAAGCTCCTTCAGTTCCCACTACAACCAATTTGCTCAGTACTTTAAGTTCCTAAAGTGGAGCTGGATCTGCATTCACAACGCATAGCACACATGACTTGTGGCAAGGGTTGCATACCATTGCAGACTTCAAAGCCAAACATAGTGGAGCCGCCAACATCGCAGCCTCTCTCCCAGATGAGCTCAATTGCTTTTATGCTCAGTTTGAGGTCGCTAACTCTGAGCCTCCAAGGAAACCCACCGCTACAACCTGCAACCTGGGTCATCTCTGAGGCTGAGGTACGCAGATGTTTCCATCGAGTGGATAGTCACAAGGCTGTGGGACCAGACTGCATCTCATGGCGAGTACTCAGGATGTGCGCAGTACAGCTGACAGGTGCGTCTACTCATACTTTTAATCTCTCACTCTCCCAGTCTAGTGTGCCCTCCTGCTTCAAATTATCCAGCATTGTCCCTGTACCAAAAAAGACCAATGTAACATACCTGAACGACTGGCGTCCTGTTGCACAAACCTGAATAATAAGCAAATGCTTTGAAAGTCTGGTCAAAGGTTATATCTGCAGCATGCTACCACCCACATTGGACCCCCTGCAATTCGCCTACCGACACAACTGATCGACAGATGATGCAATAGCCACAGCTCTACATACCGTCCTTACACATCTGGAGAAGAAGGATGCTTATTTGAGAATGCTGGTCTTGGACTACAGTTCAGCATTCAACACCATAATTCCATCCAGGCTCGACAGGAAGCTCAGAGACCTTGGCCTTGACCCTGCCTTGTGCAACTGGATCCGAGACTTCCTGTCAGATCACAAGCAGGTGTTAAGAGTGGGCTTTCTCATCTCCACCCCTCCAAAGTGCAACATAGGAGCCCCTCAGGGCTGTGTACTAAGTCCCCTCCTTTATTCCCTGTATACCCATGACTATGTCCCCACCCACAGCTCTAATCTGCTAATTAAACTTACCGATGACACTACATTGAGTGGCCTTATCTCAAACAATAACAAGGTGGCCTACAAGGATGAAGTCATCTCTCTGACAAAATAGTTTCAAGAAAACAACCTCTCCCTCAATGTTGAATAGACAAAGGAGCTGCTTGTGGATTACAGGATGAAGGGAGATGGGCTAATTCCTAGTGACATCAATGGATCTGGGGTTCAGAGCGTAAATAGCTTTAAGTTCCTTAGCATCCACATCACTGAGGACCTCATGTGGTCTGTACACCAGCTGTGTGGTGAAAAAAGCACAACAGAGCCTCTGTCATCTCAGACAGTTGAGGAACTTGGTATGGGCCCCCAAATCCTAGGAACTTTCTACAGGGGCACCACTGAGAGCATTCTGACTGGCTGCATTACTGCCTGGTATGGGAACTATACCTCCTTTAATCGTAGGACCCTGCAGAAAGTGGTGCGGACAGCCCAGCACATATGTAGTTATGTACTTCTCATGATCAGGATATTTACAAAGACAAATGTGTGAAAAGGGCCCAAAGGATCAGTGGCGACCCAAATCACCCCAACTTCAATCTATTTCAGTTGCTACCATCTGGAAATGGTACAGCAACATAATAGCCTGGACCTACAAGCTCCGGGACAGCTTCTTCCACCAGGCTATCAGACTGATGAACTCACACTGAGTGTATTTCTAAGTTACATTGACTGCACTATTTATTATAAATTAATATAAATTACTGTGATTGCACACTGCACATATAGATGGAGATGTAACCTAAAGAGTTTTACTCCTCGTATATGCGAAGGATGTGGGAAATAAAGTCAGTTCAAATTCAGTTCAAACTCACTTGATGATCTCATTCCACAACCTGAACCCCATCAAATATTACAAAATATGACAAAACTTGCTCCCTTTGATCTTCGGCATAGAGAAATGTTTAATATTAGATCGGACAGGCCTCTCCTTCCAAGAATGTCTCGAACATGAAGCCTGCTGCTCATTTTTCTGAATAAATATTCCTATATCCACTAGCTTCAGTGTATCTCTGGTGATTTTGTTCCCAGTCACAAAACAGCCCATTACACTAGTATCAGGCTGAACTTGAAATGCAGCCACTATACAGACACAGCACATAACAATGTGCCATTTTCCAATTAGACGACATCAGTTTATGAAAGGTTCATGGCCATCAAGTGGATAGAATCAAATCAATCCAATCAAAGTACATTTATTATCAAAGAATGTATAAATTATACAACCTTGAGATTTCTTTGCTTATAGGCAGACACAAAGCAAGAATCTGAAGAACTCAACTTTTAAAAGAAAATGACAAAGGCCATAACCACAGCACAAAGCAGAAAGAAATCACACACATCTTGCAAACAATAGATGCAGATGACAGTATTCCCAAGCAGATTGAGTCTTTAGATCTGCTCCTCAGAAGTCAAAACTTGACATGTGAAACCAAAATTGGCAACAACAACTGTCGCTTTGTCTTTACTAAAATGGACACCATGAACTTTAATAACATTTTTGCTTAGAAATACATTGGTGTCCCAGATACACTCAGAATGCATTCTGAGTGCTTGGTCTAAAATAGCCCTGATATCATTACACATACAGAGAAGTGTTAATAGCAGTGTCACCTTCCTATGAGAAATAAATGGGGTTGAACTCACAAACAAATCAGAGGAGATGTTGGTCAAAAGAATGCAATAGAACAAACTAAATGCTGGTACTAGCATGGCTGTGACTCACTCTACTCGGGATATGGGCCAGCGTGTGACTCTTCTCAACATCAAATAATACAGATCATGACCTTTCAGCCCATGATCTCAGCATCAAACACAATGGCAAATTAAACTAAATCTCCTTTGCCCATATGTTATCTGTTCCCTGTACTCCTACCATATTCATGTCCCTCTAGCTGCCTCTTAAACACCACTGTCATATCTACTTCCACCACCATTCCTAGCAGCCTGTTCCAAGCATCTACTGCTCTCTGTGTAAAAAGATTCTGCACATCTCTTTTAATCATTCCTCCTCTACATTCAATGCATGTCCATCAGTACTTTAGAGACCTATCCTTGGGATAAAATTCTGACAATTTACCTATCTATGCCTCTCATTATTTTGTAAATTGTTATTAGGTCTCTTCTCAGCCTTCAATTTGCCTGTGAAGCAACACTATTTTTCTAACCTCTCCTTATAGTTCATAACCTCTATTCCTGGTAAACCTCTTCTGCAGCTTTTCCGAAGCCTCCACATATCACTAGTAATAGGGCAACTGGCTAATAGTTTCGCTAGCCTTTCCCCCCTCGTGAAGCAGTAAACAGCAGCAAAGTGCAAAGTTAGAAGTACATTTATTATTAAAGCATGTATACAATTATGCAATTTTGCAATTCATCTCCTTACAGTCAGCCACGAAACAAAGAAACCCAAAAAAAACATTAAAAAGGCCATCAATCACCCAATGTGCAGAGAGAAAAAGATAATCATGCAAACAATAAAAGCAAGTAACAAAATTAATTCTGCGAAAGAGAGTCCATCCACAGACATGAAGCCATACCCTCAGTTCAGAGCAGAGCTGAGTAAACGTCACAGACCAGTGAGCTGACCAGCCCCTCCCTTGACTCAGGTCCTGACACTTTGAACTTTTCATTCTGGCCTAGTGCATAAATTATCCAAATATCAGGTCATTCCTTGCTCTTGGACTTGGGCTCTGTCGCTTCAATACACTTTGGGGCCTGGACCCTGCCACTCAATCTACTCAATCTGGCCTGTTCCCAACCCTTCCAATGCAGCTCAGCGCAGGAGGTACTGTTGAACACATCCTCATGCCTAAAGAGCTGTGCTCCTAATCTGGGTCATAACCACCTCCACCCTGTTGTTGTCTTCTTTCAGAATTGTTGTGCATAGGTTTCTCTGTCTGAAGGTTTCTGTTTTCTCAGTGTATTCAGCCTCCACCTGAACACAATGTTCTCTAACTCACACAGCTATGCGCATATCCAAGTGATGCTCTTTCTCATCAATCCTGACTCCTTACTCACTCTATGACATGCTGACCTTTTCTAAACATTATGACTGCAAGTGTTGTAAATGGAGTTGCTTCACAAAACTGTAGGGATTTCAGCATTTACAACAAGATATATTACTGTTGACTGTTCAGTTGTCTCTTTGTACCTTGGGTGTTATGGTTATGTTTACAACTTTCTCATCTACAGACCTTTATCATCTCATATTCCTTTAGCAACAAGTAAGCGAGTTGTAGAATAAATTCGATTTAAACCTACCATGCTTCCTCTCAGCACCAACTTTATTACATGTGTTAATAGTGACTATTTTGCATGTAAGCTTCTAATGTAGTTGTGCTGTGTTTGATATAAACATATTCCACTTCTTTCCTGATTAAAATAGCCTGGACAGTATTAATGTTTTGTAAAATATTTCACAGATTTTCATTGGCCAGATACAATGCTATACAATGCTATCATTGACCAGGCCAATGCGAATAAGGCATCAGTTGTGAGGAGACTTGGATATATTTGAACAATCATTCCAATTGATTTACAATCAATCAGAGGCTCCTGCTTCTGTGGAAGCTCAGTCCAGGCCTTCCAGATTCTCGCCTGCAAGTATTGTGTTTTAATCTTTAATTATCTCCAACAATTTAATGCAAGAAACAAAGAACAGTGCTAATGAATGTGTTGCACAGTATATTAATAAGCTTGTCATGGTTCGTTATGTGAAGCTGTGTAGATGTTATGTGTGTGAATGTTGAAATGGTTGAAGAATACAAATTGTCAGCTGGGCTAACATATTCTTTCCAATGGATTTGACTATGTATGGGGTGATAATAGACATTTGATGGTACTCGGAATTAGAAACTACTTCCTTAGCACATACTCCCTTCTGTTGATCTCAACGACCTCCTACACTAACTGGAGTTTTATTTCACTCTAGAGTGGCTTTCTGAATTTCCACAAAATGCTGGACCTCCAGTTCTACCAAGTTATTTAAGTCTGCTTTCATGATTTAGGATGCCAGTCCAGCACTGGAGCTGCTTTTGCTGCTGCAAATATACAAGTCTTCCTGCTGTAATTGGATTTGGTAATCATTTACATTTAAGAGGTAGAGGCATGAAGTGAGTTACAGCTAGGCTGTTTTAACAGTTTTGTGGGAAATTATGCATACTTTGTACATAAATCTGAAAATGTACAAGGATCATGCACAATAATTGGGTACTAATAACACGAGGACATGCTGGGTCATCAGTACAGCATCACTTCAATGTATCCATTTTTATGGACAAAGGAATTTCTAGTTCAACATATTTAATTTTAAGTTTATAGGCTATGACTTATTCAATATAAGGAAAGGTTATAGGAAAAGAAAGAATTATCAATCCAATGAATGGTGCTAATAATGTTCAATACAGTTAAAAACTAAATAAAACCATAATTAAAGTACATTCTTCAGTTTTTACTATTAGCAATATTTAACAACATTAAATGCACATTTCTGGAAAGAAAGAAGTGAAGGAAATACAGGCAGATCTCGTTATGACTATTGCTGAAACCAGGGTTATGGAAAAACAATTCAAAGAAATACTGAGTAAGTTACTTTTGTATGTAAGCAAAGTACGCCAGAGTTAAAATTTCTGTTGAAACATCACTTTGTCATTGACGTACAGTGACATTCTGACAGAACTGGCAATATTTGGAGATACCAAGGGAATTAGAAGCAGAGAAAGGGGCAATGGGATGAAAAATGCTGGAAGGCAAGAGAGATGATACAAAAAGGACCAATAATGCATGGTATCAGATGTCTAACAAAAGTGAAAATTTAAGATGAGTATCTGAGGTTACCAAAGGAATTAAAGCATAGAACAATGCAGAGCCAGTAATAGGACCTTCAGCCCACAAAGTCTGTGCTGGACACAGAACAGTTTTGGATCAACTGCAAAAATGTGGCAAGTGTGCATGCAGCCAATTAATCTCTCTGTAAATCGATTGGACCTCCTTCACATGGCGGGCTCCCTTTCCACACCTGCTGTCCATTGCACATGTCTTTGTCTTGCTGGGCCCAGTTCCCCTCCCCCATACTGTAACTTGCCCTGCATTTTACAAAGATTAACAGGACTCAGTAAAAAGTTTAACCATGCTATTCATTTGTCGAATTATACTAAGTCCGTTAAGCCTTCACATGAACCATATTCTTCCATGTCCTGCAAATGTGTGTTATCTAACAGCGCCTTCAGCACCAATACCATATCTCACTCCACCTTACCTGGGTAGTCCATTCCAGCCACTTTACCACTCTCTGTGTGAAAGCTTCCTTTAACCTTTCCCCTTCTCCCCTTAAGTGCATGTAATCTGTACAAACCTTTCTACTCTGGAAAAAGATTCTGTCCACCCTATCTATGTCTTTCATTATTTTATAAACACATTTCAGGAGTCCTCTCAGGTACTGATGCTCCAGAGAAAATAACCTAAATTGGTCCTCCCTCTCCTCATATGACTCCATCTAATCCAGGCAGCATCAATGTAAACCTCTTCTGCTAAACTTTCCTCAGCCTTTACATCAATGGGGTGACCAGATTTGCACACAGTTTTCCAAGTGTTTTATATATTCAGAAGTAATGCTGGAAATTAGAGTAAAAATATATGTGGAACTATTAATTACTTTCAACTTTTGAACTAATTATCAGTTCTGGAAAGAGGTAATTTGCCCACACAATGCTGTGTTTGACCTTACGTTGCAGGAGGTTGAGAATAAAGAGGTCAGAGCGAGAAGTAACATTAAAGAAATTAAAGCAATAGGCTGTGGGAGACATGGGGGTAATGATTTCAAATTGATGATGGTGTTCTACAAAACTCTTACCCTTTGTTCATATACTGTCTGCAATGTAAGAGGGACATTTTGAGTATTTAATGTAGTTCCTCAAGTTGGAAGAAGTACAAATGCTGGAAAGAATGCCCATGGGCCTTACCGGCAAGAAAGGAATTTGATATTGCTATGGCAACTCCATTTAGCCAACTATGTTATCTTTCTTTGTAATTTATAACAGGAACTGTTGCTAGGTACTCATTTAGAGCATTATAAACAGTTATACTCTATATTAATTTCTGGAAATTGCAATTCACTGGCAAGGTTAGCAATGCATGCTCTCATGAATTGTGCTTGAGAAGGTAACAGTGGATCCACTTTTAGCTGCTCCAGCCAGCCAGAGAAAAACCCTTTCAAAAGATGGCATTTGCTGTTTCTCCAAATGAATAACTTGAGAAATACCTTCAGATATTCCACCTCGGCTACTCATGTTATATGGCCTATGCTTCTCTAGAATGAACCTCTGGAAGTGAAGTCAAACATCAGCTTTTGGCAGTGCACACCATGGATGAATTGGATGAATTTATTTTATTTGACACATCTTTCTTCAGACCTTCTGCAATGGAAATTCACTTTCCAGGGCCCAGGAGGCTTATTGCTAACCTCAACTTTATATCACAGCAGGAAAATCTTTCCGAAGGGTCAGAGTTGTTTGTAACAAGATAAATTTCTAACCAATACTTCTTGCTCAACTGCTTGTTGTAAATAAGAACCAGTCTTCAGTTCTTAATGTTGATTGCAAGCAATAATCAGCCTGAATTTAGAAGGACAGATTTGCAAACAGACAGCACTGTCTACAGAGCTCAGACTGCTGCTCTACAGCAGGAGATTGACTGCTCAAGTAATATGGATTGCAAAGTGAAGTGACCGTGAAACATTCTCATCTGCATTAGCCAAGATGCATGAGTAAGATGGCAACATTATGTTAAATGGCCTGCATCAAACCAGATTACTCTGGCTAAGTTATTTATTTCAAGGAAGCTTGCAGACCTGTCTGATGTTATCACTTAGCACAACGAACAGTTGGGATATTTGTGTACTCAAAGAGTCAGCCCTTACAGAGTTAATTTTGTATATTTGGGATCTCTGTCCCTAGAAGTATTTAGACTATCTGTGTAAATTACTTTGTCCCAGCAAAAATATCTGGAAAATATCACATGAAAAAAGTGTCAACTGGTAGAAAAACAATGTAAATGTTAGAAAACTTCGAGGATTGTTATGAATAACACGAGGAATGACAGAAAGGCAGGGTGACCAAAAAAAGAACTAGAAATCATTCTTCACCCTTTGGATTTTGCGATGGACAACTCATTTGTCTGCAAAACGTTGGCATATTCTTTTAGTTTGCAAAAATTGTACATGTGTTCAAAACTCTTTTGTAGCTTATAATTTTTTTGTGATTTGTAAATCTTTTGTAAATCAGAAATCCTCTATGCGTTTTGGATGTGTGTTAAGAACTATGTGTCTGAAATAAAATGTGTATCATTAAAAACAAAATAAACTGTGTTTAAACGACTTGGTTAGCTGGAAGTCTCTCCTCATTGGTAGGGAGGGGGGACTTTGGGGAATCACTCTCTCTCTTTCGATGGTCAGAGAGAATTAGCTGCCAATTCTTGAGTTGGAGAAAACTCGGAATAAAAGTTACGCTGAAGGCTGTAATGTCAAAACAGTGAGCTGTTTGCTGGTCTTGTCTCTCCTGTGGAAGGAGTGATCCCTCTCTCCCCCTTGTTAGTGAAAGAAGGAGAGTGCGTGTGGCATGTCAAAATGCTGGGTTATGGACTATAGATTTTCATGGGGTCTCTGGGGGCTTTGCTATTGCTTGCTTTGTGTGTGGTTTGTGCTGATGCCTTTTGCTGGAATAAGTGGTGGGAGGGGGAGTGGGATTGTGGAGGGCTGATGCTTTTGTTGTTGTTTGTGCATGGGGAGCTTTGGGGTTCTAACATTTTCCTGTCATTCATTCTTCAGGTTTTCTTCTCTTTCATGGATGTCTGTGAAGAGTAAGGATTTTAGGTTGTATATTACATAGATTCTCTGATATTAAATGGAAACATCAAACCATTGAAACGTTAAACCAAGCACTCAAGTAGTGAGAATTCAGCTAAGCCTCACCACGGAGAATAGATGCGGAAGTAAGCTGGTCTTCGAAGAGAAGGTTGATAGAGTGTAACCTCTCAAAAGTGAGGGTACCCACAGATATCTACATCAGATAGGACATCCAATCAACTTCTGAGTTTAGGGCTTTGCAGACAGTGACACCAATGCATTTACATATGGAGGAGAAAGAAACACACGTAATGTATCATGGTATATAATGTTACAACCAATGAGAGTCTGACTTCCATTTATTAATATCATTTTCTTTTTATTCCTAAGCACTCTATAAGTCAGTGACAATGTAGATACAAACTTACTGTTAAGGGACCAAAGGGAAGAGGTAGCATTCTCTGCCAAGAAGTAAATTTATTGTTGAATATTGATCTCTGGAGAGGATTGAAATAAACTGCAGGAAGTTGTAAACTCGGTCAACTCTATCATAGGCACTAGCCTCCTCAGCATCCAGGACATCTTCAAGGAGTGATGCCCTACAAAGGAGGCATTCATCATCCAGGACCTCCATCACCCTGTTCTCATTGCTACCACCAGGATGGAGGTACAGGATCCCGGTTATACGTGCACTTCTTACCGTAATGCAATTTTTACTATTATGTTTTGCAATGTACTGCTGTTGGAAACAACAGATTTCATGACGTATGTTGGTGATATTAAACCTGATTCTGAACTCTGTTATTTAATTCCATAAATGTTCCATTATTTTGAAGCCAATTGAAGGAAAAAGTACATGGTGTTCTGTGAAACAAATTTTGTGTGCTATCTGGAATGAATAGTGAGGTGGGATGTCAAATGTGGGCTGTCCAATTTCCTGCACTTTTTCTTTCTCTAATGAATATATCAAACTTCACCAAAAGTATGGAAAAGTCATGTGTTTTAACAATTCTATTGACCACACATTCCGTAATTCTCATCCACTCTCTTTATAAAACATTCAAGTGAGATCAGTCTTGAATATCAATACAGTGTGTGAAGGCAAATTAGCACTCCTTCCGCATCTGCCTGGTCTCCCTCCTCTGATTTCACTGAAAAATAGAATCAGACTATGTCTAATACAAACTGCTGAAACAGCCACTTTGTGCTAAACTACAAGGTTGGTTTATAACAGTAACACTACAGCAAATAAATAGGCAATTTTGAGTACCAATTTCTGTTCTGTGAATTTTACTGTGATTACATAATCAGAAACCCTTACTCCGCACAGAGCTTTGGTACTGAATAATGCACTGTTCTACAGCAGCCAAGCTTTATATAATGATTGTCATAACATGCAGTATTTTCTACGCAATAAGCAGAAACAGTCTGAGGCATGTACTTCTTTGTAATGTTGAAGGGTGGCAAGTTTCACCTTGTGTAGAGATGTAACGATTATATAACCGAATGTTTATACTGGATTTTCCTGTCATTGTCTTTAAAATTGCGAAGTTATTATAGAAAGAATGTACTTGTTTCATGAATTCATGGGGAGTATTTATTATTCTGAGTTACTGCTACAGATGGAGGTTAACTTTCACCTTAAATCACAGCTGGAGATATTCTTATAACAGTTTCTGGAAGAAGTTCTAGAATATCTGGACTTTAATTCGCTTACCTAGAAGGGAACCATTGGTGATCATGAGGGCCAGGGTTCCTATCCCATACACTTTTGAGATGCAGGATCCTCAGCGGCATAACTTGTGCCGTCTTTCATTGATTTTGTTATAGTTACTAGTCTGTAGATTTGCTGAGTATGTTCACAAGAAAATTTCAGGGTTGTATCTGGTGACATATGTGTACTTTGAAAATAAAATTTGCTTTGTACTTTGTACTCTGTACAATGAATAGAGATATCTTTTGATGTGACATGAAAGTGACAGTTAACTGGCATCCCTATGTGCATTCTACCTTGTCCTTCTATCTGGTTGAGGTGATATATATAAAAGGTGCTACTAAAGAACCTCAGCAAGTTGCTGCAGTTAATGTCTCAGGGGTATTTACTTCAGCAAAGGTGATGCGAGTGAGTGGATGGTGGCGGATGATATACAGTTGATAGGATGACACAGGTTGACTCTGTGATTAAAAAGACATAAGGTGCACAGGCTTTCATCAATCATGGGATTGAGTTTAGGAGCCGAGATGTAATGTTGCAGCTATATAGGACCCTGGTCAGACCTCACTTGGAGTACTGTGCTCAGTTCTGGTCACCTCACTACAGGAAGGATGTGGAAACCACAGAAAGGGTGCAGGGGAGATTTACAAAGATGTTGCCTGTATTGAGGAGCATGCCTTACGAGAATAGGTTGAGTGAATTCTGCTTTTTTTCCTTGGAGCGAAGGAGGATGAGAGGTGACCTGATAGAGGTGTATAAAATGATGAGAGGCATTGATCGCGTGGATAGTCAAGAGGCTTTTTCCCAAGGCTGAAATGGCTAGCATGAGAGTACACAGTTTCTAGGTGCTTGGAAGTAGGTACAGAGGAGATGTCAGGGGTAAGTTTTTTGTGCAGAGAGTGGTGGGTGCGTGGAATGGGCTGCCAGTGACGGGGGTGGAGGCGGATACGATAGGCACTCCTGGACAGGTATATGGAGCTCAGAAAAATAGAGGGTTATGGGTAACCCTAGATAATTTCTCAGGTAAGGACATGTTCGGCACAGCTTTGTGGACCGAAGGGCCTGTATAGTGCTGTAGGTTTTCTATTTTTCTGTGTTTCTAATTCTGGGGCAACACTCATCCAGACAAGAGGACGGTGCTTCATCAGAGTCCTGATGAAAAATTGGAGCATCTTTGAGGAGTCAAGACGTAAGCCACACACCACAAAATGCTGAGACTCTCATCTCATTGTCCTAATATTGATGTGACTGTTTGATAGACTGCTTTAATTTCTGATGGAATTTGAGTGGAACTGAATAATATGCAAAAACTGTCAATCTTTCCGCTTCTGTATTCATAATGGATCAAATGCATTGATGTCCCAATGGAAGATTCTTAGACATAGAGCAAATTTCGGGGCATGTGCAACTGGATTCAAGCCTCAGGCAAACAGTCTTCAATAATCTTTCTTTGTGCTTCATGTGGCTTGGGTCAGTGATTCCTTTGAGTTTTTCTATGATATTTGAATGTTACATTCAGTAAAATACCCTCGAATTCAAAGGCAGTAACTCTCACCAAACCATTGACATTTTGCGCTTTTTTCCATCCCATTTTGAATAAGATTGTGTTAAGGCCCAGAAATGAATGATCCAAGAAAACTGAGATCAAGGTAATGCTGAGGAAATTTAATTGACAGTAATGTCAATGACATTTTCTATCATTTAGCTGATGACTGAGAGTAGGCTGAAGGAATGATGGCTATTTCCATTGTATTGACAGTTTTGCTGTACAATACAGATCTGGGACATCTTCCAAGTTGTGGGATGGATGATAGGCATAAACACAGCATGGCATTAGTTGTGGTTAGTTTTGAAAAATTTGGTCTTCATGGTTGGTGTGTTCTCTGGTTTTTGCATTCAGAAACTTTCGAAGAATAACTGTAAACAGGATTTGTATACACCAAAAACTGTAAGGAAACTGCAAATGTAGATAATAACTAAATAGCAATAAGTATCGAGCATGAAAAAACAAGGTACAAGAGTTCTTAAATGAGGGTAGTTATCCCCTTTTGTTCAAGAACCTGATGGTTGCAGGGTAGTAACTGTTCTTGAACCTAGGGGTGCAAGCCTGAGGCGCTGGTACCTTTTACCAGATGGTAGCAACAAAAAAAGAGCAAGGCCTGGGTGGTGAGGGGATGAGGGGACAGAATGAGAACAGGAAGGGTAATTAAAACAAATAAGAGAGGGGAAGAGAGAGACAGTTAAGACTGGTTAATTTTTCTCTTACAGATTGTGTTGGAAAATGGTAACAGTGTTTGGAAGCATGGAGCTGAGTGACGAATCAGCAGAGCCATGGATTTCATAAATTGAAAGATTTACACTTAAGATTGGAAAGATCCAATGTTTCTGACTGCTATGGGTGTAAAAATGTTCAATTTAGCATACAGTCCAGTGCTATCTGCTAAGTCCAGTGATAAGCCATAAGGGGACGTAGTTAAAGTCTTAAAGGACCACTATTCACCTAAACCTTTGATTGTTACTGAGAGATTTAGATTCCATAATCTAAATTTAGATTCCATAAAAGAAATCAAGAGGAAGTTGAGTCTATTTCACAGTTTGTGGTGGTGCTGAAGCAATTGTCTGAACGATGTGATTATGGGCATTTACTGAATGACACATAATGAGATAGAAGCATATGTCATCTGCATACTGAGGTAATTCAGAAACAATTGTTTACAGATGACAGACTAAGATTACAGAAGGCAAATGAGATTAGTACATCTATGCCAATGGCAGCTAAGGAAGCACAGCCATTAAGCACATCTTCCCAAGTTCATAAAGTTACGACTGACATTAAGAATAAGACACCCATTGACAATCAATGTTATTGTTGTGGCAAAACTGAGCATTCAGCAAAAGAATGCTGGTGTAAGTATGTTTAGCAAGATTAACTTCTGTCAAGCTTACTTGCAGATTCATATGGAGTCAGAATCACAAGAACTGTTGACCATAATGATTCACAAAGGAATATTCAGTTACCAAACACTTCCATTTGGCATCGGCTTGGCTCTTGCACTTCTTCAATGAGTAATCCTAATCCAGATCCTGAGCGGGTTAGCAGGGGTGCACCACTATTTGGTTGACTTAGTCGTTGCTGTGCAAAATTAGTACGAGGACCTACAAACCTGGATGCTACACTACAAAGACTCAAAGAATATGAGGGTCTGGAAGGACAATTGTGAGTTCTTTCAACCATTGACTGAATATTTGGGCTATGTGATTGACAACTCAGGGTATCACAACGCTCCATCAAAGGTGAAGATAATCTTGGAGGTTCCATCACCACAGAATGTAAATCAATTAAGATCTTTCTAAGGACTACAAACATACTACACAAAGTTTCTTCCTAACCTAGCAGGCATGCTGAAATCTCTTCATGAGCTTTTAAATAAATCAACACACCGGGAGTGGACAAACTGCTGTGAAGATGCTTTTAAAAAGGCCAAAACAGCTTTGTCACCATCTGAAGTACTCATACACTTCAATCCATTATTGCCCATACAATTGACCTACGACGCATCACCCTATGGTGTGTGAGCAGTAATCTCACACATCATGCCATCGGGTGAAGGGCATCCAGTCACTTTCGCATCAAGGACATTAAACAAAGCAGAAAGGCACTATACCCAGATAGAGCAGGATGCACTCGCAATTGCCTTTGGAGTTAAGAAATACCATCAATTCTTCTTTGCTCCTCTATTTACACTACTGAGATCATCGCCTGTTGATGTAAATTTTTGGTCCACATGTGGGCATTCCTTCCATGTCTGCTTGCCGAATGCAACGTTGGGCTCGGTTACTATCTGCACAGTGGTATGATGTAAATTACAAGAGGTCCGAGCACCATTCAAATGGTGATGGCCTATCCAGATTTCCCTTAGCTGTCTCTGCTCCAGAGCCACCTTCAAAAAGAGATCTTTTATTTCAAGGAAGTACATACAGCTCCAAAAATTGTGCCGCAAGTCCAGAAGCATGCATGCACTGACCCTGATCTATCCAAAGTGGTGGACATGGTAACTCATGAATGGAAAGGAAAGCCAATGATAGTATTGAAACTTTACCAGGCTCGATGGAGGGAGATCTCAATCCAAGCAGGATGTTTACTACGGGGCTACTGTGTTGTCATTCCTCCACCACATGGGAGGCTGGTCAAGAAGCTTCAGTTGCCTGGCATTCAGGATGAGGTAGTAATTAGTAAATGAATTAATCAACATTGGATTAGAGGTAGAAGCCAGAGAGTGACAGTTGCCTGTCTGACTGAAGGCTTGTGACCAGTGGTGTGCTGCAGGGACTGGTCCTTTATTGTATGCCATCTATATCGATGATCTGGATGGTAATCTGGTAAACTGGACCAGCAAATTTGCTGATGACACCAGGATTGGGGGCATTGCGGAAAAAGATGGAAAAATGGGTTGAAAAACTGCAGATGGAATTTAATTCAGACAAGTGTGAAGTCATGGAGATATGGAAAAGTGCAGCACTGAAACATGCCTTTCAGCCCATCTTGTCCATGCTGAACCATTTAAACTGCCTAGCCCATCGACCCTCACCCAGACCAGAGTCCTCCATGTCCCTGCCATCCATGTACTTATCCAAACTTCTCTTAAACTTTGAAATTGAGCATCATTTGTGCTGGCATGTCGTTACAGCTCATGTTCCCCTTAAACTTTTTCACTTTTTGCCCTTAACTGATGACCTCTAGTTGTAGTCCCCCATACATCTGTGGAGAAAGACTACCTACCCTATCTATACCCCTCATAATTTTGTATACCTCTATCAAATCTCCCATCAGTCTTCTATGTTCCAAGGAATGAAGTCCTATCCTATTCAATCTTTCCCTATAACTCTGGTTCTCAAGTCCCAGAAACATCCTTGTATGTTTTCTCTATACTCTTTCAACCTTCATTACATTTTACCTGTAGGTAGGTGACCAAAACTGCATGCAATACTCCAGATTAGTCCGGACCAACAGCTTATACAACTTCCACATAATATCCCATCTCCTGTATTCAATACTTTGATTTATAAAGGTCAATGAGCCAAAAGCTTTCTCATGAACTTATCTCACTGTGCTATCACTTTCCGTTAATTATGGACCTGTATTCCCAGATCCCTTTGTTCTATCTCTCTCCTCAGTTCTCTATCATTCATTGTGTAAGATCTACCCTGGTTGGTCCTACCAAAGTGCAACACCTCACACTTGGCTGCATTAACCCATTTTTCCAGCTGGTCCAGATCCAATTGTAAGCTCTGATTGTGTATTGGAAGTATTGTTTGCAGTTTTGGTCAACCAGCAAGTACTATATTGTAATGTTGTGTGTTCTATATTCTGTGGGAGCAACAAAGATCAAGCATACCTTCTCATTGTATTACACAACTGAGCACCAACATCGATAAAAATTAATGACTGAGCACAGAAAATATTTGATATTTTTGACATTGAGGGCTGCATTTAATTGCCACTGCTGGGATCGACTTCATCAAGACCTGTGCAGATGAGTGTGTGCCTTCGAAAACATACCTGACATACCAAGAGCAGAAGCCAGGTTGAAACATGTGAAATGCTAGTCTGCTGACAGCTCGATCCATGGTGTTCAAGAGCAGTGATCAAAAACTTTACATGAAATACAGGTTTTGTACTCGGAAGGTGATATTAAGAATAAAAATGCAAATCTGAATCAAGTTTGAGACAGAATCAGATGCACGTCTGCTCTTGCAGAATTTGAAGGCCATTACTTCCAATAAGGCCTTAACATCATAAATGCTTGTGATGTTTCATTCCCAGATGAGCATAATGCCTTTAATACACACTTTGAAACTATACGTGTATAAATTCCTGCAGCATCTGGTGATGCTGTGACCCGCTTCCCTTTACTGTTATGAGGGAGGAGGTAGAGGAGCCTGAGGACACATACTCTGCATTTTACATCATAAGACCATAAGACATAGGAGCAGAATCAAGGCATTCAGCCTATCAAGTCTTCCCCATCATTCCAGCATAGCTGATTCATTCTTGCCAACCGCTTCAGGACTCTCTTCAATGTTAGCACATCCTTTCTTAAATAAGGAAACCAAAACTGCTCACAATATCTCAAGTGCAGTCTGATCAAAGCCTTATTAAGACTCAACATTGCATCTTTGTTTTTACTTTCTAATCCTCTCAAAATGTACACTAACATTGCAATTGCCTTCCTTACCACCCACTCGATCTGCAATTTAACTTTGAGAGAATCCTGTATAAGGACTCCTAAATCCCTTTGAGCCTGTAATTTCTGAACTTGCTACCCATTTAGAAAATAGTCTACATCTTTATTCCTTCTACGAAAGTTCATGACCGTACACTTCCCAACACTATATTCCATTTGCCACTTCTTTGCCTTTAGCAACAGCTTCTTCCCCTCCACCATCATATTTCTGAACCGTCAATGGACCCATGAACACTACCTCATTATTTTTGTAAACACAGGAGATTCTGGAAATCCAGAGTAACACCCACAAAATGCTGGAGGAACTCAGCAGGTCAATCAATGTCAATGAAAAGGAATAAAGTGTCAACGTTCTAGACCGAGACTCTGCAGCAGTCCTGAATATAAAACATTCTGGTCACGGTACATAATATTCTAACAATGTAAAATATATATTGTATATTGCTCTGCATTGTTGCCCTAAATTAAAAAGGTAAATCATGATATATGTTGGTGATAATAAACCTGATGCTGATACTGGTAACATAGCTCTTAGCATAACTATTACAGCATTAGTGACCCAGATTCTATCTGGCTGTTGTCTGTAAGGAGTTAGTATGTCCCCCGGTGACTGCATGCATTTCCTCTGGGTGTTTTGGTTTCCTCCCATATTCCTAAGGCCTAAAATTAGCAGGTTAATTGGTCACTTGGGTGTAACTTGGCCATGGAGGCTTGTTGGGTTGGAAGGCCCCTTCACTGTACCATATCTCTAAATAAATTAATTTAATTTCTCTAAACTTGCGTGATATGGTACATTTTTGGTCCTTCCATTGTAGATGAAGTGCCAGAGACAAAATGAGATTAAGACATAGTGATATATTCTACACAATTTTCAGCTGCCTCAAACAGTCTTGTTCTGGTAATAATTCATAATGCTGTCTGGTTTGTGCCTGCAATGATAATGAAATGTATTATATTTAAAAGGTGCATACAACTAAACTTAGAGGAAAAAGTCACTAATTTGTAAGGATATGCAATGTATTTCTGGGCATAAATATGTGGGGAATTGTGTCATGGTAGATTTTTTTGAATTTCATTAAGACTTATGGCAACATTTTTATTTCAGCATGACAACGTGGACTTTACACTCCAGGTCCTTTGTGCTTTCCCTCACTCAACTTGTAACCAGGGCAGTGGCAACCAGTGAATGTGTTGTCAGTATGACTTCTGTAGAGTTTACTGGTTTAATATGGATTCACCACAAGGTAAGAGTGATGATGCTGCTTTGACAGAAAAAAAACTAGTACATTGTCGTAGTGTGTTTGGAGGAAGGTGGTGGTTGTCCATTTTGTCCGACGATGACTACAAACCTGTACGGGAGAGCTTTTGAAGTGGAAAAGCCATTGCACTGAGGCAGTTCCACTCTCTTGATCTCAGAAGCCTGAGTCCAGTGTTATGAACAAGCATCACAAACTGGAGTCTTCTTGGTTGCAGTGGATGATCATGACATCTTCTGTGCCTTTCACTCTCCACGAAGCATTGTAGAACCTCCTTCCTGGCCATTAGGTCTCACTGTAGATCTTATCCACCCAGACAGCCAGAGCTGACTTTGAATTCTAGGACAGGTGTGTCCCGACTTCATTGGGGTGTGAGGCTCCCTGCTACCCCCATTTAGATTAGCCGGCTTACAGAAGTGATGCACCGGCCCATGGCCGCTGTTGCCTGCAAGCTGAGTATCTGGTGGGACCAAAGGTGAATCAATTGCCACAGACATGACAAGCCCTTCACCAGAGGTGCTACCCTTCCCTGGATGCTTTATACACACCAGAGGATAGTTGGCGTAATAAATAAAAATTGTTATTTGAAATTTGGTATATTTGCTATGATAAAAAAGTGACTTATTGTTCTCACAGATCAAAGGCAGGAAGAGCTGCTTCAGCTTTAAAAACTGTCATTTAAGAGGATAAAAAGAATAGACAAAAAGACATATGCTGCTGGGCCTGAGTGGGCAGTCAGTAAGTTTCGAAGTGTTCAGTGAAGAAAAGCTTATGATGTACAGTACAGAGACTGAAACTTGATGTAAAGAAATCACAAAAATGTACTGAACTTTGATGATTCAAATGCAAATTTGTTTGGAAGTGGTGTGAGTCAGACACTAATAAGGACAACAGGGTTATTCAGAACAATGACCACAGAGCTACAAAATGTTAAATAGGAGAATCTAACTGAAATGACACAGTACCTGTGGGCATGCTGAATATCATGCTGGTCACAATCCTTAATTAAGCCCTGACTTCTCAAGGCAATACTCAGCTCAATCTTTTAACAGTAGTTTCTGCAATACTTAAAAGTGTACATGCCACAGTCTTCACCCAATAGGACTGAGGCTGATTTTTAGTTGTACAATTGAAAGCATGCATTTCCAAGCATAAGGAATGGTGGAGTACTGGATAAGAGTAAGTACAGAAATACAGGAGAGGACCATCAGAGTGGAGTAAATCTCTGCTCCATGACAATTACTCAACTCTTTGCTGCACTGAGGCTGAGGGTGTGGCCTGCTCAGGCTGCTCCAGGTTTCGTATCTGAGGACTGATTTTTATTCTAAACACCATTTGCTTACTTTTATTGTTTATTGAGATACAGTGTGGAACAATACCCAGCCTAATTATGGGACGATTTACAATGACTAATCAACCTACCAACCGATACATCTTTGGGCTGTGGAAGGAAACCCACAATGTCGTGGGAAGGATGTACACACTCCTTTCAGGCAGCGGTGGGGATTGAATTTGTGCCGTCTGTACTGTACAGCGTTGTACTAACCACCATGACACCTACAATTTGTTTTTTTTTTCCCTCTTTTGCTGCACGTTGAGTGCTTGTCAATCGTCATTTCTTTTTATGGGTTCTTTTAGGATTCTTGTTTTATGGCTGTCCGTAGGGAGATGAATGTCAAGGTTGTATAATGTATACATACTTTGCTAATAAACATACTTTGAAGTCAAACTTTGATCATTGAACTTACTGGAATTTAGCAAGACTAAATTTAATAGATTTAAAACTTCATCTTGTGGTGGCCATGCCTAATTTTCATCTGATGTCAGAAAGTAGGACTGTTACAGCCAGCAGCATAGAGATCACACAAATTACTGCGGGAGTTCAAAAGTCCATGGTCCAAATTTCATAAACCGTGACCCAATGCTTTCATGCACACACAGATCTGTATCTGTGTATCTTCAGTCTTGTCAGCTATTTTATTTGAATCATGTCACTGATCCTATGAGATAAGACTAAAATGAGTTATTTGATTTCAGATGACTCATTTTTTAATTATTTATCTATTTGTGTAAGGTATTTTATTTCAGAATCAAAATCAGAATGAGGTTTAATATCACTGAAAAGTGTCATTAAATCTGTTATTCTGTGGCAGCAGTACATTGCAATACACAATAAAATCAAAGCTATGTATATCAAATATATATAAAATAATTAAATTATAGTAGTGCTAAGAAAGCAATTAGTGAGCTTGTATACATGGGTTCACTATTGATTCAGAAATATTGTAACAGAGGGGAAGAAACCATTTGTAGAATGTTGAGTTTGTGTCTTTAGGCTGCTGTATCTCCTCCTTGATGGTAGCAATGGGAAGATGACATGTCCTTCATGATGGGGATCCTTAATGGCAGATGCAGCCTTTTTGAGGCATCATTTTTCGAAAACGCCCATGATGGTGTTGGCAGAGATTGCAACTTTCTGCAACTTTTTGTGATCCTGTCCCTTGATACCAGATGGTGATGCCAAAAGTTAGAATGCTGTCTGTGGTCCATTTGTACAAATTTGCGAGAGTCTTTAGTGATATACCAAATCTCCTGAAATATAGCCACTGCTATGCCTTCTTTGTAATTGCATCAAAATGTTGGGCCCAGGATAAACTTTCTGAGTTGTTGACACCCAGGAAGTTGAAAGTGCTTGCCCTTCCTTCTAGTGATCCCTCAATGAGAATTGATGAGTTTTCCCTCCATTTTCCCTTCCTGAAGAGCAAAATCATTTCCTTGGAGTGATGTTGAGTGCAAGGTTGTTGGTACAACACCACTCAACCAGGTGATCCATGTCACACCTATAGGCCTCCTCCTCACCATTGGAAATTCTGCCAAAAACAGTTTTAAAATTGCAAATTTATAGATGGTGGTTGAGCTGTGCCTAGCCGCACAGCCATGGGCAAATAGAGAGTAGAGCATTGGGCTAAACATGGATCCCTGAGGTGTGCCAGAGTTGATCATCATAGAGGAGGAGATTTTTCTTCAAATCCACACTGACTATGGTCTCCTGGTGAAGAAGTCAAGGATCTGGTTGTAAGGGGTGGTCCAGAAGCCCAGGGTTTGGAGCTGGTTGATTAATACTGATGGTATGATGTTTTAAATCTATAAACAGCAGCCCGACATGGGTATTTCTATTGTCCAGGTGATCCAAGACAATTTTTTAAAATTACTGATATTTATTAAGTTTTTAAATGCTTTTAATGATCCGGCATTTGAAAAAGTTCAAAAGCTAGATAGACCAAGAGTCAAGGTATTGTTTTGCAGGAGTTTGATGATATATTAGCTGGAGACCGCATTGCAGCTCAGTAATTGTGCTGTCCATTCACTGTGTACGACCAGCTTGTTTACCTTTCACCCCTGTGTAAGAGATAATTCCGGACTGTTAGGGATGATTTCAGTGCCTTCAGGGATTATGTGTCTGTTTAAAAGAATGTCCAGTGTAACCCCCAAGCAGCAATCAGTTATGAAATTAAAAGGACAGCTTTGTAAACATGCAGCACTTTCAACAGAGCTGCCAGCCTACAGTAGGGGGGTGCTGAAGAGATATGGTTTATAAACTGACTTGAAAACTGCTAGTATGACAAATGTAAGATAATAAAGCATCCTAATGGGCCCACACTAAACCAGGTGTCAGACAAAGTTACTTTGCACCATTGTAATGAGATCAGTCAACCTTTCAGACCTGACTTATTTTGTCATTTAGCACATTCACAAATGTTATGGGCATATTTGCTCTGCTGATCAATAAATAAGATGTTTGTCTACTGAGGGAGATATCCCTCACAACATCAATTTTTTTGGTGTCTGGGGTTTCTGTTCTTCAAAACTTTTAAACCATCTACTTGTCATATCAAAACTGTTTGATATTCAGAGGCATCATATCAGTTACAATATTCTCCCTTTGTAAATGTGTAATTCAGTGTACCATTATACAATATTTTGATTGTTAGCTATCAAAATATTGAAATAAACAATGCCATCATAGCTTTGAGATTACATTTAAAGACATGATGTTACCTTTTCTCTTCAAAGAGTAAAGACTCAATGTACTTTGACTTTGGAAAGATTCTCCAAAGTTTCTCCATATAATTTTCCAGAATATCTGCTTGTCATTTTAATAATGTCTTTGTCATATGATACTAGCACAGACAGAAGATGGCTGAGTAGCAGGAGCCAAAGACTGAGAATGAAGTGGGTCTTTCTGGTTGGCTACCAGTGACTAGTGGTGTACAGGAGTAGTCTGTATTGGGACTACTTCTTTTCATGTTATATGACAATGATTTGAATGATGGAATTCATGGCTTTGTGTACAAGTTTGTGGATGAATCAAAGATAGGTGGAGGGACAGATAGTGTTATGGGAGAAGGGAGTTTGCAGAAGGACTTGCATAGCTTAGGATAATGGGCAATGAAGTGGCAGATGGAATGCAGTGTAGGGAAGTATATGGCCATGCACTTTGGGGTTGGAAGGAATAAAGGCTTAAACTATTTTCAGAACCAGAAATCAGAGGTGCAAAGGGACTTGAAAGTCCTTATTCAGAATTCCCTAAGGATTAACTTGCAGGTTGAGTCAGTAGTGAGGAAGGAAAATGTAATGTCAGCATTCATTTTGGAAGGACTAGAATATAAAAACAAGAATATAACACTGAGGTTTTATAAAGCATTGATCAAACCACATTTGATGTTCTGTGAGAAGTTTTGAGCCCCAGAGGTTCACAAGAAGGATTCCAGGAATGGAAGGGTTAACATATGAGAGGTGTTTGATGACTCTGGACCTGCACTCACTGGAGTTTACAAGAATAAAGAGCATCACATACAAAATTATCAAACATTGAAAGATCTAGATAGAGGGACGTGGAGAGGATTTTTCTGATAGTAGTGAAGGGGTCTAGGACCAGAGGGCCCAGCCTCAGAATAGAAGGATGACCCTTTAGAACAGTAATAAATAGGAATGCCTTAAATCAGAGAGTGGTAATTCTATGGAATTCATTGCCGCAGACAGCTGTGGGGACCAAGTCAGTGGGTATGCTGAAAACAGAGGATGATAGTGTCATAAGGTGGGCATTGGAAACAGACCCAACTGCAAGACACAGACACTGAAGAACTAGGGAGAGGACTAGGTGTATCAAGAAAGCAAGGGAAGAAAGGACACTGGACATGACACAGGCCCTGGATAAGACAAGGAACCTGGGTCTTGACTCTGGCTCGGACTCCAGAACCAGGTGGGGACAAGACGTGGCTACAGAACGAGAAGAGGAGAGGCAAACAGGACTGGATGTGAGACTCCTGGACAGGACAAGGGAACCACAGCATGGGAGGAGAGAACCCCAGCACTGGGCTGGGCAAGTTACTCCTTGGCTGGGTGTGGCACGTGAATAAGATGAGAACATAAAGCCGCAGCTTGGACAGGACAAGGTTCTAGGACGTGGCTAGGACTAGACAAGACCCTGAAGCCTTGACTTGGTCGAGGAAGAGACAAGAACATGGAACACAGAGCCAGGACACCTCCTTGGAAACAGGACATAAGGCCAGGACTTATATACAGAATGCAGAATACGACAAGACGGTTCACAATGCAAGGTAGCAGCAGACGGCCGGACCTACCTAGTGAAGGTGTGGACACAGACAGTTCCCAACACTAGATAGTGGCAAATGGCCAGACCTACCTAGCAAAGACGAGAACACAAAGACGGTTCCCAAAACTAGGTAGTGGCAGATGGCCAGACCTACCTAGAGAAGACAACAACACAAAAATGGTTCCTAACACTAAGTAGCAGCAGACAGTCAGACCTACCTAGTGAAGGCATGGACACAGATAGTTCCCAACACTAGGTAGCGGCAGACAGTCAGCTTACCTAGAGAAGGTGTGGACACAGTTCCCAACACTAGGTAGCAGCAAACAGCTGGAGTTACTTAATGAAGACGAGAACACAAGGACGGCTCCTAACACTAGGTAACGGCAAATAGCCAGACCTACCTAGAGAAGACGTGGACACAGTTCTCGACACTAGGTAGTGGCAGACAGTCAGACCTACCTAGAGAGGACGAGATCATAAAGACAGTTCCTAACACTAGGTAGCAGCAAATAGCCAGACCCACCAAGCAAAGGCATGGACACAGAAACAGTTCAAAATAACAAAAGACAGTTCCTTATCTTGCTCCAGTGGTTGAACTTGACAGCAGTGAAGGCAAACATTACAGGTGAGGCTCCAGGATGAAGGTGAAGGGAAGGGATACAGACAGGGGGTTTGGACAGGAACAATCCAGCCACCCAAGGCTGAATCCTGAAGCTATTTATGAAGCCAGCCCAAACAAGAATCAGCTGCCTCAACAGAAAATGGGGAAAACTGGAAAACTTGGAATAAGGAACATGGACCAGACCATGAACTGGAATGCAGATTTTGCAGACAGGACCATGACAGATAGGTTCTTGATTAGTAAGGGTATCAAAAGTTATGAGGAGAAGGGAGGAGAATGGGGTGAAAGAAAAATAATAAAACTGCCATAATGCATAGCACAGCAGACTTGATGAGCTGAATGGCCTAATTCTGCTCCTATGTCTTCTGTTCTAGAGACATTATATATCTGCATCTCCAGTCTCTGGGTGGCTCATTCACAATCACAACATGGGTGATGAGGTGGATCCAACAGCACCTGGTCTGATGATTGTCTTTGAGGGGAAGATGCATTAAAGGAGACAGCATTGATTTGAGCACCGTCAAGGAAAGTATACATTTACCCAGTGGGTTTTCATATTAGACTCAGCATACAACTGAGCAATAAATGCCTGCAATAATGGGAATGAATCATTGTTAGGCATCCAAAGAGGCACACAGCCACTGTAAATATTACTCAATGCCCTGGCCATGCTGCAAGTTGGATGTTTGTGGAGAAAAACAGGGAGGCCTTGAAATATATAAATGCAAGAGATTC
The DNA here is from genome assembly GCF_030144855.1 of Hypanus sabinus. Taxonomy (NCBI): domain Eukaryota; kingdom Metazoa; phylum Chordata; class Chondrichthyes; order Myliobatiformes; family Dasyatidae; genus Hypanus; species Hypanus sabinus. Next base: position 125,153,468 of record NC_082710.1, on the reverse strand, counting down.
TGCAGATGGTAGAAATCCAGAGGAACACACACAAAATGCTGGATGAACTCAGCAGGTCGTGCAGCATCTATAGCAATGAACAGGCAGTGAATGCTTCAGACCAAGATCCTTCTTCTAGACTGAAAAGCAAAGGAGAAGATGGCTGAATAATAAGGGGAGGGGAAGGAGGACCAGCTAGAAAATGATAGATGAAGCCAAGTGAGCGGGAAAGGTCAACGGCTGAAGAAGAAGGAATATTAACTACAGTTCTAATGGCTATAATCACCTACGTACTTAACTTGAACATTTTGAATATAGTCAGATAACTAATAAAAAGTTATGTATTTACAATGTTGGCATTGTAGAATTGTTTTGAATATTCAATGCTGGTGTCCTTTTCAAGAGCTTCTGAGAACAAACTCCAGACACCGAAAATATCCTGTAGCTCTTTTGTTACAGTGTTGAGTGATGCTTCCTTAAATATACAACTACACCTTTTTCAGGACAGAGAAGGAAGGTGTCAGAATAAAAAGGATGGGGGTAAGCAAAAGAGGCCAGCTAGAAGGTGATAGGTGGAGCTAGGTGGGTGGGAAAAGTAATGAGCTGCAGAGGAAAGAATCTGATAGGAGAGAAGAGTGAATCCTAGGAAAAATGGAAGAAGGAAGGGATTCAAGGGGAGGTGATATGAAGGTAAGGAGAGGAGGTAAGAGGCCAGAGTGGGGAATAAAAAAAGAGGGAAGGGAGATGAATTTCTTTTTATACCAAAAGTTTGAGGAATCGATGTTCATGCCATCAGGTTGGAGGCTACCACAATATAAGTTGTTGCAACTCCAACCTAGAATGGCTTCACCTTGGCAAAGGAGAGGCCATGGACCGACAAGTTCGAATATGAACTTTGTTCAGCAGCTCTGTTCCATCTGTCAACAGTGAAATTTCCCAGTGGTCAATCATTTTAATTCCTATCTCCATTCCCCTTCCGACATGTCAGGTGGATGGGAAAGGTAATGGTAAGCTATCCACCTGGTTTCACCTATCACCTTCTAGCTATCCTCCTTCCCCTCCTCCCCCCGCAACTTTTTATTCTGGTGTCTTTCCTCTTCCTTTCCAGCACTGAAGAAGGGTCTCGGCCCAAAACATTGACATATTATTCATTTCTTGAAGTATGTGTTTCATTGAAAAGTTCTTACATTACTATGATTGGTATAAGGTAACCACTTTTTTTTTCTTTGTATCACTGGTAAATCATAAAAGCATCTTGACAATATGGAAGTAGATTGCACTGAAAGCACTTACTACCTGTTCTGGTTAGTGGGATGTTTGACTGAAAGCATAAGATTTGGAGAAAATTGCCATGATGGACAATTGAGGTGATTGTCAATAACCCTTCATTACTATCTGTGAGCACAGCTGCCAATTACCTCGCTACGCAAAGACCTCTGCAGATGCCCACTCTGCTTAACTGAGACGCGTCACAGCAGAGCACTGTCAAATCAAATTTATTCAGCAGCATGCAGGAACTGGAGCACAGAAGGGAGGAAATGAGAATAATTTAGATGATTATAGCATGTTGTAAACGTTTTCATAGAGTTACAGCTGAGAATGATTATCAGCTTTCTATACCTATTTACAAATAGTACTGATTAATGCAAACTAGATACTGCATTATGCTTCAGTCAGAAAAAAAATTGACTCCAGCAGCAGTACATTCTGATTCCACAGTCTTTGATTTTCACTGCAAAATATCATAACAGGCAATGATGATGTACTTTACTGATGTCCTTTATCTGCTACAAACAAGATATCTTGAATGTAATTTCTCAGAGTTTTGTATAGGACTCAGTTCATCAAACTTACGGAGATTACAATATTGCTGGCTTATCTGCATATGTTTACACAGGGTTTTCCACATCTTCATGTTCAAAGCAATATTATTTTACTGCCTTCTTAAATGTTTTTTGAAATAATGCTTAAGAATTCATCCTTTTTTTTCACCAAAATTCATAAATTCAGGAGCGTGAAGCTGATCCCCTGGGACTGCAGCCCACATTGCAGGGCTTTGCAGCATCCTCATTATTTATAACAGAGAGGAACTAGTTGCATGTATTTTGCTTGAGCTTGAGGAACAAATGTTTAGCAGGTCCTATCTGATTAGTAAAGGCTGAATGGTAGTAAATGGAATGGACCCTACTGAATTACTTGCTCTCTGAAATATTAATGAGAAAGTACCTAGTGGAAACCTCACAAGTGTCCTAAAATATTTGGACATTTTGGAAACGATGATGAGTAATGTGTGAAGCTCGTATGATCTTTTTTTTTTGTCTCCTGTAGAACGCAGTAATCCAAACACCAGATGGAAAGTTTGCAATTATCCTTACAGAATCTCAGATTGCAGATTTGGGGTATTTTACATGGAGCAAGGAGAATTAGTATTTTCAATACTTACACTATTTACAGGACAATTGCCATGGGTTAATGATCTGAAGGGATGGATTTCAGTCCCAGCACAGCAGCAAAGAAATATATTTAATTAGTTAAGTGTAAAACTAAAAAAGAACTAGCCTACTGTATGTAGTTATTGCTAAATAAATCACTGATAAATCTTTCCATTATTATATCCCTGTAATCTTTATTTCTTTGGAGAGGGTAATATATTAACAGTGGTGCAAGAGATAATAGATTCTGTGGGTGACGTGGAAGGACTGACAGTCTGTATGTTGTGGTTATCAGTGTGATTCTGTTTGTGTGTGTGTGGTTTGGGTTATGTAATATACATGTATGTGTGCCTATTTTGTTTTCTGTTTATAATCTGCCATTCATTATACAATTTCTCTTGAGATCATGACATCTATTTGAATATTACTTTGTTGTCTGGAGATTCCCACTCCCGGAGGAGACATCTCCAGCCACTTTTTCCATGCTCTTCTAATGGTGATGCTGAAGGATATCCCCTAACTTCACCCCAAATCCATGCTCAGGACAGTCCTTCTGGCTTGTGTTTCACGAACCTGGACTTCTAAGCTATTTTATGACTACTGGCCATCTCTGACTTACAAATGAGCTTTATATCTTCAGATGTTTATGGGTCAGTTATGCCCATAAGTTAGAAAATGTGGAAAACATACAAAACTGCATTTGCTGAGCAAAGCTCTATTGTATTGCAGTGAATGGGGCACAGTTATTTATCCACTAGCTCAGAGGTCACCAACATTTTTAAGCCCACAATCCCATACCACGGCCTTTTTGAAAGGGAAGATCGACTCCAGATCGATTAGTTACACGCATGCACACTGGGGCAGAAAAGACCAGAAGTAAAACCCCACAACACAGAAGTAGAAATAATATATGAACACCAGGAGTCTCCACCCTTTTTTTGCACCGTGGACCGATTTAATATTGATAATATTCTTGCAGACTGGCCGACGGAGGGTGGGGAGTGTTAAACACGACGGGAATACAACGATACTCGAAGCAGGGTCCTTATGCCCAGTCTATTCCACAATTTAGTTTATGTGGCTCTCAGCACTTAGCTTCTGTCCCGCTTGCTCACATTTTTCCCACTCACAAAACTCAATGGGTTTGTCTTTAAGTGCAGGGTGCTTGGACTCAGAGTTCCAAAGCAGTTTTGAGGGCTTCATTGCCTCATTGGACAGCCTCCGGGCCCGAACTCCAGCCTCCTCCTCCTCCCCACCTCCTCCCTTGGCTGGGTGCGGCTGGTCATGGGTGGGGTGAGAGAACAAGGTCAGGGCCGGAGGTCCCCGTGCCGGGGCCGCGGCGGTCGCAGTCCGGAGAGAGTGACCGAGTGAGGAGTGACCGAGCGACAGGGAGCAAGCACGTAGGATCCTTGTAGGATCTATCAACCAACAAAAGTTTGTTTCAGTAGATCGCAGCGAGGTAGCTGCCCTGATACTTATGAAACGCCGAGCCCGAATTAGGTCGTCTGTGAATATTTTAGCACCGGGTTCCCCATGAACATTCGGTGTGGTGAACAGATTCAGAGGCAGCGCCCATCGGTCTGCGCTCCGGGCCGGTAGCAACAGCACTTCCTGCTGGCTGCGCGAGGGTATCACTGCGTTTAGGCGACCGATGACCTCAATTGGGTAATGACCTCACGTGCGTTCAAGTTCAACAGTGGATGTGACGGGGAATGAGGAAAGGTGCAGCTGATTCATATTGTTCCCTCATCGCCCACAGGTTGGGGACCACTGAAGTACACTGTGTAGTCAAGTGCTCGGTGGGGGAGCTACGCGCATGTGCACTGGACAGAAAGAACAAAACTACAAACCTGCAACCCAGAAACAAACCCTAACAGTATCTGTGTACCTATTTTTCTTTTTTTTTGGGATCTACTGGGAAAGTCTCAAAGATCGACCACTACACTACCTGGTGACAAATCTTGCTCAGTGGTTGATTTCAATAAAATTGATGTTTCAGTGGATGTTGCAATTTTTTAAAGAGTACTTTTGTGCAAGTACCAGTAGAGGAAACGGCTTGCCAATTTCCAATGCAACTCTTGTTAGTGGCCTGCCACACTAAAACTATCACTCTGTGTCTTTAGGAATCAATCATGTCTGATTACTGCAGAGATGCTACATGGAAACAGGCTTTTTTCCAAGATTAGTTTTCATTTTTTTATTGTTATATTAATGAGAGCGACTGTGCAGCAAAATGCTGGCACCTCCATTCATTCTCTGGGGTGTAAACAACCTTAAAACACTTCCAAGTACCTTTTTATTCAGTTTTGCATATTACATGTTTATACCATATACTGTTAAAAGGCAAATTATTTTTCTAAACAGATTTGAGACAACAGAAGTGAATGATTATTAAAGCACTAGAAGTGTATCAGTGTGCGCTAATGGCTGTAAGCACATCGAAGAATGGAAAACATGAGAGAGACATATAAGAGGAGCTGTGATTGAGAAAATCTGTGCTATACCAAAGATAGAACAACAGAAGATAAATCTTTATTCATACAGCAAACCTTCAGGAAAGAATACCCAAGAAAATCTCACACTCCTGACACAATGTTTCATGTTGTTCCTCCTCAGCCTTGTGGCACATCAGGCAGCAACCTTGTCATTTCTTTAGCATTTGTCTGCTCTTTTTATGAGGCCAAGTTGCTAGCCCAGCACTGACGGAAAGCTTGCGAAGAGCCAGCTGGATTCAAACCCTGAACCACTCAGCTTGAAGTCCAGTGTTTTATACTTCAACGCAAACAGAGTAATAAATGATTAATTACAGGTTCATAGAGTCATAAAGAAGAGTGTAGCACTTTAACGGGCAAAAAGGGCCCATTTGGACCAGGATGAACCATATAAAGATTTAATCCCATCGGACCACAGCCCTTCGTACCCCGTCTGTCCATGTACCTATCCAAACTTTTCTTAAACTTTGAAATTGTCCTTGCCACCACTTGCACTGGCAGCTCATTCCGCATTCTAACAACCCTCTGAGTGAAAGAAGATTTCCCTCTATTTCCCCTTAAACATTTTTCCTTTTACCCTTGACTCATGGCCTGTAGTTGTAATCCCACCAAGCCTCTGTGGAGAAAGCCCGCTTGCATTTACCATGTAATGTTCTCGCTTGGGTGTAAGAGAACGCCGAACTAAACACCGAGATAAACCGTAGTCAATGAAAACAGGATTGCAGTAAGATTAACCGTTTACTGTTCACTCTTCCTCATTAACATATGGTTAAAACTGTTGATAAAACAATACAAGATTTGTACAGTATTTGTTTCCTTCTTGATATCACATGTACAACGTAAATACTTGCAAAAGTAAAACTACAACAACTACATTACATTAAAGTTCAGCATACAGTCAGAATTTACCTACACCATTGACTGCTTTAAATACACTTCAACACAAACTATCCGCAACTCTTTAACTAACAAAAACATAAACCTTATCAACCGTCATTACTTTTAACAGAATCAGCGTTAACATTTTAATTCAACATATCGATTATCTCATGAACTTACGGTGTTGCTTCACTATGTTTCTAATGCGTAGAAGACAACTTTTCTTGCGCTGATCCTACACATGTGAGCCCCCACCTTCTTGTTTCTCCAAACCAGTATTTTCCCACAAGATGCGGCGAAACCGGCTGTGACGTCATCGCATGCCACGATATATCACAGACAACGAATTTACTTTAAACAATCCTAACTTTAGCTAGAAAATGCTAACAAATGAATTACTAAGCGAAAATATTATAAACTAAACACATGCCATAAAGGCAACACATACCATATCTATACCTCAAATAATATTGTATACCTCTACCAAATATCCCCTTAATCTTCTACATTCTCAGGAATAAAGTCCTGACCTATTCAGTTTGAAGTCAGGTTAGGGTTTAGGGACAGGGATTTTGTGGAATTAGAAGGCAGGCCATTGTCTGAGTTTTACTCCGTGTTAACTCCGTAATGTGGACTTAGAACATCCATCGCTAGATCTCTGATTTCAGGTCGGTAGGAAATGGATGGAGTACCCCCACCATGTCGGTGAGTTCAGGAGTTCCGATGACCCCTTAGATTATCAGATTGGCGAGAAAAGAGTTCACAAACTAATGTTTGGGGTTCCACCTTTAGTCAGTCCAAAGTTTGAGGCCTAGTGTTCAAAGATTGGCCTGTCCTGGGATTGATGCTGGTGATAGAAGCCCAAAGATCAAAGCAGATGTCTGCAAGTTGAGGCCCTTTGGCTGAAGTTGAAGTCTAATATCTACAAGCCCAAATCAGAGTCCACTGGAGACTGGAGGCCAAAGCAAGTAGCCTGTCTTGGAGTTAAAAGACTGTAGTTTTAGGTGCATGAAATAGATAAATTGGGTTAGTTTTGCTATTACTGTTTTATTAGTATATTTTGTGTTACTCTGCCATGTATGCTATACTATGTTAGCGCCAGAATGTGTGATACCCTTGGGAGTGTTGGTTTTTAACACAAACTATGCATTTTATTGTATGTTTTGATATGAACATGATAAACTATCTTGAATCTTGTATTTGAGCTTTTCCAGCATTTTCTTCTTTACTTCAGATTTCCAGCATCAGCAGGGCTAAATTAAATTACTGATCTGAGAGGATCAGGTGGATGTGGAAGGGCCAGTGCTGATGTTGAGACAATTTGGCAAGAGAAACAGAGTGTAACTGGAATAGCATGGATTAGTTCAAGTGCACAGCCAGGTAGATTTTCTCTCCAAAATGTAAAGATTGTTATTGGCAAGCTTTCTTGACATTGCAAAGTAAACTTCAAATCTGCAATTGATTCAATTGTCAGCTTTGTGAGTAGTTCATGAAAGTGAATACAACATTTATACACATCGCCCATGACAACACCACTGTGCTGTATTGGGCTAAACTTTCAGATTTTCTACATTAATAACAATATAATCTTTCATTAAAAGTAGTAGTATTGGTATTTTCATAAGCTCAATAAAAGAAAAATGGACTTTGAAAGTCTCCAGATGTGTGATTCCACAACTTTGGTGTCAATGTTTGCAGAAGGATTTCCAGTAACTGTAAATGGATTGCCCAAGTTTCGCACCCAGCTCCTCTGCACTACATCACTGTTCCTGCATCCACGATGGTGAAATAGACAAACAATGTGAATACCAGTACAGAACCACTGGGTAACTTTACATGTAACCCTCGTATGCAAACTTGACTCATTAGCATGCTCCAATTTTGAACTACCTCACTCAATAGTGAGAAGGCCACCTTTCACAAAACAATATACATCTAAGGTCAGTATGATTTGGGGTTCAGTCAAATGGGAATGATTAAAGAAACCTCGATTTGAGCAAATGTTGTGTAAATACCGCCCAACACTATTGTCAGTCAGCAAGAATTAATAGATCGTACACCACATAAAATTATAAAGGAATTACAGTCAGCCCTCCTTATCCGTGAGGGATTGTTTCCGGGACCCCTCGCGGATACCAAAAAACGCGGATGCTCAAGTCCCTTATTCAACCTGTCTCAATGCGGTGGACTTTAGGACCCAGCGGTATCCCAGACCTCAGTGTGGTGGACGTTAGAACCCGGCAGCGGACCTCTGAATCCGCAGTGTTTCTGTTCATGAAAATAATCACGATCACAATTGGAAATAAAATGGAAATAATAAAGCAATCGGAAAAAGGTGAAACGCCATCAGACATTGTAAAAGTATTAAGCTACATTGGTCAATGATCGGAACAATTTGAAAGGATAAAGTGAGAAAGGCTGTGCCCGATGAAAGCTACAATTATTACTAAGCAACGCAGTGGTTTAATTATTAAGGTTTGGGGTTTTGAGTTTTTGATGCTCCACATCAACCCCCCCATGGATGGAGAGCACACTCGATTGTGGTCTGTCCCTGGATCCAACTCAGGAACCTCCATTCCAGAATCCGGTGCTAAAACATACATTCTTAAGCGTTTTATGTGCATAGAAAGGTAAAATATAATCTATATACTAAGACAAACGTTTGACTAAATGACGCTAAATAATACCGGATGTACCTGTTCCGATATACTTAGTAAGAGAACTTCTGATTTTTTTCGATCCCGATCCACAATGACCCACGCACATCCTCCCGTATACTTTAAATCATCTCTAGATTACTTATAATGCTTAATACAATATAAATGCTAAGTAAAATAGTTGTTCTACTGCATTGTTTAGGGAATAATCATTAAAAAAGAGTCTGTACATGCTCGAACAACAAGTGCTGGAAGAGCAGTTCCGGGTTTTCACAATTTGTGGTTGGTTGGATTTGCGGATGCTGAACTCGCAGAGAAGGAGGGCCGACTGTATATTTACAAATTTCAGCTTGAAAGAAGGATCTAGTGCTTTCCCGGTGTATACGATGAATAAACTGTTCTCAGGCTTCCAGCTGGGTGCAAGGACCAAATTTCAGATTTATTGAACAGTTAATAAGTGTTATGAATGTACCACAGCTCTGAGGGGCTGAAGGGGTGGGAGCAGCCCCCTCCTTCCGGAGAATCGCAAGATCACTATTAATTTGGGTCTCGGACCCAGGAAATGAGAGACAACGCAACGGTTTTGACCATTGTTCTTAGAGACACCTGTGTGAATTGCAAATCCCTGCTACATGCCAGCTACCAGGGACGTGGACACGCTCGGGCAATGTGGGGGTGGGGATTGCATCACCCTACTTTGATGGACATCTACAACTCTGCAAGTCAAGATAAAAGGGGACTGCAGGAGGCAGTACCCCAGCGACACACCAGAAGGACACACCATCGCTCAGCGCTCCCATGCTAGCGGGAAGCCATTCAAAGCCACGTGCGTCCCGTTCTCCTTTGCCTAGGGAGCGGGTGGCTGATAACACTGAAAAGGACTTCGAACTAACAATGGGGAACCAACGTTCCCGATTCAATGGATTTGCTTCATAAACGACTGGGCAAGTTTCTTTTTTCACAAGTCTCTCTTTCTAACACGTGAAACCCAGCGATTCCCCAAAAGGCTGAAGCCTGCAGACTTCTGAGTGACTTTTATATTTCCATCGGACTCAGTATTATCCGCTAGACAAACGATAGAACTATTTCTTATTGATGATTATTACTATACCCGGGCTTTAGATGGAGCATTGACGATGTATATTATCTGAATGTTTGCATTAACCTTACTTTGTGTCCCTTTATACAATAAAGACTTTTAAAAATAGTACCATCAGACTTCAACGGACCTCTCTATCTTTGCTGGTAAGTGATCCAGTTATGGGATACATAACATAAGAAAGAGAAAAGAAACAAAATAAAAGGGCCTATTACAGTTAACAAGTCTAGTCTGAACATACAGTTGGAGCTCATCCTGGAGTTGTCTTTAATCATACACTGGACCCACAGTCTGTGTGAAAGCACACGTCAGATTCCAAACTTTACTCGAAATCCACCTTGAACAAATGGGTTTTCTCTTGGGAGTACCGGCCCTTCACCTTTCGAGCCATTCATCTACACAAAGCATTTTGTAGAACAGGGACTTGCCTTCCAACAGCATTCTGCGAAATCTTCTGTTCCCCGCAGCTCCCGCCTAAAGCCCCGAAAACCAGACTACTGTCCTTCAGGAAACCTTTCCATGCTGCTATCTAGAAGTTCCTCTCACATCCCACAACCCTGATTGGCTGACTCACATTCCTAGATTGGACATACATCCCTTTTTTAGCCAAAGCCAAAACACACTTTACAGCATGGCACACTGCTTTTACAAATAGCTGCTAATATAATCTACCACACAGCATAGCAGTAGAAATCTTAACCAGAGTATTACATACAACCTTCACTTGTGTGGAAAAATAAACACAATTCCCATCAAACCACATTATTTGAGGCCTGGTGACACTTTCTTTACAGGAGCACATAGGCCTTGTCATAATTTTCTTGGGAACTGATTTGCAGCCATTTTATTGTTAACTTTATTTAGTCATTAAGTCTTCAGCTTTTGTACCAGCAATAAAGAGCACCCATTAGATTGCAGTGCAGGGGTGACCTGCATATCAGTTGACCTGCCAAATGCTTGATTTTTTTTTATTCCATTTGATTTTATCTGGAAATACATGGCATGGAAACTTTGTGTACCAGCCATTCAGAGTGCCACCCATGTACATTGGGCGCAGGTATCTAAGATCAGAGAGTTGCAACTATGACTATGTCACAGGAAAAATGAGAAGCTGATGAATACGAAAATCTTTATTCATTGGGACAAGGAGACATTCTTTTGGAGATCTTCTCAGTAGAGTCTCTGCAAAATGATTCAACGTTTTATAATCTTAAAGACAATGGTAAATGTACTTTCTTACTTGGGTCCTTAGCTCCCAGTGGAACATAGGCCATGGATGATCACCCATCTCTATTGTCCTCTGAAGTCAAAGTTTATCAAAGCTTCTGCAATCTATTGCTTCCACTGCACAGGAGATTGGCCTAATTAGCTTCGCCAGAGCCCTATTTATTGGCATTATCCATTTCTATCTATCATGACAGGTTGTAGGGTCGGACTTTGGGAGGCAATGGTAAATGTCAGTGATTGAATACAATTTTTCAAACTACATTGACATTGGTTACTTCAATATTTTGAGTCTGAACAAATGGTTCCTTTAAAGCGCACAGCACAAAAAGTTTACATTAGAAGCTCTTTCTGACTTATTATGCGCCTGTGAAGTTTCAGACACTCCTATTGGGTCAAACTAATTCATTCAGATGGTCTAAAAAGCATCTAAGAACAAGATTCAATGTTCTACATTCAAGGTAAATTTATTATCGAAGTATATATATGTTACAATATACCAACTTGAGATTCATTTTATTGCAGGCATTTACAGGAATAAAGAAATAGAATGCATAACTCTTGGGTTCTGTCGGCTGCGTAAGTCTAGGGAAGACAATCTCTGGCCCCACCAAAAGTATAAAACTGAGGTACAAAACCTCCTGTTTGTGTGGATGCTGCAAATGTGTTACCCTGTTACGAATCAGTACCCTGAAATAACAGACAATACACCATATGCAATTAAACGATTTAGCTTTATAATTCTTAATTTGACTGAAGGGTTAGTAAAGTTAAACAAAAAAGAAAAAGTCCCATTTTAATGAAACAGTCTAATGTGCACAAGTTGGAGCTCACGGTTTCCCTTCTGCGATTTCCCCGGGCTTCTTCGACTCCTGGCCCCACTCCAAGTCCATTCTTTTCTGGTGTCTAAGACCTCCCCTTTCTGGCATCTTCTCTCCACGTCCTCCGCCAAACAAAAGACCCAGATCACCTCAGTGTTAGCCACACAACAAGAAAAAAAACACTCCCTTCATTGGACAGCTCACATTCCAAAGCACCCGTTATTTCTAATCATAACCCAAACAGTGCTGTGCCAGAAAGACTATTACATTAGCAGTGAGGCCTTTCCTGGGGATGTTACAGATGTTTTATGAGAAAAACTATACATAAACTGCCAAAGACTGGCAAACAACCAACGTGCAAAAGAAGACAAACAGTACGAGCAATAATAATACTGAGAGCAGGAGTTGTAAAGAGTCCTCGAAAGTGAACCTGTAGATCGTAGAGTAATGGCAGAGTTGTGGTGATTGAATCCTGAATCCACATTGGTTCAGGAGCCTGATGATTGTGGGATAATAACTGTTTCTGTACCTGGTGATATGGGACTTAAGCCTCCTCCAACTGCTGCCTGATGGCAATAGACACAGAAAGGCCTGGATACTGAGGGTCATTGATTATGGATGTCGCTTTCTTATGGTAGCACTCTATGTAAATACGCACAATGGTAGGGAGGGGCTTGCATTTGACGGAGTGAGCTGCATCCAGCTGCACACAAAAATTACACTGAATCCAAGAATATCCTAACTATTGATAGATCCACTAGCCAATACCCATGTTTGATAAGCAAAGTGACAGCGTTTAGTTTGGTCTGGCAGCCTTCCTTGATCTCTGGATGAAGCATGGGGAAAACCTCCAGTCTCCCAGTGACCACGTAGATTTCCCTCAGGGTTAGCAGGTTAATTGCTCACATGGGTGTAATTGGGCACTGCAGGCTCTTAGGGCCAGAAGGACCTGTTTTCACGATGCATCTATAAATAAAATAGTTTTGTTGTGGGTGCACTGTTTGATGAAACGATTAACGCAGATCCATTGTTGTATGTTTGGTTGATGCAGACGAGAATGTTTTATAGTCACGTCAGGTTACAAATCAGCTCATAAGCAGACAGCCTCCTGCTGAGAGCCAGCAGCCTGAGCTTAACAGATACCTTTTAATTTCAAAATGGAGTACAGCTTGCAAGTTACATTAAAAACTGAAGACTGCTTCTCATTTGAATTAATATGTACTATATTCTCATATTTCCATAATTCCTACATCTCTCATGCAGTCATTCTCCAGGGTCTTAATTTGAGCATGACTGTAGACCCAAACCCAGCACAAGCAATGGACTACATAGTACAAGTTACTGACAATAGTTATGCCTCTGCATCCATGTCATCCAAGTGCATCATCAGCATTAGGTCCTGCTGGTAGCATTGCTCAGGAACGGTGGGATGGAATATGGGGGGATGGGTAAGGAGAGGTAGATCTGGCAAAAGTAGCTGGGCTTCCATGTAGATGGCAAAGTCCTCCAGAGGCTCCTGACTAATAGGAATGGATTTCCTAACAGCAATAACAATGGTAACTGATTTGCTGGTGCTCCCCACAGAAGCAGCTGAAGAAATCTATCAAAACACAATTTTTACTGAAGTCCAAATCTATGGCTCACTTTCAATGTTCATAATATAATGAGTGAATCAGAGTTTAAAGGACCATCTCACGTAGCTCTGTTTTTGCAGATAAATCATCCACAATTTCCAATCATCTTATTTCCTAAAATATCCTTTTATAGTTGCAAAGACCTACTTTGAGTGCTTTTTGTGTACTAAATGCAGCGCTTTCAAAATTTCCAAGATCAGTGTCCTAAACTTCGACCCATTTGAGCCCAATCTCTATTGAATAAGTCACACATGTAACTAAAATGAGCCTTCTCTTAAATGTTTCTGCTTTTCTCTGTTGGAAGTCTTACCCATTGGGAAATTAAACAGGACACTTCTTGTCCCAATTGTCCACTATGTAGGTTTCATTTACCCTGCACATGATATTGTCATCAACAGGCAAGATTTCTTTTAATTCCACAGTGACTGTTGCTTTGATATACAGAGGGAAACTGGCAAACAAGCCCATAGCTCCCTGAAAGTGGTTGTTCATGTCAATAGAGTGGTAAGGAAGACAAATGGCATGCCAGCCTTTATTAATCGACACATTGAGTTCAAAAGTCATGAAACTAAGTTGCAGCTTCATTAAACACTAGTTAGGCTGCATCTGGAGTATTTCATTCATTTCTGATCATCCCATTCTAGGAAGGATGTGGAGCTTTTGGAGAAGGTGAAAAAGAGGCTTATCAGGACACTGCCTAGATGAGAGGGAATGTGCTGTGTGTTGGCGCATGGCCAAGTGGTTAAGGCGTTCGTCTAGTGATGAAGGTTGCTAGTTCGAGCCTTGGTTGAGGCTACGTGTGTGTTCTTGAGCAAGGCACTTAACCATACATTGCTCTGCGATGACACCCATACAGTGCCAAGCTGTATGGGTCCTAATACCCTTCCCTTGGACAACATCAGTGGTGTGGAGAGGGGAGACTTACAGCTTGGGCAACTGCCAGACTTCCATAAAAAAAAAACCTTGCCCAGGGTTGTGCCCTGGAAACTTACCAAGGGGCAAATCCATGGTCTATCGAGACTAACATGTACTGTAAGGAGAGGTAGGACAAACTAAGGTTATTTTCTCTGGAACAGCAGAGACTGAGAGACCTGACATAAGTAAATGAACTTAGATAGAATTGATAGCCAGTATTACTTTACTTAGGTTGAAGTGTTTGATACTTGAGGCACATATTTAAGGTGAGGATCAAAATTTCAAAGGAGATGTGAGGTTCATGTATTTTACACAGAGGGTAATGGATACCAGGTAGGTGATGCCAGGGGTAGTAGTGAAGACAGATATGATAAAAGCACTTAATATGTTCAGAGTTCAAACTTGAAAGTAGAAGATAAATTTATTATCAAAATGTATATACCGTATGTCACAATATACTATCCTGAGATTCATTTTCCTGTGGGCATTCACAGTAAATATAGAGAAGCACAATAGAATCAATGAAAAACTGGACACAAATAACCAATGTGCAAAAGACAACAAACTGTGCAAATACAAAAAAAGAAAAGAAAGAAAGAAATAAGCAATAAATATCGAGAACATGAGCTGTAGGGACCTTGAAAATGAATCCATAGGTTGTGAAATTTGTTTGGACTTAGGGTGAGTGAGGTTATTTCCCCAGTTCAAGAGCCTGACAGTTAAGGGGTAATAATTGTTCCTGAACCTGGTGGTTCAGTACCTCCTTCCTGATGACAGTAGTGAAAAGAGAGTATAACCTGGATGGTGGGCATCTTTTCCTGATGGGTGCTGCTTTCCTCTGCCAGTGCTCCTTGTAGATGTGCTCAGTGGTGGGGTGGGCTTTACCTGAGATGGACTGGGCTGCATCCACTACTTTTTGTAGACATTTCTATTCAAGGGCATTGATGTTTCTATACCAGGCCATGAGGTAACCAGTTAGTATACTCTCCATCGCGCATCTATAGAAGTTTGTCGAAGTTTTAGATGATATACTGAATCACTGCAAACTTCTGAATAAGCTGAGGCACTGCCATGATTTCTTTGTAATACCACTTATGTGATGGACACAGGACAAATCCTCAGAAATAATCATGCCGAGGAGTTTAAACCTACTGACCTTCTTCACCTCTGATTCCTTGATGAAGACTGGCTATGGATATTCTGCTTCCACCTCCTGTAGTCAATAATCAGCTCTTTGATTTTGCTGACATTCAGTGATACATTGTTGCTTTGGCACCTTCCAGGCAGATTTTCAATCTCCTTCCTTTATGCTGATTCATCACCAACTTTGATTATAAAGGTGATTTTATAATTATACTGATTCATCACTACCTTTGATTCAGCCAACAACACTGGTGTCATCAGCATTAGAGCTGTACTCAGCCTCATATTCATAAGTATAAATTGAATAGAGTGGGGGGGGGGGAGGTTAAGCACATATCCTTGTGGTGCATCTATACTGATGGCAATTGTGGAGGAGGTTTGTTGCCTAGGATCTGCAAGTGAAGAAATCGAGGATCCAGTTCCCCAAGGAGGTATTGAGGTAGTGAAGCCTCGGCCTTAGGAGCCTGTTGTCAAGTCAAGTCAAGTTACTTTTTATTGTCATTTTGACCATAACTGCTGGTACAGTACACAGTAAAAATGAGACAATGTTTTTCAGGAAAATTGTGCTACATGAACAATACAAAAACTACATTGAACCACGTAAACCAACATATAAACTACACTAAACTACAGACCTATCCAGGACTGCATAAAGTACACAGAACAGTGTGGGCATTACAATAAAATATAAACAAGACAATTGGCACAGCAGAGGGCAGTAGGTTGGTAGTCCGATGACTTGGGGGAAAATCTGTTACATAAATAAACAGCTGAATGGCGGTGTCTGGGATTCCGTCCGTTTCTGTACTCCCGCCGTATATTTCGTTGCCACAGATGTAGTCTATTGGAGAGCAGCATGGGTGGAAGAGCCAGCTGGCTAGGGCTTGCTTTTTTCCTGACACGGACTCCTGCCTGCTCGCCTTGCTTCCGCTTCCTTGCACACCGCTTACTACGTCCCCACCTCCGGCCACTGGCATCAGGCGACTCCGAGGACTGCAGGCCTGATTCCCTCAGCAAGCTGAGGTCGCGCAATCTAACCAGCTGATTTTTATGAAGGTTTGTTTTTGGGCAATCTCTGTATTGTAGCAGTATCTGGTGATGGTAGATAGTTGCTCTGTTATCCATTGCTCTAAACCCTAATTGTACCTTAAAATTAAATTTTAAAACTAAATTAAAGTAGCACCAGATCCGGAAGGCCACTGCTGCCGTGTGCTGCGCTGCCTACTGGACTGTTTAGTTTTGAGGGATGATAGTGTTGAATGCAGAGCTGTAGTCAGTGAAGAACACAATGTATAGATGCACAAGGAAATCTGCAGATGCTGGAAATTCAAACAACACAGACAAAATGCTGGTGGAACACAGCAGGCCAAGCAGCATCCATAGGAGAAGCACTATTGACATTTTGGGCCGAGACCCTTCGTCAGGACTCAATGTATGCATCTTCAATTTTCAGATATTCCAGAATTGAGTGAAATTGTATCTCCAATAAAATAGCACCTGATGTGATGATAGGAAAATTAGAGCAGATTCAAGTCACTCATTGAGCAGGGGTTGATATGTTTCATCATTAACCTCTCAAAGCACTTCATCATAGTGAATTTAAGTGCTTCTGGATGGTAGTCATTGAGGCGGGTTAACACGTTCTTCTTGGGTACCAGTTTAATTGAAGTCTTGTTTAAGCAGGTGGGTACCTCATTCTTCTGAAGCAAGAGGTTAAAGTTATCAATGAACAATCCAGCCATTTGGATAGCACAGGGCTGTAGTACTCAGCCATATAACCTTTCTTGCCCAGATACTTTCTGCGGGCTCACCCTACTGAAGGATACTCTCAGATCAGCCTCAAAGACTGATATCAGAGGGTCATTGGGAGCTGTGGGAGTCCATGAAAGTGCCACCTTGTGATGTTGGTCGAATCGAGCACAAAATGCATTGAGCTCATCTGGGAGTAAAACCATGATGTTACATACGACACCTGGTTTCACTTTGTAGGAGATGATCACTTTCAAACCATGCCACTACTGTTGAGTAGCCTTCTGTGATTCAAGTTTGCTTCAGTATTGCTGCTTTGCATGTGAGATGACTTTCCAGAGATTGTACATATATATTGTTTTGTATTTTACTTACTTGCCAAACCTGAAGACCATTGATATGGCCCTCTGCAGACAGAGGATCTCTTAGTTCATCCAGTGCTTCAGGTTGGGGAAGATTCTAAATGATTTTGTGGAGAAATACCCGTCAATTACTTTATAAAGTCCATGACAACCATGGTGTATTTGTTCAGATCTTCAAGTTCACCGACTTGAAGAAATCACATCGCCACTCCTCTGCCTCCAGCAAGCACCTCTTTGTTGTGCTTACATCTGTAGCTTTGCCCTTTAGCCTCTTCCTGCATACACGCATGAGGAAGACAGCCAGGTGATCAGATTTCCTGAAATATGGTGGAGGGATTGAACGGTAGGCATTTCCAATTCTAGTATGACAGTGTTCAAGTGTGTTGATGCATGGAATACATGTAGGCAAAAGAGATTATGTGTGATTAGCATTATTAGTTACACACAATATCATAGGTCAGTTTCTCTGCTGTACTGTTCTATATTCTATGTTCTACAACAGAAATTAAATTGAATTGTTGAAAACTAGAACCTTCATACTTCAGCAACTATAGTCTTTAGTCATACCTTAGTCATAAAGCTGAAAGTAGTGAAATCACCATAATTAGAAATTTTAGCACTGCAGTGTTGTCCTTATGTTTAATAAATCACTTACTATTTTGCCCCTGATTTTTATTCTATGAAAATATAAAAAATCATAGTTACAAACCATGATTAGAAGTAGTAGATAATGGATGCAGCCATGAGTTAGACCCATCACAAGAAGACAGGACAGTCTTACTAATATCATTGTGCAGGCCAGAAGAGAGGGACTGAATAAAAGTGGTATATTTAGATAAGAAACTAATAATAGCATATACTTACCTCCATGAGGATGACAACCTTGTTTTGTCTTGGAGACTTGAGTGCCTCAATGACCTGGAAGCTATGTTGGCTGGAGTCAGGGCTTTATGCTTTGGCTCTTGGTAGGGTCACCCATGCCAAACTGGACAAAGGGTAGAGGCCAGACTAAGAGTGGTTCACTGGTTCTCCAGATTCAGGAATTCAGCTCAGGGCTAACAACCCTGATTGTTATCATTGTTATGGAAACAGCAATGAAGGATCTTATATCTGTGTGTGATGGTATATAGCCAAGGACAGACAAAGACGGAGAACCTTTAATGCTGCACCAAACAGCAGTGGTGTAATGGGCAGTAACCATTAGTATATGCTGTATCAGCTTTTAAACTGGCTCAGTGTACTAAAATGGTCACTCACAGGGCAGAACTTTCATATTGCCGCAAACAATCCTGCATTGGCATTAGATCTGGTTTGATTTCACTTAATTTAAAAAACAATTTCAATATGAAAAAATAATGCAACATCTAAATGGATTCAAACAATAATGTCAGTTTAATATGTCATCTGATGTTAAGCTGGTTTACTCCCCAAGAAAAAAATTAAAGTTTCAGTAAAGATAATGCCTTAATCCATGAATATACACCCACACGAGATTGCACAATTGTTTATAGTTATTGAGTACATTTAAGATCAAGAATCCTTTAACAGGTGCAAAACTAAGAACACATGGAAACAACACTGTGATATCCACTTCCTACTTAATTCATCAAATCTCTGCATCAAGCCAAACACATTAAACTTATTATTCAAAATCTTTTTGTATAAATCCAATTTGAAAAAGCAAGTAGCATCAACTTCTAGATCTGATAATTGACTACTGTACGCTGTAAGTTCATGATTGCTAACACATCTAGGAAAAATTTTAAGATGAATAATTAATGAAAGTTTTGAAGTTCTTTGCTGAAGTGCACCATCATTTCAAAGAATAAAACTCATTTTCAAGTCCAAATCTTCTGTTTCCATAATTTATTAATAGATAATACTGATTCTTATTCATATTAATTTCATTGTCTGCAGTTGATAATGTGGCTTCTGTTGGTTGTTATTTTTTGAATTTTCTCACTAAGTAGGAACACAAATTTATTTGTTTTACTTTTAAATTAAAATGATTTAACTGGCTCAATATTGGCAAAATATCTTTCAACAGAACTGTTGTGCAGAAATTAATTTCAAAGTATCTATAAGTGCCTTGTTTTAATGTTCAGCATCAGAAAATCAGAAACATATAATGTTCTATGTTTGTTAAGGTGGTGAATGAGAAACAATTATAAATCAAATTGTTTACTCTGGCACATCCTATGCTGAAAGCCTCAAATTTAACGTTCGAGGTTGATGGTCTTCCCATTAGAAAGTATTTCTATTTTTATTGCAAATTTCAAGTGGTGTAATATTTTTCATTCGGTTCAACAGAAGTGGAAGTATGGGGTGGCAGAGTTAACATGGTGCAGTGGGACTTATCTAATCCTTTACCATTCATGTTGACACATTCTTGGCCAGTAAAATGTTTCCACCAATAAGCATTACGACCACAGACATTTTTTTCATGCATTTTAAACACTTCTTTCAATATGATTTTCCAAGTATTGACAAAAGGTAAATTTGTAGATTTTGGAAATCTGAAACAACAACAGCTGAAAGTATGAAAATACTTTACAGGTCAGGCAGTATCTATAGTAAAAGAAACAGTTGTTACTTCAAGTCTAACATCCATCAGCAGAACATCATTCTGAAATGTCATTGACTTTGTTACATTCTTGATGAATGATATCTTAAATGTTTAAGTATTTTCAGCATTTTTTGTCAACTTCTTGTTTTATTTTCCTGAGGCATACAGGAAAATTATGGCTCACCTTGTTCCAACGATTTACTCTTATTAGATTCCTCCATACCTCACTTAGAATTAATGGTCTGTGTGGACTTGCTGAAGCAAAAGGCCAATTTATGGGCTGCATGACTCTATGACCCAATGAGTCGATGAATCTCCTCAATGAGCTCATATTACAAGATGTTCCCTCCAGAGCCCAGAGAGTGGATCTGACTGATGTTTAAAGCTTGAGCAGTTTCCTGCAGCTTCCCACTACTTTGATTGAAATTGACTGAGCCAGGTCACTCAGCATGCTGTCACTAGAATGGGTGTATCCAATTTTGCTGCCTTTCCACTGAGACTAAAAATCAGGACCCCGTGAGAAAATGATTGCAGCATGTCTAACATGGGTAATTTTTGTGATGAACAGCACCTGCAGCTTTAAGTTAAGGCTGCTACTTTTTTAAGGACTGTTTGGGACTAACTGCCCTCAGGACTACAAAAGTGCATCAGCACAGGGAGTGCCAGAGGCAAAGATATAGAAAACAACAGCAGTTTCATTAATACTTTACTTAATTTCAGTTGGCTTACTGTTCTAGTCACTGCTTCACAACAAAAATCTGATCACACTGGAGAGAATGCAAAGCTGGTTTATAAGGATATGCTCAAGACTGGAAGATATTTGGTATATAAAATAATCGGATAAACAATTAGTTTTGTTGTAACTAAGCAGGCTGAAAGAAAACTTAATGAAAACTATAGGGGTCTAAGTGGTGTTAACATGATATACTGTCACCTTCTTGTCAGCTTGAACCTGTCTGACCATTCTTCTCTGACCTCATTCATTAATGAGGCATTTTCACCCACAGAACTACTGCCATTTTTGTTATGAAAATCCACAGAGATCAGTATTTTCTGAGATAATCAAACCACCTCATCTGGCACCAACCATGGTCAAAGTCACTTAGATTACATTTCTTTCCATTCTAATGTTTGGTCTCAATAATAGCTGAATCTCTTGACTATGTCTACGTTAGGCTGCTGTTTATTGATTGCAGCTCAGTGTTCAACACCTTCGTACCTTCAGAACTAATCAGCAAGCTATAAAACCCGAGCCTCTGCACCACCCTCTCTCCAACTGGATTGTTGACTACCTCATTGGGAAATCACAGTCAGTACAGATTGGAAATAACACCTCCACCTCACTGACAATCAACACCGGTGCACCTCAAGGATCAATGCTTAGCTCACTGCTCTACTCTTTCTACACCCACAAACTGGTGGCTAGAAATGGCTCAAGTGCAATCTGTACATTTGCCAATGATGCAACTATTTTTGGCAGCATCTCAGATATTACTGAGGGTGCATTCAGGTGTGAGGTAAGATCAGCTGGTTGAGTAATGTCACAACAACATCACACAACTTGCACTCAACATCAGTAAGACCAAGATTCTGGGCTTCAGGACGGGGAAGTCAAAGGAACACACATTGGTCCTCAATGAGGAATAGTGGAAAAGATGAGCAGGTTCAATTTCCTGGGTGTCAACATCTTTGAAGGTCGATCCTGGACCCAATGCATTGATGCTATTATAAAAAAAGGTACAACAGTGGCTATGTTTTGTCAGGAATTTGAGAAGATTTAGTATGTCATCAAAGACTCTAGCAAATTTCTACAGATGCACATGGACAGCATTCTAACTGATTAAATCATCATCTAGTGTATAGGGTTGAAAAAAACCTGCAGGAAGTTGCTAAGTCAGTTAGCTCCATCATGGACACAAACCTCCCCAGTTTCAAGGACATCTTTAAAGGGTGATACCTCAAGGAGACAGTATCCATCATTTAAGAACAAACACCACCCATCACCCAGGACATGCTTCTTCTCATTGCTACCAACAAGGAAGAGGTACAGGAGCCTAATGGCATATACTCAATGTGTCTTCTTCCCTTCTCAGATTCAGATTCAGTTTATTTATCATTTAGAAACCACAAATGCAATGCAGTTAAAAAATGAGACAACATTCCTCCAGAATGATATCACAAAAGCATATGATAAAACAGACTACACCAAAAAATCCACGTATTGTTTGGCAATCCCCAATCCAGAGTCCGGAGAGGCTGCTGCATATTAATATCGTGCTACCGTCTTAGTGCATTTCCCGAAAAGGAGTTCCAAATCCACCAGACAAAACAAGACCAAAAACTAAAGCTATAAGACCTGCACAAAACCACATAGCTACTACATATAGTTACAACAGTGCAAACAATAGCATAGTTGATAAAAAAAAACAGACCATGGGCACAGTAAAAATAGTCCAAAGATGTTGAAAGAGTATAAGTTCAAAAGAAATCACCACACAGTTTCCACAAGTCCCCAGGGTCCCGACAGACTCGCCATCCCATGCAGACGGCCGAAGGGAATACCCCCACTATGGACTTCCATGGTGCCGCCCAACTCAGCCTCGCAGACGCAGCACACACCGAAAGCGACATGACCGCAGTGGACTCCGAGTCCGTTGAACTTCCGAGTTGACAACCGTCACCTCCAGCACAGTTTCTCCAAGCACCATCCTCTGCCGAGCATATTAAGATGGCCGCACCAAGGGCCATCGGAAACCCGACCCCGAGGACTGGGGGCCTGTTCTTCCCAGCAGAGTCCCGGCCCTCACAGCAGCAGCAACAACAAAGAAGGTCTTCCTGGAGATTTCCCGATGTTCCTCTGTGCTCCCATGTCTGTTTTCAATCAATTATGATTGCGCACAGCACCCCACTTCATAAATAACGGATATTAACAAATAACAGATGATCAGCTCCGGAGTGGCTGCTGCAAGCCGTGATGCGCCGCCATCTTGGAATCTGTGTCAGATTTCTGAATGGACAATTAACCCGTGTATAGTACCTCACTGTTTTTTCTCTCTCTTTTTCATGACTTATATATCTATCATGTTGAATTTTTTTTTTTATTTTTTATGTATTGCACTATACTGCTATAATAAAACAACAAATTTCATGACATATATCAGTGATATTAAATCTGATTATGATTCTGACATGATTGTCTGATTAGGTATTTGCATTAATGTACAAGTACACTGATGTATGTAATAAAGTTGCCACTGAATGTATATAGCAAGCTCTCTAATCCAACAAGAATATCAACATAAAATTACAACATTGCATCTGGAAAACAATTGTTACAAGAACAAGAATGTGGCTAGGTAAGAGATATCGTCAGGGATCATTGAATGAAA
This sequence comes from Hypanus sabinus, assembly GCF_030144855.1. Lineage (NCBI taxonomy): Eukaryota > Metazoa > Chordata > Chondrichthyes > Myliobatiformes > Dasyatidae > Hypanus > Hypanus sabinus. The sequence continues at coordinate 125,130,127 of NC_082710.1, read as the reverse complement.
TGGAAGGAAAGAAACACACATTGAATAAACCTGATGTACCTCTGCACCTCTTTCTAAGGGAATTATACAGCTTTGACAAGAAAATATGTTGCCAGAGTTAGAACATTAAACAACACACCAGTTGTTGGCAAATTGAAAAAAAGAAAAGCCTTGTAAAATGTAGGCAGCAACTGAAGCAACTTCTGTGCAAAGGGAAGTAAATTAGTATTCTGGATTAATGACATAACACTGAAAGAAAAGTTTTGAATGAAAGGATAACAAATTGAAACTATAACCTTATGCCTTGTGCTCATTGCTACCATTAGGATTCAGAACTCATTGAGTCAGGAACAGCTTCTAACCCACTGCCATCTGATTTCTGAATGGGCATTGAACCCATGAACACTGACTCACTACCAGTTTAGTTTTTTTTTTACTTTTGCACTACTTATTTAATTTCATCATTTTATATATATATATATATATATATATATACTTACTATAATTCATGTTGTACTGTTGCTACAAAGACAACACATTTCACAACATATCCCAGGGATATTAAAGATGATTCTCATTCTGATTCTAAAAATATACCATGGAATACATGCTTTTGTTTACAATACATTGTAGTTTCCATGAAAATTAAACCATGAACAAAGGCAAAATATTAATAATACGATGTGAGAAGGTCTTCGTTTTAATTTCAAGTTTATCCATGCTGTACACATAGAGGACTCCAATGTATGATTGGTGAAATCCAGTTAGAAGATCAACATGCCTCAACAGCACTTCTGTGAATTTCATGTTGTTGAAATGTGTAAGCCACTCCTGGCAAAAACACCTCAATTGTGTCTGTAAAGCTTCCTTCACTGCTACAGAAAACGGACTTCACTGTGGAGTTCAGATCCCAGTGCAGCGGATCTTATGAAAGTAGGCAACCTTTAAGTTATTTATTGCTACAAGGGGATTCAATTAGGTTAAGTAAATGGGTAAAGATCTAAAAAATGGAATATTGCACAGAGAATTCTGATATTTTTGACAGATATGCATTATGTCATTTTGAGGTGCTGAAGAAGCTGGTGGTATGGAATGCATCATGTACAAAACTCGTCTAATAGAAAGCTAATAGAATACCACTATTTATGCAATGAAATTGAATGCAGTAATAGGGAGGCTTTTCTTCAATTAGATTGAACATTGGAAGCAGTTCTAAAGAGGTTATACTGAACTAATATCTGGACTGAGAGAATTCTCTGATGATAGAAGGCTGGATATATTAGACTGAATCCACTATAGATTGGAAGATTAAGTGGAATGTTGTTTGAAACAAATAAGATCCAGAGGTGTATTGATAAGCTTGATATGGAAAAGAACACTTCCTGTTTTGGGAGAATACAGTATGGATGTGGGGAGGGGGGAATCACTTTTTCTAAAGACAGGATTTCTCATTTAAGGCAGAGATGAGGTGATACTGTTTCTCTCAAAAGACTGTGATCCTCCAGAACTCTCATCCTCATTGACTACTGAAAGCAGAGTCCATGAATACTTTTAAGGCAGATGTAGGTTCTTTCTTGATAAGCAAAGGGTTAGAGAGTCTTTTAGGTTCCCAATCTCTTCATAAAGCAGGAGCACAATGTACCAAGAAATTAAGTCTAGGTGGTTGTTGTTGTTGTTGTGCATTTTTAATGCTATGTAATTTAAAAGTACTTTAACGCAAGGAAAGTTACACATAAGATTACGCATAATGAGTAGCTTATCTAAATGGTACTCCCATGTAGTTCCCTGATAACGCTAAATAAATCTAGTGATAACGCTAGATTTGCCAACCACATCTTTACCAAACTCTTGCTGGTTAATGCTGTGCCCCCAGTCTGTTATTTCTAACAGACTGATTTTTTTTTCTGATTTTCCTGTCCTTCAAGTTCTCCACTATTGATTGCAGTCAATATCGGAGAAGGGCAAGAGACTAAGGATGACAAAGATTAGAGAATATGAAAGGAAGAAGCTGGTGGAAGAAAAAAAATGTAATGGGTCAAACAGCATCTGAGTTTGTAGAGGGACATTTGACGTTCTGGGTCAAGATCCTTCAACTAGGCTGAAAGAATAATGTGGGGGTGGGGTGGGAAGATAACTAGTAAAAAGAAGTGAAGTGCAGGAGTGCAGCAAGAGTTGTAAGTGATAACTAGACTCAAGGCATTAAGTCAAGTGTGAAACTTGATGTGGCAGAATAATGACAAAAACACATTCCGGCACATTCACAACAACAGAAATTTGAAAGCAAGGATGTTCCAGTTAATCCCAAAAACTAATTATTGTGGTCAAACACCTAACTGAATTCTAATAAACAATAATGTGAAATTAAATTTAAAAATATGTTTCATTGCAACCCTTAAAAGAAGAACTTTGACAGACAAGATAAATTGAAAGGTTGTATTCCTCCTGGAGCTCTAACATTGGACAGTTACAAAGATTAAGTATGGATTGTGATGAGAATTAATCCCAGCAAGTCTGCACTCCCATCCACCTACATGCTGTCCGTCATATCAATGATATTGCACTAGCTATTTAAATTTCTGATGGAAATTCCTGGGTTGATCTTTAAGAGTTTTTCAAAGGAAAATTATATTATTCTTAATGCTGATTGTGGTCTACATTTAAGCTGCAGCATGCTAGAAAGTGCCAAATATTAGATAACTGGAGTCTATTTATTTCTTTAGCTTTATAGATTTAGTGGATGTACATGCAACCTGAAATTTCTACCATCAATTAAGCTTAGCAAAAATGATAGGCTCTGGGAAGGAAACATAATTTTCCATGCCCTCTAAATTCTAAATGCTTCAGATAATGGGTGGTAGCAGTAACACATATAATTAGTTAAATCTTTTCTTCTCCGATTAGAAATCACCCTATTATAGTGCTTTCAATCTTGCCATTCTGCCAACGGCTGATGAAACATATTGCAGTTAAGGCTGACAGACCTGACCAGTCAAATCTGAATGGAGAAGGAAACACTCTTATGATTACACTACTGAATTGACATGAGAACCAATTATTTTAATTTTGCATTTTCTGTAGCTCAGTCTATGCCCACGCACTGCATCCATAAATTTAATTCTGGAGATTAACCCTTAAAGTACGAGTTAAAACCTGAATTGTATTCATACAATCAGTTTACAATTTCATGGGTGAGTGAAAGATTGATGACTATCTGAAGTCATTATCTAATAAGCGTTTTCTAATACTCTTTGGGGTTCCTTTTGGAGCCTTTCTGCCATATAGAATTCATTTTAGATTATTTATCTAACATGTTAGGTTCTATCCAAGTATAAACCAGAAGCTTTGCTATTTTAATTTATTTATCTGTTTTGTTTTCAAAAATAATACGTAAGTAAACATTCTAAGACTGATGATGCAGTTCTGTCTATATTAATTAGTAGAAACTAATTTTGTGTAGTGAAGGACAGATAAATTTGAATAGTTAAAATGGATGGGAACAATCATTACCCCAGGGTAAAGTCCAAAGTTAGGATCATAGTTTTTTGACCCTAAGAGGGGAAATATTTAAAATGGACCTGAAATGCAACTTTTTTCACAAAATGGTGGTGAATATACAGAACAAGCTACCAGAGGAAGTGGTTGAGACAGGAATGATAGTACCATTTAAGAAGCTTGCGGAAGGTACATGGAAGGGCAGGGCTTAGAAGGATATGGGCCAAGTATAGGAAATTCAGAATAACAGACGGACAGGGTGGTGAGCATTGATTGGTTGGGCTGAAGGGCATATTTCTGTACTACAATGCTTTATGATTCTATTAAGTGGCCTTGCGAAGTGACATACATTTGAATGCCTGTTGTATCTCGATGGCTCTGCTCTTAAGGCTTTAGGAACTTAAAAGTGCCGGTGAACTTACATAATATAAGGACTGTAAGGAGATTAGATATTTGGCCAACCTTTTAATATCAACCAAATCTCTGATGGTTAAAAAATGTTCTAGTGCCTACCTGGCGTGTATGATTGATAAACTCTTCTCAGGCTTCCAGCCGGCTATCAACATTGATTATAATGAATGTTTAGATGACAAACTGGAAGGTCTAACTCTGGGTAAGAACTGGAATTCATTTGTAACCAAAGCCGGAGAGTGGAATCCTAGTTGAATGAGGACTAACCAAACAGGAGGGATGGACTATAAGCGTATAAATACCATTGGACTAGGCATGTCCAGCATCATGATGACAGAGTTTGTCATTGAAGTAATGGTTATAATCAATACCTGTACCTGGCTGGAAGCCTGAGATTAGTTTATTCATCTGCTGGTTACTTTCTGTGAGCAAAACATTTTATACAGGATTATATGGAACCACGATAAAGGGTCTTGACCCGAAACGTCGACTCTTTACTCTTTTCTATGGATGCTGCCTGGCCTGCTGAGTTCCTCCAGCATTTTGTGTGTGTTGTTTACACTGGCAAATTTCCATTATAAAGGTGATTTCTTGCCATAGTTTCAACCCTAAATTACAGATTGGTTAGAAAATTGTAAATAGTGATTAATGGGACATTTTGAAAGTGGAGTCTGGCCTGATTATGCCTTGGGTGATATATTGAATTTCACACAAAACTCGTTGCCATGGGCTTGAAAAATAAAAAGTGATAAAATAGTACCTTCACAATCATGAAAATTCAAGTCAACTTGGTCAGGTGGAAAGGTATGTAAAATTTAAAGAAACAGGATGTTAAAAAAAATTGATCAGCGTTTGTGAAGGAGAGCTATCAGTAAGGAATGGGTGTAGAATCAACATGCTAGTTTCATTTAATAATATTTTATCATAAACTTCTAAGCTTTTACTCATTTTGCCAAATCACTCAGTTAACATTTTTTCCCCAGACTATCCTTGTTGTGCTGAAAAAGAACATTGAACGTCATCAGTAAACCAGCTGTGTTATTGCTTTACGGGGTGTGAAGTGGATTTCCAAGGAATTTTGCAGTTAATTGTCTTTGATAAGATTAGGCCACTCAATGTGGAGGTCTATTAAAAAGAAACTTCCCTTGAAATCCATTTTGTTTGCTGGAGTTGACAGGGCCTAGTTAATGAAAAATGAACATTAACCCAGATGTTCTCATAAAGCTGCCCCAGTGTCAGTTACCAGAAAGTGTCAGATGATGACGTGATAGATAACTCTACTTTTACCACTCTTGATTTCAAGAAAGCAGAGAGTTATCTGTTTACATTGTGTTAGGATAAAGCTCAATGCACCTTGAATAGGTTAATAGATCCACTGTTAATGAACTACAAGGGATTGAAATCACCATTGACTTTGCAAACTCTAAATAGGTGATTATTAAAATGAGGAAAAATATACTCATGTCTTTCAAATATGAATGACGTATCAAAATTGTTTTCCCTCTGTAACTTTATTTATTTATTTATTCATTCATTCATTTTTCAGGATCAAGGCATTATGGAAAAGGTCCTATTCCATATTGATCCGATTTATTATCTATCCCTAATATTGCTGGAAAAATAGTGGCACCGTAACTAACCTTGAACTACTGCAAAATCTTTGGTTAAGGCCCTCCAACTGTATTTATAGACGGGGGGGGGGGGGGGGGCTCCAGGATTTAGACCATGCCAGAATAAGGGACCATTAAAGTAAAATATTTCCAATTTTGAAAGGTGTGGTATTTGGAGAACAACTTGCAGCTAGCAATGTTCCTCAATGACTCTGCTGTATTTTGACTTTTCTCACAGAAGACATTTTAGGATGTGAAGTATTATTGGAGAAGAATGGGTGAGTAGTTGCAATGCATTTTGTAGAAAAGTAACCATTACAGCTACAGGAAACATGGCATATAAGAGAGAGACTGAAAATCTGCTTGAGTTGTACCACAACAACAACACTCATATGAAGTCAGCAAAAAAGAGATAATTATCGATGAAAGGATTAAGAAGCCAATGGTCTATGAGCCAGTCCTTATCAGAGGAATAGGGCTGGAGAGGGTCAGTAGCTTTAAGTTCCTTGGTATCAGTATGTCAGAGGATCTATTCTGGGATCAGCAAATAAGCTTCCTCACAAAGAAGATACAACAACACCTCTACTTTCTTAGGTTGCATAGAGTCAGCATGTCACCAATAACGTTGACTAACTTCTATGGATGCAGAGCAAAGAATATCCTAACTGGTCCTATCAAGGCCTGGTATGCAAACACCAATCTTAAGTGTAGCAAATGAGATTTGTAAACAATGAATGAAAGTCTATCAGATCAATGATCACTTAACTCTTTCTGATCTCATAGCATGTGAGGTCTGTAGAGTAAACAAAGTAGGTTTGTTAAAGAGTAAATGTCTGTTGGTGTATGAACAATGAGAATGTCTGCCGAGTGGTTAATAGATGAATTCTTTCTTAACTTGGGCTTATTGCTTAAATGTAAACTTTAATGTACTTTGTAAGCCCAAGAAATGTACTGTGTCTGGACATTGACCATATCAGAGTGACCATTAAAATGTCTAATTGATTGATAAGGGTATGGTGAATTCTGTGTTAATAAAGACATGATGTGTTTAAAAATAAATGTGTTACTGTCATGAAAACAAAAGCTCAAAGAGTTTGTCTCATGTTTATTTTGCCCTTGTGAAACTTGTGAAAATATAGGTGAGCTTTCTGTATTTTTTTTGGACTTCAAGGAGGACTAGGATGGTGATTGGTTCCTGAGACCCAGGGGTGATTTCGTGTCAAAAGTCAGAGTTTCCCCAACAATCCAGTGGTAACTATGAATTGTGAGCTCAGAAACCCTTATAACTTGTGTTAATCTTTGTGTGATTTGCTATGTAATATCTTGCATGGTTTATTTATGCTATTTTATGCTAATAAGTTAGGCTTAAGTTATTTTGTTGTGCTTGTATACTTATTGCCACAACTCCTGGACACTTGAAACTTTGGGGCTGGTTTACCTAGCCCAGGGGTCAGCAACCTTTACCACTGAAAGAGCCACTTGGACCCATTTCCCACAGAAAAGAAAACACTGGGAGCCGCAAAACCCGTTTGACATTTAAAATGAAATAACACTGCATACAACGTTTTTTTTGCCTTTATGCTATGTATAAACAAACTATAATGTGTTGCATTTATGAAATTGATGAACTCCTGCAGAGAAAACGAAATTACATTTCTGCATGCAACAAAAACATTTTGAACTCCGAAAAAAGACGTTGGGTTGAAAGTTACTTTTAAGTAAAATACTCAATGTCTATTTGAGTCCTTCTTGTATTTATGAAAAACGCCGAACTTAAATTTTCCGCCAGCAGCAAACCAAAAATAACATCAGCCAGCTGTCAGCCTGAAAAATAAAAGGACTATTTCACTGAACAATGAAAAAATATGAATATACATAAAATAATAGGCAATTAAAATATTTATCATACTTGGTTAATGGGATTTCTGCTCCTGGACCTCAGCGCACAGCGTCTGCACATCAGGGCTGTATGACGTCACCTTCATCTTTACACAGGATCGCAAGCTGTCATCTGTGAGGCGTGCGCGATGTTTGTTTTTAATAAAGTTCATGTTGGAGAACACCTGCTCACTTACATATGTGGATCCAAAGATCGACAGGACTCAAAGCGCATACTTTTTAATGTTTACATAAATGTCGGGCATAGCATTCCATGTTTCGAACACAAGTTTGTCCGGTTTTGGAAGGTTTTCAATATCACTCCATTTGTGTTTCTGAGCAAGAACGGCCTTCTGACGGGCAACATCTTCAAGGTCTGCTGTCAAGCGTCTAAACTTGGACACCCATATGTCTTTGTCGGCTATGTCGGCCAGTTCCATCTCAAGATCAGGTTGACTCACACCTGCCAATGCAGTCGTATTCAGTAGGGAAGGATCGATGCTTAAGGGAGTGACCGGGAAGGATAATGTGTTTTTTTCCTCTCTGAACTCACAGAAGCGTTTCCCAAACGATGTTTGCATTGCGATGATTGCAGAACGTAAATACTCCGAAATTATCATGTCGTGACCGTGTTTGAACTCTCTCAAATTGGGGAAGTGAGACCATGTGCCTTTCTGTAAATCTCTGGCAAGCACTGTCAACTTGCGCTCGAATGCCAAAACATCCTCCAACATGTGCAGGGCTGTACGTCCTTTCCCCTGAAGAGCTGTGTTCAGCGTGTTCAGGTGCGCTGTCATGTCTACCATGAAGTGTAGCTTTTCCAGCCACTCTGGCTGTTCCAGCTCAGGAAAGGTGAGCCCTTTGCTGCCCAGGAAAGTTTTCACTTCTTCCAGACACGCGACAAAGCGTTTCAGCACCTTCCGTCTGGACAGCCAGCGATAAAAACACGTTGTAGCGGTGTCAGTAAACTGCAGTCAAAGATAGCTTTATTCGAACTAAACAGCCTTGCTTTTAAGCCTCCCTCAACCCAGCCCCCATGGACGCAGATGCTGCAAAAGACGCGTACTCACAAACCCCCGTAGGCTATCTCCCTTAGCCGGAATGCTGGCTAATTGTGAGCCGTTTCGGATGTGCCAGGAAATGTGTCGCCACACTTAGATTGTACAAGATCACCATAATCTTCAAATTTAGAATTACATTTCAAAAGCTAACAAACTAACATAAAATACATTTTAATTAAATACTGACCAATTATTTCCCAAAGCCACAGGGAGCCGCAGCACAGAGGTGAAAGAGCCACAAATGGCTCGGGAGCCGCAGGTTGCCGACCCCCGACCTAGCCTATTACACTAAGGAACAGAAAAGGCTACAGGAAGTGGTGGAAACAGACCAGCCCAAAGCCTTCCTTATTTTTGAATAATTTTACATGGTGCTTCCAAATGAAAGCAGCAATCATCATCAAAGATCCTCACCATCCTCACCATCCCAGCCATGCCCTCTGCTCACTACTTTTGACAACTTTGAGATACAGAAGCATTAGGTCCCTCAGCACCAGATTTAATAACAGCTATTACCCTATAACCTTCAGACTCTTGAAGCAGTGTGGATAGCTTCATTTGCCACTACTCTAAACTAATTCTATGATCTGCAGATTCACTTTCAAGAATTTTTTTGACTTATGTGCTCAGTATTATTTTCATTTGGACAGTTTGTCTTCTTTTGCACTTTGCACGCTGGAGTTTGTCAGTCTTTGTCTGTTCCTGTATAGTTCTCTGTAAAATTCTGTTCTATTTCTTTTTTTCCCTTGCAAATGCTTGCAAGAGAATGAGTCTCAAGGTAATATTTGGTAATATATACTTTTTTCGACGATAAATTTACTTTGGACTTTGAACTTTGTACTCTACACATGTAGTGGAGATACTAAATGTTTGGGATGGTAAATATATATTGCAATGCTGATTATTTCTGGTTCCACCTACACAGAAACAGCTTAAGACATTTCAGGTCTGATTCATGGCCGTGCCTCTGATACATTTACAGTTTCAAATGTAGTCCTAATATGTTATCTGCATTTCACTCCATCTCTCCTGACGTTTATTGATACTGGAGGGTGAAACATATGAATAGTTACAGATTGGTGAGGATCATATGTAACACTTTATGTATTTATATCTGTGCTGATATCCAACTGGAAAACTTCAGAAGGGACATGACATTGCTTCAGCACCTTTCAAAGTCTTCAGAATGGGCTTCTGCTGATAGCATTCCATTTTCTCCATTAAGCTCTTGAGATACTCATACAACCGATGATTTTAGAGAGGATGGTGGCACCAATCATTACTGTATGATGATATGGTAATGACTACCTGCATAGTTAAGGTTGGTAATCACAGGGAAGGAGGCAAACATGACAATCTCAGAAAAGCCTATGTCCATACGCACTTCAGAGACGACAGGAATTTCTCTGAGGAACCAAGTCTTAATGGAGGTAGGCTTTCCAGAGCTGTCTATTGGAGCTATCTGACAAGCTACTGGGATCACCTTCATTCATGCACTTGTGCCCAGACTGACCTCCCATTGAAGATCAAAGTCACCCTCTACTTCCTTGCTACAAAATCTTTCCATATAACTGTTGCAGGTTTCTACCATCTCTCTCAATTTGATGCTTACCCCAGATTCAAACAGATCATCCATGCACTTCATTCATGAAGAGTTAAGTTCATATACTTCAGTTTTAAATATGGAAGGGATGATACCTTGGACACAAGGATTTACCAGCAATGCTTACCTCAGGCCTAACTTGGACTATTGTGTGTAGTTTTGGTCACCAACCCACAGTAGAGATATCAGTAGGATTGAAAGAATACAGAGTAAGTTTGTTGGATGTTGTCAGGACTTGAGGGCCTGAATTATAGGCAATGGTTGAATAGGTGAAGACGAGATTCCCTGTAACTTAGTACAATGAGGAAAGACTTGACAGAAATGTACCACATTATGAAGCTGGCAGGTGATGTAGTGACATCCACACTGGACTTCAAGGAGAGTTGTCCCAGGCTCAAATCTGGTTGGCTCCTTGCACACTTTTCAGTTGTGCTGGGTTGAGCATTGAGCTGGCAACTCAGCCTCATAAAAAACAGACAAGTGCTTAAAAAAATGGCAATTGTGGCCCGATGAGCCACAATGCACAGAGAGGAACAACAACAATACCAAATTATGTGGGGCCATAAGCAAATTAAATCCAAGCAAGATATTAGGTGAGACTATAACAAGAGGTCATGGGTTAAGGGTGAAAGGTGAAATGCCTAAGGGGGATATGAGGGAAAAGTTTCTTCACCCAAAGGGTGCATCCAAGTGTGGAACAAGCTGCCAGTGGAAGTGGTGGATGCAGATTTAACAGAAGTTTGGGTAAGTTCATGGATGAGAGGGGTGTAGAGGGCTGTGGTCCAGGTAAGTGTCAATGCAACATGGCAGCATAACAGTTCAGTACAGACTCGGTTCAAAGGTCGAATTTAATGTCAGAGAAATGTATACAATATACATCCTGAAATGCTTTTCCCTTCACAAACATCCATGAGAACAGAGAAGTGCCCCAAAGAATGGACAACAGTTAAACGTAAGAACCCCAAAGAACCCCCCCAGCTCCCACATCCCACGTGTAAGTGGCAGTGAGCAGCAATTCCCCTCTCTCCCCACCGGCAAAAAAAAAGTGCATTGGTACCAACACTGAGCCCAAGCGTGCGCTAAGCGATAGCAAAGACACAGAACAAAGTTAGCCCAAAGGCTACTTATTTCATCCAATGTTTGACAAACCACAGGCTCTCTCTTTCCCTAGCAAAGGAGAGGGAGATGTCCCCCATTTTCACAGCCAGTGGGAGTCATAACAACAACCCGCTGGTTTATGATGTTAAAAGTCCATTTTGTCGTTTTTTTCGAGCTCTATGTCTGAAGGTCACAAAGACCTTGGGTCTTCGGGCCCACAGCGAAAGATTTTCCAGCATCCCTGATGACACACGAGTCTCCTGCCATGACACCAGCCCTCGATCCACCCATCTCCAGAGCCCCGAGATCTTAGGCTTCCGAACATGAACAAGACTCTCGGGCCAAACCCTTGGCATGTCGAATAACAGCCAATCATGGAACTCCGAGAATGGGTCCCATTTTCAAAAAGAACTGAAGCCTGCATGTAACTCCAGGTCAGGGTCTTCAAAAGAATGCTGAAAGGGAAAAATAAAGATATTAAAGATATGAAATAGAGCTGTTTCCGAAGATGCAAGCAAAGGAGTCGCTGTTAGGCAACATTATCCCTCTTAAGCTCCGCCTGATTCTGTGCTGTTGTGCTCCATGAATCTATGACCTTATACATTTATTTCTTTTATTTATTTATTATACATATATTTCTGTATTAATGTGGGGTCTATATGTAGCTGAGGGTCTAATTTAAATAGGAGCCTTATAGACACATTTATTTCAGATTGTGAAAGAAACTCAAAACCATGAACTCTCTTCCAAGCTGACTGGATTAATCTTCTCTCCAAGTGGGATCACCTACATTCAATGACTGAATTTACCCTGATGTCACCGGCTTTGAAAATGACTTGGCTTCCCCTGCACTTTGTTGGAATTCCGACATGCATTAACCCAGTCAATGAAATATGTTCTGCAGCATGATGGAATTTGGACAGACTGGAATGGCCACTGCATGGTTCTTGCCTGATACGAGAAAACTCTACCATATTAACCTAGAGAAATCACAAATGTCAGTCAGTGAATTACAAACAACTTGATCCAAGCTGAAAGTGCAGAAACAGTTCTGAAAATGATACAAGTTCAAAAAGATATTTTTCTTCTTGACACTTTGATAAGAAAGTGAGGTAAAGACCACCATCCAGTCATGGTGATTATTCATCATGGAGACCATTGACAGAAGATTTAAAAGTTGAATCTATCAACCAAATGTAATGGAGCAATGCAAGAGGGAGAAGTTTGGCATCATGCTAAGTACATTGGCCTCACCAGCACCTGACAACTTTCAGACATTCACAGTCCAAGAATGTTCAAGCCTCAGAGAATGTAAGCAAAATGTTTATAGATAGTAACTAGAATGAGTCCTATCTTTCCACCCACTCTACTCTAGCAAACTCCAGTCACACTTCTCAAATAACCCAGGTGGCAAAAGTAGGTAAGTTTTAATGCCCATGAAAGCTTTTGACTTTTCCCTGACCTCTGATGTGCCATCACTGGGTTACTGTTGCTCTAGTGTGGATCTATTAATTACTTTAAAGGCCACTGAACAGTTGTCTTAAAATAAGAAAATTATTAGAGCACAAAGGCTGATTGTAGGAAAGGGGGATTCAACCAAATGACTAATGAATTAACAATTGACACAGACTTGTCTCGGTATAAATAAATTTACTGTCTCAGGAATTTAGCAGTCCACTCTGCAAACGTCCTGAGCTGAGGGGAATACTAGTGAGATTATAGCTGCTCCTGTAGCTCATTTATTTTGCTGTTATATTCCCATGTCCTCAGTTTTGCTTAATGCCTAAAATTCTATTGATCTTTGCCTTCAAGGACTAAACATACACAATGGTCCAGGTCAGAGAATTGTGCTGCTTGAATGCTGATTGCATAATGCCTGGGCCAGAAAGCCTTTGTGTGCCACTAATGCAAAAGTAAGTGGTATTTTCTCTGCAAGATCCCAAAGCAGTGATTGCTGCTGCATATATTGAAACACATGACATTATAGTGTACAGTTGAATGCATAGGGAAGGAAGCAGAGGGATTAAGCATGACCTCATTAAGATAAATCTTCTCAGAATTGTTAAAAAGAACTACTGACCTGAAAAAGAGCATTTAGCTTGTTAACAGGCACAGCGCGTCACTATTTATTACCTTCTTTGTCACAACGACTGCAGAATTAAGTTGAACGTTGGTGGTAACCCCATTTTTTCCCAAAATTATCGATTACCTCATGGGCCTTTGGAGTCTTGGAATACTGCCTGTTTGGGGAAACTGTGTTCTGATATTTCGATTCAATAGCTTTCTAATTGCATTATCTGAATTTTATAAGGTTTATTGTACATGAATATTCATTAAAGATGAGGCTTCTCTTGTTTTGCGGCATTTATAGGCTATTGTGATGCACTGACATCAAACACAGCAGAAAACACACACACAAAATGCTGGAGAAATTCAGCAGGTCAGGCAGCAGCTATGGAAATGAATAAGATGAGTCTGTGTCAATTGTTAATTCAATAGTCGATGTTTTGGGCTGAGAAATTTCATCAGGATAGCAAAGAAAGAGAGAAGATGTCAGAATAAAAAGGTGGGGGGCAATGCAAGGAGGACAAGTTAGTGGTGACAGCGTAGGTATAGCCAGGAGGGTTGAAGATATAAATGGCTGGAGAAGAAGGATCCTGATAGGAAAGGAGAATGGACCATGAGAGGAAGGGAAGAAGGAAGGACACCAGGGGGAGATGATAGGCAGAGGAGGAGAAGAAAAAGGTAAGAGGCAAGAGTGGGAATAGACGAAGAGAGAAGGGGAAGTGGAAAAGGAAAAAAAAAGAAACAGAAGTACCAGAAAGAGAAATTGATGTGGCCAACTATTTTAATTTCAGTCACCATTCCCCTTCCGACACGTTTCTCATAACACCATGTTATTAAGTTCTCTCTCTTTCCTATACTCAGACTCAATGTTATTTGAGATATGACTCACTACAATGGTATCATCTGCAAACACGTAGATGGATTTTGAGCAGAACATTGAGTTCATAGGCAGTAGAGTAGGGATCTGAAGATGCACCCATGTTGAGCAGCTGTGCATACAAGAATCCTGTTGGAGTTGTTGCTGCCTATCCTAACTGACTGTGGTCTGTTGGTCAGGAAGTTAAGGGTCCAGTTGCTCAGAGAGGTATTGACTCTCAAGTCTCAGAGTCTGGAGATGAGTTTGTTTGAAATTATACGACTGAAGGTAGAGCTGTAGCCAATGAACAGTAATCTGATGTAGGTGCCTTATACAGTCTTGGCACTCCAGAATTGAGCGTGGGGCCCAAAAAGATAGTGCCCACCATAGATCTGTTTCAATGGTAGTGAATTGTAATGGCTTGAGTTTGCTTGGGAGGCTGGAATTAGTGTGCACCATGACCAGCCTCTCAAAGGACATCAGAGCCGTCGGGCAATAGTCATCAATGCATGATGGATTATGTTTCTGTTACATATTGGACTAATAGTGGTCTTCTTAAAACTGGTGGGAACCTCAGATTGTGTTGGTAAAACTTAAAAATGCCTGAAAATAACCCTGCCAGCTGATCTGCACTGGATCTAAGAACACAGCCAGGGACATAATCTGGGCCTAATTCATTCTTGAGGTTTTCTCTCTGAAAGACAGAACTTACATCTGCAATGGTGACTGAGGTTTAGGTGCATTGAAGGCTGTCAGGTGGAGAGCAACATTCCAATCCCCTCCCCTTCAAAACGTGCATAGAACGTATTAGGCTCATCAAGTGCATGAATAAATGCTACTGAACTTTGCTACTGATCATACATATGCAAATAGCATCCCATTTCTTTGAAGAAAACAACATTGAAAATACACAGGATGGGACTAGGGCTCCCAATTACTAGTTCTGTATTTGAAAAAAAAGTTGTGCAGAAATAAATTCTGTGAGGAGGAGTATTTTCTTCTTAAAAAACACTATTGGTTGAATTTGAATTTCTATCTTTAAAATAATACTCTTTGAAATATCAGAAGTGAAAAATCTGAGGTGGCAGATGAAGTCTTTTCATTCCTTACTCAATGGATAAATTATTCAGAGTACATTGTCCTGGTCTTGTGCCTCAATGTACAGTAAGGACATCGTAACCAGAAAATTGAGGTCACAACTCACACAGTGATTATACTTCAAAAATACTTAGCTGGCCATTATGAGCTTTGGAACATCAAGGAAGTTTGAATGGCACTACATGAAAGCTGGTTCTTTCTGCATTCATTCTAGAAAATATGTACTGTAAAATACAGTGGCTCTGCATCTATCTTGTCTTTCTATGTTCAAAAATTATTGCCACAGTATGAATTACAATCAGTATTATTTGTTGCAAAGCACTTTTGAAGAAAATATTTCCACAGAATGAAAAGCCAATTACCAAGTTCAGAAGCTATAACAGTGGATAGATTTTGATAAAGACTCCGAAGATAAATTAAATCATTTACAATGTGGATAAGTTTCAATGCATATACTGACATTTCCATCTGTCAGTGATGGACTAACTTCAAACATTTATTGTTTCCAATAGCAACAGCATGAAGTTGTACGCCTTCCAAATAATTCTGCAAAAAAAAAAAAATCACTGTATTCTATTCCTTTAGGTATAAATCCACAATCAAAGCAGGTCTTTGAAAAATAGGAGCACAACTCTTTCCTCATTGTGTAAGAAATGTTGGAAGTTGAAATTGCCCATTGCGTACCAATCATGTGCAGGTTATTTGTCTGTTGTTAGCTAGCAAAATGGTACACAACTTCATAAGTAAGAAATAGTAACTACTTTAATTGGGTATCAGCACTCAGTGATTTTTAGAGCTACCATTTCCATTGTGTGATTACTAATTTATTAATATCATATCACTCCAAAAAGTTGAGGTAATATGGATTAGATAGCTCATAGATTCTTTGGTCCCAGACTGAAGAGCATGCAGTAGGATGCTGCACACTTCAACCCTGTGCAGAGCTCGGAAGATTAGAACATGCTGATGATCACATGCACAGATATCACACTTTGTCTACGCTTCCTGATAGTTCAGGACCATTTCATAAGTTGCTGAGCTGAAAGGTCAGGTAAACTTCATATCTGGTCCATCAATTTCATGAGTTCAAGTCCAAGTTCAAGATTATTGTGAATTACTGCACATATATTCAACCAAACAAAACAACATTCCTCTGGAACATGGTACACACTTTAAACATATATCATACCCAGCACAAAAACAATTATTATTATATATGGGTTCAGAAAATGCAATTCAAAATGCCTGTCACACACAGCACAGGTAAACAGTGAACAAGAAGCAGCTTGCAATCCTATTGTCAAGACGTTGGTGGGTGCACGGTATTCATTAGTCCAACAGCCTGAGGCCAAGGAGACAATAAGACCACAAGACCAAAAGACACAGGAGCAGAATTAGGCCATTTGGCCCTTCAAGTCTGCTCTGTCATTTCATTATGGCTGACTTATTATACTTCTCAAGCTCATTCTCATGCCTTCTCCCCATACCCTTTGAATCAAGAGATTATCAAACTCCACTTTAAATATGCCCAATGACAACTCCACAGCTGTGGGAATGTATTCCACAGGTTAACCACCTTTTGTCTAAAGAAATTCTTCCACATCTCTGTTCTAAATAGACATCCCTCTATTCTGAGGATGTGACATTGGTCCTAGACTCCTCCACTAGAGGAAACATCCACTCCCCATCCATTCTCCCTAGTCCTTACAATATTTGATAAGTTTCAAATGAGATCTCCCTCAGTTTTTCTAAAATATCCAATAAAAAATATAGATTAGTGAAAATGAAGTAACCAGGGGATTGTTTATGTTATCAAAAGGCAAATCACTATTTAATATTATCCAAATTGAATTGTGACAGTGTCTATGAATGTTTCCCAGAATACACTTGGAAATCATTTATAAATTTTCTATTAATGAGTAGCTAATCACCAATTAAAGGCATTTTGGAGGATAATTGTTGAGGAAGTGTATCCCCAATGAAATGATTGTGACAATAACTGAACTTGCATTTAACAGGTCTTCATTTGGAGGTAACTGCACATTGAGATGCAAACATCTTATTATACTAGCATGGTGGTTAAAGATTTATGAACTGAGTTTACAACTGGTATAATTAAGAAGAACATGGAGATAAAAAGAGAAAAAAAATTAGTTACCATAAATCTGAAATTAAACTGGATTTGCTATCAATATTCAGCAAGTTTCTCAGAATCTCAGAGAAAGGGTAATGGCTCAAATGCAGGAAACTATTCCCGAACTTTAATGTTTTCTGCAGAAAAGCTGCAGCTGAGCTGCTAATTTAACTTCTCTCTTAATTGTTGCTGTCATATTTACTGTGAATATTCAACACTTATTATCCATCATTCATATCAGTGATCTGGGCCAATAATTGCATATCTAGTCTGAGTTTGGTTAACCAATGCTTTTGAAAAGAGCTAGTTTTGCCAGAAAATGTCATTATTATATTTCAGATTCAAAACTGTGTTCATTGAGATATTCATGGGTACACAGGTGTATGGTATGCACTGGATCATCATAGGTAGTAACAATATCAGATACACAACATTTACAAGAAAAAAAAAACAAAAAAATAATTGTTTGAAACCAGTCTTTTTTGTAAATAATGTTTTTACAGGATATGTCATTTTTTAAGTAACTCATGTATTTTTCATGCTCACTGGCAGAAAGTGGTATAGCAGCTAAACTAACAGTTTTGTTCATTTTCCATTGGCTAAGTATTTGCACATTACCCACATGATGTAATTGTTTTAATTATTGATGCACCATCAATAACTCTCAGAGACGTGAGGCGAGATATAGGCTTTTATTTGCTGGAAGAGAGCATTCAGCAGCAAGAGATCACCACACAACATCCTGGAGACAGGGGGAGGAGCAGTGCCTCCAATCGCCTTTATACAGGGGTCTGTGGGAGAAGCCACAGGAGCAGTCAGTGGGGGGGGGGGGTGCATCCAGACAGGTATATGTAGTTCACCACAATTATGCAGCCTATTAACTAATTCATCTCTATCTAAGGAATGCCTTATCTATAAAAAAAACAGATATTTTCAGAGCAACATCTTCATTATTTTTCTTAAACCTTTTTTTACATCTCTTGAACATCATTTCTCAGCTCTTTATTTAGATTGCTTAGTATTTGTATGTTTGTTTGTATTTTAAAATAAAATGAAATTTTTGAAAATTGGAATTAATTTTTGACTCCCGGGAGAATCCTAAGGATCAAAAATTAAATGGAGATCTGATATAATTGTAAGTTATACCAAAAAAGAACAGAAAAATGAAAAAATACACAAAGTTCAGTGCTGTGCAAAGTGTTTAAAGTGGTTATGTTGTTACTATATTGACATAGCAATTAGGGTTGTGCAAGTTGTTTTAAAAATTAAATGATTAAAAATAATTTGCTGCTCTAAGAACAGAGTTTTGTGCTGTGCATAGTTTGCCTAGATTGCCACAGTCATTTGTTGCACTATCCAGCTGTACATCAAGTGGTGATAGTGACTGTGGTTGTGGAATTATGATATCGGGTAAACAGCCAGGACCTTGGTCCTCTAATTCAAATACCTAAATTTGAATTTCACCTGAATACCTGAGAAATATAAATCAAGTAATTAAAACTGATTTTTTTTTTAGGAAAGGGAAACTCTGGTCTTAATATGGCAAAGTATGGATTGGCAACAACACCTTCTCATACTCGCCATCAGCACAGGAACACCACAGCTAGGCCTTAAATTTGCTGACAATACCACTGTTGTTGGGCAAATCAAAGGCAGTGACAAAATGGCATTTCAGAGGGGGACTGGAGATCTAATAGTGAGGTGCTACACAATCTCTCAGATTCTGGAAAACCAAACTGCTGGTTATCAACTACAGGAGGAATAAGCAGGAGGTCCATGAACTAGTTCTCTTTTGGGGAATGGCACTGAAGAGAGTCAGTATCTTTAAATTCCTTGGTGTTAACACTTTAGATGAAATGCTCTGGCACCAACATGTAACTGTCATCCCAACGATAAACAGTCTCTATACTTTTGGAAGTTAACATAAATTCAGCATGTCATCAAAAACTTTGAAAAACCTCTGGATACAGAGTATCCTATGTACTTCCATGTATTGTAACGCAATAATCCATTAATGAAAAAGCATACCAAAAGTGGTAGATTTAGCCTTGTCCATAATAGGACAAGGCTGCCCCACCATTGAGCACATGGACCACTGCCACAAGGCAGTGTCCATCATAAAGACCTTCCCACCCCCACCATGCAGGCTATGCCTTCTTCTGATGACTATCATCAGGCAAGAGTTACAGAAGTCTTAGGATCCACACTACCAGGTTCAGGAACAGTTATTACCTACAAACATCAGGCTGCTGAACCAGTGTCAATAACTTCCATCATCACTTTTTTCAACTGATTCTATAGCCTACAGACAGACATAAGGAATAACTACAACTCATATTCTCAGTTTTTTTATATTTACATAATTTGTCTTTTGCATATTGATTGGTTGTCTATGTATAGTTTTTCAAACATTCTACTGTATTTCTTTTTTATCATAAATGGCTGCAAGAGAGTAAAGCTCAAGGTAGGACACGATGACATACATATTTTGAACTTTGAACCATCCAACTATTATGTTGCCAAAATGTTTTCAGGTAAGCAAATTAGCTATACTTACACTGTCAGTCCTACTTAACATGAGACTTACTAAAGTAAAATCAGCTCAACAACAAAGCAAAATAGAAAATACATGTCTACATGGCTCAGGTTGCCCAAGTTCTGTGAAAAAATAAACCAAAACAAAAAGGTCCTGTTCAAATTTATAATTTCCACAGCTGGACAAGATTAAATTGTCACATGGGGGACAAGAGGCTGGACCCAAGTGCAGGACACAGGCACTGAAGAACTAGGGGCAGGACAGAAATAACTATAGGATAGAACCAGATGGGGAGACCAAGGCATGCAAAAGAGACAGGGCATGCTAGGTAGTCCTGGGGTTCAGAGAGAGTCCATGGCTGGGCAGGAGAGCTCCCTTGGCAGCCACATAACTCCTGGGCAGGGCCACCTACCAGGCAGGAACACAAAGGTCCAGGCAAGGCACAGGACACCTGGGCAGGTACAGGCACAACCCATAGGGAGCAAGGGGCAGAAAAGGGCAGAGACTTCATGGTGGGCCACATACTCCTGGGTAGGGCCACCTCCCAGGCAGGAACACAGAGGCCCAGGCAAAGCACAAGACACAGGACACCTGGGCAGGTAGCAGGCACAACCCATCAGAGGTGAGGGGTAGGAAGGGGACAGAGTCCCCCCACCAGACAACAGCAGTCCAGTCTGCTACCCAACAGATGCAAGGGATCAGAAGGGAACTTGGTCCAGGGTAGCTCCAAGGCTGACTCACAGAACTTGAGGATGAAGCTGTGGGCCCTCCAAGCCAGGACAACCAGAGCCAATCAGACAAAACACCTCAGAACATGACAAACCAGTTCAGAACAAAACACCCCCCAACCAACTAGGCTTGGTCCCAGAGTCCCTTATATCCACCTGCCAGCTGATAGGCATCAGGTGACCTTCTTAAGCCAAGATGATCCTATTTGGCTTAAGGATGACAGGAGGGATGGCTGCAAGACCCGGAGTCCGGAGTCCACGGACCGGATCAAGACCCGGAATGCAGGCTCCAGACCAGACCATAACATAGATGTCTTTTGCTGTTGAGTCTGGTATTCAATATTTCCTCCAGATAATTACTTTGTTAGGATGTGCTTCCACAAATGCTTTCTGTGGCCAAACAAAATTCTGAGGCGTTCATTAAGTAGGTTATTATGTCAACCAAAGAGGTGAATTATATTGGGAATTGTTCCTGAGAACATTTGAAAGACAGGTTATACAAGATCTAGTTTTTCAGCAGAACAATAATAAATAAAATTTAACAAAAATGTTCCACATTTATAACTTATTTTCTAGTCATACAAATGTCAGCTTCACTGTGCTATTCAGCTGTTTTTATTTGTATATATTAGCCGGTTTCATGGAAATAGATATAGAGGTATAAAGAAGACAAATTAACTTTTAATTGAATTACAAAGTCTGTAAATGAAATACAGAACAAATTAGAGCACTAACAATACTACTACAATACTATAAAACTGTGAAATAATTCCTAATAGTTATCAATGAAGGAATTCATCCAGATTACACTGCTCTGTTCTTTCGATTGACTGTAAATGAAGAAAATCAGCACAGGCATCTAAAGCAGATAATGCACTGACTTCCTACGGTATTTTTGATGAGTACATCCTCCGAATCTTCATTTTCATTGTAACATTCAAGATGATTGTCAATACTTTCAAATTCTTCATAGTTCCTAATTCATTTAAGAAGTGAAATAATTTCATTCGGATTCCTGGACATTTCTGCTATTGCCAAGTCTGAATGCTTGAAACTGTAGTGAGTGAAATAAGTCTGAATGTCTTACTACTTATTTCTTGCCAGCTGTCAGTGACAAAGTATCACTGCTTTTTGAACAGAAACACATGCAACTGACACTGCATAAAAACTGTTCACTCTAAGAAAGGTGTTGCATCAAATGGTCACACATGTGCTCTTGACTGATGTTAGTTAAAACTGTTCAGCAACAGTCTCCTGCCCCAATTAAGAGGCATAGTGTCCCAGCAATTTTCTCAATGAACTTTTGCTCTTTATGAGTTGTCCCAGTTAAGAGGCTGTTGCAGCTTTTTATTTTCTTAGCTTGCATAGCTATCAGCCCTACCAAGTTGAATAAGGTATGGAAATAATTTCCCTCAAAGTTTCAAAGTACATTTATTATCAAAGAATGTATGCTGTATACAACCCTGAGATTCATCTTCCCATAGACAGCCATGAAAGAAGAACCTTGGAACCCGGTCAAAGAAAAACATCAAACTCCCAACACATAGAAAAAATAACAAATCTTGCAAACAGCAAAAAAAACTAAGTGA
This sequence comes from Hypanus sabinus, assembly GCF_030144855.1. Lineage (NCBI taxonomy): Eukaryota > Metazoa > Chordata > Chondrichthyes > Myliobatiformes > Dasyatidae > Hypanus > Hypanus sabinus. Next base: position 125,107,990 of record NC_082710.1, on the reverse strand, counting down.
AAAACAGAGTTGTTGAAAGAGTCCGTGGATATTCAATACAGAATAGTTCTGTTCAATCTGGCGAATCTATCTTTTATTCACTATGATAATAAGCTGATTAAACTCATACCCTGGCAGGGAGGTGTGAGGAAAAGGAGAAAAAATATTAGGGTTAGAGATCATTGCTGAACAATGGGAACTGAGGACTTGATTAGGAAAGAGGAGGAAGCATGTGGCAGTTATAGGAAATGGTTATCAAATGAGTCCTTGAGGTTTGCAGAGAATATAGGAGAGATTTTAAGAAAACATGCCTTGGCTTACATATCGATTGGCAGTATTGCACCAACACCTAGACAGCTGGGACACAACATTCATGTTTAACCCGGACCAGCGGAGGGCTTCTAAGAAAACTCTTAGAAAGCCAAAAAGGGCATTGAAATAGTTATGGCCAACAGAATCAAAGGAAACTCCAAAACCTTTAGTAAATATATTAGAAGCAAGAGGGTATTGAGGAGAAACTATAAGGGTAGCATTTGTGTGGCACCAGTAGTTATGCGTAGTGTCTTGAATGAATACACTATGTCAGTATTCTGCAATGGGAAAGACGGGGAACAGACAGTTAGGGGAGGTGTATGGACATGAGTAGAGCAGGAAAGCAGAGGTGTTAGAGATATCAACACATTTTAAATGGAAACACAAGAGGCTGCAAATGCTGTACACCAGAGCACATCAGGCAGTATTCATGCAGGGAAATGGGCAGTCAACATTTGAGGTTGATACCTTGCAATCAGGACTGAGATTGTGAGGAGGAGTGGGCAGTAGAAGGAGTTGAAGGGGAAAGGTGAGGCAGTAGGCAATAGGTGGTAACAGGTAGGGAGGGGGAACGATAGGCAGGTGAAGGAAGGTAATAAGTGGAGAAGCTAAAGGGATGCAGATTCTGGAACCTGATAAGGAAGAAGAGAAGATGAACCAGATTATAGAGGGGTGATAAAAACAGTGGAGAATTACTCGCTGCAGATTCACGTTTCTGGACACCAACACCTCAGAGGAACTATCCAGGGCCCAACATACTAATGCAATCACAAAGAATGCAGGCCAGTAGATATACTTCTTAGGAAGTTTGATGACTTTTGCTATGTCAGCAAAGACACTAGCAAACTTCTACACTTATACTGTGGTGAGCATTCTGACATCTTGCATCATTGCCTGGTATAGCGGTCCCAATGCACAGGATCAAAATAGACCACAGGGTGTTTGAGACTCAGCAAGTTCTCTCATGGGTGAAACATTCCTCAGTATTGAGGACATCTTCAAAACGTGCTGCTTTGAAAAGGCACCATCATCAGTAAGGACCCTCATAATCCAGGATGTGTCCTCTTATTACCACCATCAGGGAGCAGGTACAGGAGCCAATAGATGCACACTCAATGGTTTAGGAACAACTTCTTTCCCTTCCCCATCAGAATGGTCCATGAACCCATGGACACTACCTCATATTCCTCTTTTACACTATTCATTTATTTTATTTTTATTGTAACTTACAATGATTTTTATGTATTGCATTGTACTGTTGCCACAAAATAACACATTTCATAACATATGTCACTGATAACAAACATGATTCTGATTCAGATCCAATCTGTGGATGGTAGGTAAATGGGAACACATGGCAACGTTGAAACAGGAGGCTGGGATAGAATGGAGCATTTAGTAAAAGAGTCAGAGTACTTGGGCGATCAGAAGATGAGAGTGATCTTTCCGTCCCTCGAAGATGTCGACGGATGGGGCAAGAGCTCAGTTTAATTGATGCAGATTGGAAGTGGCCAATGTGGTTTCAGTTACAACATTTAAGAGAAGTTTAGCAATGTTTCTAGGGCAGTGATTGAAGAGACTAGGTAGAATAACAGTTTGACACGGTCTGGATGAGCCAAAGAGCTTGTTTCAATGTTTTGGTGTTCTATGATTCTATGACACAAATTTTCATCTTAGATACATCTTTGGACCCAAAATAATAATTCACTGATTCTTTTATTACATTATAAACTGATGTTCGTCACTCAGGAGTTACTGCTTCAGATAAAGCACAGAAAAACCCAAGGTTCTTTGACAATTTATCATGCTGCACTTTCATGTTAATAGCTTTTATTTCTCCATTTATCCATCTGTATCCAAATGGAGAAAACTACAGGTCAGATAAAGGAAGGTTGCTTGAACATTTTATTCCAATCACTTGAGCATTCTTTTCAATTATATGGAATTGTTATTGCGGTCCAGAGCAATGTTATAGTTGTTTCTAACTGCTTATTCCCGACATAGATTACTTTATTGCTATTACAGTGGAGGAACTTGAGATCTTGGATAAAGGACACAAATTCAGGGAATGAGAATATTATGCTTCCCAGAAACTAATCACAAAATGGGGCTCTACATTAGTGTAACAGTTAGTACAACACTATTACAGCTTAGGGCATTTCAGTTCAGACTTCAATCCCAATGTTCTCTGGATGAGTTTGTATGTTCTCCATGTTGAATGAGTGTATTTCATCCAGATATTCCAGAACGCAGGCTTCAGACAGTGGATGGGTCCACTGTCCACTGGAGAGGCAAAGGGATTAAGCAGTCAGAGCAGTGTTGCCCTGTGGCTAATCCCCTCAGCAACAAGTAGACCTTGTTAGATAGAGCTCTTATAGATAGCGGGTTCAAGGGATACGGGGAGAGGTCAGGAACTGGGTACTGATTGTGTATGATCAGCCATGATCACAGTGAATGGCGGTGCTGGCAAGAAGGGCTAAATGGCCTACTCCTGCACCTACTGTCTATTGTCTATTGTCTATTGACCTCTTTGGATGCTGCCGGGAGGGTTGGGTTTACCTATCGGAGCTTGGCAGTAGCAGCCAGGCTGGTGACGTTGTGCACGGCTCTGAGGCTCAACGGTAAAGTCAGCCAGTGCTGTAGTTACAGGGAAATTAATAGTTAGGCGGATAGAAAGGAGTTTCTGTGGCTGCAAAAGAGACACCAGGATAACGTGTTGTGTCATGGGTGCTGGGGTCCAGGATAATTCAGTGGCTGCAGGATAGAAGAATGTGTGGTGATCTCATTGAAACCTACTGAATTAGATTAGATTAGATTCAACTTTATTGTCATTGTGCCGAGTACAGATACAAAGCCAATGAAATGCAGTTATCATCTGACCAGAAATGCAGAGAATAGTGTTATTTACAAAATAACTGTAAATAAAAAGTAAGTGTTGCAGCACACAAATATAAAAGCACTGAGACAGTACAATATGAGTGCAGTACTGTTTAATGCTGTGATGCAAGGTTCAGCAGGGTCACAGCCTCAGGGAAGAAGCTCTTCCTGTGCCTGCTGGTGCGAGAGCGGAGGCTCCTGTAGCACCTACCGGATGGAAGGAGAGTAAAAAGTCCATGGTTAGGGTGAGGTGCATCCTTGATAGTTCTTTTTGCCCTGCCCAGGCAGCGTTTATGGTAACTGTTCTCAATAGTGGGCAACTGGGTGCTGATAATCCACTGGGCAGTTTTTACCCCATGCTGGAGTGCTTTGCATTGAAAGGACTAGATAGAGTGGATGTGGAGAGGATGTTTCGTATGGTGGCGATACCCAGCACTAGAGGGCATAGCCTCAAAATTGAGGGGAAACTCTTTTGAACGGTTAAGGACGATTATTTTAGCCAGAGAGTAGTGGATCCATGGAATGCTCTGCCAAGGACTGTGATGGAGGCCAAGTTCATGGGTATACTTAAGGAGGAAGTTGATTGTTTCCTGATCGGTCAGGGCATCTAAGGATACGGCGAGTAGGCAGGTGTATGAGGTTGAGAGAGATCCGGGATCAGCCATGATGGAATGGTGGAGCAGACTTGATGGGCTGAATGGCTTAAATCTGCTCCTATGCCTTATGGTCATGGTCTTATGGTTTTTTATTCTAAAGGGTGTGTACAACCAAAGGTCATGGTGCATATTGGCATCAATGACATAGAATTTATTTAGAATTAGAATTAGTATTTATTTAAATCTTACATCAATCCCACAACACGATGGAATAAAATTCTTTATGTTATGACTCTGTTGCAATGTACATACATGTGAATTTAAAAGTCTAATGGTTTGTAGAAAGAAGCTATCCCATATCCTATTGGTCCTGGCTTTAATGTTATGGTAGTGTTTGCCAGACAGAAGCAGCTGAAATAGTTTATGGTTGGGGCAACTAGAGTCCCTGATAATCTTCCAGGCCTTCTTTACACACCTGCTGCTATAAATGTCCTAATGGAGGGAAGTTCACATCCACAGATGCACTGGGCTGTCCTTGCTGCTCTTTGCAGTTCCCAGCGATCGTGGTCAGTACAGTTCCCAGCGATCGTGGTCAGTACAGTTCCCATACCAGGTGGTGATACTGCCAGTCAGGATGCTCTCAATGGTGCCCCTGTAGAAGTTCTTGAGGATTCGCGGGCCCATGCTGAACTTCTGCAGTTGCCTGTGGTGGAAGAGACGCTATTGTGCTTTTTTGCCACAAGGCCAGTGTATATAGTCCAGATGAGATCATCGGTAAAGTGTATACTGAGGAAATTGAAACTACTCACCCTCTCAACTGCAGATCCATTGATGTCGATCGGGCCGAGCCTTTCTCCATTCCTCCTGTAATCCACAATCAGTTGTTTTGTTTTTTGGACATTGAGGGAGAGGTTGTTATGCTGTGTTAAGGTGTCAACATTTCCTCCACCAACCTCATTACCACTAGGAATGAGGCCGATCAAAGTGGTGTTACCTGCAAATTTGATCAGCAGATTGGAGCTGCATATGGCAGTATAGTCATGGATGTAAAGTTTAAGGAAAGGGACTCAGAACACAACCCTTGGGGGCACCTATGTTGAGGGTCAGAGGGGCAGAGGTAAGTTAGCCCATCCTTACCACCTGTGGGTGATCCGATAAGAAGTCGAGGATCCAGCCACACAATGATAGGTGCAGGCCAAGGTTTCTGAACTTCTTGTTAAGTCTAGAGGGAATTATAGTGTTGAATGCTGGACTGTAGTCCATGAACAGCATTCTAACGCATGCAGCCCTCTTCTCCAGGTGAATGAGGAAGAAAAGGGGAAGAGATCCTATGCAGTGTGTATATAGAGTTAGGAAAAAGGCTGCAGAGAATGAGCTCAAAGGTCGTAATTTTGTGATTACTCCCTGCGCAATGGGCTAGTGCAGGTAGGAAGGAGGTGATAGCACGAATGAATGATTGGCTGAGGAGATGGTGCAGAGGACAGGGTTTCAGTTCTTGTATCAATGAAAATTTATTGGGGAAGGGTCACCCGTACAAGAGAGATGGGTTGCACCTGAACTGGAAAGGAACCAATGCCCTGGCTGGGAGTTTTGCTCATGCTACTTGGGAGAGTCTAGATTAGTTTTGCAGGGGGCTGGGAGCCTGAGCACCATGTCAGGAAGTGAAGGATCAGAGAAGAAGGTTCAAAGGTTCAAAGGTCCAATTTAATGTCAGAGAATGTGTACAATATAAATCCTGAAATGCTTTTTCTTCACAAACATCCACAAAAACAGAGAAGTGCCCCAAAGAATGAATGGCAGTTAAATGTTAGAACCCAAAAGACCCTCCCAGCTCCCTTCCCTCCAGCATGTAAGTGGCAGCAAGCAACCGTCCCCCCTCCTCCCACCAGCAAAAAGAAGCAACGGCACCTGCCACCGAGCTCCCAAGTGTGAGCAAAGCAATAGCAAAGACACAGACCTGCAGATACGCCAAAGACTTCACATTTCACCTGGTATACAGCCTACCACAGGCTCTCCCTTTCTCTCTCTCCTTAATAAGGGAGAAGGAGGTGTCTCCTTTTTCCTTGTCAGGGCAAGTATTGAAAAGCAAAATCAAATTAATAGATATGATGGGTTGAATAGTTTGAAGTTTGTATATTTTAATAGTAGGAGTATTATGGGCAAAGATGATAAAGGGACAATACCACAGCTACTCTCCAAGAGACATAATGGAGGCGTCAGACACTGAGTTCATTTGGAATTTAGGAATAGGAAGGGTGCATGATGGGATTGCACTTTCGACCCTGCAACAGCAACTGGAACATTGAAAAACAGAATTGTAATGAGATTAAGGAAACGTGTAAAAATAGTAGTGTGCTGTCATGGAGGATTTCAGCTTCCCTAATATAAACTGGGACCTTCTTAGTACAAGGAGTTTGGATGGGGCAGGGTTTGCTAAGTGTATCCAAGAGGATTTATTGAACAATATGTGGACAGACCAACTAGAGGAGGAGCTGCACTGGCCCCGGTGTTGGGTAATGAGGCTGGCCAGGTGATTGAACTTTCAGTGGGTGAACAGTTAGGGAACAGTGAGCACAACTCCTTAACTTTCAGGATAGCATCAGTAAGGATAGGTACTGTCCTTGCAGGTGTTACCAGATTCGGATATGGCCCAAGTGCGGAGTGAGAGACATGAAGCAGGTCGATAGTTCACAGACTTTAATGCAAACAGTGTTAAAGGGAAAATAAAACAATAAACCCTGGGCCAAATAGGGCCATTAACTAAAACTCTCAAATGGAAAATGAAACCTACACTGTGGCTGGAAAGAAAATCTAAACATTAAACAAATATTTCTGGTCTTCCGAACCGTTTGACTCGACAGTCCAATTTCTCAGGGAAGGCTGAAAGCAAACAGGCAGCGAAGCGTTGCTGTGCTCTGTCCAAGCCTTGGCAAGCACTACGACAAGTGTGGAGTTAAGTAGACAATTCACATGATTACACAACAATTAGCTGACACGTGCATATTCACAAGCACGATTGCCATATCTGCTACGTTGCCGGATCCGTGGTTGTGACAGCAGGAGAGCTTTAAGTTGGAGTAGGGCAAGTTATGAGGGAAATAGGTAAGAACTAAGAAGAGTTAATTGGGAACACCTTTTTTTTCTGGCATCAGACATGTGTATAGTGTCTAAAGATCAATGGAACAAAGTACAGGAAAGGTATGGTCCTGTGAGAGAGAAGGACAGGACTGGAAAGACAAGAGGACCTTGGATACCTGGAGAGGTGATGAATTTAGTCAAGAAGAAAAAGGGAAAGTCTGTAAAACTTCGGAAGATAGGATCAAACAGAAGACTTGAGGAGTATAAAGATTCCAGGAAAGAACTAAAGAACGTAACTAAGAAAGCCAGGAGAGGCCATGAAAAATCTTTGACAAGAAGGATTAAGATGAATCCCAAGGAATTGTAGACATATGTCAAAAGGAAGAGTATAACTAAGGAGAGGGTAGGACCACTCAGTGATATGGAGGGAACATTTGCTTGGAAGCAAAGAATGTGAGCGAGGTGCTTAATGAATACTTTCCTTCAGTCTTTACCAAGGAAAATGATATAGAGAATCAGGAGATCAGTGCTGTGAGTATAAAAACACAAAATGCTAGTAAAACTCAGCAGGCCAGACAGCATCTACGGGAGGAGGTAGTGATGATGTTTTGGGCCGAAACCCTTCATCAGGAGTGAAGTAACATGGGATGGTTGAGGGGGGAATAAGAAGGTGGGGTGAGGGATGAAGTAGAGAGCTGGGAAGTGATGCCGCAGCTGCTGCAGACTGGGAGACTGTTTCACTGAACACCAGCGCTCGGTCCTCTAGCAGTGGCGGGATCTCCCTGTGGCCACACACTTCAATTCCACAGACCACTCCCACTCCGATATGTCTATCCATGGCCTCCTCTACTGTCCAGATGAGGCCACATGCAGGTTGACGGAGCAATACCTTATCTCCTGCCTAGGTAGCCTCCTACCTGCCAGCATGAACATTCAAATCACAGACCTCCATTGATACTCCTGTCCCCCCCCCACCCCCTTACCCCATCCCTATCTATAATTTTAGTCTGGTTCTCTTTCTCACTCTTTTTCCCCTTTCACTATAATCTCCCCTTGGCCCTACCTTTCTTTCTCTTTTATTTCTCATAATTCTCCACCCTCCACCTAGCCCATTTCCCTTCAACCTATCACTTCCCAGCTCTCTACTTCATCCCTCCCCCCCCTTCTTATCCCCCCCCCAACCATCCCATGTTACTTCACTCCTGATGAAGGGTTTCGGCCCGAAACATCGTCACTACCTCCTCCCATAGATGCTGTCTGGCCTGCTGAGTTCTGCCAGCATTTTGTGTTTTTTAAAATTTATTTCCAGCATCTGCAGATTCACTCATGTTGCCTGTGTGTATAAAATATGTTAAGGTGTTTAGAGATCAAGGAGGAGGACATGTTGGGTCTCCTAAAGAGTATTAAGGTGAATAAGTCCCCAGGGCTTGATGAGATATACCCCAGGTTATTGAAGGAAACAAGAGACAAGATTGTTGTGGCTTTGACTAACATCTTCGTTGTCTCTCTAGGCACAGGCAAGGTCCCAGAAGAATGGTAAGTGGCTATAGATATACCTGTATTTAAGAAGGGAAAAAGAGAAAATCTTGACTACTATAGACCTGTGAGTATCACAAATGCTACAGGAAAATTGCTGGAGAAAATCTTTAAGGCTAGGATATATGAGCATTTGGAAATGCAAGGCCAATTAATGAGAACCAACATGGCTTTGTATGGGGCAGGTCGAATCTTACCAATTTGATAAAGTTTTTTTGACAAGGTGACAAGAGAAGTTTGTAAAGGTAGAGCAGTGGATATAGTCTACATGGATCTTAGTAAGGCATGTGACAAAGTGCCTCATGGGAGGCTAATCCAGAAGATTAGGAGGCATGGGGTCTGCGATGTGTTGGCTGTTTGAATTGAGAATTGGCTTGCGCATAGAAGACAGAGGGCTGAAGGGGCTTATTTGAGCTGAAGTCTGTAATTAGTGGAGTTCTGCAGGAATCTGTGCTGGGACATCTGCTGTTTGTGATGCATATATGGGAAAGTGTGTTGTTTATCAGTATGTTTCCTGGTTTAAAGGGCATGTGCTATCATGACAGTCTGAATAAACTTGGGCTGTTTTCTTTGGAACAGTGGAGGCTAAAGGGAGAGCTGATAGAGGCTTATAAGATCATGAGAGGCATAGGTAGAGTAGACAGGGAGTATCTGTTTCCAAGGTTTGATATGTCTAACACTAGAGGACATGCATTGAAGATGAGAGGGGTTCGAAGGTTCATTTATTATCAAAGTATACAACTCTGAAATTCTTCTTCTCCAGACAGCCACAAACCCAAGAAAGAAATGAATGACAGCACCTTCATCAATCCCCAAATCCCCCCATGCCACACAAAAAAAAACAAACATAGAACAAGCACATCAACCCCCAAATCCCCTTCCCCAGCACACAAAACAAAGAGAAAGATCTGGCGAAAAAACACAGAAAATAAAAAGCTGTAAGACTGAATAAATTCCATACTCCAAGACTGTATCCAAAATGCAGACATCTGGGTAACATTGTCCCGGGCAACCTTTCCCTTCTCTGGCAGCAGATTGATCCCAGCAGTGATCAAAAAGCAGTCTTCCCTCTCTGTCAACAGAGCGATCAAAAGACAGTCTCCCATCTCTAGTAGCAGAGCGATGCCACCAGTGACCAAAAGGCAGGAAGCTGCCACTCACTTTTCACATTCACCTCGATGTTTCAATCTCCCTCATCGCTTTAATCGGCGAACAATGGAAGCTTTATTCAGCGAAATCAAGTTGAACTTTGGCTTGCACCCTATCCTGCAGCCTTCTCACCAAAAGATCCGTGCACACTGTCTATGCCTCCCACAATCCTCTCAGAGACTGAAGAGTGCTGGAACGCCCAAACGATCTCCAAGCTATAAATCACAGGCTACAAAGATGTAAAAGACATATAAGAAGTGAAATATATGGTTTCATTGTCTATCCAGAAGGTGTTGACCATGGGAGTGCTGTACACAGGCACCATTTTGACCGGATAGATTCAAAGGGGATGTATTTTTACTCAGAGAGCGGCGGATGCCTGGAATGCGCTGCCTGGTATGGTGGTAGAGGCAAACACATTTGGGTTTCTAAGAGGCATTCAGTTAGGCACATAAATGTGAGGAAGATGGAGGGTAGGAGGTATTAGTGTTAGGATGCTTTTCATTGGCTTTTTAGCTGCTTTGGCACAACATTTTGAACCACAGGACCTGTTCCCATGTTGCACTGTTTTATGCTCTATGTTCTCTGCCTCCTCACATTCCAAAGATGACAAAGATTCTGATAAGATGGTAACCTGTTTGTTCGCTGCGGCTTCTGTGTGATCAACCAGAGGTGTTATTGTCTTTATTAACTGTATTTTTTAAGATCGCAACGCCTGCTGGACATTAAGAACTTAAAGTACTGCAGGACTACCACATCAGTGACTTACTCATTGGCAAGGAAACTGAAGGGGCTGGACGGTGCAGATTATGCCTCTGCCTGCATCAGAGGGACATCGGAGGAGTCAGTGTGCCAAGGCTCTGTGCAGTCTAACAGTGAATGATCATCTTATTTGCTTTTCTTGTAATCACAAGACCCTGTTGGACATTGTTAATGTGGAATGCCATGAGTCTGATTCACTGATTTATTGAGGGATGGCAGGGACAGACAGTGGGGGCACTGTGTGGCCACAGTCATAGTGAGGATTAGGCCTCAAGCTGCAGTGTCGCCTGATTACTGCAGCCCAGGAGAGAGGGATTGGAGTCAGTGTACTCCATCAGAGTCAGTGTGGCGTGGTGTCTCAGCTGGAGTTGGTGCTGCCCCTAGTGTTCACTGAACAGAAGACAAGCTATATTGTGTTCAACTGCAGTCCGATACAGCATTCATGAACTCAGGGTCTTGACTATATATTTTTTTTGTGCGACTGGATTTTACTGACATCTAAAATGTGCTTACTATCTTTCATGTGCTATATTTGTCTTGTGCTGTGTGTTCCTGTTGGGTACTGTGTTTAAACTTTGGACCCAGAGTAACACTGTTTCATTTGGCTATATTCATAGGTATTGTATATTTGAATGACAATTAAACTTGAACTTGATGCACTGGTTAGTAGCTTAATTGGTCATTGTAAATTGTCCTGCAATTAGGCTAGGATTAAATTAGGGGTTACTGGTGGTGCTGCTTGAAGGGCCAGTAGGGCACATTTCATGCTTTATCTCTCAAATAATAAATGCACAGAATGTAAACAGATGAATACAAAAAAATGATAGAGGAGTATTAGCATAAGGTAACTGTGATGCGTTGCTGATAGCTCAGTGAATGCACCTTTGCCACTGAGTCTGATAGTTGTGAAGTTGTGTAGTTTACATTGACATTAAAATTTGTCAGCATCTGTGTGTGAGGTAAAATTTCACTCTAAAAACATGACTACAAACTTTAGACTGAGACCTTGCACGTTTTGCTAGTTGAGGCCATGCCTTTGAAAAGTGACATCAAAATGAGGCTCCATATACTTCTCAGAGAGATGCAAAATATCCCAAGGTAATGAAAGTCATTGCACTAACAAAAGAGAATTTAAGAACTTTTCTTTAGAGTAAAATACTGCGATGTTCCTGAGCAATATTTTGCCTTCATCACTCGAAAACCAATGTATGTACTCAATATCATCATGCTGCCAATGGGAGCCTGTGGTGTGTAAGCATTCTATCACAATTGCTCAGCCAAGGTTTGTCACACTAATCTCTTCCTGTTCTATCACCTTCCAAGATAAATACAATCCTTTAAAATACTTCCCTTTTGTTCATCCTCAATTTTACTAAGCCCCTTTTTTGTGTCAATAGCTCCTTTGTGTTTTACATAAGGAAAAGCCAGAGAAAGAGTCATAACAACAAAACCCTTTACTAAAGGCAGTAACTCCAGCTAAATTGCAGTGTCAGGATCAGGAGTCATTCCATCAGACATAAAAGTAATCTTTAAAAGTACTCCTTACATATGATACACAACAGTCATATGTTCTGAAATTATTTTCTTAAATATTTGTTTCTCTACCCATCTTTCTTCATTTAACTTGCTTCCAGAAAGTCATCTGCGATAATATCTTTTTATATGTTTCAATGTCAAAGTTTGCTTGAAGCCACTTTTGTGAACTGCCGAGGGGTGTTTTTACTATAAATGCTGGATCACACTGTGTTTAACGCACCTGATACAAATGGCTACAAGAAAAATAAGGTACAAAGCATGTATCGTCCATGGACAGCTGAGATTTGGCCACTGGTGACAGGACCAGGGGCTGCCTTGATGGTGTTGCTCAGAAGTACTTGAAAATAGTTGAAATATAAACTGTTAAACAATGACAGTGATTAATTCAAAAATACACAAATGGTCATTATTTCAGTTAAAAAAATAAGAAGTGAAATAAAGAAAAGTGAACAATAAACTTGTTTAAAATTAATGTTTAAATGAAGGTCAGTGACACCACTTTTTAAATGACGAATGCACCAGCACCACCAGATACAAAGAGTAAGACCATGAGACCATGTGATATAGGAGCAGAATTAGGCCATTTGGCCCATCGAGTCTGTTTCGCCATTTCATCATGGCTGATCCAATATTCCTCTCAGCCCCAGTCTCCTGTCTTCTCCCCTGTATTTCTTCATACCCTGACAAATCAAGAAACTATCAACATCTGCCTCAAATATACATAAAGACTTGGCCTCCACAGCTGCCTGTGACAAAGAATTCCACAGATTCACCACTCTCTGGCTAAAGAAATTCCTCCTCATCTCGGTTCTAAAAGAACTTGCTCTATTCTAAGTCTTGTCCTAGACACTCCCACCATAGGAAACATCCTCTCTACATCCACTCTATCGAGGACTTTCACCATTCGATAAGTTTCAAAGTGGTTACCTCTCATTCTTCTGAATTCTGGTGAATGCTGCCCCAGAGCCATCAGATATTCTTCATATGATATGCCATTCATTTTTGTAAAATGTGGAAGAGTGGTGTGACATTTGAAGTACTCCAGTCTTCCACAGCCATTCCAAAATCTAGCGATTATTGAAAGATCATTACTAATGCGTCTATAATCTCTTCAGCCACCTCTATCATATCCCTGGTGTGTACACTGTCTGGTCACAGGTGATTCATCTACCTTCATGCTTTTCAGTTTCCCAAGAACCTTCTCTCTAGTAATGGTAGCAGCACACATTTCATGACCCTTGACACCTGGAACTTCTACCATAATTCTAGTGTTTTCCACAGTGAAGAATGATGCAAAATACTTATTCAGTTGGTCGGATATCTCCTTGTCCCCCGGTACTAGTTTTCCAGCATCATTTTCCAGTGGTCCAATATCTGCTCTGTCCTCTTTTTTACACTTTATAGATCTGTGGAAACTTTTTGATATCTTCTTCAATATTATTGGCTAGTTTACTTTCATATTCCATCTTCTCCTTCTTAGTTGCCTTCTGTTGGTTTTTAAAAGCTTCCTGATCCTTTATCTTTGCGCTAATTTTTGATCTATTAAATGCCCTCTCTTTGATTTTTATGTTGGGTTTGATTTCTCCTTTTAGCCACAGTTTTGTCATCTTTCCTTCAGAATACTTATTCCCCTTTGGGACATATATATCCTGTGCCTTTTGAGTTGCTTCCAGAAATTCTAGCCATTGTAGTTCTGCCGTCATCCCTGCCAGTGTTCTTTTCCAATCAATTCTGGGCAATTTCTCTCTCATGCCTTTGTAATTCCCTTTACTCCACTGAAATACTGATACATCTGGCTTTAGCTTCAACTTCTCAAATTTCAGGGTGACTTTGATCAGATTAAGATCACCTCCGCTAATGGTTCTTTTACCTTAAATTCTCTAATCAATTCTGGTTCATTGTACAATACCTAGTCCGGAATAGCTGATTCCCTAGTGGGCTCAACCATGAGCTGCTCTAAAAAGGAACTTAGCAGGAAAGGAGACCTGCCAAAGGGTTTCAGCCCAAAACGTCGACTGTACTCTTTTCCATGATGCTACTGGGCCTGCAAAGTTCCTCCAGCATTTTGTGTATGGTTGCTCAGATATTTTGTGTGTGTACCTCATCGTCATCTGGCTTTCCAACAAAACTTGCATTGAAATGCACACAGCTCATGACACCAGTTGCAGAATGCTCAACCTTTTGATTCCTAACTTTGTCTGAGATCTTACTAACATCTGCCTCCACAACCTTTCCACTAACTACTCTGGCACTTTGGTTCCCATTTCCCTGCAACTCTAGCTTAAACCCCACTGTGCAGCATTAACAAACCTTCTGCTAGGATATTAGTCCCCTCCAGTTCAGGGGAAAACCATCCCTTCTGTACAGGTCCCAACTTCCCTGAAGAGAACCCAAACATCCAAAACCTTATGGCCTCCCTCCTATACCTCCCTCCTTAGCCACATATTAAACTGTACAACCTTTATAATTCTGGTCTCGCTGGTATATGGCATGGGTAGCAATCCTGAGATCACAACCCTGAAGGTCCTTTAACTTGGCACCTAACTCCCTGAACTCTCTATGCATAACCTCATAACTTGTCCTACCCATGTCATTGGTACCTACATGGACCACAACCTCTGGCTGTTCACCCTCCCTCTTAAGAATGCTAAAGATTCGATCAGAGATGTACTGGACTCTGCCACCCCGGAGGCACCATACCATCTGGAATCTTTATTTCACCCATAGAACCTCCTGTCCATTCCTCTAACTAACAAATCCCCAATCATTGCAATGTGTATTTTCTTCCCCCTTCCCTTCTGAGTCACAGAGGCAGACTCAGTGCCAGAGACCCGACCACTGTGACTTTCCTCTGTTAGGTTATACCCCACCTGCTAACGGCATCCAAACTGATACACCTGTTGTTGAGGGTGATGACTACAGGGTACTCTGTACTGGCTCCTTAACCCCATTCCCCTTCCCCTTCCCGACTGTCGCCCATTTTCCTGCGTCCTGCAACTTGGATGTAACTACCTTTCTGTGTGTCCTATCTATGATCCTTTCAGCCTCCTGAATGACCCAGAGCGCATCCAGTTCCACCGATTGTTAGAAGATGAAACTGCATGCATTTCTTGCAGGTGTAGTCTTCCACATCCCACAAGAGGAGCATTCTGATATGCTGCCTGACATCTTTACTGTCCTATTTAAGCAAATATAAAGAAAGAAAGGATAAGAAAACTTCACATGGAGCTTTTCTTTCCTTTGCTTTCTCTGACTGAAGTGTCTCTTTGCCGAAGCCACAAAGAGCTAAACCTTCGAGATCACCACTCTGACTCTGTCCACTTAGACAATGGCCACTATGATGATCGCCACTGTGTGTGCTTCTGCCTTTCTTTCATTTGCTCTCTCTAATCTATCCCAAACATGGACTGATTGCTGGTCAAATCTCTATTACACTCCCTTTTCTACTGGCACAGTGAACCCGAGTGGAATTGCCTCCTCTCAAAGCTTCTGATGCCGTTTTGGTTGCTGGTAAAAGCTTGATTACAGTGGAATAAAGGGAATTATCAAGACATGTGAGAAGAGCTGGCCAAAGTTGATTTGGAATGAGACACTAGCAGCAGGAATGATGGCAAAATAGTAATGGCTGGAGTTTCTGGGAGCAACTCAGAAGGTGCAGGATAGATTGATCCCAAAGATGAAGAAATATTCTGAAGGGAAAATGAGGCAACTATGGCTCATAAGGGAAGTCAAAGGCTTAATAGCAAAAGAGAGGGCATATGATGTAGCAAAAATTACTGGGGGGGGGGTCATGGATTTGGAAGATTTTAAAAACCATTAGAAGGCAAAAAAAGCCATAAGGATCGAAAAGGTTAAGTATGAAGGCAAAGTAGCCCATAATATCAGAGAAGATATCATTTTTTTTTTCAGAAATAGAGTAAAAGAGAGGTGAGACTATATATCAGACTGCTGGAAAATGATGCAGGGTAGGTAGAAATTGTGGATGAAAAAATGGCAGATGAAATTAATGAGTATTATGTATCATTCTTTACAGTAGAAGACACTAACAGTATGCCAGAAATTCTAATGTCAGTGGGCAGAAATAAGTGTAGTTACTATTTTGAAAGGGAAGGAGCTTGGGCAACTGAAAAGTTTGAAGATAGTTGTTACCTTAGACCAGTCGGACTGTACTTCAGTTTTCGGAAAGTGGTAGCTAAAGAGATTGTGGAGGTATTAGAAATGAATTGTTCAAGAATAATTTATTCCAGAATGTTCTGCAGGACTGGAAAATTGCAAATATCATTCTATTTTTAAAGAAGAGAGGCAGGCAGAAGAAAGGAAATTATTGGCTGGTTAGCCTGGCAGCAGTGACTGGGAAATTTTGGAGTCCATTATTTTGGATCAGGTTCTGGGGAACATGAGGCACAAAACAAAGTAGATGGAAGTCTGCATGGTTTCCTTAAGGGGAAATCTTACCTGCAAAATGGGTTGCAATCATTTAAGGGAATAGCAAGCAGGATAGACAAAGGGGAGCAGTGGAAGGTGATCACTTATGGTCGCTTAACAAGGTCCAGTGCATGAGGCTGCTTAACAAGATAAGAGTCCATGGTATTACAGGAAAGATACTAGTATCAATAGAGCATTGGGTTGAAAGGCAGGAGGAAAAGAGGCCTTTTCTGCTGTTGACTAGTGGTATTCTTCCGGGGTCAGTACTGGGAACACTCAATTTCATTTTATATATCAGTGATTTCGATGAAGGAATTGATGGTTTGATGACTAAGTTTGTTGACAATATGAAGATAGATGGAGGGACTGGTAGTGTTGAGGAAGTGGGTAGACTGCAGAAGTACTTAGACGGATTCAGGGAATGGGCAAGAATAACACATTGACATTCTGTTTTTAGAACAGCTAATTCTCTTCAATCTTTTAGTTGTTAAAACAAACTACACAACCCTAATCGCCCCATCAATGTAGAAGCAACATAACAACTTTGAAGACTTTGTACAACAATGAACTTTATGTATTTTTTC
Source organism: Hypanus sabinus (assembly GCF_030144855.1). Taxonomy (NCBI): domain Eukaryota; kingdom Metazoa; phylum Chordata; class Chondrichthyes; order Myliobatiformes; family Dasyatidae; genus Hypanus; species Hypanus sabinus. Next base: position 125,091,156 of record NC_082710.1, on the reverse strand, counting down.
AGTTTTCTTTTCTTTTACTTGGCCTTTTCTCCTTGGAGCAACGGAGGATGAGAGGTGACCTGATAGAGGTTTATAAGATGATGAGAAGCATTGGTCATGTGGATTGTCAGAGGCTTTTTCCCAGGGCTGAAATGGTTGCCACAAGAGGACACAGGTTTAAGGTGCTGGGAAATAGGTACAGAGGAGATGTCAGGGGTAAGTTTTATACTCAAAGAGTGGTGAATACATGGAATGGGCTGCCGACAACAGTGGTGGAGGCGGATACAATAGGGTCTTTTAAGAGACTTTTGGATAGGTACACAGAGCTTAGTAAAATAGAGGGCTATAGGTAAGCCTAGTAATTTCTAAGGTAGGGACACGTTCGGCACAGCTTTGTGGGCCGAAAGACCTGTATTGTGTTGTAAGTTTTCGATGTTTCTATGCATAACTTTATACAACTTATGATTATGTCAGATCTCTGTTTAATTTCTAATCCTTAGGTTGCTCCTGGGATTCAAAAATGATGAGCACTCTTAATCCCAAAATTCAAAAATTTCATTTTATTTTAAAGTATAAACAGACATACAAATACTAAGCAACCTAAATTAAAAGCTGAGAAATGATGGTAAGAGGTATATGGACAAAGAATAAAGATGGCTCTTCTGAAAAAAAACCTATAATTTTTATAGATAAAATGTTCCTTAGATAGGTATGAATACATTAATAGGCTACATAATTAAAACAAATATATCATGTGGGTAATGTGCCAATACTTAGGTAATGAAAAATGAAAAGGACTGTTATTTAGCTACTATGCCACTTACTGTCAGTGAGTATGAAAAATACATGAGTTTCTTAAAAAGTACATATAAAAATATTATTTACAAAAAAAAGTAGTTTCCAACAATTATTTTATGTTTTTTTTCCTGTAAATGCTATGTATCTGATAGTGTTACTGACAATGATGGCCCACTAAATAAGCTTTTCATTGCACCTGTGCATGCCATGCACCTGTGTACCCATGCATATGTCAATAAACACAAATTTGAATCTGAAGTGTAATAATGATATTTTCTGGCAAAACTAGCTCTTTTCAAAATCATTAGTTAACCAAACTCAAATGAGATATGTAATTCTTGGCCCAGGTCATGATATGAAATAAGGGTAATAAACAGTAATCTTGTCCTCTGTACTTTAGTAAGTGTTGAATATTCACAGCAGACATGACAACAACAACAAACGGGTTAAATTAGCAGCTCAGCTGTAGCTCTTCTGCAGAAAACATTAAAGTACTGAAACAATTTCCTGTATTTGAACCATTACCCTTTTTTCTGAGGTTCTGAGAAACTTGCTGAATATTGATAGCAAATCCAGTTTAATTTCAGACTTATGGTAACTGAATTCTTTTTCTCTTTTTATCTCCATGTTCTTCTTAATTATAGCAGTTGTAAACTCAGTTCATAAATCTTTAACCACTGTGCTAACATAATAAGTGGTTTGCATCCCAATGTGCAGTTACCTCCAAATGAAGACCTGTTAAATGCAAGTTCAGTTATTGTCACAATCATTTCATTGGGGATACACTTCCTCAACAATTATCCTCCCAAATGTCTTTAATCTGTGATTAGCTACTCATTAATGCAAAATTTAATAAAGATTTACGAGGGTGTTCTGGGGAAGCTTTCATAGACACTGTCACAGTTCAATTCAGATAATGTGAAAGAGTGATTTGCCTTTCGATTATGGAAATAATCCCTGGGTTATATTATTTTCTCTAATTTATAATTTTTTATTAAATATTTCAGATTAAGCAAGTAATTCCTACCTTCCTTAATAATGTCTCTTCACAATTAAAATCAGTTACAGTCATTATTATTTTTATCAAAACAAAAATATTCAATTTTAAAGTTATTTGTTTTATTCTGAATAACATTTTTATTTTAAGTCATGTGTTTTATTTTCTTGTTATTTTGAGACCAAACATGTATCAAATATTATCTTTATTTCTCATGTAGCAGAAATGAAGGGGGCCTGTTCTGCTTGGCTGCTGGTGACTAATGATGTTCCACAGGGGCTGGTGTTGGGACCGTTTGTTTATACATTACATGCCAATAATATTGATGACAGAATTGATGGCTTTATGGGCAAGTTTGTGTGCGATATGTAGATACATAGGTAGAGTGGCAGGTAGTGTTGAGGAAGCAGGGATTCTGCAAAAGGACTTAGATTACGAGAATGTGTAAAGAAGTGGCAGATGGAATACAGTGCAGGGAAATGTATGGTCATGCACTTTGGTAGAAGGAATAAAGGCATAGACTATTTTCTAAATGAGAGAAAATTCAAAAGTCAGAAGTGCAAAGGGACTTGGAAGTCCTCATGCATGATTCTGTCAAGGTTAACTTGCAGGTTAAATCGGTGGTGAGGAAGGCAAATACAATGTTTGCTTTCATTTCAAGAGGACTAGAACATAAATACAAGGATATAATGCTGAGGCTTTATAAGATGTTGCGCAGACGGCACTTGGAGTATTGTGAACAGTTTTGACCCATAAGAAAAGATGAGCTGGCATTGACAAGGGTCCAGAGGAGGTTTACTAGAATGATTACAGAAATTAAAGGGTTAAGAGGTGAGGATAATTTGATGGCTCTAGGCCTGTACTCATTGAAGTTAGAAGAAGGAGGGGGGAATTTTATTGAAATCTATCAAACATTGAAAGGCCTAGAGAGTGTGGATGTGGAAAGGATGTTTCATACAGTTTGGGGGGGGGGGGGGGGTTGTGTCTAGGTCCAGTGGGCACTGCCTCAGAATAGAGGGACATTCATTTAGAAAAGTGATGAATAGAAATTTGTTTAGTCATAGAGTGATGTGTCTGTGGAATTCATTACCACAGATAGCTGTGGAGGGCAAGCCACTGAAGGCCTTTAAAGCAGGGATTGATAGGTACTTGATTATTCAGAGTGCCTGAGGAGAATGGGGTTGCTAGGAATAGTAAATCAGCCATGATAGAATGGTGGAGCACTCTTGATGGGTTAGATGGCCTAATTCTATTCCTATGTCTTACCATCTTATGGTATATCATTTTCGATCATGTAATCTCAAAGTATAGAATTTAATTTGAAATTGTATGACAAGAATACAGATTGTTTTAATGTTCTTTCATAGTATATGGACTTCTGTTGTAATTCCAGTGTTTATTGTCCACTTTTGATGAGGTCTGGAGATCAGTTGTCTTGATTTTACATTATTATGAGCTTGCAGTTTGGTAAAAGTCTCGGAAATAGTATTGGGAATCAATGCATACTCCTTGAATCTGCAGAATGAGCATCTGCCTGTCCTCTAGCACTGATGGCAACATTTTGTCTGTTCATTCTGGGTGTTGACTTCAAATATGTCATCAATACAGTTGGATGATCTGGAAGTAGTAGCTGGAAACAGGACAACATCTTCCACCTTTGTGGAGCATCCTCAGTAATTCTGCAGATGCAGAAATTAGCAATTCAACCATATGATAGCACATGACTCATTGAGTCCTAAGATAGACTTTTTCATGTCCAAATGGCACTCATGATCAGATCCATCAATGTCATAATGTTCTCATCTCACCACAATCTATTCAAGCTGATTCATCACCTGCAGGAAAACTGGGGGACAGGCAAATGGACATGATATCCAATCGTCAAGCTTCTGACTCCAGAGAATATCAAGAAATTTAAGAGGAATAGTGTGGGATGGAGAACTAGGAAGCCCTATTTCACTCCTTGAGGAACTGATATGAAACAAAAAGATCATCAGAAGGCTTTGCTCTCAAAAGTGTCCAGAAAGCAAAACAGATGCATTGAGAATTGTGTCAACCCTGACAGTTTGCAGAATCTTCTGTAATTAAAGACAATGGATGTGGGAGAGAAACTCTGACAGGCAAAGAGTCAGCAAGCAGCATTCTTTGCCTTAAAATCCTCCAAATATTTTCCAATCCAAAATCTTCTCCATGGAGCAAGATGAGATATATTTGTGCTTCTCCTTCAAAAGTGTTCACTGGGGGACTCTGAATCAACAGTTTTAATGAAGAGGACAGCTCAGTCACATTCTTCTAGATATTTTTCACTTCCATCTGTCCTACCATACTCCTCAGCCAGTGCCCTACAACTCACCATGTAAATCCTACCCAGGTTTGTCCTCCCAAAGTGCAACACCTCAAATTTGTCTGTATTAAATTCCATCTGCCATTTTTCAACTGATTTTTTTTTCAGCTGGTCCAGATCGCATAGCATGCTGAGATAGTCTTCCTCATTGTACTCTGCATCCCCAATCTTGGTTGTCATCTGCAAATTGCTAATCCAGTTTACTACATTACCCATCCTGATCATTGACATAGATAATAAAAAATGGACGTTGAATCGATCTTTGTGAAATACCAATAGTTACAGGCCTCCAGTCGGTGAAGCAACTATCTACTACCATTCTCTTGTTTCTCCAGGAAGCCTTTGTCTTATCCAATGTTCCACCTCTTCCTGAATGCCAAGTGACTTAATTTCTCGACCAATTTCCCATACAGGACCTTACCAAAGACCTTACTAGAGCCTGTGTAGGCAATAGTCACTGCCTTGTTTTAGAAACATAGAAACATAGAAAACCTACAGCACTATACAAGCCCTTCGGCCCACAGAATTGTGCCAAACATCCCTACCTTAGAACTATCTAAGCTTTACCCATAGCCCTCTATTTTCCTAAGCTCCATGTAGCCATCCAGGAGTCTCTTAAACGACACTATCGTTTACACCTCCACCACCGCCACCGGCAGCCCATTCCACGCACATTGCTTTCATCAAGTTTCCTGCTGACTTCCTTAAAAAATTCTTAGGATTGTTTAGACATGACCTACCACACCCAAGGCCAAATTAACTATCCCTGATTAGTCCCTGAATGTCTAAATACTTATATATCTGTTCCCTTAGAATACCTTCCAATAACTTACCCTCTACTGATGTCAGGCTCACCAACCTTTTAATTTCCTGACTTATGCTTAGACCATGCAGCAACATTAGCTATCCCCCATTCCTCCGGCACCTCACCCGTGGCGAAGGATATTCTTGAACACCACTGCTAGGATCCCTGGAATTTCTGAACGAGTCGCTCAAAAGGTCTGAGGGAAGATGGCGCCAGCAAACAACGCTGACAAAGGTAACATACTCAAGATGGTTCACAAAGCAGCTTCTTCACTTCTTTTATGTCTTCTTTTTATTTCAGATGCGCTTCTATTCCTGTTAAAGGCTATTATGTACGTTCTGACAGTGTGTCTCTGGGCCAATTGGGCAATCTGGCACTTTGACGTTTCCGGGAGTGTTCCACGAGGGTGTGCATGATCAACTCCATCTCTCACTGATCTCACCAATTAAAGTGAGGAAGAAGACTGAAATCATCGAGGAGGGTGTGGAGGCAAGAGAGTGTTTAGAGCTGTCTACCAGCATCTCGCTCATTGCTGCTGAAGGGAAGTCTTTCCATTGAGTGATCGCTCTCTCTCCCTCAATACTCCCAGAGGATGGGGCCCAAGCAAGCTTTAATTGATGCTGTTTGTGGATTTTACCAGGTTCGGACATGGCCCAAGTGTGGAGTGAGAGACACTGAAGCAGGTCGATAGTGAGAGTGGGCTTGGCGGCCTGAGGTTATCTGCCTCATTGCCTCCGTAACTTTACTGAGAACAGATTCCATTGACTGTAGCTTGTCTCCTACCTGACCAATGAATCTCAAGGCCAAGGTCAGCTGCTCTCTCTCTGCTGGGTCCATCTTTGTGTGTTTAAGACCTCTTGTTACAAGATTCAGATATGGCCCAAGTGCGGAGTGAGAGACACTGAAGCAGGTCAATAGTTCACAAAACTTTATTTCAAACAGTATTAAAGGGAAAATAAACAATAAATACTAGGCCCAATATGGCCATTAACTGAAACTCTCAAATGAGAAATGAAGCCTACACTGTGGTTAAAAAGAACATCTAAATATTAAACAAATGCAGCTAGTCTTCAAAGTCACTTGACTCAAAAGTCCAATTTCTCAGGGAAGGCCAAAAGCAAACAGGCAGCGAAGCATTGCTATGCTCTGTCCAAGTCTCAACAAGCAGTACGACGACAAGTATGGAGTTAAATACTATCACCATTAAATAATAATTAGCTGACACAAGCAAATTCACAAGCGCAATTGCTGTATCTACTGCACTGCCAAATCCACGGTTGTGACAGTGGATTATTGATCAGGGTGGCCTGCAGATAGTGAACCCAAGCAGAACTGAACTATGCCTTTTGATTTTGTGTTTTATATTCTGTCTTTTGGCTTGTTTTTTTATAGCAGTTTACATGATTTTTTGTGTGTGTTGGGGGAGGTGTTGTTGATACTTTTCTTTGAATGGGTTCCACAGTACTGTCTGTGGGAAAGTCAGATCTCAGGGTTGTATACTGTATACATACTTTAATAATAAATGCACTTTGAATCCTTTTGAACAACTTGTCAGGGGTCCTGAGGATTTATCCACCCACTCTAATTTGCTTCAAGACAGCGCCCACCTCCTCCTTGTTAATCTGTATACAGTCCATGATCTCACTCTGTGTCCATCTTCCAAGTAAATATAGATGCAAAAAAAATCCATCAAAAATCAAAAAGATCAACTCCCCCATCTCTTTTGACACTGTGCATAGGATCTTCCGGAGGACCAATTTTCTGTAAAAGTCTAAGAGATTCTCCTTCATCTTGTCTTCTATAACAATTTCATGCCTTCTTTTAGCCCTCCTGATTTTCTTGTCACTTGTTCTCTTGCATTTCTTATACCCCTCAAGTACCTCGTTTGTTCCTGCCTGCCTATACCTACTATGCATTTCCTTCATCTTCTTAACTATGGCTTCAACAGCTCTTGAAATCCAATGAACCCCTAACCTGTTATTGTTACTTTTTATTTTGACAGGAATATACAAACGCTGTACTTTCCGAAGTTAACTTCTGATGGCCTCCAACATCTTTGCAAGAAACAGCCTCTCCCTGTCCACACTTGCCAATTCCTTTCTGATATAATGAAAATTAGCTTTTCTCTAATTTACAACCTCATTTTTAGGATCAGACCAATCTTTTTCCATGTGTATCTTGAAGCTAATAGTATTATCATCATTAGATCCAAAGTGTTCCCCTACACAGACTTCTGTCCCTGCCCTTTCTCATTCCCTAATAGGAGATCCAGTATTGCACTGCTTTCTAGATGGAACCTCTATATATTTATTAAGGAAACTTTCATAACACAGTTGAATCTCCACCGCCTTTTTGTGTTTTGCATTGAACATTTGTCTGAGTCCATTAGGAAGGAGACAGGAATAATAGAGCAGATAATACCAGATAAAGAGACTATTCAGACCAAAGTCTCCTTGAACATGCATAAAGCTGCTGCCTTCTACTGAGATTTACATTCATTCACAGAGCGATCAGCATCTGCAACCCACCTCAGCTGACCTTGGGAGCTAAGTTCCACTGCACAAAGATCAGGACCATGTTTTTCAGCAACAGGCTAAACCAATCCATTGTCCTCTTCACTGAGAAAAAGCAGCAAGTACTGGAGGATCATCAAATCACTGGTTTCCCCGTGTAATCAGACATCTGAAAAGTGAATGGCGCAGTATTTACTGCAGGAGTAGTCAAGTCGTCAAGTCACTTCTATTGTCATTTCAACCATAACTGCTATGTACAGTGCATAGTAAAAATAAGACGTTTCTCAGGGCCATGGTGTTACATGACACAGTACAAAAACTAGACTGAATTACGTAAAAAACAACACAGAGAGAAAAAAAAACAACTACACTAGACTACGGGACCTACCCAGGACTGCATAAAGCACACAAAACAGTGCAGGCATTACAATAAATAATAAACAGGACAGTAGGGCAAGGTGTTAGTCCAGGCTTCGGGTATTGAGGAGTCTGATAGCTTGTGGGAAGAAACTGTTACATAGTCTGGTCGTGAGAGTCCGAATGCTTCGGTACCTTTTCCCAGATGGCAGGAGGGAGAACAGTTTGTATGAGGGGTGCGTGGGGTCCTTCATAATGCTGTTTGCTTTGCAGATGCAGCGTGTAGTGTAAATGTCTGTGATGGCAAGAAGAGAGACCCCGATGATCTTCACAGCTGACCTCACTATCCACTACCAGGTCTTGCGATCCGAGATTGTGTAATTTCCGAATCAGTCAGTGATGCAGTTGCTCAGGAAGGTCTCAATACAACCCCTGCAGAATGTGATGAGGATGGGGGGGGGTGGGAGATGGATTTTCCTCAGCCTTTGCAGAAAGTAGAGACACTGCTGGGCTTACTTTGCAATGGAAGCTGGTGTTGAGGGACCAGGTGAGATTCTCCTCCAGGTGAACACCAAGAAATTTGGTGCTCTTTACGATCTCTACCGAGGAGCTGTCGATGTACAATGGGGAGTGGTCGCTCTGTGCCCTCCTGTATAAGCCAAAAGATACACAAAAGCTTGCTGCAGCCATCACAGGGACTTTGTGAGGAGAGACTGCAATTTAAGACTGTTAATCCTCTTTTAATAAAGACTGCACCCATGCAGCATTTCGGCATATCAAAAGAAGACACTTGATTTGGAAAGTTACTTATTTAAAATGTAAAAAAAATAATATATTTATGTTCATCAGATCATGAGATATGGAAGTAAGCCTTAGGCCATTTAGCCCATCAAGTTTGCTCCACTATTAGATCATGGTTGATTTATTATCCCTCCAACCCCATTCCCCTGCCCCTCCCCATAAACCTGACACTCTTCCCAATCATGGACCTATCGATCTCCATTTTAAGCACACCCAATGATATATGGCTTCCACAGTCCATTGTGCAAATGAATTCCACAGATTACTAGCCTCTGGCTGAAGAAATTCCTCCTCATCTCTGTTGTAAAGGGACGTCCTTCTATTCTGAGACAACGTTTGCTGGTTCTAGCCTCTCCCAGTGTTGGAAACATCCTTTTCACATCCACTCTATCTAAGCCTTTCAAGAGTAGGTTGTCTCTTTATTAAAATTCCCAACATGATCAAAAACAAAAGTTTAGGGTGTGTGTGGTGTTTATTGTAGGTGAGGTGAGGCTTATTTCATGCTGTCAGGAAGGATTCTGCTGTTCCTCAGAAGGACCAGCTGAGAGATTTCTCTGATGTAAGTCTGGGTTAACTTGAACATTTTTAATTGAATTGGAAATACAACATCCTGATAGTTATATCTGTCAGCGGGCTCTGGGGTATTGTTTGCTTGGAACTAACCAGCAGCTCAATGCTTATTTGATTGGGTAATTGAATTAGTGAGATTACTCTGATAAAGTACATCCACCTCTGATATTAGGACAAAAAACAAACTGCTGGGAATAATGGACCAGGCAGCATCTGCAGAGACAATTCACCTAGTCCTCGTCCATCAGATCCAAGAGTACAGTATAGAAGAAATGTGGTTAATATAAAGAACGGAGAGAATGGGATGAGGTGTGGGTGGTTTGTGACAGATAGAACTAGATGAAGGGTGAGATGATAATCCAAAAGAACCAGCTAGGAGAGAGGAAGGGGGAAATAGGGAGGTAGTGGCTGGTGTATGATAATTAGAGACAAATAAGAAGACAAAAAGAAGGGGCAGATACAAGGATGTTGGTGGAGGGGGAAGGTGGAGGTTCACACAAAGGTGAGATGTTGATATGGAGACACAAGAGACTAGAGAGGCATGATGGGTACATGGAACCAATCATCCCTCTCTTACTTGATCCCATTGACCATCCTCCTTATTCATTGAATGCCAGTCATTTTCTCACCTTCATCTTCCTCGCTCCTCACCTCAATTTGTCTGCTCCTTCCTCTTTTTACTTTCCCTTTCACACACTAAGCACTGCCCCTAAATCCACCCTTCCACTCTCCAATCTGCCTCAATCATCTCCTTTCTCATACAACTGCCTCTTCTCCTACCAGTTACACCCTCCTCACCTCTTTATGCTGGCTACCACACCTCTACATTCTCAGTCTCATCACAAAATGTCAACTATCCCTTTGCCTCCAGAGATACTTCCTAACCTGCTGAGTTCCTCCAGTGGCTTGTTTCTCATTGCGGATTATTGAATTTGCAACCCTTTGTCTCTCCACCTTTGAGACTTTCCCATTTGTCTATATTCAATACAGAATATTTAGCATCCCAAATCTTCCTTCTTTTTCACCTTCGCAATTGGAGTTAGAGTACTGTAAATTCTGGACAATGTTCCATGAATATGAAGGTAATAGGGCTGAGGGTAAAGATAAGGCAAATAAAAAACAGGTTCTTGGAGAATGGGTTTCAGCAGAAGTGCAAAAAATGGAACAGATATACTGCGATAAAAGATCGGCTCACCTTTGGTCCAGGGGAATCCTCAGTTGAGGAAAAGGAAGTCATATTGGGAACATTGATTTGGAAACTTGATATGCTGACAATTGAAAATCTAGCAGAATGGAATGGCTTTCCAAGAGCAAAGAGCTTGTGGAGAATGAAGCCAGAGCTATGGTGGAAGTCTTGCAATTCTGGTAGAAAATTTCCTGAAATGGAGATGGAGAGTTCAAGGAAGGTAAGATAAACTACTATACAATTGTAAATCTTTCTTTTACTTGCAAACTGCAAATATGAAACTTTCTGATGCAGGGTGTACTAAAAGGCTCTTCTAGATTACTACTCATTTTTAGGACTATTTTAAAATCAACAAGCATAACATCAGAATATGTGGTCCAAATTTTCTAAATTTATATGTACTCTATTTGCTCAGACAATTTTACTTAAATATTAAATAAGATATTTTCTGTATTTCTAGAATTGTTTATGTCAGATCAGGGTCATGTAGCATGGAAACAGGATCCTCCAGCTAACACATCATCCATGCTGAACAAGATGACAATCTAAGTTTGTGCAATTTAAATGCATTTGGCTCATAGACCTCTAAGCATTTGCTCCTCTTAGTGACCAACTTGGAACATTTTGTGCTATGAAGGAAGAAAAGGTTCCTTAAGGTTGTCATAGCCAGGAGTGGAATTGGGGATAAGCTCCCACTGCGTATTAAGTGCTCCCAATGGGTGTGCATCTCAAATAACCTCTGACAACCAAGTCCAGCTCCAGGTGTTCATGTGTGGCTCAGCTACTAAGCCCAGCAGATCTGTTTCTTCTGACTGGAGAAAAGGCAAAGGTGGGTTACTGGCACCTTAAAATCAGTCACTTCGGGCATATGGGTTTCGTCAGCTGTGGATGGTAACTCATCTAGGAGAAAGAAAACTCTGATCTCAAACCTCCGCTGCCTTGTGACTATATCCACTAATGGGGAAGGCTTCAGGAATAAACCCTGAGGAAAAATCTGCTGCTAGAGTCCCTAAAGCAGTCTGATGCTGAGTTCAACGCTGACTGGTAACTCCTGCGAGGCCATTGGTGCCAAACAGTATAGGTCTCTTCCGTCCCTTTGTGTTCATCAGCAGCATTCAGAGGGAGCTTGCTGTCCATGCTGCCTTAGCTGGTGAACTGGCTTATGTATCACGTAGGTAGCTGGGACTCAGCATCCATGGTCAACTCTCACAAATAGAGGAGCTCATATTGATATCTAAGAAAAGACACAGTGGCCCTGGTGAGGTTCATAGAATGATCCCAAGAATGAAAGGCTTAACCTATGAGGACTGATTGATGTCTCCAGGCCTGTACTTATTGGAGCTCAGAGTGGTTAGGTTCTAGGATCTGACAGCGTAGCCTCAGAATAAAGGGACAAACCTTTAAATCTAATATATGGAAGAATTTCTTCAGCCAGGTGGTGCAATATCCGTGGAACTTGTTGCCAAAAAGGGTTGTGGAGGCTAAGTCATTGGGTGAACCCAAAGCAGAGATTCATAGGTTGTTGACTGATAAGGGGTTTAGGATTACAGAGAGAAGGCAAGAGAATGAATTTGGGAAAAATACTTAGATATGATTGAATGGTGGGGCAGTGTTGATGGTAAAGTTTAGTCTGTTCCCCTACTGCAGAAACTTCCAAGAGGACAACCCCCTGTCATGGTTTGTAGGTTGGTGTGCCTCAATGACCTGGAGAGCTGTGTTGGCTGGAGTCAGGGCTTTATGCTTTGGCTCCTGGTAGGGTCAACCTTGCCAAACAGCTCAGAGAGTAGCATCCAGACCAAAGGTGGTCAATCGGTCCTTTAGGTTTGGGATTCAGCCCTGCTCGGGGCTAAATACTCTCTCTGGTAAAACAAAACTGTTACAGACACAGCAATGAAGAATCCTTGTACACGTGAGTACAACAGTATTTTTGAGTATCCTTCTGGGATGTGCATGACTGACAGTTGTGGAAACTGAGGTACTGACATGATGAAGGAAACAATGAAAACTGCTAGAAATGGAGGACCTTCACAGCTGCCCTAAACGCCAGCGGCATAACAGGCAGTAAATTACTGCAAAACAATTTTTTAGTTACCAGTAAATGGTATATTTTATTTATGCTTGTTGATGTTTTCTGCTTTCCCCTATCATGTGCCTTCATCACTGCTACTACAGCAGTTCTGTGAAAAAACTGCCTTCTGTGCCTAAAACTTATCACTTGTGAAATCAACTATATATTTCTATGTGGTGCTGCATCAGTGACTGGAAATTTTTGTGACTGGGAGTGTAACATTGGCCTTCCTTCAAACTGAAGTGTTGATGTCAATTCTGTAACCATCGGCATTGATTTTTCTATTCAGCTCGCTTCTTTTGTAAAATTAAAACTGAAAGGGAATACTGTACATCAACTCTCTTTAAAAGGTGATTGTCTAACATCAGAAATAAAATCAGAAAATACTGAAAATATGCAGCAGGCTAGACTGCATTGATGGTGGGAGAAACAGAATTAAAGATCCATTCCAATGAAGTGTTCAGATGAAGGGATATTGGCCTGAAACATTGAGCCTGTTTTTCACTACAAAGGTTCTAACAAGTCTGCTGATTAGACCGTAAGATCATAAGACATAAGAGCAGAATTTGGCTATTTGACCCATTGAGTCTGTTCCGCTGCCTCATTGTGGCTGATTTATTCTCCCTCTCAATCCTATTCTTCAGCCTTCACCCTGTAATCTTTGATGCCATGACTAGTCAAAAACCTATCGACCTCCAATTTAAATATACCTAATTCCATGACCTCTACAACTCTGTGAGGTGGAAATGAATTCCACAGATTCACCACCCTCTAACTAAAAATTTCTTTCTTATCTCTGCTTTAAAGGGAAGTCCCTCTAATCTGAGACTGTGCCCTTTGGTCCTAGACTCCTTTATTAGAGGAAACATCCTCTCCAAAACCACTGTATCTAGACCTTTCAATATTCAGTAAGTTTCAATAAGATACCCCTTATTCTTCTAAACCACAGTGAGGACAGATCCAGAGACATCAAATATTATCCTCATATATTAACTGTTACATACCTGGAATCATTCTCAGGAACTTCCTCTGGATCCTCCCCAATGCCAGCACATCTTTTCTTAGGTAAGGGCCACCAAAACTGCTCACTGTACTCCACGCGTGGTTCAATTAATGCCTTACAAAGCCTCAGCATTACATCCTTTTTTTTATAATTCTAATCCTCTCAAAATGAATACTAACATTGCATTTGCCTTCCTTACCACCAACTCAGCCTTGAGGAATTCATGCACAAGGACTCCCAAGTTTATTTGCACTTGTAACATTTTTAATATTCTCCCCATTTAGAAAATAGTATAGCGTTTTATTTTTTCTACCAAAGTGCATGACCATACACTTCCCAACACTATATCCCATCTGCCATCTCTTTGATTTTCAGTGATCATAGAGAGCACTTACAGTGATTTCCTGTATTTTGTTTAATTTCAGATTTCTGGTATTTGTACAGTTGCTTTCATAAACACCATCAGGACTCGGCTGTGTGCCCTGTAGGAGTAATACCTTCCAAATTAATTATCTATAAATACTGGAACACGATAGTTTATGAGCAGTTGTACTTGACTGGACACCGTGATCCATAAGCCATAAGTGTGCCAACTGTTTTCTCCTGCTGATTTTGGATTAACAAGAATGGCCACTTTCCTTGCCACACACTTTATTCAAATGCCAGAAGATATTTTATTCTCTTGGTTATTTTTAGTAAGCAAAGCATGTACATCCCCATTAACCCAGTGAGCGGAGCACAGTTTTGAAACGCTGGCAGATGCATGGTTTTATTTCTCTTTGGAATTGCTAGAGACAGTAGTCTATGCAGTGAAAGCATTACAAAGTCGCTATCACATCTACAGACTTGGGTGTAGTTAGTGACTGTTATTTTGAAGGAATGCATCAACAGGAATATTCCTGTTTCCTCAGAGATGCCAAAGTAATGCTATGAGTTGGGCCCAATTGAGAATTTTTTTCCAAAACTTGGTGCCTGCATATTAATGAATTAAATGTGCCACATGCTCATTTACATAATTAAATGGCACTTCCAATGCATGGAGGATGATGCTCTGGGAGTGCCATGGGATCAGAGGCTGGTATGTCATTTGCTAACAACTATGGATAATCTGCTGGCTGTCAGTTCATTGTTCAGCCTTCCGAGTCCCAGGAGCTCTCATTTCAATATATGCTAATGAGGCTAATGGCACTACCACAGTCAGCTTGGCCTCAGTACTCCTCATGTACAAGAGGGGTAACTTCAACCGTAATGTCTAAGGTGCACACAATTTGCCAGTATTCATTTATTCATTTATACAATAGCCTGGACTGTTTGACTAATGTTCTCTGCAGCAGACAAGAAATTTCTCAGCAATTTATTTTGCCCTTCAGCTCAGCATTCTCTTTTGCTTCTGATAAAGTTAGAATTCTCTCTCCCCGTCCCCTCAAACCTGCAGAGTTGTGAATGTGCAAAGCCTTTCAAAATGCACTTTTGTACTATTTAAGTGGAGTTAGAAGAGAGGCGCAGGCAGGAACAAAGGAGAATTAGGCTGTATTTAAGGATGAAGATAGACTTTGAACCAACAACCTCCCCAATGAAATATTAATGCTGCATAAGTCCTATTTGGGATATAAAGTTGGATGAGTACCTGTTACCAGAAAGGCCATGGATTTAAGCTAACAGCATAGCTTCTGTACTGTCTTTCTGTGGCTGCAAAGGATAACTGTTGCACTGAACATTTACAACACTTGTTCTTTTCTGCAACTAAAGATGAGATCCACAATATATGCACCTGTCTTCTCCTGAAAAGAATACCAGGTCATCTGGTGACTACTGAGTAATGAAACCTATGGTGCATTGTGGATGAATGTGTGGAAATGAACTAATGAAGAAGAAAATGCAGAGTAAATCAATATTCAAATTTCATTTATTATCAAAGTACGTATACAGAATACACCTCTGAAATTCACCCACCCACAAGCAGCCATGAAACAAAAAAACACCATGGAACCTGTTCAAGAAAATATCAAACACCTAAAGCAAGAGAAAAAAAAAACAAATTGTGCAAATGGCAAAAAGCAAATGAATAACACAAAGAATATCAAACATAAAAACCAGTAGTTTAGTAGTATTCAGTTTAGTTCAGTTCAGTGGCACGCTGCTAGCCCACTGCAAACTGCAGAGCCGTTCTTCGCCAAAGTGCTGCAGTCCACATCGATGGCTTTATCACAAACAGCAAAAATTAGAGTAACCAGGATCCAGAAGCAAATGTGACATAAACCCCAAAGCACCACAAAACAATTCCATAGCCTCGCCAATCAGTCCTTGAAATGTGGATCCCAAACCTCCTGCACTTACTTCTAACAGCAGCTATTGAGATGGAAGGGACATACGCAAGCAAACGGCACCAAACACCCATCTATTCTCTGCTCTCATCCTCGCCATTGCTTGTTGCCTTAGTTGAAGAGAAGCAGTGGAGTCAATCATTGGTTCGTGTCTGCCTGTCTCAAGGTTGCACACTCTGCTCCAAACCTCACTGAAGTCCCTTGGAGACAGCAAAGTGCCAAATTGCTGTATCTGCTCACAAGCACACCATGGAGAAGTAAAAATTTAGTTTTGTGAACTGTCTGTAGGATGTCGCCATTTGTAAAGTGTTCGCTGGCACATTCTTGAAGTGAGTATACACCAAATACTATATTAAATTGAAAAACAGCTGCAGATCCTGACCATCTCAAATACAAAAATATGTACAGAAAATGCTGGAAAAGCTCAGCAAGTCAGGCAGCATCTGTGGAAAGCTGAAACGACAGAGTGTTTCCAACCCAGGATCTTCTGCTGAGGAGTCTTGGAGTACTAACTCTGTTCCTTTTCCCATATGTGTTATCTGACCTGCTCAGTGTGCCTGCTGTCTTCTAGTTTCTTTGCAACTAACCAGTTCCATGCTTGGAGTTACACTCCAAATTTCAGTTCCGCTAAACAGTTATGACTTTTCAAACCATATTTTAATATATTTTAAGCAGTGAGATTTCTCTGTTTTGAAGTAACCCCTACAGTAGTTTCACAAAAAAAAAAGCAAAATTTGCACTTAAGTTCCCATTCTCAATATCATCAGGGGGAATGCCATACTAGATCTAGTACAAATCGGGTCTGGTCACAGGTCTATCAGTGGGTGAGCATCTGGGGGACAGTGATCACTGCTCCCTGACCTTTAGCATTATCATGGAAAAGGATAGAATCAGAGGGGACAGGAAATTTTTTAATTGGGGAAGGGCAAATTATGAGGCTATAAGGCTAGAACTTGCGGGTGTGAATTGGGGTGATGTTTTTGCAGGGAAATGTACTATGGACATGTGGTCGATGTTTAGGGATATCTTGCAGGATGTTAGGGATAAATTTGTCCCAGTGAGGAAGATAAAGAATGGTGGGGTGAAGGTACCATGGGTAACAAGTGAAATGGAAACTCTAGTCAGGTGGAAGAAGGCAGCATACATGAGGTTTAGGAAGCAAGGATCAGATGGGTCTATTGAGGAATATAGGGTAGCAAGAAAGGAGCTTAAGAAGGGGCTGAGAAGAGCAAGAAGGGGGCATGAGAAGGCCTTGGTGAGTAGGGTAAAGGAAAACCCCAAGGCATTCTTCAAATATGTGAAGAACAAAAGGATGACAGGAGTGAAGGTAGGACTGATTAGAGATAAAAATGGGAAGATGAGCCTGGAGGCTGTGGAAGTGAGCGAGGTCCTCAATGAATACTTCTCTTCGGTACTCACCACTGAGAGGGTTGATGACGGTGAGGACAATATGAGTGAGGTTGATGTTCTGGAGCATGTTAATATTAAGGGAGAGGAGGTGTTGGAGTTGTTAAAATACATTAGGACAGATAAGTCCCCGGGGCCTTATGGAATATTCCCCAGGCTGCTCCAAGGGGCAAGGGAAGAGATTGCTGAACCTCTGGCTAGGATCTTTATGTCCTTGTTGTCTACGGGAATGGTACCAGAAAATTGGAGGGAGGCGAATGTTGTCCCCTTGTTCAAAAAAGGTAGTAGGGATAGTCCAGGTAATTATAGACCAGTGATCTTTACATCTTTAAAGCTGTTGGAAAAGATTCTTTGTGATAAGATCTATGGACATTTAGAGAATCATGGTCTGATCAGGGACAGTCAGCGTGGCTTTGTGAAGGGCAGATCATGCTTAACAAGCCTGATAGAGTTCTTTGAGGAGGTGACCAGGCATATAAATGAGGGTAGTGCAGTGGATGTGATCTACATGGATTTTAGTAAGGCATTTGACAAGGTTCCACACAGTAGACTTATTCAGAAAGTCAGAAGGCATGGGATCCAGGGAAGTTTGGCCAGGTGGATTCAGAATTGGCTTGCCTGTAGAAGCTAGAAGGTCATAGTGGAGGGAGTACATTTGGATTGGAGGGTTGCGACTAGTGGTGTCCCACAAGGATCTGTTCTGGGACCTCTACTTTTGAGATTTTTATTAACGACCTGGATGTGGGGGTAGTAGGGTGGGTTGGCAAATTTGCAGATGACACAAAGGTTGGTGGTGTTGTAGATAGTGTAGAGGATTGTCAAAGATTGCAGAGAGACATTGATAGGATGCAGAAGTGGGCTGAGAAATGGCAGATGGAGTTCAACCCGGAGAAGTGTGAGGTGGTACACTTTGGAAGGACAAACTCCAAGGCAGAGTACAAAGTAAATGGCAGGATACTTGGTAGTGTGGAGGAGCAGAGGGATCTGGGGGTACATATCCACAGATCCCTGAAAGTTGCCTCACAGGTAGATAGGGCAGTTAAGAAATCTTATGGGGTGTTAGCTTTCATAAGTCAAGGGATAGAGTTTAAGAGTTGTCATGTAATGATGCAGCTGTATAAAACTCTAGTTAGGCCACACTTAGAGTATTGTGTCCAGTTCTGGTCGCCTCACTATAGGAAGGATGTGGAAGCATTGGAAAGGGTACAGAGGAGATTTACCAGGATGCTGCCTGGTTTAGAGAGTATGCATTATGATCAGAGATTAAGGGAGCTAGGCCTTTACTCTTTGGAGAGAAGGAGGATGAGAGAAGACATGATAGAGGTGTACAAGATATTAAGAGGAATAGACAGAGTGGACAGCCAGCGCCTCTTCCCCAGGGCACCATTGCTCAGTACAAGAGGACATGGCTTTAAGTTAAGGGGAGGGAAGTTCAAGGGGGATATTAGAGGAAGGCTTTTCACTCAGAGTGGTTGGTGTGTGGGATGCACTGCCTGAGTCTTAAACTAGTGAAGTTTAAGAGACTACTAGACAGGTATATGGAGGAATTTAAGGTGGGTTTTATATGGGAGGCAGGGTTTGAGGGTCAGCACAACATTGTGGGCTGAAGGGCCTGTAATGTGCTGTACTATTCTATATTCTATCTTCTATCAATGGAACACCAGAATGCTTAACAAACCTCAAAATATCTTGCAGCAGTTCTTGCAATAGCAAAGAATTTGTATTTCACTTTTTGGTTTATTGGATAATTCCTGGCCCAGAAACTAAGAGAGTTACATTTCCTTTCAATTAGACTACTCAGCTGAGAGCATGGGCAGGATCTCTGTTCAATGTCTCATCCAAAATTCTGGCTCTCCCTTATTCTTGCACAGAAGCATCTGCTACAATGATGGCTTTTACTAGCAAACACCTGGCATTTACCCACCAAAATCCTCAACAGTATTTTGATGTAATTATTAAAAATAAGATGAATTTAAGAAAAGGAAAGCTGACCTTTTTCTTTTCTTTCCCAAGTCAACCTGTGTTGAAAAGCCCCATCAGCACACACAATATGCTGGAGGAACTCAGCAGGCCAGGCAGCTTCTAGGAAAAGAGCACAGTTGATGTTTTAGGCCAAAACTCTTGTCAGGACTGCTGTTTTTCCAGCATCTATAGATTTGTATTGAAATGCCCCATTGTGTTTTGATGTGGGTCCCGGAGTGAATGAGGAAGAGAGGAGGGAACCAAAGCAAAGAAAATATATCCAGCCTAAGAAACAACCTTCAGTTTAGCAGCCCACACTGTGGTTCTTTTTTTTTTCAAATTATGCTCATATGATTTTGTAAGCTGTAGACAAAGCCTTTAAATTCTATCTCCAACTTCTAAAATGAATAGAACATTTGCAGATAGATTCAATGATACAAAGTGCATTTATTATCAAAGTATATATGTAGTATACTACTCTGAGATTTGTCTTCCTCGCCGACAGTCATGAAATAAAAGAAAAACATGGAAGCCACTCAAAGAGAAACATCAACCTCCCTGCCCTCCATGCACAAAAAAAAACAAATCATGCAAACAGTAAAAAAATGTGGAAAAACACAGAATATTAAATACAAAATTGAATGAGTGCAGGTAGTGTCTTCCACAACCTCAAGAGATATTTAATTACCCTTCTTGGGTCAAAGGGCCTACAGTGAGCTATAATATTCCATGTTCTATGTGCTACAAATTCCATTTGCACAATCTAGATTCATATTTTCGCTGAGACACTTAAGACAACAAATGTCTTCTGATTCAAAACAGAATATGAGCTTTGAGAAAAAAAATGTGGTGTTAGGGAAAGTTAGTTGTATCCTCTGTTTTGAATCAGAAGACATTTGTTGTCTCAAGTTGTATTCTCTGTGGCCAGATTAACAATTGCAAATGAAACCACTGCCCCTTTAAGCATTATGTTAAGTGACTCTCAGCATTTAGAAAACATTCTCAACAGTTCCTGGTATGTTCTGTGAGTAGTTCTTGAACAATCCATAATGCATATGAGCTCCTTGTACTCTACAGTATGTCTGTGGGCTCAGTTATGCTCAGCTAGTTTGTATTTCCAGGTTATGTTTGTGGTTTGAATAATACATAGCCTGGTGTACTCCACATTTGTCCCATACATTCACTATCCTTCTGTGACGCTTTGCTTTTACTGTCAAAAGGCCCTCTCACAGTGTTGAAATGTCTCTGACAACCTATGACACTTGGAACATAGTTGGAACAAATGTATATTTGTATTTAAATTAAAAAAGGATATAATATGTCTAATCATTAATTTAAGTATATAAAGATGAAAAAAGTAAAAACTGATCCAAGAGTACCTTCTAAATCAAGATCAATAATTGAATTAGAATCAGAATCAGGTTTAATATCATTGGCATATGGTGTGAAATTTCTTGTTATGTGGTAGCAGTAAATGCAATATGTAATAAAAATGTAAATTGCAGTAAGAAGTGTGAGTATGTATGTACATATGTCTATTATGACACTGATCAACAGAAAAAGACTCTTTGGTGTCAAAGTGAAAGTAGATTTTTACAAGGTGATCTACAAACGTTTGTAAATTAATTACAAATATAAAACACAAAGTAATAGATTACATAAGTATTCACCCGCTTTAATATGACACACCAAATCATCACTGGTGCAGCCAATTGTTTTTAGAATTCACATAAGTAGTTAAGGTGTCAATGTGTTTCAATTGATTGTAGTAAAAATACACCTGTATCCGGAAGGTCCAACTGCTGGTGAGTCAGTACCCTAGCAGAAACTGTACCATGAAGACAAAAGAACACTCCCAGCAACTCTGCAAAATGATTATGCAAAAGCACAAGTCAAGAGTTGGATACAAGGAAATTTCCAAGCCACAGAATATCCCTTGGAATACAGTTAAGCCAATCATTAAGAAATGGAAAGAAAATGGCACTGTTGTAAATCTGCCTAGAACAGGCATTTCTCAAAAGCTGAGTGACCATGCAAGAAGGGGACTAATGAGGAAGATGACCAAGAAACCTATGACAACTCCAGAGGACTTACAAGCTTCAGTGGCTGAGATGGGAGAACTGTACGTACAACTGTTGTCCAGGTGCTTCACCAGTCACAGCTCTATGGGACAATGGCAAATAGAAAGCCACTGTTGAAAAGAAAACTCAGCTAGAGTTTGCCAGAAGGCATGTAGGAGACTTCTGAAGTCAGCTGGAAGGAGGTTCTATGGTCCAATGAAACCAAAATTGAGTTTTTTGTCAATCGCACAAAACACTGTGTTTGCCGCAAGCCAAACACAGCACTTTGTCAAAAAGATACTATTTCTACTGTAAAGCGTGGTGGTGGCTCCATCATGCTGTGGGGATACTACACTGTAGCAGTCCTTGGAAGGCTTATGAAGGTAGAGGGTAAAATTAATTCAGCCAAGTAAAGGGAATTCCTGGAGGAAAACCTGCTGCAGTATTTAAGAGAACTGAAATTTGGGAGGCAGTTTGCTTTCCCCAAGCATAAAGCCAAAGCTACACAAGAATGCCTTACAAACAACTACGTCCTGGAGTGGCCAAGTCAGAGACCAGACCTCAATCCAAATTGAGAATTTGTGACTGGACTTGAAAAGGGTTGTTCACTCACTATCCCCTTGCAATCTGACAGTATGCACAGTTTGGTAAAGAAGAGTGGGGAGAAATGGCAGTGTCCAAATGTGCAAAGCTGATAGAGCCCTATCCACACACATTCAAGGCTGTAATTGCTGCCAAAGCTGCATCTACTAAATACTGACTTGAAGGGGGTGAATAGGTATGCAATCAATTATTTTGTGTTTTACATGTGTAATTAATTTAGATCACTTTGTAGAGATTGTTTTCACTTTGACATGAAAGAGTCTTTTTTCCATTGATCACTGTCAAAACAAGTCAAATATATCCAATGTGATTCAGTCTTGTAAAACAATAAGACATGATATCTTCCAAGGAGAGTGAATATTTTTATAAGCTCTGTAGAAGGAATGGACACCTTTTCTTAAATATGTCACACAGATCTAAGTATTATTACCATATAACCATATAACAATTACAGCACAGAAACAGGCCATCTTGGCCCTTCTAGTCCATGCCGAACGCCTACTCTCACCTAGTCCCACTGGTCCGCACTCAGCACATAACCCTCCATTCCCTTCCTGTACATATACCTATCGAATTTTACTTTAAATGACAATACCGAACCTAAGTCTACCACTTTGAGTGGAAGCTTGTTCCACACAGCTACCACTCTCTGAGAAAAGAAATTCCCCCTTGTATTACCCTTAAACTTTTGCCCTCTAACTCTCAACTCATGTCCTCTTGTTTGAATCTCCCCTACTCTCAATGGAAAAAGCCTATCCACGTCAACTCTATCTATCCCCCTCATAACTTTAAATACCTCTATCAAGTCCCCCTTAACCTTCTACGCCCCAAAGAATAAAGACCTAACTTGCTCAACCTTTCCCTGTAACTTGGGTGCTGAAACCCAGGTAACATTCTAGTAAATCTTCTCTGTACACTCTCTATTTTGTTGACATCTTTCCTATAATTTGGTGACCAGAACTGTACACAATACTCCAAGTTCGGCTTTACCAATGCCTTGTACAATTTTAACATCACATCCCAACTCCTATAATCAATGCCATGATTTATAAAGGCCAGCATACCAAAAGCTTTCTTCACCACCCTATCCACATGAGATTCCACCTTCAGGGAACTATGCACCATTACTCCTAGATCACTCTGTTCTACTGCATTCTTCAATGCCTTACCATTTGCCATGTATGTCCTATTTGGATTATTGCTACCAAAATGTAGCACCCCAACACTTATCAGCATTAAACTCCATCTGCCATTGTTCAGCTCACTCTTCTAACTGGCCTAAATCTTATAAATATTATATTAAGGTAAATGACATAATGAAGATAGAAGGAGAAGAAAAAATGGTGTGATGATGCTAAATGTGAATGCAAGAAAGCAAAAATATCTGTAGATTTGGAGCCTCAATATTGATATGTCAGTAAGTTTATTCAGTTTTTGTTGTAGAATTATCTTCTTATTTAACAAAGCTATAGAAAAGTTCCAAATCAATTTTAATACAAACCTGTTAGCAATTGTTCAATTATAGAGCAGAATTCATGAGAAGCATTCCAAATTCCAACCACCCTCTTGGTGAGAACGTTCTTCCACAATCCCTTTTGCAAAATTGACAAACCTTCCAAAAGATCTATCGTTGTATTGCAACTGTGCATTTTTTTTAGAATGTGAGAGAATTTTGTGAGTGTGATAAGCACACTCTAGTCCATGCCACTAAACATATGACAGCTAACATTCACAGACATAGAAGACAACTACTGTACCTCGATTTAATTTTAACTTGTATGGGATGTTAGTGAAATGTTATAAATGTTGCATAACCAATGTGCTGTGCTGTAGGCAATGGCCAAAACACTGAATCTCATTCAGGTGTTTGTGTAAATTCAAGAATTGTCAGGACATTTACCTCCATTGCACTAAGAATCATACAACACAGGTTCAAGGCCGCAAGAGTTCAATGTAGATCATAAGATCATCTAGCTTCTACGTGCAGGCAAGACAGAATACAAAAAGCCTAAACAATGGCAGTTAGGTTGTGTCCAAATGGAAAGGGAATGATTTTCCAAAAATACAGAAATTATGCTTACTTACATTGAGAAGAACCTCTTAATTAGTATGTATAATGTTAGTAGTGTCAATATCAGGAAAAAAGCAATGTCAAGGTACCTACATCAGGATGCTGTTTATTGTCTATAGTTCACCATTCAGCATTTAACACCATAATTCCTACAGTCCTGATTGTAAAGCTATGAAACCTAGACAACTGTACCTTCGTCTGCAACTGGATCCTTGACTTCCTAATTCGAAGACCACAATCTGTGTGGATTGTAAGTAATATCTCCATTTCACTGACAATCAACACCTGGATGTGTGCTTAGCCCTCAACTCTACTCTCTCTACACCCGTGGTGGTGTGACTAGGTATGGCTTAAATGCCATCTATAAATTTGCTGATGAAGCAAATATTGTTGACAGAAATTCAGATGGTGACAAAAGGGTGTACATGAATGAGATATACCAACTAGCTGAGTGGTGTCACAGCAACAACCTTGCACTCAATGTCAGCAAGACCAAAGAGCTGACTGTGGACTTCAGGAAGAGCTTGTCAAGAACAATAGAACACAAACCAATCCTCATAGAGAGATCTGAAGTGGAGAGAGTGAACAATTTCAAGTTCCTGGGTGTCAATATCTCTGAGCACCTAACCTGGACACAACATATTGATGCACTTATAAAGAAGGCAGGACAAGAGCCATATTTCATTCAGAGTTTGAAGAGATTTGGTTTGCCAACAAGAACACTCAAGATCTTCTACAAATGTATCGTGGAGAACAGTCTGACTGTCTGCATCACCATCTGGTATGAGGAGGGGGTGGGGGGGGCTACTACACAAGATTGTAGCAAGTTGCAAAACGTTGTAAAATTATTCAGCTTCATCATAAGTACGAGCCTCTGTAGTATCCCAGACATCTAAAAGGAGCAGTGTCTTAGGTAGGCTGCATCTATCTTTACGGACCCTTACCACACAGGACATGCCCTCTTCTCATTGTTACAGTTGGGAAGGAGATACAGAAGCCTGAAGGCACACACTCAGTGATTCAAGAACAGATTCTCCCCCTCTGCCATCCTATTTTTTAAATGGACATTGAACCTATAAGCACTATTTCATGACTCTTTTATTTCTGATTTTTGCACTAAGTATTTTTAACTTAACTATTTAATATATATGTATATATATACACCATTTTAATTCAGTTTTTCTATCGATATCTGATGATCTGTGTTAGGAGCAACATCTCTTGCTCCATCATGCTGAGCACGGTTACCCCCCCAGGGCTGCATGCTCAACCCGCTGATGTTCACATTGCTGACACACAATTATACTGATAGATCTAGCTCTAACCACATCATTAAGTTTGCTGATGAAACAACAGTGGTTGGCCTCATCAGCAACAACAGTGAGTCGGCATACAGAGAGGAGGTAGAGTGGCTTGTGCACTGCTGCGAACACAACAACTTGAGTCTCAAACGTGCATAAGATTAAAGAGATGATGGTGGACTTCAGGAAGGTGCAGGCCAACCACACCCTACTGCGCATCAATGGCACCTCTGTGCAGAGAGTCAGCAGAACCAGGTTTCTTGGAGTACACGTCATGGATGATATCACCAGCACTCTCAAAACCACCTCTTTCTGCAGGATTGTGCAGCAGTGCCTCCACTTCCTGAGGAAATTGAGGTGAGTGAAGCTTCCCACCCTGTTCTGTTGGAGTATCACTGAGAGTGTCCTGACCAGCTCTAACACTGTTAGGTATGGGAATTGCAAAGCATCTAACCGCAATACACTGCAAATGATTGTGAGGACTGCTGAGAGAAATGTTGTCGTCTATCTGTTCCCTCATCCAGGACATATACCAGAAGTGCTGCATCCACAGAGCCTTCAGCATTAAGCACCCCTCCTATAACACCTATCAATCTTTTTGATCTCCTACCATCAGGCAGAAGGTACTGCAGTATGAGAACAAGACCATTAGGCTGGGTAACTGCTTCTTTCCCCAGGCTGTGAGACTTTCAAACACCCTGCTAACACCCACTGCACATTATTTATGACAGTGACAACAGTATTATACTGTTCTATAGTTCACCGTAGTGGTATGTGCACTTTATGTCACCTTTTTCATCTATAGAATATTTTGTTATATGTTAACATTATGTGTTGTTATATGTGATATGTGTAACATGTTTTTTTAACTTTAGTTCCAGTGGAATGATATTTCATTTATCTGTACATATGGGTGTGGTTGAATGACAATAAACCTGAACAGCAATAAACTTGAACTTGAACTTGGTTCTGCAGAGATTACAGAAGGATCCTGCATGCAGCGGCTGATGAGGAATGATAGCTTCTACCCACATCTCAAAATTATATAACTGCTTGATAAGAATAAACATTATCAATTGACCAGACCAAATATTATTAATAAATTGGATATGCCTACTTCATGTCAACAAACAGAGTCAATGCCATTCGACAAATTATGTCCTCAAGCACCTCTGTTCCATCCACCAAAAGTCGAACTTCCCAGTGACAAATATTTTAATTCCAATTCCCATTCCTGTTATGACAAGTCAGTTCATGGTCTCCTCTTGTGCTAGATCAGGCCTCCCTTGGGGTGTAAGAGTAACAGCTTATATTCCATTTGGTGGCTCCAGCCTGATGACATGAGTGCTGATTTCTCCTTCCAATATAAAAAAATCCCCCCTCTCCTCTTCTTCTGTTCCCCACTTTTGCCTTTTACCTCTTCTCACCTGGCAATCACTTCTCCTGGGCCCCCTTCTTCTTCTCTTTCTCCTATGATCCACTCTCCTCTCCTGTTGGATTCCTTCATCTCCAGCTCTTTATTTTCCCCTCTCACCTGGCTTCATCTATCATCTTCCTTCCTCTCTTCCCACCCTTTTATTTTGGAATTTTCCTCCTTCCTTTCCAATCCTGAAAAAGGGCCATGGCCTGAAACATTGAGTGTTTATTCATTTTAATAAATTCTGCCTGACTTGCTGAGTTCCTCCAGCATTTTATGTGTGTTGCTTTGCATATTCAGCATCTGCAGACTTTCTCGTGTTAATAATATCCTCAAGCTGTTGTGCTTAATCACAAGCAATCATATATGGTAAAATTGTCACTTAAAATACTCAAGGCAACAAGTTTATACCTGCTGAAGGGGTGGGTGGGGTGATAATATTGTTTACAGAATCAAGATAGCATTGATAACAACTACTACAGAAGATCAAAACGTTTGCACCTCAGCTATCCCGAGGTTACAAGTACCCAACCTCCTGAAGCCCCTACATATGAAGGAGCTTATATAATGTTATTAAATTCAGAAGTCCGACATACCTATATGCTTTTGCTCTTATAAACAGCAAAACAAGCTTTATCTCTCTCCACTTTTAATAGAGTGGATTCCAATTAATTGGGACATCAGTTAATAGGGGCAGCTGCTTGTTTATGATGACTCGTAAAGAACAAAAATTCAAGAAAATACCCAGGATTCCATTGGTTGGTTTGCGACACTGGGGTAGGAGACTGTTGCCAAGCATTCCCTGACTAATGACAGTTGTATGCATGCCGCATGGCCATGAGACACTATACCGTGCTGAGAGTGGCTCTTGCATTTTGTGTTCAAAAAGCAGTGTTTTTTTTTGTCACTGATAGCTGGCAAGCAGGAAATAGTAAGACAATTTAGAACTGTTTTGCTCATTGCAGTTTCAGGTATTCCAGCTTGAAGATGCCAGGAATGGTGAGGAGTGAAAATGAAACCATTTCACTATCTTAACAAGTTAGGAAATAGAAAGCATTTGAAGATATCAACAATCATCTTCAATGTTACAATTAAAGTGAATATCTGGAGGATGCAATTATTGAAAACACTGTTTGAAGTCACTTCACTCTCTGCACTAGGTGTCTGTACTGATTTTGTTCATTAACAATAGATCAATAGAGCACAGTAGATGAATTCCTCCATCAATATCTATTAGGTGGACAGATAGATATTTCATTGATCCCAATGGAACTTACAGTAGCATTACAAGTGCACAGATATACAAATATAAGAAGAGAAGTAAGAAAGAATTCCCTCCTACAATTTAAAGTGGTACATACAGCTCATATGTCTAAAGACAAGCTCTTGCGTTTTTTTTGCAGATATATCTCCTTATTTCAACAGATGTAATAATGGAGAGACTTCATTAATTCATATGTTTTGGTCATGTTCAAACCTTGAAAAATATTAGAAAGATACATTCCAAACTTTTTTGGTAATTTTTAAAGTAAATTTTAAGCCCAATCCTTTGACTGCCTTATTTGCTATTGTTGAGGAAAGAGCTATAACTTTGGAGCCTTCTCATTTGCAAGTACTGGCTTTCATTTCTCTTATGGCTAGGAGGACGATCTTGCTTAAATGGAAGGAGGTTCCCTCCGCCCCCCCCCCCCATACATGCTTAATGTTTATGCGCTGTTATGTCATGTTTAAATTTAGAGAAGATTGATTGTTCAATTTCAGATTCTAACCAAGATTTTTAAATGTTATTGGGACCCTTTCTGAACTATTTTAAAAATCTGTGAATTGTTACTGTTATTAAAATATAGATCTGGGCTATTATTATAAAACACTACATGATAAAGTACTTTTTTTATTCTCTTGGTTTTTTTTTGTTACCAACTAGCTTTGTCTTGGTAGTGGGTGTAGATTTTTTAATAATATAATTAAACATATTATTATTGTATTTCATACTTCAATTTATTTTATTGGATTGATTATGAATATGGGATATCATGATTGTATCAGTGTGATTTGTATATAGTGCATTTTGTGCTATCTTAGTTTGATTTATAATAAGTATCCTTATGAATTCTATATTTGTTTATACAAAATTTAATAAAAATATTGGAAAAAGTAAGAAAGAAAGAATAAAAAATGAGTTACCTCAAACAGTCTAACAGGAAGGGGTAATCACTTTCCCACTATAAGTCAACTCATTATAGAGACCAACAGCCAAGGGTAAGAATGGCCCCATACAGTGCTTTTTAGAGCAGCACATTTATCTTAGTCTATTACTAAAAGTGTTCAGCCAAGGTGGCATGCTGAGAGTGAGAAACATTTCACAGAATTTCCAAGATTTTCCATAGTCTTTTGTTCTACCATAGCCTCCAGTGTGCCCAGCTTGATTTCTGTTGACAGAGCCAGCCTTTCTAATCAGTTTATTGAGCCCGTTGGCATCACCAATGTTGATGGCATTGCCCCAGCACACCACCGCATAGGAGATTGGACTGCATACTCCAAAGGACATCAGTCTCCTCAGGAAGTAGAGGTGACTCTGGACCTTCTTGTACTCAGTCTCTGTCTTGGTGCCCACTCACGTCTGTCATCCATTATTGTAGGTCCTCATCACATCCACAGCCTCACCATCAATAGTAACAAGGAGCTGTCTTCCTAAGGTCCGTCATCATCTCCTTTGTCTTCCTGATGTTGACCTGCAGATGATTCAGCTTGCACCATTTGACAGTCTTCCACCAGGGCCCTGTATTCATCCTCCCATCCTCTCTTTATACACCCTACTATGCTGAGTCATTAGAGAATTTCTACAGATAACAAGACTCAGCGTGGTATCTAAAGTCCAAGGTATACAGGGTAAAAAGGAAGGGAGCCCATACAGTCCCCTATGGGGTCCCAGTGCTGCATGTAGCCATATCTATTGGGAGCTAATGCAATATCTTATAGTACTGTAGTAGATTTGGTAGTCTTATAATCATTCTTTATTTCATTCAAGTACATAGTTTGTTACTCTGTTAAATGACGGTTTGTCTTTTTTATACTTCATGAACTATTCCCATGAAAATTTGTCTAATTGGGGCAAAGCTTAATTGTACCAAAATGTAGAGGTCCCATTGTGACCCGATTAACAAGAATCCACTGTGTTTATTTCCTTTTTTTTTGTTGTTTGTTAATTTATTTGTTTATAGTAATTGCATATCGTTGGGTGTACTGCTACCTCAAAACCATAAATACTATGCCATACAAGTCAGTGAAATAAAAAAAAACTGATTTTGAATAGGACTAGCAGTGGATAAATCCCCAGGACCCCATGAATGAGCCTGAGCTGCTATGGGAGATGAAGGAGGAAATTTTGGACTCCTAGAGATTGGTCTTGAACCACACTGATATGCTAAAAAGAATCATGCTCTTGTTTTGAGAAAGCCAGAAGTAGAACTATAAATTCTGTCAAATGAAACACAGTGTGAGTTTTTTGTTTTGGTCATAATTTTGTTAATGGTCGGATATACCGAAAACATTATTTACAAAGTATTCAGCAGGTCTAAGCAATTAAAGGTCTCTTCAAAAATACTAATTCTGCTCCTTTCAATACATTGACAATTACAACTTGTTCCTGTGTATCATTCATATACTCAAATCATATATTTTATTTTGTTTTATTGAGATATTGTACAAAATAGGCCTTTCCAGCCCTTTAAGCTATACCAGAATTTAGCCTAGTCATGGGACAATTTACAATGATAAATCAACCTACTATCCAGTATGTCTTTGGACTGTGGGAGGAAATGGAAGCACCCAGCCAAAAGCCATGTGGTCATGAGGAGCAATGGGAATTGAAGCCAGGTTACCTATACCACATTGTGCTAACCACTACCCTACTATGTGGCCCTTCAAAGAAAAATTCTTTCAATCCTTCATAGAAAAATACTCCATACAAAACAGTAAAATGTAGCCATTTTGTATAATTTCCTATCTTTGGAATAAGTTACTGCAATAAATTGCTTAATTTGGGGGCAAAATCATACCAGGAATTCCCACTGTTAAGAACTTAATTCTCATCAGAATTAGATTTTAAAATGCTAACTTCAATCCAAATGTAAGACAATTTCCTATCGCTGACTGCAGAACCTATAAATTATGGGTACTACATTGTGTGCCTGTTTTCGAGTGTAGTGAGCAGAAACTCTATTGGATTTATTCTAAAATACAAATTGATCAATTCAACCTCATCCATGAACCAGTAAATCAATTTGATTTTGTTCTATTTTCTGCAAAGATTTTATTGATATTTACTATATTATAATTTAATTTATTTTTATTATCCCTTTCAGAATAGCCTGAACAGTATTGAC
The DNA here is from genome assembly GCF_030144855.1 of Hypanus sabinus. Taxonomy (NCBI): domain Eukaryota; kingdom Metazoa; phylum Chordata; class Chondrichthyes; order Myliobatiformes; family Dasyatidae; genus Hypanus; species Hypanus sabinus. The sequence continues at coordinate 125,060,205 of NC_082710.1, read as the reverse complement.
ACAATTAACTCTCACCTTGTGGTGCATTCTCAGTTTGTTGTCTGAATTTTACCCTGATCATTAGATGTTGATGTCCTTTACTTGAATGGTGATTCAAAAGGACTCAAGCTTTCGCCAGGGAACCTCTCATTATAAGATGTGCCTGCAAATTCAAACATTCAAATCTCTTTGTGCAGTGGCCTATGTCAACATATGTGTTTGTTCTTTGTCATTTTTTTTGTGTCAGCTCTATAGGCACTGTCATGAAATTTGTTGTCTTTGCAACAGCAGTACGTTAATGATAGAAAAATTGAATTGCAATTGAATCAGAATCATAATCTGGTTTAATATCACTGACATAAAAAAAGATCTAGTGCTTTCCAGCATATATGACAAATAAACTCCTCCTGGGCTTCAAGCCAGGTACAGGTAGCAATTATAACTAGCATTTGGATGACAAATTCTGCCTCCTTCTCCAAGATGGTAAAGCTTGTCAGTCAAAGGTTAGTTATAATTAATACCCGTACCAGGTTTGAAGCCCAAGAAGAGTTTATTCATCACCGCCATATGTCGTGAAATTTACATGATAAATGAAAAAAATAAAAAAAATATGTATGTATATTAAATAGTTAAATTAAAAATAGTGTAAAAACAGAAAAAAAGAGAGGCAGAGTACAATGCCCATTTAGAAATCAGATGGCTGAGGGGAAAAAGCTGTTCCTTAATCTCTCAGTGTATGTCTTATTTAGGCAGTTCTCCTTTCACTTGCATAAGGGTAGGCATCATGTACCTTTTGAAGACCTGTTTCTTCATGAGTGTCCCACCATCTGCAGGTTATGCAAGCATGACTAAAAGTCACATAATTAAGATTCTGTTACACCATGTTGGATGCCATGTTGTGAAAGTCTAGAACCCAAAGTGCATCATTCCCTTAGAGGTGCTGAAAAGAAAATTGTTTGAACTGTGTCCTCAATTTTGTCTTTCAAACTCAGTTGTTTTACATTTATAATAATTGAAGATGCAATTGAATTATTGAATCATATTAGTTGTAGAGCAGAGCTGATTAGGGCTGAAATCTCCTATTTTCATGCTTAACATACTTCTCAATGACCTTTACTGACTTAACCCCATCTCCTGCTTGAGCTGTCTTGATTCAGTGCCAGAATAAAGTGTCCTTAACAATGTTGAAATTGATTCTCCAATAATGCATCTTGCAGTTTGCACAGCATTTGAAGCATTTGTTAACAAATGGAGCTTAGGTCATGTTACTTCAATATTTCTTGGAACCTGCTTTCAACATGCTTGCATCTATCTTGCAGGGTTAAGCAGGCATAAACATTACAACTGGAAATCCAAAATAATAAATATGAAAACATTGAGACTAGTGCTAAAATAGATTGGAGAATTAGTTTGATGATTATTGCAGCCATCTAATATACATAAGTGCCAGACTTGTTTTACTCATGAAATGAATGTTGAATGTCTCTTTCTACATTAGACTACATAATTGCAAAAAAATAATTCTTTTCCATATTCTGTTTGAGGCAATGGAGGAAGCTTGCAGCCATTAATGTGAAAACTTCCCATCATATTAACACAAGAAGAGTCCTTCTGATTCTGCATGTAATGTGGCCACATGCCAAATTGTATTCATCCGTTTACACTGAATTTAACTTTGGAACCCTGGCAATATCTGAACTCATCACAACTGTTTATTTTTAATTGACTATTAGTGAATCAAATTAGTGCTTGCTGCATTTAATGAGGTCAAGCACCAATTTAAGATAAAGTTTAGGCTTTTTTTTCTATCCTGCCTTGGCTGCAGGTCATGGCTAGTTCCTGTTCCAATGAATTTATACTTTCTTCCCTGAAGTACCTTGCTGTGGCTCTTGTATTGCTTAAGATGGCCACAGATGGAGGAAGAACTGCAGGGACTACAGAGATTGATAAATAATGTTGTGAAAAATTTTGTGAAAAACAACCTAAAAATGGATTTCTATTCAATTGCCAAGAATCCTCAGATATACTGTACATAGTCATAGGCTACTTCCCAATCTTTGACAAAGTTTGGTGACACAAATGATTCTGCAGATGCTATAAATCTGGAGCAAGACACACAAAATGTCAGAGGAACTCAGCAGGTCAGGAGATAAAGGAACCATCCAATTTTCAGGCCAAGACCATTCATCAGGAGCCTTGATAAGGAATCTTGCCCTGCAAAGTGGACTGCTCATTTCCATTCATAGTTGCCTCCTGACTTGCTGATCTCCTCCTGTATTTTGTGTTTGTTGCTTTTGGCAAAATGTTATCACCAAAAACCGTAACCATTATCAGAAAATGATCTACTCCTGGCTTGACAGCCAATGAACCACGGATCAGTTAGATCCATGTTGTTCATTTAATCTTATTTACTTCTGTTTTGTTTTAATTGTTATCAACACATTTCCTTCAAACTGGAAACACTGTTGTTATGTATTCTTTTCAGAAAATAACTTTTATTCATTAATATATAATACAAAGCAATTACTACATGTCTTTGATTATACTCATTGCATGAAGTCAATACATTCTATTTACAAGGCACCAAATGTCATTAGAGAGGTCTCTTTAAATATTACAACAATTAAGTGTCTTACAGTCTATTTCATAGGATATAACCTCTCAGGGTCTTGTGATGGTGGGAGAAAGAGATTGCCGTCCTCTTCACAAAGCTGCTAATTGGGAAACACACTAAACAAGAGTGGAAGATCTGGGATGAATTGAATGGTTCCCTCCCTGACTTAATATGGACCTAGGATGATTGATTTATTGGTCTCCAGGTATTCTTGGAATAAAATACCTTTTCTAAAAAAATCTACAGACGTATCTAGATTTCAAACCATAATGCTAGGATGTTGCAATATAGGTGTCTCTTTGAAGTATAATTTCTATTTAATATATGCATATTAGCAGTAATGTATCTTTTCATATTGCCTTTGTTGAATGTCAGTGATATATATTATCGGTCACAGTTTTAACCTTTAAACAGTAGTAGAGTAAGAAATGCAGCATGTCATTAATGCAGGCTGCCTTTATTTATGCACAATTTAATTAATTTATTGCTGAATCATTGGGTAAAAGGTATTATTTTAAAAAATGTTCTTCCTTGAGTATGTGGGAAATGAAAGAAATCAGGTGATTACAACAAGAGATCTATCTGAAGATAATGAAGTGATGTATACAGGTGAATCTATTAGTGCTATCAAATAGAAGCAACTTTGATTCTTCATCTAGACTCCTGATGAAGGGTCAAACATGGATGAAACACGAATGGCTTGAAACATGGATGGTTGATTTATCTCCATAGATGTTGCCTGACCTGTGAGTTATTGCAGCATTTTGTGTGTGTTGCTCCAGATTTCCAGCATCTACAGAATCACTGATGTCTCCAAACTTTGTCAAAGGTTGGACAGAAGCCTATGGCTATGTACAGTACATCTGAGGATTCTTGGCATGCTATGCACATGAATAGAAATCTGCAATTTTTAGGTTCTTCTTCACAAAGTTAACTTAATAAAACTCAACATTATTTTTCAATCTATGTACTCCAGAGTGTTAAGTCAGGAGCATGTGGGTTCATCCATCTAAGGAATGAATAGAATATCAGGAAGGAATACACAAATGAGGAGGTCAAGTTGATAGGAAAAAGTCTGGATTGTTTGCAAAAGTGTAGCAGGACATTTTCCTGAAGGAAATTCCTGGTAACAAACACACTTGTATCATTGTGTTTATTTATGAGGTCAACGTGAGCAATTGGGGTACCTGCCAGTTCTATCCTTAATGAAGTTCACAGTATTGTTTTGAAGCTCCTGTCAGTGTGCAGAATTAATCATGGTTATAATTTTCCAACATCATCAGCACTGTCCAAGCTCGACTGCAAAATGCATCCATCACCATCAAGTTCCAGCAAGCATGAAGACATCTTGCAGAAGATAATAATTGCATAGGAAAGGTGTGATTTATTGTTATTCAAATTCTTGCTTCAGAATTTCTATAGGGCTGCACCCATCTGCTGCAGCACCGTTGGTAAAAGATATGGCAAATTTTGTTTAGGACTTTTTAGGGTCTCATTGGTTTATTGCAAGGATTATTGCTATAAAAGTAAAAGAAATATGACTAGTAATAAACCATAGGCCTCTAAAAGCTGCTCCAGCATTTCACAAGACCATGGCTAATTTTCAACGTAAACACCATTTTCTTCATCGATTCCTTCAATATATGCAAATCTACCTTTGTTAGCTTTGAAACAATCATTAACAAAGCTTCCATAGCCCTCGGTGAATGAAGAATCGTCTCCCAATTTATAGAATCATAGAACACTACAGCACAGTACAGGCCCTTCAGTCCTCCATGTTGTGCCAACCCATATAATCCTTTAAAAAATGTACTAAACCCACACTACCCCATAACCCTCCATTCTTCTTTCATCCATGTGCCTGTCCAAGAGGCTCTTAAATACCCTTAATGTTTTAGCCTCCATCACCATCCCTGGCAAGTCATTCCAAGCACTCACAACACTCTGTGTAAAAAACATACCCCTGATGTCTCCCCTAAACTTCCCTCCCTTAATTTTGTACATATGCCATCTGGTGTTTGCTATTGGTTCCCTGGGAAACAGGTGCTGACTATCCACCCTATCTATGCCTCTCATAATCTTGTAGACCTCTATCAAGTCCCCTCTCGTTCTTCTATGCTCCAAAGAGAAAAATCCCAGCTCTGCTAATCTTGCTTCATATGACTTGTTCTCCAATCCAGACAACATCCTGGTAAATCTCCTCTGCACCCTCTCCATATCTTCCACATCCTTCCTATAATGAGGTGAGGAAAATTGAACACAATACTCTAAGTGGGGTCTCACCAGAGATTTGTAGAATTGCTACATGACTTCTCTACACTTGAACTCAATCCCCCGTTAATGAAGCATAGCATCCCATAGGCCTTCTTAACTACCCTGTCAACCTGCTCAGCGACCTTGAGAGATTTGAACCCCAAGGTCCCTTCGTTCATCCACACTCTTAAGTAACTGACCATTAATCCTATACTCAGTCTTCTGGTTTGTCCTTCCAAAATGCATCACCTCACACTTATCCAGATTGAACTCCATCTGCCATTTTTCTGCCCAACTCTGCAGCCTGTCTATATCCTCTTGTAACCTTCAACAACCTGCAGCTCCATCCACAGCTCCTCCGATCTTCGTATCATTCGCAAACTTACTCATTCATCTTTCCGCCTCAATATCCAGGTCAATTATAAAAATCACAAATAGCAGGGGTCCCAGGACAGATCCCTGCGGCACTCCACTAGTCACCGACCTCCGGGCAGAATACTTTCCTTCCACAATTACCCTCTGCTTTCTTCCTTTAAGCTATTTTTTTTATCCAAACAGCCAAGGTTCCTCTTATTCCATGCCTCATGACTTTCTGGATGAGTCTCTTGTGAGGGACCTTGTTGAATGCCTTGCTAAAGTCCATGTAGACCATATCCACTGCCCTACCCTCATCAATTTCTTTTGTTACTGCTTCAAAAAACTCAATCAGGCTCGTGAGGCATGATCTTGCCTTCACAAAGCCATGTTGACTATCCATGAGTAGACTGTAATTCTCCAAATGCTCGTAAATCCTATCCTTAAGAATCCTTTCCAGTAGTTTGCAGACCACTGACATAAGACTCACTGGTCTATAGTTCCCAGGTTTCTCCCTATTACCTTTTTTAAACAAGGGAACTACATTTGCCATTCTCCAGTCCTCCAGCACTTCCCCTGTAGCCAGAGAGGATTCAGAGATCATAGCTAATACTCCAGTGATCTCTCCTCTCAATTCCCGCAACAACCTGGGGTGTATCATATCCCGCCCTGGGGATTTATCAATCTTGATGTTTTTAGGAAGATCCAGCACTTCTTCCTTAATCTCCACATTGTCCAGGACACAGGCCTGCTCTATTTCAACCTTACCCTGATCAAGATCCTTTTCACATGTGAATACTGAAGCAAAGAATTCAATTAGGACCTCCCCAACCTCCTCCACCTCCAGGCACATGTTACTCTCTTTATCCTTCAGCGGTCCCACCTTCGTTCTCATCATCCTCCTGTTCTTCACTTATGCATAGAAAGCCTTGGGGTTCTCCTTAGTCCTACATGCCAAGGCCTTCTCATGCTGCCTTCAAGCTCTCCTAAGTCCTTTCTTTAGCTCCTTCCTGGCTACCCTATATTTCTCATAAGCTCCTTCTACTTCCTGCTTCTTGTATCTAACATTTGCTTCCTTTTTCCTCCTGACGAGTTGCCTCACATGTTTCATCAGCCACAGTTCCCTTTTCCTACCATTTTTTCCTTGCCTCAGTGGGACAAACCTATCCTGAACCCAGCTCAAGTGGTCCCTAAACTTCTCCCACATTACTTCTGTGCTTTCCCCTTTGAACATCTATTTCCAATTTACTCTCGCTAGTTCCTGCCTCATCCCTTCAAAGTTAGCCTTTCCCCAGTTAAGCACTTTACCATTTCATCTGATTTTATCCCTTTCCATAGCTATGCTGAAGCTAAGGGAGTTGTGGTCACTCTCACCAAAATGCTCCCCCAGCAAGAGGTCTGTCACCTGACGAGGTACATTTCCCAGAACTAGATCCAGTATAGCCTCTCCTCTCATTGGCCGGTCCACATACTGTGTCAGAAATCCTTCTTGAACACACCTGAAAAATTCAGCCCCATCTATCCCTCTTGCACTCAGAAGGTGCCAGTCAATTTGAGGTAAGTTGAAATCACCAATGACTACTACCCTGTATTTTGTGCACCATTCTAAAATCTGCCTGCTTATCTGCTCCTCGGTGTCCAAGGGCTATTTGGGGGCCTATAGACTACTCCCAGCACAGTGATTGATTCTTTCCTATTTCTGACTTCCACCCAGACTGACTCCGTGGACACTCCCTCTGCAGCGTCCTCCCTTTCTATAGCCATGATACTATCCCTGACTAGCAATGCCATTCCCCCCCCCCCCACCTTTACTACCTCCCATCCTTTTCTTTTTAAAACACCTGAACCTCGGGACCTGCATCATCCAATCCTGCCCCTCCTCCAACCATGTTTCAGTAACGGCCACAACATCGTAGTTCCACGTACTAATCCATGCTCAAAGTTCATCCTCCTTGTTCCTAATACTCCTAGCATTGAAATAGACACATTTCAACCCCTTTAACTGGCTACAATTATGTTTTGTTCCCTGCCTGTCCTTCCTCATCAACTCAGAACTCTTAGCATCATGCCCTTGTCCTTCTACCTTAATCCCTGCACTCACATTCTGATTCCCACCCCACTGCCAAACTAGTTTAAACCCTTCCCAACAGCTATATCAAACCTGCCCTCCAGGATATTGGTCACCTGGGATTCAAGGGCAACACATCCTTTTTGTACAGGTCACAACTGCCCCAAAAGAGGTCCCAATGATCCAGAAATCTGAAGCCCTGCCACCTGTCCCATTCCCTCAGCCACACATTTATCTTCCACCTCATTCTATTACTATTCTCACTGTTGCGTGGCACAGGCAGTAATCCTGAGATTACTATCTTTGAGGTCATGCTTTTCAACTTCCTTCCTAACTCCCTATAGTCTTCTTTTAGGACCTCTTCCCTTTTCCTACCTATGTCATTGGTACCAATATGTACCATGACCTCTTGCTGTTCTCCCTCCCACCACAGGATATCTTGGACGTGATCAGAAACATCCCAAACCCTGGCACCTGGGAGGCAAACTACCATCCAAGTTTCTTTCCTGCATCCACAGAATTGCCTGTCTGACCCCCTGACTATAGAGTCTCCTATCACTACTGCCTTCCTCTTCCTTTCCCTACCCTTCTGAGCCACAGGAATGGACCTTGTGCCAGAGGCATGGCCACTGTCACTTCCCCCAGGTAGGCTGTCCCCTCCAACAGTACTCAAACAGGAGTACTTATTGTCAAGGGGTTCAGCCACAGGGGCATTGTCTAGTACATGACTCTTCCCCTTTCCTCTCCTGACTGTGACCCACTTGTCTATCTCCCATGGCCCTGGAGTGACCACCTGCCTGTAACTCCTCTCTATCACCTCCTCACTCTCTCTGACCAGACGAAGGTCATTGAGCTGCATCTCCAGTTCCCTAACATGGTCCCTTAGGAGTTGCATCTCAATGCACCATGTGCAGATGTGGCCGTCTGGGACTCCGGGAGACTCTATGACCTCCCACATCTGACACCAACCACAGAAATCCAGCCTCACACACATACTACTTCCTTTTGCAATCAACAACTGCCTCACCTCGTCCCGTTACCGCCGAAGCCCGTGGAGCCAAAGCCCTCTCACTCCGCTGCCCGCTGGATATGACTGCCTTCTTTTTAAACTGTTTGCGCTCAACTGGCTAACATCACGCACCTGTGCAGTCTGGCCTCTCCCTTCCCCCAAGAACTCAAACTGTCTTCCCACTAGAAATTCTTAGGTGCTCTCCCACCGCCTTCTTGTTCCGAATACTAGACACCTCAGCCTGGGAAAATACTGTACCTTTCCTCTTTCCACTGTTGAATGTTTGCAAAAATTGCACTTTTTCAAGTAGGTTGCCTTTCTTTCTCCAAACCTCTGGATGCCTTGCTGCTCAATCTTTCCTCCTGTGAAAGATGCAACATCCCATGAACTAGGCTAATGAGTCTTTACTACCTTCCATCTACAGTAATTATATCCTCTTCATATAAGAAGACCAAAATCTAAATATGTCTCAACAAGGCTCTTCATAAATGGGATAAGACATTTCAATGCTTTCTTTTTCAGTTTGGTTTAATTTCTCATATGTAAAGAAAAACATGCATTGAAATGCATTAACAACCAACATAAACTAAACTTACACTGCAGACAGCTCACAATCTTATGCCAGCATTGCATGTCACCATATTCAGCCCAACACAGCCAACAGCAGCAATAACAGAAAAGAAAACAAAATAACAACAAAACAAGCCTCTTTCCCATCATCCAGTTTCTTACCTACTACATTATAAAGACATACCAGCTGGCAGGGTATTGGTCATTGTCAGTGGTCCTGTGATTAGGTTAGCATTAAATAGGTGGGTTGCTGTGTGGAGTGCCTCAATAGGCTGGAAAGACCTACTCCATGCTGTTTCTCAATAAATAAATAAATATATTTCCCTCATCCATGTCCCTAAACCCTAACCTGTCTCCTAACTCCCCACACTGCATCCAAAACCATCCCTACGATCCTAAAAACAACTGAGCCTGAATCACAACCTTGATGGACATCACAGCTCAGCGCCATCTTGACCAACATCCAACTCAAATCCTCTAGCAAAATTGCCTACATACCAATTCAAATTTTCAAGGTTTGAAAGGTTCAAATTTCTCATCAAAGTACCTATACGTTGTCATATATTACATTGAGATTCATTTTCTTACAGGCATTTACAGGAAAAAAGAAATACATTAGAATTTCTCAGAGCTATACATGAACAGTCAACGGCTAACGAACATCCAACGCACAAATAAGACAAACTGTGCGATTAAAAATAATACTGAGAACATGAGTTGTATACTGTCCTTGAAAACGAGTCTGTACAATCATTTCTGAGCAGTGCTGAATGAAGTTATCCATGCCACTTCAGAAGCCAGATGGTTGTAATATGACTGTTCCTGAACATGGTCGTGTAGTACCTAAGGCTTCTGTACCTCCTGCCCTATTGAAGAGATGATGTGAAGACATGATCTTGGTGGTGGGGGTCTTTGATGATGGACGCAGCTTTATTGTGGTAGTGCTGCACGCAACTGGACCCAATAGTGGGGGTGGATTTGACTGTGATGAATTGGTCTATATCCACTAGGTTCTGCAGCCTTTTCTGTTCCTGGGCTTTGGTGTTTCCAAACCAGACCATAATGAAACCAGCTACAGGACAAGTGTTCCAACATGTGAACACCAAGGATTGTACAGCAACTGACCTTCTCCACATCCATTACTCTAATGAAGAATGGCTCCTGCAGATCTGGCTCTTCATTCCTGTAGCCCATAAAAAGCTCTTTGGTTTTGCAGATGTTGAATCAGAGATTGTTGTTGTGGCACCACTCAATGAGATTTTCAATCTCCCTTTAGTATGCATTTCAAGCTGCCTATATTTCAACTTTCTGTGGTTGAGTGTCATTGCCCATTAATATTTTCCAGTTTCTGGTTGTTTCTGAATTACACAGCACTTTTATTTATAGCACCACGGTTGATAATCTTACATTTTAACAGAGTTTATTCCATCTAGCATGTTGTTATCATCTCATTCCCTTGAAAACACTTTGTATGCTCATCGCTATTCACATTTCCCCATCTTTTTGTGTCAATAACAAACTTGGAAATGTTTTATTTGGTCCCATCAGCCAAATTGTTGAGATAGATTGTGCATAATTGCTGTCCACATTCATTTCTCTATGGCTACACATGCCATTTTGAGAAGGATGTTTTTATAGTCCTTGGCTGAATCAAAGGTGGTCATGAATCGGTATATAGAAGGGAAAATGAAAATCAGGCTGAGTGGTGCCACAACAACAACATAGAAACATAGAACATAAAAATACAGAAAAACTACAGCACAATACAGGCCCTTCAGCCCACAATGCTGTGCTGATCATGCACTTACTTTAGAAATTATCTAGGGTTACCCATAGCCCTCTATTTTTCTAAGCTCCATGTATCTATCCAGGAGTCTCTTAAATGACCCTATTGTATCTGCCTCCAGCACACTCGCCGGCAGCCCATTCCACACACTCACCACTCTCCACGTCAAAAACATACCACTGACATCTCCTCTGTACCTACTTCCAAGCACCTTAAAACTGCGTCCTCTCATGTTAGCCATTTCAGCTCTAGGAATAAGCCTCTGATTATCCACACAATCAATGACTCTCATCATCTTATATACCTCTATCAGGTCATCTCTCATCTTCTGTCACTCCAAGGAGAAAGGGCCAAGTTCACTAAACCTATTTTCATAAGGCATGCTCCCCAATTCAAGCAACATCCATGTAAATCTCCTCTGCATGCTTTTTATAGTTTCCACATCCTTCCTGTAGTGAGGTGACCAGAACTGAGCACAGTACTCTAAGTGGAGTCTGACCAGGGTCCTATATAGCTGTAATATTACCTCTAGGCTCTTGAATTCAGTCCTCTGATCAATGTAGACCAATGCACCATATGTCTTCTTACCCACAGAGTCAACCTGTGTACCAGCTTGAGAGTCTTATGGACTCGGAACCTAAGATCCCTCTGATCCTCCACACTGCCAAAAGTCTTATCATTAACAGTATATTCTGCCATCATATTTGACCTACCAAAATGAACTACCTCTCACTTATCTGGGTTGAACTCCATCTGCCACTTCTCAGCCCAGTTTTGCATCCGATCGATGTCCCACTGTGACTTCTGATAGTCCTCCACACTATCCACAGTACTCCCAACCTTTGTGTCATCAGCAAATTTACTAACCCATCCCTCCACTTCCTCATCCAGGTCACTTATAAAAATTACGAAGAGAAGGAGTCCCAGAACAGATCTCTAAGGCACTCTACTGGTCACCAAACTCTATGCAGAATATGACCCGTCTACAGCCACTCTTTGCCTTCTGATGGCAAGCCAATTTTGGATCCACAAAGCAAGGTACCCTGAGATTGCATGCGTCCTTACCTTCTCAATAAGTCTTTCTCAATAAGTTCTTACCTTATTGAATGCCTTGCTGAAAATCATATACACTACATCTAGTGCTTTACGTTCATCAATGTGTTTAGTCACAGCCTCAAAAAATTGAATCAGTCTTGTCAGGCACGACCTGCCTTTGAGAAACCATACTGTCTATTCCTAATCAGGACCCTCTCCATCAACTTACCAACCATTGAAATAAGACTCACTGGACTATAATTTTCTGGGCTATCTCTACTCACTTTCTTGAAAAAGCGAACAACATCTGCAGCCCTCCAATCCTCTAGAACCCTCTCCCATCCCCATTGATAATGCAAAGACCATAGTCAGATGCTCAGCAATCTCCTCCCTCACCTCCCACTGTAGACTAGGGTATATCTCATATGGTCCCAGTGACTTATCCAACATGATGCCTTCCAAAAGCTCTAGCACATCCTCTTTCTTAATGCATATATGCTCAAGCTTTCCAGTCTGCTGTAAGTCATCTCTACAATTGCCAATGTCCTTTTCTGTAGTAAATAATGAAACAAGGTCTTCAATAAGTACCTTTGCTATCTCCTCCAGTTCCATACACACTTTTCCACTGTCACACTTGATTGGTCCTATTCTCTCACATCTTATCCTCTTGCTCTTCACATACTTATAGAATGCTTTGGGGTTTTCCTTAATCCTGCTCGCCAAGGCCTTCTCATGGCTCCTTCAGGCTCTCCTAATTTCATTCTTAAGCTCCTTCCTGCTGGCCTTATAATTTTCTCAATCTTTGTCATTTCTTAGTTGTTTAAACCTTTTGTAAGCTCTTCTTTTCTTCTTGACTAGATTTTCAATAAACTTTCCACACCATAGTTCCTGTACCCTACCATTATTTCCTTGTCTCATTAGCACGCAGCTATGCAGAATGCCATGCAAATATCCCCTGAACATATGCCACATTTCTGTCATACTTTTCCCTGAGAACATCTGTTCCCAATTTATGCTTCCAAGTTCCTGCCTGATAGCTTCATATTTCCCCTTACTCCAATCAAACACTTTCCTAACTTGGCTGTTCCTATTCCTGTCCAATGCTATGGTAAAGGAGATAACATTGTGATCACTATCACCAAAATGCTCTCCCCCAGAGAGACCTGACACCTGACCAGGTTCACTTCCCAATACTGGATCAAGTGCAGCCTCTCCTCTTGTAGGCTTATCAATATATTGTGTCAGGAAACCTTCCTGAACACACCCAATAAACTTTACCCCATCTAAACCCTTAATCTATGAAGATGCCAATCAATATTTTGGAAATTAAAATCTCCCATCATGACAACCGTGTTATTATTGCACTGTTACAGAATCTGTCTCCCTATTTGTTCCTCGATGTCCCTGTAGCTATTGGATGGTCTATAAACAACACCCGGTAGAGATATTGACTTTACTGTTTCTACCTTCCATCCATAGAGACTCAGTGGACAATCCCTCCATGACTTCCTCCTTTTCTGCAGCCATGACACTATCTCTGATCAGCAGTGCCACACCCCATCTCTTTTGCCTCCCTTGCTGTCCCTTCTGAAACATCTAAAACTTGGGACTCTAAGTAGCTATTCCTGCCCCTGAGCCATCCAATTCTCTGTAATGGCCACAATATCATAGCTCCAAGTACTGAGCCATGCTCAAAGCTCATCCACTTGGTTCATGATATTCCTTACATTAAATTAGACACATCTCAAGCCATCAGTCTGAGCGCATCCCCTCTCTATCACCTGCTTATCCTTCCTCTCACACTGTCTGCAAGTTTTCTGGATTTGTGAGCCAACCACCCCTCCTCCATCTTTTTAGTTCAGTTCCCCTCAGCCCCACCAGTAATTCTAGTTTAAACTCTTCTCAATAGACTTAGCAAATGTCCCTGCCAAGATATTGGTCCCCCTCGGATTCAAGTGCAACCCATCCTTATTGTGCAGGTCACTCCTGTCCCAAAAAAGCTCCCAATGATCCAGAAATCTGAATCCCTGCTCGCTGCTCCAATCCCTCAGCCACTCATTTATCCTCCTCCTCCTCACTCTACATCAGCATGACCAGGAAGATAATGATTAACTTCAGTAGGAGGAATCTTGAGGTCAATGAGCTTTGCCTCATTGGAGGATCAGAGTTGGAGAGATTCAGCAAACATTAAATTCCTTGGTATTATCATTTCAGAGGATCTGTCCTGGGTCCAGCATGTAAGTGCCATTGCAAAGAAAGCACAGCAGCCCTTAGAAGTGTGTGAAGATTTGGCATATCATCTAAAACTTTGACAAACTTCTATAGATGTATGGTGCAGAGTATATCGACTGCATTGCATCATAGTCTGATATAGAAATACCAAAAACCTTGAACAGAAAAGCCTACAAAATGTAGTGTTAACAACCGAGTCTAACATGCGTAAAGCAATCCCCACCATTAAGCACATCTACATGGAAAGCTGTCGTAGGTAAGCAGCATTCATTACCAGAGAACCCACCCTCCTGGCCCATACTCTTCTCCCTGCTGTCATCAGGAAGGAGGTACAGGAGCCTCAACAGCCACACCATGAGGTTCTGGTACAGTTATTACCCATCATTCTTCAGTCTTTTGAACCAAAGTGGATAACTTCACTCAACTTCACCTGCCTGTGACTGAACAGTTTCCACAACCTGTGGACTCACCTTCAATGACTCTTCATCTCATGTTCTTGATATTTATTAGATAATGTCCATAAGATATTGGAACATAATTAGGCCACTCGGCCCATTGTGTTTGCTCTGCCATTACATCATGGCTGATTTGTTATCTGTCTTAACCCCATTCTCTTGCCTTCTCCCCATAACATGACACTCTGATTAATCAAGAACTTATTTACCTCTCCTTTAAGTATACTCAATGGCTCCATAGTCATCCACAGCAATGAATGCAAAAGATTCACTATGCTCTGGTTAAAGAAATTCCTTCTCCTCTCTGTTCTAATTGAATGTCCCTCTACTCTGAGGCTGTGCTTTCTGGTCCTAGATTCACTAACTACAGGAAAAAAATATCTTCTCCTCATCCATTTTGTCTAGGCCTCTCAATATTCAATAGGTTTCAATGATATCCCACTTCATCCTTCAAATATCCAATGAATACAGACCCAGTGCCACGAAATTATCCTCATATGTTAACCCTTTAATTCCTGGAATCATTCTCATGAATCTCCAATGGACCCTTTCCAATGTCTGCTCATCTTTTCTCAGATAAGGGATTGGAAACTGTTCACAATGCTCCAATTTCAGTCTGACCAATGCCTTATAAAAAGTCAGTATCACACCTTTGCTCTTATATTGTAGTCTTCTTGAAATGAGTGCTAACATTGCAATTACCTTTCTGATAATCGACTCAACCTGCAAGTTAGCCTTCAGGGAATCTTGCACAAGGGCTCCCAAGTCCCTTTGTACCTTGGATATTTCAATATTCTCCCTGTTTAGAAAATAGTCTACTCCTTTATTCCTTCTACCAAAGTGAATGTCCATACACTTCCCTACACTACATTCCACCTGCCAATCCGTTTCCATTCGCCTAACCTGTCTAAGTCCTTCTGCAGACTCCCTGCTTCTTCAACCCTACCTGCTCCTCCACATATCATTGTATTGTCTTAAACTTGGCCATAATGTCATCAATTTCATTACCTACATTGTTATGGATTTGCATATTATGGATCAGTTGTAATACAAATTGAAGCACTCTAAAAGTCAAACATTGAATCTGATTTGTATTTACAGTAAGGTACGGTGTCTTTTATGAGTCTTTTATTTATTTTAAAGCAAGATTTTGGTGAATGATGTTTGCCACTTGATTGCACCTGTGTAAGTAATCCAATTGAGTTAAACAGCTGCAAGATACTATATTGTTTCTGGTTTCTTTTGGCAATTTTGCATTTACTGTCTTGAATTTCTTGGTCTTTTGTTATGTAATTTTGAGATTTTTTTGTGTTAACCACCTGGTTCTGTATTGCCATAAGGAATCCTTCTGTTTCTAGGAAGAGGTCTCCAACTCTGAGCCAGGCGCTCAACGCTTCCTTGTCAACATCTAGTCCGCTAAGATCATGGGGATGTCTTCCATGGAGGGTCATGCTTTTCCATTGGTTAACTTTTTCTTCAATAATGATAATGTCTTCATTTTTCAGGGTTGTGGTCTCATATAAGTTTAGTGGCATTTATGTATTGGAATTGAATATGATTGTGTGGAGTGCTGATTCCTGTTTTCATTGATGATAATATATCCTTAGAAGTTTTATCTGACTGTTGTGTAGATCTTTAACGTTTGTTATTCCTCTTCCTCCTTCTGTCCTAGGAAGTGTTAAGCTAAGCCCATTTAATGTACATAATATTTTCTGAAATATTTCATTTCAGTTCTTAATTTTCTTTGTAAATTTTCCAGCTCAGTTTTGGATCAAGATATTATGCCAAAAGAATACATTAATACAGGTATAGCAAAAGTGTTTATTGCCTTTGTTATATTTTTACTGTTGAAGTCTGTTTGGCAGATTTTCTTAAGCCTTGAAGTAAATTTTGTCAGAAGATTTTCCATTATCTTGATATAATCTATTTTCTTTGCTGTTGATATCCCAGATACTTATATGTTTCATATTCATCCATCAGTTGTATTGTATCCTGCTGCTGTTGTATTAGCTCTGTTACAGATTTCTTTATTTTTAATGTTCTGCATTTATTGAGCTAAAGTTCATGTTTATATCTTTTGAAAACAGTTCTCCTATTGAATTAATTGATTAAGCTTAACTGAAGAAACAGAATATAATTTCAAAGCATCTTATGTAAAAGTGTGTTAAGGTATAGCTTTATTTCTTTGTTTCTAACGAGACACAATTTTCATCTGATTCACTAAATTTGAGAGTGGATGTAAAGCTCGACAGAACCAAAGTGGACTTAGAGTGTCCCCATGGTAAATGCCTCGGTTAATTTTGATAATGGTGGCTGTTCTTTTTTTGCTTGTTGATAGATATGGTGATTATAGTGTGCCAATATTTCATCAGATGTTGCAGGAATTTCACAAGCATTGGGTGTAGTTTATATATATTTAGAACTTCTATTAACCATGAGTTTAGGACAGAGTCAAATGCCTTTTGGTAGTCAATATAACAACATGTAAGATTTCTATTTTTTCCACAAGGCTTGATTTAGATTTAGATAATCTATTTTCAGGTATTCTTTACATTCTTTCATTCCTTTACAGAATCCTTTCTGCTCTTCTGTAAATATATTGAGGTTATCCAAGTGAGTGGAGATTGGTTGTGAGATACATAATGCTACAATTTTATATATAGTTTGTAAACAAGTAGTAGGATGATACTTTGATGGATCTTTTGTGATTTCTCCTTTACATAAAAGATATAGTCTAGTCAAGTCAAGTCAAGTCAACTTTTATTGTCATTTCAACCATAACTGCTGGTACAGTGCATAGTAAAAATGAGACAACGTTTTTCAGGATTATGGTGTTACATGATAAAGTACAAAAAACTAGACTGAACTACGTAAAAAAAACACACAGAGAAAGCTACACTAGACTACAGACCTACACTGGACTGCATAAAGTGCACAAAAACAGTGCAGGCATTACAATAAGTAATAAACAGGACAATAGGGCAAGGTGTCAGTCCAAGCTTCAGGTATTGAGGAGTCTGATAGCTTGGGGGAAGAAACTGTTACATAGTCTGGTCTTGAGAGATTTCCTGTCAAAAATTCAAGCACTTTTTTAGGATTTTTAAGAAAATTGTTGATATGTATTATTAGGTATGGATGAAGGCAATCACTATTATCACTATTATTATTTACTTTCTTATTTTTTTCTTCCTATTTGTATTTTCCTAGTTTGTCTAGCCTATTGGGTGCAGTTATTCGCTGATTCTGTTGTGCTTCTTGAATTTATTGTGAATGCCCTCAGTAAAATGTATCTCAGGTTTGTGCATGGTGACATGCATAATTCATCTGTAGATTTTATCCTTACTTTCTTAAGTTATTGTGTGCTATATGTGTGTTCTATGTACTACTGTGCTTTACAACTTTGGTTCAGAGAAACATTGTCTCGTTTAACAGTATACATGATTGTAGTTAAATGACGATAAACTTGAGTTGACAGGACTTGGAAATGTATCATTGTATCTTCACCTTCAATTGGCCAAGAATTCCTTACTCCACTGAATGAAAAGGAAGCCTTCACCAGAGTGTGTGCAGCAGTTCGAAAAGGTGACTTACCACCAACTTCTTCCAAGAGCAATTAGGGATGGATGGTCAATAAATGCTGGCTTGCCAGCAATATGCACATAGAATACTCACATTTACAGCAACTGAAATTTCTGCTCAGTCATGCAATCATTTAACAGTCACAGTCAGAGGTTGGGAATCACTCCATTGAACTTCCCAGCACTTCAGTTCATACCAGTTTCTGTTTCAAGAAAGGTGGCAATATATACAGTAAGTTACATACAAAATGCTGTAAGTTTTCAGGCATTGATCTCCATTACTGTACACCTTAATGAAACCAGCCCATATGAAGGGAATGCCAATTATATTTTTATAAATGGACAACGATAAACTCATTACTCTTGTCTCATTAGATGCTTCCAATTTGTTTAAAAAACATGCAGTAGAAAAGTGAACTTGCTCTTTTCAGTTAATTTTGAACCATGATGAATGAGGTGCTGTACAGTTTGCATGGTTTTTTTAGCACCCTAAGTCCAAATTTGTGCACAGATTGCAAATTGTGTTGGCATTGCAAAAATTGCTTTAGCTTCAAGTTAAAGATAAAATATGGTTTGACACCTTATTTGAATATTTTTAGCACTGGGGATATACAGAGCAAGTTATGCTTGTTAAGCAAATAGTACATCAAGACTTCCTACATGCCACATATTTTCTTATTACTTCCACTTGGATGCCAGTGTAAGCTGGGGATCCCATGTGAGTATGTAAAATAATTAGCTGAATCAAGAAAGGAACTGAATTTTGTTCTTCAGTAAGCTGAGCATTGCTACCCAATAAGATGCCAGTGGTGCAGAGCAAGAGAGGACTGAATCTAAGTTTGATTCAGTTTATTTATCATATTTGTTAAAGCATACAGTGGAATTTGTTGTTTGTATTAACAACCAGCACAAACAAGGGATGTGTTGGCGTAGCCCGCAAGTATTGCCACACTTTTCAGTGGTCACACAGCATGCTCACAATGTTCAGCAGTGCAACACAGAACACAACAAAGAACAGCAGAAAAGCCCCTTTACTACCACCCCCCCCCCCATCCACGCTTGCAGACGGTCTTCCAACTCTAGGATAGGCCTCCAGCTCCAGTCTGCAGGCTTTGGCCTACAGGTTTCAAATTCCTGACTTCCATTCAATGTTCAAGATCTAATCTTTATTATTGGCCCCTGGACTAGCCAGTGATGAGACCCTGAACTCCAGAGCTGAACTCCAGGCATGCTGTCTTGCCAGCCCTCATGTCTCCTTCTTGCACAGACATCCAATCCCAGTAACCTGTGTCAGCCTAATATCCATGGATTTCCTTCATCACCCATCCACACCCATCCTGGCTTTTGTACGTGGAGCAGAGTTTTGCCTGAAAATTTCCTTCATCATCCCACCATGTCACTGGCATACGAGAGTGGAGCGGTGGTCTGGACTGTGGATGTCTTTTGTCACCCGTCCACATCACTAGGCTTCAAAAAGGGAATGCAAAGTGCAGAGAGCAGAGTGGTGGCCTGATCTCTAACTCTTCCACATCTCTTTCCCTCAACCCTAATCTGATCTTTATCTTCCCACATCACTGTCCTTGAACCCTAATATGACCCTCTCTATCCCCAAAAGCCAGATCTGCAATCTTGAAAGATAACTAAATTTGAGCATTATGTTGGCAAGGACTGCAATTTGATGATATCTTGAAAAAACATTAGGACACTAGTTTTCATTTTGAAAAGGAAATCTTATTAATCATGCCAGGAAGAATTAGTTTTATCCAGAGGTATGTGGAAGAGACTTGGAAGCTTGATGCATTAAAGATAGTGAAATGCAAGAATAGAATTACATTTGGTTTGTTGTCATATTATCTGTTTGTGATACCATACTGCACATAAATTAGTTGTTGCATTTCACACATTATTGTAGTCTCTATGCTCCAAAGAAGCAATATACTAATTGCAAATGATGTGCAATGTTCTGTAAAGGACATTTAAATTCAATTCTTTATATATCATAGAAAGTAAACTGGGTCAAATAACCTATCCTATCAAAAATGTAACTTGTGAAATTTTGATCTAACGCTATCCCAAGACACCTTTAGTCCAAAAACATTACTTTAAAAACACATTATCTTGTCATTGGCACACTGCTTTTTTGTGGGAGTTTGCTATTTGCAAGTTGTCAAGCAGATTCCATCTCAGAACTGTGCTTGCACTTCAAATCTGCTTAATAGGCTGTTAAATGTTTTTGAATATCCTGAAATCATGTTGATTGTTCTATAAATGTAAATCTTTGTCTCCCTTTAACAACAGGCACAGGTCCAGAGTATGTCATTCTGATGAACTGCACCCTGATAAAGTCTAAATAAATCTGGTAAAGTTTAAATGAATATATGATTTTAGGCTCATTCTTTTCCTTTTTTATTTGAGAAATGCCTTTAATGCAGGTATTGGATTTTCTTTGTTGCTAACACCTGATTACAGGCAGTAGCAGAGCAACCACAAATTGAAAATAAACTGGATTGCAATTCCAACAGCTTGAGATACCAGCTGCCACTCCAAAAGATAGGATATGCCAGAGGAGGCAGCCAGGTTTGGATAACAATACTCACGTTATGGAACACAGATAGAAGTTCATCATTCAATGTAATTCCCCTTGTGCTCTATGTAAATAGTAGCAGTAACAATCACTCGAGATGAACATAATGTTCCTCAGAGGAGTTATTCCTTTATTGCAGAACACCTGTGCATGACTCTGTTTAACCTGGGGAGGCTGATGCATGGGCAATTACCACACACTTCTCGCCAGATCAGGTCTAGGATCCAATGGCATAGAATGCAAGACGGGGACCTTTCACCGCTGCAGCCATCCTCAGCCTTCCCGACCATTGTGATGTGTCATAATCTTCCACCAATCCTTCCACTGATGTCTTGGTTTGATAAGTCTTTGTCTGGATCCTCTAACTATGACCATATCCTCCATGGGTGATCATGCCAAGAGCTCAGCTCCAGATGACAACACTCATGAGATTCCAGGAAGTCACAAGTTTCTCCACCAAGGTGACAATCTTTGGAGAAGTTGCAATTAAGTGTGACATCACTATATTATCATAAGTACATCATTTTGGGCTGATGTGTAGTCAAAAGCTAACTTCAAATAAAACAAAAAAAAAGCTTTTAGAACATCAAAAGTTTCCTTGCACACTCTTCATCTCACTTCACCAGGAGAACTACTGCTGATGGCCAGAGAGGATGGGGAAAGAACTGAACTTGCAGAAGATAAACTCAAAATATTCTGCAGGTGCTGGAAATCCAGAGCAACACTCACAGAATGCTGTAAGAGCTTAGCATGCCAAGCAACATCTGTGGCGAGGAATAAACAGTCAATATTTTTGTCACGAGGTGGGGGCAAGCCAGGACCCACACGCAGGACACAAATACATCTTCCTTAGGTACAATAAAATAGCGTTAATTACTTGCTACACAGAAGATCGGGAAATCGAGGGCAAAGAGGAACACAAACCTCGGACTAGGTGACTAGGGACTTGGATCGCCATGGACCTGGGACGTGGAAACAGGGAGCATGGACAGCTGCGGACCTTGGACTCGGACGGGGGGTGGGGGGGAGCATGGACAGCCGCGGACCTTGGACTCGGACCCTGGGGACTGGGACCGCCACGACCCTTGGGGAGCAATAGGTAGAAAGGGGGGAGCCCTCGCCGGGCAGCGGCAGTCCAGCCGGACCTGCCCGATGGAGGCAACGGGTAGGAAGGGGCAGAACCCTGCCGGGCAGCTGCAATCTGGCCAGACCTGCCCGATGGAGGCAACGGG
The DNA here is from genome assembly GCF_030144855.1 of Hypanus sabinus. Taxonomy (NCBI): domain Eukaryota; kingdom Metazoa; phylum Chordata; class Chondrichthyes; order Myliobatiformes; family Dasyatidae; genus Hypanus; species Hypanus sabinus. Next base: position 125,038,456 of record NC_082710.1, on the reverse strand, counting down.
TAGGAAGTGGCAGAACCCCGCCAGGCAGCGGCAGTCCAGCCAGCCCTGCCCGACGGAGGTAACGGGTAGGAAGGGGCAGAACCCCCGCCGGGCAGTGGGAGTCTGGCCAGACCTCCCCAATGGAGGCAATGGGCAGGAACATCGAGTCAGGACTCCGCCTTCCACTCAGGCACCGAGCCGGGACTCTTCAAAGGGTAGACATAGACAATGGGCATTAACATCGATTCGGGACTCCGCCTTCCACTCAGGCACCGAGCCAGAACTCTTCTTCAGGGGGTAGACACAGACATTAGGCATGACATCGAGCCGGGACTCAGCCTTCAGCTCAGGAACTGAGCCGGGACTCTTCTTCAGGGGTAGACACAGACAAGGGGCATGAACGTCAAGTCAGGACTCTGCCTTCAGCTCACCCCTGGTAGATTGACCTTGCCCGGACCCACTCTGGCGACAGAGGTTGAATTGCTGGTACTCCAATCCGGGCTGGATCACTCTTGTCGTAGCGGCGACGGTGACTTGCGAAGGCTTCTTTAACACTCTCACCCCAAACGGCTAAAGCCAGGGGCTTATAAGCTGCTGGTTTGGGTTGAGGGTAGATTACCTTGATTGCCAAGCTCAAGGGATGCGTGAAATGGAATTAGAAGGGAACATGACAATTTTGGACTGTTACTCTTCATCAGGATTAGAAAGAAGAAGCCAGTCTAGGAAGCTGGGGGGAGCAAAAGTATTATAAGCTGGCAGTGGATAGGAATGAACTGGTGGGGGGAAAGGCAGAAGGTGCTGAAGGGAGAGGTGAAATAAGAAGCTGAGAGGTGATATTAGGAAGAGGTGAAAAAGAAGAAATCTGATAGGAGAGAACAGTAGACCATGGGAGAAAGGGAAGGAAGAGAGGCTCAAGAGGGAGATGATGGGGAAGTGAGGAGATGAGAAGGGATAAGTAGGGAGCCACAAGGGGAATAGAAAATGAAATGGGGAGAGGGGATAAATTACCAGAAGCTAAATATATCAACATCATGTTGTCAAGTTGGAGGCTACCCACATGAAATATGAGGTGTTGCTCATCCAGACTGAGTGTGCCCTCATTGTGAATCTCTAGGAGGTCATGGACCAACAAATCAGAATGGGAATGTCTTCTTCCTCCTTCCTTTCCAGTCCCAATGAATGGTCTTGGTCTGAAATGTTCATTGTTTTTTTCCTCCCCATAGATGCTGTCTGACCCGCTGTGATTCTCCAGGAATTTGTACGTGTGTTACTTTGAACTTTCTGAACTCAGTGAAGACAAATATGTGGCTGTACACTTAAGGCAGTAGAGTGATTCATAACAATTCCAAGGTGTGAACATGCTAAAGTAAGACAAAAATTCAGACTTGAACACAAAAAAGATAATATGCTCATTATTATTTCAAATGTTTTTGACTGAGTTTAACCTTACATCTATTAAACGAGGAGCAGTGTCAGATGGCAGTGCAGATTCAATCCAACTCATTGTGATATAGGGATTCTATGAGAAGGACAGAAGTTCTTGACCTCTTACATAGAAAAGAGGTGGAAGATTTTCAGAGCAGGTAATATTTTTGAAATCAAATGTAAGGATGAAATGTTTAAACTCAAAATTAAACCATGTGATAATATTGACGAGGAAGGTGTCCTCAGTGAGAAAAGTAGGCTTACACTGTGTGTCACTCCAGCAGATCTTCTGGTGCTATGTGTTTTGAATGATATTTCTTTTGATGAGGTGATAAGAGAACTTGATGAAGTAGTTCAACATGGTGGCTTTGGACATTCCAGAAAGATACAAATTAGGGTCAAAGTTGAGGCCATTGCTAATGCCAAATGACCAAAGGAAGTTACCAACATATGATCTATCCTAAATATGGTCTAACATTTTAACTGATTACTGCCAGACCTCAGCATAGTATTGACACCACTGCTGAAGAAGGATGAATCATGGAAATGGGGAAAGAAATTATGGAAGACATATTGATGACTTACAACATAACTGTTGTGTTGGAGTCCAAAGTAAGACATGAGGACAGTGATTAACTGTATTATGGGTTATGGCCAGAAAAGCCTCACTGTCTGACAAAGAATGAGGAGAACTATACACAGCTGAGCTCATTGGTTTCTGTCTCCTCGTGCCTGGTACACCATTCATTTTGGTCAATAGCATATATCCTTGTTTTCCATTCATGGACCCAGTTCTCTGATACCTGCAAGGGTTGCACAAAATTATGCCATTTGAATGTCTTCCTATTTTAATGTAATTCTGGTTTTGAGAGTCTAACTTATATACAGAATATTACGTTGGTTACATTATTACTATTGCTTTTCAAAAGCACTCATTGAGGTACAGATAATTGCTACACTGAATTGTTCAGTATCTCAAATCAATCTAAGCATCTTTAGTACTGCCATGAAGGTCAAAGAGAATTGGTAACTCAGTAAATTAATTGAAATAGATTCACACTTCTTATAAATGTGTAAACAAATGGTGTATTTAGCCATTATGTTTCCATGTGTAGGCTTAGGTAAATCTTAAATAAAATAGATACGCATTTTAGAACTCACTGCATTTTTCTCATATTTTTCTAAATGTTGCTGTACTACACCTTTATTAACATGTCAACAACTCTCAAGGCTTGATGCAACAATTGTATAGAAAGGCTGTATGTGTAAATTGTAGGCATGGGCTTGACAAGGTTGAGTAAGATAACAGAGGGAAGTGTAATGATTAAGGGGTTACTTTGCTTTCTGTAATTCAGCAAGATGTGAGCTAGAATGAATAAGACACCAAAAGCAAAGCTTAACAGGCACTATGGGCTGCTGTGAAATGCATTTTCCCTCTTCTTGCAAGCAGTCAGGCAAGCACTCTAGATTGAAAAAAATCTGTGAGGGTTAGAGTAAGATAAACAATGAGGGAGTACATTTAAACTGATAAGTAAGGTTTAGTCTGATTTGCATAGGGTCCCTCTTTTCATCATCAGCAAAATTCTAAGTAAAACATAGAACATAGAACAGTACATCACAGTACTGGTTCATTAGACAAAAATGTGCCAATCATTTAACCAACTCTGAGAACAATCTAACCCTTCATTCCGACATACCCTCTATTTTTCTATCATCTTCGTGGTTATCTAAGAGTTTCATAAATGTGCCTAATGTATCAGACTCTACACCTACTCCTAGCAGGGTGTTCCTTGAATTCAACACTCTCATTGTAAAGAATTTATCTCTAATGTCTTCCCTTTAATTTCTTCCAATTAACTTAAAATTAGGTCTTTTGGTACTTGCCATTTCCTTTCTGGGGAAAAAGTCTCTGGCGATTCTTTCACCTTATGCCTTTTCTCAACTTGTACACCTCTGTCAGGTTACCTGTATTCCTCCTTTGCTCCACAGAGAAAAGCCCTAACTCACTCAACCTGTCCTCACAAGGCATGTTCTCTAATTTAGGCAGCATCTCGGTAAAATTTTCTGCACTATCTCTAAAGCTTCTATATTCTTCCTATAATGAGGTGACCAAAACTAAACACAGTATTCCAAGTGTGGCCTAACCAACGTTTTTTAGAGCTGCAACATTACCTTATGGCTCTTGAGCTCAATCGCCCAACTAATGAAGGCCAACATACCATATGACTTCTTAATATCTTATCAATATAAGTGGTAACATTGAGGGATCTATAGATGTTCCACGATCTTTTTGTTCCTCCACACTGTCAAGAATTATGCACAATTAATCCTACATTCTGACTTCAAATTGGACATTCCAAACTGTATCACCTCACACTTCTCTGGGTTGAATTCAATCTGCTTCTTCTCAGTCCAGCTCTGTGTCCTGTCAATGTCCCTTTGCAATCTACAATGACCTTCTATACTATCCATAATTCTGCCAACTTTCATGTCATCTGCAGACGTACTAACCCACACTTCCAATTCCTCATCCAAGTGATTTATAAAAATCACAAAGACCAGAGATCCCAAAACAGATCTTTGTGGAACACCACTGGTCGCTGACCTCCAGGCAAAATATACTCCATCTACAACCACCTTCTATGGGCAAGCCAGTTTTAAATTCATACAACTAAATTTCCCCAAAAACGTTCTGAGGGAGCCTGCAGTGGGGAACCTTATCAAATGCCTTACTAAAATTCATATACACCACATCCACTGCACTATCTTCATCAATGTTCTTTGTCACATCCTCAACTTATTTAATCAGGCTTGTGAGGATTGACCTGCCCTTTCAAAGTCCTGCTGACTATCCCTAATCAGGCTATGCTTTTCCAAATGTTCGTAAATCCTATCTCTATGAATTTTCTGCCATAATTGCCCACCATTGAAGAAAGACTCATTGGTCTATAATGCCCAGGGTTATATCTACATCTTTCATTGAACAAAGGAATAATATTTCCTATCCTCCAGTCATCTGGTACTATAGCTGTGGCCAATGGGGATGCAAAGATCATCATCTAACGCACAAAAATCGTTTCCCTCGCTTCTTGGAATACCCCATCTATCCAGGGATTTATCTATCCTAATATTTTTAAGAAGTTCAGACACATCCTCTTTCTTTATGGCGGCATATCCTAGTCTTAACAACCTGTTTTACATAGTCCTTACAAATGTCAAGGCACATTTCACTGATGAATATTGAAGTAAAGTATTTATTAAGGACCTCCCCTACTTCCTCTGATTACAAGCACGTTTCTTCGTCTCTCCCTGATTGGTCCTAACCACTCTCTAGGCATCCTCCTGTTCTTTAAATATGCGTAGACCACCTTGACTTTTCTTTAATCCTAATCCCCAAGGCCTTCTTATGCCCCCTTCTAGTTCTGCTACAACCATTCTTCAGCACTTACCAAGAAACCTTGTAACATTGCTTGATACATGCTTTCTAAACCTTAAGTAATGCTTACTCACCAAGAAATCTGACACTCGATCTGCTTCATTGCCTAGCACCAGATCCAGTATGACATCTCCTCTAGTCATATACATATTTTGTCAGGAGCCTTCCTTAGATTCATCTGGAAAATTCCTCCCCATTTGAACCTTTTACATGAAGGAGATGCCAATTAATATTAGGGAAGATGAAGTCACCCATGACAACAACCGTGTTATTTTTGCACCTTTCCAAAAATCTGCCTCCTGATCATTGATAAAAATTTTATTCACATTGTAGTTTGCTTGTTTTGTTTTGGCTTTGTTGATGTAAGGATTATGTTGTACTTTTGTGTTATACACTACCTCTTTCCAAAAATACATCTCAACATCCTCATTGAGGAATAAAGCCAGTATTGATCTTTAACAGAATTATTGTCCATAGTGAATTTCAAAGTATGTAGATACATGTGGGAAACATCATTCTACACAGCTATATGTGAATGGTAAAAATGCCGCAATCCATGGGTTACCAAATGACTAAGTATATTTTTATATGGCCACAATGAATCAGAATCAACACAGTTTTATTATCACTGATGAATATTGTGAAATTCATTGTTTCATGGCAGAGGTACAGTGAGAGACATAAAAATATTTAAAGTTCCAAATGCATAAATGGTTAAATAAATAAATAATCAAACAGACAAAAGATAAATACGGGTAAGTAAATTAGTGTTTATGGATTTGTGGACTTTTCAGAAATCTGATTGCAGATGGGAAGAAGGTGCTCCTAAACACATGAGTGTTGGTCTTTGTGCTCCTGCCCCTTTTTTCCAATGGGAGTAATGAGAAGAGGTCATATCCCAGATGGTGAGGATCCTTAATGATGCATGCCACCTTCTTGAGTGACAGCCTTTGCAGATGTCCTCAATAGTAGGGAGAGTTGAGCTGAGTCTACAACCCTCAGTACCCCGCTTTGATCCTGCACATTAGAGCATCCACACCAGGCTAGATGCGACCAATCAGAATGCCCTCCACTGTACATCTGGAGAAATTTGCTGGGGTCTTTGATGCTAGGCCAAATCTTTTGAACTCCGAGTATAGCATTATTTTATCTTTATAAAGTCATGGAAAAAATATTGTTCTGCCCCGTAGGCCCACTTGGCTTCCAGTTGAGTAAATTGATTTGTCCCAACACCACTTCCTATCTCCCTGTACCCTAGCAAAATATAATCTCACACACCTTGCCATCTTTGCCTTTATTCTAGATGAAGAAGTAAACAGCATTTGCAGACACAGCTTTGGGACAAAGAAAGTAGAACACAGAGAGCAAGCCCACATGATCATAGAAATTGTAAGCTGCACAAGGACAAGACCCAGACTCTGGAGCTGTGAGATAGCGGAACTAATTGTGGCACCAGAGTGCTGCCCACAAAGGCTTTGAACATGAGGGCTGTATTTCTTTGTAGCCATTAACTAGCTTTGGGCAATAACAGCATGACATAACTGATAATTGAGCCAAAGACACATGCCAATGGTGTGCAGGCACCAGCTGTCATTTCTAGGACCTCCTGCCAGGATAGGCAGCCAATATAGATTGTCAGTCACCCTTATTTATCTAATGATACTCAATCAAAGAACAACAGGAATACACCATTCAACATATTTCCCCTCATTAACACCTAGCAACAGAGGGACTCGGGAACACCATTGGAGTCTTGGAACCCTGTGTTGCCAAGGCAGCAGAGGGAGGCTTCACAATGTAGTGGTTGTGCTGCCTTCTGTTATTGATTAAGTTGGACAAGAAGAGAGATTTGATAAATGTTATCCAAATTTCACGTTCAATCAGCCTTCTCAACAAGTGTGGACTTCTCCCTCAGAGTCAGAATCAGGTTTATTATCACTGACATATGTCATGAATTTGTTGTTTTGCAGAAACAATACAGTTCAATATATAAAGATCACTAAAAGTCACTAAACAAATAAATAGGTAGATACAGACATATATAAACAGATAAATAATAGTGTAGAACGTCGATTACAAAGGTAGTTTTCATGGTTTCATGGACCATTCAATGGAGGGGAAGAAGTTGTTCCTAACACATTAGCACCTGTATATCTTCCCTGATGGTTGTAATGAGAAGTTAGAGATTAATTGTAATTGCTGAGGACAATGAGATGCAGTTTTACTTTATTCAATGTAAACAGCAGACTGGCAATTCAATTACTAAAAACACAATAACTAAATTTAAAATAACATCTGAGTTATTTAGAGTGAAACCTAAGTTACAAATGAATTAAAAAAAACTTTAATATTCAACTCAATTCAACTCCAGTTTAATTTAATCCAGTTTAATTGTCATTCAACCATACATGAATACCCATGAATACAGACAAACGAGACAGGGATGGGATAAGGTGCAAAACACAGTCCCACAGTCACACACAGCACAAAACACACATAGCATACACCAAATCATTTGCTCATGCGAGATACCAGTAAAACACAGCCACTGCACTTCCTCTCTGTATGCTGTTTCATGGTAATTTGATGATGGGGTTGGTGGCATAGAGAGGGACACAGTTATAGATGAATAGAGTGTAAAGGAGTGCGCTCAGGAATCATTCCGTAGTGCACTAGTGTTTAGGGTCAGGGAAGTAAGTGTAGTTGCCTAGTCTGACTGCCTGGGTGTGATTGGGAAAAAAGTCCAGAATCCAGTGGAAAATTGATGTACTGAGTTCCAGATTGTGTAGTTTAATAGTTAACTTGTGGGGAGTATGTTATTGAAGCCAGAATGTAGACAACTGAAAGGCATTCTGGCAGAGGTATCCTTATGCTCCAGGTGTTCCAGTACCATGTGAACAACAATGGAGATATTATACTCAGTTGATCTTTTTGGTTTCCTTATGGTGCTAAGCTAGAGCAGCAGGGATAGCATTCTCAATGTGAGACATAACCAGTCTGTCCAGGCAATTGAAACTATGGAAGTGCGTGCTACTAGTCTGTAGCTGTTGAGACATGTTACTGCTGACTGCTTTGGGATAGTTATGATGGTTGATGTTTTAAAGCATCCAGGGACCACAGCAAGGGACAGATTTCAGTGAAACCTTTGCCTCGAGGTCAGTGCAGTCTCTGACTGGTCCATCTGCCCTTCATGTGTTGCGAAGAGTATCTGTGCTCAGTGTTAGCGCTGTGTCCTCCTCTGGTGTCACTGGTTCATTGTTGTTCCTGTCAAAACCAACAAATAAGTCATTTAGTCCCTCAGATCTTTCCTTTATAGTCATTGATGGACCTGATGCCTTCTCACATGTGTCAGGGATTGGTGGCACAAAATGTGTCTATGTGTTGCTTTTATCTTACTTGGAGGTTTTAATACCTCTTTTAAGATTTGATCTCCCTTTGCTGTCTGCTACAGTGCCACTGGATCTCTAAGCATCCTGCAGCCTGAGCAGGTTCCGGACTTTGTTGTTCATCCGTGCCTTCTGATTTGGGAATGCATTGATGCTTTTATTACTGGTGACATTGTCTACACGGTATTTGATGTAGTGCATGACCATAGTAGTGTATTCCTCTGTCAATTTCCAAATCAAACATTGCTTGGCATGCAAACAGGTTCCGGTCTGTGCACTCGAAGCAGAACTAAAGCTGTGAGACAGCTCCCCTGGGCCATACTGTCACTGACTTGGTCATTGGTTTTGAATCAGAAATAAAGGCAGGTGGTTGCACAGTCCCAGGTGAGGAGATGGTTGAGGCTTGAATGCATCTGCATTAAGATGCGCATACCTGGATAGTGACGGTTCTTCAGAACAGATGCAGCATTCCTGAGGCACCATCATTTAAAAATGTCCTTGATGGTTGGGAGATGTGAACAAAGCTGATGAGCTTGGAGTGTGGATCAATACTTGGAGCTATGATGTGGTGGCTATTACAGAGACTTGGGTGGCTCAGGGACAGGAATGGTTACTCCAAGTGCAGGGTTTTTGATGTTTCAGAAAAGGCAGGGAGGGAGGCAAAAGAGGTGGGGGTGTGGCACTGTTGATCAGAGATAGTGTCACGGCTGCAGAAAAGGTAGACATCATAGAGGGATTGTCTACAGAGTCTCTGTGGGAGGAAGTTAGGAACAGGAAGGTGTCAGTAACTTTACTGGGTATTTTTGTAGGCCACCCAATAGTAACAGAGATAGCGAAGAGCAGATAGGGAAACAGATCCTGGAAAAGTGTAATAATAACAGAGTCGTTGTGATGGGAATTTTAATTTCCCAAGTACCGATTGACATCTTTGTAGAGCAAGGGGTTTAGAAGGGGTGGAGTTTGTTAGTTGTGTTCAGGAAGGTTTCTTGACACAATATGTAGATAAGCCTAAAAGAGGAAAGGCTGTACTTGATTTGGTATTGGGAAATGAACTTGGTCAGATGTCCGCTCTCTCAGTGGGAGAGTGTTTTGGAGATAGTGATCATAATTCTGACTCCTTTACAATAGCATTGGAGAGAGTTAGGAACAGACAAATTAGAACAGTGTTTAATTGGAGTAAGGGGAATTATGAAGCTATCAGGCAGGAAATTGGAAGCAAGCTGGGAGCAGATGTTCTCAGGGAAAAGTACGGAGGAAATGTGGCAAATATTCAGAGGGTATTTGTGTGGAGTTCTGTATAGGTACATTCCAATGAGACAGGGAAGTTATGGTAAGTTACAGGAACCGTGATGTACAAAGGCTGTAATAAATCTAGTCAAGAAGAAAAGAAAAGCATACAGAAGGTTCAGAGAGCTATGTAATGTTAGAGATCTGGAAGATTATAAGGCTAACAGGAAGGAGCTTAAGAAGGAAATTAGGAGAGCCAGAAGGGGCCATGAGAAGGTCTTGACAGGCAGGATTAAGGAAAACCCCAAGGCATTCTACAAGTGTGTGAAGAGCAAGAATAAAGTATAGGACCTATCAAGAGTGACAGTGGGAAAGTGTGTATGGAACTGGAGGAAATAGAGGAGGTACTTAATGAATACTTTACTTCAGTATTCACTATGGAAAAGGATCTTGGTGATTATAGTGAAGAGTTTCCGCAGACTGAAAAGCTTGAGCATGTAGATATTAAAAAGGAAGATGTGCTGGAGCTTTTAGAGAGCATCAAGTTGGATAAGTTGCTGGGACAGGATGAGATGTATCCCAGGCTACTGTGGGAGGTGAGGGAGGAGATTGCTGAGCCTCTGGCGATGATCATTGCATCATCAGTGGGGACAGGAGAGGTTCCGGAGGATTGGAGGGCTGCGAATGTTGCTCCTTTATTCAAGAAAAGGAGGAGAGACAACCCAGGAATATAGTGATTCTTATTTCAGTGGTTGGTAAGTTAACAGAGAAGATCCTGAGAGGCAGGATTTAAGAACATTTGGAGAGGTGTGATATGATTCAGAATAGTCAACATGGCTTTGACAAGGTCACATCATGTCTTAAGAGCCTGTTTGAAATTTTTGAGGATGTGACTAAACACATTGATGAAGGAAGAGTGGTAGATGTAGTGCATATGGATTTCAGCAAGGCATTTGATAAAGTACCCCATGCAAAGTTTATTGAGAAAGTAAGGAGGCATGGGATCCAAAGAGGACGTTGCTTTGTGGAACCAGAACTGGCTTGCCCACAGAAGGCTAAGAGTGGTTGTAGACGGGTCATATTCTGCATGGAGTGGTGTTCCTCAGGATATGTTCAGGGACCCTTACTCATTGTGATTTTTATAAATCACCTGGATGAGGAAGTGGAGGGATGGGTTAGTAAATTTGTTGATGACACAAAGGTTGGGGGTGTTGTGGATAGTGGAGAGGGGTGTCAGAATTTACAATGGGACATTGATAGGATGCAAAACTGGGCTGAGAAGTGGCAGATGGAGTTCAACCCAGATAAGTGTGAAGTGGTTCATTTTGTAGGTCAGATATGATGGCAGAATATAGTATTAATGGTAAGACTCTTGACAGTGTGGAGGATTTGAGGGATCCTGGGTTTAAGTCCATAGGACGCTCAAAGCAGGTGTGCAGGTTGACTCTGTGGTTAAAAAGGCATACAGTGCATTGGTCTTCATCTATCGTGGAATTAAGTTTAAGGGCCAAGAGGTAATGTTGCAGCTATATAGGACCCTGTTTGGTCAGCACTTGGAGTACTGTGCTCAGTTCTGGTCGCCTCACTACAGGACGGATGTGGAAACTATAGAAAGGGTGCAGAGGAGATTTGCAAGGATGTTTCCTGGATTGGGGAGCATGCCTTATGGAAACAGATTGAGTGAACTCGGCCTTTTCTCCTTGGAGCGATGGAGGATGAGAGGTGACCTGATAAAGGTGTATAAGATGATGAGAGGCATTGATCGTGTGGATAGTCAGAGGCTTTTTCCCGAGTCTGAAATGGTTGCCACAAGAAGACACAGGTTTAAGGTGCTGAGGAGTAGGTACAGAGGAGTTATCAGGGGTAAGTTTTTTATGCAGAGACTGGTGAGTGCATGGAATGGGCCGTCGGCAACAGTGGTGGAAGCGAATACGATAAGGTCTTTTAAGAGACTTTTGGACAGGTACATGGAGCTTAGAATAATAGAGCGCTATGTGTAACCCTAGTAATTTCTAAGGTAGGGACGTGTTCGGCACAACATTGTGGGCCGAAGTGCCTGTATTGTGCTGTAGGTTTTCGATGTTTCTATTTTTCTTCTGTGTTGGAGCTGGCTGACAACCCTCTGCAACTCTTTCTGATCCTGTCCAATGGCTCCTCTATACCAGAATGTAATGCTACCAGTCAGAATCATTCCATCTCCAAAAATTTGCCAAGTGTCTTTAATGACATAAAAATCACTTTGAACTCCGAATTAAATATAGCCACCAGCATGTCTTCTTTGTAATTATACCAATACCTTAGGTCCAGGATAGATCTTCTGAGATGCTGAAGTTGTATAAGTCATTGGTGAGGCCTAATTTGGAGTACTGTGAGGTCCAATCAATATTTTGAAGCCCAATCAGAGCACTGCGCCGTTGATCTTTGCAGGTCAGTGATTGTTGTTTAAAAGGAGAGCTTCACGGGCATTTGGACATTGAGAACACGGGCATGGAGGCCCAATCAGTGACAGGAGCAGAATACAGTGACGAGGTTTCTTGCAAGTTGGTGTCACTTGTTAAAAAAGAGATGAACTTCGCAGGTGTTCAGATATTCCAGAGGCACAATCAGCAGTGGGAGCAGAGCACAGTGAATTAAATAGAAGTACAGAAGGGACAAGTGCGGCAGCCATTGTATGGAGTAGGCTAGTGGTGAGAGTAGGAGTGTCAGGCTTTGGCTCAAAAGAGGCATTGGCTCTGTGTAAACTTCTGTTCTGGTTCCATTTTTCTTTCTCTCTTAAGGTACCTTGTGTAGTAAATGACTGTTGTGTTTTCTTCATACCAGATATTGGAGTCCTGGGAGACTCAAAGTCTCCCAAGGAGCTACATCTGCATGAAGAGCATCCTGCTGCAGCTCCTTGAAGACTGGAATAGCAGCTGGATGACCTTCGGCTAATCCGGGAGAGTGAGAAGATAATCAATCAAAGTAACAAGGAAGTAGTCACCCTAAAGTTGCAGGAGGCAAATAGCTGGGTGATGGTCAGGAGAAATGGAAATGTGAACAGGTAGTTAGCACAGAGCACCCTTGTGACAGTTCCCCTCAAAAATCTAAATCAAAAATTATAACAAATACAGAACCCAAAGTGTTATATCTCAATGCATGCAGTATAAGAAATAAGGTGGATGATCTTGTTACACTTTTACAGATTGTTAGGTATGATGTGGCTATCACTGAATCATGGCTAAAGGATGGTTGGAGTTGAGAGCAGAATATCCAAGGTTTCATGTTGTATTAGAAGGAAAGGGAGGTAGGCAGAGAGGGTGGCTTGGCTTTGCAGATAGAGAATCGCATCAAATCAAATCAGAAGATGTTGAATCCTTGTGGGTTGAGTTAAGAAACTGCAAGGGTTAAAGGACCCTAATGGCAGATACATACAGGCCTCCCAAAAGTAGCAGGCATGTGGACCACAGATTACAACAGGAAATTGAAAAGTCATGTCAAAAGGGCAATGTTATGATAGTCATGGGAGATTTTAACATGTAGGTCATTTGGGAAAATCATGTTGGTAATGGATTTCAAGAGAATAGGTTTGTTAAATGCCTATGAGATGGCTTTTTAGAACAGTTTGTCATTGAGCTAACTAGGAGATCAGTGATACTGGATTGGGTGTTATGTAATGAACTAAAGGCGATTAGGGAGCTTAAGGCAAAAGAGCCCTTAGGAGCCAATGATCACTATACAATTGAGTTCAATTTGAAATTTGATAGGAAGAAAGTAAAGTCTGATGTAATATCATTTCAGTGGAGTAATGGAAATTACAATGATATGAGGGAGGACCTGGCTAAAGTAAATTGGAAAGAGATGCTGGCAGGGATGACAACAGAGCAGAAATGGTGTGAGTTTCTAAGAAAAATTAGGATGGGGCAGGATAGATGTATTCCAAAAACGAAGAAATACTCGAATGACAACATAGTACAACTGTGGCTGACAAGAGAAGTCAAAGCGAACATAAAAACAAAAGAGAGGGCATACATCAATGCAAAAATTAGTGGGAAGATAGAAGATCCGAAAGCATTTAATAACCTAAAAGAATTATTACAAAGGAAAATATGAAATATGAAAGTAAATTAGCAAACAGTATCAAAGCGGATAGTAAATACTTCCTCAAGTATGAAAAAAATAAAATAAGAGATGAGAGTGCACATAGAACCACTAGAAAATGAGGCTGGAGGAAATAATAACTGGGGACAAGGAGATGGTAGGTGAACTAAATGAGTATATTGCATCATTCTTCACTGTGGAAAACATGAGCAGTGTGCCAGATGTTGTAGTGTGTGAAGGAAGAGAAGTGAGTGCTGTTACCATTACAAGGAAGAAGATGTTCAAACCTTAGAGTTCATAGGTAACCCAGCCAAGACAAATAGCACCTTTGGTAGCGTTAGAGGTTGTGCCAGCATTAGCAAAAATCTTTCAAATTTCACTGGACTCTGGCATGGTGCCGAGGACTGGAAAATTGCAAATGTCACTCCACATTTGGAGGAAGGTAGCAGAAAGAAATTTATAAACCAGTTAGCCTGCTCTCAGTGGTTGGGAAGATGTTAGACTCAATTGTTGAGGATGAGGTTATGGACCACTTGGTGACTCAAGACTAGATAGGAGAAAGTCCATATGTTTTCCTTAAGGGAAAATCATGCCTGATGAACCTGTTGGAATTCTTTGAGGAGATTGAAAGTTGACTAGATAAAAGGGATGCAGTAGATGTCGTATATTTGGACTTTCAGAAGACCTTTGACAAAGTGGCATGTATGAGTCTGCTTATCAAATTAAGAATCCATGGTATTACTGGAAACTTGCTAATGTAGATCAAGCATTGGCTGATTGGTAGGAGGCAGTGAATGGGAATAAAAGGATTCTTGTCTATTTGGCTACCAGTCACTAACGTTGTTCCACAGAGGTTGATGTTGGGACCGGTTCTTTCTATGCCGTTGATCAATGATTTTGATGAAATTCCAAAGATATAAGATGCTAAGGGATTTGGGAGTTGTTGAGCTGAACAACCTAAATGTTAACTTGCAGGTTGAGTCAGTGGTGAGGAAAGCAAATGCACTGCTAGCATTCATTTCAAGAGATCTAGAATACAAGATCTGAGACATGATGCTGAGACTTTATAAGGCACTGGTGAGGCCTCAGCTTGAGTATTGTGAACAGTTTTAGGCTCTTCATCTATGAAAAGATCTGCTGGCATTGGAGAAGTTCCAGAGACGGGGAATAAAAGGGTTATCACATAAAGAACATTTGATGGCTCTGGGTCTGTACTTGCTGGAATTTAGAAGGATAAGGGGGGGATCTCATTGAAACCTTTCTAATGTTGAAAGGCCTAGACATGGTAGATGTGGAAAGAATGTTTCCCATGCTGGAGGTGCCTTGGACAAGTAGGCACACCCTCAGGATAGAGGGGTGTCCATTTAAAACAGAAATGCAGAAAAATTTCTTCAGCCAGAGGGTGGTGAATTTGTGGAATTTATTACCACAACCAGATGTGGAAGCCAAGACTTTGGGTGTATTTAAGGCAGAGGTTGATAGATTTTTGATTGGACACAGCATTAAATGTTACAGGGAGAAGTCCAGGGAATGGGGTTGAGATAGCGAAAAAAGGATCAGCCATGTCTGAATGGCAGAGCAGACTCAATGGGCCAAATGGCCTAATTCTGTTCCTATGCCTTATAGCCTTATGGTCATGGTCTTTGGTCACCTACAGACAGGAAAGATGTAAGTACAATTGACAGGGTACAGAGAAAATTTACAAGAATTTTGCCAGGTCTGGTGTATCTGGGTTATATGGAAAGATTGATTTGGTTAGGACTGTATTCTTTGAAACATAGAACATTGGGAGGAGATTTGAAAGAGGTATAAAAAATTAAGAGAGGTACAGATAGGGTAAATGCAAGTAGGCTTTTTCTGCTGAAGTTGGATGGTTCAACTAGAGGTCATGGGTTAAGGGTGAAAGATGAAGTGCTCGAGGGGAACATGAGGTGAAACGTCTTCACTCAGAGGGTTGCGAGAGTGTGGAAGGAGATGCCAGCACAAGTGGTGTATATGAGCTCAATTTCAACTTTTATGAGAAGTTTGGATAGGTATATTGATGGTAGAGTATGGAGGACTATGGCCACAGAGCAAGTCAATAAGAGTAGGCAGTTTAAAAGGCTCAGCACAGACTAGATGGGCCAAATGGCCTGTTTCTGTGTTGTACTTCTCTATAACTCTGTGAGCCTATGTTGACACCCAGGAACCTGAAGCTGCTCAGCATTTCATTGCTGACTCATTGATGAGGACTGTTGTGTTTTCTCCTGATCTCTCCTTCCGAAAATTCACAACTCCTTGCTCTTATTGACATTGAATGCAACGTTGGTGTTGTGACACCAGTCAACCAGCTGATCAGTCCCATAGATCTTTTCATCACCATCTGATATTCTACCAACAAATGGTTTGTCATTGGCAAACTTATAGTTGCTGTTTGAGCGTGTTAACAGAATCCTATGTGCAGAGAGAATAATGCATTGGCTAAGCACACATCTTGAGATGCACCTTGTTGATTTTTTTCTCTGTCCGAGGTAAGCAGTCTGTGTAGAACATTGGGAGTCAAACATGAGGACTATGTGTAATGGACCTTTCCCTGAAAATGTTTCCAAGTTTCAGACAGACAAGAAGTATGGCAGGGTCTGGTCTGCCACAAATCTCGCAGAAGTATGCACACTACTTTTCCAATGAAAAAACTAGCATCTTCATTCATATCAATAATATAATTGATTGTTTTGATACTCAAATTAGAATGATTGAATGTAATCAATATAAAGAAGTGTGCTGTTTGACCAACATTTAACTATCCTCCTGTTAACATAATGTTAAAGGTGTATCGCTGGCACTTAATGTAAAGTAAAGGACAGATCTGTTTTGTCACTCAGCCTTCTAGTTAGTTGTATGTTTATGGAGCCCTCCTTCAACACGATGTAAAAGAAGGAGGATATTTTGGGTATCTAGAGTTTGTACTCAAGAGGCTTTTGGAGCAGACACTGGTATTAAATATTCAAATTGATTCTGCTGGTTGGGATGCACTGGCATTGTTAATATGTATTTCTGTAAAATTACCTGACTATATTCAAACTGCTTAAGTTAAGTAGGTAATTATAGCCATTGAAACTGTAGCTAAATGTTTATTGTTATCCTTGTGTTGAAGAATTTTAAAGCATTGTGTCAGGAAAGTGAAATTCTCTATGATTCTCTTTGACTCTCTCTCCTGAACCTTTATTGTGTTGAAAAATCACTTTTATATTTCCCAGTTACAGCATCCATGTGGCTTACTTTTATCCACTATAAACATTTGGGGGCTCAGCTGGGATATGTTTGTTCCCTTCCAGTGACCAGCAACATTAGCAGTCTAAAAGAATGAATATTTTATCAGTAGCACCTCCCACTTAGATCTGTTCAGGTCAATAACCATGAGATCACAGAACACTGCAAAGAAATAAAATGGGAGATATACAATTACCCTTGACACTCCATCCATAGGATTTTCAATCCCAGAGAAAGACAGAGCATTTTGTCAGAGCTGAAAAGTCACTTGTGGGAATTCAGAATTCTGGCACAAGGTCAAAGAAATTATTGAAATTAACCAGATACAACCAAAAGATATGCTGTTTATGTGTTGGTAAAAGATAGATGCCTGAGGGATATGTGGGATAGTATGGATGAGGCAGTGCAGGATGGTACTGGGATAGCTATTAAGAATGCAAAAAAGGAGGAAAAATTTTGCTGCTTTAGGGATGTAGTGAGGCAGCGACTCAGGGATGTTAGAGTAAATGGGGAGAGGTAATGTCTGTGGTTCAGCATATTGATGAGCCAGTTATAGATTTTACAGAGCATAAATATTAAGCATGTGGAGTGTTCAAGGCTCAACAATACAGGGAAAAATGTTCTGGTCTTCCTGAAAATGCTGAAGTAAGGGGTAAGTTCAGCCCACTGGGAAATTATAGACTTGGTTATAGCAGTGGGCTTGATTTATCCCATAATAGTATCTGGGGAGATAGACCAGAACAGGGAAAAGAGAAATCATCAAGTGGTATAGTGGATATAGCTGCTGCAATGTTACAGAGAACTAACTTGTATGCCAGTAACAGGAGCACTAAGCAAGGAACTGCCACAATAAACACAAAAAGGCAAAGTAACATGTGTGACTTATTGGCCATGGTTGGACACGGTGTCCTAATAAGGGACAAAGGTGTGAGAGTTACTCACCAAAACATGCAGGAACCACAACAGCTGATCTCTGCCGTCAGGATCATGTGTCACTGAGGACATAAACCAATTTGGACAAATGGTTGGTTGCAGCCTCCATTGCCAGTACTGCTCACCCACAGATATACACAAAAAGTTTATCATGGGCCAGCAATGTGCTACATATGTGGAAACAGGATCTACAGAATTGATAAATAATCTACCCTTTGCCATGAATGGAAAGGTAATTTACATTACCAGTGCAGGAGGTAAATCAATGAGGGAACAGTGAAGTAAGCCTTGAGTTCTTCTGATAGGTAAGTGTGACTACCTGTAGATATTTAGGAAAGAAGAAGTAACATGGACAAGCGGGAAGGAGGGTCAGCAAACAATCATGATTCACAGAACACACAAACTGACCCACAGAGAGACAGCAGTCCCAAGTCAGGACAGGAGATGGGACAACATGTATGTATCATGTCGTGAGCTCCAAGGGCTGAGACCAAACACAAGCAAGGACTGTTATAGGTAGTGCAGTTGTCTGCAGTTAGCTGCAATTAAGGCAAAGTCTCATTGTAATGAATGGATTTCTTTTAAAGCAAGGACCCACTTCGGCGACGAGTAGGAGCGTGAATGTGAGAAAATATCACAACCTGCATCGACAGTTCTGGGTTGAAACACAAGAGTTAAGTAGCACGAGAATGCCACCACAGACACTAATAAATGTGTGAGTACAGTGCATACTGACAGTGAAAGATGCTCTGGATTTAAAATAATGTGGCAATGTCTTCAGTTGAGAAAGCTGATGAATTTGATAGTGCTAATGAAGGCTGGAAGTCATACATTTAGAGGATTAAACTGTATTGTAATGCAAACAAAATGGAGGAGCAAAACAAAGCCCCTGCACTTCTTAGCTTAATGGGTGTAAGGAAGTACAGTCTCTTACACAACCTGAAAAGCCAGCAAGCAAGGCATTTGACAAAATTGTTACCAATTTTCAAAATCACTTGAGACTTAAGTTGCTGGTAATAGCTGAGAGATTTAGATCTTACAAAAGGAACACAATGTTATCTTGATAACATCATCATAACTGGCAAAAATGATGAAGAGCACCTCCAGAACCTTGGTAAAGTGCTACCAGGCAAAGTGAGTGTAGTCTGTGCACAAAGAAACAGAAATATGAGTTTTTCAAGAATGGTATCTCATATTGTGGACATGTTATTGACAAGCATGGCTTAGAAAAATCACGAGATAAGACTGGAAAATGTGTCACAACTCAGGTCATACTTCGGTCTCGTATTCTACTATCATCAGTTTCTTCCAAACATTGTTATAGTGTTGCATGCATTGAATACACTGTTACAGATAGGAGTAAAGAGGGAATGATCAGAAAGATGTGAAAAAGCATTCAAGTAAACGAAGAGACTAATAACATCAGATGAACTGTTCACACATTATGACCCATCCCTGCAGTGCAATGTGTCCCCTTTGGAACATTAGAGCCATTTTGTCACACATTATGAAAGATGGATCTGAACGCTCGATTGTGCTTGCTTCAAAATCACTGACAAGTGCAGAACTCAGCATTGAACAGATCAACCAAGAGGCCCTTCCTAAAGTTTCACCACACCATCTACAGTCAAAGGTTTACTTTGGTGACAGATCATCAGCTCCCTGTGTCCATTTTCAATCCCAGGAAAAGAATTATTGTGATAACTGCTACCTAGTTGGGCATTTTTCCAAAGAGCCCACTCTTATGACATAGAGTTCAAGAATATCAGACACCACAAAAATACATATCTTCCACTCTTGTCAACTGAAGAAGAAAATTCTTCATTCTATGACCCAGCAGAAGTATTCCACACCACAGCAGTGGACCAGTTGCTTGTAACAAATTCTGAAATACAAAAGGAATCAAGGAATTACCAAAAATTGTCAAAAGTCTATAAAATCACCATGAAAGGACAGCTAGCTCGTGGTGATGTTATGTTTAGAGAGTGCTCAGTGAGATGAGACCAACTGTCAGTATGTCAAAGAATGCTGATATGTGGATCTTGTGTTGTGATTCCCTCTAAACTGCACACCACAGTATTAGAAAATCTGCATAAAGGACAATTGGATACAGTCAAGATAAAGAGTCTTGCCCAGAGCTCCATGTGGCCAGGAATAGATAAACAGATAGAAGACTTGGCTAAAAACTGCTGGAGATGGCAATAAGTTCAAAATGAACCCCTAACGGCACTATTACACCTCTATGAGTGTCCGTCTTCACCACAGCAAAGAGTGCATATTGACTTTGCAAACACGAGGAAATCTGAAGATGCTGAAAATTCAAACAACACACACAAAATGCTGGTGGAACACAGCAGGCCAGGCAGCATCTGAAAGAAAAAGCACTGTCGACGTTTTGGGCTGAAACCCTTCGTCAGGACTAACTGAAAGGAAAGATACTAAGAGATTTAAAAATAGTGGGGGGAGGGGGAAATGCGAAATGATAGGAGAAGACCGGAAGGGGTGGAATGAAGCTAAGAGCTGGAAAGGTAATTGGCGAAAATGATACAGAGCTGGAGAAAGGAAAGGATCATGGGACGGGAGGCCTCAGGAGAAAGAAGGGGGGGGGGAAATACCAGAGGGAGATGGAGAACAGGCAAATAACTAAATATGTCAGGGATGGGGTGAGAAGGGGAGGAGGGGAGGAGGGGCATTAACAGAAGTTAGAGAAGTCAATGTTCATACCATCAGGTTGGAAGCTACCCAGCCGGTATATAAGGTGTTGTTCCTACAACCTGAGTTTGGATTCATTTTGACAATAGAGGAGGCAATGGATAGACATATCAGAATGGGAATGGGATGTGGAATTAAAATGTGTGGCCACTGGGAGATCCTGCTTTCTCTGGCGGACCAAGCATAGGTGTTCAGCGAAATGGTCTCCCAGTCTGCTTCGGGTCTCACCAATATATAAAAGGCCACACCGGGAGCACAGGACACAGTATACCACATCAGCTGACTCACAGGTGAAGTGTCGTCTCACCTGGAAGGACTGTCTGGGGCCCTGAATGGTGGTGAGGGAGGAAGTGTAAGGGCAGGTATAGCACTTGTTCCATTTACAAGGATAAGTGCCAGGAGGGAGATCGGTGGGAAGGGATGGGGGGAACAAGTGGACAAGGGAGTTGCGTAGGGAGTGATCCCTGCAGAAAGTAGAAAGAGGGGGGAGGGAAAGATGAGCTTGGTAATGGGATCCCATCAGAGGTGGCGGAAGTTACGGAGAATTATGTGTTGCAACTGGAGGTTGGTGGGGTAGTAGGTGAGGACAAGGGGAACACTATCCCGAGTAGGGTGGCGGGTGGATGGGGTGAGGGCAGATGTGCGGGAAATGGGAAATGTCTGCTCTCAAATGCATCTCTCCCATTTCCCGCACATCTTTCCCTCCCCCCTCTTTCTGCTTTCCACAGGGATCGCTCCCTACACGACTCCCTTGTCCACTCGTCCCCCCCCCAATCCCTTCCCACTGATCTCACCCCCTCCGGTCTTCTCCTATCATTTTGCACATCCTCCTCCCCCCACTAATTTCAAATCTCTTAGTATCTCTCCTTTCAGTTCGTCCTGACGAAGGGTCTCGGCCCGAAACGTCGACAGTGCTTCCCCTTATAGACACTGCCTGGCCTGCTGTGTTCCACCAGCATTTTGTGTGTGTTGTACATATTGACTTTGCTGGGCCAATCATGGACTCCATGATTCTGATTGCTGTGAATGCTCTTCCAATGTGGCCATAAGTTTTACAAATGAAATCAACCACTTTGGCAAAGACCCTCTCTGCTCTGTGGACAATCTTTGCCAGACAAGGCTTATCTGAACAAATTGTGAGAGATAACAGACCCACATTACATGTCAGAAGAATTCTGATTGTTCATGACAAAGAACAGCATCATACATTTCAAGTTAACTCCTCACCACCCAGCAATGAAAGGTTTTTCCAAATATTCAAGAAGTCCATTAAAGCAATGAACTTTAAGTGGTGAAGATCAGCAAGTCTGTTGATATCTGACTATTCTTAATGGAAGCAGACCTAAAAATGAAAAGGAACATAAATGCAGACGATGCAGAGAGCGTATGCCAGTAAGTTGTGAATAAAGTGTTAAAATACATCAATCACTGTGCTTGGTAACATAGGCTGGTTCTGAGAAGGATATAATTATATTATATCATATTTTTGTTATATAATTAGAAAGGTATTTGGAAAATAGACGGAAGGGATCAGAATCAGGTTTATTATCACCAGCATGTGTCGTGAAATGTGTTAACTTAGCAGCAGCAGTTCAATGCAATGCATAATATAGAAGAGAAAAAAACAAAATAAAATAATAGGTAAATAATTACAATATACATATATTGAATAGATTAAAAATTGTGCAAAAAGCAGAAATGCTATATATTGAAAAAGTGAGGTAGTGTTCAATGGTTCAATGTCCATTTAGGAATCAGATGGCAGAGGGGAAGAAGCTGTTCCTGAATTGCTGAGCCTTCAGGCTTCTGTATCTCCTACCTGATGGTACAGTGAGAAAATAGCATGCCCTGGGCGCTGGAGATCCTTAATAATGGGTGCTGCCTTTCTGAGACACCATTCCCTAAAGATGTCCTGGGTACGTTATAGGCTAGTACCCATGATGGAGTTGACTAGATTTATAACCTTCTGCAGCCTCCTTCAGTCCTTTGCAGTAGCCCTTCCATACCAGACCATGATGCGGCCTGTCGGAATGTTCTCCATGGTACAACTATAGATACTTCTGAGTGTATTTGTTGACAAGCCAAATCTCTTCAAATGCCCAATGAAGTATAGCTGCTGTCTTGCTTCTTTATATCTGCATCGACATGTTGGGACCAGGTTAGATCCTCAGAAATCTTGACACCCAGGAACTTAAAACTGCTCACTCTCTCCACTTCTGATCCCTCTATGGGGATTGGCATGTGTTCCTTTGTCTTAGTCTTCCTGAAGTCCACAATTAGCTCTTACATCTTTCTGATGTTGAGTTGCTGTGACACCACTCCACTAGTTGGCATATCTCGCTCCTGTACGCCCTGTCGTCACCACCTGGGAGAGAGAGAAAATCACAGAATACCAGAGACCACCCCAATACCCTCCTGTAGACTGATTAAAGGGACTGAGAGCCTTGCTAGAATGTTCTTGTAATGTTCTGTCATGGCATTGAATGTGAACTGTTGCTTGTGGACCATACAAAGCTAACTTGCTGTGACTCCCAGCCACAGAATCACTACTGATCACTATGACTGACAGCTTCAGTTATCAAAAATGAAATCGACAAACAGAGGATGTGATGTATACCACAGTGGGCCAGCAGGAAAGGAGCCATCAAGCAAAGTGACATAAGCACTAAAGATATATTCTAAAAACTGAATGAAATCAGGAATGGAAAATAAGGTGAGATCAAATGACTGGAACATTTTGTGACATCTCTGTTAGAGCCTAACAGATAGATGGTTAAGCTGATAGTCTAGATGTAGATCAGCATAGGACGATGGTATAAGTAATCGGTGAAGGGCATTTTTGCTGCACTGCTTAAATATAGTAGGTACTGGAGTGGAGATACATTTCTACCAAAGGAGATGTAAGGTGCTCTCTTTATCCGCTAGCCTGCAGGTTGCCTTCGGCAAGGTGTAGCACCTGCTTAGCCCTCTGATCAGTGTCATGTGAAGCCACAGAAGCAGACAGTGGACAGTCCTATGAGCAGCTGCTACGTATCACAAGTCCTGGTTATGCAACAACTGATGCCTGGCTGGCAGACAATCTTGGAAGACGGTTGATAATGGCTGGGGTCACCAGTCTTGTAAAGACACTGCCCAGCAGAAGGCCATGACAGACCACTTCCCTAGAAAAATTTGCCAAGAGGAATCATGGTCATGGAAAGCCCTTGATGGCCCACATCATGTGACACAGCACATAATGACCAAACTTAATTAAATCCTCCTTAAAGTCTGGTCATCCTGGGACAGATTGTTGTCCAGGGGCTTATGGATTATACTGATGTTCAGAAATTATGGATAATAATGGATTAACTAATATACAAACCAGTCTTCAGGAAATAAAACCTGTACACAATTTGAGGTCTCCACTGTAAATACTAACCTTGCCATATTCACTTTGTGCTGATAATTAATAATTGTAATATGCTCCCTATGTACTTCCTATGCATACAGCAGCACCAGGATAGCTGACGGATGGAAACTTGGGAACACATCAACTTTTAAAACACCACTAGACTGAACCTAGATTACACATGTATGTGATTGCAATGCATAATTAAACCATATCCATTTGAGATGGTGCAGGTTATTCAGAAGGAACTGGAAGATGTGACCCACCAACTGGCATTTACTGCAATAACTACTCCTATTTACCTTCCTTTCCAGTTGAGGGTGACCAGGTTATTGGAGTCATTCACTAATCGGCAATTTGTGTCATATTGTTAGGATTATACTGCCCAGCCAGTATCAATTGCAATCTTTAATGCATTAGCACAGATCCCACGAGTACAACTTCATGAGTGGTTCTCATCAGGTGATTCACAATTTCTTTTCCTTTTCATTATTTCAGAAACAATTCTGCTTCCCCCATTTATACCTCTTCCAGATCTTTTTTCCTATTATTTATTAACCCTTTCAGAACCCTATTCCAATTTCACTTAAATCATTTTTGCTATTTAATTACACCTGTATTCCAGCCCATCACAAACCTTTCCTTCTCTCTCTTTTCCTGTACAGTACTATATCTTAAAATCTGTTTTATCTCTAGGATTGCATGTTTCCAATGAAATGGAAGCAGGCCAACTTGAAGAAGTCTCTGAACAATTACCATCAACATATCACCTGTAGAATCAGAAGAACCAACACAATTTTCCACAGTTATACCACGACCAAGAAGGCTTACTGTACCATCCCATGCCTGCACTTTAGAAAGTCCATTCACCTGGCTGTACTTCTACTCTCGGCACATAGACAGAGACTAGAGATTGCAGCACCAGTGGAGAGGATGAAGAAGATATGATCAAGGGAGGCAAAGGAGTGCTTACAGGACTGCTTTGGGTCGGTAGTCTGGACAATATTCAGGGATCATCTTTGACTCTGAATGAATATGTCACAGTTGTCACCGACTTCATCAAGAACTATGTCAATGAGTGTGTGCCTTTGAGAACACACCAGGCACACCCAAACCAAACACCATGGATAAACCAGGAGATTCCAAGTCTGCTGAGAGCTAGATCTGCTGATCCAGAACTATACAAAAAGTACAAAATGCAACTGATTTTAAGAGTGAGAAAACAATTTTGATTGAAGTTAGAGACAGAATCAGAAGCACATCATTCCTGGCAGGGTTTGCAGGCAATTACATCCTAAAAGGTGAAACCTAACATTATGATCCTTCACTCCCAGATGAGCTCAATGCTTTGAAAAGGAGAATAAAACAACACCTGTGCAAATTCCTGCAGCATCTGGTGACCTTGTAATCTCTGTCTCAGAGGCGACATTAGCAAATTTTTCATGAGCGTGAACCCTCACAAGGCACCAGGCCTTGATGGTATACCTGGTAGGGCACTGAAAACTTGAGCCAACCAGCCAGGGGGCTGGGGGGGGAGTGGGTTCGAGGACATACTTGATCTCTCACTCCTGCAGTCGGAGGTTCCCTCCAACTTCAAAAGGTTGACAATCATAATGTTGCCCAAAAAGAGGAAGATGAGCTGCCTATCATCCAGTTATACTCACATATACTCTGATGTAGTGCTTTGAGAGGTTAGTCATGGCCGGAATCGGCTCCTGCCTAAGCAAATAGCTGGACCCACTGCAATTTGCCTATCACCACAGTAGGTCACAGTGGATGAGTTCCTACTGGCTCTCCTTTCAGACTTTGGATCACTTGGACAATAGTGTGACACCCTGGGAAAGGTTTTACTGCTAATGTAATGGTCTTTCTGTAGCAGCAGTGTTATTATGAAGCAGTGGATTGTGGTTAGTGATAAAGGGTGCTTTGGAGTCTGGGTTGTCCAGTGAAGGGAGTGTGTTTTCGTGTTGTGTGCCTCACACTGGTGTGAGCTGGGTCTTTTTGTTCGGCGAGAGATGAAGGGAGAATACATCAGAGAGAAGAGGTCATAGGACTTGACCCAGAGCGGGGCCATGATTCGACAAAGCCCGGGCAGATCGAAGGAGGATTGGGGAAGAGGAAACCGTGAGCTCCAACTTGTGCACATCAGACTGTCTCATTAAAATGGGCCCTTTTCTTTTTTTGCTTTTTCTTTCATAACTCTTTAGTCAAATTAATAATTATAAGGCTAAATCATCTAATTGTATGCAGCGTACTGTCTGTTATTTCATGATACTTATTGATAACAGGGTAATGAATCAAGCAGCATCCACACAAATAGGGGTTTTGGGGAGCTTGCGCTTCAATCTCCCAAGTTTGGTGGGACTGGAGGTTGTCCTCCCTAGATTTATACAGCTGATGGAACCAGAGTGTTTCAATGGCAATACCTATATTACGCTGCAGTTTATTAATTACAGCGAGTTTAACACAATCATACCTTTAGTGTGAATCAACAAGCTCTGAAAGCTGGGCCTCTGTAACTCTCTGTGCAAATGGATCCTTAACTTCTTCATCAGGAGACCACTGTCTGTGCAGATCAGAAATAACATCTCCTCCTCACTGACAATCAACACTGTCATATCTCAAGGTTGTGTACTTAGCCCACTGTTCTGCTCTCCCAACACCCAGGACTGTATGGCGAGGCACAGCACAAATGGCATCTATAAAAAGGTGCAGAATGTTGCAGTCTCAGTCAGTTCCATCTTGGGCAGGCAATGGCCTCCAGAACATCAAGGACTTCTTCAAAAGGTGATACCTCTAAAGTATGGCATTTGTCATGAAGGAACTCCATCATCCAGGACATCAAATCACAAACAAAAGAAAATCTGCAGACGCTGGAAATCCAAGCAACACACAGAAAATGCTGGAGGAACTCAACAGGCCAGACAACATCTGTGGAAAAAAGTACAGTGGACATTTCAGGCCAAAACCCTTTGGCAGGACTGGATAAAAAAAAAGCTGAGACATACTTTTAAAAAGCAGGCGGAGGGGAGAGAGAAACACCAGGTGATAGGTGAAATTTGGAGGGAGAGGGATGAAGTAAAGAGCTGAGAAGTTGATTGGGGAAAGAGACAGAAAGCTATGGAAGAAAGAAAAAGGGGTGGGGGGTGAACACCAGAGGGAGGTGATCGGTGGACAAGGAGATAAGGTGAAGGAGGGAAAAGGGGATAGTAAATGGTAAAGGGGGCGGTGTGGGAGGCATTACCGAAGTTTGAGAAATCAATGTTCATGCCATCAGATTGGAAGCTACCCAAATGGAATATAAGGTGTTATTTCTCCAATGTAAGTGTGGCCTCATCTCAACAGAAGCAAGAACTGAAGCAAAGATTTGTTCCTGGTAGTTGGTGGTGGAGATGTGAAGGGAGCCATACTTCTCCAGTCCATGGAGGCTGCTGATGAATCTGAGGGCAGCAATGGGATTGCATCAGACCATCGGTGATTGGGGTGCCTGGTCAAGGAATCTGCGGGTGAGGTGAGGGCTGGGTAAAGTAGTTGCATGAGTGATTGATGATTCGGGAGGGTGAGGCTTGGGTTTCATTGTTGATAGGTAAGGCATTCTTGTCCTTTAGGTAATGTCATTTTGTGTTTATGAGATTAGCAAATGGTTGAAATCTGAGTTAGGCAATGAGCAGTTGTGTTGATAATTGGTGGGTCATCAAAATTAAGCTGGGTGAGGATTTTGAGTTGGTCATTTGCTGTTAGCTGTGTAAAAAGTGAGGAAGCAGACAATTTGGAAGCTTGTTTTGAAGGGAAGACTTCTGAAGGAACTGCGTTGTGTTCGACACAAAAACACAACATGGCATAATTTAACATCTATATAAGCCTATCATTCCATATGATGTAACACACACAAAATGCTGGTGGGACTCAGCAGACCAGAGATAGAAAAGAGTACAGTCAGTATTTCGGGGTGGATTTTCAGCATCTGCAAATTTTCTCATGTTTGTGAATCAATATGATGTGATGGAATCGTTTAGATGAAGTTTCTGTAGTGATGAATCATCAAGTAAGTCAAGGGCAAGGGTCAACCAGATTACAAACCCCTAAATTGTGAGGTCTCATGTATGGTTAATTCTATAGGAATCAGACTTTAAAAGAGCATCCTGCCAATGGACAAGTAAATGCTTGATGCATCAGCAAGGCTTCTGCAAAACAAGCAGCATGCATCATATTTGAGACATTCTTGTAAGAAGAGGCCTGCCTGACCCAATATTACATGACATTTTTATATGTTTATAATCAAATGTAACAATATATATAGTTACAATATATCTACAATACTTCCCTTGAATAATTTTCAAACACCACAACTGTCACACCCACATTCCAGACCCCTAGAATTAATGTTAATTCCCAATGACCCTGGGCTGCATTCATGCATATGCAGGCATAGGAGGTCAAATAAAGTGTTGCATTGTTTGCAATTTTCCCCAAACTACAGCTCCAGAAAGACCATTGTCAGTGCTACATTCTAAGTTGAATCTACAATCCACATCCAGTTCTGAATACTGTCTGCTGTTGAAATTAGTATTTGCTATATAGCATAATACTCTAACAGTGTTGATGAAATCTTTGCAAGTTCATCTGGTACATTTTGTAAATGCCGCTCTACAAACGTGAGTGGCAGTGGAAAATGAGTGCTCAATAGGGTGCTAATCAAAAAGGATAATTTTCCCTGAAAGTTACTTAGTTCCTTGATGATTGTTGTACCATATGTCTCCAGCCAGCCAGAGAATACAGTCTTTTCTTGTGTCTGCAATTGGTGAGCTGGCTTTAAGGAGTCAAGCGGTGAGTCAGTGCCAGCTGTCTTGCCTGTAACTTGCTTTTATAGACATCGCCTTTATGTGACAGGGCTATTTAAGTTTCTGTTCATTGCTGACCTCACTGTGAATAGATAGTGGGGGTGGTTTTCAGTTCACATTATCTCAGGTGTGTGGTTTTGAGTCTCACAGTTGTTCAATGCCTGCTAATTGTGTCTGATGAACACGGCCTGCCACTTATCAACCCATTTGTCACTATTGTTAGGGTTTTTTGAATGGAGAAGTGATTTTGTTCATTCTGTGAAAGACATCAATCCCATTTGGACTTTTCCTTCCTGGGGGGATAAAGTTATTGTTATATCTCCAACTTCACATGACATATTGATTTAATTACCTTCTCCTTTTTACTTATCCTTCTCCTCTCTCTTTCTCCCATCTTCCTTCTCCTGAGCCTTCTTCCCTTAGTACTTTGCTATCTACTATTCCTGTGCTCCAGTAGCAAGTGAAACTGAAGCTCACAGTAAAACCATGGAGAATGTGACAAGCAACAGTGATGTTGCTATCAACAAGCAACCAGTGTTATTTGTTGAAGAACATTCCCTCACGCCCTTTCAGCCAGGCAGCAAAAATGGTGTTTAAGTGTGCTTAAATATTGTTTAAGCGTCCAATCTTGTTGCAGATAATAGTATGGATCTTATTAAATCTGTTTTTCACTTTTGTATGTGAGATCCAGACCAGCTTGAGGAGTTTGTAGCTGAGTTTGTAACCTGTGACTCAGGTAATCATCTTTCATTTAACTAGGTTGCTTCAAAGAGAAGACAGTGTAGAATGGTGCATAATAGTCACTTATTCCCACTGTCTTTGGACATGGATGTATATTGAGAAAGGGATACCCTTTATGGGTTCTATATAGGACACGCAATGCAATGTGGGTAAAATAATGATAAACATGAGAAAGTCTACAGGTACTAGAGATCCAACGCAACACACACAAAATGCTGGAGGAACTCAGCAGGTCAGGCAGCATCGATGGAAAAGAATAAACAGTCAATGTTTTGGTCAGAGACCCTTCATCAGTACTGAGAAGCAAAGGGAAAGATGCCAGAATAAAAAGCTGGGTGGAGGGGAAAGAGGCTACCTGGAAGGTGATAGGTGAGAGCCAGGTGGGAGGGAAAGGAAAAGGGCTGAAAGAGAAGGGATCAAATAGGAGCGGAAAGTGGACCCCAAGACAAAGGGAAGGGAAGTAATAGGCAGATGTGAAGAAGTAAAAGGTCAAAGTGGGGAAT
The DNA here is from genome assembly GCF_030144855.1 of Hypanus sabinus. Taxonomy (NCBI): domain Eukaryota; kingdom Metazoa; phylum Chordata; class Chondrichthyes; order Myliobatiformes; family Dasyatidae; genus Hypanus; species Hypanus sabinus. The sequence goes on along the minus strand of NC_082710.1, from coordinate 125,008,559 downwards.
AGTGGAAGGGCTTTGGGAGGCAGGCATAAAAATTTGTTTAACAGAAGGAAAAATCCATATTCATTGCATCAGGTTGGACACTACTAAGATGGAAAATAAGGCGTTGCTCCTTCACCCTGAAGTGTAGCACTTCAGCTGTTTACCTGAAAGATTAGGGGAGAGGGATGAGTGGTGAAGAAAATCACAGAGGGAGCAATCCCTGTAGAAAGCAATTAATGATTCCTTGTATGAAAAGAGAACCACATTATCTTGGAGATACAAGGGAACACCTCCACTCCATGGACATTGTATCAAGGGAACCTTGATACAAGGGATCACCTTCATACAAGGGAACACCTCCACTCCATGGACCAAGATGTCAGTATGTAAATAGAGATCAGAATTAGAACGTTTGTCCACTGAGAAGTTCCACTCGGGGCAGATGGAGTGACGGTGTTCCCAATTCACAATATCATTGTAGAGCAAGCCGCAATGCGAGCACCAGACAAAATAGACGACCCCAGCAGATTCACAGGTGAAGTGTTGGCTCACCTGGAAGTGATTGGGACCCTGAATGGAGGTGAGGGAGGAGGTCGATAAGCTGGTGTAGCACGTCAGCCGTTTACCTGGAAGATTAGGGGAGAGGGATGAGTGGTGAAGAAAATCACAGAGGGAGCAATCCCTGGAGAAAGCAATTAATGATTCCTTGTATGAAAAGAGAACCACATTATCTTGGAAATATGTTCTTTCTACTTCTTGACCTTATTGTAGGAAGTTATTCAGAAAAGGCTCTAAAAGGGCAACCCATCTTTTCCAGAACTTTCTGTTCCTCTTCTTCCATTTCTTGCATGTATCCTTACCCTCTGGGCCATCCCCTCCTCCTTTACTTATTGTAGGCTTGGAGCTATCTTCCCCAAATCTGCTTGGTTATTGAAGCTGACATTCTATAGGTGCAAATAAAATTCTACCTTCATAACTTAGCATTTTGTTACAACACATGAAAATCTACCAGTAAATGGAAAACAATTCTGTGAAAGTAATTCTACATTCAATTAATTATCAGTAAACTTGCACTATTGAGAATCCTTTTAGATAGCAGAATATGAAAATTTATTTTCATGATGAAGGGCCTCGATCTGAAATGTCAACTGTTTATTCTTTTCCATAGATGCTGCATGACTTGCTGAGTTCCTCTGGCATTTTGAGTTGTTGTTTTGGATTTCCAGCATCTGCAGATTTTCTTTTGTTTGTGTTTCAGTTTTTTCTATATATTCATTTATCAAATATTTCATTGTAAAGCTGTCGTAAAGTTAATAAATTTCACACTCTTGTTGTTTTGTGCTAGATTTTTTAAACTTGCTTTGCACAAGTTGCTGGCTAGGTGATCACAACCCAAGTTAATAAGACGAGCATTAAATTAAGGTTGCCTAAGGACTGAGGCCACATCTCAGCTTAAGTCAATTGTTTATACACAACATCCATGTTACAGCATCATCTAATTTGATGTGAGGTACAATTGGCATAGTAATTATGATTTTGTAGTTTGCACAAGAAGTTGATGCTAAAGATCATCTTATATGTCACAATTTCACAATCACTTATGTTAAACTACAAATAACTGTTCATTTTCTTTAATACTGACTATCCCACTGAAATAAAGAGAATTATTATGTTCACTGGACCATTTCCCAGAAATGCCAGCTTCAGAGAGGGCATTTGGTGTGAAAAAAACTTAGGATGAAAATCATTGTCCAGGACTCCAATCTTTTTTTATTCTTGCTACTCTTTCCTCTCTTCCTTCTCAGCCCCTGCCTAGTTTGAAGAATCAGAATCAAGTTTCATATCACAGGAATATGTTGTGAAATTTTAGAAATCTAGCATAAAGCACCAAGAAGCGTGAAATTTGTTAGCTTTATGACAGCTGTACAATCAAATACTTGATAAATAAATACATACAAAAAACTTAATTACAAGAAATATATATGTCTAATCAATAGGTAAGTTAAATAAGCAGTGCAAAAAAACCAAATGAAAATAGTAGTGTGGTAGTGTTCATGAGTTTCATGTCCATTTAGAAATTGGATGGCAGAGATGGCAGAGGGTAAGAAGCTGTTCCTGAATCACTGAGTGTGTGCCTCCAGGCTTCTGTTTCTAAGAGAAATGCTGTCCAAAATACCACAATTAGAATAACCTAAGGGAATATTAAACCTTAAGTGATTTGTTTCCATTCAGATAACTAGGTGCCTGACATTAGAAAAGGAAAATCAAACATTTACAGAGGCTGGAAGTCTGAAATAACAATTAAAAATGCTGGAAATACTCAGTAAATTAGACAGCATCTATCGAAAGAGAAACAGAGTTAATCAGGATGCAGAAGCATAGAGGACAAGCTGCAGATATTGTAGGAGAGTGATGAACAGAGATCTCTATCCATCCCTTCACCACACTCCCCACAATTTAAAACTAACTTGCTTCCTCTTTCCTGGTTCTGACAAAGGGCCTTTGACCTGAAATGCTGTTTCTTTTGCCTTTGGCGCTAGGAAGTCCCACATCTGGTTACAAGATAGGTTTCTACAAATAGCACACATTAAGTATTCCACAAGCTTTCCACCTGACTCAAATAGTACTTTTAAAACCCAGAAGAAACAAACATCTTAAAACTACAGTGGATTTTCACATGCTGCTTTCTAACTTGTTTCCCTGCTGATCTGGCATTTTTTTAGCTTTGAAGAAAAAAAAAGATGAAGAATGAAGATCCACATAAAATAACGGAAGGCTTGTTAGAGTAGGGGTTATCAATGGATGATGAGTTAGGCTGAAATCTTGAAGTATTATTCAGTGGCTCATGGTGGAATCATTAACCGGACACCTACAAAGTATAGCTGCAATTATTGATCAAAACAGGTATTTGGAACCAGAAAATCTGTTAAGTTATTTACCTTGTGCAGTAGACAGCCCTGAAATGAAGTAATATCTCAGAAATGACAGAGAATATATTGGTGATTGCATTTGCAATTTGAAATAACCCCACTGAGAAAGCCTGCAACAGAAGCCAAACATAAACACAATGAAACCTCAATCAGCATTACTGTAGAACACACTGCTGGGATGCAGGAACAAAAATCCCGCTAATTGGATTGCTCAGTTGGGATACTCCCTCATGGCCCAGCACAAATGTCAAAAATAATCATTGTATAACCCATAACAGAGAGAGAATGCACGCAACATGACAAATAGGAAAGGACCCATGATCTTGCTGGATGGAGAAAGGAAGTCAATGAGAATGCATCAGAAAGACTGAAAACTGTTTCCAGTCACACTCGCATCCAGCCACTGCACTGAATTGCAGAGGAATTTGACATCACATTTCCATCCATAAGGCTTCAACTCCATTTTCTAAAAGATAAGCTGACCTTAATCTCAATTTAATTTTAGTTAGAGTGAAGTCATTACCTTATGTCTCGATTTAAATTCTTGCTTTGAAATATACACTCAGTGGCCATTTTATTCAGTGCACCTGTACACCTGCACAAGAACTTGTGGATCATGGATCGGCCTCTTTAGTCATCTCAAGACCCACAAGTAACCAGATCAACCACCAGGAGAAGAATCATACTCAACCACAAGTGACCGCTGGTATATATGATACACATGTACATTATTGCAAATGGCTAATCAGCCAATCTTGTGCCAGCAAGTCAGTGTATAAAAGTGTGCAGACATGACCAAGATATTCAGTTGTTGTTCAAGTCAAACATCAGTATGGGGACCTAAGTGATCGTGACTGTAAAACAATGGCTGGTGTCAGGCAGGGTGGTGACTATCATCAAGTAGCAGTTACACCAACAGCGATTAAGTGTTTTGAGAGGGCGATGATGAAACATATTAACTTCTCCCTGAGAAGTGACCTGGATTTGCTCCAATTTGCGTACTGGAGCAGCAGGTCCGCAGCAGATGCCAGGTCATTGGCTCTTCACTTAACCCTGGAACATCTGGACATCCAAGGTGCATGAATCAGTGCTCTCTTTTTTAACTGCAGCTCAGCATTCAGTACTATCATCCCCACAAAAACACTCAGTAACCTTCAAGACATTTGCCTCAATACCTCCTTGTATAACTGAATTCTTGATTTTCTCACTTGCAGACCCCAGTCAGCTCAGATTGGCAAAGTCATCCCCTCCACAATCTCCATTACCTCAGGGGCACCAAAAGGCTGTGTGTTTAATCCCCTATTTTACCCACTGTTCACTTATGACTGTGAGGCTAATCATAGCTTTAAAGACATATTTAAGTTTGTTGGAAACCCCACTGTCATTGGTTGAGTCAAAGGTAGTGATAAATCAGCATATAGGAGGGAAATTGAAAACCTGTCTGAAAGGTGCAACATCAGCAGCTTCTTATTAAATGTCACCAAAACCAAGAAGATATTTATTGTCTTCAGGAGGAAACCGTTTACATCCATGAGCCAGACCTCATTGTGTGATCGGAGGTGGAGAGGGTCAGCAACTTTAAATTCCTCATTGTTATTATTTCAAATGACTTTTTCTGGGCCCAGCACATATCTACAATTATGAAGAAAGCACAGCAGTATCTCCACTTCCTTAGGCGTTTGTGAAGATTCAACATGTGATCTAAGACTTTGACAACCATCTATAGGTGTGTGGTGGACAGCATATTGACTGGCTGCATCACAGTCTGGTTGGAAACACCAATGCCTCTGAATGTAGAATCCTACAATAAGTAGTGGATATAGCCCCCAGTCCATCATGGGTAAAGTCCTCAAAGACATTGAGCAAATCTACACCGACATTATAGCAGGAAAGCAGCATCCATCAGAAAGACCACCACTATCCATGCTCTCTTCTCTGTGCTGCCAACAGCTAGAAGGTACAGAAGCCCCAGGGCTCACACCACTATGTTCAGGGACAGTTATTACCCCTCAGCCATCAAGCTCTTAAACCAGAGGGGATAACTTCCCTCAACTACTTGCCCCATCATTGAACTGTCCCCACAAGCTCTGATCTTTTTTTCAAAGACTCTTCATCTCATGTTCTCAATTTTTACTGACTGGTTACTTACTTACTTATTTATTTATCCATCTAATTACTGATTAATTAATTAATTTATTTGTCTTATCTCAAGCTGGTAAAACCTGAGGTAAGGATATAGCCAAGCGTGCTCATTTCTCAATTATGAGGAACTTTCAGATTATTCCAGTGGTGATCGGTATTGTGGCTTTCTGAAGATTTAAATAGATATTGCTGTGTAGCCCTAATTGTTTAATGCTTTTGTGTCATGATATTGGGATGATACCAATTGTAGATAGTACTGTTGGGACAATGTATGCCCTATTTATGTTCCATAGTCTTTCAATTTCCTTCTTAATTCAGCATATTTCTGGTGTGTTTCCCTTGTTGATGTTTGTAGGTTATGTGTGTTTGGAATGACTATATCTATGAAGTAGGATGTTCTTGCTTGTTTTCCTGTATCATAATATCCAGAGGGTTATTATGGATTGTCCAATCTGTAATAACAGATAGTTCATAATATAATTTGTGGGACAATAACCCTAAAATTGGATCAGCCTTGTATTTATAGTAAGATATAGTTTCTTTCATTAGTTTATATTTTAAAGCAAGTGTGATGTTTGGTGAATGAAGTTTGTCACTGATTGTGCCAGTGTAAGTCATCAGATTGCGATAAACTGCTGTAGGATCCTGTAATGTGTTGGATTTCCTTGCCAAGTTCAGCATTTATCAAATTGATATTATTTTTGATATTTAGAACTTAGAACATAGAAAATCTACAGCATATTACAGGCCCTTCGGCTCACAATGTTGCCCCAACCATGTAACCTACTCCAGAAATTGCCTAGAATTTCCCTACCGTATAGCTCTCTATTTTTCTAAGCTCCGTATACATATCTAAGAGTTTCTGAAAAGACCCTATTGTATCCAGATCTACCATCTTCACTGGCAGTCCATTCCATGCACCCACCACTCTCTGTGTGAAAAGCTTACCTCTGACATCCCTCTTGTAACTACTTCCAAGCATCTTAAATCTATGCCCCTTGTGTTAGCCATTTCAGCCCTGAGAAATGTGTCTGGCTATCCACATGATTATAGCTTCTCATCATCTTATACACCTCTAACAGGTTCCCTCTCATCTTCAATCACTCCAAGAAGAAAAGGCAAAGTTCACTCAACCTATTCTCATAAGGCATGCTCCTCAATCCAGACAACATCCTTATAAATCTCCTCTGCACTCTCTCTATTTCATCTTCATTCTTCCTGTAACGATGTGATCAGAACTGAACACAATACGTCAAAGTTCTTATATATTTATTTGTGTTAACTTTCGAGCCCTGTATTGCTACAAAGAATCTGTTTCAAGGAAGAGTTCGCCAACTCTGAGCCAGGCCTTTGACTCTTCCTTGTCTATTTCCAGTCTGCTCAGATTGTGCAGATGTCTTCCATGTCGGGTCATGCCCTTCCATTAGTTAACTTTTTTTCAATAGTGACGTCTTCATTTTTTTCTGGGATGAGCTTTCAATTAAGTTTTGTGTTGTGTACTTATCAGAATTGTATATGCTCACATGGAGTGTTGAATCAAGTTTTCAGTGATGAAAATATATCCTTAGTCATTTAATCTGACTGTTGTGTATATGCTTAATGTCTGTTATTCGTCTTCCTCGTTGTTCGAGATTGTGTTAATTTAAGCACGCTTGAGTGTATATATTTTCTCAAATTTTTCATTTCAATTCTTATTTTTCTTTGTAAGTTTTCTAGATCAGTTTCAAACCAAGATTTTATGCCAAAAGAATTTGTTAATGTTCATATAGCAAAATTGCTTATTGCTCCAGTTATAATTTTGCAATTGAGCTCTGTTTGGCAGATTTTCATAAGCTTTGAAGTAAATTCTATGGAAAGTTTTCCATTTATCACACTATGATCTATTTTCTTTGCTTGTTGATCTATGATCTATTATTAAAATTATTATTATTTTTTAATTTCTTTTCACTTTTGCATTTGCACAGTTTGTTTTTTTTTTGCACACTGGTTGCCCATCCCATTGGTGCAGTCTTTCATTGATTCTGTTGTGGCTCTTGTAGTTATTGTATATGCCCACAAGAAAATGAATCTCAGGATTGTATACAGTGACATATATGTACTTTGATAACAAATTTACTTTGACCTTTGATCGTTGAAAATTATCTTAAAAACAGATGATCCCCTAGGATTTTCAATCACAGCAGTCTCTAGAGCATACAGTCAATGATGTGAAAAACAAAATAAAAATTCCAATGAGCAGCTTGTTATGACAGAGGTCAAAAGAGAATGGCCATATGAGTTCAAGCTGACCAGTAACTTAAATAATCATGTCTTACAACAGTGATGTCTGAACACACAATACTTTAAACCTTGAACTGGATGGGCTACAAAAATATACTCAGTGGCCATGTTGTTAGGTACAGGTGGTGCCAAATATAGTGGTGACAAAGTGTATTTGTATAGCAGCTTTATTACCTTGCAAAAAACATTGATCTTTCTAAAATGAAAAATAATAATGGTATTTCCTGCATTGATTTGTTCTATGTTTCAGGAATAACTTCTTCATCTCCACCATCAGATTTCTGAATGGACAATGAATCCATGAACACTGCCTCAGTATTTTTTCCTCTCTTTTTACACTACTTATTTAATTTATATAAGCATCTGTTAGTCTTGAGAGACTGTGGATTTGCGGCTTGGAAACTTTCAAGGGCATAGGCCTATGCAGGGTTGTATGGGAGACCGGCAGTTGCCCATCCTGCAAGTCTCCCCTCTCCACGTCACCGATATTGTCCAAGGGAGGGGCAAGGGCTGATACACTTGGTACCGATGTCGTCGCAGAGCAATGTGTGGTTAAGTGCCTTGCTCAAGGACACAACACACTGCCTTAGCTGAGGCTCGAACTAGCGACCTTCAGATCACTAGACCAATGCCTTAACCACTTGGCCATATATAATTAAGGTCTATATATATATATATATATATATATCTATAACATATATATTCTTCTTATTGTAATTTATATTTTTAATTATTTTGTATTGCAGTGTGATGCTGCTACAAACCAAATAGGAGAAAATCTGCAGATGCTGGAAATCCAAGTAACACTCACAGAATGCTGGACGAGCTCAACAGGCCAGGGAGCATCTAAGGAATAAAGTAAAACTGATGTTTCAGGACAAGACCCTTCAGCAGGACTGGAAAAATAAATCCAGGAATCAGAGTTTGCAACAACTGCAAAACAAGCATTTCATCCACCCACCTATACACACAGACAGTTCTCCAGTCTCCAGCCTGTAGGCTTCAGCCATTGCGCTTCAACTCCAGGACTTCCAATTGACTTTCTGACTCTAATCTTCACTGTCGACCCCCAGATTAGCCGATGATGAATCATAATCAGGAACAGGTATAATATCACTGGCATATATCGTGAACTTTGTTAACTTTGCGGCAGTACTATAATGCAAAATAATAATGATAGACAAAAACAGTGAATTACAGTAAGTATATATATATATTTAAATATTTATGTTAAATAAGTAGTGCAAAAATAGAAAAGAAGTAGCGAGGTAGTGTTTATGGGTTCAATGTCCATTCAGAAATCATATGGCAGAGGGGAAGAAGCTGTTCCTGAGTCATTGGGTGTAGGCCTTCAGGCTCCTGTACCTCCTTCCTGATGGTAACAATGAGAACAAAGCATGTCCTGGGTGATGTACTCCTTAATGATGGATGCCGCCATTTTGAGGCACCGCTCCTGGAAGATGTCCTGCATATTATGGAGGCTAGTGCCCATGATGGAGTTGACTAAGTTTACAACTCTCTGAAGTTTATCTCAGTCCTCTGCAGGAGCTCACACCTGCCACCCCCCACCGCCCCCACACAAGACAGTGATGTAGCCAGCTGGAATGCTCTCCCCGTTACATCTGCAGAAATTTGCAAATGTTTTTGTGACAGACCAAATCTCCTCAAACTCCTAATGAAATATAGCCACCGTCTTGTCTTCTTTATAGATACAGCAATATGTTGGGACTATGTTAGATCCTCAGAGGTATTAATACCCAGGAACTTAAAACTGCTCAGTCTTTTCTCCACTGATCCTTTTATGAGGACTGTTGTGTCTTTCCTCATCTTAATCTTTCTGACATTCACAATCAGTTCTTTTGTCTTAATGGCACTGAGTGCAGGGTTGTTGCTGTAATGCCACACAACTGGCTGATATATCTTGCTCACACACGCCTTCTCGTCACGATCTGAAATTCTTCCAACAATAATTGTGTCATCAGCAAATTTATAAATGACACTTGAACTGTTCCTAGCCATGCAGTCAAGGCTTGCCTGTTGAGGAGGGGGGCTAGCCACCCTGCTTGACGAAATACAAGACCTGTCAAAGGGCGGATGAACCCTCTCGTAGGGTCAACGGCCATCTAGCAAACACGTGCCCTGAAGCATGGAAAGGACATCCCTTGCAGTGAGGCTTGGTCTGGCCATTCACTGCGACAGAACTTCCCCCAGCCGTCTTGGACCCCACCATGCCACTGTATCCAGGAGGGGCTGTCAAGAGGGTGGGTCTGGACCTGTGCAACACCCTACTCAGCAAAATCCATTCACGCACACGCTGTTCCTTTCTAAGGAGTGAGGTATCCCCAACACACCCAAGTTCTGTAGCGATGGACAAGTGGCGAAGCAGTAGGCTTGACCAGCTGGGAGCCGTAGTCACAAGTCTGCATGCAGGTGGAAGGGGGAGAGTGGTCGCACATGGATTACAGAGCAGAGATCTGGTGAGGCAGCACCCTCTGCGTCTGAGCAGCCCTGTTAGGGAGGCACTGCTCACCCTACAATTAGGGAAGGGCCTAGAAAAGGTGGCTCAAACAAATCCCACTCACACCAACCTGGCCAGTCTGCCACGTCTGGTGGGTCGTCTGACTCTAGCGGTAAGAATCACAAGCAGAATCTGATTGTCACCTCATGGAACATATGAACTCTGTTGGACAACGCTAACTCTGATCGCCCAGAGAGAGATGCACTGCACTTGTTGCTCGTGTGCTCAAGGACTACAACATGGACATTGCAGCTTTTCAGGAGTCACAAGTTGCTGGAGAGGGTGCACTTTGTGAAGAGAAAGAACGGTACATTTTCTTCTGGTCTGGCAGGCTGAAAGAAGAATGAAGAGAATCTGGTGTGTGCTTAGCTATCAAGAACTGCCTCGCTACAAAGCTACCAATCCTGCCTGTTGCTATAAGTGACCGAATCCAGATCCTGTGTACACCTCTGCAAGGAAAGCGTCACCTCACCATAGTCAATGTTTATGCCCCAACTCTGACTAATCCCAGTGAAGTCAAGGAGGCATTCTACAGTGAGCTGAAAACCACCATCAGTAGCGTGGCAACTTCCGAAAAGCTGCTGTTGCTGGGGGACTTAAATGCTCCGGTTGGCAAGGAGTCCACTGTGTGGCCTGGTGTGATTGGACGCCAAGGGGTTGGCAACAATAATGGTAATGGTCTACTGCTCCTCTCGATGTGCACGGAATTCAAACTGTGCATTACTAACACACTGTTCAGATTGCCAGACAAGCTCAAATGCACATGGATGCATCCACAATCTAACAGCTGGCATCTCATTGACTATGTCACCACCTGACAATGAGACATCTCTGACGTTCGTATCACCAGAGTTAAGCGTGGAGCTGAGTGCTCAACTGATCATCAAGTGGTGTGATCGGATCTATGTCTATCGATCAAGCCTCCACACAGTCTGAACGCTGCCAAACCACCCAAACAGCTGAACACCACCAAACTGAAACACCATGAGTGTGCTGATGCCCTGAATTCCTCTATGGAAACTGCTCTAAGCAGACTGCTAGAGAATGCACTAGACGATATTACGGAGCACAAGAATGCCTTCAAAGAAATGGTCTACAGCGCTGCGCAGGACACCCTGGGGGAAGTCAAGCACAAGCATCAGGACTGGTTTGATGAGAGCAACTAATCTGTGCATGACCTTCTAAGAGCTAAGGCAGCTGGACACCAGGCTCTTCTTCGACACCCAAACTTTTTGAGTGCAAAATCAACTTTGCAGAGGCAGCTCAGAGCTATGAAAGGGCAGTGGTGGGTGAACAAGGCCAAGGAGTTACAAGCCTTCACTGACTGTAATGACTTAAGAAGCTTCTATGAAGCAATCAAGGTTGTGTAAGGTCCATCAAAACAAGGCACCTCACAACTCCTTATCAAGGACAGTACATCCATCTTCACTGAGAAATCAGAGCACGTGAAAAAATGGCAAGAACACGTCCACGAGCTGCTGAACAGACCAGGAATCATCACCGATGAAGCACTGGGCAGAGTACACCCTCGACCCATACTGTTCGAGCTAGATTCTCCCCCACTCTTCACGAGGTCATCAAAGCCATCAAACAGCTAAAACCCAACAAAGCACCAGGCCCTGGCGGTATCACAGCCGAGATCCATCAGTATGGTGGTAGCACACTGACATCATGCCTCCACCAGCTGTTCACAAAGTTGTGGCGAGCTGCAGAACTACCACAAGAGTTCAAAGACGCATCAACCACGACCATCTACAAGAACAAGGGAGACAAGAGAGACTACAACAATTACCATGGCATCTCTCTTCTGTCAGATGTGGGAAAATGCCTTGGAAAGATCATCCCTAGGATACTTGGTGTCCAACATCAGTGACAACATCCTTCCAGAAAGCCAGTGTGGTTCTCGAACAGGCCATAGTACAGTGGACATGATCTTCACACTGAGGCAGCTCCAAGAGTAATGTGTTGAGCAGCAGAGAAGTTTGTATGTCACATTTTTTGATGTAACCAAAGCATTTGACACTGTTGGTAGAGGTGGCCTGTGGAAAATCCAGTTGCCCTCCCACGCCTAACCAACATCATCCGACAGTTCCATGAAGGTATGGAAGGCTGCAAAAACGTGTGTCGTGAGTTGTCAGAACCATTTCCCATCATCAACGGTGTAGAACAGGCCTGTGTTTTGGCTCCTACTCTGTTTGAACGATCCTTCACTGCTGTTCTTCAAGATGCCACATCAGACCTGAAGTCAGGGGTCTTCCTACAAATGAGGGTTGATGGCGGGCTCCTCAAACTCGCAAGACTGAGAGCAAAAACAAAAGTCAGGGACATTATGGCGCATGAGCAACAGTTTGCTGATGACTGTGCACTGGTTGTGCACTCTCTCGAAGACTTACAGGAGATCACCAGTCGCTTTGTCAGTGCAGCCAAAAGCTTCAGACTTACAATCAGCCTGAAAAAGACGGAAGTTTTGTACCAACCAGCTCCGAGCTCAAGCTACAAAGAACCAACTGTCCTCATTGATGACATTCGGCTCAATGCTGTCAACAAGTTTTGCTACCTGGGCAGCATAATAACATCCTCAGCTTCTCTGGATGTAGAGATTGAGTCAAGAACCAGAAAACCTGCTTTGCCTTTGGTCAACTGAAAGATTGAGTTTAGTCACAGGACATCAGGTTGGCAATCAAGTGCAAGGTATACGGGGCCGTCGTCATATCAACCTTGCTGTACAGATGTGTGACATGGTGCCATATCAGAGTCACTTATGCCAGCTTGACCAACTGCAGCAGTGCCACCTACTTTCTCTGATGAAGGTCACCAGGTGAGACAAGGTCTCCAATACCGAGGTCCTCTCTCGAGCCGGAATGCCAGCAGTTTCAACCTTGGTGATGTCAGCCCAACTGCGCTGGGCAGGACAAGATGTCAGAATGCCTAATGGAAGACTGCCCAAGGACACCTTGTACGGCCAACTGTCCAGTGGTTCCCGAAAACGAGGAGGCCAGCATCTACGGTACAAGGATGTTATGCACAGAAGCCTCAAGAAAGGGAGGATCTGGCTCAAGATCACTCACAGTGGAGGGACACCATCAGGAAAGGTGTGGACGCTGCTGAGAATAAGCTCATAGAGTCAACGGAGGAAAGGGACATGAAGTGCCACAACAGAGCTTCTGCCCCTGCTACCCCTCCGGGCCCTCACCTGCCAAGTATGTGGCAATCAGTGCCTATCAAGGAATGGGCTGTACAGCCACTCCAAGACGCACATATCAAACCCCACTGACTGACTAAAAGGAACCATCATCATCCTATGAGATGGATAGCCAAAGAGAGAGAGAGAATAGAGCAGTGGGCTAACCACGCATCCTTGATATGCACCACTGTTGATTGCCAGTGAGGTGGTGATGTTAATTCCAATCTCACAGGTTGTAGCCTTCTTGTTATAGTCAAGGATCCAGTTGCAGAGGGAGGTACAGAAGCCCAGGTTCTGGAGCTTATCGATCAGGAGTATAGTAATGATTGTGTTAAAAACTGAACAATCAGTTTTACCAGCAACCTGACATAGGTATTTTTATTTTCCAGTTGATGCAAGACCTTGTGAAGAGGCAAAGATATTGCATCTGCCATAGGCCAATTGTGGTGATAGGCAAACTGCAGTGGGTCCAAGTCCTTACTGAGACAGGACTCCGGACTTGCCAAATGTCTGGCCTTCATGCCTCTTGCTTGCATGGCAAGTGTAGAGTGGAAGACTAGACCGTGGATGTCCTTTGTCGCACATCCATATCGTTGACCTTGGAGTGTGGAGAAGAGGACTGGATTGCAACTGTCCTTCATCATCCTACCACGTCATTGTCCTTCAAGCACAGTGTGGAGCCCTCCACTAAGGATCTCTTTTGTCATCCATTTACATTGCTGGACGTCAAATGGGGAAAGCAGAGCACAGAGTGGAGGCCTGGCCTCTAACTCCTCCACATCCCTCTGCATAAACCCTAATCTCACCTCAAACTTCCCCAAATCATGGTCCCTAAACCATAACTTGACTCTAGCTCCCCTCTTTTTTCCCAGAAACCATCACTTTGAATGAAAGCAGCTAAGTCTGAGTGACAATTTCAACAAGAGTCTGCAGCTTGGCAACATCTTGAAAATAAAATCCTTGAAATTGCTGTGTGGTTTAAGAAAAATCCACTGTCTCAGCACTGACTCTGGCTGATGAAATTGGAGCCTGGAGCTCAACAATGGCAGAGGAGGACCCAGGAAAACATTGACAATACAAAAAGCCCTCGTTTGAAAATGGTGTGACAATGCCTAAATACTTGTCCAGCACATCCTACAGGATTCATTAAAGTATCTTGCCATGGTGACCCCAAAATTGGAGGCAAAGTGCTGAGCCACAGAATAGAGGGCCTTCTCTTTAGAACAGAGATGAGGAGAAATTTCTCCAGCCTCAGGGTGGGGAATCGGTGGAATTCATTTTCAGAGACAACAGTGCAGACCAAGTCTTCTGGTGTATTTAAAGGGTACATGTTCTTCTATAGTAAGGCTGTCAAAGGTTACAGGAAGAAGGCAGGAGAATGGTGGAATGGTGGAGAAGACACAATCGGTCAAATGGCCTTTCTCTGCTCCTATGTTTTATGGTCTTCAACCAGACAGGACATACTGTACACTGAAAAGAAGAGTCCTGACTAGCACTGTTGAACAAAAAAGATATTGGGGTGCAATTTCACTGTGTCAAAATGTTTTGATACTCTCCAGAAGTGGAAAGAGAGAGAGAGAGAGAGAGACTGAAGTGGGTCCACAGTCCATTAAATTTCAATGACAACTGTTGCAGAATTTAAAGAACAAGAAAAAAACAATAACCACTAGGCCAACAGGGCCATTAATCAAAACTCTCAAACTAAAAGCTAAATATCAACACCATGGCTGGAACCAATAACTTCATAGTTAATGAATACCGCTCTTTCACCGAGTCTGTTAAAATGGTAGTGCTCTTTCTCAGACAGGGACAAGGGAAAGTAGGGAGCATAAATGCTGCCATGCTTTTGGTCAAGTCTCACCAAGACTAGAATAGAAAAAAAAGGGAGTTATGTACCATGACAATGAAAGAGTAATTAGAAGAAATGTACATACTCATGAGCACAATCAAAAAATATGTTGTACAACAGTCCTATGTGGGTGCATAGACAATGTTACAGAGCCTGTGCGTATGACATATAGATCTCTGAAAGTGGTGGACAAGGCAGGCAGGGAGTGACGAAGGCACCTGCCTTCATTTCTTGTGACAATAGGTTCAGAAGTTGGAACATTTGTTACAGTTGTACAAGTTGTTGGTAAGACTGTGTTTGGAATATTGTGGACTGTAGGAAGGAAATATGTTATTGATTTACAGAAGATGCAGACAAGAGTCATAATGATGTTGCCTGGACTGGAGGCTTTTAGATATCAGGAGAGGGGGGATAGTCTGGGGCAATTTTTACTGGAGAGAAGGAGACTCTCACCCAACAGAGATTTATAAAATTACTAAGGGCCGATGTAGAATTGATTGTCATAAGAAAGTTTTTCCCAGGCTAGGGAAAACTAGGCAGTTAAGGTGAGAGGAAAAAGATTTGAATGTGATTTGAAAGGCAAACTTTTACACAGAGACTGTTGGGTATATGGAACAAGTTGGTGAAGGAAGTGGTAGAAGCAGGTACAGTTGCAATGTTTAAGGACGTGTAGAGCACTTGGGCCAAATGCAGTTAAATAGGACTAGCCTAGAAAGATATCTTGTTTGGCATGGATGAGTTTGGACATTTCAATGCTGTATAACTTTATGACTCTGTATGAACATATAAATCTAATTCCTTGCAAAAAATATTCCTCTTTTTCTCACTACTGTCTCAAATTGGATCAAGTTATGCATACGTTCACACTCTGTTTGGCTTTGAATTGGATGTTTCGCTCAATAATTTAACAAATCCTTCTAGTTCCAGATCAGTAATATTATCCACCACTGTCCTCGGCTCATGACATATGCTACTGAACTATTCATGTCTCTTTGATCTCCTGACTTAACTGTTGTCTCATATTCCAAGTGCAAACTCCATAAACTTAAGTTCATCCAATGTTTCAATGTCTAAATTCTAAGTCAGGCCAATCACAACAACAGTAGAGAGGGTGGAGGTTAGGGTGAAAGCTTGGCTCTTGTTCCACTTGCAAGTATAAGTTTCAGGAAGGAAATCAATGGGAAAAGATGAATGGAGAAAGGAGTTGTGTAAGGAGAAATCCCTGAGGAAAACAGAAAGTGGGGATAAGGGAAAGATGTGCTTGGTGGTGGGATCCTGGTGTAGATGGCAGAATCAACCTCCCAGCTCTGTATTTCACCCCCTGTTCTCCTCTCCAGGATTTATCTATTGCCTGTCATCCATTCCCTCACCTTCCCATTCTGACTTCTTCCTCCTTCATTTCTAGTCCTGATGAAGGGTGTGTGTGTGTGTGTGGTGCTTTGAATACCAGCATCAGCAGAATCTCTCTTGTTTTTGTTTTATATTTATTCTATTTGTGTAGCCTCCAATCTGCTGCTATGAACAATGATTTTTCTCATTTCTGGCAATTTTCCCCCTCCCCCTTCTCTGCTTTTCCCCCATTCTCACTCCTCTCTTCTCCTCATCTGACTATCATACACTTCTGGTGCCCCTCCTTCTTCCCATTCTCCCATGGTCAACTATCCTTTCCTATCAGATTCTTTCTTCGTTACCCGTTTACCTTTTCTACCTATCATACACTTCTGGTGTCCCTCCTTCTTCTCATTCTCCCATGGTCAACTATCCCTTCCTATCAGATCCTTTCTTCGTTACCCGTTTACCTTTTCTACCTATCACCGACATGCTTCCTACTTCATCCTCCCTCCCTCTTCCACTCACCTATCTTCCCCTGTAACTGGCTTCATCTGTCATCTTCTATCTTACCCCTTCCACTCCAAACCACCTTCTTCCACCCTTCTTCTCAGTCCCAATGAAGGGTCTCAACCCACAATATCGATTCTATAATCCTCTCCATAGATGTTATTTGACCTACCGAATTTCTCAGGCATTTTGTGCATTCCTGTGGATTTCCAGCTTCTGTAGAATCTATTGTGGTTGTGGCTATGCTCTTCTAACTGTTTCTGCGCATGCCAGAAGAACCCTAAAGGCTCCTAAATTCCCCATATAGTTCTGACATCAATTTATTTTAACCTAAGTTTTCAGTTTCACTGGATAATATTTATTTTCATAGTTTCTGATCTAAGCCACACAAAGGAAGTTTTATTCTTAGAAATGGCAGTGGGTATGACGATTTGATGAGTGAAAGCATGCTCATTAATAATAAGATAAAGCTACATTCATTTTGGTAATCTGGGAATTCTCCAACAAAGGGATTGATTTTCTAAGAACCTTTTCACTCTGTCAATATGTTATAACCAGAGAACTACTGATCTTTAAAATTCCTTGATTTGTATTTGGAACAGCTGTTTTTTGGCTCAATTGGATCTATGAAACATTTTACATTTAATTAAGTAAAGACTAATTTGTTTATGACTGCATGAGATTGACTTCCTTTTTCGTTTAATGCAGTCAGTTACCTTCCTCATCACAACCGTTTGGATCTCACACTTTAATAGAATATATATATCTTAAGATATCCCTTTTCAGTAGTACCTAACAAAACTCATTTACTCTTATCATAGCTGTGTCATATTGACTTATGTGTGTTTTATAGAACTCCATGCAACTGAACATTGCTTTAAAAAGTTCCATGTGATGAGAGTTCTGTCACTATTATATGAACATTTAAAAAAAAATTACATTGTTATATTTTACATTGAATTTGCATCTTGAAAATCATTAACCCTGGGAGAAAAATTGATGGGAGCATTAATGGCAAATATTTTAAAGAGAGATTTGTTTCTAGGTTTGAGTGGATAGCCTTCATCTCTCTTCCATCCTTTAGCTTACTTTTGTCCGTGAACCCCAATTTACACAACTTCCCAAAACCTATTGGCGGCTCAGCCTGCCTTCCTGACTACAATGTTAAAATGTTCCTGACAACAGTGTTAAAAGTTTTCCCTCAATATACACTGTTCCTCTCTCTTTAAAATATTTGCCATTAATGCTCCCATCAAACATCTCTCCTCTTCTTCCTTTCCATTCTATTACTTAAATCTGGTGGGTATGGAGACCTCTTCAATCACATCTCAAAGAGATCTCGTGAAGGTAACAAATTTCACGACACAGTGATAATATACCTGATTCTGATTCTCCTCTATCATCCAGCTTCCCATTGGCTTCATTGTTTCTATTCTTGATATTACCTCCAATGAATATTTGCCCCATTCATGGGCAGTTAGTTACATCCTTACTATTCCCCTTCATTGTTTATTTATTTGTTTGTTTGTTTTCTTGTTTGGATGTTTATTTTTTATTGTAATTTGGGCTAATTTGTCTGTACTGTATTGCAGACTCAAAAAGCAAATTTCTGTTTGTCACTGACTTATGTATGTCAGTGAGAATACACTTGATTCTAAGATGTCGACTCTCCATTTCCCTCTACAGTTGTTGCCTGACCCACTGAACTCCTCCACCACTTTGTCTTTTATCTCCAACATGATACTTTTTTTTCTTTCTCTCAAGAGGTATAATGTACTGACCAAGAATATGCAGCTTTTTATTTTGCATTTTTGTCCCTTTCTATATATAATTATTATCATGAGGAAAGTCTACTTTTAAGATTAAAAAATTCCTTCCTCTACACTAAAGCAGTGTAGACTATTATGGACAGTGCAGTGTCTCTTCTTCTTTTACTTCCCCGGTATTGTCTGAAAATTCTATGCCCTGGGATATTTAGTTGCTAACCATGCTCATTATTAAACTATGTTTCATTGATGGCAACAATAACATGGACCCAATTGTAATTGAATAAAATGAGCCACACAGAAGCTGTAACAGGGAAATATTAAAGTGTTTATTCAAACAGCAGACCTTCAGGAGAGAGAATCTAAGAGAATCTCACATAATGTTTCATATCTTTTAAGCACAAAGTCAACAATAAATGATTATAATGCTTAAAATCACTTAACAATTTGAATTTAGTCTGGTAACTTTGCAGAATTGCTTAGTTGCAATGGTAACACATCCCAATTAGCAAACCCCCTTTGAAAATTCAGTACTGGTGTTGATTCCAAAAGTTTCTAAGCACAAGGTTGAGAGATAGTTACATGAATGTACAACAGGTCAACAAAATCGGTGATAAAGTAGATCTGCTCTGAACTGTGTATTAAGGTCTTCTTTGAAAATGAGCTAGACCATAAGTCCTTAAGACATAAGAGCAGAATTAGGTTATTCAGCCCATCAGGACTGCTCCACAATTCCATCATGGCTGATGCCAGATCCCACTCAACTTGCCTTCTCACCATACCCTTTGATGCCCTGACCAATCAGGAAACTAACAACTTCTGCCTTAAATATACCAACAAACATGGTTTCCACTGCAATCTGTGGAGCATCCAACAGATTCACTACTCTCTGGCTAAAAATAGTCCTCCTTAACTCTGTTCTAAAAGGTCGGCCCTCAATTTTGAGGTAGTGCCTTTGAGTTCTGATAATCCCACCAGAGGAAACATCCTCTCCACATCCACCCTATCTAGTCCTTTCGACATTCAGTAAGTTTCAATGAAATCCCCCCACATTCTCCTAAATTCCAGTGAGTACAGGTGCAAAGCTGCCAAACACACCTCTCATATGTTAATCCCTTCATTCACAGAGTCATCCTTGTGAACCTCCTCTGAACTCTCTAAAATGGCAACACATCCTTTCTGGGATTTGTGGCCCAAAACTGTTGACAATGCTCCAAGTGCAGCCTGACTAGTTTCTTATAAAGGCTCAGGATTATCTCCTTGAAATATTATTCTCCTTGATATCTCCTTGAAGATTTTATTCCCCTTGAAATATTGTATTTGCCTTCTTTACCCCAGATTCAACCTGTAAATTAACCTTCTGGCAGTCTTGCATGAGGACTCCGAAGTCACTCTGCACCTTGACGTTTGAACTTTCTTTGACTTAAATAATAGTCTGCACTCCTTTTACCAAAATGCATTTATACAACATTTCTCAACATTGCATTCCATCTGGCACTTCCCCCCCCCCCCCTTCATCCATTGTTGCAATATCAGTTCTTCCTCAGTACTAACTATCCTTCAACCTATTTTTGTATCATCTGCAAACTTTGCCACAAAATGATCAATTCCATTATCTAAATCATTGACAAACCATGTAAAAAGTAGCGGTCCAAATAGGAACCCTGAGGAACACCACTTGTCACCATTATGAGATGGTCACATCTCAGCCTAAAACATCTACTGTTACTCTTTTTCATGGATGCTGCCTGGTCTGCTGAGCTCCTACAGCATTTTCTGTATGTTGCTTTAGATTTCCAGCATCTGCAGGTTTTCTTGTGTTTGTGACATAACACCTTCCCTGATCTCATTCAGAAATTTTCAATGACCACAAATTAACAATGGCATTCATCTAATGTCATCTCCTGTGTGGTTTTAATGGAATAGAATCAGAGTGTCCCACACCCAATGGTTGGTTCGCTAGCCACCAAGTATCACTGGATGTTAAATTGTGAGCAGGTTTTATTTCCTGTATTTTTCAGATGACTTACAAAGCGCCCAAGGGAGAACAAAATTTCATCAGTTTGGAAATGAATGCTTATTATGGCTGCATTCATTTGATGAGCGTTTTCAGGATCAATCAATTTCCAGGTGACTAGAATAAAAGAATTCACTCTGTGACCCACAGAGCTGTATCAAGGAGAGCAAATCTGTGGAATCATACAGTAATGTGCTGGGGATAACCATCAGTGGCCGATGTTTGTTCTCCAATACCATCTGCTCACTTTAAAACGTAAAACAGAGATGAGCTTGTGATGGGCCTAGCAACAGCCATCAGAACTTCCCATTGCTTGACAACATAATTATTCATAATGACCCTGCACATGCATGTTGCATATCATTGGCATGCTTCCTGGGAGCACTGTCCTGATGATGAATGCAGTTAGTAAGTTGTTAAGTTACAATTGGCTGTGTTTAGCATAACATATGGGGCTGTCCATGGAGTGTTACCACTTTTGAATAAAGTAATTACATGCTACTAGCATATTATATGAACGGATTTATGGCTTGGATATTACATAAATGTGGACAGAGCATATGATATACCTAGATTTGCAAAGGTTTATAAATAATGTTATTGGGTGTACAAAACATTAAATTTTTAAAATAATTAATTTATTGCTTCTACTAAAAAGAGCATGTATGATTAATAAATGTTCCTTTTACAGCCAACATAAATGTTTTATTGTTGGTAATACTACGGATATTTAATATCAATGATTATCATTCCAGTGATATTTGACTTTGGTTATTCCTTTGATTTTTAACCTCACTTCTAAGACATTGATTCATTTTTGACAAATATCCTGGTAATCTTTGGCTATTTGCAAGAATGAGCTTCGTCTTGTGATTATTGTTCTAGGTCAGTTATATTGTTCAGTTATCAATTGTGTAGCTCATTATTTGAGTCTTGTTAACAAATTCATGCTGCTCAGAGAAAACAAAATATAATGGAAGGCACTTTCCCTCTTTGATTTACAATGACTTGATTTTCCTGAAGCCGTTAGTTTCTACGAAATAGAAGTAGCACCTGATACAACATTTTGAATATAAAATCCTATGTTCTGTAAACTCACTTAAAACTGCTATTTGTCTTATTTCAATATTCCTTTCAGGACTGGTCATAGAATTCCAACATTATGTTCCAGCACCCACCAATGTCCAATGGCATTGAGCAAGAACAACATAAATTGTGGTCCACAAAAAGACACCAGGAATCACCAAATCACAGTAAACATCTACAATTCATACCGCTCTACCACTGAGACCCTCACCTTTGAGGTTGTCTCTCTGTAGTTTAAACACAGAAATTTTAGCTTTGCTCCTTAAGCTTGGACTGGAAAATCACTGAGTTGATTCAGCACTGGCAGCTGCTAAGCATTAGGTAGCTGAAATCCAGCCAACAAAATGTTGTCAGCTTCCCTGCTGGTGCAACAGGCAGGTAAGGCACTGCATGGGCAGCCTGATAACATATTGGTTGGTATAACGATTTACAGCACCAGCAGTAAGATCAGGGTTCAATTCCCGCCACTGTCTCTAAGGAGTTTGTATGTTCTCACGATAGTTTCTTCCAGATGCACTGGTTTCCTCCCACATTCTAAAGACTTATGGTTTAGGATTAGTAAATTCTGGGCATGCACTCTGCTGAAAGCATGGCAAAACTTGTGGGCTGCCCCCCGGCACATCCTGGAATGTGTTGGTCATTGATGCAAACAGTGCATTTCACTTCAAGTTTCGTTATTTTGATGTACGTGTGACAAATAAAGCTAATCTCATTCTAATCAAATCCCTTCATGTCCAATCTATTGATCCTCGGAAACTCGAACTTTTTTTTACCATCAGATCCATACTTCTGCTCCAGAACTCCGATCTGGTTGGTGTCCATAAATAAATCCTCACAAATTTTTCCCTCTTTTGCAAACAGTGAAAATATAAATGAGGTATCTATCACTCTACATTCTGTGCACCTAATATTGCAAGGAGCTGTTTGATAATGCATTGTGGGACTGAGATCTGAAAAAGTGTACGAGACCAATTGAGGTATTCTGCACACTTGTGGTTGCAGAGTATTAAGGAGAATAAAAATAACAGGTTAAAAAGAGGTCAGAATGACCATTGTGTGAGTGAGTGTTAGATTAGGGAGTTTGAGGCTTTGGCAAAGAGAAGTGGAGTCTAGAGGTAGGTTTTGGGTGACTTTCTTTCTTTCTCTCTTTTTCTCCCTCTCTCTCTCTTTCCTTCTCTTTCTTCCTTCCTTTTGTTTCCTTTCTTTTCATTTTTTTTTTCTTTCTTTACAGGTGGGAATGTCATGCAGGATAGCAGAATGCTCCTCTTAATGAAGTAGAAAGACGAGGAGACATCCAGTTTTCCTGATAACTACATCATAAAATTTCTGCATTTGATCTGCAGAGAGATAATCTCAAAGGTGCAGATCACAATGGCAGAGCAATATAAATTGAAGATACTTTTGTGATTTGGTGATACCTGTTGAGTTTTGGTGACTGCCATCTATGTTGCTCATGCTCAATGCTATTGGACATTGTTAGGTGCTGCAGCTTCCTGCACACCTTGTTAGGGAAATGGAGCTGGATCTGGAAAAACTGATAATTTGGGAGGTAGATAGGTTGATTGCCAGATGACAGAAGGAGGTAGTTACATCTAGGATACAGGGCATAGGTAACTGGTTGACTGTCAGGAGGGGCAAATAGGATGGGCATCATGTGCAGAGTACCCCTGTGGCTGTACCCCTCAACAATGAGCATACTATGGATACTGTCAGGCAGGATGTGCAATCAGAGGAAAATGACAGTGTTCAGGTTTCTGGAACTGACTCTGGCTCTATGGCTGAAGGTCGGAGAAGTGGTGAGCTGTAGTGATAGGGGATTCACTGGGTAGGAGAAAAGACAGAAAGTTCTATGGACAAGAATGGGATTTCCAGCTGCCGGGGTCAGGGATATTTCAGGTCAAGTCTATAGCATTCCGAATTGGAGATGGATAGTCTGAGGTCATGTCTATGTTGGTACCAATGACATAGCTAGGAAGGGTGACAAGTTCTGCAAAGTGAACTCAGGGAGTTAGGTGCTAAGATAGGGGACTGGAGCACCAGGTTTGTAGGATTGCTATCCATACCGTGTGTGAGTAAGGCATGAAATAGGAAGATAATACTGTATAGCTTAGCATGTAGTTAAGGAAATGGTGCAGGAATGCTGGCTTCAGAGTTTTGAATCAATGGGTTTTCTTCCAGAGAGGGAGGGACCAGTACTGATGTGATGGTTTGAACTTGAACTGGAGTCGGATAATATCCTTGTGGGAAGGTTTGCTAGAGCTTCTCTAGGATGGTGGGGGAGGGGGGGAGTGTTAAACTAGAATTTCAGGGAAATGAGAACCAGAATACAGAACAGATAGTGCAGAAGTTATGGGGAAAGACATTGTTAAACCTACATACAAGGTCAGGAATCAAATGGTTGAGCATGATGGGAATAATCATCTGAGCTGCATTTATTTCAATGCAAGGAGTATGAAGGTAAGGTGGACGAGCTGAGAGCATGGATTAGCAAGTGGAATTATGACATTGCAGCCATAATTGAGTCTTAATTGCAGGAGGGTCAAGACTGGCAGCTCAATATTCTGGGTTAGTATTGTTTTAGACATGAAAGAAAGGATGGGGTGACATTTCTAGTCAGGGAAAATGTGATGGCAATGCTAAGAGAGGACAAACAGGAGGGAATGCCTACTGATGCTATATGGGTGGAACCTAGTAATAAGAAAAGCATATCCACATTAATAAGATTTTATTATAGACCACCCAAATGTCAGTGGGATTTAGAAGAACTAATTTGTTGTGATTGCAGCGAATTGCAGAATGATTGTAAGTGATTTTAACTTTACACATATTGGATGAGACTCCCATACTGTACAGAGTTTGTCAAATGTATTTAGGGAAATTTCCTTACTCAAAGCACAGAGGTCTCAACCAGAGAGTACAATTGTGGCTCTCCTGTCAGGGAATGAGACAGAATGAGGGCAAGTAACACATGTATATGTAGAGGAACATTTTGGATTAAGTTATCATAATTTCATTATTTTTAATGTAATTATCCATAAGTATAGGTCTGGTCCTCAGGTTCAAATTCTGAATTGCAGCAGGGTCAATTACAGTGGCATCGGCAGGGATCTGGCGAGTGTGGATTAGGATAGGCTGCTTGCTAGCAAGAACGTGCTTGGCAAATGGGAGACGTTCCAAAGTAAAAATTTTTTGTATGCTTCTGTCAGAATAAAGGGCGAGGCTGAGAGGTTCAGGGAGCCTTCGTAGTTGAGGGATGTTGTAAGAAGAAGGAGGCGCATAGCAGGTACAGGCAGCAAGGAAAACGTGAAGTACTTGAGGAGTATAGGAAATGCACCTCCTTAAGAGGGAAATCAGGAGGTCTAAAAGAAGGCAAGAGGTTGTTCTGGCAAACTACGTGAAGGGAAATTTCAAGGGCTTCTACAGATACATAGCATGAGAGCAAGAGACAAAATTGGTCCTCTTGACGACCTGTGTGATCATCTTTCTGTGGAGCTGAAAGAAGTACGTGTCCCCTTGTACCCATGGAAGGCAAGTGCAGAAATCGCAGGTGCCCTGGAAGAGCTATTTAAAACATCCTTAGCCATGGGAAAGAAGCTGCAGGTTTGTAGGATAGCTAATGACGTTACATTGTTTAAGAAAGTCTCTATGAATAAGTAAGGAAATTATAAGCTGGTGAGCCTGACATCACTAGTAGATAAATTATTAGTAGATATGCCAAAGGACCATTTACACATATATAAGTATTTGGATAGATAGGGGCTTGTGAGGCAGATTCAACATGCCTTTGTATATGTAGGTGATGTCTAACCAAACTTGTAGAGTTGTTCAAATTTCAATGTCAATTTTATTATCAAAGTACATGTATGTCACCTCATATAACCCCAAAATTGATTTTCCTGCTGGAATACTCAACAAATCTATAGAATACTAACTATATCAAGTAACTGTTCTTGAACTTGGTTGTGTGAGTCCTAAGGCTCTTGTGCCTTCTACCTGATGGCAGCAGTGAGAACAGGGCATGGCCTGGGTGGTGGAGATCTGGGAGATGATGCATATTGCCTTCCTATGACACCATTTCATGTAAATGTGTTCAATGATTAGGAGGTCTTTATCCATGATGTACTAGGCTGAATCCACTACCTTTTGTAGGATTTCTCTTTCAAACGCCATGATGCAGCAAGTCAATACACTCTACGCTATGCATCTATGGAACATTGTCAGAGTTTTAAATGTCATGCCAAATCTCTGTAGACTCCTAAGGATGTAGAGATTCTGCTGTGCTTTCTTTACAATTGCACTTCTGTGCTGGGTCCAGGACAGATCCTCTGAAATACAATAATAAAACCCAGGAACTTAAAGTTGCTAACCCTCTTCACCTTTGATTCTCCAATGAGGACTGGCTCATGGACCTCTAGTTTCTCTCTCCTGAAGTCTACAATTAGTTCCTTGGTCTTGCCGACATTCAGTGAGAGATTGATTTATTAAACCACTTAACCAAATTTTCAATCTCCCTTCTGCATGCTGATTCATCATTGCCTTTGATTTGGCCCACAACAGTGGTGTCATCAGCAAGCTTGTATATGGTGTTGGAGCTGTACTTAGCCACACTGTCATTGGTGTAAAGCAAGCAGAGCAGGGGGCTATGCACACAACCCTGTAGTGCACCTGTGCTGATGGAATTCTTGGAGCAGATGTTGTTGCCACTCCAAACTAACTGGAGTCTACAAGTCAGCAAATCCAGGATCCAATTGCACAAGGAGGTATTGAGACCAAGGAATTGGAGATTATTGAATCTCCACTTTGCTCAGGAGCTGACTTTTCGGAGATCATACCTACACCCCTTGTAGCATTCTTGGTCTCCAGAATTGAATGCCTCTGATCTGGCCCTCAGCAGATTTCAGATCCCATGGTTCACCCAGGACTTCTGACTGGGGAAGGCTCTGAATGATTTAATGGGGACACACTCATCAACAGCTGTTTTAATGAAGTCCTTTACAACCATTATGTATTCTTTCAGAAGGAAAGGCAGTTGATGTTGTCTGCAAGGTCTTTGACAAACCCTTCAAGGGAGACTGATCAAAGAGGTTCAGTGGCTTAGCAATCAGGATATGGTGGTAGACCAGAGAGTGTTACTAGATAGTGGTCTCTCTGACTGGAGGCCTTTGGTTAGTGGTGTGCCACAGGGGCCAGTGTTGGGTCTGTTATTACTTGTTATCTCTATCAGTGATCCAGATGATAATTTACTGGATCAGCAAATTTATGGATGACACCAAGACTGAGGACATAGTGGACAGTGGGGCAAGCTACCAATGCTTTCCATATGGACCAGATGAAATCTGGCAGGTGGAATTTAAAGGAGACAAATGTGATGTTTGGGAGGATAAACCAGGGTAGGGCTTATGCAGGGAAAGGGAAGTCACTGAGAAACATAGCACAAGAGAGGGAACTGAGAATATAGATCCATAATTGTTTAGAAGTAGCGTCACAGGTAGGTAGTGTCATGAAGAGAGCTTTTGGCACATTGACCTTTATAGCTCAAGGTATTGAATACAGAAATTGGGATGTTATGTTGAAGTTGTATAAGACATTGGTGAGGCCTAATTTGGATTAATATGTGTAGTTCTGCTCACCTTCCTACAGGAAAGATATCAATAAGCTTGAAAGAATGCAAAGAATCCTTTCAAGGATATTGTGATCGGAGGAGGAGCTGTGTTAAAGGGAAATCTTGGATGGCTTAGGACTTTATTCCCTGGACCATAGGAGAATGATGGGAGCTTTGATAGAGGTACGAGATGTATAGACAGGGTAAATGTAAGCAGGCTTTCCCACTGAGGTTGGGTGAAAGTAGAACTAGAGGTCACAGGTAAAGATTGAATGATGAAATATTTAAGGAAACACGAGGATGGTGAGAGCGTGGAATGAGTGGTCAGAAGAATTGGTGGATGCAGATTTGTTTTCAACATTTCAGAGAAGTTTGGCTAACTACATAGATGAGAGGGGTATAGGGCTATGGTTCAGTTGCTGGTCAATGGGACTAGCAGATTAATAGTTTGGCATAGACTAAATGGACCAGAGGGTCTGTTTCTGTGCTATAATGCTCTATAACTCCATGACTGTTAACAAATGATTGTCTGATAATTCAATGTACAACTGGCAACTCAAAAGTTCTTAGTAAATTGTGTTTCTTCTGAGAAATATTTGGGTAATAGTTAAGGCTGTATCTGACTCGGTCTAATTGGCATGCACAGAATTTCAAGTTGAGTCAAAGGATGGGGAAGATGTTTACTGGTAATGATTAGATGTTGAAGACAGTGATGCGGGAGGGGGAGAGAGTGAAGAAAGCTGTTTTATAGTTGTTTAATTTTGCATCCTGTCTTTCATGGGAGCCCATTCACCTAATCTTGAGGCTTTTGAATTACATTCACAAAACCTTCCTGTGGATGAACTCAACACAAGTCAAGTGAACTGTTCAGAATTTCAGTGAAGAAAAACAATGGTTCCTGCAAGAAGTGTAAAGCACTAAGCTAGAAATATCAGTGTCACTGTCAAGTCTATTATCTTATACACAAGTCTGAGTAGGTACAATGAAAATCCTAACTGCAATAGCATCAGACACAGATCAGCACAAGATTCACAAGAAAAAACATTTAAAAAGCACAAATTAAACACTTTTTAACCAGAAATAGTATGAATGAAACAGATAAAACATGAAATCCATTGTGGTGTTCTTCAAATCTTGATGTTTTGGCCGCAGGTCTGAAACGAGGGTAGTACTCGTCTGGTCAGAAATGTGCCAGGAATTCATAACGACTATATTCAAGGCTTGTGGTGGGGGGGGGGGGGAACAATTAGCAGCCGACAAGAAGCTGAATTTCTAAGCTCAATGTTTTCTCTCGCTGGCAGTGGAGACTGCAGATGCTGGAATCTGGAGCAAAAAAAAACAACTGCTGGAGGAATTCAGTGGATCATCCAGCATCCGTGGAGGCAAAGGGATAATCAACATTTAGCATCAAAGCCCTGCATCAGGACCTGCTGACTTCCTTTGCCATTTGGCTGTTTACTCTTGTTGCCTTGCTGTGTGCAGCATTCCTTGTTTAGAAAAATAATCAGCAATATTTTTGTGGTGCAGCAGAGAGACATTTTTATCTACCTATCATTCTAAGATACCTTCATTCAGGCAGTGTCCCTGAACTTTCTCCTTAAACAAGTCACACTGAAGAACCATGGCCCAAAATGTCAACTGCTCATTTCCATCCATAAATGCTGCCTGTACTGCTGAGATCCTCCAGCATTTTGTGTGTGTGTTGCTCAAGGTATCAGTGTCCACAGAGCCTCTTGTATCTATGTTATGTACTGTAACTAGTTAAAGTGAAAAAAAAAACCTATTCAAGTGCTTTATTGTTACTCATACAGCTGCTGTTTTAGTTTCCTTTGAGAATATTTCACTCTCTGTATATATGTACTAATCATATCTCAAAGCAAAGACCATCGCTGTTTACAAATGTTGCTGTCCA
The DNA here is from genome assembly GCF_030144855.1 of Hypanus sabinus. Taxonomy (NCBI): domain Eukaryota; kingdom Metazoa; phylum Chordata; class Chondrichthyes; order Myliobatiformes; family Dasyatidae; genus Hypanus; species Hypanus sabinus. The sequence goes on along the minus strand of NC_082710.1, from coordinate 124,979,455 downwards.
GTCAACAGCCCAAGGTACCAAAGCAACTTGTTTTCTCTTCTTTCACTGGTCCCATTTTCTTCCAAAGGTTGTCAGAACTGTTTGTGTGATCGCAAATGGAACCCAATTGAGATCAATTAACCTGGTACAAAAACTCTATATAAGCTAGCTGGCAGGAGAATGAAATGAAAGCCACCATAAAATGCCACAAGAATGTTAGTGAATTTTTCTTAATTATAACTTATATTTATTATTGAATATGCTGTATGTCAGACCCCAATGACCTTGGATACCTTTGTCCAATTCACACACACCTACGCATGAATATACATGTGTGAGTTAGAGGTTACACTAACTGGAAAATAATAATTTTCATGGTTACAGTATGACTGACAAACACTGTCATTTTTAAAAGAAGACACTGTTCCAGTCACAGAGTGATGACTTGCCTAGAGTAGGGGCACACACAGTGTAAATATCATAAGTATCGATTCCAATGTGACAGAACTATGAAGAAAACAACTCAAATAGATAAATAGCTCAATAGGTACTAAACAATTTAGATTGCCCTCAAGAGGAAAATCATGAATAAGGGCCTCATTCTGAAAGAAGGAAAAATAAAGAAATCAGCTTCTAGTTTATGAAGTCAGAAGGGGTGGAGTGGGGCCTAGTGGTGGGGGGTGTGGTGGTAGGAGATACTTTTTATAACAGAACTTGTTAAGCATGTTAGGGATCAGGGAGTATCGAATTGCAGTAGGTGTTAATTCAAAGAAGACCCAGTCTTCATTTCTTAATGTAAAATGCCAACAGTAATCCATTTTGAAGTTAAAAGGACAAGCTTGCAATCAAACTGTATTATCTACAGAACACAGCTACTGGCCCAAAACAGGAAGTCAAGTCAAGTCAAGTCTGCTGCCATTTAACTATATACATGTGCACCATCAAACATTTCTCCAGGCAAGGCTGTAAAGCACTGTAGTACACAAGCTTGCAGATCCTATCTCTTATGACATATTATCATATGTATCAGTCAAACAAAAAAACAGTTGGTTATGTTAGTTGGCTTACATAAAAACAAGCAACGCTGGCTAATTGTGACTGATATCATGGAAGCTTCAACAACAGGGTGGCATGGTAACATAGGCATATTTACTCCATCAATAATTGGACTATTAGTGCACTCAGAGAGCCGGTCCTCACCTTAATTTTTGGTACATGCATTCTCTGGCTTTGGAAGCTATTTGACCAGCCCTGTGAATTACTTTGTCCCATCAAAGGTGTTTGAATATTCAGAGGAGTCTTGCTAGTTACAGAGTGCTTCAACTATGAATATATATATATATATATATATATATCAGCATAATCATCCAATAGTCTCGAAATTTCAAAGTAAACAATGTCATTTTAGCTATTGAAATTGTATTGAATCGCCTTACTTTCCTTGTCCATAAGTCAAGTCAAGTCAACTTTTATTGTCATTTCGACCATAACTGCTGGTACAGTGCATAGTAAAAATGAGACAACGTATTTGAGGACCATGGTTTACATGACACAGTACAAAAAACTAGACTGAACTATGTAATAAAAAAAACAGAGAGAAAGCTATACTAGAGCATAAAAATCTGTTGTATTTGATTCTGGAGAGATTGTACTGAAAGGGTGTCCAGGAGAATACCTGCTTGTCATGATGAATAAACATCAGTTTATCCATGAGCTTCAGTGACTCTGCAGTGATTCAGCTTGTGGCCACAACACAGGTCAACTTAATACACGACTTTATAAAAAAGAAAATGTTGAAGGTTATTTTGCTTAAATGGGCATAATTTTTATATTTCTCAGACAGATTTTGTCACGAAATACATCAAACACAGGCATATTTGCACTATCAATAATTGGGCTAATTGGGCTAGGATGGTTTATCCTGGCATGATTTCCCATGAAAGTGAAATATTTTTAATATGACAGTATGTACCATGACTCCAGTGTGTAAAAGTTGCACAAAGATTGTGGAAGTTCACTGTGAACATATGAAGCTTGTAAAATGCCCCACTTATTTGTAGAATGTAAGACTCATTTTGGTGGAAATGCCCACAGAAGCAACAATTGCACTGGCACTACATGTGTCTCCCCTTTACAAAGGTAGAGCATTCCTATGTAACCTTTCTTAAGCCGAAATGGTGTAAAACGAAGAACTATTAATTTGTATGGGAAAAATTTTCGTAAAAGCAAAAATCCCCTTTGTAATGCGAAAACAGGTTACTAGTGTAGGTCTTTTGTAAAAGCGAAGTGGTGTAAAGCAAACATATGTAAAGTGGGGGACTGCTGTATTTCCACGTAAGAATTATTCGTATTAGCTCTCATTCCATCTATTCCACATTTCACCCAAACTGTGCGGACTCCATCCTGACAGCCACTCCTGTTAACTACTTCAAAGGCAAGGCCAGGTTATTGTAGTTACCAAAGTAATAAACAAAATAGGCCCAGTTCTCCCTGTTTTTACAAGTCCCTATATATATTTTTATTTATCGATGCAGAACCGTAACAGGTATTCCAGTCCCAAACAGTCCACACTGCCCTATTACATCCATTTGACCAATTAACCTACTAAACCACACAGCCTTGGAAACAGTAGCATCTGGAGGAAATCCAGGCAGTCATGGGGAGAATGTACAAACACCTTACAGACATTTCTGGAACTGAATCCAGTTACCAGTGTTATGTTAACCATCTGTAATCCCTGTACCTTAAAACAGGGATTTTAGAACCTTGATTACCATTTTCAAAATTACTTATGCTACCTTTCAGTAGCTGTCCAATTAAAGCTGTCAAATTAATAAAATATAAATCAAATTTATGATCAAATTAAACCTGAACAATATAGTGGTCAAGTTCTAACTTACTTTCTGCTCATTACACCCCTGGCATTTAGGACAGCAATGAAGGTCTTTCATCTTTGGCAGTGTTCAAGGCTTCCTTCACTGTGTCAGTAGCTTCCTCTCAGTTTTCACTACTGTCAGTCATGTAAGTCCTGGGTGGGGACTCGGGAATTCTGTCACTCACAGATGTAGAAGGATCCTAGTTTTCCTGTTTCCATAAAAGCTTTGTTTGACTAGTTAAGGTTGTAAGCCCTGTGTCCAACCCTCAAACCTGGAGAATCAGTGGATCATTCTTAGTCTAGCTTCTACCCTTTGACTTTCCTGGCATGGATGACCCTACCAAGAGCCAAAGCATAAAGCCCCTGACTCCAGCCAACATAGTACTCCAGATCATTGAAGCACACAAGACTGCAAACCACAACAAAATTGTGGTCCTCTTGGAGGAGTCACATTATTACTATTTCTAAAAGATAATTATAGATATGGTTGTTTGTAACTTGCAACTCATGATATTGCCCAGATATTGTACATGGCTAGAGCTGCTTTCTTCCTCTGTTGTTTAATGTTTGCTTATGCTGGCTGCTCTTTTGAAACATGCAGCTAGCAATGTGCTAAGAATACTGATTCATTGGACAGTACAACACAAGAACTCAGCTTACACTCTCATGCCAAATTAACTAACATGCACAAAATGCTGGAGAAATTCAGCAAGTCAGGTAGCATCTATAAAGAGGAACAAACAGTTGATGTTTTGGGACGACACCCCTTCACGAGGAATGTTCAAGACTTCATCAGTTTCTTGATGAGGGTCTTGGCCAGAAATGTTGACTGTTGATTCTCCTATATACAGTAGGTGTTGCCTTACTTGTTGAGTTCCTCCAGCAATTTGTGCGTTGCTCTGGATTTCCAGGATCCGCAGATTCTCTTGTGTTAATGCTGAACTAATTAAACTGGTTGTTAGTAACCAAACTATTGCCTTCTGCCTACACAATATAGATATCCCTTCATTATCTGCATTTCCACATGTCTATCTAAGAACCCCTTAAATACCTCTATCATATTGTCTCTACTATCACTCCTGGCAACATATTCCTTTCAAACCATTTCCTTCTGTGTGTCCATTCATGATTTCAGTATGGAAGCCAATACCACATCTGAATCTTCGTATATCCACTGATGCCATGGAAAATCTTGAGGCGTATTGAAACTTAGGGAGAAATAATGATCCTTTTAACACTCCCATTCACATTCAGCTCTGTAATAATATTATCATGTATGTTTGGCAGGGGAGGGAGTAAATTCCTGATATGATAGATATTTGCTTCTATCTCATGTTTGCCTAGTTTCCTTTCTAAATAGCAGCTGCCATTTTGAAAGGTCACAGACAGTTATAAGCAAACTTTCAACTACATTGCTTTGTTTAACTGCTGGTCACAAATGGAAGTCAGTCCTCAGTTCTTAAAATGTAAATGTAAAACATTTTGATGTTAGAAAGACATTCTTTATAGAACAACTTTGCAAATAAGCTCAGAATTTTGATCATGCTATGTCTGTAAAGAGTCACATCACTTACTTTACTATTGCTCGAGTAGAGAATAAGACAAAGGGTTGTTTAATTTGGGTTGTTTCAAACAGACAAGCTGATTCGTAAGTTGTTTAGTTCAAGGTAGCTTGCAAAACTAGTTATCTTTTAGCATAACAATAACTTATGTGTTTATAGTTAGCAGAGTTTTATGTACTCAGAAGTTAACTTCATGGCATTAATAGTAGCTAGATTAGATCTATGTCTCTAAAAATGCTTTCATATCATTTTTGTGTTAAAAGGATACTTGAGGAAATATGTTTGTGAAGTCACACGTGGGAAAAATGGGTATAGATGTAAAAAGCAGCTCAGGCTTATTAGGAATGGGGTAAGAAAATACAACAAATGTGGAAGAACTAGAATCCATTCCTCCAGTTTTGATTGTTGCTGTTTTTTTTGGTTTATAAATAATTGTACCTGTGTTTTGAAAATTCTTAAACTTTTGCAGTTGAAAAATGCTTTCAGCTTTGTGTTTTGGAAATGGTTTGTAATTGGGAAATGGTTAAGGTAGAAATCCTCTGTAAATTTTCAATGTGTTATAATAATGCTGTTTGGATTTAAATGTGTATCCCTGAAATAAGTGAACTGTGTTTTAAAGTACTTTGTTAACTGGAAGTATCTTCCCCTTGGTATGGAGAGGGGACCCATCACTCAAATTGTGGGCATTGGCTGCTAAGCACACCATGGAGAATAAACAGGAAAGTGAAGTAACTTTCAAAGATTTGGTAGCTACAGTATTATCTTCCTTTAGTGAGAATACCTGCGGTTACTTATGTCTAATAAAGTCTTAATTTGAGTTTGGAACTTTGCAGCCACCAAACCCAATATCATCACAAATATCAGTCACCTGATTGTTCGAGATAAGGCTAATGTAACTACTGGGTGATTGCTTTTACTGTGTGCATTTTACGTGAAGCTGGAGGGAGCCTTAGGAGGCAGAACCCTCAAAGAACGCATCACTCAAGGGACTTTGTGTAGTCCAGGCAGAGACCTTTGAATTCTAGTGTCATGAAGTGATAAATCTCTGCTGCCCTCTCAAATGAAGTAAGGAAATATAATAGTATAAACATGAGCATAATAGAGACTTAATCTGTCCATGAAAATTGTCTGTAATGCTGTGTATGCTTTTTTCTTTGGAAAAACAATCAGGGTGATAAATTGCGTATGGGGGGATAATATAATTCCTTTACTAGCTTAATAGGAATGGATCCAAGGAAAAAAAAAATCTAGATCAGTATTTCAAACTATCTCTTTTGCCAAACATCCCCCTAAACCACTTTCATACTTGCCGACACCCCCTAAAGCTCCTGCATAATTGCCAATGCCCCTCTGATGCGCGATATACAATCCAGTGCCCCCATAGTGTAAAAACATGTCTACCATATGCTAACATGACAAAAAAATTATTCTGCTTTAAATTTTTATTTATTTTTAAACTTAGCTTACAGAGTACCTGTGTGCTGTACAGCAGCTTCGATATCAATGTGGTCCTTGTGCTTGATAGTTTTTAGCAAGAGTTGAAATATCTGGTTCAAGTTGTGACTGCAAAAGCCATAAGTCCTCATGCACAAGAATGTCCAAGCAATTTTTGATTTTTATGACCAACTTCACTGCACTGAAGCCTCCTTCAACAAGGTAGGAGGATGAAAAAGCAATGAAGACCAGAAAGGTCATATGACAGATAAAAGAAATGTTTTAAACTGCAGTCTTTGGACAGCCAACACACCTCAGAGTGAAGAAGCAAGCTTTCTAACTGTTCATCATTATCTTGGCATAACTGGTGCAATATTTTGTTATTTAATGAATGTACTTTAATTTTGTTGATGGCAGACATTACAGGAATCATGCTTGAAAAAAATCACTTGCTGATAATGAGATATACAATGATTTGCAAACAGACTTTGAATTTCTTTTTTCATGAATGCCACTAAACCAACATGAAGACTTGACATATATGGTGCTCCATCTGTGGCAGAATAACTCACATTCCCAACTGGAGTACTTTTATCCTCAATATACAAACGTTTGTACATTTTGAGATCATCATAGATTGATTCTCTATTGACATTTATTTTTAACTTTTTACAGAAAAGAATCTCCTTGAACACCTCAAGAGGAATCCTCGAGGTTGGCACGTTCACTGATTGGTTCTATTTCACCTTTTGATTCCAGCCAGAAATCTGTGGAATTCATTACCACACTAGGCTGTGGAGACTAAGTTATTGAATACATGTATATATATGTGGGGAGAAAGCAAGACAAGAGGGTTGAGAAGGAACATAAATCAGTCACAATTGAATAGCAGGGCAAACATAGTGGGCTGAATGGCCTAATTCTGCTGCTATCTATTAAGGTCTTATCAATCAAAATAAATGCTCTTCTATTTGACTGGCAGATTAAACAGAGTGAGTGATCATTTTTACCATTACACACTCATCTATGAGATTCAAAGGAACATCTCTGACCATTAAAAATCCCTTTTGTGTGAACTTTCAAAGGACATTTAAATGTGACTGACCAAAGTGAGTGGCACGGATGTTGTAACTGGGAAACCTTATTTAAATATTAGGTCTTCTTGGGAGAGAACTGGAAAACCTCTCTTCATACAATGACTTATACTTTTTAAACACTATTATCTAAAGTTTTAAAGGTTATAATCACCTGCTTTAACATTTTAAACGTAGGCAGGTAAATTTGCAGAAATTCATATTTACTATGGAAGTTCATCCCTACTAGTCGAATCCTTTTGCATATTCAACACCAGTGGCTGGTCCAAAAAGTTTCTCAGCAGAATTTCAGATTCTCAAAATATACAGTATCTCATCTGTTACAGTACTGAGGAATGTTCCCTGAGCGTTTCCTGAACAACTAACTAGAAAGCTATGTGACAAAATAGTTCTTTCCTGAACTATGCATTCAGTGGCTAGGATAGGCTTTTAAAGATGCAATATTATACAGTAACAATTGGAAACAGCATGGAAGCATTGGAAATAAATTATAAACATGAGTAAGCCTGCTGAAAATCCAAAGCAACGCAGGCAAAATGTTGCAGAAACTCAGCAATTTAGGCAGCATCTATGCAATTTAATAAACAATTGACATTTTGGGCCAAGATCCTTCTTTAGGACTGAGAAGGAAGGGGAAGGACATCAAAATTTTTAAAAAGTTGGGGGTAGAGGGGAAAGAGGCTAGCTGGAAGGTGATATGTGAAGCCAAATGGGTGAGAAGATCAAAGGCTCGAAAAGAAGAAATCTGACAGAAGAGGAGAATGTAACATTGGAGGAAGGTACCCGGGGGAAATTAAAAGAGGAGCAAGGTTAGAGTTGGGAACATAATAAGAGGGGCGGTGAGCATATTTTGCCAGAAGGAGAAATCGACATTTATACCATCAGGTTGGAGGCTACCCAGATGGAATGTAGGCATTGCTCCTCCACCCTGAGGTTATCCAATTCAAATCCGCCTTTTGCAGTCTTCTGAAGCAGTTTTTACTGAGAGAATGAAATTCACGCTCAGCTTTAAGTTCCAGCTTCGTTTTTATTTTGGGATAATGCTTTCATGTTGTTTAGAATTTTTCTCCATTCCACTCCATTCACTTCAAACACCTCAAAAAGTCAACAAATATTTCAACTGGTCTTTCTTCCAAAGTTATATAAGTAGATAATGTAACTGAAAGAGATGCAAAAGTAACCTATGAGTTCAATTTTATATCTTTTAAATTTTATCCTATAGTAAAAACAATTATTAGCTCAATATTTCCTGATAAACTGATTGCAAAGCTAATTCTGAACTGAATGGCATTGCACGTATTGGAGCAAGAAGTTGATCAATCCCTTCCATGGTTAAGTTAAATATTATGTGACTGCTCTTCTGTGGCTAATATTAAATAATTTTGAAGAAGAACTTTTTGCTTTTTTAGGTGGTGAAGTTATATTTGTGAAAAATAAGACCATAAAACATAAGTCTGATCAATTTCCTTCTCAGCCCTAATCTCCTGCCTTCTCCCTGTATCCCTTCATGGCCCAACTGATCAAGAATCTCTACCTTATCTATTAGCAATGACTTGGCCTCCACAGCTATCCGAGGGAACAAATTCCACAGCTTCACCACTCTCTGAACAAGAAATTCCTCCTCATCTCAGTTCTAAATGGATATCCCTGTATTCTGAGGCTTTGTCCTCTGGTCTTAGATTCCCCCACCATAGGAAACATTCTCTCCACATCCACTCTATCAAGGCCTTTCAGCATCTGATAGTTTTCACTGAGATAACCTATTTATTCTTCTGAACTCCAGTGAGTACAGGCCCAAAACCATCAAACACTCCTCATACAATGTGCCTTTCAAACCTGGAATCATTTTTGTGAATCTCCTTTGAACCATCTCTAATGTCAGAACATCCTTGCCATCTATGTCCATCATGAAAAAAGGTCAGAGTTGGAACAATCTTTACTGAAGGGAGGTGGACAGTCAACATTTCTGGTTGGTGTCTTTCATCTGGTCTGAAAGATAGAGGGAATATAGCCAGTATAAAATAATGAAGTGGGAGGGGGAGCTGTGGAGCAAAAGCTAGCATGTAGTAGCTGGATTCAGATGATAGGCAGATGGAGGACGGAAGAGTGGAAGTAGCAACAGAAGGTGGGAGGCGATAGTTAGAAGTGGCAAAGGGCTGAAGATGATGAAATATAATGGAGAAGGCACAGCATGGAACAAAATAAGGGAGATGAAGTGGGCACATGAGAATAGTGGGGGAAAGGGAAGTAGTAGCACAAAGATGAGAAAATCTGCAGATACTGGAAATCCAGGCAACATGCACAAAATGCTGGGAGAATCCAGCAGGCCAGGCAGCATTAACAGAAAAGAGTTCATGTTTCCAGCCAAGATTCCTCTTCAGGGCTCAAGAAGGTGTGTATGGGTGATGAGCCAACTGAGTGGATGGAGAAGGGGAAAGAAACAAAGTGATGGGGACTGGATTGATCAGAAACAAATAAACAAAGTGATGGGGTTTGATCAGAGCGATGGTTGATCAGAAAACAGGAAAAAAGTGGTGGAGAAGAGTGCAGTTTAACTGAAATTAGAGAATTTCTTGACGGGCACCAATTCTGGTTTCCTTTGGTTTACTTGGTTTACCTTGAGTTCCAGCATCTTGCTTGAGGTACTAATTTGACCTCGGTAATAGCCCAATCTTCAAATACCCCTCAAAATCTACCTTTTACAACATGCTGGTTTCACTCTTTGTATTCACACTTCAAGGCTTTATCAGAGAGACATTACTGACAAGAAATTCACACTGAAATGCTAAACTGGAACTAAATTTTGAAAGTGAGCAATCAACTATTTCTATTATAATATTTTAATTTTACCATTGGAGACTAGAATTAGATTTCTGGGCATACACAGCTTCCATTTTAGTGTTAAATTCTGATTGAACTACTTATTCTGCCCATGATATCCACTACTTGGTTATTTTTCATTATAATCATTTTTATTAATGAATTGACTTTGTCCTTAGTAATTAATTTCCCTCTAATATTTTTCAGATCTCTACTGCAGATGGGTCAGCCCAGTATATTTTATTCCAGCCTTGATTACCCTACAGTTAAGTTCTTTCATTATCACATTATTCCCTCCAAGTTTATAGTCCATGCCTGGGTTCTCCCTCCTACCCCCGCCTCTGATATTTCTTCAAGCTGACCTATGTTCCATCATACCTTTGCACCAGATAGGCAGCATTCTACATGTTATTCTTCAATTACTTTACAAATAATACAGTATTGTTTCAACTGAGTGTTAAATCTTCTATATCTGCTGCACTTTGGTGTTCCTCTTCCTCGGTCCCTTGTAAACAAAATTTGATGGAATCTTGATCACTCAATCTATCTTTGGCAGTTTATTTGTCTGCTTGGTTAAATATAACACAGGGGAGGCATAATGGTTAGCACAACGTTTTACAGTACATGCACACTAAGCTATGTTCCTGCTGCAGTTTGTAAGGAGCATTCTCCCCGTAATACATGGGTTTCCTCCAGATGCTCTGGTTTCCTCCCCAGAACAAAAGACATACCAGTTCATAGGCTAATTGTAAATCATCCCATGATTAGGCCAGGGTTAAATCGGGGCATTGGTCAAAGGGCCGGAAGTTTCTGTTCTGTGCTTTATCAATACATAAATGAATAAGTACAGACATAAACAAACATACAAACAAATAAATACATAGATTGTGTATTCTGTTTTTGTTTTCCTTTTGTACTACCTTGATGTAATCACGTATGGAATGAGCTTTCTTGATGTCATGCAAATAATAGCTTTTTTTTACTATATTTCTGTACATGTGACAATATGATTGAATAGTGAAGCAGACGCAATGGATCGAATGACCCAAATACTACTTGTACGTCTTATGAAATAAATTATTTTTTTAACACATTTTTTTTTGAAGGGAAAAAGACTTTCTCCCCCCAGCAATTTTCTATAGTACTACAGTGACTCAGTTAGGGCTTGACAGAATGTAGGTGTAGTGATTCTCACGTAATGATGAACAATCTTCAGCACTGTCAAAGAATGGATCATACTAATTGTGCCACATCTTTCGTCAATGCTTCTAATCCAACTCTGAATGTGCAATTATTTCTTACTGCAAAGCTTGCTGCGTGGGTTGATTCCTGTACATGATCAAGGTGAACAAATCAGAGCTCATTACAGTCAGATTCTTCCGACTATAATCTTTATTTTCATCATTGCATAAGCTGGAAATGAGTGAAAGTGACAAGTTAAACTTTATTGGCTTTAACATAATCAATATATCATTCAGTGATAAAACTGCTTTTGTTTCTTTGTTCACCTCATCTAGCATAATGCTGAATTTTCTATCATCATTTCACACCTGGGAGAAATGATCGCATATCTCATAGCATCCACAGAATGCTTGACTCTTCCTCTCCTTTACCATTTATCTTGACATTATCATTTTTCTTTGACAGTTGCCTTATCTTTATTTTTGATGTTCTGGTCTCTTCCACACTTCTCATAATCTTTATCAATTTAGTGCTAAAATTCAAATTTTTAAGGCTAAAAACTACATTCAAAAGCTAAAATCTTTATACCGGTTCCCTTTATATTGCTGTACCAGATAAGTACATGAACTATCTACCCAGCAACAAATGTGTCCTTTACTCACTGAACAGATACCACATAATAAATGCAAAGATTCAATGATTCGAAGTTCAAAGATTCAAAGTACTTTTATTATCAAAGTATGTATGCAGTATACAGCCCTGAAATTCATCTTCCCCACAGACAGTCATGAAACAAAAAAAAACACCTTTCAAAAATCACCCAAAAGTAACTACAGGAAAAGGAATGACCAGAACTAGTACACCTCATAAACCGGAATTGAAGTCCAAATCTACCAATTCAGAATGATTAAACCTTGTTCTGGCACCGTCCTAAAACAACAGCAATGAAAAGAGAGATCATTCAAAAGCAAGGGCATGCCCTCAAAAGCAGTGAGTGAGAGGGAGAGAGAAACTGCCAAACAAAGACACCTTCCTCCAGTAGCAACAAGCGAGAAGCTGGGAGATGGCACTGAATACTCGCTTACCTTCTGCACCTGCCTCGATGATTTCAACCTTCCTCTGCACTTTCATCGGCAAGAGATGGAGTCAATTGTTTTTTTTTTAATGGAAAAGGTTCAGAAGAAAAAACAGAGGAAAGAGTTGCCATTATCACCTCCTGAGAAAGGCTGCAAGTTACTGGGAAGTACATTGGAATGGCTGGGAGACCCTCAGGTCTTGCAGGTAAGAGGAAATCCAGTGTGAGACTCCCACTTATTGAGGAGATACAGGAGAGAGAGATGATGGGATATTGAACACAAACTACGTGCAGGAGAAGCTCAGCCTCTATGTCAGTGGTTCCCAACCTACTTTATGCCATGAATCAGTACCATTAAGCATGGAGTCCATGGACCTCTGGTTAGGAACCCCTGATCTATGGCAAGAAAGGAATTGTGAACAGTTGTCATGATGCAGGAATTTAACCCTTAATGTCAATAATTCCTCTCCTCTCGTTGATGCTCCTTAACTTGCAAAGTTCCCCGAACAGGTTGTTTGTTGCTCCTACTTTCCCAACTCAATAAATAAAGAAGACATGTTTTTATTGACCCAGTTGCTCTTATGCGACCAGTATATGTTACAGTCATTCATCAAATATTTTCATGAAGTAAGATTTAAAAATCTAAAGACACTGGAAATAAAAAATGAAAAAAAAAGTTAAATACTCAGCAGTCCAGGCTGCATTCATGAAAATAAATGTCAAGCTAAAGTTTCAGGTTAAAGACCATTTATTAGAATGGTAAATCCTGAGTTTAATACCAATGGACTCTCCATTGCTCTAATCAAATAGAGGGTTGCAAACATTTCTGCAGCAGATTGACCTCTGTCAAAAAAAAATTGAATTTTGAGGTTTGCCATGATCAATCTTTGCTCCAAAAATGGGCAATGCTTAACCGAGTATCTTTGCCAATCTCTTCTTGCTTTGTGCTAGATGGCCCAACATATTGATGCAATCATATTGAAGGCACCCAAGCAGCTACACTTTATGAGGAATTTGAGATGATATTGTATGGCAAATTTCTACAGATGTACTGTAGAGAGCTGATAGCATCACAGCCAATGCATAAGATCGAAGGAGGCTGCAGAGGTTCTGAACTCATCCAGCTCCATCATAGGCAATGCCTCTTCATCATTGAGGACATCTTCAAAAGGCAGCACCCATGATTGAAGACCTTCACTATCTAGGACATATCCTCTTTTCATTACTACTGTCAGAGAAAAAATGCAGGAGCCTGAAGACGCACACTCCACATTTTAAGAACAGCTCCTTTCCCAGTGCTAACGATTTCTGAATGGTCTATCAATCCATGAATACTACCTTGGAAAATCTGTAGCTCAGGTGATTGATGGTTGGGTTGAGTTTTTCTCCAATCTTTGCAATATACTTTTAAATGTTTTGTCACCTTCTAAGGGGACATCGTTAGTGTGCTGTTAATTGTGGTGTCCTGATGATGTCTCCTCGGAAGGTGACAAAACATTTGAAAGTATATTGCCAAGATCGGAAAACAACTCAGAGAGTGGTGGATTCTTACTCAGAGAGTGGTGGATGGCTGGAATGTGCTGCCTTGAATGGTGGTAGATGCAAATACATTGGAGGCTTTTCAGAGACGCATATATAGGCAGATGGAGGGATATGAAAATTCTGTTGGTTGGAGGTATTAGTTTTCGTTTTTTTTTTGATTTAGCTTTTAGCTGGTTCAGCACAATATTGTGGGTTGAAGTGTGTGTTCCTGTGCTGTACTGTTCAACGTTCTATGTCAATTTCACTTGACCAGTCATTGAAATCTGCATTAAGCTTGTATTTATAGTAAGGTGTGATTTCATTTATGAATTTGTATTTTAAAGCAAGATTTTGAAGAATAACATTAGCCACTTGTTTGTGCCTGTATAAGTAATCAGATGGTGTTAAACTGCTATAGGATCCTGTCATTGTTTCTGCTATTTCTTAGAATTTTCTCCATTTATCGTCTTGAATCTGTTGGTCTTCTATTATGCATTTTTGATTTTTTTTTTGTATGTTAACCACTTGGATTTGTATTTTCACAGGAAATCATTGTGTTTCCGAGAAGAGGTCTCCAACTCTGAGCTAGATGTTCGACACTTCCTTGTTGACATCTAGACTGCTCAGATCGTGCAGATTTCTTCCATGGAGAATCATGTTCCGCCATTGATTAACTTTTTCTTCACTAGTGAAAATATCTCAATTTTTCTGTGTTACGGTCTCATTAAATTTTAGTGCTGTATACATCTTCTCGACTTGCATTTGCTTTCATGGATTGCTGATTCCTGTTTTCTTTGATGAAAGTATATCCTTAGAAGTTTTATCTGAATGTTGTGTAGAATTTTAATGTCTGTTTTGCCTTTTCCACCTTCTGTCCTTGATAGTGTTACTCTAAGTGCATTTGAATGTACATAATGCTTTCTGAAATCTGTCATTTCAATTCTTACTTTTCTTTATATACTTTCGAGGCCAGTTTTGCAGCAAGTTATTATGCCATATGAATACATTAATACAGGTATAGCAAAGTATTTATTGCCTTTGTTATATTTTTACTGTTGAGCTCTGTTTGGAACATTTTCTTAAGCCTTGTTGTAAATTCTGTCAAAAGATTTTCCTATATCATGCTATAATTTATTTTCTTCCCTTGTTGATATCACAGACACTTATATGTTTCATATTCATCCATCGGTTGTGTTGTATCCTGCTTCTCTGTTTTCTATTTTGTTAACTCTATTACACACTTATGTTCAATCGTTGCATTTATCCAGTCCAAGGTTCTTGTTTATAGATTTTGAAAATAGTTCTACGATTTGAATTAATTGCTTTTGCTTAACTGATGAAGGAGCATATTACTTCAAATCATCCATGTATAAAAAATATGTTAAGGTAGAGCTCATTTTGTTGTTTCTGATTTGATACCCAATTTTTGTCTGATTCAGTAAATTAAAGAGCAAGTTCAAGCATAGGTAATGACCTGGTTAAGATCATTACTGCTATTCTGTAGGCATTTCATTTCAGCACTTTTCTGCAAAAGCAGTGTGTCCTGCTGGCAGAGTGTTTTGGTTTTGGCTAGAGATAAGAGCCTTGCTGTTTTACTTAGGAATGTAGTGTCAGCCAATCAGGATAGTGGATTCGGGAGATAGTTCTGGAAAGAGCAGGTCAGAGAGAGCTTTTGGAGATGAATAGCGTAGTTTGCAGGTATTTTTGGTGGGAGTTGTGGAGCGGACAGGAGGGACGATGGCTGGAAAACTGTGGGAAGGATTGTTCCCACTGCACAAAATGCTTAGGGCAGATGAATGGCTCCAAGGAGGAAGTGCCAATAATTCTGAGAGGAGACCATTTGTTTGAGAAGGATTTCCAGCGAAGTTCAGAATGTAGAGTGTGCTTTCATGCAGACCGTAGGTCCTGCATGTCAGTGAAAAAGGCAACTCCAGGGTGAGCTCCAACTTTATGTGCAGATAGGGTCCAGTTTAATTGTAATGGGCTCTTTTACTTTTGTTTATTCTCCTTTTCCTACTAGCTGTTTAACAATGCAATAAAGCTAAAATTTGTAAATACACTTTCTTTATAGTATTATGAGGTGTAAAATCTGTTACTTTTTGCCAACTGACAGTTGTGTATGGGCAGTATATACAGAATATTTGTTTAAATTTAAGTTTTTTTTTAATTGGAGCACTATGATGTTCCTGATTCATTGAAACCCAAATCACACCAAACCTAGAAGTATATGGTTTGTGAAAGCACAAATCCCCTAGCCATTAGCAGAGCCAGTTAATGAGCCAAGTTTGCATATGAGTCTGGTGAGGGGGTGACATTTGAGGGGGCCGTCATCTGGGGTTTCTTGGATACTATGTAACTGTTACTTTAGAGTTAATTACGCAGTCTGTGTATTTAAGCCTGTCTTTAAACAGGGGAAAGTGATTCAGGGGGTATTTTATCATGGACACCACAGGGATTAACGTTTGGTGTGAGTCAAAGAGATTATGCACAAATAATGCTTGTGTTCTGAGTAGGGTGGATGACTGAATTTCTGATGAAGGGTTACTCAGAGTACCGAGTTCTGTAAAAGTTTTGGGATAAATTCTGCTGATTGAACAGTGTTCTGACCAATCGGCTGGTAAGGATGATTACGTTCTTCCATACCAGCAGTGTCATGACTGAAGTTGTGCTACCTGATAGGTTGGGAGACCCTGGAGAAGCAGGGCAATGGGTAGTGCATATTTTTAGAGAATGGGGGCATGTAACTGAAGGTGAAGACCTTAAAGACAAGTTATTCTTGTTTCTGCAAAGTGAGCGAAAATATTTGTCTGATGTGTAAGATTGAATGAGTCCTTCAGCAAAAACTGTCTTAGAGTGTCACAACCATGGCTACGGCAATTGCGCTCATGAATATGCACATGTCAGCATTTAACTCCATTCATAAGGTCACAGTATTTGTTGAGACTTGGACACAGGAACGCTTTGCTGCCTGCTTGCATTCCGACTTGCCTGAGAAATTGGACTGTCAAGTCAACTGATTCTGAAGACTAGCAGAATTCGTTTTATTCTTTATTGTTCTTTTCAGCCGCAGTGTAGGCTTCGTTTTCCATTTGAGAGTTTTAGTTAATGGCCCTGTTCGACTAGTGTTTATTATTTTCTTTTCCCCTTAACATTGCTCGCATTAAAGTCTGTAAACTATTGACCTGCTTCAGTGTCTCTTGCTCCACACTCGGGCTATATCCCAACCAGGTGACAGCAAGACTTGTCCACACAAAGGTGGACCCAGCAGAGAGAGAGCAGCTGACCTTGGCCATGAGATTCCTTGGTCAGAGTGATTCGTGGAGGCAACTATGTTCCATTGGAATTCACATGTATAAGCTTGTTTCTGTCTTCAGTACGTCAGAAGGATCTTGCCAAGTAATGGGCCCAGCAAAGTTTGAAGATTGATGTTTTGACATTGGTGGCTTGAGGAAAGGGTGCCTTCTATTCTCAGTGCATGTCCTTTCTTTTCTTTCTTTTTCAATCTTTTTATTGATTTTCATATATACACAAAAAAACATAACATAATAATGAGTAAATTATGAATACAATAGACTTGAAATCACATTGATAATAAGATAACAATATCCTATTAAACATCAACAGAAGAAAATACCTTAATCAATCAAGTCCATATGATTATATATGAAAAAAAAAACAAAAATAACCATTAAAAAAGAAAAAAAAATTGAAAATATGTGAAAAAAATATATATTAAGAAAAATAAAACTCTAAACTAAACTAACATGGGCAATAATAATAGTTTACAAGTATATGATAGTGTCAACAAACTCCGGAACTCCATACCTGAACATGAATAAGCAGAAAGAAGGTCTGGAAAAGGCCAAATTAATTCATATGAAAATGTCGAATAAACGGTCTCCAAGTTTCTTCAAATTTAATTGATGAGTCAAAAATAGTGCTTCTAATTTTTTCCAGGCTCAGATAAGAAATAGTTTGAGAAAGCCATTGAAACGTGGTAGGAGGATTTACTTCTTTCCAATTTTGTAATATAGACCTTCTGGCCATTAATGTTACAAAAGCAATCATTCGTCTGATTGAAGGGGAAAACTGATTACCATCTTCATTTGGTATGCCAAAAATTGCAGTAATAAAATGAGGTTGTAAATCTATATTCCAAATTGAGGAAATAGTAGTAAATATGTCCTTCCAGTAATTATGTAAAGTGGGACATGACCAGAACATATGGGTCAATGAGGCCACTTCTGAATGACATCTGTCACATTGAGGGTTAATATGAGAATAGAATCGAGCAAGTTTATCTTTAGACATATGAGCTCTATGTACAATTTTAAATTGTATTAAAGCATGTTTAGCACATATAGAAGAAGAATTAACCATTTGCAAAATTTTTTCCCATTTATCTGTTGATATATTATATCGAAGTTCTTTTTTTCCATTCTTGTTTAATTCTAACTGATATTTCTGGTTGTATCTTCATAATCATATTATAAATAAAAGCTACTAATCCCTTCTGACAAGGATTTAAGGTAAAAATCAAATCTGTAATGTCCACCAAAGTTGAATTAGGAAAAGATGGTAAAACTTTATGTAAGAAATTTCTAATTTGTAAATATCTGAAAAAAATAGATTTAGCTGATTCAAATTTGTTGGAAAGTTGATCAAATGACATCAAAGTATCTTCAAAAAAGAGATCACAAAAACATTTTATACCTTTCCTTTTCCATATGTTAAAAGCTTGATCTGTCCAAGAGGGTTTGAAAAAGAAATTAAGTAAGATAGGGCTATCAAGAACAAAGTTTTTCAAAGTAAAAAACTTACAAAATTGAAACCAAATTCATAATGTATGTTTAATAACAGGATTAGATATTTGTTTATTAAATTTAACTAAATCTGCAGGAAGACAAGAACCAAGAACAGAGAATAGAGAATATCCCTTTACCTCATTACATTCCAAATTTACCCACTGTGGGCACAGTGGTGAATCCAAATCTAGTTTCCAATACATTAAATTACGAATATTATTTGCCCAATAATAAAATCTAAAATTGGGTAAAGCTAAACCACCATCTTTTTTTGATTTTTGTAATTGCTTTTTACTTAAGCTAGGGTTTTTATTTTGCCACACAAATGAGGAAATTTTTGAATCAATGTTATCAAAAAAAGATTTAGAAATAAAAACTGGTAGGGCTTGAAATAAGTATAAAAATTTCGGTAAAATCATCATTTTAATAGCATTAATCCGACCAATTAATGATAAAAACAAAGGAGACCATCTTGTAGTAAGTTGATGAATTTGATGAAGCATAGGTAAAAAATTCAGTCTAAATAAATCTTTATATTTCTTGGTAATTTTTATACCTAAATAGGTAAAGTTATCAGTAACAACTTTAAATGGTATCCTATCACTCAATAAAGTTTGTGCATTTAAAGGAAATAATTCACTCTTATCTAAATTTAGTTTATAACCAGAAAAAGTACCAAATTGAACCAACAAGGATAAAATAGCGGGAATAGACCTATCAGGGTCAGAAATATATAACAGCAAATCATCAGCATAAAGTGATAATTTGTATAACTTCTCATTACGGGTAATACCAAAAATATTAGGAGATTCACGAATAGCAATAGCTAAAGGTTCTAATGCAATATTAAATAATAAAGGACTTAAGGGACAGCCTTGTCTCGTACCACGAGATAATTGAAAAAAAGCGGATCTATAGTTATTTGTAAAAACAGAAGCAACAGGTTTATGATATATTAATTTAATCCATGATATAAAGTTAAGACTAAAATTAAAATTTCTCAATGTATTAAATAAATATATCCATTCAACTCTATCAAAAGCTTTTTCAGCATCTAATGAAATAACACATTCTGGGATTGTGGGTGGTGAAGTATGAATTATATTAATCAATTTTCTAACATTAAAAAAGGAATACCGATTCCTCATAAAACCAGTTTGATCTTCTGAAATAATCTGAGATAGTACTTTTTCTAATCTAATAGCTAAAATTTTTGTAAGAATCTTAGAGTCTACATTTAATAGTGATATAGGGCGATAAGATGTACATAAAGTAGGATCTTTATCTTTTTTAAGAATTAGAGAAATATTAGCTTCATAAAAAGATTGAGGTAATCTCTTCTTAGCAAACGTATCATTAAAAAATTCACATAACCAAGGAGAGAGCAAAGAAGAAAAAGTTTTTAAAAATTCTACTATATAACCATCAGGACCAGGAGCTTTCCCTGAATTCATTGATGAGATAGCCTCTCCTATTTCCACCATAGAAATAGGAGCATCTAACAGGCTATGGTCTTCATCAATCAGTTTAGGAATATTCAAATTGTTAAAAAAATTATCTATCATGGACTGGTCACCATCAAATTCTGAATGATATAAAGATTTATAAAAATCTTGAAAGGTATTATTAATTTCTTTATGATCAGTAGTTAAATTACCGTCTTGTTTGCGAATTTTAATAATTTGTCGCTTAGTCGAGATAGCCTTTAATTGATTAGCTAACAGTTTACCAGTACGATCACTATGAATATAAAATTGAGCCCTGGTCCTAATTAATTGATTTTCAATTGAAGAAGATAATAGTAAACTATGTTCCATTTGAAGCTCAACTCTCTTCTTATAAAGTTCTTTGGTAGGAGTCACGGAATAAATCTTATCAATTTCCTTGATTTTATCCACTAATAAAGCAATATCTAAATATCTTTGTTTTCTTTTACCAGCAGAATATGAGATAATTTGTCCACGAATAAAAGCCTTAAAAGAGTCCCAAAGTATTCCTCTGTCGATTTCTTCAGTACAGTTTGTTGAGAAGAACAAGTCAATTTGCTGTTTTATATAAGTAATAAATTCTGGGTCTTGAAGCAAAGTAGCGTTAAGCCTCCAAGATCTGATATTATTGGAATAGTCCGAAATCTTAATAGATAACTTCTAAGGTGCATGATCCGAAATAGTAATAGAATCATATTTACAATCAATAACATCCGTTAATAACCGATGATCAATAAGAAAATAGTCAATTCTAGAATAGCTATGATATACATGTGAAAAAAATGAAAATTCTTTATCTTTAGGGTTCAAAAACCGCCATATTTCTGTAATTCCCGAGTCAACCATAAATGAATTAATAAGTAGGGCTGATCTGTTCGGAAGAGTACGAATAGGTTTAGATCTATCCATCGAAGGATTCAAGCAACAATTAAAATCTCCACCCATTATCAACATATATTCATTTAGATTAGGAAGGGAAGTAAATAAACGTTTAAAAAATTCAGTGCAGTCAAAGTTTGGAGCATAAATATTAACTAGAACAACTTTCCGATGGAAAAGTAAGCCAGTTATCAACAAAAATCTACCCTGTGGGTCAGAGATAATTTCATGATGTGTAAACGATATTGAGGGATCTATAAAAATAGATACACCCCTAATTTTAGCGGTACAATTCGAGTGAAATTGTTGATCCTTCCAGAACCTAAAAAAACGTTGATTATCCTCCCTCCTGATATGGGTCTCCTGTGCAAAGATAATATTAGCATTCAGTCTATGGAATACTTTAAATATTTTTTTACATTTAATCGGATGATTTAAACCATTAGTATTCCAGGAGATAAAGTTAACAGATTTATCCATCATACCAATATTAATTGTGTGTATCATAAAAGGTTAGAAAGACACATAACCCACAATTCAGGAAGGAGGAAAATTGATTCAGGAGCAACCGGAGAACATGACACCTCAACAATATTAATAGTTTAAAGTCGGCCCATAAACTAAAAGCAAAAAAATAAAAAGCAAAAGCGTGAAAAAAGATCCCTACCCCCTCCCCCCACCCTTCGAAAAAAAGCCAAGCGGCAGGCGCATAATCTAATACTAATATTACCCCCATTTCAAGATGGCAGCTCTATAAAAAAGATTAAAAGAAAACTATATAACACCCAAATTAAGATATAGAGTTGCAAAAAAATATATATATCAATCAGAATAAAAGAAAACTAATATAATACAACAAACAATCATTAATAAAAAAAGTATAAACGTCAAAATTTAAAAGTGTAATATACCTTTAAAAAAAAAATCCCATGTTCAAATTCAAGATGACGTTTCAAAAGCAAAGACTTATGGGAAGAAGAAACGCCATTTTGAAAAAGCCATATTACTAAATACAAATGTGAGTTCAGCAATCTGTTAAAAGACAAAATAAAACTTAAAAAAAGGGATATAATAAACAGTACAATATATATAAAAAAAACCCCAAAAATCCAGAACATTCGTCCCATATCTGAGTACAGGCAAACAGATAAATGCTTGCAAAAAACAGAATCTTACGGGAAAAAGAAACGACATCTTAAAAAAAAGGTAAATCAATATTGCAAAATATAAACGTATATAACCAAAACAGAAAGAAAAAAAAGATATTATAAAAATTAAAAAGAACATCTATAAACAATGATGATAGTAAAAAAAAACCCGACCCATAGATCAAAAAATAAAAAGTTATAACCCAGCTTCATAGGTTAAAACTTAAAATAGAAAGATATCCTCTCTCCGAAAAATCTTCCACATAACACATAGTTCAAGTTGCAGTAGAAGATCGAAATTCTTCAACAAATTTCTTCGCTTCTTCCGGAGTGTTGAAAAATCGTTGACTGTTGTTGTCCAGCACAATTCTAAGC
The DNA here is from genome assembly GCF_030144855.1 of Hypanus sabinus. Classification (NCBI taxonomy): domain Eukaryota; kingdom Metazoa; phylum Chordata; class Chondrichthyes; order Myliobatiformes; family Dasyatidae; genus Hypanus; species Hypanus sabinus. Next base: position 124,957,219 of record NC_082710.1, on the reverse strand, counting down.
TTCGCTGGATACATTAAAGCTTGTTTAAGTCCAATCGAGTGAATCTCTGCCATCACTGGTTTAAAAGCGATTCTGGCTCTCATAACCTCATAAGAATAATCCTCAACAATTCGAAATTGGAAGTTATTGTAAGAAATCATACCTTTTTTACGAGCTAATCGAATTAAAAGCTCTTTCTCACGAGGATAATGAAGGCGAACAATCACCGCTCGTGGTTTATCAGTCATAGACGAAAACCTCGCAACTCTGTGAGCACGGTCAATAACAGGTTTCGATTGCAAACCTTCAGTAATTTCCCACAGTAATTTAGAGAAAAATTCAGTTAAATCACCGGACTCAACTTTTTCGGAAAACCCGATAATACGCAAATTCTGTCTGCGAGATCGATTTTCGAGATCAGTAATTTTAAACTTATGCTGATTTACAACTTTAAGAGTCGATTGTACCTTCTTATCCAACTCCTCAAGTGTACATGCTTTTTCAACAATTAATTTTTCAAGAGTCTCCAACTCATCTTCATGCCGCTGAATATCCGTTGCCTGCGACTGAAACTTAGTATCAAGCGATTTAACAGCTCCTTCAAGTTCAGACATTTTCGTGGTAAACGTGTTTTCCAAACTTGCCATTTTACTTTCCAAACTTGCCATTTTACTTTCCAGCTTGCTATCCAAACTTGCAAGTTTAGTGTCCAAAAGATTAGAAATTGCATCGATAGATAAAGGCTCCTTAGACGATTTCTTACTTGTAGCCATTTTAAGTTCGGCAAAGTTAGATCAAATATAGTTTTAAGAGAAAAAAAAGTCAATCGAAAATATCAACTCATTTGATTAAATTCGAAAAGATTTGATTAAAGGGTGATTATAGTTAGAAAAGTGAAGAGCGCCTAAAAGGCAGATGTTTACGTCGCCATCTTGAAACTCCACCCCGCATGTCCTGGCTCTACATTCTGAGAGTCCCTGGTCTACACACTGATCTTCTCTCGTCCACATTGAGTTTCTCCGGTATCCATTCAAAGCTTTTCAAATCACAAGTACCCAGGTTCCCAGCTTTGTGGTCCCATGACTCAGATCTACATAACAAATAAGCGCTTCAAGCAAACTTTTCAATTGATTCAACAAATTATCATTCAAGTCAACAGTGTAAGTTCTGGAAGAGCCCTCCTCCAAAAGCTGGTCCCTGACTGGAGGGAGAAAACACACAAGTAAAGTAACTCTATCCAGAGTATTTTTAACCTCTTGATGAAAGTCATCAGACAGACTAGGAAAATTGAACATACATGTAGCAAATTGAACAGATCTACAGAGAACCATTTAGCTTGCGATGAAAGAAACCTGTCTCTGCCGTCTTGATCTGTAAAAGTGAGAGTATATCCTAACTGCCTCTGAAAAAGTTGAGAAAGATAAAACACTGTGCAGGATTTTAAAAGGTTCCTTATCTAGGTTTCAAGTTTCATGTTTGCAAGGCTTTGAAAGGACTTTTCTCTGTGTTCCAAGGTCTTTATTTTCCTGATTGTTTCCAAGGCTTATTCAATGTGTTTAGGGTTTTTCAATGTCCTCGCTATCTCTGGATCCCCAAGTCTCCTTGCTTCTCGAGTTCCCCATGTCTCCCTCTCAAGTTCTCCAGGTTTCTTGAGTCATCCCTGAATCTTGAGTTTTCAGGTCTTCCTGGGCCATTAGGTGCCAGCTATTGGGAAGGGGTCCTGTAGTGACTTCTTCAGGCCTGTGCAGGGCATCAGACAGCATTGGGCTTTGAGATTTTTAGAGGACCTGAATTGATTAATTATTGCTTAACAGAAGTTATTAATGGTTTAAAAGATCTTGTATTTTTCTCGAGCAACTCACTCTTTGTAATGTGGTTTCCTCGTGCTTTCTGTTTAAGTTTGTTAAGTTTATTTTGATAGGCTCAGATTTTCTGTGTTAGTTTTATTGTTGAACCAGATGCCTGACAGGCTCCAATTGGAGGGTCCCTATTTTGAGAAGGATTCATCTCACGGTGTCACTTGGTTGAGCTACCTGTGTATAAGCTTTTGTTTCTGTCTCTACATGGAACTCTTCGGCTCCGATATTGTCAGTGCACACTGCAGCACGTATCTACTAGCATCTCGGAAGGACATCTTGGACAAGTCCTTCATCCAGGACTTCCAGTGTATACAGGTCTATGGCACCTCAGGCGCTACGCCTAGCGAGGGGGGTCCTGTCACAACCACGGATTCGGCACTGCAGCAGATTCAGCATTGTGCTCATGAATATGCAAGTGTCAGCTAATTATTTAATTGTGATAGTATTTAACTCCATTCATTACATCATAGTATTTGTCAAGACTTGGACACAAGAACGCTTTGCTGCCTGCTTGCATTCCGACTTGCCTGAGAAATTGGATGGTCAAGTCAACTGACTTTGAAGACTAGCGGTATTCATTTTATTCTTCGGAGCAAACACGAGGAAATCTGCAGATGCTGGAAAAGTAAACAATACACACAAAATGCTGGTGGAACACAGCAGGCCAGGCAACATCTATAAGGAGAAGCACTGTCGACGTTTCGGGCCGAGACCCTTCGTCAGGACTAACTGAAAAGAAAGATAGTAAGAGACTTGAAAGTAGTGGGGGGAGGGGGAAATGCGAAACAGCAGGAGAAGACTGGAGGGGGTGGGACGAGGCCAATCAGCTTTCCAGCTCTTGGCTTCGTCCCACCCCCTTCAGTCTTCTCCTATCATTTTGCATTTCCCCCTCCCCCCACTACTTTCAAGTCTCTTACTATCTTTCCTTTCAGTTAGTCCTGACGAAGGGTCTCTGCCCGAAACGTCGACAGTGCTGCTCCTTATAGATGCTGCCTGGCCTGTTGTGTTCCACCAGCATTTTGTGTGTGTTGTTCGTTTTATTCTTAGTTGTTCTTCTTCAGCTGTGGTGTGGACTTCATTTTCCATTTGAAAGTTTTAGTTAATGGCCCTGTTTAACCTAGCATTTATTGTTTTCTTTCCCCTTTAGCACTGTTTGCATTAAAGTCTGTGAACTATCAACCTGCTTCAGTGTCTCTCACTCTGCACTTGGGCCATATCCGAACCTGTGACAGAAATTGCTTGAGGACGGAGCAAGTTGTGAAGTGCGTGCTGTCACACAACGTGATTGCTCTGCGTATTCAAATGACCCGCAAGATGCTCTCTCCTCCATTTTTTATTGAGGCTACATCCACACTACGCTGGATAAATCCGTAAACAAAGCTTTTTCTCATCGTTTTTGGAGGGTAAAACTAAAATGGCATTTTTGTTCCCCGAAACTGGAGCTTCTCAGAAACGCTCTCCAAAGTGTGTATTTTTGAAAACGCTGCTTGGGCAGATCAGTGTGGACAGATTAACCGGAGAAATCTAAAAACACTATCGGACGGCAGCGCGCCATTTCATTGTTTTCAGGAACGCAACTTAACACTTTCAGAACAGATGGCAACGAGACTGAAGCCAGAAGAGTTGGAGATGTACTCACCAAATACTTTGACCCATAACTTACTGAATAAATAACTTTGTCCTGTTTTCTGTCCTTGCTCATATGAAGGTGGTTTACCTATTTATGCAAGTACTTCTCTGACAATAGATGTGTAACAGCCTAATGTAACATTGTATGGAAATACAAGATAACACTGATGCAGACATGTTTTACACATTTAACAAGGAGCTTTATTAATGCAACAGAGTTCGTCAGTTTTTCAATGTTCGTCGTCAGCTGGGTCATACTGTCATGAACTCCCTGTTGGTTGCCTCCATGCACTTCAGTATTTGATTTTTTTTACTTTTAAGTCCTCCTGTGTGAGAGCCAACAGCTGCCCGTCGTTTAAGTTTTTCTAGTCTGTAAATGAACAAACGCGCAGCAAATCTTTCACAGTGAGATTCAACACCAAACATGTGGCTTGTTTTTGGTAGATGTGTTCTGCGCATGCGCAGTAGGGGGAGATGCGCCAAAATCTCCATTTCAATGTGGACGGAGATATTTTTAAAAATGCATAGTGCGGATGCCAATTGTTTTTATGCAAAACCGGCATTTTCAAAATTATCCAGTCTAGTGTCAATGTAGCCTGAGTTACTCAGAGGTTAGAGGACATGATTGAAAAGTGGGACATTTCAAAAGCTGAGTAGTGTCTTCAGTGGTAGCCTCTGTTACTAAAGTGGCCCAGATGCCATAGCGACAGAGTTTTTGAGAAAAGAGGTGTAAAACCTTTGAGCTGAGCCAATATGATGGATGTCTACTAATCTTTCTGCTGAATGTGATGCATCCGATGAGAAATGCGACCCACCTGTAGGACTAACGATGCAGCATACTACTGCTGAATAGGGTCTCTTGACTGGAACGGTGATCGGTATTTTCTGTCACAACTGTGGAGGAGATGAATATTTCACATGAAGCTGTGAGGGGTAGGAAAATCTTTGAAGACTAAGTCAGTGGTTAACCAAACAGAGAAGAAAAGAGGCACAACTATGGAAAGACCCAGTAAAGTAACGGGTTGATGACTCGGAGAGGATACGTTCAAATCAGTATATTAAGAGAAATTCTAAATTGCAGACACTATTCCTGAAGGTTTAGTGGGACCAAGCTCTGATGTATCCATACAGATTGATGTTATTTATGCTAGAGTCTTAATTGACACAGGTTCTCAACTTACTTTACTCGACAGATTCTTTTACACCTGGTATTAGACTCAATTCCCATTGACACCAATCAGTGTCCTTAAGGTTTGAGGGCTTACTACAGATAAGAACCATACAATGGTTACTTGTTGTTGAAATTGAAATTTTCAGAATCAGATGCTGGAGTAACTGAGACTAATGACACACCAGTGTTGGTCTCCTGGATCTGATAGAAAAGGGTATAGCTTCCATTCTTGTGGGAACAGAAACTTCCATTGTGAGAAGGCTTGTGGGAGCATTCAAGGAGAGAAATGGAGTGAACCTTTTGACAACTTGTTCCAATCACTCAATGTTCAGAGCTGCTCTTGAGAAGGTGCAAGTTCCTCCAGGATGATGAGCAGAAATGAGGGACTATGTGGTGCACCCAGTCTGAACCTGTCTGGTTACATCTTGGAGGAGTAGCTAGAATGAGGGGAACTCCCAAATTTGCAAGAATGCCCGGCAACACCCACCCCCCCAGCCAGTCAGATAAATGTTCCTGATGATCAGGAAGATGAGTCGTGCTTACCTGCAGGAGTGCTGCTGATACCTGAACTGCTGAAATCTTTGTCTGTGTATGCAAAGAGGATGACGGTGATTGCCAGGAACAGCTCAAGAAGAGATGTTACTCTCTGACATGGGATGCCGATTACCCCTCTGTGGAGGTAATGTCTGGTTTTCCAGCTGAAACAGAGGAGAAAATGGTTCCTGGGTAGAGGATGTCAACATTAAAATCAGGCATTTTTGGTGACTGAAAACCATGACATGGAAAAGGAAATTCACTGAGAAGATGTTCAAATGTGAAGACATATTTTCTACTGATGAGTCTGATGCTGGTTTTTCCAAGAGTAATTGCCACATTATCAGATTCAACTGAGGAAACCCCTTTCCAGGAGAGGTCTTGGTGGTTAGCACCTGTGGAGGGTGACGATGTTCTGCAGCACCTGTTTAAACTGAAGGACTCTATATTTAGTTATAAGGCAGTGGGACATGAGCCAGCAGAGTGTTGTAGATGGAGGAGACATCCTCTAGTAGATGGGAAAGGTCAGAGAGAGAAACCGGAGAAACTGAAGATGAGATAAGGAGGTCTCAGAGTCAGGAAACCCCTAGCTGGGCAGGCAGAAGATGCACCTGAGAAATGGAGAGTTATGTCCATTCCCATGGTGAGATATGCTGCTTCTATTTACAAAAGGATTGGGGAGTCCTGGAATCACAAAATTCGTTTGATACTGTATTATTAAAAAGTTACAAAGTCATGAGGACATGACTTTTTGTTGGGAGAAGAGTGCAGCACTCTGATTAATATTTGTACTGTTATACTGGAGGTATTTCATTTCAGCAACTTTCTGCAAAAAGAATGTGTCCTGCTGGTAAAATGTTTTGGTTTTGGCTAGAGATAAGAGCTCTGCTTTTCTGCTTAGGAGTGTTGAGTCCGCGATTCAGGATGCTGGAATTGGGAGATAGTTCTAGAGAGAGTGAGTTGGGGAGAGTTTTTGATGATAGTGATAGAGTTCATGGTGAAACACTCTGGTTCCGTTGGCTGTGTAAGTCCAGGGAAGACTATCTCTGGCCCCGACACACATGTGAGATTCAGGGGCAAGCTCATCTTGAAAGCTCCTGTCACAAATCATTACTGTGAAATAGCAGACAGCACACCACGTACTATTAAGAAATTTAGATTTATAATTCTTAAATTGACTAAAGTGTTAGTAAAGAAAGAACAAAGACAAAAGGGCCCGTTTTAATGAAACAGTTTAATGTGCTCAGGCTGGAGCTCACGGTTTCCCTTTCACCGATCCTCCTTCAGTCTCACCCCGGGTGGATGTCATCAAATCACAGCCCTGCTCTGGGTCGAATCCTACAACCTCTTCTCTCCAGCTTCATCCCCTTACAAGTGCCCCAAGCCCAACCTTACTGTCCCTCACAGGAGAAATCTCCACTTAGTCCGGCCATCCTAATTGGATGGCACACAGTTCTCCTATCCCCTTTCTCCAAACAAGCAGCTTGCTGAGAACAGCACAAAAATCAAATACAGAACAGCGTAGCAGTAGAAAAAAATGAACCAGGGCATTACAGTGGTTATTTTAGGCAGGAGCTGTGCAGAGAGGACAGGAGGAAAGATGGCTGAGAATGCCATGGGAAGGAGTGCCCCCATTGCATGAAGTGCGTTGTGCAGATGAATGGCTCCAAGTGGGACGGGGCAAAACTCCCGAGAGATCCCATTTGTTTGAGGTGGATTTCAAGCGAAGCTCGCAATGTGGTGTGTGCTTTCATGTGGGTCCAGTGCATGAATGAACAAACATCTCCAGGATGAGCTCTAACCTTATGTGCACACTTGGTCTGGTTTAACTATAATAGGCCTTTTTATTTTTTTTTCTCTTTTCCCTTTCCTAATAACTGTTTGATAAAGCTGAAATTTGTAAGTATACTTTCTTTATGATGTTATGCTGAGTACAATTTGTTATTCTTGCCAAACAACAATTGTGTATTGGCAGTATTTACACAGCACTCATACAAATCAAGGTTTCTTTAATCAGAACATCATGACGTTCCTGAATGGCTGAACCCCAAATCATATCGACACTAGAGGTATATTGTTTATAATAGATGGCCTTATCACTGCTGAATCCCCTGACTGTAAGCAGTGCCAGATAACGAGCCAAGCTTGCATATCAACCCAGGGAGGAGATTACACATATAAAGCAATAAATTACAACATGTCACCAGAGATTCATTTTCTGCATTCCCATTTAGACTTCTTCACTGCACATCTTTGTGCTGTTAGTGATGAGCATGGTGAAAGGTTCCATGAGGACAATATAGTCATAGGGAAACAATATCAGAGGAACTGGAATTCATCAATGCTGGCTGATTATTGTTGGGCACTTAAGCAAGAAGCCTCAGACACTGAGTACAAATGAAAATCATCAGAAAAACATATTTACCTTCATTGAACTATTGCAAAGCGTCAGCACCTTGATGCAATTGAGCACTTTATATTCAATAAAAGTTAACCTCTTGTTTCTTCAAATTCTGAGGAAGCAAGACCTGTGAAAAAGAAATGTTGTCCAGTGTAATCATACTATGTACTTATTAGAGTCTGAGAGAGAACAAATGTACTTTGACAAGCTTTGTTTGACTGGAGATGCCATGGTCCAATTTGCCTCAAGCTCATAGGCAGGTATGGAAAATATCAGACAAATATGTTTTCTTCCTTCTTCCACAACTGTGGAATGCTCATTTTCCTGGACATTGCACTGTTGCAAACTAAAGGAAACTATTTGTTTAGTAAAACAAATCTTTGAGAAACACAGGTCAGTAGAGATGGAATATGTAAATGAACCTCCTATTCCAATTCAAGTTCCAAGCAGAAAAAGTTTGGAAGATCACAAACCATTGAAGGAGCAAAGATACAATTCCACAAGCTAGTGTCCTGCAGTATAGTCTCGAAGAGCATAAGGTTCTTGGTCTATGGTGCAAAGAATCTCAGACACTATTGGGCGGCATGGTAGAACAGTGATTAACAGGCTTTACAGTACAGGTGCCCCAGATTTCATTCTCATGCCGCCTATAAGGAGGTATGTTCTGGCCATGTCTGTTTCCTCTGGGTGCTCTGGTTTCCTCCCAAAGTCCAAAGATGTACCAGTTAGTTTATATGTTCTCCCCATGACTGCATGGGTTTCCCCACATGCTCCAGTTTCCTTTTACAGTCCAAATTCATACTGGCTGGTAGGTTAATTAGTCATTGTAAATTGTCCTGTGATTAAGCTATTAAATCAAAGGATTGTGATGTGGCTCAAAGGGCTGTACCTCAGTAAATTAATTCATCAGTAAAATGCTGGAGGACTGATGTTGGGTCTTGGCCTGAAATATCGACTGTTGATTCGTTTATCTCCATAAATGCTGCCTGACCTGCTGAGTTCCTCAGCATTTTGGATTTCTAGCATCAGCAGAATCTCCTGTGTTCATGCATCTTAGACACTGATGTTTGTTTGCAGGTCTCTTTGTAACACTGTTCACACAAAACTTAGTATTCTGATGTTCCTATTTCTAGACCACAGTGTACACAGAACATCTCTTGGCCATAAGCCCTTGACAGTAATACTTCAGTCTCTCACTTCTACTTACCTTACATGTTATGCATTGCTGATTTCAGGGATAAGGATTTGCAGACAAGGTTGACTGACTATTTCCCAGTTTCTGTCTAGATGTGTGTTTTCTGTGTGAAATTAATCATCTAAATTGAAATGAAGTACAACCAAAGTCATCTGAAATGTTTTGTTTATATTGATTTTTCTTTTAATGTTAATGATAGCAGCAAAATTTGTCCAAAAGGCATTTTTTTTTTCAGTGAAGGTATAGGGTAGACTATTCATTCATGCCAAATATTGCTTTGGCAAAACTTCCAACAATACTTAGACAATAGAGATGTAATATTTGGATTTGACTGCTAAGATAATTTTTAATATCTGAATTAGTATTTGCTTTTAACAATATTATTGTAAGTATTTGACATTGTGGCTGTCCTTCCACAGAGGGAGATCTAGAAATTCAGAACAATATCTACATATTTCTGCCCGTAGACAATGAGTTATCCCTCCGCACTTATGACAAACTGATTTATTGAAGAAAGACACTTGCCTTGTATTAATTTCTGCTCCATGCCTGCATCTTGAATGCGAGTACGATTTGCTTGGGGAGTAGAGTGAAAATCAGTGTTTTCTGCTCTGCAGTGCATATAACCCTACCGATTCTCAACAATAGTGCAATAGTATTTTTTCCAAGATGGTGCTGAGCTGTGACTTCAGTTTAGACACAGTTCAAATTTAGTTGTGTTTTAGGTTTTAAGGTTTATAGAGATGGTTTTGGGGACAGAGAGGGAAGCTAAGGATTGGTTTTGCATTTAGAGATAGGGATGTGGGGGGAATTGGAGATCAGGACAAAGTCTAATCACCACTTTGCATTTGATGGAAGACAATGTGAATGTGGGACATCTGCAGTCCAGGCCAGGATGGGCCAGCAGAGCAGTATTTACAAGGCTTGGTGCATCTGACTCCCATAGTAAGTGAGTTGTTGACAGGTTCCTAAGTTGGAGTTCTGCAGGGACATGAGAAGCAAAGGTCCAATGACTCCCCAGGTTCATGAGTCAGTGCAAATGGAATTGGAGACCCAGCGGTCAGTGGTTGGTGAATCCTTGAAGTTGATGTCAATGATTGAGGTCCAAGGGTCAAATCAGAAGTATGTAAGTCAAGACCTGCTGACCAGAGCCCTGAGTCTGGAGATCACTGTGATTAGATGGGGAAGTCAAAGCCCAACGTCTGCAAGACCAAGACCGAGTCTGTGTCTGCTGGAGGCTGAAGGAAACGGCCTGCTTTGAGATTAGAGGACTGTGTATATGCAAGGGTGCTACCATTAGGCTCTTTAATCCAGCGTAGATAGCTTCACTCACTTGAACTGAACTCATTCCACAACCTATTGACTAGATTTCATGGACTCTATAACTCATGATCTCAGTATTATTTATTTGTTTGTTTGTTTGTTTATTTATTATTTGCAGAGTTTTCTTTTGCTCATTAATTGCTTGTCAGTCTTTCTGTGCAGTTTTTCATTAACACCATTATATTCCTATGTTCTACTGTGAATGTCTACATGAAAATTAATCTCATGGTGGTATAGTAAAATTTAGAATGTAAATTTACTTTAAACTTTGTACCTCGGGTGGAAGGGAGGAACAGGGTGTGTTTTGCTGTTGTTTTGCATTTTTGCCCACTGAACTGATGCTCACTGGATGTTTTTTTTTTATTTTTCATACCATTCTCTGTAAATTCTAGAAACTGTTGTGTGTGAAAATCCAAGGAAATCAGCAGTAGAACCACCCCGTCTGGCACCAACAAGCATTCCATGGTCAAAGTCACTTATATCGTATTCCCTCCCCATCCTGTTGTTTCGTCTGAACAATAACAAACCTTTTGACCATGACTACATGATTTAATGCATTGAGTTCCTGCCAATTGTTTGGCTAATTAAGTATTTGAACTTACAAACCAGATGTACAGGTGTACATAATAAAGTGTATGTTTCGATGTACACATGATAAATAAACTTGAATCTTGAAATGCAAGTTTTCATTCAACGTCTAACATGACAATCACTTCCAGAAGATTTGATTTTGATTTTCTAATGTGACTCCTTGTTCACTGCAGGAGATGTTAATGCAATTAAAATGACTATTAATAAATGCATGATTCTGGGTAACAATCAGCTAATGCACATCGCTGCTTGAAAAACCTCATTGAATAATTGAGCAAGATCTCTCAAGGTAGATTAACAGTAAATTGTTATTGGATAGGCTTTGCTGTGGAACATACCACTACATTATAAACTAAGATTTATTGATCGACTTCTCAAGGGTGAAATTATTTTTTGGTTAATTTTATAGGTAATAGAATACAAACCATGATTTTTTTATTGTTTAGGTTGAAGATCTTTACTGTGGTAGAACATTCTGCAGAATCTATTGGCAGGATTCTTATTAATATGTGGTCTGTGGAGTTTTTGTAGATCGGCAGGCTGACTGGCAGGCTGCAGAGCCAAAAAGAGGAACTTGCTGAATCAGGCTAATGTCTCTGAGAGTACAAAGGCAAACTGTGAGGCGGAAGCAATACAGTTTGTAGACTCTGCTTTGGTTGGTGAGGGACAGGGGTTAATAAGAAATTCAGATGGCAAAGTTCATGTAGTAAGGGTCTGGATCAAAAGGTAGTTCAAACCATTGTATTCGGCATCTGCTGGTAATGTAGGATTTTGACCATGGAGCACGGATTTGCATTAGAAAGATGTCTAATGGTTATTGTTTGGGAGAACGTAGCTCAATGATGGTTGGGAATAGCATAAACTGGTCAGGGCAGATTGCAGAGAGAGGCTGCTATTGCATTTTTAAGAGACAGATGGTGATGGGAAAGGTAAAATAGTGTTTGGTGGTGGATGGTTTTAGGAAAGTAATAGTAATTGTGGGGATGATTACCACAGTATATGTGTAAACTGCAGAGGATTGTGAACTCAGCCAGCTCCATGATGGGAATAAAGCTCCATTCCAATGGCCCAATTGGTGGTGGGAGCAGAGTACAGCAAGGAGGTTTCACACAAATTGGCAACACTTGCTTAAAAGGAGAGTATTATGGAGACTTGGACTCATCCAGCAGCGCAATCTGCAGCAGGTGCAGAGTACAGCAAAGGGAGATATGCGGGGCAGCCATTGTTGGGAGTAGGCTAGTGGTGAGAGTAGGATTGCCAGGCTTTAGCTCAAAGGAGGCTTTGACTCAAAAGAGACCTTGCCACTGGTAAGTTTCTGGTAAAGTTCTGTATTTTCTCCCCCTCTTACTGTACCTAGTGTAGTAAATGTCCGTTGTTTGTTCTTTATTCCAGATGTGGAGACCTGGTAGATCCAAAGTCTCCCAGGGAACTACATCTGCGTGAAGTGCATTCAGCTGCAGTTTCTTGAAGACCATGTTAGGGATCTGGAGCAACAGCTGGATGATCTTCGGCTTGGATGGAAGAGTGAGGAGATAATCAATCAGAGTTACAGGGAGGCAGTCACCCCTAAGATACAAGAAGCAAGTACCTTTCAGGAGAAATGGAAATGTGGAAGGGTAGTTAGCGCAGGGCACCCCTGTGGCCATTCAACTCGATAATAAGTACACTGTTTTGGCTGCTGTTGTGGGGGACGCCTCTCAGGGGAATGCCACAGAGACCAGGTTACTGGCACTGAGCATCCATCCGTGGTGCAGAAAGGAAGGAGGGAGAAGAGGAGAGTGGTAGTGTTAGGGGACTCAATAGTCAGAGGAGTTTCTGTGTACATGAAGTGGACACCAGTATAATATGTTACCTCCCAGATTCCAGGGTCAGGAATGTCTCAGATCGCATCCACAGCATTTTGGAGAGGGAGGTAGAGCAAAAAGACGTCCTGGTACATATTGGAACCAATGACATAGGAAGGAAAAGCAAAGAGGTCCCGAAGAGAGAACTTAGAGAGCAAGGCAGAAAGCTGAGAAGCAGAACCTCCAGGGTAGTAATTTCTGGGCTGCTACATGTGCCATGCACCAGTGAGGATGCAAACAGGATGTATTTGTAAATAAATGCATGGCAGAGGAGCTGGTACAGAGGGCAGGGATTCAGGTTCTTGGATCATTGGCGTCTCTTCAGGGAGATGTGCTACCTGTTCAAAAGTGATGGGTTGCACCTGAACACGAGTGGAAAAATATTCTCATGGACAGGTTTGTGAGAGCAGTTGGGGAGGATTTAAGCTAATTTGGCAGGTGGGTGGGAACTAGAGTGAAGGGAGTCAGGATGGGATGGATAGTAAAAAAGCAAAGGAAAGATGCAGTCAGACTGTTAGGAAAGGTAGGCAGATGATAAAACATAATTGCCTCCAGCAGTGTGAATATCAGTGCATTAGGGATGCAGGATCAATATGAGTAGCAAATATAGTACCCAAATACTCAATACACCAAGTCCAAGAAATAAGATGATTGATCTTTTTGCACTATACATATTGTCAGGTATGATGTTGTGGCCATCACTGAATCATGGCTGACGGTTTGGTGTAGTTGAAAGCTGAATGTCCAAGATTACAAGTTGTATCAGAAAGATAGGAAGGTAGGCAGAGGGAGTGTTGTGGCTCTGCTGGTAATGAATGGCATCAAATCAGTAAAAAGATATGACATAGGATTGGAAGCTGCTGAATCCTTTTGGTTTGAGTAAAAAAAAATGTAAGGGTAAAAGGAACTTAAGTCAAGTCAAGTCAATTTTTATTGTCATTTCGACCATAACTGCTGGTACAGTGCATATTAAAAATGAGACAACATTTTTCAGGACCATGGTTTACATGACACAGTACAAAAAGCAGACTGAACTATGTAATAAAAAAACACAGAGAAAGCTATACCGGACTACAAAGCTACACTGGACTGCATAAAGTGCACAAAAACAGTACCGGCATTACAATAAATAATAAACAGGACAGTAGGGCAAGGTGTCAGTCCAGGCTGCGGGTATTGAGGAGTCTGATAGCTTGGGGGAAGAAACTGTTATATAGTCTGGTCGTAAGAGCCTGAATGCTTTGGAGCCTTTTCCCAGACGGAAGGAGGGAGAAGAGATTGTATGACGGGTTGATGTGGTCCCTCATAATGCTGTTTCCTTTGCGGATGCAGCATGTAGTGTAAATGTCCGTGATGGCGGAAAGAGAGACCCCGATGATCTTCTCACCTGACTTCACTATCTGCTGCAGGGACTTGCGATCCGAGATGGTACAATTTCCGAACCAGGCAGTGATGCAGTTGCTCAGGACGCTCTCAATACAACCCCTGTAGAATGTGATGAGGATGGGGGGGGGGGGTGGGAGATGGACTTTCCTCAGCCTTCACAAAAAGTAGAGACGCTGCTGGGCTTTCTTTGCTATGGAGCTGGTGTTGAGGGACCAGGTGAGATTCTCCGTCACCAAGAAATTTGGTGCTCTTTACGATCTCTACCGAGGAGCCGTCGATGTTCAGTGGGGAGTGGTTGCTCCGTGCCCTCCTGAAGTCAACAACCATCTCTTTTGTCTTGTTCACATTAAGGGACAGGTTGTTGGCTCTGCACCAGTCCGTTAACCGCTGCTCCTCCTCTCTGTAAGCTGACTCGTCATTCTTGCTGATGAGTTTTTAAAAGCCCACAGAGAGGAACTAAAAGATTCATTAGGAAGGAAAAGATGAAAGCAAGCTAGTAAACAATATCAATGTGGATTGTAAAAGCTTTTTTAAATATGTAAAAAATAAAAGAGAGATAAGAGTGGACATAGGACCAGTAGAAAATAAGGCTGGAGAAATAATAATAGGGACCAAGGAGATAGCAGGTGAACTTAATGAGTATTTTGAATCAGTCTTCACTGGGGAAGACACTAGCAGTGTGCCAGGTGTTGAAGGGTGTGAGGGAAGAGAAGTGAGTGCAGTTTCTATTACAAGGGAGAAGATGCTCAAGAAGCTGAAAGACCTAAGGGTACAAAAGTCACCCAGACTCAATGAACTACACCCAAGGGTTCTGAAAGTGTTAGCAGTAGAGACTGTGAAACCTTTAGTAATGATTAGTAATAATCATTGGTCTCTGGCCAGGTGCCAGAGGACTGGAAAATTGCAAATGTCACTCCACTCTTTACAAAAGAAGGAACATAGCAGAAAGGAAATTATAGACTGGATAGTCTGACCTTAGTGGCTGGGAAGATGTTGGATTCAATTGTTAAGGGGAGGTTATGGAGTACTTCGTGACAGAGGATAAGATAGGGCAAAGCCAGCATGGTATCCTTAAGGGAAAATCTTTCCTGATGAACCTGTTGGAATTCTTTGAGGAGACTGCAAGAAGGGTAGATAAAGGGGATGCGGTAGATGTTTTATATTTGAACTTTTAGAAGGCCTTTGACAAAGTGCCACACATGAGGGTGCTTACCACATTATCAGCCCATGGTATTCCAGAAAAGTTACTGACATGGTTGGAACGTTGGCTAATCAGTAGGAGGCAGTGAGTGGGAATAAAAGGATCCTTTTCTGGTTGGATGCCAGTGACTGTTGTGGTTCCTCCGGGTGCGGTGTTAGGACCACTTCTTCTTACGCTGTATATTAATGACCCAGATGATGAAATAGATGGCTTTATGCCAAATTTGCAGATGATACAAAGATTAGTGCAGGGGCAGGTAGTGCTGAGGAAATAGGTAAGCAGAAGGAGAATGGATAAGAAACTGGCAAATAAAATGAGGAATTAAACAAAGAGGAGAGGGATGGGGAAGTTGCTTTTAACTGGAAGGCTGTGGTAGCGAGTCTGTGTGGGTGCACTCTCTATTATTACTAATGTATGCCATGAAATTTGTTGTTTGCAGCAACAGTAGAGTGGGAGATAAAAATTACGATCACAGTTACAAAAAAATAAACTAAATAAATTATTGAAAACTCAAATAATATGCTAGGATTCATGGATTCATGGACCTTTAGAAATCTGATGGCAGACAAGAAGAAGCTGTTCCTAAAATGTTCACTGTGAGTCTTCAGGCTCCTATCCCTAATCCCCATGGTAATAATGAGAAAAGGACATGTCCTGGATAGTGATGGTCTTTATTGCTGGGTACTGCCTTCTTGAAAGGATTGGAGGAATCTCCCTACCATCCATCATGGATATTTAACAGGAATGCTGCATATGCAGAGCACTTAGTATTATCAAGGATCCCACCCATCCATCCAGCATCCTCTTTGACTTTCAACCATCAAGAAGGAGACTACAAAGAAGTAAGAATGTTCAGGATGGGAAACAGCTTCTTCCCTCAGGCCATTAGGCGTCTGAACACACTGCCACGTTGCATTCAAACTGTTAATGGCGAATTTGTTCTGTACCTTACAATATTTAATTTATGCACTTTGTTTATTTATGCCTAATTCAGCTGCAGACTTTATCCTTATTTTTATAAGTTATTGTGTGTTATGTGTGCCACTGTCTTTACACTCTGGTCCAGGGAATTGTTGTCTTGTTTGGCATTATATATGTATATATTTATATGACAATATACTTGACTTGAGTAGACTTTTGAAGATGTCCTCAATGGTGGCGAACTTTAGACCATGAGACCATAAGACATAGGAGCAGATCAGACCATTTGGCCCATCAAGTCTGCTCCACCATGACTGACCCATTTTCCTGCCCTCAACCACACTCCCCAGCCTTTTCTTCGTAACCTTTCCTCCTCTATCCTTTTGTCCTATGGTCCACTCTCCTCTCTTAATAAAATTCCTTCTACTCTAGCTCTTAACCATTCTCACCCATGGCTTCACCTATCACCCTCTAACTAGCCTGCTTGCCATCCCACACCTCTTTATTTTGGTGACCTGCCACTTCCTTTCCAGTCCTAAAGAAGAGTCTCAGCCCAAAACATTGACTGTTTGTTCATTTCCATGGATGCTGCCTGACCTACTGAGTTCCTCCAGTATTTTATGTGTGTTGTTAGTAATAGACTTGTTTCTGAATCAGAAGGTCTAATTCTAACTGCAAGTGATTCCAGGCATATAGAGGTACCCATTGTCTGAAGCCATCCCTTGGGATTGAAGATGAGATGTTTCCACTCTGGTTTATATGATTTCTGAGGTGACTAATGAGGCAAAAAGGGGAACTACTGACTTTGACATCTTCTTCAGTTTTATGTCAAGGATGCCTAATCTTGATCACTTCATGTACAGTAGCTAGCAAATTCCTTACTTTAACTGCTCTCAAGGTAGAACATTTCTCCTGAATTTCTGAATTGACTTATTACTGACCATTTCACATTTACTTTCTTTGACTCATACCTTAGTCAAAGGAGAAAACAATTTCTGGATTCTATCCTCTCCCTTCAAAACACTTTAGTAGATTATTTTCACTTACTGAAAGTGTGTGTATTGACTGGTGGACGACAAATTCTTTGACAAGCTTAAGCAGAATTTATAAATCTGAATTCAATCAGCATTTCTAATGACACAATGCCAATTTATCAAACCAGGATCACTGGTACCTTGACTCACACTCAACATACATTCCAGGAACCAGAACATACATAAAATTAGTGCTTAAAAGGATCATTATTATGCCATGTATGTGAAGACGTGTCACTGATGAGGCTTTTGTGCTGGGAACGTGCAGTGAGACTCAGCCCTCACTGTTGCTGTGCCAGGAACCTGCATGGCACTCAGTGAGGGGTTAGCCATAGAGGCAATGAGTAGAGGCAGCCTGTGAAGGTTGGTGTTGGGTAGGTCAATGCAAGTGGTGAAGTTGTGGGACTCAAGTCTAAAATTTGGCAGGTGTTATAGTAAGAAGTTCACTGGACTGTAGCCATTTTTGAAACTTGCTATTGGAGTAAAATCTTTCTTGTGGAGAGAGGCATGTTATCAAGAGAAAAGGGGGTGTTAGGTTTTGTAACTTCAAAACATTGAACTAACATGGCAAGTATGAAATTACAGGGGTAACTTTGAATTTACTTTGAAGCACGCACATTGTAATGTGATGATGTATACAATTAATGTATTTTTACATACAACCCACAATTAATTATTTAAATGAACAGGAAAACTTAATCAAACACTACGAGGGGTGATTGATATGTTCGTGGTCTGGGGTAGAAGGAGTCAAATTTAGAAAAGCCTAGCACATTTATTTTTCAACATAGTCCCTTCCTATATTTACACACTTAGTCCAGCGGTCGTGGAGCATACGGGTCTTGGACCTCCAGTAAGTGTCCACAGATGGGTGATTGATAAGTTTGTGGCCTAAGGTAGAAGGAGATTAGTTATTAACTTATCTGCATAATCACTCAAAGACTTGACCTGAACGTGCATGTAACGAGAGCTGTATAGCTCATCTCCTTCTACATAAGGCTACAAACTTATCAATCACCCATCTGTGGACACTTTCTGCAGGTCCAAGATCCGTATGCTCCACAATCACTGGACTAAGTATGCAAATGTAGGAGGGGACTATATTGACAAATAAATGTGCTAGGTTTTCTAAAATTGACTCCTTCAACCTTAGGCCACAAACTCATCAATCACCCCTCGTATATATACAAGGTTACTCAAATATTATCGAAATGTCAAAAGCACAACAGGAGGCAGTAGCTTATGTCATATCCACAAGTAGGGGATGAGAAAAACTATAAGTTTCATTGGTCTGTTAATATATCGAGCAGCTACAGCCAGTCCTAAGTCCCAAATAGAGAGTTTCCAGACTCCATGACCAAGAGGGTTATGAAACTTCATTAGTCTGCAGATTAGTACTAAGTGGGGCATTAATGTGCATGGAAAAGTATGTAATAAAACAAAAAATATTAGAAGGCAAATGGAAGACAATCTGAATATGATAACCACATTCTAATGTTAGATACCTTGCATTGTTTGCTCTGTGGCTTCATTGCTTTGCAAGCATATAATCAGAAGTCTCTCCACACATTCATAAGAAATGTATAGTCACATGGTCACGGACTAAAGACTAAATATTGAATAAGTAAGACTGAAAGTGGTTGAGGAGAAGCTAAGGATGAGAAAATTGTGCTAATTCTAGATTCCTTCAGCAAAATCACCCCAAAAGGAAGCATGGCAGTGTAGCAGTTAGTGTAACACTGTTGCAGTTTTCAGAAACCCAAGTTCATTTCCCACTGCTGTCTGTAAGGAGTTTGTGCATTCTCCCTGTTAACCCCATGGTTTCCTCTGGATGCTCTGGTTTCCTCCCACATTCCCACATACAAGTAGTAGGCTATTGAGATGCATATGTGTAATTGGACAGCACAGGTTTGTTGGGTCAGAAAGGTAAATTATTGTGTTGTATCACTAACAGACTTGCTCCATCAATTAGACAAACTACCAAAAGGCATGAGTAATACCAAGCAACATTCAGACTGGTGCTAGAGATCCATCAGTCAGCTGAGGAGAACCTTTCTACATTCTTTATCGATAAAGGAAAACTAATACTTTCTGGCTCATTGAAGAATAGTACACACTGAAGCTTTAAAATTTTTCCTCATGTCTAATTCTGTGTGTTAGACTTGCCAATGTTGCGTATTTAATATTTCAATGATATAAGAGTAATATTGTATATGCATGTGCTTTAATTGAGTATTCTTATTCAGCTAAATAATAAATTGTGGTTATACGTAAAAATATGGTAATTGCATACAGCACCACGTGATACATGTGCCCCTCATTTCAAGTATAGACAAATTTAGACATGTGTGTTGGATTCCTGTGTCTTCTTTTGAATTAGTTTAACATTTTAAGGATATAAAACGTAACAGACAACTTTACAATATTTGCTGATTTTTTATTTGCCAACCTAACTATATAATTTCCTCTGATTAACGCAATGATTTCACATCAGTTATTAAAAAGTAAGTAGGCTAAATGCAAATACAATGGTGCAACAGTTAGAGGTGTTGACACACAGCTCCAACAATTCAGGTTTGACAAATCTTCACATTGCACGGGTGCTAGTGCGGGATATGATTCTCTGTTCAGACAACTTAAACGCCAGTCCAAATTGGAGATGAAAGCCTATTTTTCTCACTCTCCACGATAGTCACTCCTCTCTACAGGGCACTGGAGTCTTTCCTGCTCCTTGTTTCATTAATTTAAATTCCGGCATTGAGAGACTGAACAGACAGAGTGTCGGTCAGGACGACAGCTGATTTTCCTTCTTCTTCACGATGGACTTCTCCATAGTCCTGAGGCTAAGAAGACTGTCCCGGCTGCAGGGCTCCGTGGCCATTAATACAATGGACTGATAAATGAGGCTTTGGGCCTACTTTGCACTGCTGCAGGGTTTGGATCTGAGGACTCCATTTTGGTTCCAGATACTATTGTTTGCTTTAAATGTTTGCATGGTTTGTAGTTTTTTTTATTTCCCTTGAGCATTGAATGTTGTTTTTTTATTTTTATTCTTTTCTTCTGTAATGAGGGCTTCTCCGGTTTCTAATTCCGTGGCTACCTGTGAGCAAGTAAATCTCAAGGTTGTAGAATTGAAAGATTCTTTAATAATAAATGAACTTAAATTTTGAATCTTGAATCACCTCAACTAGTCTGATTTATATAGTGAAAGCACAGCTAGAGTTGCTTCCTCACAGCTTCACAATCTCAGTTTCAAACCTAATCTCCAGTGCTGCCTCTGAGGAGCTTGTATGCTCTTCCTGTGACCATCTGGGTTTCTTTCCACATTCCTAAAGCATGTAGGTTACTTGGTCATTGTAAACTGAGGATAGTCTGGAGTGACCAACAGAATCAGGAAGGAGCTGATGAATATGTAGAACACAAACTGGGATTAATGTAGGATTGGTGTATATGGATGCATGGAATGTGGGGATTTTTCCATCCTTAATGACACTATTCTCTGTGACTGTAAGTCATTCTCTTTTATTGGTGAATGTATTAAAGTTTGCCTGCTGGCAAATGAAGAAAAATTGCTTGGTTGTGTTTCTCGTCAGTCAAAATGGTTAATAATTAATTGGTTCAATACCAATTAAGTTTCTCAGGATGATGTTATTATATACACGTAGTTCATTGCTATCAATGATCTTCCTGTCAGTTTAGTAAATTGGCAATTAAGTCCATTTGAAACAGATGTCAAAACTTCCCATTAAATAGATTTGGTGCAATCACATTATTCATGGTCTTTCAGAAACCTTAAGCAAGTGTTAACTAATTGATCAGCTCATAATCCAAATTCTATCCTAATGGCTTCATTTCATACAGGATGGTATTACTTTAAGATGTTCCTGATTTTTCATGGAATCTTTGACAGAGGTGTAATGGACATCTTAGTGATAGATAGCCAAGAACAGGTTATGGCCTTTCTGGAGCAAGACAAAGGAAATTCATCCCTACAGAATGTATATGTAATTTTGATCTGTACTGTCACCCCTGTTTTAATCAGATGACTTACTCAATCTTAAGCACACAAACTACTAATACTTTTTTTCAGCTCAAGCTGGTAAAGCCTGCTCTAAAACCTGGTCAAGCACATTCATTTTTCAATTGCTAGGGAGTTTCAGACTATTCTAGTAAAGTTTAGTATTGTAGCTTTCTGGAGATTTACATAGATATTGCTGTGTGGGCCAAGTTGCTTAATGCTAATGTGTAGTATCTTTGAGTTGATACCAGTTTTAGATATTACTTTTGGGACAATGTATACCTTGCTCATGTTCCATAGTCTTTCAATTTCCTCTTTTAATTCAACATATTTCTGTTGTTTATAACTTATTGATTTCTGGATGCTATGTGTGCTTGGAATGGCTATAGTTATTAAGTAAGTTGATCCTGCTTGTTTATCCAGACAGTTATATTTGATTGTCTCTGTACATTTATTATGGATTTTCCTATCAGTAATAATGAATCAGTTGTAATATAATGTGTAGGACTCCTGCCCTACAAATGGATCAGGCTGATACTTATAGTAAGTTATGGTGTCCTTTATGGGTTTGTATTTTATAGCAAGAGTTTGTTGAATGATGTTTGGAATTTGATTTGCTTAAGTAATCAGTTTGATTTAAGCTGTTGCAGGGTCCGATTATGTATTGGACTGTTTCTGGTTTCTCTTGGCATTTTCTGCATTTAGCAGTTTGAATTGTTGGTCTTTTATTATATATTTTTATCTTTATGTTTGCGTTAAGCACCTGGTCCTGTATTGCCTCGGTTTATGGGAAGAGGTCTCCAACTCTGAGCCAGGCACTTAATGTTTCCTTGTTGACATCCAGTCTGCTCAGATTGTGGGGATATCTTCCATGGAGGATCATTCCCTGTCATTGGTTAACTTTTTCCTCTGCATGATAATTTCTTCATTTTTCTCTGTAGTGCTTTCATTTAAGTTTCATGGTGTGTATTTCCTACCAGAATTGCATATGCAATTGATAAGATTATACATTTTTCTTTTAAAATATTCCTTCAAACTGCAAATAATTTGTCAGCTTTGAGTCTAAGATTTTAAAAAAGTCCCATGGCCCATATAGTTGCCCTATAACTGTGTATAAAATATTTTTCAAGTTTAATTTATAATGCTGCTACAAAGCATTGCTTCAGAGTTTCAAAATACCATAAAATTTGCATAAAATTTGCTAATAAATGAATTTATAGCTTAGTAAAGACATTTATATACTGACTTTTGTTCAAGTTGCATATAAAATATTAATATAAACTTTAAAACCTTTAATTTGGATTGTATATTTTGCAGTTTTATGTTGGAAAATAACAGTGTCAATCAAATTCTTTTAACTGTATGAAATAATGGAAAGATTTCCTGAGTCCGAATTTGTGAATTGTCTTTTTTTTGACATATGGTCAAGTGGAAAATGGAATGAGACAGAATTATATTGTAAGTTATTTTTATATTGGCTTCAGATGTTTGAAGTTTATTATCGTAATAATAACATAAGAGGAGTAAATATTTTAGTTCCCTGCTGTTTGGTTGATGCACGGTGTAGTGGCAATTAATTAAATATATAAACCTTCTTAGATTATTGGCATCACAAATAAAATGTTTAAACTGCCCAGTAATTGTGTAATACAGTAATTATGTGTCATCCAAATGTACTTTAATTGGGAAACAATGTATCATTTATACAGAAGTGAAGCACGGTTTGAACACTGAAATAATGGGGAAACTAAAATGTTACAAATGACTGTAGCATTACTCATAGTAATATGCAATTCCTCCATAGATACATTATAGGTGCTAATTAATCCAAAGAAGATTCTGGAGAATCATTCTTACTGTGTAGATCATAGAGTAATTGAAATGAAGAGGATTGTAATAAAAGAAGAAAATGCTGGAAAAACCCAGCAGCTTAGGCTGTGTCTGTGAGAAGAGAAACAGAGTTAATGTTTCAAAAACTCAAGAAATTCTGCAAATGCTGGAAATCCTGAGCAAAACACACAAAATGCTGGGACAACTCAGTACGTCAGGCAGCTCTGTAGAAATGAATAAACAGTTTGGGTGGAAACCCTTCTTCAGGACTGGAGGGAGGAGGGAAGATGCCAGAATAAGATGGGCGGGAGAGGGGAAGGTGATAGGTGAAGGGCGGAGAAGAAGGAAACTTAGGAGAAGAGAGTGGACCATCAGAGAAGAAGGAGGAATGGCAAATGATAGGCAGGTGAGGAGAAGAGGTAAGTGGCCAGAGTGGGAAAGAGAAGAAGAGGGAAAAATATCCATCTACCAGAAGTGGAATTTTCCAGTTGCAATTCCAATTTTAATTCTTTTCCCCATTCCCATTCCAACATGTTGGTCCATGGCCTCTTCTTTTGTCACAATAAGGTTACTCTCAGGATGGAACAGAAACAGTCGGCTACAAGAAGCCACCATCATTCCGGTGCCCAAGACAGCAACAGTAACTGGCCTAAATGTTACCGCTCAGTGGCACAGACATCAACAATCATAATGATCTCTGACTGGCTGATAATGGCTTGTATTACTTTGGACACTTTCCAGTTTGCCTATAATCAAACACGTCCAGTGATGATGCCACAGCCTCAGCCCTCCGCTTCGACTCTTCCTACCTGGAAAGTTATGCCATACTCCAGGATGCTTTTCATTTACTTCAGCTCAAAGTTTAACAGGATCATCCCTCAGAGGCTGGTGAACAAACTGTCCTTGTTGGGACTCGACAAAACTCTCTGACACTGGATCTTGGACTACTTGCTGGAAAAACCACAGTCTGTCCCAAGTTGGCCAAAACATCTCAAGCTCCTTCACATGAAATACTGGTGCCCCCCCTCCCCCTGCCCAGGGTTGTGTGCTCAGCCTACTGATGATCACAATACGGACTCATGACAGCACTGCCAGATTCAGCTCAAACCACACAATCAAGTTCACAGGTGGTACAGCAGTGGCTGGCCTCATCAGCAACAGTGATGAGTCAGAATACAGAGGGGAGATAGAGAGGCTTGTCTAATGGTGCAAGAACAACAACGACCTGAGTCTCAATGTGGACAAGACAAAAGTGATTATTGTAGACTTCAGAAATGCACAGGTTAACCATTCTCCATTGCACAATGGAGATACTGCCGTGGAGAGAGTGAAGAGCTTTGAGCTATTGGTAGTGGCTGGTTCCTTGGAGAGCACATAACGGACAATCTAACTTGGACCCATAATACCACAACCTCAAGAAACAGTGAAAAGTATGTAAACAATATAAGAGTTGTGACTCACACAGCTAAATTTCTCCATGTTCTCTCTAATATTTGCGCCATCACAGACATCTTTCTTCCCTCCTTCCCTGCAGATGAACATACTTTTCTTGTCTCCTTTCTGGTTCTTACAGGGAATTTTGATCTGATACATTATTTCTCTTCTCACAGAAATGGTCTGACATAGTCTTTCTAATTAATAATATTTTATATTTCCCGCATCTGCACTTTTTGTGATTTTCAGCAGACGTGTACAGAGAAACATATCGGGACCAATACATTTAGAACAATTAAGTGGCTGCCCCAATTACCAGAAGTTTCATGAAAATAGTTATAAAGGTATAGAAAAGACAAACTACCATTTAACTGAGTAACAAGTTATGTATTTAAATTAAATACAGAAGAAATTAGAACACTACCAATACATCTATAGTACTATAAAAATGTATTATTTCCTAATAGTTATTGACGGAGGAATTCATTTGCTGAGCTCCTCTGATTGTAAGTGAACAAGATCAGCACAGACACCTAGTACAGATAATGGACTATCTTCATGCAATGCTTTAGTCAATTGCATCTTCCAAATTTTCATTTTCACCATAATATTCAAGATGATTGTCAATATCTTCATAATTCCTAACTTGTTGAAGTAGTGAAATCATTTTATTTTCTTTCTCGAATGTTTCTGGCACCTCCAAACCTGAATGATTGAAACCATGGTGAGCAAACTGTTCTAAGTTGTCTCACTGCTTATTTTTTGCCAGCTATCAGTGACCAAAATCTCTGTTTTTTGAACACAAGCACACACAAGTGAGGCTATTTAAAAACCAATTGCTCTAAGCACAGTGTAAAGTCTAACAGCAATGCAAGTGCATCCGTACTGACGCTACTTAGGAATTGTTCAGCAGAAGTCTCCTGTCCCAATTAAGGGGCACTGTGTCCCTAGTAAACAAAGGGAATCCCAGCAATATTCTTGATTAAAATTTTGTTGTTTAAGGATTGTTCCTAGTAACTGGCTACCCTGATTAACTGAAGGTGCAATTAACTGGAATTGATTGCATTGCAATAAAGCTGGATGAAAAGGCAAGAAATAGAAAAATAGACAGTTATGCTTATACAAGGAAGCTGACATTGATTTATTTGATGTCTTAGATTGAATAATATTGATACTATAGGAATAATTGTGTTTGTTTCATGAAATATATCTTTTTTAAATTCAGATTTACTTATTTCTGATATATTTTGTTTAAATAAAAAGTAAATTCACAAAGAGCAACACCAATACATGGTGCATACAATACCCATTGGTTGCTTACTTCAGACAATGCGTTTATATTCCTTGACTTTTTTTCCTTCATTCCTTTGAATTCCTAATGTTGGATTTTAAATATCTAGCTATACCTTTGGATGGATATTAGCTAAAATGTTATTGACAGGCAGGAAACAATTACACAGTCATAACAGCAGAAAGCAAACAAGTTATCATCAAATCAGTTAATGGGCCAAGTTAGAAATGTGAATATGCAGACTTTCGAACTTGGCCAGCGATTAACGCTAACCACTAGGCCATTATCATGCATTAGATAATAGCTGCTCATTCAATTGATGGTGCCACTTTGAGTCTTAATTATTTATCAGCCACTTTAGCTGTTGGAATCTCAAAGGTAGGCAATGTTGGTTGATCTAGCTGTTACTTTTTCTCTCTCTGCAATTGCGCAGCTGTAGACCTGAGAGCTAAAGACTAGATTTCTTCAAAGTCATTCAGTTCACGGTTGACTGGATAACAAAGCATCATCAACTTGCTGCTCAGACTGAGAGAGTAGTTAAATAAGCTGTAATCAACTTTTTTCACCCTCCGTAGCACAATGAGAACATGCTGCTTGCAACACCCCTTTTCAAATTGACAGGAATGCTACTAGCAATGCCCCCGAAATTAAGAAAAAAAAAGCTTTCTTCTGTTACCTTCGAAGCAGTAAGCCTGCCATTTATCTGTATCTGCCTAATCATAAACTAATGATTCTATTTGCAGAAACAGGTGCTTGGAGTATTGTGTGATCAACAGCTCTGATATCTCTGTTTAACACATGTTAAACATTGTATTTAAAAAGCAAGGGAGGGGGGGAAAACTGAAGATATTGGACATCTGAAACCAAAACCAAAATAATCTGATGCTGAGATACATCCTACAGCTTGCAGAGTCACAACATCAGTGACATAACCTGGGTTTATTGAGTGTTTCAGGTTGTTCAATGTCAGTCACCCTCACCCAGGTGACCCAGCCAAGGTTGTTCAGCCCCTGGCTTGTGTCCCAGCAACATTAGTCCATGGCTCACACCTCTTAATACTCAGCAGCCTCTGTGATGGGCCTGATGGGTGTTTTCCTTGCATTCCCCTTTCTTAATGCCAGGAAGAGATTTGGTTCTTCACAGCGGATTATTTTGGCAGGTAGATAGAAAAAAAAATGTGATAGCAGTTCAGAATGACATTCTTATATCAGAAGTGGAGAGAAAAACCAGTGTGTGGTTTAAGTTACAGAAGGGATGTAAAGAACAAAGGGAATGTCTGTGATAAGGTGGAGACCAATATTGTCCAGGTACCTTTAATGATGTTGGTGCTGTCTAGAAAGGGTGCTGAATTCTTGTAATCCATGGATCATATTTTTCTGGAGGAGTGTAAATAGAAGGAGATGAATCAGGATCGTTGACAGAAATAAAGTCTGTAACTGCGAGAAGCAAAACAGAGTGCTTGCTGGCAATCTGAAACACAAAAAGGAAGGATGTAGGAAATATTCAGCAGCTGAGGTAGTACCTGGGGAGCGAGAAAAACTGAATTAATGTTACAGATGGATGACCTTACATAAGAGTTGGCTCGTTATTTGAATTCATTGAATTCAATATTGAGTCAACAACTCCAGGTATCACTGACATTTCTTTTTTGATCTCCATATTCCTCCTCCTCTCTCTAACTTGGACACACACCAGTTTTCTTATTTTATTTTTCAGTTCTGATAAAAGACCATAAACTTGAAATGTTAACTCTGTTTCTCTCCAAGTAAATGTTGTGTATCCACCTGAGTATATGTGGATCATATGATTTCTGATGATGCATCTTTATTGATTGAAATTCCAATGGATCAACTCCTACCGTGAAATTCTAACAATGGCTATATCTCAGGAGTGACAGTCTAGATTGATTTTGCTTTCCGTAACCTAAGCGCAAATTTAGTCCAGCTATTAAACCTGCACAAAGTATATGATTCAATATTAAATCAGGAATGACCTGGGGACCTTCTTGGCCCAAAAAAATGCTCAAGTAATGATTAAGTAAACAGGTAAATCATCAGAAAACCTTTGTAAAAACATAATTAAATCTGCTTCAGAACCTTTCCAGCTTTGCGTCCTTACTTGCTGAGCTGGTTTTCAATGGATCCAGATGGACATTATTTTGGCATATTAAAGTAAGCGGCTAAGAGGAATGTTGATGCATTGTGTTTGAATGTCCAAACATTTTATATTCCAGGTAGATTTGGAAATAGCAAATCCAACTTACTTACTAAAGAATTAAGAGGCACAAGAGCAGGAAATGATTGGTCAATTAGCTTAGCGTCTGTCCTTGGCAAAATGCAAGAAGTTATTATTACATATGTAAAAAAAAGAACACCAAGAGATTCAGGGTAATTAAGCAAAGTCAGCATGATTTTGTGCAGGGAAATCAGCTTCAATTATAGGAGTATTCAGAATAAATAATGTACTGTGAATAAAGCTATTACATTTTGTTTTCCAGAAGTAATTTGCTTAGATTATTGAGAAAAATAATATCTCATGTTGCAGCAAGTAACATGTTGGTCTGGACCAAAGATAGGTTGGCTAGGAAAACAGAGAGTGGAGTCCATAGATGATTTTTATTTGCAAGGTGTAATAATTTACATGCCACAGGGATTGGTGGAAGTACCTTGAATATTTCAAAATTCAAAGTAAATGTTATTATTGAAATATATGCATATATGTCATCATATACCACCCTGGGATTCATTTTCCTGTGGACATACTCAGAAAATCCATAGAATAGTAACTATAACAGGATCAATAACCCTAAGCCTAACTAGAGTCCAGAAAATGACAAACTGAGAAAATGTAAATCTAAATAAATAGTAAAAAAAATAAGATAATGAGATAAAGAGTCCTTAAAGTGAGTTCATTGGTTGTAGGAACATTTCAATTTACATAAATTACTTGGATGGAGACACTGGAGCCATGGTTGTGAAATTTGCTGATGACACAAAGATAGATGGGAAAGCTTGTTGTGAAGGGACTCTAGAGTAATCATAAATAAGCCAAAGAAAAGAACTGACAGAAGGATCAAAATGTGCTGAACTGCAAAACTGGCAGGAAAAAAATTCAAAAAGTCACTTCATCTAAATGTTAAAACAAATGTGGAGCTCCGAGATGCAGGGGCAGCAACATGGTTGATAAAAGGCTAATATGCAGGCACAGAAAATAATCAAGGATGTCTCAGAATGGTGTTGGTTTTGCAGAAGTTGCTGAAGAAGATGGCGCTGGTGAACAACACGACCAAGGGTGGCGTCCTTCAGATAGTCCATGGAACTATATTTACTACTTCTATCAAATATCATTTTTATACTATTGGAGCCTTTGATTTACATTCTGATAACGTGTTTTCAGGCCAATTGATTGATCGGTGGTTTGCTGTCTCCGAGAGATTTCGGTGAGGTATTGAGTGAAGAGTTTAGCCTGAAGACCAACAAGCTTGGAGATGGGGCACAGGCCCCCGATCAACTCATTTTCTCACTGATTTCATAGATTGAAGCATCGAGTATGATTGAAATTAATGAGGACAAGAGCAGAAGGCAAGCGACTGTTCAGCCCAGTCTACCTGGGTTTGGCTGGTCTCTCTCTCCCTCTTGTTCAGTGCTGTCAGAGGAAGGTAATTGCATTTGACTGGCCTCTTTCTCACTGTGTCTGGAGGAAGGTGCCTGTATTTGACTAGTCTTTCTCTCTCCCTCTCACCCGATACTGCCAGAGGATGGTGCCAGAGTCTTGGGTTGTGGGCAAGGACTCAGTAGTTCATGGTATGATGTGTTTCTGGTTTCTGGTCACTCCTGTTATTATTGCTATTTTGTATGGATTTAATTGGAGCAGACTGGTTCTTTGGCCTGCAGTTAACAAACAATACAATGATAAACTGAACTGAACTGACTAATCCTAGGCTGCTTCAATCACTCTGTGCTTTGATGTTTTATAATCTGCATTTTTTGCTCATTTTTGCACAATTTGTTCCATTTTACTCATTGAGTGTTTAATGTTTTCTTTGGACAGGTTCCATGGTGTTTCTTTATTTCATAGCTGTCTGTGGGGAAGGTGAACCTTGGGGTTGTATATTGCATACATACTTTGCTAATAAATGTACTTTGAATCATTGAATTATATACAAACAAAGGAAAATTTTGTTTCTGATATATGGCAGATTGGTAAGATTTCGTCTGGAGTGACATATACATTATTGGTCTCTTATATAAAGAACAATGTTAATAAATTGTAGACAGTGGAAAATAAGTTTACCAGAATACTAACTGAAATGGGAGGTCTGCTGTATGAAAAAGGTAGATAAACTAAAAAGAGTGAAAGCTGATTATTGAAATGTATAAAATTCTAGAGTTTTTGACAAGGTGGAGAGGAGAAAATATCTGCTTGTGGGAGAACCTGGAAACAGGGGTCATTAAAAGCAAGAGATCACAATTTTTCAGCAGAAAAGATGCATTCCTTTTTGTTTCTTCTTCTCTCAGAGCATTGTGAGTCATTAAACCTCCTATACATTTGCTCACCAGGTGCAGGAATGAGAGTGTTTAAGTATTTCAAATCCATGGGGTGATAGACATCAACTAAACTGTCCAGTGAAATGTTTCTTCTAGTTGACAAGAATGTATAGTTGATTTTATATCAGATTAACCATGAGCCAATTAAATGGTGGAGTAGACTGGAGTGATGATGGCTTCTCCTGTCCAAGCAGGTATATCCATATTTCATATTGGTGTAGAACTCCAGATCTCCAGTATTTTTTTATCAACATGAGAATGAATGAAATTGGATTGACCACTACACAATTAAATTTTATTTAATTCAAACTATCTCAGTTCAAAGTTATTTTAATTACACTGAAGCTTGCCTTTGAGAATATTTTAGCACATGCCCTCAGTTGTATGGTCTAAAAATGCATCAAATTTCAATTCTGGTATTTGGTCCTCATGAATTCAATATAACTAAATTTCAGAAAGTTTTCAATGCATGTATATTTCCATTTTCAATGGTTTCTGAAACAACAGAAAATGAAATGTTTAACCTCATGCATTGTTTACTTCTGGCACTGGTGCAGTGCAATATCGATGCAGGTGGAGTTGGAATGTGCAATTCAGAAAGGAGCAGTCGAGACGATGGACCTTTGATGCCTGTCCAAATTACCCAGGTATAAATTCGGATTGCTCTAAGTGCCGAGCCGATTTGAGGAGGTTAAGAATGGCTTCAGGCTAGGCAGTGTGGTCTAGGCCTGAAGTGTTACACTGTGGTGGGGCCCAGGTCCTAATGAGGGGCACGATCTGCTGTTTGGACAGTTTAAACACCGACTTAGCTAGACTGGAGAGGTAAGGTGTCGAGACTGGAGGTGAGAGTCAGGCCCATTTCGCTTGCTCTCCTGTGATGTTTACTCCTCTTTCCACGATGTCAAGACTGTGAGACTGCCCCAACTGCTGCGCTTCATATCAGTGAACTTTGCAATGATTAGCCCTGTTGATATGATGAACTGAGACCAAGGCTTTGGGCCTACTCTAGGCTTCTCCGGGGATTTGGATCTAAGGACTCAATTTGGCTCGGAATGATGTTGCTTGCTTCTATTGTTTGCATGATCTGTGCTTTATTTTTCCTTTCTACTTGTGCATTTGGTGTGGGTCTTCATTTTTTTTTATTGGGTTATTTTGGTTTCCTGCTTTGTGGCTACATGAAAGCAGACACATCTCAAGGTTGTATAATTTATATGTTCTTTGATAATAAGTGTACTTTGAGTTTTTGAAAATAAATAAAGATTGATGTCATGGAGAATTAAGATGGTCATTTATCCATTTTATATGGGGTCAGGGAAGTTTTGTAACTACTGACAAGAAATGGGATTTAATAGTTTTCATATCATTAAAACTAGATTGACATAAATTCAACTGCTGCTGATTTTGGGCAGTTGTGCTAAACTTGTATTTTTGTTTTTTTTTGCAATGACCAGTGGACATGATATCTAGCCTATTCATTGATCAGAAAAAAAAAGTACAAGGAAAAATAGAGGAAGAGAAAAAAGTAAGTAGGAGAGAATCTTAAAGCATTGGAAGATGGAAGTTAATGTGACAAGGTTAATTTTTAAAAGGCTAAGAGTAAAATAGAGACAGCAACAGAAAAATACAGACTATAGGGTGTAGGATTCAAATGACATTTATTATTCAAGTAACTATGCAGTATACAACCCTGAGATTCAACTTCCCACAGGCAGATATGATGCAAAGAAAAACTTGGAAACCATTCAATGGAAAAAAATGTAAACACTCCCATGTGCAAAAGAAAAACAAATTGCACAATATCAGCAAACATTGAGCAAAAACACAGAATATAAAACATAAAGTCAAAAGGCATATTTCAGTTCAGCTCAGTGTTTATTATCTGTAGGCTGCCCTGATCCTAAATAGCACCGAAAAAGGACTGACCTAGATCCCGTCATAAACATCAATTAGAGTCTACAATCCACAAACTGTGTCGATTAAGCCTTGCACCAGCACCACCCTCCGACAACATTGAGGGAGAGGGAGATAATTTGAACGCAAGGACCATCCTTCGGGAGCAGTGAGTGAGAGAGAGAGGGAGACCATCACATGCGGACTCCTTCTTCCGGCAACAGTGAGTGAGAGACCGGTAGGTGGTACTGAACACTCACTCGCCTCTGCACCCACAGCCCTTGTTCAATCCTCCACGGCAATTTAATTGCTGAGATCTGTGAGAGATAACCTTGGGCTTGCGCCCCATTTGCATGCTTCCTGGGCTTCCTGCCACACACTTTGCTCACAGCCTCGTAGTACCCTTTCAGAGACAGCAAAGTACCGGACTGCCCAATTGGCCCAAAAACACACCATCATAATGTAGATAACAGGCTCTGGTCATAGCAGGACTATATCTGAAATACAAAGAAGATGTTTAAAAAAAAAAGTGAAAGGAGTTTAAGCACTTGAGTAAAAGCAACCTGATATTTCAAGCAATTTATTCTTCGAAGATCATACAACTTCAATGTGAACCTGTCTGAATTCGGCCCATATTCATTTATTTGATAGGGAATCAATAAAATACATGGAAAGGTAATCTTTCGCACCCATAACCATTGGTAAATTCTGAGAATTTCTCATATGAGAGGCAGGTGGAATAAGAGCTCACCAGAGAAAGTAACAGCATAATTCTGCCATAGAGCTACATTATATGCTGTTGACTTTGTATGCAGACAACTGAAGAAAGTTGGGACACCTGTCTAACTGGAGAAGGATGATGAGCATGTATCAGGAAGTTCTGGATGTACAGAGCAGCCTGCTGGTGAACTTGTCTCGAGTGGGTAAGAGTTCAGAACTCGCCCACTCCAAAATTTGGCAGAGTTCCAGGCAAAGTCACAAGAGTATCCCATCCAATGGTTCACAGGTGAAAAAGAAGCAGAAGGAAGCAGTCACCCTTTTTGAACCAAGCAATTGGATATTGACCCATCTGTGCCCAATTCTGCTCATGAACCTCGTAACTTTCAAACATCCCAACATCATTGTCACTTGCTGGGAAGATCCCAGCTTCATATAATGTTTATTGTCATTCAACCATACACATGTATACAGCTAAATGAAACAATGTTCCTTTGGGACCAAGGAGCAAAACACAGTACATATAGTCACACACAGCACATACAGATATAACGCAGCACATACAGTCACAAATAATACTGGCACAATCCCCTGAGTGGGATGGCCTGAAGATTGGCAGATTGACATGAAGTGCAAGGTGGATATTTATGTAAGACAGTATAATGTTACTGGCACCATGTGGATATTTATGTAAGACAGTATAATGTTACTGGCACCATTATAAATAAAACAAGCAGTCATATAAATATGTGAAACAACAGAAATAGAAGGTGAAAAGGTGCAGGATGAGAGTGTGTCTATGAGTTGGGGAGTGGGGGGATGAGGGGAAACAGCTGGGCATTCAGACAAGGTGTATTACATGTGCTGGGTAGCAATAGGGTGTGTAGGAGTACGTCAGATATTACTCCCAAGTAGATAGATTCTAAAAATAAAAATATACCAACCGGTTCTTTGCTTCTGAACCAGAGATTTTTTTTTTTTACTTTGTGTGTAGTCTTTCATATGATGTCATTGCATTCACATCTGATTAGTTTGAGATTGAAATCAGTTTCTATGAGCACCTTTACTTTCCAGTATTCATGACTGGAATCAATTAATACATTTGGAGAAGTATACAAAATGCTACTGCATTTTAATATCAGGAATAAACTTACAGTCACACAAAGTTTTAATTGTTTTCTTTATCTTCATAAACCTATTTATTAAGTTTTGACTATTTAAAATTTTATTACACCATTCACATTGTTCTTAGAATCAGAATCTGAAGAACTTAACTACTATGTAAGGTACGTGCAAACATATCATTGTCTTAACTAAACAAGTCCTGAAATTCCAAAATAATAATGTGTTAGAAATCAGGAGGAGAGTCTTAACAAGGTTGTAGATGTTTGTTTGAGGGTAAAATCTGGAAGAAAAATAGTAAAACAGATTAGGATCCAGTCTACCAATTTCTTCATTCAACCACAGGGTGTTGGATCCTATGTGTGCCATCCCCTTTGGAGAGCTATTAGTCAATTTTAATATGTTAATAGATCAATAAAAATGAAATAAGTTTGAGACTTAAGAGTGTTGCTGACTGGCTGGGTTAGATGTAAATGGTTTGTGACAGCAAGGCTCAAAGGAAGAACCAACTGCAAGACTGAAGGATGGTGATGGAAGCATAACAATGAATATTAAATGCTCCCTCTGCCTTTTCACTTATTCGTGTTTGTGTATATTATTCATTACAAATAGCTCTGTAAATACACTTAGTGACAACTTTATTAGATACAATCAATCTAACTATCTATATAAGTTATGTTTATTGTGGTTTTCTTCTTATTGAGCTCTTTATCTTTTGTGAGATTTTTTGTGCTGCATCAGATTTGGAGTAACAATTATTTCATTCTTCTTTACACTTGTGTACAAGAAATGAAACTAATCAATCTTGAATTTTAAATTGTCCTGAACCTAATAAAGTGGACACTGTATGTGTGCTCATGGTCTTTTGCTGCTGCTATAGCCTATCCACTTCAAGATTCGATATGTTGTGCTAACCGCTCCTGTAACACGTGGTTATTTGATTTACTGTTGCCTGCCTTTCTGCTTGAACCAGCCTGGCCACACTCCTTTGACCTCTCCCACAGAACTGCTGCTCACTCGATGATTGTTTTTGTTTTTTAACATCAATCTCTGCAAACCTTGTGTATGAAAATCCCTGGAGACCAGCAGTTTCTGAGATACTCAAACCACCCTGTCAGGCACCAACAATAATTCCATGGTCAAAGTCATAATGTTTGGTTTAAACAACAACTGAACATCTTGACCATGTTTGCATGCTTTTATGCATTGTGTTGCTGCCATTTGATTCGCTGATTAGATATTTGTATAAGCGAACAGATATAGAGTATAGTGGTGTACCTCCGAAAGTGGCCACTGAGTGTATATGATAATTTTACAAACTTTGGACTTGTCACCTTTACTTTCAATGTTTGGATCTCTGATGCACATGAACTCTGATTTATCATTACAGAAATGGGACGTGTATGCTGGTTTACCTTGTACTTCAGAGGATAATCAGGTTGTCCACCAGAAATGCCAGAAACAGGCAGAAAAATAGCCAGGTTGTTAGCATCAGCATCAAGTGTGTCAGGACATTCTGAACCTGCAGCAGCAGCTGTCTGCTGATCACAGATCCAGGCTGCACAGCTCACACAGGCTTGGAAGCAAATTGCAGGAGGTCTCAATCATTGGAATAAGCATTCTTAATGTAAGCTTCTTTGATCTGTTGGTACACCGGTGTCTGAGGAGGCTCAGGGTGTCACAGCAGGTAGAGATGGATATTTGTGGTTTCCTTGAACTGGGCCAGCTGCTAACTGGAACAAAGGCTGGTTTCTACCAGAGCTGAGAAGCTCTACTAAAATTTTTAAAGTCACTTCTGGTTTCAACTTTATTGGGTATGTATTTTTTTTTAGAGATTATTCAGATACTTGTAATAGTACAACTAATTAGGTCAATTAAAGCTCACCCAAAAATAATAAGCAATCTAAAAGGTAGAGGTAAAAATAGAAGTAGCAGTTGAAGAAAGAAATTTCTTTCTGCACCTGTCTATGAGATTCCCAATTAGATACCTTTATCCGTTCATCTTGCGGCAATTACACCTTCCTAAATATCTTTCCACCTGCAAGCTGATTGTCAGAGCAAAGATACAGTGTTGTGCAAAATTCTTAGGCACGTGCAAAACAAAAATCTGTAAAGTGAAGATGCTTTCTAAAATAAAGAAATAAATTGTTTCTAAATATAAAAAGCATTACTATAAAGAGCAGTAAACAGTTAAAAAAAAAACTAAATCAAATCAATACTTGGTACGATCATCCTTTGTCTTAAAACTGCATTAATTTTCATAGATAGACTACTGAAAAGAAACTTGACCGGTAGGTTGTTCCAAGCATCTTAGAGAACTTGTGTGATGAGCAAGAACTTGTGTGATGAGCACAGGAATTGTCTCTCTGATTTGAGAGATGGGTAATTCAGTTGGTTTAGGAGTTAGAACTGCAACACTCTAAACTTAATGAGTGGTCGTTAGTAATGCTTATTCACTCCCAAATCAGTCGCATTCTCAGTATTCTCCCGCCAGGGTCTAGATAACTTGTCTGTACTATCAACCTTTACTAGGGTTCACTGGCCCCTCCCCCCAAGTCAAGGGGAGAGTAAAGAAGTACATGTTCACAAGTTACATTTTAAAGATTCAAAGAGGTTTTATTTTTAAAGAGTAGTTAATTCTAATACATCTATTGCTGAACCTATATTTCTATTAAGTGGCTATCCGATCAAATAGTAAATACACAATACATAAAGTAAAACAGAAGAATATACACTTACAATTATTTTAGTTCAGACCGTGAGTTAACAAAAAATCTACCAGGTCCCATGGACAGGTTCGACACTGAGAGAAGGACTTTGACTAAACCAGGATCTGGTTCGTTTCTTCTCTGTCCATTCAGTCCACAGTTACAGTTACATATGTATCCAAATTCAGAGTTCCCTTGTTTTTCTTCTACGGTTCCTTCTTCAGGGAGGAGCTTCGGTTCGCAGGAAGGAGAGCATCCCCTCTGTCCTGTTTACCACTAAACGGCTATCATTTACCATTTTTAACTCTATACAAATCCATATGATGATCATGATTCTCTGTAATATCTACAATTCAACTTTAATTCTTTGGCCACTTTTGTGCCGGAGACCGAGATCTTGTTTCTTTTTAGAGCATACTTATCCTAAATATATTTTCCATGGTTCTAACATCATTATACAAAAAAGCACACACATAAAGCATCTATTTAGTTGCGACCACAGCTTCTGTTTTCTGGCTGTCTGTCGAAGTATTAAGGCATCAGCTGTTTGGTTTGCTTCTATATCAGCCATTTCAATAGCTTGTTGTCTTTCAAATGTAAACTGGATCAACAATACAAAAATAAAGCAAAGTTTAAATGATTATTTGTTTACCACATCCGACGTTTCTAGTGGCTTCATGGGGTTTTTGTAGTTCAAAGTTTACGTGGGATGTCTGAATCTTATGTTCTGGGTTCCATCGTGAGTTCTACCTACTAACCTAGTTGCATATCTGTCACACTTGCCACAGTTCTTCCACAAACTTTGGCATCTTGCTGGTTACTCCAGGTAATCTCAGACAGCCACAGTAATGTTGATATCAGGGCTCTGGGGAGGCCATACCAACTGAAACCATATAAAAAAAGTCTTGGTTATCTAAAACTTCTGTGAAGTACTATGGCTGCTTTCTCATAAAGTCAAGGAGGACCAGGACCAAATTAATCAATATCACCAGAATAGTGATTATTAAATAAAATATTTAACTTCACATAATTGCAAATCACACTTGCTAGCTAGCAAGATTGGGCATTAAACCACAATCCTGTTTGTGCTGCTCACGTATACAGCAGAAAAGTAGCAATTTACACTCTGGTTGGTAGCAGTTTGTAGATAAAAAATTACTGCACATTCAGCAGTCTTTGCAATCAGAAATGAAATAAAATTTGTACAAGTATATTTGGGATCCAACTTGTTAAATTTCATCTCTTGTATGTTGAACACAAGGTTCAGGCATCTGCTTTGTTTGCAACACTCAGGAACTCCAGACAGATTATGTTGAAGCACTGCCCTGTAACAAGGTTTGGCTTTGCAAGGGAGACACAAGACACAGAATCCTGAAGGACGTATCCGTGGATGAGGAAGATGACAATGTTGGCTGATGGAACAAAAAAGGAGGTTGTCGGCACTGAACTACCAGTGGTATATTTTCCTGCCCTTGGCACCCTCATTTTCCTGAGATTCACCTTGAACCCATCAGAGTACCCATTCATTAAATGGATGCAAGAACTGCTCTTGCCTTTGTTAATCCTAGCAATGCTGTCAGTCACTAATTTTTTCTTCCACAGGATCCCCTGACAATGTTCCCAATCATTTAACTTCATATACTGTAATTGAGAGCAACACTGGCCAGTTAGCAAGCAAGACTGGGCAACAGGTAAAAGTGATGTTTCACAATCATGTTTATGCAGCTCACATATACAACAGAAATTTACCATTCCACCAATGTACATCCCAATCTTGTATGTCTGCAGATCATTGCTTGTTTTTCTACCACTTCTGGTGCAGGTCCCTCAACTGTCAGTTTCGTCATCCTTCTGCCTCTTTTCCACAGAAAACAAAGGGTTGCTCTTTGATTAAAATCCCAGACTATGTTATTTTTAATTATTTTCACAGGAATTGCATACTAAATTATTTAACTGCTTGCTTTTCTTGCAGAACAGGAAAGAATTGTTCAATACTAAAGTTTGAAGTTTGGAGTACATTTATAATCAAAGTATGTATACATTATAAAGCCTTGAGATTCATCTCCAAACAGGCAGCTAAAAAACAAAGAAACCCCAAAAGAACTCATTTTGAAAAAGGCTGTCAAACTCCCAATGTGCAGAGAGAGAAAAAAAACAAAAATTGTGCAAACAATAGAAGTAAGTAAATAGCTTTCAGAACTGAAGTTTTACAAAAGACAAAAAGCCAGGCATCATTGCAGCTGGAGCTTTAGGTCATTGGTTTATTAGTTTTCAGAAGGCACTAACTGTTCAGTTTAATAAGTTGGAGTGGAATTTCTGGAAGTCTGAAGGTTGATGTTAATAGATGATACTAGTAGGCAGTCATCGATTCCAGGGGATCATGGGTCTGCGCCTCCGGTGGATTGTATCTTCTCCAGGGCACAAGCCTGGGAGGAAAGATTTGAAGAATCAGCTGTTGCCCATGCAGGGGCTCCCCATCTCCATGTCACGGATGTAATCCAAGGGAAGGGCAAGTGCTGAATCAGTTTGGCACCAGTGTTGGTCGTTGAGGTTGCTAGAGTGAAGTTGTAAATGACATTGAACTGCCTTTGGGACCCCGGCTTTGGATTTTTCCCTCAGGGTTTACTCTCAAAGCCTTTCCCATGGTGGGCATGGCCTCAAAGCAGTGGGGGTTTAAAATCAGAGTTTTCCTTCTCCCAGGTGGGCTGCTGTCCAAGGCTGATGAGCCCCACCTGCCCAAATAGATGATAAAACAGCAGTGAATGTAGCAAAATTCAGTCAAGGTTGAAACAATATTCCTTGGAATCAATTTTCTTTCATTTATAATGTAACATGCTTTCTTTCCCAACTACATAGGTCCCAAAGTTCTCTTTGATATTTTTTATTTGTATGGATCTGCTTTAAGAGTTTATAGCCTACTAGTAGAACACAATCTCATTACAGAATTTCAAAAATAAGTAATAATTAAGAACAAATATAAAAAGCCAAATTTGAAACGAAGATATTCAATTAAGTAGTTTCAGTTTAAAAAAAACCAAAAAGAATTTACCAGAGGAACTCAGCGGGAAAGCAAAAGATTAATGACCAGTCCAGAGAAAGGGTTCTGACCAAAAATATTGTGCATCCACTTCTCTCCACAGATGGTGGCTCAACCATTGAATGGTTCGGCAATTTGTTTTTTATTCCTGATTCCAGAGCTGTGGTCCCTTATGTACACACTGAAAAGCAACAGTATATGGTTATAAGATGATGGCACATTCAGGATACCACCTGTAAGAAGTTTGTACGTCCTTCCTGTGAATGTACAAGTTCTGTCTGAGTGCTCTGGTTTTGCCTCACAGTACGTTAATTGGTCATTGTCAATTGTCCTGTGATAAGGCTATGGTTAAATAGGCGGGTTGCTGAGCAGTGTGG
Organism: Hypanus sabinus; assembly: GCF_030144855.1. Lineage (NCBI taxonomy): Eukaryota > Metazoa > Chordata > Chondrichthyes > Myliobatiformes > Dasyatidae > Hypanus > Hypanus sabinus. The sequence goes on along the minus strand of NC_082710.1, from coordinate 124,917,180 downwards.
CTCCTTGGGCAGAATGGGAGGGACACTGAAACTGCACACTGAAATTCCCACGGAAATGAGAAATAATCCATCACCAATACTGCAGACTTCTTATCTAATCAGCATTTAACTTCAGAGTTTCTCATTCTTTTGAACATACATGGCTCATTCCAAACACCCTTGCTTGGCGCAACAGTACTCAACTTGCTGAGCTAGATGCTATAAGGTTCTCTGAAAAAGATCCATCAGGATGACCATTAATTATCTTAAATATTTTAAGGCATTTTATCAAGAGTAATCTATTATGCATTATGTATATTCTACTGAAACGTAATTAACTGTGTTCCAAAGCCAAGTATTAATTTATCAGCACACGGCTCATTACAAAGGGAGAAAAATTATCTTAGTGAAAAGGTAGAACTGGCCTAATAGTTATACTGATGTAGCCTTGCGAATAGCATATATAGTAAAGGCATGAAATGTGACAGAAGATTCTGGAAGCAAGTTATATGGTTTCCATAGCCTATTTCAGGTTAATATTAGAATTACACAGCTGTTTCAAGCAGTGCTGCATAGGAACAGCCCCTTCAGCCCATGGTGTTTCTACTGAACACACTGCCAAATCAAACTGAATCTCTTCAGACTGCACGTGGTCCTTATCCCTCCATTGTCTGTCTGCTCAGGTGTCTGGCCAAAAGCCTCTTAAATACCCCTATCATATTTGCTTTTATCACTACCTTGGCAGAACTTACTGCCCTCTGCATAAAGAAGATTTGTTCCTGCAATTCTCATTTAATCGGCCCAGATCTGTAACTGATCTATATTCTGCTCAATGCTATAACAACCTTCTTCACTGTGCACGCTTCCAACAATCTTTGTGTCATCTACAAATTTAATAACTGTCATCTACTACCATTGGTTAGGAGATACAGAACTCTTGGATCCCAGACTGCTAGGATCAGGAATAGTTATTAACCTAAAACCATGGGGTTTCTGTACAGCTTAATTCACCATTACTCTTAAATGGTTCTACACCTATAGACTTACTTTCAAGGACTGTACAACTCATGTTTTTAGTATTATTTTTTACTTGCAGTTTGTCTTCCTTTGTATATTGACTGTTTCCAGTCTTTGTTCATGAAAAGTTTCTTCACAAAATGCTATATTTTTGCCTGAAAGTGTCTGCAAGGAAATGCATTTCAAGGTAGTTTGTGGTAACATAAATATTCTTTGTTAATAAAATTAATTTTGAATTTTGTTCTTCATTTTTCCAGACATTGGTAAGAGTAAGAAAACAAGGATGATTTCAAAGTATACTTCATTGACAATACAGCATGGTCTGATATGCAGCCACTTATTACCCTGCAGAAAGAATGGTATCTAATTTGCATATAGTGAGTTTCCACAAATTAGTTACAAAGTCACTTGTGAAAACTGTGTGGTGGTTTCTTTCGAACTTGTATTCTTTTAACATCTTTGGACTATTTTTTCCATGCCCATGGTCTATTTTTTATCAAATTATGGTATTGTTTACACTGTTGTAACTATATGTTGTAACTGTGAAGTTTTGTGCAGGTTTTGTAGCTTTAGTTTTTGGTCTTGTTTTGTCTGGTGGATTTGGAGCTCCTTTCTGAGGAACGCGCTTAGATGGTAGCGCAATATTAATAAGCTGCACCCTCTCTGGACTCTGGATTGGGGATTGGCAAACATTATGTGGGTTTTCTGGTGTAGTCTATTTTGTCATGTGCTTTGTTGATACCATTCTGGAGGAATGTTGTCTCATTTTTTAACAGCATTGAATTTGTGGTTTTTAAATGACAATAAACTGAATCTGAATCTGAATCTGAATGAGAGACTCATACCCTGTTAAAATCCATATCTCAGAAGATAAGATTCAGCAGAAGGCATTTTTCTGCTACATCACTGTAATAGTGTCTGGAAAGAGCTTCGACAGCTTTGGAGATAAGAAATAGGTCATTGGCAGGAAATTTAGTGCATTACAAGAATGGGATTTGAAGACAGTATTTTTAATAACATAGAAGTTACTTTCTAATAATAATGCATTTCACTTTGGTTGTAGATTAAACAAGAAACAATCTACTGGAGGAACTCAAAATTCAAAAATTCAAAGTTCAGTGTAAATATTATTATTGTTAAAGTACATACATGTGAGATTCATTTCCCTACTGGCATACTCAGCAAATCGATAGAATAGTAACTATAACAGGATCAAAGAAAGATCAACCAGAGTGCAGAAGACAACAAACTTTGCAAATGCAAATATAAATAAATAGCAATAAATAATGAGAACATGAGACCATGAGATAGTCCTTAATGTGAGATCATTGGTTGTAGGATGTGTAGTTATCCCCCTTTATTCAAGTACCTCAGCAAGCTGAACAGCATCTGTGGGGGGAAAATAATTGCTGATGTTTCAGTTTGAAATCCTGCATCAGGACTGAACACATGATGCTTCTTTTGATAGTTGTGAGTCCAAATGAAGTGCATAATTGATTGGATATTACATAACTTTTCACCAGAATCAATAGCCAAACCAGAATAATTTTCTATCAGCATTTCACTTTTTCCATCAATGCAAACACAGCAGCGCAGATATTTAATGTCAGTTCCATTTTGACAAGTTTCATGCTGACTTGTCATCAGTTGACAGGGCCATGCTGAGCTTGTCAGTTTTATCAAATTTGCCTTCTACTTCCACCCTGCCCTCAAATTCACTTGGTCCAGCTCTGACATCTCACTCCCCTTTCTCGATCTCACTGTCTCCATAACTAGAGACAGTCTGTCTACAGATTTTTTTTATGAGCCTACTGACTCTCACTGCAATCTAGACTATACGTCTTCTCAACCTGTCACTTATAAAAATGCTATTCCCTTTTATCAGTACTTCTGTCTCCACAGCATTTGTTCTCAAGATAAGGTCTTTTAGTCCAGGACATCTAAGATGTTGTCTTCTTCAAAGAATTGTGTTTCCCTTCTTTTATCACTGATGCTGCCCTCACCTGTTTCTCCTCCATTTCCCAGGCATCCACCATCATATTGTCATACCAAGGGTAGAGTTCTGCTTGACCTTTCATACTATTGCTCAACTTTTCACATTCAGCACATAATTTTCTGTAAATTCCATCATCTTCAATGGGATCCTACCAATAAATATATCTTTCTTCCACCTGCCCCACCCCCACCGACTTTCTGCTTTCCATAGGGAACACACTCTCTGTGACTCTTTGGTTCGTTCATACCTCCTGGCAATTAACCCTGCAGACGGGACAAGTGCTACACCTGCCCCTTCACCTCCTCGCTCACTACCATTCAGGGCCCAAACTGAGCTTGTCAGCTTTTATCACATTTGCCTCCGGTTTCCACCTTGCCCTCAAATTCACTTGGTCCAGCTCTGACATCTCACTCCCCTTTCTCGATTTCACTGTCTCCATAACTAGAGACAGTCTGTCTACAGATATTTTAAAGAACCTACTGACTCTCACAGCAACCATGACTATAACTTTACTCACCCTGTCACCTATAAAACTGCTGTTCCCTTTTATCGGTAATTGTGTCTCCACTGCATCTGTTCTCAAGATGCGGTGGAGATGTGCTCCTATTGCAGCCTCCTCCACATCAGTGAGACCTGATGTAGACTGGGGGAATGCTTCATTACGCACACTTGCTCCATCTGCTAAATGCAGGGTTTCTCAGTGGCCACTCATTCTGATTCTACTTCCCATTCCGACTCCGACATATCACAACTGTCACAATGAGGCCACAGTCATATTCTACCTGATGGCATGAGCATTGATTTCTCGAACTTCAAATAATTTCTCCCTTCTGTCCCTTCTCTCTTTACTATTCCTCTTCAGGGCTTCCATTTTACCCCATCTTTTCCCCTTAGCTACTTATTATCTCTCTCTGGTGCCCCTCCTTCATCCCTTTCTCCCATGGTCCACTCTCCTCTCCAAACAGGTTATTTCTTCTTCTTCAGCCCTTTACCTTATCCATATATCATTTCCTAGATTCTTACTTTATCCCTCCATCCAACTTGCTACACCTTTTCACCTGCCAGCTTGTACCCCAACCCCTACTCCAGCTTCTTATTCTGGCTTCATCCCCCTTCCTTTCCGGTTCTAAAATAGGGTCTCGGCCTGAAACGCTGACTGTTTGATATGTTCATTCTGTTCCTCTTTTCATAGATGTTCCTTCACCTGCAGTGTGGTTTTAGCATTTTCTGTTTTTATTTCTGATTTCAGCATTTTGATTTTCCTTCAATTTTAAATATCTATTGTAGATGCAAATTCTTACCTTTGCAACCATACCTTCCACTCAAATACCCAGGCAATGGGAAAAGTTTGTAGATAGTTTCTGTTAAAGGACTTCTCTTATTTTTCACTACATCATGCCTGGAAAGTAAGCAATCCCTCATCTAAAAACAAAGAAAATTTTTTCCCTTAAGTCATTTATACTGGAGCTGAATTGATAGTAATTGCAGTGTTTTGTTGTAATTTGTCATTGGTAAAAGGCTTGTAATCTCAGTTGTAAAAGGATTTGTGTTATCTCAGTCTCCAATTGGTGGTTATGCCAACAGCAAAATCTTTATTACAACATTCACTCAGGCCTGACGGGCATCTGATATTTTCCTTTAGATTAGTTTACCTGAATCACATAATTATGTCTTTACAAAATAGTCTTAAAATGAGTGTTGAACTGGTTTACTACATCTGTTTAAGAAGAGAGAATAAATTAATACTGTATATGTTTATTAAGCATTGCACAAAATTGCCAGGAAAATTGATTCCACATTTTTTTTGGTGCACTTAATTTAACCTGTGCATAGCTTTAGAGTGCATTATGATCCGTCATAAAAATAGTGTAATTGTGCAAAACTATATTACAAAGAAAAAACAATTATTTGAATGCGCATTAAAAATCAGAGCTTTGCTGTTTCCATTGAGAGGGCCATGAAAACCTACAGCCGCTACTTTGTTGTTGTATTAAAGACTGGAAAGAGTGTCAAAGCTACTCTTCCATTGGTAACCATAGTGATGGCAAAAGAGGAAGCTACAGCAGTGTGGAAAATTTTTGGGCAATCTCCTATGTACATGGATACTCATCTCCCCTGTTCATATCCTGTGCCACAAGTGCTCCATGCCACTACATGGTTCAGTCTCATCAAGGATTCAATGTTTGCAGCATACAGCTCAAAAATGGCCAATGCAATATGACTGCAAACATTACAGGATCTCTATTTTCCAAAATAAACTTTATTCATCAAACATGTAATACTTTTGTAGACAATGTGGTAAGTAGTGTTCAATCACATTTCTTAAAACCTCTAGCACCGTTGCCACTCAAGAGGTGTATACTACTACAAAAGTTGAGGGGTTTCCTTATCCAACTTGGCATCTCCCCCTGTACCCATGGTCTTTCCTCAGTGAGCCTCTATTTATGTGGCTTACACATCCCTGAGTATTGTTTTAAAGGAAGATAAGCAGGTTTTCAGGATTTGAGAATGGCAAGGACAGTGCTGTGGGCATCACTAAGCCGTGGTTGAAAGAAGTTCATAGTTGGGAGCTTAATATCCAAAGATACACATTGTATTGCAAGGATAGGCAGGTCAGTAGAGAGTATGGTGTCATTCTGTTGGTAAAACATTGAAATCAAATCCTGAGAAAGAGCTGACATGGAACTGGAAGATGTAGAACCCTTGTGGGTATAGTTAAGAAACAGCAAGGATAAAGACACCATATTGGGAGTTGTGTACCAGCCTCCAAATAGCAGCCAGGATTTGGGCTAGGGATTACAAATGGTGATAGAAAAGATATGTAAATAGGGCAATTTTGCTATAGTCATGGGGGGTTTCAATAGGCAGATAGATTGGGAAAATTAGTTTGCTGCTGGATTCAAGTGAGGGAATTTGTAGAATGCCTTTCAGGTGGCTTTTTAGAGCAACTTGTGATTAGTCCCACTAGGAGAATCACAATTCCAGACTGTGTATTATGTAATGACCCAGATTTGATTAGGGAGCTTAAGGTGAAGGAACCCTTAGGAGGCAGTGTTCATAATGTGATAGAATTCACCCTGCATTATGTAAAACAGAAGCTGAAATTGGATATTACAGTATTACGGTGAAGTAAAGGAAATTACAGAGGCCTGAGAGAGGAGCTTCCTGAGTTGATTGAAGGGGACACTAGCCGGGATGATATCAGAATAGAAATGACTGGAGTTCCTGTGAGAAATTTTGAAGGTGCAGGAAAGATACATCCTAAAGATGAAGAAGTTTTGTAAAGGGAGAATGAAACAACCGTGGCTGACAAGGGAAGTCAAAGACGGAATAAAAGCAAAAGGTGGAGCATAAAAATTTACAAAAAATAATGGGAAGGAAGAAGATTGGGAAGCTTTTAAAAACCAAATGAAGGCAACTAAAAAAGTCATAAAGAGAGAAAAGTGGAAATATCAAGGTAAGCTAGCTAACATTATAAAAGAGAATACAGCAAGTTCTTTTCTTCAGTTATATAAGGGGTGAAAGAGAGATGAAAGTGGATATCAGATTGATGGAAAATGACATTAGAGGGTTAATAGTATGGGATAAAGAAGTATTGAAAGGCCTAGTTAGAATGGATGTAGGAAGCATGTTTCTTATAATGGAGGATTGTCTAGGACAAGAGGGCACAGCCGTAGAATAGAGGGACATCCATTTAGAACAGAAATGAGGAAAAGTTCCTTCAGCCAGAGGATACGGAATCTGTGGAATTCCTTGCCACAGATAGCAGTACATGCCACTACACTGGGTACATTGGGTACATTTAAGTACACTTGGGTACATTTAAGGTGGAGGTTGATATGTTCTTGATTCATCAAGGTGTCAAATGTTATGGGGAGAAGACAGGAGAATGGGGTTGAAAGTCATGATGGAATGGTGGAGCAGACTTGGTGGGCTGAATGGCCTAATTTGCTCTTATCTTTTATGGTCATTGTCTTCTAGTTATTGAACCAGTCTCACTCATCTCTACAGAAAAAAGCAAGTTAGCATCTCAGTTGACATTGTAAATTGAGACTGAGCATAACACATAAATGTTACAGTACAGGTTTTGTAACCCAATGTCTCATTGTTTACCCTTCTTGTTTTACTGTGCCTTTTCTGCAAGGTTTGCATCTGAAAACGTAATTTTACAGGGAGGACGTGCTGTGATCTGTGAAAATCACATGAATAGCATTTGGAAAGTGAAGGCTCCTTAAGGTGAATTGCTTACAGAAGTGCTCAGTTTCATTTCCAAGAGGTACAATTTCACCTGAAAATAAATGCCAGCACAATCTATTACAGACTAATTTACTTCCATGCTGTGATATGTGCATGAAAAGAATGAATAATTGGATTCAATTTCTATAACAGCAAAACTCCAATAACCACCTACCTGACTATTCAGAGATCCTAGTGGCTCAACATTTGGTTCACCATCTAAATTCCTGAAGACTCACTGTTTGGCTGTGTTGAAAAGGAGCAATGAGGTAAATGGACTGTTGCAGCTGTCCAAACTGATGTGTTTTGGAAAGCATCTGTATGATTCTCAGGTAAGCTTTGCCACACTTTCCTATTTACCTGGTGGAGGTCTGGTTCTATCATTCCATTTCACCTGACCGGAACCCCAGCTGTACACGCTCCCTTTCTAATCAGCAAGGCTCTGGTTCCTGCTCTCCCTGTCTATTAACCTTGTTCTCTATGTTATGACTGTGAAAAAAATTCACTGGAGAGAGCACTGAAGCTGGTAATATAGAAATCTTTATTTGGCACAACATGTAGTCACCAATAGTGAAGACACTTGGTGGAGGCTCCCTGACCCAACATTAGATCACATTTTTATATGCGAAAGATCGAAGATAACAGCGGGACAATTCTATAGTTTCAATGCATTCATAGGGCTTCCATTGAGTTACATATCATTTTGAAACACCTAAATTGAATGTTAGTCACTGCTGTCTCTGAGCTGCATTCATGCATAAGCAGACATCTCAGGTCAATGGAGTGTTTCCTGGTTTGCAATCGATCCCAGTCTGCAGCTCCAAGAACACTACTTTTCTACACTGCATTTTAAACTCAATCTACAATTCACATTCAATAGTGAAAACTGGTTGTTGATGAAATTAATATTTGCTACATTTCATAATTCCAGAATATTCCCTCATACTCTGCCCACTTTCTGCGGACCCTGCTCTTACTCTCCATTTTCACTTGTCAGAGCACCAATTACCAATGTTCTAGTTCTTGTGTATTTAAAGAATAATGTGAATTAAATACATGATGGATCATTATTGAACTAATGTCCAAATCTCAAGTATTTAATTCCTTCACATTTTAATCACTGGAGAAGGAAATTCAATTTTTTAATATTTCTTCTATTAATGCATTGCACAGTCTTTTCTAGTTTATCATATTCTGCCTGCTATAACTTACTACCAAACCTGTCCCTTTTTAGTTCTATACATCTCTGGAAGCTTCAGGCAATCTAACTTATCAATGATTTCTTTATCCAGACTAGATAACCCTATCCCATCACCTATCGAGTACTATCAATCTTTGTTAAGTTGCTGTAATAAATTTGGCCTACAAGCTCTTAACATTGGCATCTTATAAACCACACTTGTGTACCATTAAAGTTGATAACTATCCCAGAAGTGATCTTTTATTTACCATTCCTTCATATATTTGTAAAGACTCTTCAATAAGGAATTAGAAAGGGACAATAGATATTGCAGATGTCCTTCATGTTTGAGAGCTGAGCATTCCTTAGAATCAAACTTGAAGAGATAAATTCAAATTATATTATTTCTCTTTGGTAGATATTCTACAGCATCTACATTTTATGTTTTGAAATCAATAAGCTATCCAGAACATATTGTTATTGATTTTAAATGCATTGTTATTTATGCTAAAATATGGAGAAGTCTGAAAATGTGAAATGATAATTGAAACATAGAAATAGCTATAAATATTCAGCAGCTCAGACAGCGTCCATGAAGCAAGGAACAGAATTAATGTTTCCAATCAATGAGTTTACATCAATGCTTGTGATGTGCTGGATAAGGCTTTACAAACTGCCTGGAGAATTTTTATATTATTTTGTTTCGACATATAGTCGAATTTTTATATTATTTTGTTTCGACATACAGCCTGTTCAGAGCTAATGAGCCACACCACCCGGCAACCAAACTATTTAACCCTAGCCTAATTATGCATCATTTTGCATTGACCAATTAATCTTCTAATCAGTGCAGAAGGAATATGCACCTGGGAATCAATCTCTGTATTGTCATTAGTTTCACTTACATGGGATTTCTGTTCCAGAGTCATAAAAATTTCCCATTAGGTATTTCTAACTATGAAACAAAATTGAGTGTTGGCCTAATCATACTCATGCAGACTATGACTATGCTATTTTCACAAACAAGAGAAAATCTGCAGTTGCTGGAAATGCAAGCAGCACACAAAAAAAATCATTGGAGGAACCCTGCTGGCCAGGCAACATCTATGCAAAAGGGTACAGTCAATGTTTCTGGCTGAGACCCTTCATCAGGTCCAAAGCAGGCAGAAGATCCGAGCGGGGTGTCCAGGAGAGGGAGGAAGGTTGAAGATGGGTGAAGGGGGGGGGGGTCATTGTGCAAGGTTTACGGTCCTTCCCAAAAACTCTTCCTAAAGAAGGGTCTCAGCCCAAAGCATTGACTATATTGTACTCTTTTTCATAGATGCTGCCTGGCCTGCTGAGTTCCTCCAGCAAGTTGTAGGTCCTGGTTTCCTGTTCATTTTGTTTGCAGTTGATCAAAACTTAAGTGAGAATTGCTAAATTTTTAAGAACTTTAATCAAAAAACTATCCAACACTTATTGAGGAATATGAAAGCTTAAATATGATTAGTACTTAACAAGTGAAATACAGGTAGAATCATAGAAATACACTAGAAATATTCAGCAGCTCACGCTGCTTCTATGAAGCAAGAAACAAACTTAAACAATCAACTGATGGGTGACTGCCATAGACTAAGTCTGTGTGTGGAAGATTAGGTTAAAAATCAATTTTCTTGATATTTGGAAATTACTTTTGGGAATTAGTTGTCTGTGAAGAAATGGGGCAAATGAGCAAAAGGGCGCTTACATTGAATTTTTCAACATTTAGATTGCTTGAATGTAGATAGAAAAGAACATAGGTTAGGGTCAAATATCCAATGTATGTAGTAGTGAGAAATGCTTTCCTGTGAGAAGGCCTATGAAAATAATCCCAGACATTGTTTACTCTATCTGGAAGGAAGGAGATTTTCTATTTAGAAATTTTACAGGACAGTTGAATGCTTTTGCACTGATTGATTCTGATTCTTATGGATGGGGTGTAGAATGCAGAAATTCAGCTCCACTGCAAATGAAATACCCATCCTTTTAGAGATTTCAACACAGGTTTGAAAATGTATCAATAACACAAAGGGTGATTGATAAGTTTGTAGCCGAAGGTAGAAGGAGTCAATTTTAGAAAACCTAGCACATTTATTTTTCAATGTAGTCCCCTCCTACATTTACACACTTAGTCCCGTGGTCGTGGAGCATACGGATCTTGGCCTGCAGAAAGTGTCCACAGATGGGTGTTTGATAAGTTTGTGGCCTAAGGTAGAAGAAGAGTTATACAGATCTTGTTACATGCACTTGCAGTTCAACTCGTTTAGTGTTCATGCAGAAAATTTGAAGTTAATAACTCATCTCCTTCTACTTTAGGCCACAAACTTCTCAATCACCCCTGCTGTACGCCACTTCTGGAGGTCCAAGACACCAGCTTCTATGAAGAAGGGATCCGTATGCTTCATGACCGCTGAAGTAAGTGTGTAAATGTAGGAGGGGACTATGTTGAAAAATAAATGTGCTGGGCTTTCTAAAATTGACTCCTTCTACTTTAGGCCGTGAACTTATCAATCACCCCTCATATGACATTTTCTACTTATGTAATGGCAGCACCTGCATTTTATTTGTTTTTTTTTATTCAAAGAGCATTAAAGTGATTACTAAAGGGTATAAATCATGGTATGTGAATTTATATATTATGAGCAATGGTTATTAGCAACAACCTCTCCAGTAAAATGGTCCTGAATTCCAAATCTTTGTTTTGAAAACCATGATTGAATTTCCATGCTAAAATTCAAGGCAAAAAGACTTTGTCATTTCCCACTGGAGTCTGGAGGCAAAACCTGCCTTTTATTTAAGTAATCACTTGAATACCAATGTCCAGTGAAGGAAGTCAGTCCACAGAGACTAAGGATATATAAGGTTGTTCCTTCTAATTCTCACCAGATTGGAACAGAGATAATATGAAAGGCTTATTTTTTTTATTCTTAATTTAAACTTTTACAAAAACATGACAAGTTAAAAGATAAACTCTCCACCTTTCAAAGACTGTCTTAACCTATGACAAGAGCCAAATAAAAGCACAAAATTCTGAAAGCATTCATTAGATCAGGCAGCATCTGTAGAACAATAAAAAGAGAGAGGATTTCAGGTCAATAATCAGATGTACAGGAAGAGTGGTTGGAGAAAATAGTTACTGCCTAAGATTTACACTTAGTTTGAAGGTGGGGAGTCACTGAATTTACCCTATAAATTTAAGAACTTGCAGCCTTAATGGATATCTAGTTCCACATTATTCTGCGATTCACTCACAGTGTCATAGAGGTAGACAGCATGGAAGCAGGCCATCCATCAATTGTCCATTTACCCTCATTTGACGTTAATCCATATTCTAATCCTCGCCCATTTTCAGGTACTCACCAGATTCTACCACTCACCTACACACGATGAGTTATTTTTCATTCACTAATTACCCTACCAATCCACACATCAGTTAGATGTTGGGTGGGGGTTGTTGGGGACAGAGTACCAGAAAAACCCATGTTGTCACAGGCAGAACATGGGAACGCTACACAAGACCTGAGGTCAGCTTTGCACCAAAGTCTCAGGTTCCCATGAAGTAGCAACCTAACGACCTGCACTTGATGACCATATACAGATCAAATTGAACTTGACAGCTACAGAACTGTGCAAGAGCCTCAGATGTATATATACAGCATTGCTAGGGTGACTAAGACTTTTGCACAATACTGTGGTAATTTTATGTATTGCACTGCAGCTTCAAAAATTAAATAAATTTCATGACATATGTGAGTAATCATAAACCTGATTCTGATACGCGTCTCAAGTGTAGATTGAGAGTGGGACGGGGACAAGGAGAGTGTAATCATGGTAACAAAAAGGGGAAGGGAGAGGGGAGCAAGTGGGAAGCACTGGAGAGACCTTCTATAATGATCAATAAATCTGTTTTGAATCAGATGACCTTGCCTAGTGTCTCAAGGAGAAAGTATATTTGCACTCCCACCAGCACACCACCACCCCTGGCACTCCTCTGCTACCTGCCCCATACACCTCCCATGGGGCTCCACCCTTGCCTCTCCCAACATCCATGCTCCAGATTTACAGATTTGCTCTCTGCTCCATGTTCACAAATACAATACTGTGCAAAAGATATAGGCACCCAAGCTATATACTGCATATGTGCCTATGTGTTCTGCAGGATACTATATGTCAGATTTTGAACTTAGCTTCTGTAGAAAGTTTTTCTTTCAAATACTTAAAGGTTCATTTTCACCACTTCCTCCTCTTGTTTGTAAGTTCACGGCATTTCTTTTCCTTTTGAGGAAACTGCAAAGGAGTCACAGGCAGGTTATTATTAATCAAATACAGATACTTAGCTGGTTATAGTCAAGCAACAGAGAAAGTTATTGAGAGATTGGCATGGAAGGTCACTTGCTGTGAAACCTGCTCCCAAATCCTATCGTTTTGTAGATTTCCAAACAAAGTGAATTTGAAAGCAGTTGATAAAAGCTGAACACATTCAAGTTCATAGTAAAACATGATATCCTCAATATCACAAGTGCCCTATAAACAGAAAGACAAGGAGTCCTTAACTGAAGAAATTAGGTTTTTTTTTTCTGCTGGGCTCTATTTGTTTATCAATTCAAGAATAATTAGGTATGGGTCAATTCAGACCATCTAGTCCATGCTGAACCATTGATCAGTCTAGTCCCATCGATCTCCCACCAGGCCAAACCTCTCCATACCCTGCCATCCAAATTTCTCTTAAGTGTTGAAAGCGAACCTGGATTCACCACTTCTGCTGGCAGCTTGTTTCACACTCTCACCACCCTCCGAGTAAAGAAGTTCCCCCTCATGTTCCCCTTAAACATGCCATCATTCACCTTTCACCCATGAGCCCTAGTTCTAGTCTCATATAACATCAAAGGGAAAACCCTGCTTGCATTTATACTGTCTATAGCCATCATAATTTGCATACTTCAATCAAATCTCCCCTCATTTTCCTATGCTCTAGGGAATAAAGTCCTAAACTACTGAAGTTCTGAAGTCCTCAAGTTCTGGCAACATCCTTATAAATATTCTCTGCACCCTTTCAATCTTAATAACTTCCCTCTAGGTAAGTAACTAAACACGCACACAATAAATCTGATTAGGCCTCACCAACATCTTATACAACTTCAACATAAAATCCCAACTCCTGTAGTCAAAATTTTGATTGAGGAAGGTCAGTGTGCCAAAAGTTTTCTTTATGACCCTATCCACCCTGACACCACTTTCAAGTAATTAAGGATCTGTATTCCCAGATTTCTCTGTTGTACTGCACTCCTCAGTGCCCTACCACTAACTGTGTAAGTCCTACCCTGGTTTGTCCTCTAAAAGGGAACACTTTACACTTGTCTGTATTAAATTTCATCTGCCATTTTTCAGCCCATTTTCCAGATTCTGCTGCAAATTTTAATAGTCTTCTTCACTGTCCATTACAATTGCAATCACAATATTGCTGTCAATTCCAAATCTGCTGCTCAAATTTATTACATTAGACAAACACACATTATTACACACACAAAACAATGCTGACTAATCCTAATCAGTCCCTGTCTATCCAAATACTTATATAACTGGTCCCTTAGAATAACTTCCATTAACTTACCCACAATTGATGTCAGGCTCACCGGCCAGTAATTTCCTGACTTATACCTGGAGTTGTTCTTAAATAATGGAACAACTTTAGTTAACCTCCAATCCTTTGGCACTTCACCTGTAGCTAAGGATGTTATAAATGTCTCTGCCAGGACATCTGCAATTTTTCAACTAGCCTTCCACAGTGTCTGAGAGAATGCAATGTCAAGCCTGGAGGTTTATCCACCCTAATTTGCCTCAAGACAGCAAACACCTCCTCCTCTGTAATCTGTATCAGGTCCATGCTCTCACTGCTGCTTTGCTTCACTTCTATAGACTCTGTGTCCATCTCCCAAGTAAGTACAAATGCAAAAAATCCATTTAAGATCTTCTCCAATCTCTTTCCATGTATAAATGACCACCCTGATCTTCCAGAGGACGAATTTTGGCCCTTACTATATCTGTAGAAACCCTTAAAATTCTCCTTCAGCTTGTCTGCGAGAGAAATCTCACATCTACTTTTAGCCCTCCTGATCTCCTTCTCAAATATTCTATTGCATTTCTTATACTTCTCAAGTATCTCATTTGTTTCTTTTTGTTCTTTGAAGAACTAACATGTCCTGTGAATAATGTATAGATGGTCGATTTTTAGAGTTATTTTATAAGGTGTCTCAACTGAGGATATTTTGGAAAATAGAAGCTCTGGGTGAACAAGCTATATAATAGCTTGGATATAAAATGTTCTGGCTAACAAGAAGCAGAGTGGGCATAATTGACTCTTTTTCTGGTTGTCAAGATTTAACAAGATATGTGCCAGAGAGATCTATAAACTAACCCAGAAATTAATAGATAGTATATTATAGAAACATAGAACATAGAAAACCTACAGCACAATACAGCCCTTCGACACACAAAGCTGTGCCAAACGTGTCCATATCTTAGAAATTACCATAGGCCTCTATTTTTCTAAGCTCCATGTACCTATCCAGGAGTCTCTTAAAAGACCCCATTGTATCCACTTCCACCACCTTCGCCAGCAGCCCATTCCAGGCACTCACTACTCTTTGCATAAAAAAACTTAGCCCTGACATCTCCTCTGTACCTACATCCAAGCACCTTAAAACTGTGCCCTCTCGTGCTAGCCATTTCAGCCCTGGGAAAAAAACACTGACTATCCACATGATCAATGCCTTTCATCATCTTATACACCTCTATCAGGTCACATAATGTGTAAACCACTTGTTGGCAAGGAGGCAATGCATGGTGAATTCTGAATTGCCAGAGGTTATCGGAGAAAGGTGTTGTTCCACTACTGGGCTCAGAATCCCATGCATTTCAGGAAATTGCTGCATTGGTTGTGTTGTCTGCAAACAAATGGTAGGTCATACATTTAAAGAAGATATTGACCACTTTGGGAACCATTGTTTTAACTTCTCACTTCAGTTGGCCAAGTGACCCACATTCTCCAAACAGGCTTCAATTGTACTGGTGCCCATTGCCAGAGGATTGGTGTTGGGGCACTTAGCATATAAATGAATGACAAACACATCAAAGGTATGTTTGAAGAACCTGGTGATGCAAACTTAGATAGTAGATTAAATCATTAAGTGACAATTCATACCTTACAAAGGGATATAGATAAGTTAAGTAAGTGGTCAAAGGTCTGGCAAATAGAAAACAAAACTGGCCATTTTGACAAGAAAGATGAAAAGAAACACCTCTAAACCATACTTAGGTAACAAACAGATTTTGATTTACTGAAGCTCATCAGTCATTTTCACCTGTAAGTTGGAAAATACACAAAAGCTACATAATATTGAAACCATATTTCTACCAACATATTGTGGTGAATGACCTCCATAGCACATAGCATCATAGAAGATGGCACCATCAAACTATCAAAGGAGAGATCCTTAAGACAATTCACAAAGCAATTCCTTTCACTTCTGTTACGTTTTCTTTATATTTCAGATATGGCTGTGCTCCTGTTGGAGGCTGTTATCTACATTCTGGTGGTGTGTTTTTGGGCACATTGGGAAAACTGGTACTTTGCTATCTTAGTGAGGTTCCATGAAGCTGAAAGCGAAGCATGTGGCATGGAGGCCAGGAAGTTCGGAGAGGTGGCACATGCCCATGATCATCTCCATCTCTCACTGATCCCACTGATTAAAGGACTGAGAAAAATTGAAATCGTCAAGGTGAGAGTGGAAGATGAGCATCGTCTACCAGCCTCTCGCTCGCTACTGTAGAGGGTGTCTGTGTGTGATGTCTCTCTCCCCCTCTTGCTCAGTGCTTCCAAAAGAAAGTCCCTGCATTTGAATGGTCTCTCTCTCTCTACGCTTGAGATTGATGCTGCAGCAAGGTTTAATTGACACAGCTTATGGATTGTGAATGCTAATTCACATTAATGAATTAATGAAATGTTCTAGTTTCTGGTCACACTTTTTTGTTGTTGTTAGTTTAGGTGATTTTGAATTGGCCTGCAGATATGAACATTGAGCTGAACTGAAATATGCCTTCTGATTTTGTGTTTTATATTCAGTGTTTTTGCTCTTTGTTTGCTGCTGTTTGTGCAAATTGGGTTTTTTTGTGCAGGGGGGGAATATTTTTCTTTAGCTCTTTGTTTTGAGGCTGTCTGTGGGAAGACGAATTTCAGGATTGTATACTGCATACATATTTTGATTATAAATGTACTTTGAACTTTTAACTTTGAGCATAAAACTGCTAAGAAAGAGCAAATACTAAATTTGAAGAAAGTGATGAAACTAATTTTGCTCTTCATACAACTGAAAGTATGTACATAGTCAGACAATTGAAATTAATAAGGTAATGGGAGCTTGCTCATACGTCAAGTGTACTTACCCTGGAGACAGTCTGTATCTAAATGTAGACTGCAGACCTTTAGGATCTGATAGGATCCAAATGCCTGTGCGCCTGAGTACAAGAAGCAGGCAGCTGCATCAAATGATTAGGAAAGCTAAGATAATATTATTTATTATTCTTGGAGAAGTTGAAAATAAAAGTGAGGGGTGGGAGTTGTACTTGAGTAATAAGGTAAAAGACTACAGTCTAATCTCCTTATCTAAAGAAAGCATTAATGTGTTGGAAGTAGTTCAGAGGAGGTTTAGTAAGAATAATAGCTGGAATGGCAAAGCTACCTTATGAAGAAAAATTAGACAGCATGTTTATGGTTCCTCAGGTTTAGGAAAGAGAAAATGGATTTGCTTAGTCATTATGACAAAGAAGGGGCCACTTAGCACATTGACAGTGTATGCTTCCAGCAGAGCTAGTCCATAAATCTCATTCTCACCCCTTTATTTTCTAGTATTCTTTCAACCTACTTACACTCTATTTGTAGCTTTTGCTCCCTAGATCTGCTAATGTTTAATTCAAAGTAGTCAGAATCAGAATCGTATTTTCACTGAGAGTTGTACAGTGCAAGACACCAAAGAATTTTTAAAAATGAAGTAAATAAACAGTGTAAAAGTGGAATAGCGTGGTAGAGTTCATGTGTTAAGGGATCATTTTGACATCTGATGACAGAGGGGAAGAAGCAATTCCTAAAATGTTGAGTGTTGGTTCTACAGACTCTTGTACCTCCTCCCCAATGGTGGGAAAGAGAAGAGGATATGTTCCAGATGTTCTTTAATGATGGATGCCACGTTCTTGAGGCATCATCTTTTGAAGATGATGGCTTGTTGCCATTATGGAGCTGGCTGAGTCTACAACACTCTGCAGCTTATTTTAAATCTATATATTAGAGCCTACACAATAGGTGGTGAAGAAACCAATCAGAATGTTCTCTATAGGTGGAAAATTTCCAGAATGTTTGGGGGGACATACTATATCCCTTCAAACTCCTAATGAAGCTTAGCCACTGGTGAGTCTTCTTCAGGATTGCATCAATATGTTTGGCCTAGGCCAGACCCTTTGAGATGTTGATACCCAGGAACGTCAAGCTGTTTACCCTTTCCACTATTGACCTCTCAATCAGAAACATTATGTGTTCTCCTAATTCCGCCTTCCTGAAGCTCACAATCATCTGCTTGGTCTTATTTATGTTGAGTTCAAGGTTATTCCTGCAATACCACACAGCTGAGTGGTCTATCTCACTCCAGTACTCTTCCTTGTTACCATTTAAGAATCTGCCAAAAACAGTGGTGTTCAAGGCAAATTTATAGATGGCAATTGATCTGTGCCTAACAACACAGCCATGAGTGTAGAGAGAGTAGTATAGAGGGTTCAACACATATTCTTGAGGTTCACCTGAGCTGTTCACAAGCAAAGAAGAAATGGTATTACTGATCCACACTGACAGTGGCCTCCTTCTAAGGAAGTCAAGGATTCAGTTGCAGTGGGAGGTACAGAGACAAAGGAGTATTCAAGAGCTACTAAAATTCTGAATTGCAGAAAGAAAGTGGAAGCTGTACCTTTGCTTACAAGAGTGAAGAAATGGCAGAAATCAACTACTTAGAGAAAGGCAAGGACATTCCAAGACACATACAATGAAATTGAAAAAAAATTAACTTCTCTGCAAGGATGACAATAAAATAGAGCTTAAAATAGAAGCCATGTGATACAAGTGTTGAAAATTTTTCAATGCTGGAGGAACTCGGGTAGCATCTATGGTGGGGAGTGATAGATTTTTTTTTGTTTTAGCACCCTTACATTTAGCCAATGATTTCAGCAACCAGTCTTCAAATCTGAATAAAGATTGATTTAATTTAAAATGCAACTCTGAGCAATAGGCTCCTAACAGTTTGAATCACAGACCAGACAATGCTGATTAAATTTCATGCAGATGTCTGTGGTGTGGGTATGAATCAGATAGTGTGAAGTCCGTGCATAGTTTCAAAGAAACCATTGTAGATACATTGTAAATACCAGATTGGCTTTTGATGTTTGGCACATAAAATATCAAGCCTCACGTTGGACCAGCCAGACCTTTCCACAGAATGTGTCTCCATACGAGGGGTGATTGATAAGTTTGTGGTCTAAGGTAGAAGGAGTCAATTTTAGAGAACCTAGCACATTTATTTTTCCTGCATTTACACACTTAGTCCAGCAGTCGTGGAGCATACGGACCCCTTCTTTGCTGCATTTTCAGTCAAAGAGTTGAACTGCACAATGAGAGCTGTATAACTCATCTCCTTCTACCTTAGGCCACAAACATCAATTGCCCCTGCTGTGGACCACCTGGAGGTCCAAGACACTCTCATTACATGCACGTGCAGTTCAACTCTTTGACTGAAAATGCAGCAAGTTTGAAGTTAATAACTCATCTCCTTCTACCTTAGGCCACAAACTTATCAATCACCCCTGCTGTGGACCACTTCTACAAAGAAGGGATCCATATGTTCCACGACCGCTGGACTAAGTATGTACATGTAGGAGGGGACTATGTTGAAAAATCAATGCGCTAGGTTTTCTAAAACTGACTCCTTCAAACTTAGACCACATACTTATCAATCACCCCTCATATGGTGCCTGCTGTATCTGTAAAGGAGCTGTTTCATATTTACCAGTACTTTTCTCTGGTGCAACAACATTTGGTGTCAGGAGTGGGATACCTTCATGTGATTCATCGTGTGCCCAGCAATCTTAGCAGTCTAAGTGGGTGAATATTTTTTAAGTACATGCTTACACTTGGATCTGTTTGGTACAGGGGAACATGAGGTATTACAAACACAGAGAGCTGTACTGGTAGATATAAAAGTAGTGTGTGTGATTCTGTAAGAGACATAATTTTGTGTGTTAGTTTGGTGAGATGGAGCCATCGGTTGTGAAGGGTGGTTATTGAAGGTTCAGGATGCTAGTGTGTGTGTTTTGGGGTGGAGAGGGGGCAGGTTTACTCGTTCTTGGGACTGCATTTTAACCTGCGCTATTTCCCAGTGTGTGTGCCTTGGTGTAATGGTTAGATGCAAGAGAATAGTGTAGGCATCATAAGTTCAGGCGATCAAGAGTAGCAGGTTGTGGAGTATATAAGTATGTGCTGTTTAACTGGTGCCTGTCATTTATATTTTGTGCAGTGTGGGAATTGGTGTGGAAATATTTCAGGGAGAGGTTTTATTCAAATATACTTGTCAGGATGGCACCTATTGAGGTCAGGCAAAGTCAGGTCAAGAATACTGATGATCCAAGCCAGACTTTTACCCTGATTATGACCATTCACCTCTGGGAAGAAACAGAACATTTTGTCAGAGCTTTTCTCACTTAACGTCACATGTGAGAATTTGGAATTCTGGTGCAAACTTGGGGAAATGGTTGAAATTCACCAGTTGCACCTTAGAGATATACACGTGTTAGTAAAAGCAAAGTGCCTGAGGGAATACCGGAGACAGTATGGCCCAGGGGTGTGGGATGGTACATGGGAAACTTCTGGAAATGGCAGGAATGAAGAAAGATATTGCTCTTTTAAAGAGGAAGTGAAGCAGTGATTGGGGGGAGGTGAGTGTCAATGGGAAACAGTAATGCCAGTAATTCAATGAGATGACGATACAGCCATAGATTGAGCAGAATGTAAATATTGGGTGTATGAGGAGTAGTCAAGGTTGGATTATCCAGGGAGGGACAATCCTTAGATAATGAAAAATGATGAATAAGAGGCCTGAGCTTAGCCCACCAGGAAGGTTTATATTTAGGGATAACGGTGTGGTCGATTTACTCTGAGATCATTTCATGGGCCAATGAGATAGACCAATGAAAGTGCAAGAGAAATCGTAAATCGTTAGGTCACTGTAGTAGGTGCAGCTGCTGGGACTTTACAGAATGTTTGTTTTGTGTGCCAGCAGCCAGCATAAGTGACAAGGAATTGTTCGAATGGATGTGGAAGTGTAAAGTAGTTGATACACATCAGTTGTGGCCTACAGTTGTAGGCAGTGTTCAAAAAGAGGAAAGATAAAGAGCTGAGCGTCACAGAAGGCGTGTAATCTCTTGCCCTGTCAGTGCCCAGTCTGACTCATCGGACTGTCGATCAGATCATAGAGCTGGTGAAGACTGCCTGCTTCTAGGTCAGGAGAAGATGAGGCAGCGACCCTCACTGTCAGCACTCGTAACCCACGGATGTACACAACAGCATTGCTAAGGGACAGGCAATGTGATATGCTAGTTGACACAGGGACATCGGTATTGATAACTGCCCTACCCTTTCCAACAACTGGACATGCTATTTATATTACAGGTATAGGATGTAGAAACAGCGAAAGCAGAAAGAAGCGAGTCACAGATCGTCGAAATCGGGGGAGTGCAGCTTCCAGTGTATTTCTGGGTCTGTCCAAATAATGAGGGTACTCTCCTTGGACTATACATCCTATGGGAAGCAGGAACTGTTATAAATTTAGGAAAGGAAGAAATAATATGGACAAGCCAGGGGCAGAAAACACATACAATCACCAGGGACACAAACAAGTCAGTGTAGCTGTACTGACAGCTGTGCAGGGTAAAATGAAGGAACGAAAACACCAAGGGATACTCAGAGAGACTGTGTCAACTACTAACTTGCGTATAAGGACAGTAAAGAAGCCCAATGGATCATATCAGTTAACAATAAACTGTATCACCCTTAATAAGACCACACTGAGACTGCATCACATTTTGGCGAGCTTTGCAACAATCCTGAATGGCCTGTCTCCATAATTTAAAGTTTATTCAGTCCCAGATTTTGGTAATGGATTTTGGGGGCTCCCCTTAGTACCTGAGTCCCAAGACCAATTTGCCTTCACTCTGAGTGGTCATGGTGCAGACTTTGGAAGAGCTCAATCTAATGCCCTACTAGTCTACCATCTTAAAATTTGTCAAGGATCTACTAATTGCCTCGGAAACTGAAGCAGCTCATATAGGGGTGATAGGCAGTGTTTTGGAGATACTGTGAGATGAGGGGTTTAACATCAGTCCACACAAGGCTCAGATAGGAAAGCAAACCATACAGTACCTAGGCTACACCATTTCCTGGGGGAGGAAGAATATATCAGATGACAGATGTTCTGCAATCAGCTTCAAGTCAAGTCAAGTCACTTTTATTGTCATTTCGACCATAACTGCTGGTACAGTACATAGTAAAAATGAGACAATGTTTTTCCAGGACCATGGTGTTACATGACACAGTACAAAAACTTGACTGAACTATGTAAAAAAAAACAACACAGAAAAAAAGCTATGCTAGACTACAGACCTACCCAGGATTGCATAAAGTGCACAAAACAGTGCAGGCATTACACTAAATAACAAACAGGACAATAGGGCAGTAAGATGGCAGTCCAGACTCTGGGTATTGAGAAGTCTGATAGCCTGGGGAAAGAAACTGTTACACAGTCTGGTCGTGAGAGCCCAAATGCTTCTGTGTCTTTTCCTAGATGGCAGGAGGGAGAAGAGTTTGTATGAGGGGTGTGTGGGGTCCTTCATAATGCTGCTTGCTTCTTGGATGCAGCGTGTAGTGTAAATGTCTGTAATGGTGGGAAGAGAGACCCCAATGATCTTCTTAGCTGACCTCATTATCTTCTGCAGGGTCTTGTGATTCAAGATGGTGCAATTTCCGAACCAGGCAGCGATTGAGCTGTTCAGGATGTTCTCAATACAACCACTGTAGAATGTGATGAGGATGGAGGGCGGGAGATAGACTTTCCTCAGCCTTCGCAGAAAGTAGAGACGCCATTGGACTTTCTTTGCTATGGAGCTGGTGTTGAGGGATAAGGTGATATTCTCTGCCAGATGATAACCAAGAAATTTGGTGCTCTTAACGATCTCATGCCCCGCTCATTAAACGTAAGGGGAATGAGGAAGATAATGGATCCATTCACTTCCTGCTGTAATTTCACACCAGTGTTCTCAGCATTAGTGGCTCCAATGCAGGCCTTGATTGAAGGAGGGTACCACAAAGCAGTAGTGGTGCAGAACCATGGGGATATAAGAAGGCCAGTGGCATATAGCTCAATGAAATAGACACCCATCACAGCTGGACTTCCTCACTGCATAGCAGCTCCAGAATGTGCCACGTGGCATTGCGAGTCAGCAAACCAGTTGTAATCATGGGACAACTCGTACTATACACACCCCATACAGTTTTAGAGCTCTTCAATACGGGGAGACTGAGAGCAGTCACCAACAGCAGAAGGGCAGCTTAGGAGGCAGTTCCCACCCCCAAGACCAAGTCAGTAATGATAGTTAGGGAGACTGAATGAATCGCATGAGCACCATCCTAACAGAGGGGGAGGCACAAAAGTGCCAGTTGACATTAGAGCAGGAAGAATATATTGGTCTGACGGAACCTCCTCTGGAAGCAGGAGCAGAGATATTTTTTATAGATGGGTCTCAGAGACACATAGACAGGAAGCCACGGACTGGGTGAACCATGGTGAGGGAAACAAGGTGAAGAATTAGAGTCAGGAGAACTGCCAAGGGGATGCTTAGCTCAGGTGGCAGAGCTGGTATCCCTGATGGAGCACTGTGCTACAGTCAAGGCAGGCAAGTAAATGTATATCCAGACGGCCGATGTGCCTTGGGGGTGATGCATGATTTCTGATGAGGATTTGTAACTTCAGCAGGGGCAGCTAGTGCAGGCACCAAATACAACTGCTAGAAAAAGTGAGTCTGCCCGCAGGGGTGGCAGTAATTAAAGTAAAGGCTCATCAAAAAGGGAAGGGTAAAGAGAAAAAAGGAAATGTGTCAGCAGACATCAGTGCAAAGAAGGCAGCAGTGGAATTCCAAAGCAAGGTCTTTTTGCTGCCCTATTTGTGTAGGTCCTCCTTAAGATTTGCTTTTCCTGCTACAAGTTTATTTTTAGCTCAGGAGGGCCAAGAGGCTGGACTGTTAGAGTGATTTTTTTTGGGTTTAGCACTTTTACATTTAGCAAATAACTTCAGTCACCATTCTTCAAATCTGAATAAATATTGATAAAAATTACTACCTCAATTACAGCATCAAATTATGTCCTAAATGTTTCCATGGGTTTAATATCCACTTCTATGTGTAATTCTGTTTCATATATTTGCGTTATGATGCCGATAGAGGACATTTAGCACAGCGTGTAAATTACAAAAGAAGAGCTATCCAGCCAAGCATTGTGACCCTGCAGGATACTGCTTGAACTGTGCACATCCAGGTTCTTGGAAACATAGTTAAGATTAAGCTCCATTTTCTGATATCTTTCTCATTTTTGATTATTTATTTGTTCCCATGTTGAGCTCTCACATTATAATTTAATATTCGCCATTCAATTCACTGCCTTGTAAACAGAGTGCAAAGTATGTAGAGTGTGGCATAAACAAAATGCAAAAAAAAAAGAAGGAATTAGTTTGGGAATTCAATGCAGAGAGAGCAGATTTTGCCTTCATTACTTTTAATACTTCAAGTTAGCTTCAGGCAGAATTTCTTTATATTTTGTTTCATGCTCAGTGTAGTAGGAGTGAGAGGGTTCTAACTGATAAAGTAATTAGTTAAAGTTAGTCTGTCAAGAATATAGACATTTAAAGTAGTTTAGTGCATAAAAGAAGTTTTGTTAAATATAACAAGATCAGTGATGCCTTGTGGCAGCAGGTGTTGGTCAGGCAGATGGAATGTGCTTCATGATGAAACTTGGTTTTGGGCCATTGAGCTCCATTCAGCATTGCAGACATTGGGGTGCATTAGTCATGGGGAGAGTTGCAAGAACTGTTTAATCCAGAATGCAGTCCCACCCACATTGGTATTAGCCCAGATGTGGCCATTGATCAGGGACAGAAGGGTATGACAGCAAGTCAGGCAGATTTTGCAATGTTGTGATGAAGGAAGTTCAGTCTCTGACCTTGTCCAACAAGGTACCAAGTCCTTGATGCTTGTACTAATATGAACAAAGTCTGTAGGGAAAAGGAAATTGGACAACAGCACAATGGTTCAGGAAGGTTGAGGTAGGAGGGCATTATAAATTCATGCCAGCTGATACTCCAAGTGTGAATTCCAAATGTTGTGTTGTCTGTGCAATCACAGGATTAAAAACATCTTGTTGTAGGAGAGGAGCTTGGGCTGTAAAGGAATAGATCCAGCTGTCACAGTTTGCATCAAAACCAAGTTCCTTAGTGAAACTAAGGATGAAGCTCTTCCTAGGAAGCAGAAAGTCTGAAGGACCAGATTAATTAAGCAAACCTTCATTGGATTTCTACTGAGTGATATGCTTAGAGTCCAACAGAAAACTTCTGATCCACCTGATTCAAGGATAGCTACTTCCCTTTGTTCAGTTCTTGAACCAACCAGCAAAACACAAATCGCTACAATTTACCATCATTATGACCACCTAGCACTGAAGTGTCTTATTTTGTTATGTTTGTTATGAGTTGTGTTTTTCAAAAATATGTATAATTTACTGCATGCATAATTAATGTCTATTCTTGTGAATGCTGCTTATGTAATACTTAAGTGCCTGTGATGCTGCAGCAAATTGGTTTTTCCTTTGATCTGTGCATACATGTACTTGTGCAGGTGATAATAAACTCATTTTTAATGTTTAATTGAAAACTTAAATGCATGCTGAAGCATATTTTTTATTCATGATGTGCAGGCACCTAAAATGCGAACATCCAATGGAATGCTCTGTATGCAACCACAAGAACTTGTAGAGAGTTGAAGACACATCTCAGCACATCATGGAAACATGCTATAAGATTATTAAATGCTAAATTGGATTTTTGACCTGACAACCTACTTTATTGTGATCTACCTGATTGTTTATTTGAAATGCAGTTTCTCTGAAGCTGTTACACTTTATTCTGCATGGATACTTTTGTTACCTTGTTCTACCTCAATGAACTGTGTGGAGATCTGTATGAACAGTAGTCAAGGCAAGCTTTTTTGCTGTTAATGTGACATTAATAAATCAATGCCAATTCCAATTCCAATGGAATCCATTTGAATCCTGCTTGCAAGTGGTATCTTGGTAAATGATAAGTAGGGCCACAGAAAAGCTCTAACTTAAATAATTAGCTAAGAGTTCCAGTGAATATTTTTTTGAAATTGTGCTAATACAGAGAAGTTTCAATTATATAATATAAACTGACATACCATTAATTTGTAGTCCAGTCACTGTTAGTATCAAAGTAAGAAAACTGGGAAAATATAAACAATTGACATTCCTTATCTGAAGCACAAAACAACTGTAAGAATGTAGTTGAATTAATGGCATAACAGAGGCAAATGGCTTTACATTTAAGATCTATTACAGATATGTGATTATGGGGTAATTAAAGTTGGCAATTGAATATTCCAAGGATCAAAACTTTAGGTACAGAATAGAAAAGGAATGTAGTGGGAGGAGGGAGAGCTGTGTTAATGAAGGACGGCATTAAAACAATATCATCTCAAAGAGCTACAACAAATTTCAACAGCAATTTTCATTACATATGCCAGCAATATTAAACTTGATTCTGATTCTACAGCACAGAAACAGGCCCTTCAGCCCACCAAGTCTGGACAGACCATTAAACGTTAATCCCATTCTTTATTTGCCCCACACCTTCATCAACTCCCCTCAAGTTCTGCCACTGATCTCCACATAAAGAGTAATTGACAGTGGCTACTGAGTCCATTAAGTCACATGCCTTTTGTGCATGGGAGGAAACTGGATCCACCTGGAAGAAACCTGCATGGTCATGGGAAGAAAGTATAAAATCTATCTGCAAAGCTGTTTTATAAAACATGTCTTTTATAACTTCAAGCTGCTTTCCATTTACATTTTGGTAACTGAAGACTGACTTCTGTCTTTGACCAGAAGTTAAACAAGACAATATTCATAGTTGAAAGTTTACCTAAAACTCTTTGAATGGTGCAAGGGGTGACAGTGCTGGTTGAAATGTGCATGAGGTGTAAAGCAGTGGAGAGCTTTCCTGAAAGCTGAAAGATCAGGGTGAGAAGTAAATACAGTTGGCCCTCCTTATCCGCGGGGGATTGGTTCTGGGATCCCCCGCAGATACCAAAAAAAATGCAGATGCTCAAGTCGGTGGACTTTAGGACCCGGTGGAGCTCTGGAGCTTATTTAACCCATCTCAGTGCGGTGGACTTTAAGACCCAGCAGATTTCAGGACCTGCCACCCATATTGTTTCTGTTCCGGAAAAAGATCATGATTAAAAATAAAGTGGAAATAATAAAGCGATCAGAAAGAGGTGAAGTGCCATTGGTCATTGGAAAAGCATTAGACTACAGTCAGGATAAAGTGAGAATAATGGAGCATGTGAAGGCCCTGCCCCGATGGAAGCTACAATTATTACTAAGCAACGCAGTGGTTTAATTATTGAAATACATACGTTTCTTAAGTGTTTTATATGCATAGAAAGTTAAGATATATACAAGTTTGTACTATATACTAAGACAAACTTTTGACTAACTGACATGAAATAATACTGGACGTATCTGTTCTGACTTAGAAAACTTCTGTTTTTTTAAATTCCCAATCCGTGGTAACCTGTGCACATCCTCCCGTATACTTTAAGTCATCTCTAGATTACTTATAATACCTAATACAATGTAAATGCTATGTAAATATTTGTTATACTCTATTGTTTAGGGAATAATGACAAGAAAAAAAGTCTGTACACGCTTAAACAACGAGTGCTGGAGAGAGAACTTCCAGGTTTTCCCGATCCGAGGTTGGTTGAATCCGCGCATGTGGAACCCACGGATAAGTAGGGCCGACGGTAAGTTCCGAAAATGTGGCATACAGGATTATCTAAAACTGATTATCTAAAATTGTCCATTTCAAATTTCAAAGTTCAATGTACAATTTATTATTGGCGAACACACATGTCACCACATACAACCCTGAGATTATTTTTCTGTGGGAATACTTAGCAAATCTATAGACCTGTAACTGTAAACAATGGAAAACAATCTGTGCAACTGCAGATATAAATAAACAGCAATAAATAATGAGCATGAAATATCAAGATAAAAATGAGAGTGTAGTTATCCCCTTTTGTTCAAGAGCCTGATGTTTGATGGGTAGTAACTGTTCTTGAACCTGGCGGTGCAAGTTTTGAGGCACTCGTACCTTCTGCCTGATGGCAGCAGTGAGAAAAGAGTATGGCCTGGGTGATGAGGATCTTTGATGATGGTTGCTGCTTTTCTACAGCAACATTTCATGTAGACATTTGGGAGGGTTTTACTTCATGATATACTGGGCCAAATCCACCACCTGCTGCAGGATTTTCCTCTCAAAGGCATCAATGTTCCCACACCAGGCTGTAATACAGCCAGTCAGCACACTTTCCACCATACATCTTTAGAAGTTCGCCAAGGTTTTGGATGACATGCCGGATCTGGGCAGTCTCATGAGGAAATAGAGGTGCTGTGGTGCTCCATTTGCTACCATATTTATATGACACATCCAGGACAGGTCTTCTGAGATAGTGACACCCAGGAATTTAAAGTTACTGACCCTCTCCACTTCTGATCCTCTGATGATTACCGGCTCATGGACCTCTGGTTTCCCTCTCCTGAAGTCTACAATCAGCTTTCTTGTTCTTACTGATATTGAGTGAGAGTTTGTTTTTATTACACCACTCAACCAAGTGTTCATCTATATGCTGATTCACTGCCGCCTCACAGCAATGGTGTCATCAGCAAACTTGCATATAGTGTTAGAGCTGTACTTAGCCATGCAGTCATAGGTGCCTAGTGAGTAGAGCAGGGGGCAAAATACACACTCATGTGGTGTTCCTGTGCTGATCAAGATTGTGGCTGAGATGCTTCTGCCACTCTGAACTGACTAGTGAGGAAATCTGGGATCCAATTGCTCAAGGGGGTATTGAGGCCCAGGTCTTGAATTTTACTGGTCAGTTTTGAGGGAATTATAATGCTAATTGCTGAGCTGTAATCGATAAACAGTATCCTGATGTATGCATCTTTTCTGTCCAGGTGTTCCAAGAATGTGTGAAGAGCCAACAAGATAGCATCTGCTGTAACCTGTTGCTTCAGTAGGTGAATTGAAGTGGATCCAAGTCGCCATTCAGACAGGAGCTAATATGCTTCAATACCAGCCTCTCAGAACTCTTCATTGCCGTGGATGTAAGTGCCACCAGGTGATGGTCATTTAGACAGGGTGCCATACTCTTTTTGGACACCGATACGATTGAAGCCTGTTTGAAGCAAGTGAGTACCACTCACAACTGAGGCGAGAGGTTAAAGATATCGGTGAATATGCTGGCCAGTTGTTCAGCACGATCTTAAGTATTCAGCCAGATACTCTGCCCAGACCGGATATTTTTCTTGGATTCACTCTTTTGAAGGCAGTCCACACATCATCTTCAGATGCTGAGACCAAAGGAACACCAGATGATATTGTGGTACGCGATGATTCTCCCCTTTTCTGGTGGTCAAAGTAATCATAGAGGGCTTTAAGCTCACCTGAAGCAAATCTCTGCTGTCCCCTATGTTGCAAGATTTAACTTCGTAGGAGTTTATGGCATTCAAACCCTGCCACTGCTGTCGAGCATCCTCGTCGATTCCAGTTTAGTCAGGAATCTTCATCTCGCTTCAGTGCAGACTGCTGAAGTTTATAGTGCACCAAGTTAGAAGATACAATGTTTTTCCTAAAACTTATGTTGCCAAGGGTAGAGATGTCAGAACGTCAGTAGGAGAAATAAAGCAAAAGACAATTGGAAGCTTAAGGTCACCCTTGTAGTCTGGGTCTTGGTGTGCTACAAGCTCTCAGCTATCTGTGTTCATGGTTCCCAATGCAGAGAAATCCACGCTGTGACAACTACATAGAAAAATGCAGTCATTGGTCCACTTGGATAAAAAGCTTATGTCCCTGGATAATGCAAAGGGCTGAGATGATAGGAAGTTGCTCCATTTCCATTTCTCCCTTCCCAAGAGAAAGAGAATGCACTTTTCAAAATTGAAGGATGGAAAAGGAGCACCAAACTCCCTATGAAATGTTGAAAGGAGAAGGAAGAACAAGATACACCAGGTGATGGCAATACATCAGCATTTCATGATTTGTTTCTGGTTGGAGTTAGATATTACAGTGCTATTGTGTCAGAATAGGATTTTAGCCATTTAAAACTGAGGGGGCAGAGAGTTATGAATCTTTGGAATTCTCCATGCCACCATCATGCCTGAGATATTAATCACCAAACAAAAGTTAACCATTGGTTCAACACTCATCTTCACTTCTGAATCCATGTAGATACAGTAGTTAATTGAGTTTTTGCATTAATTCCCATAGATAATGGTCTGCAAGTTACCTGATTACTAATTTCATTGTTTTGCATAGAATGAAAGCTGGACTTACGGGTTTGTAAATACCTGTATCTGTGTCAACCACTATAAACATAGGTATCACCCAAACCCTCTACTACTTGGCTAAAGCCTTCAAGTGCTAAGTGACTCCCCTCGTCGTTGCTCACAAATCTCATGCATCATTGCCTCATCACCTTTTATTCGGTGATAGCACTTCAGCCTTTGAGTTGGGAAGTCATGGACTACTCTGCTTTGAGAATTTAACCTGAAACTCTATTGCTGAGAGAAATACTCAATTATTGGAGGTGCTGTCATGCACATGAGATATTGACCTAAGATGGTCTCAGCTATCGCAAATGAGTTCAAAACATTCCATGGTGTTATATAGTATGAAGAGCAGGAGAGATTTCCAGGTTTTCTGAGAAGCAGCATTTAATTTTTCAACCAAATGTCCCCCCCATCCCAAAATTAACTATTAGTCATTTACCCTTTAATGTTTCTGAGATTATCCTACAAAGCAAATTGGTCAAATTCAAATACATTTATTATCAAATTATGTATGCAGTATACAACCCTGAGATTCATCTTCCCTTGGACAGAAGAGGGTATTGGTGCTACCCTCTGATACAGCAGTTGTTACAACACAGAAGGGATTTCTTGCTTGATAGAGTGATTTCAAAAGTTACAAAGATGTTAATGATATTCATTTTTGCATAAGTGTATTTTCTCCTTATAACTTGTTTGTTTTGAACTAGTTGATTTTGTCTGGGATTTCCCTCCTGCATGAACTGAATTTTCTAATCATGCTAGTTATTTCTGTTTTGGAAGGTCATATTATGTACATCATCCCTCATGAATATTGCAAGGAAGGAATACCTTGGAATATTTATTTTAAGTTTATCATTGATGCCAGCTTAATTTTCCTTCATTTTTTTCAATCCCTTCTCGTCAATTGAAATTATATTTTAAATCTCCTTTCCCTCACTTTGACAAAGGCTTTCTGACCTGTGCTGTCATTTAAGATGTTCACTTTCTAAATATGATGCCTGACCAGTTGAGTGATTCAATTATTTTATTTCTGATTTCCACCATATACTCTTTAATTTATACTTGCAGTGCTCAGAAGTTACATTTCCTTTTCTCAGTCCATTTCAGCATTCAGAAAAGAAAAGATTGCTTGTTCCATTTTCTTGTTTACTCTTCCATATCCACCAATTTCACTTCCCATGATACCTTCCCATACAGGTTGCCCTTTTATGGTCCTAAATCCTCTTTTTCCATGAAGTTGCAATCTGTGTGCACTTCTTTCAGTTTGGCACTGAATTAGCTGTTCAGAATATGGCCCTTTCTACACTTGCAGACCAACTGCAGATTAGATGGCCATTCTCCAGGTAAGTTCCATTCAGTCTGTAAGCGTGACCTTCAGCATTTAGTTGCTTCTCAATTTAATTCACCAGCTACATCCTGCTCTGATCTTTCTGTCCCCATTCTCTGACACTGTTCTAATGAAGCTTAATAAAAACTTAATGACACCCAGAACAAACTGTACGCTTGCAGACACAATATTGATATCATCAATTTCAGATGATCAACTTTTCTGGCATATTAATTCCAAATTTCCTTTTCTTGCAATATCAGTTAATTGCTTTTATGTTTGCTCCAAATATTAGTTTTCTATCATCACCTTTTTTTATTTACCTCGCACAATCACGCCTTTTGTCATTTTCTATCTCCTACCTTCTTAGTGCCTTCTTTTTCTGAATCATAAAGCATGTTTTACCTCTCACTATTCAAGTTCAGATCCAGTTCTGATGAAAGTTCATGAAATTGAAGGGTAACTTTAAATCTTTCTTCACTGATGCTACCCAATCTATTGAGTATTTCCTGCATTTTTTTTTGTTTTTTTTATCAGCAATTCTCAAATCTTCTCTTATGTTTTTTTTTGGCTATAATATTGAAAACTTTATCATACACTAAAGTATGAAACCAAAACCTTTGGTATGACACCGAAGAATCTAGCAAGTTTATATAGATATACCGCAACATAGAATATTCTGATCTGTTGCTGCTTCACCACCTGCTATGGAGACTCCAATGTGCAGGTTTGAAGGTGACGGCAGAGGGGTGTTCGCTTGGCCAGCTCTGTCACAGGCACAAGCCTCCCCACCAAAAAAGCATCTTTAAAAGGTAGTGCATCAAAAAGGTGGCACATCAAGAAGGTAATATCCATCATTTAAGGACCCTCACCATCTGGGAAATGCCACCTTCTCATGAGTAACTTCATGAAGGAGGTACTGGTGCTGAAAGTCGTACATTCAGCATTTTAGGAACAGATTCACCCTTCTGCAATCAGGTTTCTGAAGTCCATGAACTCATGAGCACTACCTATTTCTCTTTTGCATTATTACTTATTAATTATTTTGTAATTTGTGTAGTAATTTTGCATTGTACTGATGCCACAAAAAAAACACATTTTGAGCTATATGTCAATGACAATAAACCTGATTCTGATTTTCATTCTGCTACTATTACGTTCAGCTTCTTCTCTGATCAAACTTTTACAATCTCTCTGTGGTTCTTTATAGTTACCAGAATAGAACCCCCCGACTCTGTATTCCACGTGTTTTCTCTCTATGTTGCTCTTAAATTGTTTATTAATTTATTGAGCCTCATTTTTTATCCATACCTTGTAATTTAAGATGTTTTGTTCCTTTTAATTATAGCAATATTTCCACTGATGAGCGGTTGAAAATCCTCCTCCCAACTTTTTTTTTAGTTAGATCTTTATCTGTATTTAGCATTTCTAATATTCCATATTGGACATTCTGAGGCATCTCAAAGGAAGAAAGAATTGCATTAACGTTGCAATTTTCAAATGATATTATGTCCTGTTTAGACCTTGAAAAAATTCACTACTCACTTCTCAATTCGGACATAAAGTTTCATAAGGTGCGGGGACCTTTTCTTAAATATTTTCATAACTTCTCTTTAGATTAAGTTTTTTTTCAATCCCTTACTTTCAGCTTTCTTTTTCCTTGGTGGTAGGCATTATTATCTTTTGTTTTTATTTTCATTTACAGTTTTGGGGGTTTGAATGCTCTGATTTATACTTCCTCCATCTTGTAATGGTTGGTCTGGAGTTTTTTTTCTGTGGGGGGTTGTGGATACTAACTACATGATTTTATTTTGGGTGCTTTTTCATCATTATTTTGAAACATATTATTACTGTATGTTTATCTTGCACTGTATTAGTCTCTTATTTTGTAGTTGGGTTTTCGTCGTAGCAATTGTAGAAATGCATAAAAATATCAATAAAAAAATTTGCAATTTTCATACCCTCAGAATACACCAATAGTAGTATCTGTTGTAATGCAGAAAAGGCATGATCCAATTTGCCAATAGAAACTTCTGTTGAAGATGAAACAGCAAGGTATTATTTCAGCAAGAAATATTTGGTTTTTATGAAGACTTGTTGATCGACAGCAGAGCCAGTCAGAGTGTCACAACTGGAGCCAGCCAGCGTGTCAGAGGATTCGGATTGAAGAGCTGCTTGCTACTCAAAGACATCCAAGTTGGTGCGTGAAGGCGGCGTGCAGGGAAACTATGGGTGACTGCCTTGGACGTTGCTCTTGAGATCACAAGACCCTGTTTACAGTGATCATCTAAGATGCCACACACCTATTTCTTGTGATGGGCAATGTAGAAGCTGTGTAGCCTCAGTTTTAGTGAGGGATAGGCATCAAGCTGTGGGCTTGTCTGCTGCTGCAGACCAGGAGAGAGACATCAGTGGCAGTGCAGTCTGCCATCCATGCTCGGCTGGGGATTGTCCTCTCCCGTCAGTGCTGTCCTCCAGTGTTCAGTCGATGCAATGATGGGGTGCACTGGAATGGCTGCATATCACTGGTAATCTGCTCAATCAATTTATGACACATGCTACTCAGGGTCTTGGACTATATTTTTTGCATGCTATTTTGAATGTGATGTACATGTTTTGCACCTTGGTCCTAGAAGAACACCGTTTCATTCAGCTGTATTGATGAATGGCTGGATTTTAATTTAACTTAAATTTAACTTGAACAAAATATGATTTCTATGGTCCTCCTTGAGAATGTGGAAGGAAACTTTGTTTAATATCTTATTCGACCGAGAGATATGCTTGACAAATGCTCCTTCAATACTGCAGCAGATTGCCAGGCTAGATTTCCATGCTTCTGCTTTTAGAGCTCTTAATCTTTTGCCTCAGAAGCCTTGGTGCTCAGACTTAGTAATTACACAGACATCCTTCTTGAGCTGAAAACAAAATCTCTGATCTGCTGTTAGCTTGATCAACATCTCCTTACACTTTCAATCACAAGTACTCTCCCTTTCTTTTGGTTGAGCCTTTACTAACATAGTCGTGAATGTACAGCTTTTAGATCATATACACACTGTCAGCAAGTTGAAGGAGAAGGTAATTTCATAATCAGTCAGAAAGCTGGCAGTGACAGTTATAAGGTTATTGTTAAGGTATAAATGATTTGCTTTCATAATACTATTAGATTCTATCACATCATGTTAAGCTAATTTGAAATTGCGAAACTATTGAGGCCTCAGTCAGTCAGGGTTGACCATGGACGTCGCATCCTAGATGCCTAGGTACACAAGCCTGAACAGTACAATATGGAGAGCAAGCTGTTGCCCAAGTAGCATGCTGCCCCCTCCATATATCTGATGAAACCCAAAGGAATGGCTGAGGCCGGTGCAGTTTGGTACCAGCGATGTCTCAAGAGTGGCCAGTCAGCATTGAACTCAATGTAGGACTACTTTGGGAACTCCAGTTCCAGATTTTTCCCTTGGGATTTACTCCCAAAGCCTTCCCAATGAGTGGGTATTAGCCACAAAACAGTAGCGGTTTGAGATCAGCATTTTCCTTCAGCTAGATGAGCTGCCAACCATAGCCGATGAACCCCAACTGCCCCAACTGTTTTAAGGCATCAGTAATCCACCTTTGCCTCTTCCTCTGTCAGTAGAAATGGTTCTGTCAGGCTTCTTAGCTAAACCCCTCTTGAAGGCCAGGAGCTGGACTTGGTTGTCAGAGACTATTAGAAGTGCATGCTATTGGAAGCATTTAATAGGTAGTGGGATCTTGTCCTCATTACCACTCCTGGGTATAGCAACCTAAAGGAACTAAAGCTGTACTTTCAACAATTTTATTAAAGCAAAATTTAAATTGAATATTCCGATTGACATCTGCCCAGAACATGACAGACGTTTGCAGATGAGCATATAGAAAAGAGTCAAACATCAGAAAACACAGATTTTAAAACAGTGCAGTCTTGCAATGAAAATGCTAATTTGGCCCAAAGCAGAAATTTTATTCCACTGTACCTTATTAGAAACTTTATGGTGATTACATAGGTAATTGTTGGCAGAAAAAAAAATGCTTATTGGTAGCCAAGAGTACATCAATTCTCTGATATTCCTTACATTAATGGTTAATTGATAACCCGGGATCTGATCTGACAATGGGAATTCTCCATTACTTTGCCTACAGCTTGTGTTTACTTGATGTATAATTTAAATTGCATTTCTAAGCTCTAAGGTTCCTCTCTAGGGAGAACTGTAATTCTCCATCAACTGCTGGGGAATCAGCTGTAGGTTACTTTTAGACTACTGTGAATTATCTCTTTTCTTGCTAATGCAATAGCTGTTGAAATCATACCTTAGATGTACTGATATTTCTTGCAATGGTAGGAGACATTTGAAAGTTAACTTGGATTTCCCTACTTCCTGCTATAAACTTGACTGAAATGCAAAAGATGTTCCGTGGAAATTTTCTGATTGCATAAGATAAGTGATTTATTTTACCTGAATAGAAGTGTAATTGCCATGATAGGCCATCGTCATACTTTGAACAAAAAATAAATATCTCCCAATTCTTTTGCAATTAAATACACAGTAATAAATTTTATTATGATTTGAAATACAATATTGCTTAACAGCAAGCTTAAATAGACTGGAAATCTGCTTCCACCTGCTATAAAATACCTGGACATATATAGCAAATATATTCTCACTGTCATTGGATAAAATGAAATAGAACTATGACCATGATGGAAGGAAAAGAATTATTTTTTCTTTGCCGTGGAATCCTTTACCTATTGTAGGGAAGATGTGTGACAATGGTACACGCTTAGGCAATCTTAACATGACAAGGTGACTTCTGACTAAGCTTTGCGATATGTCCAACTGATCAAGTACAGAAAAGAAAGCCTTCTTAGTGTTTCTCATTCTCAGTGCATCGTGCAGGCAACAGTAAATATTGGCATATTCTGGCCTTGTTTGAGCAATGTGTTTTGGATTCAAGTATATGTTTTAGTTACATTTCTGCCTCTTCTTATCATCCACATCATCACAAGCATACTAACTATTAAGACCTGGATCCCTTCTGCTTTAGACCAAAACGCCTCAAGATAATAGAATTCTATGGTAAAACAGCAGTGTACTTGGCCAAAACACCTGTGCCAACTCTCCAAAACCTTGTACAGACTTCCTTTTGAGGAAAATATTGTATTCAGAGATAAAGATAAAAAGAAAAGAGATTAGCTTTATTTGTCACTTATACATTGAAACATGCAGTGAAATGCATTATTTGCATCAAGTCAGCAAGGATTGTATTGGGCAGCCCACAGGAGTCCCCTTGACACAAGTACCAACACAGCATGCTCAAAGCTCACTAGCCCTAACTACACATCTTTGGAATATGGGAGGAAACTGGAGCACCTGGAGGCATCCTACATGGTCACGGGGAGAACATACAAACTCCTTTCAGACAGCAGTGGGAATCAAACCCTAAGCTTACAGCTGTGACGGTTGAACTAACTGAGCTATCCTTTGGTTTAGATGTATGCATGACTTTCATTAATATAATCAAAGAGTAAAGTGCATACAATGTTGATTTAGTTGGAAGCTGTGAAATATTCATGACATATTGGGTTGCTGTTCATTTTCACACCTTGTGGTGCATCGAGTGGCATTTTTTGCCGATTTCATAACATTTGTCTGTTTTACGAGGTCAAGTTGCTAGCTCGATGCTCAACTCAGCATGGATGGAAAGTGTGCAAGGAGTCAGCCAGATCTGAACTTGGGACCATTCGCCTTAAAGTCCGTTGCTGACGCCACTACACCAACAGCCAGCTGACATATTGCATATAGACATCAAATTGGATCATAGACACTATAAGAAAAATATTTTTCATTTAAGAATTTAAGCATGATGATTGACAAGCAAGCGTCCACATTTTAACTTTTATGTCTTCTTTCTGCATCATCAGCCATCGCTCGTAATCAATGATCCACTCTAGTGCTGTGATAGGATTGTAAATGCCAATCTCACAGATATTCTATAGATGGGTGGAATATGCCAGCTGAAATGTTGAAATAAAAAAATAGAAAATCTGGACATTTTGCAGGCTTGACTATCTGTGATAAGAGATACAGTCAACTTTTCAAGCTCCATCCTTCTGTCAGAAATGAAAAGGAGGTAAAATAAGCTTATAAAGCTGCAGTGAAATATCTGATAGGACAAAGCTGAGGTGAGCAGGGGATAAGCTGTATACTAGGCTATCAGGAAAGAGAGTTTGATAGCATTAGAGAAGTACATCTTCTTCCATTTGATTGTCCAAGATTTCAAGCACCTGTATTCTCTCCCCAAAGATAGAAGAAGGCAAAGGAATTGGCCAGGGTGGGAGATATTCCTGATAATTCTATTAGTCTTCCTGGAGCAATGCACAGTGAAGATGGACAGGATGGAAGGAAGTGAGAGCTTGTGAGTGCTTATCACTCTCTGCAGGTTCCATTGGTGTCCAACAGAGCAGTTGTCATACCAAACTGAGAGGCTACTCATCAGCTAAGTCTATATCCTCTATGCAATTAGGTAAAGCTCTGGGACCTGATGGTTATACGGTAGAATTTTACAAGACCTTTCATGAAATGCTTATACCACATCTTCATCAAACGCTCACCGATTCTACATCTTCTGGGAACCTTCCTAAAACTTTTTATGAAGCACTAATTTCATTGATTCCAAAAAAAGGAAAATATCCACTGGAATGTATATCCTATAGACCTATTTCTTTACTGAATGTAGATTTTAAAATCCTCTCTAAGATTCTAGCAAATAGGCTTGAGAGTATCTTGCCTAATATTATCTCAAACGATCAAACAGGAATTATTAAAAATAGGTACCCACATTTTAATATTAGAAGATTATTAAATATAATTTATTCTCCCCTCAGCCAAAGTATCTGAATGTATTGTATCTTTGAATGCAGAGAAAGCCTTTGATAGCGTGGAGTGGCTTTATCTATTTCAGGTTTTGAAGAGGTTCAATTTTGGTCCAGGATTTATTTCCTGGATTAAATTGATTTATCATGCCCCGGTAGCTGTGGTTCTAACTAATAATCAAAAGTCTCTTTACTTTAGATTATATAGAGGTACCCGTCAGAGATGTTCCCTCAGTCCTTTATTATTTAATTTGGCTTCAGAACCACTTGCTATTGCTCTTAGGGATTCTAATTCTGTGCAGGGTATTAGGAGAGGGGATAAATTACATAAAGTTTTGTTATATGTGGATGATTTATTAGTTTACATTTCAAATCTTAAGAAATCTATTTCTTCTATGTTATCTATATTTATGGAATTTGGTACTTTTTCTGAATATAAACTTAATTTACATAAAAGTGAATTATTTCCTATTAATAATTATTTTGATTATTATGATCAAATACCTTTTAATATTGCCAAAAAACATTTTACTTACCTTGGTATCAAAATTACAAATAATTTTAAAGACCTATATAGGTATAATTTCTTCCCTTTAGTTGAATATATTCAACAGGCGCTTTCTAAATGATCACCTATGTCGATGTCATTGATAGGTCGAACAAATGCTATAAAAATGGTTATTCTACCAGAATTTTTATATATATATTTCAAGCAGTTCCCTCTTTTGTTCCAAAAACATTTTTTGATAAAATAGATTCTCTGATTTTGTCTTATGTTTGGAATAATAAAAGCTCTAGAGTGAATAAACTTTTATTGCAAAAATGAAAAAAAAAGATGGAGTACTGGCTTTACCAAACTTCAGATTTTATTATTGGGCAATTAATATTTGTTATATTACATTTTGGATTCATGATATAGATGACCAAGATCACCCTTCATGGTTACAGCTGGAGGAAAATTCAGTAATGGGATTTCCGTTAGCTTCTTTATTAGGAGCTCCTCTTCCATCTTCGCTCTCCAGTATAGGTAGACAAGCTCTCAACCCTATTGTTAAACATACTTTAAAATTTTGGTTTCAATTTCGTAGATTTTTTGAAATAAATGATTTTTTACTTTCTACTAATATTTATTCTAATTTCTTTTTTAAACCATCAACTTTAGATAAGGCTTTTCTAACATGGAAAATTAAGAGAATAAAAACTTCTTTAGATGTAATTTTACAAGACTGTTTAATGTCTTTTTCACAGTTAATGGATAAATATGATACCTCTAATACACATTTTTCAGGTATTTACAGGTTAGGAATTTTTTACGTGATTTTTTTTACCAAATTATCCCTTGGCTTGCTCTTTAAATTTGGCTCATGTTATTTTTTAGCATAAACCTTTTCAAAAATGATCAATAGCTATCATTTATAAACAGTTAATGAATGCTCGCATGTCGCCTAATGATAGGGTTCAACGCACCTGGGAAGTAGAACTTCAACATTCACTCTCAGATAATCAATGGAGTAAAATTTATTGTTTAGTTAATAATTCATCTATCTGTGCATGCCATATCTTAATTCAGTTTAAGATAGTACACAGAGCCCATATGTCCAAAGATAAATTGGCGCATATTTTTCCTAATATAAGCCCTATTTGTGACAGATGTAACACAGAAGTGGCTACTCTAACCCATATATTTTGGTCGTGTGTAAGTTTAAATAATTTTTGGAGGGATGTGTTTGGAATATTATCTAAAGTTAAAGATATGGATGTTCAACCTAATCCACTTACAGAATTTTTGGGATTGTTCCAGAGGAAGCAAGCAAAGTATCTGCTTCCGTCCAACATGTGATAGCTTTTTCAACTTTACTGGCTAGGAGAGCTATTTTGCTACACTGGAAAGAATCTAACCCACCTACTGCTTTCTATTGGCTCTCCTCCATCATGTCATATCTAAGCTTGGAGAAAATTAGAAGCTGGACACTTGATACATCCTTTAATTTTGAACAAGTCTGGCGACCTTTAATTCAATATTTTCACATGATGTTATTTTTTTAATTTATTTATTTATATTTATTCTCTTTGGGGAAAATCCTTATCCATGAAGGTTTGGAGATGACTGGAAGGATGTTTTTTTTTTCTCTTGTTTTTTTCTAATTTTATCCTCAATTGGACTGCCCAATCTTTCTTTTTCTTTCCTTTTTTCTCTCTCTTTTTTTTTCAGTTTAGTTAGTGTTTTTTTTCTTTATTAATAAAATTTCCAATCTTTTTTTGTGATTGCTATGAGGAGTTGTAGTTTTTTTTACCA
The DNA here is from genome assembly GCF_030144855.1 of Hypanus sabinus. Classification (NCBI taxonomy): domain Eukaryota; kingdom Metazoa; phylum Chordata; class Chondrichthyes; order Myliobatiformes; family Dasyatidae; genus Hypanus; species Hypanus sabinus. Next base: position 124,876,413 of record NC_082710.1, on the reverse strand, counting down.
TTGTGTATATATAACAGCACAATATTTTACCTATTTCATTTTGACATTATATACTTTCTGGTTTTACTATTGCTGTTTATACGTCTTTTATATCATCTACTTGTTAAACTCCTCTTCCGATTTGTATATTCTTTATTTGAAAATCAATAAAAAAGATTGAAAATTGGATACTTTCTGTAGCACATATGTAGAAGTTTAAGAGGACCATTGTGGACATGTCAAATCTTCTCAGATGCCTATGAAAATATGGAATACTGTTGTACTTTCTTGATCACTACATCAGTGTGGAAACATCAACTGAGGACAAGATGAGGTTGCTTGTGATGTGGATATCTAGGAACTGGAAAAGATTGACTACCTATAGAGCAGATTCATTGATGATGACAAGGTTGTATAAAACCTCAATCTTCCTCAAGCCATCAACCAACTCTTTCAACTTGCTGATATTAAGAGCTAAGTTGTTCTTCTGAGATAGATACAAGATTCACAACCTTTTCTCCTATATTCCATCTCATGATAGTTGTTGATCCGGCCAAGCGAGGAAAGCTGGAGGAAGAGGCTAAAAGGATTGCAGATGGTGTAATATATGGAACAATGCATAAAAACTGGAGGAACTCAGTAGGTCAGACAGAATGAATGGAAGGAAATCTTTTGGGATAAAACCTTTCATTTGGACTGAAAGGTATCAGGCAGATAACCGGTCTAAAAATGGGTGGACCAAGAGCTGGCAGGTAATAGGTAGGTCCTCGTGAGAAGGGATGATAGGCAGATGGAGCAGAAGAGAGTGGAAATGCTGCCAGAAGCTGGGAGAGAAAAGATGGAAGTAACAAAGAGCAGAAGCTGATGAAATCTGATAGGAGGATAGGAGAGAAGTGAATCATGGGATGGAGGTGATGTGTAAAGATGAGAACAGTGGGGGTGTAGTCCCTGGTCAGTGGCATGCAGATGGAAAGGATGGGAGATGGAGTCTAGAAATACATTGATTCAACACATTTTTCTGCAATATTTTGTGTATTAAGAGAATAAAGGTCTGAGAATAAATTTAATCTTTTTAACTCTGTACTATTCACTAAAATAGCTGTTCCATTTATAACCCAATAATTCCACCGCTCCCCTCTAAAATCTGCTAAAGGACAATAATTAATGTGCCTTTTACTGGATTTCTCACACTTTCAAATGTGAAGCTTCATGTTGACACATGAGGGGGTCTCTTGCATATAGATAAGATACAAACACTAAAGTCAATGAAGTCTGCTCTCAGCAACATTGGTAAGATGCTGCAGCAAACCCACCCACGATTTTCACAAAATGTAGTAAAGATGAGCATTGAAATGCAGTATATCTGACCAACTAAAATCCCTCATTAATGTGCAGTATTAATTTTAGTGTTATGTAAATTCATGTCAATGACTAACAGTTTGCCAACAGAGGTCAGGAATGCATAAGTCATTGGAAATCCAATGTATATTTGTAGAGGTTATTAAGAAAGCATTTTTTTTACCCCAGAAGTTTGTACGTTATGAATGGAAGATCCTTCTTCACAGAAAGGAAAGGACTATTAAAAGGATTACCACAGTTAACATAACTGGGCTTGAGCAATCTGTTGTAATCTAATTCAAGTAAAGGTTAGTTGTAAATTGTCTGGTTTTACATCTTTGAGACACTAACACCAATAAAGCAAACAGATAAAACAGGTGATGGAGGATCCACAAAGATTTCCATTATCAAGAAAAGTGAAGCCTATCAGGCAAATAAAGAAAAGGGTGAAATATTTATAAATCTTCCCAGCCAGAGGAAATGATTCCAGCCCAGGATCTCTCAGAGGACACAACCGTTCACAAAGACCGGTCTTAAGTTGATTTGATTCACAGCACAAAATGCCAAGTAATGACGAATAGTTCTCAATGCGTTATGTGACCCATACATAATGCACAGCTCAGGAGAGGAACAGAATACTTTACATGATTAAGAAATGACAATGGAGGAAGCATAAGCAACAAGAATAAATTCTTGGAGACAGAAGGAGCTTCAGATGCTGTAACTCCCAGTAAAAAAAAACAAAGTAGATGATTAAATCTAGTATCAATGCTGGAGATATACAGCCAAAGTTGAAGTCAAAACCACAAAACCAGGAAGTCATGCTCAACTTACACAAATCTGCAGTTCAGCCTCTCTGCAGTGTCAAGTATCATTCTGGCATCAAACTTTGGCAAGGATTTCAGTGTCTTCGAGTAGGTACAGAGAAAGTTGATCAGGAAGGATGAGAGAGTAAAGTTTCATGGAATGACTAGAGTTTTACTTAATTGTTGTCAAATCAGGGGAGACTCAACCAACTCCATTATTAGCACAACTCTCTCCACTGTCAAGTGGCAGTGCCTCAAAAAGATGGCATCCTCACCATCCAGGACATGTTCTTTTTCTCGTTACTACCAACTGAAAGGAGGTACAGAAGCCTGAAGTTACACAATCAATGATTCAAGAATGGCTTCTTCCCTTTCATCAATTATATTTTTGAATGGTTTATGAAGCCATTAACACTACCTCATTATTCCTTTTTTTGATTACATATTTTGTAATTTATAGTAACATTATAGCTTTGCCTTGTACGGCTGCCACAAAACAACTAACTTCACATATAGAACAGTGATTATGAGCCAAATTGTGATTCTGATGGAGGCTGATATTTAAAAGAAAGAGATAATTTGGGAAATGGCAAGTCAGTTCAAAGTTCAAAGATCATTTATTATCAAAGTATATATGTATATACTAGTATATATTATACAATCTTTAGATTCATCTCTTTACAGGCAGCCACAAAACAAAGAAACCCAAAAGATCCCATATAAGTAAAAGAAGACCATAAAACATATGGTGTGCAGAGAACAAGAAATGTGCAAACAATAAATAATATGCAAATAGAAATCAAAGCAAAACTTCTGGTTTAAGATGGCACTGGTGAAGCCCAGCAATTGCTTGTGGAGTCAAGCAAAACAAATAATTCAACAAAATACTTTATTAATAATTATTAATTTATTTTTGTCACCTGCACCAAATTAGAGTGAAGAACTCAATCCAAACATTAGTACGTTAACATAGTATAAAAGGAAAAACAAGAGAAGAATACAGAATATAGTATTACAGTTAAACAGAAACTGCAGTGCAAGTAAACAAATATGGTGTATAGACTGTGATGAGGTGGATTGGGAGATCCAGCATCCATCTTTATTTTCAATAGACTTCAGCAATTACAATCTATCGGACATTTGATAAAGGCCAATCAAATAAAAACAAGGTGTAAGCAGTGGTCATTGTGGGAGTAGGCCAGGGTTAGAGTGGTCAGGCATTGGCACAACAGGCTTCGGCAAGTAGGAGCAAAGGTTAAAGTAATTTTCTGGTAAGTTTTTTTATTTGCCTCTTAATATATAGCCAGTACAGTGAGAATGGTTCCAGGGTTAGTGGCATATATTTCGTGTGAGAAGTCTGAGAGACATATAGTGTTACTAGGTGCAGATATGGCCCAAGTGCAGAGTGAGAGATACTGAAGCAGTTTAATGGTTCACAAACTTTATTGCGAACAGTGTTAAATGGAAAATAAAACAATAAATGCGAGGCCAAACAGGGCTAGTAACTAAAACACTCAAATGACAAACAAGGCCTAAACTGCGGCTGAAAAGAAAATCTAAATATTAAATGAATACCGTTGGTCTCCCGAGTCAGGTGACTCGACAGTCCAATTTCTCAGGGAAGGCTGAAAGCAAACAGGTAGTGAAGCATGCTGTGCTCTGTCCAGGTCTCAACAAGCATTATGATAACAAGAATGTAGTTAAATACTATCACAATTAAATAATGATTACCTGACATGTGCACATTCACAAGCACAATTCCCGTATCTACTGCACTGCCGAATCCGTGGTTGCGACAGGGCCCTCCTCTCTAGGCAAAGCCCCTGAGGCACCTCAGACCTGTGTCCGCTCAGAAGTCCTAGATCAGCGACTTGTCCAAGATGTCCTTCACCAGGATCCAAGTACATTCTTCTGAGCCATACCCTTCCCAGTCCACAAGGTACTGGACCTTTCCATTTACCTGGTGTGATGTCAGGAGGTACTGCACAGTAAAGACAAGAGAACAATCTACCAGGCGGGGAGGAGGGGGGAGGTGAGGTGACTGGGGCCAGGGGAGAGGAAGTAACTGGCTTGAGCCAGGAAACATTGAATAAGGGTGGATCTTCAGTGATGCTGGGAGATGCAATCTATAGAACACCTTATTGACAGCCTTTTCCACAATGGTTCCACTTAGCGCAGTGCCATTTTCCGGTTCTTGACTTTCAGAGGAAGATTCCTTGATGCCAACCAGACCTCCTCTCCTGGTTTGAATGGTCTTACCTGTCGACGGAGCTGATCAGCTTGCTAGGAATGGTGTTTCTGGGCGTGCAGCAGAGAAGCCTTGTTTCGTCTCCAGGTGCACTTTTGCACTGGATCAGCTGTTCAGCAGCAGGAACTCCTACGTCAATCTCCTGATCAGGGAAGAGCGGGGGGCTGGAGTTCCTTCTGGCATTTAAAGGGCAACATACCTGTGGAGGATGACTGCAGGTTATTGTGGGCGATCTCTGCCCAAACCAATTGGGAACTCCAGGATGTGGGGTTGGAAGAGGAAAGGCAGCACAGGGTTCTCTCCAACTGCTGGTTCACTCTCTCGGTCTGGCCATTAGATTGGGGGTGGAAGTCAGACGAGAGACTGGCCGTGGCTCCTACAAGACAGCAGAAAGCCTTCCAAAAGTGGGAAGCAAACTGTGGTCTACGATTCAATACTATGTCTTGAAGAAAGCCATGAAAATTGAACACATGTTGAAACATGAGTCCGGCAGATTCTTGAGCCAATGGGGAGGGCAATGAAATGGGCAGCCTAGGAAAATTGATCCACGATGATGAAAATAGTGCTGTTTCCATTAGATGGGGACAGACCAGTGATGAAATTTACTGAGAGGTGGGACCAGGGGCAGTGGGACACAGGCAGTAGACATTACAGACCCACAGGACACTGGCAGGATGTCTTGTTCCAAGGGCAGGTGGGACAGGCTGATACAAAGCCATTGACATCCTGGGACATAGATGGCCACCAAAATTGTCTCTTTATAAACTTCTGAGCCCACTGAATTCCCAGATATCCAGCTAGGTTGGAGGAGTGACCCCATTCCAACACTTTGGAATGCACCACAGCAGGTACAATCTGCTGGTTGGGAGGTACCCCATCCAGGCCTGGATCTGATTGTTGGCAGCCCTCACCTCTGCCTCTATTCCCCAGATCACCAGAGCAGTGATGCATGAGCGAGGAAGAATGGGCTCTGGATCGGCATTGTCCTCAGATCCGTCAAACTGCCGGGAGAGAGCATCGGCCTTTGTATTCTTGCTGCCAGGACAATAAGTGAGTATGAAATTGAACCGTGTGCAGAAAAGAACCCACTGGGCCCAGGTGCGGAGTGAGAGACACTGAAGCAGTTCAGTGGTTCACAAGCTTTAAAACAAACAGTGTTAAAGGGAAAATAAAACAATAAATGCTAGGCCAAATAGGGCCATTAACTACAGCTCTCAAGAGCTGCTGAATCCATGGTTGTGACATATAGTCTCCCTAATAACAACATCCACACAAAGAGCATCCAGCTGTAGCTTCTTAGAGACTGTCGAAAGGTACTGGAGCTGCAGTTCAATGACCTACTGCTTGTACAGGAGGGTGGGGAGGTGATGGACAGGAGATACAGAGTACTAAGTATACCTCTTTAGATACTGATGGCGTGGGTGACTTGCCAGAAGAAGCTGCAGAGCCTAGGTGTCTGGCACTGAGTCTGGCGAAAGAGACTCCACAATGGTTCCGTGACTCCTGGTTGACAGGGTTAAGGATGCCTCAGATCGGGTCTGTAGCGTGCTAAAGGAAGATGGCTGACAGCCAGGAGTCATGGTACATATTGGTACCAATAACATAGGTAGGAAAAATGATGAGGTCCTGAAGATGGAATATAGGGAGTTTGGTAGAAGGCTGAAAAGCAGGACTTCAATTATAGTAATTTCTGGATTATCCCTGTGCCATCCACCAGTGAGGGTAAGAAGAGAATAATTTGGCAGATTAGTGTGTCGCTGAGGAATTGGTGCAGGGGGCAGAACTTCAAATTTCTGGATTCTTGGGATCTCTTCTACAGAAGGTATGATGTTCAAAAAGGCCACCTGAACATGGGTGGCACCAATATCTTGGCAGGTAAGTTTGCTAGAGCTGCTGGGAAGCATTTAAGCTAAGTTGGTAGGGGGATGAGAACCAGAATGATGGGCTGAGGATGGGGCAGTGTGTATTCAAGTCAATGCAGAGTGTAGTGAGACTGTGAGGAAGGACAGGCAGATGATTGGGCAAAATTGATGTCAGTGGGGGGAGTTAATATGTAATATGGGGACAAAAATCAAAAAGGGTGATGAATACAGGACTGAAAGAATTGTATTTGAATTTACACAGTATACAGAATAAGGTACATCTTGAAGTACAGTTAGAGACTGGCAGGTATGACATGATGACATCACCAAATTGTGACTGAAAGAAGATCATATTTGGAAGTTCAACATCTGAGGATACATTTTGTAAAGAAAGGACAGGAAGGCAGGCAGAAGGGGTGTGGTGGCTCTTATAGTAAAGAAAGCAGTCAAATCCTTAGAGTGAGGTGACATAGGATAAGAAAATGTAAAATCATTGTGGTAAGAAAATGCAGGGGTAAAAAGACACTGATAGAAGTTATATACAGGTCACTGAACAGTAGCCAGGATGTGGGGTATAAATTAAAATGGGAGATAGAAAAGGCATGTAAAAAGGGCAATGTTACAAAAGTCATGAGAGATTTCAATATGCAGACGGATTGGATGTCAAGTTGATGCTGGATCTCAAAAGATGGAATTTGTAGAATGCCTATGAGATGGCTTTTTTAGAGCTGCTTGTGGTTGAGCCCACTAGGCAAGGACAATTCTGGATTGGATGTTGTGCATTGATGCAGATTTGATTAAGGAGCTTGAGGCAAAGGAACTCTTAGGAGTCAGTGATCATAATATGATATAATTCACCCTGCAGTTTGAGAGGGAGAAGAGTTGGGGGGAGGGTGACTGGGCTGATTCACTACACTCTGCAATTTCTTGGGATCTTGTATACTGTACTTGCCACACCAAGCTGTGATGCTTTAGGATATAAAATTTACTGAGAATTATTGGACACATGTTCAATTTTTTTTTTAGCTTTCTAAGGAAGGAGATGATCTGAAGTACTTTCTTGAACCAGGACAAGATATAGGTTGTAGTTACACCCAGAAACTAAACTCTCTCAGCCACATATACATTATCATTATTGATACAGTAAGGGACATGTACTGCCTCTTCTACCCTTCCCTCCAGAAACCAGCTTTCTTGTTTGGTTCATAATAAGGCTGAGGATTTGATAGGGAAACTAGAAGACAATTGTTTCCCACATCTCAGCTATTGATAAAAATTAGAACAGAAATGAAAGAGAGAATGCTCCAAATTTTCACATTCTGAAATGTTGATGATACGATGAGTGACACTGTTAGTGATGTGAAAATGCAAAGCACCAGTTCTACTAAGAGATGGTAAAGAGTCAGCTCTATGATGGAGTATCTCTTTCTTGATATCACCAACTCATTCTTACTCTAGCATTCACAGAACTACAGCATCAAAATAATGCAAAGAGATTTGGCCTGGTTGAAAATGCAGGTGTATTTAATTCTGAAATAGTTTTTTTTTCAGATTTTAGTTAATCTGTTTGGCCGTATTCCCAATTCACTTAATTAATCTATTACCACAAGACAGGCTATGAAATTTGTCAGATCCTCGCACCAATTTAATACCTGACTCTTGCTGTGTTTCCTTTCCCAGTACTTGTGAAAGGTCATCAGCCTGATACATTAACTCCTTTACTTTCACCACAGGTGCTGTCTGGCACAGCTGAGCTTCACAGCAATAGAAACAGAAAGTACTGAAAACATTCCATCTCATCTGTCTGCAGGGGTGACCTTGGCATTTCTGTTGCCTGCCATTTCAATCTTCCAATCCCACTCCCACTTCAACCTGTGGACTTCCTACATGGTTATTATCAGGCTCATGCAATCCTGATGAGCAGCACCTGGTTTTCTGTCTGGGAATATGGTAACATTTCACACTCAATAGTATTCAGGGAATACACTTCTATTTGTGTTAGAAGTTGCCGGTTCTTCTCTAAGTCATCCATTTGTAAGATTGGATCAGTTTTTCTATCTCCTCTGGCACATCTAGAACTACCAGGTAAGTTGCCAATGCTGCATCTTGCTTTACTTTATGACCCTTTTTGTTTTTGCACTATTATCATCTAACTGCCTCCATTCGCCTATTAATTCCAGGATTATTCTCCTGGCAGCCTTGGATTTACCTTTGTCGTTTTCTTTTGGTAGTATTTCAGACTAACGACGTCTGTGGTATTTTATTTCTGGAGTGGTAGGAATGTTATGTTTTGTAACTCCAGAGCATTAAACTAATTCAAAGAAAAAACAAGGCAGCCCAGGGATGTGAGTTTCAGTTTGAGTTTTTACTTTAAGTGAGGTGCATATATATCATGGGATAGTGCCATGATGTATGTAATCCACATATTTTTACATATAACTCATAATGAATTATTTTGACTAACAAGAATACTTAATCAAGCAATATATTTACAATGTTACTAAAATATTAAATACACAACAATGCATTCTTCTGAAGCTTGGTAACCATTTTGCTAAATATCTCTTCTGTTCCATTTATTTTTTAAAACCTGACTTAAAATAAAATTATTTTGGTAAATCTTTCTAACCCAGTTTAGAAGTATGAATGGACTCCAAGATAACCAGGTTTATCAATTGATGGAGCACACAAAATGGCTGGAGGAATTCGATAGCTGGTCGTGCAGAATCTATGGAGTGCAATGGATAGTCAATGTTCAGATTGAGACTATAAAGTATCCATAGATGCTGCCTAGCCTGCAGTGTTGCTTTGGATTTTCAGCATCTGCAGGTTTTCTCTTGTTTCAAACTGAAACCCTTCATTTGGACTGAAAGAAAGAGGGGAGGTAGTCAATAGTAAAAAGGTGAAGTCAGGTCATGCACTGGCAGGTAATAGGTGGATTGAGGTGACAAGGGGTAATAGGTAAATGAGTGAGAGGCGAGAGTGGGGATGATATCAGAAGCTGAAAGGTGACAAGTGGAAGTAACAAAGGGCTGAAGGTGATGGAATCTGATATGAGAGGAGGGTGGAACACAGAATCAACAGAGGGAGAGAAATCAGTGGGAGCAGATGGAGAGGAAGGGGAATGACATAGAGTGATGATGGCCAGGTGGATCAGGTGGTAAGAGTAAAGAATAAAGGGTGAAAGGTTCAGGGGAGTGGTTACCAAAAGTTTGAGATGTGGATGTGATGCTGCTAGGCTGGAGAGTGCCCAGATAGAATATAAGGTACTGTTTGACTTATTTGTATTTAACCTCAATCTAGAGGTAGTGGACAGACATGTCAGTGTGGAAATGGGAAGTGGAATTATAAAGGCTGGTCATTACAATCAATACAATCTTTGCCTTTTCTGCATAAATGATTTTGTAGTGAGCTGATTAGGGCCATTCCCATAATACAAAAGGTCGTGTTTGGATTTTGATGCTAATTAAACTAATCTACATGTTCTCAAAGCCTGCAAGTTCGACTGAATATTTTTGGGCATAAATATGTCTAATCAATGATTCAAAATACTGTGTCCTCAGTTTTGGAGATAAATCCATGACAATGTGATTTCTGATTGACCTCAGGTTTTGTGGAGCTTGATGATAAGGTGCAAGAATCAGTTTAATTATTAGGCTCAACATTTCCATTGCCTCATCACAGCATGTTCCTAAAATCAATCCTGATTTGGGTCACCAATAAATCTGCATCTTCAAGGCGTAGTGGTTAACACAACATTATTACAGATCGGCAAGTCAGAGTTTGGAGTTCAGTTTTGACGTAACTTGTAAGGAGTGTATATGTCCTCCCCATGGAATACATGTTTTTTTTTGCATGCACTGGTTTCTAATCACAGTCCGAAGACATACTGGTTAGTAGGTTAATTGATCATTATAAACTGGCAAAGGTTAATCAGGAGTTGCTGCACAGTGCGACTCTAGGACCAGAATTGCCTATTTCATGTTGCATCTCAATAAATAAATAAATAAATTCTCCTTTGGATAATCTTTAATCTTATGCCCTTCTGTGTTATCTTGGATACTCCAAATTTTTCCTATAATCAAGGCAAAAAATAAATCCCAACTGCCAATATATTTCTTGTTTAAATTGTAACTTTCTGAGTGAGACCAATGTATTTGCTTATTATTATTATTTGTTACTGGGTTAAAAGAATAACAATTGCAAAAGAAAAATTGATTCTTGTGAAGCTTATTGGAACTTGCCTTGTTTATTTAATGCAGCTCTGGAATCTTCTTAGTCCTTATATAAATGTTTTGTTGAGTTCATAAAGTGAGCTTTTTCTGTTTTGCATGAGTAATAATCTATTCCATATACGCATACAGTAATTTATTTATTTATTTGTAAAGTGGTTTCTTCTTTGTGAGGGTTTTTTTTCTTTCTTTTTTGTTACTGCGTATGTTAATCAAAATGGCTTCTTTATTTTGTTAAAAGTAGGAATGCTTCTTTGTTGTGAGAGAGTGCTGGAAGCTTGTTTGGGTTAAAATTTACTGATAACGAAAATTGTATTCATTTGGTAACCAATTGGGATTAATGTTGTTCTTTCTTCTGAGTCTGTAAGCTATTGGTGGCGGGCATTTTTGGGAGTCGGCGCGAGGGGGTGAGAGAGAAAGGACGCGATGCTGTAAGCTGGGCGAGGAACAGACCCCAAGCAGGGGTCTGAGGCCAGGAAGTACCACAAGGAGAGGAGACAAGGATAGATGTGCTTGGTTGATCCCTTCGGGTGGTCCTGAACTGTGAGCTGAGCGAGCCTAAGGTGAGCCAGGGGTTACATATTTATTCTATATCCTGTATTGCATTGAAGTGCAGCTGCTAAGTTAACAAATTTCATGACTCATGCCGGTGATAATAAACCTGATCCTGATGTAGTTGGAAGATGAGAATGAGTTGGGAATATCATAAATTTACATCCTATTTTATTGTTGTGCACATATTCAGTCATGTATTTGGGCCAGTTCCAATTATACTATGCTGACAAAGACATGTTGTGTTGTGGAAGTGGATGTAACTTCATGGCAGTGTTGTGGAAATGGAGATCAGGATCAGTGGATCTCTGCTGTCATTTTTTCTCTGCTTTATAGAAACATAGAATTGAAACATAGAAAACCTACAGCATAATACGGTCCTTTGGCCCACAAAGCAGAACCAAACATGTCCTTACCTGAGAAATTACCTAGGGTTCCCCATAGCCCTCTGTTTCTCTGAGCTCCATATACCTGTCCAGGAGTCTCTTAAAAGACCCTATCCTATCCGCCTCCACCACCGTCACCGGCAGCCTATTCCACGCACTCACCACTCTCTGCGTTAAAAAAACTTAACCCTGTCATCTCCTCTGTACCTACTTCCAAGCACCTTAAAACTGTGCCCTCTTGTGCTAGCTATTTCAGCCCTGGGTAAAAGCCTCTGACTAACCGCACAATTAATTCCTCTCATCATCTTATACACCTCTATCAGGTCACTTCTCGTTCTCCATCACTTCAAGGGAAAAAGTCCGAGTTCAGTTCACTCAACCTATTCTCATAAGGCATGCTCCCCAATCCAGGCAACATCCTTGTAAATCTCCTCTGCACCCTTTCTATTGTTACGTATCCCGTAACTGGATAACTTACCAGCAAAGACAGAGAGGTCCATTGAAGTCTGATGTCACTATTTTCAAACGTTTTTATTTATAAAGGGACACAAAAGTAAGGTTAATACATACATTCAGATAGTGCACATCGTCAACACTCAATCTAAAGCGGGGGTATAGTAATAATCATTAAGAAGTGAGCTCTACGGTTGTCTAGGGGTTAATGGATTGTTCGTTGGAAATATAAAAGTCACTCAGAAGGCTGCAGGCCTCAGCTCTTTGAAAATCGCTGGGTTTCATGTGGGGCGACCGAGAGAGAGAGATTGGGGGGAGAAGAGAAAGAACTTGCCGAGTCTTGATGAAGCTTCCGTGAAATCGGGGGGAGCGTTGGTTTCCTCTCCCTGATGTTAGTTAAAAGCGGTTTTCTGTGATTCCAGCCACAAATTCCAATCCCGGAATCTAATGCACGTGGCTTCCTTCAGAATGGCTTCCCGCTGCTGCTGAACACTCTCTCAGGTCTTCTTGGTGCGTCTGAGGGGGCTGTCCCCCTGAGACTCTCCTTTATACTACCTCATGGAGTCGCAGGTGTCAATCAGGTTGAGATGATGCAATCTCTATCTCAAGAAGCCCACCTTGCCCGAGGGCTTTTCATGTGGTCTCCATGAGACAATAGTCGCTGTCATCTTATTCTGTATCCCGGGTGGGACGTGCAATTTGGCACATTTCTCACTCTCTCTCTCCTACTGGGTCTACTGACCCCCCCCCCTTTTGATGGGTGCTCTTGCGATTCTCACAAAGGAGGGGGCTGTGATCATAACACTATGGTTTCCACATCCTTCCTGTAGTAAGGTGGCCAGAACTGAGCACAGTACTCCAAGAGGGGTCTGACCAGGATCCTATATATTTGCAACATTACTTCTCAGCTCCTAAACTCAATCCCAAAATTGATGAAGGCCAATGCATCATATGCTTTCTTAACCACAGAGTCAACCTGCACAGCAACCTTGAGTGTCCTAAGGACTCAGACTCCAGATCCCTCTGATCCTCCACACTGCCAAGAGTCTTACCATTAATATTGCATTCTATCGTAATACTTGACCTACCAAAATGAACCACCTCACACTTTCCTGGGTTGAACGCCATCTGCCACTTCTCAGCCCAGTTTTGTATCCTATCAATGTCCCGCTGTAACTTCTGAAAGCCTTCCACACAACTCTCGACTTCCTAACCGGTAGACCACAGCCTGTGTGGATTGATGATAACATATCCTCCTTGTTTATGATCAACCCTGTTGCACTTCAGTGGTGTGTGTTTAGCCCACTGCTCTACTCCCTGTATACACATGATTGTGTGGCTAGGCATAGCTCAAATGCCATCTACAAACTTGTTGATGATGCAGCCATTGTTGGTAGAATCTCAGGTGGTGATGAGAGGGCGTCAGGAGTGAGATATGCCAACTAGTGGAGTGGTGTCGCAGCAACAACCTTGCACTCAATGTCAGTTAAGATGAGAGAGCTGATTGTTGACTTCAGGAAGGGTAAGACAAAGGAACACATACTAATCCTCATAGAGGGATCAGAAGTGGAGAGAGTGAGCAGTTCCAAATTCCTGGGCATCAAGATCTCTGAGGATCTAACCTGGTCCCAACATATTGATGTAGTCATAAAGAAGGCAAGACAGTGGCTTAACTTTATTAGGAATTTGAAGAGATTTTGCATGTCAACAAATACATTCAAAAATTTCTATAGTTGTACCATGGAGAGCATTCTGACAGGCTGCATCACTGTCTGGTATGGAGGGGCTACTGCAAAGGACCAAAAGAAGCTGCAGAAGGTTGTAAATCTAGTCAGCTTCATCCTCGGTACTAGCCAACAAAGTAGCCAGGATATCTTTAGGGAGCGGTGTCTCAGAAAGGCAGCGTCCATTATTAAGGACCTCCAGCACCCAGGGCATTCCCTTTTCTCACTGTTACCATCAGGTAGGAGATAAGGAAGCCTGAAGGCACACAGTCAGCAATTCCCCTCTGCCATCCGATTCCTAAACAGATATTGAACCCATGAACACTACCTCACTTTTTAAATATACAGTATTTCTGTTTCTGCACATTTTCAAAAAACTATTCAGTATACGTAGTTGATTTACTTGTTTATTTATTATGTTTTATTTTATTATTATTATTATTATTATTATTATTTCTCTCTCTGCTAGATTATGTATTTCATTGAAATGCTGCTGCTAAGTTAGCAAATGTCACGTTACATGCTGGTGAAAATAAACCTGATTCTGATTCTGATATCCACAACACCTCCAATCTTTGTGTCATGAGCAAATTTACTAACCCATCCCTCCACTTCTTCATCAACCCATCACTTCTTCTTCTTCAGGTCATTTACAAAAATCACAAAGAGTAGGGATCCCAGAACAGATCCCTGGGGCACACCACTGGTGACCGATCTCCATGCAGTATATGAACCATCTACAACCAAACTTTGCCTTCTGTGGGCAAGCCAGTTCTGGATCCACAAAGCAATTTCCCCTTGGATCCCATGCCTCCTTACTTTCTCAATAAGCCTTGCATGTGGAAATTGTTTATACTCAAGAACAGCTGATAGGAAAACATCTTCTAAATTATATAGTTCCATTGGTAACAGCTACTGTGAATCTACCTACCTATGTGTGGGTGGACATTGTGACTTTCATTCTCTGCTTGATAAAGCTACAGTGCATGAGAGTCCTTCTAATACAAGATGTGGTCTGACATTAGCTGCTTGCATGCCATCAGATAATTTGTCTGTGTTTTATTTTGAGCATCGAAGGGAAATCTGAAATTTACATCTACCACATTGGGTTTTGATTCCACTGAGATATATATACACTGATTTTTGGTTACCAAAGAAAAGTGGGACTGCAAGGCCGTATGTATGCAATAACAATTTATCCATCCAAGTATCGAAAGCATTCAATGCATCCTCTGTAGAATTCTGGAGATGCCAGTGAGTTGACAAGTTCAGGGAGAGCCTTTGCCAAATTCTGCGAGATATTGCCCAGATCCCAACCTCATTTCTACACACATTGCAAATCTGTAACCCGTTTTACTTTTCATGAAATCACAGTAAATAGACTCTCATCCAAATCTTTGACATTTAATTTGACCTTCCAGCTGAAGTCAGTGGATGGTGTTCCTCATCACCTTCATATGCCAATGTAAACTCTGTGGACAATTTTAGTATCTTCTTCCAATCAAATTTCAGCTGGCAATCACATTAGTTTGGGCTGATCTGTATAATGCAGCTAGCATTTAGACTGCATTCTCCAACATAGGGAATGATGAAACAATGATTTTATAATTTTATAAGAACTTCATTGCATACGATATTCCAGCAATATTGAATTGAACTATCATTATTGGATCTTCCAAATGACAGAAATCCAAATCTAGCTTTGCAATGTTAAATGCTACTCTACACCAATAGCAGCATAAAAGTATTCATAAAATCAGAGAACATTACAGGATAAATGAAGGTTACGTTGTCAGAAATATTGAGATATTTGCTAAATCTAGCTGAATATTACACTCTCATACTCCTTTGGAGCTTTATAATTCTCCCTTCTTCAATTATTTCTCCTTTGGAACTTTATTGTTGAATCTAGAATACTTCTGTGTACCATTGTGCATCCAGATCTGAGCAGCCAGCTTCCCCATACATAAACAGAATTCCCTTGTCAATTATCTTTAAAGTATCCAAGGTGGTTACTGACATCTCAGCTAATGAAAAGAGCTTGTTTCCATTTACTCCATCAAAAAAAACATCTATTAAGTTTCCAGTCTGAAGAGAACATTCCAGCTTCCTGAATTTTCCAGTATACTTGACATCTGTGTTTACACTGAAAAATAACTAGATTTTAATGTTTTACACAATAACATAAAATTGCTTAAATCTATTATTTTAATAGAAACATTAAGCTGATTATTTTCAATGATCATGCTTTATTGCAATGTTCATTTAATTGATCTCAATGCTCAGTGTGAATATTCTGTTCTTTTGATTTCATGGATTTGCTCTCTTAGTTCTTAGGGCCATTTTCCAGCTCTCTGTTGGTGAACAAAGTTGTTGTAAATCCAGTTATTTATCTCTAAAACAATTCATCTGGCAATGACATGAGCTTTAGCTCAAACACCACTGATTTTGTCAGAAAAAAAATGATAATTCATAAAAATCTACAATATGCTTATCTCACTCTGGCTCAGAGTACTTAACAGTGACATTCATGATTTGGTGCTTTTATGTCAGGAACCACCTGCATTTGGAAGTAATGGAACTATTTATGAATCTAATAAACAGCTTTAGTGACAGCAGGGAAATATAGCACAAAGTTTATGCAATCTATTGCTCCCCAGATGTTTGGGATGCCAACTATGAGTCGAACTTCCACTTAATTTGCAGTTGTAATGCTGTAGTCAATGCAAATTTAATCTATTTCCAGCTGTTTGACTGCAGCAGCCTTGATTTGTCCGTTGGGTTTTCCACATTTCAATCCTGTCAACTGATAAAATTTAAGTGCATCAGATACAAAATGAGAGGAAATAATCACACACTTTCACAGCATTGCTTAACACATGGCTTTTCTCTCCCCTTCTTCTATACCCCAGTCTGTCATTTTACCTCTTCTTATACCTACCTGTCACTTTCCCTGGGCTCTACTCATCCTTCCCTTTATCCTATGGTCCACCTTCTTGTCAGATTCCTTCTTCTCCACCCTTGACC
This sequence comes from Hypanus sabinus, assembly GCF_030144855.1. NCBI lineage: Eukaryota > Metazoa > Chordata > Chondrichthyes > Myliobatiformes > Dasyatidae > Hypanus > Hypanus sabinus. The sequence continues at coordinate 124,859,806 of NC_082710.1, read as the reverse complement.
TTTCCCACACACCTTGTCTTCACCTATCACCTTTTATCTATCCTCCTTACCCTCCCCCCACCTTTTTAATTCTGGCGTCTTCCCCCTTCCTTATCAGTCCTGAAAAAGTTTCTTGGCCCAAAACATCGACTCATCGACTGTATATCATTTCCATAGATGCTGCTTGACATGCTGAGATCCTCCAGCATTTTGTAGGTAGAAAAAGTTCAAAGTTCAAAGTAAAATCGAAAGCTCCACTTCTGGAGGGATAAATTTAAAAAGGAGAACATGGGGAAAAAGTACAAGGCGTGGCTGATGCAGGTGCAAACAAGTGAGAGTAACACAGCAAACTATTAGAAACTTCAGATATGAACTGTTAAAAGTGGAATTAGTAGTGAGCATCTCTACTCTATTTACTAGAAAAGCTTAGTGGGGAAACCCCTGGAGGAGAGACAATATCCATGAAGGGTTTGTTGAATTCGGGCTACAACAAGCAGCAGCTATTGTGTGACAATGTCGGCAGAGACACGTGTCCAAGATCTCTACCGTATAACCGGGGATTAGTTCTATTAAATCACACCAAGGGATTTGGTCAGTCTTGTTGGATCTGCTTTGTGAATCAGCTTTTCATGGATGATCAACTATTTCATTCAATTAACCAAGAAACAAGATGGTGAGCCCCCAAGATGGAAGGTTGTGTGCGGGAACGAAATGTTTCATGACATAAAGGTTTCAATACAGTTGGATGTATAAGTTTATTTCTCATTCAAAGGATCTGAATTTGATTTTCTGGAAGAATTGATTATTTTTGCATAAGTTACTGAATAAAATTTACTTTGTTTAAAAATTGTAATGTTGGGAGAATTGTCGTGAAAGGAGTTAAGTTGTATATATATAAAATTTTTGAATTTGAATTTGTAGACATACTGATTGGAACTGAATCTGAGGTTAACCTTACTGCTTAAGAATAAGAATTCAAATAGTTTTCTAACTAACTAGGGATAAAGAGAAAGGCGATTGTTAGTCTGTAAACCTTCAAATAAGGAATTTCACTAGATCTAATTAGTTAGAGAATTTGGAGTACCAAGGGTTATTCTAATGAATATCACTGATTCTAACTAAACAGCACTTTGGTTTTCATTTAATATCTGAAATTTGGAACCTAACCAGAACATTGGAAGCTTGAATTGTTCTTACTCACATAAACATTTTGAATCTTGAGTCCCACACCACCAAGTTTGGGAGCAGCTGTTGCCCTTGCCATTGGTCTCTCGGAGCCAGATTCACTCTCCTTGGTGCTGAAATGACTCTGCATCCTATGGACTCACTTTCGGGACCCCTGCAGCTCGAGCTCATGTTCTCAGCATTATTTGTGCACTCTTTCACTTGCACAATTTGTCCTCCTTTGTACATTGAATGTTTGTTGGTCTTGTGTGTGTGTGTGTGTGTGTGTGTGTGTGTATTCAATTGTATTTCTTTGTTTTCCTGTGGCTGCCTGCAAACAAAGTGAATCTCCAAGTTGCGTAGTGGTTCACAGGATGTTATTACAGCTCAGGGTGTTGGGATTCAGTGTCCAATCCCAGTGTTGTACATTCTCCCTGTGACTGAGTGGGTTTTCTCCAGGTGCTTCAGTTTATTCCCACAGCCCAAAGATGTACCAGTTACTTTGCTAATTGGTCATTGTCAATTGTCCTGTGATCAGGATCCTACTAAACCTGTGGGCTGCTGGGTGGTACGGCTCATTGGGCTGGAAGGGCCTGTTCTCCGCTATAGTAAAAATAACTACTCATTTCCCCTCTATACATTAAAATCCATTCAGACACCAACACTCACCCTTCGCTTAACTCCTCTTTCAGCAATAACTCAACCAATTCTCATTAAACCAGCAGAAAATACAAGCTTTCCCTACTTTAGTATGCACTAGCAAGCTAACCCTTTGGCAATAAAACTGCAGTACCTCCAAATCCCTGACCATCTTCCCATTCTTGGCACTCTCTCATTCTTCACTACCTTCCTCCTCTCACAGCCATCCAACACTATGGACCCAGATCTAATATCAGGATTAACCAACCCCCTTCACCACTACACAGTGCCATAATTTATGAAGAAGAAACCGCATTTCATACAATACTAATTCAGTGACATCTTATGCCTTGGACATAACTGTATTTCTAAATGCTTGACCAGACCACAAATATAAAAAAGTTTGTACTCTCTTCGGCAACTGTTTAATCACATCCTTTCAGTCATCTAAGAACTTCTAAGACAAGATACTAACTATTGGTTAATAGACAAAGACAATTGAAAAAGAGAGATGGCAACAAACATTCAAATAAATACACTAATTAGTAGAATCAGTACACTCAAACCCTTAAGTCTGCTCTGCAACTTAATGAGCCCATGACTGATCTCTTACTCACTAATGGTCACCTTGAATTCCTTTGCTTATCAAGTATCTATCGACTTAAACATTAAAAAACAGTTTAAAAATTTAATTCCACTGCCCATTGACAAAGGAAGTGCCAGTCATTCTCTGTGAGACTTTTGGATCATTTCTGGATTAAATGGGTGATGCTTTATTGTTAAGTAGTGACTTATAGTGCTAGACTTCTACACCAGAGGAAACATCCTCTCCAAATCCATCTTGTTAAGACCTCTTGTGTTGGCGCGTGGCCTAGTGGGCAAGGCATCAGACTAGTAACCTGAAGGTCACTGGTTCGAGCCTCAGCTGAGGCAGCGTGTTTGTGTCCTTGAGCAAGGCACTTAACAACACGTTGCTCTGCGACATCACCAGTGTCAAGCTGAATGGGTCCTAGTGCCCTTCCCTTGGACAACATCGGTGGCGTGGAGAGGGGAGGGCCTGCAGCTTGGGCAACTGCCGGTCTCCTATACAATCCTGCCCAGGCCTGCGCGCTGGAAACTCCAGGCGCAGATCCATGGTCTCTTGAGACCGACGGATGCCATCACAAAGACCTCTTAGGGTATTATATGTTCCAATTAAGTTACCTTTTACTTCTCTTAACTGCTGATAAAAGCTAAGCCTTTCAAACCTTTCCTCATAAGACAACGTATTGATTTCAGGAATCAGTCTAGTAAATCTTCTCTGAATTGCTTCTAATGCATTATGATCCTTCTTCAAATAAGAAGAACAATGCTGTAGGGCAGGATTTTTATCCTATGTAGTAAATGCTAAATACATAACATTTGGATCTGCTTCTAAGTTCAATTCCAATAAAATAATCAATATACAAATATTTTTATATCACATATACATAGCACTTACAGCATAGCACAACTTCAGTTCCAGAGTGTTCTACAATGAGAGAAGACAGATATAGGACAAAGGGGACTTTAGACAACCAGCTATAAACAGATAATAGCTCTAACTATCTAGAATATGAGCTGTTAACTGAGATCTAACACATTATTCTCCGCAACTTCTGCCATCTCCAAATGGATCTTAACATTATACATATCTTTACATCCACCCTCTGCTTTCCACAGTGAACCCTCCCTCCATGATTCCCTTGTCCCTTCATCCCTCCCCAATAATCTCCCTCCAGGCAATTAACCTTGCAAGTCGCCTAAGTGCTACACCTGCCCATACACCTCCTCTCTCACCTCTATTCAGGGCTCTAAACAGTCCTTCCAGGTAAGGCAATGCTTCATCTATGAATCTATTGTGTTCAGTGCTCCCTCCTTTACATTGGTGAGACACGGTCTAAATTGGAGGACCGCTTTGTTGAGCACCTCTGCACCATCCACCACAAGCAGAACTTCCCAGTGGCCCAACATTTTAATTCCCATTTCCATTTTTTTTTCAATGTGTTGGTCTGTGGTCTCCTTTTATGCCCTCAGGGTGGAGGAGCAACACATTTATTCTGTCTGGGTACCCTTCAACCTGATGGAATGAATATCGATTTCTTTTTCCAATAAACAAATTTTCCCACCACCTTCCTCCTCCCCACTCTGACCTTTTACTTCTTCTCACTTGTCTATTACTTCCCCCGGGTACCTTCCTCCTTTCTCCTATGGTCCACTCTCCTCTCTTCTCAGTTTCTTTTTTCTCCTGCCCTTTACCTTTCCCACCCACCTGACTTCACATATCACCTTCCAGCTAGCACCTTTTTATTCTGGCACCTTCCCACTTTCTTCTCAGTCCAAGTGAAGGGGCTCAGCCCAGAATGCCGACTGTTTATTCTTTTCCAAAGATGCTACCTGACCTGCTGAGTTCCTCCAGCAATTTGTGCGTGTGTTGTTTTAAATGTGATGACCACCCACTCATTCTGCTCTCCCATGCTGTTCTAATGATAGTCAATGAATTTAGACCTTAACAGCTCAAAGGAATATTTTTGCTGCTCCTAGTTGTATCTGCTTTGGGCCTACTTTTCTTTCCTATGCTTGTTCCATTCTCACATCCTTGTATCTTGCAACATACGGATGCAAGCTGATTAGCTTCTTTATTTCTCCCCCTAGAGGTACCATGTTGTTCAGTCACTTTCTATTTTTGTATCCATTATCCCTTATTGTAACATCTGTCCTGATTTCCACCCTTGGGCAGAATTTCCCTTTCGGCTTGGCTGAATTATTCTTTCTCTATATCATAAACTTTTTTTTCTTGTCATAGTTTAATGTTATTGATCAGAAATATTAAATCTGTTATTGACACTATAGACATTGCCTGATGTATTGTGTATTCCTAGTATTTTTATATCAAATTATTAATTTCTTTTTGCATTTGTGTTTCAAAGGCTGGGGAATGTCTCCAGAGGTAATCAACGGCATGAATGAGGACCTCAGCAACAGTTCTGGAGGAGCAATTTACAAATGGTGGTGACTTCTACATTTCCTGCCACATCTACAATTTGCTAATGCATTGGGTGTCATAAGGAAATGCAGAAAAATCACACAACCTGGAAAGAAAGATAGCACATGTCCATAAAGTTGGCTGTACAGTGAAGAGATGCTCCAATATATTCATGTATTTCTAAAATTTGCTTCTGGATTTGAAACTGAATGGATTGTCATGGATGCTCAGCTGCTATGAACAAATTTTCTGCACTGGAAAAGATGGTACCAAATAAATTGTATAAATCAGACTGTTAAACCGTAAGACTGTGTGAAGAGAATGCCAGGAAGGTTACAAGTAATTTTATGAAACACCAATGTTGATTTTGGGGGTTAATGCTGATTGGGACGGAGAGATGTTGGTTCAACAGGCTTAGAATTGTTTCATTACTGAAAAGCACTGTTAAGAATGAGGTGTTTGGTAGGATAATATTAAGTTAAATACCTAATGGGAAGTCAATAGTCTTAGTCAACTGCCCCTGCAGCATTTCAGGTAATTTCATTTTTAGGGAAACCTAGTTAAGAGGTGTAACAGGTGATCTTGTGAACTAGTTTCCTAACCGCCATGCATGGTTAAGCTATCATGATTATTTTTAGCTTCCTTACTGAGGAAAGTCGATACCATGTCAGTGTAAGGTAGCCAGAGAGCAATGCTATGTGAAAATTAAGCACAGTGGATTAGTTTGTCTTCTGTTTTAATGAAAGATCCTGGTCTCAAGCTTGACTAAACCATTACAAGCTCATATAATATCTTGTATTAGCAGGGTCAGCAACAGGAATTATCCTGAATAGGTAGGAACAAATTAACATGATGCAGATTTAAATTAGCACAGTCCAATTATAACATGCAGAACTAAGTCTTAAGAGTTGTAATCATGAACATTATCATTATATCTCATTATGATATCTTAGTTCATCAAATTTCTAGCAGAGTGATATATTGTGTCTCATACACCCATATAGTCATAGAGATAGACAATACAGAAATAGGGCTTTCAGCCCAACTCATCCTGGCTGATCAGGATATCTTCCTGAGCTGGTCTTATTTGCCTGCCTCTCACTCATATCCATGAGACCATAGGGCCTGGGTGCAGAAGGAACTCAGCAGAGCAGGCAGCATCTGTGGAAAAAAGTAAACAGTCGAGGTTTCGGGCCAAGACCCTTCATCAGGACTGTCTGCCTAGACAGTGGCTATAGAACATAAGATATAGGAGCAGAAGCAGGCCATTCAGCCATAGTGTCTGCTCCACCATTCAATCATGGGCTGATCCAATTCTTCCAGTCATTTCCACTCTCCTGCCTTCACCCCATACCCTTTGATGCCCTGGCTAATCAAGAACCTATCTATCTCCGCCTTAAATGCAGAGATTTAAGCCTCCACAGTCGCTCGTGGCAACAAATTTCACAAATTTACCACCTCCGACTAAAGTAATTTCTCTGCATCTCTGTTTTAAATAGATGTCTTTCATTAGGAATCTGAGGAGATTTTGTTTGTCGACTAAAACACCTATATGAGTACAATGGGGAACATTCTGACTGATTGCATCAGCATCTGGTATGGGGGGGGGGGATGGGTGCGGTTACTGCACAAAGTTGAAGTAACTTGCAGAAACTTGTAAAATTAGGCCGCTCCATCATCAGTGCTAGCCCCCACAATTTCCAAGACATCTTCAAGGTGTGGAAAGTGCAGCTTCCATCATTAATGACCTCCACCACCCAGGACATGCCTTCTTCTTATTGTTATCATCGGGAAGGAGGTACAGAAGCCTGAAAGCATACACTCAGTGTTGCAGGAACAGCTCCTTCCCCTCTGTCATCCAATTTCTAAATGGGCATTGAACCAATGAACGTACCTCATTACTTTTTTATTTCTGTTTTTTTTTTGTACTACTTATTTTAACAACTATTTAATAGACATTCAGTATATATACTTAGTAAAGTTCCGCTTTTTTCTCTATTTGTTTATCATGTATTCCATTGCACTGCTTCCATAATGTTAAGACGTCTTTATGACATATGGTAGTGATATTAAACCTGATTCTGATTCTGGTTCTGTCAAACTCATCTCCCTACTTTCTACCAGTAACTTTTCATGTCAATATTGATCAATAAACCTATCAACATCCAATTTAAATATTCCCATTGACTTAGCTGTCTGTGGCAATGATTCCACAGATTCAATATGCTCTGGCTCAATAAATACTTCCTCACCTCTATTCTAAAGGGGGGGGGAGGTTCTTCTATTCTGAAGCTGTACACTCTGGTCCTAGATTTTGTGAATTCTCTCCCCATTTAGAAAATAGTCTATGTATTTATTACTTTTACCAAAGTTCATAGCCATATACATCCCTGTACTATATTCCATCTGTCACTTCTTTGTCCATTCTCTAATCTTTCAAAGTCCTTCTGCATACGCCCTGCTTCCCCAATATTTCCTGCCACTCCAGGTATCTGCATATCATCTGTAAACTTGGCCATAAAGCCATCAATTCCATCATCTAAATTACTGAAAAATAATGTAAAAAGCAGTGGTCCCAACATTGAACCCTTTGGAAAACAACTAGTCACCAGAAAAGGCATCCTTTATTTCTACTCATCACTACCTGCCAGTAAGTTAACCTACCATCCATGCAAGAATCTTTTCTGTAATACCATGGGCTCTTATCTTGTTTAGCAACCTCACATGCAGCACTCGTCAAAAGCCTTCTGAAAATCCAAGCGGACAACATCCACAACAATGATAACTGTTTTGTCTATCCTGCCTGTTATTCTCTCAAAGAATTCCAGCAGATTTGTCAGGGAAGGTATCCCCTTAAGGAAACCATGCTGAATACATGTGCCACCAAGTTACCTCTACATCCGATTCTTAATATTGGACTCTAACTTCTCAAAATGACATGTCAGGTTAACTGGCCCATAATTTCCTTCCTTTTACTTCCCTCCCTTATTAAAGAGTGGAGATACATTTGCAAATTTCCAATCCCTTGGAATCATTCCAGAATATTGTGGTCCTTGAAAGATCACTACTAATGCCTCCACAATTTCTTCAACTACCTCTGTAAGAACCCTAGGGTGTGGTATATATGATCCAGATGACTTATCTATCTTCAGACCTTTTACCTTCTCTAGCACCTTATTCTAAGTAATAACAACAACACTCACTTTTGCCCCCTGACACTTTCACATTTCTGGTAAACTGCTGGTGACTTGCACAATGAAAACTTAGGCAAAATTCTAACTCCTACTATTTTTTGGACTGTCTTTTGCTTTTATGCTGTCTTTGACTTCCCTTGACACCCTCAGTTGCCACATCCTTCCTTTAGAATACTTCCTTATTTTTGGGATGTTTCTATTCTGCACCTTCTGCATTGCCTCCAGAAGCTTCAGCCATTATGGGTCTGCCATCAGCCCTGCTAGTGTCCCCTTCCACTCACTTTTGGCCAACTCCACTCTCATACCTCTTTAATTTCCAATACTCTAATGATACAAATAACTTTAGCTTTTCCCACTCAATGTTCAGTGTGGATCCTACTGTATCATTACGTGATCACTGCCACCCTAGGGTTCATTTGCCTTAAGCTTCCTAATCAAAACTGTTTCATATACAAACAATAAGGTTAGGACAAATGGATCAGCCATTGTTGGAGTGAACCAGTGTTAGATTGGGAAGGTTTTGGCCCAACAGACTTCAGTGAGAACAGTCTGGGTGGTGATAAGTTTCCTCTTCATTCCTCATTTGTTAGTGCAATGAGAAAAGCTCCAGGGGCTGTGTCCTTTTCTTGGGGTGAGATAAGGACATCTGCACGAGGTGCACTGAGATGCAGCCTTGCAGAAAGAGTGTTAAGGAACTGAACCTCCCGCTGGATGACCTTTGGCTCGCACAAGAAAATGAAGAAGAGATAGAGAAAGGTAGCCACCCCTAAGATGCAGCAACCAGGGACCTGGGTTACTGTCAGGAAAGGGAAAGGAAATGGGCAGCCAATGCAGAGTACACATGTGGCTGCTCTCCTCAATAATAATTATACCATTTTCAATACTCCTGATGGAGCCAACCTACCGGGGGGAGCGGGGGAGGATGGTACAATGACTGGGTCTGGCACTGAGTCTGGAGCTGTAGCTCAGAAGGAAAAAAGGGAGATGAATACTGCAGTAGTGATAGAGGATTCCATTGTTAGATGAGTAGACACAAGATTCTACAGATATGAAAGAGACACCGGGATTGTATGTTACCTCTGAGGTTCATGGTCATAGATGTCTCAAATTAGGTCCATGGCATTCTAAAGTGAAAGGATGAGCAGCCAGAAGTCTTGGTATGTATTGGCATCAATCACATAGGTAGGAAAAGGGAAGAGGTCTTGAAAAGAGAATTTAGGGAGATAGGTAGAAAGAGGAAAAGAGGGACCTCCAGGATAGTAAGAACATAAGAAATAGGAGCAGGAGTAGGCCATCTGGACCATTGAGCCTGCCCCGCCAATCAATAAGATCATGGCTGATCTGCCCATAAACTCAGCTCCATCTACCTGCCTTTTCCCCATAACCCTTAATTCCCCTACTATGTAAAAATCTATCTAGCTGTTTCTTAAATACATTTAGTGATGAAACCTCAATTGCTTCCCTGGGCAGAGAATTCCACAGATTCACCTCTCTCTGGGTAACAGTTTTTCCTCATCTCCATCCTAAATCTTTCCCCTGAATCTTGAGGCAATGTCCCTTAGTTCTAATCTCATCTACCAATGGAAACAACTTTCCTACTTCTGTCTTATCTATTCCTTTCAAAATTTTGTATGTTTCTATAAGATCCCCCTTTATTCTTCTGAATTCCAGAGAGTATAGTTCCAGGTGACTCAATCTCTCGCCATAAGTTAACTCCTTCATGTCTGGAATCAACCTGGTGAACCTCCTCTGCTCTGCCTCCAAAGCCAGTACATCCTTCCTCAATATGGAGACCAGAACTTCACACAGTGCTCCAGATGTGGTCTCGCCAGTACCTTGTATAGTTGCAGCATCATCTCCCTGCTCTGGAATTCAAATCCTCTAACAATGAAGGCCAACATTCTGTTTGCCTTCTTAATAACCTGTTGCACCTGCATGCCAATCTCTGGACTGCTGCCTGTGCCACGTGCCAGTGAGGGTAAGAATAGGATGCTTTAGCAAATGAATGTGCGATTGAGGAACTGGGTGCATAGGGCAGGGCTTCTGATTTCTGGTTCATTGGAATCTCTTCTGGATAAGTTTATGACTTGAACAAAAGGGACAGATTGCAACTAAGAGGGTCCAATATACTTCTATGGGAAGACTTTCTAGAGCTATTGATGTGGAATTAAACTAATTTGGCAGGGAACAGGGACCGGAGTGATTGGGCTATGATGAAAAAGTTGATATACAAGCAGATGCTATGTGTAATGAGGCTGTCAGGCAGGAAGATAATAGAGCAGAACTGTAATAAATAGGATGAATTGCAGTGTAGAAGGGAAACAAAAGCAAAAAGGGTGACAAATACACAACTGAAAGTGCTATATTTGAATGCACACAGTATTAAGAATAACACAAACAATCTTATAGCACAGTTACCGACTGGCAGCTATGGAGTTTTGGGCATTGCTGAGTTGTGCTGAAAGAAGGTTATAGTTGGGAGCTTTACATCCAAGGATACTTATTGCATTGAAAGTACAGGCAGGTTAGCAGAGTGAGTGGTGTGACTCTGTTGGTAAAATAATTAAATCAAATTGGAAAGAGGTGATGGACTGTACGATTGGAAGATGTAGATCCTGCTGGGTAGAGGTAAGAAACTGCAAGGGTACAAAGACCTTGATGGGAAAAAGATGTCTGAAAAGCAGCCAGAATGTGGACTACAAATTATAATAGGAGATATAAAATGCATGCCAAAAGGGGATTGTTATGATAGTCATGGGGAATTTCAATATGCATGTAGACTGAGAAAATTAGATTGGTGCTGGATCCCAAGACAGAGAATGCCTATGAGGTGGCGTTTTAGAGCAGTTTGTGGTTAAACTCACAAAGGGAAAAGCTATTCTGGATTGGGTGTTGTGGAATAAGTCGGAGTTGATTAAGAAGTTTAAGGTAAAGGAACTCTGAGGAGAAAGTGATTATAATATGACAGAATTCACCCTGCAATTTGAGAGCAAAAAAGATAAAGTCTGATGTATCAGTATTAGAGTGGGGTAAAGGAAATTATAGAGTCATGAGAGAGGAGATGGCCAAAGTTGATTGGAAGGGGACACAAAGTGGTGCAGACTTGGTGGGCCAAATGGCCGAATTCTGCTCCAATGTCTTATGGTCTTATGACTCAGTACCCAACCCAGATTTGCCTTTTTTCTACAGGCCTCAACTATAAGATGATCTAAAACATCATTTCATAGACATTCAACAAATTCCTTCTCTTGGGAACCACTCCAGGTGGACTTTTCCTATCTACTTGCAAATTGAAATCCTCCATAACTATTGTAACATTGCCCTTTTTAATCGCCCTTTCTATCTCCCATTTCAATTTTTACTACCCATCATGCCTACTCTTCGGAGGCATGCACTTACCGCTCATCAGGGCCTTTTTACCCTTGCAGTTTCTTAAATCTACCACACGGATTCTACATCCTCTGATCCTATGTCGCCTCTTTCAATGAAGTTAGTTTTATTTTTTACCAGTGGAGCCACCATACCCCCTCTGTCCTTTCAATACAATATGTATTCTTGGATGCTAAGCTCCCAAATGTGATCTGCTTTTAGGCACAGTTCAGTGATGCCCACAATCGTGTATACGCCAATGTCTAAGTGTCCTACAAGAAAGCCATTACGTTAGCAGTGAAACCTTTCCAAGGATGTTATGTACTTTTTCTGGACCATGATCACTGCAATCTGCAGCCTGTAATTTCCCTTTGGGAGTTATGTTTTTGAACCGGCTGAATGATCTGACATTTTTGCGGTATCCTGGATTCAGGGAACTAGGCTGCCAAGGACACAGGTATGGCCTTGGTGGCCATTCCCGGAGAGGACTTGGGGGCCAGACTGAAACGTTGTCTCCGATTGAATCAGTGGGCTCCCGGTCCTAGAGGAGAAAACATACCGATGTTTGGCTGATTTCAACGCCAAACCAGATTTAAAAGATCAAGGTGTCAAGGTTGAGTAAAGTATGGACCGGTGTTCAGCTGAAAGCTCTGTGAGGCTTTACTCACTTCAGCAGCAGACTGACTCTGTTAGCCGGTTTGGATACGCCCCAAGTGCAGAGTGAGAGACTCTGTGTCGATATTTCACAGACTTTAATGCAAACAGTGTTAAAGGAAAAACAAAATAATAAATGCTAGGCCAAATAGGACCATTAACTAAAACTCTCAGACGGAAGATGAAGCCTACACTGCAGCTGAAAAGAACAACTAAGAATAGAACAAATACCGCTAGTCTTTTGAGTCCAATTTATCAGCCAGGATGGAACGCAAGCAGGCAGCGAGCATTGCTGTGTCCAGGTCAGGACAGGCACTCTGATGGAATGAAAGGAGCTAAATACTATCACAATGAAATAATTAGTTGACATGTGCATATTCATGAACACATTTGCCGTATCTGCTGTGCTGCCGACTCCATGGTTGTGACAGGCTCTGTGGCTGTGGCCTGCAGCCTTTGGGCTCCTAGACCGCCTGCAGCCCTGAACTAGCTCCATTGCTGTGCAGTCACTTTTGGGGACTCTGCAGCTATTAGTCTGTTATTTGTTTACTTTTTTATTGTTTGCATGATTCATTTTTGCACATTGGGTGATCTTTGTTGTGTGGTGAGTTATGGATTCTGTTTTGTTTTCTTTGTTTTGTGGCCGCCTGCAAGAAGATGAATCTCAAGTTTGTATGTGGCATACATACTTTGAATGTAAATGTACGGTGAACTTTGAACTTTGAAACATCATAGATTTTTTTTCAAATATGTGGAGGAGTGTTCAGGAAACCATATGAACATACTCCAACAAAGCGAATGTGGATTGCACAGAATATGGAAACAACAGATGACTTAAATGTCCTTGTAAATACATCTTGATATATCTGTGTGATACTTCAATAATAGAGCAGGAACTATAACAGCCAAGTGATGTAAGGTGTTCAAGAGATGTACACAGCAACAAGAGAAAACAATCCTGTTAACATCAGTTACAGTGCATAGATAAAGGGTTAGAGGAACTCTCAAGATGAAAAAAAAAATCATTTGGAATTGTCTTTGGAGTGAAAAACTTTTCTTAAGTCTTATTGTGTTGACTTTTTATCTTGGTCGCAGAACACATGCTTTTATTGACAATTGTTCAGAAAGACGGTTAGGTGAACACTTGAGACTACACTGTGACTAATTACATAAAACTTGAATGGAACATGGTTGTATTAAATCCAAACATGCATTTTCTGTTGCAGTGATTAATGTTAGAGGAGCTTCACTTCGAATGTTACAGGTATAGTGAGGTAACATTCAAAAATTTTATACATTAGTCAGGATAAAATATAGATTTTGAAGATAACATTTCACAGATAAAGGCACTACATGTCAACATTACAGACCAAAGTCAATAGACATCTACACAGTGCAGTAAGTGGCCAATGAGACCTTTCTAAAGAGTATATGTTAGTTATTAGGAGAATTAGATTGCTTAGTTTATTGTAACCACAAATCATCACTCAAAGCAGATTGAAGTGAAACGTGTTGAGTCTTGTACTACAACAGAGCATACCATTGAAGAACTGAAATCAATTTTCTCTTGCCATGGCTTAGTGGAAAAGCTATTAGATAATGGGCTGAGTTTGTTCATTTCTATTTAAGCGTGTTATGAAAGTAAATGGGTGTTTAGTGAAAAAATGGTACAGTCAAGAGATCAAACAATTTTCAAAGAAAGACAGAAGAAACAGTCACTGCTGGTATGCTTCACAACAAGACATTCATTAGTTATTATTTAGCTGAGCTACAGGATGAAGCCAAAGCGATTTATACATTTATTTTACTGATGTATGGAAGATACAGATAGAACTGAGTATCGTTTAACTTGATTTTGAGAGAAGAATGGATGAGACTGAAATAGAATGATAAGAGTGTGAAGTGAAATAATTCAACACTTCTCTTTGCAAGTTGGATACTTGGATATGGAAGGTTGAAGTAAAAATTTGTAGCATAGAAGTATCCCAAAATTATGTAATGGAGTCAGTGTCCTTGTAAATTACTCAATTCCAGCAAGAGTGATACAATAAAAAATAATATTCAATGAATATTTAATATACTCCAGAAGCTGATACTGTGAAGTCCAGAAAAGGTAAAAAAGCAAAGTTAAGCTTTGCATTCCTTGCAAGTCATAAGCTTTTCTAAGATTAAAGTGATTCTGAAAATCCATGATCTGGTCAAATCTGAAGATCTGTGAATTAGTGAATCATTCTTCCTTCCAAAATGGGGAAATCAATGAGTAGTAAATACACTGAATAGTCATTTTATTAGGTACACCCGCTTGATAAAGCAGATATCTAATCAGCTAATTGTGTAGCAGAACCTCAGTGCATAAAAGCATGCAGATATGGTCAAGAGGTTCAGTTCTTTGACTGTGGAATGATTGTTGGTGCCAGACAGGGTGGTTTGATTATCTCAGAAACTGCTAATATCCTGGGATTTTCATGTATAGGAGTCATGTCTCTGGAGTTTACAGAGAATGGTGTGAAAAACAAAAGAAAATCCAGTGAGTGGCAGTTCTGTAGACAAAAGCACATTGTTATTGAGAGAGGTCAGAGGACAATGGCTAGACTGGTTCAAGCTAACAAGCAGACATCAGTAACTCAAATAACTACACATTACAGTGATATGGAGAAGAGACCTCTGAATACACAGCACACCAAACCTTGAAGATGATAGACTACAGTGCAAAAGACGAGACAATTACACTCAGTTAACTATAGGAGCTATCAAATAGAATGTCTTCTGAGTATAAATTAGATGCAAGCATGATGTGTGTCTCTTTGTACAGTGTAAAGAGAGATGAGATGAATAAGAAAAGATGCACAATTTCTGTTTCTATTTTCCCATTGTTGCAATAGTGTTTACGCAATACACAGAACATAATACATGCAAATACAAATTCTATGGACATAATTTCTTCTTCGTGGGATTACCATCATGTTTCTTCACTTTTAACTACCTGGTTAGGACATCTCTGCAAAAGCTCTCCAAATTGATATTTGCCATGCTCCATTTTTTCATACATATTTCATCTCTGAGCAAATAGAAAATAGTCATGAGATTAGTTCTTACATGTAGGTATAGGATGAAGGGAATGTTGATCTAATTTTTTTGGAGTTCAATATATAATTTATTCTATCTCATAACTTTCCTCAAATCCCTTCTATAATGTGTACTGGCTCTTCAATGCTGTGCCTTAATAAGGCAAATATCACAGCTGGAGCTTTAATGAAAGCAGACTACACTGAATTAGCATCTGTAGTAAATACAAAAATATCACATAGTACATTCAGCTGGTAAAGGTATTCTGCCCTTTGTGTAAACTTCACTGTGTCGTCATAAATAAATAACCCACATCAACAAGCAATAAATTACAAAGTCAAAATTAGTTTTTTAGAGCTATTTTTAGAAGCAGATATTATTTATAGAATCAAAGGAATTAAGATTAGCTCTATGATAAGGTGGAAGGTGAAATATTAAACAAAATTAGGTGTGGTAGTATTCACTGAGAGAAGAGGGTAAAGACGAGTAAATAATTAAAAACATAGTCAAAACTATACATTTTTATACACCACCTCAAACATAAACTTCAGAATATTGAATTCTCCCATTTCCCAATCCTCAAGAAGCTGATCCAAAAGCATCTGCGTAAAATAGTTTGTTTTCCAGTGTCTTTAGCCTGAAAATTCAAATTGTAAATTTTCTCAGTCTCCTGTCTACACACACTCTCTATCTCCCTAAAGGTGCTGGCTTTTCAAGACCTTTTCAAGATCTTAGCATTATTCTCTAAAGAAACTGTCTGACACTAAGACACTCATAAAAGTCTTGTATGTCTTCAGTCCTATAGGTTCATCATCTTATTTACATGTGAAATTAAATTTCTTTGCTCTGAGCCCTGCCCTGGATCGTGACCTTAATCATATCACTCTGCTCATATCACATACACAGCAAATGTCTGACAGGGCATTGTATCTGTAGCAGTTGAATGAACCATGAACTATGAGCTTGCAACACATTTTTTTCCAACATATCCATCATGTCCACTGTCTGACATCATTACTCAAAGCTCAAAGTAAATTTTATCATCAGAGTACATTTATGTCACAATATACAACCCTGAGATTCATTATCTTGTGGGCATACTCAACAAATCCGTAAAATGATAACAATAACAGAATCAATAAAAGGCCTTCAAACTAAAGCATTCAACCAGAATGCAGAAAATAACAAACTGCACAAATGTAAATATAAATAAATAGCAATTAATATGAAGAACATGAGAAGAAGAGACTTTGAAAGTGAGTCCATTAGTTGTGGGAGCAATTCAATGAAAGGGCAAGTGAACGATTTTCCGCACAAGGGCATTGGTGTTTCCATAGCAGGCTGTGATGCAGGCAGGTAGTATACTATACACTACACAACTGTAAAAGTCTGTCAAAGTTTTGGACTCATTTATCAGGGAAGCCCCACTCTCTATTAATCACACTTAATTACTTAACCGCTATCCCCTCAGTAGCAACATGCCAAACCTATCACCTATGTTGTGTTCATGGGGTGAGAATGTTGCAGTTAAATGAGGCAAGCAACTTGCTTTATTCAAGGCAGTTCATTTACAACCAATGGGAGTACTTTGTATCAGAAAATGTAAGTACTTACTTCTTAAGTGTACACTAATATTTTTTCCACACTTTTAAGAAAGTTTCCCATTTTGTTCTAGTGTGTCAACTGTTAACACTTTTCAGACACTATAGTTTAGCCATATCAATGGTCATTTTTAATTTCACTACTTACAAATATCTTGAGGTATCTTGATACTCCCAGAATTCCATACTGATGTAATTGCATTGAAACAGAGTAAAATCAATAAACTGTAAACAACATTTTAACTTTGTGTGCAGTAATAGAAGGAAAATCACTCAAATAAATAACCTAAGAATAGAAACTTACCCCTTGAAGATTGCAGCTGAGAATAAAAATCATTTTTCTGACACCTGAGATGATATTTTCCTTGTGGAGTGGTGAGGGATTCTGAGTGATATAGGGGGAGGGAAGAGTGTATTGTAATATTTTTTGCTCCAGCAAATTGCAAGATTTCAAGAATGATGAAACACCAGTTGAAAGCAGGAAACTAACTAACTATGCTCATGATTATCCTGTGCTAGAACTATTCTGACAATTAATCAGCCATTATGGAAGGCTTTATGCAAGCTTAAAGTAAACTAACTTAAATGATGCACAAATAAATTGATATTACATTAAATGAAATTGGATCTTAGAATTAATTTTTCCAGTACTTTAATTTTATTGATAAATGCCCTTCATTTTCAAATGTGATACACTTTTCTGATTTACTGTTCCCCCATTTGTTCCAGCTCATTACAAATTATTCTTCCTATTTTCAACCCTCTATCATCCTGCCAACCCATTACCCCTGTACTCATTAGACTGCATTACCCTCTGTTTTATAATGTATCAATATAAAATTCTGCCTTGTCTCTACATTAATTCACAGCCTCATTTATATCTATCTCTGTAACCCCATAAAGCCTTGCTTACTCAATGAATCTGATTCTGATTTCCTTTGTTTCAGGCCACTTGTGCATCCTCTCTCTTTCTCTCTCTCTATGTCCAATCACTGACAATTTACAATCACCCATTAGTCCTATTTTCTGGAATTCCCACACTAAATCTATTTTTCTCCAACCTAAGAACTACTTCAACATCTCCATTGTGAGATCAATCTTTGATTTCACTACAATATTTTCAAAGCAGGTTACAGTTCCTTGGGAAGATCAGATTGAGGAGTCATCTGAGAGGAAGAAAGCCAAGTACCAGGAATGGGTAGAGCAGTGCCGGAGACAGGGGTAGAATGCATGATTCAAGCCTTTGGAGGTGAGGTGTAGATATTTTGCTGGCTGCTCGCTCTGCAGAACCTACTCTCTCCTTGGCATTACGGGGGCTGCAAAGAAAAAAAATCAGGACTGTCACGAAGGCTGTTGTGCGAGCCTCTAGATTACTATGGATTGAAAGGTGTGACCCATGAATCATTGCTGCTGGGACACATGTCAGGGCTTGATCAACCCTGGCTGTGTTGTCTGGCAGAGAGTATCTGATCTTGAAAGACCTAAAACACCCATTGACCCCGGTTACATCACTGATGATGTGGCTCAGTGCACCATAGTCTATAATACAACGCCTCCAATTTTAAAGGTAGATGCACAATTTTCTATTATGATAAAACTGAGAAATATATACAGCTGTAATGACTCTTTATGTTTCTTTAAATCTATAAGTACTCATAGCAGAACATTTCTCCATCTGTAAAATAGAAAATACAAAAAAATAATTGGCTGTTTAGGTCCTATCTGTGAAAGAGGAACACAATTTGTATTTCTTGATCAATAATTATTCATCAGAATCATCACAGTCATTTTAAATTGTATTAAGCACATTTCTTTAAAAACTCTCAAGTGTTGATGGCCCACCTCTCTAATTGCCAACCCAAATAATTATTGTCATTGTATAAGTGGTTGTAGAATCTGTGGATGGCCATTTTCTCAAGATGCCATTTTCTGTACTTGAAAGTTTGTGTTACTTTAAGTATAAGATAATAAGTTTAATAAGATCTGTTTATCCTGCTTACTTCATTCAGTTCTTCACACTGATTTTCACTGAAGGTATGGATTTTGCAGTTGGCATCCAAGTGCCTGAATCTTACTTCCATCTGCCAAGTTACTTTTGCAAGTTACAAAACATTTCTTCTACTATTGTACAGAACTTCTACAAAATACTAAACTCAGTGCCCCATGTTCAATTTCTGCTCAGGAACTTTGTAGAACTTTGAAAAAGATCAGCTAGTGTCCAAACCCATTCCATGCCTTCATACTTCAGCTTGATCACTCATTATCAGTCACAAATCATCAAATATTTCCTTGTTTAAAAATTAAATGAAGATATTAATCTGGTGATTAGGCTACTGGAAGACACTAAAAGTGTAGCTATTAAACTAGTCACCATGAAATTTAGATTATTTACATTGTTTACAGGAAATATTCTTTTTTCTGTGTGCATTGAACCCAACATTAAAAGCATGGTTCTGTTAAAGTTATTTTTTCTTCTGGTTGTGGTATGGCAGGGTGTCAAAAATGAAGGGCATAGCCCTTGTGGAATAGCACTGAGATATTCAGGTGCAATATCTGGCATCACTGCTTCACAGAGAGTATAATGGAAGTCTGGAACCTTTTCCCTCTCAGAAACTGAAACAGAAAATTCTGGAAGCACTCTGACAGTTAGCAGCTTCTGTGGAAAGAGAAACAAAAGTCAACATTTTAGATTGTAGAAGTAAAAAAGAAAGAAAACAAGTTAGTTTTAAGTTACAGAGAGAATGGAGGAAGGATGCTTAACAGTAAAAGAATATCTAAGATGGGAAGAGACCAGGGATTTTTCTGGGATAAGCAATTGTCATCTAATCAGTGATTTAATGGTGCCAGTTAGAGAGAGAGGGAAAATTAACAAACACTATGACATGAGGGCACATAGAGAGTGATAAAACATACAAAAGAATGTAATAATTTACAAAAGTCAAGGCTGGAAAATATGCTCAGAAGGTGAAACTGTGCTGATGGAGGAAGTATTACAGATGGATGATCTGAAGCAAAATTGTGTACAGTACTTCCGATACAGACTAAGTCAGTTACCTAATGTTGCTGAATTCAATACTGAGCCTGGAAAAGTGCACTGTACTGTTGGTTCTGGAGATGATGTTGTCCAAGGTTTCTTTGGAGGTCAAGAATAAGACAAAAATCTTCTGGTTACAGACATTTTATAAGATGTCCATCCCGACATAGGTCAGACAGTGTCAGTCAGCAGCAACAAACAAGGGAGATTAAGTAACAAAGGTACTGTAACCATAGGAAGCTGTAAAAAAAAGCTGAAACTGTCTGTCACAAGATGTAACTGTAACAAGATATAACTAGCTGGCTGTAACAAAGGAACGTGAGCAAACCGGGGACGACCAGGGGCGCGCCGTATACCAACTCGGCCGACGAGGCGTGCAGGTCGTCCTTGGGCGCTGTGCGGATGCCGAGTAGGACCCAGGGAAGCTCGTCCGCCCAGTTGGCTCCCCGCAGGCGGGCCATGAAGGCCGACTTCAGGTGACGGTGGAAACGCTCCATTAGCCCGTTCGACTGTGGGTGGTAGGCAGTTGTGTGGTGCAGCTGAGTCCCCAAAAGGCTGGCCATAGCTGACCACAGGCTGGAGGTGAACTGGGCGCCTCTGTCGGAGGTAATGTGGGCTGGTACACCAAAGCGAGATATCCAGGTGGCGATCAGGGCTCGGGCGCAAGATTCGGAGGTGGTGTCGGTGAGCGGGACCGCCTCTGGCCATCTTGTGAACCGGTCCACGATAGTCAGGAGGTGCCACGCTCCGCGCGACACTGGCAGGGGGCCCACGATATCTACATGAATGTGGTCGAAACGCCGGTGGGCGGGATGGAACTGCTGCGGTGGGGCTTTGGTGTGCCGCTGCACCTTGGCTGTCTGGCAGTGCATGCACGTTTTGGCCCATTCACTGACCTGTTTGCGGAGTCCGTGCCAAACGAACCTGCTGGAAACCATGTTTTCTTTTTATACTGCAAACAGACTGAAACAGACTTAAGCTTTGCATCAAAGAAATGACAGAAATGTAAAATCAAATATTCTACAAGTTACTCTAAAAGTCCAGAAGGTGATTATATGAACATAGCAGCAAGCATAAACAAAGCTAAAACTTCCAAAAAAGCACAAAAAAAGCAACATAATAGACTCTAATCTAATACCTCTGTGATGAACCACAAGTTCAACAAAAAAAACAGCATGGTCATTTGTGCACTTACTGCGATCAAGTAATGCAAGTCATTAGGGGCAGCGTGGTGGCCATAGTGGTTAGCACAATGCATTACAGTACAGGAGACCTGGGTTCAATTCCTGCTGCTGCCTGTAAATAGTTATTATAATCTCTCCCCATGTCAGCATAGATTTCCTCCAGGTGCTCCAGTTTCCTCCCACAGTCCAGAGATGAACTGGCTGGTAGGTCGGTCATTGTAAATTGTCATGTAATTAGGCAAGGATTAAATTGGGGATTGCTGGGCTATGTCCCACCTCTTCACCTTTCAGACTCCCCTTTCTCCAGCTCTTTATCGCTTTCATCTATTAGCTTCCAAGTCATTTACTTCACCCCTCCCGCTCTCCCAGTTTAACATCTTACACTTCTTTCTTCTCTCACCCCACTTTCCTGATTTCACCTCTGATCTTTTTTTCCAGTCCTAATGGAGGGTCTCGGCCCGAAACATCGACTGTTTACTCCTTGCCATAGATGCTGCCTGGCCTGCTGAGTTCCTTCAGCATTTTCTCTGTGTGTGCTTCGATTTCCAGCATCTGTAGATTTTCTCATCTTTCTAATAAACTCAAAGCCTCCACAGTTGGACAGAAGGGACAACCAAGTATTTTATCTGTTAAATGCCTTCTTCATTACACTTAACTGCATCTGAGATCCAAGATCTTTAGCAGCAGCTTTAATTGATTTAACTCATCATCATCATTATGTACCTTGCTGTATGGCATGTGCAATCTCAGCCAATTTTTCTACCTTTGCCATTGCCTTCTTCAGGGCAGTGTCTTTGCAAGTGGAGTGACCCCAGCCATTATCAGTATTCTACAGAGATTGCCTGGCCTCTGTGGTCACCTGACCAGTAATGATGATATGCACCAGTCACTCATACTGTATGATCATCTAGCACATGATCCCATGGCTTCATGTGACCCTAATCGCGGGGAGGGATTTAAGCAGGTGCTACACCCTGCCCAAGAGTGACTTGCAGACTAGTGGATGGATGGAGTGCCTTACACCTTCTTTCGTGGAAGCCCATCTCTACCTTGCCACCCATAATTTAACTAATGAACAATAAAAGCTAAAATTTTGTTTTAAGTGTTTACTTAAAGACAACAGTGTGCTAATTAATAACATGTCATACAGTGAAGTAAATAAAAATGAACAAAAACAAATATGTTGAGCCCAACCAAGATAGATCCTCTGAGATGTTGATGCCCAATAACTTGATAATACTTACCACTTCCACTTCTGATACTTCAATGATGATTGTTGTATTTTCTCTTGAATTCCATTTCTGATCTCCATACTTGGCGTGGTAAGTAATCATTGGATTATATTATTTGATGGACTTAATATGACATCTCCTAGTTTCCTTCATTCCATTGCTGCTTTTATTACTTCTACCATGGGTACCACATCAACTGCCAGCTACGCTCCACAAGCCGTCCTCAGTGTGTCCTGACTGAATAATATCATGCAACATATTATCTGTATTTCTTTAGAATTGTTGGCATTCCTGAGCAAAATACACCTCTGGAATATTCTGTGGTTTCTGTGCAACTTCTTTGAACATTGCATCAGGGAGTCTCTTACCCTTTCGTCAGTCCTCAGATGTTGTCTGGCCTGCTGATTATTTTCAGCATTCTCTGTTTCTTTTTCTTCCTGTTGTTTTTAATATACTTCACCAATTAGGGGCCGCAGAGAATGAAAATACATGTAAATATTGAAAAACAGTGGAACAAATACAGACAAAAATGGAAAATGCAGAGAGAAAATGCCTTTCAGAAAGATAATATGTTTTAATATCTGTGAAATAGAAAAATATCTGAGAAATATGAAACAAATAAGAAGACAAAATATTAGAAACACTGGAAAGGCAACAAAAATCTGATTACTAAATTCGATAATAATTTGTCTGCCAAATTAAAATAAAATTAAGTTTCACATAATTAAATTATTTTGATGAATAATTAAACATTTTAGTTCAGATGCACAAAGCATTGCAATTATCATGAAGCATTATATTTAGTAGTACCATTCCTCTTGAATTAGACAGGGAAGATAAAAATGTTGTGGAAGAAGGAAAAGGATAGATAGTGAGAGAAAGAAAAATGAGAGGTTGAAAGGTGAAAAATAGTGAGAAAGCAGAAAAGTTTGTTTAATGAAAAGAAAGGAAATTGTGAGAGAAACAAAGGGAATGAGAGAGAGACTGAAAACAAGGCAAAGGGAGAAGTGGAAATAGTGAGAAAAGAAAGAGAGATGGAAAGAATTGATGAAACCATACCTAGGTTAGAGGAGCAACACATCATATTCCATCTGGGTAGCCTCCAACCTGATGGCATAAACGTTGATTTCTCTAAATTCCAGTGATTTCACCCCCTCCCACCTTCCTCTTATCCCTCTTTCCAAGTCCCCATTCTGCTTCCTCTCTCACCCTTTCTCTTCACACTTGCCCATCGCCTCCCTTTGGTTCCCCTCCTCCTTCCATTTCTTCCATGGTCCCCTGCTCTCTCTCCTATCAGAACCCTTCTCTTCAGCCCTCACATGTTCCAATTATTACTTCCCACTTTCTTACTTCACCCACTTCCACCTCACCTGGTTTCACCTATGACCTATGAACTTGTAATCCTTCTCCTCCCACCTTCTGATTCAGGCTTCCTTTACAGTCCTGATGAAGGTCTATACACAAAATGTTGACTGTTTGTTCCCCTTCATAGGTGCCTCCTGACTTGCTCAGTTCTCCCAGCATTTTGAATGTATTGCTTAAGACTTCCAGCATCTGCATTACCTGTTGTGTCTATGGGAAGAAAGAGAGATAACTTCAAAGACTGGAGGGAGCCCCCATTTGAGAAAGAGAGTAAAGGAGGAGAGAGAAGATCTATGGATTCCAGAATAGGAATGGAGAGGAAGAAATTCTTTGTTGTTGGGGATAGGGAGAAGCAAATAGACTGGAGACAGTGGGGAAGGAAGTAGATAACAAGAGCATCTGTAATAGCAAAAAAAGAGAACTTCCATTGTACAGGGAATTCTTTTGCTGTCAGGGCTTAATAGGCTCATACCATAAAATACAATGAACAATTGTATTGAAGATCCAGTAATAGAGTAAAATATCTTGGATTTTGTGGTCAGTGGCAGAGGAAACTTCCAACAAGCACCTTACAAACTATACGGAATATATATTATATTCCCAGTGTTGGAATTGATATTGGAATATATATTCCCAGTCTTCGCTGTTTATGATCTGTCTGTTTTCCAGGACATCCAACATCTTGCTACAGTAAAGCCATCATGCAAGTTGAGTAGTTAATCACACCAAACAGTTGTGTGCAATAAAATCGGAATTAAAAGTAGCTATTTGCATTCAGTTTCATACTTTCTTACAGAATCCTGTATGAACATTCATATTGGAATGATTCAATAGTCAAATTTAATATTCAACAATTTTTTTTAAATTGTATTTATTTTCAGGGTAGAGAACTCAATCTGCAACATTTAGCAGATTGTAATTTCAGTTGCATTTTCTTTATCATATCTTACTTTTTTAAAAGAATTATCACAGTGGACAAAAGTTATAAGAGTTCAAAGTGATCTTCAGTTTAGTGACGTAAACTTATTTCTAAGCATGAAGACTCAAATACATCACAAAGTTAAGATTTAAGATATCAAAGTCTCTGGATTTCTGCATTTAAGTCTACATGCATAAATTCTAGAAGATCCTGTAGGCATCCTTTCTGCAAAGATAGCAAATGCTGACAGATACCCAGTGCAAAGCAAATAGTGTTGCACTAAAGTACAAACTGTGTTTAAATCCTGCAACATTTAAATTACGAAGATTATAATTTGAACATCTTCTGTTTCTCTGTTAGGCTTATTTCTCTTTAATCCTTTATGATATTATTTAGGATCTTTATAACCTTCTGAACACCCACACCAAAGAGTTATAAAATTTTTACAAGTATCATTTGTAAAATATACTATTATTCTTATCTCCACAAAGATGAACTCCATTGAGGATTCAGTTGCTTGTTATAATGATGATATTCATCTTTGTGATGGTAGACTCTGATCCTCCCCTTCAACTTATCCGTGTTTAATAGATACATGATATGAGATTACAAATCACCATGCAATGTCTTAGCTCGTGCCATATACCTTCAGTACTAATATGCAAAATACACAATTAGATAAACAAATCTCCAACAAAATGTCTGTCTTTAAAAAAATTGACTATTGATGGATTAGCGTGCACCTGTTTCATGATGAAGAGTTTATTTTTTATATTATTATGTTACTCCAGCCTAATATGTAACTAATTTATGATGATTTTAGGGACTGAACAGAAGATTTAAGTGATGTTGATTGATACTGGAAAAATTAAGATGATATCTAAAATCAAAATTAAACAGCAATTTCCAGATAGCATTATTAAGCATTAAATAGTTCTTTGGACTCTGTCGATTAGGGGTTCCCTACCTGATGTCCATGGACTACTTGATTAATGGTTGGCTTCCACGGTGTAAAAAAAGGTTGAAAACCCCTGGTTTGGATATTGGATTAATTATGTAGCTAGGGGAATTGGGTAGATTGGGTAGATTTTGTCAGCATGCATTGAGCTTTCATGAAGTCCGTACAAATTCGTTGAAACGTTTCTGAATTAAGATCTACTCTGGTCTCTTTGGCCCTTTCTGAATACATTGCAAAAGATAGACTGAGAAATATTGTTCTCAAAATAACTGGGTCAATGAATCTGTACAAGTGCATATTGAATCCAAAAAAATTATCAATTACTTGTATATTCCAGTAAAACCTGAATGATTACAGCTGAACTGAATGACTGATCTTTTCCCTTGAATAATACCCAATGACACCCAATACCCAATATCCTTTTCAATAAGATTGTAACTCTTATATAAAACTTGGAGATATATTGACAAATTTCTGTTAACATTTTTGTCATTTCCTTGAAAAGAGACAACACCTTTTCAATTACTTGATGAATTCCATGACCTTTGGAAAGAACAAATCACTTTCAAAGGCAGTGTTTGTAGCTTATTTTATATCACTGCTTGGATAATAAAATAAAGTTGAACTCTCAATAGAATATCTTTTAATGAAGACAATAACTCTCAACTAAACAAACTGTCTGAGTATAGCAATGCATCGTAAATCATACTGGTTTTAAAGAAAGCCTGCATACAGTGAAATTGATACTTACTCTTTTCATAGAGAACAGACCCATAGAACCAATCGGATATATTAAATATGATTTGCAATAACCATTTACATTTTAGATTAATATAAAGTTTAAATTTAACTAATTATGCTTTTCCTCAACCTCAGTCTCTTCATTCATTGAACAAACCCTTTATGTATCCTTTGCAGGCACTCATAATTATATGATAAACTTTCTCTGATTGGTCTAATGCATATCTGATCTCACATACCTTTCTGCAACTCTTACCTCAATATGATAGTTTTCATAAACTTTTATAAAGTGAGTAAACTGGGTTGAGCTTGTGAATTGCTAACTTTGTGTCTCTGATAAACACATTGTGCAGTGAGCGGGTCCAGAAGCCACTTAGACTTTAGGTTAAATAGGCAATATTTGAGTTGACTACTGATCAGATAGATTTAGAAAGCATCTTGTGTTACATTTGGACTTATCACAATGGAATGTCTTTCCCATGTCCCATGACCATATTCTTGGTATTACTGGTCTGTGATAAACTGGCAATATAAAACTTAACAGAGTACAAGGGTGCTAATTAATAACTAGTGTAAGGTATAAATTCTTACTTTATTTAATACATTAATAGATATTATGAACTCAATCATAACAATCTCTACTTGGATTGTTTCTTAAATTTCTTTATCTTGGTGCCCCTGATTTCCACACGTCCAATCTCCCACTCTAACTCTCTAAAGACGCCAAACATTCCATTAAACTTTTGCCGTCACTTGGTTCATCTAACCTTCCTTTTCTGAGTCATCTTGAAAGCTTCCAAGTGTGGCATGACAGTTTTCAGACTATCTAGCTGCACTCCATCTCTGTGCATTGGTTATACATTCATGTTTCCTCCAACATCCTTCAGCAGATCCTCAGAGATGTGAAACTGCATATATATGCCAATCTATTCCTCCACCCCTTACTGTGCATAATGCAATCCAATGAGCAACTCTAAAAATAGCAAAAAGTCTTCTTGACTCTGAGCTCTGTCTTGGGACACTCATTGTTTCTGCTTCTCTGTGGACATCAAATTGCTACTATCTCACAGGAGATGATTGTTTCTCACTTTGTTTGTAGAGGTCTGTTGCACATTTGCTGTTGGCCTAGCTCTGGTGAACTCCTGCTGTTTGAATGGTTGACAGGTCCTCCATCTGTCTGTCTTTGACTTTCGTCTCCAATTATCAAAACTCAGGCCGATATTGAAGTGATTTATTTGACTTGAACTATTCACAATGGAATATCTTCTATTGGCCACAAATCTCAGATATTTTTTTATTTCTTTTGGAAATCTAATCCATCTAATTTTTTTGTTTGCTTAGGCTTTGTCTTTTCTTCTTAACTTGCAGTTGACTTTGCAGGGAATTCTGCAATCAATACCTTACATCCTAATAGTTTAAACATAAAAAAAGTCTGTAAATGCTGTAAATCCAAAGTAACATACACAAAATGCTGGAGAAACTCAGCAGGTCAGACAGCATCTGCCTGACCTGCTGAGCTCCTCCAGCATTTTGTTATGATCCTAGTATCTAGTTGTCTTTATGAGGCAGAACATGCTTCACATATTGACCTATGGTGGAAGAGAAGTCTTTATCATTCAACACTAGAACTGTAGGCAAATAAATTTCAATGAATTCCTTCATGTTTTTTTTAATTTCTCTTGTTTATTCTTTATTGATATCATCCACCATCATTGCAACCCCACAAATAGAAAAACTACAGTTCTGCCTCAACTAATCTTTACCACTTGTGTCCAACACATGCAGGCTTTAGCTCAACCACTGTTCTACCTCATCCGAGGATTTAAAAGCCTTAAATCCCCCTTTGGATAAATTAGTCAAATGTTACTTGTGTCGAAAGCAGTATGTTCTTTTCCATGAGACCAGCCCTCACAGAAAGAATCATCTGTATTTATTGCACTTTCTTATAGGCTTGTATTTTTGTTCCCATTATAACAGGCAGCTGCTTAGTAACTATTGAACCATTTTCTGTTGCTATTCTGCTCAATTTGTAGTTGTTGCACTAATTTGCCCATGTAGCCCCCTGGTAAGCCTCAGGCTCACTCATCTCACTTCCGTCTAGGGGGAGCAGCCTTCGGCCCCGCCAGACTGGGTAATCAGCTTGTGCAGATGCTGTGTGATGTCCCCACCATGCCAAATAACAGACAGTACACCATATGCGATTAAATGATTACACTTTATAGATCGTACTGGAACTATGTACTTAATAGAGATACAATATAAAGGGAAAAGTAAAAGGTGCCAGACTTATCAAAGTTCAACTACTTCGTGCACAACCGTTGGAGCTCAGTTAACGAAGTCTTCTTGCCACCATTCGATCCCCTCAGACCTCCTCTACCCACCGCCTGGGACCAACCATGGTGGTCGACCAGATGCTCCACTCGAATCGGTCCTCGTCTCCTCTCCTCGCCAAAAACCCGGGGCCTCGAATGCCCGCGTGGGATCCGCCCTGTCACCCAATTTACAACATCACGTCTACTCCCTGTAACCCCTTCGGACCATCTCCCCAAAAGTCTGTGCAACACTAGTTTACAGACTTACAAGAAAGAATAACATCAATCCCAATTGGTTAACAAATGAATACAATTATTTTTATCAGTAATTATAACCCAAACAAGCTGCGCGAGAAAGCACTCTCTCACCAGTTAACATAACAAAGAAGCATTTTCACTTTTAACATAAAAAAGAAGCCATTTTATTAGCTTTAGCAGTGACATAAAAGAAGAAACCCCTTAAACCCATATATGCCAAATGAAGAAAAAAATGGTGCATTCCAAATCCACTCAACTAGTGGTCTACGAAGGTGCAGCCTTTAAGTCAGAGTGGCTTGCTAATCCCATGGTGTTCAATGTGTTTGTGGAAGCAAAGTACATCACTAAAATGAAAAAAATCTGCAGAGTTGGGAAGTCTAAAGCAACACCCAAGAAAAGCTGGAGAAACTCAGCAGGACATACAGCTTCTATGGAAAAGTGTAAACATTTGGTATTTCAGGCAGAGATCCTTCTTCAGAACTGAAAAAAAGAAGTCAGAGTGAGAAATGGGGGGCTGGGAGAAAAAAGTACAAGGGGGCAGGTGACTAGTGAATCTGAAAGAGGGGAAGTTGATGAAGTAAAGAGCTGGGAGGTTGATTGGTGAAAGAGATAAGGACTGGAAAATTAGGTATCAGGTAGGAAAGGACAGAAGAGTATGGAAGAATGGGAAGAGGAAGAAGCACCAGAGGGAAACAGGTGGTCTTCTGATTCTTACTGGATGTGAGGAAGATGAAGAATCAGCAGTTTAAAGCATGGATCTAGTGGAGGATAAGGTATCAGAGAGGTCTATTGCAGGCAGAGGAGAGAGAGTCCTAGAGCTGGAATAGCAAATACATCAATTCATGTACTCGATGAAATCTATTCAGTGGTCACTAGTGGCCTCTCATATCCTATAACTATGACAGGCAAATGCTACCTTCTACCACATTTATAACAAATACCATTTTGATCTGCATCAACAGAAAATGGTTGAGATATTTCAGGTACATGTATACTGATCTACAACAGCTCCACTGGTGTAGTGATGGTGAGAATTAAAAAGGTGCCCTTAATTGTGCTGTGCTTTTACTTGAGTGTATAATCAAAACCATTAGACAATTCTCAGGTCCATTGCCTCATTATCTTATTTTATCATTTGTATGAGATTCCAGTGGGAATGCTTCATAAAGCTCCACACCTCCATCAACATAATTTGGGAATTTCCATAATTATATGCTGCAACTTTCTTTTGGGACATGAACCCTCGTCCCATTGGTAGCACTGGGTGTTCTGATTACAGATGACTCCCATAACATCAATGACAAGGGATCATAGTTTTAGCTGTTTTCAGAATTGACTCTAGAGACCAGATATTCCTTACTAAATACAAAAAAATGGAATTACTCATGGCATTTATAAATGTTATCTATTGCAACACACACAAAATGCTAGAGGAATTCAACAGGTCATGCTGCATCTATGGAAATGAATAAACAAGTTGACCTTCCACTCCTGAAGAAGGGTCTCAGCCCAAAACATCAACTGTTTATTCACTTCCATAGACGCTGCCTGACCTGCTGAATTCATCAAGCATTTAGTGTTTGTTGGTTTGGATTTCCAGCACTTGTAGACTATCTTGTGCTTATAATATTATCTATTGTTGTACACTCCACAGTAATTGTAATCTTTGTAGAATATTACTGGTATGTTCTGATGTTCATTGGTATCATATGTTCAAGGAATGCATTGGGAATTCAAACACATAGGTCTTTTAATACTTTCATTACAGATCAACAGAGAATGCCACTGTGATTCTGATGTGCATTTCTAAATCACAGAGAATGTTAAAAGCAGTATATTTACTTGGCTGTGTATCCCTACAGTTTAATCACTTCAGTTAAAAAAAATTGTGCACTTTCCATCATTCCTAGATCATTTTCAAAGTAATTCCATGGAAAGTTTATTCCCTGCAATGTGCAACTGAGCAGTTTAATTCTCCCAAAATGAAATCTGTCAACATTAAATACAATTTCCATTTATCTACTGATTTCCATTGGTCGTCCATGAGTAATGATATTTTTCTGCAGGTCAGATCTATTAGCATTGCCTATTTTTCATTCATAATTTATTTTTGCCCGTAAATTTAGCAAGTTTATAATTAATTTCTGAATCCAGTTATCTAAGCAGCTAAATAAGTGTTTAAGTATTAACCATTGAGAGGGTGCACATTTGCAATAATTTATAGCTAGAAGATTATTTGATATGACATGTTTAGCCTTTGTTTCCATGGTTGGACAGTTTAACCAATTTAACAAAGCTACATAAACAGTGGGACCTTGGAACTCAAGTCCATTGGACCCTGAAAATAGAAATGCAGGTTCTGTAGATAGGGTGGTAAAAATGCCATACAGCATGCTTGCCTTCATATCTTACGGTATACAATATAAATAGGCAAGACATGAAACAATATGAAGGAAGTTCAGTCAAATCAGATTTGTGCAAGTGGTTGAAAAGTTGGCATGGAGTCAAAGGCTGAAGGGCTTGTTTCAGTGCTGTATGACTCCATAACATATTAGAGAGATGGCATAATTTTTTTAAAAAAATTGTTTATAATTAAATGTGATATAGATTGAATAAAATTAACATAATGTAACATGAAGGAAATTAATGCATATGACTTCTATTTATTCAACAAAAAGACAATTGCTTGCTGCTGTATTTTCTTCTTACAAAATGAGACCTTCACTACCAAAATAAATTAACTCAAGCACTGAATGTAATAAAAATAAAGCAGTTAGGAGAAGCACTTGTAGCACTGTGGATCAAAAAAAAAGAATAGATTAAAAAACAAAATCTTCAGAGGTCTAAATATAGAATAATTCAATATCAAACAAAGGCAGATTGCATCCTTGAAATAAATCACCATCCAACAGTAATGGAGCACAAATACAGAAACATTCATTATCTTGGAGTGTATTGTAAATGCAGAGCAATTCATTAAGTGGTACAGAATAGATATATGCAATAATTAATTACTGGAGAGTAGACTGGTCTTACACAGT
Organism: Hypanus sabinus; assembly: GCF_030144855.1. Taxonomy (NCBI): domain Eukaryota; kingdom Metazoa; phylum Chordata; class Chondrichthyes; order Myliobatiformes; family Dasyatidae; genus Hypanus; species Hypanus sabinus. The sequence continues at coordinate 124,828,095 of NC_082710.1, read as the reverse complement.
GAAATCTTGATGCTTTATACATATAAATCATCAGTAGCACTCTCCAAAAACCAAGGTTAAAAGGGAATTCCTGTTTCTATTTCAAAGCTGAACAGAACAAGTGATATTATTCTTCTGAACTTTTCAAATCAAATTAAAAAGCCAAAAGATTGATCCTCCTGTTGTAATACAGTAATTTAGTTTCAGTAGCAAATGTTGGATCCAGTTAGAAGGGTGATTCACTGCCCATTTCAGTGTACAATCATGAGGGCTTTACAAGGGCACCATGCCACCCTAATCAAAAATTCCACTCTGCAATAGCTGTACCAGACTGTTCATCAAAAGAACTGCAGTAGTTTCAAGAAGGCAGCTCACTACCAAATCAAGGGCAATTGGGGATGAACAATAAATGGTGGCCTCTGATACTCTGATCACCAAATGTGAAATAATTTTAAATTGCTACTCATGGACATCCTCTTTAGAGGTACTGGATATTACTCATCAATGTAGGAAGGGTATTATGAAGACCTGGGACTCACCATACTCAAATTGCTTTCATTTGGGTAAAAGAAAGAGAAAGAAGGTCAGCAAGGATGTTGAGCTTTATTACATTCATGGCGTCCTAGACCACCTTCAACAATGAATGCTGGAAATCCCAGAGAAATGGGAGTCATGCCCCTGTTGTAGGTGGTATGGTCGTGCAGTGGCGAGCGCATCACTTTATAGTGCCGACCATCATCAATCAGGGTTCAGTTCTCACTGCTGCCTGTAAAGAGTTTCTCAGTCCTCCCTGAAACCCCATGGCTTTCCTCTGGGGGCTCTGGTTTCCTGCCATGCTCCAAAGATCTTTGGGAGTTTGAGAGTTGTGGGCACACTACGTTGATGCTGGAATTCCCACGACACCCATGAGCTTCCCCCTGCACAATCTTCGCTGAATTGAGTTAACGCATTTCACTCTAGGTGTTGATATACAGTACATATGATGAATAAAACCAATCTTAAATCTTTACTCTGTATCTTTAATCTTTAATTAATTGTTTTTATTATTATAATGGGTGACTGGAAAAACTTGTGCGTAAATGTTCTTGCTGGTACTCAATTGTACAAAATAATATGAAGGGGCCATTCAACAAGTCACATAGGATATGTAGTCAGAGAAACAAAGGTAATGTAGGGTACCTAAGACTTTTGCAGTGTACTGTAGTAATTTTATGTATTTGACTGCACTGCTGCTACAAAAAAAACAGATTTCCTGACATATGTGAATGATGATAAAACTGGTTCTGATATGGGTCTCTATTGTGGACTGAGAGTGGGAAAGTGGTAGGGAGAGGGGAATCATGGCAGGGAAAAGGGGAAGGGAGAGAGAAGGGAGTGGGAAGCACCAGACAGACAATCTGTAATGATTAATAAACAAATTATTTGAAATCAAATGACCTTGACTGATGTCTCAGGGCTGGGCGTGTCTCCATCCACAGCAACCCTGCCCCTGGCAATCCTCATCTGCCATCTATTCCACACTCTTCCCATGGTGGTCCACATTGCTCCCACCAGATTTATGACTTCACTCTCTGCTCCACCTTGACAAATACAGTACTGTGCAAAAGTCTTAGGCACCGTAGCTCTATATATAGCCACTTAGATCATAGTTCTTACTCCTTCTGAAGTTTGGTCTGAACAACAACTGAATCTCTTAACTATTTCTTCGTGCTTTTATGCATTGGGTTGCAGCCACATGATTAGCTGATTAATATTTACATTAATGAGCAGGTGGATCTAATAAAATGCCTTCTGGGTGTAGAAGGCAGCGGGAAGCGATTTAGTAATGTCTTTCTGACAGGAGGACTGTGACCAGTAATGTTCGACTACAATCAGTACTGCAACCTCTGTTTGTAATTTGTAAACCTGGATGAAAAGTAGGTGGTCTAGTTAGTATACTTGCAGATGGCTCAAAACTTGGTGAAGTTGTGGATAGCAAGAAAGGTTGTCAAAGGATGGAGCAGGATATAGGTCATTACAACAACTACAGATAGATTTTAACTTTGACAAGTTGATGTAATGGATTCGGGATGCCAAGTACAAAATGAGAGTACACAGTATGAACAGGGTCCTTATGAGCATGTAATCCTATTGCCCCCTAAAAGAGGCAACACAAGTGGATAAGGCAATAATGAAGCACTATAGTTTTCTTGCCTTCATCGGGTTGAGGACCCTTGGTATGTGACCAAAGATTTTCGCAAATTTCTACAGATGTGCTGTGGAGAGCATTCTGACTGGTTGTGTCACCATTTGGTATGGATGGGCCACCTCACAAGATCAGAAAATGCTGCAAAAAGTTGCAAACTAAGCCAGTTCCATGATGGGCACTCGCCTCCCCAGCATCCAACACATCTTAATATGCCAGAGACATTAAACCTGATTCTGATTCTGATAGTAATTCTCTACCTCAGAAATTTTTAAAGCATCATTGTGAATTACTTAGTCCCAGCAAAGGTGTTAGGCCATTCTGAATTGTCTCTCACTGTTATATGCAACTCCAAGGAAGCATTGCCATCCCAGCATATTAAAGTAAACTAAGTGTAATTATTGAAATTGTATTGAATCTCATGCTGTTACTTTGTGTTTGGGAGATTCTATTGAGAGGGTCTCCAGCAGAATGTCTGCTCATTGAGTTGAATAAAGACATTTATAACACCAGTAGCAATGACTCTGGTGATTTAGACTACAGTCATAACAGCACATATGACAATAAACTTGACTTTGATGGCTCGTATGAGAGTATAAACATAAATCTGAAGTTTTCAACTTTAAGTCAAGAACATTCAAGTCAAGTAGGCAAAAATTTCTAAAATGAGCTGGAAAATTTAAAAATAGGATGACTGATAAACTAAAGCAAATATTTCAAGAAATATTGCATAATTTTCAACAAAGGTTTATTCCTTTGACAAACCAAAAATCTACAAGTAGCTTAATCCATCAGTGGTTTAAGAATTGAGTAACATTGAAAGCAAAGCATGTAATTTGGAAAAAAAAACAGTGGTAAGGCGGAAGATTGCAAAACAATTCATTCTAAATCCTTCTATGGTTAAACTTGTGCTCACTCTACACTGTGTAAAGATTCCATTCTCTACTCTCAGTTCCTCCACCTCTGTCTTATCCGCTTCAATTATGAGTCTTTCAGATGAGATGCCTTCCTTTTACATTAGATGAGTCTTCCTTTTTACCGTAGTTATTTAAGCTTTATTTACACCTGCATACAATGCTCCTTCAGTCAACATCTTCTGAATAGATCATGAAACTATATATTTCACTTCTTTTCTATCTTTTGCTTTTGATTTTTGTCTTGAATGTGATTCTGGAACTGTTTGAGCCTGTGATTTGCAGTTTGGAGATCATTTGGGTGTTTTAGTGCTCTCCAATCTCCGAGAGGATTCCGGGAGGCTGTGAATTCCCAAGAGACTATTCCCTTTCCTCCTTCCTGGACAACTCTTCAGCTCAACCAAACACTTCCTCTCCTTGACTCAGAGGCAGAGGCATGCAGCACAAAATCAGGCCCTTTGATGCAATTGGTCCATTGCAAGATTTCAAAGTTCAAAGCTTATTTATTATTAAAGTATGTATGCTTTATACAAACTTGAGATTCATCTCCTTACAGGCAGCCACAAAAGAAAAAAACACAAAATTACCCATAAGTAAAAAGACCATCAAATGCCCCAATTGGGGGGGGGGGGGAGGAGAGAGAGAGAGAGAGAGAGATCATGCAAACAGTAAAAGTAAGCAAATAGCATTCAGAACAAAATGAGTCCGTAAGCACGAAGCCCAAAGCAGGCCACAGCATTGCCCTCAGTTCAGTGCAGAGCTAAGTAAACATTATGGTGCAACAAGCAGTATTTCCATGTCCCATTTGACGACACAAATCCCCTTAAACCTATACTATCAATGTCACTCTCCAAGTGATTTTTAACTGTTGTTAGTATACCTGCCTCTACCACATCATCTGGCCACTCATTCTATGTAATGAACACTCTCTGAGTGAAAATGATGCCACTCAGGTTCCTATTAAATCTCTTCACTCTGACCTTACACTTATGTGCTCGAGTAATTAATTTCCCATTCCTGGTAAAATTGCGGGACATTCATACTAACAGTGTCCCTCATGATTTCATACACTTCTATAAGATCACCCCTCATTCTCCTACACCAGACAACTCCAATAGGTGGACCGCTGGCCAGGTCCAGATTGTGAGAACCAAATGTATTGACTGCGATGACCCATTGGCACATACGTGAACACATCTGTCAGAACATGTAAATAAAGCGCACACTGCTGTAATTTATTTTAACCTCATCCCACACCGTACACTTGACCTACGACCGTGTAGAGTGCGCAATCTTTGCTGGCTGAGCAAATGCCGTGTGTTTGCATGATGAGCTTGTGTTACTTTTATCCAGCCTGCAGAGCCAAAAAGCCCAAGGATTTAAGAGGTTTTTAAGTGACAACAAGGTGATGGCACATGTTCTTTTTTGTGTGACATCATGTCTCATCTAAATTAACTTAATCTACAATTACAAGGTGACAACCACACTGTTGCAGACATGTACAAGGCGATTGAAGCTTTCCATTCAAAGCTGAACCTTTTGGAGGGAGACATTCACGGGAGAAGTAGCACTTTCCACGTCTGCGGGAGCATTGCGAGAAGAACGTAATGCCAGAGGATCCAGTGACGAAGGGAACGATTTGAAAGCTCCCCTAAACTCTCCGGTGACATCCCCCTCTTCCTGAGATGGCCGTTCTCCCTTTCGGCTGACAGCCAGTGGACTGCAGAGGCCAAAAGGCTGGTGCCTTCCATAGATGAGGCAACTCTTCAGATGGAGGTCTTGGAAATGGGAACAGCTCATTTGCTCAAAGCACAACACAAGTGACTTCTGGATCAGCGTGGTTCCCCAAGCTCAATTAAAAACACGAGAGCTATTGCAATGCTCCTACTCACACTGTTCCCCTCCACATACATACGTGAGTCATCGTTTTCTTCAATGAACTCTATCAAGACCAGGACAGAAATAGACTCTCCAATGCACATCTTGGCCAGTGCCTCAAGATTGCCACAACAGAATACAGGCCCAACATCAGAAGGATTGCCTCATCCCGTCGCTGTCACTTCTCACACTGATTGGTGATTTATTTTTGTCCATTTGTCAATCTTATTGTGGTATAATAATAGTACAACAACAATAAAAATATAATTTCATTTATAAGCTATACTTCATACTTCAAATGTTACATTGCTTAATTAAAAAGAATAAATAGATTAAATGAGAGAACAGAAACAGTGGAAAAGGCGGTACTACTAAAACTCTGTGTGTGGAAGAGAAGTGGTGAAGATGTGTGTGCGTGTGTATTTTAAGTCCCAGATGAGATCTCAATGTGTCAGCTGACAGTTGTGATAGCTAGAGTCATAATTAAATGGTTGGTTTTGGACTTATTTTGTTTCAAGAGAGCATTTGTTTTCTTGTGTGACCCACAACACAGGGTTTCAGAATCCCAGGGCTAAATTTCTACTACTACTACTTGTGGCCTCCTGGCAGCCTCAGGCTCACTTGGCTCATTCAGCTCGCTTTCAACTAGGGGCAGCAGCCTTCGGCCCCACCAAACTGTGTAATCAAGTTTGTTTGGATACTGTGTGATGTGCCCCACCACGCCAAATAACAGACAGTACACCATATGCAATTGAAGGATTACACTTTATAACTCTTACTTTGACTATGTAGATAGAAAAGGAACAAAATGAGAGCTGTTTAACTGTTTAAAAAAAAAAGAAAAGGGCGCCATTATTAGTAACCAGTTTGTGCACACATAGTTGGAGCTCTTACAGAACTGGCTCCCCCTTCCCCCAGTCGATGCCCTCCGAACTCCGCTGACCCTTGAATGGTACCACCCTCGGTAATCAACCAAACGCTCTACTTGAGTCTTGTCCGTGTCTCCTCTCCTCGCCGTAGACCCTGGGCCTCAGACCCCCGCCCAGCTTACAGCATCTCTCAGGTCATGTCTCCTCTCTCTGTCCCCATTGCGCCTACTGCCCAAAGCCCGCAAAAAAAATAATAGCTTTCACACACAAGAAAGAATATAATCTATCCCAATTGGTTAGCAAATGAATACAATTCAAGTTATCAGTAATTATAACCCAAACAAGCTGGTATAGAAAACCACTGTCTCAGCAGTTAACAGTACAGAGAAGCCATTTTATTATAGCAAAGAAGCCATAGTAGTAACATAAAAGAAGAAACCCTTACATACTAATAATAAAGGTAATAGCAGCATGAACATCTGCCCATTAAACAACTTACTGGTGCAATGACAAAAAAAAACCTAGACGTTTTGGGCCTTGGCTTGGCATGCTTGACATAATTTGGCCCTTGTGGAAAACTAATTGGGGAACCCTGTCCTACACTTTAATGAATATAGTCCCAAACTGCTCAACTTCTCTCCATATCTCAGTCCCGTGAGTCCCAGCAATATCCTGTGGTATTTTTCCATGTACCTGGTGGAGATGCAGTCTGTCTTCTTTTACCACTTCCCTTCCAAACAGTTGACCTGCTTTACTTCAAATCATTTGGTATTGCATTTGGTGTTCGAAACATAATCTCTACACTGATGAAACCAAAGGGAAATTGGGTGATCACTTTGTGAAGTATATGAGTTCAGGAAAAACAGGTGACCCTAAGCTTCCAATTGCCTGTCACTTTCATTTCTGTCCCATTCCCACTCTGACCCATCTGACTTCTGCTTCCTGCACTGTTCTGTCTGCCTGATGGACTGATGGAGACAGACACTTCCACATTATTTAAGAAGTATCAACACAAGCCACCAAGCCACAGGATGCTGTGGATCAAGCATTAGAGAATGGAATCACTACTGAAGATTATCCAATGGTTGACATGAATATGGTGAACTAAAATACCTTTCTCTATATTCCATGACTATAACATTAATGAGGCTCAATGTAAATTTGAGGAGCAACATCTAATTTTCAGTATTGGCACATTTTAAACTTTGGGTCTCAACATTGAAATCAACAAAATCTAATAATCTTGCTTTCCTGTTTGTGTCAAAATCAACAAATTTAGCTGAAGATTATTCATTCATGATATGGACTTAATTTTTCTCTCCCTTTCTTTCTCCCTTTCTCTTCTCCCTTTTTCTCTCCCTTTTTCTTCTGCTTATTATTTGCTAAAGACCTTACATTCATTTCACAACCTTTCACCTTTCCCTCTGTTCATTTTTTTTGTTTTTTCTCTCTCTGTCTTCTCATTTATCTCTTAAACAAATATCTTCTTCATGAGATTTTCACCACCCTAACACAGGCCTCACTTTATCAGAGATCTTTCTATTACTCTTCCTCACTCTCCTGTAATCACCACTACTTAAAGCTAATTTATTTTCTTTCTTTCTCAGTTTGGACAATGGGTCTTTAAGCTGAAATATTAGCTCTTTCCTCAGATTTTGCCTGACCTATTATTGGATGTTACTAGCATTTTTTTGTTTTATTTCAGATTTCTAGCATCTGCATCATCATAGAAGCAAAGGTGGACAGAAACCTTTATCTTTGATTGGCAGTATGTTCAGTTACAAAATAGAACATAAAATTTTACAGCACATTACAGAACCTTTGGCCCACAGTGTTGTGCTGACCATGTAACCTACTCTAGAGATTGCCTAGAATTTCCGTAGTGCATTATCCTCTATTTTTCTAAGCTCCATGTATCATGTTGGAGAGAAAGCGGCTTCGTTACACTAGATCTATCTCATGCAAACCTTTAATTCCTTAAGATCCTAACATGGCATCACTGTATTCCACTTCACCGATTTCTGATAATTCACAAAATTTTCTGTACGTGGTCAGATTCATCACTCAGCCACAGTTCTTTCATTTAAGCAAAGCTCAATATTCTTGTTTAAATTCTAAAAAAAATCTTACATGTATCCCCTTCAAGGAATTGGACTCCTGCATCCAGATTAAGCTTAATTTGTCTTTCAGTAAGGCTTGCCAAAACTCCCTCACTTTCATATGTTTTAATCCTTTAATAAATACACTCATTGGCTACTTTATTAGGTATGCCTGTACACCTCATTAATGTAAATATCTAATTAGCCAATCATGAGGCAGCAATTCAATGCATAAAAGCATGGAGACATGGTAAAGAGATTCAAATGTTGCTCAGACTAAATTACAGAATAGTGAATAAATGTGATTTAAGTGACTTTGCCCATGGAATGATTGTTGGCGCCAGATGGGGTTGCTTATGTACCTCAGAAACTGCTGATCTCCTGGGATTTTCATGCACAATATTCTCTAGAGTTTGCAAAGAATGGTGTTAAAAACAAAAAAGAAAATCCAATGATTTGCAGTGCTGTTGGCAAAAATGCTTTGTTAATGAGAGAGGTCAGAGGCCAGAATGGTTTAAGCTGACAGGAAGGCAACAGTAACTCAAATAACCATTCATAACAACAATGGTGTGCAGAAGAGCATCTCTGAATGTACTACTCTTCAAAACTTGAAGTGGATGGGCTATAACAACAGAAGATTACTAATATACACTCTGTGACCCTTTTATAACATACGGTAGGAATCCAATAAAATTGACACTGAGTATATATGCCCCATCTGCTTTTTTAACAACATTCTCAAAGTGCCTTACTAGTACTGCAGATTCCACAGATTCACCATCCCAGACTAAAGAAATTCCTTCTCGTCTTTGTTCTAAATGAATGTCCCTCTATTCTAAGGCTGTGCCTTCTGATCCTAGACTCACCCCCTATTGAAATGTCCTCTCTATCTAGGGCTTTCAAAATTTGATAAGTTTCAATGAGATTCCACCCCCACCCCCGTTATTCTAAATTCCAGCAAGTGCAGGACCAGGGCCATCAAATGCTTGCACCTCAGGTGTTAACTCTTTCATTCCCAGAATAAATCTCGTGAACCTCCTCTGGACCTTTGCCAATGTGAAGGTGTGCTTTCTCAGGTAGGGGTGCTTTCACAGCTCCTTAGAATACACCATGTGATCTGACCAATGCCTTATGAGGCCTCAGAATTACATCCTTGTTCTTAATACATAGTCCTTTTGAAATGAATGCTAATATTGCATTGGCCTTCGTACCCCTGACTCAAACTGCAAATTAATCTTTAGGGAATCCTACACAAGGACTTCTATGTAGACCAAAGTCCCTTTGCACCTCTGATTTTTGAATTTTCTCCCTTTTAGAAAATAATCTATGCTTTTATTCCTTCTGCCAAAGTGCATGACCATACACTTTCCTACACGATATTCCACCTGCCTCTTCTTTGCCATTCTCCAAATCCGTCCAAATCCTTCTGCAGACTCCTTGCTTCCTAAGTACTACCTGCCCTTCCAACTATCTCTGTATCATCTGTAATCCTGATAACAAAACTATTAATTCTGTCATACAATTCATTGACATATGGGAAAGGAAGTGGTCCGAGCCTAATCCCTGCGGAATACCAGTAGTCAACAGCAGCCAACCAGAATAGGCCCCCTTTATTTGCACTCTTTGCCATCTGCCAATCAGGCTAGCATTTTTCCCCTAATACCATTGGCTCATATCTTGTTAAGCAGCCTCATGTGTGGTACCTTATCAAGTGCCTTCTGGAAATACAAGTAAGCAACATCCATTTACTCTCCTTTGTCTATCCTGCCTGTTATTTCCTAAAAAAAATTCCAACATAATTTTCAGGGAAGATTTCCCCTTAAGGAAACCATTCTGACTTTGGTCTATTTTATCATGTGTCTCTAAGAACCCCAAAACCTCATCCTTATTGGTGGGCACCAACATCTTCCCAACCATTGAAATCAGGTTAACAGGCCTATAGTTTCCTTTCTTCTATCCCACTCCTTTCTTAAAGACTGGAGTGACCTTTCCAATTTTCCAGTCCTTCAGACAATTTCAAAATCTTGTAATTCTTGAAAGATCATGACTATTGCCTCCACAATCTTTACAGCTACCTGTTTCATAACCCTGGTGTGTAGTCCATTTGGTCCATGTGACTTATCTACCTTCAGACTGTTCAGCTTCCCAAGAACCTTTGCTTTAGTAATAACAACCTCACTCACTTCTGCCCCCTATGCTCTTGAAGTTCAGGCATACTGCTGGTGTCTTCCACAGTGAAGAATAACACAAAATACTTATTGGGTTCATCCCTCATTTTTTTGTCTTCAATTACTAACTATCCAGAGTCATTTCCAATATCCAATCTTGTTTCTTTTTTACTCTTTATATATCTGAAAAAAAATTGATATCCTCTTTGATACTATTGGCTAACTTAACTTCTTATTCCTTCTTTTCTCTCCTTATGTTTTCTTTTAGTTGCCTTCTGTTGGTTTTAAAAGCTTTGCAAGCATAAATAATTTTTGTACCATAATAATTTGCTTGAAACTTCTTAGAGATAATTGGACAAAGTGCCACCGCGTTATGCATTTCTCCAGGCTGCCAATATCTTCCTGAAATCTGTTACTTTTCTCTCCCTTATTACTGCATTTTCAAGTTGTACTTCATCTGAAGATTTTGAAATTATGCCCCTATGTGTATTATGATCTACAATTATGTCAAGAAGAACAGTTGTTTTAATACCAACTGCTTGACAATAATAATATGGGCCTCCTTGTAATGTGAAAAACACCAATTTCTCATTGGCTTTCAATCTCTAAGCCAAAGAAGCATCTGACCCTTGACTTTAAATTTTCCTCAAATTTATTTTGTGATCCTCAGACAACAGCATTTTTAAGTAATCATCAAATTACATTTAGATCTATGTATCATCTAAATGTATACATCTAAACATCTAAACTACCTTCATCCTTTACCTTGCAGAATTCAGTCATTTGATAAATATTACCACTCAGGCTGATTTTCATTTACTTTTGCAAATACCAATTAATATGTTGAAGATTATAATTCCTAAAAATTTTTTCTCCCCACCAACAATCATCAGCTATTGAATTTAACCTCTGCATTTTAATTAAAAAGACTCACTGAGTCTGCACCAACCATTTAGAATTATTTACATTAATCATCATTAATCTTATTTGTATTTTCTCTTCATTCCCTTCAACCACCCACACACTCACCTACACACTGGCAGCAATTTACAGCATGTCTTTGGGTCAGAGAAGGAAAGTGGAACACTCAGAGAAAACATGCATGGCTAGACAGAGAATGGACTAACTTCACACGGACAGTACCAGACGTCACTGGAACTGTTGAGCCTTGGCTGCAATCAATATTCAGAGAAGTAATAAAAATTCTGGCTCCACCTCTAGACTTTCCACTATTACTTCCCTCAGTAATCAGAATGTATGTACGACTGACCATGGAGGAGTAAATCTCAGACTAGGAAAGACTACTGAGGCACAATGAAGGGTAGGAGCATTTTGCCCTTATCCATAGAAATTAAAAAAAAAATGATTTTCTCGTGAAGTATTACAGATCTGAAAAATGAATTGTTTCTCTTTCTACAGATATCTGATCTCTTGAGTGTTCCCATCCTCTTATATTTTGTTTATTATTGACTCAATCCATTTTTATCTTGGCATGATGTCAGAAAGTTTCTGTCTTTGCTCTCTTTGAAAAACAGTGATGGAAAAATGACAGATTATGTTTGACACAAGACAACGTCTGAACAGTTGCAAAAGGACTTTCCCATGCTTTTGGATACTTCTAAAAGATTGCATGACACACACATCAAGGCCTCTGTGATTACATTTCTGTCAGCTGAGGAACAGTGTCATGTTTTCAAAAAATTTCCCCATGGATTTATAGTGTGAAGATGGCACAGCCTTCTTGGTAATAAAGATGGAACACGTGTCCACACCTGTGTTGACAACAAATGTAAATCAACAGAGGCTCTATTACCTCTGAACCAAGGATTATGGATACAAATTCCACTTCTGAAATTTGAGCAACAAATTCTGCACTGGCCCTCAGGAGAGAGTGCTATGCTATTGTGTATGCTGGCCTTCAGGTACGAGATTAAAGGGGGGGGGCACCTTTTGCTGTCTCAGATGAATGCAATGATTCTGTGGTATTATTTACAAGAAGATCCAGATGGTTATCCTGGGAAACAAAGTTAATATTGTTAATTTTAGAGCAATGAAGTAATATTGTGGCTCTAACCAATCTTGGTGGAAGGTAGCTGTGCGTAAATCAGTTACTGTGTTCCTACATGAGGACAGTGAAAATTAGCAGGGAAAGAGGAAAAGCAGAAGAATACAGTACAGCACAGGCCCTTAAGTCCAAAATGTTGTGCTAACCTTTTTAACCTACTCTATTATTGGCCCCCATCTCCTTCACCATTCCCATTCTTATCTCCCTCTCACACCTTCTCTTCCAACATGCCCATCACCTCCTCCTTCCTTTTCTTCCATGGTCTTCAGTCCTCTCCTATCAGATTCCCCCTTCTCCAGTCCTTTATCTCCCTCACCAATCAACATCCCAGCTCTCTTCTTCACCCCCTCCCTCTCTCCCAGTTTCATTTATTACCTTCCACATTGTACTTATTCCTTCTTATCCCGACTTCTTCCCTCGTCCTGATGAAGGGTCCCGGCCCCAAACACGACTGTTTGTTCCCATCCCTAGATGCTGCCTAACCTGCTGAACTTCTCCATCACATTGTGTGTATTTGTTTGGATTTCCAGCATCTGCAGTACCTCTTGTGTCCATGATCAATCTAATGCTTCCTTCCCATATAGCCCTCCATCTTCCTTTCATTCATGTGTCTCTCTTAAATGTACCTAATACATCTGCCTTTACCAGCACCCCCAGCAGTCCATTCCATGCTCTTATCACTCTCCGTGTAGTAAACCTACCTCTATCATCACCCTTATACTCACACACACAAAATGCTGGAGGAACACAGCAAGTCAGGTAGCATCTAAGGAAAAGAATAAGTAGTTGACACTTTGGGCTGAGACACTTCCTCAGGATCTCGGGCCAAGGCATTGACTGTTAATTCTTTTCCATAGATGCTGCCTGTCCTGCTGAGTTCCTCCAGAGTTTTTTTGTGTTGCTTTGGATTTCCAGCATCTGTAGACTTCCTCATGTTTGTGATTGATCACACCTATACTTTCCTCTAACCAATCTAAACTACGTCCTCTCATTTCAGCCATGGCTACCCTGGGAAAAAGGTGCTGGCTGTCCACTTTATTGATGCCTCATCATCTTAAAAGCCTCTATCAAGTCTCTCCTCATCCTCCTTCACTTCAAAGAGAAAGAGCCTAACTCACTCCACCTTTTCTCTTAAGATATTTTCTCTATTCCTGGCATCTCCTTTGCACTAAAGTTTCCATAGTGAACAGTACTAAACACAATACTCAAGACTAGAGAAATTGATGAAAGTACAGTGTAGGAAGTGGAATATATGGATTTTATTAAAGTGTTTGACAAGATTCTCCATGGTAAGCTCATTCAGAAAGTCAGGGAATCCTGGCTAAATGTATTCGCAATTGACTTACCTACAGAAGGCAGAGAGTGTAGTAGACAGAGCATATTTTGCCTGGAGGTCTGTGACAAGTAGTATTCTCCAGGGATCTGTTCTATGATCCCTGCTGTTTGTGAGTTTTACAAATGACTTAGCTGAGAAAGTGGAAGGGTGAGTCAGTAAGTCTGCAGATGATACAGAGGTGGTGTTTTGGATAGCATGGAATGTTATTATAGGCGACAATAGTATATTGACAAAATCGGGGCTGGGCTAAGAAGTGGCAGATGGAATTCAAACCAAAAAAGTGTGCATATTCTTTAAGTTATTCACTGATTGCAAGGTAATTTGAACATTCAGAAAGGAATATTGTTAAGTACCCGTAGGTATCTTGTACTTGTCACGTGACAGTGGTGTTGAAGCTATACTGCACTTAAGGTAGTGGTCTTATGATGGTGGAGTGCCATCATTTTCCCGCCAGTAGAGGTCATGTGACAGGTTTTTTTTAACAGGGTATAAAAGGAGGACCCTTCCCTGTGAGGGGAGCAGCTCGTGGCTGGATTTGCCATTTTGACTCCATGCTACTGTGTGGTCCAATGTTATGATGCAGTTTGGTGGAGTTTTATTTAATGCCTAAAGTTTAAAAGGTCATTGCCGGCAGTTTCTTTATAATACTGCCAGTTAAAAATCGGTGGAGTGTGAAGATTGGAGTTTGGGAGTTAAAAGATTGAGGTAATTCGATTTCGACGGTGAAACAGGTTTGACCTTGTTTGATCCTCATTTGGAAGGAATTTGTTGGCTGTCCCCATGTTAACCCCTGTGAATAATAGCAGAAATGGTTGGGTACAATTTTGTAAAGGAAAGGTCAGTGCCTTTAAGCCGTTTCATTTTCATCTCCGTAAATTCTCTGGGAAAGACAACAACCCGACGTGAAAGAGAATTTAAATCATCTATAAAGTCTCTCCTTTAATGGACTGTAAGCATTTTGAACTTTTGCAGTACAACTTTGAAAAACTGTTTTTGCAACATCGCTTTCAGAACTGTTTTTGCTTTATTCCTTTGAGAACTGTTTAAGCGGCCGCACAGCAGCTGATTTCCGGTTATGTTAGTTGTTTGTTTACTTTTGGGGGTTTGTTTTTCAGTGTTTAATAAATGTTTTATCTGTTATAAAAAAAACCCCTGCCTCACTTATATATTTATTGTTGCTGAATCCGTAACAATATAAATTGCAATTTATTATTCTTTGGCTTGAATGAAGCAGACAGAATTTGTGTTAAACTCATGTTCAGTTGGTAGTTTAAGCCAAAGTTATGCATGACAATGGATATTATCCAGAAAACAACCATTATGCCTTCACCATGTGTATTTGTTTCAGAAATTCATTGTGATTGTATATTCTGAAGGAGAAGAAATAATAACTAAATGCCTCTCTAATGACTAGGCCGAATGTTTTCATGAATAAACTAAAAGCAGTTAATGGTGAAAATCTTCCACAAGCCAGGCAGTATCTATGGAGCAAGAAATAGATCAATATTTCAGCTCAAAGATCATTAATCAGATTTCTGAATAAATTACACTGGACAACAAATATTTTTGAAAGTTTTGCTTCCTCAGATTTATTTTTGTTTATGATAGACTGCTTGAAGCTGAACACAAATACAATTTTATATTATTTGCATCACGTAGGAATTTGTAGAACCAAGAAACTAACTTTTATTGAATATCATGTATTGGATTGAATAATGGTGGTGATACTTTGCATCATTTCAGCTAAGCTAAAAAATGTTTCCTTGATGATTTTAGTTCCTATGTCAGAGGTTTTTCACTTAAGTGCCCAACAATAACTCTGCCAGCACTGATGGATTCCAGTTGCTCTCATATCATTTCACAATGACCTGCAATGTTCTGGTGAAACCTTTCAACGCACTTGACACTGGCAGTGCCATGAATTGTAGGGAAGTAATCTAAATGGGAATGCAGAAAATGAATCTTTAGTGGTTTTATCTGCTTGAATCATGTTGTTAACTAGTTGCATGTAGTTTGGTGCTCCATAGTTTCCAGGAAAATTTTCAATAACATCCTTGAACGTCTTCCACGCGATTTTCTCTGGTCCCACTAGAAGTTCTTTGAACTGCCTGTCATTGATGACCTATTTGATTTGTGCTGTCCCGAAACGTTGACTGTTCACTTCCACGGACACTGCCCGACCTGCTGAGTTCCTCCTGTGTGTTGTGCGTGTTGCATTGTCCCCAGAATCTGCAGATTATTTTGTGTTAACTATAACTTTACTGGATATGTTAAGAAGAGTTCTTTAATACTTGTAACAGGTATTCATTCATACTGCTGCACCCGTAACAATGCAAGCACAATTGAATATTTACATACCACACATGTGCAGGTAGACTTGAAGCAATCACCACCAACATTTGAGATTCATACAAAATTTCTTCCCCTTACTTTAGGCTTATGACACCCAAAGTTAGAAGGAAGCTAAGAAACATTCCTCCTCAATTGCAGAAAGACTACCGTAGCCCACAGAGTCACAACTGCTGTGAAGAAGGCTTCAGTGGCAAATACGAGGAAATCTGAAGATGCTGGAAATTCAAGAAATGCACACAAAATGCTGGTGGAAAGCAGCAGGCCAGGCAGCATCTATAAGGAGAAGCGCTGTCAACGTTTCAGGCTGAGACTCTTCATCAGGACTAACTAAAAAGAAAGATAGTAAGAGATTTGAAAGTAGGAGGGGGAGGGGAAAATGCAAAATGATAGGAGAAGAACGGAGGGGGTGGGGTGAAGCTGAGAGCCGGAAAGGTGATTGGCAAAAGGGATTCAGAGCTGGAGAAGGGAAAGAATCATGGTATGGGAGGCCTAGGGAGAAAGAAAGGGGGAGGGGAACACCAGAGAGAGATGGAGAACAGGCAGAGTGATGGGCAGAAGAGAAAAAAAAGGGGGAAAAAACTAAAAATATCAGGGATGAGGTAAGAAGGGGTGGAGGGGCATTAACGGAAGTTAGAGAAGTCAATGCTTATGCCATCAGGTTGGAGGCTACCCAGTCAGTTTATAAGGTGTTGTTCCTCCAACCTGAGTGGCAAATGCTTTATCTGTAAAGAGCCCTTGTAAGTTGAATCTGTAGGTTGCAGAATTGTAGTGATTGAAGTCATTTGCAACAGTTCAAGACCTCTGACCACAGAATATGATCAGCTTGGCATTGTGTGGTCTTCACAGCAGAGTGGGTAGACGTACTTGTTAGAATTAGCAATAAATGTCTGTGGCAGGACTCTTTACTGAGTGAATTTGAACATTTGATTCATGCTAAGAGAGTGAAAATTGATGAAGGTAGTC
This sequence comes from Hypanus sabinus, assembly GCF_030144855.1. Classification (NCBI taxonomy): domain Eukaryota; kingdom Metazoa; phylum Chordata; class Chondrichthyes; order Myliobatiformes; family Dasyatidae; genus Hypanus; species Hypanus sabinus. Next base: position 124,811,287 of record NC_082710.1, on the reverse strand, counting down.
CTCAGCCAAGATCATTAGTTGACCAATGTGTTTCTTAGAAGGTTCAATTGGATCGATGACTTCAGCTTAATCTCCTGACTTAATGTGAATTATGTGAACAATCTCTCATTGCTGATTGAGCAAGGTCTTAATTGGTTTGGAAAGTTAGGTCCTCACTGCAGCACCTTATATTTGTCAGTCAATGTACCTGAATTTATTTAGTTGTCCATGACTTTCAGTTTTTGCTTATGTGTCAGGTAATTTTCATTGATCTGTGTAGTTGCACTAATAATGGAAGGTATTTGGCTTGCAGAATCTTGCAAGCTGACTTGGAAAGGTTTAATGTGATGTACCACTTTGAATGGGCCTAACATGAATTTCCTGATGCCCTACATTCAGACATTCACATTGTTTATGAGAAGAGAGGTTTTATGTAATCATAAGCTGGTATTTTGAATTCCCACCTCTTGTTATGTAGACAGATTATGGTAAGTGGAAAGAATTGTCAGGAGATACTCAGTGACCTTGCTGTGAATTTATGAAAACCACTTGGCTATCAAAGTATCTCAGACATTGCCTACCTCCTGCATAGAGCTCCAGTAGTGGTGACAGTTCATCCAGTGGAGATGTTTCCTCTTTGAGGTTCATCTGTCACCTCCTCCAGCAACATTACATTTGTACAGTACATTTCCTCTGGCAACCTACTTCCTGGCTGTGATTCTTTAGTGAGATAATAAATTGACTGCCAAATGATGTATATTGGAATATATTCTGGAACTGGTGGAATTGGAGTAAACTTTAAGGTCAATAGGACTTTGGTTTTGTTTCTTGCTTGTATAAAAGGTTTCATTGTATCACCTGGAGGAGATGGAGTGTGTCCAAATATCAAAATCCATGGGAGCAAATGGTACCCTAGTTTTCTAAATTCTATTCTTCAGAGTCTTGCTGATCATTAAATATTTCTGACAAAACAGACTCTCAAAAATTAAGGAGTCGGAGACCCTAAAGGAAACAATGCAAAGAGCTTGAAATTTATTGTCAATTATAACTTGGACTTTGAGAGATTAAAAAACCATCAGCTCATGAAAAGCCGTCAATAATTTGTATGAGTCCATACCACCTTCTTAATGCAGTCAATGGCAGCCTAGATTTAGGGGACTTCTGCAATATTGCCAAAAACAAATTTATGCAGTGCCATTGCCAACTTTTTTTTTCATGTGGATCACCAGGGCATTCTCTATCCCTGCTTTGAATGTGATATGGGACAGAATGGCAGCAAATTGGCAGGCTTATGTTTATAGCTGAAGGTCCTCTGACTGAATATTCTTGGGAAAATACAATGGTTGCCCACTCTATATTTTGCTCTTTCCACCTTTTTTTATCAAATCTTTCCTCATTCTCCATTACTTCAAAGAAAAAATCCTTAGCTCTTTCATTCTTTTCTCATGAAGCAAGCCTTCTCATCCAGGTACCATCCTAGTAAACTTCCTTTGCACTCTCTAAAGCTTCCACATCCTTCCTATAATGAAGAAACTAAATCTGAATATAATGTTCCAATTAAAAAACAAATTGGTGAAGACAGAATGGTGGATGTTGTGTGAGTGGATTTTAGGAAGGCATTCAACTAGGTTTCCCATGGTAGGCTCATTCAGAAAGTCAAGAGATATTGGATGCAGGGAATCTTGGCTGTGTGGATTTGGAATTGGCTTGCCCCCTAGGCAGATGGTAGAACTAGATGGAGCATATTCTGCCTAGAGATTCGTAACTACAAACGTTTGTAATTGCATTCCATGGAGATCTATTCTGTGACCCATGTCCTTTGTAGTTTTTATAAATGACTTAGATGAGGAAATGTGGAGGGTGGATTACTAAATCTGCAGGTGAAATGAAGGTGTCTTGGATAGTGCAGATTTACGACATTCAGTTGAATATCACAAATCTTAGTGCTGACTGACTTGATAAGCTTGCAAAGACATCACCCTTTGGAAAGATCAATATAGAAATTTATATCTCCAAGAGCTGTTTGACTGAAAATGTTTGTGATATGGGTGCTTCTGTGCCACATTTTTAAGAGACCCCTGATTGTCTTTACTTAACTAATATGCAAAACCCATTGCCAGTGTTTACCACAGAAAAGAAAAACTTATTTTTTAGCAAGCAACTATGGTGGAAAAAAAACACTATGTAATATCTTGAGATCTCCCTGATCATTTTGAAACATGTAGAACAGCTTCTGCCAAAGTTTACAGCTGCTGTCTCTGATATTTCATTCTAAGTAAAATGACTTTTAAATATCATGCGCATGGACACCAGTTGTCTTTGTGACTGCCAATTGATAATCTTTCTGTCATCCTGCAAGTTCCAAGTTAAATTGGCAATAAATAATATCATTAAGTTTGCATCTGAAGTTATGTGTCAGACACGAAAGCATGGGTCTTGGCTGGAAATGCCCTGTTGAATCTTGGCATTGTTTTCTATTGGGCACAATTTGATATGAAATGGTTGCAAACATGGTTTATTCCAGGTTAAATTCATTTCCCATCAGTGGCATTAATTCCTCCAGTCAAGCTCCAGGGAGCAGTAAACCCTTTGCCTCATCTGCAGCCAATGACTAATCAGTTAGCAATTGGTTGTTTAGATGAGGATGAGATTAGGCTCAATTATATCACCTCATCTGATCAAATTGTCTGCTGTCATTCATTATCTTGAGTTACGCTTGAAGAGAGCTATTGGAACAAATGGTACTTTAACTCTGAGTTATCTTCATGAAATGAGGGAAGAAATGAAAAAAAAATTATCAAAGTGAACAGTGCAGCACACATTCACTTAATAAATGGCAAACCTAAACACATCAAATCTTCATGTGCATATGGAATGCTTTAATGAGATCTGCTCATTTAGTTATTAAATACTAATTGGAATAACACCTTATATTCTGTCTGGGTACCCTCCAACCTGATGGCATGAATATAGATTTCACTTTCTAGTGAACAATTCCCCGATTTCTTCTACCCACTCTGATCTTATACTTCTTCTCCCGGGTCCCCTCCTCTTTCCCTTTCTCCTATGGTCTACTCTCCCACTTCTCCAGCACTTGACCTTTTCCCACCCACCTGGCTTCACATGTCACCTTCCAGTTAGCCTCTTCCCCTCCCCCCACCTTTTTGTTCTGGCGTCCTCCCGATTCCTTCTGAGTCCTGAAGAGGGTGTCGTCAATTGTTTATTTACTTCCAATGATGCTGCTGAGTTCCTCTAGCATTTTGTGTGTGCTGCTTTGGATTTTCAGCATCTGCAAACTTTCTCATTTTTCTAATTGCAATATCATTATTAAAAATGCAGGCACACTGTAAGATAAAGATGTGGTGAGGCCACTGCCACGGTCTGTAAGGAGCTGGTGCATTCTTCCCATGACCATAGGGGTCTCCTCCAGGTGCTCTGCCTCCCACACTCCAAATATGTACAAGTTAGGTTTCCTCAGTTACAGGTAAATTAGGCTGATGCCAGAAGCATGGTGATACCTGTGGGCCGCTCCCAAGCACAACCTTGGACTTTGTTGGCTATTGACGCAAATGATACATTTTACAGCCTGTTTCAATGCTTCAGTGTACATGTGACAAATAAATTTTGTCTTTGTAAACTAATCTTTTGAAGTATTACTATAGTTTGGTGAATTACCAACAGAAAACATATCAATAGGCTTGAAAGAGTGAAGAGAAAAGCATGCTGCCAGGACTTGAGGACCTGAGTTAAATTTTATTTCCTGGAGCTTAGGAGAATGAGGGGAAATTATATGAGGGTATACAAAATTATAGGGAGGTTTACATAGGGTGTATGGGGTGTCTGAGGAGGGTTAGGACCTCTGGTAAAGGGGCTTGTCATATCCATTCTGGGACAGTTCGCTCACCTTTGGTTCCCACCAGACACTCAGCTCTCACCTGTAGCTCCAAGTCACTGTTTGCTTGTGACACCCTGGTACACCCCTATGACAGGTGGGTTAAACCAAGTGAGCATAGCCAGTCAACCTCATAACCTGTTTAGACATGAAGTCGGCTCTGATAGACTGGGCGGGTGAGTTCAATAGTGAGATCCAGTGGCCATGAAGATAGTTCGATAATGCTTTGTAGAGAGCGAAGGGCATGACAAAGCACAGAAGAAGCCATGGTCATCCACTGCAGCCAAGTAAGTCCCCAGTCTATGACGACTGCTGGTGCCTGAACTTCCAAGGTTGAGAGACTGGAACTGCCCCAGTACAGTACATTCTAAAAAGAAAAATTATGCCACACAGGTTCCCTGTCATTGTTGGGTACAATGGACAGCCATCATACATACGGTAAACACATGGAGGCTTTTTCTCCTCTGGTTGGGTGAGACTAGAACTAGAAGTCATGGATTTAGGGTAAAAGGGGTAATATTTAAGAGGTATCTGGGGGGCAGGGACATCTTCAATGAGAACATGGAGCAAGAGTTGAACAAGTTACTTGAAGAAGTAGGATCAATTGCAACATTTACGAGAATTTTGGATAGGTACGTGGATGAGAGGGGAATGGAGGAATATGTTCTGAATGCACATAGATAGGACTAGGCCAAAGGCCAGCTTGGCATGTCTGTATCGGGTGAAGGGCCTGTTTCTGTGCTGTAGTATCCTGTGACACCGAAGAATTCATCTATATGTTACTGTAATTATAATAATCATATGACAACTTCCAAAATCTCATTCAGGAATATGATAACTTGATATAACTTGTTTTTTTTTGCTTTAACAGCTTAGCGCATCATTTGACAAACAGATTGGTGACTCCACCAGTAAATGAAAATCAAAAGAAAACACATGGTGGAAATTTAGCATATAAACAGAAATGCTGGAAGCACTCAACAGATGGGATAGTATTTGCAGAAAGAAAATCAGAGCTGTGCCCTGTTCAAAGTAACTTAACTGAGTGCCAAGTTGCTGTTCAAATATTTCCCCCTCTCAATGGCTTTCCTTGGGTCACACTGTTTTCTGCTTTTCTCTCCACAGTCCAGCTCAGTGTTTCCAGCATTTTCTCTTTTCATGTTGGTGACTTCAACTGCCATTTAAACACTTGCTAAAAAAATTTACAATACAATTTTTGTACAATAGGAGTGATTTTCAATAAAAATAGGGAAGATTGACATTAAGACATATTTTATTTATTTACAGGAAAGGTACTGCCATGGATAGAGGAATGGCTGAAAGGCAGGAAGCAGCAAGTGGAATAAAGTGGACCTGTTCTTGTTGGCTGCCAGTGACTAGTGGTGTTCCTCAGTGGGCAGTATTGGGACCGCTACTTTTCACATTGTTTGTCAATGATTTGGATAATGGAATTCATGGCTTTGTAGCAAAGTTTGCAGATAATACAAAGATAGGTGGGGGGTAGGTTGTGCTGAGGAAGCAATGGGATTGCAGCAGGACTTAGACAAATTGGAAGAATGGGCAAAGAATTGGCAGATGGAATACAATGTTGGGAAATGTATGATAATGCATTTTGGTAAAACGATCAATCGTGTGGCCTATTATTTAAATGGGGAGAAGGTTCAAACATCAGCGATGCAGAGAGACTTAGGAGTCCTCGAGTGAGACTCCCTGAAGGATAATTTACAAGTTGAGTCTGTGCTAAAGAAGGCAAATGAAATGTTTACATTTCTTTCAAGGGGAATAAAATATAAAAGCAAGGAAATCATGCCGAGGCTTTATAAAACACCAGTTAGGCCATACTTAGTGTATTGTCAATTGCTTTTGGCCCCAGATCTCAGAAAGGATGTGCTATCATTGGAGAGGGTCCAGAGAAGGTTCATGAAGATGATTCTGGGAATGAAGGGGTTAACATAGGAAGCGTGTTTGGGCCTCACTGGAATTTAGAAGAATGCAGGGGGATCTCATTGAAACCTACCATTGTTGATAGGGTGGATGTGAGGAGGATGTTGCCTATGGGGAGTAGTATCCAGAACTAGGTCGCACAGCATCACAATTGAGGGACATCCTTTTTAAAACTGAGGTAAGGAGGATTTTCTTTTAAGCCAAAGAGTGGTGAATCTGTGGAATGCTCTGCCACAGACTGTGGCGGAGGCCAAGTCAATGGGTATATTTAAGGAAGAAGTTGATAGCTTCCTGATCAGTCAGGACATCAAAGGTTATGGTGAGGAGGCAGGTGTACGGGATTGAGTAGGATCTGTGATCAGCCATGATGGAATCTCAGAGCGGACTCAATGGCCTAATTCTGCTCCTATACCTTATGGTCACCTGTACTGTAAAGTGTTGTGCTTACCATTTTTGCTAGCATACCACCCTTTGATTTACTTTGATTTCTAATACGAGTGCTTTTTTAAAAATCTGGAATGTACACTAAATGTAGACAACTGGTACTTCCTTCTAAACTCACTTCAATATTACTTTATTTTTCCAAAAAAGATAAGGGAGTGATAAATAATTTTTAAATTTACCTTGGAATTGATTTGCCATGACAGATGTATCTTTCATCGAACTTCAGTATGGGAACGCAGTGTCTAACTGGATGGTCTAGGTGTAAATTAATGTCCCAGATAAAAGGTCAAATCTCACCACAGCATGCTGGAATTTTCATCCAGTAAATCTTGAAAACCTGGCATTGATACTGACCTTACAACTGCCATGTTATTGGTTTAAAAAAAAAACCCCTTGGCTCACTAATTAATTTCTTTAATGGACTTTTCCAGGCAAGATGACATCTCAGACCCTTGAACATAAAGTTGATATTTAATTGCTGGTTGGTATGTCCTGGCCAGGGACTCAGTTCAACAAAAGATTTGGATGGTCAATAAATGCTGGATTTGCCTACAACACAAATCCCATGAATGAACAAGTGAAATTTAATGTGATTAGGGTTTGTCCAGTGATAGTTGGGAGCCAGCAAGATATTGCTGAAGCAAAAAGATAAAACCTTACATTTTCACAGAATTTTCTTCAACCTGCAACATTAGCTTGTCTTTGAAGGGTAAAGAATGGTGCTCAGAAATCTGTTAAACTATTTATTGATTGAGATACAGTGTGGATAGGCATTTATCCTCTCCCTCTCCCTCTCCCTCTCCCTCTCCCTCTCCCTCTCCCTCTCCCTCTCCCTCTCCCTCTCCCTCTCCCTCTCCCTCTCCCTCTCCCTCTCCCTCTCCCTCTCCCTCTCCCTCTCCCTCTCCCTCTCCCTCTCCCTCTCCCTCTCCCTCTCATCACAGCCTAATCATGGGACAATTTATAATGAATAATTAACCTACTAATTGGTACTTCCTTGAACTGTCTTGTAAAACCAGAGCACCTGGAGGAAACACTATTGGTCACAGGGAGACCATACAAACTTACAGGCAGAAACAGATTTATAATGCATTTTTAAATAGTACCCCAAAGAAAGCTGTGCAACATAAAGTCTTTATGTTTGGTATTCACCACATTGGTCAATTAGTATAAAAGTTATAGGCTTTTATAACTAGTATAATTTCAGTGTATGAAATTTCAGTGTATGAAATTCTCTTTACTTCTTGCTTGGTCAAAGTTCATTTGCCTGTGAAGCCCACTGTCTGAAATCCTAATGAAACAACCTGCTACAATTCTCCTCTGGTACATTTTTTAAAAATGCTATTGTGAAATTCTCTCTACAAGCATTTGCTCCTGAACAGCAACTTTCTTAATAATGCAAAAACTGTTCATTATGAGTTAGAATAACTCAAGGAAATGCTGCAAGAGATGATAGAAATTAATGAATTTCCCCAGGTAGTAAGTCTTTTTACTTTTGCTTGTTGCCTTTTATACCCTTGTTTCCCCGGCTTTTCTGGAATACCGGCTGCAGTTCCTGCCTTTCATTTTCACAGCCCAGGAGAATCGGCCATTTTACTATCTTAGTTAAGGATTAAATAGGCAAACTCACTTAGATAATTTTGAGAACTACACTGAACTTCATGACACCTAACAATGACTCCTTTGCTTGCATCTTCGGAAACAGCTCAATATCTCTCTTTGATATCACTTTTCCCTTCCAAGGTTCTTTTGAAGACCCTGACTTGGACTTGCACACTGGGACCGGCTCTCCGGGCCTCACCACTGGCTGTTTTTCAATATGCCAAGGATGCACGTGAGAAAACGCCTTCAGGGTGCTGGATGTTCGTGGCTCTGGAGGTGGGCTGATTCAAAGCTGGTGCTGCCATCACCAACTGATGAGTCATGGGAGATGAAAAATTGGAAGCTGTGTCCTTGTTGCTGCCTATGTGCTCAGTGACCTGAGATCTTTGGGCGCAGGGCTCGGAAAAAGCGACACAACAGACTTTTAACATCATAAATCAGCCAGTGGTTTTGCTACGTCTCCCCTCTTGCTGTGAAACGGGGACACCTCTTTCTCCCTTGTTCGGGAGAGAGAGTCTGCGGTTTGTCGAATTACCGGGTGAATGAGTAGCCTTCGGGGTACGACAAGTCTCTATCTTTATTGATACTTTTCTGCACTCTTGAGCGCTCGTTGGGGGGCACCAATACGTAGGAGAAGGAGTTGGGGAGAGGGGGCTTTGGGGGTTCTAACATTTAACTGTCATTCATTCTTTGGGGAAACTCCTGTTTTTGTGGATGTTGGTGGAAAAAGAAGAATTTCAGGATGTAGATCATATACATTTCTCTGACATTAAATGTACTTATTGAACAGAACAGCCTTGTGAGACAGATAAAATTTAATTGGTCCACATCTACAAGAGAATATTTTTCATTGAGGATGTACTCATATTTGTACCTTCATGGTTACTATGGGCAGTAGGGAAACATCTAATCATCCACATAACTGATACTTTTGAGGATTTCTCTTGACCCTTTTTTTTTTCTGTAGAAGAGACTACGGAATGAATGTTACTTCTAACACTAGGATTTTAAATGATTCATTTTGAAATTTCATAGGTGACAGACCTGTGATGCTTCTGTGTATCAAGTGAAGACTATAGGTTATAAGAAGGACACTTCACTGCTTTAAAGACATAGGTAAGAGATACTATAGCTGGGATCACCATCACCTACAATGGCAGAACTTTGCTCAACATATTGTATCAAGGAGAGGAGAAAGACTGCAATACTTGACCAGACTGAGCAAACTGTTCCTGACAGATAACCTGGCTTTTCACTAATCAGGTAGCTAACTGGCAAGAGGACTGAATTCTTATCCTTGATGGAAACTGATTTTCAATCAGCTGAAGTCCCCAAGATTAACATTCATTTGGTATGATTGAAACTCCACAGCTTAGGTTCCTTTTCAGTAATGACACAGCCTATACTGGCCTTTCCACTACAATTTATGCATTCCCTTATTCATGAGTCTAATCTTTCTAAGCAGAAGCTGCCACTATTGTTCTGATTTGCTAGTGTTTCAGGAACATGAACTGAAAGCAAAACACGTACTTGCCCCAGCCTCTTGCTTCTGAAGATCTTGCTGCAGGGGTCAGGCCTAATGATGACCTGTGAACCCTCCTCATGTTTCATTAACAACCGCATGCCTTTAGGTGCTATCTTCTACCTAAAATGCGAAACTCTAGCTTCATAAACTCTTTCCAATTGTTCAATGGTCAGTCCCACCATTGCATCGTCTTGGCAGTTATTCCCAAGCTTAATAGCTGTTAGGTAAACTGGACCTGCCTTTCCCCTGAGGCCAACTATAAAACTCAAGCTGACAATTAAAGCTCTATGTCTTCCAGTAATAGGTAGCTGTTGGAGTGACATTATTACAGCTTGGTCATCAGAGTTCAGAGTTCAATACCAGCATCCTTTGTAAGGAGTCTCTGTACATCCTTCACTTGGAATGTGTGGAGTTTTTTTTCCCAGATGATCTGGTTTCCTCCCACAGTGCAAAGGCTTTCTGGGCAGGTTAATTGATTGTTGTAAATTGTCCCATGATTAGGTTAGGGCTAAATCGGGGTTGGCAGGGGTTGCTGGGCAGCATGGCTCAAAGGGCCGGAAGGGCCTATTCCATGCTGTGTTTCAAAATTTTAAAAAATGCAAATAAAATTAAAACTTTAGAACATTAAAATTAAAAACTAAAAACATAAAATTAAAACTAAGAAGAACCAGCCTAGTTTATTCAAATGCTATTTGCCAAACTTGAGAATCTAAAGTTTATTAACCTTCATGAATGATGGAGCTCACTATTTTGTGACTTTTTTTTATCATCCATGCAAAAGAAATAATGAATAAAAATGTATTTGTGAAAATCCTTGAGTAAATTACCATGAAGAAGAACAAATTTCAAGCAATGCAGATTTGAGCAGCTATACCAAGGTCTACAAACCATTTGGGAGAAGAGATTAACAGGCAAAAAGGAAATGATACAACAAAATGCTCAAATCTTCCTTGAATAAATGCAACTGCTTATCCAATAAATATTGCAGGCTCATTTGTGTGTATTGCATTAAAATCAGTATCTGGTCACAAGGCATAGCTGTACCTTATACTATTCTGGTTGGCACAGTCTAGAGTTGTGATGACTGAGATCATCGTCCAGGGCTAAGGACAGAAAATCTCACTGAAAAGTTATGGCAGTCTCAGTGTCAAAGAGGAAGCTTACCTGGATTGATGGACAGAGTTTAGGATGTGCTTCTGGTTTCTGGTCACTTTTTCTTTGTTGCACTCTTGGGCAAATTTGATCAGGGACAATTAGTGACAGATTGCTGGATTGAACTGAACTAAACTGAATGGAATATGCCTAGATTCTTTTGAGTTTGTGTTTTATGTTCTGTGTATTTCACTTTTCTTTTGTTGTTTGCTCAATTCGATATTTATTTTGCATGTGGGAGTGTGGTTTGATGTTTTTCTTTGAACGGGCTCCATGGTTTTCTTTGTTTCATAGCTGTCTGTGGAGAGACGAATCTCAGGGTTGTACATGGCATACATACTTTGATAATAAATGTACTTTGAATCTTTGAAAAACCTGCAAGTGGCCATAGTTATGGGAGGCCATGCCACTGGGCCATCAAAAGATTTGTCCACTAGTGTATTATTCCAGGTAAGCAATAGTGGGAGTTAAATATTTTCCATTTCAAGTTGAATAGTATTTTATATGCTGAAAATAGTTAAAAATTCAGGACCTTGTATTTCTAATTGATATATAGATAACACATTTTGTGTTAGAACAGTTTTGATCACCTAGTTTTGAACAATATCTCAGAAACCTAAACAACTTGATCTCGTTTTGGTAATAAAACAAAGCACAGACAGTTAAGCAGGTTGTAAAAATTGGTGACAAAATAGAGAGAGTGTTTTGTTTGGGGCTGTTGAAGTGAATTCCATGCCATTACTCAGCCTGAGTAAAATAATAATACTGAATTGTGTGGAGTTGTGGAGTTGCGGAATAATTTTTTTTTTATGAGATTACCTGGTGATAGGTTCTATTGATTGAACTGTGCACCTAACAGTTTTGGAAAGCTTTCCCTTCAGTAATGGAAAAACATGTATCTGCATGTATAGTCAGTCATCAAAGATTTATTAGCATTAGGTATATTTTTTACTTCCACCTCATAGTACTTCAATTATTTTTAAATATGGTTTAAAGTATCAGTTTTGTACAAAATAATATTTTCATTTATAAATGGTCTATTTGACAAAATGCAAATTGGTTATGCAGAGCAAATAAAAAGAAGCACATTCATCCAAGCTATGCATCTACTATATTAACTGAGACTTTAACCATTCAAAATAAATAATAAATCTTTATTAAAAACAGTATTTAGTACTAATGTATTAAGCAGCCATTTGCTGAAACTGTATGGTGTGAAGACAAGCTGCTTCATAAAGAATCCAGTCCTGCAAATTAACAAACCCTCCCAGCTATTGGAGCAGGAAGCAATGTAGTGCCAGAAGCACTTACAGTCTCCACCCCAGCCCAGTTGCCTCATTTCTTTGGCTCTCAGTGTGATCTTATTTCTGCTTGGGACCAAGATTTACTCTGGGGCAAATCCTGCAATGGCAAAATGTGCCTCTGGGGATGGCCCAGTAGCGTAGCAGTAAGCACAACACTTCACAGGGCTGGCTGTAGGATTGGGGTCAAGCCTCTCTCTGTAAGGAGTTTGTACATTGTCCACTTAACCAGGTGGCTTTCCTGCAAATGCCCCACCTCATCCCGCATTCCAAAGATGCACAGTTGAGGTTGGTGAGTAATGGGCACGCTTTGTTGGTGCTGGAAGTGTGCCGACACTCACAGCAACCCAGCACAATCCTCATGGATTTGGTTTGATGCAAGTGACGCACTTCACTGTCTGATTTAATGTAAATGTGACAAATAAAGCTAATCTTTAATCGCAACTGACTATCTCTTAATGCCCATAGCCTCTCCCCAGTTTATAAAAGGCAAGCTAAGAACATGTTTGAATACTAATAGGGGCATTAGCAGGTCAGATATTTATTCAGTAATAGAGACTAAGTGGAACTCAGTGTAGACTCTGTGTTAAAGGGCCTTTACTATGAGTCTCTGTAGCACTATATTCTGGGGCTCACTAAAGGGCACATTAGAATGCCGGAGATGTAGTGGGACAATAATCATTTTAGTCTTATCCTACAGTATCAACATTCAATTGCATCTGAGATCCAAGGCTGCAGTCAAAACAAACCAGCTGTTGTCCATTTCCAAATTCAGTAATGACACCTGGTTCTTTTGAGACTGAGTACAGGAGATCAGTCAAGGGACTGGTTGGATCTGTGAAGACAGGCATTCCAGGAGATATCACTACATTTTTGTATATGTACAGGTGATCAAGATCTGTCTATTACTGGCAATACTGTGGGGGTTGAGGTGGGTAAATCAGCACAGATTGTGAACTTATGGTGAGGCATTGGGGCAGATATTACTAACGTTGGGTGGGGTGAGGGGTGGGGAATCATGATCTGCATAAGTATTTCACTAACCTGTACCAGACTGCACAATAACGGAGACCCACATATCACCATTTCCCAAGTTCCTCCACAACCCTCTAAAAGCAAAGCTGAATGGTGTAATATATCACTTGTTGTATCCCTGACTTGAAGATCACAGTAGGGTAACTTGCAAAAGGAAATGCATAGTCCATTTTTTCCAAACTGGACCAAGTGATCCAGAAAGAACTAGTTTCCTGCTTTGCTCATGGAAACATTAGCTTTCCATTATATAATGCTGTTGTTGGCCAAAAAGAATTACAGTCTACAAATCAAGAATTTTGAATGAATCAAGGACAGTGGAAGTAGACAAATCAATTTCCTTCGTCCTTGCCGTTTATTTGAAGGAGATAAGAGGCTGCCATTTTGTGAGGCTGCTCAGCACCTTCCATTTTGTGAACTGAAGCTGCTTGGCTTACTCTACTGCCATGACGAGGCCAAACTCAGGTTAGAGGAGCAACACTTCATCTACCATCTGGGTAGCCTCCAGCCTGATGGTATGAACATTGAATTCTCCAATTTCCAGTAAGTCCCTCCCCCTCCCCCTTCCCCTATCCCAGGTCCCTCTCTGCCTCTCTCCCCTTTCAACTTTCTGCTTCTTTATCTCTACAGTTCTTTCATGCTTATCCCCTCCCCCTCCCCCCTTTATCTTTCCTCTGATTGGTCTTCTACCTGGCGCTTCTAGGCCCTACCCCCTCCCCAATCTCTATTACTGGGCTTTGGCCCTCTCTTCCCCCCCTCCCCATTCCTGATGAAGGATCTCGGCCCGAAACATTGGCTACTCTTTTCTCACGGATGCTGTCTGACCTGCTGATTTCTTCCAGCGTTGTGTACGTATGCTTGGCTTAATTAATGTTTTAAAGTAGACACAATAATACAAGTAGGCACAGGTACCCTGTTGGACTAGAGATTATTTCCAAATCAGAAGTTATTTGTGAGGTGTTGATTGTGAATGGTGTGCTCTGTGTCTGTCCTCTGGAACGCAATCTGGCTTGACTGCTTGGAACCAATCAGAGGTGAAAGAAAAAAACAGCCATAAATCATCAGTTGTCAATGCGGGGGAAGGGCAATAAACTGGCTTTAAATCAGAGGCAATAATAAAGTGTTAAAGGTCAATAAAATTACCCACAGCTAATAATAATGAAATATAACATTTGAATTGGTAAGGAATGAATATAAAAGCAGGCACTTCAGGTGCGCTGGCAGCAATGACTCTCTGGAAGCCTACCATCATCTATGTGGAGTGCCCCATGGACACATGGAAGTTCAGAATAGAACCATGAGAAATGCACAGCCAACAGAGAATCCTTTTCTATTCCTTGACGGTTCATGGAGGGTCAGAAAAGATTTAGCAGGTGTGCACATGGTTACTTTGCTGTGTAAATTCACGTTCTTCCATTGAGACAATAAAGGTACTTATTGATAATTACAGATTCTCTTTGTGCCTCCCTGATCATTACTACTAATGTATCGATCCATGTAACACTGTCAAAATATCAATTTTATTTCCTGTCATATGTATTCCTGGAGATCAATTTTTTGCACTATGCTCTTTCTGTCATTGGCACTCTGAAAGTGAGATACATGCATTTTGTCAACAAGTGCTTGAAAAGCTCTGCTTGTGATGTTATAATCATATATCTAACAGTAGGTTAATGATGGTGCAGAGTTGGTGCAAGCACTCAAAAGAACATCACGAGCTTTATATTAAATAATAACAAGAAAATATTCATTTGATCAACTGAAGAATATTCATTAAAAATCTGACCCAAACATTTTAATTTAGCCATCAATAGGCTAGACCCTAGCTTTTATTTAAAAAGGCTAAGATTTTCACACTTGCTCAGCAGAATGCAGTGTTCAATTACTAACCATGAAATAACTGAAAAACACTAATTATGGGAGAGAATTTGTCCATAATCGCAAGTTCTCTGGTATATTCACCTGAAGCTGACCTTTTCATGGAAAGAAATTAAATGCACTTGGAATGTGAACAAAGGCCACATAATCCATGTTGAATTGGTCTTCTTGGCAATTGATTGGAAATAATTTAATGCTCGTTTGATGCAATGCAGAATAACATACAACTAAAACTTCTCACTTTCAGTACTTAAAAACCTGACAACATAATTGTTTGTGGAAATTTTAATGTAATTTATTAAGCAAAATTGACAGATTGATGGCTAAAGGAAATGGATAGAAGGATGCAAATATATTAAAATGTAAAATAAATTATATATAGCAACATAGACTGAGTGTTGAATGATTTAACCATCTAACAGACTAAAAGTAGATTTTGCGTATCAATGGATATAAGATTAGGCCACAAAAGTGGCACTAAGGTAGAAAGTCAACCATGATTTACGTTTGTAATTCATTGACAAAGAAAGCACCAGAGGCAGGTTACCTTCTC
Source organism: Hypanus sabinus (assembly GCF_030144855.1). Lineage (NCBI taxonomy): Eukaryota > Metazoa > Chordata > Chondrichthyes > Myliobatiformes > Dasyatidae > Hypanus > Hypanus sabinus. The sequence continues at coordinate 124,795,988 of NC_082710.1, read as the reverse complement.
TTGTTGGTTGATCTGAGTGTTTTCAGTCTCGTATCTCTGTAAGGATGGGGGACAAGATATATTCTGTGTAGCTCTTGAGTGACACTTAAAACTTCTGTACATCCTGTTGAATGAGTCCTGATCTCAGCCCAAAACATGGATTTCTTTTCATTGATGCTGCCTGAGTTGCAAAGTTCCTCCAGCATTTTATGTGAGTTACGCTGGATTTCCAGCATCTGCAGAATCACTTGTTTCTTTTCTTCCTTCTTATATTCTGGTATAAGGCAAAGTAATCATGGCACATACAATAAGAAATATATATTATGTGCCCAGTACATTGAAGGAATGCAATGAGAAAGTACAGATTACCAGTGAAATCCATTGCAAATGTAAGAGTTAATTAAAACCAATTATTTGAGGAGTTTTTTTTGAAGAAAAAGTAAAACACAAAATGTTGCATTTTTGTTTTACTTGAGGTGTGTGTTCCTCTTGCCACATACTATCTGCAGTACTATTTCTAGCATTTCCTATTTTGTAATTTCATATTTCCAGCATTCAATTTTCTTTCCGTTAAATATAGATTGTTTTAATTGCAGGGATAGTATTATGCAAGAAAAAATGGCATCCTTAACCGATTCTCAAAATGAAATATAATCGGTCTTATCTCTTGTGAAACAGAACAAAATTGATCAAATATCTTGTTATATGATATTGAACCAAATTTCCAATCTTCCAATGAGAAAGAAATGGCTCCATTTGAGAATTGAAGTAGCAGTGACTCTGAGATTGAAGAAATGGTTACAATTCCTCATGTTATTTCAGAGGACCAGTCCTGGGCCCAGCACCTCTACTTCCTTAGGAGTTTCTGGAGATTCAGCATGATATCTAAAATTTTGACAAACTCCTATAGATGTGTAGTGGAGTGTACTGTATATTGGCTGGTTGCATCACAGTTTAATAAGGAAACACTAAAGCCCTTGAATGTAAAATACTACAAAATGTAGTGGATATGGCTCAGTCCATCGTAGGTAAATCCCTCCCAACCACTGGCACATCTTCATGAAACACTGTCACAGGAAAGTAACATCCATCATCAGGGACCTCCACCGGCCAGGACATGCTTTCTTCTTGCTTTTGTGATTAAGAAGGTACAAGAGCCCCAGGATTCACACCACTAGGTTCAGGAACAGTTACTACCCTCAGCCATCAGGTTCTTGAACTAAAGTGGATAACTTCACTCAGCTACACTTGCCCTATCATTGAAATATTCCCACAACCAATAGACTCACTTTCAAGGGCTCTTCATCTCATGTTGTTGATATTTATTGCTTATTTATTTATTATTATTGTTTCTTCTTTTTGCATTTGCACAGTTTGTTGTCCTCTGCACTCTGGTTGAACACTCTAGTTGGGCAGTCTTTCATTGATACTGTTATATTTACTGTTCTATAGATTTGTTGAGTATGCCCACAGGAAAATGAATCTCAGGACTGTACACGGTGACAAGTATATGCATTGATGAAAAATTTACTTTGAACTTTTAAATCAGCATGTACAACAGAAAGATATCTCTGTAGTATAAAGTATATGAGTATCCAAGCTACCAATATCTTCCAACAGATGCTCTTTGCATACATAGATATGCACATTTTCTTAATTTTAGGTGTGGTTGATTTTGGATGTATTCATCTATGTTAGTAGGCAGTGCAAATCAGTTTTGAGCGAAATGCAGCATGCACTATCATACAGGGACTTTAAGCATCAATGATTGTAAGGGACATCTTCAAGCATTCTGACATGCATTGGCATTTGCAATGCTACTCTTTGCAGGTCATCTCCAAAGATTTCCTCTGTTGGAGAAACTATATCAGGATGCTATTTATCAATTAAAGCTCAGCATTTAATACCATCATCCCCTCAAAACTAATCAGCAAACTTGAAGACCTGAGCCTCAAAGCCACCTTGTGCAATTGGTTTGTAGACCCCAGTCAGTTTGGATTGGCAAAAGCGTCTCCTCCATAATCTCTGTCAGCTGAGGTGCACCACAGGTCTGGGTGCTTAGCCCCTGCTCTACTCATTTTATATCTATGACAGTGTGGCTAACTACAACTCCAACACTGTATACAAGTTTGCTGATGACAACACTGCTGTGGGCTGAATCAAATATGCTGATGAATCTGCATACAGGAGGGAGATCAAAGATTTGGCTGAATGGTGTCATATCAACAGCCTCTCACTCAATGTCATTAAGACTAAGGAACTGAAAATAAATTTCAGGAGAGGAGAACCAGAAGTTCATGAGCCAGTAATCATTGGAGGATCAGAGGTGGAGAGGGTCAGTAACTTTAAATTCCTGGGTGTCACTATCTCAGAAAACCTGCCCTGGACCCATCATACAAAGATAATGCAAAGAAAGCACCATCGTGCCTCAACATCCTCAGGAGTCTGTGGAGATCTGGTATGTTATTAAACACCTTGGCAATCTTTTGCAGTTGTGTGGTGCAAAGTGTGCTGACTGGCTGTATTACAGCCTGGTGTAGGAACACCAAAGATGTTAAGTTGAAAATCTACAAAAGGTCATTGATTCGGCCCAGTAGATCACAGGCAAAACCCTTCCAACCCTTGAACACATCAACATGAAACATTGCAGCAAAGATGCTCACCACCCAGGCCATGCTCTTATAGAAAAAAGGTACAAGTACCTTAGGATTAACACGACTAGGTTCAAAAACATTACTACCCTTCAACCATCAGGCACTTCATCAAAAGGGAATAACTACACTCATTCTATTTCTGGCATTTTCACAACCAATGGACTCCCTTTTGAGGACTATTTATTCTGTTATTTCATGCTCTTTATTATTGCTATTTACTTATATTTGCAATTGCACAGCTTGCTTTCCATTGATCCTGTTTACAGTTACAGTTCTATAGATTTGCTAAGTTGCTAACAGAAAAGGAATGTGGTGACATGTATTGCACACTGATAATAAATTTTTTGAACTTCTGTCACTATTCAGCAGAATGCTATCAAAATAATTGTTGGCAGAAAAAAATGGGCTTGTAATACAGATGTATTTCAAATTCACTGCCCACCTTTTGGAATATTCGGATGTGTGTGAGCTGAGTGATTTAGGCCTGCACTCTTATCTCTGTAACGGTAAAGGGAAAATGTTTTTTATTAGCACTTGAAAGACAATTAAGACTTTCGTATATCCTGAAAAGCTCCAAGAAAATTAAGCTGCCAAAATAAATCTACAAATGGCAACTTAAAGAAAAAGCTAGAGTGAACTTGTTGCATCAATATCTAGACGAATAGATTTTAATATTTATATACAGACTGTCTAGATAAATAACATATATTTCCAATAACACTCATATAGCTAGCTATTTAAATAACATTTATTTCAGATAATAGACACTGGAACATTTTTAGAGGTATAGGTTAGTATCCTACATTATTTTTAGTTTCTCAAGGAAAATATAGGATCATTTACTTACTCCATGTAATCAATAGTCCAATAAATTAAACTGATAGACTATGTATCATACAATTTGTAGAACGTTCAAATCCACAACATTAAAGGAGGAAAATAATTAGTATATCAAAAACAAAAGAAGCTCTTTTAAATGAAAGATTTTAGTGAAGAGTTCTGAGTAGAATTTACTAAGTGGAAATTATGCTCTAGAATAAGTCACAGTGCCAAGCCAACAGATTTTCTTTTGTTCCAGCCATTTTAGTTACTCCCCTTATTCCAATACATTACTATTTTTACATATTATATGATGATACTTTTCCAGTGAACTTGGAGTTTAAAGGGAGTCGGAATTTGAAACTTGATGAGTTTAAAGGAGAGTCACAAGAAATCAAACTCGCTGCTTTTCTACTTGGATGCTTTCAACTTTTCAACACACACTGAAACAAGTAACTCCTCCAATCCCAGCTGCTAACCTACCCATGTTCCTGACCCTGGGGTCGAGCCTACCCACCTTTCACAAACAATAATACACAGCTAACCCTAGTGAGTATGAAACTTAGTCCACTGGAAACCAGTGAGGTTGATACCATACCTTCAGGTTAATCATACAATCAGATTCTGGATTACGTGTTTTACTGTATATGACTTATTGGGCAAAATTTCTTATTACAGTTTCCATAGAACAGAGGTTTTAGTATTTGTGTATTGGAGAAGAAAAACACTTAGCTTTGCAGTAGCTGGGAAGAGCTCCTCATTCAGCATCAGTTCAATTGAATGATATGGACTGACATAACGTAAAATGTTAATGGACTACATCTTCTATTGAGTAGATGCCCTATTGAGCTGCACAGATCTTGGTGACTGTTTCTTCAGTGCATTAAATGTTTATTTCTCCTTATTCTAACACACTCCTTCCTTCCCCACACCACCCCTGTCCACCCCCAGGATCTTACAAATTTCCTTGAATAGCCTTATCTCTGGTTCATATGGTTCCAACAAGTTCAGTAATATTCATGCCTATCAGGATACTTTCTTATCATCTTGAACACTCATTACTCTCATCATTAACACATCATGGCTACAAAATAGTAGCTTGTCATCTTCATATTATTTCTAACACTCCAGTAACTTGCCAAGGATTCCTCAGCAGCATCTCTCAAAAGCATGACCTCTGCCACTTTTAATATCAATAACAATGGGGTAGGGGAGTTCTGTAACCTACCAATCATTTCTCTAAGTCACATGCTAAACTTGCCAGTAAGCCATCATCCAAAATCTCTTCCCTGAGCTGCAACACTTCACAATGAAGACTCACCACCCTCTTCTCAAAGGATGGTCAGGACTCAACCCTTTAGGGAGGGGGTGGGTGGTGGGGATGGTGTGAGAATAAGGAAATGACTCAGTTATGCCTGTATTCTGGCTTGTGTAGATGGATTTTTCACAGATCTGTGAGTCAACTTCTGACTACACGTTTATTACTGATGTTCTAGATACAATGCCTATAAAGGGGGGATCTTATTGAAACGTATAAAATTCTAAAGGGATTGGACAGGCTAGATGCAGGAAGATTGTTTCTGATGTTGGGGAAGTCCAGAACGAGGGGTCAAAGTTTAAGGATAAAGGGGAAGCCTTTTAGGACCAAGGTGAGGGAAAACATCTTCACACCGAGAGTGGTGAATCTGTGGAATTCTCTGCCACAGGAACAGTTGAGGCCGGTTCATTGGCTATATTTAAGAGCAAGTTAGATATGGCCCTCGTGGCTAAAGGGATCGGGGGGTATGGAGAGAAAGCAGGTACAGGGTTCTGAGTTGGATGATCAGCCATGATCATACTGAATGGCGGTGCAGGCTCGAAGGGCCGAATGGCCTACTCCTGCACCTATTTTCTATGTTTCTGAAAAGTATTCACCCTTCCCCCCCCCCCCCCCCACCCGGAAGTTTTCATGTTTTTTGCTTTACAACATTGAATCACAGTGGATTTAATTTATCTTTTTTGGCACTGATCAACAGAAAGAGACACTTTTGTGTCAAAGTGAAAACACATCTCTATAAAGTGATCAAAATTAATTATGATCTAGTAAGTGCACCTTCAGTAGCAATTACAGTCTTGAGTTTGTGTGGGTGGGTCTCTATCAGCTTTGCACATCTGGACACTGCAATCTTTCTTCATTGTCTTTTGCAAAACTGCTCAAGATCTGTCAGATTGCATAGGGATCATAAGTCAACAGCCTTTTTCAAGTCCAGCCACAAATTTTCAGTAAGAATTGAGGACTTGGCCACTCCAGGGCATTTCTGTGCTGATAGAGACCTATCCATTTACAGTCTCAAGGCTGTAATTGCTGTAAAAGATGCATCTGCTATATTGACTTGAAGAGGGTGAATACTTATGAAATCAATTATTTTGTGTCTTATATTTGTAATTAATTTAGAAGACTTAGTAGAGATTTGTTTCACTTTGATACAAAAGCATCTTTTTCTGTTATCAGTATCAAAAAAGCCAAATTAAATCCACTGTGATTCAGTGTTGTAAAACAATAAAACATGAAAACTTCCAAGGAAGGGCGGTGAATACTTTTTATAGACTCTGTATGTAGTATATTTATGCTTTCCAGCTTCCCCTGAATGCAGTAGAAACTTTAACAAGCTTCTTATTGTTCAAAGCAGAGCAGCTGCTGATCAAAATAAAATGTTTGATCCCAGAGTTAGTAGTGTGGGGAAAAATAACTTTTTTTATCATAAGCAGGAAATCTAAAGGAATAAATTCATGCCCGTATTAGGCTTTTACTCTACTGACAGAATTTTCTTCCTTGGACTTGGAGCAAGCACCATTGATTTGGACCAAGAGTCACAAAGTGCTGTAGGAACTCTGCAGGTCAAGTGGCATCTATAGAAATGAATAAACAGTCGACATTTCAAGGAAAGGAGAAGACACCAGATTAAAAAAGATAGGGGGAGGGGAAGATGATATAGCTGGAAGACGATATGTGAAGCCCAGTGAATGGGAAAGTCAAGGGCTGGAGAAGAAAGACTCTGACAGGGAGGAGAGTGGACCACAAGAAAAGTGAAATAAAGAGGGTACGCGGGGGAAATGATAGGTGGGTAAGAAGAGATAAAAGGTCAGAGTCAGAGGGGAGGTGGGGAAGATTTTTTTTACTGGAAGGAAAAATCTATGTTAATGGCATCAGGTTAATCAGATGGAATGTAAGGTGTTGCTTTTCCACCCTAGGGGTAGACTCAGCTTGGCACAAGAAGAGGACATGGACTATTGTGTTAGAACAGGAATGAGAAATGGGACAGTCTTATCAATGTAAAGGAGGCCAAATTGGAATCCTAGATAACCCCAGCAGATTTGCAGGTGAAGTGTTGCCTCACATGGAAGGACAATTTGGGATCCTGAATGGAGGAGGTGAATGGACTGGTGTAGCACTTAGGCCACTTGTAGCGGTAAGTGCAGGCAGGGAGATCAGTGGGTAGGGATGAATGGACAAAGAAATTGTGGAGGGAGTGAGCCTGTAGAAAGTATGGTGGGGGGGGGAGGGGAGAGATAATGATATGTTTAATGGTGGGAGCATAAATATAAATCTACATGTTCAGAGACCATGCCTGTCCACAAAGTTTCACTTCAGAAGCTGGAAGCAGGTCTCCAACCGTCTATACATGAACTGGGAAAGGAAACAATGGGAAATTAGTGACTTTGTGATTTGTGATTTCATCTTTATATAGCATAATTTCTGCCTTGCATTTCACCCTTCATTGTGTTTCCTTAGTCACGTCGAATTCTATCCTGGAGGTTATAGTTGAGAGATCCAAGGTTTTATACTTAAATATGCATGCTAAGATCAGCAGTAATTGTCTATGTGTTAGCAGGATTGTTTCTTCAAGAGATGTGCTGGTCAGCTCCAGCAACGTCATTATTAATGAGTATTGAGTAGGCTTAAAAAAAATTTGATTGCCTCAAAGACAGTCTGCTGAACAGCAATAGGAAAATCAATCAACTTAAATGCTGGTGTCCACAGTTGTTTTCTTCTGTGTAAAGACTTAGCTGTTTTTTAATTAAAATTGGACTTATTAAAAAGAGAAATAATAAAGCAAATAAATGAAAAACACACATTAGGAAACTATGAAAAAAGGCAGCAAAACTGGAAAAAAAACATATTTATCAACCTCAAATTAAAATCTACTTGCAAATGAGAAACCTTGGACAAGAATCACACACACCCAGGTCTGCAGTAAAATGGTTTACAAATGTTGTAGAAGGTAGTGATACATTTGAGAACGAATAGTTTTGAGAGAAATTAGGTTTTTTTGGTAATTTCATCAGAATCATAGCAATTTGCACTGGGTAATGTAGGCACTTGAATTTACATTCCCACCTAACATTCATTGCATTGATAAATCAGCTTTTTTCAACCACTAGTGTAAGCAGAAAATGTGATGAAGAATTCAAGATTATGACTCTAACACATCTAACTTGGCAGATCAGCTCATTTGAGAAAAAATTCATTCTAAGTCCATATACATTTCCCATGTGCTCAATTATGTGTACAGTACACTCTAAAATTTAATGCACACAAAGAAAATAATGTTTGAAAACGAAGGAACGAAAATCTAGGAGAGCTTTGATGTGAATCTGGTGCTAACACAATGGTCAAATAGCTAATTAGTTGGCTGGAAATATTCAACACTATCCTATATCTATAGATTACTAAGGAAAATAAGATTGGCATAGAATCAAACTAATTCAATAGATATTATTTTAAAGTTACTCCTAATCCAAATTATCTGAGGCAATGTTTAATTTATGACACTTAAACTCATTTTATCTGCTGGTTTATATTCATCTGGACCAGGGGTTCCCAAACTTTTTTTATGGCATGGACCCCTACCATTAACTAAGGGGTCCATGGATCCCCAGTTAGAAACCTCTGATAATCAATCACTATTTAAATCTGAAGTTATTTTAGTCCATTTAGATATTTTTCAAACCTTTGAGAAAATGGTTGGGTAAAAGCACATACTTGGTGCTATAATTAATATTGTTGAAATTTAGCCCAGATATCGGAGGGAATCTCCTGCTATATTTTTCAGGTCACTAATTGAACCTTGGGAATATCATTTGAACATCAAAGCTGCATTTTAGTTTTACAAAAATTCTCATGGATTATGATGGGAATCCAAGTTTTAAAAAAAAATCTTCTCCATTGAAATCCACAGAGGATAATGTTTGCAAAGGGCCCAAGCCAAATGTTATCAAGTTTAGACATTTGTATCCTTCTAATTGGTTCAATCCTTTTCAAATTAGAGCTTATAACATTCAAGCTCTTTTGAATTTGTACAGTTAGCAAAGCCAAGGTTGTAGCTCTGCCACTTCTAAAAACAACAATTCAATAACAATTCTCTAAGCAATGTGTCAATTGCTTTCCAATTCACCCTCTGTGATGGCATTTGCATTAGGGACATGTTATTAACAAAGGACTTTGATGCTGAGATTCAAGCCACTGTTCTCAGCAGGTAATTCTAAGGATCTATATATGTTAAGCTCCAAGTTTGAATCTTTCCAAGGTAATCATCCCCGACTCTTCCTATGCTACATTGATGACTGCATTGGTGCTTTGTTCCAACTTCCACTCTGCCCTTAAATTCACTTTGCCCATTTCTGACACCTCCCTCCACCTTCCAGATCTCTCTGTCTCCATCTCTGGAGATAAACTGTCTGCCAACATCTTTCCTAAATCTACGGATTTTCACAGCTATCTTAACAATATCTCTTCCAACTCTGTCTCCTGTAAAAATGCTATTCCATTTTCTCAGTTCTTTTGTCTACTTCCATCTGTTCCCAGGATGAGGCTTCCATTTCTAGAACATCAAAGATGTCTTCTTTCTTCAAATATCAGGGTTTCCTTTTCTCCACCATTGATGCTCTTCTCACTTGCATGTTCTCCATTTCCCAGATATCTACATTCACACCATCTTCTCGCTGACTTAGCAGAGGTAGAGTTCCACTTGTCCTCCCTACTACTCATGAGCCTCCACATCCAAAACGTCATTCTCAGGAACTTCTGCCATTGTCTATCAGATCCCACCACCAAATACATCTTTACCTCTCCCCACTCTTCACTGGGGTTGCTCCCTCTGTGATTCCACTGTCCATTCATCCCTCCCCACCAACCTCCTTCTTGGCACATACCCCTGCAACAGACTGAAATGCCACACCTGCCCTTTTACATTCTCCCTTACCTTCTTTCAGGGCTCCAAATAGTCCTTCCAGGTGAGACAACGCTTCCCTTGTGAATCTGTTGTGGTCATCTATTGTATCCGTTTTAATATTCTAGTCCCCTTGAAGTGAATGCTAACATGGCATTTGTTTTCTCAACTACAAATTAGCCTTTCTGGAATATTTTCACAAGGAATCCCAAGTCCCATTGCACCTCTGAGTTTTTTTATTAAATTTTCTCTCCATTTAGAAAATAATGTGTGACTCAAACTGCAAATTAACCTTTAGGGAATCCTACACAAGGACTCCCAAGCTCTTTTCCACCTTAGATTTTTGAATTTTCTCTCCATTTAGAAAGTAGTGTATGTATGCTTTTATTTCTTCTACCATGCATTACCATGCACTTCCTGACCATCTCCAACTTCTTTGCCCCTTCTCCTAATCTGTGCAAGTTCTTCTGCAGCCTCTCTGCTTCCTCAACAGTACCTGCCCCTCCACCCATCTTCATATCATCCACAAACTTGGCCACAAAGTCTTCAATATCATGACTCAAATCAATGACATATAACAGAAAAAGAAGTGATCCCAGTACAGACCCCTTTGGAACACCACTAGTCACCAGCAGCTAACCAGAAAAGCCTCCCTTTATTCTCGCTCTTTGCTTCCGGCCAAACAGCCAATGCTCTCTCCATGTGAGCATCTTTCCTGTAATACCATGGTTTCCTAACTTTTTAAGCAGCCTAGATAGCCTCTAACCTGATGGCATGTGCATCAATTTATCCTTCCGGTAAGAAAAAAATTACCCCTTCCATCTTCTTCTATTCCACACTCTGACCTCTTACCTCATCTAACCTGCCTATTAATGCCTCCTGATGCCCCTCCTCCTTCCATTGTTCTCGCTCTTCTCCAAATCGATTTCTTCTTCTCCAGCCCTTTACCTTTCGCACCCAGCTGGCTTCACCTATCATCTTCTAACTAGTCCTCCTTCCCCTCCTTCCACCTTTTCTACTGGCATCTTTCCCTTTCCTTTCCAGTCCTGAGGAAGGGTCTCAGCCCAAAACATTGACTTTTCATTCATTTCCATAGATGCTACCTGACCATCTGCGTTCCTCCAGCATTTTGTGTGTGTTGCTCTAGATTTCCAGCATTTGCAGAATCTCTTAAATTAAGCTTGATTTTTATATGGCTAACAATGGAGATTATAATATGATATAGATTAAGTAGTAAGTAAGAATTAAAGGCTCCAAAGGTAGTCATAGCCAAAGGGTGGTAGTGGGATCAAGCTCCCACTGCTAAACAAATGCTCTTCATGGCGTGCATCTCAAACAGCCTCTGACACCCAAGTCCAACTCCTGGCCTAGTTCTTATGCCTGGCAGAGCTGTTCTCACTGACAGGAGAAGGGTGTAAAAGCTGGCCACTGGTTCCTTAAAACCGGTTGCTCCAGGCAGATGGGGCTCATTAACCACGGATGGTAGCTCATCTAGGAGAGGGAAACTCCGATTTCAAACCTCTGCTGACTTGTGGCTATACCCGCTCACGGGAAAGGCTTTGGGAGTGAACCCTGAGGAAAAATCCGGAGTTGGAGTCCCGAGGGTGGCTGACTGCCGTACCCAGCACCGGCACGGCAACTCCTGCGATGCTGCTGGCACCAAACTATATCGATTTCTGTCATTCCTTTGGACCTGTGGTCAGCATGGAGAGGGGATCCCACTGCATGGGCAACGGACGGATCTCCATATCAACTCTGCCCTAGCTTGCACCCTGGAGAGGCCACTCCAGCTTTGCTTCAGTGACTACCAGAGGCGCAGTACCCATGGTCCACCACGACCAATGGAGGCCACACACAGAGACAGACAAGGATGAAAGAACAAAGTAAAGAATTACCAATAAAATGAAGTTTAAAAGATGAATTGGAGAAATGCTACTAGAAAATTAGAGTGGAAAAAAGTTCAAGAGAAACATATCTTTCCAGAATTCAGCCATAATCTAATGAGTAAGATCAATCAAGGTGGAATAAAATAAAATGGGACAATGTAAAAATTAAGGAAAATTGTGTCCATAGTGCATAATTATGAAAGGACAGAAGGATCATAAGGAATATGAATTGTTCAGCAATGAGACCAGAAAACTTAGGGAAGAAATATAAGCATGATAATATAATAAAGGAACTTAAGTAATAATGGCATTAATACAAAAATAAAGGAATAGTGCTCATATATGAGTGGCATAATTCAAGTTCTACATGCCAGATCATCCTCAATTTTTCCCACTCTCACAAATCCATGCTTATCCCTAGCTATATTGGTATTTTGTGGAATGGTTGGACTATAGATTTGAGTTCCATGCTTATCAAGAGTGCATACTGGAGGCAGCTGTGCCTCTGAAGGAACATTCAGACAGACTTTTCACAGCCCATTCCTGTCATGATCCTTAGAACTTACTGCAAACATTTCTTAACTCAGGGACATTGATATAAATGAAAGTGCAAATAGTTGGAATTGATTAAATCAAATACTGAAAAGAAAAGTTATTAAAAAAACTGAAACCTTTAGAGCAAAATAAGGAAAAAATAACTGAACTAGGTATCTACTCTGACCTTCTCACTCAAAGGTGATCCCCCAGTTCAAATAGAGTAATAAAACCATAGGTGTCATTGTATTAGCAACCAACCAGTGTTCACTGTCAGGAAGCTGAGGGTGTGGATGCATCTGAGCCCTAAGCTTCATCTGTCAATTTTCTATTTCTGGATTTAATAGTGAGTCTGGCAGTGGAGCATGAAGACCATTGCATCTGACCTGCAACTCAAGTCTGACTTCTTCGTATATTTTATGGCTCTTGTGCAGATGTTGGAGATGAGCTGGCCCATGGGGAGACCCTCACTGGATCTTCAGTCCTATATTTGAACAGGGTGATAGAATGATTAGCTTAATGATAGAGTGTCATGGAGAAACAGCACTGCCAAAGTCTTTGATCCACCAAGTCCGTGCTGAGCTCATTCACCTATTTACTGTACACTAATCCTACATTGATCTAGTTATTTTTATTTTGCCTCATCAGCTATGCCTAATAGCACTGGAAGCCAGTTAACCTATTGATCTACACGCCTTTGAGATGTGGGAAGAAACAGAAACATCTGGAGAAATCCATGTGGTCACTTGGAGAATCTACAAATTCCAGACAGACAGCAGCTAAGGTCAGAATCAAATCTGTACCTTTGGCACTGTGAGGCAGCTAATATACTAACTGCACTACTGTGTTGCCCCAAAGCTTACTTGCTATAATTCAGAATTACTTATAAGTGTAGAAGTTCTGGCCCACAGTTAAAAGGTACAAATGTTATGTTATTTTGATGAACAAGCCAATGGCCCAGGGTAGCCTCCATGATAAATTAGCATCATTTCTTCCAGCCATGACAAGTCAAAGTCTTGTCTGCCTTCACACAGAGACATGAAGGATCTCATGCTCTTTTTGAAGGAGCACCATGAGATTTTTTTTTTGTTTTCATGCATTATATTTGTATACCAATTGATGTCACTGAAGCAAATCACATGGTCATTGTTGCAATATGTTTTTTTCTTGCAACATCCAGTTGGATTGTTACATGCCCTGCAGTTTGAAAGCACTTTGCTGATCATAGAGAATCTTGGAATAATCTGAGATCAGAAAATTGCCGCATCAGTGCAAGTTATTTATTTTGCATGGATCTTCAATGAGAAGTTCCAGATGTGGTATCAGACCTGCTGGGGAGCTACAAGTCCTTGTAGATTCTGACCATCTTTCTCCAATCATGCTGTAAGCTCCATCTGTAACCAATTAGAAGTTAACCAAAGGCCCAGTAATTTGAAAAAAAAAACCTTCTGACACATTGAAATGTGTTCACAAATTACTCCAACATTTACAAGTTCAAAGTAGCCTGGAAACAAAGCACTGTGATTGATATCAATTAACTAAATATGGTTAAAAAGAACAGCAACTGATGCAATTCAACATCACAGGAAATAGTACCAGCTTGATCCTAGTTTCCATGTTTCCAAATATTGGTTTGGTGAAACCAATATCATATTTAAGTTTGCTGACAACACCACTGTTCACTGCTGAATCAAAGGTGGTGATGTATTGGCATACAGAATGGAGTTTGAAAATCTGGTCAAATGATGCCACAACAACAACCTCTCATGTGACATCAGCAAAACAAAAATGCTGATTATTGAATACAGGAAGAAGAAACTAGAGGTCCATGAGCTTGTCTTCATTAGAGGATTGGAGGTGGAGAGAGTCAGTAAGTGCAATTACAAAAAAAGCCCCTCCTTTCTTAGAAACTTGTGCAGATACGCAATACCATCTAAAACCTTGACAAACTTTTATAGATGCACAGTGGAGAGTTGTATCACGCCCTAGTATGGAAACATGAATGCCGAAGAATGGAAAAGCCTACAAAAAAAGTAGTGTATATTGCACCATCTGTCAAGGAAAAGTCATCTCCAACACAGAGCACAATGACAAGGAGCACCTCCACCTGAAAGCATCCTCCATCATCGATGACCCCCACCGTCCAGGCCATGCTGTCTTCTCACAGCTACCATTGGGGAAGAGATAGAGGAGCATTAGGTTACTCACCACCAGGTTCAGGAACAGCTATTACCCGTCAATTATCAGGCTCCTCAACCACTGTGGATTACTTCACTCAACTCTGAACTGATTCCACAAACAATGGACTCTCTTTTAAGGACTCTATAACCCATTTCCTCAGTATTATTAATTATTTATTATTATTTTTATTTGTTATTTGTGTTTAGATTTGCAGTTTGCCTTTTTGCTGGTTGTTTGCCAGTCTTTGCTTGACTGGAGTTTTTCCATTGATTCTGTTGTATTTCTTTGTTCTACTGCATGCCTGCAGAAAATGAATCTCAGAGTAGTAATTGGAGATATATAAGCATTTTGATAATTAATTTACATTGAATGTTGAACTACCTGTAAAAACAGGAGCTTGGATTCTAATACAGAGTTCCAACTAGCAAGTTACTTCGTTTGGGAACCATTTAATTTAGACTTCCTGGCTCAAGGTAAGATTCTATCATGCTGTTTGTTATAAGGTTCTTGAATGTTTTCCTAGCACAATAAAATGGACACTTGACCACACAGTCTACCTTGTTATGGCCTTTCACCTTACTTTCTGACTGTATTGCACTTTCTCTCTAACTATATCATGTTATTTCATATTTGTTTATAGTTTTCCCTTATACTACCTCAATGCACTGTTGTAATGAAGCAATCTTTATGGATGGCATGCAAAACAATTTTTCTTTCAAAACAAATAAATTTACCAGATGAGTGTGTGAGCATTGGAAAGCAAATATGTTTCAAGAATGAACAAATTTGATTGTGGGCATGTGAGGTTGCATCCAGATTTTCAGCAGTTTAGTGTATTTCAGACAAAAATGTGGTGATTGCCATCTTCATCCTCTCCAACTCAATGGAATAGGAGTAAGCAAGTTAACCTGACTAACATAATCATGTTTAGTATGGAAGAGAAACAGTTTCCTATTTCCATGATTTATACATTCACCATTGACCTGGCTCCATTGTAATTTAATATGACATTCCTTGAAGAACCCAGATTCCAAATCAAATCTTTTGCAAATAAACAAATCATGGTTTGCTGAAAGTAGAAGAAGGTGAATAAAAAACTTTAAATTTACAATATCCAGATTGAATTTTGAATTTGTATCAAATAGGTTCCCTGTAGTATGAATAATACGGATTCCTTATTTTGAAGGAAGAGTTGTTGAATAATGAGCTAAACTGTTCTTTTTATCAAATGATATCTTTAAATCAGCTCCAATCACTGTGATTATTTATTTCCATGATTTTAGCTAAAGCTATAACAGAACATATTTCTAGTTAACTATTTCTGCATCATGTTGGCCAACATACTGCTCCTATAGGTTGCTGAATTCAACAGAAACCAACTGCCCTGGGACTGTTCACCAATAATTTTGGTTCCTGGCTTAGTCATTCAACTGAGTAAGGGAAAGAGTAGCTGATGCACTGGATCTATTGGTCACAGCTCACTATTGCTATTCCAGCTACTGGTAATGCGGCAATTGCTCCAATGCTCCCTAGTTGTTCTATAGAGAAAGGATTAATGTACATGTTCATCTGAATGGATGTTGAGTAACGATCACATAAGCTCTACTACGATATCCTCACTGGTAACACAACCATCTGTTGCTTCCATTTTTTTTTTGATGAGGTACAGGTGGGAGGTGGATAATAGAGTTAACACTTAAATTATTCCTCCATAGATACATGAGGTCAAAAGATGAAATGTGCATCTTCTGTATAGCAACTGTCTTGACAATATCTTTGTTGTTTTAATGTTTATATCCCATCATGACCTTTCCTCCTCCATCTCTCTGTAACTTCCTCTAGCCTTAAGGTAGCTGCATTTTTCAAATTCTGGCATCCCATGAATATGACAGGTGAATGATAGAGGTGTATAAGATGATGAGAGGCATTGATTGTGTGGACAGTCAGCAGGCTTTTTCCCAGGGCTGAAATGGCTAGCACGAGAAGGCACAGTTTTAAGGTGCTTGGAAGTAGGTACAGAGGAGATGTCAGGGGTAAGTTTTTTATGCAGAGAGTGGTGAGTACTTGGAATGGGCTAACGGCGATAGTGGTGGGGGTGGATACAATAGGGCCTTTTAAAAGATCCCTACAGAGATACATGGAGCTTAGAAAATTAGCGGGCTATGGGTAACCATAGGTAATTTCTCAGGTAAGGACATGTTTGGCACAGCTTTGTGGGCCAAAGAGCCATATTGTGTGTAGGTTTTCTATGCTTCTATCAAATTTTCATTGGAACAAGACTGATAACCATGTATTTGGCTGCCTTGGCCCCATTCTGAAATGATCCCCTCAAGTCCCTCATTATTTCCTTTCCACTCCAAGAAGAAAGAGCTTTACAAATAACACTTGACAGTTAATAGCATCACCATTCTTGAGCCCCTCACTATTAACATCCAATATTCAACATTCATTGGAAATTCAAATGGATCAACCACAAAAACTATGGCTCCAAGAACAAATCAGAGGCCAGATAATTTGAGGAGACTATTTCACATCTTGAAATGCCCAAGCTTTTCCACCATTTTCAAGGTACAAATCAGGAGAATCACAGAAAACTACAACAATATTCAAGAAGATTTACTCATAACATGATCAATATGATCAGAAACCCCTCCCCCTCTCATCATTCTCTCTTCTTCTGCTCCAATCATTCTCTCTCCTCCCACTCCAGTCATTCTCTCCTCTCCCCTCTTTTGCTAGGCATAAGATACAATAGCTTGAAAGCATGCATCACCAGACATAAACACAGCTTCTTTATCAGACCGTTATCAGATTCTTGCATGGACACCTCAAACATTAATAATGGATTCTTATCACCCAGTCTACCTTGTTGTAGTCCTTGCACTTTACAGGTATATGTTGATCTGAACTGCACGTTCTCTATAGCTCTTTCTCTGCATGCTGTTTTGTTTTTCTCTTTTACTGCATTGATGTTCTTGTCAGCCTGGCAAAGTCCAAACCTATGTCTCTGCCGTAAGAGATAGAAAGGGGTAAGGTCGGCCAACAGGGCTCTGGTGAAGCTGAATAGGCCAATCCCCTGTAGAGTGGATGCAATGGATTCCAGAAACATTGATGAACACCAACAGTACCATCAACTTTGTATGATGGAAATGAGAGGTGTTTGATATCCTATGCTCCATTGGCTCAAGGAGAAGAAGATGCTATCATCTATGGCATTGTTTGCCTAAATTGCATGCAAATGTAAGTGTTCATATATCTTGTTACACTTGTCAATAATAAACCAATCCAAAATAGTAAGCCATCCAATCAGGAGAAAGTAACACACTACACTGGTCACCTGGACCAACCCTGCAGAGCAATTCCATTCATCATTGCCACATCTTGGCTACAGTGTGTATTGCAACCACTTGCCTAATCTATGCCAGCGGCATTTCCCAACACCATCAACCATCAAAAAGGACAAAGACTTTATGTGTATGGGAACATCTCCACCTAGAGTACGGGTTCCCAATCTGGGGTCCATGGTAAAGGGTAAGGGTCCATGGCATAAAAAAAGATTGAGAACCCCTAATCTAGAGGTCTCCTTCCAAGCTGGCCATAGCTGATAGAGCTGTTGTGTCACAGCTCCAGCAACCTAGCTTTAACCATGACCCTTGGAGATGTCTGTGAGGAGTTTCCATGTTTTCCTTTTGATCATGAGTTTCCCCTGGGTTCTCCATTTCCCTCCCACATGTCAATAATGTGCATGTGGTTAGGTTTCCCTGAGTATGTAGGCAAGTGTAGAATGTGGGGAGAATGAAATGGAAAAACATCAACATGGTATAAATGGATGCTTGATGATTAGTACAGAGCCAGGCACGATTCCATGCTCTATCATTCAATGACTTACTAAGTTCCATAATATCCTGACTCAGAAATGGATACAACTCTTGGAAGTGCTGAGGTATCTTCATTCAAACTGCCTTGGGTGAAGATGGTAGCTCAATACCATCATCCCAAGAGCAAATAGGGTTGCTCTTTAAGTACAGGCTTTGCCAGAAAACAAATGCAAAATAAATCTTTCTAAAACCTCACAACTTTGATGAAAGTATCTTCCCACCAGCCTCAATATCTATTTGTGACTTAATGTTACATTCTCCATCTCGTAAGTGCTTTATGATGCTTTTGCCCTGAGGTGCTAAAACCTATCACAAGCAGATAAAGAGGCTGGGTCTGTATACTTCAACCCTTAGAATGAGGAGTGGCCCTATTGAAAAATATTAGATCGTCAAGAGGCATGTCAGGATAGATGCACAAATATTTCTACAATTGAGAAGGATTGAATTATGGTGTGCAGTTACAAGATAATAGGGAGGTTATTTAAAAGTTATGAGATGCTTATTTTCCCAAAGGTGATGAATTATCCATCTGTGAGGTTATAGCAACTTGATCCCTGGAAGTACTTCTAGAGGAGGTGTATTTTTTTTGAAAGATTAGAGGTTTTAGGTCTACAAGGAATTGCCACAGATTTGTAGTTGAAGCCTTGGCAAATCAGGAATCATTGTATTGAATAATGGAGCAAGCTTGAGGAACCTAGTGACCTATCCCACACCAATTTTCCTGTCTTCTTGTTTTCAAAAGCAGTTTATTTTGATTATAGCACAAGAAATCCTGCTGGAGATCCAAAGCAACACACACAAAATCCTGGGGGATCTCAGCAGGTCAGGCAGCATCTATGGAAATGGATTCATTATGACATTTCAGGCAAAGGCACATGTTTGGGACTGGAAAGAAAGGGGGGAGATGCCAGAGAAAAGGAAGAGGGGATGAAGGAGTAGAGCAAGAAGGTAATGGGTAAAGCCAGGTGGATGGGAAAGGTCAAGGGCTGGAGAGAAAAGAGATAGGAGAGATAAGTGGGAGAAAGGGAAGAAGGAGGGGCACTAGAGGAGTTGACAGGCAGGTGAGAAGTAAGAGGCCAGAGTGGGGAATACAAGTAGAGAGAGGGGGAGAGGGAAAGCATTACTGTGAAGAGAAATTGATGTTCATGGCATCAATGTGGAGGCTACCCAGAGCTGTTGCACCTCTGCCCTGAGAGTGGCCTCATCATGGAAACAGAGGAGGCCATGGACAGACATGTCGGAACAGGAATGGGAATAAGGATTAAACTGGTTGGCTACCGGAAGTCCTGCTTGTGACAGATGGAGCAGGGGTACTCGACAAAGCGCTGCCTCAGTTTATAATGGGTGTCACCAATGTAGAGCAGACTGCATCAGGAGCACCGGATACAGTAGATGACGCCAAAAGAGTCACAGATTAAGTTTTACCTCACTTGTAAGGACTGTTTGGGGCCTTGAATGGAAGTGAGGAATGAGGTGAATGGGCAAGTGTAGCACTTTGGCCGCTTTCAGGGATAAGTGCTGGAAGAGAGATTAGTGGGGAGGGATAAATGGACAAAGGAATCACAGTGGGAGTGATCTGTTTGTGCACATTTTACTAAACATACACACTGTTTGCACTGAGCATGATGTAGTATATAACTGTGGATTTGTTTAACCTAACCAGAATATTGTACAGATGCACTGGTTTCGCTATGCTGAGATGTACATTTACTGAAAAAGAAATGTGTGTGGATGTTTGGCAAGATCAATATTAAGCTCAGTATGATGTTTTCTCCATGTCAAAGTAGCATGCCGTAAATCACTGTTGCAATTCACAAATAAAAAGCGGCCTTTTGATGAGAAAAATATTATACCATCAATAATCCATGAATTAGGAAAACAAGAAAATTAAAACTAGACAAGTGGCACATTAATTCTCACTGCTCAATTGGAAATTCAAGAATAATAGAAACATGAACATCTTTTTACAGAATCATTTACATGTTCCATGCAAACATACATTTGCATAAAATACAAGAATAGCATATAAACCAATGAGAAAAGAGGCAAAAAAAAGTAATGATTCCAATACTAAAGAAACAAACATATCATCTGATAATCAATGAGGAATATCATAGCCTCTATCTATAGTTTCTAACATCCACTGATAATAAATAAAAATATACCCAAGAAATTAAAATACTTTCCAACATCTGTAGTGCTTTGCGTTTTTATATATTTTTTTCATTAAACATACATAAAAAGTATTCAGCGATATAAGCCAACTAGAGTGGAAATACAATTTTCTTTATCCAATGCACTGATTCTCTTGATGAAAATGTTTATATACATCCTCCAATTCATTGGTAAATAATATATCACAAACTCGACATATCCAATGTCCTCTCTCCGATGTGGCACATCTGGGCCTATATCCAGCGACAATATTTTCCTTCTGTATAAACTTCCCAAAAATGGTAATGCGGGAGAGAGAGATTAAGTGTCATTAGTTCAGATGAGTAGCCAGTTATGCTGGCCCATATTTATTCCTAGAAGGATGCCTGAAATGTTTGTCTACGTAACTGAAAGGCATAATTCAAATAGGGTTCATAATCATGGACTGATGTATCATATGAATATGCTTGCCCCTTCATTTAAATAGTGGAGGTTCACAAAATCCGTGAGCCACATTAAGACTGCTTATCTAGATGAAATAATGATTGGGAGTCATGGAAGCTGTGTTCAAACTAAGAGTGTTAAATTATTCATCCTGATGATTCTTCTGTTACGTCACAAAATATTTTCCAAAGTAAAAACTTGTAGATAATTTTGTAAACAATAATTATCCTAGCTCTTCACATGCACCTTCCAAGATTTTCTTTTGGTATTATGTTCCAAATAATATTCTGTTAAAACCAAACATTTAATCATCTTCAGTTTGGACCTCAGGATTAAATCTCTCATTATGTTATTTCACATTAAGGTGCTTCAGTTTTCCCCCTTTAATATCCTTTTATTCTCTTTCATTTTACATCTTTCTCATTTATTTTATCATCCAGATTTGACAAAAATGATCCATCTGATGTGTTAATTTTGCTGTTTCCTTTGGAGATGTGCTAAATTGGGCCATTTCTCAAGCACCAATGGATTCCCAGTGCATTAGAGTGGGACTGATTGATTTTTACTCATTGGAAACGATTTGATAAATAGGATGATTTAATTTCCACCATGGTGTCCCAATTAATAGACATTTGCTACCAAAGTGCTCTGTAAATGATGATACCCTAATAGTCAAATCTATCCCCACTTCATTAGGAAAATCAGAACATCACTAGTTTTCTAACTGATAATGAAATGTCTAATTAGCAAAGGCACCCAATTATCTGAAAATATTCTACTTTTCTTGAAATAATGTAACAAGAACAGGCCTTCATCAAGAGCACTGATAATCTGCCAAGTTTCCATGACCCTTGAGGAAAACTCAAATCATTGTCCAGAAGACATAGAGAGAAGTCAGATGATTTTTGAAAAGTTTCCAATAGTTCTCTTTGCATTAAAGTAATACTGCAGGATGTTTGGAACACAGCAGCATACCTGAATTTAAAAATTACAATATAAAAAATTAATCTGAAGTAACTCGAGTACTCTTTTCAAAGACACCAAGGAAGAAATTAAATCCTACCTTTTAGCACTTCCACCTTCTCTCATTTCATCTTTGTGAGCCGGTGGTATATGTATCATTCAGTTTTCCACACAACCCATGATCTTCTCCATTTTCCCACCAGCTCCACTAACCTTCTCTGTTTCTGCTACCTCTTCCTCCTCTCTGTATAAGCCCATTGCCTTTCACTGTATAGTTTCCGTTGCAGAAACAATATTGACACAGGCAAATGCTGCAGTATATTTTGTGATCATAGAAAGAGCAGGGAAATGATGAAACAGAACTGAGAAGAGAATCATGACTCCCTCATTTTTTCCAGTTATGTTCATCCACTCACACTATTTCCCAATAGGTCCTATCTTGTCTGCATTTTCAGTCTGCCACTCCCTCTGTTTTAATGTACGGGCACAAATCTCAACTTTAGAAAGGAATCTACTATAGGCATGAATATTAATTTCTACACATCTTAAATTATAGATTATTACAGCATCCTTTCAGTTATTAGAATGCAAAAAAAATCCATTTGTCTTTAAAATAATTTTAAAAAGGTCTGTACAATACAATGGGCCTTAATTACATTATGAATATTAGCATACAAATACTTAAGAAGATTGTATAAAATGTCTTTATCTAGTACTTGGATAGTGACATCAAAGCATTACAATAAGTATTAAAATAGCAGAGAAGGGAATATTATACAAATCTGTTAAACCTTTACACATTAATTTTTGCACTATATGTACAGTCATCAGTACATGAAAACTATAATACTGCATCAGTAACATTTTTTTCTTTCTTTTACAATAATGCTAAATTGAATGAAGGTCATCAGATGGACACAGAACTGACTTGTCAAAAACGTAGGAGATAAAGCCATCCCAGAACATTCCCATTAATTCCTTCCAAAACTTCCCCTCCCCACATGTACAAACCCTCTTCCACATAGCATTCACCCTCATATCACCTATATGTCTACCCTTTCTTCACATACATCACCTCCTCTACAGAAAGCAACCCTCCTGTACATACTCTCCCTCCTCCTGCCCATACAACAACCCTGTTTGTAGCAAACAACCTCCTGCCTCATATAGCACAGAATTCAAGCCTGCTTGTTTATAAATTCCGAGGACTGCAACAACACTTTTTTTTGAACAAAGAAGGTATTTTATGAGCTGAGGAACCGTTTACTGCCAATAAATTCTATTAGGAAAGTATCCGTTGCCAAGGCTGCCAGCACTTTGCACTATCGGTCCAATGTGCTGACCATTTAAATGACACTGTAGTTCACAGATCAATTCAAAACCAAATGATGATTACTTCTGAACCGAAGTAAAGCCAAGCAGACAGCTATGGGTATCACTGATTGCTGCTGTCAGGGAAAAATACCATGGTCACTTCAGGCCATTTTGGAATATTTCAGGGTCTCACAAAGTTTAAACAGCTGCAAAGCAAATGAGATGCCAATTTATAAATATTTAACACCATGGATAAATGTGAGCAAAGCTCTTCTTGCAGCTGGGAATTATGTTTTGATGCGGACTAAATAATTAAATGAGTCTTCAGATTAAACCAGTTACTTGAATGTTGAAAAAATTTGCCATTATAAAACTCTAAAATAATCCTATTAAATGTCCTCTAAGTGCCTCCTCCATAGCATTTTCCATTTTGTTAGGTGGCAAAATGCTGACTTGAGTTTACGTTGTATCACTGAAGCAGCCTGAGCAATAGAATGACATTAATTGGTCATGCTGAAGTATACTTTATATATTTATTCCCAAGTTCTTAAAAAAAAGAATATTCCATTTGCCATTTGAATTTCATTACCACGGTACAAAACATAGTAACTACACTTAATTTTAGATGGGAATTGGCATTAGCAAATATAAAATAACACCCAAAACATGGAGAATTCATAATATAAATTAAATAATTATTAACCATGCATGAACAAGTATGGCCTAAAACAAGATGACTTGCAGCTTACACCTTATCTAAGCAATAATAGCACAAACTGCACAATTGCAATCACAGCAAAAATAAACAGGGGAAGGTCACTGTGATCAATACTGGATACATGACTTCATAGAATATAATTAGTACCCATGAATGGAGCATAGTAATAGCTATTCCTTCCAGCTATGTAGTGTAACCCTGTGGTGTTGAATTCATGCATGACATGCATCACTTGTTTCTAATTAGACAGTTCTGTACAATACATTCATGCGTTCGTGCAACTTTACATTTGTGAAAGCTAATGGCTGTAATCTACGGCTCCCTCCCCTCCCATTCTGTGTATTCTTTTTACAATCCTCCCATATCGCCAAATGACAACAAGTTTTCTTTATATTTTTTATATAACTGATTAATTGTCATATACATTGGAATATCAACATGAAAGGAGCACTGGAAAGCAACAACATTATTCCTGTGCTTACTTCTGAAATACACATATGTTTCACAGCAGGAGAAAAGTGGTTAGTTCTAAAAGTTATAAGCAGTTTTGTAATCTGTCTGCTATTTACTGTTCATTAGAAAGCTGAATTCAACATTCTGTTGCAGATTCTTTGAGCAGAAGCCTATGGTAACATTATTTACATCAGGAGCCTTTGACCTTCAATATCATAACCTCATCTCCAGATACATGTGCTGCATTAAATCACACTCCATATTTTCAGTATTTCACCTAGTCTGTAAGGGTGTGTGCAACACAATCATATACTCTATGCGGTCCCTCTGCGTGATAAGGCCCATTGTGCCAGTAAGAATCACATACAGTCTGCAAGGAGTTAATTTCCGAAGCAGAGGAGTTGGTATCCCTTT
This sequence comes from Hypanus sabinus, assembly GCF_030144855.1. Classification (NCBI taxonomy): domain Eukaryota; kingdom Metazoa; phylum Chordata; class Chondrichthyes; order Myliobatiformes; family Dasyatidae; genus Hypanus; species Hypanus sabinus. Next base: position 124,771,388 of record NC_082710.1, on the reverse strand, counting down.
TTCTTGATCTCTTTCGATTTCTCAAGATAAACACCAGCATGCCCACAACCGTAAAGGCAGATGTAACAAAGACAAGTAAAAGACCAGGTACCAGCACTGAAATAGAAACTCTGCTGGTCTCCAAGTATGGATTCACATGAGTCCCTGTCTCCGTTGATATGGTAATGTTACTGGATGAAGAAAACGTCAGATGGATTTTTGAATATAACTCCGGGCACATCAGCTCGTTGCTTATCGACTTAAAATCTCTGTCCCAAAATTCTTCCGGAGATGCACATTTTAATTCGCTTACAACGACATCACTGCCCATCCTGTCTACCCATTGTTTAAAAGCAATGATGTTGCAGGAACAATCCCATGGATTTCCATGAAGGTCAATTTGCACAACAGAAGTTAATTGATCCAAAACCCCAGTGACTGGGAGATACATAAAATAATTGGTATGGAGACTTAGCTTGGAGAGGGAGACAGAAGAAAACACATCTACTGGTAAAGATTTCAATAAATTGTTATGCAAGAACAATTCTCTCAGATTTGGCATCCAATTAAATGTGCCTGGCAGGATTAACTGAATTAAATTGAACTCCAAGTTTAGGTACTCTGTATTTTGAAGCCCTGCAAACATTTCAGGGGTTAGAGTCTCTAGGTTATTATTATCCAGGTACAACCATCGCAAATTGGTGAGATTACAAAAAGTATTGTTCTCTATTAACTTAATGGCGTTATTTCCCAAATCCAACAAAGTCAAACTGCCGTAGTTCAGGAAATGAGTTTTTCTTATAATTCCTATGTTGTTTTGTCTGAGGAAGAGCTCCTGTGCCTTAAATGGTTTGGGCTGGAGATCTGCTACACTCTCCAGTTTACTGCCCCTGCAGTTAACCTCAAGACCTGATTCAAGACTAGTAATAGAACAGCTACAAGTTGTTGGGCATCCATTTAACAAAAGGGGGATGTTGCTGCCATTGGGTATAACAGCATTCGCTGAAGGTCTTGTCCTCAGTTGCCAGTTTCCACGTGGCTTTGATACTCCTTTGTGCACTGATGCTGAAGTTGGTGGCCTTGGGTGCTGAATGGCAGGAGTTGGGAGCAGCCCTGAAGGCTGCTGAGTAGGAGGAGCAACAAGACTTAAGTCGTTTTCATTCTGCGAGGGGCATAGATCGAACTCGGATGTCTCATTCAAGTCGTTTCCTTGCAATCGCATGGGTGCCTCGCAAACTACTCTTCCAATCAAAGCCGAATGTGAGATGTGCTCTAGCCACTCTTGAAGGGAAAAACAATGTAAATTGGAGATGTTCCTGATAGTTAACCAAGTTAAGCAAAGATAGTCACCATCATACTTTTGACATATATGTACATTGAAAATAATGTATCAAAATGACTCTGTTAAGTAATAACATAAAACAGGTCCAGCTAAAATTTGAATTACTTTACCTTGTTACAGTATGGTGATGAAATAGAAGACATACAAAATCAATTTCATTACCTAAGCACTCAATTTTATCAACATGTTTGTGTCACACAGCCAAAGTAACAACCCTGCACTGAAAGCAGTTTTAGGAGACGTTGAATATTACAACAAATTAGGCATATATTGCTGTATCTAAAAAAAAATCTCAAAAATGTGTGTCTGTACGGGCTAATACGTATCTTTGCAACGGAGAACATTTCAAAGCACGCAACTGAAACTTTTACAACGTTATCAGTTCACCCCTTTCAAGCCATTATGAGCAAGAACTGCGTGGGTCAATTCAGGCACTTCTGTGGTGTGAACTCGTTTACTTCACACTTGGCACAGACTGTCAGAACTTAATGTACCCCCTCTAGCTGTCATCAATGAACAGACAGAACGCTGCTGTTTTATTGAAGCAGCTTTGATTTCAAGCGCCCTTTACCCAACTCCGCCATCTAGCGACCATAATAGGTAATTCTTATAAACCTTTTATTTTAACTTCCCCCTTGCTTTAATCCCCAAATTGGACCTCACCTCACCTTTAAGGGGCAGGAGATTGCACGTACAGTCCCAAGGGTTGTCTTCCAGCAGAATCTCAGCGATCCCGGGCAGGAGTTCCAAAATCCCTTCGTAGGGCAGTGTCTTTAGCCTGTTTCCCCGCAGATCCAGGTGTGTGATGGGGACATTTTGGAACAGGTTGGCCGGAAGGGAGGTGATGAGGTTGTCATTTAAAATCAGGACCTCGAGCTCATTGAGATCCCTGAAAGCCCCGGGGTCGATGTCCCGGAGCAGGTTGAAGTCCGCCTGCAGGTACTCCAAATCATCGAGACCCAAGAAAGCGTTCTTCCTGAAACCTTTAATCTTGTTGTTGTTGATGTGGAGCCTCTTGACCAGCTGCAGCCCCAGGAAAGCCCCTGGAATGATGTCGTGGAGGCCGTTATTCTCCAGGTGCAGAGTGACCGCGTTGTAAAAGTTGGCGAACTCGTTCGGTAAGAGTTTGGACAGCGAATTGCCATGCAAGAAGAGTTGGTAGAAGCGGGAAGTGGGCGCGCTGTAATGCTGCAGCTCGGATATGCCTCTTCTCTCGCAGTCAATGTGCAGAACCCCCTCCACCTCGATGCAGGAGCACATCCTCTCGCAAAGGTCAGTCGTCGTATTGCCCCAAGCAAACCCCAGAATAATCTGCACCAACACAAACCACGGCAGCATTTTCAAACAGTAACATCTGCCTCCCATCTCATGCCATGAACTGCCTCAGCCGATTTGGGTTTTTTTTAACACGCATAAATAAAAAGCAGATAGTTTCAGCTTTGTTTTAAAATTACATGTATGAATATAAAACAAAAGAGACCCGAGCCCGGGAAGTATGACAGTTTGTCAATCCGGATAGCGGAGTGTGGCTATGTACCCCCAGCAGGAACACAAGACTATGCACAACCCCGTTACTTGTCTAAAGAGAGAGGCATAAAAAAAACTGCAAACAATAAGCAAGTGCATAATCAAGCTTTGCAATCCATTACTGTTTCCCGATCTCTTTGCCGCCGTGCCCCGCAGGCGATAGGTACATAATCCAGAATCACTCAGTTCATCCGCCCGGTGAAGCACAAGGTGCCGGAGAGAGAGAGATTCTGCAATCTCTGCATATTCCGCCACCTCTTCGCCGTCGCTCTCTCTCTCTCTCTCTCTCTCTCTCTCCCTCTCTCTCTCGATCGGGGATGTGCTAAGCGACTCTGATCCTTTCCAGTTTGGTGCTCGCTGAAAGAGCGAACACCCTCTGCTGAGCCGTGGTGGCGAGAGAAAGAATAGCGGCTGATCAAGCGATCGGTGGAACAGAAATCAATTCACACCAGCAGCCAAATGTCGGCGTAAAAGCTGTCGATTCCGTTTAGCCTAAACAGATTTCCTCGGAACAGTAATATCCCCCCCACCCCATCATCAGCAGGTCTTCTTTCCGACCTCCCTGTTGGCAAAGTAGAGTAGATTTTGACGTATATTTTAACCCACAGCTTGGATTCAATTACAGAGGCAGCGCGGCGCCTGTGTATTACCAAGGGCAACTATATCGCTCGCGATTCCTGTTTATTGCAGCGAACTCTTCGGATATTGTGCCTCTTCTCTCTGTGCAGTGCCTCTCTCGGACACTTCAGAAGAAGTCTGGATCAGAAGCGAGTGTGTTAACAGGGAGCCTGTTAACATAGGTCTTAGCACGTATGATTGTGTGGCTGTTATGTGCGTATGTACATTGAGTTGGATGCATACGCGCCGTTCTCAGTTCCTTACGTGCAACACCCAGGCGTATGCCAATCCATATTTAAACTCTCCCCACGTAAAATTGCCAAACAAAAAATAGAATGACGCTTTTTGAGCAACTTTCCCGTTTACTATAAGAACCGGATGGAGATTCTGCTAACTTCGTTCTGCAGATTTTGGTTATTTTTTTTTGCAAGTGGTTGTTTCGCGATTAGGAATAAATGCTAACTGGCAAGTGCAATATTTGAGGAAATAAAATCGCAACGTGATAGTTAAACGCGGCGGGAAAACGGCAGCGTTCGCGTGCAGTGCCCGCTGAACAAAAGCTCCAATTGTTTTTAATCCACTCAAACCAGGGCGCTTCCTTGCCCGTCAGCTGGATGTTCATTTTGATTTTTTTTTTGGGGGGGGTGTTAGCTTTTGCATAATGTTGTAAGGCTTCCCCCTCCCCGTTCCGATTTTAATCGAGCTTTCTTTTATAACCTGAATCAGACATTGTATGGCTAATTCAAATGATTTAACTCAATTTGATCGAAGGGAGAGCAGCTGCCGCAGTTCGTTGTAGCTGGAACCGTCACCGATTCTGAAAATGGCAGTAAAAAGATAATACTAAAACAACTATTGGAACGTTATTATAAAGGCGGTGAATACAGACTTTTGATGCCTTCGCATTCCGATACAAATTGCCGCGTAATGCCATAAACGGGGGAGGGAAAAAAAATTGACTCATGCCCAGAGTTAAATTGCGATGTTTATTGCTGTCATCTTCAGTGTGAGGCCAAATTTGGCCGAGAGACGCACTATTTTGATCTTCACAACCTGCAGAAAATTTGTAATTAGCCTGATTTATTTTCATCCTGTCCGTGAACAAGCAGTGGGGGTTCCGATCTCTGAAACGGCGAGGTAACGGCTGGGAAATGGGAAATTTACTTATCAAACTGCGTGTTTTACGCGAACACTATTACTACTGCACAGTTCGGAAAAAAAAAGGTTATTATTTTTCGGGAAATTAATATTTAATGCGAAATTTGTAGACTATAATACAATAAGCTAAACGAAACCGGGAATCGTTCATATTGTTCTTAATCGGTTCCCATGGCAGGGAAAGAACCTATCAAAATCAGAGCAAAATTAATAATGTGAATAAAATATTGCGCTTTTGAAAGACTCCGCTGAGCTTCTAATGAAAGAAAAGTTTGATTGACATCTAATAATGAAAACTTATAAAGAGAAAGTGAAAAAGAAAACATTAATTCTGCTCTGTCGTTCAGTTAATTTACTTAAGGTTCTTTAGTATGTGATCAATATATTGATATATCAAAGAAAATATTGCCTCGGTGGATTATTTATAGCTTTGAAGTCCTACCCGATTTAGCAAAATATATTCTGTGCTTCTAATCGTGCATTTAAGGTTCATTAGGAACCAAGCAGCAATTTTCATAGACGTGGAGAGTTTCTGATCTATAATAGGAACTGTAAGGGAAGATGGTTTTATAAAAGGCATCGAGATGCCTTGCACAGCCTACGCCATCCCGCTGCAGCAACTGCAAAAGCAACCTGAACCAAATGAAGATTGATGAATAACAAGGAAAGTTCATAATGAGAGGGTAGAGGCTGATACAGCACATGCAGTCTGCACAATAGCAATTCATACTGGAAGGGAGCTGTCACCACTGCATTACTCAGCGCTTTATATTTTATGCATTGAACACAAAGTAAACAAAAAAAGGAATCAAGCCTGCATTTAAAAGCATTCTAGATCTCTTGTACTTAGAACAAGTCTATTTTAAAATATATGCACTCATTATCAAAATGCAGTTTGCAGTGAATGTCATTATGCCCGATGTAAACGAGTTTATTGAATTGGCTCTAGAAGCAGTTTACCCGAATTAACAACGTCCATGGTTTATCACTAATTTCACAGCTGATGATTTATTTCTCCAATGCAGCAGATTTTGTGTTTTACTTCAGTTTGCAGCAGCTGCAACCAAAGCAGCATTTGGAGCCTGGTTATAGTCAAGTTGCTTCCCTTTGTACTGATAGATTGTACAAATAAAAGGTTTAGATGCAACAGCACTGAAGCTGCAGTGTCGGATTTAAGACAAGACACAACATTCAGTTTGTTGGTTTCATTGGTATTTGCACTTGAAGTTGTCTAGGGGTGGAAGGAGGCAGTCATAATTATGCCTAGTAATAAGAAAATGTCTTAGTTTGAACTGGACATAAATGCTTGTTGGTGGAAAGGCAAGAACAACAGTATTGGGAAAGACTCCAAGTTTGACACCATCCATTGGGAAAGGTGTTCTGACTGTAAGGAAAATAAATTGAGAATAGATTAAAGAAGTCTTCGTAATGATGAGTTGATGGAGAGTTATATCATTTATATTCATTAAAATAAAATACATTTTTGTAATATTGAAAACCAATATTTAGACTTCTAAAGACAGAAACCAGCCAAGTTAAGGTAAGACCAACAAAAATGTTTCTGTTCAACCGTACATCTGAAATTTAGCAACTCTGAACAAATGGCTGTTCGTTTTCCAGTACAAGTTAATTTTGATGTAATTTAGGTTTCTAGTCATTTACATTTGTTCATGTACAAACGTAATTTCATGTTAGAGAATGGTAATATCATGCTTTCAAGTGGTTGGGCAAGTCTCCCTTGAAAGTGGACAGATCAATGAATTAATTCACTTGTTGACTGTCCACCAATTGTACCATTTCTAAGTTGGCAAAGAGAATTGAATAATGGAACTCTTGTTTAAGCAACTTTTAAAGGCTTTTTTGAATTTCTAAAGTTTTATTAATTATTAATAACTTTACATCAATGCAGTTAGCAAATGACTCTGAAAAGTTTTATTTTTAAGTAATTTTAGTTATTTAAAGCTGTACTACTTGCAGATGAAGAACAAGATATTCATATTAAAATCCTTGCATTTCAGATCATATACATTTTCAACTACGTAAAATATTGTACTGCTACCATTCTTAAATACTTCAATTTTTTAAAAATTTGATTAATACAATGTAGTTATTGTTTAAAGATAGCAGTGTATAACATAGAATATTGTGTGGGTGTAGAGGATATTTTACATATACCGATATGCAGATAAATTTAAACAGAATCTTTTTGATTAAATCATTTATTAAGGCTTACTTTGAGGGAAATTAGTGCCCAAAGCAAAAGCCTTATTGTTATAAATTACAAATTACAAAATTGAAATAGGAGTGAGGAAAACAGACCCTCAAGTTTACTCCTCCATATAGTCAGGTCATCCCTAAACCTGTGCTCTAAGCCTGTCTTGAATTTGATTCCTAGACATATCCTTTACATCCCATAGCATCTGTGAATCTCTGTCCTGAATATTCTCAACAGCAGAGCATTCACAACTCTTTGTGGTAGTCAATTCCAATTAATGATATTCCAGCACACAAAAGGCATCTTTCTTTTCTCATCTTAGCTTTAAATATCAGAGCCCTTTATCCAAAGACTGTATTCTCCAGGAAATGGAAATAGCCTCTCAGCATCCAGCTCAGAATCTCAATGACATCACCTCTCATTCATAGAAATTCAGCGCAATCATAAGAAATAAAATGAAGAACAAATATCAGATTCAAGTTAAATATCTTGTAACAATAAAGTTAAAGTGGCCATTTATGAAATTGACAGTAATTAAGAAATGATGCAACTTTTGTTAATAATCATAATGTGTTCATTAAAGCTCCATATTCATAGCAAAATACATGAGTTCACTGAAAGGTTTGTTTCTTTTTCTTATATGAATCTGCTTTTAACACATAGAAATCTGGAGAAGACACATCTGAGTTGTGTTCTACATACATTGATAATAAAAAGGACCTTTGAATCTTTGAAAAGCATCAGAATAAAAAAAAATATATACTGTGCTTCATCTGTCAGATTACAGAGTTCTAAAAGGACCATTCTATTTCATACCCCTTAATTGACTTGTTCAATGCCATCTCTGCTTTTCATTTTGCTTACCCAACCCACCTCCACAGTGCCCTTGGACAGCTCGCTCGATTCCACACAGTACCACTACTTTTGGAAAACACTGAAAACTAAATTGTCTGTTCACCATTTCAGTTAGACAGACAGACATACTTTTTTGATCCCGAGGGAAATTGTGTTTTGTTACAGTCGTACCAACCAAGAATAGTGTAGAAATATAGCAATATAAAACCATAAATAATTAAATACTAACATGTAAATAATGCCAAGTGGAAATTAGTCCAGGACCAGCCTATTGGCTCAGGGTGTCTGACACTTAGAGGGAGGAGTTGTAAAGTTTGATGGCCACAGGCAGGAATGACTTCCTATGATGCTCAGTGTTGCATCTCGGTGGAATGAGTCTCTGGCTGAATGTACTCCTGTGCCTAACCAGTACATTATGGAGTGGATGGGAGACATTGTCCAAGACGGCATGCAACTTGGACAGCATCCTCTTTTCAGACACCACCATCAGAGAGTCCAGTTCCACCCCCACAACATCACTGGCCTTACGAATGAGTTTGTTGATTCTGTTGGTGTCTGCTACCCTCAGCCTGCTGCCCCAGCACACAACAGCAAACATGATAGCACTGGCCACCACAGACTCATAGAACATCCTCAGCATCATCTGGCAGATGTTGAAGGACCTCAGTCTCCTCAGGAAGTAGAGATGGCAAATCCTCGAATTGATATTCCAGAAATTACTAAAGCTTAGTATCGGTGCTGATTGGAAAGTTCAACTATTTGGTATATATCCTGTTGAACTCTTTTATCTTTGTCTCTCCATCTCAATTCTTGGTCAGTTGCCTTATCCTAGTATAGCTAAATTATCTTCCTTTTGTATCATGCTAAAACCAGAATTATGTCTCTTTAAGAACATAAGAAAGACGCCGATATAGGCTTCTTTGTCAATTGGACCTGCTCATCATTTCTATACACCCAGTTCCATTGCTCTGTTCAGAGGTTGTATTGTCTTCTAATCTAGTGAGGTATATACTAACGATTGAGGTACTGAACAGGTATTATTGGAAGCAATGAGCACCCAGTGAAGAATAGTGGCTGCTACAAAATTAATTCAAAGTTTATATCACGTCTCACATAGTTGTTAACATTACAAACATTCTTATATATAACAATTAAAAGAATCACAAATCCATGCTAAAACACTGACTATTGAGATCTAGTAAATTTTATCAATGGTTAATCACTTACATTTGTAAAATTATACAATTAACTATTTATAAGGATGCACATAAAAATATAGCTGTAAATTTAACTAAACAAAGACAATCATTTTTTTGCTTCTTGATTAGATGTTCTACACAATAAGCAAAACCTAACATTGTGACTGTATGCAAACCAAGCACAGAAAATGATCTTAAATCACATCTCTATTAGGTTCCATAAATGATAATCACATGTCCTGCTGGCCTGGCTTGCACATAAACATTATCCTTTATACATTCTTGAGCATTGATTATGAATCCTAAGATTAACACAGACTAATACCCATTCTAATTTCCACATTCATTACAGTTGAACAATGATTCCATTTCATTCCTAAGTGTCATTAATTCAAATAATAATGTTTTCGCATATTATTTCTCAAATTTCCTTATGAGCAAGAGAGAGGTTGTTTAGCATTTCATGCCTATGCTAGTTTTCAGAGCATGCCGAGTAATCATAATCCTACACGTTCTCTATAATGTGTTCTCTCTCACAGAACCATCAACCCCTGCCACCCACTATGATTCCCCAAACAACCACTGGCACAACTTAGACATGTGCATGGTACCCAGGGAAAGCAAGAGAGAGATTATGTGATCCTAGAGAGCATGTGCAAAATCTGCACAGGTAGCACCCAAGGTCAGAATTGAATGCAGCTTCTCGGGACAGTGAGGCAGCAGGTGGTGAAAAAGGCAAAGTGTATGTTGGCATTCATAGCAAAAGGATTTGAGTACAGGAGCAGGGAAGTTCTACTGCAGTTGTACAAGGCCTTGGTGAGACCACGCCTAGAGTATTGTGTGCAGTTTTGGTCCCCTAGTCTGAGGAAAGACATTCTTGCCATAGAGGGAGTACAGAGAAGGTTCACCAGATTGATTCCTGGGATGGCAGGACTTTCATATGAAGAAAGACTGGATCGACTAGGCTTATACTCACTGGAATTTAGAAGATTGAGGGGGGATCTTATTGAAACATATAAAATTCTAAAGGGATTGGACAGGCTAGATGCAGGAAGATTGTTTCTGATGTTGGGGAAGTCCAGAACGAGGGGTCACAGTTTAAGGATAAAGGGGAAACCTTTTAGGACTGAGATGAGGAAAAACTTCTTCACACAGAGAGTGGTGAATCTGTGGTATTCTCTGCCACAGGAAACAGTTGAGGTCGGTTCATTGGCTATATTAAGAGGAGGTTAGATATGGTCCTTGTGGCTAAAGGGATCAGGGGGTATGGAGAGAAAGCAGGTAAAGGGTTCTGAGTTGGATGATCATCCATGATCATACTGAATGGCGGTGCAGGCTCGAAGGGCTGAATGGCCTACTCCTGCACCTATTTTCTATGTTTCTAACTGCATCGACACTACTCTCCTGTCTTAATTTGGCATTTTAAGATTTCCTGTCTTTATGCCATCATGAACGTTCTCTTTCTTTGCTTGGCTTTTCATAACCACCGGACATTTCCTCTCCTCTGCAGTTTGCTCTGCATCTTGAAAGTCCTTGTCTCTGATCTTCAGTTTTGGGTCATTTACAATGTTCGCTCTTTGGTTATGGTAGCTTCCAACCTCATTTAGCACACTTAGTCTAAACTGTATTGAATCAATATCGATACAGATTGGCATCCGCCAGGGTGCAAAGAAATCCTTTGCTTGTGGTAAGATCACAGATTAAACAATATATGTTAATAATAAATGCAACAACACATAGTCATGAGCACAAGAAGAATGGAATGCATTGTTGTGCAAACTGGTGCAGTGTAAAAAAAAATTCTAAGGTGAGAACAACTAAAGAGGTAGAATTAAGGGTTTGAGAACATAGCATCATCATAATCTTGCAGCTGCTCAAGCTGTTGCTTCACAACACTAGAGTTCAGGTTTCGATACAGACCGTGGCAACTGCATACAGCGTACAGTTTGCATGTTCTCCCTGCCATTGTACACTGAGTAGTCCAACTACCTCCTACATCCTTTGGTAGGTTAATTAACCACTGTGAACTGTCCCTTGTGTAGGTGAGTGGTAGAATATGAGGGGGGAGGTGAGAATGTGGGGAGAGTTCATGAAAAAGATTGATGTGGGATTAGTGTAACTGTGTCGTTAGTGGTCAGGGTGGACTTGATGCGCTGAAGGGCTAGTTTCTGTAGCAACACACTGAAAATGCTGGAGGAACTCAGCAGGTGAGGCAGCATCTATGGAAATGAATAAACAGTCGATGTTTCAGGCTGAGACTCTTCTGTTTATTCATTTCCATAGATGCTGCCTGACCTGTTGAATTCCTGCAGCTCTTGCTGTGTGTTGTTCGGGAATTTCCAGCATTTGCAGACTTCCTTGTGTTTATGGTTCTGCGCAGCTTCTCTCTGGCTCTAACTCCAGGCCAAAGGTAGCATCTCAATGGGACCTTTTGGAATATTTAAATTAATTCCGTGTCACACCAGAATCCTTTCTTAGGCCGTTGAAGTCTGAAATTGTTTCAGCCCATTTACTAACCTTTTCAGCGACAAGGATCTTGGATACACTGCTCTCTTAAGAGTTAACATAATCTCAGTCATTATAGCCCCATCATCTGATGAGATTAAAACAGCCTGTTTGTAATAGCCTGCGCTGTGTTTCTCATATTTCATCTTATGAACAAATTCTTGCAATGGCCAACTATTTATTCATTTCCATAGATGCTGCCTGACCTGCTGAGTTCCTCCGGCATTTTGTGTCTTATAAACATCATTATATTTTTTTCTATTTATATCTTCTCGTACCATTTCAGGGAAAGAAATGGTTGCCATGTGGTTCTTAATCTCCATGATACCCTAACTGAGATATTTCTGATACATGTCTTGGCTGGTAATATACTGACTTGCTGCAGTAACAATAGCAGACTGGACATGGTGTTCTCAACAGACAATGGTGCTATTGACGAAGCATCATTAACCACCACTAGATCAGCAGTAAATTCTATTCCACATTAAGAACCACAAGAAATAGAAGATGGTGTAAATTATTTTGTTCCTCACATTTGTTCACCATTGATCCTTTTATATTCCTGTACTTATCCCACATGCCTCACTCCTTACAGTATGAAGATGTTCTCAGTCCCAAACCTTCACATCTCTTTTCATGGAAAAAAAAATTAAAGATTCACTGCATCTTAGATGAAGAAGTTTCTTCTTACATTTGCCCTGAGCAACCTACTTCTGGGATTGCACGATCCTGGCTAGGAAATTATCAATTCTACATCATCCCAGTCAAACCCATAAGAATTTGGATTGAGTTGTTCTCTGATCTTGACATTATATATGGAAATGTTTTGTCACCATAAGAGGAGACATCATCAGTGCACTATTAATTGTGGTGTGTCCTTTGAATGCTAGGCCTTTATATACTTATCGATCAGCTGATGGTCATCATGTTGGAGTCTCAGTTATGATGTGGGGAGGAAATTTTGTCACTGGTTTGTTGGGTGGTGAACTTCATCTGTTGTGGTTGGGAATTTTGCCTGCGTTGCCTCATTAATAGGTTTGAGATCTACATGTTTGTTTACAGAATTGTTTGCAGAAAACCACGCTTTAGGAATTCTCTTGCATGCTGCGTGTTTGCTTGAACCATGAGTTTCACAGATGCGCATTCAAATTTGTGCCCCCTCCAAACTTCATGGTACAGACTAGGGAGAGTCACTCACGCCACTATACAGCCAGTTGATGTCCATGGATCCTTGTGGATTGTTTTCTCCCAGTTAGACCGATGTAATATTTTCTGCAGTCTGTGCATTGGATTTTGTAGACCACTTTGGTCTTGTCCAATGGCTTAGCTCATTCTTTTGGTCTGCAAAATATTCTCCTCAACGCTGTCGGCTCATGTGTGACCAAAATTGTTCTTGGGACAATTGGGCCGTCATTTCTGAGATATTTCGAATGCATGGAAGAATTTAGAACTATTCAATGAGATCACTTCTCATTCTTCTAAATACTAGAGACTAGCCTACTCAATCTATCCCCATTTGACAAATCCCACATCCCACAGCCCAATCTTTAAATCCAGCTGTAAAGTTCAGATTATGACTCATGTTTTTGATTTCCCCCACCTAAGAAAATTAATTCTTAACATACACCTTAAATTAAATCAAATTAAGGAGAATACTCTTGCATTTTTCGAAGATTAAAGGATTGCAAGTCATGTTTATGCATCATATGCCAGCATGATTTGCAGCAAGCATTCGGAGTGCCTCTACCACAAGCAATGGAAAAAAGCAAAGCTCCATAATCCAATTGCATCCCTTTGAGAATGGAAATCTTGTGATTCCAGAGGCAGGTTACTCTGGGTAAATGAAAGATTTTTTTTTCATCCGAGATGCAATGAATCTTTAGAATTCACTTATGATAAAGTTTGTGGAGGTTTGGTAGAACATGGAACACAGAAGAAGTACAGCACAGGATCAAGCCACTTGGACCATAATGCTTGGACACTTATCCTTCCTACCTTCACCATGCCCATATCCTTTCATCCTTCTTGTGTCCATGTGTCTATCCAAACATCTCTTAAACTCCTTAAATGTATTTGCCTCTACCACCATACTAGGCAGCGCATTCCAGGCATCTGTAACTCTTTGAGTAAAAAACTCACCCCTCACACCCCGTGCCCCCCAAACTTATTTTCCAATCACATTTTTTTTGGGCTAGAAAATTAAATGGATAATGGGATGAATGTTTCCAGCATCAATGAATTCAGAATCTGCACATGAGTATTGAAGAGAAAATTAGCATTTGCGACCATCAAGAGGCAGAGTTGCTAAGATGATAATGCATCTTAATTTTCTCACGAGATCCCTCACTCACAGCAACCGAGCTTCAGCCAACTTGATTCACATTGTTGGATGTTGGGCAACCCATCTCCAGCTTTTCATTCTTTGTGTCTGGCACATGGATGGTTCCTGAGTGAGACGCTGCTGATTATATCTGAGGGTAACAGAGACCACCATGTGGGCATGTGGTTACCTTCTGAAAGAACTTGCACCCCATACAAAATTCTTCAAATTGTGGCAATCAAAACAACAGTCTTTTTATTTGAAAGGGATACTTAGAAAGAATGACACTTATAACATCTGTGTCAGTGTCAGTCTGACTTGTGTGCACTCATGATTTGAGGCCTTCCTGCCTTTTGCACTCATTGATCCACTAGTTTACTGACAAAGCACAATATACTGCCCAGATAACTATCCACAAAGAGGAAGACTTTGTAGTCTGCACCTCAGAATTATGGCCAGAGGGAAACAGTTTCATGTATTCAAATGTCATTCCCATTGGAAACTCTGCAAGCTCCTTTGTCCAAAGGTCAATGTTCAAAGTTCAAAGTGCATTCTATGATCAAAACTCAAAGGAGTTTTGTCTCCTTACAGGCAGTCACAAAACAAAGAACCTTTTAAAAAACAAAATAAGACCATCAAATACCTATGTGTCAAAATTGTAGCTCTTGAAAATTCTGACACTTGGGATTAAAATGTCCCTTAAAGATGTTTGTAACATCCACATAATATACCCTTTCTAACCAGTATTTTGTCTGTTGTGACTGTGAGTAAGGCACACCTCAAAGCAGACATATTATCAAAGTTTCTATATATTATCCAACCTTGATTTTCGTCTCCTTACAGGCAGCCACAAATCAAGAAGCCTGAAAGAACCCCTTAAAAAGAACTAATGGACACCCAATGTGCAGAGAAAAATAAAGCACAAATCATGCACTCAATAAAGGCAAGCGACAATGTTCAGAATGGAAGCGAGTCTATGGACACAGAGCTCGGAGCAGCTGGAGCAGACCCACAGCCTCAGCTTCAGTTCATGGCACAGCAGGGCAAACTGTCATGAAGTTCGCAGACACGAAGCCTGGGGCAGGTCACAGCCCCAGCCTCAGTGCTGCAGATCCTGGCGTAACTGTCAGAACAGGCCTGACCGTCGACATCAGGCAGCCAGCCTCTTTAATCCATTGAGCCTGGCATTTATATTTCCCCACAGAGACTGGAACTGGTAGATGTAAAAGGTTTGCATTCATTACAACAAGCAGGCATTCTCTTGGAGACAACCTCAGTAGAATCTCTCCAAACTCAATGCACATCTTTTTTTTAAATGTAATCTTAAGAGCAAAGATATCAGCAGGTGATAGAATATAATTTCAGTTTCACTTTTGTGCCAACATATAGTTCAACTGAAGTATTTATTTACAGATGGAGCACATCGTGACTAATGAGGTACCTCTGAATATTCAAAACATTTTTGTTGGGACAAAATAATTCATGTGGAAGGTCTTAAAGCTGCTGATGACAGAAAATCAGGCACTTAGTGTCATGTGAGGGATGACTTGCAGAGTGTGTTTTTGTCTATCAATAACCAAGATACTTGTGAGAAGGGATTTTCATGTGATATATTATGACCACATTTTGTGTGCTACATGAGAAACTAAGCCTAGTCTGAAATCTTCCTTGACTTCAGTCACAATGGGGCAAAATAGCTGAAGGTGTCTGATGTCTGGAATAATGTACGGCAATTAACATTGCATCATTACCTTACATTTAGCTGATGCACACAAGAATATTTCATGGCTGTCAGTTTAAAAATCATGTCTCTTAAGCAGCCAGTTTCCTGCTGTGTGCTAGTGGTCTGCGCCCTGTAGACAGTACTGTTTGTTTACAAAACAGGCTTTTTAATTTCAATGCTGATTACTGCTTGTTGTTCAAATTTCAGCAGATTTTTTAAAAAACTATTTCTCATTTGAATTTGCAGGCTATTATCCTTATTTTGTAACTCATGAAAGTTGTCCTATTTCTGACACATCCCAAACAGCACCTACGAGTTCCTCCATTAACTGACATATTTATGAGAAGGGATATTCATGCTACATACTGTGACACATCTTGTGTGCTAGGTGAGAAAATATGTCTGCTCGGAAATCTTCCCTGATTTCCTCCTTCTGCTGCGTGCCAGTGGCTCGTACCTACTGTCTAGAATATGGAGTCTCTTGAGAATCAATGGGTTACAACTTTAGAGCTGAATTGTTCTGTGTACTTACCTGGCCTGTTGCCATTGCCATTTGCTTTCAGAAAAATCCCCAAATAATTCATATTATTTCTAATTCAGGGCAAATGGCTGAAACCTCTTGTACTTCTCAAGCTCACTTGGATAGTCAGCACATCCACTGCCTGCTATTGTCACAACTCATATTTATTCTCCTGAAGTTTCAGTTTTTGACTAAAAAAATCAAATTTTGACTCTGTTTCTTAAGAGCCCAGTTAATTAGTCTGAGATTATAAAGCGTGGTTCCAGATATTAGCCAGTAGATAAATTCTATGAGTATCTCCTTTTTAAGCAAGTTAAGTTTCAACAAGGTCACCTCTCATTCTTCTAAACCCTTGGGGATATAAGTAGTTTGCTCTATCCTTTTCCACAGAATTGACCTGCTGAATCTTCATTCATAACCTTTTGAGACAAGTAAATCTTATTATTGTGTAAAGTGACAAAAATTATGAATGAAAACGCAGGTAAGGACCCCCTCATGTTCTATTTATTGAGATAAAAGGCAGAGTAGACCTTTCTGGCGCTTCAAGCCTCACCGCCCAGCAATCCCCAATTTAATCCTCATCAGAGAACAGTTTACAATGACCAATTAACCTACCAACCTGTGTGTCTTTGGAGTCAATGAGCACCTGGAGGAAACCCATGTGGTCATGGGGAGAATGTACAAATTCATTACAGGCAACAGCGGGAATTGAACCCAGGTCGCTGGTAGTGTAAAGCATTGCAATAACCACTACACTATCTTGTCACCTTCATTCTTCAACCCAGCCAGTGAAAAAGCACCCTTGTCTGTCAGGGGGGGATCCTGGTGCTGTGCTGTTTTGCTACTGTTCTGTGTATATCATTATACCATAATACTGTAGCTCTCTGTTTTGAAATTGTGGTAACTCCTAATTTACAAAAAGACCACTCAACAACTTGATGGCCAAAAGAGCCTCTTTATCTGAGATGGCAAATTGTATTTGCAATACAGGGTCTTCCAGGTACCTTGTGCGGCATGGGTGGAGGAACTATATAGCGGAAGTGAAGATCCCGCCAACCCCGGATCCCGCCTCTTGCTACCAACAGCTTCCCGATTAGTATTAACTTACTTTTAATAATACTCACATTACAACACTTCTCCCCCTTTAAAATCCAACATTCCCCAAATATAGAACTGGAAAATAAAAACAGTAGTATCATTAGCAACAGGTTACCAATACAAAAACAGCTAAAAAAAAAAATGGCAAATTCAACATTCAATCTAACAACAAAAGAAACTATCCAATCAAAGATTCAGTCTGTCAGGAGGTTTGCGAGGGCACTGCGATCTACACACTACCCCACAGCGACCCAGCAGGCACCGCGGGTGAGGATGTTTCGGGTGGATCCAGTGTTGGGGACACGAGAGGGGTCCGTGTGTCTGCGTGAGAAGGTCCATCCTCTTCAGGGGACTCTGCCCCCTCTGCCAGTGTGTCTCCCTCTGGCAAAGTCACTGGTGGACATGCTTCCCCAGTAGTCTGTCTCACCATTGGAAACTCCATGGAACTGTCTACCTCTGAGCCGGAATCATGACGCAGGTGCACATGGTCCTGATGTCTGCGGAAAACACGCCCATCAGTCAGCTTAACAACACAGGAGACTGGACCATTCTGTTCAAGAATAACCCCAGGTAGCCATTGCTGATTGTTTCTCACATAGACATTGTCATCTGGTTCTAACTGTCTGTCTCGCGCATGTTGATCATATCCCCCCCCCTCTGCTTTTCCTGCTTTCTCTCCACTTTTGCCTTCATGTCTGGACGCAGCAGGTCCAATCCTGACTTAGGTCTACGCCCCATCAGCATCTCTGCTGGAGTGCGTGCAGTCATAGTCTGTAGAGTGAGGCGGTATTTAAACAGGAAACGTGAAAGCCGGCTAGTAAGAGAGTCCCCTGTCATCCAATTCAGGCCTTCCTTCACTGTCTGAACAGCCCGCTCAGCCAAACCATTGGAGGCTGGGTGGAAAGGGGCCGTCCAAATGTGACAATTGCCATTCTGCCACATGAACTCACCGATCAGCTCACTGGTGAACGTCTGGCCATTATCAGTGACCAGGGTGTCAGGCAACCCGTGGACTGCAAACACTTGCCTGAGTTTGTCTATGGTTGAGGGGGCTGTGATGTTGCTCATGATGTGAGCTTCAATCCATTTGGAATGCGCATCTACCTTTACAAGAAACATCTGTCCCATAAAGGGGCCAGCAAAGTCCAAATGTAGCCTAGACCAGGGGTAGACTGGCCACTCCCATGGGTGCAAAGGAGCTGGTGGTGGCACGTTCTGATTGGTCTGGCATTACGTGCATGATTTTGCCTTGTCCTCCAGATTCTGATCCATTCTTGGCCACCAGACTTGCAAAGCTTTTCATTCGAGACACCCCTGGGTGAGTCTCATGAATTTCCTCCACAATCTGTGAATGGCCAGGGGGAGGCACGATGACCCTCGCCCCCCAGAAAATGCAGCCATCCTGCAGACTCAGTTCGGTATTGCGTTTGGCATAAGGCCTCAGTTCCTCTCCTTCAACAACTCTGGGCCAACCTTGTAAAAGAAAAGTCTTGACTTGAGACAGGACTGGGTCCCTCTCTGTCCATTGCTTGATCTGGGTCACCTTTACAGGTGTTGCTGACAGCCTCTCCAATGAAAACACAGCCTCTGGAGGCTCATATGTAGTCACAGACGTCTCAGGTAAAGGGAGTCGACTCAGCAAATTGGCGTTTGCATTATCCCCACCTGCTCTCTACACTATAGTATACTGGTTGCTGACAATGTGAGAGCCCAACTCTGTATCCTGGCTGAGGCTAGTGGTGGGATGCATCTGGTCTCCCTAAAAAGGCTCATCAGTGGTTTATGGTCTGTATAAATTGTGAATGCACGTGCATAGAGATACTGATGAAAACGTTTGACAGCAAAAACGCCCAGACCTTCTTTGTCTGGCTGTGAATGTCCCTTCTCAGCAGCCATCAGGGCACGTGAAGCAAAACCAATAGGCTTCTCTGAATGGTCCTCCATTAAGTGTGAGAGAACTGCCCTGACTCCATAGGGTGAAGCGTTGCATGAAAGGGTGATCTCCTTGTCTGGGTCAAAGTGGACAAGCAACTTCGCTGAGTGCAGGAGTTCTTTCACTTTCTTGAAAGCTTCCTCCTGCTCTTCACCCCACTGCCACTTAGTGTCATTGTGAAGCAGCTTATACAGTGGGGCCAAAACCTTTGAGAGGTCTGGAAGAAACTTGCCATAATAATTCACCATGTCCAAAAATGATCTGAGTTCAGTGACGCTCTTGGGGCTTGGGGCCTCCTTGATAACTCTCACTTTGCCCTCCACTGGGCAAACCCCTCAGCTGTAATCAGGTAGGTCACACTCGGAGCCAGGAACACACATTTTCCGCGTTTCAACCGCAGCCCTGCATCTGAGAGTCTCTTCAGCACCTGTTCTAAGTTAGCCAGATGCTCCCCCTCCGTGGCTCCCGTGATCAAAATATCATCAGGATACACTGCTACGTGTGGAATCCCCTGCAGCAAAGAGTCCATTGTCCTTTGGAAAATGGCGGGGCTAGACACCACTCCAAACGCCAGGTGATTGTATTTGAATAAACCCTTGTGCGTATTGATGGTGACGTACTCCTTTGAATCCTCGTCGAGCAGCAGCCGTTGGTAGGCGTGGCTCGTGTGCAGCTTTGAGAACAGTTTACCCCCTGACAGGGTCGGAAACAGGTTATCCTCCAGTGAAAATGGATATTCCTCCAGCTTAGAGACCTGATTCATTGTAAACTTGTAGTCCCCACATATCCTCACCGTTTTATCTGCCTTCAAAACTGGAACAATAGGAGCCACCCACCTAGAAAACTGTACAGGCTCAATGATGCCCAGCCCCGTAACCATACCAGCTCTGCCTCGACTTTGCCTTTCATGGCACAGGGCTCCGACCTGGGCTTAAAAAAACGTGGTGTGGCTTCAGGGTCCACATAGAGTTTCACAGTCACGCCTTTCAGTGTGCCCAGCTCATCCCTGAAAACGTCACTATACCGCTGCAGAATGTCCTCCATCATGCATGCATACTTAATTTCATGCCAGTTGAACCGGATTTTGCGAAGCCAATCGCAGCCCGAAAGACTGGGCCCACTGCCCTTAGCTATCACCAGCCTGGCTTCAGCCTTCTGGCTCCCGGCCGAAATATCCACATATAACACCCCTAAATGAGGTATGGGCTGCCCCTTTTAGGTCCTGAGTTGTAGCTTAAATGGTCTGATGGGATGCAGGTTGGATCCCCATGTCCTCCTGTAGGTCCCTTCACTAATGACGGATGCAGTAGCCCCTGAATCAATCTCAAACTTAATGTCCTTTCCCCTGACAGTGACTGTGGCATAATATGGTTCAGGTGGTCCCTCATCCATTCCCATCCCAAACATGTTGTGGGCACACGCTGCCTCTCCGTCTGCTTCTCCTAGGTGGTGTGTGGCTGCCTGAGCCTGTTGAGCTTTCCCCTGCCCAGGCTTAACCTCACCCTTTATGTTCCTGCACTTTTTGATCAAATGTCCCTTCTTGCTACAAGCATGGCAGACAGTATCTTTGAATTTACAAACATTTGCATAGTGCGTTCCTCCACACTGAAAACATTCTGCCCGCTTTGCCTGTCTACCAGTCTCTCTCCTGACTTGGAGCACTGCCGTCGACTGCGACCCCCCATATCCTTCCTGTATATCCTTGGCATTATTAGCAGCCAGCTCCATGCCTTGGGGAATCTCTAGGGCTGTCTTGAAAGTCAATGCTGGGGTTTCCCCCAATAAGTGGCGTTGTACAGCGGCATTATTAATGCAGCATACTAATCTGTCACGGAGCATGTCATCCACCACGACCCCGAAACCGCAATGCTCCGATAGCTGCCGAAGCTCAGCCACAAAATCACCCACAGACTGACCTGGCTTCTGGACATGGCTGTGAAACTTGAACCGTTGAACTATCACCGAAGGCTTCGGATTGTGGTGGTCCCCACGAGCTTGACCAGTTCGTCGTGTGGAATTTCTCCTTGTTTCTGTGGTGTAGCTAAATTCTGTATCAGCTTGTACATCTTTGCCCCACACGCACTCAGGAGAATAGAGCGCTTCTTCGCCTCCTCAGTAATTCCATTAGCACAAAAAAAGGGGCCCAACCTTTCCTGGTACTCCGGCCACTCCTCCTGGTTGAACACACCGACAGTTCCGAACGCAGCCATCCGAACGCAAGGCTCCTCGCCCGCTCACAGCTCCTGATTGAAAACAGGGCCGACCCATCCACAAAACCAGCTTGCCTCATTGCCAAAAATATGTGGTAACTTCTACTTTACAAAAAGACCACTTGCCAACTTGATGGCCAAAAGAGCATCTTTATCTGGGGCGGCAAATATTTACAATATGGTAGCTTCCAGGTACCTCGTGCGGCATGGGTGGAGGAACCATATACAATGCATACTGGGAGAAAAAAGAGCGGAAGTAAAGACTCCGCCTCTTGCTACCAACAGCTCCCCGATTAGTATTAACTTACTTTTAATAATACTCACATTACAACGGAAATCTAATGTAATATTTCATTTACTAATTGCTTGTTATATCTGAACAGAAATTACTGTGATTTGAATCTGGTCCCTCTAAAATAATACTACCTTTCACCAATAATAATTTTCACCATTTAAAAGAAATGTACTTTTCTATTCTTCAAACTGAAGTGCATAACTTCATATTTTTTACATTACATTTTATCTGCACTTTCAATAGCACAGATCATTATTGTTCAGTCTATCCCATGTGGAGCAATAACTGCGGTGCTCTATATAAATTTCCTATCGCAGTCAAGGAAAGGTTGTATTTTGTTCCCTGGAAACCCAAAGGTAAATTACTGAGACAAAATGAATATTTGCTAATTACTCACTAGGCCAATTTTTTTCCCAAATTGCCCCTGTTCCTTATGCAAAACAAATGACTGTCTTATTTTAAGCATCTTATTACAAATAAGCTGGAAGAGAGAGAAGACCTTACACATGGGAATAACACATTTTTAAGAAATACTTGACATATGTTATTCAGCCTTTCAAATGGTTGTATCTGAGAGGCAAGGCAGTGTAACCAGAATACACACAATGAGCACTGATTTTAACCAGCACATGTTGTGTGGGAGGGGTGTGAAACAAAACGTAAACCGTTTTGGATGTTAACAACGTAAGGCCTGGGAGATTCCACATCCAGACTTCCTGCTGAAAGCCTGAATTGAACAGGAAGTTGCAGCTAAGGTCGAAATGGTAGTCCCAAACAATAAAGTAGGTTCTTCAGGTTTTGATAGTGAATGCTGAGGACATAGAAGATGCTAACATGCCTTTTAAAATTAAAATAACTGCTCCTCCTGATGGCTCAAGGAAAGTAAAAGATCTCGGATCTCTTCTCGCTAGTTGGGTTGCAGAAGCATTAAAAAAAAATTACATCTGAACCTTGACATTGCCAATGACAACTGATGCCCATGATGGAAAAATCATGGGGATACCATGGTAGAATAGCAGTTAGTACAGCACTATTGCAGGTCAGGGCATTGCCGAGTCTGGAGCTCAATTCCAGTGCTGTTCTGAAAGAGTCTCTGTGCATCTTCCCTGTGGAATGCATGTGTTTTCTTTGGGTCCTCTCTTTCCTTCCATAGTTCAAAGATCAACCAGGTAGGTTAATTGGCCAATTTATATCATCAAGTGCTAGGCTAGGGTTAATTAGGTTTGTCAGGGGTTGCTGGGGTGGCATGGCTCAAACAGGCAGAAGAGCCTATGTGTTGTATCACTAAGCAATATTACTTCCAGTGAGTATCCCTGAATAGAAGAACAGTTTAAAACCTGTGGTATGCCAGCAAGATGAAGTGCATAGAGCTGTTTGACTGTCTGACTGAAATGTATATGAGAAGAAGATGCATTGTAACCATACTAAATACAATGAGCTCTGATTTTTACAAGCACTAGCTGTGTGGGAGGAGCTGGGATAAAAGATAAACATGAGAAAATCTGCAGATGGTGACATAGAAAATGCTGGAGGAAATCAACAGGTTAGGCAGCATCTGTAAAAATGAAGAAGCAGTCAACATTTCAGGCTGAGACCCTTCTTCAGGAAT
The DNA here is from genome assembly GCF_030144855.1 of Hypanus sabinus. Classification (NCBI taxonomy): domain Eukaryota; kingdom Metazoa; phylum Chordata; class Chondrichthyes; order Myliobatiformes; family Dasyatidae; genus Hypanus; species Hypanus sabinus. The sequence continues at coordinate 124,748,282 of NC_082710.1, read as the reverse complement.
AAGCTCTTTCTGCCTGATATACCACCAGTGTTTGGGGCAGCAATGGTCCTCCACCTCTATCTGTACACTGATATAGGATTCTTCATTGCTGTTTCTGTAGCAATTTGTCAGTGTTGTCAGCCCTGAGCTGAATCCCCAAACCTGGAGGACCAGTGGATCACTCTTAATCTGGCCTCTACCATTTGGCATGGGAGATCCTACTGAGAGTCAAAGCTTAAAACTCTGACTCCAGTCAACTTAGCTCTCTGAGTCACTGAGCACACAAGCTTTCAAACCCAGCGACAAGGCTGCGGTCCTCTTGAAGGTTCAAGAATAAAAGGTAAGCTTTTTTGTATGTTGGCAGCATGAGATCTAGCCGATTCTACAGCCACACTTTTGCCTGAATGGCCTAATTGAACAGGAAGTTGCATGTATGGTTGAGATGGTGGTCCCAAAGAATCAAGTAGGAAGTTAGGGTCACTGGTTTGGGTTAAATGGATAGGGTTTAAATTGTTTTCAAGCTCATGTACACACTGCCTGTACTTGCTGCTCGTGAGATTTTGTACATTCCTCAAGCCAATGCTTTTTCTGACATAAACTTGTTGCTTGAGTAGTGACAATAAAGTTCTATTCTATTTTTCAATCTAATAGCATTCACTGATAAATAAAATATCGTATGTCACTTGGAATATGATAATTAGGTACATTGCATTGCTCTCTATTAATTTAGACTAGAAGTAAAAATTAATGAACTTTTAAAGGGATCTTTTATTTCATTTTTGCCTGAAATTGTGTTGTTTCTAATGCATCTGCTCTATGTTGATGCACCACTGTTGCTCCAATGTTGTTATCTATGAGTGCACACACATAAGCAGGTCAAACATTCAAGTTGCAAATTATCATTGAAAGCCTCAGTTACCTAATGTTAGCAAGGAACTTCACACATATAAGGATTGTGACACAGTCTAATTACTTGATAATTAACGACTTATTGAAAAACAGGATGGATTGCAAATTGAACACATGTCCACTTGTGTGCTTGAGCTATCTTGGTTTATAACCATTAGCAACAAGATCAGGGACAAGATGATTAGGAAATTAAAGACTTGAATTTAAAGAATACCTGCATATTATTATATTTACATTTTTCAGCAATAGTTCACTCAGAATATATTTGTACAGCACAGGAACAGGCCCTTCAGCTTACAGTGTGCCAAACGAGCTAAAAAAAGGAAATTAAAAAAATCAAAAACTAATCCAGTCTATTTCCACAATGTCCACATCTCTCCATCTTTCTCATATTCACATGCTTATCTAAATCTATCTAACCATCTCTTAAAAGCCTCTCGAGGAAATCTGCAGATGCTGGAAATACAAGCAACACACACAAAATGCTGGTGGAATGCAACAGGCCAGGCAGCACCTATAGGAAGAAGCACTGTCGACATTTTGGGCCATGACCCTTCATCCAGGACTAACTGAAAGGAAAGATACTGAGATTTGAAAGTAGGAGGGGGAGGGGGAAATGTGAACTAATAGGAGAAGACCGGAGGGGGTGGGGTGAAGCTAAGAGCTGGAAAGGTGATTGGCAAAAGGGATACAGAGCTGGAGAAGGGAAAGGATCATGGGACGGGAGGCCTGGGGAGAAAGAAAGGGGGAGGGGAGCACCAGAAGGAGATGGAGAACAGGCAGAGTGAAGGGCAGAGAGAGAGAAAAAAAATGAGAGGGGGAAAACTAAATATATCAGGGATGGAAAAAGAAGGGAAGGAGGGGCATTAATGGTTAGAGAAGTCAATGTTCATGCCATCAGGTTGGAGGCTACCAGTATATAAGGTGCTGTTCCTCCAACCTGAGTGTTTCATCTTGACAGTAGAGGAGGCCATGGATAGACATATCAGAATGGGAATGGGACGTGGAATTAAAATGTGTGGAATTAAAAAGGGATGGGGGGGGACGAGTGGACAAGGGAGTCGCATAGGGAGCAGTCCCTGCTGAAAGCAGAAAGGGAGGGAGGGAAGATGTGCTTGGTGTACTTGCAAGATGTGCTCCCAGTGGCCACACATGTCTGATTCTGTTTTACATTTGGTAACTTTATGTATCTGCTTAGGTTGTGTTTGAGACTTTTCAATTGGTTGTGCTTTTTGTCAGCTTTGTACATTCTATGTGACCTTGACTGTGACACTTTCTGGAGACTTTTTCTTTGAATGAACAGTCGTTTGCATCATTCACGGATTTGCCACATCATCAATATCTTTGGGTTTTTACACCACTCGGGGGCATTTTGTTCATTTCACATTCTAATCTCTTTTTCTTTAGTTTTGCTACATCCTTCGCTGCCATCCCTAACACTATTGCAATGGTCAATACTCATTCTATGGTTAGGTGTCTTCTGGATAATAGCCTCTTTTGAGTAGTTAGACTATGCATGCCACACACAGTCCTGTCCTCTAATGCATCAGAACATCCATCTAAATTCACAGTACTAGAAAAGTTTGCAGGGTTCTGCAATGTATTAAGAAATGCTTTCACCTTTTGCCTGTTTCCTTTTGTAAAGTCTAAATCTCTCAGCTATTGCCAGTGCTTTAGAGCTCAAATGATTTTGTAAAATTGTAACAATTTCATCAGACATCTTGCTTTCTGACTTTGCAGGGGTTATGATATTGTGTAAGAGACTCTATGTTCTTGGGCCCATTCGGCTAAGAAGTGCAGGGCTTTCAATACAGTTCACCTTACAATATAGTTCCACCCTCTCTATGTACAACTCCCAGGCTTCATTAGCACTATCAAATTTGTCAGCTTTCCTGACTGAAGCCATCGCCACATTATTTTCACTTTAAATTCAGCGCATCTTTCGCTTCCACTGTGCACTGTACAACCATTTCTTTTAACATCTGTGACAGCTTTCTCGTGTTGTTTAACTTCGCTGTTTCATCCTATAACTGTCAGTGCTGCTTGGGATTTTTTGTGATATGCAGCTTCATACTAGTTACCAATTTGTTGTGTCTGTAAACAACCATGCTGTATATCAATTAAATAAAAGCTCACGTGCGGGAAACGGTTTTAAATGGTGTTTTGGCATTGCAACGAGAGAGAGTGAATAATGTGCATGCGTAGACAACAACGCAATTGCAGACAACAGATCAATATGTAGTGCCTAAGGTGGGTGGGGGATTCATTGCCCTAAAAGAATTAGATCCATATATTACACCCTCAATAATCTGAGGTAAATCTCATCAGGATCTGAGGACTTATCCATTTTAGGAGACCCAACACTTCTCCTCCTTGACCTCTAAGTGCTTGATTTATGCACTCAGCACTAATCTCCCGATTCCATCTCTATTTTCTTGGTAAATACTGAAGCAAAATATTAATTAAGTACTTCACTAACATTCTCCATATCCAAGCAAATGTTCTCCTCATTATCCGTGAGTAGTCCTAGCCTCTTCCTAGTTATCCGCTTCCTCTTGATGTGTGTACAGAATGCCTTGAGGTTCACCTTAATCCTACTTGCCAAGGACATCTCATGGCACCTTTTGATTTTCCTAAATCTCTTCTTGAGTTCTTTTCTGTCTTCTTTATAATCTTCATGTATTCTGTCTGATCCAACTAAGGAGGTCCCAGTTTATATTGGGGAAATTGAAATCCCCCATGACAACAACCCGATTATTTTTATACATTTCCTTTTTCTGATTACATAGCTGTTCCTTAATGTCCCCATGACAATTGGGAGTGGTCTGTAGTATAGTTCCATCAGTGTGATTACACCATTCCTCTTCCTGGGTTCCGCCCAGATGGACTCAGTGTCTGAACCTTCCATTATGTTTCCCCTGAGAGCAGCTGTGATATAGAAGAGCATGGATAGAAAAGTTTAGAGTGAAGCCATGTATTTTTCACAAGTTCACACTGGTTTGCATAATTCCCCATATCATTTACAGATTGCTAAATTGTAATTATAGCTTAACTTGAAATAAAGACTCACAGATTTATGGTCAAACTAAGCTGTAATTTCTGAAATTCATGTCAGTTGAAGTAATTTCTGTTCATTTAATTAAAGTAAGATGCTAACAAGGCAGCTGTGAAGGCATGTTATTCCATTCTCTTCTGTTGATGGAAGAAATTCTGCCATTGCCGACAGTTTCATGGAGTAATGAAAATGGATACTGATTGTTTCACCATCACTATTGCTACAAAACCCTTGCCACTGATTCTTTGTTTGGAAGAGCTTTCACAGCATGGAGAAGCAGATCAGCCACATCATGTGCAGTTTGCTTTCAGATTCAAGATTGTTCAATTTCCAGTACAAAACTGTAAAGGTTTAACTCTTACTTAAGACCTAATACTGCACAAAACTAACACAATAAGATGGGTGTGAGTGGTGTGAAGTTCTCCTGAGCTAGATAACCATCTTCTTTGTCTTGTTGACATCGAAGAAGAGGTTATTTGCCTGGCACCAGGCAAAATAGAAGCCCTAACCCTGTTGCTTATTTCATTGTGCCAGGAGAAATGGAAATCATGTATCTAAGGAATTTACAGCTAATCCATGATCCCAATGCTTGTTGAAGGATATGGGGGCATAAAAGATAGGTGCAGCTGTTGGCTTCCCTATTTGCTGTGAAATGGATGGATTAACCTATAAAAAAAAGACAATGCCACTTGTCTGTTCTGGAGGTGGTAGTCAGTAGTTTCCAGTTATGTGTGGGCTTGTGACTGCATTAGTATCTTCAGAGATATGATTGTGTGTGTGTGTGTGTGTGTGTGTGTGTGTGTGTGTGTGTGTCTGTTAACTTACTAGGATTACAACTAATTCATTGATCCAGGAGTACAATCTCAAAATCTCACCTTAGGGAACTGGAGAATTTACATTTCAGTAATTAAATGACAAGTTTGTGTTTATTTTCTGGAAGGTAAAAGCTAATCTTAGCAATATTCACCACAAAACTGCAGGAGTGTTGCTAATAACTGACCTAGTGTCTCTCAGAGAAGGAAATATGACAACTTCTTTGCTGGGCAGTATTCATAGATTTGTCCACAAATATAGAAACATCCAAAATAAAGCAGGAGTAGATTATTCATCCCTTTGTGCCTATTTCACCATTCATAACTGATCATCATCTTCAATCCTACGTTCCCATCTTTCCCCATAATCCTTTATTCCTTCAGCATCTACCCTTTGTTAAGCCAAGCCAAAAAGTCAGCCATAAAATGAACTTGCATTGTCATTCAAAATTCGATGCATAACTTGATCATGATTGCACTTTGAACTTTGAACCTAGTGATAATTAGCTATGAAATATGCTGGTTGATATATTTTCCAAATGATTCTGGCCATTATTGTTGATCCTGAAAACATTGCAATGGGTATCAGTAAGTTATCATGAGATGGACCTTGAAACATTTATAAAATAAAAGCCATTTACATGTTAACATTTTAAAAACTTCTCGCTGACCTCTTGCAAATATATCAGCTTGCAGGTTTTCTGGGAGCTTTGCATCTGCATGAATGCTGAAAATCAAATTGTTTTGAGAAATAATTAACAAAGAAGTAGAAAGTAAAGGGAAAATGATAAAAGCAAAATAATGTAGTGTGCGGAGAAACATAAAAAAAACATTGAAAACCTGCAGCACAGTAAAAGCCCTTCGGCTCATAATGCTGTGCCAAACATGTACTTACTTTAGGAATTATCTAGTGTTACCCATAGTCCTCCATTTTTCTGAGCTCCATGTACCTATCCAGGAGTCTCTTAAAAGACCCTATTGTATCCTCCTCCGCCATTATTGCCAGCAGCCCTCACTACTCTCTGTGTAAAAAAACTTACCCCTGATATCTACTCTATTTGTACTTCTAAGCCCCTTAAAACTGTGCCCTCTCATGTTAGCCATTTCAGCCCAGGGAAATAGCCTCTGACTAACCACATGATCAATGCCGCTCATAATCTTATACACCTCTATCAGGTCATGTCTCATTGTCTGTAGCCATGACACTATCTCTGATCAACAGTGCCATGCCCCCACCTCTTTTGCCTCCCTCCCTGTCCTTTCTGAAACATCTAAAGCCTGGCAATCTAAGTAACCATCCCTGCCCCTGAGCCATCCAAGTCTCTGTAATGGCCACAACATCATTGCTCCAAACTCACAACATCACTGATCCATGCTCTAAACTCATCCATGATACTCCTTGCATTAAAATATACTCATCTCAAACCATCAGTCTGAGTGCATCCCTTCTCTATCACCATTCTATCCTGCCTCTCATACTGTCTACAAGCTCTCTCGATTTGTGAGCCAGCTGCCGCTTTATCTGTCTTTTCAGTTCAATTCCCACCCCCCAGCAATTCTACTTTAAACTCTCCCCGCCCGGATATTTGTCCCCCTTGGATTCAAGAGCAACCATCCTTTTTATACAGGTCACTGTATAAAAATTATCCCAATTATCCCGATCTGAGTCCCCGCCTCCTGGTCCAATCCCTCAGCCACGGATTTATCCTCCACCACACTCTATTCCTATACTCCCTAGCACGTGGCACAGGCAGTAATTCCTACATTACTACCTTTGTGGTCCTGCTTCTCAACTTCCTTCCTAACTCCCTGTAGTCTGCTTTCAGGACCTACTCCCTTTTCCTACCTATGTCGATGGTACCAATATGTACCATGTCCTCTGGCTGTTCACCTTCGCACTTCAGGATATCATAGATGCAATCAGAAACATCCATGATCCTGGTGTCTGGGTGGCAAACTACCATCCATGTTTCTTTCCTGCATCCACAGAATCACTTGTCTGACTTCCTAACTATAGCGCCCCCTATCACTACTGCCATCATCGTCCTTTCCCTACCCTTCTGAGCCACAGGGCCAGAGTCTGTGCCAGAGGCGTGACCACTGTTGCTTTCCCCAGGAAGGTACCCCCACCCCAACTGTACTCAAGCAGGAGTACTTATTATTAAGGGGGACAGGCACAGGGCTGCTCTCTAGTATCTGACTCTTGTCCTTCTCTCTCCTGACTGCTACCCACTTATCTGCCTCCCGAGGCCCTGATGTGACTACTTGCCTATAGCTCCTCTCTAGCATCTCCTCACTTTCCCTGATCAGACGAAGGTCATCGAGTTCCAGTTTCCCTAACGTGGTCCCTAAGGAGCTGCAGCTTGATGCACCTGGCGCAGATGTTGCCGTCCGGGAGGCTGGGAGTCTCCCAGACATCCCACATCTGACACCCTGTACAGAACACCAGCCTCGCAGATATATTTCCTATTCCTATTCTTCACTAGTAATTTACCTTGCCTTGAACCATTATCACTGAAGCCCTGTTGACCCAAAGCCCTTTACTCTGTGCCCCGCTCCTCTGATGCCCGCTTTATAAACCTGGCTTCTTTTTAACTTCTTCCCGCCAGTTTAACTTGCTGACGTCCACACGCTTGCACAGTGCTTGCCTCTTTAAGAATACTGAAGTAGTCCTGAAGAAGGGTCTTGGCCCAAAACTTCACCTATCTATTCATTTCCATAGATGCTGCCTGACCTTCCAAGTTCCTCCAGCATTTTGTGTGTGTTTCTTTACGACTGCTGCCAGCATCTTCACATCCTCTCAATGTGTGCTGTCTTTCATTATCAATGGAAATTATTGTATTCAGGTGACCATTGAATATAATTTTTTGTTGTTAAAGTACACTTATGTATTCACCTTGGTAAAGCTAAAATAGCTGACTGTGCCTTTAAGAGAAATCGGCAATATCATTACGCACGTGTGGAATAGAAAGAAGAGTTACAATGTTCTAGAATGAACGTTGAGTGCTGAGAGCTGCTTTTCCCAGGTTTGGTGAGGAAAGGTGAATAATGTTTGATATTATCCATGTAGTTTTGTTTATACTTGTTTGTAAATCTAGAATATCGGTAATTTGACATGTTTTATATGTGGATGGTTTAGATTTTCGCTATTTAGATATCACGCTAAATAGCATGGTTGTGTGAAGTTCATTACTGGGCTAATAGGTTAGTCTTTCTAGTACTTCAACGACAGTTGGCCCTGGAAATTGCGGATGCATTGGTAATCATTTTCCAATGTTCCTTAGATTCAAGATCAGTTCCTGAGGATTGGAGAATGGCTAATTTTATCCCACTTTTTAAGAAAGGAGGGAGGGAGAAAACAGAGAACTACCATCCTGTTAGCCTAACATCAGTAGTGGGGAAGATGCAGAGTTCATTATTAAAGATGAAATAGTGACATATCCAGATAGCAGTGATAGGATTGGGCCGAGCCAGCATGGATTTACCAAGGGCAAATCATGCTTGACTAATCTATTGGAGTTTTTCGAGGATGTAACCAGGAAGTTAGACAAGGGAGATCCAGTGGATGTAGTGTACCTCGATTTTCAGAAGGCATTTGGTAAGGTCCCACATAGGAGATTGGTGGGTAAAATCAGAGCACATGGCATTGGGTGGGGGGGAGATATTGACATGGATAGAAAACTGGTTGGCAGATAGAAAGCAAAGGGTAATGGTGAATGGGTGTTTCTCGGAATGGCAGCTGGTGACTAGTGGGGTGCCGCAGGGCTCGGTATTGGGACCACAGCTGTTTACGATTTACATCAACGATTTAGATGAAGGCATTGAGAATAACATCAGCAAGTTTGCTGATGATACTAAGCTGGGTGGCAGTGTGACATGTGATGAGGATGTTAGGAGAATTCAGGGTGACTTGGATAGGCTGAGTGAGTGGGCAGATACTTGGCAGATGATGTTTAATGTGAATAAGTGTGAGGTTATCCACTTTGGGAGTAAGAACAGGAAGGCAGATTATTATCTGAACGGTGTAGAGTTAGGTAAGGGAGAAATACAAAGAGATCTAGGAGTCCTTGTTCATCAGTCTCTGAAGGTGAATGAGCAAGTGCAGCAGGCAGTGAAGAAGGCTAATGGAATGTTGGCCTTTATTACAAAGGGAATTGAGTTCAAGAGCAAGGAAATTCTTTTGCATTTGTACAGGGCCCTGGTGAGACCACACCTGGAGTATTGTGTACAGTTTTGGTCTCCAGGGTTAAGGAAGGACATCCTGGCTATAGAGGAAGTGCAGCATAGATTCACGAGGTTAATTCCTGGGATGTCCGGACTGTCTTACGCAGAGAGGTTAGAGAGACTGGGCTTGTACACGGTGGAATTAAGGAGATTGAGAGGGGATCTGATTGCAAAATATAAGATTATTAAGGGATTGGACAAGATAGAGGCAGGAAATATGTTCCAGATGCTGGGAGAGTCCAGAATAAGGGGTAAGTCATTTAGGACAGAGTTAAGGAAAAACTTCTTCTCCCAGAGAGTTGTGGGGGTCTGGAATGCACTGCCTCGGAAGGCAGTGGAGGCCAATTCTCTGGATGCTTTCAAGAAGGAGCTAGATAGCTATCTTATGGATAGGGGAATCAAGGGATATGGGGACAAGGCAGGGACTGGGTATTGATAGTAGATTATCAGCCATGATCTCAGAATGGCGGTGCAGACTCGAAGGGCCGAATGGTCTACTTCTGCACCTATTGTCTATTGTCTATTGACAAGGCAAAATATTGCAAAAATTTTTGTAAATCTTTATTTTTGTCTTACTTTACTATTTCATGACCAAATGTGGATGTAACGGAGTAATGTGAATGTATTAATCTCTATTCACGTAGTGTGAGTGAGGAGAATTCGTTTCAGGGTCCAGCCTATATGTGTTGGAAGCTAAGCACGTGTATGGCAAAGTGATCTCTTAGTTAAGATGAGATCTATTTATTCATATTTTTGACGTTGTGGAAGGTATAGGGTTGATGGAATTCTAATATTGCTTGTATATTTTGTGTTATTTATTTTCATACTACATATGTAATTAATTGATACACAAGGGTGTGGACCGAAATTAAGATGAGATTGTAACAGCAGGAACTGTGTTTTTATAATTAATTTTGTTCTTATTCTGATACCCTTTTCTCGCATTAAAACATCTAAAATAGATAAAGGAATTAAACACCCAAAAAAGTATTTGTTCTCCTGAGTGTGTATTTTTCCCCAGGCTACACAATTATACAGGTTTTGAGTTTCATTATTTAAAACATATAAATATCACAATCAATTCTCACTCATAATGTAAGACACAGAAGAAAAATAGCATGGGAAGTTATTTCTGTTTCGAGAAGCAAATTATTATCTTTGGTCCACACAGTAGCTATCAGCAAGAACAGAAAGGTTGTCTGGAAAATTCAACGGTCTCAGCCTGAAATGTTGACTGCTCATTTCTCTCCATAGGTGCTGCCCAACATGCTCGTTTATTGTGGAAACTCATCCTTCAAGGAAGAAATCCACTATCTCTGCATTTCCTGGCTTATTTTTTGTCTATCAGACCCAACTTAGTGTGGTTGAAGTTGTGTGAATGAAGTCACTGGAGAAACGTGCTGGTAGATACAAAACAGCTTATTTATTCAAATAAAAAAGGTACAGCTGACATCATACGCATATGTTTTTGGTCGAAAAGTCTGGCTGACCCAACGTGTGGCTCGATATTTTATAGAAAAGTAGAAAACCTACAGCACAATACAGGCCCTTCGGCCCACAATGCTGTGCCAAACATGTACTTACTTTAGAAATTACGTAGGGTTACCCATAAGCCTCTATTTTTCTAAGCTCCATGTACCCATCCAGGAATTTCTTAAAACACCCTATTGTATCTACTTCCACCACCGTTGCTAGCAGCCCATTCCATGCACTCACTACTCTCTGATTAAAAAACTTACCTCTGATATCTCCTCTGAACCTACTTCCAAGCACCTTAAAATTGTGCCCTTGCATGCTAGCCATTTCAGTCCTGGGAAAAAGCCTCTGACTATCCACATGATCAATGTCTCTCAACATCTTATATACCTCTATTAGGTCACGTCTCATCCTCCATCACTCCAAGGAAAAAAGGCCAAGTTCACTCAACCTATTCTCATAAGGCACACTCTCCAATCCAGGCAACATCCTTGCTAATCTCCTCTGCACACTTTCTACGGTTTCCACATCCTTCCTGTAGTGAGGCAACCAGAACTGATCACAGTACTCCCAAGTGTGGTCTGACCAGGGATCTATATAGCTATAACATTTCTTCTTGGCTCTTAAACTCAATCCCATGGTTGATGAAGGCCAATACACGGTATGCCTTCTTAACCACAGAGTCAACCTGCACAGCAGCTCTGAGTGTCTTATGGACTCAGCCCCCAAGATCCCTCTGATCCTCCACACTGCCAAGAGTCTTACCATTAATACTCTATTCTGCCATCATATTTGACCTACCAAAATGAACCACCTCACACGTATCTGGATTGAACTCCATCTGCCACTTCTCAGCCCAGTTTTGCATCCTATTAATGTCCTGCTGTAACCCCTGACAGCCCTCCACACTATCCACAACACCTCCAACTTTTGTGTCATCAGCAAATTTACTAACCTGTCACTCCACTTCCTCATCCAGGTCATTTATAAAAATCATGAAGAAAAGGGGTCTCAGAACAGATCCCTGAGGTACATCACTGTTCCCCGAACTCCATGCAGAATATGACCTGTCTACAACCACACTTTGCCTTCTGTGAGCAAACCAATTCTGGATCCACAAAGCAAGGTCCCATTGGATCCCATGCCTCCTTACTTTCTCAATAAGCCTTGCATGGAGTACCTTATCAAATGCCTTGCTGAAATCCATATACACTACATCTACTGCTCTATCTTCATCAATGTGTTTAATCACATCCTCAAAGAATTCGATCAGGCTCGTAAGACACAACCTGCCTTTGACAAAGCCATGCTGACTATTCCTAATCATTTTATTCCTCTCCAAATGTCCATAAATCCTGCCTCTCAGAATCTTTTCAATCAGCTTACCAACCACTGAAGTAAGAACTGCTGTAGATGTGGCCTTCAGGGAGGCTTTGATGTTTATGTGCCAAACATTAAAGGTCATTCCATATTTACAATGTATGGGCAATGCTTTCTTTGAAGCTATGCACAACCTTCACACCTCCTGATTAGCATCCACACCACAGACATCCAAATGAATTTTAATCAGCATTGTCTCCTCTGGGATTCACAGTTTTTAGGAACCCATTGTTCAGAGCTGCACTCCAAATTAAATGCACAATACATTTTCAGATGTTAAGACTGATAGCTTAAGTTAATTGCTAAATACATATGTCCTAATACCAAAAATCGCTCTAACAGTTGACACTTCAAAGTTCAAAGTCAATTTATTTTCAAAGTACATATATATCACCATATACAACCCTGTTGCCTCTTGGGCATACTCAATAAATCCAATTACCATAATAGAATCAATGAAAGACCACACCAACTGGGTGGACATACAATGAGCAAAAGACAACAAACTGTGCAAATACAAAAAGAAAGAAAAAACTGAAATAATAAGAATAATAAATAAGCAATAAATATCGAGAACAAATTCAATAGTCCTTGAATTTGAGTCCACTTTGCACTTCACTGCAGTTCAGCTGAAGTGCAGTTATGGGTAGGCACTGTATACTGACCTTGCAATAGATGGCTACAGCATATGAATAAATAAAAATGTATTCTCAGATTTCTTGTAATTGTTTTGCAAAATTCCTGCACATAGAAGTATTCTCTGCCTGCCTTTCCAATCCTTCTGTTACTCATGTTTCATAGGGAAGTTATGTCAGATCATAGCCGGGGCAGCTGACAATGCTTGTAGGCAAAGCATGCAACTCTGTCAGAGGAGGGAATGTGTCACTCACTGTTATTCTTGAGTTGCTTGTGGCCTATGATCCTGGGACAGAGTTGCATTGATAAAGACCACTGAGCAACCACTCACCTTGACCTTTTGGTGCCCTCTGGTGCTCTTTTGGAAAATAGTTGGCTGTTTTGGCTTTGAGCATTGTCCTGCATGAAAGATGTGAACCATTCAGAAAAAAAAAGACAGAATATATTCTAAAATCTTTCAGCATGTGGTCAGTAACATAAAATACATTTTCTACTGTCAAGAAATCAATAATGTAGACATTTCACCTTAATACCAACCATGTGTGGACCCCCCTAAGTTCGGCAGAGCAGTGGTGCAGCAGTTCGGTGTTCAGGGTTTGAAAATGATCTCTGCATCTGTTTGTATGGAGTTTACACAATCGCCTTCTGACCAACTGTTTAAGCTCTCTCCCTCATCACAAAGACACATTGGTTGTTAGGTTACTTGATAGTTATAAATTATCCTACAATGTACTGCAGGTAATTGGGTGATCAGTGACGGGGTGGAGTAGATAGACCTGTGAGAGAAGATAGTTTATGGGGAAATAAATGAAGGAATGGGACTGATTGCATTGTTCTGAGAGCTGGCATAGATACTATGGGCAGAATGGCCTTCATTGTTTTCTTAAGGAAATTAAGAAAATAAAATTATGTTGTGTGTGTGTCTGCGCTCTTAACTCCTGGTGGAGTTGTCGGGGCGCCATCGTTTCAGGCTTTTTGCACCGATCTTTTTGGTGATGGCTCATCACACAGTGTGTCTTGGGCATCTGAAATCCGGCAGAGCTCACCCCCTCCAGGTTTTTGGAGTTGGCTGGTTTCGAGCTCCGGAGCCTTTGCTCTAAAGTTTGGCACTGATGCCACTATGCCACCAGTCAGCCAAAATGATGTTGCAATGTCTAATTTCAAAGACAGGCATCGGGATATTTGAGAAACACACACAGAACCTTCTGTCAAAAGGATATGTTCCTGTTTTTAACATTTTACTGAGATACAGCACAGAACAAGCCTTTCTGGCCTTTTAAGCCATGCTGCCCTGCAACCCTCAATTTAATACTAACCACAATTACTATTATAACTAACTATTATGCACTTACCAGCTGGTGCATCTTCATACTGTGGGAGAAAACCAGAACACCCAGAGGAACCCAACATGGTCACAGGGAGAACATACACACTCCTTACTGGCAGTGGCAGGAATTGACCCCGGATTGCTGGTACTGTAAAGCATTGTGCTAACCACTACAGAACTGCGCCACCCCTGTTTTTCTTGAATATGTCAATGGGGCCCAAGGACTGGTTTAGCTCAGTTTGATGAAATTCATTTTTAGTGAATCAGGCTTGTATTCAATTCCTTTGGCTCAGGATCACCATAAACACAGAGTGATCCAACTTCTAATTCTCCCTCACTAGCATGGCTTTTGGGTGAATATTGGAATTTTCTTTCCAGATCTGGATGAATGTAGTTCCAATAACACTCAAGGAGCTTGGAACTAATCAGTCCTTCATCACTGGCACATCTTGGCAGTAATGTGGAAATATACAAAGTACTACAGTTGCTCTTGTAGAGCCTATCAATCATGCAACCTTCACCAGCTAGGCCAAGGGCAGCCGCCACCATCTGCAGTCTTCTCTACAAATCACCTATGATACTAATTTGGGAATATAGTTCCTCAATAAGGCTCTCGAAAAAAAAAACAGGAGAACTACGCTCACTCACTTTAAGAACTCTATCTCATTATTTCATGTTCTCATTTTTTTTTGCTATTTATTTAGATTTGCATTTGCACAGTTTGCGGTCTTCTGCACTCAGGTTGATCTTTATCGATCCTGTTATACTTACTATTCTATAGGTTTGCTGAGTATGCCCACAGGAAAATGAATCTCAGGGTTATATGGTAACATATATGCACTTTAATAATAAATTTACTTTAAACTTGTCTCTGGAACTGCATTTGGAACCTCTCAGTTTACACTAGGAAGCACTATTGTGCGTACCTTCACAAGGATCAGCTCCAGAGGTTCAGGAAGGCACCCCTTACGCAAGAATAACAAAAGTTAGATGGTAAATGTTGACCTTGCTAATGATTCTGATATCCCAAAAATAAAACAAAACCAATTACATTTGTTAAAAGGAGAAAACTATTTACTCACCTTAATAAACATGCACACGTTCCTCCAGCAATTTTTATTCTGGAGGAATTCAGCAGGTCAGGCAGCATCTATGAGGAGGATTAAACAAAGTTTTGGGCCAAGACCCTTCATCGAAACTATAAAATAAGGGGGCAGAGACTAGAATAAAAAGGTGGGGGAGAGGAAGGAGTACAAGCTGGCAGGTGATAAGTGAGACAGGAGGGGGAAGGTAGGTGAGTGGGGAAGGGTGATGATGTAAGAATTTAAAGGTGATAGGTGGAGGAGGTAAAAGGCTGAAGAGAAAGGAATCTAATAGGAAATTTCACATTAATGTTCTCTTAATTTGTTTAATACCTGTGATCCTCTGCAGATACAAAATTGTCCTAAGAAGCATGATTCTAATTTGAGCCTCTTTTAGATGGCATGTTAGACAAAGTTAGACAAGGGAGATCCAGTGGATGTAGTATACCTCGATTTTCAGGAGGCATTTGATAAGGTCCCACATAGGAGATTGGTGGATAAAATCAGAGCTCATGGCATTGGGGGGAAGATATTGACATGGATAGAAAACTAGTTGGCAGATAGAAAGCAAAGGGTAATGGTGAATGGGTGTTTCTCGGAATGGCAGGTGGTGACCAGTGGGGTGCCACAGGGCTCGGTATTGGGACCTCAGCTGTTTACGATTTACATCAACGATTTAGATGAAGGCATTGAGAATAACATCAGCAAGTTTGCTGATGATACTAAGCTGGGTGGCAGTGTGACAGGTGATGAGGATGTTAGGAGAATTCAGGGTGACTTGGATAGGCTGAGTGAGTGGGCAGATACTTGACAGATGACGTTTAATGTGAATAAGTGTGAGGTTATCCACTTTGGGAGTAAGAACAGGAAGGCAGATTAGTATCTGAATGGTGTAGAGTTAGGTAAGGGAGAAATACAAAGAGATCTAGGAGTCCTTGTTCATCAGTCACTGAAGGTGAATGAGCAAGTGCATGAAGGCTGTGAAGAAGGCTAATGGAATGTTGGCCTTTATTACAAAGGGAATTGAGTACAAGAGCAAGAAAATCCTTTTGCATTTGTACAGGGCCCTGGTGAGACCACACCTGGAGTATTGTGTACAGTTTTGGTCTCCAGGATTAAGGAAGGACATCCTGGCTACAGAGGAAGTGCAGCGTAGATTCAGGAGGTTAATCCCTGGGATGTCTGGACTGTCTTACGCAGAGAGGTTAGAGAGACTGGGCTTGTACACACTGGGATTAAGGAGATTGAGGGGATCTAATTGCAACATATAAGATTATTAAGGGATTGGACAAGATAGAGGCAGGAAATATGCTCCAGATGCTGGGAGAGTCCAGTACCAGAGGGCATGGTTTAAGAATAAAAGGTAGGTCATTTACGACAGAGTTAAGGAAAAACTTCTTCTCCCAGAGAGTTGTGGGGGTCTGGAATGCACTGCCTCAGAAGCCAGTGGAGGCCAATTCTCTGGATGCTTTCAAGAAGGAGCTAGATAGGTATCTTATGGATAGGGGAATCAAGGGATACGGGGACAAGGCAGGAACCGGGTATTGATAGTAGATGATCAGCCATGATCTCAGAATGGTGGTGCAGGCTCGAAGGGCCGAATGGTCCACTTCTGCACCTATTGTCTATTGTCAAACTAACTGTAAGTGATGCATGGACAGTGACCTTGGTCCATCATGTAATCAATGTCATAGACGGTGAGTGTAACTGTCAAAATGCTTGGATATGGTCCAAGTGCAGACAGAGCGATACCGAAGTGGGTCGACATTAATGATAAGAATTGCTGCAAATTTAAAGGAAAAGAAAAACAATAAATGCTAGGCCAGCAGGGCTGTTAACTAAACTCTCTGATTGAAAGCTTAATGCAACACCATGGTTAGAAGCAATAATTAAATACTAAATGTATATCACTCCTTTAGAGCTTCTGTCAAAATGGTCGTCTTTCCCAGACAACGGTAAGGGTAAGCAGGGAGGCAGCATAAGCGTTGCTGTGCTTCTGGTCAAGTCTTGACAGAACTAAAATGAAAAGAAGGAAGTTAACTACTGCCGTAATGAAACAGTCTGAAATAGCTGAAATGTCTGTACTGATGAGCACAATTGTTGAGCCTATTGCACAGTGTGGCTCACAGGGTCATTGACACTGCAGCACAGTCTGTGTTTGTGACAGTAAGAGGCAGAATCCTATTCAGAGATGGACATTAATGTGAAAGATGCTTTTCTATGGTTCCCTCATGGTTACTGCAATAATTTGTAAGTGCATTGCCTTACGTGATGGTGCCCTTAGTGATTTTGCTTCACTATTATGTTTGATGTGATTTGAAACATAATAATCATTTTATATGGGACTCTCCACATGTTTGAACATCACAAAGCTCTCCACAACCTCTGTTTGATGGGTAAAAGTGGGAGCAATTTGGACAAAGCTACGATAAATATTAATCTAACTGATAAATCATGCTGCTTGAAGGATACAAGTTAGGGAACAGAGTACAAATACAGCTTCATCTGAATAATAATAGGAGAGACATTTACAAGCTGCTCACCTGTCTTAGATGCTTGCAAATGTTTTATTGAATATTGCACTATCAGTTCCATTAATTGCATTGAGTGCACACATACCCAATGTCCTAATAGCACTAATAACTGAAGACAAATGTCCTTGCAATATTTCAAGTGGTGGCATACTTCAATACTAATTTTCTGTTAAGGGGGCTTAGGATCATCCAACACAGAGGAAAACATGTTGCTAATTAGCCATGCTAATGAACCCAGAATTCAACCGCGAGTCCAAGATAATTGTAAACCCTCACCTTCATCTGTGCTGAAGCAACTGATTTCTCTATGCTGCAAAAACGATCTTAAGTTGACAAACTGTGAGTTATGGACGGTAGAAGTGGTGCCGCTAACTGCCGGTTGTGTCTGTTTTCTTGATGCAGTATGTGTGCAGAAGTGTGTCTAGTTCAGTTTCATTCTATCAGAGTAACATAAAAAATTGATATTTGCTTACCATTACTTCCATGTGTACCCTGCATTGCAGCAATACTATTTGTAAAGACTGTTAACAATACTTATTCAACATTTTTTTAATCTCTGTTGAAGAGCCTCCTCAAGCAAAGGACAGGAAACAGGTCATGATTGTCACTCTGGGAAAGCTGCCTTCTTTCATCCAATGTTAACTGCTACATCGTCCTTTCAATTGAGAACTAGAATTAATTTCACTGTTACAACATTTCTTCCTCATCTTCTGCAAGTGACAAACAACACATTAAGCTGATAGTCTTCTTCCAGCATTGCTTTATTGCATGGGAGTAAGTGGATGGGAATTTTATAAGGGTTGTTAATGGTGCAGCAGCATAGTGGCTAAAGTGCTAGTTTAACACCCAGAGGCTTGGGTTATTGATCTGAAGAATGGGCTTGAGCCTGGTGATGATAACTGGAGGATTTAAGTAACTAAATAAATCTGGATTTAGAAAAAGGCTGGTCTCAGTAATAGTGACTACAAATCAATGCTTGAAAATCCATCTGGTTCACTAATGCACTTTTAGGAAAAGAAATATTGTACCCTTGTTGGATTTTTATATGCCTCTAAATCTACCTCTGAATGGCCTAAGAAGCATCAGGAGTGGAAGGTAAATGTTTTTGTCCTGTTAATAAATTAAAAATTATACTGAAGGGTTCTAGGAATTTGAAGTTTACTGTTATGTTAGGGAAATTTGCTTTCTTGCTGAATGCTTCCATTGTGGTTATAAGTTTTCCACTTAGCACATCTGCATTGGTGAAAGAAATTTGTTTCCCACCAGTTAAGGTGCTAAACTGTGATAATCATTACTCCTGCTCTGACTGATTTAAAATGGTTCACTGAGCTTGAAAAAAAAATGTGGGTGGTGTGGGAAAGAGAACACCAACTTGATTATCCAACTTGTTCACAAGTTCTTGGTATTTGACAAATAATTTTGGCAGAGATTCAAACACAGAAATTTATTCACTCAGACTGTGGGAAAGGTAGGAAAATGTGGCAGAGCAGTTCCTCAGAACAAGCTGCTGGAATCATAGGAAGATTGGTCAACTTGACCTGGGACTGATAGAATATCCAAATTTACAAAACTGGGCAGTGGATTCAGTCTGAACTCACATGTCAGTGATTCTGTGCAAGAACAGGCAAGAATGCCCCCCTGCTGACTGCTCATGTGGCTCCTCCCACAGACCCCTGTATAAAGGCGATTGGAGGCACTGCTCCTCCCTCAGTCTCCAGGATGTTGTGTGGAGGTCTCTTGTTGCTAATCGTGGCCTCTTGCAGCTAATGAAAGCCTATTGTTCGCCTCCCGTCTCTGAGAGTTATTGATGGTGCATCAGGATGATATCTCTGATGTCCTGGAAAGGAAAGCCACTTCCTGGGGACAGATGTGGTGAAGACAAAGGAATGGAGAAAAGGGAATAGCATTTTTACAGGAGACAGGGTGGGAAGAGGTTTAGTCAAGATAGCAGTGGGAGTTGGTAGGTTTATGAAAGATATTTGTCAACAAATATTTGTAAACATCCTTTGATTAGTCACTGAATATTTAAAATAACTGTCTGTCGAGGGATAGAGAAACAATA
This sequence comes from Hypanus sabinus, assembly GCF_030144855.1. NCBI lineage: Eukaryota > Metazoa > Chordata > Chondrichthyes > Myliobatiformes > Dasyatidae > Hypanus > Hypanus sabinus. The sequence goes on along the minus strand of NC_082710.1, from coordinate 124,728,806 downwards.
AAGAGCACACTGAATGAAGCCTGGGTTTCATGGCCCTAAATAATTTTAAGTTGCATTCAATGCTTCTCCCAATTCATTATTCTTTGAAGTTACTAACAGGAGCAATCTAATTTTAAAGACAGAGTGTGGTCAGTAATAAATTGGCAGAGGAAGTGGTTGAGACAGGTATATTAACAACATTTGAAAGGCTCATGTTTCCTCACGTTGTCATAGCTGGAGGTGGTAATGGGGCCAATCTCCAGCTACCTATGAAATACTACGAATGGCATGCACCTCAAATAGCCACTGACAACCAAGTCCAGCTCCTGGCCTTCATTTGTGGCTTAGCTACAAAGCCTGGCTGAACCATTTCTACTGAGAGGAGAAGGGGCAAAGGCAGGTTACTGATGCCTTAAAACCAATCCCTTCTGGCAATTGGGGTCATCAGCAGTGATCGGGAGATCACCTAAGAAAAGAAAAACTCTGATCTCAAACCTCTACCGCCTTGTGACTCTACCTACTCATGGAGAAGGCTTCGGGAGTAAACATCAGGGGAAATATTTGGAGCTGAAGACCTCAAGGCAGTCTTGCGTTGAGTTCAACTTTGACTAGCAACTCCTTCGACTTTGCTGGTGCCAGACTGTATGGGTCTCTGCCGTGTCCTTGCATTCATCAGATGTGCAGAGAGGGGGAGCTTCCTGCATGGACAACAGCTTGCCCTCCATATTGTACCTCCCAGGCTTGCATGTCAAGACAGCTATTATGCAACATCCATGGTCGACTCTTATCAACGGAGGCCTCAGGAAGTACTGGGCTGGTGCATGGATAGGAAAGGTTTGGAGAGATATGGGCAGATGGGACTGCCGTAGATGGAATTCTTTGTTGAGAAAGACCAGCTGGAATAAAGAGCCTCTGTCCACGTTGTATAACTTCAAGACTCTAAGTGAAAATCAAAAGCTCTATATTCCTTAAAAGTTGTGGGGCCAGGTCAATTGTAAAAGTCCTATAAAAAATAGTAGGTTCTTCTTCTTTCTGGGCAAAAGTGCTTTCATAAAGGTAAGTACTGATCAGACCTGATCTAATTGAATAGTGAACTACAAGGGAGTGAATAGGTTATTCCTATGTTCAGAAAAAAAACAGATGGAAACCTGGAAAAGAAGCAATGAGACACTGAAAATGTATAACTTTTTGAAGGAAGCAACAATTTGGACATGAGCCATTCAACATTGCTTGGGAACTCTCCAATTTTCTTTTGTTTTCTTTTAATTTTTAATTTAGACTTCTGTCTTGAGCTGTCTTGTGGATATTATTTATAAATATGAGATTGTTGTGTACTTAGGGAAGTATTCACTGGATTCATTTCACATATCAGAATTTGATGATCAGTCTCCGTGAATGAAATGGGAAATTAAAAAAAACAATGAATTATTTTCTATTTTTTTCTGTACCAGCAGGCTGAAGATTCCTGCAACATTTCTGTATGAAAAAGAGAGATAAAAGGTATGTGGAAATATAATAATCTATTGTCTTTGCTTAGGATTGATGTAAGTTCTGTTGAAAATCTTAGTGAAATGCTAACGATTGTATGGATGTCTTGTTTGATAATTCAAAAGATGCATTCAACAATGAGTGCCATATTAAAGTTCTTAAGTCATTCTATTCAAGATGGTATTGAAAATCTGTTTACTCACCTGGACCACAAGGTAGAGGAAAGATGCAGGATCTAGACACAGTTCCAATTAACTGCCCCTAGGTGTTGCTATTGTTCTTTACTTGCTATTTATAAAGTGCGGCAGCAGCTTTAAATGCGGCAGGATATTGGTGTTGAAGTCAATACCTATCAAGCAATGAGATGTGGCAATATGTATACTGACATATTGGCACTGACAAGAGGTAGCTCAACTTTTCATCCAAATAATTAATTTACCAAGAGCATGTACAGTACTTAAGGAATGTAGAACTATCTTTTGCTTTGAATTCACAGTGGTTATGAATTTCTAAGTGCAAGTACAGTTTATTCGAGATCCATTGTCACCGAGCTAAATGTGATCCACAGTAGCCATTGTAGCTTGGGCCCACACTCTGTGTACATTTCTTTCAAACTGGTATTATGTTGCACCATGCGTTTCTTAGAAACTCAGTGATAAAATTCAGCCCATATATAGGTTTGGCATGACCTTGGAATTTGACATTTTTATTTAGACTTCTGCAGAACCTTTTAGAAAGAGAAATATTCCATCTTACATGGAAAAGTGTACAGATTTAAAGGGAGAGCAGAAAAGCTTTGGATACCAAGGAAAATATTATGTACAGTAAGTAAGTTGCGTCCAATTACTGGTTAAGCCAGGGGTCAGAAGCAAGAACATCTTGATTTTTTAAAATTATAAACGTGAATTTAGTGTTAATTCTTTTTGTCAGGGTACTTGGGAGTCTCTTCATATCTCAGCATAGTTAACAGGCCCCTCATCTAAGTAGGTTCCTGCGGGCATGCCTCCTGCACCATTTAAATAAGGGTCTTCCTCCTAGTGGTGCTCAAGAAGTCAAAAATAAATACATCCTTATACTTGCTTCAGCATTTCTGTTCTGCTGTAATTTATTGCTTTGAAACTGTTGAAGGACAAAAGGCTTACAATGATAGAGTCTGTGGATTCTGTGATTTCTCTCCTTTCCTGTCTGGATAATTTCAATAGAAAATAAAATATTGTCAATAATTTGATACCGGTTTGCACTAATTACTCCTACTATTATTGAATTCTATGGTAGAGCACGTCTGAATCTTCCAAGATCTGAACATGGTCCATACTAATTCCATCCATGTGTTTCAGTAAGACCTGCAGTCAAGATAATAAGGTACAGATGTCTTGTCATTCAGTGACATGATTTTCTTTGTCCCTTGTTCCTTACTGGGTAGTGCAATGCATGTAGGACAAATCAGTTACAATTTCACGCTGAGTTGATCAATGAGATGACTGATACATTATCCAGCCCTACACTCTCATGTGATACAGCAAAAGCAATGTCCCACCCAAACGCGAAACTGTTCCCACAACCAATGAACTCACTTTCAAGGACTATTCTTGATTTTATTTGTAATTTATTATAACTATTGCTTCACTTTTGTTTCATCACAGCTCAAGCAGGTAAGACCTGAGGTATGGGCAAAGGCAAGCAGACTCGATTCTCAATTGCTAAGAATTTTTGGATTAGACCATAAGACCATAGGAGCAGATTTCAACATTTGGCCCATTGAGTCTGCTCCACTATTCACTTATGGCTAATCCATTTTCCTCCTCATCAGAATCACTCTCTGGCCTTCTCCCCAAATTCTTTGATGCCATAGCCAATCAAGAACCTATCAAGCTCTGCATTAAGTATGACCTTGCCTCCACAGCTGCCTGTGGTAAAAAAAATTCCACAAGTTCACCACCCTCTCGCTGAAGAAATTTCTCCACATCTCTGTTTTAAATGGACACCCCTCTATCCTGAGGCTGTGCCCTCTTGCCCTAGACTCCCCAACCATGTGAAACAACATTTCCACATCAACTGTGTCCAGGACTTGCAACAGAGCTATCAAATATTCCTTGTATGGTAACCATTTCATACCCAGAAACATCCTTGTGAGCCTCCTCTGACCTTTTAAAATACTAGCATAACTTTTCTTAGATGATGAACCCAAAACGATTCACAATTCTCAAGGTGAGGCCTCACCAGTGCACTATAAAACCTCAACTACACTAAACCTCTTGAAATGAATGCTAATACTGCATTTCCCTCCTCACCACCGACTCTACCTGCAAGATAACATTTAGGGTGTTCTGTATAAGGACTCCCAAGTCCATTTACATCTCAGATTTTGTATTTCCTTCTTGTTTAGAAAATAGTCTACACATTTACTTTTATTACCAAAGTGCATGACCATGCATTTTCCAACATTGCATTCAATTTGCCACTTTCTTGCCCATTTTCCTAATCAGTGCAAGTCCTTCTGCAGCCTACCTGTTTCCTCAATGCGACCTGCACCTCCACTAATCTTCGTATCATTTGCAAATTTGGCAACAAAGCCATCTATTCCATCATCAAAATCATTGATATACAGCATAAAAAGAAATAATCCCAACACTGACCCACAAATGGCACTAGTCACTGGCAGTCAATCAAAAAGAACTCTTTTATTCCTACCCACTGCTTTCTATCACTTGGCTAATGCTCTATCTATGTCAATAACTGCCCTGTAATACCATGGGCTCTTAACTTAGTAAGCAGCGTCATGTGTGGCACCTTGTCAAAAGTTTTCTGGAAGTCCAAACATACAACATCCGCTGCACTCCCTTTATCTGTCCTACTTGTAATCTCCTAAAAGAATTCCAATTGGATCTTCAGGCAAGATTTTTCCTTGAGGAAAATGCTGACTTTGTCCTAGCTTGTCCTGTGTCACCAAGTACTCCATAACCTCACTCTTAACAGTTGACTCCAATATCTTTCCAACCACTGAGGTGAGGCTAACTGGTCTATAATTTCCTTTCTGCTGCCTTCCTCCTATCTTAAACAGTGGAGTGGAAATTTGCAATTTTCTAGTCCTCTGGCACCATGCCAAAGTCCAATGAGTTTCAAAAGATCTTTGCTAATATCCCCACAATCTGTAACACTACCATTTTCAGAACCTTAGGGTGCACTTTATCTGGTTAAGATGATTTATGTACCCTTAAGTCTTCCAGCTTTTTAAGCTCCTTCTCCTTTATGTCAGTAACTGTACTCATTTCTCTTCCTTCACACCCTTCAGCATCTGGTGTACTGCTAGTGTCTTCCACAGTGAAGACTGATGCAAAATACTCATTAACTTCATCTGCCATGTCCTTGTTATTATTTCTCCGGTTTCATTTTCTAGCGGTCCTATATCCACTCTCATCTCTCTTTTATTTTTTACATACTTGAAAGTGTTTTTACTATCTGCTTTGATATTGTTTGCTAGCTTGTTTTCATATTTCATCTTTTCCCTCCTAATGATTCTTCTAGTTGCTCTCGTTAGGTTTTTAAAAGCTTTCCAGTCCTCTACCTTCCTGCTAATTTTTGCTTTGGTATAAGCACTATCTTCATTCTAGTAGCGTTTGGTATTGTGGCTTTCTGAAATTTTACTTAAATATTGCTGTACGTTATATGTGTTTGGAATGGCTATATCTGTTAAGTAAGTTGTTCTTGCTTGTGTAACCTGTAGTATTATATCTGGACAATTTTTGTGGATTGTTCTCTCTGTAATAATGGATCAGTCGTAATGTAATTTGTAGTACTCTGACTCTAAAAATGAATGAGGCTTGTATTTAAAGTAAGGCATGGTATCTTTTTTGAGTTTGTATTTTACAGCAAGATTTTGTTGAATGGTGTTAGCTACCTGATTGTGCCTGTGTAAATAATCAGATTGAGTTAAACTGCTGCATGATCCTCCAACGTGCTGGATTGTTTTTTGCTTTCTCTAGACATTTTCTGCATTCATCATCTTTAATTTGTTGATCTTTTATTATGTATTTTTGATAATATTTTGTCTTAATCATGTTAAAAAAGAATACTTAAATATGGGTATAGAAAAAGGGTTTATTGCCTTTGTTATATTTTTTTACTTTTGTACCCTAGCAGATTTTCTGAAGCCCTGAAGTAAACTGTGTCAGAAGTTTTCTCTTTATTGAACTATGATCTATTTTTCTCACCTGTTGATATCTCAGGTACTTATATGTCTCATATTCATCCATCGATTATATTATATCCTGGTGCTCTGTTTTGTATTTGACTAGCACCTTTCTTAATGTTGAATGTCTGCACATATCTAGTCCAAAGTTTTTGATTATATCTTTGGAAAATAGTTCTACTACTTGAATTAATTGCTTTGGCTATACTGATGCAGGGCTGTGTAATTTCAGATTCTCCATGTATAGAAGATGTGTCAAGGTATAACTCATTTAGTTGATTCTGATTTGATAACCCATTTTCATCCGATTCAGTAAATTCGAGACAAGGTTTAAAGCTAGACACAACCATAGTTGACTGAGTTGCCCTGGAAAAAGCCTCAGTTTGTTTTAATAATGGTGGTGGTTCTATTTTGTTTGTTAATAGATAGCGTGATTATGGTACGCCAATGCTTCATCTCCTGTAGGTAAGTGATAAGTTTTACCTTCTGTCAAAAATTCGGGCGCTTTTCTGGGAACTTTAAAGAAAATTGTTGATATAAGTTGATCTGTATGGGTGAAGTCAAGTACATTTTTTGATATCGATAATTATGAACATTATCATTGTCAGTACTTTTCCAGTTGTAGGTTATTTTTTGTAACTGCCCTTAGTAAATCCGTGTAATTTCAGGTGTTTGCATGTGTTTAATTGTGTAAGAGTGTTCTTTTCCATCCATAATCCAGATTGCCTCTTGATTGTACATCACCCTGTTTGACCAGGTATTAGTCCAAAAATCCATGATCTCTGTGTTTGTGGTAATTCTGGGCTAGAGTTGGTGTCATTTTGGTGCATCAATTTTTGTTTCAATGTCTGGTATAGACAGACCTTTATCATTGCTCCTGAACTGATAACTCTGTTTTCTTCATCCGATGCATTTCTCTATTTAGTCTGGCTTTGTATGCACCAAGCCTTTGTTTTAGTGCATCTATAAATTCTACAATGCTTTCTTTAGCTTTTCTCTTATTTTTTTTGCTCAGTTTATCCAGTTTAGACTCTATTATGTGGGCTATTTTTGCTCTTAAGGTTTCAATTTCATTTTAGTGTTATCACTTTATTGCTCAGTTTTTATTTATTATTATTAATATTATTACTTTATTTTCCTTTTATTATTTGCACAGATTGTCATCTTTTGCATATTGATTGCTTGTCTGTCTGTCGGGGGTGGTCTTTGATTCCATTATGCAGCCTAATGGTTGAGGGGCAGTGAAAGCTCCTGAACCTGTGGGGTGGGACCTGAGGCTCCAGCACCTTCTTCCTGAAGGCAGCAGCAAGAAGAGAACATGGCCTGGGCAGTGCAGGTCCCTGAAGACGCATGCTGCTTTCTTTTTTCAGTACTCCATGTAGATGGTCTCTCTGATGTAGAGAACTTTACCTATAATAGACTGGGTCATGTCAAGTACATTTTGTAGGATTTTCCATTCAACATCATTGCCCTTTCCATACCCACCTGTGAAGCGACCAGTCATCATACTTCACACCACACATCTATAGAAGATTTCAAAGTTTTAGATGTCACACCATATCTGATGCACCATCAATAACTCACTCTGAGACGTAAAGGCGAGATATCAGCTTTTATTGACTGGAAGAAGGAACAAGCAGTGGTTGACCACCATACTACATCCTGGAGACAGAGAAGCCGGGCTCAGACCTCAATCGCCTTTATACAGGGGCCTGTGGGAGGAGCCACAGGAGCAGTCAACAGGGGGCGTGTCCAGACAGGTATATGTAGTTCACCACAATGTCTTTACAAGGAAGTAGAGGCACTGCTGGATTTTCTTCATAATTACACTTACACGCTGGGCCAGGGCAAGCCCTCTAAAAGGATAACATTGAGAAATTCAGATTTGTCTATCCTCTCCATCTCTGATCCCCTGATGACGGTGGGCTCATGTACCTTTGTATTCCTCCTCCTGAAGTCAATAATCAGCTCCTTGCTGACATTGAGTGAGAGGTTGTTGTTGTGGCGCCATTCAGCCAGATTTTCAATCTCCCTCCCATGTTCTGATTTGTCACCACCTTTGATTTGGCCAGTGGCAAACTTAAAAAAATGACATTGGAGCTGTAATTGGCCACACAGTCAAAAGTGTAAAGGTGGTAGAACAGGGCAATAAGCACATAGCCTTGTGCATGAAAATCCCAGCAGATCAGCAGTTTCTGAGATATTCAAACCAACCCATATTGCACAAACAATTATTCCATGGCCAAGTCAGACCACATTTCTTCCCCAATTTGGTATTTGGTCTAAACAAAACATAAACCTTTTCTTCTGAGAGAGAGAGCCTGTGGTATGTTGAATTCTCAGGTGAACAATTAGTTTTTATTGTCGTGCACGATTTCTCGTGGGAATGTTGCTGTTGCTTGCTTGGCCAGCAGATGGTTCTGATGCTTTTTACTGAAGTCAGAGGGGAGAGGGAGGGTCAGTTCTTTGCTGCTGCTTCTGCATGGGAGAGGGGAGTGGGGGTCTTTGGGGTTTTTTTACTGTCACTCATTATTTGCGATACTCTTCTGTTCTTGTGGATGCCTGCCAAGAGCAAGAATTTCAGGTTGTACATTGTGTTCATTCTCTGATTTTAAATGGAATTACTGACCTATTGAATGACATCTTCAGAGTGGCTTAGTTCAGTAGTCACGGCAAGCTTTCTTGTTGCGGTCTTCTTGCTGCGCATCTTGTAACATTGGCTCATGTCTTTGTTTTGGAACATTATGCAGCATGTAGTCAAGGTTGATTAAGTCTCTGCTTTTGCTTGATATGTACACCAAGAACCTCTGAATTGTTGAAAGAAGCCAAGTCTCAAGTTGAGGAGTTCAGTGACAATTTGCAATGCTGTCCTTGTACATACATGTTGCTAGTTCCTGTGCTTAGCTGCTGTGACTGGAGACCACACTAATGTGAAGAGCAATAGCTGTAGAGTACAACTCTTGTCCCCTAAATCCATTCCTCTTAGCAGTGCTGGCCATTGGAAATTTCTGGCCATACAGGCCCTCTTAAAGTGAAGGAATCATGCATGCTTTCTAGAAGTAAATTACTAATTACAAGGATTTCTTCCTATGATTTATGACCACATAAATACTGAGTGAATTAAAACTCTTTTCTGTTGAGTAAAATATCTGGACATGGATTACAACAGTAGTCAATGACTAGTTGCTCTTGTACGAATGCTGGCAAATCCCAGTTTGGTACTACTTGTCACTGATGTGGAAATATTTGAAATAATTTTTTCATGAATGTCTAGGTAATCTATCTGATGCAGCAGTGTACAGATAATTGGAAGATACAGTATAGTTATACCTGTAGGAATAGTGTTGCTCCATTAACAAAACAGTTTGGGTCATTGGATAGAAAACAGCATATGGCTCATAATTTCAGAAATATGTCCAAAATCTTGCACTCCCTGAGAGAGTGTACAGTGTACCAAGGTTTTGTGAGTGTACAGTTGAGGATCGAGGTAGGATAAGTGAGAAACAGAGGGATGTGGGATGCAAATTGCTATACCTCTCCTGACAGCCCATAGGGCTACAAGCTTTACAATACTGTCATAGAGTAGCCTGCTTATATATGAATTCTATTTCAGAAGCCATTAGAATCATTCATAGCCAAACATTATTACATTATGTTAAAGTCATTAGAAAGAGTGCTTTTGTGTGCTTATACGTGACATGGTGTTTGATTTTACTTAGGGATACAGAATGGTAACAGGCCCTTCCAGCCCAACAATTACACCCTTGTGACCAATTATTCTATTAACCTGTATGTCTTTGGAATGTGGGAGGAAACTGGATCACCCAGAGGAAACCCATGCAATCTTTGGGAGAACGTGCAAACTCTTTGCAGTTACTGGTGGAATAGAGCCCAGGTCGCTGGTGCTGCAGTATTGTTCTGCAACCCACTATGTTTTATGTCAACATGTGGTTAGTTTGATATGAAAAAAGTGAAGTACTGGAAAGCATTTTAAACTATCATGTTTTCTCGCTTACATGTAACCTCTATCTGGGCATGTAATTCCATTGAAAGTTTTCTGACTTGAATTCCATTGTAACTACTGAAATTCTGTTTGACTATCATGGATGTAATTCAGAAATTTAATGTGGTGCCACATTAAAAACTGTATAAAATAGCTGACACAGTTATCAGACAGAATTGGGAAAAAGAGTTGAAATGTATTTTCTCAGGTTAATTAGGATTGGGCACTATGGGGAGAAACATAAGACTTGGATCAAATTGAAAGCTTCAAGTAAAAATGTTTGTGATGAGCAAGGTCTCATCAATGGGAGTCCTGCAGTCAGGAACAGTGACATGCTCAGACAACTGTGTCTCATCATATTTTCAGCAGCACCACTACTTCCTTAGAAGATTTCAAACACTCAGCATGACATCTAACACTTTGCCAAACTTCTATATATGCGAAGTAGAGAGTAAATTGACACAATGCATCACAGCCTGGTATGGTAACACCAATGCCTTGAATGGAAAATCCTACAAAACATAATGCGTATGGCCCAGTGCATCACGGCTAAAGCCATCCCCACTATAGAGCACACCTACATGAAACATTGTCGCAGGAAAGCAATATCCATCTTCAGGGACCCCCACCAATCAGGACATGGTCTCTTCTCACTGCTGCCATGAGAATGAGCTTCAGGACTCACAAGACCAGGTTTATGAACAATTATTACCCCACAACTATCAGGCTCTTGAACCAACGGGGATAACTTAACTCAACTTCAATTGCCCCGATATTGAAGTGGTCCCACAACCTATAAATTCACTTTCAAGGACTTTTCATCTCATGTTCTAGACATTTATTGCTTGCTATAATATTATCATTACTTTCTTTCTGTATTTGGACAATTTGTTGTCTTTTGCACATTTGTTGAAGATCCGAGTTCAGGCAGTCTTTCATTGATTCTATTATGGATTTATTGAGTATGCCCACAAGAAAATAAATCTTAGGTTGTATATGATAATATACATGAACTTCGATAATAAATTTACTTTGAACTTTGATTCCTCAGATGTTGCCAGTATGAGTCAGTTTTGATTCATTGTGTAGAGAACATTTGAATGAAAAGGAGTGTATCTTGGTATTAGCAGTTACGTTGAGATTATAATAATTGCTCAATTTTGAATCACAGCTCCCTGCAGTTCCTTGCTGCCTTGAGCAGAGCAGTGATGCATCTGGATTTTTTTTTGGTGCATCTGTAAAAATTGGTGAGAGTTCTATAAATTCTGAGATAAAAGAAGAATTGGTATGCTTCTGTAGCCATAGCATTTCTGTAGTGAGATCAGGGAAAATCATTATTACCCTGATATTTATACCAAGGGAATAGAAGCTTTCAGCTATCTTCACTTAAGTTCAAATGCTATAAACAGGGGTATGTAGTCTGTTTCGCTTCCTAAAGTCAATGACAAGCTCTTTCATTCTGTTGAAAGTGAGGGAAAGTTACTTTCTTTACACCATGCCACTACAGTCTCTACCTCTTCCCTGTAGAGAGTACAGGAAGAAAATATTGCCATAATATAAGAGAGATTGTTGTTCTGTTATTGTGACCAAAGTCATCCATTCCTTCTTGTTCCTTTCAATCCATGTTCAGACTGTGATGGTGTCCAGCAATTCATTATTATCCAGACAGATGAGCCATATTCAGTCATCTGCCTCCATTCTTAGCTTCTCATCTGAAAATACATCACTGATTTACAGGTCTATGATGACAGCTAGCTTTGTCTACTCCTTCCCATTTTAGAGCATAAGAATCAGGAGCATAATTAGGCCATTTGGCCCATCGAATCTGCTCCACCATTTCATCATGGCTGATCCAACTTCCTCTCTGCCCCAATCTCCTGTCTTCTCTCCTAATCCCTTCATGCCCTGAATAATCAAGAATCTATTAACCTGTTCAAAATATAACAAATGACTTGGCCTTTAGTGGTGAACCTATGGCAACAAATTCCACAAATTCACTACTAAAAACATTCTTCTTCATCTTTGTTCTGAATGGATGTCTATCTTGAGATTGTATCCTCTCCCACCATGAGAAACACCCTCTCCACATGCCCGCTATCAAAGCCTTTCAACTTTCAATAGGTTTCAGTGAGATCCCCCCTCATTCTTCTGAATTCTTGTGAGTGCAGGTCCAGAGCCAACAAACGCTCCTCGTGTGATAAGCCTTTCAATTTCGGAATCATTTTAATGAGTTATTTTATTCCCTACACTTCTATTAAAATTTCAGAAGTTACCTCTGATATCCAGAGATTTCCATAAGTAGACATTTCTTCTAAGATTGTATTGAGAAGTCCAAAGTTCTCACCTCTGGTCCTTGTTTCAATTTTTATTCTTTAGTCATGACCTAATTCTAATAATTGGTAAGTATCTGAATCTAACCAGTCTGTTCATAACTTTATAGCTATAACTGAATCAGATGGTTCAAAACCTTGATAGTGTATCTTACACCAAGGTGATCTTCCAACGTCTAATGTATTCCATCACTCCATCAGAAACAGAATCTGCTTACTCCTCTGTAGGGATTTTCCTCACTGCCCCTCTCAACATCTTCTTTCTGAAATCCTCATGCTCTTATAGTTCCTTATCTGACTATGAGTAAATGTTATTTATTCTATTCTCTGAACAGTTGAGTTCTTTCCACTTAAGGTTTTTCATGTCTTAATTCATACCGTTCTGCTCACCCATCATGCTGTTTCCTTAGTCCAGTGAAATAAAGCCACAACTTTAATAGAACCATAGAACACTACAGCACAGTACAGGCTCTTCAGCCCTCCATGTTGTGCTGACCCATATAATCCTTAAAAAAAAGTACTAAACCCACACTACCCCATAACCCTCTATTTTTCTTTCATCCATGTGCCTGTCCAAGAGGCTCTTAAATACCCCTAATGTTTTAGCCTCCACCACCATCCCTGGCAAGTCATTCCAGGCAATCACGACCCTCTGTGTAAAAAAACTTACCCCCGATGTCTTCCCTAAACTTCCCTCCCTTAATTTTGTACATATGCCCTCTGGTGTTTGCTATTGGTGCCCTGAGAAACAAGTACTGACTATCCACCCTATCTGTGCCTCTCATAATCTTGTAGACCTCTATCAAGTCCCCTCTCGTTCTTCTACACTACAAAGAGAAAAATCCCAGCTCTGCTAACCTTGCTTCATATGATTTGTTCTCCAAACCAGGCAACATCCTGGTAAATCTCCCCTGCACCCTCTCCATAGCTTCCACATCCTTCCTATAATGAGGTGACCAGAATTGAACACAATACTCTAAGTGCGGTCTCACCAGAGATTTGTAGAGTTGCAACATGACCTCTCGACTCTTGAACTCAATCCCCCTGTTAATGAAGCCTAGCATCCCATAGGCCTTCTTAACTACCCTATCAACCTGTGCAGCGACCTTGCGGGATGTATGGATTTGAACCCCAAGGTCCCTTTGTTAATCCGCACTCTTAAGTAAGTGACCTTTAATCCTGTACTCAGTCTTGTGGTTTGTCCGTCTTAAATGCATCACCTCACTCTTGTCTGGATTGAACTCCATCTGCTATTTTTCTGCCCAACTCTACAGCCTGTCTATATCCTCTTGTAACCTTTGACAACCTACAGCTCCATCCACAACTCCTCCAATCATCCTGTCATCCGCAAACTTACACAACCATCCTTTCGCCTCTCCATCCATGTCATTTATAAAAATCACAAATAGCAGGGGTCCCAGGACAGATCCCTGTGGCACTCCACTAGTCACCGACCTCCAGGCAGACTACTTTCCTTCCACAACTATCCTCTGCTTTCTTCCTTTAAGCCAATTTTTTTTATCCAAAGCCAATTTTTTATCCAAACATTTAGCATTTTCATCTTTTGTTTGAAATTCTTACATAATCTTTCCTTTGTAATTCCATGCTCTGCAGTCCTTTGAGATATCTCAATGCATTTATATTCAAGTCTCTTTGTACTTCACGTTAATCATTCTACCTATCCTCTATGAGCACGATCTCAAAACCTTTCTACTCCTCTCTGTATAGCCCTATGACTATCTTATATTGACTTGTTTAGTAGAATGTTGATTTGATCTTTTTTGATCATCCAAATTTGAATTTCTTTGGGATATGTTTGTGGCTTTACAGCTGCTATATAAATGAAGCATGTTGTTGAATAACCTTCAATGTTTGAGTGATATGGCTTTGTTTTCTATTGTGAAAGGTTTTTGGGACATATTTGAGTTTATTTTTTGTTTTAAACGAACTAAATTTGCACTGGCTTTGAAGATTTGATATGAAAATCAAACATGTTTAAAAGAAGGTCACCCTATTTCAATTTATTGCACTGGGATTCAATTGAATCTTTCTAGCACAATTAGCCTGAATAATCAGGGAACAATTGAACTCATGGGAGCATAACAGGATATAGTTATAAAGTCATTGCTTCCATGTCATCAGTTTGTACAATTAATCCCACACCTAGTTTTGTTTTCTATTCAATCCTGTAAATTGCCCCTCCTCCAGTACATTTCCTATTGCCTTTTGAAGTTTCTGTGGGATTTGCTTCTGTGAAGGATATTCAGTTTCCAGAACCCAATAGGTCTATTGATAACATCAGCTTTCTAGCACGGCAGACTGATCTTTCTGTGTGTAATTAATATTTCTGTATTATTTGAGTAACCTTGCAAATATATTGTTTCATTAAGCATTCTTTGTTATTTATATAATTCATTATGGTCACGGTGTAAAAATATGTGAATTGCATACGTGATGATGCTACCATGTGATACGTGTGCCCTTGCTTAATAGAAAGAACAAACTAAGATTCCTACCTCTTGGCACTCTTCTTTTCCTTTGAAATGGTACAATGCTTTGGAACTAGAAAACATAGCAGTGGCGATGAGGTATTTTTAAAAGGAAGCTGTGGTGGCTACTGACCTGGTGACTGGGAGACAAAAGGCTGCTTGTGAAGGAAGCTGCAAAGACCAAAGCCCAGCTGGATAAATGGAAGACCAGAAAGAAAGGAGTCATTGGAGATAGGAAAACACAGGATTCGTCAGATGATGTTGTGTCTTGCAGAAACCAAGAGGAATGATCAGATCATAAAGTGATCAATAGAAGGATTAGTAAGGTAATACTCCAGTGAACTAAATACACCTTCCCAAAATCAAGATGCACAAAGTCGAAGAAGGAAAAGGAAGAATAAAGGTGTCCAGAAATTTTGGCACCACTTCCTGCAGCCTAAGAGTCGACTCCCACAACCAACATGGAGGAGGGTCCAGAACCTGAGATTGTTTCACAGTCACAAGTCTCACCTGTCAAGCAGAGTGATCCCCCTTGTCACAAAAGATGTTATCCCACATGAGTAAAAGCCTCCAGAGTAATTAAATCTTCAGGCTGGAATGGAACAATTTAAAAATTTATGATGTTATGGATGTCTGCATATTACTAGAATTATATGTGTATATGGTTGAGATGCCTTCTATATTGAGTTGGGGTTTAGAGCTAAGCAAGGAGGAGTGTTATGTATTTAATATTTCAGTAATATTTACATAACCTTGTAAATATATTGTGTGATTAAGCAATCTGCCTGTGTTTGTCTGGTCTCCCTCTCGCTCTCTACAGCTAGAGGAAGGTGAAGGAGTCTTCGGTCTTGGGTAAGGTTTGATTGGCATGATTAGAGGATTTGACTCAGTTTTGGAGGATTCTGTGGTTTATGTTATACGCATTTCTGGTTTCTGGTAACTATTTTTTATTACTATTTGTGTGATTTTGATCAGTTCACTTCTATGACCACAGGCTCTGTGGTCTGCATTCAACGAGTGGCATATTGCTAAATTGAGCTGAACTGAACTAAACAGAACTTTCCTCACTGTTTTGAGGACAGCGGTTTACTGTTTAATATTCTGAGTTCTTGGCTACTTTTTTGTCATTTGCGTGATTTGCTCTTTTTCTGTATGCATTGGGTAATTGATGTTTTCTTTGAATACGTTCCATGGTGTTTGTTGAGTGACTTTTGGGTTTAGGTCATTTACATTAAGCAAATGGCATTGGCTACCAGTGTTCTGTTCCTTGAAGATGTATTCGGGATTTAATTTGGAGCAATGCATTTCTAAAAGCTGTGAATCCCAGTCCACAGACAATGCTGGCATCTGTGGGATGGATACAAATCAGAAGGTGTGAAGTTTGTGTATAGTTTCAAAAGAAAGCATTGTCTATACTTTGTAAATATGGAATTGTCCTTTTCTGTTTAGCAAATAAATATCGAGCCCCACGTTGGGCCAGCAGACCTTTCCACTGAAAGCATCAGTGTGATGTCTGTTGTACCTTGTATTGTTGAATAAAGAAGCTGCTTTGTATCTACCAGTAATGCTTTCTGGTGATTTTATTCACTGAACAACATTTTTGACCCATTGTGTGGCTAGCAATCTTAGCAGTCTAAGTGGGTGACTATTTTTAAAAGTTAGTACTCACACTTGGATATGTTTGGGTCGGTGGTACACGGGAACATGAGGTATCACGAATGCGGAGAGCTGAACTAGTAGTTATAAAGGTACTGTGTGCACCTGCATGTGCTTTTATGTAAGAGACGAAACTCTACGTGTTAATTTGCTGAGATAGAGCCCACCAGTTGCAAAGGGTGGTTACCGATGCTTCGGGACGCCAGAGTGGGGCGCGTATACTCATTCAGACAGCTGTATTTTAAGCATATATGTTTTGCAAATTTGATGCAAAGGAATACAGCAGGCATTATGAGTTCAGATGCTCAAAAGTGGCAGATTCAGGAGTACATACTCTGCGGTTTTAAGTATGTGCTGTTTTACTGGCACCCATCTTTTATATTTTGCATAGTATGGGAAATAGTGTGGAGCTATTTCAGGGAGAGGGTTTACCCAGATATATCTGTTGGGATGGCACCTATTGAGATCAAGCAATGTCAGGCCAAGAACCCTGATGATCCAAGCCACCCCATAACAACGATTAAGTCCTTCAACCCCAGGCAGAAACAAAGCATTTTGTCAGAGTTACCCTCACTTAAAGTCACATTGTGGGAATTCAGAATTCTGGCACAAGCTTGAGGAAATGGTTGAATTTCACCAGATGCACCCTAAAGATATACACGTGTTGGTAAAAGTGAAGTGCCCAAGGAAAATCTGGAACAGGATTGCCCAGGGGTTGCAGGATGGTACCTGGGCAACTACCGGGAATGCCAGCAATGAAGAACTATATCATAGAACATAGATAGAACATAGAACATAGAATAGTACAGCACATTACAGGCCCTTCGGCCCACAATGTTGTGCCAACCCTCAAACCCTGCCTCCCATATAACCCCCCACCTTAAATTCCTCCATATACCTGTCTAGTAGTCTCTTAAACTTCACTAGTGTAGCTGTCTCCACCACTGACTCAGGCAGTGCATTCCACACACCAACCACTCTCTGAATGAAAATCCTTCCTCTAATATCCCCCTTGAACTTCCCTCTCCTTACCTTAAAGCTATGTCCTCTTGTACTGAGCAGTGGTGCCCTGGGGAAGAGGCGCAGGCTATCCACTCTGTCTATTCCTCTTAATATCTTGTACACCTCTATCATGTCTCCTCTCATCCTCCTCCTCTCCAAAGAGTAAAGCCCTAGCTCCCTTAATCTCTGATCATAATCTATACTCTCTAAACCAGGCAGTATCCTGGTAAATCTCCTTTGTACCCTTTCCAATGCTTCCACATCTTTCCTATACTGAGGCGACCAGAACTGAACACAGTACTCCAAGTGTGGCCTAACTAGATTTTTATACAGCTGCATCATTACATTGCGTCTCTTAAACTCTATCCCTCGACTTATGAAATTTAACACCCCATAACCTTTCTTAACTAACCTATCTACCTGTGAGGCAACTTTCAGGGATCTGTGGACATGTACTCCCATATCTCTCTGCTCCTCCACACTACCAAGTATCCTGCCACTTACTTTATACTCTGCCTTTGAGTTTGTCCTTCCAAAGTGTACCACCTCACACTTCCTTGTGTTGAACTCCATCTGCCACTTCTCCGCCCAATTCTACATCCTATCAATGTCTCTCTGCAATCTCCGACAATCCTCTACACGATTTACAATACCACCAACCTTTGTGTTGTCTGCAAACTTGCCAACCCACCCTTCTACCCCCACATCCAGGTCGTTAATAAAAATCACAAAAAGTAGAGGTCCCAGAACAGATCCTTGTGGGACACCACTAGTCACAACCCTCCAATCTGAATGTACTTCCTCCACCATGACCCTCTACTTTCTGCAGGCAAGCCAATTCTGAATCCACTTGGCCAAACTTCTCTGGATCCCATGCCTTCTGACTTTCTGAATAAGCCTACCATGTGGAACCTTGTCAAATGCCTTACTAAAATCCATGTAGATCACATCCACTGCACTACCCTCATCTATATGCCTGGTCACCTCCTCAAAGAACTCTATCAGTCTTGTTAGGCACGATCTGCCCTTCACAAAGCCATGCTGACTGTCCCTGATCAGACCATGATTCTCTAAATGCCCATAGATCCTATCTCTAAGAATCTTTTCCAACAGCTTTCCCACCATAGACATAAGGCTCACTGGTCTATAATTACCTGGACTATCCCTACTACCTTTTTTGAACAAGGGGACAACATTCACCTCCCTCCAATCCTCCGGTACCATTCCCATGGACAACGAGGACATAAAGATCCTAGCCAGAGGTTCAGCAATCTCTTCCCTTGCCTCGTGGAGCAGCCTGGGGGATATTCCGTCAGGCCCCGGGGACTTATCTGTCCTAATGTATTTTAACAACTCCAACACCTCCTCTCCCTTAATATCAACATGCTCCAGAACATCAACCTCACTCATATTGTCCTCACTGTCATCAAGTTCCCTCTCATTGGTGAATACCGAAGAGAAGTATTCATTGAGGACCTCACTCACTTCCACAGCCTCCAGGCACATCTTCCCATTTTTGTCTCTAATTGGTCCTACCTTCACTCCTGCCATTCTTTTGTTTTTCACATAATTGAGAATGCCTTGGGGTTTTCCTTTACCCTACTCATTAAGGCCTTCTCATGCCCCCTTCTTTCTCTCCTCAGCCCTTTCTTAAGCTCCTTTCTTGCTACTCTATATTCCTCAATAGACCCATCTGATCCTTGCTTCCTAAATCTCATGCATGCTGTCTTCTTCCACCTGACTATATTTTCCACCTCACTTGTCACCCATGGTTCCTTCACCCTACCATTCTTTATCTTCCTCACCAGGACAAATTTATCCCTAACATCCTGCAAGAGATCCTTAAACATCGACCACATGTCCATAATATATTTCCCTGCAAAAACATCATCCCAATTCACACCTCCAAGTTCTAGCCTTATAGCCTCATAATTTGCCCTTTCCCAATGAACAATTTCCCTGTCCTCTCTGATTCTATCCTTCTCAATGATAATGCTAAAGGCCAGGGAGCGGTGATCACTGTCCCCCAGATGCTCACCCACTGACAGATATGTGACCTGACCCAGTTTGTTACCTAATACTAGATTTAGCATGACATTTCCTCTAGTCTGCCTGTCAACATACTGTGACAGGAATCCATCCTGGACACTCTCAACAAACTCTGCCCCGTCTAAACCCTTGGAACTAATCAAGTGCCAATCAATATTACGGAAGTTAAAGTCACCCATGATAACAACCCTGTTATTTTTGCACCTTTCCAAAATCTGCCTTCCAATCTGCTCCTCAGTATCTCTGCTGCTACCAGGGGGCCTATAGAATACCCCCAGTAGAGTAACTGCTCCCTTCCTTTTCCTGACTTCCACCAATACTGACTCAGAAGAGGATCCTGCTACATTACCCACTCTTTCTGCAGCTGTAATAGTACCCCTGACCAGTAATGCCACCTCTCCTCCCCTTACTCCCCCCTCTCTATCCCTTTTAAAGCACTGAAATCCAGGAATATTGGGAATCCATTCCTGCCCTGGTGCCAGTCAAGTCTCAGTAATGGCCACTACATCATAATTCCATGTATGTATCCAAGCTCTCAGTTCATCACCTTTGTTCCTGATGCTTCTTACATTGAAGTACTCACACTTTAGCCCTTCTATCTTACTACCTTTACACACTTTATTCTGCTGATCTTTTCTCAAAGCCTCTTTATATGTTTGATCTGGCTTTACTCCATGCTCTTCTTTCACTGCTCTATCACTCCAGGTCCCATCCCCCTTGCAAATTAGTTTAAACCCTCCCGAACCATGCTATCAAACCTACCAGCAAGGAAATTGCTCCCCCTCGAGTTCAGGTGCAACCCATCCAATCTGTACAGGTCCCACTTTCCCCAATAGAGATCCCAATGGTCCAAAAATCTAAAACACTACCCCTTGTACCAACTCCTCAGCCACGCATTCAACTGCCAACTCCTCCAATTCTTACCATCACTATCACGTAGCACTGGTAGCAATCCTGAGAACGCCACCCTTGAGCTCCTGTTCTTCGGCCTTCTGCATTGTTCCTGAAACTCACACTTCAGGACCTCATCCCTCTTCTTGCCTATGTTGTTGGTTCCAACAAGCGACTTCTGGTTGCTTTATGACATGTAACAGTATGACATGCACCCGGTCAGAGACATCCCGGACCCTGGCACCCGGGAAGCAACAAACCATGCGGTTTTCCTTCTCACATCCACATAATCTCCTGTCTGCTCCCCTGACTATAGAGTCTCCAATGACGACAGTTCTCCTCTTCTCCGTCCCATCCTTCTGCACCACAGGGTCAGACACAGTGCCAGAGGCCCTGCCACCGTGGCTCACACCTGGTCGGTCATCCTCACCAACAGCATCCAGGACGGTAAACTTATTATTCAGGGGAATGGCGACAGGGGTGCTCTGCTCTACCTGTCTACTCTCCTTTGCTTTCCCCCCTCGGACTGTCACCCAATGACCTGCTTCTGGCAGGTGTGACTACTATCACTCTTTGAAAGGGGAAATGAGGCAGTGATGGAGTGGGGGGGGGGGTGGTGAGAGTAACTGGGGAATGATAATCCCAGTGATTCAAAAAGCTGATGAGACGGCCATGGATTATGCAGAACGTAAATATCGAGCATATGAGAAGTATTCAGGGTTGGATAATGCAAGGAGGGATGACCAAGTCTTGCTGAAAATGATGAAGGAAGGCCTGAACTCAGCCCACCAGGAAGTTTTAGATTTAGGCATAACGGTGGGAAAGACCTACTCTGTGATAGTTTCATGGGCCAGTGAGATAGACCGAAGAAAGTGCAAGAGAGATCGTAAAGTGGCTATAGTGGATGTAGCTGCAGTGATGTCCTAGAGAGTTTGTTTTGTTTGCTGGCGACCAGGGCATGAAGCAAGGAACTGCTGGAATAGATGTGGGAGGGTAAAGGAGTTGATATGCAACAGGTGCGACCTATTGGGACATGGTTGGATGCAGTGTCCAAAAAAGAGGAAAGATAAACAGGTAAACATCACATCAGACACGCAATCTCTCACCCCATTGGAGCCTAGTCTGACCAATGTGACAATAAGATCATAGAGCTAGTAAAGACGGCTCCTCGGTCAGAAAAAGATGTGACGATGGGCCCCACTGCCAGTGCTGGTGACTCATGGATATACACAACAACATTGTTAGGGGGACGGCAATGCAATGCGTTAATGGACACTGGGGCATCGGTATCGATAACAGACCTACCCTTGCCAACAAATGGACAGGTTATTTATATTAGGGGTGTAGGAGGGAGAACAGTGAAAGCAGAAAGAAGCGAGTCGCAAATACTAGAAATCCGAGGAGTGCAGCTTCCAGTGTATTTCTGAGTCTGTCCAAATAGCGAGGGCACTATCCTTGGAATAGATATCCTAAGTGAAGCAGGGACCATTATAGATTCGAGAAAGGGAGAAATAATATGGACAAGTCAGGGGCAGCAAATAAGTATAACCCGGGGGTCGGCAACCCGCGGCTCCGGAGCCACATGTGGCTCTTTTACGTCTGTGCTGCGGCTCCCTGTTACTTTGGGAAATAATTGGTTGTGGCGACCCTTTTCCTGGCACATCCGAACCGACTCACAATTAGATAGCCTACGGGGGTTTGCGAGCACAGAGCTTTGGAGCCTCTGCGCCACGGGGGGCAGGTTGAGGGAGGCTTAAAAGTGAGGCTGAAGATTTCGAATAAGGTTTTTTCCTTCGACTGCAGTTACCGACTCCGTGTCGTAATTTTAGCGCTGCGTGTAGCACACCGCTACATGGTCAGTATTTAATTAAAATGTATTTTATGTTAGTTTGTTAGTTTTTGAAATGTAAATCTAAATTTGAAGATTATGGTGATCTTGTACAATCTAAATAAGACGTTGTGCCGACCCATTTCCTGACACATCCGAACCGGCTCACAATTAGCCAGCGTTCAGGCTAAGGGAGATAGCCTACGGGGGTTTGTGAGTACGTGTCTTTTGCAGCATCCGCGCCCATGGGGGCCGGGTTGAGGGAGGCTTAAAAGCAAGGCTGTTTAGTTCGAATAAAGCTATCTTTGACTGCAGTTTACTGACTGCGTGTAGCAACCGCTACGTGTTTTTATCGCTGGCTGTCCAGAGGGGAGGTGCTGAAACGCTTTGTCGCGTGTCTGGAAGAAGTGAAAACTTTCCTGGGCAGCAAAGGACTCAACTTTCCTGAGCTGGAACAGCCAGAGTGGCTGGAAAAGCTACACTTCATGGTAGACATGACAGCGCACCTGAACACGCTGAACACAGCTCTTCAACGGGGTAAGGACGTACAGCCCTGCACATGTTGGAGGATGTTTTGGCATTCGAGCGCAAGTTGACGTTGCTTGCCAGAGATTTACAGAAAGGCACATTGTCTCACTTGCCCAATTTGAGAGAGTTCAAACAATGTCACGACATGATAAATTCGGAGTATTTACATTCTGCAATCATCGCAATGCAAACATCGTTTGGGAAACGCTTCTGTGAGTTCAGAGAGGAAAAAAAACACATTATCCTTCCCGGTCACTCCCCTAAGCATCGATCCATCCCTACTGAATACGACTGCATTGGCAGGTGTGAGTCAACCTGAACAAGTATGATAAATATTTTAATTGCCTATTATTTTACGTGTATTCATATGTTTTCATTGTTCAGTGAAATAGTCCTTTTATTTTTCAGGTTGACAGCCGGCTGACGTTATTTTTGGTTTGCTGCTGGCGGCAAATTTAAGTTTGGCGTTTTTCATAAATACAAGAAGGACTCAAATAGACGTTGAGTATTTTACTTAAAAGTAACCTTTAACCTAACGTCTTTTTTTCGGAGTTCAAAATGTTTCTGTTGCATGCAGAAATGTAATTTCGTTTTCTCTGCAGGAGTTCATCAATTTCATAAATGCAACACATTATAGTTTGTTTATACATAGCATAAAGGCAAAACAAAACGTTGTATGCAGTGTTATTTCATTTTAAATGTCAAACGGGTTTTGCGGCTCCCAGTGTTTTCTTTTCTGTGGGAAACGGGTCCAAGTGGCTCTTTCAGTGGTAAAGGTTGCTGACCCCTGGTAACCAATAGAATACACAATCTGGCTAGCATAGTTGCAGTTGCCCTGATCACCAGAGACTAGAGCCAGCAGTTCCCAGCAGCGTGGGGTAGACACAAGCAAGATTGTGGTTGAGAGAGATAAACACAGTAAAAATAGAAGAGGGTCTGTATAAACCCCATAAGCAGTACCCTATAAAAACTGATGTAGGGTCCCACTGACAGAGCGGGAGATCAAGTGTACCCAGTAACTAAAGTAATTACAGGGAACCTAAGAGAGGAACATCAGCCGGCCATACCAGACCTGACCACAGCTGATGAAAACATACCTGGAGGAAATGCAAAGGCAGAAGACCCTGAGAGACAGAGAGAGAACAGAGACCATGACAGAAAACCTTGAATAGCATGTTAAAGTGTGATGATGATGGTACTCTGTAATGAAGGCTGGTTTCTGAAGGTAGATGCAACACAACACAAAATGCTAGTGGAACGCAGCAGGCCAGGCAACATCTATAGGGAGAAGCACTGTTGACGTTTCGGGCAGAGAACCGTCTTCAGGACTGGCAAAGGGTCTCGGCCCGAAACGTCGACAGTGCTTCTTCCTATAGAGGTTCCAGCAGCATTTTGTGGGTGTTGCTTGAATTTCCAGCATCTGCAGATTTCCTCCTGTTTGTCTCTGAAGGTAGATGATTAGTTTAATAGCATAGAATAGAAAAGGTAATGGAAATTAGATGGGGAGGCATTACAGACTACACATGGCGTCTGAAAGCAGTCACCCCCAGTCTGAGGAGCTGGGCCTTTCAGCAGTTGGGCCAGTGATTGACTGTACAGTTCAGAAGAGGGTGCCTTTGTGGAGAGGTCCTGACATAGAGAACACCCCCAACCCCTTCCCATACATCAATGAGAAAGTCTGCGGGTGCTCCTGCAAAGAGAGTTCAGCAACCAGAGAATAAAGGGGTGAAGACAAAGAATGTGATTAAGCTGCAATCGGCCTGCAGGGAAAGAACCAACAGGCACACAAAATAAGCCGCATTTCTAAAGACCTGTTCAAATTTCTGGAACAACTTCTCCGCTTGATATTTGGAGGTTAAAGTTGAGGGAATGCTAGGGTAGATATTGAGACACACAAAATTGGTGGGAAATTTTGAGGCAGGGGCATTTTTGCTGCCCTATTTGAGTAGATCCTCCTAGGAGGGTCTTTCCTGGTATAACTTTATTTTTGTCCAGGAGGATCAAGAGGAGGGACCGTTATAGTAATTTTTGTGTTTAGGCAATTTACATTTAGCAAATGGCTTTGGCTACCAGTCTTCTGTTCCTTGAAAATGCATTGTGGATTTAATTTGGAACAATGCATTCCTGAAAGCTGTGAATCTGAGTCCACAGACAATGCTGGCGTCTGTGGGATGGATACGAATCAGAAGGTATGAAATTTGCATGTAGTTTCAAAAGAAAACATTGTCTATACTTAGTAAATATGGAATTGTCCTTTGTGCTTATCAAATAAATTCCACTGGAAGCATCTCTGTTTAATGCCTGCTGTACCTTGTTTTGTCGAATAAAGAAGCTGCTTTCTATCTACCAGTGATTTTTTCCGGAGATTTCATTCATGCAGCAACAGTTTTTCTTTGTTTTGTGGCTGCCTATGGGAAGATGAATCTCAGGGTTCTATTCTGCATGCATACTTTGATAATAAATGTACTTTGAATCTTTGTTGTTTATATAATTCATTATGGTTATATGTAATAATATGTGAATTGCATATGTCACAACACTACCACATGATAGACACGTGTCTGGATTAGATTGAAGAACAAACTAAGACTCACATCTCTCAGTTCTCTTGTTTTCCTTTGAATTAGTTTAATGTTTTGGAGTGATGACACATAACACTTTCCAAAGACCAGAGTTGTTTTTTGTCGAAGTTAAATTTCTAGTCAATATTCCTTGCACAGATTCTTATCGTAAATAAGTAAACAGTGATGACTTGTAGGCCCATATTTTATCAACATAAGACAATAGGGTTATGTTAATAGGCCTGCATCAAATCTTACAATGCTAGCTACCGTAAATCATTTGCACCACTGTGATTGAGTTCAAGGAAGCTTGCAGACTTGACTGATTTTGTCATTTAGTGTCTCAAACATGGTCACAGGTATAGTTGATCAATCACTTGTTGGGATACATGTGTACTCTGAGTGTCAGCCCTCACTCTGTCCCCAGAAGCTTTTAGACCATCTGTATGAATTACTTAGTTAATAATTGCAAGGAGAATGACAGAAAGAAGAACTGGATTTCCTTCCTCAATCTTCAATTTCTGTGATGGCTGACTCTTACATCAGCTACTCTTTGGTCTGTTCTGTTACTTCATAAGAATTGTCTCTGTGTTTGGAAATCTTCTGTAGTTCATAAAACTTCCGGCATTTGAAAATCTTTAATAAATTAGAAATCCTCTGTGGGTTTTAAGTATATATTAAGAACTATCTAAGTTTAAACGTGTATCATGAAAAACAAAATAAATTATATTTAAATTATATTTATATACTTCATTATCTGGAAACATCTCTTCCTTTGTGGCAGTGGGAGTGGAGGGAACATAGCACTCAAGTAGTGTTGTTGGCAGCAAGACCTCATTGCAGAGATGGGACAGGAAAGTAAGCTAGTCTTTGTAGAGTAGGTTTGTTACAGTATTACTTCTGTATTGTGAAGATACCCATAGATTCCTATAGCTGATAGGGCTTAAGATGTCCCTTTGAGTAAATTCTTTTTGGACAGTGAAACCAACACCATCACACTTCCAGCAATCTTTCATGCAGTTCCTGATTCTTACAGACCTACTCTGTGAAAATGTTCATCTTTCTGTGAAAAGAAACTCCTCAGTGTTTTTTTTTTCCTTTGTATATTTTCTGATTATTTGAAGTACTTGACTTTCTAATGAAGTAGTATGACTCAAGATAACTGGAAAATAGGAAGCATCTGTAGACACTACGATTGATGTATCTGTAGAAAGTCCATGCAAGAAAAGCAGTGAGAGTCAGAAACAGTGGTCACCTTACTTCCAAGGTTAGAATTAACAAATAAAGTATACTGATGGCATTCTCTACATGGATCTTTGCACCAAAGTACTAGAAGTTAAAAATGCAGAATTTGAGACCTTAAGTAAGAGAAAATCTGCAGATGCTGGAAATCCGAGCAACACACAGAAAATGCTGTAGGAACTCAGCTGGCCAGGTACCCGAAACGTCCAACTGTACTTTTTTCCATAGATACTGCCTGGCCTGCTGAGTTTCTCCAACATTTTGTTTGTGTTGCTTGAATTTCAGACCTTGATAGTGGCATGGTGGCGTAATGGGTAGCCTTATGTGATTACAGCGTTGTGACCCAAATTCAATTCCTACCGCAGTCTGTAAAAGTTCATATGTTTTCCCCTTAACTATCTGGGTTTCCTCCAGATGCTCTGGTTTCCTCCCACATTGCAGAGACGTATGGGTTAGAAGGTTATTTAGCCACTTGCGTATAATTGGGCAGAGCTGGCTCATTGTGCTGGAAAGGCTAGTTACCATGCTGTATCTCTAAAATATAAAATGAAAGATGTCTTTTGTCATAGATGTGTGCCAAAAATGTCAGCCATGAAAGAGACAGAACACATATTTGCACTTTTTCAGTGTTAACACTAAATTGATAGACTTTTTGTAGCTGCACTTGCATTTTCTGCAGGATTGATTATTCAAAGAGGGGAACTTATTATGCAATTGAGCAGATATTCAAAGTTTGTGTGGAAACTATGTATGTATTAAAGGTGAGAACGTATTTCCTAAAATCTCTGAGGCGAATGGGAAGTCAGGTTAACTGGGGATTCATATGAGGGAGGAAATATCCATGTAGGGAATCCTGTTTCTGAGCAAGAACAAGGGATAAGGTACTATGAAGATAAGGAGGAATTTCTTTAGCCAGAGAGTGGTGAAGCTGTGGAATTCATTGCCACAGGCAGCTGTGGAGTCCAGGTATTGTGTATATGTATGTAAGGCAGAGGCTGACAGATTCTTGATTAATCAGGGCATGAAGGGATTTTGAGAAAAGGCAGAAGACTGGGGTTGAGAGAGAAAATGGTTCAGCCATGATAAAATAGTGGAGCAATTTTGATGGGCCAAATGGTGTAATTCTGCTCATATATCTTATTCACAAGTGTCAAAGCAGGCCTTTCAGCCTATCTATTCCATCCTGAACTATCAGGATTCACTTTTGTACATCTAATTCTTGTGTTTAACTGCATATTCTTCAACAGGTAATTTGCATGCCTCTATGCTCTTTTTTTGTTTAATACTGTTACATACTTGTGGGTATCATGTACTTGTCACGTGACCGTGGTGTTGAGCTGCTGGAGATGAGGTAATGGTCTTGTGATGGTGGAGTGGCATCATTTTCCTGCTAGTGAAAGGTCATGTGATAGGTTTTTGTCAACAGGGTATAAAAGGAGGACCCCTCCCTGTGATGCAGGGCAGTTAGTGGTTGACTTCACCGGTGATGCCATGCTGCTGCATATTCTGATATTATGACGCAGTTTCGTTTAAAAATGGGGTTTTATTTTCTGCCCTAAGTTTTAAAAGGTTATTGCCGGCAGTTTCGCCATTAATACTGCCAGTTCAGCCGTGGAGAGTAAAATTCACCGACATTCGGAGACCCTGAAGAATTGGGGAAAGTCGATTTCGACAGGTAAAGCAGGCTCGACCTTGTTTAATCTTCATTCAGAAGAAATTCATTTGCCCTGATGACTCCTGTTCTGCCAGAAGAATAGAGGGTCGGGTAAAGTTTTGCCAAGGAAAGGTCAGTGCCTTTAAGCCGTTTCATTGTTCGCTTCGTAAATTCTCCGGGAAAAAAATTCCTTTGACGGGAATCAACATTAAAGCCACGAAACAGAACTTAAGTTATAAAGGAAAGACTCTTGTTAACAGACTTGTTAAAACTTTGGACTTTTGCATTACTACTTCTAAGAACTCTTTTCGCATTATCGCTTTAAGAATTCTTCGAGTTTCCGCAGAGCAGCTGACTTCCGGTTCCGTTAGTTTTGTTTACTTTTGGGTTTTTTTCAGTGTTTAATAAATGTTTTATTTGTTATAAAAAACCTGCCTCAATTAAATATTTGTTGTTGCCAAATCCATAACAATACTTATAGTAGGTTTTGTTTCTATGTATTTAACTGGCTTTCTGTGCTATATCTATCATAAAGGCAAGTCCTAAATCACCTCCCTCTGGTCCCCCACCTCCTTCCTTTTGTTCTTTGGTCCACAGTCCTCTGCTATCAAACTCTTTCTTCAGTCCCTTACCTTCCAGCTTTCTCACATCATCCCCCTTCTCTGACCCATTCACCTTTCCCCTCACATGGTCTAATTGATCATCTGCCAGCTTATACTCGACCCCCTACCGCCAACTTCTCATTCTGGCTTCTGCTCCCTTCCTTTACTGGCCTGATGAAGTGTCTTGGCCTGAAACTCAACTGTTTATTTTTCGCCCATAGATGTTGCCTCACCTGCTAGGTTCTTCCAGCATTTTGTGTATGTGGCTTAAAGAAGGAAGTATGTTTGTCTGGATAATCTAATTTTTCTCCAGTCAATTTAACAATTTGTCCAGGAGGACCACAACCTTGTCGTAGGGTTTGGAACTTGATAGGGTCACCTATACCAAACAGGTCAAAGAGTAGAGGACAGATTGAGGGTAGTCCACCAGTCCTTCACTTTTAGGGTTCAACTCAAGGCTAACACCCTGACTGGTAAAACAAAACTGTTATGGAAACAGCAATGAGGAATCTTTCCATGTTTGAGTGCGATGGTATTCCTGAGTCTCTATCTAGGGCTTGCATGGCTGACAGTAGAGAAAACTGAGAGGTAGCCACTGACACGATGAAGGTAGCCCTGTTCAAAGTTTCAAAGGTTCATTTATTACAAAGCATGTATCCATATACAACTCTGAAATTTGTCTTCTCCATGTAGCCACAAAACAAATAAAGAACATAAAGGTCATTCGGAGAGAAACATCAAACCTACCCCCCCCCCCCCAACATGCTCCTCAGCAAAGGAACAGCATCCTGATCATCAAACATCGAAAACCCCCTTCCTCTATACAAAATTGAATAGGAACATTGAACACCCCCCTCAAAAAACACCCCACAAGAAATAAACTAATAGAACACAACAGGACATCAACCCCTAATCACCCTCCCCTCGCTCAATAAAACAGAAAAGGAACAGACGATAAAAAACAGAGTATAAAAACCATAAGTCTGAAAAAGTCCACAGTCCATAAACAATAATCCAATCCATAAACATAGAACATAGAATAGTACAGCACATTACAGGTCCTTTGGCCCACAATGTTGTGCTAACCCTCAAACCCTGCCTCCCATATAACTCCCCACCTTAAATTCCTCTATACACCTGTCTAGTAGTCTCTTAAACTTCACTAGTGTATCTGCCTCCACCACTGACTCAGGCAGTGCATTCCACGCACCAACCACTCTCTGAGTGAAAAACCTTCCTCTAATATCCCCCTTGAACTTCCCTTCCCTTACCTTAAAGCCATGTCCTCTTGTACTGAGCAGTGGTGCCCTGGGGAAGAGGCGCTGGCTGTCCACTCTGTCTATTCCTCTTAATATCTTGTACACCTCTATCATGTCTCCTTTCATCCTCCTTCTCTCCAAAGAGTAAAGCCCTAGCTCTCTTAATCTCTGATCAAAATCCATGCTCTCTAAACCAGGCAGCATCCTGGTAAATCTCCTCTGTACTCTTTCCAATGCTTCCATATACTTCCTATACTGAGATGACCAGAACTAGACACAGTACTCCAAGTGTGGCCTAACTAGATTTTTATAGATTTGCATCATTACATCACATCTCTTAAACTCTATCCCTCAACTTGTGAAAGCTAACACCCCATAAGCTTTCTTAACTACCCTATCTATTTGTGAGGCAACTTTCAGGGAGCTGTGGACATGTACCCCCTTATCTCTCTGCTCCTCCACACTACCAAGTATCCTGCCGTTTCCTTTGTACTCTGCCTTGGAGTTTGTCCTTCCAAAGTGTACCACCTCACTCTTCTCCGGGTTGAACTTCACTGCCACTTCTCAGCCCACTTCTGCATCCTATCAATGTCTCTCTGCAATCTTTGACAATCCTCTACACTATCTACAACACCACCAACCTTTGTGTCTCTGCAAATTTACCAACCCACCCTTCTACCCCCACATCCAGGTCGTTAATAAAAATCACAAAAAGTAGAGCTCCCAGAACAGATCCTTGTGGGACACTACTAGTCACAACCCTCCAATCTGAATGTACTCCCTCCACCACATCCCTCTGTCTTCTGTAGGCAAGCCAATTCTGAATCTATCTGGCCAAATTTCTCTGGATCCCATGCCTTCTGACTTTCTGAATGTCTACCATGTGGAACCTTATCAAATGCCTTACTAAAATCCATTTAGATCACATTCACTGCACTACCCTCATCTATATGCCTAGTCACCTCCTCAAAGAACTCTATCAGGCTTGTTAGGCACGATCTGCCCTTCACAAAGCCATGCTGACTGTCCCTGATCAGATCATGATTCTCTAAATGCCCATAGATCCTATCTCTAAGAATCCTTTCCAACAGCTTTCCCACCACAGACAGAAGGCTCACTGGTCTATAATTACCTGGACTATCCCTACTACCTTTTTTGAACAAGGGGACGACATTCGCCTCCCCCCAATCCTCCGGTACCATCCCCGTGGACAACGAGGACATAAAGATCCTAGCCAGAAGTTCAGCAATCTCTTCCCTTGCCACGTGGAGCAGCCTGGGGACTATTCCGTCAGGCCCCAGGGACTTATCTGTCCTAATGTATTTTAACAACTCCAACACCTCCTCTCACTTAATATCAACATGCTCCAGAACATCAACCTCACTCATATTGTCCTCACTGTCATCATGTTCCCTCTCATTGGTGAATACCGAAGAGAAGTATTCATTTAGGACCTCACTCACTTCCACAGCCTCCAGGCACATCTTCCCACCTTTATCTCCAATCAGTCCTACCTTCACTCCTGTCATCCTTTTGTTCTTCACATAATTGAAGAATGCCTCGGGGTTTTCCTTTACCCTACTCATTAAGGCATTCTCATGCCCCCTTCTTTCTCTCCTCAGCCCTTTCTTAAGCTCCTTTCTTGCTACTCTATATTCCTCAATAGACCATCTGATCCTTGCTTCCTAAACCTCATGCATGCTGCCTTCTTTCACCTGACTATATTTTCCACCTCACTTGTCAACCATGGTTCCTTCACCCTACCATTCTTTATCTTCCTCACCAGGACAAATTTATCCCTAACATCCTGCAAGAGATCCTTAAACATCAACCACATGTCCATAATATATTTCCCTGCAAAAACACCATCCCAGTTCACACCTCCAAGTTCTAGCCTTATAGCCTCATAATTTGCCCTTCCCCAATTAAAAATTTTCCTACCCTCTCTGTTTCTATCTTTTTCCATGATAATGCTAAAGGTCAGGGAGTGGTGATCAGTGTCTCCCAGATGCTCACCCACTGACAGATCTATGAACTGACCTGGTTCGTTACCTAATACTAGATCTAGTATTGCATTCCCCCTCGTCGGCCTGTCAATATACTGCGACAGGAATCCATCTTGGACACACTTAACAAACTCTGCCCCAACTAAACCCTTGGAACTAATCAAGTGCCAATCAATATTAGGGAAGTTAAAGTCACCCATGATAACCACCCTGTTATTTCTGCACCTTTCCAAAAAATGCCTCCCAATCTGCTTATGCACCCGGTCGGAGACATCCCGGACCCTGGGACCCAGGAAGCAACAGACCATGTGGGTTTCCTTCTCACATCCACAAAGTCTCCTGCCGGCTCCCCTGACTATAGAGTCTCCAATGACGACAGCTCTCCTTTTCTCCGTCCCATCCTTCTGCACCACAGGGTCAGACTCAATGTCTGAGGCCCTGCCACTGTACCTCACACTGGTCGGTCGTCCTTACCAACAGCATCCAGGACGGTAAGCTTATTATTCAGGGGAATGGCTACAGGGGTGGCCTGCACTACCTGTCTACTCTCCTTTGCTTTCCCCCCTCTGACTGTCACCCAACGACCTGTTTCCGGCAGCCTACGTATGACTACCTCCCTGTAGCTCTCATCTATGACTGCCTCATTCTCCCTTATGAATCGAAGGTCATCCAGCTGCTGCTCCAGATTCCTCACACAGTCTTCCAGATCGCCCAGCTGCAAGCACTTCTGGCAGATGTGACTCTAAACACAGAACCACAATACCATCCTCTGATATCACCACATGAGGCAGAGATGCCTAACCGCCTGCCACAGCAAGCCACACAGATGTAAACCACTCACTAATTCTTTCTCCAGTAGCAATCAAAAGGAGGCAGTCAGCACTGAACTAGCCTTCCTCATTCGTCTCGATGTCCCAGTCTTCCTCGATGCTCTATCAGCAATTAACGAATGCTTTAACCGGTGAAATGGAGTTGAACATCAGCTGTGCCCTGTCTCAAAATTTATGTGCATCAGGGACGTACAAGTATGCACTTGCTTCCCTGAATCTTCTTGGAGACAGCAAAAAGCTGGATCACTCAATCAATCTCCCAACTGTAAACTGCAGGCTGTAACTCTAACAGTCCCAGGAACACATATAAGTCAAAAAACTTAAAGAGACACAAGAAGACATTTTCATGAGCTATCAGGAAGATGTTGACCGAGGAAGTATTGAACACTGGTGCCATCTTGACCGTTACACCGCTAGAGATGGAGGACCTTCCGTGCTGCCTTGTATGTCAGTTGTGTAATGGCCAGTAAGTAATTTAATAATGCTGACTTACATTGATGGAAATGATGGTTACCAGGTGTAAGAGATGGATTTGAGAGGTGTTATTTTAGACTTTACAACCTGTTGACATTGTAGGGTGCTTATTGATCGTATTTCACAGTAGTTTAATGGCAGACCTCTAATTTACTGGTCCATATTTGGCAAGTGCACTCTTTGATGCTGAATTCTGAGAGATGAACAGCTATTAGATAAGATAGAACCAATGGAATTCACTATTTTACTTTCAACAAACTTTGTTAAAGTTATTTAATTGAAAAGGAAATACTTGCAAGCATAATCTGTGGGAAAGATAACACATTTTAATACCCGTTAGCATATTGTGTTTCTTTGTGTTGGTTTCCTCATTGTTCCAGAAAGTGGTTGGGCATGGATTCAATCCCTTAGTTTTTACAGACAACGGACCTAACCTTTGCTGTACCATCTGGCAGAAGTGTCACGAGGAAACCAAGCATATCCCTAATAACGAGAATTGAAACCAGAAGGAGCATTACCTGGAGACACTTTTGCAGATTTTTGACAGATGCTCTCTTGTTTGGTATACAGCAGTAAATTTAATTGTGCATCTCATGAAGTCCAATTTTACAACACATCACTAGGGTTAGATGCCATTGCCACTGAGAGAATGCAGACTACATGAGTGGAATAGTTATGTCAAATACTGGGAAACAGATTACTTACAAGGGCCTTATAAGTATAACAAAGTTCTTTGATTGTATAATGAATGATTTAAAAGATTTATTGACTCACATTACTATTGTCTCACATCTCAGGAGTGTTGATTCCCAAGTTTCAATCAGACTGCTGTCTGGCATAATATAGACTACCGCATGCGTAGGCCCGTTGGCCCAAAATATTGTGTTGATCTTTTAGCCTTCTCCAAAGTCACTCTAACCACTCCTCTGCATAGCTCTCCATATTTTGATCATCCATGTGCTTCAGCGGGTCAAAGGAAATACTCAGAAAGTGTTGAAGAGTCTCTGTAAGCTTCTGCCCTCCCACTTGATCCACTTTGATGTTGAGTGTGGAAAGCAGCTTGGAAATTTCCCCTGTTGAGAATGACTGGTAAGTTTGGAACTTACCGCACAGGAGTCCAGGACCATATCAACACCTATGGTGAGAAACTTCAGCCGCTTTGTATGGCAAGCCGACACTAAAACATGGGGAAATTTATTCATAAATCAAAGTATACTGTAACTTTCACATTTGACTCTCATTTAGATATCAAACAGTATTTCACCGTTCATTCTCATTAAAGAAAAATTACCATGCCAACAGTCAAGACCTCTAAGCTCAGTTTCCAAGCAGTTTCTTTATTGAACAAATCTCTGATCAGCAGGGAACTACCATGTTAATTTAACCCAATATTCAATGAGGTTTAACTTTTTCTGATATTGCACTGCTTATAGTAGGTGACATGAAATTACTTCAAGACATATTTTAACCTAGCCATTATTGCATTTGAAATATGTTAAATAGTTTGTACGAAAATTACAAAGCACTTTACTTGACAGTGAAAACCATTAAGAAACAGACCAGGGGGAATAGTCACAAGTGAAAACTGGTGCAGTATTCACATTGACAAAGTCTTGGGAAAGAAGTTCACAGAGTATTTACAAATGTGACTCTATCTAACCATCATTTACAATTATTTGTTGACCCAGATGTTAATACATTTAAGCTAAATGTTTTAACAACTCTTTTATAAACAACATGTTTCTCAACAAATTAATACCTAATGAGCCACAATTCAGTTTCTTTATATACTGTAGATGGTTTAGAAATATTATTTACTGTATGTTTGTACTTGTTCTTGTGTTTTATTATTGAAGATTTGGCCCAAATAAGCAGTTGTACCAATTAACTGGACTCTACTGCATAAATATGAGCTGGCTCACTGCCTGTTCACTAATCTGATGACAGAAGTGAAGACACTTTTCTTAAAACAATAAGCGTCTTCAGGTTCCTGTCCCTCCTCTTTGATGGTAGAAATGAGAAGAGAGCATGTATGTCCTGGGTGACTTGGGGGGGGGGGGGGGGGAGGATGGTGGGGATGTGCGGCCTTAATTATGGATGTCACCATCTTGAAGCATCACCTTTTGAAGATATCCTCGATGCTTGGGAGTCTAGTGCCCATGATGAAGGTGGCAGAACTTGCTACCCTCTGCAATATTTTTCAATCCTATGAGGTAATCTCTCCACACCATTGGTGATGCAACTTATTAGAATTCTCTCTATGGTACATCTGAAGAAATTTCTAGAGTCTTTAGTGACATACCAAAACTCCTCAAACTCCATATAAAACATAGTCACTATTGTCCCTTCTTTGTAATTGCATCAATATATTGGATTCAGGATAGATCTTCCTAGGCACTGACAACCAATAACTTGAAACTGCTAACTCTTTCCACTGCTTATTCCTTGATGTGGACTGCTCACCTCAACTTCCGTTTCCATAATCAATTCCTTGGTCTTACTGGCGTTGAGTAAAAAAAAAACAGAAGTTATCCCTTTGTCATCATATTGCTGAATGCCAGCCTATTTCAGTTTTCTGGATTGCCAACAAAGTTCTTACATAGTTTGCTGAACAAAAATGTTAATGTAGCAGCTCTACAAACTTAATTTATTTCAGTTTAATGTAAATTCAAGTTGCCATTAAGTAGGAAATTGTTTCCATTGCTTGAAGTTTCATTTGCTTCAATAGAGCTGAATTTAGAAAGCTGCACTATGATGAGTTCACATTTTGCACATTTATCACTAGAAATCAAGTACAGACTACAAACTTCTACCCTAGTTATTCTTCCAATTTATTGTGATAACTGACCAAAAATCACCTGTCCTCCTCTGGGAATAAGAGAAATTGCCCTTGAAATTACTTAGTTCTGCCTTCTGCACTACATCTGAATGAAAATCACTTTTATTTGCAGAATGGAATATGATTAGAATGGTTTCTAGGTTTAATTGCTCCATTCCAGAAATTCAACCAGGTATTTCTAATTGAGAATCACACTTCTGTGGACGATGCATGTCCAAAATCGTACATACACTTTAGGTCATGGAATTGGAATAAAATGCATTTTTTTTCACTGTGCTTCTTCCTGAACAGGTAGCAGCTTGGTGCAGACGTACAGTAAGAATGAGTCTCCTTTCCAACACCCTCAGTCACAGTAACTGTACCCTCCATCCATAAAGCTGAGGAAATTTTGTCAGCTCACTGCTCTTCCATTGAAAATTACCCTGTCTCTAACTCACTTTTTGTCGACCTTGTCTCCTATAATTTTGCATAACAATTCATTGATAGCCAAAAGTAACTCTATCATTGAGATTCAAGTGGTGCTCCAACTCTGGCATCTTTTGCAGCAGAATCACCTGTCAAACTAACCATGGGTGCAGACAGGTGCAGCCCACCTCCTAACTAGCAATGTGGCCTTTGTCCTAACGCTACTGATCCAGTATTTGCCTCCCAGTTCAATGACACCCAAATTCAGTGCTACATACTCTCCTTTGCATGACTTAGACTGGCAAATACTATAAAGGAAAGGTCTTACCCTGATGCAAGGTCAATTTTGCTTTTATCAAAATGAACTTTATTCATAATGAACAAAATATACAAAAATAAACTGTGCAAAACTTTTTTATTCATTAACTTTTTTATTCATTTATTAGCTTACATTTTTAAAACTTGCCACTGATATGGTTCCCTGTGGTGATACACTAATTCAGCATGCCCCACCCAGCCCATCTTAACGAACTCTAGGGTCAGCGGCTCGATGTTCAGCTGCCATGTTCCCCTCCCTGGTGACAGGGATCTCAAAGAGGCAGTGTCAGAGAAGAACACTGACATGACATTGACCATGACCAGCTCCAACATGAAGAGAAAGTTGACCTGGGAGTGGGCCAAGTGACGAGGGGGTTTGCGGCTGTGCTCTGCTTGCAGGTGAGCTGAAGGTGGAATACAATTTGGTGATTTTAACACTTTACATCAGGAATTCGGAGATGCTGTCCCGTCTGCTCAAGGCACTGCCAGATCATCCAGCTGCATCGATGAGGCAGCTGAACTCAGCATCAGAAGACCAGCCAGGATATTGTCAGCACTAATGGGAGCTGCTGGAGGACTGCCAGCCACTTGCTCTCCGTGGGTGAGGTTTACACACTAATTAGCCAGTGTGGAATGTTTTGGTACATAACTTCTGCCATGAGGAGACATCTACTAACCACCTTTTGGATTTGGGTGATTGAGAAGTTGCCTCCACACAGCAGGATCCCCAGGTCATAAGCATGATTGGGGCTTATGGCTTCTGTGCTGTCCCCTGTTCTCCTGTGGCTGGCATAAATACTTCTTCATCCATATTTTCCTCTTGGCTCCCTTCCACTTTGTCCCCTCTAGTTTAACGTTCCTTCTGCATGTGTCATTAGCTTCCTGCATTTACGTCATCTTCCAACAAGGCGAGATTGCTGTCATCTGTCTGCTGCCTGTCCTTATATTCCCATCCTTTTACACTCAGCAGCCCATTGTATCTTGAATAGTGATTTATGGGATTTGGAAATCTATCAGTAATTTACTTATGGTAGTGTTTCTATCACCACTCAACAAACTCGCGAACCTGATTTCACACAGCAGAGCTCAAGGTGGTCAGCCTTCCCTCTGTCTCAGTCATTGCTTCAATCTTGGTATTGGACTCAAACAAGAGTAACAGGGTATTTCTTTGGGCATTATTGGTGCCAGCTCCCTCTCTTATTTTCTGAGCACAGGTAATAGCACCTTTTGGATAGGCCTTGCAGTTGTCTCCCCACACAAAATGCAAGTATTTGTTCTTGGTCTGATGGCCTTCCTGCTTGCAGTTCTTGCAGTTGACTGCATTACATTGGCCCAGACCTGTTGCAGTCAATGGCACAGCCTGAGTTGACTGGCATTCAGCATACAATGATGCTGACCATGGCAAAGACTGAGGAAGGGTGGATGATGACACCATTTGCAACTACCTTCAGCTTAGCCCAAACACATCCTTGATGTCCACGCAGTTTCCTGTTCCCTTGATATAATGAGCCAGGATGCCTACAATGGGCACATGTGTACCATGGTGCATCTGGGTGGGCATGGTGAGGAGTGGTTACACCTTCAGCAATAAATGCAGTGCCTCATTCCCCTTTTCCCAAAAATCCCACTGAGGCTTCTATCAACCCATTGTATACTTGAAGGTGATGTTGAAGAAGCCATTACCAGTGAAGTCTTGGACATAGAAAATGTCCTTCACCTCAAACCGGCAATATGCCAGCAGGCACTTCTGAATGAAATGGTCCCTGTTAAAGTAGTTCCCCTCACTGAGATCCTTCACTGCCTCCCTGATCCACATACTGACACGCTTATAGCTTTAGACGTTCTTACTGATCTTGAACATTCATTGCTGGAAAGATGTGTAAGACTGGTTACCCATTCTGCATGACGGTCTACCCGTACATCAGAACATTAAGCTCTTATCAGTCCCACTTGATTTTGAACAGTTCCTCTTGCCTTCTGTTCTCAGTGCACCACAAGTTGGTCCCCATAGAAACTGCACTTGATTTTAATGAAATGGCTAAGAAATGATGTCAATTGAGTAACATTTGACACCATGGACTTTGGCAGCTACTGAGCATTCAACTAGAGGGCCTATAACAAAAGTGGTCATCAGTGCACTTTACAGTCAAGATAATGTCCCATTCTGGTTTCAGGAAATTCTAGATTACTGTCTTTTAAAAGTAACACCCAAATTATTTTGAAATCAATACTTCAAAATAGAATATATTTAACAATGTTGAACTTCAGCGCAAGTCATTATAAATGACTTGATGAAAACTCAAGGGACTGCTACGTGTGAAAATCCAGATCAGTAGTTTCTGAGATACTCAAGCCACCTTGTCTGGCACCAGCAATCATTCCCTATTCTGATGTTTAGTCTGCACAACAACCGGATGTCTTGACCATGTCTGCATGCTTTTATGCATTGAGTCTTGTCATGTAATTGGTTGATTAGCTGTTTGCATTAAAGAGCAGGTGTACTAATGTACACACCTGATAAAGTGACCACTGAGTGTGTATGTAAATTTTCTACCAATTATCCTATCCAATTCAGTTCATGCACTTTTATTAGTTGTACTGAAACTTTATGTACTGGTGGGTATCTAACCTTAGGATATTGATTATAAATTCATTTATTGATGGAACCTGTAAATTACTGAGTATAGTAGGAGAAATTCCAGCAATCAGAGATGTAGAAACACAGTAACATAGATATAGAAACATAGAAAAACCACAGCACAATACAGGCCCTTTGGCTCACAATGCTGTGACGAACACATACTTACTTTAGAAATTACCTGGGGTTACCCATAGACCTCTATTTTTAGAAGCTCCATATACCTATCCAGAGACTCTTAAAAAACCCTATTGTAGGCGCCTCCATCACCATTGCTGACAGCCCATTCCACACACTCACCAGTCTCTATGTAAAAAAACTTATCCCTGACATCTGCTCTGTACCTACTTCCAAGCTGTGCCCTCTCATGATAGACATATCAGCCATGATCAATGTCTCTCATCATCTTATACACATCTATAGGTCACCTCTCATCCTCCGTCACTCCAAAGAGAAAAGGCCAAGTTCATTCAACCTATTCTCATAAGGCATGCATCATAATCCAGGCAACATCCTTGTAAATCTCCTTTGCAACCTTTCTATAGCTTCCACATTCTTCCTGTAGTGAGGTGACCAGAACTGAGCACAATACTCCAAGTGGGGTCTGACTAGGTTCCTATATAGCTGTAACATTACCTCTTGGCTCTTGAACTCAATCCCATGGTTGATGAAGGCCAATACACAATATGTCTTTTTAACCACAGAGTCAACCTATGCAGCAGCTTTGGGTGTCATATAGACTTGGACCCCAAGATCCCTCTGATCCTCCGCACTGCCAAGAGTCTTACCATTAATACCCTATTCTGCCATCATATTTGACCTACCAAAATGAACCACCTCACAATTATCTGGGTTGATCTATCTGCCACTTCTCAGCCCAGTTTTGCATTCTATCAATGTCCTGCTGTGACCTCTGACAGCCCTCCACACTATCCACAACACCCCCAACCTTTGTGTCATCAGCAAATTTACTAACCCATCCCTCCACTTTCTCAATCCAGGTTATTTATAAAAATCACGAAGAGTAAGGGTGCCAGAACAGATCCCTGAGGCACTCCGCTGGTGACCGACCTCCATACAGAATTTGACCTACCTGCAACTTCTCTGGGCAAGCCAATTCTGGATCCACAAAGCAAGGTTCCCTTGGATCCCATGCCTCCTTACTTTCTTAATAAGCCTTGTATGGGGAACCTTATCAAATGTCTTGCTGAAATCCATATACACTGCATCTACTACTCTTCCTTCATCAATGTGTTTTGTCACATCCTCAACAAATTCAATCAGGCTCATAAGGCACGACCTGCCCTTGACAAAGCCATGCCGACTATTCCTAATCATATTATCCCTCTCTCCCTCTCCAAATGTTCATAAATCCTGCCTCTGAGGATCTTCTACATCAACTTACCAACCACTAAGGTAAGACTCACTGGTTTATAATATCCTGGGTTATCTCTTCTCACTTTCTTGAATAAAGGAACAACATTTGCAACCGTTCAATCCTCCAGAACCTCTCCTGTCCCTATTGATGATGCAAAGATCATCACCAGAGGCTCAGCAATCTCCTCCATTGCCTCTCACAGTAGCCTGGAGTATATCTCATCTGGTCCTGGCGACTTATCCAACTTCATGCTTTTCAAAATCTCCAGCGCATCCTCTTTCTTGACGTCCATATGCACAAGCTTTTCAATCCACTATAAGTCATCCCTATAATCACCAAGATCCTTTTCCATAGTTAATACCGAATCAAAGTCTTCATTAAGTACCTCAGCTATCTCCTGCGGTTCTATACACACTTTCCACTGTCATACTTGATAGGTCCTATTCTCTCTCATCCTATCCTCTTGCTCTTTACACACTTGTAGAATGCCTTGGGATTTTCCTTAATCCTGCTCGCCAATGCTTTCTCATGGCTCCTTCTGACTCTTCTGATTTTATTCTTAAGCTTCTCCCTGCTAGACTTATAATCTAGATCTCTTTCATTACCTAGTTTTTTTTAACCTTTCATAAGCTTTTCTTTTCCTCTTGACTAGGTTTTCAGCAGCCTTTGCACACCATGGTTCCTGTACCCTACCGTCCTTTCCCTGTCTCATTGGAACCTACGTGTGCAGAATGCTACACAAATATCCCCTGAGCATTTGCCACATTTCTGCTGTACATTTCCCCTGAGAACATCTGTTCCCAATTTATGCTTCCAAGTTCCTGCCTGCTAGCTTCATATTTCCCCTTACTCCAATTAAAAGCTTTCCTAACTGGTCTGTTCCTATCCCTCTCCAATGCTATGATTGTGATCAGAATCTTCAAAATGCCCTCCCACTGAGAGACCTGACACCTGACCAGGTTCATTTCTCAATACCAGATCAAGTGCAGCCTGACCTCTTGTAGGATTATCTATATATTGTGAGAAGGAACCTTCCTGAATACACCTAACAAACTTCATCCCATCTAAACCCCTTGCTCTAGGGAGATGCCAATCAATATTTGGGAAATTAAAATCTCCCACCATGACAACTCTGTTATTATTACACCTTTCAAGAATCTGACTTCCTATCTGCTCCTTGATGTCCCTGTTACTATTGGGTGGTCTATAAAAAAACACCCAGTAGAGTTACTGACCCTTTTCTGTTTCTAATTTCCACCCACAGAGACTCAGTAGACAATCCCCCCATGACTTCCTCCTTTTCTGTAGCCATTATACTATCTGTGATCAGCAGTGCCATGGCCCCATCTCTTTTGCCTCCCTCCCTGTCCTTTCTGAAACACCTAAAGCCTTACACTCTAATAGCCATTCTTGCCCCTGTGCCATCCAAGTCTCTGTAATGGCCACAACATCATTGCTCCAAATACCGATCAACGGTCTAAGCTCATCCGCTTTGATCATGATGTTTCTTGCATGTGAAATAATGCAAGTAATGTGAAAATTAAGTCCATGATTATTTTGTAGGATGCTTGCCATTTTCTTATAATTTTATTGTTGACTGATTTGCCCTCACATATTAATGCAGACAATTTTAAGTGTTCCCACTTGGAGAGAATGTTTAGCAGAGGATTAGTAACTGTTTTAACATATCATCTCCTTTCTCTTTCAATAACTGTAATGCTTGGAAAGGGATGGGGTGAAAACAGGGTTTTCGCACAACTCTACCTGTTTTGGATGCACAACAGGAAGAGTTACAACTGAAACAATTCTTACTCAGATTGTAACTTCTTCTTATACAAGTTGTTTTTAGTTTTTACTTCAGGTAAGACACTTACTTCAAATCATGATGTTGTAGTGGCAGGCAAGTTTATTGTAGATTGTTACTTTAATAGATTTTACTGCATTTTGCAAGAAAACTTGAACGTGCATAATTCTTTTTA
Organism: Hypanus sabinus; assembly: GCF_030144855.1. Lineage (NCBI taxonomy): Eukaryota > Metazoa > Chordata > Chondrichthyes > Myliobatiformes > Dasyatidae > Hypanus > Hypanus sabinus. The sequence continues at coordinate 124,686,189 of NC_082710.1, read as the reverse complement.
TAACAATTGAAGAGAGATTAACTCTTCTTCTCCTTGACAATTCATTAGCTGTGTGGTGACATAGTGGCATCTGCACCCGTCTTCGAGGCAAGTGGCCCCGGGTTTGAATCCAGCCGGCTCCCTGCACATTTTTCGTCTTGTAAAAAAACAGACAAAAAAGCTGAAGGAGCGGCAAGGTTGCCACCCAAAGCACCACGAAATGAACAGCAATAGCAATAAGTAAAGTTACAAATATTCAAAGTGCATTTATTATCTATGTATCCATTTATTATTAAGTATGTACGCAGTATACAAACCTGAGATTCATCTTCCCCACAAACAGTCACAAAACATATAACCAATGCATGGAATAATGGAACCAACCCATTCAAAGAAAAACATCAAATATCAAATCCCCCTTCTCCCTGCATGCAAAAATATTATGCAAATGGCAACAAAAAAATCACAGAATATAAAACACAAAATCAAAAGGCATATTTCATACAGTTTAGCTTACTGTTCATTATCTGCAGGCGGCCTGACCCAAAAATAGTAACAAAATCGAGTGACCCAAACTGGAACTAGAAACGAGGACGCATCCTAAACCTGAATTGGATCCAAATCTACAATCTGCTTCAATTAAACTGTCCTCCGGCACCGCCACCCCGCCCCCACAGCATCAAGGGAGAGAGGGAGATCATTTGATCACAAACACTTTCCCTCAGGAGTAGCAAGCGAGAGGGAGCGAGAGACTACCACACCCAGACACCTTCTGTGGCAGCAGTGTGTGAGAAGCTGGTAGATCGCGCTGAACACTTGCTCAATTCGATGATTTCAATTTTCCATGACACTTAAATTTGCGAGTGATGAAGCCAATCATTGGCCTGTGTACCATCTGCAAGTTTTCTGGCCTTTACACCGTAGGCTTTAGCCACAGCCTTGTGGAACACTTTCAGAAGACAGCAAAGTGCCAGTTTGCACGATTGCCTGAAATTGCCCTGCCAGAATGTAGATAACAGAAGGTAAAAGTAACAGATTCATATCTGAAATAAAAAAAAAGATGTAAAAAAGGTGAAATGAATTGCTTGGTGACATATCTTGAGGACATCACCTTTGGTATCATTGTTCGCTGTTGCCATCTTCTGCGTACTGAAATTCTCAACCTTCCAAAATCCCTGCACTGACTGTGGTGGAAGAGCATGAGATCAGTGCAGAATTTTGATGCTGGGAGTTCCAAGATTTCAACAGAACAAGATGGATCTTAAAGAAGAAAACAATAATAAAGTCAGTCACAGAACTTATTTTAGTTCTCAGTGGACAGAGTCTCCCACTTGAACCTATTGATTCTAATGCTATAAACCAGTCAAAGGGAAATTAGAGCTAGTTAGAGGCCCAAAAGCAGTCAGTATTTTATGTCTGAAACAGTAAAAGGTGAGGAAGAATTTTTTTGTTTCCCAACACATTACATTTCTGGCCCCAAGACACAAATCACTGTTCAGTCAGCTGTTAGATAACAGCCCAGGATCATGCAGGTTTCTTGTATCAATAGCCATAGCTAGTCTCTTTAGAGGCTTTGCCCATCCACTAAATGTGTGAATGACTTGAAATTTGGCTTTTTGGAACTAGTTTATATCTGCTGAGAGAATTATAAAGCAAATAGTCATGAAATTATTGCAGATAAAATGGAGGGCCATGATTTACCAGAGGCAACAAATCATACAGAGATGGTAGATTCAATTGCCTGAACAATTCCTGCCATGCAATCCTAACATTCTGCTCCCAGATAATATTGTCTTAAAGTATACTGCATAATGTTGCCATCCAATTTATACCAATCACAGTAATAATGTCGTAGTACATATTGGTTCCCATGACATAGGTAGGAAAAGGGAAGACGTCCTGAAAAAAGACTACAGGGAGTTAAGAAGGAAGTTGAGAAGCAGGACCGCAAAGATAGTAATCTTGGGATTACTGCCTGTGCCACACGACAGTGAGAATAGGAATAGTATGAGGTGGAGGATAAATGTGTGGCTGAGGGATTGGAGCAGGGGCAGGGATGCAGATTTCTCCATCATTGAGACCTCTTTTGGGGCAGGTGTGACCTGTACAAAAGGACGGGTTGCACTTGAATCCCAGGGTGACCAATACCTTGGCGAAGAGGTATGCTAAGGCTACTGGGGAGAGTTTAAACTAGAATTGTTGGGGGGTGGGAACCGAACTGAAGAGACTGGGGAAGAGGAGGTTGGTTCACAAATAGAGTAAGGTTGTAGATAGTGCAAGAGGGAGGATAGGCAGGTGATAGAGAAGAGACGCACTCAGACCGAAGGTTTGAGATGCATCTATTTTAACATAAGGAGTGTTGTGAACAAAAACAAAGCGGATGAGCTTAGAGCGTGGATCAGTACTTCGAGATATGATGTGATGGTCATTACAGAGACTTGAATGGCTCGGGGACATGAATGGTTACTTTGAGTGCCAGGTTTTAGATGTTTCAGAAAGGACAGGGAAGGAGGCAAAAGAGGTGGGGGCATGCTACTGTTAATCAGAGATAGTGTCACGGCTGCATAAAAGGTGGACTCCATGAAGGGATTGTCTATGGAGTCTCTGTGGGTGGAGGTTAGGAACAGGAAGGGGCCAATAACTTTACTGGGTGTTTTTTATTGGCCGCCCAATAGTAACTGGGATATTGAAGAGCAGATGGGGAAACAGATCCTGGAAAGGTGTAATAATAACAGAGATGTTGTGATGGAAGACTTTAATTTCCCAAATATCAATTGGCATCTCCCTAGAGCAAGGCGTTTAGATGGGGTGAAGTTTGTTAGGTGTGTTCAGGAAGGTTTCTTGACACAATATGTAGATAAGCCTACAAGAGGAGAGGCTGTACTTGGTATAGTATTGGGAAATTATCCTAGTCAGGTGTCAGATCTCTCAGTGGGAGAGCATTTTCGAGATAGTGATCATAATTCTATCTCCTTTACAATAGCATTGGAGAGAGATAGGAACAGACAAGTTTGAAAAGTGTTTAATTGGAGTAAGGGGAATTATGAGGCTATCAGGCAGGAAATTGGAAGCTTAAATTGGAAACAGATGTTCTCAGGGAAAAGTACAGAAGAAATGTGGGAAATGTTCAGGGGATATTTGTGTGGAGTTCTGCATAGGTTTGTTCCAATGAGACAGGGAAGTTATGGTAGGGTACAGGAACCATGGTGTACAAAGGCTGTAATAACTCTAGTCAAGGAGAAATGAAAAACTTACAAAAGATTCAGAGAGCTAGGTAATTTAAGAGATCAAAAAGGTTATAAGGCTAATAGGAAGGAGCTTAAGAAGGAAATTAGGAAAGCCAGACGGGGTCATGAGAAGGCCTTGGAGGGCAGGATTAAGGAAAATCCCAAGGCATTGTACAAGTATGTGAAGAGCAAGAGGATAAGATGTGAAAGAATAGGACCTATCATGTGTGACAGTTGGGAAGTGTGTATGGAACCAGAGGAAATAGTAGTAGTACTTAATGAATACTTCAGTATTCACTATGGAAAAGTTATTGGTGATTATAGTGATTATTTGTAACAGACTGAAAAGCTTGAGCATATAGATATTAAGAATGAGGATGTGCTGGAGCTTTTGGAAAGCTCGTTGGATATGCCGCTGGGACCGGATGAGATGTACCCCAGGCTACTGTGAGGGGTGAGGGAGGAGATTGCTGAGCCTCTGGTGATGATCTTTGCATCATCAATGGGGACAGGAGAGGTTCCGGAGGACTGGAGGGTAGCGGATGTTGTTCCTTTATTCAAGGAAGTGAGAAGAGGATATTATAGACCAGTGAGTCTTACCTCAGTGGTTGGTAAGTTGATGTAGAAGATCTTGAGAGGCAGGGTTTATGAACATTTGGAGAGGTATAATATGATTGGAAATAGTCAGCATAGCTTTGTCAAGGACAGGTCATGCCTTCCAAACCTGAATGAATTTTTTGAGGAAGTGACAAAACACATTGATGAAGGAAGAGTAGTAGATGCACTGTATATGGATTTCAGCAAGACATTTGATAAGCACACTATGCAAGGCTTATTGAGAAAGTTAAGAGGAATGGGATCCAAGGGGACATTGCTTTGTGGATCCAGAACAGGCTTGCCCACAGAAAGCAAAGAATGGTTGTAGACAGGTCATATTCTGCATGGAGGTTAGTCGCCAGTGGAGTGCCTCGGGGATCTGTTCTGGGACCCTTACTCTTCATGATTTTTATAAATGACCTGGATGAGGAAGTGGGGGGGATAGTCTATTAAATCTACTGATGAGACAAAGGTTGGAGGTGTTGGGATAGTGTGGAGGGCTGTCAGAGGTTACAAAGGGACATTGATAGGATGCAAAACTGGGCTGAGAAGTGGCAGATGGAGTTCAACCCAGATAAGTGTCAAGTGGTTCATTTTGGTAGGTCAAATATAATGGCAGAATATAGTATTAATCGTAAGCCTCTTGGCAGTGTGGAGGTTCAGAGGGATCTTGGGGTCCGAGTCCTTGGGATACTCAAAGCAGCTGCGCAGGTTGACTCTGTGGTTAAGAAGGCATACCATGTATTGGCCTTCATCAATCGTGGAATTGAATTTAGGAGTCGAGAGGTAATGTTGCAGCTATATAGGTCCCTAGTCAGACCCCACTTAAAGGATTGTGCCCAGTTCTAGTCGCCTCACTACAGAAAGGATGTGGAAGCCATAGAAAAGTTGCAGAGGAGATTTTCAAGGATGTTGCCTGAATTGGGGAGCATTCCTTATGAGAACAGGTTAAGTGAACTCAGCCTTTTCTCCTTGGAGCGATGGAGGATGAGAGGTGACCTGATAGAGGTGTAAAAGATGATGAATGGCATTGATCATGTGGATAGTCAGAGGCTTTTTCCCAGGGCTGAAATGACTGCCACAAGAGGACACGTTTAAGGTACTGGGGAGTAGGTACAGAGGAGATGTCAGGGGTAAGTTTTTTACTCAGAGAGTGGTGAGTACATGGAATGGGCTGCCAGCAATGGTGGTGGAGGCAGATACAATAGGGTCTTTTAAGAGACTTTTGAATACGTACATGGAGCTTAGAAAAATTGAGGGCTATACGTAAGCCCAGTAATTTCTAAGGTATGGACATGTTTGGCACAACTTTATGGGCCGAGGGAACTGTATTGTGCTGTATGTTTTCTATGTTTTCATATGTATAAATCTGTCACTTATGCTTTCATTCCTGCAACATCTGATAATTTCCAAACCCCGAACCCTTGTTCTTCAAAAGGGAAGCAGACAGATTTTAACTTTCAATAAAAAAATCCCACTCAATACCTCACAAACCAAATTCCTTTCAAATAGTCTAAATTCTTGGTAGATATTTGAAAAAAAGTTGAAGCTACCAGGGCCTTTTATTAACATACAAATCAGCCTGTATCTTCAGTGATTAGAAATGTGTAACTGAATGTGGAAATATAAACAATAATTCCTGTGTAGCTTTCCTCTTCCAGAGGATGCATTAACTTGTGAGTGAAGGCAGCAAAATCACAGAAAATGCTGAAGTTACCCAAGCACATTGGACCTAGTCCATTTCAGTCTGTAAATTTTTAATGGCAAGCCCTAAATAATATCAATCAACTTATTTTCCACAACATGTTTTGTTAATATGTGTGGGTTATTATGCCTTTAAATATTATTAATGAAATATTAAACAAAAAAATTCTTCTGATTATCTTATATCTTAATCTTAGTTTATTTTCCTGCTTTCACTGTTTCACATTCTGATTTGATAAGAAGTTATCTTGGATTTCTTAGTTCTAGATGTTCATTATTAGATCATTGAATCATTAGATTTAAATCATTAAAATAGTGTCAGTATCTTGATATGTTCACCTACATCTAATATAGCCTGTAGTTAAGTGTTCCCTGCCTTTACCATGCCATGGACAAATACCATTAACCAGGGTTCCATGGATCCCAGATTGGGAACCCCTGTGGTAGAGGATAATATACTACTTATGCTCTTCATCTGAAGATTCTACGGTTATTTTTATTTTAACTTTAACCTTACCAGCTCATAAAAGAACATCATGTTTAGTCCTAACTATTTGTTTGGTACCAGTGTGGGCTACCCCCCAATACTTGCATTTATTTATTTATTTATTTGTTTGTTTGTTTGTTTGTTTGTTTATCTATCTATCTATCTATCTATTTATTTATCTAGTAACAAAGATTTCAATTGACTACTTGTACTTGTTGACTTCAATATTGAATAATACACTAGTCTGATCCATCAATTTCAGTCATACTTTCTTCACTGGATTATAATTTATGATTAACACATTTAGCGGCAAAGGGAGAAAAATGCAGGACTCAGCAGCCAAATGTGATGTCAATGTTGATTCTTCTGTTTCTCGAACTTTTGATCTTATCTGCCATTGGTATAATTTTTTTGTAAACCACTGATCTTACTCTGAAATATAATAACAGCATCTCTTTCTTAATTTCATCATTCACCAACATCCTGGTGGTCATTTTTAACAACTGGGAATTTCTGTCTGAGCTATAGTGTACGACACACGCACATATGCTCGCACACTCATGCACACACAATTCTAGTATGTAAGCTCAACCACTAACCCATGTGCATATTTATTAAAGCTGGACCTATTGACCAATTACTATACCAACTATACCAATTGCTGTAATGAATTGAACGAAGCTAAGCAAGACGTCCTTCAGTGTTTTAAGTTGGAGGTATTTTCCCAATGAGAGTTTAAGATCATTGCTTCCTTGATGCTTTGGGCAGCATTTTGCCATTTCTTTAGTATCTTTGTCTGTTCTTTTTATGAGGCCAAGTTGCCAGCTCGATGTTCAACCCAGCATGGATAGAAAGAGTTCAAGGAGCTGGCCGGATTTGAACTCGGGACCGCTCACCTCGAAGTCTTGTGCGAATGCCACTACACCACTAGCAGACTAAGAGGGAATTCAAGACACTGCTGAGAAACTCCTCTCTGGGTCAGTAATGCTGGAAAAGCTATATTTCTACATCAGTATATCATAATCTGCCTCAGACATCAGTCGCTTCCCTAAAGGTGCTCATTTATTCTAAATTATATGCAGTGAAAAATTATACTGCTAAAACTGATATCTTATAACCAAGTGGAATGAAATATGGTAGAGTGTGTTGCCCATTTGCACATTTAGCACTATCTAGAATTTCTAGGCTACAAGATTTAACAGATACTTCAAGGTGAATAGATTAAAACACCAATGCAAATTAATTACAAAAGCTTATTCAATTATATTATAGGAAATGATCAATTATCACATGTACGTTCAACTTCAGGCATTCCTATCCTGCAGTAACTGACAAACAGTGGAAGAAAAGGTTAATTTAATTATATTCAGCATTTTTTCAGTTCCACATTTACTTCTGGAGTTCAAATGCGCAATTGCTTCTTTCGTGTTATGCAATTAGAAACATACATTTTCCAAAGTGAAGTGAGTTTCCAGGGTGTCTCATGAAAGTTTGACTATTAATTCATCCTGTGAGAATGCCTTTTGTTTCCACATGAGAAACAAATTGTTTAAAACTTTTCCTGGAATTATTCTGTGATGTCTTTTGCAAAGTAAAGAAAAAAAAAACTTGAAACTAGTTATTTCAGTAATTTCCAACATCCAGGTGTCCACTTGACTTCCACTTTGTGCTGCTGTCACCCTGGAAGCAACCCTGACCCCATGATTCCTCTTTGATCAACCAATTTCCTGGACATACTTTACTGAATCCTCTTCTCAGTGACTGTTGCTACTACGGTCCAAACCTCCTTCATGTTCCCCACAAAATGAATGATGTATCCTGAACTGTCTCCTGAAATCTTCTCCAAGTACCCTGGCGTGTTCCTTCCCCAACAATTTTGCTCATACATATTTTGTTATTCTTTCCTATCACAAAAATAAAATTGCCAGTGCGCCCCCACCTTCCTTTCACATTTCCCCATAGCACTCCTGGTCAATGTCATTTCCAGTCATTTCACACTCTTACCCTATCACATCGTGAGTGATTCTGATTTTCCCTCACCTAACCTACTCTCCCTACGATCTTTCCAATAAGCATCATTGGCATATGCAGTACCAATCTCTCTCCCATTACCATCCTTCCAATAACTTGGCAATTGTGTCTCAATTCCTCTTTCTTCCACCATCCCCCAAGGCAATATAACCATTAATAATGGATGCTCACACTTTCCATTACCCTCTGCCTGAAAGTGGGGAGGTCAAAGCAACAAATCTCAAATACAAAAGCCTGCAGCATCTACTTGTTGTAACTGAATTTTGATGCAGTGAGATGTGATCAAAATGGTCATTCTCCGATAGTTCTTGCTAATCCCATGTGTTTTCCTTTTTTCAAAATTATCAGGTGGTTTCATGAAGTCGGTGATATGATGGTTATAACATCAGGCAAAACCAGGTTTGAAGCTAAAACTAAATGGTCAGTACCAGAAAAAAAAAGATGAGGACCTTGAATCCCAACATAGAAAGACAAATACAAGAATGCAAGAACTTAAGGGAATAAGAGCAGGACTAAGACACTTGTCTTTCATGCTAACCCTGCAATTCAACATGATCTGGCCAAGACACAACTACCCTTTTGTCAGTTTCTGAGAGGCCTTAATTTCCTTCATTCAAAATGTGTCCAGTCTCCCTTTAAATGCTTCCACATAACCCTGCAGGAAAGAGAAATACAGAGACTCACCACTCTCTCTCTGAAAATAAATCCCTGCTCATCCGTATCCTTTAAACAATCCTTAGCCTTTATCCTTAGAGGCTCTTCCACCTGTGGTAATATCTCTACATCTACACTGTGATTACCACAACCACGGACCCTGCTGCATGGTCTACACGCCCCACAGATGCTCTGCACGGCAGATTTGGCATTGCACTCATGAATATGTGCATATCAGTTAATTACTATTTCATTATGTTGGTATTAAGCTCCCTTCTTTTCATTGTCACACTTGTCGAGACTTGAGCACAGCACTGCAAAGTTACGCTGCCTGCTTGCCTTTGGCCTTGGCTGAGAAAATGAACTATTAAATCGACTGACACTGGAGACTGGCAGTGTTCATTTTACATTTAGATATTCTTTTCAACTGCAGTGTTGGCATCTAGATTTCCATTTGAGGGTTTCAATTAATGGCCCTATTTGGCCAAGGGTTCTCCCTCTCCCTCTCTGACATTCATGTGCTCTTAGGATCTTCTATGTTTCAATAACGTCATCACTTATTTCAAAGAAAACTGATACAAAAGGGAGATTGTGTTGAAAATGGAGAGCCTTTGATAGTTTTACACAAAAGAGATGGGAGGTTCAAGTGTTGAAGATGATGTGCTCAGTTTATACCTATCCAGTATTTGGGAGTGCACAACAATGAAAAGAAATAAATAAAAATTAGTCAATCTGCACCAATGGTTTAATAATAGACATAAAGAAGCACACAAAAGTAACTTCCTCCTAACTGCTTAACAAACAGTTAAGTAAACAGTTATAATATAAATATACAGTATATATGAAGGAAAACACCCAATTTAAATAATAAGAACATAGTTTATGATCAGAAGATAGTCATCAATTATAAATCCCATTTTGGAAGGGTAACAAAATGTCTTATAATTTACACTGAAAATCGAAGCAGATACAGACTATTGATACTGATTCTGGTCCACGGTTCTGAGCAATAATAACTCATGATCTACCTCAATCCTATATTTCTGTTTTCTTTCCATGAAAGAATGCAAAGCAGTATTATGATGCAATGTAATGTTGAAAGGAAAGATTATGAGAGTCAATTCTACTGTAGAAAACTGTCCGCCCAGACTTTGAACAACATTTCATATTCTAGTGATTTTGCAACACCAAGTGCTCAAAGTAAGCCATTGGTTCAGAGGCTAAAAGAACAAAATACAGAACAGACACTTCCACAACATTACTTTGAAACTGATTTGCGGATTTGACTCATTGTCTCATACACGATTGATTAAAATTCTCCAATAAATTGTGAAGTTCACACAGAGCTCCAGACACAAGTCTGCTAATTTATGCAGTTTAGGACATGTCTGTTTTGTCGCTTCATGTTCTGTGCATTTGTATATCCAGGGAGCCATCTCTCAACTCTGTAACAGAAGTAGTTATATTCTGTGTGCCTGGAGTTCATCTTCAAGGTAGCATGACCCTACTTGATATAATTTTGGAGACAGAAAACACGAGAATAGCAAAGACTATGGATTGATGACAATTTTGTTCACCATGACATTGCACCAAAATTCAATTACAAGAAAAAAGATGCTGCAGGTTCCGAACCCCTTGGACAAGCCATTAGTATCTGAGTATTTAAAAGCACTCTGTCACTTGGGATGTATTCCCACCATGAATATGCAATTCACCAAAATTACCTGTCTACATTCAACATGTTAGAATTAAGTAGGAAATTATAACCATTGAAACTCTAGTTAATCACTCTTTGGTATCTTTCTGCATTAAAAAGATAAAACATCACTGCACTGTTGAATGTCAGAAGAGGAGATAGAGATTCTCATGAAGATGAGAGGTATTGAATAAAGATTTTTTTCTATCAGTTCTAGTCTTCATGAGGCTTAGTCAGTCATAACATGGTTGAGAACTAAGGACATCTAATACATTGTATATATCCCATGAATAAATATTACTATCAAATGGGAACACAGATGAAATGTAGTCCACAACTGAGATTGTTTATTAAACTGCAGCTACCGATCTGTTGTACTTTCTGAAGCTGTATCTTATTCTACGTTTTTAAATCCTTCGTAAGATTTGAACTAGCATCACTTGTGAAATCTCTGAAAGTATGTTTACTTTTTATCTATTAAAGTAACAATGGTGTGTGTGTATACTTCTCTGATAAGATAGTTGAATATTAAGATTTACTCTCACCAAGGTAAAAGGGACTAAATATAGGTAGTTCCTCACAGTTTCTAATCCAGCCTGTACAGAATAATAACATGATTACCATGTGGCAGAGTTAAATCAGCATAATTATACAAAATCATAATAACATAGCTAAAACAAACATTGCGAGCTACAAATACTAGGGGGTAGCATGTGATTATCTCACCTTAAGCTTTATTCAACCCAGTAATCATCATTTGTAGGCTTCAATGTCTGGAGTTGGCCAGCCTTAACTCATCTCTTTCTATCTTAGGCCACAAACTTATGAATTACCCCTACTGTGGACACTTCCTTGAGTTCCAAGATCTGTATGCTTCACGACCACTGGACTAAGTGTATAAATTTAGGAGGGGACTATGATGAAAAATAAATGTGCTGGTTTTTCTAAAATTGACTCCTTCTACCTTAGGCCAAAAACTTATCAGTCACCCTTTGTATACTCATTCTATCTTATGTGCAGAATAATTTGACAAGCTGCTTCTTTTTGACCCTGCTAATAGTTTATGATTCTTCTAAGACAGAGGTTCCCAACCCGGAGACTGCTCAGTTAGTGGTAAGTATCTATGGTATATAAAAAAAATAGGAAAACCTGCTCTTAGATAAGATGCAAAGTCTTATATTAAGAGTCGTATGAGGATTCTCTGTCCATTGTTTGTCACAGTCAGATCTAAAACCTATAGGGAAAAAGGAAAAAAAAATCAGCTAGTTCTTTTAAAAGTTTAATATATTGTTTGCTTTACAAAACTTCCTCAGTAAAGCTACAGAAAATCAATTGTACAGCTGTACATTTTGACAATTTAAAAATCTGTGGCCAATTAAACGGTGAGGTATTGCACGGCTGATTTCACAAAGAAATTTTCAGATGAAGTAGGTTTTATTTTATCAGTGTAACATGTTTGGTGCTGCAGGTTTGGCTGCAGTTTCAGAGCTGTGAGCTCAGCTCCTGAGATGAGGTTGTTGGTGGCATCACCACCTGACGCGGAAAGTGACAGTTCTATCTGGACTAAATTTTAGACATTGCAATATGCCTTGGTTTGCTAATAACAAGATGCCTAATTGAACAATAACACATTTGCTAGTCTTTGGGTCAATGAATGCTAAACTATTGCTATCAGAGCATTGACTCATGTTTATGTGAAAATAGCTGAAAGCATTTACCAATGTTTGTCATAAAGGTATCAATAGTCTAGTGTGTGTCTAAAAGTGAAGGTGGAAAGCAGTATAAACTAACAACTCAACCCCTCTACTTTATAGGTATGATTTCTAAACACTTCCTTTACAACTGGATTGGTAAATTCAAAGGTAAATTGTATTAGCTGCTGATTATTTGTAAAGTTGCCCACTGGAACTGTTGGAGAAAACATATGATAATAACATCCTGAGGAAAATGTATTGTAGTAATGTCCAGAAATGTCCAATACAAATACTTATGCCAGGATACTGTTTATTGAATACAGCATTTAGCACAATCATTCTTACAGTTTTGATCGAAAAGCTCCAGAACCTGGGCCTCTGTACTTCCTTCCTCTACTGGATCCTGGACTTCCTAACTGAATGACCACAGTCAGTGGGAATCAGAAATAACATCTCCACCTCACTGATAAACAACATTGGCACACCTCAAGGATGCATGCTTAGCCCAGTGCTCTACTCTCCCTATACCCATGACTGTGTGGTTAGGCACAACTCAAATGCCATCTATAAATTTGCTGATGATATGACTTCTATTGGCAGAGAGGGCGTACAGGAGTGAGTTATACCTACTAGTTGAGTGGTATCACAGCACCAACCTAGCACTCAACATCAGTAAGACCAAACAACTTCAGGAAGTGTAAGACTAGGGAAAATACTCTAATCTTCTTTGAGGGATCAGAAGTGGAAAGAGTGAGCAATTTCAAGTTCCTTGGTGTCAATATCTCTGAGAATCTATCCTGTACCCGACATTTCAACGTAGCTACAAAGAAGGATGACAGCTGTAATACTTAATTAGGATTTGTAGGTGTGTCACCAGACTCTCACAAATTTCTACAGGTGTACCATGGAGAGCATTCCAATTGGTTGCATCACTGTCTGGTATGGTGAGTGGTACTACTACACAGGGTTGAAACAAGCTGCAGAGAGTTGTAGATTTAGTCAGCTCCATCATGGACACCAGCCTCCATAGTGTCTAGGGCATCTGATTCTGATATCCAGTACAGGTGACCCAGCAAATACAGGAGGATGGAAATAGGGCAATGGGGCATAAGTTTCTAGAAAATGGTCAACATTGAGATTTTCCTTGAATCAAAATATTATTATCTGTGCATAGTTTAAGAAACATAAGTAGAATAAAACATATATGCCAGTTTGTTTTGTGATAGCTAATTATTTTCCATATCTCCAATCATTTGGGTAGTGCTTTTTGAATTCTGTGAGGGTGAATTTCCATCACCCAAATGGCCATAATATAAGGGTCATCTGTACTGTAGTAATATTCATGATGTTTGTGTAACATGATCTGGAGAGAGGATGGATAGAACATAGAATAGTATAGCACAGGAACAGACCCACAATGTTGTGCCAAACCAATTAAATAGGTAATCAAATGGCTAATGAATTTCTTCTGCCTTAACAATGTCCGAATTCTTGCATTTTCCTCACATTCATGTGTTTATCTAAAAATCTCTTAAAAGTCTCTGGTGTTCCTGCCTCTACCACCAACATACTGCAGTCAATCATGACGTTATTAGACTATTAGAGATTCCTTCTTATCCAGCCCTTTACCTTTTCCACCCACCTGGCTTCACCTATCATCTTCTAGCTGGTCCTCCTTCCCTTGCCCCAACTTTTCTATTCTGGAATCTTCCCCTTTTATTTCCAGTCCTGAAGAAGGGTCTCAGCCTGAAATGTCCACTGTTTATTCATTTCCATAGATGCTGCCTGACCTGCTGAGTTCCTTCAGCATTTTTGTCTGTGTTGATAGAGGCGAACTGATCATGTGCTCTGAGCTTGCATTGTACAGGAGCCTAGCTGGGGGAGGGAGGGCAGGACTGATGCAGTTGGACAAATCATACAATGTGCTGATCTTTTTAAGTACTGTTTTGAATGCAGCGTGCAGAGTTAAATCCTGCTCTATTTGCTAAATCTGAGAAGGGAAGATTTCCTGAACCCTTGTTCTGAGTTATTTGTTTCAGTAAAGGAATTAAAATTGTGTACGTAATGACAATCTGCATCATATCTGCTCTCAGGACAGCATAAAAAATTCCCTTGGTGAGTAATTGCAGCATTTTCTCAATGTCAGATATGTTGTTACATTATACATTTTATCCTGGTTTCAGTTCATATCATTCTGAATAACTTGCTGCCATTTTTTTCTGTGTAGTTTCATATTTATTTATTCATTTATTTATTGTGAAGCAGCGTGGAATTGGCCATTATATCCCTTTGAGCCACACCACCCAGCAATCTCCCAATTTAATCCTTGACTAATCACAGGACAAATTAAAATGAACCAATTCACCTACCAACCAGTACATCTTTGGAGTGGTCTGTGGAAGGAAACCCACGTGGTCACAGGAAAAATATACAGACTGTTAAAAATGTAATGGCAGAGGTGGGAATTGAGGCCCAGTTGCTGGTACTATAAAGCATTGTGTTAACCACTATGCTACTATGCTGCCCCAGGTCAGAACACAGGACTAGGTAAATAGAGAATGAAATATATAGTTGGATTATTTTGTCATTTAAGTAGCATAAAAGGTCAAGTTATTTATTCTGTGGTACATTTGGATATCACTAACTCATTTATTTATGTATTTATTTAGAGATACCTTATCCTTACAGACGTATCCAGCCCTTTGACCCAGACTGCCCAACAACATTCTTGTTCACTGGGGAGCCATTTTATAACTCAATAAAAATAGTAAAATAACAAATGAACAGTGTGGGAAAACCTTATGTTCCATTACCAGTTGAAATGCTCACCAATCTGGGAACCTTAACTTTGTGAACCATATTTGACCAGAGAGTTACCATTATGTGTTGTGGCACTTTAACAGGAGCAGAACTCATTAGTGCCTTTACTTCTCAGTGGGGTAAGTGGGCAGAGAGTTTAATTGCCTCATTATCAACACCGTGGCTGCTAGGAGAACTTCAGTTGCTTCGCATGCTATTTCATGTAGCACTTGGTAACTCGTGATATCCCAACACGTGAATAAAACCAATAGGCTGGACCTGGCTTGCACTTGGACACCCATTCATGCTTTTTCCTTACGCCCACAATTAAATTTTGCAGCTCTGCAGACTTAATATGCCCAGAGGCTGGATGATGTGTTTGCCCTGCAAGCGTGAGATTCTCACAAGCATCAAATTGGCCTTAGGCAGTGGCTGATGAGATCAATGTAGACTTTTAACAGTTTGCTGCAATCAAAGTCATTTTTCTACTTTTAACTGTTTTGGATAATTCAAATAAACTTAACTATGTTCAAATATAATAATTTACCTAAGGATTTATCTAACCTCTAAAAAGTAATTAAAATGTTAAAACAAAGAGAAACAAGGAAACTACTTACCTTTTTAATCATCGTCAACAATTCCTTTGAAGCATTGGGGCCCCGTTTCTGATACCAGCCAAGCAAAGAGGGGTGGCTAAAGGTTTGAAGCCCAAGTAGCCCTTCCACTCAATACAGCTGGCTGGGTTTTTCATTTTGAATATACATATACATATATTTAACTGTATTTCATGTTTTATTCTATTATTAGTTATTACATTGTAGCACTGCTGCAAAGACAACAAATTTCGCGACATGTTCTGGTGATATTAAACCTAATTCAGATTCAGGGTTTAGTTCAGTGGGTGAGTAGGTCAGATGCATAGGTATTTCAATGCGCAGGTATGGATGTTTGCACTCATAAGAAGCAATAAAACTGCTGGCTAAAGATCAGTATAATTTGCCACAATGTTGTTTAATATGATAATTTGATGAATACAGTATATTCTACTAAAATGCTGCTTTTTTCTGCACTTTGCACTCTAGAATAGTTAAGCAAGTGAGTAATTCACTGGACTATAACTACTTGGTGAAGGAGCAAAGCATTTCCAAACATTATACTGTATATATTCTCTTCATATTCTTATACTATAACATTGTATATTATCTTTAGCTGATCAGAAAACTTAAGTGGCTTTCCTATTAGTATTTGGCTTCTCATTAATTTTCCCTTCCTTTATTTTATTTAGATATACAGCTTAGTAACAGGCCCCAAAGGCCCAATGAGCTCATACCATCCAATTACACCCATGTGACCAATTAACCTACTAATCTGTACATCTTTGGAATATGGAAGGAAACTGGAGCACCTGGAGGAAAGCCATGCAGTCCCCACATACAGTGGCTGAATTGAATCAGTGCTGTAATAGCATTACATTAACCACTATGCAACCATGTTACCCACTTTCCTTTATGGTGGGATGAAAACTTGAGGATATTCTAAAACCTGGTCCTCATTCCCTAACTAGCAAAAAGCTCGGATTGTCCATCAGTCAGGCATTCATTACACTGGTTTCCAATTCAGTAACAACTTGTGCACTGTGGTGTATTAATTTTTGTAAAAGTATTAGAAGAAAGTCTCAACACTTCCAAGTGACACTAACTCTTGTGAGCCCACAACATGTAAGGTGTCAAGATATCTGTACAAGTTAAACACTTCAGGTTTGTAAATGTTTGCTTATAGTAGCTGGAGTCTTTCTTGGCCCCAGGCACCAGTTACATGAGAACAAAAGAGCGAAGAGTTTATCTGTCTCTGTCTGTGTCTCAATGCTTGTGGAATGCCTATTAAAACCATGTTGAGTTAGTGGCATGAGAACAAAAGATCAATAGTTTGCCTCTCTGTGTCATGCTATGATTGTGCATTGAACCTCTATTAATTGAGTCACATTTTGCTTGGTTCTTGGGACTTCACTTAGACCAAAGAATCACAATAAATCGGTGCCCAGAACCCAGACCTTTGGAGATTTCACAACTTGGAATTCAGAGTCTCCCTGACAACAATGACAATCAAGTCACCTGACAAAGTCAACAATTGAATGGTAATTAAGAATCATGAGCCCTGACATCTTCGTAAATTATTACATAGTATTTTGTGTGGTTTATTTCTGCTTTCTATTTTTATGATAATAAATTTGTCTTAAGTTACATTGTTGTGCTTGTACACTTATTACTACATCTCCTGGGCACTCAAATTGTTTGGGTCTTTTAGGTCTGATCAACCCATCCTATTACAACTTGTTTATAACATCCTCTTCCCTTCTTCAAATTCTATCATTTCCACTCCCATCCCTGTCTGGCCTTACAATTCTATTCTAAATCACCATGTGCCTCGAATTTTGATCTCTTATATATCTCTTGTTTTTTTTTTCATTTTATCTTTTCCCACCATTCCTTCAGATATCTAAGTTTCAGATTATGTTAGCCCTTCCTGCAACTTTCCCTCTCTCTTTTTGCTGTAAAGCTTGCTCTGTTGGATGCATAGCCTAAATCTCTCAGCATGACTAAGCCTCAAATTTTGACTAATTACATCCCTTGAAGCCAGCTTGGAGTGTTAAATTTAACACATTTCATTCAATAACTAAACCTTGTTACTGTTAACCTGGGGTCACTCAGATCCAAATCAAATATTGTCAGTGTCAGCAAATTGTTCAATGTACAGATACTAATATTGGGATTTTTTTTTCACAGGAAGAAACTACTACATGCCACTTGTCCTGAGCACCTCTAGAACATGATCAAGTACAGTGATGTCTAGGCTACTCGGTCCATGATATTGTGCTGTTCTTGAAGCCTATTTATATAAAATGCCGTCCTTCATACCCCACCTATACCTTTGTATTCATGTGTCTATCAAGGGTCTCTTAAACTCCACCAAACTACCTGCAGTAATTCACAATCTGCTGGAAGAACTCAAAAAAGCTGAGCAGCATCAGTGAGAGGAACAAATTGTTGATATTTTGGGACAAAACCCTGCATCATGTTCCATTGGAGTCCTAATACAGGGTTTCAGACTGAATCACTAACAGTTCATTCCCTGAGTCCTTCCAGAAGATTCTGTGTTGCCTTAGATTCCAGCAATAGTAGTCTCCTATGTCACCAGTCTGCCTGCTTCAACTGCCTCTACTGGAAATCTGTTCCAGGCACAGACTGTCCTCTACATACAGGACTTGCCCCTCACATTACCTTTAAACTTCCCTAGCAGCTTTAAAAACATTCTCTCTGATGTTTGACATTTTTATTGTGGATATAAGGTTCTTATCTGTCGACCTTAAAATAACCTCTCAGATTTCCTCTCAATGACTGACAATCCAGAGAGAAAAATCCAAATTTGTCCAAACTTTTCTTACAGTTCATAACCTCCAATCAAGACATCATCCTGGCAAACCTTTCGACAGACTCTGTATCCTTCTGTAATGGGGTGATCAGAACTGCACCCAATACTCTATGCAGTTGGATAAAAGGTTTATATAGCTATAGTATAACTTTCAAACTCAACATCCCTCCCAATGAATGCAAGCATGATGCATGCCCTCATTTGCCTCTTTATCCACTTGTGTAGTCATCTTCAGTGAACTGTGGTCCTGGACCCCATGATCACTCTATGCCTCAATGCTGACGAAGGTTTCTACTATTAGCTGTGTACTTTCTCCTTTCATTGGAACTCCCAAAGTGCAGCACCTCACACTGCACTTGCCCAGATTAAAATTCACCTGTCACTTCTCTGCTCATATCTGTAACTGATCCATATCCCTTTAAGCTGTCCACAACTCAATCATTCTGGGACCATCCACCTATTTGCTAATCCACCTACACTCTGTACATTTTCATCCAATTCATTGCAATATATTACAAGCAACAGGGGTCCCAGCACTTACAGATCACCACTGGTCACAGACCTTCAGTCCGAATAACAGCTTTCCACCTTTTTCTCTGTCTTCTGTGGGCAAGCCAGTTCAGAATACAAACTTGCAATTCCTCCTGCTGCAGTCCTCACACCTTTATCTTCTAAATCTCTGTTTACAATAAAAACAGAAAATGCTGGGAACACTCGAAAGGCCAGGCAACATCTTGGGAAAGAGAAAGTTAACATTTCAGGTCAAAGACATCATAGAAACTATTCTCTTCACACACCTGCAGATTGCTTTTGATTTTCTTTGTTATTTATAGTCTCTTCGAGATTGTTCAAAATGAACATTTATGGCCACAATTGTTCACTTCCTTCTGTTGCTTCCTGCTATTGCTTTTCACGGCTAAATGCACATGTCACAAGGTAGTAGATTATGATATACCATGTACACATATAGCAAGGATGCCAAGTTCTTTTGAATGCAAGGAGCAAAGAAGCACTTGTAGGCTATTTGTTTAATACCCGCATTCATTAACTAAAGTTTAATGACACATTTCTGAGGTTTTATAACAGTGAGATTGGAGAGAATAACCTGAACAGTTTTGGTCTGACATCAGGAAAGCATTCCATTTAAGTAATGCCAATGTGATATCTGGCTGATAAAGACCATTTCAAATCTCAGTGTAACAACTGCTAATGTTAAGCATTCTATCTGAATTCCCCAGGACCATCACTCATTTATTAATTTAAGAAGCAGATGTATTTGGAAAATAAAACAACAGTGTGATATTAAAGAATCTGTCCAGCTTCATCTCACATTGGATCATGTTCAAACAAATGTACGGTTGACCAAAGGTTTGAAGTCCATGCATGCAGCATCCACCTTCAGTTCTACTTTCAATTTTCTGCCATCAGCATATAACCACCCAGTTTACATACCATTAAGTCTTTGATGTTAGCAGTTAGTATCTTGTTCTAGATCTTCATCTACTTATTCTATCTATAGAATTCTGCAGGATGACATTGGTAAAATTGTCATAACAATTTTCTGTTATAATTCTGAGCACATTTTTGAAACAATTTTCTCTTTTACAGCCTCTTCAGTTAAGTAGGAATCAGAATCTTAACCAGGTTTATTCTCAAAGTTCAAAGTACATGTATTATCACAGTGTGTGCATCATACAACATTGAGATTGGTCTTCTTACAGGCAGCCATACAACAAGAAACCCTAAAGAACCTGTTTAAAAATGACAAACAAACACCAAGCAGAGGGAGAAAAAAAGCACAGATTGTGCAAACAATGAAAGCAAGCAACAGCATTCAGAATAAAAGTGAGTCTATAAACACGAAGCTTGGAGTAGGGCCATAACCTTAGCCTCAGTTCATCACACAGTGGAGCATGTATCATGAAATTTGCTGCTCTGTGGCAACAGTGCAATGCAAAACAGAAAAATGAACTATTAGTTATAATATATAAAATAGATATAAATAAGTAAATAGTGCAAAATGAGAAAAACGCTGAGGCAGTATTCATGGACCATTCAGCAATATCATGACAGAGGATAAGAACACTCATCATAAAGAAATGAATTAGAGAGCTATCTGACTGTTACAGATTGGGAGCATATTAGTTACAAGTTTGAAAGTGCATTTATTATCAATGAATG
This sequence comes from Hypanus sabinus, assembly GCF_030144855.1. Classification (NCBI taxonomy): domain Eukaryota; kingdom Metazoa; phylum Chordata; class Chondrichthyes; order Myliobatiformes; family Dasyatidae; genus Hypanus; species Hypanus sabinus. The sequence continues at coordinate 124,665,711 of NC_082710.1, read as the reverse complement.
TATAAATTATACAACTTTGAGATTTGTTTGCTTACAGGCAGTTGCAAAGCAAAGAACCTAAAGGAAACAAATCAAAAAAAATAAGACCAACTGCTCAGAGCCCACAGAGAAAGAGAGAAAAAACACAAAACAAACCTTGTAAACAATAGAGGTGAACAACAACAACAGCATTCTAAACAAAAATTGAGTCCTTTGATCCAAATCACTGGAGCAGCTCAGAGTAGGCCCAAACCCTTGGTATTCAGTTCATTACATTTGCAGGATAAGTTGCTGAAATTTTGCGGACTCAAAGCACAGCAGCTGTGGCAGTCTCACAGCCACAGTGTCACAGAGAAAGAAGCCCCCAGACTATCTGGGGTGGCATTTAAATTGTCCAAACCTTGCACTAGGACCTGGACCCTCTGATTTTTCTGCCAAAGGAATAGTTCTCAACCTTTCCAAACTGGCTTGGCAACCTGAGTGATCCAACCTCGCCTGACTCTCAACACTCCGCTTTTTCAATCTATATGGGCTGGCACTTAGATTGTCCAAACAGCAGATTGTACCTTGCATTGGCACTGGGGCCTTGCTGCAACAAATTGCTCTGGGCCTTGAACACGCTACCCATCAATCCACTTTGGACCTGGATTTTGCTGCTGAAAAAGTCATTCTAGACGCGTCTAATTTGGCTCAGAGCTCAGAGTGATCAAGCTTCATACCCGGGTTAGTTGAATGTGCGTCAGAACTCCTCTGTCCTGTTTTCTCCCCTCTGAATTGTCCACTCCTACCAGCATGGCCCCAATTCCATGCACCAGCAAATTCACTTTAGCTTCCCTCGCTTCTTCATTATTTGCAGTGATAATTTGCCACAATTTACTTTAAAATATGTGTTATTAGTAATGATTTCAATCAGATTCCTTTGCTTTTGAACTACCTGTAAGCTGTCACATGTTTTCGGTAGCGCCATCTTAAACTGGAACAAAAAAAATTAGTTGAATGTTTAATGCAGAAATTTATAATTTGCACATTTCTCAGTTGAAAATATTTAAATGTATCTAACATTCCCGTTATCAAAGCAGTAATGTTTCTGATTTTGGCTGAAGTTTGGACATATTAACTTTGGGGAGGATTCAGATAGAAATGCAATGCAATGTCGATTCTGGGGCAGAGGGAAAGAGAACACAAAGGTAGAACTTACTTTCCAAGGATACATGAGCTGTATTTTCAAAATACTGAGGGAATCACAATGAAAAAGAAAAAAAAGTTTATTAGTTTTGACAGTCATCATAGACTCAGATGATGAGACTGAGAAGTTAAAAAGGAAGAAAAGTGTTCATGGTTGCTGGCATAAGCGTGAGAGATTTTGTGTCAGTTGAGCTCAGTGGAAGCAGATTGCAGGAGATAAGTACACCCAAAGGCCAGAACTTTTGTGCTCCTTTAGCATCAGCAACAAAGGCAAATTGATTACCGATGACAAAGATAAATTACTCCTCCAAAAATCTTCATCTGTTCTGAAAATTAAAATTTCTTCCATGCACCCATGAATCACAAGATATATTAATTAAGCTCTTCATCATAGAGCCCATTGTATTGATTCACATGAGAAAAAAATAACTTACGTAAAAAATTACTTTGAAATAGGACTTGAGTTATTAATGGAGATGACTAAACACTACATAAAACTGAGTAACTGGGATGATGCAGAGCTAACATTTGAGTATGTGCATATTTTGAGGTGTTCAGTAGGTTGATCTTTAGAATGATGCAGAGGCAGTAAGATTATTCTTTTCATCTGGTCACCCAAATGAAGGCTTATGTTGTTTGCAAACTTAATGATTATGCCACCCACATTTATTTAAAAATATTGCAAGCAACAAAGGTCCCAGCACCAATCTTCACAGTTCACCACTTGTTTACAGATTTTCAGTCAGAAAAAAAAACTCATTTAACAACCTGCTTTTGTCTTATCACATGGCCAGCTTCAGTCCAGCTTGTGGACATGGCTTGGATCATCTCTGCCTTAAGCTCGGGAACTTGTTAATAATAATTTCGCTGAAGTCTATGTGAATCATGCCTAACTCTGCCATCATCAATGTCCTTACTTTCCTCCTCATGAAAATCAATTAGGTTTTTGAGACACGATCTCTGCACAAAACCATATGTACTCCTCCTAAACAAATGAACTTAGATCCTGTCTCTCAGAATCTCCTCCAATAATCCTACAGCAGCCTATTGTTTTCCAGGCTTATCCCTAATGTCCTTGCCAGGGGGACAATATCACTGATCCTCCAGTCTTCTGGAAACTGTCCTGTGGCTAATGAAGATTAAAAAAATAATCAGAACACAGCAATTTCCTCTGTTGGTTCGTTAGCATCCAGGGATAGATTCTGTCAAGCCCTGAGGATTTACCTCAGATTCAGATTTATTAGCACTGACTTACAGTACTCTGTAAAAGTCTTAGGCACATATATAGCTTGGGTGCCTAAGTCTTTTGCACTGTACTGTATATTGGTTAAAATAGGAAGGCAGTTCAGAAACAGAAATAGGAGTATTTAGCTTTGTATTTATATTATCTCAGTAGTATTAAGTAGTATTTGGTAACTGGAGAGACATAATATGCCGTGCAAAAGTCTTAGGCATCTTAGCTACGTGTTTGTTCCTCAGACTGTTGCACAGTACTGTGTATGATGGGTCTCTAAAGAGGAATACTGCCTTACTAAGGCACCATCTTTTGAAGACGCTGCCAATCGTAGTGACGACTGTGCCTGTAATGAAGTTGCCTGAGGCTAAAACACTTTGCAACCTCTTGTGATCCTGTATATTGGAGCCTCCATACCAGGCTGGGATGCAACCAGTTAAAATGCTCTCCACCATCCATCTAAAGAAATTTGTAAGAGTCTTCAGTGACACTCCGAATCTCTTCAAGCACCTAACAAAGTAAAGCTGCCAGCGTGCCGTTTGTTGTGATTGCATCGGTATATTAGCCCAGAATGCATCCTCCAAGATACTGACACCGGGGAATTTGTAGCTGCTCATCCTTTCCACATCTGATTCTTCAATGAGGACTGATATATGTTCTTTAAATCTCCCCTTCCTGAAGTCCATGATCAATTCCTTCATCTGATGTTGAATGAGAGATTGCGGCTTGAATTCTACTCAACCAGCTGATCTATCTCACTCCTGTACACCTACTTTCCGCCATCTGAGATTCTACCAACAACGGTGACGTCTTCGGCAAATACACACACAAACACACACACACACACACACACACACACACACACACACACACACACACACACACACACACACACACACACATACACACACACACCAATATTTCCAGAACTTCTTCCTTTCTGATACATACAGTATCTTCTACAGAGCAACAGCACACATACTTCTCCAATAAACCCTCAGAATGCATGTACTTCTGCAAATGAACATTAATAAGAAGCATTCCTTGTGATTTCACTCACATTTATCTCCTGGCTCCTCATATAGATTATGCCTTTAGACCCTTGTAAGACATATTCCTTTCTTAACTACTCCGCTGCTTCTAATACATTTATGAAAGTCTTGGGATTTTCCTCAATCCTGCTGATCAAGGTAATTTTATGGTCCCTTTTTGATCTTAAAATTTCTTTCTATGAACCTATGAACCACAGGTGAAACATTCAATTCCAGTTAACTATGCCTGATATATACTTCTATCATTTTGAGGATAAACCTTCACTATGCTTCAATAAACAAGCCCTCCTAAACTTTGCCTCACCCTAATGGGGACACAGCGACCAGTGATGTTGTTTTCCATTTTTACAGCTCCTCTCAATCCGACTTTCCAAGTGCTTGTCTTATATAGTCAAACTTCCCCTTCTCTAGTGTAGGGTCTTAAATCCAGGAACAACATAATCTTCATTTTTCATAACTATCTTAAAGCTTACTTGAACATAGAATAGTACAAACAGGAAGGGCCCTTTGGCCCACACTATGCTGAAGGCATTTGATAAGGTCCCACATAGGAGATTGGTGGGTAAAATCAAATCTCAGAGCATCGGGGGGAAGACATTGACATGGATAGAAAACTGGTTGGCAGATAGAAAGCAAAGGGTAATGGTGAATGGGTGTTTCTCGGAATGGCAGGTGGTGACTAGTGGGGTGCCGCAAGGGCTCGGTATTGGGACCACAGCTGTTTACAATTTACGTCAACGATTTGGATGAAGGCATTGAAAATAACATCAGCAAATTTGCTGATGATACTAAGCTGGGTGGCAGTGTGACATGTGATGAGGATGTTAGGAGAATTCAGGGTGACTTGGATAGGCTGGGTGAGTGGGCAGATACTTGGCAGATGATGTTTAATGTGAATAAGTGTAAGGTTATCCACTTTGGGAGTAAGAACAGGAAGGCAGATTATTATCTGAATGGTGTAGAGTTAAGTAAGAGAGAAATACAAAGAGATCTAGGAGTCCTTGTTCATCAGTCACTGAAGGTGAATAAGCAAGTGCAGCAGGCAGTGAAGAAGGCTAATGGAATGTTGGCCTTTATTACAAAGGGAATTGAGTATAAAAGCAAGGAAATCCTCTTGCATTTGTACAGAGCCCTGGTGAGACCACACCTGGAGTATTGTGTACAGTTTTGGTCTCCAGGGTTAAGGAAGGACAGCCTGGCTGTAGAGGAAGTGCAGCGTAGATTCATGAGGTTAATTCCTGGGATGTCTGGAGTGTCTTACGCAGAGAGGTTAGAGAGACAGGGCTTGTACATACTGGAATTAAGGAGATTGAGAGGGGATCTGATTGAAACATATAAGATTATTAAGGGATTGGACAAGATAGAGGCAGGAAATATGTTCCAGATGCTGGGAGAGTCCAGTACCAGAGAGCATGGTTTAAGAATAAGGGGTAGGTCATTTAGGACAGAGTTAAGGAAAAACTTCTTCTCCCAGAGAGTTGTGGGGGGTCTGGAATGCACTGCCTCGGAAGGTCATGGAGGCCAATTCTCTGGATGCTTTCAAGAAGGAGCTAGATAGGTATCTTATGGATAGGGGAATCAAGGGATATGGGGACAAGGCAGGAACCGAGTATTGATAGTAGTTGATCAGCCATATCTCAGAATGGCAATGTAGGCTCGAAGGGCCGAATGGTCTACTTCTGCACCTATTATCTATTGTCTAATTAAATTAGTAATCACGTATCTAATTAAATTAATTTATTCTGTCTGCACAAGGTCTCTATCCCTCCAGTCTCTGCACATTCATGTATCTATCTGAGAATCTCTTTAGTACCTTGATCAGTTTTGTCTCCACAAGTACCTCAAGGAGCACATTCAAACATCTAACACACTTTGTGTTAAAAAAAAACTTCTTTGAACTTTCCACTCTTGACTTAAATCTATGTCCTCTAGTATCAGACACTTCAACCCTGGGAGAAAGATACTAGCTGTACAACCTGTCTATGCTTCACATAATATTGTCAGATATCCACTCAGGATTGGATGAACTCTGCAGGTCGGGCAGCATCTGTTGAAATGAGCAGTCAACGTTTCGGGCCGAGACCCTTCAATTTGACCACAGCATTCGCGGTATACTCTGTGTTTTCCACTCAGGATTCACCACTGCAGAGAAAACAGTACAGTTTGTCCAGATGTTCCATGCAGCTCTGGTCCACTAATCCAGGCAGTATCCTGGCAAACCTCCTCTGCACCTTCTCCAAAGCCTCTACATATGATTGGACAATGCCTCAATGACAATATCAAACTCAAATTCTGCAAAACCAAAGGGATGATTACAAAGGAAAGAAGCCAGAAGTCCAAGAATCAGTTCTCATTGGGGGAATGTGTTAGGGCGGCAGTTTCCAATTTCCTTGGTGTTATCATATCAGAGAATCTGTCCTGGGATCAGCACATTAATGACATCAGAAAGAAGGCACAACAACACTTTTGCTTTCATAGATATTAGTGCAGTTTCAGCATGTGTACCAAGATGCCCAGTGGAGAATAGCCTAACTGGTTGTATCATGGTCTAGTATGGAAAATGTAATGTCAGAAGATGGAAATGTCTACAAAAACTGGAGGATACAGCCCACCATTGAGCCCACCTATAAGGAGCACTGTCCGCTAGAAAGCAGCATCCATCGTTAAAGATCTTCCACCATCTAGGTCATACTCTCCTTTTGCTGTTGCCTTTGCGAAGGAGGGGCAAGAGCTGTAGGTTCCATACTTCCAAGTTCAGGAACAGTTATTATCATTCAAACATCAGGCTCCTGAAGCAGTTCAGTTAACTTCACTCACCTCAACTCTGAAGTGATCCCACAGCCTATGGATTCACTTTAAACAACTCTATAATTCATTTTCTTTGTGTTATTTATTTACTTACTTATGTATTTATTGATTCCTTTGTTTTCAGTGTTTTTCTTCTTTTGCACTCTGGTTGTCACTCATCATCGATACAATTGTATTTCTTTGTTTTACTGTGAAAGAAACCAAATTTCAAGTGTGTATATGGTAACATATACATACATTGATAATAAATGTATATATTTTTTTATTTTTGGACATCCTTTCTATAATATAAGAGCAGCTTTGGCCAGTGGCTAATCTGGATATCAGAAGTTTTGAGAGGAGAAGGCTTCAATCAGGTCCTCTGTTTATGTACAAAAGGCAGCAGCAGGTCACTACAGCGAAAAACAGCTTTGACCAGCGACCAATCAGCACTTGGGATTGATTAGCAAGAGCGAAATAAAGTAATGCAGTGGCTGTCATCGGTGTGGACATAGTGGACAAAAGCTCCTCCAGGCTTCCATGAAGACAGGCTTCAGTCAAGGTAGATAAAGGAAAGAAAAGCTCTTGGTGAAGTTATTTCTTTCCTTCCCTTCTTTGTATCTGCTCAACTAGGACAGTAGAGATGCCAGGCAGGATAGTTGAATGCTTCTCTTGCGGGATGTGGGAAGGCAGGGGGACCTCCAGTGTCCCTGACAGCTATAAATGCAAGATGTGCATCTAGCTGCAGCTTCCAACTATCCGCTATGAGGAGTTAGAGCTGAATCTGGATGAACTCTGGATCATTTAGGAGGCTGAAGGGGTGATAAGTGGAACTTCTAGAGAGATAGTTACACCCAAGCTGCAGGAAATAGGAAACTGAGTCACAGTCAGGAAAGGGAAAGGGGTTAAAGAGCCAATGTAGACTACCCATACAGCCATCCCACTCAACAACAGATACACCACTTTGGATACCATCGGGGGGGGGGGGTTGATCTAACAGAAGAAAGACACAGAGGTTGGGTCTCCAGCACTAAATTTGCCTGAGACTCAGAAGGGAAGGGGAGGGGAAGAGGCATGTTGTGGTGATAGGGGATTCATTACTTAGGGGAATAGACTGGAGGTTCTGTGGGTGAGAACAAGATTCCCAGCCCAGATGGTATGTTGACTTCTGGGTGCCATAGCCTGGGACATCTCTGATTGAGTCCTCAGCGTTCTTAAGTGAGAGAGTGAACATCCAGAAATTGAGGTGCATATAGGTACCAATGACATAGGTGGGACAAGTGATGAGGTTCTGCATAGGGAGTTCATGGAGTTAGGTGCTCTGTTAAAAGGCAGGACCTCCAGGGTTGTGTTCTCAGAATTGCTACCTGTGCCACGTGCTGGTGAGGTCAGAACTAGGAAGATGATACAGTTTAGTATGTAGATAAGGAGTTGATGTAGGAGAAAGGGTTAAGACTTTTGGATCATTGGGCTCTCTTTCAGGGAAGGTGGAACCTGTACATAAGGGACGGTTTGCACTCAGACTGGAGGAGGACTAAAATCCCTGCGGGAAGGTTTATTAATGCTGTATGGTGGGGTTTAAACTAGAGCTGTAGGAAGGGTAGGATCCAGAGTGCCACAACAGTTAGTGGAGAGGTTGTGGAGGAAGATGTTAGTAAGACCACAGACAGAGTTAGGAATCAAAAGGTTGAGCATGGTGTGACTAGTGTCCTGAGCATCATATATTTCAATGCAAGAACTATAGTAGGGAAGGTGGATGATAGAGCTGAAGATGAGGTAGCTGGTTTATGAAGAGTGGCAATGTGTATTGAGGAGACGTACAAAAAAGCTGGATGAACCCAGCAGGTTGGGCAGCATCGGTTGAAAGAAGCAGTCAACGTTTCGGGACCCGAAACGTTGACTGCTTCTTTCAACCGATGCTGCCCAACCTGCTGGGTTCATCCAGCTTTTTTGTACATCTTGATTTGAACACAGCACCTGCAGTGTACTTTGTGTTTTGTATTGAGGAGAAGCTGATGATAGGCCAAAATTGCAGTTAGCAGGATGAGTTGAAAAGGATGAATACAGGACTGAAATTGTTATATTTTAAGGCATGTAGTATATGGAATAAGGTAGATGAACTTGTGGCACAGTTGAGATTGGCAGGCATGATGTAGGCATCACTGAGTCATGGTTGAAAGAAGATTAGTGCTTGGAGCTTAATGTCAAAGGCTACAAAGCATTGGATAGAAAGAACATGCAGGAAGGCAGAGGGAACGGTGTTGCTCTGTTGATAAAAAATGAAATCAAATCATTAGAAAGAGGTGACATAGGCTCAGAAGATGCTAAATCATTGTAGATAGAGCTAAGGAACTGTAAGGGTAAAAATACCCTGATGGGAGTTGTGTACAGACCCCCAGACAGCAGTAAGGATGTGGTCTACAAATTACTCTGGGAGATAGAAAATGCATGTCAAAAGAGTAATGTTACAATAGTCTTAGGGTCTTCCATATGCAGGTAGATTGGGAAAATCAGGTTGGTGCTGGATTCCAAGGGGGGAATTTCTAGAGTGCCTATGAGATGGCTTTTTAGAGCAGTTAGTTGTTGAGCCCACTTGGAGATTAGCCGCTCTGGATTCAGTGTTGTCCAATGAACAAAAATTGATTAGAGAGGTTAAGGTAAAAGAACTCTTAGGGACAATTGATCATAATATAATTGAATTCACCCTGAAGTTTGAGAAGGAGAAGCTAAAGTTAGGTGTATCAGCATTACAATGGAGTAAAGGGAATTACAGAGGCTTGAGAGAGGGACTGGCTAGAATTGATTAGAAAAAAATCACTGGCAGGGATGACAACAGAGCAGCAATGGCTGGAATTTTTGGAAGCAATTCGGAAGGCACAGGATATACACATCCCAAAAAGAAAGAAGTATCCTAGAGGCAAGATGACACAACCACGTCTAACAAGAGAAGTCAAAGCCAGCATAAAAGCCAAAGAAAGGTCATGTGGTAGTGCAATAATTTGTGGGAAGTTAGAAGATTGGTAAGCTTTTAAAAACTAACAGAAGGCAACTAAAAATGTAAATAAGATGGAATACTAAAAGAAAGCTAGCCAATAACATTAAAGAAGATACCAAAAGGTTCTTAAGATACATAAAGTGTAAAAGAGAGATGAGAGTGGATATCAGACAACTGCAAAATGATATTGAAAAGGTAGTAACAAGGAAAAGCAAAATGGTGGATGAACTGAGTAAGTATTTTGCATCAGTCTTCACTGTGGAAGTTACTAGCAGTATGGTGGAAGTTCCAGGTGTCAGGGATCATGAAGTGTGTGAGGTTACCATTACTAAGGAGAAGGTTCTTAGGAAACTGAAAGATCTGAAGGTAGATAAGTCACCTGGACCAGATGGTGTGCACCCAATGGTTCTGAAGGAGATGGCTGAAGAGATTGTGGAGGCAATGATTATTCAAGAATAACTTGATTCTGGAATGGTTCCGGAAGACTGGAAAATTGCAATTGTCAGTCCAGTCTGCAAGAAGGAAGAGAGGCTGAAGAGAGGAAACTACAAGCCTGTTAGTCTGATCTTGGTGGCTGGGAAGACGTTGGAGTTGATTATTAAAGATGAAGTCTCAGGGTACTTGGAGTACATGATAAAATAGGCCATAGTCAGCATGGTTTCCTCAAGGAAAATTCTTGTCTGAAAAATCTGTTGGAATTCTTTGAAGAAATAACAAGCAGAATAGACAAAGAAAGAAAGTTTTGTATTTTGATTTTCAGAAGGCCTTTGACAATGTGCCACACATAAGGCTGTTTAACAAGCTATGAGCCCATGGCATTACAATAAAGATTCTAGCATGGATAAAGCAGTTGCTGATTGGCAGAAGGCAAAGAGTAGGAATAATGGGAATCTTTTCTGGATGGCTGCTGCTTCACAGTGGTGTTTCACAGCATCTGTGTTGGAACTGATTCTTTTTACATTATATCTCAATAATTTGAATGATGGAATTGATGACTCTGTTGCAAAGTTTAGAGATGATATGAAGATAGGTGGAGGGTGTAGATAGTTTTGAGGAAATAGATTACAGAAGGACTTAGATTCTGAGAATGGACAAAGAAATGGCAGATGGGATACAGTGTCAGGAAGTGTATAGTCAAGCACTTTGGTAGAAGAAATGAAAGGGTTGACTATTTTCTAAATGGAGAGAAAATACAAAGAAAAACGGGTGTGCAAAGGGACTTTGGAGTCCTTGTATAGGATTCCCCAAAGGTTAATTTACAGGTTGAATCTGTGGTGAGGAAGGCAAATGCGATATCACCATTTATTTCAAGAGGACAAGAATATAGAAGCAAGAATGTAATGTTGAGACTTTATAAAGCACTGGTGAAGACTCACTTGGAGTATTGTGAGTTTTTTTGGGCCCTTAATCTTCAACAGGATATGCTGAAGCTGGAGAGGGTTCAAAAGATGTTCACAAAAGTAATTCAATGATTGAATGGTTTGTCATTTGATGAGCATTTGATGGCTCTGGACCTGTATTCACCAAAATTTAGAAGAATGAGGGGTGACCTCATTGAACTCTATCAGATAGTGAAAGAACTTCATAGAGTGGATTTGGAGAGGATGTTTCCTATGGTGGGAGAGTCTAAGACCAGAGAACAAGCCTCAAGATAGAGGGACATCCATTTAGAATGGAGATGAAGAGGAAACATCCTTTTTGGTCTTTAGTGGTGAATCTGTAGAATTCGTAGCCACAAGTCATTTGTTATATTTAGGACAAGTTAATAGATTCTTGACTGGTCAGGGCATGAAGGGATATGGGGAGAAGGCAGGAGATTGGGGTTGAGAGGAAAATTCGATCAGTCATGATGAAATGACAGAGCAGACTTCGACGGCCAAGTGGCCTAATTCTGTTCCTGTAACTTATGGTGATATGGTCTTGTAATGGAGGTGACCAGAACTGAATCCAATCATTCAGAGGAGGACTTAAAGAGACTTATAAATTGGTAGCATAATTTCCTGAGCCATGAACTTGAACTCAATTCCTTGACCAATAAAGGCAAGCATACCATATATCTTCTGTACTACCCCTTTTATCCGGGTCGTTACTTTCAGGGTGCTATCGCCTTGGACTCCAAGATCGCTCTGTATATTAACACTGTTAAGGGTCTTGCCATTAACATTGAGCTCATGAAGAGGAACCCATGAATGCTACCTTAGTGCTTTCTTATTTCTGCTTTATAGATACCTAATGTAACTCAGTTTCTTTATCTCTGTATATATTTATAATGTATTTTATTGTACTGCTGTCGTAAGGTTAACAAATTTCATGATGTATGTTAGTGATATTAAACCTGATTCTAATTAACTGCCATTTTACATTTGGTTTCCCAAAATGCAACATTTTGCAATTGTGTGAGTTTAACTCCATCTACCATTTCTCCACCCTTATCTGTAATTGTTACAATTCCCATAGGGTTCCTTCACAGATTATTCATTCACTTGCCTGTCTCTATTCCTTTAGAAAAAGAAAAGTTCAGACCCACTCTAGCAGGACTCTCTCCATACTGCTTCTTAAAACTACCTTCAACGTGTTTTATAAATTGTTCCCCATCCCACCCTCTTGTGTTTAAGCAGCTGTAGTCATTATTGATCGGTTTCAGTACTTAATAACATCAGCTGGTCTGCATTGTGATTTGAAAGATAGGAAAAAAATTGCTATGAATTCTATTTGGGCATTTCCTATAGGAGCAATAAATATTCAAATATAAATGGAAGGCACACAGTTACCAACAAATTGCTTAATAACATAGATGTACAAAGCGATCATGGGGTCCAAATCCATAGCTCCCTGGAAGAAGCCAGGCAGTTTGATAGGTTGATAAAAAGGCATAGGGTATGCTCGCCTTTATTAGTCAAGGCAGTGAGTTTTAGAGTCAGAAATTTATACTGCAGCTTTATTGAATTTCACTCTGGCTGCATCTGGAATATTACATTCAGTTTTACATTCACATTCACCTCATCATAAAAATGATTTGGAAAATGATGTTTTGTAACTTCAAGTCATTAAACTAATTTAAAGGAAAACACGGGAGTCTAATATATGGGTGTAACTTTAGGTTTGCTTTAAGCAAGGCGTGCAAGTATCACGCAGTAGCATGGTGACATGTGCAATTCATCTATTTATACATATAAACTGTAAAGAATTATTTAGACAAACAAGAATGTTTAATCAAACGAAGGCTTAATCAAACAATACATATACACAAGATTACTCAAATATAACTGAAATATTAAATGCACAACAAATACTTTGGAGAAGGTGCAGAGCAGGATTATTAGAATGCTGCCTGCATTAGAGGGCAGCTACAATAAAGAAAGATTGAACAAAATATAGAAAACATAGAGCACAATACAGGCGTGCCGAACATGTCCCTACCTTAGAACTATCTAGGTTTTACCCATAGCGCTCTATTTTTCTAAGCTTCATGTAGCCATTCAGTAGTCTCTGAAAAGACCCTATCGTTTCCAACACCACCACCGTCAGCCCATTCCATGTACTCACCAATCTCTGTGTAAAAAAACTTACCGTTGACATCTCCTCTGTACCTACTTCCAAGCATCTTAAAACTGTGCCCTCCCGAGCTAGCCATTTCAGCCCTGGGGAAAAGCCTCTGACTATCCACACAATCAATGCCTCTCATCATCTTATACACCTCTATCAGGTCACCTCTCAGTCTCTGTCACTCCAAGGAGAAAAGGCCAAGTTCACTCAACCTATTCTCATAAGGCATGCTCCCCAATCCAGGCAACATCCTTGTAAATCTCCTCTGAACCCTTTCTATGTTTCCATGCCCTTCCTGTAGTGAGGCGATCAACAATGAGCACAGTACTCTAAGTGGGGTCTGACCTGTGGGGACAAATTTGGGTTATTTTCTCTGAAACTTATAAAATTATGACAGGTATAGATTATCAGCTCGCATCTTTTACCAGGGTTGAAATGTCTAATTCTAGAAGGTATGCTATGTGAGAGGGTGACAGTTCAAAGGAGTTGTGATGGGCAGCATTTTTATTTTCTGATGTGGTGCAGGCAGATATAAAGGAGGCATTTAAGAGGCCCTTAGATAGGCATATGAATATGCAGAGAATGAAGAGATATGGCAGTGTACATGCAGAAAGGATTAGTGTAAGCATCATTAGCTTAACCAGTTTGGCACAGTATTGTGGGTCAAAGGGCCTGTTTCTATGCTGTGCTCTTCTATGTTCTATATTCCATGTTACTTAGTTACACATTTCAACATGAATACATACTTTTCATATCATATTTTCCTGTGAAATTCTGTTTCCATCAGGTAAGTGCTCTGCTAAATCAAAGAACAATTAATTATGCTGATGTCTAACAGTATAAACAGTAAAACAGTAAACAGCAAATGATCAAAAATATTTAAAAATATCTGCATCTGCCTTTTTTTAAAACCTTGGTGGCAATTGGCCACTTTAGAAATGGGTAAATTAAAAATGCTTCAGAATTTTACTTTCATAAAAGATGTAAACTTATGAATTTCCCAATCTGTGACTGCCAAGATATAAAAGCACGATAAAACTTCTACCAATTAAATGTGTATCTGGCCATGAATCAGATGAGAACATTATGTGTGTATCTGTGCCTTTGAGATCTTCAGTACTGTGAAATCATAAGTTTGGCAGGATCAGTGCTGCATTTGTATGCAACCCTGCATCTGTGAATGGTGTAGTTATGATTACTTTTAATGAGCCAAGTCCAAATTATCTTGGCATGCAGTTCAGTTTAACTCTTTAGATTCAGGTGTTTGTGCTTGGCGTTAAGCTAAGCTTTGCTTTGCAGAGTACAAGAATTTACACCTCCTAGCATGCTCAAGAGAATAAGTAACAGAAAAGGTTATTGCTCATTTATTTTTTCATTGTTGTCTGCCTCGTTGTTATATAATATTTAGTAAAATATTCCAATTTCTTCCTAGCATCCTCCCACATTTTATTTAATTCTGGTCAATTGGCCGAACTGAACAGAAATTTATCTAAAGGAGGATGTCTGATAGGTATATTTAATTTGATATTTTTTTCTTATTCTGGTCTTTCTCTCAAGCATTGTACTCATACTCACTCTTTCCCATATAAGGAAACAGTGGATTGTATCCAGTAACTAAGGTTCATTGGAAAGATGCTATACTCCTGCACCAGGCAGATACAATATGGCTTGATGCAACACCAGATGTATCAAAGGAGAGCTTTGAGACCCTTGATAGGCCATTTAGACACAACTAATTATGTGCTGTGCTCAGCCAAAGAAAATCCATTGCATTTTCCTGACAATTTTTTACACAGCATTCCATTTAACTCACAGCCTCTGAAGGCATTAAGCCGATTTTTTAAAAATATGAAAATGGAATCATAATTACAATACAGTCTTACAGATCCCTCCTCCAAGAGGACCACAACATTATTGTAGGGTTTTGAATCTTGTGTGCCTCAATGACATGGAGAGTTATGTTGATTGGTGTCAGGGCTAAATGCTTTGGCACTTGGCTGTTTCGTAATCGTAACACCAAGGCTGTTTACAAGAAGGGAATTAGCAGACCCTACTTTCTAAGAAAGCTGAGATTCTTAATTTGTGTGCAGCAGGATGTTGGCGATCTCTTAGCAGTCTATTGTAGCAAGTGCAGTCTTCTTGGCGGCTTTATGTTGGGGGAGCAGCAATGGTGCTGGTGATGTAAAAAGACTAAATAAACTCATCAAAAAGGCTGGATCCATCCCTGGCTACAACCCAGACTCCTTTGAGTTAGTGGTACAGAGGAGGTCACTAAACAAACTGTTATCCATTATGGACAATCTGGCACATCCTCTCCATGACCGACTGAATAAGCAGCGGAGCTCCCTTTCAAACAGATTCATTCAGCTCTGCCGTCACAAGGATCATAAAAGAAAAATCTTTACTACCAAATGTGATAAGCATATCCAACAGTTCATCTCTGTGCAACAGGAGAACACACATCTTAGTATAATCATCTGTTTTATTATTTCGTATATTATTATTGTACAGTATTGCAAATTATTATTGTGTACATTATTATTCTCTACTTCGTTATTAGTTAAGTCTGCAAACTACTAAGTGTCTTTTTAAATGCCGCTGCTGTAATGAAAGAATTTACCATCTGGAATGAATAAAGTATTTATTATTATTATTAGTAGGATCACCCTTGCCAAACAAGTCGAAGGTAGAGGCCAGACTAAGAGTGGTCCACCGGTCCTTCGGGTTCGGGGGTTCAGCTCAGGGCTAAGAACCCTGAATGGTAAAACAAAATAGCTATGGAACAGCAATGAAGAAACCTTCTACATCTGTGTGTGATGGTATTCCTGAGTCTCCATCCAGGACTTGCATGACTGACAGAAGTGAAAACAAACTGACAGGAAGCTACTGATACAATGAAAGAAGCTTTGAACAATTCCAGAGATGGGGGACTTTAATCACTGGGCTAAGTGCCAGCTGAGTAACAGGCAGTAAGCAGATAAGTTACAGATCCCCAGTGAAGCAAAATAAAATAAGGTAAATATGACCATCATTAATTTAATGGGTTTTTCTTATGTCTGGTCAATTACCAATTCAGTTCAACATGTGTTTATATCTATCATTGTTCAATTCATATTCTTGCCATAATCATTTATTTAATTATCTCTTTGCAGACAGAATGTTATGATGGAAGCACATTGAAAATAAAATGAAACTTGATCAATGTTAGTTGTTTATATTTTACAAAATAAGTGAAGCAAAGAGAAAATGAGAACAGAAGAAATAATGTCAAGAGTTGGCCATTCCACACTTTGCAGCTTAACGACTGATAATTATGTCAGCCATGCAAGTCCTGGGTGGAGACTCAAGTATACTGTCACACACAGATATAGAGGGAGATGTCATTGCTGTTTCCAGAACAAGCTTTTGTTGAGTATTCAGGGTTGTTAGCTCCAAGCTGAACCCCTGAACCTAGTTGACCCGTTGTCCACTCTTAGTCTGACATCTACCCTTTAACCTGTTTGGCAAGGGTGACCTTACCAAGAGTCAAAGAGAAAGCCCTGAAACCAGTCAACGTGTCTCTCTGGGTCATTGAGGAATCTTACAAGGGTTGTCATCCTCCTGGATGACACTATGCAGCTGCTCAACTACTTAATAAGATCACAACTGATCTTTTACTTCTGTGCACTGTCCTGGAGGCATGCCCTTTGACCAACTCCTCCATGCTGATGAAATTGTCGACTTAAGTTTGCCCCACATCACACAAAACCTTATCTATTCATAGACAAGTTAAATGTCTATTCGATATTATAACTGTACTTGCCATTTCCTCTGGCTGTCGGATACTCATCGCTGTTACATGTAAAAAGTTGCCTTCTGATTCCTTTCAAATCTTTCTTCCTTTATTTTCAACTTATGCTCTCTACCTCCCCTGGGTAACCACTCACTTTATTCATGCCCATCATGACATTATGAACTTCTATAAGGTCATCTTTTCATTTGAAGCGCTAAAGAATAGCTCCAGTCTACAATTCATAACACGTGTAAAATTGTATCAACTAAGCTTACAAACTCCGAGACACTTTGATTTTCATGCTTTGTCACTCCCTCCACTAGCAAACATATCTTGATGAATGCTACCTGATATATCTCCTTAAGCAAAACAATATAAGATATCTATTTGGCAAAAGAAGAAAGTAAGCGTTATTAGTTTATGAAGCCTATGTAAAGAGCAAAATCTGTTTTAAGACGGAACACGTGCAACAGCTCACTGGTAGTTTAATAGGGCAAGAAATTCAACTAAAAACTTTACTAAAAATACCTTTTTTGAAGTAAATTGTGGTAAATTATCACTGTCAACAACGAAGAGGCGAATGAATGCAAAACAAACTTGAGGAATGAATCGTGCTGGTACGTTGCAGAATCAACACAGATGGAGTGAGCCATTGGGTGAGAAGTTGAGGTAGAGGAGATCTGACGCCTGTACAGCTGGGCCAGGTGTGAGGTTGGATTGCTCTGGGCACTGAGCCGATTTGCAGGAATCGAGAGAGGCTTTGGGCTGGATGGTGAAATCTGGGCCTAGTGCAAGTCACTTGGTGGCATGGTCTAGGCCCTATGCATTTAGCTGTGCCAGAGGCAGAGTCCTAGTATGAGATATGACTTGCTGTTTGGACAATTTAAACGCTGGCCCAAATATACTGGAAAGACAATGCTTGCTCTCCTGCAGTGTTCATTCCTCGCCCCATGGCACTGAAGCTATGAAGACTGCCCTGGCTGCTGTGGTCCATGCCCACTAATTTGAAAGACAGAGACCGAGGCTTAGGGCCTACTCTGGGTTCTCCAGGGTTCTATCTAAGGACTCATTTTAGACAGTAAGACCATAACACTTAGGAGCAGAATTAGGCCATTTGGCCCATTGAGACTGCTCCACCATCCAACCATGGCTGATCCTTTTTTCCCCTCCCTATCTCCACTCCCCAGCCTTCTTTCCATAACCTTTGGTGTCATGTCTAATCAAGAACCGATCAAGTACTACCCTAGATAAACACATTGACCTGGCCTTAACAGCTGCCAGTGGTAATAAATTCCATAAATTCACCACTCTTTGACTAAAGAAACTTCTCCACAACTCTGTTTTAAATGTACACCCCTCTATCCTGAGGCTGTGCCCTCTTGTCCTGGACTCCCCCAACATGGGAAACATCCTTTCCACATTCACTCTGTCCAGGTCTTTCAAGATTAGAAAGGTTTCAATGAGATACCCCCCATCCTTCTAAATTCCAGCAAGTACAGACCAAGAGATATCAAACATTCCTTGCATGATAACCATTTCATTCCTGGCATCATCCTTGTAAACCTACTCTGAACCCTCTCGAATGCCAGTACATCTTCCCCTAGATGAAAAGCCCAAAATTCTTCACAATACTCAAAGCGAGTCCTCACAAGTACCTTATTAAGCCTCAAGATCACATCCCTGCTCTTGATTTCTAGACCTCTTGAAATGAATGCTAACATTGCATTTTCCTTCCTCACCATTGACTCTACCTGCAAGTTAACATTTAGGATGTTTTGCACAAGGACTCCCAAGACCCTTTGCCACTCAGATTTTTGGATTTTCTCCCCATTTAGAAAATAATCTGCACATTTATTTCATCTACCAAAATGCATGGCCATGTATTTTCCAACAATATATTTCATTTGCCATGTTCTTGCTCATTCTCCTAATATGTCTAAGTTCTTCTTCAGCCTATCTGTTTACTCAAGATTACCTGCCCCTCCACCAATATTTGTATCATCTGCAAACTTGGCAACAAAGCCATCTATTCCATCATCTAAATCATTGATATACAGCATAAAAAGAAGCAATTCCAACATCGACCACTGAGGAACATCACTACTCACTGGCCACCAGCCAGGAAAGGATCCTTTTATTCCCACAGACTGCCTGCTATCAATCAGCCAATGCTCTAACCATGCCAGCAATGTTCCTGTAATGCCATGGGCTCAACTTGGTAAGCAGCTTCATGTGTGGCCACTTGTCAAAGGCCCTTTGGAAGTCCAAATATACAACATCCGCAACATCCCCTTTATCTATCCTACTTGTAATCTCTTCAAAGAATTCCAACAGGTTCATCAGGCAAGATTTTCCCTTTGGAAACACAGCTGACTTTGTCCTATCTTGTTCTGTGTCACCAAGAACTCCATAATCTTATCCTCAACAATTGCCCCCAACATCTTCCCAACCACTGAGGTCAGACTAACTGGTCTATAGATTCCTTTGTGATGCCTTCCTCCTTTTTTAAACAATAAGTGACATTTGCAATATTCCAGTCCTCTGGCACCATGCCAGAGTCCAATGATTTTTGAAATATCATTACTAATGCCTCCACAATCTTTACCTCTACCTCTTTCAGAACCCTAAGATGCAGTTCATCTGTCCCTGATGACTGTACCCTTAGGTCTTTCAGCTTTTTGAACACCTTCTCTCTTATAACAGTAAGTGCATTCTCTTCTCTTCCCTCACACCCTTCAACATCTGGTAGCCTGCTAACATTTTAAATATCTGAGGATTTATAATGGAAACTGGGCATGAGAGAAGTGTGAGAAGATATATTGAGTATATAGTTGCATTTGTATATTATCTCTATTTATGGGAAATGAATAAGTAAATAAAAATAAATGAATTTTTAAGCATTCCATCTCAGAAAAATGAAATCCTAGGATAATATTTTTATTTATTCAAGAACTCATTAAGTTTGTGTAATCTTGGCCAGGGGAGAAAATATCTCATTAGCATTATTTTTCTTTCATTATTGCTACCTCTTCTTTCTCTTGGCCACTAAGAGTAACACGTAATAGTGACGTTTCCTCATGATGTTTAATTTATTGTTCTGAGCTCTAGAGTGGACCACATCCTGAAATTAGGATTGAGGTTATACACTGCATTATTTTTACATTCCATCACAGGCAATATTCAAAATCATTTTTACTGAGCAGTGCGCAAGTTCCTTGATTGACAAAAAAGGATGATATCGCTAAGCCTAAGCTTTTTCGAAACATAAATGCATGTTTGTGGTTCTTATGGTTAGAACGTAAAAAGGTAAGAACTTGGAGCTAGAAGCAAGAAATGGCAATTTTGCCCCTCGAGCCTATTCTGACATTCATCAAATTCATAACTAATCTTCGAGCTTAGCCCCATTTCACTGTGCTATGTATATATCTGTTGATTCCGGAAATATACAAAAGGTTGGCAGGTACAGAAAACATACTGGAATATTATGGCCCCAAGAAAGGAATGTGATTAGCAGATTGTAGTTTTGCTGTTGAAAATACTGAAAATGTTAGAAATTTGACATTAAAAAAGGGTTAAATCAGGGACTACTGTCTGGTATGGTCTGATGGAACTAAAATTGAACTTTTTGGACATCAGACTTAACAGTATGGTTAACGCAAGCCAAACACTGCACATCATCAAAAATACACCATCCCTACTGTGAAGCATGGTGGTGGCTGCCAGTTGTCATTAGGAATCAGAGACGGAGAGGTTCAGCAACTTTAAATTCCTCAGTGTTATCACTTCAGAGAATCTGTCCTGGGTCCAGAATGGAAGTGTCATTACAAAGAAAGCACAGCAGTGCCTCTACCTTCATGGAAGTTTGACATGTCATCTAAAACTTTGCCAAACTTCTACAGATGTATGGTAGAGAATACATTGACTGGTTGCATCATGGTCTGGTATGGAAACACCGATGCCCTTGAATGGAAAAAACCTACAAAAGGTTGTGGATACTGCCCAGTCCATCATTGGTAAAGCTCTCCCCACCATGGAGCACACCTACATGAAGCAGTATCCATAATCAGGGACCCCCACCATCCAAGTCATGCTCTCTTTTCACTACTGCCATCAGGAAAAAGGTATAGGAGCATCAGGACCCACACCAACAGGTTCAGGAACAGTTATAACCTTAGACATTTGAACCAAAGGGGATAACTTCACTAAATTCACTAAACTCCCGCCATTCCTGAACTGTTCTCACAAACTCACTTTCCTGATATTTATTGCATATGTATTTATTATTATTATTTTTTTCTTATTTTGCAATTGCATGGTGTGTGGTCTTTTGCACGTTGGTTGTTGTGTATCCTATTGGAGACAGTCCTTCTGTTGGGTTTCTTGTGTTTACTGTAAATCCCTGCAAGAAACTGAATCTCAGGGTTGTAGATAGTGACAAATATGTATTTTGATAATAAACTTACCTTCACCTTTGAACCTTGCATTTATGTTTTCCTTTCCCCACTCCACTGTTAGTTTCTTTGTTCTGCCCTTAAGATACCTTTTTCTGAATGCATCAATGCTTTAATATCCTTGTAGGATCAATTTCACGAACCTCAAGCATAAGGGGAAATATTCATGCTGTCTTTCTCCATTCCTCTACACTAATAGTTGGCCATTGGCCTCATGGTTCTTCTATTAGACCACATTCTTTCCTTAAAAATTCCCTTCTGTTCTTCAAAGTTTAGATGCAGTTGTTATGGTCCCGTCTGATAATTCCCCATTACCTCTTTAATTGATCTTTAAATCCCCCTTGCCTGATTTCCAATCATTCCCAACTCAGCAAATTATACACACCTGCTTCCCATCAGTAACTGCAAGATAAAGACCTTGGAAACATAACAAAGAACTACCATTTCTTTGGCCGAGTAACCTTGTTTTGTGGTTCTTAGGACTGCCTTTTCTAAGTCTAGTGTTGCTCCTGGTTACTGATTCCATGCTTGCTATGTCAGTCATGTCTCCTGACTCTGCCTCTGTGCCCATGTTCTGCATTTGGGTATGTCCACTGTCTTGTTTGTGTAACAGCAGTATTAAATGGTGTTAATTTTTTGATAGAAACAAAAGAACATTTAGATGTCAATGAACTTGAGCACTTGCTTTGCTTCTGCACTTTTATATCACTTTATCTCATACTGCTTTATTTATTTCAACATTTTAATTGGAGGTACTTTGACTGGTAGGGAATATGGAGCAAGTTCTTCAGCATTGAAGAGAATGTATGTGGCTTTAGTAAGATCTGTGTTGGATTATGGAAGTGTAGCATATAGATCAGTAGCTAGCTCTCTTTTAAGGAAACTGGATGTGATTCAGGCTTGGGTTTTGAGAGTGTGTAGTGGGGCTTTTAAAACATCACCAGTATCAGCCCTGCAGGTAGAAATGGGAGTAATGCCTTTAGAAATAAGGATGGAATTGATGGCAAACTACTGGGCTAATTTGCAGGGACACAATGATTCTCACCCTGCTAAAGAAGTGTTGCAGGATTCCTGGGAAAATGAGAGGTTTCAGAAGGAAAACTTTAGTTTGGTAGGCAATGATATTGCTAGATCATGTGGTGTGTTTGATCTAAGGATAAGTCCTTCAGTATTTTATCCAGTTGTAGCTTCCATGGAAGTGTGTATGGCCTGACATAGACTAGCATTTGTTAGAGGTAAAAAGGAAAGGAAAATATGAAACTGATTTGGTAAGTGCATTTAACTGTCATGTGATGGAAAAGTATAACAATTATACTTAAATTTATACGGATGGTGCTAAGGAACCTGAAACAGGAGTGATAGGGTTTGGGGTGGCTACACCAGCAAAAGCAATTGCAATCAGCAGAAGAACATCTGGTAAGTTAGTCGTGTATACGGTGGAGATGATGGTACTGTTGGATGGAGAAAGCTAGACTAGTCAAAACGTTGATATGCTTAGACTCGTCTTCAGTTCTAGTAAGTTTAAGCTCTTCTCACTCAAACAGCCGGCAAGATGTACTTCATGAAGTCTTTCAGTCAGTCACAAGAGTTGCAAATCAGGGAGGTCAGGTTAAATTTCTATGGGTTCTAGCTCATGTAGGGGTGAAGGGGAATGAAAGGGTGGATGAGTTGGCAAAGAGGGTGTTAAAGAAAGAAAATACAGAAATGCACATTAGTATCAGTAAAGCAGAGGTTAAGTGTGTAATCTGGGGAAAAAATCAACCAAATGTGGCAAGAAAGATGGGATGGGGAGGGGAAGGGAGGCATTTGTATCAAATACAAAAAATGTTGTAGGTACTAGGGTAGGTAGTAGAAACTGAAGAGAGGAAATTGTGTGGACTAGGTTAAAGCTGGGGCACTGTGCACTAAACCAAACATTGAAATGGATAGGGGAAACACTAGACAGGACTGTGTGAGGAATGTCAGGAAGAGGCGTCAGTAGAACATGTAGTTCTGAGTTGCAGGAAGTATGGGATACAGAGAGATGCTGAGAATTACTCTAAGGGAATTGAGGGTGCAGGAATTCACATTAAAAGGGTTGCTGGGCATGGGTGAGAGCACAGATTAGGGTATTTTTTAGCTTTAAGGGGTACAGGTTTTTTTTATAGGATATGATGGATAAACAGGAATGGGGTACTAGGATGGCCAAAGATGGGAGGATAAAGTGTAGGGTAGGGTATGTGTGTGTGATTGGGTGAAGGGATTTAGAATGGGAGTCTATTGCACTCCGGAGCAGAAGGTGGTGGTAATGCACCATTAAGCTGGGTGCCAACCGCTGTAAAACAAGACGGAGAGGAGATACTTTGGTCATTATTCCATGGCTCCCAAAATGCTAAATTTATTGCATTAGTGTACTGCGTAATACACTCAGTGCCACTTTATTTGGCACCTCCTGTACCTAATAAAATGGCCACTGTGTATTTGTTTATGATCTTCTGCTGCTCTACCAGTCTGCTTCAAGGTTTGATGTGTTGTGAATTCAGATGTTCTTCTGCACACCACTGTTGTAACATGTGAGACCTCATTTGGAATATTGTGAGCAGGTATAGGCCCCTTATGTTAGAAAGGATGTGCTGAAACTGAGAAGGTTCATGATGAGGTTCACAAAAATGATTCCAGGACTGATTAATTTGTTATGAGGAGTGTTTGATGGTTCTGAATGTGCATTTATTGGAATTCAGAAGAATGGGGTATAACCTAATTGAAACCAATTGAATGGTGAAAGGCCTTGATAGAGTGGATATGGTGAAGACGTTTCCTATAGTGGGGGAGTCTAAGATAAGAGGGCACAACTTCAGAATAGAGGGGCATCCTTTTGGAATGGAGATGAGGCAGAATTCCTTTAGTCAGAGCTGGTTGAATCTGTGGAATTCATTGCCACAGACAGCTGTGTAGCCAACACTTCCCGTATCTTTAAGGCAGAGATTGATGGATTCTTGATTGGCCAGGGCATGAAGGGATGGGGGAGAAGTGAGGAGATTAGAGTTGAGATGAAAATTGGATCAGCTATGATAAAATGACAGAGCAGACTCGATTGGCCAAATGACTTAATTCTACTCCTATATTTTACATTCTTATGGTATTATGGAGTTCATTAGTCTCAAACCACCCCATCAAGGACCCACAATCATTCCACAGTCAGTCAATTAACTCATTTCTTCCCCATTCTGTTTGGTCTGAACAATAATTGAACATCTTGGTCATGAATGCCTGCTTTTATGCATTGAGTTGCTGCCACATGATTGGCTGATTAGATATTTGCAGTAATGTGCAGATGCACATGTGTTTTTGTAATTTATTTCTTTATTGAAGTTCATCATCAAAAACATGTCCATAAGATGTATTTCAGACATTGATATATGATTATATGATATATGTACACAAATCTCCACAAAGTATTTATCTGGGGTAAATAAGAGTGGAAAGAAAAAAACAAGCAAAAGAAAAGAACTATGTACAAGTAGGGAGTGATTTTTTTTTACAACAGATTCATTGATTTGTGAGAATAAAATCAGGCCTATGAGGCATTATGTAGTTAAACCATTTTTCCCAGTATGAATCAAATTGTTCCAGTTTATGGTTAACAGATGCTGTTATCTTCATTTTGTAAATGTCCATTGTAATTTCCATCCATGTGTTTAAAGTTGGGCTCTCCTATAGCCACTGATAAGCTTATATTAAGAATATTAGAGAACATCAGTAATCTATCATGTTAATTTTCTTTCTTCAACTATTCTGCTTGACCTGCTCAGTAATTCTAGCATTCTCTCTTTATATACTACATTGTGTATGCCATGGCTTAACTGGGCTCCCATTTACTCCACACTGTGTGTCATCATATTTCCAATGAGAAATCCTGCCTGTCTAATTTTGTGCAACTGACTTTGTAAAAATATACCCTTATACTCTGAATAGAGAATGAATAGATCAAAAGCAAAGTCTATCATTCAGCCCACTTCATGGTGCACAGTATTAATATCACTTTCTAGTTAATCTGCAGTGTTATAGTCCAATTGTACACTTTTACCCACATTATAAATTTACAATCATAGTGTGCAATTATTCATAATTCACTAGACAAAACTCATCAACAGCCAGGCCATAAAAGAGAAAGAAAATAGTTTTTTCTTAAACTTATATTTTATTTCTTTGAACAAAGAGGTTGAGATGTGATTGATTCACTGTAGACATGGCATTTGAAGGAAAAAGTTCACTTCAATTCAATTCAAATTTAACTTATTTAAGCATACATGAATACAGACAAATGAGGCATCATTACTCCAGAGCTACAAAATGCAATAAGTTAAAATAAGTTACAAAATGCAATACCAAAAGTCACTCACAGCAAAAAGCACAGTGCACATGCAAGATAGCAAGTGCATGCAAGATACTTGTAAAGTACTGCCACTCAAAAAAACAACAAAATCCAGACCGTGAGTCCATGTAAGCCCCAGGAAGCTGCAGTTGATCACAGTACAGCTCATCTTCTGCTGTGCAAATACTGGGGCGAGGTGAGTGTGTGAGGGCAGCACCGACTCCAGTCTGGATGCCTCACTCTTGGTGGCTGTAAACAGGTGACACCACAACTTATGATAAATGGTAAATGGGAATTTTGGGCAATAGATATGAGAAATAAGAAAGCAAAAATCCTATTATATACAGGAGATAGCCACAATAAGGGTTTCATTGTCTATAGGGTTGTGGAGAAATAATCAACCACAGCTTCCAAGAGAGAACTAGTTAGGTATTTCCGAGAAAAGATCTTTTGTGGTTCTACAAAAAAAAAGTGAGAGATAAGTTAATGAACTGAATTGTCTTCTTCAGTGTCATGACTCTCAGCCAATGATTTGCTTTCAAATATTTTCTATTAAGGAAAGTACATATAGCATATTTCAAAATGGAAGGGGAAGCAATTAAAAATGTTGATTGGTTCTTGAAGAGTACAAGATGTCTTCTGGCAAGAGTGCCATTAAGAAAGGTTTGCACCTCAGTGGATCACAAAATGCTGGAGGAATTCAGCATGTCAGGAAGCATCAATGGAAAGGAATGAGTGATGCACCATCAATAACTCACACTGAGACGTAGGCGAGATATCGGCTTTTATTGACTGGAAGAAGGAACCAGGAGTGAGTGTCTATCATACAAGGTCTTGGAGACTGAGGCCGAGCGTCAGGCTGCAGATCTCCTTTATACAGGGGCCTGTGGGAGGAGCCACAGGAGCAGTCAGCAGGCACATAGTTCACCACAATGAGCAATTAATATTTTTGGCTTAGAATCTCTATCTGGACTGGAAAAGAAAGGGGATGATACAAAGATTAAAAAAAGGTGGGGAAAGGGAAAGGAGAACAAGCAAGATGTTGAAAGGTGGAGACAAGTAGAAGGGCGAGGTGGGTTGAAGTAAGAAGCTGGGAGGTTATAGGTGGAAAAGGTAAAGATGTGAAGTAGAAGGAGTCTGATTGGAGAGGAGAGTGGGTCATGGGAGAAATGGGAGGAGGAAAGGCACTAGGGGATAATGATATTCAGATGAGGAGAAGAGGTAAGAGTGCAAGTAGGGAATTGAGTCAGAAAAGGAGAAGTGGGAAAAATATTCAGACTATCAGGTTAGAGGCTAACTAGGTGGAATATGAGGTGCTGCTCCTCCAACCTGAGGGTGGCCTCATAGCTGGAAAAGAAAAGGCCATGGTCTGACATGTTGGGATGCGAATGGGGGTAGGAATTAAAAGGGTTGACCAATGGGATATCCTACATTTTGCAGATGGAGCTGAGGTGTTCGTCAAAGCAGTTCCCTAATCACTGTTGAGTCTCACCATAAAGAGCAGTCCACATTGTAAGCACAAGATACAATAATATGACCTCAACCGATTTGCAGGTGAAGTTTTGCATCATCTGAAAGCACTGTTTGGGGCCCTAAATGGAGGTGATGGAGGAGGTGAATAGGCAGGTGTAGCATTTCTGCTGCTTGCAGGGATAAGTGCTAAGAGGAAGATGGGGGGGGGGGGTGTTGATGAATGGACAAGGAATTCAAAAGGGAGTGATCCCTGTGGAAAGTGGAGAGTGGAGGGAGAGCTAAAATGTGTTTGGCAGTTGGGTACTACTGAAGAAAGCAAAGGTTGAAGAGAGTGATATGTTGGATGCGGAGGCTCAAGGTGATGACAAAAGGAACTCTACCCCTGTTAAGGCAGCAGGAAGATGGGGTGAGTGTGGATGTCCTGGAAATAGAGGAGATGGAAGTGAGGACAGCATCAATGATGGAGGAAGGGAAGCCCTGATCGTTGAAGGAGGACATATCTGATGTCCTGGAAAGGAAAACTGCAACTTGGAAACAGAGACAAAGGAACAGAGTACAGTGAATGGCATTTTTTTCCAGAGACAGGGCAGGAAGAGGATTACTCAAGATAACCATGGGAATCAGTAGGTTTATAAAAGGTATCAGTAGACAGTTTGTCTCTGGAAATGGAGACAGAGATCAAGAAAGGAGAGGGAGTTGTCAGAAATGGACCAAGTCAGTATAACGGCAAGGTGAAAGTTGGATGGGAAGTTGATGAAATTGACGAGCTCAACATGGGTGCATGAAGCAGCACCAATGCAGGCTTCAATGCAGTGCAGAAGGAGTTAGGGAGCATTATCAAGCAGGTCAATAGGCATGGTTTGTACCACAAAGCTTGAGCTAAAAAACTAGGAGGATTAGTACAATCTGAACACGATCATTTGTATTAAATGTGAATTATTTAAATAGCATGAGTAACAGGAGAAATAATGCTTACTTCACTTTGAATTATGATGTTATTTGAGTTTGTCTTTGAATTAAAAGGCATGGCTTTTTATTTCATATCATTTGGGCTCTGTTATATCAAGAGGATATTAAACATCAATTACCAGAGATTTAGCCCAAAACCTCGTCTGAAAGGTCATTATATTGTAATAATTATAAAGTTTCAAATTAGCTAATCTTAATTGGGAAAATATATTTTTTCATAAACATGAGATGTATATAATTTATGGTCTGACTGTAAATATACTGAAAAATGTTATATAAGTTACACCTATTAAATAAATTGGGCTGAAAAATAGTGAATAATAAAAGTCAATACCTCATTATCACTGTCGTTACAAGTTCCCTGATTTTTATTCATTTTTACAGTAAGGTGGACTCCAACAGAGGGAAATCTGCTTTAAACCTGATTCTGACTGTGAACTAGGATAACAAACTGACATAAAAGACACATTGCCCTTCATCTAAATTACCAAATCAACTCTCAGCAACAGTGAAATGAATAATTAACTGAAAATGTGACTGACATTGCATTGCTTCACAGACAGCCTGAAACTAAGAACAATAGAGCAAATAAGATATGAAAACCCAATTTCTACTCTGATTATAATAAAAAGTGCCAGTTACACTCTTCAATACAAAAGCCCTTAAGTGATTTGAGCAAGTTTGCTGGATTATTATTGCCTTGTGCTTCTTCATAAGCATTGACTTTGGGTTGAGATATCATGATTCCATTCTGGCTTCTCGGCTTTTGAGGCGATTGATGAATCATGGTGGCAGGAAGTGCTTGGTAAGATGGGTGAGTAGGTAATTTGAGAGGTACTGCACCTCAGTTTTCACTAGGCTTCTGCTCTCTCTCCACCAAGTTCCTTTGGATTTTAAGAACGTTCCTAAATGCTCCTTCTCCACTTTAAGCAGATGTAGCTAAGGGAGGAAGATGTTTTACTTTTTGCAAGGAGGCTTTGAGAAAATCATGAACTCTTAACCTAGTTTTCTGGAGAACTCATAATAGTGACCAGACCTGAATGAATATAAATATACTGTCGCTTCAATGGGGATATTGTGTTCAAAGAGGATGTTGACACTGGTTAATTTATCCCGCCAATGATTGGGAGGAATTGGCCGAGAAAAGTTCTCCAGGCTTTTGAACTCCCTACTGTAAAAAGCTTCTAGATCCTATTTCAGAAGCATACAAATATGTAGATCTCTGTGGATCAACAAACTAATTCTGTGCAGAGGTGCATTTAAAATCAATTTATATTAGAACCAAAACAAGGATTTTGATCTGAAGAATTTGTCAATCTGATAGTGGAAATTTTGCTTTTGCTGATTCCCCTTAACTCTGTTTCCAGCATTTTATAAGAAAAAAGGAACAGCAAAATATAACTATTCTAACTTCAGACAAGACCTTATGCTATGGTTAGTCTCAATCCATCTTGTTTACATCATCGAGCTTACATTGCCCTGGGAGGATGCAGTGGAGGAGGCCTACGAGCGCAAGAAGCTGAGGTAGGCTGAGTTTGCAGCCGACGTGCAGCAACGTGGCTGGAAAGCTAGGGTGCTACCGGTCGAAGTAGGCTGCAGAGGATTTGTAGCCACATCAACATCAAGGCTACTCCGGGAGTTAGGAGTGCGAGGGAAGACACACTGACAAGCGGTCAAAGACCTCTCCAGAGCTGCTGAAAATGGTAGTCAATGGCTCTGGATGAAGCAAAGGGATTCAATCTGGGCCCCCAGATGAGTGGATGACATCTAGGGGGTGAGCCCAGGATGCCGGGATACACAGCTGAGCCCTCTGGAGGTGTTGTGGGCCTATTAGCGAAACACTGAGGAAAAAGAGCACCCACTTGATAACCCAGAAGATGCCACCACTCACTTGACCACCCCGCAAAGTCTAGGCAGCATGTTTCAGGAGTGTAACTAAGGGATATTAAAATCTAGTTCTATATAACATAGAACCTTCTCCAATACCCATGCATATTGCAGCTGACTTTGTGCTGTAATACAGAAGGTAATAAGAGCATTGTAAAGAATTTAAAATTGCAATAATGTACATTTCACTCATCTTATTAAAGCTCTGAGATACATTTATGTATCTAACATCGATAAAAGTTAGCAGTGTGGTAACGGTTAATAAGCTAAACAATTTTGCTCCCCCTCTTTCCCTCTATTCCCTACTCCGACCTTTTACCTCTTCCTCCTCCTTCCTTTTCTCCTATTCTCTCCTATCAGATTCCTCCTTCTCCAGCCCTTGATCATTCCCACCCACCTTGCTTCACCTATCACCTCCAAATCTAGCCTTCTTCCTCTCCCCACATTTTTTATTCTGGCATTTTTCCCATTCCTTCTCAATTGTGGCCCGAAACTTCGACTATCTATTCACTTCCATAGCTTCTGCATGACTTGCTGAGTTCCTCCAGCATTTTGTGTGTGTTGCTTTGGATTTCTAGCATCTGAAGACTTTCTCGTGTTTATGAAGTGTTAAGCAGCTAAATTAAACCTGGTTGCTATAGTAATTGGTCATGTAACTAGAGGAACTGCTATGTGACTAGGTTATTTGTATATTTGTATAACTGTGCATTTGTAATGCTACTGTGCCACTGTAATTTCCTTTGGGATCAATAAAGTAACTATTTAACTATCTATATAAAATATTTACCACTGATGAGAGGGACTTTACCTTTGGAAAAGTGTTTTTCCTTCGATGTTGTGAGGCATCCCCTGGAGCAGAACGCGTGCAAGAATACTGTTTTGCTTGAGAAATTTTGTTTAGTGAATTGAGTGAGTGAGGCCTCCATCATTCAGAGTCGACCATTGAGCCCCAGCTGTCTAGATACACAGGTCTGGGCAGTACAATATGAAGAGCAAGTTGTTACCCATGTATCAAGCTCCCCCTCTGCATGCATCTGATGAACTGAAAGGAGGGGCAGAGACTGATACAGTTTGGTACCAGCAGCATCGCAGGAGTTGCCAGTCAGTGTTGAACTCAACATTGGACTGCTTTAGGGACTCCAGCTCCAGACTTCTCCCTCGGGGTTTACTCCTGAAGCTTTCCCCATGAGCGGGTATAGCTGCAAGGCAGCAGAGGTTTGAGATCAAAGTTTTCCTTCTCCTAGACGAGCTGTCAACTATGGTTGATGAGCCCCATCTACCTGAATTAATTGAATGGAAATTTGTTTAGAAATGTGATCATGAGTTGTGTTAAGCTTTATTTGCTGTCAGCAGTTGTATCCACCATCAGAAGGAAAATATGGATGAAGCAGATATCCATTCTCTACTGAAGTTCAGGACAACAGCATCTGAACCAGCTAACTCTGATCTTTAAAAGAATTTATGTGCTACAGTAGGACAGCCTTGTCAAAAATAGCACATCCCTTCCTGATCAGCTTCATGCACACCAGGTGCTTTCTATGGGTTCATTCTCCAGAACTGTACCCTTAGATCCTGTACAGAGCAGCTAGTGGGAGTGTTTTTGGATATTTTTAAAAAATTCTCCCTACATCAATCCACTTTTGTTCCCACCCACTTTAAGAAGAATACAACACATCGGGATACCTACGAAAAATAACATAGCATACTTAAATGACAACTGCCCAATGACTCTGACTTCCATTTTGAAGTGCTTCAAGAGGCTTGTCATGACCCGCGTTAACCTGCCTTCCAGACAATTTCAACCCAATGCAACTTGCCTACTATTGGAACAAGTCTAAAGTGGGTGCCAGCTTCCTGAAACTACACTGATCTCTGGAGCATCTAGATAGTAAAGGCAATTATGTTAGACTATTGCTTCTTGACTACAGCACTGCCTTCAACTTTATAATTCCAGCAAACACCTCATCAGACTCCAGACCCTGGGAATCAGCACCTTTATTTGCAACTGAATTCTGGGCTTCCTGACCAACAGACAACAATCAGTAGTGTTAGACAGCAAATCTTGGCCATGGTTATTCTAAACACTGATGCTCTACAAACTCATCCCCTTACTCTGAACCCTGTACACTCATGATGTACCAGAGCATTATATTCACTTCCACTCCCCACCCTCACCAGCAACTACACCTTCCCACATCAGACTAGCACTGTGTCTGGATAACTTCAACACAATATTGTTAAAATACTTTGACAGAACTCCAAAATAAGTATTGTGCAGGAAATAATGCTATCCCACATGCCACATTCATAAAAATTATGTCAGAATCACAAATGAGCTCCAGAACTCAGTCCACCCTCCTGGAAGTGGGAAGTTTCAGCCTGGAAATTGCCTCTAACATAATCTATTTCTGGTTAAATCAGATTTCGAATATGCTGCATTGGAGTAAATGGTGATGCGTGATCTAATTGTAAGGCATTTATGTGTCAAAGGAATTGATCTGTATTGAAGGCCAGATAATAAAACCCTACTGTATGTTTTTCTCTCAGACAACTTCCATTTCTAGGAATAGGATTTACATTGCACTCTCTCTAATATAGATAGACTCTCCCCTTGGTAAAGTAAGTAAAATACCGTATCTCGTAAGAACTTAGTAACACTGCAATGAGTACTTGTTACATTCAATTTCCTTGACAGAAAGTCCAAGATACAATTTGCTTTCCTAATTGCTTGCTGTAATCACATTTTTTAAAAGCATATTTTGGTTTGCTAACTTAAAATTGCTAATCCACAAAATTTGATTTAATGTGTCAAATTAATAACATTACGAAGTCTGACTAATTTAGTTGCAATTATTTTCTGTCCTACTGAGGCTTGCAAAAGTATTTAGCCCCCAACCCTTTGTTCCGAATGAGTATTACAACCAGCAATTTTGATCAATTTATCTGAGAATTTTAATTTGAGATTCCCATGCTCCTTTTTTCACAGTAGAGCCCAAAAAGCAGGGAAAATTGTAATGAATGAAAAACTAAAAATTAAAAAAAACACTGTAATGTCAGCAGTTCAAAAATATTCATTCCCCTTTGATCAGTACTGAGCTGAACCACCTCTCACAGCTATTACAGCCAGTGGCCTTTCCATTAACTTTGCACAGTGTGATGGAGCAAGATTTGCCCATTATTCCTTGCAAAATTACTCAAGCTGTGCCAAGTTAGTTGGGGAGCAGTGATGGACAGCAATCTTGAGGTCTTGCCAGAGATGTTTGATTGGGTCAAGGTCAGGACTCTGACTGGGCCCCTCCAGAACATCAATCTTCTTCATTTCAAGCTGCTGGATGGTTGCTCTGTCAATGTGCTTTGGGTCGTTGTCCTGTGAAAGACCAACTTCCTCTCCAGTTCAAGCTTTCTGGCAGAGGCTAGCAGGTTTTTATATAGGATCTCTCTGTATTTAGCAATATTCAACTTTCCATCACAGTCCTGACCAGATTTCCAGCAACTGCTGCTAAAGGTATTCACAAAGCAAGATGTAAATAGTATGACCTCCGCCATACTTTACAGAAGGGTTGGTGTTAGCTACTTGGCTGATGCACTGTATTAGATTTATGCCACAGATACCAAAAAGTTCCACGTTAGACTCATCCAAGCCCAAGTCCTTTGTTATGTTACTTCTGTTTAAACGTACCGTGGGTTAACAGTAAAGAATCATATTCTGGAAGAATTAGAGAACTTTTATTTACAATAATAAACAAGCACATCTTAACTCAGCCATGTGCTGGAACATTCTAGCAATCCTGCGCATGCTCAGTGCTCTGTCCAACCATGTACTGGCACCTCATTGCACGTGATATTACCACAGCCTTCTTCCACATCTTTACAGTATTTTTGAAGTGATGCTTTGTAAAGTCTTCATGGGCAAGGATATGTTTCTTATTCAGGCAGGGTTCCCTCCTTACCACTCTTCCACAAATAACTATTTTGTGCAACGCATTAGAGATTGTGGAGCCATGAACTTCATCTCCAGTTGCAGCCACCGACTTCTGCAGCTCACTCAGAGTGACTTTGGTGTCATAGTAGCCTCTCTTACAAGTGCTATTCTTCTCTGGTGACTACTTTTAGAGGGGCGACATGACCTAGGCAGTGTTTCATAATTTTTCCACTTTTTCACGATGGAGTGCATTGAGCTCTGTGATATGCTCAGTGCTTTAAAGATGTTCTTACACCCTTCCCCAGATTTGTACTTCTCTATTATCATTTCCTTGACTTGACTTAAATGCTCTTTTTTGATTTGATCTGTTGAAAATCTACCATATTGTTGGACCTTACAGAGAGACAGGGAATTTATTCAGGGGTCCTCCCATTTGGTACATCAATAAACTGGATATGTTGGTAAGCCAATATACAATGTTCCACCTGAGGAAAGTTAGTGTAGGGGATGAATATTCTTTCAGCCTCACAATTTTAGTTATTATTTTTATTAAGTTGTAGACAAGTTTTGGAATTTTCTTTTGATTTGACATAATGCACAATATTTTGGAATTAGCTCAAAAAAACCTAGTTCAATATATCTTAAATTTAGAAAATGAGACAGGAAAATGTGAAAATAGATATTGGGGCTAAGTTCTTTTCCAAGGCATTTTTAATCTTATCCCTCTTATTTCTGTGATTATTTCTACTCAGTAATTAAAATTCTCCCTAAACCTCTTTGTACTTTGTTTGTGATTGTTTCCTTTTTCAAAGCATTTTCATTCACTGGATCACTTATAGTTGCTCAAATTCCAGCAGAGGAATGAATGTCCGGTCTTTTCCTCAGGCACGCATCCCGCGATCACTTTCTTTGAAGGATGTCCACATTTTTAAAAAATGTGATTGTATTACTAATTCAATCCGGTTACACAAACAAGTGGCTTATTCCTAATAGAAGCACAAGGATCATCTCCTGGATAAAAACAAAAAATACTGGAAACAATGGACAGGCCAGCAGCATCTGTACTAATGTTGATATACAGCATTCATAGTGATCACTGCTTTAAAGGTTGTAAGCCAGTTAATGCTTATCTCCCAAAAGCATGGCAGAGAGCTTCATACAAGCTATGTACCTTGTCAACTGCTCCTAACCAGGGAATTAGCACTCCAACTCTTCCAGTTTAAATTTTCTTCAAATCTCAGAAAATTCTCCATTTGATAAACGATGTTGGTCATTTTCTCTTTAATCCTCTTACATCAGCACAGAAATTAGGCTCCACAGCTCAGAGTTATAAATCAAAATTAGTACAAAGGTGATTGTGCGGATTGTTCTATCTGCCTCTGACAGGATGAGGCACTGCTTAAGGAATGCTTAGATTGTTGCCGAGTGATGTAATTGTTGTTCTGATTTTTGAAGCAAGGCAGTTGTGTCATCTACTTAAACCAATTTGCTTGTTTCATGAAGCTGCAATCATTCTTTATTTAAGAGGGACAGGTGAATACAGTTTTTCAGTAGTATGTGTCCTGTTACATTTTCTTTAGGCATCAAAATCTCATCAGCTTGATCTGTGTTAGTTATAACTTTTGCACCTTGCCAGGACCTCATTCTATCGAGCCTTTCTGCTCCTTGTTCTCCTCTTTCAGAAATTGAGCAACTGCACTTAAATGCTGTCAAATGAATATCTGATGAGATCTCTCATAGGTCTATCCATAAATAAAGAAAATTGAAGACAAGATACCACCTGACAATACATTACTTCTGAACTGAAATTTTAACCTATGCTTCTCTTGTACCTTTTCTGAACAATCTCATTGTTATTCTCAATGGAAGATGCAGATAAAGATGTGATCAGTAACAGAAAAATAAATCACTCAGTGATTCTTTACAATACCTGTAATTGCAGAGGTGGTAGTCACATCATGAATGCCTTATCTCCTGAAATACCACATTCTTGTCTTTTGATTATCCATTAAAATACGTCCATCCTATATCCAGGTATAAAACTAATTCTACTTTTCATGGCAAGACCATAAGACATAGGAACAGAGCTGTGCCATTCGGCCCATTGTGTCTGTTCCATCATTTCATTGTAGCTGATCCATTTTCCTCTCAACTATATACTTCTGCCTTCTCCCCATAGCCTTTCACACTCTGACTAATCAAGAACCTATCAAACTCCACCTTAAATATACACAATGATCTGGCCTCCACAGCAGTTTGTGAAAATGAATTCCCCAGAGTCACCATTCACTAGCTAAAGAAACTCCTTCCCATCTCTGATCTAAATGAATGTCCCTTTACTTTCACATTGTACCTCTGCTCTGAGAATCCTCCACCATAGGAAATATCCTCTCCACATTCACTCTATCTAGGCCTTTTAACATTTGATTAGTTTCATTGAGCTTCCTCCTCGTTCTAAATTCCAGTGTGTAAAGGCCCAGAGCCATTAATTGCTCCTTATATAATAATCCTTTCTTTTCCAAAATCATTCTCCTTTATATGATCCAAGATTGCGGCGCAACGCAGCTTGCAGCGACCACTCCGGAGCTGATTATCTGTTATTTGTGAAGTGGGGTGACGTGTGCAATCATAATCGATTGAAAACGGACATGGGAGCATGGAGGAACATTGGGAAATCCCCAGGAAGACCTTCTTCGTTGCTGCTGCTGCTGTGAGATCCAGGAGTCTGCTGGGAAGAACAGACCCCCAGTCCTCGGGGTCGCGTTGCTGATGGCCGTTGGTGGGGCCATCTTAATATGCTCGGCAGAGGATGGTGCTCGGAGAAGCTGTGCTGGAGGGGATGGTCGTCGGCTTGGAGGTTCGACGGACTCGGAGCCTGCTGCGGTCGGTTCGCTTTCGGTGTGTGCTGCTTCTGCGAGGCTGGTTTTGACGGAGATTTCATTGTGTGCTGCATCTGCAAGGCTGAATCAGGTGGTGCCCTGGAAGGTCATAGTGGGGGTATTCCCTTCTGCCGCTGGCATGGGATGGCGAGTCTGTCGGGATCCTGG
This sequence comes from Hypanus sabinus, assembly GCF_030144855.1. NCBI lineage: Eukaryota > Metazoa > Chordata > Chondrichthyes > Myliobatiformes > Dasyatidae > Hypanus > Hypanus sabinus. Next base: position 124,629,058 of record NC_082710.1, on the reverse strand, counting down.
GGACTTCTGGAAACTGTGTGGTGATTTCTTTTGAACTTACAGTCCTTTAACATCTTTGGGTTATTCTTACTGTGCCCATGGTCTGTTTTTTTTTATCAATTATGCTATTGTTTGCACTGTTGTAACTATGTGGTTTTGTGCAGGTCTTGTAGCTTTAGTTTTTGGTCTTGTTTGTCTGGTGGATTTGGAGCTCCTTTCCGGGGAACGTGCTAATACGCAGCAGCCTCTCCGGACTCTGGATTGGGGATTGCCAAACGTTATGTAGATTTTCTGGTGTAGTCTGTTTTGTCATATGCTTTTGTTATATCATTCTGGAGGAATGTTGTTTCATTTTTTAACTGCATTGCATTTGTGGTTTCTAAATGACAATAAACTGAATCTGAATCTTTACTCCTCTGAACCCTCTCCCATGCCAGCACATTCTTTCTTCAATAAGAGTCTGAAAACTCCATGTGAGGCCTCAATGGTACTTTATAAATCCTTAGCACTACATCCATGTTTTTATATTGTAGTCCTCTCAAAATGAATGTTAACATTGCATTTGCTTCCTCATCCCCAAATCAAGCTGGAAATAAACCTTTATGGAATCCTGCACAAGGATTCCCAGCTCCTTTTGTACTTCGGATTTTTTAATTTTTGCCCTGTTTAGAAAATGGTCTATGCTTTTATTCCTTCTACCAAAGTGCATGACTATGCACTCCCCAGCACCGTTAAGGAAACCGTGCTGACTTTGGTCTGTTTTACCATGTGTCACCAAGTACCTGGAAACGACATCTTAACAATCAACTCTAACATCTTCACAATCACTGAAGTCAGGTTAATTGACCGTTAATTTCTTTTCCACTGCCTCCCTCCCTTCTTGAAGAGTGGAGTGACTTTTGCAATTTTCCAATCCTCCAGAACCATTCCAGAATCTATTGATTCTTGAAAATCATTACTAAAGCTTCCAGAATCTCTTCAGCTACCTCTCTTAGAACCTGGGAGGTAGTCCATCTGACTTATCCCAAGCATCTTCTCCCTAGTTATAGCAACTGCACTCACTTCAGCCACCTAACATTCTCAAACTTCAGGCATACTGTTATTGTCTTCCATCATGAAGAATAATGCAAAATACTTATTCAGTTTGTCCACCATTTCCTTGTCCCCCATTACTACCTCTCCAGTGTTGTTTTTTCCACAGTTCAATATCTCCTCTCACCTCTCTTTTACTCTTTATATATCTGAAAAAAATTGTTATCCTTTACTACATTGTTGGCTATCTTACCTTCATATTTCTTCTTTTCTCATCTCAGGGCTATTTTAGTTGCCTTCTGTTGGCTCTTAAAAGTTTTCTAATCTTCTAACTTCCCACTAATTTTTGTTGTAATATATGCCTCTTGTGATTTTATGTTGGCTTTGACTTCCCTTGTCAGCCACAGTTGCCACAGATAGGATACTTCCTCTTCTTGGAGATGTATCTCTCCTGTACCATTCTAATTGCTTCTAGGAACTCCAGTCATTTCTGCTCTGATGCCATCCCTGCTAGTGTTCCCTTTCAATCAACTTTGGCCAGCTCCTCTCTCATGTCACTGTAATTCACTTTACTCTGCTGTAATGCTGATATATCTGACTGTAGCTTCTCTCTAAAAGTGCAGGGCAAATTCTATCATATTACCATCACTGCTTCCTAAGGGTTAGTTTATTTTAAGCTGTCTAATCAATTCCAGTTCAATGCACAACACCCCCAGTGGACTCAATCACACTGCACTAAAAAGCTAACATAGGCATTTTAGAAAATTCTCTCTCTTGAGATCCAGTACAATCCTAATCTTCCCAATCTACTTACATAATGAGATCCCTCATAACATGTCTCTTCTATCTCCCATTGTAATTTGTAGCCCACATCCTGGCTACTGTTCAGAGGCCTGTATATGCCTTCCAACAGGGTCTTTTTACCATTGCAGTTTCTTAACTGAAAAAAAAATGGATACTACATCTTCAAATCCTATGTCACCTCTTTCTAAGGTTTTGTTTTTTTTAACCAACAGAGCAACCCCATTCCCTCAGAATACCTGCCTGTACTTTTGATATAATGTGTATCCTTGGATGTTAAACTTCCAGCTATGACCTTCTTTCAACTATGTCTCAGAGATGTCTTCAACATCATTACTGCCAATCTCTAGCTGCACTGCAAGATCATCTGCATTATTCCATATGCTGCATTTTTTACAAATATAACACTTTCAGTCCTGAATCCATCACACTTTCCGATTTTGTGCACTGTCTACACTGCAACTCATCCAACTGACTACAATTTTGCCCTATTATCTGCCTGTCCCTCCTGACGGTCTCACTACTTACAACATCTGCTTGTAAACTAACAGCCCTGTCCTCAGTCCTATCACTCCGGTTTTCATTCGCTGACCAAGTTTGCTTAAAATCCCACTCCGAAAGCATTCATAAAGCTACCCACAAGGATACTGGCTGGCTCGAGTTTAGGTGTAACCCATCCCTTTTCTACAGGCCATACCCCCCCCAGAAGATATCGCAGTGATCCAGAAATCTAAACCCCTGCCCTCTGCACTAGATTTTCCGCTACACATTCACCTGCCAAGTCATTCTATTCTTAACCGCACTGGCACGTGTCACAGGCCAAAATCCACAGACTACTACCCTGAAGGTCCTGATTTTCAGCTTCCTACCTCATTCTCTAAATTCTCTCTTCAGGACCTCCTCACTTTTCCTACCTGTGTCATCGGTGCCAAGACTTCTGGCTGCTCACCTTCTCCCTTTAGAATGTCGTGGACTTGATCAGCGACATCCCTGACTCTGGCAAAATACCATCCAGCTGTCTTGATTGTGTCTACGGAAGCTATGTCCACTCCTCTAACTATGGAATCTCCTATCACTACTGCAGTCCTTGTCTCCCTTCTGAGCCACAACACCAGATTCAGTGCCAGAGACCTGATTGCTGCAGTTCTTCCTGCGAAGCTGTCCACTCAATAGTATACTTAATATTGAGGGGAATAGCCATGGGGCTTCTCTGCACTGGCCATTGATTTCCCTTCCCTCTCCTGCCAGTCAACTATATTCCTGTCTCCTGAAACTTAAGGGTGACCTCCACCCTGTAGCTCCTATATATTATCTTGTCAGTTTCCCGTCTAAGCAGTAGGTCATCAAGCAGTAGCTCCAGTTCCTTAACACTTTCTTAGAGGAACTGCAGCTTGGTGCACCCAGTGCAGACCTGGTTATCTGGGAGGCTGGAGCTCTCCCAGAATTCCTAAATCTCACACAAAGAACACAGCACAGCCCCTGGAGCCGTTTTCACTGCTCTATGTACTAACTGGAAAATAATGAAGATTTAATAAGAAGAAAATTACCAGATACATAGCTTGCTTAAGCCTGATGAGCCAAAGTCTCCCCACTTTGACACCAGTCCACATACAGTGGCCACTCTGCTTGTCCCTGGCTTATTTTTATTTGCCTTTACTAATGCTTGAGGCCTCTGTGCTGTTGAAATCCCACATAAGCAGTTCTTTAAAATCTCTTGCTTCCTAACCTGCGTGAGGACTTCTGTGCCACTTTGACTGCGACTGCACCTCCTGCATTCTTTAATGTAGAAGCCTAAGATTACTGCTACCATTTGGAACTGCAATTCTGTACGTGAAGCACTCCCATCTGACTTCCCAGATTGCAAGACTTTTAGTTTATCACGGGTTAGTTTACTAGCTACAATGGAAATGGTAGGAAAAGTACCAATGATTCTCTGACTCAAAGTTCAAACAATACCTCTACCCATTACTCACCCCTTCACACCCCTAACCACCTCTACTTTATTATCTGCTGTCAGTCTCCTTATGTCCAGATCCTCCTGTGCCTAGCATCACTTTATGGACATACAATAAATCTATGTATATAAGTTATCTTAAGTATTCATATTGATTGTGTTTTTTAATTGTTTTGCTATTTACCTTATTGTGCTTTTGTTTTGCTCGTATCTCCTTTACACTTCTGACATTAAAGTATCTTGAACCTTGAATTTTCATTCTGGCCATCAAAATCTCATTGACTCCCTTAGTCTACCCCTGACCTGCCCACTTACTAGTCATTCCTGTGTCCCTGATCTCTCCAACTCACTTCAATTTTTTGGACTGCACCTGCAATCTTCTCCCATCCTTTGATCTTCTAACTGACATTCTGAAATATCCTGCCACAATCCTCTCCTTATCTCACAAACATTTACCCCACCACCTCCTCCCAAATTACTCAATCATTCTCACACTCTCCTCTTACTCTCCTTGATAATCTCCCCATATCCCTGCACCATACACTCCATGACTCGCCATCAAGCCTTATTCCCTATTATAATGGAACTCTGGAAGACAGAATATATGTAACTGTGTGCAAGATCTGTTTTTATTGTTTCTTCTACATATGCCTCAATGAAGAATCTCTTTGTAGCTAGCTAATTTACCTTTCTTTCTATGAAATACTAAATTCCTCTGGGAAACCCCTTTTACCCGTCCTAATATCATGATCAGTCATATTATGTCTAAGTACACTTCCAAAATCCCCTATGATACTGAACTATACAAATGCAAGTATTATTTTTGTTTTGTTGGAGCTGGATATGAATTGAACAAAGTGTTTCATAATAAAATAAAAATGCAGAAGTAGGAGTTTGACTAAGTATTGAAAAGTAGTAAGTCCTGGAAGCTTGAAAAGAAACAAAACATGAGAAGATGTACAACAATAACTGCATGAACGTAATGATATTAAAAGCATTAAAACATTCAAAAGTAGCAAAAGCAAATGAGTAATGTATTGTGATAATTGTGAACGGCACAGTAGTCAGTTCTGCGCAAAAAATTAATTATGTCACATTTAAGAAAATTCTAAAAAAATGGACAATGCAACAGTTCGAGAACAACACCAAAGTATAAACACAACATTAACTCTAAAAATAAAGTAAATATTCTCAACCATATTGTTAACCTGGAGACATCTGATCTTAAAAGTGTGGGTTTAGTCCTATATTTTTTTCAGTTTTCTGCTTTAGATGACTAATACCAAAAAATGGGTTGGGGTGCTGTGCCCAAACAGGCTAGGCATTTAGACAGAGTAGGGTTGGATTGGACCTTAATGAGGGAGAGTCATTAGATCCAGGGTACAATCAGAAATACTACTGAGGTTTGGAAGTCAGGGAGGAAGGTTAGAGTAAACTGAAGAAGAAACACTAATAGGGCTAAATTATGGAGGTATGGAGATACAATACAGTAACAGAACAGGTCCTTTGACCGACCGAGTCCACACCACCATCAAGCATCCATCTGCATTCATCCTTGGTTAATTACATCCTCCCCACATTTTCCTCCCATCTTCTATCTCTTACCTACATACTAGGAGAAGGGGAAAAATAGCTGTAGGTAAAGTTGTTTTTTTTCCCCCTTCTTTACACCTGCTCAGTTAGGACAGATGCCAGGCAGGATAGTTGAATGCTCCTCTTTTGGGATGTATGAAGGCAGGGAGTCCTCCTGTATTCCTGTCAGCCACAACTGTGAGAAGTGCATCCAGCTGCTGCTGCTGCTTCTAATAATCCACATTGGATGAACTCCGGATCATTTGGGAAGCTGAAGGTGCAATAGATAGGACATACAGAAAGGTAGTTACACCTAATGTGCAGAATATAGGAAACTGCGGTGACAATCATAGAAGGAGAACGGTGTTAAGGAGCCAGTGCAGAGTACTCATGTGGCCATCTCCCTTAATGCAGGTATATCACTTTGGGTACTGGTGAGGATGTTGACCTAACAGAGAAAAATCACAGCGGCTGGGTCTCTGGCACTGAATCTGCCTTTGTGACTCAGAAGGGAAGGGGGAAGAAGAGGCGAGCTGTGTCATAGGGAATAGCAGGATAGTCATGTCCCTATCTCACCAGGGTATGAGGCCGCCAGCTACCCCCACCTGGTTTAGCCCACCTATCAAGCAACGTGGTCGCTGTTTCATGCAAACAGCTACTTGGAGACACAGGTGAAAGCTGAGTGCCCAGTGGGTACCAAAAGTGAGTGAGTTGCCCTACAATCAACACAGCAAGTCCTTCACCATAGATGCAACCCCACCCTGGACACCCTATACACAGCAATCTCTTGGTATCTCTGTCAAAATGTATTTGGTACTTGGTTGCATTAAACTTTATCCAACATATCTTCTTAACAACTTAACGGCTTCTGATCAGCATAACAACTACTAATCACTTTAGTAAATTTTTCACAATTTACCATCCTCGAAGTCTGATGCATAGAAGCAAGCCTGATGTTTTCTCAGCAACCAACACACACCTAATGCTGTCCTTATATGCATAGCGCCCTTATTCAAGATTACCAATATGAGGACAGGTCTCACATTCTTAGTTTTTCCAGGCATCAAGAAAGAGCAGACTTTATAGAAGATCAGTAAACAGATGAATTAGAGTCCCACTGTGTCACTGAAAACTCACAGCCTTGGGCCAGACTAAGTTTTCAATGCTTTATATATACATATATATATATACACACACACATACACAGATTTGTATATATACACACATAAGCATCTCTGTGGCTTCCCACAATGATCACAGCATCATTATGACATGGATTTGAGTGAAATTGCTGTGATCTCTTCCATACTGATCACTCTGTACCTCACAATATTGTGCAAGTGCTGAGAAAGTGGGAGAACGGGCCAGGGAAATGGTTAAAACAATATTCAGGATCCTGGGCTTTCAAAACAGAGTCCAGGAGTACAAGAGCAAGGAAGTCATGAAGGTTCTTTATAAAGCAATAGTCTGATCACAACTTAAATGCTCTGAAAGGAAATGCCCTCCACACTTTAGGAGAGATGTGATGTAATATGACATTTAGTACAATGCAAGGGGCATTTTGGTTAAGTTACAAAGATAGACCAGTTATAATAAAAATATATATAGAAAAGAAGAAACAGAGCAAAGTAAACTTTAAGATCCATGAGGCACAACAGATTTTGCAGATTCTGGAAATCTTGAGCAACACACTCAAAATGCTGGAGGAACTCAACAAATCAGACAGCATTTATAGACCTTTATCAGGACTAGATTGAAAAAGGCAGAAGCCTGACCTTTTGAGTTCCTCCAACAAATCATAAACACAAGAGATTCGGCAGATGTTGGAAAGCTGGAGAAACACACAGAAAATGCTGAAGCGACTCAACAGATCAAGCAGCATATTTTGGAAATGAATAAACCATTGAATGAATTTAATTGACTTTATTTCTTACATCCTTCACATACATGAGGAGAAAAAATCTTTATGTTACATCTCTGTCTAAATGTGTAATGTGCAATCATAGTAATTTATAATAATTTATATTAAATAGAACAGTCAATGTAATATAGAGTACATTCAAATCAGTGTGAGTTCATCACTGATAGCCTGGTGGAAGAACCTGTGCCAGAGCCTGTTGGTCCTGGCTTTTATGTTTCCTGGATGGTAGCAGTTGGAATAGATTGTGGTTGGGGTGACTTGGGTCCTCAATGATCCTACCCACCCTTTTTACATTTATGGCCTTGTAAATGTCCTGAATCATGGGAAGTTCACAACTACAGATGCGCTGGGCTGTCCGCACCACTTTCTACAGAGTCTTGTGATTAAGAGAGGTACAGTTCCGATACCAGGCAGTGAGGCAGTCAGTCAGGATCTTCTCAATTGTGTCCCTGTAGAAAGCTCTTAGGATTTGGAGGCCTATACCAAACTTCCTCAACCATCTGAGGAGAAAAAGGTACTGTTCCTTTTTCACCACATAGCTGGTGTGTATAAATCACGTGAGGTCCTCGGTGATCTGGATGCTGAGGAACTTAAAGCTGTTTACCCTCTCAACCCCAGACCCATTGATGTCAATAGGGATTAGCTCATCTTCATTCCTCTTGTAATCGGCAACCAGCTCCTTTGTTTTTGCGACATTAGAGAGAGGTTGTTTTCTTGACACCACTGTGTCAGAGAGTCAACATTTCATGCCAAGACCCTGGAAGGCAAAACTGCCAGAATAAGAAGGTGGGAGATGGGGAGGTAGAACAAGCTAGAAGGTGATAGGTTAAATCAGGTGGCTGTGGAGGCAGAGATGAAGAATGAAGCTAGGAGGTGATAGGTGGAAAAGGCAATGGGTTGGAGAAGAAGGAATCTGATAGGTGAAGAGACTGGACCATGGGGGAAAGGGAAGGAGGAAGGTAAACACTGGGATGTGAGGAACAGTTATATGCCAGATAAGGGAATTGAAGAAAAGGGAAGGGTGGAGAAAAAAAGGAAATTTACTGGAAGAAATGAACATTCATGCCATCAGGTTGAAAGCTGCCTAGACAGAATCAGAATCAGAACCAGATTTATTATTACTGGCTTGTGAAGTGAAATTTGTTAACTTGGGAGCAGCAGTTCAATGCAATACACAATCTAGCAGAGAGAGAGAGAGAGAGAGAAAAAAGAATAATAATAAATAAAATACAACATTATAAATAACCAAGTAAAGCAATTCTGTATATTGAATAAAAAAAAAGTGAGGTAGTGTCCAAGAGTTTAGTGTCTATTTAGGAATTGGATAGCAGAGGTGAAGAAGCTGTTCCTGAATCACTGAGTGTGTGCCTTCAGGCTTCTGCATCTCCTACCTGATGGTAACAGTGAGAAAAGGGCATGCCCTGGGTGCTGGGGGTCCTTAATAATGGATGCTGCCTTTCTGAGATACTGCTCCCTAAAGGTATCCTTGGTTTTTTGTAGACCAGTGCTAAAGATGGAGCTAACTAGATTTATAACCTTCTGCAGCTTCTTTTGGTCCTGTGCAGTCGCCCCTCCATATCAGACAGTGCTGCAGCCTGTAAGAATGCTCTCCGCAGTACAACTATAGAAGTTTTTGAGTATATTTGTTGACATGCCAAATCTCTTCAAACTCCTAATAAAGTATAGCTGTTGTCTTGTCTTCTTTATGATTACATCAATATGTTGGGACCAGGTTAGACCCTCAGAGATCTTGACACCCAAGAACTTGAAACTGCTCACTCTCTCCACTTCTGATCCCTCTATGAGGATTAGTATGTGTTCCTTTGTCTTACTTTCCTGAAGCCCACAATCAGCTCTTTCATCTCTCACTGGCATTGAGCGCCAGGTTGTTGCTGCGGCACCACTCCACTAGTTGGCATATCTCACTCCTGTACGCCCTCTCATCACCACCTGAGATTCTACCAACCATGGTTGTATTGTCAGCAAATTTGTAGACGGCATTTGAGCTGTGCCTAGCCACTCAGTCATGTGTATACAGAGAGTAGAACAGTGGGCTAAGCACACACCCCTGAGGTGTGCCAGTGTTGATTGTCAGCAAGGAGGATATATTATTACCAATCCGCACAGAACGTGGTCTTCTGGTTAGGAAGCTGAGGATCCAATTGCAGAGGGAGGCACAGAGGTCCAGGTTCTGCAACTTCTCAATCAGGATTGTGGGAATGATGGTATTAAATGCTGAGCTATAATCGATGAACAGCATCCTGACGTAGGTGTTTGTGTTGTCCAGGTGGAGACACAGTAAAGCCGTGTGGAGAGCTATTGAGATTGCGTTTGCCATTGACCTATTGTGTCAATAGGCAAATTGCAATGGGCCCTGATGGAATTATCGTCATAACCAACCTCTCAAAGCATTTCATCACTATCAATGTGAATGCCACTGTTCGATAGTCATTACGGCAGCCCACATTATTCTTCTTAGGCGCTGGTATCATTGTTGCCTTTTTGAAGCAAGTGGGAACTTCTACCCATAGCAGTGAGAGGTTGAAAATGTCCTTGAATACTCCCCACTAGTTGGTTGGCACAGGTTTTCAGAGCCTTACCAGGTACTCCATCTGGACCTTCTGCCTTACAAGGGTTCACCCTCTTTAAAGACAGCCTAACATTGGCCTTTGAGACAGAGATCACAGAGTCATCAGGTGCAGCAGGGATCTTCACAGCCATAGTTATTTTTTCCCTTTCAAAGCGGGCATAGAAGGTGATGAGTTCATCTGGTAGTGAAGTATTGCTGCCTTTCATAATATTGGATTTCTCTTTGTAAGAATTAATGACTTGCAGTCTCTGCCGGAGTTGCCATGCATCTGATATTGCTCCTCAACTCTGAAAGAGAGTGGTTTTAATGTGGAAGAAGAGAATGCCATGTACTGACTTTTCAAAACTGGAATGGGAATTGGAATTAAAATTGTAGGCCACCAGCAAATTCAGATTTTTGTGGACATAGTGGAGATGAGTCCAGAAAGCAAATCTCAAACACCTCCATTTACTTACCCTTTGAAAATGATCATCAGGTCACTGTCTCCCCCCCCCCCACTCCGCCCATGCTCCTTGGTTCCGTCTCTTCCCACCTACTTTTATGACACTTCACATGTTCTCAATCTCAGCGACTTTCAATTCTCTGTCCTGACCACCTGATTTTCATCATTTTTGTCCAGTCCTTTTACATTCCTATCCCTCATCCAGAAGGCCCTAAAGCTTTCCACTTCTTTCTCAATACAAGACCAGTTCAGTTCTCCTCCACCACCATACTCCTCTGTCTGGCAAAACTGGTCCTCACCCTCAACAATATCTCCTTCAGCTTCCTCCAAACTCAAGGGATAGCCGTGAGCACCCACAAGGGCCCAAGCTTGCCTTCCTTTTCATTGATGATGTCAAACAATCTATGTTCCAAGCCTTCCCTGGTAATGCCCCCCCCCCATCTCTTTTTCCACTACATTGAATACTGGATTCGTGCTGCTTTACACACATATGCAAAGCTCATCAAATTTATCAGCTTTGCCCACAACTTCCATCCTGCCCTTAATTAGCTTTTAATAATTTAGAGGTAATCACATAATTATTAAGAGGTAATTAAATTATAGACAAAATAGATAGAAGCTATTTGCATTGGTGGAGAGGTTGAGAACCAAAGGACATAAAATCAAGGTGACTGAAGATGAACCAAAATTGACAGGAGGGAGATAAGAGGATCTGCAGATGCTGGAAATCCAAGTAACACACACAAACTGCTGGAGGGACTCAGCAGGCCAGTCAACATCTATGGAAATGAATAAACAGTCAACGTTTTGAGCTGAGACCTTTCAACAGGACTCAGAATTGTTTTAGACATTGAGTAATTAGACAACGGATTGCACCTGTGTGGTAATCGTGGCGACCCATTAAATGCAGCACTGGGAAAGTGGCCTGATAGTTAAGGAAATTATTTTCCAGGGCTTTGAGAAGAGGGGATGGAGAAAATGGGATTAGCTACTCTGATTTTACACACAACCAATAGACTTTTATGTATTTATAAATACATATTCTTAAACTGGAAACACAAGAAAATATAGGTTCTGGAATCTGGAGTAACAGACTTCAAAATGCTTCAAAATGCTTCAAAAAGCAATTTTATTATCAAAGTACAAATGTTTGTACATATATGTTATCACGTACAACCCTGAGACTCATTTTCCATTGGGCATATTCAGCAAATCTGTAGAATGGTAACTATAACAGGATCAATGAAAGATCAACCAAAGTGCAGAAGACAATAAACTGTGCAAATGTAAACATAACTAAATGGCAATAATCAGCGAGAAAATGAGATAAAGAGTCCTTAAAGTGAGATCATAGGCTGAAGGAATACTTCATTGATGAAGCAAGTGAGTGCAGTTATCTCCTTCCATTCAAAAGCCTGATGGCTGTGGGTTAGTAACTGTTCTTGAACCTCGTGGTGTGAGTCTTGAGGCTCTTGTAACTTCTACCTGGTGGCAAAAGTGAGAAGCAAACACAGCTTGAGTGGGGATCTCTGATGATGGATGGATCAGTACCTGTGGGAGGGAAAAAATGTGTGACATTTTGGTTCAAAAACCACAGTATTCTTGATGCAGGCTTCACCAAATGAGGTTTCCCCCCCCCCCTCCCCCAGTTATCCCTCTTTTATACTGCTAAATGTTCATGGCAAACCTCTGCAAGCATTCCCCAAACACTTAGCTCACCCACAGCAAGGACACGGTTTCCTTACTGAGATTGTCAGTGTTACTGATTCTCAGCCCTGTGAATGCTTCAGGGAGATAGCCTTATGGAGGCTACTGGCCCTTTGAAAAATGTAGCTGTTGTATGGTGGATGGATGTCTGTGCAGTTCTTGTGCAGGTCCATTTGGTGATCCTCTAACTGGATTCTTCACCTTCAGAAAGTATGCCTCCATCATCAGATATAGCAAATCCAGTGTTTATTTCAGTGCCTTGCTCAATGTAATGTTAGTCAAGAAATTATTGCCCTTATTCCCTGTGCCTACGTGGTTATAAATAGTAACTCTGACTAGAAATAGTAACTGAGAAAATTCTACATCAAGCCCTTGTTTCATGTCTACAAGTTCAAATCAGAAAACAATAAATTATGCACTGACAATAGTAAAAACTTACTTAATGTGTGGAGCAGACAGTGGATCTTTGTTGATGGAACTATCCACACAGACCTCAGATCTCACCATTACCAGCCTCGCATTCGCTGTAGGAGGAGGGTGTTGTCATCTGATGGTCTCTTTCTCTCTCCCTTGCATTTGCTGCTTCTGGAGGAAGGTTCCTGCATTTGAATGCTCGCTTCCTTCCCCTCTCTCCCCTCTCCCCCCTCTCCCCTCTCCCCCGCTCTCTCTCCCCTCTCTCTCTCTATCTCTCTCTCTTTCTCTCTCTCTCTATCTCTCCATCTCTATACTGGGTCTTGGGCAGGACTCCAGCATAGTTTGTGAATTGGGCTCTAGATCATGTTATCATGTGTATCCAGTTTCTGTTCGGTCTTTTTTATACGATATTTGGGCAATTTTGATCAGGGAACCCTGCAGATAATGAATGGCACAGCAGCAGATTGAACTGAATATGCCTGGACTCTTTCAATATTGTGTTTTATATTCTGTATTTTTTCGTTAATTTTTTTGCTGTCCTTATGATTTCTTTTATGCATAGGGGTGTGGTTGATGTCTTTCTTTGAATGGATTTGATGGTGTTCTTTGTTTCGTGGCTGTATGTGGGAAGATGAATCTCAGGACTGTATACTTTGGTAATAGATGTACTTTGAATCTTTTGAATGTGTTTAAAATTAGATTATGTATGCCACATGTATGTATCCCTGTGAAAGCAGCTGCTCCTGGATCGACATCCTTGCATCCCCGTGTATGGCTGCAGAGATAATGGTATTTGCAATGAGTACACCTCCTGTGTTCCCAAACGTTTGCTGACTTAACTCCTCCATTGTGAGAAGGCTGATTAAGTTCCTATTATTTTAGCAACTTGTTAATGTATGATCCTTGTTAGCCAGAAAACTGTGGCAAAACCTAAAACTGGATTTGTTCAATCAAAGCCAGCCATGTTCAAGAAGTTGATTCTGTCCCTTTGAGGCAAAAATTTCAAGGATTCATGCAGAGAGTTGGGTTGCTTTGTTGTATAAGAACCACAAGTTCCTCCTCATTTCATTAGTAGAACATTGTTTGGAAGTGGTTAAAGACAAAGTAGGAAATTTCAAGCATTATTATTGTGCAAGCTAGAAGCATGAAAAAAACACAGAATCTGCTGAGAGAAAGATCAAAGCTCAAAATTTGAAGGAAATTTATTATCAATAAGTATGTGTACTGTAGGTCAACGTATACTAGCCTGATATTAATTTTCTTGCAGGCGTTCAGAGCAGAGCAAAAAAAAACAACAGAATAAATGAAAAACTACTAAGATCTTCAGTCAGAATAGGGAATCCTGAAGTACCTGTCAAGCAAGCAGTTGATGAATGATTTGCAGCCTGAAGCAGGATCAGAGGGTTCCATCTTCACTGTTGAGGGATCTTATTTAAAATAAGAAAACTCTGAAAATTTTGCAAGTTTGTCTTGAAGCCAGAATGAAACATAAACAAAAGCGTTTTTTTTTAAATCAAATCAAATTGCTTGGTATCTCAGTGGTATCTACTGTATTCTAGGCATTATTCATATGTAAACCATCTGGAATATAACTGTACTACAACCATTTCATGTGTCCAATGTGGTAAATTACAAATCACTTTGATGTAGGAGTGTGTGATCCTTCTTCATTTCATTATTTTATAGTGAGACATTCTGCACCCACTGCATGATCCTAATTGAAATGCTAAATAAGTATATTTGGTTCCAGATTATCAGCTAATTGTTTTGTCATTGTGATGTTCTCTTCCTTCTGTTCCACCCACAATGATTTATATTCTTTTTTGGAAATGATATACAATTTAGATCTGCATATGTATAGTAAGAGTATCTAAATATAATTCATTAAATTTCATTTGTCCAAAAAAGGAAGGGTTTTTGAACAAGAAGTTTACCATGATGTCAAACCTAGTCATAATACTTACAATTATTAATCCATCATGCTGTCTAAATCCTTCTACTGGCCTAGGTACAGGCAGGACATGGAGCTATTCATGCACTGCTGTGATGCTTGCATATCCCAGAAGGGGCTGGTCACCAGTCCAGGTGTCAGTGCAGAGACTGGCTGGCACCATATTGGCCATAGGCCACCACCAACTCAGCGAGGCTGAAGGAAGGAAGAGACATTCTAGGTGCTCTGCCTCCTGCTGCACTAAACAGTGCCTTCCCTTGGGGTGGGGGGTTCCAGTAACCCCCTCAGTCCTCCAGACAGCAGCGTTGACCATCAGTGGGACTTTTGGACTTTGTTGTGGACTCTGGGGTTGATGGGGATGGCTGACCTCTCAGGCGGGAGCAGTGTGATGTGATGCTCCGGGGGCAGAGATGGGGTAGAGAGAGAGGGGAGGGCATAGTTGACAGCCTTTGTCCAACCTGCTTGTTGCTTCCTCGAAGAACTCTAACATATTTGTCAGGCAAGATTTCCCTTTACAGAAACTATGCAGACTTTAGCATAATTTTATCATTAGTTACCAAGTACCACATGACCTCATCCTTAATAATAAACTCCAACCCTTTCCCAGCCACTGAGGGTAGGCTAACTGGCTTATAATTTCCTTTCTTTTGCCTTCCTCCCTTCTTAAAGAGCGACATTTGAAATCTTCCAATCCTTCGGGACCTTGTCAGAATCAAGTGATTCTTGAAAGATCATGACCAATGGATCTGTTATCTCTTCAGAAACATCTCCCAGGACTCTGGGATGTAGTCCATCTGGCCCAGGTGACTTATCTACCTTCAGTCCTTTGAGTTTGCCTAGCACTTTTTCCTTTGTAACAGCAATGGCACTCACTCCTGCTCCCTGACACTCACAAACCTCTGGCACACTGCTAGTGTTTTTCACAGTGAAGGTAGATGCAAGTGCCCATTAAGTTCATCTGCCATTTATTACTCCCCCATTACTACCTCACCAGCATCATTTTCCAGTGGTCCAATATGAACTCTCACCTCCCTTTATCTTTTTATATAACTGAAAAACTTATTGGTATCCTGCTTTATATTATTGACTAGTCTGACGTCATAATTCATCTTTTCCCTTCTTATAGCTTTTTTCACTTAGCTTTTGTTGGATTTTTAAATCTTCCCAATCATCCAACTTCCCACTCACTTTTGCTACCTTATATGCCCTTTCCTTGCTTTTTATGCAGTCCTAAACTTCGTTTGTCTGCCATGATTGCCTACCCCTACCATCTGAAAACATCTTCTGCTGTGAGACAAATAATGGGTTTGTCATGGGCTGTGGAAATTTGCAATGCTTTCTCCATGTTTTGACGGTCAAAGCAAATGTGGAAGGAATTGAACTCATCTGAAAGTGAAGTCTTGATGTCTTCTACAGTATGTCGCTCGATTTAACTTTCTAAGAGGTGATAGTATACAAGCCCTGCCAGAACTGTTGTGTATCCTTTGTTGATTCAAGTTTGTTCCAGAATTGAATTGCTATTTCGCCCATCAGATCACTTTCCTGATATCGTAGTGGGACCTCTTGTAACTTTCTTGTTCAGCAGGCTTGAATGCCTCTGATCTGGCTCTCAGCAGAGTTCTGATCTCATGGTTCATCTGGTGCCTCTGATTGGGAAAGACTCTAAATGACTTTCTGGGGACACACTCAACTAAAGCTGTTTCAATAAAGTCTTTTACAATCATTTGTAATAGATTGTAAAGTCTATTACAATGTACTTCATTCAGCTCCCCAGATGTCCTTGAACATGGCCATTATGTTGTGGGATACTGCTGTATTGCTGTTTACAGCTAAAGAAAATTACTTTCTTTTGTATATTAATTGAAAGACTACATTGCTCTAAGGAAGTTACAAGAACAAAAAAAATGTTCAAAAAATCAACATTGAAATTCAGTTCTGTGTGCAAAATTGGAGCAGCTACAATTGCCGGCATATAAAAAAAAGAGCTGAGTACTGCCTTACACCTCCATCTTATTGAGTGCAAGTTCCTTAGCTGATTTAAATAAAACACAACTATTGTTGCAATGAACAAGGAAATCAGTTTTAGAAAAGGCACATAAAGACTCTTACTTTGTGGTGATTCTGAATATCACTTGTTAGCAGAACCGGAGATTTGAGGCTATGCACTGTTAATACTCATTTTACACTGCTCCTTTTTTTTTCCCTCCACAGTACTTCTAGATTCCCTCCAGAACCTACCACTCACCTACACATGAGAAGCAATTTGTAGTGCCCAAGAAATCTGCCAATTGAAATGCTGAAGGAAACTGAAGCACCCAGAGGAAAATCAAAGTTCAAAATTCAAAGGAAACTTAGTATCAAAGTCTGTATTAGTTAACATATCCCAGACCAAGAGTTGTTTTCATACAGCCAATTACAGGACAAATGCAATATAACAGAATTTATGAAAAGCTATACATAAAGTGACAAATTCAGACCAGCAACCAATGTGCAAAAGAAAACAAATTGTGCAAATAAAAGTACTACTGAGAACATGAGTTGTAAAGTATCCTTGAAAGTAGTTCTATAGGTCATTCAATCAGCTCAGAGTAACAGTCACTGAAGGTATCCATAAAACTAAAGGATCCTGCAGATGCTTCAAATCCAGAGAAAAACTTACAAAATTCTGGAGAAACTCAGTAGGTCAAGCTGCATCCAGGGAAAGAAATAAACAGTTGAAGATTCAAGTCGAGGCCCTTCTTCAGGACTGGGAAGGAAAGGGGAAGAAGCCAGAATAAGAAGCTGGGGCAAGGTGAAGGAGTACTAGCTAGAAGGTGATGGTTGAAGCTAGGTATGTACAGGAGAAGGATGAAGTGAGAAACAGGGAAGGAATAGGTAGAAATGGTAATGGGTTGAAGAAGAAGGAATCTGATAGGAGAGGAGAGTGAATCATGGGAGAAAGGGAAGGAGGACGTGCACTGGGGATAGAAGAAGAGTGAAGGGGGATGGGAAAAAATAGCAGGTTAGAGAACTCGATGATTTTGCCATCAGATTGGAGGCTAACCAGCTGGAATATAAGTGCATTTCCTTCAGCCTAAGAGTGGCCTCATTGAGGCTGTAGAGGAAGCCATTGAGTGACATGATGGAATGGGAATGGGGATTAGAATTAAGATGGTTGGCAACCAGGAAATTCTTCTTGTTGTGGATAGATCAAAGATGCTCAACAAAGCTCTCCCCCATTCTATGGTGGATCTCACAAAAGCACATTGAGAGAACTGGGTACAATGGACAACCCTAACAGATATGCAAGTGAAGAGTTGCCTCACCCGGAAGGACTGTTTGGGGCCCTAAAAAGAGTTGAGGGAGGAGGTGAATGGGCACTTCTTCCACTTGTATGGGTAAGTAGTGAGAATCCAAATGCTTTCATACAGGAAATGCAAACTTGAAACAAGTAGCACCAGAGAACTTATATTGATGGAGCTATGGAGCAGCAGCTCTAGTAATTATGCTACTGTGTTCCCCAGTTTTGTTTTATAATCATTGCCCTAGCAGAACTTTACAGATTAACAGCAACCCTCATGGTGGAAGAGTAACACTTTATATTCCATGTAGGTAGCCTCCAACCTGATGGCATGAATATCAATTTCTCCCTCCAGTGAACAAATTCCACTCCCACCCCCATTTTCCCCTATTCCCTACTCTGACATTTTGCCTCTTCTCACCTGCTTGTTACTTCCCCATGGATCCTCTCCTTCCCTTTTTCCTATGGTCCACTCACTCCTCCTCTCGGTTTCCTTATCTCTAGCCCTTTACCCTTCTCACCCATTTGGCTTGACCAATCACCTTCCAGCTAGCCTTCTTCTCCCTCCCCCACCTATTTATTCTGTCATCTTCCCCCTTCCTCCTCAGTCCTGAAAAAGGGTCTCAGCCTGAAACGTCGACCATCTATTCATTTTTGTAGATACTGCCTGACCTGTTGAGTTCCTCCAGCATTTTGTATGAGTCATAGTAAGTAGTGTGAATGTTTGATGATTGTTGTGTCCTTATTATCCACTGATAGCAAAATTTTTCTCATATTCATTGTTTAGCATTAAGTTTCAAAAATCATGATGCATTTTTTTGGCTTAAAAATCCACAGCCAAGGTGGAATGGTGGTCATTACCATTTGGAATTTAGTGTAAGTGTAATATTTTGGTATTTACTGAAACGTCACTTAATGAGGGGCAGATATGGCATATCGACATTCCTGGTTGCAGGATTTTTCAAAAGGGATAGACAGGAAAGTAGAAAAGTGCTGGCAATAATGGTTAAATAACAAGTACAGCTATGAGAAGGGACAATGTTCATAGGGTAATTTATTGAGTTGAATGAGGGAAAAAAGAAAAGAAATAACTATATTGCCAGTATACAGAAGGATTCCAAGTGGTCTAAAGGAGCAGAACTGTAAGTTAATAATGTGGGAAATTTTCGACAACCTTGATATTATCTAGGACTGGGACACAATCAGAAAAGAAAACAAAGAACTCGAGAGAAAGATGGTCTCTCGAGACTGACGGATGCCACCATGGAAAAGCATGAAGATAAAATAAGAATAAATGTTCTAAAATGGGATAAGGCTAGATTTACTACACAGAAGAGGAATATTAAATTGATGGTGTGGAAACAGGTACACGAGCATTAATCAGTCCCAAAACAATAGGGTGTATTTCAGGAGATTAAGTTTGAAATCTAGACCCCTCTAGATAACCAGATGAGTCAAGGATAAGGCACTAAAAAAATGGGTAAATCATTTTAAGGAAACTCAGTCCTGCAAAAAGTTTCAAAAGAAAAAGTGTGAAATTAAAGTGAAATTAGGGGAGAACAAAGACATCATGAAAGGCTATTGACAAATAAGGCCAAAGAAAATTAAAATATGTATTTTATATGAAGGCAGAGCTTAGGAGGTTAATGGCACCTAATGGTGACTCCTTTGCTTGCATCTTCGGAAACAGTTCTATTTCCATCTTTAATATCTCTATTTTTCCCTTTTGGGCTTATTTTGAAGACCCTGACCTGGAGTTACACGCTGACTATGGCTCTTTGTGGGAATGGGACCCGCTCTCAGAGTTCCATAAATGGCCATTGTTTAGCACGCCAAGGGCTCGACATAAGAGTCAGAAACCTAGGATCTCAGGGCTCTGGAGATGGGTGAATCGAGGGTCGGTGTCATGGCAGGAGGCTCGTGTATCGTCGGGGGAGTTGGGATATCAGCTGTGTGCCTGGAGATCCGGGATCTTTGTAATCTTCAGGCACAAAGCTCGAGAAAAGTGACATTGCAGACTTTTAACATTGTAAACCAGCGAGTTGTTTATTATGCCTCCCCACATGCTGGGAAAATGGAGACACCTCTTTCTCCCTTATTAATTCCTCTATTTAGAAAAACATAGAATATCACCAAGGAAATGAGACATCAAAGAACTGATTTTGTGATTTAATTGTGTAAATGGTATATAACAAGTACAGTCAGTCCTCCTTATTCACGAATTCCACATGCACGAATTCAACCAACCATGAATCGCGAAAACCCGGAAGTGTACTTCCAGCTCTTGTTGTTCGAGTATGTACAGACTTTTTTTTCTTGTCATTATTCCCTAAACAATGCAGTATAACAACTATTTTACATAACATTTACATTGTATTAGGTATTATAAGTAATCTAGAGATGATTTAAAGTATACGGGAGGATGTGCGTGGGTTATCGTGGATAGGGATCGAAAAAATTCGGAAATTGGAACAGGTACATCCGGTATTATTTAGTGTCAGTTAGTCAAATGCTTATCTTAGTATATAGTATATATTTTACATTTCTATGCATATAAAACACTTAAGAGCATATGTTTCAGTGCTGGGCTCGGGAACGGAAGTTTCTGAGTTCGATCCAGTGACAGATCGCTCCCGAGCGTGCTCTCCACCATGCTTGGTTGACCTAGAGGATCAAAAACCCCAAAACCCAATCATTAAACCACTGCGTTGCTTAGTAATAAGTGTAACTTTCATCAGGGCAGAGCCTTTCTCACTTTATCCTTTAAAATTGTTCCGATCATTGACCGACGTAGCTAACGCCTTTCCAAAGACTGATGGCTTTCCCCCTCTTTCCAAACATTTTATTATTTCCACTTTATTTTCAATTGTGATCGTGATTATTTTCGTGAACAGAAACACTGCGGATTCAGAGCTTCGACGCCGGGCCCTAATGTCCACCGCACTGAGACAGGTTAAATAAGGTCTGGGGTTCTGCTGGGTCCTGAGATCCACCTCATTGTTGGCTGGAGTCAGGGCTTTATGTTTTGATTCATGGTGGGGTTACCCATGTCAAAAAAGTCAAAGGGTAGAAACATAGAAAACCTACAGCATAATACAGGCCTTTCAGCCCACAAAGCTGTGCCAAACATTTCCTTACCTTAGAAATTACCTAGGGTTACCCATAGCCCTCTATTTTTCTAAGCTCCCTGTACCTACCCAGAAGTCTTTTAAAAGACCCTATCGTATCTCCACCACCTCCACCACTAACACCGATGGCCCATTCCATGCACTCACCACTTACTGTGTAAAAAAAACTTACCCCTGACATCCCTTCTGTACCTACTTCTAAGCACTTTAAAACTGTGCCCTCTTGTGTTAGCTATTTCAGCCCTGGGAAAAAGCGCTTGACTATCCACATGATCAATGTCTCTCATCATCTTATACACTGCTATCAGGTCACCTCTCATCCTCTGTCACTCCAAGAAGAAAAGGCTGAATTCACTGAATCTGCTTTCATAAGGCATGCTCCTCAATCCAGGCAACATCCTTGCAAATCTCCTCTGAGCTTTTTCTCTAGCTTCCACATCCTTCCTGTACTGAGGTGACCAGAACTGAGCACAGTACCCCAAGTGGGGTCTGACCAAGGTCCTATATAGCTGTAGTATTACCTCTTAGCTCTTAAACTCAGTCCCATGGTTGATGTAGGCCAACGCACCGAGTGCCTTCTTAACCACAGAGAGAACCTGCGCAGCAGCTTTGAGTGTCCTATGGAATCAGACCCAAAATCCCTCTGATTCTTCACTCTACCAAGTGACTTATCATTAATACTCTATTCTGCCATCATATTAAACCTTCAAAAAGGAACCACCTCACATTTATCTGGGTTGAACTCCATCTGCCACTTTTCAGCCCAGTTTTGCATCCTATTGATGTCCCACTGTAACCTCTGACAGCCCTCCACACTGTCCACAAAGCCCCCGACATTTGTGTCATTATCAGATTTACTAAGCTATCCCTCCATTTCCTCAACCAGATCATTTACAAAAATCACACAGTAGGGGTCCCACACCATTGGTCACCGACCTCCATGCAGAATATGACCCGTCTACAATCACTCTTTGCCTTCTGTGGGCAAGTCAGTTCTGGATCCACAAAGCAATGTCCCCTTGGATCCCATACCTCCTTAGTTTCTCAATAAGCCTTGCATGGGGTACCTTATCAAATGCCTTGCTGAAATCCATATACACTACGTCTACTGCTCTACCTTCATCAATCTGTTTAGTCACCTCCTCAAAAAATTCAGTCAGGCTCTTAAGGCATGACCTGCCTTTTCCAAAGCCATGCTGACTATTCCTAATCATATTATGCCTTTCCAAATATTCATAAATCATGCCTCTCATTCCATCAACTTACCAACTACTGAACTAAGACCCTCCAATCCTCTGGAACCTCTCCCATTCCCATTGATCATTGCCAGAGGTTCAGCAATCTCCTCCATCGCTTCTCACAGTAGCGTGGGGTACATCTCATCTAGTCCCAGTGACTTATCCAACTTGATGCTTTCCAAAAGCTCTAGCACATTCTCTTTCTTAAAGTTTATATGCTGAAGCTGCTGTTAGTCATCATTACAATTGCCAAGATCCTTTTCCATAGTGAATACTGAAGCCAAGTATTTATTAAGTACCTCTGCTATTTCCTCTGTTTCCATACAGACTTTTCCACTGTCACACTGATTGGTCCTATTCTCTCATGTCTTA
This sequence comes from Hypanus sabinus, assembly GCF_030144855.1. Lineage (NCBI taxonomy): Eukaryota > Metazoa > Chordata > Chondrichthyes > Myliobatiformes > Dasyatidae > Hypanus > Hypanus sabinus. The sequence continues at coordinate 124,606,677 of NC_082710.1, read as the reverse complement.
TCCTCTTGCTCTTCACATATTTGTAGAATGCTTTGGGATTTTCTTTAATCCTCATTGCCGAGGCCTTCTCATGGCCCCTTCTGGCTCTCCTAATTTCATTCTTAAACTCCTTCCTGCTAGCCTTAAAATTTTCTAGATCTCTATCATTACCTAGTTTTTTGAACCTTTCATAAGCTTTTCCTTTCTTCTCGACTAGATTTTCAAAGGCATTTGTACACCGTGGTTCCTGTACCCTACCATCCTTTCCCTGTCTCATTGGAACATACCTCTGCGGAACACCACACAAATAACCCCTGAACATCTGCCACAATTCTGCTGTACATTTCCCTGAGAAAATCTGTTCCCAGTTTATGCTTCCAAGTTTCTGCCTGATAACTTCAATATTTCCCCTCACTATAATTAAACACTTTCGTAAATTGTCTGTTCCTGTCCCTCTCCAATGCAATGGTAAAGATGATTGAATTATGATCACTATCCCCTAAATGCTCTCACAGTGAGAGACCTGACACCTGACAAGGTTCATTTCCCAATACCAGACCAAGTACAGACTCTCCTCTTGTAGGCTTATCTACATGTTGTGTCAGGAACACACTTAACAAACTCAACCCCTTATAAACCCTTCACTCTAGGGAGATGCCAGTCAATATTTGTGAAATTAAAATCTCCCACCACGACAGCCCTGTTATTATTACACCTTTCCAGAATCTGTCTCCTTATCTGCTCCTGGATGCCCCTATTACTATTTGGTGGCCTATTAAAAAACACACAGTAGAGTTATCGACCCCTTCCTGTTTCTAACTTCCACCCACAAAACTCAGTAGACAATCCCTCCATGAGTTCTTCCTTTTCTGCAGCCTTGACACTATCTCTGATCAACAGTGTCACGCCTCCACCTCTTTTACCGCCCTCCCTGTCCTTTCTGAAACATCTAAAGCCTGGCACTTTAAGTAACGATTCTTGCCCCTGAGTCATCCAAGTATCTTTAATGGCTACAACATTATAGTTTCAAGTACTGATCCAGGCTCTAAGCTCATCCACTTTTTTGATAATACTCGTTGTATTAAAATAGACACATCTCAAACAATCGGTCCAAGTGTATCCTTTCTCTATCACCTACATATCTTCCTTCTCACACTGCCTACAAGCTTTCTCTGCTTGAGAGCCAACCACCCCTTCCTCTGTCTCTTCAGGTTGGTTCCCACCCCTCAGCCTTTCTAATTTAAACTCTCCCTAATAGCCTTAGCAAACCTCCCTCCCATGATATTGGTCCACTTCGGATCCAAGTGCAACACATCCTTTTTGCACAGGACACACCTGCCCCAAAAGAGATCCCAATGATCACGAAATCTGAATCCCGGTCCCCTGCTCTAATCCCTTAGCCACACATTTATCCTCCACCTCAATCTATTCCTATACTCATTGTCATGTGACACAGGCAGTAATCCTAAGATTACTACCTTTGTGGACCTGTTTCTCAATTTCCTTCCTAACTCCCTGTAGTCTGTTTTCAGGACCTCTTCCCTTTTGCTACCTATGTTAATACTACCAATATGTACCACGACCTCTGGCTGTTCTCCTTCCCACTTCAGGATATCGTGGGGGTGATCAGAAACATCCCAGACCCTGGAACCTGGGAGACAAACTACAATCCGTGTTTCTTTCCTGTGTCCACAAAATTGCCTGTCTGACCCCCTAAATATAGAGTCACTGCTGCCATCCTCTTCCTTTCCCTACCCTTCTGAGCCACAGGGCCAGAGTCTGGCCACTGTTGCTTCCCCCAGGTAGGCCATTCCCTCCCAACAGTACTCAAACAGGAGTATTTATTGTTAAGGAGGACAGCCGTTGGGGTACTCTCTAAAATCTAACTCTTGCCCTTCCCTATCCTGACTGTTACCCACTTATCTGTCTCCCCAGACTCTGGTGTGACTACCTGCCTATAGCTCCTCTCTATCACCTCCTCAATCTCCCTGACCAGATGAAGGTCATTGAGCTGCATCTCCAGTTCCCTAACCTGGTCCCTGAGGAGCTGTAACTCAATGTACCTGGTAGAGGCCAGACTAAAAGCTTGTAGTTTCAGCTCAGGTCTAATAACCCTGACTGGTGAAACAAAACTGTTATGGAAACAAGCAATGAAGAATCTTGAGTTTGCACCTGAGACTAGCTTAACTGACTGTAGTGAAAACCAAAAGGAAGCTATTGGCACGATAAAGGAAGCCCTGAACACAGCCAAAAATGGAGGACCTTTATTGCTGCCCTAAATGCCAATGACATAATGGACAGCTAGGATAGAGATCTCCGGGCAAGATCTCTTAGGTATTATTGTTCCCCAATTTGTAGAGCACTGAACTATCTGATGCATATTTGCTATTTTATTATTCCTTATACTTTTATCAGATGGACAGCTACTTGCCAGTTTTCTAGCCATCTGACAAGTGAATTGATACCCTTCTCCATTCCATAGTTCCTTCCTAATAACAACAAATGGAGTTCCTTGCATCATCGATTACCACGTGGTAAAAATTCTTTATGCCACTGAAATATCTGTTAGCTATTTATTACTCCTTGTTTCCTTGCTGATTTTACATGCTTTCCAATTTCCTGCTTCCTCTTGGATCGTGCTGACGAACCTGTCATGTGTCATATAAAGATATAAGTGTTTATTACCAATACCTGTTTGTGCTTAGAAGCTCATGAGAGGACAATACTTGGGAGATGGAAACATCCACTGGACCCAAACATTAACAGAGATGTGAAGCTACAATGTGAAAGGAAAGGTCACTGTGACATTATGCATTCATGTTTTGGGTGCCACTTCACTTAATTAGCGATGTGTTTGTTTGAAATGTGATCTACATGGCAGTGCACTATTGTGTCATACCAGTAGCTGATGCATCCTTCTTTTGAACTGAACAAATCAATTTATTTCCAACATCTTTGGCAGAGTGATTTCATTGCATTCAGGTGTAAAGTGTAATTGACTGTTTCTGTAGTGTTCTCGCTCAGGTGTAAGAGAACTCTGAACTAAACACCGAGGTAAACCGCAGTCAATGAAAACAGGATCGCAGTAAGATGAACCGTTTACTGTTCACTCTTCCATTTTAATGTATGGTGAAAACTGTTGATAAAACAATACAAAATATATACAGTATTTGTTTCCTTCTTGATATCACATTTACATCATAAATACTTGCAAAAGTAAAACTACAACTACATTACATTAAAGTGCAGCATACAGTCAGAATCTACCTACGTCATTGACTGCTTTAAATACACTTCAACACAAACTATCCACAACTCTTTAACTAACGAAAACATAAACCTTATCAACCATCATTACTTTTAACAGAATCAGTGTTAACATTTTTTAATTCAATACATCGATTATCTCATGAACTTACAGCGTTGCTTCACTGATGTTTCTAATGCGTAGAAAGAAAACTTTTCTTGTGCTGATCCTACACATGTGAGTCCCCTCATTCCTGTTTCTCCAAACCAGTATTTTCCCACAGGACGCAGCAAAACCGGGCGTGACATCATCGCATGCCGCGATATATCACAGACAACGAATTTACTTTAAACAATCTTAACTTTTACTAGAAAATGCTAACAAAAGAATTACTAAAGTGAAAATATTATAAACTAAACAAATGCCATAAAGGCAACACACTCCCCGCTTGACCTTCGTAAGGTCACAGTGAACATAATACAAAACTTCAGTCTCTGAATCGGTCCTTAGGTAGAAGTAGAATGACTTCTGTAACTGGCCTTTGATAAATTTTCACATCACCTTGGTCGGTAGTTTTCAACTCAACCTTCCTGACATGTCCAACCATACTAGGGAATGTGGCAGTGATTCTGGCCATTGGCCAGCTGTTGCGGGCCGATTTGCTTGTCCCTGAGCAGGACTAAATCTCCAACTTGAAGATTCCTGCAGGGTTCTGTCCACTTTTGTCTGTGTTGCAACAAAGGTAGATATTCATGTCTCCAACGAGACCAGAACAGATTTGCCAAAGCCTGGACCTGTCTCCATTGCTTTGTGTACAAATCCTTATTAGAGAAGTCCCCTGGTGGAGGGGGGGCTCCTGCCTTCTGTGTAAGGAGCATTGATGGTGAGAGTATGAAGGGGTTTTTCGGGTCAGAAGACACAGGTAGGAGTGATCGTGCATTTATAATGGCTGTGACCTCTGCCATTAGTGTGCACAGTACCTCGTGGGTCAATCGGGTGCGTTGCCTTTTCTCAGGTTTCCTTTTCAGGGTTTTTGTTCCTCTTCCACAGTCTGGCAGAAATTGTGAAGACTGTGAAAAATGATTTTCTGACAGAATTTGTGTTACCCATACTGGATGTTGACCACCTTTCTCCAATGAGTTGCAACTCTCTTTGGTTTTCTCATGATGGAACTCATTATGAAAAGCATTACCCAAGTTCTCTTGTGTGCTTAGATCTATGGTACACGCAACAGAAATTTCACTATCACATTTTGCACTTTTGCTTTTCTTCTTCTTTTTCTTGTTTTTGCCTTTTGTGTTCTCCTTGATACACATGAAACTTGTGCGGGGTTGAAAAATTGAATGGTGGCCACTCTCTAGCACATTGGTCTTGAGTGTGCTAACCGTCAGATTGTGTACATTGCCAAGGCACACCCCTCCTATCACCACCCAGCCCAGATCTAGGCATTGCGCAAAGGGGGCATTGTGTGGTCCATTGACCTGCTGCCTAACCTTGTGCACCCGGAGAACATCTCTTCCTAATAGCAGGAGTATTTCTGCTTTTGGATCCAGTTCAGGGATGTTTTTGGAGATGTGGCTGGTGAGCACTGCACTTGGCGTCGGGATCTCAGTGCAGTTATTCAAAATTTCATTGCACTCTAAGCGTGGAGGGAGACAGATGCTGACTTTACCATCCAGGAACTCGAGCTGGAAGCCTTCTGCCTTCCTTCCATAAGTTTCCACGCTGCCTGAGCAAGTTCTAAGGTAGTATGGGAACTGATTGCTCTCAATGTTGAACAAGTCAAAAAACTCTGGACTGACTAGTGAGCAATTGCTCTGATCGTCCAGAATTACATAGGCTTTGATGGCCTTGTCTTTGGCTCCATTAGGGTACACCTTAGTGAGGCAGATCTTTGAACAAGAACGGCTTGACTGAGCTTGACTGCAAACTTCTGTGCAGCTTGAGCTGACATCAATTGTCCTGGAGTGAGCCTCTCCCTCCCCGCCGTCCTGTTGTGGGGGTGAAGGAGCTTTGTGGGTTTGCAGTAATGGGCCGGGATGCATGGCCCCATCGTGATTAGTGCTATTACATTCCGGGCACTTCACGGCGATCGTACACTCTCTAGCAAGGTGAGAGGTAGGGGAACAGCATTTAAAACATTTTTTTCTCCTTGAGAAAGGCCATCCTCTCTTCAAGGAGTTTTTCCCTAAACGTTCTGCATTTTTTGAGGGGTGGGGTTTGTTATGCAATGGACAATTCTTGCTATGGTCATTGTTAGTTGTAAACGCTTCAGTCTTAAGCACTGAGACAGGTTTATTAATGTTGAAATTATTCGAAGTGGATTCATCTGGCTTGGTGTAAATTGTACTGCTACCTGGACCCATGAGGCTAGGGTCATTTCACTTTTTCGCCTCCTTGCACACAAACCTAGTGAAATACTCGAAGGGAGGAAATCGACCATTGCTCTCTTCTTTGTACTCTGTGCCAATGGACACCCACCTTTCCTGCAGCCCAAATGGAAGTTTGTCCATGATTTGTCTAATCCCGTATGGAGTATCTAGGTGTAATAGACTAGTTGAGTAGCCATTTTCTTTGGCGCCTTGAATCTCCATGAGTAAATCTCCAAGCTCTCTTAACTTAGTGTGGTTCTTGGCTGACACCTTAGGAAAAATTTCCAGACGTCAGTATAGTGCCACTTCAATAATTTTGGGGGCCGCATAGCCCTCCCGAAGTCTCTCCCATGCTTTGCGTAAGGCTAGCTCGGGTTTGTTGATGTACACTGAATGTATGCGTCTCACTTGTTCACATGATTCTTTTCCCAGCCATTTCGCCATAAGATCCAACTCTTGGGTTGCTCTGAGCTGGACTCCGTTGATAGTGTTGGTGAATGAGGAGTACCATGCACGATAATTTTCAGGTTTATCGTCAAACTGGTATAGTCCTGAAGTGACGAGATCTCGTCGTGCTAAATACTGTGCCATGGGTTCAACTGCAAGTGGCATGCGGTCTGGGGGAATATGTCGGCGGGTATAAGACCGAGGGCGTACCTCTGTTATGGAATTTGCTATTCTGAATTCAGCCTTTGCCTCTCTTCTCACCAAATCTGGTAAGTTTGGTGACGAGAAGTATTTGTCATCAGCCCTTTCATTCTTCAATTCATTGCGGAGTTACAAGGGTAAATTGTCTTCCTCGGATGGATGTGATGCAATTGGGCCTCTCTGAGACCCCTCATGAAATGGGGCATTAGCGTATAAGTATGGAGAGGAAGAACAAATCTTCAAGTCTATTTGAGATCAGACATAGTCGCTTGTGTGTTCCAATCTGATCTTTTCTGAAGTAGATTTTACATCAACCAGATCATGCATTTCTTCAGCATTTTGTATTAACTCTGCTTCCACCCTGGCAGCTTCTGCTTCTTGGTGTAGCATCAGCACTTCTAACTCTGACGCTATCCTTACCCTTTCCAACTGTCTTTTGGCTTCTCTGGCAGCCACTTCCTTCTGGTTTTTGGCTTCTCTGGCAGCTGCTTCCATTTTCAATTTTGCTTCTTGTTCGGCGTAGAACACTCGCACCTTGGCGGCTTCTGCCTTAGCTCTTGCATGGGCAGCCTTACTTGTTGATGCCCTACTGCCCCTGTCGCTGGATGGCAATGACTTGATGCTGGATCGAGTTGTCATTGCAGCACTTGAAACATCTGATAATGCCGCTTTTCACGGTAGTGTTCTCGCTCAGGTGTAAGAGAACTCTGAACTAAACACTGAGGTAAACCGTAGTCAATGAAAACAGGATCGCAGTAAGATTAACCATTTACTGTTCACTCTTCCACATTAACGTATGGTGAAAACTGTTAAAAAAAAAATACAAAATGTATACAGTATTTGTTTCCTTCTTGATATCACATTTACATCATAAATACTTGCAAAAGTAAAACTACAACAACTACATCACACTAAAGTGCAGCATACAGTCAGAACCTACCTGCGTCATTGACTGCTCTAAATACACTTCAACACAAACTATCCGCAACTCTTTAACCAACAAAAACATAAACCTTATCAACCGTCATTACTTTTAACAGAATCAGCGTTAACATTTTTAATTCAACAGCGATTATCTCATGAACTTACGGCGTTGCTTCACTGATGTTTCTAGTGCATAGAAAGAAAACTTTTCTTGCGCTGATCCTGCACATGTGAGCCCCCTCCTTCCCCTTTCTCCAAACCGGTATTTTCCCACAAGATGCGGCAAAACCGGGTGTGACGTTATCACATGCCGCGATATATCACAGACAACGGATTTACTTTAAACAATCTTAACTTTAACTAGAAAATGATTACAAACGAATTACTAAAGCGAAAATATTATAAACTAAACAAATGCCATAAAGGCAACACACGTCACTTGCTTCACCATGCATGTCCTTTTGATAGATTTTCTCAAGTGGAAAGAGTTTTATTCCATCAATGTCTAGCTTGAGTTTGATTAGATCAACTTTTTAAGAAAATATAATCAATTAGCGACCATAGGTAATTTCTGGCAGTCTGTAATCCCACCATTTTCACACGTCCAAGTCAGATGACATGATGTAATGACTGAGATAAATGCTTTATTTAAAGAATTTTTTTTGATAGTCTGCTCAGATGTGAAGAAAGTGGCAGTTCAATGGACTACTCATTCTAAAGGTTTACTTTAGATGTCTTGTTAGTTCTATCTTAGTGTTGGCATGATCATATTGGCCCATTGTTGCAGTTACCACAGTCTTTTCCCATGTTTGCCATTTTCAACATACACCTGTGTTAAAGCGATACTTCTCCCTACACAGCATAGAGGGAAAATGGGTCCTAGCACGAGGAATGAAGAGTTGTTTGGATGATTTAAATGCCAGGCTGGATGGATTGAAAAGACAGGATTTTGGGAACGAAGGCAGGGGTTGGGCTGGTTCTGCTTGTTGCTCCATGATACTTTACTCCACTTGTAATGAACTGAGTCTGAAGCTATGGGCCTTCTCCAGCTGCTCTGGGCCTCACTATTTGCTTACTTTTATTTTCTGCATGATTTGCTCTCTCTATCTCTGCACATCAGGGCTTTATGGGTTCTTTAGGATTACTTATTTTATGGCTACCTGTAAAAACATGAGAAATAGGAGCAGGAGTAGGCCATCTGGCCAGTCAAGCCTGCTCGGACATTCAATAAGATCATGGCAAATCTGGCCATGGACTTATCTCCACCTACCTGCCTTTTCCCCATAACCCTTAATTTTTCTACTATGGAAAAATCTATCCATCCTTGTCTTAGATATATTTACTGAGGTAGCCTCCATTGCTTCACTGGGCAGAAAATTACACAGAATCACCACTCTATGGGAAAAGCAGTTCTTCTTCATCTCTATCCTAAATCTACTATCCCAAATCTTGAGGCAACTTTCCCTAGTTCTAGTCTCAGCTACCGGTGGAAACAACTTTCCTGCCTCTATCTTATCTATCCCTTTCATAATTTTACATGCTTCTATAAGATTTCCTCTCATTCTTTCGAATTCCAGTGAGTACTGTCCCAGGCAACTCCATCTCTGCTTATAGTCTAACCCCCTCATCTCTGGAATCAACCTCCACAGCACCACCTCCAAAACCATTATTTCCTTCTTCAAGTAAAGAGACCAAGACTGCATGCCCACTCCAGATGCGGCCTCAACAGGAACCTATACCATTGCAGTATAGCTTCCCTGCTCTTAAATTCAATCCCTCCAGCAATGAAGGCCAACATTCCATTTGCCTTCTTGATAGCCTGCTGCACCTGCAAACCAACCTTTTGTGATTCATGCACAAGCACTCCCAAACTCTTCTGCACAGCAGCATGCTGAATTTTTTTCACTATTTAAATAATAATCTGCTCTTTCATTTTTCCTTCCAAAGTGGATGACCTTACATTTACCAACATTGTATTCTATCAGCTAGATCTTTACCCATTCACTTAACCTATCTTTATCTCTCTGCAGACTCTCTGTATCTTCTGCACAATTTGCTTTTTCACTCAATGTAATATCATCAGCAAATGTAGATATACTACACTTGGACCCCTGCTGCAGATCATTAACGTATATCATGAACAGTTGCAGGCCCAGCGCCGACCCCTGCGGCACACCGCTCACCACTGGTTGCCAACGAGAGTAACACCAATGTATGCCAACTCTCTGTTTTCTATTAGTTAGCCAATCATCTATCCTTGCTAATATATCATCCCCAATTCTATGCATCATTATCTTATGGTTAAGTCTTTTATGTGGCACCTTATCAAATGTCTTCTGGAATTCCAAGTAAATAATGTCCATCTGTCCCCCTCTATCCATTGTGTTTGTTATATCCTCAAAGAACTCTGAACAGGACCTGCCTTTACTGAATCCATGTTGTGTTTGCTTGATGGATCCATTTCTTACCAGATACTTCACTATTCCTTCTTTAATGATAGCTTCAAGCATTTTCCCAACTACAGATGTTAAACTAACTGGCCTATATTTACTTGCCTTTTTCCTACATCCTTTGTTTAACAATGGCATCACATTTGTCGCCTTCCAATCTGCCGCGACCTGCCCAAAGTCCAGAGAAATTGGGTAAATCATCACCAAAGCCTCCACTATTTCTTCTGTCATTTCTTTCAGTATCCTGGGATGCATTCCATCAGGACCAGGGGACGTATCTATCTTCAGGCCTCATGGTTTACTGAGCGCTAGCTCTTTAGTGCTAGCTATTGTACAAAGGTCCTCACCTTCAATTGCACATGTTAGATGTGTCCTCCACCATGAAGACTGACACAAAATAGTCATTCAAAGCCTCAGCCATTTCCTCATTATCCAATATGAATTCCCTTTTCTCGCCCCCAAAGGGACCTAAGTTCACTTTCGCCACCCTTTTCCGCTTTATATAATTATCAAAACTTATGCTATCCATTTTTTAAAATTTTGTGCTAGTTTATTTTCATAATCTCACTTCCTTTTCTTTATTGCTCGCTTAGTGGTACATTGTTGCATTTTAAAGTTTTACCAAACTTACAGTTTCTCACTTCTCTTGTCGACTTTGTAAGCACAGGCTTTTAGTTTGATGCCTTCTTTTATTTCCTCAGTTATCCAAGGCTGGCTCTCCCCACCCTTACTGTCCTTGCTTTTAACTGGAATATACCTTTGTTGAGCACCGTGAAATATCTCTTTGAAAGCCTTCCACTGTTCCTCAACTCTCCCACCATATAGTTTGTGTTCCCAGTCTACACTCACCAGATCCTCCCTCATTCCATTGTAGTCTCCCTTGTTTAGACATTATTCGCTGCTTTTAGACTGAACTATTGCACCATCCATTTGTTTGAGAAATTCAGTCAGAATGTAATCACTCTTTCCAAGAGGAGCCCTAACTACAAAATCACTAATTTTACCTGTCTCATTGCACAGGAAAAGATCTAAGATAACATGTTCCCTTGTACGTTCAATAACATGCTGTTCAAGAAAGTCATCACCAATGCATTCTATGAAGTTCTCCTATGAAGACTACCTCAAACTACTTGATCCACTCTATCTATGTTCAAGTTAAAGTCTCCATGATAACTGCTGTTCCATTCTTACATGCCTCAGATATTTCTCTATTTGTTACCTGTGACACTATAATGTTATTATTCAGTGGCCGATAGCCAACTCCCACTAGTGATTTTTTCCCTTTACTATTTCTAATCTCTGCCCAGAAAGACAAATATCAGGGTGATCAAATGTACACATTGATGATAAATGTACTTTGAACTTTGAAATATCTATACTTTCAAAGCAGATATGTTCTTCAGCTTTTTCTTATAGTTTTCCAACAGCTTTCTATAAACTAGTTCAAATAAAAACAGATTGTTTATGCTCACTTCCCACTTGAAACAGGACTGAAAGATTCTAATGTAGCCATCTTGCTCTTGTCATCAAAGGCAATGTGGAATTGATTGGATTCTGAAACCAAAGTAAATGAGGTCAAAGAAGGATACAACAATATTTTATCAGTAAAAGACAAACTTTTATGCTAACTTTCCACATCTATGGGGCTGGGAAATTCTGAAGTAACTATCTTGCTCTTGTTATCTCAGGTCATGTGGGATTGACAGGATTTTGAAATCAAAGTAGAAGAGGGCAAAAATGACATAACTCAGTTGGCAAGATAATGCTTTGAAGTGTCATTCCAAAACTAAGATATATTTATAAGGTTTATTTTTTTAACAAAAGATCTTCAACCTAAAACCTTACCTCTGTTACTTTTACTGTTGAAGCTCCATTATCTACCGAGTATTTCCAGTAATTACTGTTTACTTCTAATTTCAGATTTCTAGCATTTGCAGTCTGTTTTCGATTTTCAGGTTAATTTAACCATCAGGGTAAGACAGAACTAATGGAAGCATTCAAATAACATTGTGTGATAATGAGTGAGGCAATGGGGTAATTAAACTTCATCAAAAAGAATTAAATGGGAGAGCGGAAAAATATCTTTATGCAGAAGATGAATAGATTAATTTATTCCATGTCACTTTCATTGAATTGAGAAATGGATAATTTTGAAAAAAAGATTAACCGGAAAATAATACTTGTAAAGGTGTGGTGTACCCACGAGAAAGGAAATTTTTCACACTGCAAACAAATCATCACGGTACAATTGGAAGTGCATTGCCAAATAAACCACAGATACCTGAGATAATTCAATAATTTGTTTGAAATAATCCATTTCATTCAGATTCATCCTGTAGTAGAATAGAGCAAAACAGTATGTGGTTCTTCAGACTGAAGTATGCAGGAGCTTATAAATATAATAAGAAAAAGTTTTATATCATCAATTATTCAGTTTTAAGCTACAATATCTGTGATTAAAGGAAAATCCTGGACTCGAGATATATAAATTTGCGATGCTTAAAATAAAATCTAGGTCTCTGAAGTTTTCATAAGACCACAAGACATAGGAGCAGAATGAGGCCAATCAGCCCATTGAGACTGTTCCACCGTTCCATCATGGCTGATTTATTATCTCTTTCAACCCCTATTCTCCTGAATTCTCTCCATATCCTTTGATGCCCTGACTAATAAAAAACAATCAATTCCTGCTTTAAATACATTGCCTGTGGCAATCACAATCATCTGGCTATAGAAATCCCTACCCCATCTCTGTTCAAAATGGACATCCTTCTATTCTGAGGCTGTGCCCTCTGGGGATAAACTCTCCTGCTACAGGAAACATCCTCCCCACACCCACTCTATCGAGGTCTTTCAATATTCAATAAGTTTCAATGAGATCTCTCCTCACTCTTCTAAACTCCAAAGAGTACAGGCCCAGAGCCAGCAAACACTTCTCATTAACCCTTTCATTCCCAGAATCATTCTTGTGAATCTCCTCTGGACCCTTTCCAATACTAGGACATCTTTTTTTTTAGATAAGGGGCCTAAACTGCTCACATATGCTTCAAGTACGGTCTGACCAATGCCTTACAAAGCCTTAGCACCACATCCTTGCTGTTCCATTCCAGTCCTCGGAGAAATTATTGTTAATATTACACTTGACTTCTTTACCACCAAGTCAACCTGCAAATTAATCTTGTAGGTTCAGTCAGTGCACAAGGACTTTCAAGTTCTGAATTTTTTCCTCATTTAGCTGATAGTCTACTCCTCTAGTCCTCCTTCCAAAGTGTATAACCATACACTTCCCCACATTATACTCCATCTGCCACTGCTTTGTCCATTCTCCCAAACTGTCTGCAGATTCTCTGCTTCCTCGACACTGCCTGCCCCTTCACTATCTTTGTACAATCTGCAAACAGTGCCAGAAAGCCATCAATTCCATCATTCAAAGCACCACTGCACATCACCACTAGTCACTGGCAGCCAATCAGGAAAGGCCTTCTTTGCCTCCTGCCAGACAGTCAATTTCTTATCCAAGCTAGAATCTTTCCTGTAACACCATGGGCTATTAGCGAATTAAGCATCCTCATGTGTGGCACTTTGTCGAAGGCCTTCTGAAAATCCAAGTAAACAATGTCCACTGACTTCCATTTGATATACTGTGTATTTCTTCCTCATAGAATTCAGAGAGGTACCGTCTGTTATTAAGGGCTCTCATCACCTAGGACGTACCCACTTCTCATGGTTACTGTCAGGAAAGAGGTGGGCACACACTGAGCAATTCAGGAACAGCTTCTTCCCCTCTGCCATCTGATTTCTATATGGAATGAACCCATGGACACTACCTCATTACATTTTTATTACTTCTGTTTTGCACTAGTTTTAATTCAATATACATATATATCCTTACTGTTGTTATTTATTTATTAATTTCTATATTAATCATATAGTGCATTGTACTTCTGCCACTAAACTAATAAATTTTATAACAAATGCTGCTGATAATAAACTGATTCTGATTCTGATTCCAAGAATCTTCTCATTGTGGTTTGTGTTTTTAGCTATACTTAGAAATCAAGGAATGTGTTATCACATAGGTTTTGCTATGAATGGGTGTTTTCAGTAACAATGAACGGAACCCTGGGTATTTTAGTAGTTGCGGGAAACTGCTGCCCACTTTACTGGAAATGTTGGTAATAGATGAAGAGTGTTTTTAATGTAAGTTTCTGTCATAACTTCCCTATTGTTAGATTGCCTAGGATGAATAAATATCTCACAGTCCAAGGACTGAATTATGGACTTCTTGTCAATAGGAATATTTCACTTCAAAGAGATGTCTCATAGTACAATTTAAGGAACTTTGTAACATTGCGAAATGAACCACACATATCTGAGATAATCCAATAGTTTGTTTGCAATTATCTAATTTGATTATCATCCATCCCACAGTACAATAGAAAATAATAGATATGTGATTTTTAATATTGTGTTTGAGCAGTGGTGCCTAAACAAAATGAAGAAGTTGAATCCAATCTTTTATTCAACGTTATTGTTGTTTTTTGTAATAAAGTATTCCTCACTGTCATTGATCTCTGCAGACAGTAAAATGCATGATAAAATTTATTCTAATTTTCAAGTAAATTTGTGCTTTAGCATTTCTCTGCTTTGGGAGATAAGTTAGTGACCAAAATCCATTATAAAGCAATAGCTACACCTCCTCCTACACTGCTTCCCATGAAGACGCCATTTGCAAGGTTTCTCTGGCTCAAACATGTTCTAAATGATGATACTTTCTGTTCCAGTGCCACTGAGATTTTGTCCTGATTCCCTCGCCATGACTTCAGGTTGCATATCTGTATTTGTTCCATTTGTTCATTACTGTTCTTAGGATCTTTCCTTTCCACTCTTCACTTTCCACGCCATCTGGCTCCAGGTTTAATGCAACCTTCAGCGCTGATTTCCCTCCATCATACTTTGTTCTGACACAAAAATTCGTAGTAATTTGGATTGCAAGGAAGGTAGTCTAGGACTGTAAAAGAATGCTACAATGTTGCAGTTACAGAGAAAGTACAGTACACGTGTATAATAAGGTAAGAAAGCATTGTAAAAGAGACTTGAGTGGATGCTTTTTTTAACCACAGTGTGTAAAAGCCTGTGTAAAAACTTTTCCTTTGGAACCTGTTGCCAGAAGAGGTAATGGAATCACTTTCAATCACTTTATTTTAAAGGCATTCAGACAGGCACTTAAATAGGCTTAGGGGGATACTTAGGTCATGCAAGCAAATAAGATTATTGTGGATGGTCAAAAATGTTGGCAGCGATGTGTTGGGCCTAAAGGCCCATTTTGGTGCTGTATGACTCTACGATATGGAAGATGCCATTTCAGTGTATCAAACTTATGCTGGCTTTCAGATCATTCCTATCATCCCCTTTCTCCTACTTAATACTCTGTGATCACTTCTCTCTCACATGCCCATTAACTTCCCTTTTTTAACTATGTACCAACACTGAGGAGTAGTTTACAATATCCAATTAACCTTTGGGATGTGAGAAGGAACAGGTGATCCCTGGTGAGGACTGAGCTCAGGTCACTGGAGGGGAGCACAGTTGCACTACCTACTGTGTCAATGTGCTGTTCTTTCTCCCCATTCAGCATTCTCAAGCATCTGGTCCTTTCACAATTGTACTATTCCTCTTCCAGGTCCACCAGTAAGCATGGTTGTTGATACATCATCATAAAACCACAGGAAAATCAACATGAGCTCATCTACCTCTCCCCTATCCGTTATCCAAGGACCAAAGCACACCTTCCAGGTGAGGTATTGATTCACATACACTTCTATAATTTTAATCTACTACATTTAGTTCTCTTGATGAGGTTTCCAAATAGAGATTATGTCACTGTTTCACTGTTTCACTGAGGTGAAATATAGGCTTTTATTGGCTGGAAGAAAGAACAAGCAGCAATTGACCACCATATTACATCCTGGAGACTGAGGGCAGGGCTCAGGCCTCCAATCGCCTTTATACTGGGGTCTGTGGGAGGAGCCACGGTCAGTGGGAGGAGCCACAGGAGCAGTCAGCTGGGGGAAGGGGGCATGTCCATATGTAGTTCACCACATTCACCCCCCCCCCTTTGTTTTAAAAGAGAGTCCCCATGGGGCGAAGATTCTTACAAGTATATTTACAGGTTAAGTCTATCAGGTGGTCGAATCTGTTGCTGCGATCTACGTAGCACTGGCTGTGATTGCACAGGTGCCGGTGGTGATTGCACTGGAGATGGAGGTTGTGCTGATTCCGGCCTAACTGGAGGTGTCAGCCCACTAGGCGTCAGTGATCCCTCACACGTGTGTGAGGCGCCTGGTATATACACGTACGAGACGCCCGGTATAGGAGTGTTGTGAGGAGTCTGTGTGTAGGGCTCGATGTGTGCGGTGTCACCTCGGGTACAGGGTTCATAGTTACCGTGGAGTGTTCAGGGTAGTGGTCTGCTGCTCCTGCGGGCGCCAGGTCGCGGACAGAGACCGTGTCCTCAGGTAAGACCACGTAGGCATACTGGGGGTTCGCATGTAGTAGGTGAACCCTCTCGACCAGCGGGGAGTATTTATTGCTCCGCGCATGTTTCCGGAGCAGCACTGGCCCTGGGGATGTCAGCCAAGCTGGTAGGGTGGTCCCAGCGGCAGACTTCCTGGGCAAAGAAAAGAGGCGCTCATGAGGGGTGGCATTGGTGGACGTGCATAACAGGGAGCAGATAGAGTGGAGTGCCTTGGGGAGGACCTCCTGCCATCGAGAGACCGGCAACCCTTTTGACTTAAGGGCTAAAAGTGTGGCCTTCCACACTGTGGCATTCTCCCTCTCCACCTGTCCATTTCCCCGGGGATTATAGCTTGTGGTCCGACTAGTAGCAATGCCCGTAGCCAGCAGGTACTGGCGCAGCTCGTCACTCATAAAGGAGGACCCTCTATCACTGTGGATATAGCAGGGATATCCGAACAGAGTGAAGAGCTGGGGCAGGGTTTTTATGACGGACGTGGTAGTGGTGTTGGGGCAGGGGATCGCAAAGGGGAACCGTGAGTACTCGTCGATAATGTTGAGAAAGTAGACATTGCGGTCGGTGGAGGGAAGGGGGCCCTTAAAGTGAACACTCAGTCGCTCAAAGGGGCGGGTGGCCTTGGTAAATTGTGCCTTGTCAGGACGGTAGAAGTGCGGTTTGCACTCAGCGCAGACTTGGCAGTCCCTGGTCATCGTCCTGATGTCCTCAAGGGAGTAAGGCAGGTTCCGGGCTTTCACGAAATGGTAAAATCAGGTGACCTCCGGGTGGCAAAGATTTGCATGGAGGGCATATAGCTGGTTGAGCTGTGCAGTGGCACATGCTCCCCGGGATAGGGCATCAGGGGGCTCATTGAGCCTTCCAGGCCGGTACAGGATATCATAGTTGTAGGTAGAGAGTTCTATTCTCCACCGCAAAATTTTATCATTTTTGATTTTGCCCCGCTGTTGGTTGCTGAACATGAACACAACTGAGCATTGGTCAGTCAGCAAGGTGAACCTTTTACCAGCGAGATAGTGCCTCCAGTGCCTAATAGCTTCCACTATGGCCTGGGCTTCTTTCTCCATCGCGGAGTGCCGAATTTCAGGGCCTTGAAGGGTACGAGAGAAGAATGCTACCAGCCTGCCTGCCTGATTGAGGGTAGCAGCCAGCGTGAAATCGGAGGCGCCACTCTCTACTTGGAAGGGAATGGTCTCGTCCACTGCATGCATCGTTGCTTTGGCAATGTCCCCTTTAATGTGGCTGAAGGCCACGCGGGCCTCAGCAGAGAGGGGAAATGTGGTGGACTTGACCAGGGGGCAGGCCTTGTCTGCGTAATGAGGGACCCATTGGGCGTAATAGGAAAAGAAGCTCAGGCACCGTCTGAGGGCTTTGAGGGTGGTGGGAAGAGGGAGTTCTAACAGGGGGCGCATATGGTCCGGATCAGGGCCAATGACCCCGTTCTCCAAAGCATACCCAAGGATAGTGAGTCAGGTGGTTCCAAACACACACTTGTCCCTGTTATAAGTAAGGTTCAAGGCTTTGGCCACTTGGAAAAATCGTTGGAGGTTGGTGTTGTGATCCGGCCAGTCGTGACCACGGATGGTGATGTTATCCAGATAGGGAAATGTTGCCTTCAGTTGGCACTGGTCCACCATCCGGTCCATTTCCCTCTGAAAGACAGAATCACCATTCATGACACAGAAGGGGACGCGCAGGAAGTGCTAGAGCCTGCCGCCCGCCTCGAAGGCGGTGAGGGGCGGTCCTCTGGGCGGATGGGGAGCTGGTGGTAAGCGGATATCAGATCTATGGTTGAGTACACCTTGTACTGAGCTATCTGGTTGACCATATCCGCGAAGCGGGGTAGGGGGTACGCGTCAAGCTGCGTGAACCTATTGATGGTTTGACTATAGTCCATGACCATCCTATTTTTCTGCCCAGTCCGAACAACAACCACCTGGGCCCTCCAACGACTTGTGCTTGGCTCAATGATCCCCTCCCTGAGCGGCCGCTGCACCTCTGACTGAATGAAGGCCCTGTCCCCCGCGCTGTACCTCTTGCTTTAAGTTGCCACAGGTTTACAGTCGGGGGTCAGGTTGGCGAACAGCGGTGGGTTAGGGATCTTGAGGGTGGAGAGGCTGCAAGTGGAGTCACTAGTGCAGCTGTTGGCATGGTGCTGGTTGGGATGTGCGGGTCGGTGTGTGTGTGTGTGTGTAGCGGGGTATATGACGAAGTCCCACAAAACTGAGGATTCCTGACAGTGAGTGACAGTCATATGCCATAGTCACACTTTTGAGGTGGCTCTGGAAGTCCAGCCCCAAGATCACAGGCGTGCACAGTTGAGGCATGACCAATAGCGCAAAGTTCCGATATTCCGTGCCCTGCACCACCAATGTCGCTACATAACCGCCCCCTCCCCCAGATGTCTGTGGACTGTGACCCAGAAACCATGGTGACCCTCTGACTTACCGGCCGTGCCACGAGTCCGCAGCGTTACACTGTGTCTGGGTGAATAAAATTCTCAGTGCTGCCCGTGTCAAACAGGCAGCTAGTCCTGTGCACCCCCCCCACCAGGATATCCATCATTGACCTTGCAAGCTGGTGTGGGGCGCTTTGGTCGAGGGTTACGGAGGCCAGAGTTGAATTGCTGTCTTGGTGCCCGGTAAGCACCCGTGGGTCGGGGGCGGGGCGAGGACAAAGATGGCCGCCCCATGCCTCGCACGAGGTGGGCAGGCAAGATGGCGACAACCAAGATGGCGGCCCCCATGCCTCACACGTGGCGCTACCCGACCCCGCTCGTGGTTCAGACTTACAGACCTTGGCAAAATGGCCCTTCTTTCCGCAGCTGGAGCAGGTCGCTTCTCGGGCTGGGCAACGTTTTCGGGGGTGTTTTTTGAGTCCACAGAAGTAACACTGCATGGACTTGCGACTGGCAGCAGCTGTGGTCAGTTTTGGAGAGTTCGTGGACTCGTGAGTTGCAGCAGCGTTGGTCGATTCGCTCGCGGGTGGCGGGGTCTGCAGCGTCCATGGAACCAGCGGGGGATCGCACGGCTGGACAGCATCAGCGTTGTGCAGAGCAGCCTCCAGCGTGTCAGCCATCTCGATCGCCGAGTGTAAGGTAAGATTGGCATTTTTCAGCAGCCACTGGCACATGTAAACTGACCCGATCCCCGTAACGAAGGTGTCTCGTACCAGGAGCTCCTCATGCTGTTTTGCTGTCAGTCCCTTGCAGTCGCAGGCCCGCACGAGTGTCCGTAGGGCTCGGAGAATCTCCCCGGTTGACTTGCCGGTTCGCTGCTGCCGCATCGCTAAGCGATGTCTTGCATAGACGGTGTTCACAAGCCACAGGTACTGTCTTTTGAGGGCGTCCAGTGCCCCTTGGTAGGTCAGCAGGTCTCTGATAAGGGAGAATACTTTCAGACTGACTCTGCAAAGGAGGATTTTGTGCATTGTGGCAGGCTCAGTCACGGGAATCACTTCCAAGTATGATTGGAAGAATGCAAGCCAGAGTTCAAAGGCAAGAGCTGCTTCTGGAGCTTGAGGGTCCAAGTCTAATTTTTCTGGACGTAAAATACTCCCCATGTTTTAAAACTTCCAGCCAATAAAACTGATGCACCATCAATAACTCTCGGAGTCATGAGGCGAGATATAGGCTTTTTATTGGCTGGAAGAAAGAACAAGCAGCAAGTGACCACCACACAACATCCTGGTGACTGAGGCCTCCAATCGCCTTTATACCGGGGTCCGTGGGAGGAGCCACAGGAGCAGTCAGCGGGGGGGGGGGGGGGGGGGGTGTCCAGACAGGCATATGTAGTTCACCACACCAAGGTAAGTTACGTATCCTCAAAACACAGTGGCACCCCAGTTAGCACTGCCTCCATACAGTTTGAATAGCATGTGTTCACTCCTCATCAATGGTGCTACTTTTGCAGAGCTTGCACGTTCTCCCTGTGGGATGTTGCTTCTTCTCTAGTACTCTTGCTTCTGCCATCATCCCGAAGGCATGATGCACTGGGTGAGAAGGAAGTGATGGAATGGGACTGATTACTCCACCACCTGAATGGACTCGGGATAAATCGGCTCTTTTGTGGTCATAAGAACACCAGAGTATAAACATCAGTGTATATACATCATTCTCTCTAGCTTATATTTGGCTCTAAATACAAGATAAATTGATAGTCCCTTTGTGGAACAAAATCTAACAAAATCTGTGGCAGCATTTGCAACACAGCTGCATGCTACATGGGAGAATAGATTGAAGAGTCACTGAAGAGAATTCGTCAGGCAAACACAAGAGATTTTGAAGATAAATGCAACACACACAGAATGCCAGAGGAACTCAGAAGGCCAGGCAACATCTACGGAAAAGAGTACAGTCAACATTTTGGGCTGAGACTCTTTGGTAGGACCAGAGAGAAAAAAAAAAGATGAGGAGTCAGGGTTCGAAGATTCTATGGCTGCTTGAAATCCTGAGCAACACACAAAATGCTGGAAAAGATCAGCAAATGAAGCACAATCTGTGGAGGGGAATACACAGTCAACAGTTTGGGTCAACACTCTTCACCTGGGCAGGAAAGGAAAGGGAAAGGATTTTATAGGAAAAGGCACAAGAGGCATTTTGTAGCCACTGAGTTCATTAAGAATATTGCCTCTAGATGCTATGGTAATGGATGTCACTGAGTAGTATTGGCACATTATGAAGTTGCAAGGGTCTATTGCCAAAGGCATTGATCGATAATTGGTAATAATGACAAACATGGAAAGAAGTTTGAAATCCTTCCAGGAGCAAGGTAGCTGATTAAAAACTGGACATCAAGTCATCATTAGATTATCGTCAATGTCCTGTGCTGGTGAGTAAAGAAGATAGAATGTTTAGCTGAAGAAATCATGCAAGAGATTCCTGGGCCAGTAAGATAAGTTATGTAAAGATGGAACTTGGATTTTACTCTGAAAAATTATGACTTGGCAAAAATAAGCATGAACTAGCTACCTAATGATGAACAGGAACTTTAGACGGATTAAAGAAGAGAGGGTTTAGACTAGGGGTTCCCAACTTGGGGGTTCTACAGACTCCTCGGTTAATGTTAGTGGCCCATGGCATAAATGAGGTTGGGAACCCTTGGTTTAGAGCAAGTATTATATATTCCTGAAATAAAGTGTTATTTCTCAAACCTGGTGCTCCACAGACTTTGAAAAATGTACATGAAAAAGTAAAGTAGTATAACAGGAGCTAAGATAGAATAACCAGAAGATTTTAAAATAAGTGGAAGTGAAAAACTAAAGAAAGAAGAAATCAGGGTACAGAGAAATAAAATATGTCTATACTTCTCTTGCACTTCATAGTGAACAATTTGCATTGTGTTGTTCACATAAATCAGTGTCCAAGTTAAGCTGACACTAATAGTCTGGTGTGTGAAAAGACCTGGAGCACAATTCTTCAGAATCTCAGCTGGGATCTTGTCTGGTCCCATAGTCTCTGTTTTGCCCAGTGATTTCCTTGTGTCACAAAAAGTGAATATCATTAGGTGATACTCTCAGTTTTTATGGCAGGACCTAAGTAAAAACAGAATGTTGAAATGTTGAAAACAGAATGTCCTCAATGCCTTCAAATGAGAAGAGTGGGGGAAAGGAGAAGAATGAGACTTCAACAAGCATCTGAATTTTGTAAGTACCAGTCACCTCATGGCAATACAACAAGCACTCTCAGGTTAGATTGTGTTGCCAAGGTGGTGGAGACCGAGACTGCTGCCTTTTGAGAAAGTTGCAGAATTAAAGAAGTTATATAAAAATCATCTACATGCTGAAATTAAATCATGTATACAAGGACAGATTAATTTTAACCCATGTTAATTTATTCCTCGAATTACACAAGACATTGTATTTGTATGAGTTCAGTCACCATAAGGTTATTATAACTTGTCTTACGTGCTTACCAGGGAGAAAATTCATTTTGCATTCCATGTGATGAACATTATGTTGAGAAGTAGTGAAACACGTATTGTACTATAAGATAAAATTAAAAAGTTGAAATTCTGTGAGGTCTATTATTTCCTACTACTGTTATAAAAATACCATTTAAAAATTGCAGAGTATCGTTGCAGAAGTAGTGCTTTATTCCAATTCAGTTTATAACCCTGAAGAATTTCCACCTCATTCTTGATATAATTGTGATCAATCTCTGTACTTTTTACTTTGCTGAGATACATTTCCGTATAATTATTCTGAAGTGCTGCAGTTTTATATAAAAGAATGATAGTGACTCTAAGTTTCTGTTCGCTGCATATTGTGAATACACACATTAAAATTAGAGTCAACATTATAACATTGAAAAATATATTTTGTCTCTTTCTCTGGTACCTGAAAGAGATTTTCCAATAAGACCAAAATCATGTACATGTGCAAAATCTTGTTCTGTAGAATTTCAGGAAATGAAAGTTTTACATATTTTTGCAATAAAGTTTGTGACACTTAAACAGCATTGGCTGGAACCATCGCAGCTACAGTACATCCTGGCACCTCTCAGGCATGCACTTTATACTCTAGACATCTAGATATGGCAGCTTGAATCATATCTTGGGTTTACTTTCAGTAAAGCTTCAGTCCTACTATCACATATAAACAAGGTCAGAATGTGTTCAAAGTTCAAAGTGCAAAGTAAATTTATAATCATCATATACAGCCCTGAGATTAATTTTCTTGTGGGTATACTTAGAAAATCCAGGAAACATAATAGAATCAATGGAAGACCATACTCAACAGGACAGACAAACAAAAGATAAGAATCTGCACATACACAAGGAAAAAATAAAAATAGCAATAAATAAATATGCAATAAATATCAAAAGAAGAGATGAGGAGTCCTTGAAAGTGAGTCCATAGGTTGTAGGAACAGTTCAGTGATGGGGCACATGAAGTTGAGTGAAGATGTCCCACTGATTCAAGAGTCTGATGATTGAAAGCTAACAACTGTTCTTGAACTTGGTGATGTGAGTCCTGAGACTTGGGTGGTTGAGAGTTCCTGATGATAAATGCTGCTTTCCTGCATTAGAGCTCTGTATAGATGTACTCAGTGGTGTGGATAACATTACCCATAATGGACAGAGCCATATCTTCTACTTTTTGTAGGATGTTCCGTTCAAGGGCATTGGTATTTCCAACCAGGCAATATACTCTCTACCGCACATATATAGAAGTTTGTCACGATTTTAAATGTCATGCTGAATCTTTGCAAACTTCTTACAAAGTGGAGGTGCTGCCATGCTTTCTTCATAATTGCACTTTATGTGTTGGGTGCAGGACAGGTCATCTGCCATGATAGCACTGAAGATTTTAAAGTTGCTGACCCTCTCCACCTCTGATCCCCCAATGAGGGCTGGCTCTTGGACCTCCAATTCATCCTCCTAAAGTCAATAATCAGCTCCTTGGTCTTGCTGATATTGATCAAGCCAGATTTTCAGTCTCCCTCCTAACTGCATTGCTGATTGCTGATTTATCATCACCTTTGATTCAGCCTATGACAGAGGTGTCATCAGCAAAATTAAATGTGGCATTGGAGCTGTGCTTAGCCACACTGTCATAAGTGTAAAGTGAGTAGAACAGAGGGCAAAACATCACAGCCTTGTGATGCACCTGTGTTGATGGAGATTGCGGAGGAGATGTTGTTGCCAATTCGAATTGACTGAGGTCTGCAAGTGAGAAAATAGAGGATACAATTGTGCAAGTAGTTATTCAGGCCAACATCTTGAAGTTTATTGATTAGGTTTCAGATAACAGTAGTATTAAGTACGGAGATGTAGTCAATATAGGGCATCCTGATTTATGCATCTTTGCTGTACAGATGTTCCAGGGCTGAGTGAAGAGCCAATGACATGCCATCTGCTGTGGACCTGTTACACTGGTAGGAAGACTGGAGAGGATCCAAGTTGCTTCTCAGCCTGGAGTTGATATGTTTCATCACCAGCTTCACATAACACTTCATCACAGTGGATGTAAGTGCTTCTGGAGCCAGATTGCCATGTTCTTCTTAGGCACTGGTATAATTGAAGCCTACTTGAAGCAGGTGGGTACTTGAGACTGTTGAAGTAGGAAGTTAAAGATGTCAGCAAGTTCTGTTGTACACGGCCAGGTACCCCGTCTGTGTCGGATGCTTTCTACGTGTCCACCCTCCTGAAGGATGCTCTCACTTCGGCCTCAGAGACTGAAATCACAGGGTCATTGGGAGCTGTGGGAGTTTGTGGAGGTTTCTTCATATTTTGACATCAAAGCCAGTATAGAAGGCATTGAGCTCTCCTGGAAGGAAAACCTGGTTGTCAGCTCTGTAGCTTGATTTCACTTCATAAGATGAAATAGCATTCAAGCCATGTCATAGCTGTGGAGTATCCTTCAGTGAATCAAATTTAGTTCAAAATTGCTACTTTGCTAGTTGCCAGACATGAATGCCTCTGATCTGACCCTCAGCACATTTCATATCTCATGGTTCATCCAGGGCTTCTGGTTGGGGAAGACTGAATGATTTTGTGGGGACTCAATCATCTGTTTTTATAAAGTTTGTGACAATGATGGTGTATTCATACTGATCTTCTGATGAGTCCTTGAACACCTTAGCTGTTCCTCTGCAACCTCCACCCGAACGACCACCTCTTTTTGTCCTTATATCACTGGAGATTTACTCTTTAGCCTGTATCTGTTTGCAAGTAGGAAGGTAGCCAAATGATCTGATTTCCCGGAATGCAGTCTGAGCATGGAATAGTAGGCATTCCTTACCTTAGTATAGCAGTGCTCTTGTGCATTGGGATCTCTTGTGCAACAGGTTATATGCAGATATGAATTGAGCAAAGATTTCTTCAAACAAGCCTGATTGAAGTTGCAGACTATGTTTTGAAATCTGTCGGGATGCAGTATGCAGTGTCTCAAGTGCTTGATTACAGTTAGCCGTTGGTGGTATGTAGACTGTGGTCAGGATCACAGAGGCAAACTCCCTTGGTGAGTGGAATGGTCAACACTTGATCTTGGGTTGTTCCAGGTCGAGGAATCATGACTATGACAAAACCAGCAGAACTGAGCACTACAGTGAGTTTGTCATGAAATACACACCTTCACCTTATGCATTTTCCAAATCCGCAGCTTGTTCCATTCTGTGTATTAAAAAATATTCTGTTCCAATCGACCAAATGGGAGTATTTATTAAATAGTATTATTCCCTAAATTTGGAAAGTAGGATTAAAAAAAATTCTCCTCATTGAATCTTCAAATAAATACCTTTTACAATGACTTTTGCTCTCAGAATTTCATCTATTTAAAAACAGAATCATTACTGGGGTCTTCCTCAAAACAGTTAGGCATAAATTTATTGCTAAGAGAAAATTATTAGAAACTCCGCTGTTACTTCTCTGGTTTTAAATCCTTAAATTTTAACTATCAAATTATTGTTTCAGTCATTATTTATTGCAAACTATCACCTCCTGCGAATTATGCTTCAAATGGGAGTGCATGAAAAGACCTTCCCATTTATTCTGGAAGAATGAGAGAAGTCATATTTACATCACACACATTGCAGCCTTGAGACATCATGAAGCACCTTACAATCAACATGGTACATATTGAAGTGTATTTATTATTGTCAATGTGGAAAACTGAGAACGAAATGTAGTCAAGTTCCTACGGACAGTGATATGATAAAGACCAGATAATTTGTTTTCAGTCATGTTGGTTAAGAGATAAATATTGACAAAGAGACTAGGAAAGACTCCTCCACTCCAAGATTGTACAATGAGATTCCGTTAATCCTTTTGAAAGGACAGGCTGTGCATTGGTTTAATATATCAGTTGAAAACAGCAACAGTGCCCTAGCACTGCACTGACACATCAGCCAGGAATTTATGCTTAGTTTCCTGGAATGGAACTAAATTCCACAATCTTCTTTTTGAACAGTAAAAAAGATGGTATCAATTGAGGCATGGCATTACAAATCAACACTACATAAGTGTTTCTCAGTGCAAAATTTACAGAGCAAGTTTTATATTTTTTAAGAGTTAAGTGTTCAATTTACATCTTCTTCTCCTTGAAGAGAATCTGACAGGAACAACATAGTCAATGTTTGCTGTGCCACATTTACCTCAGCCCTCACCCCTATGCTCTCTGTGTGCAATTAAGTTCCTTCTTTGTCATTGGTTATTATTCTTGAATTGTAAATCTAATAGCACCGAGGCAGGATATTTACTGCAAGGACTGCAGAGGTTGATGGAGGTGGCTTATCAGCTCCTTCTCAAGGTCAGCCATGCAGTAAATGTGGGTCATGCTAATGGTACTCTTACATTAAGGATTAGGGAAAATATTCAGTTCTAATATCCAGTGACCTGAAGCTTAAGTTTGTCTGCCAAAGGTATGATTTACTTATTTATTTATTCACAACGCTGCCCAATTTAACCATAGACTGATCACAGGACGATTTATAATGACCAATTAACATACCAACTGCTCCGCCTTTGGACTGTGGGAGGAAAACCCGGGTCATTAGTAATGTAAAGCATTATGCTAACCAGTACCTTGTGATGAGGAGCAAGCAGTAACAAACAATATTGGCTTAGGATGCTCTGGGCAATAACTGAAGGTACTTCTAACCCCAACGCTTAAATATTTTCCAGCAGAAAGATTAAGTGGTTTATGTTGGGGTTGGAGAGGGCAAGGAAATAACATTTAGAATTTGATTTGATGCACAGTCTTATCAGCGTTCCAGCCAGATAATATATTCAGTTCTGCTTTCAGTCTCAGACTGATGCCGAATGTCCATTTTGGGCTACTGTCTAAAGAGAAAAAAATATATATCCCAATGTACTTGAAGAAACCAGCTGATTTCAATACTTCAGTCTGATATAAAAACAAGAACTGCTGAAATCCAGTCCTATGTGCACAAGGCAACCCATCACTCTTAGTGTGTTTAAACCCTTTAGCAGTTAATCATAGATGCTCTGATACATAGTAGAGTTAAACTATTATCTATTTATGCAACTTTATTGCACTAATTGGATATAGGGAAATTCTCCTGACAGTTCCAGTATAATCCATAGATATTTATTCTCCCAATCCAAGTAGAAATTAGAAGTAGTATTTTTTCTCTAGCCACTTTATGTAGCAGTACTATTAGGATGGCAACATGATTTACTCTCCTGCCCACAAAGTAATGCAAAGTGAATATTACTCTCTATTATTTGAAAGGTAATGGAAAGTCAAATTATAACAGTTTATTTTGCAGGGAGGTTTCCAGAGCATGTTACAATCAATCTTTGTGTTAAATTGATGGAGTTCAAGAATCTGCCTGCAACAATGCAAGCTGCTCAGCATTATGCCTCTAGTGCAAATATTGGATTTGAATAATTTAAGGCAGCACTATCAATTGTTCAACATAAGGAAAGATAAAGTGAGGTTAGCATAAAAAAATTAACATAGAGTTATTGCTCCCATTGTAAAATTTCAGACTATGTTGCTTCCCCAAGCGACTGAGGAAAGATCTACCAAGAAGGACAACAAAATAGCTTGGATTCAAGTGGGGTAAATTCTGCTTGAAACCATTCTCCTTTTTACGTGTGGATTTAGTGCCCCGTTAATTAATTAATTTGAATTCTAATCATTGTTGGACAGAAGAAAATTCAGCAACAGAAAGTGTTAGTACACCCAACAATGTTGTTCATTGATTTTTCAGAAAGCTTTCAGCAAAGTTCAATAAGGGGAAAAAATTGTTTTTACACGTTAAAAAGCAGCTTCTAAATTCCAGAGTCAACCACAGGCCGAACTAAGGAAGCAGTCTAAAAAAAGAAACTCATGAATAATGTGATATGAGACTCATGAGGGGGGTGGAAGCATTGAGTAGAGGCCCACAGAGTCTGGACATCATAATGCCAGGATTGAGGCAGCTCTGTGGCAATCCTGCAATGGTTCCTTCCATTCACATCTCTGATAATTAAGAACTCATTCCAGTCTACATCTGACTGTGAATAACTTGCAAATTTTCAAGAGCTGGATGATGTCTCGCTGTGTTTCAAATTAAGGAGAAAAGAAATATTGCAATTAATTTGTCATTTATGGGTTCAGAGCACCAAATAAGTGTTTAATTATATTCCACACACACACACACACACACACACACACACACACACTCACTCATTACTGCCTCCCTGCTCCCTTTTATCACTGCAGTCCTATCTCTTTCTTCGGTCCTCTCCCTTTTTGCCCAACTTCATTATGTCTCCTGTCATTGTTAGACCATTCCTGTTACCTTGTCGTTCATTATGCTCCTGTCTATTGTATTTAGTCAACATGTTGCTTACATTCTGTCAAGATTCCTCCTGTCACTTTTCCTACATTGGAATGACATGTTTCAGCCCCTCAAGCTAGTTCTAGTAATGCATTTAATGATCCTGATCTCTCCTTGGACCTCCTCTGCTCCAGTTCACTCTTTAAGCTATTCTCTGTCCACTTTTAAAAGTCTTGCATACTTGGCTAAGCAGTCCATATTGAAATTTATTTATCAGTTACTCATTTAATCTATTCATGTCTTAAAATAATATAATGCTTACATGCATATTGACATAATGGCAAGATGTCTTGTAAACCTCTTTATTCCATTATCTAGATTATATAAATACAATGAGCAGTTACTGTTTCTGCCTTGCACAAGCTTACCACTCACCCTCGTTGTCTACTGGAACTCAATAGCACCATCAGTTTAGCAAACATCAAATCACTTGTGGAAACCAGTCCCAAACGTTCATAAAAAAATAACAATAATAGATATTCACTTGAACTCCATTTTAGACACTTCAAAATTTTTCAGCAAATTTGTCATATGTGATGTATACTGAACATTGCACATTTATTTAACTTTATCTGCAAAATTGTAATGTTTTCTAAATGTCATAATCAAACAGCAGAAAGTTTGCAGATGCTGGAAATCCAAAGTAACACACACAAAAAGCTAGAAGAACTCAGCAGGCCAGGAAGCAACTGTGGAAAAGAGTAAACAGTCAACTGTTCTTGAAACTGGTGGCTCTTGTATCTTCTACCTGATGGCAGCAGAAAGAAGGGAGTATGGCATGGGTGGTGGGGTTCTCTGATAATGAATAATGCTTTCCTATGACAGCATTTCATAGATGTGCTCAATAGTTGGGATAGCTTTATATGTGAAGTACTGGGCCAAATCCATGACCTTTTAAAGGATTTTCCATTCAAAGGCATGGGTGTTTTCATACCAGGCCATGATGTAATTAGTCAATATACTCTCCACTACGCATCTTTTGAATAACTACTCATCTATTATGAAGTTGCAGCTGTTATTTTATTCAATCCCTGTTACTTTATTCAATGGCCCGGTTATTGAAAACCAATCCTGTAAGCCCCCAGAGCCTCATCATCCACCTGCACTGCCACCTTTAAAGATTTTTAGACTGGTACAACAAGGTACCTTTGTTCTTCAATGATCTATTTATGGTATACATCCTAGCCTCATTAGTGCAATAAAAACACAGCCTCTCAATCTCATCTGGATTAAACTCGTATTCCATTTTTCAGCCCATTTCACCAACACATTGATAGTAACCTGTGGCCTAAGATTGTCCTTCACACTACCAAAAATACCATGAAACTTAATGTCATGTGCAAACTAACTGACCATGCCACCGACATCCATATCCAAATCCTTCAAGTATTTGACGAATACTAATGGTCTGAGCATCATTCCTTGTGGAACACCTCTCCACCCTGTCACAGACTTTTAATCACAAAAGCAACTATACATCATCATCCGCTATCCCCTATTGCCAAGCCAACTTCAGGTCCATTTTGACAATTTTTCCTGGATCTCATGGGCCCGAATCTTTTGGACTAATATTCCACATGAGACCATAAGATCATAAGGCACTGGAGCAAATTAGGCCACAACACACACAAAATGCTGGTGGAACACAATAGGCCAGGCAGCATCTATAAGGAGAAACACTGTCGACGTTTCAGGCCGAGATCCTTCATCAGGACTAACTGAAAGGAAAGATAGTAAGAAATTTGAAAGTAGTGGGGGAAGGGGGAAATGCGAAATGATAGAAGACCGGAGGGGGTGGGATGAAGCTAAGAGCTGGAAAGATGATTGGCGAAAGTGATACAGAGCTGGAGAAGGGAAAGGGTCATGGGACGGGAGGCCTTGGGAGAAAGAAACGGTGGGGGGGAAGCACCAGAGGGAGATGGAGAACGGGAAAACAACTAAATATGTCAGGGATGGGGTAAGAAGGGGAGGAGGGGCATTAACAGAAGTTAGAGAAGTCAATGTTCATGCCATCAGGTTGGAGGCTACCCAGCCAGTATATAAGGTGTTGTTCCTCCAACCTGAGTGTGGCTTCATCTTGACAGTAGAGGAGGCCATGGATAGACATATCAGAATGGGAATGGGACGTGGAATTAAAATGTGCGGCCACTGGGAGATCCTGCTTTCTCTCGCAGACTGAGCGTAAGTGTTCAGCGAAACGGTCTCACAGTCTGCGTCGGGTCTCACCAATATATAAAAGGCCACACTGGGAGCACTGGACGCAGTATACCACACCAGCCGACTCACAGGTGAAGTGTCGCCTCACCTGGAAGGACTGTCTGGGGCCCGGAATGGTGGTGAGGGAGGAAGTGTAAGGGCAGGTGTAGCACTTGTTCCGCTTACAAGGATAAGTGCCAGGATAAGTGGGAAGGGATGGGGGGACGAGTGGACAAGGGATTCGCGTAGGGAGCGATCCCTGTGGAAAGCAGAAGGGGGGGGAAGGGAAAGATGTGCTTGGTAGTGGGATCCCGTTTGACCCACCGGGGTCCCACTACCAAGCACATCTTTCCCTCCACCCCCCCTTTCCCACCCCCTCCGGTCTTCTCCTATCATTTCGCATTTCCCTCTACCCCCTTACTTTCAAATCCCTTACTATCTTTCCTTTCAGTTAGTCCTGACGAAGGGTCTCAGCCCGAAACATCGACAGTGCCTCTCCTTATACATGCTACCTGCCCAGCTGTGTTCCACTAGCATTTTGTGTGTGTTGTTTGAATTTCCAGCATCTGCAGATTTCCTCTTGTTAGAAAGTTAGGCCATTTGTTCCAACAGGTCTGCTCCAGAATCCAATTCTGGCTTATTTATTCCCTTTCAACCCTGTTCTTCTAACTTTTTCCTATAATTTTTGACACTGTTACTTATAAAGAATCCTTCAACCTCCCCTTTAAATATACCAAATGACTTGGCATCTACATTTGTCTGAGGCAATGAATTTCACAGATTTGCCACCATCTGGCTAAAGAAATTCCTCCTCAACTCTGTTCTAAAGGGACATCCTTATATACTGAGGTTGTTCCCTCTGGTCCCAGACTTTCGCACTATTGGAAGCAACCTCCTCACATCCACTCTTTCTGGGCCTTTCAGTATTCAGTTGGCTTCAAGGACTGGCATTCTTCTACTCTCCCATAAGTACAGGCCAGAGCCATCAAATGCTCTGTATATGAGGGGTGAATGATAAGTTTGTGGACTAAATCAATTTTAAAAACATAGCACATTTATTTTTCACCCTCCCCTAGTTTACCACCATGTCCTCAAGGATCTCCTTTGGTGATAAACCCTTGAGACCGAGGTAACAGATGACTGCACGAAGGTCAATGTCCATTTTCTCAGACAGTGCTGACTTGGAATTTTCAATTATCTGAAACAGAAATACCACAAAGGTTATTAACTTCAAACTTTCCGCATAATCACTCAAAGAGTTGAACTACACATGCATGTAACAAAAGCTGTATAACTCATCTCCTTCTACCTTAGGCCACAAACTTATCAATCACCCCACATATGTTGAGACCTTGTCAGAACCTTTACTAAAGTCCATGTAATACACATCTAATACGCAAGCTCATCAATACACTTTGTTACTTCCACAAGAATTACTTTGAGATAGGTCAGACAAGAGCTGCCCATAACAAAGTCATGCAGGCTATCTCTAATTAGTCCCCCTTTGCCATGCAATCATTGTTCCTACTTTTCAGTATGATTTCCAATAACTCTCCTCCTACTAATGTTAGGCTCACAAGACCTGCACCCGTCAGGCATTGCCCTGCTGCCGTTCTGGAAAGGGGGAAGTAAATTTGCCATTCTCCAGTCACCTATAGCCTGAAAAGGTTTAAAATCACTTCCAAAGCCTCATCAGTCACTTTTCCTGTTTCCTATAACATTCATATCTCACCAACCCCGTGATTTATCTACCTTGGAACCCTTTGAGGTATTAAATCGATCCTTGTTCCTTATGGAAACTTGCACTAGAATTTCACCTTCTCTTTTGTTGATTACTCCAAGGATAAAATATATTTTCTTTGTGAATACTGACGAAATTTATTCATTTAGGATCTTACCTATACTTTGTGGCTCCACACACAAATTGCTCCTGCAGCCTTAATGAGTCCAATTCCTTTACTAGATACTCTTTTATCCTTCATATGAAATCCCTTTGGATTAAACTAAAGGATTTGACTAAAACCTATCTGCCAATGATATTTTGTGATTTCTCGATGCCTGCCTAACTTTGTTTAAAGCACACTTGAGGGATGTTTACTCTCTTTAGTTCTCTATTTCTGCATCTTCTTTTTTATCCTGCCTTTGATATCCCTCAATATTCAGGTGCCCTGTACTGTTATCACTGGCCTTCACCCTTTCAGACACATAATTGTTTTATTTCTCCTTTGAACTTTGCACTGTGCAGGTGTCGAGTTGCCTGTAAGTAGATGACTCTTACCTGCGTATCATTTCACCCAGGGATGCCTCCTCTCCTATCAGATTCCTTCTTCTCCAGCCCTTGACCTTTCCCATCCACCTGGGTTTACCTATCACCTTCCAGCTAGCCACCTTCCCCTCCCCCCCACCTTTTAATTCTGGCATCTTCCCCCTTCTTTCTCAGTCCTGAAGGTTTTGGGCTGAATCGCCAACTGTTTAGATGCTGCCTGATCTGCTGAGCCCCTCCACCATGTTATGTGTGTTGTTTTAAATGATTCCAGTCTACCACTTACTGGTATTGTCTTATTTTAATGAAATTTGGTCAATCCAGAATTTGAGACCTTTGTCCCTGGTATACCCTTAACTTTTTCCATATCCTCTTTGAAAGATACAGAATTATGGTCATTATCTCTGAGATGCAAACCCGCCTACAGTCCTTCTAAATGCTGGGCTATATTGCTCGACAAGATTAAGTGAAATTCCTTATCTCACTGGTGTGTCGACACCTTCCACCAAAAGGCCCTCCTCGACACACCTCAAAAACTCTGCTCTTTCTGAGTCTTCTGCACTATGGTAATCCCATTATACAAAACAATTTGAAACAATAAGTGAAATAATCAATCAACATTTTTTGTTTGCAATTACAATAATTCTGCTTTCCATTGTAAAGAGCTTGCATTGCTGCTCATCAAATTTGTAACTTAAAATAACAACAGTAATCAGTGGAAATACTCATTATCTCAGTTAGCAGCCATGGAAATGGAAACACTTCTAACATTTTGTGCCTAATATCTAAGAAGCAGGTTGGGAAAATGCTGTTTCTCACCATGCTCCTAATATGCATATTGGCTTTGATTATGATTTGCAATCATCTTTTGATACTCCATTTTGTAGCTGTTGGTATGTTTCATCATGTTTTGCTGTTCTATTGTATATACAATTTATTCAGTGGATTCTGCAAGTAGGCCTCTGGGTGTATTCTCATGTTCTGCTGCTGCAGCCCATCCACTTCAAGGTTTGACATATTGGAGATGCTCTTCTGCCCACTGCTACTGTAATGCATGGTTATTTGACTTACTGACACCTTCCTGTCATCTTGAACCAATCTGGCTATTCTCGACAAACCTTCCTCTTTCAAAAGGCATTTTTACCCACAGAACTACCACTCACTGGATATCTCTTTTTCTGTTTTATCACACCCTTCTCTGTAAAGGCTGTAGAGACTGTTGTGTGAAAATCCTAGGAGATCAGCACTTTTTGAGATACTGTACTCAAACCACCACATCTGGCACTAACTATCGTTCCATGGTCTCAGTCACTTAGATCACATTTCTTCCCTATTCTGATGTTTGGTCTGAACCTCTTGACCACGTCTGTATGTTTTTAAAGATTGAGTTGGTCCCACATGATTGGCTGATTAGATATGTGCACTAACGAGCAGCTGTAGAAAAGTACCTGATAAAATGGCCACTGTGTGTGTATCTTCCAGATTTCAGGACCTTTGTAATTTTTGTTTTACTATATGCTTTTCCTTTAGTGCAATTTTATTCCTTAAATTATTATTCATGATAGCTTAGAAACTATAGAAAAAGTATTAGAAAGTAATAAAAAAAACTGCTTAGTTTAGAAAATAGAATTCTTGACCTATTTTTTGAGTTATACTCCATTACTATCAATCTAACTTCCTTCTTATCACCGCTCATTGATGTTTTTTTCTATTAGCAGGTTATTGTCAGTACTTTCTCGTTGCTCATGTGAAAATTTGTTTTTACTATATTTAAAATTTTAAATAAGTTGCATTTTTTGATGGTTTAACTCTGCCTTAAATGTGATTACACGACAATCATAAATAAACACGTTCATGGGACGCTAAAAATAAATTCAGATCGATCTTTGATACAAAATATACCTTGACCTTTATTCTTGATACATAAAACCTGACACCTTCAAAAATTGTTATTGTAGACTAATCTATATGAAAACTAACACCTCCCATTAGTTCTCCCTGTATTTAATACAAATGTTCATCCACTTAATATGAGCTGTCAGGGAATAATGCAATATTTCTCCTGAGAATCATAAATACTTATCTGTTTATTAATTCTATCTATAGATTCCCCATTGCTTTTGCTTCCCTCAGTATATCTTTTCTCATCTTTGACAAAATTCTATCCTTGCTCATGAGTATCTTCTGCTTTGCTTTATCCTCCCATCTTCCTCGTGTTTTTTGCCTTCATTTTTTGTGGCATCTGGCCAAAACTTTTCTTTCCTGCACTTTCAGTTCCCCAGTCCTTCAGAATCAGAATCAAGTTTTATACCATTGGCATATTTCGTGAAATTTGTTGTTATTGTGGTAACAGTACAATGCAATGCATAATAATAGAAAACAATGTGAATTACAGTCAGTATAAATACACACAGTATATACTAAATAGTTGAATTAGATAAGTAGTGCAAATATTGAAATAGAAACCGTATTGAGGTAATGTTTGTGGATTTGATGTCCATTCAGAAATCAGATGGCAGAAGGGAAGAAGCTGTTCCTGAATCATTGAGTGTGTGCCTTCAGGCTTCTGTACATCCTTCCTTGTGATAGCAATGAGAACAAGTTATGATCTGGTAGATGGGGGTCCTTGATGATGAGTGCTGCCTCTTTAAGTTCAGTTTCATCACATTGACAGGAACCCACAATCCATGGATGATATATTTTCCTCCATGCATGATCTTCAAAGCACCTGAAAGATGAAAGATACGCATTCGGTTGCCATTTTATTAATTATACTTTTACCTGCTCGTTAATGTAAATTTCTAATTAGCCAATCATGAGGCACCAAATCAATCTATAAATTGAGACAGTGTATAGAGAAGGAGTGGAGCGGCTGGTGGATTGATGTGAGAAGAACAACCTAAATCTGAATGTGACGGAGACAAAGGAAATAACTGTGGGCTTCAGGAAAGTGCAGACAAACCATCCCCCTCTAAGATTACATGGTGCCTCTGTACAGACAGTTAAGTGCTGTGAGTTCCTGCAAGCTCACATCATGAATGACCACACCAGGTCATTTAATATCACCTCCTTGAACAAGAAGGCACAGTAGTGTCTCAACTTCCAAGGAAGATTGAGGCAAGCAAGGCTCCCACCCCACATCTTAACTGTGTTTCATAGGAGCACTATTGAGAACATACTGAGAAGTTGCATCTCTATCTGGTCAGGGAGCAGTCAAGCAACAAGCATCAGATCTAAAGAACTGTGAGAACAGCTGAGAATATCATAAGGGTCTGCCTTCCAACCATTGGAGATATTATCAGGTGCACAGCAAATGCAGGGCCCTTAGTATTAGTAAGGATCCCACCCATCCATCCAGCATCCTCCTTGACTTTCTGCCATTAGACAGGAGTCTATGATGCTTAAAAACAAGAACAGTCAAGATGAAAAACAGCTTCTTCCCCACCCCCCCAGACCATAAGGCTTTTGAGCTCCCTGCCACATTATATTCAAAGTGTCACCGACTAATCTGCTGCATACCTTAGAATATTTAATAATAATGCACTTTAGTTCGTTATTTATGTGTGATTTATCTGTAGATTTTATCCTTCCCTCCATAAGTTATCGTCTGTTACGTGTATTATGTGCTTTGCAGCCTGGTATGAAGAAACATTGTCTCATTTCTGTATACATTATATACATGCATGTAGTTAGATGACATTGTCACATAGTTTGTTCTTTCCTCAATCTATTAATTCTTCCTGAAGGACCATGATTTTGGCTTCTTCTTAGTTGACTCTCCATCTATGTCCACAGCTACATACACCAAGGTGATCCCTGCATTACAGCTGTTTAGGACAGGGCTTCACCCTTGCAGTATACATAAAATATCACCCGAGATACGGAATAAAATTTAATCTTACAGAATTTGTGCACAGAGAAATGAACATACTTTTTTATTCATACTATTGACACATGCACAAATGCCATATCTTCGATTTATTAAAATTAGAATCAGAATTATTGTCACTCATTTCTATGACATGAAATCTGTTGTTTTAAGAGGATTGGAAAATGTGACATGGACTTCTTTCTATGAAAGCAACACTCCACATCCATTCACCCCTCTCTTCATGAATTTATTATTTATTGAGCTGCACCACACAGCAACCCCTTGATTTAATCTGAGCCTAATCATGCCTTAAAAATAATATGGGAGTTGCCTGTATCTGGAATTTGAGACCATGATTTCTTACTATTGGTCTTTGATTAGGCAACGTTTGATTCTGAGGGCAAAATCAGCAACCTATCACTAGCAAACTTGCTCACTTACTCCACTAACAACACAGACCAACAATCCATAGATCAACATAATGTGAGAATCAGGATCAGAATCAGGTTTATTATCATCGGCACATGTCGTGAAATTTGTTAACTTTTGGCAGCAGTACAATGCAATACATGATAACATAGATGAAGAACCATGAATTACAGTTATGTAGTTAAATTAAATAAGGCCATAAAACATAGGAGCAGAATTAGGCCATTCAGCACATTGAGTCTGCTCTGCCATTCCATCATGGCTGATCCCGTATTCTACTCAACCCAGCACACCTTACCTTCTCGCCATATCCTTTGAGGCCTCACTATCAGGAAACTATTAACTTCTACTGACTTGGCCTGCACTGTAGTCTGTGGCAGAGCATTCCACAGATTCACTACTCTCTGGCTAAAAAATATTATTCCTTACCTCTGTTCTAAAAGGTCACCCCTCAATTTTGTGATTGTGCCTTCTAGTTCTAGATACCCCCATCATAGGAAACCTTCTCTCCACATCCATCCTATCTAGTAAATGAGATCCCCCTCTTGCTCTCTCCTGACGGCCTCCCATTTCTCTGTCTCATACATACTTCCCTGTTCACTGCCAGCTATACAACTTTGCTTGCTTGTTTCTTCTCAGAGAGCCTAGCATATGTGACTTAATTAGAAATTAACTAGGACACACTGATTTGCATGTTGTCATTTAGGGCAAGCTGTGACAATAGTATTCTGTTTTTTTTTCCCTTTGTATTTATAGTAGATATCAGCCTGGTTGCTGCCTACAACCTACATGCTGGAGAAATCATAGAAAACAAATAAAATGCATTGGAATTTTAATAACCAGGAACATGGTTTAAAAGCAGGTACACAACTGGTGAACACAAACTGACCCATGAATTACTCACATAAATAGAGCTAAAAAGCACATTTTGCTTGAATGACAAAGATAATTATATTTATGTGGGTGGCAATAAATGCAAATGAGTTTTGTGTCTGTGGTGTAAGATTTTGTCTGTTCCTCTGTGTGGGTGAACAAAATTGAACACTAGAGTTGGGAAAAAATGCATAATACACAATTTCAAGATTCCCAGTTATTTTCTGCCTGCAAGATGCGTCAAACAATCTGAGTTGTGATAAACTTTGAGCAATAATAGAATTTATATTCTGACTTTCAGCCAGTCTCCTCAATGAAAATTTATCTTATGTTTTTTTTTTTCCCAAGTTCAAGCAATTATTCATTCTTTGGAGTTTAATACATAGGTGGGAGAGTATTATGTGGCAGGAAGATATTATGTTAACTCAGTTGATGCCAAAATCTAAGAGATGGTTGTCATTACAGCACTCAGGAAATGATGCTGATTTTGTTGAACCAGAATACTGTACATTAATTAAAACCATTGGCTGGTTATAGAAATTTTAGTGTTTTTGTCCTTTTCTCAGGGAGATACACAATATACTTACCTACTTAATATTTCAAGACAATTTCTGAACATTATATAGAAATTCTCAGAATCAGAATCAGGTTTATTATCACCGGCATATGTTGTGAAATTTGTTAACTTAGCAGCAGCAGTTCAATGCTATACTCAATATAAAAGAAGAAGTTGTTCTTGAATCGCTAAGTGAGTGCCTTTGGGCTTCTGTACCTCCTACCTGATGGTAACATTGAGAAAATGGCATGCCCTAGGTGCTGATGGTACTTAATAATAGACGCTGCCTTTCTAAGACACTGCTCCTTGAAGATATCCTGGGTACTTTGTAGGCTAGTAGCCAAGATGGAGCCAACTAAATTTACAACCCTCTGCAGCTTCTTTTGGTCCCGTGCAGCAACCCCCCCCCCTCCCCCACCTTACTAGACAGTGATGCAGACTGTCAGAATGGTCTCCAAGGTACATCTATAGTTTTTGAGTGTACTTGTTGGCATGCCAAATCTCTGCAAACTCCTAATGAAGTATAGTTGCTGTCTTGCCTTCTTTATAACTGTATTGATATGTTACAAGCAGGTTAGGTCCTCTGAGATCCTGACACCCAGGAACTCGAAACTGCTCACTCTGTCCTCTTCTGATTCCTCTATGAAGATTAATGTGTGATCCTTTGTCTTACCTTTCCTGATGTCCACAATCAGCTCTTTCGTCTTACTGATGTTGAGTGCCAGGTTGTTGCTGTGGCACCAGTCCACTAGTTGGCATATCTCGATCCTATATGCCCTCTCATCTCCATTGAGATTCTACCAACAATGGTTGTATCAATAGTAAATTTATAGATGGTATTTGAGCTATGCCTAACCACACAGTCATGAGTATAGAGAGACTAGAGCAGTGGGCTAAGCATACACCCCAGAGGTGCAACAGTTTTAATTGTTCTGGTGATGCTTAAGGAATGAGTCACTCTAACATTTGATGATATATGTTTTATAGCTGCACCATGGTCCAGAGGCAAGTTGTTTCATTTGACACGTACAGTCAGGATAAGGTCATTAACATGAGGCTTGTTAGATGACCCATTATTTTGAACTAACGACCTATTGCTTGTTGAGGTGTCACAGAATTTATTGGAGTAAAGAATTTAGGGGATGCTAAATAGCCCTTTGCTTGTCCTTATGAATGTGATTACTTAATTCAGCAGACTATCAGATTCCTCTTGTGGGGATCATGTTGTTAGCATAATGCCAAAGAAATATTTGGTTTCAACAGACAAAGGCATTGCTAATATTATTAGAAAGACCACTGGGTATTGGGGACACAAGGATACACACTCAGATTTAGACACCCACCTCTCTCCAACCCCCACTGTTACTTTTACATCATGGCAATTCCACAACGTCAAAGGGAGTCCCGTATATACCTGCAGATCAAAATTCTGTCTCAAATTCCATAATTACAGTATTTCCCTTCAAGAGTGAATGAAATTCTTTGTCCCATACTTCACGTAAAGTAAAAGAAAAATGACTAAGTGTCAGTGGAATTTTTATGAAAAAGATCCATGCAGAGGATAATAAGGAACCTTTTTTTAAAAAAAAGCTTTTTTCTCATCTCTTGCGATGGAAGAAAGCTGATCAGTTCATGCAATAGAGAAAGTGGATTTGGAGGGATAGAGTATAGTTCAAATAGCACAGTTGCACCCATGGTGCACCCATAAAACATACATCATACACATCACATAAACTAATACTACCATAAATAAGTTAATAAAATATAATTCAAAATGCCTGGGCTTTGAATGATACTAACGGACCCTGTGTGCAAACTCATTGGACTTCTGTTTAAATCAGGATTGTGAACAGTACCAGGACCTCAGATCCAATTGTTGTTCATCTTTATGGACTCCCCAAAAGGCAGAAAAATGCATGACTCATTGCTTAATTAATTGCTTTATTGATCATTTTTTTAAAAAATCCTCTTTGATGAAGTATTATTTCTCCACCATTGATCAGAGTCCTCAAAAATTGTTTTGCTGCATCCTGTTACAGAAATATAGCAGAGATTAAAAATAGCCTCTTAGATAATTCTTCCTTGATGTCTGGGTGTTCAACTAATCGTGTTATCTGCACTAGATGACCACCAGTGACAGCATAATATCTCATTGGCCATCAGAGGCAATTGACACTTGATCCCATTATCCATCCAACATTTGAGGCTAACTCACCTTTGAAGTGGCCTTAGTTTATTTTCAGTTATTATCCATTCCATTAAGAGTTCTACCATGGTAAGAAATCATGCAGTAAAGTTTAGACTACCTATAAGGTTTTGGCAGCTCTGCACCTTCTCCGAACAATTATCCACAGATGGTCTGAGTTTCACAGTTCTAATGAGCATGAAGGTTCAGATCATGTGTTGCAATATTCATGAACAAAATTGACTCAAGTACTCACCATAGTATCACTTTAATGTACATTTTACCAAGCAAAATAATTTTCTTGTCTATGACTTTTAGAAGCATTAATATTTGTCAGTTATTTTTAAACTATAAATTTATTGACACTATACATTGCTGATTCATCCTGCCTCCTCTATATTTCGTAAACATTGCTGCAGAAGAATTATTTCCATAAATATGGTTTATATTAGCCTAACTGCTGCAGTCAAAATAAATTCAAAATCAATTAGGTCTCTGTTTGCGACAATTAAAATGTCAATGAAACCATTAATCAGTTGGCAGATCTGTTTAAAATAAGGAATTCTAATATCTGTTGATACAAATTAATATTTACAGTATCATATTCATAACAGTTGTTAATATTTCCCATTATGTCTGGAATTGATAAATCACAGACATGCCAAATATTATATTGAGCTATTAAAATTTGGACACCTTTGGCAGTTATAGTGCTGTAAT
The DNA here is from genome assembly GCF_030144855.1 of Hypanus sabinus. Taxonomy (NCBI): domain Eukaryota; kingdom Metazoa; phylum Chordata; class Chondrichthyes; order Myliobatiformes; family Dasyatidae; genus Hypanus; species Hypanus sabinus. The sequence goes on along the minus strand of NC_082710.1, from coordinate 124,565,143 downwards.
GATATTTCCTTCATACCTGAAGCAAATGTTTTAAATGAGAACTTTATCCCCTAATAACTTCTATCAATTCATGATTGAGCAGCTATAAATCTTTACTTTGGCATGAGAATATTTCAAGCATCTTTCTTATTGTCACCTCAAAATCATTTGACCAAAGTCACAATATAGATAAATGAAGTAAGACACAGAGTTTTTGCCATATGGACACAAAACCTGGACAGGAACACAACAGAATTTTGGAGAACGAAACCATGCCTTTTCACTGTTTGTCTTTCTATAAGAGCTCCAAGTGCTGCTTTATGCAGAGCTACAGGAGGAAATATGGTTACATGATTTGTAGTCAATTTCTGAGAAAAATCTATATCAAAGTGTCAGATAAGCTTAGCATAGTAATTCCACTAAGATGAGCATTTGTTAATACCATGAAATATGATTTGACATTCATCAGACGTGGTAGAGTAACACTCTAAGGCAAGCGTCAGTAGATTAGCAACAAAGATAACAATCCCCAAGTTATTCAGGGCCCACTTTATTAGACGATGTTTGTCAGAGAAGAAATCTAATTCAACTACATGACTAGCTATCTGAGAAAAATCCCAGTTTGGGGTTCTGTTGAATAGTCAGCATAGTTGCATTATTCCTACAAAGAGACATTGGAAGAAAGCAACCTGACCTGTATCCATAATTTCAAAGTAAGATCATTTGTGTCAATCAGAACTGACACACTTGAGCATCAACTAGGCACCTCTTCACAATGAGGCAATATGTTCCCTTCAGAAGATGACAGATCCAAATATGATTGATTACCTTTAGCTAATACAGTCTGAACTCCAATTGTCCCAATTGAACTGTGCTGATCCCTACAAGATGGCAAAAATTTCTTGGCATGGTCTGTTAACTAACCTTTACAATAAGGTTTTAGTTGTTTCAAAGTGGAGGTCATGCTTATCACACTCAGCAAATTTGAATGATCTAATTTTCAGCAGTCCTCTGTTGGGTGTAGTATTAAGGAATTAAAAGTCTTATAGAACAAAGGTTGGGGGTGTTGTGGATAGTGTGGAGGGATGTCAGAGGTTACAGCAGGACATTGACAGGATGCAAAACTGGGCTGAGAAGTGGCAGATGGAGTTCAATCCAGATAAGTGTGAGGTGGTTTATTTTGGTAGGTCAAATGTGATGGCAGAATGTAGTATTAATGGTAAGGCTCCTGGCAGTGTGGAGGAACAGAGGGATCTTGGGGTCCGAGTCCATAGGACACTCAAAGGTGCTGCACAGGTTGGTTAGGAAGGCATAGGGTGTATTGGCCTTCATCAATCGGGAGACCGAGTTTAGGAGCTGAGAGGTAATATTGCAGCTATACAGGACCCTGGTCAGACCCCACTTGGAGTACTGTGCTCAGTTCTGGTCGACTCACTACAGGAAGGATATGGAAACCACAGAAAGGGTGCGGAGGAGATTTATAAGGATGTTGCTTGGATTGGAGGGCATGCCTTATGGGAAAAGGTTGAGTGAACTCGGTCTTTTTTCCCTGGAGTGAAGGAGGATGAGAGGTGACCTGATAGGGATGATGAGAGGCATTGATCATGTGAATAGTCAGAGGCTTTTTCCCAGGGTTGAAATGGCTAACACGAGAGGACACAGGTTTAAGGTGCTGGGGAGGAGGTACAGAGGAGATGTCGGGTTAAGGTTTTTTACACAGAGAGTGGTGAGTGCATGGAATGGGCTGCTGGCAAAGGTGGAGGAGGTGGATATGATAGGGTCTTTTAAGAGACTCCTGGATATGTACATGGAGCTCAGAAAACTAGAGGGGTATGGGTAACCTTAGTTTTCTAAGGTAAGGCCATGTTCAGCACAAATTGGTGAGCTGAAGGGTCTGTATTGTGCTGTAGGTTTTCTATGTTTTTCTAACTTGATATCATATCCTGGGCAAAATTCTAACATTGTTGATGGTGTTATTATTCTCAAAGTTATTCTAAAGATCTAAAATTATGGTAGGCAAACTAAAAAATTGCCGAAGATGGGTTACGCATATGGCTCTTCAGTAAGGGAAAAGCATTGATTGTGAGATTCCTGCAACTGTATTGATATATTTATGCTTTTCTTCTAGCTACATGCCTTGAAAAAGTATTTTCGTTCCTAACCCTTTGTTCACTTAAGTGAGTATTACAACCTGGGATTTTGATCAATTTCACTGTTTTTTTTTATTTTTGATGCATAAGCTGCTTTTTTTCCACAATAGAACCCAAAGCAGGGAAAAGTGTAAAGCATGAAAAACTAAAAATACAAAAACTGAAATGTCAGTAGTTCAAAATACTCATCTCGTTTTGCTCAGTACTTAGTACTCACACAGCTATTATTGCCAGTCATCTCTATTGGCTTTGCTTTCGTGGAATTTGTTGCCACATGTATTTGTAGAGGCCAGGTCATTCGGTGTATTTAAGGCAGAGATTGATAGTTTCTTGATTGGACATGGCATCAAAGGTTACAGGGAGAAGGCCGGGATCTGGGGTTGAGGAGGAAATAAGAAAAAAAGGATCAGCCCTGATTGAATGGCAGAGCAGTCTTAATGGGCCAGATGGCCTAATTCTTCTCCTATGTCTTCTGGTCTTATGGTGTTACGTACCCCATAACTGGGTCACTTACCAGCAAAGATAGAGAGGTCTGTTGAAGTCTGATGGTACTATTTTTAACAGTATTTATTGATAAAAATACACAAAAATAATATCAATGCAAACATACAGATGATATACGTCATCAATACTAAATCTAAAAGCATGGGTCTAATAATAATCAATAAGAAATAGCTCTATTGTTGTCTAGGGGATAATGTATTGTCCAATGGAAATATAAAAGTCACTTTAGTTCATTCAAGCTGCAGCGTTTTGGTTGGAGAGAAAGACAGGTTAAAACTTGCCCATTCCTTTTATGATGTCAATCCTTCGAGAGTCGTTGGGAGTTGATTTCCCCATTTTTTGCTAAAAACTGTTCTTCCGTGGTAAACGCACACCGATTCCGGGGCAAATGGAAATGGATGCATGTGGTCTTCTCACCGACTTCTGCTATTACAGGATCGCTAGCATTTCTTCTGGTGTGTCTGAGGGGCTGTTCCCACAGACCCTCTTTTATCCTGACTCACAGGATTTCAGATGTCAATCAGGTTGAGATGATGCAATCCCTCCACCAACCCCCCCCTCCTTCAGTTCATTGCCTGGGGGCTTTGATGCATGTGCAGGACAATAGCCAGTATCAATGGGTTCACCTTTTGGAGGCCAGGACACATTCCAACTCTTTGTGGATTCTGCATGTCTTTCTCTCATTTCCTGGGTCTCCTGAACTGACTCAATAGTGATCTTGCAATTCTCACAAAGGAGGGGGCTACCCCGCACCCTTCGGCCCCTCAGAGCTGTGGTACATTCGTAACAATGGTCATTCGTAATCCCATTAATCCTAACCAGATTTCCAGTCCATGCTGCTGAAAAGTATCCTCATAGCATGATGCTCCTTCCGTTATACTTCACTGTAGTGTTACCTGGCTGAAGGACAGTAATAGATTTATACCACATGTACTGCTTAGTATTGAGGCCAGAAAGTTCTACTTTAGTCTCATCTACCACAGGGCTTTCCTATGCATCTTTACACTATCTTCTAAGTGATGCTTTGTAAAGTCTTTACCAGCAAGGACTTTTTACCCAGGGCTTCTTCCTTTCCACTCTTACATAAATATCCATTTTGTGCAAAGCTTTAAATATTGTGGAGCCATGAACTTCATCTTCATTTGCAGCCATTGACTTCTGCAACTCATTCAGAGTGACTGCTAACATCATTATAGTCTCTCTTACAAGTGCAACCTTTCTCATGCAACTAAATTTAGACTATGCAGTCTAGGTGACACTGCATAGTCACCTAGGCAGTGTGACTATGGGTTCATGTATTTTCTACTTTTTCATGATGTGCTACACTGAGCTCTCAGGTATGTTCAGTGTCTTTGAGATGGTGTTGTATGCTTCCCCAGTCTTGTGCTTCTCTATTGTTATTTGCTTAAACTGTTGTGAGGGAAATGTTTTGGAAATGTTGCTTTCATTTTGTTTCGGTCTGTTGAAAATCTACTATACTGTTGGACCTTACAAAAAGGAGCTTTTTATTCTTATGAATTCATTGAAAATAGGTGATCTTGTAGCGGTGTGCTACACACAGCGCTGAAATAACGACACGTAGTCGATGAGCTGCAGTTGCAAAAGAGATTTATTTGAACTTCGCGGCCTCGCTTTAAAGCCTTCCTGATCCCGCCCTCCCCGGGCGGGAATGCTGTAGGGGGTGGAGTATTCACAGTCCCGTCCCGCGCGCGGGCTATTCCCCTTGCTGGTGAAGCAGACAGTGCCCTTTCTCGGACTGGCCTCAATGCCGGCGCGCGCCGATTTGTGAGCCGGTTCGAGTGCGCTGGGAAGTGGGTCACCACAATCTTCCAATTTTCAACATTAGCTGATTGGGTGGGTTTGTAAGGTAATACTGTATATTGCACCTGGAAGTTAGTGTCGTAATTACAACACAGATGAATAATTATTCAGCCTCTCAATTTTCCTTTTTAATTTTAAGTAAATTGTTGAGAGATTTTGGTATTTTTCTTTTACTTTTACTTTATTTTCTTGTCACCAAACAATTGATACTAGAGTGTACAATCATCACGGCGATTTTTTTTTTTTTTTTTTAGTTTATTGATAATAAGACTAAAACTGTACAATTACTACACTGTTGAAAGAGACAATGAAACAGAGGAAATCTATTTAACAAAAATTCAGTAAAAATTGACTACATGATGTTCATACATTTCCTGTAAGATTTCTGCAAGTGCAACCCGGGGCAGATGCTTACAGTGCTCGCTGAGCTCCAGGGCAGAAATACACTTGAGAACAGTCCACAGGTAAAGTTTATTTTCCCTTTTAAAATGTTACAATAGTCAAACCACCTTAAAAGTTAGCAATAAAAAATTGCAAATCAATTTGGCCAAAGTTTTATTTACAGGACGAAACAGCAAAAAAAAAACCCATCACATTTAAAGTTTTTGCACCTCCTCCCCTCAGAATAAAAACCAACAGGTACACTGAATGCTTAACTTCTGATAGTGTTGTAGTCCAGACTTAAAACTACAAACTAGGAGCTTCAATCAAAAAAAAAACTGCAGTTTTTTTCCCCCTAAAAAAAAGCACGAGATGTCTGAAATCAGTAACGGGGAGGAATGACCCGGCAGGAGGGCATACTGTAGGGCGTCAGTCAAATGCAGGTCCAGTTAGATGCCAGAGTTCACAGATCACAGGACGATGCCACGTGTAGACAGTGGAAGGAATAGACGCAACTCCTCCTCACTTTCTTCATTAGATGTGATACTAAAATCCCAAAAACGGAGGGAAAAGGGGATATTTATTGCACCCAAGCTGTTCCCAGGAAGATGCGTGTTAGACAAGCCAGTGTTGGAAAAGGCAAAACATAAAGTAATACTGAGACAATACGAACAGATCTATCAACAGGAGGTGTGGGTGGCGGGGTAGCCCACAGCATTAAGGGGCAATTGGTTTAGGGAGTGGACAACGTGGCAGATCACAGTTTGTAAACAGTTCTGCTTCACTCTTCCTTTTGCTCAGCCGTGGAGCTACTGGCTGCCTCACTCTCCGCCGCTGCCGCTTTCGTGGTCTCCTCTGTTGCCTCCTGCTTGTCGCCTTCCCCTGACCTCTCGGTCTGTTCCTCCTTGGCCGGGGCCGCCTCTGTACTCGGAGCCTCGCTGTTAGTTTTGGTGTCCTGGCCCGCTTGCCCCTTGTCCTGAACTTCGCCGGCGACCTGCTCCTTCGCCTCCCCGCTGGCCGCGTTAGCATCCTCTGCCGGTTTGGCGTCAGTCTTTTCCTCGCTGGGGCTGCCCTCAGTTGCCTCGCCTTTCTTTGTTTTCTTAAAGGTCATTTTACCCAGTTTAAACGACTTGAACGACAGCGTCTTTTTCTTCTTCTTTTTGGGAGTTTCCGTGTGCTCCGACTTGGCGGCCTCCCCTTCGGCGGGGGGCGCCGGCTCGATGGCATTGCCCGAACCCTCAGCCGCTTCGTTCACCGGCTCGGCGGCGGCACTGCTATCTCCCGGAGTAGCCGAGGCTACCTCGCCATCCGCCTTCGTCGGAGATACATCCCCGTTCGTTTTAACGTGCCCGTTCTCCTGTCCGCTGGACTTGCCAGGCTCCTGGGCTTTGGGTTTAGCGAGTGTGCTTCCCATGGTGGCGGCTGGCCGGGCTCCGGACACTGAACAGCGGGCTGAGCAGCGGCCGCACCTCGCCTCGGCAGCTCCGCACCGCACTCTCTCGCGATATTTGTTTCTGCGCTTCGCACTCCCTGAAGTAGAAAATTGAAGGAAATATAATAAAAATTTAATTTATAAATCATAATTAGAAAATAGAAAAGGGAAAGTAAGGTAGTGTAAGTCAGGTCCGGATATTTGGAAGGTACGGCCCAGATTTGATTTGACATGATGCACAATATTTAGTAGATTAGCTGAAAAATTCTACTTCAATATATTTTAAATTTAGAAAATGAGACAATAAAATGTGAAAATAAATGTGGGGGATGAATTCTTCTTCAAGGCGCTGTATATGATAACCTTGAATCCTGAATGTTTGATTAAAATGGATTCCATTCCCTACCATCATTTTTATTTTTCCCAAACATATCCTTTCAAGTTTTCCAGAAGAAGTTTTATTCAAAATACGATTGTGCATGAATCATCAGTTTGATTTGCATAAGAAAATAGGAAATGTCATGGATGAGAAAAAGCCATCAAAAAAGCCATCCCAATAATTCATCATTCCTCAAGTAAAAAGTTTTTCTCGCTATATTTTTTAAATTACTTTTGACTGATTTCCTTTTTTTGCTTCTATTTTAGTGTATTTTGAAGTAATAATCTGAGACATACATTTTTGTGTGTGTGTGATAGACTTCAATTTCCAATCTGTAAAATTTTGCATTTCACCCTATTTTCATTTGGGGAAACTTTGTCTTTTCATTAATATCTTTTATTTTAATATAAGTTTATATTTGTGTTGAAGCTTGAACAGTTCTTTAGAGTAATTGAATAACTCCCTGTGTCATTAGACTTCATCTGCAATCTGACATGAAGTCTAGATTGGCATTTGCTCAAAACAGGCACGTGACTTTTGAACTTGTACAACAAGGGAGGTTTTCTCACTATCCGTTTTTGATATTTAACGACATTAGTATCAAGAAATGACCCAGCATATATAGCCTAAGTATCACCATTGGACAGATGCTCAGCTGCAACATAAACATAAGTACTGAGGCTAAAATGAGCCAGTTAGTGGCTGAGAACTTTGTGATAAGGAGCTCAATTAATGACTTCTCTAGTTCTTTGTAACATCAACAAAACACAAGTCAAGAGTATAATGAAAATACTCTATTTGCCTGAATGAGTACAACTCCGACAATACCATCAAGGACAAAGCTGCACACTTGATTAATACCCATGCATCACCTTCTTTCCCACCGCACAACTAGTATACATGTGGCACCTACATATGGAGATGCAGATACACACCAACGTTTCTTTGATTTCATCTTTCAAAGCTGCAGGCTCTCCTACATTGAAAGATGCCCTCTGCCCCAGAGGGCATGAAGACCAATAAGGGAATACCGAATACCCAATACTGATTTTAAAGTAGGTTATCATCATAGCAAGGATATAACATTGAGGTTTTATAAGTCCTGCTGATGCCTCACTTGGAGTGTTGTTTGCATTTTTGGGCCCGTTATTTAAGAAAGGATGTGCTCACATTGGAGAGAGTGCAAAGGAGGCGCACGGAAATGATTCTGGGATTAAAGGACGTCATATGAAGAGCGTTTGATGACTCTGAGCCTGTGTTCACTGGAATTCAGAAGAATGAGGGATGACCTCATTGAAACCTATCATATGGTGAAAGGTCTTGATAGAGTGGATGTGGAGAGGATACTTTCTATAGTGGTGGAGTCTAAGACCAGAGGACACAGCCTCAGAATAGAGGGGCATCCTGTTAGAATGGAGGTGAGGAGGAATTTCTTTAGCCAGACAATAGTAAATCCGTGGAATTCATTGCCACATGCAGCTTCAGAGGCCAGGTCATTAGGTATATTTAAGGCAGAGGTTGATAGATTCTTCATTAGTCAGGGCATGAATGAATACAGGGAAAAAGCTGGAGATTGGGGTCGAGAGGAAAAATGGATTGGTTATTATGAAATGGTGGAACAGACCCAATGGTCCAAAAGACCTAATGCTGCTCTTATATCTTATACCTTATGTCACATAGAGTCACATAGCATGGAAACAACCCATCTGGCCCAGCAGATTCACAATGAACAAAATACTGATTTAATCCTACTTGCCTAATATCCCTCCAAACCTTTGCCAACTATATACTGTCCAAGTTTGTGATGCTTCATCACCACTTGTGAAATTTCTAGTACATCCAACTGAGAGAGCCTTGCTTCATCACGCCTTTGTAAGGGCAGTTAGGGAGGACCATTATTCATGAGCCACTTTGGTGATTCCCATAATAGTATAAGGTAAAAAAAAAACCTGATTTTGCATTCCTACTCTTGCACAACAGTGTGCACTGAAATCCTCTCCCAAGTCGTTGTCTGATACTGAAAATTCTGTGCAGGTACAAAATTTAAAGAATACTTCTGGTATAGATTTGGATTATTTCCTCTGGTGGTGAGAGTCTGTAACAGTGGTTCATAGCACTTCCCCACAAAGCAGAATCAACTGTAATTCTTGAATTTATGTTGGGTGATTATAAAACCATAAGAACAAAAGATATAGGAACAGAATTAGGCCATTTAGGCCCATTGAGTCTGCTCTGCCAGTGAGCAACAGATTCCACAGTTTTGCCACAGTCTGGCCAAAGAAATTGCTCCACACATTCATTCTAAAAAGCTTCCCCTCTATTCTGAGGCTGTATTCTCTGGTCCTAGACTCTACCACCATAGAAAACATCCTCTCCACATCCACTCTATTGAGGCCTTTCAACATCCAGTAGTTTTCAACTAGGGCAACCATCATTCTCCTGAATTCTGGTGAATGTAGGTCCAGAGCCATCAAACTCTCTTCATATGACAAGCCATTCAATCCTGGAAACATTTTCCTGAACCTGCTTTGAACCCTCTCCATCATCAGCACATCCTTTCTAAGCTAAGAGATGCAAATTGCTCACAATACTTCAAGTGAGGCCTCATCAGTGCTTTATAAAGACTTAACATTACATCCTTGCATTTATATTCTAGTCCTCTTCAAATGAATGCTAACAATGCATTTGACTTCCATACCACCGACTCAACCTGCAAATTAATCATAAAGGGATAAGACATGAGTAATTCTTTGATGGTTTTCTAATACCAAAGTAGAGTTAGCAATCTCCCTAATATTTTTTGAAAGCTTTTAAGAGTAATGAAATTTGGCTGTACCCTTGCCAAAACAAGAAAATCACACTGTCCAACAAAACTTTGTTTCAGAAACAATTGACAGCTACTGGAGAAATTTCTGGGGCTAATAGCATATCTTCTTATATTTTTGAATACAGAAAGTGGATGTTAAACAGTTATATCACAAAGAAGTATCATTGTTTCAACCATGGGTGAGAGTCACTAGGGAGGTTGTTGGCAGAACTCCACAAACTTCTAGACAACAGTATGGCCAGAAGGAAACCCTCTCGTGCAATGTCACGACAGAGAGTGAGAACGAGCCTGACATTGGCTTTGAGGGAACTGTGTAAACTCATACTTGTTCTTTTTCAGAGCTCACAGATGTTAAAGAGCTCAAACGTCGAGAAAGATAGCCTGGTTAAACATTGATCCTGCAGAAAAGATTGATCAGGAAGTTCATCATGAATATCTGGCCACTGGGATCTTGCTGAAATTATGTTGTGACTGGGTTTGCAACCCAGGTCAGTTTACTTGAGGTCTGTTTCTCTCCTCATTGTCCATGGTCTCTGGAAAGTGAAAGGGCATATGTGCTTGCAAGGCTTTGGAGTTCAAAGTCAGGGCCCCCTGATCTTCAGGGACTGCATCGGGATCTTTGCAAGCTTCCTCATATTTGACTCATACGATTCTTTGCTGTCCACTGATGCATTGAGGGATTCCATAGATTTTCAACCAACAAAATAAAGGATAATTTACTGTACTAAAGGGCACCCAACATGGGAGATACTCTAAAATGAATTTGTGCCCTCATTGACGCATTGTCATCAATGTTGTCTGAAGTTGCCACTGCACTTGTTCACGGTCCCATGCCTCATGAGGAGAGTTCTGCCAGTCCTATCATACACCCATTCACTGGGAACATTACCAGTAGCGGGAACATTACCAGTAGCTGGAACAGTGCTGTTGTTCGTGGAGTACCCCTTTCAGAACTGCTTTTGAGGTCAGTGATGTGAGAACAGGTGGAAGCATTTTCTAGTACCAGCCGTTTCCCTTTTATCATTCTCATTTTTGACTGAAAAACTTGTGCTTACTGGATTTCACCTAGCTTTTTGGGCCGATGATTTTGATGGAAAATTAATTGGGATCATAAGGGTGTGTAGTGATTGACATTTCACTTTGGATCATTCTGCTTGAAGATAATCTAGCAGGGAATTGCATTGCACTCTGCCCACAAAGGGGAAATAATATTAAGTTTGAAACTTCAGTGCAAGTAAAGGGTTTGTGTTTCTTTTATCCTGTGTGAACAGCACCAATATTTGAATATGAAGGAAAACACTGCCAAAAAAGATTTTGGGGTTTCTGTTACCAATGAGGTAATTTGCATGCACAGAATTAAAGAAAAATACAGAACTAAAGCAGATGAAATGTTTGGCAAAAACAGAATCCTGACTAACAAATGTTGTTAGTCAAGAAATGTGCATATTTTGTAAACCTGTAATTCATCTGCATAATTCTGTTTTCTTGAGGGGAGGGGATAAATCAAGTGAATTTCCATTCCATGATAACAAGATATTGTTCAAAAAATGGGAATTGATTACAGAACTTAAGGTAAAGTTGCCCTCAGGCACCAGTGATCGTAAAATGATAGAACTCACCTGGCAATTTGAGCAGGAGAAACTAAAGTCAGATGGATCAATATTACAGTACAGTGCAGGGAATTACAGAAGCATGAGAGAGGAGCTGGCCAGAAACAACCGGAAAGGAACACTAGCAGGGACGACAGCAGAGCAGCAGTGGCTTGGATTTCTGGGAACACTTCAGAGGATGCAGGATATATAGTTCCCGAAGAGAAAAAAGTATTCTAGACACTGGATGACACAATTATGGCTGGCAAGAGAAGTCAAAGCCAATTTAAATGGCAAAAAGAGGGCCTATAATAGAGCAAACATTAGTGGATAGTTAGAGGATTGGGAAGCTCTTAAAAACCAACAGAAGGCAACTAAAAAAATCATAAAGATTGAAGAAATAGAATATGAAGGTAAGCTAGCCAATAATATTAAAGAGGATACCTAAGTTTCTTCAGATATATGAAGTGTAAAAGACAGGTGAGAGTAGATATTGGACCACTGGAAAATTATGTTGGAGAGGTAGTGATGGGGGACAAGAAATGGCAGACAAACTGAATAATTATTTTGCATCCGTCTTCACACTGGAGTACACTAGCAATATGCTGGAAGTTTGAGAGTGTCAAGGACAGAGGTGTCTGAAGCTGCAATTACTAGGGAGAGGTTTATTAGGAAATTGAAAGGTCTGCAAGCAGTTAAGTCACCTGGACCAGTTAGTATATACCCAAGGTTCTGAAGGAGGTGGCAGAAGAGATTGTGGAAGCAATAATAATGATCATTCTAGAATCAATTGATTCTGACATGGTTCTGGAGGAACAACAAACTGCAAATATCACTCTACTCTTCAAGAAAGGACAGAGACAGAAGAACGGAAATTATAGGCCAGTTAGCCTGATGTTAACCAGTTAGGATGTGGTTTTGGGGCACTTAGAGGGACATGATAAAATAGGCTGCAGTCAACATGGTGTCCTTGAGGGGAAATCTTACTTCAAAAACTGTTGCAATTCTTTGAAGAAATAACAAGCAGGGATGGAGAAAGGAGAATCAGTGGATGTTTTGTTATTACAGGAAAATACTAGCATGGATGAAGCTTTGGTTGATTGTTAAAAGGCAAAGAGTGGGAATAAAGGGAGACTTTTCTGGTTGGCAGCCAGTGTTCCGCAGGGGTCTGTGTTCCAACCACTTCTTTTTATATTACTAGGAAGATAATAATTATCCATAATTATTTGTACCAATAATTTGGATGACAGAATTGTTGGCTTTGTGGTCAAGTTTACAGATAATATGAAAATACGTGAAGTGGCAGGTAGTTTTGAGGAAACAGTGAGGCTCCAGAAGAGCTTAGACAGATGAGGATAGACAATAGACAATAGGTGCAGAAGTAGACCATTCGGCCCCTCGAGTCTGCACCGACATTCTGAGATCATGGCTGATCATTCACTATCAATACCCAGTCCCTGCCTTGTCCCCATATCCCTTGATTCCCCTATCCATCAGATATCTATCTAGCTCCTTCTTGAAAGCATCCAGAGAATTGGCCTCCACCGTCTTCCGAGGCAGTGCATTCCACACCTCCACAACTCTCTGGGAGAATAAGCTCTTCCTCAACTCTGTTTTAAATAACTGACCTCTTATTCTCAATCCATGCCCTCTGGTACTGGACTCTCCCAACATCTGGAACATATTTCCTGCCTCAATCCTATCAAATCCTTTAATTATCTTAAACGTTTCAATCAGATCCACTCTCAATCTCCTCAATTCCAGCGTGTACAAGCCCAATCTCTCCAATCTCTCTGCGTAAGACAGCCCTGCCATCCCAGGAATCAACCTAGTGAATCTACGCTGCACTTCCTCAATTGCCAGAATGTCCTTCCTTAAACCTGGAGACCAAAACTGTACACAATATTCCAGGTGTGGTCTCACCAGGGCCCTGTACAAATGCAAAAGGACATCCTTGCTCTTGTACTCAATTCCCCTTGTAATAAAGGCCAACATTCCATTTGCCCTCTTCACTGCCTGTTGCACTTGCTCATTCACCTTCATTGACTGGTGAACTAGGATTCCTAGATCTCTTTGCATTTCTCCCTTACCTAACTCTACACCATTCAGACAATACTCTGCCCTCTTGTTCCTGCTTCCAAAGTGGATAACTTCACATTTATTCACATTGAATGACATCTGCCAAGTATCTGCCCACTCACCCAGCCTATCCAAGTCTCCGTGTATTCTCCTAACATCCTCTTCGCATGTCACACTGCCACCCAGTTTAGTATCGTCAGCAAACTTGCTGATATAGTTTTCAATGCCCTCATCTAAATTGCTGACAATGGGCAAAGAACTGGCAGATGGAATACAATTTTGGGAGATGTATATTTATGCACTTTGGTAGAAGAAATAAAAGTGTAGACTATTTTCTAAGTGGAGAGAAAATTAAAAATCTGAGGGGAAAAGGGACTTTGGAGTCCTCATGCAGAAATCCCTAAAAGTTAATTTGCAAGTTGAGTTGGTGTTGAGGAAGGCAAATATGATGTTAGCAATCATTTCAATAAGACTAGAATATAAAAGCTAGGATATAATGTTGAGGCTTTATAAAGCACTGGCGAAGCCTCACTTGCAGCATTGTGAGCTGTTTTGGGCCCACTATGTAAACAGGGATGTGCCAACATTGTTGAGGGTTCAAAGGAGGTTCACAAAAATGATTCTGGGATTGAAAGGCTTGACATATGAGTAACATTTGATGGCTCTGGGCCTGTATTCACTGGAATTCTGAAGAATGAGAGGGGCTCTAATTGAAACCTGTTGAATGTTAAAAGCCCTCAATACAGTTGATGTTTCCTGTGGTGGGGGAGTCTAAGACCAGAGAAGACAGCCTCAGAATAGTGGGATGTCCTGTTTGAAAGGAGATGAGGAGGAATTTCTTTAGCCAGAGAGTTTTGAATCTGCAGAATTTGTTGTCACAGGCAACTACGGAGGCCAAGTCATTAGGTGTATTTAAGGCAGAGGTTAATAGATACTTAAATAGTCAGGACATGAAGGATATGGGGGGAATCCAGGACATTAGGGCTAAAAGGGAAAATGGATCAGCCATGATGAAATGGCAGAGCACACTCGATAGGTCAGTCTAATTCTGCTCCTATATGCTCTAAGGCATCGTAAAATGATATCACGCAGCGGTAAATCAAGGCTGGACTTGCTGTGTTGTCTACAGGACATTTCGCCACTCATCTAAGAGGCTTCTTCATCCACGAAACTAGAGGCTTCTAGTTTTCCGACTTTAAGCTCTGTGAGTTGGTAAAGGTATAGCAATCACACAAGGGTTGTAGAGATAATGAGAGGGCATGAATGGACATCACTTCACAACAGATGGCCCAACGTAGGAGGGCAAACATCTCAGGTCAAGACTCGGCTGTATATCTACACCTAAAGGACAAGGGACACTCCTTTGATGATAATACTGTGCACATTTTGGACAGGGATGTATGGTGGTTTGAAAGAGGCCAGCTACTTGCCATGCAGTCCTAGCATCTATACCTCAATAGTTCACCCTTCCATTCATGAAACGATAAGATTAATGGCCCTCTCATTGCTTCTGTGACTCTTAACGACACTCATGTGATTGCTATGCCCCAGGATAATAGAAAGCCAACTCTAATTACCTCCCCAACTTATAGAAATGGTTCTAAAGATCGGGAAGGAGATAGAGAAATGTGAAATAACGATAGTGGGAGGACATTTACTGAACAGATTACACAGTGAAGAGGTTGGTTCATGACACTTTTCAAAAAAGCAATCAGAAATGTGTATTAAATACTGACCTTTCAATCAATGCCCATAGCTTATGCATGCACTTAAAAATAATGCAGAAGATAATTTGACTATAAAATTTGTTGACAATATTTTCAATGCAATTTAAGATCTCAATTTCTATATTTAAATTAATGCTAAGACTCTTAGCAGTGTGGAGGATCTAACAGATCTTGAGGTCCGTGTCCACAGGATACTCAAAGCTGCCGCACAGATTGACAGTGTTGTTAAGACGGTGTATGGTGTGCTACAATTCATCTACCATGGGATTGAATTCAAGGGCTGTGAGGTAATGTTAATGCTATATAAGACCTTGGTCAGACCCCACTTGGAGTACTGTGTTCAGATCTGGTCACTTCAAGGATGTGCTATAGAGAGTGTGCAGAGGAGATTTACAAGGATGTTGCCTGGATTGGAGGGCATACCTAATGAGAACAGGTTGAGTGAACTTAGCCTTTTCTCCTTGGAGCAATAGAGGATGTGAGGTGACCCAATAGAGGTGCAGAAGATGATGAGAGGCATGTATCATGTAGATAGCCAAAGGCTTTTTCCCAGGGCTGGTATGGCTAACATGAGAGGGTATAATTTTAAGGTGCTTGTAAATAGGTACTGAGGGGATGTCAGGGGTAAGTCTTTCACAGAGAGTGTGTGGAATGTTCTGCTGGCAGCGGTGGTGGAAGCGGATTCAATAGGGCCTTTTAAGAGCTTCTTGGATAGGTACATGGAACATAGAACAGAGAACGTAGAAAGCCTACAGCACAATACAGGGGCCCTTCGGCCCACAAAGCTGTGCCAAACATGTCCTTACTATAGGAATTACCTAGAGGTACCCATAGCACTCATTTTTCTAAGCTCTGTGCACCTATCTAGCAGACTCTTAAAAGACCCTGTCATATCTGCCTCCAAAACCATTGCCAGCAGCCCATTTCATGCACTCACCCCTGCGTAAAAAAAAACTTACCCCTGATATCTACTCTGTACCTATTTCCAAGCAACTTAAAGCTGTACCCTTTTGTGTTAGCCATTTCAGCCCTGGGAAAAAGCCTCTGACTATCCACATGATCAATGCCTCCCATCATCTTATACACCTCTATCAGGTCACCTCTCATCCTCTGTCGCTCCAAGGAGGAAAGGCCAAGTTCACACAACCTATAAGGCATGCTCCCCAATCCAGGCAACATCCTTGTAAATCTCCTCTGCACCCTTTCTCTAGTTTCCACACCCTTCCTGTAGTGAGGCAACCAAGTGGGGTGTGACCAGGATCCTATATAGCTGTAACATTATCTCTCCATTCTTGAACTCAATACCATGGTTGATGAAGGCTAATGCACCATATACCTTCTTAACCACAGTTAACTTGTGTAGCAGCTTTGAGTGCCCAATGGATTACAAATAGAGCTTAGAAAACTAGAGGGCTGTGCTCTAAAGAAATTCTAGGCAATTTCTAGAGTAGGTTACATGATCAGCACAACACTGTGGGCTGAAGGGCCTGTAATGTGCTGTAGATTTTTATGTTCTCTGTAAATGTTATTGCTTTTTCAAAGTGACAGATGTATGCGAGGATTTAGATCTGTCATATACCTTGCATAAATTAAATCTTCTTTGAAGACTTGTAAACATGTGTATGATGTTTTATACAAAGATGTGCCTTTAATCAGCTACAGTCTTCATTTGATGAAAAAAATCCATCTGCTTCAAAGAAATGAAGTTAATTTGTTTCCTTCATACCTGTAGCTTCGACTTTACATCAGAAGCACTTTATTTTATGTCATTAACAAGCAAAGATGCATTTATATGGTGAAATGAAATAAAGTGATGGCTCTTATCTATATTTTGTTTTATTGGTTTTTTTCTATCAGTTAAATAACTTCAATTTTCATAATGCTAATTTTATTCAATATAGAAGTTGCAGAAGATTAAATAATTAAATCTCATTTAAGGTGGTGAAATGATGCATAATGATAAAATACAATGACTCACCAAAGTCAAGGTTAACTAGTAGTATCTCATTAATAATTTATAATTTAGTCATAAAGCTAACATGAGAATATCCACTTCAACATTACACTGCTCATTGGTTGGTCTCCTGACATAGCTCTTAACAGTTTATTAAAAAAGTATTTGAAACATTGGACATATACCACCATCAAGACAGATATGAAAGTCTAAACAGAGACCAAATGCAGACCATCTTGGTATAATCATTCAGTAATTGCATTTGGTGATATTTAAATAAGGAACGAGTTGAACTGGGTAAATTATGATTTAGTATGTAATTTTGAAATGAATAAACAATGTAAAGTTACTGTTTGGTTTTTATTCAATTGGGACAAACTCATGTTTTGTACACAAAACAGATACTGTACACTTATTATGATAGAGCTGAACTACCCTTGCTCTGCTTAGAATTTATACGCAATTTCAATGTTGACATCTGAAAAACTTCCAAATTAATTTTAAAAGTACTCCTTGCATTACAGATTTAACTACAGCTGTGTGGCTCAAAATTATAATTAGTCTCTATGCTACACTAGAATCAGTAATCAAGAGACAAAATATTAATTTACTGATCTTTTCCTCCCTGTGACAGAATATTTCATTTCTGTCCTGTGTTTGTTTTCATAGAGGTGAGAAGGAAGGCAGTTAAGAAAACAACAGCTTCATGCTTGGTGGAACGACACAAAATTTAGCAATTTCAAGCCAATTGTTTTTTAAGCGTATGTTTCATATCTTATTAATGTTAATCATAATTCAAAGTCAATTTTATTTTCATATGCACAAATACATGCATGAGCAAGTAGAATGAAGAATTTTCTCATATTTCAGGCACTGTGTCAGAGGTACAACAGTTATAAGAAAAACACATAAATTAACAATGTAAATTATACAAAATTATTCAACAAAAACTAAACCAGAATAAACTAAATAAAGTCCAGTGCATTGCACAGTGGTCAAAGTCATGGTGTTGATATACTGAGGTTTTGATTAGAGCTAAGCAGGTTAGTTCAAGATCAAAATTATTATACTTTGTAACTTCAAAACATAAAACTAATTGAAAGGAAGACATATGACTCTGAAAGTATGGATCTAACCTTGGGTTTACTTTAAGCAAGGCATGCATGTATCACCTGGTAGCATGATGATGATGTATGCAGTTTGTGAAGCTTACTCAAACATTACATGAATATTAAACATACAATGGGGTGACACTGTAGTGCAGAGATTAGCACAGCGCTTTACAGTACCAGCAACCTGGGCTCAATTCCAGCCGCTGCTGGTAAGGATTTTCTAAGTTTTTCCGTGACTATGTGCATTTCCTCCAGGTGCTTTTGTTTTCTCTCACAGTCCAAAGAAAACAAGTCATTGTAAATTTCCCCTGTTTAGGCTAGGATTAAATCTGGGGATTGTTGGGCGTCATGGCTCAAAGGGCCAGAAGGGTCTATTCCAATGTGTAGGTCAATAAAAAAACAATAAAATATATTATAAAATGGTTAAAGAGAAGTAGCTTTTTTTGAACCTCGTGGTTTCAGGCTTCTGTACATCCTGCATGAAGGTAGTTGGGAGAAGTTGGCATGGTCCGAATGGTGAGAATCTTTGTTGATAGATTTTGCTTTTGTGAGGCAGTCGCTCATATACCAATACTACCAATGCTGGGGGTTATGATGTATTAGTACTGTAAATTCACTTATCTAAGTTAAATGCTTAAACTTGAAAATTTTCAATTTTTTTGGGGGGGACTGCTCATGCTTTGTGGGAACATTGTTCTATTTGCCTGAGACCCCAAGTTTCTTATCATTTCAAGTTGTCCCATTACATAAACATCTGTATATAAGGGGTCCTTGTTTATTGTTTTCAGATTTCTATAGACTATAGTCTTATGTGATGGTAAACTGGTGGACCCAAGGTAATCAAGGACCAGGTGTTACTATAATCACAATCCCTTTTTCACGCCCTGAACTTTGAACATGTATCAGGTTTTAATACGAATATCACCAGAGCTAAGGAAACTATTCCCCATTTGAAGTCTAGCACTTCCAAGACAGCTAATAGCAAACTAAATTGACCAGATAATGGTTTTATTGATACCCTTGGCTCACTGGTATGTCTCATATCACAGACAGAATTCTGTTTGTTCAAGTCCACTCCAGACATGTAAATTTATAATCCAGGCTTAAATCTCAATTCTGTGCTGAGGCAATGCCATACCATGGATTTTGTAGCTGAGACATAAAGTTAAGATAATTGCTTTCAGATAATCATGTAATCTGACAGAATGAAGATTCAAATGCTTTTGTAGAAATATAATTTACAAGGCAGGGACTTGATAGCAGCTGCACATTTGCAGCTGTGTATGCCTCCGTTAGTCATGATAGACCATGGATTTGCACCTTGGAAAGCCTGGGCAAGGGTTTTTTTTATGGAAGACAGGCAGTTGCCCAAGCTGCAAGTCTCCCCTCTCCACGCCACCATACAGCTTACACCATAGAGGACTCATACAGCTTTGCACCTATGTTGTGGCAGAGCAATGTGTGGTTAAGTGCCTTGCTCAAGGACACACACGCAAGCCTCAGCCAAGGCTCGAACTAGCAACCTTAAGATAACTAGACGAATGCCTTAACCATTTGGCCACGTGCTAACTTGGACAGGATTACCACTTAGGTAAATGTGCATATGAAGAAGAAGAAGAAGAAAGCCCTTAACTCTGAGTGGAGTCATCAAGCCGCCATCGTGACGGCGTTTTTTTTTTAGCAGGCTTTCTTATTTTTACGAGGCCGAGTTGCTACCTCGATGCTCAACCCAGCACGGATGGAAAGTGTGCAAGGGAGCCAGCTGGATTCGAACTTGGGAGCCTTCACTCTGAAGTCCGGCACTGATGCCACTATGCAACCAGCCAGCGAAAAGTGCATATGCTGAGACATGATTCTTGTTGGAAAGCACAAATGCTTAGACTGGATAACAGGAATACCTCTCTGGTGTCCCCAAGGCTCAGTGTCTAGATACAGGCTCAATTAATGAAACTTAATATTTCTGACTGACTTCCTGTATAACCTGACCCATACATAAGGCTATCTGCTGAAAAACTTGGGCCGAGGACTTGAACTCAATTCTAATAACTTTCAATGAAAGTACCTGCACTTGCTTGTCTCTTTGCAGATGCTTTCCAAGCCAGCTTTGACAAGTGTCCCAGTGAGGTTCACATGTCCCTTGGAGCACCAATAAAATAAGAAAATGGAAGCTGGAGCAGCAGTCAGATCACAGCTTGTTGAGAAGAGAATATCCCATTTGTCTTGCTTTATGTAGTGTGATCCACTGTTAGTGATAGATAAATGATTTGTAAGGAATTCTTTGCCATTTCAACAAAAAGACATTTAATTATCCATCAAATAATCATAAGAATATGTTAGAAATGCTCAGCATTTCAAGGAACATCTATAGAAGGTGGAATAGAGTTAATATTTCATTAACATTTTACCTGTCTCTCTCTACCAATTCTTTCCAGGTTTCTGTTTTCTTTCAATTTTAATTATACATTGTGTTTATTTCAAATTCCTTTATGCCTGTTTCCAAAGAAATGTCAGAGGAATGATATGTGAATACATTAAATTTTCATCTACCTGGAGCTAACAATTATTCTCACTCATCTGGAATCTCATATTCTGAAATGTAGATTTAGTTCATAAGTACTCAATGGTTTTAAATTTGCTTTTTGTAAATAATGTATTCCATGTTGCCTTTTAGTTCGTCAATGGTCTTGAATCCATGTTTCCCTCACAAAATGTGAGATAATGGGTAAAATGAAGGTAGTGGTTTGTTTATGAAACACAGAATGTAGTATTATTGCTGTCAATTTGTTTGTCCCATTCATGTTAATGAGATGGACTGCTGTAGATTTCAAAAATCCAAACGTAGGAGCTGAACAAACGCTCACACTTTAGAATCTGTGACTAAACAGTTATTTTTTCTGTCATGATTATTCACACAGACCAAAGTGTCAATATAAGTTTGAAGAACCCAGGAAGGTTTTAGTCTGTTTTCCCTTGTAGCAAAATTAAAAATGGATACAATTGTGATTTCTGGCTTTTCCACAGAAAAAGACAGGAGATGTTTTTTCAAAATGTTCTTCCATTCTCATAATCCATGTTGAATTCAACACAGACAGACAGGGTGAGAGTTTACTCTTGCTGGCTGCTCCAATGTTACTAATTGAAAATGTTTTTGGCAGGCTTTTTTACTACTGTCCTTTCATGAAGATGGTGCTCCATGCTGAGTGATCGTTCCACAGGCACAAGCTGCCTTTAACTGCCTTGGCCATGTTCCAGTATTCAGTGTGAGTTCAGAGAATTATTCCTGGGAGCATTTGAACTCAGCACTTTCATATCCTCACCTATTGTTCACACATAAGCACATTCCAAAATGAATCATTAATTAGCTTACAGACCTTCTATCTTTGTCTTGGGGCAATTTAAACTATTGCACTCTAATATTAGTGCTTTATGCAAGAGAACAATAGGCCAAAGTTTGAAATGGTCTGCTGTGCATGCCTCATCTACACTACGTTTTTACTCTTCTCCTTATCAAATCACTTGCTACTTATCTTTAGTCAGTAGTCTCAATGGGCTACGTATCCATAGATGATAGGGACCTCCAATCTAAGTGAGCATTATTCATTTACACTCTCTCAGAGTTTGGCTGCCAAAAATAAATCCTTTTCTCAATCAATATCATGCAATCATAGAAAATGCACAGCACAGAAAGTGTCCTATCAGTTTATTGGACTATGTTAATCAAAGCTCTCTAGCTAATCCTATCTTCAAACACCATGCTTGTAGACCTTTAGGTCACAGCTCCTCACAGAGACGTCCAATTAATGTTTAAGTGTGAGGAGGGATTCTACCTCTGCATCCCTTTCAAGAAATGAGTTCCTGATAATTATCAGCCTCTGGGTTAAAAATATTCTTTCTCATATTGCCTCTAATCACCCTATCAGTATGCTTCAATCAGAGCCTGTTTTCAAGCCTTCTGCTGAGGGAATTAAGTTTTTTTAAAAATATATTCTGTCTTTCATAATTTTATACACCCTAATTAAATCTGCCCTGGGTCTCCAAGATTGCAAAGCAAACTGCTCTAGTTTATACAATTTTCCTTCAAAAATACGATTTTCCAGTCCCATCAGAATCTTCAGTGTCCTCACTAGTGCAATGGCATATGTCCTGTAAAGTTGTGATCAGAACTCAGTACATCTCTCCATATTCACTTCCAATGGGCGTTGATGAATAATGATCCATAGGATCTTGTACTTACATTTCCTTGACCTTGAAACATAAACACTTTTTGCAAAAAAGGCTGGTGGAAACCTTTGATATAATGCTGAAATTTCATGCTATTGTGATAATTTAAGACATAGTTTTGATCTTCAGCCAATTAGTACTCGCCCATATCCTTTAGGCTTAGATTGGGAATCAGCAAAATGATAAGCTTTAAGTTTTGATTGGATCAAATTGGATCAGTCAATCTTTTTATAAATAAATACACTAAGGCTCAATAGCATAGGACATGATGGGGACTGATTGCCCTTGATTAGCCCAACAAGCACAGGTGGCATTAGATACCTTTCTTATTTCTCTATGTATGTTTTCACCATAGAGTCTGACTATCTGACCAAGACTGAGGTAACTTGACCATTGTGTAGGATCAGCATTAGTATTTTAAAAATAAATAAAGCCAGGTCCATGTATTTATGCTTGCATCAGGTTTTAATGATATAGTTAAGCAGATCTCCAATAAGAACAGTTGAAATGTATGTGGAGTAAATATGTGGCATTTACTGTTCCTGCTGCTCCTCTTCCATTTTCTTCAATTTTGGCTGGGCCACCACTGTTTTTCATTAACACTATTTATGGCGACTGATTTTTTTAAAGATGAATGATGAAAAATGACCAAGTGGGTTAAGTACCACTTGTTGCATCAAACCCTAGATTAATCAGACAGAGTGTCAGAGAAAATCCTTCTATCTTTCATACTAACATTCTGATCATATAATAGTGCAGAATAAACCCATCTATCATAAAAAATATAATTAAACTTTTCTTCAAATGCTAGTCATTTTTGATGTTTAATATTACTTGTGAATGACTGGGGTATAACAAGGAGAGGATGTTTCCTCTGGTGGGCGAGTCTAAGACTAGAGGACGTAGTCTCAGAGTAGAAGGACGCTTATTTAGAATGGAGATGAGGAGGAATTTCTTTAGTCAGAGAGTGGTGAATCTGCAGAATTTGTTGCCACGGGCAGTAGTGGAGGCTAAGTCATTTGGGTATATTTAATGGAGAGGTTGATAGATTCTTGTCAAGGCATGAAGGGATATGAAGAGAGAGCAGGAGATTGGGACTGAGAAGATAAATGGAGCAGCCAAGATGAAATGGCAGAGAAGACTCATTGGGCCAAAGGACCTAATTCTGTTCCTATATCTTGTGGTCCTATTATGGTCTCATCTAAATGTGTAAATATATTTAAGAAATTTTGAACATAGGAGTTTTCAGGGGTTGATAGAAACACTCATTATCCAAGTGGGTGTCCAAATGGAAGGAGTAAACAGATCTGTTCTTGGCCATTTTTAAGAGAAGAAGCCAGGAAAAGTCTAATGATATTCAAGCCAATGGTTTGGAACAGTAAATAGTGGATGTTAAATTCTGCAGGTGGTCAGGGTTGCTGGAGGTTATGAAGAGTGACATGCTCCATCCAATGAAAGTTGAGAAAGTGGATGTTAGTACAGGATGTTGCTTTTTCTGTTGAGTCTTCCCAGCACTCTCATTTCTCCATTATTAAGGAGTTATCCTGTTGTGTTTCTCTTTCTGCTTCACATCCAGTGGTAACTGTGCATTTATTAATCAGCTGCATTTCTCAAACCTAGGGAAACCTACTGGAATTTGAAATGCAAAGTTAAAATAAAGGCTGTAAGAGATTTAAATATTGAAGTCAATCCTCTTCTCTCATGACCAACACACAGGGCACTGGAGGGTTTCTGCAGGTCAGTCAGCATCTACAGAGGGAAATAGATACCAGCCTTCCATTCTTCCTTTGAATCAGGAATGACACATAAAGCCATCAATGGCCATGCATATTTTACTCTTCCCTTGATTATTCTATAAAAAAGTCTAGTGAATCAAATACTACAGCACTTTTTTTTAGCTGATTCACAGACTCAAAAGAGATTGTAGATGCTGAAAATGTGGAGTAACCCACAAAATGTTTGAGGAACTCAGTGGGACGAGCAGCATCTTTTGAACCAAGTGGGCTGCCAATGCATTGAGTTGCGACGCTTCTTAAGGTTTAGTGTTAACAAAGCATCTCGGACACTTTCTGCCAATACATGGCACCTCCATAGGGAGAATTAAGTGCATCAAGTTCCTGGGAGTTCACGTCAAGGATGACTCTACCATGTCCCTCAATATCAATCACCTCCTTGAACAAGAAGGCACAGCAGCACATCCACTTCCTGAGAGTATTGAGGTAGGTAAGAAACCACCTCCCCCACCCTACCTTAACTGCGTTTTACAGGAGCACTATTGAGAGTGTCCTGATAAGTTGCATCTCCATCTGGTATGGTAGCAGTCCAACAGTGGACAAGAAGTCTCTACAAAGGACTGTGAGAGCAACTGAGAGTATCACAAGGGTATCCCTACCATTCATCAGGGACATTAATCAGAAGTCCTGCATGCACAGGGCCCTCAGTATTATTAAGGATCCCATCCATCCATCTATTACCTTCTTTGACTTTATACCATCAGACAGGAGACTACAATGTGTAAGAACAAGAACAGTTAGAATGAGAAACCATTTCTTCCCCCAGATCATTAGGCTTCTGAACTCCCTGCAGCATCGCATTTGAAGTGTCAATGGTTAATCTGTTCTGTACCTAACATTTTTTAACATTAGTTACTCCTTAGTTTGTTATTTATCAGAATCAGAATCAGGTTTATTATCACTAACTGTGACATGAAATTTATTAAGTTAGCAGCAACATTTCAATGCATTACAGAATATAGAAGGAAATAAATAAATAACAGTATTTACATATTGATTAGATTAAAAATCTTGAAAAACAGAAATAATATGTATTAAAAAATGGGTTGTCTAGTCTTCTTTATAGCTGCAATGATATGTTGGGACCAGGTTAGATCCTCAGAGATCTTAACACCCAGGAAATTGAAAATGCTCACTCTCTCCACTTCTGATCCCACTATATGAGGATTGGTACGTGTTTCTTCGTCTTACCCTTTCTGAAGTCCACCGTCAGCTCTTTTGTCTTACAGACATTGAAGTCAAGCTTGTTGCAGTGACACCACTCTCGACTAGTTGGTATATCTTGCTCCTGTACGCCCCCTTGTCTTCATCTGAGATTTTACCAATAATGGTTGTATCATCAGCAGATTTATAGATGGTATTTGAGCTATGCCTAGCCCACACAGTCGTGGGTATAGAGAGAGTAGAGCAGTGGACTAAGAACACACCCTGAGGTGCAGCAGTGCTAATTGTCAGCAAGGAGGATATGTTACACCAATCCACACAAATTGTGATCTCCGGTTAGGAAGTCCAGGACCCAATTGCAAAGGGAGGTATAGAGGCCCAGGTTCTGTAACTTATCACAAAGAAGAGAAATTCTGCAGATGCTGGAAATCTGAGCAGCTCACACGAAATGCGAGAGGAACTCAGCAGGGCAGGCAGCCAGGCCTGGCCTGCTGAGTTCCTCCAGCATTCTCTGTAACTGATCAATCAGGACTGTGGGAATGATAATGGAAAATGCTGAGCTATAGTCGATGAACAGCATTCTGATGTAGGTGTTTGTGTTGCCCAGGTGGTCTAAGGCCATGTGACAAATCATTGAGATTGCGTCTACTGTTGACCTATTGTAGTGATAGGCAAATTGTAGTGTGTTCAGATAGTTCCTGAGGCAGGAGTTCAGTCTAGTCATGACCAGCCTCTCAAAGTATTTTATCACTGTAGACGTGAGTGCTGCTGGGCAATAGTTACCAAGGCAGCTCACATTATTCATCTGTAGATTCGGAATCAGAATCAGGTTTATTATCACTGGCATGTGTCATGAAATTTGTTTTAGCAGCAGCAGTTCAATATAATATATAATGTAGAAGAAGAAAAATAAAATAAAATAATGATAATAATAAATAAGTAAATCAATTACAGTATACATATATTGAATAGATTAAAAATCATGTGAAAATCAGAAACTATATATTTAAAAAGTGTAGTGTTCATGGGTTCAATATCCATTTAGGAATTGGATGGCGAGGGGAAGAAGCTTTTCCTGAATCGCTGAATGTGTGCCTTCAGGCTTTTGTACCTCCTTCCTGATGGTAACAGGAACATCAATGGATCTGGAGTTGTGAAGGTGAACAGTTTTAAGTTCCTCAACATCTGCATCACCGAGGACCTCACATCGTCTGCACACACCAGCTGTTTGGTGAAAAAGGCACAATAGTGCCTCTTTCACCTCAGACGGTTGAGGAAGTTTGGTATGGGTCCCCAGATCCTAAGAACTTTCTACAGGGACACAATTGACAGCATCCTGACTGGCTGCATCACTGCATCACTGCCTGGTACGGGAACTGTACCTCCCTTAATTGCAGGACTCTGCAGAGAGTGGTGCAGACAGCCCAGGGCATCTGTAGTTGTGAACTTCCCATGATTCAGGACATTTACAAAGACAGGTGTGTAAAAAAGGCCTGTAGGATCACTGGGGACCCAAGTCACCCCAACCTCAGTCTATTCCAACTGCTACCATCTTAGAAATTGTACTGTGATGTAATAGCCTGGACCAACAGACTCCAGGACAGTTTCTTCCACCAGGCCATCAGACTGATGAACTCATGCTGATTTGAGTGTACTCTATATTACATTGACTGTTTTATTTATTATAAATTACTATGATTGCACATTGCACATTTAGACGGCAATATATAAAGATTTTTGCACCTCATGTATGTGGAGGATGTAAGAAATAGCCAATTCAAATTCAAATTAATGTAGATGTGAATGCTACCGGGTGATAGTCAGTAAGGCAGCTCACGTTATTCTTCTTAGGCACTGGTATAATTGTTGCCTTTTTGAAGCAAGTGGGAACTTCTGCCCATTGCAGTGAGAGGTTGAAGATGTCCTTGAATACTCCCACCGCTTGGTTGAAACAAGTTGTCAGAGCCTTATCAGGTACTCCATCGGGACCTTCCACCTTGCAAGGGTTCACCCTCTTTAAAGACAGCCTACCATCAGCCTCTGAGACAGAGATCACAGGGTCATCAGGTGCAGCAGGGATCTTCACAGCTATATTTTTATTCTCCCTTTCAAAGCGGCCATAGAAGGCATTGAGTTCATTTGGTAGAGAAGATTTTATCCTTACCTTCATAAGTTATTGTGTGTTATGTATGTTAAGTGCACACTATTGTGCTTTACACCCTGGTTTGAAGAATCATTTTCTCATTTCTATATATATTATATGGGTATATTCTTTATATATTCTTTAAATGACAATAAATCTTGACTTGACTTCAGAGTCTCTGATGTCATTTTAAAAGTCAAACTTCTTGCAACAGGTGAGCAGGAAATGTGAAAGTACAATTCAAAATCCACAGTGACTGGGGATGCTTTACAGGCAAAACATTGGTCATGCTTAAGGTGGTATTGTCAGTAACACTGAACTCACTGAAGTCTTACATCTCCAGTGACTGGAATTTGATCCTGATCTTGGATACTTGTATGTGAAGTTTGAATGTCTGCACATTTGAAGCTGGTGTTTCCACTGGATGCTCTCATTTCCTTCCAAATCCTAATC
Source organism: Hypanus sabinus (assembly GCF_030144855.1). Taxonomy (NCBI): domain Eukaryota; kingdom Metazoa; phylum Chordata; class Chondrichthyes; order Myliobatiformes; family Dasyatidae; genus Hypanus; species Hypanus sabinus. The sequence goes on along the minus strand of NC_082710.1, from coordinate 124,537,435 downwards.
ACTATTTGGCGACTATAAGATACCCTGGTATGCGAACTGGAACATAGTCAGGGATGGTGACGAAGGACAGGAAATAGGTATGTGTGAGAGAATAAGATTTAGGGAAATAAGTGTTCTAATGGGATTTGATGTGATTTTCTGAGAGTCAGCATAGACTTGATGAACTGAATAGTCTTCTACTGTGTCCTAAGGTACTATGAAGTAAACTTCAAAGTAAATATACAGAGCCTATTAAAAGTATTCACCCCTGTTGGAAGTTTTCATGTTTTATTATTTCAGAACATTGAATCACAGTGGATTTAATCTGGCTGTTTTGACACTGATCAACAGAAAAAGATTCTTTCATGTCAAAGTGAAAACAGATCTCTACAAAGTGATCTAAATTAATCACAAACATAAAATAAAATAATTGATTGCATAAGTATCCAGCCTCTTCATGTCAGTATTTACTAGATGCAACTTTGGCAGCAATTGCAGCCTTAAGCCTGTGTTGATAAAACTCTAATAGCTCTGCAATTCTGGAGAATGCAATTTTTCCCATTTGTCTTTACAAAACTAATCAAGCTCTGAGAGATTGCAAGGGGATTATGTGTGAACAGCCCTTTTCAAGTTCAGCCACAAATTTTCAATTGGATTGAGGTCTGGACTCTGACTTGGCCACTCCAGGACATTAACTTTATTGTTTTAAACCATTCCTCTGTAGCTTTGGCTTTGTGCGTGGTGTCATTGTTGTGCTGGAAAGCAAATCTTCTCCCAAGTCACAGTTCTCTTGCAGACTGCATCAGGTTTTCTTCCAAAATTTCCCTGTATTTTGCTGCATTCATTTTACCCTCTACCTCGCAAACGTTCCTGGGCCTGCTGCAGTGAAACATCGCCAGAGCATGATGTAGTTACCACCATGCTTCATGGTAGAGATGGTGTGTTTTTGATGATGTGCAGTGTTTGGCTTATGTCAAACACAGAGTTTAGTCTGATGGTCAAAACACTCAATTTTGGTTTCATCAGACCATAGAGTGTACTTTCAGCAGACTTCAGAGACTCCCACATGCCTTCTGGCAAACTTCAACAGAGATTTCATGTGACTTTTTTTCAACACTCTATTTTCCCCTCTCCCATAAAGCTGCAACTGCTGAAGCACTAGGGCAACAGTTGTTGTATGCATAGTCTCTCCCATCTCAGCCACTGAAAATTGTAACACCACCAGAGTTGTCATAGGTCTCTTGGTGTCCTCCCTCACTAGTCTGCTTCTTGCACGGTCACTCAGTTTTTGAGGGTGACCTGCTCTGTTATAGGCAGATTTACAGCTGTGCCATATTCTTCCCATTTCTTGATGATTGACTATAGTCCAAGGGGTTTGATTTAAATTGAAGCAAGAGGCGGAGAGGGAAGAGGTAAAAGAAGCTTGGAGAGAAGCTGTTTTATTTTCAACTGATTGGAGCAAAGAGGCTAGACTGTGCAGACACGTGAAGTAGCATGCCAAAGGGTTAAAAGAAAGACCGCCATATACAGAAGCCATCGTCGGAGTGGACTGAGGCAGAGTGGGACAGCTTTGGCAAGAACAGGCAGAGGTGAGGTTGAACGGGGCACAACTGAGCAAGCGCATGCGAGTCGGCCTCTGAGATCAGCGGGGGAAATTATAAATAGCGAGCAGAGGCTGAGTATGAGCTTCACTCCAGGTGAGGTAAGGCCAGGGAAGGTCCTTTAATTAATCTAATTAGCTTAGGAGTAGGTAATGGAGGCAGCAGTTAGGGCAGATGAGTGCTCAGTTTGCAGTATGTGGGAAGTCAAGGTGAGCACAGCTGTCCCTGATGACTACACCTGCAAAAGGTGCATCCAGCTGCAGCTCCTGACAAACCGTGTTAGGGAACTGGAGCTGGAGCTGGATGAACTTCGGATCATTCGGGAGGCAGAGGCAGAAATAGACGGGAGTTTCAGGGAGATAGTCACCCCTAGAAGTCAGGAGACAAGTTGTTGGGTGACCGTCAGGAGACAGGTAGTTGGTTGACTGTCAGGAGAGGGAAGGGGAATAGACAGGAAGAGCAGAGCACCCCTGTGGCCATTCCCATCAACAATAAGTATACCGTTTTGGAGACTATTGGTGGGGACGACCTACCAGGGACAAGTTGCAGTGGTTGCGTCTCTGGCACCGAGACTGGACCCTCAGCTCAGGAGGGAAGGAGGGAAAAGAGGAGAGCAGTAGTGACAGGGGATTCAATAGTGAGGGGGACAGATAGGAGGTTCTGTGGAAGATATCGAGAATCTCGGATGGTCTGTTGCCTCCCTGGTGCCAGGGTCCGCGATATCTCAGATCGAGTTCTCAGTATTCTCAAGAGGGAGGGTGAGCAGCCGGATGTGGTGGTCCATGTAGGGACCAATGATATGGGTAGTAAGAGTGACGAGGTCCTGAAAGGTGAGTTTAGGGAGCCAGGTGCCAAGTTAAAGAACAGGACCTGCAGGATAGCAATCTCAGGATTGCTTCCAGTGCAATGTACAGGTGGGTTTAGAAATAGTAAGATAGTGCAGATCAACACGTGGCTGAAGCCATGGTGCAGGAGGGAGGGCTTCAGATTTATAGATAATTGGGCAGTTTTCCACGGAAGGTGGGATGGTTTACATCTGAACTGGAGGGGGACAAATATTCTTGCAGGTAGGTTTGCTAGAGAGGCTCCAGTGGATTTAAATTAGATACGAGGGGGAAGGGGAACCAGAGTGTAGGAACAGATGGATGGGAGAAGGAAGGAAAAGAAGACAGTAAAGTTCTTTGCACTGTTAGAGATAAACAGGGAGGAAGAGGTGAAGAATTTCTTAAATGCATTTATTTTAATGCCAGGAGCATTGTAAGAAAGGTGGATGAGCTTAGAGCATGGACTGATACCTGGAAATATGATGTTGTAGCTATTAGTGAAACATGGTTGCAGGAGGGGTGTGATTGGCAACTGAATATTCCTGGATTTCGTTGCTTCAGGTGTGATAGAATAGGAGGGGCCAGAGGAGGAGGTGTTGCGTTGCTTGTCAGAGAAAATATTACAGCAGTGCTCTGGCAGGATAGATTAGAGGGGTCGTCTAGGGAGCTTACTTGGGTGGAATTGAGGAATGGGAAAGGTGTAGTAACACTTATAAGGGTGTATAATAGACCACCTAATGGGGAGAGAGAACTGGAGGAGCAAATTTGCAAGGAGATAGCAGATATTTCCAAGATGGCTGAACGACGCAGCTTGCAGCGGCCACTCCGGAGCTGATTATTTGTTATTTGTTAAGTGAGGTGCCGTGCACAATCATAATTGATTGAAAATGGACGTGGGAGCACGGAGGAACATCGGGAAATCTCCAGGAAGACCTTTCTCATTGCTGCTGCTACTGTGAGGTCTGGGACTCTGCTGGGAAGAACAGGCCCCCAGTCCTCGGGGTCGCGTTGCCGACGGCCATTGGCGGGGCCGTCTTAATACGCTCAGCAGAGGATGGTGCTCGGAGAAGCTGTGCCAGAGAGGATGTTCGTCGGCTCGGAGGTTTGATGGACTTGGAGTCCGCTGTAGTCAGGTCGCTTTCGGTGTGTGCTGTGTCTGTGAGGCTGGGTTCGACGGAGCTTTCATTGTGTGCTGTGTCTGCAAGGCCGAGCCGGACAGCGCTGTGGAAGTCCATAGCAGGGGTATTCCCTTCTGCCACCGGTGTGGGATGGCGAGTCTGTCGGGACCATGGGGACTTGTGAAACTGTGTGGTGATTTCTTTTGAACTTACAGTCCTTTAACATCTTTGGGTTATTCTTACTGTGCCCATGGTCTGTTTTTTTTTTAATCAATTATGCTATTGTTTGCACTGTTGTAACTATGTGGTTTTGTGCAGGTCTTGTAGCTTTAGATTTTGGTCTTGTTTGTCTGGTGGATTTGGAGCTCCTTTCTGGGGAACGCACTAAGACAGTGGCGCGATATTAATATGCAGCAGCCTCTGGATTGGTGATTGCCAAACGTTATGTGGATTTTCTGGTGTAGTCTGTTTTGTCATATGCTTTTGTGATATCATTCTGGAGGAACGTTGTCTCATTTTTTAACTGCATTGCATTTGTGGTTTCTAAATGACAATAAAAACTGAATCCGAATCTGAATCTGAATCTGAATATTTGTGGTGGTGATTGTGGGAAATTTTAAGTTTCCACACATAGACTGGGAAGCCCATACTGTAAAAGGGATGGATGGTTTGGAGTTTGTGAAATGTGTGCAGGATAGTTTTTTGCAACAATACATAGAGGTACTGACTAGAGAAGTGTTGGATCTTCTGTTAGGGAATGAAATAGGTCAGGTGACGGAGTTACGTGTTGGGGAGCACTTTAGGTCTAGTGATCACAATGCCATTAGTTTCAATATAATTATGGAGAAGGATAGGACTGGACCCAGGGTTGAGATTTTTGATAGGAGAAAGGCTAACTTTGAGGAGGTGTGAAAGGATTTAGAAGGAGTGGATTGAGACACATTGTTTTATGAGAAGGATGTAATAGAGAAATGGAGGACATTTAAAGGTGAAATTTTGAGGGTACAGAATCTTTATGTTCCTGTTAGATTGAAAGGAAAGGTTAAAATTTTGAGAGAGCCATAGTTTTCAAGGTGTATTGGAAACTTGGTTAGGAAAAAGAGAGAGATCTACAATAAATATAGGCAGCATGGAGTAAATGAGGTGCTTGAGGAATATAAAGAATGTAAGAAGAATCTTAAGAAAGAAATTAGAAAAGCTAAAAGAAGATACGAGGTTGCTTTGGCAAGTAAGGTGAAAATAAATCCGAAGAGTTTCTACAGTTATATTAATAACAAAAGGATAACGAGGGATAACATTGGTCCCTTAGAGAATCAGAGTGGACAGCTATATGTGGAGCTGAAAGAGATGGGGGAGATTTTGAACAATTTATTTTCTTTGGTTTTCACTCAGGAGAAGGTTATTGAATTATGTAAGGTAAGGGAAACAAGTAGGGAAGTTATGGAAACAATGATGATTAAAGAGGAGGAGGTACTGGTGCTTTTAAGTAATATAAAAGTGGATAAATCTCCAGGTCCTGACAGGATATTCCTTAGGAAATTGAGGGGGGTTAGTGTAGAGATAGCAAGGGCACTGATGGAAATATTTCAAATGTCATTAGAAATGGGGATGGTGCCTAAGGATTGGCACATTGCTTATGTGTTTCCATTGTTTAAAAAGGGTTCTAAGAGTAAACCGAGCAATTATAGGCCTGTCAGTTTGATGTCAGTGATGGGTAAATTAATGGAAAGTATTTTAAGAGATGGTATATATAATTATCTGGATAGACAGGGTCTGATTAGGAACAGTCAGCACGGATTTGTGTGTGGAAGATCATGTTTGACAAATCTTATTGAATTTTTTGAAGAGGTTACGAGGAAAGTTGACGAGGGTAAAGCCATGGATGTTGTCTACATGGACTTCAGTAAGGCCTTTGACAAGGTTCTGCATGGAAGGTTAGTTAGGAAGGTACAATTGTTAGGTATTAATAATGCAGTAGTAAAATGGATTCAACAGTGGCTGGATGGGAGATGCCAGAGAGTAGTGGTGGATAACTGTTTATCAGGTTGGAGGCCGGTGACTAATGGTGTGCCTCAGGGATCTGTACTGGGTCCAATGTTATTTGTCATATACATTAAAGATCTGGATGATGGGGTGGTAAATTGGATCAGTAAGTATGCAGATGATACCAAGGTAGGTGGTGTTGTGGATAATGAAGTAGGTTTTCAAAGCTTGCAAAGAGATTTAGGCCAGTTAGAAGAGTGGGCTGAATGATGGCAGATGGAATTTAATGCTGATAAGTGTGAGGTGCTACATTTTGGTCAGAATAATCCAAATAGGACATACATGGAAAATGGTAGGGCATTTAAGAATGCAGCAGAAAAGAGTGATCTAGGAATAATGGTGCATATTTCCCTGAAGATGGAATCTCATGTGGATAGGGTGGTGAAGAAAGCTTTTCATATGCTGGCCTTTATAAATCAGAGCATTGAGTATAGGAGTTGGGATGTAATGTTAAAATTGTACAAGACATTAAAATTGTTAAGCTAAAATTGTAATGTTAAAATTGTAAGGCCGAATTTGGAGTATTGTGTACAGTTCAAGTCACCAAATTATAGGAAAGATGTCAACAAAATAGAGAGAGTACAGAGGTGATTTCCTAGAATGTTACCTGGGTTTCAGCACCTAAGTTACAGAGAGAGGTTGAACAACTTAGGTCTTTATTCTTTGGAATGTAGAAGGTTGAGGGGGGACTTGATAGAGGTATTTAAAATTATGAGAGGGATAGATAGAGTTGATGTGGATAAGCTTTTTCCTTTGAGAGTAGGGGAGATTCAAACAAGAGGACATGAGTTGAGAGTTGGGGGCAAAAGTTTAAGGGTAACATGAGGGGGAATTTCTTTACTTAGAGAGTGGTAGATGTGTGGAACGAGCTTCCAGTAGAAGTGGTAGAGGCAGGTTCGGTATTGTCATTTAAAGTAAAATTGGATAGGTATATGGACAGGAAAGGAATGGAGAGTTATGGGCTGAGTGCGGGCCAGTGGGATTCCGTGAGAGTAAGCATTCAGCACAGACTAGAATGGCCGAGATGGCCTGTTTCTGTGCTGTAATTGTTATATGGTTATATGGGTATTCAGTGACTTGGAAATTTTCTTGTATCCATCTCCTGATATCAATCTCAATAACCTTTCTGCACAGTGGCTTGGAGTGTTCTTTTGTCTTCATGGTGTGGTTTTTGCCAGGATATTGACACACCAGCATATACAGGTATATTTTTACTATAATCAGTTAAAACACCTTGACTGCATGCAGGTATCCAAAAACAGATCTCCATTTAACTAATTTCATAACTTCTAAAACCAGGTTGCTGAACCAGCGATATTTTAGTCTATCATATCAAAGGGGATAAATATTTATGCAATAAATTATGTAGTATTTTATATTGGTAATTAATTTAGATTACTTTGTAGAGATCTGTTTTCACTTTGATGCAAAAGAGTATTTTTCTGCTGATCAGTGACAAAAAAGCCAAATTAAATCTTCTGTGATTTAATATTAGGGGATATTGTTTTTTGGATCCAGAATTGGCTTGCCCACAGAAGGCAAAGAGTGATTGTAGAAGGCCCATTTTCTGCATGGAGGTCAGTCAGTAGTGGTGTGCCTCAGGGATCTGTTCTTGGACCCTTACTCTTCGTGATTTTTATAAATGACCTGGATGAGGACGTGGAGGGATGGGTTAGTAAGTTTGCTGATGACACAAAGGTTGGGAGGCATTGTGAATAGAGTGGAGGGCTGTCAGAGGTTACAGCAGAGAATTGATAGGATTCAGAACTGGGCTGAGAAGTGACAGATGGAGTTCAACCCAGATAAGTGTGAGGTAGTTCATTTTGGTAGGTCAAATGTGATGGCAGAATATAGTATTAATGGTAAGACTCTTGGCAGTGTGGAGGTTCAGAGTATTCTTAGGGTCCGTGTCTATGGGACATACAAAGCTGCTGCGCAGTTTGCCTCTGTGGTTAAGAAGAAATATGGTGCATTGGCCTTCATTAATCATGTGATTGAGTTTGGGCGCTGAGAGGCAACATTGCAGAAAATTGGAGTACTGTGCTCAGTTCTGGTCGCCTCACCACAGGAAAGATGTGGAAACCGTAGAAAGGGTGCAGAAGAGATTAACAAGGATGTTACCTGGATCGGGGGTGCATGCCTTATGAGAATAGGTTGAGTGAACTCGGCCTTTTCTCCTTGGAGCAATGGAGAATGAGAGGTGACCTGTCAGAGGTGTATAAGATAATGAGAGCTGCTGATTGTGTGGATCGTCAGAGGCTTTTCCCCAGGGATGAAATGGCTAGCATGAGAGGGCACAGTTTTAAGGTGCTTGGGAGTAGGTACAGAGTGTGGAAGTGGTTGGCAGCGGTTGTGGTGGAGGCAGATACAATAAGGTCTTTTCAGAGACTCCTGGATAGTTACATGGAGCTCAGAAAAATAGAGGGCTATGGGTAACCCTAGGTAATTTCTCAGGTAAGGATATGTTCAGCACAGATTTGTGTGCCAAAGAGCCTGTATTGTGCTGCAAGTTTTTTTTTATGTTTCTATGTTTCTAATATTGTAAAACAATAAAATACAAAAACTTCCAAGGTGGGATGAGTACTTTATATAGACACTGTACGTCACTATATACTGCACAACCTTGAGATCATTTTATTGTGGGCATTCACAGCAAATGCAAAAAACACAACAAAATCAATGAAAGACTGCACCCGACAGGACAAACAATCAATGTGGAAGAAGTCAGCAAATTGTGCAAATAGACAACTAACTAACTAACTAAATAAATATATATAGCAGACATGAGATGAAAGTGATTCCATAGGCTGTGGGAACAGTTAATGATGAGGTGAATGAAGTTAGCCCCTTTGATTCAAGAGCCTGATGGTTGAAGAGCAATAACTGTTCCTGAATCTGGTGGTGTAGGTCCAGAGGCATTGAAGATGTCATCAAAAATGTTCACCTTCATGTTTACATGCCGTCTCCTTAATAAGCATGGAAAGGCATTTTCAATATCAATTAGTTGTCTGATACTGTTTTAGGTATTTTTCTTAGTACATGTTTCAACTCCTTTAGCAAGGTGTGATAAAGGAGAGTTAGTCTAATAGTTCACCTTGAATTTACATCCTAATGTAACCAGGGATAGTTATCCCTCCAAGGCAAAGTGTGGACTCTGGGTGCTTAAAGCTTGTGAACATAGATGCCTAATTTAAGTGTTTTTTTACTTTAGAATAGCTGTATGTGAATTCAGTGCTATTTTTGACTGCTGTCACAGTAACAAGCTGGAGCTGAGATAATAAAGTCAAAATTCCTGGCAAGATAAGCAGTATGTGTGGGGAGAGAGTACATTTCTTATTTCAAATCCAACAACATGTAATGTTAGCTCTTCTTCCCACCATAGAAAATGCTTCGTCAAGATCATCAAGATTTTTGACTAATGCTTAAGTATGAAAAGGTACAGGTACAATGAAAAAAAAACAATTTGCAGCAGGAACACCGGTAGGTAGATTCTGACAACACCCACAGAACATAAGTTATACATAAATTATACAAGATAGTGTGAAAAAGGATGAAGGAGAAACATTTGTGAAAAAAAAGCCACAATTAAGTCCATGGTGGTGTTAAAAGTGCTCTGTCGTGTTCTGTTGGTGAGGAATGATTAGTGATGAGGAGGATGGTTCAAGACACTTATCATGCATCTACAATATTTTTCTTATGTAGGAGTGGAACAGGTATCGCGAGTAAAAATGATAAAATACATTCTGGTGGAAGATGTGATAGGAATAATTGTTCTGGAACATGATTCAATTGATGCCAGGGTTTCATTGGGTATAGAAGAAGAATTTAAAAGCACCCACAGCTTGGCATGGTAGTAAACAGAACATACTTAATTCAGACGACATGTTTTCAATTAAGATTCAGACAAGGACTGTACCCAAGTCTTGTTGTAACATTATTTGTACTCTGAATCTTTGTGTTAGCTGTGACTCAGTTGGTCACTGTAGCTGAGAGTCATAAAAAACACTCTCCAGATAACTAAGCATATTTAGGCCGTAACGCCAGTGTAATACCCTGCTCCTTTTGTATGAGATTGCACTTTTTACAGGATTAAATGCTAAACATTCTAACTTGTATCTGTTCTTACAGGTGGATGTAAATGATCTTCTGGTGCTACTTTGATGAAGGGGAAGGTGCTTTCTTCAGTTTTCTGGACAATATCTATTTTTCATTCAGAATCAGGTATAATGTTACTGGCATATGTCGTGAAATTTGCTGTTTTGCAGCAGGATTACACTGCAATACATAATCAAAACTATGAATTATGATAAGTACATATTTTTAAAAAAATTGAGTAGGTATTTCAAAAAGATAGAGGAAAAAAAAACACTGTGGTTGTGTTCATGGGTGCATTGCCCACTCAGAAATCTGATGGCAGATGGGACGATGTTGCTCCTGAAACATTGAGTGTATGTCTTCAGGCTTCTGTACCTCCTCCTTGATGGTAGCAATGAGAAGAGGGCATGTCCTAGGCAATGGAGGTCCTTAATGATGAAAGCCACCTTTCTGAGGCTCAAACTCCTAATGAAATATAACAGCAGTTATGCCTTCTTTATAATTAAATCAATATGTTGGGCTCTGGGTAGAGCCTTGGAGATGTTCACACCCAGGAACCTGAAACTGCTGACCCTTTGCACTTCTAATCACTCGATGAGGGCTGGTGTGTGTTCTTTCGACTCACCCTTCCTGAAGTCCACAATCAATTCCTTGGTCTTACTGACATTATTGCTGTGATGCTACTCGCTTGATCTATCTCGCTTCTGTACATCTCCTCATCACCATCTGAAATTCTGCCAGCAATAGTTCTGTCTTCAGCAAATTAATAGATGGCTTTTGAGCTGTGCCCAGCCACACAATTGTGAGTGTAGAGAGAGCAGAGCAGTGGACTAAGTGCATCCTTGAGGTTTGCCAGCGTTGGCTGGTAGCGAGGAGGAGATGTTACTTCCAATCTGTACTGACTGTGGTCTCCAAGTAGGGAAGTTAAATACCTAGCTGCAGAGGGAGGTTCAGAGGCCCCTGTTTTGAAGCTTGTTGATTAGAACTGATGGTATGATTGTGTTGAACACTGAGCTGTAGTCAATAAGCAGCAGACTACATCCCTGGAATAGATCATCATGTCACTGATTTGTGAAATATAATTTTGCCTGTTATATTTCCTCAACTATTACAGTGATTACACTTCTACAGGTAGTTCATTGTGTGAAATTTGTTGCATAAAAGCAAGACTCTTTTTTTTTTGCTTATTCTTGTAAAGTCAGTGGAACGTTTGCTGCACTGAAGTCTGGCCCTGCGTTGCTGTTCCTGGAGATGTCTCCCTGAGACATACTGTACAATCAAAGCTGTATTTTGTTCAAAGCTATTGGTGGGAGTGAAAACATATCTCCTTATACTTACATCTTTGAATCAAAAATATACTGTGCAGAACACCTGCTGTATGTGAATCATGGCATTCAAATCAAACACTTTCAGAGTTGCAGAATATGAGACTATAACTTATATAATATGCCAAGTTCCTTCAAAATAGAAACCACGCTGATCGTACTTGTGTATTAACATAAACCAATAATGTCACAATATGCATCTATCTTTGATTAAAGTCAACTGCATTTTAAGCATAAATGTCATTTGCAATTGCAAAATCAGCTGAAATGCTGATGGCTAAAACTTTTAAATGCCAGTTCTCAATAAAGCATACCGAACTCTACAGCATTGCAAACATTTAAGTCATTATGATATTGATATATATTAAAATGTTGTCTCTATTTCATTGCAGTTCATGTACTTGCACAATGAATCATGTATAATGCTTACATCAGTACTTTTAATGGAAAACCCCATTGTTAATATGTTAAGTAGGCAACCATATGTCAGCACTTGCTTCTCACTCTGAAGCTGCAAGTTTTAGAAAAGCTGGTTTATATTATCCCTCCCCAATGAAGCACTGTTTCTTTTCCACTTCAATTTATACCACTAAAAATGGTAAGATTTCATCAGGGCCAACTCCACATTCAAGAAGCCTGGGATTGGCCAACTCAATTTATTTGGTGATACTGCCAAATCATTGATTGAGGTGGCCATGAGGCAATTTCAAGAAATGGGATGGCAGTTGACTATAAGTTGGGGAGACACGGGTTACCACAATTGTGATGGCCATGGACTCTGCTGGAGATGGATGCAAAGGCAGCTACAGCTTGAGAAAGCCATTATCAACTTTCATGATAGCATTAGATGTTTAAAAAAAAACAGAAATAAACTTCTCGAAACAGCAATGTGGACTTTTTTTTCAACTAAGAAAGGATTATAAAATGTTATTTTCATTCTGATTTCTAATCCAGGATTGAGTTGAGCTTTAGATCATGTTTATTGAGGTGATAATTGAGTGAATTCATGAAAGTAGATGGTTACTCCAAACTCACCCTACACAGTCCAATCAACAGCACTATCAGCACTGCCTCGGCAAGTCATCATCTTCTTCACAGTTCAAAAAGGTTAGATAAAAGCAAAAATATCCATGGATGTAAGAGAGGAGCATGACAAACACTGAATTACTGCAATGCAACATCACAGGAACAAAGGAGGTATACAGCAAAATGAAGCCCTTTGCTCTGTGAAAAAGGAAATGTGCCTTATATAAATTAACAGCTACTTTGGAAAAAGTTAAAGAATGAAGTTTTAAATCTTTAGAAGGTTCTGAAGACTTGGTCATTCAGCACCTCTAGGAGTTAAGATCAACATGTTTCTATACAAACGAGGAATCAGCCCGCTTTCTTACTGAATGATAGAACAGGCGAGAAAGCTCTATAACTTGCTCCAGTTTTTGATCCTTATGTTTAAGTGTTTTTAATTTTAATTTTATTGTTTTAATAAATGCTTCATAACATTAATAAATGTCAAAGGAGATGCTTGATTTATCATTTTTTCCCCAGAAACTGTTCTGCATATCTTGTGTGGCATTGTTTTTAAAATACATGCTATTCAAGGTCCACTTTAACCTTCTTCTGCCCTGTTCCAGCTCCAGCCATAGGATTTGTATTCTCTTCTCTCTCCATGGGTGCAGCTATGACTCAGTTTCTATAAATTATTAGAACAGAGAATGTGTTTTTTTCCATTAAAGTAAATTTTAAATGGAAAGTTCTGAAAGTAATAATGACTCAGACATGATTCAGCTGACAAGTTTAAAGAAGTGTACTCTGAAGAAAATATTAAATATTTTACAATGCAAGGATATTGGTAACAAATCTGAGTCGTTACAGTGGAAACTTCTGTAAATCAATTTGCAGACAGATAATTGAGAAGAAGTAATAATGTATGCTTTAGAGATTGGTGATAGAACAACACTTGGTTATTGTATGAATCAAGCAAAATAACTTTATTTTTCTGTTGATTAAAATTACCACAATAAATTTGATTTATTGATTAATTATACCTTGTGGAATTCCATCTTGCACTTCTTAACAAAACCAATGCATAATGTTCCATAACAGTAATGAGAAGTACAAACGAATATTGTAGAGTGCAACATTTTTTATGCTGCCATAATAACTATGTGAGTTAAAATTGACCATTAGCAGAGCAACATAAGGGTTTAATGGCCTTCTACTGTTTCTTTTCCTTTTCTGTGTTCTTATGTGATTGACAACTTTGTGTGTGTGCAGTGTACAGCAATAAATAGAACTGAGCTGAAGAGAAAATGCAGGAGATACTCTGCAAGTCGGGCACCATCTAAGAGTAAAACAAAGTTAATGCTTCAGATGGATGACATTTCACCAGAATTAAATACATCACACTTTTATTGAGATGATCTGGGCATGGACTACTGAAATCACGCTAAGAAAACCAACATGAAGGCTCTAATTATACTCAGTCAAATCATCTTTCTTTTTTTTTTGAAAACTTTTTTCATTGCATTTTTAAGTTGTTACAAAATAAAGTATGAAAAAAATGTATATAACCCTTCCCCCCTCTCCTTAACCCCTCCCCCTTAACTGCCCTATAGAAAAAAAAAGAGAAAGAGAAAAAAAACGAAAGAAAGAAAGATTGTCTGGTTGTTGGAAGATCTCCACATGCTCCCTGGAATTCGTAAAAACTTTAATATGTATATTTATTTCTTTCCCCAAATGACCAATTGTTTCATCTTCAGAGCATCTATAGATTTAATCCTGTCTTTTGTAAATAAGGGCTCCAAATTTTCAGAAATGTTTCATATTTATCTCTTAAATTTTAAGTAATTTTTTCTAATGGAATACAACCATAGATTTCTTTCTTCCAAGAGTCTGTACTTAAATATGTATCCGATTTCCAAGTAACTGCAATAGCTTTTTTGGCTACTGCCAGTGCAATTTTTATAAATTCTTTCTGGTATTTATTTAGTTTGAGTTTTGGTTTTATCCCTTCAATATCACCTAATAAGAGTAATATTGGATTATGAGGAAATTGTGTTCCTGTAATTTGTTCCAGTAAGAATCTTAAATTTGTCCAAAAAGGTTGAATTTTAGAACAAGACCATGTAGAATGTAAAAAAGTACCAGTTTCCTGTGTACATTGGAAACACTGATCCGATAAGTTTGGATTTAATTTATTTATTTTTTGTGGTGTAATATATAATTGATGTAGAAAATTATACTGCACTAATCTTAACCGAACATTTATTGTATTTGTCATACTATCAAGACATAGTCTTGACCAATTTGTTTCTTCAATTTTAATATTCAAATCACTTTCCCATTTTTGTCTTGACTTATGGATTCCTTGTTTAATTGCCTGTTTTTGAATCAAATTATACATACAAGATAAAATTTTTTTAATATTTCTTTTTTGAATTAAAATTTCTATTTCATTAGGTTTCGGCAATAACATTGTTTGACCTAATTTTTCTCTTAAATAAGCCCTTAATTGAAAGTAACAAAATAAAGTGTTATTTGATACTTTATATTTATTCTTTAATTGATCAAATGACATTAATATACCTCCTTCAAAACAATTCCCTATATATCTAATCCCTTTTTGAATCCAATTATATAAAAGTTGATTGTCCATTGTGAAAGGAATAAGTCTATTTTGAATTAAAGATCTCTTTGCTAATAAAGATTTTTTTTGTCTCATCATCAACATTTATCTTATTCCATAAATCAATCAAATGTTTTAATATAGGAGATTCTTTCTTTTCCCGTATCCATTTAGATTCCCATTTATATATAAAATCTTCTGGTACGTTTTCTCCTATTTTATCTAGTTCTATTAACCATATAACCATATAACAATCACAGCACGGAAACAGGCCATCTTGGCCCTCCTAGTCCGTGCCGAACCCTTAATCTCACCTAGTCCCACCTACCCGCACTCAGCCCATAACCCTTCACTCCTTTCTTGTCCATATACCTATCCAATTTTACCTTAAATGACACAACTGAACTGGCTTCTACTACTTCTACAGGAAGCTCATTCCACACAGCTATCACTCTTTGAGTAAAGAAATACCCCCTCGTGTTTCCCTTAAACTTCTGCCCCCTAACTCTCAAATCATGTCCTCTAGTTTGAATCTCCCCTACTCTCAATGGAAACATCCTGTTCACGTCAACTCTATCTATCCCTCTCAAAATTTTAAATACCTCGATCAAATCCCCCCTCAACCTTCTACGCTCCAATGAATAGAGACCTAACTTGTTCAACCTTTCTCTGTAACTTAATTGCTGAAACCCAGGTAACATCCTAGTAAATCGTCTCCGCACTCTCTCTAATTTATTGATATCTTTCCTATAATTCAGTGACCAGAACTGCACACAATATTCCAAATTTGGCCGTACCAATGCCTTGTACAACTTTAGCATTACATCCCAACTTCTGTACTCAATGCTTTGATTTATAAAGGCCAGTGTTCCAAAAGCCCTCTTCACCACCCTATCTACATGAGACTCCACTTTCAGAGAACTATGCACAGTTATTCCTAGATCTCTCTGTTCTTCTGCATTCCTCAATGCCCTACCATTTACTCTGTATGTTCTATTTGAATTATTCCTGCCAAAATGTAGAACCTCACACTTCTCAGCATTAAACTCCATCTGCCAACGTTCAGCCCATTCTTCTAACCGGCATAAATCTCCCTGCAAGCTTTGAAAATCCACCTCATTATCCACAACACCTCCTACCTTAGTATTATCGGCATACTTACTAATCCAATTTACCACCCCATCATCCAGATCATTTATGTATATTACAAACAACATTGGGCCCAAAACAGATCCCTGAGGCACCCCGCTAGTCACCGGCCTCCATCCCGATAAACAATTATCCACCACTACTCTCTGGCATCTCCCATCTAGCCACTGTTGAATCCATTTTATTACTCCAGCATTAATACCTATTCTAACCCATGCCGGTTTATCTTTCTCAAAAAAAGAGGCAATAAATCTAAGTTGATTTGCTTTATAATAAATCTTAAAATTTGGAAGTTGTAATCCTCCTAGATCAAATTTCCATGTCAATTTTTCCAACGATATTCTTGACATCTTACCTTTCCAGAGAAATTTCCTCACATATTTGTTTAACTCTTGAAAAAACTTCTGGGGTAATTGTATTGGTAATGATTGAAATAAATATTGTAGTCTAGGGAATATATTCATTTTTATAGTATTTACTCTACCTACTAATGTTATTGGTAATGCCATCCATTTATCAAGATCTTCCTGAATTTTTTTCAAAAGTGGTAAATAATTTAATTTGTATAAGTTTTTTATGTCATTATCAACTCTTATACCTAAATATTTTATACCATTTGCTGGCCATCTAAATTGAGTTATTAATCGACATTGATTATAATCTCCTTTAGTAAGAGGTAAAATTTCACTTTTATCCCAATTTATTTTATAACCCGATATTTTCCCATATTCTTCTAATCTATAAGATAATTTGCGTAGTGAATGTAATGGATCTGTTAAATAAAGTAGAACATCATCAGCAAATAAGTTAATCTTGTATTCTTCCTGATTAACTCTGAAACCCTTAATATCTGGGTCCATTCTAATTAATTCAGCTAGTGGTTCTATTGCCAACACAAACAAAGCAGGTGATAATGGGCAACCTTGCCTAGTTGATCTTGTTAACTGAAATGATGTTGAAATTTGACCATTTGTCACTACTTTAGCTTTGGGAATAGTATTTAAGGTTTTAATCCATTTTATAAATGATGTTCCTAATCCATATTTTTCCAATACCTTAAATAAAAAATCCCCAAAAAATCATCTTTCTTGTACTGTATTCCAATACACAATCCCTTAAACAGACTATCCATTCGAAGTTCCATCATAAGCAGGGAATTTCTGCTGGACAGAGAAAAAAATGTTCAAGTATGTTCTCAAAGCCTCCGTAAAAAGCATATCATAACCTCTTAGTCACAGGAATCATTGGACCATGACCACTCAAAAAAGAGAATGGTATTCCTAAAAAAGTATGTCTATTCATTTAGAGCTCATAGCAGTCTAACACAATCAAGTACCCAAAATGACCAATCAGATAGACTGTACAGGACCTCAGTTTCACCTGTGGCAGCATCTGTGTCATTAGCTTCATTAGATTTAGAACCTAGAGAATTTGAATGGAATCATTTATCCCAAGGGACTGCCTAAAATACATGATTATGAGACAGAGAGAGAAGCCCTCCTTCATCCGAGAATCTGTTGAGGAATGTTCCTGCAAAGCAAACTTGTGGATATTTATTGTTGATCCTTCTCTCTTTCATTTCACAGGGAACTTCTTCTTCTACTCATTGGTGATGATATTCTGTGCCTGATGTGATCATTCCTATCTGTGAGACTTGATAAGCCTGCTCCTATCAATTACCAACACATGGGTACCAATCTGACTCAGCTGCATGAGGTTCCTATTGGGAAATGCAATTTTAAAAGCTCCCAACACAGCTGTGATTTCTCAAACCAATTTGCAATGTGCATAATCATGCAGAAGGCCCAGGATTTGCAACACACACTGTGAAAGGCAAAACACATACCTGGTGTGCAAGAAAGATCACTCATTTGCTCACCACAAAACATTTATATGCCATTCAGGTTTCATTAGATGGTTCTCGTAAATGGACATTAAGATCTTTCATCACATTTCACATCCTATGTATCTCATAGAGACACACAGAGAGAGTATCTTTGAGAGACACACAGAGCAGCTGGTAAGTCAAATACATTCACGTCTTTTTCCCTGCTGCACTCTACCAGCCGTCCCCTGATGATGACCCTAAACTTCCACCATTCTATCAATTCCAACTTGGCCAGGCTACTCAGCTCAGTGGTTCGAGAGCAATGAGATAGTGAGGCCCTCACTTCATCAAAAAGTTGGAGCCACTGCTCTACTTGTTCTTCAAATAAAGACAAACTTAGTGTGTGTAAATATTAATACATTTTAATTCGGGACCCTCTAGCAACGACTTCAGCTCGACACAATCACATATGTCCCCCTCTCCTCCAACATCACTTCTGGTTCTGGGTGAATCGCTCACACTGCACACTGGGAACTAAAGTTCTTTATTATGTACACATATAATAACACGTCTTCCCCCTTTAGAGATAACAAACAAAATACTGTGCCCTCATAGACCTGCAAGAAACAATGATGTTTTCCAACACAGGTATTTACATTAACTTCAATTGTAATGAGCAGATGTATTGCTTTCACTTGCTGTGTTAATATCAATATCTTTCTGAGAACTCTGATCAGCAAGTTTTTTTTTTCATCTGCTGGTCCCTTCGGTTCAAAGTTTTGAAGTATATTTATTATAAAATAATGTGATTAGTTTGCTTACAAGCAGCCAGAAAGCAAGAAACCTAAAAGAACCCAATTAAAAAGTAAAATAAAGACCAATACCTGATGCACAGAGAAAGGGGGGGGAGGGGAAACACAAATCATGCAAACAATAGAAATGAGCAACAGCTTTCTGAACGAAAATGAGTCCTTCAATCCAAACCCTAGAGCAGCCCAGAGTAGGCCCAAAGCCTCAGTATCAATCCATCATATTAATGGGCATAGAACACAGCAGCTGGGATACTTTTCACAGCCTCAGTGCCATGGAGAGAGGAGTGAACATTGTGGGACAGCAAATGAAACTGTCTCTCGCCTGTGATCCCAACGTCCTGTCCTTCCAGTCTATCTGAGTCACTGTTTAAATTGTCCAAGCAGCATATTGTACCACACACTAGGACCTGAGCACTGCTACAGTGAAAGGCTCTGGTTCTAGACCACACCACCCTGCAAATTGCTCCAGGCCTAGATTTTGCCACCTAGCCTGAATCATTTTCGATTTCTCCAAATTGGCTCAATGCCTGTAGTGATTGAACCTTGTACCCGGTCCAGTTATACGGGCGTTGGAACTCCTCTGCCTTGACTTCTCCTCTTTGAATGGCCCACTCCATCTGCTTTGACTCTGCAAAGTATCAGCATAGTTCGTCCCTCGAATTCACTTTGCCGTCACACGCATGTCATTGTTTGTGGTGATAATTTACCACAATTTGTTATTAGTAATGCTTTTAATTGAATTTCTTGCCTTTTGAACAACCAGTGAGCTGTCACACACAGTCGATAGCACCATCTTAAACAGACAGATGAAGTGTCACAAGTATAGGCTGGAGGTTGTGGTCCTAGATCCACATGATTCCTTCTCTGAGGTGTTCCTTGCTCTGTCTGGATCTGTTTCTGTTAAGAATGTGGAGTTGCTCCCTTTTGTACTTATGCTTGTATGGAGCATGTGCAAGAATCATGATCTCAGATTTGCACTTGATCTCCAGTCTTACAGACTGGTGGGCTTTTCACATTTTTGGTATGATAGTGTTTCTGTTTCTCTTCACTTTCTCTTTAGCCAATTTGAACTTGTGTGCTCCTTCAGGTGTCAGCAGGTGTTCGTGCATGGGAAGGTTAGCGTCAATCCATCAGCACTTGGGCTGGTGAAAGGTCACACTGCAGTAAATTCTGTAAATCATCAGACTTTTGTGGAAATCCTCTCGTCCATCCTGTGCTTTTTCATGAGGCCCTTCACTACTCTCTGCTAGGACATTAGACTTAGGATGATGAATGCTTGAAGTTTTCTGGTAATACCTCCAATCATTGCCAAAAGACTCAAATTTATGGCTTGAAAATTGAGGATCATTGTCTGGGATGACTTTGCATGGAACTCCATACCTTGCAAATACAGCTTTCAGGAAGGTGATGATCATTTTGCCAGATGTTGATTTCTGGAATTGCAAAAATAGTCTGTTACAATAATATGACTCTTCGCATTACACTTGAACAAATCCACTCCAACTTTGAAGTACAGCCTGTTTGGTATAGAGTTCTGCTTACTGCTTTGGTCTGTAGGTAATGCATATTTCACATGAAACAGTGGCCTGCCTGGCTGATGCCTTGGCTCATTCTTTGTCAGTACCTCACTTCACGAGGTCTCCTTTTACATTTTTCTTCACCAAGATTTCCTTCATGCATCTTCTGGAGCATTTCCTTTCATAATGATACTGGAATCACAAACTTCTTCCCTTTGAAGACCATATCCTTCACTACTGAGAGTTCAGCTCTGCATGCCCAATAATCCTGAATACTTATTGAACGGTTATTCTTAGTTGCTGTCATCCTTTCCGTATTGTCTCTTTAAGTACTTTCACTGTTTCCTCTGTCTCTGCTGCTTTCCTAATCTTCTCTGTTCTAGCGGGAGATAATGGAACAGAATTGACAAAATGTCAGTATTGTCCTGTACATCAGCATTAATCTCTTGGTCACTCCTCTTTTTTGTTGTCTGCTCAAACAATGCATCAGCAGCAAATATAAGTATTTTCCCAGTGTTTGCATCATCTTCATGTTATATTTCTGCAGCCTCATCAACATGCACTGTATCCTCATGGGACAGTCATTTAGTGGCTTGGAAATATTCAAGACCAGTCTGTCTCCACTCCATTAATATACTGATGGAAACTTTTGCATGCATATGTGCTGGCAAGAAGCTTTTCCTTTATCTGTGCATAGTTTGATAAACTAGTTTGATACACTTGTTAAAGCTCTTGATGCATAAGCCACAGGTAGCTATGTTTCAATAGGTACGTTTAATGTCAGAGAAATGTATACAATATACATCATAAAATACTTGTTCTTCGCAAACCTCCATGAAATAAGAGGAGTGCCCCAAAGAATAATTGACAGTTAAACGTTAGAACCCCAAAGCCCCCCCAGCTCCCCCCTCCCATGCACAACCAGTAGCAAGGCACCAACCAGCAAAAAAGCATCAGCACCCTCCACCGAGCACTTCTTGAAAAGTGGGACAACATTAGCCACTCTCCAATCTTCAGGAACTGATCCTGAATCTAAGGAACATTGGAAAATGATTACCAATGCATCCACAATTTCCTGGGCCATCTCTTTTAGAACCCTCGGATGCAGACCATCTGGACCCAGGGATTTATTAGCCTTCAGTCCTACCAGTCTACTCATCACAGTTTCTTTCCTAATGTCAATCTGTCTCAATTCCTCTGATATCTTATGACCCTGGCCCATCCATACATCTGGGAGATTGCTTGTGTCCTCCCTGGTGAAGACAGATCTAAAGTACGCATTAAATTCTGTTGCCATTTCCCTGTTTCCCATAACAATTTCTCCCAATTCATTCTTCATCTATGACATCTATGGAAGTCAGCATCTTAACACCAAACTCACATTTCCCTTTGTTTAGTATCAAATTGATATTTTATGTTACGGCTAGCACCTGTCTCAGTCATGCATCATGTTCTCCTTTGGTGGATCTGCAGATGATGATGTCATCCATCTTGGACTCAACGCCAGGGATGCCCTCAAAGATCCTGTTGATGGCTTTATGGTAGACTTTTGGTGCTGACAGAATCCCATATGGTAACCAAAGAAAGCAATGTCTTCCTTCTGGTATGTTAAAAGTACACAATTTCAACTTTGCCTCATCAAGCTTCCATCAACCAAAACCCAGGCAATGTGTTGAGTGTGTTAAACCATTTGACACGTGCAAACCAGGACATGATCTCCTCCTATGACAGCAACTTGAAATGCTTTCTCTTGATGGCTTTATTGAGATCTCTTGGGTCTAGACATATCCACAACGCTTCACTTTCCTTTTGCAGAATGGCCAGCCAGCTCATCCAATCTGTTGGTTCTTCAGTTTTCTGTGTGACACTTAACCATTCCATGTTTGCTGGTTCTTGTTTGAGTTTGTTTCTAATTGCAAACAGAACTTTCCTTCACGCATGAACAACAGGACTCACTGTCTCATCTATAGGAATTTGGTGCACACCAAGTAAGCATTTCAGCTCCTCAAAGGCATCTGCATTCTCTTCCATGAATGGTGTGGTCATCTTTGTTCAGTGAAGCTACTGCAAAATCTCTTTTCACCAGTTTCAGCTTTTCCCAAGCATTCCTGATATAGACAGATAGATACATACTCTATTGATAACAAAGGAAATTCACAGTAACAGTGCAAGGGCACAGATATACAAATATACACATATTAGAAGAGAAGTAAGGAAGAATAAAAAATAAGTTAGCTCAAACAATCTAGTAGGAGGGAGTCACCACTTCCCTAGATATAGGTTGAGTCATTATAGAGCTTCATGTACCACTCTTTAGAGTAGTGCACCCCTTTTACTGTAACATTTTCTCCAGTATAGTCTGTCTCTTTTAACTTAACTGGGTTACTCTTGCTCTTTATTTTGAGAGCCTTGAAATCATCACATGAATAACAGATTCACCTGGGCTCTGACATCAGGCTTGAATGGGATTACTGTCTCATTCGCAATCACTGAAACAGTCCATTCTGTTTTACCAGCACCCTCAGTCTGGAGAGAACCTGTGAAGACTTCCTCCAGTTCCTCAGCACCTGTGTGTCCCAGCTTTTCAGCATGTTGCAAAATGATTCTTCTTCCCAAAATTATTGCAGGACTTTCCATAAGCAGGACACAACTTTAGAATGTACCTACGTCCACATTTGCTGCTTTTACTGTTTGAGCATCCCACTTTGCTATGCTGATGCTTTGGGCAATACCCTGTGCTCTGACCCTCTGTTTTCACAGCATGCACTATTGTTTCTGCCCTGTGCAGATCCTTAGCTTGAGATTGTGTGGTCTCTGCTGCCCTACATTTATCCACAGCCTTTTCCAACTTTAAACGTTTTTCACAGAACAGGCTTTCACTAACTCTATTTTCTGGGACTATTCTGCCTTTAATGAGTGAGTCTCCAATTTCCAAACTCACAGAACTTACTCAGTGTGTGAAGCTCAGCTCAGTTTTGGTCAAAGCTATCAACTTGTTTCTGGTTGCAGGAAAGGAAATCGTATCTCTCAAATGTGATGTTTTTACTTGGGACAAAATACTCCCAAATTTTGTCATCTGTGTGTCCAATGTAAAGGCTGTCTCATCAATATGAAAGCTGTCACAGATGTCCAAAGCATGCTTGCCAATTAGATGTAGAAAGACAGATGCTTTCAATTTTTCATCTGCCCCTCCAACTCTACCGGCTACTAAAGATATATTGAATCGCTGTTTGAAGCATTTTTATTTATCGGTTAAATTGCCAGTAAACTGCATAGCTGTGAGAGGACTGAGCTTATCCATGACAGAATTTTCAGGCCCTCACCTGAATCTCCCTTGATGTACTCAACGAACAACAGCTTCACGATACAACGTGGTCAGCAGCCTCCATCTGTCAGAAACTAGTATTTCTTTTTAATCAGGTATGGTACATTTACTCCCCATGTTTAGTCCTCATGCTGACTTCTGACACCAGATTATGTTTGTTCTTAATAAAGGCAAACTTAGCATGGGTAAAAACTAACAAACTTTTATTTGGGACACTTCAGCAATGGTTTCAACTCAACACGAGCGTGTGTGATCCTTTCCCCCAACGTCACTTTCTGGGTCCGGGTGAACTGCCCACATTGTACACTGGGTATGGAAGTTTGTTATTAGTGCACACATAATAAAGCAGCCACCAGCTTAGGAGCTGACTTTTGTCTACTGCAAATGTTATACAGGAATGGGATCTACATGTTATGTATAACTGAGCATGAATTGTCTGCAGACAGGAGAAGAAGGAAAATGACTGTGTGACATGTTTAGGAACTTTTGAAAGCCTAATCCACCCCTGCATTTTGTTTCTGCTAATCCCGAAACCCGTTGTTTCCAGTACGGATGGAATAGCCTGTGTCTTTCAAAACTAGCAGTCCCATCTGACATTCAATGTCTGATGACCAATGTAACAGTTTCTTTTGCAACAAAGCATAAGATATCTTTTAACTGAGGTCCATTCTTATGCATCCAGAGCAGCTGACATGTGAGCATAGACTGCTCCCATCATAACACTGGATATTTGCCATTCAAGGAGCTTTCATGGTGTCACAAAACACCAACCACACATAATAGAATCATTGCTGTCTGGACCCATAGCAGTAACATCCACTCTATGGAGCATAAATCTGCTGTCTTTTCTCATTTCATCTATGTTCCTTCTCCCACCTTTTCCCACTCTCTGATTGTCAGCTCTGTGAAGAGGTGCAAATCTAGCAAGGGTGTGTTGAGATCATCTACTAAAGCCATTTACCACCTCTTCCATTTGTCATCCTGTTAGGCAAGAACTGCATATGAACATAGAGACGTGCAAATCCATAATGAAGACTGGCATTATTTGATATTTGCATGGCTTCTGATGTAGTTAGATTTATGTGATTTGATTTGTCGATGTTGTGTCAGCTTCCTTCCAATAATGATGGTTAAGTGATACTGAAATGAGTTGCAGCAAAGGGAGGATAAGATGGAAACATTAGCAGAAGAAGGAATTTAATTCCATTTATTAAAATTTTATTCAAGAAAATAACTGCCCAACCACATTACTTCCACACTTCTACTTCTTCCTCATTTTCTCTTCTTCCTATTCCTCATCCTTTCCCAAATATTCCACTCTTTTTCACCACAAGAGCTAACCCTACATTAAGGCCAAGGTATGGAGGTGATGGAAGTGACAGCAGCATTTGGTATCTGTTCAAGCAGAGTGCTGTTATCTATGCTCAAGTGTCACAACCATGGACTCTGCTGTGGGGTCTGCATGCACTTGTTGGTGGGCTGCAGAATGTGTTTGGCAATCGTGCTGATGAGATTGTACTTTACAGCCAATAAATGTTTCATTGTGATGATATTTAATTTCCTTCTTGTTCCAGTCTTGTCAAGACTTTACTAAAAAATTACGATTGGCCTGGTTCTGGGAAAGAAGACTACCATTTGTACTGAAGTCGTTAAGGAGTTGTATTTATTTAGTATTAAGTTACTATTGCTGAGCCACTGTATTGGCGTTAGCTTTAGTTTGACCGTTCTAGTTAATGGCCCTACCACAGACTCTACCTCGGGGTTTGCGCACTCTTGCAGGTCAGCTGCTGTACAGGTTCAGCAATCACGCTTGTGAATCTATGTATTCTAGCCAATTTGTGTTTCATTGTGGTGGTGTTTAACACCCTTCATCTTTTTCAGTCTTGTCAAAACTTGACCAAAAGCACAGCAACGTCAATGCCCCTGCTTACCATTGTCCTGTTTGTGAGAAAGAAGACTACCATTTAGATTGACACTGAAGAAGTGGTAATTACTTAATATTAACCTATTGCAGCCAAGCTGCTGAATTGGCATTAGCTATAGTTTGACAGATCTAGTTAATGGCCCTCTTGCCCAGTATTTATCAATTTTTTCCCCTTTTTTTCCTGCTCAGTTTCCATTAAACTCAGAAAACAGTTGATCCACTTCAATGTATCTCTCTCTCTCTCTCTCTCTCTGCACTTGGGCCATAACTGCACATCCTGTCATCAAGTGCTCTGAGTTGTGGATGTTTTGCCTGAAAGTCGTCATGTTGGTCCAGGGAGCATTGTCATTACCATGCTTAATCCATTTAGGACTAGGTTGAGATTCATCTGAGGAGCCAGCCATCTGAGGATATCTCTCGTAGTGAAATGGCTACCCTTTTGCCCCACACACTTGCTCTCAAGTCCTGGTCCTGCTCTGTAGCTGCAGTTGAAGCTTTTGGTAGTTCACTTTCAACACTTCCTTCAAGAAATGGACCTTCTTAACATGTTGCCAGAGGCCAGATGGTTTTAGTAAAACAATACCTCAAGATCCCATTGAGAGTCTTTCTCTCCTCCTCTTCCCTCTACTTACTGTTAATGTTAGGTTGGTCTCTCTCCATTCTCTGTATTTTATAACATGTATAAAGGATGGTCACTTCCCATAGATGGCAGCTATTAGTTCAAGCTCAAGTTGAGGTGGAACATGATCCAGACATCTGAAAGCTCACTACTGTACAAATATTAAACCCCTGAGAAACCCTTTCAATCAATTGCTGGTTTTCTAATAATTAATCCCTTTAAAATTGTCGTTTTGCTGTGTGTGTGTGTGTGTGTGTGTGTGTGTGTGTGTTATGTTGGCAGGAATGGGGAAAGGATTAATGTAGCATTAGTCACTAAGTTCTCTATTTGGTCTTAACAGCAAATTGTTAGCTTTGTTCAATTGGGCAAAGCTGATGTTATATCAGCATAGCTCATTGATTGATGTCTTAATGATTATTCATCTTATCTATGGAAGCAACGCATATTCCGAAGATGGAAACAGGCAACTTGTGAGCATGCACAATCCACTTAATATTCAGGCTAATTGGTAGCCACAGCTCTCAAACAGTGGGCTTCATGGAACAATTTCATGACTAGTATTTCTGTAAGCAGGGTGAGTCCATAAAATAAAGGAAAAGACAACATTTATACTTCTCTTATGTTGCCAAATCTGTAGGTAGGATTTGGATATTAACCACTGTGGCTTGAAATTAAATTTACTGAATTATTTAGTTTCATATAATATTTATTCAGACCTGCTCTTGGTGTTATGTTTTTAATATTTCATATTTCACACACTGCAACATTGCAAGTTATTCAAGATTAATGCAATGTGAAACGTAAGGAAACATTTGCAGAAAGGAAGCTTTCACAGGAATGCAAATATCCTTATAGATACATAAAACCTGTGAGACAGGCTAATCCGAGTACTGAGTATGTTGACTGAAATGACAGTGTACATATAATTTTGTTACTGATCTTGAGAAGAAATTCATTCTAATGGTAGATATTAAGTTAATTTTCAGTGTTGGTAGAGAGTGTGCAGTATATCCTACACCCTGTGAATGTAGATTGGAGAACTCTGAGTGTGGTAGCCTGAAAAAGTCTAATGTGTGTGTGTGTGTGTATATGTGTGTGTATGTTAGGAAATTAGGAAATACACTGTTAAGGGAACTGTAGTAGATGAAAAACCATAAAATCATAGAACCATAGAACACTACAGCACAGTACAGGCCCCTCAGCCCTCCATGTTGTGCCGACCCATATAATCCTTAAAAAAAGTACTAAACCCACACTACCCCATTACCCTCCATTTTTCTTTCATCCATGTGCCTGTCCAAGAGACTCTTAAATACCCCTAATGTTTCAGCCTCCACCACCATCCCTGGCAAGTCATTCCAGGCAATCACAACCATGTGTGTAAAAAAACTTACCCCTGATGTCTCCCCTAAACTTCCCTCCCTTAATTTTGTACATATGCCCTCTGGAGTTTACTATTGGTGCCCTGAGAAACAAGTACTGACTATCCACCCTATCTATGCCTCTCATAATCTTGTAGACCTCTATCAAGTCCCCTCTCATTCTTCTAAGCTCCAAAAAGAAAAGTCCCAGCTCTGCTAACCTTGCTTCATATGACTTGTTTTCCAAACCAGGCAACATCCTGGTAAATCTCATCTGCACCCTCTCCATAGCTTCCACAACCTTCCTACAATGAGGTGACCAGAACTGAACACAATACTCTAAGAGCGGTCTCACCAGAGATTTGTAGAGTTGCAACATGACCTCTCTACTCTTGAACTCAATCCGCCTGTTAATGAAGCCTAGCATTCCACAGGCCTTCTTAACTACCCTATCAACCTGTGCAGCAACCTTGAGGGATGTATGGATTTGAACCCCAAGGTCCTTTTGTTCATCCACACTCTTAAGTAACTGACCATTAATCCTGTACTCAGTCTTCTGGTTTGTCCTTCCAAAATGCATCACCTCACACTTATCCAGATTAAACTCCATCTGCCATTTTTCTGCCCAATTCTACAGACTGTCTATATCCTCTTGTAACCTTCGACAACCTGCAGCTCCATCCACAACTCCTCCAATCTTCGTGTCATCCCCAGACTTACTCACCCATCCTTCCATCTCTACATCCAGGTCATTTATAAAAATCACAAATAGCAGGTGTCCCAGGACAGATCTCTACTGCACTCCACTAGTCACTGACCTCCAGGCAGAATACTTTCCTTCCACAACTATTCTCTGCTTTCTTCCTTTAAGCCAATTTTTTATCCAAACAGCCAAGGTTCCACTTATCTCATGCCTCATGACTTTCTAAATGAGTCTCCCATGAGGGACCTTGACAAATGCTTGGCTAAAATCCATTGTAGACCACATCCACTGCCCTACCCTCATCAGTTTCTTTTGTTGCATCTTCAAAAACCTCAATCAAGTTCATGAGGCACGATCTTCCTTTCACAAGGCCATGTTGACTATCCATGAGTAGACTGTACTTCTCCAAATGCTCATAGATCCTATCCTTAAGAATCCTTTCCAGTAGTTTGAACACCACCAATGTAAGACTCACCAGTCTATAGTTCCCAGGTTTCTCCCTATTTCCTTTTTTAAACAAGGGAACTACATTTGCCATTCTCCAGTCCTCCGGCACTTCCCCTGCAGCCGAAGAGGATTCAAAAATCATAGCTAATGCTCCTGCGATCTCTTCTCTCAATTCCCACAACAACCTGGGGTGTATCATATACAGCCCTGTGGACTTATCAATCTTAATGTTTTTAAGAAGATCTAGCACTTTTTCTTCCTTAATCTCCACATTGTCCAGCACACAGGCCCACTCTACTTTGACCTCATCCTGATCAAGATCCTTTTCACTTGTGAATACTGAAGCAAAGTATTCATTTAGGACCTCCCTAACCTCCTTCGCCTCCAGGCACATGTTGCCCTCTTTATCCTTTAGTGGTCCCCCCTTCATTCTCATCATCCTCCGGTTCTTCACATTTGCATAGAATGCCTTGAGGTGCTCCTTAATCCTACATGCCAAGGCCTACTCATGCTGCCTTTGAGCTCTCCTAAGTCCTTTCTTTAGCTCCTCCCTGGCTACCCTATATTTCTCATAAGCTCCTTCTTCTTCCTGCTTCTTATATCTAATATATGCTTCCTTTTTCCTCTTGACGAGTTGCCTCACATGTTTCATCAGCCACGGTTCCCTTTTCCTACCATTTTTTCCTTGCCTCAGTGGGATAAACCTATCCTGAACCCAGCTCAAGTGGTCCCTAAACTTCTCCCACATTACTTCTGTGCTTTCCCTTTTTAACATCTGTTTCCAATTTACTCTCGCTAATTCCTGCCTCATCCCTTCAAAGTTAGCCCTTCTCCAGTTAAACACTTTACCATTTTGGCTGATTTTATTCCTTTCCATAGCTATGCTGAAGCTAAGGGAGTTGTGGTCACTCTCACTCAAATGCTCCCCGAGCAAGAGGTCTGTCACCTGACCAGGTACATTTCCCAGAACTAAATCCAGTATAGCCTCTCCTCTCCTGGTGAGAGCCTCTCCTCTCCAAGAAATGGAGGTACAAGAACATATGCAGTGACATTCAATAGTGTGCAGTTTTTTTCCACCATAGGGAATATGACACTCTCAGACCCCTTTATGTAATTAAATTGCCTGGCTTTATTGTCAGTCTCTCACCACCAAAGCCCCCATTGGAAGCTACCATCCTACCAAACAACCGCACCCCACCACTTGACAGCCCTTAATACCAAATACGTTCCTCGCTATAAGGCTAGCTAGACTGTTCCATGGCGGACTCATCACCCAGGCAAGGGTGGACACACACACAAGCCCCCCACTGGTCTCGTAGCATCTCTCTTGGTGCGTCTGAGGGGTGTTGCCCCAGACCCTACTTTTTATCCCCACTCATGGGGTCTCAGGTGTCAATCAGGTTGGGATGACGCAACCCATCAAACCCAGCCCACTCTGGTTGCCCCCTGAGGTGTTTCAATGAATAGAACAGTACCTAGTACACAAACCTTCTCCAAAAGACAATAGCAGTAATCAGTGGTTCCGTTCCGCTTTTGTTAGGAGGAAACATTCCACTTTGTGTATCTCTGCGTTGTCTCTCTCTCATTAACTGACATGAGCTGTTTATCAATAACAACTGCCTTTGCTGTTATCTCTCTCATTTCCTTGGTATCAGATCCGAAATAATAGCGATTTTGTGATTCTCAAAAAGGGGGGGGGATGACTTTGCACCCTTCTGCCCATCAGAGTTGCTCCTCATTCGTAACACCTCTAACTCAGTGACACCTCTCTGCCCCTTTATTAGGGAAACCAAGAGCCTACGGCATGTCAAATTGTCGGATGAATGATGAGTTTTTCTGTACTGCAGATAATGGTCTCTCATGGGGTCTCTCGAGCTTGCTGGGTGCTGGATGCTGAAATAGGTAGGGGAGAGGGAGTTTGATGCTTTGCTGCTGCTTGTGAGCAGGAATGAAAAGAAGGGGGTTTTGGGGTTCTAAGGTTTTACTGTCACTCATTCTTTGGGGCACTCTTCTTTTGTCCTGGATGTCTGCAAAGAACAAAAATTTCAGGTTGCATTCTGTATACATTCTCTGATATTAAAATGGAACCACCAAACCAGTGGTGTCTGATTGCTTTAACTTAAACAACTCAAAAAATAATCAATTATCACCCCTTCTTTTGAATTGTGTCTTACACAAGGAATGCTGACTCGTTGAAATGCTAGGATAGCATGTTGTACTTCCTTTTAGGAATTCTGTTTCCCAGTGTTCACACTCATTTCCTCACAACTGTCTAAGATAGTGACCCCTTGATTCCCATGTGAGTATTTAATCACATATCATGTAATCATGAAGAACATTGATTTCCATCTCTGGCATTGGCTGACTCCACTTCTGCTCACCTGGTGATGACATTCTCGTCCATGCTTTTCTACAAATTCTTGATAAGGATGTTCCAATGTTTTTGTTTGATCAATACTCCTTCTTTTCCCAAAATTCTGTAGGTGACATTAAACTTGCATTAAGTACCAATTAAACTGTCAGTGGCCATGATATGAAGTACCTCCTGTACCAAGTAAAGTAGCCATTGAATGTACATTTAAGATCCATTTCAAGGTTTGACGTGCTGTGCATTTACAGATGCTGCTCTGCACATCACTGTTGTATGTGTGCCTTTTTGAGTTACTGTCACTTTCCTATCTGTTTGAAGCAGTCTGGCCATTCTCTTCTGACCTCTTTGATTAACAAGGCATTTTTACCAATGGAACTGCCTAGCTGGATTTTAGTTTTGTTTTGTTTTTCACACTATTCTCTGTTGTAGACTGTTGTATGTAAAAATCACAAGAGGTCAGCAGTTTCTAAGATATTCAAACCACCCTGTCTGGCACCAACAATCATTCCACTTAGATCAAATCCCTGATGTTTGGTCTGAACAACAGCCTGTTAATGTACACACAATGGTTTTAAAGAACTGGCAGCAATGGAATACACCTGGAGTCTGGTTTTGATGCTAAAACCACTGTTGATTAGTAACTATAAACGTAATATAGTAACTTAAACCAAGTAAGTCAAAAGTTATGCATATTTATGTGGGTGAATATAATTCCCAAACTCGTTCAAGCTTGGGTGGCAAGATTTAAAGTCTTACGATGATACTGTAAAAAAGTTCAGCTCAGTGCATGGAGTCAGTGGGGGGAGACAGAGGTATCTGCAAGTCAAGGTGAAATCCATCATAGGAGAAGAACGGATAAACAGGTGTTGTTGGTCTTATGTCGTCGGACTCCAAATCCACTCTTAAGTTAACCAAATGTAGCTTTTCACAAAGCTTTTACAAGTTAGAAATTTTTTACGTGATTTTTTATTGAATTATCCATTGGCTTATTCACCGAATATGATTTATGCTATTTTTCAGCTTAAACCATTTCAAAAACGATTAACAGCTATTATATATAAACAGTTAATGAATGCATGTATGACACCTAATGATAAGGTTAAATGTACTTGGGAAATAGAACTTCAACATTCACTTTTAGATGATCAATAGAGTAAAATTTATTATCTAGTTAATAATTCATCTATCTGTGCACATCACTACCTAATTCAGTTTAAGATAGTACACAGGGCCCATATGTCAAAGATAAACTAGCGCATATTTTTTCTAAAATTGACAGATGCAATACTGAGGTGACTACTCTAACTCATATCTTTTGGTCCTATGTAAAGGTAAATAATTTTTGGAGGGATGTGTTTAGAATATTATCAAAAGTTATAAGTGTGGACTTACAACCAAATTCACTTACGGCAATCTTTGGGATTATTCCAGAAGAAACAGGAAGAATTCCTGCTTCCCCTCAACAGGTGATAGCCTTTTCAACTTTGTTGGCTAGGAGAGCTACCTTGTTACACTGAAAAGATTCTAATCCACCTACTGTTTTTAACTGGCTCTCCTCCATTATGTCCTGATTAAGTTTGGAGAAAATTAGAAGCTGGACATTTGACACATCTCTTAACTTTGAGCAAGTTTGGTGACCCTTTATTCAATATTTTCATGTGATTTAATTTTTTCTCTTTTTTAATTTTTTTAAAGAATTTTTTTTTCTTTCTTTTTTTTTGTTCCTTCTTATCCGCGAAGGTTCTGAGATGACTGGAAGGAAGTTTTCTTTCCTTTTTTTTTATAATTTTATCCCCAAATGGACTGCCCAATCTTTCTTTTTTTTTGTTTTAGGTTAGTTTAGCGGGGGGGGGGTTTTCCTCCTTATTAATACAATTTCCAATCTTTTTTTTCTCTTTATGATTAGCCAAGGGGAGTTGTGGTTGCTTGTTTATATACAATAGCTTAATATTGTATTTAATTGACCTTGACAGTATATATTCTTTAGTTGTTTCTACGGTTTTTGTATTATGTGTTTGCTAAAACTTCTCCTCTGCTTTGTATCTTTTTCTCTGTTGGAAAATTAATAAAAAAGTTTGAAATAAAAAAAAGCTTTTCACAAAGGGTACCATCTTCAAGGGAAAATTACCACCCAGGCAAGGGTAAACACACTGGTAGCCTCCACAGGGTCAGCCCTTCTACACACCGTGATATCTACAGATCGATCCTCAACCCACCCTTGTGGGTACTCAAAAGTTCCATCCAGTGACTCTCCTGTCACTGGTGTACTTCTGTGGTAGATTCCAGCTTTGTGTCTATGAGAGAGCCATCTGACCTTGCATAAATAAACATGCCGCGAAGCAACTGTAAATGTCAACTGTCCATCATGTAACTCCACCTCTCTCTCCATAGCAACCCAGAAGCAGGCAACAGTACTGTAGTCAGTTTCTCTCCCTCCCTCTCCCTTTAAAGATACAGTCCATGTCCGTCACACAGCCAAACCTTTTGACCATGTTTTCATTTATGTATTGAGTTTTTGCCTCATAATTGGCTGATTATATATTTGCAAAGGTGATAGGTTAACTGATCTATTGGTCAAAATCTGCTTTTGGCATGCAGATTGCAGATTGGCCTGTTCAAAGGATGTGGCTGCTTTCCTCTACTGGCTGGTTTTTGTGCTTCGGTACCAGCTTCCGGTTTTGGGCATCCCAGTGATATAAAAATAGTGAGTGCAAGACACTGCCTCTTTTTTACTCGAGCCTCCCTTCAGACTGGATTGTGATCAGGGCTGAAAAACTATTGGGAATGTGTGCTGCAGACAGGAGATCCCGCATGCTCATCTAGACAAGTGCTTGATTGTTGAATGTTTAGTATTGGAACTTGGGACTTAACAAAGTAACTGTTTGAGTTAGAAGTATTACTGAATGTTTAGAGTTGTAGTTTTTATAGTTTAGGGGGCCTTAGATAAGTAGTTGTTTGACTTAGATGTTTGGTTGAGTGTCTCATTATTTGTTTGTAAGTAAATAGTTACCATGCTTCCTCGCAATCAGTGACTTCTTATCAACTCCATGAAACACCACTCCTTTTGGAGAATATGGTCAACAACAAGAATGCAATATTGCCATGAGATATGCTCAACATTTACCCAGAACTCCATGACAATTCATAATGTTTCAGGTTAATCATGGAATAAGCAAAGCCTCCTGATGATTACCAGCTTGCTGCTTATCATCACAAAAAAATGCATTAGTGGCACTTCAACTGATGATCTGACCACATGCTAAAAGAGATAGCATCAGCCTGGGGCTGCTGCTCAATCAGTCAACACAAAAGCAAAGCTAACGTGTCCTGATTCTGTTATGTCACAAATTGTAATAATGGGGACAGCACATTCCTCATCCATCAATGCAGGGGTTCCTGTCTTGGTAAAGTCAACAGCAGCATTCTTTTGACAGAGCTGACTATTTTATTGTAGACCTGCCATGACCTGTGGTGATTAAATAACTAAATTGAGGAAATATGTTCCATGAACATTCCCTTTTCCAAAGGGTCAGGAAAATAGCATGTGAGTACAAGTAACAAAATTAAAGCCTTTATAACAATCTTTAATCTGAAGGTCTACCTGTCTTACTTCATCTGAAGATCCCACCATAAAAGCAGTCAGATTTTAGCCAAGTTAATTCAATCTACGTGAAAAAATAGCTAAAAGCAACTGATACCACAATGGTTATGAGTCACACCAATATTCCAAAAGCAATTCTGAAGATTTTGCACCCCAAAACTAACAACACACCTAACTAAATCATTCCTCCTGAGCAATTATTGAGTAAGTAGAAAACAGCCTAGCATCAGAATCAGGTTTAGTATCACCGGCATATGTCATGAAATTTGTTGCTATGCAGCAGCAGTACATTGCAATGCATAATAATAAAAACTGCGAATTACAGTAAAAAATAGAAAATAGTTAAATCAAATAAGCTGTGCAAAAAAAGTAGTGAGGTAGTATTTATGGGTTCAATGTCCATTCAGAAGTCTGATGGCAGATGTGAAAAAGCTGTTCCTGAATCATTGAGTGTGAGTCATCAGGCTTCTGTACCTCCTTCCTAATGGTAGCAATGAGAAGAGGGCATGTCCTGGCTGATGGGGTGAGGGAAGGGGAATATCCTTTATAATGGCTGCCACCTTTTTGAGACATGACCCCTTGAAGATGCCCTGATTGCTGGAAAAACTAGAACCCATGATGGAGCTGACGGAGTTTGCAACCTTCCGTAGCTTATTTCGATCCTGTGCAGTGCCCCGCCCATGCCCTCAATACCAGGTGGTGATGATGTGCATGGACATAACTCAAAAGGCAGGCTTATTGCACTCACCCGGCAACTCTCAAAGACTTAAGAGGATGTAGATTATGGTTTAAAGTGGCAATTACTTACCTTTGCAGAATTGCTCAGATTGTGTTCCTCCAGGCCCAGTCACATCAATGAACTGAATTCCAAAGAGTGACTAATGTCTGCCACCATTTACAAGAGAAGTCAGTATTTGCAAAGGTTTAATGTACATGGAAGTTTATGAATATCCCTGCAACATTGCCAAAGAGAAACAGGGCATGCTACTGCCTCTCAGCCTAGGTTCAAAGCTGATCTTCAGGGCTGTTTGACCATTTTCACTGTAATCACATGGGTTACCTCGGGCACTCAAGTTTATGTCCACATCCAAAAGATTTCCATTTGGTGGGTCAGTTGGCTACTATCAATTGCAGGTTGGGAGAAGGAGAATCAGGTAAGATGATGGACTTGACATAAGAGAAAATATCATACAGGGGAATATGTAGGAAATAGGATTAGAGTTAGAATGGACTCAATGGGCCAAAAGAGTTCATTTTGTGCTTTAAAGAAAAAGTTATTTATTTAATTATTGTGAAACAGCACAGAATAGGCCCTTCTGGTCCTTTGAGCCATACTCAATATAATCCTAGCCTAATAACAGGGGAATTTACAATGACCAATCAACCGGCTGGTGGCGCAGTGACATCAACACCCCGACTCCGGAGCGAAGGTTCCCGAGTTCGAATCCAGTCGGGCCCCTCCCGGGCATGCTTTCCATCATGCTTGCAACTCAGCCTCATAAAAAAAGAAACACACTGCTCTGTGAACCCTCACAGAATCTTTCCTCCAAGACAACCACTTGAAAAGAAGAAGTGGTCACCAAGGTCTGGCAGAGTATGGCATACACAAAAAAAAAGTCAACCTACCAACCAGTACGTCTTTGGACTGTAGGAGGAATCTGGAGCTCCCAGAGGAAAACCCATGCAGTCATGTGGAGAATGTACCAACCCCTTACAGGCATTGGAGGGAATTGAACCCAGGCCACCTGTACCATAGAGAGTTGTGCTGACCACTACACTACCGAAAATCCTGGAAACTCAACTCAAAAACTACTATGAGAGTACATTTAGTGGCCCAGTATTTTATGAGGACAATTTGGAATGTGCAATCTCTGCTGTTCATTCTAGCAATACCTATGCTTCATAAATGAATTAATAATTCAGAATACTTAATACATTGGTCTTCTATGAGCTTTTCCCATTAAGCTAAATTTTTAGAAGCTGCCTATTGCATGGTCACTTGTGCTTCCATTCATGTTGGAAGGTCTCCCTGCTCACATTCTTCTTCTGTCTTGTAATGCTGTTCAACCTTTGCATGAGTAGCTAAGATATGAGATATACTCTACTTGCATAGTGTTTATGTCATTTAAGGGTTGTAGTGACGGGCTCAAACAAAAATAGACAGAAATTAGAGAATGCAACATTGCAGTGGCATTCCTATGTTTAAACAGTATTGTGAACATCCATTTTATTTCAAAGTCATGGCAGTGAGATCCGTTTTTAGTTTTATGTCTTCATCCTCTGAGAATTTGTAAGCCCCCTTCTCAGAAGCTCTGCAAATCAGAGAAGGCCTTCAATATTGTTCCTTTAGAGCTTGCCAAGTGGCTTAGCAAAGATTTAATGCAGTCATAATTCAGTTGCATTGAGAGCAAATGCAAGCAATTCCATGTATTGTTATGGCCTCATTCATTAACATTGCTTTTTTTCAGTATTCTGGAGGGCTGATGCATTGCTTTTGACATTCATACCGAAGTATTAGATCTTCACTGTGTAATCAACCATTGGGTTTTGAAATCAAACACAAAAGTAAACAATAAATCATGTCTGAAGGTATAGCTATTTTCTTGTAGATTATGTTTAATTTAGCATCCTGTTGATTCTATCCGATTTGTACATTCAAAACTTATTAAAAGAACAAAAGTTTTCTATTTCCCTGAGAGATACTCAAAGATGAAGTGTTACAAAACACTACTGAGTCATTTCCAGTTCAATTGTTTAAAAGGTTTGTGGGTGGAATGTTGTTTATTGTTGGTCACTGAGCAGGCATTATCCACTGGGCCACATTTTCCAACAGTGCTAGCGATAAACCATTTAAATTACAATTGCAACAAAATTCAGGTTGAATAGATTTGGCCTTGAATGTCTCCTTTATCAATTATTCCTTTGTTATCTACTCAGCAGCAATGGGATTTACACAAAAGTTTCCCACGGTACGAGGTGTTGCGAGAATGGTTCAAATTGAGCACAAGCTACCAATCCTACTCACAACCAGCCCCCTTCTGGATACTCCAATGCACCAATGGTTTAATCCTCAAAAGGAGGGCAAGCAGCAGCTATGCTGTGGCTTTTTCTTCAAGAAGTCATGTAGGATCTTGATGTTTCACTGCAGTGTAAGCAGCACTAAACACTTCTAGCCGGTAATTTTAACCGATTCACTGAATGTGGTCCTTCCCTTACAGCTTCAGATGTAATTGGCAACATGCCAGCAGTGTCCAACCAGCTGACAGGAGAAGCACAATAAGATTAGCTGATGAATTGTGCAGCAGTCTTTGCTGCATGGGTTGCAGCAGGTCAGGGAAGAAATAAATCCTTGCTTTTACCTAGATCTTTTCACAAGATTCCAAAGGGCTTGACAGTTTGTGGCGTACTTGTGAAAGTACTGCTGTTATTGCAATGTGGTCTATTCAAGGAAAGGTCCACAAACAGAAATTAAATAAATGACCCAGGTCACCTGTTTCAGACATGGGGGGGGGGGGAGGTGGAGGGGATAAAGTTTGCCAATAAATTTTTAAAAACTTTGAATATCAACACCAAGGCTAACAGGGTCACGTAATAAACCTTGTTACTAATAGATATATTTCAGGGTTGGTGAGAGAATAAAGGATCTCTGTATTATACTAGGCTGAAACATTGCTTTCTTAGTTCTATGGTCACAAAGTGTCAGTCTTGTTGCCCTGCAAAGTGTCAGCTGGCCCTGGGTCTGGCAACTCCACTGATCCCCAAATTCTTGTTGCTGGTGTCAGTGACAGAATGCAGAGATAAAATTTAAAAAAAAGATCTGTAGAAGTAGTAGATCTTACTTGGACAAGAAAATGTTGGAATCGGACTGTAATGAAGTAAATGAACCCAGGTGTGGAGTAAACTCGAGACTTGATGGTAGAAAGTAATGATGAGGATTTATTTGAAGAACACAACAGAAGAATAACAAATGACTCAGCGTGTACTTCCTCGAGAGGGCCAGAGTACATAGAACGCACTCATTCATTCAGAAAGCAAATTCAAGACTCAGCATTGAACAGTAGTCATGACCAGCTTTAAAAGTGCATATAACATGAGAATCCTGTGGTGTATCATAATCAATAAACTCAAAACAGAATGCACAATGAGCCCATATTCAAAAACATGTTGCACAAAAAATCACAAGAAAAGCTTAACAAGTTCAAGTTAAAACAAGTCAGTGAGGTCCAGGTGTGTCGGAGCACTGAGGCCTGATACTTTTCAGGGTTCTGTGCTTGTCTGAAGAGCTCATGACACTGACCTTTTCTACATACTTTTCCCACCCTGGATACCAACAGTAAAGCATCATTCAAGCTATTAATATTTCATCTGGTACTCAAGGAATAGAATGCCTATCATCTTTTAACACAGACTGTCAGCATTTTTGCAATCCAAATTAATCATCAACTGTTCAAGCATCAAAACTGCTTCACAATTCCCATTTTACCCCCTCTTTTTTATAATTATTGAAATCTTATTAAATCATGATTTTGTACACAATCTAGCAAAAAGAAAATTGTTGATTAGTATTGCAAGATGACTTGGCTTGTAATTTGTTACTTATGAACAAAACTGTAAATCAGGAAGTAAACTATTTGATGGAATTGGACTTCTTTGGATAGTTGAGAAAGATCCTGCTAAGCCAAAGTATCTGATAAAAGATGAGGTGAAGGGGACTCTGTTAGTTGATGAGGACATTTTGCATTCTCTGCGTATTGCTGCACTGCTGAACTTCAGCAATATCACAGGTCAAATGGATGCCCTGAAAACAGAATTGACAAACACCAATGAAACTCTATTGGATTTTCATGCAAGTTTTGGACCACAGAACTCGCTCCATTGTGCCCCTGCCAGTTCTCTAACAGAGCAGACTACTGGTTTCACCACATTGCTTTTTCTCTGTTGCATAGTAAATTCCTCTTCCCCATAGGGCAACACAGCATACGTAGTGGTTAGCACAAAACTTTACAGTACCATTGACTCATGTTCATTTTCTGCTGCAGCCTGTAAGGGGTTTGCACGTTCTGCCCTTCACTGCTTGGGTTTCCTCCTGGAGTTCTGAATTTCTCCCACATGCATTGATTGGTAGAATAATTGGTTGTCTAATTTGTCCTGTGATTCGGCTAGGTTTAAATCGCGGAATATCCGGGCAGTGTGGCTATAAGTCCTTATTCCATGCTGTATCTCAATAAGTAAATGAATTTATTGATCCAATTCTTTCATGGAGTTTGAACGATACCAGATATGAAATGGAAGAGAGCACTTCCAGGATTTTTTAACTGCTTGGCAATAGGCATTACTGAGAATAAATTTTACATTTAATGCATCATGATTTTCAATGCATAATGCTTCATGCTCATAATTTGGTACTCAAAAAATACTAAAATGTTGTTTCCAATATTTCAAACTCCAATTCATAATTTCTATTCCAATTTAACATTTAAAGAAAGTGAAAAAAGTCTTTATAATCCACAGGCAGACAGATTCTGTTGTGTAAATGTTTAGGTTTAGCTCTGTTTTTTCTGCTTAAAATGTAAAATTACTAATTGCTGAACAACTTAATGAAGCTGGCTGTCATTAAATTTGAGGTTTTAAACTCAAAATGTGTATTTCTTTAATATTATAAAATTCTGCCATCCCTTAAGGCATGCTTTTAAACAGCATAACTTTCACACAATGACTAGCTGTGCAGTTTTGCAGCAAATGTTTTGCACTGTTTGAAATTTACTGGTGTGAAGAGAAGAAATTTAACCATGATAACCTGCTGTGTTGGCTGCACAAAAGGTGGCTGCAACTAACATGAGAATTTGAAGGTTTGAAAAACAGTCATCCCATGGAGAGCATTTTGTGAGAATGTCTGTTGTATTTGTGTAAATAATTGACCTACTTAAAGTGCAGATTATCTTTCAATAATAGGCAGGCTGAAAAATTGTAGTGCAGTGAAGTTACATTATTTGTTCTGTTAACTAATACTTTGAAAATCATAATGTACTTATTTGTGTTGTTAATAAATAGCTTATGAGCTTGTGTATTTCGTGGTCACAACAATGAGACTCCTAATAGAGTCATAGAAAAGTATAGCACAGAAACAAGTCCTTCAACCCATCTAGTCACTCCATGTGGAATCTGACACTTCCCATCGATCAGCACCAGGGACTATAGCTCTACTGCCATCCATGTACCTACCCAGACATCTCTTCAACGTTGAAAATGAGCTTCCATGCACTACTTGCGCTGGCAGCTCATTCCACACTCCCATGGCTCTCTGAGTGAAGAAGTTTCCCCTCATATTCCCCTTAAACATTTCACCTTTCACCCTTAATCCATGACCTCTAGTTGGGGTCCCACCTAACCTCAGTGGAAGAAAGACTGCTTCTACTTTCCCTAACTATCCCTGTCATAATTCTATGTTCCAAGGAATTATTATAGTCATCAATAATGAAAGATAAAATACTTAATTTGCATTTATCACAAAATATGAACAGACAGCAGCACATTCATAGGTGGGACTTTTAACTTCAGTAGGGCCATAAAACAGATAATATCTGATTAAATAAACATTATGTACACTGCTTGAACTTCACAACAAAGGAAGAAGAACAGTTTTATAATGAGCAGCCAATATAATAATGCCTGCTTTATACCACACCAAGGTATATCATGGTATATGTGCTAAAAATAAGCCAATACCATTTATTGGATTTCACATAACCCACAGTTCCCTGTCCTTATTGCATTCCAACCAGTCAACCGAGGTTTACTCCCCTCTCCGTTACCTAGATTACTTACCCTCCCCTGCCTGCATCTATCTGCTTATCTTTAACACACCCATCCACCTGTGTTCGGTGTCTCTGTTATGACTTTGGGTCATTGGTAGATTATTCTGAGGGCTCTAACTTTATTTGTATTCTGTACGTTTTATTAATTATAATTATCTGTATTGTTGCGCGTTGGGCTTTTTTATGTGTTATTGTTAGATCTTCTCTAGTTTGCATTTAAGTTGCAATTGCCCTTGATAACTTCCAATTAATTCTCTGTGACTTTGCAGGTGTCCAATTAAGTATCCTTGGACTTTTGCCTCTGATTAGAATAGTTATTTGTTCACTTGTAATTAGTCTGGGGCCGTATCAGCTGGGCCGTGCCGTTTCGTATAGTTTTGTGCCATTGAGTGTATTTAAAGGGGCAGTGCTAACACCTCATTGCTTGGTCTTGATTTTTGCCTTGCGTAGTTCTGGCGAAGTCATCCAAGACCTTGTAAGTTCAAAAAAAATCTCACGTTCTGTTTAACCCTTTCGAGTCTCTGTGCGATCC
The DNA here is from genome assembly GCF_030144855.1 of Hypanus sabinus. NCBI lineage: Eukaryota > Metazoa > Chordata > Chondrichthyes > Myliobatiformes > Dasyatidae > Hypanus > Hypanus sabinus. Next base: position 124,495,821 of record NC_082710.1, on the reverse strand, counting down.
TGTGCTTGGGTCCGAAGATACAGCGCAACAGTTTCCTTTTCTACCCTTCCAATCCCCTTCCCTATCTTCTTTCATCTGCTCATCATCCCTCCCATATCTTGTCCCTCTTATCATCTTCTAGTCTCTGTCTCTTGCTCCTCACTGCCCTCCTTCCACCTAGCTCCATCTGTCCATCATCGGTCAAATTAGCTGGTTCAACCTACTCCCTGCCACACAACTCCCTCTCATCTCTTAATTGTGGCAATCTACAGCATAAGTTCTGGATCACCAGGCATCTCTTTGTCTCTGTGGTAAACTATGTATACCTGTCTGGACACGCCCCTCTGCTGACTGCTCCTGTGGCTCCTCCCACAGACCCCTATATAAAGGCGATTGGAGGCTCTGCTGCTCCCTCAGTCTCCAAGATGTCATGATCCCTTTTGCTGCTAATAAAAGCCTATCTTTCTCCTCCCGTCTCTGAGAGTTATTGATGATGCATCAGCCTCCACAGATGCTGCTGGATCTATTAAGTATTTTATTGTTCATTTCCATTATCTGCAGTCTCTTGGGCCTTGATAGCACATAACATATTGTTGATGATAATCGACTATTGTTTCAAGGCTGTCCTCTTTGTGATGGTATGATATGAGCAACCACTCAATGGGTTTCAAAAAATATTTGTAGGCAATTCCAGAGGTGTACTGTGAACAGATCAAAATAAACATGAGCAGTTTGTCTAAACCTGTACAACTCGTCTAACACACAAAAAATGCTGGAGGAACTGAACAGGTCAGGCAACATTTATAAAAGTGAATAAAGAGTTGCTTTTTTGGACTGAGACCCTTCTTCAGTATTGAGAAGGAACAAAAAGGTGGAGGGATGGGAATGAAGGCAATAGGTTAAGACAGATGGGTGGCAAATGTCAAGTTCTGGAGAAGAAGGAATCTGCTAGGAGAGGAGAGTGAACCACAGGAGAAAGGGAAGGAGAATTGATAGGCAGGTAAGAAGAGGTGAAAAGGTCAGAGTGGGGAATAGAGAAAGGGGGAAGGATATTTTCTACCAGAAGGAGAAATCAATATTCATGAGGCTTCCCAGACAGAGTACAAGGTGTTGCTCCTCCATCCAGAAAGTGGCCTCATTGTGGTACAAGAAAAGGCCATGGACCAGATTGGGAATTGGAATTAAGATGATTGGTCACGGGGATGTTCGGCCTGTGACAAATGGAGTGATGGTGCTCGATAAAGCGGTCCCCCAATTTTTGATGGATCTCACCAATTCATGTATATAACCTTCAATGGACTTTGTGAGAACCATAGTTTAGAACAGCACAGAAGTGAGACCTCCACCCACCTTTTTGTCCATGTACACTAAAATGGATTAGGAAACTACTCAACATGCACACCTTACACATTATTAGAAGGAGTAAAGTCATCATAGCTATTGAGCGACAATATAAATGAGGCAAACTGAGATTGCTGCAACAAATCTGACTAGAGGCTCTTCAAATAGAGGCTATCCTCCTTCCCTTTCTCCTATGGTCAACTCTCTTCTCCTATCCAATCCTTTCTTCTCCAGACTTGACCATTCCACCCCACCTGACGTCACCTATCACCTTCCAGATGGCCTCTTTCCCCTCCCCCACCCTTTTATTCTGGCACCTTACCCCTTCCTCTACACTCCCGCAGAGGGTCTCAGCCCAAAACCTCAACTGTACCTTTTTTCCATAGATGCTGCCCAACCTGCTGAGTTCATCCAGCATTTTGTGTGTGTTGCTTGGATTTCCAGCACCTGCAGACATTCTCTTGATTGTGTATAGAGGCTATTTCAGGTTAAAGGTGGCTTGTAGAACATAGGATATAGAATAGTACAGCACATTACAGGCCCTTCAGCCCACAATGTTGTGCCAACCCTCAAACCCTGCCTCCCATATAACCCCCAAACTTAAGTTCCTCCATATAACTGTCTAGTAGTCTCTTTAACTTCACTAGTGTATCTGCCTCCACCACTGACATCAGACAGTGCATTCCATGCACCAACCACTGTCTGAGTGAAAAACCTTCCTCTAATATCCCCCTTGAACTTCCTCCCCTTACCTTAAAGCCATGTCCTCTTGTACTGAGCAGTGGTGCCCTGGGGAAGAGGCACTGGCTGCCCTCTTAATATCTTGTATACCTCTATCAGGTCTCCTCTCATCCTCCTTCTCTCCAAAGAGTAAAGCCCTAGCTCCCTTAATCTCTGATCATAATCCATACACTCCAAACCAGGCAGCATCCTGGTAAATCTCCTCTGTACCCTTTCCAATGCTTCCACATCCTTCCTATAGTGAGGCGACCAGAACTATATTATCAAAACTGTATGTTGATCAAGAGTCAAAATTAATAACTGTTGAGGTGGCATACAACACAAAGTGGTAGGATGGAAAGTAACCAAAAAGATCAGAGGTTAAAATAAAGTAAAGGAAGTCTTACATTGAAAGGGTTGGCCTCTTCTTATGCCAAGATGAGGTGGGGGAACAATACCTTATATTCCTTCTGGGTGCCCTCCAACCTAAACCCACACTACCTCGTAACCCTCTCTTTTTCTTTCATCTATGTGCCTGTCCAAGAGGCTCTTAAATACCCCTAATATTTTAGCCTCCACCACCATCCTTGGCAAGTCATTCTAGGCACCCACAACCCTCTCTGTTTAAAAAAAAAACAACTTATCCTTGATGTCTCCCCTAAACTTCCCTCCCTCCCTTAATTTTGTACATATGTCCTCTGGTGTTTGCTGCTGGTGCCCTGGGAAACAGGTGCTTGCTATCGACCCTACCTATGCCTCTCATATTCTTGTAGACCTCTATCAAGTCCCCTCTCATTCTTCTACACTCCAAAGAGAAAAGTCCCAGCTCTGCTAACCTTGCTTCATATGACTTGTTCTCGAAACTAGGCAACATCCTGGTAAATCTCCTCTGCACCCTTTCCATAGCTTCCACATCCTTCCTATAATGAGCTGAGCAAAATTGAACACAATACTCTAAGTGGGGTCTCACCAGAGATTTGTAGAATTGCTACATGACTTCTCTACACTTGAACTCAATCCCCCGTTAATGAAGCATAGCATCCCATAGGCCTTCTTAACTACCCTATCAACCTGCTCAGCGACCTTGAGAGATTTGAACCCCAAGGTCCCTTTGTTCATCCACACTCTTAAGTAACTGACCATTAATCCTATACTCAGTCTTTTGGTTTGTCCTTCCAAAATGCATCACCTCACACTTATCCGGATTGAATTCCATCTGCCATTTTTTCTGCCCAACTCTGCAGCCTGTCTATATCTTCTTGTAACCTTCGACAACCTTCAGCTCCATCCACAACTCCTCCAATCTTCGATTCATCCGCAAACTTACTCACCCATCCTTCCAACTCTATATCCAGGTCATTTATAAGAATCACAAAGAGCAGGGGTAGCAGGACAGATCCTTATGGCACTCCACTAGTCTCTAGCCTTCAGGCAGAATACTGTTTACTCTTTTCCCTAGACGCTGCCTCCAGGATTCTGTGTGTGTTGCACTGAGCTATTGTTTTCATTTGATGGCTAACTTTATTAAAAGAATAGACAAGAGCATGACACAAGCAGGCAAATTTGCTGTCAGAATTAGGGCCAAATAATTATGCAGTTTTGGTAACCATATAGCCAGAAAACAATTACAGCATGGAAACAGGCCATCTCAGCTCTTCTAGTCCATGCCGAAAGCTTACTCTCACCTAATCCCATTGACCTGCACTCAGCCTATAATCCTCCATTCCTTTCCTGTACATATACCTATCCAATTTTTTTTCAAATGACAAAACCAAACCTGCCTCTACCACTTCTACCGGAAGCTCATTCCACACAACTACCACTCTCTGAGTAAAGAAGTTTCCCCTCGTGTTACCCCTAAACTTTTGCCTCCTAACTTTCAACTCATGTCCTCTTGTTCAAATCTCCCCTACTCTCAATGGAAAAAGCCTATCCATGTCAACCCTATCTATCCCCCTCATAATTTTAAGTACCTCTATCAAGTCCCCCCTTCAACTTTCTACGCTCCAAAGAATAAAGACCTAACTTGATCAACCTTTCTCTGTAACTTAGGTGCTGAAAGCCAGGTAACATTTTAGGAAATCTCTTCTGTCTATTTTTTTGACATCTTTCCTTTAATTCAGTGACCCGAACTGTACACAATACTCCAAATTCGGCCTTACCAATGCCTTGTACAATTTTAACATTACATCCCAACTCCTATACTCAATACTCTGATTTATAAAGGCCAGCATACAAAAGCTTTCTTCACCACCCTACCCACATGAGATTCCACCTTCAGAGAACTATGCACCATTATTCCTAGATCACTCTGTTCTACTGCACTCCTTAATGCCCTACCATTTACCATATCTGTCCTATTTTGATTAGTCCTACCAAAATGTAGCACCTCACACTTAACAGCATTAAACTCCATCTGCCATCGTTCAGCCCACTCTTCTAATTGGCCTAAATCTCTCAGCAAGCTTTGAAAACATACTTCATTATCCACAACACCACCTATCTTCATATCATCTGCATACTTACTAATCCAATTTACTACCCCATCATCCAGATCATTAATGTATATGACAAACAACATTGGACCCAGTACAGATCCCTGAGGCACACCACTAGTCACTGGCCTCCAACCTGACAAACAGTTATCCACCACTACTCTCTGACATCTCCAATCCAGCCATTCTTGAATCCATTTTAATAATTCAATATTTACACCTAAAGATTGAACCTTCCTAACTAACCTTCCGTGCAGAACCTTGTCAAAGGCCTTAATGAAGTCCATATAGATGACATCCACTGCTTAACCCTCATCAGCTTTCCTAGTAACCTCTTCAAAAAATAAGATTTGTCAAACACGACCTTCCTTGCACAAATCCATGTTGACTGTTTCTAATCAGACCCTGTCTATCCAGATAATTATATATACCTTCTCTAAAAATATTTTCCATTAATTTACCCACCACAGACATCAAACTTACAGGGCTATAATTGCTAGGTTTACTCTTAGAACCCTTTTTAAACAATGGAACAACACAAGGAATATGCCAATCCTCTGACACCATTCCTATTTCTAATGACATTTGAAATATTTCTGTCAGAGCCCCTGCTATTTCTACACTAACTTCCCTCATGGTCCTAGGGAATTTCCTGTCAGGATCTGGAGATTTATCCACTTTTATATTCCTTTAAAGTGCCAGCACTTCCTCCTCTTTAATTGTCATAGTTTCCATCACTTCACTACTTGTTTCCCTTGCCTTACACAATTCAATATCCTTCTCCTTAGTGAATACCGAAGAAAAGAAATTGTTCAGAATCTCTTGGCTCCACATATAGCTGTCCACTCTGATTCTCTAAGGGACCAATTTTATCCCTCACTATCCTTTTGCTATTAATATAACTGTAGAAGCCCTTTGGATTTATTTTCACCTTATTTGCCAAAGCAACCTTGTATCTTAGCTTTTCTAACTTCTTTCTTAAGATTCTTCATATTCCTCGAGCACCTCATTTACTCCATGCTGCCTATTTATTGTAGATCTCTCTCTTTTTCTGAACCAAGTTTCCAATATCCCTTGAAAACAATGGTTCTCTGAAACTTTTAACCTTTCCTTTTAACCTAACAGGAACATAAAGATTCTGTACCCTCAAAATTTCACTTTTAAATGACTTAAATTTCTCTATTACATCCTTCCCATAAAACAAATTGTCCTAATCCATTCCTTCTAAATCCTTTTGCATCACCTCAAAGTTAGCCATTCTCCAATCAAAAATCTCAATCCTGGGTCCAGTCCTATCCTTCTCCATAATTATATTGATCCTAATGTCATTGTGATCACTGGACCTGAAGTGCTCCCTCACACATACCTCCGTCACCTGACCTATCTCATTCCCTAACAGAAGATCCTACACTGCCCCTTCTCTAGTTGGTGCCTTTATGTATTGCTGCAAAAAACTATCCTGCACACATTTTACAAACTCCAAACCATCCAGCCCTTTTACAGTATGGGCTTCCAAGTCTATGTGTGGAAAATTAAAATCTCCCACAATCATAACTCTGTGCTTACTACAAATTATCTGCTATCTCCTTACAAAATTTATTCCTCCAATTCTCGCTCCCCATTAGGAGGTCTATAATACACCCCTATAAGTGTTACTACGCCTTTCCCATTCCTCAATTCCACCCAAGTATTCTCCCTAGATGACCCCTCTAATCTATCCTGCCAGAGCTCCACTGTAATAATTTCTCTGACAAGCAATGCAACACCTCCCACTCTTGTTCTTCCGATTCTATTACACCTGAAGCAACAAAATCCAAGAATATTTATTTGCCAATCATACCCTTCGTGCAACCATGTTTCATTAATAGCTACAAGGTCATATTTCCAGGTATCAATCTATGCTCTAAGCTCATCCACCTTTCTGACAATGCTCCTAATATTAAAATAAATGCATTTAAGTAATTCTCCACCTCTTCCTCCCTGTTTATCTCTAACAGTATAAAGAACTTTACTGTCTTTTTTTTTCTTCCTTCTCCCATACATCTGTTCCTACACTCTGGTTCCCCTCCCCCCTCGTATCTAGTTTAAATCCACTGGAGCCTCTCTAGCAAATCTAGCTGCAAGAATATTTGTCCCTCTCCAGTTCAGATGTAAACTGTCCCACCGGAACAGGTCCCACCTTCCCTGGAAAACTGCCCAATTATCTATAATATGAAGCCCTCCCTCCTGCACCATGCCTTCAGCTATGTATTGATCTGCACTATCTTATTATTTCTAAACCCACCTGCATGCGGCACTGGTAGCAAACCTGAGATTGCTATCCTGGAGGTCCTGTCCTTTAACTTGACGCCTAACTCCCTAATCTCACTTTTCAGGACCTCCTCACTCTTCTTACCCCCGTCATTGTGGTACCACGTCACTACATGAACCACAACATGCAGTGGCTCACCCTCCCTCCTGAGAATACTAAGAACTCAATCCGAGATGTCACAGACTCTGGCACCAGAGAGGCAACAGATCATCCGGGATTCTCGATCTCTTCCACAGTACCTCCTATCTGTCCCCCTAACTATTGGATCCCCTGTCACTACTGCTCTCCACTTTTCCCTCCTTCCCTTCTGAGCTGAGGTTCCAGTCTTGGTGCCAGAGATGCAACCACTGCAACTTGTCCCTGGTAGGTCACCCCCACCAACAGTATCCAAAACAGTAAACTTATTGTTGATGGGAATGGCCACACGGGTGCTCTACTCATTCTGTCTAAGTGTATTTGCATTCCGTTGGACATACAATATCTGATTTGATAACATTGGAAAAAAAATCAAATCTCTTTATTGCAGTATTATTAGAGATTGTTTAACTTTCTACACTTGGAACCAATTATCACAGGTCAGGAAAGATAATCAGTGATGATTTGACATGATCTTCTGGCTTGAGGGCATTGCAGCATCTAGCACTGCACAGTTTGCTCAAAGTTCAATGTTAAAAGTAAGTTTTATTACCAGAGTATTTATGTTGTCGTATACAATCCTGAGATTCTTTTTCCTACGGGCATACTCACCAAATCTATAGAATACTATCTATAAGTATATTTTATGAAAGATCAAATAGAGCATAAAAGACAACAGACTGTGCAGATGCAAATATAAATAAATAGCTATGAATAACTGAACATGAAAGTTTTAAAAGTGAGATTATTGGTTGTGGGAACATTTCAATAGATAAGTATAATTATCTTTTTTATTCAAGAGCCTGATGATTGAAAGGTAATAACTGTTCTTGAACTGGTACTGTGGGTCATAAGGCACTTGTACCTTCTACCTGATGGCAGCAATGAAAAAAGAGCATGGTCTGGGTGGGGTGGTGAGGATCTCTGATAAAGGATGCTGCTATGTTTTGACAGGATTTCATGTAGCTATCCTCAGTGGTTGGGAGGTCTTTACCCATGATGTATTGGTCCAAATCCAATATCTTTCATAGAATTGTAATTTATGTGTGGATTGGTGAGTTTGTACAACTCTTCTTTATATGCATTCAAGGATTAACATTCACATGAACAAAGCCCTCTTAAACTCTGAAGGATTTCAGTAATCACAAAGCATTAGTGCAGACCGTAAGCATCATAAACAGACTATGAGAAGGATTGGTAAGATCTCTAACATTTAGTCATGTTCACATAAACACAAGTGGCATCAACAGCAGGTTTGTTGGGAAACCCTGCTACCATTTTTATGGGAATTATTTCACACTAGAGTGCTGTTTCAGAACTGCTAGATGTTTTAATTGCAGGAAGCAACAGCATGCAGCTACTGTGTTCATAGCTAAACAAAGCAATCAAGTAGTGTCCCACAGGAAAATAAAGAATTATTGTGAAAGCCACAGAAGAGAGCTCCATGAAATATTGCAACAAAGGAAAAGCGTGAGGAGAATATTCTGTCAATAGTGATTTAAAAAAAAGAAAACCAGTTTTAAAATTGGCATGAAAGTGAATGTTGATATGAATATTGACACAATTACTGAATATTCTATCAGAGGAATAGGACACACTTGGCCAGAAGATTGCTAAGATGCAGTCAGGCAAAGATATATTAAACTTGAGGAAGTCCACAGACACTGGAATTTCAAAATAACACACACAAAATGCTGGAGGAACTCAACAGGTCAGGCAGTATTTATGGAAACGAATAAACAGTCAATGTTCAAGGCCAAGACACTTCATCAGGACTGAGAAGATGCCAGAATAAAAATGTGAGGGGCAGTGGAACAAGGCTAGCTGGAAGGTGATCAGTGAAGCCAGGTGGAAGGAAAGGTCAAGGGCTGGAGAAGAAAGAATCTAATAGGAGAGGAGAGTGGATGATAGGAGAAAGGTAAGGAGGAGGGGACCCAAGGGATAGTAAAGGTCAGAGTGGGGAACAAAGGAATGGGGAGGGGGGGTTGGGTAGAAATTTGATTATTGGGAGAAGAAATTAATATTCATGCCGTCAGGTTGAAGGGTAACCAGACAGTATATATTAAATATGATAATGGTGAAGATCTGAGGTTTCTTGGCCAAATTTATTGTGTAAGCCTTCAAATGGACAAAGGACAAAGCTATTGATTCTAATGGTTGATTACATCAACAGACTGAAAAGTGGAATATTGAAGAGCTAATAATGAATTATGGGAAATGCATTCAGCCTGAATCCATTGTAGAGATGTTTAAATCAGCTTCTGGTCAATCGAAGCTAGAATAAGGATTCATACACTTGCATCAAAGGGCACAAAAATCATGTTGTTAGCGAGTATTCTGGAGTTAGGTTATATATCAAATATTAACTTCAGCAATCAATCTTTAGACCTGGATTTGGGATGTAGATTAAATTTAAAATGCAGCCCTGGACAAGAGTTTCCTGGAGCTGTGAACACCAGTTAATTATTGGCATATAAAATGTCATGTGATATTGGGTCAAACAGGCCTTTTGCTCCAAAAGGGTCTCAAAATGACGTCTGCTGATCCTTTTTGTTGAACAACACATTTTTACATCCACTAGCTTTACTGTCCCTCTGGTGACTTTGTTCATGTCACAACACATGTTTGTATAAAAACAAATGCTAAGCCAATTCTCTTAAACTGGAGAAATGTTTGTTGCTCTGAAAATCAGGCTGAAGGCCCGGGGTTAATGAGCCAGTTGCCTCACTCTGAATAGGACCTTTATGGTAGCATTCTCGTTGCTCTCGAACAGGGTCCCCTCGTGGAGAGCTGGTGTAAGTGGCAGAGTATGAATGAACACCACCTGTAATGGAAATACTGATGGCCAATAATACTACATGCCAATGAGAAGATTACAAAGTCTCCCTAACAGAATGACATATGATTAAGAATGCCCTCTACCTAGAACTGTGGGTTTGTATAGCAAATTGACCAGAGCAAAATCTCTTCACCTAACTTCATTTTTCCCATATTTAGGCTATGCTCAGTGTCATTGGTGAGAGCTGATGCAATTCAATAGTGGTAGATAAGCAAAAGATAGATACTTTATTAATCCCACAGGAAATTGTAGTGTCGCAGTGGTGTTGCAAGTGCACAGATATATAAATATACCAATGAGCAACATTTTAACATTGAAGTATAAAAAAAAGAGGATGCTGGAAACGTTCAGCAAGTAAGTCAGTATCTGTGAAGAGAGAAACTGTGTTTCAGAAGTTACGTACCCTGTAACTGGGTCACTTACCAGCAAAGATAGAGAGGTCTGTTGAAGTCTGATGGTACTTATTTTAAAAAGTCTTTATTCATAAAGGGGCACAAAAATAAGATTAATACACACATTCAGATAATATACGTCGTCACTACTCAATCTAAAAGTGCGGGTATAATAATAACCATCAATAGGAAACAGCTCGATCTTTTGTCTAGGGGATAATATATTGTCCAATGGAAATATAAAAGTCACTCAGTTCCTGCAGGCTTCAGCCTTTGGGGACCACTGGGTTTTCACTTGTTGGAGAGAGAGAGATTTGTGAGAAAAGAAACTTGCCCGGGTCTTTTATGAAGCAAATCCGTTGAATCAGGAAAGTTGGTTCCCCGTTGTTAGTTCAAGAAAATCGTTTCTGTGGTACCTGCCACCGGCTCCCAGGTGAGGTAACCGAACGCACGTGGCTTCCTTCAAAAGGCTTCCCGCTACTACGGGATCATCAGCGTTTCTTCTGGTGCATCTGAAGGGGCCCCAGACCCTCTTTTATACCTTCTGTTGCGTCTGAAGGGGTTGTTCCCCCAGACCCTCTTTTATACTTCCTCACGAGGTCTCAGATGCCAGTCAGGTTGGGATGATGCAATCCCTCTCTCAGCCAGCCCACTTTGCCCGAGGGCTTGCACGTAGCATAGTCCCCAATCCACAAACGTGGTCTCCAGGAGACAATGGTCCACGTCGCGTTATTTTGCATTGCCAGGGAACGAGGCATCTGGCACGTCTCTCTCCCATTTCCTGGGTCTACTGACCCCTCCCCCCACTAGTGCTCTTGTGATTCTCACAAAGGAGGGGGCTGGGGGCATAACACAGATCAAAGCCCATTTACCAGAACTGGGAAGGAGAAAAAGTATTGTAGAGGAAGTCGGACAATAAGGGATCTCTACCCATCTCTGCACTCCCTCACCGTACCTCTCTGCAATTCAAAGCTAATTTGTTTCCTCTTCCTATTGTTTTCCTTCTGTTTCTCTTTGTGCTAGTGAGTCTGTCCCTTGATTAACAAGGTTTTTAGTTTCTACCGATGATATACATTAAAATCCCCTGGATAAGGAGTGTTCTACAAATCTGTTGCAATGGAAATAGATGTGAAGATGGTGGTCAGCATAATAACCCAGGCATTGCTGGATATAGCAGTTGCCATGTAAGTACATCAAATTACACCCTGGAGCTCACCTATAGAGAGGTAGATTGAAAAGAAATGAACTACTTTCTACAAGAACACTTGTTCCTTTGCCACCGTGGCACAATTTATATGTGCTATTATATCACACATCTGGTTCATGTTACTGAGGATAGGTTTCTACCCTTGGAAGTATGAGCGTTTAAATAGTAATTTGGCAGATAGATAACAGTCCCCTCAGATACTTTGGATATTGCCAGGGGAAATCTTTATTCCTCTAAAATTATTGAAATAATTTCCCTTTCATTTTTAAAATACTTTTTTTTTCTTTTTGCATTGAAACAATCACTTCTGAACAAAGTATAAAGCAGTTCAGGGCTTTACGAAATATCAGATGATGTTTGCACCAGTTACAGGCAAGTAGATTTTGCTATTATTTGGGGTGAAAAAAAAATGAATATGGCTGTCATTATTGTTGACTTTGTTTTTTTTTGCTGGAGAGATTGGAAATTATCTTCATGGGATATTTTTACATAAACCTTTGAACTGTCACTTATTTATAACTCTGACAACTCCCCTGGATGCGAGAGATGGGAGCCTGCTGAAAACTATTTATCTTCTTTCTCCTAAGCCTAAAGAAAATAAGCAGAATCGTTTCAACAATACAGAATAGAGCTTTAAATAGGATTTGCATTTGGCATCTGTAAAGATGTTGTCAGCTTGGAACAAGTTTTCTAAAGACGCTCAGATTTTAAGGAATTAGTTATTTGAGATTCATTGTGAAATAGAGGAAATAGAAAGTAAATGCCTTTCAGTACTTTGTAATTTAGCTGTCTTGTGTGCCTCAATCCCATCATAGGAACAGAGGATAGAAGAGGAATATGTTCTCTTTGTCCTGTTTTCAGCATGATTGTAAATTAACTTTATTGTTAGCAAAAGTTACAGCAAAAAAAATTATCAAGTGATTCCAGTTACTAAGTGCATGGAGTGCTCATGAAGTGAAGAAGTGCATTACAATTTTAACAAAGTAATGCTACACTTCAAGTAGAGGTAACATTTTTTTTTGGTTCTCTGATCTCTTACCGTTCCTTTGGCAAAATTCCAAACACTGGAAAGACTGTTCATGCCACAAAATCACAATGATAACTGGGAGGAGCTCTACAATAATGTCAGACAAAATTTGGTCTGGAAGTTGTTCAGTTCGTTACATGCTGCAATGATGTGCAGTATGTAGACCTTCTAATTTTGCCCCTCCCCTCTTTCTGTAAGTGAGGGAAGAGCTTCCTTGTGCCATGTGCAAAGTTCAGGAGTAAAATGATGTAGAACACTAGAAAATCATAAATGATAGAAAGGAGGGAGCTCTCAAACTCACAATTTGGAAGGAACGTCAGGCTTACATTTTTCTCCCCCTGGAGTGTCTCAAAGAAGAATCTGGTATGTTAGTAATGAGTTGGCTTACTTCGCAACTAGAGGAGCTAGAGTATGTAAAAGGAAGTTTTTTTTTTCTCAAGCTGCTCTTCTTCAGTTCACTTATATCTCAGTCTTGTGGTGTTATTTCTTTATAATGTATTTTCTTGTAAATAGGAAGGGCCTATTTGTGCCATTAGTGAATGCCTAACAAAACCCCATTAGTACGTTGACTGCTGAATATTTCCAGCATTTTTGTTTTGAAATCAGATTCCTAGTAACTGTGCTAATTAATTTCCATAGGGAGCCTTTTCTTCTGTGATGTTAAAGGATGATTTACCATGCAACCTACATACATGACAATACATACATGTCTTGTCTACATAATTTGCCAAGACATGATAATGGAATTTGCATAAAGTATTGACACTGATATTTCTCTCCCCACTCTGACCTCCTGAACTTGGATCCTTTCCCTTTTTATTCATTGTTCATTGAGTGCCCAATAATTTCCATTATATGGTTAATGTTACCTCTCTCTCATCATGATGCACTCACAGGATAAACCACTCTCAAAAGCCTCCACTATCATATTATTCCTTTTAATTAAGACAAGCATCAGCAAGACAGTGTTCACCATGGGAAATTTGTAAAATTCTCAAGAGTTTAGCATAAAACAGTACACCAAGTACAAAAGATTAGAGGCAGGATGATCCAATCAAAGGACAAGGCTGCCTTCATCTAGGGATCTATATCTCTTAGGAACTATAGAATCTTCAGTGATATGGGAGTAACATAATAATGATTGCATTTTTTAAATTACAGAATTAGTGCTTCCTAGCTTATCTATTTTATTTGTTCCACAAAGCATAACACTGAAATTATTTTCCACTGCTCTAGACTTCATACAAGCAAATCCACTTGATTTTCTACAGTACAGTTTAGTAACCACATCTTTTGCAGTTTAATCTCCTACCTAAATATTTTCATTTTTCTATCTCTCTCTTCTCTTTTAATATGCATTCATAAAGTATATCTAATTCTTAGATCAGATTCTAGCCACATGTCCTAAGATCTGTTTATAAGGTTCAAAATTACATTTTATCTGGGGACATTCCTTGCCAAACCTGGACAAATTCTTTCAATGGACATGCCTGATGTTGCAGAGTTTTGCGCTGCCATTTGGCATGAGAATATAAGAATTTTATTTTAAATCTAGTAATGGAGAAATCCCAAAAATTATTGGATATTCATAATTTAGTACCCTGCAAAGCTATTAGGAAATCAAACTATGCTGTACCATAAAATTTTATATTTACTTCTGGAAGACACAATGTATGGTCTCTGTCTGAATTCTTATATCAAATGTATGTTTTATCTTAGGATATTAAACAGTCTTAAAACATTCCTTTAACTGAATTTTTAGCTAGTTTAAAAAAAAACATAGAAACATAGAAAATCTACATCACATTACAGGCCCCTCGGCCCACAATGTTGTAACCATGTAACCTGCTCTAGAAGCTGCCTGGAATTTCCCTACCGCATAACACTCTATTTCTCTAAGCTCCATGTACCTATCTGAGCCCCTATTGTATCGACATTGGCTGTGCATTTCCTGCACTCACCCACCATTTAATTTTTGCTTCACTTTTATTATTAGCTAGCTTGTAAAGCTCTTTGCTTAAAAATCAGACTAACCTCAACCTAACCTTGTGGCTTTTCTATACAGTTGCTGTATTCGCAGAAGTACATTCTTCTTTTGAAGCATTAAGCCAAAACAACATTTGCTTGCGACTTTGGTACAAGTGAATGTCAAATCCCAAAGGAACTAATTGCAAAGTGGGAAATCTATTTCAAAGTTCAAAGTAATTTCTTAATCAAAGTGCATATTTATCACCATATATTACGGTAAGATTCATTTTTTGCAGTCATACAGTAAATACAAAAAAATACAATAGTATCAATGAAAAACTGAAAAGATGGACAAACGACCAATGTGTAAATACAAAAAGAAAATACAATCAATAAAATGGACAACATCATTTGTAGAGCCATATGTTGTGGAATCAGTTCAGTGTGGCAGTGAGTGAAGTTAACCCTCTGGTTCTGATGGTTGAGGTGTAATAACTATTTCTGAATCTGCTGATGTGGGACCTAAGGCTCCTGTACCTCCTTCCTGATGAAAGCAGCAAGAGAAGAGCATGGCTTGGATGGTGGGTGCCCTTGATGAGGAATGCTGCTTTCCAGCAACTGCACTCCTTGTAGATGTGCACCATGGTGGAGAGGGCTTCATCTGTGATGGACTGAGTTGTATCCACTACCCTTTGGAGGTGTTTTTGTTCAAGGGCGTTGGTGCTTCCATACTAGGCCATGATGTAACCAGTCACTATACTCTTGACCATGAGTCTATAAAACTTCAACAAAGCTTTGGATGACATGATGAATCTTTGCAAACTTCTAGGAAAATAGAGGTGTTCTCATTCCTTCTTTGCAATGGCAATTACGTGTTAGACACAAAATGCCAGGGAATTTAATTTTACTGTCCCTCACCACCACCAAACCCCTGACGAGGGCTAGGTGATGGATCTCCAATTTCCCCCTTCTGTTATCGATAATCAGCTCTTTGGGTTTGCTAATGAAAAGTGAGTGGTTGTTCTTGTGGCACCGTTGAGCCAGATTTTCAATCTCCTTCCTATCTACTCAACATTTTTGCTTTGGCCAACAACCACAGTGAGAACAAATTAAATTGGGTCACAAAGCAGCAAAGATATAACTTAAAAGAATCAGTGAAGTCTGTTTTAAAATACAGGCTTATTGGACTTTGAGGAAATCGAGGAACTAGTTGTACAAGGAAATATTGAGGCCGATGTATTGAAGTTATTGATTAGCCTTGAGGGGATGTCAGCCTTGACCCTGCCTTGTGCAGCTAGATCCTGACTTCCCGGCAGGTAATAAGAGTGGGCTCTCTCACCTCCACTCCTCTGATTCTCAACACAGGAGCCCCTCAGGGCTGTGTACTAAGCCCCCTCCTTTACTCCCTATATACCCATGACTGTGTCACCACCCACAGCTCTAATCTGCTAATTAAATTTGCTGATGACACTACATTGATTGGCCTTATCTCAAACAATAATGAGGGGCCTACAAGGAAGAAGTCACCTCTCTGACACAGTGGTGTCAAGAAAACAACCTCTCCCTCAGTGTTGAAAAAACAAAGGAGCTGATAGTGGATTACAGGAACAATGGAGACGGGCTAACCCCTATTGACATCAGTGGATCTGGGGTTGAGAAAGGTAAACAGCTTGAAGTTGCTTGGCATCCACATCACCGAGGACTTCACGTCGTCTGTATACACCAGCTGTGTGGTGAAAAGGCACACTAGCACCTCTTTCACCTCAAACAGTTGAGGGCAATTGGTACGTGCTCCCAAATCCTAAGAACTTTCTACAGGGGCACAATTGAGAGCATCCTAACTGGCTGCATCACTGCCTGGTATAGGAACTATACGTCCTTTAATCATAGGATTCTGCAGAGAGTGGTGCAGACAACTCAGCGCATCTGTAGTTGTAAATGCCCATGATTCAGGACATTTACAAAGACTGGTGTGAAAAAAGCATCATTGGGGACCTGAGTCACCCCAATCACAATCTATTGCAGCTGCTACCATATGGGAAATGGTACCACAGCGTAAAAGCCAGGACCAACAGGCTCCGGGACAGCTTCTTCCACCAAGCCATCAGACTGAAAAACTCACGCTGATTTGAGTGTATTTCTATGTTACATTGACTGTTCTATTTATTATAAGTTACTATGATAGCACATTTAGATGGATATTTAACATAAAGATTTTTACTCCTGATGTATGTGAAGGACGTAAGAAATAAAGTCAATTCAATTCATCCTAATGTATGTATCTTCGCTACCCAGATATTCCAGGGTTGAGTGAAGACATCTGCTGTTGACCTGTTGAATGTCCTATGGTGTCTGAGAGATCTCCTGACTTGTGAATTACTTACAAGTCCATTGTGTCTCTCTTAAGCCTGAGACTTGGCTGATATTTTCCTATCATTCCTTTAAAATATTTCTGCTGTATTGTGAACCAAATTAATTGTCTTTAATAACTTCATATGGATATGTATTATATCACATTATTCAACACCATAGTTTCTACATAAGCTTAATTACAAACCCCATTTCCAGATAAGCGGGGATATTTTCCAAAATGCAATAAAAACCATAATCTGTGATACGTTAATTCATGTGAATCTTTATTTAACTGACAAAAGTACAAAGAAAAGATTTTCAATATTTTTACTGACCAACTTAATTGTATTTTGTAAATATACACAGATTTAGAATTTGATGGCTGCAACACATTCAACAAAAGTTGGGACAGAGTTAAAGGAAGATTGAAGAGTAACACCGGTTTGGAAGACTCCACACTAAGCAGGCTAATTGGTAGCAGGTGAGGTATCATGACTGGGTATAAAAGTAGCGTCCATCAAAGGCTCAGTCTTTGCAAGCAAGAATGGATCATGGCTCACCCCTTTGTGCCAAAGTTCGTGAAAGAATTGTTAGTCAGTTCAAAAGGAACATTTCCCAATGCAAGATTGCAGAGAATTTAGGTCTTTCAACATCTACAGTACATAATATTGTGAAAAGATTCAGAGAATTCAGAGACATCTCAGTGTGTAAAGGGCAAGGTTAGAAACTACCATTGAATGCGCGTTATCTTCGAGCCCTCAGGCTCATTGCCTAAGAAACAGTCATGCTACTGTGACAATTATAGTCTCATGGGCTTGGGAGTACTTCGGAAAACCACTGTCACTTAACACAGTCCGATGCTGCATCCAGAAATGCAACTTAAAACTGTATTACGCAAGGAGGAAGCCATACATCAACTCTATGCAGAAATTCCAGCGAGTTCTCTGGGCCCAAGCTCATCTCAGATGGACCAAAAGACTGTGGAACCATGTGCTGTGGTCAGATGAGTCCACATTTCAGTTAGTTTTCAGAAAAAACGGGTGTCGAGTTCTCCGTGCCAAAGATGAAAACGACCTTCCTGATTGTTATCAGTGAAAGGTGCAAAAGCCAGCATCTGTGATGGTATGGGGGTGCATTATTGTTCACAGCATGGGTTAGTTGCATGTATGTGAAGGTACCATTGACTCTGAGGCGTATATTAGGATTTTAGAGAGACATATGTTGTCATCAAGGCAACATCTCTTCCCAGGACGTCCATGCTTATTTCAGCAGGACAATGCCAGACCATATTTTGCACAGGCTACAACAGCGTGGCTTTGTAGACACAGAGTACATGTGCTTGACTGACCTGCTGCCAGTCCAGATCTATCTCCTATTGAAAATGTATGGCGCATCATGAAGAAGAGAATCAGACAATGGAGACCACAGACTGTTGAGCAGCTGAAGTCTTATATCAAGCAAGAATGGACAAAATTTCCAATTGCAAATCTGCTTCAATTAGCATCCTCAGTTCCAAAACGATTAAAAAGTGTTATTAAAAAGGAAAGGTGATGTAACACAATGGTAAACATGCCTCTGTCCCAACTTTTGTTGAGTGTGTTGCAGCCATCAAATTCTAAATTTGTGTCTATTTACAAAATACAATTAAGTTGGTCAATAAAACTATTGAAAATCTTTTCTTTGTACTTTTGTCAGTTAAATAAAGGTTCACATAAATTAACATATCACAGATTTTTGTTTTTATTGCATTTTGGAAAATATCCTAACTTTTCTAGAAATGGGGTTTGTACAATGTTTTAACCTAAAATTACCAGAACATTTCATATAATAAATAACACACACAAAAAGTGGTACAAAGATGCAAGCCATTGTCGGTTTCCTCTCCCACACCAACATCTACTAACACTTAGATGTCTCCATCTCCACACCACTTCATTTATATGCCCTATGCAAGACTCATGAAACAAACATCCTATTTGATCATTGTTATGGGAAGAGGTTGCACACAAAGTAGAGGATGTTCTCAAAGACGTCCTAAAAAAATAACTGTAATAATCTTATTGATTGCTGGGAACCCCTGGTCTATCGCTGTTCAAAGTGGCGAAGGGGTAGACATAAATATGTCAAATCTACACGTACAGAGCACCCGTCTGCTCAGTTAAAATAATACAAGCACAAGACTGCTTCTGAAACTGCCCACCTCCCCAACCCATCAATCACACCTTGTCCACTTATGGAACTTCAGCCACCTCTGAAGCCATGGATTAGCATTAAAAGCATTTCCTCAGTATCCTTGACACAGAGGGCTTGCCAAGGGAGAGAGAGAATTACAGTTTGTCATTTTCTACACTGAGAGATTGGATGTGTCAGATAGACTGTGGCAGCAGAATGGAGGATCTTTTATCTGTCATTAATCATCTGTCTCTGAATTTTTCTCATATTCAGTAATCGCAAATCCTCAGAGCAAAGCTTTGCGTTCCCATTCCATTGTCCTCTAACTTTGAAACAATAAGTATCACCTTCTTCGGCATTTCAATTACATTCTATCAAGAAGTTGTGAAGTAAGCAACAATAACATGAATCTCTATGCACATAAAATACTTTTTGTAGATGCTTAGATATAATTCAACTGCATTTAGCTATAGAGAAACCTCATTCAGGGTGAAATCATATGGGCCCATACACCATCCCAAAGTGAATGAATTACCTGAAATTTATATTTCTGAAATGACCGAGTGCATGCTCAGCAACTGTCCGTGTGATCACAAATTGGCAATGATCTCCACTGGTGTTGAAAGATCTGTTGGTAAAATGACTGAGCTGACTTTTACAGTCATAGACTTCAAAACTGATAACCGTTCAGGGTCTGACAAAGTTTCAGCTATGGCACTTCAAGTGAAATTTGTTCCTTTTTTTCTTAGGACTACCATGTACCCTGTAGCTGTGATGGCATCTCATTTGACACATCCTCCTCAAGAGCTGTTAAAACCACTCCAAGGTATTTGTGACTTGCTTCTGTGACATTGTTGTAAGACAAATCCCCGTTGAGGAGAGACATCTGCAGCATTTTTTCAAAATAGCACAATTATTAAAGATACCTTTGTTTGGTCCTCATCTACGTGACAATCATCTCAGTATTTCTCCTTGCTTATGAAACACCATTTCTTTGATCATCAGTTTTATCCATATTGGGTTTGTAAAAATTTTGCTTCTGAAAAATACCATCTAGGTCAGTGGCAGACGCAATCTCAATGGCTCTTCACACGGCCTTAGACCACCTGAACAACACAAATACCTATGACAGGATGCTGTTCATCGACTATAGCTCAGCATTTAATGCCATCATTCCCACAATCCTGATTGAGAAGTTGCAGAACCTGGGCCTCTGTACCTCCCTCTGCAATTGGATTCTCGACTTCCTAACCGGAACACTACAATCTATGTGGATTGGTGATAACATATCCTCCTTGCTGACAATCAACACTGGTGCACCTCAGGGGAGTGTGCATACCCCACTGCTCTACTCTCTATAAACACATGACTGTGTGGCTAGACATAGCTTAAATACCATCTATAAATTTGTTGATGATACAACTGTTGTTGTTAGAATCTCAGGTGGTGACGAGAGGGCATACAGGAGTGAGATATGCCAACTAGTGGAGTGGTGCCACAGCAACAATCTGACACTCAACATCATAAGTCAAAAAAGCAGATTGTGGATTTCAGGAAGGGTAAGACGAAGAAACGCATACCAATCCTCATAGAGGGATCAGGAGTGGAGAGAATGAGCAGTTTCAAGTTCTTGGGTGTCAAGATCTCTGAGAATCTAACCTGGTCCCAAAATATCAATGTAGTTATAAAGAAAACAAGACAGCAGCTATACTTCATTAGGAATTTGAAGAGATTTTGGCATGTCAACAAATACACTCAAAAACTTCTATAGATGTACTATGGAGAGGATTCTGACAGGTTGCATCACTGTCTGGTATGGTGGGGGGTGGGGGTGCCCACAGGCCCAAAAGAAGCTGCAGAGGGATGTAAATCTAGTCACCTCCAACTTGGGTACTAGCCTACAAAGTGCCCAGGACATCTTCAGGGAAGAGTGTCTCAGAAAGGCAGCATTCATTTTGGCTGGAGTCAGGGCTTTAGGATTTGGCTCTTGTTAGGGTCATGCACACTAAGCAGATCAAGAGGTAGAGGCCAGACTAAGTGTGGTCCAGTGGTCCTCCAGGTTCGGGGGTTCAGTTCAGGGCTAACAACCCTGACTGGTAAAACAAAATTGATACGCCAACAACAATCAAGGCTCCTTCTAGATCTAAGTACGATGGTATTCCTGAGTCTCCCCCTGGGACTTGCAGGGCTGACAGTAGTGAAAACTGAGAAGAAGCTACTGGCATGGCGAAGGAAGCCCTGGACACCTTCAGAAGTGGAAGACCTTCATTGCTGCCCTAAGCACCAGTAGTGTAATGGGCAATAAATAAGTAGAAACAACTTCAGCATACAGAAAGTAGCTTGCATATGGAATGAGCTGCCAGAGGACATGTCGTTAAGGCAGATACGCTAGTATCATTTTAGACACACTTAGATATGTAAATATAGAGACAGGGCTTGGAGAAATATGGGCCAATATTAGAAGTAGATGGGTGGGCATCTGATTGGCATGGACTCACTGGGCAGAAGGGTTTGTGTCCATGCTATATTGCTCTCTGACCCTCTGACTCTATCATATTTAAAATGGGCCAACATGAAAATTTTGTATCCAAGTCAAAGTCAAAATTGAATATATTGCCCAATGCACAAGTGCATGTACACTTATACAATGAAAAATATACTTGCAGCAGTATCACAGGCACATAGCATTATATACAGTGGGTAGCATTAAAAAATACCTTCAGCTTCTGAAAACCTCATGGAAACCCAACAGCGAACATATTTCTTTCTTCTCATAAATTTGCTGTGAAAAAGATATCTGGTTTTTCATACTTAACAAACAAATCCAGGTTTCTAATCAAGAATAATTTTTGTTATGTGATATTATCTCCCATTGAGAGAAGTGTTTATACTACTTATGAATAGATGACATAACATTCATTGTTTTCTCCTTAGTGTCACTTTGAGAGTAACATCTGGATTGTGTTCCAGTGCTTGTCATCTATTTTCAAAGCAAGGCAAGTCGCTAATTAATTCTCCCAAGGACTAGACATGAATTAACCTCAAAGGGGAAATTAAAGCAATATATGCAGATTAGAAATATGTAGCACAAAAGCAATTGAGCTCCACTCCATAATTATGTTATGATGTCAAAATAATAATTACATAATAATAATCAACATTTGTAATTGATCTATTGTTTGGAATAATATCAAAATTTCTTTCACCTGCACATGGAGGTTAGAGAGGTGACTAATGCAAGAGGAAATAATTAATTCAGACAGATGTTGCAATATAAGAAATGACATCTTTTCCAACTAGCAGTTAAAGATATCTCTGACACAGTTGAAACAAGCAAAACCTATATTTTTTAACAGAAAAGATGCAACAAGCATTAAACTTTTTCATCTTTAACTATGCAAAGAAAATCAATGTTACAACAAGAAATAAACTTATAGCTATTTGACTCATGAGAAGTGAAGGAATGTGACCAAAATTTCCCAAAGATAAAGTTAAGAGTATTTCTGCTTTGTTATGTCTCCATTTTGAAAAATGTATATTTTCCCAGTTTTCAATAAAACTTATTGAATTATTGATGATGCCTAATTAAGTTGAAACTAGCAGTTTTTGCATTTTAGTAAAAACTTTTTTTAACATAATTCCTTAATATAGCATGACTTAAACAGCTGAAAATATTATTGTTGTGTATTTAATATTTCAGTAATATTTGAGTAGGAGAGTAAATTGTTTGATTAAGCATTTCTTCTTGTTTTACATAATTCATTGTGGGCTACATGTACAGTAAAAGTACGAGAATGGCATACATCATTATGCTTCCACATCATATGTGTGCAAGTCACTAAAGTTAAACAAGTTTGACACACTATTCCTGGCTCCTGTGTTTCTATTTAGGTTAGTTGTTGGAGTTATAAAAGATAACAGTGCCGATGAAGTAGTGCTAAAATGAATCCAAAACAACTGCCTCACTGTTGAAGTGCAGCACTTTTTTTTATTGAAAGGGGGAGAGGTACATGAGTTAAAAACTAAGAGCAGCACATGTTTCTTCAGAAATGAAGGGAGATGGTCGAGATGAAAAAAAATGTAGAAAATGGATAAAATTCACACCTTCGTAAGCAGTGAGTACCAGGTGATAATACTAAATTAATAAAAAGGCAGAAATGACTGGCTAAATTGGAAATATAGATGTGTTCAATTGCACAACAGATAACTGGGTGACATATGCTGAATGAATGGACCAGTATTTTGAAGCAAATGAATTAGCTAAAGAAATACAAGCGCCAGCTTTGTTCAGTGTAATAGGTGGAAAAGAAGACAGTGGGCTTAGAGGTTTGATTGTTCCAACAAACCCAACTGAAATGAACTTTTCTGATATCATTAAAATAAAGCAGGAACATTTGGACCCAATATCATTGTTGATTGCAGAATGCTTTAGGTTTCATAAATGGATTCAAAAGGAAGTGGGATCCACTTCAGCATATGTGGGTAAATTAACAAATTTGTCTCAACATTGTCATTCCAGTGATGGGTTTAATAATGCACTGAGAGATCATTTATGGAATCATTTATGGAATCTTACAAGGAAGTATTCAAAAACTGCTCCTAATTGAAGCCATGTCACAAACGAGCAGCTGAAATCACTGTTTCAATGGAAACTGCAGACAGAGTTGTAGTTGAGTTGCAGTCGGGAATATAAGTAAGCTTGAACAAAATTATCTCGTCTAAAGAGAAACCAGTCTGGCTGAACAAATTGTGTTAGCATTGTGGCTGGAGCTCACATACACCAGACCAATGTAAGCCTGGTGTATGTGAGGTGAAAATGGCAAAAAAAAAATGCAAAAAGTAGGATGCATGTTGAGCAGAGAAAGATGGACTCCACAGGGAAGAGAAAAAGACAAAAAAGTCAAGTTGCAGTTTCAAAAAAAATCACTCATCAGTTGTTGTTGAAGAAAAATCTGACAATGATCAGTGTGACACAGGACTGAGTAATCTTGAGATTTACACTGTGAAAACAAACAAGAGACAAGCAATATGGCTTATGCCAGAAATAAAAAGCAAATTAATTTATATGGAATTGAACGCAGGTTCAGCTGTTCCAGTAATACTATGAAATGAGTTTGAATAGCATTTCAAAGATACTGAACTGAACCCCGTGTATATTTAACTAAGAAGTTGTACTGGAGAAATGATAACTCCTGTGGGAATAGCATTCATAATAGTGAAATACAACAATCAACAAGCCGCATTGAGCTTATATGTGGTAAAAACAGGAGGGTCATGCATTGTGGGGATATGATTGGCTGAGACAACTGCAACTTGATTGGCAATCCATCCACCATTTGCATGCCACATCCTTTGAAATAGAGTGAACTGAGAGTGAATTAATAAAGGTAATAAGGTACTGGATGATGTCACAGCAGTGTCCAAGGATTGTTGTTGTTGTTCCTTTCCATGCCTTTTGGCACACTGGGCATCATTTCTTTAGTATTTGTCTGTTTTTATGAGGCTAGCTTACTAATTTAACCCTCAACCCAGCACAGAGGGAGAACATGCAATGAGCCCACCAGATTCAAACCCGGGACCAGCTGCCTTGAAATCCAGTGCAGCTGCCACTACAACATTGCCTGACAAGTATTCAAGGATGTCATTGGAAAACTCATACTTACTAAGGGTAGAGAAGTGTTAAAGGAAACTGCCATACCCAAATTATACAAAGGCCATCCATTTCCTTATGCAATCAGTGACAAAGTAGCCAATGAGTTAGATTGTGTGGATACTGAAGGTATCATTTGCAAAGTTGAGTGAAACACCCGGGCAACACCAGTGGTCCCTGGAGCCAAGAACAATAGGTCTGTTAGGATCTGTGGTGATTTTCAGGTCACTATCAACAAAGTAGATCAATACCTTCTGCTCAGGATAGAGGATATCTTTTCAGTCCTTTCTGGAACAAAGCACTTAAGCAAAGTGGAATTAGCTTGACCTACCTACAGATGTAGATAGAAGAGTCCAGAGTGTTTTCATCGTAAAGACTCACTAAAGGCTTTATCACTATAATGGGCTGATTTTTGGAGTAGCATCTGCACCTGCATTCTGTCAGAAAGCTACAGACCAGGTGCTACAAAGCTGACCAGGCCTTCAGTGTTACCCAGATAACAAGTCAACTTTTATTGTCATTTCAACCATAACTGTTGGTACAGTGCATAGTAAACATGAGACAACATTTTTCAGGACCATGGTTTACATGACACAGTACAAAAAAACTAGACTGAATTATGTAATAAAAAAAAACAACACAGAGAAAGCTACACTAGACTACAGACCTACACTGGACTGCATAAAGTGTGCAAAAACAGTTCAGGCATTACAATAAATAAACAGGACAGTAGGGCAAGGTGTCAGTCCAGGCTTCGGGTATTGAGGAGTCTGATAGATTGGGGGAAGAAACTGTTACATAGTCTGGTCATGAGAGCCCGAATGCTTCGGAGCCTTTTCCCAGATGGCAGGAGGGAGAAGAGATTATATGAGGGGTGCATGGGGTCCTTCATAATGCTGTTTTCTTTGTGGATGCAGCATATGGTGTAAATGTCCGTGATGGCAGGATGATCTTCTCAGCTGACCAGTATCCGCTGTGGGCCTTGCGATCCAAGATGGTGCAATTTCCGAACCAGGCAGCGATGCAGCTGCTCAGGAAGCTCTCAATACAACCCCTGTAGAATGTGATGAGGATGTGGGGTGGGAGATGGACTTTCCTCAGCCTTCGCAGAAAGTAGAGATGCTGCTGGGCTTTCTTTACCATGGAGCTGGTGTTGAGGGACCAGGTGAGATTCTCCATCAGGTGAACAGCAAGAAATTTTGTGCTCTTTACGATCTCTACCGAAGCGCTATTGATGTTCAGCAGGGAGTGGTCGCTCCATGCCCTCCTGAAGTCAACAACCGTCTCTTTTGTTTTGTTCACATTAAGAGACAGGTTGTTGGCTCTGCACCAGTCTGTTAGCCGTTGCACTTCCTCTCTGTAAACTGACTCGTCATTCTTGCTAATGAGACCGGTGAAGATGACAAGGAACATCTCCAAAATTCATGACTGTTAAAAAGATTAGAAGATAATGGACTCAGAGTACAAAGTGACAAGAGTGAATTCTTTAAACCATGCACATGGATTACACAAGTGTGCTATGGAAATTCAAGCTTTGATGGATGCCCCAAAACCAAAGGGTATGTTACAGTTGCAGCCCTTTTTAGGATTTGTCAATTAATGTGACAGATTCCTGCCAAACCTGGTTGCTGTACTTTACCTCTTGAGCCCAGGATGGGAAGGAGTGGAAATGTACAAAACAATATGAGGTGGCTTTCAAAAAGGTAAAGGAAATAGCAACAAGTGACACTTCTCACACATTATGATCCACATTGTCCAGTGAAGCCTGCCTTTGATGCCTCATTTCATGATATAGGTGCAATCAGGTCACATATTATGAATGATCTGTAGTGCTTGCATCAAGTTCCCTTATCACTGCAAGAAAAATAAGGCATAGATTGACAGGGAGTCCTTGAGTCAGATTTATGGTATAAAACATTCCAAAAAGTGGAAATAATTCAGAGGATGTGTAGAATGAGTGGTTGATGGTTGGCTTGAGTTGTTCTCTGATCTTGGATTTACTTGCAAGTACTTCATTACCAGGAGAGGAGACGTCATCAGAGTGTTGATAGTGTTGTGTCCTCCGAATGCTTGGCCTTTATATACTTCTCAATCAGCCGATCGGATGTCATTTTGGAAAGTTAATTGTGATGGGATGGGAAATCTTGATGCTGATTAACTGTTCATGCTTCATGCTTTGTGGTTAGGCATTTTGCCTGGATCAGCTGACAAATAGATTGAGGTCTACGTGTTTGTTAGCAGAATTTTTCATGGGAAACCACACTTCTAGGAATTCTCATGCATCCTGCATGTTCACTTGCATGATGACGTTCGCTGAAGCCCATCTTGATCTTTATGGTTGGTGACTAGAGCAGCTGGCCATGCCACTTTACAGCTAGTCGACATTCATGGATCCATGTGGATATTTTTCTCTCAGATTAGCTGCAGTCCCCACGCAGGATTTTGTAGACCGCATTGGTCCTGTCTAATAGTTCCAACCAGTACCTGTATGGGAGACAGTTTACCCTCATTACTGATTATCAACCACTAGTGTCCATTTTCAATCCACAGAAAGGTGTTCAACTAACAGCAGCAGCAACAATGCAACAATGGGGTCTGATTCTTGAGGGACACAATTACAAGATCGCATTCAAGAGGACGACTAATTCATGCAAATGCTAATAGATTGTCATGCTTACCCTTCAGAAAGGAAATACCTAAAGAAAATTACAAAACTGTATATTCCTCTTGACATATTCTCTCTAATACAAATTGTAAGGCTCCCTATTACAGCAGAGATTATCCAAATGGAATCCAGAAAAGACCCGACTATCTCAGGTCTACATGGCAACTTAAAATGGCTGGAATTTGTAGCAGAAATTTCACTAACCCATTTTTATCAGCACAAGGATGAACTTGTTCTTGACGGGGGTTGCCTTATGTGGAGATTGAGAGCTGTACCGTCTAAGCCAGGGGTCAGCAGCCTTTACCACTGAAAGAGCCACTTGGACCCGTTTCCCACAGAAAAGAAAACACTGGGAGCCGCAAAACCCGTTTGACATTTAAAATGAAATAACACTGCATACAACGTTTTGTTTTGCCTTTATGCTATGTGTTGCATTTATGAAATTGATGAACTCCTGCAGAGAAAATGAAATTACATTTCTGCATGCAACAAAAACATTTTGAACTCCGAAAAAAAGACGTTGGGTTGAAGGTTACTTTTAAGTAAAATACTCAACGTCTATTTGAGTCCTTCTTGTATTTATGAAAAACGCCAAACTTAAATTTGCCGCCAGGAGCAAACCAAAAATAACGTCAGCCAGCTGTCAACCTGAAAAATAAAAGGACTATTTCACTGAACAATGAAAACATATGAATATACAAAATAATAGGCAATTAAAATATTTATCATACTTGTTCAGGTTGACTCACACCTGACAATGCAGTCGTATTCAGTAGGGATGGATCGATGCTTAGGGGAGTGACCGGGAAGGATAATGTGTTTTTTTTCCTCTCTGAACTCACAGAAGCGTTTCCCAATCGATGTTTGCATTGCGATGATTGCAGAATGTAAATACTCCGAATTTATCATGTCGTGACATTGTTTGAACTCTCTCAAATTGGGGAAGTGAGACCATGTGCCTTTCTGTAAATCTCTGGCAAGCAACGTCAACTTGCGCTCGAATGCCAAAACATCCTCCAACATGTGCAGGGCTGTACGTCCTTACCCCGTTGAAGAGCTGTGTTCAGCGTGTTCAGGTGCGCTGTCATGTCTACCATGAAGTGTAGCTTTTCCAGCCACTCTGGCTGTTCCAGCTCAGGAAAGTTGAGCCCTTTGCTGCCCAGGAAAGTTTTCACTTCTTCCAGACACGCGACAAAGCGTTTCAGCACCTCCCCTCTGGACAGCCAGCGATAAAAACGCGTTGTAGCGGTTGCTACACGCAGTCAGTAAACTGCAGTCAAAGATAGCTTTATTCGAACTAAACAGCCTTGCTTTTAAGCCTCCCTCAACCCGCCCCCCATGGGCGCGGATGCTGCAAAAGACACGTACTCACAAACCCCCGTAGGCTATCTCCCTTAACCTGAACGCTGGCTAATTGTGAGCCGGTTCGGATGTGTCAGGAAATGGGTCGCCACAACGTCTTATTTAGATTGTACAAGATCACCATAATCTTCGAATTTAGATTTACATTTCAAAAACTAACAAACTAACATAAAATACATTTTAATTAAATACTGACCATGTAGCGGTGTGCTACACGCAGCGCTAAAATTACGACACGGAGTCGGTAACTGCAGTCGAAGGAAAAAACTTTATTCGAAATCTTCAGCCTCACTTTTAAGCCTCTGTCAACCGGCCCCCCATGGCGCAGAGGCTCCAAAGCTCTGTGCTCGCAAACCCCCGTAGGCTATCTAATTGTGAGTCGGTTCGGATGTGCCAGGAAAAGGGTCGCCACAACCAATTATTTCCCAAAGCAACAGGGAGCCGCAGCACAGACGTAAAAGAGCCACATGTGGCTCCGGAGCCGCGGGTTGCCGACCCCCGGTCTAAGCTGAGAGCTGAATTATTGGAGGAGCTACATGCCAGTCCTCTAGGTGTCTAGATGAAAATGTTGGCTCAAATTTCCATCATGTGGCCTGAGATAGACCAACAGATCGAGCAGCTTGCCATGCACTGTTCAGGATACCAGATTGTCCAGAAGATGCCAAGAGCAGTGCCTTTCCATCCATGGTAGAGGATTCATGGATTTTGCTGGACAATTCATGGGATAAATTTCTGAATGGTAGCGGATAGAGCTACTAAGTGGCTAGAGGTGTTCCCAGTAGCCTCCAGTACAACTGCCCACTCTGCTGATGCGTTAAGAAGCCTCTTCTCGAGGACTGGTGTCACAGAACACTCAGTCAGTGAGGGACCACAGTTTGTTGCAATGTGTGTGTGTGTACACACATAGATTATGCACATGTGTACCTATACATAGACATGGATGAGGGAACAATATGCTACAACTGATCTGATGTGATATGCATTCTATATTCTGTTTGTGTTTATTGCTAAGCAGGGAAGAATGTAATGCATATAATATTTTGGCAATATTTGAATAATATTGTAAATATATTAGTTGATCTAGCATTCTTTGTTACTTACATATTTCTTTATAGGTTATATGTGGAAGTAAGTGAATGGCATACGTCGGCATGACACCATATCAAATGTGCTTGCCTCACATTTGACATTATCCCCAGCTCCCACATTTTTCTTTCAATTAGCTTTTGGAATTACAAAACATAACAATTATTTCAAAACTTTCATTTTTGAATCACAATGTAAATCCACAATCTTTAAATAATCTAATTTAAAATGAGCAAACATGAATTGAAAATATATATACAGAATTATTTTCCAGTGATGTTGATATCAACAAACCATAAGTATGTTTCAAAAAAATTTTCAAAAATTTCCATCTCTACTTGTGTTCTTGGACTCAAGATTTTGTTATAGAGGCATACATCTCAGGACAATGAATTTTTCCATGCCAATTAATTAACCCTGAGGCTATGGTCTGTTTCATAGAAATAAGCAGGTTTCAATGGAACTACTTTAAGCCAAACTCAAAGGATTGCTGAGAAAAATCAGTAAGTGCTAAGCTTGGCTTTTGTTTAAAATTTTGCATTTTTGCATATGCTTTTCCCATGACTAATGAACTCAAACACCATCTGAATCTCAGCAGGCAGCCAATGAAAGCATTTGGCCAGAAAGCGTACACACTTCTTCAATTAAATAAAATCAATTTGAAAAGTTGTTGGCAAGGATTTAAGCGTCACATGCAATTCACCAACATGACAGGAAAGGAACATGACAGGCTTCATTCACAATTTGCTCAATTTATTGAATAAATCAGATGTCCTTGATCTGCGTAATGTCTTCATTATTACACTAAGTGATGCAGCACTCTAAAATATGATGATAGTGCTGACTGAAATACATTGAATCAATTTTATGGTACCTGTGGGTAGATTAGGAATGAGGATAAAATAACTAACAGAAATATCTTGAACACCAATCTTAGGCAGAATGTTCAGAGCAATAATTTTATTTCCATTATCTGCCTTGTCTGTGGGGTATTTTTCTTCCTTTTGCCTTAAGCTATAAGAATGCAGGTGGCAACATGACTCGAGAGAGCAGTTTATTCTAATATCCATTTGATTCACCATTACTGTCTTGTATTGACATAGGTTAAATGGTTCAGTTTAATACTAGAGAATGTATACTGTAAACAACCTGAAATTCTTACACTTCACAGACATTCACGAAACAGAAAAAAACCTGCAGAATGAATGACAGAAAACGTTAGAACACCATTGCTCCCTCTCTCCTTCCATGCATATGCAGCAGCCATCGTATCACGCCTCCTCCCACTTGATTCTCTTGGCTTCACATGTACCTTGCCTTATCCCAATGAACAATCTGTCCTTGGCTGTTGATTAGCTATTAATGCTCAGAGCTGCTGCCGTTTTTCAGTGGCAAATATTGTGAAGCAGCTGTTTTTCCTTTCAATGCACTGCAAAGAAAGCAAGTACACATAGCTATTCATATAGCAATTTTCACTTTTGTGGGGTCTACTCAGACATTCAAAGCCAGTGGACTCAGACTTGCTTCTGAGGAGACCTTGGTTAGTTGCTTCAGTGAATCTCCTGCACAGGATACACTGTGCTGGAAAGAGTCAATATTAAAGGCTGCGAAAGGGTTGCTGAACAAGTCAGCTGCTTTTTCCTATCTGGTATCAAGCTTCCGGAATTAGTTCAGTTGCACTCATCCTGTTGTCAATATATCGGCATACTCCTTATTTATGCTTTGTAGATGTGAGAATTGAGAGGTGATCCACTATCCAAGCACTAAACTGGAATTGCAGTTACAGTATTGATCTGTTTGGCCTAGTTAAGTTCTATAATATAGTAATGCCCAAATTAAAGAGCTTGAGAGATTCAATGGTGTTAATCACATTGAATAATCTAGACTCAATCTTGTTGCAAATGGCAATTGTCTGACAAGTTTTCAGATTGAGGGTAATATCGCTTGGTCATTTAAACTGGTAAGTAATCTATGTTTACTCTTATGGATGGCCTTATTATCTGACTTCTGACTGGAAAATAACCTTTCCTCTTTTTGTAGAATGATGGAGAGGAGGTCCATGATGGAACAGTTACTTCGAAAAACCGCAGTGCAAAGAAATCAAAAGAAGTAAATTGAACTAAACAGATGCTGTCACATCTGTGGAGAGAGAAAAAAAAATGTTAATTTGCTATTAAGGGCTGTAAAGTAGCCACAGAGAAGCTTTCATTCTGATCTCTGAACTTCATCTTGGGTATCATTGTGGGAGGCTTCAGACTGATAGCTTAGAATGGAATAGAGCAATAATGTCACAACTGACTGGGAACAAAAGAGATGCTCATATGGTACTTTTCTATACATATTTCATAAAACTGCTGTCTTTAATGTAATTGTTACCTTGACAACTTTTTTTCTGCCCTTATTACTGTTCTCTTCACTCCTTACCCTCTCTGCAAAACACTTGTTTTGCCCATTTCTCAATGCTAATGCAGAGTCTATGACTTAAAATGTTGAATCTGTTTCTGTCTCATAGATCCTGCTTGATCTTCTGAGTGCTTCCAGCATTCTCTACTTTTGTCTCTGTCATTAGATAGTTAATTGACTACTGCTGTGCATAACTAATACCCTTCCCTTGGACAACATCGGTGGCATGGACAGGGGAGACTTACAGCATGGGCAACTGCCGGTCTTCCATAAAGAAACCTTGCCCAGGCTTGTGCTCTGGAAACTTTCCAAGGCACAAATCCATGGTCTATCAAGACTAGCAGAGGCCTACTGTGCATAACTAGTTGTTGCAATTTTCATCTGCTTGATCTGAGTAATTTCTCGTAGGATTGCTTAGACCAGCCTATTCCATGCTGTTTTTGCTATTTAGCTTGTAAGGAGTCTTGTGCTGCTGCTTCAATATGCCGGACCTCATCTTGATACTACTGGCTCTGCTTCAGCATCCATTTCTACATTTTTTATTGAACCAGAACTATTCCATTGGGCTTGATGCCAACATTGGAGTGAAGTCAAGTCACGAAGTAATAACTGTGGATTTCTATTCTGCTTCTGCTTGTCCTGAGTTCCACATGGATACACAGTTTTGAACTTTATGGTCTGTTCTGCATCTATCCTTGTCTATATGGGCAGTGCAAGACAATTTGATGCAGGATCCCCTCAATGTGAAGGGCATCTCACACTATTTTGGCAGGGAGCTTCTTGCATAATGGGACTTCGACATATTTCTGAGCAAAGAATAATTCCTAGCCAGATGTTGTGGTTACTGGCACTGTGCAATAAACCACTCTCCATCACTCACTAGCAATCTTCCACAATTCAGACTCATGGCTAATATTCATATTCATGCACAGTATTGCGTGCTCTTGTAAGAAAACATTGTCATGGTTTGCTCTAGCAGGACTGGACTCAAGTGCAGAGGAATGGCAGGCTCTCTCAGTCACAACAATTGCCAGCCGGGACTCAGGCCCAGGAGCAAAGGATGGCAGATTCCCCAACAGACAGAACCAAAAGGTTAGACATAGGAACACCAACAGAGACTTGGAAGAACAAAAGAGCAACACTGTAAGACAAATAATTTTCTGACAATAACTCCGCTGAGGTATTAAATGAGAGCTCTCTTTAAACAATCATTGAAAAGCCATGTCTGTCACAGTTAACCTGATAAGATTAAACCAAAAGCACAAGGGCAAAACGGCTCTAGTTAAGATAACGATTAGTAAATATAAGTGCTTAAGAAACCTAGAAGCTCAACGCTCCATGGCGAGCCTCAGAGGCCTGTAGGCATTGTGACACTTACCTTTTGTCTGCTCACATCCCTATCACATGGATTATGTGGGTTGTGAACAAGTTATCAGACATGGTGTCACATAATGGTCTTCTTCTCCCAAAAACAACATAATAATCATACTGGATAACAAATTTGTTGGCATGGCAACGTCTTTATTCTCAAACGTGCAAATTTTTAAAACTTTTTTTTATTGAATTTTCAAATAGGTTACAGAAAGAAAAAAAATTATCAACCCTTCCACCCTCCCCTTAACCCCTCCCTCCTAAAATATCCCTGTAGAAAGGAAAAAAGAGAAGAAAAAAGAAAGAAAGAAAGAATGCCTGGATATTGGAAGATCCCCACAAGCTCCATGGAGTTCATAATAGCTTTAGTATGTATATTTATTTCTTTCCCCAGATAACCAATAATTTTATCTTCAGCACACCTATATATTTATTCATATCTTTTGTAAATAAGGGCAAAATTTTTCAGAAATATTTCATATTTATCTCTTAAATTATAAGTAATTTTTTCAAGTGGAATGCAGCTGAAAATTTCCTTCTTCCAACGATCTATACTTAAATATGAATCCAATTTGCAAGTAACTGCAATAGCCTTTTTGGTTACTTCCAATGCAATTTTTATGAATTCTTCCTGATACTTATTCAGTTTGGATTTCGGTTTTATCCCTTCAATATCGCCTAGTAAAAATAATGTTGGATTATGCAGAAGTTGTGTTCCAATAAAACTTACATTTGTCCAAAAAGGTCGTATTTTAAAACAAGACCAAGTAGAGTGTAAAAAAGTACCAATTTCTTGATTACATCGGAAGCATTGATCAGATAAATTTGGGTTTAATTGATTTATTTTTTGTGCTGTAATATATAATTGATGTAAAATATTATATTGCACTAATCTTAACCGGACATTTGTTATATTTGTCATACTGTCAAGACATAGTCTTAACCACCTAGTTTCTTCAATTTTAATATTCAAATCAGTTTCCCATTTTTGTCTTGACTTATGAATTCCTTGTTTAATTGCTTGTTTTTGAATCAAACTATACATACAAGAATTTTTTTTTAATTTTTTCCTTTTTGAATTAAAGTTTCTATTTCATTAGGTTTCGGCAATAACATAGTATGACCCAATTTATCTCTTAGTTAAGCCCGTAATTGGAAATAACAAAAAAGAGTGTTGTTTGATATTTTGTATTTATTCTTTAATTGATCAAAAGACATTAATATACCTCCTTCAAACAATCTCCTATATATCTAATCCCTTTTTGAAACCAACTGTATAAAAGTTTGTTATCCATTGTAAAAGGAATAAGTTTATTTTGAATTAAAGGTCTCTTTACTAATAAAGATTTCTTTATCTCATCATCAACATTTATCTTATCCTATAAATCAATCAAATGTTTTAATATAGGAGATTCTTTCTTTTCCCATATCCATTTAGATTCCCACTTATATATAAAATCTTCTGGTATATTTTCTTCTATTTTATCTAGTTCTATTCTAATCCATGCTGGTTTATCTTCATCAAAAAAAGATGCAATAAATCTAAGTTGATTTGCTTTATAATAATTCTTAAAGTTTGGAAGTTGTAACCCTCCTAGGTCAAATTTCCATGTCAATTTTTCCAACGATATTCCTGACATCTTACCTTTCCAAAGGAACATCCTCTCATATTTATTTAACTCTTGAAAAAACTTCTGTGGTAATTGTATTGGTAGTGTTTGGAATAAATATTGTAATCTAGAGAATATATTCATTTTTACAGCATTTACTCTGCCTACTAATGTTATTGGTAACGTCATCCATTTATCCAGATCTTCTTGAATTTTTTTCAATAATGGTAAATAATTTAATTTATATAAATTCTTTATATCATTATCAACTCTTATACCTAAATATTTTATACCATTTATTGGCCATCTAAATTGAGTTATTAGTCAACATTGACTATAATCTCCTTTAGTAAGGGGTAGAATTTCACTTTTATCCCAATTTATTTTGTGGCCTGATATTTTCCCATATTCTTCCAATCTAGAAGATAATTTATGCAGCAAATACAATGGGTTTGTTAAATAAAGCAAAACATCGTCAGCAAATAAATTAATCTTATATTCCTCCTGGTTAACTCTGAAACCCATAATATCTGGGTCCTTTCTAATTAATTCAGCTAATGGTTCTATCGCCAACACAAATAAAGCAGGTGATAATGGACAACCTTGTCTAGTTGACCTTGTTAACTGAAATTATGTTGAAATTTGACCATTTGTCACTACTTTAGCTTTGGGATTAGTATTTAAGGTTTTAATCCATTTTATAAAAGATACTCCTAATCCATATTTTTCCAATACCTTAAATAAAAAATCCCATTCCAATCTATCAAGTGCTTTTTCTGCATCTAAGGCAACTGCCACACTCATTTCCTCCCTCTTTTGTGCCAAATGAATTATGCTAAGTAACCGAGTTACATTATCTGCCGATTGTCTGTTTTTGATAAATCCTGTTTGATCCATATGTATTAATTTTGGTAAGTATTTAGATAATCTATTAGATAAAATTTTTGCTATTATTTTATAGTCAGTATTCAACAAAGAAATAGGTCTATATGATGTTGGCTTTAAAAGATCTCTATCTTTTTTTGGCAATACTATTAAAATAGCTGTTGAAAAAGATTCTGGAAGTCTATGCGTTCTTTCCGTTTGGTATATTAACTCCATAAAAGGAGGAATTAGTAAATCTTTAAACTTTTTATAAAACTCGGGTGGAAATCCATCTTCTCCTGGGGATTTATTACTCTGAAGTGATCCTAGAGCTTCTTCAACCTCTTTTAATGTAAAAGGCATATCTAATTCCTTCTGTTCTTCTGAATTCAATTTTGGAAGAGTTATTTGTGATAAATATCGTGATGACATAGGATCCAGACATGGAAATACAGCTCTCCCGTAAAAAAAAACAGTAAAATCATGTTTAAGTGAAGAAACGTTATTAAATACTTTTTAAAAATTACTTATAAACTACTCAGGATTGTCTTAAGATATGCCTCCTAAACAGAAGCAGAAGAAAACTACTACTCTGAGGATAACACAAGTTGGAAAAGAATCAAGGCCGGCCGTCATGAAAGAGCCTCGGGCTAAAGTGCATTTTATCTTCGGCGATACAGAACAGAAAACTGCGGCAACATCAACCGTTTCCAAAAAAGAAGAGCAACAGGAATTGTGCATGCATGAAAGAAGGGGCATTTGCAAACATGAGCAACCCAAACTACAAATCCCAGCTACGATCGGAACTGAAAGTGAAAGTGAATATGAGATCGAATCAGATTCTCTGGATAAATCAGACAAAGATGAATAGACAAAGAAGAACAACAGGAAGAGGTTGGAGGTGATATTGGAAACATAAAAAAAAACTTTGGTGCAAATAATGCATGAATTAAAAGCATTAAAAGTAATAAAAAGTATTAAAATATGAAGATTATGCTTGATAAAATGATGAAAACTTGGAAGAAACATTGGGAGACACTATTGATAGAGTGAATAAAATGAAAGATAGTATTTCTGCCGGGACATCAGAAAGAAAACTGTTGTTGGAAAAAGTGGATGTACTTGAAAATTTTAGCAGACAAAATAATATTAAGATCGTTGGACTTAAAGAAAGTATAGAGGGAGAGGATCCAATATTTTTTTTTCAAAAATGGATTCCGGAAATTTTGGAAATGGAAGAAGGAACCCAGTTAAATGAAATTGCAAGAGCTCACAGAGCCTTAAGATCAAGACCTCATGTTGATCAAAACCCATGATCAATCTTGATAAAATGCTTAAGATATCAAGATAAAGAAAAGATCCTGAAGGCGGCTGCCCAACGTGCCAGAAAGAGAAACAGGCCATTGTTGATAGAAGGGAAAACTATTCTTTTCTATCCTGATATAAGTTATGACCTTTTGAAGAGAAAGAAGGAATTTAACCCAGTGAAAAAAGTTTTATGGGAAAAGGGTTATAATTTTATATTGCGCCACCTGGCAACCCTGATAATTTTTTTGGATGTCGGAAAAAGAAGATTTTTTACTGATTATCAGGATGCAGAAGAATTTGCACAAGGACTCCCAAATATTCGCTAACCACAGCCAAAGGTTTAAAAGCGAAACGGATTAAAGATGAAGACAAGGACAGTGAATGGAGTTGAAGGATGTCAAGGACAGAAGAATATTTAAATATATTCTTAATTATATGATACAGGGGGAGAAAGGTAAAAATTTGAGAAATATTAATCAAGAGTGGTGATATTATTTTTTCATTTCTTATATATACTTTTTATGTTACGGGGAAGCTGGGGGAACTTCGGATTGATTGCTATGGGATTCACGTGTGTAATCATGGTGATTGCCGTGACCCATACAACGGAAGGGGGTAATGTTATGGTTTGTTTTTATTCACGACATTAGTAGGGGAGTATTTTGTTATTTTTTTCTTTATAATCTATTTTTCTTTTATCTTTCTTTCTTTGCCTAGACAATCGGGGGGGGGGGGGGAGCCACATAGCAACATGGAGAATTTTAAAAGATTCCCCAAGGTACTAGGAAAGTTGAAAGGTTAGGTATTTTTATAGATTGGAGTAACCTTGTTAAAAATAATGACTAATTTATTGAATTTTTAAAGTTTTAATGTTAATGGGCTAAATGGACCAATGAAAAGAAAAAATAATTTTAACATACATTAAGAAAATGAAAATAGATATAGCTTTTTTTTACAAGAAACACATTTAACAGAGATAGAACATCAGAAATTAAAGAGAGATTGGGACGGAAATGTTATTACAGCTTAATTTAATTCAAAGATGAAGGGAGTTGCAATTTTGGTTAATACAACTTTGCCAATTAAAATACAAAATGTATTAATTGATTTTGCGGGGAGATTTGTAATTATACATTGTCAAATTTTTTCAGAACTATGGACTCTTATGAATATTTATGCACCAAATGAAAACAAAGGTTGTTACAAAATCAAAAGTAGCAAAATTAACTTTGTCATTGATGAAAGATTTAAATTTGATTGATATATGGAGAAGAATTAATCCAAAAGAAAGGGATTACTCATTTTATTCAAATAGACATAAAACTTATTCAAGGTTAGATTTTTTCCTATTATCAACGAATATTCAAGTCAGAGTGAAAAATATGGAATATAAAGCAAGAATATTGTCAGATCATTCCCCCTTGACAATGACAATGATAATGATGGATAAAAAGGAATCGATTTACAGATAGAGATTTAATTCAATATTATTAAAACGTCAAGACTTTTGTGATTTCATGAAAAAGCAGATTCAGTTTTTTTTAGATATAAATTTACATTCAGTTGATGATAAATTTATAGTATGGGAAGCCATGAAGGTATATTTGAGAAGCCAGATAATAAGTTATACTTCTAAAACTAAGAAGGAATATATGGTAGAAATAGATCTATTGGAAAAATAGAATACAAAATTAGAAAAAGAATCTCAAAGATATATGACAGAAGAAAGACGAAGACAACTTGTTAACAAGAAGTTACAATATAATACACTTCAGACATGCTGAACAGAAAAAAGCAATTAAGAGAACTAAACAGAGATATTACGAACTAGGTTAAAGATCACACAAGATTCTTGCTTGGCAGTTAAAAACAGACCATATTTCCAAAACGATAAATGCAATTAGAACAAGTGTAAATAAAATTACTTATAAACCTTTAGAAATTAATGAAACTTTTAAGAATTTTTATTCTGAACTGTATCAATCAGAATCACAAAATGATAATGTTGAGATAGAAAACATTTGCAATTAAACATCAACGGGCCAGGCAGTATCTATAAAAGGAAATAGACAATTAACTTTTCAGATCGAGATCCTTTATCAGTCCTGACCAGAAACTTGGACTGTTCATTTCCCTCCATAGATGTGGCTTGGTTCATTGAGTTACTCTCGCTTCTCGTGCTGCTCCAAGATTCCACCATCTGTTGTCTCTTGTGATGCAATTAAAAATTATTTTTTGCTTCCGATTAATTTGCTTTTCTTTCTGCTGCAAGTGACTCTGGTGACACTGTCAGTCATTCCCTATTCAATGTTCTTTTCTGAGCACCATGGGGGAAATTGGACCTTGTTTCCCTGGGTATACTTGTCAGTGGAACTGCTTGGACTTTCAAGCAGGCATGGTACCAGAAGACCTGCAGGAAAGTTCCTTACATTCAAATTTTGTTTAACCTAATTCTCCGAAAGCCTGCCATCCTCTCTTGGGCTTATTTCTTCTAATGCAAAGTTCCACATTTTCCAAAACTTCCTTCCAATCACAAGTGTTTGTGCCTTTTTCTGTTGCCCTCTTCAAAATGTTCATCTTTACTTGCAAATCTCAAGTGCTGGTCTTGACTCCTGATACCACTTCACACACCACCATTAAATAATAGACAGTCATTTCCCCCACAATGAGCAATCAGGTCAAACACCTGAAGTGAAAATTTGTAGAGCCCAGCTTTCTAGAATGGAGATTGGAGATCAGTGTATATGTGTCATTATTCTGTTGCATCAGCACTGCTTGGCAATTGCAATAATTTTTTGCAGTTGCTCAGAATTTTCCTCTTTGTTGCCTTACTGCCTACATTAACCATGGGCTTTTCTTTAAGATAGCTGTCACATCTTAAATTAAAGGTATACTGATTGGAACAGATGATGGAATTATTCTCTATCTGAATCTGACTTACAACAAGTGATAATTTCTTAACCATGCCCACAATAATCAAAACTACACTGAACATCTCAGAAGAGGCAATGGAAAGAGAGATTTGTTTAGCTTCTTCAAGGACATATGATGAGAATCTCAAGCACTGGTGGTAGGAGCCACAGCGAATAATGTCAAAGATCAGACTGACCATCCAAATTGATGAAAGAAGTTTAATAATTGTACATGATTGGTTAAGGTCAGCAGTTCAGTATCTATGAAATATGCGCATTTATCTTAATCAAATTGAGTCATAGAGTCATTATTCTGCTTATGCCTTCATACCCCTCCCATTCATGTACTTTCCAAAATACTGAAAATAAACCACATCCACTACTTCCACTGGCAGCTCAGTCCGCACTCTCACTACCTTCTGAGGGCAGGAGTTCCCTCTCATGTTTTGCTAACCCATGACCTCTAGTTCTAGTCTCACCCAACCTCAGTGGAAAAAGTCTGTTTGCATTTACCCTATCTATATCCCTCATAATTTTGTGTACCTCTACCACATTTCTCCTCATTCACCTATGCTTCGTGGAATAATCTATTCCTGACCTATTCAACCTATCCCTATAACTGAGGTCATCAAGTCCTGGCAACACCTTTGTAAATTTTCTCTGGGCTCTTTTAATCTTACTGTTATTTTTCCTGTAAAAAGGTCAGCAGAACTGCACACAGTGCTCCAAATTAGGCCTCACCAATGTCTTACACAACTTCAACATAACATCCTAGCTCCTGCACTCAATACTTTGATTTATGAAAGGCAATGCACCAAAAGCTCTCTTTACAACACCACCTAACTCTGATGGTACTTTCAAAGAATTATTGATCTGTATTTCTAGATCTGACTGTTCCACCACACTCTGCAATGCACTTTCATAAGTCTCATCATGGTTTATCCTCCCAATGTGCAACATCTCACACTTGCCTGCATTAAATTCTACCTGCCATTTCTCAGTCCATTCTTTCAGCTGCTCCAGTTTTGGATCCCACTGCAAGCTTTGATAGCCTTCCTTTCTGTCCACTATATGATAATCATTGTGTCATCTGCACATTTACCACATTATCATCCAGGTCATTGATATAAATGATAAACAGCAATGGAACAAGCGCTGATCCCTGTGGCACACTGCTTGTCACAAGCCTCCAGTTAGAGAAGCAACCAGTTACTACCACTCTATGGCTTCTCTGGTGAAGCCAATATTGAATCCAATTCACAAACTCATTGTGAATGCCAAGCTATTGAACCTTTTTGGCCAACCTCCCAAATGGGATCTTGTGAAAGTCCATGTAGACAAAATCTCCCATCTTTCCTTCATCAAGTTTCCTGGTAACTCCCTTAAAAAACTCCATAAAATTGGTTAGTCACAACCTACTATGCACAAAGCCATGATGATTATCCCAAATCAGTCCCTTTCTATCCTAATACTTATATATCCAATCCCTTAGAAAACATTTTAATAACTTATCCACTACTGAGGTTAGGCTCACTGGGCTATAATTTCCCAGCTTGTTCTTACAGTCTTTCTTGAACATTATTAGCAATCCACCAATCCCCCAGCACCTCTCCTATGGGTAAAAAATGTTTTAAATACCTCTGTTCATGCCTCTGTAATTTCTGCACTAAAATTAAATTAATATAAAATTAAATTAATTAATTAGTGCAAAAAGAGAGCAAAACAAATAGTAAGGTTGTGTTCATTTTTTTTTTGCCCATTCAGAACTCTGATGGCGCTGTGGAAGAAGCTGTCCCTAAAATATTAAATGTATGCCTTCAGGTTCTTGTATCTTCTCCTTGATGGTAGCACTGATGGAAGTCCTGAGTGATGAGTCCTTAATGATGGATGTTGCCTTTTTTGAGGCATTTCCATTAGAAGATATTCTCAATTCTGAGGAGGAGAGTGCCTGATCTGGTTGAGTTTACAAATTCTGCAGCTTTTTCCAATCCTGTGCAGTAGACATTCCATAACAGATGTTGATGCAACCAGTTAGAATGCTCTCCACAGTACATCTGTAGAAGTTAGTGAGAATCTTTGGTGACTTATCGTACCAAATCACCGCAAACTGGTGATGAAGTATAGCCAATACCATGCCCTTTTTGTAATTGCATTGGTCTGTTAGGATCACAATAGATCTTCAGAGATGTTGACACATGGGAAGTTGAAACCGTGCACCCCTTCCACTACTGATCACTTGATGAAGGCTGATATATGTTCCGTCGACTTCTCCTTCCTGAAGTCCACAATGAATTCCTTTGTCTTACTGATTTTGAATGCAAGGTTATTGTTTCGACACTGCCCAACCAGCTGATGTTTCTCACTTCTATATGCCCCCTCATTCATCACTATCTGAAATTCTGCTAAAAATAGTTACGTCGTGGGCAAAATTATAGATGGTATTTGAGCTGTGCCGAACACCACAGTGATGGGAGTAGAGAGAGTAGAGCAGTGGTTTAGTGAGCATTCTTGGGGTGCACCAGTGTTGATTGCGAGGAGGAGATGTCATCACCAATCTGCACAGACTATGGTCTCCCAATGAGGAAGTCAAAAATCCAGTAGTAGTAGGAGATTCGGAGGCCCAGTTTCTGGAGCTTGTGGATTAGTACTGAGGGTATGATGGTGTTGAATGTTGGGCTGTAATCAATAAACAGCACCCTGACATAGGTATTGCTATTGCCCAGGTGATCCAAGGCCAAGTGGAGAACCAATAAGATTGCATCCACTGTAGACTTATTATGGCAAAAGATAAATTGTAGCATGTCCAGGACCTTGCTTAGGCAAAAGTGGACTCTGGCTATGACCAAACACTCAAATCACTTTGCCACAGTAGATGTGAGTGCAACTGGATTGACAGTGGTTGAGGAAGCTCACACCGTTCTTCTTGGTTACTAGTATAATTGAAACCCTTTTGAAACATAGAAACATAGAAAATAGGTACAGGAGTAGGCCATTCAGCCCTTCAAGCCTGCACCACCATTCAGTATGATCATGGCTGATCATCCAACTCAGAGCCCTGAACCTGCTTTCTCTCCATACCCCCTGATCCCTTTAGCCACAAGGGCCACATCTAAATTCCTCTTAAGTATAGCCAATGAACTGGCCTCAACTGTTTCCTATGGCAGAGAATTCCACGGATTCACCACTCTCTGTGTGAAGAAGTTTTTCTTCATCTCGGTCCTAAAAGGTTTCCCCTTTATCCTTAAATTGTGACCCCTCATTCTGGACTTCCCCAATATTGGGAACAATCTTCCTGCATCTAGCCTATCCAATCCCTTTTGAAGCATATGGCAACCTCTGAC
Source organism: Hypanus sabinus (assembly GCF_030144855.1). NCBI lineage: Eukaryota > Metazoa > Chordata > Chondrichthyes > Myliobatiformes > Dasyatidae > Hypanus > Hypanus sabinus. The sequence goes on along the minus strand of NC_082710.1, from coordinate 124,452,311 downwards.
TGCAGTAGATAGGAGATGTCCTTGAGCAGTCCCACAAGTTGGTTGGCACAGGTTTTCAGTGCCCTACCAGGAATACCTTCAGGGAATAACTCAAAAAATGTGTAGCTTGGATGATTGAAGGTTGGGTTGATTGGTTCTTTGATCTTGAAAAACTATTTGCAAATGTTATGTCACGATACAAGTAGGCACCATTAGAATGCAGTTAACTTATGGTATGTCCTCTGAATGTTTGTCCTTTGTGTACTAATTAATCAGCTGTTTGGTCATCATTATAGAAACCCAATTGTGACATAAGAAGAGGATCTCATTGCAGATTGGTTGCGTGGAAAACTCTGTGTATTGTCTGGAATTTTGCCCACATTGACATATAAATGGGATTGAGGTCTCTGTGTCCATTTAAAAATTGTTTGCAGAAAACCATATTTTTAGGTATTTTCTTGCATGCCATGTGATAGGTTGTGCATGACTTTCACTGATTGCCCAGATGAATTTTCATCTCATTTGATCTTTATAGGCAGAGACTAGGGAACATTGTTATGCAGCTTAACAGCCAGTTGATGTTCCTGGATTCTTGCAGATAGTTCTCTCCCAGTTTGGCCAACGTAACATTAACTGCAGTCCCCACATAAGATTTTGTAGACCATATTGGTCTTGTCCAATAGCTCAGTTTGTTCTTTCGGTCTGCAGAGTACTCTCCTCAATGTTGCTCCTTGGTTTGTGCACAACCAAGATCCTATGTTCATCTACAAAATTCAATGCATGGGATTTCTCTTCACCTTGTCTGCTAAAACAACCTCATGCCTTCTTTTAGCCTTCATGATTTTTTTCTTAACTGATTGTTAATTATATAAAGGCTAAATATTCAGACGACACATTACAAGCAAACAGCACACTGATGATGTCTCCTTGTTTGGTGATGAAATGTTTGCAAATAGATTGCCAAGGTCTCTAAACAACTCAACCCAAGCACCCTCATGAAATGTGTTCTGATGTTGGCCTTGTCAGATATCACTGGGTCACCAGACGCTGCAGGACTTTTCACAGCTGTAATTTTATTCTCCCTTTCATGGCGTGCATAAAAGATGTCTCGCTTACCTGGGAGTGAAGTATCACAATCATCCATGGTGTTAGATTTCGCCTTGTAGAAAGTAATGAGCTGCAGATCTTGGCTGCACTGACATGCATCTGATTCCAACTCTAACTTCAATTGGAATTGCTTTTCTACATCTCTTTTAGCCCTATGGATAAATGACCACTCTGATCTTCAAAAGGACAAATTTTGTCCAATGCTTTCATTTTGTTCTTATTTTAGATTATCTCCAGAAGCCCTTGGGATTCTTCTTCTCCTTGTCTGCTAAAACAAACTCATGCCTTCTTTTAGCCTTCATGATTTTCTTATTAAATGTTCTTTTGCATTTCTTATACCTCTCACCTTATTTGTTCCTTGCAACTTACACCTGCTATGTATCTACTTCTTTTTACTCAGATCCTCAATATCTCACAAACCAAGGTTCCCTAAAAATGTTATACTTCCCTTTTATTCAGTCAGTAACATACAAACTTTGTACTCTCAATATTTCATTTTTGAAGGCCTCTCAGTTATCAAGCACATCATTACAGAAAACAGCCTGTCCCAATCCACACTTGCCTGATCCTTTCTGATACCATCAAAATTGCCTTTCTCCAATTTAGATTCTAAATCCAAAGACCCATTATTTTCTTCTCCATAAATATTTTGAAATTAATGACATTATGATCACTAAGTCCAAAGTGATCCCCTACAAATACTTCTTTCACATGTCCTGTCTCATTTCCTAATAGGAGATCCAATATCACACTTACCTAGTTGGAAACTCTATATTTTCCTGAACACATTCGACAAATTCTATCCCATCCAGCCCTTTTACAGTATGAGAGTCCCATTCAATCTATGGAAAGTTAAAATCACCTACTATTAGAACCTTATGCTTCTTGCAACAACATGTGATCTCTCTACACATCTGCTCCTCTAAATACTGCTGATCATTGAGTAGTCTATAATATAAATCCCAGTAATGTGGCCACACCTTGTTTATTCCTCAGTTACGCCCACTTGGTTTCAGTAGATAAGCTTTCTAGTCTGTCCTCATTGAGCACTGCCATGATATTTTCCCTGACAAATAATAGGGGAAATATCATGACATTTCCCTTTGTTCTTAATCCCTCCCTCTCTATCATGTCTAAAACAATGGAACCCTGGAACTGCCAGTCCTGCTTTTCCTGCAACCAAGTCTCACCAATGGCTACAATTTCATAATTCAATGTGCTGATCCATGTTCTAAGCTCATCCACCTTTCCTACAACACTCCTTGCATTGAATTAGATACAACTCAGAAAATTATTCCCACCGTGCTCAGACATTTAATTCCTGTCTTTGTATGTAGGCTTAATAAAATCATTTTTTCCACAATCATTCCACTATCTATTCTGGCACTTTGGTTCCCATCCCTCTGCAATTCTAGTTTAAACCACCTTGTGCAGCAATAGCAAACTTTCCTGAAAGTATATTCTTCCCAGTCCAGTTCAGGTACAAATCATCCTGTCAGTATAGGTCTCATCTTCCCTGGAAGAGAACCCAATAATCCAAAAATCTGAAGCTCTCTCTTCTGCACCATCACCTTAGTCATGTGTTAATTTGTTTTATCTGTTTAAACTGTATCATCTTTCTAATTAGGATCTCAGTAGTACATGATATCAGGAGCAATTCTGATTTAACAGCCCTGGAGGTCCTGTCCTTGAACTCAGCACACACTTTTCAGGATCTTGTCACACTTGCTAGCCATGTCATTGGTACCAACATTGACCATGACCCCTGGTTGCTTACCCTCTTAAGAATACTGTGAGCTCAATCCAAGATGAACCTGACCTATGCTTTGAAGAGGCATCATACCATTTGGGAATCACAGTCTCATCCACAAATCCTTCTGTCTGTTCTCCTAACTATTAAATTCCTTATCCTTACAGTTAGCCTCTTCTCCCCACTTCCAGCCTTAGTGTCAGAGAATTGACTGCTGTGAATTTCTTCTGCTAGGGCATCTCACAAACATTACTCAAAGTGGTATAAAAACAAGTGATTCTAGAAATCCAGAGTAATACGTACAAAATGCCAGCAGAACTCAGCAGGTCAGACAGCATCTATGAAAATGAATAAACAGTCAGCATTTCAGGCCAATGCCCTTCATCAGGACTGGAAAGGAAGGAGGTAGATATCAGAATAAAAAGATGGGGACAGGGAAAAGAATCACAAGCTAGAAGGTGACAGGTGCAGCCAGGTGGGTGGAAAAGTTAAAGGGCTGGAGAAGGAGGAATCTAATAGGTAAGGACAGTGGACCATGGGGGAAAGGGAAGGAGGGGCATCATGGAAGGTGATAAGTTGGTGAGAATAAGAGTTGAGAGGCCAACTAAGGAATGAAAGAATAGAGAAGGAGGAGGGAAAAAGAAAATACTAGAAGAAAAAAACTAACAGAATAAGAAATCAATGTCATGCATTCAGGATGGAGACTACCTAAATGAAATATGTAGTGTTCTTCCTCCATCATGAGAGTGGCCTCATCGTGGCAGAAGAGATCATGGACTGATTTTTCAGAACAAGAATATGGATTGGATTTAAAATGGTTGGCCACTAGGAAATTTCACTTTTGCAGATGGAGTGGAGCTGCTCCCAACAAAACAGCCCCCAATTTACAATGAGTCTCACCAATATAGAGGAGGCTGCATTGGGAGCATCGGATGCAATAGACAATCCCAACAGATTCACAGGTGAAGTGTTGCTCACTTGGAATGAATGTTTGGGAAAGGAATGAAGATAAGGGAAGAGGTGAATGGGGAGATGAAACATTTCTCTTCCTTGCAGGGATATGTGCCAGAAGGTAGATTATTAGGGAGGGACAAATGGACAAAGGAATCATGTAGTAAGTGATTTCTGCAAAAAGTAAAGACACAGTCTGGAGAAGTAAAGATGTGTTTGGTGGTGGGACCTCAATGAAGATGGGAGATGTTGCAGTCAATAATCTGTTGGATGTGAAGATTCATGGGGTATTAGGTGAGGACAAGAGGAACTCTATCCCTGCTAAGGCAGTGGGAAGGTGAGATAAGTGAAAATGTCCAGGAAATTGAAGAGATGTGAGTGAGGGAAGCATTAATGGTGGAAGAAGGGAAACAAATTCTTTGAAGAAGAAGGACATCTCCGATGTCCTGGAAAGGAAAGCCTCATCCTGTGACAAAGTGACAGAAATGAGAAAAGTTAATAATAATTTTACTGGAGACCGGGAAGGAAGAAGCACAGTCAAGATGGCTGTGGGAATTGTTAGGTTTATGAAATATGTCGGTAGTCATTTTGTCTCCAGAGATGGAGACAGAGAGGTCAAAAAAGGGGAGAGAGGTTCAAAACTGGACCAGGTGAATTTAAGGTCAGGGTGGAAGTTGGAGGCAAAGTTGATCAAAATTGATGAGCTTAGCATGGGTGCCTGAAGCAGCATTGATGCAGTCATTAATGTAGCGCAGAAAGAGTTGGGGAGCATTACCAGGGATGACTGGAACATCAAATTTTCCATGAGCTAACAAAAAAGCAGGCATAACTTGGGCTCATGTGGGTGTCCCTGGAGTTTGGAGAAAGAAGGAGGAGCTGAAGGAGAACACCCTTGTTCAGGGTGAAGACCAGTTCTGCAGATGGACAAAGGTGGTAGTGGAGGAGAACTGATTGGATCTTTTGTTGAGAAAGAAATGAAGGGATATAAGGCCTTTTTTGGGGGGAACTGGAAGTGTATAGGGACTGAACATCCATGGTGAAAATAATGCGGTCTGGGCTAGGAAATTGAAAGTTGTTGCGATTGAGAGCATGTTATATACTATTTATTGAGGGCAATAGCCATAAGTGTACTCTGTAATTGTCTGCCTATTCTCCTCCTAACACTCACGCAGTTACCTGCATCCTAGTCATAGGGGACACTGGAGATCTCCCTTTTCTTCACATTCTGCAAGAGGAGCATCCTATTCTCCAGCCTGGCATTCCTACTGCTCTACCTGTACAATAAAAAAGAAAGTTACTTGCAATTTATGTGGGGCCTCCATTTTTTCCTTGTCAAACCCTCTATGAGCCAAAGCCTCCACTCCCACTTTAACATTCTCCCACTCACACAATTGCCATTCTTCTTAAACCTTATTTTTTTATTGGACCTTGCCAATTGCCTCATCCACCCTTGATCTGTGGCTCAGAATGTCCCAATTGCCTCTGCTGACTTATTTAGACTTTCCACTCTCTCTACAAGCAATACAATGGCTCCTAGCGATCTGTGGCAAATTATGTCTTGTTTGTTTAGATTAAGACTCTCCTTTGCCAGTAATTATTAAAAAAAATCTTTTGCATTTAAATCAAAGACCCAGCTTCTATTGAAACTTCAGCTTCATGTTGAAGCATAGTATCTTTGTCCCCCGTGTAAATGAAGAACAGGCCGTCATCTGTTTCTGTAGACAGGTAACAACCTACTTCCCAGTTCTGCCATTGCACGTCTTCTAATTCATCCTCCACTTTGGTAACACATTGTACTTCTTCAATCTACAAAAATAAATTTTAAATTTATTTAAACAGTTAAAATTATAATGTTCAAGATCTTTAATGTTACATTTAGTTAACTGGAAGTCCCAAATGTAGTGTCATAGCCTGTTAAACTAATGTACAGCAAATTGTAATCCCAAAGGTCACTCAGGTATGTATTCATTGGAGCATTGAAGGTGACAGTTAGATCTATTGATATTCACCTTGATCAGATGCAGGTCCAGTAACATGCCCTGACCATACTTCACCAGAAGATTAGAAGTATAGGATTAAGGTCCACCTTTACCTTCATTTTATTAAACAATGGATAATTCTCAACTCTACTCTTTATATTAACAAATGGATCTATTACTCCATATTGACACTTTCAAATTCAATGTCACAGAAAACTAGTTGATTTCAATAAAGAACTCTCTATGCATCCAATCTAACAAGCTGTTTTGAAGTACTAAAAATGATAATTACCGATCATGTAAAGATACATTGATTATAATGAATCATATTGAAGAAAATGTGTTTTTGCGCTGATGTAACATGCAACTTTTAATCAAAGAAACCCGTCAGGTTATTTTCTTGTTCAGCTCTTTATGTAATTGAATCTGACATTTATAAACATCCTCTGAAACATTGTGAGTTTTTATTCTTCATGTAAGATATTGCACATATGTACCTTTATTTAATTCTCACGAAATCCTTGCTTTATTGCTTCATAGCTAAGCAATTTTACTAGCAATTGGATGAAAGCTAGTGAACCAAAACCATTGTCAGGTAATAATACTTAAAATTGTATAAGTTAACACAGTGGAAATACTAAAATTTAATGTTCTTCTTTATTTCTATCTTATTTTGTTCAGTCAGATGTTAATCAACTTCAAGCCACTGTAATCCTACTGTTCATTAAATTTTAAATAATCTTGAAATTTCTTTTTTCACTTTATTCAGTTTTAAGTCATCATTTTAATTTACTTATCATTTCCCCTCTTTTATATCGCAATGTCACAGATTTTGAAAAAAAATTGTCATGGAAACCATTCACACCCATATATTTTTATATATACAATTCTCTGATATTAACTTTAATTTGGAAGAACATGTTTGCTCTACTTTTGGAGTTAAAGTAATATGATACCAAATGATGAAAACAGCTTATCATGACAGATCTGACAGCAGTGATCAACAGAACTCATTTAATGGGAAGAAAAAGCTATGCAATTTACAGAATTCCAATTGACTACTTATCCCTATTGAAGGAACTAATGAAACATATAATCTTTGATGAAAATAATCAGTAATTGTTAATAAAGAACACCTCCATATGTCTAAATTAATAGGCAGAATCTGTTATTGGTTTTATTGGAAAAGGGAATGATCCATGATGTTAAAAACATTCCTTATTCAAAAAGAAATAACTCCATTACCAATATCTTGCAATTGTATTAAGTGTGAATGTAAGTGTACCTTGGGATTTCAGTTCATCCCTTAGGATGTGCAGTAATGGCAGAAAACTTCAGTCAGACAGGTCAAGAATTCCTCATTTGTGCAGGTGAAAATATACTGGCTTCTCAACAATATAGAAATGCCATAAGTCCAAGCTACTGAGTTATGTAAGAGGCAGACATCGCAAATAGTTTTGATTTCTCTCTCTTTACTTCATCATTCCTCCACGACCCGGATCAACACTTTGGCATTGTGCGGAGGCTTGCATGCATCATGGCCACCAACTCAGGGGCATCCATGTTGGAATGACCGAAGGCAAGATGAAGAGGAAGATGAATCCAATCCTGGCTTCCGAACAGACAGACTCGCACCTGCCCCTCCTGGGCCACACTTCTGTTAGAGGTGTGAATGCCATATGAAATAACAACAACAACTTCATCATTTCTAGCAATATTCCACATTCAACTTTTTCTGCACTTTATAGAGAATAACAAAGAAAGAGACCTATAGGCACATTGGATCCAAGCCATCTCAGTAGAGCAATCATATTAATACATCAAACCATTGATTCCCGTACCATCGCTACCCTTACCAACTCCAGAGACCTTCCATTGTCAGCCAAAAAACTCATAATTCCCACACCCCACACTGCTCGATTTTACCTCCTCCCCAAGATCCACAAGCCTGACTGTCCTGGTAGGCCTATAGTTTCAGCCTGCTCCTGCCCCACCGAACTTGTATCTGTCTACTTGGATTTCATTTTGTCACCCATAGTTCAGTGCCTCCCCACCTACATCCGGGATACATCCCATGCCCTCCACCTCTTCAATAACTTCCAGTTCCCCAGTCCTAACTGCTTCGTTTTCATCATGGATGTCCAATCCTTATAAGCTTCAATTCCCCATGAAGAAGGCCTCAAACCCCTCCGTAACTTTCTTGAAAATAGATCTCACCAGTTCCCCAACACCACCACATTCCTCAGGTTGACGGAACTGGTACTCACACTTAATAACTTCTCTTTCAGCTCTTCCCACCTTCTTCAGACCAAGGGTGTAGCTATGGCCACTCGCATGGGCCCCAGCTATGCCTGCCTCTTTGTGGGCTATGTGGAACAGTCTATGCTCCAAATCTATACTGGTACTGCTCCCCAACTTTTCCTTCACTACATTGACGACTACATTGGTACTGCTTCCTGCACCCATGCAGAGTTCGTCAATTTCATCGACTTTGCCACTAACTTTCACCCAGCCCACAAATTCACTTGGCCTATCTCAGACACTTCTCTCCCCTTTCTCGATCTCTCGGTCTCCATCTCTGGAGACAGACTGTCTACTGACATCTTTTATAAACCCACTGACTCTCATAACTACGTCGATAATATCTCTTCCCAGCCTGCCAAATGTAAAAATGCTATTTCCTATTCCTAGTCTCCACTGCATCTGCTCCCAGGATGAGGCTTTCCGTTCCAGGACATCTCAAATGTCCCCTTTCTTTAAGAATCACGGTTTCCCTTCTGCCGTCATCAATGATGCCCTCACCCACATCTCCTCCATTTCCCACACTTCGGCCCTCACCCCATCCTTCCGTCACCACATCAGGGACCATGTTCCCGTTGTCCTCACCTACCACCCCACCAGCCTCCGGATCCAGCATATTATCATCCACAACTTCCGCCACCTTCAACAGGACCCCACCACTAAGCACATCTTTCCCTCTCTACCCCTCTCTGCTTTTTGCAGGGATCGTTCCCTCCATGATTGCCTGGTCCACACGTTTCTCCCCACAGATCTCTCACCTGGTACTTATCCCTGCAAGCGTAAGTGCTACACCTGTCCCTACAGCTCCTCTCTTACCATCATTCAGGGCCCCAAACAGTCCTTCCAGGTGAGGCAACACTTCACTTGTGAGTCTGGTGGGGGTCATCTATTGCATCCGGTGCTCCCGGTGCGGCCTGCTCTACATCAGCAAGACCCGCGCAAATTGGGGGACCACTTCGTTGAGCACCTCTGCTCCATCTGCCACAACAGACAGGATCTCCCAGTTGCCACCCACTTCAACACTCCTTCACGTTCCCATTCAGATATGTCCATACATGGCCTCCTCTACTGCCATGATGAGGCCAAACTCAGGTTGGAGGAGCAACACCCCATATACCGTCTGGGTAGTCTCCAGCCCTTTGGTATGAGCATCAAATTCTCCAACTTCCAGAAATTCCCTCCCTCTCCCTTCCACCATCCCACTTTCATTCTACCTTCTCTTCTAGCTGCCTATCACCTCTCTCATGATTCTGTCTTCTTCTACTACCCATAGTGCTTTCCCCTTCCATTCCTTCTTCACCTCTCTGGCCTATCCCCTCCCTGCTTCCCCTCCCCCACCCCTTGATCTTTCCTCTAATTGGTTTTTCAGCTGGCACCTTCCATCCTCCCCCCTCCTTCTTCAGTCCTGATGAAGGGTCTCGGCCCAAAATGTTGACTGCTCATTTCAACGGATGCCAGCTATAAAGGTCCATGGCCATAGACAATAAGAGCATCTGGAATTTTTAATCAGTGCTCAACACTGTTTGACTATCATTTGACAAGTACTGGACATTTTATAAGTAGCAATGTCATCTTTACTTTCAAGAGCAAATATTCATTTCCACTCCAGTCACTCCACAGTTTGAGACTCACTTAGTCATTAAAATTTCCATTCCTTGATTAGACAATACCAGGGTATTATTTTGGGCAGAGAAAATGAGATTTATGAGTAGAGCAGTGAATGGACGTAAACTGAGCCTCGTCACTGCCTTGAAATTATCTGTGTTCAGAGATTATCTGAGCCCAGTGACTGACATGAACTGGCTGGAATTGGCTTGAATCAAGTGAAGCCACTTTTTATTGTCATTTTGACTATAACTGCTGGTACTGTACATAGTAAAAATGAGACAAAATTTTTCAGGACCATGGTGCTACATGAAGCAATACAAAAACAGTACTGAACTACATAAAAACAACACAGAAAAAAAACTACACTAGACTACAGACCTACCCAAAATAACAAAATGAGTTACTGCCACAAGTAGAAACTTTATGTTGTTTTATAAAATGTACAGCACAGTTGGTTTGAAGAAAATATTAAGGAATTAAGTTAATCCATAATTAATCTTATGTGTACCTTTGTATATAATTCCATAATCAATTAATTAACTGTGTTAGATTTACATATGTAAATAGTTATTTGTTTGTCTGGAATCTATTCCTTTTCGAACATGGATGCAATATAATATAAAGTAGAATGTAAAGAAATGCATACAACTATTTTTGCATAAGACAATTCAAACTGGTTCACTTCAACAAAAGATTGTCTTTAGCTCTCTGCTTAGACTGAGTGACAATATTTGAAGCAAAATTAAAGAACAATGTATGCACTACTGTATATTTCACTGTAAGACAATCCTTCCAGAATGGTTTGAGTTGACAACAATAATTTTCCAGATGTCTGTCTGCATCCTGTGCCTTTCGACCACATTAATGGATCATTAAGCTAAAGGGAAGAAGTCTGAGGCATCTGAAGCAAAGCATAAACTGCTGGAAGAACTCAGTGAGTTAAGCAGCATCTGTGGAGGCAAAATGATAATTGATCTTGCATCAGGAATAAGAGTGTAGAAGGATGAGAGCTTGCATAAGTAATTGAGAAAAAGGGACAGAACAGGGGCTGGTAGGCAATATGTGGAAATAGGTTTGTGTGCGGTGGAGGGCAGATGGACAAATTGAGACAGTTGGGGAAGAGAAAGGTGGAGTGTTGAGAAAGATGGTGGAAGGTGATAGGTAGAAACTGTTAAAAGAAGTATGATAGGCTGATAGAACCAGGTAGGAGAATAGAAGAAGATAAATAAACCAAGAGAAAGAAATGTAATGAGGAGATGCAAGTAGGTGGGGGAAATCTTAATACGAAGAATAGGCTTGAATCCAAATACGAAAATTCTTGGCAAAGGAATACACTTAAAGTTAAATCAAGTCAAGTTAAGTCAAGTCAAGTCAAGTCACTTTTTATTGTCATTTCGACCATAACTGCTGGTGCAGTACACAGTAAAAACAAAACAAAGTTTTTCAGGACCATAGTGCTACATGAAACAATACAAAAGCTAGACTGAACTACGTAAAACAACAGAAAAACTACACTAGACTACTGACCTACCCAGGACTGCATGAAGTGCACAAAACAGTGCAGGAATTACAATAAATAATAAACAAGTCAATAGGCACAGTAGAGGGCAGTAAGTTGGTGTCAGTCCAGACTCTGGGTATTGAGGAGTCTGATGGCTTGGGGGAAAAAACTGTTACAAAGTCTGGTCATGAAAGCCCAATTGCTTTGGTGCCTTTTCCCAGATGGCAGGAGGGAGAACAGTTTGTATGAGGGGTGCGTGGGGTCCTTCATAATGCTGTTTTCTTTGCAGAGGCAGTGTGTGGTGTAAATGTTTGTAAAGGCAGGAAGAGAGACCCCGATTAACTTCTCAGCTGACCTCACTATCTGCTGCAGGGTCTTGCGATCCAAGATGGTGCTATTTCCAAACCAGGCAGTGATGCAGCTGCTCAGGATGCTCTCAATACAACCTCTGTGGAATGTAGTGAGAATGGGGGGGGGGGGGTGAACTTTCCTCAGCTAGTTCAAATATTACACAAATGGCAATATGAATAAAATCCACAAATCTATTTTCACCATACCAGATTACTGCTATAGTGAGAGGAATTATGTTTAGTTGATTGTCCTGTTAAAATAATCTGTATCCACCCACCTTCCCCTACTAAGGAAGTACTCATGCAGAGCAGAGGAACAAAAAACAGGTAAAATATCAGATAAATTAGCTTATTGCTTTCTACTTTTTTTATATTACAGAAGGGGGAACTGTGCTCAACACACCACACACCTATCATGTCTCAAATGACAAATGTCAGGAAAAAAGTACCTTGCCTATTATCCAGTCTAAAGAAAAGGTGATAGTGGCCATTGACACCCAGTCTTTGGGTATCATTGGATGAAAAAACATAAACTTTAGAGCCATGGTCCCCAACCACCAAAGCATGTGTTACTGGGCCACGAGGAAACAATATGAGTCAGCTGCAGGGCAGCTCGGGACCACTGCTTTGGAGGAACTCATCAGGTCAAGCATGATCTATGGATGGAAAGGGGGAGTCAATATTTTGGTTCAGAGCCCTTCATCCAGGACTTTCATCTAGTCTCTCTGAATCATTTGCAGAATTTTTCAGGACTGTGGCCTAATTAGGATTATCCTCAACTGCTTTATCAGAGATGTTCCTTCTACCACTTGGTCAGAAGTAGGACAGCTTGCTGATGACTGAACAACATTCAATTCTATCCACAACTCCAAAATAATAAACCTAGTCACACTATAGGCAAAAATATGTAGACAGCAGAATGTGCTAAAAGCACTCAGCAAATTAGACAGTATATGTTCAATGATAAACAGAGTTAATGTTACAGCTCAAAAATGCAATCCTTCCTTTTATTTCAGAATTTAAGCATCTGCAGCTGTTTTATAACTGTCAAGATGTAAACAACATTCAGGCTTGAGTTAATCATTGGAAAATAACCTTAAGCCATAGAATGGCTGAATAGCTGAGTAACGACTCTTACAATCAGATAGAATCCATATTCCCTTCCCTTTGACATTTAACAAGATTCCAACATCAACATAATGGGGTAACCATTCATCAGGAACTCATTGGGGCCAACCACATTAACACTACATCTACAATAAATGCCTAGAGGTTGGGTTATTCCATAATCTACTGTGCACACGTCAAGAGGATGCTAGAATACTCTCTACTTACCTTACTCTGTGTAACTCCAGCAATACTTAATAACTTGAAACCATCAAAGATAAATCAGCCTGTTTCACACACCCTGTCCATCACACTAAACACTCTCTCCACTGATGTGTGATGTGTTTTCTGGTTATATTATTTACACAGTGAATTTAGAATTTATTTTATTACTTACATCCATCCCACAACATGAGGGTGTAAAAATCTTTATGTTGCATTTCAGTCACAATGTCTAAGCAATAAGGAAGGGAAATCTGGGAGGATATTGTCCAAACACTAAGATTGTATACACAATTGTTTTGTATGCATGTATGTACAATCAGATCAATATACAGTCGGAAGTGCATTCAGATGAATGTGTATTGTTAAATCCGATGGCCTGGTGAAAGAAGCTGTCCCACAGCCTAATGGTCCTTCCCTTAAAGCTGCAGTACCATTTACCAGACAGAAGCAGACTGGCGTTTCTTTCTAAGAATTCTTTTGAAGAGCATCTAAATCTGCAATCAATGATAGCAGACTTCTGGAGGTATGAACACCTACAAGTGCCCTTTAATCTATCATGTCTTGGAGACATGTTGATACGGAACTACTGCAGTTAAAGAAATTCATCCTATAGCTCCTCAATATTAATTATTGTAGGACATTAAATATCAATCATGTATGCAATGCTCACATTCCCGAAACAAATGACAAAAAAACACATAGTATTCATTACCTTCAACAAGCCTTCAGTTTATCTGCATGTGAGAGATCATCTAATCCAAATATATGACTCTCAACTTTTGCCTCGTTGCTGTAAATAGAGATGTAATAAACCACAACAGCATCACACTTTAAAATCACTTCAAAATGGCAGAACATTCAAAGCCACGTCATTGACATGTTATCAAACATATTTTGATATAGAACCATGTACAGAGATAGCAGGGCAGATGATCATATTGTTAGCCTAAATTGTCAATCTCACAAAACTCTTAAAATCATTAGAGAGTTTGATACAGTTCAGAAGTAAATCCTAGTGTCATTATCATAGATAGCATAGGGCACGGCCACACATGGGAGAAGAGATGTGGGTATACACTGGAAGTCAGAAGTGCAAAACTGCTGAGATGCAGTTGAGCTATAGGTAATTATTGGACTGGAGGGGATGGTTATTATGGAAAGAATGGTATGATGCAGGGAAGAATTGTAAATGCTCACAATCTACCTGTGTGAACAACCTCAATGGTTAATCCAAAAATATAAATTACAAAAGACTTACAACTGTCCTTTGTAATATAACAGAAAGTTATCTCATGTTCATTCACTGGTATTGTTAATGATTAATTACTTGGTTCATGTATTTGATAGTGTGAATGAAATTGGATAGTTTTTGTTGCATGCTTTGACTCATAAATTTAAAAACCTTCCTTCTTGGAATATTTTTACAAATTCAATGAAGTTAGAAGACGAAGTTCTTACTTCAGTGGTTTACAACACAATTGACATTTATTTACCAGAAGAAATCTTCCCCCACAGAATGATATCATTAAGCTGAATAAACACTCAACGGAGACTAATAAGAACTGGGAACAGTTAACCTAAAATTCATCAGATCTGTTGACATAGCCAGTGGAGAGTAGATGGGCTTATCAAATTCCCATTTGACCGGAGTTGCTTTCAACTTCTCTGCTCCAGTGAACCACAGAACTCAGGGGGAAAAATAAAGTCCTTTATTTATATTATTCTTTAACACATCTTTGATAAGGTACTTTTCACAAATCTGAAAGTAGTCAATAGACAATAGACAGTAGGTGCAGGAGTAGGCCATTTGGCCCTTCTAGCCAGCACTGCCATTCACTGTGATCATGGCTGATCATACACAATCAGTACCCCGTTCCTGCCCTCTCCCCATATCCCTTGACCCCGCTATCTATAAGAGCTCTATCTAACTCTCTCTTGAATGCATCCAGAGACTTGGCCTCCAGAGACTTGGTCATTATTCAAAATGAATTTATTATCAAAGTTCATATCTCTCACCATATATTACTTTGAGATTCATTTCCTTGTGGGTATTCACAGTAAAAGTAAAGAAACACAATGGAATCAATGAAAAAACTGTGCACAACGATAGATAAACAATCAATATGCACAAGACAACAAATTGTACAATTGCAGAAAAGGGGAATAAATAGATAGATAGATAGATAGATAGATAGATAGATAGATAGATAGATAGATAGATAGATAGATAGATAGATAATAGATATTGAAATCTTGAGTTGTAGAGTCCTTGAAAGTGAGGCCATAGGTTGTGGAATCTGTCCACTGTTAGAGCGAATATTAGACAAACATTTCAGTCCTATTGCTCTGACAGAAGATGGTAGGGTTAGTTCTGTCTGGTTAATTCTCTTTGCACGGTTAAGTAACCAGAGATTGGAACATTAAAGATGGTTTTGTTTAAAAACAGAGTCAACCTGGGACCATTTGGAAGTAGTGAGCTGGTAACTCTGAAAGAAAAGCTAATCAGCTTGAATTTTCCAGAGATACAGGTCAGAATAATTAAGGTCCCTTGGGGTAAAAAATATAAACAATACCCCATAATTTTAAATCTGTTTGCAAAGGTTAGCTCATTTAATTATTCTCTCAAAGGATTAGGTGGAAGGTTGTAGTATGCAAACCCAACTGCTACTTATTTGTTTATATGTCTTAACTTATTCAAATAATTACATTGACTTTAAAGAGGAACTGATGCTAAATCTGAAATGTAGTCAGATATATGAATGAAAATAATGGCAATGAAAGCTAAAGATAAGACATGGTATTTTTATGTGTTTGGTTATAGGCAAGCTTCTGAAAGATTACCGAGATGTGTAAGAAGTCACTGAGGGGTATACTGAAGGTTTGGAATTTGGAACATATCCATGAGATAAGTATTATTCATCATCTTTTAAAATCCTTTTCCACTGGGGAATTTCTGGTTGCAATCCATGCAGTTCTTCTGATATTTTCTGGCATATGATGTGCATCTAATGGGGTCACCCCATATCTAACAGCCATTAGCATGAATATTTTCACAAATTGGATTTTAATGCTGAGACCTGCAAGTTGACTTTTTTCACTCACAGTGAAGGAATTTGAAAATTCCCCCATCAGATTTACAACGTGATATAATTTAAAGAGTTCCCTCAGTTTATTGATGCACTTCTCTCTGTCTCTTTCTCTCTATCAGAGTGGTCAACATCATTGCGGCATGAAGCCAAATTTGGAATGGGGATTGGATTAGTTGCACAGTCATGGGGTGGAATCATGGCCAAACACCCTGAGGCCATATACTCTTCCTCCCACATGGTTTTCCTTACTCTCTTACCAACATTTTCATCAGCTGCTTGATGGCAACCATGTAGAGATTACTTTTTAAAATCTCCCATTGATTGCAGTGACAATGGCTCCAACTACAAACAGCTGTCTTTGGAAACTGTACTTGTTAAGGTTTGCTACATGGATTTGAGTGAAAATCTGTCAAATATTTTGACTGGCTTTTTCCTCTTTTTCCCAATTTTGGGTGTGGGCACGTAATTTGCACTAAAACTGCACCTAATTAACACAATAAAAAGTGGATTGAATTTGTGAGATCCTCTGAGACTATAAAACAATTGAATATTTGACACCTTGGTAGTGGAAATGCTTTACTTTCCAATTTTTTTATTAATTTATCTATATAAGAATACAGAGTACAGGAAAAAATATATACATCAATACATTAAACTAAATCGCATATAAAGACTCCTTACCTTATATTTGTACAAGTCAATTAGTTTTTAACATTGAAAAATAATAATTCTATTATATATATATATATAATCTAACCCACTACCAAGACTGAAGCTGATTAGTAGAAAAAAAGGAAAAAGATTGTTAGTCATCATCTGTGCTTTAACAGCAAATCAAAGGTTTGCTGACTTGTTAGATATTATTTTAAAAATGAATCCTTTAGTGAAGGGTTTTATTGGGAAAATTTATAATTTATTGTTACAACAGCACAATTACCCTTCACTTAAGATTAAGCAAGATTGGGAGAGAAAGCTTAACATGACCCTGATAACAGAAGATTTGTTGTGGATTTTGAAGTTGGTTAACTCTTCTTCGATCTGTGCCAATCTCTCTTTAATTCAATTTAAAATTGTACATTGTTACTATTTGACAAAGGAGAGACTGTCTAAAATGTTTCCTAATATTGATAGTCAGTGTGACAGATGTAAAGCCTAGACAGCCACATTGACACATATGTTTTGGTCGTGCTCTGTGCTGAAACATTTTTGGAAGTCTATTTTCTGTACAATTTCTAAAGTTTTAAAAATTAATTTACAACCTAATAAATTGACAGTTTTATTTGATATAATTCCTCAATATATTCATGGTATTTCTCCATGAGACCAACATGTAATTGCATTTGTTACATTATTGGCCAGAAGGGCTATATTGTTGAAATGGAAAGATGCTTCTGGTCCTACTTTGATACAATGTTTTTTTCAGGTGATGTTATGTCTTAGTTTGGAGAAAAACAGAAGTCGAACTTTCGATCCTCGATTTGATTTTAAGAAAAGTTGGGGATCATTCACCTGCTACTATCATCTGATTTGAGTTAATTAATATGGTTTCCTTCCAATTTTTCTTTAAGTGGATTTGAGTTGGCAGATTGATGTTTTTTTTATGGAAGCTTGTATGAAGTATAGCTCCTGGGTTGAGCCCCTAATGGTTTTTCTTTGGGTTTTTTTTTCAGTTAGTAGTGTATTATTAGTAGGGGTTCATTTTTTTCTTTCTTTTTCTTTCAAAAAAAATTCTTAACACTTTGTTTTCTCTTATTATTATTATTGATATATTGAGTAGCTTTGTTAATCAGTTATTTGCTAATTTAATTCCTTATTGTACATAGTGACATATTGACTTAATGTATTTTTTGTTAATCTTCAATAATAATTAATAAAAAAGATTTTAACATGAAATGAAAGGTTTTGAAAATAATTCAGAAAAGTTCCCCACATGTTTGAAAGTCTTGATTAGATTCAAAGATTGAACATTAAGTCTTCTCTAAATTTAACATGATATCACATCACCTAACCATTAGGCGTGAATAGAAGGTATTGTAGCGGTGTGATACATGCAGCGCTAAAATTACGACACGGAGTCGGTAACTGCAGTCAAAGGAAAAAACTTTATTCGAAATCTTCAGCCTCACTTTTAAGCCTCCCTCAACCTGCCCCCCATGGCGCAGAGGCTCCAAAGCTCTGTGCTCGCAAACCCCCGTAGGCTATCTAATTGTGAGTTGGTTTGGATGTGCCAGGAAATGGGTCGCCACAGTATCACATTTTTCCATTTAAGCAAAAACATCCTTCTGGCCATAAGAGACATAAAGGCCAAAATGTGCAAATCAGATGGCTCCAAAATAATATCCTTTCCTCCAACAATACCAAATAAAGCAGTCAAAGGATTAGGCTTGAAATTTACTTTTAAAAGTATCAAAAAGGTTTGAAATACTTCCTTGCAATATTTTCCAAGATTCAGACATGTCCAAAACATGTGATTGAGTGAAGCCTCTCCAGTATTACATTTATCACAATACAGAGATATATCTAAATAAAAACGAGACAACTTATCCTTAGTCATATGGGACCTGTGGACCACTTTAAATTGTAGGGGAGAGTGACGGGCACATAACAATGAAGTGTTGACCAATTTTAAAAATTCATTCCATGTTTCCTCAGAAATTGAAGTCTGTAAATTTTGTACCCAAAGATTTTTACTTTTATCTAAAGGAACACTTCTCATTCCCAACAGCATATTATAAATATTAGCTATATATCCATTATAAAAATGTTTCCGATTAAAGATTACATCTAGTAGATTCTTATCAGGACTTTTAGGAAATGTACTTACTTGAGAGCGTAAAAAAATCTCTTATTTGTAGATATCGAAAAAAAATGTTTTTTTTGGGTAAACTATATTTAGTTGACAATTGTTCAAATAAAAAAGACTTCCTTCTACAAACAAGCCCTGAAAGTATATGTGTGTATGTGTGTGTGTGTGTATGTGTGTATCGTTTTCAGGCATTGCTAGTTTTCATTCCTAAATCCTTTTTTGATTCTCTTGACTCTATTATATTTTCTTATATATGGAAAAATAAGTGTTCTAGATTAAATAAAATTCATCTTCTGAAAGTTAAAAAGAATGGAGGATTAGCCTTACCAAAGTTTAGATTTTACTATTGTGCAGTTAATATAAGAAATCATACATTTTGGTTATATTATATAAATCATGAGGATTGCCTAATGTGGGTTTTTTTAGATGCTAATTCTGTTAATAAATTCTCTATTATTTCTCTTCTTGGATCATCACTTCCTTTGTTTTTGAGTAAGTTAACTGATAATCTGGTAGTTGAACACACTATGAGGTTTTGGATACAATTCGGAAAATATTTTGGCTTATTGCGATTTTCTCTTTCGAGTCCCATTTTTTCTAATTTTTTAAAACCCTCTATGATTGATGTGGCTTTTAAAGAATGGGATAGAATAGGTATTAAATGCTTTCGAGTCTTCATGTATCTCCTAAAATATTCCTATTTAAAAATAATGTAGTGCTCTGATGTGTAAAAAACTAATCAATTTCTTTATTCACAACATTTGAAACCAAGAGAAATGTTTGCTGAACCAAGCTGATGTGAATAAGCAACAGGACAATAATGTACCAGTCACTTTGCCTTTGCATTGATTATGTGAATGATAATAATTTTGAATGGTTGTAAATAAATATGCCAGCCTTTCAGAAAACAGTTTAGGATTGAGAACAAGAATTAGCTTCTGCAAAAATGTTCACATTTGTGAAAGAACAAATCTAATTATAAACATTCAAAATTACTCATTTTATCTTACATTTCCATTCAGTAACCTTTTAATAGGAACAAACAGCTGGACAGCATCAAGTATACTGAAAAATTGTAGCACAATTCATTTAATCCATGAGAGTAATTTATTTGACAAGATTTAAAAGTGAAAAAAAAAATTGAAGCTGAAGTTTCATCTGACATTGGCAGAGATGTTTACTTCTATTCAGCATCATCAGTTATCACCATAGGAAGACCGAATGTCTCCTTGCATCCGATATATATATCTGTTATCTCCATTAGAACAAAAGGTATGTAATAAAAGTGAATGCTAACAGCTAGAAGTTATAATAGAAAATCATCACTCGTCAGTATTGGAATATGTGACATGATTCTGCTCTATCAAAATTCATAGACAAGATATTCTTCCCCAACCACATTAAGAATCTGACTTCTAACATGTGGATCATCTTAACTAAGATGATGATGCTATTTGTAGAAAAAGAGCATTTCTATACTTTCTTTGATGTTATAGACATAGTTTTATTTGTAAAATTAGAAGATTATCAGCAGTCTGCCAACTGCTTCGAAACCAAAGCCTCATACAAAAACAAACTCGGAGCTGTGTGATGATTATTGTACACATTTTCATGTTACAAATGTTTAGTACAATATAATCTAAAATTGGAGAATTTTGTCCTTCAAATGCCTGTAAGTTGATCAATAACCTTGTCCCTTTCTCAATAATATTAAACTCAAATATCAATCAAGTGTTCTTTTCACTCTAGGCTAATATTTGTTTCATTATTTAATGTACAAAAAGAAACCAATCAGCATTATAGATTTGTGGAACTGAGGACTAACAGTCCAACATGCCTTTAGGAGTTGGACACATGAAATAGACAACTTTAAACAACTTAATTTTCACTAAGACTTATTTGCATAGAATCAGCAAGAAGTTGCAAACAACTCAGCAACATCTCAGCTGGACTACAAATAAATACCACCAGACTTACTTATTTCCTGTATTATTGATACACCCTTGCACTTTCTCAGCTCAGCAGATTTTTACAGCTATTCCATTACAAAGCATCTTTTACAGACAGTTAACTGATGATAAGCAAGCTTTTACTGTCACTGTACCAATCATTAATTCTCTATCTTGCTCCTAATTTCCTTTGATTGTGCCATGATTCTGACCGTTAATTTTCCAATTGCTTCTAATTCTCTTTGATGATGGCACACCTGGTTTCTATCAAGACCGGCAGCATAACAACCCCAGCATTACAACCACTAGTCACCAGATTGTTGGTTTTGCCTGTGTGGTGATTAACGTTTCCTGGCCACGTAGGACTGTGTGTTTTAAGTTTTGCTCCAGTTTTAAGGTTTAACTATGAGGCTCCATGTCAGGGTTCCGTGTCAAGGCTCCGTGTCAAGATCCCTCCTGTTTGCTGTTCAACATTCAAGTCCGCATAAGCATCCTAATTCAATCTCCGTGCCTGTGTCCTGCACCTGGGTTCGCTTCAGTCGCTCATTGCAACAGAATGATCTGGCCACAATGGGCCCAGCAAACAATCCCTCGCCAGCCAGGGCTTGCTACTAGGTTTGCACGATCAACTTCTCTGGGATGTCATGGAGAACCTCAGTTCCCTGGCTGTTAACGTAACAAAGATCAGTGACCAGGTGGACCGTATATCCACTCATCTTACCCCATCCAATCCTGGAACTCTGTCTAACCAACCCAAACAGCCTGTAGTGGCAACTCCCTACGTGTCAGCAACACCCCCGCCAAGAGTGCCGTACATACCTGAACCAGAACACCACGCTGAGGCTTTAGGGAAGTGCCGGGCCTTCCTTCTGCAATCTCCTTGGTGTTCAATCAGCAGTCATCCACATACTCCACGGATAAGTCAAAGTTGACTTATATCATGGGGTTGTTGCAGGGAAGTGCCTTAGCGTGGACTACAGCTGTTCGGAATAATCAACCAGATATCTGCTCTTCTTTATCGTAGAGATGAGAAAGACCTTTGACCCCCCTCAGTGAGTAGATGCCATTAAGCGTCTACTCTCTCTCCGTCAGAGCTCATGCAGTGTTGCCAAATACTCTGTGGAGTTCCGGACATTAGCGGCTGACTTGGGGTGGAACAACAAGGCACTACAAGGTATTTTGGAATGATCTCAGCAACATGGTGAAAGATGAGTTGGTAGCAAGAGATGACATTGACAGCCTGGAATCCCTGATCTCCATAGCCACCAGGTTAGACAATCGTCTTTGAGAATGCCATAGGGAGAGATCTGGTCGTTCACCACCTCTGGTCACTCCACGGCACTCCTTACTGTCTCCCACCAGCACAAGCCTCTCTCCTCCTCTTGCTCCTGGAATGGCTCCCAGCCTGGCCATTTCCACTTACCTGGGAGAGGAACCCATGCAGCTGGGACGGAACCACCTTCCCCCCACAGAACAACTACAGAGATTGAGAGCGGGTACGTGTATATATTGCCGCCAGTCCGACCACTTCCAAGTTACCCATCCTCTTCAGCCAAATAGGGAAGGCCCGCCAGTAGAGAGGGGGACCCTGGTGTGAAAGATAACGTTCCCTTCCGTTCCCCAAACCTGGATGCAGATACCAGCAACTTTATGTTACGACCAACAGTCCCTGCTTCGGTCAGCTCTAGTGGACTCCAGCGCTGAGGGAAACCTTTTGAATGAAGACATAGCCTCCCGGGCCATAATTCCTCAGGAGCCATTGAGTACCCCTCTAGAAGCCTGGGACTGGATGGCAGACTTCTGGCCCGAGTCACACATTGCACACCACCCCCCGTATCTTATTCTCTCCAGGAACCACTGGGAGCAGGTATGGTTTAACTTAATTTCCTCTCCTCAAGCTCCTATAGTTCTTGAATACCTCTGGTTAAGCCGCCATAATCCCCTTATTGATTACAGATGCAGTCTGTTCTGTCACTCCTGATGCACCATCAATAACTCACTCTGAGATGTAAAGGCAAGATATCGGCTTTTATTGACTGGAAGAATGAGCAAGCAGTGGTTGACCACCATACTACATCCTGGAGACTGAGAGGCCGGGCTCAGGCCTCAATCGCCTTTATACAGGGGTCTGTGGGAGGAGCCACAGGAGCAGACAGCAGGAGGCGTGTCCAGACAGGTATATGTAGTTCACCACAACTCCACTTGTCAGCAATCGGCCCTTTCCCCTGTGAAAGTCACCATGACCTCGTCTACCTCTGAAACCCCAAGGCTTGTCCAAGGTTCCAGCAGAGTACCACGACTTGGGAAAAGTGTTCAGCATACAATGGGCTCTTTGCCCGCCTCTACACTGACCTCACGATTGTGCAATTGACCTTCTCCCCGGAGCCCCTCTAACTACCAGTCGGCTATATAACCTGTTCCGGCCAGAAAGGGAAGCAATGGAGGCTTACCTCAAAGACTCCCTCGCGGCGGGCATTATCCGACCTTCATCTTCCCCTGTAGGCGCAGGTTTCTTCTTTGTGGGGAAGAAAAACGGCTCACTGCACATCTGCATTGACTACCGGGTCCTGAATAGCATCACCATAAAGAATAAGTATCCTTTGCCCCTTATCAACTCTGCTTTCGAACCCCTTCACGGAGCCACCATCTTCTCCAAGTTGGACCTACAAAGTGCCTATCATCTGGTTAGGATAAGGGAGGGAGATGAGTGGAAAACAGCTTTTAACACCCCTCTTGGTCACTTTGAATACCTGGTTATGACATTCGGACTCACCAATGCCCCCACCGTCTTCCAAACGTCTTGATAAATGATTATTTGTCCGTTATAACAATATTATTTCTCTGTTGCTATGTCCATGTAATGTCACTGCAATAAATCTTTTTTTTACAATTATATGTAAAATGTGTTGAGAATCAGGTGAGGTTGCTTCTCTCTGGGCACCAAGCTGAATTGTAGAGGTCGAGAACAGCTTCTTCAGCAGCAAAATCTAGGCTCAGGGCAATTTGGCATGGGGAGCCCAAATGTGAGGTATGATCTGCTGTTCAGACAATTTAAGCAGCAGCCCAGATAGTCTTGGGGATCCTCTCTCTGTGGCATTAAGGCTATGAGATTGCCCCAGCTGCTGTGCTTTGTCTCTGCAAACTTTATGGTAATTTGCCCCACTAATATGATGAAGTGTATACTGAGGCTTTGGGCCTACTCCCCGCTGCTCTAAGGACTCCATTTGGTGTGGAGTTCTGTTGATGCTCATTTCTATTGTAGGCATGATTTTATTTTTATTTCTCTTTCTCTCTGCACAGAGAAGGTTGGGGGTTGTTCCTTTCTTTAAATTGTGTTTTTTTGTGTTTCTTGCTTTGCAGCTGCCTGTAAGCAAACAAATCTGAAGGATATATAATTTATACATTCTTTGACAATAAATGTACTTTGGCTCTTTGTGCATGTGCATGTGACAATAAATTCAGCTTTGTTTTGAAATTAAATCAAAATAATAATTTTTAAGAAGTGTGGTTGAAAATCTTCCACGAGGTCTTGCCAAACGATTGCTGTAGTTCAGAGAGATTAGTGCTATTAAACAAAGTCCTAGGCTAAAGAAAAATTTTGCTGAAAATCGAGGAGGGAAATTTCCTGAGGGATGCTAAATTACAAATGTAACCAAATTTGCTCTACTCTGGATTTACTCATTTTCATCAGCATGTTATCATTTTCTGTGGTGGGCTTTATGGACAAATTTCTAGTTCAGTATCAAATAGATTTTATACAGATAGTTCCACAGAGATACCAGATTTCAATAAAGGAAGGTGATGGGAGGCCTGTTTCTCATTTCAACCATTGGCTGTGATCTCAGCATAATGGGCTGGAAATTTGGGGGTTGATTTGAAGATAAAATCATTTTTGCCATAAGCTTTAAGTCTTTAGAATTCTCTATCGCTGTGACCTATAGGTGCTCAACCATAGAGTATATCAAAAGATGGGGGATATAAGTTGGGATTGGACAAGAAAATAAATCAAAGTTTTCAAAGTTGTATTTTACGTCAGAGAAATGTATGCAAATATATATCCTAATTTTTTTTCTTCGCAGCCATCCATGAAAACAGAGGAGAGCCCGAAAGAATGAATGACAGTTAAATGTTAGAACTCCAAAGCCCCCCCAGCTCCCCCTCCCACACATAAGCAGCAGAAAAGCAATGATCCCCCCTTGCCCACCAGCAAAAAATGCTTCAGTGGCCCCCAATGAGCGCTCAAGTGTGCAGCAAAGCATCAATAAAGACACAGACTTGCAGTACCCCAAAGACTACTCGTTCACCCAGTAATTCTACATACCACAGGGTCTTTCTCCGTAATAAGGGATAGAGAAATGCCCCCATTTCGCAGCGAGAGGGAAGACATAACAAACAACTCTCTGATTTATGATGTTGCGTCGCTTTTTCCAAACTCTGTACTCTAAGAACTCAAGTCTCTGGGCACAAAACCAGCAGCCAGCTTGCTGCTTTCGATCTTCCGTCTTCCACGACACACCGATTTCCTGCGGAGGCACTGACCTCAAGAATGCCCACCTCCAGAGCCACGAAATCCTGAAACTCTGAAGGCGTGTTAGTCTTCTAGGCCGCATCCTTGGTATATCGAATAGCGGCCAGTCGTGACACCCTGAAAGTGGGTCCCATTCCCGCAAAGAACTAATGCCAGTGTGTAACTCCAGGTCAGCGTCCTCAAAAGAACCCTGAAAGGGTAAAATAGAGATATTAAAGATAGAAATGGAGCTGTTTCCGAAGATGCAAGCAAAGGAGTCGCCGTTAGGCACCATTGTCCTTCTAAGCAACACCTACAATAAGATCTACCATAATCAATCAAAAGGTAGACACACAAGAATGCATCATTATAACCTACTCCTATTAATTAAATACTAATTTTGGATTTGAAATATATCCGTAGTCCCCAAAAAAATGCCTGTCATGGAATCAAATGTTGTGCTTGCCTATTTTAAACATAGAACATCTTACTGTAGGAAATTCAGAGGAATTTATAAGAAACATTTTCTGTGGTGAACTGCTGACAGCAATACCTTCCTACAATCTAAGCCATCCTTATAGACCCAGCTGTCTGTGATAATGTCTATCAATTGACTAGTGACAGGATGGGAACATTTGTTAACTGCTATGAGATGGGTCAACGTTTTGTATCAGTTTTATGTGAGGTGAGGTTTTTTTTTCCTTGCACTCTGTCAATGTAGAAGAAGCCTGGACAATGATTTACAAGGCCTGGTCAGGGGTCAAGTTGGGAGTGAGCAGGGGAAGAGGTGGTTTGAAGTCTAGTTTCTAGGAAGATAATTCCAATGGCTTCTAATTTTGAATTGCATGTCTCACCCCCACCCACCCCCCATTGCTGAGGCATAGATCAGGCTTGATGATATCATCTACAAAAATCAAAACTTATATAGTGATTGCAGGTCAGGCCTTATGTTACTCATATTGCCATTGAAATCTGAGACTCATTCAACTATGCACTACTAGGTCTAAGAAACAAGAACTTTAACTTTGCTTTTCCTCTACCTGATCATTAAATTTAATTAAATTTCTGTTGGGCTCCTGAAAATATAAAGGTGAAGACATTGAAATTATTCTGTCCTATATTGGCCTTTCAACATTATTGGATTCATGCAAATTTCCTGAAGTCCCTGTTGTAATTGAGAATTTAGCACATTATGTTTAATTGAATTGACCCTTCTCTTAAAATGACCAGAGAAATTTAATTTTAAATACACTTTGTGTTCTTTTTGGTTAATATCTAATAATGGCACAATTCTAAATGCTTGTTCATCATGTCTGAAAATCAGAATTTTGTTTTATATTCATGTTTTTCATTTTTTGAAAATTCATATCAGATTCAGTTTTAATATCGCTGGCCTATGTTGTGAAATCTGTTGTTTTGTGGCAGCAGTAGAAAGCAATAAATAATAAAAGCAATATAAATTGCAGTAAGTAGTATATATGTTATAAATAAGTAGTGCAATCAGAGAGCAAAAAAGGAAAAAAAAAGCATAGTGAGGTAGTGTACATCGGTTCATTCAAAAATCTGATGGTGAGGGGTAGAAGCTGTTCCTAAAAGATTGATTATGTGTCTCCATGCTCCTGTGCCTCCTCATTGATGGTACCAATGAGAAGAGGGCATGTCCTGTGTGATGGGGTTCCTTAGTGGTGGAAACTGCCTTTTTGAGGCATTGCCTTTTCAAGGTGACCTTGATGCAGGTGAGCCTAATGTCCATAATGGAGCTGGCTAAGTTTGCAACTTTCTACATCTTTTTCTTATTCTATGAAGTTAGAATGCACTCCATGGTACACCTATAGAAATTTGCAAGAGCCTTTGGTGACATATCAAGTCTTCACCAACTCCTAATGAAATATGGCCACTGCATGACTTTGTTGTAATTGTTAGGCCCAGGATAGATCTTCAGAGCGCTTGACACCCAGGATCTTGAAACTGCTCACTCTCTCCACTGCTGACTCCTTGATGAGGACTGGTGGGTGTTCTTTCGACTTCCCCTTCCTGAGGTCCACAATCCAATCCTTGGTTCTACTGACATTAAGTGCAAGGTTATTGTTGCAACACAACTCATCCACCTAATCTATCTCATTCCTGTATGCCCTCACCTCACATTTGTGAGGGTAGAGAGTGTGGAGCAGCGGGATAAGCACAGATCCTTGTGGTGTACCAGTGTTGATTGTCAGCGAGGAGAAAGGATGTTATTTCCGATCCACACTGGCTATGGCCTGATGAGGAAGTCAAGTACCCAGTTGCAGAAGGAAATACAGAAGCCCTGGTTTTGTAGCTTCTCAATTAGAACTGAGGATATAATTTTGCTGAACACTGAGCTGTAATCAATAAACAGCAGCCTGATGTATTGCTGTTGTCAGGGTGATCAAATGGCTAATGGAGAGTCAGTGAGATTGCATCTACTGTAGACCTATAGTGGCAAGAGGCAAATTGCAGCAGGTCCTTGCTTAGGCAGGAGTTGGTTCTGGCCATGACCAACCTTTCAAAGCATTTCATCACAGAAGAGTGCAACTGGGTGATAGTTGTTGAGGCAACACACCCTGCCCTGAAACAGATGGGAACCTCTGACTGCAGCAGTAAGAGATTGAAGATGTCCTTGAGTGCTCCTGCCAATTGGTTGGCAGAGGTTTTCATTGCCCTACCAGATACAGCATCAGGGCCTGATGCCTTGCAAGCATTAACCCTTTTGAAAGATGTTCCGACACCACTCTCCAAGCCAGAGATCACAGGGACACCAGATGCTGCAGGGATTTACAACAGGAGTAATATTATTCTCCCATTCAAATTGTGAATAAAAGTAATTGAGCTCATCTAGAAGTGAAGCATCACAGTCATTCATGATGTCAGGTTTTGCCCCGTTGGAAGTACTGGCCTACAATTCCTATCAGAGCTGATGTGCATCCAATTCTGCCTCTATTTTTAATCAGAATTGTGTTTTTTTCTCTCTTAAAATAGCCTTCCAGAAATCGTAACTGGACTTCTTCTATAGTTCAGGATCACCAGCGTTGGATGCCACAAATCAATCCTTCAGCAGAGTTCCACGATGGCTTTTTGTTTGGGTATATCCAGTATGTTCTTATGTCACACACCTATCCCTCCAGGTCTTGATGAAATCTGTGACAACTGTGGCATATTCACTCTGATTCGATGAAGATTCCCTGAATAGTGTGCAGTTCACTGACTCAGATCAGTCCTATAAGCACTCTTCCACCTCCCTTGTCTTTGCTATCTTGTTCCTCACCACAGTTGCTGCAGTCTTCAATCTCTGCCTATATGCTGGGAGTGAAGTGCAGCTAGGTGATCGTCCTTTCCAAAATGTTTATGTGGGATGGTATAGCAAGCATTCTTGATGTCTGTATAACATTGATCAAGTATGTTGGCTCTTCTGGTTCCACAGCTGATATGTTGGTGGTAGTTGGTCCGAGACTTCTTCAAGCTGTCCTGATTGAAAGAGCTGCACACCATAATTAGCAGTCTTTGAATAATGCATACTGATACCTTCCCCATCATTGTGGGCTTTGTGGCTTTCAGAGTGCATCTGCTTGAGGTGGAATATGCACTGCTACGATTATGATGTTGAAAAACTCCCTCAGCAGATAAAATGGACAATGCTTGACCGCTAGCTGTTCCAGGTCAGGTGAGAAGAACCTGTGCACTATGAAGAGTTAATCATAATGCATACTCTGCCTCCTCTACCTTAAAAAGATTGAGTTGCCCTGTATTTACTGAGAATGATGAAGCCATTAGACTGCAATGCTGCATCCAAAATGGTGGGTGTGAACAATGTTTACATGAAGCAGAGTATTCAGCAGTTCTTCATGTTCCTCTGGTACTGCAATCTTGTCCTGAGGTCTTCAATTTTATTTTCCAGAGACTGTACATTCACCAGCAGGATAATCGGAACTGAGGGACTAAAGCCTTTACCTTTCAATCATACCTGCAGACTAGCTAGGCTTACGTTCTTCTCTTTTCTCAAAGGGGAACTGCTCACACAACCCGAGCCTGTAGTCTGGGATTCACCGATGTTGCTAGATTTGAGTATCAACAGATTTTTTTTTTAAATACATCTAAAACATTGTTGCTTACTGAAATACCCATGGCTGTGACTGTAGATTTTAAATGTGGTAGTCCTAAACAGGACTATTTGTTGATTCCCATCAGAGCTGCATGCAAAAACTCACCACTTATTGGCGCAATCTTGAGGCATTCTTCAGAGTATTAGAATGCAAGAAAAAAAGCAGTAGGATAACAGTATTCATTCCCATGAGTTCACTCTGTCATTCCTAAATATTATGGATTTTATCTTATCACAATTTCCCTGCCCTATTTCCATATCCCATTATTCTTCCAAACTGTTTTCAATGCAATTGTTGACTAAGAATCACAGTCTCCTGGGATAGAGAACTCCAATGATTCATTTTCCTTTGATTGTATCATTTCATTTTGGAATGATTTGGCCCTCATTTAGAGACTGTGATTAATAATTCTAGGCTCCTCGACCAAGTTAACCATCCTCTCCATCTCTAACTTAGATAGGAACATAGAAAAAACTACAGCACAATACAGGACCTTTGGCCCTTAAAGCTGTGCCAAACATGTCCTTACCTTAGAAATTACCTTGTGTTACCCTTTTTTTTTTAGCTCCATGTAGCTGTCCAGGAGTGTCTTAAAAGACCCTATTGTATTCGCCTCCACCACCATCAACCACAGCCCATTCCACACACTCACCACTCTCTGCGTAGAAAAAAATTAAACTCTCATCTCTCCTCTGTACCTACTTCCAAGAACCTTAAAACTGTGCCCTTCTCTGCTAGCCATTCCAGCCCTTGGAAAAAGCCTCTGACTATTCACACAATCAATGCCTCTCATTATCTTATACACCTCTATTCTGGTTACCTCTCATCCTCCATCGCTCCAAGGAGAAAAGGCAGTATTCACTCAACAAATTCTCATAAGGCATGTTCCCCAATCCAGACGACAACATTGTAAATCTCGTCTGCACCTTTTCTATGGTTTCTACATCCTTCCTATAGTGAGGCGACCAGAACTGAGCACAGTACTCCAAGTGGGGTCTGACCAGGGTCCTATATGGCTGTAACATTACCTCTCGGCTCCTAAACTTAATACCATGATTGATGAAGGCCAACGCACCATACACTTTCTTAACTGCAGAGTCAACCTACACAGCAGCTTGAGCGTCCTATGGACACGGACCCCAAGATCCCTCTGATCCTCCACACTACCAAAAGTCTTACCATTAATCTTATATTCTGCCATCATTTGACCTATCAAAATGAACCACCTCACACTTATCTGGGTTGAACTCCATCTGCCACTTCTCATCCCAGTTTTGCATCCTATCAATGTCCCTCTGTAACCTCTGCCACACTCCACAACACCTCCAACCTTTGTGTCATTAACAAATTTACTAACCCATCCTTCCACTTCTTCATCTAGGTCACTTATGAAAATCACAAAGGGTAGGGGTCCCAATGTAGATCCCTGAGGCACACCACTGGTAACCAACCTTCATGCAGAATATGACCTGTCTACAACCACTCTTTGCCTTCTGTGGGTAAGCCAGTTCTGGATCTACAAAGCAATGTCCCCTTGGATCCCATGCCTCCTTACTTTCTCAATAAGCCTTGCATGGGGTACCATATCCAATGCCTTGCTGAAATCTATATACACTACATCCACTACTCTGCCTTAATCAGTGTGTTTAGTCACATCCTCAAAAAATTCAATCAGGCTCATAAAGCATGACCAGTCTTTGACAAAGCTATGCTGACTATTCCTAATCATATTATGCCTCTCAAAATGTTCATAAATCCTGCCTCTCAGGATCTTTTCCACCAGCTTACCAACCACTGAAATAAGACAATAGACAATAGACAATAGGTGCAGAAGTAGACCATTTGGCCCCCTCGAGTCTGCACCGCCATTCTGAGATCATGGCTGATCATTCACTATCAATACCCAGTCCCTGCCTTGTCCCCATATCCCTTTATTCCCCTATCCATCAGATATCTATCCAGCTCCTTCTTGAAAGCATCCAGAGAATTGGCCTCCACCATCTTCCGAGGCAGTGCATTCCACACCTCCACAGCTCTCTGGGAGAAGAAGTTCTTCCTCAACTCTGTTTTAAATAACTGACCTCTTATTCTCAATCCATGCCCTCTGGTACTGGACTCTCCCAACATCTGGAACATATTTCCTGCCTCAATCCTATCAAATCCTTTAATTATCTTAAACGTTTCAATCAGATCCCCTCTCAATCTCCTCAATTCCAGTGTGTACAAGCCCAATCTCTCCAATCTCTCTGCGTAAGACAGCCCTGCCATCCCAGGAATCAACCTAGTAAATCTACGCTGCACTTCCTCAACTGCCAGAATGTCCTTCCTTAATCCTGGAGACCAAAACTGTACACAATATTCCAGGTGTGGTCTCACCAGGGCCCTGTACAAATGCAAAAGGACATCCTTGCTCTTGTACTCAATTCCCCTTGTAATAAAGGCCAACATTCCATTTGCCCTCTTCACTGCCTGGTGCACTTGCTCATTCACCTTCATTGACTGATGAACTAGGACTCCTAGGTCTCTTTGCATTTCTCCCTTACCTAACTCTACACCATTCAGACAATACTCTGCCCTCTTGTTCCTGCTTCCAAAGTGGATAACTTCACATTTATTCACATTGAATGACATCTGCCAAGTATCTGCCCACTCACCCAGCCTATCCAAGTCTTCCTGTATTCTCCTAACGTCCTCTTCGCATGTCACACTGCCACCCAGTTTAGTATCGTCAGCAAACTTGCTGATATAGTTTTCAATGCCCTCATCTAAATCGTTGACATAAATCATAAAGAGCTGTGGTCCCAATACAGAGCTCTGTGGTACTCCACTAGTCACCTCCAGCCAGTCCAAGAAACACCCATTCACTGCTACCCTTTGCTTTCTATCTGCCAACCAGTTTTCTATCCATGTTGAAATCCTGTCCCCAATGCCATGAGCTCTGATTTTACTCACCAATCTCCTATGTGGCACCTTATCGAATGCCTTCTGAAAATCTAGGTACATAACATCCACTGGCTTACCCTCGTCTAACATCCTTGTTACACCCTCAAAAAACTCCAACAGATTAGTCAAGCATGATTTGCCCTTGGTAAATCCATGCTGGCTCGGCCTAATCCTATTACTGCCATCAAGATGTGCTACTATTTCATCCTTAATAATGGACTCAAGCATCTTCCCCACGACTGACGTTAGGCTAACAGGGCGATAGTTCTCCGTTTTCTCCTTCCCTCCCTTCTTGAAAAGTGGGATAACATTAGCCATTCTCCAATCTTCAGGAACTGATCCTGAATCTAAGGAACATTGGAAAATGATTACCAATGCATCCACAATTTCCTGAGCCTCCTCTTTTAGAACCCTCGGATGCAGACCATCTGGACCCGGGGATTTATTAGCCTTCAGTCCTACCAGTCTACTCATCACAGTTTCTTTCCTAATGTCAATCTGTCTCAATTCCTCTGATATCTTATGACCCTGGCCCATCCATACATCTGGGAGATTGCTTGTGTCCTCCCTGGTGAAGACAGATCTAAAGTATGCATTAAATTCTGTTGCCATTTCCCTGTTTCCCATAACAATTTCTCCCAATTCATTCTTCAAGGGGCCAACATTGTTCTTAACTATCTTCTTTCTCTTCACATAGCTAAACAAGCGTTTGCTATCCCCTTTTACATTCCTGGCTAGACTGAGCTCATTACTGATTTTTTCTCTCCGTATTGCTTTTTTAGTTAAGATCTGCTGTTCCTTAAAACTTTCCCAATCATCTGTATTCCCACTCATCTTAGCCCTGTCATACTTCTTTTTCTTTAATGCTATACAATCTCTGACTTCCTTTGTCAACCACTGTGGCCCCTTCCCCCTCTTTGAATCCTTCCTTCTCATTGGAATGAACTGCTTTTGCATCTTTTGTATTATCCCCAAGAATATCTGCCACTGCTGATCCACTGGTCTATAATTTCCTGGGCTATTTCTACTCACTTTCTTGAAAAATGGAACAACATCTGCAACCCTCCAATCCTCTTGAAATGCCCTCGTCCCCATCGATGATGTAAAGATCATCGCCGGAGACTTAGCAATCTCCTCCCTCGCCTCCCAGAGTAGCTCGGTACATCACGTCAGGTCCCAATAGTTGGATGTGGATTGAGAGCCCTAGTCTGACACAGCAACTACAGGTAAACCATGTAATTAAAAAAGCATGCTGTACTAGTAATCTGGCTGTCTCTTTGGCCAAGGTGAGCTTAGGTAAAAGAATGATGTGTACAGACATGGAGAAACAATCAACTACTGTGAGAATGGTGGTATTACCATCTGATGGTGGAAGACCAGTGACAAAATCCAGGGCAATGTGGGACCAGGTTTTCTTGGGGATAGACAGAGGTTGTAACAGGCCAGCAGGTGACTGGTTAGAGTTCTTGCCTTGAGCATAGACCAAGCATGCTGAGACAAAGTTGCAGATGTCTTCTCCCATGGAGGGCCACCAGGACCACCAACTGATGAAGGCCTGAGTATGCTTGGTTCCAGGGTGACAGGATAACCAGGAAGAATGACCCCACTGTGATACATGTGTGTGGACAGAGCTGGAAACATAAAACACTGTTAGTGGTACTGTGCCTTCCGGGTTCCAACCGCTGGAGTTGGCTAGGGTCTGGAACTCTATGTAAGTCTGGGCCACAAGATCAGCTACATTAGCAAAAAGCAACTCCACTGCCCTGTACACAGAGTCCAGCTGGTTCTGGTGTCTCCCCAGTAACATTCCTTGTTGTTCCAGGGCAGCTCTCAGACAACTGGCATCTACTGGATTCATTATGGGCAGATTGTACTGTCAGGGCACTGGAGCAGAGATCTAGTTGCAGAACCAGTACTGTGCACACAGTGGTATTAATTGAGTAACAAATCCCAAGGTGCAAACAATGTCAGCATCAAAGTTCAGACAGAGATCAAAACACCCAGAGAAATCCAAAAACCAGAATCAGGAAACAGACAGAGTACAGATACAAATGCCAGACAGGCTCAGGAAAATTCACTCACAAAATCTGACAACAAGCAGGTGAAAACACAGGACTGAAATACACTGAGCAATAAACAGAGAGGCAGATGATAGGTGGAGCACAATGAGACACAGGTGGCAACAATACAGGTAATAATGAGAAACAGATGAGAGATGGAGTACTCAGTAATACAGGGGCCGGAGTGGAGCAGGAGCAGGGACAGGAGCACATGGCAATACAATACCACAGACTGACAGCTAAAGGGAAATACACAAAAAGACAAAGTTCAACTGGAGGTACTGACGCATCCCCACCTCTTTTGCCTCCCTCCCTGTTCTTTCTGAAACATCTAAAGCCTGGCACTCAAAGTAGCCATTCCTACCCCTGAGCCATCCAAGTCATCATAGCTCCAAGTATTGATCCAGGCCCTAATCTCATCCACTTTGTTGATAATACTCCTTGCATTAAAATAGACACATCTCAAACCATCGGTCTGAGCACATCCCTTCTCTATCACCTGCCTATCCTCCTTCTCACGCTTTCTCCATTTGTGAGCCAACTGCCTCTTCCTCTGTCTCTTCAGTTCAATTCCCAACCTCCAACAATCCTAGTTTAAACTCTCTCCAGTAGCCTTAGCAAACCTCCCTGCCAGAATATTGGTCCCCCTAGGATTCAAATACAACCTGTCCTTTTTGTACAGGTCACTCCAGCCCCAAAAGAGGTCCCAATGATCTAGAAATCTGAATCCCTGCCCCCTGCTCCAATCCCTCAGCCACGCATTTATCCTCCACCTCACTCTATTCCTATTTTCACTGTCACATGACACAAACAGTAATCCCAAGATTATTACTTTTGTGGTTCTGCTTCTCAACTCGCTGTAGTCTATTTTCAGGACTTCCTCCCTTTTCCGGCTATGTTATTGGTACCAATATGTACCACGACCTCTGGCTGTTCACCTTTCCACTTCAGGATATCCTGGACACGATCAGAAACATCCTGGATCCTGGCACCTGGCAGGCAAACTACCATCCATGCTTTTTTCCTACCTCCACAGAATTGCCTGTCATAGAGTCACCTATCACTGTTGCCATCCTCTTCCTTTCCCTACCCTTCTAAGTCACAGGGCCAGACTCTGTTCCAGGGGCGCAGCCACTGTTGCTTCCCCCATGTAGGCCATTTTTCCCCCCAATAAGTACTCAGACAGGAGTACTTATTGTTAAGGGGTACAGACACAGGGGTGCTCTCTAGCCTGACTCCTGCCCTTCCCTCTCCTGACTGTTACCCACTTACCTGTCTCCCGAGGTCCTGGTGGGACTACCTGCTTATAGCTCCTCTCTATCGCTTCCTCACTCTCCCTGACCAGATGAAGGTCATCAAATTGCATCTCCAGTTCCCTAATTAGGTCGCTAAGGAGCTGCAGCTGGACACTCCTGGTGCAGATATGGCCATCCGGGAGGCTGGGAGTCTCCCAGACTTCCCACATCTGACACTGAGCACATAACACCAGCCTCACACACACTCTTCCTGTTTGTGTTCTACCCAGATAACCTACCTCGCCTTTACCCGTTACGCCTAAGCCCTGTTGAGTGAAAGCCTTCCTACTCTGTCCCCCTGTACTCCAGCACCCGCTATAAAAAGTTGTCTCCTTCTAAACACTTCTCGCTGTTCTCATTGGCTGACATCCACACACTTGCACAGTCATGCCCCGATCAAACCTCTGAAGAAATAACCATCTCCTTTTAAACTCTTCTTGCTTTTAAATTCTTCTCACTTTTGTTGAGGAGGACATCTTTTATTCTTTTAAATATGGGAAAATAGAGGGCTAACTGAATCTCTCTTCATCTGAAAGATCAACCATGCAGGACCAGACTTGCCAAGACTTACTTCATTCATTGTTGAATTCATACGCTGTGTGTGTGGGCACAGGTTTTGCAGTGAGCTAAACAATTCCTCTAAATTCACCCAAGATGGAAGCTTTCTTTCAGGGTTTTCAATGAGAATTTTCTTTAATGAAAATGTGGGGAGTTAAATAAAACACACGCCAGAACATACTAATACTCTTGATTATTCTCACAGCAGGTGTAAACCAAGTACTGTTATATAACACTCATACAGTGCAAACAAGAGTAAACATGTGGTACAAAGGTAAGCTTAAATATAATAATTTCTTCAAAATGTATCTACTAAATGTTTACCAATATTATCAAAAACTTGACTTACAAATATTGCTGTTTCAAAAGTAAGCAGAGTGCATGGAAACAAATGTCTTTCCACCATTTGCTTCAAATCAGAATAAAAAACTACCGGTGCAGGAAATGCTATAAAAATTGCTTACATACAGGAAATGATTTTCATGCAAAATGAACTGCATCTCTAAAAGCCAGAACATATTGTGTAACAAATATCTCTTTTATGGACAGGGACCAAAATTGTACATAATCACATGGTCCTCATATGGTCCTCATAATCACATGGTCCCATAAGGATCCTATACAACCTTCATTATACAATTTTACATAATTTGTCAAATCCTCTTTGAAAGAATGCCAGTGGGACAGAGCCGGTCTGCCACGAGTAACTCTTTCCTTCCTCCCCCCTTCTCATAATTCTCGTTATCCCTTTCTGACAGTGATGACATTAGGCTTAATGGCTGCACACGCTGAGCTAATGTGTAGCATGGACGCTTCTGTTAGTACGTACACACCCCAGCACAATGGCATTCTTTGACGTGCCCTGTTTGTTATAGCTTCCAGTTTCAGGGAAGGGACCTGACTGACTTGTGGGGGAGAAGGAAGAAATTGTGTGAGGCTGACCCGTACTTTCACAACCCGCTTATCTTTTACCTTCGCACTTGGCTGCTGAAATCAGCAGGCCAGGTAACATCTATGGAAGAGAGTGAACAGTCAACACTTTGGCTCAAAATGTTGACTGTTTACTCTTTTCCATGGCTGCTGCCTGGCCTGCAGGGTTCCTCCAGCATTTTGTGCGTGTTACTTTGGATTTTCCTATGTTGCTGAATATGCTTGCTAGCTTTCAGTGATGTACTAAGTACAAAGGCACTTCCATCCTTTTGAATATCAATACCTCATCAAAAAAAATTACTTAGTATCTATTTTTTTCTCTAGCCAAGTGGGCAGCCTGACATTTTTTCTGCATTCCACTCCAGCCATCAGGTTGTTACCTGCTCGATTAGACTCCCCATACACTTACAATGCCTCTTTGCATCCTCATTATTAACCACAATTTCAGATTATCAGAGTATATGGAAATAAGTTATTTATGATCTTCTCAGTCAGCTCATTGACACAAATTGTCAATACTTGGGTAGAAACACAAATCCCTCTTAAGGATCCAGTTAGACGTACACTCTGTATTTTTATTTGTCCTGTAAATATTAGTTGAAATGAATGTATTTCCATAGCTTTCTGTATGTTGACATTAATCACCAACTCCTGAATGCATTTTTTTATTGAAAGCCTTCTGAAAATCTAAATACATGTACAGGAATCTGAAGACACACACTCAACGATTCAGCAACAGCTTGTGCCACTCTGCCATCAGATTTCTGAACAGACGTTAAACCCATGATCCCTAGCTCACTACTTTCTGCTTGCACTACTTATTTAATTTAACAATTTTGTATATATAGTTATTGTAATTCATAGTTTTTATTATCTATTGCAATGTACTGCTGCCGCATAACATCAAATTTCATAGCATATGCCAGTGATATTGAACCTGATTTTGATACCATCACACTGTTCCAATGAAGTTTGCCAGCCTGTGAACTAGCAGCATTGGCACTGTTTATTGAGATGAATGATCC
Organism: Hypanus sabinus; assembly: GCF_030144855.1. Classification (NCBI taxonomy): domain Eukaryota; kingdom Metazoa; phylum Chordata; class Chondrichthyes; order Myliobatiformes; family Dasyatidae; genus Hypanus; species Hypanus sabinus. The sequence goes on along the minus strand of NC_082710.1, from coordinate 124,414,173 downwards.
CAAATTCGAATCTGGCCGGCCCCTTGCACGTTTTCCATCTGTGCTAGGTTGAGCGTCGAGTTAACGTCTCAGCCTCGAAAGAAACTGTTAAATGCTATGGGAACAACAAAAATGACACCTGATGTGCCACAAGGCCTGAAAAGGAACAACAATGAAGCAACATGTAAGCTCAGGGAGAAAAACATATCATGTGTGATGCACCATCAATAACTCACACTGAGACGTAAGGCGAGATATCGGCTTTTATTGACTGGAAGAAGGAACCAGGAGTGAGTGTCTATCATACAATGTCTTGGAGACTGAGGCCGAGCGTCAGGCCGCAGATCTCCTTTATACAGGGGCCTGTGGGAGGAGCCACAGGAGCAGTCAGCAGGGGCGTGTCCCGACAGGCACATAGTTCACCACATTCACCCCCCCTTCGTTTGAAAAAGTCTTCATGTGGCGAAGTTTCTTACAAGTCAAGTCTATCAGGTGGTCGAATCTGTCGCTGCGATCTACGTAGCACCGGCTGTGACCGCATAGATGCCGGCAACATCGGTGATTGCACAGGGGACGGGGGTTGCGCGTGTTCTTGCCCACTAGGCGCCGGTGATCCCTCATGCATGTGCGAGGCGCCTGGTATAAATGCGTATGAAACGCCCGGTATACAAGTGTCGTGAGGAGTCTGTGTAGGGCCTGGTGAGCATGGTGTCACCTCTGGTGCAGGGTTCATAGTTACCGGAGAGCCTTCAGCGTTGTGGTCTGCTGCACCTGCGGGTGCCAGGTCGCGGATGGAGACCGTGTCCTCCCGCCCATCAGGTAAGACCACGTAAGCATACTGGGGGTTCGCATGTAGAAGGTGAACCCTCTCCACCAGCGGGGAGTATTTATTGCTCCTCACATGTTTCCGGAGCAGCACTGGCCCCGGGGACGTCAGCCAAACTGGTAGGGTGGTCCCAGTGACAGACTTCCTGGGAAAAGAGAATAGGCATTCGTGAGGGGTGGCATTGGAGGACGTACATAACAGAGAGCGGATAGAGTGCAGTGCCTCAGGGAGGACCTCCTGCCATCGAGAGACCGGCAACCCTTTTGACTTAAGGGCTAAAAGTGTGGCCTTCCACACTGTGGCATTCTCCCGCTCCACCTGGCCATTACCCCGGGGATTATAACTCGTGGTCCGACTGGTAGCAATGCCCCTAGCTAGCAAGTACTGGCGCAGCTCCTCACTCATAAAGGAGGACCCTCTATCACTGTGGATATAGCAGGGATACCCGAACAGAGTGAAGAGCTGGCGCAGGGCTTTTATGACGGACGTGGCAGTGGTGTCGGGGCAGGGGATGGCAAAGGGGAACCGTGAGAACTCGTCGATAACACTGAGAAAATAGACATTGCGGTCAGTGGAGGGAAGGGGCCCTTAAAGTCAACACTCAGGCGTTCAAAAGGGTGGGTGGCCTTGACAAGTTGTGCCGTGTCAGGACAGTAGAAGTGCGGTTTGCACTCAGCGCAAATTTGGCAGTCCCTGGTCATCGTCCTGATGTCCTCCAGGGAGTATGGCAGGTTCCGAGCTTTCACAAAATGGTAAAATCGGGTGACCCCCGGATGGCAAAGTTGTGCATGAAGGGCGTACAGCTGGTCGAGCTGTGAGCTAGCACATGTTCCCCGGGATAGGGCATCAGGGGGCTCATTGAGTCTGCCAGGCCGGTACAGGATATCATAGGTGTAGGTGGAGAGTTCTATCCTCCACCGCAAAATCTTATCATTTTTGATCTTGCCCCGCTGTTGGTTGCTGAACAGGAACGCAACCGAGCGCTGGTCGGTCAGCACGGTGAACCTTTTGCCAGCAAGATAGTGCCTCCAGTGCCTAACAGCCTCCACTATGGCCTGGGCTTCTTTCTCCACCGCGGAGTGCCGAATTTCGGAGCCTTGGAGGGTGCGAGAAAAGAATGCTACTGGTCTGCCTTTCTGATTGAGGGCAGCAGCCAGAGCGAAATCGAAGGCATCACACTCCATTTGGAAGGGAGCGGTCTCGTCCACTGCATGCATCGTAGCTTTGGCAATGTCCGCTTTAATGCAGTTGAAGGCCGCGCAGGCCTCAGCAGAGAGGGGAAACGAGGTAGACTTGACCAGGGGGCGAGCCTTGTCTGCGTAATGGGGGACCCATTGGGCGTAATAGGAAAACAAGCCCAGGCACCGTCTGAGGGCTCTGAGGGTGGTGGGAAGAGGGAGCTCTAAGAGGGGGCACATACGTTCGGGATCAGGGCCAATAACCCCGTTTTCCACGACATACCCAAGTATAGCAAGGCGGGTGGTACCAAACACACACTTGTCCCTGTTATAAGTAAGGTTCAGAGCTGCGGGCACTTGGAGAAATCGTTGGAGGTTGGCGTCGTGATCTGGCCTGTCGTGACCACAGATGATGATGTTATCCAGATAGGGAAATGTGGCCTGCAGTTGGTACTGGTCCACCATCCGGTCCATTTCCCTCTGGAAGACAGAGACACCATTCGTGACACCGAAAGGGACGCGCAGAAAGTGATAGAGCCTGCCGCCCGCCTCGATGGTGGTGTAGGGGCGGTCCTCTGGGCAGATGGGGAGCTGGTGATAAGCGGATTTCAGATCTATTGTCGAGTACACCTTATACTGAGCAATCTGGTTGACCATATCCGCGATGCGGGGTAGGGGGTATGCGTCAAGCTGCGTAAACCTATTGATGGTTTGACTATAGTCCACCACCATCCTATCTTTCTGCCCAGTCCGAACAACAACTACCTGGGCCCTCCAAGGGCTTGAGCTTGGCTCAATGATCCCCTCCCTGAGCAGCCGCTGCACCTCCGACTGAATGAAGGCCCTGTCCCCCGCGCTGTACCTCCTGCTTTTGGTTGCCACAGGTTTACAGTCGGGGGTCAGGTTGGCGAACAGCGGTGGGGGAAGGACCTTGAGAGTGGAGAGGCTGCAAGTGTCGGTAGCGCAGCTGTCGGCCTGGTGCTGGATGGGATGTGTGTGTGCGTGTGTGTGTGTGTGGTCAGTAGCGGGGTATGTGAAGAAGTCCCACAAAACTGAGGATTCCGGACAGTGAGTGGTGGGAGGGGCCCGTCGTATGCCATAGTCACACTTTCGAGATGGCTCTGGAAGTCCAGCCCCAATAGCACAGGTGCGCACAGATTAGGCATGACCAGCAGCTCAACGTCCCGATATTCTGTGCCTTGCATCACCAGTGTCGCTACACAACCCGCCCGGATGTCTGTGGACTGAGACCCAGAAGCCAAATGGAACCTCCGACTGACCGGCCGCGTTGCGAGTCCGCAGCGTTGCACTGTGTCCGGGTGAATAAAACTCCCAGTGCTGCCCGTGTCAAACAGGCATCTAGTCCAGTGCCCCTCCACCCGGATGTCCATCATGGACCTTGCAAGCTGGTGTGGGGCGCTTTGGTCGAGGGTCACAGTGGCCAGAGTTGAATCGCCGTCGGGGTGCCCGGTCAGCATCGGAGGGCCGGGGGCGGGGCATGCTGACATCGACAAAGATGGCCGCCCACATCCGGGGTACCCGGTAAGCATCGGAGGGTCGGGGGCGGGGCGTGCTGACGTCGACAAAGATGGCCGCCCACATCCGGGCATGCAAGATGGCGGGCCCCACGTTTCACTCGCAGCGCTGCACTCCGCTCAAGGTTGAGACTTACAGACCTTGGTGAAGTGGCCCCGCTTTCCGCAGCTGGAGCAGGTCGCTTCTCGCGCTGGACAACGTTGTCGAGGATGTTTTCTTTGGCCACAGAAATAACAAAGACAAGCTTCTGACGGGCCACAGCCATGGTCAGGGTCGGGGAGCTCGTGGAATCGCGACTGGCGGCGGCGTTGGCGAATTCGCTCCTGGGAGCCGGCGGTGGCGGGGTCTGAGGAGTCCACGGAACCGGCGGGGAATTGCGCGACTGGACAGCGTCAGCGTTATGCAGCGCAGCTTCTAGAGCATTGGCCGTCTCCATCGCCGAGCTTAAGGTAAGGTCTGAGTTTTCCAGCAGCCGCTGGCGCATGTACACTGACCTCAGTCCCGTCACAAAGGCGTCTCGCACCAGCAGCTCCGCATGCTGTTCTGCCGTGAGCGTCTTGCAGTCGCAAGGTCGGACGAGTGTCTGTGGTGCTCGGAGAAACTCAGCGCACGATTCGCCAGGCTGTTGCCGGGTAGCTAAACGATGTCTCGCGTAGACGGTGTTCACCGGCCGCAGGTACTGTCTTTTGAGGGCGTCCAGTGCCCCATCGTAGGTCGGCAGGTCCCGCATAATGGAGTAAACTTTGGAGGAGACCCTCGAGAGTAGGATTCTGTGCATAACGGCGGGTTCAGTCGCACGAAGCTCCGCCAAGTACGATTGGAAGCATGCAAGCCAGTGTTCAAAAGCGAGAGCTGCGTCAGGGTCTTGAGGGTCCAAATCCAACCGGTCCGACGCAAAACAGTTTCCATGTTTTAAAACTTCCAGTCAATAAAATTGATGCACCATCAATAACTCACACTGAGACGTAAGGCAAGATATCGGCTTTTATTGACTGGAAGAAGGAACCAGGAGTGAGTGTCTATCATACAATGTCTTGGAGACTGAGGCCGAGCGTCAGGCCGCAGATCTCCTTTATACAGGAGCCTGTGGGAGGAGCCACAGGAGCAGTCAGCAGGGGCGTGTCCCGACAGGCACATAGTTCACCACAATGTGACAAGACACAACACAGCTTTCTCCACTTCACATTCTGCTCAGCACTGCCAGCACCAGGCTTCATGTGTCATTTCTGGAACTCATAGCTTTTTGTGACCATGTTTTCGTTTAATATTTTTGGTGGTAATTTTACATGTTTATCAACTTAATTTGTTTACACCTCATTTGGTTATGCCTTTTTGATATTCGCTCAAGACCCACTACTTCTACCTGCTTCTACCATTTGATTTGACTCTGAATTTGTCCCTTTTCAATTACAAACCTTCCATTTTACTCTCTCTTTAACCTCTTTATTATGTTGCTGCGTAAACTTACCCTGACCATTAATGTCCCATTTCTGATGAAATATCATTGATCTGAAGCATTAACTCTACTTCTCTCTCTCTAAAGATACTAACTTATCTGCCAAGTATCTCCTCCTTTTTCTGTTTTAACGTTTTTCTCCAACAAAAAAGTTCAAGTTCAAAGTACATTTATTATCTAAGTTTGTGTACTCTATACAACCATGAGATTTGTCTCCTTACAGGCAGCCATAAAACAAAGAAACCCAACAGAACCCATTAAGAAAAGATCATCAAACACCCAAGGTGCAGACAACAAAACAAATCGTGCAAACAATAAAAACAAACTGATAACGTTCAGAGCTGAGATTAACAAAAGCGAGTCCATAGCCGTGAAGCCAGTCATCACTGCAGCTGTTCCCGGAGCCTGCTAGTTGCAGGTCATAGCCTCGGTTCACCTCAGTGATGAGTAAACCTCCAGGAGCAGTGAGCTGAACAGCGAGCAGCAGCCTGTTCTTCACATCCGGTTCTGACACCACGATCTTTTCAATATGGCCCAGTGTTTAAAATGGCCAAAAAGCATGTCCTGACTCTCAGACTAGACCCTACCACTTCAATTCGGTCCATACCCCATCTTTTCAATTAGGCCTGATGCTTAAAACAGTCAAATCTCGGCTTGTTCCTTGCTCTCGAGCCCAGGCCTCATTACCTCAACTCTGCCTCACCTTGGTTTACCACCTTGAGTTGCCTCCAAGTCTGCTCCAGCAGCCGAACATTGCCTTGTTCCCCTCTTTCGGGCCCAGGCCCCTCTGCCTCGGATAACCCCTTATAGGCCACACCACAAACATCCTGCATCTCACCTCAAGCATGCCAGGTCATACAAGCTTTCCAAAATCTGAACTCCAAAAGGAATGTTACAGGCTATTGATTGCAGTGATTGATTTCGAGAAAAAAAGTGCGATTAATAAAGTAATTGATAATTGTTTCTGCTGCCAGCAATTCATCGTTGTGATGCACTTGCGCCATTTTAAACCAACACTACAGCTGTTAACACCAAGTAATATCAAGAGAAGGATGATAAAATGAGCCCCAAATGTCGCATGGAATAATTATCAGTACATATGTGATAGTTCTTTTTCAGGTGTCTTCAGTGGACTCAGATATGCTGCTTGAATATTTCAAAGAAAGGTAATTTTATATGATTTAAATGACCTGCTAACTGATCATCTGTGCATCCCTAGAAAGACTATTTTCATTCGATATGCATGAAAACTTGCATTGTAAATTCAATTTGCAAAAAATGCCAATATACACACAGAAGTTAGAAGCATATTTATTTTGTCAATATTTTACCTCTTGTACACATTTGTGTCACCAGCAAAATTTCGTTAAGTGGTGTGCTTTTTATTACACCCAGAACTCATTACCTGCTGTCTAGCCATCCCCAAGTCCACATACTCATGTTATTGGGAGCATTGAATAAATTGGGCAATTCTCCGCAGACTTCACTCTAGTGCACAAGTGTACTGAGGCTTGAGGCTTCCCGGGAAACAGGACCACCTTCCCAGCCTCGGCCTGAAAACCTAATTGTGTGGAGTGGGAGCAGAGCTGAGATCTGAGTGACAAGTGTGATACCTGGATATGGTCCCAGTCTCACAGGCTCCAGACGAAACACCGGCAGGACTCCAAAGGTAAGTGTGCAGCAGCAACTTGTCACCAGTGTGAGCCAATTCTGTAGGGGTTTGGGAAGCCTCTGTCTTGCATAAAGCATCAGGAGGAAGTTTGCTGAGAAGATGAGCGAGAATCAAAGCAAGCTAACACCACCAAAATTATTCACAGATGTAATTTAGAAACAAGAAGAAGTAATTTCTGCTGTTACATGGGAGTCATTGTAAGTAGTGTTTGTATTTTGTTATCTATGGGAAGTCTGTTAACCTGTTCCTCATGGATAATGAGGTCTGAAAGCACAGCAATTATTCCAATCCTGACGCTGGTACAACATGCTTACTGATGGGCAATAAATCAATGCTCCAAATTTCACTGTACCCTATTCATCTTAAAATGTAGTCAGTCACATGCACCATCTCCACATCGCTTGTTTAGGTTTCTTTATTCCTGACATTATCTTCAAAAATTATTTGTGTGTCATTTACAATCAGGAACTGTGGTGAAGTCATGTGTCACGGGTCAGAATGTGATTAGACCAAGCTGTGAGCATGCGCAGAACTGACAGAATGATTGAGAAGCTTGTGTATTAAATGTGATTGCTGTTTGCTGTTAAATGGAAGTTCTAGTGTTAATTATTCCAGAATTTGTTCTTAGTAACCCACGGTACATACAAAGAACACAACAGGAACAAGTTACTTAGTCTACATTTTCTAAATAGGTTGTTGCTTCCCTCCAGTCTCTAACACAAAACATGGCTGCTTGTCTTAACACTTGTACTGAATTCACCTGGGCCTTGTTTAAGGTCTAACTGTAACTGGCTTCAGACATCTGGTATGGATGTTCAGCCATTGAACTTAAATAAGGCTTTCCTCTCCATCAAAGCTGGCTGACGGACTAAAATGCAGACTGGTAAAAGATGAAAAATAATGTCTTGATTTTATGAGCTGTGTACATATTTAAAAAAAAATCAACCAAGAAAGAAAGCTTATTATTCAAAAATGTCCTGATTTTGAAGTGGAACCCATACAGATTTGTTTCTCGAATATTGAACACAGAATATGAAAAATTAGAGCACAGTACAGGTCCTTCAGCTCATGATGTTGTGCTGACCTTTTAATGTACTCCTGGATCATTCCAATGCTTCCCTCCCACAGAACCCTCCATTTATTCTTTCATTTAACTCTCTTAAATCTCTCAATGTATCTGCCATCCCCAGAAGTCTGTTCTACACATCTACCAGTTTCTGGGTAAAAAATCTACCCAACAACCCCCTTATTCTTTCAATCACCTTAAAATTGGTAATTTCTGCCCTGGTGAAAAAAGGTGCTAATTATCCACACTATCAACAAACTTCAGTATTTTACACACCTCTGTCAAGTCACTACTTCTTCTTTTTCAATCCAAAGAGAAAAGCCCTGGTACACTGAACTTTTTCTCATCAGGAATGCTCTCTAATCCAGGTAACATCTCAATCAGAGGGGTCTCAAACAGTTATAAAATCATTAACAATCCCAAAGTTGAAGGATCCTCACTTTGATTTGTCTGTGATTAATATTAATTATTTGAAAGCTACAAATTAGTAATTAGAACCAGAAACAGGTCTATAAGAATATTTTGAAAATAAAAAAAAATCAGATGTTGGAAATCTGAAATAAAAATAGAAGGTGGTTATGCTCCGCATGTCCAGCAACATCTGTGGAAAGAGAAACATTAATTGTTTCAGGCCTGGGATCCTTCCAGCTCTTTAGCTCTGATTAAGGGATATGCTATAGTTAGGGTGATGCACCATCAATATCTCTCAGAGACGTGAGGCGAGATATTGGCTTTTATTGACTGGAAGAAAGAACAAGCAGTAATTGACCACCATACTACATCCTGGAGACTGAGGGCCGGTCTCAGGCCTCAATCACCTTTATACCGGGGTCTGTGGGAGGAGCCACAGGAGCAGTCAGCGGGGGGGCGTGTCCAGACAGGTATATGTAGTTCACCACACAGGGAAAATGCAAGCAGGCTTGTTCTACTAAAGACTGGGTGGGTCTACAATCAGAAGTCATGGGTTAAGGTGAAAGCCAAAAAGTTTGAGGGGAACATGAGGGTAAACTTCTTCACTTGGAGAGTCATGTGAATGTGGATCGAGCTGCCAGCACATTTGTTGCACATGAAATCAATTTCAATGTTTAAGACAGGTTTTGGATTGTCATACGGATGATGTGGAGGACTATGGTCCTGGCGCAGGTCGATAGCAACAGTCAGTTTAAATGGTTTGGCATGAACGAAATGGACTTAAGGGCCTGTTTATATACTGTAATTTTCTATGACTCTATGACACTATGACTTTAAAAATAGTTCAAAAAACAATATCTATTTCTTTTTCACAGACAATGTCTTACCTGCTGTTTCCAACATTTTCAGATTTTATTGTAAAAACATTCTTTAAAACTTCCACGGGATATGGACGATTCCCCCTTGTAAGGTCAGCAGCAGAGATTTTACCACCTTTTATACAGTGATAATCATCATTTGTCTTTCTCAAGAAAATAATCCAGTCTCAAACTGCACAAATGATTTCAGCTGTTACCTTTCATAGAGATACGGTACAACAGCTTAGAAAATATTTAGCAGTATTGATTGGTGTACTACCCCATCTCGTGCAAAATAATCATGGAATTGGTCACAAAATATTTGAGCTGGTGTCTTGGAGATGAAACGTCTGAAGCCATTTACTAAGTTGGAACATTTACAGTTCTTGATGGGAAGATGCCTCCTTTAGTATAACCTCTTATACTTTGTTGTGCACCACTGTGAGAAGACATAGGAACTATACAGCAGCGATACACACTGTGGCTACTGTGCTGGGGAGGTTGTATGGGAGAGATAAATAGTTTCCAGATTCTTTGGAAAGGATGGTTAACAAATTGTGTTCCAGGAAAGATGATTGTACGTAGGTAGGTGTAAAGCATTTAGAGTAGATTTCTGTTTATGCACACAAAATTATTCAGAGTCTTTCCTGACCAGAAGCCTGGATGAACCATGAGCTCCACAGTCTGCTGAGGGGCCAGATCAGAGCCATTCAATTCTTACGGCCAAGTAAGATACAAAAGGTCAGGGTATGATCTCTGGAAAGCCACCTCACATGTTAAGTGGCAACATCGGACCAAACGTGAATCACTGAAGGATGCTTGATAGCTGTTGCAGGATTTAAATGCTATCACCTCCCACAAAGTGAAACCACTCGACATTGGTGAAAACAAGCCTTCACTGTTAGATGAGCTTGATGCCTTTTATACTCGCTTCGGCCATCAAAGCACGGAGGAAACTTCACAAACTCCCACGGCCCCTTACGGCTGTGTGATTTGAGCCTCCGAGGCTGACGTAAGACCATCCTTCAAGATGGTGAGTCCACAAAATCATCCAGCCCAGTTGGGGTACCTGGACATCTACTAAAGACCTGTGTTGATCGACTGGCTGGAGTGTTCACCGATAACTTTAACCTTGTGCTTTAGCATTCGGAGGTACTCACCCACTTCAAGCAGGCTTCAATTATATGTGTGCCCAAGAAGAACACGGTAACCTGCCTCAGTGAGTATTGTCCAGTTGCACATGTATCCACAGTGATGAAGTGTTTTGAGAGGTTGGTGATGAAACATATCAACACCTACCTGAATAGCAACTTAGGTCCAATCCAAATTGCCTACCAGCACAAAGGGTCCATGCTAAGTCACCAGCTTTTCACTTGGCATTCAATACCATTAGCCCCTCAAAATTAATCAATAAGCTTCAAGGCATTGGTCTCAATCCCTTCTTCTGCAATTTGGATCTTTGATTTCCTTACTTGCAGAGCCCAGTCAGTTCTGATTGGCAACAACGTCTCCTCCACGATCTCCATCAGCACAGGTGAACTACAAGGCTGTTGCTTTCCCTCTGTTCTACTCACTTTATCCTTTTGACTGTGAGGCTAAGCATGGCTTCAATGCCATGTTTGAATTTGCTCACAATACTACTGTCACTGGTTCAATCAAAGGTGCTGACAAGTCAGCATATTCGGGGGATACTGAAAATCTGACTGAGTGGTGCCACAACACCAACCTCTCACTCAATGTCAGCAAGACAAAAGAGCTGATTATTGGCTTCAGGAGGAGGAGACCAGAGGTCCATGAGCCAGTTCTCATCACTGACCAAAGGTGGAGAGGGTTAGCAAGTTTAAATTTCTCAGTGTTATTCTTTCAGAGGATCTGTCATGGGCCCAGAATTTATGGGCAATTGTGAAGAAAGCATGATAGCACTCCTGCTTCTGTAGAAGTTTGCAAAGATTTAGCATGACATCTAAAACTTTGAGAAGTTTCTATAGATGTGTGATGGAGAGTATACTGACTAGTTGCATTATGGCCTGGTACAGAAAAAGTAGTGCTTTAGAGTGCAAAATCCTATAAAAGATAATGGATACTGCCCAGTCCATCGTGGGTAAAGCCCTCCTCACCATTGAGCACATCTACACGGACCACTGCAGCAGCCAAACATTGTCTTGCTCCCCTATCTTGGGCCTAGGCCCTGCCACCTCAATTCAGCCCATATAGGCCACACCATAACATGGAAATGCATGTACTTTGATAATGAATTTACTTTGAACTAATGAGAAACAAACGAAAACAGGAAAAACTCACGGGTGTGACAATTGTCTCCTCCAGGTGTGTGAAGCCCTTTGTCAATAATGCCCAAAGAAATATTAAGCCTTCAGAAGACGTGTCCGGGTGAGCATAAGATCATTGACGCAGTTGTAACAAACCACTTCAGTATGTGTTTCAGAATTTATTTATTGTTAACATACACAAAATGCTGGAGGAACTCACCAGGTCAGACAGCATTTAAGGAGAGAAAATTAACAGTCGACATTTTAGGTCAAGAACCTTATCAGGACTGGAAAGGAAGGGAGTGGCGGCCAAAATAAAAGAAGAGTGATATGGGGTTGGGAAGAGCAGAAGCTGGTAGGTGGTAGTTAAATCCATGTAAAGAGGAAAGGCTGGAGGGCGGGGGAGGGATAAAGGGAATTATTTGAGAAGCTGGGAGATGATAGGTAGGGAAGACAAAAAAGTGAAGAAGCAGGAATCTGACTAAGGGAAGGGGTTGGGGAACCAGAGGGAGGTAAATATAGGTGATATGTGATGAGGATGGCAGGGGAATGGAAACAGAAGGGTTAATAGCCACGGGGACAATCAAAAGCAGAGGCAAGGGTTTTCTGGAAGTCAGAAGAATCAATGTTCATTTTGTTAGTTTGGAAACCAACAGGACAGATACGAAGTGTTGCTCTTATTTGCATCAGGCTTCAACATGGCAGTGGAGGAGGCCATGGACAGACATGTCAGTGTAGGAGTGGGATTTGGGATTTTAATGGATGGCCACCATTTGTGGCAGATGAAACAAAGGGTTGTCCTGCCTCCCTCACCCCACTACATCTACAGTTTCTCTTGTGGCATATTTATTGATATATTATGATTGGATTATTACAAAGCACATATCAGGCTTTATTAAATATCATGTGACCTAATTGCATGATAACTAATGTTCTCTACTAGTGGTAGGTATTAGAATCAATCAATGTTATTGGAATTGCTTTGGAAATATGATTTCCTTGGGTCATTCTGGCCTCATGTCTCCATCAGAGAGTTCTTCAATTCTTGCACTGTCAAAGCCACCTTTGTTCTACACAGTTGTGAGGCTGTGCATACTAATCAGGGATAGCTGCAAACTGCTTTCCTCCTCTTGTTCCTGCTTTTCTACAGGCTCTCTTTCTGGTTTCAGGCTCTAGGTTCCATAATGCTCTTTCTCCTGATTGGCTAATGGTCTACACAAAGTACACTGCAGAAGCTGTGGTCAAATCAACACGTACAAAAGCTCGATGAACTCAGCAGGTCAAGCGGCATCCATTGAAATGAGCAGTCAACGGATGCTGCCCGACCTGCAGAGTTCGTCCAGCTTTTGTACGTGTTGGCTAATGGTCTGTTGGCAAGATTGTGCATTATTTAGCATACAAAGATGAAGTTTCCATATCAGGCTGGAATATATTGAAACATACCATCAGATTGATGCGAGCAACAGATGGCATTTCATAACATTTCTGGTTCTTGTGTAGCTATTGTTAGAAACATAGAAACATAGAAAACCTACAACATAATGCAGGCCCTTTGACCCACAATGCTGTGCTGAACATGTATTTACTTTAGAAATTACCAATGGTTACCAATTGCCCTCTATTTTTTGAAGCTCCATATACCTATCCAGAAGTCTCTTAAAAGATCCTATCGTATCTGCCTCCACCACCATTGTCGGCAGCCCATTACACGCACTCACCACTCTCTGTGTAAAAAAAAATACCCCTGGCATCCCCTTTGTACCTTAAAACTGTGCCCTCTGGTGTAAGCCATTTCAGCCAAGGAAAATAATCTCTGACTATCCACACGATCAATGCCTCTCTTCATCTTATACACTTCTATCTGGTCACCTCTCATTCTCCATCATTCCAAGGAGAAAAGGCCGAGTTCACTCAACCTATTCTCTATAAGGCATGCTCCCCAATCCAGGCAACATCCTTGTAAATCTCCTCAGCACCCTTTCTATAGTGTTATCGAGAGTTCCTTTGATATGGAAGTTGAGAATCACAGTTGGTCCACTCCATTTTCCTATCAGATGCCTTCCTCTCCAGCCCTTAAGCTTTTCTACCCATCTGGCTTCACCTATCGCCTTTTAGTTATCCACCTTCTCTTACCCACCCACCCCCCCACCATCTTTCCATTCTCAGCCTGAAATGACAACTGTTTCTTCATTTCCAAAGATGCTGCCTGACTTATTGAGCTTCTCCAGCATTGGGGAAATGCTGTGTGTTGCAGAGATACAGCTGCCTTGATCTCCACAGAACAAGACATTCATGAGGGCAGGAATCATCAAATGTATGAGTCATTCAGCTTCAAGTGAAAATATTTCCTATTGGTTTGTGATAACTCTATTGAACTTGAAAAGCCATAGAGCTATACCAGGGAAACGCATCCTACGGGCCACCATCTATCAACTAACTACAATGTTTACATCTTTACATCAATCCTATTTGTTTAGTTTTCCTATATTCTTGTCAATTCCTGTCAGATTTTACTGGTCATCTGCACAGTGGTGAACAAGTTCTTGCTTAGGAATAACTAAGGGAGAGCTATTATAGTACATATAACAAGTTTCTGCTAATGATCTGCTAAAGTTGAGACCATTTCCAAAAAGAAGCTGTTTATTCTATTTTGTAGAATTGGCAGACTTGTAGATAGAATAGTCTGTGCTCTGAAGTGCCCTGGGTCCAGTGTTTGGCTAACCTGGCTGGGCTAGTTTGCCTCCAACTTTCACCGTGCCCTCAAATTTACCTGGTCTATTTCTGACACCTCTCTCCCCTTTCTTGATCTTTCTGTCTCCATCTCTGGAGATGGCCTATCTACTGATATCTACGATAAACCAACAGACTCTCACAGCTACCTGGACTACTCCTCTTCCCACCCTGTCTCTTGCAAAAATGCTATTCCCTTCTCACAATTCCTCCGTCTCTGCCGCGTCTGCTCTCAGGATGAGACTTTTCATTCCAGGATGAAGGAGATGTCTTCCTTTTTTAAACAAAGGGGCTTCCCTTCTTCCACTATCATCTCTGCTCTCAAACGCATCTTTCCCATTTCACGCAAATCTGCCCTCACCCTATCCACCCACCACCCCACTCAGGATAGGGTTCCCCTTGTCCTCACCTACCACCCCACCAGCCTCCGGATCCAACGTATAATTCTCCGTAACTTCCACCACCTCCAATGGGATCCCACTACCAAGCACATCTTTCCCTCCCCCCCCCCCATTTCTGCTTTCCGCAGGGATCGCTCCCTACGTAACTCCCTTGTCCGTTCATCCCTCCCCCATCCTTTCCCACTGATCTCCCTCCTGGCACTTACCCTTGCAAGCAGAACAAGTGCTACACCTGCCCTTATACTTCCTCCCTCACCACCATTCAGGGCCACAGACAGTCCTTCCAGGTGAGGCGACACTTCATCTGTGAGTCGGTTGGTTTGGTATACTGCATCTGGTGTTCCCGGTGTGGCCTTTTATACATTGGTGAGACCCGACGCAGACTGGGAGAACGTTTCGCTGAAAACCTACGCTCTATCTGCCAGAGAAAGCAGGATCTCCCAGAGGCCACACATTTTAGTTCCACATCCCATTCTCATTCTGATATGTCTATCCATGGCTTCCTCCACTGTCAAGATGAAGCCTCACTCAGGTTGGAGGAACAACACCTTATATACCGGCTGGGTAGCCCTCCAACCTAATGGCATAAACATTGACTTCTCTAACTTCTGTTAATGCCCCTCCTCCCCTTCTTACCCCATTTACCCCATCCCTGATATATCTAGTTTTTTTTTCTCTCTCTCTCTCTGCCCATCAGTCTGCCTGTTCTGCATCTCCCCCTGGTGCTCCCCTCTCTCTTTCTTTCTCCCTAGGCCTCCCTTCCCATGATCCTTTCCCTTCTCTAGCTCAGTATTCCTTTTGCCAATCACCTGTCTGGCTCTCAGCTTCACCCCACCCCCTCTGGACGTCTCCTATCATTTTGCATTTTTCCCTCCCCTCCTACTTTCAAATCTCTTACTATCTTTCCTTTCAGTTAGTCCTGACGAAGGGTCTTGGCCAGAAACGTTGACAGCGCTTCTCCCTATAATGCTGCCTGGCCTGCTGCGTTCCACCAGCATTTTGTGTGTGGGCTAGTTTGAACCAGTCTGAAATGTAAAGATTAAAGGAAGTAACCTCAGGCACAATTCTGGGAGGAAGAGTCATGAAGCCTTTCATCATATCCATTAAGAAGCTGTCACAAGTCAGTCAGAGGAGATTGAACCAACAAAATTGAAATATAATAGGTTGATCTGGCAAGGAAAAGGATAAAAATGAAGGATTTCAAGAGTACAAGCAATGACAATCCTCTGGAGACCAATGATTACAGAAGTGGATGACTCCACAATGGAAACATGGGGATTACACCAGGATCAAGAGGAATGCCTGGCCTGTGTAGATTCCTTTCTCCAGATATTACTTTTTCTATTCTTTGACTTGTTGGCCAGAAAAAAGAAAACTATAATTTACAAATCAGTGAACAGGAATGAGGAAAGGACAGGGAAAACAAAAAAAAACAGAAGTCTTTGTTCTTGCCATGTGGTTGAAGCAAAGGGGGCTGCCATGTTCTGAGATTATTTTGCAGCCATTTTATGAGGTGTTTTGTGAGCTGGTTCTTGCTTAGGGATCGCTGAATCAGAGCTATTGAACGTGAATGCTATTGATGATCTGCTGAACATTAAACCATTTTCATATAAACAGCTAAGCAGTAAAATACCATGTTTTTAAGAAGAAGAACATGACCTGGTCATCTGGGTCCAGTATCTGGCTGATCTGTTTGGATTGGTTTGAACCAGTCTATGTTGGAAATAACAAGAGAAGTTACGTCGGGCAGATGTCTGGGGAAAAGCATTAAAACAATGCTGCTTGTAGCCTTGGGTCAGATCCAATAAGAAGCTGACACAAGTCTCTCAGATGAATTTGAACCAACGATACGGAAACATCACAGATTGATCTGATAAGGAAAAGGATAAGAATAGAAGGATTTTGGGAGCACATGCAGTGACAGCTGTGTGGAGACCAACCATTGGAGAAGTGGATGGCCCCATGTCAGAAACGTTGCAATCACATTGGGATCGAGAAGAAAGCCTGGACAGTGTAGACTTCTTTTCCCGATTAGTACCATTTCTATTCTTTGGCGCTTCATGGAGTGTCAGGGAATCCTAATGGGTGTGCACACAGGTTTTCAGTTTCCAAAGTCACGTGTTTGCTAACTGAGACTTGTCAGCAAATGCAGATTCTCTCTGTGCCTAACTGACCATTATTGTTGAGAATCAATACTTGTTACAGGCTGTTCAGAGAAGGTCAGGAAAACCTAGTGGTTGTATGCACAGGTATTTACTCCTGTAAATTCAAGTGTTTGTTATTATTTGAACCAATAATGGTATATGCCAGCTAATACAGAGTCTCTCTGTGCTTAACTGATCATTACTGTTGAGGATTGATGCCTGTAACCATGTCTTCAAGATATGAGAGAAAACCTGAACAGACAGAAAAGACACAAATGAGGACAGGGAGAACAGAATTCCACACTGATAACACTGGAGGGAAGGATTAAACTTCCATCACTGGAGCTGCAGCTGGTATGCCGTGAGCTTGAAAGCTGCTGGTCAGGTCCCCTGGTGCCAGCAGATTGCCTATTTAGGGGAAAAGAGAGCTGGCAGCATCTAAAGAAGCATAACATTCTCTTTGCTGCACTGAGGCTGATTCATAGAGTTTGCAAGTTGCACTTTTGAACTCAATTTATGTTACAAAGAGTGAAATGGATCTTGCATGAATAATTATCGGGAGATGTGCCTGACATGGGAAAAGTGTCATTGTGCATAAAAGTGCCCATTTCAATTTTGCAAAGGGTGCCTTTTCAACTGAAATGGTCACTGACATATTCCATGTTATCAGTTTATAATAATTTGCACATAAATATCAGATGCAAACTAAGCTCATTTCTAGGCTAATGAGCCTTACTCCATTAAGCAGGATGAGACAAGTGGAAGGTACATTTGTATAGCTAGTTGAGCTTTTGGCTCAAAGCTCCAGAGACCTGGGTTCAATCCAGAACTCTGGTGTGGTCATTCATTTTGCAGGTTCTCCCTGTGAAAATGTGAATTTTTCTTGGCCATCCAGTTTCCCTCCACATCCCAAAGATATGCAAGTCAGTAGGTTGTTGGACTACAGTAAATTACAACCAGTAGGTAGGTGACTGGATGAATTGGGGGACAGGCAGTAGATGGACAATAGGGAGAATAGGATTAACATAGGTTAAGTATAATTGGGTGGTTGATCGTCAGCATGGGCTCCATACCATGCTGTATTTCTGTTTGAACTGTTAAGTATTCTCTGCATCATTCATATTGTACAGGAAAGAATGATCTTACCTGGATGAGCTTTTAAGCATTAAATCAACATGATTGTATCAGGGGATTGCATTGGAGTGCATTGCATGTGAATAGAGCACCACCTTTCTAACAACAGGAATTACTGCAATAATTTTTCACTTTAGTCCCCTTGAATAAGATGTCTACACATTCCCTGAAGCTGGGAAGTATGTGTAGGTCTCATTTTCCTAATGGAGATCCAGAAATTTGCCTCATTTGGTAAGATTGTGCATGAAAATGCTCAAGTTGTATGGTTTGATTAACCAGCAATGAGGCACAGGCTATGGATAGGTTTAATGAAAATCAATAAGGAATATGTTTAACTCAATAACTATGACAATCAACATAATGGTGGAAAATAAAACTTTGCCTAACAGTTTCACCTGTTGTACACATTTTGGCTATGTTTAATTTTGCAGGCAGTTCAAAGGTCTCTGATAAACCTCTGAGGGACATTAGCATGACAGTTATGAAATCTTGGAAATTGCCTTA
This sequence comes from Hypanus sabinus, assembly GCF_030144855.1. Classification (NCBI taxonomy): domain Eukaryota; kingdom Metazoa; phylum Chordata; class Chondrichthyes; order Myliobatiformes; family Dasyatidae; genus Hypanus; species Hypanus sabinus. Next base: position 124,396,012 of record NC_082710.1, on the reverse strand, counting down.
AGTGCTTGACTCCTAATTGGAATTATTTTGTGCTTTCCTAACTTTAAACAAAATGAGGTAGCTAATCTTTTTGAGATAGAGTGATTCCAAAGTGATCCAGAATGCATATTAAAATAGTTTATTTGTTTATTTAGAGCTTCTGAACAAGAAATGTATGCATATATATAATATTGTAGCATGTGACTGTATGCACTTGCAGCATGTGATTGAATGATATCCCAAACTGATCACAAGCTACAGACACTAATTCCATATACAATCTGGCAAATTACATTCTTCCTCCTCAATATGCATATTGTGTAGGACACTGTGTATACAGCAGTGACATCAATCAAGATGTCACTGTTGCAATATTGCAATGCAAGTACATACAACAGAAATAATGTGGAGCTCAAATATAGAAGCAAGCCATTTTTTGTAGCATTACTTAGATGAAGTGCCTCTAATCAACTATTATTATGGCATGATCTATTCCAATTGGTTTTGAAGTCATTCTTCTATCGGGTAAGCACTTTGTTCTTTAATACTGGGGGACACTGAGGTCCATGATCTCCAGCCCATGTGACCACTTCCACGGCACAGTTGGAGATACATGGCTCATTGTCATCATTCACACATCTGACACTTATGACCAATTGAAACTATTGCACTACCAGCTCTTGCCATATTCAGAAATTGTGCAGTAAAGTGTCTGCTTCTTTCCTGATCATCCATTATCAAATATCCTCACAACCCAGGCCGTATTCTTTTCATGTGCAGCCATCAGGTAGAAGGTACGAGAGCCTCAAGTCTCACACAACCAGGTTCAAGAACAGTTACTATCCCTCAATCATCAGGCTCTTGAACAAAAATGGGTATCTACATTCATTCTTTTTTTTCTGGTGTTCCCACAACCAATGATCTCACTTTAAGAACTCGTTATCTTGTTGTTTCATATTCTTGTTATTTATCACTATTTATTTACATTTGCACAGCTTGTTATTTATTGATCCTGTTTACAGTTACTGTTCTATAGATTAGCTGAGTATGCCTAGAGGAAAGAAAATCTCAGGGTTGTATGTGGTAACATGTATGTATTCTGATAATAAATTTAATGTTAAACTTTGATTTTGCTGTGATCTGAATATTTATGCACAATGTATACAATGTATTTTGTAAGAATAATGTCTAGCTTAATCTATTTTAGTAGGCTAGCTTAACTCTACCCACTGCTGGCATCTTATATAACCATATAACAATTACAGCACGGAAATAGGCATCTTGGTCCTTCTAGTCCGTGCCGAATGCTTAATCTCACCTAATCCCACTGACCCACACTCAGCCCATAACCCTCTACTCCTTTCCTGTCCATATACATATCCAATTTTGCTTTCAATGACAATACCAAACCTGCCTCTACCACTTCTACTGGAAGCTCATTCCACACAGCTAACACTCTCTGAGTAAAGAAATTCTCCCTTATGTTACCCTTAAAATTTTGCTTCCTAAGTTTCAACTCATGTCCTCTTGTATGAATCTCCCCTACTCTCAATGGAAAAAAAGCCTATCCACATTAACTCTATCTATCCCCCTCATAATTTTAAATACCTCTATCAAGTCCCCCCTCAACCTTCTACATTCCAAAGAATAAAGACCTAACTTTTTCAATCTTTCCCTGTAACTTAGGTGCTGAAACCCAGGTAACATTCTAGTAAATGTTCTCTGTACACTCTCTATTTTGTTGACATCTTTCTTATAATTCGGTGACCAGAACTGTACACAATACTCCAAATTCAGCCTTACCAATGCCTTGTACAATTTTAACATTACATCTCAACTCCTATATTCAATGCTCTGATTTATAAAGTCCAACATACCAAAAGCTTTCTTCACCACCCTATCCACATGAGATTCCACCTACAGGGAACTATGCACCATTATTCCTAGATCACTGTTCTATTGCATTCTTCAATGCCCTACCATTTACCATGTATGTCTTATTTGTATTATTCCTACCAAAATGTAGCACCTCACACTTATCAGCATTAAACTCCATCTGCCATCGTTCAGCCCACTCTTCTAACTGGCCTAAATCTCTTTGCAAGCTTTGAAAACCTACTTCATTATCCACAACACCACCTATCTTAGTATCATTTGCATACTTACTAATCCAGTTTATCACCCCATCATCCAGAACATTAATGTATATGACAAACAACATTGAACCCAGTACAGATCCCCGAGGCACACCACTAGTCACTGGCCTCCAACCTGACAAACAGTTATCCACAACTACTCTCTGGCATCTCCCATCCAGCCATTGTTGAATCCATTTTACTACTTTAATATTAATACCTAATGATTGAACCTTCCTAACTAACCTTCCGTGTGGAACCTTGTCAAAGGACTTACTGAAGTCCTGAAGTACTGAATCTTTGTGGTGCCCAGTCACCTGGCGTTTCCTTGGAAGTACCTCTCTCAGCAGTTTTTTTTTGGGTGTTCTACTTTGCCATACTTTTGCGATAAAAAGATTCACAAATAAATTCTAGGCCGTAGAAGTCCATTAATGAGCATATAGTAAGTGAAGGGTTAACTTCGAATACATATACAGAATTCTTTTAACTAAATAAATATGACAACAAAAGTATCGAGATAAAACTCCCTCCTGTAGCTTCCAGCTATTGTTCATGGTAAATAAACCATTAACAAAACAGTTCTGCAAATTTCCTAAAATGTCAAAAGAATAATTGGGCAATTGATTGAGACAATTTATCATACAGTGATTTAACTAACCACCTGGAATGATAATTTTGTAATAGAACCAACGGCTTTCTCTTCATAAAAGCAACCTGGAGGCGACCTACAATATGAATTGCATTCACCTGCATGCAATAGTTCTGTTAAACATCCTTTACTGGAAGGTGACAACAGCAGTGTTTGATATAACAGTATCCAGTGTCGAACCATTTGCCAAACAAAGACAAACACATATGATATACAATATACTGTACTGTTTTTCTCTAAAAAATAAAAAAAACTCATTGATATATAATCAGTGTATTTTAAATGCCTTTTAAAAAGTTAATTGATACAATAAACCTAAAACATAAAAGCAAACTTAACTAAATATTTACTAAAGCATAGCTGCACAGAATCACTAACAATAAATTTAGCATAATATACTCTCGAGCCGAAATATTTAGCTAGGACAGTTAAAGACCATATATAGGAGCAGAATTAGGCTATTCAGCCTATCAAAGCTGCTCCAGTATTTGATCATGGCTAATTTATTTTCCCTCTCAGCCCCATTCCTCTGCCTTCTTCCCATAACCTTTTTGCCCTTACTAATCAGAACCTATCAGCCTCTTCTTTAAGTATGCCCGATGACTTAGCCTCCACAGTTGTCTGTGGCAATGAATTCCACAAATTCACCACACTCTGGCTAAATAAATATTTTCCTCATCTCTGTATAAAAAAGAGCATCTTCTGTTCCAAGGCTATGCTCTCTGATCATATACTCTCCCACTTTTGGAAGCATCTTCCCAATTTTCATTTTATCTAGACCTTTCAATATTCAATAGCTTTCAATGAGATCCACACCAACCGCCACCCACTTCCCCATTCTTCTAAATTCCAGAGAGTGCAGGCCCAGAGCCATCAAATGCTCTTCATGTGTTAACCCTTTCTTTCCTGGGATTATTCTTGTAAACCCCCTCTGGATTCTCTTCAGTGCCAGCACATCTTTACTTAGTTATGGGAGTTATAACTTCTTACAAGACTCCAAATACAGCCTTATAAAACATCACATCCTTATTTTCAATCTTTTTTTATTGATTTAGAAGAATAAGGATAAATACAAGTCAGAGGAGAGGTTATCTCAAATATATATTGTAATAATAGTACAAAAAAGAAAGGAATATACACTATCAAAATCATACATAGTATAGTATTAAGCTAATATAAAGAGAAAAAAGGAACCACATCTCCTCTTAACAATTCATAGAAAAAAAGACTCAAAATTTCTGTTATTGAGGGAAAAAAAGACCCCACTAAGTTAACCTAAAACCAAAAAAAATGGGGGACTGGGCAGTCCATTTTGAGGATACAGTTAACAAAAAAGGAAAAATCCTTTTGGTCAAATCTAAAACTTTGTGGAGAAGAAATAAAATTAACTACATAAGTAAAAAGAATTAGATCACATGAAAATTTTGAATAAAAGGTCGCCAAGTTTGCTCAAGTTTGAAAGACGTATCAAATGTCCGACTCCTATTTTTTTCCAAACTTAAACACGACATAATGGAGGGGACCCAAAAAAAAACAGTAGGTGGATTGGAATCCTTCCAGTACAATAGAACAGCTCTCCCAGCCAATTAAGTTGAGAAAACTATCATGAATTGAGCAGAAGCAGGAACATTTCCTGCTTCCATTAGAATAATCCCAGAGATTGCTGTAAATGAATAGGTTGTAGGTCCAAACCTATGACTTTTGATAATGTTCTAAAAACATCTCTCCAAATATTACTTAGCTTTATGCAGGATCAAAACATATGAGTTAAAGTAGCCACCTCAGTGTTGCATCTATCACAGATGGGATTTATATTAGAAAAAATATGTGCTAGTTTATCTTTTGACATATGTGTCCCGTGCACTACCTTGAACTGAATCAAGGAGTGATGGGTGCAGATAGATGAATTGTTAACTAAATAACAAATTTTATTCCATTGATTATCTGAAAGTGACTCTTGAAGTTCCAATTCCCAAGCACGTTTAACCTTATCATTAGATATCATTCATAAATTCAATAGCCGTTTATATATAATGGCTATCAATCCTTTCTGAAATGGTTTAAGCTGAAAGATAACATCTATCATATTTGGTAAATGAGCAAATGGGTAATTTGGTAACAAATCGCGTAAAAAAAAAATCCTGACTTGTAAATATCTAAAAAATTATGCATTAGATATATCATATTTGTCCACTAGCTGTGAAAAAGACATTAAACAATCCTCAAAAAACAAATCTAGAAACTTTTTATTCCCTTAGTTTTCCATGTTAAAAAGGCCTTATCTAAAATTGATGGTTTTAAAAAAATAGTTAAAATGGATATTACTAGAAAGAACAGTCACTTAAGTCAAAAAATCTGTGAAACTGAAACCATCACATTCTTGCCTTTGTATTCTAGTCATCTTGAAATGAATGCTAATATTGAACCTTACTGCCACCTCACCCTACAACCTGCGAGTTTCCCTTTTAAGAAATTCTGCGCTCAAACTTCCAAGTCCTTTCGAACCTCTGATTTCTGAATTAGCTCCATGTTTTTAAAATATGGAGCCTTATTCCTTCTATTAAAAGATCGTGGGTGATACTTGGCAAGTTACATTCCTCACACCTGCATTTTAGATTCTCTTGGTGCTATGTTCTTCAATGTCTCCACTTCACCTTGTGTTGGCCTTTGCAGATATAACACAAACACTTTCCATACAAGTACCTCACTACTATTGTACCGATAACTTCACCTACTGCCCCATATTAAATACATAGAATTCCTGGAAATGGACACTTGAAGACACGGATACAAATCCTTTGGGTTTGAAAGGTGTTCTTCCAATTCCTTAAAATAAAGTAGGTTTAATGTTCTTAACATTCACAATTTAACGAAAGCTGGTACTTTAAGGGTATTGGGTATGGATCATTGTGATTCTATGCCTTTGAAATCATGTATGGAAAGACAATATATGAATTTAAATATTCATTGTTAGTCATTGAAATAGCCAGGATAAGATTAGTGAAGGCATTGCTCTTCCTCATACCTGCGTAAAAGTAGAGGATAATGATCAAGGCACCAGAGGGAACTCAACAAAGAGGTGTCACAGGAGGCAGGGGAGTGGCTACAAGATTGATTTGATTCAGTGGATTGGATGATTTCAATGGCTCATTAGAGGGCCTGAATGAATACACCACAGTTATCATAGACTTTATATAGATACACATAGACAAGTGTGTCCCCACAAAATCATTCAGAGTCTTCCCCAACCAGAAGCCCCTGATGAACCAAAAGGCCCACAATCTGCTGAGGGGCTAGATGAGTGGTGTTCAGGCCAGGTGACCAAGAAAAGTGCAAGGTGTCCACGTATGACCTCCAGAAAAACAACTTACATAGAAAGTGACAACTCTGGACCAAGCTTGAGTTACAGAAGGGTTTTCGACATCTGCAGCAGGGCTTGAATGCTACCATCTTCTACAAAGCAAAACTAAGCAATGTACAATATGTCATATCAATGTTTCACTTGTACTGTCTTTTATGCATGCTTTGATCAACAGAACATGGAGGTATCTTTACAAGCTCACATAGCTCCCAATGACCCTGTGATTTCAGTCTCAGAGGTCAACATAAGAGAATCCTTCAAGAGGGTGAACCACAGAAGTATCTAGCCCAGATGGTGTAACTGGCTGGGTAATGAAGACGTGTGCTCATCAACTGGCAGGAGAGTTTACTGATTAATTTAATCTCCTGCTTTGGCATTCTAAGGTACACACCTCAAGCTGGCTTCAATCATATGGGCACCCAAGAATAATATGGTAACCTGGTACAATTACTATCATCTAATAGCACTTACATCCATGCTTTGAGAGGATGGTTATGAAACATATCAACTGCAGGCTAAGGAGTGACTTGGATAAACTCCAAAGTGCCTACTGTCACTATAAGTCAATAGCAGAAGCCATTGGCTCTTCACTCTGCCCTGGAATATCTGGATAGTAAAGATTATACATCAGGTTGCAACTGGATCCTTGTTTCCTCACTTGCAGATCCCAATCAATTTAGATTAGCAACAACATCGCCTCAATCACTATCAACATAGGTGCACCAAAGGCTGTGTGAGCCCATTGCTCTACTTGCTTTATACTTATACCAGTGTTGTTGGCCTGGTATCAAAGGTGGTGACAAATGAGCATTCAGAAGGAAGATTGAAAATCTGGGTGAGTGGTCCTACAACAAAAACCTCTCACTTATTGACAGCAAAACCACAGAGCTGTTCATTGATGACACAAAGAGCAAACCGGAGGTCCATGAGCCAGTCCGCATTAAGGGAATGGAGGTGTAGGGGTTCAGTAACTTTAAATTCCTTGACTTTATCATTTTCCTGGGACCAGAACTTAAGTGGTGTTAGAATGAATTCCAGCAGCACGTCTATGTTCTTAGAATTTTGCAAACATTTGACTTCTCATATAAAACTTTGACAAACTTCTATAGATGCACAGTGGAGAGTTTCCTGGCTGATTGTATCATGGTCTCGTATGCAAACACCAATGCCCAAACAAAGAAAAGTGTACAAAATTAGAGGGTACAACCTATTTAACCACAGGAACCACCCCCTCCCACCATTAAATACATCTTCAAGGAGTTCTGCCACAAGAAAGCAGCAACCCTCACCAAGGACACCCACCATCCAAGCCATGCTCTTCTCTTGCTGCTGCCATCAGAAAGGAATTACAGGAGCCTTATGTTCCATCTCACTGTTCAGGAATAGTGTTGCAAGGATTAACCCTGAATAATAATAATCATTTAGGCACAGAGAGAATTGGTATTTACTGACAGTATCTTTATTGTCTCAGTTTGCAGACATGTGAATGTACACAGTTGAATACCAACACACACACACACACAAAATCTCTCTAACCCTCCATGAACAGTCAAAGAAGGGAAAAGGGTAATACCCAGGAAAAAGAGTCTACACTGGTGGCCAGGCATTCCTCGTGGTCCTGACGCTATCTCCTGATGTCCAATGTCTGCAATGCCTGGTCTCCAGAGATTTGTCATTGTTTTGCATTTGTAGCTTCTCAATTTGAAACAGTCCTTAACAGTTCAAATGCTGTCTTTCAATCTCCTTGGTCTGGCCTATCTGGCTAACTTGTATTAGCTTCCCAATGGCTCTGATCAAAGCCAACATCATTTTACTAACAACTTGTAATTAATGTCTCTTTGTTTTAAATTAGAAGAAACCAGCCAATTAGTAGGCTCAAGTTACTAGGTGAGACACAGACTCCCCTATTCATGAACTTGCATGTTCTATCATACCAAAGAATACCTTACAAATAACTTCTTATTTGGAAATGATCTCTAGTTCAGCAGATTATCAGGAGCATCATTGAGTCCACTTAAAAGCACGTTGGTACAGCTATTCTTGAGCAAATCCATTTCACAAGACAGCTCACAAAATGAAGGTTACAGAGCAACTTCACAAAATGGCAGCCTCCATTCCTTCAACCACAAAGCAAGATCAAAGAATATTGGTTTGTCTACTTCCACTGTCCTTGACTTATTGGACTTCACTGATTGTAGATTGTAGTTCTTTCTAGTTAACATCTCCCTCTTCTTGATCTTTGGAATATCATTCTCCTTTCATTCTGTTAACTGCCCCTAGAATTGCTTTGGACATCCAGTAGGTGTGCTACACTTACATTATACAAAGATAAACATAACATTTTATTACTGATTTCACATTCTCTTTATACTGACAATTGTTTCTTCTCTTTCATAAGAGTATCATCCTCTAACTTTCACGTTTTCAGCCTTCCACCTTCTAAGTTGATATACATTAAGCCTTACAATTATCAACACACATAAAATTAGTATTACAACAACTTGCAATACTATCATCACTTCTGGATTTACTTGAACATTTGATCCCTAATTCTAAGAGTATGAGTCACTCAGTACTTCATTTGTCTGATCAGTGTGTGTTTTAATTACTTCAGTGTGTTTGGTCCATTGCCTCCTCCACAACTTGTGTCCTGTCTAAGGTCAAGGGAAACTCAGTCTGTTGGGTTCTGAGGTTCTCCTTTGTTACCATGTCTACTGCTGGATGAAGCAAAGCTCACCGTCCAATAGCCAGAACTAAAGTTATGCTTCCAATGGTGACATTATGACTTTCCAAATGATACTGTTTTCATTGCTTATTTTAACTTATGCCACTGTTGCTATATAACATGTCTGTCATACAAGGGCACATTGCAAACAAGACTGATTATTGAGCATTTTCATAATACTTGCCCACATTGTGAACTTTTTCACTCTACTTCCTTCTTACACAATGTCCTGTGTACAGTTAATAAAGATCAAAGCATCCTTTGGAAAATACTTCATTGTAACCACATAAATAGATAGACACATCTTGTGTGAATCACTGCACCACTCATATTCACACCGGTGTGATCCCACTGAGCTAAGATTTTACCGCAGCTGTCATTACCTAAAGACAGTACAGTAATTGGACTCAAACCTGACTATTTTCCCTCTGTGATAGTTGATAATGTCACCTTTAGAACTTTATATTTGTACTTTCTGGGATACCAAATATTTTGTCTATGCATGTCATACTATCCAACCCAGTCTATCACAGGTACAAGTATCTATTCCTCATTTGTTAGCAGTGTATTACACATATCGATTGAAAATTGTTGTTTTTCATTACTGAGTGTTTTCCAAGTAACAACATCACTATTGACCCATTTGTCCCCTGCAATGGTTCTTGATCAAGACCAACCTGGCTCCCAACATGATTGATTCCATTGCAAAAAACTGCATTTTTTCTATGGTAGTATAGTGGTTAGCATAAAACCAGTGCCCTGGGTTCAAATCCACTGCTGCCTGTAAGAAGTTTCTTCCTTCTCCCCATGACTGTGTGGGTTTCCTTTGGGTGCACCATTTTCCTCCCACGTTCCAAAAACATACACATTGGTAGACTAACTGGTTACATGGATGTAATTTTGTGGCGCAGCACATTGGAACAGAAGGTCCCGTTATTGTACTGTATCTTTAAATAAAATAATATAAATAAGTCAATAACATCAGTGTGAACCCATAGATTCTGTCACACACTCAATTAGGTGGTTAGTACAGAAGATGTTATGCTTGTTCTGCTGTTTTCACTGAGCTTCTTTTTGCTCCCAATCAGGATCTCAGCGCCTGCCCAAATAATTCTTCTATTAATTATAAGTAAGGTTTTTAATGGTCAGCTGGGATGTTACACGTTTACAAGAAGACTTGGTGAAATTTCTTAAACTGTTTCTTCAGTATATCATTATAAACTCTTGCTGTGGATGTTTAAAGTATTCTGGTGGTAAACCAGCAAACAATGTATCCTTTTGGAACTCACTTATCTTATACTCAGTGGCACTTCCTTACATTAACCTCATATGCACCGATTCTTCTAGCATCTCAAAATCTACCAATTTGTCTTGTATATATTCAGTGTCTATACTATCACAGCCATCCATAAATACCATTTGATACATTATGTACAGAAGAGATGTCAGGGGTAAGTTTTTTACGCAGAGAATGGTGAGTGCGTGGAATGGGCTGCCAGTGGTGGTGGTGGGGGCAGATACGATAGGGTCTTTTAAGAGGCTTCTGGATGGATATATGGTGCTTAGAAAAAGAGGGCTATGGGTAAGCCTAGATAGTTCTAAGGTAAGGAGATGATCAGCACAGCTCTGTGGGCCAAATGGCCTGTATTGTGCTGGAGGTTTTCTATGTTTCTATTTCCAAAATGTTCTATCCTCCCAGTAAAGCATTTCTTTCCCTCATTAATTAATCCCTCATGTTGTTGGTTTTAGCCCCTTATTCTATGTTCTGATTAGGAGAAACATTATCCTTGCTTCTATCCTATTGCAAATATTCCCTTTGTCCCACAACATTTTTCTCATTACCATATCTTAAATATTGCCTATTTTATTGCACTTTCTCAGTTCTGAAGATAGGTCTGTTCTTTTTTTTTATCTCTTTCCCCACAATCTACCTAACCTGTGAACTGGTTTCAGCATTTTCTATTTTATTTTGAATTTCCAGCATCTGCAGTATTTATTTGGAATCACATTGTGCATTGGATGACAGGAATCTGATAGCTTTGTACAACAATACAATTGCAGTCACTCAAAATAGTGTGATAGCCTTTCATAATATTGCATAGTGTGATAGCCTTGTCTGACAACAATACGGTATATTTAAATAAGTAATTCTACAGGTCCATTGATTCTTGGCTATATTACTCAAAAAGCCAGGCTCTGAGTATGATTACAAGTCAATCATTTCATTCATAGATGTTGTAAATGTGATTTCTGGAATGAGTATGCAGGCTTGAAATTATCTCATAAAGTCAATTTAGATTAACATTAGACTATTTTTCTTCCTGCCGTTGTCCTTTGGAGGTGCCATACTTTGCAGTTTTTTTTTTCCTTAGGGGGAAATGTGCAGTGCTGGCAAGGGATTGCACAGGCCAGATGCAGGAAGATTGTTTCTGATGTTGGGGAAGTCCAGATCGAGGGGTCACATTTTAAGGATAAAGGGGAAGCCTTCCAGGACTGAGATGAGGAAAAACTTCTTCACACAGAGAGTGGTGAATCTGTGGAATTCTCTGCCACAGGAAACAGTTGAAGCCGGTTCATTGGCTATACTTAAGAGGAAGTTAGATATGGCCCTTGTGGCTAAAGGGATCGGGGGTATGGAGAGAAAGCAGATACAGGGTTCTGAGTTGGATCATCAGCCATGATCATACTGAATGGCGGTGCAGACTCGAAGGGCCAAATGGCCTACTCCTGCACAAATTTTCTATGTTTCTATATATTATCTTTCCCTATATGCCCTTGAGAAGATGATGAGGCACATTTTAGAATAATTTGGCACCTACAGGTAGCATGATGCAGAAAGAAATAAGGAAATCACACTTACTCCACTTAGGATTAATCAAAACATTTGGGGCACCAATGGTTGGGCAAAAACTTAGTTAATTGCTTTTGACAAAAGTGACTGAATATTAACTGATGGTTCATCACTGAAGTTAATCAGTGCAGCTGCCTTGGCTATGCAATGAAATCATTGAAGAAGCCAACCACCTTCATGCAGTCTGGGCTGAAAGTGATAAGAATATGCTTTTCTGACTAATGACCTGAAATTAGTTCCTGAGAAAAAGAACTGTCTAATGGTCTGTAAGCACAATTCATTTTGAAAGGAATTAAATGTACTGTACAGTCAAACGTGCATGAATCATGAAGTATTTTTCAAAATGTAGCAATTGCAAACATCCTGGCAGATTGAAACCAATTATACATAAATGAGCATACATTTTGAAGGCTGAAGAAAGAGAGCTATGTTGCAGTTGGCAAGAAGGTCATAGACATGGAGCACTACAGCACAGAAACATACTCTTCAGCCCATCTAGTCCATGTCAAACTGTTATTCAACCTAGTCTAATTGACCTGCACATGAAACCCTTCACATACCCCTCACATCCAAATACTTACTCAAACTTCTCTTAACTGTTGAAATCACACCCATATCCACCACTCCTTTGGCGGCTCATTACACTGCACACTCTCATGACCTTGTGAGTGAAAAAGCTCCCCCTCACGATCCCCTGAAATATTTAACATTCATTCTTAACCTGTGACTTCTTGTTCTAATTCACCCAGCCTCACTGAAAATATTCTGCTTGTACTTACCCTATCTATAGTCTTCATTATTTTGCATACTTCTATTAAATCTCCCCTCATTCTCCTACACTCCAGGGAATAACCTGTTCAAACTTTCCAAATAAAAACAAGGAAATAATGCAGAGCCTTTGTAAGACACCAGTCAAGTCGCACTTGAAGTTTTGTCAACAGTTTTGGGCCCCATTTCTCAGGAAAGATGTATTGTTATTAGAAAGAGTCCAAAGGAGATTGGTGAAGATGATTCCAGAAATGAAGGAGTTAATGTATTAGGATTATTTGGCAGCTTTGGCCCTGTACTCACTGGAATTTAGAAGAATGTAGGAGGGTCTCATTGAAACATACCAAATGTTGAAACGACAAGGTAGGGTGGATGTGGAGAGGATGTTTGCTGTGGTAGACATATCCACAACTAGAGGAAACTGCCTCAAAATTGAAGGGCAACCCTTTAGAGTAAAAGTAAGGAGGAGTTTTTTTAGCTAGACTGTAGTAAATCTGTGGAATGCTCTGCCACAGACCGAAGTGGCGGCCAATTCCATGTGCATATTTAAGACAGAGGTTGATTATATTTCCTGATCAGTCAGGGCATCAAAGGATATGGTGAAAAAGCAGGTGTGTGGGGTTCAGTGGAATCAGGAATCAGCCATTATGGAATGGCAGAACAGACTCGATGAGATAATTGGCCTAATTTTGCTCCTATGTCTTGTGGTATTCCTGGATTCCACTGTTCTACCATATTCCTCAGTGCCCTACCACTCACTGTGTAAGTCCAACTCTGGTTTGTCCTTCCAAAGTGTAACCCTCTTACTCATCTGAATTAAACTCCATTTGTCATTTTTTATCCATTTTTACAGCTGGTCCAGATGCTGCTGCCTTCCTTAATGTCTACTATGGCCCACAAATTTGCTGATCCAGTTAACCACATTATCACCCAGACCATTGATAAAGATGATAAACAACACTGACAACAGCTCTGATCCCTGTGGTACTCTAGTCACTGGCTTCCAGTCTAGAGGCGGCCAGTGAAGGAGTGGAGATTTGAGGCTTTGACTCGAGAGATTCTGGCAGTTTTGGCAGTTGGACTGTGCAATCAAGTCAATCAAGATTTGAATAGCTCAGACTCAGCAGAAAGCAGCTGAATAGGCAATCGAGGTCAGGTGACCAAGCAGTTTGAAAAGCTCAAACAAATAAATAGAGGGGTAGCTCAAGCAGAGCGGCCTGTGGAAAATGGCCAGTGAGTGAGTGGGCCAGTGAAGGAGTGGAGATTTTTGACTCGAGAAGCTTCAATGAGCAGAGGCGGAAGATAAGCTTGTTCCAAGTTAGTCGTTACAATGCCTCCTGAGATGGTGATGTACTTCTCCTGTGAGATGTGGCAGCCTTGGGGGAGCTCCACTCTCCCGCAGAGTCACATCTGCCAGAAGTGCCTGCGGCTGGGTGATCCGTAAGACCGTGTGAGGAATCTGGAGCAGCAGCTGGTTGACCTTCAACTCATAAGGTAGAATGAGGCAGTCATAGATGAGAGCTATAGGGAGGTAGTCACACCTAGGCTGCTGGAAGCAGGTCGTTGGGTGACAGTCAGAGGGGGGAAAGTGAAGTTGAGTAGACAGGTAGGGCAGACCACCCCTGTAGCCATTCCCCTGAACAATAAGTTTACCCTCCTGGATACTGTTGGCGAGGACGACTGACCAGGTGTGAGCCATGGTGACAGGGCCTCTGGCACTGAGTCTGACCCTGTGCCACAGAAGGATGGGATGGAGAAGAGGAGAGCTGTCATCATTGGAGACTCTATAACGAACTGGGTCAGGTCACAGATCTGTCAGTGGGTGAGTATCTGGGGTACAGTGATCACCACTCCCTGGCCTTTAGCATTATTATGGAAAAGGATAGAATCAGAGAGGACAGGAACATCTTTAATTGGGGAAGGGCAGATTATGAGGCTGTAAGGCTAGAACTTGCGGGTGTGAATTGGGAGGATGTTTTTGCGGGGAAATGTACTATGGACATGTGGTCGATGTTTAGGGATATCTTGCAGGATGTTAGGGATAAATTTGCCCCGGTGAGGAAATTTAAGAATGGTAGGGTGAAGCAACCATGAGTGAAAAGTGAAGTGGAAAATCTAGTCAGGTGGAAGAAGGCAGCATACATGAGGTTTAGGAAGCAAGGATCAGATGGGTCTATTGAGGAATATAGGGCAGCAAGAAAGGAGCTTAAGAAGGGGCTGAGAAGAGCAAGAAGGGGGCATGAGAAGGCCTTGGCAAGTAGGGTGAAGGAAAACCCCAAGGCATTCTTCAATTATGTGAAGAACAAAAGGATGACAGGAGTGAAGGTAGAGGTGGGAAGATGTGCCTGGAGGCCATGGAAGTGAACGAGGTCCTCAATTAATACTTCTCTTCGGTATTCACCAATGAGAGGGAACTTGATGATGGTGAGGACAATATGAGTGAGGTTGATGTTCTGGAGCATGTTGATATTAAGGGAGAGGAGGTGTTGGAGTTGTTAAAATATATTAGGATGGATAAGTCCCTGGGGTCTGATGGAATATTCCCCAGGCTGTTCCAGGAGGCGAGGGAAGAGATTGCTGAGCCTCTGGCTAGGATCTTTATGTCGTTGTCCACGGGGATGGTACCGGAGGATTGGGGGGAGGCGAATGTTATCCCCTTGTTCAAAAGAGGTAGTAGAGATAGTCCGGGTAATTATACACCAGTGAGCCTTACGTCTGTGGTGGGAAAGCTGTTGGAAAAGATTCTTAGAGATAGGATCTATGGACATTTAGAGAATCATGGACTGATCAGGGACAGTCAGCATGGCTTTGTGAAAAGCAGATCGTGTCTAACAAGCTTGATAGAGTTCTTTGAGGAGGTGACCAGGCATATAGATGAGGGTAGTGCAGTGGATGTGATCTACATGGATTATAGTAAGGCATTTGACAAGGTTCCACACAGTAGACTTATTCAGAAAGTCAGAAGGGATGTGATCCAGGGAAGTTTGGCTAGGTGGATTCAGAATTGGCTTGCCTACAGAAGGCAGAAGGTTGTGGTGGAGGGAGTACATTCAGATTGGAGGGTTGTGACTAGTGGTGTCCCACAAGGATCTGTTCTGGGACTTCTACTTTTCATGATTTTTATTAACGACCTGGATGTGGGGGTAGAAGGGTGGGATGACAAGTTTGCAGACAACACAAAAGTTGATGGTGTTGTTGATAGTGTAGAGATCGTCGAAGATTGCAGAGAGACATTGATAAGATGCAGAAGTGGGCGGAGAAGTGGCAGATGGAGTTCAACCCGGAGAAGTGTGAGGTGGTACACCTTGGAAGGACAAACTCCAAGGCAGAGTACAAAGTAAATGGCAGGATACTTGGTAGCGTGAAGGAGCAGAGGGATCTGGGGGTATATTTCCACAGATCCCTGAAAGTTGCCTCACAAGTAGATAGGATAGTTAAGAACGCTTATGGGGTGTTAGCTTTCATAAGTCAAGGGATAAAGTTTAAGAGACGCGATGTAATGATGCAGATTTATAAAACTCTGGTTAGGCCACACTTGAAGTACTGTGTCCAGTTCTGGTCGCCCCACAATAGGAAGGATGTGGAAGCGTTGGAAAGGGTACAGAGGAGATTTACCAGGATGCAGCCTGGTTTAGAGAGTATGCATTATGATCAGAGATTAAGGGAGCTAGGGCTTTATTCTTTGGAGAGAAGGAGGATGAGAGGAGACATGATAGAGATGTACAAGTTATTAAGAGGAATAGACAGAGTGGACAGCCAGCACCTCTTCTCAGTACTGCTCAGTACAAGAGGACACGGCTTTAAGGTAAGGGGAGAGAAGTTCAAGGGGTATATTAGAGGAAGGTTTTTCACTCAGAGTTGTTAGTGCGTGGAATGCACTGTCTGAGTTAATGGTGGAGGCAGATACACTAGTGAAGTTTAACAGACTACTAGACAGGTATATGGAGGAATTTAAGGTGGGGGGGGTTATATGGGGGGCAGGGTTTGAGGGTCAACACAACATAGGGTGCCGCTGGGCCAGTAATGTGCTGTACTTTTCTATATAATACTACTCCCTGGCTTTTCCCATGAAACCAATGTTGAGTCATCCTGAATGGCAAGTGACAGAAAGTACAGAAAGTACCTTCTTGACTGTCCTCCCATGCAGGTAATCTAATTGGGAATACAAAATTTCCATTGTAGAAATGTTAAATATCGAACATAGAACAGCGTAGTACAGGCAGGTCCTTCCCTCCATAGCGTTGTGCCAACCAAGTACATTAGTAATCAAATGGCCAACTAAACTAATTTCTTCTACCTGCCTAATTTACTTATTATTATTTAATTATTTATGGTTTTATATTGCTATATTTCTACACTATTCTTGGTTGGTGCAATTGTAACAAAACCCAATTTCCTTCGGGATCAATAATGTATGTCTGTCTGTCTGTCTGTCTAATGTCCATATCCTTCCATTTTACTCATATTTATGTGCATACATAAATGTCCCTTAAAACTCTAATATTTTTACTGCTACCATCACCCCAGGCAGTGCATTCCAGGTGCTTAACACTCTATGTTTTAAAATTTGTCCCTCACATCTTCTTTGAAATCACCCTTCTCACTTAAGATGCATGTACTCTGGTATTAGTGATTTCAACCTTTGGAAAAACATATCGTTTCTCTGCTTTATATTTCCCCTCATAATATTATAAACCTCTATTAAATTTACCCTCAGCCTCCTCCACTCTAGGGACATTAACCTCTCGTTATAGCATATGATTTCTAATCCAATCATGTCCTAGTAAATCTCTCCTGCACCCTTTACAAAGCCTCAAGATCCTTCCATTAATGGAGCAACCATAACAGTATGCAAAACTCCAGATACAGGCTAAACTGGAATTTTATAAATATAAAATATTTATAAAATAATACTGCACCATCAGATCATGAAACTTGAACTCAATTCCTTGACTAATAAAGGCAAGCACACCAAACTTCTTAAATACAGTTTGCTCCAAACATTTGTTTAAATATTTGAAGGTTGCTCTGACATCTAGATCAATTTGTTTCGGGCAGTCTCTTCCCAGAACAGACAATGTAAAGTTGTAGCTGATTTTCACCTGTGAGGCTGAATTAAATTGGAATTTACTATAAGGACATTAACACAATGACCTTACAGTAAACATTTTCCTTATTACAATCTGATTCCCATATTATGAATTCCATCCTATTTCCCATCACAACTTGAGACAGAACTCTGGAATTTTGGACATAATTAGTACAGACGGGCTCCTTAGAGTTAGGAGTCTCTCCATTGTAATCTTCACTATGCCTAGCTCTTTCACCCACACCCCATCCTCTTTGCATCTGTGGCCAGCTCTGTCTCTTTGCACCCCATCTGTTGATTAGAACACTAGCCCATAACTTAGAAAGTAGATAAATGTACAAAACCCTGTTCAGCTAAACCCTGCTATCAAAGTCCAATTCTTTGGAACTTTCTTGGGCTTTCTACTTAATGTAAGTAGTTTATTCCTAGTTTAAGATGGTGCTACAGAAGACGTGTGGAAGCTTACTGGTAAATCAAAAGGCAAGAGATCTTTGCCTTGATCTACTGTCAATAAGGTTCTCATTTTAGAATCATTTCATGGCTTTCTCCCTCCTAACACGACAACAATCTCAAACATAAGAAACATACCTATATTCCTATTTCCCTTACAGGCTACCATCATCGAAACCAATTTGCCTACTTCAGATGTCACCTTTCTAACTGTAAATGGCTGGAGGCATATACAATCATGAAAAAAATTTGGGTCAATACAAGAGGCCCAGCTAATAAAATTAAATTCACTGTGAATTAATGGGCCAAAGATGGTTCAAGGCAGAAAGTGGTGAAGCAGAAAGTGAACTGGAAGATGGGAACACTTTAAGTAAATTGGGAAATGAATGTGAAGCGGCATTACTGTGATAATTTGTAGGGATTATGTGTGTCGAAGTCCGGTCTTAATGATGAAAGTTTTATACATAACCTATAATTTGACATGAGCAGAAGTAACATCTTATCAAGTAGAATGTAATGCTGTCTGGTAGTATTTAGTGTAAATGAGATGTAAATGGGGTTAGGAGATCAGAAAATAGGAAGCGTTTTTTGTAAGCAGGTTTTATGGACATTAGAGAATATTCTAGAGTTATGTGAATATAGCAGATATGAATAAATACGAAACCAGTCTTCAGTTCCAATTGTAAATTTTAAGCAGTATATTGAAGTTAAAACACATCTTTACAAATGAACAAAACATTTTGTGGAGCACAGGGTTGCCCACAGACTAAGAGATATGGTTTGCAAAGTGAAATGAGTATGAGACATTGTCAAATGTGAAACAAAGAGGTATGTTAATTAAGCCAACATCAAAACAAGCAAATGACTTAAGTTGCTTGAATCATTGTAAACAAGTTTAAGGAAGGTTGCAGATCAATCTGATATTACCACTTAGCACATCAAAGAACTGATTTATTAATAGTTCAGAGATTTTTTTAATCAGAGAGTTAGCCCTAAATGCAACATTAATTCTGGGCATTTGGGATTTCTGCCCCCAGAAGCTTCTAAGCAGTTTATGTGAATTACTTTGTCCCAGCAAAGGTATTTGAACATTCAGAGATGTTTCCCATTGTAGAGATACAAGCATTTTCACCCCAAAGTACTGAACCCTCTCGCTACCCTACCAAGAATAGGGTTCTTTTTGTTCTCACCTACCACCCCACCAGCCTCTACACTCAACTAGTAATTCTTTAAAACCTCCACCATCTCCAACAGGATCCCACACCAAGCATATCTTTCCTTCCCCTCTCCCCCCTTCACTTTCTGCTTTCTGGGGGTCGCTCCCTAGGCAACTCCCTTGTCCATTCATCTCTCCCCACTCATCTCTGCCCTGGCACTTATACTTGCAAGCAGAACAAGTATGGCACCTGCCCCTATATCTCCTCTCTCACTACCATTTAGATCCCCAAACAGATCTTCCAGGTCAGGCGACCATCTATGAATCTGTTAGGATCATATGCTGTGTCTAGTGCTCTCAGTGTGGCTTCATATACTATTGAGACCCAATGTAGACAGGGAGACCATTCTGCTAAGCACCCATGCTCCAACTGCCAGAAGGTGCAGGATTTCCCAGTGACCACCCATTTTAATTCCACTTCTTATTCCCATTTTGATATGTCTATCCATGGCCTCCTCTACTCTCACGATGAGGCCACACTCGGGTTAGAGGAACAGCACCTTATGTTCCGTCTGGGGAGCCTCCAACCTGATGGCATGAACATTGATTTCTCAAACTTCCAGTAATGACTCACCCACCACACACCCCTGCCTCTCGCCATTCCCCATCCACTTTTCCTCCCCCTCACCTTCTCTCCTTGTCTGTGTCTTGTCTCCCTCTGGTGCTCCCCCCATCTTTTCTTTCTTCCTTCACCATCTGACCCCCTTCTCTAGCCCTGCATTACTTTCACCAGCCAACTTCCCAGCTCTTTACTTCACAACCTCCCTCTCCTTGTTTCACCTATCATATTGTGCTTCTTCCTCCACTCTGACGTGCCCCCCCCCCCCCACCTTTTAAATCTACTCCTCATCTTTTTTTCTCTAGTCCTGCTGAAGGGTTTCGGTCTGAAACATTGACTGTACTGTTGCCTGTCCTGCTGAATTCCTCCAGCATTTTGAATGTGTTGCTTGGATTTCTAGCATCTGCAGATGTTCTTGTTTGTTATTGAGGTAAAAATGTCATTTTAATTGTTAGAATTGTATTCAATCACTGATTGTTACCTGTGATCTTAAGGGTATAAAATGTGTTGTACTTTGAGTTTCTGAGACTTTCTCGAAAGGGTTTCCAGAAGAATGCCTGGTTGTTGTGATGAATAAAGATATCACCAGCTTCACTGTCTCTCTGTTGGCTTCGATCACAGTCACCACAGCGGATGCTCAGAGATTTTGATTTGGAAAAAAGATGAAATGTTTCAGGGTGAGAGAAAAGTAGAGACTTTATATGCAATGGATGATGTTCAATCCAAGTGACAACGAGATGCAGTTACACTTAATAGAGGTGTTTTATGGGTGTCTTACTCAAACATTCCTTCATTCTTAATATGCTAGGAGTGAACAAAGAGGGACTGATGTAATGATTTAATAAGTAAAAACTGAGCAGAATTTCTTATTCTGTGATGATTCACTTTAACTTAAATATTATGATAAGTTAGCATTATGGCTGACCTAATAATGTCTAATACCCTCTCTCTTTCCAAGGAATAGTTAAACCTGTTCACTTACCATCACTTAGGTTTAATCCACCGATGAACTGGTGTTGTATAACTTCTGATATCCAGCCAGGTCATCCTTCCCAATTGCATTCTCTGTCTTGCAGGTTAACCCACCAGCAGCACTTTACTATTTTATTTTGAGATACAGAGCGAATAGACTATTTCAATACTTCCGGCTACAACCCCCAACAACCCTGAATGAACCCTAATCTAATCATGGAACACTCTAGAATGACCTGCTTGGTACACATTCAGACTGTGAGAGGAAACAAGAGAACCGGGAGAAAACCCAAACATTCCACAGGGAGGATGCACAGACTCCACAGAGGGGACACTGGGATTGAACTCCGAACTCTGACACCCTGAGCTGTAACAGCCTTGCCTAATCACTACACTACCGTGACACTCCTAGTTGTTTTACAGGTCCCTCCTGCAGTCATAGAGTCATACAGATCAGAAACAATCCCTTTGGCCCATCTAGGCTGTGCCAAGTCATTTAAGCATGCATCCATGTACCTTTCGAAACTTCTCTTAAACATTGAAATTGAGTTTGCATGCACCACCTGCCCTGGAAGCTCATACTACACTCTTGTAACCCTCTGAGTAAAGAAGTTTCCCCTGATGTTCCCCTTAAACTTTTCTCCTTTCACCTTAACCCATGACTTCCAGTTGTAGTCCCGCCCAACATCAGAGGAAAAAGCTTGCTTGCATTTACCCTATCTATAGCCCTCATAATTTTGTATAAGTCTATCAAATCTCCTCTCAACCTTCTATATTTCAAGGAATAAAGTCCTAACCTGTTCAATCTTTCCACATAACTCAGGTCCTCCAAAACTGGCAACATCCTCATAAATTTTCTCGGTACTCTTTCAACCTTACTTACATCTTTCCAATAGGTAGGTGACCAAAACTGTACACAGTACTCCAAATTAGGCCTCACCAATATCTTATACAATGTCAACATAACATCCCATTTCCTGTAATCAGTATATTGATTTATTAAGGCCAATGTGTCAAAAGCTTTCTTAATAACCCAGTCTACCTGTGCCACCACTTCCAATAAGTCCCTTCATTATTACTTTAAAGTGAAACACTGTTTGCAGCTGTCTACCACGCATCCACTTTGAATTCTAAGAAAGATTATACCACATACACCTCAAGTGGCCACAGTGTCCAAATTCTTCTTGCCATGACGTAGCAAAATGCTGCAGGAACTCAGCAGACCAGACAGCATCTATGAAAAAGAGTACATTCGATGTTTCAGGCTCAGACCCTTCATCTAGACTGAATAAAAAGAGAGGAGCTCGAGTAAGAAAGTGGAGAGAGGGGAGGGAGAACTACAAGGTGATAGGTGAAACCGGGAGGGGGACGGATGAAGTAAAGAGCTGAGAAGTTGATTGGTGAAAAAGATACAGGGCTGGAGAAGGGGGACAGAAGGCCATGGAAGAAAGAAAAGGGGCAGGAGCACCAGAAGGAGATGATACACAGATAAAGAGATCAGGTGAGAGAGGGAAATGGGGATGGGGAATGGTGAGGGGGTCAGGGTGGGCCATTACCAGAAATTCGAGAAATCGATGCTCATGCCATCAGGTTGGAGTTTACCCTGACGCAATATAAGGTATGGCTCCTTCAACCTGAGTGTGCCCTCATCACAATGCTGGTAGAGGCCATGAGCTGACTTGTCAGAAAGGGAATGGGAAGTGGAATTAAAATTGGTGGCCACAGGGAGATTCCACTTTTTCTGGTGGACGGAGTGTAGGTGCTCCGCGAAATGGTCCCCCAATATGCATTGGTTCTCACCGATATACAGGAGGCCACATCAGCAGCACTGGATACAGTAGATGACCCCAACAGACTCACAGGTGAAGTGTCCCCTCACCTGGATGGACTGTTTGGAGCCCTGAATGGTAGTGAGGGAGGAGGTACAGCATTTGTTCCACTTGCAGGGATAAGAGGCAGGAGAGAGGGATCAGTGGGGTGGGTCAAGTGAACAAGGGAGATGCGTAGGGACCGATCCCTGCAGAAAACAGAAATTGGAGGGAGGGAAAAATGTGTTTGGTGCTTGGACAGGGAAGTATGACCTGATCAGCCTATCTTGCATTATGCCTTACTACAACTTCAAGAAATCACAAAGTTATGGACCAGGTGATGAACTATATCAGGAGACTCAGAGAGTTTGTGTCTATAGGGCTGATTTGTGACTTTCCTTACCCCTTTTGACTGAACAAGCTTTGTCCTGTCCATGACTTTCCAATATTATCAATAAGGAATGCTACTCTATTGGAAGATAAACCATTTTCATGCAAATGATCTTCCATCAAAATAATTCAGAATTTGTTATGTTTTTAAAGAACTGATGGATAGATTTATTTTAAAAGAAAACTGGACATCCAAATGCATTTGCTGTTGAATCCAGGCCTTTGGAAGTAGCACTACTACAATCCTTTTGTTTATTTTGTGTCCTATGGATCGGCAAGCCATGTATGTTCAGAGAAAATAATCAACAGTCATGTTTCACTAAACATATTTCAGCCTCCACTCTATCTTCTCTAAATCAAAACTGGTAGGATTTTCCACTCAAAGACATTGGTGTTCCCATACTGGGCTACAAATGCAGCCAGTCAGCACACCTTCCACCATGCTTCTACTGAACCATATAACCATATAACAATTACAGCACAGAAACAGGCCATCTTGGCCCTTCCAGTCTGTGCCAAACACTTACTCTTACCTAGTCCCACCAATCTGCACTCAGCCATAACCTTCCTTTCCATTCCTGTCCATATACCTATCCAATTTTTTTTTTAAATGACAAAATCGAACCTGCCTCTACCACTTCTACTGGAAGCTCGTTCCACACAGCTACCACTCTCTAAGTAAAGAAGTTCCCCCTTGTGTTACCCCTAAACTTTTGCCCCTTACCTCTCAACTCATGTCCTCTTACTTGAATCTCCCCTACTCTCAATGGAAAAAGCCTATCCATGTCAACTCTATCTATCCCCCTCATAATTTTAAATACCTCTGTCAAGTCACCCCTCAACCTTCTACGCTCCGAAGAATAAACACCTAACTTGTTCAACATTTCTTTGTAACTTAGGTGCTGAACCCAGGTAACATTCTAGTAAATCTCCTCTGTACTCTCTCTATTTTGTTGACATCTTTCCTATAATTTGGTGACCAGAACTGCACACAATACTCCCAATTTTGGCCTCTCTAATTCCTTGTACAATTTCAACATTACATCCCAACTCCTATGCTCAATGCTCTGATTTATAAAGGCCAGCATACCATAAGCTTTCTTCACCACCCTATCCACATGACATTCCACCTTCAATGAACTATGCACCATTATTCCTATATCTCTCTGTTCTACTGCATTCCTCAATGCCCTACCATATACCACGTATGTCCAATTTTGATCAGTCCTACCAAAATGTAGCACCTCACCCTTATCAGCATTAAACTCCATCTGCCATCTTCCATCCCACTCTTCTAACTGGCCTAAATCTCTCTGCAAACTTTGAAAACCTACTTCATTATCCACAACACCACCTGTCTTGGTATCATCTGCATACTTAATAATCCAATTTACTCCACATTATCCAAATCATTAATGTATATGACAAACAACATTGGACCCAGTACAGATCCCTGAGGCACACCACTAGTCACCGGCCTCCAACCTGACAAACAGTTATTCACCACCATTGAAGTTTGCTAAAGTTTTTGATGACACGCTGAATATCTGCAGACTCTCCAGGAAGTAGAGGTGCTATTGTGCATTCTTTGCAATTATATTTATATGATGGGTCCAGGACAGGTCCTCTGAGATAGTGACACCATTTGTGATGTCAGGTGATGTTCTGCTGTGCATTTCATGTAACAGACTGGTGTTATTTTTGCTACCAGTGTTATACACGATTCATATGTCTGCTTTTTTTTTCTGGTTGCATCTCACCTCACACTTGGCCGGCCTAAATTCTATCATGCATTTCACCACCCAAATTTGTATCTTATCTGTATCATTCTATATCCTTTCATAACCTTCCTCACTACCCACAACTCCATTCATTTTTGTGTTACTTGCAAAACTGCTAATCTGCCCACTTATCTTTTCATTCCAATCCCTATTTATATATTGCAAACAAAATTGACAGCTATCCTCCTTACTCACCTACAAAATAAGTGAGTGATTGGAATATATCTCAACAGGTTGATTGCCTCACGCTCAACATGCCTTGGTCTTTCTGCATTTTGAGATAAGCTCAGTCCAATGTGCCAGCTCTATACCTTTACCCAGGTCAGTACTGATCCCTCACTCTGTATGCCTGCATTCTTATGGCATCCTCCATACTTCTTTAGTGTATTATGAAGAGGCTCGATTACAATGATCTTGAGTTACTCGTAATCATCCACTCCAGTTGTATCGTCCTCCAGAATATGTACTGCTGAAAGCTCTTAAGAACAAAGATTGATGAAGGAGATACTGATAGGAACACATCCGCCTTTGTCAAATATGTATATGTTTACCATCCAACAAGGTTGTTGCACCAGGATCCTTTTCTACATCTTATCACTGTGTCAGCTCTTCTTAGAAGTTATATAATGCAGGTTGTACTGCCAGTGTATCAATCATTCATATGACTGTTTGTTCACAAGTGTCCAATCTCTACCATTGCACATTCTTCTAGGTCAGCATTCTTGCAAACATCCTCAATCATTTTCAAACATACTGGCAGCTGTCATAGTACCATTAATACCTCCAAAATCCATTGGAATTTCAGCTTGCAGCTTGACTCCACAACACATCCTGAACTGAATACTGGGGCTTATATCCATACCTTATTCAGTCACTAACTCACCTTTAAGTTTGCTCTTTAGAACCACTGGAATATACCTTGGTGGTTTGTGCTGTCTTTTACTTTATGGTTTCCCCGTTCTGTGAAACAAGTCTGCCTCCTACTTTCTTAGTTTTACGGTAGACTCAGTGGCATGACATTATGAATAAGGAGTGAAACTGAGAAACAACAAAATGCTGTACAATTACCACATTGTTTGTTTCACTCAAATAAATATAAAAAGATAAGTAAGAATTTAGTTAAGTTTCCCGCAGGTAAATATTCTGCGGTTCCAACAAAGAGGTACCACAGGTAAATAGTGTATGTAAGCCATTAGGATCTAGGTTACTGTCTAATAAACTCAAAAAAAAGTTCTTTCTTAGAAGTGAATTCATTTGATTGAAGGTATTTCATGTTATGGCATTCTGGTACTAACGGTATTCTGTCAATTTCAAGCTCAGCTTATACACTTCAAACATTCACTTCATTGAACACTATGGAAATTATGCTCTAACCTCATTAAAGATACTTTTTCCTTACACAGTGCACTCCTTTTTGAGCTGTATATGTTACCATTCACAGCACCCATAACACCTAAGCACCGTCGATTGTCGACTTACTGTTCTGATTTTTTATTGCATTGTGCAAAGTCTGCCCTTTCAATGGCTATCCAACATCTACACCCTGGTGTGGAGTAACTCTGCAGCTTTGCACATCTATAAGCACTTTTCTGGAAATAAGTAATCACCAGTCTCTCAGTCAAGGTCCCCTAGGTTCCTCCGATAATCTGATAAGTGAGTCCTTCATATCTGAAAACCGCAGAATCTGTCAGAGGATTCCCCTTGCTCCCATTCACAAGGAAAGAATTGGTGAAGGTCAATTGCCTCATTTCCAGGCAAGTTTCAGCAAGCTTGAAATGCACCTAATGAATTCCCAAGGATCTCATTTGAGGACTTTATTGTATTATACAATTATCTTTCCATATAACAAATCAGATGAAAAGGCATCTTAACTTATGTCTGCTTCAGTTTATCTGCTAAATCAGATTAATTGATAATTTCAAGTTTTCGCTTACAACTTTCAGTTTACTTGCCTAGAAATACATTGTTCTGGCATTGTAACGTGCTCCATTGTGTATTATGTCAAAAGAATCACATATATAAACTTAACTGCAAAGAATCCTGGCTTACAGGATTCAGATACACGACTCTAAGTTTCTGACTATCCATAAGCAGCATTTCTAACACCATGTTTCCTTTTCTTCCCAAGATACTGAAAAAGAATAATTTGGATTAAGGAGAATAAAGTGTTTGCTGTGATCTCTGCTTCCAGACAGAAAATTCTGTCATAGGTTCAAAGATCCAAAGTATATTTATTATCAAAGTACATTTGCAGTATACAACCCTTAAACTGGTCTTCCCCATAGTCATGAAACAAAGAAGAACCATGGAACCAACTCATTCAAAGAAAAGCATCAAACAGAACACATAATAAACCTGAATTAGAATCCAAATCCACAATCCATGTTGATTAAGCCTTGCTCCAGCATCATCCACCAACTGCATCGAGGGAGAGAGATCGATCATTCAAATGCAAGGACTTTCCCTCAGGAGCAGTGAGTGAGAGAGAGTGAGGACTGCTAGACATGGACACCTTCTCCAGCAGCAGCAAGAAAGATGCTGGCAGACAGTACTGTATAATCACTTGTCCTTCGTACCCGCCTCGATGATTTCAATCCTCCTCGGCACTTTAACCAGTGAGATCAGCGAGAGATGGTATTGATTATTGGTTGTGCCCCATCTTCTGGCTTCCTGGCCTCCATGCCACACACTTTGGTTACAGCCTTGTGGAACACTTTCGGGGGCAGCATTAACCAGATAACCCAATCAGACTGAAATCACACTGCCAAAATGCCAGAAACAGGCTCTAATAGTAGCAGAACCATATCTGGAATAAAAAGATGAAAAGGAAGTGTAAGGAATTTCTTCGCAAACCGTCTTAAGGATTTCGCTTTTGGTAGCGTTGTTCGCTGGCACCACCTTCTTCCAGATTATCCAATTCTACCTAAGGGAGCAGTTATTTATGGTTAATACCCACTATTACATTAACCTAATATGGTACAGCTACAGTGTTCATCCTGTGTTAACAGGAATTCAATGGCATAAAAACCACTCTCAAATGTCCTCCTCATTTCTTTTCAATTCAGCCAAATGAAAATAATATTAGTATTCAGTCATATCACAGAATAGAACATAACATAGGAACGGGCACTTCAGCCTACAATGTACAGAACTGATTAAACTCATAACATCTCATCCCTTCTGCCTGCATATGGTCCATATCCCTCCATCCTTTGATTCATCGCCTATCTATCTAAGAGCCTCTTAAGCACCTCTATTGTATCTGCCTTTACCCTGGCAATGCATTCCAACCATCAATCTCTGTGTATAAACTTGCCCCACACATTTCCTTTGAACTTTCTGCTTACATCTTTAATGCATGCTGTCTAGTACTAGACACTTAAGATGTTTGCACATGACAAGTTTTCATAAAGTGCAGATTCGTGTCTGAAAGGGAAATTTAACAAGTGCACCCTATCAAATTCCCTCCTGTTGACTAAAATAGATGGTAACAAAATACTTTCAGAATCTGGGACATATTCATGTAAGTGAGAAACCCAATTGAGCAGAGACAAATAAATATTCAGAAGAGCTAGAAAATTAAGTTAAACATACTAGTTGTAATGTATCATTTGTGTTCAAAGTTCTATGTATCTGAATACTCAAAGCAGCTTTAACATTCATTCAATGAAGTGGTTTATGTAAAGTTCTTTCCAGTATGTATGTAAAGCCATGAGTGAGACTGAAAGTTATAATTTGTTATGCTAGCTTACCTGCAGTTATTTAATAGCCTGGTTTGGGGCATTGATAGATTTGACACCAATTTCATGCATTAAAACCATGGCTTTGAGGACAATTATACACCAGTGAATTTTGGCTTCTGTTCTTAAATGCTGTCAATACGGTTCTGCTTGTCTTGACTGCTGTGGGTCAGATCTTAACTCGGATTTAGAATCATAAACCAGTGATGTGAACAAAAACAGCTTAGCCCTCACATAACTGAAGTCACATTTAATACCTCGGCTTTGGGGGTTAAGCTGATGACCGTTATAAATCTGAACACAATTGTAAAAAAAATTACTGAACTGCTACTGTTACGACTCAGCTGAAGTATATACTGGAGTTTTTACTTATTAGACACAATGTCTATTCTATGCATTTGGTAGAGATGGCTTAAAACTTTGGCATTGATCCATGCCCAACGCTTCGCTGGGTCAGCACACAAAGAGTTCCTGATTGCAACTTTAATCCTAACAAGAAAAATGAGGGAATTAAAGAAGAAGATGAATTTCTTATTCAACAAAAAGAAAACATACAAAAATGCACAAATAATAAGATTTTGAATTGCATTACACTCCAAAAACTAATCTGATCCAGGGACTATGTCTCCTAAAAAAAACATTATTTAGAAAATAAATATGAATAGCTAACCAACCGAAATATGTGAAATATCAATACGTGAACAGACAGATAATTATAATTTGCTCATCTTTGATGTTGGTTGATCTTTCCATTAGGACTGTGCAACTGAATGTGCTCAGTCCATCAGGGGTAAAGCCCTCCCAATCACTGAGCACATCTACATGAAGTGCTGGCAGAGGAAAGCAACATCCGTCATCAGGGATCCCAACACCCAGATCGTGCTCTCTTCTTGCTGCCAACATCAGGTAGAAGGTACAAGATTCTCAGCACACCCACCACCATGTTCAAGGACAATAACTACCCGTCAACTATCAGACTCATGAACAAAAGAGGATAACTTCACAATGGACTCACTTTCAAGGAATCTTCATGATATATTCTCATTATTTATTGCTATTTATTTATATTTGCATTTGCACAGTTTGTGTCTTCTGCGCTTTGGTTGAGCACCCTAGTTTGGCGGTCTTTCATTGATTCTGTTATAGTTACTGTTCTTTAGATTTGTTGAGTATGGCCACAGGAAAATAAATCTCAGAGTTCTATGTGATAACCTACATGTACTTTGATAATAAAATTTACTTTGAACTGAAGCTTGATTGATTCCAATCTGTGAACCATGCATTTCATATTTACTACTTTGTCTTATGAAAATGCAAAGTCACCCCATCAATTTCAGTCTGATGTTATGCCTCTCCAGGACAGGGTACTTGGTGCTTATATCATCTCTGCTAATTACTTGAGCTTTATCAAAATTATGATTTAATAATGCTTAATTTGAGTATTTTTACTAACAGTTGACCAGCTGAACCCAGTTCATTTTCAATGCTTGGGAAATTCAGCTCTTAACTTGCTTTGAATTACCTTCAATCTGTTGTATAAGTCTGTATACTGTAATCAAAATGCATGAAAAAACATTGCAGTGTAAACAATACCTTCTTTATTCTATTATGCAGCAATGCTTTTACCTGCCCTCAGGTTAGTTACAGCAAGTCTACAGTGAATTATCTTGATTTGAACTGGCCAAATACATAGGTTCAATGTGAGAGGAAGCAATTTTAAAGGAGCTGTATTTAACACAGAGAATGATTTAAGAGGGTCTGGTTTAACATGGCACTGGTGAGGCAAAACAATGAGTTGTAGGTATCAGACAAAACAAATAAATTCTGTATCAATCTCACTTTTTTCTGGTAAATGATCATTTCAATCAATAGCCTGAAACTACAAGCATTTGTACCTTTTTGAAGCTGATCTTGTACGGTCTGGTATTTTTGCAGTGTGAACTGAAGTCTTGAAGGTTGTGATGTGACATGTATGGGCTGCATAGAGAGAGGCAGCATGGCCTGGGCTCGAGAGTGGCGCATGATCCAATGTTGGCCATTGCTGGAACAGACATGGAGGTGATAAAGTGTGTCAGAACAGAGTTGAAGTGATACGGAATTGAAGTGACCGAGCCATGCCTGGGCCCAAGAGGAAGGAAAGGCCCGAGACTTGATGAATCAGAGTGATAGGCTGAATGGGAAAGGTAAGGTATGTGCCTAACCAAGATGGTGGGGCTTGGGACAGAGTGTGTATTGAAGCGGCAGGGCCCAGGTCTAAGAGCAAGAACCAACCTGAGATTTGGATGATTTAAACACTGGGCCAGATTGAAAAGGTCAGAGTGTCATGGCCGGGAAAGTTCAGCTCGCTGCTCTGCAAAGTTTACTCATCTTTGCACTGAACTGAGGCTGTGGTCTGTAACTAATCGGTACCTGTGTGAGCTGCAGGGATGCCAGGCTTTGCGGCTGTGGACTCACTTCCATGAACTTCAGTTTGGAATGTTATTTGCTTTCATTTTTTGCATGATTTGTTTTTTTTTTCTGCACATTGGGTCTTCTGTTTTTAATAAGTTCAGTTGGGTTTCTTTGTTTTGTGGCTGCCTGTAAGGAGGCAAATGTCAAGGTTGTATATAGTATACATTATTTGATAATAAATGTACTTTGAACTTTGATACCTGACATACACTGTCAGAGAAGTGGTAGATTAAGAACAAGTACTATGTTAGTAGTCATTTAGATAGACAATTCAATGGACAAAGCACAGAAGAATGAAGTTCTAATGTAGACATGTGCAATTAGTATATTGGACAAAAATGTTGTCATGAATACTTGTCTGCAGCTTGTTAGTATGTTCCTTTAGCTCATAAGAATTGTACCTATGTTTGGAAATACTTTGTAAATCTATTGTAACTCGGAAATCATTATAAATCAGAAATGCACAGTGACTGTTAAATGTGTATTAAGAACTATTTGTCTGAATTTAAAAGTGCATCATTAAAACTAAAATAAACTGTCTCTGAACAACTTTGTTAGCTGCAAGTATCGCCTCCTTGGAAGGGAGGGGGATTCGCAAGTCAAGCAGTAGAGGTTGGCAGCTTGTCCTCACACAGAGACAAGACAGGGAAGTCAGCTAGTCCTTGAAGAGTAGGTAGATACAGTAGAACCTCCCAATAGCGAGGGTACCCATCTATATTGATATTGGATAGGGTTTCAAATCTTCTTTTGAGTTTAGGACTTTGTGAACTGGGAACCCAAAACCATCACAAAATCACATTCCCTTAGCATTGGAGGCACCTTTGAGTCTTCTGGAGCTTTTTCAATTTTTGTTCCCTAGGTATTGGGTGGAACTATTAAGATTTCATCTTTGACCACAGTCGGCATCAGAGAAGAACTAAAGCTCAACTGTTCTCTCTACCAAATGGAATTCAGACAAAACTTTGAGTTTAAAACTCAGAGAACAATGTAAGGAATGAAGACAGTTATACCTCCTGTGCATCTCTGTAGATTATACAGATAGCTTCTTTGAGGAAACAACTGCTCCTTTATCAATTTCATAACTGCTCCATTATTGATTTTGCTTTTGGAATTACTTAATATTAAAATCTAGAAATTAGAAAGCTGACAGAAATTTTTAATCAAACTTCTACATGATATGGTTATGGTATTAGTTTAAATTGGTAAATTGGTTTATTTCTGTCACAAGTACCGAGGTACAGTAAGAAATTCGTTTTGCATGTTATTCGTACAGATCATTTCAGCGCATCATTGGACTGAGAGAAAATAGTGGACTACAGGATAGTATTTCTGTTAAAGTGCAGGCAATAAGCTACAAGGTCAGAACAAGTTAGACTGTAAGTTCAAGGATCCATTTTATGACATAAAATTATGATTTAATTTCTATAGGTCTTCAAAAATTAGTCATTAGTAGGAATGTTTCATGCATTAACATTAAAACCAAAAACCAAGAGGAATGAGGGCAGTCAAGAGCAGGGAAGAGCATCATATGGAGATTATTCTGAAAGAGAAATAAATAATCATTTCTTCATCTTCTCTTGGTCTATTTCTAAGTGCTCCTCACCTGACAATATTGTGGGTGTACTTTATCCAGCATAACTGAAGAAGTTCAAGCTGGTGTCTTAACCTCACCTCATTTAAGGCAAAGAAGAACTGGTAAATAAATGCTTGTCATCTCAGCAATGCAAACATACCAAACATGAATAAATAAAAAAAATATTGATAAGGAGGTTTGTTATTCAGTCCTCAGCTGCTGTTATGGCACCATAACACCAGAAAAGAAAATAATCCAAAAACATTCTAAGGTGACAACATGGCAGCTTCATGAAATAATTTCAACATTTTATATGCATTTTCAAGATAATGTTTCTGATGTCAGCACCTACTAATGAAGTGAAGTGTTGTAATCTGATCTGATCAATCTGATTGATGTTAATATTTATGACCACAGCCAATGAAACAAATGGACTGTAATCATACTACACAATATTCTGCTAACACGTACCGATGGAATTCAGAGTAAGTCAATCATATGGAGTATTCTATAAAATACTGTACAGAGGACGATAAGATCACTCCCTACAATCACAACAGCAAGAAAACAATTCTCATTGGAATTCATGAGACCATATTGTGTGCATCTAGGCTTTGAGCCATCAAATGCTCCTCACACATTAACACTTTCATTCCCAGAATCATTCCCTTGAACCTACTTTACACTTGCTCCAATGCCACTTTTTTTTCTTAGATAAGGGGCACAGAACTGTTCACAAAACTCCAAGTCCAAACTGGCCAATGCTTTATAAAGTCTCAGTATTCTATCTTTGCTTACTGTATATACTCTGGTCCTCTCAAAGTGAATGCTAATATTGCATTTACCGCTGACTCAACTTGCAAGTTAACCTTTAGGGAATCCGGCACAAGGACTTACAAGTCCCTTTGCACCCCTAACTTTGAATTTTCTCCCCATTTATAAATCATCTATGCCTTTATTCCTTCTACCAAAGTGCATGATCATGTATTTCCCAGCACTGTATTCCATCTGCCGCTCCAGTGCCCATTCTCACAATCTGTCCAAGTCCTTCTGTAGCCTCCCTGCTTCTTTTAGACTACCAGCCACTCCACCTAGCTTCATATCATCTGCAAAATTAGCTACAAAGCCATCAATTCTGTCATCCAAATCATCGACATATTACGTAAATAGACATATTACGATCCCAACATCAACCCCTGTAGAATATCACTAGTCACTGGCAGCCAACCAGAAAAGGCCCACTTTATTCCCACACATTGTCTCCTGCCATTCAGCCAATCTTCTGTCCATGCTCTTAACTTGCTTAGCAGCCTCATGTGCAGCACCTTGTCAAAGGCCTTTTGAAATCCAAGTAAACAACACCCATTAACTAACTCAGTTTTCCTCAAAGAATTCCAGAAGAATTGTCAGGCCAGATGTCCCCTTAAGGAACATGGAAGGGTGTTGCCCTCCAGTGTTTGCTTGGTGATGCCCTCACGTGTTCACTCAGTTGGAAAACAGGCTGGGCAAGGACAAAATACCATCAATCTATAGGCCATGTCATTCAGGGACCTGAGTTACAGATTTCTTTTTTTCTGTGTGATTGTATGAATCTCTGCTATGATAACCATATGTTGTACTTGTGCTGTCTGCTGCTGGTAATGTGTCTTGTTTGCACTTTGGCCCCAAAGGAACACTGTTTGGTTTGGCTGTGTTCATGTATGGTTGAATGATAATTGAGCTTGAACTTGAACCCATGAAGACTCTGGCTTATTTTATCATGTGCCACACATCATAAGATAATAAGACCATAAAATTTAGGAGCAGAATTTGGCCATTTGCCCCATCAAGTCTGATCAATGATTTTATCATAACTGATTCAATTTTCCTCCTGCCTACTTCCTGAATCCCTTCATGCTCTGGCCAACCGAGAATCTATCAACCTTAAATATGCGTAAAGACTTGGCATCCACAGTTGCCAGTGGCAAAGAATAACACAGATTCACTACTCTCTAGCTGAAGAAATTCCTCATCGCTTTTGTTCTAAAAGGATACTACACTATTTTGAGGCTGTGACCTCTCTCTCTAAAGAAAACATCCTCTCCACATGCAATCTATCAAGGCCTTTCACCATTCAATAAGTTTCAATGAGGGGGCCCCTCATTCTTCTGAATTCCAGTGAGTACAGGCCCAGAGCCATCAAATACTCTTCATATGACAGGTCATTCAATCCTAGAATCATTATTGTCAACCCCCTTTGAAACATCTCCAGTTTCAGCACATCAGTTTCAGCGGACAAGATAAGAGGTCCAAAACTGCTCATAATACTCCAAATGAGGTCTCACCAATGCTTCATAAAGTCTCAACATTACATCCTTACTTTTATATTTTAGTCCTCATGAAATGAATGCTAAGATTGCACTTACCTTCCTCACTACCAATTCAGCCTGCAAATTAACCTCTAGGAAATCCTGCACAAGTACTCCTAAGACCCTTCGTGTCCCAGTTTTTTTTTTGTATTTTCCCTCTAATTAGAAAATAATCAACCTTTTCATATATTCTACCAAAGTGCATGATCATATAATTCCTGACTGTGTATTCTATCCGCTATTTCTTTGTTCATTCTCCCAATCTGTCTAAGTCCTTCTGTAGCCTCTCTACTTCCTCAAAACTACCTGCCTTCCACCCATCTTCATATTACCTGCAAACTTGCAACAAAGCCATCAATTCCATCATCCAAATCATTGACATAATGTAAGAAGAATCGGTTCCAACATGGATCCCTGCTTAACATCACTACTCACTGGCAGCCAGCCCGAAAAGGCTCCCTTTTCTTCTCCCTCTTTGCCTCCTGCCTATCAGCCACTGCTTTAGCCATGTTAGAATCTTTCCTGCAATACCATAAGCTCGTAGCTTGTTAAGCAAACTCATGTGTAGCACCTTGTCCAAGGCCTTCTGAAAATCTATGTGAACAACACCAGCTGATTCTCCTTTGTTTATCCTGCTTGTTATTTTTTTCAAAGATTTCTAATAGATTTGCCAGGCACGATTTTCCCTTGAGGAAACCATACTGACTGTTGTCTATTTTATCGTGTGCCTCCAAATACCCTGAGAAATCCCTAAAAATCAAATTGATTATCTTCCCAACCACTGATTCAGGCTCACTGGACTTTAATTTCCTTCATTTTGCATCCCTCCCTTCTAAAATAGTGGAGTGACATTTGTCTAATTTACTTCATTGCTAGAAAACAGCAATGCAAAATAATATAAAAGGGCTCCTGCTGATATGTCTGGGCTTTTTTTTAATGGACTATATTTCTTAATATGAACAAAAAGAAGCAAACAATTAAACATATATCAATGTTAATCAAGCAACTTAAAAGAAAATGTTTGTTAATTATAGTTGTAATTGCACTGTTAATGAACTGTGCAAAAACAATATTTCTGAAAAGTTAAAAATATTTTTGCTTTACCATTGATAGTCAAAGAGAAAAGCCTACATTAGAAAGTATAAAAACAAAGTGTGTTTCAATCTGACTGTGAGAGTTCTCTTTTTCCACTAGCATCCTCAAATAATCCATAATTCTACCCTATCTCTCTCATTTTCTCCTTCTTTCTCTTCTTTCTCTCTCCGTCCCTCACTTTCTCTTCTTTCTCTCTCTCTGTCCCTCTTTTTCTCTTTGCCTCTCTCTCACTTCAATAACTTTCTTTTTTCCCTTTGTCTGTCTGTCCCACTAACCCTGCCTCCCTCCTCTCCAATGACTTCCTCAATATGGAATTTACCATTTTGTGTTATCTTTTGGCCAGTCTGGCAATGCAACTGCTCAGCTGCCTTCTGTCATCTTTCTCACCAAAGTCACCATTTATGAAAAAAAAAGTGCACCATGTCTTTACTCTCCGACATTTAAGTTATTTGCAGCCCCCTCAAACTTGATGGTTGGGCCAGAAGCCAATTCTGCTTACGTGTAATCCACTAGATTACAAACTGACTGAAAGATGACCGAATACCTTACAACCTTACATGCAGGATCTCTTACTATATCCCCCTGTACTGACTTCCACAATTATCAGTTCCACTTTTTTTAAGAAATTGTCTGAAGGGCATCTAAGTTCCTTTACAATTTAGGAAAACTGTGGAATTGTTACAGAGCAGTATGAAGGTATTTGATCCATCAAGGTCATATGCTTGTTCCTAGCAGAACAATTTGATCAATTCCATTCTACAACTCTTCCCATAGCCCTGCAAGTAATTTTCCTTCAAGTGCTTTTCATTTTTTGTATGCCATTCTTATTTCTATTTTATAATAAGGG
This sequence comes from Hypanus sabinus, assembly GCF_030144855.1. Classification (NCBI taxonomy): domain Eukaryota; kingdom Metazoa; phylum Chordata; class Chondrichthyes; order Myliobatiformes; family Dasyatidae; genus Hypanus; species Hypanus sabinus. The sequence continues at coordinate 124,359,225 of NC_082710.1, read as the reverse complement.
ACATATCTCCTACTTCACATCTGCATCCTCAAAATCTTTAGTGTCTAAAACTTAGGGGTACTGGGATTTGGAGTTGGGAAAAATACTGTAAACTTAAACACTCCCTCATCAACAAAAATACATCATGGATTCATTTCTGCTTTCATCTTAAAAATTTGCCTAGCAGAAGTTATATTGATCTAAGACTCAGAGTTGCCCAGTGGGTATCTATATAAATATGAAAGTGTATTGCTTTGTTTCATTGATTAAGATACTCATATGACATTACACTGGGCTTCAGTATTTCTACAAAGAATATTGAAGTCCCTGGAATAACTTAGTTCAATGGGGAATCAGTGAGACTTTCTGAGCAGACAAACGCATCGAGCATTTTTTTTATTTGAGATACATATTCATTCTTGTCCAAATTCAGCTTTCAATTTTATTATGAAATCACAGACCTGTTAAATTCTAGAAACATAGAAAACCTACAGCACAATACCAGCCCTTCAGTCCATGATGCTGTGCCAAACATGTACTTACTTTAGAAATTACCAAGAGTTATGCATAGCCCTCTATTTTTCAAAGCTCCATGTACCTATCTAGGAGTCTCTTAAAAGACACTATTGTATCCACCTCCACTACCATTGTCGGCAGCCTATTCCATGCACTCACTGCTCTCCGTGTAAAAGAACTTGGCCCTGACATCTCTTCTGTACCTACTTCAAAGCACGTAAAAACTGTGCCCTTTCTTGTTAGCAATTTCAACCCTGGGAAACAGCCTCTGACAATCCACATGATCAATGCCTCTTATCCATCTCTATCAGGTGGATGCCTCTCCCACATGCTCCGTTGCTCCAGGAGAAAAGACAAGTTCACTCAACCTATTCTCATAGGGCATGCTCCCAAATCCAGGCAACATTTTTGTAAATCTTTTCTGCACATTTTCCATAGTTTCCATTTCCTTCCTCTAGAGAGGTGAACAGAACCGAGCACAGTACTCCAAGAGGGATCTGATGAGGGTCCTATAAAACTGCAACATTACCTCTCAGCTCTTAAACTCAATTCCACAGTTGATGAAGGCCAAAGTACCGTATGCCTTCTTAACCACACAGTCAACCTGCGCAGTAGCTTTGAGTGTCTTGTGGACTTGGACTCCAAGATCCCTCTGATCGCCCACACTGCCAAGAGCCTTACCATTAATACTATATTCTGCCATCATATTTGACCTACCCAAATGAACCCAATCACACTTATCTGGGTTGATCTATCTGCCACTTCTCAGCCCAGTTTTGCATCCTATCAATGTCTCACTGTAACCTCTGACAGCCCTCCACACTATCCACAACAACTTCAACCTTTGTGTCATTTGCAAATTTACTAACCCTTCCCTCCACTTCTTCATCCAGGTCATTTATAAAAATCATGAAGAGTAGGGGACCCAGAACAGATCCCTGAGGCACACCACTGGTGACTGACATCCATGCAGTATATAACCTATCTACAACCACTCTTTGTCATCTGTGGGCAAGCCAGTTCTGGATCCACAAAGCGAGGTCCCCTTGGATCCCGTGCCTCCTTACTTTCTCAATAAGCCTTTCATGGGGTACCTTATCAAAAGGTTTGCTGAAATCCAAAGACACTACTTCTATGGCTCTACTTTCATTAATATGTTTAGTCACAACCTCAAAAAATTCAATCAGTCTCGTAAGGCATGACCTGCCTTTCACAAAGCCATGCTGACTATTCCTAATCACATTATACCTCTTCAAACGTTCATAAATCCTTCCTCTCAGGATTTTCCCCATCAACATACCAACCACCATAGTAAGACTCACTGGTCTATAATTTCCTGGGCTATCTCTACTACCTTTCTTGAATAAGGGAACAATATCTGCAACCCTCCAATCCTCTGGAACCTCTCCCTTCCCCATCGATGATGCAAAGCTCATTGCCCGAGGATCAGCAATCTCCTCTCTTGCCTCCCACAGTAGCCTGGGGTACATCTTGTCTGGTCCTGGTGACTTAACAAACTTGATGCTTTCTAAAAGCTCCAGCACATCTTATTTATTAATGTCTATATGCTCAAACTTTTCAGTCCACTGTAAGTCATCCCTGCAATCGCCAAGGTCCTTTTCCATAGGAAATACTGAAGGAAAGTATTCATTAAGTACCTCTGCTCTCTCCTCCAGTTCCATACACTTTTCCATTTCCTTTGGTCCTATTCTTGGTCCACACTTGATTGGTCCTATTCTCCCATATATTATCTTCTTGCTCTTCCATATCTGTAGAAAGCCTTGGGATTTTCCTTAATCCTGCTAGCCAAGGCCTTCTCATGGCCCCTTCTGGCTCTGCTAATTTCATTCTTAAGTTCCTTCCTGCTAGCTTTATAATTTTCTAGATCTTTATTATTACCTATTTTTGAACCTTTTGTAAGCTTTTCTTTTCTTCATGACTAAATTTTCAACAGCCTTTGTACACCATTGTTTCTGTACTCTACCATCATTTCACTGTCTCATTGGAACGTACCTGTACAGAATGTCACACAAGTATCCCTTGAACATTTGCCACATTTCTGCTTTGCATTTCCCTGAGAACATCTGTTCCCAATTTATACTTCCAAGCTCCTGCCTGATAGCTTTATATTTCCCCTTACTCCATTTAAGCGCTTTCCTAACTTGCCTGTTCCTATCTGTCTCCAATGCTATGGAAAGGTGATAGAATTGTGATCGCTGTCTCCAAAATGCTCTCCCATGGAGAGATCTGACACCTGACCAGGTTCACTTCCCAATACCAGATCAAGTACAACCTCTCTCTTGTAAGTTTATCTTCATGTTGTGTCAGGAAACCTTCCTGAACACACCTAACAAACTCCACCCCATCTAAACCCCTTGCTCTAGGCCAGGGGTCAGCTACCTTTACCACTGAAAGAGCCACTTGGACCTGTTTCCCACAGAAAAGAAAACACTGGGAACCGCAAAACCCATTTGACATTTAAAATGAAATAACACTGCATACAACATTTTGTTTTGCCTTTATGCTATGTATAAACAAACTATAATGTGTTGCATTTATGAAATTGATGAACTCCTGCAGAGAAAACAAAATTACATTTCTGCATGCAACAAAAACATTTTGAACTCCGAAAAAAAGACGTTGGGTTGAAGGTTACTTTTAAGTAAAATACTCAACGTCTATTTGAGTCCTTCTTGTATTTATGAAAAACGCCAAACTTAAATTTGCCGCCAGCAGCAAACCAAAAATAACGTCAGCCAGCTGTCAACCTGAAAAATAAAAGGACTATTTCACTGAACAATGAAAACATATGAATATACGTAAAATAATAGGCAATTAAAATATTTATCATACTTTGTCAGGTTGACTCACATCTGACAATGCAGTCGTATTCAGTAGGAATGGATTGATGCTTAGGGGAGTGACCGGGAAGGATAATGTGTTTTTTTTCCTCTCTGAACTCACAGAAGCATTTCCCAAACGATGTTTGCATTGTGATCATTGCAGAATGTAAATACTCCAAATTTATCATGTCGTGACGTTGTTTGAACTCTCTCAAATTGGGGAAGTGAGACAATGCGCCTTTCTGTAAATCTCTGGCAAGCACTGTCAACTTGCGCTCGAATGCCAAAACATCCTCCAACATGTGCAGGGCTGTACGTCCTTACCCCTGAAGAGCTGTGTTCAGCGTGTTCAGGTGCGCTGTCATGTCTACCATGAAGTGTAGCTTTTCCAGCCACTCTGGCTGTTCCAGCTCAGGAAAGGTGAGCCCTTTGCTGCCCAGGAACGTTTTCACTTCTTCCAGACACGCAACAAAGCGTTTCAGCACCTTCCCTCTGGACAGCCAGCGATTAAAAACACGTTGTAGCGGTGTGCTACACGCAGTCAGTAAACTGCAGTCAAAGATGACTTTATTCGAACTAAACAGCCTTGCTTTTAAGCTTCCCTCAACCTGCCCCCCAAGGGCGCGGATGCTGCAAAAGACACGTACTCACAAACCCCCGTAGGCTATCTCCCTTAGCCTGAACGCTGGCTAATTGTGAGCCGGTTCGGATGTGTCAGGAAATGGTTCGCCACAACGTCTTATTTAGATTGTACAAGATCACCATAATCTTCAAATTTAGAATTACATTTCAAAAACTAACAAACTAACATAAAATACATTTTAATTAAATACTGACCAATTATTTCCCAAAGCAACAGGGAGCCACAACACAGATGTAAAAGAGCCACATGTGGCTCCGGAGCCGCGGGTTGCCGACCCCCACTCTAGGCAATATTGCCAATCAATATTTGGGAAATTAAAATCTCCTTCCACAATGACCATGTTATTATTACTCTTTTCCAGGATCTGTCTTTCTATCTTCTCCTTGATGTCTCTGTTACTATTGGGAGGTCTACAAAAACACCCAGTAGAGTTATTGATCCCTTCTTGTTCCTAACTTCCACCCACAGAGACTTTGTAGGCAATCTGTCCATGTCTTCCTCCTTTTCTGCAGCCATTACAGTATCTCTGATCAACAGTGCCACACCCCCACCTCTTTTGCCTCCCTCCCTGTCCTTTCTGAAACATCTAAAGCCTAGCACTTGAAGTAACCATTCATGCCCTTGAGCTATCCAAGTCTCTATAATGGCCATAATATTAATAATGGTTCCAAGTACTGATCCAAGCTCTAAGGTCATCTGCTTTGTTCATGATCCTGCTTGCATTTAAATAGACACAACTCAAACCATCAGTTTTAGCGCATCCCTTCTCTATCACCTGCCTATTCTCCCTCTCACATTGCCCACAAGCTTTCTCTATTTATGAGCCAACTGCCTCTTCCTCCGTGTCTTCAGTTTGGTTCCCACACCCCAGCAAATCTAGTTTAAACTCTCCCCAATAGGCTCTGCAGACCTCCCTGCCAGGATATTGGTCCCCCTGGGATTCAAGTGCTACCTGTCCTTTTTGTACAGGTCACACCTGCCCCAAAAAAGGTCCCAATGATCCAGAAATCTGAATCTCTACCCCCTGCTCCAATCTCTCAGCCACACATTTATCCTCCACCTCACTCTATTCCTCTATTCCTCCTCCCTTTTCCTGCCTATGTTATTGGTACAAATATGTACCACGACTTCTGACTGTTTTCCTTCCCACTTCAGGATATCGTGGACACGATCAGAAACATCCCGGACCCTGGCATCTGTGAGGCAAATTACCATCCGTGTTTCTTTCTTGCATCCACAGAATAACCTGTCTGACCCTGACTCTAGAGTCCCTATCACTGCTGCCATCCTCTTCCTTTCCCTACCCTTCTGAGCCACAGGGCCAGACTCTGTGCCAGAGGCGTGGCCACAGTCTCTTCACCCAGGCAGGCCATCCTCCCCAACAGTACTCAAACAGGAGTACTTATTGTTAAGGGGGACAGCCACTGGTATACTCTCTAGCTCCTGCTTCATGCCTTTCCCTCTTCTGACTGTTATCCATTTATCTGTCTCCCCAGGCCCCGGTGTGACTACTCGCCTACAGCTCCTCTATATCACCTCCTCACTTTCCCTGACCAGCCGAAGGTCATTGAGCTGTATCTCCAGTTCCCTAACACGTTCCCTAAGGAGCTACACCTCGACACACCCTGTGCAGATGTGGCTGTCCTGGAGGCTGGGGTTCTCCTTGACATCCCACATCTAACACCCAGTACAGAACACCAGCCTCACAGACATACTTCCTGTTCCTCATAAGTAGCTTACTTCACCTGGGCCCACTGTCACTGAAGCCCCATTGAACCAAAGCCCTCTCACTCTATAGAGCTGGTCTTCTTTTATATCCTTCCTGTAGGTCTAACTCATTATAATCCTATTTTAAACTGTTGATTGTGTTTGTTATTTAACGTCAATGACAGAGATATTTATTGATTGCGAAAATTAAGGTTTCTGTTGGACAACAGGAAGGTAAGTTTAAATTTGCTCGAGCTGGATGTGTCATTGCAATCAATGGAATCAAATTTCAGGACTGATGTGGAAAGCACAGTAAATGGCACTGCCAATTGAAAATTACAATTTCTGATAATCTGTTGGTCATGTTAGAGGTTGGACAGCAAAAGTACTGGAACAGAGCCAAGCTCACTAATTGCTTTGATGTGTTTAGTTTTACTGAAAGCAGAGGTGGAGCAGGAGGCAACGTGGTGGTCACTTAACTATTATGAGGAGACAGTTGACCTTACTTAAGCAACCAATCCATTTTCAACCAGGAAGCTTATCACCAGACAGCAGGACAAAGAAGCTAAGTCCATGAGGTAAATGTATTTACCTCTGCCTGAAGAGCAGGAGCATGGGCATATTACAGTTTCAAAGTGAATTTATCGAAGTACATATACAGTTTGAAAGATGGCTTTCCAGAAGTCAAATATGAGCCTCTTGTACTTTGTAGGATTACCAGCCCTGAGTGCCACAAACCAAGCTGTCTTCGGATTGTGGTTCTCTTAGCTCATCTCAGACTTCTGTTTGGGGTACACTTAGAATTATTTTTTGGTCTATAAGTGTCCTTATAAAGTCCATAACAACCATAGCATACTCATTCAGGTACCCTGATGAGTCTGTGGATATGGCCAAGTTTAAAGACTTGAATCTATCCCACAACCTCTCCTCTGCCTCCTGTGACCACCTCTTTGTCCTTATTTCTGATGCCTTCCTCTTAGCCTCTGCCTGCATGCAGATAGGAAGATGATAAGCAGGTGATCAGATTTCATAAATAAGGCTAGGACGTGGAATGGTTTTCACTTTTGGTTACAGTGTAGCAGTGTTTGAGTGACCTGGTCCTCTGGTGCTGCAGCTAATGTGTTGATGGTAGTTGTGCAGAGATTTCTTCAAGCTAGTCTGATGGAAGTACACAGTAAGAATGTGAAAGGAATCACAGTAGGCTGCTTCCTGTTTGTTAAACATGACACACAATACATCAAAAGCTTGAATGACATTTACGTTTGGTGGTATGTAAACTTTGGTCACAGTGAAAAAATTTCTCAGTAAATTGAATGGTTGGCACTCAGTGATTAGATGTTCCAGGTCATGAGAACAAGAGTGTGATAAGACCACTACATCCAGCACTATGACAAGTTTACTGTGAAGAAAACACTGCTCCTTCTTCCCTTTCCTGATGCTACCATCCAGTCCATCTGATGGATTGAGGACCTCTTGAGTTGAAATGCAATACTTGGAGCGTCAGTGGAGAGCCATGACTCAGTGAAACTGAGTTTGCAGCAATCTCTCTTTTCCCTCCAGTGACTGTGTATTCTCCATTAATATTCTAAGACAGTCATTAAGTGACGGTCATTCCCCATCACTTCTGCAGTGTTTAAAATCCATTCCATCTTCCTCCCTTCCTGTGGTGGACGTCCTTCCAATTCAAGATGCTGTACCTGCACTCCTGAGAGTTACTTCATAAGTTCCTTCAGGAGATCATAAAATCGCTAGTGCATTAAAACATTTCAGATGTGCATTTCTGAAAAAATAAATTACAGACTGCAAATTGCAGTGATAGCAGTTCAGAAGATGGAAATCTGGCAGTTTTCGAGCTGCCCACAAAATGTCATCATAAATTAGCAGCGCCGTCTTTAACAAATTACTCAATAAATATTCACCACCACTTTCATCCGAGGAGAAAACAAATACAATTGCACATGCTGGAATCTGAAACAAGGACAAAACTGCTGGAAGAACTGTGCCAGTCTTGTGACATCTGCAGAAAGAAGCACCGGTTAGCCTTGAATCCTTGTCATTACAGTCCACAAGACAAGCAAGAAATTTTGGTGCTGTGATGAACTCCGAATTAAATTTTAACTGCCACATTAAGACAATTATAAAATCAGCCTATTACCATCTTAAACATATAATGAGAGTTAAAGAGCTTATGTCTCAGCGAGGTCTAGAAAAACTCATCCATTCATTTACTTTCAGGAGGCTTGACTACTGTAAGGGTGTTTTCACAGGTCTTTGTAAAAAAAACCCTCAGACTGCTACAGCTCATTAAGAATATTGATGCTAGAATCCTCACTAAGATCAAGGAAGTAGAACAAATCACTCCGTTTCTCAGATCACTACGTTGGCTCCCTGTCCATCAGAGGATTGAGCTTAAAATATGACTACTGATTTATAAAACTCCGAATGGTCTAGGGCCAAAATACATCTCCATTCTCTTGATGGTTATGAACTTTCCTGAGCTCTGGGGTGGGTCTACTTACTGTCCCCAGGGTCAAAACTAAATATGGTGAAGCAGATTTTAGTTATTATGCTCCACATATCTGGAATAATCTTACAGATGATCTGAAGTCTGCCCCCAAATTTCAGCTGTCTTAAATCAAGGCTTAAAACTTTTCTTTTTGCTTTAGCTTTTAATTAGAATCTCCCGCACTGTAACTTTTATTTCTTTATTTTTTATGTGATTTTATTCTCTTTATATTGTCTGTAATTTGATGTTTGATTTTAATATCATATTTTATGTAAAACACTTTGAACTGCCTCATGCTTGAAAAGTGCATTACAAATAAACTTGCCTTGCCTTGTTTTATCACTTGAGAATCCCGATGCCGCTGGACTGGTGGAGTTAATTGTCTGAGTTCTGCCAGCATTTCTGTCTTTGTACCGCTGCAGTCTTTCAGCTTCACAAATCCTCTAACCACCACCTGAATGTCCCTACATCTTTCAGCCACTACTGAACAGCCACCAGCTAGAACCAGACACGACTGGGCCTCTGTTCATCAGGTAGGATCTCTGTAGTTTCCCTGACTGAGGGGGCATCACTGGCTGTAACCGTTGTTGATGGCAAGACATCCAAGCTACCGCAGTTTTAAACATGAATAGATAGTGTTAAAACACACCCCTAATCTTTTCTGTCTCATCTGCTAAAATGCAAAATAATAAGGTAGATGGAAATGTATATAAAAAATCAGAAGACTGGATTGTACATATCATAAACTTCACCACTGTCAATCCACTAAGAAACAAAGCAGAATGATTCTCAATACAACCACAAAAATATAATACAACTGTCCTCATCATAACAGATGGTTGACTTTAAGGTAGGTCATATTTTTCCAAAGGTTTGGTTGATTGATATATTTTGCTACTTCTTTCCACTACAGTCAGGAAGGAATTGTTTTCTTTATTAAAACTATAGCTGTAATGTTGGACAGAATTTGAATAACACCCATGTCCTGTTCCATGTATTGGGGAAATTAGCAGTACAAATATCTAATTTGCCTGTATAAATTTATATTGCACTTCACAATTGTTCACATGATCCCATGGTCAGTAGCAGAAGGGCAAATGCACTTTTTGCTCTGTCCAACATCAAATGTGGACCTCTTTTTCTATGAAGTGAATCATAATTCTGTTAAAGCTAATATGCAATGGAAATATTTCAGTTGTTACCTTGGTAACTCCTTATAAGCTTGCTATAAACCCCATAATTTTATGAACTGTGACAGACCTTAAATAACTTACTGTTAAATATGATATTGGTTGCACATTTTGCCAAGCATATGCTGGCATTTTTTTTGTGTGAATCGAGTCTGATTGTGTTTGTTAGTGCTTCATAGTTAAAACTCAATCCACAAAAACTCATGATGATAGATATGTATTTTTTAAATAGGCAAAATGAGTTTGATCAATGCTGCACCTATCTGATGTGTATGGTTCCGTTCTGATTATGATGCAGCTTTAGGCAGAAGTAGGAAAGTCATTCGATATGATGTGTACTGACATTAGAATGATAGTTCTTTGCCTGCCAGAATTTTTCCCTTATTTCCACACATTATTGTAGCTAGGGCAGAATGGAAATACATATTTTATGCAAATTCCTTCCTTTTCTGGCATCATAAATTTATGTCCAATGATATTTGAACTGGAAATAGAAAGTGATTTCTAATTAATGATATTAAGGCTAACTATAGATTTTGTATTGTATATTAAATGTGCCCATATCTTGTTTTACAGTGTGTCTAGACTTCCTTATTTGCATTGTAAGACAAAGAAAAATTATATATATCGTTAATATTGAATCAGTGGATGCATAATTGAGTAGTAGTGAAGAATAATTTTCACTTTATGAGAACTAAATGCTTTTAAGACAGCGGATGCTCAAGGCTGCAATTTGTCGATTTTTAGTTACCAGTGTTAACAATTGTTTCTGAAACAATTAGTATGCCATCTTAACCTGTTAAAGCTACCCTTTTAACAAATATTCCTCCTGCTCTCTGTGTCTTTATTTGTGATTGTTTCACCAACCTCCTGTGGCACCTTCAGCCAAATCAGCAGTATAATGATGTAAATGTATTGTTTATTTATTTTTATTCAAATTTACTACGAAAGCCAGAGCAAGAAATTAAGCAGATTTATGGAGAAATTCTTATCAGTTATACAGCCTGCTGTATAATTGGATAGAAACAATATGGTCATAGGAAGTGGAAATGCTAATTGAGTAGAAAAAATTGTAAAAGGCCATTGCAATCATTGCAACCCATGTATGCCAGTTAAGTAGATACCAGACGTGTTCTGAGTTTTCGAAATACTCAAGAGCCACTATCATTGTTTGCAGACATCAGTCTATATATAGGTCACTGATTCATTGTTCCTTATTTTAATATTTATTGCTCTTATTTACAGAGGAAAATATCCCTTACACTTCCTTAACCATCTTACTAACTTCCTTGCTTCCATCAACGATATCTAAGTATGAACTCCCAGACCCACAGATGTTGCATCCCCTCAACTTACACTGCATTAAAAGATGGTTTCTTAGATTAAGTTGCATTGAAATTCATCTGCTACGTCAGTCCATTTCACCAGCTTTTTTTTTGTAATTCAAACATTTCACCAGCTTTTCAATTCAAAGTATCACACTCCTTATTTACGACAATATATATTAGCAGTGTTAGATCATTTGCAAACTTCATGATTTATTTTCTGATTCTTGTTACAATAGAAGCAATACTTTATATTCTGTCTGGGTAGTTTCCAACCTGATAGCATGTGTATTGATTTCCTCTTCTGGTAAAAAATATTATCCCTCCTCCACCCCTCTTTTTTTTCCCCACTCTAGCCTCTTACCTCTTTCTCACCTCCACCTGGCACACTTCTTCCTTCCCTTTCTCCAACAGTCCACTTGTCTTTCCTATCAGATTCCTTCTTCTCCAGCCCTTTACCTTTCCCACCCACCAGGCTTCACATATCTCCTTCTAGATAGCCTCCTTCCCCTCCTCCCTCACCTTTTTATTCTGGCATCTGACCCTTTCCTTTCCACTCCTGAAGAAGGGTCTTGGTACGAAACGTTGAATGTTTGTCTATTTCCATAGATGCTGCCTAACCTTCTATGTTCTTCCAGCATTTTGTGTGTGTTACTTGTAACATTTGAGTAATGGAGTGGAGGTAGGTCTTTAGCAAAGGAGTTGTAAGGTGTTCTCTCCCTCTGCTAGCCTGCAGGGTACCCTTTGCGCAAGTATAGCATCTGCTTAACTCACTAGTCTGAGTCATGTGAAGCTATGGGAGCTGGTGGGGCATGGCCGTATGAGCAGCTGGTCCACATTGCAAGTTGTGGTTATGCTACCATTGATGTCAGGCAGACGATGCCTGAAGAGTATTTATAATGGCTGATGTCATACAACTTGTAAAGAAGTGCCCAGAAGGTGGCAATTGCAAATCACTTCTGTAAATTTTCCCAGCAACAATCATGGTCATGTGACCATGAATGCCTACATCATGTGACATGGCACATAATTGGCACAGCACAAGCAGCACAGTGGTTAGCACAATGCTTTACAGTATCAGTGACCCAGGTTCATTTCCCCTTGCTGCCTGTACGGAGTTCCTACGTTCCTCCCATGGTGTGTGTATTTCCTCCCACAGTCCAAAGAGGTAGTGGTTGGTAGGTTAGTCGGTCATTGTAAATCATCGTCTATAAAGTAGAATTAAATCAGGGGATTGCTGGGTGGAACAGCTTGAAGGGCCCAGATGTTCTATTCCATGCTGAAAGTCAATAAATCAATTAATAATGATGATAATAATGACTCATTGCATTAACCAAAAGGATTGCAGTTTCTGCTCAGTATGACACAAAGATACAAACCTCAATTATCTGCTTAGAACTACAAAACCTTTTAGTCTAGGACAGAATAGCAAGCGTTAAAACACTTATTTAGGTGTGTGTGATCCCTCTTACTGCAGTACACCTCCCACCCAATCTACAGCACAGCTTGCAGCCAGCCTGATTGTATGGCCTCCTGACCAAACTACTTTTATACACTTTCCTCTGATATGAAACACTGCAGTAAGGGGCCAATACAGCAACACCACCTCAAGCCAGGACCAATCATCACTCTTCACCTGAATTCCTGAATTCACTGGACTTTCATGTTCTCATGGTTCTATTCGCATAGTATGTTTCTTTCCCATGGTCACTGTATTCGATCACTGCATTCAAAATCAAAGCTTCTGCAGCTAGTTCATGCTGTGTATCTAATATTTCCATAATTTTTGAGTAATCTTATGTATATATATTGTTTGGTTAAGTGTTCTTGTTGCATACATCATGACACAACCACTTCATATGTGTGCACTTTACTTAACTTAAACATGAAGTTAGACTCACATTCAAAACAGCTCCTAATTGAAACCATTATCACATTTAAAAAAACAATTGAAATCACTGTTTCAATGGAAACCACAGACAGAGATGCTATGGAGCTGCAGTCAGAAAAAATAGTGAGCATGAACAAAATTGCAACGTCTAAACAGGAACCAATCTGGCTAGACAAATACGGTTACTGTTGTGGCAACTGCATACATACACCACAGCAATGCAAGTTTAAAGGTGAAACTGGGAAAAATTAGGCCGCATCAAAGAGTATGTGGGGCAGACAAAAATAGATGGATTGCACAGGGAAGAGAAAAAGAAAAAGTCAAGTTGCTCTTTCAATCTGCACGCTGTTGATGAAAAATTGATGAAAAATGAGAATGATGAGAATGACACAGGATTGTGTAGCCTTTAGAATTACAACATGAAAACTAACAGTAGACAAGTACTATGGCTTACACCAAAAGTGAATGGCAAATTAATTAAATGGAATTGAACACTGGTTCAGTTGTTTCAGTAAAATGAACTTGAATTTTATTTCAAAGATACTAAACTGAAGCCTGCAGATATCCAACTAAGAACTTACACTGGAGAAAAGGTAACTCCTGTGGAAGTGACATTCGTGAAAGTGAAATACAACAACCAACAAGCCACATTGAGCTTGTATGTGGTAAAAACAAAAGGATCAGCATTGTGGCTTGTGAATGACTGAGACAACTGTAACTTGATTGGAGATCCATCCACAATGAAGTCGTTGAAAGTGAATTAAGAGAGGTACTGGATGATGCCACAGTACTGTTCAAGGACGGCATTGGGACACTCAAACATATCAAGGGGGGGAAAAGGTTAAATGAAAATGCTACATCCAAGTTTTACAAAGCTCACCCAGTTCCTTATACGATCCCTGATAAAGTAGTCAGCGAGCTAGAGCACATATAGGTTGAAGACTTTGTTTCCAAGGTTGAGTGGATGCCAGTGGTCCCAGTAGCCAAGAAGAATGGGACTGTCAGGATCTGTGGTGCTTTTAAGGTTAGCATCAACCCAGTACTGCAAGTAGATCAATACACTCTACCCAGGATAAAGGATTTACAAACCTTTTTTGAGGATGGAGATGGAAGAACAGTCTAATGTTTCTCACCATAAACATTCAAAAAGGACTTTTATCATTATAACAGGCTTAATTTTGGAGTAGCATCTGCACCTGCACAGTGGCTGACAGCTATGGACCAGGTGCTGCAAGGCTTCCCAGCCACTCTGTGTTACCAACATGTCATCATTGTTACTGGCAAGAAAGACAAAGAACATCTCAAAAACCTCAAGACAGTGTTAAAAATGATTAGGTTATGGGCTCAGAGTACGATGTGACAAGAGTGAATTCTTTAAACCAAGCATCGCTTAGCACCATCACACTATTGATGCAGAAGGATCACACAAGTGCACAAAGAAAATTCCAGCAGTGCTGGATGCTCCTACACAAAAGGATGTTCACAGTTGTGGTCCTTTCTAGGAATTCTCAACTATTATAACAGATTCCTGCCAAACCTGGCTATAGTGCTCAACTCCTTGAACTCATTACTACAGATCAGGAAAACATGGCAATGGACAAAGCATTGTGAGGTGTCTTTCCAAAGGTTAAAGGAAATGGTGACGTTAGGCACTGTACTTACACATTATGATCCGCATTGTCCGGTGAAGCCTGCCTGTGGTGCCTCCGCTTATAGTATAAGTGCAGCCATGTCACATGTTATGAGTGATGGAAGTGAACACCCCTTAGCCTTGGCATCAGGTTTCCTTGCAGCTGCAGAGAAAAAAAATACACACAGATTGACAGAAAGGCCTTGAGTCTTGTTTGGAGTGTAAAACATTTCAATCAGTACTTGAATGGGAGAGAGTTTACCCTCTTCACTGATCATCGGCCACTTGAGTCACTAGAGAAAAGCTAACTCCTGTGGGAATGATGTTCGTAACAGCAAAGTACGGTACAACAGCCAACAAGCCACATTGGGCTTGGAGGTGGTAAGAACAGGAGAGCCAGCAATGTGGGACCATGACTGACTGAGACAACTAGTATCTGACTGGAGGTCCATCCATTATTTAGACCTCACATCCCCTACGATAAAATCAGCCGAAAGTGAATTAACAAAGGTACTGGATGATGCCAGGGCTGTGTTCATGGATGATATCAGAAAACTCAAGCATATCAAGGATAAAATATTGTTAAATAACAATACCACTTCAGTTTTGCAAAGCCTGACAAGGTCCCTGTTCTTTACGCAATAAAGCCAGTGATCTCGATTGCATGGAGGATGAAGGAATTCTTTTTAGGGTTGAGTGGAACCCATGAGTCCCAGTAGCCAATAAGAATGGGTCTGTCAGGATCTGCGGTGAATTTAAGGTCAGCATTGAAAGTGAATCATTATCCTTTAGCCAGGATACAGAAAATCTCTGCAAACATTTCTAGAGGAAAGTATTTCAGCAGATTGGAATCAGCTGAGGTCTAACAACAGATGAAGATGGAAGAAGAGTCCAAAGTGTTTTCCAGCATAAGCACTCACAAAGGGCTTATTTGTGATAATAGCTTATTTTTGGAGTAGCATCTGCATCTGCACTCTGGCAGAAAGCTATGGAACCAGTGCTACAACGATTCCCAAGCATTCAGTTTTAATGGGATGACAACATTGCTACCGGTGAGAATGACAAGGAACATCTTTAAAAATCTCAACATGGTTCTACAAAGCATAGAAGATTTTGAGCTCAGAGCACAATGCATTAAGTGTGAATTCTTTAAACCAAGCATCACTTACTGTGGTCACACCACTGATGCACAAGTATTACACTAGTGTGCTGAGAAAATTCAAGTAGTGGCAGATACTGCAAGGCGAAAGGACATGTCACAGTTGTGGTCCTTTTCAGGACTGTGCTCTGCCCCTTGTAATCATTACTATAGATCAGGACAAAATGGCCATGGACAAAGCAGTGTGAACTGGCTTTCGAAAAGGTAGAGGACGTGGCGCTATCTGACAATGTAATCACACCTCACACATTATGATCCACATTGTCCAGTGAAGCACGCTTATGATGCCTCCGCTTAAAGTATATGTGCACTCATGTCACATGTGATGACTGATGGAAGTGAACACCTACAGCCTTTGCATCAGGCACCCTTATTGATGCATAGAAAAATTAAGCACAGATTGACAGAGAAGACTTGAGTGTAGTTTGGGCTGTAAAACATTTCAACCAGTACCTGTATGGGAGACAATAACACTTGTTACTGATCATCAACAACAAGTGTCGATTTTCAATCCACAGATTGATATCCCACCAACAGCAGCAGCATGAATACAGAGATAAGCTTTGTTCCTTGGAGGACAAGATCGACCTCAAGAGGATGACTAATTGTAGGAATGCTGATGGATTCTCCCATTACCCTTGATGAAGAAAATCACAAACAATTGACAAAAAAAAAATCTCCTGTTGACATATTCTCCCTAAAGCAAATTGAAAGTCTCCTTTTTACAGCTGGGATGGTCCAAAGGGACACCAGAAAAGCTCCTGCACTGTCTCACATCTTCATGACCACCAAAATGGCTGTAATATGCTGCAGAAACTCCAGTTCCCCTGTTTTTTCCAGTGTCCAGATGAACTTGCCCTTGACATGTATTGTCTTAAGTAGGGATTCAGAGTTGTTGTTCGATCCAAGTTAAGAGCTAAAGTGTTGAAGAAGCTACACATCTAGACGTGGTTAAAATGAAAACATTGGCTCTAAACTTTGTTGGGAGGTCGAGGATAGATCAGCAGATTGAACAGATGCCATGCACTGTGCAGGATGCCAACACATCCAAAATGCCAAAAGCAGCAACTTTTCTTTAATAGGAGTAGCAGTAGATTTTTGCTGGAGCTCTCAAGGCTGCATATTTCTATGTGTAGTGGATGTAGCAACTAAATAGCCAGAAGTGTTCCAAATAGCCTCTACTATGGCCTCACACACTGCTGATACGTTGAGCAGCCTCGTCGCAAGAACTGGTGTTCCAGAACACTTAGTCAGTGACATTTTGTGGCAGAATTGTTTCAGTCATTCTTAAAAATGAGTGGAATAAGGCATATTACATCTACACTGTACCACCCAACTACAAATGGCTCGGCGGAAAGGATTGCCCAGAGTCAGCAGAACACACTACCCTGGCTTTGAATCTCACCAATTTCCTCCTTGTATATCACAATGCAGCACATTCCACAGGCAACAACTCACCAGCTATGCTGTTCCTGGATTGTCCCTAAAGTTCACACATGCATCTTCTCCAACTCATTCTCAGAAAGAGTATGCAGGGCAATCAGCTCCTCAATCAAAAAGGTTTGATGTTTCACTCCCAGGCAAGCAGTCCCAGTGAGAGACTACAGGGGTGATCAGAAGTGGCAACTCAGAAAGCTTAAGGACAGAATTGGACCACTCTCCTACACAGTGGATATTGTGTCTGATATCATCTGGAGGCTACATATCAATCAGTTCAGGTAAGCAGGGTCAATTGTTAGAGAAGATGGGTATCAGAACCACTTCCTGCAGTCTCAGAGTAATCTACTACGACTACGATGGAGGAAGCCCAAGAACCTGAGATTGTTTCATAGCCACGTCTCACCTGCCAAAACAGAGGGATTCCCCTTGTCAGGAAAGACAATATTCCACAAGAGTAAGAAACCCTTCACGGCAATTAAATGTTCAAGCCTGAATGGGGCAATTTAAAATTTACTATGTAATGAATGTCTGTATATGGCAATTTTATTTTATTGTATTGTACAGGTGCCTTGCCAATCGGTGTGGGTGATCATGTCTCTCCACATGGTAGGCTTATTTAGAAAGTCAGAATGCATGGGATCCAGGGAGGTTTGGCCATGTGGATTCAGAATTGACTTGCCTACAGAAAGCAGAGAGTCGTGGTGGAGGGAGTACATTCGGATTGGAAGGTCGTGACTAGTGGTGTCCCACAAGGATCAGTTCTGGAACCTCTACTTTTCATGATTTTTATTAATGACCTGGATGTGGGGTTAGAAGGGTGGGTTGGCAAGTCTGCAGATGACACAAAAGTTGGTGGTGTTGTGGATAGTGTAGAGGATGGTCGAAGATTTCAGAGAGTCATTGATAGGATGCAGAAGTGGGCTGAGAATTGGCAGATGGAGTTCAACCCGGAGAAGTGTGAGGTGGTACACCTTGGAAGGACAAACTCCAAGGAAGAATACAAAGTAAGTGGCAGGATACTTGGTAGAGTGGAGAAGCAGTGTGATCTGGGGGTACATGTCCACAGATACTTGAAAGTTGCCTTACAGGTAGATAGGGTAGTTAAAAAAGCTTATAGAGTGTTAGCTTTCATAAGTCAAGGGATAGGGTTTAAGAGTCGTGAGGTAAATGATGCGGCTCTATAGAACTCTGGTTAGGCCACACTTGGAGTACTGTGTCCAGTTCTGGTCACCTCACTATAGGAAGGATGTGGAAGCATTGGAAAGGGTACAGAGGAGATTTACCAGGATGCTACCTGGTTTAGAGAGTATGCATTATGATCAAAGATTAAGGGAGCTAGGGCTTTACTCTTTGGAGAGAAGGAGGATGAGGGGAGACGTGATAGAGTTATAGAAAATATTAAGAGGGATAGATAGAGTGGACAGCTAGAGCCCCACTGCTCAGTATAAGAGGACATGGCTTTAAGGTAAGGGGAGGGAAGTTCAAGGGGGATATTAGAGGAAGGATTTTTACTCAGAGAGTGGTTGGTGAGTGGGATGCACTGCCTGAGTCAGTGTTGGAGGCAGATACACTTGTGAAATTTAAGGGACTGTTAGACAGGTATATGGAGGAATTTAAGGTGGGGGGATACATGGGAAGCAGGGTATAAGGGTCGCACGGCATTGTGGGCTGAAGGGCCTGTACTGTGCTGTACTATTCTATGTTCTATCCATTACGGTCCCTGACTCTCCAAATTGTAGTTGTTGCCTCCCCTATTTCTAACCATGATGTTAATCCATCTATCATTTCCATTCTCTGTCTGCCTCTGCTTCTTTCTCCTTCCAGCTTTCCAGTTGTAACTAAATGTTCCAATGTCTCTCTGCATGATATGTCCAAAGAATTTTGATTGCTGTTTTCTGATTTTTTTTAAGCAATGTGCATTTTGTTTTCATTCTCTGTAGAACTTCTTCATTGGTTATCCTGTCTGTATATGATATGCATAGCATTCTTCTGAGGAACCACGGCTCTGCTGCATTGATTCTTTTTTCCAGTGCATTTGTGATGGTCCATGACTCACAGCCATACATCAATATAGGAAGAATGTAGTAGCTGAGAGTTCTAAGGCGGATGTCAATTGCTATTTTCTTGTTCGTTAGGATGTTTCTCATTTCTGTAAATGCTGTTCTTGCCATTGCTATTCTTGCTTTTATGTCTGTTTTCGATTTGCCATCAGATGTTACCCATGATCCAAGGTAGTAGAAGTTGTGAACTTGTTTCGGGATTTCATTTCCCAATATGATCCGACAGTTTGGGATATCAGGTTTCTTTGACAATGCCATTACTTCAGTTTTCTTTTTGTTTAAGGTTAGGCCAAGACTTTCACTCTCTGTGTTGATGGTAGATACTAGTTTCTGTAAACTTACTGCACTGTTTGCTATCAGTGCTGTATCATCTGCATAGCACAGTTTGTTGATATTGTATGCTCCTATACTTATTCCAGATAGGTCTTGCATGGTTCTCATGACATTTTCTCTGTACAGGGAGAACAGATCTGGTGATAGAACACAACCCTGTCTGACTCCTCGCTGATATTCACCAATCTTGTCTATCCGTATGGCTGCACTTTGTTGCCAGTAGAGATTCCGGAGTATTCCTAGATCTTTTCCCTCGACATTAATATTTTAAAGTATTTTCATGATGACTTCGTATTTCACTTGTCAAAGGCTTTTGTATAGTCAATGAAACAGAAGTACAGGTCTTGTTGTACTTCTATTGACCTTTTGATAATATTCATGAGAATATAAGTTGTGTTTGATGTTCCGTTGCATTCAAAAAAGCAGCATTGTTCTTCGCTGATTTCTGGTTTAATTTTGTTTTTTTTATTCTGAGCATGATGATTCTAAGTAGAATTTTTGTGAGGTGGCTCATTAAACTAATTGTTCTGTGTTGTCCACACTCTGTTGCACCTGACTTCTTTGGCAGTGCAATTAATACTGCCTTTAAAAGATCTTCTCATACTTTGCCGCTGTTGTATATTCTATTCAATAAGATTGTTAATTTCTCTACACCAAAATCTTCTAGTGCTTCTTACAGTTCAACCAGAATGTTAACTGGTCCTGGTGATTTCCCCTTTTACATTTTCTTCATCATATGTTCCACTTCTTTCAGTATTGCTGGGCCCTCGTTGTTGTTGCCAATATCAAAGTTGTGCTCTTGGTCTTTGTCATCGTATAAGTCTTTGATGTATTCTGACCATCTTTGCGTTATTTTTCCTTTTCCATAATTGTAGATCCGTCTTTTGCTTTTATATATCCTGTTGTTGCCCTGCTTTTCTTCTGATTTGTGGCCTCTTTGATCTCATCATGCATACGTTTGCCGTTGTTGGTCTTCTGTAATTGTTCTAATAACTCACATTTGTCCGAAAGCCACTTTACTTTTGCTTCCTTGCACTTGGTTGTTAACTGTGCATGCAAGGATATGTAGGCTTCTTCGTTTTCCTTACATTTTCTTCTTTGTTTCATAAGATTCAGAATTTCTTCTGCATTCAATTTTTTTTTTAGATTTTCTGTTGTTCGGGAATCACCTCTTGTGCTGCTTGTGTTACCCTGTCTCTGAGGTTTCCCAGTGCTGTTCTATCATAGTGTTATTTTGTAGAGCCTCCAATTTGTTTTTCACAGTTATTTTGAAATCATTTTTGCTGTCACTGTTTTTTCTCAAAAGTCCCAAATTCAGCTTTGGCTCTACTCTTGGTCTTTTATGCTTTCTATATCTTTGCACTTGCTCTGCAAAAGTAGGTGTAAGGCGTTCCATCCGCCAAATAGCCTACAGGTCACCCTTGGGCAAGGCGTAGTACCTGTTCAGCCTCCCAATCAGGGTCATGTGAAGCCATGGTTTGCAGGTGGTGGATGGTTTTTACAAGCAGATTCAACAAATTGGAATTTATGGTTGTAAAACCACAAAGAAGTAACGCTGGGCAAATGAATCTGCTGGCCAGGGCTACCCGTCCAGTATGAACACTGCAACTGAAGAAGGCAATGGCAAACCACTTCAGTATTTCTCCCTTGTATAATCATGAACTCAAGTCAACTACAGTCTCAGCTCAGAAATGTGACTGGAGCCTTCTCTGAAGGAGCCTCATCCGGTAGAGGATCTCATGCACCACAGGTGAACCTCGACTGTTATTCAGTGACTGGCGGCAGAGTAAAAGCAAAGAAGATCAGTTTAGCAACTTGGAATGTAAGAACCCTTAACCAACCTGGTAAACTAGACAACATCAGACAGGAAATGGAAAGATTAAAAAATCAACATCGTGGGCCTGTGTGAGATGAGATGGGAAAACAAGCTCAGAGGGAAATACCATCATTTATTCAGGAGGAGAAATACATGAAAAAGGTGTTGGAATTATGTTAGATGAAGAACATGCAAAATCAATAAAAGGCTATTGGACCATATTAGATTGAATGTTACTTGTAAAACTACGTGCAAAACCTTTTGACATTAACGTCGTTCAAGTTTATGCCCCAACAGCAAACAGCAGTGAAGAAAACATCGAACAATTTTATGACAAACTAGAAACAGCATTAAGACAATATAAAAGCTCAGAAAATATCATTATTCAAGGTGATTTCAATGAAAAAGTAGGCAAGACCAGGGATGAGGACAATATTGAGCATTACGGCATAGGTGAGAGGAATTAGAGAGGTGAGCAACTAGCTACATCGGTCACAGAAAAATATTCTATAATTGGTAATACTATCTTCAAGCAACTCCTGAGAAAACTATGGACATGGAAGAGCTCACCGGATAACACCAGAAACCAGATTGATTACATGCTTATAAGGTATATAAATGCTCTGAAATCATGCAAAACATATCCAGGTACAGATTGCTAAAGTGATCACGTACCAATAATCAGCATGTTGCACCTGAGACTCAGAAAGCTTAAAAGACCAAGAGCAAAGCCAATATTGAATTAGGGACTTTTGAGAAAAAACAGTGACATTATATTGTATTCTGTGTATATACTTGAAATACACTCTCTATTGAGTTGGAGTTTATAGCTAAGCAGGGAGGAGTGTTATGGATTTAGCATTTCTGTAATGCTTGAATAATCTTCAATAAGATTACACATTTATCCGGATGTGGAGGCAGCGTTAAGATAACACTAAATGGTGACTCCTTTGCTTGCATCTTTGGAAGCAGCTCTATTTCCATCCTTAATATCTCTATTTTTCCCTTTCAGGGTTATTTTGAAGACCCTGACCTGGAGTTACACACAGACTTCATTTCTTTATGGGAATGGGACCTGTTCTCGGGGTTTCAGGACTGGCCATTATCCGACATGCCGAGGGTTCATCCTGAGAGTCTGGCTCATATTTGGCCGGATGAAATGCCAGGCCTTTGGGGTAACTGCAAGCCTGCGTCTTTGCTATCACCTAGCTCATGCTTGTGCTCGGAGGTGGTGCTGATGCTTGCTTTCTTTTTGCTTGTGGGGGGAGGGGGGATTGTTGCTCGCTGCGGCTTATGCGCAGGAGGGGGAGCTGGGGGGTCTTTGGGTTTCTCATGTTTAACTGTTGTTCATTCTTTGGATCACTTCTCTGTTCTCTGGGATGCTTGCGAAGGAAAAGCATTTCAGGATGTATATTGTATACATTTCTCTGACATTAAATTGGACCTTTGAACCTTTGATATATTGTTTCATTAAGCATTCTTGCTTACTAAAATAATTCATGATGGGTAAAATGTAAAAATATGTGCAGTGCATATGTCATCATGAATCAATGTGATACATAGGTGCCTCACTGAATGTGAACACCAAATTAGACTTATATTTTGGAATCCCCTGTCTTCCTTAAATTAATTTAATATTTTGATGTTATAAAAGAGAACAACCTCACATATGCCTAAGGATGGGTGGTGAAGACATTTGACACACTCAAAGGCGAGATCTTTAAAATACTAAAGCCTAGACTTCTTTTTTTACATATATTGGAAGCTGAAAAGTTATGGCCCAGAATCCTATCTAACCTAAATCTATCTATTTTTCCTTAACAATTGTTGAGCAAGCCATGCATTTTCATTGTTCTGATTCTGTTACAAATTTATTTTTACAAATGCCCGCAGTTCTGCCACTGCCTTTCTATGACAGGCAGGTTTCCTCAGGGTGCTCTGGTTTCCTCCCACAGTCCTAAGATGTACAGGTTAGTAGGTGAATTGATCATTGTGATTAGTCTGGGGTTAAATCAAGGGATTGCTCAGCTGCATGGATCGAAGGGCAGAAGTTCCTATTTTGCATTATATCAATAAATAATTAAATGTGCTCAAAATTTGCACCAGTAAGTTATATTCACCAACTGCTTCTTTGATAATAAGTTTAATCCAGCTAGTCCGAGTCAATATTCTTTTAACAATTTGACACAGGGTATCACTTACTGATTTTCATTTCTCCAAGTGAGAATTAATTTTATCTCCGAATATTATTTGGTTTGCTTTTTCCTTATTGCTGAAAAAAATTGTAATGCAGGGTAACACTGCTTTCAATTGCACACAAAGCAATTTCATTTACAAATCTGCAAAGCAATAAAATCAAATCATTTGTGTTGCATTTGCAAATAGAACATCATCTTCTGTTGTCTGGCCTGATGGTTTATCTGCAGCATGTAATGAGGATTTAAAGATGATTATTAAATGAAACATGATTTTCTGTTGTCTATATCATGTTTCCCTTGGAATTCCTCCTGTTTTTGCCAGCTATTCTTTTTGAGTGATGCATTTCTATTTAAATCTTGCTATCCATCTGTTTTTATTATCTCACTCCCTCCATTGCAGTGTTAACTTCACTCTTAAGGTTAATCTGTAGAATGAAAGTCCTGCACACTTGGAGGTACGTGGTTTGAATGGGATATTAAGCAAAGGCTACTTAAATTCTCATAGACTTACATTAGTCTAATGATACTATGACACTAGTCAAAGAAGGGCAGGTAAGGTTTCTGATACTGATGTAGTTATTCATGCACATTTGGGTGTCAATTCAAAGCTATATATTTTTTAACACTTATACAATAGTTGTATAATATTAGTGCTGTATTGGTTGAACTTAATGAAACCTGCTCATTAATTTATCCGGATTTTTTACACAGAACAGTACAACACAGGGACAGGCCTTTCAGCACAAACTATTGTGCTGATCTAGCTGAAATGTAAATCAAAACTCCCAGAAAACAAATCTCTCCATCCTCCTCACATTCATGTACCTATGAAGACATCTCTTAAAAGCATCTGATGTTTTTGCCTCTACCGTCATACAAGGTAACGCATTCCAGGCATCCATCATTGAGTAAAGAACTTAAGCCTCACATTCCCTTTGAACCTACCCCCTCTCATGTTCAATGTATGCCCTTTGGTATTAGACATTTCCACCCTGGAGAAAAAAGATACTTCTTGTCGAATCTATCTATGACTCTCATAACTGTATAAACTTCAATCAGATCTCCCCTCGGCCACTGCCATCCAAAGAAATCTCTCCAAGTTTGTCCAAGATGGAGGGTCCCGGCCCAAAGCATCAATTTTTACTCTTTTCCATATATGCTGCTTGGCCTGCTGAGTTCCTCCAGCATTTTGTGTGTCTTGCTTGGATTTCCAGTGTCTGTAGGTTTTTCCAAGTTTGTTCAGATGAACATGCCCTCAAAATCAGGCAGTATCCTGGTAAACCTCTTCTGCACCATCTCCAAGCCTCACTCCTCATATAGCAGGGTGATCAGAATTGTTAGCAATACTCCAGATGTTTTATAAACTTCTAACATAACCTCTTGACTTTTGAACTCAAAGCCTCGACTAATAAAAACATGCATTCCATTAGCCTTATTGACCGCCTTCTTGAACTGTGAAAGCATGGAAAATTCTGTATAAAAGTAACTCTTTTGAAAAAGAAATGGATGTCCACTATAAGTTAGAAAACTCATTAAGGTCACGGCTTTGGGGACAAAACTTCATGCAATTTAGAGTATTGTGTGCATCTTTGGTCACCTAATTACAGGAAGGATATTAATAAGGTTGAAAGAGTGCAGAGAAGATTTACAAGGATGCTGCCAGGACTTGAGAAACTGAGGTACAGAGAAAGGTTGAATAGGTTAGGAATTTATTCCCTGAATCATAGAAGAATGAGGGGAGATTTGATAGAGGTGTATACAATTATGATGGGTATAGATAGAGTGAATGCAAGCAGGCTTTTCCACTGAGGCTAGGGGAGAAATAAAAACAGAGGACATGGGTTAAGGGTGATGGGTGAAAAGTTTAAAAGGATCAAGAGTTGTGGGAGTGTGGAATGAGCTGCCAGTTAAAGTGGTGAATGCAGGCTCACTTTTCACATTTAAGAAAAACGTGGACAGGTACATGGATGAGAGGTGTATGGAGGGATATGGCCCAGGTACAGGTCACTGGGACTAGGCAGAAAAATAGTTCAGCACGGCAAAGAAGGGCCAAAAGGCCTATTTCTGTGCTGTAATGTTCTATGGTTCTAATTTCCCTTGGTAGTCACGCCATTTAGATTTGAAAAATTATATTTCTGTTATGTCTATATCCTTGAACTTGCAACCTAACCATGGTATCTGAGTATCTTCATGAAAAATGATGAGCTGTCTATCAACCTCTCAGGTGAAAATAGGGGCAATAAATAATAATAATAATAAACTTTATTGATTCCAAGCAGAAAATCCTTTCATTACAGCAGCAAACTTTAAAAACACACTTAGCAGTGTTCAGACTTAACTAATAATAAAGTACAGAATAACAATATACATAATAATAATTTACCAATGTGCAATAATTTGCAATACTGTGTAATAATATTGTACAAAATAATAAAACTGTTACTATTGTATTACGATGTTTGTTTTCCCATCACACAGATATGAACTGTTTTATATGTTTATTGCATTTGGTAGGAAAGATCTTCTGTAACAATCCTTGTGGCACCAGAGCTGAATGAGTCTGTTTGAAAGGATGCTCTGCTGCTTATTCAGTAGTTTATGGAGAGGATGTGCCAGATTGTCCACAATGGATAACAATTTGTTTAATGACCTCCTCTCTATCACTAATTCAAAAGAGTTTGGGTTGTAGCCAAGGAAGGATCCAGCCTTTCTGGTGAATTTATTTAGACTTTTTTTTGCATCAACAGCAGCAATGCTGTTCCCCAACATAAAGCCACAAAGATGACTGCACTTGTTCAACAGACTGGTCAAAACTCTCTGACATCCAAATGATGACCTTGCCAACAAAATTCACCTCTTGAAAAGCAATAAATACAACCAAGTTTCCATAAGGTATATTTTGACATCACCACTGGTAGTTGCCTTTACAAAATGATAGGAAAAAAAGGATTCCTCCCTGCTATAAGCAATTAAACAAGAGGTGATTAAGTTTAAACCAATGATTCAATATTTCAGAAAAAAAACAATACACAATTGTCAACTTTCCTGAGAATATTGAAAAACCTTGCATAAACATCATGTAATTCTATTTCTGATTCTGATTTGATTAACTTCTTTGATTGAGAGAATCTGCAAACCTGCAGGATTTCTGAAATGAATGGAAATGATATCATGTTTTATTTAAAGCTTGATTAAGTCAATTAAGCCCATGAAAATATTTTAATATTGATAAAACTCTATTGAATGATCAATAATGCATTATACCCGACCTTTTCTTTGATGTACAGCATGAACAGTTTGAGAAAATACAATTGTTAAGTTCAAGTCAATGCCATTCAAACAAATTATTTTCAGCACTTTTTCATATCTTTATATAAATGTTTTATTTTAAAAACTTAAATTCAGAATCAATCTGCAAATAACTGAATAAATTCAGGAAAAGACAATCAATTAAATATCAGTCCTCATGAAATAACACATCCTAGAAAATGATAAAACAGAACAGTGGCCTGTTGTTCACCCTATAATTCATTTAATAACTTATCCAGGCCTTTGCATGCATATCCCCTTCTCCAGTACACTTCCAATCCTCCACAGCAAGCTTAATTACATCATTTGGGTACAATTAATTGCTGGGCAGTTGGCAGATGAGCATTGTGGGTTAGTGGAATAGAAATAAGTCTTTCAGCCTCTGGACAAAGACATCCACTTTCAGAGTTTAAACTGGCTCCAGATGCAATGTCATCATCTGTCAGGAAGTGTAGAGGAAACTTGACCCAAATGCAGAGCAATGGAGACAATTTAGCACTGAGCCATAACGTTACTAATGATCTGCAAAATAATAAATCACAAGGGATTATGAAACAAGAGAGATCAGACAATTAACATGTCAAGGCAACAGTGTAACTGGAGGCTGGAGAAAGTGGCTGAGGCTGGCTGGTTCGATGGGCGAGCAAGGACTGTGGATGAGAGCTGGGTTTATATAGGCTAAAGGTGATGAGTTGGAAACAAGATGCAGGTGACTCCTGTTAGCTGGGTGAAAACTTGGAGGTGCCTGCCTGTGCATGATCCCACCCACACACCCCCTCCTCCCCCCCACCCCGACGGCCAGCACCCAATGACCCAGGACAATCCAGACCTCAATGAGTGATGATCCAAGATTAAATTAGACAGCACCTAAGACATAGCCTCCTGGCCTTACCCTTCCTAGTCACACACTGTACATCCTATCCATAGTGATGTGAATTCATCAACTGGCAGACTGTGTGCGCTGAAACATCTTCCACCATCATAGGTTCCAGAGGTGTAGGATGAGGTGGGTTGCATCATCCATGAACCACAGGCTTGAAGAAGCAAGTGTGATCATGAGAACAGGTGGCAGCTGGAGCTGGTAAGATGGTAAATGGCAAACCAGGTCCCTGGCAGACGGGACCTCCACTGTGGGTTCCTCTGTGGGGAATAACAGGGGTTGGTAGCTATGAAGCACTTTAAAGCATGCCAGAACCATGGCCGAAGAGACGTGTACATTGTGGGAAGGTCAGCCCAGTGAGATACTTCTTTCATGTGGAGAGGTTAAAGGTGACGGATCATTGCAGAAATATACCTTCTTGCTGATTTGTTCTTTCTGACTGGCCATTAGTCTGCGGATGATAGCCAGAGGTGTGGACGAGAGAGCAAAAGGCTCACCAGAAGCAGGAGAAGAGTTCTGGACTCTGGTCTGCCACAATGTCCTGAGAGAGGCCATGGTGATGAACTACATTTTGAAGAACCAGGTCCAAGATCACAGCCAAGAGAAAATCTACAGATGCTGGAAATCCGGGCAACACACATAAAATTCTGGAGGAACTCAGCAGGCCAGGGCGCATCTAGGAAAACAGTACAGTCGATGTTTTGGGCTGAAACGTGGTGAATTCACTTCCATAGATACCTACCCTGAAGAAGTTTAAATCTTCCCTTCCAGTCCTGCCGAAGAATTTTGGCCCAAAGCGTGGACTGTGCTGCCTGGCCTGGTGAGTTCTTCCAGCAGTTTGTATGTGTTGCTCCGCCATCACAGCGACTGATGGAAGTTTGGCGAAGGCAATGAAGTAGGCCACCAAGGCGAACCAGTCCTCCACTGTCATGATCAATCGAAAGGTGGCAAACCCATGATGAAATCCAAGGTGATGTGGGACCACAGGCATTGAGGACCATCAGCGCCCATAGGAACCAGAGAGATGCTGGCTGGATGAAGTCTACTGGGCGTATTGAGGGCAAGCTGCGACAAACTGACATACATCTGTATTCATGGTAGGCTACCAGAAAAGGTGTCGCAGAAAGTCCAAGGTCGATGTTGTGTTGTCTGGAGCAGGTTCATGCCAAAGGGCCTGACAGATCTGGTTCTGAAGGTTCCACATGATCTAGAAAGATGGAACAATATGCTGGAGGTCAATCTCCATTTCACCTAAGTTGAACTACATGCCAGGACGTCTGTTTTATAGTGTTCTTAGAGATGGATCGGTAGGAGATGTTGAAGTTGAAATGTTCGAAGAAGAGGGCCATGTGACCCTGATGTGGATTGAGTTGATAGGTCTGTTGAACAGATATGAGGTTCTGTTTGTCAGTCCAGATCAGAAAGGGCTCTGTGTTTTCCATGAGCCACAGTCTCCATTCCTCCAAGCCCCACTTAAAGGTGAGTAGATCCTTGAATCTACTCTGTAATGGCACTGTGTAATACCAAAATTTAACAAAAAGAAGGCACAAGAGTATGGCTTTCCATGCCATGGGAAAAGATGGCTCAGGTGACCATGTCAGATACATCTACATCTACGTTCGGATGGTGGAGAATGGGACCAATGCTGAAGTGACTCTTGAATTCCTCGAAAGCATCATTTGTGATAGCAGACCAGGCCATCTAAGAGGTCGGTGGCTTGGTTGAGCAGGTGAGAGGAGTGTGATTTGTCAGTAGTTTCTGTTGAAATTGCGTAGAAATTGGAGAAGCCCAAAAAGTGCCTGGGGCCATCTAATAATCATGCACACTTTCTCTGGGTCCATGGTTATGCCTTGGGAGTGAAAGGATGTAACTCAGGAAGGTATTGACTGGGGTGGCATTTCTCCAACTTGCAGTAGATTTGGTTTTCGAGAAGACTGTCATCTACCATTCAGCTAGGTCTTTTAACATAAATAAACAAACTACAAGAAATTCAGAATGGATTACATTATTAAAGCATATAATACTTTACTTGCCATGAAAGGTATACTGGAAACAGTTCTTTTATACTTTTTTTCACAAAAAAATAGTGATTAGTTTGCTCAATTCCATAACATAGCATTCTTCTGTTATCTTCATCCTTATCTCATTCTCACATTTGATCTTTAGAAGTTCCATTCTGTTTTCTCCTGTTATCAAATAATCTCCTCTGGCCATAAATCAAATTGCTTATCATCAAAGAAAATAGTTGGTTCCCATTTAACACAAACACACTTGTTAGTTTTCTCACACACACCAGCAAAGCACCTTAGGATTTCACAGACCCTATTTCATTATATTTTACTTAAGTTACAAATTCATAAAGAATTCAGTGTTACAGATATATTTCCACAAAATGCTGACAGACTGAACAAACGTGACACACATGTTCTTGATGGTTCTTGGAGAAAATGAGGTTGGCATTGAGGGAGACAAACACATAGTTGTGTTGCCTGTCTCAGATAATTTTGTTAATGAAGGTTTGGGAAATGGATAGACTGCTGGAAAGTCTGAAGGGCATCATTATGTATTCATAGAGACCAGTGGGTATTATGAATGCCATCTTTCACTCATCTGTGGTGGATGTAGATCAAGTTATATGTATTTTATAGATCCAGTTTGATGAAGATTTGGGCCCAGTGTCGTGCATTGAATGAGGTATCTATCAAGTGAAGAGGATAGCTGTTCTTAATGGTGATCTTGTTGAGTCCATAGTAGTTGATACAGGGATGGAGACTTCCATCTTTGTTTTTGTCAAAAAAAATCCTGCACCGGCATGGGAATGTATGTTTGAATGAAGCTGTGTTGTATGTAGTGCTTCAGTGAGATATTCTTTCCTGGCTTGGGTCTCAGGAGGTCAATCTCACTGTTGAGTGGTCTGTGAGGCTGCAGTGTGCTGGATTCTGTTTTACTGAAAGAGATGGTTATGGTATTCCTGCTGGAATTTGGTGAGGTCAAGGATTATGTCCATATCCATGGATTTTACAGGGTGAAATCAAGTGAGGTTGTAGGCAGGTGGTTCACTAGGGGAGTTCTCAACTCAACATTGAACTAGATGACTGTGTAAACTGAGGGTTGTGAGTGGAAAGGTAACCCAAGATGAGAGGAGAGTTGGGAGAGTTGAACAGGAGGAGCTGATCAGGACGGCTTGTGGAGGTCAGAATGTATGCATGTTCTGACCTCCCTAGACTCAATGATATCAATGGACATTATGGAGAAGGGTGAGAAATAGGTTCAGTAGGGAGTCCATGCAGAGTCTGGTCCAGAACATTGCCTGCCATGCCTGAGTCTAACAGAGCCTTTGTGTACATAGTTGTGGAGGAGGGCAGAGAGTGTGAGTTGGGCTATGCTGCTGGAACATGGGACTGGGGGAGCTTACCAGATAGAAAGATCTTCATCTCTACTTGGTGTTGCCATTTCCCAGATGTGGTGGGCATTTGATTTGTGGGTAATTGGATGCTCTGCAGTAAGTGCACAAGTTGTTTCTCCACCGATGAGCACACTTCTCAGGTATAAGGCAGCTCTTCTCAACCTCATGGACTCTGAATGCATTGATGATGAGAGTCTTGCAGCCTTAAGTGGTTCTTGCAAACAACTGGGGTTCTGGCTGATTATCTGGAAGGTCATTCCTAAAGAAATTTGTCAATTTAGAGGGCCAGAGTGATGAGGCATTCAAGATCTGAGGGCATCTCCTCAGTAAATTGCGTGTCTTCCAAGCATTATGAGGCCATGATTGTAATAGGCTAGCCGTGCCTCCACATTCCAGTTGTACTCCACCGTGAGGGTCCTAAATTCCATAGTGTATTCCAGCACTGAGCATGAGCTTTGATACTTTTCCTGTGTCAAAAACCCAACACATCTCATTGGCAACTTCCTCATATCTTTTGTAAAAGGTGGTCTTATTGTCCCATTTTGCAGCAGTCCAGATAAAAGCCAGTAAAAAGACAATCATGGCTTAGCCCACAAAATACAGAAATGGCTGGAGCTCAAGGTGTAAGCACACTGCGTTGAAGTTGCAGCTGAGGATCCATTGAAGCATTTGCGCACCAGAATCCAGGGCTCATTGGGAAGAGTTTAATTGTCTTGGTGTTGCTATATTAAGACAGAGAGTTGGAAAAGAGCAAAAAGCAGATGGTCAGTGTCACAGCTCATGTCACTGGATGATTTCCTTTAGACAAGTGAACTCTGCAGGGTCAATTGAGGGTTAACCCATCCTGTCTGGAAATGTAAAGGAGGTATGATCCAAATGCAAAGCAGCATAGACAACTTACTGGTGAGCAATGACTTTAATAATAAACTGCAAAATAGCAAACAATGAGGAGGCCACAAAAGAAGATAGAACAGACACCTAACATGGCAAGGCTACAGGGTGATTGGAGGCTTGGTAAAACTGGTTGAACCTGTTTGGTTCGATGAATGAACAAGGACTGTGAATGAGAGTTGGGTTTGAGAAGGCTACAGGTTATGAGTGAAAAGTGAGTGTCAGGTGACTGTTGTGAGTCGGATGGAGACTGGGTGGCCTGCCTGTGCAAGCCTGACATCATCTTACCTTCTTTGACCCAAGTGCTAATACAAATAAATAAATATAGAGTATAGCCAATATGCTCAAAGACTGAATATATGAGAAGAAGTTTGTTTAAGAACAGTAACACTGAAATAATTCAGGGCATTACATTCTAAAGTTGCTATTTTATTGAGCTTAATAACATTTATATTCATATGTAAAATACAGTCTAACCTATGATTGATCAAATAATTTCTATTTTAATTTTAGAGTTCTATTACTGTAAAATCACCATGCTTTTCATGTTTTTAAAATTTTGCACATTATCTATTAGATCTTCGATCAGTTTTTGTATTGTGTGATAAGGAAATATTTTGATTCTCAATATGTAAAAGTAGAATTAATTCTGCATCATACTTAACTTTTAAAATATACTTTAGAAGCAACTTCCAAAACATGATTATGTTACAATAGAGTACGTCGCTACCCTATTTTCCACAGCAATAGCCCGTTCCCTTCTCATCCTCTATTGCCTATGTAACATCTCACTTTGTCTCTTGTCTCCAATTTGTAGCATATTTGTAATGTAGGGAGCTACTGTATTTCTTTTTGAGCAATGACCCCCCCCCCCAACACTACATATTGATCTGTTGTTGGCGATGTGCTGTTGTCTATGCATGCACATTGTTCTGTCCCTCTCACTGCAGTGTGAACACAACACTTAAAGTTATCTCCCACCTGCATGCTTTTATTTAAGTGATTTGTAGTTGTGCACAGATGACACAACAAATTGGCAAAGAGCACGAACCTGAATTTCATAAAATATAACAAACTGCACTGACAGTTACAGGATGAAACATCAAGAGTTAGGCAGCATGAGAAAGCAGTCACAGATGCTAACAAACACATGAATACAGTGCATGGTAAAAGTGAAAGCTGTGCTGGATTTAAAGTGAAAACAACGTGGTGATGGTTTCAGTCTGGAAAGTTGATGAATTTGATAGTGCTAATGAAGGCTGGGAGTCATATCTTGACAGGGTTGAACTATATTGTAATGTGAACAATATGGATGAGCAAAAGAAAGCCCCTACACTTTTTAGTTTAATGGGTGCAAGAAAGTGGAGTCTCTTATGCAACCTAGTAACCCCTGAAAAGTCTGCAAGCAACATGTTTGATAAAATTGTTTACATAAGGAACCAAAGGATGAAAGAATTTTTGATTACATTGCAGAACTGTGCAAGCTTTCCCAATATTGTAACTTTAGAGATGGACTTTCTGATGCATTAGGGGACAGACTTGTATGTGGTGTGCATTGTCACAGCAATCGAACGAGGCCACTTGAAGAAAAAGACCTAACCTTAGAATGGGCATTGACTATTACTATATAATTAGAGACTGTAGCAAAGGATGCAGCAGAACTACAAACATTGTTAGAATATTGTCACGTATCCCGTGACCGGGTTACCAAACCAGCAGAAATGGAATACACATTGGAGTCTGGTATTACTTTAACTAATAGTGTTTATTAGTAAACTAAATAATAAAATACTATAAAATGCAAATATATGATATATACAGAAGTGTGGAAATAGGAATCAAAACCAAGCTCTTTCAAAATCTAGGGGTAAATGAATAGTCTTACGATGGTGCAGAGTTCAGTTTAGTTTAAGTCAAGGTAGTTGCTGGTGTACCATTGGAGAGAGAGAGAGAGAGAGAGATCGAGCAAGCGGTGATGTCATTGCTGTCGAACCTTCAGTTAGCTTCCTGTCCTGTTATGGTCACCGACTATGACCCCTTATGATCGTTCTTCACTGGCAGACATGTCACCCAGGTGAGGCTGGACACACAAACGAATCCCCACCGGTCGCACCTTCACACACTGTGAGCCTCTGATCGATTTCCCCGAATCAATCCTCCAAACCCCCACCTTTACATGGGTGCACAACGCTCTTTCAGTGTCCCATGGTGTGACTCCCTGGTGTGTGTTTTCTTGTGTCTTCGCAGCCCTCCCTTTTATCTCTCCTTTCGGGGCACTGGCTGTCCATCAGACCGTCTATCAAGCCGGCCCCACCTTGCTGTCTCTGCTAGAATCGTCCAAGCAGGCAAAGAAAAGTGTCCTTGGAGCAAAGGTAAACAATTAGCGAAGAAGCCATAATATTAAATCAAGTCTCTCTCTCTCTCCCTCTCTCTCTCATCTGCAGCAGGATGCCTCCCCCCTCTTCTCTCTCTCTCATTAGGAGCATAGTTCATAGGGGGGTCAACTCTGGACCCCATCTCAGCCTGGTTTGCTCATCACAATATGTAATACCTAAAATGTCTCTGAATGGTACAAAAAACAAATTTGTTATCAATGTGGCAAATCCCTCCATGAAGCAAATGATTGTTAGTTCAAGGAAAAAGTTCGCAGAAAGTGTCTGAGACAAGGTTACACAGAGAGATTGTGCAAGTCAGACAAACAGCACAACCAGAGAGAAAACACACAGAGTGAAAAGTTTCAAACACAATCTAAGCAAATCCATAAAGTGACCAAATGTGAAACAGAATCAGACAACAGAGTCTGACAAGGTGAGCTGTCATGCCTAGAGTTGCATAGTATTAATAAAGCAGATCACAAAATCATATAGATCACAATAGATGCGTCTGGTGTAAAACAGAAAATCGAACTGGACACAGGGTCAGCTTTGCCTATAATTTCAGAGGCTGACTACAACAGACTGTTTTCTAAGATACCATTAGAGAAGACCTCAGTGATGCTAAAGACCTACAGTGGCAAAAAAAAAAGTCTCCCAAAGACAAACTGGAGGTAAATGTGAGGTATGGAGGCCAAACACAGCAGAAAGAGCTTTTTGTATTGAAAAGCAGAGGGACAGCTCTTTTCAGATGTGAATGGTTGACAAAATCTAACTAGACTGGCACTCAATCAAAGCTCTCAGTGTGGCATCAACTGGCCACTGCAGCCCAAATGGTAGCACTGACCAGGGACTGTCACAGTTACTGAATGCTAATCAGAATGTGTTTCTGAGAATGGAATTGATAAACAGTTGACTAACAGCTGCTTGGGATGCAAAAAAATTTCCAAATGCACCCCCACAGGCACCATTACACCTGTGGGAGTGGCCATCTTAGTCACCATGGCAAAGAGTACATATTGACTTTACCGGGCCATTCATGGACTCCATGTTTCTGACTGCTGTGGATGCTCATTCAAAGTGGCAGAAGATTATGGCAATGAAGTCAACCACCTTAGCACAGATAGTCTCTGCCTTGATGACAATCTTCACTAAAAATGGTGTGCCAGAATGAATTGTGAGTGACAACGGAAGAAGAATTTCAACTCTTCATGAAGAAAAATGCCATCAGCCATTACAAGTCAGATCTTCCTCACCCAGCAATGAATGAGTTAACTGAACTGTTTATCCAAACCTTCAAGAAATCCATTAAAGTGATGGGCAAAGCACAAGTTGGACAACTTCCTTTTTGTGCATTGGAAGTCTGTTCATGCGATGACAAGTCAAATACCTGCAATGCTGTTCATGAACAGAAACCTGAGATTTTGTATAGACCTCCTAAAACCAGATCTGTGGAGGGGAATACAGAATAATCAGTTCAGCTAGTTACCAAGTGAAGCAGCAAGGAGCTTTGAGATGGGACAGTGAGTCCTAGCGTCTGATTACTAAGAATGCAAGTGGACACCTGTAGGATAGCTACAAGATCTGGCCCACTGATTACCCAGTGGATGTTGGATATCAGAGATGGAGATGTCATGTGGAACAGATCCTGGATATTTAACCGAATAACACATCCGAGTCAACTGCATCCAACAGGATTGGCTCATTACAGTCACCGGACTTACTCTCACTGACAGCAAAGTGACACAGGAAAGCAAGAATGTTGTCTTAGACAAGACACCTACAAAACCTGGTGCCTCTCTACAGATCCAGAGGCGCAATGAGAGTGTTATCATTGACAAGACTCCTGTGAAATCTGATGCTACTCCACAGGTCAGAGGCACTATCCTGAAAGAAGCAGAGTACCACCCAAAAGACTGAACCTCTACAACTCTGAAATTAGCTATGGACTGTTATTGTGAAAACATTTTTATTTGTGAATGTTTTGTATATGTACAGTTTTATGTTCCATTAATCTAAAGGGGGAGGAAGTGTTATGTATGTATCTATTTCTTTTAGATCAATACTCCCCAACCTTAGCACTATGTATTGATCTGTTGTCTGCACATGTACATTGACGTATTTTCTGTGCAATTGCTGTTGTCTATGCATGAGCATTGATCTCTGTGTCTCGCTGCAATGTGAATACCCCAGTTAAAATCATCTCCTGCATGTGTGCTTTTATTTAATTGATATGTAGTTGTGCACAGATACAACAATAGGCACCTGCTTTTAATTGCCTTTTCATCACAAATCTTTTCTTTTGCTCTCCTCTCAATTCTTGCAGAACTGCAATCAAAAATTGTTGATATCTAACTTTCCCGTGGTGTGATGATAGACCCAAATGTCTTTTTTCAATTTTATAAATGTGTAGAGGTTTTGTGACTTGTTGAGTCTTTACCCCCATTTTCTGCTTTCATATCTCCCAGTGACACTATTGAATGCAACTTCAAAAATATTAGTCCCCACTCGCTCCACAAGTTCATTATTGCAATGATATTAGAGAGAAAAAGGGGCTGCTCTTTTACTCCTTGATGTGAGAGATCAAGCGGAGATCAAGTAGCACAACTGGTCTAGCATTAACTGAAAGTGCAATACAGGGATACCCATTCACAGAATTGTCCATCAAATATCACATAAAAAAAACTACTCCACAATTTGAAACTGAGTAAAACTTGACCCACACTACCATATGAATGAAATCCAAAATTCTGGACGAGAAGCAGATTAAATTATCCCTTCTTATGCCAATAAATTCTGTTAGGTTAGTTACCATGCTAAACTCTGTCTAAGTTATTGCTCCATGAAAAAGAAACAGCTCAGATTCAGCATCTGCTAAGTTGAATATCCAAGCTCTTTAATGCTATCTAATGCACATACCAAGTCAGATTTATCATAATAAATGTACAAATTAAAACCTGTCTACATGGAAGTGAGATAAGGCCCAAATGCAAACATGAACCCAACAAACATCAACTTATTACTCTTTGAACAGTATGGAGACTGAATTGCTATATTAAGCTCTCACATTCTAGAATTGTCATCTAAAATGGGTAGCTCCAGAAGAAGATGGCTCCAGCAACCAACACTACCATAAGTGACATCCTTGATATGTTCCATGAAACAGCTTCTTTCACATCTTCTTTCTCTTTCATACTTGGTACTGGTACTCTTGGAGCTTGTGACCTATAGTTTCATGATGTGTTTTCAGGCTGATTGAGCAATCTGTCACTTTACTGTTTCTGAAAGGGTTCCAGGAGGCAAATGGCTTCCTTGAGGCCAAGAAGTGTGGTGATAAGACACGAGCAACTCCATTTCTCAATGATTAAAGCATCAAGGAAGATTGAAATCATTGAGGTGCATGCAGACGGTGAGTAACTATTCATCACCCCCTACCAGTCTCTTGCTCGTTGCTGCCAGAGAAAATGTCTGTGTGTGACAGTTTCTCTCTCCCTCGTGCTCGCTGATTCCAAAGGATGGTCCCTGCCTTCGAATGATCTCT
The DNA here is from genome assembly GCF_030144855.1 of Hypanus sabinus. Classification (NCBI taxonomy): domain Eukaryota; kingdom Metazoa; phylum Chordata; class Chondrichthyes; order Myliobatiformes; family Dasyatidae; genus Hypanus; species Hypanus sabinus. Next base: position 124,321,590 of record NC_082710.1, on the reverse strand, counting down.
CTGTCCCTCAATGTTATTGGTGCATGGTGCTGGAGCAAGGATTATTCAATGCAGTTTGTGGATTGGACTGTACTTCATATTATGTTGTGATTTCAGGGCTTTGAATTGGGGCGCCCAGCAGATAATGAGCACTGATCTGCACTGAATATGGATTTTTTCACTTTTGTTTTTTATATTTTGTGTTTTCACTTGTTCTTTTTGCTGCTAGTTGCACCATTTGTTTCTTCCACATGGGAGTTATTTTTCTTTAAATGGGTTCTATGGCTTTCTTTATGTTGTGGCTGTCTGTGGAGAGAAAAATCTCAGCTTTATAATAAATGTACTTTGAATCCTTGGAATCTTTAAATAAATCTTCATAAAGATCCTCACCTCTACAATCATTCAATTGGAAAAAAAGAAGAAAAAAATAGCAGGTTAGGCACATCAGTAGAAAGAGAAGTCCATTGTCATAACCCAAAATGGTAACCGTTTCTCTTTCAACTGATGTTGCTTGACCAGCTGAGTTTTTCCCCCCAGCATTTTCTGTTCTTATATCAGATTTCCTCCATCTACAGTTTTATTTGACAAGCAATCAAGTGATCTATTTTATTTCTGCTAGGAACTTAAGGGTTTGTTCCAACTGGATGTGCTCTGTAAATTGAATGCAATTTCTTCCCGAGACACTGAATTTTCTTTAATGTAACATGTAATGATATTCAAAATCAATAGCTAGTAGAAATGGTGTTGTAATTGATTATATTCAATTTGAATACATTAATGCATAATACAATTTTCATTGAAATACTTGTTCGTACATTAAATTATTCTTTTTTTCATTTCTGTATTTATATGGATTAAAATTTATTCCCACCTTCAGCCTTCTCTCCAGCTCCTTCCACAATGATTAAGCTGTTTCCAGGAACTACAAACTACCATCAAATTATATCACAAAAGGAACTTTATGCAAATAGCAGAGAGCAAGCGTTTAGGCAACAGTTATCTGAGAACTTAAGACATAGGATAAGTATTAGGCCACCTGGCCCATCAAGTCTATCCTGCCATTCAATCATGGCTGATTTATTTTGTCCTATCATCTGCCCACCTTTCCTAACCACCTGACTGCATGCTATATTTATTTTGGTACCATCCGTCCTATCCCAAGTCCCTTCACTTCAATTCCTATCACTCAACCAAATTAGTTTAAAGCCTTTCCAACATCTCTAACAAACTTGCCCATGAGAATATTGCTCCCCTGTAGGTTCAGGTGCAACCCATCACTTTTGAAAGTTCATACCTCCTCCAGAAGAGATCCCAATGATCAAAGATCTGAAGCCCTACCCTTGCTCCAGCTTCTCAGCCATGCATTACTCTGCCAAATCATCCTGTTTCTACCCCCACTGGTGTATGGAATAGGCAACAATCCAAAAATTACTACCCTGGAAATCTTTTATTCGCATCCTTCTGCTTGCCTCTCTAAATTCTCTCTTCAGGACCTTTTTGCTTTTTCCTTCCTATGTCATATGTACCAATGTGTACCAAGACATCTGACTGCTCCCCCCAACTCCAAAATGTTGTAGACATGATCTGAAGTGTACCTGACCCCAGTACTTAGAAGTCAATATATCAACCATGTGTCCTGTTCATGTTCCCAGAATCTCCTGTCTGTTCCTCTGACTATTGAACCCCTATCACTAATGCTCCCCTCTTCTCCCTCTTTCCTTTCTGCACCATGGACTATACTCAGTGCTAGTAACCTGGTCTCTGTGGCATTCCCCTGGAAGGTCATACGCCACAGCAGCATCCAAAATGGAACACTTATTATTGAGGGGAAAATCCACAGGGGTGCTTTGTGCTAACTGCCTATTCACCTTCCTATTCCTTCTCCTGATAGTTACCCACCTACCTGCCTCCTGCAACTTAGGGGGTAACTACTTCCCTGTAACTCTGATGGATGATCTCCTCACTCTCCTGCACAAACCAAAGATCATCCAGGTGCTGCTCCAGATCCCTAATGCTGTCTTTAAGGAGTTGCAGCTGCATGCACTTCATGCAGATGTAGTTACTCCCAGGACTCCAAAATCTGGCATGAAGAACACACAACAGCCATTTAAGCTACGCTAAGTACTCTGACACAGTTAGTAAAAAGTGAAACTTAACCGAAATGGGATTCTTGACTTCCTCATCAGAAGACCATTAGTATAGATCAGTAATAACCTCTCCTCACTAATGATCAACACAAGTGCACCTCAAGGATTCATGTTTAGTCCACTGCAGTATTCTCTATTGAGAGAATTGCCGAACAGATCACTGTCATTGGCAGAATCTCAACTGGCAAGGAGGCATACCAGAGCAAGAGAGATAGGCAAATCAAGTGGTGTTTGAACAACAATCTCACACTCAACACTGGCAAAAACAAGGAATTGGTTGTGGATTTCAGGAAGGGAAGTCAGGACAACACACACCAGTCCTCATGGAGGAGTCTTTGTTTGAAAAGGTGAGCAGATTGAAGTTCCCGTGTTTCAACATCTCAGAGGATCTATCCCTGGGACAAAACATTAATGCCATGGAGAAGGAATGCCAGCAGCTATACATCATTAGGATTTTGAGGAGATTTGGTATGTTACTAAAGGCTCTAGCGATTTTTTTGCAGATGTACCATGGAGAACTTTCTGACTGGTTGCATCATTGGCTGGTAGGGAGGCTCCAATGCACAGCATCAAAAGATCCTGCAGAGGGTTGTAGACTCAGCCAGATCCATCGTAGGCATGAACACCCCATCATGAAGGACATCTTCAGAAGGTGGTGCCTTAAGAAGGTAGCATCCATCATGAAGGATGCTCCCCATCAGGGACATGCCATCTTTTCATTCCTACCATCAAGGAGGAGCAACACAAGCCTGAAAAAAAAACACACTCAACTTTTTCAATACTATTTCTTTTGCTCTACAATCAGATTTCTGATTCATCCATCAGCTCGTTGATACTATCTTACTGTTCTGTTATCTGCATGATCTATCTTTTTTTTTATAATTTACAGAATGTCCTTTTATGCGTTAAAACGGGCTGCTGCCACTAAACAACAGATTTCATGAAATTTGTCAGTGATGATAAACCTGATTCTGATTCTCTTGCTGAGTTAAAGTTCAAAGTTCGAAGTAATTTTATATCAAAGATCATACATATCACCACGTTCATTTTCTTGTGGGCATTCACAGTAATACAAAGAAACAAAATAGAATCAACAAAAACACATACAACAAATTACAGACAAGCAAGCAATGTGCTAAACATACAAGGATTCAAGAATCCAAAGTACATTTGTTATCAAAGAATGTACAAATTATACAACCTCAAAATGTGTTTGCTTACAGGTAGCCACAAAGCAAGAAACCCAGAATAACCCAATTAAAGGAAAAAAAAAATAAAAAACTGTCAAGAGAAGAGATGCACAAGAGGAAGAAAAAGAAACACAAATCATGCAAACAACTGAAGTGAACAACAACATTCCGAACCAAACTGAGTCCTCAGTTCAGAACCCCAGAGCAGCTGGAGTAGGCCCAAAGCCTTGCGCATCAGTTCATCATATTAGAAGGCATGGAGCACAGCAGCTGGGGCAGTCTTCATATCCTTAGTGCCATGGAGAGAGGAACAGACATCACAGAGAGCAAGCAAAGTCGGCTCTTGTCTCTGAAATGGGCTGGCATTTAATTTGTATTAATGGCAGGTTGTACCTCACACCATGACCTGACTGCATTAAAGGGCTCTGGGCTGGGAACACACCACCCAGTGACTTGCTCCGGGCCCAGATTTTGCTACCCAGCCCAAAGCTGCTCTCTCGATCTTCAAATTAGCTGATAAATACTGATAAAATTGATCTTCAAATACTGATTAAAATTAGTTTTAGAGTCCTTAAAATGATGTCCATATGTTGTTCATAAGTTGTCGAATCAGTTCAGTGCTGGGGTGAGTGAAGTTATCCTCTCTGGTTGAATACCCTAATGTTTGAGGAGCAACAACTGTTCCTCAACCTAGTGAGGTGGGATCTGAGGCTCCTGTAGTCCTTTCTAATAGCAGCAGCATGAAGAGCATGGCCAGGATTGTGGGGGTCCTTGATGATGGATGTTGCCTTCCTGCACAGCACTCCTTGTCAGTGATCAGGAGGGCTTTACCTGTGATGGTCTGGGCTACATCTCCTACTTTTTGTAGGCTTGTCCATTTAAGGGCATTGGTACTCCCATACTAGGCCATGATGCAACCAGTAAGTATTCACTCCATCACGTTTCTATACAAGTTTATCACAGTTGTAGATGACCTGAGAAATCTGTGCAAACTTCTAAGAAAGTAGAGGCACTGCCAAGACTTGTTTGTAATGGCACTTGTGTGCTGGACTCAGGACGGATTGGCTAAAATGATAATAGCAGAAATTTAAAGTTGCTGACCCTCTCTGCCTCTAATCCCCTGATAAGGGCTGGCTCCAGTTTCATTCTCCTGAAGTCAATAATCATCTCTTTGGTCTTGCTGACATTGTGTGAGATGTTATTGTGGCACCACTCAGCCAGATTTTCAATCTCCCTCCTATGTTCTGATTTGCCACTACCTTTGATTCAACCAATTACAGTGGTGTTGTCAACAAACCTAAATACAACTTTGGAAATGTACTTAGCCTCAGAGTCAATTACCAGGCTCCTTCCAGTTTAAGATGGCACGACTGAAGGCAAGACAGCCTACTGATAGAATGAAAGGCAAGAAGTTCAACTAAAAACATTATCACCAACACCTTTTCTGCTGTAAATTGTGGTAAGGCATCACAGCAAACAATGAAGAGGTGAGCAAAGGCAGAGCAAATTCAAAGGACAAGCAGTGTTGGTGCATTGCAAAGTTGATGCAGATGAAGTTAGAATGAATGATTTGGAGAGAGGAGTCGAATCAGAGGAGTTTCAGTGCCCGTCCACTAATGCAGGTGTAAGGGGGGATTGCTCTAAGTGCCGAGCCAATTTGGAGAGGTCGAAAACTGTTTTGGGCTATGTGACTAGGTGTAGGCCCAGAGTGAATCACTGGGTAGTGAGGGCTAGGCCCAGAGCATTTCACTACTGCGAGGCCTGGATCCTAATGTGAGCCACAATCTGCTGTTTGGACTATTTAAACATCAGCCTATATAGACTGCGTTGGCACGTGCCTCAGTGGGCAAGGCATTAGACTAGTAACCTGAAGGTCACTGGTTCGAGCCTCAGCTGAGGCAGCATGTTTGTGTCCTTGAGCAAGGCACTTAACAACACATTGCTCTGCGACGACACCGGTGCCAAGCTGCATGAGTCCTAATGCCCTTCCCTTGGACAGCATCGGTGGCGTGGAGAGGGGAAGGCCTGCAGCTTGGGCAGCTGCCGGTCTCCCATACAACCCTGCCCAGGCCTGCACCCTGGAAACTCCAGGCGCAGATCCATGGTCTCTCGAGACTGACGGATGCCACCACATATAGACTGGAAAGGCAGGGTGTCGAGACAGGTGGTGGGAGTCAGTCTCTCATGATGTCCACTGCTTTCTCTGCAGCAGCAATGCTGTGAGGCTGCCCCAGCCGCTGTGCTTTGGCTCTTCAAGTTTTGCAGCAACTTGCTCTGCTAATATGATGAACTGAGACCGAGGCTTCAGGCCTGTTCCGGGCTTATCTGACGATTCGCATCTAAGGGCTCAATATGGTTCAGAATGCTGCTGCTCATTTTTATCATTTGCATAATTTGTGTTCTTTCTCTTTCTCTGCGTTTTGGGTGTTGGTTGTCATTTTTTAAAATATATTGGGCTCTTTTGGGTTTCTTGTTTTGTGGCTCCCTGTAAGCAGACAAATCTCAGTTGTATAAATTTATACATTCTTTAATAATACGTATACTTAGAATCTTTGAATCTTGAATAAATCCAGCTGTAACCAAGACATTAATATGTCACAACTAAAACAATAAAATAAGGGCACATTTATATTGTTCATTTGTGATGTGCCATGTCACATGATATAGGCAACCGTGGTCTTTCCATAATGATGATTATTCTTGCCAAATTTTTTCTGTAGAAGTGGTTTGCCATTGCCTTCTGGGCCATGTATTTACAAGACAGTTATCAATACTCTTCAAAGATTGTCCGTCTGGCCTGAGTGGTCGGATAACCAGGATGTGATATGCACAAGCCGCTCATACCTTCACATGACCCTGATCAGGGTCTAAGCAGGTGCTACACATTGCTTTATGTTGAGCTGAAGGCTAACAGAGGGAAGAAGAGCCTAACACCTCCTTTTGTAGAGATATACCTCCACCTTGCCACCCAAATTTATATTGTACACAATCAAATTCTATTCTCTCATCCTTTTCAGAGCTCTCAGTATCACACCTAAAGCAGCCCAAGATCGGTCCTCATGGGCTATCACTCACAAGGAAGTGATCTTGAACTTATAAGAGGGATGATGGAACTAATGAGCTCAGTCCCAGATGCTTCTGTTCCTCACATTTCCTCCTCAGCCTTGTCTGCTTTTCTCCTACTTCTGTCATATGTCTCCTCATGTTTTCCTACCACTAACTGACAAACTGCATGACACTGGAGATCATCTATGGGATGGCCAGGCTGGAATCTTAAAAGGATGGTGTGATTTGCTTCGGAGAACTGGTTAAAGTCACAACCACATTGTGTTCAAGAGTTGTGTTCAAGATGGTCAATGGAGGAGTAGTTTGGAGATACGTTCCTTCTGGGGATTCTGGAGATGGTGAAGCCTTAAGAACACAATTAAGGTCACAATTTCACAAAATTGTATGTATTTACAGCTTGAAAACTCTGGCTTCTGTATTTGGATCAGTAGCACACTGTGGATCCAAAGCTACTTCATAATTGCTATTGAAAAGTAATGGCAGCTCAACCTCAGTAGCTGAGATCCATTGCAACCTTGAGATCTGATATGAATTTTTGGAGAGGGAGATGAACTACTGTATAGTGTTACAATTTCAAGTCAAAGATATCCCCACAGATTTTCAGCAATGAGACAACTCCCATTAAACTCTGAAAAGGTTCATCTTAGTTTACAAAGTAATTGGCCATTTCAAGGTACACAATAGGGCCACCTATTGTACACAACCCATGAAGTATCAACAATGGATGAACTACGTTTCACTCAGCTGACACCAAGTGGAACTGATCAATGCTGTGTCACACTTTCCTCAATACACAATCATTCTCTCACCGAACAGGTTCTCTCAAATAATTGAGTTTCTTAATTTCCTGTAAAAAGGCCTCCTAGAGAATAGGCAACATTGTACAAACATTTCATCTGAGACTCGTTCATATTTCTATGCATTGTCAGAGCAATGTCTCATTGTCAGAGCAAACCCACTTCAGCAGAATAAAAGAATTGCAGAATAGTTTCAAATTTGGAATTCTGATGCATTCTCTCCAGGAACTGGAGTCGGTTGTAATATTAGTCAAAATAGTTTATAATCACTTGATTCACTTTGAATCAATAATTAGGACAAAAAATTGTTTCACTGTGCCTTGTCATATAATAGTTAATGACTGTGCATTTTCAGAGAATATATTTTACATTCACAACATGTTGCATCAGTGTAACTTTTATTTGCAAAATTACATGTACCTTTTGCACCAAATGAGAACATAAAACCAAAAGACATAGGAGCAGAATTAGGCTATTCATCCCATCAAATCTGCTCTGCCATTCCATCAAATCTGATTCATTATCCCTCTCAACACCATTCTCCTGCTTTCTCCCAAACATCCTTCCTAATCAAGAAGCTATCAACCAACAGGATCATGAAAATCAATTTCAACAGTGCTCTTACCCTAAGTGTATCTTATACCTTTGCCAATGAAAGCAAACAGTTGTTGTGGGGGGAGATTTTAATTTCCCAAATATTGATTGGCATCTCCCGAGAGTGATGGATTTAAATAAGATGGAGTTTGTTAGGTGTGTTCAGGAAGGTTTCTTGACGCAATATGTAGAAAAGCCGACAAGAGGAGAGGTTGTACTTGATCTGGCATTGGGAAATGAACCTGGTCAGGTGTCAGGTCTCTCAGTGGGAGAGCATTTTGGAGATAGTGATCACAATTCTATCCCCTTTACCATAGCATTGGAGAGGGATAGGAACAGGCAAGTTAGGGAAATGTTTAATTGGAGTAAGGGGAAATATGAGGCTACCAGGCAGGAACTTGGAAGCATAAATTGGAAACAGATGTTCTCATTACCAACGAAATGTGGTAAATGTCCAGGGGATATTTGCATGGGGTTCTGAATAGGTACGCTCCAATGAGATATGGAAAGCATGGTAAGGTTCAAGATCTGTGGTGCACAAAGATTGTTGTAAATCTAGTCAAGAAGGTTAAAAAAAACTAGTTAATCATAGGAATCTAGAAGATTATAAGGCTAGCAGGAAAGAACTTAAGAATGAAATTAGGAGAACCAGAGGGGGCCATGAGAAGGCCTTGGCGGACAGGATTAAGGAAAACCCCAAGGCATTCTACAAGTACAACAGGATAAGAGCAACAAGATAAGACGTGAAAGAATAGGACCAATCAAGTGCGACAGTGGAAAAGTGTGTATGGAACTGGATGAAATAGCTGACGTACTTAATGAATACTTTGCTTCAGTATTCACTACAGAAAAGGATCTTGGCAATTGTAGGGATGACTTACAGTGGACTGAGAAGCTTGAAAATGTAGATATTAAGGAAGATGTTGTGTTGCAGCTTTTGGAAAGCATCAAGTTGGATAAGTCACCAGGACTGGATGGGATGTACCCCAGCCTACAGTGCAAAGTGAGGGAGGTGATTGCTGAGCCTCTGGCAATGATCTTTGCATCATCAATGAGGATGGGAGAGGTCCCAGAGGATTGGAGGGTTGTGGATGTTGTTCTCTTATTTACAAAAGGGAGTAGGGAAAGCCCAGGAAATTATAGGCCAATGAGTCTTACTTCAGTGGTTGGAAAGTTGATGGAGAAGATCCTGAGAGGCAGGATTTATGAACATTTGGAGAGGCATAATATGATTAGGAATAGTCAGCATGGCTTTGTCAAAAGTATGTCATGCTTTATGAGCCTGATTGAATTTTTTAAGGATGTGACTAAACACATTGATGAAAGTAGAGCCGTAGATGTAGTACAGATGGATTTCAGCAAGACATTTGATAAAAAACACGATGCAAGGCTTATTGAGAAAGTAAGGAGGCATGGCATCCAAGGGGACATTGCTTTGTGGATCCAGAACTGGCTTGCCCATATTTTGCATGGAGGCCGGGGACCAGTGGTGTGCCTCAGGGTTCTGTTCTGGGACCCCTTACTCTTTGTGATTTTTATAAATGACCTGAAAGAGGAAGTGGAGGGATGTGTTAGTAAATTTGCTGATGACACAAAAGTAGGGAGTGTTGTGGATAGTGTGGAGGGCTGTCAGAGGTTATAGAGGGACATCAATAGGATGCAAAGCTGAGCTGAGAAGTGGCAGATAGAGTTCAACCCAGATAAGTGTGAGGTGGTTCATTTTGGTAGGTCAAATATGATGGTAGAATATAGCATTAATGGTAAGACTACTGGCAGTGTGGAGGATCAGAGGGATCTTGGGGTCGGAGTCCATAGGATACTCAAAGCTGCTCCACAGGTTGACTCTGTGGTTAAGAAGGCATACAATGCAGTGGCCCTCATCAATCGTGGGATTGAGTTTAAGAGCCGAGAGGTAATGTTGCCGCTCTATAGGACCCTGGTCAGACAGCTGCAGGAAACTTGGCTTCCAATTTGGCACTCTCATCTACACTTACCTTTCCTTGGGAAATATGGACAGCCCATGACCCTGCCTCTCCTGGCACCCAAATGATACCAGGCAGAACCACTCCTGTGCATCAGCACTAGTCTGAGCTAACACTACCTCTTTCCCTTCAATTTGGTCAAATTGCCGTACCTTGATTATAACTTTTCCTAATGATTTAACAGTGCTTAAAACCCTAATCAACAATTCATCTGGGCTGTGGATATCCACTCTGCTCAGAATACAAGCCATTAGCTACAAGCAATCTCTTTGAGTAGCACCAATGCTTAACCGTTGTGGCCCATATAATCACATATCTCAATCACTTTTCTGGACAATACTTTAACACAGGCTTAGCCACAAACCCGCTTAATTTGTAGGGCAATCACACAGTGTTTAATTAATTCAATCCCAGGACAATACCTCATTTTACTGAGCATCTCTGGAAATGCAGGTCATTAGCCCTTCACTAACTGGATTCCATGGCGAGAACCCACCTTTCTCAGGCTTCATACATCTAGGGTGTTTATGATTTTGGTCCCACCAGATCTATGGGTTTCTAATGTCTTGCCCACCCAAACCCCGGTTTGTGTGAATGCCGTGTGATTTACTGCCCTGCAATAGCCTGTCAGCATGAAATAACAGATCACACATTGCATACAATTATGATGTATATTTTTGAACATTATCTTAACCATAGATTTGGTAAAGGAAAAAACAATACGGGCCTATGATACTTAAACAGTCACATGCGCACAGGTTGGAGGTCAAATCTACTGAAAGCCATATTCACTGATCCTTGGTAGACTTCTGCGACTTGGCTCCATCGAATTGTGTTTTCCCACTGGATCAAATCTTTTGACCCGTTTCCTCCAGGGTCTTACCTCTTCATCTCCCGACAAACAAAAGACAAAGACCCACACTATGTCAGTCACAAAGCCGGTCCCATTAGCCTTCACTAGAACCTTCTCCCTATTCCACTCTCCTGATTGGATGGCCCACATTCCTAAGCATTCTTTATCTCTATCAGTAACACAAACATGACTTCTACAGAAATACCATTACGTGAAACCCCCTACAACATTAGCAGTAAAACCTTTACCAGGGTGCTGCACTCTCCTCCCGCCAAAAATAATCATGTCCTCATGACTTTGAAATTTATCAACCCTCCATTAATAACAATTAATAACACAGTTTTCAAAGGAACTTTGGTGTCAGAACCTCCAATCCATTTGTAAATGGCAGTGACATGTCTCACTGGTGGAATAGGTGCAACACAGTATTCCCCCGGTTCAACATAGGCCAGCCTACCTGTGGGTTTCCTGATTCTTTGTTTTCTGCTTATCCCCTCTACTTCAGTTTCAGACACTCCCTGGAATCTTTCCTGACTGCGTGGAGAGGTCTCCATCTGTCCATTACTCATGGCTTCTGGCAACTCAGGTGCCCTTCTCACTTGGGTGAGCTCAGCTCCATTCCCAGTTACTCTAGAGCCCAGTCTCCCTTCATTGTCCAGCCACAAGCCTGCCTGTCCATGGCTTCCTCCCCACTCCTGCTCCATCCATGTGGGGAGATTTGGGAATCTCTTTGTCAATTATTGAGGAGTTTGTATAGGGCAGCACATACAACATCCCCATTTCCTCATCTTCTGAGTCCGTACCACATTCAGTGGTTAGGTCCCATCCAGGCCCTTCCATTGCTTGTCCTTTTGTACTCCCACACCACTGCAGAATCCTCTTTGTGAGTGACGGGTCCAGGTCAGGCTCTGGGTCAACACATGCCTCTTGTCCCAGAGGTAGAAGGCGGTTCTGATGGAGAATCTTGGCAGATCCATTCCCATCCTATGGTTTCACCCAGAAAACTGGCAAGTTTGACATGTGTCTCTTCACTACATAAGGTAGTCCCAAATTCTTTATGAGAGCTCTGTCTACAAGCACTAGTTGAGAGAACCTGATCTTTTGATCGTATCTCCACTTATTTTCTTGATTCTGATTGGTAGCAGAGATCCCGCTAGTTCACAACCTTTTTCAATTACCTTCCTCAGGTCAGACACATACTTCAGATACTTAATTCTACAGGTAGGTATTCTGTGGCCAACCCAAGGTGGCCGGAATCATCATGAAGTGACTTCAACACAATTGTCTGATACTTCTCAGGCAGAACCAACTGGCAGACACCAAGGCCTGTCTGGAGGAGACATGTCCTGACATAGAATCCGGATCCTCAGCTCCAGATTGTGCAATTCTCTCAGCTGTAGAGATACAACAGCCTCATCTTTTCAGCTTGGACCATATCCCCTTCCACAACATCTGATACTTACACCAACCAAGATACTTATACTAACCAAGGCGCAGCGGTCACTTCCTCTGGACTCAACTCAGGAAACTGCTTTGTATTCAGAGTGGTCAGGTTGCAGTAAGCTTGTGGAAAGGCATAACCAAAAGCTCTCAGGTGATCCAGTGCTTGATTCTGCCCTTGCTTTGCCTCTGACTTCCCTGTGACAGAAAACGGGCATAGTTCTTTAAGTCCAGATGCAGGAACACTCTCCCACTCTCCCTTCATTCTCAGCTCTTCATACACATGTCAGGACAATGCATCCGCATCAACGTTCCAACTCCCCGGCTGGAATGTCAGGCTGAAATCATATGCAGACAGCGTTGCCAACCAATGTTGCCTGTGGCATCCAATTTCACCAAGTTCAGGATATAAGTCAATGGACTGTTGTCCATCCTCACTTCAAACTTGGCACCATATGGATAATCACTTAACCAATCTACCGCAGCCTATTTCGATGCCAGAAGCTCCAATTTGTGCATGGGGTAGTTTTGCGCAGCGGGTGACAGACTCCAGCTGACAAAAGCGAAAGGTCTCAATCCTGTGCTCTGATCCTGATACATAATACCCCCAAGCCCTTTTTGCTGGCAGATGTATGCAATACATACAGCAATTGGGGCTTTGCAAAAACCAACATAGGCATTTTGTCAGCAGCTCCTTGAGTAACTGAAAGACCTCTTCACTTTTTGCATCCCATCTTGCTCCAAAAGGGTCTTAAGAGCTAAGATAAACTTTACCAACTTCTTCTTTCATCTTCTTCCCCTTCTTTTCCAAGGGAGGGGAACCACACAGAAACAGATTCAAAGGGTGACTCACTTTAGGTTAGTCCTTCACAAATCTCTGATGGTGCCCACAGAATGCAAAGAATAAGTGTAGGGCACTCACATTTTTGAGTCTTGGCCATGTGGTCACTGCCTCTATCTTCGATGGATCCATAACCACTCCAATCCTTGAGACTATATGCCCAACATAGTTGACAGAGGTCTTGCAGAACAGGCACTTGTCCAGTAACAGTTTTAACCCTTCAACTTTCAAGTAGCCTTACACCTTCAGTAGCCTTGCCTTGTGCTCTTCCAGGGTGAACCCAAACACTATGAGATCCATCCAGGTACACCAGTACCTCAAGCAAGTTCATATCCCCAACAGTTTTCTCTAGAATGTAGCTGGGGCTGCTGATATGATATGCCCTGAGGCATCCTTTCAAACTGAAAGAATACATGTGGACATATGAATGCTGTCTTCTTGGCAGCCTCATTCATGAAGATCTTATAATACCTACTGCTTAGGTCCAGCACACTGAACCACTTCACTCCACTCAGGCAGACCAGTGCATCCTCGATGTATGGAACAATATACTGGTTGAGGACTGTGTGCCAGTTCAGTATCTGATAGTCAACACATTCTTACTTCTCCATTCTTCTTCCTCACCACCACTATACGGACACATAGGGGCTCCTGGACTCAGTGATAATCCCAGCTTCCTTCAGCTTACATAGATGCTGCCAATTGTTCTCCACCTTGGAGGGTGCCAGTCACCAAAACCTTTCTCTGGAAGGAGTGTCCTGGGTTACTTGGTTGGTATGACGAGTACACTTGGAACAATTCACATCAAACTTGTCAGTAGAAAAGATATCTTCAAACTACAACATCTTCTCTATCAATCTCTTCCAAACTCCAGGTGCCAGGGAGTCACCAAAGTTGAATGACTTGACTGTCAACTTTCCCTTTCCAGGAGATGGTTTCTCTCCTGCTTGGTTCACAGGAAAACTAAACATTATAGTCACCAGAAAAAGTATTGTTCTGGGGACCACTGGGTGTCATATCTTTCGTTGACTGCTTAATTCATTTTAATTACACTTAATTATATTGCTTTGATATTGTATGTTTTGTTAGTTGCTGAAAAAAATTGACTATAGTTCTTTGATTTTTAGAACATTATTATTGGATTGATTGGAGGGCATGTCATACAAGGATAACAACCAACCACACCAGGTCACCAGCAGTGCCAATGGTTTATCAGAATAGCCACTACAATGTGATTAATGAATTAGGAACGCTATTTGTATTACAAGAGAAAATCTGCAGATGCTGGAAATCCAAGCAACACACATTAAATGCTGAAGGAATTCAGCAGGCCAGGCAGCATCTACGGAAAAAAAAAAGTAGAGTCGACGTTTCGGGCCGAAACCCTTTGGCAGGACCCTATTTGTATTAAGCGGGCTGCATTAGTTAGGACTATGACCATGATTGGGAAACCACATTTAGATCTGTGCTTTGAAGGCAACTAGCGCCTGTTCTGCTATAACATGACTTTCTCTAACATGATGTTGATTAGGAGCATAACTAATGTATTAACAAGAATACCTTTGCAGCTGATTGTTTATATAACAATTGATTATAAAAATCAAAAATAAATTGAGTACGAAGTGTGAAGAACGATTTTTCTCAGCGTAGTCATATACAGTAAGTCCTCATAACTGCTGTCTAATAACTAGAATGAATAAGACAACGTACAAAAACTCAATTACTCTTTTGTGTCAATGCTCTTGTCATTGAATCAATTACTTCCAGTCCCTTCCCAGAGACTTAAGTCTAGCAAAGATTATGTTGGTCCTTTCTTTCTGAGGTTCCAGGTAGATGGATAATACTGTATTACAAAACAGGTAGCTGTACTTTAGGCAGCACTCATCAAGAAAGAACAAAACTGATTATCATTTTTTATTGTATTTTGAACCTTACTGGACTACATATCCTTACAATATCCAAATTAATGTTCCCTGTGGATGTTAGTTTATTTTAATGAGTATGTGCAGACTATCACTCTGACATTGTTTGCCTTGACATGAAGTTTTCTCTTAAATTGTATACCAATTAGAATATTTGAAGCTATTTTTGGGCTGCGTTTGAAATGATAATTTAATTGGTGGTGAATGAGGGCATGAGGGATGAACTGTGAAGGTTAGGGAAGTACCGGACCATTTAAAACTTGTATACATTATTTGTGGAACGAGGTAATGATGAGGATGAGGATTAATGACCCAATGAAAGGCTCAGAAATCCAGTTCTGGCACGAAATAAATAGTAAACCTGGTTTTCAGCAGATGTAAAGATACATGGAAAATAATAGCAATAAATGATTACAAAATACATGTAAACAAGTGATTTGCCAAGACTCTGTGAACTGCCTCTTCTGAAAACCTCCACCACATTAATAATTTCAAGTATAGAAGCCAGTCTGATGGTTGGAGGAATCTCCTTTTTATGTTAACTTCCATTACCAAACAACTGAAAAATACTGAGGTGCTGATTACCCCCATTCTTAATGTTTTAATCTACTCAGCTATCTGTCAATAAAAAAAATGTTCAGTTTGCTCCAGAAGTTGAATGAAGTCAGTAAGCTAGGTGATAAGGAAGAACATCCGTATATGAGGACCTAATCTACTTTTCACCCTAAGGCTACAATACTGCTCACACTCCTGGCATCTGAGGGCAAACACTAATTGCAATTTTCTAAACCTGTAAGTTGTGATTGAGTCAAAACCAAAGCTGAGTTTATTGTCATGTTTACAATTACACACGTGTATGCACAAATATGATGAGAAAACTTATTTACAGCATTGCATCATACTGTATAAGCAGTATTTTCAAGACAAAAATATAACCTAAGTGTAAATAAAACAATTTTTATAAGAAAGAATACAATTATAACAACAAAAATAAAGACAGCTTTGGAGGTGAGACCAAATTGAAGATGTGGAAATGGTCTATTCACATCTGTGTTGTAGTGGTGGCAGGAATGGGAAGAGTTCAATCCAGTGCCTAGGTTGGAAGAAGCTGCAAAACAGTTTGGATATCATGTCTTAGGTTGGGTAAGGAAGGGAGATCAGAACTTGCATCTTAAGTCAAAGAAGATGGGAAGTAGGATCTGATTGTACTTTAAATCAGAGTAGATGGGAAATGAGATCAGAGTTTGAGCTGCCATAGGGATTTGGGAAAGGAGACTGAACACTTGGTACAAGCATACCCAGTGTTGGAAGCAAGAGGTAAGGAAGTGGAAATCAGTGTTTATGCTTTGAATTGGTTTCAGGTTAAGGAAAACAGTGATTGCAAGTTGTACCATTTGTTGAAATGATCAGAGCAGAGTTATAGTGGGTACTTCCTGGTGGGGCTGTGGAAAGAAAATAAGAAGATTATACCTTCGGTCAGAGGGGTTTCAAAGGGTAAAGGGATCATGACTTTAGTCTTTAGTAAGGCTGGAGGT
The DNA here is from genome assembly GCF_030144855.1 of Hypanus sabinus. Taxonomy (NCBI): domain Eukaryota; kingdom Metazoa; phylum Chordata; class Chondrichthyes; order Myliobatiformes; family Dasyatidae; genus Hypanus; species Hypanus sabinus. The sequence goes on along the minus strand of NC_082710.1, from coordinate 124,305,244 downwards.
AGGAAGAGCCAAAGAAGAGGAAGAGGGTCAAAAAATGAATTAATGGTTTTTCAGCAATGGCAGTCTTTGCAGATGGCAGGCAAGGTTTAGTAAACGCACATACACTGCAGATGCTGTGGTCAACTCAAGACGTACAAAAATGCTGGATGAACTCAGCAGGTCGGACGGCATCTGTTGAAAGAAGCAGTCAACGTTTCGGGTCGAGATCCTTCATCAGGACTAAAGAAGGACGGGGCAGGGGCCCTATAAAAAAGGTGGGGGGAGGGTGGAAAACCAATCAGAGGAAAGATCAAGGGGTGGGGGCGGGGAAGCAGGGAGGGGATAGGCAGGAGAGGTGAATAAGGAATCTAAGGGAAAGCACAATGGGTAGTAGAAGAAGGCAGAGTCATGAGAGGTGATAGGCCACTAGAGGAGGAGACAGTGAAGGTGGGATGGGGAAAGGGAGAGGGAGGGAATTACCAGAAGTTGGAGAATTCGATGAATGCCCCTGCCCCCTCCTTCTTTAGTCCTGATGAAAGGCAAGGTTTAGGCCCTTACCTTTTTTTTATCAAGGGATCATTGAGTGTAGTGAATTAGCAGATGGTTTGGAGCAGTACTGGGGAGAAGACAAAGGACGAATACTAATTACTAGAATTACCTGACAGACTCCCAGTTATTATTATGATAATAAAGTCTAACTATTCCAGACATGTCCAATGACGGTTGTTCATTAGACAATATGGTGCAAGATCCTCAACGCCATTCCAATGATATTGTGTCAGAGCGTAAGGTGACTTGTGCATAGTGATGCATGCTTAAATTTCTCTTCTGCAGTTGCATGACCCAGATATGAAATTGTTTAATTGCACTCCAGGGAACAGGGGTCATCATTTGCATTATAATGCAAAATCAGTGCTATGTTATGTAAATTAACTTCTGGGCATATATGTAACAATGGAAAATTGTGAGCTGTAGTGGTGAAATTGAGTATAAATAATGAAATATCAATGTCATCTAAAATCTTCAACTCCAAATCTCCAAAAGTCAGTAAAACTAATTGTGCAATGCCAATTTTAAATATTAATGGTTAAGTTTTACTTCAATAACTCCCTCAGTTGACACTTGAAAGGTCTTGGCTGGAAATGTCAACTGTGCTCTTTTCCATAGATGCTACCTGACCTGCAGAGTTCCTCCAGCATTTTGTGTGTTGCTTGGATTTCCAGCATCTACAGATTTTCTCTTGTTTGCAGTTGTATTCCTGCTTAGTTCTACTATTCCTGCAACATCCATAAAAATAAGCCTCTCCTTGTAAACTGGAGCATAACATCAGGTTGAATGTTATGCTCCTGAAGAAGGGTCTCGACTAGAAACATCAACTTGTTTATTCATCTTCATAGATGCATCCTGACCTGCTGATTTACTCCAGCTTTTTGTGTGTGGTGCTAAGGCTGAATGTGTAAGGATACTTATTCAAATCTCCCAACCAGTCTCTAATGATTACTGGGTCTATATTTCAGTTTGGCATACCCTTTGTGAACAAACTCCTACTCTAAATGTGCAACTGAGTTTCGGACTTCCTAACCAAAAGACCTCAGATAGTCAGAACGCACAAGGTCTCTTCCCTCTCCATCATCCTCATTGCAGGTGTCCCTTGGAGCGGTGTACTGAGCACCCTTTTGCACACTATGCTCACACATGACTGTACAGCCAAATACATGAGCCTTTAATTTAATACATTGCCTTTAATATGACAGCAGTGGAGCTCATCACCAACAACAATGAGATGGCCTACAGAGAGGAAGTAGAAGAGCTCGAAGCCGAGGCCAGGTAAATAACCTCTTCCTCAAAGCCAACAACAAAGAAGAAGATGATTATCTTCCTCAGGAAAATCCGCACCACTCATTTGCCTCTTCAAATTGGTGACACAGCCATGGAAGTTACAAGCAGTTTCAATCTCCTGGAAACGCACATCTCATCAAACCTCTCCTCATCCCAAAACACATCCTCCACAATCCAGAACTGCCTCTACTTCCTGACGAGGCTGAAGAGTGATGGTCTATGCATACCAACACTCAGAGGAGAGCATATTAACATGCTGCATCACTGTGTGCTATGAAAACTGCTCTGTAGTGGAAAGGAGGGTTCTACAGTGGGTAGCTAAAACTGCCCAAAGCAACATTCTACCCTCCATCAAGGACTTTCCAGAAAAATGCTGAAAAAATTTCAGCAGTATTATGAAGGCACCCACCCACCCTACTCATGGACTGCTTGACCCACTCCCATCGGGGAAGGGGCTATGCCAGAACCTCTAGACTCAAAAACTTTTACTTTTCCCAAAGCAGTCAGGCTGATCATCATCTCCAACCATTAACCCACCTACCACCACAATATACACATCATTTAGCATCAATTTATGTACATACAATCAGTCTACGCATGCATATATAGTGTTGCTAAATGATGTGTTTTATAGGATCTTTTAAATATTTATATTCACTGCACTCTTTTTTTTCACTTTTATTGTGTTTTTTTTTGCAGCATCAGATCCAGAGGAACAATGATTATGTTCTTCTTTACACTCGTGTACTGCAGAATAACAATAAACTACCTTGAACCTTGAATCTTTAATCTTGACAGGGATCATGTTGTGCTCCTTGTGCACAAATAAAGTGTGACAGAGGAAAATGCATTACAGAGAACGGAAACCAAAATAATGGAAATGATTTCTTTTTCTTTCATTTAACTGTTTTATTTAATGAAATGGATATTCATGAAATCTTTTCAATCTAATGAGAATAATCTGAACCTAAAGCTGCTTTATATATAAAGCAAAGGCAGTAGGGTGGAGATGTCCATCGCACTCATTTCAGGCCCTGCAAGAACTCTGCCTTAATAAAATGCCTCAACTGTAACTGAACATGATCACTTTTTACTGTGCATTTAATTAACCAGTATCATCTATGCTATCAAGCAAAAGTAAATAAAATTATCTAATTCATGTTCTTTTTGCTGTCAAGTCATTATTGTGAAGGAAATAGATGTTGTTCAAAGTAATTTTACTTTGGACAATTTACAAATGCAAAGAGTTTGAATTTTCTAATCTGAGTTAAACTTTAGTTATTAAAGATCTCTAATCTCTGGGAGATTTTGGTGGCTTTTACATGTAGTTTTTGTAGCTTGGATTTACATGTAGTAACAAACAATCCAGTAAAATAGCAAGAAAACTTAAAAAGTATAATATGAATACAACTGGTTGATGTTAGTGTAATTATCTGCATGAAAGACATTGGAGAGAAATTTGGAGAATAAATGCAAAGTATAAAGCAACACACACAAAATGCTGGAGGAATGCAGCAGGCCAGGCAGCATCTATGGAAAAGAGTGAATAGTGGATATTTGGGCCGAGACTTTTCTTTGGGATCAGTTCTGATGAAGACTCCTGGCCCAAAACATCAATTGTTTACTTCTTCCCATCGATGCTGCCTGATCTGGTAAGTTTCTCCAGCACTTTTTTTTTGTGTGTTGCGTTGGATTTCCAGCATCTGCAGATTTCCTTGTGTTTGTAATGGAAAGTATAACACTTGGGGATATTTGGTAAGAGGGGAGAATAAATTAAATTTGAATTACCTTTATCATATTATAAGTAAGAAGGTTTGATTAAATGTTCTTTTCTTGTGCAGACCATACCTTTAGCACTTGTCCTTGCGTTAGTAACAATACATATATATTAATACATTATTTGATTCCTTTCTGCTTGCCAAAACACCCTCCCCCACCACCTGTCTTCTCCCTCATTGGTTCCTGCTGAAGATGTCCATTTATGCAATATATCATGAATACTTACTGGGGTTTTTGACTGAAGATCACTGATCTTAAATGGTTAATTGATTTCAGTCTCCATACAGAGAAAAAGAGAGAAAAAGTGGGACCTAATGAGGATGAGTGAATAAACTGTGCATAAAGAGTGATAATGGATGTGTTTTTTTAACCAATATATTTTCATAGGCTACAGGAGATGTTACAAGACCATAAGATATAGGAGCAGAATTAAGCCATTTGGCCCATCAAGCCTACTCTGATATTTCATCATGGCTGATCCATTTTCCTTCTCAGCCGCAATCTCATGCCTTCTCCTGGTATCCCTTCATGTCCTGACTAATCAGGAATCTATGTACCTCTGCCTTAAATATACATTAAGACTTGGCGTCAACAACTGCTTGTGGTAATGAATTCCACAGATTCACTACTCCCTGGCTAAAGAAATACCTCCTTATCTCCATTCTGAAAGGGTGTCCCCTCTATCCTGAGGCTGTGTTGCCTGGCCGTAGACTGTCCCATCTTGGGAAACATCCTCTCCACATCCACTCGATCAAGGTCTTTCACCCTTCGATAGGTTTCAAGTAGGTTACCCATCATTCTTCTGAATTCTGGTGAATACAGGCTCAGAGACATTAAATGCTCTTCATGTGACAAGCTATTCAATTCTGGAATAATTTTCATGAAACTCCTTTGAATCCTCTTCAGAGTCAGCACATCCTTTCTAAGATAAGGTCCCAAAACTACTTGTCATGTATGTATCATTGCTTAAATCTAATCTAAGCCCTTCTAATGCCCTTCCCTTGGACAACAGTGGTGGCGTGGAGAGGGAAGACTTGCAGCTTGGGTAACTGCTGGTCTTTCATAAAAAAAACCTTGCCTAGACTTGTGCTCTGGAAACTTTCCAAGGTGCAAATCCATGGTCTATCGAGACTAACAGAGGCCTACTACATCACTTAAAATGCAAGGAACAAATAAACCACATAGTTTTCAGCCACAAAGCTGAATTTTAAGTATAATCACAGTATTGAAATCTAGTCTAAAAGACAATATAAACATTTATTTAGAAGAATATAGGTTAATTAGGAACAGCCAACATTGGTTTGTCCAGAGAAGTTTGTTTCTGCCAACGCAAAGAAATCATCTGAGGATCTAAGATGGAGGGCTGATGAGGGCAGTGTCCTTATTTAGAAATGTTTTAGACAGGTCAAGAACGTGAAAGTTCATGAGACACAAGGAAGAGTGACAAATTTTATCCAAAAATTCTTATTGATATAGAACAAGTACTCCTAAACCTCAATTCGTCATGAAAGAAAGCACAAAGGAAGGTCTTTCAAAAATTAAAGCATGAATGGCCCAATCCACGGTGTGTATGTTTGAGATGTGTATGGTAGAAAAATCTGCGGTGGTTAGTTCTTGATAAAAAAAAAGTTATTCATGCATCACAAAAGTAGTACTCTATTCTGATTGCCTTGAAATTTCTGGGTACTGTGTAATGAAATATCTGTACTAAAATTAATATATGGTTTCATGGTGAAATGAGGAATCCTGGACTAGCTGGAAAAATGTCAGATGGAATTTAATGCTGACAAATGTGAGGTGCAGCACTTCAGTAGGACCAATGCAGGGTAAGGCACTGAGGCGTGTAGTAGAAAAAAGAGATCAAAGAATATAGGTCCATAGTTCATGGAAAAGGTCTTCACAGATGGATAGAGTCATAAAGAAAGCTTATGGCACATTGGCCATCATAAATCAAAGTATTGAGTAGAGGTAATAGAAAATTATGTTGAAGTTGGTGAGGCCTGATATGGAGTATTGTGCGTAGTTTTGGTCACTTACCTACAGGAAAGTTGTAAGTAAGGCTGAAAGAGCACAGAGAAAATTTACAAGGATGTTGCTGGGTTTGGAGGACCTGAGTTATATGAAAAGATTGAAATGGTTAGGACTTTATCTTGGAATGCAGAAGACTGAAAGGAGATTTGGTAGAGGTATTCAAAATTATGATTTTGTGGCAAAGTTTGTGGATGACACAAAGATAGGTGGAGGGGTAGGTAGCAATGCGATTGTAGCAGGACCTAGACAAATTGGAAGAATGGGCAAATAATTGACAGTCGGAATACAATTTTGGAAAATGTATGATAATGCATTTTGGTAAAAGGAAGAATGGTGCGGACTACTATCTAACTGGGGAGAAGGTTCAAACATCAGAGGTGCAGGGGGGAGTTAGGAGTCCTCATGCAAGCCTCCCAGAAGGTTCATTTACAGTTGAGTCTGTGGTAAAGAAGGCAAATACAATGTTGTCATTTATTTCAAGGGGAATACAATATAAAAGTAAGGAGATAATGCTGAAAATTTATAAATCACTAGTCAGGATACACTTAGAGTATAGTCAAAAGTTCTGGAAGTGAAAGGATGTGTTATCTTTGGACAGAGTCCAGAGGAGGTTCCTGAAGATGATTCCTGGAATGAAGGAGTTGACATATGAGGAACATTTGGCAGCTTTGGGTCTGTACTCACTGGAATTTAGAAGAATGTGGGGGGTTCTCATTGAAACAAACTGAATGTTGAAAGGACTAGATAGTGTGGATGTGGAGAGGATGTTTCCTATGGTGGGTGTATCCGGAACTAACGGGACAGCCTCAAAATTAAAGGGCAACCTTCTAGAACAGAGCTAAGGAGGATTTTCTTTTTTTAGCCAGAGAGTAGTGAATCTGTGGAATGCTCTGCCACAGACTGCTCTGGAGGCCAAATCCTTGGGTATACTTAAGGCCGAAGTTGATAGCTTCCTGATTGGTCAGGGCATCAAAGGATATAGCAAGAAGGCAGGTGTATGGGGTTGAGTGAGATTCGAGTTCAGCCATGATGGAATGATGGAGCAGACTCATTGCACTGAATGGCCTAATTCTGCTCCTATGTCTTATGGTCTTATAGTATAGTAGGGATGTATGCAAGCAGGCTTTTTCCACTCAAATTGAGGGGACTATAACTAGAGTTCATCAGTTAAGGGTGAAAGATGAAAAGTTTAAGCGGAACATGAGGGGACGTTTTCACTCAAAGAGTTGTGAGAGTGTGGAACAAGCTGTCAGCACAAATGGTACATGCAAGAATCTCAACATTTAAGAAATGTTTGGATAGATACATGGATGGATAGGCATGGAGGGCTATGGTCCTGATGCAGGTCAGTGGGTGTAGGTACTTTAAATGTCTCAGCACAGTCTAGATGGTTAAAAGGCTTGTTTCTGTGCATACATTTCCATGATTCACTGACTATATAAATAAAAGACAGTAAGGAATTCCACTGATCGATAAAAAGAAAGAGATGCTGAACAAAACATTGGTTCAATTAAAAGATGAGATGATTAAATTAATAATGGTAAATAGAAAAGTGGGAGAGCTTTGAAACAACATATAAATTCTCTTAAATCAGTCTAGTTAGTAGGAAGTATTAAAAAAAATCCAAAAGTAAATACTAATCAATGGTGGAAATGGAGGAAATAATTTAAAACAATCTCTGTCGCTAGAATAAAAATAGCCTAAATTGAAGTGCAAAGGACTACAAGTTTACAGAGGACTTAATAGAGAACCAGAGAATACTGATGCTGGGATATGTAGCAAAAAAGAACCCAACAAACTGCAGGAGGAACTCAGTAGATCAAACAGCATAGATGAAGGCAAAGTTTCAGTTGCCACTAAGGGTCTGGACACTGCATCAGTGCTGAGTGTAGGCAGGAGATAGCCAGTATAAAGTGGTGAGGCAGAAGGGTGAGGCAAGAGCAGGTAAGTGGTAGGGGAATCCAGATGAGAGAATTTGATTGGTAATTGGAGGAGGGAGGGATTGAGACAGTGACATATGCTAGGAGGTGATAGTAAAGGTGTCATAAAGCTGTTGATTATGGAATTGAAAGAGAAAGGAATGTGGTGATGAGGATAAGGGAAACTTTCGAAGCAAAAAGGGAACAATAATGGTAGGGGAGGGGATTGAGGACAGTGGGGCAGTGTGTGGGTGACAAGAAGACCAGTTGGGGGATGGAAAAATAATTTGGAAACTGAGGTCTGTACGGTGGAGTCTGTGTTTGTGTGTGTTGGAGGGTCGTAAGGGAGTGGTTGGTATGGAGGGACATCGGAAAGAAAGAAGTGTACAAGAGGACTGTGGTGGATCAAGAGGAGAAGGAAGAGGACTAAGAGGGTATGGGTCTTTCATTGATTCTATTGTATCTACTGTGAATGTTCGCAAGAAAATGGATCTCAAGGTTGTATATGATTACATTTATGTGTTTTGGTAATGAACCTACTCTGAACATTTAACTTTGAAATTTGAGAATTCAAAATTCATGCCATTGCATTTCTATACTAGCCAGATGGAATACAAGATACTGTTCCTTACTATTATTAACATGCTACAGTAATGTCCATATATCACAGCTTTAAGGCCACAAACTTGATTTGTTCCATTGTGATTATTATGCAAGTTCATTTCAGGATATTATTGATGACACACCTGAAGAATACTAGTCCCCATTCATAATTGTGTGATGTTGATGGATCCCATAGAACTTTTCTCACATGGATCTGTCACAAGTTAATAAAAATGATTGCATAATTCCCAGGCAGCAATGATCATACATTTATTTTGGGACAAGTGTTCCTCATCAAGGTTATTGAATAATGCCTCCTGAAACAGTAAGCTTATATCCTTTGGTCTTGACTTGTGATGCTTTAGTGACAGCCTCAAGTATTAGGTGATTGCAAGCTTCAGCATCAATGAAGCATTGAAGCTTCAGCATCAGTTTGCAGATTACACACTGCATTGTGGTATAGCCCTACTAGAATCTTTCAAGATCATCATTGTCCATTTCATGCTACATGACTATCATCCATAGAAGCTTATTATGAATAAGAATGTCTTCAGGCAAGGGCAAAACAATACATTGACACTGATCCTGACAGTATCCCTGTTGATAATTCATTACATCTACTACTGGTGTTTGATAGGTGAGACTTGGAATACAACCAGTGAATCTGTGAATAGATCCAGCTACATGGGCACAATAGCAAACAATGCTGGTTATTTCAGTAACACAGAAACACTGTTCATATCAAAACAAACATTATTTTTCATCTTTAGAAGTTGACATTCTGGATGAAATTGCAGCAAATCCAAGTAACATAGCTCTTCTTAAGTATGTTGATTTAATATATTATTTGGACTGGATGGTCACATAAAATGATGAGAGACTTCAGGAATTAAGCTCAATATTTTATTTCTCAGATGACACCCCAGTAGATAGAAAAATAGTTGCAATTGAGGCATGAAGGCTACAATGACCCAGAGAGCTATGTTGGGTGGAGTCAGCACTTTACAAGTCAGGTCAAACACATCAAAGTGCAGAGGCCAGACGAAGAGCCAGTTCTCCAGGTCAGGGGTTCATCTCAGGGCTACAACCTTGGCTGTAAAAAAAAACGGAAGCATCAATAAAGTATCCATTGATCCAAAAGCTGCTGTCCTGCCGCTCTCTGTAATGAGTTTGTACGTTCTTCCAATGTCTGTGTGGGCTTCCTCAGGGTGCTCTGATTTCCTCCCACAGTCCAAAGGTGTAATGGTGGGAAAGGTAATGGATCATTGTAAATTGTCCTGTGATTAGGCTACGTTTAAATCGGGTGTTGTTGCAGCATGGCTAAAGGCCAGAAGATTTACAAGGATGGTACCTGGATTGGGGAGCATGCCTTATGAGAATATGGTTGAGTGAACTTGGCCTTTTCTCCTTGGAGTGACGGAGGATGAGAAGTGACCTGATAGAGGTGTATAAGATGATGAGAGGCATTGAAGGTGTGGATAGTCAGAGGGCTGAAATGGCTAGCACGAGAGGGCACAGTTTTAAGGTGCTTGGAAGTAGGTACAGAGGAGATATCAGGGGTAAGTTTTTTATGCAGAGAGTGGTGAGTGCGTGGACTGGGCTGCTGGCGATGGTAATGGAGACAGATACGATAAGAATTTTTAAGAGACTCCTGGACAGGTATATGGAGCTCAGAAAAATAGAGGCCTATGGATAACCCTAGGTAATTTCTCAGGTAAGGACATGTTCAGCCCAGCTTTGTGGGCTGAAGGGCCTATATTGAGCTGTAGGTTTTCTATGATTCTATGTTTCTAAGAGACTGCTCTGCACTCTGCCTCAATAAATAAAACAAATGCCCTTCAGAGTGATTAACACACTGTATTTAAATTGCCAACACATTTTTCCTGAGAGTTATTTCATCCCCTACCTGATGTATACACCCAGGTCTGGGTTATGTTAAATTTCCATTTTTACTGTCTCTTAATTTTGTCAAACCTCAGTAATTTTTGATCCCTGGGTTCTTTTAGCAGTTCAGGAATCAGTGAGAAACTTTGATTCATTGATTCTTCATGATCATTTCTTTTAAAGTTTAAACAAAGGTGCACAGCATTTGAAACTAAGTATATAATAAGCAATAAATTCCAACACCATATTGATTGACCATGTAAAGGATTCATATTCACTTATCATTCCTTGTTTTGTGTTCGTTTTTAGCAGTAATCCACAAGGAGTGGAGGGGAACAAACTTTACAACATTGGGTTCAGTGGATGCTTGAATGTATGTAATTACCTGGGTCATGAATATATTGAACAAGGGGAATACATAGCCTTTACCATCTGCTGTTGTGTCAAGTTCCTTCTTTCCATTGTGAGAGCACTCAGGCAGAGAAGCCAATTTCATTCAGGAGCACATGATAGATATGTAATTTGTTTGACCCCGAACAATTCAGTTGAATCAGCATGTGTAGCGCAGGTGTGGAACAAAGCCCACTACACAGCATTTAAATGACATGATAGTGACTTATAGAAACCAGCCCCCTTGTGCTCATTCACCAGCGTCCACAATCCTGTGCATCCTGTACAGATCTGGACATTTTCCTTTGTTAAGCTTTATCCGCTGGCCCTTTGCCTTCAAAATGAAAGCTGAAAATAAAACAAATTTTAAAACTGATTTCTTCACTCAAAATGAAGTAATCTATGGTTGATTCTTCTTGCCCATCAAATATGGTTCTTTCTTTAGTGGCTCAAATTAAAAAACTCAAAAACTCAAAAAAACTTAAATTTATATGCTTCGGGATTTATAAAACATGTGGTTTAGTTTATTACCCAGCAATGCTATTTGTTATCATATGACAACCTGAAAATTTAATGCAATAGACTCTCAGTATCATTGATCACAAACAAAAAATGAAAATGGAATATATAACATAACTCTAATTAAAATGAGAAAAAGATTGGTATCTAAACATTTGTTAGATTTACTTTGATTTTTGGCACAATGTAACTTGCAACATTCTCTTGATGTGACCGTTAAACAATTACTCCAATTTAATGCAATGATTGGGTCTGCCTATTAATTAAATTAAGAATATGTGTTGCAGTGTATTAAATTTTGTGAAAAAAGTGGATGAGTCTGAACAACTCCAAGTGAAACTTTAACTATTTGTGAGTTCACACAGCATGTAAAGTGTCTTTACAAGTTAAACATTGTGGGTTTTTTCAATGTCTAATGTTTGCCGATAGCAGCTGGATTCTTCCCTTGGCCTCAAGGCACCAGCCAATGAACACACAAGTTGTATGAATGAAACAAATCATGCTGAGTTAGTGGCATGAGAACAAAAGACAAAATAGTTTTTCTGCTTCAGTGTGCCTCGCAGTACTTGTGGATTCAATTGCTTTTTATTGAGGCTCCTTTCCCTCAGATCTTGGGACTTCACCTAGACAAAAGAATCGTGATCGATTGGTGCCCAGGATGGACCCCCAACAACGGCAGCAAACAAGTCCCCCAAAAGCAATGCAAGTCATGTTTCAGCTGAGAATTGTGAGCCTTAAAATCTTTATGGAAACCTTTGTAACTTACTACATGGTATTTATTTGTGCTATCTGTTTTGTGATAATATATTAGGCTAAAGTTCCTTTGTTGTACTTCTATGCTTATTACCACCTTTCCTGGGCACTTGAATTGATTTGGGTCCTTTAGGTTTGATCAAGCCAGCCTATTACATACTATACTTTTTACAATCTCATACCTACAAAATTTTGATTTTGGAAACAATGCAACTTTCCTGAGGGAATTACAAAATGTGGGGTAATTACTTTGTGGTAGAGTTTCTGTGAGGACACAACTGGCATTCCAGACTCAAATCATAAGCACAAGAGATCCCACAGATACTGGAAATCTGGAGCAACAAACACTGCAGTTCAGGCAGTATCTCTACAGAGAAATAGACAGTCAACATTTCAGGCCGAGACTCTTCATCGGAACTGAAAGTGAAGGGAGAAGAAGCCAACATAAGAATGTGAGAGGAGGAGATGGAGTTCAAACTGGGAGGTATTAGGTGAAACCAGATGAGGGGGGAGGTAGTTAAGTGGGAGAGGGGGTTATGAAGTGAGAATCTGTGGGGTGATTGATGGAAGAGATAAAAGGCTGGAAAGGAAGGAATCTGATGGAAGAGGACAGTGGACATGGGAGAACGACAAGGAGGATTGGCACCAGAGGGAGGTAATAGGCAGGTGAGGAGAAGAGAAGGTGTTAAGAGAGGAGCCAGAATGTATATTTTTAATTTGACTGTTTGTCTCATCTCCTGTCAACTTCCATTTTGCAAAGTATCCATTGAACTGACAAAAATAAGGCAGAATTTTAGTATGTCATGTTTTCATTAAAACATTTCATATTTTTTTCATAGAAGAATGAGAGCACAAAGTATTACATAATCCAGACCAAGCCTGGATATCCATAGAAGGGTTCTAATAAGTTACAAAGGAAGAAAAACAAAATTCCTCTGAGCAATAATGATTATTCATTTATCATAAGAAATTCCTTTGTAATATTAATGAACAAGATTATGGGGAATGATGGTATTTTAATTCACTGTGAAAATTTCACAATTGATTTTCTAGCTGAACCACAGACTCAGAAGAAAGTAGTTGTCTTATCTGAGATTATGATTACTTTTTCACAGAGATCCAAGCCAAAGGTGCTTGGTAGCACTTGCTACAATATTTTGAAGTTTCTCTTCCCCTTAGGTTGCCTTCAAAGTTTTTAGTTACAAAAAATATGACACCAAGGTTTTCCATCATATAGGAACCTTCTGTATTTGATGAATTTAATAAAGGTGTTTGTAAGCAATTGCATTGAATGTTAAGTATTCCTCAATTATAGATAAAATTAATGTGACCCAGGAATATCTGAAATTTGATGAATTTAATAAAGTTTTTTGTAAGTAATTGAATTGACAGTTAAATATTTCCAGGTTATAGATAAAGTTAATGTGAGCATTTTTAGTTGTTGTTGTCTGTGCACCTTCTATCAACCACTGACCACTAGAATAAGTCATGGCTCACTTACAATGCCTTGGTTGCAAGTTACCAGCTGTGGTATATTTTCATTGTTATTTATTTATTATCATTTTCAAACCTGAGCATTACTGGTAAAGCCCACCACAATTGTCCATGCTGATCCAAAATGTTCCAACCAGTCCACCCCTCCAAAGGTGGGATTGGGAGGTTGGCCTCACTGGGTGTTAGAGAGAAAACTATGTCTGGTTGGGCTACCTATCCACAGCATCACCACTCCAATTCTATCATCTGTTGAGGTGAGCCAAGGGAAGAGTACAAGGATACTTCTGACATTTGGATGGAATTGGAGAAGAATACATGAAAGGACCTGGACTTACCGATAGTTCAGTGGACAGGGAAGGGGTCGTAAGAACTAAATATGTTGCCCATGTTATGGAGTGGGGGGGGGGGGTAAGGTAAGGTAGATAAAGAATCAGCTGGGCTGATGACTAATGACAAAGGGCCAAAAGAAGATTGGATAAAAGATGTTCCCTGCAGCTGGAGATTATTTGGAAAACAAGGGGTACATACATTTCTTAAACATTAAAATGTATATGTAAATGCAAGAAGGACCAATTTTAAATTAATTTATTAATTAATTAAATTATAACTAGATATATACAAAATTAAATAGATTTTTTGTGGGAATTCACTATCATTGAACATTTATAATTGTAATAATTGTTTTCCTTGATCAGAAATTAACTGCCAACTTCAGACCAAAAGAACAAAAGACATATGGTGGGAGCAGAATTACACAATTCAGCCCGTTGAGTCTTTTCCACCATTGGATCATGGCTGATTTATTTCCCATTTCAACCATTCTTCTGCTTTCTTTATGTAACTTTTTACACCCTTACTTATCAACCTCCACTTTAAATATACCCAATGTCCCGGCCTCCAAAGTCATTCCACAGACTCATCAGCACGTCTATATAGAAATTTCTAATCATCTCTGTTCTAAAGGAACTCTACTATGAATCTGCGCCTTCTGGTTCTAAATTCTTGAAAACATCTTCTCCACATTGACTTTATCAATGCCTTCCGATATTCCATAGCCTCCAATGAGATCAGCCCACCATTCCTCTAAATTCTAACAGGTACAAGCCCAAAGCCATCAAATATTCCTCTTACTTTGAAGGCCGGAGATTGGGGCTGACAGGATCACTTGATCAGCCATGATGAAATGGTGGAGCAGAACTGATGGGCCAAATGGCCTAATTCTGTTCCTGTATCTTCTGGTCTTATGGTCTTATTAACACTTTAATTCCTGGAACCATTGAACTTCTTCTAATGCCAGAAAATCTTTTATTAGATATGGAATCCAAAACTGCTCACAATACTTCAAATTTAGTCTGATCAATGCCTGTTAAAGTCTCAATATTACAACTTTGCTTTTATATTCTAACTTTCATGAAATAAATACTAACATTGCATTTCCCTTCTTTACTACTGAATCAATCTGCAAGTTAACCTCCAGGGAATCCTGCACTAAGGTCTTTTGCACCCCTGATTTCTGAACTTGTTTCCTATTTAGAAAGCAGTCTACACCTTGATATTTGCAACTAAAAGGCATGACCGTACATCTCCCTAAAATGTATTCGTCTTGCCATTTCTTTGCCCAGTCTCCTAATCTGTCTAAGTCCTTCTGCAGACTCCCTGCTTCTTTAACACTTCCTGCCCCTCCACCAATCTTTGTGTTATCAACAAACTTGGGCACAAAGCTATGAATTCCATCATCCATATCATTAACATATAACGTGAAAAATTTAGTGGTTTCAAGATCACAGGAAGAAATCATAAAGCACACTCCATGGGCTATTAAAACTGAAGATTACCTTTCTAATAAAATTTGATTTAGTTCTATTTGTAGAAACATCATATGTAGTTGATGTCTTTATTGCCATGAGCTTTTCAGTTATCAGCATGATGACAAACAGAAAACATATCACTTTGCTTGATTGTTTTATTAAATTAACATGCCATAATAAGAAAGCTTTAGTCCAACTTGTCTAGAAATTAAATGCTACAATGTATCACCTTTCAGGACAAGTCAAACAATTGTCTGTGGATTTAAAAACAATGAAATGGTTCCATAATACGGCCCCTAATTTAGCCAAAAAAAAGGACTTCAAATTTGATTGATTAGTAGCAAATTGGAAGTACCCTTTATTTGGAGGAAGTTCCATAAATCATCGAAATAAATGACTGTCAAACCACAGTGTGAGGCAAACTGGATAGTATCAGAACCAAGGACATGCATATTTCTCAAACAATTAGCTAAATGACACGATACACCAGAATCAAAATGAGTTTAATTGATTTACATAAAGATCAACAGTTCAAGGGGAAGCAGCTGCTATATTTCAGAGAGGCAAAAACAGACACTGATAGATTCTTCAGTAATTCTTTGATCTTTAAAAACAATCATTAATTAATTTAACAGGACAGATGCAGTTCGAGCCAAAAAGCTCCAATGAGATATTTGGAATAAGATGTAAGAAGAACTTACTGACATAATTTATGCAGTGTAACTGCACTATTTTGCTTGTCCTGAGATGTTGTAATGTAGTAAATTCCAAACCATGAAATTTAGTGGTGTTCAAATGATGACCCCTACCCTTCATTGTCAGCCCATATAATATTGTTTATTTAGTGATGATCCAGAGCAACCCACACAAAATTCTGGAGTAACTTATCAGGTCAGGTAGTATCTATGGAAATGAATAATCAGTTGATCTTTTGGGGTGGAACCCTTCATTCAGGACTGGAAAAGATGTGCCAGAATAAGAAGGTGAGGGGTGGATTAGGAGGACAAGATAGAAAGTGATAGGTGAAGCCAGGTGGTTTGGGAAGGGGAGTGAAGTAAGAAGCTAGGAGGCAATAGGTAGAAAAAACAAAGTGCTGGAGAAGAAGGAGAAGAGTGGATCATGGGAAAATGGGAAGCAAGAGGGGCACCAGGTGGATTTGATATGCCAGTGTGGAGACGAGGTAAGAGACCAGAGTAAGGAATAGAAGAAGAGAGAAGGGAGAGGGAAACAAAAATACCAGATGGTAAAATCAATGTTCATCCCATCAGTTTGGAAGCCACCTAGATGGAATATGAGGTGTTGTTCCCCCACCCTGAGAGTGATCTCATCATGGCAGAAGAGGAGGCTGTGAGAAGACAGACATTTTGGAATGGAAATGGGTATAGATATTAAAATGTTTGGCCACCAGGGAATTCCATTTTCTGCAGATGGAGTGGAAGGGTTCGACAAAGTGGTTCCCCTATTTTCTTTGGGTCTCACAAATGTACGTAGAGGAGGCTGTATCCTCTTACCATATAGAATTACATAAAAAAACTGATCACCTTTTCAGTGGATTTTGAAATAGCAACTATTTTGCCAAGTGTTCTAAATGAATCTGATTGTCAAGTAATTCTTCACAGAATTTGACAGAAATAAAAGATGAAAAGTTACTATCAGACACAATATAATCATAGCCCAGATAGATGAAACCAACCATTTGTTCCACTTAGAGTTTTAATTTAGTTGAATGCTATGTGACATGTAAATAACATCAATTTAGTCACAAATTAAACCCATTCCAGGTAAAATTACATTTCGCTCTGAGAACAAAATAATATAGCCTGCATGCATATTGTGTAAAATTAAACATGGATTTATATGGGTTACCGAGCAAAAATCTACAAACCCCCTTGACTGGGGGTCTCTAGAAATGTGGTTTGTTATCCCCTCTCTGAATTCCAAGGCAAGAATCCGCCTTTCTCAGGCTTCATACGTCTAGGATGTTTATGACTTTGCTCCCGCCAAATCCATGGGGTTGGGATGTCTCGCCCACCCAGAACACGGTTTGTGTGAATGCCGTGTGATTTACTGCCCTACAATAGCCTGTTGGCATGAAATAAAAGATCGGACACTGCATACAATTATAAATAATTATATTTGTGAATGTTAACATAACCAAAGAGTTAATAAAGGAAAGAAAGACCAAAAAACAAAAAGGGCCTATTATAGTTAAACAGTCAAATGTGCACAAGCTGGAGCTCAAATCTTCCAAAAGACATATTCACCAGTCATCAGCAGACCTCTGCACCCAGGCTCCATCAAATCGCATTGCCTCACTAGAATGAATCCTCTGACTGGTTCTCTCCAGTGTCTTTTCTCTTCATCTCCTGCCAAACAAAGACAAGGGCCAATCTTCATGTCCCTCACAAAACTTCTCCCCCAGTGCTCTCTAAAACCTTCTCACAGTTCCACTATCCTAATTGGATGACACAACTTCCTAAGCATTGCTAATCTTCAACGGTAACACAAAAAGGCTGAACACAGAACAGAATGCTCTTACAGAACTGCTAAAATGAAATACCTACAGCAGAGCAGTAAAAATGGGAACCAGGGTGTTACACTGCAAAGATTACATCTGTGCTAGAAGTTTATTTTGTAAGAGCTGAGATATTTACATTTCATTATAGTAGCAAATAATAGGTGAATATTGATTGATTTGTTCCCACAAATGAGCAAGTAATAGATGGCAGATTTAGGTGTTTGATTAACCCCAGAGGCCAAAGCTGATTTCAAGCAAACATCAGAAATGGTTGGAATGACATAGATTGGTCACTGGCTGTAAAAAGGAAAGGTGGGCTTTTGATATGTCAAAGGGTTTGACCTACTGATACTTGGACAGTATTTTAAGGTAAACCTGCAATTTAGAAAACTTAGAACAAATGGAGCTTTGTATTTTGTGTTGAAAACCAAGTATTGATGCATGTTAGAATTGTGAGCTCATGGTGATGATTTTATCCTGATTTTACTCTTCTGACTCAAAGAAGAGCATTTTTCATCTTAATTTCAGACCAGACATGTTGCAGTTTGTCAATGTTTTCAAAAGCAGTTTTGGGTTCAAAGGAGGTTCACAAAAGTGTTTCCAGGATTGAAAGACTTGTCATATGAAGAGCATTTGATGGTTCTGGACTTGTATTCACTGGAATTCAGAAGAAGTGAGGGGTGACCTCATTGAAGCCTATCAACTGGTGAAAAGCCTTGATAGAGTCCCTGCAGGGAGGACGTTTCCTGTGGTGGGATAGTCTAAGACCAGAGGACACAGCCTCAGAATACAGGGGAATCCTTTAAGAATGGAAATGAGGAAGAATTTCTTTAGCCAGAGAGTGGTGAACCTGTGGAATTCTTTGCCACAAGCAGCTGTGGAGGCCAAGTCTTTATGTATATTTAAGGTAGAGATTGGTTAATTTTTGATTGATCGGGGCATGAAGGGGTACAGGGAGAAGGCAAGAGATTGGGATTGAGAGGAAAATTGGATCAACCATTAGTGGAGCAGACTTGATGGACCAAGTGGCTCATATATTATTATGCTCATATATTGTATGGTCTTATCGTCAATGATTCACGAATAGCTTCTTTCCCTCTGATTTCGGAATGGACATTGAACCCATGAACACTACCTCACTTCTTTCTTTGTTTCCACCTTTGCACTACTTACATAATTTAACTATTTAATATATACACACTTACTGTAATTTACGTTTTTTCTATTATGATGTGTTGCATTGTACTGCCGCTGCAAAGACAACAAATTTCATGACATATGCCGTTGATATTAAACATGATTCAGACTCTGATTCTGAATACAATGTATTTTATTTATACATAAAGGCATTAATATTAAAGTAAATAAATAAATCATCTCCATTTTTAAATAAATAAGCAATCTGCATCATCTTAGTTCACAAGACTGGAATCAGGGCTCATTTAATTCAATGGCTTGATAGATTTAGTGAAGAATTTAATACTGAGTCTTGAAGGCAACAATGTATCTGGATGGAAGATGAGATTTTGAACCTTTCATGTCTCCTCCTTCATTATGGTGAAGTAGGTGGTTACAGTGAGATGGTGAAATAAAGAGGCAGGCAATCAAAGCTCAGGGTCACTCCTCTATACACTGTGCAAAGCGATCACCCAATCTGTTTGCCCAGTAAAAAAGTACTATATTGTGAACACAAGTGCAGTACTTTAGACTGATAGAAATGCTAATGAATTGCTGCTTCAGCTGAAAAAGACTATTTGGTACCTGGATGGTGGGAAGGGAGACGGTACGAGGATAGGTGTTGCACTTTCTACCATGGGGGGGTGGGGGGAGTGACTGTTGTGAACAGAAAAGCGGACGAGAATTTGCAAAGAAAGCTATTCCTTTGAAATACTGAAGAAGGATGGTCCTGTGTCTCAGGTGGTGGAAACCTGTTGAGGCTGGTGGAAAGTGTGAAGGTGCTGAGTGCGGAGTCTGACGACATGGAATGCAAGAACCACAGGATCTTCTTTCTTGATCTGCCCAGAAGAAAGTACAAGAATATTGTGGAGTAAGTCTGATCAGAGGTGGTCAAAGGGTCTGGGCAATATTGGTAAGGGGTGGGAGCATGATGAGAATGCCTTGACCGAGCAGGAAAGAAAACATCATTTCCGTCAGAAAGTCATATCAATGAAGCACATAAAATAGTGATGGAGGAACTGGAAGAATGGAATGGAGTCCTTATAGAAGACAGATGGGAAGTCATATGGTATGGCTATATTGCACCTTAAATCATTTGGTTTCATTTTTCAAACATATTTATTTCCCTTTTTTTACATCTCACTCCCACGAACACTTAGCAACTTAGGTATTGCTCTAGATGTTCAAGTTGGCACCGGAGAGTGGTGACTGTGAGCCGCTCCCGAGGGAATCATCACACATTCCCGATCACAATTATTGCAGCTGAAATCTGCATGTACAGGCACTGTAATATTATTTTAAGAAGTAAAAATTTTTTGAATCTTTAATATCGTGACAGTCTGGACTGCAGACGCCTAGGTAAGGACAAACCTGTGGAGCATCTCTTTTGTTTGAGAAAGTGAGACTGCTGGTGAGCTGCAGGGAAAACTGAAACACAGCATCTTAAGCCCTCTCCCCCACCTCACACCATCCTCCTGGCTAATGTTCAGAGCAGGTTTGCTGTATCAGGGCATCAGGGTCCGCTGTGTGCTCTCCTTCATAGAGTGATAGATTACCCCCTGTACTCCGGACACAGAATTCCGACATGAGTGCTTCACCTTCCACCACATGGACTGGATGGTGCTGTCAGGTAAAAGCAGGGCAGGCATGGTTTGCTTTATGAATAAGTATCATGGTACACTGAAGTAATCCTGCTCCCCCCGACCTGGAACATTTGGCAGCCGAGTGTCGTTGAAGTATCTGCTAAAGGAGTTCTCTGCAGTCATCCTGGTTGTAGCGTCCATCCCACCCTGGCATATGTCAAGCTGGTACTGGATGGGCTGAACATCAGTCAACAGTCACAAGACAGAACAACCTGATGCTTTCTCAATCATTGCGGGGAACCTCAACCAGGCCAGCTTGAAGAAAATGCCACCATCGTGTTTCCTGTGATACCAGAGAAGTCAACACACTTGATCACTGTTACAGCACCACCACGAATGCTTACTGCACAATCCCACACGCATATTTTGGCAAGTCTGATCATCTGGCTGCATATCCAGTCCCAGTATATGGGCAGAGACTGAGCACTGCAGCACCCTTAGTTAGGACTGTGAATGTATTATGGTCAAGGGAGTTAGAAGAGCATTTACAGGACTGTCTGAATCAGTGGACTGAATTCAGTCAGGGATTAATCTTCAGATCTGATTGAACAAGCAACAGAAGTCGCCGACTTCATCAGGACCTGTGTGCATGAGGGTGTGCCTAAAATAACATACTGAGCATAGCCAAGCCAGAAGCAATGGATGAATCAGAAGATGTGCTGTCCTCTGAAGGATGGATCTGTACAAAACAACCAGGTACAACTTTAAAAAGGCCATCATGAGAGCGAAAAGGTAATTCCATGTGAAGCTAAAGACACAATTGGGTGCATGTCAGTTGTGGCAGAGTGTGCATGCCATTACATAGCAAAGCCTGTCAGCACACTTCAGCTTCCTGAGGAGTCAGCAGTTTCAAGATCCTGGGTAGAAGCATCTCAGAGGATCCATATTGTGCCTAGCACAGCAAAGATATGCCAGGGCTTTATTTCATGAGAAGTTTAGGGAGATTTGGTATGTCATAGAGTCATAAAGTACTACAGCACAGAAACAGGATTTTTGCCCCATCTAGATTGTGATGTACTATTAGTCTGCCTAGTCCCATTGATCTGTAGCCAGACCATAGACCTCCATTCTCCTCCGAACCATGCACGTATCCACATTTTTCTTAAATGTCGAAATCAAACATGCATGCACCACTTCTGTTGGCATGAATTCCACACTTGCGTCATCCTTTGAGTGAAGAAGGTACCACTCATATTTTGCTTAAACGTTTCACCTTTCGCCTTTAACCCATAACCTCTAGTTCTAGTCTCACCCAACTTCAGTGAAAGAAGCCCGCTAGCATGTATCCTATCTATGCCCCTCATAATTTTATATACCTCTATCAAATATCTCCTCATTCTCTCACTTGCTAAGGAATAAAGTTCTAACCGACACAACTGGTTATTTTTATATTCTTCATACCTCATATACTGTATAGTCTTGGCAACATCCTTGTAAATTTTCTCTGCCAAAGACTCTAGCAATTTCTTTACAGAATCAAAGATTCAAAGTACATTTATTATCAAAGTCTGTATACCATATACAACCCTGAGAATCGTCTTCTCACAGCCATGAAATAAAGAAAACTATGGAACCCATTCAAAGAAAAACATCAAACCATCAACACACAAATTGTGTTAACAGCAAAAGTGACTGAAAAAAAAACATAGAAAATTAATCATCAAACTGCAAAGTTATTGAAGCAGTCCAGGAATATTTAGTTCAGCTCAGTTCATTTCAATGGTGATTGAACTCAGACATAACATGGGGAGCATTCTGACTGGTTGTATCACACTCTAGTATGGTGCCAATGCTCAGGATCAGGAATAAGCTGCAGAGGTTTGCAGACTCAACTAGCTCTATCACAGGCAGAAGTCTTCCTATCATTGAAGACATCTTCATAAAGGCAGTGACTCAAGAATTTTGCATGCATCTTGAAGCACTTACTCCATCTGGAGTGTCTTTACTACTACTGGGGAGGAAGTACAGGAGACAGAATACCCACACTCAACATTTTAGGATCAGATTCTTCTCTTTTGCCATCAGCTTTCTTAAAGGTCCATGAACTCATGGACATAAGCTTGCAATTCCTCTTTTGCACTCTTTATTTAATTACAGATTTTCCTACGTCTGACTGTAATTCTGCCAGGAAACTACAAAGTTCACAATTTATTTCCATGACAATGAAACTGATTCTGATTCTAATCCTGAACTGAAAGATATCTTGTTTATACTTGTTCAGAGTTCTGATAAAGGTTCTAGACCATGACATGTTAATTGTTTCTCTTCCCACAGATACCTGACCTGCAGTCCAGTGTTTTCTTTGTATAGTTACTCAAAAATAGGAAATTCTATTGTCTTTAATATCTATATTTATGTTCTTCAATGGTTCAGGTGATGTATCATCAAATATATTAACAAAGCTGAAGAGTTAGTGTTGTTTGGAAGAAAGGTGTTAATGCAATTAGTAATGGAGTTCTTAAAAAGGAACTGGTGTCATTTGGATAATGATTAAAATATGATTCTCAGCAACTTCTGTTCATTATTCTGGTAAACTGTTTTATATTAAAACAAATTGAGTGACAGGGAGGTTAATGGGAATCAAACTGAAACAGTGTAAATGACTCAGGGGAGTTTTCACAGAAGTTAGCATAACTTGGAAAATTAAAAGCTGCCTGTATTATCTTACATAAACCTTTCCCTTGAAGTAAGGTCATGGGCAGGAATTCAGTCTTAATAAACAAAATGATGATTATCAGTGGCATGAGGGAGTAGGTGAATGTGAGACAGATGATGACAAGGATAATTGGCTCTCATTACCATCTCATTTGAACTTGACGAGAATTGGGAGAGATGTTATTGTAATTGCTCTTGATTGTCATCCATTGCCCCACTGTTGCACAATGTCAAGAGCTAACATAACTTATTCATTATGACCCAACACCCCAAAGGAGGATAGAAAGCTCCGGAAGCAACACAACTATTTGAAGATCAATAATTTCATGCAACAAGAAAAGAAATGCTCTGTGCAGTAGAAAAGGCTGCTTCTTAAGCATGGCAGTTAGACCTTTTTTTAATTCAGGGATAGATGTGCTAGCATGCCTAATGCCTGACACTTTAAAGGATTGCATAAAAGCTGAATTTATGGGGCAATGTTGGGAATATCACAGAGGCCCTGTGGTCTCAATGTCTCATATTGTCTATCTAGGGTGATCCTATAGTTTTGCAGACAGGTTATCACTTCCACCCAGGTCCCAAATGTGTGCCCGTTGGAAGAATAGTTAGCTACATGAATGTAGGTGCATGGTTGGAGAATCATGGAGTGAAAGGAATAGTTCACGGGTGTCAACATAGTCTACAGGTGATATATATTCAACAAGAAATGAGCTTTTTATGTGGCAGGACAATACACAAAAGCAACTTATTGACTTCTAATAAATTGGTAATTCTATAACATGAGATGGATACAAGATACACAAAATGCTGGAGGAACTCAGCAGCTCAGACAGCATGTATAGAGAAGAATACTTTTTTTTATTTTGGCTTCTTCCCACTTCCTTCCTACTCAGCCTGAGACATTGGCTGTTTAATTCTTTCCCTGATGCTGCCTGGACTATTGAGTTTTTCCAGTATTTTGCATGAGTTGCTCTGGATTTCCAGTATCTGCAGAATCTCTTGTAGAGATAAAGGTAGGGACTGGTGTTGTAAGTCCTGGGACTTCCCTCATGGAGCAATAAGACATTCTTAAAGGCGAGATGTAATAGTTGGTTTGAATGATATAGATGTACATATTGCAAACAAGAGCTGCTAAATGACATTCAGATGCATACCTGTTTTCCATGAAGGAATTAAAATATGGAAGAAAACATTGAACTCGAATGGGTCAAAGTGAGTGGAAGTAGCCAAACCAATTTTTGTCTTTTTTCTTGCCATATGCTTGAAGGAATGGAGGCTGTCATTTTGTGAAGCTGCGCTGCATCATCCATTTTGTGAACTGTTTGATCAACTGATTCTTGCTCACAGATAACTTAATCAGAGCAATTGAACATGGTCATAAGAGGTTGCTTCTGTATGTCTGCTAAACCTGATCATTCTCAATAAGCTATGTATTATGTACAATAGCAGGTTTATAGAAGTAATCTCAGTATCCCAGCCCAGTGTCTGGGTGACGTGTTTGACTGGGTTGAGCCAGAGTCAAAGAGAACAAAAGGAATTCCCTAATGTATGAAGTCGGGTAGCCCTTAGACAGCACCAAATGGGAATCTGACCTAGGTCACCCAGATGAATTATAGCCAACAAGATTGAAGTGCATCATTTGAATGGATGAGGAAAACAATAAGACTTAGGATCTTCAAATGCAAAGTGTTGAGAACTCCAGAGACTAACCAATGCAAAGAAGTACCCTCATGCCAGGAGCTGGGAGAAGAAAAGATCATCTGGACAATTGAAGATCCGCTGTATCACTGTTATAAATCAGAAAATTGGTCTGAGTGAGTATTGGTATTGAGGGAACAATAGAATTTATGTTTTTCCACCTGTGGTCAACATAGTTACATTGAGCAGAGACAATAAAGTGTGAGCTTTGATTAATTAAGAGTTGGGTAGTGAGTTGCCTTGCCTTATTTCAGTTGATAATAGTCAACACACCTAAAATAACCTGGCCAGTAATTTCATATAAGAGATAC
This sequence comes from Hypanus sabinus, assembly GCF_030144855.1. Lineage (NCBI taxonomy): Eukaryota > Metazoa > Chordata > Chondrichthyes > Myliobatiformes > Dasyatidae > Hypanus > Hypanus sabinus. The sequence goes on along the minus strand of NC_082710.1, from coordinate 124,280,245 downwards.
AATCGTACACGTCAGAAGAAAATCCATGTTTTGTGATACTGCATGCCAGTCAGAGATGACCTGCAAGACTGAGATGGCTCTTACCTTGACAGTAAGTGTCAGGTCAAATTTATGTGTTGCATTTTGCATCAGGAATTGATACATGGATGAAAGCATAACAATATGATTAGTATATTGTCAGATGATTCAAGGACTGGTAGGAAAATAAGTTGTGAACAGGTCATTTGAAAACTACAGTGGAAAACAGATAGATCAATCAAAGGGGCAATGATCTGCCAGATAGATTATAAAGTGGGAAAATGTAACGTTGTTCATCTGGAAGATAAATAAATATATCTTTTATCTTTTCAGTTACAGAAGATTAAGAGTTTTCTAATACATGATTCCTAAAATGCCAGTATGTAAATACAGTGAAAAGTTTGGAAAACTAACAATATTACTTCATTTATTGCAAGAAGACTTGAGTACAATTGTAGGGATTAATGCTTCATTCAATAAGTTCCTGATGTCCTATATTATTCTAGTGTATGTTATATTGGTCTCCTTCTTTTAGACCAAAATGCAATTGCATTGGAAAAAGTTTAGCAAAGGTCCACCTGACAAATGTCTGCTCTTGTGGGTGAATCCAGACTGAGTATTGATGTTACAAAATATTATTACCCCCTGGGAGATAAAACGTTTTTTAAACAGCAATCCCCCTATTCTTCAAAGAGCAGTGGAAGCACAGACATTGAGCTAAACAAGTTCATGTCATGTCAAGGATTGGAAATGTTTCTGCACAGTGGGGTAGAGGTAATTATGTTATTGTGAGATTTGTGTCATCTGATCGAATAAGCACCAGGCTCAAGCTATGTAATTGCTTGCTTCTGCTAATATTCTATGTTTGTATGCTAGGGTGGAAGTTATGGTAAGGCAAAGGTTAACATAATATCCAGGTAACAAAAAGGTCAGGGTTGATGAAAGGTCAGAATTGATTAAATTACTGACATCACATAGAATGTGCATTTGGCTTTGTGCTGATATAAGGCCAAAATTGGTGGGACAACACATGCAAAATAAAATGCTTTCATCTCTGGTATCTGTAATATGATGGAGAAGCTATAACCCAGCAGCCCATTCTGACCTCTGGTCAGCCTTAGATACCAGTTATTCTTATTTACAGGAAGTAAATAAATGGAAAATACTTGTTAAACTGTTACTCAGTTGAAGAAGGACTAAACAAAAATATTTGATGATTTCCATTGTTTTCAATGAGAGTGGCTGTTTGGGTCATTTGTGTATGGCACCCCAGAAGAATTAATTAGGATTTGATACCAGTTAGCTGACTGGTGTTCCAGCAACAACCTTGCACTCACTGTCAGGAAGACCAAAAAGTTGATCATGGACTTCAGGAAGAATAAGATAAAGGAACACAAATCAATCCTTATAGAGCCATCATAAGTGGAGGGAGCGAGCAAGTTTCAGTTCCAGGGTGTCCACATCTTTGAGGATCTACCCTGGCCTCAACAAGTTGATGCAATTACAAAGGAGGCACAACAACGGCTGTATTTCATTAGGAGTTTGAGGAGATTCGGCTTGTCAACCAAAACACTCAAAAATTTCTACAACTATACCGTAGAGAACATTCTGACTGGTGGCATCACCGTCTGGTATGGTGGTGGGGGGGAGGGGGTGGAGGCTACAGTACAAGATTAAAGTAAGTTACTGAAACTTATAAAATTAGTCTGCTCCATCATGGGTACTGGCCGCTGTAGTATCAAAGTCATCTTCAAGGAGCGGTGCCTTAGGAAGGTGACATCCATCATTTTACAGATCTCCACCATGCAGGACATGCCCTTTTCTTATTGTTACCATCAGATAAGAGGTACAAAAGCCTGAAGGTACACACTCAGCGATTCAGGAACTGCTTGCTCTCCTCTGCCATTTGATTTCTAAATGGATGTTGAAGCCATGAACACTACCTCACTACTTTTTATTTCTGTTTTCTCGTGCTACTTATTTTAACTTAACTATTTTATATCTATATATATATATATATATATATATCCTGTAAATCAGTCTTTTTCTCTATACTTATCACAGGTTTCATTGTAGAGTTAACAAATTTGATGATATATGCTGGTGATATTAAATCTGATTCTAAGTTGGAAACACACTTATCTGCTGAGACTTACCTAAACACATAATTAATTAGTCAACAAGGTTATCACCAATATTAACCAAAGACTTAAATCAACTTTATGGACCAAAAAGGCTAAGGTGCCTTTTGGCAATTGTTCTTTGTGTACAAAAGAGTTACTAAATTCTGCAACATTGGCCAGTACTAATTCCTATTCATCATACATGGTATATGACTTCACAATGTTGACTATCATCAACTTATCTAGATTAGACAATTCATGACATTACTCTAATTAATCAAAGCTTGCACTTCTCTCTGCACAAGACCGTATGATATAGTTGTGGAATTAGGCCATTTGCTGCATTGAATCTGCTCAGCCATTTCACCATGACTGATCCATTTTCCCTCTCAACCCCAATCTCCTGCCTTCTCTCTGCATCCCTTCATTCTCTGACCAGCTAAAAACTCCATCAACTTTTGTCTTAGATGTATGTATAGACTTGGCCTCCAATGCCACCCAGGGCAAGAAAATTGCACGCATTCATCATCATTCTCTGACTAAAAAAATTCTTTCTCATCTCCATTCTAAAAGGATGCCTCTCTATTTTGAGGCAATGTCCTCCAGTCCTAGATATCCCACCATTAGAAGCATCCTCTCTATATCCACTCTATTAAGATCTTTCAACTTTCAATATGTTTCAATGAGATCACTCCTTATTCTTCTGAAGTCCAGTGAATACAGGTCCAGAGCCATCAGACACTCTTCATATGACAAGCCATTCAATCCTGGAATCATTTTTGTGAACTGTCTTCAAATCTTCTCAAGTGTCAGCATATCCTTTCTAAGATAAGGGGCTCAAATATAATTACATTACTCATGTGGCCTCACTAGTGCTTTATAAAGCCCCAACTTTCATCCTTGCTTTTATAATCTAGTCCTCTTGAAATGAATGCGAACTTCACATTTGCCTTCCTCACTATCAACTGAACTTGCAAAGTAATCTTTAAGAAATCCTGCACAAGGGCTGCCAAGCACATTTCCACCTCATATTTTTGAATTTTCCCTCCATTTAGAAAATATTCTACCCTTTTATTTTTTCTATGGAAGTACTTTACTATACAATTCCTGACACAGTATTCCATTCTCCTCATTTGTGCAAGTCCTTCTGTAGCTCTCTACTTCTGTAGCCTCTCTGCTACTTACATCTTCACCAATCTTTGTATCATCTGCAAGCTTTGCAACAAAGCCATCAATTCCATCATCCAAGTTGTTGACATTTACTGTAAAAAGAAGCAGTCTCAACACTGATCCCCGCCAGTTGCTGGCAGCCAACCAGAAAAGGCTCCCTTTATTCCCACTCTTTGTCTCCTGTCAATGAATCAATACTTTATCCATGCTAACATCTTTCCTGTAAACTCATGGGCTCTTAACTTGTTAAGCAGCCTCATGTGTGGCAACTTGTCAAAGGCATTCAGACAGTACAAGTACACATCTTCCATTGGTTCTCCTTTGTCTATCCTGCTTGTATCACATAACTATGTTGACCCCAGATCAACAACTTAAAACATGAATTTTATTCTTTCCTCTGTCCCAATACCCATTCAGCCCCCTTCTTCAAATTATGGCTCTGAAATAGGAGGTTTCCCATTGGCCAAATGATTGAACTGTCTTCCCCCAGCCTCTCGCATGGGGAGTCTTCCTTGTGATAGTTAGTCTCTGGAGTTGTCACTGCTTTGCATTCAAAGTCTCTCCTCCCTTGTCAGTTCAGGTGTTGTGTTTCAGTCTCATTGGCTTTGGCCTATCTGCCTAACATGTGTCAGCATTTCAATGGCTGTGGTCCAGGCCAGCAACTTTTAATTGCCCTTCTCACATGTGATCATTTTTAATTAGTGTTTCATGGATCTCTGGAGGTAACTAGTGGTCCACAATGGAGTCTTCATCAGAGGATCAGAGATGGAGATGTCATGCAGGGTTTTTGAAAAATACTGAAGGCCACATCACTGATAGTTTCCAGAAATTAGCAACTACCTTCAAGGACTCTTCATCTCATGTTCTTGATATTTATTGCTTTTTTTTTCAGCTCAAACTGGTAAAACCTGAGGTACAGGCTGATGCACCATCAATAACTCTCAGAGACGTGAGCCAAGGTAGGCTTTTATTAGCTGGAAGAAAGCACCGTCAGCAGCAAGAGCCCACCACACAACATCCTGGAGACTGAGGGAGGAGCAGTGCCTCCAATCGCCTTTATACAGGGGTCTGTGGGAGGAGCCACAGGAGCAGTTAGCGGGGGGGAGGGGGGGACGTGTCCAGACAGGTATATGTAGTTCACCACACAGGCATAGCCAAGCATATTAATTTCTCAATTGCTAGGAACTTCAAGACTATTCTAGTGGTGTTTAGTATTGTGGCTTTCTGAAGATTTAGATAAATATTGCTCTGTAGGCCTAATTGTTTAATGCTATTGTGTTATGACTTTGGGTTGATACCAGTTGTAGAAATTACTATGGGGGCAATGTATACCTTGTTTATGTTCGATAGTCTTTCAAATTCCTCTTTTAATTCAGCATATTTCTGTTGTTTTTCACTTATTGATTTGTGTATGTGATGAGTGTTTGGAATGCTGATATCTATTAAGTAAGCTGCTTGTTTATCCAGTATATTATACCTGGATGATTATTATGGATTGTCCTGTAAGTAATAATGGATCGGTCGTAACATAATTTGAGGGACTCTGACTGTAAAACTGGATCAGGCTTGTATTTATGGTAAAATATGTTTTTTTTATGAGTTTGTACTTTAAAGCAATATTTCAGTGAATGCCACTTGATTGAGCCAGTGTAAATAATCAGATTGAATTAAAACTGCTGCAGGATCCTGTAATGTGTTGGATTGTTTCTCGTTTCTCTTGTCACTTTCCACATTTATTGTCTTGAATTTCTTGGTCTTTTATTTTGTATTTGTGGTAATTTTTTTTTGTGTTAACCACCTGGTCCTGTATTACCATAAGGACCCCTTCTGTTTCTGAGTTTTGGGCTGAGACCTTTCATTGGGACTGGAAAGGAAGGGGGAAAAATCCAAAGTATGAAGATGGGGGGGGGGGGGGGAAGGGATAGGTGAGTGGGTGGGGCAAGAAGTATAAGGTGAGAAGCTGGGAGGTGATAGATAGAAAGGTGAAGTGCTGAAGGTGAAGGAACCTGATAGGAGAGGAGAGTTGACCATGGGAGAAAGGGGCACCAGATGGAGGTAACTGGCAGATGAGCAGAAGAGGAGAGGTAAAGAGGGAGTCAGAATTGGGCATGACAAAAGAGAGAAAGAGGGGAAGAGGAGCAATTACCGAAGTTAGCAAAATCGATGTCCATAGTTTGAGGGCACACAGATGGGATATGAGGTGTACTCATCCAACCACATTGTGGCAGATAGACGAGGCCATGACCGACATGTCAAATGGGAATAGGAAGTATAATTCAAGTAGGTGGCCGGCAGGAACTTTAACCTATGTGGTAAACGGAAAGAAGATGTCCGATGAAGTAATCTCTCATCTACAGTGGGTCTCCTGATGTAGAGGAGGTGGCACTAGGAGCACAGGATAGAGTAGACAAACCCAACAGACTGCAAGTGAAATGTCCCTTCATCTGGAATGACTGTTAGAATATCTAAATAGTGGTGAGGGAATGGAGGAGGTGAAGGAGCAGGTGTAGTATTTGTCCTGTTTACAGGGATAACTAATAAGAGGGAAATCAGTGGGGAGGAATGAATGGCCAAAGGAGTCACAGAGAACACAATCCCTGTGAAAAGCAGAGAGTTGGGGAGGGTGGAAGGGAAAGATGTATTGGTGATAAGATTCTGATGAAAATGGCATAAGTTAAGGAGAAGGATTTGCTGGTTGAAGAGAGTTGTGGGGTGGTAGGTAAGGACAGCATTTCTCTTCCTGTTATAACAGTGGGAGGATGGGCTGAGGGTGGATATGCAGGAGTTGAAGGAGATGTGGGTGAGGGCATCATCAATGGTGGAGGAAGGGAAAACACATTCTTTGAATAAGAAGGATATCTGAGACCTTCTGGAATAGAAATTCTCATCCCAAGGACAGCTGCTGTAGAGACTGGAACTGAAAACAAGTAATGGCATTTTTACAAGTGACAGGGTGGGAAGAGGTATAGTCAAGATAGCTGTGAAAGTCAGTAGGTAAGTAAAATATATCAGTAGACAGTTTGACTCCAGAGATAGGATCACAAAGATTGACAAAGAGGAAAGGTGTCAGAAATGGACTGAGTGAATTTAAGGGCAGGGTAGAAATTGGAGGTAAAGTTAATGAAATTGAGGAATTCAGCTTTGGATGCAGATAGCTGCACCAAATCCAGTCATCAGTGTAGTGCAGAAAGATTTGGGAAGATTTATAGTTGAAGGTTTGGACCACAGACTGTTCCAAATAGCCAGTGAAAATCAAGCATTACTCAGCACATGTGGGTGCCCATAACTACCCCTTGTCCTTGGAGGAAGTGGGAGGCGTCAAAAGAGAATGACCTTGACCTGCACCCAAGGATTTTAAATAAAGTGGCAACAGTATTATTGGAATCATTGTTTGAGGTGTTTTCAAAACATGCTGCATTTTCCAGTCCATAATGGATGGACTGAAAATCCATGAATGTGATTCTACTGCTTAAGAATGGCAGAAGACAACAAGTAGGTAATTGCAGGCCCAAATCTGTTGTTGGCATTAGGTGGGAATCAATAGTTATGGGTAAAACGTTTGATCATTAGGAAAAGCTTAACACAATCAAACTAAGTCAGCCTGGCTTTACAAAAGCCAAATCATATTTGACAAATTTTCTGAAGTTTGTTGAGTATGTATCAGATGGAGTCGAAGGAGAAAGAGGATGCTGAGTATTTGGGTTGCAACAAGCATTTCAACATGATTCTATATTAAAGGGTGTTGATATTGGGGGAAATGTCTTAGAATAGAATGATGAATAGATGTTTCATAGAAGTCAGAATAAAGTTGAGTGCCCCAAGATGTATCTAGTTCAGTGCCCCAAGAGTCAGCTTTTGTCCCTCAGTTACTTATGAATTGTATTAAGGATGTGGAGAATGATTAAGGATGCAAGCTAATCGGGTTTGCTGATGATAGTAAAATAGGTGGGAAGGCATGTTTCATTCCAGATATTTGAAATTGTCTACAGGGAATAGACAAGTTGAATGAGCAAATGAAATTTTGTCAATGGATTTTAAAGTGGGAAAGTGTAAGGTCATGCACTTTGGCAAAATGAATCTGGGGGCAGACTTTTGGTGCAATGGAGTAAGAATGCAGATGAGCAAGAATTGAAGGATTTAGAGTTCTTGCGCACAGATTACAAAAAGTTAAAATTATCTATTTAATAAACTGGAACTTGATAGATTGTTTTCCCATCTCACCAAAGCATATTCTGCTGCATCCTTATCAGTCAGATTCTGATCCATGTTTTTATCACATTTATATCAAAACATATGTGTAATGAAAATTGTTGTTTGTGTTAGTACCAATACAACCTGAAGATGTGTTGGAGGCAGCCCACAATTGTCACTCACACTTTGTTGTCATCATAGCACACCCACAGTGCTTAGCAGAACAATGCAATCAAAGCTTGGATAGGTACATGGATGGTAGAGGTATGGCCAGCTATGACCATTAGACCATAAGACTTAGGAGCAGGATTAGGCTATTCAGCCCATCAAGTCTGCTGCGCCATTACATTATGTCTGATGGTCCACGTGCAGATCAATAGAAGTAGGCAGTTTAATTGGTTCAGCATGGACTAGATGGGCCAAAGGGCCTGCTTCTATGCTGTACTTTTCTCAGACTCCACATCTATAGCAACATCACAACAGCAAACCAAAACAACCACAGCAAAGCAAGCCCCTTTTCTACTTTTTCACCCACTTGCATACACAGACCCACACACACAGAACTCCATACCCAGGATAGGCCATTAGGTCTCCAGTGATCAATCCCTCGCTCTGACTTACACCTCTGGATGCTGATCCTTCTCAAAAGTGGAGAAACAGATGGGGTAAAGAATGTGACCAATAAACTGTGCACATCTTGACTTTTATTCTTACAATGACACACAAGGTGGACGTTTACCCATGAGACCCTTGCCAGCTCTTAGGGGAGCAACCACTCCAGTCATGTCCCTGCATCATGCAATTCACTCTTTCACAACGTCCATCCTTGTACATTTGATTTTTCTGATCCTTTTTGGGATATTAGGGAAGCTGCAGTACCTAAAGGAAACCCAGGTGGTCAAAGGCAAAATGTGCTGTTTCCACATAACATTCAAGGCCAGGCCACATCCAAGACTTTGGAACTTTGCTGTATCACTGTGACACAGATCAAACAGGTGCCGTTATTAGGCAATCTGCAGCAGGGTTTTCCATTAACATTGTGGTGAACTACATATACCTGTCTGGACATGCCCCCCCCCCAGCTGACTGCTCCTGTGGCTCCTCCCACAGACCCCTGTATAAAGGCGATTGGAGGCACTGCTCCTCCCTCAGTCTCCAGGATGTTGCTGCTTGTGCTTTCTTCCAGCTAATAAAAGCCACCATCTCCGGTGCAATCACCACTGGCACTGGTGCTACGTAGATCCTGATTTCTGTCATTCTGCTCACACTATCTATCTGTGTTATGGCTCTCTTCCCCCTCTCTGTCAGGACTCTTCAGATTCCGAATTAAAATCAGGTTTATTATCACTCAGTGCTCACTTTATTAGCTACCTACACCGGTACCTAATAACAGGGCCACTGAGTGTATGTCCATGGCCTTCTGCTGCTCCACCCATCCACTTCAAGGTTTGAAGTATTGTGCATTCAGAGATACCTTTCTGCCCACCACTGTTGTAACACTTGGTTGAGTTACTGCCACCTTCCTGCTAAAAGATAAGAAAAAAGAAATGTTTAAAAAATATAAATCAGGATCTGTTACTAGATTTAGTTGAATCCCCATTTTCCTGTCTCCCTGACAGCTTTCAGCTTCACTTTAAACTTCTCCATCTGGTCATACCTACAAGGACTACTGTGTCTACAGGCATATTAAGATAGAAATGTTCACATACAGTACATCTTATTGCTTGAATATCACACTATACTGTGGAAAACAATACCTTTCCAAGACACGGTTTATACAGATAAGATGGATAAGAACCCCTAGGTCATACAAGGTAAATAGTGATAGCAGTGCTCATTAGCCATTTTCCATTCGTCAGTCATAACCTTGTGAACAACATAGGCATGGACAAACAAGGAGAGATTCATAGGCCCATGTTATTAAAATCTGATGGATTGCAGACCTTGCTGAGTAATACCGTTCATTATTCAAAGTGATTGCAAATTTCACCTGGGCAAGCCATAATCACCTGCATTTGAAAGAAAAACTAATTGCAACATCCAGTATTATGGACCTTATCAAGATTCTTTTTCTTTTGCCATGCCAGCAGAGCAGTAATGTTTTTATGAGTGGCAGTACCTGCAGCAACAGAAGCAGAATCAGGTTTAATATATTCGACATGTGTTGTGAAATTTGTAACTTTGAAGCTGCAGTACAATGCAATACATAACAAAAAATGGGATTACACTAAGTATATATTGTAAATGTGTATGAAATAGTTAAATTAGAATAAATAGCTAAAAATAAAATAGAAAAAAAAAGTAGTGAGGTAGCGTTTATGGGTTCGGTGTCCATTTGGAAATCGGATGGCAGAGGGAAAGTAGTTGTTCCTAAATTGCTAGTTGTGTGCCTTCAGGTTTCTGTACCTTGTTCCTGAAAGTATCAATGAGAAGAGGTTATGTTCTGGGTAATGGGGGTACTTAGTTATAGACTCCACCTTTCTGAGGCACCACACCTTGAAGATGTCCTGGATGCTATGGAGACTAGAACCCATGCTGGAGCTGACTAACTTTACAACTTTCTGTAGCTTCTTCCAAACCTGTGCAGAGGTGCTCCCCCCCCCCCACTCCGCCCACCAATTCCAGACAGTGTTGCAGTCCCTCAAAATACTGACCACAGTACATCTGTAGAAGTTTCCGAGTGTTTTAGGTGACAAATGAAATCTCAAATTCCTAATGAAGTATAGCTGCTGTCTTGCCTTCTCTGCAGCTGCATTGATATATTGGGACCAGGTTAGGTCATCAGAGATACTGTCACCCAGGAACTTGAAATTGCTCACTCTTTCCACTTCTGATCCCTCAATGAAGATTGGTTCCTGTTCCCTTGTCTGACCTTTTCTGAGTCCACAAACAGCTCTTTTGTCTTCCTAACGTTGAATACAGGGTTGTTGCTGTGACACCACTCAACTAGCTGTTCTATCTTGCTCCTGTGCGCCCTCTCATCACCACAATCAGAATCAGGTTTATTATCACCGGCATGAAACGAGAAATTTGTTAACTTAGCAGCAGCAGTTCAATGCAATACAAAATATAGTAGAGAAAAAATAATAAATAAAATAAAGATAATAATAAATAAGTAGATCAATTACAGTATACGTATATTGAATAGATTTAAAAATGTGCAAAAAAACAGAAATACTGTATATTAAAAAAAGTGAGGCAGTGTCCAAGGGTTCTATGTCCACTTAGGAGTCGGATGGCAGAGGGGAAGAAGCTATTCCTGAATGGCTGAGGGTGTACCTTCAGGCTTCTGTACCTCCTACCATTTGAGATTCTGCCAACAGAATGGCTGTATCAGTAGCAAATTGATAGATGACAGTTGAGCTATACCTAGCCATATAGTCACAGGTATAGAGAGAGTGGAGTGGTGCGCTAAGCATGCATCTATGTAGTCCACCAGTGTTGATTGTCAGTGAACTGGAGATATTATTACTAATTGGTATTGGTAATAACATATTGAGGTATTGAAGTTCTTTCATCAGTTTTTTATAGATTCACCCTTGAAAGCATCCCATCCAGATGCATCACAGCTTGATATGACAACAGGTTGAATCGAGACTGCACGAGATTGTAGTGTGTCATGGGCACGGCTTAGTCCATAATGAAATTCAACGTCCCCTCCTCTCCTTACTTATTGTCACTCTGTTCAGTTCACCACCTTTACAGGCTGCTAATTGGTAATTAGTAATTGATTTTTGATTTACTGTATAAAGTCGCAAGATAAAGTGAACAAACTTTATTTTGCATGTCATCCATACACATTATTTTAAAACATGATGATAGTGCAAGAAAACAACAAGGGAAGAATGCAGAATATAGATTTATAGGTATAGTTACAGAGAATGTACAGTTCAGGTAGGCAATAAAATGCAAAGGCTTTGAAGAGTAGATTGTAAGGTCAGAGTTCATCTTCATCATACAAGAGGTCCATTCAATTGTCCTATAACAGTGGGATAGAAGTGTTTTTTCAGCTTGGTAGTGTTTATTTTCAAGCTTTTGTATCTCTAACTGATGGAAAAGGGGAGAAGAGAGAATGACCAGGAGTTCAGGGATCTTTATGCTGGCTGTTTATACTGGATAAGACACTTTACTGAAATATTTCTAAGCATGATACTTCAGGTCAAAAATGTGTAGAAGTGTAAGGTGGGTGATAAAAAGGATAGGCTGGATATTAGTGAGATATCTTATCTAGAGCACACACTATTACGTTCAGGAGCAGTTATTACCCTCAAACATCCTGGAAAGATATGCATAGCTGCAACTACCACTAATCTGAACTATTTCTGCAACCCACAGACTCACTTTCAAGGACTCTTTCCAATCATGTTCTCGGTATTATTCTATTTGTTTAATTTGCCTTCTTTTGTACATTGGTTGTTTGTCAGTCTTTGCTGTTTACATTTTTTATTTGTGAATTCTATTGTATTTGTTTATCTCCCCCCCCCCCAAATGAATCTCAGCTGTTATATGGTAACATAGAGTCATAAAGGCACTGATATTCTACCTCATCCTATTGGTTCACAGATGGACCATAGCCCTCCATTCTCCTCCCAGTCATGTGCTTATCCAAACTTCTCTTAAAATTCACCATTCAACTCACATCCACCAAATCCTGTGGCAGCTTGTTCCATTCTTGTATTACCCTCTCTTGTATTACACAGTCACTCTCAGGGTACTCCTAAGTATTTCACATCTCAAATTTCGAAGTTTAAATTTCATAGTAAAATTACTATTGATGTGTGTATATGTCACCATATATTACTGTGAAATTCATTTTGTTGCATTCACAGGAGAACAAGAAATCAATGAAAAACTACACACAGACTGACAAAAAGCAAATGTGCAAAAGAGACAAACTGTCCAAATTAAATAAATGAATAAATAAAGGAAGAATGTGAGTTGTAGAGTCCTTGAAAGTGAGTCCATAGGTTGTGAATCAGTTCAGAATTGAGGTAAATTAAGTTATCCACACTGGTTTAGGACCTTGATGGCTGAAAGGTAACAACTGTCCCTGAAGCTGGTGGTCTGAAACTAAGGTACCTGCACCTCATTCCCAATGACAGCGGTGAGAAGGAAGCATGGCCTGGATGGCAGGGGACCTTGATGAAGGATGCTGCTTCTTGTGGCCGTGCTCATTGTTGGGAGGTGTTTTCCTGTAATAGACGAGGTTGTACCCATTGATTTTTGTAGGTTTTTCTGTTATTCAGCATTCATGTTTCCATACCTTACCAGGAGGCAACCAGTCAGGATATTCTCCACGGTGCATCTGTATGTTTATTAAATTATAGATCTCATGCTGAAGCTGCACAAACTTAGTTTTGAGGGGATAATTGTGTTGATTGCTGACATGTGGTCAATGGAGAATGTGCTGATGAATGTGTCTTCATTGTCCAAATATTCCAGAGCTGAGTGAAGAATCAATTACCGTTTGTAAATGGCATCTGCTGTTGGACCTGTTGGACATCAAGCAAACCCTTGCCCTATAATCTCCCAGTCTAGTCTCACCCAACCTCAGTGGAAAAAACCTGCTTGCATTTATCCTATCTATACCCCTTATAATTGTGTATATCTCTATTAATTTCCCATATTAACTACATAAATTATGTTTTTTTCATAAAATAACATCGTATTTCTTTTTTGCTATAAATGCCTGCAAGAAAATGAATGCCAATGTAGTGTTTTGATAATACATTTATTTTGAACTTTGAACTATAATTAAAAAATGAAAATAATTAAATCAAGTGACATTTGAAAGGAATACATGTAATTGCAGAAAATTAAAAGGAATAATGAAAACTTCTTCTAAGGCAGTCTCTTGCGGTCAAGGTTGAATTGCTGCTACTGTAATTCTGTAGATCCTGACAAAAGGATCTACACACTCTGTCAGAGGTTAAGGCTCATGATGTGGATAGCTGAGGTGCAGACTCCTGATCTTTTCCTTTGGTGTTTATTCATTCTGCTGGAGAGACACGGGGATCTGAGTGCATTCTCCAATACTTCTCTGCCTATTTGAGTAATCTTAAACCAGGGATTTCTATGAGTTCATAAAGATGTTCCAGGCTTGAGTAAACTTTGCAAGTGAGAATATTGATGCAAGGAGGATGAATAAGGCACCAAACTAATGAATATGGTTCTTAAAAGAAAAAGAGACAGTAAAAAAATAGTTGTACTTAAGATGAGCAAGTTCTGGACTGTGATAGGAGATATCCTTGCTCAATGACAGGATCTTTGATATTATAATGAAGATTTCAATCATAACTTTTCAATATTACTTAAATTTTCAAGATAACCTGATAGACAGCACTCCAACTTGCATCTGGATTTAACATAAACATGAAGAGTTAAAAACATAGAAACATAGAAAATAGGTGCAGGAGTAGGCCATTTGGCCCTTTGAGCCTGCTCTGCCATTCAGTATGATCATGGCTGATCATCCAGCTCAGAACCCTGTACCTGCTTTCTCTCCATACCCCCTGATCCCTTTAGCCACAAGAGGTCTAACTTCCTCTTAAATTTAGCCAATGAACCAGCCTCAACTGTTTCCTGTGGCAGAGAATTCCACAGACTCACCACTCTCTGTGTGAAGAAGTTTTTCCTCATCTCGGTCCCAAAAGGCTTCCCCTTTATCCTTAAACTATGACCCCTCGTTCTGGACTTCCCCAACATCGGAAACAATCTTCCTGCATCTAGCCTGTCCAATCCCTTTAGAATTTTATACATTTCAATAAGATCCACCAAAAAGCATGGGTCAGTCAAGGGAGCTTAGAAAGCTTCCTTTATCAGGAAGTTGTTCTGTAGCTATATTTATATTCCTATCTCCTTGTCTATGTATCTACACCTCTCTGTCTAACAAGGCCTAGAAATTCATGCTCATCGATTTCAGACACGGAAACCTAAGTATCACACTAAGTGTTTCAAATCACTTCAAGTAAATCTGAATTTGTCATTGACAAACCAAATCACCACAGGCACGTTTCCTTGTGCAGTGCATCTTGGTTCCAGGAAGAATAAGGATTAAGGTTCAGGTCTTAGTCACAACAATCCTTAAAGCTCTCAGCAAATTCCCCTGAGGTTCTGTCAGGTGGAAAGCAGAAATGGAATAAATGGATTATTATCAGATTGGAAGGAATGATATTGGAGTGCCATAGTATTTGGATCACAATTTTTCACTATTTATATTGAGATCATTAGACTATGATACATAAGAACAGATGTAGACCACTCAGCCCTCAGAGCCTGCTATGCCATTCTATCATGGCTGATTTATTATCCCTCACCACAACATTCTGCTGCCTTCTTCCCATAACATTTGACACTCTTACAAGTCAAGAACCTATTAAACTCTGCCGTAAATATACCAAATGACTTGGACTCCACTACAGTCTGTGGCAATGAATTCTACAGATTTACCAGCTTCTAGATAAAGAAAATCTCCTCATCTCTATATTGAAGGGACATCCTACAAATCTGAAACTCTGCCCTCTGGGCCAGGACTCCTCCACTACCATAGGAAAAATCTACTCTGCATTCACTTGTTCTAGCCCTTTCAATATTTGTTAGGTTTCAATTAGATCTTCCATCATTCTTCTAAACTCCAGTGAGTACAGGCCCAGAGCCATCAAATGCCACTCATACATTAACCCTTTCATTCTCAGGATCATTCTTGTTAACATCGTTTGGATGTCTCAGAAAAGGGGCCCAAAACTGCTCACAATTATCCAAGTGTGGTCAGGCCATTACTTTATAAAGCCTCAGCATTACACCATTGCTTTTATATTCTAGCCATCTCTAAAATAATGCTAACACTGACTCAGCCTGCAAGTTAACCTTTAGGAAATTTTGTGGATTCCCAAGTCCCTTCGTACCTCCAATTTCTGAATTTGCTCTTTGTTTACATAATATCTATACCTTTATTCCTTTTACCAAAGTGCAAAGCCATACACTTCTCTGCGCTGTATTCCATATACCATTCCTTTGCCATTCTCCTAATCTGTCCAAGTCTTTCAGCAGATCCCTGCTTCCTCCACACCAGCTACCCCTCCACCTGTCTTTGGAGCATCCACAAACATGGCCACAAAGCCATCAATTCTGTCATCCAAATCAGTGACATATAACTTGAAAAGAAGCAGTCCCTATGACAAGCCCTGCAGAACACCATTAGTAACCAGCTGTAAAACAGAAAAGGTCTCATTTATGTCCAATGTTTGCCTCCTGTCTATCAGCCAATCTTCTATCTACACTAGTATCTTTCCTGTAATACCACTGATGTCTTGGAGGATGAAAAGGAATATTATAATTCTAAATTTACTAATAATACAAAAATCGGTGGATAGGCATGCTCTGAAAAGGAAACTGTGATTCTGCAAGGGGACTATAAATAGGTAGAATGAGTGTGCAAAATACTGGCAATGGGTGTTTAATGTGTTGAATGTGAGATTATTCATTTCTATGTGAGTGTAAGAGCTAGAGTTTAAAAATAGGGAGGCTTTATTTCAATTAAAGAAAGTGTTAGTGAAACCTCTCTCAGAATACCATGTTCAGCTTTGTTCCCCTTGCCTATAAAAATACAGTAACAATGGACACAGGACAAATAAGGCTAATTCCTGGGATGTGATAGTTGTTCTACCAAGAGAGAGACTAAATTGTTTGGGCCAGTATTCTTTCTAGATTAGAAGAATGAGGGGTGACCTTTTTCAAAGATCATAAGGGGAACTGATAAGTAGGTGTTGAGATGTTTTCTCTGGCGGGAGACTCTCGAAGAAGGGCACATGTCTACGTAATGTAGGGCAAGCCCTTTAAAAGTAAGGTGCATGAAAAACTTCCTGCAGAAGGTAGAGAATCTTTTGAATTTTCGGCCCTATTGGGTGGTAGAAACTACATCGATATTTAAAATGAAGGTAGATAAATATTTGATAGATGGAGGAATGGACGAGTGTGGAGAATTGGAGAAGAGGAGCTGAGATCGGCCATGAGTCTGAAGGGCCTGATAACCCACTCGTACTCCTTTTTTTTGTGTTCTTATGGTCTTATGCTTGTAGCATGATAAAATTAATATTACTTCAGCTAGTGAACATTGTTGGCCAGGGAAACATATTTGTATGAAACACTGCACAGTAGCAGTTTTCTTGTGTGCAGGACACTCACAGCCATTCAGGTGTGACAGGAAAAGTCATGTTCTTCAGAAATTGAACATTTCCCACTTGGTCGTTTTGAGATTTTCTTGATGTCTGCACAGCATCAGTGAACAGCAGGATTACATCAGCAGAAACAGCTTGCAGGGATCCGGAGGCAAGGTTTCAGAGAGCGATTCATTCCTTTCTCCAGACTTTTAATCATTTCAAACTTCATTAATGTACACCACCCTTTGTTTTGGAAGATACTTTTTTCTTGAGTCTGACCATATTATTTTATGGGAAACTTACTGAAACCATTTAGGGATGTGGTGACCCAGGTTACATCAGACTACTTTAACTTTGTCAAAAATATAATGCAGTTTCTGCATTTTACTGAAAAATGATATGGCTCACCCTTTGGGCTGCACTCAGCCTGGAGCTATCAGTGAGCTATTAAAACAAGAGAAGGTTTGCAGATGCTGGAATTCCAAAGCAACACACACACAAAATGCTGGAGGAACTCAGCTGGTCAGGCAGCATCTATGGAAATGAATTAACAGTCAACATTTTGAACTGAGACCCTTCTTGAGAACTGAAATGGAAAGGGGAAGATGCCAGAATTAAAAAAAGGTGGGGGAAGGAGAAGGAAACGAGCCAAAAGGTGATAGGTAAAATCAAGTAGGTGGGAAAGGTAAAGGGCTGAAGAAGAAGAATCTGATAGGAGAGGAAATTGGACAAATTGGTTCTTCTGGGAAGGTACTTCATCAGCATTGACTTATAAAATAAGTAATCTTACCAGAAATTAACTTTTTGCATTGTTTACTGTAGGTGAGCTGGTACTAGACTATCAATGCAAAAGATCAAAATACCTCTGTAACAAAATATTCATCATTATAAATAATTAATCATAACCCACTTTAAATTGTTTGATTAACTAATTAATACACTATATGTAATATTTATCTGCTCATTGCCTATTTTCTCATTGTTTTTCAGATGAATTGCTAGGCCTGTGTATTAACTATATATATCCTGAAAGTACAGATCAGATCCTCGTATTCTTCTGAGGTACTGCTAATGACTTTTCTTTATTTGATAAGAATAATATTAACCATAAACTATTGTATGTTAGACAGAAAAGTATAAGGAATTCATGGTAAAACCTGTAGGAAAGAGTGAACATCAATGGTCAGTTAAATTACTTAAGTAAACTTAACCAAAGATTCAGTGCAGAATAGGCCCTACTGCCACTTAGAGCCATGCTGCCCAGCAGCTGCTGATTTAACCCTAGCATAATCGTGGGATAATCTACAATAACCAACTAATCTACCCACTGCTATGTCTTTGGATTGTGGAAGGAAACCAGAGCACCTGGAGGAAAACCAAGTGGTTATGGGGAGGAGGTACAAACTCCTTACAAACAACTGCTGGAATTGAGCCCCAGTCACTGGTGCTCTAAAGTGTTGTGCTAACCACTATGCTACATGCTGCATTTTGGTGGCAATGCATGCCCTCTGGTATTTACAAGAGGCAATAGCATTAATTTCTTATGAGGCTACAGCTTACCTTGTGTCTAACCAGAAACACATGAATGGTGTCATACAGAAGACTTGAAATTCATACAAAATTTACACTAATTGACAGACACACTTACAATGGCCCACAGTAATTAGCTCAGTATGAACATATCTGAATTCCCAAATACACTACCGTATATATCATATTCTGTATAATATATGTTTAACTAATGTTGTTCTTGTGATGCTAGCTTTTCTAATGCTATGTACCAGTGATAATGCTGTGAGTTATTTTTTTAATTGTACCGATGCATACATGTATTTGTGCATGTGACAATAAACTCGATTTTGACTTTGAATTTTTAAATGTATCACTTACTGAATGGTTAATATAGCTATGACATTTAGTCCAGTGTCATGAACTTCAGTGAATTGATAACAGAATCAAATATCCAATGATAAATTCCTAAGTCTGACAATAGTACTCCAATGATGTACTGAATGCTGTTTATCATTATGTTTAATATCCAGAGACTCAACACAAACTGTCAATTATTATGGAGTAGAGCTGAAGGGATTTTCAATGATTGATAGTTTATTTTCAGCACAGAGGAACAAGAATCATAATGATTCCCATTCAGCAAATGGAAACTTGCTTTAATCAACCCATGACTGACATCAGCTGAATGTACATCGAGCCTCTACCTAACTGATGTGTCAGGTCTCTTCATGCATGCAGTGCAGTACCGTTGCTTTCTCTGATAGAACATGTCTGATAAAATTGTCATAAATATGGAAAATACTTTTAATTAAAGCCAATCTCCATACTTTACAGGTTGGGGCTATTGATTGGTATGTATTAGTAGAATGCCAGTGTTTATTTTACACCCAATGATACCTTCAAGAGGATCAGAACTTTGTTGTGGTGTTTGTAAGCTTGCATGCCTCAATGCCCTGGAGGGCTATATTGGCTGGAGTCAAGGCCTTGTGCTTTGTCTCTTGGGAGAGTCACCCATGCCAAACAGGTCAAAGGGTGAAATTCCAGACTAAGTGGACTTCACTAGTCCTCCAGGTTTGGGGGTTCAGCTCAGGGAAAATAACCCTGACTCATCAAAAAAAATGTTATGAGAAAAGAAATAAAGCATCCTTCTATACAGAGAGAGATGGAGGACCTTCCTTGTTGTCCTAAATACCAGTGGTGGAACAGGCAGTAAGTAAGTAAGTAAGTAATATCTATGGGAAGAAGATGCTGAACTCCAACCTCGAATTACTGCAATAACTCTGGTATTCCCATTTTGTAATTGAATAGGAATAAGACCTAGGAAAAGAATATCGATCTATTTCCAAATAACAATGGTGTGAGATTTGAGAGGGGTTTGCAGCTAATAGCGTTCTGATGTTCTTCCTTTCAGATAGTAGTAATAGTGTATTGTGGAGATATATTGCAAAATCCTAGTCAGGTACTATTTGCAAATATTACAACACTCAGCTATAATACACTAGTATTGGAAAGAATGAACTTATTTTTTTACTGTATGATCATGGGCTGGTCTTTTGGTAAATGATTTCAGTTAAGATAGCCTTGTAGCAGATTTCTCAAGGTAGATTTACGTAGAATAGCTTATGTACATAAAAAAAAACTGGATTCTCTGACAACATACTTGAATTTAATCATTATGAAAATGAGAAATACTAAAAACACTTTAAAAACAATATAACGTTGAATAGATGTCAGAGTGTACACCTATTATTGTGGTGTTGATGAATGTTCTACTGAAAGTACTACTTTCAAATATGCCATTCTCACCAAAGTTAATAAACTTCTACAGTAAATTAAAATGTAATTCACACATCTTTTGCTAAGGAAAAGCATTTATAGTTCAATACCTATTAAGAAAATTTAACAATATTTGTTAACAACTGAATGCAATTTGAATTGACTTTCAAATGAGTAATTTCTTTTCCCATACTTAAAATGTACAGAAAAATTAAACAGCAAAACTTGTGTTTACCACCTACAGAACTAAATTGTCTAATTTATCAGTGGGCATCATATTTTGATTCTGCATCCAGTTCATTTTCAATCAATACACAGTCTCCAAGTCAACAAGTATATTAGTAATGAACAATTCTATTACTTGGTTATCCATTATACAAAATATTATAAATTTATTCTTTCACAAACCATAGCACACAATGATGGAAATAAGTTTTTTTTTCCCATATACATGAATGATACTCTTAACTGTTTTCTCCTATTTTTAATTATTTCGTCACCAAGCTGACACATTCTAATCTGAATTGATTTTTTAATTGCTATCATATAACAAATGAATTATTTGGGCTTCACACAGTTATTCAAGCTCCATTTGGGAGCATTATTACTAATAGTCGACTTGTTTCTCTTGTCTTTGGTTTATAGGTCATGACTGCAGTCTCTTTCCTCTTCTCATGAATACAATTATAATATTCACATCTGCACAGCTCTGCAACTTATATCCCATGGCAAGAAACTGTGGGATATTGCAGAAACTTATACTTCAGATATGATTCTTAACCTGAAGAAAAAACGTTTTCAATTTGAAAATTATTTTTGCTGAGCATCAAAAGCAATTAATTGATAAGTTTCAAGGATGATGCTTGGCAATGAATATAGTCTAAAGACTAATTAAATATTCAAATAGCAGACCAAATTGTTTTGATAATAACTGACTGTAACTACTTATTGGTGAGGTATTAATTAAAGCAATCAATGTAACAACTATATTATACTAATACACAACTCTTTCATGAGAAGAAATAGAATTGGTTAAAAAGAGTAACTTGATGGGGAGCTAAATACAATAAAATTGTTGTCAAATTTGTCATTTCTTCTTTAATATTCTCACAGAAAATCAATAGTGTTAAATTCAGAATAGCACCAGAATTGGTCTATAAATCTAAAGAATTTTCAAGGTAGTAATGCAAGCAAGGAGGATTATGGGAAACAAATATTCATTAGATGGATCATTGAATGCAAGAGCAGAGATGTCCTACTCCAAATTTATCAAATATTGATTTGATTTCAACAGTGCATGGTTCTGGCAATCAGATATAAAAAAAATAAGTGATTATGCAGAGGAGATTCACCAGGATGTTGCCTGGACCCAAGCATTTTTGGGGAGATTAAGACAGGTTTCCTTGGAGTAAAGGAGGTAAGAAGGGGACATAATTTAGTAATGTAAGATTAGGCAGGATATAGATAGAGTAGAACTACAGAAACCATTTCCCTGTATCAGGTGCAAATAAAATTGGAGGGACCATTTAGGTTAAAATGTAAGAGACTAATAGGAGATTTAGAAACATAGAAACATAGAAAACCTACAGCACAATATAGGCCCTTCGACCCACAAAGTTGTGCAGAACATGTCCTTAACTTAAAATTACTAGGGTTACTCATAGCCCTCTATTTTTCTAAGATCCATGTACCTATCCAAAAGTCCCTGTTAAAGGTCCCTAACATATCTGCCTCCACCACCGTTGCTGGCAGCCCATTCCACGCACTCACCACTCTCTGAGTACAAAACTTACCCTGACATCTCCTCTATACCTACTTCGAAGCACCTTAATCTGTGCCCTCTTGTGGCAGCCATTTCAGCCCTTGGAAAAAGCTTCTGACTATCCACATGATCAATGCCTCTCATCATCTTATACACCTCTATCAGGTCACGTCTCATCTTCCGTTGCTCTAGGGACAAAAAACAGTGTTCAATCAACCTGTTTTCATAAGGCATGCACCCCAATCCAGGAAATATCCTTGTAAATCTCCTCTGCACCCTTTCTATGGCTTCCACATCTTTCCTGTAGTGAGGTGACCAGAACTGAGTACAGTACTCCAAGTGGGGTCTGACCAGGATCCTATATAGCTGCAATATTACCTCTCAGCACCTAAATTCAATTCCACAATTGATGAAGGCCAATGCACCATATGTCTTCTTAACCACAGAGTCAACCTGTGCAGCTGCTTTGATCGTCCTATGGACTCAGACCCCAAGATCCCTCTGATCCTGCACACTGCCAAGAGTCTTAGCATTAATAATATATTCTGCCATCACATTTGACATAGGTTTTTTTCACCCAAGGTATAATGAGCACCTGCAATACACTATTTGAGAGAGTGATAAAAGTGAACTTGCTGATAATATTTAACAATTTTATTGGCAATGATGTGAATTGCCTAGTGATGAATTGAATGTGATGGCTATCAGCCAGGTGCCAGAAGATTGGATTAAAACAGGTGTGTACCCACTAGGTGGTGTGAGCATGGTTGTCTGGATAGTTCATTTCCATTCTGTTTAACTCTATGACTATCAACCTTTGGGAAAAATTACCTGACTCTTAATTTGCCAATCTTAAATAACTTATTAAGGACACAAACAACATTCTTGTATGAGACTGGCATGTAGCTCAATCCAAGGGAAAAAAAAAACCACAATTAACTTAGATTAGAATTGGCTGACATCTATTCAATCTTCCTTATAGAATGAGACTAATAAAAAGCAAAATAGAAGGAAATGTTTTTCTTACATCACTTCATGCTCAAACGTAGGTCTTCACATCTTTAGAGTTTGCAGATGTTGCTATGGTTGCCCGGAGACTGTGATCAAGCCATCATCTGTATTGTACACAGAAGTCTTTGAGATGATGTTTCTTACACTTGTTATCTGTATAATGAAGGTACTCTACCAATCTGCAAAGCTCAGTTGTCATTCTTCAGTGTGGCAGGAATGGACTGAAATTATATAATAGAAGCCATGCCTGAACACCCAAAGTCTACAAGTAATCAAGCTGCATGATTTCATTGTTTAACTGTGCATGTTCTGTATTTTACTGTCCAAGTAAGCCTGTTTCTTGGCAACGTACTTTGCCTTTAGTCATGAGGAATTATTCAACTGAGCAAAAAGAAATTCCTTCTGTATTAGTGGACCTGAGTGAGTTTTGAAAGGAACTTAAGTGGTATTGTTAGACACAGTTCCAATCAGAAACATGCTGTTGTGCCCAAGTAAAATAAATTAACTACTCATCCCTTGGGTTCTCTGAAGGAGTTCAGTTTGCAACCAAGTAAAATAATTATTCTGGTCTATCTCTCAGGTTAAAATCAAAATTCAATGACTGGAACTAAGTCAAATAAAATAGAGGATCCCTTCTTTGTTAGAAATAGAGTGCAGAAGTAAGCATCCTGGAGAAAGATATATGCAGATAAGGTTTTCTTATATCTCCAATTCAAAACATTCTCTGCTTTGAGTCAAAATGTGAATTTAGAGCTGTTCACATTATGAAGACGCCATCAGATTTGAATTGTGTGCTTTAACAATGGGAGAACAAGAGAAATGATGTACATGTGTTCAGGACATCAATTATTCCTTTGTATATCAAGAACTAGATGTTCACTTTAGAATCCTGCATCAGGCATCTGAGCATGAGGAGAAGTGAGTTAACATCAGAGCAGAGTGTTCTGGACTTTGCTGGGGGATGGGTGATAAAATAGTTGGCAACCCTTGTCATATCAGCTTAAGTAACCGTTTGGTGTTAGAACTATGCCTTATCATTTGGAGTCTGCAAGAAAGCAGTTCATGCAGTTGTATTGACCAACAGTTTTATTTCCCATTTATTGGAGTCAAAGTAAAGCTTGCATCTGCACAACACAATAGAGGGCCAATAACACTGAATTACTCAATAGGAGGATTCCTCAACACACCCTCTCCCCATACATTCATTTGTTGCCTGACACTTCTATGTTTGCTGCAATTGTCACGGCCAGTTGGAATATTAAAATGGATTCTCATAGTCTAATCAAATGGTTCCAGGCATGTTCAAGTCCTCTTTCTGCTTCTCACTCATCCCATCTCCAACTGTTCAAGAAAAAAGTTGTTAAAATAAAATGAAAACACATTCTCTTAACTCTACCTATAATTTCAGACATATTGAGGGGAATCTTGATGGGTTAATGACCTCGTTTAAGCCATCTATAATAATATTTCTCCAACATCAAAGACGAGGAAATCTGCAGATGCTGGAAATTCAAGCAACACACACAAAATGTTGGTGGAATGCAGCAGGTCAGGCAGCATCTATAAGGAGAAGAACTGTCGACGTTTTGGGCCGAGACCCTTCGTCAGGACTAATTGAAAGGAAAGATAGTAAGAGATTTGAAAGTAGGAGGGAGAGGGGAAAATGCAAAATGATAGGAGAAGACCGGAGGGGGTGGGGTGAAGCTGAGAGCTGGAAAGGTGATTGGCGAAAGGGATACAGAGCTGGAGAAGGGAAAGGATCATGGGATGGGAGGCCTCGGGAGAAAGAAAGGGGGAGGGGAGCACCAGAGGGAGATGGAGAACAGGCAGAGTGATGGGCAGAAAGAGAGGAAAAAAGGAGGAGGAGGAAAAACTAAATATATTAGAGATGGGGTAAGAAGGGGAGGAGGGGTACTAACAGAAGTCAGAGAAGTCCAAACTGATGGCATGGACATTGACTTCTCTAACTTCCTTTAATGCCTCTCATCCCCTTTTTAAGACTATTAGACATCCTTTGTACTGCAAGAAAAAAACATATCATGTAAACAACAAATACAAGCAAAAACTATTCTGAACTAAAGTCCACAAAGACAGTCCTGTCCCTAGAGCCTCAGTTCAGCGTGGAGTGGTGAGACAAATCAGCCCATTCCTTGTCTCTGGTCCTGACACCCTGACATTTCAATCTGGCCCAGTGTTTAAATCGTCCAGACATCAAGTTCAGTTGCTTTGATTTGCTTTGGGGCCTGGACCCCACCAACTTTATATGGTTTGTGCCTGACCTTTCCAATTCGTCCCAGCGTTAAAATTGTCCAAACATAGGGTTTGGTTTCGGTACACTCTGAGACCTGGACCCCAACCTTTCCAAGTTAGTCTGGCACCATTTAAATTGATCAAACCTCAGGTCTTTCTTGCTCTTGGCAAGGATCCTGCTGCCTCACCTTGCCTATGTTCTGTCACATCGAATTGCCTCCAAGTCCAAAGGGAGGTCGCATGCTATTGTTTGTGATGATCATTTACCAGGGAAAGATTGATTAACAATTTATTTACTGGTTTTCTTTATTTCATTGGTCACCAACCAGATGTTGCTGAAAATCACCAGCACCATCTTAAACCTGGGAAATAGATACTCCTTATTAGGTATATTTTATTTTGTTCAGAAAACTCTAAGTTGTACTTTATTTCATTACAGGATACCTTCTAAAAATTATGTTTTTACATTATGATGAAACCAATCATTTCACAATAATGACATTAATATAGAACACAGAAGAATATAACTTAGGAACATAGCCTGTGGCCCATCACAGTAACCTACAATGCCTGCATCGACCATCGTGCCAATCTAAACTAATCCCATCTGCCTGCACTTTGTGTCTATACCTCTATCCCTTGATTGCTTACACATCCATCTTAAATTTCTCTATCATATCTGCTTCTACCCGATCCCCAATAGGCCCAATCACCTCCTATATTCTGTGTAAAATATAGTTGCCTTATAAATTTCTTTTAAACTTTACCCTCTCTCATTTTCAAATTATGTGTTCCTTTTCTTTAACACTTCTACTCTGGCAGAAATGACTCTTATAGTTCTGCTTGTATTTTCAAAAATCTTGCTTAATAAGTTAAACTTCATTTACTCATAGAAGGCAAAGAGGACTTTTTAAGTGCCTATCTTATCACAAAGCTGTCTATTTTTATATCTATAGATTGCACTGCACAAGAGACAATACCTTAGTAAATAAATCAATATTTTTAAGTCACCAAATTTTAGGTTAAAATGTTTTTAATTCTGCTGTTTCTCATGCATTTTCTAAACACAGCTATTTAAATAATTTGAATTGGAATCTTGAATCACAAGATCGCTTTTTGTGATTTGTGCTGTCTTGAGCATAACTTGCATCTGAATAATGAATGTACCTCGATGCGAAAGTGTATGTATATTCAACTATTATTTGAAACTATACATATCAAAACCATGGTACTGGGGGAGGCCAAAATGAACAGCATCTCCTCCACAATAAAGCAACACCAACTCCGATGGATAGGTCATGAAATTCAGATGCCTAAATCACATCTCCCCAACCAGATCCTTTACACCCAGCTGAAGGATGGTCTGCGAACCCCTGGAGGGCAAAGGAAACACTTCAAAGGTAACATCAAAACCAGCCTGAAGAAATTAATCTAAAAATTGGGAAGACATTACATTCAATAAACACACCTAGAGGAAATCTTTTCAAGAAGGAGCTGTACTACCTGAGAAACAACCTTTGCTGTGCTAAAGAGACAAGTAGCAGCTGCAAAAGGTGAGACTGAACAACCAAAAGAACCAACCACTAACCACACATCACGCTGACTCTTGCACCAGAATATATGGATTCCTGATCGGCCTCGACAACCACCTGTGAACCCATCAACAGGCAACTCCTTTGGAGAATATTTTACTCGAGTGATCACACGACTGCAACTACTACATTGATTAATTCAAGAAAGTCAACTGAAAGAGCCTATCTTAAGGTTTAGTTTTCTATGAACAATAATATTCAGCAAATCTTCTGAGGTAATGTTACATGATCATGTGAGGCTTAAGACTTAACGGTAATAGTTTTGTTTCTATTCTAATGTTTGTTACTATTGCCATAAATAAGGCACAAAGATCAAATTACACCATGTTTTGTGACATACCTGAATGGTTCTCACACATCGGCTATTTATGCACATTGTAGGAGCATAATAATATGAAAGATAAATATATTGCTACACAGTAAGATCAAAAAGCTGCCTTGCAGTAGTTAGCGAAACATGCATTACAAGTAGATTAAATATAATTCTTTGAATAGTAATCTAGTTGTTTGTGGATATGAAAAAAATTACTCTGGCTTTGAACTCATGCCATAGTGATAGAGCTTAAAATGGATTTTATAAGATCTGCCAAAGGTGAGGGACATTCAATTTCAAAATGAAGCTGGCCTTTTGGTGTGTTCATTCTACTGAATTATTACTGCAAATCATTTACTTAAATTTAAATAAGTTGGTGGAAATTCATTTGCATAAAATTGCAGTGGGTCCTAATCATGATAAAACAGAGAAATGCTTTTGATGTAGGGTAACTAAGCTCACTGTAATAATCAAAATCCAATTCCACAGCATAGAAAGGAATGTACTCAGTTATTCAACAATAATCTTATTAACAATGAATGCTCTTGTCATGTAATAAGCTAAACAGGCAAGAAATACAATTATCTACAAAAATCTATTATAACCATGTCAAATGAGAATAATATTTTGTTAAAAATACTTCCATTATGTATGGTATTTATCCATTAGAAGATAAAAATGCACAAGACTAACAACCAGCTTGGGCAGCAAGTAGTCCCATTGACAAAAAAACAAAGATCAAAGTACACTTATTATCAAGGTATGTATGCAGTATGCAACCCTGAGATTCATCTTCCTGCAGACAGCCATAAAACAAAGAAATACCATGGAACCTCTTCAAAGAAAAACTTCGAACACCCAACGCATAAATATGTACAAATTGCACAAACGGCAAAAGAAGAAATGAATAACACACAGGATATTAAACAGAGCAGCACTTTAGTGTAATGGTTAACACAAAGCTTTACCGTACCAGCGATCCGGGTTCAATTCCCACTGCTGCCTGTAAGAAGTTTGTCCATTCTTCCCACGACTGCATGGGTTACCTCCCACAGTCCAAAGATGTAATGGTTAGTGATAGTAAATTTTCTCATGATTAGACCAGGATTAAATCGGGGGATTGCTAGGCAGTGTGGCACACTATTCTGCACCATATGTCAATAAATAAATAAACTATCTTGCAAAGTCCTTGAAACAGTTTGGGAGTGTTCAGTTCAATTCAATTTAGCACTGTGTTGTTCATTGACTGAGCCAGGCAACCCGGATCAAAATCTCACAAAACAGCAATAAAAAATGGAATAACCAGAAATGAACAAAACACATATAACATGAACTGCAGAATCCTCTAAAACTGAGTCCTATCCACAAACCACACCGATCAAACTTTGCCCGTGACCCAAGACTCCAGTATTTTCCTCCGGAAGAGGGAGAGGAAGACTGATCAAATACAGCCCGCTGTCACTAACACCAACTCAACCATTGTCATCCTCCTTGACTTTAATCTCGCTTGACAATTTAAGAGACGAGTTGGTCGAGAATTAGAGCCTATCATGTGTTCATGCTCTGCAATCTGGCTGCACAGTCTGTTCTTAAACTCATTCTCAACCACATCAAATTCCCTCACAGACAGCAAAAGCACCAAATCACTCAGTCAGCCTAAAACACATTATCAAAATATATATTACAAGCTCCAATCACACACAGATTATAGAAGTATATTTAAAAGAAGGAGGAGAAGAAACAGTTTCAATGGTAAAACTAAACTAGGCTGTAGAGCAAAAGCATTTCCACCTTTCTGAGCCACAAATTGCCTACGAGTCATGATATGATATAATTTAAAAATTGTTATTTAAATAGGGTTGCTTTGCTTGAGACTCCAGTTATATTGGGTGAAATTGAAACCCTCTTGTGCTTAATTGGATTATCACTTTGCAGATAATTTTTTAAAAAGCTATCTCGTCCAATTCCCAATGCAACAATAACTTTAGCAATGAAGATGTTTATTTTAAACTTTTGAATGTATTGTCCCAACTGCCAAAAGTGATATTTTTCTATCTCTCACACTAAATTGAAAGATTCTTGCATTAAAAATGTTTCTGTATTAAAATACCTTTGGCTGTTTATTTATCAAATTGTTCAGATCATAAGCATCACATAAGCAGAATGCAAGCTGATAATTGTAAGTATAATTACATATAAACTGAGTTGACCATTCCCAGCTGTTATGAGTGTGCACAATAATTTGACCATGAAGATATTATTTGACCAAGAGTAATTTTACAGCAGCATGGAACATTGGAACAGACTTTTCACGAGTTCCATACTCTGGAAACATTCCAGTTTTGATCACCTACAATAATGGAAGCAAATTCATAAATATGAATCATTTGTAATTAATAAGATCTAATATCTAAAGCACAGACATGTTTGTCAAATGACTATGATAATATTTGGACCTTTGCATTCCTAAAGATTTGCTTCCACAAAACATATAATTAGTTCCATTAACAATAACTTCAGACAATGCTCATCCTTCACCGTATTTAGGAACTCATCTAAAATAGCATAAATGAGAATCAAACCTTATGAAAGTAAAGGGAATGTTTCAAAGAAGCAGTATTTAAATAATGGTCTTCCAAGCCTTTGAGGATTGATAAAAGCCCAGAACAATGAATAAAATTTAAAACCTATTCAGGTTATAGATTTGTTCCTGCTTGATTGTGTTAAATGAATAATATATGCATTAAGGACAGGAGCTCAGAAATCACGGGCAGTTGATTGAACTTACAGGGGATGGATGGAGAGACAGCCAAGTCAAGAAAATAAATTATGGACCGGAGAGTGAGTAACTTCCTGAATGTCAGTGAGCCAGAACTACTTACCACCAGCAAGCTAACTATAATCACCATTGATACAAAACATTAACATTAAGATGGGCTTGTGACCTCACCTTCAACCTCAATATGACCTTGCACCTTATTGTCAATCTGCACTGCACTCTGTCTGTGCTGTTACACTTTATTCTGCATTCTCATTGTCTTACCTTGCAATACTTCAAGGCACTGTACATATAACTGATCTGTATGAACAGTAAGCAAGGTAAGCTTGTCACTCTACCTCATTATATGTGAGAATAATGAACTGATTCCAATTTCACTTTGTCTTAAGGCTGATTTATACTTGTGTGTCGCATCTACGCCATAGGTACCGCGTATCCTACCCCGTACGCCATAGGGTGATGTGCACCTCCCCAAAGTACTCACGCATGCATTGTGGTGATGCAGACCACAACAACTGTGATTGGTTCGCTTGGTAGCATTGCATTTCCTCTTATGCACCTCTGGTTGCTTCTTCTCTGCCATGGCTGTACAGCAATGCGAAATAGATTAACCAAATTGTCAAATCTACCTGCCGACATGCAAAAATTTTTGAAATGCATTTCCTTGTCCATGTGTCTTATGAAGAAACTCAACACAGTGGCATAGAAGCCCCACCATCAACTAGCGTTTTGGTGCACACCAACACATGCTCTCTATGGCGCAGAGCAACACAGAAATGAAAATCAGGGCTACGGCGTAGGCTGCAGTGTAGCCCGTATGCACTAGTATAAATCAGTCTTTATTGCTAAAACAACCAGGTCAAATGGTGGGCATTACATAGCAATACAATAGGTCACCTTTCAAAACAGAAAAAAAGTGTAGAAGTAGCTTTGACAAACCATAACATATCTTAGGTTTTGATAGCTGATTGTTAGTGTTGTCAAGGACTGCACTGTCAGATCCAGCAAAAGTTTCAAAATCAAGTTTGCTGGTGGCACAGCAGTAGTTGTCCTCATCAGCAACAATGATGGGTTGGCATGCAGAGAGGAGGTGGAGCAGGCCTGTCAGATGGTGTGAGAACAGCAACTTGAGTCTTAATATGGACAAGATAAAAGAGAAAGCTGTGCACTTTAGGAAGGTGCAGTCTGACAACTCTCCTTTACACATCAATGGCTCTGCTGTGGAGAGAGGGAAAACCACAACATTCCTTGATACGTTCATTTAACCTGGACCTACAACAAACCCTGATTAGTCAAGAAGACACAGCAGTGTCTAGACTTCCTGAGAAGATTGAGGTATCAAGGCTCCCCACCCACATTCTAATAACTTTCTAAAGGAATATTATTGGGCGTGTTCATTCTGGATATTCCGTTGACAGACAGACAGACAGACAGACAGATAGACAGACATACTTTATTGGGTTTTGTTACAGCCACACCAACCAAGAATAGTGTAGAAATATAGCAATATAAACCCATAAATAATTAAATAAAATAAGTTAATCATGCCAAGTGGAAATAAGACCAGGACCAGTCTATTGGCTCAGGGTGTCTGACACTCCGAGGGAGGAGTTGTAAAGTTTGATGGTCACAGGCAGGAATGACTTCCTATGACACTCAGTGTTATATCTCGGTGGAATAGCGGGGTCAAGGGATATGGGGAGAGGGCAGAAACAGGGTACTGATTGTGTATGATCAACCATGATCACAGTGAATGGTGGTGCTGGCTAGGAGGGCCAAATGGCCTGCTCCTGCACCTACTGTCTATTGTCTATTGATTGAGTCTCAGGCTGAATGTACTCCTGTGCCTAACCAGTACATTATGGAGTGGATGGGAGTCATTGTCCAAGATGGCATGCAACTTGAACAGCGTCCTCTTTTCAGTCACTACCGTCAGAGGATCCAGTTCCACCTCCACAACATCACTGGCCTTACGAATGAGTTTGTTGATTCTGTTGGTGTCTGCTACCCTCAGCCTGCTGCCCCAGCACACAACAGCAAACATGATAGCATTGGCCACCACAGCCTTGTAGAACATCCTCAGCATCATCTGGCAGATGTTAAATGACCTCAGTCTCCTCAGGAAATAGAGTTGGCTCTGACCCTTCTTGTAGACAGCCTCAGTGTTCTTTGACCAGTCCAGTTTATTATCAATTCATATCCCCAGGTATTTGTAATCATCCACAATGTCCACACTGACCCCTTGGATGGAAACAGGAGTCACCGGTGCCTTAACCCTCCTCAGGTCCACCACCTGCTCCTTAGTCTTTTTCACATTAAGCTGCAGATGATTCTGCTCACACCATGTGACAAAGTTTCCCACCGTAGCCCTGTACTCAGCCTCATCTCCCTTGCTGATGCATCCAACCATGACAGAGTCATCAGAAAACTTCTGAAGATGCCAAGATTCTGTGTTGTAGTTGAAGTCCGAGTTGTAGATGGTGAAGAGAAAGGGAGAGAGGACAGTCCCCTGTGGAGCCCCAGTGCTGCTGACCACTCTGTCTAACACACAGGGTTGCAAGCGCACATACTGTGGTCTGCCAGTCAGGTAGACAATAATCCATGACACCAGGGAAGCATCCACCTGCATCACTGTCAGTTTCTCACCCAGCAGAGCAGGGCGGATGGTGTTGAACACAATGAAGAAGTCAAAAAACATGACACTCACAGTGCTTGCCTGTTTGTCCGGGTGGGCGTAGACACGGTTCAGCAGGTAGACAATGGCATCCTCAACTCCTAGTCGGGGCTGGTAGGTGAACTGGAGGGGGTCTAAGTGTGGCCTAACTATAGGCTGGAGCTGCTCTAGAACAAGTCACTCCAGGGTCTTCAAGATGTGGGAGGTCAATGCCTCCAGTCTGACATTGGAGCCACTGGGGCGCGGCGTCTTCGGTACAGGGACGAGGCAGGACATTTTCCAGAGCAAAGGAACCCTCTGGAGACTCAGGCTCAGGTTGAAGGCATGGTGAAATACTCCACATAGCTGGGGAGCACAGGCTTTGAGCACCCTGGGGCTGACACCATCCGGGTCTGCAGTCTTGCTTGGGTGGAGAAGTTTCAGCTGTCTTCTCACCTGTTCAGCTGTGAAGCCCAACATGGTGGTTTCAGGTGTGGGAGGGCTGTAGTCACGAGGGCAGGGTGGGGGGCTGTGAGGAGGGGTAGGATGGGAGAGTAGAGTATGTGTTGGTAGAGGGCCGACAACAGATGAATCATGTGGGGGATGGGCAAGGGCGACAGTGTCAAATCTGTTGAAGAACAGGTTAAGTTTGTTGGCCCTGTCCTCACTGCCTTCAGCTCCTCTATTGCTAGTTTGACAGAACCCAGTGATGGTCCTCATCCCACTCCAGACCTCTCTCATGTTGTTCTGCTTGTGTGGTATAGAATCTGCAAGGCAGTTGACCGCAGGAATCTATAGAGAATATTGAAATCTGCCAACACAGTCACTGGGGTCTCGATCCTCCAAATTTATTATATTTACCAGGAGCATGCATTGAATACCAAGACCTGAAGCATTATTGAGGATCCCCATTACAAATCCCACAAACACAAAGTACATTGCAAATGCTGGGGTCAAAGCAACACATACAACAAGCTGGAGGAACTCAGCAGGTTGGGCAGCATCTGTGGAAAAGAAAAGTTAACGTTTCGGGCCGAGACCCTTCGTCAGGACTGAAGAAGGAGGGGGCCGGGGCCCTATAAAGAAGGTGGGGGGAGGTTGGGAAAGAGAAGGCTGGTAGGTGCTAGGTCAAAAACCAGTAAGGGGAAAGATCAAGGGGTGGAGGAGGAGAAGCAGGGAGGGGACAGGCAGGAGAGGTGAAGAAAAAATGTAAGAGGAAAGCACTATGGGTAGTAGAAGAAGGCAGAATCATGAGAGAAGTGGTAGGCATCTGGAGGAGGTGGCGGCAGAGTGAAACTGGGATGGGGGAAGGTAGGGGGAGGGAATTACCAGAAGCTGGAGAACTCAATGTTCATGCCAAGGGGCTGGAGATTACCCAGACGGTAAATGAGGTGTTGCTCTTCCAAACCTGAGTTTGGCCTCATTATGCCAGTAGAGAAGGCCATGTATGGACATATCCGAATGGGAATGTGAAGCAGAGTTGAAGTGGGTGACAACTGGGAGATCCTGTCTCTTGTGGCAGATGGAGTGGAGGTGCCCAATGAAGTGGTCTCATGATCTGCCTCATTATGCCAGTAGAGAAGGCCTGCGTTGGGTCTCGCCAATGTAGAGAGGCCACACCGGGAGCACCGGATGCAATAGATTACCCCAACAGACTCCAAGTGAAGTGTTGCCTCAGCTGGAAAGATTGTTTGGGGCCCAGAATGGTGGTGAGAGAGGAGGTGTAGGTCCAGGTGTAGCACTTACGCTTGCAGGGAGAAGTGCCAGGTGGAAGATCTGTGGGGAGGGATGTGTGGAAGAGTCAGCAGTTGCAGAGGGAATGATCCCAATCCCACAATCTCTTTGACCCACTACCATCAGGAAGGAGGTACAAGAGCATCAGACAAAGTAACCGATTCTTAGCTCAGAATGTGAGACTAATCAATACCCTGCCATCACTGAGATCTTGTCACTAGAGCAGAGAGCTGTTTAATGCTTATTGTTTACCCATGCTGCACACGGCATGCACTTTGAATTATATTTTATTAACTTATTTTTGGTAATACTTTATGTTCTGTGCATGCTATATGTATAGTGGGTGCACTGTGGTCCGGAGGAACATTGCTTTGTTTGATTGTATATACAGTAGGTTGGTGGGGTGGAGATATGTCTCGACAAAAGGAGGTGTAATACCCTCCTTCCCTTTGCTAGCCTGCAGGTCATCCGTCGGCAATGTGTAGCACCTGCTGAGCACAATCCCCTCTCCCTGTCAGGGTCACATGAAGCAAAAGGAGGCAGTGCTGGGTGGTCATGTGACCAGCTGGTGCATATCAAAAGTCCTGGTTATGAGACTAATGATACCAGGCAGACAATCTCCTAAGAGTATCGATAATGGCTGGGGTCACCTGTCTTCTAAATACACTGCCCAGAAGAAGGCAAAACACTTCTGTAAAATAACTTTGCAAGGACAGTCATGGTCATGGAATGACCATGATCGCATATGGCATACAACTCAGCACATAACAACGATGGCAATGTATATACAGAATATACAGTCAGATGACAATAAGCTTGAACTCAAACTTGGACTTAAACTTTATTGTCTCAGTGTACTGCTTTTCTTACATCTCTGAGGGTGGGTACAGGAGATTATAAGCACATTAATTCTGGTTTACTTGAACCCTCTTTCATCTGACAATCACGAACTGATAAGCATAAGAGATTTTGCAGATGCTGGAAATCCAGAGCAACACACAAAATGCTGGAGGAATTCAGCAGGTCCGGCAGCACCTATGAAAATGAATAAACAATTGACACTGCTGGCCGAGACCCTTCTTCAGGACGGGAGAGGAAGGGTGAAGACATCAGAATAAAAAGGTGGGGGAAGGAAAAGGAGATAGTTAGAAAGTGATAGGTGAAACCAGGTGGCTGGAAAAGTTAACGGGCTGGAGAAGAAGGAATCTGATAATAGAGGAGAGCGGACCATTGGAGAAAAAGAAGAAGGAGGGTCACCAGGTGATAGGCAGGTGAGGAGAAGAAGTAAGATACCAGAGGGGGGAATAGAAGAAAACAGAAGACAGAAACATAGGAACATAGAAAACCTATAGCACAATACAGGCCCTTCAGCCTACAAAGCTGTACTGACCATGTCCTTACCTGAGAAATTACCTAGGGTTACCCATAGCCCTCCATTTTTCTGAGCTCCATATAACTATCCAGGTGTCTCTTAAAAGACCCTTTCATATCCGCTTCCACCACTGTCACCGGCAGCCCATTCCACACACTCACCAATCTCTGCATAAAAAATTTACCCATCATATCTCCTCTGTACCTACTTCCAAGCATCTTAAAACTGTGCCCTCTCCTGCTAGCCATTTCAACCTTGGGAAAAAGCCTCTGACTATCCACATGATCAATGCCTATCAGGTCACCTCTCATCCTCCGTCGCTCCAAGGAAAAGAGGCCGAGTTCACTCAACCTATCCTCATAAGGCATGCTCCCCAATCCAGGCAACATCCTTGCAAATCTCCTCTGCACCCTTTCTATGGTTTCTACATCCTTCTTATAATGAGGCGACCAGAACTGAGCACAGTACTCCAAGTAGGGTCTGACCAGGGTCCTATATGGCTGTAACATTACCTCTTGGCTCCTAAACTCAGTCCCATGATTGATGAAGGCCAATGCACGCTATGCTTTATGAACCATAAAGTTAACCTATGCAGCAGCTCTGAGCGTCCTATGGACTCAGACCCCAAGATCCCTCTGATTGTCCACACTGCCAAGAGTCTTACCATTAATACTATATCCTGTCATCATATTTGTCCTAGAAAAATGAACTATCTGCCACTTATCAGCCCATTTTTGCATCCTATCAGTGTCCCACTGTAGCCTTCCACATTGTCCACAGCACGTCCAACCTTTGTGTCATGAGCAAACTTACTAATCCTTTCCTACACTTCTTCATCCAGGTCATTTATAAAAATCACGAAGAGTAGGGGTCCCAAAATAGATCCCTGAGGCACTAGTGACCGACTTCCATTCAGAAGGGGAAAAATTACCAGAAGGAGAACTTGATGTTCACGCCATCAGGTTGGAGGCTATGTAGACAGAATATGGGGTGTTTACCCTCCGCCATTATAGTGATCTCATCGTGACAAATGAGGAAATCATGAACCAATGTGTCAGAAGGGCTATGGGAATAGGAATTACAATGGTTGGTCACCGAGAAATTCTGCTTTTGGTGGATGGAGCAGAGACGCTAGACAAAGCAGTCGCCCAATTTATGTTGGGTTTCACCAGTGTATAGGAGGCTCCTACTCTGCGAACACGGAAATATAACAGATGGCCCCAACAGATTCACAGGTGAAGTGTCGCCTCAGCTGGAAGGACTGTTTGGGGCTCTGAGTGGAGGTGAGGGAGGAGGTGAATGGGCAGGTGTAGAATTTCTGTTGCTTGAATGGATATGTGCCAGGATGGATATTGCTGGAGAGGGACAAATGAACAAGGGAATCACAGAGTGGGTGATCCCTGTGGAAAGTGAGAGTGTGGTAGAGGGAAGGATGTGCATCTCTTGAAGATGGTGGAAGTTATGGAGAATGTGTTGCATGCAGAGGCTCATGAGTACAAGAGGAACACTATCCCTGATAAGGTGGTGGGAAAATGAGGTAAGCTTGGATGTGAGTATGCTTAAAAGAGCATGAAGAGCTAAATCAGCCAAACAAGACCTTTTAGAGCATGCAGGGGAAGCGCCTAGTGTTTCTCGCCATTAGAGAACATGCTGATTGACATGTAGCTTCACCCATCCAGATTGAAGAAATGGTTTGTTTTATCTCTGAGAACTCTTTGTTTCTGGTGTTGCAAAGAATAAAGAAATTAGATTATCTTCATGTAAATAAATCGCATGAAATATTTCATTTGGAAAAAACAGAGGAGATATTTGTGAGTCTGTGAAGCATAGATCCAAGATAAATCATAGGAATTTTTGCCATCAATCTTTGGAAACCTTCCAGCTCTTGTAATAAGCTTGATTTCAACATCACTATTCAAAAGGCAACTGGACATTGAAACATAGAAAACCTACAGCACAATACAGGCCCTTCAGCCCACAAAGTTGTGCTGAACATGCCCCTACCTTACAAATTGCAAGACTTTTCCATAGCCATCTATTTTCCTAAGCTCCATGTACCTATCCAAAAGTCTCTTAAAAGACCCTATCATATCCGCCTCCACCACCATTGCTGGCAGCCGATTCCAAGCACTCACCACTCTCTGAGTGAAAAGCTTACCCCTAACGTCTCCTCTGTACCTACACCCCAGCACCTTAAACCTATGTCCTCCTGTGGCAACCATTTCAGCCTGGGGAAAAATCTTCTGACTATCCACACAGTCAATGCCTCTCATCATCTTATACACCTCTATCAGTCACCTCTCATTCTTTGTCGCTCCAAGGATAAAAGGCTGTGTTCACTCAACCTGTTTTCATAAGGCATGCTCCCCAATCCAGGCAACTTCCTTGTAAAGCTCCTCTGCACCCTTTCTATAGCTTCCACATCCTTCCTGTAGTGAGGCGACCAGAACTGAGCACAGTACTCCAAGTGGAGTCTAATCAGGATCCTATATAGCTGCAGCATTACCTCTAGGTTCTTAAATTCAATTCCATGATTGATGAAGTTCAATACATCATAACCCTTCTTAACCACAGAGTCAACCTGCGCAGCTGCTTTAAAAATCCTATGGACTTTGACCCCAAGATCCCTCTGATCCTCCACACTGCCAAGAATCTTACCATAAATACTATATTCTGCCATCATATTTGATCTACCAAAATGAACTACTTCACACTTATCTGCCACTTCTCAGCCCAGTTTTGCATCCTATCAATGTCCGGCTGTAACCTCTGACAGTCCTCCACACTATCCGCAACACCTCCAACTTTTGTATCATCAGCAAACTTACTAACCCATCACTCCACTTCCTCATCCAGGTCATTTATAAAAATCACGAAGTGTATGGGTCCCAGAACAGTTCCGTGAGGCACACCACTGGTCTGCGAACTCCATGCAGAATATGACCCGTCTACAACCACTCCTTGTCTTCTGTGCGTAAGCCAATTCTGGGTCCACAAACCAATGTCCCCTTGGATCCCATGCCTCCTTACTTTCTCAGTAAGCCTTGCATGGGGTACCTTATCAAATGCCTTGCTGAAATCCATAGACACTACATCTACCTAGGATCAACAGTCTCCAGCAACCTGTCCCTTGGTCCAAAACTCAACAGGCAAATAAGGAAAGCCGCTGCTGCTATGGCGAAGCTATCAAAGAGTGGGTGGTAAAACAACAAGCTCACCACAGCCACCAAGACTGCAGTGTACAGAGCCTGCGTACTGAGTACTCTTCTCTACGGCAGCAGGAGTTGGACAAGCTACATGCGC
Organism: Hypanus sabinus; assembly: GCF_030144855.1. Taxonomy (NCBI): domain Eukaryota; kingdom Metazoa; phylum Chordata; class Chondrichthyes; order Myliobatiformes; family Dasyatidae; genus Hypanus; species Hypanus sabinus. The sequence goes on along the minus strand of NC_082710.1, from coordinate 124,241,528 downwards.
CAAGAACACCGCCTCACAGCTTCCACCTACGGTGCTTGTGTCGGATCCTGGGCATTTCCAGCTACTCACACAGCGACGACTGCGCTGGCTTGGCCATCTCCGTCACATGCAGGATGGCCACATCCCCAAGGACATCCTTTACGGAGAACTCGCCGCAGGATCCCGGCCCATAGGGCGCCCACTGCTGCATTACAGGGACATTTGTAAACGTGACCTGAAGTCTGCTGATATCAGGGTGGACACTTGGGAAGAGACAGCAGCAAATGGCTGCACCTGGCAACAGGCTGTACGTACAGGCATTACCAATTCAGAGGAAAAACAAACTCGACTGTGGTTGGACAGAATAGAGAGAAGGAAAGCTGCAGCAGTAACTACCCAGCCACAGCCATTGTGTGCAGCAGCTGTGCCAAGGGCTGCTGCTCAAGAATCGGCTTATTCAGCCACAGCTGATGCTGTTCCACACCCAAATGAGTACTAAACCAGGTGCATCCATTGTCTACTTAGACAGATGGAGCCAGTAATTTATTAATTACCGCTCTCCCTTCGTCAATGTGTTTAGTCATATCCTCAAAAAATTCAATCAGGCTCGTAAGGCATGACCTGCCCTTGACAAAGCCATGCTGACTATTTCTAATCATATTATGCCTCTCCAAATGTTCATCAATCCTGCCTCTCAGGATCTTCTCCATCAACTTACCAACCACTGAAGTAAGACTCACTGGTCCATAATTTCCTGGGCTATTTCTACTCCCTTTCTTGAATAAAGGAACAATATCCACAACCCTCCAATCCTCTGGAACCTCTCATTGATTCAAAGATCATCGCCAGAGGCTCAGCAATCTTCTCCTTCTCCCACAGTAGCCTGGGGTTCATCTCATCCAGTCCCAGTGACTTATCCAACTTGATGCTTTCCAAAAGTTCCAGCACATTCTCTTTCTTAATATCCACTTGCTCAAACTTTGCAGTCTGCTACAAGTCTGCACTACAATCAACAAGATTCTTTTCCATGGTGAATATTGAAGTATTCATTAAGTACCTCTGCAATTTCCTCCGGTTCCATATACACTTTCCCACTATCACACTTGATAGGTCTTATTCTTTCACGTCTTATCCTCTTGCTCTTCACATACTTGTAGAATGCCTAGGGGTTTTCCTTAATCCTGCTCTCCAAGGCCTTCTCATGGCCCCTTCTGGCTCTCCTAATCTCCTTTTTAAGCTCCTTGCTGTTAGCCTTATAATCTTCCAGATCCCTAAAATTACCTAACTCTCTGAAGCTTTTGGAAGCTTTTCTTTTCTCCTTGACTAGATTTAATATAGCCTTTGTACTCCACTGTTACTGTACCCTACCATAACTTCCCTGCCTCATTGGAACATACTTATGTATAACTCCACACAAATATTCCCTGAACATTTGCCATATTTCTTCCATACTTTTCCCTGAGAACATCTGTTCCCAACTTAAGCTTCCAATTTCCTGCCTGATTGCCTCATAATTCCCCTTATTCCAATTAAACACCTTTCTAACTTGTCTGTTCTTATCTCTCTCAAATGCTATTGTAAAGGAGAAAGAATTATGAGCACTATCTCCAAAATGCTTTCCCACTGAGAGATATGACAGCTGACCAGGTTAATTTCCCAATACCAAATCAAGTACAGCCTCTCCTCTTATAGGCTTATCTACATACCTAACAAACTCCACCCCATCTAAACCCTTTGCTCTAAGGAGGTGCCAATTGATATTTGGAAAATTAAAATCTCCTGTCATGGCAACTCTGTTATTATTACATCTTTCCAGGATCTATTTCCCTATCTGCTCCTTGATATCCCTGTTACAGTTGGGTAGCCAATAAAAAACACCCAGTAGAGTCATTGGCCCCTTCCTGTTCCTAACGTCCACCCACAGAGACTTCATAGACAATCCCTCCATGACATCCACCTTTTCTTCAGCCGTGACACTATCTCTGATCAACAGTGCCATGCCCCCACCTCTTTTGCCTCCCTCCCTGTCCTTTCTGAAACATCTAAAGCCTGGCACTCGAAGTAACCACTCCTGTCCCTGAGCCATCCAAGTCTCTGTAATGGCCACCACATCAGAACTCTAAGTACTGATCCATGCTCTAAGCTCATCCAGTTTGTTCACAATACTCCCTGTGTTAAGATAGATACATCTCAAACCGTCCATCTGAGTGTGTTCCTTCTCTACCACATGCCTATCCTCCCTCACACATTGTCTCCAAGCTTTCTCTATTTGTGAGCCAACCGCCTCTTCCCCAGTCTCTTCAGTTTGCTTCCAAGCCCCCCAACAATTCGAGTTTAAACTCTCCCCAGTAGCCTCAACAAATCTCCTCACCAGGATATTGTTTCCCCTGGGATTCAAGTGAAACCCGTCCTTTTTGTACAGGTCAGACCTGCTCCAAAGGAGGTCCCAATGATCCAGAAATCTGAATCCCTGCCCCCTGCTCCAATCGCTCAGCTACACATTTATCATCCACCTCATTCTATTCCTATTCTCACTGTCACGTGGCACAGGCAGTAACCCCGAGATTAGTACCTTTGTGGTCGTGCTTCTCCACTTTCTTCCTAACTCCCTGTAGTCATTTTTTCAGGACCTCTTCAGTTTTCCTACCTATGTCATTGGTACAAATATGTAGCATAACCCCTTGCTGTTCTCCCTCCCACTGCAGGATCTGTTGGAGTCAATCTGAACATCCCAGACCCTGGCACCTGTGAGGCAAACTACCATCCAAGTTTCTTTCCTGCGTCCACAGAATCGCCTGTGTGACCTCCTAAGTACAGAGTCCCCTATCACTACTGCCTTCCTCTTCCTTTCCCTACCCTTCTGAGCCACAGGGCCAGACTCTGTGCCAGAAGAACAGCCACTGTTGCTTCCCCCAGGTAGACTGTCCCCTCCCCCAATAATACTCAAACAGGAGTACTTATTGTCAAGGGTAACAGCCACAGGGGTACTCTCTAGTACCTAATTCTTCCCCTTCCCCCTCTTGACTGTGACCCACTTGTCTGTCACCAGGGGCCCCAGTGTGACCACCTGCCTATAACTCCTCTCTATCACCTCCTCACTCTCCCTGACCAGGCGAAGGTCATTGAGCTGCATCTCCAGTTCCCTAATGCGGTCCCTTAGGAGCTACAGCTCGACACACCTGGTGCAGATATGGCCGTCCAGGAGGCTGAGAGACTCCAGGACCTTTTACATCTGACACCAAGAACAGAAAACTGGCCTCACACACAAACTACTTCCTTTCTGCAATTAACACAGGTAGACCTACCTCGCCTTGTTATTGCCTAAGCCCATTGAGCCAAAGCCTTATCACTCTGCTGCCTCTCACTCTACTGCCCGCTGGATATGGCGATCTTCTTTTTAAACTTCTCCTGTTCTACTGGCTGAAGTCACGTGTCTGCGCAGTCTTGCCTCTCTTTTACCCCGAGTAGTAAAACTGCCTTCTCTCCGGCAATCCTTAGCCGTTCACCTGCAGCCTTCTTGCTCCAAATCCATATTTCAGATATCTTAACCTTAATTGGCCAGTATGATATTGGACATGCCATGTAGCACTATGGGTTCTTGGAACTCAAGTTGTTTGTTATTCCAGAATCAAAGAGAATTCTCTTAAATTTATTTCCCACTGGATTAGCCTCGGGCATATATTTTTTGTTATGGCCCCAGAAAATTACAAAATTGGTACTATTGAGGAGCATTATGAATCATGATACTGTTGCACCATAATTATACAAGAATATCCACTCTAATTTTTCCATCACTTTTTATGTCAACTATGATATGTTACTGCATATTGTTTACATTAGCTGATATCAATAGAGGAAAATTCAGATAATGCAAATCAAAATGCTAATTTAATGTAAATCAAAGTAAAGAGGTTGAGTAACATAATGACATTTCAAACAATCCTGTTTATAATTATAAGCTGTAACTCATGATGTATAATATATTTAATATTACCTACGAGATTTACTTTATTTCACTTACAGTTAATTAAGCTGATTAAAATTGATCCAGAAACTTTATCTGTCCTACTGATATCTCTGATACCTTAACAAAGTTTTTAAAGTTTTCAAAAATGTTGATTTCATTGTCTTAATATTATGCCTGAGTTAATGAATGCATAACTTGTTTGCTAGCAACTCCTTTCCCTGCTGTGCAACTAGTAAACAATCTCATTTGTATAAAACAGTTAATTGTCAGCATAATTTTAAGGTTAATAAGTATTCATGTGATCATAGCTAAGGAAAGCTACATCAAAAGCCTACAGTCAAACAAAAGGTTGTTTCACACAACTTAAAAGACAAATTTTAATTGAGGAAAGGTACTTCCCTCTGGATGTAAGAAGTTCTTGATATTGCATTTAATCCAAGGGTTGTGCAATGCCTTACACAATTATGCCACACAGAGTAAATTAATCTTCCACTGGTCTAGTCTTTGAAGACTCAATACATTGTCTGAAAAAAAATCTCAAAGCTAAGCCTTAGGCAGGCAGGTCTGAATTCTGTTCAATCCACATACTGGCTGATTCCATAAGGTCAGTTATTTTCAGGTACTTCACTCAATGTCAGTTTCAAGGACGAAACCTTAACTATTTGCCTTTCTATTGGATTTTTGATATCTCACAACAATTAAAAGAAGCATAAGCCATGAAATTATAGGCCGAGATTCTGACATCAGTAGGCAGTAAGTTATTGGAAGGTATTCTAAGGGACTGGATATATAAGCATTTGGATAGAAAGGGCTTGATTAGGAATAGTCCACATTGCTCTATGTGTGGTAGGTTATGTCTAACCAATTGTATGGAGTTTATTAAGGAGGCTACCAGGAAAGCTGAGGAAGGAAAGACAATGGACATTGTCTGCATAGACTTCAGAAAGGCCATTGACAAAGATCCTTATGGGAAGTTGGACAAGAAGGTTCAGTGGCTTGGCATTCAAGATTCGACATTAGCTTCAATGGAGAAGACAGAGAGAGGTAAAATATGGGTTTCTCTCTTCCCACCTTGCCAAAAGCAAAAATGCTATTCCCTATTCCCAGTTCCTCCATCTCCGCCGCATCTGCTCCCAGGATGAGGATTTCCATTCCAAGACATCTCAAATGTTTTCTTTCTTTAAGGATTATGGTTTCCCTTCTGTCATCATCAATGATGTCCTCACCCACATCTCCTCCATTTCCCACACTTCGGTCCTCACCCCATCCTCCCATAACCACAACAGGGATCGTGTTCCCTTTGTCCTCACCTACCGCCCCAAAAGCCTCTGGATCCAGCACATTAATCTCTGCAACTTCTGCCACCTTCAACAGGACTCCACCACTAAGCACATCTTTCCCTCTCTACCCCTCTCCACTTTTCGCAAGGATCATTCCTTCTGCAACTGCCTGGTCCACACGTCCCCCCACAGATCTCCCACTTGGTACTTATCCCTGCAAGTGTAAATGCTACATCTCCTCTCTTACCACCATTCAGGGCCCCAAACAGTCCTTCCAGGTGAGGCAACACTTCACTTGTGTGTCTGTTGGGGTCATCTATTGCATCCAGTGCTCCTGGTACAGCCTCCTCGACATCGGCGAGATCCGACGCAGATTGGGAAACCGCTTTGTTGAGCACCTCTGGTCCATCCGCCACAACAGACAGGATCTCCCGGTTGCCACCCACTTCAACTCTGCTTCACATTCCCATTCGGATATGTCCATACATGGCCTCCTGTACTGCCATGATGAGGCCAAACTCAGGTTGGAGGAGCAACACCTCATATACCGTCTGGGTAGTTTCCAGCCCCTTAACATGAACATTGAATTCTCTAGCTTCCGGTAATTCCCTCCCTCTCCTTCCCCCATCCCAGTTTCACTCTACCTCCTCCTCCAGCTGCCTATCACCTCTCTCATGATTCTGCCTTCTTCTACTACCCATAGTGCTTTCCCCTTACATTCCTTCTTCACCTCTCTGGCCTATCCCCTCCCTGCTTCCCCTCCCCCACCCCTTGATCTTTCCTCTGAATGGTTTTTTACCTAGCACCTACCAGCCTTCTCCTTCCCACCCTCCCCCAACATTCTTTATAGGGCCTCTGCCCCCTCCCTCTTCAGTCCTGATGAAGGGTCTCAGCCCAAAACTTTGACTGCTCATTTTCACAGATGCTGTCCGACCTGCTGAGTTCCTCCAGCTTGTTGTACGTGTTGCTTTGACCAGAGCATCCGCAGTGCACTTAGTGTTATGGGTTTCTCTCTGACTGGTGGCGTGTCACAGGGATCAATGCTGGCTCCATTTGTGTTTGTCATCCATACCAATGATCGGGATAATACTGTGGTAAACTAGATCAGCAAATATGTGAATGGCAAAAAGATTGGTAGCATAGTAGAAAACAAGGGAAACTACTAAAGCTTGCAAAGGGATCTAGACCAATTGGAAAATATGGCAGATGGGATTTAATGCAGACAAGAGTGAAATATGGCATTTTGTGAAGACAAACTAAGAGAGGACTTAAACAAAAAGCAATAGGGCACTGAGGAATGTAGTGGAATAGAGGGATCTGGGTGTACACAACTGTAATTCCTCAAAAATAGTGTCACAGGTAGATAGAGACATAAAGAGAGCTTCAGGTGCATTGTCCTTCATAAATCAAATTATTGATTCAAAGGATTGAGATGTTATTTTGAAGTTGTGTAAGGCATTGGGGAAACAAAATTTGGAGCACTATGTGCATTTCTGGTCACCTGCACATTCTTTGTTGAAGGATGTTGTAATAGTTATGGGGGGGGCGGTTCAATATGCAAGTAGATTGGGAACATTAGGTTGGTGCTGAGCCCCAAGAGAAGGAATTTGTAGAATGCCTATGAGATGGCTTTTTACAGCAGCTTGTGGCTGAGCCTACTAGGGGAACGGCAAATTCTGGATCCAGTTGGATTAGAGTGCTTAAGGTAAAGGAACCCTTAGGAGCCAAGTGATCATAATATGATACAATTCACTCAGCATTTTGAGAATGAGAAGCCAAAATCAAATGTATTAGTATAACAGTGGAGTAAATAGAATTACAGAGGCATGAGAGGAGCTGACCAAATTCGATTGGAAGGGAACACCAGCAGGGATGATCACAGCACAGCAATGGCTTCTGAGAGCAATTCAGAAGGCACAGGAAAGATGATGAAGAATTCTAAAGGGAAGATGAGACAACCACGTAGGCTGACAAGTGTAGTTAAAGACAGCATAAATGCAAAAGAGAGGGCATAAAATACAGCAAAAATTAATGGGATATTGGAGGATTGGGAAATCAACAAAATCAACAAAAGGAAACAAAAATGTCATAAAAAGAGGAAAGATACGCTAGACAATTATATAAAAAGAGATACCAAAAGCTTTTTCAGAGATAGGTATGAAGTACAAAAGTGAGGTGACAGTGAATATCCGGCCACTGGAAAATGACCTGGGAAGAGAGTAATGGGGGACTAAGAAATGGTGGGCAAACAATGTCAGACTTCACTGCAAAACTGTAGCAGAATGCCAGAAATGCAAAATTGTCAAGGGCCAGAAGTGAGCATTGCTCCTGTTACTAAGGAGAAAGTACTTGGGAAGCTGCAAAGTCTGAAGGTAGATAAGTCATCTGGCCCAGATGGACTACACCCAGAGATTCCAAGAGAGGTATCTGAAGAGATTGTTGAGGCAGCAGAAGAAAGGAAATTATAAGCCAGTTAGCCTGACTTCAGTGATTGGAAGAATATTGGATGGCAGGGATCAAAGAGTGAGAATAAGGGTCCCTTTCCTGGTTAATTGGTGTTACTCCACAGGGATGTCTATTGGAACTGCTTCTTCTCATGTTATTTGTCAATGATTTGGATGAACCAATTGACATCTTAGTGGCCAGTTTTGTAGGTGATACCAAAATAGGTGGCGGGGCAGGTAGTGTTGAGGAAGCAGGGATCTGCAGAAGAACTTGGAGAGATTGGGAGAGTGGGCAAAGAAGTGGGAGATGGAATATTGTGTAAGGAAGTGCATGGCCATGCACCTTGGTAGAAAAAATAAAGATATAGACTATTTTCCGATTGGGGAGAAAATTAAAAAATCAGAGGTGCAAAGGGACCTGGGAGCACTCTTGCAAGATTCCCTAAAGATTAACATGCTTGCTGAGTTACTAATAGGAAGGAAAATGCAATATTAGCATTCATTTTGAGAGGACTAGAATACAAAAGCAAGGATGTAATGTTGAGGCTTTATAACACATCGGACAGATTTCTCTTAGTGTATTGTGAGCAGTTTTGGGTCTCCTTTCTAAGAAAAGATGTGCTGGCCTTGGAGAGGGTCCAGAGGACAATAGACAATAGACAATAGGTGCAGAAGTAGACCATTCAGCCCTTCGAGCCTGCAACAAAGAATGATTCCAGGAATGAAAGGGTTAACATACGAGGCGTGTTTGATGGCTCTGGGACTACACTGCTGCAGTTTAGAGGAATTGGGGGGCGGGTGTATCTCATTGCAACCGATAATGAAAGGCCTCAATAGAGTGGATGTGGAGAGCATGTTTTGGCAGTGGAGTCGAGAACCAGAGGTCACAGTCTCAGAATAGAAGGATAGGGATGAGGAAAGATTTCTTAAGCAAGATGGTGGTGAATTTATCAAATTCATTGCATCAGGAAAGGCTCTGGGTTTTTTTAAAGTAAAGTTTGTTATGACAATTCTCATATTGTCAAAGGTTACAGGGATAATGCAAGAGAATGTGGTTGAGAGAGATAATAATTCAGCCATGATGGAATCGCAGAGCAGACTTGATGGGCCAAATGGCCTAAATCAGTTTGTATGTCTTGGTCGTTGCCACAATGATTTCTCTGGTACTTCTGCAAAGTCCAAAACACAAAGGCAGAGAATGCTGCTGAGATGCTGAAGAGTGAGTTCAGATAACCCATGATTCTTTGAGGAAGCTATGGATTTTAAGTTTTCTGCTTTGAGAGGGCCACCTGTTTGGGCACTCTGACTGTGAGATTCCTGAAGGGAAAATAGTGGAGAGACAGGAGTAGAATGCAGTCATCTAAGAAGAGCTATGGTCCGACAATCTGGTTTCCGCTGTTCAGCCTATCTAGTAATTCACCAAGGAACAATTCAGTACCTGTGAGAGAAAAGCAATAGGAATATTCAGTTGAGCAGTGCAGAATTTATATTATGTTGTGCTTGGAACTTCCTTGGATTTTACTGTAATCTACCATCCTACTGCCAAGTGTTGTTAGCTGTGTGGCTCCAAGGTTCACCTTCTGAATCAGAATCAGAAACAGAGTTGATATCACCAGCATATGTTGTGTAATTTGTTGTCTTGTGGCAGCAGTACAATGCAATACATAATAATAGAAAAAATGTGAACTGTAAGAAGTATTATTTATATATATATATATAGTGTCGATGAAATATATTCACCCCTTAGAAGTTTTCATGCTTTGCTGTTTTACAACATTGAGTCACAGTGGATTTAATGTGGCTGTTTCTGACACTGACATTGAATTGATTTTATTTCCTCCATCCTTCACATATATGAGGAGTAAAAATCTTTATGCAACATCTCTGACTAAATATGCAATGTGTGATTTATAGTAATTTGTAATAAATAGTATGTACAACAGGACAGTCAATATAACATAGAAATACATTTGTGCCAGTGTGAGTTAATCAGTCTGATGGCCTGGTGGAAGGAGCTGTCTCGGAGCTCGTTGGTTTCTGGCTTTTATGCTTCAGTACTGTTTCCTGGATGGAAGCAGCTGGAATAGTTTGTGGTTGGTGTGGGTTCCCAATGATCTTTCGGACCCTTTTTAAACACCTGTCTTGGTAAACGTCCTGAATAGTGGGAAGTTCACATCTACAGATGTGCTGTGCTGTCCATACCACTCTCTGCAGAGTCCTGCGATTGAGGGAAATACAGTTCCTATACCAGGCAGTGATGCAGCCAGTCAGGATGCTGTCAATTGTGCCCCTGTAGAAAGTCTTTAGGATTTGGGGACCCATACCAAACTTCAACCGTCTGGGGTGAAAGAGGTGCTGTTGTGCTTTTTGCACCACACAGCCAGTATGTACTGACTAAGTGAGGTCCTTGGTGATGTATATGCCAAGGAACTTGAAGCTGTTTACCCTCTCAACCCCAGATCCATTAATGTTAATGGGGGTTAGCCTGTCTCCATTCCTGCTGTAGTCCACAACCACCTCCTTTGTTTTTGCAATATTAAGGGAGAGGTTGTTTTCTTGACATTAGTGTGTCAGGGTGATGAGTTCTTCTCTGTAGTCTGCCTCATTATTATTTGAGATTAGACCAATCAATGTAATGTCAGCAAATTTAATTGACAGATTGCAGTTGTGGCTGGCAACACTGTCAGGCATATACAGAAAGAAAATGAGAGGGCTTTGAACACAGACCTGAGGGGCATATGTGTTTCGGGTCGGAGGGGCAGAAGTGAGGCAGGCCACTCTCACCACCTGCCGGTGATCTGACAGGAAATCCAGGACCCAGCTGCACAAGGCAGGGTGAAGGCCAAGGTCACTGAACTTCTTGTCAAGCCTGGAGGAAATTATGGTGTTGAACGCTGAACTGAAGTCCAAGAACAGCATTCTCACATAAGCATCCTTCTTCTCTGGATATGTAAGGATGGTGTGTAGAGCTGCCGCTGTTACGTCATCTGTCGATCTGTTGTGTCAGTAGGCGAACTGTAGGGGGTCTAGTTTGGGTGGTAGCACGCTGCAGATGTAATCCTTGCCCAGTCTCTCAAGGCATTTGCTTATTATTGAAGTGAGTGCAAGAGGATGACAGTTGTTCAGGCACATTACCGTGGTCTTTTTAGGTACAGGAACAATGGTGGACGTTTTGAAGCAGGAGGGCACTCTACATTGGGAGAGATTAAAAATGTCTGTAAAAACACACCTGCCAGTTTTGCTGCACACACCGAGTACCCGCCCTGGGATGCCGTCTGGTCCGACAGCTTTGCGACTGTCCACTCGTTGGAAACACCTGTGTACTTCAGCCTCAGAGATGACTGAGGTACAGAGATACATTCGGCAGCTCTCCTCGGCAGTTCAGTGTTGGCAACATTGAACCGAGTGTAAAAATAATTTAGCTTAGCTGGGAGAGAGGCAGCGAATTTGACAGCACCAGTGCACATAGATTTGAAGTCTGTGATGATGTGCAAACCTTGCCATAAGTTACGTGTGTTGTTGCTGGAGAGTTGTGTCTGGATCTTGTCCCTGTATTGTCGTTCTGCTGCCTTGATGACTTTGCGTAGATTGTAGCTGCATTTATGAGTTTCTACTAGTTACTGGTGGCAGCGTATCAACAGAAAACTCCTCTTTTGTGTCTAAGTGAAAACCGATCTCTACAAAATTATCTATATCAATTACAAACATAAAGCACAAAATAATTGATTGGATATGAATTCACCCCTTTCAAGTCAGTATTTAAAAGATGCACCTTTGGTAGCAATTACAGCCTTGAGACTGCGTGGATAGGTCTCTATCAGCTTTGCCAACCTGGACACTGTAATTTTCCACATTCTTCATTACAAAACTGATCATGCTCTGTCAGATTGCCTGGAGGTTATGCATGAACAGCCCTTTCCAAGTCCAGCCACAGATTTTCTATTGATTTGAGGTCTGGACTCTTACTTGACCACTCCAGGATATTAACTTTGTTGTTTTTAAGCCATTCAAGTGTAGCTTTGCTTTATGCTTGTGGTCATTGTCTTGCTGGGAAACAAATATTCTGCCAAATCACAGTTCTCTTGCAGACTGCAATAGATTTTCCTCCAAGATTTCCCTGTACTTTGCTGCATTAATTTTACTCTCTGCCTTCACAAGTTTTCCAGTGCCTGCTGCAGAGAAGCATCCCCACAGCATGATGCAGCCACCACCATGTTTTATGGTAGGGATGGTGTGTTTTTGATGATGTGTGGTGTTTGCCTACACCAAACATATTGTTTAGTCTGATGGCCAATAAGCGTAATTTTGATTTCATCAGACCATAGAACCTTTTTCCAGCTACTTCAGAGTCTCCCACAAATCTTCTGGCAAGCTCGAGCAGAAATATCATGTGACTTATTTTTAAACAGTGGCTTTCTCTTTGCCATTCTCCACTAAAGCTGTGACTGGTGAAGCACCCAGGCTACACATACAACAGTTCCTCATATCTCAGGCATTGAAGCTTGTAACTCCTCCAGAGTTGTCATAGGTCTCTCGGTGGCCTCCCTCACTAATCACCTTCTTACATGGTCATCAGTTTTTGAGGATGGCCTGCTCTAAGCAGGTTTATAGCTGTGCCATATTCTTTCCATTTCTTGATTATTGACTTAACTGTACTCCAAGGGACATTGAAGTGGCTTGGAAATTTTCTTGTATCCACTTCCTGACTCATGCTTTTCAGTAACTCTTTTGTGGAGATGCTTGGAGTGTTCTTTTGTCCTCATGATGTAATTTTTGCCAGAATACTAAATCATCTGAAGTTGGACCCTACAAATGCAGATGTATTTTTATACAATCAATTGAACTCCTTGACTGCACACGGTGATCTCCATTTAACTAATCTGTTGCCTTTAAGGCATTTGTTTAGTTTATTATATTTTTGCTTTAGAAATTCATTTGTAATCATTTTCTAGTTAAAGTTAAGGTTGTTTAAAGTAAATTCGTTGTCTGTGATATATCACTGCATGCGATGACATCACACCCAGTTTCGCCGCATCCTGTGGGAAAATACCGGTTTGGAGAAACAGGAAGGAGGGGGCTTATGTGTGTGCAGGATCAGCACGAGAAAAGATTTCTTTCTATGCACTAGAAACATCAGTGAAGCAATGCCGTAAGTTCATAAGATAATCGATATGTTGAATTAAAAATGTTAACGCTGATTCTGTTGAAAGTAATGATGATTGATAAAGTTTATGATTTTTGTTATTTAAAGAGTTGTGGATAGTTTGTCTTGAAGTGTATTTAAAGCCAGTCAATGGCGTAGGTAGATTCTGACTGTATGTTGCACTTTAATGTAATATAGCTGTTGTAGTTTTACTTTTGCAAGTATTTACGATGTAAATGTGATGTCAAGAAGGAAACAAATACTGTATATATTTAGTATTGTTTTATCAACAGTTTTCACCATACATTAATGTGGAAGAGTGAACAGTAAACGGTTAATCTTACTGGGACCGCCTCACTAACTTGTTTATGCTTGGTGTTTAGTTCAGAGTTCTTTTACACCTGTGTGAGAACACTACAGTGTAAAGGCGGCATTACCAGGTGTTTCAAGTGCTACGATGGCATCATGATCCAGCATCAAGTCATTGCCATCCAGCACCAGGGGCAGTAGGGCATCAACAAGTAAGGCTGCCCATGCAAGAGCTAAGGCAGAAGCCACCAAGGTGCGAGCATTGTACGACGAACAATAAGCAAAATTGAAAAAGGAAGCGGCTGCCAGAGAAGCTGAAAACCAGTTGGAAAAGGTAAGGATAGAGTCAGAGTTAGAAGTGCTGACGCTACACCGAGAAGCCGAAGCTGCCAGGGTGGAAGCAGAGATATTAGAAAGTGCTGAAGAACTGCACGTTCTGGATGACGTAAAATCTACTTCAGAAAGGACCAGATTGGAACGCACAAGCGACTATGTTCGATCTCAAATGGACTTGAAGATTTGTTCTTCCTCTCCGTACTTATATGCTAACATCCCACCTCATGAGGAGTCTCAGAGAGGCCCAATTGCATCACATCTATCTCAGGAAGACAATTTACCCTTGCAATTCTGCGATGAATTCAAGAATGAAAGGACTGATGAGAAATACTTCTCGAGACCAAACTTACCAGATTTGGCGAGAGGAGAGGCAAAGGCTGAATTCAGAACAGCAAATTCCAAAACAAATGTACACCCTCAGTCATATACCCACCGACATATTCCCCCAGCCAGCATGCCACTTGCAGTTGAGCCCATGGCACATTATTTAGCACGACGAGATCTCGTCACTTCAGGACTATACCAGTTTGACGATAAACCTGAAAATTACCATGCATGGTACTCCTCATTCGCCAACACTATCCACTGAGTCCAGCTCAGAGCAACCCAAGAGTTGGATCTTATGGCGAAATGACTAGGAAAAGAACCATGCGAACAGGTGAGATGCATACGTTCAGTGTACATCAACAACCCCAAGCTAGCCTTACGCAAAGCATGGGAGAGACTTCCGGAGTGCTATGCGGCCCCTGGAGTTATTCTTCCTTTCTTTTTCAATTTTTTTATTATTATTAATAATATGAACCAAATACAAATAATATATTAATAAAGAAATTACAAACATACAAATTCCATTACAGATGAAAAATAACATAGACAATGGTTACAGTATAAATGAGTTTACCAAAACATGAACCATACAGTATATGTATGAACATAATAAGTCTAGATATTTCATAATATATGATATAAAAGAAATAGAAAAAAGAGAAAAAAATATAATGTTAAATTAACTAATCTACTAATCTAATGACTAATAAAGAAGAAAAAAGAAACAAAAAAAGGAAAAAAAAAAGAAACGCTGGAAAAGAAAAAAAAAAGGGCTGTTTATAATATCCCACAAGAATACATAATCATCAATGTCATCACCTCTGGTCCTCTCAACATATATAAGCTGAAAGCTGGAAAGTCAAATAAACTTGGAACAGGGTCATATTACATCATATGAAAATATTGAATAAATGGTCTCCATATCTTTTCAAATTTAATAGAAGTATCAAATACACCACTTCTAATTTTTTCTAAATTTAAACATAACATAGTTTGAGAGAACCAATTAAATACAGTGGGAGGATTAATTTCCTTCCAATTCAACAATATGGATCTTCTAGCCATCAGAGTTAGAAATGCAATCATTCGACGGGCGGGAGAAGATAAATGCAGTGAGTCCATCATTGGTAAACCAAAAATTGCAGTAATAGGATGAGGTTGTAAATCAATATTCAAAACCGCAGAGATAATATCAAAAATATCTTTCCAGCCTGGAGTTATTGAAACAGCACTATTTCGACGTCTGGAAAATTTTCCTAAGGTGTCAGCCAAGGACCACACTAAGTTAAGAGAGCTCAGAGATCTACTCATGGAGATTCAAGGCGCCAAAGAAGATGGCTATTTAACTGGTCTATCATACCCAGATATTTCATATGGGATTAGACCAATCGTGGACAAACTTACATTTGGGCTGCAGGAAAGGTGGGTGTCTGTGGGCTCAGAGTACAAGGAAGAGAACGATGGTCGATTTCCTCCCTTTGAGTATTTCACTAGGTTTGTGTGCAAGGAGGCGAAGAAGCAAAACGACCCTAGCTTCATGAGTCAAGGTAGTAGTACAATTCACACCAAGTCAGTGAAATCCACTTCGAATAATTTCAACATCAATAAACCTGTCTCAGTGTGTAAAACTGAAGTCTTTACAACTAACAATGACCCTAGTAAGAAGAATTGTGCATTGCACAACAAACCCCACCCCCTCAAAAAATGCAGAACGTTTAGGAAAAAACCCCTTGAAGAGAGAATGGCCCTTCTCAAAGAGAGAAAAAATATGTTTTAAATGCTGTTCCTCTACCTTTCACCTTGCTAGAGAGTGTACGATCCCTGTGAAGTGCCCAGAATGTAATAGCACTAATCACAATGTGGCCATGCATCCCGGCTCGTTACTGCAAACCGACAAAGCTCCTTCACCCCCACAACAGGACGGTGGGGAGGGAGAGGCTCACTCCAGGACAACTGTTGTCAGCTCAAACTGCACAGAAGTTTGCGGTCGAGCTCAGTCAAGTCATTCTTGTTCAAAGATCTGCCTCACTAAGGTATACCCTATGTTATTCTGGACGATCAGAGCAATCACTAACTAATCAGACCAGAGTTCTTTGACTTGTTCAACATTGAAAGTAATCAGTTCCCATACTACCTTAGAACTTGCTCAGGTAGCGTGGAAACTTATGGAAGGAAGGCAGAAGGCTTCCAGCTCGAGTCCCTGGATGGTAAAGTTGTCATCTGCCTCCCTCCACTCTTAGAGTGCAATGAAATTTTGAATAACCGCACTGAGATCCCAACGCCAAGTGCAGTGCTACACCAGTCACATCTCCACCACATTACCAAACACATCCCAGAACTGGATCCAAAAGCAGAAATACTCCTGCTATTAGGAAGAGATGTTCTCCAGGTGCACAAGGTTAGGCAGCAGGTCAATGGACCACACAAAGCCCCCTTTGCCCAATGCCTGGATCTGGGCTGGGTGGTGATAGGAGAGGTGCCTTGGCAATGTACACAAACCGACAGTTAACACACTTAAAACCAATGTGCTAGAGAATGGCCACCATTCAATTTTTCAACCCTGCACAAGTTTCATGTGTATCAATGAAGCACGACAAGGCTTTATCAAATGTAAAGTAACCAACAAGACGCTGGGCCAGTCAGTCTTTGCTCAAACTGAGCATGATAATAAACTTGCTCCATCGGCACAAGATGCCATTTTCTTAAAAATAATGGACACCAAGGTCTTCAGAGAAGAAGCAAATAATTGGGTCGCCCCACTACCTGTCAGAGAAACACGCCAACGCTTGCCAAACAATAAAGAGAAGGCGGTCAAGCGGTTCACGTCCTTGCAAAAAACCTTGAAGAGGAAACCTGAGATGCAGCAACAATACATAGCATTTATGGAGAAGATCTTCACTAATGAACATGCAGAAGTAGCACCGCCACTGAGAGAAGGCGAGGAGTGCTGGTATCTCCCAACGTTTGGGGTTTACCACCCACAAAAGCCCAATCAGATCAGGGTAGTCTTTGACTCCAGTGCTCAATGCGCTGGTATCTCCCTTGATGACATGCTCCTTACAGGCCCCAACCTTAACAATACCCTTCTCGGGGTCCTGCTGCGCTTCCGGAAGGAGAAGGTCACAATCTTAGCGGACATCCAGCAGATGTTCCATTGCTTCTTTAGTACAGGAGGACCATCGCAATTTCCTCCTTTTCTTATGGCACAAATGTAACCTCACACTGTGGATGAATTGACTCAGGCAAAGGACGTCATCTTTAAAGCAACTCAAAGAGCAGCTTTTGCAGGGGAGTTTTCGGCTCTCCAAGCTAATAAACCAATACCAAAGGACAGCCCTTTGAGGAAATTCAACCCGATCCTGAAGAACAATATCATTTGCATTGGAGGCCAGTTAATAAACTCCCACCTTCCAGCTGCAGAAAAGAGCTCAGTAATCCTGCCCAAAAGACAGCCATGTGTCCTTACGGCTCACTCGCCATCACCATGAACAGGTAAAGCATCAGGGTCATCACCTGACGGAAGGAGGAATAAGGGCAGCGGGACTGTGGATCTTGGGAGGTAACACACTGATCAATTCAGTACTTCACAAATGTGTAACCTGCAGGAAACTGCGAGGCAAGTTGGAAGCTCAACATATGGCGGACTTCCCACCAGAAATCCTCGAAGCCTGTCCTCCTTTTACATATGTGGGGCTCGACGTACTTGGTCCCTGGACTATCACTACGAGACGCACCAGAGGAGGACAAGCAGAGAGCAAGCGGTGGGCCATCATGTTTAGCTGCATGAGTTCAAGAGCGGTACACATTGAGGTAATCGAATCTTTGGATACGTCCAGCTGCATTAACGCTCTCAGGTGCTTCTTTCCGCTAAGAGGCCCTGCAAAACAGTTAAGGTCTGATTGCAGCACAAACTTTGTTGGAGCGTCCAAGGAGCTCGGGATGGACAAGACAGTGCAAAGGTACCTCAGTCAGCAGGGATGCAACTGGGAGTTCAACACACCACACGCCTCTCACATGGGAGGCTCATGGAAGCGGATGATTGGTATCGCCAGAAGAATTCTTGATTCAATGTTTCTGCAGCAACAAACCTGATTGACCCACGAGGTACTGTGCACACTAATAGCAGAGGTCACAGCCATTATAAATGCACAACCACCCCTACCTGTGTCTTCTGACACGGAAAACCCCTTTATACTCTCACCATCAATGCTCCTTACGCAGAAGTCAAGAGCTCCCCCTCCACCTGGGAACTTCTCAGACAAGGATTTGTACACAAAGCGATGGAAACAGGTTCAGGCTCTTGCAAATCGGTTCTGGTCTCGTTGGAGACATGAATATCTACCTTTGTTGCAACACAGACAAAAGTGGACAGAACCCCACAGGAATCTTCAAGTTGGAGATTTAGTCCTGCTCAGGGACAAGCAAATTGCCCGCAACTGCTGGCCAATGGTCAGAATCACTGCCATATTCTCTAGTAGGGATGGACAAGCCAGGAAGGTTGAGTTGAAAACTTCTGACCAAGGTGATGTGAAAACTTACAAAAGGCCAGTTACAGAAGTCATTCTACTTCTACCTAAGGACTGATTTAGAGACTGAAGTTTGTATTATGTTCATTGTGACCTTACGAAGGTCTGGCAGGGAGTGTGTTGACTTTAAGGCATTTGTTTAGTTTATTATATTTTCACTTTAGTAATTCGTTTGTAATCATTTTCTAGTTAAAGTTAAGGTTGTTTAAAGTAAATTCTTTGTCAGTGATATATTGTGGCATGCGATGACATCACACCCGGTCTTGTGGGAAAATACTGGTTTGGAGAAACGGGAAGGAGGGGGCTTATGTGTGTGCAGGATCAGCCTGAGAAAAGTTTTCTTTCTACGCATAGAAACATCAGTGAAGCAATGCCGAAAGTTCATAAGATAATCGATATGTTGAATTAAAAATGTTAATGCTGATTCTGTTAAAAGTAATGATGATTGATAAAGTTTATGTTTTTGTTATTTAAAGAGTTGCGGATAGTTTGTGTTGAAGTGTATTTAAAGCCAGTCAATGGCGTAGGTAGATTCTGACTGTATGTTGCACTTTAATGTAATATAGTTGTTGTAGTTTTACTTTTGCAAGTATTTATGATGTAAATGTGATGTCAAGAAGGAAACAAATACTGCATATATTTAGTATTGTTTTATCAATAGTTTTCACCATACGTTAATGTGGAAGAGTGCACAGTAAATGGTTAATCTTACTGGGACCGCCTCATTGACTGGTTAATGCTTGGTGTTTAGTTCAGAGTTCTTTTACACCTGTGCGAGAACACTACAACTAATTATGTGACTTCTGAAACCATTTGGCTACACCAGTGATGATTTGGTGTGTCATATTAAAGGGGGTGAATACTTATGTAATCAATTATTTTTTGTTTTATATTTGTAATTAATTAAGATCACTGTAGGGATCTGTTTTGACTTTGACACAAAAAGAGTCTTTTTCTGTTGATTGGTGTCAAACAAGCTAAATTAACTCCACTGTGATTCAATGTTGTAAGACAATAAAACATGAAAACTTTGTTCAGAAATCACGAAATGTGTGCCTTTATGCTCCTGTATCTCCTTCTTGATGGTAGCAATGAGAACAGGGCATGTCTTGGGAGATGGTAACTGGCTTTTTTGCAATGTGAAGATCACAGGCTCTGCAGCAACCAATGGACCAAGAAAGGGATGGACCTATCCATCCCCAGAAGATACAGCCTCTGAACTTTCAGATATTCTCTTCATTGCACTAGCAATTTGGTTTAGTAAAATCCATAAACCTTCTTCTGAAGCTTCGCATTGCAGTATTCTTATCTGTCTTTCTACAACTGACTTACCCTGCAATGTTTTTCATCTTGTCAAATTGACACACTTTTTATCTCCACACTGGAAAATGAAGCTTCATGCTCACGTGAGAATCAGTGCTTGCCTTCAGTATTAGTAAAGGGTGCAGTGCATTCTTCCTCACTCCCATTTTTTCTTCCAGTAGTGGTGGGGTGTGGTGGTGCTGGATTGTAGTAGTATGTGATGTGGTCTTGTTCATCTGTAACTTTCAAAGTTAAAATTAAACAAATTTTCCAAATACATAACTACCACAAAATTCATTTCCTTGCAAGCATTTGCAATAGAACAAAGAAATACATACAAAGACTGATACCAATATGCAAAAGAAGACAATCTGTGCAAATACAAAAATAATAGACATAATAAATAAATAATACTGAAAACCTTAGTTGCAGAGACCTTGACAATGAGTCCATCGGTTGTGTTTAGTGATTAATTCAGTGTTGAGGTGAGTGAAGTAATCCATGCTGTTTCTGGAGCCTGATGGCTGAAGTGTAATAGCTCTTTCTAAACCTATTGGTGTGGGACCTAAAGCTCCTGTAACTTATTCCCAATATGAAGAGAGCATGGCCTGGATGGGGTTCTTTGGTGATGGATATGTTTTTTTTTTGTGGAAGTGCTACTTGTAGATGTGCCTATGGACGGGCAAAGCTTTTCTGATGATGGACTGGCAGTGTTCACCACTTTTAGTAGGCTTTTCCATTCTTGGGCATTGATGTTTCCATTGAAGTATGCAGTGTACCCAGTCAGTATACTGTCCATTGTGCTTCGATGGAAGCTCGTCAAAGTTTTAGATTACATGCCAAAACATCTAAAAAGGTAGAGGGGTTGCTGTGCCTTCTTTGTAATAATACTTATCTACTGGTCCCAGGACAGATCCTTTGATATAATAATGCCAAGGAGTTTAAAGTTATTGTCCCTTTCCACCTCAGATCCTCCAGTGAGGACTGGCTGATGGATACCCTATTTCTTTCTCCTGTAGTCAATAATCAACTCTCCCAGGGGCAGGATTGATGGGAGCCCTCAAGAACAAAACTGATCATGTCACACTGCAGTTGATGAATTTGTTAAAGAAGAAAATTCATGAGATTTTAGAATAGATATTGAGGTTCTCAGAATAGATGTGGACATGTAAAATCATAGTAACAGCCACACCTCTAGACAATTTCCCCTTATTGTGCCTTAACCAAACAGTAACCTACTCAACTTTCAATTCCTACCTGTTCTATTTCTTCAAAGGGAGAGACCTCAGAAATATCATCTTCCCCTCTGTTTTCTGTTCTGCAGGAGAAGAAAAAGCAGTCATTGTAAATGGATGCTTCACCTGCTTTGAGAGCTGTGTGAGATGTCAGAGTGTGAACTGTGGCCATGAAGGATGCAATTGTGAGGAACATGTGAATGTGGAGTTAAATGGTGACTAAATGGTTTAGATGCTATTGGCTGTGACACAGATCTTCTAGGAGGGATTTTGTGAAATCAGAACTAAATTTGACTATTCACAGAAAGGGTGAAAATTTTGTACTATCAGAGCCCTTTGCTGGGATCATTAAGTTGTAGGCCAACTCCTCACCATAACTCAGATTAGTATTCTACTATACATTGGCTCTCTCACTTTCCTCAGCTTGAATAAACAACCCCTCCCCCTCCTTTGTGTCTCCTTGTAGTGGGTGCCCTTTCTCCAATGCTATCCTGTCACATTTGTTGTCTGACAACTGACACACTTCACACAGAATCACAGAGCACAGGCCCTTTGGGCAAACCAATCCATGCAACAGTGTTGCCCACTCAGCTAGTTGCAATTTCCTCTGACAGGCCCATACTCACTCAGCCCCACCACCTACTATTCAAGTGTTCTGTAACTTATGCCATTATACCTGCCTCATCTGGCAGTTTATTTCCTATACTCGCCACTCTCTGTAAAAAAAAGTTGTTCTCAGGTCCTGTTTAAACATTTATTTCTTCAAAGAAATGGGAGAATAAAGACAATATACATAATTCCATAGAGAGAAAAAAATAGCTGCTTGTAATTAACACTGGAATGCAAAATGTTCCAATACTTGTTTTACACATTGCCGGCAGATGTAAACAATGCTGATAAGCAATTAGATCTTCGTTGAATACTTCCTTAAATATATTTCAAGCAGTCTTTCTTATCAAGCACAGAAGCCATGTTTGTGTCCCCTCCTCTTTTCAGCAAAATAAGCTTCTGTCTGCACAAGATCTTCAAACAAGTAATCATGTCATTTTCAATGTTATTACAATTCTTTTGACATCATTGTGATATATTCACAAATATAGAATGTAATTTAGATCATTGAGGACAAATTTAAAAATAAATCCTTTAATAAGTTAAAACATAGAAACATAGAAAACCTACAGCACAATACAGGCCCTTCAGCCCACAAAGTTGTGCTGAACATGTCCCTACCTTAAAATTTATAGGCTTACTCGTAGCTCTCAATTTTTCTAAGCTCCATGTACCTATCCAAAAGTCCCTTAAAAGACCCTATCACATCTGTTTCCACTACCATTGCTGGCAGCCCATTCCAGGCACTGCATAACAAACTTATCCCTGACATCTTCTCTGTACCTACTCCCAAGTACCTTAAACCTGTGTCCTCTTGTGGCAGCCATTTCAGCCCTGGGAAAAAGCCTCTGACTATCCACATGATCAATGCCTCTCGTCATCTTATACACCTCTATCAGGTCACTTCTCATCCTCCGTCGCTCCAAGGAGAAAAAGCAGAGTTCACTTAACCTGTTTTCATAAGGCATGCTCCCCAATATTTAGCAAGAGATGTTTAGAAGTTCTATGAAAATATCAATCATGTAGCTTTTGGTTTTGAACCCACAGAAGATCCAATTATAAGCAGATAACTGTTCAGAGTTGTTAAGAACTAATTTACTACATATGTTCCATTCTATCACACAGCAAAACAATCTCACCATTTCTCTTACCCCTACCATTATTTCTTTATTATAGGCAGGAAGTACAGAGTACAGGAAGATACCACACCAACAAGTTCAGGAACAATTATTACCCTACAACCAGCAGGCTCCTGAACCAATGAAGATAACTTCAATCACCACAACTCTGAACTGATTATACAATCTACAGGCTCACTTCCAAGGACTTTTTACAGCTCATGTTCTCAGTATTAATTTTATTTGCACTGTTTGGCTTCTTTTGCACATTGATTGTTCGTCAATCTTAATTTTGGCATAGTTTATGTAAAATTATGTTGTATTACTTTTTTCCTCTAAATGCCTGAAAGAAATTATATCTCAAGTTGGTACTGTATGTGGTAACGTATATGTACATTAATATGTTTACTTTAAACTTAACTTTAAACTTTGGAACTGTAGCCAAGCTATTTTACTTTCTATGTCATCATGGGAAGAATTATCCCTTAGTAATAATGGTCAGGTAGGCACAGAGAGAAACTCTGTTTACTGAGAAGTACTTTTTATTAGCTCAGTTCACAAGCACGTGATTTTACGCAAGTGAATACCTGCGTGCAGCAATTCTAATTTTCCCTGGCCTTCAAGGAACAGTCAAAGAATAGAAAAGGTAATACTCAGGAAAGGAGTCTTTGCTGACCAGGTGTTCTAATGCTCCTGATCTAATTTCTACATTTCTGATGTGGAGGTCCTCCACTTCTGGGATGTTTGGTCTCCGGAGAATTGTCGCAGCCTTGCATTCAAAGCTCCTTACCTTAAGACACTTCTTAACAGTTCAAATGTTGCATTTCAGTTTCATTGGCTCAAGGTCATCTGACAGACCTGTGTCAGTTCTCATTGGATGTAGCCCAGGGCTAGTATTGTTCTATGCCCTTCACCTTCACCTTCATGCCTTAGGTGGCAAGCTTAGTTCTATTCAACTCTGATTGGTTCAAACCAGTCACCCAGACACTGGGCCTAGATGACAAGATTCCTTCTGCAAACCTTCCATTTCACACAATTAGCAGCTTTTTATTTGAGAATGGTCTCAGGTTTCCTTTTGCCCATGTTAAATTTCTGTGATTCAGTTAAGCCAGAGCAAAAGCCAATTCATCAAACAGTTCACAAAATGGTGGCTGCAAGGACAGTCTCACAAAATAGCTCATTCATTCTCTTTTGTCCGACATCACATTTTCTTATCAACCCTTCCCTGATCAGTTTTCTACCTGCAGTAATCAATTAACCTGCAATTACATCATTGTGATGTGAAAAGAAACCAATACACCTGTTGGAAAAACACACAGTTATAGAGAAAGATCAGACTAGCATGCTTCATTATGCCAAAGTCAGCATCAAATTTAGGTTTCTAGAGCATCACTAACTGCTGCACCATATAACATTTCTCACTATTATTGTGTCACTTTGTTTTGGAAGTGGAAGAATGAATGAAGCAATCCTGCAAATAGTATATTTTTCCTTTGGGCTACAGTTACATTAATGATGTCAGAGTGTTTTTAATAATGGTTTCATTGGATTCTGTGTAACAGTTTGAGGTAATACTGCCACATTGAGATATGTGAAAATTGTGAGTCAGATATATTTTATGAATGAGAATCTGGCATTGGATCATTACTGAAATTATTTTTAGTAAGCTTTCCACAAGTCCTGCGCTAACTTCAATGAAAAAATGATTTTCCAATAATTATACACCCTCTCATATGTCCAAAGGAAATTGATATTTAGAAAATGTGTTATTAATAATTCAGTCCACATCCATTATCCATAACCTGGTTCAAATGATATTCTAGAAGAAATAAAGGAGATATTTGCAAATGTTTTGTCTGGAAATGAACAACAATGTCATTGCCCTCACACCACTACAGTAACCTAATCACAAGACAATCCAGTTACAAGACTGCTCTGAAACTGTATAATTATTAAGTTGTGTGCATGTATATTGTGACTGTGATCAAAGTCACCAGAGAGGCACTGAACCTGGTGATATAGAAGCCGTTATACATCACAAAAGGCAGACTTTAATCTGGAGGCTCTCTTGGTAGAGTCTCACAAGCTCCAATGTACCTAACATTTTTATGCTCTTCAGATCAAAGTTAACATTAGGTAATTCAGTACAATTTCAGTAGTTACAATGACATTATTTACTTCAACATTTTGGATTGATAATGCTGACTCTTTGATAGTGCTGGCTCTCTAAATACACAAATATCCTAAATATTGATTTGCTATACCTGTGATTATGTTTGATATGCAAAGTGACAACGTTACTCTAGTCTGCCAGAGTGAATTCAAGACATAATGGTGCAAATAACTTAAAACTATAGTTGCCTGGATTAATGTGGGCCAATTAACACAACCCCATTGTCTTAACATTTGGCTGTTGCATATATAAATGTCTCATGGCCACCACTTTGCAAACCATATATCTCAGTCTGTCATCCAGTCTGTGCTTTTAACTTCAATTTACTGCTTGCAATTCACAATGTACATCCATTAAGAACTGAGGCTAGCTCTTGTTTGAATTAATATCTGCTGTATTCACATAACTCCACAATATTCCCAAACATATATTAGTCATTCTCACCAATTTTTGATTTATCAGGAATGGTTCAGAGTCATATAGAAGCCTTATTTTGGAATTACTTTCACTTGTTTGCTTAATTAGCCCTAATTAGTTTATAAATTAGTTCCAGCATGTAAAGTATGCATGCTCACATTTCACAAAACCAATACTTGTGTTTCTCTAATTATGTGTTTAAAAATCTTTATTTAAAATTAAAGTATGTATGGAAATTAGATCTGTTTTGTCTGCCAGAAGCAAAGCATTACTTAATTTGTCTAATGAAATTTTGTATAGGATTATTTAAACAATGTATTTTAAATGGATTTTTACATTCTCTGTTTGGCCTTATGTGATAATAGTTGCTAGCTGGTGACAATTTAAGAATTATTTTATTTGAATGTATTTCTACATTGAAACCAAGTAGGAAGAGGGAATTCCCTGGCACTGACCATGCCAACATTCACACACCATGTTGTAGAGCAGCTGTAGAATTGGATTCTGTGGAGGTGTTTTGATTTCTTGCCTTGACCCCTTTGTGTCATCCACAAGAAACTCCATAACACTGGACTGGTCCTGGAATATTTCTTTCATCTGTTCCCTTTCCTTGTCCCAATACCTACCATAAGGAATAGAGCAATAGAATGTTATGTCTTATTTATTAATTGCCTTGGCAGCCTGACAAATATATAAAATAAAGACTGAGTATTAAAATCAATTGGATAATGTATGGATTACTTCAGGTGTTTTCCCAACGAGCCAACCTGCAGTTGTAAAATACCAGTATTTGTATCAATTACAAAGGCATTATTTGTATCTATTAGACTCTGTCAACATGACCTGTTTCAAATTTATTCTAGGATGCAAGTATATGCTTCAGAATTTTTTTTTCCCATCCCTGGCCCCTTTGCCCCTAATTTGAACTTCATCATCAAAATTGGAGCCATCTTCTTACTGACAAAAGCAATTACCTCTCTCCCTCATCCCATCAACCTGAACATGACGTAGGTTATCTGGTCTTTCAGGTATCTCTGCTCACTTCTGCATGTTACGTTTTGCAACACACTTCCAACTCTCACAAACATTTTCCCACCAAAATGCTATCAACTCCTCTTGCCTTCTACCTCCTTGTTTGACAATTATTTTTTTAGGACAGGCTCTCCATTGTAGCCAACATTTTGAAACTTCTCAGCTGCTCAGGCCCTATTTGTGTCAAAAATATTTCAGGTCAAAGATTGTTTGTCAGAACTGATGAAATAAGCTTGCTAAACTGCAGGCAGGATGGGGGAGATTAGGTAAAACCAGGGTGACCAAGTGAATAAATTCTAAACAAGATTACCTGGTCAGTGTTGAATGAGAATAGATGGAGAGTGAGAATGTTGACAGAAGATCATAACCAAAAGAAAATAGAAGTTGTGAAATGCAGACCACGAAGGCAAGCCTGCAGGTCAGGCTAAACACATCATACACACCCAGAATGGAAAAGAAAAGACAGAAAATACAAAAGAAATTAAGAACTGAGCCAGTATCAGAGATGGGTAACTGACACAGACAGAAAACAAGTTACCTGAAGCTACAGGAGAAAAAAAGCAATGCATTTAAAAAATGTTGAATATCACTTTAAAAATCCCTGCGTCACTGATGGAGATACCTATTGAAAGTTCATGGTAAATTTATTACCAAAGTACATATATGTCATCATGTACAATATTGAGATTTGTTTTCTTGTGGGCATACTCAGTAAATCCAAGAAACACAATAGAATCCATAAAAGATTGCAGCCTACAGGATGGGCAAATAACCAATGTGCAAAAGATAACAAACTGTGCAAATATACAGTGAAAAACTCAAAATAATAAATAAATAAATAAATAAATAGATAGATAGATAAATAAATAGATAGATAGATAGATAGATAGATAGATAGATAGATAGATAGATAGATAGATAGATAAATAAATAAATAAATAAATAAGCAATAAATATTGAAAACATGAGATGAAGAGTCCTTGGAAGTGAGTTTAGAGGTTGTAACTACAGTTCAGTAATGAGACAAGTGAAGTTGAGTGAAGTTATCCCCCGGTTTAAGATCTTGATGGTTGAAGGGTAATAACTGTTACTGAAACTGGCGATGTGAGTCCTTAGGTTCTTGTACTTTCTTCCTAATTGCTGCAGAGAAAAGAGAGTGTGTTGGCGGGAGATCTTGATGATGTATGTTGTTTTCCTGCGATAGTACTCCATGTACAAACGTAGATGTTCTCAATGGTGGAGAGAGCTTTACCTGTGATGAACAGGCTGTATCCTTTACATTTTGTGGGGTTTTTCATTCAAGAGTATTCTTGTTTCCATGCCAGGCTATGATGCAACAAGTCAATATACACTCCAATGCACATCTATAGAAGTTTGCCAAAGTTTTAGATGTCGTGCCGAAGTTTCACAAACTCCTAAGGAAGTAGAGGCATTGCCTTGCTTTGCTCATAATGGCACTTACTTGCCTGGCCCAGGTCAGATCCCCTGAAATAATAACAATGAGGAATTTAAAGTTGATGACCCTGTCCACATCTGATCTCCTGATAAGGACTGACTCTTGAATCTCTGCATTCCCTTTCCTGATGTCAATAATCAGCTTTTTGGTCTTGCTGAAATTGAGTGAGAGGTTGCTGCTGTGGCACCACTCAGCCAGATTTTCAGTCTCCCTCCTATATGCCGATTCATCACCACCTTTGATTTGGCCAATGACAGTGCTGTCATCAGCAAACTTAAATATCGCATTGGCACTGTGCTTAACCTCAGAGTCATAAGTAAAAAGTGAGTAGAGCAAGGGTTACTTACGCCCACAGCCTTGTGTTGCACTGGTGCTGAAGGAGATTGTGAAGGAAATATTGTTGCCAGTCTGAGTTGACAGGAGTCTGCAAGTAAGGAAAAAAAGAAACTAATTGCACATGGAGGTATTGAAGGCATGGTCTTGAAGCATATTGATTAGTTTTTAGTATTGAATGCTGAGCTGTATTCGATAAGAGCATTCTGATGCATGCATCTTTGTCCAGATATTCCCATGAAGATATGAAGGTCAAAATAAATCACATCTGCAGTAGAGCTTTTATGATGGTAGTCAACTTGGATCAGATCTATATCACTTCTCCAGCAGGAGTTGGTAGGCTTAATCATTACCACAATGGATGTAAATGGTACTGGATGATAGGTATTGAGGCCGATTACCATGCTTTTCTTAGGCACTGTTCTTCTTAGGGTAAAGCTTATCTTGCAGCATTATTGTTATTATATGAACTCAATTTCTAGTCCATGACAACAAGGTCAAAATCTATTATCTAACTACACACTCTCTGCTAGGATTAGAATCAAAGCCAGAATTTTACAGGTTTCCTGTCTACTTGATCTTGAGCTCTTCTTCCTATCTTGCATCCGTAATATTCAACGTATACTACTCACATCACAGAATCCTCCTTCACTTCAATTCATGTGCCATTGAAAATTGTAATAGCTAATCTTTTTGAAAACGCAAACGCAAGGAAATCTGCAGATGCTGGAAAATCAAGCAACACACACAAAATGCTGGTGGAATGCAACAGGCCCGGCAGCATCTATAGGAAGAAGCATAATCAACCAATAGCTAGTCTTGATTGGTTCCATGATCTCTCAGCAAGTCTACCAGTTTATTTACTCCATAAATTGGAGCTCATTCAAAACACTGCAACCCAGTCCTAACTGACAACAAATTTAATTTATCAGTTGCTCCCAGAAAAACAAAAATTCAGATGTAGTGCAAACAAAGGAACTAAAAAAAAATGAAATAGTGTTTTTACAAGTGACAAGGTAGGAGGAGATACAGTCAAGATAGCTGTGAACATCAGCAGTTTTTAAAATTTATGAATAAATAGTCTGTCTCCAGAGATGGAGACAGCAAGATTGAGAAAGGGTTGAGAGGTGTCAGAAATGAATCAAGTAAATCTGAAGGCAGGGTGGAAGCTGGATGCAAAATTGATGATATTGGCAAACTCAGCATGGGTGTAGGAAGTAGCACCAATGTAGTCATCAATGTAGCACAGGAAAAGTTGGGGAGCATTTACATTTACAGTGTAACCAATGAACAGGCAGACAGACATGGGGCTCAACCAATGAACAGACAGCCTGACCTGGGGCCTATGTTTAGTCGCATCCTTAAAAAATTCAATCAGGCTTGTAATGCATGACCTGCCTTTGATAAAGCCATGCTGACAATTCCTAATCATATTATGCCTCTCCAAATATTCATAAATTCTGCCTCTCAGGATCTTCTCCATCAACTTACCAACCACAGAACTAAGAAACATAAAAGAGATGAGAGGTAATGTTGCAGCCTTTTAGGAGGGTGGTCAGACCCCACTTGGAGTACGGTGCTCAGTTCTGGCCACCTCACTACAGGAAAAGATGTGGAAACCATAGAAAGTGTGCAGAGGAGACTTACAAGGATATTGCCTGGATTGGGGAGCATGCTTACGAGAACAGGTTGAGTGAACTTGGCCTTTTCTCCTTGGAGTGATGGAGGATAAGAGGTGACCTGATAGAGGTGTACAAGATGATGAGAGTCATTGATCATGTGGATAGTTAGATGCTTTTTTCCTGGGCTGAATTGGCTAACATGAGAGGGCACAGTTTTAAGGTGCTTGGAAGAAGGTACAGAAGGGATGTCAGGAGTAAGTTTTTCACACAGACAGTGGTGAGTGCATGGAATGGGCTGCCAGCGACAGTGGTTGAGGCAGATACAATAGGGTCTTTTAAGAGGCTCCTGGATAGGTACAGGGAGCTTAGAAAAATAGAGGGTTATGGGTAACCCTAGGTAATTGCTAAAGTAAGTACATGTTTGGCACAGCATTTTGAGCTGAAGGGACTGAATTCTGCTGTAGATTTTCTATGTTCTATATTTCGATGTTTATGATGCTGTTTCACAACTGATATTCTTGATTGTTCCTATTATGTCTCTCATGTTCTTGCTATTACATTTAGTTGCTGATGACCTAGGATGATTCCTTTACATGCAAGCACCAGATAAAATAGGAAGTTGCTCATTTTCATCAAGGCCACACTCAAGTCTAAAGAGCTTGGTCCAGAAGTGAAAGTTAGCAATAGAAAAATGTAAAATATTGCCTTTAAAATTAATAGAGCAAAGAAATATTAAAAGGAATTAAGAAATACATGTTGCTGAAGGGCATGATTATTACTGAATGTTTGTTACCCGTACATAAGTTCCACCTCTTGCTTCTGGACAACATCTATTCTTTCAGTGATGTCTGTTTGTAGCTTAAGAGAATGCAACAACAGTGAATCAAACATGTTTTCAGATCATAATCAAAACAGAGACTTTTATTTGAATGATGCTTGGTAAGCTAGACTAGCACTAACTAGGAGGAGGAATATTTTGCCCTTGACATTGCAGAAAGCCAGGCATATCTATGAAATATCATCCTATGTGATTTATGAAGAAAGGGAGTTGTGGCTCAGGGCAGAAATCTCAGTGTCAGAGCTATACCACGACTCCAAACACTTGGGAGATGAAAAAGCAAAAAGCATGAATCATTGCTAGATCTCAATCCGTATTCTTGCCAAGCTTGGAAATTAAATATATTACATTCTCATGCAGAAAACACCTATCAGTCCTTTAATTTAACGGCACAGTTCATTTTATGAATAAATTCTTGTTTATATTGTAGACTAAAATGCAAATAATTTGGTAAAAACTGTAGAACTGGGGCCAGTATCCAGGCTAAAATGTTTTTACATCAGCACTTCAACATGTCACACATATATTCCAATGAAATTCCAACCATAACCCTGCAGTACATTTCAAAAATAACAGAGCTGAAATATATGCACACACAGCAGCAGCAGTGGCAGCATTCTGCTTTCTTCTGACAGGCTTTTCATATCTTCCAGAATAAATTTCTGGCATTCCTCAGGAAGAGTTTAAGCCTGCTACTTTATCAATATATTAGGAGGTGATGCTTTCTAAGTATAGGCTAATCCACTACTCTGATGGTGACCTTTACTTCCAAGTTCACACCTGAAAAATAGCAACATCAATAGCCATTTATACCCTTTGTTTCTTGGTGGATTTTTTTGAACTTTAAGAGATGCAAAGGAATATTATTAATCATTATTTTAACAACCCTTTAAAATGCAAGAATCTATTGGATTATGAGGTATGGAATTCTGTGGATAACTGTTTTATCAACATCCCTATCAGAACAATCTTCATCACCGTCCATAACTGGAACAGCTCTGTTGTACACCAAAAATGTTGGTCCAACTGAACAACCTCCTTTATTGCAAGATAAAAATAGGAATATTATTGTCTTATAAATCACAGTTCATGTTGAGTTTATCTCAAGCAGGACTTCTTTTCTGTAAGTTTTCAATATGGTATCACAGACTGGTTGAAAAAAACACCTTGGTATAAAAATGCTGGGCTGAAGTTACCATAAGTAGAGATAAGGTTTGTGAGAAACAGAAAGGCCTGAAGGTTGATAAATCACCGAGATCAGACCCCAAGGTTCGGAATGAGGTGGCTGAAGAGATTGTGGAGGCATTAGTCATGATCTTTCAAGAATCACTAGATCATTGAATGTTTCCAGAAGACTGGAAAATTACAGATCTCATTCCACTCTTCTAGAAAAGAGAGAGGCAGAAGAAAGAAAACTATAGGCCAGTAAGTCTGACCTCAGTGGTTGGGAAGATGTCTCAGGGTACCTGGAGGCATATGATAAAATAGGCCTTAGTCAAGGGAAAATCCTGCCTGACTAATCTGTTGGAATTCTTTGAATAAATAACAAGCAGGATAGACAAAAGAGAATCGGTTGATGTTGTGTGCTTTTCAGAAGATACTGACAAAGTGCCACACATGAAGCTGCTTTTACAAGAAAGAATTTTGCATGGATAAAGCAGTGTCTGATTAGCAGGAGACAAATAGTTGGAATAAAGGGAGCCTTTTCTGGTTGGCTGTTGGTGACTAGTGGTGTTCCACAGGTGTCTGTGTTGGGACTGATTCCTTTTACATTATATGTCAATGATTTAGATGATGAACTAATTGCTTTGTTGCAAAGTTTGCAGATGATATGAAGATAGATGGAAGGACAGGACAGGAATGAAATGGTAGATAGAATATAGGTTTCGGCAGTGTATGGTCATGCACTTTGATAGAATAATAATTAAAAAATACTTTATTGATCCCAAGTGGGAAATTCTTCCTTTACAGCAGCAACATTTAAAAACACATTTTGCGGTGTGCGGACTTAGCTTATAATAAAGTACAGAATATGTGTGGTGCGTGGCCAAGTGGTGAAGGCATTGGACTAGCGATCTGAAGGTCGTGAGTTTGAGCCCCAACTGAGGCAACGTGTTATGTCCTTGAGCAAGGCACTTAACCACACACTGCTCCAGTCCACCCAGCTGAAAATGGGTACCGGCAAAAATGCTCTAGGTTAACCTTGCGATAGACTGGCGTCCTATGCGGGGTTGGGGGGCGGGGGGAGTTTCATATTCTCAGCCGCTTCATGCCGGCATAAGCACCGACCTGGTGAGCCGATAAGGCTTGGGACAGACCTTAACTTTAACTTTTTAAAGTACAGAATAATAATATACACAGTACTGATGTACCAATGTATGATAATGTGCAATAATAATGTATGAACTAATAAAACAGAGACTATTGTAGTATGATGTATGCTCACCTGTCACACAGTGATGAACTGTTGTATAATGCTTATTGCATTTGGTAGGAAAGATCTTCTGTAGCAATTCTTGTGTCGGCGGAGCTGAATGACTCTGTTTGGAAAGGTCCTCCACTGCTTATTCAGTAGGTCATGGAGATGATGTACCAGATTGTCCAGAATAGATAACAATTTGTTTTGTGACCTCTCCACCACAAACTCAAAGGACTCTGGGTTGTAGTCAAGGATGGATCCAGCTTTTTCATCACCAGCACCAATGCTGCTCCCCCAACATAAAGCAGGAAAGAAGACTGCACTTGCTACAACAGACTGGTAAAAGATCTCTTACATCTTGCTGCATACAGTGAAGGATTTCAGCTTCCTTAGAAAACAGAGTCGGATCATCCCCTTCTTGTAAACAAGCTGTAGTGATGGCTTTCCAGTCAAGGTGAACACCAAAGTATTGGCACTCCTCGAACACTGCACCTCTTCTCCCAGAATGTATACGGGACTCACCTCAGTCCTCTTCATCCTAAAATTAATCACCATCTCCATCATTTTGGCTACATTCGGGAGCAGGTGATTCCGCCCGCACCACTCCACAAACTTGTCCAGCTGTACAGGAATCAAGCAGGTAGTCTTCCATAGTACCGATATCTTTTTCTGACTCTCTCAGATTGTAATGGTCCCAGACGGTTGTCTTGCACAGGCCTTTAGTACCCTGGGGCTGACACCATCTGGGCCAGCAACTTGCCTTGAAGTCATCTCTTCGACTGACACCTAACTTGACCTGCAGTTACAGTCAGGCAGGGGAGGGTGGTAATCCCCATGAAGGCAGGATACTCCAGGGTTGGGGGGGTTTGGATCACAAGCACTCACCAGAGGGGAGAGAGAAGGTTTCGAGGGTAAGGAGGGTGTGCGGTTTGGGCAAGTGGATGAGGGGACAGCAGGAAGTCCTGAGCTGAACCTGTTGAAAAACAAGTTCAATTCATTGGCCCTATCCAGGTAGCCCTCGATCTTCCTTTCCTTAACCTTGAAGCCAGTGATCTGCTTCATGCCCAACCACATGTCCCTCATGTTATTTTGCGGGAGCTTGTACTCCAGTTTCCTCTTGTAGGATTCTTTGCACTCACTCAACCTTACCCTCAGTTCACTCTGTACTCGCTTCAGTACTTGTCTTTCCCCAGACCTGAAAAAAATGAAAAATATTAAAAAAAAATGAGTTGCAGAGGGACTTTGGCATCCTTGTACAGTGTTCCCCAAAGGTTAATTTGCTGGCTGAGTCTGTGGTGAGAAAGGCAAATCAAATTGTTAGCAGTTATTTCAAGAGAACCATAATATAAAAGCAAGAATGTAATGGTGAGCCTTTATAAAGTACTGATGATGCCTCATTGGGAGTATTGTGAGCAAGTTTGGGCCCCTTATCTTAGAAATGATGTGCTGAAACTAGAAAAAGTTCAAAGGAGGTTCACAAAAATTATTCTAGATTTTACTGGCTTGTTATATGAAGAGCGTTTGATGGCTCTGGGCCTGTATTCACTCAAACTTAGAAGAATGAAATGGTGACCAAATTAAGATCTATTGAATAGAGAAAGGTCTTGACAGAGTGGATGTGGTGAGGATGTTTCCTATGGTGGGAAAATCTACAACCGGAGGAACCAGCCTCAGTATAAATGTGCATTATTTTAGAATGGAGATAAGGAGGATTTTTTTTTAGCCAGAGAGTAGTGAATCAGTGGAATTCTTTGTCATAGGCCGCTGTGCAGGCCAAGTCTTTATATATATATATATATCTCAGGCAGAGTTTGACAGTATTCTTTATTGGTTAGGGCATTAAGGGATATGGAAAGAAGGCAAGAGATTGGGGCTGAGAGGAAAATTGGATCAGCTATGGTGAAATGGCGGAACAGACTCAATGGGCTAAATCACCTAATTCTGCCCCATATAATGGTCTTATGATCTAAAGCTTTTGTTTCAGTAAGGTATTATGCTGTACCTCCAGGATTCACATGCATAAGACAACATGATATATTCTTAATGGCACAACTTCAACTAATACAGAACTAAGAGAATTGCTTAATATTTACTTAAATGATTAGGTTTACTGAGATAGTGTCTAGGAATTCAAATCAGTCAGCAGGACTTATGTGTTCTGCCGAGGGAAGGTCTGGAACATCCAACAATGTTCAGGCCTCTTACCTTCTATTGGTTGGAACAGTTTATTTAAAAGCCCGAAGTCCATGTTCTAGTTTCAAATCATGTGTACAAATTAACTCTTGAGAATTGCTTCTTGAACACTGAGGAAACAGTGAAGACAGGTATATGGAGGAATTTAAGGTGGGGGAGGCAGGGTTTAAGGGACGGCACAACATTGTGGGCCGAAGGACCTGTACTGTGCTGTACTATTCTATATTCTATGCTCTATGAAATTACTAAATTAAAAAAAATTGGTCTAAAGACAGCAGAACTTTGTAAAAGTTATTCTCCTTTCAAGGAAATAGATTTACACTATCTGAGAGTAGGAGGCTCTTTGCTAAACTCAACTTTATAGTACAGTAGCTGAAACTATTCAAGGTTCAAGATACTTACTGATAATTTTTAGCTAGTATTGTATTGCCTTTGCCTTGAGAAATAATGCTGCCCAGACTCAGGAAGTCAACAATGAGTTATGTCAACGATATTGAGACTTAATATTAATCAGAAGAGGTAACATTGTCTGTTAACATAAGGATCCTGCAATCTCACCTTGTCAAAGCAGCTGCAAAAACATCATAAGTTTTACTTAGGTTGTTGCTTGATGGCTGGCAAAAATTATATAAATATCTGAAAACAGTAAGGATATGGAAAAGTTACAGAACTGAGGATGTAGAGTCCATAATTCAGCATTGACCTCAGAAGTATCTCTTCCTAGAACCTTCTGTTATAACTAACACCATGTTTGTCTGTAACTCAATGGCATAGTTTTCTAGTTTGTAAGAAGTGTAATTGGGGTTGAAGATGCTTTGTTAAAATAGAAATTATCTTAGAGTTATTCCACAAGATACTATATATTTTTTTCCATTTAAAATAAAATCTGCTTCATTAGCTAGAAATATCTCTACCTCTTCTGGAGGAGGGAATTCCCCACTCAAAATAATAATAATTGACAACTGAACTACTTCAGAGTCAGAATTCAGTAATTAAATTAGTCTTTTAATTTGATAAAGCATACTCTCCCTGAAGTGATTATACTTATAAACATCTATAAGATTTGGCCTAAGCTGAGGATTTTAAAAGAGGTACACTGTCAGATCAAGTGGAGAGGACAGAGGAACTCAGATCAAGTGTCTTTGCGATGGAACAATTGATGTCTGAAAATATATGGAGATAAAAATGATGATATTAACTTGGGTGCCTTCCTACCTTCTTGTGTTGGTACGTGGCCTAGTGGGCAAGGCATCAGACTAGTAACCTGAAGGTCACTGGTTCGAGCCTCAGCTGAGGCAGCGTGTTTGTGTCCTTGAGCAAGACACTTAACAACACGTTGCTCTGCGACGACACCGGTGCCAAACTGCATGGGTCCTAGTGCCCTTCCCTTGGACAACATCGGTGGCCTGGAGCAGGGAAGGCCTGCAGCTTGGGCAATAGACAATAGACAATAGGTGCAGAAGTAGACCATTCGGCCCCTCGAGTCTGCACCGCCATTCTGAGATCATGGCTGATCATTCACTACCAATACCCAGTCCCTGCCTTGTCCCCATATCCCTTGATTCCCCTGTCCATCAGATATCTATCCAGCTCCTTCTTGAAAGCATCCAGAGAATTGGCCTCCACCATCTTCCGAGGCAGTGCATTCCACACCTCCACAACTCTCTGGGAGAAGAAGCTCTTCCTCAACTCTGTTTTAAATAACTGACCTCTTATTCTCAATCCATGCCCTCTGGTACTGGACTCTCCCAACATCTGGAACATATTTCCTGCCTCAATCCTATCAAATCCTTTAATTATCTTAAACGTTTCAATCAGATCCCCTCTCAATCTCCTCAACTGCCAGTCTTCCATACAACCCTGCCCAGGTCTGCGCCCTACAAACTCCAGGTGCAGATCCATGGTCTCTCGAGACTGACGGATACCACCACCTACCTTATCTCATCCATCTTTTCTTGAAGATGAGTAGCTCCTGTTTGTACACATTGAGTATCATTAAAATTGTTATTGGAAGCCATTCAGCACCAAGTCTCTGTTGCAATTCACCCAGTATGGCTGGTAAACTGTACTGTCTTGTCTATTACATTTTCTTTCGCATTTCTTCTGATATCAACCTAAAATAGGGGCAATTTATATCACCTAAGCTATCTACCAATGGGTAAATACTAATCTTATAATGAAATGATCAATGATGAAAGGGAGAGGAGAGATGACTGCTGGGAGCTCAGTTGACACATCTCCGTTGTTTTAGCATTTTTCCCACTGGATCCTGGAAAGCTAATTCTGCTAAATGCCTTCATCCAGGTTATTGTAAATTAGCATTGGAAGGTGTCCATTTTAATAATATTTGTTAAGCCTGGGGCGGTGGGGGGGAGGAAAAACATGTACCAAGCATCATGTCGTCAGAGAGGGCAGATACATCAGTAAAGAGTGAAGCAATTGTTTGATGTCAACCTCTGTAATATGCAAAGAGTAATGTTGTCAGAAGATAACATCTTATCACTGTGAAAGCACTCTTAGCCATAAGTTCTGTGCTGGTAGATTAGAACAAAATTAACACGCTTATTTGAAGCCCCTCTGTTATCCAAGATTCAGAAGCATCTGGAGCCTGGCTTATTGCATATTGCAAGTTTATCTGTTTGAAACAATGTCTTGGGAACTGTAAATCCCCATTAGAAACATGGTGGTGCAACTGGGTTCTGAAAGATCAGGCTTCATGTCTTAACCTTTCTATATTAAGCATTGTAATAGATATGAACAGTAAATTTTAAATGTGGTGCTTCCATGGAATTCAGCATTAAGTACTTGAAATTCTCCTCCAAACAGTAACACCAAACATATTATAAACTCATTGGCCACTTTATCTGGTACGCTTGTACACCTGCTCATTAGTGCAAATATCTCATCAGTCAATCATTTGGCAGCAACTTAATGCATAAAACATGCAGACATGTTCAAAAGGTTCAATTGTTGTTCAGATCAGACATCAAAATGGGGAAGGAATGTTATCAAAGTTACTTTGATCGTGGAATGATTGTTGGCGCCAAAACTGAAATACTCAAACAAACATTTTTGGGATTTTCACTCACAACAATCTCTAGAGTTTATAGGGCAGGGGTGTGCAAACTTTTTGACTTGTGGGCCACAAAGGGTTCTAAAATTTGACAGGGGGACCGGACCAGGAGCAGATGGACGGAGTGTTTTGGTAATACACCTCATAAGAGAAAATAAAATATCATGGGATATGTAGAAAACATGTGCTTTAATTTCAATTGAAAATGAACAAATGCATTACAACAAAATATCTGTCTTTGAAGTCCCATGGTATTTAGCTATTTATTGAAATGACT
Source organism: Hypanus sabinus (assembly GCF_030144855.1). Taxonomy (NCBI): domain Eukaryota; kingdom Metazoa; phylum Chordata; class Chondrichthyes; order Myliobatiformes; family Dasyatidae; genus Hypanus; species Hypanus sabinus. Next base: position 124,203,120 of record NC_082710.1, on the reverse strand, counting down.
TTTAAAACACTGAAAATTAAATGAATAAAATACAGCTTTTTTTAATAGTAACAGTTATTATTTTAAAGCACTGAAAATTCTGTTATCCTTCAAGATATTATCATCATCACTCTCCTCCTGACTGTCTTTATTTCAAAAACGGTAGGAGATGCAGGTCTACTTGTCCTGCTCCTTCTTATTCAATTGTCCCCTGTGCCAAAACTCAACAACGACCAGCACAAAGACAGAACAATGACAACACACCAGTATGCGGAGCGCATTATTTGATCTGGAGCACATTTTTTATTTTGAGAACGTACGTGCACCTGCGCACTACTCATGTCCATCACTTAACAGAAATGACAAGAAACATGTAAGGCTTATTGAAAAAAATATTTTCAAATGCATTTTTTACATAACACAATGAGGAAACTTATTTTTAATTTCAGTGGGAACAGTGTTGTTGGTCTCCCTTTTTAGCCAGCACATCAAAGTCTGGATTTAGTTTTGTTGTGGCGATTCTCAGGATGGATCTGAGGTGTTGGTCAGTTAACTTGGATCTGTGGCTGGCTTTGTTGATGTTCATGACGCTGAACGCTTGTTCACACAAATAGGTTCAGCCGAACAAAGAGTAAAGCGCAAATGTGGAGTAATACGCTGCACCTCAACAAAGGTCAATGTGCAGCGGTGTGCTACATGCAGTGCTAAAATTATGACACGGAGTTGGTAACTGCAGTCGAAGAAAAAAACTTTTCGAAATCCCCAGCCTCACTTTTAAGCCTCCCTCAACCTGCCCCCCGTGGCGCAGAGGCTCCAAAGCTCTGTGCTCGCAAATCGCCGCAGGCTATCTCCCTTAGCCGGAACGCTGGCTAATTGTGAGCCGGTTCAGATGTGCCAGGAAATGGGTCGCCACAAATGTATATAGAGTGCGTCATCTATTGGGAAAACACCAGAATTGCGGGGAAAAAATGTTAACAAGGTTTATTAATATAATTTCATCAAGTTCTGTGGGCTGGATTAAAAAGCTTAATGGGCCGCATATGGCCCGCGGGCCGTAGTTTGCCCATGCCTGTTATAGGGGATGGTGTGAGAAACAAAAAACACCCAGTGATCAGCAGTTCCATAGGTGAAAATGCCTTCTTAATGATAGAGGTCAGGGGAGAATGGCCAGACTGGTTCAAGATGACAGTGAAGTGACAGCAAGTTAAATATCCATGCATTACAACAGTGTTGTGCAGAAGAGCATCTCTAAATGGACAACACGTCCAACCTTTGAAGTGGATAGGCTACAGTAGCAGAAGACCACAAACTTACTCAATGGCCACTTAATTAGGAAACTGCTTTACCAAAAAAATGGCCACTGCGTGTATAATAGGACGTTATACTCCATCCTTAAAATACATTCCATTGACTTCAGTAGCTCTACAATCTGTGGAATGATGGGTTATAGTGGATTTTTGTATAAACCTTATTTATAAATAGTAATTTCTTCAACACCATTCAGGTAATTGACCAGGAGGTTAATTCCATTCTCCCTCCAGTAATTCTGCTGAATCTTCCCAATATTAAATAATTTTATTTCAAACTAAGATTTTTTTTCTTAATTTTAAAATTGGATAATAAAAGCAGCCTACTTAATCTTTGATTGCCTCATGAAATCCATGAAGTGAGACAAATGAGAGTTGAACAGATGAATTGTCTATCTTTTAGCCTCATTTGTACAAAAAGATATATGTGAGAAATAACACTTCATTATAAATCACAGTTGTGACCAGATATGTAATTAATAATTAATATTGTTTATTCTTTTTCACACATGCAATTAAAGATACTTTTGAAATTGGGGCTGAAAGAATACTTATTTTTAAACTGTGAATTACCTGTTCTATTATCTTTGTGGAGGTGGAGGTTAAGTAAATAGATGCTGTGTGACCTGTTGAGTTCCTCCAGCATTTTGTGTGTGTTGCTCTGGATATTTTAAAAAATACTGCTTTTGCACTGTTTAATTTAACTATTTAACACACACACACGCACACACACACACACACACACACACACATATAACTGACATACAAATTTTTCTCTATTTATCATGTATTGCATTGTACTGTTGCCGCTAAGTTAACTAATTTCACAACATATGTTGGTGATACTAAACTAGATTCTGATTTCCAGGATCTGCAGAATCTCTTGTGTTCAAGCATTTAAGGCTGGTTTAGCAATGCACACCTGGGAGCTCTTTGAAATACAAGACTTAACAAACCAACATGCTTTGCAAAATTATTTAGTCCTCACATCTATTCACATATTTTACTGTCCCATTTTCTAAATTCAAAACATATTTTAAAGAAGTAAGATGTTTTGAGCTAATCTACAAAATACTGTGCATCATCTCAAATCAAAAAAGATTCCAAAATAAGTCAGCAATTTACTAAATATTAAAAACTAAAATTGTGAGGCTGAAGAGGTTTGCAATAACTATGCCAGCTTTCCTCAGGTGGGATATTGTATATTACCTTAACAACTCACCCAATTTGTTGATGTAAAAAATTGGAAGATCACCTGTTTTCAATGAATTCATAAGTATAAATATCTCCTCTCACTCTATAACATCCAACAAAATGGTAGATTTTCAACAACCCAGAGCAAAATGAAGACAAAAGAGCATTATGACAAGTCTGGGAAGCACAAATCTTGGGGAGGGTACAAGATCATCTCAAAGGCACTGAGCCCACTTTGTAGCTCAAAGCAGAGCTTAGTGCAGTCCATCATAAAAAATGGAAAAACTATGAAACCACAGCCACATTGCCTACAAAGGAAGCTCTCCTTGAAACTTAGTCGCTGGAGAAGAATGGCACTTGTAAGAGAAGCTACTGTAATGCCAACAGTCATTCTGAATGAGATTTAGAAGTCAGTAGCTGCAACCAGAGATGAAGTTCATGGCTCCACAATCTCTAAAGCATTCACAAAAAGGGTACTTTTATGGAAGAGTGGCAAAGAATGAGCCCTGGCTAAAAAAAAAGCAAACCCTTGCCAACAAACACTTTGCAAAACATCACTTAGAAGATACTATAAGGATGTGGGAGAAGGTCTCGTGGTCAGCTGAAACTAAAGTAAAACATTTTGACCTCAAAACTAAGCAGTACTGGAAATTTGGTCAGGATTGATGGGCAGATGAATGCTGATAAATACAGAGAGATCCTGGATAAAAACCTGTTAAACTCTGCCAGAAAGCTAAAACGGTGGGGGGGGGGGCATGAATTCATTTTACAGCAGGAGAATTACCCAAAGCACACTGCCAAAGCAAACTTGAAGTGGCTTCAAATGAAGAAGAAAATTGATGCCCTTGAGTGGCCCAGCCAGTGTCCTGACCTTAACCCAATCAACATCTTACTGCCAAAAACCCAAGGTTGTTGTGCATCACCATTCCAAAGCTAACCTGGCACAGCTTGAACAATTTTGCAAGGAGCAATGGGCATATCTTAGTCTACAATGTTGTGCAAACCAAATAGTAACTTTACCAAAAAGACTACTGACTAAAATAGCTGCAAGAGGTGGTTCAACTAAGTATGAGGCAAAAGGGGATGAATGCTTTTGAACAGCTGACATTCAGTTTTTGAATTTTTAGTTTGTCATACTTGAATAATTTCATTCTTTTTCGGGCTCTATTGTGTAAAAGGAGCATGTGATTCTCAGTTAAATTCTCAGTCAAACTTCCTGGCTGTAATACTTATTAATGTGAACAAAGTGCTTGGGAGCTGAATATTTACAATATACTGTAGAAAGAAGCCTTTCAAATTTTAAGCCTTTAGATATCTTGATGAATAGCAATGGGTTCAGGGCTGTTACTTGAATCTGCACCTTTTTGTTGTACATCAAAATGTTTGATGTATTTTTGATATACATTACATAATACTAAACGGGGTGATCTCCTAATCAAATACACTGTGTGAAAGTCTGCTTGCTAAATAGAAAACCATTTACCTTTTGCAAATAATTTGTTAATGTTCTCAAATCAAGAGGTGTATGAGAAGATAATAAGCAGAAACTGAGTGGACAGCTGGAGATTTTATTCCAGGGCAAAGATAACTAATATGAAAGGGCATAATTTGAATATGATTGGAGAAAGCATAGGGGGATTGTCAGAGGTAGTTTTCTTTACACAGTGTATGGTGAGTGCATGGAACACAATGTTAGGAGTGGAGGTAAAGACAGATATATTAGGAAAATTTAAGAGACTTTTCAATAGGCATATGGATGGAAGAAAAATGGAGGGCTATGTTGGAGGGAAGCGTTATATTGATTTTGCAGTAAGTTAAAAGAGAGGTGACCATCCCTGACCCCAGTTAGAGTTACGGTGACCCACAAATACACAAATGAATAATTGCATAACCCAAGCTAAAATGTAACAATAGATGAACTGGAATTTCCCACCACAATCCCACTGAAGCATTTTAACACAGGAACAATAAACAGTGCTAGTCACTGGAAATGCAGGGGAGGGCTGTTAACTATGCTTCCCCCACCGCCAGAGTGTCACAATACTTTCCAGATGTCATGAACAGCCTAGCATTCTGCAAAATAACTGCACCCCACAAAATCTTTGAACCTTGTCAATTGGCTAACTGTGCCATCAGGTAGCCATTGGCATACTGCATATGATGTGACTGTAGGGTAACATAATCAGAGGAAACGTACATTATTCACAATCACTGACATTGAGTTGCGGTTTCACTTTAAGAGGATGTTCCGACGTAAAGAGTTTTTAAGTGCACTTTGTGTTCAGGTTTTGGAATTCAATAAAATGTGTTATGATTTTTCCTTGAACATACAATGCCTCACACGGTCTAATTTTCCAAAAGAAAATACAGTAGTAATGTTTACTTTTTCATCACGGTAGCTCAAAATGTAGGATTCAAAATGCAGGTCAGAAGGTCCCACAAATCTTTTGCTTAAAATGCTTGAAACACTCAGCAGGTCATGTAGCAGCTGTGGAGACTAGCACCTAGGCTGGTGGGTTATCAGCTGGACTAGGAACATGACAGGTTGAGCCATCTTCTGAGGAAAGGCTGGACAGGCTAGGCATGAATTCACAAAAGTTTAGAAGTTTAAGTCGAGATTGAGTTGAAATACTCATGAATCAGAGGTGGGTATGAAGTGAATATTTCTCCATGTGGGAGAATCTAGAATTGGAGATTCAGTTTGTTAAAATCAGGGGCCATGCATTTAAGATAAGGATTAGACTATTATTTTTTTCTCAAAAGCTCATGATTCTTTGATGTTCTTTTCTTCAAAGGCTGGTGGAAGCAGAGTCTTTGAATATGTTTAATTCATTGATGGATAAGTAGATAAGTAAGTAAGGGAGTGAAAGAGTAGATCGGAATGTGAGACTGGGGTTTCAATCAGTTTAATCATGGTCATATTAATAGGCAGAGCAGACTTGCGGTTGCTGACTGGAGTGTCCCTGCTTTCAATTTGAATGTTAATATGTTCACAAGAGAAAAAAAAGTGCTCATGTTTCAGCTAGATGCCATTTTAATCTGTAATCTGGCAGAAGGTCACGAGCTTGGAAAGCTGAGTCAATTTGCACTGGGTTTGGTTCTCTGCCCAGATCTACAAAAACTGGATGAGAAGAAACAAATGAGATGATCCAGAGCTCTCTGGAAGTTGGATGGTAAGCTGTATCCAGTCCACAGTGGAGATCAAGCCTCAGGTGGACTCCCTCCTTCAGAACATCTTGATAGTACTCAGGAAGGGGTAGAGCCTCACATCCTGACAGAGAACATCAGATATTCTAACCATTTCTAAAAATACCTTGAGGCATTTAAAAATTAAGATGCTTTTAAGTAACTTAAAAAAATGTAAATAAACAAATAAGAAAAAAAGGTAGGAAAATTCTAGGAAATAAATAATATATTAAAGCAAAACTAAATGAAATAAATATTAAACTTAATATTTATTTACTATCAGATGGTGTGTGTAAAATACACACTAACTCCTGATGAAGGGTTTTGGCCCGACACGTCGTCACTACCTCCTCCCATAGATGCTGTCTGGCCTGCTGAGTTCTGCCAGCATTTTGTGTTTTACACAACTATCAGGTTTTAATTTGGTGTCTTGTCAAAAAGATAAGGTACAATACTCATACTGTAGCTCAGTACAGTATTAAAAGTACTCATAGCTATCTAGTACAATCATTCTGAGATTTCTTCTGCCTGTAGTCTGAGTTGTATGCTTGAAACCCTGAGACATCAATATTTATCAGCACATTTATAACAGCTATAGCCATCAGTGGCATCATTAGTTCGACATTTTTAACATAGCCACAACACTGGGATATACTGATTCTTCCAATACCTGAAGGCATTTATTAACATCAAGTAAATATGTTTCTAATTTAAAAGTATAAGCATCCAAATTCACCAACTATGTTCATTATTTAACATCTTGGTTCATTCAGTCAATCCAAAGCAAAGAGAGAATAAATTATTCATCTTATAGATAAAAGTAAAAATGCTTCAATCTCCTCGCTGTATGATTTGATTACTTTTTAAAATTAGGTTGTAATTCTCCATACATGTATTAAATTCAGTCATACGCTTTTGGTTGATTTGAATCTCAAATATGATTGGTGCTTTTGCATCCAGTGCAACAGATACCTCATATGCTCCAAAGTTTTCTAGACAACCAAAAATCAGTATTTCAGAAATTAAAGCATTTTAGGTAGAGATGATCTCCCAGAACAAAAGTCTCACATGCTCAGCACAAGTATGCCTTACAAGTATGTCTTAATCTACAAGTGCTCTAGCGAGCAGAACTGTGCATTCATATTTGCCACAACATCACTTTTAATGGAACATTAGGCATATCCAGGCTATAAGATCTGCATAAACTTGTTGTGGCAATTGCTCTCTTTCTTTGTTATACTGTTTCTTCAATTCTAAGTCAAATTACAATAAGGTTAAACTCTGTGTTCTATACCTCTAAAAGGACCACAATCTTGTTGTAGGGTTTGAAAGCTTACATGCCTCAATGACCTGGAGAGCTATTGTGGCTGGCGTCAGTGCTTCGTGCTTTGGCTTTTGGTAGGGTAACCCATGCCAAAGAGGTCAAAGGGTAGAGGGCAGACTAATAGTGGTTCACTGGTCCTCCAGGTTCAGGGGTTCAGCTCAGGGCTAACAACCCTGAGTGGTAAAACAAAATGGTTACAGAAACAGCAATCAAGAATCCTTCTACATCTGAGTGTGATGGTATTCCTGATTCTCCACCTGGGACTTACATGACTGACAGTAGTGAAAACTGAGAGGAAGCTACTGACATGACAAAGGAAGCCTTCAACACTGCCAAAGATGGAGGGCCTTCATTGTTGCCTTAAATGCCAGCGGCATAACAGGCAGTAAGTAAATATTATGTTCTATAACAGGTTCTTTTTAAATTGTCAATCAGATTGCCCAGGATGTTAGATAGTATTGAGTAGTTTTATAGCTTGTGAAGGATACAGTATAACCATACACTTTGAAGCATCACATTTAAATGAATGTCAAAGTTAATCCCTTCTGAATTTAAGTATAGGAGGCATGGAATAAATGTTTCACATTTTCAAAATTTGCCATACTGCTTCTCATGAATGCCAACAAAACTTTATCAAAAGGAACAATGGTCTGATAATGGAAGGCCTGAATTATCCCTGTGCTGGAATTGAGAGATATAATGCCCAATTAAGGATGCACCTATAGTAATATTTATTTTAGGAATTTGTTCAAGAAGTGTACAGCAACGACCCGCTGATATATGGTGGAAGGAGAAGAGTTGAGGGAAAGGTGGAGTGTTGTAGAAAAATGATCAGGTGTGAAGAGGGCTCAAGTGTTGTAAAGGGTCAAAACCTGGAATCAAATGGGATGGCATTTGTTCTAGGTGTGATGTTGAGGCCAAACATTTACAGGTAGCTACTGATTTGCTGAATCAAAATTCAGAGAAAAGCATTTGCTGTTTCACTGCTGCACTTAAAAGGGAAAAAAAAATGATTGTGGAATACAGGGTATTCCTACATGAAGTGATAGAGTGTGGTAAGGAGGGTAATGAGAGCAAATTGATTTTATAATTTGGTTGAGGACAATAGTGGTGAAAGCAAGTAAGATATATATTAGGGATTGATTTGTTTTTGGTAATTATCTTTATCACTGCAGTGCACTTGGGAGAAGTAATATTGGCAGAAACATAAGCCAATTTGGCACAGGGCACTTGTGCTATTATATAAAATGTTCACTGCTTGAGGCATTCTTTTGCACATTTTCTCTGCATAGAATAACATCTGAAAGTATACATATCTAGAAGTTTGTGAAAGAGAATATCAAAATCTAAATACTGCGCTGGAGCTTTCTGGTTCAGTCACTCCAGCATCATTGAGTTCGAATGGTCTATCTCTCCCTGTGCTGTTGGAGGATGTTGCCCAAGTTCTGTGATTTGTTGATTGGACTGTGGGTCTTTCAGTTTTATATTTTTTTTATTCTGTTCTTTTGTGGTTCTTTCTTGTTACTATTTGGCACGATTGTTTTTTTTTTGTGTGGGGGGTGCTCGGGCGCTGATATTCTTGTTGCCATTTTGCAGAACTTTTTACACGTGGAGGGATTGATGATCATGTTGCCGTTTGGCATGATTTGTTAGCTTTTTTTGTATGGTGGGATTGAGGTTTGCTGTTCCTGCCGTTTGCATGATATGCTTTTATCAGGAGGGAGTGGGAGAGGGATGTTGATATTTCTTTTTGAACCATCTTCCATGGTTTTCTTTGTTTACTGGTTATCTGGAGAAGACAAATCTCAGAGTTGTATACTGCATACATACTTTGATAATAAATGAACTTTTAAACATTACAGGAATTGTCATCTGCAGTCCAGGTAACCCACCCATACCTACACTTACCTTGTTAGAATGCTGAACAGCCCAGAAAAGTGTTCCAGAGGAAGACATGAGAATGCCCCATCCTGAAAATTCATTAAAATTGCAAGAAGTTTTTGAAAAGAGCAATTATTAACATTTGTAAAGTTAATTAACATTTTTAAAGACTGTTGTAGGTAATTAAAAAGTTAAGCTAATGCAAAACAATAACAAATTTAAACATGAGGAAGTCTGCAGATGATGAACATCCAAAACAACACACATAAAATGCAGATGTAACTCAGCAGGTCAGGCAGTATCTATGGAAAAGAGTAAACATTTGATGTTTCAGGCTGAGAAAATGTAGTTTTGTCTCTAAGAACTTTCCCGAACAAAGATCATCAATAGTACCTTCACTCCTGGGTGTGGTTCCAAGAAACAATTTTGAAGAGTACTTTTGGATATTTCTGTAAGACTGAGCAAGCCACTGGACATGAGGTACCTAAAAGAGAAGCAAATAATCAGAATAAGCAACCCAAACATATAAATAAGTTCAGGACTTCCGCACTTGACAGGGATTTTTGTATCAGTTTTCACAGTGGAAGACACCAGCAGTATGGTGGAAATTCTTTATGTCGATGGTCATGAAGTGTGTGAACTTACTATTACTCCAGAGAAGGTTCTTGGAAAACTGAAAAATCTGAACGTAGATAAATCATCTGGGCCAGATGGTGTGTACCCCAATATTCAGAAAGAAGTTGCTGAAGAGGTTCTGGAGGCATTAGTAATGATCTTTCATGAATCACTAGAAAACTGGAAAATTGCAAATGTCACTCCACTCTTCAAGAAGGGAGTGAGGCAGAAGAAAGGAAATTATAGACCACTTAGTCTGACCACAGTAATTTGGAAAATGTTGGAGTCGATCGTTAAAGATGTGATTTCAGGATTCTTGAAGGCATATGATAAGATAGGTTGTAGTCAGTATGGTTTCCTCAAGGAAAATCTTTTCTGATAAATATGTTAGAATCCTTTGAAGAAATAACAAGCAGGGTAGACAAACAAGAATTGATTGTGTACTTTGATCTTCAGAAGGCCTTTGTCAAGGTGCCACACATGAAACTGCTTTACAAGATATGATCCCATGCTATTACAGGAAAGATTCTAGTATGGATAAAGCAATGGCTGATTGGCAGGAAGCAAAGAGTGGGAGTAAAGGGAACCTTTTCTGGGTCGCTGCCAGTGACTAGTGGTGTTCCACACGGGTCTGTATTGGGACCCATTTTTTTACATTATATGTCAGTGAAATGGATGATGGAATTGGTGGTTTTGTTACAAAGTTTGCAGACCATACAAAGATAAGTGGAGAGACAGGTAGTTTTGAGGAAGTAGAGAGGCTACATATGGACTTTGACTGACTAAGAGAATGTACAAAGAAGTAGCAAATGGAATACAATGTTGGGAAGTGTATGGTCATACACTGGAAAAAGAAGTGAAAGGGTTGACTATTTTCTAAATGGAGAGTAAATACAAAAATCTGAGGCACAAAGGGGCTAGGGTGTCCTTGTGTAGGATTCTTTAAAGATTAATTTGCAGGTTGAGTCTGTGGTGACGAAGGCAAATGCAAAGTTATCGTTCATTTCAAAAAGACTAGAATATAAAAGTGAGCATGTAATGTTGAGATTTTATGAATCACTGGTGAGATCTCATTTGAAGTATTGTGAGCAGTTTTGGGCACCTTATCTTAGAAAGGATGTGCTGAAACTGGAGAAAGTTCAAAGGAAGTTCATGAAAATAATTACAGGATTAAACAGCTTGTCTCTGGGCCTGTATTCACTGGAATTCAAAAGAATAAGGGTGTCCTAATTGAAACCTATCAAATGGTGAAAGGCCATGATAGGGCAGATCTGGAAAGGATGTTTCCTATGGTGGGAATGCCTGAGACCAGAGGACCCAGCCTTAGGTTAAAGGGTTGTCCTTTTAGAACAGAGATGAAGAGGAATTGCTTTAGCCAGAGATTAGTGAATCTGTGGAATTCTTTGCCACAAGCAGCTGTGGGGGCCCAATTTTCACATATATTTAAGGCAGAGGTTGATAGATTCTTGATTGGGTAGGGCATGAAGGTATCTGGGATAGTGGAGGGGAGGTTGGGGCTGAGAGGAAAATAGATTAGCAGAAAAATAGATTGGCAGAACAGATAGATGGGCTAAATTGCCTAATTCTGCTTCTACATGTGATTGTCTTATAGTCTTGGAGGTTTGTGGATGCACAATTTGGAATCATCAGATTAGGCAATGTTTCTAAGACTACTTAGTGTTTGCTTCCAAGATAGAGGTCCATCTTTGATTTATCTTCTGCAGCATCAATATAGAAGAATACTACTTGCCCCATGTGTCTAAGCATATGTGGATGCATTATCTTGAATCATCAGACTAAGCCAGTTACATGTATAAGATTAGTCAATCAATCGTCTCTAAACCACTGAGTCTTGCAAGAGTGAGAGAGAGAGAGATCTATCTTTAGATTTATTTTCTGTACACTATAAACATTAATGTAGAAGAAAATTATTTGCCCCATGTGTTTAGCTCAGAGCAACATCCACCTCAAAAAATATTCTAATCTACTTCCATCGCTCTTTCCAATGCATTTAATATTTTCCTTCCTCAGGTGTGCATCTATTTCCTTTGTAAATGTATGATAGTTTCAACAGTAAAACGAGGTAAAACCTTCTGTATTCTAATAGCACTTAGGATTTTATCTATCATGCAGTCATTCTGATTAGGTCATTAAATGTCTAATACATTTGATAATACTCAGCAGTTTGCATTTTGACCTCCTGTTCAAGCATGTAAAAGCTATGAATGGTTTATGTATTACTGTACGTGATGCAGTTAGCATTCATTCATCCATGCACTATTGGCAGATCCTGAAACATTACTCAATATAAGTTTGATGGACCTGCGTCTTTTCAGTTTCTACACTGATGTGTTGACACAAACACTGTTGCTGTGAAAAAGTTTTTTGAAAGTCAGGAGTAATTATGTATTATTTAATTACCTAAGAACAATTTAGAAAATTGAAGAAGATGAGCAATAATATACACTTACTTAACAACTGACTTTCCTTACAGCAGATGACTTTTAAAGACAGAAGAAACCTGTGTTCTTCGCCCAGAGATAGGATCACATCTTAGAAATAAAATGCAGCCTGTAGCATAAATGCAAGGTTACTTTCAAAGAATGAATGTACAATGTGAAATGACTTTGATAAACAGTTGTACCAGATACTGCTGTTTGGTTGAGATCTTTGCATTCACTGAAATGTGTTCTGTATATACAAACAAACCCATAGTTATGGCACTGGAGACCAGTGTGAACTTATGGGCAATTAGAGCAAATAGAGTAAAGGAAACAGAGAAAGGAATTCTCTAAGTGGAAAACAGTATCAACAAGCATCTGTCATTTGCAGGTGAGCTTACTAGTGAGGTACTCATGAATTCTGTCCCTGAGAGTGAGGAATATTTGTTGTAATCTTGGGCCGAGCCATGTGAAACAACAATGCATGAGAAAAAGAGAAGAGCATTGTTACTGTGAAAGGGTCAGAGATAGAAGAGTCTTTGGCAAGTATACAGGTATTATGAATCAGAGAGAGATGGGTGAGTCATTGGTACATGTCTGGGGTTCATGCTGGGTGTGACAATAAGCGATCCATTGGTGGTGCACTGCTGAATAGATGGATAGGCACTGGAAAACCTGAAAAAGATACAGCCAGCATTCGGCATAGCCCACAAACACCACAGGGTGGACAGCTGTAGCTGTTTCTTAGGGGAGCAGTCCACTTAAAACTGAGACCACTCAGGTAGTTAGAAGAAGAAAGATACGCATGAAGTGATCATTAGAAATAAGCACATTTAAATGCGTGTATTTTACCCAGTAACGGAATTTGAGACTGTCAGGACAGGAGAGATAGACAAACTTCATCAACAGTTTATATTACAATATCCCTCAATGCAAGTGGCTGCACAACAAATAGCTGATCAATGTAGAGTGAGAGTAAAAAATAACTTAATCCCTCCCCATAGATATGTTAAACCAAAAAAAACATGAAATTGCACAAAAGTTGGAAAAAAACTAACCTGAAGACTTCAACAATGCTATGCAAGAAAATAATGAAGATACAATACACTGAGCACAGACAAAAATAAAACTATTTCAACCGCTTCACAATTGGTTGCTAACAACGACACCAAAGTTCTTGAGCCTCTGCAAAATGCTGACAATGAAGCTGAGATCACAGACAAAATTATCCTAATATTTAAAATTAAACTAACAGAATATATGGGCATTAACCTAGCAAAAAAGACCCTATAGAACAAAACAAAATTATGCCATCAAAATTTGCAAAGCATGTTAATGCTTCAACAATATCATATTACAACAACATTTAGGAAATCTTGAAACATTTGAAGAACTACGGACAATAACATAGTGTGCAGCATTAACAGAGGTGTAGTGTAATGGCTCCAAAATAGAGGCACTCATTAAAAGAAAGTAAAAACTGAGTAATGAAATGAATATACCAAAATCTCAGAAGAGATTAAAAATGAAATTGAAACCTTAAGAGCTGAAATTGCTCACCTAATGAAGAATATAAAGGATAACACAAGCAAGAAAGTTAAAAGGAAAGCTAAGGAAATACTGAAGAAATATAAGGTCCATGCAAGATACAATCTGCCCAACAAAAGCATGATAGAGCTTGTAGATACACGAAGACAAAAGCTTGGTGCATTACAAAGCCAAACTGAATAGATATATGAAATGCACCAGAAAAAGAAAACAGAATTATCAGTTCAGAAGCAATGGAAAAGTTTTAAATAAATTCAATGTATCAACATGTCACCAACCCTAGCACAGAATTACCAACAAACATAAAGATAATGAACTTTTGATCTAATATCTGGTCAAACAAGGTGACACGTAATCAAGAAGCAAGCTGAACAAGGGAGAAAAAATTAAGTGCACAAATGATTGAAGAAATACAAATACCTGAAGTTACAATGGATATGCTAAAAGCCATTATGAAAAATACCCACAACTGGAAAAATACCGGTAATGACAATATTCATAATTATTGGTATAAAATATACTTGCCTTCATCAATATCTATTAATGCATATCAACAATTTATTAAAAATCCTGAAAAAGTTTCTGAATTTTTGACAGAAGGTAAAATATATCTTTAAACTAAAGGGAAAATTGCAAAAAATCCATCAAAATATCCTTTTAACTTGTTTACAGACTGTACATAAATTGTACCATCATGTATCTCACAACTAATCATCACTCACTGAGATAACCACAATATATTCACAGAAGAGCAGAAAGAATGCCGTAAGGGAATGAAAGGATGTAAAGAACAACTGATAATAGATTTTGTAATTCTAAATCAAGACCATTGAAAAAGCAGAAATCATTCATGTTGCTACATTAACTACCACAAGGCATTTGACTCTGTCCCACATTCACGGTTAAAAGGAGTACGTAATATATATTATATGCAATGCTTGTGAATTTCCTGCAGCATCTGATGAAGCATTGGCATGCTGCAATCACTCTATCTATTAACAACCAAAAGAGAGTAACCAGCATTATCCAGATAATCCAAGGCATTTTGCAAGGTAACTCTGTGGTCCACACTGGTTCTGTCTAGTTTTAAACCAGCTCTCCCTACTTCACTGAATTCGACAAAAATTGATATCAAAAACAATGAAACAACAAAATGAGCTATACCTTACTACACCACTTATACATGGAAGATTTAAAATGATACGCTCCTTCATTAGTAAAGTTAAAGCAATTAATTCAAATAGTGGAACTATTTTCAAAAGATATAACATGAACTTTGAACTGCAGAACATTAAACATAAAGAGATGTGTAAAAGAACAAATGGAGTACAAAACCGAGCAGCAGTACACAACTGATGAATGAATATGAAACATATAAGTATCTGGGTTATCAACAGCAAACAAAATATATTATAGCAAGATAAAGAAAAATCTTCTAACAAAATTAACTTCAAGGCTTAAGAAAATCTGCTAAACAGACTTCAACAGTAAAAATATAACAATGGCAATATATGCTTTCGCTATACCTATATTATTGTATTCTTTTGGCATAATATCTTGGTCCAAAACTGATCTGGAAAATTTACAAAGACAAATAAGAAATGAAATGACAAATTTTGGAAAACCTTATGTACATTCGAATGCACTTAGATTAACACTACCTGGGACAGAAGGGGAAGAGGACTTTAAAAATCTACAGAACAGTCAGCTGAAACTTCTAAGGATATATTATCATCAACAAAAACAAGAATCAGCAAGCATATGCAATTCTGGTAAGAAGCTTAAATGAGAGCACAACCCAGAAAAATTAAGGCATTATCACTATTGAAGAAAATGGACGAGCTTGGCCCTCCATGAAACACATGCCCATGATCTGAGCAGACTAGATGTTGACAAGGAACTGTCAAAACCATAATTTAGAGTTGGAGACCTCTTCCCAGAAACAGAAGGGTATCTTGTGGCAATAAAGGACCAAGTTATCAAAACAAAATATTATCAAAATAAATAATACAAGACCAACAAATTCAAGATGATAAATGTAGAAAATGCCGAGATAAACAGATACAATCCAACTGATTAGAGAATCTTATAGCAGTTTAACTCAATATGATTATTTACGCTGGCACAATCAAATGGCAAACAACATTCATCAATATCTTGCTTTAAAATATAAATGCATAAATGAAATCACACCTTACTATAAACACAAAACTGATCCAGTTTTAGGGTCAGAATACCACAAATTATATTAGGACCAATTAGTTATTATTGATAGAACAATCTATAATAATTGTCCAGATGTAATAATATAGGAGAAACAAGCAAGAACAAGTTATTTAATAGCTACAGCTATTCCAAACATATATAACCTACAGAAATCAATAAGTAAAAAGTACCAGAAATATGCTGAATTAAAAGAGTAATTTGAAAGACTTTGTAACCTGAACAGGGTATACATTATGCCAATACAAATATCTACAACTGGTGTCATCCCAAAGGCATTACACAATAACATTAAACAATTAGGGCTACACAGTAATATCTATGTGAATCTTCAGAAAGCCACAGTACTAAACACCACAGAATAGTCCAAAAGTTCCTAGCAATTGACAAATGAGCTTGCTTAGCTATGCCACGTGCCTCAGATTTTACCAGCTTGAGCTTAGAAAAAATATAAAAATATAAATAATAATAATAAATAAGCACTGATATTGAGAACATGAAATAGAAAGTTCTTGAATGTATGTCCATAGGTTGTGGGAACAGTTCGGTGATGGGGACAATGAAATTGAGTGAAGTTATCCATTCTTGTTCAAGAGCCTGATAGTTGAGAAGCAATAACTGTTCCTGAACCTGCTTGTGCAGGTCCTGAAGCTCCTGTACCTTCTTCCTGATAGCAGCAGTGTAAAGAAAGCATGGTCTAGATGATGGGGGTCCTTGGTGATTCAGCGTTCCTGCTACAGTGCTCAAAAAAAAAAAGGCTTAATGGTGGTGAGAGCTTTAACAGTGGTAGACTGGGCTGTATCCACAACCTTTTGTAGTACAGTATGTTCTATACAAAGGCATTGTTGTTTCCACACCAGGCCATGAAGCAATTGATCAATGTATTCTCCACAATACACCTTTAGATGTTTTAAGAATCTTTTCAAGCTTCTAAGGAAGTTTCAGTGCTGCTGTGCTTTCTTCATATTGACTTCATGCTGGACCCACAATGGATCCTCTGAAATGGTAATACCGAAAAATTTAAATTTTATGACCCGCTCCAACTGTGATCCCCCAGTGAGGACTGGCTCAAGGAATTCTGGTTCCCTCCTCTTGATGTCAATAATTATCTCCTTGGTCTTGCTGATATTGAGGAAGATTTTGTTACTCATGCATCAGTCCGTCACATCTTCAATCTTTCTCTTATATACTGTTTCATCACCACCTTTGATTTGGCCAATGACAGTGATGTAGCTGGCAAGCAGAAATATGGTGTTGAAGATGTGCTTAACTTCATTGTCTTACATATATAGTGTGCAGAGCAGGAACTAAATACAGTCTCATGGTGCACATGTGCTGAGGAAGACTGGAGGACATTTTGTTGCCAATCTGAACTGACTGGGGTCTGCAAGTGAGGATATTGAGGATCCAGTTACACAAAGAATTACTTTTGAGGTGATGTTAGTATTGAATGCTGAGTTGCAGCCAAAGAAGACCATTCTGAAGTATGTATCTTCACTGTTCAGATACCACCGAATTGAGATAGGAGCCAATAAAGTTGCATCCACTGTTGACCTATTGTGACAGTAGGCAAACTGGAGTGTATCCAAGTCACCTCTCATGCAGGAGTTGATATGTTTCATCATTAACCTCTCAAAACACTTCATCACAGTAGATGGAAGTGCTACTGGAAGATAGACATTGAGGCAGGTTACCAGATTCTACTAATGTACCATATAATTAATTCCTGCTTGAAGCAAGCTTCCAAAACAAGAGGTGAACGATACCTCAGAGCACTGAAGCAAGAGGTTAATGATATCAGTGAATACTCCAGCCAGTTGATCAGAACAGTTCATTTGTACTTGGCCAGGTACCCCAGCTGGGTCAGATGTTTTCTGTAGACTCCTCTTCCTGAAGAATGCTCTCATGTTGGCTTCAGAGACCAAAATCACAGGATCATTGGGGGCTTCAAGAGTTTGTGAAGGTTCCCTTGTGTTTTGGCAGTCAAAGAGAGTATAAAAGGCATTGAGCTAAATCTGGCACTGAAGCCTTATTGTTACCTATGTCACTTGGTTTAACTTTGAAAGAGGTATTAGCATTCAAGCCCTGCCATAGCTGTTGAGAGTACTTCAGTGATTCAAATCTGCTCCAGAATTGCCACTTCACATGTGAGGTAGCTTTCCCAAGATTGTACTTGCACCTCTTGTATTCAATGTATTTGCCAGACAATCACATTGTCTGGTCCTTAGCAGATTGTGGATCTCATGGTTCACCCATGGTTTCTGGTTGGGAACACTTCAAATGATTTTGTGAGGCCCACTTGTCTATGACTGTTTTTTATAAAGTCTATGAGAACTGTCATGTATTTGTTCAGATCCCCTGATGAGTCCTTGAACTTAGTTCAGTTTAATAGCTCAAAGTAATCCTATAGTCACTCTTCAGGCTCCCACAACTACTTCTTTGTTGTCCTTATCTCTGAAGCATTGCTCTTTAGCCTCTGCCTGTATGCAGCTATGAGATTGACAGCTAAGTGATCAGATTTTCCAAAATGGCATCTAGGCACATAATGGTAGGAATTCCTAATTATAGGGTAACCATGGTCAATTGTGTTGGCACCCATGGTGTTGTACATGATATGTTGATGATAACAGGGCAGAGATTTCTTCAACCAACTCTGACTGTGGTGGAGATGATGTTAGTGGTAAATGACGTTTTACTAGTAAACATAAAAATAACAAGCCATGAGGGGCCACGAAACAAGAGGAAACAGATACTTGACACAATAAGACAATAAGTAACTGAATGGCCTTTTTATTTTTCTGATATGGAGAGGGCAGACTGCTTTTTATCACTGGTGAAATTGATCTGCTACAGAGAGGGAAGTCTGCCTTTTTGTCACTGGTGAGATCATGCTACCACAGAGGAAATGGTGTCCAGGTTTTCTGCATTTTGGATGTGGACTTGGACTGTGGACCCTTTTTCAGCCTCATGGTTTTCTTGCATTCTGTGTCTTTTGCCTGATCTTTCTCATTTATGACACCAGTTAGTTCAAGGGGAATAAGACAGTCCCAAAGATCTTTCAGTCACAATGTTGACAAGGAATCCTGAGGTGTTGATGCAATTATTATAATATCTTTGTTGTCACAAAATTAAAACAAACAAGAACACCTTTTAGCAACAAACGAAATGTTGGAGGAGCTTAACAGGTCAGGCAGTATCTGTAGAGCATCCGCGGAAGAAGATGTTGGCAGCAAATAATGCACCCAAAGGCAACATCCTCCAGATGTTTTGCTAAACTACTTCTTTTAAGTCTTCTTTTTCTTTCAGATCTAATTCTACTACTGTCAGAGCATGTGATCAACAACTTGGTGGGGTGCTTTTTAGGCCAATTGAGCAATCTAATGCTTTTCTGTCTCCAAGGGCATTTTGGACAAAGCTTGCGGCCTTGAGGCCAAAAATCCTGGAGATGGAGTGTGAGTCCATGATCAACTCCATCTCTCACCAATCTTGCCAAGTAAAGCATAGTGGAAGATTGGAATTATGAGGCAAGTGAATGTTCAGCACCGTCAACCAGTCTGCTGCTCACTGCTGCTGGAAGAAGGCATCTGCACGTCATGGTCTCTCTCTCTTCCTCTCACTCATACTCCCGGAGGAAGGTCCTTGCGTTTGAATGAGCTCCCTCTCACTATCGCTCAACTTGGCTGGAGGATTGTGCTGGAGTTCTGAGTTTTGGGCAACATTTATTCAATGCAGTTTGCAGATTTGACTCTGTAGTTCACATTGTGATGTGTTTCTGGTTTCTGGTCACTTTTTCTGTTGCTACTTTGGGGGTTATGAAAAGGGTGGTGTGCAGATAATGAATGACACAGTATTAGATTGAAGTCAGTTCAGCTGAACTGAATATGCTTGGACTCGTTTGATTTTGTGTTTTATATACTGTGTTTTCCCACTCTTCTTTTACCATTTGCATGATTTGTATTTTTTTTCACATTGTGGAGAGAGTTTGATGATTTTCTTTGAGCAGGTTCCATGTTTTTCTTTGTATCTTGTCTTTCTGTGAGAAGATAAATCTTATGACATTGCATTACATATATATTTTGATAATAAATGTACAAACGTACTTTGAATCTTGGGATCTTTGAGAAATGGGTTGCTGACATTTCTTGTTGAGACCTTTCATCTGGACCAAAAGATAGAAGGAAAATTGCTAGTATAAAGAGGTGAGGGGGAGACATGTAGACTCTCCATGGATGATGCTTGTTCTACTGAGTTCTTTCAGTGTTTTGCTGATTGCACCTGCTGGGAGAGGCATTCAGCAGATTATTGGTTTGCAATGTGAGATTGAAGTAGAAAAAGTGTTATCAGCTAAAGAGCCCATTGTTATTTGTCTTGGGCTTAGAATTAATAACTGTCTAATATTGTTCAATAAGAAGGGTCCTGAAGAAGGGTGTTGGCCCGAGACTTTGACCGTTTGTTCATTTCCATGAATGCTGCCTGACCTGCTGAGTTGCTCTAGCAGTTTTTTGTGCATGCTCTGAATTTTATGTATCTGCAGACTGTCATGTGTTCATAATATTATTAAGCTGCCTTACTCCCTTGGGGTGTTGTGGTGTCTTCTACTTTGCTTCTACTGAGCCAGGTTATGAAATAGAATCACCGTCAAAAGATATATGGAATGAAGAAGAGAATCAAGACAGCTTAAATATTAAAAATTACATGGTAATGAAACATTCCTTGTTCATTATCATGACTGTCAGTTTGTGAGTGGGTATAGTCATTTCTCACATCATAGAATTAGGCTCTGGGAAACAATTCCATATGTTGTCTGTATTCTCACTCTCAGTAAGAACAAAAAAGCATGCCAAGGGTTTAAACCAAGGTTCTAACAATCATTTTGAAGATTACTGAATTTCAGAAATTCTCTGTCCGCAAGAATTTCCCTCTGGTAATGGACCATAACCTTCTGATTGCAATTTTCAATCAAAATATGCCACTCCAGCAATGCAATCTGCATTATTGGAAAAGGAAATCCATTTTTATTATACATAGATTACTCTATTGAACATCGTACATCAAAAATTGGATGCTACAGATGATGTGTGGTCATGTTCTTGGAGGTGTTGTCTTGTCCTTGGCTGAGATGTTGATGGATGGACATTTGCAGACATGGTTTCTCTTGATGTGATCTAAACTGGAATGACAAGAAGATGAAAGAAACAGGAGCCAGGTATGCAGCACAAATCATAAAGTCAGGAGAGAAGTTTCAAGCACTAAAAATGTTCTGCCCATAATGCAGTTGTGATGTAATTTGGGAAGCAGCAAATATACAGTATGTTGAAGATACACATGCAAAATGCTAGAGGAACTCAGCGGGCCAGGCAAATCTATGGAAAAAAAGTAAATAGTCAAAGTTTTGGGCTGAGACTCTTCATCAGCAGAAGGGTCTCAGCCTGAAACATCAACTCTTTTCCATAGATTCTGCCTGACCTGCAGAGTTCCTCCAGCATGTTGTGTGTGTTATTTGGATTTCCAATATCTGCAGATTTTTGCATGTTGCAATCCATTGCAGATAGCCAGTTTCTCATATATCAATTGGTCCATGAGCACACATGTAAGAAATTGATCATTGAAAACATGCTGTGCAAGATGAACATGATTCTGCTCCAGGATGATTTCGGTCATAGCAAGTTGCATTTGAGAAGATATAGCCACTGTGTGAGGAGGTGACTGAATGGAACTATGGATATTTGTAGAAGACACTTTACAAATGACAAATGCATCTTTGCTTTTGAGAAAGTGTCTAAGACAAGTAACTCAAATGAACTTATATTTGATTAAGTTTGCAATATCCTTGCAGGTAGGTTTGCTAACATGGTTCAGGAGGTTTTAAACAAATTTGCAAGAGGGATGGAACCCGGAGCGATAGAGCAGTGGAAGAAGTGCATGGAGTAGAGCCAGGTCTAACATATTGAGAGGGTTTAAGGAAAGAGAAGTAGAATAAAGGGTGTAAAGTTAGTAAGGTAGAAGGGCTAAAGTGTGTGTACTTCAATGCAAGAAGCATCAGGAACAAAGGTGATGAACTGACAGCTTGGATACATACATGGAGTTTTGATGTAGTGGCCATTACAGAGACTTGGCTGGCATCAGGGCCAGAATGGATTCTCAATAGTCCTGGATTTCAGTGCTTTAAAAGGGATAGGGAGGAGGTGTGGCATTACTAGTCAGGGATACTATTACAGCTACAGAAAGGGTGGGTAATGTAGCAGAATCCTCTTTTGATTTCAGTATGGATGGAAGTCAGGAACAGGAAGGGAGCAGTTACTCTATTGGGAGTATTCTATAGGCCCCCTGGTATCAGCAGAGACACCGAGGAGCAGATTAGAAGGCAGATTTTGGAAAGGTGCGAAAATAACTGGGTTGTTATCATGTGTGACTTTAACTTCCCTAATATTAATTGACACCTGATTAGCTCCAATGCTTTGTTAAGTGTGTTCAGGACAGATTTCTGTCACAGTATCTTGACAGGCCGACTAGGTGGAATGCCATACTAGATCTAGTACTAAGTAATGAACTGGGTCAGCTGACAGATTTCTCAGTGGGTGAGCATCTGGGGGACAGTGACCACTGCTCCCTGGCCTTTAGCATTATCATGGAAATCAGAAAGGACAGGAAAATTTTTAATTGAGGAAGGGCAAATTATGAGGCTATAAGGCTAGAATTTGCAGGTGTGAATTGGGATGATGTTTTTGCAGGGAGTTGTGGTTGATGTTTAGGGATCTCATGAAGGATGTTAGGGATAAATTTGTCCCAGTGAGGAAGATAAAGAATGGTAGGGTGAAGGAACCATGGGTGACAAGTGAAGTGGAAAATCTAGTCAGGTGGAAGAAGGCAGCATACATGAGGTTTAGGAAGAAAACATCAGATGGGTCTATTGAGGAATATACGGTTGCAAAAAAGGAGCTTAAGAAGGGGCTGAGGACATCAAGAAGGGGGCATGAGAAGGCCTCAGTGCGTAGGGTAAAGGAAAACCCCAAGGCATTCTTCAATTATGTGAAGAACAGAAGGATGACAGAAGTGAAAGTAGGACCAATTAGAGAGTCTGTGGAAGTGAGCGAGGTCTTCAATTAATACTTCTCTTCAGTATTCACCAATGAGAGGGAACTTGATGACAGTGAGGACAATATGAGTGAGGTTGATGTTCTGGAGCATTTTGATATTAAGGGAGAGGAGGTGTTGGAGTTGTTAAAATACATTAGTACGGATAAGTCCCTGGGGCCTGACGGAATATTCCCCAGACTGCTCCATATGGCGAGGGAAGAGATTCTTGAGCCTCTGGCTAGGATCTTTAAGTCCTCGCTGTCCATGGGAGGATTGGAGGGAGGCGAATGTTGTCCCCTTGCTCAAAAAAGGTTGTAGGGATAGTCCGGGTAATTATAGATCAGTGAGCCTTACGTCTGTGATGGGAAAGCTGTTGTAAAAGATTATTAGAGATAGGATCTATGGGCATTTAGAGAATCATGGTCTGATCATGGACAGTCAGCATGGCTTTGAGAAGAGCAGATCGTATCTAACAAGCTTGATAGAGTTCTTTGAGGAGCTGACCAGGCATCTAGATAAGGGTAGTGCAGTGGATGTGACCTACATGGATTTTAGTAAGGCATTTGACAAGGCTCCACACAGAAGGCTTATTCAGAAAGTAAGAAAGCATGGGATCCAGGGAAGTTTGGCCAGGTGGATTCAGAATTGGCTTGCCTACAGAAAACAGAAGGTTGTGGTGGAGGTACATTCGGATTGGAGGGTTGTGACTAGTGGTGTCCCACAAGGATCGGTTCTGGGACTTCTACTTTACATGATTTTTATTAGCGACCTGGATGTGGGGGTAGAAGGGTGGGTTGGCAAGTTTGCAGATGACACAAAGGTTGGTGGTGTTGTGGATAGCATAGAGGATTGTTGAAGATTGCAGACAGACATTGATAGGATGCAGAAGTGTGCTGAGAAGTGGCAGATGGAGTTCAACCCGGAGAAGTGTGAGGTGGTACACTTTGGAAGGACAAACTCCAAGGCAAAGTACAAAGTAAATGGCAGGATACTTGGTAGTGTGCAGGAGCAGAGGGATCTGGGGGTACATGTCCACAGATCCCTGAAAGTTGCCTCACAGGTAGATAGGGTAGTTAAGAAAGCTTATAGGGTGTTAGCTTTCATAAGTCGAGGGATAGAGTTTCAGAGTTGTGAGGTAATGATGCAGTTCTATAAAACACTGGTCAGGCCCAACTTGGAGTATTGTGTACAGTTCTGGTCGCCTCACTATAGGAAGGATGTGGAAGCATTGGAAAGGGTACAGAGGAGATTTACCAGGTTGCTGCCTGGTTTAGAGAGTATGCATTGTGATCAGAGATTAAGGGAGCTAGGGCTTTACTCTTTGGAGAGAAGGAGGATGAGAGGAGACATGATAGAGGTGTACAAGATATTAAGAGGGATAGACAGAGTAGACAGCCAGCGCCTGTTCCCCAGGGCAACACTGCTCAGTACAAGAGGACATGGCTTTATGGTAATTGGTGGAAAGTTCAAGGGGGATATTAGAGGTAGGTTTTTTACTCAGAGAGTTGTTGGTGCGTGGAATGCACTGCCTTACTTAGTGGTGGAGGCAAATACACTAGTGAAATTTAAGAGACTACTAGACTGGTATACGGAGGAACTTAATGTGGCGGTTTATACAGGAGGCAGGGTTTAAAGGTCAGCACAACATTGTGGGTCTGTACTGTGCTTACCCATTCTGTGTTCCATGTTCTATGTTCTCTAATTGTGTGTATGTAGTATATGTAAATATTATACTTATTTTGCATTTTTCTTACGTAAACATATGGTGGTCAGTATTAGTTTACTTTCCTTTTAAAAATTGAAGCCATTTATAGGAGCCAAGTTATGAAGCTGAGTATAAAACCTTTCCGCATTATTGTACAAAATACCGTTGTTGAGTTGAGAGTTCTTGCCTTCAATAATGCTATCATTGTTAGCTCCATCTCTGTTATTCTGCTTATACAAATGTCTGAACTAAAGTACCTGTAGACACATGCAGCTTATTACAATTCACTAAACAACTACAATACAGTTCATTCTGTCCAATCCACATGGGCTGGAGGTAAGGACAATCAAGCTAGTCCTACTCCCCCACCCTCTTCCTAGAACCCTGCAAACCCTTTTCCTTCAAATACTCAGCCTGCTCTCTTTTGAGTGCAGCAATTAGAGCTACTTCTACTCCTATCCACAGGAGTGCATTTCAGATCTGAACTGCTCACTGTCTACAAATTTCTCATCCTGCCATTTCTGGCTTTTTAACCCCTCACCTTCACTCTCATTCCTGATTTTTCTGTTCATGCAAAGATATTTTACTAAATCATTTCCTTCTAGCGAAAACCTAACGACAATGAACAAGAAAGGGTATGAGACTGGCTTGGCAGCAAGTGTAAAATGAACACAGGTTTCTTTGTTAACTTGAATATGGAGTTTATTACAATGTGACAAGTCATATATACACAGATCCAATTTTTTTTAAAAAACTGAATTTGCAGCAGCATTAAAGGCACATACTGTAATGTCATATGAGCAACATTCACAGGAAAAAGACATAAAATAAATGATACACAGTTATTACAATAAACCAATTAGAATAAAAATAGCAAGGTCCCTAAGTCCCTAAGTTTTCAAACTTGACCGTAGTTTTGCTCATCTGTAGTGTTTAAGGTTGTGTTAGTTGGTTCAAGAATTGAATGCTTGAAGTGAAGTAACTATCCTTGAACCTGGTGCTGTAGGACTTCAGCTTTCTGTACCTCCAGCTCAATAGTCGCTGTGAGAAAATGCCATGGCCCAGGTGGTGGAAATCTTTGAGGATGGATGTTGCCCCTTAAGGCTGTGTTTCTTATTGATACTACCAATAATGGGGAGGGACGTACTGGACAGACTGTACTACATTCTATAGCTTCTTACTTTTTTGTGCATTCAAATCGCTGAATCAAACTATGATCCAACCAGTCAGGATACTTTCCACAGTACATCTGTAGAAGTTTGTTAGTGTTCAATGATACGCTGAACATCTTTAACCTCTTAAGAAGCTGTGCTGTGCTGTGTAAACAGCTCCAAGTGACATTTTAATTCTTTGTGAGCTTGCAGAACTGAAGGTGTCAAGGTGTCTGTATAAGTTATAGACTGTGGGTTTGTTAACGTCTAGTTTTCTCTATATTTCCTGTAGTGTCTGGGTTGTTCCCTGGCTTCAGGCTCCAGAGGCATGAGGATGTCTGACAATGAACACAAGAGACCGTGTCGAGTCAGTGGCATGAGAACAAAAGATTAAAGAACTTGCCTTTCTCTGTGTGTCTTACTGAATGCCTAGTTATTGTGGAGACCTTTCCCTCAGTTCCTGGAACTTCGCCTAGACTGAGGAATTGTAATTGAGCAGTGTCTAGGACCCAGACCCAGAGTGATTTCACGAGTTGGAACGTGGAGTACTCTGGACAGCGTCAATCAAGCAGTGACTGAGAATTTTGAACCTTGAAAGGTTTGTGGAAATCTTTGCAACTTACTTATGTAGTACTTTGTGTAGTTTACTTGTTATTTCTATGTTATGATAATAAGTTAGGCTTAAGTTACTTTTTGTGTATGTACGCTTATTACTACATATCCTGGACACTTGAGTTGTTTGGTTTGGGTTTGATCAACCAGCCCATTACAAACGGTAAAGTTGCAAAATGAGCTTTCTTTGTGATTGCAGCTATCTGATGGGTCGAGTGCAGGTTATCTGGTATGTTAATACCCAAGAATCTAAAGCAGTTGGTTTTCTTCACCACAGATCCTCCAATGTAGACTGGACACAGTTTTGTCCTCAATCCCCTTCCTGAAATCTACAATCAGAATTTTGCTGACATTGCAACAAGAGGTATATGCTGCAGCATCACTCACCCAGGTGACCTATCATTAAATATATGCATAAAAAATAAAGAAGACTAGATAATCATTTATAGATCTAGAATATTTTGTAGATGAATCTATTATCTCTGGAGAAATGTCCACAAAATCTACTGGAATACAGAAGCATTTCAACATGGAGGAAAATACAACACTGGATGCCACTAAAAGGGTACAGCAGTTTCATTGGAAAAATACAATTTTATTGGAAGGAAGCAACATTTGTAATGCTTATGTTATTAAGGTCCAATTTTGATGTATGTGATAAAGGAAGGATTTCATGCAGATCTGTGCTGACACGTTTATTGTCCTCTCCTTTTCTAAATGGCAATTAATCTTGTTCTTGATCATTTTCTCAAACGGGTTCTTCATCATTGATTACAAAATGTATCCTCTTGCATATTAAGCAACATGAAAAAAATATGCTGGTCTCTGTTCTTCTCTCTATAACTTAAGGAGAAAGAAAAAATAAGGATGAAACCAGTCAAATTTCTCTTATTTTCCTCAATATTCTATCCTTCCAAATGAACGATCAAGCAAAATAAGAGGACATTTATATACCTCACTATCATCTTTCTTTATCTGAATACAATGTGGTAACTCCCTATGCCATATTTGCAACAATCTGTACTCCAGTGAAACTAGATGCAAGACACTTATTTAAAGAATTCAGGCAAATATTTTTCTTTCATAACATCTTTTTCTTCATACTTAATCCTTACCTTCTTTTAATTGCCCTTTGACTATTGATATGTTTAATTAAAGCAATTCATTCCCTTCTATTCTCACTCTGATATTTTCCATCAGATATCCTCTTAAACCATTTGCCTTCATATTTCCTGTATTCAGCTAAATTCACTGTTGCATTCTGATGCTTACATTCACTAGACTCACATCTCCATCTCATTTTAATCTCTATTATGTAGAAATTTATCTTCAGTCTGAAAAACAAAATGTGCAATATCTACTATATGTTCTATATTGCTTCTAAAATTTGTGTTACTGAAATCAATTGAACTGTATTTTGGATGCAGAAGACAATTCTACTCTTGTACTAAATAGAGTACTTAATGTACTAATGAGAGATAAAAAATCAGGATAATATCCCAAATCTTCCTGGGAAGCCACCAAAGGATTCAAATATTTATGTGCTTTTGTAAACACAATGGTTGAACCTTCTCTTATTATTCAGTTACTGTTTTGTTTTTCAATTTTTGTTCCTAATTCCAAGTCTCATTTTAACTCACTCTTTTTTATAAATACACCAGCCTTGTTCCTATTTAGTCTTCAATGCTATACATATAATAGTATTAAAGTTCAAAGTTCAAAATAAATGTTATTGTCAAAGTACATATATGTCATTATATGCAACCCTAAACTTAATTTTCCTGTGGGCATAGGCTGCAAATCTACAGTAGAAGATTAAAACTTAGTAAGGACTTATGATATGTCTTAACCTTAAAAGAAGGGTATTGTGACTATCAAATCATATTATTAATAACTCCCAGGAGAAAAACATCCCAGAAAATGTTAAGTTTTTCACAGCTCACCAAGTGTTAAAATGTTTCTCTTAGTAGATTTGTTTGTCTTTTAAATTAACATTGTCTACATACACTTGCTTCATCATTGTTACTACAAATAAGATCAATTATTAAGATGATAACTTTGTACAAGTAATTCAATTTTTTCCTGTTTTTCTGTATTTTGGGCTATTTTTCCAGGGAAGACATTTGACCATTTTATACTAAAATTTTGTTATTAAGTAAAAAGGGATTTACACCATATCAACCAAAGGTGAATTGAATATAGATAAAGTAATTTCAACACTCTTCTTTTTCATCTCATCTTCTTTGGCTGTCTCTGGGGATATAAAGCATTGATTTACTTCTATTCCGGTTTTGTGGGCTATGAGGCAGTTAATGAGGCAATGGGATGGGTGAATGCGTAGTTTTTGATGTGGTCAGTAATTTCTGCAGCTTACACAAGGTCCTTCTGTGCTTCCAGTCATGAGGAATTCATGCTCTCATGGAGCAAGTGTAAGATAGAATCGCTTTATGAAAAATGTGACTCACTAATTGCATTCTAGTTTTTAGATGATGTAGGTCGTTTTGATATTAACCATTTTGAAAATTATCCATGTATGACATGAGCTAAAATGATTGACTCAGTCAGAGACACTCGAAGGTTGGGTCAAGGACGACTAGTTAATTTGTTAGCCTTCTGGCTAATCCTTGGAATGAAGAGGAGACAGAAAAAAATATAAAGTCAAACTTCTCATTTTCTGCCTGGCTTGTGAATAACAAATTGGAAAGAGATGGTTTTCCACACACAGCTGTGTAAAATCTGTCAGAGAAGATGTAGGGAGAAGTTAGATTTCAAGATTGACACAACCAAAGGAAAATGAAAAAAAAATGTTTTACCTTGTCCTTTGAGATTGACAATGCAGCATTTTTTTTTTAAAATTGTCCCTGTACAGCAAACAATCTTGCTGCATTAAACTGAAATAAAACAAAATTTATCATGAACATTACTATTCACATTCAATTTCCCATTGTAGGATGAACCAACTCACTAATTTGCTTTGGGAACTCAGTGCAATGCATATGAAAGTTATATTGTTGACATATAATCAGGTTATGAAGATAAATCAATGATAAGGGACAAAAGATGAATTTATTATGCACGCAGTAGCAGAGAACCAAAAAGAACATTGAAATACTATTTTAGTAGCAGTCATGCCTGAAGGCATGGCAATTCCCATGGAGATGAAAAGCCTGTGTGAAACGTCTATTTTAATTTTCATGAATTTTTTCATCTCAATAAGCATATTTTCATATTATAAAGATAAACTATATAAATATATACACACAAATGAAACTGTGCCAAACGTTTATATTGATGGTCATTGCATTCACTAATTGTTAATTTTTTTTAACCATAGCACAATTATCACTGATGTGCTCATTCACATCCCACCGCCACTGAAGTGATCCATCTTTTGTTGTTTCTTCACTTGACTCAGCCCCACTGTGTTCTGTAGCTTTATTATGAAAAGCAGGAATTCAATGTTCAAAGTACATTTTATTATCGAAGTGCATATATGTCACTACATACAACCCTGAGACTCATTTTCATGTGGGTATTTTTAATAAATCTATAGAGTAATAACTATAACAGAATCAATGAAGCATCACCCAACATGGGCTTTTAACCAGAGTGCAGAAGACAGCAAACTACGCAAATGCAAAAAGAAGAATCAACAGTAATAAATAAATTAAACAATAAATATCAAGAATGTGAGATGGAGTTCTTGAACATGAGTTCCTAGGTTGTGGGAACATTTCAATGATGGGGCAAGTGAAGTTGAGTGAAGTTATTCCCTTTCTTTTCCAAGAGCCTAATGTTTAAGGGATAATAACTGTTCCTGAACCTGGTGGTACAAGAATTGAGGTTCTGATAGCAGCAGTGAGAAGAGAGCATGATCTAAGTGGTGGGATTCCCTGATGATGGATGCTGTTTTCCTACAAGAGTGTTTCATGCAGATGTACAATCATTGGGAGAGCTTAACCCATGATGGAATGGGATAAATCCACTACTCTTTGCAGGATTTTCACTTATAAATTGTGAATCTCTCAATAGAATCTTTTAAACTGGAAGTACATTAGAATTTCATACTCCTGTGAAAATATGTAACAGTAGCTAATTCAAAACAATTTCAATCACTAGAATAGCATTGTTTGCTTCAATATCTTGAGTCTAATAATGCTTCATTAAGTTAAATATCCTCAATAGGAGACATCTCTCAATGTTTTAACAGTATTGCTGGGACATAGTAATTCAGAAAGAGGGTTTTAATGTTTCATAGGACATAGAACCCAGACACCAAAAATTTCTATTCTGAGGGCTTACTCTTCTAAATCAAAATTGCCTGCGAGCATGTTGTTGTATTAAGTTATAATATCAGTCTGGTCTGGAAGCTTCCTTTAACTCAGTCGTAATGAAACAAAGTAAATAAGACATGGTTACCTGTTTTGATGTACGCCATTTGTCTTACATTACATGATCCCATTGTTCAGTGGATGCATATAAAAATGTCTCATCATAACATCACTTTGCAAACCATATTGCTTCAACAACCTGATCCCTGCTATAGGCCAGTAACTGTGTTCTGTAGACAGTCCTGTTTATTTTCAAAGTTGTAACTTCAAACTTATTACTTATCGCAATTTACATTCAGAACTGAAGACTGATTCTTTGAATTAATGTTTGCTGTTTTCACAGAATTCCATAGCTTCTGAATCTTTAACAACTCAATACTATTGTTTCACAATGGCAATCATGAATATATCCCTGTTATGCCAAGTTTCCAACAAAACAGAAACATATGTCCCACTCACTATTTTCTACGCATTGTCACACACCAATACCTATCCACACAATTGTCAAGCATGTGATCTAATTCATTTGAATTATGGGACCTTAAATCCAACATTTCACAAATTAGAAGTGATGATATTCCTCTTTAAGCAAATACATATTTATTTTTTTCCCAGAAAGTTTCTAATGGGCTTTAGAAAATGTGAAACCTTAGCTGAGGTTCCCTACTGAGTCAAATGAGTGATTATTTGGGAGTAAACCGCACATGTTCCAAAATGGCAATTTATTTTTCTGTGATGCATACTTGCCATTCTGCAGGCTCTTGAAACATCAATGTATGACTAATGTAAGACAATTAAATAATTTTATAGCTAAGAAATTAATATGACTCTACAGAAGAAGAATGTCAAATGAAACAGATTTTTCACTGCAGTGACACTAATGTATGAATAAATTTACCATGTACATAGCATCTAATTGTGGAAAGTAGAAGTTATTGCTATCTATGATAATCTTGGCCTTTTATGTAAAACAAACAAAATAGTTTTCTTCTTTGTTTTTTGTTTGTACCATGTTTTTGTCCATTGTTCCCTAAAAAATACTCTGCTTGACATATCAACTTAAAATTATCAACATGGCATGTTCTCACAACAGGCTTATAAGAATACAGTTAGCTAATTGGGTAACCAATGTCTGTGATTGGTTAACCCAGCAGTAAATCTCATCATTTGACAGGTTAATTTGATGATTAAGGGTTCTGTTACAAACTAATATTAGTATTACCATGTCCCTTAATGCTGCCAGACCTATATATTGATAGCTAGGGGATTGTGCTGCTAGGGATACTTAATGTAAAACTATGTAAAGTAAACCTTCAGGCTATCAGGTAATATAAAGTAATGGAACATTGAAATTGTTGATATCACAACTTACATGTGTTAGAATATTGAATTTAATATTTGATGTTAGTTCAGAGTTGATAAAAAAAACAATAGATTCACACTATAATCATGATCTCTGGAATTATAGAGTAGTGTTTGACATCAGGGTTAATTAGCAGCATCATACATTCATAAATCTTCATCAGTAAGAATGCTGTAGGGCAAGGTATTTGCAGTGAAAAACAAACACATTGAAATTAAAGTCTATCTTCTGTTCAAGTCTTTGCTTATCTTCCGGCATTGCAATCACATAGAACCTCAGAGCAAAATGAGGATGGAAATTTCAGCTAATCATGGAAATATCCAAATACATCAAGAAAAAGAGAAAGACATGAAGCAAGACTAGGACCGTTTCATGTAAATGAATTATTATTGATATTCTTTGCCCAATGCGAAACTGTTCAAGTTACATCACCTCCACTCAAGTTGCAGCATGCAAATGTCTATGTATGCATTTGTTTTCCATGCCATTTTTGATTTATTCATTTCTGTTCTTTTAACAACCTCCAAACGAAAGTGTTCTGTCAATTCCTCCTGCTGTACAATATAATCGTCTAAACAGCAAGTCAATAATGTAGATCTCTTCCCCTGTCTAATGGACCACCTGTCAATGAAGGCAGATACTGCTGATGCAATCCACTATTGCCTTCAATCCACACGTAAAACCTTTAGCTGGCTGAGGTTAAAAATAGTTATACAATGACCAAAGCTAACATTTTAAACTCCATGAATTACTTACAACAGATATCTCATAACTTTAGAAATATATCTCTAATTTTGAATCTGCAACTACCCCATCAATCCACTGAACCCTTCAAACAGAGAAGGAGATTTATTCATCAGAAGTCCAGTATAAAAATTTGAAGAACAGCATTAGTGCCCATCCAACATACTATCATGACCAATGACAAAATGGTAGTGATGGCCTTTTCAGTTAATTTAGGACATTAACATCTTAATGTCCTTAATCTTAGTCTGTGCTGTGGGATATCATGGAGTGAGTTGGAGACAGTCCCTTATGGACTCTATAAGCCAGGTTTAAAAGAAGCAACTAGGGCTTGTTGGGACTTTCCTGCTGAGCAAGAGTTGGTGGAGTGATTTAGAGATAATTATTTGTGGACTTCATGTGCCAGATTAAAAAAAAAACAACTGGGGCTTGTCAGAATTCATCTAAACTCTGGCAGATTGCTTGGGTTGTTAACAATTTAGCAAGGACCAATATAAAGAAACAAGGTGCAAGTGGAGCAGCATTGCGAGAGTAGCCAGGTTTTGGTTCAATGAGCTTAGGGAAGAATAGGGAGAGGGTGATGAGATATTAGGAATCGTTTAGTTGATTGTAGAACTTAAGCTTAAGAAGTTTGAGCCAGAGGTATAACAAGTGTAGGCAGGGTGGCAGATGAGACAATAGAATGCTTCTCTTGTAAGATGTGACATCCCAAGGTACATATAGGTTTCCCTGATGACTACGTCTGCAGGAAGTGCACCCAACTTCAGCTCCTGAATGACAAGGTTAAGGAAATGCAGTTGGAGCTGGATGTACTCAGGACCACTGGGAGGATGAAAATCGCACAGTTAAGACTTTTACAGAGCTAGTCATACCCAGAGAGCAGATGGGTAACCATTAAGAGAAGTAAGCGGTATCTGTAGTGTTACATGACCATTCACCTTAGCGACAACTATACCCCTTTGGATGCTGCCGGGGGGCAGGGGGTGTGGGTATAAGGATGGCCTATCATGATACAGCAGTAGCAACCAGGCCAGTGGCACTGGGCTGGCTTGGCGGCTCAACAACAGGGAATGGTAAATTGAGGTAGAGATATATTTAGGGGATCAGACAGGACATTCCGTGGCCATAAAAGAGACATCAGGATGGTGTAGAGCCGCCTAGGTGGTAGGGTCAAGCATGTCTCAGAATGGCTGCAGAATATGATGAGCAGTGAAATGTTGTGGTGCTCATTGACACCTGTGACGTAGGTTGAAAGGGGGAAAGGAGTCAAGCATTCTAAGTATAGGAAGTTAGGTAAGAGGATGAAGCTAGTAATCTTTGGATTACTCCCAGCGCCATGTGCTGTTCGGGAAAGGATTTGGGTGAGACTACAAATTAATGAGTGGCTGAGGAAATGTTGTGGGGACAGAGTTTTAGGTTCTTGGATAAATGGGAACCTTTCCTGAAGCAGGGTGATCTGTATACAAGAAGGGCAGTTACACCTAAGCTGTAGGGGGATCAGTATCCTGGCTGGTAGGTTTACTGCTGCTACTCTGCAGGGTTTAAAGTAGTTCAGCAGTTTAAGCACCAGGTCATAAAGTGGAGGAATGGAGAGGAAGGTAGATGTCAGAGCCAGTAAATCAAACAGAAGCAAAGTAATAAATATGATAGGATGGATAGTTTGAAGTTTTGTGCATCGTAATGCTAGGAGTACTATGGGTAGAGGTGATGAAGTTACAGCATGGATCAATAAATGAGACTGTGGTTTTGTGGCCATTACAGAGGCTTAACTGAGAAAGAAACTGGAATGACTGCTTATTATGCCAGGGTTTAGATATTTTAGATCAGATAGAGAGGGAGGTAAAAGAGGTGGGGAAGTTGAACTACTAATGAGGGACAATATCACAGCTGCACTCAGAGAGGACATAATAGAGGGTTAATCCAGTGAGTCTGTATGTGAAGAACTCAAAATCCCATCACTCTGATGGGATTATTCTACGGCTGCCCCAGTAGTCTTCAGGACATTGAGGAACAGATATGCAGGCAGATCAAGGAAAGGTGTAAAAGCAATAGGGTTTTTGTCATGGGGACTTCAATTTCCCTGATATAAACTAAGACCTTCTTAAGTCAAGTGGTATGGGGCAGAATTTTGTTGGTTGCATCCAGGGCGACTTCTTAAATCAATAAGAAGATGGTCCAACAAGAAGAAGGGTTGTCCGAACCTAGTGTTGGGTAATGAATATGGCCAGCTGACCAAGCCTTCTGTCAGTGAACAGTTAGGGATCAATGACCACAACTCCTCATGATTTAGGTTCGCTATAGGTAAGTATGGACCTTGTGCGAGAGTTTTAAATTGGAATAGGGCAAATTACAAAGAGCATTCAGCAGGAACTAGGAAAAGTTAGTAGGGAACAGCTCTTTTCAGGCAAGTCCACATCTGACATGTGGAGGGTGTTTAAAGACCAACTGCACAGAATACAGGGCAAATATGTTCCAGTCAGAAGGATGGACAAGGATAGCAAGGTAAGAGAACCTTGAATGTCAAGAGAGGCGATGAATTTAGTCAAGAAGAAAAAAGGAGAAATTTGTAAAGTTAGGAATCTGGAATCAATCAGAATCCCTGAGGATTATAAAGAAGCCAAAAACAAACCTAAGAAGGAAATTTAGAAAGCCGGGAGTGGTAGGACCACTCAAGTATAAAGGTGGGGGGGGGGGGAAGTAAGATTTGTTTGGATATGGAGAATGTGATTGAGGACCTTAATGAATACTTTACATCAGTATTTACCAAGGAGAAGGATGTAGAAGATACGGAGATCAGTGCTGAGCTTATTGATATGCTAGGACATTTCAAGGTAAAGCAGGAGATTGTGCTGGGTCTCTCAAAGAGCATTAATGTGAATAATCCCCAGGGCCTGATGAAATGTACCCCAGGTTAATGAGAGAGCAAGAGAAGAGACTGCTGGACCATGACCAATATCTTTGTGTCCTCTCTAGCCACTGGCAAGGTCCCAGAGGACCAGAGAGTAGTTAATGTTGTTCTATTCTTCAAAAAGGAAACCAGGGATAATCCTGGAACTATAGACCAGTGAATCTCAGGTCAATGGTAGGGAAGGTACTGGAGAGAATTCTTAGGGATAGGATTTATGAGCATTTAGAAAACCATGGCCTAATTATGGAGAGCCAGCATGGCTTTGTGAGAAACAAGTGGTGTCTTACTAACTTTATTGAGTTTTTTTGATGTGGGTGATTGATGAAGGTAGATCTTGGAAGTTGTATACATGTATTTTAGAAAGGCATTTGACAAAATCCTTCATGGGAGCCTCACCAAAGGATGAAAAATTAGTTAGGTAGATTAATAAGCTTGAAGGTGATATGAAGATTGGTGATGTTATGGGTAGCATAGAATATTGGCAAAGAATACAATGGGATATAGATCAGTTATAGATATGGGCAGAGAAGTGGCAGATGGAGTTTAATCCAGTCAAATGTGAAGTGTTGCATCTTGGTAGTGCAAATGTAAAGAGACAGTACACTGTTAAGGGCAAGATCCTTAGCCATGTTGATTAATTGAGGGATCTTGAAGTTCAAATTCATAGCTCCCTAATAGTGGTGACACAGGTCGATAGGGTGGTTCGGAAGGCATATGACATGCTTACATTTTTTGGTTGAGGCATTAAGTTCAAAAGCAAGGAAGTTATGTTTCAGATTTATAAAGCTCTAGTTAGGCAAAATGTGAAGTATTGCACACGGTCCTGGTTCCTTTATAGGAAGTATGTTGAGGCTTTGAAGAGGGTGCAGAGGAGCTTTCCTAGGATGTTTGCTGGATTAGAAGCCACGTGCGAGAGATGTTGGACAGACTTGGGTTGTTTTCTCTGAAGTGGTGGAGGCTGAGGGGGGATTTGATAGAGGTTTATAAGATTATAAGAGCATAGATAGAGTAGATAGGGAATATCTTTCTCCTAGAGTTGAAATGCCAAATACCAGAGGGCATGCATTTTAGCTAAGGGGGATAATTACAAAGGAGGTGTGAGGGCCAAGTTTTTTACAGACTGTGTGGTAGGTGCCTGGATTGTGCTGCTTGGGGCAGAAATATTAAAGACTGCTACAAGATGTTTAGATAGACACATGAATGTGAGGAAATTGGAAGGATATGGATATTGTGTAGGCAGAGCAGATTAGTTTAGTAAGTCTTTTGATTAGTTGAAGTGAGATGCAGGCTTGTTCAAGGTGCAGCTGGAGATGGAGTTGGAGGGAGTGAATCAGAAAAGACTCCAAACAGTGGAGTTTAGACCACAGCCACCTAAACTGGAAACAAAGTTGGATCAATCTAAGTGTCCTGTTAACTTAGGAAGATTGAGTATGGGGCGGGAATATAACTGCGGCCACAGGTTGTGAGGTTAGGTTTGGGCGCAGAGCTTATTGCTGTGGTGGGGCTTGTGTCCTTGTGCGGGGAGTAACCCAGTGTTTGGACAATTTTAACACTGGTCCAGATGGACCAATATGGCTGACTGTTGGGACTGGAGATGAGAATTGGGCCAATTCAGTTTGCTGTTCCATGACATTTACCTCTCTCTCTATGGCACTGAGGCTCTGAGACTGCTCCAGCTGCTCCAGGCTTCATATCTGTAAACTTTGCAGTGATTTGCCTCACTGTATGATGAACTGCAACCAAGGAAATGGACCTACTCTTGCTGCTCTGGGCTCCATGTCTATGTACTCCATTTGGTTCTGAAAGCTGTTGCTTGATTTTATTTTTTTTGCAAAATGTGTTTTTTTTTTCCTCTTTCTACACATTGGGTGTTTGTCTTTTATTTTAATTGGTTTTCTTCAGATTTCTTTGTGAATGCCAATATACTGATGAATCCCAAGGTTGTATAATTTATATGTACTTTCAAATCTTGATCTTGACTGAAGTGCAAAGTTTATATTATTTTTATTAATCAAAGATACCAGAAATAGTCATTTAATTTGATAGTGCATGATAATTGTTCACCACAATGTTATACCTTGTATTTTACTCAGTTTAATGATACCCTTTCTTTTTTTGTAATTTATTTTTTATTGAATTTCATCATCAAACAAACATTTCTATAAGATGTATTTCAGACATTGTACATATATATCATATAATCATATATATCACAAATCTCCACAAAGTATTTATCTGAGGCATACACTTACAGAAAACAGTGGAAAGAATGAGGCATTATGTAGTTAAACCATTTTTACCAGTATGAATCAAATTCTTTCAGCTTATGGTTAACAGATGCTGTTATCTTCTCCATTTTGTAAATGTCCATTGTAATTTCCATCCATGTATTTAAAGTTGGGCTCTCCTGTGATAACCATTTCCTAGTAAGAGTCTTTTTACCAGCCAGTAACAGTAACAGTATATTCATTAAATATTTATCTCTTTTCATCCATTCTTGAGGTATATATCTAAAATAGATGGTCTTATTCTCTAATGGTATTTCACATTTAAAGATGTCTTGTAGGGCATTGTGCAGCCCCCTCCAATAGTTTTTGATAACAGGGCAGTCCCAAAAAATATGATAATGATTTGCATTTTAGTTTCCACAATTTCTCCAGCAAACAGGGAGGTTACTATCATAATAGGATTTCTAAGAGGGTGTAATAAAATATCTTATCAAGTTTTTCCATACAAATTCCCTCCATTTCTGTGAACTGGTACATTTCCATTGATATCTCTATATTGTTGTCCATTCTTCCTCAGATATAATTATCCCTCCTTCCTTCTCCCATTTTGTTTTAATGTATGAAGTCGAATGGTTTTTAAGATTTGACAACCCCTTATACATGCTTGAAATGATTCTACTACCATTATCTGAATTATATATTTTCTAAAGAGCTCTATCAAGCATGTATTTGCCTTGGTTACATTTTTAAGCGTCTTATTAACATATTGTCGCATCTGTAAATACCTATAAAAATCTTGTTTTTCTAATAAGTGTTTCTCTTTAAGCATTTCAAAACTGAACAGTGTTCCTTCTTTCATTATGTTGCAAAGAACTGTTATTCCTTTAGCTGTCCAGTCCTTAAATCTAGCATCCAATTTATTTGGTGTCTGAGTCATATGTACACCATTTAAGAATTGCATTATCTCCCTCTCGGTTATATTCTTTTATAGTGGTTTTCCATATTTTAAGAGTCAATTTCACCCATGGGTTATCAATAGTATTTATGTACTTTTGCAGGTTGTTATCAGCCAAAATTGCTTGTATGGGGATGGGAAGTATCCGCTCCTCAATGTTTTTCCATTGAGCGTCATATGATGGGTTGCACCAACATATCACAGCTCTTAAATGTGCTGCAAAATCTTAATCTCTAAGAGAAAGTAGGCCCCATCCCCCATTTTCCTTTGCTAATTGCAAAGTTTTGAGATGAACTCTAGGCCTTTTACCCTGCCAAATATACCTTGATAGCATCTTGTTCCATTCATTGAATTGATTTTGATTAATCTCTATTGGTAGGTTCTGAAAGAGATGTAACAGTCTGGGCAGTATATTCATTTTAATATACTTAATCCTTGAAGTGAGACTGAAAAAAGGTATCAGGTTCCATCTTGCCACATCTTCCTTAATTTTTTTTATATAAAGGCTGATAATTACATTCTGATAATTTTGCCAAGTCTTTTGGCATAATGATGCCCAAATATTTGAAAGACTCTGTGTGCCATGCCCAGGGGTATTGACTTTCAATTTCTCTTGGTGGGCTATAGTAATATGAAAGTATTTGGGTTTTATCTTTGTTGATGTTGTGATAAATATACATTGATTTTAATCCTAGCAGTAGGATTGTCATATAGTGTCTGTATAGTTTTAATAATTGTGACTTGGAAACCAAATCTATGTAAAACTCCGTAAAGAAAATTCCAATTAACCAAATCAAATCCTTTTTCAGTGTCCACGCTTATCACTATTGCTTCAATTTTATTTTTTTTGTATATGATCCATAATTTGAAGTGTCCTTCATATATTGTCTTGCGTCTAGCGTCATCCTTTCATGCAGCTTTCCAATTATTCTTGATCTTCTTTTCTCTTTATACCTCATTCAATTCATTCATTTTAACTAAAAGATCTGTTTTTGCCACTTCTTCAACAAGTGTATAAACTCTCTTTAGTCAAGTTGCCATTGATTTTTACCAGTTATCCTCAATTAGTTATTAATCAGCCCCTCAAACTTTGGAAGGACCTGCTCCTTATTTACTTCATCAGAGGTCTTCATGCTTGCGCTATCAAATCTCAGATTAATTTGCACTGGTACCATAAGGCTAACAGTTCTAATTTCTCCAATCTTATTGCACAATTGAAGTCCCACTGGCATATTTCAGTTTATCTATTCTGTATTTTCCTGAAAGCATGATGCCAGTAATTTAATACTCCCTTGATCTCCAACCAATTAATTGGAATAGTCAAGCATCTCCCTTGTTTTTATACTATTAATAAATACCAAGATGCTATTTACTTTCTTAATGGAATTCTTCAACTTTACATCTATCTTCAACATATTTAGATAGATAGATAGATATAGATAGATACTTTATTCATCCCCAAGGGGAAATTCAACATTTTTCCAGTGTCCCATACACTTATTGTAGCAAAACTAATTACCTAAGTATTTAACTCAATATAAATATATGCATCTAAAATCACCCTCCCAAAAAGCATTAATAAATAGCTTTTAAAAAGTTCTTAAATAGTTACTAAAGTGCATTGAGTGGTAACTTAAGCTCAGTCCTAACCCCGGCACTTTAATATGTCTTGCCCCTGGTGGTTGAATTGTAGAGCCGAATGGCGTTGGGGAGTAATGATCTCTTCATCCTGTCTGAGGAGCGTTGCATTGACAGCAACCTGCTGCTGAAGCTGCTTCTCTGTCTCTGGATGGTGCTGTGCAGAGGATGTTCAGGGTTTTCCATGATTGACCGTAGCCTACTCAGTGCCCTCCGCTCTGTCATACTCTCCAGTTCTGTGCCCACGACAGAGCCCGCTTTCCTTACCAGCTTATTAAGATGTGAGGCGTCCCTCTTCATAACGCTGCCTCCCCAGCACACCACCACAAAGAAGAGGGCACTCTCCACAACTGACCGATAGAACATCTTCAGCATCTCACTACAAACATTGAATGACACCAGCCTTCTGAGGAAGTACAGTCGACTCTGTGCTTTCCTGCACAGGGCATCTGTGTTGGCAGTCCAGTCTAGCTTCTCGTCTAACTGCACTCCCAGATACTTGTATGTCTTAACCTGCTCCACACATTCTCCATTAATGATCACTGGCTCCATATGAGGCCGAGGTCTCCTGAAGTCCACCACCATCTCCTTGGTCTTGGTGATATTGAGACGCAGGTAGTTTGAGTTGCACCATATCACAAAGTCCTGTATCAGTTTCCTATACTCTTCCTCCTGACCATTTAGGACCATTTTAAATATGCAGAAACATAGAGACATAGAAAACCTGCAGCACAATACAGGAGCTATGGCCCACAAAGCTGTACCTAGATTTACCCATAGCTTTCTACTTTTCCAAGCTCCATATA
This sequence comes from Hypanus sabinus, assembly GCF_030144855.1. NCBI lineage: Eukaryota > Metazoa > Chordata > Chondrichthyes > Myliobatiformes > Dasyatidae > Hypanus > Hypanus sabinus. The sequence goes on along the minus strand of NC_082710.1, from coordinate 124,161,904 downwards.
CCTGTCCAGGAGTCTCTTAAAAGACCCTATCACATCCACCTCCACCACTGTCACCGGCACCCCATTCCACACAGTCACCACTCTCTGTGTAAAAAATATACCCCTGATATCTCCTCTGTACTTACTTCCAAACACCTTAAAACTGTGTCCTCTCATGCTAGCCATTTCAGCCCTGGGAAGAAGCCTCTGACTATCAATGTCTCTCATCATCTTATACATCACAATCAGGTCACCTCTCATCCTCTGTCGCTCCAAGGAAAGAAGGCCGCATTCTCTTAACCTATTCTCATAAGTCATGCTCCCCAATCCAGGCAACATCACTGTAAATCTTCTCTGCATCCTTTCTATGGTTTCTACATCCTTCCTATAGTGAACTTAGCACAGTACTCCAAATGGGGTCTGATCAGGATCCTATATAACAGCAACATTACCTCTCAGCTCCTAAACTCAATCCTACGATTGATGAAGACCAATGCACTGTATGCCTTCTTAACCACAGAGTCAACCTGTGCAGCAGGCTTGAGTTTCCTATGGACTCAGACCCAAGAGCCCTCTGATCCTCCACACTGCTAAGAGTCTTACCATTAATACTATATGCTATCATCATATTTGACCTACCGAAATGAACCATCTCACACTTATCTGGGTTGAACTCCATCTGCTACTTCTTGGCCTAGTTTTGCATCCTATCAATGTCCTGTTGTAACCTCTGACAACACTACACAGTGTCATCCTTTGTATCATCAGCAAATTTACAAACCCATCCCTTCACTTCCTCATCCAGGTCATTTATAAAAATCATGAAGAGTAAGGGTCCAAGAACAGATAACTGAGGCACACCGCTGGTGACTGACCTCCATGCAGAATATGACCAGTCTACAACCACTCTTTGCCTTCTGTAGGCAAGGCAGTTCTGCATCCACAAAGAAATGTCCCCTTGGATACCATGCCTCTTTACTTTCTCAATAAGCCTTGCAAAGGTACTTTGACAAATGCCTTGCTGAAATCCATATACACTACACCTACTGATCTACCTTCATCAAAAAATTCAGTCAGGCTCATAAGGCAGGACCTGCCTTTCACAAAGATATGCTGACAGTTCCTAATCATATTATACCTCTTCAAATGTTCATAAATCCTGTCTCTCAGGATCTTCTCTATCAACTTACCGACCATTGAAGTAAGACTCACTGGTCTATAATTTTCTGGGCTACCTCTCCTCCCTTTCTTAAATAATGGAATAAAATCTGCAACCAACCAATCCTCTAGAACCTCTCCCGTCCCCATTGATGATGCAAAGATCATCACCAAAGGCTCAGCAATCTCCTCCCTCGCCTCCCACAGTAGCCTGGGGTACATCTCGTCTGGTCCTTGTGACTTATCCAACTTGATGATTTCCAAACGCTTCAGCACATCCTATTTCTTAATATCTACATGCTCAAGCTTTTCAGTCCATTGTAAGTCATCCCTACGATCACCAAGATACTTACCCATAGTGAATACTGAAGCAAAGTATTCATCAGGTACCTCTGCATCTCTTCCAGTTCTATATACACTTTTCCACTGTCACACTTGATTGGTCCTATTCTCTCACATCTTATCCTAGTGCTCTTCACATACTTGTAGAATGCCTTGGAGTTTTCCTTAATCCTATCAGCCAAGGTCTTCTCATGGCCCCTTCTGGCTCTCCTAATTTCTTTCTTAAGCTCTTTCCTGCTAGCTTTTTAACCTAGTGTTTTGAATATTTCATAAGCTTTTCTTTTCTTCTTGACTAGATTTACAACAGCCTTTGTACACCACAGTTCTTGTACCCTACCATCCTTTCCCCGTCTCATTGGAACATACCTATGTAGAACTCCATGCAAATATCCCCTGAAGATCTGCCACATTTCTTCCATACATTGCCGTGAGAACATTTGTTTCTCAATTTATGCTTCCAAGTTCCTGCTTGATAGCCTCATATTTCCCTTCACTCCAATTAAACACTCTCCTAAATTTTCTGTTCCTATCCCTCTCCAATGCTATGGTAAAGGAAATGGAATTATGATCACTATCTCCAAATTGCTAACACACTGAGAGATCTGACGTCTGATCAGGTTCATTTCCCAATACCAGATCAAGTACAGCTTCTCCTCTTGTAGGCTTATCTACATATTGTGTCAAGAAACCTTTTTGAACACACCTAGCAAACTCCAACCCATCTTCGCTCTAGGGAGATGCCTATCAATATTTGGGAAATTAAAATTTCCCACCACGACAAACCTGTTATTATTATACCTTTCCGGAGTCTGTCTCCCTATCTGCTCCTCGATATCCCGGTTACTATTGGGTGGTGTATAAAAAACACCCAGTAGAGTTAATGACCCCTCCTTGTGCCTAACTTCCACCCTCAAGACTCTGTAGACACTTCCTCTATGTCTTCTTCCTTTTCTGCAGCCATGACACTATCTCTGATCAACAGTGCCACACCCCTACCTCTTTTGCCTCCCTCCCTGTCCTTTCTGAAACATCTAATGCCTGACACTCGAAGTAACCACATCCAGTCTCAGTAATGGCCACAACTTCATAGCTCCAAGTGCTGATCCATGCTCTAAGCTCATCCGCTTTGTTCATAATACACCTTGCATTAAAATAAACACATCTCAAACCATCAGTCTGAGCATGTCCCTTCTCTGTCACCTGCCCATCTTCCCTCTCGCACTGACTCTAAGCTTTCTCTATTTGTGAGCCAACCGCATCCCTGTATATTTGATACAGACTATTTCTTACCACATTTCGGCAAAGTGTGACTCTTCATGCTTCACAATTGTTTCATCTGCTCATTTAGCCAGCTTGCCTACATTCATCACAAGACCGTTATCATTCCAGGTGAAGGCTTCCTGGAATGTGCTGCCTGCTGTGGTGGTACAGGTAAATAGATTAGAGGCTTTTAAGAGACATTTATGCAGGTACATGAATGTAAGGAAGTCGAAGGGATATAGACATTGTGTAGGTAGGAGGGATTAGTATTTGAATATTGTTGATTTGGTTTTTAGGTGGTTCGGCACAATACTCTCGGCCAAAGGACCTGTTGCTGGACTGTACCATTCTCTGTATTATGATGTTTCTAGTCGGCTATGCCAATTCCGAATCCAGCAGCACCTATTTGTGCCTGAGGACTGGGTCACATGTGCACTTTGATGCTAGCTGGATTGCAAACAAAATTGTGCATATTGGAATTTCTATGCAAATCTGCATACAAAGTCAACCGCATTAACTTCATTAACATTGCCGCTTAAGAAATAGATTGAGTTTTTTTGAATCTGGTAGGAAAGTTCATGCTGCCTTTTTTATTGGTCTATAATTTCCATCTGCTTTTAGGCTGTCTTGCTGTTATTATATCTCTCTCTCTTCTGTTTTTTTTTAGTAAGGGTGCAACATTTGCAATCCTATGGTAATTGATTCCAGTCACTATGTGGTGGAGGCATGGGAGGCTTAGATTGAGTACTCACAAATTCTGGTTTTCTTCAAATCGCTGAAAATTCATTTAGTCTGCTCTAGATGATCTTTTGTAATTAAGCTCAGATAAATTTTCAAATACATTCTCTTTATTTTTATCCGATCACACACAGTTGCTGTCTTTGTTCTGTGCTCTATATTTTCATTCTTCATTGCTGCATTAGATACTTTTCTAGTCAGAGAGAAGCAAAATAATCATTCAATATTTCAGCCAAGCACTCTGCCTCCATAAGAAAATTGTCTTTTCTGTCTTAAATTGACACTGCCCTTCCTTTGACTTCTGCTTGGTAATAATATTAAACCTTTTTGATGTACCTATTTGCAAGCAATTCATATTGTTTCTGTATTCCTCTTACTGTTTTGATAAACGCTTGAAACTTTTTCCCCATTCATTTCAATTGATTAAAAGGATTTTAGTTTATCAATTCTCTATTCATCTTAGCTCTCTGCTGTGGTTATCATAACCTTTACTGAACATTTGTCTTTGTCTCTGTATGTTGGAGATTCATCTTCAAATCCATGTCATAAGCATATGAAGCAGTGAAGTTGCATCTTGAAGTCAGCTTTTGAAATCTCTTTATTGGTGGAAACACCAACTTCTCAAATGTAAACTCAAATGGCTATTGTGCAGATTCAGACCAGTCTGCTTCTAGTTTTAGACGTCACTGTTCAAAGATATTTTGAGATTATCACAGCATTGCAGAAACTCATCCTCCAGCAAAGTACCAGAATCACATTAGTGGAGTCCTGAGCACATGATGGTGGAGCACAAATTGACTATTTTCTCTGAAAATGACAGCATTTATTATTCCACCAGCACTACTCAGTCAATGTCCCTGCTCCCATTTGTCAGCCACCTTGTTGAATGTTAGTTATTAAAAAGCTATTTTTGCACAAATCAGATGCCCCAAGTCACAATGAAATGAGTGATGAGTTCATTTTTATTGGTCATATCAGTTGAAGGCAGAATATTAAAAAGCATTTTAAGACAAACCTTGTCCTTCTTTCAAGTAGCTCTTTCTGTTCAATCCTCATTTAGAACATAGAACATTTAGAAACAGCACAGAACAGGCCCGTCAGTCCACAATATTGTGGAGACCCAACTAAAACTTAAGACAAACCCCCCCAGAAATGGAACCCCCTGCTGGCTCATATTGGTTCAATTTTTGCAATATTCTTTCTGTATTCTGCTTAGTTATTTCCTAGTTACTAATTTTATATCTTAACATTGAAGGTTTTTGTTTTGAAGCAAAAGAGCTTCCAAATGAACAGAAACGATCCTCAAAAACTTAGCTTTCTGGATTAACATAGATGAGAGGGAAGCAAAAATGATATGTGTGTTGCTTATATTTTAAAAAATAGATTAATATTTATTTGCACTATAATAGTAGGTGAATTCCTCTGTCTACCAGTAGGAAAGGTTAAGCTTCAACATTCTTAATGCAATTGGTTGGCAAAAAGGACCTGCTCATACTGTCACACTGTTCACACTTTAGAAAGCAATACAAATAAGGTTGCATATCTGAAATGAACACATTCATGCTAAATGCACTGAGAAGTCAGGTAGCATGCAGGGAGGAAGAAACAGAGCTAGTATTTTAGGTCACTTCATACTTCTGTCATATTTTCGGTTTAATCCACATTCATTTTGCCTATTTTGATCTCCACCACACAGCAGTTAACAGGACTTCCCACTCTGTCTTAATTGGCATCATTATTTTTTGTGTCATTCTTTTTCTTTTAGTCTCCATTTGTCATGGTCATTGATTTATTCTCTCCATCCTTCCCTCTTCTCTCCAAAGACATGGTCTTATCTGCTGAGGATATCCAGCACTTCCAGTTTTTTTTTAATTTATGGTGTGTCACTTTCTTCTGCAATGCACAATCTTGAGGTAATGGGGTAGAAATCTATCACTGTTGTTTCTGCAGCACCTACTACAGCAAGATTTATGCAAACAAAATCCCACTTCTGAACTTCTGTTCCATTGCAGTCAATAGAATGAAATTTCAAAAAATAGGTTCAACATCTTAGCTTTACTAAAATCCTTACACCACAGAAAGAATATTTACCGCAAAAGAGTCATTCAGAGTAACTGTGATTTTTGGTCAACAGTTCATACTATCTGATCTCAATTCATCTGTCCTTTGTACACTCTGATTTTTATTTACATTGATTTCTGTTTAGAAAGCATTAAACAACTGGTCCATGATATTTTATTACTTAGCTGGGAGTATGCTGCATTATCTATATTTCCAGACTTATATTTACTTATTTACTTACTGTCAATTAAGCTACTGTTGCTTAGGGTAGCAATGAAGATTCTCCATCTCTGGCAGTGTTTAGGGCTTCCTTCATCATGTCAATAGCTTCCTCTCAGTTTTCGCTTCTGTCAGTCATATAAGTCCGGGGTGGAAACTCAGGAATACCATAAACCCAGATGTAGAAGGACTCTCCATTGCTGTTGCCATAACAATTTTGTTATACCAGTCAGGGTTATTACCACTCAGCTGAGTCCCCAAACTTGGAGGACCTGAGGACCACTCTTAATCTGTCCTCCACCTTTAGCCTATTTGGCATGAGTGACATTACCAAGAACCAAAGCATTAACCCCTAACTCCAGACAACATAGCTCTCCAGGTCATTGAGGGATGCAAGGTTCTCTTGGAGAACTTAAGAATTACTTTTATCACAAGATATAACCTGAGAAGAAAAAACCATTGTATTTCTTATTTTGCAAGGATGACAAATTAGTTGAAAATAACAACTTTTTACAAATCTTTGCTTAAGCATAGTGTATTGTTCACCTGACTGAGCTGAAAATTTAACACCATTTGTCTATTCCAATAATAAGTCCATACAAGAATAATTATTGTTGAAATAATACTTGTGCTTTTCTTTTCAGATGATAGCAATGTATACTTCCATAACAATTTATGCTTGTACCTGTGAGAAAACTGCAATCACTAACTCCACCTTCAAGAACAATTGGGAGTTGCTTGTAATTTTTTTGAGGATCTGTTAGATAATACAGTGCATACTGTATAATTTTATTTGTCAAATTGCTATAACAATCCATAGCTGAACTGAGGACAACAAAGAAGTTATTACAACAAAGAAGCCCATTCCCCTTGCAGCCTATTATGCAGCATTTCTGTTCCACTGACTCTTTTCAGTATTGGTTTTGGTTCACAATACATGTACATGCAGTGAAAAGCTAGCCTTGCATACGTTTATACAGATCAAATCATTACATTGACTTGATCTAAAATAAAGTAGAACAGTGACAATGCAGAATAAAGTGCAAAGGATACCAAAAATGTGTGTGTGTGTATGAGTGTGCGCGTGCCCTTAACTCTTGGTGGAGTCATCGTGCCGTCATGACAAGCTTTTTGCACCGATTGTATGGCGTGTCTTGGGCATCTGAAACTTGGCAGTGCCCATCCCTCTCCAAGTTTCTTTTTACAAGGTCGAGTTGCCAGCTCGACATTCAACATGCAAGGGAGCCGGCCGGATTTGAACCCAGGATCTCTCGCCCCGAAGTCCAGCGCTGATGCAACTACGCCACCAGTCGGTCACCAAAAATGTGCAGTGCCATGTAAATGACACAAAATGCTGAAGAAACTTAGCCGGTCAGGCAACCTCAATGAAGAGAGACAAACAGTCAAGCATTTTGGGCTGAGGCTTATCATCAGCACAAGATAAAGTGCAAGATCATAATGAGGTAGATTGTGAGTTTGGGTTCATCTTATCATACAAGTGGTCTGATCGAGAATCTGATAGCAGTGATATGTGCTCTCAAGCTTTCGCCTCTTCTGCCCGATGGGAAAAGGGGGAAGAGAGGGTGGATGGGGGTCATTGATTATGTGGGCTTCTTTACTGAGTATAGGCAAAGTTCGCAGAGGGGAGGCTGGTTCCTATGAAGTGCTCAGCTGTATCCACAACTCTGCCCATTTTTGCGGCCACTTGCAGAGCAGTTGCCATACCATGTCATTAAATATCCAAATAGAATGGTGCATTGATAAAAGTTAGTAAGAGTTGATAGGGATGGATAAAATTTCTTTAGCCTTCTGAGGTAATGGAGGCATTCTTAATTATGACATCAAAGTGATTGGACTAGGATGGGCCAAATTTAGTGATGTTCACACCGAGGAACGTGAAGCTCTTAACCTCAATACCACTGATGTAGAGCGGAGCAGATGCACCTCTTGCCCCTTTCTGATGTCAATGTGAAGCTCTTTTGTGTTGTTGACAATGAAGGAAAGCTTATTTCATGATATCATGTCACTAAACTCTTTATCTCCTTTCTGTACTCTGACTCATCTTTATTTGAGTTTTGACCGACCAAACTGGTATCATCTGAAAGCTTGTTGTTGGTGTTAGAGAGAATCAGGCCATGCTGTCATCTCTTTACAAGGAATAGAGTAGGGGGCTTGGGATGCAACTTGGTGGTGTATCAGTATTCAGAATAATCATGGTGGAGATGAAGAAGAAACAGCTGAATTAGATAGAGGTAAGTATGATCCAGGCAGAATATATTGGCCTCAAGTAGATTATCAGTCTCTCAGGGAAAAGCAGTGCTTCAGACATCTTCTCCACAACCAATAATTACTGGCATATGTCAAAATTTGCAATTGTATTTAGGGTAGGCATCTGTTATTAGCTCAGACTTGTCAAGAACAGTGAATGTGAAGACAGTCATTCCTGCTGCTGACTTATTTTAAGCCCTTTCAAATTATATGACTGATATGCTTATCGCACCATATTTATGCAGCAGACTAATGCAGCGACTAAAAGCAAGTATATTTCTCTCACACTTCAAGAAGCATGGGCAGGTGCCTCTTTTTTATAAGGTCTCCAAGTGTATCAATCATTGTTATTTATGCACATACAGTTTTGTAGAACATCAGAATCAGGTTTATTATTACCAACTTATAAGATATGACATTTGTTGTTTTGCAGCTCAGACTCAAAGACTTAAAGTACATTTTATGTATGCATGCAGTTTGTCTTCCTCACATGCACTCACAAAACAAAGAAGAACCATGGAATCAGCCCATTTAAATAAGAATATCAAACATCAACCCGTGGTCTCCATGTGCAAAAATAAATTGTGCAAACAGCAAGAAAACAGTATGAGCAAAATCACAAAATATAGAACATAAAGTCAAAAGGCATGTTTCAATTCAGTTCAGTTCAGTATCCTTTATTTGCAGGCCACCCCAATTCAAAAATCTCCCAGAATTAGTAACATTAAATAATGTCCAGAACTGGAACTGGAAGTAGAACACATCATAAAATCAGAATTAGAGTCCAAGTCTGAACTTCATGTTGATTAAGCCTTGCTCTAGCACCAGAACCCTGCAAGGTTATAAAAGTACTTTAAAATACAAAAATAAATAAGTAGATAGATAAATAGTGCAAAGTAAACAATTAACAAGGCAATTTTCATAATTTCAGGGACTGTAAGAAATCTAATGGCGGAGGAGAGATAGCTGAGTCGAGTGTGGCTCCTGTACCTCACTACTGATGGTAGTAAGTTGCTCCCAGGAACATGTGAGTCTTTACTGATGGACAACACCTTCTTGAGCACCACTTCTTGAAGATGTCCTCAATAGTGGGGAGGCTTGTACTCATAATAGAACAGGCTGAGTCTAAAAACACTCCGCAGCTTCATGAAAACTTGTGCACGAGAGCTGCCATACCAGATGGTTATGAAACCAGTCAGAATGCTCTCACAGAGAGGGTAGGTGTAACACTTGTACTACCTGCCAGGAGAGAGATTAGCGGGGAGTGACGACTGGACAAGGGAGTCTCATAGATAATGTAAAGTGAAGGAGGGAGAGATAAAGATATTTTTAGTGTTAACATCCTATTTAAGATGAAGGAAATTATGGAGAATGATGTACTAGATATGGTAAGGACAAGAGCAGCTCTAGCCCCCTTATAGAAATATGGGGTGAGGGCAGATGTCCAGGAAATAGAGCAGATGCAAGTAAGGGCAGCATCCATGGTAGAGGAAGGGAAAGTCTGTTTATTGAAGAAGGAGGACATCTCAGAGATCTGCAAAGGAAAGGCTCATCCTGAGAACGGATGCAGCAGAGATGAAGGAACTGGGAAAAGTGGGGCAAGTGCTGCACCTGCTCCATCACCTCCTTCCTCACAGTCATTGAAGGATCCATACAATCCTTCCAAGGGTCTTGACCTGAAATGTCAACTATTTATTCCATAGATGCTGTCTAACCTGCCTGCTTCCTCCATAATTTTAGACATATTATTTTGGATATCCAGCATTTGGAGAAACATGTGCGTTTTCACGTGCAAGTTAATCAGTGACACTTACTATATCTGGTGCTCCCGGTGAGGCTGCTATTACAGCAGTGAGACCCAACATATATTGGGGAACCACTTCCTATCAACCTCTCAGTTTTAAGGAACAATACCTCATAATGAAAAAATAGTGGGAAATTAGAGGATCAAGAAGCTTTTAAAAACCAATGAAGGCAACAAAAAAGGCCACGAGGAGAGAAAAGAAGACATTTGAAGGTAAACTAGCCAATAATATAAAAGAGAATACCAAAAGCTTTTTCAGATATATTGTGGTGAACTACATATACCTGTCTGGAGACGCCCCCTCCCCCCCCCCCCCACCCCCGCTGACAGCTCCTGTGGCTCCTCCCACAGACCCCGGTACAAAGGTGATTGAGGCCTGAGCCCTGTCCTCAGTCTCCAGGATGTAGCATGGTGGTCAATTGCTGCTTGTTCTTTCTTCCAGCCAATAAAAGCCGCTATCTCGCATTACGTCTCAGAGAGTTATTGATGGTGCATCATATATAAAGATTAAGGAGAGGCGAGAGTAGATATCGGACTGCTGGAAAAAGGGAGCAGGAGAAGTAGAAATGTGGGCAAGGAAATAGCGGACAACGTTAATAAGTATTTTATGCCAATCTTCAATAGAAATTTGAAAATGTCACTCCACTATTTAAGAAGGGAAGAAGGCAGAAGAAAGGAAGTTATAAGCCGGTAGCCTGATTTCAGTAGTTGAGAAGTGCTGAAGTCCATTATTAAGATGGAGATTTCAGGGTACTTAGAGGCACATGATAAAATAGGCCAAAGTTAGCATGGTTTTCTTAAGGGGAAACCTTGTGTGAAAAATCCATTGGAATTCTTTGAGGAAATAATAAACAGGATAAACAAAGGAAAATCTGTGGATGCTGTGTGCCTGGATTTTCAGAAGGCTTTTGACAAGGTTCCACATACGAAACTGTTTAAAAAAATAAGAGTACTTGGTACTACAGGAATGATACTAGCATGAATAGAAAATTGACTGACTGGCTGGAGGCAAAGAGTGGGATTAAATGGGGCTTTTTCTGGTTGGCTCCCAGTGACTAGAGGTATTCCATAGGGTTCTGTGTTGGGACTGCTTCTTTTCGCGCTATACATAATAGATTTGTATGATGGAATCCAGTCCTGATGAAGGGTCTTGACCCAAAACGTTGAATGTTTACTCTTACCCATAGAAGCTACCTAGTCTGCTGAGTTCCTTCAGCATTTTGTGTATATAATTTGATGATGGAATACAGGCTTGGTTGCCAAGTTTGCAGATGATATAAGGTTAGATAGAGGGTCAGGTAGAATTGTGTAAGTAGGGAGTCTGCAGAAAGATTTTGATTAGGAAAACGGGCAAATAAATGGCAGATGGAATATGGTGTAGAGGGGTGAATAGTTGTGTAGTTTGGTAGATGGAATAAAGGTGAACACAGGAGAAAATCCAAATGTCAGAGGTGTAAGGGGACTTGGCAGTCCTCATGCATGATTCACTGAAGTATGTTGACTTGGTGGTAAGGAAGACAAATGGAATTTTAACATTATTTCAAGAGAACTAGAATACAAAAGCAAGGACGCAATGTTGAGACCTAATAAGGCATCGGTCAGACCACACCTGGAACATTGTGAGCAGTTTTTGGCTCCTTATTTCAGAAAACCTGTGCTTGCATTGGAAGTTCATGAGGGTGTGAAGGTTTAACAAATAAGTAGCATTTGATTACTCTGGGCCTGCACTTGCTGGTGTTTGTAAAATGATAGGGACTCTCAATGAAAACTTTTGAATATTGAAAAATCTGATAGGGTGGATGTGGAAAGGATGTTTCATATAGTGGGTGAGTCTAGGACAAAAGGCACAGTCTCATAGTAGAGGGTTATGTATTTAGAATAGAGATGGGGAGGAAATTCTTTAGCTAGAAGGTAGTGCATTTGTGGAATTAATTGCCATAGATGGTTGTGGAGGCCAAGTCAATTGGTATATTTAAAGAAGAAGCTGATACTTTCTTGATTAGTAAGGGTGTCAAAGGTTACAGGGAGAAAGCAGGTGAATGAGGTTGAGAGGAATAATAAATCAGCCGTTATGGAATGGTGGAGCAGACTTGATGGGCTAAATGGCCTAAGCTAATTCTGCTCCTAGGATTTATGGTCTTATGGTCAATTCTGTCTTAGTATCCTCCAGCCTGATAGAATTCATGGCATGTTCTCTGCATTCTGGTAACTCATTCCCCTCCTCCCCCCCACTTTTCTCCATTCCCTATTCTGGTTTCATTCTTACTTTTTATTTTCTCCTCACCTGCCTATTACCTCCACCTGATGCGCCATTCTCTTTCCTTTTCTCCCATAATCCACTCTACTCTCCTATCCAATTCCTTCTTTTTCAGCCCTTTACCTTTTCCACCTATCATTTCCCAGCTTCTCAATGCATCCACATTCTCTAACTTCTCACCTACTCCTCAACTGGTTTCACCTAACACATACCACCTATTATTCCTTCTCCACCCCAACATTCCTATTCCGGCTTCACTCCCCTTGTTTCCTAGTCCTGCAAATAGTTTTGACCAGAAACATCTGCTTTAATTCCCCTAGCTGTTGTCTGACCTGCTGAATTCCTTTAGCACTTTCCATCATCTGCAGAATCTCCTGTGTTTGTAATTTCAAACTACAAGAATGAATATTCAATTTAAGGAGGTTTCAGGCTTAGGTCAAAAACAGTCTGTTCTCCAACAGATCAGTTGGTTTTCTAAGGGGCTTTGCTAAGAGGTTGGCGGTCTTTATTTTAATAATGTTGTAATGAGTACAACAGCATTGATGGAAGATAGGAAGGAAGGGCACACTTCTGTGCGGCAGTGTCCTATAGCTCTATGACTGAGATTACTGGTAAGTGAGAGCTAATAATTAGATTAGATTTGATTCAACTTTATTGTCATTGTGCTGAGTACAGATACAAAGTCAATTGAAATGCAGTTAGTATCTAACCAGAAATGCAAAGAATAATGTTATTTACAAAATAACTGTGAATAAAAAGTAAGTGCTACAGCACACAAATATAAACGTACTGAGACAGTACAATATGGGTGCAATATTGCTTAACTCTGTGATGTGAGTTTCAGCAGGGTCACAGCCTCAGGGAAGAAGCTCTTCCTGAGCCTGCTGGTGCAGGAGTGGAGGCTCCCGTAGTGCCTACCGGATGGGAGGAGAGTAAAGAGTCCATGGTTAGGGTGAGATGCATCCTTGATAATGCTTTTCACCCTGCCCGGGCAGCACTTATGGTAGATGTTCTCAATGGTGGGCGCTTTTCACCACACGCTGCAGTGCTTTGTGGTCCAATACGGGACAATTGCCATACCACACTGAGATGCAGTTTGTGAGTATGCTCTCAAGTATGAGAATATGCTGTTACAACTTTTTGATCAGGATGGAGGAGATCCTCGGCAATGTGGACACCAAGGAATTTGAAGCTTGATACACGTTCCACTAGAGCTCCATTGATGTAGGTGAGGATGTGAGTGTGGCTCCTAGCATGCCTGAAGTCTACAATGATCTCTTTATAGTCACAAATCACAAATTATTGAATCAGCAGCATATACAATTGTACTTTCACTTATAAATAATGATATCAACTTACAAATAATTATTGATTTATTTAAATCATAGTGGTAGAAGATACTTCATTACGCATAGCAATGGAACAAATCATCACAGAAGATCCATACAGATTTGTACTAGACATGTTCATAACTAGAAATTCTTAAGCAGTGTTGTACAGTAATTTCCTGCTCAGCAGAGGTCTAGCCACTTGATATCCATATGACTCTTTAGGGTCCAACAGAGCAATGTAAGCTTCCATTGATTTTTCAGCTTGAAGGCCAGGAAATCCATCCACAGGTTAAACCTGTAGAAGAACAAGAGATCGACTCAGCTGAAGGCAAAATTAAAATCAGATTTAATATCACTGACATACATCATGAAATTGCTTTGTGGCAGCTGTACTTTGCAGTACATCAACAAGCACTGATTGCAAGAAAATGATAAAGGATTTGATATGAGCAATTTCAAGCTGTTGGGTGACTACATTGTTGAGGATCTGTCCTGGGCCCTACATATCAATGCAGCTATGAAGAAGGAACAACAGTGGCTATATATTAAGAGGAGTTTGAAGAGATTTGGTATGTAACTTAAAACACTTACAAATTTCTACAAAGTGCTGTGGAGAACGTTCTAACTGGCTGCATCACAGTCTGGTATCAGGGGATGGATCAAAATAAGCCACAGAGCGTTGTAAACTTAGTCAGCTCCATCATGGCCACCAGCATCTGTAGTGTCCAGGACAACTTCAAGGAGCAATGCTTCAAAACGGCAGCATCCATCACTAAGGGCCCCCATCACCAAAAACGTACCTTATTCTCATTGCTTCCATCAGGAAGAAGGTCCAGGAGCTTGACGGCACATGCTTAGTTATTCAGAAACAGCTTCTTCCCCTCTGCCGTCCAATTTCTGAATGGACGTTGAACCCATGAGTAGCACCTCACTAATTTTTTAATTTCCATTTTTACACTACTTACTTAATTTAACTTGCAAACACGAGGAAATCTGCAGATGCTGGAAATTCAAGCAACACACACAGAATGCTGGTGGAACGCAACAGGCCAGGCAGCATCTATAGGAAGAAGTACAGTCAATGCTTCAGGCCGAGACCCTTCGTCAGGATACCCTTTCTGTTGCGTTCCACCAGCATTTTGTGTGTGTTATTTAAATTAACTATTTAACACATATACTTACATTAATTCACTGTTTTCTCCCCCTGTTATTATGTATTGCATTGTACGGCTTCCGCAAAAACAATAAATTTCACCGCATATGTCTATTTTTTTCTGATTTTGAATAATTTGTTAAAATATCTCTAACTGGATTTAAAGGAATGTTTGTGATTGTCTGTGCATGTGTGTGTGTTTGATCCATTATTTTATATATATTTACATATTTAGGTTTCTAACATTTTTGATGGCTCCTGACTGATTATGAATTTTCAGATATTCATAATGATTCAATTTAAACAGCAGATCTGAAATCCAATAAACTCTGCACTTACACATGGGTCTTGATCGGTGCAGGGAAAGACCTCATGTCACTGATGCAGACCTGGGCCATGCTAAAGACCTGTGATTTGTCCTTCATGTGGAAGACTGGCTTCAACCGTGCCAGGAGAAACTGTAGGATCCAGTTGTTTCATTACGTTAGGCTACTCAAATTAAAAAAAAAAATAGCTGGAGTAGACTATAAGAGCACAAGACAAGAGTAGAATTAAATAACTCAGCCGTTCAAATCCACTCTGCCATCATGGTGGCTGATATATTATTATTTTTCATTCTGTCCTAAAGTGACATCCTCCATTAGCTCCACCGATCCTAGTTCTTCCCATTACTGGAAACATCCTCTCCATCACCACTCTATTTAAGCCTTTCAATATTTGATAGGTTTTTCAATGAGAAATCCTCAATCTTCTGAACTCCAGCGAGTACAGGCCAAGAGTCACCAAAAGTTCCTCTTATATTTACCATTTCACTTACAGAATCATCCTCATAAAACTCCTCTGGAACCACTCCAAAGCCAAGACATCCCTTCTTAGATAAAGGATCAAACCTGCATACAATACTTGAAATTTGGTTGAACATTGCTTCATAAAGCCTCAACAATACATCATTGCTTTTGCTTTCTAATCCTGTTGAACATTGCATTTGCATCCCTAATACCAGCAACCTGCAAATTAACCTTGAGGGAATCCTGCACGAGGACGCTAAAGTCCTTTTGCACTCCTATTTTTGAATTTGCTCTCTACATAGAAAGAAGTCTATGTCTTTATTCTTTCTACGAAAAATGTATGATCAGTGACTTTCCAGCACTGTATTCTATCTGCTACTTCCTTACTTGTTCTTCTTGTCTGCGCAAGTCATTCTGTAGATTCTCTACTTCCTCAACATTACCTGCCCCTCCACCTACCTTTGTATCATGTGCAAACTTGGCCACAAGACAATCAATTCCTTCAATAATCATTGACGTATAATGTGAAAAGAAGAGGCCTCAACAATATCCCCTGAAGAACACATCACTTGTCACCAACAGTCAACCGGAAAAGGCCCCCTTTACAGTTTTCCCACTCTTTGCCTCCTGCCACTCAACCAATCTTCTCTCCATGAAAGTTTCTCCCCATTAGTACCATGGGCCTTATCCTGTTTAGTAGTGTCAAGTGTGGCACCTTGTAAAAGGCCTTCTGAAAATCCAAGTATAAAATATCCACTGACTCTCCATTGTCTATCGATTGTCAATCTTGCCCGTTATTTCATGAAATAATTTGAATAGATTCGTCAGGCAAGATTTTCCCTGAAGGAAACCTTTGTCCTATTTTATCATGTGCCTCCAAGTACCCCAAAGCATCTTCCTTAATAATGGACTCTAACATTTGCCGGCCACTGAAGAAACGCTAACTTTTTTATTTTTATGGATCTCCCTTTTTAAAGAGTGGAATTACAGTTGCGATTTTCCAGTCCTTTGAAACCATTCCAGAACATAGTGATTCTTGGAAGATCACCATTAATGCCTCCAGAATATCTTCACCTACCTCTTTCAGAACCCTGGGAGGTAGTCCATGTTGTCCAGGTGACTTACCTACCTTCAGACCTTTCATCTTCTCAAACACCTTCTTCTTAGTAATAGTGTCTACACTCACTTCTATCCCCTTTCACTCAAAGTTTTGGCATGCTGCTCGAATCTCCCACAGTAAAGATTAATGCAAAATACTTATTGAGTTCACCTACCAATTTTTGTCCCCCCATTATGACCTCTCCAGAGTAATTTTTCCAGTGGTCTGATATCCACTTTTAACTCCCATTTACTCTTTAAATATCTAAAAAAATCCTTTTTTATATCCTAGGTTAATTAAACCCTAAAGACATAATGTTAGAAATCTCCACCTGTGGAGGGATGAAAATGAGGTTTACCACATTAAAAATAAAGAACTTGGATAAAAAGCTATGTGAGAACTAGGTGCGGCTAATGCTGTGTGGAAAAGCAAGAGAAATGCAGCAAACTATTAGAAACTAAAGATATAACCTGTTAAAAGTAGAATTAGTAGTGAGTATCTCTAACCTACATACTTGAAAACCTCAGGGCGAAACCCCTGGAGGAGAGATGATATTGATAAAGATTTATTGAAGTTACATCTATAACAAATAGCTGCAATAACAAGACAATATCGGCAGAGATGAGTACCCAAGATTATTACCGTATAACCGGGAATTAGTTTTGTTAAATCACGCCAAGGGATTTGGTGAGTTTAAACTTTTGCATATCTGAGTGTATGAATTTGTGTGTGAAATATGTTCAGTGGTATAACTGACAAATGCTTGGAAGTAATAATTTGATATAGAGTTATTTTGAAAAGA
This sequence comes from Hypanus sabinus, assembly GCF_030144855.1. Classification (NCBI taxonomy): domain Eukaryota; kingdom Metazoa; phylum Chordata; class Chondrichthyes; order Myliobatiformes; family Dasyatidae; genus Hypanus; species Hypanus sabinus. The sequence continues at coordinate 124,144,645 of NC_082710.1, read as the reverse complement.
AAATGAATGTGTACAAAAACTTACAGATTGTAATCCTGTTGTATACAGGTCAGGTGTTTTTGTTTTGATTAAGTTTGTGAAACAACTTTCCATGGACAATCAAATATTTCATCCAATAAAACAAGAAACAAGATGGCAAGATCAAGAAACCAGCACAAGATGAAGTGTTTAATGGTGTAGAGGACTTAACACAGTTGGATGTATAAGATAATTATCATTTGAAGTATCTGAATTTGATTTTCTGCAAGAAGTGATCATTTTTGCAAAGACATTGATAATGTACTGTGTTTAAAAGTTGTGATGTTGGAGAATTTGTTGTGTAATGAATTAGAATATATATATATATATATATATATAATTTTTGAATTTGAATTTGTGGACATTCTTACTTGAACTGAAACTGAAGTTGAGCATAATAAGAATAGGAATTCAATTAGTTTTCTAGTTAGGGATAAATAAAAAGAGAAGGATAGTCTGTAAACCTTCAACTAGGGAATAACACTAGATCTCATTTATTAGAGAAATTGGAGTAATAAAGGTTATTCTAATGAATCTCACTGATTCTAACTAAACAGGAATTTGTTTTTTTGTTGGTATCTGAGATTTGGAACAAACAGAATTTTGGAATTTTGAATTGATCATACTCACGTAAGTATTTTGTATATCTTGTATTTTTATAAACAGAACTTACCTCCAGAAATGTGTGTTTTCTATTCACTGCCTCCTTCCAATATCTAGAGCTTACTGTGGCCTACTAGCACATGGTGTACTACTATGTAATTTGATTTTATCATAAAGAGTGTAGTGCCCAATCACATGAGATTAGACCAGAGCTACAGGTGTAACACTCTCTTATATTATTAGCCAGCTTACCTTCATATTTTCCAATCCTCTAACTTTTCAGTAATTTCATAGCATCAATCTTTTACATACCTTTTTTTTTCCCCATTGTAATTTGTGCCACACATTTTGGTTACTGTTGGGAGCTCTGTATACATCTTCCATAAGGGTCTTTTATGCTTGCAGTTTCTTAAATTTACCCACAAGGTTTCTACATCTTCTGATCCTATGTCACTTCTTTTTGAGAACTTTATTTCAATTTTTATCCCAACAGTACTATCCCCACCTGCGCTTCCCACCTGCCTATCCTTTTGCAACAATGTGTATTCTTGTATGTTAAGCTCCCAACTGCGACCGTCTTCCAGCCACAACTTTACATCACACCTACCATTTCTAGCTATGCACAAAATTATTTACTATACTTGGTATACTGTATGCTTTCAATTATATGTTCAGTCATGTATGCATCACCCTTTTCAATTTTGTCTCTATATTACTGGGAGTTAAATTCTTACTCTTCTCTAAACACGTTTTTCTTACTTTGGAGACTTCCATAATCTCAAGAGCAATTTATTTCCCTTTTAGTTCATCCTTATTTTTCCAATCTGTTGAACCCACACCCTTCGATTTAGTTTAAAATTCTATTGACAGCCCTAGTTATGTGTTTCCTCATAACCCTGGTCCCAGCATGACTTAGGTGAAGTTCATCCTATCAGAATACCAACAAAGATGGTGCCACATACAGCAGCCGTGTGCGAGCTCTGTTCCAAATCTACAGTATACTACTAATTTCTACATTTTTCTTAGCATTTTCTGTTCAAGTAGCTGATAGTCACATTGGATACGATAGACTGACCATTTTGAACATCGGAAAGCTTGCATTTACCCACTATGTGCCGCCTTTCCTACACTGGGATCCCCTGCTTGCGCAATCCATGGGAGACTCATCTCTTACACTGCCACTACCTCAGAGGAAGTGCCGGAGGCGAGGGAAAAGGGGTGGAAACCTGGTGAGGTTGAGATGTCGTGCAAATTGGCTGCCATTCTTCAGCATACTACTGGCTAACGTTCAATCCCTGGACAATAAGCTGTGCGAACTGAGAGCCAGAATCTCCCACCAGCGGGAACAAAGGAATGCAATGTTTTGTGGTTCATGGAGACCTGGCTGATGGAGGAGATACTGGCTTATGCTATCAAACCCTCTGGGTTCTCCCTGTTCCAGGCGGACAGGTCAAATAACCTCGCTGGGAAGAGTAAAGGAGGAGGGGTGTGCTTCATGGTCAACGATGCTTGCCGTAAGCCCCCAGAATGTAAATGCCCTCAAATCCTCCTGTTCTCCAGACCTGGAATACCCGGTGCTGCTGTGCAGACCCTACTGGCTGCCTAGGGAGCTCGCGCTGTTATCATCACAGCAGTGTACATTCCACCGCAGGCTGATACCGACCTGCTCTCAAGGAACTGTACAAGACCAACAACATGCTGGAGACCGCACACCCAGAGGCTGCCTTCATCATCACCAGTGATTTTAATCGAGTGCCGTTAATGAAAGTCTCTCCGAAGTTTTGTCAGCACATACAGGTAAGCACTTATGGAGATAACATATTTGACCACTGCTACACTCCCTTCTGCAATGCTTACAAAGCTCTCCTTCACCCAGCTTTTGGAAAATCAGATCCTGCATTTTTCGATGTACAGGCAGAGGCTGAAACAAGAGGTGGCCATAGTAAAAACTGTCCACTGTTGGTCCAGCCAATTGGCCTCCACGTTGCAGGAGTGCTTCGATGACATCGATCTATGAAAGTGGACAAGGGAGAGCCAGTGGATGTAGTGTACCTGGACTTTCAGAAAGCCTTTGATAAAGTCCCACATAGGAGATTAGTGGGCAAAATTAGGTCACATGGTATTGGGGGCAGAGTACTGATGTGGATTGAAAATTGGCTGGCTGACAGGAAACAAAGAGTAGCGATTAATGGGTCTATTTCGGAATGGCAAGCTGTGACCAGTGGGGTACCGCAAGGTTCGGTGCTGGGACTGCAGCTGTTTACAATATACATTAATGATTTAGATGAAGGGATTAAAAGTAACATTAGCAAATTTGCCGATGACACAAAGCTGGGTGGCAGTGTGAAATGTCAGGAGGATGTTATGAGAATGCAGGGTGACTTGGACAGGCTAGGTGTGTGGGCAAATGTATGGCAGATGCAGTTTAATGTGGATAAATGTGAGGTTATCCACTTTGGTGGCAAGAAGGCAGATTACTATCTAAATGGAGTCAAGTTAGGAAAAGGGGAAGTACAACGAGCTCTAGACGTTCTTGTACATCAGTCAATAAAAGCAAGCATGCAGGTACAGCAGGCAGTGAAGAAAGCTAATGGCATGCTGGCCTTTATAACAAGAGGAATTGAGTATAGGAGTAAAGAGGTCCTTTTGCAGCTGTACAGGGCCCTGGTGAGACCCCACCTGGAGTATTGTGTACAGTTTTGGTCTCCAAATTTGAGGAAGGATATTCTTGCTATTAAGGGAGAGCAGCATAGGTTCACAAGGTTAATTCCCGGAATAGCAGGACTGTCATATGTTGAAAGATTGGAGTGACTGGGCTTGCATACACTGGAATTTAGAAGAATGAGAGGGGATCTTGTTGAAACATATAAGATTATTAAGGGATTGGACACGCTGGAGGCAGGACGCATGTTCCCACTGATGGGTGAGTCCAGAACTAGGGGCCACAGTTTAAGAATAAAGGGTAGGCCATTTAGAACAGAGATGCGGAAAAACTTTTTCACCCAGAGAGTGGTGGATATGTGGAATGCTGTGCCCCAGAAGGCAATGGAGGCCAAGTCTCTGGATGCATTCAAGAGAGAGTTAGATAGAGCTCTTATAGATAGCGGAGTCAAGGGATATGGGGAAAGGGCAGGAACAGGGTACTGATTGTGTATGATCAGCAATGATCACAGTGAATGGCTGTGCTGGCTAGAAGGGCCGAATGGCCTACTCCTACTGTCTATTGTCTATTGATTGGAATGCCTTCCGAGGAGGATGTGTCTGAGTTTGTGGATGGATTCACTATCTATTCTTCCTGCTGTCATCTGGGAAACGGTACCGCATCATAAAATCCCAGACTAACAGGCTCCAGGACAGCTTCTTCCACCAGACCATCAGACTGATTAACTCACGCTGTTGTATTTATTATAAATTACTATGATTGCATCATTGCACATTTAAACAGAGATGTAACGTTAAGAGTTTTAATCCTCATGTATCTGAAGGACATAGGAAATAAAGTCAATTCAATTCCTGCCTTCCCTAGTACTGGTGCCAATGTTCCACAAATTCAGACCCACTTCTCCCACACCAAACTTGGAGCCACGCATTTTGTTCTCTGAATATAATAACCCTGTGCATTTTTGCACATGGCTCAGTTAACAATCTAAAAATGATTACCTTTTCTGTGTCTGCTTTTTTAATTCAGTCCCTAGCTGTTCAAATTCCCTCAGCAGAATTTCTTTCCCTGTTCTTTCTATGTTGTTAGTACCTTCATGGACCATGGCATCTAGATCTTTCCCATCTTACTTCAAATTTTCCACTGGTCAGGTGAGATGTTCCAATCCTGGGCACCAGACAGACAACATTGATCCTTGTGACAGAGATATATGCCTATACCCCTGATTATTCAGTCTCCAGATACAACTACATTTCTCTTCTCTCCACTCTCTTGAATGGCTTCCTGCACCACAGTGCCATGGTTCAGTTGCTCATCCTTCCTATCACTCCTACTTTCATGTTTTAAGGGGGCAACAATGTCAGACCTGTTGGGCAAGCTCAAGGTGTGAGGATCCTTCAGCACTGCCTCTCGGATCCCAATATCTGCCTCACCCATTGTCACGCTCTCTTGTCGTTGACTACAGAAGAAATCCAAAGTAGTTATTTTGATGGGTGGACTGCCTCCTGAAACAGTGTCCACAAGTTGCCCCCTCCCCGATACTTTGCATTGTTGGCAGCTCAGATTCCATTTCATCAAATGTGTGCCGGAATTCCTTGAGCAGGCAACATTTGTGATAGATGTGGTCATCAGGAATCACATTGGGGTCCACCAGCTCTGGTATCATGCAGCTGACCACCCGACCCTTCACCCCTACTTTAATTAATGTGTTGTAATTGTGTAACTTTTTAGTTATTTAAATCTAATACTACATATAAAAGACTCACCTATTCTTACCTGCAGCTCACCTGTGCTTCCGTGCTGGACAAAATTGACCAAAAACTCATACCTTCACTCCAACAATGGCCACTTCACTTAAATCTCATTTTTTTTTAATCTGGCTGACACCCTTCTTCAGGACCCTCCTGAGAAAGGGTCTCAGCCCGAAACATTGACTGTTCACTCTTTTACATAGATGCTGGCCTGACCTACTGAGTTCCTCTAGCATTTTGTGTGTGTTGATTTGGATTTCTAGCATCTACTGATTTTCTCATGCATAGGAAATATCCTCTTCACATTCACTCTGTCTAGGTATTTCAATATTTGATAGGTTTCAATGAGATCATTCTTCATTTGTTAATCGTTTAATTCCTGAGATCATTCTTGTCAGCCTCTTCTAGATCCTGTCCAATGTCAGCACATCTTTTCCTAAAACTGTTCACAATACCTCCATGTATGGTCTTTCCAATGCTTTATAAAGCCTGTATTACAACCTTACTTTTGTATTCCAGTCTTCTTGAACATTGCATTGCATCCTTACTATCAGCAACCTGCAAATTAACCTTCAAGGAATCCTACCTAGGACTCTGAAGACTCTTTGAACCTTGAGTTCCTTCAACAGATGAGGAGGAGACCAAAAGCTCAGTGTTTCGATATTACAATCTGTAGTGTCGCTTATCCAAGTTCCCCGGACTCAAGGACCAGCAAACTCTCACTTCCCATCGAGAAAGAGAGAGAGAGGGGTTGCTTGAGTGTAGGGGCCTTCTTTTGACAGCAGCATACACTGCTGACTCGATGGTTCAATTTCCCGTGATACTTCAGCCAGTGACATCAGCGAAGAATTGAGTCTCCAGATCGCACCTGAAGATATCGAATACACCAGACTCTCGGCAGGTTCTGAGAGTAAGACCCGCGCACTGTGAAGAGCCACAGTTGAGTGCAGCTGTAGATTATGGACCCTGTCACTCAATCAGCCTGAAAACACAAACTAAAATGTGGATGGCAGATTCCAACAGTAGCCGAACCACATTTGAAAGGAAAAGTTAAAGTAGTAGTTTTGTGAACCATCTAGAGGATGTTGTCCTTGGTCGTGTTAATCTTCAAGGTGGTCAAAGACAGCATAAAAACAAAAAAGAGGGCATATGATATCACAAAAGTTAGTGGGAATGTAAAGGATTGCTATACTTGAATAAACCAACAAAAGACAGCTTAAAAGCCATAAAGAGAGAAACGATGAAATATGATCAGAGGGTACAGAAAGTTTCTTCAGATATATAAAGATTGAAAGAGAGACAAAATTGTTCATCAGACTGCTGATTATTTCCTTTCATTAGTTCATGTGAAACTCAAATATACTGTAATAAAACCTGTTATTTTGAATGGTTCCCATCATGAAGTGGAACTCATACATGACAAGACTTACCTTTAATTATAGTTTCTGCTCTCCCGGAGATCATAAATGAGTCCAACTGGCACTACTGGAGTCTGATTAATGTCATATGCTACATACTCATTGGGCTGCTTAGATTGATAGCTATTTACATGCTAACCTCTTTATCACTTCTGTATGAGGAGTACATGAATATCTTGGACCAGATTTTTCTAACACTAGGTGACAAACTAACCCAAAACAGTGCACTCAAACCCCTATTTACAGGCCAACCCCCTAATTCTTTGTATTAATATAAAAGTATCTCAGTCTTGAAAAAAGATACAGATAAGATAAGCTTGGATGCCTTAGACTTTTGCACAGTATTGAAGTTTTTTTTTGTTTTCCACTGTACTGCTGCCACGAAAAAAAGAACAAATTATATGACAAATGTGAGTTATGATAAACACAATTCTAATATGGGTCACTGCTGTATACTGAGATCGGGAAGGGGGAAGGGAGAGGAGAATCATGGTTAGGAAAAGGGGAAAGGAGAGGGAAGGGAGTGGGAAGAACCAGAGAGACATCCTGTAATGATCAATAAACCAATTGTTTGGAATCAAATGACTTTGCCTGGTATCTTAGGGCTGGATGTGTCTGAGCCTGCATCATCCCCCAGCACTGGCACTCCTCGTCTACCACCCCTCCCGCAGTGCTGCACCCTTGCTATTCACAACAGCTTTTGCTCGTGCCAGATTTACAAACTCGCTCTCAGCTCCACTTTGACAAATGCAGACCTGTACAAAAGTATTTGGCATTCTATTGTAAATTGTCCCATGATTAGGGATGGATTAAATTGGGGGATTTCTGGGGGGTGTGGCTTAAAGGGTTAGAAAGGCCTATTCTGCACTGAATTGCAATAAAAATAAATAAATAAAACAAATCTGGCATTTTTGATGCATGTTTTCATAGTTGATATGGGTAATTGTAGTTGAGTTGCTACCAAGTATCTTCCAAACAAAATATCCATCAAATATTGAATTGAACATGATACCTCAAACAAATAAAAGCTGCAATATTATGATTCATATTTCTACTCTCTTGCATCTTATCAACAGAGTGGCTGAGAGAAAAGCACAGTTTTTGATGTTGAAAACAAAACTTCAGATTTATTTCGTCCTGACGAAGGGTCTCGGCCCAAAACGTCGACAGCGCTTCTCCCTACAGATGCTGCCTGGCCTGCTGTGTTCTACCAGCATTTTGTGTGTGCTGTTCTTCAGATTTATTGCAGCCCAGGCATTATTTTTAAACAGGTAAACTCTGACAAAAGTTACCAAAAAGTACATCTAAAACACATGATGCAAATTTTCTGTTCCCATCAGAAACCAAAGTATCAGCTACACAGGAAATGGCATGGGATCCTGTCTGAAGTGTGTGGTTTCTCCATCCCTCAGACAAGTTCAAGCAGTGGTCAGACAGAAATGCAGTTCTGGAGACAGAAGAATATCATAGCCATTGATTCTAACTTTGTTACACAGTACGAATACCCCTGTGAAGTATTACAACATGGGTGTGCCTTTCAGGAAATGTAGAGGAGGCTTGACCCAAAAACAGAGCAGCAGAGACAACTTAGCAGTGAATGATAACATTGATAAAACACACACACACATGCACGCACGCCACAGGGGCCACGAAACAAGAGAGAACAGAAACTAAACACAGCAAGCAACAAGCTAACTTTAGGCAGAGGGAGTAAAAGCTAGAAGCAACTGGCTGAGTCCGGTTCATTCGATGAATGAAGAAGAATAGTGGATGAGAACCAAGGTTAAATAGACAGCAGGTGATGAGTCTGGGATGAGTGGCAGGTGAATCTTACTAGTTGGAGGTGACTGAGAAGTACCTGCATGTGCAGGCTGCTAGGTACTAGCGGGAGCAGATCTGACAGACTCTATGGATAAGTAGATACAAATAAATGTGCTTTGTACATCTGAAGGTTTGAAAGTTGATGAGCCACAAATAAGTAGTTAAATACAAGAAATTTAACAGAGAATAGCAGGCATGTTGGGTTGCAATGGTGTGAATTTGGTAAATAAAGGTAAAGGAGATTGAGGCAAAATAGAATGATAATACATGGCCTCAGCATCAGGAGGGACAGGATTCTGCAGGCACACACTCACCATTTCTGGAACAGCTTCTGCCCCTTTGCTAGCAGATTTCTGAATGGACAATGAACCCATGAACACTGTCTCATTATTTTATTTTCCATTTTACTCTCTTTTTGCACCAGCTATTTTATTTCTTTATATATATACTTCTTATTGTAATTGATAGGTTTTTAAAATTATTATGTATTACAATGTACTGCTGCTGCAAAACAATTTCATGACATATACTAGTGATATTAAACCTGATTTTGATTCTGATTCCTCCTCGTATGTTATCACAGTTTAGTTTGCTCAAACCTCCTTGTTTCATCTTTTCTTTAGCAACTTATTTTGTGAAACTCAAGTCATGCCAGGGGAATAAAAAATATAGATTTTATCTGGGAAACTGAACAATTTAAGATTATTCTCATGGCTCCTTGTATTCCTTTGTATGGTTTAATCATTCTGTAAGAAAGGTTTCACAGTATCCTTTACAATCAGTTGAGACACTACCAGAAGCCTGAATTACCAGTTAAGACCTTTCACATCCCCTCTACAATTTTTGTAAGCTATCAGTACAACAGGCTGATAACAGTTTGTCTCATCAGTATTATGTTTGATTTGCATCTGCTTTAGATTTCATCAGGTGAGACCATTCTCAGAAGAATGACCTGCTCCAAACACACAGTAATTCAGGAGGAATTTTAACTACCTCCACATGACAAAAACTGATTAAAAATAAATGATACTCCCACACTCATATTCAGGCCTCCAATTATTATAATGCAACCTTTTCTTAGACAGCTGATGTATCCAACTGAATCTAACAGGAACCTCTATCATGCAAATTGCGGACTTCTACTCTTTTAATTAAGAATGATAACATGACCATGTTATATTAAGATTGAAATCTGGGAACAAGGACCAAACGTATTACATTAACATAAGGACCAAATCATCACTTTTATTTCCATCGTGTGTGATATTCAAAATCCATTTGCAATTTTTAAGTCGAGAAATGCAAACTTAATTTTATATGAAATATAATAATTCTGTGAATTGAAGTAATAAAGTTCTTGGGCTTACCTACTGTATATGTGCAATGATATGTCAGCCCTCTGATGATCAGGGTCAACATTGATGTCGCATTCTAGAGGTCTACGCAAGCCAGGGCAGTACGATATAGAGAGCAAGCTGTGCACAAGCAGCAAGCTCCCCCTCCCTTCCACACAGCTGATGAGTCCAAAGAAATGGCAGAGACTGACACTGTTTGGGAACAGTGACTTTGCAGGAGTTGCCAGTCAACATCGGATTTGATGATGGACTGTCTTGGGGAGTCAGCTCCAGATATCTCCTCAGAATTTAACTTCCGAACCCTTGCCCATGAGTAGCTAAAGCCGAAAGGCAGTGGAGGTTTGAGATCAGAGTTTTCCTTCTTCCTAATGGCAACCACAGCTGATGAGCCCCACCTGCCCATAGTGACTGGTTTCAATAACCCACCTTTGCCCCTTCTCCTGTCACTGGAAATGGTTCCATTGGGCTTAATAGCTAAACCATACATGAAGGCCACAAGCTGGCCTTGGTTGTTAGAAGCTGTTTGAGAGATATATCATTGGGAGCATTTAATAGGTTGTGAGAGCTACTCCCCACTACTCCCCTTCCAGTCTATGACAATATTAAGGAAACATGCTCTGATGTAGGTAATTACTATTCCCTTCAAATTGTGATCACCAAGGTTTTAGAAGCAAGCATAATACATTCTATGTTCTGTAGATGAATGAGATTTGTTATAATTAATGCAATGAATTTTGATAAGGCAAAGCATCCAAAGTTAAATATTAATGTTTTTAAATACACCTTCTATTTCATTGCCATGGGGAGAAAATCTATTTTATTCTCAAATAAATTCAGATTAGCCATTCATGATTCATATTGTAAGCATTATTTATTGATATAATAATACACCTTAGCTCTTCTATAAAAATGCATTACAACTTACAATTTAATCACTCTGCATAGCAGAGAAGTCAACTGCTATTTGAAAGTAAAGTTTTTTTTTAATTTACTTTCCAGGTTAGGATGTAATGTCTGTTTGTCTGTTGAGATGTAACTCTTGATTCACCGTTGATTGAAACCACCGAAGGATTGAAGATTTCAGGCAATGATCCTACAAGAGGTAGTTTGTTAACTAAATGTAGAGTATCCTACGATCACAGAAAACAAGATGTTGTGAACTCATTTGTCAATGGATAATTAAGCTCCTATTGCAACTTTCAATTAGTGTTTTCATAAAATTAACAGGCAAAAGAGGCTTATTTAGTGAAAGTTTAAAATTATCATACATACAAAAGCTCCGTGCAATCTTTCCAGGACACTGGTTTTCTCTTTTTGTTCCCACCTGACTGAAAGGAAAGTGTGTTTCAAGTATGGGCATGCAAAGACATTTAATTTTGCTATCCTTTGGAGAGTTAAGAGTCCATACCCCCAATACATGCAGTCGACTGTTTATGCATTTCGGTAGATGTTGTCTGACCTGCAGAGTTTCTCCAAAATTTTGTGTGTGTTGCTTTGGATTTTCGGAGTCTGCAGACTTCCTCATGTTTATGATATGCATGTGTCTCCATGTTGTCATTTACTTCAGATGTTTTCTGGTGTTTGCTTAGTCCTACCCTATCATCTAGTGCACACTCCTCTTTACACAGATTCATTCAAAATTGCAGTTACTATACAAAAGAAACACAAGACTTTGCATTTCTAACACGAAGATGAGAAAAAGATTAGGTATGAGTATTGATCTTTTACTGAGGATGTGCAGTGTGAAATTGATCTTAAGTTTAATGGGCACTTAATTATAAACAAACCAATTTACTCCAGCTTCACACAACAAGACCTAGAGTTGTGTGCTTTTGGACAGTTTTTGACCCTGATGCTTCAGAGCCAGCTAATAAGTTAGAAAACAAATGAGGAATGTGAAGCTTAAATGATTGCCTGGAATTTACTGTGGGCTGGTAAGTCAAAGGCTGAGGACATTACATGTTTTTTTTTTAATATTTAGAGCAAACTCACTCAAGTTTATTTAAAACAAAGCACACAAAATGCTGGAGAAACTCACCAGGTCAGGTTGCATCTGTGGAAATGAATAAACAATTGATGTTTTGGGCCAAGACCCTTCTTAAAGACTGAAGTTTATTTAAACCCTGAAGTTAAAGGTGTATGTACAAAATTCTCAACCCACATGTGGGATTAGAGAGTGTAGTTCAAAAATTGTATTAAATGGTGCTATATTTTTAAACATTGTGCACTCAAAAATCTGTTTTATTCAGTACAGTCGGCACTTGGAATATTTTCTAAGTTAAATCAGATTTATCACAAAGTTACATCAGGCATTTATGATTGAAATCTACTTTCATGTTCCTGACCTTATCATGGCATTAAGTGCAATTTAAACATGCCATTATTACCTAGTGTACATTTTGCCAAACCAACATACAATGGAAACCAAATGACCTCACTGATGAGTTTCATTGGAGTGACAAGTACATCTTGATAAATTTTGTGCTTTTCCTTCTTTGAAGTGGGATATCATGAGACCTGGTACATCATCTTCAAAGCTGACTGCAGTCTGCTGGGACACCTTCCAAAATGTTCAGAGTATGTTGCACCTGACAGTGAACTTATTTTCAAGTATTTAGATAATGATTCCTCAATTAGTTATTGACTCAGTGATGACAGCATTGCCAGCACCACATTACTGCTGCATAGGCATAACAGCCCATTTTGGGAAGGTCAAGGAGATCAGGACAAGCAGCAATCTCATGAAGAGCCTATTCCCACAGAATACTCAGAATCATCTGTTAACCAACTTATTTTAGTTGAACAACACATACAAAATACTGGAGGAACTCAGCAGGCCAGGTAGCATCTACGGAAAAAGATACAGTTAACGTTTCATTGTCTTTGGTCTCCCATGTTTACTCCAACCTTCAGAGTTCCAATGAAGTTATATCTTGATGATGGAGTTGAACCTGCTCAATCCATCTCCAATATGGTCCATTGGTGACACTGAAGGAGTTGGGAGTGGTTGGACATCTTGGACAAGGGATCTGGTGTGGAAAGATGACAACTTGGCAAGGTCATTCTCTGTCATGTGCCAGCATCCTGCTCATACAAGAATATGGACAGAATACAGCTCTGGTACAGATTCGGCTTAGTGTGGATGCGGTGCTTGGTTGATCCCTATATAGTTTGTTGCTCATTGATCTGAAGATGTTTCTAGCTTTGTTAAATCTGCACTGGATGTTGCCCTTGGTACCACCATCCTGCCAAATGATGCTGCTAAGATAGTAGGATCTGCCAGTGCTGGGTAAGTCGATGCCATGTGCCTTAATGAGAGGAGAAGACTCTACATTGAAGGTCATGATCTCGGACTATCTCTGGCTGACTCTGAGTCCAACCTGTCCACCAAAGGTACACAGGCACTGAGTTTTCTCTTGCAAATGCTGGTATTTTTGTGACCGTAATCCGAGGTCATCTGCAAAGTCAAGGTCTTCTAAAGTAGAGAATAGAGTCAACCTAATGCCTCTGCTTATCTTTCATTGGACTCACAGTCCAGTTAATCACCAGGTTAAATAATATCACTGGTATCCTTGCCTGACTCCTGTCTTGACTTCAAAGTTCAAGTTGCAGTCCATAACTGTGCAGGCAAAATTAGCATAGAAACTCTGGATAAGCTGAACAATTTTGGAAGGGAACCCCTATGAACTGAGAATTCACCAGAGAATCTCCCTGTGGATGGTATCAAAAGCCTTTTCAAAGTCCACAAAATTCACATACAGTTGTCTCTGCCATTCTGTGCACTGTTCCATGAGGTTATGGAGTGTGAAGATCAGGTTGGCGCAGCCTCTGTTTTTCCTGAAACCAGCTTGCTCTTTCCTCAAGCACACATCAAAAGCATCTGTAATCTTTTGGGCAATGACTTTGGCAAGAATCTTGCTTGGCATTGACAAAAGTGTGATGCCACATCAGTTGTAGCCACTTAGGACTCCCTGCTTGTGGATCCTAAAATATACCCTTGATAATTTGTCCCCATTCCCAGATTATAGTAAACAGTGGTTGCAGGATGGCTGCTGCAACTTCTGGTTCAGCTTTGAACAGTGAAATTGTCAAGTCCTGGAGCTTTGCTGTTCTTTAATGATATAATCACAGCAACAAACTCTTCTTTCTTGGGAGGATTTGTGTTGATGTTGAGGTCCTCTGCTATCTCTTGTGTGTCAGCTTCTTCATTTGGTGGTGGTTTATTCAGTCATTCTCTGAAATACTCTGTCGATCATGCTTCTTGATCTTTCTTACTTGTTAAAAGTAGACCATCCTTATTTCTCAAGTGACCACTGTATCTGGCCTGGAACTTTATGCGTACCAATTGTGAAATTTTGTATATATTTCCCTAATCACCTTGAATGTCTGCTGCTTCAGCCTCCATTGCAAGGTCTTCCATGTAAGTTCTCTGATCCTTCATTACAAATCTCTTCATTTTCTTGTTAGCTTCAGTATATGCTAGTGGAAATTTCTCCTTAACTCATGCTGACTTTGGATCTAACACTTCCTTTGTAATTTTCCATCTTTCTTCTAAGGCTGTCCACCTTTCCTAATGTATCCATTCTTTGTTCTTCTTTCCAGCTCTGTATCCTGGACAAAGCTCGCTGCTGTCCTTGAAGACTGAGGCAATCTGTTTCCACTTTGTGTGGATTTTGTCTATTGGCATAACCCTATCAAGGTCTTGCAAGGCCTGGAATCTGTTCTTGAGCTGAATGGTGAATGCAGATCTCAAATGGTGTCCTTGAGCTTTTCAGCATTAAGTCATCTTTGTACATGTGTTTTGGCCCCAGTGCTTCTCAATTTGTTTCATTCTGGACATACATACATTTCAGAAATTCTGCCCCATCTAATCCTTTAGCACCAAGGCAGCCCAAGACAATGTTTGGGAAGTTAAAATCACCTATGACCATAATCTTAGAATTCATAAATACAACAATGATTTTCTTACATATTTCCCCACGTCCAAGTCAGGATGTCATGTTACTTAGAGGTGATGGTCCTCCTTGTTATTACTTTATGGATGTGCGAATATGGAAGCTGTTGTCAGAGTTGCCAAGGTAGCTATCTGCAGTGCACTTTATAGACAACAATTCCTCCAGCTCTAGAGACTAGAGGTGGTAGGGTTGAATTTTTGGGATAAAGGATAAGTGCCATGCAGCCTAATTGCTTTCTCCAGGATGGTGTCAAAGCTTTTAAGTAATCTTGGAGCTGCAGTCGTTCATGAAAATGGCACTTATTCTATCATCCCAGTTTCTCTCTACCTCACCCGAAAGCATGCCATGTAGAAAGGTTTTCATGTGTTCAATGACGAGTCTCTTGCTGGAGGATATCGATCTTTGACCAGCTCTTGTAGCTAAAGCATTTCTATGGCTGGTCATTGGAATTTATGATCATTGATTATTTTAAGTAAGGTGATGGTGGGTAAAGCAGTAAATGAAATGTCACTGAATGCCTCGAGTACATAGAACATAGAACAGTACAGAATCTGGCAGGCCATTCGACCCATCATTCTAGACTCTCTTATGTTGCCAATAACCATTGCCTGGCACTCTTGTGATCCATGTGTGACACAAATTTTCGTCCTAAACCTGAAAGTTGTCTATAATTTACTGCATGAAGAAAGGAACAGCTTCATTTTTATAGAATTTTGAAAATTATCCAATCATCAGTAAATATTTTCTGACATTCTGATGGAAGGAAGGTTATTGATGAAATACCTGAAGATATTTGGTCTAAGGTCCCTGCCCTGAGAAACACCTGGTATCCTAAGGTGGGGATGATTGACCTCCCAAAGTCATGATGGATGGATGCCAGGGTTGTACTTGCATTGAAAGGGTTTGGCTGGAGTCAGCTTGTTCTGATACACAGGTCTTTGCTACTGTAGTCACAAAGCTTTAGGGCAAAATTGAGTTTGCTGTTTTCTGTGTTCTCATTTCATGATATCATGTGATTGAATCATACTGATTAAAAATTGGCTTCAGTGATGCTGTAGATATCAGAAGGAAGTAGAGAATGACCATGTAGTCTGCATGTGGGCTGAACATGTTTGTGAAGGCAATATAAACATTAGAGAATCTGCAGATGCTAGAAATCTGGAGTAACATATATACCTAAAATGCTGGAGAAACTCAGCAGGTCAGGTAGCATCAGTGGACAAGAATGAACAGTTGACAGTTCTGGCCAAGGTATTTCCATCAGTCCTGTCTTTAGAATTCGTATAAGGGCTCCACCATTGTTAAGAGTGTGCATGGTCTTGGAACCTTCTGCCTTGAGCTGGTTAATTCTTTATCGCTGATAGGGTTGCAGAAATGTGAACTCATCTGTCTATCATGAGCTGCTTTTGCTTTTAGTAGATATGCAGTGCTGTGTGGCAGCTTCGTTTCACTTTTAGGTTTGACTGAGACTGCAACCCAAATACCTCTCTGCACATCTCACTTGACCACCTACCCTGATCAAGATGATATTGAGTTCCATGTAGTAGCTGGGGGTGGTAGTAGGTATGAGTTCCCACTACCTATTAAATGTTCCCAATGACATGCAACTCAAATAGTCTCTGGCAACCAAGTCCACCTCCTGGCCTTCTCATCTGGCTTAGCTACTAAACTCGGCAGAACCATTTCTACTGTCACTAGAATTGGCAAAGGTAGGTTAAAGGTGCCTTTAAACCAGTCAGTTTGAGCAGATGGGCTTCATCAGCTGTGGTTAGCAGCTCAGCTAAGAAAAGGAAAACTCTGATCTCAAACTTCTGTTAGCTTGCAGTTATACCTACCAGGGGATAAGGTTCAGGAGTAAATCCTGAGGAAAATCTGGAACTGGAGTACCTAAGGCAATCCTACATTGAGCTCAAAGCTGACGGGTAACTCCTGAAATGCTGCTGGTGCCAAACTGTGTCCAGACGTTCCTTTGGAACCATCATCTGTGTGGAGAGGGGGAGCCTGCTACATGGGCGACAGCTTTCTCTCTATATTGTACTGCCGTGGCTTGCATATCATGTAGACAGCTGGGGCTCAACATATATGGTTGACTTTGACTAATTGAGGTCCTCTTAGTGTGAAATTATTGTGTTGGTCAACAGTTCTGTTTCTCCTGCTGATAGTCCACAAAGCTCGAAAGATGCCCAGATTTGAGCTGTCCAATTTATTACATGCAAATATCCAAAATAGGGAAAGAAGCAGGATACTTAGTGTCTGGGCTTGCTCTATCAATTTGTCAGGTAATTCTGGATCAGACCTTAACCTTAATTCTGTGCACTCCTATCTACCCTTGATGAACTTACACTCCGTTGATTATCTAGTACCTATCTTCTCCGCTTTATACATTTTCAAAGATATGCACACACTACTCTTTGAACAATGGAGATTTAAAGACTCATAATGCTCAGAGAAAAGTGAAAGGAATTTAATCCCTATCTTAAGTGGGCAACATTTTGTTTCTAAATAGTGATTTGGGTTATAGATTCTCAAACAAGATCCTCAAATGCCATCAAGACTCCTCAGAATCTTATGTGTTTGAACCAAGTTCCTTCTTACTTTCCTCCAGCAAACTGAAGCCTAGCCAGTCCAATCTTCCTTGCTAAGGCACCCCTTCCAGATACTGTATATATTGGACTGCAGCCAAAGCATTTGCATCTTTCCTCAAATAAGGAAACTCATTTTGTATGTTTTACTCCAAATGTGGTTTAACAAATGCCTTATGCAACCTACATTTTCAATTCCTCTTGCAACAAACAATAATGTTAAGCTG
Source organism: Hypanus sabinus (assembly GCF_030144855.1). Classification (NCBI taxonomy): domain Eukaryota; kingdom Metazoa; phylum Chordata; class Chondrichthyes; order Myliobatiformes; family Dasyatidae; genus Hypanus; species Hypanus sabinus. Next base: position 124,127,256 of record NC_082710.1, on the reverse strand, counting down.
GTTTTCTTGATAACTTCTTGTACTAATCTTTTGCAAATTGTGTTATAGAACACCAAGATCCTTCTTTCTATAAGAGATCTGTAATCTTTCACTATTATGTAACATGTAATTTTTAAAGATTTTTTTTCTTCCCAAAATAGGCAATTTCATTTTTTTTCACATTAACATCAATTTTGCAGATCACTTATCTTAACTACATTCATTTGTAGCCTCATTTTTTTTCTCCATGCAACTTACTTTCTGACTTATTTTGGTGTAATCACACTATGCCTTTGATACCTTCAGCACTATTCCATGTAGTGCCCACTCTTTACAACTTGCCGACAAGAGAAGGACCCATTTATATTTGTTTCTTGTATTATTGTTACCTGTGAATCTTCTATCTAAAATGCCACTTCCAAAACCATTATTTTCCACAATAATCGAACATCCTGCAAATCTAAGTATTGCACATCCATCTCTTTGCCTACGATGTATTACTTATTCAAAAATTCTGATTTGACATTGTCTAATTTCTTAAATGCCATTCTATAACATCTTTACCAATTGTTTCAAATATTGTCAGTGACAGATCATAAGCTAGTCGGTTCTGAATCTACCTCATTCAATTTTTTTGTTGTACGACTAAATATAATAAAAAGGCTTCTTGTAATGCCATAACTTTGTTTTTGCAAAGCCTGCTTGGTGATCACTTCTATCAGTGCAATCTTGAGCTTGCATATGCTGCAAGTTTTTTGGTGTGGATAAGGACAAATAGGTTGTTGTTTCACTCATTATCAGCCACAGACAAATCAAGCGTGTGTGACCTTCTTAGCTTGGCCAATGGTGGCATGAAAAACCTAGCTTTGATGATTGACATTGAGGAACCTCATCCAAAGCCCATTCTGTATGTTTTTAACTTTTTGTATTATCTTTCTCCCCAGGTCTCGTTCAGTATGCTGATACATCATCTGAGAGAGGATGATAGATAGGAGAAAGTTTCTTTGTCCCTGTTTACCCTGATGCAGTGCGATTCTTTTAAATCTTGAGTCAACTTTGAAAAGTTTGCCTTTATACTACTGTGTCATTTCTTTCTGATATTTTCTTTCTGATATTTCTGTCCATGGAGAGTGATGGAGGATTCTGGCACATTGTCCGAAAAAGATTGTTCTGTAATTGTGTCTTCAATTGCACTAGTCTTTAGAACAAAACTCCCAAGTTCAACAACAGTCCTTGAATGTTTGTTAGGGAAGGTTTGCAGGGTGATTTGTTCTAGTAGCACTATGAATGAAGGATGCAGCAGCTAATAATTGAATTATGGAAATTCACTTAGGCTACAGGTGCAAAAATGCAATATTATTTGGATTCCCCTCATGATCCCTCATGAATCTACTTTGAAAATATATTGGCACACCTTTATAAGCTCTGTCTTAAAATCCTGGAAATGCCTGCCTTGCATTGTTCTTGACTTCCTGAAACACAGTCCCACAGAAGTTCACAATATTGATTCACAATAGCAACCTCGAGGGTAATTAAGTATGAGCAATAAATAATGACTTTGCTATCAGAGTGCACGATCATCGAAAGAGTAAAAATAAACACCAGGGACAACTATACACAAATGGCCTCCTCCCTGATGCCTGCAAGCAGCTCTTAACTATTGGTTTATTGAGAGTGACAATGAGATAACTATCATTTCATCTGTCACATCCATAGATGAGGGTTTTAATATGGAAAAAGTTGTCTTCTTAAGATCAATTATAGTCACACAAGGGATTATTTTGACTCACTATTAATATGGTGCAAGGTAGAAATCCACACAGTGTACTGTGTTGTTCAATACTCACTAATACTTCAAACAGATAATTAAACAACTGCTCAATCTATCCCCATATGAATTGGTAGTTGCTTTTTATTGTTTCCCATTCATTGCTTTTATTCATATAATGGGCACCATGAGACAATATCTCATTAAAGTGCAACGAAAGGCAGAGTAGCTACAGCATTACCTTTGAGATCCTTAGCAATTAACAAGTTGAAGCTATTGAATGACAAATAGATGAAAACATTCAATCACGTAGGAAACTGTGCTGAAATGACCATTTCACTGGGGATGGGGAAAAGTCTGACACCCCAGTATCTTCCACAGTCAAGGGCACAAGATTTTCACATGCATGCTTTGTTCAATTACATCCTTTCTCACATTACAGTGCTGTCATGTGGGAGTTAGTTCACTTGGCAATCAAAAGCCACTTCCATCACGCCAGTCATCGATTGGCCCTTTTGAAGTATGCAGAAACTCTTCCCATTGGTTGCCTTGTGCCTCACAGTACCAATGTCCAGTTTCAGGCACCTCAAGGGTATAAGAATAGGAAGTGCAGAAGGATTGGTCTCTTTCCCTTTCTTCTCCAGGATCTCCTCTTCACATTGAGGTCACAACCAGTGCTGAAGAACCTTTGGAAAGTATGCTCCAGACTCACACTCTTAGCAAAGTATCTGTTTGTTGATTAGTTTTGTAGTTTTTTGTAACGGCTGGCTGGGAGGTCATAGATATTTGGTTGAATATTCACTGCCTATAAGTAAATGATTAATGCACTAATTTGTAATCAGTGTCTTCTGTCACACTAACCAAACCTGCGAACCTGTTTCCACGTCTAACTATCATCTCATTCCCCTGCCACAACAACCCAGCACTAATAAACATCAAACATGAATCTCTTAAAGAGAATATTTCACTGACTGGAACAATTGGTAGAAGACACTATGCAATTTAGGCTGGACACTTTACAAGGTTGGCACCAACTTGCTGCAGTAGTGATCAAAACTTGGACCTTTCTGTTTGGAGATATGGCTAATCAGATTCTGAATCTAAAAGAGAAGGTAATGCAGCACTTCATTTGACAACCTCATTCATCATCTCAGATCCTGGCACTTTGCTTGCAACAACAGAGCCAAAGAATGTTCATGGAGAAGGATTGGGCACAAGACCTTTGGAATTAGGTTGCGGATAAAGTATCACTCATGCCACATCTGCAGAAATGAGGCTGGATACTACCACTCTTGCTCCAGAAGACTCAGATGACAATACAGGTAGATCAGCCTAAAGATAAAAACAACTGAGCAAACTCCTAGAAAATTGTTTGATCTGCTGGAAGGCATGGGTGAGATGTCTGGCAATATGGGCAAGTTCTTTCGAAATAGAACAAAAGGCCATCTTTACTTCAAGAAGAAATACTTTTCATTAAAGGAGTGCAGAATAGTTTCAGAAGAGTGGTTCCAGAAATAGAGTGCTTACCTCATGAGTATTCCAAGTTTCTATTCATTAGAGCTTCAAAAATTCATAATTATTTGCACTGAAATGTATAAAATGCTTCAAGAATGCAATAAGATGGTAATAGGGAGTATCAAGCAACAGCGTTATAGAAAGCAAAGATACGGAAAGAGCCCCATCAAGTTTGCATCAACCATCAGATACCCCTTTCCACCAGTCCTCCTGTAATCCCATTCATTATTCATTCCCCATACTTATCAGCTCCCCAAATCCATAGATACTACCATGCATCTGCAGTTACATTTGACAAATAACTGACCAGCTTGCCTTTGAGATGTGAAAGGAAACTGAGGCACTCAGAAGCAGCCAAGGTGGTCACAAGGAAAAAGTGCAAACTCCACAGTGGTCACACTTTAATCCAGATCTCTGGTACAGTGACATCACAGCTCTATTGGCTACACAACTGTTTCCTCTGGCTCATAGATCTAGAATAGGCACCCAGTGTCAGAATAAAGGGGTTTGCATGGATCTGAAATAGGGAAGCATTTTCTCTCGTGTAAACTGTTGGAACTCTTTATGCAGGAGAGCTGTGGAGTTCAGTCACTGAGCCCATCCAAACAATGATTGATAGATTATAATACATCCATGCAATATGGAAGATGGAGCTGAAATTAAAAGTAAATCAGCTCTGATTTTGATGAATGGTAGAGCAGGCTCAAGGGCATGGATGACCTACTTCTGCTCCCTTTTCTATATTAATTTTGCATGGGGCTTTATAAAGGGAATTGATTTCATTCTTCTAAGTATGGAGTTTGTGGCTAGGTCCTTGTCAATCATGCTGTTGTTTCTGTTAACTGATATCTCAGCTACCGTTACAATGCAGATAGAAGCCATTCAATGTGTCTACTTCATTGGGAGTTTGAGGAGATCTGTTATGTCACCAAAGATTAGGAAATTTCTAATGCACAAATGCAAATGTACAGTGGATAACATTCTGACCATTTGCATCACCACTTGTTGGGAGGCTCCAATGCGCAGGAGCCAAATAAACTGTAGACGGTTGCAGACTCAGTCACTGTCCTGCTGAAGGGTTTCGGGCTGAAACGTCGACTGTACTTTTTACCACATATGCTGTCTGGCCTGGTGAGTTCCTCCAGCATTTTTTGCATGTTGCTTGGATTTCCAGCATCTGCAGACTTTCTATTGTCAATTCTATCATTGGCGCAAGCCTCCCCACCAGCAAGGACATCTACAAGAAGGTACCTTAAGAAGGTGTCATCCATCCAGAAGATGCAGACCTCTCCTTGCTAACATTGAGAAGGAGGGACAGGAGCCTGAAGACCCACACTTGCAGTTTTAGGAACTGATCCTTTCCCTCTGCCGCCAGATTTCTGGATGACGCATAAAACCATGAACACTACCTCACTATACCTCGTTTGCATTATTTACTTACTTTTCTTTATTTGTTGGTTGTTGTAACTTATAGTAGATTTTGTCTGAGATTGAGGAATGTCCCGAGGTTTGCACAATTTAAGCACCAGACCACATTGAGAAGGTCAGAGTGTTGAGACCGGAGGCAAGGGATGGCCATTCAGCTTGCTACTAATTTCTGTGTCTGTGCTACTGAGGCTGTGGCCTGCAACTTATGGTTTCCTGGACTAGCTGCAGTATTCACTGGCTTCATGGCTGTAGACTCACCTTTGTAAAATTCAGGTCTGGATGTTACTCTGCTTATTTTTATTGCTTGCATAATTTGTTTTTTTTCTGCAAATTGAGCGTTTGACAGTCTTCTATTTTTAAATATGTTCTATTAGATTTCCTTATTTTGTGGCTGACTGTAAGGAGACTAATCTCAAGTTTGTATATAGTATACATATTTCAGTACGAAATACCCTTTGTATTTTGAACCACTGTCACTGAACAGCAAATTTTTTGACAAGGGTCAACGATAGTAAACCTGATTCTGATTCCAATGTGGGTAGTGGAAGGTCAAGCCTTTCATCTAAGCTCCTCTGCTGCCCATACAGCGTTGTGTTTTAGGTGCTATTGAGAGTATGTGCATTCCAGCGATCTACCATCCAAGTGGCTATTAGGACTGTTGATCATCTTCTCCAGAGTCTTGACAAAGGCTCCAAAAATCAAAATATCTTCTTTCCCTTCTCATAAGGACTGAAACCATACTCCCACTATTGTATTGTTGTTATTGCATGATTCTCATACAGTATCTCAGATTTCCTTACAGTATAGAAACATACCAGTCAGCCCATTGAGTCAATGATAGCACTCAAAACAACTTGGTCAATCTAATTTTCCCAAATTTCTCTGTAACTCATCCTCAGTGTATGCCCATCAACGTTCCTTAATTCCCTTATAGACCACCTATAATTGGAGGAATATGGAGTAATAAATTATTCCAATTTAGGATGGCGCTGTTGGAGCACAGCAACAATTTGCTGGTAGCAAACAAAACAAATTTAACTATAAAATATCTATTAATCACACATTTTCTGGTAAACGATCACTTCAACCAGTAGCCTGTAACCTCTCTATTGGAAATGAGTTTTTCAACTGCCTGTACAACCTGGTATCTTTCAAATGGTTCAAATGGTTCCATTTAATATCAGACAATATATACATTATGCAACCTGAACTTCTTGTTCTTTACAGACATCCACGAAAAACAGAACAGCCCCCTAAAGAATGAGTAATAGTAAAAACATTCAGCCCTTTCTCCCCCTTCTACCCCTCATACGTACAAACAGCAGCAAGGCATCAACCCTACCCTCAGCCTCGACCACCCCTTACTTTAGCAAAAACCATCAGTAGCCACCACTCACCGAGCATGCAAAAGCAAAGCCCCCATGATCAGCAGTACAACAAAAACTAGTCGTTCAGGCGTACAAGTTCAACATGCCGCAGGCCCTCTTTCTACCTAATAAAGGGGCAGAGGGGAGTCGATTAGCAAGAAAGGAGACCAACAAAACAAAAAACAACTCACTGATTATGATGTTTAAGTCTACTGTATCAATCTTTTCTGACTTCTCTGACTTGAGGATCAGCAGCAAACTCTCCCTCACTGGGGAGTGGAGAGGGGATGGAGGGAGGGAGGTGGTGGGGGACAGAGAGAGAGAGATCTGAGTACAGAGACCTCTGACATCTGATTCACTGCTTGTGATGTTCTGTTCTCTCCCATGGTCAGGAGCAGGAACTATCATCGTAAGGAACCACAGTTTAAGTGAAGCTGCAGACCAAGGTCCCTGACAGAATCCCGTTCACCTTGAAAAGGAAAAAAAAAGACATTGAGGGTAGAAATTAAAATGATTTTGCAGATGAGCTTGAAGAAGCTGCCCTCTGGCACCATTTTTATGGTGTGAACTAAAGTTTTGAAAAAGCAGGTTGGTTGCAGTGTGATGTGTGTGGGCTTATTTGAGGGGACTGACCTGGGTTTGAGTGTGAGGAATGAGCTGGTGTTAGCCATTGCTGGAACATACTTGGAGGTGACTCAATGCAGCAGAACCAAGTCAAGGCAAGTGGAGGGAAAATTGCATTGAGGTGGTGGGGCCAGGCTAAGGGCCAAGAGTGAGAAAAGACCCAAGGTTTGATCAAATTAAGCATCGGAGCATTCTAGAAAGGTTAGATAGGGGAGAATCGAGGATGAGGGGCCCAGGCCTGAAAGAATATTGAAGTAGCAGGGCCCTGGTCCATGAGTGAGGAACAATCTAGTTTGGTCAATTTAGGCGCCAGGCCAAATTGAATCAGGGTGTCAGGGCTGGAGATGAGAGACAGGCCAGTTCAGGTCACTGCTCCATGAGGTTTACTCATCTCTGCGCTGAACTGCCGCTGTGACCTGCAACTAATGGGCTCCTGAATCGACTGGAGTGATGTCTGGCTTTGTAGTTGTGAATTCACTTTCATGAACTTCAGTTCTAACGGTTATTTACTTATTTTATTATTTGTATTTGTTTTTTCCTACACTTTGATGGTCTTTTATTTAAATTGGTTCTATTGTGACTCTTTGTGTTCTGGCTGCCTGTAAGGAGATAAATCTCGAGGAAATGTAATGTATAGTTTGATAATAACTTGATCATCCAAACCAGAACAGCTCTGGGAAATGGCAGGAAACTGGAGCACTTCATCCTAGGAAGTATACACCCACTCAGAGGTGCAGAAAGGATTCAGAATTTAACACGGATTTGTGGAGCTGTGGTCACTGTGTTTCTTAGAGTCAGGGTGGGAAAGTGGACAATGGTATTGTTGATCAGCATTAATGATTATTCTAGAATTTCTTCCCTAAAACTGACTTTCTAAGTCGCTTGCTAAAAATAAACTTCCTTGCTCCCTTCTCCTAAAACAATCAAAATTTACTTTGTTAGTCACCCCTGGATTATTTAGTGAAATTAAAGGTGGTTTGTAAATGTACCACTTTTATCCAGTTTGTGGGTGGTGTTGTACAGAGAGCATTTGTCGTGCAGGCCCACGTGGTAGCATTCTGAAATTACCAAGCAATTTGCAATGTGAAGAGCTTTAAAATAGTTCAATAACATAATAAATTATTATTAAATAGCTTCAAGAATTATGAGTACTCTGGAGAATAGCCCTGATGTATTATCTAAGACAACAGAGGAATTCAGCAGTTTGCTAACAGGTGGGGAATGCGCCAATAATTTCCTTAAAAATTAAGTTGTCTGTGAAGTGGGTGGTAGATGTGTGTTTTGTTAGAGTGAAATAAAGAGCTATTTTTGACTTGAAATACTCTCACATCATTATGTTCTTCACAGATTCCTGTTTATAGCTCAATATTCCTGTCTGCAAGTCTCATATAGGTCCAAATTAGGGAAATTCTCTCTTTTTTCTAGCTTTCCTTTCCCATCATATCTGCATTATTTTTCTTCCTTATGTGCTGTTTGCATATCAAAAATGTTGAGTGTGCTGAAATCTTGGTTATTAGAAATGTAATCTATTCTTTTGTTTTGAGTTTACACAGTTTATTTTGTTTTTCCTTTCATCAGGAACCAGAAATGTTGAAAGGACTAGCAACACACACAAAATACTGGAATCCAGCATTTTGTGTATGTTGCTTGGATTTCCAGCACCTGCAAATTTTCTCTTGTTTGTGAAGTTGAAAGGATTAGTTAGGGTGGTTGTGAAGAGAATGTTTCCTATGGTGGGGGTATCAGGAAGTAGAGGACACAGCCTCAAAATTGAGGGGAGATCTTTCAGAACAGAGGTAATGAGTATTTTTTTTGCCAGAGAGTAGTAAACTGCAGAATGCTCTGCCACAGATGGCAGTGGAGGTCAAGTCTGTGCATATATTTAAGGCAGAAGTTGACCATTTCCTGATCGGTTAGGGCATCAATGGATATAAGAAGGCAGGTGTATGGCGTTGAGCGGGATCCGGGATCAACCATGATGGAATGATGGAGAAGACTTGATGGGCTGAATGGGCTAATTCTGCTCCTATGTCTTATGGTCTTATGATCTTAAATCTCTGCCCAAATGATCTGATCTATCCTCCATCTTTCACTGTTACCTTTCTGTTGATCAGAATACACTTAGCATATGAGAGCTGATACCTGGTTCAGCATGACAGATTCGCTGGGAAACCACCACTGAGAATTCAAACAGAACCTCCTGAAGTACTTGTAACACTAAATTTAAAAAAAAATGAACATCCCCACGTTAACAGATGCACGGTAGCACAGTGGTTAGCATGATGCTATTACAGCTCAGTGCGTCGGAGATTGGAGTTCAAGTTGGAGTTCAGTGCCATTTGTAAGGAGTTAGCATGTTCTCACTGTGACCACATGGGGTTCCTTTAGATAGTCCAGTTTCTTCCCACAGTTCAAAAGACGTACTGTTAGTACGTTGATCAGTCATTGTAAATTGTCCCGTGATTAGGCTCATGTTAAATCGGTGGGTTGCTGAGGGCATGGCTCATTATGCCAGAGGGGCCTGTTTCCACATATGCTCTAAATAAACAAGTAAATAAAATACAATGTGAGTTCCAAAATACAACAACATTTGTAAGAATACCTAGTCTTGTTTTTTCTAACTATTAATTTTCCAATTTATTTGGGAGATGGATAATTAATGAATACACAGCTTTAAACAAAGACCTTGGTCTTTGTTTGAAGTAAATTCAATTCAAGGTTAGTGTTAAATTTCAAGCTTTACGAAAACATCAGATTTCTGTGCAGGTTTTAAAAACATTATTACATGCATGCTTGTAGCCCCATCTAATGGCAGCAAATTCTTTGCAAGATGAAGCAAAAAATAAATTGGAATTATCTAGAAGTTCTTTTTGCGTGTCATGTTGAGAAATACCAACATTCACTGAAGTGGACCGTGGTTGCATGTTTTTTTTTTCTGAATTGTGTGTTTCTGGAAATAGATCATGAATGTTTGTAGTAAATTTTCTGACCCATTTTTCACTTAGGGTGGAAGTATAATGAATTTAATTTCTGTGCACACTGTGTTCAAAGCAGTGCTGGGGACAAGAAAAGGTAATGTTTTCTATGCTCGTTGGGCACTTACAACAATCTATTCTACAGATCATTGCAAAAGCGCAACTTTGAAAATCACTCCCACATCTTGCACAAGCATCTTCACTCCGCTCTAGAAAACTTTGGATGCTAACTGTTGATTCTAACCCATCTCCAAGTGTTTAAGTGGAGCTTACACATGATTCTAGGCATTCCAATTTCTTCCCACATCCCAAAGAATTGTGGGTTTGTAGATTAATTGATCATTTTAAATTTTCTTTACAAGAGGGTACTGAGCTGCAACGTCTGTCAGGTCTATGGCTCAGACTTAGCTTTTTAAATGCATTAGAAAATTTGTTAGGAACAGTGTGAGAGATCAGGTGTCAGGTTAGGGTTAGGGACAAGGTCGAAAAGAGTGAAAGTTCAGGAGCAGTAAATGAAGAGTTAGGGGAAGGAGCCAGAGGTCAGAGTTCAGATCATACCCTCCAAAGTTGGAGGCCATTGATTCCTGAGGACAAAAGTCTGTGAAAACCGAGATCAAGGGCTGGTAATCTCAAAGTCGGCAAGTTCTGGCTTCGGAAGTCTGAGGCCAGAGAGCCATGGGATTGAAGGTCCAAAGTCTGTCAGCTGGTCCTGGGGTCAGAGATTCATAATTAACTAGATATCAATGTCAAAATCCCTAGGTCGACAAGTGCAGAGGTCGAAACATGAAGGCCGTAGCCTGCAGTTCAGCAAGTCTGGTGGTCAGAGCCCTGTTACCTTCGTGTCCACGGCTGTCGTCAGCACATCTACAGATTGTGTTGGTTGTTAATATAAACAACACATTTCTCTATAAGTATTGATGTACATATGATCAATAAATGAATCTAATGTAATCTAATCAAGGTAATTGGTAGGATCCAGATTTGTTGATGGGAATGTGAGGAGAAAGAAATGGGATTTGTATACAGGAACACTTGATGCTGTGGGCTCTGTTCCATGCTGTATGTCTTTATGAGTACACATACTGTGGACGAGGTTCATTGCCTATTTCATATTGTGGAAAATAATATGGTGGGTGCTTGGGCATATTCTGGAGATATGGAATATAGGAAGTATTAATTTCAACAGGAACCAGTCTTCAGATCTGAATGTGGATTATAGATTGGATTTAAAATTCAGCTCAGGACTCCTTGAACTGCAGACTGAGGTTGACTGAAAACCAGGAAACACTCCATTAACCCAGAAACACCCCATTGACCTGAGATGTCTGCATATGCATGAATGCAGTGATTAAAACTCATTTTGGGTGTATTGGTGTGAAGATCCAGGTGTTTGAAAATACCTAACATAAAGTCACAGAGCCTTTTTCCAGGATGACTCCAAATACTGCTAGCTCGTGTGTGATAAATAAAGGCTTCCATACTACCAGCTGTGTGTCTCTCCAGTGGCTTTTATTGACAGTTGCAACACTGGGTGCTTCTGTGTTGGTACTGGTATTATCCCTGAGGGATATCTGTGGCAAATTATGATCTAGTTTCATCCATGCCATGTTCTGTCCCTTGTGTTCAAAGTCACTAGGACTTACAACTTACCAGCACAATCATTGTGACAGTGGTTGATACTTACTTGCCACAGTATTGGTGAGATCACTAATGCTCTCTACTCAAGGAAAATTGACTTCTATATTCCATTGTAAAGAAGCCAGCCTTGACATTTCCCCAAGATTCAGGTGGTGATAGATTACCCTCATGTTGCACTAAGTATCCTTTAGCAACTACAACTATCATTGCCTAAGTGGACAAGAAGAATTCTCTTATGGTAGAGTATCCAGGGCAATTCCAAGACTTATTCCTTCTCAAACAGTCTACCTTGTCTATCTTATTTTAGGAACAGCACCACCTCTACTGATGGTCTTAGGGGCAGGGGTTTTCCCCTCTTTTTGTATTTGATTCCTGTCTATTCGCCAGGAACTGCAGTTGAATACTGTCACAAAGAATGCCATAGGTCTGTCAGAGGTACCGTATATTGGAAATTGTCACTGACTTCTTCAGAATAACATATTGTTATCTGTACCAATTTGGGCGTTTCTTCTGATATTCAATAAACAGGGATTCATACTCCATCATACGTTGCATGATGTATTCTGAGCCAACAGGAGGGCTTGAGACATAACAAGGATGACAAAGAGGAGCAGTAACATTAGGCAAAGGAGGCAGCAGTGGATCAGGATGACGGGGCCTTTGTAGAAATGAAGGTAGGGACTGTAGATCAACTGTGAGAATGTGCCAGATGCACATCTGGCCGTTTGATAGTGTGATGAATTGAGCTGGCTTCCAACATGGGAAGAGCTCTTTCTTTTTATGTGAGCTTTCTAGTATGCAGCTTTTTCATCTCAGCTAGCCTGGTTCATCTCTCCTACAAACCAGAATTTGTTCTGGGACAAAACATTGCCACCGGGAAGCAGTCAAGAGAGATTTATATACATGTTCAGGCACCTCCTGAAAATGTCAATTTTTGCCAATGGATAGTGACCTGTAGCCTACCATTTCCACAGTGATACCATCTGTGTCAACTGTGGGGGAGGTATGCTCAACAATCTAAGTGCAAGTGTTAAAAGAGTCTGCTGGCTCTTTCAGATGGTAGAGCACCTCAGAAAGGTGTCCTTTGCTTAGCAACGTGCCATGTGAAAATGCCAGAATCCAACCATCTTCTTCTTGCAAGGAAATGACCAGAGTGAAGAAGTGGGCCATTGAAACTAGACCCCTTACTTGCTCATACTCACTGTGGGCCTCCAGCCCTTGAAATTTGAGCTGGATACAGGTAAGTGAATTATCCTTATGTCAGATTTCGAAACTATGACTGCATTACAACTTGGTGTTTCACAGCTACACTGTAGATTGCGTGAATGTGTGTGATGTCATTACGGCAGAAGTACGTCACCAGGGGAATGGTTTCTTTTACCTGTATGGTCAGGAAACACCCTTAGGCTAATATGCTGGGCAGAAATTAGATTAACAAGATACTACCAGTGCCATCCTGCCTCAACTACACTGGGGTTTTCTAAGCTGATACTTTGGATTAATACCATGGTCTGGCAACTAAGTTCAACTTTTAGGAGATCTGCCAGTTTAAATTTTACAAGGTCCACCCAATGTTGTATGTGGTGTTTCCAAATCTAGAAGAAGAATTTGGCATCTGCTTCACAAGTGCAGACTTTAAGGAGTTTTTCAGGAACAATGGTTTTAAGCACCTGACAATAACTCTATTTCACATAGTAGTAATTGGTCAGGCAGAGCGAGCAGTGCAGTAAAATAGGGCCTTCCCAAACAAACACAGGATGACTTGGTGAGAAAATTAAACTGTTTTCTTTTCTCTTACTGGATTACCCCAACTGAATTTACAGGTGTATCCTCCACCAAACTAACGTTCAAGTACACTTTACAGATTAGGTCTCCTACATCCAACCGTGCAGGAGAAAACTTGCAGTAAGCAAGAGGCCTTCAAACACAAGTAAAATATATACACCAGGCCATGAATATTTGCAGCCAGATACAAAATCGACCGGTGCATCTCGCAAGAAAGAAAACTGGCTATCTTCTGTCATCCGGCATGGTCACAGTCAAGTAGCAGAACTTGAGCTGACAGCCAGACAAATTGTTAAGCAACTTTTGAATTGTATATGCTGGTGAACTGTTAGGGAAGCTACAGAAGCATCCTCTGCTGATGAAGGCAGTATCCCAGCAGATAAATTAAAGTGCAACTCATCCAGAGAAGAGGAGATTCACAGCACACTGCCCTCGACATTAGTTAAACAAGAAGGCACAGAGAGAGAAGCTGCCTCCCTGTTGTAGTCCACAAGGGTGTGCCTGCCAGTTGACACGTACCAACCAGAATAGACATTTCATAATTTTTGCTAGTTTACCTCATTTATTCCCTTCCTCTGTGGTTCCTATCTAAAGGGAGGAAGGGATGCATTGTATCAGATTGACTGTGAGAATGTGGTGGGTGCGCATGAAGCTGTTCAATAGCATGGTAAATCAATTGGACCTCCTGTGTGTGGAAAGCTCTCTCTTTTCACGCAGACCTTCGAGTATGTAGGCGTGTTCATCTCGTTGCTCCCAAACTTTAAGTTGCCAAGTTTGTATGGTTAGTAACATGAGTCAGTAAAAACTTTGAAACTTACTAGTCCATTGTCATTCTTGCTCCGTGCAGTGGCCATCTAATTAACTATGAATTCACCTAGCGCTCCATGCCATTCATACATTTCTGTGGATCTCAGGTTGAAAGCAACAACATCCATTTGTGAATATGGTTTAAGAATGTGACTTGAGGCCAAAGATCGGTCAGAATCAGAATCAGGTTTATTATCACTATCACGTGTCGTGAAATTCGTTAACATAGCAACAACAGTTCAATGCAATACATAATAGAGAAGAAGTGAGAAAAATATAAATAAATAAGTAGATCAATTACAGTATACATATATTGAATAGATTAAAAATTGTGCAAAAAGCAGAAATAATATACATTAAAAAGGTGAGGTAGTGTTCATGGATTTAATGTCCATTTAAGAATCAGATAGCAGAGGGGAAGAAGCTGCTCTTCAATGACTGAGTGTTTGCCTTCAGGTTTCTGTACCTCCTGCCCGATGGTAACAATGAGAAAAGGGCATACCTTAGATGCTGGAGGTCCTTAATAATGGACACTGCCTTTCTGAGACTCCGCTCCTTGAAGATATCCTGGGTACTTTGTAGGCTAGAACCCATGATGGAGCTGACTAGATTTACAACCCTCTGCAGCTTCTTTTGGTCCTGTGCAGTAGCGCCTTCCCCCCTCCATATCAGACAGTGATGCAGCCTGCCAGAATCCTCTCCACAGTACATCTATAGAAGTTTCTGAATGTATTTGTTGATATGCCAAATTTCTTCAGACTCCTAATGAAGCATAGTTGTTGTCTTGCCTTCTTTATAACTGCATCAATATATTGGGACCAGGTTAGGTCCTCAGAGAACTTGACACCTAGAAAATTGAAACTTGTTCACCCTCTCCACTTCTGATCCCTCTTTGAGGACTGGTATGTCTTCCTTTGTCTTACCCTTATTGAAGTCCACAATCAGCTCTTTCATCTTTCTGACGATGAGTGCAAAGTTGTTGCTGCGGCACCACTCCAACTAGTTGGCTTATCTCTCTCCCATATGCCCTCTCATCAGCACCTGAGATTCTACCAACAATTGTTGTATCATCAGCAAATTTATCTATTAAGCTATGCCTACCCATACAAACATAGGTATAGAGAGAGTAGAGCAGTGGGCTAAGCACATACCCCTGAGGTGCACCAATGTTGATCGTCAGCGAGGAGGATATATTATCATCAATCCACACAGATTGTGATTTTTCAGTTAGGAAGTCAAGGATCCAATTGCAAAGGGAGGTACAACGATCCAGGTTCTGTAACTTCTCAATCATGATTGTGAAAATGATTGTGTTGAATTGTGAGCTTAGGTGATGAGGCGTTTGTGTTGTCCAGGTTGTCTAAGGGCTTCTGAGGAGCCATTGAGCTAGTATCTGCCATTGACTTATTGTGGCAATAGGCAAATTTGCAAAGGGTCCAGGGTCTTGATGAGGTAAGAACTCAGTCTAGTCATGACCAACCTGTCAAAGTATTTCATCACTGAGGATGTGAGTGAACTGTACATGAACTTATGGAGTAGCAAAGCAGTCTCAAGGGAGCAAATGATGTTTTTAAAATTCTAATTCCTTATATAATTTTCTAATTTTGAAAGTTATCCAGAGTTCAGAGGAAAACAGCAAAATTGGAGTAGGAAACCTAATTCCTTACAGAGAAGGTCAAGTCAGAGAGAAAAAAAAAATCAGCTGCTCAAGACTTAAGGAAAGAAGAGTGGAAAATCCTAAAACAGAGAGCAAAGTTAAGTTTTAAAGTAAAAAAAAAACAACAGATGCTTGGTCACCATAGTACCTGGCTGTCAGGACGAAAGTGTGCCATCACAGGCCAGTAGGCAGATAATTTGTGAAAATATTTGCCAGGCCAGGAGTGTAAACCAAAACTATGGCTCTGGCTAAGGAAGTACTAGGTTAAAATAATTAAATTTAATCCATTTAATTCAATAGAAGATCAATAGCTGAGCAGACACAACACGTAGGAACAGGTGAATCCATTGTGGTTCATGGAGATCAAGATGTTGCAAGCATTGGCTGCTTGGGGAGTTTTGAATGTGTTATTGATCTGAGTCTGAGCCTCAAACATTCCAACACAAAAAGGGTGAGAAAATTGACCTTGACATAGTATTTTAGGAGGTAGTAAAAGTGCTTACATTATTTTTTTCAGATTTAGTCAGTGGTTGTAGGCAAAGGATGTAGCTGGAAAAGACACAAGTGGTGATATTTGGTGCGTATGTACTGGAGGAGCCTTAGCATTTACCCTTATGTAATAGGTTCAAAGTTCTTGTTCTATATTTAAATAACGGACTGTAGGAAGGAGGCGGTGTCAAAATAGTTTGTTGTGATGCATCAAGTGTGGTAGTGTAGTGGATAGTGCTTGTCACTTTCACCTTCAGCTTCCACCACTGGCTAGCAATCTCGTCAAAAGGAGAGCTGAATGTGTAAGTCAGTCAATGCTAGTACACAGCTACTCCCAACAGCAAGCCTCATGTAGTGCCTCCTTGCTGGCGGCACACAGAAACTGAACTCCTTTTGGACTCAGGCTGAACTACAGAGGACAGGGAGGAGGTCTTTGCCCTGCACACTTAACATGCAGGCCCACCAGCGTGTGGACATGCCCTGGTTCTCATGAACTGGATCCTAAGCTATGGGTAACTATCCCCACTGCCTTGTAAGCAATGTCAGGAGAGATGCAGGCTACGGGAGTAAACCCAGACAGAAAATCCAGAGTGAAGCCCCTAAGGCAGCTGGACGTCATTGAACATCCTTCTGGCAGCTCCTGCAGCCAATCTGATGCTAAACACATTGTTTCATAAGCTTTTCCTTTGGTCTATCCTGGTGAGGTTGAGAGGGAGATCTTGAGGATTTGGCATCTCAGGATTTCCATACTTTCCACCCAGGCTTGGAGACAGATGGGGGTGCAAAATACCCACTACACCATGTCACAGGGGGCATTCAGACTGGGGGGACAGAAGATTAATGTAGTGATCTTAAGGGAGTGTACAGTAAGTATATGCTGTTCTATTCAGCCCAAAGCCGAATGTCCTAAAAGCTTTGATTCCTGCCTAGCATCAAGGTTAAGGAATGCCCTTCTTGGCTGGAGAAGGACTTGGAGTGGAAGAACAGGATCCTGCTGTTGTGATCCATGTACTGTAGGCTTTAACAGCATTGGGGGGTGGGGGGAAGAGACTATGAAGCAGGCTCTGTTGATGGATTATGTGCATTTTGCAGCAAAGTTAAAATTTAAAAGTTAATCTCTGAATTATTCCTGATCCACATGCAAATTATTAATATTTTCATTTGCACATTATGTTGTCTTCTGCACGCTGGTTAATTTTTCAGTGATCCTGTTACAGTTACTATTATATAGATTGGCTGAGTATGCCAGCAGGAAAATGAATCTCGAGGTTGTATATAGTGACATGCATGTACTTTGATGATAAAAAATATTTTGATTTTTGACATTGACTTTGAAATTGGCAGAAGATAAATCAAGTTAGAGGAGACAAAGGTTCAAAGTGTCTGAGAAACAGGTTCAACTTCATGGGGTACAGACACTAATAATGGGAAAGAGTAGCATGTTCTGTTGGGAAGGGGTTAATATGAACCATATTAGTAACAGGGTCAATTAGTGTGATGGGGGAATTATAAGTAATAGAGAGTTCAATAGTTTAAAGAGAAATGAGTGTGTACTGGTACAGGAAAATGAGGAAAATGAAAATCAAAGCATGAGAAGAAGGCACAAAAAATATAATCAAAGGTGTGAAGTAAACTTAGAATAAGCAAAGAGTGCAAGAAATCACAGCTTTATGCTCCTTAATCAAATGCAAATGACATTTGTAATAAGATGGATGAGTTAGGGACACAAATAATAACATAAAGGCATGAATATTCCAAAGATGCAGGATAACCAGGATGGGAATTTAAAATTCCAGGTTGTTCAAAATCCAAAATAACACGCAAAATTAGAAAGGAGGTGTAATAGCTTGTCAGTCAAAGAAGAAATGAGCATAATGAGGAGCAGTAGTATCAATGTAAAGGACACTGATATTGGTTTGACCGGAAATAATGAATAGGAACGAGGATCTGAGTGGGAGTCATCAATCAGTCCTCAAAAGCTGTTTCCTGTCGATTTGACAAAACATTAAAGGGCTTGTAAGATGGGAAATTTAACATCATGGATGATCTTAATTTGTACATTGACTATTTAAAATCTGGATATGTGTAAAGAAGTAAGATTAATAAAATGTTTTGATTAAGGTTGTCCCAGATGGTATGTTACCTATCAGGTGCCAGGGTCCGATACATCTCCGGCATTCTTAAGGGGGAGGATGAGCAGCCAGGGATCATGACCTACATCGCTAACAATGACATAGGAGGGACCATGATGAGGTCCTGCAAAGTGAGTTTAGGTTTGCAGGTGAAATGAAGAGGGAACAATATCCTTGCCTGAAAGTTTGCTAGTGCTGCTCCGGTTGGTTTAGACTAAAGTTGGGAGAAGGGGAACCAGATGTCAGGTCTTCAAGTGGAGTAGGTGTAGGGAAAGTTTTGAAGCCTACTCACCAAGAAGGAATCAACAGATTGAGCATATGAAGGATGTAGAGTTGCATACGCTCAGTGTCTCTTTATTAGGTACTTATTATTTGCTCATTAATGCAAATACCTAATCAACCAATCGTGTGGCTGCTACTCTATGCATTAAAGCATGCAGATGTGGTCAAGACATTCATTTGTTGTTCAGACCAAATATCAGAATGAAGAAGGAATGTGATCTAATGACTTTTACCATGGAATGGTTGTTGATGGAAGTTTGTTTATCTCCTGGGATTTTCATGCAAAACACAAAAAAAAATCCAGTGAGTGTCAGTTTTGTGTGTGAAAGCACCCTGTTAATGAGAGATGTCAGAGGAGAATGACAACAAGGTTAAAGCTGAAAGGAAGGTGACAGTGAAGCAGATAACCATGAATTACCTGGTAAAAACCTGGTAAAAGTCATTAGATCACATTCCTTCTTCATTCTGATATTTGGTCTGAACAACAAATGAATGTCTTGACCACATCTGCATGCTTTAATGCATAGAGTAGCTGCCACACGATTGGTTGATTACAAACATGGCTGGCAGAAGAGTATCTCTAGATGCACAGCACAAAAACACCTTATGAACCTCAAACCACCCTGTCTGGCACCAACAATCATCCCATGGTCAGAGTTACTTAAATCAAATTCTGGTGTTTGGTCTGAACAACTAGACGTCCTGACCATGTTTGTATTTTTTTATGCATTGAGCTATTGCCACATGATCAGCCGAACAAATATTTGCATTAATGAGCAGGTGTACAAGTGTGGCTAATACAGTGGCCACTGAATGTATATTAAGAGCAAAAGGATAGCAAGGGTCAAAATTGGCCCTCTTGATGATCAGTGTGCTCATGAATTAATAGAGCTGAAAGAGATGGGGGAGATCTTAAATTAATTCATTGAACCAGTATTTATTCGAGACAGAAATGAAGATTATATCTAGCCATGGACTGTATCTGGATTACAGAAGAGTAAATGTTTGCTGTCATGAGGCAAATTGGGGTGGATAAAACCCATGGCTTGACAATATCTCACCTCAGAACCTTGCAGGAGGCTAGCACGGAAAATGCTAGGGGTCCGGAAGAGATATTGAAAACATCTTAGCATGTTGAGGAACCAGAGGACTGAAAGATAGCAAATCTTGCTCCATTATTGAAGAAAGGTTCTAACAATAAGCCAGGACATTACAGGTTGGTAAGCCTGACATCTGTCGCGGGTAAATAATTGAATCATTTGGATAAATGGTGCCTGATTTGTGATTGTCAACATGACTCTGTATATGGTAGATCGTATCTAGTTAATCTTAAAGAGGTTTTTTGAGGTGGGCACCAAAGGTCAAAGTTCAAAGTTCAATATTCAAAATAAATGTATGCATAGACCATGCATATGTCACCATATATTACTCCAATATTATTTTTCTGGCAGACATTCATCATAGGACTAAGAAATGCAATAGAATCAATTAAAAAGTGCACACAAAGACAAAAATACAATTAATGTGCAAAAGACAAACTGTTCAAATAAAAAATGGTAATACTAATAATAACAACAACAACAACACATAAATAAATAAATAAACAAGCAAACAAACAAACAAATAGATAGATAGAGAGATAAATAAATAAATAAATAGATAGATAGATAAATAAATTCAGGCGTACATAATCCCAGAACACGAGCAGTAGTCATTGAAAGTGAGGAAATTTGATGAAGGAAAGGTGGCAGCTGTTGTCTGCATGGTCTTTAGCAAGGCCTTTGACACAGTCCTGCATAAGACGTTCATCCAGGAAGTTAAACTGCTTAGCCTTCAGGATTAAATTATTAAATTGGATTCAGAATTGGGAATGCAGATCCATAAACCCTTGAAAGTGGCACCACAGATAGATAGGGCTGTAAAGTCCAGTGGAAGCAGTGGATGCCAGTTCAGTTGCAACTTTGAAGAGACGTTTGGATAGGTGCATGGCTGAGAAGGGTACGGAGAGCTAAGTTTAGATGGGACTACACAGAAAAGAAACCGATCAGTACAGACTTGATTGGCCAAAGGCCCTGTTTCATCAACCAAGTTTGTAGTGCTCTATGAGTGGATCCCTGAAGGAAAAATAATCACAATATGGTAGAATTGTGGATACATGCGGCATATATAAACACTGTTCTCACCTTAAATATGGACAGTTGCAATGGCGTGAAGGGAGGGAGAACCGGACACAGATTAAGGATTGGTAAGTAGATAAGTAGAGCCAAATACTGATACAACTATTTCATAATACTCCGCAGAAATTTATCCTAAGTAGTAAGACAGATTCCACTAGAATAGATAAACTATCTTCATTTAACATTTTTTTTATGTTGCATGGTTCTAATGTAATATGAATCATCAACCAATAGGAAATCACATCTTATTTTCTTATCAGACTTCCCTGAAAATCAGCCCATCTTTTCCAGAAGCATCACCACTGCAAAACAAACAGATGTTGACGTAACAGGTTTGCAGAAGAAAGCCATTCCAGTGCATAACCTGATGTGTAGGGTCAATGAGCCATTTGCATTAATCTAACTTCTGTTGCAAGTGCACAAAGATAGGGAATCTTTTTGATAGGGCTCATCTTATCAAAGTATTTACAGCCTACATTGCTCTTTCAGTAGTCACATGCTGTCCTCTTCTTTTGAAGGGAAATATAAAATGCCTTTGTTGTTTCCACTTATTGATTTCTAAGGTTCTATACAAACTGTAACATACTGTATGATCCGGTATATGACTGCATAGTTCCCTTTGACTGGCAGGGCAAGGAATGGCCTCAATAGATGTGCATGTGACTACTGGCTATGTGGTAGCGATGATGGTATTATCTGAGACTGAAAGTTTGAAAGAGAAGTACTGGCACTCTGTTCCACCAGGCCAATGGAATACGAATGGACAGGAGCAGAGGGTGGTCTGTGATTTCACAAACAAAAGAGACTCTGCAGATGTTGAGCATCTGGAGGAACACAAGTCCGACAGCATCTTTGGAGAGGAGTAAACAATCAACATTTTGGGCAGAGATGTTTCATCAGGACTGAAAAGGAAGCAGCGGAAGCCAGATTTGGACGGTAGGTGGAGGAGAAGGTACACAAGCTGGCAGGTGATAGTTGAAGCCAGGTGCAGGGGGAGATGGGTGGGTTGGGAAGGAGAGGTGAAATAAAAAACTGAGAGGGTATAGGTGGAAGAGGTAAATGGCTGGAAAAGGTGGAATTTAATAGGAGAACTGTGTTTTCACTCAGATCCAAATCTCACGACTGCCTTAAAAGCTTCCAGACCCATGCCAATTTCAGTGACTAAAGCATTCTATAAAATTACTTTCTTTATTTTTAACTTTCTGTTCACAGAGATCATCAGTCTGCTCTCACAATGAAGACTTTTTCCTTTCTGCTTCAGAGATACAGCAAGCAAAATTGCGAAGGAATAAGTACGAGTCAATGCTGCTTAGCGCCATGTATATGACATCTACACTGGAATGGATGCACCGGGGATCAGTACACAGCACTATGTGTGGCTGGAGATAAGATTTCCATGCTTCACTTCTTACAATCTCATTAGTTAGGACTTACAAAGCATGAAGTTTTTCTTTGTCCATTCACTCTAGCATTCCAATCATGCCTTCCAGACATGGACCTCACCTAAGTCCTGAGAAGTGGTATTAAGTTTGAACTCTTGCCACACTAGCTTCACTTTGTTTGAACATATCATCAAATTTGGTACCGATGACCCTGACTATGCTGATATCTGAGGTGGTGATTGACTGAATCAGGTGCAATGATGTATTGTGCTTTTCATCCTCTTTTCCATTCTTTAGTATCACTTCCTCTGTGAAAGTTATTCAAAGGCTTGCATCTAGGCTCTGTCCAGTTGTTCTGAAGGACCTGTTTTCATTTTGCATACTTTTGTTCTATGACTTCACAGAGAGGATCGAGGCAAGATGTTTGGCATGGCTAATTAGCTTAAAAGTTAGCAAATCTTTGCAACTACATTTCCCAGAATTCTGTGGAGGTTCATGCAATTATTGTGTTCAAAATAGACATCAATAGATATCTAGATAGTAGAAGAATCAAGGGATATGGAGATACTGAAGGAAAATAGTACTTGAAATTGATTATTCATAATCCTGTTGTATGGGAGATCAAGTGCAAGGGGTTGAATAACCTACTCCTGTTCTTGTGCCATCTGCTTTGATAACAGATAAATAACCTGGTGTAGAGCACATTTAGAATCAGCAATGACAACATAATTATATTTGACTTCAAGCATAAAATGTTACAGCATAGTTGAAGAGTACCAAGTAGAAGGAAGGACATTACAACAAGAGAAAAAAAAGGATACAAATGAACTGGAATTCCAATACTACATATGTTTAAGTGCAAAATATATAAACAAAATATATCAGAGAAAGGAAAAGATTAAATTCTCAAGGAGAATACAAAACCAAAACATAAATCTGTACTGCTTTGGAAGTAATCACATGATGATTATGGAAGTTCATAGAAATAAACAAAATAATCAGATAAATTTTGTGTTTAACTCACATAAAGATACAATCAATAGTCACTTTATTAGGAACACCTGCGCACCTGCTTGATAATGCAATATCTAATAAACCAATTATGTGTCAGCACCTTAATGCATAAAAGCACGTAGATATGGTCAAGAACTTTAATTGCTTATCAGACTAAGCATTAGAATGGGGAAGAAATGAGATCCTAGTCATTCTGATTGTGGATATTGCAGTACAGTTACAAATTCAATGGTGTGATTTACTTGTCTGATCATTACTGCACATAGATGTGGCACAGGGCAGAATCAGTGTGGAATGTCACACTTTGGGTTTCAGTTCAGATTGCTTTAAGACAGATGCTGTTCAAACCTCAGTAGAGTGGTTTACTTGCAGTGCACCACTATTTGTTCTTTCCAGACATGCATCTATTTATTATTTCACACTCACTTTACTATTTTCCTGTATTAATGCTATTTTTATTTTTAGTCTTACAGAGAACTGCTTTCTTCTTAGCCATTGTGCCTTGATTCAGAACATAAATTGTGCGTATTTATTAACCCATAGAAGGAGCCTAATTTCACTTTAGTATAAAATCTTTACTTAGTTATTTTTTTTATTTATTTATTGAGATACAGCTTGGAGGAGGCCCTTCACGCCACCCAACAAATTCCTTGCAGCAGCGGGAATTGAATTGAATAGAACACGATATCATGTTTCACATTTGGGCAGCCAGTAGCATGGTAGTTAATGTAGCACTTTTACAACACTGGTGATCACCAATCGGGTCTCAATTCCCGCTATTCTCTGTAAGAAGTTGACGAGTTCTCCCTATGACCATGCAGTTTTTCGCCTGTTGCTCTAGTTTCCTCCTCCCATCTTCCAAAGCTGTATGCGTCAGTGTTAGCAAGTAGTGGACGTGCTTTGTTGAAACAGGAAGTATAGGCAGACCACTGAAAAGACAGTATATAAATAAAGAGGTCCATAGTACATCTTTAAATGTCTTGGAGTAACATATCAAAGGATCTATCCTGGAACCAGCATGGAACTACCGTCACAAAGATGGCACAACAGCACATCTAATTTCTTAGATGTTTGCATATATTTGGTACTTCACCAAAAACTTTGACAAACTTTTATAGATGCACAGTGGAGAGTATCCTAACTGGTTGTTTCATGGGCTGGTATCGTACCAATGCCCAATAACAGAAAAGACTACAGAGAGGTTTGGATACAGCACAGTCCATTACAGGCAAAGCTCTCCCACCATTGAGCACATTTACATGGAGCACTGTAACAAGAAAGAAACAACCATCATCAAAAAAAACCCACCATCTATAAGACATAGGCCTTTTGGTACATTTGATTCTGCTCTACCATTCAAACATGGCTGATCCTTTTTTTTTCTCCTCCTCAACCTCTTTTAGAAACATGGGAACATAGAAATTAAGTGCAGGAGTCGGCTCTTTGGCACTTCAACCCTGCACCGCCATTCAGTATGATCATGGCTGATCATCCCGCTGTACCTGCTTTCTCTTCATACCCCCGATCCCTTTAGCCACAAGGGCCATATCTAACTTTTTCTTAAATATAGCCAATGAACCAGCCTCAACTGTTTCCTGTGGCAGAGAATTCCACAGATTCACCACTCTCTGTGTGAAGAACTTTTTCCTCATCTCAGTCCTAAAAGGTTTCCCCTTTATCCTTAAAATGTGACCCCTCGTTCTGGACTTCCCCAACATCGGGAACAATCTTCCTGCATCTGGCCTGTCCAATCCCTTTAGAATTTTATATGTTTCAATAAGATACCCCCTCAATCTTCTAAATTCCAGCGAGTATAAGCCTAGTCGATCCAGTCTTTCTTCATATGAAAGTCCTGCCATCCCAGGAATCAATCTGGTGAACCTTCTCTGTACTCCCTCTATGGCAAGAACATCTTTCCTCAGATTAGGGGACCAAAACTGCACACAATATTCTCGGTGCGGTCTCACCAAGGCCTTGTACAACTGCAGTAAAATCTCCCTGCTCCTGTACTCAAATCCTTTTGCTATGAATGCTAACATACCATTTGCTTTTTTCACCGCCTGCTGTACCTGCATGCCCACCTTCAATGACTGGTGAACAATGACACCCAGGTCTCATTGCATCTCCCCTTTTCCTAATCGGCCACCATTCAGATAATAATCTGTTTTCCTGTTCTTGCAACCAAAGTGGATAACCTCACATTTATCCACATTAAATTGCATCTGCCATGAATTTGCCCACTCACCTAACCTATCCAAGACACCCTGCATCCTCTTAACATCCTCCTCACAGCTAACACCGCCGCCCAGCTTTGTGACATCTGCAAACTTGGAGATGCTGCATTTAATTCCCTCATCTAAATCATTAATATATATTGTAAACAACTGGGGTCCCAGCACTGAGCCTTGTGGTACCCCACTAGTCACTGCTTGCCATTCTGAAAAGGTCCCGTTTACTTCCACTCTTTGCTTCCTGTCAGCCAACCAATTCTCTATCCACATCAATACCATACCCCCAATACCGTGTGCTTTAAGTTTGCACACTAATCTCCTGTGTGGGACCTTGTCAAAAGCCTTTTGAAAATCTAAATATACCCCATCCATTGGTTCTCCCCTATCCACTCTACTAGTTACATCTTCCAAAAATTCTGTAAGATTCATCAGACATGATTTTCCTTTCACAAATCCATGCTGACTTTATCCGAAGATTTCACCTCTTTCCAAATGTGCTGCTATCACATCTTTGATAACCGACGCTAGCATTTTCCTCACCACCGGTGTCAGACTACCCGGTCTATAATTCCCCGGTTTCTCTCTCCCTCCATTTTTGAAAAGTGGGGTTACATTAGCCACCCTCCAATCCTCAGGAACTAATCCAGAATCTAAAGAGTTTTGAAATATTATCACTAATGCATCCACTATTTCTTGGGCTACTTCCTTAAGCACTCTGGGATGCAGACCATCTGGCCCTGGGGATTTATCTGCCTTTAATCCCTTGAATTTACCTAACACCACTTCCCTACTAACGTGTATTTCCCTCAGTTCCTCCATCTCACTAGACCCTCGGTACCTTACTATTTCCAGAAGATTATTTACGTCCTCCTTAGTGAAGACAGAACCAAGGTAGTTATTCAATTAGTCTGCCATGTCTTTGTTTCCTATGATCAATTTACCTGTTTCTGACTGTAGAGCACCTACATTTATCTTGACCAATCTTTTTCTTTTCACGTATTTATAAAAGCTTTTACAGTCAGTTTTTTATGTTTCTTGCCAGCTTTCTCTCATAATCTTGTTTCCCTTTCCTAATTAAGCCTTTTGTCCTCCTCTGCTGGTCTCTGAATTTCTCCCAGTCCTCATGTGTGTCGCTTTTTTTTGCTAATTTATAAGTTTCTTCTTTCGACTTGATGCTATCCCTAATTTCCCTTGTCAGCCACAGGTGCACTACCTTCCCTGGTTTATTCTTTTGCCAAACTGGGATTAACAATTGTTGTAGTTCATCCATGCGATCTTTAAATGCTTGCCATTGCATATCCATCATCAACCCTTTAAGTATCATTTGCCAGTCTATCTTAGCTAATTCATGTCTCATACCTTCAAAGTTATCCTTCTTTATGTTCAGAACCTTTGTTTCTGAATTAATTATGTCACTCTCCATCTTATTGAAGAATTCCACCATATTATGGTCACTCTTACCCAAGGAGCCTCGCAAGACAAGATTGCTAACTAACCCATCCTCATTGCTCAATACCCAATCTAGAATGGCCTGCTCTCTAGTTGGTTCCTCGACGTGTTGGTTCAGAAAACCATCCTGCATAAGTTCCAAATCCTCTTCCTCAGCACCCTTACCAATTTGGTTCACCCAATCTATAAGTAGATTGAAGTCACCCATTATAACTACTGTTCCTTTATTGCACACATTTCTAATTTCCTGTTTAATGCCATCCCCAACCTCACTACTACTGTTAGGTGGCCTGTACACAACTCCCACCAGTGTTTTCTGCCCCTTAGTGTTATGCAGCTCTACCCATATCGATTCCACATCCTCCAGGCTAATGTCCTTCCTTTCTATTGCGTTAATCTCCTCTCTAACCAGCAATGCTACCCCACCTCCTTTTCTTTCCTGTCTATCCCTCCTGAATATTGAATATCCCTGGATGTTGAGCTCCCATCCTTTGTCACCCTGGAGCCATGTCTCTGTGATCCCAACTATATCATATTCATTAATAACTATCTGCACATTCAATTCATCCACCTTGTTACAAATGCTCCTCGCAGTGACACACAAAGCCGTCAGGCTTTTTTTTTTACAACACTCTTAGCCCTTATACAATTATGTTGAAAAGTGGCTCTTTTTGCTTTTTGCCCTGGATTTGCCTGCCTGCCACTTTTACTTTTCACCTTACTACTTTTTGCTTCTACCCTCATTTTACACACCTCTGTCTCTCTGCACTTGTTCCCATCCCCCTGCCACATGCCCCAGCCTTTGCCCCATAACCTTTGATGCCATGTCCAGTCAAGAGCCTTTCAAGCTCTGCCTTAAATAGACGCAACAATCAGGCCTTCACAGATGCATGTGGCAACAGATTCCAGAAGTTCATCACCCCCTGGCTAAAGAAATTTCTCCACATCTCTGTTTTGAATGGACAACCCTATATCCTAAGGCTGTGTCCTCTTGTTCTAGACTCTCCCACCATGGGAATGTCTTTCCTCAAATTAGGGGACCAAAACAGCACACAATATTCTAGGTGAGGTCTCACCAAGGCCTTGTGCAACTGCAGTAGAACCTCCCTGCTCCTGTACTCAAATCCTTTTGCTATGAATGCCAACATACCATTTGCTTTTTTCACCGCCTGCTGTACCTGCATGCCCACCTTCAATGACTGGTGTACAATGACACCCAGGTCTCGTTGCATCTCCCCTTTTCCTAATCGGCTACCGTTCAGATCTGTTTTCCTGTTCTTGCAACCAAAGTGGATATTAAATTGCATCTGCCATTAATTTGCCCACTCACCTAACCTATCCAAATCACCCTGCATCCTCTTAGCATCCTCCTCACAGCTAACACCGCTGCCCAGTTTTGTGTCATCTGCAAACTTGGAGATGCTACATTTAATTCCCTCATCTAAATCATTAATATATATTGTAAACAACTGGGGTCCCAGCACTGAGCGTTGGGGTACCCCACTAGTAACTGCCTGCCATTCTGAAAAGGTCCCGTTTACTCCCACTCTTTGCTTCCTGTCTGCCAACCAATTCTCTATCCACATCAATACCATACTCCCAATACCGTGTACCTCTATAGGGTATCAAAGGATGCAACAAACAAAGAGACTCCAAACCAAGGTTTAGTAATGAGTCCGCAAGCTGGAATATGTCCAGCTGGAAGATGCAGCATTATTTCTCAAGCCTGTACTAGGCTTTGTTTAAACCAATCCAACACACAAAATGCTGGAGGACCTCAGCAGATCAGGCAGCATTTATAGAAATGACTAAAAAGTTGATGTTTCGGGCCAAGACTCTTCTTTAGGACTGAAAAGGAACGGAGAAGTTGCCAAAATGTTTAAACCAGCCATGACACACTTAAGTAACCTGCCAATTCTAATGAATTATTTCATTGATATTGTCTGAAATATAAATAAAGAAAAATAGTATTACTTTTGTCTTGATGCTGTGCTTTTAGGTCATTCCTAGTGGGCATCAATACATCATTGTAGATTTTTTTTATTATGAGTCATACAAATAGTTAAATGATCATCAACACATTCCAGGGTTAGGCTTTAGGATCCATTACTTTAGGCATTATATCCTTGATAAATACTTTCCACCAGCCCACAGGCTTCCTGAATCAATCCCACAAGGAGGGTGAAAGTAATCATGAGGGGTGGAGACAACAGATCTGATCAAGTAAAGTCCAGCCCACAATGTCAAATAATTGCTTAATTTTCCATTTATTGACTTAATTACCTCTATAGGGTATCAAAGGGTGCAACAAACAAAGAGACTCCAAATCAAGGTTTAGTACAACCATGTTGGTGTAGTTGGTAGTGTGCCATGATTACGGCTCAGCATGTCAGAGTTCAGAGTTCAACTCCAGTGTCCTTTGTAAGGAAGCTTGTATGTTCTTCCAGTGTGTGGGTTGGTTTCCTCTGTGTGCTCTGGTTTCCTCCCACAGTACCAAGGCACGCTGTTTAGTAGGTTAGTTAAACAGGTGGATTGCTGGATGGTGTGGGTTGGAATGGCCTGTCTCATGCTGAATCTATAATTAAATAAAGTATTAGACTTCAATTACTTAAGCATGCATGCGTACCACTGACTTTCAATAATCTTCTCATATTTGATAAACAGTACTAATTTTTCCCTTCTTATATTAAATCATAAAAGTCAATGCTGGGTGGGGATACATCTCCACCAAAGGAAGTATAAGGCTCTCTTTCTCGCTGCCAGCCTGCAAGTCGTCCTTGGGCAAGGTGTACCGCCTGCTTAGACCCCGATCAGGGTCATGTGAATCCGTGGGAGCAGATGGTGGATGGTCGTTTGAGCAGCTGGTGCATATCACAAGTCCTGGTTAGGTGACTACTGACACCAGGCAGACAATCTCTGAACAGTATTGATAATGGGTGGGGTCACCCGTCTTGTAAAGACACTGCCCAGAAGGCAATGGCAAACCACTTCTGTCGCAAAATTTGCCAAGAACAATCATTGTCGTGGAAAGACAATAATCATCCATATCCTGCAACACAGCACATAATGAAAGAACAAATGTGGCTTGGTCTGTTTGTGTGAGATGATGAATTGGTCCTGCCCCTCTGAAGAAGGTGGTAGCCTTCTTGGAATTCCAAACTCAGGATCCTACTTCTGATGATACTCAGATTTATTACTTCTTTTGTACAATCATTACTCCAAACTCTTAAACGCTTTCTTTGCTCTGACCCTAGCCCAGGATAGTTTCCTTTCAGCAGTTTGTATGAAAACATGGAGTGTTTTAACCCTGAACTTCGACTATCCATTCCCTTCCTTTGATGTTTCTTTACCTGCTCAGTTCTTCCAGCATTTAGTGTGTTGCTTTTTTGTTAATTTCACATTCATTAACATTTTCAGTTATAAACACTTCCCCATTTTTTAAATTCAGCTCATTTCTGTAATTAATCATTTGTAATTCTTCAACAGATTCCTTCAACTTATTTTCATTGACTGTGGATCTTAATGTCAAAAACATAAATATTTTAAAAATTATTGTCAGCAAAGCCAGAGACAGATCTTTGTCAAAGATAGGACCACTCTGGGCTTACGTTCTCATAACTGCTTCTATTAAGACTACACCACTGAACTCTGGGTTAATGAGATTGGCCCTTTACAACCCAACAAGGTTAATCTGAACTGCAAGCATTGAATGTGTGTTGAGGATGTAATGTGAACACGATCTGACCCCTTGTGGTTAAAAAGTGAAACACATAGCAGTGAACTTTATTTTTCTTGTGGGAAGAATATAATTGACTCATTTCCGCTGAAGGCATGAATTTGATCTTACAGGTAGAAAAGTGATTGTACATGATGTAGCAGAATAAACCTGCATCGGGGCTGCACTGTGATACAGCAGGTAAAGTTGCCTTACCTGTATAAGAGTCGTGTTCAATCCTGACCTTTTGCACTGCCAGTGTAGATTTTGTGTGTTTTCTGTCTCACTCTGCTGTTTTTCTTCACATGCTCTGTTTTCTCCCTCCCCCCCACCCCACATTCTAAACATGTGCAAGCTACTGGGTTGTAAATTGTGGGCAGTTAAGTGTAGGATGTGGTTGGAACTTGTTGGTCCAAATTTCAGTCATGGTCTATGTTTTCTACGGATTTTAGTATAAATCCTTGCTTCCAGAAATGGGGTAAGTAGCTGACCAAAAGTGGCAAGAACCAGGGAAAGAGCCTGTTACACTGATGGATGATTAGACGTGGAGACACTGGAGATGGAGTTCCAAGGGAATAAGAAGAGTAATCAGGTTTTTCACATGTGTCTTATCTACTAAGCTTGATGGAACCATTTCTACAGACAGAGGAAGAGGCAAAGGTGGGTTATGTGTGCCTTAAAAGCAGTTTCTCAGGGCAGATGGGGCTAATCAGCCATGTTTGGCAGCTCATGTAGGAGAAAGAAAACTCTGATCACAGACCTCCACTTCCTTGTGGCTATACCCATTCATGGGGAAGGCTTTGGGTGTAAACTCCGAGGAGAAATCTGGTGTTGGAGTTCCTAAGGCAGTCCGACATTGAGTTCAACACTAGGCTCAAACTGTATCAGTCTCTACTGTTCCTTTTAATTCATCAGCTGTGTGGAAAGGGAGTGCCTGCTGCACGATTAACTACTTGGTCTCCATAATGCACTGTACTGGCTTGCATGTTGATACATATTGATTTAACATAGACAGCTAGGATGCAACATCCATGATCCAAGGGCCCCACATCTCCCTCCCCATTCTGCACTTCATCTGCTTCGAACAAAAGAAAGAAGGACTTGTATAGATAAAGTGAACACATCTAATCCATTGAGGGAAACTCTGCTGGTTGATATGAGTAGAAGATTCCCAATCAGTAACATATGCAAAGATCTGTCCTTTTGCTCAGAACCACAACCTCTTGTTTTAGCTTCTAGTCCAGGTTCATGATGCTCCTTAAGTACTTGTGCTTCACTGCTGCAGAAATTATCTCAAGTGCATGTTAATCAATGCTACACATCCAGCAACTTCTGTGCATTGTTACTTCAGGAGCTCATAACTGTTGTTGAATTGTGACCTTTCTTGATTGGATATATCAACAAGAAATGGTTATTCCTTTCACCAAGAATCCTTCTTCGATGTGATTGTATCTTGGGGGTGTCTGTTATTGTATCCTGAATAAATTTCCCTGCAGCTCCCTGTGTCTATTATGCATTCAAGTATTTGTCTTAACTTGTTTCATGAGATATTTGGTGATTTTTAGCAGCAATTTTCAAAAAAGTTGGCCTTCCAATGATTAAGTTCTATTTTCTCTGTATATGAACTGTGTATGACTTATTTTTTGACATCTTTGCTTTGTTTATATTGTGCTCAGTGAATTTTAAATCTAGTAGTATACTTATTATTGGATCATATTATTTGGCAGCAGAATATCCACGCAAAATAAGAAGGTCATATCTGTAGTTTGAACTATTGATTTATTAAAGAGGTTAGCATTAGAAAATGATAAAATAATATATTTCTTGATTAGTTAAGGCATGAAGGGATATGAGGGTGAAGGCAGGAGATTGCTACTGAGAGGGGAAATGGATCAGCCATGATGAAAAGGTGGTGCAGACTCGAGGGGCCAAGTAGTCTAATTCTGCTCTTAAATCTTATAGTTATGGTTTTAATAAGGGCTAAATTTCTTCCTGAAAAGTAAGTAAGAAAACCATGCTTTAACATTAACCAACCCCTTTTGGTTACGGTGGACCAACCTTGAGCTACCTGTGTATTATTATGATAGCGATGTTCAGGTTCCACACATTGTGCCATTGATTACCTCTTTGCAGCAGTTAGGGACGAATTTCATGATTGGTTTGTATCAGTTAAAGCAAGCATGTACTGCGTGGACAAGCCAATTATCAATGGGTACAGAAATTTGCATTGAACATTGCTTTGATGTACTTCACAGCCTTTCCAACCATTGAACACATTAACATGAAACCCTGTCTAAGGAAAGCAGCATCCACTATCAAAGAGCCTTAGCGCCCAGGTCATGCTCTTTTCTTGCTACTGCCATTAGAAAGTACAAGTGCTTCAGGACTCACACCACCAGGTTCAAGAACAGTTACTACCCCTCAACCATCAGAGTCTTGAAGAAAAGGGTTTAACTACACTCCTCCATTGAGATGTTCCTACAACCAATGATCTCACCTTAAGGGATCTTTATTTCTTGTTCTCGTTATTTATTGCTATTTATGTACATTTGCATTTGCACAGTTTGCTGTCTTCTATGCTCTACTAGATCTTTCACTGATCTTGTTATAGCTACTATTCTATAGATTCGCTGAGTGGACCTGGAATAAAAAAGAATCTCAGGATCGTATGTGGTGACATAAATATAATCTGGTAATAACATTTACTTTGAACGTTGAACTTAGATGGTTCACAGAACAGAACTGGTGGAAAATTCCATTCAGACATTTTATTCCCCATTCATTTAGGTACCTAAACAGATAAATAGCTGGTAGAACTCGGTAGGTAGAGGCAAAGTTGGGAGTTTCAGGTCACTGTCTGTCATCAGGACTGAGAGTGTAGGGGAAAGAGCCAGTTTATAGAAGTGAGCGGTATGGTTGAGATGAAGGTTGGAAAGTGATAGGTGGAGCCATGCTGGGAGGTTTTGTGTTGAGACAGAGAATGGTAGATGATAGGTGAAAGCAGATAAAGGAAGGATGATATACGGATGGAATCAGGAGACGGTGATGAGCCTAGGCAATATGGAACGGGAAAGTGGAAAAGGTGAACAGAGTATGTATGGTCAAGTATAAGTGGGAAAGGGATACAAAAAGAGTGAGTTAATTGAAATTGAAAACCTCAATGTTCATGTTACTCTTTTCTCTAGATTTCAGCATCTGCTCTCTCTATATCTCCATCTTAAGACCAATGTTGGCGTTTCCTAAGCATCTTAAATAGCATCAAACTGACAGCTGAATATTGTACTAGAAACACACACTTCAATCACCCAGGGCTAAGTTGCTTACCTACACACAGACTGAAATATGACGTGCAATGTTATGCATGAGTTGAGCATTGCACCCTATTGTAATTGTGCAAAAAGCTGAGTATAACTCTGAAAAAGTGGCATTAGCTCTTTAGGAAATTAATCATTTCCTTCTTATGATGAACACATCTGCACTAACACACTTGTAAAACCAGCATTACCTATGCTACTCCTTGTAAATTAACTTGCCAAAATTTTACCACGCTTTTTGGACTGGTATAATTTCCAGATGGTCCTTTGAGGCCCATGGCACCCCAGGATCGTCACTAAAGGACATCTACAAGATCCATACCCATGACTAGAAGAATTATTTTGTGCAGGAGCAATAGAATAGACAAAAGCCACTTGTCTGAGGTATTGACTTCCATGTGACTTGCATTACAATTGCATAAATATGTTATATTTAGAATATTTATTTTTTAGTGGATTCTTATTTTTGCAAACAGTTATTGCACTATTCAGATAATACCGGTGAGTGTGGGATGTGTGTGAATAGAAAAATAGAATAGCAGTCACCAGTGAACACATGTGAATGACAGCTCAGACAGAAGGGACCAACCAACATTGTCATCTCACTTTTTCGTTCATTTTTTTCTTTTCCTCTGTGTTCACCTTTTCCTCTTTTGCTGATAACTCATTAGCTGCCTACATTGTCCTGCACCAGTCCAACACTGTCCTGGAATGTGAAGCAGGGGAGATTGAACATTGACAACTTCTTTGGTGTGCATTATGGGCTCGGTCCAAGTTGCAGTGCATTTCAATGAGACAACTGCCCGCACCACCACACATTATTTTGCAGCATGTATGAGAATTCTGAGAAGCGTGGTTTCCAACAAACAGTTCTCTAAGCAAAAATGTAGACCCCAATCCTATTTATGAGCTGATGTAGGAAAAATTCCAGACTATAATGCACAAAATTTGCCACACAACCAATCAGTGATGAGATTTCCACGCCACGTACAACTGAGTTTCCAGAGTTACAACCAATCAGCTGATTGAAAAAGCCAAGGCCAAGCATTCAGAAGACACACCACAATCAGCAGCACTTTGAATATGCCTCCTCATATGGTGACAAAATGTTTGCAAGTAAGTTGCTAAGATTGGAGAACAACTTAACCCAACATCAGTTTCATCATATACACCTTATACCATTCAAATCGCTCTTTGGAAACTTCAGTCATTAACCAACAAGTTAACTCTTGCAGCTCAATAGTAACCATTTGGTTGGTATGGTAACTCAAATACAAAGAGGATTGGCATGGATTGTGGACATCATAACTGCTGCTAGAATCTTGAATACTCACTCTTGACCAGACTCCAGATGGACTCCCAGGAGGTACAGTCGTTTGTGGTTTTGCCATAAAGCAGAGTGCAGATTCAGAGCCCATAAATTGATACATTCATAGTTTATGAAGAAGTTCACAATCCTCTGTGTTTCCTTCATCTAATAGATGGTGATCTTCCCATCCACTATTCTCTCACAAGGAAAATAAAATGTATTGACTTGCCCTAAGCAACTCTGTATAGCAGACTGTGAGATGTTGCAAGTATCAGAGAGAGACAAAGGCATAAAAGTTCTTTTCCACCTTGAATTTGGCATCCTTTGGTTTTGCTCAGCATGCAAGTAGATTACATTCACAGTTCTACTGGGGGCAGATTTCAGTGAGGACATTCTTATGGAAGCATGATCATCTCACAACCTGTTCTGCTCCAGGTAGGAGAATTGCTTTCAATGTGCCCCTTGATCAGAACTGGACACCTGCTGGCAGTCTTTCTTCCTCCTCTCAGTTCCAGCTGAGCTTGTTTTATATGTCCAAGCCTCATTCCTCCAATTGTGCTTTATTACAAGGGGAATGACAGCAAAAACACTGCATCATGAGCAACTGTATTTTCCAACAGCCTTGAAAACAGCAGAAACTCCTCTAGCATCTGTCAAATGCTCCCTATGGACATTCACACATTGAAGCAACTGCTGAAGGCACTGAACTGAATTGTATCAGCAGTCTGAAGAACTTAATCAGCAACAATGGAGTCAGGGTCAGGTTGGGCCGTTTCCTACATGTTGCTTAATATATGTTCAGCCACAAGAGGCTGAGGCTGTGTTAACAGGAACTTTTAAGCTCCAACCTGTAGCAATGGAATCAAAAATTCATAGCATGTTGATTTGAAATAATAATCTTCTAAGCCCTTCCTGTCCCAAATGAATGCACCGGTGTGCTGATCATGATGTTATAGGCTTAATTTGCCTCTTCAGTTTATTTCTACAATATGAAAAACACTTCAAAAGACGAAGAACACCGTTTGAGCTAAAATAAAACTGATGTTCATGATCCGACTTTTACCTTTCTCTAATTAACTAATCATCATTGTGAGCAGACCAGCAGAAATCAAGGTAGTTGAGGAATTACATGTTAACACTGAAGAGAAGAAATTGTATTTTGATAAATTATGAGGTAATTTTGAAAGTGGAATAAAAATGCTGGATTGAATTACACAATGCTTTCCCTGTTCATCAGAGGTTCGTTCAAAGGCTGCTGTGATTGACTGACATTTCAACACAATACAGCAGGTATAGTACACTTTTTATGTTGTAATTAAGTAATTGATAGGAAAGGACGCACTATACTTTGGCTGTAATTCTCTCATCCACTTACTCAGGAGAAATCTGTGGTGTGCCTAGCTATTCATTGGTAGTTCATGCTTGTTGGTTAACTGATGATTAATCAATCACTATCCTCCTAAAGAAAATGATAAGCATTTTTTTGAAATTAAACAATTAAAAATGACACCCTTGCTTATGAAATATTTAAGTCTAACCACTTGAACTGAGTGAAGCTCCAATATTCTTGTGCACTTCTTGTTAATAGTGCTTGAACTGGAAAAGTTACTATAGGAGTTCTTCATGCTTGACTTCATATAAACCTGCAGTTAATAAATTGTGGTATGCTAGCTTAAGATGAACTATTAAATCAT
This sequence comes from Hypanus sabinus, assembly GCF_030144855.1. Classification (NCBI taxonomy): domain Eukaryota; kingdom Metazoa; phylum Chordata; class Chondrichthyes; order Myliobatiformes; family Dasyatidae; genus Hypanus; species Hypanus sabinus. Next base: position 124,090,525 of record NC_082710.1, on the reverse strand, counting down.
AACACTGCAAGCAGAAAAATATTTATTAGTAAACAATCATGGTTATTCAAATGTAAGGTCAACTCATAAACTTACAAAAAATCGTATTCCCAAAATAATAAGTAAAATGTTTGAGCAAACACGAGGAAATCTGCAGATGCTGGAAATTCAAACAACAACACACACAAAGTGCTGGTGGAACACAGCAGGCCAGGCAGTATCTACAGGGAGAAGCGCTGTCGACGTTTCGGGCCGAGACCCTTCGTCAGGACGAAGTAAAATGTTTGTACAGGTTTCCCCCCGCTATCTGAAGGTAGAGTGTTCCTATGAAACCGTTTATAAGCTGAAATGGCGTAAGGCAAAGAAGCAATTACCATTCATTTATATGGGAAACATTTTTGAGCATTCCCAGACCCAAAAATAACCTACCAAATCATACCAAATAACACATAAAACCTAAAATAACACTAACATATTGTAAAAGCAGGAATGATCTGATAAATACACAGCCTATATAAAGTAGAAATATTGTATGTACGGTGTAGTTTCACTTATCAAAATGGGGACGACAGCGAGCCAAAATTGATTTGGAGGAAAAAAAAATCGGCACATACCCGCATGTACACGTACACGCATGCGCACACAACTGCTGCACAAGGCTACGTGGTCATGGTAGTCTTTCTCGGGGTAAGCACACACATAAAGTGGCCGTCCTTTTTTAATAAAAGCGAAAATCCTCTTTGGATAGCAAAAACAGGTACTAATGTAGGTCTTTCGTAAGGGTGAGCTGTCGTAAAGCGAACGTTCAAAAAACAGGGGCCACCTGTGTTTGCTCTGAGTGGCTTCAAGTGGTTCCATTTATTATCAGAGAACGTATGCAGTATACAACCTGAAGTACATGTCTTCGCAGACGTCTGTGAAAAATGAAAGAACCCCAAAAGAATGAACGTAATGGACAGAAAAACGTAAAAACCCCAAAGCCCCCCTCTCCCCTCACCATGCGAACAGCAGCAAGCATCAATGCATCAACTTCCTCCTCCCCCACCCACTTAAGCAAAAAAATGTCAACACCCAGCACCTACCAAGCAAAAGCAATGGCAAAGCACCCTCAACAGAGACCATGATCTGCATTTCACAAAAACTACTGTTTACCCTACAGTTCAACATGGCACAGGCTCTTTCTCTCTCTCTCTCTCTCTCTCTCTCTCTCTCTCTCACTAACAAAGCACAGAGAGGTGTCACTCATTTCACAGCAAAAGTTGAGGCTGACAGTTACTGTTACAATATTACAGTATGTTGCATTGCTTACCCACATATCTGCCACAACAAAATCCTGTTCTATCTCCTGCAGCTCCCCAGTTGGCAACACTGGCACAGAATCAGTCATCCACAGGAACACACCCCAGAGGAGTCACCTTCCAAGCTGCGCCTGGAAAATGTCGTAAAGTGGTCGGCTGATGAACTCATCTGTCATAAAGAAAATGATATTTAAGTGCCAGTTGCAGATCAGGACCCTGACAGAACACCAACCACCTTGTAAAGGAAATAAGGAGACATTAAAGAGAGGAATTTAAGGTTTGCTCTGTAAAATAATTGGTACAAAGCAAAACTTGTATCTTAAAAATATATACCAAATAAATTGTTTGATATCAGAGCATGCATTTAATATATCATGTAAAAGTAATCAATTTAATGACAGGTTGTAGTCAACTTGCCAGATGACTATTTTTATGTTATGGTGTTTTTAAAATTATAATCTGATATTCTGTATTTCTCAATACTTTCTATTGTGTGGCTTCCAACAAGAGCTCTGAGATTGATTTTCTATCTCGTCATCTCTCAGTTGGTGCTTTTAATGGAGTTAATAATTTCATTTTCCTCTCTTTCTTTAAATTATTATCCTTTTTTTCTTACTCATTATTCATCACTGCTCATTTTTATTGCTGTTTTCCACAATGTCAATAAATATTCTTAATAACAAAAGTAATTGCTTCTCATAACTTACAGCCTTAAGTAACCAAACTGGAACATTTTCCATGCCTATAAATGATCATTGTAAAACTTAACCTTGTTATTCGCTCTATCCAAAGATTCAATGTGTGCAGATATTACAGCCTTGAAATTGAAAACTCCTTTTTTTCTGTGTTACAGGATCATAAATATCTTGCCTTTTTTTTGCAAGTTATAAAAAGACTGTGAAATTCCACAGAGTCAAAGGAGAAGTTGAGCTGTCGGATTCCCTTGTGTAGCACCAGTCTGTTTCAGAAACAATGAGCCTTACCTAAGCTCTAATTGAATTTCTCACAACTGACACTCAAACATTCAACAGAGACCTCATCAGGCAGCCCTTAAAGAATAACGCGTTTAAATCAGTAGCATTCACTTCTTTAGATTGTAGTTTACTTCAGCATGCCTGAATTTACGATTCCGAAGGGCAAGACTCATGTTCCCAGATTTAATCAAAAGGACTTCAAGTCTCTTTTGACTAAATTGCCCATAGGAAGTAAATAATGTGCACTTTGAAATTAAGGAAACCGTTCAGACCTACTGCAGAGAGCAACAAATGTCACACTGATGAGTTTCAAGGAAACATTGTGACTTTGTATTTTTGGTCAAGATAATTCCTCAATACATAACATTTCATTATATTGACAGCTCTGGCCTTCATTATATTTCATACTTCATAACTCCTTTCATTACAATACATTCCCTCTCGCAATCACATATCAGCGCCCAATTTGGGAAATGTACTTCCCTCAACTGCAGGACTCTGCAGAGAGTGGTGCCAACAGCCCATGTCTCTATGGACATTTACAGTGACAAATATGTAAAAAAGGCCCAAAAGATCATTGGGGTCCCAAGTCAACCCAACCACAAACTGTTCCAGCTGCTAACATCCGGGAAACAGTACCACAGCATTAAAGCCAGGACCAACAGGCTCTGGGACAGCTCCTTCCACCAGGACATCAAACTGATTAATCCATGGTCACACCATTATATTTCTAACTTATATTGGCTGTTCTATCATATAACTTACTGTACATATTATTTATTACAAATTACTATAATTTGCACATTGCTCATTCAGATGAAGACATAACATAAAGATGATTACTCCTCATGTGTGAAGGATGTAAGAAATATAGTCAATTTAAGTCATAAGTTGCTTCTGACTAACCTCTTTCCTCTCACCCTTTACCATTCTCCCTTTTCATGTCCCTTCTGCTCTATCCCTCTCCCTTTCACTGCTTTTTTGGATGCCTCTCCCCTCCTTTCTCTTTACCTGTAGCTCTTCATATCACTCTCTGTACCACTCTGAAAATTGCCTTAATTTCTTCTCCTTTCCCTGCCCCTCCCTTTCCATGCAGCCCTCTCTTCAACCAGCCAGTCAGTGCATTTGTTTCCAACAATGTGGCTTTGCCAGGTCTGGACTCATATTTTTTTTCCCCAAGGCCCCACACACACCAGGAGGTCAAAGTTTGCAGCTGAGGAGATTGTGGGAAAATGTGGATGGCTGTGCAGCATTGAGTACCCCAGCTACTGATATTGTAAAGTGATTCTCTGCTGTAGGAGAAAGCAAGAGCAGACAGGTTCTCCAGATGCTGAGAGGGATCAATTCAGCCCAGCAGAACTGCATATTTGCAAGGGAGACTGTCAGATCTAGAGAAGTGATGAGCAAGTACCAGAAAAAGCAGAGCATGACCTGAACCTACCAGGTGGGATTTCATTTCACCAACAGGTACAAGCGTCTTTACCTGCCGAGTCTGCAATATGACCCATTTCCAATCAGCCTCAATAGTGGAGCCTTCACACATCAGCAAGATATCAAATTGAATCATTAGTCAAACAAACACTGTGTTCAGTAGCATGCAAGTTGAACAAATGCTCTTGGACAAGGGCACACCATGGTAGAGTCAAAGACTGACCTATTGAAGCATTGCAGTCACATTATTACTGCTCTGCTCATGGTCTAACACATTATGCCAAGTGGACAGTACCACACTCCTGGGCTTTACATTAAAGCTCATTTCTACAAATATTAAGCCAAAGGTAAACATATTTAACACAGATGCCATCACTGCATAGGTACACTGATATTATTCCCATAAGGAATAAGGAACCAAAGGCCTGTGCCAAACCATGCAAGAGTAGGGGAGCACAGCACTCATGTGTTGTGAGAATTACCATGGCAGCTTCTCAGATATATTGAGCAATATCGCCTGAATGGAGCCCATAGAGATAATTTTTGCAAATGCACAGGCTGGCCCATAAAAAATAAATATTTATGCTGACATGAACATAGGCCTATGGTACTCTGGGGAATGAAATGTCTCTTCTGCAATTTATAGTTGTCGAATGCAGCTGACTATTGATATGAGGGTGGACTGCCCACCAGTGAGACACCACATTAATGAACAGCTACAGATATTGTAACGCAGCATTACCATAAGTATCATACAGCAGTAACTAGACATACTTTAAATTGTACAAAACAGAAAGGAGTCAAGAGGACCAAGCCAATTCCTTTGATTACTTGGAGACAAAAGCTGATGATCTAATTTCACCATTGTTCCATTATTTATTTGGTGTGTTTGCAGTTATGAGTAGTCTGAACAACTACTTGAGCTAAGAAACAAGAGAAAATTTGCAGATGCTGGAAATCCAAGCTACACACACAAAATGCTGCAGGAACTCAGCTAGCCAGGCAGCATCTATAGAAAAGAGTGCAGTTGACGTTTTGGGCCGAGACCCTTCAGCAGGACGGGAGCAAAAAGGATGAGGGATCAGAGCTGGAAGTTGGGGGGAGGGGAGTGAGAAGCACAAGGTGATAGGTGAAACAAGGAGTGGGAGGGGTGAAGTAAAGAATGGGGAAGTTGATTGTTGAAAGATACAAAGCTGGAGAAGGGGGAATCTAATAGGAGAGGACAGAAGGCCATGGAAGAAAGAAAAAGGAGCACCAGAGGGAGGTGATGTGCAGACAAGGAGATAAGGTGAGAGAGGGAAAGTGGACGGGAAATAGAGAAGTGGGGGCATTACCGGAAGTTCGATAAGTCAATGTTCATGCCATCAGGTTGAACGCTACCTGGACAGAATAATAATTGCTGCCTCTCCAACTTGAGTGTGGCATCATTGCAACAGTAGAATAGGCCATGGATTGACATTTCAGAATGGGAATGGGAAGCGGAATTAAAATGGGTGACCAAACTGCAAATCTCACTTTTTCTGGCAGGTGCGGTCTCCCAATCTACATTGGGTCTCATCAACATACACGAGGCCACACCATGAGCACTGGATACAATAGATGACCTCAACAGACACTCAAGTGAAGTGTCGCCTCACCTGGAAGGACTGTTGGTGGCCCTGAATGGTAGTGAGGGAGGAGTTGTAGGGACAGATGTAACACTTGTTCCACTTGGAAGGATAAGTTCCAGGAGGGAGATCAGTGGGGAGGGATGAATGGACCAGGGAACTGTGTAATGAACGATCCCTGCAGATGCAGAAAGTGAAAGGGTGGGAAAGTTGTGCTTGGTGGTGGGATCCCATTGGAAATGGCAGAAGTTATGGAGAATTATGTGCTGGACGTGGAGGTTGTTGGTGTGGTAGGTGAGGATCAGAGGAACCCTATCCCTGGTGGGGAGGCGGGAGGATGTGGTGAGGACAGACGTGCAAAATGGAAGAGATGCAGCTGAAAGCAGCATTGATGGTGGAGAAAGGGGAGCTCCATTTTTTGAAGAAGGAGGATTTTTCATCAGTTCTGGAAGGAAAAGCCTCATCCTGAAAGCAGATGCGGCAGAGATGGAGGAGTTGAGAAAAGGGGATGGCATTTTTGCAAGTAACATAGTGGGAAGAAGTGTAGTCCAGGTAGCTGTGAGAGTCCATGGGTTTTGAATAGACCTCTGTACATATGCTATCTCCAGAGACAGAGACAGAGGGATCAAGAAAAGGGAGGGAGGTGTCAAAAATGGACCAGCTAAATTTGATGGTAGGGTGAAAGTTGGAGGCAACTTTGATGAAGTCTGTGTTCGGCATGGGTGCAGGAAGCAGCACCAGTGCAGTTGTAGCATAGGAAAAGTGGGGGAATGACACCAGGGCAGACCTGGAACATAGACTGTTCCATGTAGCCGACAAACAGGCAGGTATAGTTGGGACCTGTGCGAGTACCCATGGCCACACCGTTTGTTTGAAGGAAGTGGGAGGAGTCAAAGAAGAACTTACTCAGAGTGAGGACAAGCTCTGCTAGATGGACGAGACTGATGATGGAGGGGAACGGGTTAGGTCTGTGCCAAGAATGAAATGGAAAGCTTTGAGAACTTCCTGGTGGGGGAAGGAAGTGTATAAGTACTGGACATCCATGGTGAAAATAAAACGCTTGGGGCCAGGGAACTTGAAGTCATTGATAAGATTGTGTGAAGTATCATGGATGTAGGTAGGAAAGGACTGAACCATGGGGGATGAAACAGAGTCAAGGTATGCAGATATGAGTTCAGTGGGCCAGGAACAAGCTGAAACAATGGGTCTACCTAGACAGGCAAGTTTGTGGATCTTGGAAAGGTGGTGGAAATGACAGGTGTGGGGTGCAGGAACTATGAGGTTTGTGGCAGTGGATGGGAGATGCCCAGAGCTAATAGGGACGGCGATGGTGTGGGGACAATGGCCTAGTGTTCCATTGTGGGGTCCTGTTCGAGGGGTAAGTAAGAGGATGTGTCTGACAGTTGTTGCTGGGCTTCAGCAAGGTAGAGATCAGTCTGCCAGACTGCTACAGTACCCCCTTTATCTGCAGGTTTCAGGATGAGGTTAGGATTAGTGAGGACAGAGTAGAGCAGTGCGTTCGTAAAAAGTGAGGTTGGAGTTGGAGCAAAGGGTGGTGAAGTCGAGATGGTTGATGGCTCATTGGCAGTCAGCAATGAAAAGATCCACAGCAGGCAGAACACCAGAGTGGGATGTCCAGGAAGAGGAGAAGGAATGAAGATGAGAGAGGGGTCATTGATGCAGGGTGGAAAGTCCTTGCCAAAGAAGTAGGCTCGGAGACGAAGGCGGCAGAAGAAACGATCAATGTTGAGGTGAGCGTAAAACTCACCGAGATGTGGGCTCAGGGTACAAATGGGAGGCCCTTACTGAGGACAGAATGTTCTGTCTCAGAGAGTGGAAGGTCAGAGGGGATGGTGAAGACCCAGCATGGATGAGGGCTGGGACTAGAGGGAGGAAGGAGGCTGGTAGTGTCAAAGGAGAGGAGAGGGTTGGGGTGTTCCGGGAAGGGGTGATGGGAGGCAGATGGAGTATCTGAGGGCCCAAGAGCTGGCAGTGAGAGACACAGGATTGCAGAGTGACAGTAGGGAAGGGGAGATGAAGGTTCCAGTGGCAGTGCATGAAGACTCGATCTGGAGGTGCTGTCAGTCAAGGCCGGAGTTGGCAGCAGCAGGGTCGCGGTCTGGAGGTATTGGAGAAGGCAGGTTCTGAGGCATGTAGACAGGTGATCTTCCAATCTGTGCAGGACGTGAGAAAGTTGAAAAATCGGCAACTGAAGTCATGTATACAGCAGAGGAGAAAGTAGCGGACAGGTCTGTTGCAGGTGGCGGGGAGAGTAAATATTTGAGCTTCAGCCTTCAGTGTGAGCAATGTGCAGCGTAAAGTATGTTTGTGCGATGGCATGCAGCAATTTGCCATTTAAGGGTTAGTCAATGCTGATTCTTCTCAGACGAACAATATGTGGTGCTATTCAAACCAATGAGAACACTTCTGTCAGGAACTTAGAAACAACATAAAATTACTTCACTCAGAATCACTGCACTATTTTGCCATTGCGCATAGAGTATGAACCATTTGTTCCTCATGTTTAATCAATGGTTTTACTTTTTTCTTATTGACTAAACTTTTTCCTAATTTACCCTTTGATTATAGAGTAGCATTATCTGGAATAACTGCAGTTTTTAGAAAAGGTTCTTCTACTTCACAGTTTGACACATCCAATAATTCTCTTTGAAAATTTTACTGTTCAGTATCATCGACCATTTTTTACACTTTTACTTAAATATTACTTTGGTGTTTGCTCAAGGGTTCAGCCATATTATCTCCTCTCTAATCATCACGGCTGAAATCAATCAAGTCTCACTATAGAACAATTTTGTCTAGCTCACTGGCAGTGACATTAACCCACCCACTATTTGGCTACATTCCAGATCACACCAACTTGCTGCATAAATTAAATCTTTTCATCTCCCCGGCACCCATCATCCCAAACAATTATCTTAAAACTCTGTGTTTTGGTTATTGATCTTCTTACAATAGGAAAGTGGCTCAAATCCCTGCATGAATTGAACCCATCTATTACATTCCCCATATATTTCTGTTATCTCTTACCTCTCCACATAACTGACTTCAAAGTCAAAGTCAAGTTTATTGTCACTGGCATAAGAACATATACTGTATGCACAAGTGCAAGGGAAAACTTACTTGCAGCAATATCACAGGCACAACATCTACAGGGAAAGCAAAAGAAAAATATAGATTACACATATTGTTCATCAGAAACAACTCAAGTAGAACATAAAAATTATATTCTGAGCAATATAATTGAAGTGGTCGTAGTGTTTCTAAATTGTAGTAACTAACACACACAAGATGCTGGAGGAACTCAGCAGGGAGTCCTGCTGAAAGGACTTGGCCCAAAACGTCGACTATACTTTTTTCCATAGATGCTCCCTGGACTGCTGAGTTCCTCCAGCAATGTGTGTGTGTTACTTATATTTCAGCATCTGCAGATTCTCTCTTTTTTTTAGTAATTAAAGTTGTTCTGGACAGTTGAAGATCCAAATGGTTGAGAGGAAGTAAATGTTAGAAACATAGAAAACCTACTGCACAATACAGGCCCTTCAGAACATGTCCCTACCTTAGAGCTATCTAGGCTTTACCTATAGCCCTCTATTTTACTAAGCTCCATGTAGCCATCCAGGAGTCACTTAAAAGACCCTATCATTTCCACTGGTACCACCACCGCCAGCAGCCCATTCCATGCATTCATCACTCTCTGCGTAAAAAACCTACCCCTGACATCTCCTCTGTACCTACTTCCAAGCACCATAAAATTATGCCCTCTCATCCTAGCCATTTCAGCCCTGGGGAAAAGTCTCTCATTTTCTTGTACACCCCTACTAGGTCACCTCTCATCCTCCATCGCTCCAAGGAAAAAAGGCTGAGTTCACTCAACCTATTCTCATAAGGCATGCTCCCCAATCGGGCAACATCCTTGTAAATCTCCTCTGCACACTTTCTATGGTTTCCACATCCTTCCTATAGTGAGATGACCAGAATTGAGCACATTATTCCAAGTGGGGTCTGAGCAGGGTCCTATATATCTGCAACATTACCTCTCGGATCTTAAACTCAATCCCACGATTGATGAAGGCCAATGCACTGTATGGCTTCTTAACCACAGAGTCAATCAACCTGCATAGCAGCTTTGAGTGTCCTATGGACTAGAACCCCAAGATCCCTCTGATCATCCACACTGCCAAGAGTCTTACCATTAATACTCTATTCTGCCATCATATTTGACCTACAAAAATGAACCACCTCACACTTATCTGGGTTGAACTCCATCTGCCATTTCTCAGCATAGTTTTGCATTCTATCAGTGTTGTGTTGTAACCTCTGACAGCCCTCCACACTATCCACAACACCCCCAACTTTTGTATCATGAGAAAATTTACTAACCCATCTCTGCACTTCCTCATCCAGGTCATTTATAAAAATCACAAAGAGTAGAGTTCCCAGAACAGATCCCTGATGCATACCTCTGGTGACTGACCTCCATGTGCAGAAGATGACCCGTCTACAACCACTCTTCACCTTATGTGGGTAAGCCAGTCTGGATCTACAAAGCAATGTCCCCTTGGATCCCATGCCTCCTTACTTTCTCAATAAGCTTTGCATGGGCTACCTTATCAAATGCCTTGCTAAAATCTATATACACTACATCTACTGCTCTACCTTCATCATATCCTTAAAAAAATTCAGTGAGTATTGTAAGGCATGACCCGCCTGTGACAAAGCCATGCTGACTATTCCTAATCATATTATGCCCCTCCAAATGTTCTTGAAGATAGTGGTGGGTGACTTCAGGCATCTGTATCCCTGCTCAATTGTAGCTATGAGAAGGTGGTGAGATTATTTTTATTCCTGGAAATATCATAAAGCTCTTCTTTGTATTCTCCTAACTTTAACCCTCTTCCAACAAAGGTAGATGTTCAATGAAACCATATACTTATATACTTAAGGAGGAGGAGTTGTAGAGTCTTATAGCCACAGGCAGAAAGGATCTCCTGTGGTGTTCAGTGGTGCACCTCTGTGGGATCAGTCTGTTGCTAAAGGTTCCCTTGATGGAGATGGAAATAGAAGGATATTTTCGCCCACTACCAACTCCTTTGTCTTAGTGATGTTGAGCTGCTCAGCTCACACTACTCAACAAAGTTGTCCACCACTCTTCCATACTCAGCCTCTTGACCCCGGCTGATACAGGCCACAACTGTGGAATCATCCAAAAACCTTGCAGGACCCCAAGTTATATCTGAAGTCTGAGGTGTTGACGGTGAATAGGAAGTGGGGCAGTACAGTGCCCTGAGGTTCCCCTGAGCTGCTAATCACAATATCTGATACACAGTTCTGCAATCTCACATACTGTGGCCATCTGGACATGTAGTCTGTAATCCAGGACATTTGTAGAGCAGCCACCTGCATCTCTGTGCATATACTCCTTAGTAGAGCAGGTTGCATTATTCTGGGACACAATCAGTCTGGCAGCTCTACTAACTACAGCTCTCTATTTCTTCCTTTTCATCTTTCAAGACCCTCCACTCCATTCGTCCCACCTCTGCACTCACTGAGCATCTCCTCCACCCCTCCTGATATCCATGCATGTCTGTTATGTAACCCCAGGTAATTCCAGGTTCTGACAACATCCTCCCACTCCTGATTGATGAATAACCATACAAACCTATGGCATTTTTGCCTGATGCTCCAATATCCATCCATCAGTGTCTGAATTTTCGATAAGACTATAAGACCGTAAGAAACAGGAGCAGAATTAGGACCTTTGGCCAATCAAACACTATCATTCAATTATAGCTGATTTATTATCTCTCTCAGCTCCATTCTTCTGCCTTCTTCCCATAACCTTTGATGCCCTCACAAGTGAAGAACCTATCAAACTTCACTTCAAGTGTACCCAGTAAACCCAATGATTCATATTTTGATGAATCCTGTTTGACCTCATGTCATGTTATTGCTCTGTTATCAGGTATATGACTCATATGCACATAGATTATTCATTATCTTTAGCTTTTCTAATGTGTATGTTGTAAAATTCTCAGAAGTATCTAGCTTCAAAAGTTAAATGTAAAGATGTGATGCTGCAGCTCTTCCTTTGAGATGTTTGAGATATTACACATATTGTCAGACAAAGGTTTCTGGGGCGTCCAGGTAACACCTCTGATGATGGGGCTATTATGTCTATTCTAAGGCAGCTCAGGCACCTTGTTCCCCATCAACACTCATCTCTCACTTGTTGCTCCAATAACTGCGACAGTGACCACACCCCAATACATGTCTTCGACTCATGGGCTAAACTAAGTTGCGGTAGCTGGCAGCCTTATGTCCCAGTGAGATCTACAGTGAGGTCCAATACTAGGAAGGCAGTGCTGCGACATTCCAAGGAGAGTGTAGGGCATGATAAGGCATTGAAGATGTCATGTTCGACCATTACAATTTAGGTTTGTGACACTTGTTTGTACCACTGGGCTCAGACTTCTGAGGCTGAGAGAGTGGAACTGCCACAGTGCAACAGGTTTTCCACTTTTAAAGCTCTCCAGGACAGGTTTCCTGTCATCCTCAGACACAACGGACAACCACTGTACCATATTGTCAGAAAATATGAGCCCAGCACATTTTCATTTCTAACCACAGTTCTAGTTGAATTTTTGGACCATGGTTGGGTGTTCATCATCTTGTAACAAGCAGTGCTCTGCAGAATATACTGGGTAGATGATGTGATCTGAGACTGTGTAAATATCAGATGTTGCAAGTTTAGTCAGAAAGATATCAGAGCCACCAAAAGATCAGGAACGTTAAATTAGTTACATAATAAGAAGCCCAGCTGAGTGAACAAAATGGTCAAGCTTGTTTTATCCCATTGGATGGAGCACCCTCGACCTAATGGTTGGAGGATGGAGCATGTAAAGCCACCTCAGCAACTGAAAAATGAGAGCGGCAACTTTCCCAGTGACTGGAAGTAATGGGAGGATGAATTTTCTCTCTTTGAACATGTACTAGCCAGTAGAGAGCAGATTGGTCACTGAAACAGAGAGGCTTGATGATCAGAACTAAGAATATGCTGTAAGAATTGGTTCTCAATGTTTTTTTAAGTTACTGCAATCTTCTCTGCAACAAGACCATGGACAACTTCAGTTCTGGTGAATGAAGAATCATTCAGCATGACTTCAGATGATTCATCATAACTCTGAACTGAGGCCAAAACCTCCTGACTCAATTTCCAGGAATCTGCAGCTCATGTTCCCAGTTTTTTTTTAATTTGAACACTTTGTCTTTTTTGCACATTGGTTGTTTGCCAGACTTTGTTTATGTTTTTCATAAACGTTATTGCATTCCTTTATTTTCCTACAAACGCCTGCAAGAAAATCAATCTCAAGTATCATCTGGTAAGTGAGTATTCTGGAGTTAGGGTATATAGCAAACATTAATTTTAACAGTAATCAGCCTTCAGATCTGAATATGGATTGTAGGCTGAATTTAAAATGCAGCTTGAAGCAATGGTCTTCCTGAAGCTGTGTTTTAGAGTAAATTCCACACCAGGAAACACCCAATTGACTGGGATGTCTGCATATCCATGAACACAATCAAAAAAACAATTAATTTAAGATTCTGCACAGACATGAGTAAATTTGGAGACAATGATAATAATCACTCATTTTGTGTGTGTTAGTGGGAAAATTCAGGTATTTGAACAATTACATGTAAACAAAAACAAACGTTATGAAGGCATTCTGTTTATAGAGTTGCCCTGTTACCTTTGTTCTTTAACATACAAAAATGTGCTGTACTCCCTAAAAAAATGGGTCAGGGAGTCTCCTTTCCTCTTTCTCTCTCTCCCTTTCTCTCTTTTTTTGGAGTGACTCTAAAGGCTATCAGCTTGTGTGTGTTTCAAATAAAGACTTTCATATCTAGCAGCTGTGTCTCTCTGGTGACTTCAGTCACAGTCATGACAACATATACATACATTGGTAATAAATTTACTTCGGCTTTGACTTTGAACTGCAGTTGCTGACTGCAAATTATAATTTTGAAGATTTCAAGGACTTGTTGGTCTATATTAAAAGAGAAGAACAGGAACAATATGCAAATTGTGAGATAGCATCAATGTCATAATGGAAGATGTCTAGCTTATGAAAAGAAGTGACAAAAATGCAAAGAAAATTGAAATGCTTCTCATTACAATTCAAATAGATACAGAAATAATAGCAAGCAGTATATACGAGAGAAGGAGATAAGAGACAAAAGCTGCAGGAATCTAGAACAAAAAAGGGGCTGCAGGAACTTGATGGTCAAGCAGCATTTGTGGGGGAAAGGAATTCTCAATGTTTTTTTCTTGAAGCCTTGCAATAGTAATAAAGATAAAGTCTGCAGTTGCTGGAAATCCAAAGCAACACACATAAAATGCTGGAGGAACTCAGCAGGTCAGGCAACATCTCTGGAAATGATGAGATAGTTGACATTTTAGGTTGAAACCCTTTTTCAGGACTGAGAAAGAAGGGGGGAGATGCCAAAAAAATAGATGGGAGAAGGGGAAGGAGGCTAGCTGGAAGTTGATAGGTGACGTCAGTTGGATGTAAAGGTCAAAGACTGGAAAAGAAGGAATCTGATAGGAGAGTGGACTACAGGAGAAAGGGAAGAAGGATGGGACACAGGGGTAAGTATTAGGCAGGTGGGAAGAGCCAAAAGGTCAGTGTGGGGGTTGTGTGGTGTTTGTTTATTGAATGCAGAAATCAATAGTAGTAAAGAGCTAAGTTTGGTTCATAATGTCATACAAAGCAACAGTAGCTTTGGAGAGACATGTGAGAAAGAACACCTCAAGATTAAGTCAAGTCAAGTCACTTTTATTGTCATTTCGACCATAACTGCTGGTACAGTACATAGTAAACATGAGATAGCGTATTTCAGGACCATGGTGTTACATGACAGTACAAAAACTAGACTGAACTATGTAAAAAAGAAAAAACACAGAGAAAGCTACACCAGACTACAGACCTACACAGGACTGCATAAAGTGCACAAAAACAGTGCAGACATTACAATAAATAATAAACAGGACAGTAGGGCAACGTGTCAGTCCAGGCTTCGGGTATTGAGGAGTCTGATAGCTTGGGGGGAAGAAACAGTTACATTGTCAGGTCGTGAGAGACTGAATGCCTTTTCCCAGATGGCAGGAGGGAGAAGAGAATGTATGAGGGGTGCATGGGGTCCTTCATAATGCTGTTTCCTTTGCGGATGCAGCGTGTAGTGTAAATGTCTGTGATGGCGGGAAGAGAGACCCGATGAACTTCTCAGCTGACCTCACTATCCTTTGCGATCCGAGATGGTGAATTTCCAAACCAGGCAGTGATGCAGCGGCTCAGGATGGTCTCAATACAACTCCTGTAGAATGTGATGAGGATAGTGGGTGGGAGATGGACTTTCCTCAGCCTTCACAGAAAGTAGAGATGCTTCTGGGCTTTCTTTGCTATGGAACTGGTGTTGAGGGACCAGGTCATCATATTGAACCAGGCAGAGGAAAAATGGAACAAGTAAACAGAGCAGAGGAGGGCAAGTAAGTTACACAAATGTTTACTATTCAGAAAGTAATAAGAACAATTCCAGTAGACAGTGCTGCAACATGGAATATTATATTTGAAAAAACAAAACAAATGTATGATATAGTATGATTTGAGTATTAATGAACAAATAAAAGCTGTTAATGAAAAATCCACTGAACAAAAAGAAGTGCAAGGCTCTGTTGTTTTTGATGAGAACTGTGTGCCAGCCCTGTGAATTGAACTGATTCACAAAGCAGATAGAGAAGATAATGAGAGTGGAGGCTTCGACATTTGTATGTTCCAGACCCAGATTCCACAAAAGATATATGAGCAGATGTTTGAAGGATTTGAAAGCTGGAGGGAAACGTTATCCAGAGCTGAAAGGGCATAAACAGTTGTTAGTAGATCCCTCTGGACATTTTCTAGTGGCTGCCAAAGGGAAACAGTTGAGTGGGAAAGACAGAGGAAGCAGAGACCATCATGCTTGTAGACACGCTGACACTCCTACCTCACAGATAGTTGGCATGTTGTGCAAATAGCAAAGCCGGAGAAATGGAAGGTATATTAGGATCCATAAAATCTGAGTTATGCAATGGACCAGAATTGTGATTTAAAAAATTGGATACATCTGTCAGCCTATGCAGAGCGAAACTGCTCCTTCTGTTGGAATGCCAAGAAAGGACTTTTCTAAAGCTCAACAGGGTAACACATTTGTAATGACCTTCAACATAACCTTTTGGGAGAGCTCAGTGACAGAGAAGCCATGTGGTGTCAGTACCAGACTGGAGTGTTTCAAGTGAAGGCTTGCTCAGATACCTGAATGAGTTGCTAGTGTTAAAATCAAACTGGTTGATAATCTTGAATATGGAGGACTTGCTATCACAGAGTCAGGAATAGACAATGACAGAAACATGAGAGCCTTAATGAACATGCGGGACAACATGCAGGAAATAACATTTAAACTGAAGGAAACTCATGAAAGAAGGTCATGAGGTCACCACAGAGTGGTCAAACTAATCCAGTCAAGATGAAGCCTTTGAGGAAATATCGGCCGTAACAAATGTTGCTCATGTATGATGTTTTCTTGAATTTGTAAGCTACTTAAACAAATTTCTTTCCTACCTGTAGGAAAACTGAGGCAATTAATGGAGACAGATGTTGAATGGTGATGGATGGACATCCAGAAATAAAATCCAATGAATGAAAGTGATATCACAATAAAACCTGTGATACGGTTCTTCAGAAATACAGCTAACACACCAGCAGATATTTCTGAAGAGTATTTTGGCGTTACCATACAAAAGAGCCATACAATAGCCAATAAAAACAAGTTCAAGTTCAAGTTTATAATTCTTTGCCATCAACCAACTCTATACATGAATAGAGCCAAAGTGCAAAACACAGCACCAGTCATACAGAGCACAAGGCACGTATAGTAATATGC
Organism: Hypanus sabinus; assembly: GCF_030144855.1. Classification (NCBI taxonomy): domain Eukaryota; kingdom Metazoa; phylum Chordata; class Chondrichthyes; order Myliobatiformes; family Dasyatidae; genus Hypanus; species Hypanus sabinus. The sequence goes on along the minus strand of NC_082710.1, from coordinate 124,074,241 downwards.
TCACAGTAAAACATACAATCAAGAAAACCTATTAATATTTCCAAGTCTCTGAGTGTCATGGCCTGTAGGTTGATGGCACATGGGGATGTTATCCTGAAGCCACGGTTCTACAAGAAAAAGCACACAGCAGACATCTTCATGCACTAGTGTGACTGCAGATAAAATCATTTCAGCTTGTCTTCCACCAAGCAGCACTGATGGGAGAGGCCAGCCCCCGACCCAGCTGGGGAGCCGGGTGTCCACCACATCACATTGCCTCCTCCTCTGGGCAGCTGCAGCAGGTGTTCATGTCCCATCCCCATGAAATAAACATTTGGAAGTTATATTGCAGTTATACAAGACACCGGTGAGGCACTAATTGCAGTATTGTATACAGTATTGATCACCCTGTCATAGGAAAGGTGTTATTATGCAGGAAAAAAAAATGCAGAAAATATTTACTAGGATGCTGCCCGACCTGCTGAGTTCCTCCAGCGTGTTTGTACGTGTTGATTTGACCACAGCATCTGCATTGTACTTTGTGTTTACTAGGATATTGTCTGGACAAGGGAATATGAGCTGTAAAGAGAGATTATATAGACTAGGACTTAATTCCCAGGAACATTTGAGATTGAGGCATGATATATGAGGTCATGAGAGCCATAAACAGGGTGAAAGCTTTACTGAGGCAGTGAGATATGTTGACAACATTCAATGGTATTCGCTAAGATGCACTGCTAATTTTGACACAACGTGGAAGTGTGGTAAGGGACAGGCTGGTACGAGAGGAGTAAATAAACATAGGCAATGGCATTTTACTTCAAAAGAAGGTAGTGTTATATTTTGAAAGGGAGATGAAAAAGACCCAAATGAGTAAAATGGAGCAATTTTAAAAGGAGTTAAGAATAGAGAGGCAGGATTATTTGCTGATAGGGGGCGGTGATAACGTTTGAGCCAGATGGTGGTGTTTAGATGCAAGCATTTGAGTGTGACTGAACATTTGCTGATTGGAGATAGTCAGGATGGATATATGAGAGGCAGGTCATGCCTCACGAGCTTGATTGATTTTCTCAAGGAAGTGACAAAACAAAATGATGAAGGTAAAGTGGTAGATATGGTATATATGGATTTTAATAGGGCATTCAACAAGGTTCTCCAAGGTAGGCTCTTAAGAAGGTCAGGAGGCATGGGATTCATGGATTAATGTGTTCAGAATTCTGTAGGGATCTGTTCTGGTACCTTTGCTCTTCTGGACTTTTATAAATGACTTGTATGAGAAAGTGGAAGGGGTAGTTAGTAAGTTTGTAGGTGACATGACGGTTGATAGTGCTGTGAATAGCATAGCAGGTTGTCATAGGTTACAAGGAAACATTGATAGGATGCAGAGCTGGATTAGCTGGTACATCAATGCCCCAAAAGAAAATGAATCTCAGTGTAGTAAATGGTGATTTGTTCTGTATATACTTTGATAATAAGCTTAATTTGAACTTTGAACTTCGAGAGGTGGCTGATGGAGTTCAAGCTGGAACAAGCGTGAAGTGATATACTTTTCAAGATCAAACTTGAAGACAGAGCACAGGATAATAGCAGGAGTTTTAACAGTGTGGAGCAACAGAGGGATCTTGAGGTCCTTATCCATAGATCTCTCAAAATTGTCATGCAGGTTAACACGTTGGTCAAGAATGTGAATGTTGTGTTGAATTTCATTAGACAGCAGTTTGAATTCAATAGCTACAAGGCAATGCTGCAGCTCTATTAAACTCTGCTTAGACCACAGAGTATTGTGTTTGGTTCTGGTCACCTCATTACAGAAAGCATGTGGAAGCTTTAGAGACGGTGCAGAGGTGATTTAACAGTATGCTGGAAAGCATATGGTATGAGGAAGTATTGAGTGAATTAGTGTTATCTCTTTGGACTCAAGGAGGATGAGCAGCAACTTGAAACATGTCTAAGATGATAAGAAGCATAGACTGAATGGACAGCCAGTACATTTTCCCCTAGGGTGGCAATCACTATTATGAGAGGACATATTTTTAAGGTGATTAGAGGAAAGTATAGGGAGGGATGTCTGAAGGGACTTTTTTTGATGTCAAGACAAACTTTCAAGAGTATCCTAAGTGGTTGCATCAGGACCTGATGAAGGGTCTTGGCCTGAAACGTCAACTGTTTATCCTTTTCTATGGATGCTCTCTGGCCTGCTGAGTTCCTCCAAACTTTTGTGTATATTGCATAGAAAAACTAATGCCAGGAATGGAAAAGCCACCAGAACATGGTAGATGCAGTCCAGACCAAGACAGGCAAAGCCCTCACCTCTATTTAGCACATTTACAAGGAGTGCTGCCACAAGAAAGCTGATCCAACATCAAGGACCACCATCCACTGAAGCCATGAGCTCTTCTCACTGCTGCCATTGGGAAGGTGGTACATGAGCCTTAGGTCATACTCTACATAGTTCAGAAACAGTTATAACCATCATGCTCCTGAATTGGCATTGATAAGGTCACTTACCTCAAACTTGAATTGATTCCTCAACCTACAGACTCACTTTCGAGGACTCTACAATTCATGTTCTCTGTGTTATTTATTTATATTTTTTATTTTCCCAGTTTGTCTTCTTTTGCACATTGATTGTTTGTCAGTATTTGGGTAGTATAGTTTTTCATTAATTCTATTGTACTTCTTCATTTTCCTGTAAGTGCCTATAAGAAAATGAATTGCAAGGTAATTTCTGGTGACATCTACTCTGTGGCCACCTTAATGAGGCACACCTATACACCTGCTTGTTAATGCAAATATCTAATCAGCAAATCATGTTGCTGCAACTCAATGCATAAAAGCCATGCAGACAAGATTCAGTTGTTGTTCAGATCAAACATCAGGATGGGGAAGAAATGTGATCTAAGTGATGTTGATCGTGGGAATGATTGTTGCATGCCAGACAGGGTGGTTTGTATATTTCAGAAACTGCTGATCTGGTTCAAGCTGAAAGGAAGATGACAGTAACTCATATAAGCATGTTTAACAACAGTGGTGTGCAGAAGAGCACCTCTGAATGCACAACATGTGGAACCTTGAAGCAGATGTGATACAGCAGCAGGAGACCATGATCATACACTCACTGGCAGTTTTATTAGTTGTAAGAGGTACCTGATAATGCAGCCACTGAGTGTATATGTACTTTGATAATAGATCTACTTTGTCTTTAACTTCTGTGAATATTCTTCTGTGAGTTCCGTATGTAACCTTAATCCAGCAAGTTCTGCTTCTGCCTGCTTTTAAGATGGATAAACATATTACCTTAAAGGATACAAGTACAATAACGTACACCTGTGCTGAAGGCTTTGCCAGTTTCTTAAGAAGTTGTGAAAGCTGCAGACAAAAGTCTCTGTATACATGCAACATAGGGAGACTGGAAACCTTCAGCAGATCGCATCTGCATCCGTTGCTGCATAATGAACACTTTTTGTGCAAACGGAACTCCTGGAGAAATGTACATTTATGAATGAAGGGAATAAGTTCCAACTCCAACAGCCATGAAATTAACTATTACCAAAATTATTAATTCATGTATGTTCCGACTACAGACATAATCTGAATGACTAAAGTTAAAAAAAAATCATTCTTTTTATAATAACTGATTCCTATGATGCATTAACAAAATCACTTGCCTGTGTCTAAAGAAACAAGCTTGAAATTACAATTTGTTGACATCAGATGCATTTTAATTATTGGTCTCATGTCACTTGTGTATATTTGTAAATGCTTCCAGGAATTGGCAGACTTACAGACTACCCCTTGTACTACTGAAACGTGCTTAGGATTACAAAGGCTTCTACTTACAAAGTTCTCCAGTATGAGATATTTCTTTTGAAAAGCTTCTCTTAATGGCATTAGCAGTCTGAGTCTGCTTAGAGGAGGATTGTTTGCAAGAAGAACAGTAGATTTTGCATTGAATTTCTATATTTTCTGCAAAATAATATTCCAAATTTTGTGACAAAGCCTCAAAATAGACTTAATTCTACCCTAACATACAACACAGCAAAACTTAATGACATTCTACAAACCGTTGTTTGCTCATTTTTCAATTTTATATCAGAAATTATCTAATAAGTTAAATAACATTTTATGAAGATCACAGTGTTACAGTATTCATTTCATTTCCTGTACTTCCATTTTAATGACATACTCTTGAAGAGGTTAATTAAAACATGAACTCATTGAAAACAAATCCTGGCATCAAACATTGCCTGATCAGAAATGAATGAGTGGATGTAATAGGTAAGCACATTTAACAACCAGCAGTTAGATGCACTTCTAAAGTGTTGACTTCCACATATGGTGCAAGCAAGGCCAGAATTCTATCACAATATCTCAAAATTGAAAAGTAAAATTAATTAGGATATCATGAGAAATATCAAACTGACTACATCCTCTGGCAAAATGAATTACCATTCAGCAAGAACAGAATTAAAGTCAAATTCAGAATCAGACTTAATATCACTGGCACATGAAATGTGTTGTTTTGTAGCAGCATTGTATTTCAATGCATAATATCTTTTAAACTATAAATTACAGTAAGTATATATACAAATTATATTTCATAGGAAGTGCAAAAGGAGAGCAAAATAAATGTACAATAGTGAGTTAGTGTACATAGTTCACTGTCCATTCAGAAATCAGATAGCGGAGAGGAAGGAAGTGTTCCTCTAACATTGAGTGTGTCTCTTCATGCTCCTGAACCTCCTCCATGATGGTAGCAATGAGAAGAGTACATATCCTGGGTGATGAGGGCTCTTAATGATGGATACCCCCTTTTTGAGGCATCCTAATTTGAAGGTTTCCACATTATTGGGGAGGTTAGCACCCATAATGGAGCTGGCTGAGTTGATAATTTTTCCAATCCTGTGCAGTGGCCACTCCATACTAAATGGTGGTGCAACCAGTTGGAATATTCTATATGAAACACCTGAAAAAATTTGCTAGAGTTTTTGGTGACATACCAAGTCAATTTAAAGCAGAATGAAATATGGCCACTGATGTGTCTTCTTTGTAATTGCATCAATATGTTGTGCCCAGGATAGGTTTTCAGAGATGTTGACAGTCAGGAGCTTGAAACTGCTCACTCTCTCACTGCTGATCCTTTAATGAGGACTTATGTGTGTTCCCTCAACTTCCTCTTCCTGAAGTCTGCAATCAATTCCTTGTGCTTACTGATGCTGTGTGCGACACCACTCAACCAGCCAATATATCTCACTCCTGTATGTCTCATCATCACCATCTGAAATTCTGCCAACAATAGCTGTGACATTGGCAAGTTTATTGATAGCATCTGAGCTTTGCCTAGCCACATTGTTGTGGCTGTAGGGAGAATAAAGCAGTGGGCTAAGCACACAACTTAGTTGTGCCAATGTTGATTGTCAGCAAGGAGAAGATGTTAGTTTTGCTCCACACTAACTGTCGTCTCTTGATAAAGAAGTTAAGGATCTAGTTGCAGAGGGACATACAGAATCCCAGGTTTTGGAGATTGTTCATTAGAACTAAGGTTATGATTGTGTTGAACACTGAGCTGTAATCGATAGACAACATCCTGGTATGGGTATTACTGTTGTCTGGGTCGAGTGGAGAGCCAATGAGATTGCATCCTTTGTAGACCTATTGTGGTAATAGGCAAATTGCAGTGGGTCCATGTCCTTGCTTAGGCAGGAGTTGATTTTATTTTATTTATTGAGATACAGTGTGGAGTAGGCCCCTACAGTCTTTCAAGCCGTGCCGCCCAACAGTCCCTCAACTTAACCCCAGCCTAATCATGGGGCAATTTACAATGACCAAATAACCTACTCACCAGTACATCTTTGGACCGTAGGAGGAAACCGGAACACTGGGTGGAAACCCATGCCATCATGGAGAGATTGTACCAATTCCTTACAGGCAGTAGCAGGAATTCTGGCCGTGACCAACCACTCAATACATTTCATCACAATAGATGTGAGTGCAACTAGAGGATAGTTGTTGAGACAGCTCATCTGCTCCACTGGAGCACTAGTATGATTTTTGCCCTTTTCAAGCAGGTGAGAAACTCTGACTAAAGTGAGAAATTCAAGATGTCCTTGAATACTGCCACAAGTTGGTTAGCACTGATTTTCAGTGCCATATTAAGTACATCATCAGGGTCTGATACCTTGTGAGGGTTAACACTTGAAAATTTTTGAATGCCGGCCTTTGAGTCAAAGATCTCAGTCACCAGGTGCTGCTGGGATTCACAGAAGTATTGTTTTATTCTTTCTTTCAAAACATGAATATAATTCTCTGAGCTCATCTGGGGCTGAAGCATCACATCCATTCATGTTTTCACTTTGTATGTAATAATGGTCTGCAATCCCTGCTTGAACAAGTGCACATACAATTCCATCTCTACCTTAAATAGGAACTGTTCTTATTTTCAATCTTAAAATAGTCTTCTCTAGGTCATATCTGGACTTCTTGTACTGCTCTGGATCACTGGTCTTGAATGCCACAGATCTAGCCCTCAGCAGACAATGGGTTTACTCATAAACCATGGCTTTTGGCTTGATCTCAAAAGCATACACACATCCACATAGGTCTTCCTGAAGTAGGTGACAACTGTGGCATATTCATTCAGATTTGATGATGAATCCTTGAATACAGTCCAGTCCGCTGACTGAAAGCAATGCTTTAAGCACTCATCCACCTCCCTTGACCATACCTTCTTGGTCCTCACTACTGCCGCTGAGTTCTTAAGTTTTTGCTTATATATCAGGAGTAGAATTACAACCAAATTATCAGACTTTCCAAAGTGTTGGTGTGGGATGCCAAGGTAAGCTTGTTTGATGGTGGTACAGCAGTTGTCAAGTATGTGGGCTCCTGTGGTTCAAAGGTGAAATGTTAGTGGTAGTTTATCAGAGACTTCTTCAAGTGGGCTGGTTGAAATCCCCTGGAAAGATCAGGAAGGCATCAGGGTGAATTGTTTCATGACTGTTAATCATGCTGTTTAGCTTCATCAGTGGCTCTATGATGTTGAATTGAATTGACTTTATTTCTTACATCCTTCATATACGAGGAGTAAAAATTTTATATGTGGCGTCTCTGTCTAAATGTGCAATGTGCAATTTATAGTCATTTATAATAAATAGTATGTACAACAGGGCAGTCAATATAACATACAAATACAGTTGTATCAGCATGAATTAATGAGTCAGAAGGCCTGGTGGAAGAAACTGTCCCAGAACCAGTTGGTCCTGGCTTTTATGCTGCAGTGCTGTTTCCCAGATGGTAGCAGCTGGAACAGTTTGTGGTTGGGATGACTCGGGCCTGAGATGCAATGTACACCACTACCAGGATGATGAGGGAGAACTCCCTTGGCAGATAAAATGGACAATACTTGACTGCTAGATGTTCCAGGTTGGCTGAGCAGCATTGAGATAGAAACATAATATATGACCCAGCTGTCTGTCTTTGCAGTGAATGGTGAAAGCCTTGGGCTGCAGCTCCGTGTATGAAATGTTGGGGTTGAGCCATGTTTCCATGAGCAAAGTACACATCAGTCCCTGAAGTTCATCTGGTACTGCAATCTTGCTCTGTGGTCTTCAATTTTATTCTCCAGAAACCTCACATTTGCCAGCAGGATGGTCGTGAGTGGGGTTTCTGATGCCTCTGCATTTCAATCATACCCACAAAGCAGTAGAACTTCCCCAATTACTTTTTCTTAAAGGAGAACTGCACTTACCTCCTGAGCCTTCCATCTGAAGTCTGCCAATTTTGAGGACTGATTATTTTTTTAATCATCCTATAATGATGTTGCTTACTGAAGTATCCATGACTGTGATTGTGGATTTCAGATGTAGTTGTCCTAAGTGGGAATATTTGATAATTGTCAATGGAGTTGCATGCAGAATTGCCATCTTGTCTAGAAGTCATTTAAAAGAAGTTTTGACAGCCTAGGACATCTGCTTTCAAATTATGAGTTTGTGACATATTGGCAGTCTTGCCTTCTTTTTTTTTAGTTTTTTTATGCATTTTCTACATCCCTACAGATAGAAAAAAAACCCAAATCAAAATGAAGAAAATTAATACAGTGCAAAAATAAACATACAATAATAATATAATACAAAAAAGATAATTGAGAAAGCACCCAAATTAGTATCCTCAAATTAGTACCCAAATTAGTATCCTCCCCAAGCCCCGCAACAAAAAAAAAACTCCAGACCAACCACAACACAATATAGAGAATATAAATCAGGACATTCAAACCCCCCAAACTGTAAATACACTTAAAAACAGAAGATAATAATGCCTACTACCAAAAAAAGAGCTGAAAGCAAGGGACCGAAAAAAAAAACCTTAGTCAAGAGGAAGGTTATGAAAGTACTCAATAAAAGGTCCCCAGACCTTATGGAACTTTATATCCGAATTAAGAACTGAATAATGAATTTTTTCAAGGTCTAAGCAGGACATAATATCATTAAGCCATTGAGCATGCGTGGGCGGGGCAACATCTCTCCATCTAAGGAGGATTAAACGTCTAGCCAAGAGAGAAGCAAAAGATAATATTCAACACTTAGTCGAACTCAAACGTAAATCTGTCTCACCCAAAAAACCAAACAAAGCAATTAAAGGGTTAGGTTCTAAGTGGTGATTCAGAATATAGGATAAAGTTATGAAGACATCTTTCCAAAATTTCTCCAAGCTAGGAAAAAACCAGTACATATGAATAAGAGAGGCCTCGCCCCTTTTGCATTTATCACAAAGAGGACTAATATTAGGGTAAAATCGAGATAATTTAGATTTAGACATATGGGCTCTATGAACAATCTTAAACTGTAAAAAGCAATGGCGAGCACAAAGAGAGGTTGAATTAACCGATTTGAGAATCGAGTCCCAAGTCTCATCAGATAAAGAGATATTGAAATCATGCTCCCAAGCCATTCTAATTTTATCCACGCAGCATGCCATAAGAATGCTAATTTATCATGAATAAATGATATTAAACCTTTACCCAGTGGATTAATAGAGAGAAAGAAATCCAGAACATTTTTCTCAGGCATTTCAGGGAAGTTAGGAATTAAAGGATTAATAAAGTGTCTAATTTGGAGATATCTAAAAAAATGAGCATTAGGCAGATTGAACTTAGCAGAGAGCTGTTGAAAAGAAGCAAAGCGATTATCAATAAAAAGATTGTCAAAATGTCTAATGCCCTTCCTATACCAATCATGGAAGGTTGAATCATACATAGTAGGTAATAAAAGGTGATTATGTAAGATAGGACTAGAAAAGGAAAAACCATAGAAACCATAAAATTTCCTAAACTGAGCCCATATTCGCAAAGTGTGTCTAACAAGAGGATTAACAATTAATCTGGACAAACTACTAGGGAGTATAGAGCCAAGAAGTGCAGAAGTAGATAAATCTTTAGTGGAACTCAACTCCATTGCCACCCAATTAGGGCAATCGGGTTGGCCATGGAAAAAAGACCAAAAGGTAGCACAACGTATATTGGCTGTCCAATAATATAAATGAAAGTTAGGTAAGGCCATGCCACCCTCTTTTTTAGATTTTTGGAGATAAACTTTATTAATTCTAGAACGCTTATTCTTCCACAGATATGACAAAATAATAGAGTCTAAAGAATCAAAAAAAGATTTAGGAATAAAAATTGGGATTGATTGAAATAAATACAAAAATTTAGGGAGAACATACATTTTAACAACATTAATATGACCTACCAAAGACATAGATAGAGGTGACCATTGTGATAGACTCTGTTTTGTAGTATATAAAAGATTGGCAAAATTTTCACGAAAAAAATCTTTAAACTTCCTTGTGACTGTAATCCCAAGATAAGTAAATTGATTATGAACTACTTTAAAAGGGAGGTCATGAAATGTTAATTTGTGTGCTTCTTTATTAATTAGGAAAAGTTCACTCTTATGTAAGTTAAGTTTATAGCCAGAAAACTGGCTAAACTGATCAAGAAGTGAGAACATTGGAGGTAAGGATGTGGACAGATTTGAAAGAAAAAGTAATAAGTCATCAGCATAAAGAGAAACTTTATGCTCAACACCCCCCACCCCAAATCCCGGTCAATTCAGGACAGCTTCGAAATGCTAGCGCCAAAGGTTCTATAGCCAAATCAAAGAGAAAGGGACTTAAAGGGCATCCCTGACGGGTGCCACGTTTGAGGTTAAATAACTGGGATTTCTGAAACTTAGTCAAAACAAAGGCAGTTGGACAGATACAGCAATTTGATCCAAGAGATAAAAATTTGACTGAAGTCAAATTTTTCTAAAACTGCAAAAAGTTAGTTCCATTCTATATGATCAAATGCTTTCTCCGCATCGAGGGAAATAACACATTCAGGAATCCCAGTTGAAGGTGAATATAAAATGTTAAATAAACGCCGAATATTAAAAAAAGGAAGACAGTTTTTAATAAAACCAGTTTGATCATCAGAAATAATAGAGGAAATAACAGTTTCTAATCTATAAGCCAAAACTTTGGCCAAGATTTTAACATCAACATTAAGCAAAGAAATCAGCCTATACGAGGAACACTCTGTTGGGTCTTTACCCTTTTTTAATAAAAGAAAAATAGATGCCTCATTAAAAGAAGGTGGCAATTTACCGTAATTAAATGAGTCAGATAGTACTGAGAGTAACTGAGGAGAAAGAAGTGAAGAGAATAGTCTTGCCTTCTTTCACTGTATAAGTGTATCTTCACTTGAAAGGCAAGCTAACTGCTGAGCTCGTTGACTTCATAAACTTTGCCTCTAACTTTCACCCTGCCTCAAATTTACCTGGTGCATTTCTGACACCTCCCTCCCCTTTCTTGATCTTTCTGTCTCCATCTCTGGAGACGGCTTACATACTGAGATCTACTATAAGCCTACAGACTCTCACAGCTACCTGGACTATTCCTCTTCCCACCCTGTCTCTTGCAAAAATGCTATCCCCTTTTCATAATTCCTCCGTCTCTGCTGAATCTGCTCTCAGGATGAGGCTTTTCATTCCAGGACGAAGGAGATCTCTTCCTTTTTTAAACAAAGGGGCTTTCCTTATTCCACTATCTACTCTGCTCTCAAACACATCTCTCCCATTTCCCACACAACTGCCCTTACCCTATCTGCACACCGCCCCACTTGGGATAGGGTTCCCCTTGTCCTCACATACCACCCCACCAGCCTCTGGGTCCAACGTATAATTCTCCATACCTTCTGCCACCTCTAATGGGATCCCACTACCAAGCACAGGTTTCCCTCCCCCCTACCACTTTCCACAGGGATCACTCCCTAAGTGACTCCATTGTCTATTTGTCTCCCCCATCCCTTCCCACCAATCTCCCTCCTGGCACTTATCCTTGTAAGCGGAAGAAGTGCTACACCTGCCCTTACACTTCCTCCCTCACCACCATTCAGAGCCCCAGACAGTCCTTCCAGGTGAGGCGATACTTCACTTGTGAGTTGGCTGGTGTGGTATATTGCGACTGGCGCTCCCGGTGTGGCCTTTTATATCTTGGTGAGACCTGATGCAGACTGGGAGACCATTTCGCTGAACACCTACGCTCTGTCTGCCAGAGAAAGCAAGATCTCCCAGTGGCTACACATTTTAATTCCGTGTCCCATTCCCATTCTGATATATCTATCCATGGCTTCCTCTACTGTCAAGATGAAGCCACACTCAGGTTGGAGGAACAACACCTTATATACCGACTGGGTAGCCTTCAACCTGATGGCATGAACATTGACTTCTCTAACTTCCGTTAATGCCCCTCCTCCCCTTCCTAACCTATCCTTGATATATTTAGTTTTTATCCCCCTCCCCTTTTTTCTCTCTCTCTGCCTGTTCTCCATCTCCCTCTGGTGTTCCCCTCCTCCTTTCTTTCTCCCTAGGCCTCCCATCCCATGATGCTTTCCCTTCTCCAGCTCTGTATCCCTTTTGCCAATCACCTTTCCAGCTCTCAGCTTCACCCCACCCCCTCCTGTCTTCTCCTATCATTTTGCAGTTCCCCCTCCCCCTCCTACATTCAAATCTCTGAGTACCTTTCCTTTCAGTTAGTCCTGACGAAGGGTCTTGGCCCGAAACATCGACAGTGCTTCTCCTTATAGCTGCTGCCTAGCCTGCTGTGTTCCACCAGCATTTTGTGTGTGTTGCTTGAATTTCCAGCATCTGCAGATTTTCTCATGTTTGATAAGACAATTCAGAACTGCTTTGCTCACTCCTGTTTTGAGCATTTAGGCTTGAAGATGCCAAAAATGGCCAGGAGTGAAAATGAAACAATTTCACTACGTCAACAAGCTAGAAACTATGAAAACTTGAGGTATTGATAATTATCTTGAATGTTACAATGAAAATGAGGTTTTGAAGGATGCAATCATCGTCAGCTTTGTATCATCGATGTCCATTATCTGCATTTGATGTCTACACTGCTTTTGTTCAAAAGAACGTGATGCTGATGCATTCCTCCACTAATACACAGTACTGCAGTAGTGTTGGTCGTGTTCTAACTCTGTTTTTCATGTAAGTACATAATTTGTTACTCAGTTTGTCGATTGCAATATCTTTTTAATTATTTCCATGAAACTTCAGCTAATTGGGACAGCCACTTGATTGGGCCAAATGTACTGTTCCCAATGTGTCCAGATTAACTAGAATCCAATGTATATAATCTCAGCACAGCAAGAGCATAAATTGCTACAGCTGATACTAAACAACATTGTATTTCTAAAATTCATTTGGTCACCAGGAAAGAAAATACCAGGATAATGCCATATTACCTGTATGGGTTTTTAATGTTTAGGTTACAAAATCGAGTCTGATCGAATATGTTTTAAACAACCCCAAAGAGCAATTCACAAAAATAAATGTCCCCCAGTGCTGTTATTTATCTTTCAACTGCAAAGTGTAAAACAGATTAGTCAACCAGTATCGCACAGCCTTCAGAGGGATTGTATTGGGTACATATTAGCTGCTCTGTGACCATCCATAACAATCATAACTACATTACAAATGCATTTAATTGGTTGTAGAGTGCTTTGGGACATGCAGATAATGTGATCAAATGGAATATAAGTGTTCAATATATCTTGCCCTTCTACAAAAAGAATATATGGACAATATCTCTTATTGCTATACAAAAGAAAACGTATAAGCTTTCTGTGTTATCTAATTATATTTATTCTTCAGTAAATGCTACAGTTTGAAATCTATACAGCAATAACTCTGGCTCATTACATAAAAATAATCATTTACCTCCAGATTATTAAATAGAAGTTATATTTGGATTTAAGAGCAGAGAAACATTACGATGACAGTCAGTGTACTCTGCGAAGCAAACAGTTTGCAATTCCTATGCAGCACCATGCTCAAAAATGCACGTTCAATATCTCAATTAGAAATAATCGGGCATACGTTCATGTATTTAACATTTTGTAAGGTCTCATTCTGTAGCTTATTGACTCTGTAGACTTGTGTGCCTTTGAATGCCATTATGTCAAAGACTTTAACAGTAATGTATTGATCAATGTGTATTTTAATGATAAGGACACATTGTAGAATGGTATTAATTGGATAATTCTCTTGAGGAATTGGCACCACATGCTGGTTGAATATCTCCTTCTACACTGTGTAATCTTATGAAATGGATGACAGAATGTTCACTGGACAATATGAGCTTTATCAGAAATGAAAAATATACTTCATATATTGACATAAAATGAATGCTGTAAGCTGTAAAAATCATCATTGCACAATTTGTATGCAAATTGCCAATGCTAAATCTGAAATTGTTTTGTCCTTTAAAATAACCTTACAGTTCACACTACAGTTTATACAACAAGGTGCACATAAAGCTCTGATACATAATCCAACAAAAGCCTGATTGCAAAAACCCTTCAGATGGATCAGGATCCAGTTTAATTTGTTGACTCCATTCAAATGACAATTATTTGCAATTAAATTCAAACCAATTTTGAGAAATATTTACAGAACAAATGGTGTTGAGCTTTGTGGAAAGAAATCTGGTAAGTGATCATGAAGCAAAATTAAAGAGATTGGGAAATAAAAGATGACAGGCAGATTGAACAGGAGAAATGGAACCCAAAGGGCTTAGGAGTGGTTTAAAATATGGATAGCAGAGGTTTGACTGAGCCTCTGATATATGAGAAATTTGCCATGAAAGCATTTGACAAAAATGGAATTCAAGTTAAAAGGTACAGAGATAAGATGTAGACAATATTACTGATAACACACAATAATGAATAATAATGATTGAATTACTACAACCCATGTCAGGAAATGTAGAGGAGGTTTGACCCAAAAGCAGAGCAATCGCAGTGATTTGACTGTAAATTACACTTTATTAATAAATTGCAAAATAGCAAGCTTCAAAGCAAGAACGAATGGATATCAAACACAAGAGGTAACAAGGTAACTGAAGTCCAGGAACAGCGGGTTGAGATTGGCTGCTTCATATGAGTAAACAAGGTTCGTGGATGAGAGCTGGGTTTATCTGACAGTAGGTGATGCATTGGAACCAAGGGGCAGCTGATTCCTGTCAGATGGGGGGGAGACTGGGATGTGCCTGCCCGTGCAAGCCTAACAGGACCCAGCCTTTCCTATGGACAGCACCTGATGGCTCAAGGCAATCTGGATGTGTCCTTTGGAAATCTTTAATAAGTGATTAATCCAAGATGAAACGGTATGGCACTCAAATCCTCTCTTCTGGGCTGTACCCTTCCCAGTCCACCAGGTACTGCGTGCCCCATCCACGATGATGTGAATCCATCAATCAGGGAGCCATGTACACTGGACCACCATCCACCATTCTAGGTTCTGAATGTGCAGGCTTAGCTGGTTTGAGTGGTCCATGGACAACAGGCTTGAGGCAGGTAAAGTGACCCTGAGAGGTGGTGGCAGCTGAAGACAGTAAGTGACTGGATTGAATCAATAGATAAACTTGAAGAGGTCAATGGACTCTGGCGAGAGCTTGTGAGAGTCTTAACACTCAGACAGCCAGACATCGGGTAGACAGGCAGACCTGGTGCCAAGCCGGAATAGTCTGGCTGGGCACTGCTGGCAGTATCCATGCCCTCTTCCAAGCATTTGGCAATGGCAAACCAGGGCCCTGGAAGATGGAACCTCCACCATTGGCTTCTCTATGGAGAACAACGGGGGTTGGTAGCCATGAAGGACTTTGAGGGATGACATCCCGTGGCAAAGGAAGTGTGTAAATTTTGGAACAACTGGGCTCAGAGCAGATGCTTCTTCAAATGGAAGGGTTAGATGCAGCAAAGCATGGCAAAAATTTCTCCGCTTGCTGATTGACACTTCCCAACTGCTCGTTCATCTGTGGATAATGGCCAGAGAACAAATTTACTGAGGTGCAGAGGTGGGAATAGAAGGCTCGCCAGAACCAGGAGATGAACTGTCAGCCCCATTCTGACACAATGTCCTGAGGGAAGCATCGGAAGTGAACTTTTAGTTAGAGAACTAGGTCCACCGTCTCCGTGGCTGATAGAAGTGCTGTCTTGGAGAACTGGTTTAAAGTTTAAAGTAGAATTTTATTATCTGAATACATACATATCACCATGTACAACCCTGAGATTCTTTTCCTTCAGGCATACTTAGCAAATCTATAGAACAGTAACTGTAAATACGATCAATGAACAACAAGTGCAGATCTAAATAAATAACAATAAAAACAAGCATGAAATAACAAGGTATGGTCACCACTGTCATGATCACCATGATCCCATTGGAAGGTAGCAAGTCCATGATAAAATCTATGGTGGTTCAACAGGATGGGTGTCAAAGAAAGT
This sequence comes from Hypanus sabinus, assembly GCF_030144855.1. NCBI lineage: Eukaryota > Metazoa > Chordata > Chondrichthyes > Myliobatiformes > Dasyatidae > Hypanus > Hypanus sabinus. Next base: position 124,058,433 of record NC_082710.1, on the reverse strand, counting down.
CCAGAGTCCATTGTGTGCCCAGATGGCCTGAGAGAGGTGAGGAGTAGCCCCACAGGAGTTCCTCAGAGTGCACTATTGAAGTGAATGTGGTTGTCAGATGTAATTGGCTGAAGCAGACTCATGGTAAACCTGGTTCTCACAGTCCCAGACAATCGGGGCAAGGCGGGGTGAGAGGTAGGCTCGGTAGGAAGTCTGTGCTGCATACACAGAGAACGGTTCAGAAAGTTGCGTGCTGTGCTGGAATCTATCAGAACTTCCTGTGCACAGGGAGCCAACAGGGTGTGGAGGAGGACACAGGGAGCTGGTCTATTGTAATGGAATGAGGAGTCTGGGGGAGCTTCCTCTCAACTCTACCTGGTGGTGCCACTGCCCTGACACAGTGGGCATATGATGCTCCGCACTAGACACACGTGGCGGTTCTTCACCATCACTCATTTTGGGAGCTCTCCCTCGCTCCCTGAATTCTAGAGATGTTGCTGAAGGGGATCCTTCAGCCTGAAATGGTTTTGGGGTTGAAATGGCTGATGATCTGGAAGGTCATTCCTTAAGACCCCTGACAATATAGAGCATTAGAGTGCTGAGGCTTTCGAGGACAACGGGCATCTCTGGGGTAGACAGCTTATCTTTCAAGTACTCCAGCCATTCAGCTGCATTGCACCATGAGGGTCCAGAGTCACACAGTATAATTCAGCACCAAGCATGAGCCTTGAAACAGGTGAAATATTTGATCCACAGCCTCCCTTCCACTTCCCGGAAGGTCTAAAATCTGGAACATCTCCGTGGTGAAATCCTCATATCTGTTGCAAATGGGGTCTTATTGTCACAGTTAGCAGCAGCCCAGGTCAGAGCTCGCGCAGTCAAAAGAGGTGACAAAGGGATAGCTGGAGTTCAAAATACAAAATGCACTGGACAGGAAGTTGCAGCATTGGGTTAGGGAATCATTGAATTGTACAGGCACCAGAATCTGGGGCTATGAGGGAGGAGGTTGACTGATGTGAGGTTTCTGTATTGAGACGGAGAGCTAGTTGAGAGTGGTGAGCTGATAGTCATTGGCTTTCTGCTGCTTTGGGATTAAGTGCTCATGCCAACAACTGGTTTCTTTTAGGCGAACAGACTCTGCCAGGTCAATTGCTGGCTCACCCACCCAGTCAGGAAATGGGGAGAAGGTTTAAACCAAAAGCAGAGCAGCAGATGTGATTTAGCATTAAAAGGCACTTTACTAATAAACGGCAAATTAACAAGACATGAGAGGTCACAAAACGACACTAAGAGGCAACAATGTAACTGAAGACTTGTAGCAGCTTGTTGAGACTGGCTGGTTCAATGAGTGAACAAGGGTGGTGAATAAGAGTTGGGTTTAAATAGGCTGCAAGTGACAAATTGGAAATGAGTGGCAGGTGATCCCTGACAGCTGGGTGGAGACTGGGAGGTGCCTACCTGTGCTGGTCTGAGAGACAGCCTGGTCAAATTAATTAGGAACATGAATTTAAATCCTACCACAGGATAATGATGTGATCATCATCATTATGTGCCATGTCTTATGACATTGGCGATCATGACCTCATGAGAATGATTGTAATTGGCAAATTTCTCTGCAGAAGAGGTTTGCCATTACATTCTTCTGGGCAATGTCTATACATAGCCATTGTCAATACACTGCAGAGGTTGCCTGCCTGATGTCAGTAGTCCCATAATGAGGTCTTGTGATATGCACCACCTGCTCCAATGGGACCCTGATCAGGTGGGGTGGGTGGTCGTGCTACACCTTGTCCAAAGTTCATCTGCAGGCTAGTGGAGGAAAGGAGCACCTTACACCTCCTTTGGTAGGGATAGCTCCATCTGATCCTCTTACCACAGAAACATTTGAATTTACATTCATTTAATTAATGAGAAAAATCAGATCTCTGTTGGAATGACAGTAAAAATGACTAGGCTATCCTAAAAATGAACCTGGTTCACTGATGTCCCTCAGGCCACAAAATTTACTCTTGCTAGCTGATTTTGGCTGATATGTAAATCCCGACTTAATTTAAGTCATTAAAATTTAGGGTTGAGCAATAAAATTTGGGCTTGACAACATAGCCTGAATATTAATCTCAGAACTGGCAAATGACCTTGGAAATGGAAGTCATCATGAAAGTAATTCAACGAATCACCAGATGTTGCAGATCAATGAAAACTGAAACCTTGACAGCTTATTTAAAGAAAGCATTTCTGATGGAAGATGTGGACTGATTTCCTTGGACTACTCTAATCATTAATTAATGATATTCAAAGAAATAATTTAAAAATGCCAATAGGTAAGTCTTGGCACTACTGTCATTAACTGAAACCTAATATCTGACTTTCGAGAAGTTAGGAACAAAAAATGGAGTGGATCGTTTAAAGATAATTATTGCATTCTCTGGCTTTTCTTTTTAACTTTAACCATTCACGAGCGTATTTGACACTGCTCTCAGCTATTTATCAGAAGTTATAATGGGAATGGGAAAAGCTTATTTAAATCCTTGACATATTTGTTAGGATATCAAAGCCAATGCTCTTAGGGCAAATAAGGAAAAAGAATAAGAGACTTCTGAAGGTGAACTTGAAGAGTTAGTGAAAAGAAATAATAGTTTGAAATTCTTGTATAATAATAAAGGAACGTTGTGTCTCTGATGTCGACATAATAATGATAATAATGATCTATTTAAAATTAATTTTGGATACCTGGACATAGCTGCCAAGGTCAGCAACGAATGTTCATCCCTAATTTTCATGATTAAAACATACTGATACTATTATAGCTCATCTTAAATCTAGTGATAAAAAAGGACCAGTGATGTATTTCTAAACTGAGATAACGACTTAAGGTATGTAGCATAGGTGTATGAAACATTATCATGCTTCTCAAACTATGGAACAAAATGAATTTTGGAAAGAGAGTAAGGAATGAAACTGTTATATTTTCCATGTGTGAATACCACATAAGAAAGAGGGGAAAAGACTGATCTCAAATACTAAAGTTCAATCTTTTCCAGTAAGGTATTATATTACAAGAGTATTGCAATAAGCATGTCTAAAAATCAAAAATAGTAATTTAACTTTGTCATCAGAATGTCTTTATCAATGAAATGCAATTAGCCCAAGAAAGGAAGTGAAGAGGGATGATTAAATGTTTTTTGTATGAATAAGGTTGAACAAGATAGAGCGTATGTTTGAAGCAGGTAAAATAGTTGCATTTAAGAAACTTCTAGACATAAATATGAATATGCTGGGCATACAGGGACATGAATTAAGTATAGATAGCTGAGATTTAGATTAACTCAGCATTGTATTTGTTACCTTGTGGGCTGAAGAGCCTGTCCCTTCACTGTACTGTTATTTGTTCTTAGTTCAATGCTTTCTAATTACCTTGCTGTCAGTCTTGGACAGTCTCTAGGCAAACAAACAATATGACAGAGAAATAGGTAGGAAGCAAGGTAAACACATTCCTAAACTTGTAAAAGGAGAACTACTGTGATAACCATGCAGGGTTTCAATATGCAGGTAGATTGGGAAAATTAGTTATATTGGATCCCAGGAGATGAAATTTGAAAAAAAAGGTGATACTTTGAACTTTAGTCTTATCACTAGAATTAAGATGAGCTATAATGGTACAAATATGTATTAATGATATCCTCAAGGGAATATCAGGGATGAATATTCATTGCTTCTGTTTTAGCCTCTAGAGGAATGACAATTCACTATTGGGTATTATGTAATGACACTGATTTGATCAAGAAGTTTAAGGTAAAGGAACCTTTAGGAGACCATGATCATAATATGATAAAATTCACTTCGCAGTTTGAGAAAGAGAAGATAAAATTGAATTTATCAGTATTACAGTAGAGTAAAGGAAATTACAGAGGTATGAAAGAGCAGCTGGCCAAAGTTTACTGACAGGTATATGAGCAGGTATTATGGCAAAACAGCAATAGCTTGTGTTTATGGGGTAAATTTGGAAATTTTCTGCAGGAAAGATACACCTCTAAGATGAAGAAGTATTCTAAAGGAGGATGAGGCCATCGTGGTTGATAAACAAAGTCAAAAATAGCATCAGAGGGAAAGAGAGGACATATAATGTAGCAAAAATTAGTTGGAACGAGGATTGGGAGGCTTTTAAAAATGAACAGAGAGCAATTAAAAAGCCATAAAGAAGGAAAACATCAAATATGAAGGTAAACTCACCAATAATATAAAAGAGGATACAAGAAGTTTGGATTAGAGGGTAGAGATATGTCTCTGCCAAAGGACGTGCAAGGCGCCTCGTCCCTCCCCTAGTCTGCAGGTCACCCTTGGTCAAGGTGCAGAACCTGCTTAGCCCCCCTGATCAGGATCATGTGAAGCCAGGGGAATAGGTGCTGGTTGCTCATGTGAGCAACTGATGTGTATCACGTATTCTGGTTATGCAGCTGCCTACAGCAGGCAATCTCTGAAGAACATTGATAAAGGCTGGAGTCACCTGCTTTATAAAGACACTGCCCAGAAGAAGACAATGGCAAACCTCTTCTGTAGAAAAATTTGCCAAGAAGAATCATGGTCATAGGTACCATGATCACCCATATCATTAATGACATGCCACATAATGATGATGTATAAAGAGGAAAAGAGAAACAAGTGTGGAAATCAGACTGCTGGAAAAAAATATGATGGAGAGGTAATAAAAGGGGACAAAGAAATGGTGGAGGAACTTAATAAGTATTCTGCAGCTATCTTCATTGTCAAAGACACTAGTTTTTTTTTGTGTGCCATACACTGCCAGAGCCTCAGTGACCATTTTTTTTTCAAGTGGTTGTCTTGGAGAAAAGATTCTGTGAGTGGTCCCCACCCCTCCCCATGTCCTTCTCATAGCTCTTTTTTTTATATAATGCCGAGTTGCGAGCTCGACACTCAACCCAGTATGGATGGAAGGCATGTCCAGGAGCGGCCCGACTGGATTCAAACTGGGGAACTTTCACTCCAGGGTCCGGTGCTGATGTCACTGCGCCACCAGCTGGCACCAGTAGAATGACAAACATGTGTAAGTGTTGGGGGCAGATGTAAGTGTTATTGCTACCACTGGGGGGGGGGGGGTGCTTCAGAAGCTGAAAAGTCTAAAGTTAGGTAAGTCACCTGGACCAAGAAGGAAGTAGATGAAAAAATTGTGGGTACTGTAGCGATGTGCTACACACAGCGCTGAAATAACGACACGCAGTCGGTTAGTTGTTTCGGGAATAGTTTATTCAAACTTCACGGCGATGGCATTTAAATCCCTAGCGCCCGCCCTCTCCGGGCGGAAATGCCATCAGAGGTGCATTACCAAAGTCTGCCCCTGCGTGCTGGCTATTTGTGAGCCAGTTCACCTGCGCAGAAAGTGGGTCGCCACAGTACATTAGTAATAATCTTACAAGAATCACTAAATTCTAGAATGGTTCCAGAGGACTTGAAAATTGCAATTATCACTCCAATCTTTTAGAAGGGATGGAGGCAGAAGATAGGAAATTATAAACCAGTTCGCCTGATTTCAATGGCTGAAAAAATGTTGGAGTCTATTGTTAACAATGAGGTTTTGGGGTACTTGGAGGCACATGATAAAATAGTCCAAAGTCAGCATGGTTTTCTGAAGGGAAATTCTTGCCTGTCAAATCTGTTGGAATTCTTTGAGGAAATAACAGGCAGGATAGCCAACGAACAGTCAATTGATGTTGTTTACTTGGATCTTCACAACACCTTTGGCAAGTTGCCGCATGGGAGACTACTTAACAAGAAACAATCCCATGGTATTACAGAAAAGATACTGGCATGAATAGACGATTGGCTGACTGGTGGGAACAACAATGGCCTTTTCTGGTTGGCTGCCGGCTGAGTTCTGAATGGCCTAAGTTGGCACCTATATCTTAGTGTCTTTTGATCTTAAGCCATATGGGAAGGCTTTAGAGATTGTTGGATGCCATGAAATGCAAAAAAAAAGCAAGGAATGTGATGGGAATTATTCTCAGGTTATGTAATCAAGAACAAAATAATCATATAAAGCCAGATGTTTACAAAAATGTATCAGATACCTTATATTCTGTTTTCATAAATTGTTACCACTCACCCTAACAGTATTCAGTGAACCTGAATCTACTGTCACCATTGTGGTCATAAGACCAGACTTCTGGAAGGTGAGCATGCAGAAAGCATCCAGCCCAGATCTTGACCCCAACTATATCCTTAGATTCTGAGCCAATCTGCTAGCAAAAGTATTTGCAGAGATTTTTAACCTTTCCCTGACTCAGGCCTGTGGTTCCCTTCTGCATTAAGAAGACCACTATCATCCCAGTGGCCAAGGTACCTAGATGACTACCACACAGAGGCTCTAATATCTGCTATCTACTATCATGAAGTGCTTTGGGTGGCTGGTTGTAGGCTGCATCAACTCCAGACGACATCAACCCACGACAATTTGCCAAAGCACAAGGCCCTGACTTTAGCCAACATAGCTCTCCAGATCATTGAGGCATGCAAGACTCTAAACCCTATGAGAAGGGATGTTGTCCTCTTAGAGGACCTTGTTAATAACATACTCATATTAAGAGCAGATGATTATTGAAGAGGAGTTCTGAAGTGGGGATTGAGAATCTCTCCCTTCTCAGTGGCAACTGTACAATCAAAGCTAACCCAGATGCCACAACGGTGCTGCAGATTGATTTAAGTTAAACCTGTAGTTGAATCACAGGCATGAAGGGTTTGAGTGCTTATCTTGTTGATTATCACGAGAAGATCTGAAACTCACAAAAGGTTTTGTGTTTAACGTTTAGCTGAAGTGCTATCAGATGTTTGAAAGAATAAATAAAGAAGGACATATCTCTCATTAGAGAAATGAATATTTGAAATTATCAACCAAAGATTGTCACTCACAGAAAAAATGTGTGAGGGTGGAAGATACATTCCATTATACTGAGCAATACTGGTAGTATTCAACGCTCATGGTGTATTTTTTATCAAGGTATGTATGCAGTTTACAGCTCTGAGATCCGTCTTCTCCAGACAGCTACAAAACAAAGAAAAACATCAACACCCCCATACTCAACAGAAAACAAATCGCACAAGCAGCAACAAGAAAGAACAAGCAAAAATACAGAATATGAAAACATTAAAAAATGAAAGTGCCCGATCGAACTACAGTCCAATCCATAAACTCAAGAGCTAGAACTTCAATACCATCCTCTGACAGCATCAAGAGAGAGATCAGTCAGATGCAGGGTCCTTTACTCGGAAGCGGCAAGCGGAAGGAAGTGAGAGAAACTATCACATGCAGTCACCTTCCACTAGTAACAGGTGTTGAGAGGCTGGTAGACAGCTCAAACACCTGCTCACCTTCCACACTCACCTCAATGATTCAATCTTCCTCCGTTTTGGAATACATGTAACATCTTAAGAACTTAAGAATACATGTGGATTTTAAGAAAACTTTTAAGGCAGGAAGAAGTAGCAAGATGTAACGATGTGAGTGTCAATCTAACGGTCTGATAAAGTGAAGCAGCTAAAATTGAATTCAATTTGAGAAATTCACCAAGGAATACTGGGAGTTTTAAGTTTGGCACTGCTGTTGAAGCTAAAATTGCTGAAGAGTCAGGGACAGAAACATGAGTCTAGGAGTTAGATATGGTGTTACTACCATTTAATACATATTGTGGGTCATCCCGAAACTAAATGCAAGAGCCACTAAATAATCAAGATCTTCAATTGTGAAATTTACTGAACAGTATAATTGGATTTCTTTGTGCGACTTTTAGTTGTAAATGGCATTCCCAGTTTTAATGCAGTGTTCCATTGTAGCTGTTGTAAGTTCCTAGTGGAGCTATTCGGCTTAGACTGAAACAAAGTTGGCAACCAACACCCAAAGGGATGCAACATACACATTGCCTTGACAAAATATTCACCCTCCACAGCTCTTCTCACATTTTGCTGTGTCATTTCCTAAATTTAAAATATATTGCATTAGGATTTCTGAGCTAATCTTCAAAATCTATCAACAATTTACTAAAAATTAAAAGCCAAAATTGTGAGGCTGAAAAAAAATAATCATCCTGTTTGTAACTACTATGCTAATTTTCTTCTGGAGCATTATGCCTTATACCCGAACAACTCACCTAATTTGTTGATACTGAAAATTGGAGGATCACCTGAAAAAAATACCCCCTCTCTCTGTAAAGTATAGCATTATGGTAGATTTTCAGCACACCAAACCAAAATGAAGACAAAAGAGCATTCGAGGCAAGTCAGGGAAATGTTAATAGAGTAGTCCAAATCTGGAGAAGAACATAAAACCATCTCAAAGGCACTGAACATACCTTAGAGCTCAGTGCAGTCCATTGTGAAAAAGTGGAAAAAAAGTGAAACCACAGACACACTTCCTAGATCAGTTTGCCCTCCAGTGACTAAGTTTAAAAGTTCAAATCAAAGATAAAATTTTACTTTGAACTTTTAAACTTAGTCACTGGAGAAGAATGGTGCTTGTAAAAGAGGTTACTGTGATGTCAACTACCACTCTAAGAGGACAGCAGAAGTCAGTGGCTGCAACTGGAGATGAATTCATGGTTCCACAATCTAAGATCTTTCACAAAAAGACATATATAGAAGAGTGACAAGAAAGAAGTCCTTGCTTTAAAAAAAAAGCATATCCTTGCCTATATATACTTTGCAAAACATCACTTAGATGTAAAGATGTGGAAGAAGGTGTTGTGATAGGATGAGACTGACATGGAACTTCTTGGCCTCACCACTAAGTATAGGTGTGGTGTAAATCTAATACTGCACATCAACAAGGTACCATCATCTCTTCTGTAAAGTATGGTACAGATATCATTATGCTATGTGAATGCTTTTCAGCAGCAGGGACTGGAAATCCAGTCAGGATTGATGGGAAGATGAATGCTGCTAAATACAGAGAGATCCTGGATAAAAACATGCTAGTCTCTGCCAGAAACCTTAAATTGGGGAGGAAGTTCATCTTTCAGTAGGGCAATGACCTAAAATACATTGTCAGAACAACTATGAAGTGGCTTCAAATAAAGGAAATTGATGTCCTTGAGTAGCCCAATCATACTCCTGACCTTGACATGATTGAACATCTCCAACAAGAACTCAAGACTGATGTCCTTTGCCGCTCCCCAACTAACAATTTTGCAAGGAGGAAGGTGCAAATCTTGCTCCATCACATTTAACAAAGCTAATAGAGACTTAACCAAAAAGACTTCTGGTTGTAATAGCAGTGAGAGGTGGCTCAACTATGTACTGAGCAAAGGGGGTTGAATACATTTGAACTGTAAACATTTCAGTTTTTGAAGTTTGTGTTTTTCATGCTTTACAATTTTCCCTATTTTGGGACTTTACTGTGTGAAAAAAAGGAGCATATGATTCATAAATAAAAATTCCTAGTTAAATTGATCAAAATCCTTGGTTTTAATACTCATTTCCCTCCAATTGACTAGCGAGTTAGGGGCTGAATACTTTTACAAGGCACTGTATAAACTACAATCTTCCAGCTAAAGGTGGTATGCTATGGAATGACTGCTGTTGTTATGGTGTTGGACCATGGAAAATGTCTGAGCAGATCACAACTGACAGAGAGCAAAACTTTCTCTGAGCTTAGTGGGTGATAATTCAGATATGCTGCATATCTTTCGTAACATTCTTATGGTCTAAGATTTTCCATCTGAACTGACTACGAAAGTCAGAAGAAAATAAGAATGAGCATCATGCATCGAAATTTTTACCAGTCAAATGAGATGCAATGTTTCTTGACATGAAAAGAAGCTGTCTCAAAAATGAGCCAATTTCTGTGGCATAGTTTGTACCTTTCCTTATATAGTTACTATTTGATATCAGGTTACAACAGCAACAGTGGATGAGCAACCAATCAAATTAACTGATTCTTGCAGACAGACAAGTTCTTGCAAGTTAAGCAGCTAATAAAAATGCATTTAACTAATGTTTAACAAAATTAGCAAAGAAAAATTAAAGTTGAACTATACTTCTAAGGTTATAAGGAAGAAACTGAAATATTAATTTGGAGTCTCTCTTCCCGCCATCATGGACATTTACACTACACGCTGCATCCGCAAAGGAAACAGCATTATGAAGGACTCCATGCATCCCTCATACAATCTCTTCTCCCTCCTGCCATCTGGGAAAAGGCTCCAAAGCATTCAGACTGTCATGACCAGACTATATAAAAGTTTCTTCCCCCAAACTATCAGACTCCTCAATACCCGAAGCCTGGACTGACACCTTGCCCTACTGTCCTGTTTATTATTTATTGTAATGCCTGCAGTGTTTTTGTGCACTTTATGCAGTCCAGTGGAGGTCTGTAGTCTAGTATAGCTTTCTCTGTGTTTTTTTTAATTACGTAGTTCAATCTAGTTTCCTGTACTGTGTCATGTAATCCATGGTCCTGAAAAACGTTATCTCATCTTTTCAATGCACTGTACCAGCAGTTATTGTCAAAATGATGATAAAAGTTGACTTGACGACTTGAAAAAGGGAGGAAAATATTTTAAGCATCTGGGATATGAACTTTCTACTGACACATAAAACTAAAATATTTTAGATTTCAGAATGTTGTCAATCAGTATTTATGAATTAATAAGCCAGTTGATAATTTATTAATCAAAATCTAAATCTCAAAGCTACTTAAAATCAGATTCCGGTTTAATATCATTGGCATGTCATTAAATTTGTTCTTTTGAGGTAGCAGAATGTTGTAATACATGATAAAGAAATTGTAAGTTACAATAAGAAGTTCAAATGTTCAAAGGTTTATTTATTATCAAAGTATACAAATCTGAAATCCTTCTTCTCCAGATAGCCGTGAAACCAAGAAAGAAAAGAACAGCCACACCCCTACCACACAAAAATTAAAATGGAACAGGAGCATTGATCCCCAAATCCCCCTACACTGCATAAAAAAGAGAAAGATCAGGCAAAAAGCACAGGATATGTCTGAAAAATGGTCCATAGTCAATATTCTATAACCATATTGTTATCCATATGCATATCCAAAATGCAGAAAACCTTGGTAACAACCTCCAGGCACAGTGGTAGGAAACACTGTCTTCCCTCTGCAGCAGCAGTGCGATCCCACCAGCGATCAGAAGGCTGGCAGTTGGCACTCACCTTCCACATTTGCCTCAATGTTTCAAGCCCCCTTGTCGCTTTAATCAGTGAACAATGGAAGATTTAATCTGGGAAATGGAGACTCACACTTGCCGTCACAATGCCAACAGCTTCACACTTGTTGCCTCTGCTTCCCGGAACCCTTTCGGAGACAGCAAAGTGCTGGAACACTGAAACAATCTCCAAACTGCAAATCACATGCTCCAACAGTTCCAGAAACACATTCAATCGGAAAAGCAGATGTATAAAACATAAAAGCAGTAAAATAAATAGATTAGTACCCTCTCCAGAAGACTTTGACTCTGGGAGCATTGTAAGCTTGACCGGAAGTCAAGAATATATAAAAAAGAAAATTAAATAAAATAAGTAGTGCAAAAAAAGAAGAATGGAATTGCTGAGGCAGTGTTCATGGATTCATAATCCATTCAGAAATCTGATGGCTGAGGAGAAGAAACTCTTCCTGAAACATTGAGTCTGTGTCTCCTTGATGGTAGCAATGAGAAGAGGACATATCCTATGTGATAGGAGTCCTTAATGCTGGATGTCAACTTTTTAAGCCATTGCCTTTTGAAAGTGTCCTCAGTGCTGTCGAGGCAAGTGCCTGTGATGGAGCTGGCAGAGTTTTTTCCAATCCGGTGCAGTGGCCACTCTATACTAAATGGTAATACAATGAATTACCATGTTCTCTACGGTGCATCTGTAGAAATCCTTGAGTATCTTTGATGACATGCCAATTCTGCTCAAACTCCTAATGAAATATGGCTGCTATCATGCATTCTTGCAATTGGATTCATAAGTTGTGCCCAGGATAGAACCTCAGAGATGGTGAAACTCAAAAACTTGAAAATGCTCACCCTTTCCACTTCTGATCCTATAATGAAGACTGGTGTGTGTTCCCTCAATTTCCCCTTCCTAAAGTCCACTTTCAATTTCTTGGTCTTACTGACATTTTGTGCAAAGTTGTTCCTGTAGCACCACTCAACCAGCTGATCTAGCACACTCTTGTACACCTTCTTATCTACAGCTGAAATCTTGCCAATAGCTATTTCATTGGCAAATCTATAGATGGCATTTGAGCTGTGCCTAGCTGCACAATCGTGAGAGTAGAGCAGTGGACAAAGTGCACATCTGTAAGGTGTGCCAGTGTTGATCGTCAAATAGGAGAAGAAGCAAATTCTGATCTGCTCAGACTGTGCTTTCCTGAGCAGGAAGTCAAGGATCCGGTTACAGAGGGTGGTACAGAGGTCCAGATTTTAAAGAAATGCGTTAATTTTAACTATAAATATGAAGGGTGTGTCACAGTAGCATAGTAATTAACAGAACGCTTTACAGTATAGGTGAGCCAGGTTCAATTCCCACCAGTGCCTGTAGGGAGTTTGTGCATTCTCCCCATGACCATATGTTGTTTTCTGGGTGCTCCAGTTTCCTCTCACTGTCCAAAGATGTCCTGGTGGGTAGGTTAATTTGTCATTGTAATTTACACAGTGATTAGACTAGGATTAAAATGGGGGATTGCTGAGTGGCATAGCTTGAAGGGCCAGAACAGCCTATTCCATGCTGTTATCTCAATAAATAAATAAATACATACATAAACATGTTTAAAGAAATATGTTTTTTTTAACTCCATTCTTGCTGGATCAATGTGAGATTGAATGGAAGGAACTTCACTTTGATTGTCCCACCATCAGTGTCTCCAAAACCTTGATCAGCTGAAGTATCAGGCTCCATATACTGGGGCATCCCTGATCCTTAGCAACAAGGTGGGCTAAGAAGAGGAATTTTTTATCTCTGACCTCACCTACTCTTCCCTTTCAGTCCCACTCCCTTAGTAATAGGACACAATAACACCTCTGCCCTTCTGTTGGAGGAAGTCTTCTCCAGATAACAAAACACATTGAGTTAGCTTGTCATTAACAGGACTGTTCTAGAAGTTATGTTCTAGAAACATAGAAACCTAGAAATCCTACAGCACAACACAAGCTCTTCAGTCCACAAAGCTGTGCTGAACCTTACCTTAGAAATTACCTAGAGTTAATCCCCATAGCCCTCTATTTTTCTGAGGTCCATATACCTGTACAGAAGTCTTTTAAAATACCCTATCATATCTGTCTCCACCACCGTCGCCAGCAGTCCATTCCACACACTCACCAGTCTCTGTGTAAAAAAATTTACCCCTGACATCTCCTCTATACCTACTCCCCAGCACCTTAACCCTGTGTCCTCTTGTCCAACCATTTCAGCCCTTAGAAAAAGCCTCTGACTATCCACACAATCAATGCCTCTCATAATCTTATACACCTCTATCAGGTCACCTCTCATCCTCCGTCACTCTAAGGAAAAAAGGCTGCATTCACTCAACCTATTCTCAAAAGGCATGCTCCCCAATCCAGCCAACATCCTTCTAAATCTCCTCTGCACCCTTTCTATGGTTTCCCAATCCTTCCTGTAGTGAGGCAACCAGAACCAAGTACAGTACTCCAACTGAGGTCTGACCAGGGTCCTATATAGCTGCAACATTACCTCTCGGCTCCTAAACTCAATCCCATGATTGATGAAGGTCAATGCACCGTGTGCCTTCTTAACCACAGAGTCAACCTGCACAGCAGCTTTGAGTGTCCTATGGACTCGGACCCCAAGATCCCTCTGATTCTCCACACTACCAAGAGTCTTACCATTAATATTATATTCTGCCATCATATTTGACCTACCAAAATGAACCACCTCACACTTATCCAGGTTGAACTCCATCTGCCACTTCTCAGCCCAATTTTGCATCCTTTCAATACCTCTGACAGCCCTCCACACTATCTGCAACACCCTCAACCTTTGTGTCATCAGCAAATTTAGTAACCCATCCCTGCACTTCCTCATCCAGGTCATTTATAAAAATTATGAAGAGTAGGGGTCCCAGATCAGATCCCTGAGGCACCCCAATGGTGACCGACCTCCATGCAGAATATAACCTATCTACAATCACTCTTTGCCTTCTGGAAGTATAGATGAAGAGTCATACTCAGATTCAGATCAGATTCATTTATCATATGTACATTGAAGCATGCAGTAAAATGCAGCATTTGCACTAACAACTAACACAGCCAAGGATGGGTAAAGGCAGAATGAAAGTATTCCCACCTATTGTGGTGTCAACATAGCATGCTAATAATGTTGGGCAGAACAACAGAGAATATAACAAAAAAGAGCACAAGAAGTGGCAAAAACAACAGAAAAAGCAACCCTGTTCCTCTCTTGTTGTTGTTGTTGTTGTGCCATGGCGAACCTTGTGGGCCAGTTATGTTGGCATCAGAATGTATTGAAGGTGACACTTGTGCACTGCCTCCCAGCCTACCCTTGGATTGTGTTGATAATTAATACAAATAACACATTTCTCTGTATGTACATGTGATAAATAAATAAATCTGAATTAAAATAAAAGGTGTTATCGTCTTTGATGCCTTGAATCATATAGACATGAGATATTAAGGAATGTGAAATGGAAATATAATGTTCTTTTCTTGGACACGAATTATACCACCTCAGTTGACAATTTGCTTAGAAATAATTAATTTTTGAATTGTAGCTGACTGGAATGCTCAGATTGGAAACAAAGCATAGGTTTTCTTGATTGTATGAGTGAGTTGAAGTTCATTAGACTTCTCCTTGGACAGAATCATGATCAGTGCCATAGGACCTCCGAGATTCTCGAGTCCAATCGCAGATTGGATCCCTGATGAGCAGAAGTTTGTGAGACTTTTTCTTTCCTCAATCATTCTACCCCATGTTTTAGACCTACTGTTTTGTATACTATATCTCTATATATACCTTTTTGTCTCTTGAAACACTTTAAGTGTATACCCTGTGGCAATATTCCAATGTTCTTTCACCCTCATTGATCCATTCCTTTTAACTTGCTTATTTCATTTTAAAATTGTTTCATTGGCCAATTTCATAATTTCCTATTGGTGATTCAAATTGTCATTAATGTGAAACAGCACTAAAAGCAGAAGAAAACTATTTCCTAGGCAAATGTAATAATTGCAGTTAATTTTCAAACAGTATAACCATTTCATTTTAAAGAAAGTGCAAGGGGTTTAAAAATCATAATCACCTTAGCTGGAAATTGGCCCTATGTTTCATGCATTAAACATCCAATATAATAATATATGTGCTTGGAACTTTCATTTTGAACCTAAGTTAAAACGTAGAGGTCGATGCATACATGCTGTTGTGTTCTATCAGAATCATAGTGTCGTTGCACTATAGAAGCAGGGTTTTCATGCCATTTGGCACATACAATGGAAGTAATTTTTTTTGTTGTCATTCGGAGCACTTTGTAGCAGCTTCAGGGAAATTGCTTTGAAAACATATATATGGTCCTCAGCAAGTGGTAGATTTCCACGATAAAAATTTGAGCGATCAGATGGCATTTTAGTTTAAGCTCTCAAGTTAAAGTAGAGATCCCAGACTTAGCGTTTATCTGGTCAACTGAAGAACCTGCATACATTCCATAAGTTATCAGTAGTTTAGGGTCTACAGAAGAGAGTTCCAACAGAGAAACTAATGGTTTTTTTAAGAGCTAGAATGATTAAAGGATATGGGGATAAAGTTGGAACATGATAATGGATTTGGATGATCAGTCACGCTTGAGGAACTCAGCAGTTCAGGCAGCAACCTTACAATAAATGCCACCTGACCTGCTGAGTTCTTCAAGTATTTTGTGTGTTGGTCTGGATTTTGAGCATCTGCAGAATGTGTCGATTTTGATCATATTGCATAGTTCAAATGTTTTTTTTTATGTTTCTGTGTTTCAAAAATTCTGGAGATATGGCCTGATCATAGGAGTATTTCTGCCATTTTGTTCCATTTTTACAATTTTGCAGAACTGCATACCTATTTGCTTCATTGAATTCTCAGGACTGGCTACCACATTTTAACTCAAAAGTGTGATTAGTTACAAACCTGTATGTAAACCTATATGTAAACCTACAGGCATTTTGGTGATTTGAAATTCTCCGAGCCAAAGTTTAGTAGCATGCCTTCCACTTGTATGTCAGGGAGCATTTCTTGAAATGAATGGTCTGGATTTTGCTTGGCTTCAGTCACAGTCTGCACAAAATTTTTGGTTATTTTCAAGAGTAAGTGAAAATTCCTAAAGATTTGTGCAAGTGAGAAATTCCCAAACTTACTGAACAAACTTTACAGCAATTTCCCAGCTTTGTTGTTGTACCTGATTCCCAACACAGAATTGAAAGGCAAAGCAAGAGTTTGCTGATTCCAGCATAAGTTATGCTGGGCTAACACACACAAAATGCTAAAGGAACTCAGCATGCCTGGAGAGGAATAAACAGTTGATATTTAAGAGTTACAGCATCTGCAGTATCTCTTTTATTTGTGAATTATGCTCATGGGTCACATTAAGCTTTAAGAGTTAAAAAATACGTCTGTATATTTGGAACAACTGAAGGATTTTGACAAAATTGGAGAAGGTCTTTGACATCTATTGAAGTGTTGCAGAGGTGTTTTAAGTATAGGGTTAATCCAACAAATCACGCATTAAATATCCCAAGTTCTACTGTTGTTCCTGGGTCTGTCCGGTCACTCTATTAACTGCTTGGAACAGAGGTTTTAGAGACAAAGAGTCATACAGCCTGAAAATGTGTCCTTTTAGCCACCGTGATGTGCACACCATGAAGAATCTATCAATCCCATTTTCCAGCACGCAGCCCCTGTCCTTCTGTGCTTAAGCACGTCAAGTGTGCACATATGTATACTTCCGAAATGAGAGTGACTGCTTTCAGCATCTCTCAAGCATTATGTCCAGATTGTAACCGCCCTTTGGGTGATATAAACCCTTCTTCTAATCACCTCTAACAATCCTATCTCTTACCTTAAGCAAACACCCTCATAGATATCCATTAATAAAGGGAGAAGTTTCACAATATCTGCTCTATTATGCCTGTCATCATTTTGAATGACTTATCAGGTGCTCCACCTACCTTCTCTTCAGCAAAGAAAAGAAGGTGACTGAGCTTATGCAGTCTCTTCTCATGGATGAAAAGATTCATCTCAGGCAATATCCTGATGAATGTTTTCTTCACCCTCTCAAATAGAGCTGTCTCTGGCCTGTAGTGTGGCAGAGAGAATTGCACATTACTTTATCTAATTATTTGCATAGTGTACTGTAACCTCCTTGCTCTCATATATTATGTCCCATTTTTTTATTTGATAAACAAAGTTTTCTGAATATTTACTTAAGCAACTTACATGCCTGCACTTCTGCCTTCAATACTCCTTGGATATGTACAGCAAAATCCCTTTGTTCCAAAGTACTTCTTAGCCTGTACATTCCATTTGTATACTCTCACATTATGTTCTTCCAGAGTGAATCATTATATATTATTCAGCACATCTTACAACTTTTCAATATTGTTCTCGAAACAGATTACCCTCCTGACAGTGAACAACAGCACCAATTTTTATACTGTGAACTAAGTCAAGTTCCAGTTCAAGTTTAATTGTCATTCAACCATACACAAATATCCATGAAAGCAGCCAAATTAAACTGCGATTCTCCAGGGCCAATGGGCAAAATTCATTACTCCTCCTATACTCTGATGCACATCCAGTTTTAGAAGTTTGAGGAAATAGTGATGTAGGTACAACAGACATTTAATAGTCTGCTACCACCATGAAAAACCCATGTTTCCTGACTCCCCCAAGTTCTCCTTTGGTTTTTGAGATCGAGTAGGTAGCAGAGGGTATTTATTTTGCAACAGGATGTGATGAGTTGACAGAGAGTGAAAGGGAATTAATTGCCTCTCCTGGGAGGTTGCAGAAGTATCTTACCTTACCTCAAGACTCATTATCTAACCATCAAGAGATTTCTAGCTGACAGGCATTTTATCCTGGAACTAATGGATCCTTCTGTTAATCAGCAGCATTTTTTGGTGAATGGTGATTACAAGCAAGAACACTCTGGAGGTTAGGAACGCTCTGCCATGTCTCCCATACATGGAACTGTCATCTATTATTAAAGTGAAGCCATACTCCAATTTTGGAAGAATCTCAAGGCCTTGTCTGCAATTTCATTGAGATTACTTACAGAATAGTATCAGATCAAACAGGGAGTTTTCAGCATGTCTTCATAATGACCACACAGCACATCTACAATTCCACTCTCAAATGCTCTTTGAAGAACAGGAGTTTATGTGCTATGTTCCCTTCCCTTACTCTTCCAGCTCAATGAGAAGAGCTGGAAATATTAAATCAGATTACATAGTTCTTTGATCTCACATTATTTATTTCATCTTTGCACACTAGCAGAAATAATGTTCGACATTTTTTTCCCAGTAGGAAAGCACTCATTGTTTTATTCCCTTTTTTAAAGTCTTGTCCTTTCTTGACATCACTCATACTTTCTTCCAAGGGTGAAAGAAAGGATCTATACTCCTAGCTCTCTACAATATATTTGACAGGAATACATTGCCATTCTTCTCCCCACAAAATATAATCCACGTTTTTAGCTCCCTGCCCACTCTTCTCTTCAAGATTCTGAAGTCCAGTTTTTGTCACTTTCCCTATCTCCAAATTTTCTCTGCTATCTATCCTAATCTATAGTATTCCCATCATACTTTGAACATCTTGATTTCTAAGAGGCATATTCTTCTCCCTTGGGGTTTCAGTGTCCTGGCCTCTAGGCTTACTGTTCTCCAGTCCACCCTTACTTTCTCTTCTTTTCTGGTCACCTCTATCCCAATCCATTACAGGTAAAGCCCTTCACACCACTGAGCACATCTACATGGAGAGATGCCATGAGAAATTAGGATCGTTCAGCAAGAAACCCTACCATCCAGGCCATGATCTCTTCTCACTGCTGCCATCAGGAAGGAGGTACTGGAATATTAGGTGCCACGTTATCAGCTTTAGAAACAATGATGGTCTTTCAACTGTCAGGCTCCTGAACCTGCATGGATAACAATCAACTCAACATTGAACTGATTTCACATCCTATGGACGCACTTTCAAGGATCTTACATATCATGTTTTCAATAATATTTTTAACTTATTTATTTAAGATTTTTTTCTTTGAATTCACACAGAATTATTTTCTTTTGAAATTTGGTTGTTTGTCCATCTTTATTTGTGTGAAGCTCTTCATTGATCCTATGGTGTTGCTTTGTATCTACTGTGAATGCCCACAAGAAAATGAATCTTGTGTAGTATATGGTGGCATATGTGTACTTTGATAATAAATTTACTTTTGAACTTTAAACCTCAAAGTGTCAGACCTAGATCTCAGTACTGTATGCTGAACATAGGGATGGGGTAGAGTGGAGAATCAAAACTCGATAAAAAGCAAACTGTGGATAGGAAGGGGCATTTGATGTCCCATACCCCTGACTATATCGAACCTTTGACGTGCTTGGTCCACATTGTCAACACTACAGAGTAACTTGACTGTAGAAGCATTTCTAACGTTGTGAATTCTATGCGTTCTGTATTATCGGAAACATATTTTCCCTTGTCCCCTCCTGTCTGATCTGCATTTCAAGTTTTTGTGGAGAACTGGTGCATGTTTCAGGACCTGAGTGCATTGGAATTGTTTTTAGGGTCCGGACAAGAGGGATGATGTAGATGAGATTCATTCGGGACTAACTAATATCTCAGGCAACATAATGTTGTGTATTCAATATTTCAGTAGCATTTGAGTAATGTTTTGTATTGAATGATTAAGCAGTCTTGTCTGTTTGAATAATTAATTACCAGTTACATGTAAAAGTACGCGCATGGCATATGCCATCATGCCGCCACTGTGGCTGTCATATGCGCACATCTTGCAAAAGTAAAGTAAAGAACAAACTAACACCAATTCTCCTGGGCTCCTGTCTATTTCTTTTCAATTCATTTTTAATATTATGGAGTTACAAAACATAATGAATGACAGCTACAGTGAACTAGTGAAGAGGAGCACACCAAGAGATTCTTTCTTTATTTTCCTTTGTTTTTCTCCCCTCTCTTTTTGCAAAACTTATTGAAGTTATTTTTATATATACCTCTTATTATAATTTATAGTTTTTATTATTACGTATTGCAATTCACTGCTGCCACAAAACTACTGATTTCGCAACATATGCCGGTGGTATTAAATCTGATACTGATTTTGACATTTGTCCTGCATCTGTAACCCTTCCCTGCAATAGTATTGGTCAACACCAAGAGTTTGAAGCTATGGTCTGGATGTAATGCTCCAACAAGTTGAATAATTAAGCATTGTCAATGTCCCTAAATAGACTCACAGTCATCATCATACCCGTCCAGTATGACAACATGGAAATGGACCATCAGCCAAAATTCTTCCATTTGCCTGCACTTGACCATAAGTATCATCCCCTCCAATACATCTCATCTGAAAGTGGTAATTGTGCTAGCCTCAGCCACTTTTTCTGACCAGTTGTTCTGTATATGCACTACCCCCTGTGCGAAGAAGTTGCCCCTCAAGGCCCTTTTAAATCTTACACCTCTCATCTTAAAGCCATGCCTTCTAGTTCTACATTGTCTTACCTAGGATAAAATGCATGTTCATTCACCCTTTCTATGACCCTCATGATTTTATACACCATTATAATGCTTCTCATGATATATACCCCTAATGATCTGCAATCAGATTTAACATTCACTTATGTAATGTCATTGGGTTTGCTAACCATGAACTTCTAATTCAAAGAAAGATCTTATGCTCTACAGATAAAGTTATGAGGACTCTCATGAGAGGGAGATTATACTGCAACTACCGAATCTCAACGACTAGTTCACTTCCTTGCTTATTCAGTACTATTGTCTACATCTTTACCCTTTTTTTTACAACATTGATAACTTCACAGACATTCAATATTTCCTCAGATACTTTTTTCACATTAACAATCTAAATGTGTTAATGTATGAGCAGTGTTTGATAGCTCTAGGCTTGTACAAGTTAGCATTTATAAGTTTGATGGGTATCTCAATGAAACCTATTGAATATTGAAAATGCTTGATAGACTGGATATGGTGGAGGAGTCTAGGACCAGACAGCACCATAGAACAGAGAAGAGGATGAATTTCTTTAGTTAGAGGGTGGTGAATCTGTGGAATTCATTGCCATACATGGTTGTGGAGACCAATTCATTGGGTATAGTTAAGGTGGAGGTTGATAGGTTCTTGATTAGTAAGGCTATCAAAGGTAACAGGGAGCAAGCAGGAGAATACAGCTGAGAGGAAAAATGAATCAGCCATGGTGAAACAGCAGAGCAGACTCGATGGGCCAAATAGCCTTATTCTGCTCCTATGTCTTATGGTCTTACAATCAATACATCCAAATTAAATTTGTACACAAAAATACAACTGCGAATGAGGTAGAGGAGGCCATGGACCCATCTCATTCCAATCTAGATATGTCCATACATGGCTTCCTCTACTGCCATGATGAGGCCAAACTCAGGTTGGAGGAGCAACACCTCATCTACCGTCTGGGTAGCCTCCAGCCTGGTGGTATGAACATTGAATTCTCCAATTTCCGGTAATTCCCTCCCCCTCCCCCTTTCCCTATCCTAGGTCCCTCTTTGCCTCTCTTCCCTTTCAACTTTCTGCTCCTTTACCTCTACAGTTCTTTCATGCTTATCCCCTCCTCCCTTTATCCTTCCTCTGATTTGTTCTCCACCTGGCACCTCTAGCCCTTCCCCCTCCCCATCTCTATTACTGGGCTTCGACCCTCTCTTCCGCCCCCATTCCTGATGAAGGGTCTAGGCCCAAAATGTTGGCTACTCTTTTCTCACGGATGCTGCCTGACCTGCTGAGTTCTTCCAACGTTGTGTATGTTCAAATTAAATTTGTGGTAGTCAGTGACAGAGTGAAGGGACTATGCAGCTGTTGTGTTTACCGATAATGGAGTTTGTTCATTCTGACCAGAATGGATCTGTCTTTGTTGTTTTATCTTTCATCCTTCCTTTCCTAATCTTGTGGTAGGGCTGGTACAATGGGCCAGGTGTGCCTGATTGATGATGTATACAGTGCACAGCTAACCATTACAAAATGTAGGAGCAGCTCTGACTTCTACTGCAGGGCATCTGTAGTATACTAACAATGGCTGAAACATTACACATGGAAACTGGGATGATAGAAGAAATCTCATTTTATGCATCTTACTCGCTTGTGAGTTGTTTGAGTAATGGATTCTTGTCAGTCAATGGAGCTTGCTGTTCAATCTTGAAATGCTGCAGTGGCACAAATTAAGATTTTATAGAAGACTGCTGAAGAGTGAAGGTATCCTGGCAGCTGCAAGCATCTGCAACGTGTGTTGTCAAATAACAGCTGGATATTATGGAATCCTTTCCATTTGCTGCATTTCTTTAAATTGGCAGGTGGTGTTAACAAAGTAGTGGCTTTGCAAACAGTAGCACCCTACCTCATGAGGATATCTATAATTCTTGTAGAGCAGCTCTTTGACAGAAGAGATTGAAAGTCTGTCATTTGTTTCATTTTAATAGACCATGTTAGTTGCTGTGTATTTAATATTAATATTGAGAAATATGTATGTGTGTGCATATGTGTGTGTGTTTTGATTAAGCATTTTTGTTTGTTTAAATAATTCATTACATTACATGTATAAATACATGAATTTCATTGTCTACAGTTATCATGTGATATGTGCGTCTCGCTTAAAGTAAACTCAAAGTTAGACCTACATCTCCGTCTCCCCTGTCTTCTTTTGAATTTGTTTAATGTTTTGAATGTACAAAACAGAACAGTAGTGGTGACAAGAAAACAGTATTCACATAGCCTGAGCTTCGGGTTTTGTTGTCTGTGTGGGATGTTTCACTGGTGAATTCTTCATTGATTATGGTTTTCATTTATACTCTTCTATTGTCTTTTGATCTCTTTTTAAAGGTCCTGCATAGAGCCCTTGCTCTTCCTTTTCCTCTCCCTCTTCCATTCATTATTTCCTCTGTACATTGCCTCATCCATGCTGCACATCAAAGAGAATTCCTATTGCAATTGCCTGAGGCAAGTGCATGGGCAGAAACTTGAATTCAAGCTGAAACCTTTAAGTACATGCTGTAGCATAAACTGTAGTCTTTGCCAACTTCAAGATTTCCAGATAGAGTGAGATATTTGTAGAATTGTAGCAATACCTCATGGATGTCAATCAGCAACTATTCTGCAGGTACGGATACTCCTTGGATTAGGAATGACCTGACTGCATGCAAATTCTCCTGTATGTTTTTCGTCAAGGAATAAAAATAAAGTGATTCATGGTATTCATCAAAGAGTGGATGCAGTATATATTCCATCAGTTTAATTATATCTTGTGTTTGGGTGATCATTCAATGAAATAAAAGAAATAGCAAGTGTGTTAAGAGCAATATGATCAATGTGATATGGGTAGCTGTAGGAAATGGTTGTTTCTGACTGATGGAGAAATCAGCTCATCTAAAGCTCTTAGAAATGGAACCCTCATGTAACCAAGATACTGCCTGTATTTTACAATTGCTTTAATTAGTGGAGATATCTTCATGAAAATGGGCTGAAAATGGCAGATAGAGTTTAATACAGACAAGTGTGAGGTATTGCCCTTTGAAAGGAGAAACCAAAGTAGAACATATCGTAAATGGTAGGGCACTGAGGAGTGCAGTAGAACAGAGGGATCTAGGAATACAGATAGAAAATTCTGTAAAAGTGGTGTCACAGGTAGATAGGGTAGTAAAGAGAACTTTTTGTACATTGGCCTTTATAAATTAAAGTATTGAATATAAGAGCTGGAATGTTATGGTGAGGTTGTATAAGGCATTGGTGAGGCCGAATTTGGAATATCATGTACAGTTTTGGTTACCAAATTCCAGCAAGGATATTAATAAGGTTGAAAGAGTGCCGAGAAGGTTTACAAGGATGTTGTCCGGGCTTGAGAAACTGAATTACAGAGAAAGGTTGAATAGGTTAGGACATTATTCTCTGGAGCATAGAAGAATGAGGGGAGACTTGACAGAGGTGTGTAAAGTTAATGATGGATATAGATAGAGTGAATGCAAGCAGGCTTTTTTCCACTGACGCTACAGAAGAAAAACCAGAGGACATGGGTTAAGGGTGAAGGGGGAAAAGTTTAAAAGGAACATTGGGGGGGGCTTCTTCACACAGAGAGGGATTAGAGTGTGGAATGAGCTGCCAGATGAAGCTCACATTTAACATTTAAGACAAACTTGGACAGGTACATGGATGAGAGATGTATGGAGGGATATGGGTCAGGTGCAGGTCAGTGTGACTAGGCAGAAAAAGGCCTGTTTCTGTGCTATAATGTTCTATGGTTCTATGATGCTAAATGCATTTGTGCTGCCTAAGACCAACAGTAGGCATTAGCTTAAGCTCTACTTTAGAGCACTGCTGTCAAGTTAGCTATGCAGGTTGAATGAGATTGTATAAACATACATTTCAGCAGGATCACATGGTTAAACAGCTCTATCAATACAGCACTTCACACACACACACACACACACACACACATACATGACATTATAAGAAATAATGTGACTGCTAACATCAAAGCAATAGATACAATGAAAATGAATATTGCCTCCATATAATTAGACATTTTATTGATTAGTAAATAAAAGTAAATACAATGCAACTAATGGGGAAATATTATTTATACTTTATGCATGGATTTACTCCAATTGTATTAAATTTGACTCACTTATATTGATGATTGGTTCTTTTGATTGTGATAACTGAATTCTTTTTAGTCAGAGTTGTGGAGGACATTTGGCATTGAGCAGATAAGGTCACAGAGAGTTGCTACCACTAAATCTGTCATTCATGCTTTGCAATCTTGACAATTACAACCCCAAGACACTTGTTTGCCTCCTGTGAATCTGGCAGGCCTAATGTACTCAGGTCAATAAACTCTTTGAGCCGATGCACGATATTTTGTTAAGAGTGGACCTTTC
Source organism: Hypanus sabinus (assembly GCF_030144855.1). NCBI lineage: Eukaryota > Metazoa > Chordata > Chondrichthyes > Myliobatiformes > Dasyatidae > Hypanus > Hypanus sabinus. The sequence continues at coordinate 124,033,303 of NC_082710.1, read as the reverse complement.
AATTGTTCACTGCAGAATTCCTTAGTGACTCACTGCACATAGATTTTCTTCTTATGTGATTCAATCTCTTTGATTCTTTTTCTTTGATTTGCATTGGATCTGACTCCCATGCACAGCTTTTCAAAGGTTTACTGTTTGTCTCTTCTTACCATACTTGCATTATGTAAAGGAACAAAGCTGATTGTTCCATAGTGTAATGTGGGAATGACCATGCCATCAATGGGCATGAATATCATTCAAGGGACTGAGAACAAGTGAAGCCAGGACACTGGAGGTCCCCAGAGAGAGGACCTATTCAAAGCTACTACACTGGTTTTAGTGACAATCACAGAACTTTTTTTTAAGTTTGTGAGGGTTTCCCTTGCTGGTATGTCAGTAGGGCTTATAGTTTGTCATCTTGTTGGAGCATAATATCCTTGCATGTTTTTTTTTTAAGAGTTGAAATTGGCTGTTGTAAATATAGCAAGCTTAACATTAAAATCTGAAATTCAGTAATCAATGTTATTGTTCAACTTAATAGCCTTCAATGTATGCTAACAGCACTAGTTTATCAGTTCCCTGAGCAAGATGAGGGAACGGAATAGAAGTAAATTAAACCTTAATGAATTATTTTTACTGTGCTGAACTTAGTAAACATAACAAAAAAAAATGTAGAAGGAGAGTGGATTTAGAAAGCTGACATCAGATTTTGCCTTAATCTCTTGTAAATTCCCTGCAATGCAAAAAGTCTCATGGTGGACATACAAGAATGTGCCCAGAATGCAGAAATGACGGTTCAAAGCTTTAGACTACATTTACCATAGATGTGTTGGCATACCATATTAAACAGGACTGATTATTATGAAATAGATTACATAAATTATTTAATGTATATGAAACACATAAAAACTGTGTATTTCCTGCAACTAAAACTTAGATTTTCCACAATTCAAATCACAATATTTTCTTTCTTTCAAAAAACATACATTATTTTTTAAAGAGAAGTTTCTACCTTAGAAAAGACAAAAAATGGAATGAATTCCAAGTAGTTTGCTTTTGATGACTTGGCAAATCAGTCTGTTGCCAAGGTTTAGTCAGGGACAGGCAGACTTTCTGTGAATAGTTCTGCGGTACAAGCTGATCAGTCATTTGCATATTATTTGAAAGACAGCTCTTCAGGTAGCCAAAAAAGCATCTGAAGTTTAGTATGAAAACATCAGCTGAAATGTGATTGAGCAGCAGACTGGTGATTTCACCTACACTAGTGACTCATTACTGTGACTGTCGCCAATTAAGCCAACACAACATTTAATGTTCTTTGAGGGGGAGGGGTAATATTGCAGTGTCAGGGTTAGAAGAAAGTACATGTGCAATTAAAATGGGCTTGTCTTCTAACACCACCTAGGCTGAGCAGGCAGGTTCACTTGGAAACAAATAAATCTTGAGGCCCAAGTTCACATAATTATATTGATGTGGTCAGATGAGGTTTATGGCAGGAAGTCAATTAATAACACTTGGTGCCAGATGCAGCAAGTGACTTTGTAACTGTATTGGAGGAGGGGCGGGGGGGGGGGGGGGGAGATAAAGGTGATTGACAAGTGTGTAAAATTAGGAACGAAGCACAGTTTGTTTAAACTGTACAGGTGAGCTTACTAGAATGGGATTGCAAACAATGCTAGGATGTTGAGTCCTACAGACTAGCTATTGGTTCATCTCAACAGAATCTCAAGGATGTGCAACTCATTGTTTTACTGATATTTTGATAACTTGTGTCTATGTTAATACCTTAATAAATTCAGTGCTCGTATTGTTATGTAATTGAAGCTATTTTTCTTTCTCATTGATACAAATCCTTGATATCTGCTTACGTTCTTTAAAAAAACGGATGATACCACTGTTGTCTGGTGGAATCACAGATGGCAATGAGGAAAGACCTACATGCAACCCAGGTTAATTAATGTTAGAAAGCTGCACCTGCAGAGAGATGCAAAGAAGGTTTACCGATTTAAAAAAAAGAGAATTTGAAAAAAAAAGCTTTGCGAAAATGAGGCATGGCTAATGCAGGCACACACAAGGAGAGGAACACAGCAACAATTAAAAACTGAAGACATGAACTGTTAAGAGTGCAATTAGCAGTGAGTATCTTTACCCTACTAACTTGAAAACCTGAAGGTGAAACCCCTAGAGAAGAGACAATAGTGATAAAAGATTTATTGAAGCTATGGCTATAACACACAGCAGCTATAACAAGACAATATCAGCAAAGACCAGTGCTCAAAATCCCTACCATGTAGTCAGGAAGTAGTTCTGTAAAATCATACCAAGTTTTTTGGATAAGATGGTGAATTGACTTGCTGTGGATAATAAACTATTTCATTCCAATGAACCAAGAAAAAAGATGGCAAGCTACCTAAGATTCGAAGAACCAGCATGGGAACGAAATGTGTAATGACACAGAGGATTCAATACAGTTGGATGTGTAAGTTTATTTTCATTTGAAGAATCTAAATTTGATTCTCTGAAAGAACTGATTATTTTTGCACAGACTTTGATAAGTTACTGAATGAAATAAACTTTGTTTAGAAGTTGTGATGTTGGAGAATTGTCATGAAAGGAGTTAAACTGTGTATATATATTTTTTGAATTTGAATTTAAACTTGTAGATATATGGCCTGGAACTGAAACTGAAATTAATTATAATACTTAAGAATAGGAATTACATTTTCTAAATGGAGAAAAAACTCAAAAATCTAAATACAAAGGAGCTTTGTTAATATAAACAGAGACACTGAAGTTTATCAATAATTATTAAGGGTATTATTAATGACCAGGCAACCAAATATGGTAAAATCATCTCCAGATATTTTTCAGACATTTCTAGATAAAATGCTGCAGAAGATTTGATAATACTCATGAAAATTGAAAGATTGGAGTACCTTCAACAATTCTGCCAAGCTTTTAAAAGCTTTTACCATGGTAATGTCAAAATTTAGCAAAAGAAATAAACCTTCAGCTAGAAGAATATAATTTATTTAAGTCTGCAGCAGGTGAAAATGTTCTGCAGCAAGTAATAAAAAATGAAGCAATCATTTTGAGCCAGAAAACTGAAATTGTCACTTAGCTCAGGTCCTGAAGAAGGGTCTCAGTTTGAAATGTTGACTGTTTGTTCATTTCCATAGATGCTGCCTTACCTGCTGAGTTCCTCCAACTTTTTGTGTGTGTTTGCTTTGGATTTCCGACAACTGCAGACTTTCACGTGTTTACGATCAGCTCCGGTCTTTGTTTGAAATTACCCAATAACATGGCAGAAATTATCCAATCTTCTGTCATTTTCATGGAATTACAAGCTATTCCTCATTTTATGGAATGCTAGTTGACAGCAATTCAAATTATTTTGATGAAACATTTTTATGCCTTCAGACTAATCTGTGTCTGGATTTGTTCAACCACTGTACGTATACTATTCTACTTCCTTAAACTTGTGGTGACAGAGAAATTATTATCTACTGCCTGGATGGTAGAAATGGGGCTTCCTGTGTTTGGTTTAGCTTCTTCACAGAGCAGTCCCAACCAGGTATTCCCTGTAGCGTTTTGCTTCAATGACTACGAGTTAATGTTAATAGTTGTAGTGAAACAAGTGAGAGACCCACTTTGGCAATTCAGCATCTGTGTTAGAGATAAAACAAGAATTAAATATGTAGAAGGCAGAATCTATGTAAAATCGGGCTCCCCGAAGATATCGAGAAAGGGGGCCCTGTAAAATTATTTTCTCAACTTTTAAAGGATGCGTTTACCTCTGAATTTCCAAATGAATATCCATTACTTGAACATGCCCACCGCTCTTTTCCATGATATTTGGGGCCAAACGGAGAGCAGTGATTGTCGGGTTCAATTATGTGCATGTTAAAGAACATCTTATCTGCGTCGCTTGTCAACAAGGTATGATCCATTTTCAAAATTATCAATTCTGTCTCATAGAAGATTATGGCCGAGATGTAATGAAGGCACGATTGGCTTTTAAACTTTTGATGTCGGAATGTTATGAAAAGAATCTCAAATCAGCGTTACTTTACTCGGCACACCTCAAAATTACCAGTCCCGAAGGGCAACGCAATGCTTTATCTTACTGCAACTGCTACTCCACGTTTTTTGGATGAACATTACCCACCTGCTTCGGAAACTCATTTTTAATTAATCTATGGTTTTGTAGTCCTGGTTGTGTGCTTATGAGCCTTTTTTTAAAGCCGATAATTTTCTTATGAAATCCGATCTTTATAATCTAGCATAGTGATATTTTACATTTTAATTATAGTTTATTTTTTACTTGGAATATTCGTCCTTTTCTCCACTCCTTTTAATTTTCCTAATCTTTAAAAAAAATATTTTTGACATTGTTATTAATGATTGATGGGGGATTTTTATTTTTTTTGGAGGAATATCCTGGTTCTCTATTTGTGTTGAATAATTAAGAAGGTGGTTCATTGTTCTGATTTCATATTTCCTCTTGTTCTTTCATTCCGCCATTTTTTTCTTTTTGCATTCCCCTTCACATAATGCCTTTCGTTTAAATGTTATTTTTATTACTTTTTTCTTTGTTTCTGATTTATGATATACACTAACATTTACTTTTTCTTTCTGTTGTCAGAAATTACTTTATGAAGATTGCTATATTATAATCCGTTTTTTTGGATTTTCGGTGGTCTTTATTTTAACGTATATTTTTGGAGCTGCCTTCTGAAGAAATGGGGATAGATTTAGTGTTATTTCTTTTTCTGGCCTTCTTCAAGCTCAGTCTTGGTGTTTTGTGGGTGGAAGATGGGAGGGTCTTTCTATTTTTTCAGTTTTCTTATTTGGGCTGACTTAGAACTACAAAAATGTATACAGTGTCATCACCTTTGGTTCATCCCTGAGCTTTTGTTCCTCTTCTGGGTTCATGAGTTCGCATTATGCTTAACTCTTTACATGCCAAAGGGTTGATTTTATGTAACTATAGCTCAGATTATTAATTTTGTCTCTTGGAATACAAATGGTTTAAACCATCCGATTAAACGGAAGAAGACTTTTAAATTATTCCAAAGACTAAATACTCATATTATTTTTAAACAAGAAACTCATGTGAGGAAAGAGGATTATCAGTGTTTTTTCAGGTTTTGGAAGGAACATCAGTTTCACTTGAATTCTTATGCAAAAATAAAAGGTGTTTCAGCTTTTATTGATCCCTCAATTACATTTGTTTATCGTCATACTGTTTTCAATCCAAACAGCAGATTCTTGTTTATTACTGGGTTACTTTGTAATAAAAATGTGGTTATGGCTACTGTTTATGCTCCGAATGTGGATTATCCCGAATTTTTAAAGAATTTATTTACTGTTTTCCCTGATCTAAATGAACATATGTTGATAATGGGTGGTGATTTTAATTGTTGTTTGAACCCTTCGATGGATAGATCCATATTCAATACTCAAGCCTTACCAAACAAGTCGGCTACTCTTATCAATTCCTTCATGAACGATTCTGGAATTTTGGATATATGGAGGTTTCTACACCCCAAGGATAAAGCGTTTTAATTTCTTTCACATGTGTATCATTCTTACTCTAGAATTGATTACTCTTTTTATCAACTCTCGTCTCATTCCATCTGTGATTGACTGTAACTATGACATTATTGCCATTTCCACTTATGGTCCATTGATACTTTCTATCAAATTAAGGTATACAGTTCCTAGCATTAGATAATGGCGATTTAACTCCAATTTGCTTCAAGCCTCGGATTTTATTGAGTTTATGAAGGAACAGATTTTTTTTTTCTTTTCAACTAATTTTACAGAAGAAATTTCTTAACGGGACACTTTTAAGGCATAAAACTATCGTCAGGTTATTTCTTATGCTGTTGGTATGAGGAAACGTATTAAGAATGAAACATTATTATTGGTTGATAAGATCAAAGAAATTGATAAGAAATATTCTATTGCTCCTAGTAAAGAGCTTTATAAACAGAGAGTCGAGCTTCAAATTGAATATAATTTATTACTTACATCCTCGATTGAAAACCTATTAATGAATACCAGATGTCAGTTTTACATACACAGTGATAAATCAGGTAAATTATTAGCTAATCAATTGAAAACCACTTCAGTTAAATGCCAAACCATTAAGATTCATAAACAAGATGATAATTTGACAGTTAATCCTGATGAAATAAACAAATCTTTTCAAGATTTCTATACCTCTTTATATAATTCTGATTTTCCCAAAGATCCTAATATTATGTATGACTTCTTAAGGAAACGGAATTTCCCAAAATTACCACTCAAAGAACATTTATTATTAGAAACTCCCACTACAGATGAAGAAATAAAAGGTGTCATTCTCTCAATGATTTCTGGTAAAGCACCAGGTCCAGACGGTTATACAGTAGAATTTTTTAAATGTTTCTCTTCTATTCTCTCTCCTTGGTCAGGTCGAGTTTTTAAAGAAGCAATTAGATGGGGTAAATTACCACAATCATTTTATAGGGCTTCTATTTCCTTAATGTTAAAAAAGAATAAAGATCCCACTGAGGGTGCATCATATTGACCAATATCTTTGTTGAATGTAGATTCCAAGATTTTTTCTAAGATATTGACAACTGGGTTGGAGAAGGTGTTACCTCTAGTTATATCTGTGGATCAAACTGGATTTATAAAAAAAAAACAGTACTCTTCTTTTAACATTAGGAGATTAATGAATATTGTTTACACTCCTTCATGTTGTATTCCAGAATGTGTAATTTCATTAGGTGCTGAAAAAGCATTTAACAGAGTTGAATGGCCATACTTATTTACTGTATTTGAGAAATTTAATTTTAGTTTGACATTTATATCTTGGGTTAAATTGATACATCATACTTCAGTAGCTTCGGTTAACACTAATCATCAAAGATCTTCCTTTTTTAGTTTATTTTGGGGCACCTGGCAAGGTTGTCCTCTTAATCCATTACTATTTAATATTGCTCTGGAACCTTCAGCAATTGCTATTCAGGAATCATTTAATACTTTTGGTATTACCCGCAGGAATGAGATACATAAACTATCATTATATGCAGGTGATTTATTATTATATATCTCTAATCCTGAGGAATCCATTCCCGCAGTCTTATCTTTGTTGGATCAATTTAGTAATTTTTTTGGTTTACAAACTGAACCTTAGTAAGAGTGAACTATTTCCTCTAAATACACACATCCCAATGTATGGACATTTACCCTTTAAATTGGTTACCGACTATTTTATATATTTAAGGGTTAAAATGACCAAAAAACATAAAGATTTATTTAAGGCTAACATTTTACTTTCAATTGATGAGATGAAACAGTTATTTACTAATTGGTCGCCCATGTCCTTGTCATTGATAGGCCGGATCAATGCTATCAAGATGATTATATTACCTAAATTTTTAGATTTATTTCAAGTGGTACCAATTTTTATTCCAAAATCTTTTTTTTGATAGTGTTGATTCTAAAAACCCTTCTTATATTTGGCAGAATAACAATCTAAGGCTAGGCAAAAAATACTTACAGAAGTCTAAAAAGGAGGGTGGTCTGGTGCTGCCAAATTTTAGATTTTATTATTGGGCAATTAATATCCGCTATTTGAAATTCTAGTTATAAGACTTGGAATTAACTTTAAGCCCTCATTGGGTAAATCTTGAATGTATCTCAAGGTTTTTACTGGGTTCCATTTTAGGGACTTTGCTTCCCTTTGCTCTTTCTAAATTGTATAAACAATTAGATAACCCAATAGTTAAAAATACTTCACGAATATGCTTTCAATTTTGGAAATGTTTTGGGTTAAATCAATTTATTCTAGCAAGTCCTATCATATCTAACTTTTTTTTCTATCCCTCTATTATGGATCAAACCTATTTCACTTGGAAAACTAAAGGTATTTTACAATCTTCTGATTTATTTTTGGATAATTGTTTCATGTCATTTGAGCAATTATCTAACAAATATAATTTACCTAGATCTCATTTCTTTAGATATTTACAGGTTAGAATCCTTTTAAATACCATCCTTCCTACTTCCCCGAATTTATACTCTATGGACAGTTTGGAAATTTTTTTAGAGTTAAATCCTTCTCAGAAAGGTACAATAGCAGCTGCCTATAACATAATTATGAAAATTCATTTAGATGCATTTAATAAAATTAAAAATAATTTGGAAAGGAACTTAAGCTTGCCTTATCTTTTGAAAAATGGGGAAAATACTTCAATTAGTTAACTCATCCTCTATATGTGCTAAACATTCGTTGATACAGTTTAAAGTAGTTCATAGGGTCCATATGTCTAAAGATAAATTAGCTTGTTATTATTCTTATATAAGTCCAATATGTGACAGATGTCACCCTGAGACCACTTCTTTAACTCATTCATATGTTTTGGTCATGCTCCACTTTGAAAAAATATTGGGAAGATATCTTTGATATTTTTTCAACTGTTTTGAATATTGATTTACAAACTCATCTTATTACGGCAATTTTTGGTTTACCAATGATAGAACCACGCCATTTAACCTCTTCAGCGCGTCAGGTGATTGCATTTCTTACACTAACGGCTAAAGGATCAATTTTGCTGAATTGGAAGGAGATTAATCCTCCCACCACATTTCATTGGTTTTCTCAAACTAACTTATGTTTAAACTTAGAAAAAATCAGAAGTGTTACATACGATCCTTCTATTAAGTTTGAACAGACTTGGAGGCCTTTTATTCAAAACTTTCATATGATGCGATTTGACCTCTTTCCAAACCTATTTTTTGTGTTAATATATGTAGGGAGGTTCGAAGCAGGTGACACTAATGGTCCTGTTTTTTTTTGATGCTATAAACAGCCCATGTTTTTTTCTTTTCTTATTTTTTTTTGTTAGGTTAGTATTGGTTAGTTTAGTTAATGGGGGTATATTTTTTCTTTTTTTTCTTTTTGGATATGTTAATCCTTTTCTTTGTGAACTCTACATTTGCATTTGAGCATTTTTGAGAGTTTTATACCTTTGTATTAACTGAATATATAACTATATATGTTATTTATTAACAATGTAATCCCAACAATTGTGTAGCAATACTATGTATATCCATTATTTTCATATTAATAAAAAGATTGAAAAATAAATAAAATATAGGAATGAAATATGTGAGACTCCTTATATGGTGTAAATAAATTTCTCAACAGGAATTGATGAAATCTTGCAATTCTGAAAGTAATTACCAATAACTTCCTCAATTTGTGAACGTTTTCATTACTTTTGATTAGCTTGTAAGATAATAGTCAATCAGAGTCTCATCTTCACTACCAATGACATGACGAATTATTACAGCAACCCCAAAGCTGCAGATCAGTTTCACACATACTGTAGATGCAAAAATTAATGACTGATGAGTCTTCTTCTGGATAGGTCATGAGATCTTTGTTGATCCTTACTCCAGTGCCATAGTTTGTCTTTAATCATTGTTGAAGTGGTATCAACTATGAGGCAAGGAGGGTTAAGAACCTGGCACGTTATTGGGTAATTCCAAACAAAGACTTGAGCTAATCATAACATGAGAAAGACTGCAGATGATGGAAATCCAAAGCAGCACACACAAAATGCTGAAAAGTCTCTGCAAGTCTGGTAGCAACTATGAAAATAAATAAACAATTGATATTTTGTGCCGAGACCCTTTTTCAGGAGTTGACCTAAGTTACATTTCCAGTTTCCTGGCTCAAAATAATTCTTTCGCTTTTTATTACTTGCTGGAGTACATTTTCACCTACTCTGGACCTAAATAAATTATATTCTTTTAGCTGAAGCTGTATTTCTTTAACTTAATTTTGATATCATCATAGCGTAAGCTTCTGAAAACATTGCTAAGTTACTGAAGTTTCTCTTACTCTGTAGTGGCATCTTTCCAATTGCATGAGCATTACTGAATTTTCAGCAACATTTTTTCTAGAAAAGCCTGGAAAATATCTGGTGATAATATTACAATATTTGTTGTCCTGGTCAGGACCATATTAACTACTCACAAGTATCTCTGTATGCATCAACTTTAGCAAAGGCATAAAAAAGTGTGCCATCATTATTCTATATTATAATTATCAGCAAGTAGGCAGAGACCATTGCTCACCATCAATGATTTAATTTTTCAGAACTAGCCAGATTTGTTAGCCAGCAAACTAATTTGATGGAGCAAGAATATAAATAGCAAGAGGAACTCAGTCTTGAACAGAATAAGTGGGCTGGGTAGGAATTGTTGATATTTTGGGTCAAGATCCTGCACCAGGCCATATGGTGTATGTAACTTAGTTCCACCCTAAAGGCCTTTGTATCACCAAGCATAAGCACAATAGATGCACAAAAGACATGAAAAAAATCATGAAATTTGTTAACCTCACAGTATTTCCCCAGTTTTTTTTTCCCCTGTGTTTTATCTATTGAAAATTTGTCATGTAACATTGTGTCAAATGATAGAATTTCTAGGCCTGTATTCCCCCACCCCACCCCACCTTCCTGAGTACAGCTCTGTACTTGCTTCTCTCTCTGCATCACCTCAGCATCAGTCTTCAATACCTCAAAGAATTACAGCCAAATCAACCTTGGAAATGGCTCCTACCCTTTTTTTTTAGCCAAAACAAACTCACATTTAGTAGATACATGAGAGGGTTTTAAGTAGTGCAAACCACTTGATGTATTAGGCCATCTACTGAGGCAAACGTTCAGTGAGGATTATCTTGAAAACATTTAGTCATAATGGAATAAAATTGGAAGCACCAGCCTCAATGGATGTGTACTAATTGAAAATCTCAGTTTGATACTCCTGCAAAGAACTATTACACCTAATATTTCATCCACCCAATTTTTCATCCTGATACTTTTTAGTGAGCTGGTACGTATTGATTCTTTAAAATAAATAAAAAATCCAAAAGTGGCAAAGATTTCAATGTGATGGAAACACAATGTCATAAATACAAACCAGGAATGAGGGAAAATTAAAAGGGATAACTGGATAGTTAGACTGATAATAGGTGCTTGATAGAAATAGAATCCAGACAAACACAACTAATTATTAAATCTATATTGTGATTATTATGCACAATTAGGTAATTTATTCATTACATCTGCTTTGGAGAACTGACACTTGAAATATTAATGTAAAAATAGTTTTCCACCACTTGTTCAACTAACTACAAGAATTCATACCTAGGTTGCTCCAACTGGTTTCTGGTGCTGAGGGTAACAGGCTCCAATTTTACTGCCACTGATTCTCAATTATTTATTATGCTGTTGCCTTCAGATACTAATCCTAGTTGCATTTCTTCCAACCAGGAAGCCAAGGTGATCAATAATACATCTACAAGAGGTACACCCTATCCTCATTATATGTGGGGGATACATTCCTCACAGTCAATACATAATGTGAATAATTATTTAAATGAAGAAAGCAGGGATGCATTCTGGAGGGAATCCTAAATATGTTTCATTCCCAATTTATTCACATTTTCATACCAATACGACACAAAAGCAGTATCACAAGGCAACATTTGTATTATATTTCATTAATTTAAGGTAATGTCCGACATAATAAATCATGGAAAGTTAACATACTAGGGTGTACAGTACTCAAACTCTTAAGAGCATGGGGGTTTAGTGAATGGTAAACTAAGAGAGGCTTCATCTTACAGTCTCCTTCGGCACTGCAACACATAAGCAAAGTCAATCTATCCTTTGCTGCCTTGAAACCTGACACACTTTTTCCATCCTTACTTATTTAAGTGCATTTCGGCATACGCTTCCAAAAAAGCCCGTTTCATCTGCATTAACCATCTGCTTTCGTGTGATGCCTAACTGAGCTATCACAGCCCACAACTGCACAGGGTAGCATTCAGCAGCCCTGTGGTCAGCACTAGTTTGTTCACCTCGCACAGCTAAGTTGTGAAGCCTGTGATCATTAACAAAATTAGAAAGCCACCCCCCACTTACATTAAAGCTAACAATATCACTTGACACTTCCTCACTAGCCTCTGAACAAAGGCGACCATAAATTTCCAAAGCTTTCACAGGAAGATGATTGTAACTGAGTGTTGGTTTTTTCCCTTTTTTCAAGCTCAATGTACAAACTCAATATTTTTTCCATTTTTGTCATAATCAGGTTACTCACTTTGGTAACAATCTTTGAAGACACTTGTGCTGAATCAATCACTGTACTTTTTATTTTCTCAGCATTTTTCTTTATGTTTCTGATTGTGGACTCACCCAGGCCTAAGTAGCATCCCAGAGCTGTGCTACCTTCACCTGATGCCGCCCTGTTTATAACTTCCAACTTATTTTCAAGTGTCAAAGTGGTTCTCTGTTGCTTGGCTGATGGCCCAGGACTTGACATTGGACACTTAGGAGGCATAGTTAAATATTTCAAGCACAAAATCACTGCTCCGTAGGTAAAAACAACAGAAGTTTGAGAGTGCAAGATTACATATCCACACGTTGCCAAAACCAATACAAGACTGGCAGGAGTGAGACTGTGAAGCATGTGCATGTGACTTGTATTGACGGGAAAGCAGTGCTCCTCGCAGAACTGTGAGTCTTGGATGCATATAAGGAGAATTTGGTAGAAATAGGTTCCTCACACAACTGTGAATCCGCATTAGGGTATATATTGCAAATAATCTAACAATGGCTGGACTTAATCTTATTATGAGAAAGTAATTAGCACATTGTTGTGATATTGTCAATACAGGAAATGTAGAGATAATGATAATTTGTTTTAAGGCTTTAGCAGGTAAGGATAGAGTTACAAGGCAGAGGTCCCAAGTGGGTAGGCACAATGGAATCAGTCATCATCTGGGGAGAATTACATGTCACTAGTCTCTTTTCCATTCTGCACTAACTTCAATTACAATTTCTCATTGAAAGTGTGAGACCTGCAAATCAACTCAAGCATTTTTTGATAAAGGTTCATTTATTTGAATACTAATTCCATCGGTCACCTTGATTTTCATGTGCTTTGATAAACTGGATCTTGGCAAATGTTTCCTTTTGATCAGTGAGTGTTCAATTTCCCTCAGCAGGGAGCAATTGCTGTCAATTTAATGAATCATGCCATGAAAATATTTCTTCCATACAGTCACTTTAAAAATGTTTCCTGTGACAGTATACATAGTCTTATGCTTGATAAACACAAGGTTATTTTTTAGACAGGTCTTCTCTAGGGAGAATCTCTGAATCCCATTAAACAACAGACACTGGTCTGTAATTTTGTGGTACAATTAGACAGTGTGTGCATTAGTTTGGCATATTACACTCACTGACAATCTATTTGAAGCTTTTGTAATAGAAGTTGGATAAGTAAATACACATTTTAATATGCTGTTTAGTTCGTTACTACCTGTTACACTACTATTGTTTAGGACATTAATGACGGTTCTCCTTCTATGTATGTCTTTGGTCATCTTCTTAATTGTGCTCCAGGTGTAGTTCAGGATCCTCAATTCTGCCTCTCTGGTACAATGCCAAGTTATCTTCAGTCTCTCCCATTTCCTCCACCCTTCAGCGGTCCATTGAAGTGCTGTCTTGATGATAGAGTTGACCTCTCTTCTCATCATGTGCACAAACCATTTCACTGAAGGAGCAGGGTGTGGATGGAGATCTTTCTTGGTCAGAAAATGCAAAGGATCATGGTGTGGAATGACGATAGCTTGGCAAGGTCATTCTTGATAACATACCAGCATTCCAACCCATACATGAGTGTGGGCGGTTCACAGCTCTGGCACAGCTTCACCCTGCTGTGAGTACCTGCACTTGGTTGATCCCCGTATGTTGCTCATTGATCTGAAGGCATTCTAGCTTTGCAGAATCTGCATTGGATGTCATCCTTGGTCCCAATATTCTACCGAATGATGCTCCCCATGTAGATGAATCTGCTGGTGCTGGGCGTCTCTGGCTGACTCCAGCCTGTCCACCAAAGGTACTCAGGCAATGAGATTTTTCTTATATGTGCTGGTATGTATGTGATGATAATGTGAGGTTATCCACCAAGTCAAGGTCTTCTACAGTAGAGAACAGAGTCCACCTAATACCTCTCTGCTTAGCTTTCATTGCTTGAGTCACAATCCTGTCAATAACCAGGTTAAATAACTTCATTGACATCACACATCCTTGTCTGACTTTTCTGGCTTGACTTCAAAACTCAAGTTGCAGTCCCTATCGGTGCAGGTGAAGTTAACATAGAGACTCTGGATAAGCAGACAATTTTGGGAGGGATCCCACATGATCTGAGAATTCACCAGAGCCTGGCCCTGTAGATGCTATCAATAACCTTTTCAAAGTCCACAAAATTCACATACAGTTGTTTCTGCAACTATATGATGTTTCACAGCATGAAGATCTGGTCGACACAGCTTCTGTTTCTCCTGAAGCCAATTTGTTCTTTTCTCAAGCACACATTAACAACATCTGTAATCCATTGATAATGACCTTGGCATGAATCTTGATAGGCACTGACAAAGTCTGATGTCACACCAGCTGTTGCAATCACTAAGTGCTCCTTTCTTGGGGATGCTAACAAGATCTTGACAATTTGAATGGGGAACTGTTCAAAGCTAACCAAAAGCTGCAGCAGCTGTCCTACAACCATTATTTACTATAACCTGGGAATGAGGATAATTACCCAAGAACTGGACAAAGAGAGCTATTGTTATATCATATCTATTGTGACATTTTTATCTATTTACTTCTCTCTCCCCACTTTCAGCATATTTGTGTGAAATACTTTTGTTCTTCTATTAACTTATTTCCCAATAATTTTGACTACTTAATGTTCTTTCCTGCCACCTATTTCTGCTTTCTTGGCTTTCCTTGGCTTTAGACTATCTCTTTTGAAACCAACATCATCCAATCCTCAAAGAATGCACCAATAATACATTTCTAAACAAAGGAGATCCTGCGGATGCTGGAGATCTTGAGCAGCACATATAAGATGCTGCAGCAGGTTAGGCTGCATCTACGGAGATGAATAAACAGTTGATGTTTCAAGCCAAGACCCTTCATCAAGATTGAAAAGGATGGGGGAAAACCAGAATAAGAAGGTAGGGAAGGAGAAGGAGTACACATTGACAGGTGCCAGGTGAAACTAGATGGGGGAGAAGGTGGGTGGTGGGGGTGGGGATGAAATAAGAAGCTGGGAGATAATAGTTAGAAGAGATAAATGGATGAAGAAAAAAGTAATCTAATAGGAGAGGTGAGTGGACTATGGAAGAAAGGGAAGGAGAGACACCAGTGGGGGGGGGGGGGTGACAGTCATGTGAGGAGAAGAGAAAGGGCAAGAGGGAAACAGAATGCAGAATGGAAAAAGAGAAAGGAGATGTGGTAGAAGTTAACAGAAGTTAGAAAAAATTGATGTTCGTGCTATCAGGTTGGAGGCTACCCAGACAGAACATCAGGGGTTTCTCCTCCAACTTTGGGTGGCTTCAACAGGGCAATATGAGAGGCCATGGACAGACATGTCAGAATGAAAATGGGAAATTGAATTGAAATGGATGGCCAACAGGAAACTCCACCATCTGTAGCAGATAGAGCGAAGGTACTCGACAAAGCAGTTTCCCAGTCTCTGCTGGGTCTCACCTATGTAGGAACTTCAGATACGGTAGATGACCTTGACATACTCACAGGTGAAGATGAGTATACCTCACCTAGAAGGATTATATTTGGTCCTGTATGCTGGTGAGGGAGAAGATGTAGAGCCAAGTATGCATTGTCACACTCTGCAAGGTTAAGTATCAGAAGGGAGAACAGTGGGGTGGGGCAAGTAGATTAGGGATTCACATGCAGAGTGATCCCTATGGAAAGCACACTGAACGTCCACAAGATGAAGGAAATCTATCAACCTCTCCAGGTGCCAAGCACTTCCCTTCCACACTACCATCCTCAACTATTGAGGTCCACAATTAGACTCTGGTTACAGAAAGAGCACTTTATTTATCATGGAAATGTTTTTATCTAAATGGCTAAGTTTGTGGATGATATGAAGATAGGTGAAGGGGCAGGAAGTATTAAAGAAGCAGGGTGTCTTCAGAAGGTCTTAGACAGATTAGGAGAATGGGCAAAGAAGTTCAAAATGAAGTATAGTTTAAGGAAGAGTATGGTCATGGACTATGATAAAAAAAAGGTGTAGACAATTTTCTAAATGGGGAGAAAATTCTGAAATCAAAGGGACTTGGGATCCCTCATTCTTGATTCCCTAAAGATTATCTTGCAAGTTGAGTCGGTGGTGAGGAAGGCAAATGCAATGTTAGCATTCATTTCAAGAGCAATGGAATATAAAAGCAAGGATGGAATCTGTTGAGGCTTTCTAAGATATCGCTCAGACCGCACTTGGAGCATTGTAAGCAGTATTGGGCCCCAAACCTATGTAAGGATGTGTTGACATTTGAGAAGATCCAAAGGAGGGTCATGAGATTGATCCCAGGTATGACAGGGTTAACGTATGAGGAATGTTTGATGGCTCAAGGTCTGAACTTACAGTTCAGAAGAATGAGGGGGGAATCCCCTTGAAATCTATCAAATATTGAAATGCCCATTTTGTCAAGACATATGGGTATGGCCCAAGTATGGAGAGAAAGACACTGAAGCGAGTCGACAGATTGTAGACTTTAATGCAAATTCTGCAGGATTTAAGGGAATGGAAAACAATAAATGCTAGTCCAACAGGTCCATCAACTAAAACTCTCAAACTGAAAGTCATATGCCAACACCACAGCTGAAAGTAATATCTAAATACAAAACGAATTTCACTCATCTCCAGTGTCAGTTCAAACAGAAGTCATCTTTCCCTGTCAAGGATGAAGGTAAGCAGGAAGTGCAACATTGCTGTGCTTTGCTCAAGTCTTAACAACACTACAATGAAAAGAAGTGAATTAGATACTGCCGATAATGGAACAGTAATTAGCTGGATGGCGCATTCTTACAAGCGCAATTGTCGAACCTGCTGCACTGCTCATGTGCAGGGGTGTATAGTCCCTACAACTGAATAGGTGGTTGTGACATATTTAGACTGGACACTTTCCAAGTACTGGAAAGATCATAACATTTTTTTTGAATGCTCTAACATTTCTGCTCTCTTGATGCTTCTGCCATCTTTGTGTTGGCACATTGTCCAATGTACATTTAGGAAGAAATTATTTCCTTCACTTAATCATCATGAAGGCTATAACCATCATCTTTGATTTTCATTAAAAAAATCACTATAGCTTTTCCTCCAAATCTTTCTAGTCACTGCCTCAAACCAGGGAGGCCGGTTCATAACTTGGTTGTGTGTGATGAATGTAAATTCAAAGAACTCTTCAATTTCCTCTCCCTAGATATTATATCTCTCAACATTTTCTTCAATGTCCCTGATTCTGACCAGTTTATACTCACTACCCCAAAGTCAAAAGCCCAGAAATATGTTCGTTTGTTTTTTTCCATCTTTTAAGGTCTGTAAATTAATACCCTTTCAGTACTTTGTTGCTCCTGTTTTATATCCAAATTATTCCATAATGACATTATAATAACCCTTGACCTAGACAATGTATAGTGATTCTTTGTCATCTATTTCTTCCAATTTAGAGTTTTTATACAGAAAGTGAGTTTTCAATGGCTCAACATTTCATATTGTTTTGCCAATAACTACACAAGGAAGAAGCCAGACAATGCAGGCACATATTGAATACATTTTATTTTTAATTAAGAATTTCCTGACAGAACAGTTTCGGCTTAAGCAGAATCAAATACTAATTTTTTTGCATCCATATGAAGACAGAATTTTGTGCACTTCAACTATTCAGGCAAGAATTTGAGAGACAGAAGAAGCAATGTGTGAAATTCAGTAATGAATTACTTTCCATCAATGAATTACCTTCCATCAATCTACTTGGATGACAGGGAATGTTGGAATATTGTAAAACCTCCAAGATGGTGCCGATAAGTGGCAACACTTTGGATGCAGCTCTGATGGGAATCATCAAATATTCCTGTTTAGGACTGCTAAAGCTGAAATCCACAGTCACAGCTATGGGTACTTCAGCAAGCAACATTTTTTAAAGACAATTAAGACATCTATCAATCCTCTAAACCAGCAGTTCCCGGAAAGAAGACTGTTGCTTCCCTTCTGAAAATTGAAGGAGAAAAGGCATTAATAGTCTACAAGTACAACTGAAAGGCAGGGGCATTCAATTGTACTTGTAGAAAGATTTTAGAATTGAATACTTTGATAATAAACGAACCTTGAACCATTGAATTTAGACTCTCACTTTGGATTATCCTGCTAGCCAATGTACAGTCTCCGGAATATAAAATTGAAGACCTCAGAGCAAGATTCAGTACCAGAGGGTCAACAGGGTCTGGTGCATACTTTGCTTCATGGAAATATGGCTAAATTTTGCCATTCTTGGTGCAGAGCTTCAGCTGATGGCTTCACCATCCACTTGGCATTAAAAACCTAGCTGTGAAATGTCATCCATTTTATTTGCTGTGGGAGTTTCCTGCCATCACCCTGGTAGCAGTGTATATTCACCCTCAGGGCAACGTAAGGCAGACACTGGAAGAGCTGAGCATCCTGATCAGCAGCCATGAGCCTTCCCTAACATTGCAGTGGATTTCAACCAGGCCAGCTTGAAGAAGTTTCTGACCATCTACCACCAACATATCACCTGTGGAACCGGAGGAGCCAACGCACATGACCACTGTTACATGATCATCAGGAATGCTTACTGTGCCATAACAAGCCCGCATTCTGGAAAGATTCATTACCTGGCCATGCTCCTACTCCCAGAAAACACTGCAGCACCAGTAGTGAGGACCAATATCATCAAGGGAGAAGGAGGGGCACTTAAAGGACTGCTTTGAATCAGTGGACAATATTCAGGGATTCATCTTCAAATCTAAATGAATATGCCCACAGTTGTCACAAACCTCATCAAAGTCTGTGATGGGTGAACCAAAGGATCCGTAGTCTGCTGAGGGCTAGATCTCTGGCATTCATGAGCAGCGACCCAGAACACTGCAATAAGTCCAGGTACGACCTACAGAGGCTATTTTAAAAGCAAAATATAACAACTCCTATCAAGCTTGAGATGGAATTGAATGCATGTCAGCTCTGGCAAGATTTGCAGGCTATTACATCCTTCAAAGTGAAACCAAGTATCAAGAATGGCTGTGGTGCTTTACTCCCAGATGAGCTTGATGCCTTTTATGCATACTTGGAAAGGGAGAATAAAACCACACTTGGGAAAATTTGTGCAGCACTTGAGAACCCCATGATTTTTGTCTCAGAGGCTGACATCAGAATATCTTTCTAGAGGGTCCAGCTTCACGTTCCATGTTCTTTCAAAACATATATAAATATCCATCAATACAGTCAAATGAAACAATGTTACTCTGGAGCCACGATGTAGATCACAGTACCAACAGTCACACACAGCATAAGGCACATATAGCACATGCAAGATACCAATGAGATACAATCAGACAAAAAATATTTGTGGTCCAACACTCTGAGTCTATGAATGTTGCAACAGTCTGCAGTCAAACACAAATATAGCTTGGCTTCTGTGTAGTGACCATAATGGGTCAGTACTGACTCCAGCTTTGGTGCCAAGCCACATTGTCTTTGGTGGAGCACACCAATGCTGATATCTCTCTCTCGGATGGCTGCCAACAGGCAAAACTTTGGTTAACACTTATAAGGTGTCCGGCCCTGATACTGTAACTAGTTGGGCAATGAAAACTTGTGCCAGCCAACTGGAAGATTTGTTTAATATCTTCAGTCTCTCACTGTTACAGTTGGAGTTTCCCACCTGTTACATAAGGGTGACAATCATACCAATGCCCAAAAATGGCTTGGGATTCCTCAGTGACTATTGCTCAGTTGCAGTCACATACTCGGTTATGAATTGCCTTGAGAAGCTTGTCACAGCTAGAATCATCTCCTGCCCAAGTAAAGACCTAAACCTCCTACAATTTGACAACACACAATAGGTCCAAAGCAGATGCAATCTCACTGACTCACCACTCAACCTTGGATCAACTGGACAATATCAGTTCCTGCACTGGGCTGCTGCTTATTGATTATAGCTCAGTTATCAACACAATCATAACCTACTTTCTGATCTGCAAGCTCCAAAACCTGGGCTTCTGTACTTTACTCTGCAAATGGATCCTTGACTTCCTCATTGGGATCACAGTCTGTGTGGATCAGAAATAAGATCTCCTCCTTGCTGACAATCAACACTGGTGCACCTCATTGATGCAAGATTAGCCCACCGTTCTACTCTCTATACATGCATGATTGTGAGGATAGGCACTGCTGGAATGGCATATATATATTTTTTTTCCTGATTAAACAATTATTGTTGACAGAATTTCAGATAATGTTGAAGAGGCATGCAGAAGCATGACTGATAAGCTGGATGAATGGTGTTGCAACAATAACCTCATAATTACCATCAGTAAGACCAAGTAATTGATTGTGTACTTCAGAACGGGGAAGTCAAGAGAATACACAACAGTCCTCGTTGAGAGATCAGGTATGAAATGGGTGAACAGTTTCAAGGTTTTGGATGTCAACTTCTCTGAAGATCTACTGTACAAAAAAGTCACAACAGCTGTCATGTGTAACTCAGAGCTTGAAGAGTCTTAGTATGTTATCATAGACATGCACACATTTCTACACATGTACCATGAAGAGCATTCTAACTGGTTGCATCACTGACTGGCATTGAGTGTCCACTGCACAGGATCAGAAAAGGCTGCAGAAAGTTGTAAACACAGCCAGTTCCATTAGGGGCAGTAGCCTCCCCACTATCGAAGACACCATCATAAGGCGATACATCAAAAAGGCGGTGTCCATCATTAAGAATCACCATCATTCAGGACATGCCCTCTTCTCATCTCTACCATCACAAAGGAGGTACAGAAGTCTGAAGAGAAACACTCACTGTTTCAGGGAACTACTTTCCCCCCCCCCCCCTTAGCCATCAGATTTCTGAATAGACAATAAACACATAAATATACCTCACTATATTTTGCTTTCTTTTTCTACTACTTAATTAATTTATTTTTTATAAATACTTACTGTAATTTATAGTTTTTTATCATTATTACAATGTACTGCTGGCACAAAATGATTCCAATTCTGAAACAACAGCAAGAACTCAACCAATCTGTTCTCAAGTGGGCAATACTATACTACTTTTCTTCTTGATTTATGAACCTACTAGTGAGCTAAAAGCTGGAATAGATTTGAAGATGATGAAAATTTTTCATTACTTCACTGAGTATTACTTCACACAATTTTCTCTGCTTCATGTCTACCCAATTAAAATTAAGGGCATTTTATGTGGAACATTTATAATACATTTATTTTTTTTTTCTTTTGATACTCACTGAAATGTTTCATATGGTGAATAATATGGGTAATACAAATAGAAAATATCTTCAGATTTTTGATTCATCATGCTAGGAAATAATATGAACGATTATGTGTTGAACTTTATTGGTAAAAGAGATTATGTAGAATATTGAATGTTTAGCTCATAGGTTAAATAGGATTTTTACGTGTAATAATTTTTACGTGTTCAGTGCTAATTATTTGTTGTAATGTGTCAGTATTATTGAAGTTACTTGTGCCATCTGTTTAGAAATGTTGTTCAGATTGTATGAGGACTTGCTCTATATTTAATATTCTCACACTCTAGATAAAATCAATGATTTTAAAGCCACATATTACAAAGACCATTATACACAGGGGAAACGGTAGATAAGCATATCCCATGTAAGGAACAACTAAATGTGCTGGCACAGGAAATGATATACATTCTGCATTTATGGAAGTATCAACTCTTTTATTGAAATGCTAGGTAAAGAACATTAAGAGCATTAAACAGCATGGAAAGGAGGTTGATCAAAAAATAGAAAACAAATAATACTGGGTTTTTTTAAAACTTTTTTTATTGCATTTTTAAGTAGTTACAAAATGAAGTACGGAAAAACAATGTATATAACCCTTCCCCCCTCCCCTTATCCCCTCCCCCCTAACTGCCCTATAGAGAAAAAAGAAAGAAAGGTTGTCTGGTTGTTGGAAGATCTCCACATGCTCCATGGAATTCGTAATAACTTTAATATGTATATTTCTTTCTTTCCCCAAATAACCAATTGTTTCATCTTCAGAACATTTATAGATTTAATCCTGTCTTTTGAAAATAAGGGCTCCAAATTTTCAGAAATGTTTCATATTTATCTCTTAAATTATATGTAATTTTTTCTAATGGAATACAACCATAAATTTCTTTCTTCCAAGAATCTATAGTTAAATATGTATCCGATTTCCAAGTAACTGCAATAGCTTTTTTGGCTACTGCCAGTGCAATTTTTATAAATTCTTTCTGGTATTTATTTAGTTTGAGTTTTGGTTTTATCCCTTCAATATCACCTAATAAGAGTAATATTGGATTATGAGGAAATTGTGTTCCTGTAATTTGTTCCAGTAAAAGTCTTAAATTTGTCCAAAAAGGTTGAATTTTAGAACAAGACCATGTAGAATGTAAAAAAGTACCAGTTTCCTGGTTACATCAGAAACACTGATCCGATAAGTTTGGATTTAATTTATTTATTTTTTGTGGTGTAATATATAATTGATGTAGAAAATTATACTGCACTAATCTTAACCAAACATTTATTGTATTTGTCATGCTATCAAGACATAGTCTTGACCAATTTGTTTCTTCAATTTTAATATTCAAATCACTTTCCCATTTTTGTCTTGACTTATGAACTCCTTGTTTAATTGCCTGTTTTTGAATCAAATTATACATACAAGATACAAATGTTTTAATATTTCCTTTTTGAATTAAAATTTCTATTTCATTAGGTTTCGGCAATAACATTGTTTGACCTAATTTTTCTCTTAAATAAGCCCTTAATTGAAAGTAACAAAATAAAGTATTATTTGATACTTTATATTTATTCTTTAATTGATCAAATGACATTAATATACCTCCTTCAAAACAATTCCCTATATATCTAATCCCTTTTTGAATCCAATTATATAAAAGTTGATTGTCCATTGTGAAAGGAATAAGTCTATTTTGAATTAAAGATCTCTTTGCTAATAAAGATTTTTTTGTCTCATCATCAACATTTATCTTATTCCATAAATCAATCAAATGTTTTAATATAGGAGATTCTTTCTTTTCCCGTATCCATTTAGATTCCCATTTGTATATAAAATCTTCTGGTACGTTTTCTCCTATTTTATCTAGTTCTATTCTAACCCATGCCGGTTTATCTTTTTCGAAAAAAGATGCAATAAATCTAAGTTGATTTGCTTTATAATAATTCTTAAAATTTGGAAGTTGTAATCCTCCTAGATCAAATTTCCATGTCAATTTTTCCAACGATATTCTTGACATCTTACCTTATCAGAAAAATTTCCTCACATATTTGTTTAACTCTTGAAAAAAGAAGTTAAAATATAATACACTCCAGACATATCGAACAGAAAAAGTAATTATGAGAACTAAACAGAGATATTATGAACTAGGTGAAAGATCACATAAAGTTCTTGCATGGCAGTTAAAAACAGATCAGATTTCCAAAGCAATAAATGCAATTCGAACAAAAGTGAATGAAATTACTTATAAGCCTCTAGAAATTAATGAGGCTTTTAAGAAATTTTATTCTGAGTTGTATAAATCAGAATCAAAGAATGATGATGTTAAGATAGAAGAATTTTTATCACAAATAACTCTTCCAAAATTAAATACAGAAGAACAAAAGGTGATTAGATACGCCTTTTACATTGAGGGAAGTTGAGGAAGCTTTGGGATCACTTCAAAGTAATAAATCTCCAGGAGAAGATGGTTTTCCACCTGAATTTTATAAAAAGTTTAAAGATTTATTAATTCCTCCTTTTATGGAGTTAATATATCAAGCGGAAAGAACGCATAAACTTCCAGAATCTTTTTCAACAGCTATTTTAATAGTATTGCCAAAAAAAGATAGCGACCTTTTAAAACCAGCATCATATAGACCTATTTCTTTATTAAACACCGATTATAAAATAATAGCAAAAATCTTATCTAATAGATTATCTAAATGCTTACCAAAATTAGTGCATATGGATCAAACAGGATTTATCAAAAATAGACAATCGGCAGATAATGTAACTCGGTTATTTAGTATAATCCATTTAGCGCAAAAGAGGGAGGAAATGAGTGTGGCAGTTGCTTTAGATGCAGAAAAAGCATTTGATAGATTGGAATGGGATTTTTTATTTAAGGTATTGGAAAAATATGGATTAGGAACATCATTTATAAAATGGATTAAAACCTTAAATACTAATCCCAAAGCTAAAGTAGTAACAAATGGTCAAATTTCAACATCATTTCAGTTAACAAGATCAACTAGGCAAGGTTGCCCATTATCACCTGCTTTGTTTGTGTTGGCAATAGAACCACTAGCTGAATTAATTAGAATGGACCCAGATATTAAGGGTTTCAGAGTTAATCAGGAAGAATACAAGATTAACTTATTTGCTGATGATGTTCTACTTTATTTAACAGATCCACTACATTCACTACGCAAATTATCCTATAGATTAGAAGAATATGGGAAAATATCGGGTTATAAAATAAATTGGGACAAAAGTGAAATTTTACCTCTTACTAAAGGAGATTATAATCAATGTCAATTAATAACTCAATTTAGATGGCCAGCAAATGGTATAAAATATTTAGGTATAAGAGTTGATAATGACATAAAAAACTTATACAAATTAAATTATTTACCACTTTTGAAAAAAATTCAAGAAGATCTTGATAAATGGATGGCATTACCAATAACATTAGTAGACAGAGTAAATACTATAAAAATGAATATATTCCCTAGACTACAATATTTATTTCAATCATTACCAATACAATTACCCCAGAAGTTTTTTCAAGAGTTAAATAATACTGGTTAATAGATTTTTATTGGATAGACATTAGTAAAGGTCTAGGTTACTAATATTATGACCTGAACTTAGGTATATTAAAATATTTGAGGTACTTCAATGTAAAGTTACACTTTACTCACCCAGAGTCCTGGAAGAGGAAGCAGGTCTTTGAAATTCCTCTCCAACTATCAAAACTAGTTAAGATGATTGCAATGTACATTAATGAACCTACACTTTGTTTAACAGAAAAATTGAGCTAAATTTAACTCTACTGAGATGGCAACATGATTTTTTAGTTTGAGAGATACCAGACATAAAAATGTGGCTTTGTCCTTTCTGAAGTTACAAACAAAATCTTTGGGCCATTGTTATCTATCTGCTTAAATCAATCTGCCCAGAGCATGGTGAACTCCTTTCTTCTTGCTAAAACCTTTTGGCTCATATTGAATGAATACTGTTTTCAAAAAAGAAATTGCCTTTGCTTAAGACAAATTAGTAATAACATTAGAATAAAATTTGGAAAGCCAGAAGGGTCCGTGGAAAGTCCTTGGCAAGGGAATCTCAAGGCATTCCATACATGCTTCAAAGGCAACAGGATAACTAGAGAGAGGGTAGGAACTCTCAAAGATAAAGGGGCAAAATTAACTATGATGTGGAGGATGGGGTAAGGATCCTAATGAGTATCTTACATCAGTATTTACCAAGGAGAAAGGATGTTGAGGATAGGGAGATCAGTGCTGAGCATATTGAAATGCTAAAGCACTTCGAGATAAAGGAGGAGGTAGTGTTAAGTCTCTTACAGAGCATTAAGGTGGATAAGTCCAGGTCCTGAAGGTATAGACCCCAGGTTGTTGTATGAAGCAAGAAAGGAGATGGCTGGGACCTTAGACAACATCTTCTTGTACTCTCTAGCCTCAAGCAAAATTCTGGAGGACTGGAGAACAGCTAGCGTTGTTTCATTACTCAAGAAGAGATCCAGAGATAAACCTGGAAACTATAGACTGTTGAACCTCATGGTAGTGTTAGAAAGGTTACTGGTGAGAATTTTTAAGGATAGGATTTATGAGCTTTTGTAAAACCATGGCTTAATTAGGGAGAGTCAGCATGGCTTTGTGCAGAGCAAGTAGGTCTTCCTAATTTGATTGAGTTTATTGACAAGGTAACAGGGGTGATTGATGAAGGTAGAGCTGTGGATGTTGCATACATGGATTTTAGTAAATCATTAGTCAAGGTCCCTCATAGGAGGCTCATCCAGGAGAGTAAGATGCATGGGATCTGCAACAAATTGGCTGTTTGGATCCAGAACTGGATTGCGCATAGAAGACAAGGGATAATGTTTAAAGGTAGCTATTCTAGCTGGAGATCTGTGATTACTGGTGTTCTACAAGGATCTATAGTGTGCCCTCTGCTGTTTTAATGTGTATAAATAATCTGGATGAAAACGTAGGTGGGTGGGTGCAAATGATATGAATTTTGGTGGTGTTGTGGGTCGCGTAGAAAACTGGCAAAGAATACAATGGGATATAGTTCAGATGCAAATATGAGCAGAGAAGTGGCAAATGGAGTTTAACTGGCTAGATGTGAGGTATTGCACCATGTAAGTCAAAAGCAAAGAGACAATACACTGTTAAAGATCACTGTGCAAGATCTTTAGCAGTGTTGATGAGCAGAGGGATATTAGGATCCAAGTTCATAGCTCTTTGAAAGTAGATTGTTATGATATGGCAACAATGAATATATAATTGAGCCAGGTTTTTTATAAACAAATAAAACATTTATTTAAAACTCAGCTCAACGACAAATGAAAAGTAAACAAATGACTAACTTAACCGGAAATTAACTGCTATACAACAACTCGAACAGTTCTTAATGTGGTAAATACAAACACAGTTCTTAAAAGTGGTAAATGCAAAAGTCCAAATGATTTGCACAGTCAATTAGCAGAGACATTCCTGAAGCAACAAATTCCTGGATGATGTGACGTTACTGCTGATCCCAACCAAAATATGCCCTGCTTGAAGGATTTACGATGAAGGAAATAAAAATGGCTTAAAGGCACTGATCTTTCCTTGGGGAATACTGCTGCACCCAGCTCTTTCTGGTTTCACAATGCGGGAGCTATCTAGGATGCAGGTTACTAATTCCTTGAACGAAGATTAAATAAGGTCGATCCTGTTTTACCGCGAACAACACCAACTTTTCTCCATCCTTTGGGTTCCTGTACTTCGAAAAATTGTTCACTCTCCAACTGATTTGCAAAGGTAGAAACCAAATCACAACTGGCAGTGTTTACTGAAACTGCTGGCAATAACCTTTGAGACTTTTTTTAAAATTAAATTTTAGAAATTACAAAGAATAAATGTAATAGTAAAATAGTAAGAAAGATAATATTAACCCTCCCCCCTCCCCTTAACCCTGATCTAAAGAAAAAAAAAGAAAGAAGAGAAAGATTGCCTGGATATCGAAGGATCCCCACATGCTCCATGGAGTTCAAAATAATTTTGATATTTATTTTTTACTTTCCCCAATTAGTATAATTTTATCTTTAAAGGACCTATGCATTTAATCCAATCTTTTGTAAGTATGGGAGCCAAATTTTCAAAAATATATCATATTCATTTCTTAAATTATACGTAATTTTTTCAAGTGGAATACAACTATGTATTTCATTATTCCAATGATCCATAGTTAAATATAAATCAGATTTCCAACTAACTGTGATAACTTTTTTGGCTACTGCCAATGCAATTTTTATAAATTTTTTCTGATACTTGTTCAATTTAAGTTCGGTATTGTCCCTTCAATGTCTCCTAATAAAAATAATAGTGGACTATGTGGGAGTTGTACTCCAGTAATTTGTTCCAATAAAAGTCTTAAATTTATCCAAAATGGTTGAATTTTAAAACAAGACCAAGTAGAATGTAAAAAGGTACCAATTTCTTGATTGCATCGAAAACATTGGTCAGACATATTTGAACTTAATCTGTAAAAATGAATATATTTCCTAGATTGCAATATTTATTTCAACATTTACCAATACAATTACCTCAGAAGTTTTTTCAAGAACTGAATAAATATGTAAGGAAATTTCTTTGGAATGGTAAGATGTCAAGAATATCATTGGAAATATTGACATGTAAATTTGACCTAGGAGGGTTACAACTTCCAAATTTTAAGAATTATTATAAAGCAAATCAACTTAGATTTATTGTGTCTTTTTTGATGAAGAAAAATCGGCATGGATTAAAATAGAATTGGATAAGATAGGAAAAAATATACCAGAAGATTTTATATATAAATGGGAATCCAAATGGTTACGGGAAACAAAAGAATCTCCTATATTAAGACACGATTGATTTATGGAATAAGGTAAATATAGACGATGAGATAAAGAAATCTTTATTAGCAAAAAGAACTTTAATTCAAAATAGGCTTATTCCTTTTACAATGGACAATAAACTTTTACATAATTGGTTCCAAAAGGGGATTAAATATATAGGTGATTGTTTTGAAGGAGGTATATTGATGTCGTTTGATCAATTAAAAAACATATAAAATATCAAATAACACTCTTTTCTGTTATTTTCAATTAAAAGCCTATTTACGAGAAAAGCTGGGACAAACAATGTTGATGCCAAAACCTGGTGAAATAGAAATATTGATTCAGAAAGGAAGAATTAAAAAAATTACATCTTGTATGTATAATTTTATACAACTGGCAGTGATTACTGAAACTGCTGGCAATAACCTTTGAGACTTAAGATAGAAAGTTAAACTCCACTTTAAAACAAAACTGCGTCATGAGATGAATACGCAGCATAGTGGAGTCACTGACGAATTAAACAACGAACTGACCTGTGTCACAACAAGGCTTTCCCCTTTTATACCTGTTGAAACAGGCCATCACATGACCTCTCACTGGCAGGAAATTTACATCATTGAACCTCACATTGGTGGGAAAAATTACATCACCCCACCATCACAAGACCATTACATCATGCTCATAAGACAGTCACAAGATACCCATAGGGTATGCAACAAGATACACAGATGGTTAAGAAGGTATATAGCATGCTTGCCTTTATTAGTGGAGGCACTGAGTTCAAGAGTCAGGAAGTTATGTTTCAGTTTTTAAAAAAAAAACCTAATTAGAATACACTTGGAGTATTGCATGCAGTTCTGATCACTCCATCCTAGGAAGGATGTTAAGGCTTTAGAAAAGTTGCAGAAGAGGTTTACCAGGATGCAGGCTGGATTAGAGGACTGTTTGTCCATGAGATGTTGGACAAACTTGGGTTGCCTTCTGTGAAGCAGTGGAGGCTGAGCAAAGATCTGACAGAAGTTTCTAAGATTATGAGACAGATTGATAGACTGGACAGCCAACATAATTTTCCCATGGGTTGGAATGTTAATACCAGAAGGCATGCATTGAAGGTGAGAGGGGGTAATTTCAAAGACGATATGAGAGGCAGGTTTTTTTACCCAGAGAGTGGTAGGTGCCTGAAATGTGCTGCCTGGAATGGACGTAGAAGCAGAATCATTAGAGATTTTAAAGAAATGTTTAGATAGACACATGAAAGTGAGAAAAATAGAACAATGTGAATGTTGTGTAAATGGGTGAGATTAGTTAGGCATTTAATTTGTAATCTAATTAGATTGGCAAAATATTGTTGGGTGAAGGACCATATCCTGTGCTGCATTGTTCAATATATTTACCTACCTAGCTCCTTCCACCAGCTAGGGAGTGCTAGTTCTGTCAAACTAGATGTTTTTATTCGGCATCCTTCTAGATTTTCATTATCTCAAACGTGAAAATATTCTAACTGGTTACTGTTTTAACTAACACAACAGAATATCTTCTTTTATGAAGCAGAACAACCTCAAATCATGTTTTTAATGCATCAATAGCTTTATTGTAATGCTTTTGAACCTTATGACCATGAAAAAGTGGTGATCTTTCTGTTCTACTGTCTTTAATTTGCTTGGGTGCAGGTAGATTTAACAGCCATTCACATGTATACTCTTTAATTTTCACATGTGGTAAAGCTACCTGTTTTCCCTGTTAAATAATACCAAGTTGAAATGAAAAATATGCCATTGATACTAATTTACTCTCGAGCTAATCAGAAATAATGTTAAATTAACTCAATTCACCAAGTATGTTCCACGTCTTACCCTTATTCCTCAGATTGCTCTATCTAGCTGGAAGAGTACCAGATGATGAACTTCAAGTTTACTGTGCCCATCTGAGTGAGCTGGATAAAGACATATCAGAAAGATTTCAGGGTCTTCTCTTGATCCAAAATCCAGATTGGTTCATCAATTTATTCCAGAACACCTGTAAGGAGGAAGTAACAGGAAGGATGGAGGAAGAACTGATCTCATTACAAAATGTGTGAGAAACAGCTGAGGTTCAAAAAATTATACTGTCTTTTGGTTGCAGAAAGAAATCTCTGAACTCCATTGTGCATTGTGAAAAGGGTCAAGTTCTTCTTTATTACCTTTCCAACATCATGTTTAGTTGAGCACAGTTTCAGTGTCAATGAAGTAGTGAATAGTTGGACTACTAATGTACACTCTAAAATTGTTGATGAAAATTGTTTTGACATTAATTAAATTAATTAATAAATTTATTTGATTTGAATAGCTTTGAATAATGTTTGCAATTATCTGTCACTGCTTTGAATTTGCAGTTCCTATTTTCTGTCAGTGTGCATCATAAAGCAAACTTCTTTGTAGTTTTTATGTAATGGCCAGAAAGAGAAAGAGATGCTGGGGATGTGGTCTGAAATCCAAGAAGGCAGTAACACAAAAAAGTTTGGAATCCACTGGTGTAGACTTTGAAGACGATGTTTTTATTCCAAATCTGTTTTTGTTTCAATATGCAGCTATATAGGTAGAAGATAAATATGTAATTAGGCTGCAAAAACAAGATGGATTTTGTAGCATTTGCTGGAGGGCAAGTTTGTTTTTACTTTCATTGTTTGCTTTCAAAAATTTTGCCTTGACAATTAGAAAGCTGCTCACCTACATTGAAGGTTCTGTTGCTTCAGGAAATCAGAAAAGAACTTACCAAATCATATATATAAGGCATCCGTTGGTCTCGAGAGACCATGGATCTGCGCCTGGAGTTTCCAGGGTGCAGGCCTGGGCAGGGTTGTATGGGAGACCGGCAGTTGCCCACGCTGCAGGCCCTCCCCTCTCCACGCCACCGATGTTGTCCAAGGGAAGGGCACTAGGACCCATGCAGCTTGGCACCGGTGTCGTCGCAGAACAATGTGTTGTTAAGTGCCTTGCTCAAGGACACAAACACGCTGCCTCAGCTAAGGCTCGAACCAGTGACCTTCAGGTTACTAGTCTGATGTCTTGCCCACTAGGCCACACGCCAACACAAATCAGTTGTTAATTTAACCTCTCATATATAAAAATTGCAAAGGAAACACTTTTAAAATATTTCCCAATGGTTTTAATTGTTTAAACAATGATAATGCACTGTGCCAGTTAAATGTTTCTAAATTTAGAAAATGCATCCAAATATCTAAATAACAACAGAAGGTTGGAGATCAGTAGAAGTGTCAGAAATCCAAGGAGTAATGCCAGACTTCATACCACTGAACATAAAATTCTTAATGAACATTACTTTATTCCATAAACATTGCCATATGTTCCTGCCACACATAGACAATTGTTAAATCTCTCTGCATGCTGCACAAAACAGAATTTAAAAAAAAACAAAAGAGAAAGATCTGCTTGTTCTAGAGCATCATTCTTTGTAGTTTTATGAACATTACCATAAAACTTTAGACAGAATAAACATGTTACTTGGTTGTATTTGCAGAACATTTCCTCAATAAAGCCAACATTTAATGATCTCAGAAAATAGATGCACTGTGATTATGATGCAGCTGTAGTAATGTACCTTATGCAGATTTTCTTGTACGATTCATTGCAACAGTTATTTAGCAAAGCTCCTTTATTATTAAAATAAAACACGTTTTAAAAAGTTTAACCCTCTGTAACAATGGCAAAAATGCTATAAATTCTTGGTGGATTATCTTGACCTTCAGTGTTAGTACTTTATGAGTGATAACCAATTAAAAGTGCATAGTGGTTAAAATCAGATGATTGGTCTAATATCACAGAATTTATATCTTTATTCATTCTAAATTGCTTCTTGCCTTTCTTCTGCTATCATTCTGTGGCAAATTTCTAGTCTGAATGCTTTCTGTACATGATTTGACATTGAGGAAAGTCCCCTCTCCCGCTGAGTTATAGTCACCCCTTTATACTGGCCTCAGCCTTTGTAAGCACGTGCAATGCTGCAGGTCTGGACAGCATACCTGATCAGGTGCTGAGGGAATATGCAGCCGAGCTAACAGAGGTCTTAATAGACTTCTTTGATATCTCTCAGAAACTGTCCACTGTCCCTGCAGGCTTCAAGGCAGCTGCCTCATTCCAGTGCCCAAGAAGGCAATGGTAACCGACCGAAATGATTACCATCTTGTGGCACTGACTTCAACAATCATGAAGTGCTTTGAGTGGTTGGTAATGAATCATATAAGGTCCTTCCCTCCAGATGCATTGGACCCTTTCCAGTTTGCTGACAGCTCAGCCTGGTCCACTGATGTTGCCATAACCTCGGCCCTTCACTCTGTCCTGCCTCACCAAGAAAACTATGCCTCGTATGCCAGGGTGTTGTTCACCGACTTCAGCTCGGCATTTAACACAATCATCCCTCATAGAGAGGTGGGTAAACTGTCCTGACTGGGACTCAAAACCCCTCTCTGTAACTGGACTTTGGACTTCTTGGTGGAAGGACCCTAGTAAGTATACTGGCAGCAACATCAAAAGCTTCATCGTGCCTTGGGTGGTGTGCTCAGCCCACTGCAGATCATGCTGCTGATTCACGACAGCACTGCCAGATTCAACTCAAACCATCAAGTTTGCTGATGGTACAACAGTGGTTGGCCTCATCAGTAATAATGATGAGTCGGAATACAAAGAGGAGATAGAGAGGCTTGTCTAGTGGTGCAAGAACAACAACCTGAGTCTCAATGTGGACAAGACAAAAGAAAGTCCCTTGGTATGCACAAAGCAGACAATCTAACCTGAACCACCTTGGGATATAAAAATGAAAACCAAATTCTGGTTCCCGTTTTGAATTATTTTACATAATAAGCTTCATTCTTAATTTAAAAATCTATACATGAATAAGCCATACATTGCCTTTCATGCTTACATTCATAGTTCAAAGGTTCAAAGGTCCATTTTAATGTCAGAGAAATATATACAATAAACATGCTGAAATGCTTTTTCTTCACAAACATCCACAAAAACAGAGGAGTGCCCCAAAGAATTATTGACAGATAAACAAAAGAACCCCCAAAGTACCTCCAGCTCCCCTCCCTCCAGCATGCAAGTGGCAGCAAGCACTAATCCCACCCCCCCAATCAGCATGAGCAAAGCAATAGCAAAGACACAGACTAGCAGTTACGCCAAAGACTTTGAGTTTCATCTGGCATACAACATACCTCAGATTCTCTCTCTCCTTAATAAGGGAGAAAAAAGTGTCTCCTTTTTTTTTCACCAGCAAGTGGGGAGACATAAGAAACAACTCTCACTGGTTTACGATGTTAAAAAGTCCATTACATCACTTTCTGAGATCTGTGCCTGAAGATCACAAAGATCTCAGGTCTTTGGGCCCACAGCAGGTATCTTGACTCCCCCGATGACACATGGGTCTCCTGCCATGACACTGACCCTCAATTCGCCCATCTCCAGGGCCCAGAGATCTTAGACTTCCAAATTCGAGCCAGACTCTCGGGCCAAACCTCTGGTGTGCTGAAAAGTGGCCAGTTATGGAACCCCAAGAGCTGGTCCCATTCCCGCAAAGAACCGAAGTCAACATATAACTCCAGGTCAGGGTCTTCAAAAGGACCCCGAAAGGGAAAAATGAAAGTTGGAACTAGAGCTGTTTCCGAAGATGCAAGCAAAGGAGTCGCCGTTTAGTGCCTTCTTAACTTCACCCCACCTCAATATTACATTGTGTTCTCTTAACATTTTTTAAAACCAATAGGACTGCTGCCACTCATGGGGATCGTTGTGGTGGTGAACTACTAAATAACTGAGGAAATTCTTCACCCAACCAGACCTCTGCTTGTTCATTAACGGAATAAACCTATCTGTGGTCTTTTCCCACCAAGCCTTTGTGGTGGCTGCACCAAGCTTCAGTGTGTCCCTCAGCACTTACTCCTGCATCCTGGAATGTGCCAGTTGGTGGTATTCCTCTATGGACACCCTGGTTTGTTGGTTCTGTAAGTTTATCCTTTCTGCAGATCCTGATCACACAATCTGATGCAGCTGTGTGATAAGGAAGAAGTACTTCTTTTTTGTCATGGTAATATCAATAGAGAAGAAACAGGTTTATACTGAAAAAAAATGGAGAAATATTTCTATTCTATCTGGGTCACAAGAATACTCTCTCCATCAGGGGCTGTTCTTGCATGTTCACTGGATGGTCCTCTCCTCATCACCATATGAGTGTTAAATGATACTTGGGATTATCTGGGAAACTGAGAGCTTAGTTGATGAGTCTTTTACTGAGGTATCCACACCCAAGGTGCAGGCTTTGGATAACAGTTGTGACTTGAGGTACATAATATGAAGTTTAAGTTTGTGCAGGTAGAAGATTGACAATTGTCAATCAGATATCTGTTATTTGCCACTTAATTTACTGTTTTCACTTAACAAAGACTTCTATTTCTTCTGTGAAAATAATGCTGAAACTGATAGGATAACAAACTTCTACAAATTAGTCTAAATTTATTACAATAATTATAAACAACATTGATTGCACAATTACTCACCCCACCGCCCCAAGTCACTATTTAGAAGCTATGCATCTTTGGTAGCAATTGCAGCCTTGAGTCTTGTCTCTATCAACTTTGCACATCTGGACATTGACATTTTCCCCCATTTTTCTTCACAAAACTGCTCAAGCTCTATCAGATTGCATGAATGAACAGCCCTTTTGAAGTCCAGTCACAAATTCTCAATTGGATTGAGGTCTGGTCTCTGACTTGGCCACTACAGGACGTTAACATTGTTGTTTTTAAGCCATTCCTGTGTAGCTTTGGCTTTATGTTTGGGGTCATTGACTTGCTGGAAAACAAATCTTCTCTCAAGTCACAATTCTCTTGAAGACTGCCTTAGGTTTTCCTCCAGGATTTCCTTGTATTTTGTTTCATTAATTTTCCCCTCTACCTTCACAAACCTTCCAAGGCCTGCTGCAGTGAAGCATTCCTACAGCATGATGCAGCCAATACCATGTTTCACAGTAGAGATGGTGCGTTTTTGATGTGTGTGGTGTTTGGTTTACACCAAATATAGCATTTAGCCTGATGGCCAAAAGCTCAATTTTGGTTTCAACAGATCATAAAGCCTTCTTCCAGTTGACTTCCACATGCCTTTTAGCAATTTCTAGTTGAGATTTCAAATGAGTTTTTTTGAACAGTGACTTTCACTTTGCCACTCTTTCATAAAGCTGTGATTGTTGAAGCAACTGGACAACAGTTGTTATATGTGTAGTCTCTTCCATCTCAGCCACTGAAGCTTGTAGCTCCTCCAGAAATGTCATAGATCTTTTGCTGGCCTCTCCAACCAGTCCCCTTCTTGCAGTCACTCAGTTTTTGAGGACAGCCTGCAGATTTACAGCAGTGCCATATTCTTTCCATTTCTTGATGATTGACTTAACTGTACTCCAAGAGATATTCAGTGACTCGGAAATTTTCTTGAATCCATCTTCTAACTTGTGCTTTTCAATAACTGTTTTGCAGAGCTGCATATGGTGTTCATTTGTCTTCATAGTGTAGTTTTTCCCAGATACTGACTCAGCAAAGTTGGACCTTCCAGATACAGGTGTACTTTTACTGTAACCATTTGAAATACCTTGACTTCACACAGGAGATCTCTATTTAACTAATTATGAGACCTCTAAAACCAATTGGCTGCAACAGTGATGTTTTGATCTGTTATATTAATGAGAGTGAATATTTATGCAATCAATTATTTTGTGTTTTATATTTGCAGTTAATTTAGATCACTTTGTAGAGATCTGTTTTCAGTTTGACAAAAAGGAGTCTTTTCTGTTGATCAGTATCAAAAAAGCCAGATTAAATCCATTGTGATTCAAAGTTGTATATCAATAAAACCTGAAAACTTAATTGAATAGTACTTACACACACTCTCATTTCAACCTTATGTAAATACCTCCACTGACAAATAAGTCAAACAGTCCATGCACTTTATTTTATTTTAAACTCCGATGACAATAAAATACCTGCAGGTGCAGGAAATCTGAACTAAAAATGGAAAAGAAAATCAGCAGTTCAGACAGCATCCATGAAAAAAAATAATGTTTCAAGTCTGAGACCCTTCATTATAATTGACAAAGAGAGAAAACATATTGGCTAAATGGCAAAGAAGGTAGGATAAGGATTTGGTTGAACAAAAGTAATTTGTCTGATAGCTTGAAAGGAATTTAATTGTCCTTTCATGATTAATTGATGAAACACAGCCAGGTTTCCACACATATCTTAAAGGAGTCAGGCAGTTGACCAAGTCTAGTTCTGAATAGCATTATAATCCCTTGCAGCTCTTACACTTCCTGACTCATTTTGCCATAAAATTTAGTTGAATCTTGGGGTCAGTGTTAAGAGGTGTCAGTGTCAGTCCCTATCAGCTGATAAGCAAAGTGTCACCATCTCTGGTAGTTATATCCTGGTAGGATATGACATACTCCAGGTGCATAACGGAAGGGTACAGGAAGTTGATTTGTCTTCTAATTCTTTGGTTATAACTGTGTCAGGCTCTTGTGTGACTACTCTAGGAATGCTCTGCCAATTTAAATATTAGCTGACAGATGTATGTGTTGGGGAGCACTTCGGGTCCAGTGATCACAATAGCATTAGCTTCAATATAATTATGGAGAAGGACAGGACTGGACCTAGAGTTGAGATTTTTGATTGGAGAAAGGCTAACTTTGAGGGGATGCGAAGGGATTTAGAGAGAGTGGATTGGGTCAAGTTGTTTTATGGGAAGGATGTAATAGAGAAATGGAGGTCATTTAAAGGTGAAATTATGAGGGTGCAGAATCTTTATGTTCCTGTTAGGGTGAAAGGAAAGGTTAAAGGTTTGAGAGCACCATGGTTTTCAAGGGATATTAGAAATTTGGTTCAGAAAAAGAGGGAAGTCTACAATAGATATAGGCAGCATGGAGTAAAGGAATTGCTCGAGGAATATAAAGAATGTAAAAGGAATCTTAAGAAAGAGATTAGAAAAGCTAAAAGAAGATACGAGGTTGGTTTGGCAAATAAGGTGAAAGTAAATCCGAAAGGTTTCTACAGTTATATTAAAAGCAAGAGGATAGTGAGGGATAAAATTGGCCCCTTAGAGAATCAGAGTGGTCAGCTATGTGTGGAACCGAAGGAGATGGGAGAGATTTTGAATGATTTCTTCTCTTCGGTATTCACTAAGGAGAAGGATATTGAATTGTCTAAGGTGTGGGAAACAAGTAAGGAAGTTATGGAACCTATGACAATTAAAGAGGTGGAGGGACTGGCGCTTTTAAGAAATTTAAAAGTGGATAACTCTCCGGGTCCTGACAGGATATTCCCCAGGACCTTGAGGGAAGTTTGTGTAGAAATAGCAGGAGCTCTGACGGAGATCTTTAATATGTCATTAGAAACGGGGATTGTGCCGGAGGATTGGCGTATTGCTCATGTGGTTCCATTGTTTAAAAAGGGTTCTAGAAGGAAGCCTAGCAATTATAGACCTGTCAGTTTGACATCAGTGGTGGGTAAATTAATGGAAAGTATTCTTCGAGATAGTATTTATAATTATCTGGATAGACAGGATCTGATTAGAAGTAGCCAGCATGGATTTGTGCATGGAAGGTCATGTTTGACAAACCTTATTGAATTTTTTGAAGAAGTTACGAGGAATGTTGACGAGGATAAGGCAGTGGATGTAGTCTATATGGACTTCAGCAAAGCCTTTGACAAAGTTCCACATGGAAGGTTAGTTAAGAAGGTTCAGTCGTTAGGTATTAATGCTGGAGTAATAAAATGGATTCAACAGTGGCTAGATGGGAGATGCCAGAGAGTAGTGGTGGATAATTGTTTATCGGGATGGAGGCCGGTGACTAGCGGGGTGCCTCAGGGATCTGTTTTGGGCCCAATGTTGTTTGTAATATACATAAATGAACTGGATGATGTGGTGGTAAATTGGATTAGTAAGTATGCCGATGATACTAAGGTAGGAGGTGTTGTGGATAATGAGGTGGATTTTCAAAGCTTGCAGGGAGATTTATGCCGGTTAGAAGAATGGGCTGAATGTTGGCAGATGGAGTTTAATGCTGAAAAGTGTGAGGTTCTACATTTTGGCAGGAATAATCCAAATAGAACATACAGAGTAAATGGTAGGGCATTGAGGAATGCAGAGGAACAGAGAGATCTAGGAATAACTGTGCATAGTTCCCTGAAAGTAGAGTCTCATGTAAATAGGGTGGTGAAGAGGGCTTTTGGAACGCTGGCCTTTATAAATCAAAGCATTGAGTACAGAAGTTGGGATGTAATGCTAAAGTTGTACAAGACGTTGGTAAGGCCAAATTTGGAATATTGTGTGCAGTTCTGGTCACCGAATTATAGAAAAGATATCAATAAATTAGAGAGAGTGCAGAGACGATTTACTAGGATGTTACCTGGGTTTCAGCAATTAAGTTACAGAGAAAGGTTGAACAAGTTAGGTCTCTATTCATTGGAGCGTAGAAGGTTGAGGGGGGATTTGATCGAGGTATTTAAAATTTTGAGAGGGATAGATAGAGTTGACATGAACAGGCTGTTTCCATTGAGAGTAGGGGAGATTCAAACTAGAGGACATGATCTGAGAGTTAGGGGGCAGAAGTTTAAGGGAAACACGAGGGGGTATTTCTTTACTCAAAGAGTGATAGCTGTGTGGAATGAGCTTCCTGTAGAAGTAGTAGAGGCCAGTTGTGTCACTTAAGGTAAAATTGGATAGGTATATGGACAGGAAAGGAGTGGAGGGTTATGGGCTGAGTGCGGGTAGGTGGGACTAGGTGAGATTAAGGGTTCGGCACGGACTAGGAGGGCCAAGATGGCCTGTTTCCGTGCTGTGATTGTTATATGGTTATATGGTTATATGGTAGTCACCAATAGTTGGTGAAAATATTATAGTCAACCAAATTTCAT
Organism: Hypanus sabinus; assembly: GCF_030144855.1. Classification (NCBI taxonomy): domain Eukaryota; kingdom Metazoa; phylum Chordata; class Chondrichthyes; order Myliobatiformes; family Dasyatidae; genus Hypanus; species Hypanus sabinus. The sequence goes on along the minus strand of NC_082710.1, from coordinate 123,994,079 downwards.
TCTGTATCTGACGTCTCACCTGATATTAACTCACCAAGTTTAACAATGTTTTATCTCATGGCAATGATAACAATGGGGTCATGTTTTCATAATCGTTGTTGAGATCATTCGGGAGAATGAGGAGTTTATAGATAGTAGTTTCAGGGAGGCAGTTATGCCAAAGGAGCAGCGCACAGGTAATTGGGTTACCGTCAGGCAAGGGATGAGGAAAGGGCAGGCAGAACAGGGATCCCCTGTGGCCATTCCCCTCAACAACAAGTATACCGATTTGGATAATGTTGGGGGGGGAGGGAATGACTTAACTGGACAAGCTGCGGCAGCCAGATCTCTGGCACTGAGTCTGGTTCTGCAGTGCAGAAGGGAGGGGGGAAGAAGAGGAGAGAGGTAGTGATAGGGGACTCTATAGTTAGAGGTACAGACGGAAGGTTCTGTGGTTCTGACAGCGATTCCCGATGGTTTGTCGCCTCCTGGGTGCCAGAGTCAGTTATGTCTCTGATCGCGTGCACAGCATTCTGAAGTGGGAGGGTGTGCAGGCAGATATCATGGTACACATCGGTACCAATGACGGAGGGAGAAAGAGTGAGGAGGACGGAAAAGTGAGTATAGAGAGCTTGGTAGGAAGTTAAAAAGCAGGACCTCGAGGGTGGTAATCTCAGGATTGCTACCTGTGCCATGTGCCAGTGAGGGTAAGAACAGGATGCTCTGGAGGATGAACACGTGGCTGAGGAACTGGTGTACTGGGCAGGGTTTCAGATTTCAGGATCATTGGAACCTCTTCTGGACAGGTGGGACCGGTACAAGAGAGACGGGTTACACCTGAACTACAGGGGGACCAATATCCTTGCATGGAGGTTTGTTAGTGCTATTGGGGGGGGGGGGGTTAAACTAGATTTGCAGGGGGATGTGAACTAGAGTGCCAGAGCAGATAGTGGAGTGAGGGTGAAAATAAGTGATGTTAAAGGTTCATGCAAAGTCACAAATAGAAAGGTTGTGTCTGGTGGTAATAATCTTCTGAGGTGTGTCTATTTCAATGCAAGGAGTATTGTGGGGAAGGCTGATGAGCTAAGGGTGTGGATTGACATGTGGAATTATGACATTGTAGCCATTAGTGAAACTTGGCTACAGGAGGGGCAGGACTGGCAGCTTAATATTCCAGGGTTCCGATGTTTCAGACGTGATAGAGGCAGAGAGATGAAGGGTGGGGGATGGCATTGCTAGTCAGGGAAAATGTTACAGCAGTGCTCAGGGAGGACAGATTAGAGAGTTTGTCTACCAAGGCCATATGGGTGGAGCTGAGAAACAGGAAAGGTATGACCACATTAATGGGGTTGTATTATAGACCACCCAATAGTCAATGAGAATTGGTGGAGCAAGTCTGCAGAGAGACAGACAGACTGACAGACATACTTTATTGATCTGGAGGGAAATTGGGTAATAGCAGATAGCAGACAACAGCAGGAGACAGAAAGTTGTGATTGTAGGGGATTTTAATTTTCCACACATTGATTGGGACCACCATACTGTTAAAGGTCTAGATGGGTTAGAGTTTGTCAAATGTGTTCAGGAAAGTTTTCTAAATCAATATATAGAGGTACCGACTAGAGAGGATGCAATATTAGATCTCCTATTAGGAAATGAGTTAGGACAGATGACAGAAGTGTAAATAGGGGAGCGCTTTGGTTCCAGTGATCATAACACCATTAGTTTCAACTTGGTCATGGATAAAGATAGCTCTGGTCCTTGGGTTGAGATACTAAACTGGAAAACAGCCAAATTTGAAGAAATGAGAAAGGACCTGAAAAGCCTGGATTGGGACAGGTTATTCTCTGGCAATGATGTGATTGTTAAGTGGGAGGACTTCAAAGGAGAAATTTTGAGAGTGCGGAGTTTGTATGTTCCTGTCAGGATTAAAGGCAAAGTGAATAAGAATAAGGAACCTTGGCTCTCAAGGGATATTGGAACTCTGCTAAAGAAGAAGGGAGAAATGTATGACATGTATAGGAAACAGGGAGCAAATAAGGTGCTTGAGGAGTATAAAAAGTGCAAATAAAAGTTAAGAAATAAATCAGGAGGGCTAAAAGAAGACATGAGGTTGCTTTGGCAGTCAAGGTGAAGGATAATCCAAAGAGATTCTATAGGTATATTAAGAGCAAAGGGATAGTAAGGGATAAAATTGCTCCTCTTGAAGATCATAGCGGTCAGCTACGTATGGAACCAAAAGAAATGGGGGAGATCTTAAATGTTTTTTTTTGTGTCTGTATTTACTAAGGAAACAGGCATGGAGTTAATGGAAATAAGCTAAACAAGTAGTGAGGTCATGGAACCTATACAGATTGAAGAGGAGGAGGTGCTTGCTGTCTTGAGGCAAATCAGAGTAGATAAATCCACAGAACCTGACAGGGTATTCCCTTGGACCTTGAAAGAAACTAGCGTTGAAATTGCAAAGGCCCTGGCAGATATATTTAAAATGTCAGTATCTACGGGTGAGGTGCCGGAGGATTGGAAGATAGCTCATGTTGTTCCGTTGTTTAAAATAGGCTCTAAAAGAAATCCAAGAAATTATAGGCTGGTAAGTTTGATGTCAGTAGTAGGTAAATTATTGGTAGGAGTACTAAGAGATAGGATCTACAAGTATTTGGATAGACAGGGACTTATTAGGGAGAGTCAACATGGTTTTGCGCATGGTAGGTCATGTTTAACAAATCTATTAGAGTTTTTTGAGGAGGTTACAAGGAAAATGGATGAAGGGAAGGCAGTGGATGTTGTCTACATGGACTTCAGTAAGGCCTTTGACAAATTCCCACATGGAAAGTTAGTAAGGGAGGTTCAGTCACTAGGTATACATGGTGAGGTAGTAAATTGTATTAGACATTGGCTCAATGGGAGAAGCCAGAGAGTGGTAATGGAGGATTGCTACTCTGAGTGGAGGCCTGTGACTAGTGGCATGCCACAGGGATCAGTGCTGGGTCCATTGTCATTTGTCATCTATATCAATGATCTGGATGATAATGTGGTAAATTGGATCAGCAAATTTGCTGAAGATACAAAGATTGGAGATGTACTGGACAGTGAGGAAGGTTTTCAAAGCTGGCAGAGGGATTTAGACCAGCTGGAAAAATGGGCTGAAAAATGGCAGATGGTGTTTAAAACAGACAAATATGAGGTATTGCACTTTGGAAGGACAAACCAAGGTAGAATATACAAGTAAATGGTAGGGCACTGAGGGGTGCAGTAGAACAGAGGGATCTGGAATTACAGATACAAAATTTCCTAAAAGTGGTGTCACAGGTAGATAGGGTCATAAAGAGAGCTTTTGGTACATTGGCCTTCTGTAAATGTAAGTGTTGAGTATAAGATTTGGAATGTTATGGTGAGGTTGTATAAGGCATTGGTCACTGAATTACAGGAAGGATGTTAATAAGTTTGAATGAGTGCACAAAAGGTTTACAAGGATGTTGCCGGGGCTTGAGAAACTGAGTTACAGAGAAAGGTTGAACAGGTTTGGACTTTATACCCTGGAGCTTAGAAGAATAGTGGAGATTTGATAGTGGTATATAAAATTATGATGGGTATAGATAGAGTGAACGCAAGCAGGCTTTTTCCACTGAGGTTAGTGGAGAGAAAAAACAGAAGACATGGGTTAAGGGTGAAGGGGGAAAAGTTTATAGGGAACATTGGTGGGGGGTGGGCTTCACAGAGAGAGTAGTGGGAGTGTGGAGTGAGCTGCCAAATGAAGTGGTAAATGCTGGCTCACTTTTAACATTTAGCAAAAACTTGGACAGATACATGAATGAGAGGTGTATGGAGGGATATGGTCCAGGTGCAGGTCAGTGGGTCTAGACAGAAAAATGGTTCAGCACAGCAAAGAAGGGCCAGCATTCTGTGATGTAATGTTCTGTGGTTCTATGGTTCTATATTTAAAGTCATAGATTATTTAATTAACTTGATGGAAATACACAGAAGATCAGTAACTCAGAGAAAATCTCTTCAGCCATTGGGAGGTGGTACCAAGGAGGCACATTAATTATAACTTTCCATGTGGCTGACACCCCCTCTATAATTACTACAATAAGATGTACATTCCTTTTTTGAAAACTGTCACAATTGTACAGCCTCAGAGCTCCCCTGATCTTTCTTTCCTTCTTCACTTCTCAGATGAAGGAGATGCAGTAAATTTGTTTTTCACGATCTTCACCCACCACCCCCTCAATTTTTGGGACTTCAGCCAGGACACTATCTGATCCAGAAGCCTTGTTTTTCGACCTGCTTTCCGATTAGAGCAAGGATTGGATTTTATCTTATAAATTGTGTCAAGTATACTTTTATCAAAGATTAATAGGCCACTTAACTACAGTGCAGATCAGGCAGCATTCAAAGAACCAGAATCAGAGTTAATGTTTCAGAATGATAACAATTCACCTGAATGAGAAATGAGAAAAAAAATGTTATATTTAAGCTGCAGAGATGATGCGCAAGGAAGGGATATGTTAAACGGAATACCTCTATTAGGTAGGCCAAGGTTGCCATGGCTATAAGCTGTGAAAAAAGATCATCCACTCAATGACTTAATTGAGCCAGTTGGAAAAGAATACAATAGATATAAATTTATGACAAAGGATCTCCAATCTGAAAAGAAAACTCATTTTCTTTGTCCAGTTTAATGACTTGCCTCAGCTAAAACTTCCCTCATTTTCTCTGCTGGGTGTTTTACAGATAACACTACATTGCTTGCATAATCCAGCAACTCACCATAGAATGCATAACAAATCAGGGCTAAGCATATTAACCTTATACAAAGACTCAATAAATGCCTACAAGACCAAAGACATTTGCATCAAATCAAGAAATTCAGTTCCAAAGGGTGACATAGTACATTTGATAAGTGGATTAAATCATGGCCACTTTCAAACAGAATTGAATATAATTTTATTTTTGACTTTCTATGATCATCCCATTCTATGAGTGAACATTTATCAATACCTACTATAGTGCTTAGCATTGCATTATTTCCAATGCTGATACTGACTAGAAGGCAATTTAGTCTACATAAAGATTCTCTATATCTTACAGTATAGCTGCAGGCTGACACTTCATAATTTGAAAGGAAGAGAAATAACTAGATTTCTGCTTGGTAGTACCAAAATGTGGTTAATGCACTGAAACAAGCTGATTGACGGCTGACTTTTACATTAGTACATTGATTATAAGCGGTCCCATCTGGGTAGCCTCCAGCCTGATGGTATGAATATCAATTTCTTCATCCAGTAAACAAATTCCCCTGGACTCTCCTCTATTCCCCACCCTGATGTTTTACCTCCTCTCACCTGTTTATTACTTTCCCCTGGATCCCCTCCCCATTCCCTTTCTCCTATGGTCCTCTCCTCTCCTATCAGATTCTTTCTTTTCCAAACCTTGGCCTTTCTCATCCACCTGGCTTCACCTATCATCTTCCAGCTAGCCACGTCCTTTCCTCTACATTTTTATTCTGGCATCTTCCCCCATCTTTCTCAGTCCTGAAGAAGGGTCTTAGCCTGAAACATCAATTATTTATTCATTTCCCTAGATGCTGCCTAAGCCGACAAGTTGTGTAGTAGCATTAACACCAGACTTTGAGGAAAATGTTCCAGGTTCGAATCTGGCCAGCCTCTTTCTCACTTTCCTTCTGGAATGAATGTTGAACTAGTGACCTCATAAAAAGCAAACAAGTGCAAAGGAAACAATGGCCCGATGCACCACAAAGTGCAAAAAGGAAAAGCAACAGCAATAGATGCTGCCTGACCTACTGAGTTCCTTCAGCATTTTGTGTGCATTGCTCTGACTTACTTCCTTGCTTTGGATGGAAATACCAATCCTGTGAATAAAATAAGTGTATGTAAACATTTGAATCTCATTGTCTTATCCTTTTTTTAATTGTATATTTATCTGTTAAGTTGTGTAAGGTATTTTTAATATCTTCAGCAACTTCTAATTTTTGAAAATATATATGTGTTAAATTTCAAAATGTACCGAACATGACACAAAGGAAATAGTCAGTATTAAAATTTCTTTGGTTTCATCCCTGGAAAAGGAGAGTGGTACATTACTGTAAACATTGTTTTCTGGCAGGGGAACAGGTTTAGTAAGATCCAGACCACAGTAAATGATTAAAGGAATTCCATTCCTTCAGTAGTAAAAAGATCTTCTTTGGTGTTCCATTGTTCCTTTCTCCAATATGAGAATTAATGCCAAACTCCATTTTTTTCCCTTAATGTAAAACATCCTAACAGGACAATAGAACAATGCATGATCTTATTTCTTATCTGCATGTATTGTTTTAATTTTATTTGCAAAACTGATTATTCCTTCAAAAATAATGTGATTGATGTGGAAAATAACATTCCAGTAACACAAAAGTTCATCACGCATCAATGATGATCTATACTTAGTGGTCACTTTATTTGGTACACCACTACACCTGCTCATTATGCAACTATCTAATCAGCCAATCATGCAGCAGCAATTCAATGCATAAAAGCATGCAGATATGGTCAAGAGGTTTAGCTGTTGTTCAGACCAAATTTCAAATAGGGGAAGAATTGAGAACTGTGTGATTTTGACCCTGGAATAATTGTTGGTCCCAGACAAGGTGGTGTGTGTATCTCAGAAACTGTTGATCTCCTGGGATTTTCACGCACACCAGTCTTTGGATTTTACAGAGAATGGTGTGAAAAACAAGGAAACATTCAGTAAGCAGCAGTTCTGTAGGTGAAACTGCTTGTTAATGAGAGAAGTCAGAGAAGGTTGGCCAGACTGGTTTTTGATCACAGGAAGCTGACTCGGATAACTGTTAACTGTTACTCAGAAAACTTGGTAACTGTTAGGGCATGTTCTAGATTTGGTGTGTATAGCAAAATATCAACTTCAGCAGCTAACTTCAGCCAGAAATCTTCAGATCTGAATATGTACTGTAGATTAAATTTAAAATGCATCACTTAACAATAGGTTCATAAGAGCCATAACTTCAGTTAATTGGAAAACCAGACCATATTGATTTAACATTCATAGTCTGTAGGGTGGGTGCAAAGAAGTGGATGTGAAAGTTATACATAATTCAAAGAAAGCATTGTAGATACATAGTAAATACAGAATTTTCCTTTAATCTTCAGCTTATAAAATGTTATGTAATGTTGGGTCGAGCAGGCCTCTTCCTCCAAAAGGTTCTCAATATGATGCCTTTTGTGCCTCTGTATGTCAAATAAAGAGATTATTTCATATCTACCGGCCACATCTGTCCAATGACTTTGATCATGTGAGAATAACCATAAAAATACCACTGGGGTGCGCAGAAGAGCATCTCGAGCACACACAACACTTGAAAATTTTAAGTGGATGAGCTACAGTAGCAGAAAACCATGGATTCAATAGCAACTTTATTAGGTTCAGAGTTCACTGAACGTATACTCTAAATCATCATGGAGAATGTCTTTGCTTAACTCTACTAGGTTTCTGAAATATTGCTGAATGACACAAGTTGACTGTTTTCAAATGTTTGCACATCTCTTTCTTGTACAAAACAAGTATGGCGAACTTGCTACTTCAGTCACTGACACTGGTATTGGATCCACTGTCACTGGATTTAGTATGTCAACAAATACACTCAAAACTCCTATAGATGTATTGTGGAGAATATTCTGTCAGGCTGCATCACTGTCCGGTATTGGGGATGGGGGGGAGCTTACTGCACAGGACCAAAAGAAGCTGCAGAGGATTGTAAATTTATTCGGCTCCATCTTTGATACTAGCCTACAAAGTACCCAGGACATCTTCAAGGAGCAGAGTCTCAGAAAGGCAGCATGCATTATTATAAGGACCTCCAACACCCAGGACATGCCCGTTACTTGCTGTTGTCATCAGGTAGGAGGTACAGAAGCCTGAAGGCACACATTCAGCTTCTTCCCCTCTGCCATCCAATTCCTAAGTAGATATTGAACCCTTGGACATTACCTCACTTTTTTAATATATAATATTTCTGGTTTTTTTTGCACAATTTTAAATCTATTCAATATGCATATACTGTAATTGATTTAATTATTATTATTATATTTTTTTCTTCTATATTATGTATTGCATTGTACTGCTGCTAAGTTAAGTTAACAAATTTCATGTCACATGCCAGTGATAATAAACCTGATTCTGATTCAGTAGTTGCTTCTAATAATGCTTGAAGTGGCCCAGGACATAATCCCACTACTGACTTCTCAGGGAAGGTGGAGGTTTATAAAGTTCACACCCTGAAAGTTAATAAGCCATAATCTATCCCAATTTATACTTTTAACAGAAATTATAAATAATTATAAAACATAAGAGTTCAAAGGCAAATAAATTCAAGAGACAAATCACTTTGTCAAGCAGTGAATCTGGAATAAGGAAAAATAACTTTACAATTAAAGTCATGTCCTTCAGAGAGATTGTCAGAGAAAATCTAAAACTGTTTCCAAGAGATATTGAAGCTAGGTCAACTGGTAAGGTCTAAAATGAGACTGATAGATTTTGTTAAGCCAAGGAAAGAAGAATGTAGATCAAGAAATTATCTAATTGAAAGGCAAAACAGATAGGTGTGTGTATCAATGCTACTAAATGTGTGAAGCTTCAGGAATTAAGCCAAATTAATCAATACAGATTGCAGTGGACCCATCTGATTTGTAAATTAGTGGCTAAATTGACTTATGTTTTGTTAGATATTCTGTTAGTAGTACAACTGGTATCCCCTATCCAATATCTCACTTTAAATGATTTCAGGAGAGTAAATTCTTCAAGACTATATTAACATTTTGTCTCTAAATGAGCATTGGGAAAGTGAGCTACAATTATTCTTTTCACATTAAACTTTCTGTGAACAATGCACCAAATCTATAATACCAACTGTGTAAAATTAGCGTCCAACCAGAAATAATTACATAATGCTTGCATCCCCGTGTCAGCAGCACACTTACTTTCAAGAGTGGATAGGACCAGTTCCATCTTGTCTGTACTGTTTATAACCAGCCTGTGTTGCTTAACTGGTAGCAGAACATTGTCTCCTGGAGATGCTGGCATGTATCCTGGAACTGAAGTTACTTGCTTTATTTTAAATTAAATTGCTTAATACAAGAGCATCTTCATACTGGTTCTGCAAACTTCTACAGAATATTGCTACAAAGTATAGAGTGGTTGATTATAAGACCATAAAACCATAAGACATAGGAGCAGAATTAAGCCAACTGGGCCATTGGGGCTGCTCCGTCATTTCATCATATTGATTTATTGTCCCTCTCAACCTGTCACAGTGTGCTGACAGATGACTAAACGCAAGTGCTTAGGAGAGACAGACTCCCATGTTAAACCATAAACAAGAGTTTATTAATCAGAATTCTAACTAAACGTTGGTGGTTTGATCGAGTGACACCATGAGCCAAATCATTTTCCGAACACACACAAGGACTCTGCAATCAGCGCTAATTGGGAGTCGGTTGTAAATAATCACAGTAGACTGAAAACCCGTGCCAGTAAAAATAAATTTGACAAGCTTAAACAGAAAGCACAAGGGCTTAACAACTGTAAATAAGACGACGATTAATAAATACAGTTGCAAGGCCAGCAGATGTCATGACACAACCCCATTCTCCTGCCTCCTTCATGTAACCTTTGACATTCTTAATGATCAAGAACCTAACAATCTTTAATATAGCCAAATGGCTTGGCCTCCACAGCAGTCTGTGGCAATGAATTCCACAGGTTCACCATGGTTTGCCAAAAGAAGCATCTTTGTTTTAAAGGGACATCCTTCTATTCGGAGGCAGAACACTCCGGTCCTAGGCTCTCCCACTACTGGAAACGTACTGCATGTCCACTCTACCTAGGCCATTATCTGATTGTGTACTCAACAGGAAGCAGACTATAACAGTCTATAAAAAAAACTGCTTGATTTTGGGTAAGTTTTGTTAGAGATGAACATCACAACTGTAACTCATGACTCACTCCAATCCAAATATTCTCAAGATGCGTTTGCAGGAGCGTAAGTACTGTATCTTTCCATGTACACCTGTATGGTTTTCTCAGGTGAAATACTAAGCATCTGCAAGAGGCAATGTCCCTCATTATGGACTCTCACCATTTGGGCTATGCCTTCTTCTCATTATTGAATTAGGCAGGAGATACAGGAGCCTGAAGACCCACATCTCAAGGTTCAATTGCAGCTTCTTTCCCACTGCTATCAGGTTCTTGAATAAATCTGAAACCCTAATTTTATCTCCCTCAACTTGTACAGGAATTATGTTTATTTCTGTATTTAAGTCAAGCATAATTCATATTAATTTAAGTTTGTGTTAATTAATGCTTGTCATGTGTATAATGTACTGTGTTGCTGTTGGTAAAAGTGAATTTTCGTGATATTTATAACCTGGATATTTGTGCCCAAGAAAATAAACTTGCACTTGAAATTGAAACATGTAATTCCCTGCACTGTCCATTCTCTTCTTCACTCTTAGCATTTTTCCTCCATTCCCACCATTCCCATTCCATTCCAAGTGGCAAGGTATCTACAGGTATTATATCAAGACAGTGACAAGGAAGTGGAAAGCACTTCAGGACCCCAAAGGAGGTATCCACTTATGTATTTGCAGCTGTGAGCCTCTTCTTGTAAATCTGTTCTGCCTGGGCCTATAGTTGAGAGATAAAGCATTGACCCAGATGTGGTCTTGTTCCCAAAGAGCTAAATGTTGGATAAGATCCAACAGAAGGAGAAGACAACTGCAGGATGAAAGGATTATAAATAATCCAGGATACATAATGTTTCTTAAGGTGTATTCTTGAGTTAGGGTATACAGCTGATATTAATTTCTCCAGCAACCAAAACTCAGATTTGAATGTGGATTGCAGAATGAATTTAAAACATAGCTCTGAACAACTAGACCCCAGATTAACTTAGAACCATAGAACATTACAGCACAGAAACAGGCCTTTTGGCCCTTCTTGGCTGTGCCGAACCATTTTCTGCCTAGTCTCATCGACCTGCACCTAGACCTTACCCCTCCATACCCCTCTCATCCATTAACCTGTCCAAGAGTTTCTTAAATCTTAAAAGTGAGCCCGCATTCACCACTTAAACTGGCAGCTCATTCCACACTTTGACCACTCCCTGTGTGAAGAAGTTCCCCTTAATGTTCCCTTTAAACTTTTCCCTTTTCACCCTTAATCCATGTCCTCTTTCCCCCCCCCCCCGGCCTCAGTGGAAAAAGCCTCTTGCATTCACTCTATCTATACCCATCATAATTTTATACACCTCTATCAAATCACCCCTCATTCTTCTACGCTCCAGGGAATAAAGTCCTAACCTATTCAACCTTTCTCTGTAACTCAGTTTCTCAAGTCCTGGCAACATCCTTGTAAACCTTCTCTGCACTCTTTCAACCTTATTAATATCCTTCTTGTAATAAGGTGACCAAAACTGCACACAATACTCCAAATTCAGCCTCACCAATGTCATATAGAACCTCACCATAACATTCCAACTCTTATACTCAATATTTTGATTTTTAAAGGCCAATGAACTCTCTTTACGACACTATCCACCTGTGACGCCACTTTTAGGGAATTATGTATCTGTACTCCCAGATCCCTCTGTTCTACTGCACTCCTCAGTGTCTTACCATTTACCTTGTATGTTCTACCTTGGTTTGTCCTTCCAAAGTGCAATACCTCACACTTGTCTGTATTAAACTCCATCTGCCATTTGTCAGCCTATTTTTCCATCTGGTCCAAAACCATCTGCAAGCTTTGAAAACCTTCCTCGCTGTCCACTACACCAACAATCTTTGTATTATCAGCAAATGTGCTGATTCAATTTACTACATTATCATCCAAATCATTGATATAGGTGACAAATGACAATGGACCCAGCATTGATCCCTGTGGCACACCACTAGTCACAGGCCTCCACTCAGAGAAGCAATCCTCCACTACCACTCTCTGGCTTCTTCCATTGAGCCAATGTTTAATCCAATTTACTACCTCACCATGTATACCTAGCGGCTGAATCTTCTTAACTTATCTCCCATGCGGGACCTTGTCAAAGACCTTACTGAAAACAACATTCACTGCCTTCCCTACATCCACTTTCCTGGTAACCTTCTCAAAAATCTCTAGTAGATTGGTTAAACATGACCTACCATACACAAAGCCATGTTGACTCTCCCTAATAAGTCCCTGTCTATGCAAATACTTGGAGATCCTATCTCTTAGTACTCCTTCCAATAATTTACCTACTACTGACGTCAAATTTACCAGTCTATAATTTCCTGGATTACTTTTAGAGCCTTTTTTAAACAACGGAACAATAAGAGCTATCCTCCAGTCCTCCAGCACCTCACCCATGGATACCAACATGTTAAATATATCTGCCAGGGCTCCTGCAACTTCAACACTAGTCTTCTTCAAGGTCTGACAGAATTCCCTGTCAGGTCCTGGGGATTTATCTACTCTGATTTGCCTTAAGACAGCAAGCACCTCCTCCTCTTTAATCTGTATAGGTTCCATGACCTCACTACTTGTTTGCCTTGTTTCCATTGACTCCATGCCAGTTTCCTTAGTAAATACAGATGCAAAAAAAAAATAAGATCTCCCCCATTTCTTTTGGTTCCATACATAGCCTATCATTCTGATCTTCAAGAGGACCAGTTTTATCCCTTACTATCCTTTTACTCTGAATATACCTGTAGAAACTCTTTGGACTAACCTTCACCTTGACTGCCAAAGCAACCTCATGTCTTCTTTTAGCCCTCCTGATTTATTTCTTAACTTTTTTTTGCACTTTTTATTCTCCTCAAGCACCTTATTTGCTCCCTGTTTCCTATACATGTCATACATTTCTCCCTTCTTCTTTAGCAGTGTTCCAATATCCCTTGAGATCCAAGGTTCCTTATTCTTATTCACTTTGCCTTTAATCCTGACAGGAACATACAAACTCTGCACTCCCAAAATTTCTCCTTTGAAGGCCTCCCACTTACCAATCACATCCTTGCCAGAGAACAACCTGTCCCAATGCAGGCTTTTTAGATCCTTTCTTATTTCTTCAAATTTGTCCTTTTTCCAGTTCAGAACCCCAGCCCAAGGACCAGAGCTATCTTTATCCATGACCAAGTTGAAACTAATGGTGTTATGATCACTAGACCCAAAGTGTTCCCCTACACACACTTCCATCACGTGTCCTAACTCGTTTCCTAAGAGTATATCTAATATTGCATCCTCTCTAGTTGGTACCTCTGTATATTGATTTAGAAAACTTTCCTGAACACATTTTACAAACTCTAACCCATCTGGATCTTTAACAGTATGGGAGTCCCAATCAATATATGGAAAATTAAATTCCACTACTATCAAAATTTTATGTTTCCTGCAGTTGTCTGCTATCTCTCTGCAGATTTGCTCCTCCAATTCTCACTGACTATTAGGTGGTCTATAATAAAACCCCATTAATGTGGTCATTCTTTCCTGTTTCTCAGCTCCACCCATATGGCCTCGGTAGACAAGCCCTCTAATCTGTCCTGCCTGAGCTCTGCTGTAACTTTTTCCCTGACTAGCAATACCAACCCCCCCCCCCCCACCACCACCGACCCTTTATCCCTTTGCCTCTATCACATCTGAAACATCGGAACCCTGGAACATTAAGCTGCCAGTCCTGCCCCTCCTGTAGCCAAATTTTACTAATGGCTATAATGTCATAATTCCACGTTTCAATCCACACCCTCAGCTCATCAGCCTTCCCCATAATACTCCCCGCATTGAAGTAGTCACACTTCAGAAGATTATTACCACCACACACAACACTTCTATTTTGGATTTTGCATGAACTTTTAATATAATTAATTTTCACCCCTGCTCCACTATCTTCTCTGACACTCTGGATCCCATCCCCCTGCAAATCTCATTTAAACCCTCCCCAGTAGCACTAGCAAACCTCCCTGCAAGGATATTGGTCCCCCTGTAGTTCAGGTGTAACCTGTCTCTCTTGTACAGGTCTCAGCTGCCCCAGAAGAGGTTCCAATGATCCAAAAATCGGAAGCCCTGCCCCATACACCAGTTCCTCAGCCATGAGTTCATCCTCCAGAGCATCCTACGCTTACCCTCACTGGCACATGGCACAGGTAGCAATCCTGAGATTACTAGCCTTGAGGTCCTGCTTTTTAACTTCCTACCAAGCTCTCTATACTCACTCTTTAGGACCTCCTCACTCTTTCTTCCGACATCATTGGTACTGATGTGTACCATGACATCTGGCTGCTCACTCTCCCACTTCAGAATGCTGTGCATGCAATCAGAGACATCCCTGACCCCGGCATCTGGGAGGCAACAAACCATCGGGAATCTCTGTCACAACCACAGAACCTTCAGTCTGTACCTCTAACTATCGAGTCCCTTATCGCTACCGCTCTCCTCTTCCCCCCTCCCTTCTGCACTGCAGAACCAGACTCAGTGCCAGATTTCCGGCTGCCGCAGCTTGTCCAGTTAAGTCATTCACCCCCCCAACATTATCCAAATTGGTATACTTGTTGTTGAGGGGAGTGGCCACAGGGGAACCATGCTCTGTCTGCCCTTACCTCTTCCCTCTCCTGATTGTAACCCAATTACCTGTGCCCTGCTCCTTTGGCGTAGTTACCTCCCTGAAACTACTATTTGTAAACTCCTCATTCTCCTGAATGATCCGGAGGTCATCCAGCTCCTGGTCCAGTTCCCTAACGTGGTTTGTTAGGAGCTGCAGCTGGATGCACTTCCTGCAGGTGTCGTACCCACATCCTGCAAGAGAAGCATTCCAACATCCTGCCTGGCATTCTCTCTAAACTTACTAGTTAAAAGAAATTGAATGAGGAAAAAAACAATAACAGCAACAACTTAACGGAAGATACCCTCGTCTCTGCCTGTTCATGCCGAAGCCTGTTGAGCCAAAGCCGTCCCACTCTGACTCAGTCCACTCTGATAATGGCCACTACGATGATGGCCGCTTTGCTAGACTAAACTTCTTTTATAGTGCGCTAGCTGACTGGCTGTCTTCAGCTACTCTGCTCCCAATTGGTTGGCCGTTAAAAAAAACTGAAAGAGCCCGCAAATCCTTTCCTTCTCAAGCTGTGACATATCTTCTAGAGTAACTGTTCTCTGAACTCCTCTGGCAGATGAAGATGGGTGGTTTACTCAAGGATTATGTCCCCTAATCTGGAGCTTTTCAACCCTCATCTGTTCCTTTGGCAGAGAAAGTTTGACTTCTGATCCTATCCTACTTCTGTAATTTAGATTGTAAAGCAAACTCACTGACTTCCAAGCTCTGAAATTTAAGATAGAAATAAGTAAGACTCATTTCATTTCAGAAATTAGTACAAAGTTCAATAACACTCCTAGCAGAAGTCTACAACTCTCTGGCATGCGCAAACTCACTCTCTAGGAGATAAGAAAAAGTGTCCTTTAAGTGATGTAATTGCTGGAATCCTTCATCATTCAGGGATAATTTCTCCTGGAATGTACAGAGCTTTTTGTGCACTTGGATGGCATGCAAAAAAAAACCTATGCCTTGGTACATTGTTCCTCCTGCTACTTAGGGCTGAATTCCCCTAGAATGTACAGAGCTTTTTGGTGCACTTGCTCATCCTAGTTTGTTATGGTGTTTGTTCAAATCACTTCACATGACATTGATGTCAGCACTGTGTGCTTCTGAGAGTGTATTGTAACTCCACTCAGAGATGGTGTAATCATTTTACTAATGTGAGGGAGGTAATATTCAATATTGTAATCCTGAAGTAGAATTACCTCTTTCAATTGGGTCCAGTTGAACTGCAATAAAAATCTCCAGTTCCATTATGCAACCCTTCATTTTATAAAGCTGAATCAACCAAAAGTAATGTTAACCCTCAAAGAAAATGTGTGCATAAAACTTGATCTACATGGAATCTATAACATGAAAACTTGAAAACACATGCCACCACTTCTTTTATCATGCAGTAGCTTCCCCTCAGTTTTCACTACTGTTAACCAGGCAAGTCCCAGGTGGAGACTCAGGAATGCCATTGCACTCAAATATAGAAGGATTCTTCATTGCTACTTCCATAACAATTTTGTTTTACCAGTCAGGGTTGTTAGCCCTGAGATGAACCACCAAATCTGCAGGACCTGTGGACAACTCTTAGTTTGGTCTCTACCATTTGGTCACTTTGGCATCAGTGACCAAGAGCCAAAGCAAAAGGCCATTACTCCAGTCAACATAGCTCTCTGCGTCATTGAGGCACACACACCTTCAAACCATGACAAGGTATAAGTCCTCTTGGAGGTGCATTTGTACTACCTCATTATATTAATGTATGGAATCTACCTGGATGGCATGCAAAAAAAACTATGCCAATAATAAGCCAATAAACCAAGTAAATCAACAACAAAATAACCAGTTGAAACAATGCAAGAAAGTCTCATGGAGATTTTATGTAGGTTTTGAAATTACCTTGATCCCTCAGTTACATTCATGTTTTGTTGATGCTCCATTAACTGGTAAATTAAGAGACTGGCCCACTTTAGCAGCTGTAGTTCTGGAATTAACAGACTTAACAGTTTTAGAAATAAAATTTTTAAACTGTCCATTAGAAGATGTTCTTTTGCTGCTGTTATCATAAATAAAATACTTAAGAATATAATTTCTCTTCAGAATAGTTTGTGTATTACTGGGGTATTGGGCTCACTTGTAATAATTTCCTGATGCTGTTTCAGACTATACTTGAAGAACCTTTTTTAATGTCATATTTGGTAAGTTATAGGGAAGCAGAAAACATGTTTACCACCGTGTGGAGCTCTAACATTACAATTGAGCTATGCCAATATTTAATGGTGGAAAGAGATCAAGCTGGACAATAATGATATGTACAATTTACTATTAAAATTGTTTCCAAAATTAAATTGTGCATTTCACTTTCTTTTACTTCTGGGATAACCTCATTATTAGAATTGTTCTATTCTTTTAGCCAGTTACTATTTGTGCTTCTGTAGTTCAAACTAATTGGAGTTCATATTGGTTTCTTTCAGTTCAATGTTTGTTTTCATGTTGTCACTCATCCTTTCTTGTTGCCGTTTGGCAGCTTGATGTTCTAGCTGCTATTTTCTGTGTGGGCGATCTGATAGTTTTGGGGGTTGAGGGTTTACGAATTTTTGTTTCATTTTGTGCTGGGAGGATCGTTGATGCCCCTTCTTTCAACTACTTCTGTGTTTTTTTCTGAATTCCGTGGCTACCTAGAGAAGACAAATCTCAGAGTTGCATTCTGCACCTATACTTCAACCTTTGTTTACGGTATCATTTAAAACCCTCACTAATTTGATCTGTGGTGTATATTATATAAATTAAAAGTAGTGATAGCAAATGGAACAGAATAAAATTCCGAAGATTCTGTAGTTGAATTTGATTCCTGTATTTATGATCAATAAAGCTGAGTCTAAGGAAAACAATCTCAACTAGAAAGCATGTTTCAATGAATCTAGGTGTTCATTTGATATAAATTCAGAGTCATAGAGTGATACTTTATATAACTGAACTCCTTCAGTAGGTTGAGCTGAACAGCTGAGAAAAATAATTTTTATGCATCTATGTAAAGAATATCCCTAGATTAAAATGGAAGAAAAATACAGTGGTTTTCAAAACTCCAAGACATCCCAATGTTCTTTACAATCTATTACTGATTGTAAAACCAAGTATTCTTATCAACAGAGAAAATAAAAACACTTCATCTATTGAGTTTATACAAAAACATTTACTTATGATCTTTTGAATGACTCTCCAAAGGTAGCCTGACTTGGTACTGTCAGTATTTCTGAACTGTGGTTCTTCTACTTCCTTGTCAACTGTTGGTCAGTGAAGTTATTGCTGCTGAGGTACTTAAAATTTCTTCATTTAACTTCTTTTTCATCCATTTTCAAAATATTGTGACTCATTAAACTGCAGCTGTGCCAATCAGACACAAAGGACCACAGAACTGATTGCTCATGAGTGTTTTGTTCTGTAAGTTTTGCAACCAACATTTCAAACTTGGGTATTTTAATGTTTAATCTATGTTCTTGATTAACAACTTGCTCTTCCGCCTGATGTTGAGGCCTCGAATTTTCAGGGAGATGCTTCAGTGTGGAGTTGTTTGACCTTATCCCATCCTCACCAGGTGACTGCTGCCTCATTGTTCTCAATCAGAACACAACTCCCCAGAGAAAATAAAAAGTCTTAGACAGCTACTTTTTAACTGCTTCGTCATCTCATGAAGATCCAGTTTCAGTCTGTTTCACCATTTAATTACCGCAAATTGCTGACTTTTCCCAATAAGCTGTTATTAATGTTTTGAGCCTTCTCCGAGAACTTCACAGACCACTAGTTATCCTTGTTCAAACAGTCTTCTGGTTTGGGATGGGTGTTTTTAACCTTTTGCAATTCATCTGTGTACCGTTCTCTTTCTTTTCAAGCAAGTGGTGGCTTGCTTTTCTGTCATGGTTCAGAATCGGAATACCATAGGTCGTGAAATTTGTCATTTTTGCAGTATTAGTACATTGCAATACACAGTAATAGAGAAAGAACTGTGAATTGTGCTAAATTATATAAATTAATTGGATTGAATAAGTAATGCCGTATCCAAGACATCAAGGAGCAATGCCTCAAAAAAGAAGGATGGTAAAAACTAAAAATACAATGGCAAAAATAAAAATAAAAAAGTAGTGAGATAGTGTTCATGGATTCATTGTCTATTCAGAAATCAGATGGCAGAGGAGAAGAAGCTGTTTCTGAATCACTGAGTGTGTGCTTTCAGGCTTCTGTACCTCCTTCCTGATGGTAGCAACGAGAAGAGGGCATGTCCTGGGTGATGGGGATCCTTAATGATGGATGCTACCTTTTGAGGCATCACTCCTTGAAGATGTCTTGGATACTGCTGAGCCTAGTGCATATGATAGAGCTGACTAAGTTTATAATTCTCGGCAGCTCATTTCAGTCCTGTGCAGTGGTTTAGCAATTAGCTGCATGACTACAATCATAGTCTTACACTATCCAGTAATTATTGAAGTTCACTTACTGTTGCAATGTATGAACATAGTGGCCAGATTATTTGCAGCAAGCTCTAATAATGATAACAACCTAATAAACTAATGTTTTATTTTAGTATTTGTGATAGAGAGTTTGTTATGTACCAGTATACAACGGGGTACTAACTTGCCTATGTTTCTATGAGATCTGATACAAACTGAAGTAACAGATTCCCAATTTAACATCTTAACTGATAAAATTGAATCTATAAGCATTAAGTTATCCTAAAGACACATAGCATTCAAACATAGTTGGAAAATTCCAGGCCAGTTTCTCTCAAAAACACCTGGATCAAGTAGGGACTTTGGGAAACATGTCTAAGTAATATAAGTCTATTTTCAGCCACAAGTTACAAGGTTGCTTTGGCAAGTAAGGTGAAAATATATCCAAAGGTTTTCTACAGTTATATTAATACCAAAAGGATAGTGAGGGATAAAATTGGTCCCTTAGAGAATCAGAGTGGACAGCTATGTGTGGAACCAAAAGAGACGGGGTAGATTTTGAACAATTTCCTTTCTTTGGTATTCACTAAGAAGAAGGATATTGAATTGTGTAAGGTAAGGGAAACAAGTAGGGAAGTTATGGAAACTATGATGATTAAAAAGGAGGAAGTACTGGCGCTTTAAAGGAATATAAAAGTGGATAAATCTCCAGGTCCTGACAGGATATTCCCTAGGACCATGAGGGAGGTTAGTGCAGAAATAGCAGGGGCTCTGACAGAAATATTTCAAATGTCATTAGAAATGGGGATGGTGCCAGAGGAGTGGCATATTGCTCATGTGGGTCCATTGTTTTAAAAGGGTTCTAAGAGTAAACCTAGCAATTATAGGCCTGTCAGTTTGACGTCAATGGTGAGTAAATTAATGGAAAGTATTCTTAGAGATGGTATATATAATTATCTGGATAGACAGGGTCTGATTAGAAACAGTCAACATGGATTTGTGTGTGGAAGGTCATGTTAGATGAATCTTATTGAATTTTTTGAAGAGGTTACGAGGAAAGTTGACAAGGGTAAAGCAGTGGTTGTTGTCTTTATGGACTTCAGTAAGGCCTTTGACAAGGTTCCGCATGGAAGGTTAGTTAGGAAGGTCCAATCATTAGGTATTAATATTGAAGTAGTAAAATGGATTCAACAGTGGCTGGATGGGAGATGCCAGAGAGTAGTGGTGGATAACTGTTTGTCAGGTTGGAGGCCGGTGACTAGTGGTGTGCCTCAGGGATCTGTATTGGGTTCAATGTTGTTTGTCATATACATTAATGATCTGGATGATGGGGTGATAAATTGAATTAGTAAGAATGCAGAGAAACTAAGGTAGGTGGCGTTGTAGATAATGAAGCAGGTTTTCAAAGTTTGCAGAGAGATTTAGGCCAGTTAGAAGAGTGGGCAGAGCAATGGCAGATGGATTTTAATGCTGATAAGTGTGAGGTGCTACATTTTGGTAGGAATAATCCAAATAGGACATACATGGTAAATGGTAGGTCATTGAAGAATGCAGTAGAACAGTGTGATCTAGGAATACTGGTGCATAGTTCCCTGAAGGTTGAATCTCATGTGGATAGGGTGGTGAAGAAAGCTTTTAGTATGTTGACCTTTATAAATCAGAGCATTGAGTCTAGGAGTTGCGATGTAGTGTTAAAATTGTACAAGGCATTGGTAAGGCCAAATTTGGAGTATTGTGTACAGTTCTGGTCACCAAATTATAGGAAAGATGTCAACAGAATAGAGAGAGTACAGAGAAGATTTACTAGAATGTTACCTGGGTTTCAGCACCTAAGTTACAGGGAAAGATTGAACAAGTTAGGTCTTTATTCTTTGGAGTGTAGAAGGTTGAGTGGGGACTTGATAGAGGTATTTTAAATTATGACGGGGATAGATAGAGTTGACGTGGATAGGCTTTTTCCATTGAGAGTAGGGGAGATTCAAACAAGAGGATATGAGTTGAGAGTTAGGGACAAAAGTTTAAGGTAACACAAGAGGGAATTTCTTTACTCAGAGAGTGGTAGCTGTTTGGAATGATCTTCCAGTAGAAGTGGTAGAGGCAGGTTAGGTATTGTCATTTAAAGCAAAATTGGATAGGTATATGGACAGGAAAGGAATGGAGGGTTATGGGCTGAGTGCGGGTCAGTGCAACTAGGTGAAAGTAAGAGTTCTGCACGGACTAGTAGGGCTGAGATGGCCTGTTTCTGTGCTGTAATTGTTATATGGTTATGTTGAACAAAAATATTTTGGTGAGATTCAGAAAAGTGATTTATCATAAAAGATGATGGTTAAAAGGGCTGTTGAAAGGAAAAATATTTTATGGCCACAGTTAGAAATAAAGTTATTTTTAAAATCTATTAGGAACACAACATAAATTGCAGCAGAAGAGGAATCTCTTTGACCGAGAAACATTTTAAACATCTGTTGCAGGAAACAGATCTTCGGTTATGATGAATTTCTATGCAATGAAGGATCATGAAAGTCTTTGTTCATAACATGCCAAGAGGAAGAAGAGGTTGTCAGAGTGAATGGCACTATACAAAGCAATAATGTAAATGAACAAAAAAATACAAAAATGGCAATTTAAAACATAATAATGTACAGGTTTCATATCATATTTGCTTGACTGCTGAGCATTTTTACTGAAACTGATGACTTCCAAAGGATCATGTTACTTTTTTTTACAAGTTCTAATATATGTGAAATCTGTAGCAGATGCCTCATGCTTATTCATTCCAATAACTTGTTTAAATTAGCACTATGTAATAGCTGCACACTCTTTTACATATCAAATCCACACATCTATGCTCCAGATTGTTGCCGTTCTGTATGGAAATGACAGGCATGACAAAGGCCCTTGTGATTGTTCCTATTTTTAATTTGGATGGGAGTCTTCAAATCCAGACTCTGCAGGAGCTAGAATACAACTCAAAGTACCTGCTTCTGTTTAGCTATCTTGTTCATAGTTGTTGTCCCTGACAAACGAGCACATGTGTCTGCCAGTAAACTTGAGACCTACTCTAGCAATGGATGATGTGGGACAGGATATTAGAGAAATTTTATGGGACAGCTCATTTGAAAAACCTTCATTTACTTAACAAAATAAACGTTTGTTTATTTAACAAAATGCTGGTGGAACGCAGCAGGCCAGGTTTTCTGTCCTGATGAAAGGTCTCGACCTGAAACATTGACTGCTTCTTTCAACGGATGCTGCCCGACTTGCTGAGTTCATCCAGCTTTTTTGTATGTCTTGATTTGACCACAGCATCTGCAGTGTACTTTGTGTTTCCTACAGATGCTGCCTGGCCTGCTGCATTCCACCAGCATTTTGTGTGTGTTGCTTGAATTTCCAGCATCTGCAGATTTCCTTGTGTTCTCATTTATTTAATTTATTTTATCTCGAAGTAGTGAATAGAGCCATTATATGACTATAAGACATAGGAGCAAAATTAGGTCATTCAGTCCTCTGAGATTCTAAGACCAGAGTTCACAGCTTCAGAATAGAGGGGCATCCTTTTAGATCAGAGACAAGGAGGAATTTCTTTAGCCAGTGAGTGATGGATCTGTGTAGTTCGGCTGTGGGAGGCCATGACCTCATGTATATATAAGGTAGAGATTGATAGATTCTTGATTGGTCATGCCATCAAGGGATACAGGGAGAAGACAGGAAACTGGAGCTAAGAGGGAAAATGGATCAGCCATGATGAAGTGGTAGAGCAGAACTGGGTCAAAAGGCTTGATTCTGCCCATATATCCTATGGTCTTTTGTGGTTTTGATCTAGGTGTAGATCACTTCTGTCTCCAGCAATAATGAGAAGTGAACTATACATCAGCTATCAAACGTTACTGCTAAGTGTAAAATTTAAAATTAACATTGCACATAGAACTCAGAACAGTACAGCAGAGTACAGGCCCTTCGGCACATAATGTCATGCTGATCCCCTTAACCTACTCCAAGATCAAGCTAAACGTTCACCTCTGTATAATCCTACATTTTTCATGTAAGTCTCTTAAATGTCCCTTATTTTATCCACCACTATCATCACCCTTTATTTAAATATCACCCATGGCAGTGCATTCTTTGCATCCAGCTATCTCTGTGTAAAAGACCTGCCTCTAACATCCCCCCCCCCCATGTTATTCTCCCAATACTTTAAAGTTATATCTCCTTGTATTAGAAAATTCTGCCTTAAGAAGATGTCTCTGGTTGTCTACTCAATCTAAGCCTCTTATCATCTTTCACACGTCTATCAAGTCACCTGTAATCCTCCTCTCCAAAGACAAAGTCCTAGCTCACTCAACCTATCTGCATAACACAAGCTCTTTAATCTAGGCATCGGCTGGTAAGATTCCTTGCACTCTCTTGAAATCTTCAACATCCTTCCTGTAATGCGGCAACCAGAATTAAATCAAATGAAGTTTAATTATCAAAGCAGGGGAATGTGGCAGCGTTCCTCTGGGCCCAATGTGCAAAACATTCAAAATATCAAGCAAGGAAGCATATTC
Organism: Hypanus sabinus; assembly: GCF_030144855.1. Taxonomy (NCBI): domain Eukaryota; kingdom Metazoa; phylum Chordata; class Chondrichthyes; order Myliobatiformes; family Dasyatidae; genus Hypanus; species Hypanus sabinus. Next base: position 123,970,494 of record NC_082710.1, on the reverse strand, counting down.
ACTCAATAAAAGACATAGTCCCAGACACTGAGCGACAATATCCAGCAATAGTAGTACAATCTCCCAGCAGTTAACAGGTGCACACAATCTAGACTGTTAATCCAATATTCGAACATGGGAGGGCAACATCAATGAGCTGGGCCATCCCAGGCTCAGCCACGTTTTAGCAGTCCTGCATCCCTCACCTGGTCTGCAGCAAAGGGCAAACCCAAGGCTTGGGACCTAGTTCTCACTACAACTGAGGCTACAAAACTCTGATGTCAACTCTCCTTCCACTGGACAAGGCCTGGAGCATCTTGAATTATCACTGTCTAACAGAGTCTTGCAATTGTAAATGAGATGTTTGAGACAACCTTCCATGGTTATACTGCACAAACTACAAACTCCGATGCTTCCGTGTGGGCAGCAATGCAGTCCTGCAGCCAGGTCAGCTCCTCCAATCCCAAACCAACTTCTCCGGCAACCTGACCGGCTCCAACAACAACCTGACCAGATGCTTTGACACATTAGTTGACCCCTCGACATCTCGGCCGACCCCCTTGACACCTCAGCCAGCTCTGCCTGCAACACCAGTGCAGCTACTTCGATCAATGAGCAGCTCACTGATGAAGTAGACTTGCAGTAGCCAATGTTCTTGGAGGAGAATTATCTTTGGATTATGAAAATCCAATTTTACAAAGAACTGAACACAATATCCCTTCAGTCTTTTACCCTGAGACAGTTTGGTGCTCATTTTGCCTTGTCTAAAAACAGTTTCAATCTTACAGTCTTTCAAATGAATATATTTACATGCTTTTTAGCAAATCAAGCCATCATTATCAATTAAAAAATGAAATGCATTCTTATGCTACAAGCATCTGCAATCATCTGTTATACAATCAGTTAAACAGAAGATTTTCTCAATAATGCTTATACTTTTGGATGACAAAGTCTGGTGGCATTACATTAGAGTGAGTACAGTAGATTACAACCATCTGGTTAAGAGAATGCCTGTAAAAGGTTGAGGTATTTTTAAAAACATAATCACTCATGATAACACAGATACATATCACAGCACTAAGATAACATTAACAAAGAGACATGAAACAGTTTGAGGGCACTAGATGAAAAGAGTTTAGTTGCTCATCCAATATAATATTATATATCAAGGTGAGCTTCAGATCTTCAAAACTCAAAGTACATTTATTATCGAAGTATGGATAAATTATACAACCTTGAGATTTGTCAGCTGCAGACAGGCAGCCACAAAGCAAGAAATCCAAAAGAACCCATGAAAAAGAAAGACCAACTAACACGCAATGCACAGAGGTAAACCAATACTTATTGTGCAAAAAATAAAAGCAAACAACAGCAATGGCATTCAGAACAAAAGTGAGTGCATTGACATGAAGCCTGGAAATAAGACCATTTTGTCAATGAAGCAAATTCTGATCTAAGTCACTCTGATCAAAATGTTTGTGGAAGTACCAGAACATATCCATTTGGGTGTAAACAGCAGGGAGATTCCTTTCCTTTATAGTTCAAAAATGCAAAATTAAATCCAGAAGAAACAATATTTATAAGCAGAAAGAGAGAAAAGTAAATCAGGTATCCAAATCATGGAGAAATTAGAGGTGGTGCTGATTCTTCAGTTATGAATATAAACAATAGTACTGCATGTGATTATGAAATTTCAAAAATGTGACTGATGATTCAGCACTGTATGAAGAAATATTTAAGGGGATCAGTGGAGTCACTGTGAATATAGGTGATCTTGTTTTCAATGGCATTATAATAACTCCATATATCTGCAATAAATATTTTTATGATTTTTGTTTAAATCTGTGGATCATATGAGCAGAACTGACAATTATATTAGATTTAATTTGACTAGAAAATCCTTAGCCAGAAGCAGATTGCATGGGGATTAAAGTTATAAAGATATCAGGCAACTCAAGCAAGATTGACTGGGAGGTCCAACTGGCTACGGATGATAGCAACACTGTGAAGTGATTGAATGTTTTGAAAATGATCATGACTGAAAAGGAAAGCAGGAATGTTCTTAAAGATTAACTAGAATCCACGAGGCTAAAACAAAAACAAACCAGTGCACTCATCATGTGCTTGCATTAATTTAGAATTAAACAGAACATCTTTTTACTGGCTTAAGAAAATAAATCACGTGATAAAGGTCAATATCAAAATCAGTTTCATGCAACAAACACTTAATTACAGGTATCAAATTTAATCAATTCATGAAGTTACTCGGTTACTGTTTTGTTAAACATCACAGGACAATTAAGGAGTGCAGAGTTAAATGAAGAATTCCTCAGAGCAGATTCTGTTTCATTGATAACATATGACATTGGCCTTGAAAAGATTCTGGTGATGACGTTTGCTGATATTAAGAGTCATTGATTTATAGGCTCATAGTGTACTACAGGACAGAAACAGTCTTTTAGCCTATCAGGCCCACACTAACCTGACATTCTGCATTTAGACCATGGCTCTCCAAACCTCTTCAGTCTGTGCACCTATCCAAAACTCTCTTTAATGTTACAAATTTTTCCTTGAATGGGTTGGTTCCATGGTTCTTTGTTTTCTGCCTGTCTTAGCGGAAGACAAATTTCAGGATTGTATACTGCATACATACTTTGATAATAAACATACTTTGAATCTTTAAATCTTGAAATGAAGTGCATCTACCCCTTCTGCTGGCAGTTCATCCTACACTTGCACTACCTTCTGAGTGAAGATCTTTCCTCTCAGATTTCCCCTTAAATCTTTCACCTTTCTCCCTAAAATATGACTCTTTGAGCTCTTTGAAACCTTTTGAAGATTGAAAAGCCTAGACAGAATTGATGTGGAAAGGGTGTTTCCCATGGTTGGCAAGTCTAGGACCAGAGCACACAGTCTCAGCATGGAGGGGTGTCTTTAAAACATCAATGCAGATAAACTTTCTTGGCCAGAGAATTGTGAGCTTGTGGAATTTGTTACCTCAGGCAGCTGAGGAGGCCAGGTCCCTGAGTGCATTTAAGGGAGAAATTGCTAAGTTCTTATTGGACACGACATCAAAGGTTATGGGGGGAAGGCCAGGGAGTGGGGCTGAAGTAAGGGAAAAAGCATCAGCCATGATTGAATGGTGGAGCAGACTCGAAGGGCCAAATGGCCGAATTCTGCTTCTATGTCTTATGGTATTTGTTTGAGTCTGAGCCAACCTAAGGGAATAAAGCTTGCATGCATCCATCCATCCTATTATACCCCTCATAATTTTGTATATCTTTTCAACTTTTCCCAATTAGTTAGGTACTCAAGCCCCAAGAAAATCCTTGTAAATATTTTTCTGCACTCTTTCAAGTTTATTGATAACTTTTGTTTGTAGAATTGCACACAATACTCTAAACTAAATTCCACCTCACCAACACCTTGTAGAACTTCAAAGACGAGGAAATTTGCAGATGCTGGAAATTCAAGCAAACCACACAAAACACAGCAGGCCAGACAGCATCTACAGGGAGAAGCACTGTTGACGTTTCGGGCCAAGACCCTTTGTCAGGACTAAATGAAAGGAAAGATAGTAAGAGATTTGAAAGTAGGAGCGGGAGGGGAAAATGCAAAATGATGGGAGAAGACTGGAGGGGGTGGGGTGAAGCTAAGAGCCAGACAGGTGATTGACAAAAGGGATATGGAGCTAGAGAAGGGAAAAGATCATGGGACGGGAGAAAGAAAGGAGGAGGGGAGCACCAGAGGGAGATGGAGAACAGGCAGAGTGATGGGCAGAGAGAGATAGAAAAAAACACTAAGTATATCAGGGATGGGGTAAGAAGGGGAGGGGCATTAACGGAAGTTAGAGAAGTCAATGTTCATGCCATCAGGTTGCAGGCTACCCAGCCGGTATATAAGGCTTCATTTTGACAGTAGAGGAGGCCATGGATAGACATATCAGAATGGGAATGGGACGTGGAATTAAAATGTGTGGCCACTGATAGATCCTGCTTTCTCTCGCGGGCAGAGCATAGGTGTTCAGCGAAACGGTCTCCCAGTCTGCATTGGGTCTCACCAATATATAAAAGGCCACATCGGGAGCACCGGACGCAGTATACCACACCAGTCAACTCACAAGTGAAGTGTCGCCTCACCTGGAAGGACTGTCTGGGGCCCTGAATGGTGGTGAGGGAGGAAGTGTAAGGGCAGGTGTAGAAATTCAACAGAACATCCAAACTGCTGTGCTCGCTGTTCAGACTCACAAAGGCCAATGTGCTAATAGCTCTCTTATGACCCTATCTCTCTATGATACTACTTTCAATAAATTAGGAATCTCTATTCCTAGGTCCATTTGTTCAATCGCACATTTCAGTGCCCTGCCATTCCCTGTATAAATCTTGTCCTTGTTTGTTCACCAAAGTGTAACACCTCACACTTGTCTGCATTAAAGTCTAGTGAATGTTACATTGTTCAACTGTGCCCGAATAGGTTAAAGTAAATGAGACATAAAGCAGAAGGAACTCTGAACTAGACCAAGCTGCAAGTCAAAGCAGTGCTGACTGAAAAGAGCTACAGAAAATGTGCTCTTAGAAATGAATTTGTGTTGGACTTCTAATATTAAATGGGATGAAGGAAGGACTATTATTGCAAGAATATTTGGGGTTATCAGTCGGCAAACTGCAGTTCATTTCTTCATGTCAGCAAATAGCTGCTCAATGAAGAATTTTTTTTAATTCAAGCTGTTGCAGGCAAGATCTCTCAGTTGGATCCTGGAAAAGAAAGTAACAATTGGGAAAGAGAAGAAAGTCAAGCAAAGAAGAAATATCACAGAGGTAGCAAACGGGTGACAACATTGATTTGCAATGAATCAATGAGAAACAACACTTTGTTTTCTGGTTTTGCATTCTATTAAGTATGCATATAAGTTGCTTCCCTACCTGAATACAACAATCAAAGACTGGAGCAATGCGAACTAACTAATGGGTGGAAATCAGTGGCTCCATCACTCATATATCTTTGTAGATAAAAGCTAGTTAGTAACAGTTGTGAACTGAGATACAAGCAATGTACTTCAGGAATTACTGTGTAAGTCAATGGCCTCAAAAGACTTCCCATCCTATATGATTTGAAGTTCCAGTGTGTCAGTATCTCTGAGAACCTAACCTGGTCCCAACATGTTGACACAGCTAAAAAGAAGGCAAGACAGCAGTTATATTTCATTAGCAGTTTATTTGGTGCGTCACATAAAACACTTGCAAGTTTCTACAGATGTACCGTGGAGAGCATTCTGACTGGCTGCATCATCTCGTGTAGGGGAACTACTGCAGAGGATCAAAGTAAGTTGCAGAGAGTTGTAAAATTAGTCTGCGCCATCATAGGCACAAGACACCTTCAAGGAGCGATGCATCAAAAAGGTGGCGTCCATCATTAAGGACACATACAACCCAGGACATGCCCTCTTCTTATTGTTACCATCAGGAAGGAGGTACAGAAGCCTGTACCTACTTGCACTACTTATTTAATTTAATTTATATATATAGTTACTTACTGTAATTCACAGTTTTTTCCTATATTAATATGTATTGCATTGTATTGCTTCCACAAAGACAACAAATTTCACAATGTATGCTGGTGATATTAAACCTGATTCTGATTTTGATTCTGATCAACGATCAGAGAATTGTAATATGCTTTAATCTAGTCATTCCCTGTACTTTGTTTTCCTGTCTGCCTCCACTGCACTTTCTCTGTAATGGTAATGCAGTTTGCTACAATCTGTTATTGTTTTTCTCTTTATATAACTTCAGTGTACTTATGCTTTGATATAATCCTTCTGGATAGCATGCAAAGTAAAGTTTTTCACTGCACATGTGACAATAATAAACCAATTGTCTATTGTCCTTGTACCATACATGTACAGAAATTCAATAAATTATCTTTGCCTCCATCCCTACTAACCAATTTCCCCACTGAGACATCATTTAATAGTCTCTAATTTGTATCATTATTAAGATCTTCACGCTCATATTTCTTCTTACATAAAATTATTCAGAATCATTGGAAATGTAAAAGAAAATCTATAACTGCCGGGTAGATTAACAGCTGAGCACTATAAAAAGCACTTTGTAATTATTTATATAAGCTCTGATATTGACATTGAGAGCAACAAATGCAACCTGCCAGTTACAAAATCTCGCAAGCAAACTCATCAATATGACAGAACACAAAACTGCTGAATGTTTCCATAAGTGGGCACAATTTCACCACAACAAAGAACACTTACTATGCCATCCCATGCCCTCACTTTGGAATGTCCTATCACATGCCTGTACTTCTACTCCCAGCACTGAGGCAGAGATTGAGGACTGCAGCACCAGTGGTGAGGACCACAAAGGTACTGTCAAGTGAGGCAAAGGAGTGCTTACAGGACTGCTTTGAATTGATGGACTGGACAATTTTCATGGATTCCTCTTCGGTTCTGAATGAATATGCCATAGTTCTCAATGACTTCAAGAACACCTGTGTGGATGAACGTGTGCTTTCAAGGACAAACTGAGTATACACAAACCAGAAACTGTGGATGAACTAGGAGATCCACAGTCCACTGAGGGCTAGATCTGTGGCATTCAAGACCAGTGACCCAAAATTCTACAAGAAGTCTAGATATAACCTATGGAAGGCTATTTGAAGAGCAAAAAAATCATTTCTGAGTGTAGTTATAGACAGTTCCAGATGTACATCAGTTACAACACGATTGAATACCATTGCTTCCTTCAAGGTAAAACCTAACATCATAAATAGCTGTGATGCTTCACTCCCCATTGAGTTGAACACCTTTTAAACACTCTTTGAAAGCAAGAATAAAACTACACCTGTGCAAATTCCTGCAAAGTGTCGTGTCCCTGTGATATCTGTCTCAATGGCCTCTGTCAGGATATTTTTCATGTGTTATGGTCCGGGCTGTAGCCCGCTTTCCGGATCTTGATCCGGTCCGCGGACTCTGGATTCCGGGTCTTGTAGCCATCCCTCCTTTCATCCTTAAACCCAAATAGAATCATCCTGGTTTAAGGAGGTGCACCTGAGACCAATCGGCTTGCAGGTGGTTATAAGGGGCTCTGGGACTTGGACTTGTTTTTGTCCTGTTCTGGCTGGTTTGCATTGTTTGTGCTGTTTGCCTGGCTATCCTGCTTCAACCCTGGCTTGGAGTACCCACTGTTAATCATCTAGTTCTAAAAGTCTGTTCTTGTAGTCACCCTGGACTGAGCTTCCTTCTGATCCCTTGCCTCTGTTAGGTAAGCAGGCTGGACTGCTGTTGCCTGGCAGGGGGACTCTGACCCTTTCCTACCCCTCTCTTCTGATGGGTTGTGCCCTGCAATCTGCCCAGGTGCTCTATGTCTTGTACAGGCCCCTGTGTTCCTGCCTGGGAGATGCCCTTGCCTAGGAGCTATGTGTCCTGCTCTGAGGACTCTGACCCTTTTCTAACCCTTGTCTCTGATGGGTTGTGCCCTGCATCCTGCCCAGGCCCCTGTGTTTCTGCCTGGGATGCTGGGCCCTGCCCAGAAGTAATGTGGCCTCCCCAGGGGGCTATCCTCCCAGCATTCCTTGTCCCATAGATCCTGCCTTTGCCATAAACTCTGGGGTCCTGCCTTTGCCATGAATTCTCCAAATCCCAGGATCACTATTGCATGCCACAGTCTCCCCATCTTGTTCTATCCTTTAGTTGTTCCTGTCCTGCCCCTAGTACATCAGTGCCTGTGTCCTGCATTTGGGCTCAGTCTCCATGTTCCCTGTGACATCATGAGGTTGAACCCTTGCAAAGCATCATATCCTGACAGTATTGTAAACCTGTGCCAACAGAAAGTTCAAGGGCATCTTCTATCTCTGCAGTCTGAGATTCCCTCCTGTTTCAAAAGGGGGACAATCGTTCCAGTGCCCAAGAAGAGCCAGGTGAACTGCCTCTACATCCATCTCCTAATTGTGCTTGCATCTACTGTGACAAAGTGCTTTGAGAGTTTAGTCATGGCCAGAATCAACTCCTGCGTAAGCAAGGAACTGGACCCAGTACACTTTGCCTGTCACCACAATAGGTCTACAGCAGATGGAATCTCACTGGCTTTCCACTTGGCCTTGGATCACCTGATCAATACCAATGTCTATGTCAGGCTGGTGTTTATTAATTACAGCTCAGAGTTCTGCACAATTCAGTACTCATCAACAAGCTTAAAAACCTGGGTCTCTGTTCCTGGATTCTTGACTTCCTTATCAGTAGTCGGCACAGATTGAAAGTAACATCTCCTTGTCATTGATAATCAACACAGCCATATTTCAAGAATTCATGTTTAGTCTGCTGGCCTATTCTCTCTATATTCATGACTATGTGCCTAGGTACAGCTCAAACACTATCTACAAATTCACTAATGATGCAACTGTTGTTGGGAGAATCACCGATGGTGATGAGGAGGCATACAGGTGTGAGATAGATTGGCTGGGTGAATGATGTCACAGCAACAATCTTAAACTCAATGACACTAAAGCCAAGAAATTGATTATGGACTCCAGGAAGGAGAAGTTGAGAGAATGCACACTTGTCCTCATCAAGAGGATAGCAGAGGAAAATCCTTGAGTGTCAACATCTCTGAAGGTCTTTCCTGGGCCTGTAATTGAAGCAATTGGTAAAAGGCACACCTGTTTGAGGAGATTTTGAATACCACCAAAGTCTCTAGCAGATTTCTGCAGATGTGGCATGTCGCAACTGGTTGCATCATCATTTGGTATGGAGACACCAATGCACAGGATCAGAAATAAAGCTGCAGAGAGATGTAAGCTCAACCAGCTACATCACAGACACTAGCATCCCCAGATCAAGGACATCATTGAAAGGTGACGCCTGAAGAATGTGGCATTATTATTTGGGATTCTCACCATTCAGGGAATGCCCTCTTTTCAGTCCTACCAGTACAAGTCCTAAATGGATGTCCCTCTATTGTGAGTGTTTGCCCTCTGATCCTGGACTCACCCAGTATAGGAAACATCCTCCCTATATTCACTCTATTCAGTCATTTCAATATGGAATAGGTTTCAATGAGATCACCCCTCGTTCTTCAGAATTCCAGTGAGTACAGACCAAGAGCCATTAATGCTCCTCATATGTTAAACCTGTCATACCCACAATCATACTTGTGAAACTCCTTTGGATCCTCTTCAATACCTGCACACCTTTTCTTAGATAAGAGCCCCAAAACTTTCTCACAATACTCCAAGTGAGGTCTGACCAATGTCTCAGCATCACATACTTGTTCTTCAATTCTAGTCCTCTTGAAATGAATGCTAACATTGTAATCACCTTCCTTACCACCAACTCAACCTGCAAGTTATCCATTAGAGAATCCTACACAAGCACTCCCAAGACCCTCCACATCTCTGATTTTTGAATTTTCTTCCCATTTAGAAAATAGTTTATGCCTTTATTTCTCCTACCAAAGTGCATGAACATACACTTCTTGACACTGTGTTCCATCTGCCACTTCTTTGCACACTCTCCTATTCTGTCTGTGTCCTGAAGACTCACTGCTTTCTCAAAACTATGAACCCCTCCACCTATCTTCATATCATCCATAAACCTGGCCACAAGATAATTAATTCTGTCATCCAAATCATTCACATATAACCTGAAAAGAAATGGTCACAACGCAGACCCTTGTGGAACACCTCTAGACTCTAACAGCCAACCAGAAAAGGCACCTTTTCTCCCCACACTTTGCCAGCTGCCAATCAGCCAATCTGCTAGTATCTTTCTATAATACCATGGGCTCTTATCTTATTAAGCAGCCTTAACTGTGGCACTTTATCAAAAGTCTTCTAAAAATACAAATAAACACCATCTACTAACTGTCCTTTGTCCGTCTTGCCTGTTATTTCCTCAAAGAATCCTAGCAGATTTGTCAGACAATATCACCCTTATGGAAACCATTCAGACTTTGGTCTGTTTCATCACGTGCCACCAAGTATCTCTAAACCTCAACTTTAATAATAGACTCTAACATCTTCCCAGCCACTGAAGTATGGCTATCTGGCCTATAATGCCCATTCTTCTGCCTCCCTTCCTTCTTAATAACTTTTGAAATTTACCAGTCTTCTGGAACCATTCCAGAATCTAGTGATTCTTTAAAGATCATTAGTAATGCTTTCACAATCTTTTCAGAAACTTGTGGTGTAATCCACTTTTGCACTTAATATACTGTATCTGTAGAAGCCTCTAGGCGCCACCTTCACCTTGTCCATTGAAGCAACCTCATACCTTCTTTTTGCCCTCCTGACCATCTCTTACACTTTCCCCACACTTTTCTTGATTTCTCTGTCTCTATCTCTGAGGACAAATGGTTGACTGACACCTTTTATAAACATACTGGCTCCCACAGTTATCTTGACAATACCTCTACCCACCGTGTCTCCTGGAAAAATGCTATTTCCTTTTCTCAGTTCCTCATTTCTACCAAATCTGTTCCTCAGATGTGGCTTTCCTTTCCAAGGATGGGTAATCCCTTCCTCCAACATTGATGTTGCCTTCACCCACATCTCCTCTATTTCCTGAACATCTGCGCTCATCCCATCTTTAACAGTCATAGAGTTCCTTTTGTCATTTTTTACCACCTCATCATCCTCACATTCAACACATCATTCTCTACAATTTCCGCCATCTCCAAATGGATCCTACCAGCAAACGTGTTGTTACCAGCCTCATGTCTCTGTTTCCCAGAGGGGTTGCTCCCTTCATGATTCCCTTGTCCATTTGTCTCTCCCCACTAATCTCTATCAGCACATCCCTGTGAGTGGTCAAAGTGCTATACTTGCCCATACACACTCTCCCTCACCTTTATTCAGGGCCCCAAACATTCCTTCCTGGTAAGCCAAAACTTCACCTGCAAATCTGCTTGGGTTCTTCCACTGTCTCCAGTGTGGCCTCCTTGACATTGATGAGATCCATTGTAAACAGGAGAACTGCACCTTCAAGCACCTATTCCTATTCCCATTCCCATTCAGTCATGTTGGTCCATGGTCTATTTTTTGTGAAGATGAAGCCACCCTCAGGGTGGATGAGTAAAATCTTATATTCCATCTGGGTAGCCTCTAACCTGATGGTATGAATATTGATTTTTCCTTCCAATACAAAAAATTGCCTTCCCTTTCCTCTTCTTTATCCCTCTTACCTCTTCTTACATGCCTATCCCTTCCCCCAGGTTCCCATCCTTCTTCCCTTCCTCCCATGGTTCACTCTCCTCTCCTCTCCTATCAGATTCCTTCTTCTTCGGCCCTTTACCTTTCCTACTCACCTGGCTTCACTATCACCTTCTAGTTATCCTCTTTTTCAATCTCCCACCTGTTTAATCCCAATAACATGGTCATCCCTTTCTTACTCCTCAATTTCATCTGTATTGCCTCAGTAGACAAGTTCCCCAATCTTCCTGTCTGAGTGCTGCCAAGACATTTTCCCTGAAAAAATAATGCTACCTATCTCCATTAAATCCATCCTGCTCTATCACATCTAAAACAACAGAACCATTGACCTGCCAGTCCTGCTCCTCCTGCAACCAAGTCTCACTAATGGTAGCAATTTTGTAATTCAATGTGCTGATCCATGCCCTGAGCTCATCTGTCATATGGACAATATCCCTTGCATTGAAATACTGTATATAGAACTGAGAATATTATTCCCACCATTCTAAACTGCTCAATTCCTGACGTTGTATATAGGCTTAACAACTTCTTTCCCCACAACCACTCCGCTATCTGTTCTGGTGCTTTGGTTCCCATCCCCCTGCAACTTTAGTTTATCTGCATCACTTTGTTTTCACTTGTCTAACTATTTTCAGAATTTATTTCACAATGACACTCTTCACACTCAGAAAGTCACAGGTTCAGCCTCCTCTAAAAAATAAACTGCTGGAGGAACAACAGGTCAATAGGTATCTGCAGGGGCAAAGCTGTGTTTTACATTTCAAGCTGAGTGCTGGACTCACTGAGTTTTTGTGCTCCTCATTTCAACATCTCGGCATTCAATCTCTCGTCTCACTGAAATGTAGAATTAAGAGTTATACACCAGGCCAGTGTTGAGATTATAGGAACTGTTGTCTTTTATATGCAACTTTTGATTGGATGAAAATCTTTGTACAACAATATTCAAGTAAGGGCAAGAGGGTCCTCCTGATTATCTCCTCAATTATTGTTTTTCACTCCAGACCCTCTTCTTTATAGTTGTTTAGCTAGGACAGTAAGGATGTCAGGCAGGATAGTGAAATGCTCACCTTGCAGAATGTGAGAAAGCAGGGATGTCACCAATGTCACCAATGTCACCAATGTCCCCGATGACTACAAGCTGCAGCTTCTAACATCCCCATGAAGGAGATGGAGCTGGAACTGGATGAACTCTGGATCATTTGGGAGACTGAAGGGGTGATAGATAGAACATCTAGAGAGGTAGCTACACCCAAGGTGCAGGACACAGAAAACAGGGTGACAGTCAGGAAGGGGAAAGGGGTTAAGGTGTCAGTGCAGAATACCCCTGTGCCCATCCTCCTAAACTTACAGTTATATCACTTTGGATACCATTGGAGGAGTGTGACATAACAGAGGAATGACACAGTGGTCAGGTCTCAAGATTGCTATCCATGCCACGTGCTAGTGAGGCCAGAACTAGGAAAATTGTACAGTTTAACACAAGGCTAAGTAGTTGGTGTAGGAGGGAGGGCATGAGATTGGGCTCTCTTCCAAGGAAGGTGACACTTGCACAGAAGGGCAAGTTTGGAATAGAACTGCAGGGGGACTAATATCCTAGTGGTAAGGTTTATTTTGCAATGAACCATAACTGATTAGAGACCTCAAGGTAAAGGAACCTTGAGGGGAAGTGATCATAAAATGATTGAATTCATCCTGAAATTTGAGAAGGAGAAGCAAAAGTCAGATGCATCAGTTTTGCAGTGGAGTAAAGGGAATTACCGAGGAATGAAAGAGGAGTTGGCCAGAATTAATTGAAAAAGAAAACTGGCAGGGATGATGGCAGAGCAGCAATGGCTGAAATTTCTGGAAGCAATTCTGAAGACATAGGGTATAGACATCCCAAAGAGGAAGAAGTATTCTGAAGGAAAGATGCCACATCTGTAGCTAACAAAAGAAGTCAAAATCAACATAAAAGCCAAAGAGAGGGCATACAAAAAAAGGAAAAATTAATGGGAATTTAGAGGATTGGGAAGCTTTTAAAAACAACAGTAAGCAACTTAAAAAGTTTTTCGGAATGTAACAATGGGATACAAAAGTATACTAGCCGATAATATTAAAGAGGATACCGAAAGTTCAAATGTAAAGTGTAAATGAAAGGCGAGAGTAGACATTAGACTGATGGAAAATGATGCTGGAGAGGCAGTGATAGGGGACAAGGAAATTGTGGATAAACTGAATAAGTGTTTTTCATCAGTCTTCATTGTGGAAGACACTAGCATTTTGGTGGAAGTTCCCAGTGTCAGGGGTCATGAAGTGTGTGAAGTTACCATAACTACAGAGAAAGTTCTGTGGATACTGAAAGGTCTGAAGGTAGATAAGTTACCTGGACCAGATTGTATCCACCCCAGAATTCTGATAAAGGTGGCTGAAGAAATTATGGATGTATTAGTAACAATACCATATCCTATTTGCTGATTATCAGCACTGGCATACCTCAGGGGTGTGTGCTTATCCCATTGTTCTACTCTTTGTATATACGTGATTATGTGGCTAGGCATAGCTCAAATGTCATCTACAAATTTGCTGATGATACAACTATTGTTGGTAGAATCTCAGGTGGTGTTGAGAGGGTGTATGGGAGTGAGTTATGCCAACTCGTGGAACGATGCCACAGCAATAATCTGGCACTCAATTTCAGTAAGATGGAAGAGCTGATTGTGGACTTGGGCACTAGCCTACAAAGTAACCAGGACATCATTAGGGAGTGGTGTCTCAGAAAGGCAGCATCCATTAATAAGGACATCTTGCTATCTTTCCTTTCAGTTAGTCCTGACGAAGGGTGTCGGCCCAAAACTTTGACAGCGCTTCTCCCTATAGATGCTGCCTGGCCTGCTGCGTTCCACCATCATTTTGTGTGTGTTTCCTAAATGGACATTGAAGCTTTGGACACTACCTCACTTTTTTTTAATAAACAGTATTTCTGTTTTTGCACATTTTTAAAAATCTATTCAATATATGTAATTGATTATTATTATTATTGTTATTGTTATTATTATTATTATTATTATTATTATTATTATTATTATTATTATTATTATTATTATTATTATTATTATTATTATTATTATTATTATTATTATTATTATTTTCTCATTGATAGATTATGTATTGCATTGAACTGCTGCTGCTAAGGTAACAAATTTCACATCAGATGCTGGTGATAATAAACCCTGAGCCTGATCCCTCAAGAATCATTAAGTTCCCGAATGGTTCTGGAAGACTTGAAAATTGCAAGTGTCACTCCACTCTTCAAGAATGGAGACAGGCATAAGACTATGGGCCAATAAATCTGAATTCAGTGGTTGGGAAAATGTTGAGCCGATTATTAAGGAAGAGGTCTCAAGGTACTTGGAGGCACACGTTAAAATAGGCTGTAGTTAGCATGGTTTCTTCAAGGAAAAATCTTGCCTGATAAATCTATTGGAATTCCTTGAGGAAATAACAAGCAGGAAAACAAAGGAGAATCTATTGAATATGTGAACTTGGATCTTCCGAAGGCCTTTGACACATAAGGCTGCTTAACAAGCTGCAAGCCCATGCTATTACAGGAAAAAAATTATCATGGATAAAGCAGTAGCTGATTTTCAGGAAGCAGAGTGGGAAAAAGGGGAGCCTTTTCTGACTGGCTGTCAGTGATGAGCAGTGTTCCACAGGGGTCTGTGTTGGGACAGATTCTTTTTAAGTTATATGTCAATGATTTGGAAGATGAAATTGATGGCTTTGTTGCAAAGTTTGCAGACGATATGAAGATAGACAGAGAGGTTGGTAGTTTTGTGGAAGTAGAGAAGCTATAGAATGACCTAGACAGATTAGGAGAACGCACAAAGAAATGGCAGAATGTATACTGAGTCGGAAAGTGTGTGGTCATGCACTTTTTTAGAAGAAATGAAAGGGCAGATTATTTTCTAAATAGAGAAAAAATAGAAAAAAAATCTGAGGTGCAAAGGAAGTTGAGAGTCCTTGTGCAGGATTCCCTAAAGTTTAATTTGCAGGTTGAGTCTGTGGTGAGGAAGACAAATGCAATGTTAGCACTTGTTTCAAGAGGATTAGAATATAAAAGCAAGAATGTAATGTTGAAACTTTTTAAAGCACTGGTGAGGTCTCAGTTGAAGTATTTTGAGTAGGTTTATCCCCTTATCTCAGAAAGGATGTACTGTAACTGAAGAGGGTTCAAAGGAGGTTCATGAAAATGATTCCAAGATTGAATAGCTTGTCATGTGAAGAGCGTTTGATGGTTCTGGACCTATATTCAATAGAATTCAGAAGAATTTGGGGTGACCTCATTGAAACCTATTGAATGGTGAAAGGCCTTGATAGAGTGGAAGTACAGAGTATGTTTCCTGTGATGGGGGAGTCTAAGACCAAAGGACACAGCCTCAGAATAGAGGGGCATTCTTTTATAAGAGAAAGGAGGAGGGAATTCTTTAGCCAGAGAGTGGTGAATCTGTGGAATTCTTTGCCACAGATAGCTGTGGAGGTTAAATCTTTATGTATATTTAAGGCAGACATTGATAGATTCATTGATAGATTGGTCAGGGCATGAAAGAATACGGGTAGAAGTCATGATACGGGGGCTAAGAAGAAAATTAAATCAGTCATGACAAAATGTCGGAGCAGACTCAATGGGCCAAATGGCCTGATTCTGCTCCTATGTCTTATGGTCTTCAGGTCTCATGACTGAAACAGATCATCTGATCACACATATTATTGATGTTTGTGTGGCATTGTTATTGGGAAAATAGCTGCTATCTTTTCTTAATTACAATTGGCACTGTTTTAAAAATATTAAATTAGCCATGAAGTATTTTTAGATCTGGTGGGATAATGAATATAAATAACCCATGATAACTTCTTACTAGCATACAACGTAACATTCTCCTCACTGGCTCTTGCAGTGGAAGATGGTTAAAGCATTTCAAAGTCTCACTGCTTCAAGATTGTACTGTATATTATCTGTTTTTTTTAATGACAAATTTTATCCAAAACATGTAAATACTTGAGTGAGATTGCAGGAGTGATTATTTTTGTTAGGAAATTGAAAGGATGTTAGTGCCAGTTTAACCCAATAGAAAGTGGTGAAATAAAATTTCTAGGGGTATTCAGTATCTTTCTCGTAGCCAAATCCATTTGAAAACATAGTTTAACCAATGACTAGAGATATGTAATAAAGGGAATTTTGAGCGCACACAGTCAAAATTTTAAGAATATCCCAGTAATGAGAACATGTTCAACACAGTCTTTTGCTTTAATTTATGGCTTAATTTTCTACCCTAAATAGATTTCAGAGAACTTAAAATGAAACTTCCAACAGAATTTTGTCAATAACATTAGGGTAGCATCAAAACAATCTGCTGACGTCTGCTCTTTCTTCTAAATTTATTGAGACCAAAACAATTGAAGAAGTGTTGTTAGAATTAATACAGTACTAGATCAATATAAAAGCATACAGGGTTTAGAGTCCAATCTACTTGATTCCATCTATGAAGATCTTTGCATCTGCTCTGCCAATATTTCTGATAATTCTTTAGAAACTTTCAATATGCTTGCTCCAGTATCTACTATAAGGTTCTTTTCTATGCTTTGAATTCCTCAGAGCCGAGGCCATGAACTGCTCCAGTGGCTGTCATCTCTGCGACTTTCAGAGAGTTTTTGCCCCACTATTATGATGAGCTGACATCTAGGCTTGGGCCTACCCTGGCTGCTCCAGTGAGTCGATCTAAGGACTCAAACTGGTTCAGAATGCTGTTGTTGCTTCTATTGTTTGCGTGATATGTGTGTTTTCCCTCTTTCTTTGCTCAGTAGTTATGGTTTTTCTTTTTTTTTAAATTGGGTTCTCCGGGTTTCTTGCTTTGAGGCTGCCTGTAGGCAAACTAATCACAAGGTGTATAATTTATACATTTCTTTGATAATAAATATACTTTGAATTTTTGACTTCTCCATTGGTGTATGTTTGACTTTAAATGATTATATTAAATGGCTAACAAGAGAAAATCTGTAGATATGGAAATCCAAGCAACACAGACAAATGTTGGAGGAACTCAGCAGGCTAGGCAGCATCTATGGAAAAGAGTACAGTTAATGTTTTTGTTACATTAAATGGCTATCAGCTCATTTTAAAACTCTCCTGATTTTTCATTTAATTGAAAAGAACGTTAATGAGAACTACCCAACTACTATTAAAAATTAATTGAATTTATCAGATTTTTTTTTTTTTCTTGTTTGTAAAATCCTCAGTCAACTTTCCATGTCATCATTATCTGGATTGACTTCAACATCGTCATGCTAGAAATTTATTAAACAACTTCAGAAGGAGGGAACTAATTCAGCACTTGCACAAAGAAACTCAGCATAAATATTTCTGTGGAACCTAACTTAATCACTGTAGCAGTTCCTTAAATTTCAGACACATAGCGGCAGCAGATGTGTGCATAAATTTTCCGTCTTTTTTTTGATTGCAGAATAATTATTTCATCCTTCATTTTATTTGAACTCTTTAGTTCAAGAGAAAAAATGCTCTCTGGTTAATTTTATCAAAGTTGTGGCTGATAACAGCTTGAATCTTCCCACATTGTATTGTAAGCCAGTGATTATTGTTAGGAAACTTTTGCATGTCCATAATTGTTCCCAACAATTTTGGGAGAGAGTCCAGAGGAGATTCACAAGGATGTTTGCAGGAATGAAAGGGTTATCATATGAGGAATGTTTGATGGCTTCAGGTCTGTAATCACTGGAATTCAAAAGATGAGGGGGGATCTCATTGAAATCTTTCGAATGTTAAAAGGCCTAGACAGTAGATATGGAAAGATGTTCCCATGGTGGGAGAGTCAAGGGCAAGATTCAGATTCAGATTCAGACAAGAGGGCACAGTCTCAGGATAGAGGGAACCCCTTTCAAAGCAGAGATGCAGAGAAATTCCTTCCGCCAAAAGGTGATGAATTTGTACAATTTAATGTCACATGCAGCTATGGAGGCCAGGTCATTGGTTGTATTTAAGGCAGAGATTGATATGTCGTTGATTGGACATGGCATCAAAGGTTACAGAGAGAAGGCCAGGAACTGGGGTTGAGGAGGAGATAGAAAAAAAGGATCAGCCATGATTGAATGGTGGAGCAGACTTGATGGGCCAGATGGCCTAATTCTGCTCCTATGTCTTATGGTCTAATTATGCACACAAATAAATAAACATGTATAGAATGCACGTAAGATATAAGATACAGTGCCTGATCAGAGAAATATGAGTAGACACTTGCCCGATTATTAGTTGCTTAAAGTCAGCAATGATTGTACTTGAAAGAAGAGATGTCTGTTCATTATTCAGTACATAGTTTATACTAATTTTTTGCTGATAATCATGTTATTTCTGAATTTCTAAACAAAAAGTACTATGTATTTGATAATATTAAACAGTCAAAACCTGAAAGCTATGCTATTAATGGGGGCCTTAAATCATTGCTTTGCTGATAATACACGAGTGGGTGCACTTTTTTTTGAAAGAATAAATGTTTGCCTATAAGCACTTTATGCATGCTGCAAATGGTAAGATGATACATTAGGAACAAGAAAAACAAAATAGGCGACGATCTCTTGATTTGCTGATATTTAGTTATTTAGTTTATAGATTCTTTCTGAACTCATATATGTGGCATAACACTGTGAAATGTGTGTATGCACATGCTTGCTTAAAATAACAGCACAGTTACTTGAAGATGGCAAATAGCACAACATGCAATGGTTAAATTGGATCAGTAGAGCAAGCAAACATTTACAATCATCAAAATGTTATCATTTCTAGAAACAACTTAACTTGACTGTTCCATAGCACCAATGAGAGTGAATCATTGTATGTTGAAATGGGGAAAAAGTGCAGAATTTAGCCTTAAAAGCTGAGGGCTAAGGTGAATAAATAACTAATTGCAATTATCCATGCTATGAAACAGTTAAGGAGTATTAAAGTAATTTATGTATGAATTTCTTCATCTGTATTAGTATTTGAGAATTCAAATGCTGTATATTGTAACATTTGAAAGAAATTTTCTCATGTTACCTTCAAAAACAGTTTCTGTTCCAGATCTGGGACTTGAGCAGATATATGTGATAAGATCTTCAACATCAAAATCTGGTCTCAGCAAAAGATCATGTACAGTCTTTGGCAATATTGGATTTCTGAATTGTTTGTTTGAACAAGTTATGGGTAGGACTTTATGCAAGTGAGGAAAGATTCAGTGGTGTCTCCATTCAGTCGAGGCAGCATAACTGCTTCAGGAATGTGCTAACATCACAACATCCCTTTCTCCTCCAAATCCTCCTCTGATCTAGCCATGCTTGTCCCCTTTTTCATCCTCTAAACAGCTCCCATCATCCAGTCACCTATCTTTGATCCCTCCTTCCAAGTTCCATCCACCCACTGCATACATATTTCAACCCTGTCACCGACCCCCCCCCCCCACACCACATTTTGGTTTTGATTCCATCGGCCTATTCTCTAATAGTTATCATTATCGCTTCCTTCAGTTATTGGATTCTGGCACAGCTTGCTCTTTGTGTTCCTGTTAGTCTACCTACAACCTTCACACTCCCCTCCCAGAGCTTCAATAGTTTAATGAGGTCAATCTGCCCCTCATATTTTTTGGCTGTTTTTCTGCCTCCTTACGCAAATTTTAAGGATTATGGTTAAGAACATGCAAGGTGATGGGGTCATTACTTATGATTGATGTGGAGGTGTGATGTTGAGTTATGGGAAATGAGTACTGAGGTGTGCGGGCGTCTAGGCAAGGCGTTAAGCCGAAGGTTTGTTGTGTGTTGTCTAAGGGTTTATGAGTCAGCATTAGGTTTATGGTTAGGGCGAGGGATAGGGTGTAATTATGTGGGCAGTGGGAAACTTACCCTTTTGCTTTTTGATCTCTTTACTAGAGATTCAGTGTCACTTGATCCTATCACTTAATCTGGCCCATGCCTTTCATTAATCTGGTTTTTCCTGTAAAGATGGCACTGGTCTACATCAGTGACTCTCTGTGGGTTGCAGGAATTTGTACGAGATTTCCTCTTAAATATGTTTCTTTTGAAGTACTTTCACTGTCATCTGCTGCAAGTAAATTTCCTCTTAACAATGGGACTTTGAAATTGCATCAGAAATTGCATCAGTGACCTTCAGATCTCACGTTCAATGGTTAACTGTGGAGCTGGTAAGTATGGTGACTTTAAGGGTCAATGCCAAGGCCACGGCCAAAAATGTGGAGCAGAGGCAGGATTCAAGCTACTCTGAATTTGCAGAGGGATGAGGCCTTCTCTGTCTGTTAACAAGAAATGGGCCAACCCAATGCGTTTCAAGTTATAATCAGTGACTTCAACCAGGCCTAACTGAAAAAGAATTTCAAAATGTACTGGACAACCAAGTGACCCATTGGACACCCTTTGAGAGAAAGGCAGTGCAGTCTGATGTGATGTGCTTTGGAAATTAAAGAAGAAAATCTCAGTTTATTAAAGAAGAAAGACGCTAAGCAAGACAAATTGATGCACCATCAATAACTCTCGGAGACGTGAGTCGAGATAGGCTTTTATTAGCTGGAAGAAAGCACAGTCAGCAGCGTCAGCAGCCAAAGCCCACCACACAACATCCTGGAGACTGAGGGAGGAGCAGTGCCTCCAATCGCCTTTATACAGGGGTTTGTGGGAGGAGCCACAGGAGCAGTCAGCTGGGGGGGGGGGGGGGGGGGGGAGGGTGTCCAGACAGGTAAATGTAGTTCACCACACAAATATAGCTCCTCCTCATTTTACAAAGGACACTTTTGATTACAACATTTCTGGTTGATCTGCCATCCTTCAAGAATACTGCATGCCTCTCCTCTGTCTCTTCTCTCATCTTTTTTGTCCTGACTCTTTGATCCTGGAGTCTGCGGCCTGGCCTCATCCAATTCTTGTTCTCTCCTTCTCCTTGCCACTTCCTGACAACATTTGGCATCATCTCTTGACCATAATGTCCCCCTTCTCTTTCCACGAGGCATAATTAGGCTGTCCTTAATTTTTTTTACCCTAATGCTGAATAGAAGATATGAAGCAGTAACACCAAAGCCTCCAGGATGCTGATTTTTCTTGATGATGTGGTTGACACTCTCCTACAAGGACATGGTAGCATTGCTGTTTGGTGTCGCGAATTGCTGCTGAGGCTGGCCGTGCGCATGCGTCATAGTGTCGCGTCGTGGTTTCCATGAAAGCTGGAATCAGCTCTGTGAGCCATCGTGAGGCTGGCTGTGCGCACGCATCGTGGTGTCATGGCACGGTTTACATTAAAGCTAGAATCGGCTCGGGTTGTGGAAAGCAGGGCCTGTTGATTGACGAGTGAGCAACTTTATATGAATATACAACCCTGACCTTTGCGTGCATTCTGTGAGTCGACTTAGTCAAAAAAAGTGCCGCTATAATGCACTGTTTGGGTTAATTGGTGGTCACAAACAGATAAACAAAGTGTGAGAGTTTTAGTAGTATACAGATATTGTGTACATTTCTCTGACATTAAACATACCTTTGAAACCTTTGAAGGAAACCCTGCCCAATTATCAAAGGCACGTAACCTGTTGCACCAGAGGTACCAGCACACTAGAACCCTACTACACTTCGACAAAGAGTAAATTTTGTTCCTTCTTGAGACCACATTTTGGCAAATCAGATCATTTGGATTTACTCCTACTAACTGCATACTGACAGAGTCTAAAGAGCAAAGCTCCAGAGATCAAAACAATTAAAAGTTGGTTGCAGGAATGGTTACAGGATTCCCTTGAATAATTGGACTGGGCCGTGTTCAAGAACTCATCTGAGGACTTGAATGACTACACTAGGTTTGTTACAGACTTTATTAAAGCAGCAGTGGATGAGTATGTCCCCAGAAATCATTCAGGGTTTCCACAGTCAGAAGCCCTGGATGAACAATGAGATCCAGAATCTGTTGAAAGCCAGATCAGAGGCATTCAAGTCCCGAGATCAAGAATGCAACAAGGTACAGGTATGATCTTCAGAAAGCCATTTCTCAGACGAAGTGAAGATTCTGGACTAGAATGGGATCAATGAGGGATGCTCAACACTGTGGCAGGGATGGAATGCCAACATCTCCTACAAAGCTAAATCTTGCGAAATTGGGGAGGGGACAGCAGAACTTCACTCCCAGATGAGGTCCATGCCTTCTATGCTCACTTTGGTCACCAGGACAGGGAAGAAACTCTATGCTCCCCGATGATCTTTTAGTCTCAGTATCTGAAGATGATGTGCAAGCTACCTTCAAAAGAATGAATACAAGGAAAGCATCCAGTCCGGATGGAAACCCCAGTCTAGTACTGAAGAACTGTGCCAACCAACTGGCCGGTGTAATCACGGATATCTTCAACATCTCACTCCAACGGTGTGTGGTACCCATGTACTTCAAGCAGGCCTCAATCATACCAGTGCCCAAGAAGAGGGTGGTAAATAACTACCACCCCTGGATTTTACATTCAGAGTGATGAGGTGTTTTGAGAGGCTGGTGTTGAAGCATATCAGCTCCTGTCTGAATGGCAACTTGGATCCACTCTAATTCACCTACCAAAGCAACAGGTATCTTGTTGGCTCTTCACATAACCACGTAATATCTGGACAGCAAAGGTGCACAGATCAGGATACTCTTTATCCATTACAGCTTGCTATTTAATACCATCATCCCTTCAAAACTAATCAGTAAACTGAAAGGCCTTGGGCCTCAGTTCACTCCTGTGCAATTGGATCCTGGATTTCCTTACTTGTAGACCCCAGTCAGATCAGATTGGCAAAAACATCTCCTCCACAATCTCCATCAGCACAGGAGCACCACAGGGAATTGTACTTAACCCCCTGCACTATTCATTTTACACCTATGATTGTGAGGCTAATATGTACAGTTCTGACACCATATAAAAGTTTGCTGATGACACGACTGTTGTGGGCTGTATCAAAGGGGGTGATGAATCAGCATACAGCAGGCAGATTGAAAACTTAGCTGAGTGGTTTAGCAACAGCAACCTCTCATTCAATGTCAACAAGACCAAGAACTGATTGTAGACTTTAGGAGAGGGAAACCAGAGGTCCATGAGCCAGTACTCATTAGAGGATCTGAGATAGAGAGGTTCAGTAACTTTAAATACCTGTGTGTCATTATCTCAGAGGCCCTGTCCTGGAAGCATCTTAAAGATATTATTGTGAAGAAAGCATGATAGTGCCTGTACTGCCTCCGGAGTCTGCCAAGTTTCAGAATGTCATTGAAACCTTGGTAAACTTCTAGAGACATGTGGTGGAAAGTGTGTTGGCTGGCTGCATTATAGCCTGGTATGGGAACTCCAATGCTTTGGAGTGAATTCAGCCCAGTACATCACAGGTAAAATGCTTCCAACCATTGAGCACATCTACATGAAACATTGCCATAGAAAAGCAGCATCTATCATCAAAGATCCTCACCACACAGGCCATGCTGTTTTCTCGCTGCTGACATCAGGTAGAAGGTCTTGCATGACCAGGTTCAAAAACAATTGCCTCCTCTCAACTATCAGGCTCTTGAACAAAAAGGGATAGCTAAAGTCATTTAAATACACTGTTATGTTGTTATTTTATGGTCATTATTTATTTATATCTGCATTTGCAGTTTGTTTACAGTTTATAGGTCCAGGCATTTACAGTTACTGTTTTATAGATTTGCTAAGTAGCCCACAGGAAAGGAATATCAAGTTTGTGTATGGTGACATGTATGTACTCTAATAATAAATTTTACTTTAAACTTTGAACTTTATTTTGAACTTTGTAGATGTACCATACCAGTAAGTAGGTTAATTGGTCATTGTCAACTATCCTGTGATCAGGCAATAGTAAGTAGGTTGGTTGCTGGGTAGCATGGCTTGTTGGGCTTCTTGTGTTCTACATATAAATAAATTTACCACTCCTCTTCTCTTCTTTAAACTGGCCCCTTCCCCTCTCCTCTCCATTCTGAGTCCTGATGTAATGTTTTGACCAGGAGCATTAACAATTCACCCCCCCCCACCCCCACAAAGATATTGCACAAACCATTGTTTTTTTTCCCAATTGATTGTTTAATTTACCAATCTTTCTGAATGAAAATAAGCCCAAATCTATTGATATCTGTCTTATCAGAGGCTTTTAGACCATCTATGTGAATTACTTCATCCCAGCAAAGGGGTTTGAACATCCTGGTGTGTCTTGTTCGGCATAGTGTGTTCCTTTTGTAAATATACTTTGACTGTAATAGAGGCATTTGTAAAACTCAAAATATTGAAGTGAAATATGTCATTGTAGCTATTGAAATTGCCGTTATCTTTGTTCTTAAGAGTATAAAAACTTAATATGCAGTAAGTTTATTATGTGCAAAGACACTTTGCAATTATTAGTTTCCAGTGCCCTGCGATTCAGTCACAGTCAGATTAAAAAAAGTGGAGCAAATCATATTTTATCAATTCAAATGTGCACAAGTTGGAGCTTACTTCTTCCCAGAATTCATATTCACCGATCCTCAGTCAATCTCAGCACCTGGCTCCATCGAATCTCTGTCCCCCACGGGGTCGAATCTTACGACTCGTTCTCTCCAGCGTCTTCCCTCTTCATCTCCCGCTGAACAAAGGGCCCACCTCACACCGGTATTAGGGACACACCACAAAAACACACTTCCCTCATTTGACGGCTCATATTCCAAAGAACCCCTTATCTCTAACCATAACCCAAACTCAGCTTCTGCAGAAAGACCTTATGTTAACAGTGAAGCTTTCCCAGGTGTTACACTTACATTCAAATTCAACTAAGAACTGCCAGAAATGGGCAAATTCCATCTAATCACCAAAGTATGCATTCATTAAATTAAGTACAGTTGGGGTAGAATGTTTTGCTTTTATGTGAATTGTGGAGGTAAGCTTACCATCTAAGTTATGTTGAAGAAAGAGTGGGATGTAGATGGAAAATACAACATTTTTCATCAGCACCACACACAAAATGCTCGAGAAACTCAGCAAGTCAGGCAACATTTATGAAGGGGAATAAACAGTTGATCTTTTTGGGCCAGGATCCTTCATCAAGACTGGAAAGGTAGGGAACAGATGCCAGAATGAGAAGGTTGGGGAAGGAGAAGGATTACTACCTGGCAAATGATAGGTGAGACCAGGGAAGCAGGAAAGTGGATGGGGGGGGAGGGGAATTAAATAAGAAGCTGGGAGGTGATAGCTAGAAGAAATCAAAAAGGATAGGGTAGTGGACTACAGAGTAAAGGGAAGGAGGATGGGAGTAGAGGGAGGTGATGGGCTGAACAGAAGGAAGGAGAGACAGTAACTACAATGGGGAATGAAAAAAAATGAGCAGGGGAAGGGAGGAATAACTACCAGAAGTTAGAGAAATCGATGCTCATGCCATCCAGTTAGAGGCTACCCAGACTGAAAATGAGGTGCTGCTCCTCCAAACTAACTTTGGCATCAATGTGCTTATTATTCATCTGTCATAGCCATCGACCAATTATTTCCCAAATAAAAGTAGACAAGTTATTTTGAGATATCGTGATTATGAGATATCAGATGTGGTTAATTAGGACAGAGAGTGGAAAATGTCTCGAATGCACTGCCAGGGGTGCGGGTTGATGCTGATACAAAAAGAGACATTTAAGAGATTCTTACATAGACACTAGATTGAAAGAGGATTGGAAGATTATGTGCTATGTATGACAGAAGTGTAAGACTAATGTTACAGCAGGTTAGACAGTTGGCACAACATCATAGGCTGAAAAGCTGATACAGTGCTGTACTATTCTATGTTCTGTGTACAGTTCTGATCGAAAAGCTCCAGAATCTAAGCCTCTGTACCATCCTCTGTAATGGATCGTCCACTTCCTAACTGGAAGACCACAAGCTGTGTGGATTGGAAATATCATCTCCACCTCACTGACAACCAACACTGGCGCATCTCAGGGATGTGTGTTTAGCCCACTGCTCTACTCTCTCTACACCCATTACTGTGTGGCTCGGCACAATCCAAATGCAACCTATAAATCTGCTGACAATACAATTATTGTTGGCAGAATTTCAGATGGTGACAAGGGAGTATACAGGGGCGAGATATATCAGCTAGTTAAGTGGTGTTGCAGCAACAAACTTGCATTTAATATCGTTAAGACCAAATAAATGTGGACTTCAGAAAGGGCAAGACAAGTGAACACACACCTGTCCTCATAGAGGGATTAGAAGTGAAAACAGTGAGCAATTTGAAGTTCCTGGGTGTCAATATCTCTGAGGATCTAATTTGGACCCACCATATCAGTGCAACTACAAAAAAGGTATGGCAGCAGCTATATTTCATTTGGAGTTTGAGGAGATTGGATGTATCGGCTAGACACTGTGGAGAGCATTCTAACTGGCTGCATCACTGGCTGGTATGGGGGTGGGGTGGGTCTGCACAAGATCAAAGTAAGCTGCAGTGAGTTGTAAACTTAGTCTTCTCCACCATGGGTACTAGACTCTGTGGTATCCAGGACATCTTCAAGGAGCAATACCTTAAAAATGTGACGTCCATCATTAAAGACACCCATCACCCAGGTCTTGCTTTGTTCTCATTGCTTCCATCAGAAAGGAGGTACAGAAGCCTGAAGGCACACACTCAATGATTCAGGAACAGCTTCTTCCCCTCTGCCATCCAATTTCTGAATGGACATTGAACCCATGAACACTATCTCACTACTTTTTAAATTTCTATTTTTGCACTACTTATTTCATTTAACTATCTTATACTCTGTAATTTATATTTTTGACACAAAGCTGCTGCGCGAGTTGCCTCTGTGGTTACGAAGGCATACGATGCATTGGCCTTCATCAACCTGGGTTTGAGTTCAAAAGCCGAGAATGTTACAGCTATATAAGACCCTGGTCAGACCCCACTTGGAGTACCGTGCTCATTTCTGGTCACCTCACTACAGGAAGGATGTGGGAACTATAGAAAAGAGTGCAGAGGAGATTTACAAGGATGTTGCCTGGATTGGGGAGCATGCCTTATGAGAATAGGTTGAGTGAACTTGGCCTTTTCCTCTGTGGAGTGGTGGAGTATGACCCGTGACATGATAGAGGTGTATAAGATGATGAGAGGCATTGATCGTGTGAATGGTCAGAAGCTTTTTCCCAGGGCTGAGAAGGCTAACATGAGAGGGCACAGTTTTAAGGTGCTTGGAAGTAGGTACAGAGGAGATAACAGAGGTAAGTTTTTTTACACAGATAGTGGTGAGTGCATGGAATGGGCTACTGGCAACTGTGGTGGAGGCAAATGCGCTAGGGTCTTTTAAGAGGCTCCAGGATAGGTACATGGAGCTTAGAAAAATAGTGGGCTATTGGTAACCCAATCTAAAGAAAGTACATGTTCAGCACATCATTGTGTCACGTGGTGGGAAGAAGGGTGCTGGGAGAGGACCCACACGCAGGGCACAAACACGTCTTTCTTAGGTGTAATAAAATAGCATTTATTACTCTCTACACAGAAGATCGGGAAATTGAAAACAAAGAGGAACACGAACCTTGGACTAGGGGACTAGGGACTTGGATCGCCACAGACCTGGGACTTGGAAACAGGGAACTGGGACAGCTGCGGACCTTGGACTTGGACAGGGGGAGCGTGGACAGCCGCAGACCTTGGACCCTGGGACCTTGATTCACCGCCGCCAGACACTTGGATACGATGGATCGCTGCAGCCAGAAACATGGACACCAAAACACAGGAAAAGGAATCTTGAACCCGGACTCCTCCTTCAGATCAGGCATCGAGCCGGGACTTCTTCAAAGGGTAGACATGGACAACGGGCAGGAACATCGAGTCAGGACTCCGCCTTCCACTCAGGCACCGAGCCGGGACTTCTTCAAAGGGTAGGCATGGACAACGGGCAGGAACATCGAGTCAGGACTCCACCTTCCACTCAGGCACTGAGCCGGGACTTCGAAGGGTAGACATGGACAACGGGCAGGAACATCGAGTCAGGACTCCGCCTTCCACTCAGGCACTGAACCGGGACTTCTTCAAAGGGTAGACATGGACAACGGGCAGGAACATCGAGTCAGGACTCCGCCTTCCACTCAGGCACTGAGCCGGGACTTCTTCAAAGGGTAGACATGGACAACGGGCAGGAACATCGAGTCAGGACTCCGCCTTCCACTCAGGCACTGAGCCGGGACTTCTTCAAAGGGTAGACATGGACAACGGGCAGGAACATCGAGTCAGGACTCCACCTTCCACTCAGGCACCGAGCCGGGACTTCTTCAAAGGGTCGACATGGACAACGGGCAGGAACATCGAGTCAGGACTCCACCTTCCACTCAGGCACTGAGCCGGGACTTCTTCAAAGGGTAGACATGGACAACGGGCAGGAACATCGAGTCAGGACTCCGCCTTCCACTCAGGCACCGAGCCGGGACTTCTTCAAAGGGTAGACATGGACAACGGGCAGGAACATCGAGTCAGGACTCCGCCTTCTGCTCAGGCATTGAGCCGGGACTCTTCTTCAGGGTGTAGACACAGACACTGGGCATGACATTGAGCCAGGACTCTTCTTCAGGGTGTAGACACAGACACTGGGCATGACATCGAGCAGGGACTCTGCCTTCAGCTCACCCCTGGTAGATTGACCTTGCCCGGACCCACTCTGGTGACAGAAGGCGAATTGCTGGTACTCCGATGCGGGCCTGATCACTCTGGTGACGGAAGGCAAATTGCTGGTAAACCGATGCGGGCCTGATCACTCTGGTGACGGAAGGCAAATTGCTGGTACTCCGATGCGGGCCTGATCACTCTGGTGACGGAAGGCAAATTGCTGGTACTCCGATGCGGGCCTGATCACTCTGGTGACGGAAGGCAAATTGCTGGTACTTCGATGCAGGCCTGATCACTCTGGTGACGGAAGGCAAATTGCTGGTACTCCGATGCGGGCCTGATCACTCTGGTGACTGTGGTGAACTATGTGCCTGTCGGGACACGCCCCTGCTGACTGCTCCTGTGGCTCCTCCCACAGGCCCCTGTATAAAGGAGACCTGCGGCCTGACGCTCGGCCTCAGTCTCCAAGACCTTGTATGATAGACACTCACTCCTGGTTCCTTCTTCCAGTCAATAAAAGCCGATATCTCGCCTACGTCTCAGTGTGAGTTATTGATGGTGCATCAATTTTATTGACTGGAAGTTTTAAACCATGGAACCCGTTTTGCGTCCAGACCGGTTGGATTTGGACCCTCAAGACCCTGACGCAGCTCTCGCTTTTGAACACTGGCTTGCATGCTTCCAATCATACTTGGCGGAGCTTCGTGCGACTGAACCCGCCGTTATGCACAGAATCCTACTCACGAGGGTCTCCTCCAAAGTTTACTCCTTTATCCGGGACCTGCCGACCTACGATGGGGCACTGGACGCCCTCAAACGACAGTACCTGCAGCTGGTGAACACCGTCTACGCAAGACATCGTTTAGCTACCCGGCAACAGCGGCCTGGAGAATCGTGCGCTGAGTTTCTCCGAGCATTACAGACACTCGTCCGAGCTTGTGACTGCAAGATGCTCACGGCAGAACAGCATGCGGAGTTGCTGGTGCGAGACGCCTTTGTGACGGGACTGAGGTCAGTGTACATGCACCAGCGACTGCTGGAGAACTCAGATCTTACCTTAAGCTCGGCGATAGAGACGGCCAATGCTCTAGAAGCTGTGCTGCATAACGCCGACGCTGTCCAGTTGCGCGATTCCCCGCCGGTTCCGTGGACTCCTCAGACCCCGCCACCGCCGGCTCCCGGGAGCGAATTCGCCAACGCCGCCGCCAGTCGCGATTCCACGAGCTCCCCGACCCTGACCACGGCTGTGGCCCGTCAGAAACTCGTGCTTTGTTATTTCTGTGGCCAAAAGAAACATCCTCGACAACGCTGTCCAGCGCGAGAAGCGACCTGCTCCAGCTGCGGAAAGCGGGGCCACTTCGCCAAGGTCTGTAAGTCTCAACCTCGAGCGGAGTGCAGCGCTGCGGGTGAAACGTGGGGGCCGCCATCTTGCATGCCGGGATGTGGGCGGCCATCTTTGTCGGCGTCAGCATGCCCCGCCCCCGATCCTCAGATGCTGACCGGGTACCCCGGATGTGAGCGGCCATCTTTGTCGACGTCAGTACGCCCCGCCCCCGGCCCTCCGATGCTTACTGGGTCTCTGGCCACTGTAACTCTCGACCAAAGCGCCCCACACCAGCTTGCAAGGTCCATGATGGACATCCAGGTGGAGGGACACTGGACTGGATGCCTGTTTGACACGGGCAGCACTGGGAGTTTTATTCACCCGGACACAGTGCAACGCTGCGGACTCGCAACGCGGCCGGTCAGTCGGAGGTTCCATTTGGCCTCTGGGTCGCAGTCTGCAGACATCCGGGCGGGTTGTGTAGCGACATTGGTGGTGCAGGGCACAGAATATTGGGACTTCGAGCTGCTGGTCATGCCTAATCTGTGCGCACCTGTGCTATTGGGGCTGGACTTCCAGAGCCATCTCGAAAGTGTGACCATGGTATACGACGGGCCCCTCCCACCACTCACTGTCAAGAATCCTCAGTTTTGTGGGACTTCATCACTACTGACCACACACACACACGCACACACACATCCCATCCAGAACCAGGCAGACAGCTGCGCTACCGACACTTGCAGCCTCTCCACTCTCAAGGTCCCTCCCCCACCGCTGTTCGCCACCCTGACCACCGACTGTAAACCTGTGGCGACCAAAAGCAGGAGGTACAGCGCGGGGCACCGGACCTTCATTCAGTCGGAGGTGCAGCAGCTGCTCAGGGAGGGGATCATTGAGCCAAGCTCAAGCCCTTGGAGGGCCCAGGTAGTTGTTGTTCGGACTGGGCAGAAAGATAGGATGGTGGTGGACTATAGTCAAACCATCAATAGGTTTACGCAGCTTGACGCCTACCCCCTACCCCGCATCGCGGATATGGTCAACCAGATTGCTCAGTATAAGGTGTACTCGACAATAGATCTGAAATCCGCTTATCACCAGCTCCCCATCTGCCCAGAGGACTGCCCCTACACCGCCTTCGAGGCGGGCGGCCGGCTCTATCACTTCCTGCGCGTCCCTTTCGGTGTCACGAATGGTGACTCTGTCTTCCAGAGGGAAATGGACCGGATAGTGGACCAGTACCAACTGCAGGCCACATTTCCCTATCTGGATAACATCACCATCTGTGGTCACGACAGGCCAGATCACGACGCCAACCTCCAACGATTTCTCCAAGTGGCCGCAGCTCTGAACCTTACTTATAACAGGGACAAGTGTGTTTTTGGTACCACCCGCCTTGCTATACTTGGGTATGTCGTGGAAAACGGGGTTATTGGGCCTGATCCCGAACGTATGCGCCCCCTGTTAGAGCTCCCTCTTCCCACCACTCTCAAGGCCCTCAGACGGTGCCTGGGTATTTTTTCCTATTACGCCCAATGGGTCCCCCATTACGCAGACAAGGCTCGCCCCCTGGTCAAGTCTACCTCGTTTCCCCTCTCTGCTGAGGCCTGCGCGGCCTTCAACTGCATTAAAGCGGACATTGCCAAAGCTACGATGCATGCAGTGGACGAGACCGCTCCCTTCCAAGTGGAGTGTGATGCCTCCGATTTCGCTCTGGCTGCTACCCTTAATCAGGAAGGCAGACCAGTAGCATTCTTTTCTCGCACCCTCCAAGGCTCCGAAATTCGGCACTCCGCGGTGGAGAAAGAAGCCCAGGCCATAGTGGAGGCTGTTAGGCACTGGAGGCACTATCTTGCTGGCAAAAGATTCACAGTGCTGACCGACCAGCGCTCGGTTGCGTTCCTGTTCAGCAGCCAACAGCGGGGCAAGATCAAAAATGATAAGATTTTGCGGTGGAGGATAGAACTCTCCACCTACACCTATGATATCCTGTACTGGCCTGGCAGACTCAATGAGCCCCCTGATGCCCTATCCCGGGGAACATGTGCTAGCACACAGCTCGACCAGCTGTACGCCCTTCATGCACAACTTTGCCATCCGGGGGTCACCCGATTTTACCTGCCGTACTCCCTGGAGGACATCAGGACGATGACCAGGGACTGCCAAATTTGCGCCGAGTGCAAACCGCACTTCTACTGTCCTGACACGGCACAACTTGTCAAGGCCACCCGCCCTTTTGAACGCCTGAGTGTTGACTTTAAGGGCCCCCTTCCCTCCACTGACTGCAATGTCTATTTTCTCAGTGTTATTGACGAGTTCTCACAGTTCCCCTTTGCCATCCCCTGCCCCGACACCACTGCCACGTCCGTCATAAATGCCCTGCGCCAGCTCTTCACTCTGTTCGGGTATCCCTGCTATATCCACAGTGATAGAGGGTCCTCCTTTATGAGTGAGGAGCTGCGCCAGTACTTGCTAGCTAGGGGCATTGCTACCAGTCGGACCACGAGTTATAATCCCCGGGGTAATGGCCAGGTGGAGCGGGAGAATGCCACAGTGTGGAAGGCCACACTTTTAGCCCTTAAGTCAAAAGGGTTGCCGGTCTCTCGATGGCAGGAGGTCCTCCCTGAGGCACTGCACTCTATCCGCTCTCTGTTATGTACGTCCACCAATGCCACCCCTCACGAACGCCTATTCTCTTTTCCCAGGAAGTCTGTCACTGGGACCACCCTACCAGTTTGGCTGACGTCCCCGGGGCCAGTGCTGCTCTGGAAACATGTGAGGAGCAATAAATACTCCCCGCTGGTGGAGAGGGTTCACCTTCTACATGCGAACCCCCAGTATGCTTACGTGGTCTTACCTGATGGGCGGGAGGACACGGTCTCCATCCGCGACCTGGCACCCGCAGGTGCAGCAGACCACTACCCTGAAGGCTCTCCGGTGACTGTGAACCCTGCACCAGAGTTGACAACGTGCTCACCAGGCCCTACACAGACTCCTCACGACACTTGTATACCGGGCGTTTCGTACACATTTATACCAGGCGCCTCGCACATGCATGAGGGATCACCTGCGCCTAGTGGGCAAGAACACGCGCAACCCCCGTCCCCTGTGCAATCACCAATGTTGCCGGCATCTATGCGGTCACAGCCGGTGCTACGTAGATCGCAGCGACAGATTCGACCACCTGATAGGCTTGACTTGTAAGAACCTTCGCCACATGAGGACTTTTTCAAACGAAGGGGGGGTGAATGTGGTGAACTATGTGCCTGTCGGGACACGCCCCTGCTGACTGCTCCTGTGGCTCCTCCCACAGGCCCCTGTATAAAGGAGACCTGCGGCCTGACGCTCGGCCTCAGTCTCCAAGACCTTGTATGATAGACACTCACTCCTGGTTCCTTCTTCCAGTCAATAAAAGCCAATATCTCGCCTACGTCTCAGTGTGAGTTATTGATGGTGCATCAGTGACGGAAGGCGAATTGCTGGTACTCCGATGCAGGCCTGATCACTCTGGTGACGGAAGGCAAATTGCTGGTACTTCGATGCAGGCCTGATCACTCTGGTGACGGAAGGCAAATTGCTGGTACTTCGATGCAGGCCTGATCACTCTGGTGACGGAAGGCAAATTGCTGGTACTCCGATGCGGGCCTGATCACTCTGGTGACGGAAGGCAAATTGCTGGTACTTCGATGCAGGCCTGATCACTCTGGTGATGGAAGGCAAATTGCTGGTACTTCGATGCGGGCCTGATCACTCTGGTGACGGAAGGTGAATTGCTGGTACTTCGATGCAGGCCTGATCACTCTGGTGATGGAAGGTGAATTGCTGGTACTTCGATGCAGGCCTGATCACTCTGGTGATGGAAGGTGAATTGCTGGTACTTCGATGCAGGCCTGATCACTCTGGTGACGGAAGGCAAATTGCTGGTACTCCGATGCGGGCTGGATCACTCTGGCTTGTCGTAGCAGCGGCGGCGACTTGCGAAGGCTTCTTTAACACTCTCACCCCGAACGGCTAAAGCCAGGGGCTTATAAGCTGCCGGTTTGGGTCGAGGGTAGATTACCTTGATTGCCAAGCTCAAGGGATGCGTGAAACAAAATTAAAAGGGAACAAGGCATCAATGGTCCGGATCACAACCTAACTAAATTTAAAGGGGAACCAATCTGGACCATGACACATTGTGGGCTGAAGGGCCCGTATTGTGCTGTCGGTTTTCTATATTTCTATGTTTCTCTATTATCATGTATTGCCCTGTACTGCTGCAACAAAGACAACAAATTTTACAACATATGCTGATGATATCAAACCTGATCCTGATTTATTTTTATATATATTTCTTATTATAATACTATTTTTATTACTATGTACTGCAATATACTGCTGCTGAAAATCAACACATTTCATGGCATATGCCAGTGATATTGCACCTGATTATGGCTCTGATGATGTTCTCAGTGTTTGATTGTAATGCCAATGTTCTGTACGTGAACCTCACATAGTTTGGTGGTGTCTTCTTCCACCTCTACCTAGATTGTCACTGTAATGCTAAATATTTTCCACTGCAGGCTGCCCCATTCAGCAATTACTGGAGGACAGCAAATATCTATTTAATCTTGAGTCCATAAACTCAACAACCATTGCAGTAACCACAAGTAAGTTCATCAAAAGAATTTGTTTAGTGAACACTGACGAAAACTGGAAAAGTCCGAGGTTATGAGATCATAAATAGCATAATTAGAGATTAATTAAAATAATACTTGTGCACAATTTAAATTACAATTGTTTTTTTTTGTAACTTGTGAAATCAGAGAGTGGTTGTGGGACAGTTTGATACAGTTCAATGGACAGTACAAAGGGAAAATCAATGGATAGTGTTCCTGCACATTGTTAAGGATGAACCCCTGCCAGTTAAGGCACAGTTCAGGACACATCTATTTTGTCACTTCATAGTTCAAAGATTAAAGTATATTTATTATCAAAGAATGTATACAATATGCAATCTTCAGATGTGTCTCCTTACAGAAACTCAAAAGAAAAAAAAGACCATCAAACACCCAATCTGCAGAGAGAAAATAAAATTGTGCAAATGAATGTAACTAAACAGCATTCAGAATGAAAATGA
Organism: Hypanus sabinus; assembly: GCF_030144855.1. NCBI lineage: Eukaryota > Metazoa > Chordata > Chondrichthyes > Myliobatiformes > Dasyatidae > Hypanus > Hypanus sabinus. The sequence goes on along the minus strand of NC_082710.1, from coordinate 123,935,209 downwards.
GTCTACAGACATGAAGCCAAACATCACTGCGGCAGGAGCAGACCTCATCCTCAGTTCAATGCAGAACTTAGTAAACGTTGAAGAGCAGCAAGCAGATCTGGCCTGATCCTCACCCCTGGTTCCTACACCCTGCCTTTTCAATCTGGCCCAACACTTAGATCATCTGAACATCAGGTCATTCCTCGCTCTAGGACCTGGGCCCTTTCACAAGCCTGGGTCTTACCATCATGTTTCAACCTTTACCTGATCTTTTCAAATGGGCCTGGTGTTTCGATTGATCAAGCCTTGCTCTCGGTTTTGCTGGACAGGTCTCGTCTTCGTTCACCTTGACTCTACCTCACCTCGACTCTGCCTCACCTCCGCTCACTTCTCCGTTGTCTGCAGAGATTGGTTACCAGAAATTTTAGCAGGAAAAGTATTATTAATAAAGTATTTTAGTTGAATTCTTTATTTTGTTTGCTACCAATATTCACTGGGCTTCACCCACACCACCCACACCATCTTTAACCGGACAGCGCTATCTTAAGCTGGACTTCTGGTTAGTTGCATGTTCATAGAGCCATCCTTAAATATTGTTACAGATGGGGGCACATTTTAGGTGTCTGACTTTTGGAAAAGGCAGCAGCTTTGAATATTCAAAAAGGTTCTGCGACATGGCATGTGCTACCTTTTAAAATAGATAATTCTGTGAACTTAATTAGCTATATTCAAAATGTTAAAGTTAAGGATGTGATTATAGGAATTGAACAGTAATTAATCATTGATTGTAATATTTGTGTTAGAGAACTAGATACCATGTCAGCAGAGTGAGATTCTCTTGGATTCTCCCCTGGAGTTTTGCTGTGTAAAAAAAAACTTCTATATTTTCCAGTTATAGCTTCTGTGTTTCACAACAGAAACAATAAGATACCATTAACTTTAGCCATACATCATGCAATCCAAATTTTTGTTCTCTTTCTTAGCAGGATAAGAATGATTGGCATTGAATGCTGTCTTATTGTTATTTGTCTGCCTGACAGCAATTACTTAAAAGATATAAGAGGAAGTAAATACAAGATAAAGTGTTCTTGCAAATGAAATCTAAAGCAGATCAAAGGATGCAATGCCATCTTGTCAACTGAAAATTTGCCTATGCATGATACAGAAAAAATTTGAAGGCAGAACCAAATAATTGGAAGCCCAAATTTCCTGCTGGATCCACTGCCAACATTGACAATACATGACAGGTTCTCCTAAAGATGTTTGCATTTGCAGAGAGGCAAGTTCTACTCTATGAAGTTTCTCTACCATCTAGTCATATAATTTTTTTCTCCTTCCAGAGGAATTGGCTGTTATGTGTCTTGGTTAAGATTACAATTGTGTGTGATAATAATGAAACATAAATTGCATATATGGACAAAATCAAAGAGGAATTGATGTACATTTTGCTGCTGATGAGTCTGGGGAATTCACTTGCAGCCAAGTGATTTATTTTGAAGTGACATGTCAGTAAGATGTCATTCCCTATAAGTGTTTCAGTGACATAGCAAGGAGCTGCAGGAGACAGATGGGATTTTTAATGTACGCTTTCCTTGATGTTTACTGAGGAGAAAGTTATGGTTGTTCAAGGGCTATGGGAAACAAATGGGGATGTGTTGGAGGACATTCTCATTAATACTGAAGAGATATTTGCAACCTTATACATTAAGATAGATAAATCTTCAGGGATTGATCATTAGCCACAGGTGAAGTTCCCAAAGACTGGAAGCAAGTTAATGCTGTTCCGCTGTTTATGAAGGTAGCAAAGATAAGTTAGGGAATTTCAAGTCAGTCAGCCTGAAATCAGAAGTAGAGAAATTCCTGAAGGGAATTCAAAAGGGCAGGATGAACCAGTATTTGGATAGATAGAGCCTGATTCAGTCTGGTTCTTTACATGGGTACTCATGCTTGACAAATCTTTTGAAGACAAAAGGCATGGTAGGTTCATTTGGGAGGTTGGATCCCATGGAATCCCAGGAGAGCTAGTTAAGTGGAATCAAAATTCCGTGGCAAGTAGGAAACAGAGGCTGGAGATTGAAGACAGTTGATTAGAATGGAGGTAGAAGACTAGATGAATTGAGTTGAATTGACTTGATTACTTACATCATTTCATATACACAAGAAGTAAAAATCTTCATGCTACTGCTCCATCTAAATGTGCAATGTGCAATTTATAGTAATTTATAATAAATAGTATGTACAACAGAATAGCCAGTGTAACATAGAAACATAGTTATGTCAGCTATGGGTTGGACAGCATTCCAGAATTCATCTTCCAGTCTGATTGAATACCTCACTGTGGTTCATTAACAACTGTGTGGATAATTGTGTACAGACAAGAACATACAATAGACAATAGACAATAGGTGCAGAAGTAGACGATTTGGCCCTTCAAGCCTGCACCGCCACTTTGAGATCATGGCTGATCATCTACTATCAATACCCGGTTCCTGCCTTGTCCCCATATCCCTTGATTCCCCCATCCATAAGATACCTATCTAGCTCCTTCTTGAAAGCATCCAGAGAATTGGCCTCCACTGCCTTCTGAGGCAGTGCATTCCAGACCCCCACAACTCTCTGGGAGAAGAAGTTTTTCCTTAACTCTCTCCTAAATGACCTACCCCTTATTCTCAAACCATGCCCTCTGATACTGGACTCTCCCAGCATCTGGAACATATTTCCTGCCTCTATCTTGTCCAAATCCTTAATAATCTTACATGTTGCAATCAGATCCCCTCTCACTCTCCTTAATTCCAGCGTGTACAACCCTTCTAACCCCTCTGCGTAAGACAGTCCCAGGAATTAACCTTGTGAATCTACGCTGCACTTCCTCTACAGCCAGGATGTCCTTCCTTAACCCTGGAGACCAAAACTGTACACAATACTCTAGGTGTGGTCTCATCAGGGCTCTGTACAAATGCAAGAGGATTTCCTTGCTCTTGTACTCAATTCCCTTTGTAATAAAGGCCAGCATTCCATTAGCCTTCTTCACTGCCTGCTGCACTTGCTCATTCACCTTCAGGGACTGCTGAACAAGGACTCCTAGGACTTTGTATTTCTCCCTTACCTAACTTTACACCGTTCAGATAATAATCTGCCTTCCTGTTCTTACTCCCAAAGTGATAACCTCACACTTATTCACATTAAACGTCATCTGCTAAGTATCTGCCAACTCACACAGCCTATCCAAGTCACCCTGAATTCTCCTAACATCCTCATCACATGTCACACTGCCACCCAGCTTAGTATCACCAGCAAACTTGCTGATATTATTCTCAATGCCTTCATCTAAATCGTTGATGTAAATCGTAAACAGCTGTGGTCCCAATACCGAGCCCTGTGGCACCCCACTAGTCACCACCTGCCATTCTGAGAAACACCCGTTCACTGCTACCCTTTGCTTTCTATCTGCCAACCAGTTTTCTATCCATGTTAATGTCTTCCCCCCAATGCGATGAGCTTTGACTTTACCCACCAATCTCCTATGTGGGACCTTATCAAATGCCTTCTGAAAATCGAGGTACACTGCATCCACTGGATCTCCCTTGTCTAACTTCCTGGTTACATCCTCGAAAAACTCCAATAGATTAGTCAAGCATGATTTACCTTTGGTAAATCCATGCTGGCTCGGCCCAATCCTATCACTGCTATCTAGATATGCCACTATTCCGTCTTTAATAATGGACTCTAGCATCTTCCCCACCACTGATGTTAGGTTGACAGGTCGATAGTTCTCTGTTTTCTCCCTCCCTCCTTTCTTAAACAGTGGGATAACATTAGCCATTCTCCAATCCTCAGGAACTGATCCTGAATCTAAGGAACATTGGAAAATGATTACCAATGCATCCACAATTTCCAAGGCCACCTCCTTTAGTACCCTAGGATGCAGACCATCTGGACCTGAGGATTTGTCAGACCTCAGTCCCATCAGTCTACTCATCACCGTTTCCTTCTTAATGTCTGTTACCCTTGGTCCATCCATACATGTCCTTGGCCCATCCATACATCTGGGAGACTGCTTGTGTCTTCCTTTGTGAAGACAGATCTAAAGTACTTACTACATTCTTCTGCCATTTCTCTGTTTCCCATAACAATTTCACCCAACTCATTCTTCAAGGGCCCAACATTGTTCTTAACTATCTTCTTTCTCTTCACATACCTAAAAAAGCTTTTGCTATCTTCCTTTATATTCCTGGCTAGCTTGTGTTCGTACCTCATTTTTTTCTCCCCATATTGCCTTTTTAGTTAAGTTCTGTTGTTCCTTAAAAATTTCCCAATCATCTGTCCTCCCACTCACCTTAGCTCTGTCATACTTCCTTTTTTTTAATGCTATGCAATCTCTGACTTCCTTTGTCAACCACTGTGGCCCCTTTCCCCCCTTTGAATCCTTCCTTCTCCGGGGGTTGAACTGATTTTGCACCTTGTGCAGTATTCCCAAGAATACCTGCCATTGCTGTTCCACTGTCTTTTCTGCTAGGATATCCATCCAGTTAACTTTGGCCAGCTCCTCCCTCATGGCTCCATAGTCTCCTTTGTTCAACTGCAATGCTGACACCTCCAAGCTGCCCTTATCCTTCTCAAATTGCAGATAAAAACTTATCATATTATGATCACTACCTCGTATTGGCTCCTTTACTTTAAGATCGCTTATCAAATCCTGTTCATTACATAACACTAAATCCAGAATAGCCTTGTCCCTGGTCGGCTCTCGTACAAGCTGTTCCAAGAATGCATCCCTTAGGCACTCTACAAACTCCCTATCCTGGGGTCCAGCACCAACCTGATTCTCCCAGTTCACCTGCATGTTGAAATCCCCCATAACTACTGCGACATTACCTGTGCCACATGCCAATGTTAACTCCCTATTCAACTTGCACCCAAAATGCATGCTACTGTTTGGTGGCCTATAGACAACACCCATTTGGGTCCTTTTGCCCTTACTGTTCCTCAATTCTATCCACACAGACTCCAGTTCTCCTGATCCTATGTCCCTCCTTACAAAGGACTGAATCTCATTCCTCACCAACAGGGCCACCCCACCCCCTCTGCCCACATTTCTGTCCCTACGATAGCACGTATACCCTTGTACATTCATTTCCCAGGTCTGATCCCCCTGCAGCCATGTCTCCATTATCCCAACAACATCATAGTTACCCATTCGCACCTGAGCTTCAAGCTCATCCGCCTTAGTTCTGACACTTCATGCATTTAGATATAGAATTTTTAGCCCATTTCTCTTCTCTCTGTTTGAATATCTGCCTATTGTGCTTAACCCAGCTCCCCGAACTTCCATCAGGCTATATGCCTCTGGAATTTTGTTGTCCTTCCTAAATTTACCTATTCTTTCTGCACATTTAACTCCATGTTCCATCAAACCATGCCTCTGTACATGTGTCCTCCTTATCGCTTGTTCTGCCTCTCCTTTCTCTACTACACAATTAATATTCCGGAACCGTGTAGTCCCCACCTGTTCTTTATTTTTCATCTCGCTATCCTCTCTCTCATTCTGGATCCCAAATCAAAATCCATAGATGAACCTGAAGATTGGTAGTCTGCTGAGGGCTAGGTCTGTGACATTCCAGTTTGGTGATCCTGGACTATACCAGAAGGCCAGCTGTGAAGGCTGTCTCAAGAGCAAAAGAACAATTCTGATTGGGGTTAAAGGTGCACGTCAACTCTGGCAGGGTTCGCAGGCCATTATTTCCTACAAAGCAAAAGCTAACATCATGAATGATAGCTATTTTACATACCCAGATGAACTCAACATCTTTCAAGCATGCTTTAAAAAGGAAAATAGCACTGCACCAGTATGAGTCCCTGGAGCCACAGGTAATCCTGTGATTTTTGTTTTGGCGGACAATATCATAGAAACATAGAAAACCCACAGCGCAATACAGGCCCTTTGGCCCACAATGCTGTGCCAAAAATGTACTTACTTTAGAAATTACCTCAGGTTACCCATAGCCCTCTATTTTTCTAAGCTCCGTGTACCTATCCAGAAGCCTCTTAAAAAAAAACCCTCTGGTTGGGCTTTGAAAACTTGCCAACAAATGGGCAGGTGTGTTCAAAGACATTTTCAATCTCCCATTGTTACAGTCGGAAGTTCCCACAAGCTTCAAAATGGCAATAATCATAATACTGCCCAAGAAGAGCAGGCTGAGCTGCCTTAATGACTATCGTCCAGTAGTACTCACATCTATGGTAACTAAATACTTTGAGAGATTGTTTACAGCTAGAATCAACCTCTACATCAGCAAGGAACTGGACCACAGTGGTCTACAGTGGATGAGATCTCATTGGCTCTTTGTGCAGACCGTAATACCATAAACTGTGCAGATCAGAAATAGCATCTTCACCTTGCTGATAATTAATTCTGGAGCATCTCAAGAATGGGTGCTTAGCCCACTGTTCTACTCTCTCTAAGCATAGCTCAAAGGGCATCTATAAATCTGCTGATGACACAACTAATGTTGGCAGAATTTCAAATGGTGATGAGAAGGTGTGCCGGAGCAAGGTAGACCAGCTGGATGACTGCTGTTACAGAAAAAACTTTGCACTCAACATCAGAAAGACTAAAGAATTGATGATAGACTTCTAACAACAATAAGGCGAGGGAACACACATCAGTCCTCATATAGGGATCAGCAGTGAAAAAAGTGAGCAATTTCAAGATGCTGAGTATCGATGACTTTGAGGATCTATCCTGGGCCCAATGTATCAATGCAGGTACAAGAAAGATATGAGTCAGCTGGAGACGCTCATGGAGTGAGTACTGTTTTGGATTCGCTCCATAACCTTTACTTTTTTTTTAACCTTTGATCACCCTTATTCAGCTTATTTTTACCTATACCGAAAGTTTCTTTGTTAATTTTTTTTTTGAACTTACTTCCAAGAGTTTGTTGTGAACTTTTGAAGATATGCAAACAGAAATGTTTCTCAGGTCTAAGGGACGAGATCCCGGACGCAATCCGAACGGTAACGGAAAGAAGCAGGCTCCACCACAACAAACTCAATTAACTTTTGAATTGTTTATGGAGGTTTTGGATAAAAAATTTGCTGAACTACAACAATTTTTTAAAGAAGATATAAAGGCTTTTCAAGAGTACATGGTTAAGACGGATTTAGTAATTAAACAGCAACAAGCTCTTATTGCGTCTCTGCAAGAAGATGCTTGGAAGCGAGATTTGACTATTGAAAAACTGCAACAGGATTTAATTTCGACCATTAAGCTGATGGAAGCCCTTAAAGCCAAGAGTGACGTTCTTGAGAATCGGTCCAGAAGACAGAACTTACGTATATTTGGTCTTCCAAACGGCATAGAAAAAGATGACCCTTCGAAATATTTTGCTCAACTTTTAAAAGAAGCGTTTCGGACGATTTTCCCGAATAACCCCCCTTTATTGGATCGGGCACATAGAATTCGGCATCGATCACCAAGTGTTACAGACAAACCTTCGGTGGTAATTGTCCGGTTCCATTATGTACATGACAAAGAACAACTTATACGTGCAGCTCGTTGGGCAGGAATGATTAAATTCAAAGAATTCTGCTTCCGCCTGGTCGAAGACTTTAGCCCTGACCTTTTAAAAAGAAGGCTTCTTTTTAAACCGTTGATGGCTGAATGTTATGAGAAAAATCTGAAACCTGCGCTCCTATACCCTGCGAAGCTTCGAATCTCTCCGTCGAATGCTCCACGACAGGTTTTTCTTTCAACTTCAGAAGTGAGAAATTATCTGGAGGAGAACTTCCCTACTGCTATAGACACCGGTCTCTAATAAATGAACGATTCTGATCGTGTAAGATGGTTCTCGATTTCGTAAACCAGAATTAAAATCTGGTTATTGGTGTAGGTTCATCCTATACTTTATACTTAAGTTAAAGGGTGTTTTTGTCATATTAATTGTTCTGCCTTATACACTTTAATCATTATACTACATACTTGTCCATTAACTTTGTTCCTTCGAAGGTATATTTTTAATTCTTTGAAGGTGAATTTTTCTTTGATTAAGATGGTGGTTTTTTGAAAAAGATTTTTGGTTTTGATTATGATGGCGTTATTTTTTTTCTTTCTTTCATCTTTTTCCTACAATGCATTGCTTATCATAGCTTAAATATTTTTTGTTTTGTCTGGGCTAGAGCCTGATTTATAATTTTTTTTAGTGATTATATTTTTTATTTTTTTTGCAACTAACTATACTTAGAAATATGTTTTTTATTATTGCGATTTTAATTTTTAAAGTTGGGGTGATTTTTTTATATATATCCTTTATATGTGGAGTGTTCTTCAGCTGACATGGGGGTAGGATTAGTCTTACTTTTTCTCTTTTTAAGTCATATTTTGGCTTTTTCTCTTTTTCTTGGGGGGTGGGGGGATGGTCTGTTTTCTAATTCTATTCTTTTTGCACCAGTTTGTGTTAGTTTTTTTATTTGGGCTGTTTTTGAACTTCAAATATGTCTGTGTTGTCGTCACTTCCGGGTCTTCTCATTACTTTTGTTCCTCTTCCGGGTGCATGAGTTTAGAAGTTGGTTAACCCTTTCTATACCAAAGGGTTGATTTTAGAATTATGGCTCAGACCATTAATTTTGTGTATTGGAATACTAATGGTTTAAATCATCCAATTAACCGAAAGAAGATTTTCAAAGTATTCCAAAGACTTAATGCTCGTATCATTTTTGTACAAGAAACTCATGTGAGGAAGGAGGACAAATTTCATTTTTTTAGGTTTTGGCGGGGTCAACAGTATCACACAAATTCGAATGCTAAAGTAAAAGGAGTTTCAATTTTTATTGACTCCTCTATTTCATTTGTTCAACATGATATTTTTTCGGATCCGAATGGTAGATTTTTGTTAATTATGGGTTTACTTTGTAATAAAAAGGTTGCTTTGGTTAATGTTTATGCTCCAAATGTGGATTGTCCTGACTTTTTTAAGTCATTATTTACCTCTTTACCCAATCTAAATGAATATAAGTTAATAATAGGGTGGTAACTTTAATTGTTGTTTAAATCCTCTGATGGATAAATCTTTATCTATTCAGGCTTTACCTAATAAGTCGGCCACTTGTATTAACTCTTTTTTGACTGACAATGGAGTTTTTGATATTTGGAGATTTCCACATCCTAAAGACAAAGAGTTTTCTTTGTTCTCACATGTTTATCACTCTTATTTGAGAATTGATTATTTTTTTGTAGACTCTTGTTTTATTCCATTGGTAATCGGTTGTAACTATGATATTATAGCTATCTCTGATCACGCTCCATTATTACTTTCTATGAAATTTACGGATACAGCTTCTAATGCCAGACAATGGCGATTTGACTCTACCTTGTTGCAAGACTCTGACTTTATAAAATTTATGGAGGAGCAGATCGACTTCTTCTTTTCAACTAATTCTACAGATGATATCTCCTGCGGAATACTTTGGGACACTTTTAAAGCGTATATACGTGAACAGATTATTTCTTAATCTGTTGGTTTGAGGAAACGTACTAAGATGGAAACTCTTTTATTGGTTGATAAAATTAAAGAGTTTGATAAGAAATATTCGATTGCTCCTAGTAAGGAGCTTTACAAACAAAGGGTTGAACTTCAAATGGAACATAGTTTATTACTTACATCCTCGATTGAAAATCAATTAATGAAAACTAAATCTGATTTTTATATACATAGTGATAAATCTGGTAAACTGTTAGCTAGTCAATTGAAGAATGCTTTGGTTAAACGTCAAATCACTAAGATTGGTCAGCAGAATTGGAATCTGACAGTTAATCATGATGAGATAAATAAGGCATTTCAAGACTTCTATACCTCCCTGTATCAATCTGAATTTCCTCAAGATCATAATACCATGTCTGCTTTTCTTGGGAAATTAAATTTTCCAAGATTATCATCTGATGATCTTTTTATATTGGATACTCCTATTACGGATGTAGAAATTAAAGGGGCTATTTCCTCAATGAATTCTGGGAAAGCACCAGGTCCAGATGGTTATACAGTTGAATTTTTAAAAAAAATTTCCGCTACTCTTTCCCCTTGGTTAGGTAAGGTTTTTGAGGAAGCCATTAGATTGGGGAATTTGCCACAATCTTTTTATAGAGCTTCCATTTCTCTAATATTGAAGAAAGATAAAGACCCTACTAACTGTGCTTCTTATAGACCTATATCTTTATTGAATGTAGACTCCAAGATTTTTTCCAAGTTACTGGCATCTAGATTGGAGAAGGTATTACCCAAAATTATTTCAGATGATTAAACCAGTTTTATTAAAAATTGCTATTCTTTTTTTAACATTAGGAGATTGTTGAATATTGTTTATACTCCCTCACATGACACTTTAGAATGCGTGATTTCATTAGATGCGGAGAAAGCATTTGATAGAGTTGAATGGCCTTACTTATTTAATGTGTTGGAGAAGTTTAATTTTAGTCCGATATTTATATCATGGATTAAATTGATTTATCATACTCCAGTAGCCTCAGTGTTTACCAATAATCAAAAATCTCCCTTTTTTCGCCTATTTCAGGGCACTAGACAAGAATGTCCTCTTAGTCCATTATTATTTAACATTGCCTTAGAACCTTTGGCAATTGCTATCAGACAATCACAGGATATTTTGGTTATTAATCGAGGGACAGACATTCATAAGTTATCTTTGTATGCAGATGATTTATTACTATTCATTTCTAACCCGGAGAAATCCATCCCAGCAGTTTTATCATTATTGGCTCAATTTAGTGAGTTTTCTGGGTATAAGTTAAATCTTAATAAAAGTGAATTGTTTCCTTTGAATAAACGGGTCCCAATTTATGGAAATTTACCTTGTAAATTAGTTAATGATTCTTTTACTTATTTAGGGATCAAAATTACAAAAAACCATAAAGATTTATTTAGATTTAATTTTTTACCCTTAATTGATCAGATTAAATATTTGTTTACTAAGTGGTCACCTTTATCTTTATCCCTAATAGGTAGGATTAATGCTATTAAGATGGTTATCTTACCAATTTTTTATATATTTTTCAAGCAATACCAATTTTTATCCCAAAATCTTTTTTTTACTAATGTTGACTCTAAAATTTCTTCATATATATGGCAGAATTAAAATCCCAGGTTAGGTAAAATATACTTACAGCTGACAAAAAAGGAAGGCGGGTTAGCATTACCTAATTTCAGATTTTACTATTGGGCAGTTAATATTAGTTATTTGTTAGGTTGGTTGAAAGATGGGGTTGGATCTTTCGGCCCTTGTTGGGTGAGTTTAGAAACTAAATCTGTATCAGCTTATGCTCTGGGTTCTATTTTAGGGACTTCTCTCCCTTTTGCTCTTTCTAAATTGCCGAAACGAATTGACAACCCGGTAGTTAAACATACTTTGTGTATGTGGTTTCAATTTTGGAGATTTTTTGGGTTGACTCAATTCGTTTTAAATAGTCCTATTGTATCTTTTTTTTCCACCCTTCCATTATAGATCAAGCCTATTCGGCTTGGAAAACTAAGGGATTACTAAGATTTTCTGATTTATTTTTAGACAATTGTTTCATGTCTTTTGAGCAATTATCCAACAAATATAACTTGCCTAGATTTAATTTTTTTAGATATTTACAGATTACACATTTTTTAAGTTCTGTACTCCCTACATTTCCAAATTTTGTGCCTTCAGACATTTTGGAGAGTTTACTTGAATTAGACTCTTTTCAAAAAGGGCTTATTTCAAAACTTTATAATATAACTATGAAGATACATTCAGAGCCTCTTTATAAGATGAAAAAGGATTGGGAAAGAGAGCTTAACCTTATTATTTCTAGTGAGAATTGGGATAGAATTCTTCAATTAGTTAATACATCATCGTTATGTGCCAAACATTCATTAATACAATTTAATGTCGTACATAGGGCCCATATGTCCAAGGATAAATTAGCTCATTTTTACTCTCATATTAGTCCTATTTGTGATAGATGTCAATCTGAAATTGCGTCTTTAACTCATATGTTTTTGTCTTGTTCATTTTTGGAGAAATATTGGAAAGATATTTTTGATATTATTTCGGCGGTTTTGAATATTGATTTACAACCTCATCCTATTACCGCAATTTTTGGTTTACCAATGTTAGACTCACTGCATTTATCTTCTTCTGCTCGTCGAATGATTGCATTTCTAACTCTGATGGCTAGAAGATCTATAATTGGAAAGAAACTAATCCTCCCACTGTATTTAATTGGTTCTCTCAAACTATATTATGTTTAAATTTAGAAAAAATTAGAAGTGGTACTTTTGAGACTTCTATTAAATTTGAAAAGTTATGGAGACCATTTATTCAACATTTTCATATGATGTAATATGACCCTGTGCCAAATTCATTTGATTTCCCAGCTTTTAGCTTATGTATGTTGAGAGGACCGGAAGTGACGGCATTGATGAATACTTATTTTTGTGAGATATTATAAACAGCCCCCTTTTTTCTCTCTCTCTCTCTCTTTTTTTGCTTCTTTTTTCTTCTATATTAGTTATTAGATTAGTAGATTAGCTAGTTTTGCATTATATATATATTTTTTAATTTTTTTCTTTCTTTTTTCTGTTTTTTTATATTATACATTATGAATATTTAGACTTACCATGTTCATACATATATTTTATGGCTTATGTCTTGGTAAACTCATTTATATTGTAACTATTATGTATGTTTTTTTCATATGTAATGGAATTCGTATGTTGGTAATTTCTTTATCAATATATCATTTGTATTCTGTTCATATTACTAATAATAATAAAAAGATTTAGAAAGAAAGAAAAAAAAGAAAGATATGACAGCGGCTATATCTCATTAGGAGTTTGAGATTTGGTATGTTACCAAAGACATTCGTAAATTTCTACAGATGTACTGTGGAGGATATTCTAACTAGCTGCATCATCTTCTGGTACGGTTGTACCACTGCCTGGATGGAAAGTTGTGAAGTGAGTCAGCTCCATCATGGACACTAGCCTCTCCAGCATCCAAGATATCTGCAAGGAGCAGTGCCTCAGAAAGGAAGCATACATCATAAAGGATCAATTGCACCTAAGGTTGCCCTCTTCTCATTGTTACCATCAGTCACATAGGAATAGGTTGCTTTCCTCTGCCATCGGATTTCTGAATGGGCATTGAACACTGAACACTACTTCTCTGCTTTTTTTTTTTTCCCTCTTCTTGCCCTACTTAGTTTCTGTAAAGGGAAATCTTTTCTGACAAATCTGCTAGAATTCAAGGAATTAATAAGCAAGAAGGACAAAAGAGAGGCAGTGGAAGTCACTTACTTAGATTTTCAGAAGGCATTTGATAAGGTGCCTCACATAAGGCTGCTTAACAAGATAAAATCCTATAATGTTACAGGAAAAATACTGGCACGGATAGAGGAATGGCTGACAGGCAGGAGGCAATGAGTGGGAATAAAAGGGGCCTTTTCTAGTTGGCTGCCAGTGATGAGTGGTGTTCCTCAGGGGTCAGTGTTAGGATCGCTACTTTTCACATGGTTTCAGTGATATAGATAGTGGAACTAATGGCTTTGTGGCAAAGTTTGCGAATGATACGAAGGCAGATGCGGGGTAGGTAGTGCCGAGGAATCAATGGACTTGCAGTAGGACTTAGACAAATTGGAAGAATGGGCAAAAATGTGGCAGATGGAATAGACTGTTGGGAAATGTACGATAATGCATTTGGTAAAAGGAGCAACAGTGCAGACTGATATCTAAATCATGAGAAAATTCAAACATCAGAGGTGCAAAGGGACTTAGGAGTCCTCGAGCAAGGTGCCTAGAAGCTTAATTCACAGGTTGAGTCAGTGGTAGAGAGGGCAAATGCATTACTGACGTTTATTTCGGGGGAATAGAATATAAAAACAAGGTTATAATGCTGAAGCTTTATAAGACACTGGTCAGGCCACACTTAGAGTATCGTCAACAGTTTTAGGCCCCATATCTCAGAAAAGATACATTGTCATTGGAGAAAGTCCAGAGGAATTCATGCAGATGACTCTGGGAATGAAGTGGATTACATATTAGGAGTATTTGGCAGCTTTGGGCCTGCCAAATTTAGAATAATGCATGGATATTTAATTGAAACCTACCAAATTTTGAAAGGACTAGATAAGGTGGATATGGAGGGCATGTCTCCTCTGGTGGGGATATCCAGAACTTGAGGACACAGCCATAAAACTGAGGGGCGACCTTTCAGAACAGAAGGAAGGAGGAACTTTTTAGTCAAAGGGTGTGACTCTGTGGAATGCTCTCCCACAGATTGTGATGGAGGCCAAGTCCATGTGTATACTCAAAGAATAATTTGATAGTTTCCTGATTGGTCAGGGCATCAAGGAATATGGCGAGAAGGCAGGTGTATGTGGTTGAATGGAATCTAAGACCAGCCATGATGAAATAGTGGTGTGGACTTGATGGGCTGAATGGCCTAAATCTGCACCTATGTTTCATGGTCTTGCTGTTTAGTTGAAACATTCCAGGTAAAATCTTCTTTCTCATTTCTGATTAAGATGAACTAACATGTTCTTGGCTCTGAAGGATTCAATTATTAAATAAATGTTGCACTTTTCTTGTGAGATGAAAGTCACATTTATACATTAAAATACCTTGCATCTAATTTTTATAATTATAGCACCCTGTCAGGCTAATATTGTATTATTTTTGGCAACATTAATTGGACTGAAATACCATTTAACTGTGTTTACCTAATTCTACTCCTATGTCTTATGGTCTTATGATCTACGTATTTAATTTAACTTTTATATAGATATAAACTGCTGCAACCACTTCACCTGGCAGCTTGTTCCATGTAGTCTCCATACTTAATGTAAAAAATTTTGTTCCTCAGTTCCCTTTAAAATCTTTTCCCTCTCATCCTAAATCTATGTGATTAGTTTTAGACTCTGCTACCCTAGAGAAAAGACTGTTACCACCCATCTGATCTTAAATATTTCTATAATGTTTCCCTCATATTCTCATGCGTTCCATGGAGTAAAGACATAGCCTGGCTGACCCCTCTCACTCAGACACTCTAGTCCTGGCAACATCCCTGTAAATCTTTTCTATATTCTTTGCAGTTTAACCACATCTTTCCACTAATAGGGTGACCAAACCTATACATAGTTCTGCAAGTGTGGTCTCATTCATGGCTTCTCCAATTGCAACATAATGTTGAACTTCTATACTCAGTGCCTTGACTGATAAAGGCCATTGTGCTAAATGCCTTTGTCACCACCCGTGTCTACCTGTGATCCTGCTTTAAATGAACTCTGTACTTGTGCTCTTAAGCGCCTCTGTTCCATTACGTTACATACTGTTCAGAAATTCATGGTGTATGTTCTACTCATTTATATAAATAATAGACAACAAGGGTCCCAACACTGACCCTTGAGACACAATTTGCCACAAGGGTCAGATGACACAATGACACAATAGCCACAACTCTACACACCATCTTTACACATCTGGAGAAGAGGGACACTTATCTGAGAATGCCGTTCTTGGATTGCAGTTCAGCATTCAACACCGTAATTCCCTCCAGAATCTCAGAGACCTCAGCCTTCACCCTGCCTTGTATAGCTGGTTCCTGGACTTCCTGTCAGATCGCCAGCAGGTGGTATGAGTGGGATCCCTCACCTCTGCCCCTCTGACACTCAACTCAATTGCCCCTCAGGGCTGTGTACTAAGTCCCCTCTTTTACTCGCTGTTTACCCATGACTGTGTCACCACCCACAGCTCCAATCTGCTAAGTAAAACACGTGAGATTATAAAACTCTGTGTGGGCCATGTCTGGAGTATTACATACAGTTCTGGTTCAGTTCTGTTCAGTTCAGTTCTGGAGAGGGTGAAAGAAAAGCTTACCAGGATGCTACTCGGTTTAGAGGGCATGTGTCATTATGAGAGGCTGGATAAACTTGGGTTGTTTTCTCTCAAGTGCCGGAGGCTGAGGGGTGATCTGATAGTGGTTTATAAGATAATGAGAAGCATAGATAGAGTATACAGGCAGTACCAGTTCCCCTGCATTGAAATATCTAATACCAAAGAGCATGCATTAAAAGGTCAAAGGGAATGTGAGGGGTAAGTTTTTTTTTACTCAGAGAGGGTTGGAAGCCTGTAATGCACTGCCTGGTGTGGTGGTAAAGGCACGATGCATAAAGGGTCTTTCAGTATCAGCGATCTGGAAAGTAATGATATTGGTAACAAGGTCCCATATAAATTATGTCCAAGATGAACATTCTGTAGATCTTTGGCCAGATCTTCAGATGGAAACATTGCATAACCTCAGCTACGTTGGATGGGATCTTATGCAGGCATCAATTAGACTGTGCTCACAGGGCTTGTGCTGTTTTCAGCACGTTGACTGCTTCCTGTACACCAGAAAAAGATTTAAGACCATCATCAGCAAATAAATGCCTTTATATGTACTATACATCCATGCTTCAGATCAAAATTCCTTTTCTTGCTCCATAGCAATCTTCTTAAAGCCATAGATTGCCACAGCTGACAAGGGACAGTTACCAAATACATGAATTCTCATGCAATACTCCAGAATCGCATTGTCCATTTGGTGGTCATGAAATCACAAGAATCTGAGTTAGTCTTGATCATTCTCTCTGACTCGAAAGCTGTGGAACAATTGTTCAATGTCTGCCATCAATACTGAAGCACATGAGGATCCTGAGCAGACTGTCCTTAAGGTTTGGACCCTACATCTGCACATTGTTCAGTGATATGACCTTGAACTGCACACTTGAACTAAAGACAATTTCGTGTTTGTGCAGATTTCTGGGGAGATAAAAGCTGAAGTGGGCAAATACCAGATTTTTTGTTGGGATCTGGCGGAGGCACTAACACCACATGATTGTTCCTGAAGAGTCTCTCCATAAACTCCACATAATGATCTTTCATTTCTTGTTTCCTTTGCAATGTGTGACTGAGGACCTCCTCTTTGTTATTAATAGGAGTTGTAGGAGCAAACATAAAGGAAGGGAAGCTACCCAACTGTTTGACACTTCTTTGCTATTTACTTTGTTCATGACTCAAAGGGAGACCTCATCTTTGATGAAGGTGCAAGCTTATAATCATCTTCTGAGTGACAGAGGACTAGCTTGTGTAAATTTGGTTGAGCAGACATAAATATGTCAGGGTGCTTGGTTTGCTTACCCACAATTTTCTCTTCCATATAGATTCAATGTCTGAAATGACTTGCACACTCATTCTCCATGCTCTTCTTCTGGCAATTTTTGACATTCCAGAACATGTTTTCAGTGCAGACAGGAAAACAGAATTTTGAATACTGAATATGTCAAAGAACATTGATTCTGCCAAAGTGCACGGTCCTCTGATCATCTAATGTCACATAATGCCTTTACCTTTTGTTCAGGTTGTCATTTCGGATTAGCGTTAGGGTTAGGTTAGGGTTAGATGTCAATTAGACATATTTTAGAGCAGGATTTGCCTTGGAAGCCTTTCTCTAGTATGTCTGTACATGAGGAAGAAGCTACATCTAATGGAGGCTCATCTGGCTTCTCACTGTGCTCTGTTGGAACCAGAAACAGTCCAAGGTGCTGGCTCCGAATGAAGTGCTGATACATGCTGGTCACTGTTGCACTCAGTGCACTCAGTATGATAGCTTTACAGTTTTTTTTTCTTGTGTGGTGTGCTGTTAAAAGCACAACATTTGAAATTTATTGCGTTCTCTTTTAGAAATCTTTTCCTGTCTGCAAGTGGTTTCTCTCTGAATCCTTTGCATTTCCTTAAGAAATGGGGTTTCTTATGGACAGGGCATTGTCTGTTGGGTTTAATGAAAGCGTTTCCTGCTTCAGTTTTGTTGATCATGTTAAGGGTTCTGGCTTTCCATGCTTTTGCTGAGGCCTCTGTTTGAATGCCATGTTACCGGAAGTTGGGAGCATAAAACCATGGTCATTTTGCATTTCTGCATGTTGGCAGAGGAGTTCCACAAAGAATGAAAATGACACATAATTCTTGAAACCTTTTGTTTCTGGAATGTTGCTTGCTAGTTTCTCCATTATAAGGCTTATTGTTCTTGATTTGTCCAAAAAACTCAGTCCTAGTAAAGTAACCTTTGTGTTTTTTGTGGCTTACAGTTCTGACAACAGATCAGCAAGCTGCTGCAGCTTCAGAAAATTACTGAGTCTGCTGAAGAGAGACTTTTCACTTGCCTCTGGAAAGCCATAGCATCTGTCCAGCATCTGTCACAGAATGGGTTATTAATGTGAACTGCCCTACCACATCCTTGCATGTTGCAGTTGCTCCCCTGTCAAGCCACTGACAGTCAAGGTCTAGCTCTTTGCTAGGTATGAGACTTAGTCCTACGTGACATTGCAAAAACGTGACTTCCAGGACAGATCACTGGAAGACTACCTTTAGTTCCGCTTTGACTTGGTCTCGACAAGCCAAATACCAAGCAAAATCTTCTGCACCTGCAGCTACTGAATGAGGCAATCTAGAGACTTCCTTGGCAAATGTGGATCCTGAGTTGGGTGGAAATTCAATCTGTCTGTGTCTGTGCAAATAGGATTGGCATCAATAGATTGACTGAGGTATTTGCTGCAGTGGAACTGCTGAAGGAGGTGTTTTGGTTTTTTCTTTGACTCTAGACCTTGACTATCAATACCTGGACTATGTGAAAGGCATGTTAGATGTGTGTTATAGACAGCTTCTCCTTGTAAGGCTGGAGGACTGTTCTTTTTAATAGACAAAATGCATTTGGACATGTTTAGTGAACTGTAATGATTGTTGTGGCAGAAAAGCATGACTGATTCTGGTTATAGGTTCACCACTGTCTATGTCAGCTGCTGCTTCATATACCTTTGCTCTGCTGAGGAAGATTTAGCTTCACACTCCTCCTTGCACACACTTAATGTAGTGTCTGCATGTGCTTTCTCCATGTACAGACACACTTACCCCATTTGCATCTCATCTTCTTGTTTAGCACAAGCGCTTGCATTCTTACCACTTCACCTCTGGTGCAGGCTCGTGCTGCTGCTATGCTAATCTTGGATTCCTTTGAGTGCTGTGACGATGCGATAGATGAGCCACATTCTGGCCTCACTTCCAGGTCTTGGTAATTGGCATTTCTCAGGTCAGAAACTGATGTTGTTGTCTCTTGTTTTTACCTGCATGTCCAGTCCACAAGTGATGCCTTTCAACATGAGCTATCTTTGCACCCTATTGCTCACACGATGTGTATATACAACTTAAGCAGTGAGTTAAAGACGTTCTCACAAACACCCAAGATGGAAGCTTCCTTCAGTGTTTTTAATGAGATATTTCTTGTGAAACTGCATGAAGCCGAAAATGTATTACATTCAATGCAGAATCATCGTGCACCTGAATATATTAATGCTGTTGATTATTCTCACAATCGGTGATAAACAAGGTAATGCACACATGCAACGCAACATAGCTATGTCATGTAAGCAAGTGTAAACTCATGGCATAATGATATCTTAGTAATGGTAAATGATAAACATAATTCATCCTTCAGAATATATCCACCAAATGTTTACCAATATTAACTAAAACTTCACTCACAGATGTTTCTGTTTCAAGGACAAATAGAGAGAGCATGAAAATGGATGGCTTTCCACTGTGTACTTCAATTTAAAATCCAAGTTCACCTGCACAGTAAATGGTATAAAAATCAGCTTACATACAGGAAGAGGTGCTCACACAAAATGAACTGCTTCTCTGTCGACCAGAGAGGGATTTGGGCCAAATGCAGGAACTTCAGAGTAGATGGGTGGGAACAGCAAAGATTCATTGGGTCAAAGAGCCTGTATCCATACTCTTTTGCTCTATGACTCTATGAATCCAATGTACATTTATAGTTGTTTTAAAATATAAACATTAGCATTTTTGCTATTTTAATAATAGCTCACATCTAGCAAGGAAAATATGTCTTTGGAGTTTATTATTTTTAAGAATGGTACATTATTTTAAT
The DNA here is from genome assembly GCF_030144855.1 of Hypanus sabinus. Classification (NCBI taxonomy): domain Eukaryota; kingdom Metazoa; phylum Chordata; class Chondrichthyes; order Myliobatiformes; family Dasyatidae; genus Hypanus; species Hypanus sabinus. Next base: position 123,915,217 of record NC_082710.1, on the reverse strand, counting down.
AAATTGTCTGGCAAAGCCAAAATACTTTGTTTGTATGCAATGTTTGGTGTTTATTTGTATACTTATGAAAATCCTGCAATCTAACAATGACTTTCTGAGAATACAATATCACATGTTAGCAAGAAGTGCATTATTTATTTTGTAAGAAGGGACATGTCTATTAAATTTGCTACAAGATATTTTGATTTTGAGGTACAAACATGGGGAGAAGGAAAATATGAGAAGAGTGTAGCAGTTAGTGCAATGCCATTATAGGTTAGAGCATCAGGGTTTGGAGTTCAATTCCACTGTTCTCTGTAAGAAAGCATGTACAATCTTCCCACGTACACGTGGATTTCCTCCGGGTGCTCTGGCTTCCTCCCACAGTCTAAAGGTAGGCTAATTGATCATTGTATATTGCCCTGTGGTTATGCTTGGGTTAATCTGGTGGGTTGCTGGGTGACGAGGCTCAGTGGGCCAAAGGAGTCTGTTTCACACTCTACGCTATGTCGAGCTAAAATAAAATAAAATACAAAGGAGAGACCCAGTGCATCCATTATATAGAATGATGTCTTGATCACTCTGAAAAATATTGTGAGAGATCAAAACGTTGAATATATGTCCAAGGGAATGAGAACATTATGCTGCATCCATGTGATTAGTTGGCATGGAAATAATTCACTGGTGCCATAATCTGATTATGTTGAATAACAAAAAATAACTTAAAATCAGCAGCATTGTGATAAATAGGCATTCTGCTTGATCACTGATGATTTTTAATGCTGCTGTGAGAAATTTTATCATGTGTATTATGAACAGTAAACACTACAAATTATTGATACATCCTACTGAGAATTATGTATACAGTGAAGCAGCTGAAGTTGTGTGAAATAACAGAGGCCGTTAATTTGATAAGTTGTCAGAGAAAGTATCACACAATGATTGCATACCGCATGTTTGGCATTTGCACTTAAAAAAAATCAGTAGCATGGGTTAATCTTTGGAAATAAGCAGGGAGATCTTACCTGAGTGGTAGAAATGGGATGTAGTTTAATGTGCTGCCAAAGAACTTTGCCTTTTCAGAAACAATGAGATGCTGAGCAATTGATTGACAGAGATACAAAGAGGTACCGTACTTACACCTAAGGTGCAGGATTCGGGTGACTGGAGACCATCAAGAAGATGCTGTAGAGAGAATATAGGGAGATAAGTAGAAAGCTGAAAAGCAGGACCTCAAGTATTCTCTGGATTGGTGCCTGTGCCACGCGCTGGTGAGAGTAAGAACAGGATGATTTGGCAAATGAATATCTGACTGAAGAATTGGTGTTGGGGGCAGTGTTTTGGGTTTGTGAATCATTGGGATTTAGAATATAGAACAATACAGCACAGTACAGGCCTTTTGGCCCAAAATGTTGTGCCGACCCTTCAACCCTGCCTCCCATATAACCCCCCACCTTAAATTCCTCTATATACCTGTCTAGTACTCTCTTAAATTTCACTAGTGTATCTGCCTCCACCACTGACTCAGGCTGTGCATTCCACACACCAACCACTCTCTGAGTAAAAAACCTTCCTCTAATATCCCCCTTGAACTTCTCACCCCTTACTTAAAAGCCATGTCCTCTTGAATTGAGCAGTGGTGCCCTGGGGAAGAGGCACTGGCTGTCCACTCTATCTATTCTTCTTAATATCTTGTATACCTGTGTCATGTCTCGTCTCATCCTCTTTCTCTCCAGAGACTAAAGACCTAGCTCCCTTAGTCTCTGATCATAATCCATACTCTCTAAACCAGGCAACATCCTGGTAAATCTCCTCTATACCCTTTCCAATGCTTCCACATCCTTCCTATAGTGAGGTGACTAGAAATGGACACAGTACTCCAAGTGTGGCTGAACCAGAGTTTTATAGTGCTGCTTCATTACCCCATGACTCTTAAACTCTATCCCTCGACTTATGAAAGCTAACAATCCATAAGCTTTCTTAACTACCCTATCTACCATGAGGCAACTTTCAGGAATCTGTGGACATGTTCACCCAGATCTCTCTGCTCCTCCACATTCCTAAGTATCATGCCATTTACTTTGTACTCTGCCTTGGAGTTTGTCCTTCCAAAGTGTACCACCTCACACTTCTCTGGGTTGAATTCCATCTGCCACTTTTCAGCCCACTTCTGCATCCAATCAATGTCTCTCTGCAATCTTCAACAATCCTCAACACTATCCACAACACTACCAACCTTTGTGTCATCTGCAAACTTGCCAACCCACTCTTCTATCCCTACATCCAGGTCGTTAATAAAAATCACGAAAATTAGAGGTCCCAGAACCAATACTTGGGGGACACCACTAGTCACAACCCTCCAATCCAAATGTACTCCCTCCACCATGACCCTCTGAACCTTTGCTTTCTGCAGGCAAGCCAATTCTGAATCCACCTGGCCAAACTTCCCTGGATCCCATGCCTTCTGACTTTCTGAATAAGCTTACCATGTGGTACCTTGTCAAATGTCTTACTAAAATCCATGTAGATCACATCTACTGCACTACCCTCATCTATATGCCTGGTCACCTCCTCAAAGAACTCTATCAGACTTGTTACACATGATCCGCCCTTCTCCAAGCCATGCTGACTGTCCTTGATCAGACCATGATTCTTTAAATGCCCATAGATACTATCTCTAAGAATCTTTTCCAACAGCTTTCCACCACAGATGTAAGGCTCACTGGTCTATAATTACCTGGACTATCCCTACTACCTTTTTTGAACACCTCCCTCCAATCCTCCGGTACCATTCCCGTGGACAACAAGGATTTCTTCTGTTAAAGGCATGATCGATGCAAAAAGGACAGGTTACACATGCAATTGAGAGGGACTGATATCCTTGTGGGGACCTTTGCTGGAGATGTTGGGGAGAATTTGAACTAGTTTAGTTTAAGATGGGAACCAGAGTGATAAGTCAGAGATAGGGCAGTTGGTGTAAAGGTAGATGCTGCATGTATAAAATCTTTGAGGAATTTGGAAGCATGGCATAATTTACAGGCTCTCCCCAGCACATCCTCAGATTGTGTTGGCCATTAATCTAAATAACGCTTTTTTCCTGTATTTTTGATGTTTCCGTATACATGTGACAAATAAAGTTAATCTACTCTAATCTAAGCTATTCTCTAGACTCTCCCTCCAATAAGCAACAAAGACACTGAGTTCTCAATCAGGAGGCAGATTTTGGAAAGATGGAAGAAATGTTAGAAGTAACTTCAAATTCCCTAATATTGATTGGCATCTTCTCAGTTTAGACCATATATGTCAAACTCAAGGCCCGCGAGATAATATCTAATTACTATTAAAGCTGGCCCCAGTAATTGAAGCGCCTATGGTGTATGATATGGCTAATGCTGAGTTTATTCAGGTACCAGGTTTTCAGGGTTTTTAGTGTTTATTCGGTTTCCCTGGTTTATTTCCTGAATATCATGAATGAATAATTATTTTTTCGATTAGAGCTGGCCCGCCGGTATATTGCATGCACCACTAATACTACAAATCCCACAATGCACTGCCAGTGCATTGCTCGCGCTTGCCTTACTCTCTCATCAGCATCCTTATGGCGCTAGTCACGTGTGGTCAACTTTCAGCCATCCCTCACCCCAAAAATGGCTGAACGAAAGGTGGACTTTGAAAACAGGGGTTTTCAAGGCAGGTGGGAGGCAGAGTATATGTTCGCAGATATAACGGGCAAATCTGTTTGTCTTGTGTGCGGAGACGGTGTGGCTGTAATTAAAGAATATAACGTAAGACAACACTATGAAACGAAACACCACAAATACAAGCATCTGGACAAGAAACAGAAGCCCACGATGTGCGGTCAAAAGAGTGGATTGGTGGGCAGGATCCGGGAGAAGATGCGGGAGGAAAACAGCGCAGGTGAGCTGACAGCTTATCACTGCATCATACACCAGGAATCGTTGTGTGGCAAAGCCTTGAAAATTGAATATATAATGAGCACCATAACATGAGCAGTTAACTTCATAAGAGCCAAAGGTTTAAATCACCGCAAGCTCAAGTCATTTCTGGAGGAGTTGGGTTCAGAATATAATGATTTGCCCTATCACACAGAGGTGCGATGGTTAAGCCAAGGAAAAGTGCTGAAAAGATGTTTCAAGTTGCGTGAGGAGATCTGTCAGTTCATGGAAAGCAAAGGGAAAGACACAACAGAGCTCCGGGATAGAAAGTTACTTTGTGAAATGGCGTTTCTGTGTGACATCACGAGCCATCTCAATGCGCTCAAACTGCAGCGTCAGGGGCGGGGTCGTGTGATCACAGACATGTATGCTGCAGTGAGGGCTTTTAAAACCAAGCTGCACCTGTGGAAAACGCAGATGCAGCAAGAAAACTTGAGCCATTTTCCGTGTTGTCAAACTATGAAAGAGCAAGTTTCTACCACAGTGTTCCCACGTGCAAAGTTTGCTGAAAAACTTAGCATACTTGGTGCCGACTTCACACGGCGATCTGCCGACTTTGAAGCCCAAAAAAGCAGGTTTGAACTGCTCAGTAATCCATTTGCAGCTGAAGTGGAAAGTGCGCCAACCAACATACAAATGGAGCTGTTTGAACTCCAATGTAGTGACACACTCAAGGCAAAGTATGACTCGGTGGGCGCTGCACAGTTTCTACGTTTCATTCCCGACACAATGCCCCAGCTGCGTCCCCAAGCTGCTCAAATGCTCTCTATGTTTGGCAGTACATATCTGTGTGAACAACTGTTCTCTTTGATGAAGATAAACAAAACATCACACAGGAGTTGTCTTTCTGAAGAACACCTTCACTCAATTCTGAGGATTTCCTCAGCTCAGAGCCTGACTCCAAACATTGATGAACTTGCATCCAAGATGAGATGCCAAGTATCTGGCTTAGACTAGTGTGAATCACAGAGTGTTGGCCTGTGGAAAAATGTTTTCGTTAGAAATAACTCCAGAAAAGCTGCAGATAAAGCCATAAGAAATAAAAGGAACTGATTTTTTATTTATTTAATGTTCAATGTTGTTTTTGTAGGCAATAACCTAAGCTTTGTTATTTCCAGGTTAATATGTGTAATAAATTAATTTCTATAAGTTTTGCAATAAACACTGAGCCAGTCCGGCCCTCGACTTGTACCGATTTTTAAATTTTGGCCCACTGTGTATTTGAGTTTGACACCCCTGCATTAGGTCTACATTTGTGTTTGCTAATGCTTGATCTCAAACGGTTTATTAATGGAAAAATTATGGCTCCCAAAACAGTCTTAGCTGAAATAGCATTGTTTCTTTCTCGTTGCCTACTTTCTTGTAATCCACGTCTGTAAGTTAAAACCAATCATAAAAAGAATGCTTGCTAGGCAATCTGCTTCGTAAAAAACAAAATTCTTAAAGTGAAACAATTTTAGATATAGCAGAGACTGAGACACATGAGAGCAGGTTGAAAAAATGAAGGCAACGAAAGCTGTGGGAGCACACGCGCATGCATTTGCGCGTGCACAACTGATCCGGCCAGCATGAAGTCGCATATTTCTCAATCTGGCCCGTGACCTAAAATGAGTTTGACACCCCTGGTTAGACCATCAGACATAGGAGCAGAATTAGGCCATTCAGTCCACTGAATCTGATTGACCATTCCATCATGGCTGATTTATTGTCTTTAACATCCCTATTCTCCTGCCTTCTTCCCATAAGGTAGGGTGAAATTTGTTAGGTGTGACACAGTGTGTAGTCAGGCCAACTGGAGAAGAGGCCAAACTGGATCTGGTACAAGGCAATGCACCTAGTCAGGTGACAGAACAACTTGGAGACTGAATACATGCCCTGATCATTGCCCTAGCCTTGGACAGTGATATGAGCAGAAGGTATAAGAAAGAATATTATTGGGGCAAAGTGAATTATGATAAAATTAGTTAGGATCTTAGGAGCTTAAATTGGGAGCAGATATACTCAAGGAAATGCAAACTGAAATGTGAACATTGCTTAGAGAGCACTTGCATTGGGTATTAGACAGATTTGACCTATTTAGGCAAGAAAAGGATTATAGGGTGAAGAAACCACAGTTGATAAGCCTTATGGAACCTCTGTCAAGAGGAAGGACAGAAGCATACATAAAGTTTAGGAAGCAAGGATCAGACAGAGCTCTAGTGAGTTACAAGGTAGCAAGGAAGGATCTTAAGAATGGACTTAGAAGAGCTAGTATTAAAGGTCTTGGCATGTAAAATTAAGGAAAGCTCCAAGGCATTCTACACAAGTGAGTAACATCCAGCTACAGCTTCTAACACTCCACATTAAATTCTTCAGAATTAGTATCTCCACAATGACACAAATCATGGACCAGTTCATCGATACAGACCTGGACTGGTAGTGAAGCACTAAGGCAAACAGACATATTCTTAACATGATTTCCTGCTACTAAGGACTGCTTCATGAGAGAAAACTTAAGAAAAGGCAGTAAAATCTCAATTCCTACTTGAAAAAGAAGACAATGTTAGAGGAGGATCCTCATCTTGGTCATTTCTCTAAGAGGTAACCACCACTCGCTTCCCTCCTCTGTTGCTGCTCCACTGAGGTACTGATTAGGCTTATTTGCATGTTTGTTACTCCACAAATTACTGTGTATATATAAAATAATATGTCATATATATAGAGTTTGATACTTTTTGTTAAGGCACACCTGTCCATTTACGTAATGTTATAATGACCCCGCATTGCGCTGATTTACATAGTGCTCCACCTCTGAGGAACACATCCTCAGCGTTACATGGGGTCTGAGTGTACGCCTGCGGCTATCTCCCTCAACAACAGGTATAACTCTTTGGATACGGCTGGGGGTGCGGGGAGGTTTGAATGACCTAGTCACAGTGGTCAGGTTTCTGGCACAGAAAGGAGGTTCTGTAGATGAGAATGAGTTTCCCAGATGATATATTGCCTCCTGGGTACCAGGATCTCAGATCAAGTCCTCAGCATTCTTAAACGGGAGGGTGAGTAGCCCCAGGCTGTGGTCCATATAGGTTCCAAAAACAGAGCTAGGCAGAGACAAGAAGTCCTGCAAAGTGAGATCAGGGAGTTAGGGGCTAAGTTAAAGGACATGACCTCCGGGGTTTGGGATCTCAGGATTGCTACCCTTGCCATGTGCTAGTGAGGCCAGAAATATGAAGATAATTTATTTTAATATGTAGCTAAGGTGTTGCCAAAGGACAGAGGGCTACAGATTTTTCTGGATCATTGGGCTCTCTTTCAGAAGAATCAGTTCGCAAATGAACTGGATGGGAAGTAATATCCAAGTGGGAACGTTTGCTAGTATTATATGAAGGGGTGGGAGGGTATTTAAAATAGAGCTGCAGGGCATTGGGGTCAGATAGAACAGATAGTGGAGTGATTGTGGACAGATGTCGTTAAGACGTCTAACAAAATCAGGAATGTAAAGGTTAAGCATGTTGGGACTAATATTCTGAGTTGCATATATTTAAATGTGAGAAGTATTGCAGAAAAGGCAGATGAATTCATGGTAAGGATCAGCATATGGAATTACGATATTGTAGCCATTAGTGAGACTTGGCTGCAGGAGGGGCAGGACTGGCAGCTCAGTGTTCTGGAGTTCCATTGCTTTAGATGTGGTAGAGAGGGAGGGAATAAAGGAGGAATACTGCCCTTACTAGTCAGAGAAAATGTCTCAGCAATGCCTGGTGAGGAGAGACTGGAGAACTCGTCTAGTCAGGTTTTATGTGTGAAAATAATGAATAAAAAAGGTATAACCTCTGAAACCATTTTTACCTGGTGTCTCTGTGAGTGTAGCTCGTTAGCACCTCGCTAACAGCCACTGGACTCCAAGGTGAGGAACCCACCTTTCAGAGGCTCCAAATATTTAAGATGCATATGATTTTGGCCCCACCAAATCTGTGAGCTTGACATGTTTCGCCCACCTGAACCCTGATTTGTGCGAATGCTGTGTGCTTTACTACCCCCAGCAATCGTCCATCGGCAAGAAATAACAGGTCGTACACTGCATACAATTATAAGGAAAGTATTTCTAAGAATGTTAACTTAACCAAACAATTATTAAAGAAAAGAAAAGAAAAAAAAAACAAAAGGGCCCATCTTAACTAAATGGTCAAATCTTCACATAAGTTGTAGCTCACATTGCAGTTGTCTTTAATGCATGTGCTAGACCCCTGTCTGTGTGAAAGCACACACCACCTTCCATCTCGAACAAATGGGCTCCCCTACAAGACTATTGGTCCATCCTCCTTGAAACCATTCATCTGCACAAAGCTCCTTGTGCAACAGGCATGGCATCCTCAGCCATCTTCCCTCTTGTCTTCTCCCAGCTCCTGCCAAAAAAGACCTTGACTCTCTCCAGTGTCCCTCAGAAAAACCTCTCCATCCAGCGTTCTCTAGAACCTTCTCCCAATTACATCATCCTGAATGGCTGATACCACATTCTTAAGTTGAACAGCAAAGCCCCTTATCTCAGCTCATATCCAAACAGGCTGAAAGTAGAACAGACTGCTCTTATAGAACTGCTAAAATGAAATACCTACAGCATAGCAGTAAAAATCTTAACCAGGTTGTTACACCATTTTAATAGGGTTCTATTACAGACCATCCAACAATCTGCAGGAATTAAAGGAACAAATTTGTGGAGAGATAGCATAGAATTTGTCAAATGCGTTTAGGAATGTTCTGTTAATCAGTACATAGAAGTCGCCATGACAGACTGTGCAGTACTTGATCTCCTAGTATGAGACAGAGTAGGCGATAGAAATTTCTGTAGGAGAACACTTTGCATCTACTGATTATACAACCATTAGTTTCAAGGTAATTATGGAAAAGGATAGGTTTGGTCCTTGCATTAAGATCCTAATTTGGAGAAAGGCCAATTTTGATGGTATCAGAAAAGATCTGGCAAGGGTGGATTGAGAATGTTGCCAAAAGATATAGGGGAAATCTTAAATTAATTTTTTGCATCTGTACTTACTCAGGAGATGGACATAGAGCCAACAGAAGTAAGGCAAAATGGCATCATCTTTTATGGATGACCTTCGCCATGAGTGAGGTAACAGAGGACTGTTCCATTGTTTAAAAAAGGCTGTCAGAATAAGACAGGAAATTATAAGCTGGTGAGAATGATATCAGTAGTGGGAAAGTTATTGGAAGGTATTCTAAGGGACCAGATACAGAGTATTTGGATATACAGGGACTGATTAGTCAATATGGCTTTCTGCATGGTAAGCCATGTCCAATCAATCTTACTGAGTTTTTCAAGGAAATTACTAGAAAGGTTTATGAAGACAAGACAATGGATGCTTTCTACATGGACTACAACAATCTCTTTGTCAAGGTCCCACCTGGGAGGCTGGTCAAGAAGGTTCAGACACTTAGTATTCAAGCTGAGGTAGTAAATTGCATTAGACATTGGCTTTGACCGTGTAGATAATGGTAGTAGATGATTGCCTCTCTGACTGGAGGCCTGTGAATAGTGGAGTGCTATAGGGATTGGTGCTCGTGCTGTTGTTTTTCATCTATATCAATGAGCTGGATGATAACGTGGTTAAATAGATCTGAGGTGTACTAGACGGTGAAGAAGAGTTTCACCACTTGCAACGGGATCTGGACCAGCAGGAAAAATGAGCTGAAAAATGTCTGAAGGAATTTAATACGGACAAGTGAGAGTGTCATGGTCTGGTCTGTTAACTACTCATTTCAATTCATTTCCTTGTTCCGTGTTCCACTGGGCTCCTTGATTAGGGCACCTAGTCCTCATTCGAACTGGCAGCATAAAAAATCCAGCTTACATCTATTCACAGCTGGTTCATCACCGTAGCCAATGCAGCCGAGAATCGTGGACTCTAGTTGCTTCGGAGCCTGTGGCTGCTTAATGAATTCAGTCGTTTTCCCATCCAGATGAGTTGCCAGCCATTTTGCTGCTACTCCGAGTTAAGATGCAAATTCTGTCATTTTCATGGTCAGCTGAGATTTGCTGCCCCATTGTCCCCACTCTGAGCTGCCAAGAATAAGGGACCATCTTCTGAGTTGGGAATTCTGTCCCCTCATGTCTGGCTGAGGATTGCTGGCCGTTTACTGCTCCTCCAAGCCAAGATATGAATCGTCTGTCTTTGTTTGGTGCTGTTGCCTACATGTTTCAGTTCCAGGCTCCGTGTTCTAGGTCCAGGCTCCGAGTCCAAGTTCAGTCCAGGTCAAGGTTCCAAGTCCCAGTCCCAGTCCAGGCTTCATGTCCTGTCCAGGCTCTGTGTTCCAAGTCAAGTCCAAGTCCTGCCTCCATGTTCCAAGTAAAATCCAAGTCTGTCTCCGTCTCAATTCTCTATGCCTGTGTCCTGCACTTGGGTTCTCCTAAGTCGCTGCATGAAACAGAGAGGTGCTGTACTTTTGGAGTTCTATACAGGTCTATAATTCCTTGAAAATGTTGTCACAGGTAGACGGTCACAAAGAAAGTTTTTGGCATACTGGCCTTTTTAAATCAATATATTACACACAGGAGTTGGAATGTTAAGATGAAGTTGTATACAATATTGGTTAGACCTAATTTGGTGTGCAGTTTTGGTTACCAGCCTACAGGAAAGATGCAAATAAGATGCAGAAGTGTACGGAGAAAATTTTCAAGTATTTTTCTGGGACTGAAGGACCTGAGTTCAAAGGAAAGGATTAAATAAGTTAGAACTTTATTCCCTAGAATGTAGAAGATTAAAGGATAACTTGATAGAGGTATACAGAATTATGAGGAGTGTCAATAGAGTAAACACAAGTAGGCTTTTCCCACTGAGGTTATGTGAGATTACTGCCATAGGTCCTGAGCTACGGGGTGAATGGTGAAATGATGGGGAAAATAAGGGGAAACCTCTTTTACTCAGAGAGTGTTAAGGGTATGGAATGAGCTGCCAACGCAACATGGATGGCAGGAGCATGGAAGGCTATGGCCAGGGTGCAGGTTAATGGAACTAAGCAGTTTAAGTGTTTCAGCACAGTCTGTTTGGGCTGGAGGGCTTGTACTGTAGTTTTCTTTGACAGGAAAATAGGGTCAGTGTAGGACCAATAAAGAATAAAGGAGGAAATATGTTTCTGGAGTCAAAGGGACTTGGTAAACTCCTTCATGAATTCAATGCTTCGATATTTATCACTCAGAGGGGCTATGATAAATGTGACGTCAGCTTAGAACAGGCTGCTGTGCTGGAACATGTTCACATTAAGAAAAAGGATGCACTAAAACTCCTGAAAAACATTAAGATAATCCCCAGAGCCAATTGGGTATATGGCAGCTATTTATGAGATCCGATGGAAGAGATTGTTCTGCCTTGGTGATGATCTTTGTATCCATGAGTCATGCCAGAGGACTGGAAAATGTTACATCTTTGTTCAAGAAATGTAACAGAGATAACCCTGGAAATTATAGACCAGTGAATCATATGTCAGTGGTAGGCAAACTGTTGGAATGGTTTCTTAGATAGGCTTCATGAAATGTTGGAGAAGCATAGTCTGACATGTGATAGCGAATTTGGCTTTGTGAGGTGCAGGTTGTGCCTCATGAATATGACTGAATTTTTTAAGGACGTGACAAAGCCGATTAATGAAGGTAGAACAATGGATGTCATGTAATTGAATTTTAATAATATATTTGACTAAGTCCCCATGGTAGATTTATTTTGAAATTCAGGAGGTATGGTATCCAGGGAAATTGGTCTGTGTGCATTCAGAATTAGAAGGCAGAGGATGGTGGAAGATGGAGTGTACACTGCCTGGAAATCTGGGATAAGTGGTGTTCCACACAAATCTGTTCTTGAACTTTTGGGACTCCCCTGCTCTTCGTAATTTTATACTTGACTTGAATGAAAATATGGAAGGTTGGGTTAGCAAGTTCATAGATGATATGAAGGTTGGTGATGTTGTGGTTATCATAAGTTATAACAGGACTTTCATAGAATGCAGAGATGGGCAGATAGTGTTGAGTCCAGAAATGAGTAAAGTAATTTACATTGGAAGGTTCAACTTGAATACAGAATACAGAATGCAGGATAATTAGCAGTGAGGAGGAACAAAAGGATCCTATGGTTCACATATATAGATCCCTCAAAATTGCAGTGCAAGTTGATAGGGTGTTTAAGGTAGCATACGGTGTGTTTGCATTCATTATTTAGGGATTGAGTTCAAGGGCCATGAGATAATGCTGCAGTTCTATAAAACTCTGGTTAGCCCACATGATGAATATTGTGTTCAGTTCTGTGTCTCATTATAGAACAGATGTGGAAGTTCTAGAGAGTGTGCAGAGGAGATCTACAGGATGTTCCTGGATTGGAGAGCTTGTCTTATGAAGATAGGTTGGGTGAGCTAAGGTTTTTCTCTTTGATGCAAAAGTGGATGAGAGGAGACTTAGGTGATGAGAGGCATCAATAGAATAGCCAAACATCACCTTTTTTCTCCAGGTTGGAAATGGTGAATATGAGGGTACAGAACTTTAAGATGTTTGGAGGAATGTACAGGTTTATGTCAGAGATAGGTTTTTTAACACCGGGAGTTTTTGGTGAGTGGAACAAGCTGCCAGTTATCTTAATCAAGACAGGTATCTTAGAGGGGCACCTGGATGAAAGAAAAATGGAAGACTATGTGAGGGGAAGGGAGATTTATTCTGGAGTAGGTTAAAGGGTTAGCACAACATTCTGTAACAAGCCAAAGAGCCTGTGCTGTACTGTTCTCTGTTGGATATCCATTTGCCATAAAAATATCAATTGTAATACAGTAAATTCTGTCTGAATTGTTTCCAGCAATTTAATTATTATTTAAGCATTTCTCCAGAACTTGTTTAAAAATGGTTTAATTTGTACTGCTAATTAACCAAGATGAAGCTAAATTTAATACTATGCCATTAATTAAAATTAAGTTAGAACTCATCAGTTTTGTACTTCATAGAGTTTTGCTTCCAGAGCATAATTGAATATGTGAAATGCTAAAAAAAGGCATGAGCATCAATTACTTGAACCTCTGGTAATTGCCCCACCCCTCACAATTCCCCATTCTCCAGCACTTTATTTCTTTCACTTATCAACTTCCCAGCACATTACTTCAGCCCCCCCTCTCCCAATTTCACCTATTACCTGCCACCTTGTATTTTTGCCTCCCCTCCCCAAACCTTCTTATTCTGACTTCTTCCCTTCTTTTCCATCTTGATCAAGAGTCTTGGCCTGAAACATTAACAGTTTACTCTTTTCCTTTTCTTTCTTTTTCAATATTTGTATTGATTTCTTACATAAAAGAATATGGAGTACAGTAAGATATATAATATATATCAATTACAATATATTGGAATCACAAATATTGTCTCATTACCCCATATCCATATAAATTAAATTTAAATATAATATTGAAAAGAGATAGTTTTATTATACTAATAAATCTAAACCCACGACCAGAGGGAAAAAACTGTTTGGTTAGACAAAGAAAAGGAAAAATCCTTATCATATAATAAAATATATAGTTTGCCAACATCTGTGCTTAATAGCAAATCAAATATTTTGAAAATAATTCAAAAAGGTCTCCACAATATTAAAAATTCTTGTCTAGGTTCAGAAATTGAATGGTGAATCTTCTCTAAATTTAAGCATGACATAACATCATTTAACCAATGACTATGAGCTGGCAGAATCCTTTCACTTAAGCAACAATGCCCTCCTGGCTGTAAGAAAAATAAAAGCCAAAATGAGCAAATCATGTGTCTCCAAAGTAATATAATTTACTCCAACAATACCAAATAAGGCAGTCAAAGGATTAGGCTTAAAATTTACTTTAAAAAGCACTGAAAAAGTTTGGAATACTTCCTTCCAATTTTTTTCATGACTCGGACAAGTCCAAAACATATGAATTAGTAAAGCTTCTCCATTGTTATATTTATCACAATAGGGAGACATATCAGAATGATAATGAGAGAGCTAATCTTTAGTCATGTGGGCCCTATGAACCACTTTAAATTGTAGAAGAGAATGACAGGCACATAACAATGAGGTATTAACCAATTTAAAAATTCATTCCAAGTATCCTCAGTAATTGGAATCTGTAAATCTTGTTCCCAGAGATTATTAATTTTGTCTAAAGGAATATTTCTCATTCCCAACAACATACCATAAATATCAGATATAAAACCATTATGGAAGGGTTTCAAATTAAAAATTGTATCAAGTAAATTCTTATCTGGATTTTTGGGGAATGGATGTACTTGAGAAAGCAAAAAAGTCTCAAATTTGTAAATATTGAAAATAGTGGGTGTTGGGTAGGCTATACTTAGCTGACATTTGTTCAAATGAAGAGAAAATATCTCCAACAAACAAATCCTGAAAACATTTAATACCCACTCTATTCCACTCTTTAAAAACTACATCAGTCATAGAAGGTTTAGAAAAAGTTAGAAAAAATGGGATTTGAAACTGAAAATAAACCAAAATATTTTCTAAATTGTACCCAAATCCTCAAAGTGTGTTTAACTACAAAATTATCAGTTAAATTACTTAAAGATAAAGGAATTGAGGATCCAAGAAGAGAAATGATAGAAAGTTTATTAACAGCATTAGCTTCTAAAGAAACCCAGACCGGATAGTCCTCTTGATTAATATAATATAACCAAAACATAAGATTCTGTATATTGACTGCCCAGTAATAAAACCTAAAATTGGGTAAGGCTTAACCTCCATTCTTTTTAGCTTTAGAAAGATGAACTTTATTTAATCAAGAAATTTTATTTTTCCATACTTAAGAAGATATAATAGAATCCAGAGAATCAAAAAAGGATTTAGGTATAAAAACAGGTACGGCCTGAAATAAATATAAAATTTAGGCTAAATATACATTTTAATAGAATTAATTCGGCCAATCAATGATAAAGAGAAGGGTGACCAATTTGATACTGCCTTCTTAACATAATTCAGAAGTGCAAAAAAAAAATTCTTTAAAAAGGAACTTATAATTCCTAGTAATCGTTACACCCAAATAAGTAAATTGATTTCTTACAATTTCAAAAGAAAGTTTAGTATTAACTAATACCAAATTATTCAAAGGTAAAAGTTCACTCTTATGAAAGCTAAGTTTATATCCTGAAAACTGACTAAAGCTAGAGAGTAAAGAAAGTAAAGAAGACTCCACATTAGAAATGTAAAGCAAAAAAAAACTTTGCAGGTAATACCTCTACATAAAATGACAGTGATATCATTAGATTCTTGGAAAGCAATAACTAAAGGTTCTAAGACCACATCAAAAAGCAAAGAACTCAAAGGACAACCTTGTCTAATTCCATACAGAAGTTGAAATGGTTTAGAATTCTGAGAATTAGTAAGAACCTGAGTGGAGGGAGAGAGATAAAGTAATTTAATACATTCAATTAAATCAGGCCCAAAGTTAAATTTTTCTAAAGTTTTATATAAATAATTCCATTTAACCTGATCAAAGGCTTTCTCAGCATCTAAGGATATCACACATTCTGATATATCTTTTGAAGCAGAATAAACAACATTCAATAAACAACAAATATTAAAGTGGGAGTATTGATTTTTGATAAATCCAGTCTGATCATCAGAAATAATAGATGGCAAAATATTTTCAATCCTATGGGCCAGAAGTTTAGATAAAATTTTAGTATCAACATTAAGTAAGGAAATTGGTCTATAAGAAGAGCTTTCAGTTGGATCCTTTTTTTTAAGAATAAGCAAAATAGAGGCTTCGTGAAAAGTTTGTGGCAAACTTCCTATTTTAAAAGAGTCTGAAAGGACTGAATATGAGTGAGGTATAAGAAAAGAGTAAAAAGTCTTATAAAACTCTCCAGAAAATCCATCAGGACCCAAAGCCTTTACGGAGTGCAAAGAGTGAACAACCTCGGCAATTTCCTCATAAGAAATGGGTTGATCCAGCAATTTTCGATTATCATCAGAAAGTGTAGGAGTGTTTAATTGATCTAAGAAATTATTCATTACAGTATTGTCTATAGGAGGATCAGAACTAGAAAGTTTAGAATAGAGTTCTCTAAAAGTATCATTTTTATTTCTAAATGATCAGATGTTTTATCACCATTAGCATTACAAATTTCTTTAATTTGGCATTTAACTATTTAATTGGTTAGCCAATAGCTTACCCGTTTTATCTCAATCAACATAAAACTGACTTTTATCTTTTAAAAGTTGAGTTTCAATTG
This sequence comes from Hypanus sabinus, assembly GCF_030144855.1. Classification (NCBI taxonomy): domain Eukaryota; kingdom Metazoa; phylum Chordata; class Chondrichthyes; order Myliobatiformes; family Dasyatidae; genus Hypanus; species Hypanus sabinus. Next base: position 123,899,047 of record NC_082710.1, on the reverse strand, counting down.
GATAAGTTAAAAGCAGATCACATTTAGTTTTAAATTCAACACGTCTTTTATATAAAACAGGATCTGGAGCCAAAGCATAATTTTGGTCTAATTGTTTCAACTGATTGGCTAATTCAATTCTCTCCTTATTAGCTTTTTTCTTAACACTTGCGGTAAAAGAAATAATTTGTTCTCTAATATAAGCCTTGAAGTTGTCCCATAAAATGAGACTAGAAGTCTCTTCTAGCATATTCTCCTAAAAAAAGAATAATTTGTTTCTCCAAAAATTTTTAAAAACCCATATTAGAGAACAGAGTTGGATTAAAGAGGCAGATGTACTAAAAGTCAATTATTTAAAAGATGAGTGATCTAAAACAGGGTCTAAACAACAGTTGAAGTTTCCTCCTAAAACCAAAGAGTACAGACTTAAATCTGGTAAAAGTGGAAAAAAATGTTGGAAAAAAACCTGGATCATCTATATTCGGGGCGTACAAATTAGCAAAACCCATGAATCTATTATCTAGTGTCCATGATACCATAACACAATGCCCATTGGTATTTGATATCAGACACTAAATTATGTTGAGTGAAAGAAACTGAATTGTCTATAAGAATCAAAACTCTTCTGGCCTTAGCCTGAAAGGAAGAATGAGAAAATAAGCCCTTCCAATGGCTGAACTGAAGTAAATTATCACATTTAAGAACACGTATTTCTTGTAAACACATTGAGAAATTGAGACTTTCAATTTCTTAATATAATTAAATATCTTATTACATTTCAGAGTATGGTTTAACCCTTTCATATTAAAACTAAGTAAATTAAAAGTATGGTCCATTTTAAATATTTCTTAAAACAGAGGTTAGAATAAAAATCACTGGAATATATATTAAATCCAAACAATGAGTTTTCAGATAAAGTAACCAAGCAACAAATGAAGCTAAGAGAACCAAACAGCTGATAGAAAAAAACGAAACCCACCCAAAGACAGAAAGTCAACCAAAGGGCAGTTGATAGATAAACCTAGCAGCATTACCCTCCCAAAACAATCGACAGACTGAGCTCCAAAAATTTTTCAAGGCTAACTGCATTCCAACAAGACACAACAAAAACAGAGCAAAATTAAACTTATTTAAAAAAAACCTCATGAAAAAATATAGTATTAAATATTAAAAAGAACTAAGAAAATACAAAACTTATTAACTTGGAAAGTACTAACTCAATGAAAATTTACTGATGTTAAATCCTTAATTTTCTAAGCAAAGAAATAAAAATACAAAAAAAATTAGATACGAAAGTATACCAAAAATAAAAAAAATACAATTGTTTATAAAAAAAAGGAATGAACAGTTAGACGGCTGATTCTTAAAAAAGGATCCATCAGGCAGACACAACATAGATTTATGTAGTGAATTATTGAACAGTTAAACTTCTGATACTGATTTGGAAATTTAAAAATCCTGCATCTCTTGAGCCGAAAGGAACCATTTTTGAGAGCCATTCTTCAAAATGATTCTATGACGAGCAGGGTAATGAACAGAGGGTTTAAAACCTTTATTATACAATTCCAACATAACCTTTTTTGAACTTGAAGCATTCATTCAACACCTCGGGTGAAAAATCCTCCACAATGCTGATGTTCTGGCCTTCATAATCAATCATACCTTTCCAATGAAATTCATGCATTAGAAGTTCCTTTGTTTGAAAGTCATGAAGACCAATTATCACTGATTGGGGTCATTCTTCTGGAGGTAGGCCTTTGTATTGGCGATCTATGAGCTTGGTCTATTTTAGGTGGAGAGTTTAAAATATTTGGTAGTAGGTAAGCCAAAAGGTTAGCAAAAAGTTCCAAAGGCTGATACTCTTTTCCAGAGATTCTACCTGGCCTGCTGAGTTCCTCCAATATTTTATATGCATTGTCACATTTATTTTACAAATTACAAAATTACAGTTTAGTCTGCATAACATAATTTAATATGAGTATTGGGTATATATCTATACAAGGGAAATAACTTTCCAGGTTGTCTGGTGCACTGTGGTTTGAATGCCAGTTGATATAAAAGCTTTGGCAAAGTAGTCCTAGGAAGACATTGTGAGTTTTATATAACAGCATAGGACAGCAACACACAATGTAAGATGTCCTTGTACTTTGAGAATAGGCAAAATTTGCTCTGTAGAATTATAAGACAGGTCAATGTAAAGTATTTTTGGCCAGTTCCACTAAATACTGTTTCCTACAGTCCAAATAAGTTTTTGTATTTTTTGAATATGATAGTAACCATTGTTCAATTATAGCATAGACTTGAATATCAAGTGATTGCTGTCAACCTTGTTGAAGTAAAACAGAATAAATTAGATTTACAAGGGACACCAGCTACAGAACTTAATTATCCTTTTTACTTGGAGATACAGCATTGTAATAAGCCTTTCTAGACCAACTTAACCATGCTGTCCATGTTAGCAATTAACTTACTATACTGTATGTCTTTGGAATGCCGGAGGAAACCAGAGCACTGAAAGGAAACCCAGGTGGTCCTAGACAGAAGGTACAAACTCCTAAAAGACAGTGGCAATATTGACTCGGTTCACTGGCACTATAACTGCATTACACTAACTGGTATACTACCATGTGGTCTGTAGATATTTAATTTGATGTAATCTCTTCATTGGGCTCCTCACTCTAATTTACTTTAATTTCTGTGCACATTTTCTTAACCTTGGGGTATTTTCAAATAGCTACCTTCCTTTGCTCTGTTTTTTTCCATTACCAATTCCATCAGTCTTGACACTGTGTTCCAAAGAGGTGGAAGAAAAATCAAATGGTGCGTAAAAAAATGAATAAGCATTACACAAAATGAACACATCACGTTCACGTGAATGAATCAGAATTGTTTTGGATGAGTTTCTGATAAAGTATTAAACCATACAAAAGAATATACTCTAAGGCATCACAAAATAAAATTGAGCCATCAAATCTGTTCTCTTTCCTGATTGAACATAATTGTGTAATTTTCCCAATATTGTTTGCTATTAATTCACTGAATCTCATGGAACAACAGCTAAAAACTAATTATGACTATGATTTACTGAATGATATGATGATCCATGAAAAAAAATATTTGGATACATACTATATATTCTTGTTTTTGGAGAAACATTCCATGGGATGTATGAACTAGTTTTCTTTGAGGCTGTGAGGATTTATTGTTTGTAAATGCTATTTCAGAGAATCCTTCTTGCATGTACACATTGTGTGAATGGAAAATCATATTATAAATTCCTGAGGCATACACATACCCAGCAACTGTCCGAACACATTTTATGTTTCCTGTATAATACAAACATACCATGTTTCTTGGTCAAATTTCTGTGAAATTTCATTCTAATTCAAGAAAGGAACAAGTCATCCAAGCATATCAGATATACTGATATCAACATGCACAGTCTGAATCAATCAGTTTATATTTTATTTAAAAAAGAAGATTGGGTCAGCTCTTTGATTATTCTGCAGATAAAGCAATGTTTCTCCAGATTATTTTGAACAACTTAAAATGAATAAAAGAAAATGCCCCAAAGTTATGAATGAATAAATTATTGTTTTATATTTATAGGAGGTATAAGCAGAAATAATTACATATCATATTCTTTGTTGATGCATAGTTCTGGGTTTTGCAATTTTGCTTCTTCACTACTATTTTTTACAAGTTATGCACAAAAAAAACAAACCTAAAATTTCTATAGAATGGCCTTTCCTACAATCATGCTAGGACAACTCCTACCATATACCAATGCCCATGAGGCTTCCCGTGATTGAGAGTACTGGATCTGAAAGCCTGGAGCTTTATTCAATAGTGCACATTTCAGGCAATATTCTACCACTCATTCTAGAGACACTAGTGTTGTCTGGATGAGCTTAGGAGTTCTCATATTCATTCCCAAGAGAAGTGTGTTCAGTGAACTCTTTGGAGGGAGAGCTCACAATCAGACCACATTTATTATTCTTGAGTCATGATGTGAAAACTATTTTGCAGTAGTGCAGTGCAAAAACATTAAGGTCTATAAATTATGAAAATAAACAGTGCAAATAAAGAAATAATGAGGTAGTGTTCATGGACCATTCATAAATCTGATTAAGCTGTTTCAGAATAGTTGAGCCTGGGCGTTCAGACTCCTGTACCTCCTCCTTGATGGTAGCAATGAGAATGATAGTGAGGATCCTTAATGATAAATGCACCTTCTTGAGGCACTACCCTTGAAGTTGAACTCAAAGATGGGGATGGAGATGGCAAAGTTTATAACCATCTGCAGCCTCATGCAATCATATACTTTGGATCTTCTATACCAGACTGTGATGCAACCTGTCAGAATGCTCTCTATCGTACATCAATAGAAATTTGTAACAGCTTTAATGACATGCCAAATATCCTCACACTTCTAACATTGTAGGGCTGCTAGCATGCTTCTTCATGATTATATGAATACATTGGTCCTGACTTCCCCATTCTGAAGTCCACAGATTCTTGGTCCTGCTGGCATCCAGTGTGAGATTGTTATAGTGACACATACAAGATTATTAAGGGATTGGACATGCTAGAGGCAGGAAACATGTTCCCGATGTTGGGGGAGTCCAGAACCAGAGCCCACAGTTTAAGAATAAAGGGTAGGCCATTTAGAAGAGAGTTCAGGAAAAACTTTTTCACCCAGAGAGTTGTGGATCTATGGAATGCTCTGCCTCAGAAGGCAGTGGAGGCCAATTTTCTGGATGCTTTCAAGAAAGAGTTAGATAGAGCTCTTAAAGATAGTGGAGTCAAGGGATATGGGGAGAAAGCAGGAACAGGGTACTGATTGTGGTTGATCAGCCACGATTACATTGAGTGGCAGTGCTGGCTCAAAGGCCTGAATGGCCTACTCCTGCACCTATTGTCTATTGTCTGTTGACACCACACAACAACTGATTCATCTCACTTCTGTAAGCTTTCTCAGGTCCATCTGAGATTTTACTAACAACGGTGATATCATTGGTAAATTTGTAGATGGTGCTTGAACTGTTCATAGGCACACAATCATGAGTAGACAGAAAGTAGAGCAATGGGCTAAGCACTCATCCTTGCAGTATACCTATGTTGATGGTCAGCAAGGAGGAGATTTGTTACATCCTCCTCACTGACCATCATACGTGCAATATTCTGATATGGAATTTGTGCATCTAGTTGCAGAGGAAGTTATGGTGGTCCAGGTTTTATAGTTTGGTTATTTCTACTGAAGGAATGATTATATTGAATGTTGAGCTGTAGTTTGGCATATGTCTTGTTGTTGTCTAGGTGCTCAAAAGTAGAGTGCAAAGCAAATGAGATTGTGTCTGCTGTAGACCTATTGTGGTTGTAGGTAAATAGTAGCAGGTCCAGGTACTTGCTGGGTCATGATTTAATACTACCTACAATTAACCTATCAGGCACTTCTTTACAATAGATGTGAGTACAAGCAGGTCATTGTCACTGAGGCAGCTCATCTTGCTCTTCTTGGGCACCAGAATGATTGCTGCTCTTGTGATGGATATTCATTGTCTCTTATTTGACAAACTTGTTTTCCAAACACAAGCAACTGCAACTTGTAAAATCACAAACATATCTCAGTAAAGTTACAATTAGCAGTTTGTGTAGTTTCTGGTCATAAAATGTAGCCAGTCTTCAGTTCTTAAAAATGTAAATGGAAAGCAGTAACCAGCTTGAAGTTAAAACACAGAACATAGAAATAGAAATCTACAGCACTTTACAGGCCCTTCAGCACACAATGTTGAGCCGACCATGTAACCTACTCTAGAAACTATCTAGAATTTCTCTATCGCATAGCCCTCTGTTTTTCTAAGCTCCATATACCTATCTAAGAGTTACTTAGAACACCCTATTGTATCCGCTTCCACCACTATTGCTGGCAGTATGTTCCATGCACCCACCGCTCTCTGTGTGAAAAACTTACCCTTGACATCCCCTCTGTATCTACTTCCAAGCACCTTAAAACAATGCCCCCTCATGTCAGCCACTTCAATCGACAATAGACAGGAGTAGGCCATTCAGCCCTTCAAGTCAGCACCGCCATTCAATGTGATCATGGCTAGTCATCCATAATCAGTACCCCGTTCTTGCCTTCTCCCCATATCCCTTGACTCCACTATCTTTAAGAGCTCTGTCTAACTCTTTCTTGAAAGCATCCAGAGAATTGGCCTCCACTGTCTTCTGAGGCAAAGCATTCCATAGATCCACAAATCGTTGGGTGAAAAAAGTTTTCCTGACTCTGGGAAAAAGGCTTTGACTATCCTTATGATCAATGCCTCTCATCATCTTATACACATCTATCAGGTCATCTCTCATCCTCCTTTACTCCAAGGAGAAAAGGCCAAATTCACTCAACCTATTCTCATAAGGCATGCTCCCCAATCACGGCAACATCCTTGTAAATCTCCTCTAAACTCTTTCTATAGTATCCGCATCCTTCCTGTAGTGAGGTGACCAGAAATGAAAACAGTACTCCAAGTGGGGTCTGACCAGAGTCCTATACAGCTGTAACATTACCTCTCGGCTCTTGAAATCAATCCCTTGGTTAATGAAGGCCAATGCATTGTATGCCTTCTTAACCACAAAGTCAACCTGCGCAACAGCTTTGAGTGTCCTATGGACACGGACACCAAGATCTCTCTGATCCTCCACACTGCCAAGAGTCTTACCATTAAAACTATATTCTGCCATCATATTTGACCTACCAAAATTAATCACTTCACACTTAACTGGGTTCAACTCCATCTGCCACACTCCAGCCCAGTTCAGTGCAAGTTTCCACTACTGCACCTGGTTGATCCTATTCTCACATGGCTCATCTTCTTGCTCTTCACATACTTGTAGAATGCCTTGGGGGTTTCCTTAATCCTTCTCACCAAAGCCTTTTCATGGCCCCTTATAGTTCTCCTAATTTCACTCTTAAGCTCCTTACTGGCAACCTTGTATCTTTCTAGAACTCTTATCAGTACCTAATTTCTTGAACCTTTCATAAGCTTTTCTTCTCTTCTTAACTAGATTTTCCACATCCTTTGTACACATTGTGCCTCAATAGATCATAGCTATGCAGAATGCCTTGAAAATGATCCCTGAACATTTGGCCCTTATGTTTCTCTGAGATCATCTGCTCCCAATTTATACCCCAAGTGGCTGTCTAATAGCACCATATTTCCCCCTACCCCAATTAAATGTTTTCTCAAATTGTCTGCTCCTATCCCTCTCCAGCACTATGGTAAAGGAGATAGAGCTGTGATTGCTAACTCCAAAATGCTTTCCCACTGAGAGATCTGATACCTGACTGAGTTTATTTCCCAATACCAGATCAAGTACAATAGACAATAGACAGTCGGTGCAGGAGTAGACTATTTGGCCCTTCTAGTCAGCACCGTCAATCACTGTGATCATGGTTGATCATACACAATCAGTACCCCGTTCCTGCCCTCTCCCCATATCCTTTGACCCCACTATCTATAAGAGCTCTATCTAACTCTCTTTTGAATGCATCCAGAGACTTGGCCTCTGCTGCCTTCTGGGGCAGAGCATTCCGCATATCCACCACTCTCTGGGTGAAAAAGTTTTTCCGCATCTCTGTTCTAAATGGCCCACCCCTTATTCTTAAACTGTGGCCTCTAGCTCTGGACTCACCCATCAGCGGGAACATGCTTCCTGCCTCCAGCGTGTCTACAGTCTCTCCTCTAGTTGGCTTATCTACATATTGCATCAAGAAACCTTCCTGAACACACCTAACAAACTCTACCCTATCCAACCCCTTTGCTCTCAGGAGATGCCAGTCAATATTAGAAAAGTTAAAATCTCCAATCACAAAAACCCATTTATTATTGTACCGTTCCAGAATCTGACACCCTATTGTTATTGTTGGGGGAACAAAAATAAACAATCAGTAGATTTATTGTCACCTTCCTGTTTCTGACTTCCACGCACAATGACTCAGTAGATAATCCCTCCATGTCTTCCTCCTTTTCTGCAGCCCTATCCCTAATTAGCAATGCCACATCCCCACCTCTTTTGCCTCTCTTCCTGTCCTTTTTGAAACATCTGAAGCCTGACACACTCAACAGTCATTCCTGCCCGTGAGACATCCAGTCTCTGTAATGGCCACAATGCCATATTTCCACGTATTGATCCAAGCTCTAAGTTCATCTGCCTTTTTTATGATACTCCTTGTATTAAAATAGACACTTCCCAAGCCATCAGACTGAGAACATCTTCGCTTTAGCATTTTCCTATCCTTCCTCACAAACTCCTATAAGCTGTCTCTACTTTGTGTCAATCAACTCATCCTATGCCTCTTCACTTTGGTGCTCACGCTCCTGAATATCTATTTAAATATTCCCCAATAGCACTGGCAGACCTCCCCACCAGGATATTGGTCCTCCTCGGATTCAAGTACAACCCGTCCTTTTTGTACAAGTCACATCTGCCCAGAAGAGGTCCCAATGATCCAGAAATCTAAATCACTGCCACTCCTTCAATCCTTTAAGCACACATTTATCCGCCACTTCATTCGATGCCTATACTCACTGTCGCTATACACAACTTTGCAGGCAAGCTACATATGCAAGTGCAAGATACTGTGTGAGAAGTGGGATGTAACTCACTGCAGCTGATTTATTACCGTTCAAGATGCAGTCCAAGACAATGTGTTGTTTACTTTGAATTGTTTCAAACAGACATGTTGACTCTTAGATTGCAGAATCAAGGAATCTTGCAGAACAGATCGACAATATCATTTGATGTTATCAATAACTCATGAGTTTATAGATGGAGATTTATGTATTCAGAGATTAGCTTTACTGCATTAATGGTAGATAGGTAAGATCTCTGTCTGCATAAAATGCTTTTAAGTAATTTGTGTGCAAAGGCTATCTGAAGAAGTATCATATGCTTGTGAAGTCACCCAATTAGGAGGCGAATTGTATTCAATGTAGAGATCAATTCAGACTTATTAGTAATGGTGCTAGGAATATCAAGAAGAAACCTGGATGTAACATGGGGTGAACAGGAATCTATTCCTCCAGCTTTGGTTTGGGTGATGAAAATCTTGTCTGCATCTTTGATATGTCTTTTTCATTTATAGGAATTGTATCTGTGAATTGGAAATCCTTTTGTGATTTAGAAATGCTTTGTGCTTTAGAAATGGCTTGTAATTTGGGAAATTTTTAAGATAGAAATTATCTCTGAGTTTTATATGTGTTTTAACAATTTTATTTTCATTTAAACATACATCACTGAAAATAATAAACTGTGTTATAAACAACTTTATTAGTTGAAAGTATCTTCTCTTTGGTAGGGAGAAGGAATCCCCTGCTCAAGTATTTAATATCACCAGCTCAGCTCACCATGAAGATTAAACAGAGAGCTAAATTAGTCTGTGAAGTTTGGGTAGTTACAGTGTCATCTCCCTTTAGCGAGAATTCTCATGGTTATTTATTTCCAATAGGGCTTAAAGTCTTCATTTCAGTTTAGAAATACACGGTCAACAAAGTCCCAGTTCATCTTTAACCCATATAGGCTGTGATCTGAACTTCCTTATGGTTTTGAGGATAGTATTAATCTGGTATTTCTTCAAGTGTGATTACCTCCTATTCAGACATGGCTTCTATCAAAAACCCACTGACGTGGATTTATTCCTCAACAATAACAGCCACCGTCATGTCTCCCAACATAGAATGGTTCCTTCTACTTTGATTAACCATGTGAAAACTATTTTGGACACCGCGAGTCTCCACAAAGAAATAAGATGATTATACATGAGGTTCCAACAGTATGGCTACAAGGTGAAGGAAGTTGATCGGACCCTTAAAAGGGCTAACAGAAAAACCAGGAAACCTAGCAACAAGGAGGAAACCATCACTGCTGCCTGTCTTTCCTATATTTCCACAGTTTCTGGAAGGATCCAGAAGAAATTAATGCTATTAAGTTTTGTCTTCTTGGAGCAATGGAACATAGACCCTGCAACAGCTGTCCAACGTCCAATTCTACTGTTTATCATGGTCAAAATAGTTTTGGGTTCCTCATTCAAACACTGCAGTTCGATCTGAATTCTGGTTTGAATCCTTTGCATGGTATAAAATTAGACTGATATATATATTGAGACCAATCATGTCTGTACAGTTGGTCTGTCATGTGTTTTTTGAGGGTGAATTGCTGGAATTCCCAGTTGAAGTCCTTATCTTCAGGTCTACATTATTTCCACTGATCTTGGCTCCAGCGTGGAATTTATGAGTATCCAACATCAAAGAGTAAGGCATATATCAGGTATAGGCAACTGGGACCAAGTGAGTCCTTTGTGCATTTTAAGAGTTGCAGAAATATTTTTAAAAAGGAAATTAGCAGGGCAAAAAGGGCCATTGGATATTGTTGCCTAGCAAGATAAAAACCCCGAATTGTTCAGTACACATAAGAGAGATAAAAGGGTAGCTAGAGAATAGATCTACTTCAAGATTACTGTGGTGATCTATCTGTAGAATCACAGGAAATAGGTGAGGTCTAAATGTAAATACTTCCCATCTGTATTTATCATGCAGTAGGATATAGAAGCTAGTGAGTTTGGGAACTGCTATATCTAGCCCACATCAAAAAATTTAAAAAAAAAATGGAGGTGGTATGGTCTTGAAACGTATCAAGATGGATAAATCTCTCTGCGTTTAAAGAAATCTCAACAGTAGAATAGTTTCTTAATAACAGAGATATCTATATTTAACATTTTTCAAAATTAACAATGGCTAATGGCAATACAAGTGCTCATCCAGATCCTTCTTGTATGTTGTAAAGGTACTTGTTTCCACCAGCCATCCACACAGTGTGCTGCAGATTCTAAACACACTTCAGATTAAAAAAAATTCTTTGTCAGTTCCCCTCTAAATTCTCACTACTTAACCTAAACCTATGACCTCTAGGTTCAGAGAAATCTGCTCAGTAGAATAGTTTCTTAATATCAGACAATCTTTCAAAGCTAAAGATGTCTAATGAAAATAAACCATCACATTTCAGCTTGAGAAACGATGAGCATAAATTTAAAATTGCATTTCTGTATGATCAGATAGAACATCTCTAAATTGAGGGATCAATAATATTAATTTATTTTGTTTATCAAAGTTATAATGCAAAAATGAGAAAATTGTGGGCATGTAAGGATGATCACAAATCAGTAATGATCTTTTTGGATGAAGCAACAGGCTCGGAAGGATGCAATGGATTTTTGTTATTGCTTTCACCCTTATGATAATGAAATTTAAGAAGTACAATATTCAACTTGGGAGTTGGGGGATGTGTTGTGTTCTGCTGTGGCTAATCAAAATAATCTTCAGAGAATTTGATGTATCATTATTTTATAATACAGGCACTGTCTGTGCAATTGTCCTATTATTTTGTTATAAGTGAGCCAAACCTTCATCTGTTTGGTTGATTCTAAAATTAGATATACCTTTAGGGAAAGCAAACTCCATCCTTGAGTACAAAACAAGTTTGGTAATCATTTGTAGCCAGGCTACTTCAATTATTTAGAGATATTATTAAGAAATATACCGTTACTTTCTGACAAGACATATTTTAATGAGATTTAGTTCAAAAGGTCACTTTATTCTTGAGGGCAGTTGTGTGAATTTGTCAGCCTAGATAGGATCACTTTGAGACTAAGATACAGAGACTAGTCATGGAGAGAGCTGGGAGCAATGTAATGTGTGTGTGCAGATGTCAGGAAAAAGAAGGGAATGAAGAGAACAACAAAGAAAAGGGCATTCAGGAAAACCTGCTAGCAATAGTATTCAGGATATTCTGCTGTCATTATAGTTCTGGCAACCAGCAAATAAACTTAAATGTTGCTAAAAGAATGATAAGTGAAAAGCATGAAAATGAAACAGGTAGTAATATTTCTAATGAGAAAAAAATGGTAAATTCTCCAGTGAGAAGCATGAAAATGAAACAAATGGCACTACCCTGAACAAAATGAAATAAAAAAATGCAGGGTATATAGACAAGGCCTAGCAAACTTGCAAAAAATAAATTAGGGAATTACACAGTGGCGTCTTTATTAGATACAGTTGGCGCCTAATAAAATAGTTAATGAGGGAAAGCTTGTGGTATTCTGCTGCTGTAACCCATTCACTTCAAAGATCCACGTGTTGTGCATTCAGATATGCTCTTCATACCACTATTCAAATGTATGGTTATATGAGTTACTGGTGCCTTCCTGTAAGCTTGAAGCACTTTGGCCATTCTCCCCTGACCTCTCCTATGGAAAAGGCATTTTCACCTAAAAGAACTGCTGCTCACTGTCTTGGGATGTTTTTGGGGTTTCGACATAAAGAGAATATTGACTTCAGTGACTAACTTTCAGATCTGAATATGAATTGAAGAACATATCTAAAATGACACTCTGAACAATGGGTTCCTAACAACCATGAACCAAGTTAATTGGAAAACACTACAGTTAACTGGAAGACTAGACAATACTGTTTTAGATTCGTTATTTGTGTGTATTAGATTTAAGCCCATTATTTGTGCATATTTAGGTATCTGAAAGAGGAAGGTGTGCAGGTGGGGTGTAGTTCAAAGGAAGCATTGTAACTATGAAACGGCCCTGAAATTTTCTTTGATTTCAGCACATAAAATGTTGGGTAGTGCTGGGCCAAGCAGACCTTTTTCCTCCAAAAGGGTCTCAATATGGTACCTGCTGTGTCTCATTTTGTCAAATGAAGGGTTGGCTTCGTAACTATCAGTACTTCTCTCTGGTGACTTCATGCAACAACATTTGATGTCAAGAGCTGGATACCTTCTTGTGACCCATTGTGACCCAGCAATCTCAGCAGTCTAAGTGGGTGAGTATTTTTAAAATTAGCTTGGACTTGTTTGGGATGGTGCCTGGATGGGTACCGAAGGTATCATGAACATGAAGAGCTGAACTAGTAGGTATAAAAGTAGCTTGTGCGCATGCATGTGTGTTTAAGTAAGAGACAGAGCTTTGTGCATTAGTTTGGTGAGAGAGAGCCACCAGATATAAAGGGTGGTTATTAAAGATTCAGGACATCAGTGTATATTCATTCATGGGAACTGTATTTTAGCATACATGCTTATGAGTTTGTGTATATGCCTTGCTAATACAGCTAGATGGAATACAGTAGATATCATGAGTTTAAATGCAGAAAAGCAGCAGGTTGCAGAGTACATACCCTGCTGTTTTAAGTATGTTCTGTATAATTGGTGCCTGTCATTTATATTTTGCGTAGTGTGGGCATTAGTGTGGAGATATTTGAGGGTGAGGTTTTATCCAGATATATCTGTCAGGATGGCATGTATTGAACTCAGGCAATGCCTGGTCAAGAATCCAGATAATCCAAGCGAGCCCTTGATCCTGATGATGACCATTCATAAACCGCTCAGCCCCCAGGAAGAAGCAAAACATTTTGTTAGAGCTGCCCCACTTAAAGTCATATATGGGAATTCAGAATTCTGTTGCAAGCTTGAGGAAATGGTTGAAATTTACCTGATGCGTCCTGAAGAAATGTGGGACAGTATGGCCCAGGAAGTGCAGGAACTAATTGCAATGCCAGCAATGAAGAAAGATATCGCTTTTTTTAAAGAGGAAGTGAGGCAGTGATTGGGGAAAGGTAAAAGTAACTGTGGAATGATAATGACAGTGATTCAAAGTGCTGATGAGACGACCATGGATTATGCAGAACCTGAATATCAAGCATACGAGGAGTACTCAGGATTGGGTAGTTCAGGAAGGGATATCCCAGTCTTCCTGAAAGCTAAGAGAGAAGGCCTGAGCGCAGTCCTCCAGGAAGTTTTAGATATAGGCATAGTGATGAGATTGACCTAATCTGCGATAATTTCATGGGCCAGTGAGATAGATCAAAGGAAGGGCAAAATAAATCATAAAACGGATATTGTGGATGCAGCTGCTGTGGTGTTAGAGAGGGTTTGCTCTGTATGCCAGCAACCAGGGCACCGAGCAACGGACTGCTGGGCCAGACACAAACAGCAAAGGAATTGATATGCTACAGCTGTGGCCTATCAGGACATAGTTGGAGGCAGTGACCAAACAAGAAGGAAAAAATACAGGTGAAAGTCACAGTAGACATGCAATTCCTCACCCTATCAGCACCCTGTCTGTCCAATCTGACTGTCAATGAGATCACTGAGCTGGTGAAGATGTCTTCTAGGTCAGTAAAATAGTACCCGTTGTCAGCACTGTAGGGAGCAGCAATGCAATATGTTAGTGGACACAGGGGCATCATCATCGATAATGAACCTATCCTTGCCAACAACTGGACAGGCTGTTTATTTTATGGGCATAGAAGGGAAAACAGTGAAAGCAGAAAGATGTGAGTCGTAGATACTCAAAATCGGTGGAGTGCAGCTTCCAGTGTTTTTTCTGGGTTTGTCCAGATAATGAGGGCACTATTCTTGGAATAGAAATCCTAAGGGAAGCAGGGACATTATAGTTTCAGGACATGGAGCAATAATATGGACACATCAGGGGCAGCAAACACATATGGCTGATAGAGTAGGCAACTTGCCAGCATAGCCGCAGCCACACTGCTCATCAGGGACTGGAGCTAGGATGGTGTCCATTAGTTACTTTGTCAGCAATTCCCAGCAGCGTGGGCTACACACAAGCAAGATTGCAGTTGAGTGAAGACAAACTCATTTTCAGGCCTGCATAAAGCCCAAAAACAGTACTTTTAAAAAATTATGCACTGACAGCTGTTCGGGATATAGTGAAGGAACTAAAAGAGCAGGGGATCCTCAGAGGGACTGCGTCAACTGCTAACTCAGCTATATGGTCAGGAAAGAAGTTCGAAGGATCACATCAGTTAAAGATAGACTATACCACCCTTAATAAGACTATGCCAAGAACCAAGACTGCATCCAACTGGGGTGAACCCTGCAACAATCCTGAATGGTTGTCTCCAGAACATAAAGTTTTTTCAGTCCTGCAAAACAGTAATGGATTTTGGGGGCTTCCCTTAGCACCTGAGTCTGAAGACCAACTTGTCTTCGCCCTGGGTGGGCAGCACCATACACGGACCAGACTCCCCCAGGGATTCCACAACAGCTCTTCCATTCTTCATAAGGTCATGGTGCAGACTTTGGAAAAGCTCAATCTGACGCCCTACAATATGTTGATGATCTAATAATTGCCTTGGAAGATGAAGCAGGTCATTTAGGGGTGATAGCCAGTGTTTTAGAGATACTGCGAGATCAGGGGTTTAAAATCAGTGCACACAAAAATCTGATTGGAAAACAAACCATGCAGTACCTTGGCTGCACCATTTCCCATGGGAGGGATGACAGCTTCATGCCCCGCCCAGTAAATGTAAGGGGAATGATGAGGGGAATGGGTTGATTCAATTACTCCCATAATTTTATACTGGGGTTCTCAGCACTAGCAGCCCCAATACAGGCCTTGATTCAAAGAGGAAATGCCCTCTGGAGGAAGTAAGATGGGAGCCAGATGAGGAAAAGCCTTGGTCTTTGCACCCACACTAGGATTACCAGATATGGCTCGTCCTTCAGCAGTTAGAGAAGACATTACATGCAGTAGTGTTGCAAGATGATGGGGACACAAGAAAGCCAGTGACAAGTTATTCAATGAAACAGAAACCCATTACAACAGGACTTCCCTGCTGCATTGCAGCTGTAGACTGTGTCATGTGGGCAGTCCAAGTAAATGAAGCAGTTGTAATGATGGCAAAACTCATACCACACACACCCCATACCATTGTAGAGCTCCTGAATATGGGGAGGTTGAGAGCAGTCATTGATTGCAGAAGTGTAGCTTGGGGAGGGGTGCAGTTCTCATCCTCAAAGACAAATCAGTAATGCTAGTTAGGGACACTTGAATGAATCCTGCGAGCACCATCCTGACAGAAGGTGAGGCACACGAAAGCCAAATGTGAAGAGAGCAGGAAGAAGGTGTCTGTGTGAAGGAAACATCTCTAGGAGAGGAAGACCATAAGACCATAAAGTACAGGCGCAGAATTAGGCCATCTGGCCCATCGAATCTACTCTTTTATTTTACATGGTTAATCCAATTTTCCTCTCAGCCCCAATCTCCTACATTCTCCCTGTATCCATTCACACCCTGAGAAATCAAGAATCTATCAAACTCTGCCTTAAACATACATTACATAAAGACTTGGCCTCCACTGATTCACCACTCTCTGGCTAAAGAATCTCCTCCCCATCTCTGTTCTAAAAGGATGCTCCTCTATTCTGAGGCTGTGTACTCTGGTCTTAGACTCTTGTCATTGGAAACATCCCCTCAACATCAGCTCCATTAAGACCATTCACTATTTGAAGGGTTTCAATGAGGTAACCCCTGATTATTCTGAATTCCAATGAATACAGGCCCAGAGCCAACATCCATCTTCGTATGACAAACCATTCAATCCTGGAATCATTTTTATGAACCTCCTTTGAGCCCTTTTCCAGGAAGCAGAGGGTATTTTTATAGATGGGTCTTGGAGGTATATAGGTAGGAAGCCATGGACCTGGTGCGGTTGTGGTGAAGGAAACAGTTGAAGAATTAGCTTCAGCAGTACTGCCAGGAGGCTGCTCAGCTCCGCTGGTGGAATTGTTGGCTCTGACACTACAGTAAAGGCAGATGAGTAAGTATACATGCAGACAGTTGGTATGCCTTTGGGGTGGTGCATGATCATCTGATGGCGTGGACATGATGAGAATTAGTAACCTCAACAAGGGCAGGTATTCAGCATGGGCACCTCATACAAGGACTAGTGGAAGCAGTGAGTGTGCCAGCAGAGGTGGCGGTAATTAAAGTAAAGGCTCACCAGAAAGAGGAAAGTAAGGAGCAGGAAGGAAATGTCTGAGGCCTGTTTAGTTTTTGTATGAAGAGTGGGTGCAGAAGAGAAAGAGAAAGGCAGCAAAGGAGGGACCGGATGGGAGCTGGACCCATGGGGAGAAAGGAGTCTTGGTGGCCCTATCATGTATTAGGCAGACACTACTGAAGTTATATCAAGGGATAATGCATCAGGGAAGTTAGAGCATGATCACGACCCTCTGGCAAGACTGGTCATGGTCAGAAATGGATGGGGATGTTGAGAAATTCTGCTGCCGTTGTGTCATTTGTGCCCAGTATAAACCCGGTAAGGGCATAAAGCTGCAACTGGTAAGCCAGCAGTAGCTGGACAGCCTCTGGAAAAACATCCTAATGGACAGGGCCCGGTCCTAAAAGCGCGGGAAAAAGCTACTGTCTGGTGATTACTTCACACAATGTGCAGAGGCTTTCCCAACAAGGGACTGCACAGTCAGCTCCGCGGCATGGATTCTAGATCATGAAATCCACCCAAGATGGAGAAACCCAGTCGAGATGGACTTGGATCAGGGAACATATTTCACAGGGAAAGTGAGGAAGGATATGTGCCGGCTTTTAGAGATTCAGTAGTGGTTCCACGTACCCTACCATCATTAGAGTTCAGGAATGCCAGAAAGGATGAACTGAATAATCAAGAATGCTTTAGGCAAAGCTATAACTGAGACAAGAAAGACTTGGAACCTCAGCAAGAATCCGAATGAGATTGCAAGCAACCCCAAACCATTCGCTGCATCACAGCTCCTGTGAATTATTGATAGGGTAAGCAATGCAATGCTCTTAAGGGGTAACTATGTGTTGCATTGAGCCTGGGACTTACAGGGATAGAATGATACAGTATGTGAAAGATCTTTGTAAGTAACTTAAAGGGTTGAAGGACTAAACAAAACAACATCAGCACATTGCTGATCAGAGAGCCAGAGGGAAAAGAGATAGTCCTCTCACAGCAGGGGCAATCAAGTCATGGTGAGAGTACAGCCTGAAATGGTAGGATTTGCTCCCAGTTGGACCACAGATGGTACTTTTTATAAGTGACACATTTCTGTTTGCTGACTTGACAAGGCAGCCAGTGAAAACACTGGACTCGGGTTAAACCATATGACTCACCTTCTTTTTGCTCTCACAGTTAGAGTGAGGAACCTAGTGTACCCAGTAACCATGTAATTACAGAGAACCTAAGAGATGAACACCAGCCGGCCACAACAGACCTGATCACAGTTGATGGAGAAAGACCACAGCAAACGTGAAGGCAGAAGATACCAAAAGCATGACAAAAACTCATAAATAGCATGCTAAAGTATAATGGTAATGGTATTTGTAATGAAGGATGGTTCCTGAAGGTAGATGATGAGATGAATAGCATAGAATAGAAAAGATATGGCTGTTACCTAGCTGTATCATGTCCATACAACCATTAGATATTTTAAGCCACGTACTTTAACATTGTCTTCTTCTTCTTCTTTTTCTTTTTTATGGCAGTTGGCACCCAGCTTAATGGTGCATTATCGCCACCTTGTGTTCTGGAGTGTGGATCAGATGATAGACTTACATTCTAAATCCATTCACCCATACATACACACACACACACACACACACACACACACACACACACACACACACACACACACACACACACACCCTGATCTTCTTTATCCTTCCTTCTTTGGTCATCGTAGTACCCTATTCCTGCTTATCCATCATATCCTATAAAAAAACCCTGTATCCCTTAAGAAAGCTAAAAGTACCCTGACCTGTGCTCTCTCACCCATGCACAGTAACCATTTTAATGTGAATTCTTGTACCCCCATTTCCCTTAGATTAATTCTCATCATCTCTCTCTGTATCCCATACTTCCTGCAACTCAGAACTACATGCTCTACTGACTCCTCTTCCTGACATTCCTCACACAGTCCTGTCTGGTGATTCCCTATCATTTTTAATGTTTTGTTTAGTGCACAGTGCCCCAGCCTTAACCTAGTCCACACAATTTCCTCTCTTCTGTATCAACTATCTACCCGAGTACCTGTAACTCTCTTTTATATTTGATATAAATGCCTCCCTTTCCCCTCTCTGTCCCAACTTTGTTGCCACATTTGTTTGATTTTTTTTCCCCAGATTACACACTTAACATCTGCTTTACTGATACTAATATGCATTTCTGTATTTTCTTTCTTTAACATTGTTGATAAGCCCAGTATGCTGCACCTTATCAGAATCCTTCGAAAAGTTTATATACACCACACAGACTGCATTATTCTCATAATCTCTATTTGGTATTTTATCAAAAAATTCTATCAAATTGATTTCGTATGACTTGCCCATAGCAATACTTCTGTTGCAACTGTGAATGAGTAATAGGAAGGCAAGAGCTTTGCACTTAAAGGGATTTTATTCAGCACAGCAAGCAGATATTCTAGAAAATCTTATCTCTCTTGGTAAAACTCTCTGGAGAATCGCTTTGAACTCAAAAGAACCCTATGGTTTAATACATGAGGATAACAGCAAGTGAGTAAATGCAGTTCCAGTAATTACAATTACAGTTCACTTCAACATTCAGGGTGATTCTTACGGCTCCACAGAGTTACATACTTAAAATGGAATCACATCTCAACTGACAAGAACATTTCTACATACATACTCAAAAACCTTTGTGGGGAATCCAGACACCCAGAACATACTTCATTTACCAATGCATTAAGCAATATCTCTCTGCAGATAATAGTGAAATCATGCAGCTATCCTTGTCGTAGACTGAAGACTGGTTCTTGTTTGTATTAACTAGCTGCTACCTGGTCCTATAACTGCTGAACTATGTCCCAAGCCTAACAATCCCTAATAACTTTACTTTATTGTATTATTTTTCCCTTCAGGTGACAATTAATCCTGTTCCCAAAACAATACTTCACAAGTTTCTACAACATTGAGGGTGAAATGATGGCCTGGAGTTAGTACCCTTGTCCTTCATTCCTTTGTCGAGTCATAGAGTCATAGAGAAGTACAGTACAGAAATAGCCCTTTGTCCCTTCTAGTCTGTGCCAAATCATTTAAACTGACTACTCCCTTTGACCTCCAACTGGACCATAGCCCTCCATAGCCTTGCTATCCAAACATCTCTTAAACATTGAACTGCGTGCACCAATTACACTGGCAGGTTGTTTGAAACTCTCATGATCCTTTGAGTAAAGAAGCTTCTCCTCATGTTTCCCTTAAACTTTTCACCATTCATCCTTAAACTATGACCTCTTGTATTCCCACACAACCTCAATGGAAAAAAATTCTATCTGCATTTACCCTATCTATACCCTACATAATTTTGACACCTCTACCAAATCTCCTCTCAGTTCTCTATGTTCCACAAAATAAAGTTCTAATCTATTCAATCTTTCCTTATAACTCAGGTCCTCCAGTCCCCGCAACATCCTTGTAAATTTTCTCTGTACTCTTTCACCCTTATTTAGACTTTTCCAGTGGGTAGGTACCAAAAACTGCATATAATAATACAAATTAGGCCTCACCAATGTTTTATACAACTTTAACATAACATTCCATCTCCCATACTTTATGAAGGCCAATGTGCTCAAAGCTTTCTTTATTACCCCATCTAGCAGCACTTTCAATGAAAGTGACCTGTATTCCCAGATTCCTTTGTTCCATTACATTCTTCAGTACCCTACTATTCACTGTTTAAGACCTACCCTGGTCATTGCCACCAAAGTGCAATGCTTCGCACTTGTCTGCATTAAATTCCCTCTACCATTTTTTTCAGCTGCTCCAGATCCCACTGCTAGCTTTGATAGTCTTCCTTACTGCCCCACTCTTGATACTACATCCCACTCTTGTTGTCATCCACAAATTTTCTGATCCAGTTAACAACATTATCATCCAGATCATGGATATAGATGACAAACCACAAAGATGCAGTACAGATCACAGTGGTGCTCCACTAGTCAAAGACCTCCTGTCAGAAAGGCAACCCTCTCCCACCATCCCCTGGCTTCTTTCACACAACCAATACCTAATCCAGTTTACTAACTCATTTTGAATGCCAACAAGATTAACCTACTTGGCCAACCTCCCATGCAGGACCTTGTCAAATGTCTTGCTAACAGCTATGTAGACAACACCCACTGCCTTGCTTTCATCAACCTTACAGGTAACTTCCTCAATACACTCTATAAGATTGGCGAGACATGATATCCCACACACAAAGCAATGCTGACTATTCCTAATTAGTCCATGTCTACCCAAATACTCATATATCAGATTGCTTAGAATGCCTTCCAATAACTTTCCCACTGTTGATATCAGGCTCAATAACCTAGAATTTCCTGATTAATTTTTAGAGCCTTTCTTAAACAGTGGAACAACAGTAGCTATCCTCTAATCTTCTGGCACCTCACCTAAGGTTGATTTAAGTATGTCTGTTAGAGCCCCTGAAATTTCTGCTGTTGCCTCCTATAGGTTCCAAGAGAACACCTTGTCAGGCCCTGGGAATATATCCTCCTAATTTGTCTCAAGGCAGTAGCACTTCTTTAGGAAACTTTCCTGAACTCTATCCCATCTAGTCCTTTTACAGTATGGGAGTTGCAGTTAATACATGGAAATTTAAAATCACCAACTGTAACAGCCTTATATTTCTTGCAACTGCCTGCAATCTCTCTATAGACTTGTCCCTCCAAATCCCTCAGACCATTGGTGGTCTGTAATATAACCGTTAACATGGTCAGATCTCTCTTGTTCCTCAGTTCCACCCATAAAACCGCAGTAGATATGTTCTCCAATCTCTCCTGATTGAGCACTGCCATAATATTTTCCCTGACTAGTAACACCACCACCCCCTTTAATCCCACCCACATTGTCATGTCTAAAACAATGGAACCTCAGAACATTGAACTGCCAGTCCTTCCCCTCTTGCAACCAAGTCTTACTAATGGCTACAATGTAATAATTCCATGTGTTGATCCATGCTCTGATCTCCTCTGCCCTTCCTACAGTAATTCTTGCATTGAAATATATGCAGCCCAAGCATTAGTTACACCATGCTCAACATTTTCATTCCTAACTTTGTCAGAGGTCTTAACAACATCTGTCTCCATAACCTTTCCACTATCTGCTCTGGAACTCTGGTTCCCATCCACCTGCTGCTCTAAACTCCCCCGTGCAGCACCAACAAAGCTCCCTGCTACCTTATGAGTACCCCTCTAATTCAGTTGCAAACCAAGTTGCCTGCACAGTCCCACATTCCCTGGAAGAGAGCCCAATGATTTGAAGATCTGATGCTTTTCCTCCTAAACCAACTCCTTAGTGACGCGGTACACTGTATTCCTATTTCTGGCCTCACTGGCACATGGAACGATAGCGATCCTGAGAGAACAGCCTTGGATGCTGTTCATTATCTCAGCACTTAGCTCCATGAACTCACTTCGTAGAACCTTGTCAGTCTATGGACCACGACCTCTGGCAGCTCACCATTCCACTTAAGAATGCTGAGGACTCAGTCTGAGTTGTCTTGGACCCATGCACCTGGGAGGCAACACACCATCTGGGGATCATGTTTTCATCCACAGAACCTCCTTTCTGTTTCCCTAACTAATAATTCATCCATCATCCCAATTTACCTCTTCTTCCCCTTTCCCTTCTGAGTCTCAGTGCCAAAGACCTGACCATTGCCAGTCCTACCAAAGTGCAACATTTTTTTCAGCTAATGAGCAGCATTTGCCAATCACCAGCCCTCTGCCACCACTCTCATATCCAAAGTACATTCAATAATTATGGTCAATGCCCTAGAATTACTTCCTTGAAATTCTCGGATGTTTCTTATCTGGTTCTCCTGACTTACCCAGTGGTTAGTTTCTCAGACAACTGTCATCTTCACAATTCTTCTCTTGTCTTTGACAATGAGACATGGGATCTTGAGGGCTCCAAATCCAAGAGAACATCAGAAAATACTGTCTCTGCAGTCAGAACAAGAATCCAAAAATCAGCTGAATCATATAGATTGCAATTTATAACAGTAGCAAAAGAAGGAAGAGTAGAGCTTTAAGGTTCCATGAGTGAATGTCATGGCTCATTCTGAATATTCTCTGTTCATCACTTTTTATTATTTACTTAGATCAAATAAAGTTTATTCCTTTTCACCATTTTCCCATTCTATTCCCACAGCGTCTTTGGTGTCATTCATTATTTGTCACCCTTCTCTTTAAATTCCACGATTAGTGCTATAGTCTAACTTGGTATAGCTTTGACAAAATGACTAACTTTGACAGAATTGGAGTAAACATCTTCTTGTAAGAGACTTTCAACATCTTCCACTTTCTGACTCATGAGTTGTGACTCAGGTAAGTAGCAATGCTCGACTAGTCTCCTTTCTGATCTTTAGCCAGAGATTGGGACTAGCAGGCTTTGTGTTCATTGAGGCCTAATTATTTGGCTTTTTATTTAATTCATCCAAAGTAAATTTTAAAGTAAGTTGAGTTAAGTTTACAGTTATATTAGAAAAATTGTAGATTTTTAAAATTAAGAGTTCTTTCCAATATTGTGAACTTTGGTTACACTACTCCTTTTGAATCTCTATTTAGACTGCATCTGGAGTATTGCAGTCAATTCTGGTGGCCCCTTGACAAGAAGAATGTGAAGTCTTTGGAGAGGGTGCAGAAGTGAAAAGGAGCAACACTTTATATTCCCTCTTGGTAGCCTCCAGCCCCTGACCTTTCCCAATCACCTGGCTTCAGCTGTCAGCTTCCAACTAACTTTCTTCCCCTCCCCCCACCTTTTTATTCCAACATCTTCCCCCTTCCTCCTTAGTCCTGAAGAAAAATCTCAGCCAGAAATGTCAACTGTTTATTCATTTCCATAGATGCTGCCGGACCAGCTGAATTCCTCCAGCAGTTTGTGTGTATTGCGAAGATGCTGCCTGGATTAGTGGGCATGCTGTATAAAGAGAGATGGACAAACATGGGTTGCGTTCCCTTGAATGACGAAGATGAAGAGGAGAAATGATAGATATGTAGAAAATCATGAGAGTTGTAGATAGTAGACAGCTAGTATCATTTATCCCAGTGTCAAATTGTCTAAAAATAGAGAGCACACATGTAGTGTGAAATGAGTAAGTTCAGAGGAGAAATGTGAGGAATGTTTGTTTTTAATAGACTATGTGTACCAGTCATTAGAATTAATACCTGATCCAGAAGAGGTGGCTCTCACCAGTCCTTACTGATTCCTGTAAATTTAAATGTTAACTGGAGATTTATGTCCAGAAGGCCTTGTGTTTATTGATGCTCAATTATTTGAGTTTACTTAATTGAATGATTTCTATTAACCTCTTAATAGCAAACAATGTAGCAAAATCCCACAAAGTTAAAATAAATCAACAAAGAAATCATGAAGAAGCATAAAGTGAACAAAAATCACAATAAATACTGAATATGTCTCTAATGAAAGAACATGGAGCAAGAATATAGAATGACTTTGGATGCAATAATTTTGTGAAATTGCTTACTCTAGAAGTGACAAGAAGCAGAAGCTTTTGCTGAATTAATAGTTTTATCAGCACAGTTCTCTGGTAAACAGTACTATTTTCAGAAAGTTAGTCAGTGACCTGTCGCTAAGACTGTGCCTGTTACTGTTTGGGACAGACAATGTATCCAGCTAATTAAGGCTATTTCCACACTAGACCGGATAATTTGATAATTTTGAAAATGCAGGTTTCACATAAAAACAATAGGCATCCACACATAGAGATTGTGAAAATACCTCCGTCCACATTAAAACGGGTATTTGGGTGAATTTCCTCCTACTGGGCATGTGCAGGACACAGCTACAGAAAACAATCGACATGGTTGGTGTTGAATCTCACTGTGAATGTGCGCGATTGGGCAGTTACAGACTAGGAGAACTTCAAAGGAAATTGCCAAACGACAGACAGCTGTTGGCTCTTGTGCAGGAGGACTTAAAACTAAAACAAAACAAATACTGCAGCGTATGGAGGCAACCAACAGGGAGTTTATGGACATTATGACCGGGCTGATGACAAACATTGAAAAACTGACTAACTCTGTTGCATTAATAAAGCACCTTGTTAAATGTATAAACCACGTCTGGATCAGTGTTATCTTGTATTTCCATACAATGTTACATTAGGCTGTAACACGTCTATTGTCAGAGAAGTACTTGCATAAATAGGTAAACCACCTTCATACAAGCAAGGACAGAAAACAGGGCAAAATGAGTATACTTACTTATTCAGTAAGTTATGGGTCAAAGTATTTGGTGAGTACATTTCTAACTCTTCTGGCTTCAGTCTTGTTGCCATCTTTCTGAAATTGTTAGGTTGTGTGAGGGTTGAGCTCAAGCAAACAATGACATGCCACGCTGCTGCCATCATCTGTTCTGGCACGTCATGACAGCGTTTCTAGAAATCTCCGGTTACCCTGTCCATACTACTCTGCCCAATCGGTGTTTTCAAATTTACACACTCTGGAGGGTGTTTTAGAAAATCTCCTTTTTCGAGGGAGGAAAGCACCGTTTCAGTGTGGACAGAGGGTCAAAATGAAGAGAAAAAGCTTTGGTTATGGATTTATCTGGTCTACTGTGGACGTAGCCTAAATTTTCCTTTCTACATTGTGAGGCATTTTTCAGTAATCAAATTTAGAATATAGAAGAGAAGAGCGCAGGAACAGGTCTTTTGCCCAACCAGCCAGAATCAGCATCTGGATTTCCAGCATCTGTAGATCTTCTCTTGTTTGAGATAGAATCAGAATTAGGGTAAATATCATTGGCATATGTCGTATATAAATTAAATAAGTAGTGAAAAAGGAGAGCAAAAATAGTGAGGCAGTGTTCGTGGGTTGGTTCTTTATCTAAACAGAAATCTGGTGGCTGAGGGAATCATTTTTAAAGTATTGAGTATGTGTCTTCTTGCCTCTGTACCTCCTTACTGGTGGCAACAATAAGAAGAGGACATGAGTGATGGTTGTACTTAATGACAAAGAGAGACTTTTTTGAGTTATCACCTTTTGGAGATGTCCTCAAGGTTTAAGAGGCTAGTGCTCATGACGGAGTTTGCAAAGATCTGCAGAACTTTTTGATCCTGTGCAGTTGCCCCTCCATACCAGCTGGAGTGCTCTCTCTGGTACATTTGTAGTCTTTTGTGACATACTAAATCTCCTCAAACCCTTAATGAAGTATATCCTCCGAGGTGCCTTCTTTTTAATTGTACTAATATGTTGGGCCCAGTATTGACCTTAAGAGATGTTGACACCCAGGAACCTGCTCACCTACCACTGCCGATCCCTTGATGAGGACTGGTGTGAGTTTGCTCGACTTCCCCTTCCTGAAGTCCACAATTACTTCCCTGGTCTTGCCGATGCTAAGTGCAAGTTTTTTGTTGCAGCACCACTGAACCAGCTGATCTACCTCACTCTTTAATGCCTCCTCACCACCATTTGAAATTCTGCCAATAACAATAGTGTCACAGCAAATCTATAGATTGCATTAGAGGTTTAACTAGCCTCACAGTTATGTGTGTAGAGAGAGTAGAGCAGCAGGCTAAGCACACATTCTTGACGTGCCTGTGTTGATTATCATTTAGGAAGAGACGTTATTTCCGATCTGCACTGACTATGGTCTCCTGATTAGGAAGTCAGGGATACAGTTGCAGAGGGAAGAAAGACAGAAACTCAGGTTTTGAACTTGTTCATTAGTACTGAGGGTATCATGTTGAACGCTAAGATTAAACCAATAAACAATAGCCTGACATAGATATTGCTGTTGTCAATGTGGTCAAAGACTGAGTGGTGAGCCAGTGAGATTGCATCCACTGTGGACCTATTGTGGCAGTAGGCAAATTGCAGTGGGTCCAGGTCTTTGCTTAGGCAGGAGTTGATTCTGGCCATGATCAACCCATTAAAGCACTTCATCACAGTAGATGTGAGTGTAACTGGGCGACAGTTGTTGAGGCCGATCACTCTGCCCTTTTCGGGCATTGATATGATGGATGGACTTTTGAAGCAATGGGGAAACTTCAAATGCAGCAGTAAGAGATTGAAGGTGTCCTTGAACACTCCCACAAGTTAGTTGGCATAGTTTTTCAGTATCCTACCAGCTGCACATTTGGTGCCTGGTGCCATGCGAGGGTTCAGCCACTTGAAAGATGTTCTGATGACAGCCTTTGAGACAGAGATCACCATATCACCAGATAATGCAAGGATTCACACAGGTGTAGCTTTATTCACCCTTTCAAAGTGTGCATAAAATTTGGTGAGTTCACCTGGGAGTGAAGCATGACAGCTATTTATGATGCTAGGTTTTACCTTGTAGTTAGTAAAGACCTACAAAGCCTGCCAGAGTTGACATGCATCCAATTCCATCTTTCACTTCAATTGGAATTGTGTTTTGCTCTTAAAATAGCATTCTGTATGTCATACTTGGACTTCTTGTATAGTTCTGGATCATCGGTCTTGAATGTCTCAAATCGAGCCCTCAGCAAACAGTGAATCTCCAGGGTACACAGATTTTGAGGATTTTAAACTTCTTAAAGCAATGTTGCTTAGTGAAGTACCCTTGTCTGTGACTGTGGATTTCAGCTGTAGTTGTCCTAAACAGGAAAATTTGATAATCCTTTTGGAGATGCATGCAAAGAGTTCCACTTTTCAGCACCATCTTAATTAGCCAAGCAAATAAGAAAATATTAGGAGTCAGAGGAGACTGCAGACAGTGGAATCTGGAACAAAAAATATGAAGGACTCAGTAGGTCAAGTAGCATCTGTGGAGCAACAACCAATGGTTTGGTTCAATGTCTTTCATCTGGAAATATTAAGGTTGATGGTAGGTTATCAAATTCCTTGGACTAGAATATAAAAGCAAGGATGTAATACTGAGGCTTTGTAAGTCAGTGTTCAGACAACACATGGAGAATTGTGAGCAGTTTTGGGGCCCTTAGCTAAGAAAGAATGCGCTGACATTGGAGGGTGTTCAGAGAGGTTCACAAAATTAATGCCAGGAATGAAAGGGTTAAGCAATGAGGAACATTTTAAAACTCTGGGCTTGTATTTACTGGAATAAAAAAAAAATGAGGGGGGATCAAATTGAAATCTATTGAATATTGAAAAGCCTAGATTTAGTGGATGTGGAGTAAATGTTTCCTCTCGTGGGGGAGTCTAGGGCCAGAGGATACAGCTTAAGAAGAAAAGGATGTCCCTTTAGAACAGAGATGAAGAAAAATTTCTTTAGCCAGAGGTGTTGAATCTATGGAATTAATTTCATCACATGCCTGCAAAAGTTCCTGTTATTGGGTATACTTAAAGCAGAAGTTGAGAGATTCTTGATTAATTACAGCATCAAAGATTACACAGAGATGGAAAGGGAACTGGATTGAGAGGTATTATAAATCAGCCATGATAGTATAATGGAGCAGACGCAACAGGCCGAATGGCAGAATTCAGCTCCTATGTCTAAAAAATAATCAAAGACTCCCCGCACCCCAAACGTTCTCTTCTCTCACCCCATCAGGCAGAACATACAAGAAGCCAGGTTCAAGAAAATAATTGATCCTCCTGTTGTAAGCTTACTCAATGGTCCCCTAATAAATAAGATGGACTCTTGACTTCACGGCCCACTTCACTACAAGGATCTACTTAAATATTTCTATAATCAGTATTTAAATATACACCTGATTTGTTAACCAAGTTATGTGTCATGGGGGAACACAATGATGCTTTGAGCAAATTCTTTACACAAGATGAAAATTGATAGGAACGTACAAGACTACACACATTGAATAGTCAAAATACTAAAAAAATCAGCAAGCAAAGGAGCAATATTTGTTTTTTTTTCTGGTTTACAGAAGTGACTGTTAGTGATTAGCCATTTCATTCAAAGTATACCTTGCTATTCCGTAGAACTGGCCTGTAACTTACAACCACAATTTACATTGCAACCACTGACTTCCTTCATTCCGAATTTAGAAATGTGAACTTTCCAAGGCTACCCTGGAATTGATCTCCCGGACAATATCCAAACAAAACAAAGACAATTGTTTGGGTATGGAAATTATTTAAGTGGGGCTTCAGATACTTTATTCAGTCCAAAAATACGAGAGTTTAAAATGTGAAAAGGTGTTTGACAATGCTGGGGAGTTGGGTGCAAGGCAACTGTCAAAGATGTTCAATCAGCTGAATATTTAGGAACATGTCCAACCTGAGTTGGAAACAATCCTTCCCAAGGAGTTTGTAATCCTATCATGCTTAGTTGTAAAACTGAATAAACCTGGTAATCTATCATCAAAAGGCAGGAGCAAGGTAATCTGTTAAATTATTGTAAAATCTCAGGCTGTTGCTGGAATCCTTGAGGGAAGATTACAACATTCTCTGGATCAAATATGTTAGTTACGTAATTAAAATGAATTTCACAGGTGAGGTGCTGGAGGGCTGGAGGTTTGCAAATGTTGTTCCTTCGCCCAAAAAAGGCTCTAAAAATAATATGGGTTGTTAGAAGCCAGTGACGCTGATATCAGCAGTGGGTAAATTAGTGGACGGTATTCTGAGGGACTGGATAGATAAGTACTTGGATAGATGAGGCCTAATTAAAGATAGTCAACATAGCTATGTGTAGGGTAGGTTATGTCCAACCAATCTTATTGAGTTTTTTGGAGAGGTTACCTGGAATGTTTATGAAGAAAAGGCAGTAGATGTTGTGTACTTCAGCAAGGGCTTTGACAAGTCTTGGATAGGAGGCTGATCCAGAATACATGGTTGCTTGGCATTCAAGTTAAAGTAGAAAATAGGACTCAGCTTTAGTTTAGTGGGAGAAACCAGAGGGTGGGAGTAGACAGTTGCCTGTCTGATAGAAGGCCTTTTTCAGTAGTGTGTTACAGGGATTGGTGCTGAGTCGACTGGTGTTTGTTATCTATATTAAAGATGTGCAGTTGGAGACAATCTGGTAAACTAGATCTGAAAATATTCTGGATGACTCATCAAGTTTGGGGTTGTAGGGGATAGCGAGGAAAGCTATTAAAGCTTGCATCATGATTTGGATTAGCTGAGAAAGTGGGCAGAAAAATGGCAGTTTAAACGCAGACACATTTGAGGTATTGTACTTTAAGTGGAAAAATCAGGCTAAGACTTACACGGTGAGCAGTCGGGCAGGGAGAAGCACAGTAGACCAAAGAATCAAATTGAATTGACTTTATTTCTTACATCCTTCACATACATGAGGAGTAAAAATCTTTACGTTACATCTCCATCTAAATGTGCAATGTGCAATCATAGCAATTTTTAATAATTTATAATAAATAGAACAGTCAATGTAATACAGAGCACACTCCAGTTCATTACTCTGATGTTCTGGTGGAAGAAGTTATCCCAGAGCCTACTGGTCCTGTTTTTATGCTGCGGTACTGCTTCCCAAATGGTAGCAGCTGGAATAGGTTGTGGTTGGGATGGTTTGGGTCCCCAATGATCCTTCAGGCCCTTTTTTACTCACTGTCCTTGTAAATGTCCTGAATAATGGGAAGTTGATAAATACAGATGTGCTGGGCTGTCCGCACCACTCTCTGCACAGTCCTGTGATTAAGGGAGGTACAGTTCCCATACCAGGCAGTGATGCAGCCAGTCAGGATGCTCTCAATTGTGCTCCTGTAGAAAGTTCTTAGGATTTTGGGGCCCATACCAAACTTTCTCAACCGTCTGAGGTGAAAGAGGTGGTGTTGTGCCTTTTTCAGCACACAGCTGGTGTGTACAGACCACGTGATGTCCTCGGTGATGTGTATACCAAGGTACTTGAAGCTGTTTATCCTCCCAAACCCAGATCCATCGATGTCTCCATTTCTGCTGTAATCCACATACAGCTGCTTTGTTTTTGTGATATTGAGGAAGAGGTTGTTTTCTTGACACCACTGTGTCAGAGAGATGACTTCTTCCCTGTTAGCCACCTGGTATTGTTTGAGATAAGGCCAATCAATGTAAATTTAATTAGCAGATTGGAGCAGTGAATGGCGATATAGTCATGTGTATACAGGGAGTAATTAAGGGGACTCAGTACTCAGTCCTGAAGGGCTTCTGTATCGAGAGTCAGAGGATTGGATGTGAGGGAGCCCACTCTCACAACCTGCTGGCAATATGACAGGAAGTCCAGGATCCAGCTGCACAATGCAGGGTCAAGGAAAAGGTCTATGAGCTTCTTGTCAAGCCTGAATGGAACTGTGGTGTTGAATGCTGAACAGTAGTCCTAGAACAGCATTCTCACATAAGCATCCTTCTTCTCCAGAGGTGTAAGGACGGTATGTAGAGCAGTGGCTATTGTGTCATCTGTCAACTGATTGTGTTGGTAGACAAATTGTAGGGGACCCAAACTGGGTGGTAGCAAGCTGTAGATGTAATCCTTGACCAGCCTCTCAAAGCGTTTGCTTATTATATCTGGGAAAACAAATCCTTAATTCCTTGAAAGTGGTGTCACAGATGGATAAGGTCATAAAGAAAGCTTTTGGTACATTGGTCTTCATGATTCAAAGTATTGTCTGCAAAAGTTAGGATGGTATGATAAAGTTGAATAAGACATTGGTGAGGCTAAATTTGGAGTATTGTGTGCAGTTCTGTTCAACTACCTACAGGTCAGACCTCATTGAGATTGAAAGACAACAGAGAAAATTTACAAGGCTGCTGCCAGTACTTGAGGACCTGAATTATAGGGAAGGTTTGAATAGGTTAGGATTTTATTCTCTAGGGTATAGGACAACGAGGTGGACAAGAGAAAATTCTAGAGGTATACAAAATTAGGAGGGGCTTAGATAGGATCTTAAAACCTGATTTTAAATGGCTGAGAAAGGTTAATGTTTTTATTACCTAGATAGATCTAAAAAGAGGAGAAGATAAGCTGAGGCTTGCTGCTAACGAAAAGCGCACTTGTCAAAAAAATAGCACCAAGACAACACCGGAGGACAGTGCCTTCAAGTGCAGTCAGTGCAGCCGAAACTGTCACTCCCGTGTGGGCCTCTACAGCCACAACAGACGCTGCTCTACCAACACAGACTGAAGCAAGACTTTCCAGGCACAGATCCATGGTCTTGCGAGACTAACGGATGCCATCATTCTGTGATAAGGTGTAAACCATACACGAGGATTGAATCAAGAAACTATGTAGCGTTCTCGCTCGGGTGTAACTGAAACGCCAAATTAAACGCCGAGATAAACCACAGTCAATGAAACAAGGTTGCAGTAAGATTAACCATTTACTGTTCACTCTTCACATTAACATATGGTGAAAACTGTTGATAAAACAATACAAGATTGATACAGTATTTGTTCCCTTCTTGATATCACATCTCCATTGTAAATACTTGTAAAAGTAACTATAATTACATTACATTAAAGTGCAGTATACAGGCAGAATTTACCTACGCCATTGACTACTTTAAATACACTTCAATGCAAACTATCCGCAACTCTTTAACTAATGAAAACATAAACATTATCGACCGTCGTTACTTTTAACAGGATCGGCGTTAACATTTTAATTCAACATATCGATTATCTATTAACTTACAGCGTTGCTCTCACTGTGATTTCTAATGCTTGCAAAACAACTTCTACTCGGGTCTGCCTTGTGGTGAGCCCCCACCCTCGTGTTGATCTTAAACCGGTATTTTCCCACAAGACGCGGCGAAACCGGATGTGACGTCATCACAAGCCAATATATTTTACAGGCAATGAATATACTTTAAACACTTCTAATTCTAACTAGAAAATACTAACAAATGAATTAATAAGCAAAAATATTATAAACTAAATAACTGCCATAAAGGCAACACAAACTAATTGCTGAAAGCTGGAACACGCACAATAATTTGCTACTGTGTGTGATCTATAGGTAAATAAAAATTCACATGTGTGAAGCCTGTGTGTGGAAGCATGCTGAGCTGTGGCCCTGGTTCATTAAAACTCAAACACTTGCTCAGCTGTCAAGGCCAGTTCTTAAGGTCAAAATGTCTAACAGTGGAGAGGCATGCATTTAAGTTGAGAGGGGGAAAGCTCAAAAGGGGATGTGTGGGAGAAGTTTTTACATAGCATGTTGAGTGCCTTGAATGTGTTGCCAGAGATGGTGGTTGTGGTGGCAGATATTGAGGAGCTTTTTAATAGGCACATGAATACATATGCAAAGATTGGAGGGATACGGACCATGTGCAGGCAAAAGGGATTAGTTTAATTAGATGCTATTAACTTAATTAGTTCTTTGAATTCAATGTTTGGAACCACCTACTCTTGGACCTCATACCAATCATTTAGTTTTATTCATTTTACCACAGTGCATTTATGATCTCAACACCTCCCATGCCCCATCTCTCAGCAGCTGATCACAACTTCCCTGCAACCCCACTGATGAGGTTCTAAACACGATATAATTTTGCCCACATTACTCCTACCTGACAAGCAAACTGTTAACCCACTATATGATAAGTGAGCAAACAGAGTATATAATGTTGTGTTTGTCGCATGTGTAAGGCTTGTGCACAATGCTTTGGGTCTCATGCCCGATAGAACATTGCAGTAGTAAGCTATTTCAGGAAATATGTGTTGTCCTCTTCTCAGACAAGGAAGAAATTCTAGGCCAATGCATCTGACAATTGCTGAGAATCATACCCATTCACTAAGTTGAGCATAACATTGAGTAACACATCAAAACGATGCTTTTAAAAGCTAATCCTAATTAGGTCAAATGACACTTAATTTTCCTTCTCTGAAAAGCGGATGCTTAACATTTTTAATAGTAATTGCTGAGGAAAATAGATGGTGTTTCCTCAGCACAGGTTATCTTTTAATCCTGCCTGTAGATTTCTGTGATTATTATTATGCCCCAGGGATAACCAACAATAGAAATGGTCTTGTAAATTATTTCATGCATATGCTTATTGCAAACGTCTTCCATTCTGCTGTTTTAGAGTAAGAGGAATCCATCTGTAACATAACAGATGTCTAAACCAATTATCAAATATTAAAAAAATTAATAGTAGAGCATGCAGCTGAAAGAAATAATGACATAAACCTTTTGCATATAAAGTACTGCCAGAAGTGTTGCATGAAAAAAAAACAGATGAAGGATGAAAAGGTGAATAGATTATTCATTGACCTGGACCCAAGCCAGAGAGGAGCCAAGTTACAAATGGTTATTGAAACAATAAGCACAGAAGGTGGAACTGCAGGGTATTTTCAGCATATGCCTTATTCCTCATCTGTTAATGTCTATGAACAGTAGAATTCCATGTTAACCCAATGATTTAGCAACATGGGATGGGTATTTAACTAAAATTTCTCCATGAAACCTAATTCCTTAAATATTAAATGTACTACAAACCATAGAGGATGACTTTGATTAATGTTACCAGCAGATATTTGTGGATGGACAGATCAGATGAAAAGGCCATTGCAGCAATTCAGCTGTTACATGGTAGCATCGTGGTTAAATTACTGGACTTACAATTCAGAGGCTCAGCTAAAAGCACAAGGTCATGAGTTTATGCAACAGCAACAATTGAAGTTAAGAGACACTGGGCAAAAATGGTTAAATTTAATTTATAAAATAATATGGAATAAGATGAACTGTAGAAAGGGGAAGACAAAGGCTTTATCAGCATATAATTAATAAGTAGATAACACAAGGATGTGCAGGGATCATTAGACAAAGAAATCGATCTATGCATAGAGGTGGAACCCATTGAATGCGTAATGAGAGAAAGGTTGACAAATCTTGAAATATTAATTAAATTAATTAAATTAGAGGAGGTAAGTGGCACTGAAAGGGAGCTTTCTCAATTATCTCAATGAACAAGAATGAGGGGCCAAATGGGATATTCCTGCTAATATTCCTTTTATTCTTTGTATTAGTCTTTTCTAAGAAAGTGGATGATGTCAATGTCTTAGATGAAGGGAATGCTGGATGAGAGGAAAGTTGGGGTGGCACAGAAGCATAGACGTTAGCACAGTGCTTTGCAGTACCATGTCCTGGTTCAATTCCTGCTGCTGTATGTAGCAAGTTTGTATTTTCTCCCTGTGACTGCTTTGGTTTCCTCTGGATGCTCAGGTTTCCTCCCACTGGTCATTGTAAGTAGTACCAAAATTAGTCTAGGATGACAATGTGGGATTGGTGGGCTGTGTCACTTGGAGGGCCAAATGGGCCTATTCTGTGCTGTATCTCAATAAAAAAAAATCAATAAGGAATCAAAATACTGGCTATGTTGAAAGTAAATACAGCATATCACACTTCTTGAATGGGATGCAAAGAAAAGTTGCCGAGGAAAATATGGATAGCTGTTGCAGAAGTAATTTCCAGAATTTTCCAATACCTTTGGGTTACATGGAAGATTTCAGACACATGGATGTTTCATTTGTGAAGAACCAGCCTAATCATTTCCCTGAACTTCAGGATCCTGCAGAGTGCAGCCAATGAACTGTCCAGTCTTCCCTGCATGTAGCTCACAAGTGATTGTTCAAAAATGTTGCAGTCAGTGAACGGAGCTCTGCTGAATTATTTAGGATTATTCTGACTGTTGGAAAGAGAGGCTGGAAAATGTGGCATTCAGGATATCGATGTGAGACTGCAAACGTCTTAATCACCATCTCATTCCTGATCCCTGTATGATGTACTTCCATTTTCTCAAATTGTAAATTACCAGCAAAGGTTGTATGTTATCCACAAAGACTCCAGTTTCTGTTTGCAATGGAATAAATGTGCTTTATGATGTCATTAATTGTGCAACTAATATTGACCAAATGTCAGCAGTGGTCATGTAGGTGAAGCACAGGGGTACTGGAGCCATTTTACTAATGACCAATAATCAATTTGGAAATGATCAAAAGCAAATAACATACACATAATCTTTCATGTTCAATTATCACCAAAATGTCAAATTTCTAGGCAGCTGGGAATTTGACTCATTTGCGTAAAGCCTTCGATTTTTAAACTGCGTACCCATCATTAGCATGTTGAGTGACACTAAGGTTATCTGGGATTCAGTGAAATCTTAAAGGCTTAGTATAATTAAATGTAGCATCGGTATGGCAGTCAAGACTACCAGTGCTCTTAGCCTCATCCATGTAAGTGTTAATGGCAACATTGTTGGGTTGGGGGTCAGGATCTCGTCAAGATCCTTCAAAGAGCTCTTGAAGTCAGTGACGTGGTTGTGGAGTAAAATGTGGAGTATGATTCAAGGTCAGTAATCAGGTGATCATGGCTTCAGTAACTGGGGGCTGTACAGAACAGATTGGTAAATGATTTATTATTATTGTATGATACAGTGAAATGTTTTGTTTTGCATGTTATTGATAAGGATAATTGCAAAAGATAAGTACATCAAAGTACACCATAGGGAAGAATATAGTGTTACAGTTACAGTAAGACCATAAGACCATAATACATAGGAGCAGAATTAGACTGTTCAACTCATGGATTCTGCCCCATAATTCCATCATGGCTAATTCTGGATCTCACTCAACCCTATACAGTTATGGAGAAAATACAGAGCAGATAGATATATTAGGTGCCATGGTCACACTAAGGTAGATTGTGAAGTGAAAAGTCTTAAAGCAGCAGCATAAAAGCTGGATGTGGCATATTTTCACACTTTTTATATCTTCTGCCCAACGGTAGGGGGGGAAACAAGAATGTCAACGGTGGGCCAGGTCTTTCAACAGAGGCAAAAGATATTCAGCTGTTTTCTACAACTGCTGAAAAAAAGTAGTATCATGAGCAAGGCAATGTCAGTCACAGTCACGGAGAGAAATAAATATTGATTGCTTATTTCCCTCTGCAGATAATGCTAGACTCACCAATCTCCTCCAGAAATTTGTGAGTCCTTCATTGTGTTGCCAGCTCTCCTGGGTGTTAAGAGTGAGATTCCGTGTCTTTGATGAATGTGATGTGGATTAGACCTTAAGTAGATGAGTGAGTTTCTGTTGGTTGTGAATTAACATGTGTGGAGATGCAAGACCAGGGTCTGGAGCAAGTTTATTGTGGGGTCAAGGAGTGAAGGCCATCAGTCACTGTGAAGTCGAGTTTGGTTACTTAGCTAGGTAGTAAACCATCACAAACAAGAGAAAATCTGCAGATGCTGGAATGTGTTTGATTCATCAGGGAAGCTTCCTCCAGTGTAACTTTATTAAAGTATAGTTACTTTAGAAGGGACTACTGCCTAGGGGAAAATCCATATTCAATTTTCCAAATGGAACACTGTATGTGAAATGATTATATTGACAGCTGTCTATCTCAGAACCTGTGTCTGAGAGTGAAATAAACTCAAAAATTAGCATTTCAAAATTGCAGAAGCAAATGTTACAGGAAAGTTAAAGCTGGCAGTTTTCAGTGATCGATTGATTTTGGACGGGATATAATTTCTTGATCCAAAAACACAAAAAAGCACTCTGCTCACTATTGATCCAATTTTCAACTGAACAGCACTATATTTCGGGGAAGGTGGTGTTTGCCCGAGGAATCCCTAATAAGACAACAGAAATACTTGGTGTAGAGAGTTGCTTATAATATGCCACTTAACATGAGTCGTATTCGGAATAATCTCATAGCCTCAATGGAAAGGGTACACAGATGAGTGCAAAACAAATGGTGACTAGTCACAGAAGCATCCTTGTGTGTGCAAATTACTGCAATCAAAAGAGCAGCATTAACTGTGTCAGTGATCACACAGACGGTGTTACTTGGTGGCTGGCTTGAATGCTCAACCACAGCAGCTGGTGTCACTGAGGAAACGAAGAAACAGAGGGACACCACAGGGTGGCTAACCCAGCACCTGCTTTGGTGAACTCGGGCTGCTTTCTGCAACTTCAAGTGAAGTATGCCACAGAGCTCTGCCACAATGAAAGGACATGGATTTTGTAATGTGCAGTGCAGCTTTTGACAGCCCTTAGAGAGCACAGCCCTTGCTGATAGAAGGTGGAGTCAAAACTGACATTATCCACAAAAAAATGTGAATAACATACATTGTTTCAGATAATTCTTTTGTATTATTTTCTCATTTTTTTAACTTGTAGAATAGAGTGGGATAATCCACCCTGTCTACCTACTCACAAAATAAAAATATATCAATCTACACAAGATCCAATGCAGAAATTAGCAGGAATTCAGAGGTATAGATGTGCAGAAAACTTCATGGTAATGCTCAAACATAAAATTATAGCTATTTACAAATCCGTCATTTTAGCATTTACTTTTCAAGCACTTTACAAATTGAAAAAAAAGTAGTTTTAAATGATGCAAGGTACAGAAAAGGTAATTTTACATACTACACTCAGCATTCAAAGCATGTTGACATTATTCCAATTGGATCCTCTTGCAAGTCCCTGTTGAAAGTTAATCATATATTTCTGATTATGAATAATTATGAGCATTCACCAAGATTGAAAAACAAACTGCACCTCTTTGTTCAGCATCCAGGACATTCCAATGGGTCATATCTTCTTCCAGATCATTTCAGCGGCATGCACAGGTTAAAGAAGGGAGCAGGAGTTTAAAACTGAACTAATTTCATATATGGAAAAAAAAACATTTATTTTACTTTGATTTGAGAGAAATGTTTTTTTCCTTCTCATCATTCTCATCCAGTTCCTTGAATTTTATAGTTCCTCACATTCAGTGGAATTGTCAAAACTTCACCATTCTTCTGCATAACGACCATTTGTGTCGTTCCGTCTTTTGCTGTCCACCTACATCAGGTTCACTTGTTCTCTTCGAAACTCTCTACAACTTAATGCTGATTCATCCACTTGGTGTGTGAGTGAATGGTGTCTCTGTTCAAGTTTGACATTACTTCGGGTATCATGGGGAATGGCATGGAAAAGCTGGAGTGCACTATCTAGATTCATTCACTCAATCAAGGGGACAGTGTTTGTCAGGAAGATATTATTAGTTAATTATTTCTGTGGTCATCAAGAAGTGGCAATTTTAGGTGATTTTTTTTGTTGAAATAACTCAATTATAAACTAATTTCAAAAATGAAGGAATGTGTCTTCTTGTAACCGTAAACACAAAACATAAAACTAGAGTTGCATGGGTAACACACAAAATGCTGGAGGAACTCAGCAGGCCAGGCAGCATATATGAGAAAAAAAAAGTAGTCAACATTTCGGGCCAAAACCCTTCAACTGTACTTTTTTTTCCATAGGTGTTGCCCAGCCTGCTGAGTTCCTTCAGCATTTTGTGTGTGTTGCTCTGTTGCTCAGATTTCCAGCATCTGCAGATTTTCTCTTCTTTTAGAGGCCGTTGGGGGATGGGAACCAGAGTGACTGAATAGATAGTGGGAATGTTGTGGAGACAGATGTTGTTAGACCTCAGACAAAGTCAGGAATCAAGAGTTGAGCATTGTGTGACTAAGGTCCAGATGTGAGTGTTTATTTCAACGTAACAGGTATCTTGGGAAAGGCAGGTGAGCTCTGAATATGGATCAACACATGAATTTATGATATCATAGCTTACAGAGGGGCAGGATTGGCAGCTCAATATTTCAGGGTTTCTTTGTTTTAGATGTGACAGAGTGGGAGGGATTAAAGGAGAAGGGGTGACATTATGAGTCAGGGAATATGTCATGACAATGCTCTGATAGGTCAGATTGGACAACTTGATTATGTGTGAAACTGAGGAATAAGAAAAGTGTGACAACGTTATTGGGACTATATTATAGACGACTCAACAATTCTCAGGATTTAGAGGAATAAATTTGTAGAGAGGTCACAAACTGTTGCAAGAACCATAAGGTTGTTATAGTAGGTGCTCTTAACTTTCCACATATTGACTGGGACTCCCATATTGTAAAACAACTAGATGGAATAGAGTTTGTTAAATGTGTTCAGGAACATTTTCTTAATCAGTATGTAGAAATCCCAGTGAAACAATGTGCAGTATTTGAACTGCTATTGGGAAATGTGACAGGGCAGGTGACAGAAGTATGTACAGGGGAATACTTTGCATCTAGTGATCACAATGCCATTAGTTACAACATAATTATGGAAAAGCATAGGTCTGGTCTACAGTTGAGGTTCCAAATTGGAGAAAAGCCAAATTTGATGGTAACAGAAAAGATCAGTGTGGATTGGGACAGGCTGTTTTCTGCAAAAGTAAGTGAGATGCCTTGAAAAGTAATTTTTTTTTGTGTACATAATTTGTATGTGCCTATCAGAATAAAAGGTAAAGATACCAGTTTTAGGGAATATTTGTTTTCAGGAGATAATGAGACCACTGTTAAGAAAAAAATTAGGGTTTAGCAGGTATAGGCAGGTAGGAACAAAGGAGGTACTTATGGAGTACAAGAAATGCAAGAGAACATTTAAACAATAAATCTGGAGGGATAAAAGAAGGCAAAAGGTTGCCCTAGCACAAGGTGAAGGAGAATCCTAAGGGATTCTACAGATATGATAAGAGTAAAAGGTTTGCAAGGGACAAAATTGGACCTTTGGAAGATCAGAATGGAGCCATGTGTGGAGCCAAAAGAGATGGAGGAGATCCTAAATAATTTTTTTTGCATTTCTGTTTACTCAGGAGACAGACACTGAGTCTATAGAAGTGAGGCAAAGCAGCATCAACAACGTGGAACCTAGACAGATTGCAGAGGAGGAGATTTTTGCTGTGTTGAGGCAAATTAGGGTGCATAAATCTCCAGGGTATCAGAAAGTGTCCCTGGTGACCCTACGGGAAGTGGGTACAGAAATTGCTGGGTCCTTGTAGAGATATTTAAATCATCCCTTGTGACAAATTCAGACAAGTATGAGGTGTTGTACTTTGGTAGGACCAACCTGGGTAATTCTTCCACAGTGAACAGAAAGGCACTAAGGTCTGCTGTAGTACAAAGGAATTTGGGAATACATGTCCATAATCATTGAAATTGGGGTCTTAAAGAATGATTTTGGCACATTGGCTTTCATAAATACTGATTACGTGAGATGGGATGTTGCATTGAAATTAGATAAGACATTAGAGCTAATTTGGAGTATTGTCTGCTGTTTTGGCCACCTACCTACTGGAAAGGTGTAAATAACATTGAAGGAGTACAGAAAGTTTACAAGAATGTTGCCAAGACCAGAGGGCCTAAGTTATAAGGAAAGATTGAATAGTTAGGACTTTAATCCTTAGAATATAGAAGATCTAGGAGAGATTTGTTAGAGGTATATAAAATTGTGAGGGATATAGAGGGTAAATACAAGCAGACTTTTTCCACTGAGGTTCGGTGGAACTACAACTAGAGGTCATGTGTTAAGGGTGACAGATGAAAAGTTTCAGGGGAACATGAGTGAAACTTCTTCACTCAGAGGGAAACGTATTCATTGAGAGTGTGGAATGAGCTGCCAGAGCAAGTCGTGCATGCAAGCTTGATTTCAACGTTTAAGGTTCGTTTGAATGGGTAAGATTGCAGGGATATGGAGGGATGTGGTCCCAGTGCAAGTTGATGGGAGTAGGCAGTTTAAATTGTTCACCAAGGATTAGATGGGCCAAAGCTCCTGTTTCTGTGGTATACTTTTCTCTGTCTCTAATGTTTCTGGCTTAGTTGCATCCTATCTGAATTGAATTCTTGAATACTGTACCTGTGATTAATTGAGATAAGTAGCCCTCAATTCTTTTTTCTCCTCCCCACTATCTCTCTCCCTCTCTCTCTCTCTCTCACTCTCTATCTCTCTCTCTCTTTCCTTCTCTCTCCTTCTCTCTTTCCCTCCCTTTCCCTCTGTTTCTCTGGCTTTCTCTGTCTCCCATCTTCCCCCCATTTCCTCTTCACCTGCAGAAGCCAGTTTGAGGCTGGACAGCCGGACAAGTAAGAGAGCGGACAAATTCAGGATGTGGCTTACACAAGAGACCGCAGATGGTGATATCTGGAGCAACAAGCAATCTGCTGGAGGAGATGATCAAGTCAAGCACAGTGTTATGATCCTGATGCAGTGTTGCCGCATGAACAGAGGTGCTGCTTGACCAGCTGGGTTCTTTCAAGCTCAATCATTGCAAAGATGGAAATTTAGGATGGAGGCTCACCACAAGT
The DNA here is from genome assembly GCF_030144855.1 of Hypanus sabinus. Lineage (NCBI taxonomy): Eukaryota > Metazoa > Chordata > Chondrichthyes > Myliobatiformes > Dasyatidae > Hypanus > Hypanus sabinus. Next base: position 123,857,144 of record NC_082710.1, on the reverse strand, counting down.
AGAATGGATCCCAGGATTTTTCATGCCCAAAGAGAATTTCAGAGATAATTTCCAACACTTTTATATTGTCTTTCAGGTTGAGTTTTGCATCCTGCCAAGTTGTAATATAATATATGTTCACAAATAAATTAAGCCTAAAGCTTTATCCCACTTACAACTAATAAATTAACATGACTCAACATAACCAATTTGAACACTTGATCTCTGAGTATGTAATCAGCAGAGTTTTTCATGCTTACTTCATTGCCTTACTTTTCCTAATGAACCAATGGCACTATGAATCACCTGGAAAGACAAAAAAATTTAACCTTCCAATTTATTTTATTACTATTAACTTCTGAGTTATTTTCGAAATTATTATTCAAGGTAGCTGTGATGATCATAAATTACAGATCAGTAATTAATGTTCTGCACATTTTCTGTATGTAAAGTATATTTGTGCATCATTTGTACAAAGCTGAAGAAACAGCAACAGCCTCAAAAATTATGCTGAATTGTTAGATAGAGCAGAATCACCATGACATTCATGGCATTTGTTCGGATCTGCAATTTTCTTTTTTGACATTGTTCCAGGCTGTCAGTTACAGGTTGATAAACATTATTGTTCCTATTTTGAAAATGCAAACAAGGCATTTTGTGGACCCTATCTCACCTCCACATCAGTTCACAGAATCATAGATCAAAATTATTTTCTTCCAGAAAGGGAAAGCTGATCCTGCACTGCACATTTCACCCTCTGAAAATGGCACATGGTAACACATCATGCTGTATGGAGTAGTGGCTACAAAGCAGCAATGACCTGACAAGATACCGGCTGGAACATTTGAATTGTATCTCAGTTTATCTGGTCTCAGCTATAACGCTCACGTTCTTCAACCAAGTTCACCCACATGCATATCTTGAGGGAACTAAACACAGCCACACACACAAAGACAAAGGTAACAAAACTAACAGAAAATAATTTTGTCATTTCATTACTCTGAAAAAGAAACATTTCATCCTGTAGAAGTTGCAAAGACCAGGCTTTAGGAATAATAATGGGGCAGGGGGCCTCTCAGGCACAAAACATGATCAGACCTCCCAAGACAGTTTCTTTAGATTGGCATTTTATGGAAAGTCAGCTGCTTGCATCAGTTTTAACTGCTGAAGCTCTGATTCTCCCTGGTATGGAGCTAACTTACTGCCTTCTGTCTTCTCTCCCTCCCATATTGAAATGACTGTTCTGCCTATATGTCTGGAGTCAAGATGGTGCCATCAAATGATGATTCTTTTCTTCTAGATAGTCCATGAAGCTGATCATTTCACTTCTTGTAGGTTTTTATGTCAGATATGTTTCCTGAATTGTCAGAGCCTGTGATTTACAGTTTGGAGATCAGCTGAGTTATTTTAGCTGTCTCTGAGAAAATCCCAGGAGACGTGTGTGGGTGGACTCAATTTGAGGCTTAGAAGTGGGATGTTAGCCCACCATGGACTCCATTTTGCTAATTAAAACATCCATTAATTGCCAATTAAAGCATTGGGAAAGTTTGAAACATCAACGCAAAAGCAAAAGGTGAGTGGGTGCTCAGCGCTGACTACCTGTCTCTTGCTCATTGCTGTGACGGATCTCTCTCTGCTGCCGTATAAGATGTCAATGGGTGATGGCCTACTGCCCACTGCTGCCGGGTAAGATGTCTGTGTCTGATCACCTATGTCCCTGAATAATCTGTCTCTGCTTTTGAGTGGTCTCCCTCTCTCTCCCTCGAGACTGTTGAAGGATGCTATCGAAGTTCTGCGATGTGTGGATCGACCTGGACTCTTTTTGGTTTTATGTCTTTCATGTTCTGCGTTTCCACCTGTTCTTTCTTGTTGTTTGAGTGATTTAATTTGGCGTGATTTGTAAGTTTTTTTTTAACTGGGGGTTGGGGTTTGATGTTCTTGCAGTTTGCACGATTTGCTTTTTCTGTGTGGGGACGGAGTTGATGATTGTGTTGCCATTCTTTCTTCTTGTCATTTGGGGCGATTTGTTAATATTTTTGTGCAGGGGTTTGAAGTTGTTCTTTGAATGACTTCCTTGTTTTTCTTTGTTTCCAGGCTATCTGGAGAAGATGAATCTCAGAGTTATATACTGCATAGAATGCTTGATAATAAATAAACCTTTGAACCTTTAGCTGCTAACTGTTTACACAAATTGCCCCATGTAGTAGAATCAGGCACCAAATAATAAAATATCAGAATCAGAATCAGGTTTATTATCCTGTGACATGAAATTTGTTAACTTCATAGCAGCAGTTCAATGCAACACATAATATAGAAGAAAAAAGTAATAATAATAATAATAATAAATAAGTTAGTAAATCTTATTCAGTATACTTTATACAGTATACGTAGATTGAATAGATTAAAAATGGTGCAAAGAACAGAAATCATTATCGCATGAACCCTTAGTGTCTAGGTGGCACATGGGGCCTCCACAAGGGTCTTCCATTTCTGCCAGTCTTTCTCTCTGCTGCTCACCATTACTCAGTTCATGCCTACTTCTTTCAGTTCTGCTTCCACAGATCTTCGCCACGTCATTTTGGGCCTGCCCCTACTTCACTTTCCTTGTGAGGTCCACCTTAGTGCTACTTTTGCTAGTTGATCATTTGGCATTGTCATTACATGGCCCAGCCATCTCTATTGTCTTCTTTTCAAGCAAACTGAGATTGATTCCATATTGCAAGATGTAAGCAGGTCTTTGTTTCTGATTTTCTCAGGCCAGAAGATCTTCTTGAGACGTCATAGACATTTTGTCTTGAACATGTCAAGTTTCTTGCAGATGTCTTTCATCATTTTCCAACATTCAGTTCCATAAAGTAGCATGCTTAGGACGTTGCTTTTAAAAATTCCAATTTTGGTGTTAAGTTTGAGTTGTATGGATTTCCAAACTGCATTGAAGCTGCCAAAAGCTTGAATTGCTTTAGATAGTCTTGTTAATATGTCCTTACCACTATCTCCATCAGTGCTGACTTTACTCCCAAGGTGCGTGAACTCATCTACCTCTTCCACTTTCTGATTATTGATGATTACTGGTTGGGGGTTGGAAGTGTTCATCTTCATAATCTTTGTTTTTCTCACTTGAATGTTCATCCCAAGTTGTGATGCATATGTAAGACTGTCTGATTTCTCCTAAATGTCACAATGACGTCTCACTAGCAGACTGATACGTCAGCAAAAACTTAGGTCTTCAAGTGTTGAGGTAAGTGTCCACGTGAGTTTATGGATATATCTATGCTGCAAAATAGTATCTCCTACTGTAAGACAGTTCATTTCACAAAAGTCACAAAGTCTTTCACCATTGTCATTCATGACTCCAACACCAAGCCTTCCAATAGTACTTTCGCAATTGCTGTTTTCACTCCCATTATGATGAGCACATCGTGTTTCAGGATCTTTTCCAATGCAGCTTGAAGGCTGTTATAAAATTCATCTTAAGTTTCTTCTTCTGCATCCTCAGTAGGTGCATATATCACAATTATGGACAGTTTAGCTAACTTAGACTTTAAATGAACACGCAGGAGTCTTTCATAGATGGGGTTGCATTCTAATAAGGCCCTCGAGGCATCCTTGTCCATGATGAGTGCCACACCTTGTAAATGGTGGTTGTCCTTGCAGCCTGACCATATGATTGTATCGCCAGATGCTAGGGGTCACTTTCCAGAATCTGTCCAATGTGTTTCCTGTATTCCAAGCAGCTGCAGTCGGTAGTTATGCATCTCCTTGATAATCTGTGCAAGCTTTTCAGTTTGATATAAAGTTCAAACATTCCAGCATCCAATATGGAGAGTTTCTTTGGTTGAAAGAAGATCAGCTCTCAGCCCAGAAATGTCCTGGTGGCTTCGATCTCCTTCCATCATAATTTCTGTTCCCAGTTCCACATCGCTCCTCTCACCGGTATCTATAAATTTCCTTGTTTCGGTTACTGTAGAGGAAAATATTTTACAGGGTAGGGTTGCTGGTCCTATGCCCAGCCTGGAAGACCAGATGCTGTATTTGTCTGGCTCTTCACCTGGAGCCTGCCCAGCAAGGTGAAACCTACTAGTACTGAAGTTCCAGCTGGTATAGCTCCCAGCATCATTGAGGCACACAAACCTCCCCACCATGATAAGGAACAGCACATGGGAAGGAAAAAAAGGGGTAGTGTCCAAGGGTTTAATGTCCATTTAGGAATCGGATGGCAGAGGGTAAGAAGCTGTTCCAGAATTGCGGAGTGTGTGCCTTCAGGCTTCTGTACCTCCTACCTGATGGTAACAGTGAGAAAGGGCAATGCCCTGTGTACTGGAGGTCCTTAATAATGGACACTGCCTTTCTGAGACACCACTCCTTGAAGATGTCCTGGGTGCTTTGTAGGCAAGAACACAAGATGGAGCTGACTAAATTCACAATCATTTGCAGCTTCTTCTGGTCCTGTGCAATAGCCACCCCCCCCCACCCCCATACTAGACAGTGATGCAACCTGTCAGAATGCTCTCCATGGTACATATATAGAAATTTTTGAGTGTTGACATGCCAAATCTCTTCAAACTCCTAATAAAGTATATCTACTTCTTTATAACTGCATCAATATGTTGGGACCAGGTTAGATCCTCAGAGATCTTGACACCCAGGAACTTGAAACTGCTCACTCTCTCCACTTCTGATCCGTTTTTGAGGATTGGTATGTGTCCCTTTGTCTTACCCTTCCTGAAGTCCACAATCAGCTCTTTTGTCTTACTGATGTTGAGTGCCAGATTGTTGCTGAGGCACCACTCCACTAGTTGGCATATCTCACTCCTGTACACCCTCTGGTCACCACCTGACATTCTACCAATAATTGTTGTATCATCAGAAAATTTATACCTGGTATTTGAGCTATGTGTAGCCACACGGTCATGGGTATATAGTAAGTAGAGCAGTGGTCTAAGCACACACCCCTGAGGTGCACCAGTGCTGATGTTATCACCAATCCACACAGATTGTGGTCTTATATGGATCCAATATGAATGAATAAAGTATGTATTCTCCTTGAAAATCTGGCAAATTGGAAGGTAATTCTCTTGATTAACTTTGTCTTCTAAGTTCATGGAGTGGTAAATTCGGCAATTTAGGAGAAGTGGACAGAAGTTCCAAAACAGGATGTGCATGCAGTCAATGGTAGTTTGAACCTAGAGTTTTAATGGGGTCTAATTGGTAGATGAATTACCCTCTGTGAGTTGCTACTGCTGTGTAGAAAAATGACAGAATCTAGTGGGGGCCAGGACAAGAGATGGTGGAATTAATAGGAATGTAGTGATTATTGCTAGAATAGCATAAATGGTTGCTAGATGCACAGTTGGTCTGTTTTCAGGCATAAGGCAAGAGGTCAAGAGGCCACTTTGGGCTGGGAGTTGTGAGGCCACTTCAAGCTGGAGATCGAGAGGCCGCATCAGGTCAGAGTTCGAGAGGTTGGAGGTCAGGAGGTCACTCAGGCTGAAGGTTGTTCCCCAAGGAAGGGCTGAGTTCAAGCTATTGCTCTCCTCGATGCTGACAGGGGATGCTTTAGAAATTCTGAGACATAACAGTATGTGATTATCAGTGTGGACTGTAGTTTATATTGGTCTCCTTCAATTCTTCTGTGCTTTCTTTCTTATTGTTGATTGGGTTACATTACTATTTTGGGTGAGGGAGGGGTCGGGGATTTGAAATTTGACATCTGATGTTCTTTTTGGTGTTTTTACATGTTCAAAGGTCAAATTTAATGTCAGAGAAATGTATATAATATACATCCTGAAATGCGTGTCCAATATTGCAAGAAAACTGTTTTAGACTGAGTTGCAAATGTGTTTGAAAAGCTTAACACAGAGTTGTTTATTTGTAACACAGAGGAAGTGTCATACTTAGGGACAGAATCAGACGGCAACAAAACAGGCTTTTTGGTTCATTGAGTCTGAGATTTCTATCACCCACCCAGTTACACATATTCCATTCCAATCACATTTTTATTATCCTGATATTTCAATTAATTGCCCATGGATTCTATCACTTACCCACAAATAATTTACAGTGGCCAATTAACTGACCATCCTGCCTGTATTTGGAATATAGGAGGAAACATGCACACAGAAGAAATCTGTACAGTAACAGGGAAAATTTGCAGGCACAGTGCAGATAACAATGGAGAACCCAAGGAAATGAAGTTATGAGGCATTATCTCTCATAGCAGTTGCCCCTTGTTACTTAATTAGCATATTCTATGGAGATTTTTTACAAAATGTTCTTTTTGACATCATATATGAATTCATCACATCTCTATGTACTGAGATTAAAAGCATTATTTTCCAGGATCAAATTATGAAACAGGTTGACAGCCAATCAAAACTATTTATGGTCAGTGTGAAAGTAAGTACAGTTATCTTTGTTGTATGAAAGTTCATTAAAAAATGTTGTCAAGATTTAGAAATTAATAATGAAATTAACTTTTGATGGAATGACCATTTTTGAAAGTGTAAAACAAAATATTCATGTATTTGTTGAGCTACAGCAAGGAACAGGATAATTCGGTCCTTGTATGCACATTGCCCAGCAATCCCCTGATTTAACTCTAGTCCAATCACAGAACAATTTACAATGACAAATTAACCTACCAACTGGTATGTTTTTGGACTGTAGGAGGCAACCAGAGCATCGAGACAAAACCCACTGGGAAGACACACTAACTCCTTACAGGCAGCCGCACAAATTCTACCTGGATCAACTATTCAGCAAAGCGTTGTGCTAACCACTGAGTTACCGTGCCACAAATATTATACCAACATAATCTTTGTATATAGCAAAAACTGAAGTTGGAAAATGAGCAGGATATATTAGCACAAGTCAATGAAGAACAATCAGTATTACTTTCAAGTACTGTCTCCACAAATGAGGCAATTGTTGGCATTTCAGTCATCAGGGAGATTCCAGTAGGATCTCCCTCTCATCATGGTCCTGTGTTTGAAACCTTCATTTAATAAAAGGTAATTAAAATTGAATAAAATATAATCAGAAATTGCAGAGATAGCCGGCAAGTCAACAAGCATCTACAGAGACAGACACAGAGGTAATGTTTCAGACCAATTACCAATGAAAGGTTGTTTATTAAAAACTAATTCTCTTTCTTGTTCTCCAGATGCTGTCTGACCAGTAGAGTTTTCTTTCCAGAACATTTTATTTTTGATCCAGGCATCCTGCAGCTATACTTTTCATTTGATTAAAATTTCATTCCATTCTGGTGAATTCCTTTCTTGGATGCAAGGTTTATCGAATATTCACTGCAGTCTGAGCTGAGAGCAGTCAGATTTGTGTCTTGGCAGTCAATGTCTAGAGGTGGTTAGAAGGCTACCAGGTGTTGAGGTGCTCAGTGAGTTGAAGAGGTCATGCCTCTGAGCTGTATGACAAAAAGTGGACAAGTAATGTATTTAAAGGACTCTGAGCTGAATCTTGTTTGCTGTGCAAATCTCTTTCTGTGGAAAATGAGAGCAATTAAAATTGTCATAGAGAAGTATGGCACAGAAGGAGATCCATCTGCCCATCTAGTCCATGCTGAACCATTTATCTGTCTACTCCCATCAACCAGCATAGGGATCACAGACCCCTACCATCCATGTACCAATCCAAACATTGAAGTTGCACTGACTACTCATTCCACATTCTCACAGCCCTCTGAAGAAGTGTTTCCTTTTGTTTCCATTAAACATCTCACCTTGCACCTTTAACACCCAACCGCAATGGAAAAAGCTTGCTTGCATTTACCCTCTCTCTACCCCTCATATCTCCTATCAAATCACCTCTCTATCTTCTACCAAAAGCTTTCTTTATGACATTCTCTACGGATGAGGCAACTTTTAATGGATTATGGACCTATATCCACTGTTCCCTTTGTTCTCCCACACTCTTTAGTACCCAACAGTTAACAGTGTTATACTTACCCTAGCTAGTCCTATTGAAGGGCAAAACCTCACATCTGCATTAAATTCCACCTGCTATTTTTTAAGCTCTTTTTTTCCCAGATGATGCAGTTCCCTTTGCAAGCCATCATAGACTTCACTTCACTGCCAGTTATTGTGTCATCCACAATTCAAAAATACAGGCAACCATATTATCATCCAGATCATTGACATAGGTGGCAACCAACAGAGGACCCAGCATTGATCCTTGTGCACACCATTATGCACAGGCCTCCAGTCAGAGAAGTAAACCTTCTACGACCACCCTGTGGCTTCTCTCACAGAGCCAATGTCTAATCCAATTTACTACCTCATCCTGACTGCCAAGCAGCTGAACCCTCTTGATCAGCTTCCCATGCGGGACCTTGTCAAATGTTTTACTAAAGTCCATGTAGGCAATATTCAGTTCCTTTCATTCAGCTACTTACCTGTTAACTTCCTCAGAAAACTCTAAGATTGGTTAGACATGACCTATCATGCACGAAGCCATGCTGACTATCCTTAATCAGTCCACGTCTATCAATGTCAGTCCATTACAGTGCAGGTGACCGATTCCTGCCACTGCCTGTAAGGAGTTTGTATGTTCTTCCAGTGACCTTGTGGGCTTTCTCCGGATGCTCTGATTTACTCCCACAGTCTAAAGTTAATTGGTACATATCCAGTCCCTTAGAATACTTTATAATAACTTTCCGAACAACTGACATTGGACTCACTAATCTATAATTTCCTAGTTAATGTTTAAAGCCCCTTTTAAACAGTGAAACAACATTGGCTATATTCCAGTCCACTTGTACCCCTCCTGACAGTAAGGAGGATTTAAATATTTCTCCACTTGCCCCCCATAGGGTCTGTGGGAACAACTTATCAGGACATGGGCATTTATCCACCCTGATTTAGCAACCACCTCTTCCTCTGTAACCTGTACAAGGTCCATGAAGCTGCTACAGCTTTGCCTCAATTCTAGAGATTCCATTTTCACCTCCTGAGTAAAAACAATGCAAAAAATTCATTTTAGATCTCCCCCAACTGTTTTGGCTCCACACATGGATTATCACTCTGGTCTTCCAGAGGAAGAATTTTGTCCCTTGTAATCCTTTAGCTGTTAGCATATCCTTTAGGATTCTCCTTCATTTTGTCTGCTAGAGCAACTTCATGCCTTCTTTTCACCATCCCAATTTCTTTTTTAAGATGCTAATTTGCATTTCTTAAACTCCATAAGCTATTTACCTATTTACCTCCTTTTTCTCTTAACCAGGGCCTCAATATCTCTTGAAAACCAAGTTTCTCTACCCTTGTTATCTTTACCTTTCATTCTGACAGACATATAAGCTTTTAACTCTCAGAATTTTGTCTTTGAAGGCCTTCCACTTATCAAGTACATCTTTGCCAGAACACAGCCTGTCCCAATCCACACTTACCAGATCATTTCTGTACCATGAATTTGGCCTTAATTCAATTTGGATGCCCAACCCGCAGACCAGACTTTTTTTTTTATTTACATACTGACTTTGAAACTAATGGCATAGTGGTCATTGAATGAAAAGTGTTCCTCTACACAAGCTGTTGTCACCTGCCCGGTCTCATTCATAGAGCAGAACAATACAGCACAGTACAGGCCCTTCAGCCCACAATGTTGTGCCAACCCTTAAACCATGCCCCCCATATAACCCTCCACATACCTATAGAGCCATATCCTCCATTCCCTAGTGGCTGATCCAGTATTGCAAGCTCTCTCATTGGCACTTCTATGTGCTGATGAAGAAAACCTTCCTGAACACACTCGACAAACTCCATCCCATCTAGTCCTATTACAGTATGGTATTTCCAGCTTTTATATGGAAAGTTAATATCACCTACTATAACAACATCATGGTTATTGCAACAATCTGCAACCTCTTTACAAATTTATACATCTAAATCCCTAGGACTGCGGAGTGGGATGCCCAGAAGAGGCATGCAGACTTGATTTGTAATTCTGGGGGATTGTCAGGCAAAGAGAAGATATTGGAATAAAAATAATGTTAAATCCTTAACATTCATTAGCATTTCACTTTTCTTTGAAACTGGATTATGGCATACACAAAAAAATAATACTTGTCATGGGGGGGGGGGCATTGGGAACAGACCCAAATGCAAGACAGACACTGAAATACAGGGAACTGGACTGGACTAGAGTTAGGGACAGGACTAGACACAGACTAGGAACTGGGGCAGGAACACAGACTTGGGCTAGGAAAGCAGGACCAGGACAAGGAACTGGGAACTAGGAGCCTGGGCTTGGACTCCCAGCCAGAGACTGGACAAGGTCCCAGAACCTGGTCTTGAATCAGGCTCAGACCCTGGAACTAGGCGAGGACTTGACAAGGCTTGCGATCTTAGAGGTTTTCCTGGGCAGGACAACGTACTCCTTCTAGAGCTCGGGGCCAGTACCCTTCCTAGGATGTAGGGCTGGGATGCTTTAGCAAGGCCAGGCCAGGATGACTGCTTTGGAAAACCACCAAGTAAACTGTCAGGGATTCAGATGAGGAGCAAAAGAGATCAGTCCTGCCCCAGGGTAACAACAAAGTCAGCCTGGCTTACCCAATGGAGGCAAGGACAGGAAGGGACAAATCCCACCATAGGTTAACAACAAAGACAGCCTGGCTTACCCAATGGAGGCAAGGACAGGAAGGGAGCTCAATCCAGGGTGGCTCTGTGTTTCAGTGCAGCCAGCAACCTAGCTACAGAAACAGCCAAATCCATACCATAATGACTGCTCTGACTAGAGACAACAAGGCTCCATGAAGCAGTGGTCCACCAACCAGGCCTAGAGATCACAAACAGCTGCTCTGGCCTTCCACCAGCAGGGTGCTCCAAAGGGATACAGACAAGACAAACCAGCAACTACACTTGACCCTAGGGCCACTTATATTCCCAGCCCGAAAACGAGAATCAGGTGCCTATGAATAAGCCCAACTGAAATGAGGGACGGCCAGAAGACCCGGAGTCCGGAGTCCACGGACCGGACCGTGAACTGGAATGCAGATTTCACAGACCAGACCATGACAGTACTGTGCATTCCAGTTTCTCAGCATTAGTCCCTTACTTTGCAAAGTGCACTTATCAGGAAGCCTCTGAAGCAAGTACTTATACTCTGTCTGGATACTCGCCAACTTAATGGTACGAATATCAATTTCTCCTTCCAGTAAACAATATCCCTCCCCCCATTCCCCACTCTGACCTTTAACTTCTCGCTTGCCTATCGCTTCCCCTTGGATCCCCTCCTCCTTCCCTTTCTCCTATGGTCTCCTCTCCTCTCCTATCACATTCCTTCTTCTCCAGCACTTGAACTTTCCCAATAATTAGCTTCAGCTAACTTCTTTCCCTCCACACCACCATTTTATTTTGGTGTCTTCCTCCTTCCCTGTAGTACTAAAGAAGGCCTGCAACAGTGACAATCTATCTATTTCCATAAATGTTGCCTTACTCGCAGTGTTGTTTCAGCAAATTGCCTGTTTTGCCTTAGATTTTTGGCACATCTGCAGACTTCCTTGTGTTTATAAAAAAAACTCTTTAGTGTTGTTTCACCATACTAGTAACTTTATCTCTTTGATTCCAGAATCTATCACAACATCACAAAATCTTTGGAACCACATTTGAACAACAAGTACAAAGCTCTGTGCGTGTGCTTTTGAGAAAATATGGAGGCAGTACATAAGGAATATCAGCTTTATTTTTGAAGTGCAGAGATTATTTGATTTAAATTGTCCATCATTCATTATTTTGGGAATTTGTCATGTTTAAAAGGCGTATTTTAACGTGAAGATTGATTCCAGTTTTGTATATCTCACTGTGCTCCAATACAACATGAGAGCTATCTGCAATTATTGATGAAATATACCTCAACAGACTCACTCCTATTTGTACAAATGGGACTGACAGACCATCTAAAATTGATGACATATAGAATTCACTAAGGTTTGAAGTGATTACCATTGATGTTGTTGCTCATTGTTTTTTCAATTATGTGCAGAATTTGTCAAAGTTTTGCCTTAGATTACATTACAATACTTTCTTAATTCAGTTCTGTGATAATGCTTACAGTGTGAATTGAGTCAGGGTTGACTGTGGATGTTGATTCCCAGCTGTCTACGTGATATGCAGGCAGGGCAGTATGATATGGAGAGTAAGCTGTTGCCCATATAGCAAGCTCTCCCTTCTCCACACAGCTGATGAATCCAAAAGAATTGCTGGAGAAGAGGGATGATTATATGAGAATGCTGTTCTTGGACTATGGTTCAGCATTCAACACCGTAATTCCCTGCATTCTTGACAAGAAGCTCAGAGACCTCAGCTTTCATCCTATCTTGTGCAGTTGGATCCTGTCAGATCACCAGCAGGTAGTAAGAGGGGGCTGCCTCATCTCTGCCCCTCTGATCATCAACACAGGACCCCCACAGGGCTGTATCGTAAGTCTCCTCCTTTACAATTTGTATACTCATGACTGTCACCAGTCACAGCTCCAATCTACTAATGACATTTGCTGATAATACTACATTGATAGGGCTATTCTCAAATAACAATGGCCAGCCTACCGGGAAGAAGTCATCTCTCTGACACAGTGGTGTCAAGAAAACATCCTCTCCCTCAATGTCACAAAAACAAAGAAGCTGGTTGTGGACTACAGGAGGAATGGAGACAGGCTAACCCCTATTGACAATCAATGGATCTGGGGTTGAAAGGGTCAACAGCTTTAAGTTCCTCAGTATACACATCACCAAGGACCTCACTTGGTCTGTCCATACTGGCTGTGTGGTGAAAAAGCACAACAGCACCTCTTTCACCGACGGATGAAGAAGTTTGGCATGAGTCCCCATATCCTAAGCAGTTTCAAAAGGGCACAATTGAGAGCACCCTGACTGGCTGTTTCATTGTCTGGTACGGGAACTATATTTTCCTCATTTGCAGGATTCTGCAGAGAGTGGTGCTGACAGCCCAGTGCATCTGTAGATGTGAACTTCCCACTATTCAGGACAATATTACAGTGACAGGTGCGTAATAAAGGGCCCAGAGGATTATTGGGGACCTGAGTCAACCTAATTACAAACTGATCCAGCTGGTACCATCCGGGAAACAGTACTGCCCCATAAAAGTCAGGACCAACAGGCTCCGGACACCAGGCCATCAGACTGATTAATTCACACTGACACAATTGTATTTCTATGCTATATTGACTGTTCATTAGTATATCTTACTGCACGCTATTTATTTCAAATTGCTATAATTTGCACGTTGCACATTCAGATAGAGCTGTAACAAAGATTTTTACTCCTCATGTATGTGAAGGATGTAAGGAATTAAGTCAATTCAATTCAATAGACCGATACAGGTTGGCACCAGCAGTGTGGCAACAGAAGCCAGTCAGCATTGAACTCAAAGTAGAACTGTCTTAGGAACTCATGCTCTGATTTTTTTTACTTCCAACACTTTTGCCTTGAGTGGATATAGCTGCAAAACAGCAAAGGTTAGAGTTCAGAATTTTCCATCTTCCCGACACAACTGGTTTTAATACACCGGTAACCCACATTTGCCCCCTCTCCTGTCAGGGAAAACAGTTCCCCTGGGATTAGTAGCTAAGCCACATGTGAAGGTCAGGAGCTGGTCCTGGTTGTCAGAGGCTATTTGAGATGCACAAAATTGGGAGTATTTAATAGGTAGTGGGAGCTTACACCAGTACCACCTCCCGGCTATGACAACCTTAAGGAACCACAGTGTGAAGAGAAACTGAAATTGCAAAGACAGGTGACAGCAGAAGAGAAAACAAAAACAAAGAAATGCCAATAAAAGTGGCAAGATTGTTCTAAACATTGTACAGGAAAAAAGTAGATAGAAAGAACATGAAACAGACTGTAATATATAGACCTAGATTTCTGAAATAGCAGTGAAACAATATAGATTTATATAAACTTAGATTATATGGATATTCTAAATTGATAAAATTTAATTTAGTTCTGTTTTCTTTCTTAACACATACCTATTTAGCTTGTTATTGTCAAAAAGTGTTGTTTACTTCGTTTGATTCTCCCACAGCCATTTATTTATATCCCACGTTGGTCTTGCCTTTTGTTGTATCATGGAATATCATTGGATATCATTGGTTTACAACCTCTCAGATTTTGCCGGAACATGCTGACAGTTCTCCATGGATTCGATGGTGTTCACAATTGAAGTGGTAGGAAGTTTCAGGACACCAACATGGCTTTGGAAGTACCAAAGTTATCGTTCAAGTTGAATAGTTATCTCACCACATTTCTATGTGGAGTCAGAAGACCAGGATGGAGCTTGCTGAAATCTTTTGGCATTTACACTAGGGAATCTGAAGTCTATCAGGTTAGATCAGACTGACTCAGGACCTCTGAACATCTTTGAACTGGCAGGAGATATGGAAGAATAAGTAATTTATTGTTTTAATTGTTTGTGAATTTCTTATTATAAATACTTCTGTGATTCAAGTTGATTTAATTGTTTATTTGTTTTAACTCTTTAATAACTTTAAATATTTAAAATCTTTATTTCACCTGTGATAATTTAAAACTGCATGGGGATAGCAGAGTAAAAGTCTCAGACTGTTGATAAAACTGGTTTCTGAGTTTGAGCAGCTCTGATTGGTTTCCCAGAAGAAACTTGACAGCAGGACTTGTTCACACACATTGCTACATGGAGGGATGGGTTAGTAAATTTGCTGATGACACAAAGGTTCGAGGTGTTGTGGATAGTGTGGAGGGCTGTCAGAGGTTACAGCAAGACATTGATAGGATGCAAAACTGGGCTGAGAAGTGGCAAATGGATCTGAACCCAGTTAAGTGTGAGGTGCTTAATTTTGGTAGGTCCTATATGTTGACAGAATATAGTACTAAAGGTAAGACTCTTGACAGCATGAAAGATCAGAGAGATCTTGGGGTCCGAGTCTATAGGACAGTTTGGCTCTGTGGTTAAGAAAGCATACGATGTATTGTCCTTCATCAATTATGGGACTGAGTTTAGGTGCTAAGAGGTAATGTTGCAGCTATATAGGACCCTGGTCAGACCCCACTTGAAATACTGTGCTCAGTTCTGGTCGCCTCACTATAGGAAGGATGTGGAAATGATAGAAAGGGTTCAGAGGAGATTTACAAGGATGTTGCCTGGATTGGGGAGCATGGCTTATGTTGAGTGAACTCATTCTTTTCTCCTTGGAGCGACGGCGGATGAGAGGTGACCTGATAGAGGTGTATAAGATGATGAGAGGCATTGATTGTGTGGATATTCGGAGTCTTTTCCTACTGCTGAAATGGCCAACATGAGAGGACACAGTTTTAAGGTGCTTGGAAGCAGGTACAGAGGAGATGAGGTTTCTTATGCAGAGAGTGGTGAGTACATGGAATGGGCTACCAGCGACGGTGGTGGAGGCGAAAACGATAGGGTCTTTTAAGAGGCTCCTGGATAGGCACATGGAAGTTAGAAAAAATAGAGGGCTATGGGGATAGCTAGGTAATTTCTAAGGTAAGGATATGTTCTGTACAGCTTGCTGGGCTGAAGGGCCTGTATTGTGCTGTGGGTTTTCTATGCTTCTATGTTCCATGTTACATCACTTGAGCATTTCCCATGAGGACAGCTGAGGCAGGAGAGGAAGTGTTAAAATATAGTCACAAACCTTAATAGAGATGTAAGAGGTTTAGAGAGGATCTGTGAAAAAATTTTTTTTCACTCAATCAGTGGTTGGAATCTGAAATGCACTTCCATAATATTTAAGAAGTGTCTGGAAGATCACTTGAATTGCCATGGAATAGAAGGTTAATGCTGATATACTGTACTGGACAAAAGTCTTAGGCACATATAAGGTGCCTGAAACTTTTACACAGTACTGCATTTGTCAATGTGGAGCGGACAGCGGGTTTGTAAATAATTTCTCTATCATAGTCCATTAGCTCTTTGCATCAGATTTACAAATAATAAAGTTGACAATGTGTGTCTAAGCAACTCTTTCTTTCTTTTTTGATATTTTTATTAATGTTCACATAGAAGAATACAGAGTACATGATGATATATATTATGAATCAAAAAAAAGATAGAATAGTACCAAATACATTATATTTAATTCACACTTGCAATCGCAGTACCCTATATTCATAAACAAACACGTGCATTAATTAAATTGTAATTTGAATTGTAGTAATTTTATTATAAAAAGCAATCTAAACCCACTACCAAGATCAAAGCTGTTTGAGAAAGAAAGAAAGACTGGAAAAAATCCTTATTGCATAGTGATTTATGTTATTACCCGACATCTGTGCTTTAACACCAAATCAAAGGTTTTGAAATAAACAACTCAAACAGGATCGAAACAGTCCCTTTGAGAAATGAGAGCCAATGTTTATTAAATTTCCAAAGCTTAGGATGAACCATGGTATGATTGGTTCAGGAAGATAATAAAATTGCTGCTTAAGTGGGTTGCCAAGATTGCATTGCCAATTTGCCTACTTTAGTGTACATTTCCATATTGAATCTAATTCTGAAAATGTCCCTACATATTTATAAACAGTTGTGGTGGTCTACTTAATTGTTAGAACGTGAGCAACTGCAAAATAATGTGAAGGATTAAGTTCTCCAGATATTTTAATACTTTACTATAGATTTATGGGTTGCTAGGAGGTCTATTCTTCATTAAAATAGCTTGTCAAAGCGAGTGCATCATCAACAAATTATCTTGATGCTTTATGGTGCTTTGGTTGGACCACATGTATTATGATCACTTTTGGGCAACATCTCTAAAGGAGGATGTTCTGGCATTGGAGTGGGTCCATGGGAGATTTATCAGAATGAGTCCAGGCTTGAAAAGGTTAACATATGAGGAACTCTGGGCCTATACTCATTGGAGTTTAGAAGGATTAAGGGAGATCTCATTGAAACCTATTGAACATTTAAAGGCCTGTATAGAGTGAACGTGGAGAACACTGTTTTCAGTAGTGGAAGAGTCTAGAATCAGAGGACACAGCTTCAGAGTTAAAGGATGCCCCTTCAGAACAGAGATGAGGAGGGATATCTTTCACCAGAGTATACCGAATCTGTGCAAGCAATTCATTGCAACAAGACCTGTGAAGATCAAGTCATTGGGTATACTAAAAGAGGGTTGATTGGTTTCTGATAAGTAAGGATACCGAAGTTTCTGGTGTGAAGACTGGAGAATATAATTGAGCAAGGATAATGAATCAGTTATAAAGTCATGGAACAATACTTCAACAAGTCCATGTCAACCACCCTGCAAGCCCCAATTTCCTGCCCATATTCCTTTAATCTCCACCCCTCCATACACCTATTTAAGCACTTCTTAAATGTTACTACAGTTTGATCAGAGATTTTCCAGAAACTGATGGTTCAGCACCTCTTTCAACTTGAAGGAAATTATAAGACATAGTTTACTGGGTTGCTACCAGATGGTATGGTGCATAGTGTATGCAGCACTATCTGTGACAAGACTCATTTTGACAAAAGCACACTATTTTTATTATTTACATTGCACTTGGTAGTAGAAGACCCAATATTTTGTGTTTATTTTACATAAATTTTACCCTGTCCAACTTTCCCCAATATCTCAGCCACTCGCGTGCTGGCAACATCCTTGTAAATTGGTTCTGCATTCTTTCTCATTCAACCTGTGGTTAAACTGGAAATATTGCACACTGCTAAGTGACAAATATTGTATACAGTACTCCAAATCTGGCCCCAGCAACAACTTATGTAACTGTAAAATAATATCCAATCTCCCATATTCAGTGCTCATGACTGTTGATGGTCAGGGCACTTAAGTGCCTTTTCACCACCCTGTCTAACTGTGATGTCATGTTTAATGAACTGTGCACTTGTACACATAACTCCCTCTGTTCTATTATACCCCTAGTGCCTTCTGCATAGTATACATCCTATACTGGTTTGATTTCCCAAAATGCATCACCTGGCACTGGCATTAATCAGATAAAGTACAAAGGTCATAGCGTGGAAGGCCACTCTCAGGTTAAATAGAACTGCCAACCCCAAGACCCTGAAGACAAAATAGAACAGGACTAGGAACGGTTTGCTGAAGTGCAGCTACTCCAACTCTGCGCTTTATCAAGCAAATAATCAAATTATTCTGAAAATGGGCAGTTTACACCTTTTATCGCTCTGATACATTTTGAGGTTATCTTCTTAAGCTGTATTTCCACAGCAACAATAAGTAACTTATTGCTGTAAACAACAAAAATGCACCGCTCTCAACCAAAGAGTGGAAAGCTGGCATCATAAGTCGCAAATATCTCAGATGATAAGTGCTTCATTAAAACATGCACTATCATTCACATGATTCCCACTGATCAATTGTGGACACGTTTGTGAATGCCATTGTAAGACAGGCATAATTAAGATCAAAAACAACTTAAAATCATATATAATTGACACAATCAAAATGAGATGCTTTGTACAGTCAGCCTTAGTGTTTATCAATAGATTAATGCTACAAACCAAACATACACTAATGAGTTTAAATTTTAAGCAAAGAAGAATCTACTGGAGGAACTCAACGGGTTGAGTAGAATCTGTGAGGGAAAGAAATTGTTGATGTTTCAGATCGAGACCTTACATCAGGACTCGCTTCATGTCGTAAGTTAACTTAGGTTAACTAATAATGTAAAAGTTAACTCTCTTTACTATAAAACTAGCAAAATTAATCAGGAAAAAACTGAAGAGATATTTCTTAACAATCTAATATGGTCAAATATGCATATCTGCAAAAGTTAAAATCATCATAATTTTCATTAAATTCCCACTTTTAAACTTCCATTTGAACTCACTTAAATATTATGATTGGCCAATCAGCTCATCTCCTTGGTATTACACTCTGGACAGAATCATCACCCCATTCACCTTCAGCTGCTCTATGTCCTTGTATTAAAAGGTCAGAAATCAATGCAGATTGTTCAGCTCAGTGTAAAACATCTCATCTAATTGACGATTCCATGTAATATGACATGGGTACTATGGAGCTGGATTTCAAAAGCAGCAAATATTTATATTGTACTGTTGCTTGTATTTGATGAATGTTCCTTGCAACTCAAAATGAGTCTACAGGTCATGCTACATCATATACAACAGGGAAAAAAAATATCTTGACATGGGGATTTCAAGGGATCAATCATATGGATCCTACAAATGCTACAAATAAAAATCAGGGGAGATACCTGTACATTGATCGCTTATTACTTATTGTCTATTTTACTCTACAATGCGCTGGTCATTTTCAAGGTCAAAGTAAATTTATTATCAATGTATTGTATGTACGTGCCACCTTATGATTTATTTCCCTGCAGGCATTCACAAGAAATTAAAGAGGTGTAAAAGAATTTATCAAAGATTATACAGAAGATATACAAAAACAGACTGTGCAAAACAACCAAGGTACAAGAAAAGACAAATTGTGCAAATAAAAAAATCAATGATACAGATAACATGAGTTTTGGAATCCTTTAAAGTATGTCTGTCGATTGTGGAATCAGTACAAATTTGAGGTGAGTAAAGTTCAGGACATCAATGCTGAATACCAAGCCAATGTTTTATTCAATGTGGTAACTCATGTTCAAATTGATTGTCTAAGCATTTACATGCAGTGTATAAATGCTCTGTATGTTAGCTTTTTTTGCTGCAGCAGCATAATGCAGTATAAATATACAAACATCAGTTAAAATAAACCTTAAATTAATATAAACTATACATAACTTATCTATCAAATTAAAGATAATGACATTGGTACAAACAGAGAGGGAAAAATAAATATAGCCTGAAGTACTGTTGGGGACGGCTGTGACGAAGGAACTGTTTTTGGACCTTGAGATGTCGATCTTCATGCTCAATGATCAAGGATCAACTTCATTCACCATATATAATTACATGTATTACAAAACAGCCGTGCTGTGTTGGTCAGGATGCGATATGCAACAAAAAAAATTGAACAAAACTACAGGTTAAATTATTACACACCCCAGTATTTTCCTCAGCACTGATGTCAGGCTCACCAACATGTAGTTCCTTGGATTGTCTTTGCAGCCTTTCAGAAGTAAATACATTGCATTAGATACTCTCCAGTCTGTTGATACCTCACTCAGAACTACTGATAATACAAGTATATCAGCCTGCACAATGGCAAATTCTTCCCTGGCCTCCCACAATGTCCTAAAATATACTTAGTTAAAGCCAGGAGATTATCCATTTTTATGTGTGTTAAGGCCTAAAGTGGTGACTGCATTCTTTTCTGTAGAAGCCTGTTGAGTTCTTCCAGCGTTTTGTGTCTGTTGCTTGGATTCCCAGCATCTGCAGATTTTCTCTTGTTTGTGTTAAGACCAGCAGTACATCTTCATTTGTCATGATATCGTAATTCTCTTCCTTGAGTAACATGCATAAAATGTTGGAGGAACTCAGCAGGATAGGCAGCATCTAAGGAGACTAATAAAGAGTTATTATTTTGGGCTGAGACCCTTCATCAGGACTGGAAAGGTGGGGGGGGGGAGAAAGCCACAATAGTAAGGTGAGTGGGGGGGGAGGAGGAGAAGGAGGATGAGCTGGAAGGTGATAGGTGAAAGAAGTAAAGGGATGAAGAATCAGCAATCTGATAGGAGAGTGGACAATGGGAGAAAGGGAAGGGGGAGGAGCTCCAGTGGGAAGTGATAGTTGGATGAGCAGAACAGAAGGGGTAAGAGGGAAAAGAAAAAAGAGAGAAGGAGGAGGCTCAAAAAATTAATGGACGTTAGAGAAATTTGCACTCAGACCATGGAGGTGGAGGCAACCCAGACATAATATGAGGTGTTATTCCTCCAAACTGAGAGTGACTTCCTACCTATTGCAGATGGAGCGAAGGTGTTTAACAAAGTGTTCCCTTATTCTATATCAGGTCTTAATGATGTAGAGGAAGCAACACTGGGAACATCAGATGCAGTAGGTAACCCCAACAGAATCACAGGTGAAATGTTGCCTCATATAGAATGACCGCTTGAGCTTCAGAGTGATGGTGAGGGAAAAGATGAATGGGCAGTTTTAACACTTGTGCCACTTGCTGGGAGAGCAATCAGTGGGGAGGGATGAATGGACAAGGGAATCATGGAGTCACCCCTTCAGAAAGTGTAGAGTGGAAAGGAGGTAAAGGCGTCTTTAGTGGTAGAATTCCGTTGAAGATGGCAGAAGTTGTGGAGAATAATGTGCTGGATGAGAAGACTTCTGAAGTAGTAGGTAAGGACAAGAGATTTTCTATCCTTGTTGTGGTGGCAGGAAATTGGGGGCGAAAACAGTTGACCAGGAGATGGACGAAATCCAGTTGAGGGCATCATCAATGGTAGAGGATGCTACCCCCATTTCTTTAAAGAAAGAGGATGTCTCAGGTGAATGGTCGGGGAAGGGAAATCCCATTATTTGAAGAAGCAGGAAATCTCAGATGTAACGGTAGAATAAGGGAAACCTCATATTTTCATTCTCTTTCATTTAATAAACTTGATTCTGATTCTGATTCTGATTCTGAAACACATAGTTAACAAAGAGGTGGACACCATCTCATCCTCATAGCAGCTAACTTGAAGATGGATACAATTAAGTTGTTGTGATTGCTAACAAAGCCACCAGAGACACACACCTGGTAGCATAAAAGCCTTTATCTGGCACACATAAACTGACAGTACTTGGAGTCATTCTGGAAACAGGTTTCCTGACCCAACATTACATCACTTTTTTATATGCTAAAGATCAAAGGTTACAGCAAGACAATGTTGTAGTTGCAATTAATTCATAATGCTTCCTTTGAGTTACATAATATTTTCAAACTCCTAGCTCCTCATACCATCGCACTTAAAATGAGTGTTACTCATTATGGTCTCTGAGATACTTTCATGGATTTTTTTTGTGTGTGTGCCATACACTGCCAGACCACTTCTTTCAAAGTAGTTGTCTTGGAGGAAAGGTTCTGTGAGTGGTTCCCCATGTCCTTCTCACGGCGCAGTTTTTCTTTTTACGAGGCTGAGTTGCGAGCTTGACACTCAGCCTGGCATGAATTGAAAGCATGTCCGGGAGTAGCCCGACTGGATTTGAACTCGGGAACCTCTGCTCCGGAGTCCGGTGCTGATGTCACTGCGCCACCAGCCGGACTTTCATGCACATGTATGACATCATAAGTCAGTGGGGTGTTTCCTGTTGGCAATTGACCCCATTCTGCAGCTCCGGGAAGACCATTGTTCTGAGTCGCATTTTAAATTCAATCTACAATCCACATTCAGATCTGAAGAGTAGTTGCTGTTGATATTAACATTTGTTATATTCCATGACACCAGAATATGCCCTAACAACGTATTCAAGTGTACTTTGACCCTTACAAGTTGCTGTCAAGCTTCCCTGTGTGTTACATTCCTAACATAATGTGTGAGGGCATTTTGGGTAATTCTTCACCTCTCCGTCTCCTGTGTGTGTCATTCACAGTCACCTGGCTTCCCAGTGCCTCAAACATAACATCTGGTGATGAGATGACAGCTGTTATGTTCTTTTCAGCAAGAAGAGTCCATGTGCAACGCTGGTCATGTACCACTGTGTAATGTGAGAGAGTGAAAAGAAAACAGCTGCAGAAAGCATGGTGAGTGAAGAATCCAAGGGGAGAGAATGAGGACAGGATGGTTAACTAAAACAAATAGAAGAGGGAGAGTAGAGAGATGATAGGACTAGTTCAATTTTCGGTAATGTGACTGTTCTTGAAAATGACAACAATATTTGCAAGTACAAGGCCATATGATGAAATGACAGAGCAATAGGGTTCATACATCGAAATATTTAAATATTTTGCTCTAGCAAGTCAAATTTCAGACAATATTTGAGTTCTAAATTCTCTCACAGCGTTGGGTGCAAAAATATTTAATTTGGTGCAACCTTTTTCTCTATAACCTCTTTCTGGTAAGATAGGGGTACGTTCATACACAGCAGTTTTCAGGGGGTCAACTAAAGGTGTATTGTCCTTTTTAAGTGCATTTTTTTGTGAGCGCAAGATCCTACTGGACATTAAGAACTGCAGGTGTACACCATCAGTGAGTAGCTCATTGACAGAGAAACTGAAGGAGCTGGATATGGTGTGGATTCTGCTGCTGTCTGTGTCAGAGAGCCTCTGGAGGAATCAGTGCATGAAGGTGGTGTGCAGGCTATCAGCAAGTTATAATTTTAATCACATTCCCTGTTGTACGTGGTTAATGTGGAATCCTGCAAGTCTGGGAGCTGCATGGTGTTGGTCGTAGGGAGGACTAGGCCTCAAGCTGCAGTGTCACCCAGGAGAGAGGCATTGGAGTCTGTGCGATCCACCAGAAGCAGTGCGGTGCAGCATCCAAGCTGGAGTCAGGGCTGCCCCCCAGTGCTTGCTTGGTAGAGGACAAGCTGTATTGTGTTCAACTGCAGACTGATTCAAGATTCTTGGGCTCAGCGTCTTGGACTATATTTTTTTACTGTATTTTACTGAATTTTACAGATATCATATACGCTTGTTATCATGTATGTGCTATACGTGCCTTGTGCTGTGTGTGACTGTTGGAACTGTACTTTACACATTGGCCCCAGAGTAACATTGTCATTTGGCTATATTCATGGGTATTCATGGTTGAATGGCACTTAACTTGAACTTGAACTTCAATCTGATGGGGCTGGCAATAAGCCTTATGTAAAGTGTAAAGGACCACTATTCACAATATTCACTATTGGTTATTGCTGTGTTGAGAGGTTGAGATTTCATAGAAGGAAACAGGAGGATGGCACATCTATTTCAGAGTTTGTGATGGTGCTGGAGCCATTGTCTGAACATTGATTTTGTGAAGTTGCTGAATGACACAATACGTGATAGATTCCTATGTGCTCTGCATAGCGAGGCAATTCAGAAACATTTGCTTACAGAAGACAATTTAATATTACAGAAGGCAATTGAGATTAGTACGTCTATGGAGGTGACAGATGAAGAAGCACAGCTATTAAGTGCATCTTCCCAAGTTCATAAAGTGTCTACTTAAGAATAAGACAACTATCAACATTACCATTCTGTAGAAACTGGGTAATAACTGGACAGGGTGCCGGATTTTCATGGCTCTGGAGATGGGCTGAATCAAGGCCAGTACCCCTAACCAAGGCATTGAGGGAGAACGTGGAACATCGGGAGCAGCAGTTTAGCTGCAGTCGGCTGTGTGTCCAGAGACTTGAGCTCTCTGGGCACAGAGCTTGGAAAAAGCAATGCAACAGACTTTTAACATAATGTTAAATCATCAGCCTCTTGCTGTGAAACAGGGAAACCTCTTATTAGAGAGAGAGAGAACCTGTGGTATGTTGAATTACCAGGTGAATGAGTAGTCTTTAGGGTACTGCAAGTCTGTATCTTTACTGATGCTTTGCTACATGTTTGAATGCTCGGTGGAGGGCACCAATGCTTTTTTGCTGATGGGGGGGGGGGTCATTGCCTTGATGCTGGTTGTGTATGGGAGGGGAGCTGGGGGGAGCTTTGGGGCACCCCTCTGTTTTGTGGACGTTTGCGAAGGAAAAGAATTTCAGGATGTATATTTTATACATTTTTCTGATATTAAATGTACCTATCGAAAGCTGGTATACTTAAATTGACAAAGCTGTGGCAAAAAGAGTCATACTGAATGTACTTGTAAAAGTAAAAAAAATTATCAACCAAAAACACTGTAATAAAGAAAAAAAACAACATTTGGAAAAACATAAAGAAACATGTGATCAAGATGGAGCACACTGAGAATGGACTCAGTGACTCTCTGTGGTTGAAGAAACTTTGAATGTTTTATCTGTTTCGGGACACAAAGATGGCTATTGGTTGACCCCGCAGTTATATGGGGTTACAGTGACAATGCAGGTGGACACGTGTGCTGCAGTATCATTAGTGATAGAGAAATTACAGCATTTCACCCAGCAGGGACAAGGTTGACTTTAAAGACTTACACTGGTGAGGTTGTTCCAGTGAGGGGAGTAAAACCTGATACAGTTGATATCAACAAACAGAGAAAGAAAGGCACTGTACATTGTTAAAGGCTTCTGGGCTTCTTGTGCTTGGAGCAGCACAAACTCAACCACCACAAAGTGCACTTGATTGGTGGGGCACAGGTCTACAAGAAGTATTGAAGAAACACCAGAAGTATTCAAAGAAAAACTGGACAGGATATGGAATCACTGTTTAGCCAGACACAACACTGAAATGCTTCAAGGCAAGACCTGGTCCATATTCCCTCAATCCAAAGGTAGAATCTAAGTTGGAAAGGCTGCTCCAGAGTAAGGTATTGGAACCAGTCTGTGTAAGTAAATGGACAATTCTAGTTGTCCCTGTCCTAAAAAGAAAATGGATCTTTAAAGCTTTGTGGAGACTTCAAGGTAACCACTAAACCAGTTCTTGTGGGCTCCCATTGATGATCTTTTGCAGGTTGGCTGTAGGACAGATATTTAGCAAGATTGCCTTTTGTTAAGCATGCTTGCTAATGCATGTGGAGGTAACAGCTGTCCTTCAACTGCTCACCCTTCGTGACTGACAAAGGAATGTTCAGGTACTGAAAGCTTCCATTTGGCATCACCTCAGTTCCTGCACGTCTTCAGTGAGCAATTGGTCAGATCCTGAGTGGGCTGACAGAGGTGCAATGTTATTTGGATGATTTACTCATTACAGTGAAAAAAGGAGCCTGAGCACCTAAGAAGTTGGATACCATCGACAAACGGGTATATGGGCTAAGGGTCCAGAAGGACAAATATGAGTTTTTTTCACCTTCAATTAAATCTGTTGACTATATGCTCGACAAATAAGGGCTTCACAATCACCAGCAAAGGTGAAGGCAGTCATGGAGGCTCCATCACCACAGAATGCAAGTCAATTATAATCTTTTTTTTAGGGCTTCTAATATACTAGGCAAAGTTTGTTACTAACCTAGCTGACATGCTGAAAACACTTTATGAGCTTTTAAATAAATCAACACACTGGCAGTGGACAGATCACTGTGAATAGGTTTTTCAAAAGGCCAGAACAGCTTTGTCACACATTTGAAGCCCTCACACTTTTCGACTTATCATTGCCCATAAGCTGACCTGTGGTGCATCACCCTGTAGTGTGGGGACAGTAATCTTACACGTCATGTCACTGGGTGAAGAGTGTCCTTTCACTTCTGCGTTAAGGTCATTAAAACCATAAGATATAGGAGCAGAAGAAGGCTATTCAGCCCATCAAGTCTGCTCCGCCATTCAATCATGGGCTGATCCAATTCTTCAAATCATGCCCACTCCCCCCGCTTTCACCCCATACCCTTTGATGACCTGGCTGATCAAGAACCTATCAATCTCTGCCTTAAATACACCCAAGGTAGAAAGCCACTATGCCCAAATAGAGCAAAAATCACTTGTGATTGTCTCTGTAGTTAGAAAATATATCAGTTTCTTTTTGTCAACTATTTACTGACAGATCATCACACCTTGATGTCAATTTTTGGATCACATGTGGGCATTCCTTCCCTGGCTGCTAGTGGAATGCAACATTGGGTTCCGTTACTATCTGCACAACAGTATGATATAAATAACAGGAGTTCCAAGCACCATTCGAATGCTGATGGGTTTTCCAGATTCCCCTTAGCTGTTACACTCCAGAACCATCATGAAAGAGATCTTTTACTTCAAGGAAGTACCTACAGCTGTGATAACTGTGGTGCATCTGGTCGCGCACACATATTGACCTTTTATGTACGTTTACAGTGGTGGACATGGTAACTCATGAACGAAAAGGAGAGCCAAACATAGAACTGAACTCTCACCAGGCTCGATGGACAGAGCTCACAGTCCAAGCAGGATGTTTACTATGGGGCTACCGTGTTGTCATTCCTTCAGCATTAAGAAAGCAACTGCTTGAGAAACTACATGCAGGACACCATTGCATAGTGCATATGCAATAGATTGCTTGTAGCTACTGCTGTTGGCAAGGACTGGATGTAACCATCAAAGAGAAGTCCAAAGCATGCCCACATGGTCAGTGAGAGAGAATTTCCCTCAACTTGCTCCTTTGCATCCATTGGAATGACTTGAATAACCATGCAGAGGTGTATTCACATACAATTTACAGTACCTGTAAAAGGTCACATGTTCTTGGACATAGTGGATGCACACAACAATGGCCTGAAGTTGCCATCATGAAGAGGACTACACCTGAAAAATGCATTGAGGAGCTTCATTCATCTTTGGCCATTCTGGATTTCCTCAAAGCTTGTAAGTAACAATGTCCCACAACACCTATCTGAAGAGTTCAAAGCATTTATGAAATAAATCAGTATTCAGCACCTCAAGTCAGGATCATATCGTCCAGCCACTAATGGCCTTGCTGAATGATTCATACTGTATAAACAATGAAACAAGCCCTCAAGACTTCAGTGGGAAGTAGATTCCTCAATTAGTATCTTAGCACTTTCTTGCTGACAAAGCTCTGTGCACCTGTTACGTACCTGTGGGTATCTCGTGACTGTCTCATGGCCATGATGTAACTGAGACTCTGCTGGGCATGATGTAATGGTCTTGTGATGGTGGAGTGATATAATTTTCCCACCAGTGAGAGGTCATGTGATGGCCTGTTTCAACAGGTATAAAACGAGCACGCCTCGCTGTAACGCAGATCAGTTCGTGGCTTAATTCGTCAGTGACTCTGTTCTGCTGTGTATTTGATTTTATGACACAGTTTCGTTTAAAAGTGGAGTTTTAATTTCTACTGTAAGAATTGTTGTGCCAGCAGTTCTGAAAATCGCTGCCAGTTAAAGTCCAGTTGGAGAGTGTAGAATTATCGAAGTTCGGGAAGCTGAAGGATCGAGTAAAGTTGGTGTCGGCGGTAATGCAGGATTGACCTTATGGACTTTTCATTCAGAAGGTAGTAATCTGAACCCGTGATAGTCCTTGCTGTAAGAGCAGAAAGGACTGGGGCAGTGAGCTATTCACCAAAAGGAAAAGGTCAGTCCATTTTAGCCATTTTTATTTTCTTCATCGTAAATCCTTCAGTCAAGGCATAGTCCGGCTAGGATCAGCAGCAACGTCACGTCATAAGAGAATTTATTACTTCGAGGAAAGTCTCTCCCAATTGATTGTGCAAATCATTTGGACTTTTGCATTTACTACTTTTAAGAACTGTGTTCGCATTTCTTGTTTTAGGACTGTTTGAGCTGCCGTATAGCAGCTGACTACCAGTTAAGTTAGTTTTTTGTTTACTTTTGGGTTTTTTGAGCAGTGTTTAATAAAGATTTTATTTATTTATTTAAACAAAAACCTCTCCCAATTCCATATTCATTGCTGCTGAATCGTAACACTCCTCACACCACCACCAAAATGGCTCCAGACTCTGCACTGCTGGAAAGTCAGCTCCTTACCTGGCTTGACTTGCTACGACCCCCAAACACAAAACAGAAAACCCAAGCAAAGAGAAATGCCAAAGTGAAGTACAGAAGTTTCACATCAGGAGAGAGAGAGCTTGCCTGGAACTACATCTCTAAAACAAAGTGGATAACTGCAATGGTGATGGTACAAACTGGCCCTGTATCATTCATAGTGAAAATTAATAACCATAACATCTGGAGAAGGCACGTTGATCAGCTGTTGCCCACTTCTGAGGGTACTGAAAACCACCACAAACTGACCAGTCCAGGTCCAGTTGTAGAAGTGGGACAGGATTCTGAGGCAATGACTGCAGAACCTTCATTACGATCAGATGTCAGAGCCAGTACTCCCCCATCACATTTACTTTCTGAGCTCTCTCCTCTTCTGAATTTTCTACCCAAGACAAGATCTACACAAACACAACTAAGGGATAAAAATACTTCTGCATCACTCTAAGTCATTGGTATCCTTATTGAAACAAACAACCTCCAGACAGATTAAATCTCTAGTTTAGTGTCTAAACCTCAGCACATGGGGCAGAACAGTTCTGAGGCTTACATCTGGGAGTAGACGTAGTCTACCCTCTTCCCCTCGTTTAGAGAAAAATAAAGTTTTTTGTTGTTTGTGGAATCTGATGATTACTCCATTGAATGTTCATAGTTCAGCAGCTGGTCTGTGTACTGGAAGCAGTAGGAAACCTTTAAAATGGGGTGGAGGGATATATTATGTCTGTGTATATTTTGACATTCACAGGTTGCTGTTGAGCTTCCATGTGTGCTATTCACTGAGCATAATGTGAGAGGGCATTCTGGGTAAATGATTTACAAGCAAAATAAACAGCTGCACATTTGTTTCTCACCTCTCCGTCTCTCGTCAGTGTTACTCACTGCCACCCAGATTTCCAGTACCACAAACATAACAGAGGCATTCTGAGAGTGAATTTATTTATTGATTGATTTATTTAGAGATACAGCACTGAACAGGCCCAAAGAGCCACACTGACCAGCAATCCGCCTATTTAACTCTGGCCTAATCACATGAACCATCCTGGTTTCCTCGGCTGCATAAGTCTAAGGAAGACAATCTTCGGCCCTGCCAAACTTGTGAGATTGAGGGGTAAGCCCACCTCAAACTCCCTGTTTGAGTGGATGCTGTGTAATTTGCTTCCATTACAAATGAGTACCACAAAATAACAGACAGTATCTTCATAATTGAATTCCTAATTTGACTAAAGGATTTGTAAAGAAAAGAACAAAAAGAAGAGAAGAGGTCCCATTCTAATGTGCACAAGTTGGAGCTCACAGTTTCCCCATTTCACCAATACTCATTCAATCTCACCACAACCTTCGTTGAATCATGGACTCACTCTGGGTTGAATCCTACAGACACTTCTCTCCGGCATCTTCTCTCGAACCCAGAAAAAGCCCCAACCCCAATCTTAGTGTTCTTTACTAGAGAAACCTTGCCTTCAACCAATCCTAACTGGATGGCACACATTTCTCCTCATCTCTTATCTTCAACAATATCCCAAACATAAGCTGAAAACAAGCAGTTCATACAGAACAGCACAAAATGAAATACATACAGCATAACAGTAAAATAATATGAACCAGGGCATTACACCCAGAACACTTTACAATGACAGATTAACTTACTAACCGGTACATCTTCGGAATTGAGTTGGAAACTGGAGCATGCAGAGGAAATCCATATGTTCACAAGGTACAAACTCTTTACACACAGCACTAGAAGTGACTCCAGACTTCGACTTCCCAAGCTGTAATAGCGTCACACTAACTACCACACTGCCTAGATGCCCCAATCTGAGATTGCAGGGAAGTTCTGAATCTGAGATTCTCTCTCATTGCCACCAAGTTAGCAAGTTCTGGCAATGAGGTATTCTAAAAACTGGCGGTCATTTATTAAGTATGTTAGATCACCTGTTCCTGAGAATGTTGTTCTCCTGGTGGACCACAAGGACATTCTATTGGACAGATGACCTGCTCTGTCTACACCTCTGCACATTGCCAAAGTTAGTCCTGAACCATCCGAACTATATAATTCAAAACACACAGCTGTGACAATTTAATTCTCATTGTCATAACACCATCTTCACTCCATTTACCTGCTGCAAGATCATGGGTTGTGTGATTCAGAAATGTTACTACAGTAAAAATGCCTCAGTAGGAGAAATGTCTAAGTTCATGAGCATTCTGAAACATTTAAAGTGGTTTTACTCAAATATTCCTTTCTTGTTCTGTAAGCAATAACTCATGGTGACGTTGACATAGCAGGGATCCAAATTTAAAAAAATAAGCTTGTGCTTGCAAAGATAATTATTTCAAGATTTCCTTTTATACTACAGAGTGTAGAAAAGTCCAGCTCTGATTCCTGATTCCTCACAGCACATTTTGATGGATATGAGATCAAATCCAATTCACAGTAACAAACACAAAATGCTGGAGGAACTCAGCGGGTCGGGCAGCATCTAGGAAATAGATAAACAGCCAATGTTTCAAACCGAGACCCTTCTTCAGGACTCAAGTCAGTTCAACATGAGTTCAATATTTGCTCTGAAGGCATCTCACTACAGGCCTGTCCAGTGATGTTCCTTCCTTCTGAGGATGCTGGGAATATCCAATAGTAATTATTTATTTTGCTCCCATAGATGGAAAGTACTTCAGGACTGAAAAAAAATTGAAGGAGGGATTCCTTGATTAATATTTAGCTCAAAATCATTCAGGAATTTGTGAAGGAGATTCAGGAGTTTGCTCCTTTTATTTCAAATGTAAGCATGATGTATACAATTTAAACCTTTAAAATGATGGCGTGTTTATGGGGAGATTCTTTGATTTCAGGGGTATATCAGTAAAATACCAGCAGCTGGACTGATGTTAGTGGGATTTTTATTTCGAAGAAGTTAAGTAATCTTAGGAATAACTTACCAGTTCATTGAGCGAATGCAGCTTCACTGCAGATGGTTTAAAGATGCTGTTGAATTTTCGAGAGGTGATTGACATCACTATATGCTGAAGGCGTGTGACGTGCTGACTACAGCAGCTACTATAGTGTATCAGAAACTCAGTTTTAATCATTCAGAAGTGTGGGAAAAGAATCACCGTGTTTTGTTCATTTCTCTCTCCTAATAGGTAAGATTGGGTTGCACTAATGTAATCAATCTAACCAAGAAAGAATCAATGAACCAGGTTCTCCTGCTCTGTCCATAGATTTCTTGAATCTGAGTGTATTGCTAATACAACATGAAATGCTCATGGTGTTCTTGTTAAGGCAACTAGGATATTGGCTAGATATTGGTTGGCCAAAATATGCATGTGCAGTTTATGTTGTGTTGTTGTTCCCCAGATAATTCTTAGCCTCCTTTGAATGTACCTGGTGAATTAATAACTGAAAATACAGACTGCTTACTAGTTTTCTTGATGTACAAAGACCATAAGATGTAGGAGCAGAATGAGGCCATTCAGCCCATGGAGTCTTCTCGGCCATTCTATCATGGCTGATCACAGATTCCACTAAAGCCCAAATACCTTCCTTCTCGCCATGTTGTTTGATGCCCTGTCCAATGAGGAAACTATCAACTTCCGCTTTAAATATACACACAGACTTGGCCTCTGCCACTGTCTGTGGCAGAACATTCCACAGATTTACTACTCTCTGGCTAGAAAAATTCCTCCTTATCTCTGTTCTAAAAGGTCATTCCTCAATTTTTTGGCTATGCCCTCTAGTTCCGGGCACCTCCACCATAGGATACATCCTCTCAACTTCGACCTTATATGGTCCTTTCAACATTTGGTAGGTTTCAATGAGAACCCCATGCATTCTTCTAAATTCCACTGAGTTTAGGCCCAAAGTTGCCAAATGCTCCTCATATGTTAACCCCTTCATTCCAAGAATATTCCTCATCAACCTCCTCCGGACTCTCTCCAATGACAACAGATCCTTTCTGAGTAATGGCCCAAAACTGTTGGAAATATTCTAAGTAAGGCCTGATTAGTGTCTTATCAAGCCTCAGCACTATCTCCTTGCTTTTATGTTTTACTCCCCTTGAAATGGATGTTGTTGACATTGCATTTGCCTTTACCACAGACTCAAACTGTAAATTAACTTTCTGGGAGTCTTGCACGAGGAGTCCAAAGAGCCTCTGCACCTCTGATGTTTGAACCTTCTCCCCATTTAGATAATAGTCTGCATTATTGTTCCTTTTACCAAAATGCATTATCAAACATTTTGCACTGTATTCCGTCTGCCACTTTTTTTTGCTCATTTTTCCAATTTGTCTATCTGCTGCAATTGCATTGCTTCCTCAGTACTATCTACCCCTCCACCTATCTTCGTATAAATTCCACAATCTAAATCATTGACAAACAATGTGAAAAGTAGTGGCCCCACTAATGTCCCCTGAGGAACACCACTAGTTACTGGGAGCCAACCAGAAAAGGCTCCCTTTATTCCCATTTGCTGTCTACTGCCTGTCAACCATTCCTCCACATATGCCAGCATCTTTCCTGTACTCCCATAGGATTTTATCTTGTAAGCAGTTTCATGTGTGACACTCTGTCAAATGCTTTCTGATAGTCCAAGTAAATGACATCCACTGCCTCTCCCTTATAGAAAATAGAACAATACAGTACTGTGCAGGCCCTTTGGCCCACAATGGTGTGCTGACCCTTAAACATTCCCTCCCTTATAACCCTCCACCTTAAATTCCTCCATATATCTGCCTAGTAGTCTTTAAAATTTCACTAGTGTATCTGTCTCCACCACTGACTCAGACAGTGCATTCCACTCACCAACCACTCTCTGAGTAAAAGACCTTCCTCTAATATCCCCCTTGAACTTCCTTCCCCTTACCTTAAAGCCACGTCCTCTTGTACTGAGCAGTGGTGCCCTGGGGAAGAGGCACTGGCTGTCCACTCTATCTTTTCCTCTTAATATCTTGTATACCTCTATCATGTCTCCTCTTATCCTTCTTCTCTCCAGAGAGTATAGTCCTAGCTCCCTTATCCCTATCCACACTTCTTGTTACTTCCTTGAAAAACTCTAATAGGTTTGTCAGGCAAGATTCCCCTTCACAGAAACCATGCTAACTTTGACTTATTTTATCATTAGTCTCTAAGTACCTCAAAACATCATCCTTAATAATAGACTACCACACTTTCCCAGCCACTGAGGTTAGGGTGACTGGCATATAATTTCCTTTCTTTTGCCTTCCTTCCTTCTTAAAGAGTGAAGTGACAGTTCCAGCCATCCAGCACCATGCCAGAAACAAGAGGTTCTTGAAATATCATGACCAATGCATCTGCTACCTCTTCAGCAATCTCTCTCAGGACTCTGGGATGTAGTGCATCTGGTCCAGGTAAGTTATCTACTTTAAGACCTTGAGTTTGCCTAGCATTTTATCCTTTGTAATAGCAATGGAACTCCCTCCTGCTCCCTGACACTCACGGGTCTCTGGCACACTGCCAATGTCTTCCAAAGAAGAATACCATGAGTGATATTGATCAGCTGTACACTGTGGTGGGGCAAAGGGTGGACATAGTGCTGGAGTTAGTACAGTCTGTTTAGATAAAGAGCAGGAGGTGGAAGGAGATGTAGGCAGAAACAATGGAACAGATCCTGGTTTGCCTTCTATGCATGAATCCTGAGGGGTTATATTAACTTCCAGCAGTTCATATTTAGATGCAAACTAATGTCTGACTTTCCCTTTGCAAACTCGAAACATTTTCCTCCAACATCCAAACATGCCTCATCCAAACCTTGTTCCTCAGTATGCGTTGGTGATCTCCTGATGGCAGCTCGACGCAGCTTGCAGCGGCCACTCCGGAGCTGATATCTGTTACCTGTCAAGCAGGGTGCCGTGCGCAATCCTAATCTGATGAAAAACAGACGTAGGAGCACGGAGGAACATCTGGAAATCTCCAGGAAGGCCCTCTTCGTTGCTGCTGCTGCTGTGAGGTCTGGGTCTCTGCTGAGAAGAACAGGCCTCCAGTCCTCGGGGTCACGTTGCCGGTGGCCGTTGGTGGGGCCGTCTTAATCCGCTCAGCAGAGGATGGTGCTCGGAGAAGCTGTGCCAGAGGGGATGGTCAGAGGTTCAGAGGTTCAATGGACTCAGAGTCCACTGTGGTCCGGGCACTTTCACTGTGCACTGTGTCTGCGAGGCTGGGTTCAATGGAGCTTTCATTGTGTGCTGCATCTGCAAGGGTGAGTCCAGTGGCACCATGGAAGTCCATAGCGGGGGTATTTCCTTCTGCTGTCTGCTTGGGATGGCGAGTCTGTCAGGACCCTGGGGATTTATGGAAACTGTGTGGTAGTTTCTTTCGAACTTGTTGTCTTTTAACATCTTTGGACTATTTTTACTGTGCCCATGGTCTGTTTTTTTTATCAATTATACTATTGTTTGCACTGTTGTATCTATATGTTGTAACTATATGGTTTTGTGCAGGTCTTATAGATTTAATTTTTGGTCTTGTTTTGTCTGATGGGATTGGAGCTCCTTTCCAGGAAACACACTAAGATGGTAGTGCGATATAAATACACAGAAGCCTCTCCGGACTCTGGATTGGGGATTGTCAAACGTTATGTGGATTTTCTGGTGTAGTCTGTTTTGTCATGTGCTTTTGTGATATCATTCTGAGGGAACGTTGTCTCATTTTTTAACTGCATTGCATTTGTGGTTTCTAAATGACAATAAACTTTCAAACTGAAACAAACTGAAACTGAACTGATTCGCAGAAGAACGAACATAATTGTTGTTGATCAGAAAGTAGGTTCAAATAATAATATTTTTGTGTAAAAATGCAAAGATGGTAGGCAAGGATATATGGAGAGTCAAAGAGTCTCTTTCCATGTTCTGGGACTCTAAACACTTCGGAGCTAAAAGATTTAAAAGCATCCAGATTTGCAGCAATGGGCGAATTCTGCTCTTAGCAATGAAAACCTACCCGCTACTTCCACCAGCAACTCAGATTCACTGCCAACATGTGGGATATCTAGTGAAAACATTATGATCTGCTTTATCAAATACACACATAGAAGATGTCCATTTGCGAATGATGAGCAGCAGAAATGACGTGGTACACCTTCAGTATCAGCTCCTCCTCTGTGGGATTCACATCATCATCTTGTTCACATTGGTTAAGAAGGAATATCTTGAAAACAGCAAGGAGATCATTTAAGAATATTTGACTGTTTTTCTCAACCAGTTAAGGGAGTGTTTATCTATGTGGCTAAATGCCAGGTATCTCTGAGAGTGAATTCCTAAACTAGTATAAGCATCTTCACCCTTCCCCAAACAGGGATTCATTATCCAAGGATTCAGATATGTTGGTTATCTCTGGAGATGCTTGCTGATTGGTGACTGAAAGTCCACTCCAGATCCCCAGCTCGCTCTGATATTCTATGCTTTCCCCTCATGAAGAACAAACAGTTGGATGGATGGTGAACATATATTAATGGTGGCCAATAGGGAGGAACGGTTTGCAAAGATCGTGAAGCTGATTGCCTGAGGAGGCTTGACAGCAGATGAGGAAGTCCATAGATAGAGATGGCTGCAGATGGAATAATCTTCAAAAGACAGGACGATGGGTTGGTTGGATTGGCACCTCACTACGCGGGTGAATTAGACATTTTCTCATCTTCTGTTTTACTAGGATGGGGTGGTGGTGCAACTTGTGGAGATGCTGACTCATAGGGCTGGAGATGTGAGTTCAATCCTAACTTGTAGTGTCAACTACATATGTGGAGGTTTCACATTCCCCCTGTGACTGTATATTTCCTCCTTGTGCTCGAGTCTCCCTAAAACTCAAAGATCTCAAAGATGTGTGACTTTGGAGGTTAATTGGAAGCCGAAAATTGCTGAGAGATAGAATCTGAGGGGGTTGACAAGAATACGGGGGGAATAAAAGAAGTGATTAGTAATCTGTAAATAGATGGTTGATCATCAGTGCAGACTTTATAGAACGAAGGGCCTTTTTTCATGCTGTAGCTTTTGATGACTCTATCTATGATTGTGGTACTAATTCTACCTGTGGAAAAGAATATTGCGGCAGCTACTTCTACGGTCATTCCAGGCCTTCCTTACTGAAGTGCCTTCCTGCCATCATCAATAAATATCACTTGCATACTCATGCATGTGATAGTGTACATTAATGAAATTCTGCTGTCTGTTCGCTCCTCCTTTGTAAGGAAGAGAACTACAAAAATCCAACAAAAGAATTCTTGTTTTAAATACCCAACAGAAGTTGGTTAGTGTATGGGAAACCACAGAACCAAAGCATCTAGGGACTAAGTGAAGTAAATCTGTTTCCAACAAAGTGATGTTAAAAAGCAGCAGGTTTCCTGATCTCTGGTCAACCCACCGTCTGTTCCCATCTTCACTGGAGGTGCAAGTGTTCCTTTTAGTGTCACAACACATGCATAAGTGGTGCAGAATGCTGGAAACTGTCTATCATGTTTTCAAACAAAGCCAAGCCAGATATCAGTGTCTTTGAAGGAGGGAGAGCATTATCAGAATGGAAAAAAAATACCAATCATGCTTTTATTTTCTGCTTTAATTTTCTAAAGAGTCATTAAAGAAATACTTTTTTTGCTGAAACTTAACAGAGATTGCATCAATAAATCTGTTCCCGTCACAATAAGAATCAAGTGCAAAATTAGCAGATTGGTTTGCAATTATTGCATATCCTCCTCCATTCAGTATGTCACAGACATAATTAACTTCTGTTTGAATAAATAAACCTGTTCAAGTCAATTCAATTCTTGCTTGAAACTGCAATAATTTAAACAAATAATTCTTTCATTGTATTTTGAGTTTTTTTATTCCTTGTTTCTTGCTTCGAAAAATTCCTCAGCATTGAAGTATGACTGCAGTAGTTTAAGTATTCATAAATGTCTGATAACTTAACAGTTGATAGGGCACATGTTGTACTCAGTGAGCTTGGATGTTTGTTCAACTGATTCTTTTGCTCATAAATTTAGCCAAAGAAATCACTTACGTTAGTTCATTAATTTGATAGATTTGTAAATCAACATTCAATGATTTGCATATTTTAATCTTCTCATTATATGTATAATAACTATGAATAACCATGAAATGAAAAGGAGTCATTTAACATTTAAAGATAATTCAGAATATAACTGGATCACTTGAATATTGATGATAAGCATCCATAAAATATCAACTCAATGAGTACAAATTCACCTTGAAGGAAAAGTTTACAAGCTCTTCTCTGCTGAAGAGAGCAAATGTTTCCAAAGTTTAGTCAGTGAAAAAAATACCCATTTTCCAATTTTTTTCCTAATTGTCAATGTTCATTATTAAATTAGGTACTGAAATTAGACAGAGAGATCCAAAAGTTAGGGTGTGAATTTTAAATTGACTATTGATTGACAAGAGCTAAATAGTGAAGAAATATATGGTAAGAAATTTGGATTTTTGTCAGGTGGAGTAAGCAGAGGATAAAGTTTTTTAGGAAATGAAAGTTTTTAATGTAAGATGGGTTATTATTATTTTAACTGAATATGACAGAATTTGATAGTAAGTGAATGTGTTTATAAGGGTTAGCATGTTTTAGAGGATGAAATGGACTTTGTGTGAGTTAAGTTTTGATAATTGTGAATGGGGAGTTTTCATTTGTTGGATAGGTTGTAATAGTAGGTCAATAGAACTTTCTAAGTAGCCATATTCAAAAGATGTTCCTTTCCCAAAGGACCTGGTGATCCATTATCCAATGGAATGGCAGAGCAAGCACAGGAATGTGAAAAGCTTATTCTTGTTGTTTCTGCTTCTTATATAATGCATTATTGCATAGATTGTCAGTGTTATTGAATGGAACTTCCGGATAGACAAAGTGCAATGAAAGGAATATGGTGAGGATGTGATAATTCTTGGGAGAAATGGTATGGTATGAATTTTGGAGGCTGATTTGTAACCAGTCCTGGGCCCAACATATTGATGCAATTACAAAGAAGGCACACCAGTAGGGGTTAGAGGAGATCTCCAAAGCCTCTAGCCATTTTAGACAGATGTACTGCGGAGAGCACTCTAGGTGGCTGTGTTATTGTCTGCTATGGAGGTCGCCCCCAATGCACAGGGTTGGAAAAAAGCTGCAAGGGTTTGTAAATATATCACCTTCATCATTGGCACTAACCTCACCATTATCAGGGACATTTTCAAAAGCTGATGCCACAAAAAGGCGGCATCCATCATTAAGGAGCCCCACCACCCAGGACATGCGCTCTTCTCATTACTATCAACAGAGAGGAAATGGAGTCTAAAGACATACACTCAATAATTTAGAAACAACTTTTTCCCCATTATATTTCAGAATGTTCCATGAAACTATGAACATTACCTCTCTATTTTTCACTACCTTATTTTTGTACTTCTTATTGTAACTTATAGTATTTTTTTCTGTATTTCAGAGTATTGATGCCATAAAACAACAAATTTCACAATGCATATCAGTTATAATAAACCTGATTCTGGTTCTGAAAAAGGCATATGCAGTGGATATTTGTTAAATGTGACACAATACATTTTGGCCCATTTAAGTGACTGTCCCAATTAGATGGAGTTTCATGAAAATAATTTAAAAGCAATAAAAAAGACAAACTACCATTTAAGTGAGTAACTAATTAGGTATTTAAATGAAATATAGAACAAATAATAACACTATAAATACTACTATAGTACTATGAAGCCAGGTAGAGTTCTTAATAGTTTTCGATGGAGGAATGCATCCAGTGTAGATGAAGAAAATCAGTGCTGATACCTAGCCTACCTTCAGACAGAATGAGGCCATTTGCACCATTGAGCCTGCTCCAACAATCAATCATGGCCGATCATTTTTTCCCCTCACCAGCTCCACTCCATAGCCTTCTCTCCATAACCGTTGATGCCATGGCCAATCAAAAACCTATCAATCTCAACCTTAAATACACCCAATAACCTAGTCTCCACATCTGCCTGGGGTAATAAATTCCACAAATTCATCATCCTTTAGTTAAAGAAATTTCTCTGCATCTCTGTTTTAAATGGATGCCCCTCTATCCTGACGCTGTACTCTCTTGTCCTAGACTCACTCACCATGGGAAACATACTTTCCCCATCTACTCTCTCTAGTCCTGTCAACATTTGAAAGGTTTCAGTTGAAGTCCTCCCTCATCCTTCTAAATTCCAGTGAGTACATGCCCCGAGCCAGTAAGGGTTCCTCAGATGATAACCATTTCATTCCCAAAATCATCCTTGTGAATCTCGTCTGGACCCTCTCAGAGAACCCTTTGTTCTACCATACAGTCCAGAGCTCTACTGTTCATAGTGTATGTCCTTCTTTGGCTATTCATCCCAAAATGCAACACCTCACACTTGACTGTATGGTGATCCCTCTGCCATTTTTCAGCCTATTTTTCCAGCTGGTCTAGATCATGGTGCAAATTTTGATAGCTACCCTGCACTGATTGCCTGTTCCCCTTCCCTCTCCTGACAATCACCCGATAATCTGCGTCCTTCAAATAAGGAAGGATTTAGATAAGGAAGGATCTTAATTCTTGTCAATTGACCACAATGTCTTCCAAGTGATCTGTAGGTCATCCAGCTTCAGCTACAGATCTCTAATGTGGTCTGTTTGGAGCTGCACTCAGATGCACTTCTCACAGATATAGTCAACAGGAACACTGGAGGTCTCTCTAACTTCCTACATCATGGAAGAGGAGCCTCCACTTGCTAACAAATGGCTCTTGCTTAGATGGGATATCTTGGTCAGCATGGACCACTGTGCTGAAGGACATGTTTCAAAATGCTAATTTACTTGATCCATATGAAATATATCCCAGACTGCAAAAGATGCAAAGACAGAAACATCAGAAAGGCATTTTCCAACCTTCACTAGATACAGGATTGGTATCGAAGGATTATTTAAAATTACTGGTTCCTCCCTCCATAAATTCAAGATCTTCTTAAATTCTGTTGCCTTTGTCTTTAGTTGTAATCACATGTGACCCCTGAGCCCATAGACCTCTGCACAAGTGCTGATTTATTTTTAAAATATACATAATTGTCTTCAAATCCCTCCCTCACTTAATTTCATTTTTATTGATGAACTGCCTCCAGTCCTAAACTGATTGAAATAACTGCACCCTGGTGTTGTGAGCTGTCCAGTGGTAATCACTCCAGTATACATATGCTCTCCTCCAATCACCACTTCGAAACTGAAGTGCTGATAATTCTCAGTTTGTCAGGGACCATCTGTGAAAAGACAAATAGAGTTAACTTTTTGGTATGATGACCTTTTGTCAGATGGACAAACGATTTTATTTATACTTACTCCTTATGAACTGACTGTGTAACTTAGCTTTTAGCTAGACTTCCAAATGTCTTCTTTTATAGTTCATACTGTGGATGTTTTTTTCCTAAATCTTCATTATTTTTGTCATGGGAAGACCAGTGCTTTTATTGCTCATCAGTAACTGCTCTTGATATAGTGCTGCTGGATCACCTTGTTGAAAACTGTTTTCCTCTTTCACTCTATTGTTGCCGTGAGATTTCAACAATTTAGACTCAGAGATCACTGAGTTTCACTCCTGACTTACAGGTGCAAGCATCCAAACTACCTGTAAGTTTTCTTCTTTGTAACGCAATGTCTATTGGAGGCTAAATATCGGTTGATTCAAACATGCATGGAAGAGCTCTTTAGCTTGCAGGATGGGCAGGTCTAGCAGCTTAATGTTCTGATGTTCCATTGTTTTAGATGTGATAGAGCTAGAGGGATTAAAGGGGGAAGGGAGCCATTACTAGTCAGGGAAAATGTCATGGCTGAACTCAGTCAGGACAGAGTGGAGAGCTTCTCTAGTAAGGTTTTATGGGTAGAACTGAGAATAAGAAAGGTATGACCACATTAATGGGTACAAGTTTATAGAGAGAGCGCATATTGTTGCAAGAAACATAAGGATGTGATAGTCGGTAATTTTAACTTTCCACATCTTGAGTGAGACTCCCCATACTATTAAAGGGCTGGATGGGAAAGAGTTAGTCAAACGTGTTCAAGAAACTTTCCTTAATCAGTATAAAGAAGTCTCAGCTAGAGAGGGTGCAATAGTAGATCTCCAATTAGGGAAAGAGACAGAATAGGTGGTGAAGGTTTATGTAGGAGAACACTTTGCATCTAGTGATCAAAGTGCCATTAGTTTTGAGATAATTATGGAAAAGATAGGTCTGGTCCTTGGCTTGTGATTCTAAAGTGGGGGCAGACCAATTTTGATGGTATCAAAAAGGAACAGGCAATTGTGTATTGGGACAGATTGTTTCCTAGCAAAGATATACCTGGTAACTGGGATGTCTTCAAGAGTGAAATTTTGAGTACAGAATTACTATGTTCTTGTCAGAATAAAAGGCAAGGATAACAGGTTTAAGAAACCTTGGTTTTTGAGAGGGATTGAGGCCCTGGGTAAGAAAAAGCAGGAGGTTCATAGCAGATATATGCAGTTGGGAACAAATGAGGTACTAATGGAGTATAAAAAGTTCAATAGAATAGTTAAGAAGGAAATTGGGAGGGTGAACAGGTTAAAAGAAGGCATGAGGTTATTCTAGCAGACAAGCTGAAGGAGAATCCTAAGGGTTTCTACAGAAATATTAAGAACAAAAGGAGAGCAAGGGACAAATGGCAGCCAAAAGAGTCTTTTCCCAGAGTAGGTGTGTTAAATAGTAGAGGATATATTTAAGGTGAGAGGGGAAGGATAAAGAGATTTATAACAGAAGGTATTTTACAAAGAGAATATGGTTGGTACCTGGAAGGTGCTGAATAGCAGAAATGGTGAAAACAGATAAGATAGCAATGTTTATCTGTACAGGTATATGAACTGACAGGGAATAGAGTGAAATAGATCATGCACAGGCAGACAGGATTAGTTTAACTTGGCATTGTGATGAGTAAGTCAACATAGGCTGAATGGCAAGTCCCTGTGCTAAACTGCTCAATGTCCTTAACAGAAATAGGGACCAGCCATCAAACTACTTTCATGATCCTACCAGCAGTAACTGATTTTTTTTTGTATTAAACAGGTTTAGCTACTTAAACAAAAAGAGTACAGTCTGTGAAGGGAGTAGGCTGCTGAGCTCATGGCAGGAGGTCCCTAAAGAGATGTACTTTGTAAAATAACATGATCATGAGTCATTCTTACATGCCTTGGCCAAAAGTACAGAAAACAAAGTTATGTTAATTGGTCTACATCAACCCTAGCTATGACCATACAACAGATAAAAGGTGAGACATCAGACATTAAGAGCTAAGTAATTTTACACAACTATAATATAAATAAAGGGGTCCTCCAACCCTCAGAATAAGATCAAGGGTTTCAGATGAGCTATTTTGTCATTTAGTGCATTAAGCATGATCATGAGCATATTTCTGCTTATCAATGTGGGGTATAAATTTACTGAAAGAATCGTGTTTCACAATAAAATAGCTAAAGAAGGATGTTTTTGAATGGGTTTTGATTTCGGAAGCTTATGGAGTATTGAGGGACGGTCTAGTCAGTTAAAATTTGTTTTCATTGCGAACATATGCAGTACTCCACAAAGGACAAAAGTCTTTGGTGTATTTTATATATGTGGGCAGGGAGAGGGGAATCATGGTTTGAAAAATGGGAAGGGAAAGGGGAGGAAGCAGGAAGCACCAGATTGGCATTCTGTCATGATCATTAACCAATTCCTTAGAATCAAATCACCTTGCCTGATGTCTCAGGGCTATTTATACAGTATATGCCTAATACACTTGCAGATTACTGTAGTTCTTTGGAACCATTTGTTTACATGCAAAACGTTAAAACAAACTATTCAATTTTAACGGTTAAAGTTGTATTTAATCACCTGTTGTGATCTTTATATTTTAAGGCATAAATAAACCTCACAAATATTGAGTTCAGTAGGATTCTTCATATGCATCTTAGTTTCTGTTGAATAAAAACTTGTTATGCCCACAGATCTTGGTTCCATGGGCTCTTTCAAAGTCCCAGAAAATAGCTGCAGACTAAAATCTTTATATGTACTATAAAATTCCTTCACAACTCATCCTCAGATGACTCACAGACTCTGTTGTCCCTTACCCTTATCTGCCATGTTGGTTCTCAAGTCACCAAAGCTATTATCTTTCTAATGCCAACCGACACATTTAATTACAATGCCTTGAAAAAGAATTCACTCCCAACTGTTTGTTCACATAAATGAGTATCACAACAAGGGATTTTGGTCAATTTAACTCAGAAGTTTTACTTACAAATCACGTGCTCCTTTTTTCCCTTCAGTAGAGCCCCAAAAAACAGTCAGAACTGTAAAGCATTCTGCTCTCTGCTGCATGCTGCTATTTTAGAGTGGAGAATTCTTTCCTGACTGATGCACAGTATTAGATATTTGCCACACTTACTGGTAAAATAAAACCTTATCCTTGTCCATAGAAACTTTACAAAGTGTCACATAGAAGATGTGGAAGAATGTCTTGTGGTCAGATGAGACTAAAGTGGAACATTTGGTCTCAATACTAAATGGTACATGTTTTGTAAATCTAACACTGCATCAGTGAGGTAAAACCATCCCTATTGTGAAGTATTTTGGTGGCAGCATTATGCTATAGAGATGTTTTTTTACAGCAGCAGGGACTGGAAAACTGGTCAGGATGGATGGGAAGATGAATGCTAAATACAGAGAGATCCTAGGTAAAAAGCTATTGGCCTCTGCCAGTAACCTTAATCTGGGAAGGTAAGTTTAAGATTAAACTGGGCACTGAGCCTGTTTCCATAGTGCAGAAGGGAGAGAAGAAGATGAGGAATGCAATAGTCATAGGGAATTCCTTAGAGAGAGGAACAGACAAGAGGATCTGTCAGCCTGATAGAGATACCCACATGTTGCGTTGCC
The DNA here is from genome assembly GCF_030144855.1 of Hypanus sabinus. Lineage (NCBI taxonomy): Eukaryota > Metazoa > Chordata > Chondrichthyes > Myliobatiformes > Dasyatidae > Hypanus > Hypanus sabinus. Next base: position 123,812,822 of record NC_082710.1, on the reverse strand, counting down.
TCCTAGGTGCCGGGATGTCTCGGATCGAGTACAGAGTATTCTGAAGGGAGAGGGTGAACAGCCAGAAGTCTTGGTACATGATGGTACCAATGACATTGATAGGAAAAGGGAGGAGATCCTGAAGAGAGAATTCAGGGAGTTGGGTGGGAATCTGAAAAGCAGGATGTCCAGTGTGGTATGCTCAGGATTGCTGCCTATGCTACGTGCTTACGTGCGGAAGAATAGCATGATTAGACATATTAATGCATTGGTGTGAGACTGGTGTAGGGAGCAGAGTTTCGGGTTCATGGATCATTGGGGCATCTTCTGAGGGAGCTATGACCTGTACAAAAAGAACGGATTACACCTGAACCAAAAGGGGTCCAATATCTCAGCAGGCAGGTTTAATAGAGCTGTTAGGGAGGGTTTAAAATAATTTGGCAGGGGAGGGGTGGGAACCCAAATGATGGGGTTGAGAAAGGAGAAAACGGAAATAAATCAAAGATAACATGCAACAGAGATGATAGAATAGACAGGCATTGAGATGAGGCATGATCACAGCCAGTGGGATGAGTTACAGGGCGATATAGGTGCAGTACAGTTAAAACAGAAAGCAACAAATACTGGACTGAAAGTGTTGTATTTGAATGCATGCAGCATAAGAAACAAGGAAAGGGACACTAGCAGGAATGACAGCAGAGCAGCAATGGCTGGAGTTTCTGTGAAAAATGAGGGAAGTGCAAGACAGATATATTTCAAATAAGAAGAAATTTTTGAATGGAAGAAGGTCACTACTGTGGTTGACAATTGAAGTCAGAGCCAAAGTAGAAGCAAAAGAGAGGGCATACAAGGAAGTCAAATTTAGTGGGAAGATAGAGGATTGGGAATCTTTTAAAAACTTGCAAAAGGAAACTAAGAAGGTCATTAGGAAGGAAAAGCTGAATTATGAAAGGAAGCTAGCAACTAACGTCAAAGAAGATACTAAAAGCTTTCTTAAGTATATAAAGGGTAAAAGAGAGTTGCTGGTAGATGCAGGAACAATAGAAAATTACACTGGAGATATTGTAATGAGAGATGCAGAGATGGCACAGGAACTGAATGAGTATGTTGCATCAGTCTTCACAGTGGAAGCCGTCTGCAGTTTACTGGACATTCAAGAGTGTCAGGGAAGTGAAGTATGTGCGGTGAAAATTACAACTGAGAAGGTGCTCAGGGAGCTTAATGGTCTGAGGGTTGATAATTCTCCTAGACCTGATGGAATGCATCCTTGGGTTCTGAGAGAAAAACCTGGAGAGACTGCTGAGGCATTAACAATGATCTTTCAAGAATCAATAGATTCTGGCATTGTACTGGATAACTGGAAAATTGCAAATGTCGCTCCACTATTTAAGAAGTGTGGGAGGCAGCAGAAGGGAAACTATAGACCTATTAGCCTGACATCAGTGGTTGGGAAGTTGTTGGAATCGATTGTAAGGGATGAGATTACAAAATACCTGGAGGCTCATGACAAGACAGACTAAAGCAAGCATGGTTTCCTGAAAGGAAAATCCTGCCTGACTAACCTTCTGCGATTCTTTGAGGAAATTATGAACAGGGTAGACAAAGGAGATGTAGTAGATATGGTGTACTTGGATTTTCAGAAGACCTTTGACAAGGTACCAAACATGAGACTGCTTAGCAATATAGAGCCCATGGAATTACAGAGGAGTTACTAGCATGGGTGGAGCATTGGCTGATCAGCAAAAAATGAATGGGAATACGGGGATCTTATTCTGGCTGGCTATCACTGGAGTTCCACAGGGGTCAGTGTTGGGACCGCTGCTTTTTATGATGTACGTCAATGATTTGGACTAAGGATTAATGGATTTGTGGCTAAATTTACCGATGATACAAAGATAGGTGGAAGAGTGGGTAGTGTTGAGAAAATAGAGAGCCTACAGAGAGACTTAGATAGTTTAGGGGAATGGGCAAAGAAGTGGCAAATGAAATACAATCCTAGAAAGTGTATAGTCATGCACTTTGCTGGAAGAAATAAATGGGTAGACTATTACTTAGATGATGGGGAGAGAATTCAAAATGCACAGATACAAAGGGTCTTGGGAGTCCTTGTGCAGGATACTCTAAAGGTTAACCTCCAGGTTGAATTGGTGGTGAAGAAGGTGAATGCAATGTTGGCATTCATTTCCATAGGTATAGAATATAAGAATAGGGATGTGATGTTGAGGCTCTATAAGGAACTCGTGAGACCATACTTGGGAGAATTGTGTGCAGATTGGAGCTCCTTATTTTAGAAAGGATATAATGTCATCAGAGAGAGTTCAGAGAAGATTCACGAGAATTATTCCAGTAATGAAAGGGTTACCATATGAGGAACGTCTGGCAGCTCTTGGGCTGTATTCCCTGGAGTTCAGGAAAATGAGGGGTGATCTCATAGAAACATTGCCAATGTTAAAAGGCCTAAATAGATTAGAAATGGCAAAGTTATTTCCCATGGTAGGGGAGTCCAGGACAAGATGGCACATCTTCAGGTTTGAAGGACGTCCATTTAGAACAGAAATGCGGAGAAATTACTTTAGTCAGAGGGTGGTAAATCTGTGGAATTTGTTCCGTTGAGTAGCTGTGGAGATAGATAGGTTCTTGATTAGCCAGGGCATCAAAGGGTATGAGGAAAAGGCAGGGGAGTGGAGATGACTAGAAGAATTGGATCAACATTGACTGAATGGTGGAGCAGACTTGATGGGCTGAATGACCTGCTTCTTCTCCTATAGCTTATGGTCTTTTACGGTTTTATGGTCTAAGTTCATCTTTCAGCAAGACAACAAAGCAAAGCACACTGCCAGGGCAAACACGGAGTGGCTTCAAGTGAAGAAAACTGATGTCCTTGAGCAGTTCAGACAGGGTCCTGAACTTAACCCAATTGAACGTCTCTGGCAAGACCTCAAGATTGCTGTCCATCACTGTTCCCCAACTAATCTTGTATGGATTGAGCAATTTTGCAATGATAAATGGGCAAATCTTACTTCATCACATTGTGTAAAGATAATAGACTTATCCAAAAAAACTACTGGCTGCGATAGCTGCAAAAGGTGCTTCAACTAAGTACTGAGCAAAGAGGATGAATCCTTTCGAACTGCTGACAATTTAGTTTTGTAATTTTTTAATTTCTCATGCTTTACAATTTTCCATTTTTTGGGCTTGCCTGTGAAAAAAGGAGCATGTGTTTCTCAAATAAATGTACTCGGTTCTCAGATCAAAATCCTGAGTTTTAATACTCATTTATCTGAAAAACAATGGTTGGGGGACTAAATAATTTTACAAGGCTCTTTACGTCAGTACAAAACTGTTGATGCCTCTTCTTTATCCAGAACTGATGATTTTTTGCTTAACCTGGTCAAGTAGCTGATGATGCTTCAGGATTAGGTTATGTTCATAGTTCATTTCACTGAGCAGCATAGAAACTCAAAAGCCTGCAAATGCTTGATCTTGGAGGAGCTCAGTGTATCAGGTGACATCTATGGTGGGAATTGGGCCATCAACATTTTGGCTTGAATTCTTCATCTGGACTGAGAAATAGAAGGGAGGTAGTCAAGACAGTAAAAAGAGAAGGGATGGGGTGGTGAAACAGCCAGCAAGCAATAGGTGAATGCACGTGAGGAGTGGAGATAGGCTGATGGAGAAGGGCAGAGTAGAGGGAGTGACAGAAGCACAGGTATGATAGGTGAGGTGACAAAGGTCTAAAGATAATTAGAATAAAATCCTTAAAAACAATTTTTAACTGAAAGCCAGAATCTGACATGTTATATTGATAATTTGTGTGTTTCTCATGGCTCCACTATTCAGACTATATTTCAAACTGCATTTTGAACTAATGTGGATCACTGGTAGGCTACACTGTACAACAACTGCAATGCATTTTGAAAGCAATGGACATTGCAGCTAAAAACACTGGTAGTGGACTGACTTAATGGTTGAGGGGCTGGTGAGATGTCAGTGAATTAGCCAGCGATGTATATTTTGTCTCCTTTGTCAACATTTCCTTTAAATACACGTGTTGGCAAATATTCTGATTCATCCCTAGAAGGAGTATTGTGGATAATTATGTACCTCAATTAAGGATTGATGTTCAGCTCTTGGAAAGATCTCAGTTGCAATGCACCAGAATATAACCAGGTGTAAAGAACTTTCATATTAAGAAGAAACTACAAAGAGTAAGGCAGAGAAAGTCAAGATGTGGCCAAACTTTCTAGAAGTTGATTAAGTTTGAAAGAGAAAATCAATTCTTTTGGTGAAAGGACCATTGACTAAAGTCATTGGTTAGCAAAAAGTAGGACGTGAGGAAATCATTTTGAGCAAATTATAATTTTCTAAAAATAATTTTACATTTATATAGGTACTTGAAAATCTGAATGTTATGGATAAAAAGCAAAGCAGTGGGACCATGGCTGATTGAGTTTTCAAACGAATGGGATATCCTGTACGTAATGAATCAAACAGATCTGTGAACAGTAATTCTACACAAGATCAATAAAATCACCTTTTCACCCCCAAATCAAACTCATTCTGCTATTGAAACAATAAATGGACTTTTAAAAAATCCCATTATCGTATCTTATGGCTCCAATGTTTAATTTATGACATCAGAATTAAAATCATTTTTAAGTGTTATGATTTATATTTACCTTAGCTATCCAGTGATTTGTAGTCATTATCTTTATCAATAACTAACTTTGAAAATCTCTTTCCACCTAAACAATAATAGAACGATAGAGTCAGAGAAGTACAGCACAGTGAAGAGCCCTTTGGCCCATCTAGTCCATGCCAAACCACTTAAATTGCCTGCTCTCATTGTCCTGCATGGAAACCATAGTCCTCCATACCCCTACTATCTATGTATCTATCCAAATTTCTCTGAAACATGGAAATCAAGCTTGAATGTGTAGCATCCCTGAAAAGGGGAGACAAATGAAATATAAACATTGTAATGTTCATGCATCAATCACTTTATGGTGGATGAGTAAATCATGTAATGCTCCTCCCTAGGCATTCTGGCAGGCATGAGCAATCAATCACATGCTGAAGACTGAACGCAAGCCCTTGCAAGTCAATGGCAGATTCAGTGGTCAATACTATAAAAGAATAACTTGCACATAGATTCTCAGAATTTTCGTCTAAACATATTTGCATGTTTTTAATAGTATCCCTTTTTTCTCAACCTGAAATTATATTCATATGAAATAAATTATCTTGACTATTTTAAAAATATTTGAACCAATTATTTATAACTAAATTGAACAGATTTCAACATTGTCACAAACTCCCCCACAAATGTAGATGCCATCCTGGCATTTCCTCCAAGTGTTAGGCTTGCAATCACTACTTTCCTTGTACGTAACATCCCTTTGATTTCTTGTGGAACAAGGTAGTTGATTAGGAACAGGGGTACAGGCAACCATGAAGTCATTGACCTCATACAAATACAAGACAAGGCCTGTACTGATGAGGCCTACAGTCTGCAGTCTGTATGTTGTGACATACAGTCCCCTGGTCAAGATGGACTACATCCCAGGATACTAAAAGTAATGGCAGAAGTAATAGTAGTGGCTTTGATGATAACTTACCAAAATTCTCTGGACTTTTGGCAGGTCCCGGTGTACTGGAAGATGACAAATGTCACGTCACTGTACAAAAAATTATGTAGGCAAAACGCAGGTAACCATAGGCCAGTTAGTTTAACATGTGTAGTTGGGAAAATATCATTAAAGAAGAAATAGCAAAGCATCGTGAAAGAAATGGACCCACCAGGCAAACGCAGCATGGATTCAGCAAAGGCAGGTCCTGTTTGACAAATTTACTGGAGTTCTTTGAGGATCCTCAACACTCCTTTGCTGCTCAGCAGATTGCACAGGTTCTGCTTCAAACCTATTGCTGTCTTGCTACTGTGAGGTTGAAGACGATCAACTTGGTAGTAATATTCAACCGCACTGTTACTAGTTGGTTCACTGTCTTCCCTTTCCTTATGTGGATGAGCCCTGGTGCTCCATTTTGGCAGATACTCTTGTGTCTGCGGTATCTATTTCTATTTGAACATCTAAATGCAGGTATTCACATGGCATGAGAAGATTGTGATTGTGATGTTCTTCCTTTTTCTTGTTCAGGTTTTGCTTAAGTGATTGGCACATCCTCTCCAACTTTATGGACGCAGTCCTACCAATAGTTTTGAAGCTATCCCAGGCCTCTGCAGGGTGTTAGATTCTTTGCTTGGACACAATTCCCAGATTGTAACTCTTTAAATCTCATTCTGCTGTTAAAATTTCTCTTACTTCTTTCTGAGATCTTCTGCATATACTCCTTAGCAATCAGATGTGTGTCTTGCATGTTCCTTTCTTATCTTTCTAAGTATTCATTGTGGGTTGCAGGATTTTCCTCAGTATTCACGCCAAAGAATATATCTTTGGGCAGTCTTGGTGTTCTAACAAAGAAAAGGTAGAATGGAGAGAATCTTGTTACTTCTGACCTTTTACAGTTGTAAGCGTAGTCCATTTTATTCAATGACTCTTTCCAATTTTCTTTTTGTCTTTCTGTTAGTGTTTTCAACATTTGCAGAAGTTCTGGTTGAAACCCTCAACTTGTCCATTCCCCTGGGGATGGTACGGTGAAGTTCTTGATCCTGTCACCCTACAGGTTTTCTGAGTTGTGTGAAGAGTTGGTTTTCATTTTGGCCCCTTGGTCATGGTGTATTTGTGATAGGAATCCAAAATTAAAGGCAAAATCATTGAAAAGACGGTCAGCAACAGCTTTTCCTGACTTCGAGGTTGTGGAGTTTGTCCATGTACATCATGTAAAATGGTCAATAAGCACCAAAATGTACTCGTATCCACCCTTGAACTTCACCATGTGAATCAAGTTAGCTGACACAAGTTCAAATGGCCACGTGGTCACGATGCTCTTGAGTGGTGTCCTTGTTTCCCAATTTAGATCCTTTTGTTTGAGACAGGTAAAAACTCTTAGCACATGATGATCAATGTTCCTCTGCATGTGAGGCCGGAAAAATCTCTCTTACCAGAGCTGTTCTGCAATCAACATCTCATTTTATCATGTAGCTCTTTCAGGACTGTACACTTGAACATCTCAGCTAGCACCATTTGTGTTTTTTAGGTAGTTTTCCAATGAAGGATGCAATCCTCATTTAATACTTATCTATCCTACTGTCACAGAAAGCACTTGGCTCACTTGCTTAATGTCTGTAGTTGTTGAAAAGTGGGCTTTGAATGTGAGCATACAAAATTGATTACCATTTCAATGTCACTATCCTCTTTGTGCACTCGCTGGATCTCTCTCCTGGACAGTGGTGGAACTGATGTGTTCACCAAGTCAACATTTTTACTGCATCTAATTGTACAGACTCTGTCATGGGCCAGGGAACGCCTGCACTTTACTACACTTGAATGGCCTGGACTGTGGCTCCCACTGAATTAGATGAGATTTCTTCTGTGCACTCATTCATAGTCGTTTCCATGGCTACCAACATTCAGAACTGAGAGTCAGTAGCAACATTTTCTTCTCCCGGACGTTAATGCGTAGCAAAGTAGATGATTTTTTTTTTTCTTCTTTCATCAATGTCCGTGAACCATAAGCTAATAGTCTCAATTTGCCATCTTGCTTTTGATTCTGGACTGCTCCAAACCCCTGATTGGAGGCATCAATGTGGAGAATGAATGGCTAAGCAAGGTTTAGGATCCTAGCACAGGTGGCTATACAAGGCAGTCAAAGAGCTTGTCCAAAGTTTCTTGATGCGCCTCAGTCCAAGTGGTCGGTCTGTAAGAGGGCACAGTTTCTCTTCTTATTTGTCTTTCTGATGCTACCCTTACGAATCTGATTTTAGTCATTGTTATCCCTGCTTTTTAGCAGGTCATGGGGGTGAAGGCATTGCGATTCTAGCGAAATATTTAACGTTCTGCTGATAGTAGCTTAATAGACCCAGAATCTTTCTCAGCTCTCCCACTGTGCCTGGCCTCTTCACTTTCAGTGCTGTTACTGCAATGTGTCTGCAGGATCCATCTGATCTCCCTCTGCCAACACAATTCTCCCCAGATAGCGAACCTCTGCCTTAAGGAACTCACACTTACTCAGTTTAAGTTCCATTCCATGCACCCACCCTTGCTGTGGCACTGTAGACTCTCTCACTGCATCAACATGCTCATTGAAGTTCTTAGTGAACACCAGAGTGTCATAAACAACAGAAAATCTGCTGATGCTGGAAATCTGAGCAACGCACACAAAATGGAGGAACTCAGCCAGCCAGGCAGCATCTAGGGAAAATACACAGTCAATGTTTTGGGCTGTAACACTTTGCCAGGACTGGAGAAAAAAGGGGAGGTGGAGCAAACACTACCGGAAGTTTGAGAAATCAATGTTCATGCCATCTGGTTGGAGGCTACCCAAATGTCAATCAGGTACGGTACACAGACTTCCTCTCTTAATCCTTCCAGGCACCCGTCCAAGAAACGTCGGTAGGATGCAGGTGCATTCCTGAGTCCAAAGGAAAATCACTCATAGAAGCCCCAGGGAGTTACAAAGTCTGTTAGTGACCTGTTTTCCTTCATCATGAATCCTTGGTGGTATGCTTTCCCCTGGTCAAGTAACGGGAACCAAGCATCATCACCTAAGTTGTTCATAATGTCTTGCACTTATGGAATGGGCTGTTGGCTAGGTATAATTTTCTTATTCAGGTCCCTATAATCAATACAGAGATGAAGGCTTCCATCTTTATCTCTGATACACACGACTGGCGAGGCACCAGGCGAGTTAGATTTTTCAAACTACCTGTGAATGATTAGTTCCTGAAGGCAATCCTTCCTTTCGTTGAAGAGGGGCTTTGGAACTGAAATATAAGAGTGGGCAACCGGTTCGTCATCTTTGAGAAAAGTGCTCAGCAGCAAACTTTTGATGCATCCAATGTCATTGTCGGATTTTGAAAAGGAGTGAAATATTTCTCATAGTATCTGCTTCACAGTCTGCAACTGTTGTATATTTAGGTGGCTCACATCCATAAAACAGAGTCTAGTTCACCCATGTCATCATCTACTTTATGTTGAGTAGCAGACTGTTTGACGTTGAATATGGCACCTTCTTGTGTAGTGACGGGAAACACAGACATTCGAGCACTGTCATCTCATCAAGCACGATGTCATGGTCTGTTCTAAACATGGAAACAAAGAAAACCTACAGCACAATACAGGCCCAAACATGTCGCTACCTTAGAGATTACTAGGCTGACCCATAGCCCTCTATTTTACTAACCTCCATGTAACTATCCAAATCCCTTAAAAGATCCTATCATATCCACCTGCACTACCATTGCCGGCAGTCCATTCCACGCACTCACTACTCTCTGAGTAAAAAACTTACCCCTGACATCTTCTCTCTACCTACTCCCAAGCACCTTAAACCTGTGTCCTCTTGTGGCAACTATTTCAGCTCTGGGAAAAAGCCTCTGACTATCCACATAATCAATGCCTTTCATCATCCTATACACCTCTATCAGTTCTCCTCTCATCCTCTGTCACTCGAAGGAGTAAAGGCAGAGTTTAATTAACATATTCACATAAGGCATGCTCCCCAATCTAGGCAACATCTTTGTAAATCTCCTCTGCACCTTTTCTATGGCTTCCACATCCTTCTTGTAGTGAGGCAATCAGAACTGAGCACAGTACTCCAAGTGGGGTCTGACCAGGGTCCTATATAGCTGCAACATTACCACTCGGCTCCGAAATTCAATTCCATGATTAATGAAGGGCAATGCAGCGTATAACTTCTTAACCACAGAGTCAATTTGCGCTGCTGCTTTGAGTGTCCTATGGACTCAAACCCCAAGATCCCTCTGTTCCTCCACACTGCCAAGAGTCTTACCATTAATACTATACGCTGCATTCATATTTGACCTGCCAAATGAACCACTTCACACTTATCAGGATTGAACTCCATCTGCCACTTCTCGGCCCAGTTTTGCATCCTATCAATGTCCCGCTGTAACCTCTGATGGCCCTCCACACTATCCACAACACCTCCAACATTTGTGTGATCAGCAAACTTAATAACCCATCCCTCCACTTCCTCACCCAGGTAATTTATAAAAATCACAAAGAGTAAGGGTCCTAGAATTGAAGGGATTAAAGGCAGATAAATCCCCAGGGCCCGATGGTCTGCATCCCAAATTGCTTAAGGAAGTAGCCCAAGAAATAGTGGATGCATTAGTGATAATTTTTCAAAACTTCTTAGATTCTGGATTAGTTCCTGAGGATTGGAGGGTGGCTAATGTAACCCCACTTTTTAAAAAAGGAGGGAGAGAGAAACCGGGGAATTATAGACTGGTTAGTCTGAAATTGGTGGTGGGGAAAATGCTAGATTCAGTTATCAAAGATGTGATAACAAAACATTTGGAAAGAGGTGAAATCATCGGACAAAGTCAGCATGGATTTGTGAAAGGAAAATCATGTCTGACAAATCTTATAGAATTTTTTGAAGATGTAACTAGTAGAGTGGATAGGGGAGAGCCAGTGGATGTGGTATATTTAGATTTTCAAAAGGCTTTTGACAAGGTCCCACACAGGAGATTAGTGTGCAAACTTAAAGCACACGGTTTTGGGGGTATGGTATTGATGTGGTTAGAGAATTGGTTGGCAGACAGGAAGCAAAGAGTAGGAGTAAATGGGATCTTTTCAGAATGGCAGGCAGTGACTAGTGGGGTACCACAAGGCTCAGAGCTGGGACCCCAGTTGTTTACAATATATATTAATGATTTAGACAAAGGAATTAAATGCAGCATCTCCAAGTTTCCGGATGACACGAAGCTGGGCAGCGGTGTTAGCTGTGAGGAGGATGCTAAGAGGATGCAGGGTGACTTGGATAGGTTAGGTGAGTGGGCAAATTCATGGCAGATGCAATTTAATGTGGATAAATGTAAGGTTATCCACTTTGGTTGCAAGAACAGGAAAACAGATTATTATCTGAATGGTGGCTGATTAGGAAAAGGGGAGATGCAACAAGACCTGGCTGTCATTGTACACCAATCGTTGAAGGTGGGCATGCAGGTACAGCAGGCGGTGAAAAAGGCAAATGGTATGTTGGCATTCATAGCAAAAGGATTTGAATATAGGAGCAGGGAGGTTCTACTGCAGTTGTACAAGGCCTTGGTGAAGCCACACCTAGAATATTGTGTGCAGTTTTGGTCCCCTAATCTGAGAAAAGACATTCTTGCCATAGAGGGAGTACAGAGAGGGTTCACCAGATTGATTCCTGGGATGGCAGGACTTTCATATGAAGAAAGACTGGATCGACTAGGCTTATACTCACTGGAATTTAGAAGATTGAGGGGGGATCTTATTGAAACGTATAAAATTCTAAAAGGACAGGGTAGATGCAGGATGATTGTTTCTGATGTTGGGGAAATCCAGAACGAGTGGTCACAGTTTAAGGATAAAGGGGAAGCCTTTTAGGACCGAGATGAGGAAAAACTTCTTCACACAGAAAGTGGTGAATCTGTGGAATTCTCTGCCACAGGGAACAGTTGAGGCCGGTTCATTGGCTATATTTAAGAGGAAGTTAGATATGGCCCTTGTGGCTAAAGGGATCAGGGGGTATGGAGAGAAAGCAGGTACAGGGTTCTGAGTTGTATGATCAGCCATGATCATACTGAATGGTGGTGCAGGCTCGAAGGACCGAATGGCCTACTTCTGCACCTATTTTCTATGGTGAAAACGAATAGAAAATTCTACGAATAGAGCCCAGAGGCACACCACTGGTCACTGACCTCCGTGCAGAATATGACCCGTCTACAGCCACTCTTTGTCTTTTGTGGGCAATCCAGTTCTGGATCCAACATGCTATGTCCCCTTGGATCCCATGCCTCCATACTTTCTCAAAAAGTCTTGCATGGTGTACCTTATCAAATGCCTTGCTGAAATCCAAGTACACTACATCTACTGCTCTTCCTTCATCAATGTGTTTAGTCGCATCCTCAAAAAATTCAATCAGGCTCACCAGGTATGACCTGTCCTTGACAAGGCCATGCTGACTATTCCTAATCATATTATACCTCTCCAAATGCTCATAAATCCTACCTCTCAGGATCTTCTCCAGCTATGTTCTGTTGTGCACATCAATAGCAATGTCTGGACATGAGCATTTCACATAGTTCAAGGCTTTCTGCCCACTGTGGGTTCATTTCTGGTTGAAACAGCATTATTCTGTCTTCCCTCTCAAATGGAGACTGTACATAGCATTAAACTTGCGTTGTTGTATGTTCTGGTATGTTAACTCTCTCCTTTGTTGTTTTACTCAATACTTACAGGGATTCTCATTGCTAACCAAATAGATGAAGCCTAAGAAAAGCAACTCTTACCATTTCATAAGAAGGATCTCCATCCCTATCTTGAAGCCTTCTTTTGTCACTCTCCTTTATGATCTGTTCAATCATGTTAATTCCAATGATGGGATTGTGTAGAATTCTGCTTTTCAGAACCAGAACCTGTATGCTCAATTCTTTTGTGCCAGGTGAAGTCAATTTGGAAGTGATCTTAACCCATCCTACATCTGGCATGTCTGCACCACTGGCTGCCACAAGCTATAATTCCTCAGGTGTCTCTACTGCCTCAAATCTCTCAATTTAACTCCAGGTCAGTGCCTGGTTTTCCACTGCATGCCTATGATACACAACTGTGAATCTGTGTCCTACATAACCCTTCACTTTGACCTCCCTGTAAGTAGCGTTCTATGAGGTACTATCCGCCCATCCGTGAAGTTACAGACAAATGTTGATTGACTGGGCACTGCACAACGAGAACACTGTTGGATGGCTGTCTGATTCCTCATGCTTTACATCCTGCTAAGTGGTGCTTTCTGCTACCACAGTTGTAACAGCGGGTGAAATGTTCCTCACACCCTTTTTGCTCACAATGGTGATCGAAGTTGTGGAGGCAGACCAGTGTACAAACATATTGGGACTGTATATTATTGTAAAACTTCATCCTGCTGTGGTAAAAATAAATAATTCTGTGGAGCTACATTTTAAATTTCATCTCAATGAGTTTCTATAATGCAATCAATCTGCAGTGGCAGTTCAAGCTGTTCCAGTGTATGACAATGAATCCGAGAGTTCCCAGGTAATTAGAACTGTGAAGATGACACGCTTGCTGGGGCTGACTGAAGCTCAAATCATGTCCGTGTCTGACAAGGAGGCAGTAGATATGATCCTTCTGCTCCAGATTTGCAAGTGACTTTGTTCTACCACATTAGATAGCCTGTCGTGATTTCTGCCACCAGCACTGAAAACCTACATTATTTTTGTCTTCCGGCATCTAAACATTGCCATCAATCTGCCATCTCCTCCACTGTAAACTTTCTACTTGTCATGAATTCAGCAACTGAAGTGGCATTGTGCAGGAGAACCAGGACAGACAAAAGACACATGGAGAATAGTTATTAATGTAATGTACAAAGGTGAGTAGTTAACTTGCCTCTGCAGAATTGTCTACTTTGATTTATAAATTTAGTTTAGCATGAATATTTTGTGTTGACTTTTATTTTTGATTTGTAACTGAGTGTACATTTTAAGAGTCAGGTACAAAAGAAAAAAATACTGAAAAAAGAAAAGATATTGTGAACTTGTATCTGAAATCTTGTTGAGCTTTTCAAGTTGGCATTTGCAATCCACAGCTACATTTTGCCGGCAACTCAAGAAACTTCTAGATACACTTTTGAACTACTATTGCTGCAATCTGCAACCTGTAATTTCCCTTTAACTAACTTATTTTTGGACTGTCTGAATAAATAAGTGACTTTATAATCTCCTGAAGGACTTGGTGGACTTGTCTCTCAGATATGCAGATACAGCATCTTTAAGTAGATGAAGGTCCATCAATATGGCCAGAAAAGAGGGAGGAGGGGAGGACTCCAAACCAGACTAAAACATTGGAGCATGAAATTTCCCCTATCCAGTATCTTGTTAGCAAATGTCACTGGAGAACAAGATAGAGGACCTAATGGCAAATTTGATATATAAGAGCCAATAAGGGATTGCTGTATTCCTGTTTCATGGAGACATGGCTCACAGCAGACATGCCAGAGATGGTACTCTAGACAGATGGATTCTCAATCTACCGGATTGATCAATCTACAGAACATTTGGGGAAGACAAAAGATGGGGATTTATGTTTCACGATAAACTCTTATGGTGCTGACACAGCTTAGATTTGTCACAATCTTGCTCTCCCAACCTGGAACATAGAGTTCCAGCCATTCTACGTACTAAGAGAGTTCTACTCCATGATCCAGACTGCAGTTGCTGTACTACCAAACACAAATGTTGAACAAGTACTCGATGTATTGAGTTCCACAAGTAGCAAACAAGATACATCCTACCCTGATGCCTTTTGAATCATTTCAATTAGGGTCACTTGAAGAAACTTGTGCCTAATTGTCATTAACAATTCACCAGAAGAATGCAGAGCTTAGGAGAGACAATGGTGCCCAATGGCAACTCCTTTGCTTGCATCTTCGGAAGCAGCTGTATTTCTATCTCTAATATCTCTATTTCTTCCCTTTCAGGGTTCTTTTGAAGACCCTGACCTGAAGTTACATGCTGTCTTCGGTTCTTTGTGGGAATGGGACCTCACTCTCGGGGTCTCACGACTGGCTGTTATTCGATATACCAAGGACGCGGCGTAGAAGATTAGAGTGTCTTCAACGTTCCGGGATTCCATGGTTCTGGTGACAGGCAGACCTGAGGTTGGTGCCTTTGCAGGGAATCAGTGTGTCATGGGAGACGGAAGACGGAAAGCAGTAAGCTGGCTGCTGGCTGTGTGCCCAGACTCAAGTTCTCTGGGCATCCAGCTTTGAAAAAGCGATGCAACAGATTTTTAACATCATAAATCAGCGAGTTGTTTGTTATGTCTCCCCTCCCTCTGTGAGACAGAGACACCTCTTTTCCCCTTATTAAGAAGAGAGTGAGCCGATGCAATGTTGAATATTGGGTGATCGAGTAGTCTTTGGGGTATTGCAAGTCTGTGTCTTTATTGATGCTTCGTTGCATTCTTGTGTGCTTGGTAGGGAGCATCGATGCTTTTTTTTTGTTGGTGGGAGAGGGGGAATTATTGCTTTGCTGCTGCTTATGCATGGGAGGGAGGAGCTGGGGGGAGCTTTGGAGTTCTAACATTTAACTGTCAATTATTATTTCTGGAACTTCTCTGTTTTTGTGGATGGTTGTAAAGAAAAAGAATGTATATTATATACCTTTCTCTGACATTAAATGTACCTTTAAAACCTTTGAACCTGCAGCAACCAGAGTTCCAATATACTCAGCCATTATGATCAGAAATGCCTCCCATTCCATACCTGGATCACACTTTGGGAAACCTGATCAGCTGGCTGTCCAGCTCTAACCTGCACAAAGGCAGAAACTAAAGAGCAAGGCTCCAGAAGAAAGATACATACTTAGAAGTTTGTGAAGATTTGGTGTGACATCTAAAACTTTGACAAAATTCTATAAATGTCTGGTGGAGAGTATATTGACTGCTTACATCATGACCTCATATGGAAACACCAATGCCCTTGAATGTAAAATTTGACAAAAGTAATGGATGCAGCTTTCTCTGCCATTGAGCACATCTACAAAGAGCACTGTCACAGGAAGAACAGCATCTGTCATCAAGCAACCCCACTATCCAAGTCATGCTCTTTTCTTGATGCTGCCATAAAGTGCCAATACCACCCAGGTTCATCAACAGCTATTATCCTTGAACCAGCAGCTTCCTGAAGCAGAGAGGAAAGCTTCACTCACCCAAACACGAAACTTATTCCACAACTTAAGGACTCACTTTTAAGGACTCTACAACTCATGTTCACAACATTTATTATTTACTTCTTTTATTTGTATTTGCACTATTTATTGTCTTTTGCACATTGTTTGTCTGTTGTGTTGGGTGCGGTCTTTCATTGATTCTATTGCGTTACTTAGATTTTCTCTGTATGCCCACAAGAAAATGAATCCCACAGCTGTCTATATGAACATATGATTAATCTGGTAATAAATTTACTTTGAACAAAGAAGTGGTCATGGAATGCAGAGGAATGGTTACAGGATCACTTCAAGTTATTGTCTAGGCAATGCTCAAGGACTAACTGAAGATCTAACTGAAAATGCCACAGTTGTCTCAGGCTTTATAACATCATCTGTGGATGAGTGTGTCCACACAAACTCATTCAGCACTTTCCCCAACCAGAAGCCCTGGATGAATCAAGGGATTCACAATCCGCTGAGGTCCAAATCACTGGTGTTCAGGTCTGGCGACCAAGTTAAATACAGGAGGTTCAGCTATAACTTCAGGAAATCCATCTCTTAAGTAGAGTGGCAATTCCAGATTAAACCTGAATCATAGAAGGCTGCTTTATAGCTGTGGCAGGGCTTGAAGACTATCACATCCTACAAAGTAAAACCAAGTGGCATGCATACGTTACAACAGATTTTACACCCAGTTGCGCTCAATGCCTTTTGTGCTCTGACCAACAAAACATTGAAGGAAAACAAAACAAACTCAATGTTTTCAATCTCTATGGATGAGGTGAGGGCATCTTTCAGGAGAGTAAACCTGTGGAAAGCATCTGGTCCAGACTGCATAACTGGCTGAATACTGAAGATCTGTATTAATCAACTGGCTGAAGCGTTTGCTAGAATCTTTATCTTCTCAATTCAGCCATCTGAGGGAACCACCTGCTTCAAGCAGACTTCAATTATACTGGTGTCTAAGAAGAATTTGGTAACCTTTCTCAATGAGTATTGTCCAGAAGCACTGACATCCGCTGTGATGAAGTGCTTTTAGAAATTGATGATGAAACATATCAAATCCTGCCCGAGAAGCAGCTTGAATCCACTCCAATTTGCTGACCATTGTCGAGTATTTAATATTTCAGTAATATTTGAGTAATATTGTGGATATATTGTTTGATTAAGCATTCTTTGTTATTTACATATTTCATGTTATATGCACAAAGTACATGAATGGTGTACGTCATCACGCCACTGGGTCATAAGTGCACACATCGCTGATGTAAAATGAACTATGTACAAGAATTATACTCAGCTCCATACTTTTCTTTTGATTAGTTTTATGTTTTGAAGTTCCAAAATATATCAGTGATGATGAGAAGTTTTAAGCTGAAGAAATGTATTTGTTAATAAACAGTGAGTATTGGGTGAAAATAATAACACATAATAAAGATGTTATGAACCTCACTTGCAACACCTGGGACAGTACATGATATACTGGGTATCTGTGTGTGATGTAGCCCAGTATCACTTCTTGGGATGATACATGATGTACTGGAAATCTGTGACTTTGTTTCTGTGAGTGTCACACGATGACCTACCCCAACAGTATAAAAGGAGCAGTGCAAATTGCTCCTGAGAGTCGAGATTGTTTCAATCATGGAAAGACACCAGTGAGTGGGGTCGCTAGTTTAAACTCTCCAAGTAGCCCAAAGGGGTGAGTTGAGATCGATCCAGAGTATTGATAAATGACTCTCACAGTTGCTGCAGCTGGAGCCAGTTGCAGAAAAGAGGGGAGAGAAAAGGTTTGAAACAGAAGAAACCAAGTGACAAAGAGATCACTATTTGTACTCTCTCCAAATAACCCGTAAGGGTGAGTTTGATTCCATTCCAATAAGAAAGTGTGGTTTTCACATAGTTAACCCACAGGGGTGGGATCTCTGGTGAGGGAAAACTGTTATGAATACCACATGTGTGTTAACCCCTGTCTGGGTGTGGCAGTTCACTGAAGAAGGCACTCCTGTGCCAAATCACTGTTGGAGTTACTTCGTATGTCGTGGAACTGGATAATCCAAATGCGGATTTTTGGCACCCACTTTGGTGACCCCTGCAATGTCTTGGGTGTGTGGTGACCAGTCCTGGAAAAGGGATATCTCCTGTCAGTTACTTGGTGAAATTCTCACTTTCTAGGGACTCTTTGTAGGCTCTTCGAAACAGACTGCAGCGTGATCTTGCTTCCACTGTAAAGATACGGTGGCTGCTTTATGAGATCAGCGGTCGAGGGATACTGTGTCTCTGCCAGGTTGCCTTTGGAAAGGTACAGTGTCCGTTTTTCACATAGTTCTGCGAGCTTCACTTCTTTGTTGTATTTTGAATCTTCATCTTCAAGATCGTCTCTTGGCGACACTTTGAAACTAAAAGTCTCTCTTCTCAGTTACCCATGAAACTTTCTGAACTGACATTCTGAGACTGTGCTCCAGTAAGACTCTGTTAAGAATTGTTTCTAAGTTTAGCCGTTTGGGAGCTATAGACGCATAGCGCTGTTAACTTCGTTTTAAGTTAGTCGCTTGCTTAATTTTATATGTTTCTGCTTGAGTGTTAATAAACTCAGTTGTTTTGTAATAATTCCATGACTCCTTTCCATTATTGCTGGTTGCACATAACAAAGAAAAAGCAGAAATGGCTGGTGATGTCAAAAAGATGGATGTGTTAGATTGTGCTACACATAACTGGAATAGGCATATTGAGCAATATAGTATTTTGATACAAATTTAATAACAACACCAAATGAACACCATCATTACTGAGTGTAATTGGTGGTAGAGCATGCAGTTTGCTTAGAAGTTTGACTGCTCCAACCAAACCAGCTGAAATGAGCTTTGCTGATATTGTGAAAGTAATGGAGGAACATTTATAACCAAGACCATTGATTGTAGAGCGCTTTCATAATGGAAGAAAAAAGAAGGGTTATCAGTTTCATTATACTTAGCTGAATTGAACAGATTGTTCAAGCATTGTCATTTTAGTGATAGACTTAATGATGCCTGAGATTCTGGAATCTTATAAAAATCACTCAAAAATGTCTCCTAACTGAAGCACTACATACAGCGATTTCAACTGCTCTTTTAAACATATCAATGGAAACAGCACACAGAGACACTTTTACGTTGTGGTCAGAAAAGAAAGTGAGCATTAACAGAAAGTCCAAACAGAAACCAACCTGGCCCAACAAATTGTGCTACCATTTTGTAGGAGTTCACATACACCTGATCAATGCAGGCTTAAAGACAAAACTTATAGAAAATGCAACAGTGTAGGATGCATATAAGGAGTATGTTGGGCAGACAAAAATAAATGGAAGAGATAAAGAGTAAGAAGTCAAGTTGCAGTTCCAAAAGGAGCATTAATCTGCATGCTGTTGATGAAAAATCTGATAATGATGAGGGAGACACAGGACTGGATAGCCATTTACAATGTGAAAACTGTCAGAAGATAAGTAATATGGCTTGCAGCAGAAGTGAATGACAAATTAACTAAAATGGATTGGACACTGGCTCGGCTGTTTCAGTAATCAACAAAACGAGTTTGAATGGCATTTTAAATATACTGAACTGATGCCTGCAGTTATCTAGCTAAGAACCTGTACTGGACAATTTAAATTTTACTATGCTGTAGATCTCCATATAATAGTTGTATTAAACTCTATAGTGTACTGTATATATAAATTGAGATGCATTCTACATTGAAGCTTTAGCTAAGCAGGAAGGACTATTGCATATTTAATATAGGAGTAATATTATAAACATCTTGTTTGATTAGTCACTCTTTGTTGTTTACATCATTCATTACGAGTTACATGTATAAAGTACGTGAACTACATTTGCCATCACTCCATCATGCTATAGCTGCACACTTCACTAAATTGAAGCAAACTAGGTATATAAGTTATCCCTGGCTCTGTGTTTTAATTTTGATCAGTTTCATGTTTTAGAGTTACAAAGCATAACAACCATCACAACAAGTCAATAGCAAATGCTATTTCATTGGTTTTTCATTCAACCTTGGAACATCCAGACAGTGAAGATGACAGCGCGTCTATTTAGAAGATGCGATGCTCTTCATTAACTACAACTCTGTGTTCAAAGCTACCATCTCCTCAAAACTAATGAACAAATTCCAAGGCTTAGGACTCAATATCTGCTTGTATAAATAGATCCTTGCTTTCCTCACTTGCAGACCCCAGTCATTTAGGATTGGCAACAACAACTCCTCCACAATCTCTATCAGTTGCACCAGAAGGCTGTTTGCTTAGACCCCTGCTCTACTTGTGACTGAGGCTAAGTACAGCTCCAAAGCCACATCGAAGATGGCTGAAGATACCAAATCAATGGTAGCAGTGAATCAGCATGTAGGAGAGAGAATGAAGATCTGGCTGAATAGATCCACAACGACAACCTCTTACTCACCACAAATAAAGCTAAAGAGCTGATTTTTCATTACAGGAAAGGAAACTGGAGGTCCATGAGCCTGTCCTCATCAGGGTATTAGAAGTGTAGGGGGTCAACAACTTTTAATCTCTTGGCGCTTTCATTTCCAAGTATCTGTCCTCTACATAAGTGCTATTACAAAGAAAGGATGGCAGTACTACTTTCTTAGAAGTTTGCAAAGATTTGGCATGTCATCTATAAATTTAACAAATCTATATGGTGGACAGTATACTGACTGTTTGCATCATGGCCTGGCATGGAAACAGCAATGCCCTTGGATGTAAAGTCCTGAAAAAAGCGTAGTACAAGAATCCTTCCCCACCCAGTCAGCACATCTACAAGGAGTGCTGTCACAAGTGAGCAGCATCATCAAGTCCCCACACCATCCAGGCCGTGCCCTATTCTTTCTGCTGCCACCAAGAAGGAGGTACAGGAGCCTTATGTCCCATACCACCAGCTTCTGTAACAGTTATTATTCCTCAACCATCAGATTCTTGAACCAGAGTGGATGACTTCACTGACACCAACACTGAACTGATTCCACAGCCTATGGACTCACCTCCAAGGACTCTACAACTTTTGTTCTCAGTATCCATCCATCCACTTATTTACTTATTGCATTTGCACAATTTGTTCTCTTTTACGCATTGTTTGTCCATCTTTGTTGTGTACAGTTTTCAGTTGACTCTATTGTGCTTCTTGGATTTACTATAAATGCCCACAAAAATGAATCCCATAGTCATCATTGTGACATACACACACACAAACACTTTGATAATAAATTTACTTTAACCTTAGAACTTTGAGTTAAAAATGTGCATTCTATTAACTGGACTTATTGTTAGATAAGTTATTGTTAACCTAGCTAAAAGGAGATATTATCAAGTCCAAATTGGCGACAAATGGGAGTTTGAGGACAAAGTGTGGCAGATGTGTGTCTGCAGATGTAATTCAGTAGTTGTTTATATCAAATATTGCGCAGGGGAATCAATTCCGTCAATTTCAGGGCAGTTAATTCACCTACAGTTATGTATCACCTGTGCTCAGAACCCCAGGCTTTGATGTAGGGAGAAGTCCAACTACATCTGCTATTTAAATGTATTTTCAATGTCAGTGACTGAATCGAGATTATTCAGGAGGCTGAGAAGAAACAATGTTTTTCGCTCTCAATCCCTTATTCTTCCATGAATAATTTATGAAGCATGAGAGCTAAAATAACACATCTGCTTATTGCTTACTGCACAGATTGGGAGTCTTCCTTGGTTTATGACTATATCATGGAGGGAAGAAAAGGTCTCAAATAAGCAATAACTATGCAGATAAGAACAAGAGGAGGAAGAAAAGTGTTTTCACCATACAAGTTCCAAACTGCAATCAGTGGCCCATTCCAGAACACGGAGATACTTCAGGTTAGGAAAGGATGTCACTCCCACAAATGAGCTTCTGATCTGATATCCTGAAGATAACTGTGGTTAACATCAACACCCATGAAGCTGCTATCATGTGACAGTAGTTTGTACCCACTCATCTTTAGTCACCTCATGAGAGCACAAGTGAGGATTTGGACACAATTAACTTCTGGCATCTCAGAACCATTGTCCTGTGATTAGGTTAGAGTTATTTGGGCTTGTGGAGTTGCTGGGGTGGTGTGGCTCAAAGGGCTGATAGGGCCTACTCCATGCTGAATCGCAATATAAATAAATTATGTCATTGGTCTTTGTTTTCCAGATAAACTACAAATTTATGAGGAGAGATTGCGGAGGTAACTCAAGTCTAGCAACTGACGTAAGATGGCTGGAAGTAATTTAAAACAATCTGACTGAGAAAAGCTCAAGTGTTTATTTTGGAGAAGACCAGTGATGTCATTTAAACATTACAACTACCTATCCGATCTAAACGTCTTTTAATATTATTGCTCTCTACAAGTGTCATCCCTGAGTCAAATTTCCACAGGTATACTGTGAAGAGCATTCTAAATGGCTACGTTGCTGTCTGGTGTGGGGTGAGGGAGCTACTGCACAGGATCAAATTAAGATGCAGAGAATTATAAAATAAGTCAGCTCCATCAGAGATACTAGCCTTTGTAGTATCCAAGACTTCTTTAAGGAGTACTGCCTCAAAATGGCAGCATCCACCATTAAGGACCCCCACCACCCAGGACTTGTCCTCTCCTCAATGGTATCATCAGGAAGGAGGTACAGAAACCTAAAGGCACACACTCAGGACTCAGGAATACCTTCTTTCCCTCTGCCTTCTAATTCTGTATGGACATGAACACTACTTCACTACTTTTGTGTATTTCTGTTTTTGCACTAATTATGTAATTAAACTATTCTATACACATACTTATTTACTGTAATTCAGCTTTTGTCCTCTATTATCGTGTATTGCTTTGTTATTATGCCTCAAAGTTAACAAATTTCATGGCATGTGCTGGTGATGTTAAACTTGATTCTGACTATGTTGTACATAGAACATAGAACATAGAACAATACAGCACAGTACAGGCCCTTTGGCCCATAATGTTGCACTGACCCTTATCTCTGCCTCCCATATACCCCCCACCACCTTAAATTCCTCCACATACCTGTCTAGTAGTCGTTTAAATTTCTCTAGTGTATCTGCCTCCACCACTGATTCAGGTAGTGCATTCCACGCACAAACCACTCTCTGAGTAAAAAACCTTCCTTTAATATCCTCCTTGAACTTTCCACCCTGTACGTTAAAACCACCTCCTCTTGTATTGAGCAGTGGTGCCCTAGGGAAGAGGCACTGGCTGTCCACTCTATCTATTCCTCTTAATATCTTGTATACCTCTATCATGTCTCCTCTCATCCTCCTTCTCTCCAGAGAGTAAAGCCCTAGATCCCTTAATCTCTAATAATAATGTATACTCTCTAAACCAGGCAGCATCCTGGTAAATCTCCTCCATACCCTTTCCAATGCTTCCACATCCTTCCTATAGTGAGGCAACCAGAACTTGTTCTCCAAATGTGGCCTAACCAGAGTTTCATAGAGCTGCATCATTACCCTGTGACTCTTAACCCTATCCCTCAACTTAGGAAAGCTAACACTCCAAAAGGTTTCTTAACTACCCTATCTACCTGTGAGACAACTTTTAGGGATCTATGAACATGTACCCCCAGAACTCTCTGTTCCTCCATACTCCCAAGTATCCTGCCATTTACTTTGTACACTGCCTTGGGGTTTGTCCTTCCAAAATGTACCACCTCACACTTCTCTGGGGTGAAATCCATCTGCCACTTCTCAGCACACTTCTGCATCCTATCAATATCTCTCTGAAATCTTCGACCATCCTCTACACTATCCACAACACTACCAACTTTTGTGTCATCTGCAGACTTGCCAACCCACCCTTCTACCCCCACATCCAGATCATTAATAAAAATCATGAAAAGTAGAGGTCCCAGAAACGATCCTTGTGGGACATCACTACTCACAACCCTCGAATCCGAAGGTACACTCTCCACCATGACCCTCTGCGTTCTGCAGGCAAGCCAATTTTGAATCCACCTGGCCAAACTTCCCTGGATCCCATGCCTTCTGACTTTCTGAATAACCTTGTCAAATGCCTTACTAAAATCCATGTAGATCACATCCACTAAACTACCCTGATCTATATGCCTGGTCACCTCCTCAAAGAACTCTATCAGGCTTGTTAGAAATGATCTGCCCTTGTAGATGCCAAAAGTTTGGCATCGGTGTTCAGGGCCAAATGCTTGATTCTGTGCTGTACAATTCTCTGACTGTAATTTGGACAGAATCCATTCAGCACTTGAACTATACAGAGAGATCCTATAGTGCATGATTTAAGATTTTGTCAAAGTTGTAGTGCCCAGATAACTCACTCAAGGCAGCATTGATGGTTCCTCCTTTTCATTGACTCCATGTGTTTAGTGTTGACACACATTGACTTAGTGTTTCAGATGGCTGCGGATTGAAATAATTTTCCACTTTTTGCTCTATAATTCTGAATAGTACAACTTTGGTTTTCTGTGCATTTACCAGCTTAGGAAGCATGAGATTGGAACATAGAACATAGAATACTACAGCACAGGAAAAGGCCCTTCAGCGCACAATATTGTGCCAAAACAATTAAATGGCAAATTAAACTAATCTCTCTTGCTTACGCAATGTCCACATCCTTCCATTTTCCTCACATTCATGTACCTATCTAAATACCTCTTAAAAGTCCCCAATGGTTCTGCCTCTATCACCACCCCAGGCAGTACATTCCAGGCATACAACACTCTCTGAGTAAAAAAGAAACCTGCTCCTCACATCTCCTTTGAAATTACCCCCTCTCATCTTAAATGCATGCCCTCTAGTAAAAGAGATTTCAACCAAAGGGAAAAAGATGCTGTATGTATACACTATCAATGCCTTGCATAACCTTATAAACCTCTATCAGATCTCCCCTCAGTCTCTACTGCTCCAAAGAAACCAACCCAAATTTGTCCAGCCTCTCATTATATCATGTGCCTTCTAATCCAGGCAGCATCTGGTAAACTTCTACACCCTCTCCAAAACTCTATCCTTTCTATAATGGGGTGACCAGAACTGTATACAATACACCAGATGAAGCCTAACTAGAATGTTATAAGGCTGCATTATAACTTCCTAACTTTTGAACTTAATGCTTTGACTAATAATGGCAAGAATGCCATGTGCCTTCTTATCCACCCTATCAACCCGCGTTGCACTTTCAGCAAGCTATGGTCTTGGATCTCTCTTTGCTCATCAACACTGCTAAAGGCCTTAACAGTTTACTGTCTCTTTACATTTGACCTACCATGGTGCAACTCTGCACATTTGTCAGCTCCATCTGCTATTTCTTCAACCATTTCTGCAACTGATCTGTAATCCATTGTTTTCTTTTCTAGACTTCTGCACTATCCATAACACCACCAAACTTCATATCATCTGGAAACTTACTAACCCTTTCATCTGTATTTTCATCCAGAACATTTATATACCATATATCAAAAACAGCTGAGGTCCCAGTTTAGATATGTGTTCTCAGAGACAGACAATCATTATTACTCCACTAATACATTGCTTTCTTACAACAATATTCAATGCCAGCATAATTTCAACATGGTCCTCTGTTTGAGCTGAAGTCAAGATTTCATTATTTCCATGTCTGCTGTGAAAGGTCTGACATATTTGAGTGTGCTCTACAGAGTAAACTGTACATTCAAAATATCATTTTTTCCTGTTGCTCACCTAAACGCTAACACCACTCATAGCCTCTTTACCATATTTTTACTTCCCCTTTTTGCCTCTACTAAAGCAAAATAAAAATTAGTCATAATCAAGGCTGCAAAACATACACTTTGCAGAAAGAAAGGACACACATATTTCGAACAGCTCTCCAACAACACCGCCTCTTTCCAAGCCAAAGTAGCCTTAAGTGTTGGACAAGATAAAAAAGCAGCTCGGGCTAAAGAAGTGAGCATTCCATTGTCCCAATAAATTGGACTTTTACTTACAAATGATAGAGAGAACTGGAATGCATTGATGGTCACAAAGGTTTATTCAGGCAACAGCACAGAAAAAAGGGTTGAACAGATATGAAGTAGCATCCCCCACTCTTGAAATTGTTCTCAATTCTTCACCATGAGCATATTGAAATTAAGGATTATGGAGTTCATTCTTTGGCAATATACTTTTGCTCACATATCTCCAGAGGAATTTGTTATAAATGCAATATAGCTCCGTCAGCAATTCTAATGTGAAAAGACAGATTAATGTTTCTAGTTTAATCCTTTGTTCAGAATTATTGCATTTATGCAAAGTATTCACAATGCTCAGATTTAATTTTGAGTTAATGAGTTAGGACTAAATTTTCCAAGCAAAGATGAATGTTAGTACACATTTTTTTTCTCATATGGTGTATCAGTGTTTGGAACCTATGAATAATTACATTGAAAAGAGCAATTAAGAAAAATGTTCTAAGCTAAAATCTATCAATTAATAATGTTAAACGCTGAAGTTATATTTAGACCTTTAATGCAAATGAATTTTTAAAGTTAGGAAAATGGGTTTCCAAGTTAACTAACATTAAGTGCTGTGTCCTTATTGAATTGGCTTAGCCTTTCCTATTATTATGAAGAGCAACAGATTTTTCAAAAGAGTCAAAAGTCAGTTGTCAAAAACTGAGAATTGTGTTTTCCCATCATTCTCATGTATTAACAAATTATTGATTTGATTTTGTTGTACCCATTTTTGCACAAATGTGATATTGTAATGTTACATTTTTTTATATCACAACAATATCTTAAAATTATTCCAACGTCGGTTCCCCATGGATGATAAGTTCAATTCTTTCCTTATTTATATTATTGCAGCAGACGTTAAAGTTACATTCAATCCAAAACAGTTTGTAATTTTCAGGAACATTCTATTGCAAATAGAATTTAACATATTAAAAAGTTAAAATATTTTATTCAAAATTTGGACAATATAAATTTTAGTTCTGTCTCAGCCATTTGGCCAGGAGGCAGATTGATAATTTCTTAGATTTTGAGACTGAATTGGATGGCCTCTAAAAGCTTTTGCAAGATGGCACAGAAAATGCTGCGCACTATCAGGCTTCCTTAATTGATAAATTGTGCTGACAGCAGAGAAGGCAATTTGGCAGTGATTCATTTGCATTCAGGGTGATTTTCGCAACCTGTAAAACTTATTTCATTGTTTATTAGTTTTCCACTCATAATAGTAATATCTCTGAACATGTATGAGAACAATTCTTAATTATGCTTTACAAACTGTCAAAGATCAGTTGAAAACTCAAACTAATAGCAAAATAAGCACAGAACAAACTACTGGGCATGTGTGAGCAATTTAAGAATACTGGATTTAGTTCACACTATGTTTTCTTTTCTGAATTCATCTTACAAGTAGATGAGAATACTGTCAAGGATAGCCAAATTGATCATGTGCCTCCTTGGGGCTTTGACTCGTTGAAAATCATATTTCCTTTCATTTGAATGTGGAAATAACTAAATGAGGAAGACAATTTGTAAAAGTAAAGGTTCATAATGACTTTGAAATGAGTTCAGTTTTGCCCTTAGGCATCTGCCTCAGAATTGAAGAACAGAGGAGCTGCAAAAAGCTTTGTTTATGTGAATAGTGATGTAACAAAAACAAATACAACATCCTTCGGGAAAAAATTAAGCATTTTGCAGGTTTCAGTATAAACTATTTCAGAACAATCAGCTCTATAAGTTATTTCATGCAAATAAACCATCAACTCAAAATACAGTTTCTCATCTAGATTCACAGGCCAATTCAAAGTATAAGATAATTTTAATAAATATTAATATCCGATAATTTTGTCTTAGCCATTGTACCTCTGCCATTGTGATGATATAAATGTGGAAAGTCATAAAATCAAACCCTTATCATTATCACCTATTTTCAAATTTGCACAATATATTCTGTAGATCTACCCTTTAATAAGTTGAGATCCATCTTTGCTGCTCCTGTAAATTCATGAGTGAAATAACAAATAAAAGTCGTATATTCACAATATATCATTGAGAGAGTTTATACTGTTGAAGTTCTTTTTATTATTTTACTTTGACTTCATGACTTATTGTGTGGAAGTATTTCTTGAATGGTATAAATTTCATTATAAAAAGTATTTGATAATATTGATAAATACTAATATTTAAAAGACAATCTGATAATTTTCTCAAATCTGTTGCCTTCTTGATCTGGAGAAGCAGTCCTTTAATCTAATCCAACATTAATAGTGTTATGTATAAGTTGCTTATGCAGTGCCATTATTTGTTTACAACTCTCTCTGTTTTCCTCAGTGATCCTCTCTCTAATTGGCTACTTCCCTACCTTTGTTTTACTCACCACGTCTCTGTGAACCCCTTTCCCACCTTCCCAGGTGTTCATTATCACTCTCCTGGCATCCGACATTCTGTTCTGCTGTCTAGCTCAGTGGACCCTTAATCCCCATCTGCTGATCTGGTTGTTGATTTTCCCATCTCTATCTTCCTTTGTTGTCAATGGGTGTCTATTTCATACTTTTCTTTCTTACCCTACTTCTGATACTTTGTGATTTTCCAACTGCTCTGGCTCCAGGTTTGCCTCCCTTTCACTAGTTCCCCTCCCCACTGCCTGTTACTTCCAACTGTTCCTTTCAGCTGTTCCCTTCCAGTGCCAATATTATCCAATAACCATCTGCCATTACGGAACTTTGATTTATGCCAATGAAACAGATTTTTGCAAAGCTGACATTTTACCTATAGTGTCATTAAATAATTAATTGATTTGCATTTTAGAATCCATTAAAATACCCACAAAGTCAAGATTGCACCTAACTTCATGACAGAAGTAAAATGAACTGCTGCTTGAAAGAACTGCAATCTGTATTACAGCATAAATGTACAAAATCCAGCATGTTTTAGCATAAAATAATATATAATTTAATTTAATGTACCATAGAAAGATCAAACATATGTAAGTCTTTAAGAATTATGTGAATGATTAATTCATTGAAATGAGTAACTGCATTGGAAATTTTTTGAATGCTAGAATCAGAATCAGCTTCATTGATGTACAGTAGGTTATGAAATTTGTTTTATGACAGCAGTACAGTGCAATACATAAATAGCATGAGTAACAATAAAAACAAAATAAATAAAAGGTGCAAAAATGGAATAATGAAGTAGTGTTTATGAGCCCATGTATAGTTCAGAAATCCAGTGGTTCAAGTTCAAAGTAAGTTTAAAATCAAAGCACATGTATGTCACCATATACCACCCTTTTAACGCAGGCATTCAGAGTAAATACAAAGAAATTCAATCAAATCAGTGAATCAATTGTGGAGGGGAAGAAGCTGTTCCTGAAATATTGAGTATTTGTCTTCAGGCTCCTGTACCTCCTCTCTGATGGTCATAATTAGAAGAGGGCATGTCCCGGATGATGAGAGTCCTCAGTGATGGATACTGCCTTGTGGAGGCACTTCCTTTGAAGATGTGCTGATGGTGGTGAGGCGTGTGCCCATGATGGAGCAGGCTGAGAAAGCTCAAGCAGTGGTGGATGCCCCAAGGCCAAAGGTGTGACATTATTGTGGTGCTCTATAGAAATTGCCTGTTACTATAACAAATTCCTGCCAAACCTCGCCACTGTGCTCCACCTCTTGGACTCATTACTACAGATTGGGATGAAATAGCAATGGACAAAGCAGTGTGAGGTGGCTTTCCAAAAGGCAAAGGAAATTGAAGTGTTATTTCCTTGCATTTTTGCAGTGTGAACTGAAATCTCGAAGGTGATGGTGTATCAAGGTGGTGGAGCCTAGTCCTGAAAGCAGGGATTAAGCCTACATTTGGCTATTGCTGGAGCTGACTTGGAGGCAATTTGTTGTGGCAGAACCGAGACAAGCGGAGGTGAGGCAGATTAGATTTGGCAGGGACTGAGCCCAGGTCCAAGAGAAAAGAATTACCTGAGGTTTGCTACAGATTGTAGCACCAGTCCATATTGAGAACATTAGGGTGTCAGGACCTGGAGTTAGGATTTGGCCAGTATTCAACTCCCTGCTCCATGAGGTTTATTCATCTCTGCGCAGACTGAAGGTGTGGCCTGCAAATAGCTGGCTCCTGGATCAACTGCAGTGATGACTGGCTCCGTGGCTATCAACTCACTTTTCTGAAATATAGTTCAAAATTTTATTTGTTTACTTTCTTTGTTTGCATGATTTGTTTTTTTTCTGCACATTGGGATGTTTGATGATTTTTTATGGATCTTTTTTGGATTTCTTTTTATCGTCACTATGTGTAAGGAGATGAATCTCAAGGTTGTATATAAGATACGCACTCTGATACTGAATGTACTCTGAAATTTGACCTTTTGAAATTGGCTTGAATGTTCAGCAGAAATTTAAGTTGCCCTATTTTTTACCAGCACCGGATGAACTTGCCCTTTATCACAGATGGTATAAGAAAGCAGACAGGTCCATGTAACACTATTTTACCCTTGAACGTTTGAGTTTTCCAATAACATTCTTGAACACTCTTGTAATATCATCCAGTACCTTTCTTGATTCATTTTAGTTGACTCAGTTGCAGGAAATGTGGCATGCAAATTGTGGATGAATTTTCAATCAAGTTGTAGGTTTCTCAGCCAATCACAACCCAAGAATGCTGGTCCTACTGTTTTTTACCACTACAAACCCAATGTAGCTTGCTGGTTTTTTATTTCACTGTTACAAATGTCATTACCACCGGAGTTATAATTTCTCCAGTATAAGTTCTTAGTTGGATATTTGCTGGCTTCAGTTTCATATTTAAGCAATGCTGTTCAAATGTCTTTTGTGCAATGACTAAAACAGCTGAGCCAGTGTCCGATTCCATTTTAATTAATTTGCCATTTACTTCTGGTGTGAGTAATTTTGCCTGTCTATTTTTAGTTTTCATATTATACTGTAAATCTCAAGGCTACACAATTCTGCATCACTCTCATCATCAGATTTTTTTTTATTAACAGCATGCAGATTCGTGCCCTTTTTGAAACTGTAACTTGACTTTTTAATCTTTTTCTCTTCTCTGTTGTGCAGTTTATTTATGTCTGCCAGACCTGCTATTTGTATGTGCCTACTGTTACGTCCGCAGCCCCCTCCTTTGTGAGAATCGCAAGAGTACTAGTTGAGGGGGGGTCAGTAGACCCAGGAAATGGGAGAGAGATACGTGCTGAATACCTCGTTCCACAGCGATGCAAAATAATGCGACATTGACCATTGTCTCCTGGAGACCACGTTTGTGGATTGGGGACTATGCTACGTGCAAGCCCTCGGGCAAAGAGGGTTGTTTGAGAGAGAGATTGCATCATCCCAACCTGATTGACATCTGAGACCCCGTGAGGAAGTATAAAAGAGGGTCTGGGGGAACAACCCCTTCAGACGCACCAGAAGAAACGCTAACGATCCCGTAGTAGCAGGAAGCCATTTGAAGGTAGCCACGTGCATTCAATTCCGTGGCTGGAACCACAGAAACCAGCTTTTAGCTAACAACAGGGAAGCCCGCTCCCCTGATTCAACGGATTTGCTTCAAGTTTCTTTTCTCACCAATCTCTCTCTCTCTCCAACAAGTGAAAACCCAGTGATCTCCAAAGGCTGAAGCCTGCAGGAACTGAGTGACTTTTATATTTCCATCGGACAGTATATTATCCCCTAGACAAACGATCGAGCTGTTTCTTATTGATGGTTATTATTAGACCCGCACTTTTAGATTGAGTAGTGATGACGTATGTTATCTGAATGTTTGTATTAATCTTATTTTTGTGCCCCTTTATAAATAAAGACTTTTAAAAATAGTACCATCAGACTTCAACGGACCTCTCTATCTTTGCTGGTAAGTGATCCAGTTACGGGATTTCATAACACTACCTTGTTGTATTTCTTCTAGTTTTGCCTTTAAACCTGCATTCATCTGATGGATGTGATCCTTCAGACACAACAGTAATAAAATTTGTTTAGCCAGCCAGGTTTCTGTTTAGACATTGCAATTTTGTTCCTGCTCACCTTCACTCCTGACTGCAACTTGATTGCCTATCTGGCTGCTGTTTCCATTGATGCAACAATGTTCCCACTCTTTTGAATGTGAGTTGTGCTTCAGTTCAAAGCTGCTTTAGAATGCTTTCCTGTAAGATTCCATAAATAAAATGATCTTTCGGTTCATCATTAACCCACTACTGAACTAAGAATGGTCACACAATTTCTTCAATTCAGTCACATAAACTGAAATGGACTCTCTTTCCTTTAGATTCTGCTTATGAAACATAAAGCATTCTGCAATCAACAATGGTTTTGGATTCTAAATGTTACTGTATAAATTTCATGCCATCAGCAAAGCTTATTTCAGCTGGCTTAGTTAGACCAGTGAAATCTCAAAGCAAACTGTGTGTTTTTCCTCCCAATGCATTGTCCAAAACTAATACTTATTTCTTTTCAGAGAGTCCAGTTGCTTTAATATACTGCTCGATTTTCTCAGAATATTTCATCCAGTTATCTGTTGTGCACTTAAATGTGTCAGTCTTTCTGATGTAACCAGAATTCCTGCATTTATCTTACTATTTTTATCAGTATTCATTGTTTATGAACCCATGAATTTTGTCCATTCTTGGCCATTTTTTTAAAACCTGCTGCTCTTCAACGTGTAGTGAGGGAGTAATCTTGGGTTCATTTTAAAATTTACTCATCAACATTTTTTTAGGTCTTGTAACTCCAGAAATAAATCGTAAGAAAAGCTCATGAACCAGGAAAATGCATCTAATTTCTTCAGTGACATACTCACATATGACATAGTGGTATAATGACGTATGCCATTCAAGTGCCTCTTACATATAACCCACAGTGAATTATGTAAACAAAGAATGCTTAATCAAACAATATTTTTACAATATTACTCATAAATTACTGAAATATTAAATACAATACAATTCTAGTCATCTCAAAATCATGCAATCTAACATTGTATCTGCCTTCCTTACCACTGACTCAACTGCAAGATAACCTTTAAGTGATCTTGCACAAGGACTCCTTTTCACCTCTGATTTCTGAATTTTCTCCCCATTTAGAAAATAGTTTACACTTTTATTTCTTCTGCCAAAGTGCATGACTATATACTTCCCTACGCTATAGTTGATCTGCCACTTTTTTGCCCATTTTCTTAATCTATCTAATTCTTTCTCCAGACTCCTTGCTTGATCAACATGACCTGTCTTTCCATCTATCTTCATATCATTTGCAAACTTGGCCACAATGCCATCAATTCTGTCATCCAATTGATCGACATGTAACATGAAAAGAAACATTCCTAACTCCAATCCCTGTGATTCAGCACTAATCACCAACAGCCAACTAAAAAAAGAACCCTCCTATTTGCACACTTTGCCTTCTGCCAGCCAGCCAACTTTCTATCCATGCTAATATATTTTCTGCATTACCATGGGCTCTTATCTTGTTTAGCAGCCTCATGTGTGACATCTTGTGAAAGGCCTTTTGGAAATCCAAGAAAATAATATTCATGGAACAAACAAGAGAACAAACAAAACAATATCCGCTGACCCTCAATTGCTTATCCTGTCCGTTATTTCCTCAAAAATTTCAACAGATTTGTTAGGCAGGATTTCCCTGGAAGGAAACCATATTGACTTCAGCCTATTTTATCATACCCCTCCAAGTACCATGAAACCTGATCCTTAATAAAAAAAACTCTGACATCATCTCAACCTCTGAGGTCTGCCTTATAATTTCTTGTCTTCTGCCTCCCTCCCTTCTGAAAGAGCAGAGGGAAATTTGATAATTTCCAGTTCTCCTGAACCATTCCAGAATTAAGTAATTCTTAAAAGATTATTACTAATGCCTCCTTAATTTCTTCAGCATTCACTTTCAAAACCCAGGGATATAGTCCAACTTGTCCTGGTGGCTTATCTACCTTCAGACTTTTCAGCATCTCAAGCACCTTCTACTAAGCAATGGCAACTACACTCTGACTCCAACATTCTCAAATTTCTGGTCTACACCATATAATTAGCTCTTCATTCAATCCCGGAGTATCTGGCCAATGAGGATGCATATATCAGAATTCTCTTCATTGAACACAGATTGGCATAAAATTCTATCATTCCCTCAAAACTAGTCAATAAACATCAAAACCTTGACCTCAAGTCTTCCTTGTGCAACTAGATCCTCAATTTCCTCACATGCAGACTCCAGTCATTTTGGATTGGCAACAACTTCACATCCACAATCTCCATCAGAACAGGTGGACATCAAGGTTGTGTGCTTAGCCCCCTGCTCTACTTGCTTTATATTTATGACTATGAGATTAAGCACAGCTATAATGCCATATTGCAGTTTGCTGATGACACCACTGTCATTGGTGAAAACAAAGGTGGTAATGAATCAGCATTTATGAAGAGAGATTGGAAAATCAGGCTGAATGGAGCCACAACAACAACCTCTTACTCAATGTCAACAAGACCATGGAGCTGATTGTTGACTTCAGGAGGAGGTCCATGAGTCAGTCCTCATAGGGTGAACAGCGGTGGAGAAGGTCAGGAACTTTAAGTACCTCAGTGTTGTCATTTTAGAAGATCTGTCCTGGGTCTAGCATATAAGTGCCATAATGGAGAAAACATTTTGATGCCTCTAATATCTTAGAAGTCTGCGCAGATTTGGCATTCAAACTAAAATTTTGACGAACTTCTATAGATGTGTGAAGGAGAGCATTTTATCTGGTTGCATCATGGCCTGGAATGGAAGCACCGATACTCCTGAACAGCAAAGCCTACAGAAATAGTGGATACAGACCAGTATATCATAGGTAAAGCCCTTTCCACCATTGGACACATCTAATGGAGTGCTGTTGCAGCAAAGCAGCATCCATCATCAATGTTCCCTACTATCCGGATCATGCTTTCTTCTTGCTGTTGCCTTCAGGATGAAGGTACATAAGCCTCAGGACCCACACCACCAGGCTCAGAAACATTTATTACTCTTGATCTATCAGGCTGTTGAAGCAGAGGGGATACTTCACTTGACTACACCCACCCCGTCACTGAACAGTTCCCAAACCCATGGACTCTCTTTCAAGAATTCTTCATCTCATTTTCTCAATATATATTGCTTTTCTATCCATTTATCTATCTATGCTATTAATCTATCTTTTTTTTTCTCAGTTCATGTTGGTAAAACCTAAGGTACAGGCACAAACACACTAATTTCTCAATTGCAAGAACTTTTGAACTATTCTAGTGGGTTTTAGTATTGTGGCTTTCTGCAGATTTACATTAATATGGCTGTGTAGACCTAAATACTTAATGCTATTTTGTAGTGACTCTGGGATGATATCACTTGCAGATGTTGCTATTCGGACAATGCAAACACTATTCATACTCCATAGTCTTTGAATTTTCTCTTTTAAGTCAGAATATATCTGGTGTTTTTCACCTATTGATTTCTGTATGTTATTTGTAGTTTTAATGGCCAAATCTATTAAGTAAGTTGTTCTCACTTGTTTATCCTGCAATATTATAGCTGGATGTTTATTATGGATTGTCCTATCTGTAAAAATAGATTGGTTGTAATATAATTTGTTGGACTCTGTGTATTTTCTGTAAGGAATGGTGTCTTTTATGAGTTTGCTTATTAAAGCAAGTTATTGTGCCAAAAGAATATGTTAATATGGACATAGCAAAAGTGTTTGTTGTCTTTGTTGAAAGTTTTCAGTTTATCATATTTTCTTAGTTTGTTGATATCCCAAATACTATTATATTTCATATTCATTCATTGGTTGCATTGTATCCTGTTGCCCTGTTTTATATTTTACTAGCTCCATTGCACCTTCTTAATGTTTAATGTTCTGCACTTACATAGGCCAAAGTTCATGTTTATATCTTTAAAAAATATAATTCTACTATTTGAATTAATTGCTTTAGCTTTACCGATGAAGCGGAGTGTAATTTCAAATTGTCCGTGTATAGAAGGTGTGTCAAGGTATAATTCTTCTAGTTGATTTTTTTTCTCAGCTCAGGCTACTAAAACCTGATGTATGGGCATAGCCAAGCATTTTCATTCTAGCAATATTTAGCATTGTGGCTTTCTGAAGATTTACATAGATATTGCTGT
Organism: Hypanus sabinus; assembly: GCF_030144855.1. Lineage (NCBI taxonomy): Eukaryota > Metazoa > Chordata > Chondrichthyes > Myliobatiformes > Dasyatidae > Hypanus > Hypanus sabinus. The sequence continues at coordinate 123,776,869 of NC_082710.1, read as the reverse complement.
GTAGCCCTGATTGTTTAATGCTAATGTGTACTGCCTTTGAGATGACAACAGTTGTAAATATTACTATCAGGACAATATATACCTTGTTAATGTCCCAAAGTGTTTCAATTTCCTCTTTTAATTCAGCATATATCTGGTGTTTTTCACATTGATTTCTGTAAGTTATGTGTTTTTGGAATTTTTTTTATTATTTTTCTTTCTGATTTGCACATTTTGTTGATTTTTACGCAATGTCTGTTTGACCATCCTGTTAGATCTAGTCTTCGCATCTTTCATAGACTCTATTGTGTTTTTCGTAAATATTGTGAATGCCCACAGGAAAATAAATCTCAGGGTTGTGTATGGCAACAGACATGTACTTTGATGATAAATCTATTGTGAACTTTAGCAGCTGAAGGCATTTTTAATCCTTTAATTGTTAGCAACACTAGGGAATATCACTTGATTTGGCCTGATGTGTGTTTATTGTGAGTTCAGCCTGCGTACTACAATATTGAATATATGGTACAATATATTAGAATGTTAGCAATCTGCTTATTGAAGTTATGTTACTATAATATATATGGTAACAACATTCCAAAAAACTTTTATTCTTATCTCTTGTGTCGCCTATTTCTCCATTTTGCTTCCCTGATTATCTTAAAATACATAAATAAATAAAATATTAAAATAAGTAAAATACATAAATACTTAAATAAATTATATCTTTAAAATACAGTACATTCACATTCACATTCTGACTCCCCTGCCAGTTCTTCTTTATTTTACTTTTGTGTTCTTAACTTGATGATGGGGTGGTAAATTGGATTAGTAAGTATGCCGATGATACTAAGGTAGGAGGTGTTGTGGATAATGAGGTGGATTTTCAAAGCTTGCAGGGAGATTTATGCCGGTTAGGAGAATGGGCTGAAAGTTGGCAGATGGAGTTTAATGCTGAGAAGTGTGAGGTTCTACATTTTGGCAGGAATAATCCAAATAGAACATACAGAGTAAATGGTAGGGCATTGAGGAATGCAGAGGAACAGAGAGATCTAGGAATAACTGTGCATAGTTCCCTGAAAGTGGAGTCTCATCTAGATAGGGTGGTGAAGAGGGCTTTTGGAACACTGGCCTTTATAAATCAAAGCATTGAGTACAGAAGTTGGGATGTAATGCTAAAGTTGTACAAGGCATTGGTAAGGCCAAATTTGGAATATTGTGTGCAGTTCTGGTCACCGAATTATAGGAAAGATATCAATAAATTAGAGAGAGTGCAGAGACGATTTACTAGGATGTTACCTGGGTTTCAGCAATTAAGTTACAGAGAAAGGTTGAACAAGTTAGGTCTCTATTCATTGGAGCGTAGAAGGTTGAGGGGGGATTTGATCGAGGTATTTAAAATTTTGAGAGGGATAGATAGAGTCGACGTGAACAGGCTGTTTCCATTGAGAGTAGGGGAGATTCAAACTAGAGGACATGATTTGAGTTAGGGGGCAGAAGTTTAAGGGAAACACGAGGGGGTATTTCTTTACTCAAAGAGTGATAGCTGTGTGGAATGAGCTTCCTGTAGAAGTAGTAGAGGCCAGTTCAGTTGTGTCATTTAAGGTAAAATTGGATAGGTATATGGACAGGAAAGGAGTGGAGGGTTATGGGCTGAGTGCGGGTAGGTGGGACTAGGTGAGATTAAGGGTTCGGCACGGACTAGGAGGGCCAAGATGGCCTGTTTCCGTGCTGTGATTGTTATATGGTTATGGTTATATGGTTATAAATATAGAAACTGATTAATTAAAACAAAGTCATTGAAAACCTTCAGCTGAATGAGTTCACTGCTTTAACTCTCAGAACTGATATACTGTATTGATTTGACTAACTTTCCAACTGAGTTGCCAAGAAACTGAATGAAAAATAAAACAATTTTCAAATCAGCATGTAGGATTCTCTGATTTTTGTTTGTTTGAAGCAATAAATTCTGATTTTCTTTTGTGGTGTGAGCTGAACACTCACCTGACACAATGGACTAGAATACCGAGAGACAATCTCTCTGGACCTTTGCAGCCCAGAATTCATCAGTATATCATGTGCAATGACAGGGATTCCAATGACTTGGAAAGGGGGCCCTATTCTAATACTCCCCAAATCATCCTTGACAGCTTTTCCAGCTTCACTTGTGAAGCTGCATCTTCTGACTTTCAGAAGTTATTTGCTTGTTCCTAGTCTGTTTTCTCTCATTTTTTTCAATCCTTAGTGCACATCAGTATACCATCTAACCATGTTTAATAGTCTCTAATGTGTTATATTTATCTAAGGCTCCTGTAAAACACAATAAAATAGATCCCTGAGTTCACTGTTATCTGTTCTGCTTCTTATACCTTCTAGAAACTTCTGGCAAGTCTGAATTTTCATATATTAGTTCATGTTTTTCCAGCCATAATTATTTATTGGTACCAATCCCAGACAAAATGGATTTTCTCAGCAACTCTGCAGTAGACAATGGAAATAATATAAGCTGGACCAGAAAAATGGTGATGAAAGGTGGAAAGGAAATATGAGCCCCACTCAGATCATGTGCATCCCATCTGCTCTTGCGTCTCCTGATGCCCAAAATTAACAGGTGAATTGTTAGGATCTTGCGGGGCTCAGAAAACCAAACGCCAAGGCAGTGACCTGAATAGAATCTATCTCAGGCAGTTAATCTTTCACAAAAACTCTGTGAAAGTGAAAGTAAGCCCAAGCCTCAGGAATAGCAAACTGAATTTACTGAAGAGAACTTCATGTAGAATAAATAACTGTTTGACACATCCATAACGTTTTGCTATTACTGAGTTTTGGCTCATTGATAGGTTAGTATCAATAACATTATACAGAGTGTCTAATTAGAGGCAAAGGCAAAGCACAGCAAGACAGGCAGTATCTATGAAAGGGGAATAAACAGTCAATGTTTTCGAGCCAAAAGCACATAAATCAGGACTGAAAATGAAAGGGGCAGATGCCAGAGGCTGGCAGGTGATAGGTGAAACCAGGTGAGGCTGAATATGAGTGGCTGGAGGAGCTAAAAGGTGATATGTGGAAGAGATGAAGGGCTGATGAACAAGGAATCTGATTGGAGAGGTGGAGAGGGACAAGAGAAAAAGGCAGTCGTGTAAAGAAGGAAAGCAATCCCTATGGAAAGCACACAGTGGGCTAGAGAAAGATGTGCTTCGTGGTCATTGGAGGTAGACAGGATATTTCTTCAGAAGAAGAATGAGACCATAAACAGAAATATTTTGGAGATGATTGAGTGAAGGAGGAAAGTAAGGAAAACTGGGGGGGGGGGGAGGTGTTGATACTAAAATGTCATCAGCTGTTAATTTAATACCAGGAATACCTTAGTGAATGAAAGTTTAAGCCAGTGCACAGATGTCTGACTAAAGTCCATTTTTATATTCATCGTTCATACTACTGTAGGCATTTTTAATTCAAGTGATTTTTCTAATAGTTGAACATTTAAGCTTAAAAATGCTAAAGAATGCCTAATGATAAATCTCCCAATGTCATTAGCAATGAATTAAATGACTAGCATTCCAATTCATTTTGATACTCTGAACATTATAGAAGGACACAGAAATAGGTGATAAAATTGAAGGCTATTTGCCAACAACACACACAAAATGCTGGTAGAACACAGCAGGCCAGGCAGCATCTATAGGGAGAAGCGCTGTCGACGTTTCGGCCCAAGACCCTTCGTCAGGACTAACCAAAAGGAAAGATAGTAAGAGCTATTTGCCAGCCATTTGTGTCAAAGGGAACTCCGTTTTGGCGAAGGAACTTTACTATTTCTGCCGTCCAATGTGTTATTTCTCATTGAGTCAAAGAAGCTACTGAAGCACACCAATTCAATTAAATACAGATCATTAAAATGTGACACAATGCAGCAGAAAATCAATTGCAGTTATTCCATTTATTTCCTGTGGTTCCTAAAGCCAGATATCTTCTGGACTCCACTGAGCACTTAGCCAACTACATTATATTTATACAATGAGGAATCCATTAAAGTAATAATAATTAAAAAGTTAAGTCATCCATTAAAAGCAAATAACTATATGTTAGAAATGCCTCCAAGAAGCTTCTCTTCAGAGGCATGTCCGTGCCTATTGAACATATGAGAGAAACTCTGTTACTGTTCATAGATTCATAGAATATTCAGACACTCTGTGTGAAAGGAGATTACAGTAAGTTGAAGGATTTTGAGTAAAAAAATAGTCTTTTGGTCAGTTGGACACAAGTTCATATGGTTGGTTTATTCCAAGCCCTGTTTATTTATTCTCTTTAAACTAATCACAACTCTATCATTGTTGCTAGTCCAGCAATGCTTAATACTGTAGTGATTCCAACTATATCTTGAGTCCAGGACCCTTTTCTTCCTTTTTAGCATTTGGTCTCTGGAGTTGTCACTGCTGTTGTACCCAATATTTGTTCATTTACACAATCTCATCAATCTTTTAGTAGGTGCCTCAAACCTAACCGAGTAAATCAGACACAGGCTGGAAAGAAATTATTGTTCCTTACAGTTTCCATCCATTTCAGTTTGTTTCCATATAAGTTTTCCCACTTGGGTGCTTCACCATTGGAAGCTAGATTTCTACTTATTCCCCTTCTAACTAGATGAAGCTCGGGTGCTATGGAAGGTGCTTACAGTGCCAATGTTTTTATCTCACTACCTCTAGACATCCCCTTTTCTTGTATACAACTTCGGTCCCCTGTACCTTGGGTCGCATCAAAGGCAAGAAACTCCTTTCTCAAAATTCTTAGAGGAAACTATGTTGCAACTTGAGCTCATTTTCTTGAGTTTCTCAGTTTCTTGAGCTCATTTATGTTTGGTTTTAGTCTATATTTCACTGTTTAATTACGCACTACAAGTGGCTTCTCAGAGCAGGTACTTATTCATAATTCTGTGATCAAATATTGAAGAAAACACAAATCCAATTAAGTTGTGGAAGAAATACTGAATAAGCTGTTGATATGAACACAAACAGAAATTGTTTATTTCTGATCATTCCCTAACCACTGAGGTGTGGGTTTTTGCAATTAAATAGGTAAATCTAATGTCAGAGAAATGTATACAATATACATCCTGAAATGCTTTTTCTTTGCAAACATCCCTGAAAACAGAAGACTGCCCCAAAGAATGATTGACAGTTAAAGGTTAGAAACCCAAAGCCCATTCCTAGATCCCACTCCCATTCATAAACAGCAGCAAGAAAATGAACCCCAACCCCACGAGCAAAAAGACTTCAGTAAGGTCTTTGACAAGGTTCCACATGGAAGATTAATTAGGAAGGTTCGATCATTAGGTATTAACATTGAAGTAGTAAAATGGATTCAACAGTGGCTGGATGGGAGATGCCAAAGAGAAGTGGTGGATAACTGTTTGTCAGGTTGGAAGCCGGTGACTAGTGGTGTGCCTCACAAACCTGTACTGGGTCCAATGTCGTTTGTCATATACATTAATGATCTGGATAATGGGGTGGTAAATTGGATTAGTAAGTATGCAGATGATACTAAGATAGGTGGCGTTGTGGATAATGAAGTAGATTTTCAAAGCTTGTAGAGAGATTAGGCCAGTTAGAAGAGTAAAAAGTGGGCTGAATGATGGCAGATGGAGTTTAATGCTGATAGGTGTGAGGTGCTACAATTTGGTAGGACTAATCAAAATAGGACATACATGGTAAATGGTAGGGTATTGAGGAATGCAGTAGAACAGAGTGATCTAGGAATAATGGTGCATAGTTCCCTGAAGGTGGAATCTCATGCAGATAGGGTGATGAAGAAAGCTTTTGGTATGCTGGCTTTTATAAATCAGGGTATTGAGTATAAGAGTTGGGATGTAATGTTAGAATTGTACAAGGCATTGGTGAGGCCAAATTTGGAGTATTGTATACAGTTCTGGTCACCAAATTATAGGAAAGATACCAACAAAATAAAAAGTGTACAGAGGGGATTTACTAGAATGTTAGCTGGGTTTCAGCACCTAAGTTACAGAGAAAAGTTGAACAAGTTAGGTCTTTATTCTTTGAAGCATAGAAGGTTGAGGGGGGACTTGATAGAGGTATTTAAAATTATGAGGGGGATAGATACAGTTGACGTGAATAAGTTTTTTCCATAGAGAGTAGGGGAGATTTAAACAAGAGGACATGAGTTGAGAGTTAAAGGGCAACAGTTTGGGGGTAACACGAGGGAGAACTTCTTTACTCAGAGAGTAGCAGCTGTGTGGAACGAGCTTCTGGTAAAAGTGGTAGAGGCAGGTTAAATTTTGTCATTAAAAAAAAAAATGGATAGGTATATGGACAGGAAAGGAATGGAGGTTTATGGGCTGAGTGCAGATAGGTGGGACTAGGTAAGAGTAAGCGATCGGCAGAGACTAGGAGGGCCAAGATGCCCTGTTTCCTTGCTGTAATTGTTATATATGGTTATAAATGCATTGGCACCCCCTATCTAGTGCTCAAGCGTGCAGCAATACATCAATAAAGGCACAGACTTGCAGTACCCCTAAGACTACTCGTTCACCCAGTTATTTGACATACCACAGGCTCTCACTCTCCTTAGTAATAAAAAAAAGATGTGTCTTTGTTTCACAGCGAGAGGGGAGACATAACAAACAACTCACTGATTTATCGTGTTAAAAGTCTGCTGCATCAGTTTTTCTTACCTTTGTGCCCAAAGAACTCGGGTTTCCAACACACAGCCAACAGCTAGCTCATCGCTTACAATCTTCCATCTCCCAAGACGCATCAGGCACCAACCTTGAATTTGCCCACCTCCAGATCCATGATAATCCGGCATACTGAAGGCACACTCGTCTTCCAAGCTATATCCTTGGCATATCGAAAAGCAACCGGTTGTGAGGTCCCAGAAGTGGGTCCTATTTCCACAGAGAACCAAAGACAGTGTGTAACTGCAGGTCAGGGTCTTCAAAAGAAACTTGAAAAGGGGGAAAAAAAGAGACATCAAAGAAAGAAATAGAGCTGTTTCCAAAGATGCAAGCAAAAGGGTTGCCATTAGGTGTGACCATCCTCCTAAACTCCACCCATAGAATTTAACACACAGTTGAAAATAAAAATTGGATTGCGTCCCTTCCAAAGTTTGCATAATCCCTGACTCTGCCAATATTCTGAAGCCCAGAGACAAACTCAGGTACAATGAGTGTTTTTAAAGCATTCCACTCCAGCAGCAAATTCTTGTTATAGTGATTGTCAAGCAAATGACATCCCCATGTTCACCAGCTCTTGAGTTAACAACAAATTAAAAAACAGGGTGGGCAGAGGTTTGTGTCAATGAGATTAATCCCCAGCGGACTTGCTTGCCATGGTGTCTGACTGGCAATTGAAAGTCAATCTTGGCAACCAATTCAAATTCCTTGACTTTGTTGTATGTCATTCTGTCTGAAACCTCAAAGCAGGTGGTCATAGTGGAACTGACAGTTCATTGGGAAGAATGGATTGAGGAGGTGTTTGAGTGTAAGAAAGCCAAATACCAGGAGCTGGTACAGCAGTGCCAGAGATGAGGTGGAGGGCATGAGGCAAGCCTATAGAGGTGGAGTGTCAAGGTTTTGCTGGTTGCTTGCTCCACAAAATCTATTCTTTTCTTGGCATTTTGGGAGCTGCAAAGAAAAGAGCCATCAGTTCCATCACAGAAGCTGCTGGTTGAGGCTTCAGATGGCTATGGATCAAGAAGTGTGACCCATGGATCAAAGGTGCTGTACACAATCTGGGTCCTGATCAAACCTGGATGGATCACCTGGGAGAGAGTGCCTGATGTTATAGGACCTGAAACACCTGATGACCCCAGATTACATCACCGATGGTGAAATGTCCCAGCACATCTTAGAAAGCATCAACACCAAGATTCAATTTTTTGTATGATAAATTAAGGACAAACTTTGATGAAACTGTTTACAGCATATGTCCGCTATACACATGGGAACACGTTCCTTCAAATGATAGCTAGAGTAAGTTTTGTTTAAAATCATGCAGTGTTAAAGAGTGAGTAATGTTTACAGTCAAAAGGTGATTTACAGGAGAACTGTGAACAGGATAGATCAGCTATACTGAAGAGCACCTGTCTCTTTGAGTGACCACAAGAGGGAGTTGTGTTCAGAGTCAGAATGAGAGAGAGATAATGGGTAGAACTATTACAGGAGAGGAGATTTACCAGGAGCTGCCTAGATTAGAGAATATGTCTTATGAGGTAAGATTAAGCAGGCTAGGACTTTTTGCTTTGAAGTGAATGAAGATGAGAAAATTTTGAATTGATTTAAATCTTGCATCCATCCCACAACATGAGAGTGTAAAAAACTTTGCATTATGACTCCTTCACAATGCACAGAGATGTGAATTTATAAGTCTAATAGTTTGTAGAAAGAAAATGCCCCATAGCCTGTTGGTCCTGGCTTTAATGCTGCAGTACTGTTTGCCAGACGGAAGCAGCGGAAACAGTTTATGGTTGGAGTGACTGATGTCCCCAATGATCTTCCAGGCCTTCCTTATGCACCTGCTGCTGTAAATGTTCTCAATGGAGGGAGGTTCATGTCCACAGATGCATTGGCCTGTTTCAACAACTCTCTGCAGTGCCCCGCAATCATGATTGGTGCTGTTCCTGTACCAGTGGTGATACAGCCAGTCAGGATGCTCTGAATGTTGCCCCTGTAGAAAGTCTTGAGGATTTGAGTGCTCATGCTGAACTTGCTTGAGATGGAAGAGATGCTGTTGTGCTGTTTTTCCACAAAGCTTGTGTGTGCAGTCCAGGTAAGATCTTTAGTGATGTGTATACCAAGGATATTGAAATTACTCACCCTCTCAACTGCCGTCCCATTGATGTTGATCAGGGCTACCCTGTCTCTGTTCCTCCTGTAATCCACAATCAGTTCTTTTGTTTCTTGTACTTTGAGGAACAGGTTGTTATCTTGGCACCACAGTGTCAGGGTACCAACCTCTCCTCTGTAGTCTTCCTCATTTCCACTAGAAATAAGGCCAATCAAAGTTGTGTTGTCTGCAAATTTGATCAGCAGATTAGAGCTGTGTGTGGCAGCACAGTCGTGGATGTAGAGGAGGGGACAACCTGGGGTAGGGTGGCTCCTGTGTTGAGGGTCAGAGGAGCAGAGGTGAGAGAGCCCATCATTACCATGTGTCAGCAATCTGACAGGAATTCCAGGATCCAGCTGCACAAGGCAGGGTGCAGGCTAAGGTCTCTGAGCTTCCTGTCAAGTCTGGAGAGAGTTGTGGTGTTGAGTGCTGAACTGTACTCCAATAACACCATTCTAACGTATGCATCCCTCTTCTCTGGGTGAGAAAGGACAGTGTGTAGTTCTGTGGCTATGACATCACCAGTAGGTGAAATGTAGGGGGTCCAGTGTGGGCGGTAGCACATTGCAGATGTAGTCTTTAACCAGCCTCTCAAAGCATTTGCTTATAATTGAAGTGAGTGTGACTGGGTACCAATCATTCAGGCATGCTACCTTGAGTTTCTTTGTTTCAAATCATTCATCATTGTTTCTGTACCTAAGAACAGACTTTGATGGAGGTGTATGAGATGATAAGAGTAAAAGATAGAGTTAACACCTTTTTCCAAGGGTTGAAATGGCTAATAACTGGGGGAAAGTATAGGGGGATGTTAGAGACAGATTTATTTTTTTTACACAGGAAGTGGAACACCATACCAAGAATGGATATATTAGGGAGATTTAAGAATTTGTTAGACAGGTACATGTATGAAAGAATGAAGGGCTATGTAGATGGAAGTTTTAGATATTGAAGTAGTTTAAAGGGTCTAAGTAACATCATGGCCTGAAGCATCGATACTGTGTTGTACTCTTTAAGAAATGTAATGGACCTACTGTATATCCCATCCTCCTTATAAGTAGGTAGCTTATTACTAGTGTAGAAAGATGAACAGTCTTTTAAGATGTATAAAGATATGACATTAAAATCATCTGAATTTCAGATTAATGACATTAGGTGGCTGATAAATACTCAAAATAATCCCAATGTAAAATTAATGCTATTATAGCTAGAATTCACTAAAACTGATAAATAACAATAAAAGACACACCCTTACAGAGCTGAGATCTTAGTCCCATTTTTAAACTCAGGACAGGAATCAACTGGGAAAATAAAGCCTCTCAGGCATTGAACAAATAGGATAGTTTACTTGGGAAGGCTTAGAGCCTGACAGGAGGGGAGGCCTAAACTTTCTTTGCATATCACACAGGAGAACACTTCCCATTTTTGATTCCATAAAGTAAAACACAAGTTCAGAAGTGAGTTTCTGGTTCCTTCTGAATTAGGCCTTTTACTCAAAGAGTAAACCACAGAAACCTCCCCTTTCCCACTCTATTTCAAATACCAGTCTAACACAGTGTTTTATTGTAAGCTTAACAGATTCTCGTATTTGTCCTCTTGCATCGTTGATAGTTCTCATCAAAGGCCACTTTGTTTTTCAGAACAATCTATTCCAGTAGCACAATAACTTAGTATGACAAGAAGTTACAAGAGTTAAACTGAGACATATTAACTTGTTAGTTGCTACACATGGAGAACTCTCGTGAACTCCCATGCTGTCTGCTTCAAGTGCACGTTATAATTGAAGAGCAGAAATGGAGAAGACAGATTTAGTTATCAACTTTCCTGTTGATCGCAATTACTCTTTAGCCCGGCAAATGAATTTTTTTTTCCATTCTAAAGACCATCCAAAGTTAACTTTTCTACATTAATTCAAATGCTTGACTGGAATTTGATATTATATCCACATCTGTCCTATTACATCTGTTCCATTCAATAATCCAATGATTTTGGACTTGTTGTATGGCTCTCTATGGTAGAGTGGTAAATGAACCATTCTGTACTATCTTCTGCACAAAAGTGCAGAAGTTTTGCAAAAGTTCAAACAAGAATTGATATTCTGATGTCTCCTTAAATACTAATTCTGTTTGTCTTTCCTTACATGTTACTTCATGTCTAATGACTATTTTCTCCTTTAGCTGTGAAATTATAATTTGATTAAAGCACATGCCCTAGCTAAGCAGGCAAAATGCTTCTTAGCCTACTGAAAATCTCCAGGATTTCTGCTATTATTTCTGATCATTATGTAGGAATCTCAATGCAGACTGATCATAGCTATGTGGATATGTCCTACAGCTTTAATGACAAATTCATGCTTGAAGATATTCATGTGGTATTTATGCCCAGTCTGCAGCAGGAAGCGTGCTTTATTGTTTCCTCAATGGATTGTTCTCTACCATGAAAATTTACTTAATTGAAGTTGTTCCTATGCATTTCACAGGCATAATTTGAGAAGCTGATGAGATGATATACAGTAGCTAGTTTAGTCCTTCTAAGCAACAATACAATTTGTAGGAACTTTCTCTTAATTTCTATTTAATTAAGAATGTTTCTCATATGAAGAAGATTCTCCTGTTCAATTTTATTGAGAACACTCAAAACACTTAGACCAAAACATGAACAGTTGGGGGAGCTGCAGTATTTTGTTCCTTTGACAAATGAAATGCCACTGAAAAAAAAATGACTGATGAATACAAATTTCCAGGTAATGATGGTTAGTATGGTGATAAGAACAGTCTCCTTTCTATAGGAACAAATTTGAATCTGAGATAACCCAACATCAAAGTTATTGTCACCTTAGGTAAAGAATAGATGCCAGTACTGATTCTTGACAAATTACTTTTTCCCTTACATGTCAAATTGTTGTTGAATTCAAAAAAAATACCAAGTAAATACATCTGTGTAATTTAGTTTTAGACCACTGCAGTTAAATTGCAATTTTGTAAAAACGGCATATAGACTCAAAAAGGCATAATCTTGAGGTTTTAGAGACCACAAAAGCTCTTTTTGATAAAGAGCCAGACTGACATCTGTTAATCTTCTCTATTAACTCACCAAAATTTACTCCTTTACTTAATGTATCTTTAGTTAATGCATACAAAGTGTAATTTACATTTAGTGATAATTTCTCTTCAAACCGTGAAATTAAAATTTGAATAAAGTACATCTGATAGCTATAACATGTAACAGATTTGCCTGGTCCTCTCCATCCATTCTACTTATGTGCTGCATCATATTTCTTCTGCTTACTGAATCTTATCATTGTTATGAAAATCTCTGTTTTCTCTAGCTAACTTAAGTTGCACAGCACAAAATATCAGTAAATACAACAATACATTGCAGTCATAATATAATTAATATATTGCTGTTAAATAACACTCTCAGAGCACAGAATTTCTCAGTTGTTCGCCTTGGCTAGAAAGTTTTTTTAACTCTTTCTGTGTATGGCGTGTTACTGCTACATGGTTTAAGCATAAAGATAAAAGGATATTTAACATTATCTTTTTCTCCCCTGTGAAAGATCTTCAAGTTTATAGACACAGTAAACAAGCTCTGAGTGCTGTGGGCATTTGGAATCTTGAGGTGAGTTTTACTCTTCAATGCAGTTTAGATGCCATATTTTAATCCCTAGTAGAAAAGAATTTCTCAGTATCAAGAAAGTGTTGCTAAAAGTTGCATTCCAGTGCGGATATGAGTGAACTGTTGATAAAAATGAATTCAAAGCTTTAAATTGATCTTATCTGTTAGGAGTCAGACAGAAAATAATTCCTGCTATGCAAAATACATGATAAATATATACCACCATATCATTCTTTTCTTGTAAACACATACTCTGGTATTAGTAAGCTTCATTTAATATAGTTAGTCCATAAATTAAGTGGTTATTGCCAGTGTATTGTCTGCTATCAGATATGTTTTTGCAGCATTGCTTCCACTCATTAATTCAAATAGATTAGTTGTTAAAACATATTTTTCACATGAAATTCACATAATCTTCTCACAGAAACTTAATTAACGTGCTTTCTTCAGTCCATCAAGACCTTTATATTTCACAGTAATAGATAGAGTTATAGTTACAACCTTTTTATTTCATATAAATATTGAGTCTTAATTTGTACTCAGCTTACAAGGAAAGCAGATGCAAAGCAATATTACTTGGATTGTCAGCAACCTGGAAAATTATTCAGGAACAATTCTAAGCTGTTCACCCTGGGACCAGTTGTTCTACTTGGTAAAATTGTGGTTGTTCCTCAGCTTTTTTGGTCAGCATTTTCTATGCAGCCTTTGATATCTCAGTATTGAACACCAGTTTAGCTCTTTTTCTAATGAGGAATGCCTGTTACCCTCATTTTTTTGTAAAAACTTGAGCAAACTTCATTGTTGTGGATGTCAACAAATACTAATTTGGGTGTTGCTTTCTTCAATCCTCAAGCCAAATTGAGCAATATATGTATTCAAGAAAATCCTCTGATTTCAATTTTGTAACCATGTCCCATTATGCTCAACTGTTGCTTCTTTATAGTCTAGCCATTCTTTGTCAGCCTATGATTCTTAAATTGATGTATTTGCAACATTATTTATACTGGTATACTGGTGTACAGTGTGCTTTCACTGGGACACATTCTTTAGCATACATTGTTTTACAAAATCATCAGTCTTATAACTCAAGATTTGAAGTCAGTCTTTTTCTCATCCCTGTCTTAGCTCTAAGTAAGAATTTTGCCATCCAGTCTGGTTTAGCAGATCCTTATTACAAACAAGAACCAAAACGTACATGTTTTAATGTTAAAGATCCTTTCACACATTTATATTTTAAAAGAGATTAAAGACATTTGCCTTTGCTTGTACCCATACTTGCAAGACATCATATAAGCTAGGAGTTCAGCATTCTTTCTGAAAGTAAAATGAGCACTCAAGCAGGACTGAGTCATGCGCCATTCTTTCGCTATTGATGATGCATATCACAATATCATCACGCCTGAAAAATATAATCCCTAGATAGTGAGTGCAATCATATTTTAATTTTATTCAGTGGACATGGGATTTGCAAGCTAGGCCAGTGTGTTTAACCACAAAATGCTGGAGGAACTCAGCAGGCTAGGTAGCTTCTAGGAAAAGAGTACAGTCGATGTTTAGGGCTGAACGCACCTCATGGTGGACAGGCATTGGAGAGTTAGAAGTGAGGCACTAGCCACTGGATCACCGGCCTCTGACCTGCTCTTGTAGTGACTTTGTTTAAAATAATTACTCCAGCTGCATCTCTGGCAACCCCCCATGATACTGATGGTGGGGAATTCAGCGATGGTAATACTACTGGATGTTAATAAGACAGAGCTGGATTTTTCTCTTGCTGGATATTCTCATGATCCGATATTTGTGTGACACTAATCTTACTTGCCACTTATCATTGCTGGCTTGGACGTAGCCCAGGAATTGCTGTATTTGGTGATTCATCAGCTGAGACATGAATGAAACATTGTGTAATCAGTGACCATCTCTACCTCTGACCTTATGATAGAAAGAAGGTCATAGATGAAGCAGGTGAAGATGTCTGGGCCTAGAACTCTACCCTGAGGAACTCCTGCAAAGACATTGTGTGGTTGAGATGACTGATGTCTAATGAATGGAGAAAATCAAGGCTGTGGGTTAGCACAGGGATGCAGTGTTGGTATGCGTGGTAATCCATCATTTTATTGAAAGGTAGAAAAGCCATAAGAGCCAACTATCATACTCTTACATCCATATTCCCATGTTCCAAATGTAAAAGGTGGGAGATACTTAGCCAATACTTCCAGCCTGTTACACTGCTGGCCTTTATGGCAGCATTCTCCATCTCTGGTAGTGTTCAGGGTTTCCTTCACTGTGTCAGTAGCTTCTTTTCAGTTTTCACTACTGTCAGTCATACAGTACTGAGTGGACACTCAGAAATACCATCACACTCAGATGTCAGATTCCTCGTTGTGCTTTCATTAACAATTTTATTTTACCAGTCAAGGTTATTAGCCCTGAGCTGAACCCCTGAACCAGGAGGACTGATGGACCGACGGACCTTTACCCTTTGACCTGTTTAGTATGGGTGACCCTACAAAGAACTAAAGCACAAAGTCCTGTCTCCAGCCATCTTGCTCTCTGGGTTATTGACAGACTCAAGCCTCCAAATCATGACAAGGTTGTGATCCTCTTGAAGGTACTTAACAAAAGCTGCAGAATAAAAAGCTATCAGGCCTCCAAGGATTACTGTTATAGCATGTAGTGAAACTGTGCTTTGCCAAGAGATTTTTTTTTTGTTTGCAAAAGCTTCTGAAAAAGAAACATTTTCTTTGGTAGCTAAAATTTGGTGTGCTTTGATGAATTATTGTCATATGCACCAAGATACAGTAAAGTTTTTCTTGCGTACTGTTCCTATCCATAGACTAAATCATTACACTTTGAACAGGAATAAGGTAAAACAATTCAATGTAAAATAAAGTGTAAAAGATACTGTGCATGAAGCAAAGCATGAAAAGAATACAGGAGACAAAGGGCTGCATGGTTGCATAGTGGATAGCATGACACAGTAACCTGGGTTGAATTCCTGTCGCTGCCTGTAAGGAGTGTGTATGTCCTCGCTGTGACTGCATGGACTTCCTTTGGCTCTCTGGTTTCCTCCCACAGTCCAGAGACTTACCGGTTGGTAGGTTAATTGGTCAATGTAAATTGTCCCATGATTAGGCTGGAAGGGCCTATTCTGCACTGTATCTCAATAAAATAAAATATTGATAACTAAAAGAAGAAAATGTTCCCACTCTCATTCAGAAGAGACTTCTCGTGTCTTTTGTCAGATCAAATATTCATTCTTATTGCTAATAAGGAAGAAATTCAATAACTCATATAAAAGTTGAATGACTGCTCCTTCACCTCAGCACTTAATTTTTATCACTTTCAGAAAATGAGTAGTACAGATCAAGTCAATGTTAATCACTCGTCCCTCATTGCCCTGGCTGACTCTTATAGAATCAATCATAGAAACATATGAGACTGCAGGTATTGGAATCTGGAGTCAAAGCAAACTGCTAGTGAAATTCAGCAAGTTAGGCAGCATCTGTAAAGGAAAGTAATCACTTGACATTTTGGGTTGAAACCCTTCATTGAGACTGAAATTGAGGGAAGATAACCAGTATAATGTGAAGGGGAACAATAGCAGGATCTAGATAAGGAGGGGTTGATGGACTCATGTTGGAGAGAGAAGGATGGAAGTAACAACTGAGGTTGGGAGGTGATAAATGGAGGCAACAAAGGGCTCCAGATTGTGGAGTCTGATAGGAAAAGAAGGCTGAGCATGAAACCAAACATTGAAAGTGGAAAGTTGTGGGAGAGAACCTGGTGAAAGGAGTGGGTGAGTGATAGGCTGATGCAGAAGTTAGTGGAAGGGAAAAAATGAGTGCTGGGGGATTGTAGGTAGTGAGGAGAGATGGGTGTTTGTAGGAGGACTTGGAGGGATCAGGCTAAGAAGGATAAAGACAAAGAGAGTTCAATTTATTTGAAATTGTAGAGTTCAATGATCATACCATTGAGTAGGACTTATTAGATACTGTTCCTATAATTTGCATTTGGCTTCAACATGATACTGGAGGAAGCTAAGGATGGATAGGTCATTGTTGAAAAGGAGAGGCCAATTAAAGTGCCTAGCAACCATAAGCTCCAGATAACCATGGAGGATGGAGCAAAGATGCGCAAAAAAGTGGTCAATAGTTTGTCATTGAGGAGACCACATCATGAGCGTTAAATACAATAGTCTCCATCACGTTACTCCTGGTCTGGACTTACCTATAGGCAGATAAGCAAGAATGGCAAACCCCAGAGGACATGAGTAAACAAGGTGAGATTTTACTACCTTCATGTTGCTTCCTAGTCACGATTTACTAATGCAAACATTTTTTTTCAGATAAAATTAACTGAATTTATATTCCCCAACTACGATGGGAGGATTTAAATAAAAACTTCAGAACAGTTTGTCCTTACCTCTGGATTAGCAGTCTAAAGATCCAACAGAATTGTATATCTGGATAGGGGGTGGTGGGGGGGGGGGAGAGAGAGAGTGAGAGAGGGAGTGTGTGTGTGTGTGTGTGGTGCAGGTCTGTAGGGTGTATAGTAGATCAATACTCCATCACTCCTGATGTCCAAAATGTTAGACAGTACCATGCTTTAAAGTGAAAAAAGAATGATTAAAAATCCAGTCATGAACAAGAGAAAATCTTCAGATGCTGGAAATCCAAGCAACACACACGAAATGCTGGAAAAACTCAGCAGGCCAGGCAGCGTCTATATAAAAGAAAAGCAGAGTGGAAGTTTCAGGCTGAGACCCTTCATCAGGACTGGAGGAAAAGAAGATGGCATATTTTTTTCCTCCCACCAAAGGATCTCAGCCTGAAACGTCAACTGTACTTTTTTCCATAGATGTTGCCCGGTCTGCTGAGTTCCCTCAGCACTCTGTGTGTGTTACAATGATTATAAATGTTTATTTTCTTCTCACTGGTAAACAATTAGTAATACAAACTCATATGTTTGCTTCCTTTTTACAGAAGAGGCTTCTTCTTAGGCCCATCACCCCTACTGGGGCATATGCTGCCAACAACAGATTGCCAGAATCCTCTGAACTGAGCCAATGTTTCAAGTTGTTCCCATCTTTCAAGATTCCCCTTTCCCAGGGATGAGGTATCTAGAGCTTCTGTTGGCATTTCTGTAGCTCTGGGATTTTATGGGATGAGATTGCTTGCCCCATGCTCAGCCCGCCTCCTTTTACAGCCAGATTGGGACCATCCATGGTGGAATTACTGAGTCGGCAGAATCCTACCAAAAAAGGAAAACAGGGCTTTTGTTATTGGAACCAAAATAGCCACACAGTCTTCCTTCCCTCAGTGCAGTTCCGTTCCCTCAATATTCAGGTTATGTGTGACAAGAGGAATTGCATAATACATGTAGAAGCCTGTTAGCCAATAAATGTACTCTCCCGCATTGTGTGTCGCTATTTTCTATTGCTGGTAATTGACTTACTAAGGCTCTTAGGAAGCATGGTTCCATCAAATGCATGAAGTCTGTGAGATAAATGTACACCACTCAGGACCAGCTTCTGTAGAAGTGATGAAATTGTTCTCTTCATGGTTCTCTATCATTATCCAAGAAATAAAACCTTGGTAATAGCTATTATTGTGTGATTGTAACGGTAGTTATATTCATGGATCCTGTTTCATCCATTGCTGCTGTTTGTTCTGCAGGTACAGTTATTCTACAAACAAGATCCATTGTGTCCAGAATCCAGATTCATCAACAACAAAACTAAAAGATTTAACTGTTTTTCTCCTCGTGATAGTAATTTTATTTTCTTCCATGAGCAGCTTCTCCTACCCACTTGTGATCTGTACATCCAGCTGGTATTTCCTTCTGTCACAGTTATCAAATTGCTCCTGACTCAGTTCCTTCAGGTGACACTTGGAAAGGAAGGAGCACATAAGAGCCGCAGAAAACACTGGAGGAAATTGATGGATGAGAGACTGTTTAGGAAGAGAAATTGACAGTTCACATTTCAGGAGGAGATGCTTCATTTGTACTCAGTTAAGGATGAGTATTTGAGTAAAACAGTGGATTATTGAGTGATTAAGTTCAGTGGTGAGCTATATACATCCACCATCAAATTGCTGAAAGAGTGAACAATGGTAAGACTCTATGGTAAACCATCAGAGCCAGCAGAAAGAAGCAGTCACTGGTTTGGATCAAGCAAAAAGCCCTCCTCTCCTGGGCTCCAATATAGCATCAAAAGAGTGGGAAGATACAGCAGGATGTGGCTCTAAGATGTTAGACATCATTGTTGAGCCCACTGTAATGGGCTAATCGATGAAACATCAAGGTAGGAGGGTGTCCACTTGAAAACCCCCGTGGGTAAACACTGTGCCATTCCCATCATCAAGGTAGCCTTGATCAAATGCTCAAGACACATGGCAAGAGGGTTATTAGCACCTTATCCTATGTTTTTTTTAATTTTGTTTGTTTGTGTGTTCTTCCCACTACACACACCTCAGGAGAAGGGAAGATTAAAGAGAAAAACTCCTCCAGAGCAGAATTCACATTTAATACTGGAATTGAATGAAGTTTTTAAGATGCAATTTGTTGACAATTATGATGCAAAGTACATTTATTATCAAAGTATGTATGCAGTGTACAACCTTGAGATTCGTCTTGTCGAAGACAGCCAAGGAACAAAGAAAAACATGGAACCTGTTCAAAGAAAGACATCAATCCCCCTGCTCCATGTGCAAAAAAGAAGCAAATCGCACAAATGGCAAAAAAAGTAATGAGCAAAAAGCACAGGATAAGAAACACCAACCCAGAAAGTCATTGAAAGAGTCCAGGCATATTCAGGTCCGTTCAATCTAGCACTGCATTGGTCAGACCACTCCAATCAAGTGTGTGCAAAAAAAAGAAGCAATCAGAAAACAGAAGCACATCATAATGTGAGCTCCAGAATCCAAGTCACAAACCGTGTTGATAAAACTTTGCCCAAGAACCAGGACTCTGGCAGTGTTGACTCACAGAAAAGTAGAATATGCATCAAAAGATATGGTATAACAATTTTATGCAAATCAAATGTAAACCCAGAAAACTGATTAGAGCACTGTTACCAATAGAAAGAAAATTTTCACTGTGGAAACTTCTTCCTCAAAAATACAGAGAAGGAGTCTGCAAAACAATGAAGCTGATTCAAAGAGAACTGAAGCAGACTTGCACAATATTTATGTTACTAATAAGACATCTTGAAACAGGACTTCCAGGACCCAGGACTCTGACGTGATCCTCTGATAGGGGAGAGGGGGAGGGGGAGGGGGAGAGGGAGGGGGAGAGGGAGGGGGAGAGGGAGGGGGAGAGGGAGAGAATTCAAATTCATGGATCTTCTTCCAGCAGCAATGAGTGAGAGGCTGATAGATAGCGCTGAACACATGGTCAACTCAATATAATCAATTTTCCTTGATGCTTTAATTGCCAAAATTGCTGAGAAATGGAATTGATTATGGGGTCATGCTCCATCTCGAGTGTCCTTGGCTTCAGAGCTGCACACTTTGCTCAAAACCACACTAAACACCGTCAAAGATGCCAAAGCACTAGATTGCTCAAATGACCTGAAAATACACTACCAAAATGTATATTCCAGCCACTAATAGTTGCAGAAGTGAGAACAGGAGATGTAAAAGAAGTGAAAGAAGTAGTTTTCTGAGCTATCTGAAGTATGTTGCTTTTGGTCGTGTTGTTTGCTTGCACCATCTACTTCCGGCAGCACTTAGGAGCAGAAATTTGGATGTAGAAGCCAAACTCAGTGCCAGGATAACTAAACTTGAATTTTCATATCCTGCAGTCAAAAGCAGCTGGATCTGATACACACAAATCTCTAAGTATTCCATCAGCACTTAGCTTAAGAATTCTTTTCTACAACTATGACCTGGTTACCTCAGTGTTCTCTGAAATCAAAGTTTGGTTTCTTCTTCACAACATATTCTTCACAGTAAACCCAATGAGGTGAGTAGCTGGAAATTGAGAAGAGGTGCACCAAAGCAAATTATCTCATTAGCTACAGTTGAAGGATTAACAAGATCATGTCTGAAGCTGTAATGGTGAAAACAGCTCAATGGTGTTTTCATTTTGTCGGAATTGATTGTCTTTCTATCATTTGTCAGCATTCTCCTTTATCTTTGTTATTTGCTCTGTACAATACTGCCTACAAGAAAGTATTTTATGCTAAAGAGCAAACTCCTATTTCTCTTCGCAATTACTTATTCACTTCACACACTTATTTCATGATGTACTGCCATGAAAACACCCCAATGAACACAATTAATTAACCATAACATAGCTTAAATTGCATTCTGCTTTTCTGCTTTCCTACCAAACCGGATGACTTCACATTTTCCTTCGTTATATTCCTTTCATATTCTTTGTTCCTTTGGATTGCCCGGGTCCTTTTGCAGACCATTTGTGTCCTCACAACATGCTTTGTGCTTATGTTTCTTAATCAGAGAGTTGCCTTGATTTCAATTCTTTTTTAAAAGATAAATTAGCCCAATAGAAGATGAGTGGAATGATTTATACACCCCAATAACATTTATTCATCTCTACAGATTTTCCTGAATAACTGCATCATTCAAATAATGTGACTGGACGATTGTTACGCAAAGGTTTAAGTAATATTGAACCATAAGATCTCAGATTAAAATGGTTCAACTGTGTCAGTCTGGATCTAATGCTTGTCATCTGTTTAACCATGTAGTGCAGATGGGGTGGAAGAAGTGGGGAAATTACTTACTGTTTGTATATCAAAGGACACCGTATTGTAATCCCAGCAAGTTGGATGATACTGTCACCGTGAAGTTGAATAAATAGGAGATGGTCAAATCTGTGTGACAAATGCCTGGCAAACAAGACAATCAACCGTTCACTTCATTTATATTTCAATGTGAACAATATAGATGCATATGATACTGGTTTGCTAATCAGCAACATTGGACAATTTAACATAAAGATGAGTGGGGAATATTGCTTGATTGGTTAATTTGGAGGGATGGGGAACGGGTAATTGAGCAAAGCAAATAACTTGTTTATTACAGTGCCAGCTGTGCCTCATTGACAGCTTGGAAACAGAAATTGATTGTACTTCAGATATTATTTTCTTAACTCAGGTTGTTAGCGTCACTGACAATATCAGCATTTATTTCCCATCCCTAACTGCTCTCCTTAAATAATTATAATCCTTCTAGTGTAAATATTTCTACAATGTTTTTGAGTAGTAGGTCCAAAACTTAAATTTGAGAATAATATAATTGTATGTCAGGATGTCTGTGATTTGGAAAATTACCTTTCAGCAAGTGAAATATCTTTCATTATATTTCAATTTTATGCCTTGTAGGAGGACTTGAGGGGATAGAAGCTTTGGATCTACTCTTGTAGCACAGTATTTCTATGGCTGATGTCATGAAGCTTCTGTTTATTGATGACATTTGAATATTTCTGGTGGAAGTTTGGTGATGAGAGTAACACAAAATGTCAACAATATATAAATAAATGTCTTTAGTAATAAACACACGGTGACTATTTCTGACACCTCCCTTCGCTTTCTCCTTCTCTGAAGACAAACTTGCAACAGACATCTTTTATAAACCTATAGATTCCCATGGTTATCTTGACCATACATCTTCCCACTTCACCTGCAGTAAAAATGCTATTTCCTTTCTCGGTTCTTTCGTCTCAACCACATTTTTTTCCCCCAGGATGGGGCTTTTCTTTCCAGGACACCAGAGATCTCTTCTGACTTCAAAGAAGGGGTTTCCCTTCCTCCATCACTGATGCTGCCCTCACTCACATCTCCATTTCATGAACATCCATGCTCACAACGTCTTCCCACCACTTTAACTGTGATAGGAGCCTTGTCCTTACCTACCACCCCATGAGCCTTCACATCCAATGCATAATCCTCCACATAATACTTTCATCTCTAATGGGATTGTACCACTAAACGTATATTTGCCTCTTCCCCCTCCACTTTCCGCAGGGATTGCTCCCTCTGTGATTCGTTTCTCCATTCATCACTCCCCACTAATAGCCCTCCAAGCACTTATCCTTGCAAGTGTCCTAAGTGCTACACCTCTTCCCTCAACTCCATTCAGGACTCCAAACAGTCCTTCCAGTTGAGGCAACACTTCACTTACGATCTGTTAGGGTCATCTACTGTATCTGGTGCTCCTGATGTGGCCTCCTTTACGTTGGTGAGACACGACATAAATTGGGTGACCACTTCTTTGAGCACCTCTGCTCCATCAGCCAAAAGCAGAGCTTCCTGGTTGTTAAACATTTTAATTCTGATTGCCATTCCCATTCTGACATGGCCTCCTTTAAGCTAAGATGAGGCCACCCTCAGGGTGGAGGAAGAATGCTTTATATTTCATCTGGGTAGCCTCCAACCTGATGGCATGAATATTAATTTCTCCTTCTGGTATATAAAAAAAAATCCCTCCCCTTCTCCTCTTCTTCTATTCCTCACTCAGACCTTTTACCTCTTCTCATCTATCTACCACTTCCTCCTGGATCCCCACCTCCTTCCCTTTCTGCTATGGTTCACTCTTCTCTCCTGTCAGATTTTGCCCTCTGCATGTCCTTTATCCTTCCCACCTATTTGGATTTACTATCACTTCAAGCTAGCCTTTCCTTCTCATTTCCAAAGAATGGTCTCAGCCTGATATTTCAACTACCTATTCATTTCCATAGATACTGCCTGACCTGCTGATATCTTCTAAAATTTTGTTTCTGTTGCTTTGTTTTGGTAATTCTGTTTGCATATTTTTCTTGCCATTTGTCATCTCATCTTTGAACTTTGTCTTTCCCCTGCTGCCTCTTTCCTTTTCCACAGAGCTATAAAAAAGAGGGATATAGAAAGAATGCAGAAAGGAGGCAGTTAGATCTGCCTATCATTGGATGTATGTGGGGAAAACTCAAAGAGGCAGATGACCATCTCCTAATTTGTTTTTCTCTTTAACCTTTTCTCTGCCTCTTTTTTGCCACGCTAAAATATACACTCTTAACTTTTTTGCTCATTATGATGCAAGATGATTAATCCAAAGCAATGAATATGTCTTAATGTTACAGTTAATTAACTTGTATCATAGAGTTATAGAAAAGAACAGCACCAAAACTGACCCTTTGGCCCATCTAGACCATGCCAAAACCATTAAACTTCCTACTCCCATTGACCCAGACCATAGCCCTCCATATGCCTACTAATAATGTACCTATCCAAATATCCAAACTTTGCTTAAACATTGAAATTGAACTTGCATGAACCACGTGTACTGATTGTTGATTCCACACTCGCATAACCCTCTGTGTTAAGTTTCCCCTCATGTTCCCCTTAACCTTTTCACCTACCATCCTTAAGCCATGATCTCTGGTTGCATTCTCAGTCAACCTCAATGGAAAAACTCTGCTTATATTTACCCTTTTTATACCCCTCATAATTTTGTATAATTATCAAATCTATCAATCTTCAATGTTCTAAGGAATAAAGTTCTCACCTTCTCAATTATTCTTTATAAATCAGGTCCTCCAGACCCAGCAACATCTTTGTAAATTTTCTCTGTACTCTTTCAACCTCATTTATATCTTTCCTGTAGGTAGGTGACCAAAACTACACACAATATTCCAAATTATACCTCACCAATGTCTTATACAACTTCAACATAACATCCCATTTCCTGTAGTCAATGTTTCGATTTATGAAGGCTAATGTGTCAAAAGCTTTCTTTACGACCCTATCTACCTGTGCTGCCACTTTCAATGAATTGTAGACCTGTATTCCCAGATCCCTTTGCTCTGCTACACACCCCAGTGACCTACCATTCACTGTGTAAGGCCTATCCTGCTTGGTCTTACTGAAGTGCAACACCTCACACTTGTCTGCATTAAATTCCTTCAGTTGCACTTTGAAGTCTTTTCAATAAAGTTGTAAGTTTTCAAATTTAAAAAATATTGTTTATCATGTATACATACACATACTCCAATCTCCCCTCCTACCCCTCCTCACAGCCCCGCACCCTGCTCTCATGACTACACCCCTCCCACACCTGAAACCACCATGGTGGGCTTCACAGCTGAACAGGTGAGAAGACA
Organism: Hypanus sabinus; assembly: GCF_030144855.1. Classification (NCBI taxonomy): domain Eukaryota; kingdom Metazoa; phylum Chordata; class Chondrichthyes; order Myliobatiformes; family Dasyatidae; genus Hypanus; species Hypanus sabinus. Next base: position 123,752,336 of record NC_082710.1, on the reverse strand, counting down.
GCAGAAACGTCTCCACCCAAGCAAGACTGCAGACCCGGATGGTGTCAGCCCCAGGGTGCTCAAAGCCTGTGCCCCCCAGCTATGTGGAGTACTTCACCATGTCTTCGACCTGAGCCTGAGTCTCCAGAGGGTTCCTGTGCTGTGGAAGACATCCTGCCTCGTTCCTGTACCGAAAAGCCGCGCCCCAGTGGCTCCAATGACTACAGACCGGAGGCATTGACCTCCCACATTATGAAGACTCTGGAGAGACATGTTCCAGAGCAGCTCCGGCCTATGGTTAGGCCACAAGTAGACCCCCTCCAGTTTGCCTATCAGCCTCGACTAGGAGTTGAGGATGCCATCGTCTACCTGCTGAACTGTGTCTACGCCCACCTGGATAAGATCGTGAGCACTGTGAGGGTCATGTTTTTTTGACTTCTCCAGTGTGTTCATCACCATCCGCCCTGCTCTGCTGGTGAGAAGCTGACAGTGATGCAGGTGGATGCTTCCCTGGTGTCATGGATTATTGATTACCTAACTGGCAGACCACAGTACGTGCACTTGCAACACTGTGTGTCAGACAGAGTGGTCAGCAGCACTAGGGCTGCACAGGGGACTGTCCTGTCTCCCTTTCTCTTCACTATCTGCACCTCAGACTTCAGCTACTGCACAGAGCCTTGCCATCTTTAAAAGTTTTCTGATGACTCTGCCATAGTTGGATACATCAGCAAGGGAGATGAAGCAGAGTACAGGGCTACGGTGGGAAACTTTGTCACATAGTGCAAGCAGAATCATCTGCAGCTTAATGTGAAAAAGACTAAGGGGCTGGTGGTGGACCTGAGGAGGGCTAATGCACCAGTGACCCCTGTTTCCATCCAAGGGGTCAGTGTGGACATAGTGGAGGATTACAAATACCTGGGGATATGAATTGACAATAAACTGGACTGGTCAAAGAACACTGAGGCTGTCTCCAAGAAGAGTCAGAGCCATCTCTATTTACTGAGGAGACTGAGGTCCTTTAAAATCTGCCGGACAATGCTGAGGATGTTCTATGAGTCTGTGGTGGCCAGTGCTATCATGTTTGCTGTTGTGTGCTGGGGCAGCAGGCTGAGGGTAGCAGACACCAACAGAATCAACAAACTCATTCGTAAGGCCAGTGATGTTGTGGGGGTGGAACTGGACTCTCTGACGGTGGTGTCTGAAAAGAGGATGCTGTCCAAGTTGCATGCCATCTTGGACAATGACTCCCATCCACTCCATAATGTACTGGTTAGACACAGGAGTACATTCAGCCAGAGACTCATTCCACCGAGATGCAACACTGAGCGTCATAGGAAAATTATTCCTGCCTGTGGCCATCAAACTTTACAACTCCCCCCTCGGAGCGTCAGACACCCTGAGCCAATAGGCTGGTCCTGGACTTATTTCCACTTGGCAAGATTAACATTATTATTTAATTATTTATTATTTTATATTGCTACATTTCTATACTATTCTTGGTTGGTGCGGCTGTAACGAAACCCAATTTCCCCTGGGATCAATAAAGTATGTCTGCCTGTCTGTCTGTATTACTTACATTTATTACAAACATTGTTAAAAAACCCTGATTATTAAAATGTTGCAGCAACAGGCCTCCTGCACAATGAGACATGTAGTGCCATATCATAGATTTACAGTTTTTTAAGGAGGAAAACAGGAGGCATGGTTATGTCCAAACTGCCAATTAACTTTTCCCTTTATTGACAGATCATTAACTTTAACAAAAAATAAAAGGAAGCTTATGTAAAGGGTAGGAAGCTGAATTCATACAGGGCCCTTCAAGAATATAAACAGAAATACAAAAGATTTCTGAAAATCTACAAAAGAAAAACAACCACGCTAACTGCCGGAGGAACTCAACAATGTCTAGGGAGAAAAATATAGTTGCCATTTCGGGCCGAGATCCTTTGTCAGAACTCGTGCAAATAAAATGATAGGAAGAAAAAGCTGTATCAGGGGATTAAGAAAGCCAAAATGGGCCATTGAATCTCATTAGTAAGTAGGATTAAAGAGAATTCCAAGCCATTTTATTTTTATATTTAAAACAAGAGGACAACTACGGAGAAGATATGACCCTCAAGGGTAAAGGAAGGAATTTATTCTTGGATTTAAAAAAATATGGGTAAGGTATTAAATGAGTACATTGCATCAGAATTCATTAAAGAGATGAAAAGGAGGATAGTGAGAATAGAATGGGACATGATAATGTTCAAGGGCATTTTAAGATCAAGAAGGAGGTAGTGCCATGTCTCTTGAGCAGTGTCAAGGAGGATAAGTCCTCAATACTGATGAGATATATCCCAGTTTATTAAAAAAAAGACAACAGAAAAACATTGTTAGGACCTTGATGAAGATTGTTTTTGTATTCTCACTCACAGTAGGCGAGGTTCCAGTTGACAGTCAATGTCATTCCTTTGTTGATGAAGAGGAATACAGTTAATCCTGGAAATTATAGTCACCGTGCCTAACAATAGTGGGTAGTAAAGCTATTAGAAAGGATTCTTAGGGACATCTGTTACTCCCTTTTGATAAAACACAGCCTAATTAGAAACAGTCAATGTGCTTTTGTGCAAGGTAGGTTATGACTTCGCAAACTTGAGTGAATTTTTTGCGAAGGCGATTAAGGTGATTTATGAAGGTAGAACAGTGAATTTTATCCTCATAAATTTTAGTGAGGTGTGTGACAAGGTGGGCTGATCTTGAAGATTAAGATGCATTGGTAATTTTTATCCAGCAGCAGCTTATTGAAAGACAACTGAAGGGGGTGCTGGATGTTGTCATTCTGACTTTAGGAGCATGAACAAGCTCAAGAACAGTTACATTTCTTCAACCATTTGAAATTGTACCTGCTGAACAGTCTCACCTTTGGTCACAAATTCACTGCCAACTTACACTCGTGGACAGCACAATGCCTTTAGCAGATCAGCTGAGCTGAGACCAGTCAGGCAGGCAACTTTATTAGCATCTAACATAAAATAAAGACAATAAAGGTTGATGAATTATTCTTTGAGGAAAACAACATTTACAATTAATCTTCTCTTCTAAAGATAGAGAAGGCAGCCAAAGGGCCATTCGTATCATATTGGCTCCCTTGGAGAAATGGCATTAGGCTCATTCCTTCTTGGGTTGTTCCATGTGTAGTGTATTTAATATTTAAGTAATGTTGTAAATACACCAAAAATGGTTCACAGACACCAGACCAATGCAGGTTTAATGATGAAACTTCCAGAAATTGTAACAAAGTAGAACACATACAAAGGGCCTGTCGGGCATACAAAAATAAATGGGCTGCAAAGGGAAAAGAAAAAAGATAAAAATGCAAGTTGCAGTTTCAAAAATAGCACTAATCTGCATGCTGTTGATGAAATACCTGTAATGATGAGAGTGAAACAGGACTGGGTAAGCTGAGATTTACGATGTGAAAACTAACACTAAATAAGCAACACGGCTTACACCAGAAGTGAATAACAAATTAATTAAAAGGAATTAGAAAAATAGAGGGTTATGGGTAACCCCAGGTAATTTCTATAGTAAGTACACGTTCGGCACTGCATTGTGGGCCAAAGGGCCTGTATTGTGCTGTAGGTTTTATATGTTTCTATGTTTCTATTTAGTTCTTGAACCAATCTGCCAAACCTATTCACTGTAATTTATCGATGCTATGTCCAGTTTGATCACTTTGCACTAAAATAGATTTTGCTTGTACGAATTATGTTCTTACTTCTTAAAGTTGTATTTAATTTATGTTTAATTTAAGTGTTTCTGTGAATGCTGCTTCTCTTGTGAATGTTCCTTATATGATAGCATTTGCCTGTGATGCTGTAAGTCTTTCTTCGTACCTGTTCATCTATGTATTTGTGTGTAGGACAATAAACTCAGCTTCGGTCTTGTTGGGGCCTCTGTTTTTTTGTGAAATATACTTGGATGAAAATAGAGATGGGTGGTTTTGTATGTTTGCAGACAACAGAAAGATTGATTAAAGAAAATTATAAAGATTAAAGATTAGCTTTATTTGTCACATGTACTTCAAGATATTGAAAGATACAGTCATTGATGCATCATTTACATCAATGTCCAACACTGTCCGAAGATGTGCTGGGGGCAGTCCACAAATATTGCCAAACTTCCAGTGCCAAATTTGTCTGCCCACAACTTACTAACCCTAAACCTAACCGGTACATCTTTTTAGATAATGGGAGGAAACTAGAACACCCAAAGTTATTGGTGGAATAATGGACAGTATAAAGGACAGCTTTATGATTCAGCAGAATATTGATCAGTTACACACATGGACAGATAAATGGCAGAAGGAGGTTACGCTAAGCTATATTGGGCTTTTTTCATGCTGAGAAGTCCAATATAAGGAAGAAGTATGGAATTAATGGCAGGAACCTTAAGACTATTGAAGCAAAGAGGGACCTTGGGGTCCAAGTCCATAGTTCCTTGAGGCAAAATATGTGTAAGGAAGTTATGTAATGCTTTATAAAACTTTGTTAAGTCCACACTTAGAGTAATGCATGCAATTATGATCCCTTCATTGCAGGAAGGATGTGGAGACACTGGAAAGTATGCAGGTGAAGTTAACCAGGTTGCTGCTTGGATTAGACAGTATGAACTAAAAAGATGGACTGGACAAACTTGAGTTGTTTTCTCTGGTGTTTCAGAAGCTGAGGGGAGATCTGATTGAAATTTATAAAATGTTGAGTGCCATAGATAGGGGCAACATTTCCCAAAGTAAAAATGTCACTTTGTAGAGGATATACATTTAAGTTCAGCTTTTCAGTGTCAACACATTGTGCTAATTTTGCCAAGCATAGGAATGCTATCCACTTGGCTGTCATGGACTACCTTTAGCATATTGTTAAGTTCATTGATTACCTACAACTCAAGAGAAGTATACAATACATAAATGAGAGGTACAATAAGTTACAATAATTTCAATACACTGTAGGCACACACCAATGGTGAAAAAAAAAACATGTAGTGTTCCAAATCTTGGAGAACTCTTTTGGTTAACTTCCAAGAGTCAAAAAGGAGCTCAAAATCAGACAACGTATCAGATAGAGAGAAGCATAAGTATGTGATCCGAAGATATGTATCAGTGTTTTAACCAGTACAATCTCAAAAAGGATGTAAAGGATAAGCACATACTCCATGCATCTCAAAATAGATTGTTTAAATACTTATAAGGTGGATTTGAATGGAAACATTCCAATCAATGACCTAGCAGTCACTAATCTTTTGAAAAGCAGCATCTAATGATTTCTGTAGATTATTACTTTTTGCTGAATATAAATGCAAAGGTACTCAGAATAATGTGTTTCCATCTGCTTTAGTTGCTAGAACCTAGAAACAACCAGTGGGAAACCAAAGGATAATTTTGTATTTCGCCAAAGGCTGTTAACTACTGGTGATACTCATCATTCTTGGATGAAAAATTATTGAGGAAGGTGTTTCTATTGTTTCAGAAAAATAGTAAGGTTATATGGAAATACTGGTGATATTTTGCATCAGGGCAGCTACTCTCCTCATTGAGTAATGGTGGGAAATCGACAAAATACAGTTGTTCTGTATTGTTCTATAACTCTATGACTGAAATACAGCTCCCAGCTTCACATTACACACCCATCCAGGAATTACAAAATTCCTATGTTCTGAAGATTCCTATGTGGTCAATTGGACACCAACTTGGAAAGGAACAATGTGTGTTTGAGGGATAGACTCACTGCATAAGCAACTCTACGAATTACATGGGCACTTGCAGTGTCAGGGGATTACCAAGAACATAAGGAAGTGGGAGTACAAGATTCCAGAGTACTCCCACTCCGTCTCCAGAGGGAAAACATCACCCACAAGTTTAATTGCAGGAGGATTGTAGCTTACTGCTACTTTTACAATCTCAGAGCACAGAAATTATCTTGATAAATGACACACCACCAAGTCTGCACACTGATCCCTACTTGATGCCCTCGAGTGCTGCTGTTTGAGCTCTTTGTTATTTCTCAGTCATTGCAGCAGGAAAATAATTTACAACGTCTTCTGCTAGATCTGGACTAGTCTTAACCCCGAGTGATCTTACAAAAATGCGCACCAACCCGTTACAATCTGGAAAGAATTGCGAAGAATACCGCAAAGTTTTCCCTATCTATCTTGCCTCTGGGTTACTTCAGAATACAATTTCCCTCATGACAGGTGTCATGTGGGCACATTTTGCTTTCTCTTTAATGTGTGTTGGTCCTTCAGAAAGATGTTAAACTTTAAATTCAAACTTAAGGAACTGTATCCAAATTCAATAAACTAACCCCGCCCCCCCCCAACATTGCCACCACCAAATTTGGTAGAATTTACATCTAAAAATGTTTATTAAGTGTCAGTATTGCCAATAATGTCTGCATGCCTTGATCAAATCAATACAGTCAGCCCTCCTTATCCACGAGTTTCACATCCGTGAATTCAACCAACCGTGAATCGAGAAAACCTGGAAGTGTTCTTCCAACACTTGTTGTTCGAGCATGTACAGACTTTTTAATCTTGTCATTATTACCTGAACAATGCAGTATAACAACTATTTTACTTAGCATTTACATTCTATTAGGTATAATAAGTAATCTAGAGATGATTTAACGTATGCAGGAGGATGTACGTGGGTTATTGTGGATTGTGATCGAAAAAATTGGAAGTTCTCTTACTAAGTAAGTCAGAACAGGTACATCCGGTATTATTTAGCATCAGTTAGTCAAATGTTTGTCTTAGTATATAGTATATATTTTACCTTTCTATCATATAAAACACTTAAGAACATATGTTTCAGTGCTGGGCTCAGGAATGGAAGTTCCCGAGTTCGATCCTGTGACAGACCATATTAAGTGCACTCTCCACCATGCTGGGATGACGTGGAGGACCAAAAACCCAAAACCCCAAAACCCAATTATTAAACCACTGCATTGCTTAGTAATAATTGTAGCTTTCATTGGGGCAGGGCCTTTCTCACTTTAGCCTTTAAAATTGTTCCAATCGTTGACCAATGTAGCCTAACACTTTTACAATGGCCAATGGTGTTTCACCTCTTTCTGATCACTTTATTATTTCCACTTCATTTTCAATCATGATAGTGATTATTTTCGTGAATTCAGAAAACACTGCGGATTCAGAGTCCACTGCTGGGTCCTAATGTCCACAGCACTGAGACAGGTTAAATAAGGTTTGGGGTTCCGCTGGCCCTAAGGTCCACCGCATTGAGACAGGTTGAATACGGAACTTGAGCATCCGTGTTTTTTGGTATCTGAGAGGGGTCCCAGAACCAATCCTTCGCGGATAAGGAGGGCCGACTGTAGTGGGAAAAAAGCTCTCATTTCCAAGAGTCCAGTTTGCTTCCAGGCATTTTAACTCAAGATATGTCACAGGTCTGAATTCATAAGAACAAAAGTGTTGTAGGTTTTTTTTTTTCACAATGGCATTTATATAACTATAATCCCATAGCAGTGTATCACAAAGGTTTTTAGCATTAAATCTTTGGAATACCTTTCTGTCAATAAATTTCAGAAACTCTTGTCCTGTGGTGGTGGTTAATAGGTTATTCAGCACAGACTAGAAGGGCCGAGATGGCCTGTTTCTGTGCTGTAATTGTTATATGGTTATTATATGGTTATTCCAATGCCAGCCAGTTAGCCACTCCCACATGGGAGGATTTCACATACTGTACAAGCAAGATTATCAATAAAGTTCAGTTGAATATCCTGCAAGGCTGGCATCTGGTTAGCTCTCAGCTCACTCCCTCAATACTGCTGTCAGCTGTAAGATAATCATTGATGAAATGGCCATACAGACCAAATGAGATCCCCTAAAAGAAGTTACAGTAAGACTGTTCTTGTTCGTACATATGCCGATGAAAAATATCCAGAGACCTATCAACTGCCTATGCTAGATGCTAAGTTCTATACACCATGTGGTATGAGCTGAGAAATGGCCAGGGCTGTGAGCCAAAAACTTCAAACTACACCCAAAAGTGGATACATTATAATAATTTGTGGGCCACAAGCCTGGGGCAGATCCGTTCTCAGAGATATATACACAGCAGAGAAGTCAGTCAATCTCTTAGGGAGAGGAAAAAAAGACTTTTGTTGTACAAATAAATAAAATTAAAAAAATAAATAAACAAACTAGAAAATGGAGCAAGTACCTGCGGTACCCACAACTACTTACCTCATAAAGCCCCCGAGATATTTGATTTCTCTAAACCAGGTGATTCAGAGATTTTGATAGATTTAGGGTAGCAAGCAACCTCACTTGGGTTTCAGAAGAGCATCAAGTAAGTACACTGATACACTGCATGGGTGACAAAGCAGATCACAGCATGGGTCATCAAGACGGACACTCAGGAAAAGGAGTACAAAACAGTGCAGGATAAATTTAAAGACTATTTCACAAATGTGATATATGAGAAGACAAAATTCATCTCCAGAAAACAGGAACCAGATGACAATGTAAATGACTTCATCACAGCTTTGTATGTCCTGTCAGACAACTGTGCATAAGGAAATCTGAGAGATGAGCTTATTAGAGGCAGGATTGTTGGGTTGCTGAACACCAAATTGTCAGAGAGACATTAGTTGCAGGCAAATCTGACACAGTGGTCAGGCAGAGTGAGAATGTTTGACAGCATCAGTCAGAACTCAGGCATGAAAACAATGCTGAGGTAAAGCTAGAAGCTGTACAAAAAGAAGGGAACAAACAAGGTACGGTCAGAAAGGTGACAGAAAGTGGTGTCAGTACAGCTCAGACAAGCGAAACAAACAACAGGTAAAATGCCCAGCTACAGGAGATGCAGAAAGTCTCCATTCCATGTCAAAGAGCTCTGCCCATCAAAAGAAGTGAAATGCCACCAGTGCAATGGAGTTGGCCATTTTAAAAAACAGAGTCACTCAGAAACAGTTCTTCAAGAGTTCAAAAAAGACCATGATAGAGACAAAAAGGAGACATTCCTCTTGTGCCAGATTCAAATAGATAAGGTTGGTGTACTATAGTTCAGTTGCAAAATGAGATACTGTTTTTGAAAATGGACACTGGGGCAGATGTCACAGTCATCTCCCAATGTCTGTTCACAAAACTGGTGAAGAAAACAGGCATTATGCTAAACCCAACAAAGAAAGTCCTCATGAGGCCAGCGAAACATAAGCTCAATGTGAAAGGAAGGTTTATTACTTTCATCCATAAAAATGAGAAACACTTAAAAGAGGATGTCTATGTTGTTCAGAATCTCTTTTCACCACTAAAGGGATGAGATGCCATCGGAAAGCTGAACCTCATTGCAAGGTTGGATTTGCTAAACAGTGTTCAATGGCAGTAGATGTTCCTGGAATTGTCCACAGGCTTAGGGTTACAGAAGGAAGAGTACCTTATCTAACTGAGGCCAGGGTACCCTACTCTCTGACCACAGTGAGATGTATAGAGTTCCATTGATGAACAAAGTCAAAGCTGAACGACATCATAATTAGAGTGAATGGACCTGCTGACTGACCACAGAGATAAACTCCATAGCCTAATAGGTTAGGGCAAGTGTCTAAAGAGGCAGAATAATCCTCTCATTTTGCCAGAGTGTTCAGGTAACCTATCTTGACCTTAATTAGATTTAGTATTTTTATTAAAGAGATCTAATGTTGAAAAGGTTTCACAAAATGAGATGGTTCTTAAAAAAAGGAATTGGTGGGAAATAAAGGATGAAAACAAAGAGAGAGAGAGAGGTAGTAAAAAAAGAGAAAGACAGTCATATTGTTGGTAATTCTATTTTATGTTAATGTAAGGAGTATAACTTAAGTGCTATAGGTGAAGTAAACTGAATCACTCAATTTCAGTAACTATAATTCCAATGCAATTCTATGGGCAGGAAGCACATGCCAATTTTTTTTTATTTCAAGAAGGGGAGATGTGATGGTGGCTAATAGGTCCTATGTCACGCAGTTAGCCACTCCCACACGAGAGGAGTTCACATGCTGTTCACAAGCAAGGTTATCAATAAAATTCAGTTGAGTATCCTTCAAGGCTGGCATCCAAGTGATCTCTGCCCTTTCCCTCAATACCAACATAACATTCTCCTCTGCCATCAGATTTCTAAACAGTCCATTCATGTATGAACCTTGAACACTACCTCATTATTCCTTCTTTTGCACATTTCGTTTTTTAATCTCTGTCTCGAGCTTGTTATGTTTTCTAAATCCTAAAACATAACAACTTACTGAAAGAAAAGCCTGAAGTGCCTATGGATAAATATGCATATTTTATTCGTACTGTAAGTGAGGCACATGCTTATAACTTGGTGGTGGTCTGATGTATGCCATTCTCGTTCTTCTATATATAATCCATAATGTATTATGTAAACAATAAGGAATACTTAATCAAATAAAATATTTATAATATTAGTCAATTATTACTGAAATTTTAAATACACAGCTGTGGTTTACTGTTGCTGGAAAACAAAATAAAATTCAAAGTCAAAGTTAAGTTTACTGTCACATGGAGAAGACAGCACATAACATCACAAACAGGATTTGGAAGAATATCATAAATTTAATAAATTTATATACAATTTCTGCAAGAAAGAACACAATTAGAATGAAAAACAATAAAGACAGTTATAATAAATCTGATTCTGAGTTTGAAATTAAGAAGATAAATTATTACCAAAGGAATATTTTCCAATAGAATGAGACTAGATTGTTTAATGATAGCAGTTAAATATGCAATTATGCTTTTTATCCTTTCTATGTTTCGTTAGAGGAGAAATTATGGGATATGCACAGAAGGCCTGATGGTATGAAATGATGAAATATGAAAAACAGAAAGAAAGTGCGAGCTACTTAAAGTTGAGGAATTTGATATGTGGTCTGCCAAGATAATTCAGAAAAAAGAGGAAGCATTGCTCTTCAAGCTTACAATGTCCCTCATTGTAACAATACAGGAATCCAGAGTAAGAATGGGATGGAAAATTAAAGCTGCAGGCATCTAAAAGTTTGAGGTCACTCCTGTGGACAGAACCCAGATGCTCCACAAATTACACATCCAATCCACATTTAGTTTTTTCAGTCTTGAAGATAAAACATATTTTGACCACCAGATGTAGTTTCTTGTGGAAGAAGAGCAAGTGAACTGTTGCTTTACTTGGAAGGACCTGCCCGGATGATGGAAAGAGAACAGGTGAAACGACAGACGTTATTTTTTTGATTTCTATATTGTTTTAAAGAAGAGTTTTCCCTTCAAATATCCGCAACATCTTGAGGAATTGCGTCAATGGATTGTAGCTGTGTGACCAAAGCAGATTTCTGTGTATTGATTTTGTGGTGAAATATCTGAATGGTGTGAACAATAACACAGGTAAATGGTTTACTTTCCACTGCAAATGAGCATTTCAGAATATTGATGTGCATCATTTAGGTTATAAAATATGCTGCCTTTCCATAGTGTCAAACATGAAACCTACTATAAAATCACAATAAACAAGAACAATGAACCATGTGAGAAATGAGGAGATTTAAAATCATTTCAATCATATCCCTTTCCCTTTGTATTGACCTCCCTTTGCCTGGCTTGCTCCAGGCACAAACTTTGAAATGGTGCTTTATGATGACAAATATGCATGCAGTCAGAAGGATATAAAATATAACCTTCAGTACCCAAGAATCAGACTACACCTTCAACTTTTCATGAAAGATGACAAGTTTAAGGGAAGCATGATGGGAAACATCTTCACTCAGAAGGCTGTGAGATTGCAGAATGTGCTGCCAGTGCAAATGGTGTATGTGAGTCCAAATTCAATGTTTAAGAAAGGTTTGAATAGGTACATGGATTGCAGAGGTATGGAGGGTTATGGTTCTGGTGCGGTTTAATGGGAGTAGGCAAATAAAATGTTTCAGCACACACTAAATGTGTCAAAGGGCCTTTCTATGTGCTGTACTTTTCTACGACTCTATGACTCCATGAGAAAAGAAATTCCACATTTAATTTTTTAAAAAATTCAAGTTTTCTTCTAAATATTTATCTCTGGTTAGTTATATGAATTAAAATTCTGGGAAATATTTATTTTAGATCACCACATATTAAGTCTAAAAATAAATTCCAATAATGTGAGCTTAAATTTCTCAAAGTCATTTATTGTCACTTTTATGCAATTACAGATTTATTATTATAAGAAATGGAAGAAATGAACATAAGAAGATTCCAAGAAGCTAAGTTTTGCACAATAACACAAATATGCTGTATCTATTCATTCGGAAAATGGAAAACAGCCATACCTTCATCATCTCCTGATTCATAATGGAAATGAGTGATAATATAGAATGGAAATTTTCAGTTTTCAAATTGATGCAACAATTCTCTAGATACCGCAAAACAAAAAAACATTCTGTAACTTTCCTTTGCCTTTGTTGTTGATCATACACTGGATTGGAAAAAAAGCTCAATATAATAGAGCTGTTCAATGAAGCAAAAAATAATGCAAGGCTTTGTCGTAATTTTGGATAATTGGTTCTTATTGGAATGCAGGTAGAGGATTTCCCAGAATATTGTTCCGTAATATTTTTTTTGCTCTTCTCACACTTGCACGATTGAGGAAAGAACGAGTAATGTGGTGATGAATTATTTAATTTAAACAAGGCAGACATCCTACACTCCGCTGGTAAGATAAAGCAATCCGTTTCAATTTTGAGATGTATCACTTTCTCTCTTTTCAGTTGCCATGACAGTTGATTCCAAATGAATAAATTGTGGGACAGTAATGTTTGACAAGATACACTTCTCAATTTGAAAACAGGATTTCAGGTCACTGAACTTCTCAAGTCGGTCCCATTTCTCTTTAAGATCATAATTTTCATCTAAGTTCCATCCACATGCCTTGGGTTAATTATCTTACAGTAAGTAACTGTGATTCTCAAAAATATATGACCACAGTTTGGAGACAAAAGTATGTTGATCACAAATCATAACTGAATGGAACTTAACTTGGAGTCTATGATGGTAGAAAACATTATTGGGTGAAACTGCACTCAAAAGCAACTGGCCAGAGCTATTTATGACACAAAGGATTCTGCAGATGTTGGAAATATTGAGCAGCACATGCAAAATCCTGGAGGAGCTCACCAAGTTAGGTAGCATCTATGGAGGGAAGTAAAATGATATTTGGGGCTGAAAGCCTTCATTACAGCTGGAAAGAAAGTGGAAAAATACTGGAATAAGAATGTGAGGGATGGGGCAGGGAGTTAGTAAAAGTTGGTGGGTAACAGATGTGACCAGGTAAGGGGAAGGTGGTTGAATGGAAGGGAGATCATGCAAAAAGCTGGAAGATGCTGGGTGGATGATGTAGAAGGCTGAGGTAAAAGGAATGTTACTTTGTAGGAGAGGACAGTGGACTGTGGAATAAAGGAAGGATATGGGATAGCACAGGGAGGTGGTGGGTAAACCATGAGGGCAGGAGAGTAGAAGGGATGAGAAGGTCACCAAAATGTAAGAAAAAAAAAATAAGAAGAGATGAGTTAAATGGAGAGGAGTGTTTGGCACTTTGTGGGAAGATCTTCCAAGAACATCTGGCATTTTATCAATGTCATTCACATACCTAATAATGTCACAGATTACAGGAGTATGCTTCCTCCCTTACCAACATAAATGAAAGTGTTCAAGTGCAACCTGTGACTTCTGATGAACACAAGAACAAATAGTACAACACGCTATGATTGTCATTGAGAGGATCTCTATTTTGAAATTGATTTTTTTGCGCACAATCCTTGTTGGTCACAAAGATCAATGCTCAGGAAATGTGAAATCTGATCACTGATTGTTCCATCACTGATTGCAGCCATTCTATGTTAGATACGTCAGAGCAATTGACTTACATTTCAGAATCATTTGTCATGAGAAAATCTGAGGCACAAAATTCAATTAAAACTTATAACCTCGGCGTAAGAATGGTGCACTTAGTTCTTCAAGTCTCCATTTCCATTTAATAACATAAGTTTTGGGAACTCTCTTACAGAAATTGCAATGTCCTCCTTCCTCTATATTTTCTTTCACCTCTATGCCACCCTTTTATGCAACAGTTCTGTCGTTGTAATGGGAAAATATGTTTTAAGATTAGAAGTCCATTGCATTTGCTGGTACAAAAAAAGACTATAGTCCCTTGCTACATTTCCTTTTTGAGAAATATGTAGGTTACACTTTAGTGCATGATTCAGTTTGTGACGCAGTTCCTAACACTTCATTGATCAATTTTGTGATGTTTTGTGAAACATTTCACGGGATATCAGAACTAAGCACAAAAGATATTTAGTCACCAAAAAGGCCCAAGATTCAGTTTCAAGATACTACACTGGACAACAAAGATTTTGCTTCCTGAATATGTTTGTGTATATCTTATGGATTTTGGGCTGCTGATCATGAAAAACACCATGACATTCCCATATCACACACTTTTTTTTTGAAATCACCTATATTTGGTATTTCAATTCATATTTCAAGTCAATTAAAATGTTGCCCACAAGGTAAGCTGAAAATTTTTCTGCTTTGTCCAGGCATGCCTGGGCCTGCTTAGGTAGGGTGGATGCTGCATGGCAGGACAGGTTTTAGAAAGGCTATTAATTTCCATGAAGGATTTCAATATTTGAAACAAATGTTCACCCAAGTAACTGATACCAAGATTAAGAAAGGTAATTATGCTGATTTACAAATCAAACAGATCATCAGTGACTGACAATTAGAACGACTTCTAGTGGGACTGGAGAAAATCACATGGAAGGCATTCAAGGATGTTGTTGAAATTTTTTTGGCAACTACAGAGCACCAAACTACATGATCTGGTTGACAACATGCCTCAGGCATACAAAACCTGAAGTGAAACGTGTGACTAAAGATTCATTTTCGACATTCCTATTTAGACTACTTTCCTACAAATCTTGGCATCTAGCAATAAAGGCCAACCTTCCATTTGTCTTCTTGATAGCATACTGCACCTGCAAACCAACCTTTTGTGATTCATGCACAAGCACTCCCAAGACCTTGTGCACATCAGCATGTCACAATCTTTTACCATTTAAATAATAATCTGATCTTCCATTTTTCTTTCTAAAGTGGATGACAATGGCAAACATTGTACTCCTTCTGCTAGACCCTTGCACACTCACTTAACCTATCAATATCTCTCTGCAGACTTTCTGTATCCTCTGCACAATTTGTTTTCCGCTCAATTTTGTGTCATCAGCAAACATAGATGTGCTACACTCATTCATTCTTCAAAATCATTAATAAGTATCATAGAAACATAGAAAACCTACAGCACAATATAGGCCCTTTGGCCCACAAATCTGTGTCGAACATGTCCCTACCTTAGAACTACCTAGGCTTACCCATAGCCCTCTATTATTCTAAGCTCCATGTATCCATCCAGGAGTCTCTTAAAGAACCCTATCGTTCCCTCCTCCACCACCGCTGCTGGCAGCCCATTCCACACACTCACCACTCTCTGCTCAAAAAACTTGCCCCTGACATCTCCTCTGTACCTACTTCCAAGCACCTTAAAACTATCCCCTCTCATGCTAGCCATATCGTGAACAGTTCCGAGTCCAGCATTGACCCCCGGGACACATCGCTCACCACTGATTGCCAACCAGAGAAATACCGATCTGTCTGCTCCCAACTGTCCCAATCCCAACTGTCTATTTTCTTTTGGTTAACCAATCCTCTATCCATGCTAATACTTCACCCCCAACTCTATGCATCCTTATCTTATGGCAGTGACTCTATTTTGTTGGGAAGTTCAAGAGATTTTGAATGCCAACAAAGAGTCTTAAAGATCTCTGTAGATGTGCAGTGGAAAGCATTGTGATTGGTTACATCATAGCTTGGTATGGAGGCTCCAATGCATGGGATCACTAGTGGCTGAAAAGTGTTATAGATTCAACCAGCTCCATCACAGGCACAAGCGATGCCCTGTAACCGAGTGACCATCAAATTCATTAAAAGGTGTACTCAGGCATCCATCTGGGTAATGCTAGAATAGTTGTCTGTGCCTGTAAGTGGAGACGGTAACATAATTACACACGCGCAGGATAGTGGGGAGACCATTCTGTTTTCTGCAGAGGAAGCTGGTGGAGCTTTGGGATTAAGTTCCTCCCAGGAATACGGGGCATGGTGAGGAAAAGTGAGTATTAATTGACAATATATATGTGAATTCATTTATGCTCATTGGCAAATTGAGAATATCGGTAATCTGACATGTTTTACATGTGGATGCTTTAGATTTTCATGAGTGAAGGCATCGGCATGGATAGCGTGGCTTGTGCGAAGTTCCTCACTGGTCAAGTAGGTCAGATATCCTGTAAGTTAACTACTAGGCAATATCATGTAAAAGTTGTGCCAAAGTGTACCTTTTGTCTAACTTTATTGTGTCATGGCTGACTGTGAATGTAACAGTATAACGTGAATGTTTAGTCTCTGTTTGGAAGTTAAGCACGTGTGGGAGTAGACGCCTTAGATGAGATGTATTTGCTTACATTTGTGCTGCTATGTATTGTTACGGACTCAGCAACAATAAATATATGAGTGAGGCAGGGGTTTTTATAACAAATAACATGTTTATTAAACACTGAGAACCAAACCCCCAAAAGTAAACAAATCACTAACGTAACCGGAAATCAGCTGCTGTGCGGCAGCTTAAACTGTTCTTAAAACAATGTTGCAAAAACAGTTCTTAAAGCAATAAAGTGAAAACAGTTCTTCAAAGCAGTACTGCAAAAGTTCAAAATGCTTACAGTTCATTAAAGGAGAGACTTTTAGATGATTTAAATTCTCTTTCACATCATGTCGTTGCAGTTCCCAGTCGAACTATACTTTTCCCACGGAGAATTTACGAAGATGAAAATGAAACGGCTTAAAGACACTGACCTTTCCTTTACAACACTGTACCCAATCCTTTCTGCTATATTTCGCAGGGATTAACACGAGCACAGTCAACAAATTCCTTCCCAATGAGGATCAAACAAGGTCAAACCAGTTTCACCATCAAAATCGACTTTCCTCGATCTTTTAACTCTTGAACTCCGATCTTCACTCTCCACTGATTTTTTACTGGCAGTATTATAAAGAAACTGCCGGCAATGACCTTTTAAACTTTAGGCATTAAATAAAACTCCATCTTTCAACCAAACTGTGTCATAATATTGGACCACGCAGTGGCATGGAGTCAAAATGGCAAATCCAGCCATGAATGGCCCCTTCTCACAGGGAGGGGTCCTCCTTTTATACCCTGTAAAAAAAAACCTGTCACATGACCTCTACTGGTGGGAAAATGACGTCACTCCACCATCAAAAGACCACTACCTTAAGTCCAGTATAGCTTCAACACCACTGTCATGTGACAAGTACAAAGTACCCACAGGTACATAACACCTCCCTCCAAAAAAAATGTTTTGGTCTGTCAAGAACAAAATTTTAACAATTATTAACAAGGTAAAAAAAATAAATGTATAAATATTATAACATACACTATATATGTAGTATCATCATATAACATCTTACAACTTACAATACAGTAGGAGAGTTACAATTATAAAAAAACCACTTCATAAAAAAAATTACATTGTACATTCAACATCGAGATAGACAATCAGCAACCACATTATCTTTACCTTTAATATGAGTTATCACAATATTGTACTCTTGTAACATCAAACTCCAATTTAACAACCTTCTGTTTTTGTTTTTCATCTTACTCAGAAAAACTAACGGATTATGATCAGTCTAAACAATAAGTGGTTTTTGAGTTGTACCAACATATACGTCAAAATATTCTAAGGCTAAAACAAGAGATAACAATTCCTTCTCTATTGTCGAATAGTTTATTTGATGCTTATTACATTTCTTAGAAAAGTAAGCTACTGGATGATCAACCTCATCACTCTCATTCCTTTGCATTAATACTGCTCCTGCAGCCTCATCACCAGCATCTATAGCTAATGAAAGAGGTTTTTCAAAATCAGGTGCCTTAAGCACAAGTTGTTGACATATCATTGTTTTTAATTTTTCAAATGCTTCTTGACAAGGCACTGTCCACGCAAACTTCACATTCTTCTGCAAAAGGTTAGTTAATGGAAGGGCAACTGTAGCAAATTTCTTATAAAATTTTCGATATATCCTACCATTCCCAAAAATATTCTGAGAGTTTTTTTCCCCCATTGGACTGTGAATCTCTAAAATTGCCCGAACTTTTGCCTGAACAGGAGCTACCTTACCTTGACCCACAACATAACCAAGGTAAGTCACAGTGGCATGTCCAAATTCACTCTTAGCTAAATTAATAGTTGTTAGCTTTTGAAAGCCTTTCAAACAATTTCTCCACCGCAATAATATGTGCTTCCCAAGTATAATTTCCTGTCACTAAATCATCAATATAAGCATCTGTATCTTTCAATCCCTGAATCACAGAGTTAATCATCCTCTGGAAAGTACCTGGGGCATTCTTCATCCCAAACGGAAGAACATTATATTCATATAGCCCAGATGGAGTTACAAATGCAGAAATCTCTCTACCTCTCTCCGTTAGTGGAACACACCAATACCCTTTCAATAAATCAATCTTTGTAAGGAACTTTGCTTTTCCAACTTTATCTACACAATCATCTATTCTAGGAACTGGATATGCATCTGTTTTCATTACAGCATTCACCTTCCTATAGTGTGTATAAAACCTAATACTACCATCTGGCTTTGGCACAGGGTGAACTCCAATTCGAGTTAGAAGGTCTAATAATATTATTCTCTAACATATATTTAATTTCTTTCTCAGCCAGTTCACATTATTCTATGTTTATCCTATATGGGTGTTGTTTAATGGGTTTGGCATCTCCAATATCTACATCATGTGAAGCTATAGTAGTCCTTCTTGGAACATCTGGAAATAAACCCTTATACTTAAAAATTAATTTCTTCATCTGCTGTTTCTGCTCTAGCTTTAAATGTGTTAGTTTCTCATCAGTATTTTCCAGAATGGTTGAATTTGGTAACCTGACTGAAACAATGTTGAATTTAGAATGAAATTCAGATTAATCATCTATCATGTTCCTAGTTAAATCAAATTCATCATCATTAACCACAACAGTCACAGTATCAGATTGTTTCTCATTATATGGTTTTATCATATTTATATGGCAAAGTTGTGTTGGCCTTCTACGATCTGGAGTTTTTATCATGTAATCCACATCATTGATTTTAGATACAATTTCATAAGGACCATGAAATCTAGCTTGTAAAGGATTTGTTTGCACTGGGAAAAGAACCAACACCTTATCTCCAGGCTTAAACATTCTCATGCTAGCTTCTTTATCATACCAAGTTTTCATTTTCTCCTGAGCCAATTTAAACTTTTCCTAAGCTACAAGCTTTATGTAACCTGTCCTTAAATTTCAAAACATAGTCCAACAAATTAGTGTGTACTTACTTACTAATCCACTGTTCTTTTAATAAAACTAAAGGTCCTCTAACTCTATGCCCAAATACAAGTTCAAATGGACTGAAACCTAAAGATTCTTCTACCAATTCCCTTACTGCAAATAAAAGTAAATGTATACCCTCATCCCAATCACTTTCATTTTCCACACAATATGTCCTAATCATATTCTTGAGGGTAGAATGAAACCTCTCCAAGGCACCTTGCGATTCTGGATGGTATGCAGACAAAGTGATTTGCTTAGCTCCCAATTTATAAACTATCTGTTGAAACAATCCAGACATAAAATTAATGCCTTGATCAGTTTGTATTTCCTTAGGTAATCCAAAATAAGTAAAGAATTTTATAAGGGCCTTTGTCACAGTTTTAGCTGTTATATTCCTAAGTGGTACTGCCTCTGGAAACCTAGACGAAGTACACATGATAGTCAACAAGTACTGATAACCAGTTTTTGTTTTTGGTAATGGACCAACACAATCTATAATAACTTTAGAAAACGGTTCACCAAGTGCTGGAATAGGTTGTAATGGAGCCACTGGTGTAACTTGATTTGGTTTACCCATAATTTGACAAGTATGGCACGTTTTACAAAACGTCACCACATCTTTTCTTAGACCAGGCCAGTAAAAATGTTTAAAAATCTTGTCCACAGTTTTCCTTACCCCTTGATGTCCACCTAAAGGCACACTATGAGCTAAAGTCAAAATCTCATTTCGATAAACTTCAGGGACAACTACCTGGTAAACAATATTCCATTTGTCACTTGCAGGAATTGTAGGTGGTCTCCACTTCCTCATCAACACTTCTTTTTCCAAGTAATATCCTACTGGCACCTTCTCAATTTCACTATCTGGTAGAGCTTGTTCTTTTTATTTTATATTCTCAGGGTCTCTACTCTGCTCTGCTATCATCTCCTTCCGAGACAGAGATAAATCTTCATAGTCAGACTTACTCCAAGAATCTTTTTCAAACAATGAAGGTAAGAAAGTCTCTGACACATCCTCAAAACTCGAATCCTGAGTTCAACAGTCATGAGTAACAACCTCATTCTGCACATCAATCTTTTCAGCCATGGCTCTAGTCACAACATAGGAAGAATCTGTGTTAGAATTCATCTCTGGTTCCTCTGACTCCATTGTCAAATGCACTTCAGGAAAAA
This sequence comes from Hypanus sabinus, assembly GCF_030144855.1. Taxonomy (NCBI): domain Eukaryota; kingdom Metazoa; phylum Chordata; class Chondrichthyes; order Myliobatiformes; family Dasyatidae; genus Hypanus; species Hypanus sabinus. The sequence continues at coordinate 123,731,679 of NC_082710.1, read as the reverse complement.
CTTGTCCACCTGCCAAGTCATTACCTAACAATAAAGAAATTTCCTTCACAGATAAGCTAGGCTGTAATCCTACTTTAACAAATCATGTAACTAACCCTGACTTTAAATTTACTTCATGCAAATGTACAGGCATAAAAGCACTCCCAACACCTCGTATATAATTTACCTCACCAGTATCACCATTTTAACTTCATTAAACTTCAATACACTGTCAAACATCAGTGATTGAGAAGCTCCAGTATCCCTAAGGATTTTTATTGGCACCGGAGTAGATCCTTCTTTCAAATATACAAACCCTTCAGTTATAAAATTATCATATCCCTTTTTAATTTGGTCAGACTCTAACAAAACCTCATTTGTGTTTATCGAACCCTGTATATTTACAGGTGCTTCAGTATGTTGCATACAAGCATCTGGAACTGCTTCCTTCTCTTTCTTTTTCAATCAGAAACAGTTAGCCATTACATGGCTAGGTTTCTTACAATAGTTACAAATAGGACTAAACTGTCTTTCCTTCACAGGCTTTCCTTCCTCCTTACCTTTCTCATTAACTTCTGATTTAATTTCTGATTGACCTTGAGTCTCTGTGTTATTTTTCCTCTTAAAAATTCTGCCCTGAGGAAATTTATTCTTATGAATTAAAACATACTCATGAGCTAATCTAGCAGAGTCCTGCAATGTATCAGTATCCCTCCCATTTAAGTAGGTCCTTACTCCAACAGGGATGCTTCTTTTAAATTCCTCCATTAAAATCAGCTCTTTCATTGTATTATAGTCCCCATTTACATTTTTAGAGGAAACCCATCTCTCAAAACACACAGCTTTATCATAGGCAAATTACACATAAGTTTTTTCCACAGACTTCTTCAAACTTCTGAATCTTTCTCTATACGCTTCTGGGACCAATTCTTAAGCTTTTAAAATCTGCTGTTTCACAATGTCATAATCAAGTGTTTGTGCAGCAGTTAAAGCTGTATAAACTTGTTGTGCTTTGCCTTTAATTACATTCTGTAACAACACTGACCACTTATCCTTCGGCCACTCTGAAATCCAAGCAATTGTTTCAAAATGTTGGAAATATCTTTCCACTTCTTTCTCACTAAATGGAGGGACCAGTTTAATTTCTTGACAAGCAACAAATGCTTTTCTGGAACCTGAAGACTGATTCCCAGACCTTAATTCTGTCATCACATATTCAAGATCCCTTTTTTTATTATCAGCTTCTAACCTACAATGCTCCAATTCTGCTTTACTTTGTTCCAACTTCATTTGTTCGATTTGCAACTGCATCTCTAGATTACTTATTGGAAACGACTCTAAAATCGATTCATCAAAATCACCCGAATCTACATAGTGTGACGTGATTTTTCTCTGTATTAGAGCCTTCGATGTAGACTTCAAAGTACCTTTAAGTTCCAATCTACTAGCTATCTCAGACTCCTCAGTTTTTTTCGCCTTCACTAACAATTCCACGTCTGGCAAATCCAGAAACTCATCAATATTCATTGTTGCCGAATACCACTCACAAGCCAATCAAACAAAACAATCGAGTATTCCCCTTTTCCAAAACACCGATACAAAATTTAACAAGCATTTTAACTCAAAAATGGTTTATCCCGGATGCAGCCCCTGTATTTATGTTATGGACTCAGCAACAATAAATATATGAGTGAGGCAGAGGTTTTTATAACAAATAAAACATTTATTAAACTCTGAAAAACAAACCTCCCAAAAGTAAACAAATCACTAATGTAACCGGAAATCAGCTGCTGTGCGGCAGCTTAAACAGTTCTTAAAGCAATAAAGTGAAAACAGTTCTTCAGAACAATACTGCAAAAGTTCAAAATGCTTACAGTCCATTAAAGGAGAGACTTTTTAGATGATTTAAATTCTCTTTCACGTTGTGTCGCTGCAGTTCCCAGTCGAACTATGCTTTTCCCACGGAGAATTTATGAAGATGAAAATGAAACGGCTTAAAGACACTGACCTTTCCTTTACAACACTGTACCCAATTCTTTCTGCTATATTTCGCAGGGATTAACACGAGCACAGTCAACAAATTCCTTCCTAATGAGGATCAAACAAGGTCGAAACTGCTTCACCGTCGAAATCGACTTTCCTCAATCTTTTAACTCCCGAACTCCAATCTTCACTCTCCACTGATTTTTTTTACTGGCAGAATTATAAAGAAACTGCCGGCAATGACCTTTTAAACTTTAGGCATTAAATAAAATTCCATCTTTCAACCAAACTGCGTCATAATATTGGACCACGCAGTGGCATGGAGTCGAAATGGCAAATCCAGCCACGAACTGCCCCTCCTCACAGGGAGGGGTCCTCCTTTCATACCCTGTAAAAAAAACTGTCACATGACCTCTACTGGTGGGAAAATGACGTCACTCCTCCATCACAAGATCACTACCTTAAGCCCAGTATAGCTTCAACACCACTGTCACATGACAAGTACAAAATACCCACGGGTACGTAACATTATAAGATACAGGGTTGGGGATATACTAACATTGTTTGTATTGTGTTCCTGTAGAATTGCCACTCCCCTATTAGTTTGGTATTAGTTTTGTGTGGTTTTCTTTGTATTTTTATACTTCATACGCAATCCATCGATACACAAGTGTGTGGATCATAGGTTAAACTGAGATTGTAATGGCAGGAACTGATTGTAAGGTCGATTGTTTTGTTTCAAGACCCTCTTCTGGCACTAAAACATCTAAAACAGATGGAGGAATTAAAACCCAAAAAAGTATTTGTTGTCCTGAGTGTGTACTTTCCCAGGCTACAAAAGCCTCAAGAAGGTGGCATCCAGTGTTAAGGACCTCACCATCCAGGCTAGGCACTCTTCTTATTATTACCATCAGAGTGGAGGGGCAGGGCCCTGGAGATCCACACTCAATATTTTAGGAATAGTTTCTTCCACTCCACTGTCAAATTTCTCAATGGTTCATGACCTTACAAACACAATGATGCTGAGATGTAAGCCAATTGCTCTGATGGATCTAATCCAGAAGGCTGCCATCAGTGATCAGATTTCACATTTCCTGAGCATTGATCTTTGTAATCAACAAAGATTGTGCACAAAAAATCAATTTCAAAATAATGATCCTCTCAATGGCAATCTCAGCGTGTTGTTCTGTTTGTTCTTGCTTTCATCAGGTGTCACAGGTTGCACCTGAACACTTTCATTTATGTTGTGATCAAACTATGATCAAATTCTGCCCCTCCACCATCAAATTCCTCAACGGTTCATAAAGTTATGAACACAAAGTTGTTATTGTATTTTTCCACTATTTATTTAATTTTATAAGCTTCCTTAAGGTTATTTTAGCTGGGGGTGTGTGGAGTGGGGAGATAGCGGGATCAAACTCCCACCACTATCTATTAAATGCTCCCAATAGCAAGCACCTCAAATAGCTGCTGACAACCAAGTCTAGCTCCTGGCCTTCATGTGTGGCTTACTGATTAAGCCCAGCAAAACTGTTCCTACTGACTGGAAAACGGGCAAGGATGGGCTAATGGTACCTCAGTTCTGGTCACCTTAGGCAGGTGGAGCTCTTCGGCCATAGTTGACAGTTCACCTAAGAGAATGAAAGGTCTGATCTCAAACCTCCACTACCTTGTGGATACAACCACTCATGAGGAAGGCTTCAGAAGTAAGCCCCGAGGGAAAAATCCAGAGCTGTTGTTCCTACATTGAGTTCAACTCCTGCAATGCTACTTGTGGCAAACTGTATCGGTCTCTGCCATTCCTTTAGGCTCATCAGATGCACAGAAGTTGGGAGCATGTTACATGGGCAACAGCTTGCTCTCTGTATCGTACTGCTAAGGCTTGAGTATCCAGACAGCTAGTTCACAACCTCACTGATGGAGGCCTCAATTATTCATTTTTATAATTTATAAAAATGATTATGTTTTTGCACTGTACTACTGCAGCAAAACAATAGATTTGGTGACATGTCAATTATAATAAACTGATTCTGATTGAGCATCAAGTTTCACACAATTCACCCATATCTTTGTGAAGCTTTCAAGTCCCATGAACACTTTTAAATTGTGCTTCAAAGTTTGATGCAATTGTTAGACAGGTTGTTCTCTAATCTTCATCGCACAATGCTGGAAATCTTTAGCAACACCTCCCCCCCCCCCACACACACACACAAATCTGGAGGAGCTCAGACGATCAGGCAGCATCCATGAGAGGAATAAATAGTCGAGGTTTCAGATAATCGCAATAACTGCCTCAATGATTTCTATCCAGTAGTGCATACAATAACCATAATGAAGTGTTTTGATGGGCTGGTTTTCATGCAAATCAACTACTACCTCAATGATGACCTGCATCCAGTTCATTTTGCTTAAGGGCACAACAGACCAATAGCAGATGTGTTTTATCTGGCTCAGGAACATCTGGGTAACAGAAATACATACATCAGGCTGGTGTTCATTTATTGCAACATTATATTCAACACAATCATCCCACTCAGACTTACTGTGCTATAAAAAGTATTGACCCCATTTGGAAGATTTCACGTTTCATTGATTTACAACATTGAATCACAGTCGATTTAATTTTGCTTTTTTGACACTGATCAACAGAAAATGACTATTAGGTATCAAAACTAAAACAGATCTCTACAAAGTGATCTAAATTAATTATAAATATAAAACATAAAACACTGGATTGCATATGTATTCACCCCCCTTTAATATGATACACCAAACCATCACCTGATGCAGCTAATTGGTTTTAGAAGTCACATAATTAGTTAAATGGAGATCTGTTTTTGAAGATCTGTGCACAGCCAAGAGTTTTCAGCTGAACATAGTGGAAATACAACTGTATCTGGAAGTTCCAACTGCTGGTAAGTCAGTGTCCTGGCAAAAACTACACCATGCAGATAAAAGAACATTCCAAGCAACTCCACAAAAAGGTTATTGAAAAGCCAAAGTCAGGAGATGGATCCAAGAAAATTTCCAAGTCACTGAACATTCATTGGAGTACAGTTAAGTCAGTCATCAAGAAATGGAAAAAATATGGTGCAGCTGTAAATCTGCATACAGCAGGCAGTTCTCAAAAATTGACTGACCATGCAAGAAGGTGACTAGTGAGGGATGCCATCAAGAGATCTATAACAACTCTGGAGGAGGCACAAGCTTTAATAGCTGAGTTGAGACAGACTGCGCATGGAGCAACTGTTGCCCAGGTGCTTCACCAGTCGCAGCTTAATGGGAGAGTGGCAAAGAGAAAGCCACTGCTGAAAAAATTCTCATGATATCTTGGCTAGAGTTTGCCAGAAGGCATGTGGGAGACTCTGAAGTCAGATGGAAGAAGGTTCTATGGTCTGATGACCCCAAAATTGAGCTTTTTTGTGATCAGACTAAATTCTAAGTTTGGTGTAAGTGAAACATTGCACATCATCAAAAAAAAACCATCACTACGGTGAAGCAATTTTCCTCTCATCTCCAATCCCCTGCCTTCTCCCTGTATCCCTTCATAGCCTGACCAATCAAGAGTCCATCAACCTCTGCCTTAAGTATACATAAAGACGTGGTCTCCACAGCTACCTGTGGCAAAGAATTCCACAGATTCACTGCTTGCTGATAAAGAGATTCCTCCTTATCTCTGCACTAAAATGATAACCCTCTATACTGATACTGCGTCTTCCGATTTTAAATTCTCCCCCCAGAGGGAAACATCCTCTCCACGTCCACTCTATCAAGGCCTTTCACCATTCAATATGTTTCAATGAGGTGAATAGAAATCCAAGGGCTATTCAATAATTCTGGAATCATTTTAGTGAACCTCCTTTGAACCCTTTCTAGTTTCAACACATCCTTTCTAAGTTAAAGGGCCCAAACATACTCATAATACTCGAAGAGAGACCTCACCAGAGCTTTATAAAGTTTCAGCATTATATCCTTTCTTTTAAATTCTAGTCCTCTTGAAATGTACGCCAACATTGCATCACCATAGACTGAACCTGTAGGGAATCCTGCATAACCTTTAGGGAATCCTGCGCAAGGACTACTAACTCACTTTGCACCTCAGTTTTTTTTTGTATTTGCTCTCCATCTAGAAAATAGTTAACCTTTTAGCTACATCTATCAGGTGCATGACCAAACACTTCTCAACACTATATTCCATTGGCCGTTTCTTTGCCTATTCTCCTAATCCGTCTATGTCCTTATATAGCCTGTCTACTTCCTCAAAACTAACTGACACTCCACCTATCTTCATATAGTCTGCAATCTTTGCAACAAAGCCATCAATTCCATCATCTAAATCATTGACATATAACATAAAAAGGATATGTCCTAACACAGAACCTTATGGAACATGACTGGCAGCCAATCAGAAAAAAAGGGTACCTTCATTCCCACTCTTTGCCTTCTGCCAATCAATCACTGCTTTATCAATGATAGAATCCTTTCTTTCAATACAATGGACTCGTAGATTATTAAGCAGCCTCATGTGTGGCAACTTGTCAAAGGCCTTCTGAAAATCCAAGTACAGAGCATCAACCAATTCACCTTTGTCTATCCTGCTTGTTATTTCCTCAAAGATTTCAAACAAATCTCTCAGGCAAGATTTTCCCATGAGAACACCATGCTGTCTATACCCTAATTTATCAATTTTACCCTATTTTGTGCCTCCAAGTACCCTGAGACCTCATCCTTAATAATCAACTGCAATATCTTCCTAACCATTGAGGTCAGACTAACTGGCCTATAGTTTCCTTTCTTCTGCATCTCTCCCTTCTTGATGAGTTGAGTGACATTTGCAATTGTCCAGACTTCCAGAACCATTCCAGAAACTAGTGATTCTTGAAAGATCATTCCTACTGCCTCCACAACTTCTTCAGCCACCCGTTTCTGTACTCTGGGGTGTACATTATCTGGTCCAGGTGACTTACCTACCTTCAGACCTTTCAGTTTCCCAAGAACCTTCTCTCTAATTATGGTAACTTCACACACTTCATGCCCCCTGACATCTGGAACTTCCAACACATTACTAGTGTCTTCCACTGTGAAGACTGATGCAAAATACTTACTCAGTTCATCTGCTATTTCATTGTGCCCCATTACTACTTTTTCAGCGTCGTTTTCTAGTGGTCCATTATCTACTCTCTCCTCTCTTTTACACTCTATGTATCTGAGGAAACTTTTGGTATCCCATTTAATATTATTGGCTAGCTTACTTTGGTGTCCATCTTTAGCTTCTTCATGACTTTATTTAGTTGCCTTCTGTTAGTTTTTTTTTCTATTATACACCTCCTTTTGGCCTTTGTGTTGACTTTAACTTCTCTTGTTAGCCATGGTGTGTCATCTTTCCTTCAGAATACGTATTCCTCTTTGGGATGTATATATCCTGTGCCTTCCAAGCTGCTTTCAGAAAGTCCAGCCATTGCTGCTCTACTGTTATCCCTGCCAGTGTTCTTTTCCAGTCATTACTGGCAAGTTTCTCTCTCATACATCTGTAATTCCCTTTACTCCACTATAATACTAATACATCTAACTTTAACTTCTTCTCTAATCTCAGGGTAAATTTGAACATATTGTGATCACTTATCCCAAAGTCTATTTTACCTTAAGCTCTCTAATGAATTCTGGTTCATTGCGCAACATCCAATCCAAAATAGCAGATACCCCAGTGGGCTCAACCCCAAGCTGCTCTTGTATGCACTCTAGAAATTCCCCCTCCTGTGATCCAGCACCAACCTGATTTTCCCAATCTATCTGCATATTGAAGTCCCTCATGACTATTGCAACATTGTACTTTTTGGCATGCATTTTCCATCTCCATTGTAATGTGTTGGTCACATCCTTCCTACTGTTTGGTGGGGGGGGGGGGGGTCTGTATACCACTCCCATCAGAGTCTTTTTTACCCTTGCAGTTACTTAGCTCGATCCACAATGATTCAACACCTTCCTACATTATGTCACTTCATACTAATGCTTTGATTTCATTTTTTACCAATAGAGCAACATTTCCCCTCTGCCTTACTGCCTACCCTTTTGATACAATGTGTATCCTCGACATTAAGCTCCCAGCTATAATCTTCTTTCAGCCATGATTTGGTGATGCCTACAATGTCATGCCTGCCAGTCTACAAATGTGCTACAAGTTCATCTACGTTATTCTGTATACTACACACATTCAGATATAACACCTTCAGTCTTGGCTGTACCTTTTTTGATTTTGTCCTCCTTTTACATTGCAACTTTTCCTGTTGACTGCAGTTTTGCCCTGTCAACAGCTTCTCTTCACTACACATTGTCTCTGTTTGTATTTCACCTACCACATCTTAAACATAATTATCTGCCTTTCCTATGATACATCTTGCATTTAAATATAGGCAGCTCAGGACACTAGTCGCACCATGCTCAAGCTTTTGTTTCATAACTTCATCTGATGTTTCATTGACATCGGCCTCCACGACCTCTCTACTAACTGTTGAGGCACTCTGGTTCCCATCCCCTGCAACTCTATTTTAAATCCTACCATACAGCATTAACAAACCTTCCCACTAGGATATCCCTTCCAGTTCAGGTAGGAACCATCCCATCTGTATATGTACCACCTTTCCTGGAAGAGAGCTCAATGATCCAAACATTTTATATCCTCTCTCCTATATCAGTTCCTTAGCCAAACTATCAAACTATGAAACTTGATCAAACTATATCATCCTCCTAATTCTGGCCTCTCTAGTATGTGACATAGATTGCAATCCTGAAATCACAATCCTGGAGGTCCAGCTATTTAACTTAGCACCAAACTCCCTGAACTCCCTATGCAGAAACTCATCACTTGTCCTACCCAAGTCACTGGTACCTTCATGGACCATGACTCCTCTCTGTTCATCCTCCCACTTAAGATGATTGAGGACTCGATCTGAGATATTCCAGATCCTGGCACTGGAGAGGCAACATACCATATGGGAATCTTGTTTTTTCCCATAAAACCTCCTGTCCATTCCCATAACTAACAGTTCCCCTATCATCAAAGAATGTCTCTTCTTCCCCCTTCCCTTCTGAGTCACAGAGGCAGGCTCAGTGCCAGAGACCTGACCACTGTTACTTTCCCCTGTTAGGTCATCATCTCCAATCTAAAATGTTTTTTTCCATTGTTGAGGAGATGGCCAGTGGAGTACTCTTCATTTGCTCCTTAACCCCTTTCCTCATCCTGATTATCACCCACTTTCCTGTGCCCTGCACCTTGGGTGTAACTTCCTATCTCTATGCCCTATCTAGCACACTATCAGCCTCCCAAATGATTTGGAGTTCACCCAGTACCTCCTCCAACACCTCAATACAGTTTGTTAGAAGCTGCATCTGGATGCACTTCTTCCATTGTAGTCATCAGGGATACTGAAGTTCTCCCTGCCTTCTCACATCCCAAAAGAGGAGCATTACACTATAGTGCCTGCCATCCTTGCTGTCCTAGCTGAGCAGATATAAAGAAGAGACGGAAAAAAATTGTGCTTTTCTTTTCTTTGGGTCTCTGAGTGAAGCCCCCCTTTGTTGAAGTCTTGAAGAGCTAAAGCCTTCAGACTACCATTTTGACTTTGTCTACTCAGATGATAGCCACTTTGACAACAATGGTATCTGTGCTTGCCCCTGCCTTCCTTTAATTTGCTCTTATTTATCAATCCCAAACACCAGTTGGTCACTGGTCAAAGCTCTTTTACACTGCCAACACCCACTCTTGCCTCTTATCCTTGGGAAGAGGACCTAATTGAACCACCCCCCCCCCCTCCTCCTGAAACATCAGATGTCTGGATTGGTTGCTGGTCAAAGCCCCACATGAACTTGCTGAAAGTCTTTCAGCAGTCATTGGGGATTCTTGGCACTCAAACAGCATCTGTAGAGAGAGAAATAGTGTTAATGTTTCAGGTTGATGACCTTGTATACCCTGCTTGTCTCACTCAGAGAAACTTCAACTGGAATTTGTCTGGCTTAACTTAAATTCCTGTTAACTCCTGTCAATTACTTTGTATTTGCTTGAGTTCCAAATCTTAAGAGATCCTGATATTAAGAGATGTTAATATATATTCTCCGTAGCTGATGTCATCTCTTTATCTCACATAGCCATCTTTAATAATAGAATGTCTTTGACAATCTTTTCATTAAACAGAATCATTTCTGAACAAAGAGTTTCTTTTACTTTCTATAATTTCCTCACCTGAAAAGGCATTCACAGATTTTAGAAATGTGTCTATGTTTTACACCATTAATTTCATTATCAGCTATCAGTTAACTCGGGTTACATTCAGTAAGTTCTTCCTCTTATTTTCATGTTAGTTTCCTTCGTAAGATGTGATCTTATTTATCCACAACTGTGAAAACAAACTGAAAGTTAGTACATGGCATGCCTTAAATTTATAAATTTTCAATTACACTATTATAGGACATCAATACTCTTGACCAGTCCATTGACCTTGATACATTTTTTTAAATACTTCGTGTGACCCATAATATGGCTTGCATATGGTGGCATGGTAGTGTAATAGTTGGCATGATGCTTTACACTACAGGTGATCCAGGGCCAGTTCCTGCCACTGCCTGTAAGGACTTTGTTCAATGCATTTTCCCTTGTGAGTCTATGGGTTTCCTCTGTGGTGCTCCTGCTTCTCCCACCGTCCGAAGATGTACCAGATGGTAGGTTAATTGGTCGTTGTAAATTTCCCTGAGTTTAGGCTAGAATTAAATATGAGGATTATTGGGTGGTGTGATTCAAAGAGCCAGAAGGGCCTATTTGATGCTGTGCCTCAATTTAAAAATTTATTTAAGTATTTTCATTGTATTAATGTTTTGGGCCTTTCCAACTTTTTGCTCTTCCTTGCCACCTTACAACATCATCAATAGCCCTTGTAATTATTTTTATTTGTGCTATCAGTTTTAGACTGCCTCTATTTCCCCCCCTGTTGACCAAGCTACACAAGTGGACATGTTGTTACTGATTCAGTAGCATGCAGAAGTCCTGTTTATACCAAGTACTTTAAACAGCTTGTATTATTCAAATCCAGTTTAACCATTAATAGCTTGAATTGTTCAGCCATGGATAATTTCTTCTTTCCTCCAGTATCTGTCCTGTACATATTTAAGATGTTTGTTCTCATTCTCCCAAAATTCTCCCCAAACATTTCAGTCATATTGTGATCACTCTAATCTAGATATTCCTGTGGTACAGGTTAACAGTCTAGCATCTGTACAGTTATATTAAACTATCAACTATCCTGAGCTATGAGCTATTCCTGTGGTACAGGTTAACAGTCTAGCATCTGTACAGTTATATTAAACTATCAACTATCCTGAGCTATGAAATCCAGTGTTTTCAGGATCAATACCAGCATTGGGTGAGTAAAAGAAGGATTGAGATAAAGGCTAGAAGCAGCATTAAAGTATTAATCAATATTTAACCAATGTTGGTGTGGTTAGATGCATTGTTAGTTTTAAAACTCTTAAGTGAAAAATAAGCTTTGCAAAAATATTTAAGATGTTTGTTCTCATTCTCCCAAAATTCTCCCCAAACATTTCAGTCATATTGTCATCACTCTAATCTAGATATTCCTGTGGTACAGGTTAACAGTCTAGCATCTGTACAGTTATATTAAACTATCAACTATCCTGAGCTATGAGCTATTCCTGTGGTACAGGTTAACAGTCTAGCATCTGTACAGTTATATTAAACTATCAACTATCCTGAGCTATGAAATCCAGTGTTTTCAGGATCAATACCAGCATTGGGTGAGTAAAAGAAGGATTGAGATAAAGGCTAGAAGCAGCATTAAAGTATTAATCAATATTTAACCAATGTTGGTGTGGTTAGATGCATTGTTAGTTTTAAAACTCTTAAGTGAAAAATAAGCTTTGCAAAAATTCAAAACTCTCAAAGGAAATTACAAATTGTTTATGTTGTAGATACAACAAATAGTGTTAAGATAAATTTATGCAAATAGATAGTCTGCAAAATTAATAAAAAATGATTTGCATTTGCATGACAACTTTCATGACCTTGGGGCTTTATAAAACATTTTGTTTTGAGATATAATCACCACTGTCACTAAAACAGCAAAAGAGGAAAATAATAGTGATATTTAAAATTGAGGAAAGAAGTTAGTTGAATTTTTTTGTTAATGTCTGGGTAAACTGGAATTATACTATCTTGAAGATTATTGGTGATGGTTGGTGATGGTTGAATACTAATAGCAAATTCTTTGCAAACTGGAGTGCTCAGTGCCATTTCATTGTGTTAGTTGCTCCAGTTTTTGCAGTAAATTATGATTTAAAATAACATGTCATGTGCATCTTGCACACTGGCATATGGAAGATGAGAAGATAACAAGCTAACCAAGAGAGTATTAAAGCTGTTAAAATAACAGAAGCAAGTTTGATCATTTTGGCTGTGGGTGATCTGTGGCAAGTCAGCAACAATCAGAATTCCATTAGTTGAATTAACATTGTGTTATGCCTTATTAGGCTTTACTCATCCTTCATTAATATAACACCCTAGTCTTCAAAAACAAACCTGACAAAATGTAAATTTCAAGAGGTGATCAGTTGTGCAATTAAATGAACAGCTTTGCAAACAAACAGTACTGTATGTAGAACACATGCTAACAGTTCACAGAAGGAAGCTGTCATAGGATATAGCTCACAAACCAGCACTTTCCACTTCTGATGCCAATGTGAGGACTGGCACATGGACCTCCAGTTTCTTTCTCTCATTGTCAATAATCGACTCCTTAGTTTTGCTGTTGTTGAGTGAGAAGTTGGTATTGTGGCACCATCCAGCCAGATGTTCAATCTCCCTCCCATATGCAACTTTGTCTACTCCTTTGATTTGGCTAACAGTGGTGTTATCAGCAAACTTAACTTTGGTTTTAGAGCTGTGGTCATCCCCACAGTCATAAATATTCTTGCTGCTTCTAATGCATCTCAAATAATTTTAAGACGGTCACCATATAAAACTGACAATACATAATTTTTATTGGTGCAGTGAATATGAAAGGTATGAATGACTTACTGTCTGAAATGTTACTAACATTAAAGTTTAGAATGGTTGTTGATGGATCATTGAAAATGTACAGAATTTGTGATCATTTAACCAATAAATCTAACTTAAATTTGAGTTGAAACTTAATTATGCATAGAAAATGGCTACTTCCACATTTTTCAGCCCATCAGTAGGAATATATTTGGAATGCTTGAGTTTTCAAAGTCATAGATATGACTAAACTCATAAGAAAAGGTCAAGAAGTTGAAAAGGACATTTGAGTCATTATAGCTTTTCATTCATCATCATCATTATGTGCCGTGTCATATGATGACCATAATTGGCAATTTTTTCTACAGAAGTAGTTTGTCATTGCTTTCTTCTGTTCAGTGTCTTTACAAGACACTGGGTGATCCCAGCCATTATCAATACTCTTCAGGAATTGTCTGCCTGGCCTCAGTGGTCACATAACCAGGACCTGTGATCTGCATCAACTGCTTATACGACCATCCACCACCTGCTCCCATGGCTTCACCTGACACTGATCAGGAAGCTAAGCAGGTTCTATACCTTGCACAAGGGTGACCTGCAGGCTAGCGGAGGGAAAGCACACGTTATATCTCCTTTGGTAGAGGTGTTATCTCCACCCTGTCACCAAGACTTTTCATTAGATGTTCCAAATAAGTAATCCAAGCAACTACGTAAGTAGCATAATGATTAAAAGCAAAAAATATTACAGATATTACAAATTTGAAATTGAAAATAGGAAAATGTTGGAAACTGACAGCAGATTATGGATCATCTGTGTAAAGAAAAGATTTTATAAGACTCTCAGTCATGAAATATTTTTCCTTTAATTACTGATCTACTGAATATTTCAAGCACTTTCCATCTTAATCCAAATACCATGGATGATTCTGCTAACAATCTGAAAATAATATGATTTTATAACTGTGTGGAAATGAAGGTAAGAGATTGCTTCTGTGGTATTTTCTCAAGAAAATAGAACTGGCATTCACAGATCTCTCTGCCCTCCAGTCTCCCCATCCTTGATGATTCTAAACCCTATGGGCTCTCTCATGGTCCTAGACCCAAAACCTAAGGGTGTGGAGCAGAATGAAAAGTATCATGGTGCCCCATCTGCAGTCTTCTTTTCAGGTTCAGATGAGGAAAAGCTTTCTGAATTTCAGTGCCCTCTTTGCTGCTTAAAGATTTTTTTAAAAATCCAGAATCCTTGAGGTACATTCCTGAGATCAGGAGTTGAAATTCCATCTATGATGTTGCAAATATGAATCTGAGTTCAAAAATTTGGCTGTAATACCCCAATTCATCTAAAGCAGGGTTTCACAACATTTTTTTTGTGCTATGGACCCCTGCCATTAACCAAACTCCATTTGGGAACCCCTGATCTAAAGTAACAGTTCTTACTACCATTAGAAGTGTTAATACCATTAAAAATAAAAGAACTATTATTAAAGGTGGATAGCTCTTATTATTAAATCTCAATAAGAAATCTAAATAAGAAACCTGTCATCCTTTCCCTGATTGAGTCTGTATCTGACTCAGTTCCCCATTCCTTACTTTTTATATCATTCTGATATTGCATCTTAAGGCTCTATGTGCTCAGTTCTAGCCAGAAACTGATGGTTTGATTAAACTGCATTAATTGCCCAGACTCATTGGAATGATTTGTGCAGAAACCTAGTCTCAGTTTCTCTTTGGCCAAACATGTTCAGTGCCAGATTTTTTGATAACGTTTTTCCCTGTTTTGGAATCTCAGTGCTGAATTCCGGAAGCACTAAGTGGCTAATATGATAAAAAGATGATTCTTGGGGCTTTGAAAAATATTTTTCTGACCAAACGAGCTGAAAAGTGTAGTACCTTTAAATGAACACAAATAATTCTCAGAGGAAGTGGGAGAAAATGATTCAGATGAGAGAGACATACTGTAGGTTGTTCAAATAAAACATCCATCGTGGACCATTCATGATCAATTGTTTGCTACATAACTACACTTTCAGATTTGACAAGAAAGATAGCAATGCAGGATAATCTCATATGATGTTTTCTACCCAACATAATGCATATTCAGTAAAATGGAGTAACACTTTAAAATGGTTTTTCAGAAGCAGATTGTAACACACAAACTAATGTTATTGTGCTTAGCTCAAACAAAGGTCTGAAAGCATTATTAGAAGAAAACGATGGGAGGTAGTGAGAGTTTAACAACAAACAAATCATTCTTTTTAAGTATCAGGAATGTGAATGTGAATAGCAGAAGAAAACAAAGTGTGCTAAAAGTATTTGAATTGTTGTTTATTTAATAGAAAGCAACTTGGAAATTCAGAACAGTACTGATCAATGAAAGAGCGTGTTTTGAATTCTGAAAATAAGTTCCCAATGTAAAATCAATATTGAATAATCAGAAATATAAATAATAATGCTGCATTATGTGTTTTTTATAGTAATGGGTTTACTAGTTTTAATAATCCTAGATGGAATCATTTCCTGACTGATAGGGAAAAATGTAAAAGACATCAGTTGTCTGTCCAACAAAACTAGAATATAAGCATATTGCAACAGGATATGTAAAATAGAACAATTAAGTTCAAAGTTCATTTATTACCCAAGTATGTATGCAGTCTTCAGGTTTGTCTCCTTACAGGGAGCCACAAAACAAACAAACCCAAGAGAATCTATAAAATAAATGAATGTGGAATTGAAGCTTTTTGATGTACATATATGATGTAACTAGATGATATAACCAGGAGATCTCTAGTGAGTGGAAGGGGATAGAAAAGGCGAGACTATAATGCAATTTTGAATCTTTCAGCAGTTTGGAATAAACCTATTTCATATAGTAAATGTCAAGAAAGTCTTTTTAGAAACATTTGGGACTGCTTCTTAAATTAAGTCAATTCTGAATTCCCAAAGTGTTTTTCCAATTGTCATCAGTCTTTAACTGTCTATAATTCAATTATATACTCATCAAATCAATGACTTAAGCATTTTACAGAAATTCAAAACTGTGACATGGGACATCAAACATAGAGCAGTACAGCATTGAAACAGGCTCTTCAGCCCATAATGCTGCTCAAACTAATTAATCTCATAATTAAATGCCCAACTATTTTTTTTAGTTCTGTCTTCACAATGCCTAAACTCTCCATTCACTGCACATCCCTATACATATTTAAAAGTCTCTTAAAGATTTCTATTGTACTTGCCTCATCTACTACCACTATCAATGCATTCAGACATCCAACACTTTTTGTGTAAAGCTCTTGCCTTGTACATCTTCTCTGAATTTACCTGCTCATCTTAAACCATGTTATCCAGTATTAGATATGCTAAGATACTGGCTGTCTGCTGTATCTATAGTGTTCATAGTTTTCAGTCAGATCTCCTCTCAGCCTGGTTTCCAAAAAAAAACAACCCACATTTGCCCAAACCTGCCTAATAGCAAATGCCCGTGCATGCCCTCTAATCCATGCAGCACCCTGGTAAACCTTGCTGGACAGTTTCATTGGATGCCATTAACCTGGCTCTCACATGGCCAAATTAAACTCCATCTGTCATTTTCCTGTAAATTTCTGCCTACTGATCTATATTCCATTGTCTCCTTTGGCAATCATCTCCACTATCTACAATACTACCAATCTTTGTATTGCCTGCTCTATCCATTTATGTCACTATCCAAGTCAATTATATCACAAACAGCAGAGATTCCAGTCCAAGTTCTTGCAGAATGCTATTGGTCACAGAGCTCCAACCAGAATAATTCCCATTGACCACTGCTATCAAAATCCACCGCTATTTTATTAAATCCTGGGAATTGATCAAGTAATTAATAAAAGAAAAGGAAAAGTGGCACAGTGTAACCCTTGATTCAAACACATTGAGAAAGAAACAATGTTAACAGATTAAATCATTGAATGGCAGAATGGTACAGCTGACAGAGATGTCAACTTACATTGTCAGAGAAGTAGGTTCAATTCTGACCCCAGATACTGTCGGTATGAACATGGAACATAAACAGTACAACACAGGAACAGGCCTTTCAGCCCACAATGGTTTGCCAAACAAGCTAAAAAGTAAATTTTAAAAACTGAGAAACTAATCACTCTGACCTACAGAATTCCATATCCCTCTGCCTTTCTCATGTTTATGTGCCTATCCAAACATCTTTTAAAAGCCTCTAATGTATTTAACACCACCACCATACCTTGCAATGCCTTCCAAGTATCAACAAGTCTCTGAGTAAAAACTTACCCCTCACATTCTCTTTTGAACCTACTCCCCTCTCAGCTTCAATGCCCTCTGCTATTAGACATTTCTACCCTGGTAAAAAGATACTCCCTGCCTACGCTATCTATGGCTCTCATAATCTAATAAACCTCTAACAGATCTCCTCTCTGACTCTGCTGCTCCAGAGAAAACAGTCCAAGTTTGTCCAGCCTCTCATGATAGCACATGCCCGCTGAACCTGACAGCATCCATCTCTTTGTGACCATGTTGTCTGAGTAATTCCAGCAGGTGCTTGACGGTTAATGAGCTCTAAGATTGCTGAAAAACCTATTTCTGTGCTGTATGACTATATGAGTCTGTCACTAAAAAAAAAATCAGATTCAAATCAACCTTGCAAACAAAAACAGAAAACAGAAGTTCGCAAAGTATCTAATAAATATATAAGAACAATATTCCCATGAAGGATAGTAAGAAAGGATCTTCAAATAAGACTCTACATAGGATGAGAGTTTAAAGCTAACTTTATAGCTTCAAATTAAAAGAGTAAATTTAACATGGGTTGCTGATATGCTGCTGCTTATTTTATTCTATTGCATGAATTCTAGTTCTAATCCGACATCTCTAAAAGTTTTCAGTCACTGGAGCTCCAAGGCATTTGCCCTCCCTATTTATTTCCATTGGTTTCCATTGACATCCATCTTATTTTTTGTGGTATCAGCAACGGTACAGCAAATTTTTGATAACAGATCATGTAGGAATAAATAAACTTCTTGACAAAATCATGAGATTGAGAAAGGATTCCTGTATTCTATGTTCTCTGTCAGTGTTGCATTATATTCTGACATTTATTATTGTTTTTTTCCCAATGCTACATCAGCATACTGCTGTGATAAGATGATCTCTATGGATGGCATACAGAACAAAGTTTTTCACTTTTCTTCAATACCTAATGTAGCATTTGAACTTATAATTGCTACAGCATAAATTTTAAAAGCTTAATTTCTTCCTTGTGCTATGTAGTACCAAATAGAGAAAGAAAAAAAAGATCCCTTTTCTTACTCTAACGATTGTGTTTCTGTTCCTCTATTTGGATTTTACCTCTGGCTGCAAAGCAAACACATTGTATTTACCCTCACTTAAAGTTTTTTAAAGTAGCTTTCTTTACGACAACTTGGTTCAATGATTTTCCAAATTCCTCTCAGGAATACGTAGCTGTTCTGGTGTGAAACTGAAACAGTTGCCACAATACTTATTTGTGAATACAAACGAACATACTGTGCACTGAGGCATTTACTAGCTGGAGAAAAACCTATGCTGAAACCCTCTAGGGCTCAGCATATATGGCATTTGATTACATGGATCAGTAGGCTCCAGATTCGCTTGTGTTTTACTTATCAATCACTGTGGGACAGTGATTGCCGAAGTGCCTACAGGCAAGGGAAAAATATCAGCTAGGATTTAATGTTCAGCCAGAATCTGGTGACTTCTGATAAGAATAGGACCTAACCAACTGGTTAACAGTATATGATAAATTTCTATGTTAGGTTGACAGTGAAGAATGAACCAAATCAATATAAATTTACACCACCAGAAAAAAGTAACAGCAATTTGGGGTTTTCTCCATACTCAGGGACTTTCCCATGCATATCCTTATTTAATATCATTAGCCAATAGTTCAAAATGCAAGGTAAATTTTAGGAACAGTTACTTTCCCTCGACTATCAGGCTTTTGAATCAAAGGGGATAACTTTACTCAACTCCACATGCCCCATTTTTGAAATTATTCCCACAACCTATGGAGTCACTTTCAAGGACTCTTCATCCCATGTTCTCAATAGCTATTACTTATTGATTTATTATTCTTATTTCTTCTTTTTGTATTTCCATAGTTGTCTTCTATACACTGGCTGAATGCCTAGTTGGGTGGTGTTTTATTGATTCTGTTATGGATTTTATTCTACAGATTCACTGAATATGCTGACAAGAAATTGAAACTCAGGGTAACATATGTGTTCTTTTATAATAAAATTGACTTTGAACTTTGGTACTGAGAATCTGAAACAAAAAGTGAAATTATTGGAAATAGTCAGCAAGTCAGCAATCATCTACAGTAGGTTCCCATTGAGCTTCATTAACAATTCCTCTTTTTTATTCATATATGGGTTACTTAAACATGTTGCACACTAATAAAATCAGAGATCAAATTTGGTCATATTCACTGAAGATTGCACAAATCTCATGTCCACTTAAGAACATCTCAGTTCTTACTTATGGCAGCTCTTCCTTATAGGCAGCAAGGCATGGTCTCAATTGTGGCATTAACTTTTCCTGTCATAACCAGAGGTAATTTTTAAATAAAAAGAGGGTTTTTTCAGTTAATATGTGGAATATATTTTCTTGGTTTAACCTCGTGGGTATGCAGTGTTCCTTGGATTGTTTATCTTTTATATCTAAGTATTTGTCTCTGGACTAGCTCTGAGTTTTCACTTAGTGTTGCAGGTGTTTGGTACAACAGATATTGTTAAACTGTCTTCATATTTATCACATTTATTCAATTTAAGTTAATTTAATTAGTGCATTTTTTTTCAAAGTCTTGTATTGTAGTTATTGGCTTTGGAGATTATTGTTTTGTCTGGATACCTATATTATGTGATTGGTCCTGAATTCTTATGTTCTCCAGAATGAAATGCAGCCTCATTTTGCTCAAACATTGTAGATCCTTGTCTACTGAAATTCAGATCGAGCTCTGTGTATCATGAGTGATTTCAGTTCTTCAAGATTCTGTATAGTTTGTCTGTGTTCTTATGAGATTTTCTAGTTAATTTCTGTAATTAATCTTTAGTTTTGTTTGAATTGCTGAAGTCCCTGATTCCTGTACTTGAGTTTGCCAGTGAACTTGACATTTGCAGCAAACAAATGTCAAGTAATGACTATTCTCATCAAGAGGGAGCTGAGATATCCTTAATCTCCAATGGCATTGCCACTACCAAATGTTCTTCTATCAATATTATGGGCATTAGATTCTTTACTGGACCAATACAATTAATACCCGTGTCAGAATTGTTGGTATCTTTTCCTATTCCCCAAAGCCTTCCCACCATGTATAATATGACAAGCAGTGAGATTGATTTGTCAATTTGCCTCAGCTTCAACAACAATGGAAAGACTCAAAAATACCTGCTGCAAGACACTGTATTTATAATCATTAAAATCCATAGTTAGCTGCAATAAAGGAGTATCTTCACAGGAAGTACAAGAGAGTCCTTGAAGGTTGTTGATGAACATCTTCTCAGGGCCAGTAAAGTCAGGGTTTTTCATTGATGTATATTGTAGGAGCTAAGTACAGTGCCAAAATGGTTTGTGAACCCTGTAGAACGTTCTCTATTTCTGCGTAAATAGGAGCTATAATTTGAGCGTATCTCTGCCCAAGTCTTAAAACTAGATGAAGAAAATCCAATTAAATAAATAACACAAAAACATTACACTTGTTCATTATTTATTGAGAAAAATTATCCAATATTACATGTATTGGTTGGAAAAGGTATGTGAAACACAGGGATAATGCCTTCTACAAAAGCTATTTGAAGTCAGGTGTTCCATTCAATGGGATGAGATTGTAGCCATAATTTGTACTGGTGCCCTGCCCTATATACAAAAAAAAAACACAAAGTCACATTACTGACAGAGCCTGCTTTTCTCAAGAAAGATCTGTTTATGTGCACTATGCCTCAATCAAAACAACTTTCAAAGGACTTTTGAAGAAGAATTGTAGACAGATGCAAATCTGGAAAAGGCTACAAAAGCATTTCTAAAGACCTAAGTGTTATTCAGCTCACAGTAAGAGAAATTATCTACAAATAGAAGAAACCCAGTACTGTTGCTACTCTCCCAAGGAGTGAGCATCCTAAAAGATCACAATGTGCAATGATGAAGCAGAAAAGGAACCTAAGGGTAAAAGCAAGAGACTTGTAGAAATCTCTAAAACTCACTAAATTCTCTGTTCATGTGCCCACTATAAGAAAAACACTGAACAAGAATTGTATTCATGGAAGGACACCACAGAGGAAACCACTGTTCTCAAAACAAAAACAAAAACAAAAACACTCAAGTTTGCAAAAGACCACCTGGATGTTCCAAAACACTTCTGGGACAATGTTCTGTGACAGATGAGATAAAAGTTGAACTTCCTGTCAGAAATGCACATTGCTATGTTGGGAGGTAAAAGAGCACTGCACACCAACACTACAACATCATCACAACTGTGAAGCATGATGGAAGGTGCAGCATGCTTTGCGGTTGCTTCGCTGCCTCAGGATTTGGACAGCTGGTAATTGTTGAGGGAACAATGAATTTTACAGAAGAATCTCAGAGTAGCAGCCCATCACCTGAAGCTTAATAGAAGCTGATTAATGCAACAATACAATGATCTGAAAGACAAGAGTAAATCAACAACAGAATCACTTAAAAAGCAGAAAATTTGTGTTTAGACTGGCCAAGTCAAGGTCCTGATGTTAATCCTACAGAAATGTTGTGCAAGGACCTGGAACAGCAGTTCATGCAAAGGAGCCCACAACATCCCAGAGCTGAAGCCATGTTGTAAGAGGAAAACAGCCTAAAATTTCTCTGAGCCAATGTGGGGTCAACCAGCAATTAACAGAGATGTTTGATTGAATTTATAGCTGTACAAGGGGGTCACACCAATTACTGAAAGCAAAGGTTTGCATTCTTTTTCCAACAAATACATGGAATATTAGATAATTTTTCTCAATAATAAATGCACATGTATAATGCCTTTTGTGTTATTTATTTAATTGGGTGTCTTTATCTAGTTTTAGGACTTACATGAAGATCTAATCAAATTCTAGGTCATATTTGTGCCGAAATAAAGAAAATTCTACAGGGTTCACAGAATTTCTAGCACCCTTATATCTATTTTTTTGTCTCTATTATATTTGGTATTGCACTTTTATTATGTTTATTATGAGTAGTTAATCATATGGGTGGGGGAATAGTAAACTGAAGAGTTTAGTTACCTATTCCAGCTTTGTCTTTAGTTCAGATTAATTTAGGTAGAGCCAGGAAGTGGGCTGGGGCTGTTAGCTTTTTGTTAACTGCTTAAATACATTTAAGAATGCTTTGCTTAAGTATGTTTCAATATGATAAGAATGTTTATCTTATCTCTAGTTTTAGTTTCATTAGTTTTTATCGTTTCAAGATTGTTCATTTTACCGGTTTAGTAATAAAGGATTGAGCGTACTTTGCTCTACTTTGTTATCCTAGGTAGTACATCATACAGTGTCAACCCCCACCACCAAACTGTGCTTAGTTTCTGAGTGTTCCTGGTTTATTTTCAAGTAACCACTATATACCTATCAACATAAAGCAGTAAAAATAACAGCTGTTTGGAACTCAGTTTAATTGGTTCCCATCTAACCACCAGTCCATTAGGTTAGTAACTAAGGCAAACAGTATATACTCTGTCCAGTAGCTCCTATAATTCACTGGAAGTATAATGGAAACTGTATCAATCAACTGCAGTTCAACTCCACTTTCAGCAAGATTATGGTACTGAAGTAGTAATAGCTTCAAGAAAATTTCCAGCCAGACATTCTAGGATCCAGAGAATGTATTTTAAAAATCTAACTAAATCAAAAGTTCTAAATTGTTAAAGACAGAAATTGATTTGTTTGTTACTGTTTTCCCATATCTTTCCTACACCCTTTAAAATTGCACTTTCCAAAAGGCACTTTCTCTTCAAAATCACTTCTGAAGCTAGAAGCTTTGTTTTCTTTTTAATCTTTAACATTATTCTTATAATAAATAATAAATGTGGTTGTCAGGTTTAATTCAATTGTACGGATGACTCCTACTGGTAAGATCATTAATAATTGCAAAATATATTAAAGTGGCATAAATCGTACATAGGCATAAAATGACTTCCTGAATATCTCAGTAAGTTATGGGGGAGGGGTGGGTTGGCAACTGTGTCCCATCTGGCTGTTGGTGACCATGCCACATATAATATCACAGCTTCGTTTTACAGCTCTGGGAATCCGATAATACTGTGCATTGGGCTGCAAGTCACAATAAAAGGCTCAGGCATCAGATCCTGTTAATTCAAGGGTTGGTCACAGACAAGGTTTTCTGCAGCAAATGAATACCTTACTGATTTCCCCAAAGCCTACATCAGAATTTTAAAGGAATTATCCGGTAATTATTGACATCTTATGCTCCTATTCCGTCATCAGGGACCCTCACTACCCAGATCATGCTCTCTTCTCACTGCTGCAAGAACAGTGAAGTATGATGGAAAGGAGCCACAGGATTTGTGCCACTAGGTTCAAGAATAGTTACTGACACTTAACCAATAGGCTGTTGAAGAAACAAGGTAACTTCACTCAACTTCATTTGCCCTAACATTGAAATGTTCATCCAACCAATGGATTCTTTTTCAAGGACTCTTCATCTTGCATTCTCGCTGTTTATTGTTTATTTATTTATTTATACTATTGATTCTTCTTTTTGCATTTGCACAGTTTGTTGCCTTCTCAATATTGGTGAACAACCTAGTTGGGGATCTTGCATTAATTCTGTTATATGTTACGATTCTACAGATTTGCTGAATATGCCCACAAGAAAGTGAATCCCAGGGTTGCATATGGTGACATATATGTACTTTGATAATAAAATTTACTTTGAACTTTCATTATGTGTTACCTGCATTTACATATGGCACAAAATTCACTTTAGAAGTGACTGTATGAATTACATAGTACAGGGCAGCACAGTAGCATAGCATTTAGCAAAGTGCTTTACAGCACCAGCCAGTCAGGTTCAATCAATTCACATCATTGTCTATGAGGAGTTTCTACATTCTAACTGTGACTGTATGAGTTTCCTCCGGGTGCTCTGCTTTCCTCCTACATTCCAAGAGACATATGGGTTAGTAGGTTAATTGATCACATGAATGTACCTGGGCCAGAAGTGCCTGTTACAGTACTGTATATCAAAATAGAATTTGGCAAAGTTCCCCTGGTCTATCAAGGGGAACGATCTTCGTTCTTACCATCTTTGGAGTTTGGCTAGAGAAGTGATTGTTATGTTTCAAATTCCAAACCAAACTTGAAACCCTTCATTCTATTTTATATGCAACTGGAGGCATGAGTGGTCAAAGGGCAGATTTGGGAGACAATGGCTAAGGAACAGAGAGCTTGGAGTGGGTGACCACTCTGCAGTTAGGAGCAGTTGGGTCCTGGGTGCATTATGAAACTGCATTCTTTGGTGTTCAATCACAAAAAAGATGTTCAATGTGCAGTGTTCAGTACACATTTGAGATAGCATAGTGTTATTGCATGAATGAAATCACTGGAGACAAGTACTGATAAATATGAAGCAGCCACTTTATTCAATAAAATAAGATCCTGCAGGCATCATATTGAGCCGCTTTCTATGGAAACGTCTGGCTGGCCCACACTACTGCATATCTATGTACTAAACAGTAAAGGACAATTCCATATTTACAATGCACCCACAATACTTTCTTTGAAACTAAACACAAATTTCACACAATTCTCAGCCCACTTCTGCATCCTATCAATTTCTCTCTGCACTCTTCGACTATCCTCTACATTAACCACAATGCCACCAACCCTTGTGTCGTCTGCAAACTTGCCAACCCACCCTTCTACCCACACATCAAGGTTGTTAATAAAAATCACGAAAAGTAGAGGTCCCAGAACCGATCCTTGTGGGACACTACTAGTCACAACCCTTCAATCCAAATGTACTTTCTCCACCATGACCTTCTGCCTTCTGCAGGCAAGCCAATTCTGAATCCACTTGGCCAAACTTCCATGGATCCTATGCCTTCTAACTTCCTGGATAAGCCTACCGTGAGGAAACTGTATGTACAACCTTTTTGCAGTATCAATACTATCTATTTGTTTTATCACTGTATGCCTTTTGCATCTGTAAAGAGGGTTTCTTCTTTTTTGTTAACTAGCAGGAATGCTAATTTACTGATAACGAGAATGGTATTCCTTTGTAAACCAAATGGGGATTAATGTTCTTTCTTCTGAGTCTGTAAGCTTTTGTTGACGGGCTTTTGGGCAGATCGGCGCGAGGGGGTCGAGAGAGAGGACGCAATGCTCTAAGCTGGGCGAGGATCGGACCCCAAAGGGGGGTCCGAGGTCGGGAGATTCTCCGAGGAGTGGGGGGATGAAGCTAGATGTGCTTGGTTGACCACTCGGAGGGTCCTGAGCTGTTTGGAGAGTCGAGGAGTTCGGAGGGTCCTGAGCTGCGAGTCGAGGAGTTCGGAGGGGATCGAATGGTGGCCAGAAGACTTCAGTAATTGAGCTCCAACGGCTGTGCACGAAGTGGTTTGGACTTTGATAAGTTTGGCGCCTTTTCTTTAATTTTCTCTTCATATATACTGTATCGTTATTAATCACTTAGTTATAGTAACCTTTATAAATTGTACTCATTTAATTGCATATGGTGTACTGTCTGTTTTTGGGTGAGGCGGGGACATCACACAGCATCCACACCAGCTGATTACCCAGTTTGGCGGGGCCGAAGGCTGCTCCCCCTAGACGAGAACGAGCTGAGCGAGCCTGAGGCGACCCAGGGGGTTACATTGTGGGGTGCTCGTCCGGGGTTGATTTCTGTGGAAGCTGTGTGATCACCTTCTTTAAATTGTGTCTGCGGCGAAGAGCTGGTGTGCCTTTGTGGGTGTGTGATTGCTGATTGCTTTGTGTGTTGGGTGAGGCGGAGCGGACCTCTCAGTTGTTGGGTGAGTGGCAGTGCTTGGCTGAGGAAAAGCGACAGGGACGGGTTGAAAGTTTGAGTAGGCGGGCTGGTGACTTTGTTAGAACTGTTGGGCGCAATTACCTCGAAGTGACCGCTGCCAGTTCTGGGAAAGTGTGGGAAAATGCGTGTGGTTTGACTGGAAGTCAAATGCCGCAGCTGGGGGGCTTATCATATCCGTGGCAGGAGATTGGTGGGAAGTTTTTAGGGTATCCCTTTTTGCCTAGGGGGGCAGATAAATTGCTTGTGGTGCCAAGGGGATCTGTCAAGGGGATCAGTTGTTCCGTTGATTCGAAAGGTGTCGGGAAACTTAGAGGAGGCCCAGTGGGGGAACGGCTTGGGGTCTCTGGGGGAGCACGTTCCCAGCAATGTACCAAGGAACTCCCGAAAGGAACAGACCCTATTCCTGAAGGCTTAGAGGGGCCATGCGCACAGGTGTTGTTACGGATGGATGGAAGTCAAGTTAAAGCCATCCTCGGCACCGGGGCGCCGGTTAAGTTGCTGTACAGTTTGTTTCATAACCGTTATTGGAAGCATTTACCCTTGGCGACATTGAGGACACTGGAGATTCGGGGTACCAGTGCCGGTGATTATCCAGACGACGGTTGTTGGTCAGTGAAAATGGAGTTCTTAGAGGCAAATGTGGAGGAGACTGAGGTTCAGGAATCGTTAATGCTGATGTGTCCGGACCCTGTTGAGACGGGCAGCATTTCTGTTCTAGAGAGAACCAATATCCTGTTGGTGCGCTTGGGGGCCTGCCCGGAGGAGGTGGGTGAGCGCTGTTTGGAGGCATTGTCGATGCACCCAGAGTTTCGAGCTGCTTGTGCGGACGTGTGTAGCAGCATTGGGCTGATACCGAATTCAAACAAGAGCCAGTGGTGGTACGGCCTGGGGGAAGTATCTGAGGGTGAGACCCTCTTCGTGGACGCTGCGAAATACCACAAGGGAGGGGAGTTGACTGCTGAAGACACCTCAGAGAGAGAGAGGTTGCGGCGACTGGCCCCTACAGCCGTGGAAGATGTAGGCAGCGTGTGTGTGGATTATATTGCGTTGAAGAAGCGCACTGTCAGTGACCAGAATATGGCCCTGAGGGCCGAAGAGGCGATGGTCTGTCTGAGTGGTGCGAAATGGTTTAAGGTGCTGGATCTGAGGAGTGGATGTTGCCAGATCCCGATGAGTGGGGCCGACAAGGAGAAGACGGCCGTTATAAATTCCCTAGGAGTCTTCGGGTCCGAAAAGATGCCACAGGGCATATCTGGAGCCCTTGCAACCTTCCTGCTGGGCAGGTGGAAGACCATAGGGGATGTGGAGGCGTTTGGAGTTTTGGTGTATGTGGATGATCTCTTGGTGTTTGGATTTGCCTCAGGAGAATATGAAGTGAGGTCGTTGCAGGAGCAGCTGAGAACTACCAAGTTAAAGTGTTTTCGGGACACGTGCCAGGGCTGGCGAAGGTCGCAGCTCGTGAGAGACTGTCTCTACGGAATCAAGTTTGATATGAAGATGGAGAGACTGGAGAAAGTGATCTGGAACCATTCGGAAGACTTACAAGTTGGAGAGAATGAAGAAAGTTGTCTGACTGAGGGTAATAGCAAACTGAGAACCCGGAGAGGGGAGTTTGCGGAGGTGAAGAAATTACAGACAAATCTCAGCAGAGAGAAGCGGAAGCTTGAAGGGAACCTGAAGATGACCATCGACAGTTCAAATGAAGTGCAAAACCTGAAAGTTGATCTGGAAGAAGTCATGAGGAAGAAAAAGCTGGAGAGAAGTGCAGTGAATACTGAACAGGAGGCTGAAGAGACTGCGGGAGCAGTGCAGGCCACGTGTTTCCGTTTGGAGAAGATCAAACAGCAGCTACCGATCACAGGAATGAGGAAGAATACAGATTCGATGGATGATGTGCTGGATGTGTGGTACATGCTGCCTTTTGCTGACTTTCCCTCGATTGAGGAAGAGACCTTTGGCCCTTCTCCCATTGAGTCAGGTGTAGCGGGGAGGGTTAGCTGTGTGCAGTGTGGGGCATGAGTGAGAGGTTGAGAGAGGAGTTGGTAGTGGGCCCAAGGTATCCCCAGTTGTGTCCGAGCCTGAAGGGTTTAGGTGAGGGGATACGGAGGTCTCAGAAGGGTTAGGGAACTCCCAGATAGTTGGCCTAAGTAGCGCCTGAGGAACAGGGCCTGAGGGTTACTGTGTGGGGAGGAGATGTCACTGTTTGTGCTTGGGTTACGGTGTGTTGGCAGGAAAGGTGGCGAGTTATTTAGTAGTCATGAGGACATGACTTTTATTTGGTGGAGGGAGAGTGTAAAGAGGGTTTCTTCTTTTTTGTTAACTAGCAGGAATGCTAATTTACTGATAACGAGAATGGTATTCCTTTGTAAACCAAATGGGGATTAATGTTCTTTCTTCTGAGTCTGTAAGCTTTTGTTGACGGGCTTTTGGGCAGATCGGCGCGAGGGGGTCGAGAGAGAGGACGCAATGCTCTAAGCTGGGCGAGGATCGGACCCCAAAGGGGGGTCCGAGGTCGGGAGATTCTCCGAGGAGGGGGGGGATGAAGCTAGATGTGCTTGGTTGACCACTCGGAGGGTCCTGAGCTGTTTGGAGAGTCGAGGAGTTCGGAGGGTCCTGAGCTGCGAGTCGAGGAGTTCGGAGGGGATCGAATGGTGGCCAGAAGACTTCAGTAATTGAGCTCCAACGGCTGTGCACGAAGTGGTTTGGACTTTGATAAGTTTGGCGCCTTTTCTTTAATTTTCTCTTCATATATACTGTATCGTTATTAATCACTTAGTTATAGTAACCTTTATAAATTGTACTCATTTAATTGCATATGGTGTACTGTCTGTTTTTGGGTGAGGCGGGGACATCACACAGCATCCACACCAGCTGATTACCCAGTTTGGCGGGGCCGAAGGCTGCTCCCCCTAGACGAGAACGAGCTGAGCGAGCCTGAGGTGACCCAGGGGGTTACACATCTTTCTCAGATTTTGGGATTTTCAACAGTCCTTCTTTTATTTTAGTTTAATATTGTTGCTCTAAGTTCTTTTGTAAATTTATTAATTTATTTATTGTTGTCACATATACCAAAGCAAACAACAACAAAATTGTAGTTATTTATTTATGAGATACAGTGCAGTAGAGGCTCCTCTGGCCCTTTATGCTGCACTGCCCAGTAATTCCCTGATTTAATCCTGGCTTAATCACAGGTCGATTTACAATGAAAGTCTACCAAGTTGTCTACCTGCACTGGGTACTGTGGGAGGAAATGTTAGCACCTGAAGTTAATCCACATGGTCATGTACAAGCTCCTTACAGCAGTGGTGGGAATTTAACCATTCATGCAGATCAATTTATTACAACAGTGCACTGACATGGCAAAACAATAACAGAATGCAGACTAAACAGCGAAAATGCAGAGCAGGTAGACAACATGGTACAGATCATAACGAGGTAGATACTGATGTCAAGGGTCCATATTATCACACAAGACAACCATTCAGTAATGTTGTAACAGCAGAATAGAAGCTGAACTTCAGCCTTGTTGTACGTATATCCTCAGTTTTGCATGTTCTATTTGATGGGAGAGGGGAAAAAGAGAGAATATCTGGATTGGGTGGGATCTTTGATTATGTTGGCTGCTTTACTGAAGCAGCAAGATCTGTAGACAGAGTTCCTGGAGGGGAAGTTGGATCCATGATGAGCTGAGCATTATCTCTGCTGTTTCTTGTGGCCCGGGGCATAGCTGTTGCCATTCCAAGCCATGATACATCCACATAAGATGTTTTCTTTGGTGTATAGATAAAAAAATAATGAGATCTAAGGGGAAACATGCCAAACTTATTTTAGTTTTCTGGAGAAGTAGAGGCACTGGTGAACTTACTTGGCCAGCTACATGATTGGATGAAGACAGGCTATGGACAATGTTCAGTCTGAGGAAATTGAAGCACTCAGTCCTCTCAACCTCACAGTACATGATGTAAACAGGAGCCTGATGGTGCTTTCTTTTGGTAGAGATCATTCGATCTTTAGTAGTATAATTGTGTTCTGTGAAATTGCCGTAGATTTATTTCCAAGAATCTCACCTTGCTCTACTATTCAACTTACTGCGGACAGTCTCTGTACAATTGCCAGTAAGCTGTAAAACCTTTACAGCTGTTACCTATTTCTTCCTTTTAAAAACTACATTGAACAAAACATAATATGATCACAATAATTTTAAATGTACACCCTATTTTCAGTTGATTATATCCTGTCATGGTGAAGTGTTTCCCTTGATCACCAAGGAAATATTCTGCTTTCACTGTCGTTTAATCTACCCTTTTTTCTTACCTTATAACCCACTCTACTGAGTTCCCATTCCTGACAGCCTTATAGGCATATCTGTGCAATGGCCACCATGACAAATCCACTAAATCAACAACATAGCCACAGCTATTTCAATGTGTTTCTTATTCTTGTTTGTTTATAGAGAGAATGCTCAGAAGACTAAATTACCTAATCTTGTTTTCCTTCTGCCTTTTGGTTATACATTATGAAAATAATGAGCAACATCTGGCTTACTGTCCTGCAACCTCTTTAGGTTGTTCTGTGCAAACTAATGGTAGCAATGTGTGGGAGCAACTGTATTAAATATTTACTTGCATATAGGATTGCTTTTGAACACTCATTCTACTTCGTTTAACTCAAATCATTTTAGATCCATTAGCGCAAGTTTTATTTAACAAGTAACCAACTTTATTCTAACAGATGGATGCATCCTTGAGGCTTAATTGTTCTCATTTATGAAAAAGTGTATGCATTTTATCTTTAAATAGAAAGTGACAGTAAATTACTTCCTGTAGTCTTCAATGTTTGCAGTTGGGGCTTACATATGAAGAAAACCAGATTGAAATCAAAGTATTCCAACATGTAGAGAAGTGTTGCAAGTACCAGACTGTAAACATGTGTTACACTTTGTTAAAAATACTGTCTGATTGACTGATATAAATAGATTTTGAATGCAAAATAAAGATTCATATATGCTGCCAACATTATATTACACACCCAGGGGTTCACTGGTTACAAAAAGTATGCTGAAAGGAAAGCAAATCATCACAGAGCTTGTCAGCTGCAATTAGGGACATTATCATCAATAATGCCTGTAGTTTCTGACATTAATTCAGTGATTAATATACCATGCTTTATCAAAATCGTTATTATTTTTTCTTGCTCCTCAATCTTATTGGTCTATATTTCCATTGAATCCAAGCTTATTTCCTGTCAACAATAATTACTTCAATCTCCCTCCATTGCCCCAAATATATCATTTCAGTTCAACACACAAAAACTGCTGGAGGAATTCAGTATGTCAGGCAGCATCAAGACTTATTTTGGGTCTCAGTCCAAAACATCTACTGTTCATTTGTCTCCATAGATGCTGCCTTACATGCTAAGTTCATCCAGAATTTTGTGTATGTTGCTCTCGATTTCCAGCATCTGCAGAATTTTGTGTGTTAATGATATTGTTTCACTGTAATCATTAATAGAATCATTGACTTTACAGCACCAGAGAAACAAAGTTCAAAGTACATTCATTATCAAAGTATGTATCCTTTAGAAAATCTTGAGTTTTGTCTCCTTACAAGCAGCCACGAAACAAAGAAATCCAACAGAACCCATTAAAAGCAAAATAAGACCACGAAACACACAGTGTGGAGAGAGAGAGAGAGAGAGAGAGAGAGAGAGAGAGAAAATGGAGAAATTGTGTAACCAATAAAAGCAACCAAACAACATTCAGAAATGAAGCTCACAAAGCCAGGCATCACTGCAGCTGGTCCAGAAGATCACTACTTTCAGGCCACAGCCTTTGTCCAGCACAAAAGCTGCCACAAGTGTATCTAGAAAGGTTGTGCTAGCTCTTTATAAAAAAATGCTAGTTAATTCCACCCACAACCCATTTCTCTGCAACTGTCACAAAGAAGAGAAAATCTACAGATGCTAGAAATTCAAGCAACACACAAAAAATGCTGGAAAAAATCAGCAGGCCAAACAGCATCTATGGAAAAGATGGTTGACATTGACGTTTCAGGCCGATACCCTCAGCAGGACTGGAGTTTTTTGATGAGGAGGAGTCAGGTTAGAATGTAGGGAGGTAAAACACAAGGTGTCATATGTGAAGAGTCGGAGGGCAACAAAGATCATAGTGGGGCATTAGCTGCCCTCTGACTATTTGCTCCTATCACAATGTGTTTCTCCCTCCCTTCCCTCCACCTTCTAACTCTGATCCCTCATCTTTTTTCTCCAGTCCTGCTGAAGGGTCTGAGCCTGAAATGTTGACAGTACTCTTTTCCATAGGCAATGCCTGCCCTGTTAATTTCCTTGAGTATTTTGTGAGTGTTCCTGCAACTGTCTTCTATTTATCTGATTCTTCTTGACTATTTATCTTGACCCTTTATCAATCAGAATATAGGAAATACAGTTCAAATAATAATTGTTGGAAGACATTTTGTCACATATCTTGAGGTTATAAAATGTATATGTACTTTGATAATAAATGTACATTGAACTTTTAACTTGAAGTTGGCTTGAATCTGAGGAGATCTGGTATGTCATCAAAGACTCTAGCGCATTTCTATAGATGTACTGTGAAAAGCATTCTAACTGGGTGCATCATTGCCTGGTATTAGAGACTCTAATGTACAAGATTGAAAGAGGCTATTGTAGACTCTACCAGCTCCACGATGGGCACGCCTCACCACTATGGTGGGCATCTAGAAGGCAGTATCCATCATTAAGGACCCTCACAATCTAGGATTTTTTTAAGTGTAGAGTTCAGCTTGAAACAAGCCCATCCAGCCAAGCATTCCACGCCTAAACACAGGACAATTTATAATGACCAACTAACCTACTAATGGGTACATCTGTGGACTCTAGGAGGAAACCAAAACACCCAGAGGAAATCCACGTGCACACGAGAAGAAAGAACAAACTTCCTTCCAGAGCATTTTGAAATTGAAGTCGGAATTCTAACACCCTGAGCTGTAATAGTGTCGTGCTAACTGGTATGTCCACTTCTCATTGCTACCATCAGAGAGGTGGATCAAGAGCCTGAAGACTTGCAGTCAAAGATTCAGAAACACCTTCTACCCCTCCACCTCAGATAGCCAAATAGTGCCTAAAACTGTGAATGCAAACTCATTATTCCATTCAATTTCATTACTTATTTATTTTGTAATTTATACTCATTTTATTTCATTGCACTAGATGTAAGATACTGATAATAAACCTGATTCTGATTCTGGATGGCTGGTGGAAAGTTGGGCAACATACAGCAAAGTTCAAAGTACATTTATTATCTAAGTACTTATATCGGGTACAACACACACAAAATGCTGGTGGAACACAGCAGGCCAGGCAGTATCTATAAGGAGAATCACTGTAAACATTTCGGGCCGAGACCCTTCATCAGGACTAACTGAAAGGGAAGATAGTAAGAGATTTGAAAGTAGTGGGGGGAGGGGAAAATGGGAAATGATAGGAGAAGACCGGAGAGGGTGGGATGAAGCTAAGAGCTGGAAAGGTGATTGGCGAAAGTGATACAGAGCTGGAGAAGGGAAAGGATCATGGGACTGGAGGCCTCGGGAGAAAGAAATTTCCGACACCTCCCTCCCCTTGCTTGAGCTTTCTGTCTCCATCTCTGGAGACGGCTTATCTACTGATATCTACTATAAGCCTACTGACTCTCACAGCTACCTGGACTATTCCTCTTCCCACCCTGTCTCTTGCAAAAATGCTATCCCCTTCTCACAATTCCTCTGTCTCTGCCAAATCTGCTCTCAGAATAGGCTTTTCATTCCAGGATGAAGGAGATGTCTTCCTTTTTTAAACAAAGGGGCTTCTGTTATTCCACCATCAACTCTGCTCTCAAATGCATCTTTCCCATTTCCCACACATCTGCCCGCCACCCCATTCGGGATAGGGTTCCCCTTGTCCTCACCTACCACCTCACCAGCCTGCAGGTCCAACGTATAATTCTCTGTAACTTCCGCCACCTCCAACGGGATCCACTACCAAGCACATCTTTCCCTGCCCCCCTCTTTCTGCTTTCGGCAGGGATTGCTCCCTATGTGACTCCCTTGTCCACTCGACCCCCCCCATCCCTTCCCACCAATCTCCCTTCTGGCACTTATCCTTGTAAATGGAACAAGTGCTACACCTGCCCTTACACTTCCTCCCTCACCACCATTCAGGGTCCCAGACAGTCCTTCCAGGTGAGGTAACACTTCACCTGTGAGTTGACTGGTGTGGTATACTGCGTTCGGTGCTCCCGGTGTGGCCTTTTATATATTAGTGAGACCTGACGCAGACTGGGAGACCGTTTCGCTGAACACCTACTCTCCGTCCACCAGAGAAAGCAGGATCTCCCAGTGGCCACACATTTTAATTCCGTGTCCCATTCCCATTCTGATATGACTATCCATGGCCTCCTCTACTGTTGAGATGAAGCCACACTCAGGTTGGAGGAACAACACCTTATATACCGGTTGGGTAGCCTCCAACCTGATGGCATGAACATTGACTTCTCCAACTTCCATTAATGTCCCTCCTCCCCTTCTTACCCCATCCCTAATATATTTAGTTTTTTTCCCCCTCCTTTTTTTTTTCTCTCTCTCTGCCCATCACCCTGCCCATTCTCCATCTCCCTCTGGTTCTCCCCTCCCCCTTTCTTTCTCCCTAGGCCTCCCATACCATGATCCTCTTCCTTCTCCAGCTCTGAATCACTTTCGCCAATCACCTTTCCAGCTCTCAGCTTCATCCCTCCCTCTCTGGTCTTCTCCTTTCATTTTGCATTCCCCCTCCTCCCACTACTTTCAAATCTCTTACTATCTTTCCTTTCATTTAGTCCTGACGAAGGGTCTCGGTCCGAAACGTTGACAGTGCTTCTCCTTATAGATGCTGCCTGGCCTGCTGTGTTCCACCAGCATTTTGTGTGTGTTGTTTGAATTTCCAGCATCTGCAGATTTCCTTGTGTTTATATCATGTACAACCTTGAGGTTTGTTTCCTTACAGGCAGTCACAAAGCAAAGAAACCCAATCAAACCCATTTAAAAAGGAATACCATCATATACCCAAGGTGCAGAAAAAATGGTACAAACAAAAACAGGCATCAAGCAAGTTAAGGTAATGTAAGAAATTGAAGAGCCCCAAAGCCAGTCATCACTGCAGCTGATCCAGTTAGAATCAGAATCAAGATCAGAATCCTTTATTATCACCAAGTATGAGGACACATACAGGGAATTTGGTGCCAGTTTCCCTGAGCTCTCTCTGTTCAGAATTAAAAGTAAACAAAAACAATAGTGCAAATAATCAAAAACTATATGTAATGAGGTCCACCTCATTGAATGTACAAGTGGACTTGATTTATAATAGACTAAATTTCAAGTGTTCATAAGACTGATGGCATACGGAAAGGAACTGTTCTTGTACCTATTTGTCCTGGCATACAGTGATCTAAAGCGCCTACCAGAAGGAAGGAGTTGGAACAGGTGATGTCCAGGGTGTGATGGGTCTACAATAATGCTGTTTGCTCGCTTTCTGACTCTAGATGCATATAAATTCTGGATCGAGGGCAGCTTCACACCGGTAATCCTTTCTGCAGCCCTGACGGTTCTCTGGAATCTTTGGAGTTGAAGGCCACAGCCTAGGTTCAGTGAAAAAGCAAGTAAATCTCACAGAAAAAAAAGCAGAACCACCCATCTATCACCTCCACCCCAATACCTTGATTTTTCAATCAGGCCTATTGTTTAAATCATCCAAACCTTGGGTTGTTCTTTGCTAACGGACCTAGGCTCTGTCATTTCACCGTACTCATGGTCCCATACTCAATCTTTCCAATTCATCTGGCATTTAAACCAATGAAACCTTGAGTTGTTCCTTGCTTTCAGACCCAGGCCCTGCCACTTCAATATGTTCTCGGGCCTGGGTCATACTGCCTTGATTCAGCCCATATCTGACCTTTTCAATTCTGCCCAGAATTTAAATCAATCAAACTTCTGGTTTTTCCTAACTCTCAGCCGCCTCAACTCTGCCTCACCTCTGCTCACCTTGCTTCAGTTCTCCCACATCATATCACCTCCAAGTCCACTCTTGCAATCTGCAAACATTGGCTCATTCCAAACTCTCAGGCCTAGGCCCCGCTGCCTCAATTTAGTCAGTATACACCATGACACAACCATCCTGCATCTTCGAGCATGAAGTAATCTTGTTGAATGAACTTAGGTGATTACATGAACTGATCCTGTTTTTATTTATTATGTTCATGTATCCCAAGTGCTTTGTATGGATCGAGAGTGTTGTCTTGTTTTCTTTTTTCTGCACCTGGTTTTAAAGCCAAAAAACATGTGTTTTGTTAATTGTTTTGGTAACTATTTTCTTTAGGTAAAAAGATTGATGTACAAGCTTTTCCAAGTTTTCTTTTTTTCGCTTAAACTTCCAAAATGCACTATTTAGATTGGTATTATTCTTTATCCTACCAAATATATTAGCCCGGAGTTTTTTGTATGGATTTTCACCTACCATGTGTCCACCCACTCCACCAATCAAGTCTAATTGTATGGTCTTCATTATTTACCCAACTCTGAAGTTTAAATCTTCTTCAGATTTCAAGATTTCAAGCTTGTTTCCCTATGTAACTCTCAAGGCTAAATCACTGCAGGCATTCCTCCAGTAACACAAGTTATTCATCTAACTCTTAGCTAATTTTGTAACCATATAATTATCCCACTTCATACCACAATACCACTAAAATGCTGGATTTAATCAAATCCTTTCAGAAGCCATTCAGTTGCAGAGCAGTCATGAGGTGGAAGTTCAACTATAATCTTGAACACCAGGTGGCTGTTTCCTACATCCATCTGTTATCTTTTTAAATGCAACCACAGAATACAGTGAATTCCAGTTAATTAAACCACATTGGGACCAGTACATGCTAGCCAATTAAGCAGCTACCCCAATTAGCTGAAGTTTAAGGAAATAGTGAAAAAAGAATAAAAAAGTTAAACTACTCTTTAACTGATTAACAATTTACGCATTTAAATGAAATGCAGAACAAATTAGATCATGACCAATATCTCTACAGTACTATAAAACTGTGTATTAATATCAAAGAGTTATGAAGGAGGAACTTATCCAGTGTATACTGCCGTGTCCTTTTGATTGACTGTAAATGAACAAAAATCAACACATATACCGAGTGCAGGTAATAGACTGCCTTCATACAATGCCTTCAATAATTGTACCCTCCACATCTTCATTTTCATTAAAACATTCAAGATGATTGTCAATGCTGTCAAATTCTTCATAGTTCCTTACCTTTTGAAGGAATGAACTCTTCTGTTTGCACTCCTGGCCTTTTCTGACATCTCCAAGTTTGAATGCTTAAAACCACAGTCAGCAAAACAGTTACAAGTTGTCTCACTAGTTATCTCTTGCCAACTATCAGTGACAAAATCACTCATTTTCAACACAAACACATTGCTATTCAACAAAAATGTTATTAAAAAGAAGTTTGCTTTGAACACATGATTGGTGCTACTTAGATACTGTTCAGCAACAGCATCCTGTCCTTCTTCAGTGTCATAGAGTCCCAAGTATCAAAGGGAATTCCAATCATTTTCTCAATTAGTTTTTGTTCTTGAAGAGTTGTCCCAAATAAGTGGCTGTCTGGATTAACTGATGGCCCAATTAACAGGATTCCACTATCTTATCCTTAATTAAAATAGTTGTCATTCTTTTTTTTTGTTGTCTTGTATTAACCTTCATTAACATCTTGTGCCTGGAATTATTTTGCAGTAATCGTTTTCTTTTCACCATTTCCCATTCAGTGCCAACTGAGCCTGATTATTTGTGCTTATTGTTCTCCAAACTACTCACCTCTTGATTTTAAAGGGAACATAAAGTGGCACATGGTCTCAGTACATCCCAAACCTTTTGCAGCAAATGAAGTGCCTTTGAAGAGCAATAGCTGTCATAAACATAGGAAATGAGGCAGCAAAACTTGCAAAGCTGGAAGTACATCAAACAATAATACAAGAGTAAGTAGCAGCTGTACAATTTGGCTTTATAACATGCTGTGTTATTGAACAAAAATTGTCCAAGAAATTCCATTAGGGTCTGTAAGTAGATGGCCTCAGCTCCAGTTTCCTGTCAGTACAATATAAAGGGAACATCAACTACTTAAAAATTATTTACTGAGTAATTTCTACCAGCTGTTGATATAATTCTGAGTTTATTCGGAGCTTTGTAAAGTTCTTTAAGTAACTGTGCGGAGTGAGTAGTATGCCAGAAGGATTCAGCTCAGACCAGCTGCTTCCAGAAATGGGCACATTGGGCCTTCTTCTTGGATGTCAGCATTATCAGGGGAAGGATCAGAGGGAGCAAAAAGATCAAGCATCTAGAAAACTGCAGTGGAGTAGGGATGGGCAGGGGATTTCGGCAGTTGGGAGGTTTGGAGGGCATAAGTTTAGAGCTGTGGCTTGGAGATACACCTTCAAAACATGAGATGAAGAGGAAGTAAGGAGTGTAAAGAGATTTTATTAATGAGGATATCATTGCCTATAATGATTCCAGCTTTACTGAGGATGACAGACACTATACTGGCCACTCTAATTATAGTGGCTGCCTTTTCTTCCCCGATCGTAAGGCACAATCTTACCCATTTGTTAACAATAAGCTGCTATCGGTGATAACGCATCGGCCTCTGATGCAAATTAATTGAAAGTGAGTAAGCGAGTGTCACAATGTATTTGCAGAATGTCCTTGTTGATTAGTTAGTAGAGTGTACAGGTCCGAGATTTAGATATAAAGCTTGTTGCATATCAATGTTAGATATAGCTCCAGTTTATACCAATGTCTCCAGTGCATTATGTGCACGTCTCTACCCCACATAGTGCCATTCTTCCCAGGTTAGCTTATTTTGTAAAGCTCTTAACAACACCTGCTGTATCCACCAAGCACTTTCTTTGAAGGATGTGTCACCTAACTTTAAGTAACCCAGACAAGCCATCACAATATCTTTCCCTCTATTGAAATCTAAAATTAATCAATAGCATGGCCAGTGTTGGCAGCAGGTTGCACTAAATTGGCATGCTTTATTGGATTGGAGTAATGATGTTATGATGCCCTGGGCTTGCCCTATTAACCCCTCACCTCTTTCTGAGATACTGCTCAAGGAAATCATGTTGCCCAGAATGTTGTAAATATCTCTTCTGCTCATCATTGAAGGAGGAAACAGGATTCTTTGCTTCTCGCTGAGTAAAATCCTGGCCTTCAACTTCATACGTTAACCAAACTATGTAGTTTACACAATGGAGTACTCACTAGTGGAGATCAAAAAAATACCCTCTGGCTATTTCCTATTCTATTTCCACTTCAAATTAATTTCAGCTTTCTTCCTGCATTGACAATATAAAATTCAAAAACAATGTTCTGTGAATATGTATCAATCATTCCAATTTCTTTCCAAGATCTGATTGGTTCAGGCTAGGAAAACATTGCTAGTTAGTCACACTCAACATAGAAATATGATAGTAGGTCTTTCATATAAACTGCCTCAGAATTAATGATGCTGGAAACAACTTTCCTGCCTCTACCTTATCTGTCTCTTTCATAGTTTTCTGTTTCTACAAGATCCCTCTCATTCTTGTGGATTCCATTGACTATAATCTCTAACTACTCATTCTTTTCTCTTAACCCAACCCCCTCATCTCCAGATTCAAGGTTGGTAAATTCCTCTGCACCACCTCCAAAGCCTCTCAAGTAAGGAGAACAGAACTGCACAGGGTATACCAGGTATGGCCTCACCACTGCCCTTTGCAGCTGTGACATAACCTCCCTGCTCTTAAATGCAATCCTCCTGGCAATGAAAGCAACGTCTACGTTGCCTTAATGATAACTTGCTGCATCAGCAACCTTTTCTAATCCATATACAATTACTACCAAGTCTCTCTGCTCACAAGATTGCATGCTGCAATCTTTTACCATTTATATACAGTAATAATATGATCTTCTATTCTTCCATAGCAGATGACCTCTCATTTACCAACATTGTACTCCATCTGCCAGGCCCTGGCCACTCACTTAGCCTATCTATATGCCTCTGCAGACTCTGCAATTTGCTTTTCACTCTATTTAGTGTTGCTAGCAATATTACACTTGATAACTTGGACCTCTTTTCCAAATTTTAATGTATATTGTAAACAGTTGTGGGCCCAAATCCGATCCTTGTGGCACTCCGATTGCCACTGACTGCCAACTACAGAAACATCTATTCACTGCCTTCTGTGACTAATATATTACCACCAGCTCCATGCACCCTTATCTTATGAATGAGTTTTTTTTATGTAGCAGCTTATCAAATGCAAGTATACAACATCCACATTTTTGCCTATAACCACTACACTCACTATATTCACAAAGAACTTCAGTAATTCTGTCAAACAGGACCTGCCCTTCACAATCTATGCTGTGCCTGCCCAATGGAACCACTTATGCCCCAGGTAGGATAGCACAACTTTTAAGACAATGCAGGAACCAAAAAAAAGTTGAGGTAGAACTAAACAGAAACAGAACTAAATTTAACCTTACAAACCTTAGAAATCATATCGGCAAATGAACAATGAAGCTTTCAAATATTGCACTAAAA
The DNA here is from genome assembly GCF_030144855.1 of Hypanus sabinus. Taxonomy (NCBI): domain Eukaryota; kingdom Metazoa; phylum Chordata; class Chondrichthyes; order Myliobatiformes; family Dasyatidae; genus Hypanus; species Hypanus sabinus. The sequence continues at coordinate 123,690,946 of NC_082710.1, read as the reverse complement.
CCTAGCAGCTGTTTAAGATTGGGTTGTTTTGTAATTGATGTTGCAAATTACTCTGCATTTTATAGAAAAATGGATTTAGTTAAATACACATTCACCACTTCTTAGCACAAATCATGACTACTACAGCCTGGTAAATGGCAAGCCACAGAGTACTCAAAACCGATTTTCAAATGAAACTCCAGGAACATTCTCCCCACAAGCTATTCAGCAATAGTCATAGAGCAAATTGCCCTTCAATCAAGTACCATGACAGACAGGTAGTGGAAACCAAAATGTAAGTGAGTCTAAAACTGGGGAATATAGCCTTGTGATTCAGGGGAATACATTTATGATGTAGATAATGAGAAACTGCTATACTCAGAAATATGTGAGTCTGTTGAATTCTCTGCCTAGGAAAACAGTAGAGCAATCACATTAAATGTGTTAAGATACAGTTTGATAGACTTTTTGCAGAGAAGGGAAATGTATTTATTTATTTAGAAATACAGTGCTGAACAGGCCCGTCTGGCTCAATGAGCTACACTGCCCAACACTCACCTACTTAACCCTAGACTAATCACAATTTACAGTGTTCAATTAATCTACTAATCTGTCTTTGGAATGTGGGAGGAATTGGAAACACTCTGAGGAAACCCTTACACTCGCAGGAAAACTGTATAAACCTTTTACAGATGATGTCGGAACGGAATTCCGAACTCCGATTACTGAAGCAGTAACTGTGTTGCACTTCTCACATTGCTATAGTGGTATAGTACATTAGATTTTGTAAAACATTGAGTGGATGTCTGACAGGTGAATCACAACTTAACTCTTTCTGATCCTGTTTGCAAGTAAAGTCTGTTAATGTCTGTTAAATTTCTGTTTGTGAGTAAACACTCTGTTCATAGCTGGATTCTTGTCTCAGGCTCATTACTTATATGTAAACATTGATATACTTTGTAAGCCCAGGAAAGTTGTGGGTGCTACAAGATAATGACAGGTTAAGTGTCTAATTAATATACAAAAAGTCCTGGAGAAGATCATTAGGCCAGGCAGCATCTATGGAAAAGAGTAAGCAGTTGACGTTTTGGGCTGAAATGTTCATCAGAACACCGTTTTAATTGTAATGGAGCAAGTGGCATAGGAGAACGCAGAACACTCCAAATTTAAACAGATTGTTGCAACATGAAAATTGGCTACAGTAATGTAACTGTGCCAATCATAGCACAGTTGCATAATGGTGGGTCTTGTAAAGATCTGACCTGTGGTTCTGCCGGATGGCTGGGTCCCAGATACCTGGGACGGGGCTTTCTGGTACGTTGGTGATTTGGATGGAGACAAAAACAAGGTAATTGAAGTGCACCACCTCAGATATGTAGAATTGAAAGAGAAACACTGAAACATAGAAACATAGAATATAGAAAATAGTTGCTGGAGTAGGCCGTTCGGCCCTTTGAGCCTGCACCACCGTTCAGTATGATCATGGCTGATCATCCAACTCAGAACCCTGTACCCTGCTTTCTCTCCATACCCCCTGATCCCTTTAGCCAAAAGGGCCATTTCTAACTCCCTCTTAAATATAGCCAATGAACTGGCCTCGACTGTTTCCCGTGGCAGAGAATTCCACAGCTTCACCACTCTCTGTGTGAAGAAGTTATCCCTCATCTCGGTCCTAAAAGGCTTCCCCTTTATCCTTAAACTGTGTCCCCTCGTTCTGGACTTCCCCAACATCGGAAGCAATCTTCCTGCATCTAGCCTGTCCAATCCCTTTAGAATTTTATACGTTTCAATAAGATCCCCCCTCAATCTTCTAAATTCCAGTGAGTATAAGCCTAGTCGATCCTGGCTTTCTTCACATGAAAATCCTGCCATCCCAGGAATCAATCTGGTGAACCTTTTTTGTACTCCCTCTATGGCAAGAATGGTCTTTCCTCAGATTAGGGGACCAAAACTGCACACAATACTCCAGGTGCGGTCTCACCAAGGCCTTGTACAACTGCAGTAGAACCTTGCTGCTCCTGTACTTGAATCCTCTTGCTATGAATGCCAACATACCATTTGCCTTTTTCACCGCCTGCTGTACCTGCATGCCCACCTTCAATGACTGGTGTACAATGACACCCAGGTCTCGTTTCACCTCCCCTTTTCCTAATCGGCCACCATTCAGATAATAATCTGTTTTCCTGTTCTTGCAACCAAAGTGGATAACCTCACATTTATCCGCATTAAATTGCATCTGCCATGAATTTGCCCACTCACCTAATGTATCCAAGTCACCCTGTATCCTCTTACTCCACCCTGGAATGTAGATGAACAAAATCAAGCTTCTGTGGCTGTCCTACCACCACTGAGACAGTCATCTATAACTACAGTGTCATCGATTTGCAGTATTGAGCCCAGTGGCTGCATCAGCAGCCAGGGGAATCCTTGCCCAGCTGGCTCACCAGTCTATGGGACTTAAGAAGTTCCCAACATTTTTTTTCAATGTGCATTTATTGATTTAGTTAAGGTCATTAACAATGGATCTGTTGGTCCTGGTTGCACTGATGGAGCCGAATGTTTCCTGTGGGTAGTTGTCATACAAGCTGTCCCTTTTAGATTGGGATGCATCTCCTCATCCCTGGGAAACCCCCCTGGAGACTATTTCACATCTCTTTGATATGGCCTTCAAAAGCCCTGAGGGTGTTCTCTTTACCATCGGTGTGCACACCTGACTGATGGAGTGAGGATCCTCACGGTGGAGAGGCATCTTGCTGGCTCTGTTATGGTCATTTGAAGGTTGGACTGTTGCAGAGACGAGCAACTAGTCTATGGCACAACTTGATGGGTCAGATGTACAAAGGAGTGGGTGCAGGTTAAGGCTGCTTTTAAATCCCGGCAGCAGCGGGGGCAATCATGGTGCATGGTGAACGGAACTAGGAATGTGCAAAACAGCCAATACTGTGCCCCAGCAGTTGCTATCAAGGAGCCCCTCTTCTTGTCTTATTAGAAAAGAAATCTTTCTGTCCCTGCTGAAGGCACGGATGGATAAGGAAAACATTGACGGTGTACCTACTGGTGTTCTCTGTGTGCTATACCATGAAAACTGCGACTCAGGTAGGTTCCATTCGATGGCCCTGACAAAGAGACCAGCAACCCCTCCAGCCTCTACAAGGGAATATAGTGTTAATCCCAAACAAAAGAATGTTCCCCAGTTATATCTGGACTTGGGAGAATTGGATCCTGGATGATAGGTAACTCTGCCCATCACCTAGTGGTATAGCCAGAGTTCCAGGACCACCACTGTTGTTATGGCAACTCATTTTCCCACTGACCTGAGGCCCTTTGGTGGTCACATGGCAATAAGCAGTGGTGAATTGTCCTGGTGGACACTGGGGCTGAGTTTACCTTATTAGGTGGGACTCTGGATCTATATACAGGAGAATGGGCGTATGTTCAGGGATATGGGGAAATCGGTTACAGATGTTGTATGTACAAAGGTCCATCTTACCATTAGTGAGGGACCCCCTTGGTCTGACTCCATAATTATCTCCCAGGTACCTGAAAACATATAGGAAATTGATTTGTCAATGGGAACCTCTATCATAACACCCTCTGATAAATTTGGTTTTGGTGTAAATTTGTCCATTCTGATTGGAAAGGCAAAATGAGAACTTATTTTTATACCATTGCCATCACAAATAGAAAATGCTAGGTAATATCATATCCCAAGAGGGCATGAGGAAATATTGTAGTCCCTCCTAAGCCTTGGGATTCTTTGTCCTCCATCATCCTCTTATCATAGCCTGTTTGGCCAGTTCAGAAACCTGTTATTTCATGGCGCGTGACCATTAATTATTGATAGTTAAATTGGTTTGCCCCCCTACTGGCCAAAGCTGTTCCAGATATCATAACCCTGACTGAGGACCTTTCTAGTGGGACTAACATTTATTGATTTGTTTATTTATCAAATACAGCTGGGAGTAAACCCTTTCACTCCTTTGAGCCGAACTACCTGAGCAAACCAATTATTCCTAATCTAATCATGGGATAATTTACAATGACTAATCACGGGATAACTTACAATGACTAATTACATACCTGATATGTCTTCTGACTGCAGGAGAAACTGGAGGGCCTGGAGAAAACACACACGTACTCCTTGGGGAGGACTTATGGATTCCTTGCAGAACACATTGGAAATGATCACTGAATTCTGGATTGCCCTGAGCTAACCAAAGGTGCAATTTAATGTCAGAGAAATGTATACAATAGACATCCTAAAATGCTTTTTCTTTGCTCTATGCTATTGTGGCTGTTGCTGATTTGGGTAATGCTTTCTTCCCTAGCCCTATTGCTGAGCAATTCCAAAACCAGTTTGCTTTCACATGGGACAGTTTCAAAGCTTCCACAGGGATATGTCCATGGTCCTACTATTTGCCATAGTGTAGTGCCATGAGAATTGCAAGAATTTATCCTAACCGCCAACAGTAAAGTAGCTCATTATGTAGATATCATGCTATTGTGGGGATCCTCTGAAGATGAAGTTTCTGAAGCTTTTAATTGATCACATGTGATCAAGGGGTTGGGAAATTGAGCCCGATAAAGTACAGGCCTCAGCTATAACTGTTCATTTTCTGGGAATGCAATAGACTAAATGCAATAGCATAATTCCTGATGTCAGAAATAAGATCCTAGAAATAGCAGCACCCACGACAAGGAAAGAAGTCCAATGCTTGGTTGACCTTTGGGTCAGTCCTTCAACCCTTGCACCTGTGATCAAAAAGAAATTTAGTTTTGTATGGGGCCTTGAGCAACAATCAGCTTTTGAGACTGCAAAGGACGCCATCACCATGGCCTTGCCCCTGTCTCCTCATCAAGAGGGCCTCCCCTCTGAACAGCAGGCTTCTGTTAAACAGGATGTGGCTGCCTGGAGCCTATGGCAGAAATGAGGAGGAAGAAATATGGCTCTGGTTTTCTGCTCCCAAAAGCTTCCTGATGCTGCCATCAGATACACTGTGTTTGAGAAAAAACTTCTGACCTGTTACCGGGCTTTAATAGAGACTGAAATATAGACAGAGGATTCTCTCATCTCTCTTTGCCCTGTCCTTCCCATTATGGGATGGGTACTCTGTGACACACTCACTCATAAGACAACATAATTCAATTGTCAAGTGGAGATGTTATATTTCTGAACAAGCATCAAAGGGACTGGACGGAACTAGTCAAATACATGAACTGGTCGCTGAGTTCCCTCAGGCTATGTCACTGATGTGTAACCCCCTGGGTTGCCTCAGGCTGACTCAGCTCATTCTCGTCTAGGGGGAGCAGACTTCGGCCCTGCCAAACTGGGTAATTAGCTGGTGTGGATGCTGTGTGATGTCCCCGCCTCGCCCAAAAACAGACAGTATACCATATGCGATTAAATGAGTACAATTTATAAAGGTTACTATAACTAAGTGATTAATAACGATACAGTATAGATGAAGGAAAAAAAAAGAAAGAAAAGGCGTCAAACTTATCAAAGTCCAAACCACTTCATGCACAACCGTTGGAGCTCAATTACTGAAGTCTTCTGGCCACCATTCGACCCCCTCCGAACTCCTCAACTCGCAGCTCAGGACCACCCGAAGTGGTTAATCCAGCACATCTATCATCGTCTCTTCTCCTCAGGGTACCTCCCAGCCTTGGTCCCCCGCTTGGGGTCCGTTCCTCACCCAGCTTACAGCATTACATCCTCTCTCTCTCTCACCCCCTCGTGCCGAACTCCCCAAAAGCCCGCCAACAATAGCTTACAGACTCAGAAGAAAGAACAATATTAATCCCAATTGGTTTACAAAGGAATACAATTCTCGTTACCAGTAAATTTTAACCCAAACAAGCTTCCAGCACTCTCTCTCAACAAAGAAGCATTCCTACTTTTAACAAAACAAAGAAGCCATTTTGATTACATACACAGTAACAAAGAAAAAGAAGAAATCCCCTTTACAGATGCATGAAGCTACTCTAATCAAAGTCTTGCTTTTGAACTTCTGATTCCTGCTTTGCAGCAACATGCCTGGTCTACAGATTGTTCTGTGATATGGAAGAATTGTTGTCATTGTTGGAAAGCTGCTGCCTTTAACCTGAACCCGCTCACCCAACAAGTTCTGAAGAAGGAAGATTCTGATGAGTGGAGTCAAAATGCAGAGCTTGTATCAGTGCATATTGTCAATATGCACGAAACCAAAGAAGTCAATATTTATACTGATTCTTGGGCTGTTGATAATGGACTTGCTGTCTGGTTGCCCAGGTGGAAAGAGCTGTCTTATTCGGAGTGGAGTTATTGAAGGATATTTGGAACCATTCATTGTATTGTGGTGAGCATTTGGTCCATAATGACAGACTAGGAGGCTTGTTGAACTCAACAACTGTTTTATTGAGATAAACACAAAACAGATCAGGCACCATGACCAGGAGAGTGAACACCCACCCCCCCCCCCATCTCATACAGAAGAGGGAGATGACCATAACACACTCATGGTTACAGTCAGAGTGACCTACAAACACAGAAGCGAATAACTGTATAAACCAAGCTAAAATGTAACAATAAATGAACTAGAACTTCCCACCATAATCTCGCAAAAGCATTATAATACAAGAACAATAAATAGTACTGGTCATTAGAAATGCAAAGCTGGGCTGTTGACCACACCCCCCAGAGCATCACAGTATGTGAAAAATGATTTGCTGATGACAAGATTTAAAGACATTGCTGATAAATTCACTTGTGTTGACATAGTGATATCTAGCTCTCACCTTTATGTAATGTTTTTATAACTTGCTCCTTGAGTCTGGAAGTCTTCTGGCTATTTGGGAGTACAGGGTACCAAGGAGTGGTCTAGACAGTGGGAATTATTCCTTCACACAGATATAGTTCATACAGCAGTAGGGAATTGTGGGCTATGTTTAGAAATTAAGGACCACAGCTTTTTAAATGACTCTTGGCTGCCATTTACCATGGGTATACCCCTATTCAGTTCTGGCAAATGCATTATGTCGGTCCCCTTCCTTTACAAAAATTATTTCATCACTTTTTCAATATGGTAGACACTTAGACTAGCGAGTCTTTTGATAGTGATCTTGAGTGTTCAAGTTAATTAGGATGTTACCCTTTGAGGGTTGGAACATCTTGTTTTTGCATACATTGATTCCCTTGAAATGCAGTTGGATAAATGTTCACTCATTATAGGTTCCAGAGTACAAGAATGGGATGTCTCTAATTTTGTACCGAGGGTCTTCCATGTCCCCTATTATCCTCAGACTGGTCTGATTGAGTGAATGAATGGGCATTAAAACAGGAAGTTTGTTTACTTCCTGGTACATGTCCCACCCATGCTTTGTATAATTTCAACATCTGCCTCTTGAAAGCAGGAGTTAAAGAGTTCCACCCTGCGCCTTGCTTAGCACATCAGATGTCAACCTTGCAGATTCTTTTGTCGTTTTTATGAGGCTAAGTGGCTAAGATTGTGATTTATGAAATGATATTATTCTTTCATGAAAAAATGTACATTATGTGATACAGCGAGTACATTAAGTGAGTATGGACACAGAGCTTGATGGCTCTGGGTCTGTACTCACAGGAATTTAGAAGGATGGAGCGATCTCATTGAAGCCTTTCAAATGTTGAAAGGCCTAGACAGAGTAGATGTGGAAAGGATGTTTCACATGGTGGGGGAGTCTACGACAAGAGGGCACAGCTTCAGGACAGAGGGGTAGCCATTTAAAACAGAGATGCAGAGAAATGTCTTTAGAGAGAGGGTGGTGAATTTGTGGAATTTATTACTACAGGTAGCTGTAGAGGCCAGATTGTTGGCTGTATCTAAGGCAGAGCTTGATAGATTCTTGATTAGACATGGCATCAAAGGTTATAAGGAAAAGGTCAGTGGGTGGGGCTGAGGAGGGGGAAAAAAGGACAAACCATGATTGTTTGCGGAGACCCATGATTGCGGAGCAGGCTTGAGGGGCCAAATAGCCTAATTTTGCTCCTATGTCTTACGGTCTTATATGTGCTAATTGGGAGCACAGCAGGCTTATAAGCATGAGGGAATGTTGTAGGCTAGAGTGACCGGCCTCATATGAGATTTTTTCGTGAACCAAGTGCTAAATTGATTGCAATTTGACTCTTGTATCCCCGATTAGAATGTAGTGTTTGTAAATCTTACTCATTCTGTTCAAATTGTTGACAAAATGTTGCTACCAACCCCTTTATGGATGAGAACATCTATTTTAATGTGAATGTCAAGGTTGATCCTTGGATCTGTATAATTTCTCTTATTTTAATAATCATAATATTGTTAATTTTAATTAACCAAGGGATATTAAAATGTATTCTTCATTTTAAGCAGAAGGAAGAGTTCTATGTCTCTAACCTGACAGATATTTCAGGGGTGAAATGCAGCATTTTAGGTTCTGGAAAACATTAAGTGAATGTCTGTCAGGTCAATGACAACTAAGCTCTTTCTGATCCTGTAGTAGCATGTCTAGTCTAGTAATGTCTGTTACTGTGTAAACACTGACAGTGACTACTGATAGCTAGATTCTTTCTTCAATGTACATTCATATACTTCATAAGTCTAAGGAATGTTGGGTGCTATCAGATAATGAAGAGTGACCATTAAAATCACTATTTGATTTATGAGAACTGTATAAATGGATGCACAATGTGTGTTTGATGTAAACAGGCTGAGTTAGTGCAAGAACAAAATAATAATCTATCTTGTGGTTACTTTGCGCTTGTGAAGCTTGTGGATATATTGGGTTTTTTTGGCGGCTTTTCTTTGGAATTGGATAACAATTGGCACTTGGAACTCTGGGGTGGGTTCATGAGTCAGAATCTGGAGTTTTCCCGACAACAACAATCAAGAAATCATAGTGACATGCTATGTAATATTTTATGTGGTTTATTTGTGGTTTTGATTTTATGATAATATATTAGGCTTAAGTTACTTGTTGTATTTGTACGCTTATTACCACATCTCCTGGACACTCATATCATTGAGTCTGAGTAACCCAGCCCATTACATGTGGGGCTCCATAATTAAAGATTATGGAAAAATGCAGGTATGTGGAACTAAGTTCATGGCCAAATCAACCATGATCTTTTTAACTGGCAGAGCAGACTCAACAGCCAGATAGGAAATCATATTTCATATAAGATTTGTTCCAGGATTATGCTATTTACATGGTCAAGGAAAAAAATATATACGTAACAAGGTATTTGGCAGTTACTTTGAAAAATCTTAATTAAAAATGACTGCCTCCATAACCTCGCAGTTTTTTTCATCATTATGGATTGTCCAATTAAGACTTACAGACACACTTTGCAGGCACAGTCTGGCAGTGAAGGGTGGTGGACTTTAGTATAACTAGAACCACTGTTTAAATGCCCTATGGTTCCTTATACGATTAGGCCTGTCAATCTTGATAGCTGGGATATAAAGTAATATGACTTTGCATTGTTGCATAACAATCAGCATGGAATGAGTCAACTGGGCAGCTTTCCTTTCAATCCAGAACAAGACTTTAAAAGCAGTGTGCATTGCCTGTGAATGATTTCACAGTATCAACTGATTCGCATTTGAAGCCATTTCTATAATGGGGTAAGTGTTGCATTATAGAGAAATAAAAAACAGCGGTTATAGTCAGTTGCACAAATTGCTGTTAAGATCAGACCATTGCTATTGGAGCACCTGCACTCAATCCGCAAAGAGCAGAATTCCCTGATAGTCAAATAATTTAATTCCCGTTCCAACATCTCGGTCCATGACCTCCTCTGCTACCACGATGAGGTCACTCTCAGGAAGGAAGAGCATCACATCGCATTCCATCTCAGTAGCCTCCAATCTGATGGCGTTGATATTTCTCCTTCTTGATTTTCTTTTTCTGCTTCATTTTTTATTTTCCCCCTCCCCCTTCCCAAATGAATTTAGAAGAGTTAGAGGAGATCTCACAGAAACACATAAAATTATGAAGGGGAAAAAGAAGATTGAGGCAGGAATTTGTTTCCACTGATAGGTGAATCTAGAACTAGGGGGCATAGCCTCAAGATTCAGGCCAGTAGATTTAGGATGGAGGTGAGGAGGAACTATTCTTTCCAGAGAGTGGTGAATCTGTGGAATTCTCTGCCCAATGAAGTAGTGGAGGCTACTTCACTAAATATATTTAAGACAAGGTTGTGTAGATTTTTGCATAGTAGGGGAATTAAATGTTACGGGAAAAGGCAGATAGGTAGAGATAGGTCCATGGCCAGATCTGCCATGATCTTATTGAGTGGCGGAGCAGGCTTGACAGGCCAGATGGTCTACTCCTGCTGCTAGTTCTTAAGGTCTTATGTTCTCCTCATCTTTTCCCCATGCTGGCCTCTTTCCTCTTTCTCCTCATCTTCCTATGAACTCCCCTGGTGCTGATCCTTCTTCCCTTTCACCCATGGTCTACTCTGCTCTCCTATCAAATTCCTTCTTCTCCAGCCCTTTACCTTTCCACACACCTGGCTTTACCTATCACCTTCTAGTGGTCCTCCTTCATCTTCCCCATCATTTTCTTCTGACATCTTCCCTTTCCTTTCCAGTCCTAATCAAGGGTCTCAGTCTAAAACATCGACTGCTTAGTCATTTCCATAGATGTTGCCTGACCTGCTGAGTAAATTTAATATTTTATGTGTTTCAGCATCTGAAGACTTTCTAGTGTTTACTATGTCTATTATTGTCCAGAGGGTACCTATATACAGGAACACAGTTGAGGAATCAATATTTGCAGAAAGTTGTGAATGATTGTAATCATTTTGTCATTTGAGATGTAGCAGCCAATTCTAATAAATCAATTCCCACTGCTGGCAAACCCTACAGATTTGCTATACTTGGATGAAGTGCCCTCCAATCACTCCAATAATGATTGTACCAGAAGGCGAAGATACAGATAGATATTTTATTGATCCAAAGGAAATTACAGTGTCACAGTAGCATTACAAGTGCACAGATATACAAATATTAGAAGAGAAAATACTTGCAACACATTTAGCAATTAGCAATTAGCAAAGACAATCTTGAAGCAATAAATAAGCGTAATTGAGTATAACTGAGCAGTCAACAAAAGAACTGACTCTCATCAGCCCCCTGCTCCAAAAGGCGAACAAAGCATGAATATGTAACTTATTCCCTTCACTTTACCACACCCCTACTCAAGTGACTAATTACCATAATAAACATAATAACATGCAATGTAATACAATGCAGATGGAGCACAGCTGCACAGCTCTTACATGAGGGATAGCCTGCAAATAACTGTACATCCTAAAGGATGTTCATATACACCATGTAATCCTTGTGATCATTTGGACTGATTTTGAATGACAGGTAATTTTTCATAGTGATGTATTATGATTTAGGCCCATGCATTCAGATTCTATAATAACAGCAGGAAATGCTGACAGATGAGAACTGGAGAAAAATAGAGGATTGCCTCAACAGTCACATGCGAGGAAAACTCATTAATCTGAAATATTAACTCTCTTTTTCTGTCAGACACGCTGACTGACCTGCTAGCTATTTCTAGACTTTGCTGTTTTTATTTAGATTTCCTACATCTTCAAGCTTTTGCCTTTGATCCCAGATCTTGGGGCTGAAAACACAAAGGTTCACAAAGATAATGTCAGCAATAGAACAAAGTTCTCCATCAGTCCTCTGCCAGCTACAATGCAAAGGGTAGTGTATGATTTTAGATTCAAAGATTCACAATTCAAAGTACGTTTATTATTAAAGTATGTATGTTGTATACAACCCTGAGATTTGACTTCCCCACCGTCACAAAACAAAAAAGAACCATGGAACCAATCAGTCCAAAGAAAAACAGAAAACATCAAACCTCTCCTCCTCTACACAAGAAAGACAAAAAAATGAGTATAGAATATAAAAGTCAAAAATCACCTAAAAGTGTTAACAAAAAAGTGATCAGAACTAGAACAAGAATGAGAACACATCAGAGACCTGAAAAAGAGTTCACATAGAAAACCTACAACACAATACAGGCCCTTCGGCCCACAATGCTGTGCTGAACATGTTCTTTAGTAATTACCTATGGTTACCCATGGCCCTCTAATTTTTCTAAGCTCCATGTACCTATCCAAGAATCTTTTAAAAGACCCTATGGTATCCACAAAGATCTGATTGTTACCAAAAAAGTTGAAATCTACAATCCATGTCAATTGAACCTTGCTCCAGCTCCAGCAGCATCGAGGAAGGGAGAGATCACTCGGATGCAAAGACTTTCCCTTGGGAGCAGCTAATGAGAGAGTGCCATACACAGGCACTTTACTCTGGCAGCAGCGAGTGAGAGGCTGTAGGCGATGCTGAGCACTGGCTTGCCTTCTGCACCCGTCTTGATGCTTTCAATTTTCCTTGCTGCTTTAATCAGCGAGATCGATTGATAAGAGATGGAGTCGGCCCTGGGCTTGCCCCTGATCTCCAGGCTTCCTGGCCTCCATGCCACGCACTTTGGTCGCAGTTTCATGGAACACTATCAGGAACAGCAAAGCGCCAGATTGCCTGATTAACCCAAAGCACACTGCTAGAATGGAGATAGCAGGCTCTAACAGTAGCAGAACCACATCTGAAATAAGAAGACATTATTCCCAGGACGGTGCTGTGTGGTGCACAAAGAGATGTAATGACCTCATTGAGACTATCAGTAACATGTTTTCTTTACTATTGTTTCAGCACATTTGCTCTTCCTTTTCCTTAAGTCTTTTATGACTCCTGAAAGCCGCCAAGAATCTTACCATATTCATATTGTTACACTCCTTCAGATATGCTTCTGCCACTTTTCACTATACACCACATGGTACATTGCTTCAAAACTCTTCTATATATTCCAAATATACATTCACTTCTTGCAAAATGCATCCTTTGATTCTGACTTTATGTAACTAATGTTCTGACTAATGTTTAAAAATGAACAATACCAAATCAGCTGTATCTCTTCTGCTTTTAAAGTGACCAAGGTACAAGCTTCAGACATTTCAGAAGTGCAGCCATCGATCCTGCAGATAGAAGTTGCAAAATCATCTGAGCAGAAGATGCATATTAGTGGCAATCAATTCCAAACTTTGGAACACATCACATCCACCTACTCACCGTGATCTAGTGCAGGAAGCACTTCTACGTTTAGCATAGCAGGGGGTTGTTGACAGCATTGACAGTCTAGATATCTTGAAGAAGCTTCATGTCGAAGAAAGATAGAAAAACTGGAAAGAAGAACAAATAATGCACACTTTGAGAGTTTCCAACTGGTCAACAATCAGTGTGTAAATAATTGTGTACTGATTGACAAAACTGAATATGATAGATTTCTTCTATAAGACAGCAACTCATTTGTTTGTTATCAAGAATATGAACTCACCAGGAGTAGGGGAAATGCTAGGACATAATTGTTTATACTGGAGGAGCAGGCAAGTAGTGGGTGAACACACTTGAGGACAATTGTATTTTGGAGAATGCGGAAATACATACCTGATCAGCAGATTATGTAACTGGTGTAACTCATCAATCAAAGTGTCTGCAGCCCAAATCTTTGCAAGCTTTGGATTGCATGGGATTAACACTTCAAGCATGCAAACCAGTGTCTAGTTTGATGAATAAAGAACCGTGATATTCATACTGTATTGTTATAAACACTGAAGAGTGACCTTCTTTGGTTGGTAGGGGACAGAATACAAAATATTTCTATTTCATATACCTTTATAATAATTTTGCGTCACACACTTTATATTAGTATTTAGACTTTCAGAGCATCCCTAAACTCTAAAATTGGTGCATTTTTCCCACATTTCAAATAGTTTCAAATTGTTCCATTTATTATCAATGAATGTATACCATCTTGGCAGTGATTCATTCAGTACAGAACTTGGAATCTATTCAACAAAATCCAACTCTCAATGTCTTTGTGCCTTAGTCACCAAAATTAAATTAATATTTTAGCATGCATTTTGATTTATACTTTATAGCTGTGGTGAACTACATATACCTGTCTGGACATGCCCCCTGCTGACTGCTCCTGTGGCTCCTCCCACAGACCCCGGTATAAAGACGATTGGAGGCCTGAGCCCGGCCTCTCTGTCTCCAGGATGTAGTATGGTGGTCAACCACAGCTTGTTCCTTCTTCCAGTCAATAAAAGCCGATATTTCACCTTCACATCTCAGAGATTGATGGTGCATCAATTTTATTGACTGGAAGTTTTAAAACATGGAAAGCGTTTTACATCTGGAAAGATTGGATTTGGACCCCCAAGACCCTGAAGCTGCTCTTGCCTTTGAACTCTGGCTTGCATGCTTCCAAACATACTTGGAGGAGGTTAGTGCAACTGAACCCACTGTTATGCACCAAATTCTCCTCTCAAGGGTCACCCCAAAAGTTTACTCACTTATCAGAGGCCTGCCGACCTACCAAGGGGCACTGGACGCCCTCAAAAGACAGTACCTGCGGCCGGTGAACACCGTCTACGCAAGACATCGCTTAGCTACGCGGCGGCAGCAGCCTGGAGAATCGAACGCCGAGTTTCTCCAAGCCCTACAGACACTCGTTCGGACTTGCGACTGCAAAACTCTCATGGCAAAACAGCATGCGGAGCTCCTTGTGTGAGACGCCTTTGTTACAGGAATCAGGTCAATGTATGTGTGCCAGCAGCTGCTGGAAAATGCTGATCTTACCTTACGCTCGGCGATTGAGACAGCCGACATGCTGGAGGCTGCTCTGCACAATGTTGACGCTGCCCAGCCGCGCGATTCCTCGCCAGTTCCATGGACACCTCAGACCCCGCCACCGCCAGTTCCCGCGAGCGAATTCACCAACGCCACTGACAGTCGCGATTCCACGAACTCCCCGAACCCAATCACAGCTGCTGCCAGTCGCAAGCCCATGCTGTGTTACTTCTGCGGACTCAAAAAGCACCCCCGAAAATGCTGCCCGGCCCGAGAAGCGACCTGCTCCAGCTGCGGGAAGAAGGGCCATTTCGCCAAGGTCTGTAAGTCTAAACCACGAGCGGGTTCGGGCAGCGCTGCGTGTGAGACATGGGGGCTGCCATCTTGCCTGCCTGCCTCGTGCGAGGCATGGGGGCCACAATCTTGCATGCCCGGATGGGGTGGCCATCTTTGTCGGTGCCAACATGCCCCGCCCACCGGTGCTTACCAGGCACCAAGATGGCAGTTCAACTCTGACCACCTTAACCCTCGACCAAAGCGCCCCACACCAGCTCGCAAAGTCAATGATGGACATCCTGGTGGAGGGGCACAGAACTAGCTGCCTGTTTGACACGGGTAGCACTGAGAGTTTTATTGACCCAGACACAGTGCAACTCTGTGGAGTCGTGACGTGGCTGGTAAAAGTCAGAGGGTCACCTTGGCTTCTGGATCGCATTCCACAGACAGCCGGGTGTGTTGTGTAGCAACATTGGTTGTGCAGAGCACAGAATATCGGAACTTTGCGCTACTGGTCATGCCTCAACTGTGTGCGCCTGTGCTATTGGGGCTGGACTTCCAGAGCCACCTCGAAAGTGTGACTATGGCATATGACGGGCCCCTCCCACCACTCACTGTCAGGAATCCTCAGTTTTGTGGGACTTCGCCACATACCCCGCTACTGACCACACACACACACTGAACTACATGTCCCGCCCAGCACCATGCCGACAGCTGCGCCACTGACACCACTTGCAGCCTCTCCACCTTCAAGATCCCTCCCCCACCACTGTTCGCCAACCTGACCCCCAACTGTAAACCTGTGGCAACTAAAAGCAGGAGGTACAGCGCAGGGGACAGGGCCTTCATTCAGTCAGAGGTGCAGCAGCTGCTCAAGGAGGGGATCATTGAGCCAAGCACAAGCCCTTGGAGGGCCCAGGTGGTTGTTGTTCGGACTGGGCAGAAAAATAGGATGGTCATGGACTATAGTCAAACCATCAATAGGTTCATGCAGCTTGACGCATACCCCCTACCCCGCATCGTGGATATGGTCAACCAGATAGCTCAGTACAAGGTGTACTCAACCATAGATCTGAAATCCGCTTATCACCAGCTCCCCATCCGCCCAGAGGACCGCCCCTACACCGCCTTCGAGGCAGGAGGCCGGATGTATCACTTCCTGCGCGTCCCCTTCGGTGTCAGAAATGGTGTCTCAGTCTTCCAGAGGGAAATGGACCGGATGGTGGACCAGTACTGACTGAAGGCCACATTTCCCTATCTGGATAATATCACCATCTGTGGTCGCGACTGGCCGGATCACAACGCCAACCTCCAATGATTTTTCCAAGTGGCCGAAGCCCTGAACCTTACTTATAACAGGGACAAGTGTGTGTTCGGAACCACCCGACTCGCTATCCTTGGGTATGTTGTGGGAAACAGGGTCATTGGCCCTGATCCCGACTGTATGCACCCCCTGTTAGAACTCCCTCTTCCCACCATTCTCAAAGCCCTAAGACGGTGCCTGGGCTTCTTTTCCTATTACACCCAATGGGTCCCCCATTACACAGACAAGACCCGCCCCCTGATCAAGTTTTCCCCTCTCTGCCGGCCTTCAGCTGCATTAAAGGGGACATTGCCAAAGCAACGATGCATGCGGTGGATGAGACCATTCCCTTCCAAGTAGAGAGTGACGCCTCCGATTTTGCGCTTGCTGCTACCCTCAATCAGACAGGCAGGCCAGTAGCATTCTTTTCTCGTACCCTTCAAGGCTCTGAAATTCGGCACTCTGCTGTGGAGAAAGAAGCCCAGGCCATTGTGGAAGCTATTAGACGCTGGAGGCACTATCTCGCCAGCAAAAGGTTCACCTTGCTGACCGACCAGCACTCTGTTGCGTTCATGTTCAGCAACCAACAGCGGGGCAAAATCAAAAAATGATAAAATTTTGTGGTGGAGAATAGAACTCTCCTCCTACAACTATGATATATTGTACCAGCCTGGAAGGCTCAATGAGCCCCCTGAAGCCCTATCCCGGGGAGCGTGTGCCAGCGCACAGCTTGACCAGCTGTACGCCCTCCATGCACATCTTTGCCATCCGGGGGTCACCCGATTTTACCATTTTGTGAAAGCCCGGAACCTGCCGTACTCCTTTGAGGACATCGGGACAATGACCAGGGACTGCCAAGTCTGCGCTGAGTGCAAACCGCACTTCTACCGTCCTGAAAAGGTGCAACTTATCAAGGCCACCCGCCCCTTTGAGCGACTGAGTGTTGACTTTAAGGGCCCCCTTCCCTCCACCGACCGCAATGTCTACTTTCTCAATATTATCGACGAGTACTCACGGTTCCCCTTTGCCATCCCCTGCCCCGACACCACTACCACGTCCGTCATAAAAGCCCTGCGCCAGCTCTTCACTCTGTTCAGACATCCCTGCTATATCCACAATGATAGAGGGTCCTCCTTTATGAGTGATGAGCTGCGCCAGTACCTGCTAGCTAGGGGCATTGTTACTAGTCAGACCACGAGCTATAATCCCCGGGGAAATGGACAGGTGGAGAGGGAGAATGCCACAGTGTGGAAGGCCACACTTTTAGCCCTAAAGTCAAAAGGGTTGCCGGTCTTTCGATGGCAGGAGGTCCTCCCCGAGGCACTCCATTCTATCCGCTCCCTGTTATGTACGTCCATCAATGCCACCCCTCACGAGCGCCTATTCTCTTTTCCCAGGAAGTCTGCCACTGGGACCACCCTACCGGCTTGGCTGACGTCCCCAGGGCCAGTGCTGCTCCGGAAACATGTGAAGAGTAATAAATACTCCCCGCAGGTCGAGAGGGTTCACCTTCCACATGCAAACCCCCAGTATGCTTACGTGGTCTTACCTGATGGGCGGGAGGACACGGTCTCCGTCCACGACCTGGCGCCTGCAGGAGCAGCAGACCACTACCCCGAACACTCCCCGGTAACTATGAACCCTGTACCCGAGGTGACACCGCGCACACCGAGCCCTACACAGACTCCTCACAACACTCCTATACCGGGCGTCTTGTACGCATATATACCAGGCGACTCGCACGCGCATGAGGGATCACTGACACCTAGTGGGCTGACACCTCCAGTTAGGCCGGAACCAGTACAACAACCATCTCCTGTGCAATCACCATCGGCACCTGTGCAATCACAGCCGGTGGTACGTAGATCGCAGCAACAGATTCGACCACCTGATAGACTTAACCTGTAGACATACTTGTAAGAAAATTCACCCCATGAGGACTCTCTTTTAAAACAAGGGGGGGGAGGGTGAATGTGGTGAACTACATATACCTGTCTGGACACGCCCCTGCTGACTGCTCCTGTGGCTCCTCCCACAGACCCCGGTATAAAGGTGATTGAGGCCTGAGACCGGCCCTCAGTCTCCAGGATGTAGTATTGTGGTCAACTACTGCTTGTTCTTTCTTCCAGTCAATAAAAGCCGATATCTCACCTTCACGTCTCAGAGAGAGTTATTGATGGTGCATTAATAGCAAACTTTATTACACCGAAATCTCATATGCGCTTTCATGAACTAAATAAAATCAATAAGGTTGCTTGATGTTGTTTGACCTTTATAATGCTGAAACAGGAATAGCATTAACTATTTAGCCTTCTTGCTGAGCCAAAATTTCATACATTTTTATTTTTGGTGATGCAAGCACAGAAGATCAAATATTTGGTCAGAAGCTACATTGCTTCCAGCATCTCCTCGCTTGGACTGCAGCAGCAGACAAGCCCACAGCTACAGACCTTGTCCTCACTACAACTGAGGCCATACAGCTGCCTTTCCATCTGTTGCACCACTAATGAAAGGAAACAGGCCTGCAGCATCTTATGTTATCGATGTCCAACAGGGTCCTCCAATCACAAGAGAAGCGTCCATGACAACTAAGGAAAATAAATCCGATTTCTCTCATTCTTCCATGACCTCTTCACAGGGAGATAATAATAATTGGCATGGAACTCCATATCGTTGTTATGTTCTTCCACCCCCTAGTCCGAACATGTAGACATTACAGCCAAAAAAATCTCATCAATGCCTTTACTTTCCCAGGAGGCGAAAGAGGTGTGTCCTTTTTGATCCTTCCAATTTTTATCAAAGCATCCTATCATGGCTTAGTATGGCAAATAACTGTTCTGCATGTGATCACAAGAAAATAGAGAGTTGTGGACACAGCTCAGCCTTACCTTTAGTGGACTCTGTCTATAACTCTCACTGCTTCATCATCAAAGACCCTGCTTGCTCTGGGCATTCTCTTTTCTTCCTCTTCCTTCGGGAAGGAAATATAAAAACCTGTAAGCACATACCACCATATTTTATTCCACTGTTATAAGACAACTAGATTGTTTCCGAGAGCAATAAATTTGACACAACCTCACAATCTTCCATGGTATGCTCTTGCAATTTATAGTTGACTGCACTTTCTCTATAGCTGTTACACTTAATTTTGCATTGCATTGCTTACCTCATTCTACCTCAATGAACTGTGTAATGATCTGATCTGTATGAACATTTTGGAAGACTAAGCTTTTCACTGTGTCTCAATACATGTGACAGTAATAAACCAATGTCATTTCCATTTCCAATTCCAACTCTATGGTTTTCAGCTGATTTATTTGAACACACAAAGAAGGCAAATGATAAATGTTGTTTGCTTATTTGTAACTTCTCTGTGTACTCCATGCCAATTTTCAGTAGACACAAATGTTTCTGACGGAAGTAGGATGATCTGCTAATATACTTCTGCTGTTCTTAATGTACACTGACTTTGATAACATCATTCCACACTCCATGCAGCTTGAAATGCCATATATCATATGTTAATCCAGGTGATCATTCCTGCTTCTCTTTGCAGGTGATTGTTCTTGCTTCTCTTTGTAACATATCTTCCAAAAATCTGTTAAGGATTGTTCAGAACTGTGCTTTAGAAAGAGTTAATTGAAAAGTTTAGATTTCTTTGTGAGGAATGCAGTTGAATTAAAACAAGAGCTGAGTTAGAGGCTGTTGGCACAAATTCAGTCAAGTTGTATCATAATAAATTAATCTGATGTAAATCAAATATTGTTCTGATCCCAAAATCAAAGGCAATGTGAAAACTGGACTTAATGACAAATATGCCCACACAGGCAAAGGAGAATCTGAGTAAAATATACAAAAGTTTGGTTGAATAAATACTTTGAACGACGAGTTGCATGCTTCACAGTTGCAACACTCATCGATACCACCGCATGCATATTACAGTGGAGCCAAACCTTCTGTTGCTGCGATACCACCAGGCATCCATGTCCTGCAACATGCTAGTTCTTCCAAAATAGGACATGATTTGGTAATTTATCCACTCCAGTTTGCTCTACCATTCAAAAGGATCGTGGCTGATCTGATGTTCCACAAGTTAACTACTCTGCTCTTTCCCCATTGACCTTGATCACCCACTTTCCCCATTGATCTTGATCACTGGTTAGAAATGTATCCATTTTATCCTTGTGCTGCCCCCATACCACTCTTTGGCAACACGTTTCAAAGTTTCAAATGCTTGGCAGAAGAAATTCATCTCCATCTCATCTTAAGTGGACACTCCCTCATTCTGAGTCCTTAAGGTTGATTTATACATGCGCGTATGGGCTATGCTGTAGCCTACGCCATAGCCTTGTTTTTATCTTCTGCGTAGGCTGCATAGTGAGCATGCGTTTGTGTGTGCCAAAACGCTAGTTGGCGGTAGAGTTTCTATGCCAGTGTGTTGAGTTTCTTCGTGAGAGACATGGACGAGGAGATGCATTTCAAACATTTCACATGTTGTCAGGTAGATTTGACAATTTGGTTCATCTATTTCGCATCTGTGTACAGACCTGGCGGAGAAGAAGCAACCGGAAATGCATAGGAGGAAATGCAATGCTGTTAAGCAAACCAATCACAGTTGTTGTGGTCTGCATCGCCGCGACGCATGAGTTACTTATTTGGGGTGGTGCACGCTACCCTACGGCATAGGGTACGGCATAGGTACTGTGTAGAGTATGCAGTACCTACAACGTAGATGAGACGCACAAGTATAAATCAGCCTTTACTCTCTGGCTTTCATATTTCCAAATAAAGAAAACATCCACTCAGCATTTAATGTACCTTCTCAAGCCACCAAAGAATTTTATGTCTCAATAAAATTATATGTATTTTCTTAAAACAAAAAGTGGAGTCCCAATTTGTGCAACTTTCCTCTTGGGAAGATATCTCCTAAGGTGCCTTCTCCGAATGGTTCCCAATGAAATAACATCTCCCTTTAAGGAAGGAATCAAAATAATTTTCAGTATTTTAGATGAAGTTGGACTGGTGCTTTTTTCAGTTGCATTCATTTTCCATACTTATTATACATTTTGAACTCTTGCAAATATGGTCAAAATTTCAGTCATGTTCCATATTACCTACTACTCTTGTGAGCTAGTGTTCTGTGCTTTATTTACAAGGACCTCAATTACATTGCGATGTAGCTTTCTACAGTTGTCATTCATTGAAATACTACTGCTCTTTTGGTCTTACTTCTAAGATGAACAGAGTCTGATTTCAGTGTCTGAATTCTGTGGAAAATTGGGAAGAGGCATGACAAATGGAATTTAATTCTGACAAACTTGAAATGATGCAATTAGGATGGTCAAGTTGGGTTTGGCATAGACTGTGAAATAAAAATTCACAAACTGGGGAACAATTGGCAAATTATTATGTTTGCATTCTCATAACATGCCTCAAAATCATTTATTAATTATTTGACAATAACATTTCCATCTCTCACATACTCTAATACAACATAATGTGTGTGGTTCAGTAAGAATTTCTTGCTAATTTATAATATAGAGCCTTTTTACCTTTCAGATTATACTACACAGAAATAACCTATTCCTTAGATGACTTTCATCACACTCTAATCGACCTGTGTCACCAGTTTGATCATTACTTTTGTAAGGTCTCAGATTGTACGTTTCTCAATTGAATGGAATTTATTGCTTTCTCAATAAACCTTTATTGCTACCAGTGTATCTATCAATATTTTTCCTCACTGAATGAATATGCTTTGAAATGAAAATGAGTCAAAAAGCAGTTGTCAGAAAAATTAAATATTGTGCCTTGTATTCCTCTCAAGACTGCATTTAATAGTTTCATTGCCTCTCTCCAAGAATGGTCATTAAATCATGGATCAATTTTTTATAAAGAATTAACTATTGCTCACCAGAGTACTATTTGGCTTAGAGGCATTTTCAATGAGAATGAAATTTAAATGTTTCACAAAGATTTCAGATATAGCAACAGCAGGGATGTTAGTCATTGAATATGGATTAACATAAATCACTGGCGGTAGAAGCTGGTAATTTTAGATTTAATTAATATAATAATAAAGAGCATGTTATTAAAATATTGTTCTCCTTTCTATATCTGAGTGTTTAGGATTTACAATTGTTTATTATGTATTATAGTATTTATTACTTGCATAATGTAAAATGAACCATATTACAATAGCCATATAAGGATACCTTCAGTGATACTTACCCCAACCCTAGGGAATACCAAGTAACAGCAAAATCCATCAGACTGAGCACCATTCCGTAATGCCATCTTACTGAATAAATAATCAGAATAAAACATATGTTGTTATTATAGTCGTAAACTTAATCAATGCTACCACTTGCAAGTTACCCTCCCCAACCCCCACCCATGCTTCCAATATCAGAATCAGATTTAGTATCATCGGCATATGTCATAAAATTTGTTATCTTTATAGCAGCAGTACAATTAAATCCATGATAAATAAATATAGCAAGAAAAAATATATATACAGTATAAACAGAAATAAAAAGTAGTGAGGTGTTCATGGGTTCAATGTCCATTTAGAAATTGAATGGCAGAGGGGAAAGAGCTGTTCCTGAATCACTGAGTGTATGTCTTTAGGCTTCTGTGTCTTCTTCCCGATGGTAACAGTATGAAGATGGCATATCAAGAGTGGTGAGGATCTTTAATGATGGATCCTTCAAGATGTCTTGGATACTACGTAGGTTAGTACCCATGATAGAGCTGACTAATTTTACAAGTTTCTGCAACCTATTTCGATCTTGGGCAGTATCTTCTCCCTAATTCCAGATACCAGATGGTACTGCTGCCACTCAGAATGCTCTCCACGGTACACTTGTAGAAGGTTGAGTGTTTTAGTTAACAAACAAAATATTCTCTATTTCTTAATTAATTATAGCACTGTCTTGCCTTCATTATAGCTCTATCAATATGTTGGGTCTAGGTTAGGTCCGCAGAGATATTAACACCCTGAAACTTGAAATTGCTCACACTCTCCATTTCTGATATCTCTATAAGCATTGGGTTGTGTTTCCCCCATCATACCATTCCTGAAGTCCACAATCAGCTCTTCAGTCTTGCTGACACTACTCAACAAAATGCTTTAAAAAGAGCTTGGATCAGCAGCCAATCTGGATATCAGAAGTTTGGAAACAAGAGGACTTCAATAAAGCCCACTGCCTGAGGATGAAAAGGTAGCGGCAGGTCGCGACAGCAAGAAGGAGCACTGACCAGCAACCAGTTGCATTTGCGATTGATTTGTAGCAGAAGATTAAAGGAAGGCAAGGGCCTGTACAGTGGCTATCATCACAGCAGCCGTTGTTGAAGTGGACTTAGTCAGTGTGGGGATCTTGAGGCTTTAGCACTTCAAAGCTTCATCGGAGAGAAGCGTTACTCAGTGTAAGCAAAGAAAAGAAAAGTTCAAGTTTTTTTCCTTCCCTTCTTTATATCTGCTCAGCGAGGACAGTGAAATGCTCCTCTTGCGGGATGTGGGATGGCAGGGAGAAATGCAAGAAATGTATCCAGCTGCAGCTTCTAACAGTGTTAAGGAGATGGAGCTGGAAATAGATAATTCGGGAGGCTAATGGTGTGATAGAAAGGACATATAAAGAACAAGTTAAACCCAACATGCAGGACATAGGAAACTCGGTGAAAGTCAGGTAGGGGAAAGTGGTTAAAGAACTAGTGCCGAGTACCCCTGTGACCATTTTGGTCATCTCCCTCAGCAACAAGTATATCAACTTTGGATACTCTTGGGGTGTATGATCTAAAAGAGGAAAGTCACAGTGGTTGGGTCTCTAACACTGATTTTGTCTGTATGATTAAGAAGGGAATAGGGGATAAGAGGCACACTGTAGTGAGAGGGCCTTCATTAGTTAGGGGAACAAGCAGGAGGTTCTGTGGGTAAGAAAAAGATTCTCAGATGTTATGTTGTCTCCTGGGTGCTAGGGTCTGGGATATCTCAGATCCAGACCTCAGCATTCTTAAGTGGGAGGGTAAACAGCCAGAAGTATAATGTTATGTGTAGAACGAATGATGAAATTCTGCATAGGGATTTCAGGTATTTAGGTTCTGAGTTAAAGGGCAGGAATTCCAGGGTTGTGATCTCAGGATTGCTACACTTACCACATGCTAATGAGAATTGATAGAGCTTAAGGTAAGATAACCTTTAGGGGAAGTAATCATAACATGATCGAATTTCCCTGAAATTTGAGAAAGGAAAACTAAAGTCAGACTTATCTGTATTTCAGTGGAGTAATGTGATTTACAGAGTTGTGAGATAAGTTGGCCAGAATTGTTTGGAAAAGAACACTGGCAGGGATGACAGCAGAGCAACAAAGTCTAGAATTTTGAGAAGCCATTCAGTAGGCACAGGATATTGACATCTAAAGAGGAAGAAGTATTGTAAAGGAAAGATGACACAGTAATGGCTAACAAGAGAAGTCAAAGCCAATATAAAAGTAAAAGGGAGGGCATATTGTATAATCAAGTAAAAATGAGTGGGAAATTAAAAAAATTGGGAAGCTTTTAAAATCCATAGAAGACAAATAAAGCATTATTAAGAAGGTAAAGATGGAATATTAAAATAAACTAGCTAGTAATATTAAAGAATATACCAGTTTCTTCAGAGATGGTACATAAAGTGTAAAAGAGAAGCGAGAGTGAATATCGGACTGTTGGAAAACTATGCTGGAGAGGTAACAATGAGCGGTAATGATACTGCATGGGGTTCATGAGTGAACAGCCCTTTTCAAGTCCAGCCACAAATTCTCAATTGGATTGAGGTCTGGATTCTAATTTGGCCTCTCTAGGACATTAACTTTGTTGTTTTAAAGCCATTCCTGTGTAGCTTCGGCTTTATGCTTGGGGTCATTGTCTTGCTTGAAAATAAATCTCCTCCCAATTTTCAGTTCTCTTGAAGGCTGCACCAGGATTTCCTGTATTTTGTTGCATTCCTTTTACCCTCTACCTTCACAAGCCTTCCAGGGCCTGCTGCAGTGAAGCATCCCCACAGCATGATGCAGCCACCACCATGCTTCATGGTAGGGATGGTGTGTTTTTGATGATGTGCCATGTTTGACTTTTGCCAAACAGTATTTAGCCTGATAGCCAAGAAATTCAATTTTGGTTTCATATGATCATAGAATCTTCTTCAGCTGACTTCAGAGTCTCAACATGATGGCAATCTTTAGTTGAGATTTCATATGAGTTTTCTTTCACCAGTGGCTTTCTCTTTGCCAATTGAAACAACTTGACTGCACACAGGTCTCCAAAAACAGATCTCCATTTAACTAATTATGTGACTTCTGAAAACAATTGGTGCACCAGTGATGATTTGTTGTGACATATTAAAAGAGGGTGAATACTTATGCAACCAATTATGTTGTGCTTCTCATCTGTAATTAATTTAATCACTTTGTAAAGATCTGTTTTCACTTTGACACAAAATTGTCTTTTTCTGTTGATCAGTGTCAAAAAAATGTTGGCGCGTGGCCTTGTGGATAAGGCATTGGTCTAGTGATCTGAAGGTCATTGGATCAAGCCTCAGCTGAGGCACCATGCTGTGTCCTCAAGCAAGGCACTTAACAACACATTGCTCTGCGTCGACACTGGTGCCAAGCTGCATGGGTCCTAGCGCCCTTCCCTTGGACAACATCAGTGGTGTGGAGAGGGGAAGGCTTGCAGCTTGGGCAACTGCAGGTCCCCCATATGAAACCTTCCAAGGTGCAAATCCATGGTCTCACAAGACTAATGGATGCCTATTACTATTATCAGTGTCAAAAAAAACAAATTAAATCCATTGTGATTCATTGTTGTAAAACAATAAAACATAAACATTTCCAAGGGTGGCAAATATTTTTTATAGACACTCTGTCTGGCCTGACAAATCTGTTGGAATTTCTTGAAGAAATACCAAGCAGGATAGACAGAGGAGAATCAGTTGATGGTATGTACTTGGATTTTCAGAAGGCTTTTGACCAGGTGCCATACCTGAGGCTTAACTTAGCAAGCTTTGAGCACATGGTACTACAGTAAAGACTCTAGCATGGAGAAAGCAGTGACTGATTGGCAGGAGGCAAAAAGTGGGAATAAAAGAAATCACTTTTGGCTGGCTACTGGTGACCAGTGGTGTTCCCCAGTGGCCTGTGTTGGGACCGATTATTTTTAGATTATATGTCAATGATTTGGATGATGGAATTAATGGTTTTGTTGCAAAGTTTGCAGATGATGTGAAGAAAGGTGAAGGGGTGGGGCTTTGATGAAATAAAGAGGCCACAGTAGGACTTAGATTAGAATAATTGGCAAAGAAATGGCAGATCGAATACAGTATCAGGAAATGTATAGCCATGCACTTTGGTTGAATAAATGAAATGGCTGACTATTTTCTAAATGGAGAGAAAATACCACAAAAAAACAAGTGCAAAGGGACTTGGGAGTCCTCATGCAGAATTCCTTAAAGGTGAATTTGCAGGTTGAGTCTGTGGTGAGAAAGGCAAATGTAATGTTGGCATGCAATTCCAGAGGACTTGAATATAAAAGCAGAGATGTAATGTTGAGACTTTATAAAGCATTGGTGAAGCCTCACTTGGAGTATTGTGAGCAGGTTAGGGCACCTATCTTAGAAAGGATGTGATGAAACTGAAGAGATTTCAAAGGATGCTCAGACAAATGATTCCAGGATTGATTGGCTTGTGATATGAAGAGCATTTGTTCTGGATCTGTATTCACTAGAAATCTATCAAGTGGTGAAAGGTCTTGATAGAGTAGATGTGGAGAGCATGGTTCCTATGGTGGAAGAGCCTAAGACCAGAGGACATAGCCTAGGAATAGAAGGGCATCATTTTAGAATAGAGATGAGGGGGAATTTCTTTAGACAGCAAGTGATAAATCTGTGGAATTCTTTTGCCACAGGCAGCTGTAGAAACCAAGTATTTATGTATATTTAAGGCAGAGGTTGCTAGATCCTTGATTTGTCAGGGCACAAAGATATATGGGCAGAAGGCAGAAGTTTGGGGCTGAGAGGAAAGTTGGATCATCTATGATGATATGGCAGAGCAGACTCAAAGGGCCATATGGTCTAATTCTGTTCCTATATCTTATTGTCTTGTGATCTCATTCCTATACGTTCTTTTGTCACTATCTGTAATTCTACCAACAATGGTTGTATTGTAGCGGTGTGCTACACACAGCGCTGAAATAATGACGCGTAGTCTGTGAGCTGCAGTTACGAAAGAGGTTTATTCAAACTTTGTGGCCTCGCTTGGAAGCCTTCCTTTTCCCGCCTTCCCGGGCAGGAATACTTTAGGGGGCGTGTATTCACAGTCCCGTCCCACGCGCGGGCTTTTCCCCTTGCTGGTCAAGCAGGCTTGGCACCCTCTTTGGGACCGGCCTCAATGCCGGTGCGTGCCACTTTGTGAGCCGGTTCGAGTGCACTGGGAAGTGGATCGCCTCAATATTATCAGCAAATTTATAGCTGCTTTTTGAGGTATGTCCTAATCTTACAGTCATGGGTGTAGAAAGAGTAGAGCAGTGGTCTAGGCACACATCCCTGTGGAGCACAGTTTTAATTGTCAGTGAGGTGGAGATATTATTTCCAATCAGCTAAGATTGTGGTCTTCCAGTGGGAAGTCATGGATCTATTCACTGAAGGAGGTACAGATGACTAAGCTCTCTGGCTTTTCGATCAGGACTGTAGGAATGTTGTTTAATGTTAAGCTATATTAATAAACTGCATCCTGACATTGGTATTTGTAATATCCAGTTGATTCAAAGCTACGTGGAGAGCCAATGAGATTGCATCTATTGTGGTGATAGGCAAATTGCAGTGGGGACAGGCCCTTCCTGAGACAGGAGATGATTCTAGTCATGACCAACCTTTCAAAGCATTTCACCACCATAGATGTGAGTGCTACTGGGTGATAATCATCGAAACAGCTCACATCGCTCTGCCTGGGCACTGGTATAATTGTTGACATTTTGAAGCAGGTGGGGACTTCTGACTGTAGTAGAGAGAGATTAAAATTGTAATTTCAATGCACCCACCAGTTGGTTGGCGCAGATTTTCAGAAGCCTACCAGATACTCCATCAGGTCCTGCTAACTTGTGAGGGTTCACCCTCTCAAAGGAAATCCTGACATTGGCCTCTGAGATTGAGATCAGAAGGTAATCAGATGCTACAAGTATCCTCACAGCTGTAGTTATATTCTCCCTTTTAAAGCAAGAATAAAAGGTGTTGATCTTGTCTGGTAGTGAAGCATCACTACCATTGGTGGTGTTGGGGTTTGCTTTGTAGGAAGTAATGTCCCACAAACCCTGCCAGAGTTGACATGCACCCGATTTTGCCTCCCACCTCACTTGGAGTTGTTTCTTAGTCTTGGAATAGCACTCCACCAATCATACTTGGTTTTCTTAGATAGACCTGAACCACCAGACTTAAATGCCATAGATCTAGCCCACAGCGGACTATGAACCTTCCAGTTCATTAACGGCTTTTGGTTTGGGAATGTCTAATAGGTTTTTGTAGGCACACACTCATTCACATAGGTTTTAATGAAGGCAGTGACAGCTGTGGCATACTCATTCAGGCTCGAAGGTGATTCTCTGAACACAGTCCAGTCCATTGTTTCAAAGCAGTACTATAAGCACTCCTGTGCCTCCCTGGTCCATACCATCTTGTCCTCACTAAGGTGTTGAAATCTTCAATCTCTGCCTGTGCTCAGAGGGTAGAAGTCCAGGTAGGTGATCAGATTTGCCAAAGTGTGGGCATGGAATAGCATGGCAGGCATTCTTGAACATAGTGTAACAGTGATCCAGTGTGTTATTTCCTTTGATTAGTTGATAATAATTATTTAGTGTTGTATATAGTGAACAATATACATCATAAAGTTATTGAATGACCTTTCAATCCTTAAACATGCTTTTTTTAAAAAATTTCAAGCCTAATGGTTAGATGTAACTAGCTATTAGAGGATCAGTTTCCCAATCCATTGGACATTTCTATGTAAGTCCTACAGTTTACAATTCAGAACCACAATGTAATATATTCCACGTATCACACAAACAGGCCTCAAGTCCGCCATCTATGACAAAGCAGTTACGCTGAGACTTCAGCTAACAATCTAAACATTGACTACTTCTGCCACCAGCTCATTATGACTGTGGTCTGAACAAGGTATGGTAAACATTGTTGCTGCTCACCTGACCACTCGGGGAGGAGCATCTAAATCCACAATGGTAAGATGGACAGGGGTAGCATGGCCATAGGAACACCACCTTCATGCAAAGTATCTTAGTCTGCCATTGGTTCTAAATCATGGAACTCCCGGCTCATCGGTGCATTTTTATCAGAGGGACTACAATGGATCTAGAAGGTGTTTAATCATGAAAGAAAGAAGTGATAAGTGATAAATACTGGTCTTACAGTTGACAGCCTCATAGATGTACTAAAATGCAAACATATTTTGGGATGTCCATCTAAATTCTAAAATCTCAGCATTACTATCTGAATCTTGCCAACCAGTTCTTGACTGTGTTCTGCCACTGACATTATGATAGACTGTAGCATCGGAACTACATATTTATGTTAATCTACTTGCCCTGTGTATCTGTGGATATCTATCAACATTAAGCCAGTCAGAAAAGAAAGAATGAAAATTATATAAATGTGATTTTCTTTTTATTTAATAATATTCCCTTAGTGAAAAAGAAATGTACTTTGCTCTCAAATGGTGTTTGAAGGACTGTAACCATCAAGGACATTCAGAAAGTGGAGTCCTTGATCAATTACAATCTGCAGCTGGGCCTTTGTTGCTGTTCAGTGTTATCATTACAGAGCCTTATTTATGCTTTCTTTTGAGCTAGATTATGCTTAATTTGCTCAGCCAATCTCACTCACCCCTTCATGTTACTCCCACAAACACTTTAGATTTTTTGCTGCTCCATGTACTCCATTGCTTTGTACTTCTATTGCAGCAAGTCCATGGAGAGAGTAGGCTGCAGCTGGAGAACGAGAGGTCGGTAGGTGGATTCTGAGGACATTTACAGAAGAAACATTTAAATAAATAAATGTAGTGCTCATGGAAGTCAAATGCATTTTGTTTGTTTCTAAATGCTTGCTAATTTACCTAAATGATAGAAAAGTTTACGAAGTAACATATCTACTTCATAACTTAACCATAAATTAAAGGTTCAAAGATTCAATGTACATTTATTATCACAAGTATACAACCCTGAGATTCATCTTCTGCAGACAGCCATGAAACAAAGAAAACCATGGAACTTCTTCAAAGAAAAACATCAAAATCCCATGCATTGAAAAAAAAATCAGGCAAAAAGCACAAAAAAATATAAAACGCAGAATATAAAACACGGAAATTAAAAGAGTCCAAGCATATTCAGGTGAGCTCAGTTCTAGTTCAATCCAGTACTGTGTCGCTCATTAGCTGCAGGCTGCCCCAATCAACAATCGCCCACAATAGCAACAAAAGAAAAAGGAGCAGCCGGAAACAGAAACACATCATAACAGGAACCTGAATGAATGAATGAATGAATGAATGAATGAATGAATGAATGAATGAATGAATGAATGACTGAATGAATGAATGAAATTAACTTATTTCAGTCAGTACAAACATAACAAAAGCATTATTTATAACGATGATTTTAGGACAAAATTACAACAAAGAAACATAGACATTCTTTGAAACAGACCAAAAAGCGATCAGTTTACAAATCATGTCAATTAAACCTTGCCCAAGGACACAAGTACCATTCTCCAACAGCATCAATGAGAGAGATATCAGTTGAATGCAGACGCCTTTCTTCTGCAGCATCAAGCGTGAAGCTGGTGCTGAACATCTGCTCCCTTTCTGCTCTTGACTCAATGATTACTATCTTTTTTGACACTTTACTTAGTGAGATTGCTGAGCTTGATGAGAAGTGGAGTTAATCATGGACTTGCGCCCTGTCTCCAGGCTTCCTGGCCTCAGTGTCGCATGCCTCACTGATCACCCACAGAGATAGCAAAGTACCAGATCGCTCAAACAACCCAAAAACACGCCACCAAAATGTGGATCACAGACTCCAATTGTGCAGAACCACATTGAAGGAAAAAGAAGACATTAAAGAAGTGGAAGAAGTTCTTTTGTGAACCATCTGGAGAACGTTCCCCTTGGTTGCATTGTTCGCCGGTGCCACTTTCTTCTGGAATAAGTAACACATAGACAAAAAACACAGATTAAATAAAGCGAGCTCTTTTCTACTCCCATGTTTTTAATCATGTTTGGCATATTATTTAAATGTATATGGTTGCATGGCATTTATTGAGCATATCACTCATAAAGCTGAAGTGTATCCAGGTTCTTAATTGGCATGACAAGGCTTCACAATCAATGCTATATTCAGTAGTCTAACAGGAAGTCAAATGTGCTCCAATCTCCATTGCACTGAAGTCAGTGGCATGAAGGGTATGACTGGCTTTTCTCTGCAGACTGAGGTAAATTCACATCAGCTCATTGGCTGAAACTCACATAAGTGCTCAGAATCTTATCACTCAAGTCCAAAGCCATCTAAACAAGAAAAATCAACCTCTGCCCTCTGAAATGGAGCACACAGGCTACACTGGGTGGTTGACTTGTGTCAATGAAATTTGATGCGGACATTTGCTAATTTGCATCAAATGATAAACGTTTGAATGACTGGCTGAATTTGATATATTTATTACTTACCAACATTTGTCAGGTAAATAGATAAGAAATATTGCAATACAAAAAAAATTAGACCATTATTATTCTTTTGCAAGAAAAAAATCCACAAATTATTAAGAAACAATCACATCGGAGAACATTGGAGAACTGTTGTCTTCCTCGATGCTAGAATTGGCAGAGAAACATGGTACTATTATAGTATTTTAGTTGAGCATAATGCTTTCTGGTTATTGACGGAGGACTGTAGCCAACAAAATGTTTTGTCCTAATTTAGGGTTATTTGAGCTGCATCCATCAATGCAAATGTCAAGCAACTTTCCAAACTCCTCTTGACAGAAAAATTCTACAGTCATAATCTTCCTTTGGGAGAATAATAAATTCAAAAGAATTATAGCCTTTTATAAGCTTATTTAAAAGTTTTTAAAAGCTTAGGCTGAATCAATTGGTGGTTTTGGCCTGGAATTGACTGGAGATAACTTTCATAAGCCTGAATGATATGTCACTGCAGGAGAAAAATGTAATTGCATGACATTTATTTAATGACATTAAACACATTTTAAGTTGGAGAAGATTACTTTTTTTCAGCTGATTTGAACGATAAATGTCTATAACTGCAAGGGCTAATCATTAGAACTTGAAGTGGAGGAGAAAATGATTGCTGAGCAAGACAAATCAAAATCAAGAATTCTTAATAACAAAATTCTGTGTGTAAAAATAATTTTAAAATCAACATAGAACATAGAAATCTACAGCACATCACAGGCCTTTCGGCCCACAATGTAGAACTGACCATGTAGCCTACTGTAGAAACTGTCTAGAAATTCCCTACTGCATAGCCCTCTGTTTTTCTAAGTTCCATGTACCTATCTGACAGTCTTTTAAAGAACCTATTGTATTTTCCTTTACCACCATTGCCAGCAGTGCATTCCACGCACCCACTATTTTCTGTGTGAAAAAGATACCTCTGACATCTCCCCTGTACCTACTTACAAGCACCTTAAAACAATATTAAAACTGTATTAAGAAATGTTGAAGGAAATATAATATAAAAACCAAGGCTGAGAACAACAATAAAAAAGAGATGTCAATGAAAGGCAGGCAAAACATAATGTTGAAAGACAGAAATAAAGAAATTTATAAACACTCATCATCGCATGTGCCATGTTGTATGATCATGTTGTATGTTGTATGGTCCTATGATCATGATTGTTCTTGGCAAGTTTTTCTATGGAAGTGATTTGCCATTGTCTTCTTCTGGGTAGTGTCTTTACAAGTTGGGTGACCCCAATCATTATCATTATTCTTCAGAGATTGTCTGGCGGGTGTCAGTGGGTGCATAACCAGGACTTGTGATAGTCACAATTCCTGGTTATAAACACTAGGAATTTGAAAAAGAGCCTTCTACAATTAAAAATGCATTGAAAACAAACCAAGTTATAACAAGTATATTGTTTATGAGGCTGTTCAGTTCCCCTGACAACTGTAACTCTTGAATTCAAGTCATAGAGCAATACAGCACAGGAACAGGTCCTTCAGACTTACTGGCCCATACCTAATTGGAGGTGCTAAACATGCAGAATTGTAGTTGTTGTGTACTTTAGTCTTGTTTTGAAATTCAGCTTCATTAACCTGGGATACTTGTCAAATCAGGTTCTGATCATACTGGAAAACACTCTCAAAGGATTCACCAAGAAACTGAAGATGATGAAATGATGAAGAAAGCTAAATAAACTGCATTTGCTTTAAAGGGCTCATCTATAGAAGTAGATCTAAACCAGGGGTTCCCAAGCTATGGTCCATGGACCCCTTGATTAATATTAGGAGCCCGTGGCATAAAAGAGGTTGTGAACCCTTGGTCAGAGGATGAATGCACTCCTTCAGAAATGGTATTGCATTCATTATTTCCCCCCTTGGGTAGTTATGAAATGTGGTGATTCCATAAAATGATGTGAGAGTGTTTGAACTGCAGCATTGGGAGCAATCAGTAATGAAAGTGAAGTTTTTAATTAATGGGTAGAAAGGAGCATTAATGGCAAGTGGAAAAAAATAGTCTGGATGCTGGAGATCTGGGACAATAATTAGAAAATATGGATCAACTAAACAAACCATGTAATTTGGAGGACATTAACTTTGAAATATTAGAAAATGAAAGAAAAAAACAAGGTAGAATGAGAGAACATTCTTATGGCTCCAGAATTAATATTTGTTTGCAAGTGTACGAAATTATGTTGAACATGCAATGAAAAATACATAACTAAACATTGAGTAACACACACAAAATGCTGGAGGAACTCAACATGTCAGACAACATCTATGGAAATGAATAAACATTCAATGCTTTGGGCTGTGACCCTTCATCGGGACTGAAAAGGATGGAGGAAGATACCAGAATAAGACGATGGAGTGGAGAAGGAGGGCAAGCTAGAAAATGGTAGGTGAAATCATGATGGGAAAGGTAAAGGGCAGGAGTGGAAGAAATCTGATAGGAGAGGAGAGTGGACTATCAGGAAAAAAAAGGAGGGTCACTGGGGGAGTTGATAGTCAGGTGAAGAGAAGAGGCCACAGTGGGGAATAGAACAAGAAGAAAGGGAGAGGAAAACAAAATACTGGAAGTTAGAGAAATCATGCCAAAAGGTTGAGGCTACTTAGATGGAATATGAGGTATTGCTTTTCCACCATGAGAGTGGCCTCATTATGACAAAAGAGGAGGTCATGCAGTGATATGCCAGAACAGGAATAGGGATAGGAATTTAAATAGTTAGCCAATAAAAATTCCACTTTTAGTGGATAGAGCAGAAGTGCTTAACAAAGCAGCACCACACCCCCCTCCCACCTTATGTCAGGTCTCTCAAGTGTGGAGCAGTGGATACAATAGACGACCTCAAGATGAAGGGCTGCTTTACTTGGAAGGACTGCTTGGGCCCTGAATGGAGGTAAAAGAGACAGTAAGTGGCAAATGTAGCATTTTTGTTACTTGCAGGGATAAGTGCCAGGAGCGAGATCAGTGGGGATGGATAAATGGACAAGGGAATCATGGAGGGTGTGATTCCTGTGGAAAGTGGAGAATGGAAGCTGGGGAGATAAAGATGTGTTGGGTGGTAGAATCCTATTGAAGATGGCGGAAGATATGGAGAATGATGTGTTGGATGGAGACACTCATGCAGTGGCAGGTGAGGACACACTATCTGTGTTGAGGCAATGGGAAAATGGGGTGAGCACAGATGCCTGGAAAATGGAGGAAATGCAGGTGGGAACAGCATCAATGGATCAATGGTAGAGAGAGGGAAACCCTGTTCTTTGAAGAAGCAGGACATCTCCGATGCATCTGTTCCCACAATGAAGATCCATTTCATCTCTGATTCCTGGAATGGAGAACTTCATCCTGGGAACAAATGTGACAGAGGCAAAGGAACTGAGAAAAGGGAATAGCATTTTCACAGGATACTGGGTGGGAGGAGGTATAGTTAAAGTAGCTGTGGGAATCGGTAGGTTTAAAAAGGGATGGAGACAGAGAGATTGAGAAAGGGGAGAGACATGTTAGAAATGGGCCAAGACAATTTAAGAGCAGGGTGAAAGTAGATGAAATTGATGAGTTCAGCATGGGTGCATGAAGCTGCACCAAAGCAGTTGTCAAAAGGTTTAAACCTTTTGAACATATTTAATAATCAAAATGATTCAAACATGAAACACTAGAGGGCGGTGTTAGTCATGACAATACTCTACAAAAGTTAAGGTTTATCACCTTTGTTTTGATATATTCCCGGATATTTGGTTATGTGGCATTTGAATACTGCATTTAATGCATGAAAACATTCACAAGACATTAAACAGAAAGTCATGGGAGTCCAGGATGATCGATTGACGGCACTGAAGGGGGCTAAGGTCAGACTGATGACAGTGGAGCATATGTGTTGCATGTGCATGGATAAGAAGATCTTACAAGATTCTTGGGGATTAGTTATGCTTCTGCACAAACACTAAATATTTTCAAACGTCTACAAGGCACACACACACAAAATGCTGGAGGAAATCAGCAGGCCAGGGAGCATCATGGAAAAGAGTGAACACTTGCCGTTTCGGGTCAAGACCCTTTGTCTGGGCTGGAAAACAAAGATGAGAAGTCAGATCAAGTAGGTGGGGGAAGGGGAAGAAGAAGTGAAAGGTGGTAGGTGAGAGGTGAAACCAAAGGAGGGGGAGTGATGAAGTAAATATCTGGGAAGTTAATTACTAAAATAGATAAGAGGTTGAAGAAGAGGACATCTGAGAGGAGAGGGTAGAGTACCGTGGAAGAAAGGGAAGGGGAAGAGGCACCAGAGGAAAGTGATAGGTTGGTAAGGTGATGAGGTGAGGGAGGGAAGTGGGAATGGGGAATGGTTAAGGAGGAGGGCAATT
This sequence comes from Hypanus sabinus, assembly GCF_030144855.1. Taxonomy (NCBI): domain Eukaryota; kingdom Metazoa; phylum Chordata; class Chondrichthyes; order Myliobatiformes; family Dasyatidae; genus Hypanus; species Hypanus sabinus. The sequence continues at coordinate 123,654,551 of NC_082710.1, read as the reverse complement.
ACTGGAAGTTTGAGAAATCGATGTTCACGCCATCAGATTTGAGGCTACTCAGATAGAATATAAGGTGTTGCTCCTCCATCCTGAGTGTGACCTCATCATGGCAGTAGAGGACATGTTGGAATGAGAATCGGAAGTAGAATTGAAATACATGGCCACTGGGAGACTCTACTTCTTCAGGCGGACGGAGCGTAGGTGCTTGGTGAAGCAGTCTCCCAACCTACGTAGGGTCTCACCGATATATAGGAGGCCACACTCAGAGACCAGATACAACAGATGACCGCAACAGACACACGGGTGAAGTGTCGCCTCACCTGAAAGGACCGTTTGGGACCCTGAATGACAGTGAGGGAAGTTGTGTAGAAGCAGGTGCAGGACTTGTTCCACTTGCAAGGGTATGTACCATGAGGGAGATCAGTGGAGAGGGTTAAATGGACAAGGGAGTTGCATAGGGAGTGTTCTCTGCAGTACATGGAATGTTGTTAGGGGAGGGAAAGATATACTTGGTGGTGGGATCCCATTGGAGATGGTGGAAGTTACAAAGAATTATATGCTGGATGCAGAGTCTAGTGGGGTGGTAGGTGAGGACACAAGGAATCCTATTCCTAATGGGGTTGTAAGAGGATGGGGCGAGGGCAGATGCGTGTGACATGGAAGAGATGTGGGTGAGGGCACTGTTGATGGTGGAGAAAGGAAAGCCCTTTTCTTTAAAGAAGGAGGACATGAGGACATTTTATTAGTTCTGGAATGAGAATCCTCATTCAGAGAATGGATGCAGAGGAAATGGAGGAACTGAGAAAAGAGTATATTCTACAATAATGGTCGCCAACCCATTGACCGTGATCAACTAGTCAATCTTTGAGACTTTCCTAGTAGATCCCCCCAAAAAATGAAAAATAAATATATAAATACTGTTGAGAGATTGTTTCCGGGTTGCGGGGTTTTAGTTCCATTCTTTCTGCCCAGTGCGCATGTGTGTAGCTCCTCCACCATGTACTGCAGTGTACTTTAATGTCCCCAACCATTAAAACAATATGAGTCAGCTGCACCTTACCTCATTCCTTGTCACACCCACTGCTGAACTTGGATACATGTGAGGTCATTAAGCGCGTCAGGGATCACTGGTTGGCCTTGGGTAACCGGCCACTTTGTGTGGCCGGTGAGAAGTGCCGTTGCTTCTGGCCTGGAGCGCGGACAGATAGGCGCCACCTCCAAACCTGTTTAGCTCACCGAATGTTCATGGGGAACCCAGTGCTAAAATATTCACAGACGACCTAATTTGGGCTCAGGGTTTCATAAACAGCAGAGGAGCTACCTTGCTGCGATCTACTGAAACAAACTTTTGTCCGCTGATAGATCCTACAAGGGTAGCGGACGTGTGCCCTGTCGCACTCCTCGCTCGGTTGGTTGCTCTCTCCGGACTGTGACTGCCACCTCCCCGGCATGGGAACAGCTACACCTGGCCAAGGTGGCTGGCAGCGGGCAGGCAAGAGGCTGGAGCTTGAGCCCGGAGGCTGTCTAATAAGGCAATGAAGCCCTCAAAACTGCTTTGGTACCTTGAGTCCAAGCACCCTGCACTTAAAGACAAACCCATTGAGTTTTTTTTTCCAGCGGAAAAAAACATGAGCAGGCGGGACAGCAGCTGAGAGCCACGTAAACTAAATTGCAGAATAGACTGGACATAAGGAACCTGCTTTGAGTATCGCTGTATTCTGGATGAGTTTAACACTCACCCCACCGTCGGCCGGTCCGTAAGAATATTGTCAATATTAAAATGGCCCGTGGTGCAAAAAAAAGGGTGGGTACCCCTGGTGTTCATACGTTATTTCTTCTTCCGGGTTGTGGGGTTTTACTTCCAGTATTTTCTGCCTCGGTGTGCTTGCATATAACTAATCAATTTGGAGTTGATCTTGCTTTTTAGTAAGGCCGAGGTAGGGGATCTTGGGCTTAAGAAGGTTGGTGACCACTAGTCTACAAGGTATATTCAGTTATAGGAAATGAGATGAATATAGTACTCAATGAATAGAAAGCTTTTGTCACTTCACTGATATTTTGTGGGTACATACTGAACAGCATTGCCAGTTAACCTAACATAAAATCAACAACTACAGGGCTTATGTAGCTTTTACACCCCCAAGCATGGTGATTCAAAGTTTCAAGTTTCCCATTAATACTTTGACTTTAGCATAGAGTCTTTATACTTGATGGTCCTCAGAAAAGTGAACAAAAAACCTAAAAATTCTAGCAGAATTGGCCTTTCTACCCAAAGCCTTCTCTTTGCATTACATTTGCATTATCTGGCCTGCCTTCTCCTCTGTTACAAATCTCTTCTTGCTGAAGGCTTGGTGGAATGGAGAACATTGGCAACCAAGTGGAAATTATGGATCTAGCATGGTGCATTAATATAACAGAACCAGCTTTATCAACAGATTGGCTCAGGAAATTCTGTTTAAGGACTTCAGTTCCCTCTCAATTGTCAACAAAATTATATGTCACTGAGGAGTCCATCAAATTCTATGAATAGTTCAATTCCATAAATTCTATAAATAGGTCATGATTTTACCTCAGTCAAATAGCATATAGCATTACCTGGCCCAAAATGGAGACTAGCACCCACTCAGCATTCTATAAACAACTACCTACATAACATGAACATTACTGCGGCTACAACATGCATTCTGGTGTACTACTTCAACAAACTTTCTCTGAATGTCAGCAAAACAAAAAAAAAGAGAAAAGGGGTGATGCACATACTATACTGTTGTCTACATCAATAATGTTGAGGTTGAGAGATTTAAGATCCTGGGCATGAGCATCACTAACAATCTGTCCTGGAACTCTTACAATTTTCTATCAATACAGCATAGAAATCATTTTCTCTGGATGCATACAGATTGCTATGGCAACTGCTCTGCACATGACCATAATAAACTGCGGAGGGTTACGCACACAGCCCAGCACATCACAGGGACCAGCCTCCCCTCTAGACACTCTGTCTATAGTTATCACTGCCTCAGTAAAAGAGCCAGCATAATCAAAGACCCCACGTACCCTAGACCACCTTTCTTCTCCACTTTCACAATGGGTAGAAGATTAAAAAAAACTGAAAGTGCATATTCCCAGGCTCAAGGACAGCTTAGATCCTCCTGCTATTAGACACTTCAATGGACCTCTTGTACAATAAGATGGATCTCTGGCTGCACTTCTATCTTGTTTACCTGCACTGCACTTTTTTGGCCGTTTTTACTCTTTATTCGGCATTGTTATTCATGAATGTTATTCTAGATCAATACAGCGTGTAATGATTTGATCCTTATGAGCAAAATACAAAAGGAGTTTTTCACTATCTCATGATACATGTGACAATAATGAATCAATACCAATATTGACTATCTCAGGAACCCCAGGTCAAACTAAAATTGTATATTTACTATCGGTACACTAACTTGGAAGCAAGTTGGATCAGAATTAGTGACAGGTGTTACGTTATGTCATTTCAAAACATTAAAATAATTCAATGGAAAATGCGGGAGTCTGAAATGCAGATCTGATTTTGCGTTTACTTTAGTAAGGCGCGCACACCTCATGTAGATGCAGATCATATATGCAATTTACGTATTCATACATGTAACTCATAATAAGTTATTTAAATGAACAAGAATGCTTAATCAAACAACATATAGAAGAGAACAGAACACCATGCGTTCCCTTTTTCTTTCTTCCATAGCCTTCAGTCCTCTCCTATAAAATTTCCCCTTCTCTAGCCCTGTATCTCTTCCACTAATCAGTTTCCAAACTCTTTACTTCCCCCCCTTCCAGTTTTATTTATCACCTTATGTTTCTCCCTCCGCTTCCCGACCCTCTAACTCTGAGCCTCATCTTTTTTTCTCCAGTACTGCTGAAGGGTCTCAGCCCAAAACATTGCCTGAACTCTTCAATAGATGCTGCCAGGTCTGCTGAGTTCCTCCAGCATTTTGTGTGTGTAATATCTATACTAAACAAGGTTATTCAAATATTACTGAAATATTAAATACACAACAACAGCGTTTGGTAAAGTCGATCAGAACAATTAAACAAGCTGGTCAATTTTATGGCCATGTGATGCCAAAGACAAAGATTTAAAAGAGTGAAATATATGAAGCTGGAAATATAAAGATACATGGTTGAGAAATGCACAGTGAAATAGATCGGGAGCATAAAGCACAGGGTGAAGGACTAAGTTAATGTCAAGAAAAAAATAAACTCATTTTGTAAGAACGGTATAAGAACAGTGGAATTCATGGGCAGAATTGATGAGAAAGCTCATAAAAGATAAAATAAACCAATTCAAAAGAAAAATAAGTCAAAGCAAATTACATTGTACCAACAAAGGAACAAAATAAAACAGAACCCAGGGAAGAAAAAAAATCAAAAACGGACAGCTTAATGAGAAACAGGCACACACTAATGAATTCCTCGTGACATTAACATTCTGTAGGTCTTATCCAATAGTATGATCTTTTGGGTTCTCATAAATTGATTGCATTCTGATCATTATTTCTGGTGGAAATTTAATGCAGCAAAGTATCATATTTTATCTCATTCTTAAGAAAAGGTCAAATTTCCACAGCTTCTCTCCATTATCCACAAACATAAAATAAAAAAGAGGAACATACCAATCTTCAAAGCGTGAGCAGCAAGAGAAAAATAGTGAACAATTTTACTTCAGGAAATTTCACTACTACAGAGGTATATTAAAGATATAATAACTATCATGGTGAAAAGAAATTGAGTAAAGTGTGTGATGAAACAGATGTAGCAAAAAAAAGGTTGCTTGATGAAAAGCACTTCAACTTCTGACTAGATGCATTAAAGTCTCCTTGGCTCAGATAATAAGCCATTCCAGACCTTTTCATCATTCAGAATTTATTTCTTCTAGTAGTTTTACTCCTCCAGATCCATTTTTCTATTATTCATTAGTCCTCTCTAGCAAACTTCTGTTGACCTGATCTAACATCCATTTTGTCACTTAACCTGGTTTACCTTCTAACTTTTACAGACCTAGTTTTCTGTTCTCTCCTCTCCTCTCTCAATCTCTTTTCAAAATATGAAAACACAGTTTCTCTCTGATTCTTCTCAATCTGATGCACGTTTATTGACCTGCAACATTAATTCTTTCCCTCTGCTCAGCTGCTGCCTGACTCACAGAAACATTCCGATGGCAATTATATTATTTCAGTTTTATGGAGACTGCTCTACTGCATCATTTTTGGATTGGTGCTTTGTACAATATCAAGTTTTGCTTATCCACCACCATATTTGTGTTAATCTACACTGCCTCTTAGATAAAGATAAATTTTCATCTGATATTTTGGGTAATACTCTATTTGAAAAAAAGCATTGCTTTTAAAATTATTTTGGTTAGTCCTGATGAAGGGTCTCAACCCGAAATGTCAGCTGTGCTTCTTCCTATGGATGCTGCCTGGCCTGCTGTGTTCCACCAGCATTTTGTGAGTGTTGATTACATTTTAAGTATAATGTTTACAATTGATAGTAAAGCTGATGTCCCTTCAACAGTGAGCAATAAATCTCTGTTCTGTGATAAAAATGTAATTAATTGATTCATAACGTTAACCTTTTGTCTCAAACTTTTCTTTGGATTATTGTTACCACTCTCTCCAGGCTTCTTTAGATCCTAATCCTTCGAAGTCCTCTCTCCAGTGTTCAGTGGTTGTATGATCTTCAGATATTTGGAGATTACTATTGCATCTTCTTCAAAAACTCTCAGAGTACTGAACATTGAGTTGCTAGCCACTTTATTAGGTACAGCTGCTCATTAATCAGTCAATCATATGTTAACAACTCAATGTGTAAAAGAATGCAGATATGGTCAAGGGATTCCATTGTTGCTCAAACTAAACATCAGAATGAGGAAGAGATATCCCACTTATACAATTATCCAATCAACTAGAATTATGTCCCTCTGGCAAAATAAGAAAATTCTCTGGCTATCTATTCAATTTATACCCCTTCTCATCTTGTATACCCCTATAAAATTAGCTCTCATCCTCCTTCACTTAATCACCTTTAACCTTACTTGCCTTGAGTATCAATGGCAAAATTACCAAGTACTCAGTTTTTAACATTCCTGAGAAAGCAAATGTCCATAGGCTTATGTGGCTCAATTTAAATACAGCGACTATGGGAACATACCAGAGGCAAATCTCTCTTTATTGCAATTCAGTACCTGACGTAAGGCTTTACAAACCACAGTTAGGAATCCAAGGCACGCTCTCTGATTGCATTGGCTTTGCTGACTAAGAAGTTTTCAACTCAAATGAAGATCTTAAGCCCTTTCGGATATAAATAGCAAACAGTACTTTTGCTACAAGGAGATTACTTTATAATATACCCAATTTTCAAAGACTCATTCACTTACCTGTTTATTCTCCATGGTGAGTCTACCTGCTAATTCCCTCTATTCGAATGAGGGGTTCCTTCTCCATAGCAAGAAGATCCAGTTCACTTTTTTTCAGTGATGCACATTTACGAGGGGTAAGGTAGAAGGAGATGAGTTATACAGTGCTTGTTACATGCACGTGCAAGTCAAGTCTTTGAGTGATTATGCAGAAAGTTTGAAGTTAAAAGCTCATCTCCTTCTACCTTAGGCCACAATCTTATCAATCACCCCTCGTAAATCCAAATAAAATTCTTAAAACAGATTTAAAACTCAGACTATTTCTATCTTAAACATTTCCAAATTACAAACCATTTCTAAAACACAAAGGATAAAGTATAGGTACAATTCCTATAAACTAAAGAGATATTTCAACAATGCAGATGAATGAATTATCTGTCATAGATGTTGAAGCCAGAGGAATGATTACCAATTCACCCCATGTTTCTATAATGCTTTATAATATTCCTTAACCGTTTCTAATAAGCTGGAAATGCTCTCTAGAATTGTACAGTTTCTTTCTCACTGAGGAGAATTCACAAACTGTCTAAAAGCATTTTTGGAGACACAGTTCTCAGCTGTCTATAATCAATGCTGTGAAGCTAACTTTCTTGAGTACACAAAACACCTACTATTATAGATCAGCTATTTGATATGCTAAATAATTTGTCTCTATCTGGCCTGCAAGCTTCTTTGAATTAAGCAACTTAGCCAGCTTGTCTGTTTTGAAACAAACCAAATTAAATAATCTATTGTCTTACACTACATCTCTTGAGCAGCAGTTAACCAGATGATGTGAGATACATCTGGTTTCTTCAGACAGAGCATTTGCTATATCAAGAGCTTGTTTGCAAAGCTGTTCAATAGACAGTACTTATTTTAACTTCAAACTGATTACTGCTTGCCATCTACAATTTAACAACTGAAGTCTGACTCCTATTTATGACCAGAAGTCAACCAAAACATATTAGTTGGAGGTTTACTTACATCTGTTTGTGATCTTTACAAGTGGCAGCTACTATGTTTAGCAAGTGACTTAGCAAACATGAAGGAAGAGCCTACTTGCCCAGAAGGGGTAATTTCCATCACAACTCTCCATGTCATTGGATGAGTTAACTTTCAACACTCATGTAGCACAGGGCCATCCACGATATAGGTACTACTTTATATGGTAGATTTCCACAATAGTAAACATTTGCTCTTTACACCACCAACACACAATGCTTGCACTGTGTACGGGTTTCAAAATATGCTTTGGCACTTATTGCAATAGCATCCCCTCCCAACATCTATTGCCTGAAAGTATAAGGGCATCAGGTTCATACAAATTTCATTCTTTTCTGTTCTTCAAATCGCACCTGATCTTCAGTTAGTAAAATATTATTGTTATTTTGTGTTGCTGGTTAAAATTCTGGAAAAACCCTGTCTAATAATACTAAACATTTCACTGACTCCTTCTGATAGAGATTTAGTGACAGCAAATGCCCACATCCTGTGCATGAATTAAAATTACTTGGCCAACATCTTCAAATGTTTGGCAATGGTAATGTGAAGCACTACAAGACCTCTTTACTTAATTACATATTCCATATAAATGCAATTTAGTATCAGAGACTGCATTGTCAACATCTTGCATCTACGTAGTTGATATCAAATTATCTCGTATTTCAATAATCTACCTTTATTCAGCATTTAGATCAGCAGTTTTTATTTTACATAGTCGTTGATGACTGCCACTAGTATGATTGACCACCTTTCAGAAGAACAAGGATCCATTTTGCTGTGGCATTATTGTAATGAGCTTGCACTGACCCTGCAGAACCTGGTAAAGGTTAGCTGTGAGACAAAAGCTGCAATTGCATATCCATGTAGCTGAGCCCAGCTGGCAAGTCAGTATTACTTGCACAGCCACTGAGTTCAACAACTGTATAACAGAAAAGAAAATTAATTTTAAGAAATAACATGTCTGAATGAATAACAACACAATCTTTTATAAAGTGTGTAATGTTTGTGCTTTCCCAATTCATTGCTTTTTTAACTTCTCTATTTTTAAAATATTGTCTTAAAAGGTTATTTGAAACAAAGTGATAATATCCATTATTCTGCAGATCATACCCACTGTACTTGACATTCAAGCCAAGGTTCATATCTCTAATTGTCTGTTATATGCTTTAATGCAATTGTTTACAGTCAGTGTATGGGTAATAGTTTCAGAATGTAACATCATGAATTTTTAGTTTTGGGGTGATTTTCTTTTAGCACATTCTGCTTTCTCCTTTCCTTGGAAACATTGATTTATGCAAGGTTCAAAGTTCAAAGTGAATTAATTATTGAAATACATATATGTCACCATATAAAACTCTGAGATTCATTTTTTTTATCAGCATGTTCAATAAATCTATAGAATAATCATCACAAGAGAATCAATGAAAGACCACTCTGCTTGGACATTTAGCCAGAGTGCAGAAAACAACAAACTGCAAACATAAAAAATATAATAATAATAATAATAATAATAATAATAATAATAATAATAATAATAATAATAATAATAATAATAATAATAATAATAATAATAATAATAATAATAATAATAATATATTGAAACCATGAAATGAAGCATTCTTGAAAGTTAGTCCATTGGTTCTGAGAGCATTTCAATGATGATGTAAGTGAAGTTATCCTCTTTGGTTCAAAAGCCTGATAACTGATGAGTGATAACTGTTCCTGAAACTGGTGGTGCGAGTCCTCATGTCATAGGTAGCCTATTTTGAGGGCTCTGAGATTTTTGTTGCTTATTTTTTTGTATTATCCATGTTTTATTAGTTATAACTCTATGCGTTTTTTGGAGTTCAGGGTATTTACGTGTTATTTTTAGGGCTTCTCTTGTTTACATTTAAGTTCCAATGATCCTTGATTACTTACAATTAATTCTCTGAGACTCTGCAGTTGTCCAATTATATATACTTGGACTTCTGTCTCTTATAAGAATAGTTACTTGTTAACTTGTAATTACTCTGGGCTTTTATCACCCGGGAACAGATACTTTGTGCCCTAGTGTATATTTAAAGGTGCAGTGCTAATTCCTTTTTTAGCTTTGTCGTCTTGATCCTTGCCTAGCAAAGTTCTGGCTGAGTTATTTTCAATTATCCAAGACACTGGAAATTGAAATGTTTTGATTTGATTCTTTTGTTAATAAAATTCAAGATTTTGTTTTCCCCTTCCCAGTCTCTATGTGACCCTGTGCTCGGTCCAATGTTGCAGCTTGATATTTTGTACCTTCTTCCTGATAGCAGCCTTGAGAAGAGAGCATGTCCTAGATGGTGAGGGTCTCCAATCAATTCCTGATACATAAATGATTTCAGGTTGTTAAAGAGATTCTGCAGACACACATGGTGGTAGCAGAATTAACACTTGTTCCCACACAAGGGCAGTGAGGTACCAGCACAGTGTTCCTCCCACTCCTCCTTCCTCTCTAAAGAGAATAGGTCATCAAACCTTCCTCATTCCTCAAATTGATCACAAACACAGTGTTTATCTACACCAGCCCCTTAGCAGAGAGGATGTAATCAACAAACCAAACTGTTTCCCTGGATACCATTTGCCTAAAGAAGAGATATTCCCCCACAACTTAGATGACTAGAGACTAGGTGTAGGCCACAACCTTTAGCACCACAGTCATTCTTTGTGGAAGCTACTCTTAGAACAAGATTCTCCATTTGGGATCGAAGGATTAATCAGATGCCTCATCGATATTATGAAGAAGAGTATGAAACTGAGCACATGCCATGAAGCCCACCTCATTCTTCACCTCTAAATATACAAAGGGGCAGGGCCCATCCTAAACAACTACTCCCTCCCTTGCTGCTCAGGGAAAACAAGATGTAAAGAAGGTGGAGACCAATGTTAATGTGATAAAAACTGTGAAGGAGATTTTAAGCAACAACTCTAATCAAAATGTTTCATCTAATGAATAGGATACAGGCATACCTAGTCTTGCCTTTTCATATCACATAGCTCATATTTTTGGCAAAATTTGGACAAGCTACAGATATTACTACAATTACTGCAAGGCTTTATTTATATATGTATAAATCTTGTATAGATCTGGCTATTGGCTTTTGGACCCACCCATTTTTTGAAAGTGACAGACTGAAATTAGGTCATTAACATTGAAAAAATCTCAACTCTGTCATATGTAAGTAAATTTCATAGGTATAGAAATTACCAATCAGGATTATGGTTTAACCCATTAAGTTAAACAAAAGGTCACTCAAATAGAATATCCAAAGACCCTAAAATCCTTACAATCAACCCTTGACCTATTTGGATTATGCTAGAACTTTCTTAGCTGACTATGCTCAATTGTTCAAACCATTATATGATGGATGTAATCAGGAAATATACAAAGCCATTTGTTTTTACCTCAGAAGATGATGAGGTACTTGATAAATTGCTGAATTCATTTCAGCAAGTATTAGAGCTTTGGACAAGAAACCTAATAAAATCACTTTTTCCAAAAACAATTGTAACCATCTGTTATATGAGAGAGAAGAGACACAATCCCCATACACTATGCCTCATATAATGTCACCTATTCACCTCCTTCATCTCCGTTAAGGGCCCCAAATAGTCCTGCCAGGTAAGACAACACTTCACATTCTCATTCTGACATATCTTTTGTGCGAAGATGAGGTGACCTTCAGTTTAGAGGAATAGCACCTTATATTCTGTCTGGGTAACGTCAAAGCAGTTGGCAAGAATATTGATTTCTCTCTCCGGTATTTTGTTTTTCTCCCTCTCCCCTCCTCTTCTGGTCCCCACTTTGGCCTTTTACGTCTTCTCCCCGGGTCCCCTCCTCCTTCCCTTTCTCCTATGGTCTTCTCTCCTATCTCTTCTTCCATACTCTTCTCTCCATCTCTTCTCCAATCCTTTACCATTCCTACCCACCTGGCTTCTCCTATTGCCTTCTAGCTGACCTCTTTCTCCTCCTCCACTTTTGTACTCGGCATCTTCCCCCTTATTTTCAGCTCTGAAGAAGGGTCTCAGCCTGAAACGTCAACTGTTTATTTAGTTCTCTTGATTTTGCCTGACTTGCTGACTTCCTCCAGAACTTACTGAGTAAAACAGCAGTTTGTTACTCCAAATGGTGGATATTGCTTTCCTGCAACAGTGTTTTATGTAGATGTGCTCAATGCAGGGGAATACTTTACCCATGTTGTACTGGTCATATTCACTATTTTTTATAAGATTTTCTGTTCAAGGGCATTGGTGTTCTTATACCAGATTTACATGTCATGCCAATTTTGTGCAAACAGCTAAGGAAGTAGAAGTCAAAGCAACACACACAAAATGCTGGTAGAACACAGCAGGCCTGACAAAGGGTCTCGGCCTGAAACGTCGACAGTGCTTCTCCTTATAGCTGCTGCCTGGCCTGCTGTGTTCCACCAGCATTTTGTGTGTGTTGTTTTAATTTCCAGCATCTGCAGATTTCCTCGAGGAAGGTGAAGTGCTGCCTTTTTTGTAATTGCACTTAGGTACTCGGTCCAGAACAGGCCTTCGGAAATAATAACGTGGAGGAATTTAAAGTTGCTAACCCACTCCGCCTTTGATCCTCTGTTGAGGAATGGCTCATGGACCTCTAGCTTCCTTCCCTTGAAGTCAATAATCAGTCCCCTGGACTTGCTTACCTTGAGTGAGAGGTTGTTGTTATGGCACCATTCTGCCAGATTTTCAATCTCCCTCAAATATGTGGATTCATTGATATGGCTTATGACAGTGGTGTCATCAGCAAACTTGAGTATGGCATTGGAGTTGAGCTTGGACACACAGTCCAACAGAGTAGAACAGAGGGCTATCCTTGTGGTGCACCTGTGCTGATGGAGGAGATTTTGTTGCCATTTGAACTTACAACTTTCTGCAGCTTCTTACAATTCCATGCAGTAGTCCTTCTGTAACAAATGAAATGCAACCAATTAGAATGCTCTCCATCCTACATCTGTAGAAATTTGTGAGAGTCTTGGTGACATACCAATTCTCCTGAAACTCCTGATGAAATATAGCTGCTGTCATGCCTTCTTTGTAATTGCATCAGGAAGTTGGACCCAAAATAGTTCCTTAGGGATGCCGATATCCAGGTACTTGAAGCTGTTCACCCTTTCTGCTTCTGATCCCTTGATGAGGACAGGTGTGTGCTCCCTCCAATTCCCCTTCTGAACTCTAGAGTCAATTCCTTGGTCTTATGAACATTAAGGGCAAGAATGTTGCTGCAACACCATTCAAATAGCTGACCTATCTTGCTCTTGTATGCCTCCTCATCATCATCTGAAGTTATACCAACAATAGCTGTGTTGTCATCAAATTTATAGATGCCATTTAAAATGTGCTTAGCCACACAATTGTAGATGCAGAGAGAGTAGAACAATCAGCTAAACACACATCCTTATGGTTCTCCAGTGTTGATTATCAGTGAGCAGGAAACGTTATTTCCAATCCGCACTGACTGATCTTCCAGTGAGGAAAGCAAGGATCCAGTTGCAGAGGGAATTATAGAGTCCTAGGTTTTGGAGCTTATTGATGAGGATATGATTGTGTTAAACACTGAGAGGGCTGACACAGGTATTACTGTTGTCCAGGTGATCCAAGGCTGAGTGGAGACTCAGTGAGAGTGCATCCCAGATAGATCTATAGTGCCGATAAGAAAATTGCAGTGGGTCCATGTCCTTGCTTTGGCAATGATTTGATTCTAGCCATGACCAATGTCTCAAAGTACTTCATTACAGAAGATCTGAGTATGACTGGGCAATTGCCACTGAGGCAGCTCACCCTGCACTTGGGCACTGGTATGATTGACACCCTTTAGAAGCAGGTGGGAACCTCGGACTGCAGCGGTGAGACACTGAAGACGTCCTTGAACACTCCTGGGAGCCAGTTGGTAGGCACACGTTTTCAGAGCCCTACCAGGAACACCGTCTGGACCTGACACCTTGCGAAGATTCACCCTCTTGAAGATCAGTGGTGGGAGCAGTGCACAGTGAGGAGGAAAATAAAATTCAAAAGGGACAAGCAGAGCGGCCATTGAGGGGAGTGGTCCAGTGGTGAGAGTGGGGGTGTCAGGCAATGGCCCAAAGAAAAATTTGGCTCAGCAGAGACACTAACTCTGGATAAGTTATCCAGGTAAATTTCTGTTAAGTTACCCTTTTTTTTCACTATGTCAGTGTAGTGTGAATGGGCATTGAGAGTTCTACATGCTGGATGTTGAAGCCCTGAGAGACACAGAATCTCCCAGGGAACTACATCTGCATGAAGTGCATTCAGCTGCAGCTCCTTGAAGACAACCATATTAGGGATCTGAAGCAGTAACTGGATGACCTTCAGCTTGTACAGGAGAGAGAGGAGATTATCAATCAGAGTTACAGGAAAGCAGTCACCCCTAAGTTGCAGGAGGCGAGTAGCTGGGTGACTGTCAAGAAAATGAATGGGAAGTTGAATAGGCAATTAGTGAGGTGCTGCTCTGTGGCCATTCCACTAAATGATGAGTATACTGTTTTGGATACTGGTGTGGGGGATAACCTCCCAGGGGAATGGCACTAAGACCAGATCACTGGCACTGAGCATGGGCCATTGTGCAAAAGGGAAAGGATGAGAAGAGGGGAGCAGTAGTGAATGTATACTCAGTAGTCAGAGGAACAGACTGAAGTTTCTGTGGACGTGAATGGGACACCATGATGTTTTGTTGCTTTCCAGGTCCCAGGGTCAGGTTTTAATAGTCCTAAATGGGAATATTTGAAGATTCCCATCAGAGCCACACAAAAATGTTGGCATTTAATGCTACCATCTTACCTTCTGGGATTGGCATTTTTTTTTTTAGCTTTTATCTGCATTGCTATGCATTCAATACTTGAATCAGCAGCAATGTAATTAATAACTTCCAATAATATAGCATTTTATAACTTTAGAAAACAGTCCAAGCACTTTTCAGAAGAGAATTAGAAAGAACAAATTTATTCCACAGTCAGAGAGTAAGTAGAGGATATAGATAAATGAATCAAAGAGGTTAAAAAAAATCTTTTCATGAACAATATTAACAAGGTTGAGCAAGCTTTTCTCTAGCACAAAGGAGGATGAGAAGTAGGCACACAAATGATAGAAAAATGGAGGGTTGTGTTGGATGGAAGGGTGGGATTGATCCTAAAGTATGTTAAGAGTTCAGCACAACATCTCTGGCCTCAAGGCCTGTAATGTGCTGTAATGTTCTATGTTATCACCAGGTATTTAAGACCATGAGACCATAATATATAGGAGGAGAATTAGGTATTTCAGCCCATTGATTCTGCTCTGCCATGTTATCATTCCTGATTTATTATCCCTCTCAACACCATTCTTCTGCCTTCGCCTGTAACTGTTGACACCTTTACTAAGCAAGAACCTATCAACCTCCACTTCAAGTACACCCAGTGGCTTGGCCTCCACAGCAGTCTGTGGCAATGAATTCCACAGATTCACCACCCTCTGTCTAAAAGTACCTCCTCATCTCTGTTTTAAAGGGACGCTCCTCAATTCTGAGGTTGTGCCTTCTGGAACTAAACTTCCACACTTTAGGAAACATCCTCTTCACATTCTCTTTACCTGGGCCATTCAAAATTTGATAGGTTTCAATGTGATTCCTCCACCCCCATTCAGAGTACAGGCCCAGAGCCATCAGATGCTCCTCAGTCTCATTGAAAATTGGCACAGATCACAATATTGTCTGCGGAACTCCATATAGAGCAGCACATTGTACAATCAATTTCAAATATCCCCACAAGTGACTACATAGTTCAGTACAGATCACCTTTGAAGCATCAGAAGATGAATGCTTTCAGATACTGCCCAGCAGACACTTACTACCATATCTTGGTATAGAGCTGATTGGTCTCTCACAACCGTAGCCACATTCATTTAGAGTGTGCAATAACACCACCCAAAGCTGGAATTTCCTTTGATTCCCATTGACTTCAGTTTTGGCCCTGGCTTATCAGTGTTGTGTTTAAAATGCTTTACATCACTGCCACCTCACACCCGGCACTGTCAAGCACGCAGAGGTCATCCTCTGTTTTGACCATCAGTTCAGTATTGGAAAGCCAGCTCCTAAAAAAAAAATTGAGTAATTTTTTTAATCAATAAAAGCTTACAAGCAGAAGTGCTATTATGAATATTGAAGTTGGTACTAACCATCCATTTCTAGATAGGGTGACCTCTAATCATCAATAATCATGGTACAGTTTTGGAATTCTAATAATTCTAATGCACAGGCAATTGCATGGCTGCAAAATGAATCACCAAAAGTGTGAACAATTCAATTGGACGAACATTGCATTGGATTCAGAGTAATATCATTTTGCTCTCCTTTACATTCATGTAACGAAGAATGTCAATAAACAATCTTGAATCTTGAATTAACACCGGGTTAGTAATAAAATTTAATAACTTAAAAGTAAACACTCTGATGTCCTACCTCCATGTCACCCCAGTAATCAGGAGGTTTGACGTAGGTAGGTGCAGCATTTTAACTGACAATTGACTTGATTTTCTACCCTGGATATAAAATTAATGTTGTTTTCACGGCTCCCCTAATCTTGTCGTATTTTAACATGATAATTCTCAAATTCAGTAGTTCAAGTTGTGTCATTTTCCTCTTCTGTCTTTGAATTAGCAGCAGTTGATAATCTTGCAAAGCCAAATGTTCAGTAATCAACTGTATTAGAGAAGTTGGTTTAGTTCTAGTCACAGCAGCTTCTGGGTTAAATGCGTGAGTGGCAACTCACAGCTCCACAGAAATATTCACAGGTTATTTTTCTCTCTAGTTTAAAAGTCCTCTTGGCTTCATAATGTATGTTGGAAAGTAAACTTCTGCCAGCTTCTATGACTGGTCAAGGTACAGGTGCTATTCACTCAGACAGAATCATTGATGCCAGGTGCAGGGGATATCAACTGGTGAACTTAAAAGTTTAAATTTCAAAGTAAGTTTATTATCAAAAGCACATCTATGTCACCATGTGCATTCTCAATAAATCCAATAAGCATAATAGAATCAAGGAAGGACTGCAGTAACTAAGTTTACAATCAGTATGCAAAAGATGATAAACTATGCAAATACAAAAAAGAAGGAAATTAAAAAAAATAATAATAATAATAGTAAATAAGCAATAAATATAGAGAACATGAGATGTAAAGTCCTTGAAAGTGAGTCCTTAGGTTGTGTGAACATTTCAGTGATGGGGCAACTGAAATTATCCCCTTTGGTTCAGGAGCCTAATGTCTGAGGGATAAAACTCTTCCCCTCAACCTGGTCCTGAGGCTCCATTACCTTCTTCCTGATGGCAGCAGCGAGAAGAGAGCATGACCCGCATGTTGGGGATCCCTGATGATGGATGCAGCTTTCCTGCAGCAACACTCCATGTAAATGTGCTCAATGGTGAAAAGTGCTTTACCCGTGATGGACTGGGCTGCATCCATTACATCTCCATATTTGTGTAGGATTTTCTGTTCAAGAGCTCGTCTTTGATGAATAAATGATGCTCAATAGTGTTCTGCAGAAGACCATGTATCACTTCAATGACACAAAGGTGATTGATGATAATCTGCCAAATGAGATTTGACAGCTTTTTGTGGGCAGGATGTGCTTGTAAACCTTAAATTAACAAGCAATGCTAGTAACATTCAAGATGTCAGACAGCACCTGTGGTGAGAGAAAGAAACTTAACAGTTCTGTCAGAAAGCTTTCCAGAACTAGGTAAAGTTTGAAGTCAAACAAATTGCAGAGAACGGTAGGATTACGTGGTGAGTGGATAGCACAAGAGGAATGTCTGTGATAGAGTAGAGACTAGGAAAGCATATGGAACAATGAGTTATAGATTAAATTCAATTGGCAGATACTTAAAATCAGTAGAGTTGCTGGGAATATCTAAAATGTCAGACAGAATTCCTGGAGAAAGAGGCAGCCTGACCATCACAGCCTATTCCATTCCAGGAAATGTTCTCACCACCAATGAATGCACTGACATGGAAAGCTGCCACAAGAAAGTAGCATCAATCAAAGAACCCCACCTTCCAGAGGATGCTCTCTCCTCACTACTACCATTGGGCAGGAGGTACAGAAGCCTTAGGCCCCACAAGACCATGTGGGACCTAGGTTATAACTCTTCAACCATCAGGCCCATAAACTGATGTGAATAACTTCATTCACCACTACTCTGAACTGATTCTGCATTCTACTAGCTCGCTTTCAAAGAAGCTTTACCACTCATGCTTTCAGTATTATTTTCATTTGCTGTTTGTCATCATTCGAAAATAGGTTGTTTACAAATCTTTGTCTGTTTATGCATAGTTTTTCTTGAAATTTAGTTGTATTTCCCTCTTTCCCTGTAAATACCTGCACGAAAATGAATCTCAGGTTTGTATATTGAGTTTGTAAGTTGTATTAATATTACAGCTTGATAAGGTTGGTTTCATCAGAACTGGCCAGTGCTGATAGAAGTGAGAAAAACTGGTTATTTGAAATTGTGGAGTTTATTGTTAATTCCTGAAGCTATAATACATCAACTCAAAAGTGTAAGGAAAATAAGAAGTTAGACTGTCAATGGGATGAGAGAATAATATGGCAGGTATTAGAATCAGAGTCACTCTCGCTGACTGAATAGAGGTGTTGTGCAAAGCAGTCACGATGTAAATTTGCTTTCTCCATTGTAGAGCAGGCCGTGTTATAAACAGTGAAGACAATATTGTGATGCTCCCAGGGGTTGGCATGGTTGACAGCCTGCCTGCTTCAGCATTCCTAATGATCTGTACTACTTATTGTTCTTGTGTTAAAGTGCATTTGTGAGATTATGGTAGGTTGTTCAAGTTCATTTATTGTTACATTTTAACTTGGGTTATACCGTTATTCGCTTGTGTGTTTGTGGGTCACCATGACTGCAGCTGAGGTGTGTAATGGTCACCTTCCACATCTGGATGGGGCTTAGTAGGTTCTTTCCCCGGTCTGTTTTTGTGTTTATCTCAATAATACAGCTGTTGAGTTAAACAAACTTTTCTCATCTGTCATCATGGACCGAAAGCTTGTCATATTGGTGTCAGAATTGGGACTAGAAATTGACGGTGAGATTGAACAGCTACGATGTCTGATGGAGTGCCTTAAGAACTGGGAAATAAGTTGAGGGACCGAGTGGTATGCCTCCCCGGCACCTCCAGACCAGGCTCCTGAAGACATGATTCAGGGGGAGGACCTTCGAACCGAGCATGGTGCCTTCCCAGGGAGCTCTGAAGGGGCGATAGTACCCAAGCTCCTCAACCCAGGGGACACAGCAGAGCATATTTCCCACCGTTGTCACTGCCCGCGCCGGGAAACCCAAGATGCTGCAGCCGTGGGAGGATGGGCAACATGGCAGGCACCACCAACAGCGTCAGAGCAAGGGGTCTCAGCATGTTAACTCCAGAGTCCAGCTTGAAGCTCCCCAGGTAAAACAGTGTCAGCCGTCTGGAGCATCACCTTGCCATAAGGCACAATGGGTAAGGCCCCGCCAAGATGGCAGTACACCTAGCCCTGGCGCTGGAGGGGGATGCCATGTGGATCATCCTCGACTTTACACTGGCTGAGCAGCATAATTACAGAGTTCTGGTATTGGCACTGGAGCAGTGCTTTGAACGGAGGCCGCTGGAGGAAGCAATGAGGGAAGAACTGGGCAGCAGGCAGTACCACGTGGGAGAAATCCTGGGGGCATTCACAGCACATCTCCAGCACTGCGCTCAGCATGGCTACCTCCAGTGTAGTCGACAGTCCACCCCAGCATTCCTAATGATCAGTGCTGTTTATTGTTCCTGTGTTAACATGCGTTTGTGGGATTATGGTGGGATGTTCAAGTTCATTTATTATGACATTTTAGCTTGGGGTAAACAGTTACTTACATGTGTTTATGGGTCACCCTGACTGTAACCAGGGTGTATAATATTCACCTCCCCTGTCTGTCTGAGATTGAGTGGGTTTTCTCCCTGGACCATAGCACCTGGTCTGTTTTTGTGTTTATCACAATAAAAATTGCTGTTGGAGTTAAACGAGCTTCCTCGTCTGTCACTATGGACCGAATGCTCATTATGTTACAATATGTTACAGTGAAAATGCATCCCTGTAACATGAAAGTGCTGTCTGGATCCTTGGATGGTAAGAAAGAAAAAAGATAAAAAATAACATTCTCTGCAGTTCCGTGGTATCAGGGGAACAAGGAAGAGATGGAAGAATGAACCACAAAGTCTTTGAAGGGGAAAATAACTGAAAACTGAAAGGGAAAGGCAGAAAATGTGTGTCCAAGGGAGGAAAACTGAATAGGGAAACTGCTGCCTTGCTTCAAACAGAGAAACTGAGAGCATAGATCTATGATGGAACAAATGTGATGTGCTAGTTAACCACGGTAAAGGCTAAACATGGCATGGAAATTGTTGATTTCAGAATAAATATAAGACAGCAAGAGAGCAATGGAGTTAATAGAGGGAAAGGAGCACAAGAGATGTAGTCCTGATATCAGTGACTCTTAATGGACATTAGTCATGAACCTATCCTTTGAGATGGTGATTGAAGATCCAGAAAAGAGAGAGAAGATTTAGGTGGAAAAGTGAAAGTGAGAGCCTGGTGGAAATCAGCAGCGCAGTTGACTAACAAGAGAAGATCTGCAGATGCCGGACATCCAAGTAACACACGCAAAATGCTGGAGAAATGCAGCAGGCCAGGGAGTATCTGTGGGAAAAATACAGTCGACACTTCAGGCCGAGGCCCTTTGGCAGGAATGTACAGGCAGGCTGCCTGGCCTCCTGAGTTCCTCCAGCATTTTGAGTGTATAGCAAAGGAGATCCATTTTTTGAGTTCTGTGTAACAGCTAAATACAGCATCAATGCAGATATGTTTGAAACAGAAACATAGGTAAGTAGGGGCTTCTACTTACTGAGCTGAAATAAAATAAAATTTATTCCACAGGGAGATAGTCAGGAGCAGGATCACTGATTCCTTTTAATATAGCTTCAACTTAGAGAAAGTGTGTGAAGTTGAAGGAGAAGTTGTTCATGATTGACAACTTGGTTTACCAATACAGAGAGTGGCAGTGCATGATTTTATACAGAGACTCTTTACATGGCTTCAAATTTCATGCTGGTATGAGATAGTGGTGTAAAAGAACTTGATGCATTTATGAAAATGAGCTAGCTGGGATGAGGGAAATGTAAGCTGACAAAGTAGCAGAGGGAATCAAAGGCTTCATGGCTGTACTGTAAGTGGGAAGAGAATGGATTAAGAGAAGAAATAATGGAGTCCAGATTACACTGCAATGCTAACTCTCTCTAGGCATGTAGATTAATTGGTAGCCTGTAAAGTACCTGCCGTGTGTAGGTGAGTGGCAGAATTGAGGGATAAGTTATGGCAATGTGAAGAGAATAAAGAATATGGGATTAATGTGGGATTGGAGTAAATAACATTTGTTGATTGCCTTGCTTGTCTGAAAGACCTGTTTATACACTGTATAACACTATGATTCTAGTTTATTGCATGAATGGTAATGTTATAAAGGCTGTAAAGATAAGATCTTCAGAAGAGATAATGCAAAATCATCTAATGTTCAGTGGTGGAACCATCGTCAGAAAGCAAATCAGAATCAGATTTATTTTCACTGATATTCTCTGACATGGATTTTTTTTGTGTTAATTAATATTAACTTTACTTGAAATTTGAACTTTGATTTGACATGAAATTTGTTCTTTTGTGGTCTGGAGGAAGACATGAGTAGAGAGAGCCTGTGAGGCAGAGATCAGTTTACCCTTAATGTCTCTCCTTTTCCCTTTCAAGGTGGACAGGAATCTGTCAAAGACCCTGACTTACAACTGCACTCAAACTTTGGTCTGTACGATGTTGATTCCTGACCGGCTGTTTTCAATATCCCAAGGATGAGGCCTTTGGTGTTGGTGTTCCAAGGTTTTGTGGCCCTAGAGTTGAGCTAATTCTAGGATGGAGCCACTAACTGAAGCATCACCAGAGCAAACAGAATATCAGGAACAATGTCCAAGACTCTGTACTTGGATTGCTTTCACTCTCTCTCTTGTTGGCAGGGGAGAGTTTGTTGCTCTTTCTCAAAACAGAGGAAGTGGCAGACTCGCACCATAAATCAATGAGCGATTTTCTTTTGTCTTGTTAGTCTTTTCTCTTGACAGTTCTCTGCCCCTTTATTAGGGAGAGAACCTATAGTATATCAAATTGTTGGTTGAATGTTTAGTTTTTGTTGTACTGCAGATCATGGTCTTTCCTGGGGGCTTTGCTATTTCTTCCTTGCGGGGGTGGAGGGTGCAAATGTTTTTTTGCTTAAATAAATGGGGAAGAGGAGGGACAATGCTTTGCTGCTGATGGTGCATTTGAGGGGAGGAGTGGGGGGCTTTTCAGTTCTAATTTTTTTTTACAGTCACTCATTCTTTGGAGTACTCTTCTGTTTTCCTGGATGCCTGTGAAGAGCAAGATTTCAGGTTGCACTTTACATATATTCTGATATTAAATAGAACTATTACGCTATTATATGTTTTGTATAATCTCCCGTTTGACTGTAAATATTCAATGGATTTGGAGTAATTTGTAATACAACTTGTTCTGTATTATTTCTAGTTTCATTTTTTTGGTTGACAGCAGCTATATTTCATTAGGAGTTTGAGGATATTTGGTATGCCACCAAAAACACTCAAGTTTGTACAGATATACTGTGGAGAGCATTCTAACTGGCTGCAGCACCTGTCTGGTATGGAGGAAGGGTGGCTAATGCACAGGAGTTATAAAATTAGTCACCTCCATCATAGACACCAGCCTCTGTAATATTCAGGACATCAAGGTACAATGCCTTAAAAAAGTGGTGACCATCATTAAGGACTCTCATCACCCAGGTCATGCCTTGTTCTCATTACCACTATCAGGAAGGAGATTCAGAAGCCTAAAGGCACACAGTCAGTGATTCAGGAACAGCTTCTTCCTCTCTATCATCCAATTTCTGAATGGACATTGAACCCATGAATACTACCTCAGACTTCCTTTATTTGTATTTTTGCACTACTTATTTAGTTTAACTATTATTTATATATACACACACACATAAATACATACATACAACTATTCATATACCTACACTTAGTGCAATTCACTGTTTTTTCTATTATTATGTATTGCAAGGTACCACTGCCACAGTGACAACAAATTTCATGACATATGCCAGTGATATTAAACCTGATTCTGAACTGTCTCACAGACTGTTCTTATCAAAAAAATTCTGAGTGGCCTCAGTGAGGAAAGATTGGTTACTGTGGCTACAGTTTGTGGCTCTCATCATTTACCCAAATAAGCGTTACAAAGTCCAAGGTAATTTTGCAAATTCAGTAATCCCTAACTGGATAATATACTTTGAGTTTTCTAAATTAGACCATAAGACTGCAAGACATGGAGCAGAATTAGGACACTTGGCCCATCATCCTGCTCTGCCATTCCATTATGGCTGATCTATTCTCTCTCTCAACCCTATTCTCCTGCCTTCTCCCCATAAACTTTGATACCCTGACTAATGAAGTAACTATCAACCTTAAAATTAAATATACACAATGACAAGGCCTCCATAGCCATCTGTGGTAATCAGATGCACAGATTCACCACCCTTTAGCTAAAGAAATTCATATTCAGCTCTGTTCTAAATGTACGTCACTCTACTCTGAGTCTGTGCCCTTGTGTTGGGTTATATTAAATTTTGTAAAAATATTAGATAAAAGTCTGAACAATTCTAAGTGATACAACATGTTACAGTATGCAACAAGTCTGTGCAAGTTAAACACTGAATGTTTGTTCATGTCTAATGTTTGCTGATAGTGACGAGATTCTTTCCTGGCTTCAGGCACCAGTGGCATGAGAACAAAAGGCCAAAGAATTTATCTGATCCTGCATGTCTCTCAATTCTTGTGGAACTCCGATCAAAAACATGCTGAGTTAGTGGCATAAGAACAGAGACCAAAAAGTCTGTCTGTCTCTGAGTGTCTCTTGCTGCACTCGTAGATTGAACTCCTATTTAATGAGGCACCTTTCCCTTGATTCTTGGGACTACACCTACAGGGATTCTACACCTTCATATCCTGTGTCACCTCTTTCTAAGGATTTGATTTCATTTTTTTTTTATCAATAGAACCACCCTACTTGCCTGTCCTTTCAACACAATGTGTAGCGATGGGTATTAAGCTCCCAAGTATGATAAGTTGAAAGAAGCTGATTGGCTGTGAGGGAAAAAATTAAGTCTTAGGTAATTTATATATTAAGAATTAAATAAATTCAGTTATATTATTTTAATAGTTTTCAAGTTCTTAAGTTTTTAATGTTTATTTTTTCAATTTTAAATCTTTAATTTTAATTTTTTACCGGTATGACTTTTAAATATCCTTTTGAATATAGTTGAAGAATGTTGAATGCCAAAAACAGTAAGTAAAATGTATTGTTTATAATAGGTGTTACTGTCAAATTTG